>NC_139458.1:40307500-49655000 GCF_057233095.1 Heloderma suspectum
ACGTTAATCATCACGTAGCCTATCACGGGGGCGTTTTTTTTTTTAGTTTTATTGGAATGGCTGCGGCGGCAGCCATTCGAAAGATTGGCTGCCGCCCCCGCCCCTGATGAAGACCCGACGAACCGCCGCCGGGACCTGCCGCCGGGAGGGACGTTCGGGAAAGGTAAGTCCCGTCCCGGGGGGGGGGGGGCAGAGAATTTCTTCCCGAAACTTGTTCGGGGGGCCGAACACGTTGGTGCTCGGCCCCCCGAAGTTTCGGGGAGAAATTCTCCGCCAACCCTAGTTGGTGTACCATCCACCCCACTGCTCAACAGTCTTCCTTCCTGAGCTAGCTGGGGTAGTCTCGGGGTTGGTGTTGGAGACCCCTTGTCTTGTTGTGCTGGGGGATTTCAACATCCATGCTGAGGCTGCCCTGTTGGGAGCAGCTCAGGACATCATGTCTGCCATGACAACCATGGCTCTGTCCCAAAAGGTATCTGGCCCCACCCAGTGTGCTGGGCACACTCTGGACCTCGTTTTCTGTGCTGGATGGGGTGATAGTGATCTGAGAGTGGGGGAACTCTCTATAGTTCCATTGTCATGGACAGATAACTACCTGGTAGGGTTTAGACTTGCTGGCACTTGGAACCTCTGCAGGGGTGGAGGGCCGATCAAGATGATCCTCCTCAGGAGTTTGATGGATCCAAATGGTTTCCTGATGGCTCTTGGGGATTTTCCTGTTGCCTTGGCAGGCAATTCTGTTGAAGCCCTGGCCGATCTCTGGAATGGAGAAATGGCCAGGGCCATAGACACAATCTCTCCTGAGCGTCCTCTCTCATAAACTGGAGCCACATCACCACCCTGGTTTTCTAGGGAACTGGCAGCAATGAAACGAGTGAGAAGACAACTAGAACTAGTTGGCAGAAAACCTGGAGTGAATCCGATCGAACATTGGCTAGAGCCTATTTGAAGGCCTACTCTGTGGCAATATGGGCAGCAAAGAAAATATTTGGCAAAGAGCCGTCCAGCAGAGCTGTTTTGAGTGGTCAGGGTCTTTTATACACTAGCCCACAAGAGGATAATTTAAACCTCTCAACAGCCCACTTTGAACAATTTGCTCAGCACTTTGCAGAGAAAATCACTTGGATCCTCTTTGACTCAGACGCTATAGCTGATACAGACTCAGTGGATGTAACTGTGGCCCCTGCTTGTCCAGTGTTGTTGGATAATTTTCAATTTGTACAGCCTGAGGATGTGGACAGGATCCTAGGAGAGGTGAGAGCCACCACGTGTGTTCTAGATCCTTGCTCTTCCTGGCTCATAAAAGCAGCCAGAGGTGGACTGGCTGAGTGGGTAAGGGGAGTTAATGCCTCCCCTGGTCAAGGCAGAGTTCCAGCCTGCCTGAAGGAGGTGGTGGTGAGAGCTTTGTTAAAAAAAAGCCCTCCCTGAACCCCACCATATTGGATAATTATCGGCCAGTCTCCAATATTCAAAATTTGGGCAAGATATTGGAGCGTGTGGTGGTCTCCCAACTTCAGGGATTCCTGGATGAGACAGAATATCTAGGTCCATTTCAATCTGGCTTCAGACCCAGTTATGGGACAGAAACAGCTTTGGTCACCTTGGTGGATGACCTATGCCAGAAACTAGACAGGGGGAGTGTGTTCCTGTTGATTCTGCTGGACCTCTCAGCAGCTTTCAATACCATTGACCATGGTATCCTTCTGGGCTGCCTCGCTGGCATGGGACTTGGAGGCACTGTTTTACAGTGGCTCCACCCCTTCTTGGAGGGGCGGACCCAGAAGGTGGTGCTGGGGGACTTCTGTTCAACTCCCTGGCCATTGGCTTGTAAAGTCCCTCAGGGTTCTGTTTTGTCCCCCATGCTATTTAACATACACGTGAAAGCACTGGGAGAGGTTGTCCGGAGTTTGGGGGTTCAGTGTCACCAGTATGCTGATGACACCCAACTCTACTTTTCCTTTCCATCTAATTCCAAGGAAGCTGTTGGGGTGCTGAACCGGTGCCTGTCGGCAGTAATGGACTGGATGGGGGCAAACAAATTGAAGCTTAATCCAGACAAGACAGAGGTGCTCCTGGTCAGTCAACAGGCAGATCAGGGAACAGAGATTCAGCTTGTGCTGGATGGGGTTACCCTCCCCCTGAAGACACAGGTTTGCAGCTTTGATGTACTTCTGGATTCAGCCCTGAGCCTGGATGCCCAGGTTTCGGTGGTGGCCAGGAGTGCATTTGCACAGCTAAAGCTAGTGCGCCAACTGCGCCCGTTCCTTGAGATGTCTGACTTGGCTGCAGTGACACATGCCTTAGTTGCATCCCGTTTGGATTACTGTAATGCACTCTGCGTGGGGCTGCCTCTGAAGAGTGCTCAGAAACTTCAGCTGGTTCAAAGAGCTGCTGCCAGACTGCTGACTGGGGCTGGCTACAGGGAGCATACAACTCCCTTGCTAAAATAGCTGTACTGGCTCCCAGTCTGTTTCTGGGCACAATTCAAAGTGCTGGTCATGTCCTATAAAGCCCTATATGGCTTGGGTCCAGGTTATCTGAAGGACTGTATTCTCCCTTATGAGCCTACTCGTGTCCTGAGACCTTCAGGGGAGGCCCTTCTTGCCATCCTGCCACCATCACAGGAATGTCTGGTGGGAATGCAGGAGAGGGCCTTCTCGGTGGCTGCCCCAAGGCTCCGGAACTCCCTTCCCAGAGAGGTGAGAGTGGCACCCTCCTTGATACGTTTTCACAGGCATGTAAAAACTTTTTTGTTCTGGCAGGCCTTTGGGGATAGCTAGACTGGACCTGTGAGAATATGATGGATGGATACTACATTTCTTGTTGTCTTTTAATATTTTGATATTTTATACAATGTTAATATTATTGATGATTTAATTATATTTTTAACTTTTGTATACTTCTATTTATACTTCCATGTATAGGTTTTAATTGTACAAGTTTTAATGTTGTAAAGCAGCTTTGCATCCCAGTATTGGGAAACAGGTGGATGATGATGATGAAGATGATGATGATGATGATGATTCCAGACTGATTTGATGTGGGGTTCAAGCTAGTGGTGCCCCCATTTTTCTCACTGGGTTCTGGTGCTTTTAATGTCTGCTTAATCTGCAGACATTCTACTGGTAGAGTCTTTCTGGCATGGAGGTGCAACCATCATTACTGTGTTCGCATGTGTGTTTTTGTGTACACTGCTGACAGACCAGAACATCCAAGTGCATGACTATAGCCCCATACAGTTGTTCCTTCCATGTGTGGAGAGGGAGCAGGGTCGTGCCTGCTGCTCCCCCAGCATCTTCAGACCTTGTTGGTCCCACCTCCAATTTCCATGTATTCACATGGAGTACCTATATGTGTACATGCATACACAGCCTTTTTGAGACATCCCTTTTGAGACCATGGTTACCAGGATTGGAAGGGTCTTAAACCAACTTCAAAGCATGGTTTAAAATCCTGGTTTGTTCTGATCTTGGTATAAGCACAGTTTCCAAATACATACACATGGAAAATCATGGTTAGTTAACCGAGGCAGTCTTCAGTTGTGGGTTGAAAGGAGGGCAAGATGGTGCAAAGATGAAGCATCCGGCCTAAGGCTCATGCATACAATATCTCAGTTTATTAAACTAAGGTCCATATATCCAAACTAGGGGAGTACGTGGAATCCCACTTCTATGCAATTCAAAAAGAACTACAAAGGTATGTAGAATTTTGCCTGGTATGCTTGTGTTGGGATGGAGTGTACAGGCACAAGGCTTGTAGAATTCTCAGCATATTAAGGTTATATATATAGATATATATATAGATATATACACACTCACACACACACACACATACATACTGGGCCACTGCCATTAAAGTGACTTTGAAAAGAAGTACAGAAATATATCAGCATGCTATTAGTTAAACTAGGATTGGGCAACGTCTGGGTGTTGAGGACCAAAATGCCCATTTGGAACCCATGAGGGACTGCAACCATTGAAACTGCTGCTGTTGCCAAAATTACTGCTGTGTTTGCTGCTGCAGCAGCCCCCCCAGCAGCAAATTTCCAAAAAAGCAAGGTTATCACTCTCATATGTCTCGTTTTCTTGCCAAATCACTGCTTTTTTGCCACTGCAGCAGTGGCAAATTTGCTGGAGGCAGGGGGCTTCAAAAATGGCCATGGTGGACCATGAGTAGGGATGTATGGATTGTGTAAAACCTGTTCCGTCTGTGTTTCACAGATTTATTTATTTATTTATTTATTATTTTATTTAAAACATTTATATCCAGCCCTATATCATTAATATCTCAGGGCAGCGTACAGATAAAATAAATGTAAACAGTATAAAACAATAACTAATTTAAATAGCTAAAAATATATTAAATCATTAAGCTAACTAGCTAATACCAATTTTAAATCTAAAACAATGGAACAGTTAGAACAGTGTGCAAACTTGGGGAATCCAATTAGCACTCAAAAGCTTTGGTTAGAAGCCATGTTCTAACTTGACGCTGAAATGAATCCAGTGTCTGCGCCAATTGGGCCTCCAAGGGGAGTTCATTCCACAACTGGACTTCAACAGCAGATTGTCACACACCTTTTGTTCTTTCGTCTACCCATCGACAGAATCGGGGGGGGGGGGGGTCTGAATTGGCACAGATGCAAATGTTCAGAAATGCACAAATTCCCCTAAAATGTGCATTTTCAGTCCATAGCCTATGGGGAAAATGTGAATTTTTGGGCAGATCTTTAAATTTTTTTGCATATTTTTCTATGACAAAATTTGCACAAAATTCCCAAAGGTTAGAAAAAAGCTCCACAAGTCTGTGGAATCAACCGCCACAGTGGAAAACACTGGTGTGCTGCGGTATCTGCAGTTTGGATTCCTAAAAATCTGAACTCATTTGGTTCCACTGTGGATTTCTCTGCCATCCCTAACCACACGTGCCTTGTGGGCTGTGCATTGCCCATCCCTTAGAGAAATGGTTGCATAGTTGTGTAATGGATTATTTTTTGAGGTTCAAAATCAGCTCAACCTCTCTTGCTGCTGTTTAGCCAACCAAGCATAAGACTGTTCAATCTGTAGCTAAAGCCAATTTCACTTGCCTGATGAATCAGTCTGAATTAGAGAGGGTGACAGGAAAAAAATGTTGAATTCTATGGCCTACATCCTTCCTGTTAACTGCTCTATCAGGACAAGTGAAGTTTATATCACTTTATTGGAAATTTATTTTATTTGCCCAGGTCTAAAGTGAAAGTTTTATACTTTCTCGACTCTCAGTGCCTATAAAATGGTCATAGTTTGGAGTTGGTACTCAATAAAATGAAACGAACTGGCTGCCTTTGCACCACTGGTAGCCAATCAATATTCTATAACACGTTTTAAAAAACCCAGCACCTCCAAAACTAGTAGCATAAGACCATGTTGATGGCTTTAACATCTGGAAATTTGGAAAGGAAGCATCTTCTGTCTGTTCTCTTGCTCACTAAAACAAAAAGGCCGAACAGCACATCGCATTTGCAGGACAAAGGTTTAACTGTGTATCCAGATGTCCAATTTAGCCAATCATTTCACATATTTTGAGACTGATGCTCACATGACGGCACCTGATGAGTGCAACATCAAGTGTTGACTTGCAGGTGTGAATAGGGACCACCACAGGTCTAGCATTAGGCAGAAAATGGCAATGCTCCATCATTGCAGACATTCCAGTTGGCGCTAAAGTCCCTGACATGTCTTGAAAGAGGAACTTCTTGGATTGCCGAATGCCGTTTGTGATTAGTGTTATGGATGGTTCTTGTTTTTGTTTATTTTTCCAGTTATATTGCTATTACATTTTTTGGTTCTAAGCTTTTACTGAGTTTGTATTTGTGAATATATATGTACGTTGGAAGCCACCTTTGGAGGATTTGATTCTAAAACAATCCTATACCTATACTAATTAAGGGAGCAATCCTATGGCCGGTAGTCAGCAGCTAGACGGCCATAGGATGTCTGGTTTTCCAGGAACTGACCTCCGAGCCCACGCTCTGAGGTCAGTTCCCAGAGAACCGACCTCCCCCACTTCCATGCTGCCTCGCATGGAACAGCCCCGTCCTCTGCGCTCGAAGAGGAGCATGGAGCGGCCAAAAAGGGGCATGTCTGGGGGTGTTCCAGGGTGGGGAGGGTGTAAATGCCTGTACGACACATCCAATGTGTCAAACGGCAGCTGCCTCCCCCACTCCACCTTCCTGCAGCTAGACAGCCGATTGTGGCTGTCTAGCCACAAATGCAGGGCAGGAGAAGCATGGAGGGAATGATCTCCTCCGTGCTTCTCCTGCCCTGCATTGGATAGGCGGTCACTTCCAAGTTCAGAGGTGGCTGCCTACCTGACTAGGATTGTGCCCTAAATATCACTGTAGATAGAATTTCCCTTATCACCTAAAGACAATGCTTTTTAGTGGAATCTATTGACACACATATGGCTGCTGTTCATCAAGTGGTTGGGCAACAAACAAGAAAAGGAGTCTAAGGAGTGACTACACATTACACTACCAGTATAGTGTTCCAGGATATACTATGCTATGTTCCCCATGCCACTGCTTTTAGCCTCATGGGGTTCGCATGTTTGTGAGGTCAATACTCATCTGGAATACTGGCAGGGAAATAAGAAGCCAGGGCAACATTTTAGGGGGAGAGTATAGGGGCTCATCATGACAGTGTGCATACAGACACAGAGAGTGCAGTGGTACGTAGCATAAAACCCAATTTACTGGTATCAGCACGATACTCATATACTATGTGCTGTTACCTGGGAGTACGTCCATTGAACTCAGTGGGGCTTACTTCTGTTTGCATGGGTTCAACTTTTATTTATTTATTTTTAAATTTATTAATCGCCCATCTGGCTGGTCACCCAGCCACTCTGGGCGATGTACAACATACAATAAAAACAGTTTAAAACAATAAAATTCTACAATAAAAACATTTTCTAAAATACCCTAACCCACCCCAAATGCCTGCCTGAACAGCCACATTTTTAATGCATGACGGAAGCTCATTAAGGAGGGGGCATGACGGAGTTCCCTAGGGAGGGAGTTCCACAGAGTGGGGGCCACCACAGAAAAGGCCCTCTCCCTCGTCCCCACCAGTCTAGCTGTCCTGGCTGATGGGACAGAGAGAAGGCCATCCGAGGCTGATCTTGTTAAGCGGCCTGTCTGGTGCTGCTGGAGGCACTCCTTAAGATAGGCTGGGCCAGAACCATTTAGGGTTTTAAAGGTCAAAACCAACACCTTGAATTTGGCCCGGAAAACAACTGGTAACCAGTGCAACTCCTTCAGCACCAGAGTGATGTGATCTCGCCGGTGGCTGCCTTTAATCAGGCGAGCCACCGCGTTCTGTACCAGCTGCAGTTTCCGAACCGTCTTCAAGGGTAACCCCACGTAGAGCGCATTACAGTAGTCTAAACGAGAGGAGACCAGGGCATGTACTACCGATGGGAGCAGATGGTCGGGAAGGAAGGGGCGCAGCCGCCGTATCAGATGGAGTTGATACAGTGCTGTCCGGCTCACAGCTGACACCTGAGCCTCCATGGACAGCTGGGAGTCCAAAATGACCCCCAGGCTGCAGACCTGGTCTTTCAAGGGTAGCCGTACCCCATTCAACACCAGGTCAACATCCCCCAGCCTCCTCTTGTCTCCCACCAAAAGTACCTCAAACTTTTAAAACCCATTGAGCTTTAACAAAAGACCTTCAGCCAGCTGAAATACAACTGTTGGCTTTTAATTAAGAAGTCAAATAAATTAGCAAATAATTGTTAGCATTTAAACTGCTAGCATTAAGTAGGAGCTCCATCAAAGAAAAGGAAAGAAGCATCCCATCTCTTCTTGGTTATTTCCCTTATCCTCTGACTTCCTCTGTGTTAATCGGTCACAATAGTAAAACTTGAAAACCAGTACCATTGCTGTGCTCCTCCTGGTTCAATTGCTCCCATGGGACCTCCTGCTTGTGCAAAAGAAACTAGCACTTCTGACAGTAAACCTGGGAACAAGCAGAGAGAGAATCATAGAATCATATAATAGTAGGGTTGGAAGGGGCCTACAAGGCCATCGAGTCCAACCCCCTGCTCTATGCAGGAATCCAGATGCACATTTCTGGAACAGGATAGGTCAGTGGAGCTCCCTTTTTCAAGCTCTGTTAACCCATCCCATTCTGGAAGTGAGAGTTTTGCTCGCTTCCTGTTGCTACAGGATCTGCTACTTTTTTGGGATGTACGAATCCATTACCTGGCTCCGTGCAGGGGCATCCGCAGTGGGGGGGAGGTGCTCCAGCCCTCCCCCCGGAAACCGCAATGGGGGGGAGGCACTCCGTCCCTCCCCCTGGAATCCTGCCCGGCCAGCTCCGCTCTGCGGCCAAGCTGTGGAGCCGCCGGCTGGCTCTGGCCACCTCCGCTCTGCAGCCAAGCCGCGGAGCCGCCAGCCGACTCCGGCTGCCCGCAGCCAGACATCCGGCCACTGGGCAGCCGTGCAGGGATGCAAATGGCGGCTGTCATAGCCACCACCATTTGCATCCCTGTATTGAGCCGTGATAGGCTATGTAAATATTTACGTAGCCTATCATGACAGGGGGAAAAACCCCAGCGTACACAAATGGCGGTAGCTGCAGCCATTTGCGTACACTGGGTTCCCCCCCCCCCATGATAGGCTATGTAAATGCTTATGTAGCCTATCACAGCCTCTGCAGGGACCCAAATGGCGTCCCTGCGTTAGCCATGATAGGCTACGTATTTACGTAGCCTATCACGGCTAGGAAGAGGAGGAAGCGAATGGTGGCCAGGACGGCCGCCATTCACAAAGCAGCATGGACAGGAGCAGGTAAGTGCTCCGTTTTGCATGGCTTTCGTGGCTTGGGGGGGCGGGAGCTTCATTCCACGATGGATTTTGGGGGGCCGAATGCACTGGCATTCAGCCTCACTGAGATCTGTCACGGAATTCTCTGACATCCCTACTACTTTTACTAATCCCACTAATGCACTGATGTCCCTCTAATGTCCCACTAATGCACAGACAATGTTGGATAATGTCCCTAGTTATCACCTAGTTCACTTGTCCAGAGTCCAGGAGTTGAAGTCTTCTGCATTCACTCCATTACATCAATACTCCCCTCCCTTTTCTGATATAAACCACCTTCTCTTGAGAGTACTTTGCAAGGGAGAAGGTGCTGCAGGGGCTACTTTACATACTGCTATAATGTAACGTGTACTTTGCCTGCAGGTAATTATCACAATAGAGTAGGGCCGGTCAACTCCTAGTCCTCCAGACGTTTTGGCCTACTATTCCCATCATTTTTCACCATTGGCTATGCTGCCTCGGGCTGATGGGAGTTGTAGGCCAAAACATCTGGCGGGACACAAGTTGTCCACCCCAGCTTTGGGACAAATGTATCTCTTCCCAGTTTCTTTTAGGATGCAATCCTATGCAAGATTAGGCAGAAAAACAGCCTACAACTCCCAGTATGCTTCAGCCAGCCATGTATCTTTGCTTAGATTCTCTGCTTTGCTTAAACAAAACAAAAGTCTCTACACATGGGTGCTCAGTATGACCAGGCTTGAGAAACACTAGTTTACAGAGACCTTTGACCTTCCTATTTAGAATTGCCAGCAACTGTTTGCTGTTCTTTTTATAGAAAAGAAACATATTAAAATATATCATCAGGGCCTATCATCAGAAAGGAAGGAAGGAAGGAAGGGCTAATATCTTTGGAGGCTCTTCTCTGGGTGCTGCTGCTCACAATGGTCTGACTAGTTGCCACCAGGGAAAGGGCCTTCTGTGAAGTGGCTCCCATCTGTGGAATGCCGTTCCCAGAGAGATGCACCTGGCATCGTCGCTGTATATATCCAGACAACAGGTTAGCATCTTCCTTTTCCAGAAAGCATTTAATTTCTAATCTGTTGTTCTGATTATTAACTGTACTGCTGGTTCTTCAATATTGAACAAATATTTTTAATGTCTATTATTTGATATTTTCATTGTCATCTTTATTGTTGTGATTGTTTTTTTTAATTATTGTTTTGGGTTTTTTTATGACGGTAAAACACCCTAAGGGCATCTGCCAGTTGGGTGTTATATGCATTAAATTAAAAAATAAACAAACCAACAAACAAAATGATGCCCGCTCCCCACTCAGACGCAGTCACGGTCTCCTTTCTGAAGGGACCTTAGGGCTCCTCATCAGAACTAGACACATGGAGTAGATCGAGCAGTGCTGCAGAGCCGGCTTAGCCCCTGGGTTCACATGCTATCCTGACCCTGTTCCCTTTTGGCACTTGTGCTCAACGCACTGCATTGCAATGGGGCACCTATGTGTGTACAACTAGATGCACATATGAGCTCCGTGTGATTGGGATCTCTGATCCTACTGGTATAAACATACACATGTAAGGCCCCCTTATGTGTGCACTGATGTATGTCAAGGGAACAGGGCCAGAGGCATGTGCAGTGTTGGAGGTGGGGTTCATGGCAAAGCCCTACTTCCCTTCTCCATATGAAAGGGGTTCCCATGTGTGCACAAACCATGTGTGTGTGTGTAGACTTATCTGCATGATCTGCACTGCTTTTTCCATGGTTCCTGATCTTTCATTCAAAGTCTATGCATATATAGTCTCTGTACGCTGTGGGACTTTTCCCATAGTCTCTGTGGGTCTGTTCCCACAGCCTACTGAATCCACGTAGGCCTGCTGTAAACCTGTTCTGATCTTCTGTGTTCAGTAAATCTAGACTTATTGGCTAAAAATATCTTATAAGGCCATGGTACAAAGTAGGGGTGTGCATCCATTTTGGATGAACCCTGAATCCTGAACTGAAGTGGGTTGCTTTGGAGAGATTCAGACCTTGTCTGAAGCAAAGTGAGTCTTCTTCGTTCTGATAAACATATTGGACGTTTGCAGGGTATTTCTCCATATCGTCAGGGGCCACAAGCTCAGGCGGAACTGGGTATCCTGCATCACAGGATGACTCAGGAAGATATGGGCACTTGGTGGAACTCCGCACCTCTGATGCAAGAGAGGCTGGCTGAGCAAGAGTGAGGCATCCTGGAGATATCCAGGGTCAAGGAGTTTGGTGTACAAATCCACTGAACTGTAGGACATCATCTCCCAGTTAGTGGTGATCTGAGGCAGGGATCCTGAGTGGTTGAGCACTGGCCTTCTCAGGCAGGTAATCCCCATGGAAGCAACTTGGGAGGCAGATGAGTGAGGGGTTTTTGATGTTGGGGATCCTGAGTAGGGATGTATGAAAGTCACTTACCTTTTCGCAGCTTGGCTTTGCGGTGGGGGGGAGGCGCTTCGCTTCTCCCCCCGAAGTTCAGGTGAGGGGGGGGAGGCTTCCCGCCTCGCCCGGCCGAAATTCAGGCTGGGGAGAAGCGCCCCGTCTCCCCAGCCGCGAAACAAAAAGTAAAAAAAAAAGACCCCGTGATAGGCTACGTGACAATTTACGTAGCCTATCATGGCTAGATTTCCAAAGTCAGCCATGATAGGCTACGTAAATCGTCACGTAGCCTATCACGGGTGACTTTGGGAAAAGAAAAAGAAGCACGTACGCAAATGGCGGCTCCCATGGGGACGGCCATTTGCGTTCCTTATTTTGGCACGTCTAGTCTACATAAAGATTTACGTAGACTACGGCGAAAATAAGGGCACGCTATTTGCGTTGCCCTTATTTTCGCTGTAGTCTATGCAAATCTTTACGTAGACTAGAGGTGCCAAAATAAGGAACACAAATGGCGGTCCCCATGGGAGCCGCCATTTGCGTACGCGCTTTTTTTTTCCCCCAAAGTCACCCCTGATAGGCTACGTGACGATTTACGTAGACTATCACGGCTGACTTTGGAAATCTAGCCATGATAGGCTACGTAAATCGTTACGTAGCCTATGCATGGGTGTGTGTGTTTTTTTTACTTTAGTTTTTTTTTTTTGCAATGGCGGCGGCGGCAGCTGGTCGGGAGACTGGCTGCCGCCCGCGCCGAACTGCTGCCAAACCGCCGCCGGGAGGGACATTCGCCAAAGGTAAGTCCCGTCCCGGGGGTGGCGGGGGTGGTGGTGGAGAATTTCACCACCAATTTCGGGGGGCCGAATGCGTTGGCGCTCGGCCCCCCGAAGATTCGGGGAGAAATTCTCCACCATCCCTAATCCCGAGTCAGGCAGGCCATGTGTGCCAGAGGTAAGGGCACTGGTCATGTGGCTGAGGGACCGTATGATGGCATGGACGGAGCCATTGTTCCAGGGCAGGTCATACAGGCTGGCCACCATATATGACCCAAGAGTCAAGGGTAGCCTTTGCAGTAACAGCTATTGGCATTACGAGCTGGTGGTGCATGCTTGTAAAATGCTGGATGTTCAAGACCTCCTGCTTCTGACACATACTCATGTTTGCCCCTATCCAAACAGCTTTACACTTTCTGGGACTTTGGTGCCACCACATACACACATAGTTGTGTGTGTGTGTGTTTTTTTTTTTTAATCCCTCATAACTCCCTAACTCCTGCAGCTATCATTCTGGAATTTTGCAAGTTACTTACTTTGGGGCACCTTTATGATGAATACAATGTTCATACAAATTGTCCTTAAAATCACAAATCCCTTTTAATTAAAGACCACCTTACACAAAATGACTTGAACTTATCTGTCTGAAATTCAGCAAGTTTCAAGCCTTCAGAAGGGGCAGCTATGCCTCTAAATTTCATCCCATTTTGCCAATAAATTAAAAATTTATAGGTCTTCCCTTATTAAAAAAAATGTGGAAAATTTAAAGGCAAAAAGCTCAGAAACCCATATACCTATTTGTCTGAAATTTGGCATTCGGTAAATGTCATTCACTCTAAAGGAGCTACTATGCTTGGAAATATCATCCAATTCTTTAAAAAACTAAAACTGTTATGTATCCATTTCCCCATGACTGTCAATAGAGACATATAAAGCTTTGGATATACCAAAGTGAGGCTCTGCTTTGGACCTGAGGCCAATATGGTCCAAGGCGAAGTGATCCACTATCCAAAGTGCTGAAGTAGGTTACACATCAACTATTTTCCCTGTGTGCATATCTAATACAAAGGCATCTGGTTCCAGGTATGGTCTGAAGGCACATGGTGCATCGATCATGGTAAAGCTAAGCAGGTCTGATCTGCCTACTGCCTGGATGGGAAACTGTCTGGGAATCCTATGTGTGCCACCTTGAGATCCATCATGGGAAAAATGATATAAATGTAATAAAGAACAAGCAAAACTGGAGGTTCCCCTCAGGCAAAACATTTGAGGGATTTTGAAGAAAATCAGGAAGTGTTTCAATAAAATTACTGACATTACTCAAGAGGGTTTTAGACACCCCTTGCATTGTCATTTTCATGTAAAACATTTACCCAGTAACACACAACTTACTCAACCAAATATGTTGAATCACAGAAGTATTTCATTCCCCAAGCTGATTACTCTTGACTTTTCATGTTTCAAAAGAATTCTGATTCTTTTACTTTTAGCATTTTGGTGGGAGGCGGGGAATGAAAATTCTGGCGAAAGAGGCTGGGGAGGTGATAATTTCGAGTAACTTTCTCCTTGGGGAAGGGGACAGGATTTCCACTTAGGTGGTGGCTGAGGATCTCCTTTCTATCCCCCGCCCCCCCCCACACACACACTTGCAGCTGCCCAGGACTCTTTAGAGAGAAGGTTCCCCAGCCCGGCAGCTCTTTCGGAACTCCCAGAAGACCAAGCGCCTGCACCATCTCCTATAGGCATTCAGGAAGAGCTTCCAGGCTGCAGGTGCTTCTCTGCAAAGCAAGAACAAATGGGGCTTTTAGAGCTTTAGAAAAATTCTCTTCTTATTTGCTGCAACATAGAGCAAGCGCTACCGGAAGTACAAGCTGGGTTCCGAAGAGGCAGAGGAACTAGAGATCATGATCCAGCGAATGTGCTGGATCATGAAGAAAGCAACAGAATTCCAGAAAAACATCTATTTCTGCTTCATTGACTATGCTAAAGCCTTTGATTGTGTGGATCACAACAAACTCCGGCAAATTCTTAAAGAGATGGGAGTACCAGACCACCTGACCTGTCTGTCTCCTGAGAAACCTGTACGAGGGTCAAGAAGCAACAGTAAGAACTGGACATGGAACAACCGATTGGTTCAAAACTGGGAAAGGAGTACAACAAGGCTGTATATTGTTGCCCTGCTTATTTAACTTATATGCGGAGTACATCATGAGAAACACCAGGTTGTATGAATCACAGGTCAGAATTAAGATTGCTGGGAGAATTATCAACAACCTCAGATATGCAGACGATACCACCCTAACGGCAGAAAGCGAAGAGGATCTCAAGAGCCTCTTGTTGAGGGTGAAAGTGGAGAGTGCAAAAGCTGGTTTGAAACTCAACATTACAAAAACTAAGATCATGGCATGTGGCCCCATCACTTCCTGGCATATAGAAGGGGAAGAAATGGAAGCAGATTTTATTTTCTTGGGCTCCAAGATCACCGCAGATGGTGACTGTAGCCATGAAATTAAAAGATGCTTGCTCCTTGGGAGGAAAGCTATGGTAAACCAAGACAGCATAGTAAGAAGCAGAGACATCACCTTGCTGACAAAGGTTCATATAATCAAAGCTATGGTTTTCCCAATAGTAACATATGGCTGTGAGAGCTGGACTATAAGGAAGGCTGAACGCTGAAAAATTGATGCTTTTGAACTGTGGTGCTGGAGAAGGCTCTTACAAGTCCCCTGGACTGCCAGGAGGTCAAATCAGTCCATCCTAAAGGAAATGAACCCTGAGTGCTCATTGGAAGGACAGATACTGAAGCTGAAGCTCAAATATTTTGGCCACCTAATGCCAAGAGAAAAGTCACTGGAAAAGACCCTGATGCTGGGAAAGATTGAAGGCAAAAGGAGAAGGGGATGGCAGAGGATGAGATGGCTAGATAGCATCACGGATGCAATGAATATGAACTTGAGCACACTCTGGGAGAGAGCGGAGGACAGGAAGGCCTGGCGTGCTATGGTCCATGGGGTCACGAAGAGTCGGACACGACTTAACAACTGAACAACAACAAGAGCAAGCACTATAAGAGTTTTTTTTAAAAAAACTCCAAAAGTCCCATTTGTTCTTGTTTGCAACAGCCTGGGACTCTTTGCAAAGCTCCTGCAGCCCAGGAATTCTTCCTGAATGCGTATTGGAGAGGGTGAGATCATTTGGTCTCATGGGAGTTCAAGAAGTGCTGCTGGGCTGGAGAAACCTTTCTGTGAAGTGTCTCATGCTGGGGGCATTTTTTAAGTTATCAAATCAAATCAAATCAAATAGAAAGATGATCCTTCATCCACCACCCAAGGTATGTAGAAATCCTGACCCTTTCCCCAAGGAGAAAACCTTTTGAAAGTCTCCCCCTTCCTGTGAAAGAGGCAGAAAAAAACAATGCCCCTTTTGCAAGGAGAGAGGAAATTCCTGAAAATAGGGGGCAGGATTTGGCACAGCACCAATAAAAACACCCACAAATGTTCATGTGAAAAAGGGGGGGCACACACACAAACATCAATGCTCACAATGTGATATGGCCACAAGTCAGAATGCATGAAATTCAGAGAATCTCAATGAGCTCAGGTTTTTCTGATTCATACATCCCTAATCAGAAAGATGGATGGCAGTAACCAGAGCTCTGCTGTTGCTGATGTGCTATTGTGGCTTTTAAAAATTAAAAGAAATGGGGGAAGTAAGAAGCCCCTTCCCCTGACATCATACCAACTTCTTTCTTCTGCTGTACTTTCGCCAAAAATTCATGCCCAGGCCGAAACAGTGTTGGTTCCAGGCTTTGAGGGCTCTTGGGCAAAACATCCTCAATTGGCTCAATCATCATTCGGTGAATCTACCTTCTCACTATGATTGTCACCAGCTTCTATGGCTCCCCACTCTCTTTGTCCTAACTGGTAGCATTTGTTTGTTTGATAGGCAGAGAGCCAATGAGCAAGTAGGCAGTGGCATCTCCTGGTCCTCCTTCTCACCACCACCATTGCCCGAGCCAGAGTGAGAGGAAAATTAGCAAGCAAGTTGCAATGATGAGGAGAAGGAACAAGTCCAGGGGACTCATGTCAGTGCCCCCCTGGAGGAGTTTGAGCTCTTGGCAGGGGCCCAACCATGCCAATTGTTGATGTAGGCTCTGCCGCCAGATTGGGTAAACACCAATGAGCAAACACCATATTGGATGTTTAAATCCGTGGAGGAGAGTTGATGACAGAGTGAATGAATCCAGCACATGACAGCCTTCTTCTGTAATAATATATAATACTAAAAGAAGGTGTGTGTCCATCCATCCATCCATCCATCCATCAGCGTCATAGTGCAAGACCATGAAACCGAGATACCTGAGATTTGGCATGCATGCTAATGAGACCCTAGGGGTGTTCAGTTTTGCAGTCATTTTGTTTTGTTTTTAAAATTTAAATTAATTTAAATGTGTCGATGTGGTTGAACCCTGCAGTAACATCTTCAGTCAGTAGGTGGAAGACCTCACTAACCAGTGCATAGCTTGCAGTCAAGAGAGTTTGAAGCCAGGGAGGATTAGTAGGCTGAGGGAGATAGTTAAAAACCTGCCCCTCCCACCTGCTGTGAGGTAGCCCTCCTCAAGGGAATGGAATGAACAAACCATTCCCTCTGGGGGCTATGGGGTGCACCATGACAAGGACCATACCTAGGGGTGACAGAACGCATGGCTTCACTCAGAAGGGGCAGGCACAATGTGTCCAACTCTGACAGCTGTCTAAGTATGCTTGAAGGCTTTGCTGTATAAAATCAAGTGCTATTCCAACCCACGCCAAGCCAGATTCATTCTCTAGTCTGTAATAATGGGCATAAGCCTTGGGCAGTGATTCTTCATATGTGAATTGTGGCATTACAAGCATGCCCCTGTTTCTGTCTGTGATACGTTGGAAGTAAGGGACTGAAACAGACAGTGCAACGTAAGAAATTTCAATTTGGGCACCCAAGCACAGCAACAGTACAGTATTTCATCCTTGCAGCATTTTGACTAAATTGGCTTCTGAAATAGCCCACCAGACCCACTTCTGCTATGGCTGTTTTACCATCTGCCCTGTGAAAGCCACCCTATTAAGTGTGCCTAGGGTCTAATCTTTTGTAATTGATGACAAATTGCGCACAACACACAGTCCAAAATAGAATTAGAGGAACTGATTCCAGAAAGTAAGCTTGCAAATTTATGACTATAGATATAAAAGGGTATATCCAGGCCTCATAACCCTCATGAAGATAGGATGCATATTTAGATATTTAGCAGATGCCTGGAATAAATCCTAGAGCAGAAATGCTAACATTTGCCTTACTAATGGTAATGGAGGTTTTACTGTATGGAGTGTCAACCTTACAAGATTTGCTTTGGTGTATGCTTATCAAGTTCAGGCATTCTAGGGCTCAAGCCACAAGTTGTGAAACATCTTGGAATCTATTCTGATGAAGAGCAGCACGCACACACACACACACACACATAAAGCAGGGGCTTTGTTGAATGGGCAGTTTTTCTGATTCACACACCACTAGGACTGATTGCTGGCAGAGGGAACTGTATATAGTTCAAGTTGGAACGTTCCTAAAACTATCCAGAATTAAGGTAGATTTGTGTCCTACTTTAGAGAGAACAGTCCTCTATTTGAAGGGTTGTCAGAGGATAATCCCCTGTCTCTATGAAGGCCTGTCCAATCCAAGTCCAGTTTAAAGATAAAGAACCATACGAAGGAAAAACAGTGGCCTTGAAGTTGCTACACAGGTCACAAGGTCACAGTCTGCCCCACTGTGGTTAAATGTATGGATCAGAAACTGATGGAGGGAGCAATCCTATGGCTGCTAGACAGTGGCTAGACGGCCATAGGATATCCTGTTTGCCAGGAACTGACCTTGGAGACTGCTCCATGGTCACTTCCCAGAGAACTAACCTCCCCCCACTTCTGTGCTGCCTCAGAGGCAGCACAGAACAGCCCGATTCTCTGCACTCACAAGAGTGTGGAGCGGCCAAAAAGGGGTGTGTCTGGGGGCGTTCTGGGCCAGGGAGGGCGGAAATGCCTGTATGACACATCCAATGTGTCATATAGCAGCCTTCTCCCCTGCTCTGTCCTCCCGCGGCTACACAGCCGCAATCGGCTGTCTAGCCACAACTGCAGGGCAGGAGAAGCATGGAAGGAACAATCCCCTCTGTGCCTCTCCTGCCCTGCTTTGGATAGGTGGTAACCTCCGAGTTCGGAGGCGGCCGCCTATCTGGATAGGATTGCGCCCTAAAGAGAAAAAGTAGAGAGTAGGAATAAATGGTTAATTCTCACAACAAAGGCGTGTAAATAGCAGGGTCCCACAAGGATCCGTATTGGGAGCAGTGCTTTTAAACTTGTTCATAAATGATCTGGCATTAGGATAACACCAAATTATTTAGGATGGCTGAATCAAAAAGGGATCAAAGCTTTAAAGGGATCTCTCCAAAATGGGAGAATGGGCATTTAAATGGCAAAAGCTGTTCAGCATACGAAAGTGTAAAATGATGCACGCTGTGGCAAAATATCTCAGTTTCATGTATATGTAGGAATGGCTCAAGAGTCCAAGGAGGGGATGGAGTCCTGCAGACCTTCCCCTGCCCAGCCACCCAGACTCTGCTCACCAGGCTGTTGCCCACTCGGCCACTGGCGGGAGGCGCTGCCAGGTTGTCCACTGCCTGACCAAGCTCCCATTGTGTGCAGAAACCGTGGCTTGGTTACTTCTGCATATCTAATGGTGCATCTGTGGCTGTCTTAAAGGGGCAACGACTCAACATTACAGGATTGAATGGCCCTTTAAGCCTGTAACTTTGAGCCATCGCCCCTCTAAGGAAGTGTAGTTGCAACATTAGATATGCAGAAGTAACCAAGCCATGATTTCTGTGCACAATGGGAGCCCGGTGAGGTAACAGACAGCCTTGCAGTGCTTCTCAGGTGGTCACCGAGCTGTCCTGTAGCTTTCACAGAGTGGCTTGCATGGGCAGGCAGCGACAACAACTCATCTATCACCCAAAGGGACTGGATGAAGGTGAGTCTGTCTATCCCTATGTATACGCTGCCGTGATCTGTGATGACTAACCGGGAAAGAGATTATGGGGTTGTGGTGGACAGCACGATGAAAATGTGAAGCCAATGTGCAGCTACTGTGAAAAAGGCAAATTCTATCTTGGGCACAGGGATGTACAAATTTTGTTAAATCCATTCTGTCTGTGTTTTGCAGATCGTCAGGCGTCTTTCATTCCGTTGTTTGATAATTGACGGAATTGGATTTTTTAAAGGGATGTATAAGAATTTTGTTTGACTTGTGCAAGTGTGCACTTGTACTAATGTGCATTAGTGCAAGTGCAAATTTGCACAAGTCCCCCCCCAAAGTCTGCAAGTCTGTGCAATCCATGCATGTGAATAAAAAAAACCTAGTCCATTGCAAAATCTGCACGTTGGATTCATAGAAATCCAAATGCATTTGAATCTATTTCAGATTTCTCTGACATCCCTAGTTGGGCATAATTAGGAAAGGAATTGAAAGCAAGGAACTCGCATAAGTCCAGGAAGGGGCTAGAGCAGAGCTTTCCAAATGGTGTGCCGCGACACATTAGTTTGTCAGCGGCAGTGTGTAGGTGTGTCGTGCCAAATGCAGAATATTGTGCGGAAGGGCACCGCGGAGCTCCCTTACTCGCGTTTGCTTCCCTTGGCCCCTCCCCCGGAACTTCCCAAAGCAGCTAATGTTAAAGCACCTAAGGCTTAGCTGCTTTAACATTAGCTGCTTTAGGCTCATGTGGCGTCTTGACGTAGGATGCACATGATTGGCAGTGTTGGAGCAGTATGGCGAGGTAGAGGCGTGGGGCGAAGAGAGGGGAGGGGAGGCGCCGCCCTGGGAGCAGACCTTGGCTGACGCTGGCGTGAAGTGGCAGCGGCCACCAGCCCTGCGAGATTTCGAGCGTGCCCTTCGCGGACTTCTGCACCGCGCTCCTGCACTGCCAGGCCAGAGTAGCATGTGGGTGGAAATGCCACCTGGGACTGCACCAAGCGGGCCGACAGCCATCTTGGCCAGTCAGAACGGAGCTCAGTGGAGGCCAGAAGCCTCAGAATCGGCGTGCTCCCAATCACCTGGGCGAGCGCAGCTGCAGGCTGTCACCCAGTCAACCCACCTGCTGCTGGCTGAAGGGAGGCCACCGTCCCAAACCCAATGTGGCAAACAGCAAGCCACCCACCACGTGGCACTTATGATTTGATTTCTGCCATTTATTTCTATTTGTACTCTGCTGTAATCGTGGATTAACCACCCACCGGCAGTATACCACCGGAGAGTGCTGGAACTGGACTCTGGACATAGGCATTGCAAATATTTACAGCAATATAGCCTTGTAGTGAGACATATATATTTACACCATTTTTGTTGGACTTGTGTTTCTCTACTTCATGTGTTTTTGCAGCTGAGCTCCTACCTGGGCCTATGTGTCCTAATATGTATTGTAAATACTTTAGTTAATTTTGTTTATTTTTCACATTTTCTTGCACTTTTTTTATTTATTTATTTATTTTATTGCATTTATATCCCGCCTTTTTTCCTGTTGCAAGGAACCCAAGGCGGCTTACATGATCCTCCTCCTCTCCATTTTATCCTCACAACAACCCTGTGAGGTAGGTTGGGCTGAGAGTCTGTGACTGGCCCAAAGTCACCCAGTGAGCTTCCATGGCTGAGTGGGGACTAGAACCCAGATTGCTGGGCTCCCAGTCCAACACTCTAGCCACTACACCACACTGGCTCTTATTTACACACTGTTATGCATAAATGACAACAATGTATGTTATTATCTTACAAATCATATATTTTAAAAAAATATAAATGAAAGCTTTTCATGAGATATGTTCTATCCCCATACATTTCATTATTACCATTTATGTATGTGTCTGTATCTCTTATAATGGGTTAGTTTAACCTCCGGTTTGCTAGTAAAAATGGATTACCATGTCACAAAATGATGCATGTCTAAAAAGTGTGTCACCAACATGAAAAGTTTGGAAAGCTCTGGGCTAGAGTCTGGCGGATATTCCCCCATTCAGCCCCCCCAGACTCCAGTCTGCAGACCCCCCGCACTTGCCTGACTCAGTGTGTGCCAAGTCGGGCAAGTGTAGGGATCCCTGATCCTTTGCTGAGCTGCCATTTTGCTTAAAAATGGTAGCTTGGCCTTTTTCATAAATGCCTCTTTGGGCAAATGTCTGCTGTAAAGCAGCCATTTATGCAAAATTACAGGCGTAAATGGTCCATTTATGCCTGTAACTTTGAATAAGTGGCTGCTTTACTTACGGACCCCGTTTGCACACATGGGCATTTATGAAAAAGGCCAAGGAGCCACGGTGGCTTAGTAGTTAAGACGCTGAACTGCAGATCGGAAGGTCGGCAGGACAGCAGTTCGAGACCCGAGTGCCGCGTGACGGAGTGAGCTCCCGTCTTCAGTCCTAGCTCCTGCCAACCTAGCAGTTTGAAAGCAAGAAATTGCAAGTAGATAAATAGGTACCACCTCGGCGGGAAAGGTAACAGCATTCCATGCACCTCGGTGTTTAGTCATGCCGGCCAGGCCACATGACAACGGAAGTGTCTTTGGACAGCGCTGGCTCTTCGGCTTAGAAACGGGGATGAGCACCTCACCCTAGAGTCGGACACGACTGGTTGGGGACACCTTTACTTTTTTTTTTTTTTTTACCATTTTAATGGAAAATGATGGCTCAGCATGGGATTGGGTGGCCGCACACCCACAGGCCACCTGGGGGCTCACCACATGTAGCGAGCAGAGGCAGTCAGTCAGTGGCAATGTCCACCAATCTGGATGTTTTTAAAAGGGGAATAGAGACATTCATGGAATGTTAAAGCTATCAATGGCTGCTAGACATGGAGTCTAGCAGCCATTGATATTACCTCCAGTATCTGAGACCTTCTTGGTGGCTGTATTCAGATGACACTGTGACATCCATTTGGCTCCCTCTTTTATTGTGTTTTGCCAACTGGTTAAAGGTAATAGTGGACCAAATACCCAACCCACACATTTTCAAACCATGGAGCATCTTCAACATTGCATTCTGTTCCAGGAAGTGCATCTGAAGAGGGTGTTGGTATGAATGGCCGCAGGGCTTTTCTTTAAAGTGCAAAATCAATAAATACCAGTACTCCTCCTTTGGCCATCTTTTATACTCCAGTCAAGTAAACAACCCCTCCCACCCCAAAAATGTTTGGGGGAAATCTGCCCTCCCTCAATCTTTGGGGGCATTTAATACTCCCCTCCCCCTGTGCACGAATGACCAATAAAAGCTTACCAAAGAAGTTTAGGTGATTGCTTGTTAGGTTTTGGTTGTTGTTCAAACAAAATGTTGTCTTGCCAGGGTGATGATTTTTATTGTGGTGAACCCTCATTTTAGAATTTTTTTTTTATTGGATGAGGCCATTTCTGTTTTTGTGTGGCTGTTTTATTTTGATGGGATTCCAGTTGTTTTTAATTGTTGTAAGCTGCCCTGAGCAATGCAAATGTATTGTAAAGGCAAGGGATACATTTTCTAAAATAAACAAACAGCAATAAACTCTAGATTGCACAGCAGCATTAAAAACAGTCACTGGAGACAAAAGCACACAGTTTAACATTCCTGGTACAAGTAAAAGGTCTTTGCCTGTTGCCAAAATGACATAAGATAAGTGCCAGCTGTGTTTCCCAGAGAAGAGTATTCTGCAACCCGGGAGCCACCACTAAGACCACTCTTTTCATGGTCACTGCCTGCTGCATCTGTGATGGCTTCTGAAGAGGAGGGCTTCTGAACAGCACCTCAGTGCATGAGTAGGCTCAAATGGAGAAAGGAGACCCATCAACTGTTGCTGTATGAGGTTGGGAAAATCCCCCATTGGTCCCCCTAAAAATGGGTCTGAGGAATAATGATTCCCAGAAACAGATAGGGAGCTTTTCTGCATGTGGCATTTACTGTGCACTCATCATTCCCTACTCATGGTTGTTTACAGGTTTTTTAGACGATGTGACTCTCCAGTTTCACTTCAGTTTTTAAACAGCACTTTCAGCAAGCAGGGAAAATACTGTATTTATTTGTAAAAGTGAAAGAAAACATTTTTTTCACTTGTGCATTTGTGCTGTTTCATTATACCACAGTGCCACTAGTGGTTATGTAACAGGAAATCAGGAAAGGAAATGCTCTTCGTATAGTGCTTGGCTCTCCATTCTGCGATGAAACCAAAAGGAGATACAGTGGATTAACAGCCTCTTGTATAAAAGCCCAGGGACTGTCGATGGAAAATATATGTGTTTCTAGATAACAAGTGCAGGGCATGGGGAAAGTGGATTTTAACGATTAGGGCCCAATCCACTGGGAAGTTTTCTTGTGCAAACACCATTGAAATGAAAGGGACCCATGCAAGAGCACTGCTAGCTACTCTTAGAACATAGAACTGTGAACAACTGCATTGAGTTCAAAACCTAAACCTTCTACTGATTTCTTGAGAAAGTTTAGGATACCCAAGCAACTGCCCATCATGTCTGTTAAACACACATCATTAGAAAGCTGCTGCCCCTTACACAATGCAGCCTAAATCACTTCTGTTATTGAATCACACATAGCAATTTTATGTGGGCCATTTTGAAGTGATGACAACGTTTTGTTCTCAGTTCAAATGGCAGCAGTGTCGAAATGAAGATGCTATAACATTTTTTGATGCTGAAACCATTTCTGGAACTTATATGAGATGTTGACAGCGGGCATAGTATCTCTCCCTTTCTCTCCCTATGCCACATGGTTTTTAAACTATTTTTGTGTGTGGCTACAAGCATTTCATAATGTTGCAGAGATTTCAGCTGGGCAGTAGGGTTGATACACAGTGATAGAGGCTGGCTGGGGGTGAGGGGAGTTGCAGTCCAATACAACATTCAGAAGGCTGGTCTACCTGAAAAAGGCAATTCTCATTCTATCCTTGCCTGTAGAACAAATTTACACCCAATGCTCAACAGTTCAACTGAGACTTGATAAATGATGCAGACAGGAGCAAAGTGGCTAGTACCAACATGCTTGAGTGTCTAGCACATGGTTAACTTTGATCTGAACTCTGCCAACCTGAAAATGCTGCTGCAAAAGCTTTATGTTGCTGTGGCACAAATTATTTTCACCAACTTGACTTTAAACAATGATATGTCCCTTTGTCCTTCTAGATATTGGCCTGGATTTCAAATCCTATAATGTGTGACAGAGGCCTTGTCTGAGATGCTCATTTAACTAACGCCAGAAATAGGCCCTTCTGGATCCCCCCCCCCACATAATTGGTCTCTAGAAATTTCACTTTTTCAAAAAGGGATTCGTGTCTGGACCCATCCCAATGAACAATGGGAAGTCACAGACAAAGGGGACTGCAGGAGACAGAAGGAGGGAAGATGATGAAAGATGATCAGATAAAAAGAGAGGTGGCGTCTAGTTGAGACACACTTGCAGACTGTCACTGTTTAATATTTTGAGTTCAGACGGCAGATATTTTGCTTACCGAGACAGTCTGAGGGACATGATTATGGAACCAAGCACTGTGGAGCCTAGGTGTGTTAGCAGTAGGGATGTGCGGATCAGCAAAACTCAAGCTCAGTGAAATTCTCCAAATTCCATCTCATGGTCTGGTCTGACTCGGGTCCATACCAGATTGTAAGCTTCTTCTTTTTTAATTCAAATGAAAATTCATGCATATTTTCATGCATTCCCCCCTGAATGTATGCATCAATTGTGCACATCTTTGAAGTATATGCATTCTTCTCCAATTGATTAAAGCACATTTTTGTGCATTTTTCAAAAGCATGCATTTTTTCATGCACATTTTTCAAATGTACACTTACCGTTGAACATATTTTTTTTGGGGGGGGGTCCATGAATCATATTGCAAGCTCGAAAATGTACAGACTTTGACCATAGATTATGTCTGAGTCCATGTTAGGTCTGGAAGGCATGAACTCAGTAAATCCTAGGGATGTACAAAAGTCACTTACCTTTTCGCAGATTCTGTTCGTGGTGGTGGGGGAGGTGCTCCGTCCCTCCTCCCAGAATCCTCGATGGGGGGGAGGCAATCCGGTCCTCCCCCCAGAATCCTCGACTTCTGGCTCTGCTCTGCAGCAGCTCCGCGGAGCAGCCGGCCAGGCCAGGGCCATCCACAGCCAGATTTCCAGCCGTGGACTGGCTGGTACAGACTCAAATGGCGGCCGCCATAGCGGCCGCCATTTGCATCCAGCCAGGGAGCCGTGATAGGCTACGTAAGTCTTTACATAGCCTATCACGGCTGGGTAAAAAAAGAAAAGAAAGGCGTATGCAAATGGCGGCGGCTACGGCAGCTGCCATTTGTGTTCCCTATTTTTCGCCATTTTAGTCTATGTAAATATTTACGTAGACTATTATGGTGAAAAAAAAGGGGAACACAAATAGCGCAGTGGGCGCTATTTGCGTTCCTTTTTTATTCGCTTTTTCAGCCTATGTAAATATTTACGTAGGCTAAAACAGTGAATTAAAAAGGAACGCAAATAGCGCCCACTATGCTATATGTGTTCCCCTTTTTTTTCACTGTAACAATCTACGGAAATATTTACATAGACTAAAACAGTGAAAAATAAGGAATGCAAATGGCGGCCGCCGTAGCAGTCACCATTTTCATACGCTGGGTTTTTTTTTTTTTATTATTACCCAGACATGATAGGCTACGTAAAGACTTACGTAGCCTATCACGGCAAAGACCAGACTGCAAATGGTGGCCACGGCAGCCGGTTGAAAGACCAGCCGCCGCCGCCGCCGCCGCCGAAGCCACCGCTGGAGCTGCCGCCATCTGGAACATCCACCCCAGGTAAGTCTCGTCCTGGGGGGGGGGGATCCGCGGTGGGGCGGGGGGATGGCAGGCCGTTCCGCCACGGATTTCAGGGAGCCGAATGCCAGTGCATTCAGCCTCACTGAAATCTGTGGTGGAATTCTCCTCCATCCCTAGTAAATCCTGATAAAAGACAAACTGAAATGAATTTCTCATACATCCCTAGTTAGCAGAGGATAATCTATTCCAAAGGTGAGGCTTTGTCATCTGGAAGACGCTTTCCAGACATGACTGCACTCTAGAACATCACATTAATTGGCTGAGTAGGCATGTGGGCCAAGCAGGGGCAGCCTAAGACAATTTGCTGCTTGAGGTGGAGCAGCAAATAAGGCCTCCCCACCAGGTGCATAGTGTCCAGTCTAGTTATCTTGACACTAGAGGCAAATGAACCCACACATGCTGCTTCCCCTCCTTGGCAGTAGATATACAAGAATAATAAATCTCCTGCCCTTTCAGAACATCCAAGATCAGCTGCCTGAGGCACTGCTAGATTTAAAGAGACTGGGGGCTTAAGTCCATTTCATTTTTATCCCATCCTTCCTCCAAGGAGCTCACAGTGGCATACATAGTCCCCTCCTCCCATTGATAACAATCACCCTAAGAGGTAGATGAGACAGCAAAGCTTTGTAAATCAACAAGGATATGAATAGGAACCCAGTTATCCCTGGTCTATGTCCACCACCCCCACCATCATCCCACACACTTCCCTTTACATATGAGGATTTAATAATCCAAAATTCTATCACTTCTTTTTTAGAAGATGTAAACTAGTCCACATATAGAAAAGCAATGATTCTATTATTGTCCATTTAACCTGAAGCAATACCACCACATACCTTTTCCTGCATTCTCCCCTTACTAGATTTGTATGAGAAATTCATTTCAGTTCATTTTTGATCAGAATTGAACCAGTTCATACCTCACAGACTGGAATGCAATCTGTGTCAAAGTCTGTAGATTTCTGAGCTTCTGATGGGATTTGTGGAACAGAACATGTTATACATACATTTGAAAATTGCACATTAAAAAGTGGACTTCTGAAAAACATGCACAACCATGCTTTAATCAATGAAAGAAAAAAATGTACATTGCAAAAATGTGCACAACTGATGCGTAATTTTGGAAAAATACACACAAATTTTCATGCTATAAGGAAAAGAAGAAGAAGAAACAAAGCTCACAGTCTGATATGGCAGGGTGGGGCAATTTGTGCCCTGCCCATGCTTTGGTCTACAAAACCCATCATCCCTCACTATTGGCTATGCTGGCTAGGTCTGATGGGAGTTGTAGGCCAAGACATCTGGAAGACCACAAGACCCCTGTAACATGGATATGAGTAGGGATGGACGAAAGTCACTTACCTGGTCCCGCAGCTTGCTTCGCGTTGGGGGGGAGGCGCTCCGTCCCTCCCGCCAAAATTCTGGGTGGGGGGGAGGCGCCCCGTCTTTCCCTGCCGAAATTCTGGCCGGGGGGGAGGCGCTCCATCCCTCCCCACTGAAATTCTGGCCGGAAGGGGAGCTACCCGCCTCTCCGGCCGTGGAAGTTCTTCTCCTGCCGGGACGCAAATGGCGGCGGCTGTAGCCGCCGCCGTTTGCGTCCCTGGCCTGCAGTCAGCCGTGATAGGCTGTGTAAATGTTTACGTAGCCTATCACGGCTGACTTTGAAAAAAAAAAAGCGTGTACGCAAATGGCGGCGCCCATGGGCGCCGCCATTTGCGTTCCTTATTTTGGCCCGGGTAATCTACGTGAAGATTTACGTAGACTACAGCGAAAATAAGGGCAACGCTATTTACGTAGCCTATCATGGTGTTTTTTGAAAATCTAGCCGTGATAGGCTACGCAAATCTTTACATAGCCTATCACGTTTGTTGTTGTTGTTGTTTTACTTGGAAATGGTGGCATTGGCAGCCGGTCGGAAGATCGGCTGCCGCCGCACCGCAGCCGCACCACCGCCGGGAGCTGCCGCCACCAGGGACATTCGCTGAAGGTAAGTCCCATCCCAGGGGGGGCGGGGGGCGGCGGACCGTTTCTCCACCAATTTCGGGGAGATTCGTGGAGAAATTCTCCGACATCCCTAGTCAGGGGTAGGCTGAGAGACAGTGCCTAGGGTTACCCAGTCAACATCTTGACTAAGTAGAGAATTGAACCTGAGTGCTTCTAGTCCGAGACTTGAACCATTACTCCACACTGGCAAATGCCCATCTTAATCACGCACCCCTGAAAGAAAAGGGGAATGTGAGAGGGGGGAATTGCCTCCCTATGAAGGAGCATTTTAGCACAGATCCTGACTACCTGATACGCGTAACTTATCACGAAAACAGCAGGGACGCAAATGGCATCTGCTACACCATTTGCATTCCTGCTCTTTGTCGTGATAGGCTACGTAAATATTTACAGGCCTGGCCGGCGGATCCACAGACTCGCCACGGAGTGGAGCCAGCCAGGGAGGATTCCAGGGGGAGGGACGGATCGCCTCCCTCCACCCCGCGGATGCCCAAACTGGAACGGGGTAAGTATTTCATAGACCCCTATCAGTGACTGGCCCAAAGCCACTCAGTGAGCTTCATGGCTGAGTTGGGGACTAAAGCCTGGATGTCCTGAGACCCAGTCAGATATTGTAACCACTAAATCACCCTGGCTCTGATATTAAATAAGAATGCCCCCCCAATGTGTGAGAGTATTATTATTATTTTTTTGCACACCACTCGTGGGACTGTGGCATGCTGCTGCTCTGACTTGATCTCTCAGATGTCATCTTCTGGGCTGTAGGGTAGGCGACACTAATGTAAAATGTAAAAGCCCCTACCCTGCATATGCCTAGTGGCACTCATGGTTAGGGATGTACGAAAGTCACTTACCTGGTCCCACAGCTTGCTTCACGGTGGGGGGGAGGCGCTTCGGTTCTCCCCCCCGAAGTTCAGGCCGGGGGGGGGAGGCGCCCCGCCTCTCCCGGCCGAAATTCAGGCCGGGGAGAAGCACCTTGTCTCCCCGGCCGCGAAATAAAAAAGTGAATGTAAAAAACAAAGAAAAAAAAAACACACGTGATAGGCTACGTAACGATTTACGTAGCCTATCACGGCTAGATTTCCAAAGTCTATTTGGAAAGCTATTTGCGTTGCCCTTATTTTCGCCATAGTCTACGTAAATCTTTACGTAGACTACCGGGCCCAAATAAGGAACACAAATGGCGGCGCCCATGGGTGCTGCCATTTGCGTATGCGCTTTTTTTTTCCCAAAGTCACCCGGGATAGGCTACGTAACGATTTATGTAGCCTATCACGGCTGACTTTGGAAATCTAGCCGTGATAGGCTATGTAAATCGTTACGTAGCCTATCACGTGTGTGTGTTTTTTTTTTTTTACGTTCACTTTGTAATGGCGGCGGCAGCGGCAGCCGGTCGGAAGACCGGCCCCCGCCCCCGCCGAAATGCCGCTGAACCGCCGCCGGGACCCGCCGCCGAGAGGGACATTCGAGGGAGGTAAGTCCCATCCTGGGGTGGGGTGGGGGGGGTGGCGGAGAATTTCACCGCCAATTTCGGGGGGCCAAATGCGTTGGCATTCAGCCTCCCCGAGATTCATGGAGAAATTCTCCATCCCTACGTCATGGTGCTAGCAAGCAAGCAGTGAGAGGTAGTGATGTTGCTGCTGCTTCTCCATGATGTATTTGTTCCCTTCTCTCTGACCACTTCCTGCCACTCCACCTCCAAACCAAAAGGAGAAGAGGTTGCAGGGCACATGCTCAATTTGAAATGGAGGTGATGAGCAAGCAGGAGGTGGTTTTGCTGCTGGCTGGAAAGCCAGGGACTGTAGAACACAGGAACAAACTCTTACACTTGCCTGCAAATCCACCATCTGAGTGTGAGTGTCTTACTTTTAGGGATGGATGAACTCACCAGCCATTGCCTCATACGCTGCTCGCCAGAACTACACTGCCTGCCTGACCCTGCTTGGCAGGTAGTGTGAGCTCCTGGACAGTCCATAGATGCCTGACATGCAGCGTTTCACTTACCTGCAAGCCACCATTTTGAAAAAAAAACTGAGTAAGCTTTTTACATAAATGCCCATTTTGTGCAAAATGGCAGCTGTAAATAGTGGCATTTATGCAAAATTGCAGGTGTAAATGGTCTAATTAGGCCATTTATGCCTACAATTTTGTGTAAATGTTGCCATTTCTGGATGCCATTTTGCACAAAATCACCATTTACGTGAAAAGTTCACCTGTGGTTTTCTGCAAAGTGGCAGCTTGTGGGTAAGCAGGGATCCCTGAGCTTGCCCAAATTGTCATCTGCCAAGTCAGGCAAGCATAGGGGCCATGGACTGGCATCCAGGGGGGCAAGTGGATGGATGTCTGCTGGACTCCATCCCCTTCCCAGACTTCCATGACATCTCCAATTATTTTAGTGTGCTTTGTTCTAGAGCAGACTCTGGGGCCAAGAGAGGGGAGATTAGAGTTCTACGGTGTGGACTTTCAAGATTTCTGCTGGTTCTGTATTCAGACAGTTCACACATCAGTGGCACACCAATGTATGAGCCTCTTCTGTCCCCAACTCATGACTTTTCAAACCAAGCCAGAACTGCAAAGATGATGTGGGGCAGTATTATCCCGCGTTAAAATACCTTGGAAGGGGCTATTTGCTTCAAAGAAAGCCACAGAAAGATCAGTCTTAGATCCCTGGAGAAGAGAAAGTCCTTCCTAGGGATTTCAGAGGACTCTATCTGGGAGGTGGAGTTTGATGAGCTTGCAGCAGCTTGTTTGATGAGCCAGACTTTGGCTCACTTCCCTGTAAGCTGACCCGACTCTCTGCAGCTTGTGGATTTTCCAGTTGTTGTTGCTGTTATCTTCTGATCAATAGAAAGTTGCACAAATTGCAGCCACAATTTGCATAATTTTGCAAATCCTGGCCATAACTTGCTGAAGCTGCAGAAATCGCAAGTGCATTTTTCACAAATTAAGCCAATTCCGACTGGAGTTTGCACAAATTATGCAAATTGCGGTTGCAATTTGCTGAACTTTCTATTGACAAGAAAACTCCCTGCAAAAGATTCCTGAATGCAAGCCATGCCAGGCGGGCAGGGGGGATCCGTTGGGCTCCCAAAGGGCTGGGTTTTCAAAGATGGACACCCCTACAGCTACCTTTCCCATGCAGGCTGTTGCCCTGTAAGACAAACAGTGGTACGGCAGTGGCAATAGGCTTAGTAAATGCACACTGGATTTCCCTAAGGGCTACAATTGCATGCGCACTATGATAGAAATCTTACACATGGTGGCGCATTGTATGATGCACAATAGTTGGTGGTGTGTATGCCCACATAGCCATATACAGATCCCAGTATATGCACATATAAAGATCCCTGCTATCCTTTATCTCAGAAGAAAAGGATGAGAGGGCCACATTGATAGGTGCATGCGTATGAAGTATGCCCAAAGTTCCCACTACATGTACAGTACTTCTATAATGCTGACTGTGTGAGCCATCCCTAAAAGAACTGCTAGCATGCAAATGTCTCTGTCATGGTGCACAGCATACCACAGAGAACTGCTGCTCATGAATGTTTCACCTTTGACTGCTGAAGCTGGGATTTAGGCAGCCAAGAGATACAAGGTCTACATAGCACAAAAGCCAGCACAAAAGCTCCCTCAGCAAAAAAGGGAAGTGACTCAGTGAGGGAAATTAAACAAAGACATATCTAATGCCGCGGAAGCAGATGGATTGCTTCAGAGACATTAGGTGTGGCAGCCTGCGGTGCTCTGTGTGATCTTACAGCCAAGCCAAGACGGGTAATGTTACCAAATAAGGAAGCACATGCAAATAAACAACTGTGTTGTGCCACCTTCCTTCTCTCAATGGGGCCTAAATTCCAGGATGAGAGAGAATTTGTTCAACAGCCAGCACTCTCACTGACTTCCAACATGTGCTTATTTAGGGGAAAGGGAAGTCTTTGTCTCTTCAGTCACCGGTAGGCAGACATCTTCTTGAAAGTGCTCTTTCCTTCAAGCCTAATCTTATTATAGAAGTATATATCATTTCAGGAAATTGCCATTGCCATAACCACAGTCACTGAGGTAAATGTGTGGATGGGAAGAGGGTTATTTGCTGGGAAGGTTGATAAGCAACCCTCCTTGCGTCTGGCAAAAAAATCCTGCAAATGTTTCCTTCCCTGAAGCTTTTCCCCAACTAAAACTTCCAGTTTCAGTGAAAGACTTGGGGGAAGAGAAACACACACACACACGCAAACACACACACACATGAATTAAGATTTTGGGGGTGGGTAGAAAGGACAATATAGGATGCTTAACATTTGATGCTAGGTGGGGCCACTTTCAGGAGAAGATCCTCCCCAGCCTTATAGAATCATAGAATCATAGAATCATAGAATAGTAGGGTTGGAAGGGGCCTACAAGGCCATCGAGTCCAACCCCCTGCTCAATGCAGGAATCCAAGTCAGAGCATCCCTGACAAATGGCTGTCTTGAAGGCCTCCAGTTTGGGAGAGCCCACCACCTCCCCAGGTAATTGGTTCCATTGTCGTATTGCTCTTACAGTCAGGAAGTTTTTCCTGATGTTCAGCCGGAATCTGGCTTCCTGTAACTTGAGCCCATTATTCCATGCCCTGCACTCTGGGATGATCAAGAAGAGATCTTGGCCTTCTTCTCTGTGACAACCTTTCAAGTACTTGAAGAGCGCTATCATATCTCCCCTCAGTCATCTCTTCTCAAGGCTAAACATTAGGGATGTACGAAAGTCACTTACCTGGTCTCGCAGCTTGCTTCGCAGTGGGGGGGAGGCGCTTCGCTGCTCCCCCCGAAGTTCAGGCCGGGGGGGGGGAGGCTTCCTGCCTTGCCTGGCCTAAATTCAGACCGGGGGGGAGGCTTCCCACCTCGCCCGGCCGAAATTCAGGCCGGGGAGAAGCGCCTCGTCTCCCCAGCTGCGAACTTCAAAAGAAAAGTAAAAAAAAAAAAAAAGCCCCGCGATAGGCTACGTAACGATTTACGTAGCCTATCACGGCTAGATCTGCAAAGTCAGCCATGATAGGCTACGTTAATCGTCACGTAGCCTATCACGGGTGACTTTGAAAAAAAAAAAGCGCGTACGCAAATGGCAGCCCCCATTGGGAGCCACCATTCGCGTTCCTTATTTGGTCGCTGTAGTCTACGTAAAGATTTACGTAGACTACGGCGAAAATAAGGGCAACGCTATTTGTTTTGCCCTTATTTTCGCCGTAGTCTACGTAAATCTTTACGTAGACTACAGCGACCAAATAAGGAACGCGAATGGCGGCTCCCTATGGGGGCCGCCATTAGCCGTACGCGCTTTTTTTTTTTAAAAGTCACCCGTGATAGGCTACGTGACGATTAACGTAGCCTATCACAGTTGACTTTGCAAATCTAGCCGTGATAGGCTACGTTAATCGTTACGTAGCCTATCACAGGGGCGTTTTTTTTTTTTTTACTTTTCTTGTAATGGTGGCGGGGGCAGCCAGTCGAAAGATCGGCTGCCGCCCCCGCCCCTGACGAAGACCCGACAAACCGCCACCGGGACCCGTCGCCGGGAAGGACATTCGTGAAAGGTAAGCCCCATCCGGGGGGGGCGGGGGGGCGGAGAATTTCTCCCCGAACAACCTTCGGAGGACCGAATGCGTTGGCACTCGGCCCCCCGAAGTTTCAGGGAGAAATTCTCCCCCATCCCTAAGCCTATCATGGCTAAATACAGGGACGCAAATGGCGGCGGCTACGACAGCCGCCATTTGCATCCCTGCAGGGCTGCCCAGCGGCCGGATGTCCAGCTGCGGGTGGCCGGAGCCGGCCGGTTGCTCCGCAGCTTGGCCGCGGAGCGGAGCCGGCCGGGCAGGATTCCGGGGGGGAGGACCGGATCGCCTCCCCCCCCATCGAGGATTCCGGTTGGAGGGACGGAGCGCCTCCCCCCCCTGCGGAAACAGAATGGAATGGAAGGTAAGTGTTCCATCCATCCCTACCTCCATCAGAGACCCTGGGGAGCTCCTCCCAGTCAGAGTTGACAGCAGGGCTTTTAAAAATGTGCAACCAGACACAACATGTGCAGTCCCAGGGGGAAAATGTGCAGTTCCAAAAGAGTACATGTGTGTTCCTTATTTGGTCCCTGTAGTCTACGTAAAGATTTACATAGACTACGGCGAAAATAAGGGCAATGCTATTTTGCAAATCTTTGCAAGCTGACTTTGCAAATCTAGCCATGATAGGCTACGTTAATCATTACGTAGCCTATCACAGGGGCTTTTTTTTTTTTACTTTTGTTGTAGTGGCGGCGGCGGCAGCCGGTCGAAAGATCTGACGAAGACCTGCCAAACCGCCGCCGGGACCCGCCGCCGGGAGGGACATTCGTGAAAGGTAAGTCCCATCCCGGGGGGTGGGGGGGGCGGGGTGTGGCGGAGAATTTCTCCCCGAACAACCTTCGGAGGACCGAATGCGTTGGCACTCGGCCCCCCGAAGTTTCGGGGATTAATTCTCCCCCATCCCTACTAAACATGCCCAGTTCTTTCAGTCTCTCTTCATAGGGCTTTGTTTCCAGTCCCCTGATCATCTTTATTGCCCTCCTCTGAACCCTCTGCAGTTTGTCTGCATCCTTCTTCAAGTGTGGTGCCCAGAACTGGACACAGTACTCCAGAAGAGGCCTAACCAGTGCTGAATAGAAGGGAACTAGTACTTCCCAGGATTTGGAAGCTATGCCTTACAAGGGGAAGATGGTGTTGGGAGCTCCAATTAGTTTACAAAGCAGAAAGTAGTACCTCAACAAAATTCTAGAGATAGAAAGAAAAAATCTGTAGGATTGTTAACTTTTGATGTAAAAAACACACACAAAACATTGTGTCCCAACCACTCCACCAGTGACACCACAGAAAGTGGAGCCAGGACAGACATTGGTGCATCAGGGGCAGAGAGCAGAAGACAGGAGGAAATTCTATAGCTCAGAGATAGAGCTCATGCACAGCCTAGGATGACCTATAGTGGTCCAAAGCTCAACTTAAGGTGGTCACATGCCTACTTTACAGAGGCCAGTCCTCTGTTTGAAGGGCTGTCAGAGGAGAGTCCATCTATTTGAAGTCTGGTCCAAGACTGGTTTAAAGATAAAGAAATATAAGAAGGATGTGCAGGGGCCCTGAAGTTGTCCATCAACATTTAGCATCTGGGAAGCAGATTGATTAGGCACAATGTTCACCTGGTCACAGTCTTCTCTACAATGATGAGATTATCATATTTCTATTTACAGCGCAGTAATTATTTCTAAATTTGCATGTATACTTCTAAATTAGCCTGTGTAAATTTTATGCAGATCTGTATCCTCTGTTGTTGTTGTTGTTGTTGTTGTTGTTTTAAATCATGTGTAAGTGCCTACCTTACCCAATCCCCAACATCTCTACCTAAAGGAGTGGAATATACCTGAAGAGCAGGAAGTCAATTCTTTAAGTAGATGTGTTCAGTAAAGGAAAAGATGGGGATACAGGAAATACAGATGTAGCAAGACTCCAGTTGGGTCTTGAGGCTGGGCAATTTCTTGCCAGCTCGGCCCCCCAGATGCTAGTCTGCAGATCCCTGTGCTTGCCCAAGTCAGGCAAGCACAGGAATCCCTGCTTGTCTGTGAGCTGCCATTTTGTGTAAAAATGGCAGCTCCATTATTTACCTAAGTCAGCATTTGCGTAAAATGGTGGCTGTAAATAGCCTCACTTATGCAATATTACAGGTGTAAATGGTCTAATTAGACCATCAACACCTGTAATTTTGCATAAATAAGCAAATTAGACCATATTAATTTTGCATAAATGGAGCTATTTACAATGGCCATTTTCCACAAATGGTGGCATATGTAAATAGCAGAGCTGCCATTTTTATGCAATATTGTGGCTTGTGGGATGCTGGGATGTTGTGTGCCTCTCGCTGGGCACCCATGGACCATCAGCAGCTTGTGCTCCATGCTGAACAGGGGCGGGTGGCTGGTGGAGGTCTGTTGAGCAGCACACGAGGCAGGCTCCGATGAGTCCGCTCATCCCTACCAGGAAATAACTGCTGAAACCGCTGTCAGTAAAGGTAGACAATACTGGGCAGAATTAAACAGTGGTTTGACTCCACATAAGGCAATATTATATGCTAACTTTATAGTTGAAGCTAAGCAGAATCAGGTTGTGGGAGAAGCCTGATAGAATCTTATTTATTTATTTATTTATTTAATCGCCCATCTAGCTGGTCACCCAACCACTCTGGGCGATGTACAACAAAAGAACAGAATAAAACAATAAAATACTACATTAGAAACATATTTCTAAAAATACCCTAACCCACCCCAAATGCCTGTCTGAACAACCATGTTTTTAATGCATGGCGGAAGCTCATTAAAGAGGGGGCATGGCGGAGTTCTCTAGGGAGGGAGTTCCAGAGAGTGGGGGCCACCACAGAGCAGGCCCTCTCCCTCGTCCTCACCAGCCTAGCTGTCCTGGCTGATGGGACAGAGAGAAGCCCATCCGAGGCTGATGTTGTTGAGTGGCCTGTCTGGTGTTGCTGGAAGAAGTCCTTGAGGTAGGCCGGGTTGGAACTGTATAGGGCTTTGCTATACGGTTACTATATTTAGGCATGGTGGAGAATTCCGCCATGGATCTCGGTGAGGCCGAATGCCAGCGCATTCAGCTTGCCGAAATCTGTGGCTGAATGAAGCCCCCTGCCCCCCCCCCACAAAATGGGCCCAGAATGGAGCCTACCTTTGTCGGCTATTCTGGTGCTCCTCGAATGGCAGCCACGTCTGCAACTGCCATTCGCATCTTTCAAATGGCCATGATAGGCTACATAAATACTTACGTAGCCTATCATGGCTAACACAGGGACGCCATTTGAGTCCTTGTGGAGGCTGTGATAGGCTACGTAAATATTTACGTAGCCTATCACGGCTAAAAAAGGGAATGCAAATGGTGGCGGCTACGGCGGCCACCATTTCTGTTCCCTTTTTCACCGTGATAGGCTACGTAAATATTTACGTAGCCTATCACAACTAAAAAAGGGAACATAAATTGTGGCTGCTGTACTCACCACCATTTGTGTTCCCTTTTTTTTTTTGCCATTAGCCATGATAGGCTACATAAATATTTACATAGCCTATCATGGGCTGGAGTAGGGAAGCAAATGGGGTCCCCTACACAGGACGCCATTTGCGTCCGCAGCAGCCTGACAGCGGCTGGAGGCCCCGCTGCAGGTTGGCCCGGCTGGCAGCTCCACAGCCTGGCCGCGGAGCGGAGCCAGATGGGCAGGATTCCGGGGGGAGGAACGGATCACCTCCCCCCCATCAAGGATTCCAGGGGGAGGAACGGATTGCCTCCCCCCACCTGTGGAACCCGGCGGAGCCAGGTAAGTGGGGTTTCGTACACCCCTAGCTATATTTGCTATATTGCTAGCTTTTCATACCCAAGTACTGGTTACCCATCAATTTATCATGCTGGGTAAATAAAACAGTGGCTGGCTGGCATGGCAAGGTCTCTATTAGGATAATCAGCTCTCACTGTGCACCCAGCTTTGCCCAGAAGGAAAATCTGAACTTCCGAATTCTCTAAAAACAAAACAGGTGTGTGCCTGCATGTACACAGATGCACACGTGTGTGTGTGTGTGTATGCATGTGTGCACGTGTGTGTGTATATATACATATACACACACACACACACACACACATATATACATATACATATACATATACATATACATATACATATACATATACATATACATACATATGGTGCTCCTGGCCAGTGAAAGTTCCCACCTTGCCAGTGCTAGGGATGTCAGAGAATTTCGCCACGGATCTCGGTGAAGCCGAATGCCAGTGCATTCGGCCCCCTGAAATCTCTGCCGGAACGGCCTGCCACCTCCCCGCCCCCCCCCCCGCGGATGCTCCCTGGGATGAGACTTACCCGGGGCGGATCTTCCGGGCGGCGGCAGCTCCGGCTTTGGCGGCTGGTCTTCCAACCAGCTGCTGCTGCCGCCATTTGCAGTCTGGAGGGTTTTTTTGTTTTTTTTACAGAGACATGATAGGCTACGTAAATATTTACGTAGCCTATCACGGCTGGGTAAAAAACAAACAGGCGTACGCAAATGGCGGCGGCTACGGCCGCCGCCATTTGCATTCCTTATTTTTGGCCGTCTTAGCCTACATAAATATTTACGTAGACTAAGACGGCGAATCAAAAAGGGACGCAAATAGCGCCCGCTATGCTATTTGTGTTCCCCTTTATTTTCACCGTAATAGTCTACGTAAATATTTACATAGACTAAGACAGCCAAAAATAAGGAACGCAAATGGCGGCGGCCATAGCTGCCGCCATTTGCGTATGCATTTTTTTTTTTTTTTTTTACCCAGAGCCCTCCGCGGCTGGAAATCCGACTGCGGATGGCTCTGGCCTGTGCTATGAAGAGGAGGAAGAGAATGGCGGCCACAGGACGGCCGCCATTCGCAAAGCAGTGCGGACGGGAGCAGGTAAGTGCTCTGTTTCGCATGCCTTTCATGGGGTGGGGGCGACAGGGACTTCCTGCCATGCACCTTTTATGGGTTGGGGGGCGTGGGGGCTTCGTTCCATGACGGATTTCGTTCCAGTGCATTCAGCCTCACCGAGATCCATCGCGGAATTCTCTGACATCCCTACATCTGCCCACAGACAGCTGCAAATATTTTTTTCCATCATGCAGAAAAATACGGAAATAATTACATAAATATTTACATAATTTACCCCAGTACTAGGGGTGCACGAAACCCACTTTTCCTCGAAGCTTTTCGCAGTGGGGGGGAGGCGCTTCGCTGCTCCCCCCGCGAAGTTCAGGCCGGGGGGGAGGCTTCCCGCCTCGCCCGGCCGAAATTCAGGCCAGGGGGAAGGCTTCCCGCCTCGCCCTTCCGAAATTCAGGCCGGGGAGGAGGTGCCTCGCCTCGCCCGGCCGCGAACTAAAAAGTTTTTAAAAAAAACGCCCCCGTGATAGGCTACGTGACGGTTAACGTAGCCTATCACGGCTAGATCTGCAAAGTCAGCCGTGATAGGCTATGTAAATCGTCACGTAGCCTATCACGGGTGACTTAAAAAAAAAAAGCGCGTACGCAAATGGCGGCCCCCATAGGGAGCCGCCATTCGCGTTCCTTATTTGGTCGCTGTAGTCTACGTAAATCTTTACGTAGACTACGGCGAAAATAAGGGCAACGCTATTTGTGTTGCCCTTATTTTCGCCGTAGTCTACGTAAAGCTTTACGTAGACTACAGCGACCAAATAAGGAACGGGAATGGTGGCTCCCTATGGGGGCCGCCATTGTCCGTACGCGCTTTTTTTTTTTTTAAGTCACCCGTGATAGGCTACGTGATGATTTACGTAGCCTATCACGGCTGACTTTGCAAATCTAGCCATGATAGGCTATGTTAATCGTCATGTAGCCTATCACGGGGGCGTTTGTTTGTTTTTTTCTTTTATTGGAATGGCGGCGGCGGCAGCAGCCGGTCGAAAGACCGGATGCCTCTCCCGCCCCGAACGAAGACCCGCCGAACCGCCAGCCGGACCCGCCGCCGGGAGGGACATTCGGCAAAGGTAAGTCCCGTCCCGGGGGGCGTGCGGGGGGCAGGGGGGCGGAGAATTTCTCCCTGAAACTTGTTCAGGGGGCCGAATACGTTGGCGCTCGGCCCCCCGAAGTTTCGGGGAGAAATTCTCCGCCAACCCTACCCAGTACGTATCATTTAGTGTATTGTCCCCTATTCCATTCCACGTTTCCTCAGCAGAAAGTTACGTATTTTTCTACGGATTTATATGCGTAAATTTCAGGAAAGAAAAAAAATTATCTACGGACTCTGCAGGGCCTGAGGGAGTCACTCCACAGCAGATTCTGCAAGTCAGATTCTTAGAAATCTGAGCTCATTTTAATCTGTCTCCAATTTCTCCAGCATCCCTAGAAAATACAAAGTGCATTGTGCATGCATGTGCAGCAGATGGGGATCTTGATGATGAATGGTGTGGCAGATGCCCTTCCTAAGGCTCTCCATTGGTGTTTGAATGCTCAGTAAGGAGACCCGGTGGCTGAGCCTAGGGGGTCCCTTCTAGTTGTCTCACTAATGGCCTTTCACTGCAGACTGAAAACATTCTATTTTAGAAAGGGTCTTTCTAAAGTGTTATTAGATCCTGCTGGGAATTGTTTTAATGGAATGGCTGTTAGTGGAAGCTCTCTATTTTTATTCTGCTGCTCTTAGTCTTTGCCTCTGTCTTTCCCTTTCTACATTTGTATTAAAATGTTGTCTTGTTTCTCATGGGTTTGCCAGATGACTTGGACTCTGTTTGAGGGAAGGCAGGATAAAACCAACAACAACAATAGAAATAATAATTGTAGGATATGCACCATGGCACAGACAAAGAGTCATGACCTGGGACTGGAAAAGGGTCCAAAAAAGACCAGATTTGGCAACTATCTGGGTCTATATGCTGAGGACTACCCTGTTGCCCTTCCCTTTGGGCCCTGCCTGACACTGCTGCTGATACTGGAGGACTCACCAAGTACTTCTGCTGTTTCCGTGGCCACCACCAGTCACTCATCCCCACCTTTTGTCATGCTGACCCAGCGGCCAGTGCTTTGGGATTTGTGGTGTGCAGTAACTATCTTAGATCCCCCAAAGTGGAATGCCCAATTCTTGTTTGCTTGCTTGTTTAGCACCATTATTTATATGGAGTCTTTCAGGATACAAATCCTACCAAGTTAGCTCACAAGTAATATAAATATAATAAAATTACATTAAACAATACTATTAAAAATGATGTTGATGTCAGACATGGCATTCTGGGGGATCTAAAATGTCCCATTGCTGACTGTTGGATAAACATGTTGGGGGGGGGCTAAATGAGTGGGGGTAGCAGAACCTGACCAGGGGTGGTGGTAATGCTGGCAGTGGCAATGCCAGATGGCGGCCCAGGTTGCTGCCAGGGATTGCTCCATGCTGATACCCAGTGGTGTAGTGGAAAATTTTGAGGCACAGGCACTCATCATGACTTTCCCTGTACCCATCCCCGAAGGAGAGGCCAAACATGCAGGCAGCGGTGTTTATCCATATCAAGAAACCAATTCTAGCAGGTTTTCATCTCTACCAGGATCAGGTCTTTTATAAAGCTATTGGGTCTTAATTGCCAATTCAGGCCACCCCAAAATGAGAGCTAGTGTGGTGTAGTGATTAGAGTGCTGGACTAGGACTCTGGAGATCCAGGTTCTAGTCCCCACTTGGTCATGAAGTTCACTGGGTGACTTTGGCCCAGTCGCAAACTCTCAGCCTCACCTCCCTTCCAGGGTTATTGTGAGGATAAAATGGAGACGAGTAAACTGCCTTGGATTCCTTGCAAGAGGGGGAAAACAGGATATAAATATAATAATACTAATAATTAGTAATAATAATAATAATAATAATAATAATAATAGATAAAAACATTTGGCATTACAAGCGGATTTCTCACAAGTATATATTGTACAAAACTCATCCACATCCCCTCACAGCTGCTGTGAGGATTGTGTCTAAGTTCAAAGGGCAGAGGGAATTCTGAGATTGTGAGAGATGATGGCAGCGTCCCTGCTAATCAAAAAGTATCAGTGTTGCACCCCTGTGAGCCCTGGCGTTGCACCACACCACTGCTGAGAGCCCACTAAAGCCTTACACAGGCCCTGGTCTATATTCCCCCAGATCCTCTAATTACTAATCTCCAGATCCCTACCATGAATTCAGTCTCCAGCCTGATTTCTGTCTCCCATACAGAGCTATGTAACTCCTGGCTGATTTGGATTCATCGTTGACACAAGCTTCGGGACAGGTGGATGTGAAGTGACGTTTTCACCATTAAGATCGATGTGGCCAACTGTGATCAATAAGCAAGGATGAGAATAGGAGAAAACTGAGAATGGGAAGGAAGGCGGGGGGGAACAACACCAAGGAAAACCCACAAGAGTCTGACTTTTAAAAATAAAAACAATAAAAATAAAATCAACAACACAGTGGTTCTTCTGCTAAAGCCATTTTAGCCACAGGAATGTGCCATGAGTTCCAAAGAAGAAAAAATGAAAACAGGCTATTTGGAAGCTTTGATACTGATATGGCTCAAAAAATAGCCTTTCTCCAAATTCGTTCTTGCAAACAAAGTCATGTGGGGTCTACAGGCCGCCATTCCTCCTCCTCCTGTTCACTTGTCCTCCCCGTTCTCTCTGACAGAAAAAAGGAGAGAAAAAGAGGGGAGGGGGGAGAACCACACACGGCAACCATACACCGTCCTCAAGTTCCCCAGTGAGTAAAACCAGCTAGGCCTACTTGGCAGCTGAGAGCCTAATTTCTTCCTTCCTCTGCATCATTTCACACAGCATATGGGGATAAATATTCACCAGGGAGTTGCAGCCAATCATAGCAACCTTGAGGTATACCTGTATGAGGCATGTGTTTGCAGACAGAGGCTTGTCACATCCGCACATGCACAGTGCACTTGAAACATCTGAGGTGTACGCTTCCGAATGGCCCTCTTGCTGGCGGAAGAGAAACAGAGCGCACAAGTGCAGACCACAGTCAGAGTGTTTCAGGGTGCTCTGGTTTCTCTTGTTGTGAAAATGCAGAACAGCATGAGTGGGGTAGGTAGCAGCAGCAATGGCAGCCGGCTTGCATATTTTGGCTCTTAACTGCTTGCCCCTGGTGAGAAGGTGAATGACAAATGACAAGGCCGCCCGAGAGCTGGCAAATACATTGTATTTGTGGATGTTTGAATTAATGCTGGGCCAATGATTTTAATATTTTTTTGGTTGGGTTTTTTTGGGGGGATGTCTCCTGAAGATTGGCTTAATCTTTGGGGGGCACGGATGACCTTCCTTTTAAATATGTAGTGCCAAACTGCCTGCCTGCCTGCCTGCCTGCCTGCCTGCCTGCCTGCCTGCCTGCCTGCTTGCTTTCTTTCTTTCTTTCTTTCTTTCTTTCTTTCTTTCTTTCTTTCTTTCTTTCATTTTCTTTTCCTTCCTTCCTTCCTAAACCAAACTATCACTTGAAGTGGGAGAACGGTCCCCACCCCCCCGAGGCAGGCAGGGGTGTGTGTGTGTGGGGGGGAGAACAAGGAAAGGAAAACCCTTTGCCGTCTTTTATTTAAGACTGTCTCCCTGAAAATTATTAGAATTTGTCTGCCCCATGAAAGTTGTGAAATGTCCTCTCCCCATTTTCATGGGGGAAGGGGTGGGGGGAGGGGTGTGTGAATGGTACCCGAATGAGTGTGTTATATTCAGCCTGGCTTTAGCTTGAATGTATTGTCATTCTCCAATAGATCAGTGCAGTCTTCCCCAACCCTCTAAATGCTTTAGACTTCAACTCCCATCAGTCTGATCCAGCATGGTCAATGGTCAGGCATCCTGGGAGACGTCCAAAACATCTGGAGGGCATCAGTCTGAGGAAAGCTGAGCTAATCGTATCTGTAGCCCTGCTCTAAAGGCACACAGCAGGGACACACAAGGCTGTGATTCTTAATTCACTTACTAGGGAGTACATCCCATTGACCGTAGCGAGAGCTTCTTCTGAGACAACTTGTACAGGATTGTGCTTGCAAGGCCACCAACATGGCTTTGATTCCAGGCTGCAAGGGATGCAAATGTGTTCTTGGTCCTAGCTGTCCATATTGTTGGGAAATATGAAGTCTGGTTAGTGCTTTCAATTCCTTATGATTAATGAGCTTCTGCACGGCGTGAAGCAATAACTTTGGCAGCTGCAGTGTATTACTGCGGTGAAATTTCGTTGCCTTGTCTGCGCTGTTGCACTATCCCTGTATGATGTATTAATGATTTGCTTGGGAAAGAGGAATTGCACAAAGAACAAGAGGGAAAGGTGATTTGCTAGTCCCAGTGTTGAGTACAAGAAGAAGGACCCAGCAGCGTACATTTGCTAGTGCTGCCGATGTTGTTCTACTGTAAACCAATGTTTGCACAATGTCAACAGAACTCACTAGCACAATGGTCCGCCATGCTAGTAAGCACTGCTGAAATTGTACAAACATTGGTTTATGCTACCACAATGTCAACAGTGCTAGTATGGACACCATTTGATCTTTCCTTATATTGTAGAAAATTGTATTCCTTCCGGTGCCAGGTGAAGACCTTTTTATTTTCCCAGGCATTTTAGCATTTTAGCTTTCTAGATTTTTAGCTTTGCTGCTTTAAATCTGTATTTTAAATCTCTATGTTGCTGCTAGGTTTTGTTCTGGTTTTATTCTGGTTGCACTGTTATACTGTAGTTTTAATGTTTTATATATTTTATATTGTTTTATTGTGTGCTCTTTGCGTTTAATTTTTGTGAACTGCCCAGAGAGCTTTGGCTATTGGGCGGTATAGAAAAGAAATGAAAAAATAAATAAATAAATTCTGGGCAAATCAGTCCTGTGCTGCTGCAATATAAGAAAAGGCCTGATCTTCTGGAGCTTCTTTTATAGAGACTGGATGCACAGGAGGGTGGAACGTCATCTGTTTTTAGAGATGTGAGAACCCACCCCAGCTCAGATTTTCTGGGCGCCTGCAGAAGCGCTCCCCCCACTCCCCCCCCCGGACCTGCGCTTGGGCCACCCATGAGCTAGGTGAGTTGCCTGGACTCACCACGATCCTGTCTGGTGAGCAGCCGCCATTTTCCCGCCTGTGTTGTGTGCGCAAAAAGGAAGTAAAAAACATGCATATTTAAATATGCACATTTTTACTTCCTTTTTGCACACACAACACAGGCGGGAAAATGGTGGGCACTCAGTGGACAGGATAACGGTGAGTTCTGGAGGACGCGAGCAAGGTGTGAGCAGGCACAAACAGGAGGTGAGCGAAGACAGCATCTCAGCGAGCTCAGTCCAGGAGTCACAGGCGGCAGGATAGGGCAACGGATCCTGGACCCAGTTGAGTGCCCACGACATCCCTATCTGTTACGTAGAAGAGGAAATTTCAGCAGGCACAGCTTTTCCCAGCCCTGTATATAGACCTATCCCTGCCTAAATTCCCTTTCCTCTCCTTTGTATCAAGTCACCTTTGCTGGTTCACAGTATCACCATTTGATGGCTGCTCATAGGGATGTACAAAAGTCACTTACCTTTTCGCAGATGTGATTCGCGTAGGGGTGGCAGAGAATTCCGCCACGGATCACGGTGAGGCCGAATGCCAGTGCATTCAGCCCCCCGAACTCCATGGCGGAATGGCCTGCCACCCCTCCACCCCCCCATGGATCTCCCCCGGGACGAGACTCACCTGGGGCGGATCTTTCGGGCGGCGGCAGCTGCGGCGGCCGGTCTTCCGACTGGCTGCCACCACTGCCATTTCCACTCTTGTAAAATAAAAAAAGAAAGAATGAAGAAGAAAGACGTGATAGGCTACGTAAATCTTTACGTAGCCTATCATGGCTGGGTGGGTTAAAAAAAAAAAAAAAACCACGTACGCAAATGGCGGCGGCTATGGCTGCCGCCATTTGCGTTCCTTATTTTTGCCCTCTTAATCTACGTAAATATTTACGTAAACTATGATGGCGAAAATCAAGGGGAACGCAAATAGCGTAGCGGGCGCTATTTGCATCTCTTTTTGATTGCCCATTTTAGCCTACATATATATTTAGCAGATCCGTGAAACGGTAAGTGACTTTTGTACATCCCTACCGCTGCTCTTTGCCGTGATAGGCTACGTAAATAGTTACGTAGCCTATCATGGTAGCCTGGCAGGATGCAAATGGTGGCCGCAGCAGCCAGTCGAAAGACCAACTGCTGCCGGAGCTGCCGCCGGATCCGCCACCGGAGCTGCCGCCATTGCCGCTGGAGTCCCAGGTAAGTGTCGTTCTGGGGGGATTCTGCGAGGTGGTGGGTGGGGAGGCCGTTCTGCCACGGGTTTTGGGGGGCCGAATGCCAGTGCATTTGGCCTCACTGAAATCCGTGGCGGAATTCTCCGCCATCTCTAGCTGCTAATGATGTTGCCAGCAGTGATAATTCTTTGGCTTGCTTGGACTACAAACCTCAGCAGCTCACAGTACTTGTTCCCAGCCCAAGGCAAGCATCATATGACCCCTTAGTTCTTTATTGGCTCTGGTGTAATCTAATTCTCTTCCCTTAACTCACCCACTCACTCATTCCCCTACTCCCCTTGCTTGGCTGCGGTTGGGGCAGTGGCAAGTTGGGTTTTCACTCATTTCTTGGTGCACATGATGCTATGCTATATCAGCAAGACATACATCAAGTTCCCTGGGAAACTGCATTTCCCATGGTCATGGCTAGGGATGGTGGAGAATTTCTCCACGAATCTCGGGGAGGCCGAATGCCGGCGCATTCGGCCCCCCAAGATTGGCGGTGAAATTCTCTGCCCCCCCGCCCCCCCAGGATGGGACTTACCTCCCTCGAATGTCCCTCTCGGCGGCGGGTCCCGGCGGTGGTTCAGTGGCTGTTCGGCGGGGGCGGGGGCGGCGGCCAGTCTTCCGACCGGCTGCCGCCACCGCCATTACAAAATAAAGTAAAAAAACACACACAAACACGTGATAGGCTATGTAACGATTTACGTAGCCTATCACGGCTAGATTTCCAAAGTCAGCCATGATAGGCTACGTAAATCGTTACATAGCCTATCATTGGTGACTTTGGGGGGAAAAAAAAGCGCGTACGCAAATGGCGGCACCCATGGGCAACGCCATTTGCGTTCCTTATTTGGTCCCGGGTAGTATACGTAAAGATTGACGTAGACTATGGCGAAAATAAGGGCAACGCTGCGTACGCGCTTTGTTTTTTTCTTTCCCCGAAGTCACCCATGATAGGCTACGTAACGATTTACATAGCCTATCACGGCTGACTTTGGAAATCTAGCCATGATAGGATACGTAAATCGTTACGTAGCCTATTATGGGTGTTTTTTTTCCTTCACTTTTGTATTTCACGGCCAGAGAGACGGGGCGCTTCTCCCCGGCCTGAATTTCGGCCGGGTGAGGTGGGGCGCCTCCCCCCCCGGCCTGAACTTCGGGGGGAGAACCAAAGCACCTCCCCCCCACCGCGAAGCAAGCTGCGGGACCAGGTAAGTGGGGCAACCCACATACATCAAGATTGATCTAGTTAGATTTTTTTTTTAAAAAAATGAAGACGATAACTGTTGATCCTTGTGTAACAGCAGCCATATAAGAATGTTATGGTTGGGGAGTATTTTGGGGTATTTTTTTCCCCCATTTATTACATTTCTATACCGTCCAATAGCTGGAGCTCTCTGGGCATTTTACAAAGATTGAAATCTTAAAAATACATTATAAAAAAACATTTACATACAAACATATAAACAGACAGCACACACAGACACACGCATGTATCTAAAACTATTTTTAAACAATCAACAATAAACTATCACCCATTTACATGCTTGCTGTCAAGATGGTGATATCCCAAAGTAAACTCTTCAGTCTTTTTTTCAGTGTAAAATTCAGTGTACCATGTTATAGCTCAGTTAGCTGATACCAATTATGAACTGACATAGTGAACTGATTTTACCCACCACTAAGCACTGCAGCATTATGACGTGTATGGATGAGCCATCACAGATCTAAGTTAGTTATTTATCATATATTGACATGTTTTCAAGATTGTTACAACAAGGTTTTTACTTCAAAATTATTTAGTGGGGGATTATATATATATATATATATATATATATATATCTCCTTCAATTTCTCAAAGTTCCCTCTCACCTCTAATCCTATCCCCACCTCTCTGACTGCTGATATGTATTCGTCTGTGGGGTTCATCACACGGAGCTTTTATCCTGTTATTGAGATGTCTCTCTCTCAGAAGTAGGGATGTCAGAGAATTCCGCCACGGATCTCGGTGAGGCCAGTGCATTCGGCTCCCCGAAGTCAGTGGTGGAACGAAGCCCCCCGCCCCCCCGCCCTGCAAAATGGGCCCGGAACGGAGTACCTACCTGCTGCCGTCTGCACTGACTTGCGAATGGCAGCCACGTCTGCGGCCACCATTCACTTCCTCCATATAGCCATGATAGGCTACGTAAATACTTACGTAGCCTATCATGGCTTAACTAAGGGAATGCAAATGGTAGTGGCTATGGTAGCTGCCATTTGTGTTCTCTTTTTTTTGCCATTTTAGCCTACGTAAATATTTATGTAGGCTATTATGGTGAAAAAAAAAAGGGAACGCAAATGGCATAGTGGCTGCCATTTGCATTCCCTTTTTTTCCCGCCGTAATAGCCTACATAAATATTTACGTAGGGTAAAACGGCAAAAAAAAGGGAACGCAAATGGTGGCCACTATGCCATTTGTGTCTGCTGTTTTTGTTTTTTGCTGTGATAGGCTACGTAAATATTTACGTATTTAAATATTTACGTGATAGACGTAGCCTATCACGGCAAAATACAGGGACGCAAATGGCGGCAGCTATGGCAGCCGCCATTTGCGTCCCTGCAGGCTGCCCAGAGGCCAGATGTCCAGCTGCGGGCGGCCCCGGCCAGTGGTTCCATGGAATCTCCGCAGAGCGGAGCCAGTCAGAGAGAATTTTGCGGGGAGGGACGGAGTGCCTCCCCCCACCACGAATGTCACCCTTCGAAAAGGCAAGTGACTTTCGTACATCCGTACTCAGAAGTTCATGGGCTCTTTACATGATGCCGTTACCATCCCACGCACCTCCCACAATTTCCCCCAGCCTATCTCATGTTTTCCCCAAATGCAAAAAATGTGGTATGTTTTTCCAGCCCACAGAAGAGGACCCCACAACCTCCCGGTGAAATTCTCCAATAGCGGAAGAAACTGCTGTGTCTGCCTGCTGTGGCTGTTTGTTTTCAGTTGTTGGGGGCATGGTCAGAATGATGAAGGCAGTAAGGATGGGAGCGGGGTTGCACGGAAGGAGACCAGAGCAGATTTGACAGGCATGAGGGCAAGAATCACCTGCTGATTGTGACTCCTGCCTCTGCATTTCTCAACCGGAAGGAGAAAAATGCCTCCTGCAGTGAAGGGAGACACATCTGATCCCCCACCCCGCCACACTCAGAAGTAACGTCCTCTGTTGTTTCAGAGCACCCTATTACATTCAATGGGGCTTTATCAGAAGCAAGTCCCATTGAGTTCAATGTGGCTTATGCCCACATAAGTGTGCCAAGGGTGGCAGACTTACAGCGCAATCTTACGTTTTATGTCTACTCAGAAATAAGTTAGAGGTTTCCTGAGGGCTGTGAGAAAACATTACAGCAGAAGTGAAGCTACGAAACAAGTCTCCCCCCTCCTTTGCACACATGCCAGGGAGGGAGGAAGGCACTCCCTCAGTTCAAGCCATGTAGGGATGGATGAGCCCATCTCCATCCGAGGTGGGGGGAGCTTGACCAACTGCCCCCTGCAGCTCGCGCAGCCCAGGCCTGCTCGGTGAGCTTCCCTGCTCACCCCACCTGCCTGCGAGCTGCTCAAGCCTCTCTTCTTCCTTGCACCAGCTGTCAAGGCTGGCATGTGGAAGGAGGTCCTTGGCAGCAACCCCCCAGCCTCTCGCCCTGGCCTTCTCTAGAGGAGGCCTGGGAGAGAGCACTGGGGTGTCGCCTTCGCCCTTCTTCCTCTCACCGGCTGTCAAGGGCTGGTGTGGTGAAGGAGGGCCTTGGGGCCAGCCTGCAGCCTCTCGCCCAGGCCTCCAGCAGGTGGGGGGGAGAAGAGGATAGGTGCCTCCTTCTTTCCTCTGTCCCCACGTGCTACAGTGGCGGTAGCAAGGGACAAGCTGGTCCTTTTCCATATAGGGATGTCAGAGAATTCTGCCACGGACTCCAGTGAGGACAGATCTTTTAGAATCCATGACGGAACGGCCTCCCGCCCCCCGTCACCCCACGGAATCCCCCTGGGACAGAGCTTACCTGGGGCAGATGTGGCAGCAGTGGCAGCTCCAGTGGCAGCAGCGGCTCTGGCTGGTTTCCCAGCCGGCTGCTGCAGGTCTACTGCGGCTGCAAATGGCGGCCATCGTAGCAGCCACCATTTACATGCCTGCCGGCAGCCATGATAGGCTATGTAAGTATTTACGTAGCCTATCACGGCAAAGATCAGGGACGCAAATGGTATAGCGGCCACCATTTGCGTCCTTGCTTTAGCCGTGATAGGCTACGTAAATATTTACATAGCCTATCACGGGCTACCATAGGTACGCAAATGGCGTCCCCTATGCAGGACGCCATCTGTGTCCACACCAGCCCGGCAGCAGCTGGAGGCCCTGCTGTGGATTGGCCTGGCTGGCGGCTCCGCAGCATGGCTGCGGAGCAGAGCCAGCCCGGCAGGATTCCAGGGGGAAGGACCGGATTGCTTCCTCCCCTGTCGAGGATTCCGGGGGGAGGATCGGATCGCCTCCCCCGCCCAGCGGATGCCCCGACCGGAACCAGGTGATGGATTCGTACATCCCTATTTCCATAAGGACAGGAAAACTTACAGAAAATGACCAGCCTGTCTGTCCCACACCACTGCTGCTGTAACAAGTTTAGGGGTAGGAGGAGAAGTGCTGCCTTCTTTCCCTCTCCTTGCTGAGGGAGCGGGCGCCCAAGCTCTTGCCCTACAGCATGCCATGAGTTGGGCAAGAGCTTGGGCCTGTGAACTGGTGTCCAGGGGGCTGAACCAGCAACTTCTCACTGGGCTTTAAGCCCCAACTGGACACTCGTGGCATCCCCAAAACCACATGGCTGCCATGTAAAGAAACCATTCCTAATCCTGCAAAGAACCTGAAAGGAGGAAGATCTGGAAAGAATGTGTTTTTTGGGGGGGGGGGTTGCTTAATGTAGAGACACCCTGTGTCTTTAAAGCTACATACTAAAAAGTTACAGTTGTTGAAAAGCACACAATGCTTTTAATTGCATCAGTTCATACGTTCTGTTGCACAGCATCAAATGCTGAGTAATCTTGTGATGAGAAATGCTTGCATGAACCAGCCCTAAAATATCATCTTATGCTAGGCATAAGTTTCTGTCTATATGAAGCTGAGCCCTTGCAATCACCATCCTTGGTTGAATGTAGGGATTAGGGAAAAATTGGTTCAGTTCTGTGGAGTTACTTTGGAACCAATATGCGAACTAAAACACATTTATCCTTCCAAATTAACATTTCTCTGAATTTTGCAATGAGCTTCTCCAATAAAAATAAGGTGTACCAACAAGCATATATTAGGGGAAAAGTACACACAAAAATATGTTTATTGGGGCAAAATGCTCAACAAAATGCATGTTGTTGTTGTTCAGTCGTTCAGTCGTGTCCGACTCTTCGTGACCCCATGGACCATAGCACGCCAGGCCTTCCTGTCCTGCGCTCTCTCCCGGAGCGTGCTCAAGTTCATATTCATTGCATCCGTGATGCTATCTAGCCATCTCATCCTCTGCCGTCCCCTTCTCCTTTTGCCTTCAGTCTTTCCCAGCATCAGGGTCTTTTCCAGGGAGTTTTCTCTTCGCATTAGGTGGCCAAAATATTGGAGCTTCAGCTTCATTATCTGTCCTTCCAATGAGCACTCAGGGTTGATTTCCTTTAGGATGGACTGATTTGACCTCCTTGCAGTCCAGGGGACTCGTAAGAGTCTTCTCCAGCACCACAGTTCGAAAGCATCAATTCTTCGGCGCTCAGCCTTCCTTATAGTCCAGCTCTCACAGCCATACATTACTACTGGGAAAACCATAGCTTTGCTTAGACGGACCTTTGTCGGCAAGGTGATGTCCCTGCTTCTTACTATGCTGTCTAAGGTTGGCCATAGCTTTCCTCCCAAGGAGCAAGCGTCTTTTAATTTCAGGGCTACAGTCACCGTCTGCGGTGATCTTGGAGCCCAAGAAAGTAAAATCTGTCACTGCTTCCATTTCTTCCCCTTCTATATGCCAGGAAGTGATGGGGCCAGATGCCATGATCTTAGTTTTCTTAATGTTGAGTTTCAAACCAGCTTTTGCACTCTCCTCTTTCACCCTCAACAAGAGGCTCTTGAGATCCTCTTCGCTTTCTGCCATTAGGGTGGTATCGTCTGCATATCGGAGGTTGTTGATAATTCTCCCAGCAATCTTAATTCCGACCTCTGATTCATCCAACCCGGCATTTCTCATGATGTACTCTGCATATAAGTTAAATAAGCAGGGTGACAATATGCAGCCTTGTCGTACTCCTTTCCCAATTTTGAACCAATCGGTTGTTCCATGTCTGGTTCTTACTGTTGCTTCTTGACCCTCGTACAGGTTTCTCAGGAGACAGGTAAGGTGGTCTGGTACTCCCATCACTTTAAGAATTTGCCACAATTTGTTGTGATCCACACAATCAAAGGCTTTAGCGTAGTCAATGAAGCAGAAATAGACTATTTCTGGAATTCTCTTGCTTTCTCCATGATGCAGCGAATGTTGGCGATTTGATCTCTAGTTCCTCTGCCTCTTCGAAACCCAGCTTGTACTTCCGGTAGTTCTCGGTTCGCATACTGCTGAAGCCTAGCTTGTAGGATTTTGAGCATCACCTTGCTGGCATGTGAAATGAGCGCAATGGTGTGGTAGTTTGAACAGTCTTTGGCGTTGCCCTTCTTTGGAATTGGAATGTAAACTGACCTTTTCCAGTCTTGTGGCCACTGTTGAGTGTTCCAGATTTGTTGGCATATTGAATGCAGCACTTTAACAGCATCATCTTTTAGGATTTTAAATAGCTCGGTTGGAATACTGTCATCTCTGCTAGCTTTGTTGTTACTAATGCTTCCTAAGGCCCACTTGACTTCACTCTCGAGGATGTCCGGCTCAAGTTCAGTGAGCGCACTATCATGGCTATCAGGGACATTCAGATCTTTCCTGTATAGTTCTTCTGTGTATTCTTGCCACCTCTTCTTAATCTCATCTGCTTCTGTTAGGTCCCTGCCTTCTTTGTCCTTTATCATGCCCGTCTTTGCACAAAACGTTCCCTTGAGATCTCCAATTTTCTTGAAGAGATCTCTAGTCTTTCCCATTCTGTTGTTTTCCTCGATTTCTTTGCATTGTTCATTTAAGAAGGCCTTCTTGTCTCTCCTTGCTATTCTCTGGAACTCTGCATTCAGTTGGGTATGTCTTCCCCTTTCTCCCTTGCTTTTCGCTTCCCTTCTTTCGTGAGCTACTTGTAAAGCCTCATCAGACAGCCACTTGGCTTTCTTGCATTTCTTTTTCTTTGGGACGGATTTCGTTGCTGCCTCCTGAACAATGTTACGGACCTCCGTCCATAGTTCCTCAGGCACTCTGTCTATCAGGTCTAATCCCTGAAATCTATTCCTCACCTCCACTGTATATTCATCAGGGATATGATTTAGGTCATACCTGAACGGTTTAGTGGTTTTCCCGACGTTCTTCAATTTAAGCCGAAATTTTGCAAGAAGCAGCTCATGATCTGAGCCACAGTCAGCTCCAGGTCTTGTTTTTACTGACTGTATGGAGCTTCTCCATCTTTGGCTGCAAAGGACATAATCAATCTGATTTCGATATTGACCATCTGGTGATGTCCATGTGTAGAGTCGCCTCTTGTGCTGTTGGAAAAGAGTGTTTGCTATGATCAGCATGTTCTCTTGGCAAAACTCTATTAGCTTTTGTCCTGCTTCATTTTGTACACCAAGGCCATGCCTGCCTGTTATCCCGGTGATTTCTTGACTTCCTACTTTAGCATTCCAATCCCCTATGATGAAGAGGACATCTTTTTTTGGTGTTAGTTCTAGAAGGTGTTGTAGGTCTTCATAGAACCGATCAACCTCAGCTTCTTCGGCCTCAGTGGTTGGGGCATAGACTTGAATTACTGTGATGTTGAATGGTTTGCCTTGGATTCGTACTGAGATCATTCTATCATTTTTAAGATTGTACCCCAGTACTGCTTTTCCCACCCTTTTGTTGACTATGAGTGCTACTCCATTTGTTCTAAGGGATTCTTGCCCACAATAGTAGATATGATGGTCACCTGAATTAAATTCGCCCATGCCTGTCCATTTGAGTTCGCTGATTCCCAAGATGTCGATGTTCAATCTTGCCATCTCATGTTTGACCACCTCCAGCTTACCTTGATTCATTGATCTGACATTCCAGGTTCCTAAACAATATTGTTCTTTACAGCATCGGATTTTCTTTTCACCACCAGACACATCCACAGCTGAGTGTCCTTTCGGCTTTGGCCCAGCCGCTTCACTCTTTCTGGCGCTACTTGGAAATACCCTCTGCTCTTCCCCAGTAGCATATTGGACACCTTCCGACCTGAGGGGCTCATCTTCCGGCGTCATATCTTTTAGCCTTGTGATACGTTCCATGGGGTTTTCTTGGCAAGAATACTGGAGTGGGTTGCCATTTCCTTCTCCAGTGGACCACATTTTGTCAGAACTCTCTGCCATGACCTGTCCATCTTGGGTGGCCCTGCACGGCATAGCTTATGGCTTCACTGAGTTACGCAAGCCCCTTCGCCACAACAAGGCAGTGATCCATGAAGGGGCAAAAATACTCAACAAAATGCATATACTAGTGAAAATAATGTTCTAACTAGCACTGTGCCAATTTTTAAAATCTATTTAATTCCAAACATTTGTTGGGAGAGGGGCAAAAATAAATTGCACCCAAACGTTATGAGATGGGATAAGAGTTCTGGAGAAATTTCTCAGTGTACAGGGCTTCAGTGCTTACCGTACTCTAAGGAGGTGGCTGAGAGATTCACATGTGCTCTTTATTCTACCATTTTTATCCTGTTCTCTCCTTGCAGTCTCTCAGCTGCTTGAGCTTTCCTAAAATCTCCCGGGACGACTTCACCAAGACTTCCTCCCTTGAAGCTTTCCAGTGCTGCTGCCTGCTGAATGCTTGAAAGCTTAGTGAGTTGTTGCTGTTGCTGTTGCTGTTGCTGTTGCTGTTGCTGCTGCTTCTTCTCCTTCTCCTTCTCCTTCTCCTTCCTCTTCTTCTTCTTTGACTTCTCCAAAATTCTCAAAATCCCAGCGAAAGAAGCTGAAAAATAGCTGCCTCTTTCCCAGGGAAATGCAGAAGTTATATTACAGACTGTGGAAGATACTTAATTTCGCTGATTTCATATATCCATTCCTTTACTGGGTTACTTGATTTCCCCAAATTACAATTCAACATTGCAGTTTGTCTGCCTAGCCAAAGTCACCAAAGAGTTTTGGGGTTTCGATTTATTTGTAAATGAGTACACAGTCATTCTTCTTGGAGGCAGCTAAACTGATAGATGAGGTAATGCCATAACGCTTGTGTGGTTTCTGGGTTTGTTGTGACCCATGGGTTGTAACTGGAAACGGCATTGTCTCTCTGGCTGTGGTTACATGCCGCCACCTCTTCCCTGGAGCAGTCATTTTTTCCACCCCTAGAAAGCGGGTGTCATGAGCATGATATGAGCCTGCCTCGGGCCCTCCAAGAGACAGGAAAGAGCCACTCTCTAGGCCAGGTGGCTGCTGTTGTTGCTGCCGCTGCCACATCTTCTAATTCTTCCACTTCCCCTCCGGACTGCTAACATGGAGCCCAGCCACTACCACAGCCATGGTCTGGAGCTGGGGAAGGAGTGGGAGGGAGGAGAGGTGTGGGGGAATTGGTTACAAAAGGGAAGGTGGGGTTTCTGCACAGCACTAGTTCAAACATGCATTTTATTATGCAAAAGATGTGCTTAGTAGGCAACATTGTCTACCACCATAAACATATTTGGAATACGCAAAGAAATGTGTACAAATTTTCAAGCAAACTGTGAATGAAAAATTCTCAATGTTCAGGATGAACCAAACTTAAGACTGGAATAATGAGAAAGTGAGGGAAACCGAAATTAACATATTCATCCATCTCAAGTGGAACATTAGACTAGTGCTATGGGGGCCCACTCCGGGAGAGAGCAGAGGACAGGAAGGCCTGGCATGCTCTGGTCCATGGGGTCACGAAGAGTCAGACACAACTTAACGACTGAACAACAATAACAACAACATGGGGGCAAAGCCTTAAAATGCAACCTCAATAGCAACATGTGAGAGTGCTTCCCTTTGAACTGACTCCCTCACCTCCCCCAAGGCCTCCTCTGTTGCATAAATGTCCTACACGTAGGGATGTCTAGGAGTGCTCGAAAGTCACTTACCTCATCTCGCAGCTTGCTTCGCGGTGGGGGGGAGGCGCTTCGCTTCTCCCCCTGAAATTCAGGCTGGGGGGGGAAGCACCTCGCCTCGCCTGGCCGAAATTCAGGCCGGGGGGGAGGCGCCTCGCCTCGCCCGGCCGCGAAATAAAAAGTAAAAAAAAAACAAAATGCCCCTGTGATAGGCTACGTGACGATTAACGTAGCCTATCACGGCTAGATCTGCAAAGTCAGCCATGATAGGCTACGTTAATCGTCACGTAGCCTATCACGGGTGACTTAAAAAAAAAAAGCGCGTACGCAAATGGCGGCCCCCATAGGGAGCCGCCATTCGCATTCCTTATTTGGTTAAATAGCATTGCCTTTATTTTCACCGTAGTCTACGTAATCTTTATGTAGACTACAGCGACCAAATAAGGAACGTGAATGGCGGCTCCCTATGGGGGCCGCCATTAGCCGTATGCGCTTTTTTTTTTTTTTTAAGTCACCCGTGATAGGCTACGTGACGATTTACGTAGCCTATCATGGCTGACTTTGCAAAGCTAGCCATGATAGGCTACGTTAATCGTCACGTAGCCTATCACGGGGGCGTTTTTTTTTTTTTACTTTTCTTGGAATGGCGGTGGCGGCAGCCGGTCGAAAGACCGGCTGCCGCTCCCGCCCCTGTCGAAGCCCTGCCGAACCGCCGCTGCGACCCGCCACCGGGAGCGACATTCGGGAAAGGTAAGTCCCATCCTGGGGGGGGGGCGGGGGGGATGCGGAGAATTTCACCCTGAAACTGCTTCAGGGGGCCGAATACGTTGGCACTCGGCCCCCTGAAGTTTCAGCGAGAAATTCTCTGACACCCCTAGGGATATCAGAGAATTTCACCACGAACCTCGGGGAGGCCGAATGCCAGTGCATTCGGCCCCCTGAATTCGGTGGTGAAATGGTCTGCCCCCCCGCCCCCCCCGGGATGGGACTTACCTTCGGCGAATCTTCCTGGCAGCGGCAGCTCCGGCGGCGGCTCCAGCAGCGGTTCGGCGGCGGCGGATGCGGCGGCCAGTCTTCTGACCGGCTGCTGCCGCCACCATTTCCAAGTAAAAAAACACAAAAAAACAAAAAAACGTGATAGGCTATGTAAAGATTTATGTAGCCTATCACGGCTAAAATTTAAAAAACACCGTGATAGACTACGTAAATGTTTATGTAGCCTATCACGGCTGAGTAAAAAAAAAAATGTGCGTATGCAAATGGTGGCGCCCATGGGTGCCGCCATTTGCATTCCTTATTTTGACATGTCTTAGCCTACGTAAACGTTTACATAGACTACTGCGAAAATAAGGGGAACGTAAATTAGGGATGGACGAAAGTCCCTTACCTGATCCTGCAGCTTGCTTTGCGGTGGGGGGGAGGCGCTCTGCCCCTCCCCCTGAAATTCTGGGCGGGGTGGGAGGCACCCCATCATTCCCCGCCAAAATTCTGGCCGGGGGGGAGGCGCCCCGTCCCTCCGGCCGCGAATCTCATCTCCTGCCGGGACGCAAATGGCGGCGGCCGTAGCTGCCACCGTTTGCATCCCTGCAGTCAGCCGTGATAGGCTACGTAAATGTTTACGTAGCCTATCACGGCTGACTTTGGGGGGAAAAAAAAAGCACGTACGCAAATGGAGGCACCCATGGGCGCCACCATTTGCGTTCCTTATTTGGGCACATGTAGTCTAAGTAAACATTTACGTAGACTACGGCGAAAGTAAGGACAACGCTAGGATTCGGGGGGCCAGGATTCGGGGGGGTGAAGCACCTCCCCCCCAGCCAGAATTTCAGGGGGAGGGACGGAGCGCCTCCCTCCCAGCATCAGCATAATCCGTGAACAGGTAAGTGACTTTCGTCCATCCCTACCTACACACGGACTTCTCTGATGTGCTTGCACACCAGTGGTAGATGCTGCACCAATGCAGGCATTGGGGCTGTGTTGCTGCACTGCAGCAGAGGCACAAAGTGTCTTCTTGTGCTGGTTCTTGGGCCCCTTTGCTGGACTGTATGTTTCAGTGTGTAAATATATCCATTTTTTTGCCCGGTTGATCAAGTTGCTAGCAGGCTGTGTCTGTTTCTGTGTAACAGTAGTCTGGGAGTTTCAATCCCAGTCATTAAATGAACCACAACATGAAAACGCAGACAAGCCTATGCAAGCCAGAACAATTACATCTGTGACTCATTCATAGAATCACAACCAATCACCCAATTAGGCATCATCTCTGGAACCGCTGACAGCAGTAGTCTTCTTTAGCCTGTTCTGTATTTTGCCAGAATTTTGATATCAGGATATTGGATGCCATTAAAAAATACCATTTTAGAGTAAGCCTGTTTAACATCACTGTAGGTATCTGGGTGCCACTTTCTTTCTCTTTTCTTTTAACGTGAAACACTTGAGAAAACAGTCTTAATGCTCTGTCCCTCACTTGAATAGGATTTATGAGACTTCCTGAGGTTTCAGGCTGCCTTGCCTGACTGTGATGAAATAACAATGAGTGCCATGATCAAATCTCTTAGGGTAGCCATGAAATAAATGATGGAGGGATTGGTAGCCCAGTCCTGCTCTGGTTGTCTGCTGCTCAATCCCTTCTTCTCTGCCTTCTCCCTCCTTGGATGGATAGTCACCATGTCCATAAGATAATTTGGGAGCTTGGGGTGGGGAAGGGGCTGGAAATAGATCTAAATACAAAAAATAGGTGGAGTTAACATAGTAGATAGACACTGGGCTGCGAACCAGGAATTCTTCAGTTCAATCCTTGCCTTTGTTGTGGACTCATTACTGGCATTATTTCTCAACTCATCCAAAATATGGGTATAAATCCTGACATTATACTGCAGGGGTTTTGTAGAAGCACAGTATCTCCCATTTTATTATATTGTTGTTGTTTTATCTGCTGTTGCATTTTCTGTTTCATCTGCCATTTTAATTATTTTTACTGCCTGGTGCTTCTTGAAGTATGGGTATTTGATTTGATATTTATCTGCTTTTGTATTTTAAGGGCTTTTTTTTGTTTTTAATGGCTCTCATAGAATGCCGTATAGTAAGTTTCTAAAAAATTCACACATCCATATCTGCATACCATGCTTTGAGTGTCCCAGAAATAATAACCAGGTTCTTTGCAAGAGGGAAAAGGCAAGATATCAATCTAATAATGATGTAGTAATAACAATAACAATAATACTTGACAATAGCTGGCACTACATTTATTATTTTGTCCCAATAATAGAGAAAATCCATCAGTTTATTTCAGAAAACTGCCTGATTCACAATAGTGAGAATATAAGAACATAAACATTGTGCTGGATCAGACCAAAGGCCTATATGGATCAGACCAGAGGCCCATGCCTTCCCATAGGCATCTGTGGCCAACCAGATGCCTGTGGGAAGCCCACAAACTAGACATGAGGGTAATAGCAATCTTCTGTCCATGTTTCCTAACAACTGCTGTTCAGAGGCATGCTGCTGATATGGGAGGCAATATCAAAAAGGAAGAAACCCTTCCCAGTTATAGTGCTCCAACTATGGATTAATCTCTCCATGAAGGTGTGACTGGAACCAACACTGCATTTTTTTTCTTCCACTAGCTCAGAACCTTTTCATTTGTCTAGGCATTTTAGTTGATACATTTTGCTTGTGCTATTATATTTAGGGATGTACAAACCCCCCACTGTCCGGTCCGGGGGAGGGTCTATTGTGGGGCGTGTCAGACTGCTTGAGTTCCTGCGGAGTCCTCTGGAGCCCTGCTGCATCCACCAGAGTTGGTGGAGCAGCTCTCCGGCGTACTATGAAACGTGACAGGCTAAAGGCAGCCGCCATTATTGCAGGAAAATTACAGGCATAAATGGGATATTTTATGCCACTTGCAACTGTAAAGCACTTACTTTTACCTAAATTGCAGCTTTTTATGTCTGTATTTAGGTGAAAGTAAATGCTTTACAGCTGCAAATGGTAAACAATATGCCATTTACGGCTGTTACTTTCCTGCGATATGTTAATAGCAGCTGCCATTAACCTATTGCATTTTATAGGAAACCAGAGAGCCGCCTTGCAGGAGCTCCTCCAGACCCAGAGGTCAGTGTGGACTCCAGAGGTTGGATTCTTTGGAATCCAGCCTCATTTGAGTCCACTGCGGATTTCTCCAGCATCCCTAATTGCATTTGCTGGCTTCTCTGTTCTTATCATAGGGAAGTTTTAAAATGTTTTACTAAATAAATAATGCCAGCATTACAAGTAGCCACTATTAGCTTTATCCTCTATGAATTTGTCCAATCCTCTTTTAAAGCCATCCAAGTTGGTGGCCATCACTACATCTTGTGGCAGTGAATTCCACAGTTTGACTAAATGCTGCTTCACCCTACAGTACTTCCTTTTGTCTCTCCTGGATCTCCCACCATTCAGGTTCATTGTTGTTGTTGTTGTTCAGTCGTTCAGTCGTGTCCGACTCTTCGTGACCCCATGGACCATAGCACGCCAGGCCTTCCTGTCCTGCGCTCTCTCCCGGAGCGTGCTCAAGTTCATATTCATTGCATCGGTGATGCTATCTAGCCATCTCATCCTCTGCTGTCCCCTTCTCCTTTTGCCTTCAGTCTTTCCAGCATCAGGGTCTTTTCCAGAGAGTTTTCTCTTCGCATTAGGTGTCCAAATTATTTGAGCTTCAGCTTCAGTATCTGTCCTTCCAATGAGCACTCAGGGTTGATTTCCTTTAGGATGGACTGATTTGACCTCCTTGCAGTCCAGGGGACTCGTAAGAGTCTTCTCCAGCACCACAGTTCGAAAGCATCAATTCTTCGGCGCTCAGCCTTCCTTATAGTCCAGCTCTCACAGCCATACATTACTACTGGGAAAACCATAGCTTTGATTAGACGGACCTTTGTCGGCAAGGTGATGTCCCTGCTTCTTACTATGCTGTCTAGGTTGGCCATAGCTTTCCTCCCAAGGAGCAAGCGTCTTTTAATTTCATGGCTACAGTCACCGTCTGCGGTGATCTTGGAGCCCAAGAAAGTAAAATCTGTCACTGCTTCCATTTCTTCCCCTTCTATATGCCAGGAAGCGATGGGGCCAGATGCCATGATCTTAGTTTTTTTAATGTTGAGTTTCAAACCAGCTTTTGCACTCTCCTCTTTCACCCTCAACAAGAGGCTCTTAAGATCCTCTTCGCTTTCTGCCATTAGGGTGGTATCGTCTGCATATCGGAGGTTGTTGATAATTCTCCCAGCAATCTTAATTCCGACCTCTGATTCATCCAACCCAGCATTTCTCATGATGTACTCTGCATATAAGTTAAATAAGCAGGGTGACAATATGCAGCCTTGTCGTACTCCTTTCCCAATTTTGAACCAATCGGTTGTTCCATGTCTGGTTCTTACTGTTGCTTCTTGACCTTCGTACAGGTTTCTCAGGAGACAGGTAAGGTGGTCTGGTACTCCCATCACTTTAAGAATTTGCCACAGTTTGTTGTGATCCACACAATCAAAGGCTTTAGCGTAGTCAATGAAGCAGAAATAGACGTTTTTCTGGAATTCTCTTGCTTTCTCCATGATGCAGCGAATGTTGGCGATTTGATCTCTAGTTCCTCTGCCTCTTCGAAACCCAGCTTGTACTTCCGGTAGTTCTCGGTTCGCATACTGCTGAAGCCTAGCTTATAGGATTTTGAGCATCACCTTGCTGGCATGTGAAATGAGTGCAATTGTGCGGTAGTTTGAACACTCTTTGGCGTTGCCCTTCTTTGGAATTGGAATGTAAACTGACCTTTTCCAGTCTTGTGGCCACTGTTGAGTGTTCCAGATTTGTTGGCATATTGAATGCAAAGGTTCATTAGATGACCTCAAGTTCTAGTATTATGGGAGATGGATAAAAATGTCTCCCTCTACACTTTCTTCACACTAAACTTTATGCACCTCTATCATCTCCCCTCTTACTTTCCCTTTTTCTAAGTGACAAAGCCCCAAACGTTGCAATCTTTTCTCACAGGGGATTACTCCAGCCTCTTGTTAGTTGCCCTTTTCTCCAGCTTCTCCAGCTCTACAAAATCATTGTTGAGGTGTGGTGACCAGAGCTGTACACAATATTTCAAGTATGGTTGAACCCAGTGGCAGCTGACCAGGTCCAGAGGGGCTGTGTTTTCATTCTGGTTTTTTGTTATCACCAGCCAAAACTGTAGCAGTGCTATCCAAGATGCTGAACCCATTTTGGGGATAGAGTTCAGCACCTTAGATAGCAAATTCAGCACCGTGGATAGCACTGTTAGCATTTTGGCTGGTGGTAACTAAAACCCCGAATGGAATTACAGCCCCTCTGGAATTGGAGTCAGCAGTCACCATTGGTTTGTTTGTTTATTTATTTATTATATTTATATCTCACCTTTTTTCCTCCTTAAGGAACCCAAGGCGGCTTACACAATCCTCCTCCTCCATTTTATCCTCACAACAACAACCCTGGGTTGTTGGGCTGAGAGTCTGTGACTGGTCCAAAGTCACCCAGTGAGCTTCCATGTCTGAGTGGTGACTAGAACCCAGATCTCCTGACTCCTAGTCCAACACTCTAGCCACTACACCACACTGGCTCTCAACTGTACATTGAACTGTAGATTTCCATAAAAAGCATTATGATATTGGCCACACTATTTTTTGATGCCTTTCCTAATGAACCCCAACATGGTATTTGCCTTTTACACAGCAGCCACACACTGGGTCAACAATTTCATTGAGCTAGCCACCACAAGCCCAACTTCCTTTTCCTGGTCAGCCACTGCCAGCTCAGACCACCTGAGGAAAAGTAGCTTCAAAAGAATGATTCAAAATACATTTGAAAAATCTGAAAGTAATTGGATCTAAGTTGCATGAGGCATTTGCTCCCAGTGGGCATAGCCCTTTGTGATGCCTGGAAGGAAGAATACAGATTTGGAATAAGTCGTATAAGCTTCATGGAAAATTCTGTGTGAGACAGAATCAATACACTGTCGTGTGTGTGTGTATGTGGGGGTGGGGAGACAGTTGACTGACGTAAAAGAGGAGTACTCTGAGGAGAGTTGTGCACATCAAAATATCAATCCCAACTTGTTCCGAACTGCATAAACACATCTTCCTCAGAATAAGTACGCTTCCTGTTACAAATGGGCATATATGACAGACAAATGCATTTTTGGTTGTACTGTGCTGAAGGTTCCTCCCACATTTTTGCAACCATTCTCATTCAATTTGATAGAAGAGAAATTGCTTTTGAAAAGAAATTCAATGCTGAATAAATTCTCGAGGGTTGGGTTTGGGTTTCTTGGGCATACCTTACTTAGGATGTGGCTGAGGATCGAGCACAAGTGTCCTGTTTTTCATTGTATGATCATCGCTCTGAGTAGGCCTGTAGCCTCCTCAGCTTCCTACACTTCAGTTAAAGCCCAGTTTAAGGCACCATGAGGTAATTCCTCTCACGGGGCTTTTTCAGATCAGGATGTGCAGGTGGCCTGGGAGGCTAGCTGTGATTAGGTAAGCTCAAAAACACCGCAAAAATAAATTATAAAACATCCTGAATGAGGCAGAACAATGAAAGCCCCTTTCATGGGGGAAGAAAACTTTCAGGAAATCAGAGGATAGATTTTGGCAAAGCACTAACTCGACCTCATCCCTGGAGCTTGACACAACACTGCCCCCCCTGCACCCATTCACACCTGCATTGAGGTGCAGGTGAAATGGGGGCCAGCCTGCCAACACTGTTAATGTTGCTCCAGCATGAAAAACCCCAAAACCCTTACCAAAAGCAAAAGAAGCTGTGCTACAAGCCCTGCCAATGGGGAGCCCTACTTTGAGAAACTGTTGAGAATTTATCCTTCCTCTGGAGAAATTCAGTGAAATTACCTCCAAAATTGCTCTGCCTACAAATAAGGTGGAGAATTTTGAGAGGCCATCTGCGTACAGCTCTAATTTCTTGTAATTTGAATGAAAACCAAACCTGTCAACCATTTATAGCCATAATATGGGATGGTCCACTGTGGTGTCCACCACCTTCATGGCAGGACCAGCCCAGAGGTCCATTTTGTGGCTCAACAAGGGAGTGGGGATCCCTGTGCTTTCCCGACTTGGTGTGTGCTGAATCGGGCAATTGCAGACTGACAACTGAGGGGCTGAGCCTGCAAGAAATCCCCAGGCCTCAAGACTCAACTGGACTCCTGTGACATCCCTAGTCTCAAGTACCCTTTGTTAGGGACGTCAGAGAAATACGCTGTGGATTCAAATTCCAGAGGCCAAAGAATCCGGCCTCAGGAATGCGCAGCAGATCAGGACCACTTACCTCCGCTCCAGGAGGACTGGTGGCGGAATGGCACTCGGCTGCTTCTTGACAGCCAGAGCCGTTCGCCTCCTCCCTGTCCCTGCCAATTGCCATGTCTTTAAAAAAAAAAAAAAAGTGATCGGGAGGATGTGCCCATAGACTTATATGCAAATACAGTCATGAATCTTGCATATACATCTATGTGTCTATAGGCTTATATGCAAGATTCACCATTCTATTTTGCATATAAGTCTATGGGCACATGCTATCAGCAGGATGTGCCTGTAGACTTATATGCAAAATAGAGCAGTGGATCTTGCATATAAGCCTATGGACACATAGTTGTTGTTGTTGTTCAGTCGTTCAGTCATGTCCGACTCTTCGTGACCCCATGGACCATAGCACGCCAGGCCTTCCTGTCCTGCGCTCTCTCCCGGAGCGTGCTCAAGTTCATATTCATTGCATCCGTGATGCTATCTAGCCATCTCATCCTCTGCCGTCCCCTTCTCCTTTTGCCTTCAGTCTTTCCCAGCATCAGGGTCTTTTCCAGGGAGTTTTCTCTTCGCATTAGGTGGCCAAAATATTGGAGCTTCAGCTTCATTATCTGTCCTTCCAATGAGCACTCAGGGTTGATTTCCTTTAGGATGGACTGATTTGACCTCCTTGCAGTCCAGGGGACTCGTAAGAGTCTTCTCCAGCACCACAGTTCGAAAGCATCAATTCTTCGGCGCTCAGCCTTCCTTATAGTCCAGCTCTCACAGCCATACATTACTACTGGGAAAACCATAGCTTTGATTAGACGGACCTTTGTCGGCAAGGTGATGTCTCTGCTTCTTACTATGCTGTCTAGGTTGGTCATAGCTTTCCTCCCAAGGAGCAAGCATCTTTTAATTTCATGGCTACAGTCACCGTCTGCGGTGATCTTGGAGCCCAAGAAAGTAAAATCTGTCACTGCTTCCATTTCTTCCCCTTCTATATGCCAGGAAGTGATGGGGCCAGATGCCATGATCTTCGTTTTTTTAATGTTGAGTTTCAAACCAGATTTGCACTCTCCTCTTTCACCCTCAACAAGAGGCTCTTTAGATCCCCTTCGCTTTCTGCCATTAGGGTGGTATCGTCTGCATATCTGAGGTTGTTGATAATTCTCCCAGCAATCTTAATTCCGACCTCTGATTTATCCAACCCGGCATTTCTCATGATGTACTCTGCATATAAGTTAAATAAGCAGGGTGACAATATGCAGCCTTGTCGTACTCCTTTCCCAATTTTGAACCAATCGGTTGTTCCATGTCTGGTTCTTACTGTTGCTTCTTGACCTTCGTACAGGTTTCTCAGGAGACAGGTAAGGTGGTCTGGTACTCCCATCACTTTAAGAATTTGCCACAGTTTGTTGTGATCCACACAATCAAAGGCTTTAGCATAGTCAATGAAGCAGAAATAGATGTTTTTCTGGAATTCTCTTGCTTTCTCCATGATGCAGCGAATGTTGGCGATTTGATCTCTAGTTCCTCTGCCTCTTCGAAACCCAGCTTGTACTTCCGGTAGTTCTCGGTTCGCATACTGCTGAAGCCTAGCTTGTAGGATTTTGAGCATCACCTTGCTGGCATGTGAAATGAGCGCAATGGTGCAGTAGTTTGAACACTCTTTGGCGTTGCCCTTCTTTGGAATTGGAATGTAAACTGACCTTTTCCAGTCTTGTGGCCATTGTTGAGTGTTCCAAATGTGTTGGCATATTGAATGCAGCACTTTAACAGCATCATCTTTTAGGATTTTAAATAGCTCGGCTGGAATACTGTCATCTCCGCTAGCTTTGTTGTTACTAATGCTTCCTAAGGCCCACTTGACTTCACTCTCGAATGGACACATAGACTTATACGCAAGATTCATGACTGTATTTGTATATAAGTCTATGGGCACGTCCTCCCGATCGCTGGGTATGGCGGAGAATTCCGCCATGGATTTCAGTGAGGCCGAATGCACTGGCATTCGGCCCCCTGAAATCTGTGGCGGAATGGCCTGCCACCCCTCATCCCCCCGCGGATTCCCCCTGGGAAGAAGCTTACCTGGGGTGGATGTTCCGGACGGCAGTGGCTCCGTTGGCAGCTCTGGCGGCAGCTCTGGCAGTGGCAGCTGGTCTTCCGACCAGCTGCCACAGCCGCCATTTGCATCCTGGTCTTTGCTGTGATAGGCTACATAAGTATTTATGTAGCCTATCACAGCAAGCCAAGCAAAAAAAAAAATGGCATACGCAAATGGCGGCAGCTATGGCGGCCGCCATTTGTGTTCACTATTTTTTTGCCGTTTTAGCCTATGTAAATATTTACATAGGCTATTACGGCGAAAAAAAAGGGGAATGCAAATAGCTAGGGATGTCAGAGAATTCTGCCACGGATCTCGGTGAGGCCGAATGCCAGTGCATTCTGCCCTCTGAACTCCGTGGTGGAATGGCCTGCCACCCCCCGCCACCCCACGGATCCCCCCGGGATGAGACTTACCTGGGGCGGATCTTCCGGGAGGTGGTGGCTCTGGCTGCGGCTGGTCTTCCGACCATCTGCCGCCGCCACCATTTGTAATCTTGTCGGTTTTTTTTTTTTTACAAGACATGATAGGCTATGTAAAGATTTACGTAGCCTATCATGGCTGGGTAAAAAACACACACAAAAAAAACACCGCGTACGCAAATGGTGGCAGCTAGGGCCACCGCCATTTGCGTTCCTTATGTTTGGCTGTCTTATTCTACATAAATATTTATGTAGGCTGAAATGGTGAATCAAAAAGGGACGCAAATAGTGCCCACTACGCTATTTGCATTCCCCTTTATTTTCGCCGACATAGTCTACGTAAATATTTACGTAGACTAAGACAGCCAAAAATAAGGAACGCAAATGGTGGCGGCCGTTGTTGTTGTTCAGTCGTGTCCGACTCTTCGTGACCCCGTGGACCATAGCACGCCAGGCGCGGCCAGTGGAGGATTCCGGGAGGTAGGAACGGATCGCCTCCCCCCCCCCGTCGAGGATTCCAGGGGGAGGGACGGAATGCCTCCCCCCCCACCATCAACATAATCCATGGAAAGGTAAGTGACTTTCGTACATCCCCACAATTAGCTCCCACTACACAATTTGCATTCCCCTTTTTTTCGCCGTAATAGCCTACGTAAATATTTGTTGTTGTTTATTCGGTCAGTCGCTTCCGACTCTTTGTGACTTCATGGACCAGCCCACACCAGAGCTTCCTGTTGGCCGTCGCCACACCCAGCTCCCCCAAGGTCAAGTCCATCACTTCCAGAATATCATCCATCCATCTTGCCCTTGGTCGGCCCCTCTTTCTTTTGCCTTCCACTTTCCCTAGCATCAGCATCTTCTCCAGGGTATCCTGTCTTCTCATGATGTGGCCAAAGTACTTCAGTTTTGCCTTTAAGATCATTCCCTCAAGTGAGCAGTCTGGCTTTATTTCCTGGAGGATGGACTGGTTTGATCTTCTTGCAGTCCAAGGCACTCTCAGAATTTTCCTTCAGCACCACAGTTCAAAAGCAGATGTAAATATTTACGTAAGATAAAATGGCAAAAAATAGGGAACGCAAATGGCGGCTGCTGTAGCCGCTGCCATTTGTGGACGCTGTTTTTTTTTTTGCACAGCCGTGATAGGCTACGTAAATACTTACGTAGCCTATCACGGCAGCCTGGCTGGACGCAAATGGCGGCTGCTACGGCAGCCGCCATTTGCGTCCGCAGCAGCCCGCTCACAGCCGGAACTCCGGCTGCGGACGGCCCTGGCTGGCTGCTCTGCGGAGCCGCCGCGGAACAGAGCCGGCCAGGCAGGATTCCGGGGGGGAGGACCGGATCGCCTCCCCCCGTCAAAGATTCCGGGGGGTGGGATGGAGCACCTCCCCACCCACTGCGAATCAATTCTGCAAAAAGGTAAGTGACTTTCGTACATCCCTACAGATAGCCATTTTTTTTTTTAAGACATGGTAATCGGCAGGGACAGGGAGATTGCTCATGGCTCTGGCTGGTAGGAGGGAAGGTAAGTGCCTCCAAGCCAGTTCCTCCCCCACAGAATCCGAGTTGGCTGAACTGCTCTGGAGGATTCTGGGGGGGAGGAACGGATCACCTCCCCCGCCACGGATTCCCCAGCTTAACAGACAGTGGGGAATCCGTACACCCCTACCCTTTGCCCCAAATCTGGAGAACTTCGCAAAGTTTGGAAAATTCTTATCAAAACCATACTGAAACAAAATTCACACACATTCTTAATTAAGACCACTATGCAAATTCTGTCAGTTTTTGTTTGGCTTTTGTTTTTGCACCATATTAAGAGATACCATATGCAAGGCGTAGAAAATAACTGCTCCAGTCAGCCTCAGTTTTGATACCATGTCCAGAGGTTTTTCACCATGTTTTAAGGATGCGAGTATAATAGAAATAATTCTGAGGAGAGCAATAAAGATGACAAAGGGTTCTGAGTAAATGGAGCATGTTAAAGAATCAAAGGCTATTTAAAGACCAAGCTTAATTTAAAATAATAGGGTAAGAGGAACATGATAGGGATTTTCCCCCCACATAGCTAAAGAAAGGTCCGTAATTTAGTAAAAGAGCAAATATTTAACAGGGCCACCAAAAATAAAAAATAAAAAATGGAGAAATGGCTGAGAATATAAAGAGTTTTTTAAAAGCTCATTCTGACTGGAAGAGCAGGTGGAAAATGGAAGCGTTTAAAGGTTAGACTGATTGAATATCAGTTGGTGATGATGGCTTAATTTCTGGGGAAATAAGCTGTTTTAGGAGATCAGACCATCCATGGAGTCTTGAATATAAACCTATGCAGACTGCATTCAGATTTACAGGAACATCTGATGACCAAAATCAGGAGAGGAGAACCACTGAACTGAAATATCAGCCAAATTCAATACATACAGCTGTTCCCAGCATTGAAAGGACCATAATGTACCTGCCTGCTATAGCTGTTAAAGATGAGAAGCTTGTCAACAACAATAACAACAAAGAGGTGGCAACTCTAATTAAGCACTAACATGTAAAGATAGGTGATAATTTCATTTCATTTCAGTTTTGTTTTGATCAGGATCTATCAAAATCTGCAAAAGTTCTCCATATTCGGGACAAAAAGAACTTGAGGGTTGTTGTTGTTGTTGTTTTTAAATCAGATGGGAGACACTGATGCTGACAGATTGGTCCATCAAGGCTTAGCTTCTTAAAAGCTTGGGTTTGAATCCTTGTGTATTCAACCATGCTAGTGGTGAATTACAGGTGCCCCCTCTTCTTTTCCCTCATGGGCTCCTCATCCTTAATAGCTATATGGCAGGCAAGTACATCATAGTCTTCTCAAGGCTGGGAATAGCTGTAGGTATCGAATATGGCTGGTGCAGATTGTTAATTAGGGATGTCGCGAGTGCCCAAGCGGGTCTGGGAGTCCAGTGGAACCCGGCTCAGTGAGCTGCTGCCCCTGCCCATCGAGCCGTGTGAGTCCCCGCGACTTACGGCAACCTGCCACAAGCACCCGGCAGCCATCTGCGACCTCCAGTGAGTCGCCTTTTTTATGCAATTTGCATTAAAATGGTGACCCCTGTTTTTTTCACATATGTAAAGTTGCAGAAATGATGCCCGTAATGGGGCCATTTCCTCAAGAGGGCAGGCAGCAGCAGGGCAGGATAATGATGAGAGGGACTTCCCCATGCTGCTGCGGTAGCCAGGATGGGGGGAGGAGGGGAAGGGAGTGATGGTAAGTTGCAGGCGGGGGTCATTTGGCTCAGCGGGCAGCTTGCACACTCATCGAGCACATCCGGGCAGTGCTGAGTGGGGGCAGAGGCTCAGCAAGCACCCAGGAAAGCTAGGCACAAGTGTGACCATCCATCCCTATTGTTAATCTGGCACTGAAAATGGTTAAATAATGTTGCTAACAAAAGACTGAAGAGGTTACTTCAAACTGCAGGTGGCTAATTTGATTTGTCCTTGCTGAATGCTCTGAATGAGGGTTTTGAGGAGACCTACAAGAAGACACCCTAAAAGACCCCAGACTCATATTTAAGAAGACCCAAGTCTTATGTTCAAGACCCAAGGGCAAGAAGACCCCAAGGTTGTGCTTTTCTGCTAAGTAATGTTATGGCATTATAATACCTCTAACTAAGATTTTAAAGGACTGGCTTCGAAGTAAAAAGAAGAAATGCAACTGCCATTTGCAAACAGCTTTTGCAGAGTAATAGCAAGGCCACAGTGAGCTGTGTTTGCAGAGCTGTTGATAATAAGCAGAAGAAAAGGAGAGCTGGCGCATGCACAGGTACCAACTAGGAGGAAAGATCTTTCACTGACTAGGTTGTGTTGTGCACCTGCACTGACAATGGATATGTGAATAGGGTAGGGGTGCACGAAAGTCACTTACCTGTCCTCGAAGCTTTTCGCGGTGGGGGGAGGCGCTTCGCTGCTCCCCCCATGAAGTTCAGGCCGGGGAGGAGGTGCCTCGCCTTGCCCAGCCGTGAACTAAAAAGTTAAAAAAAAACGCATAGCGTTGCCCTTATTTTCGCCGTAGTCTACGTAAAGATTTACGTAGACTACAGCGACCAAATAAGGAACGCGAATGGCGGCTCCCTATGGGGGCCGCCACTATCCGTACGCGCTTTTTTTTTTTTTAAGTCACCCATGATAGGCTACGTGACGATTTACGTAGCCTATCACGGCTGACTTTGCAAATCTAGCCGTGATAGGCTACGTTAATCATCACGTAGCCTATCACGGGGGCGTTTTTTTTTTTTCCTTTTCTTGGAATGGCGGCGGCGGCGGCAGCCAGTCGAAAGACCGGCTGCCGCAACCGCCCCGGACGAAGACCCGCCGAACCGCCGTCCGGACCCGCCACCGAGAGGGACATTCGCCAAAGGTAAGTCCCGTCCCGGGGGGGGGGGTGCAGGGGGCAGGGGGGTGCGGAGAATTTCTCCCGAAACTTGTTCGGGGGGCCGAACATGTTGGCGCTCAGCCCCCCGAAGTTTAGAAGTTTTATTCATCTAGAATAGGGATGGCAAGAATTCCGCCATGGATCTTGGGGAGGCCAAATGCCAGTGCATTCGGCCCCCCGAAATCTGGGGTGGAACGGCCTGCCACCCTCCCGCCCCCCCCCCGCGGATCCCCCCGGGATGAGACTTACCTGGGGCTGATCTTCCATGTGGCGGCGGCTGCGGCGGTGGCTTTGGTGGCGGCTTTGGTGGTCTTTCGACCAGCTGCCGCCGCCGCCATTTGCAGTTTTTTTTTTTTTTTACACAGACGTGATAGGCTACGTAAGTTCTTACATAGCCTAAAACGACTGGGTAAAAAAAAAAAAAAAAAAAGAATAAAAAGGCATATGAAAATGGTGGCGGCTATGGCCTCCGCCATTTGCATTCCTTATTTTGGGCCATCTTACTCTACATAAATAATTACGTAGACTAAGACAGCGAAAATAAGAGGAACGCAAATAGTGCCCGCTACGCTATTTGTGTTCCCCTTATTTTCGCCGTCATAGTCTATGTAAATATTTACGTAGATTAAGACAGCCAAAAAGAAGGAACACAAAACACATTTGCGTACGTGGGTTTTTGTTTTTTGTTTTTACCCAGAGCACTCCGCGGCTGGAAATCCAGCTGCGGACGGCTCTGGCCTGGCTGGGCCTGGCTGGCTGTTCTGCGGAGCTGCCGTGGAGCACAGCTGGCCGCGGAGGATTCCGGGGGGGGGAATGGAGCGCCTCCCCCCCTGGCCAGGATTCCGGGGGGAGGGATGGAATGCCTCCCCCCCCCCACCATCAGCATAATCCACGAAAGGTAAGTGATTTTCATACATCCCTATTGTGAATCAGGAAAAATTGAGCTCGCTGAAGTTCTCTGAATTCTATCTTGAAGCTCATTCCAATGTGACCCCGTCTCAGATTGTGAGATTTGGTTATTACTTTTTCATGAAAATCCATGCATATTTTAATACGTATTTTAACAAATGCACGGATCAATTATGCTCATCTTTGAAATGTACACATTCTTCTCCCATTGATTAAAGTGCATTTGTGCCCATTTCCTAAAAGTACACATTTTTGTGTGCACATTTTTCAAATGTGTGCATGCTGTCGAACACGATGTCCATGAATCACATTGCAAGCTTGGAAATGGATGGACTTCGACCACAGATTGTGTCTTAGTCCATGTTTGGTCCAGAAGGTGCAAACTGGATACATCCTGATCAAAAATGAACTGAAACAAATTTAGGGATGTACGAATCCCTTACCAGGCTCTGCGCAGGGGCATCCGTGATGGTGGGGAGGTGCTCCGTCCCTCCCCCCAGAATCCTCGATGGGGGGGAGGCACTCCATCCCTCCCTCCGGAATCCTGCCTGGCCAGCTCCGCTCCACAACCATAGCACACCAGGCCTTCCTGTCCTCTGCTCTCTCCCGGAGTGTGCTCAAGTCCATATTCATTGCATCGGTGATGCTATCTAGCCATCTCACCCTCTGCTGTCCCCTTCTCCTTTTGCCTTCAATCTTTCCCAGCATCAGGGTCTTTTCCAGGGAGTTTTCTCTTCGCATTAGGTGGCCAAATTATTTGAGCTTCAGCTTCAGTATCTGTCCTTCCAATGAGCAGTCAGGGTTGATTTCCTTTAGGATTGACTGATTTGACCTCCTTGCAGTCCAGGGGACTCGTAAGAGTCTTCTCCAGCACCAGAGTTCAAAAGCATTAGGGATGGCGGAGAATTTCTCCCCGAAACTTCGGGGGGCCGAGCGCCAACGTGTTCGGCCCCCCGAACAAGTTTAGGGGAGAAATCCTCCGCACCCCCCCGCACCCCGCACCCCCCCGGGATGGGACTTACCTTCCCTGAATGTCCCTCCCGGCGGCGGGTCCGGCTCACGGTTCGTCCGGTGTTCGAGCGGGGCGGGAGCGGCAGCCGGTCTTTCGACCGGCTGCCGCCCCCGCCATTGCAATCAAAGAAAAAAAAAAAGTCCCCTGATAGGCTACGTGACGATTCACGTAGCCTATCACGGCTAGATTTGCAAAGTCAGCCGTGATAGGCTACATGAATCGTCACGTAGCCTATCACGGGTGACTTAAAAAAAAAAAAAAAAAAAGTGTATACGGATAATGGCGGCCCCCATAGGGAGCCGCCATTCCCGTTCCTTATTTGGTCGCTGTAGTCTACGTAAATGTTTACGTAGACTACAGCAACTAAATAAGGAACGCGAATGGCGGCTCCCTATGGGGGCCGCCATTCGCGTACGCGCTTTTTTTTTTTTTTTTTAAGTCACCCGTGATAGGCTACGTGATGATTCACGTAGCCTATCACGGCTGACTTTCCAGATCTAGCCATGATAGGCTACGTGAATCATCACGTAGCCTATCAGGGGACTTTTTTTTTTTTTTAACTTTCGTGTTCGCGGCCGGGCGAGGCGGGAAGCCTCCTCCCCGGCCTGAATTTCGGCCGGGCGAGGCGGGAAGCCTCCCCCCCGGCCTGAATTTCGGCCAGGCGAGGCGGGAAGCCTCCCCCCCCCACCGCGAACAAGCTGCGAGAAAAGGTAAGTGACTTTCGTCCACCCCTAATTAAAGCATCGATTCTTCAGTGCTCAACCTTCCTTATAGTCCAGCTCTCACAGCCATACGTTGCTACTGGGAAAACCATAGCTTTGGTTATATGAACCTTAGTCGGCAAGGTGATGTCTCTGCTTCTTACTACGCTGTCTAGGTTTGCCACAGCTTTCCTCCCAAGGAGCAAGTGTCTTTTAATTTCATGGCTACAGTCACCGTCTGCGATGATCTTGGAGACCAAGAAAATAAAATCTGTCACAGCTAGGGATGTACGAAAGTCACTTACCATTTAATGAAATTTGATTCGAGGTGGGGGGGAGGCGCTCCGTCCCTCCCCCCAAAATTCTGGCTGAAATTCTGGGAAGACCGGCCGCCGCCGCTGCTGCCGCCGCACCGGTATTGTCTGCATATCTGAGGTTGTTGATAATTCTCCCGGCAATCTTAATTCTGACCTGTGATTCATCCAACCCGGTGTTTCTCATGATGCATTCTGCATATAAGTTAAATAAGCAGGGTGACAATACTCCTTGTCATACTCCTTTCCCAATTTTGAACCAATTGGTTGTTCCATGTCCGGTTCTTACTGTTGCTTCTTGACCCTCGTACAGGTTTCTCAGGAGACAGGTAAGGTGGTCTGCCATCTCATCTCCCATCTCTTTAAGAATTTGCCACAGTTTGTTGAGATCCACACAATCAAAGGCTTTAGCATAGTCAATGAAGCAGAAATAGACGTTTTTCTGGAATTCTCTTGCTTTCTCCATGATCCAGTGAATGTTGGCGATTTGATCTCTAGTTCCTCTGCCTCTTCGAAACCCAGCGTGTACTTCCGGTAGTTCTCGGTTCACATACTGCTGAAGCCTAGCTTGTAGGATTTTGAGCATAACCTTGCTGGCATGTGAAATGATGAGTGCAATTGTATGGTAGTTTGAACACTCTTTGCATTGCCCTTCTTTGGAATTGGAATGTAAACTGACCTTTTCCAGTCTTGTGGCCATTGCTGAGTGTTCCAAATGTGTTGGCATATTGAGTGCAGCACTTTAACAGCATCATCTTTTAGGATCTTAAATAGCTCAGCTGGAATACTGTCATCTCCGCTAGCTTTGTTGTTAGTAATGCTTCCTAAGGCCCACTTGACTTCACTCTCTAGGATGTCCGGCTCAAGTTCAGTGACCGCACTATCATGTCTATCAGGGACAATAAGATCTTTCCTGTATAGTTCTTCTGTGTATTCTTTCCACCTCTTCTTAATCTCATCTGCTTCTGTTAGGTCCCTGCCTTCTTCTTTGTCCTTTATCATGCCCGTCTTTGCACAAAATGTTCCCTTGAGATCTCCAATTTTCTTGAAGAGATCTCTGGTTATTCCCATTCTATTGTTTTCCTCCATTTATTTGCATTGTTCATTTAAGAAGGCCATCTTGTCTCTCCTTGCTATTCTCTGGAACTCTGCATTCAGTTGGGTATATCTTCCCCTTTCTTCCTTGCTTTTCACTTCCCTTCTTTCTTCAGCTACTTGTAAAGCCTCATCAGACAGCCACTTTGCTTTCTTGCATTTCTGTTTCTTTGGGATGGATTGAGTTGCTGCCTCCTGAACAATGTTATGGACCTCCGTCCATAGTTCCTCAGGCACTCTGTCTATCAAGTCTAATCCCTTAAACCTATTCCTCACCTCCACTGTATATTCACAAGGGATATGATTTAGGTCATACCTGAATGGTTTAGTGGTTTTCCCTATGTTCTTCAATTTAAGCTGAAATTTTGCAATAAGAAGCTCATGATCTGAGCCACAGTCAGCTCCAGGTCTTGTTTTTACTGACTGTATAGAGCTTCTCCATCTTTGGCTGCAAAGTACATAAACAATCTGTTTTTGATATTGACCATCTGGTGATGTCCATGTGTAGAGTTGCCTCTTGTGCTGTTGGATTATGCCTAACATTGTGCCTAACAATTGGCACAATATTATTTTGTATGTTTAATGTTATTCCTATATGAAAATGTATAGATAAAACTCTCTGTAAATCAAATCTCTGTAAAACACTCTGCTTTGCTGGTGCAAGATTAGCAGAAACAGAAGAACCTACGTATATGTTACTTTCCAGTGTTGTGAAGGGCCTGAGTCTATGAGATTACTTGTAGTATTCAGGAACGCATCTGGATCTACATTTATATCCTAATGAAATCAATTGCAGAATAACTGCATGATTGATTAGCAACTGTACACCATATGAAATGGATAGATGCATTAATGTTACAATGAGGACAGATAAATAAATATATGTATCAGATGAATTCATGCATCTTCAAAATGCCAACTTTCAGCCCACTTGATTCCATAGGCAAAGCTGTTTAAATAATACAAATGGCTAAAAATAAATCATGGTTTATCATGCTTTCTTCTGGAGATGGAAGTACAGTATGTATTCTCACTTTTGTGGCTATCTTCTCTGAAAAGCCAGAACTTTCAGCATGTATGAAATATCTTGCTTTAGGAACAGAGCTTAGTTTTGATAAACGGCTTAGATCAAGTAAGCAGAATGAAAACCATCATGGAGATTCAGTAATGGAAGAAAAAGAAGAACTTCAGCTGCTTCCCATGCAGTTGTGAAACACACCGAGCCTCTATCTATCAAAAAGGGTGCCAATCATAGATGTGGATGTTCCATATGAAAAAAAATTGCTCAGATACTTGGATGGGATAATCTTTCAATTTCAGTTTTGCTCCATTTCTCATTTTTCCAACCTTAAGTTCATTTCTTCATTTCAGACAAATGCAATATTAATTCAGTAAGCTGTGGCTGATTACTGATTTAAAGTGTATTTGGGGGTGGAATCCCAATGGTAGAGCTGGAGATAATTATTTTTCTCCAACAAATCCAGATTACAGTAGGGATGGGCGAATGTGCAACGTTCAATTTGCTGAACATCGTCACGTACCCCCAGATCTATGCTTGACCCCACCCCGCACTGCACTTGCTAAGCCACCCATACTCCCCTGGGCCCTGTTTTCATTGTGATTGCCATTTTATGAAAAAACATGGTGATCACAAATATGCACACATAGAGCTATATGCAAAATAGTGTTGTAAATCACCCATATGCACAAGATTACAGGCATAAATAGCCCATTTGCGCCTGTAATCTTGCGTATATGGGCCATCCATGGAGCCATTTTGCATACAACTCGATATGTACATATTTGTGATTACCACAAATATGCAAAATGGTGATCACAATGCTTGCGGGGCCGGTGGCTCGGCGAGTGCAGAGAAGGTCAAGCAGGGGCAAGGGCTCAGCAGGCACAGCTCGGGGTGTGGATGGTGGTGGGGAGTCTGATGGACTCCTGGACTCAATTGGGCACCTGCACCATCCCTAATTATCTTGCTGCTTGTCTCATGTCCGATGCCCATTTGCATTTGCGATCACTGCTTCCTCTGCATGAATGGGAAGCTTGCTCAACTGAGCAATAATCAAAAGTGTCACAAATCCCTTGGCCCCCTCTATCCTTAAGCACTCTCTCACACACAAATAGAGGGGCTTCAGTCTCATGCCTTTAATTCATTATTCACAGATTCATTACAGATGCAAGACTCTCTGGCTACAAAGGAATGCCTCCAGGGGATTCAAAGGGGATCGCTGACAGTTGCCTGCAGTTTGAAAGGGAGGCTTTCTGGCTAGGCTAACTTAGAGAGGTCCTGCCTCTCGCGTGCTGCTTCCCTGCATAGCCTCTCACACATCACTGAGAGGGTCGACCATTTGAGCTCTGCCCCTGACGTTTCCCTCTTAACTCTGTGCCACCGCCTCACATCTCTTAGGTCACAGTCCTCAAGCCCCTCCTCATCCTGCTTGCTGCTTCTCACAGAGGGGGGAAAGGAGGAAGCTTCATGCCCAGCCATCTGGGAGTTGGTAACCAGAAAAGCATGCCTACCCATATCTGAACTGGCTTGTGAAAATGCCTCCCCTAGTTCTGGCTGCTCCTCTTCTGAATCTGAGCTGCTAACTATCTCCCTGCACTCAGAATCAATTCTGACAGAAAGGGAGATTTGCACAAATCTCCCCTAATTTGTGCAAATTTCCTCCATAGATTAAAGTGGGGGTGATTTAGTCTACTGAGAAAATTTGTGCAAATTAGGGAATTTGCATAAAATGAACTGGAATCAGGAATGAGACAAATGTGAACATGTGTCTGACAATTTGTAAATATTTTTGGCAGACATGTGCTCGTTCACATGCTTGTGCCCACATTCAGAGCTTCAAACAGGGCATGCTCACATATTTTGTGAGCAAAAATTGAATTCTTATACATCCCTAATTTACTGAGAGCTAGGGTAAAATGTTGCTCCTTAGGAGGAAAGCTATGGCACACCTAGAGAGCATAGTAAGAAGCAGAGATATTACCTTGCCAACAAAGGTTTGTGTAATAAAAGCTATGGTTTTCCCAGTAGTAATGTATGGCTGTGAGAGCTGGACTATAAGGAAGGCTGAGCGCCAAAGAATTGATGCTTTCGAGCTGTGCTGCTGGAGAAGACTCTTACGAGTCCCCTGGACTGCAAGGAGGTCAAATCAGTCCATCCTAAAGGAAATCAACCTTGACTGCTCATTGGAAGGACAGATACTGAAGCTGAAGCTCAAATATTTTGGCCACCTAATGCGAAGAGAAAACTCTCTGGAAAAGACCCTGATGCTGGGAAAGATTGAAGGCAAAAGGAGAAGGGGACAGCAGAGGATGAGATGGCTAGATAGCATCACTGATGCATAGGGATGGATGAAAGTCACCTGATCCCGAACCTTGCTTCGCGGTGGGGGGGAGGCGCTCTATTTCTCCCCGCCGAAATTCTGGCCAGGGGGGAGGCATCCCATCCCTCCCCGCCAAAATTCTGGCCGGGGGGGAGCGCCCTGCCTCTCCGGCCGTGAAAGTTCTTCTGCTGGGAAGAAGTAAAAAAAAAAAACAACGTGATAGGCTACGTAAAGATTTACGTAGCCTATCACAGCTAGGTTTTCAAAAAACACCATGATAGGCTACATAAAAGTTTACGTAGCCTATCATGGCTGACTTTGGGGGGGAAAAAAAAAGCGCGTAGGCAAATGGCGGCGCCCATGGGTGCCGCCATTTGCGTTCCTTATTTTGGCATGTCTAGTCTACGTAAATATTTATGTAGACTACCCGTGCCAAAATAAGGAACGCAAATGGTGGCGCCCATGGGCGCCGCCATTTGCATACGAGCTTTTTTTTTTCCCCCCCAAAGTCAGCCGTGATAGGCTACATAAACTTGTACGTAGCCTATCACAGTGTTTTTTGAAAATCTAGACGTGATAGGCTATGTAAATCTTTACGTAGCCTATCACGTTTGTTGGTTTGTTTGTTTTTTTCACTTGGAAATGGCGGTGGCCAGTCAGAAGACTGGCCACTGCCGCCACTGCCGCCAAACCGCCGCTGAACCGCCGCTGGGAGCCGCCGCCACAAGGGACATTCGCCAAAGGTAAGTCCCATCCCGGCGGGTGGCGGGAGGGTGGTTGACCATTTCTCCACCAATTTCGGGGGGCCGAATGCGTTGGCATTCGGCCCCCCAGAGATTCATGGAGAAATTCTCTGACATCCCTACTAATGCAATGAATATGAACTTGAGCACACTCAAGAAAGCGCAGGACAGGAAGGCCTGGCGTGCTATGGTCCATGGGGTCACGAAGATTCGGACATGACTGAAAGACTGAACAACTGAACAACAACAACAAGGGTAAAATATGGGTTAAAGCCTCTCCAAGGGACCCCTGTGCATCACACTCAGTCCATGGTAGAGTATGAGACTTGTATGCAAAAGGTTGTAGGTTCGATCTTTGTCTGAAACACTCAAGAGTCACTGCTAGACAGGGTAAACATTACTTACTGTGTAGACCAAGAGCATGGGACTATTTTGGGCACAAGGGCCAAATTGGTGCTGGATAAGCATGTTAGGGGTAACATGCCAGCAGTGGGTAGGGACAACATTCAGTCATAGACAACCCCATTCATTCATATACTAGCTCCAGAAGCTATAGCTAGTGCAGAACGCAGCAGCTCTGCTGTTGTCAGGAGCTACCCCTTTTCAGCATGCGACTCCTTTGCTGAGGGAACTACACTTACTGCCCATTCACTACCGGGCCAGGTTTAAGGTTTTGCTACTAGTCTACAAAGCCTTAATCAACTTGGGCCCAGGATATCTGAGAGAGTGCCTTCTCCCTTGTCAACCTGCCCAGTCACTGAGATCATCAGAGGGCATGCTCCTGGTCATTCCGCATGGACCTATGGCCTGATTGGAGTCCACCAGGAGAAGATCCTTCAGGGTGGTGGCCCCCTTTCTTTGGAACTCCCTGCCCCTGGAAGTCAGGCAGGTGCCAACACTGTATTGCTTCCAACATCTCCTGAAAATGGTTCTATTCCAGGAAGCATTCGTTAAATGACCAGCCACGGTTTTTATTGGCATGCTGTTTTTAATAATTGTAATATACTGTTTTAATATTTTATCTTTTTTGCTATTGTGCTGCTTGTGTATACCACTCTGGAATCTGTATGGGGAGCAGTATACAAATGTTGTAAACAAACAAACAAACAAACAAACATTGCATACTCAGACAAACCTCATACACTCACATATATACAAATATGCACCCTCCCACCTCTCTCTTTCTCTCTTATACCCACACATACAGACACACCATATTCTCTCCCTCTTTCACACACATATCCCACACACATATTTACCTTTGGCACCACATGGTGGGAAGAGGCCTCCACTCCTCACCACACAGCACACAGAAGCCAGGTGATCTGGACCTGGAGAAGGAGAGTGATCTCTTTTTCCATGTCCAGATCACACCATTTCTGTGCTGTGCAATGAGGAAGAGAGCCCCTTGCACACCACGCAGCTAGGGATGTATGAAAATCACTTACCTTTTGGGGATTATGCTAATGGTGCAGGGGGAGGCGTTTCGTCCCTCCCCCCGGAATCCTCGCCAGGGGGGAGGCACTCCGTTCCTCCCGCCCCGGAATCCTGGCCAGCCGGCTGTGCTCTGCAGCGATTCTGCGGAGCCACCGGCCAGCTCCGCCAGCAGCCGGACATCCGGCCGCTGGCTAGCAGGGATGCAAATGGCAGCGGCCATAGCCGCTGCCGTTTGCGTCCCTGCAGTCAGCCATGATAGGCTACGTAAATGTTTACGTAGCCTATCATGGCTGATTAAAAAAACAAAACAAAATGCGCGTACGCAAATGGCGGTGCCCATGGGCGCCACCATTTGTGTTCCTTATTTTTGCACGTCTTAGTCTACGTAAACATTTACGTAGACTAAGACGGCGAAAATAAGGGGAACGCAAATAGTGTAGACGCTACACTATTTGCGTTCCCCTTATTTTCGCCGTCTTAGTCTACGTAAATGTTTACGTAGACTAATACATGCCAAAATAAGGAATGCAAATGGCGGTGCCCATGGGCGCCGCCATTTGCGTATTCGCGTTTTTTTTTTTAATGAGCCATGATAGGCTACATAAACATTTACGTAGCCTATCATGGTGTTTTTTTAAAATCTAGCCATGATAGGCTACGTAAATCTTTACGTAGCCTATCACTTTTTTTGTTTTTTTTGTTTTTTTTACCTGGAAATGGCAGCGGCAGCGGCCAGTCGGAAGACCGCCCGCCACCGCCGCACCGCCGCCCGAGCCGCCGCCGGAGCTGCCACCGGAGCTGCCGCTGCCAGGAAGATCCACCTAAGGTAAGTCCCATCCCGGGGGGGACGGGGGGTGGGGGCCTGTTCCGCCACCGATTTTGGGGGGCCGAATGTGCTGGCATTCGGCCTCCCCGAGATCCATGGCGGAACTTTCATACATTCCTACACGCAGCACAGAAATGCAGTGAGGTCCCTCTTGCCTTTCAGGTTTGTGGCTTCAGGGAGGGAGGCAGGCTGTGGATGGGACTTGGCTGGCTGCATTGAGACTGGTTCAGCAGGCTACATCCAGCCCTTGGCTGGAGGTTCCTCATTACTAGTGTAGACAATACTGAGCTAGATGGACACTATAACTCACTTTCAGTATAATGGTAAGCAAATTCAAGTGCACTGCTGAACTAAGCCCTCCCTACTGACAAGGTAGAGATCACTGTGGAGAACATAGGAATCAGGGGTGGGGGGAATGTAAAGACATTCTCATACTAGGAACTGCCTCCTAGAACACCTGACTGATAATTAATTTATTTAATCATTTTATAGACTGATTACTATATCTGAAAAAAAAATCTCTTGAAGACGTTTGCAAGACAAAAATGAGAATCCAAGACATGCATTAACACACAAAACATCACAGCAAGATATATGAATCCTCCAGAAAATTGGGGAGCAATCTATCACTAATATTCAGGAAAGGCTGAAGTGAAGATATCAGTTCTTAACAGGCACCTGAAGCACATAACAGTTGGTGCCTCCTACCAGACACCAGTGGAGAGGGCATTCCAAAGGGTGGGTGCCGCTACTGAGAAGGCCCACTTCAAGGTTGCTGCCAAATGGCAATCTGTAGGTCATGGTACAGCCAGCAAAGCCTCCTCTGGTGATCATAGTGATCGAACAGTTCTAGAGTACGCCTCTCACTTCCTTCAAACTCCTCCTCAAAACCCAGTTCTCCATGAAGCCTTTGGCTCAACTACCGTCTCTTCACGCCCTGCTGTAGGGGTGGGAACCTCTTTCAATTCGAGGGCCAAATTTCAATTTCTGAATGCGGCTCTTGGGGGCCTCATTTCAGTGGCAGGGTAGAAGACAAAAGGGGTGGGACCAAAGGAGAAGGGTTTGTGGCCAAAAATAATTTAAAAATGCCAGCATGTTGTAGTTTAAAGCTCTTATTGCCAGGAACTAAGCTTTAGGAGAGGCATTTCAATTTTTAGAATGGGGAAATAATGCACACAAGCCAGGAAACCACCAAACAAACAGTGGTTGGAGGAAAGGGGGTGGAGCCAAGGGAAGGAGGTATGGCCATTTGGGGAGCCCCAGAGGTGCAGATAAGGATCGTAGGAGGGCCAGATTTTACTCCCAAGCCTGAGCTTCCTCATCCCCATTCAACTGCAACCAAGTCTATCTACATGGAACTGTATGAAAAGCTTTTGTCCCATTCCTTCATCCTCCCCCTTTGCAATCAGCACATTCCAGGAAACAAGGCTTCAGGACAACACTACTTTATTTGTTAACAACTAGCTTCTTTACAAATGCAGATTCTAGCAAACTCTCAGACTGCAATGAAACAGCTAATCCACACATCTATGAATATCAATAGAGGAGCTGAAGTGGAAGTTAGAGAAGTTGCCAGCAGTCTGGGCAAGAACTTCTTGGCCACACTTGCTCCACAGGGATGCCCCTCCCCTAGGGTGGCTCCCTCCTACATAAGCTTTCACGTGTGGCAAACTTGGTGGAACGTCTGAGCTCCGCCTCTAACTTTTCCCACTTTGCTCTGCCATGGGCCCTAGCATCCCTCAAGTCATGCCCCTCGCTCTCCTCACCCTCCAAAACTGGGTTCTTATGGTGGAGGAAAGGGGGGAGGCATTCAGGCTGAGCAATCTGTATGTTAAGGTCTTGGGAACAAAGCTTTGCCATATATGAGCTCACTAGGAAGGGTGCCTCCCACTGTTCTGGCTGTTCCCATTCTGAATCCAAGCTGCTAGACAACCCCACATGCTCAGATTCATTCCTGACAGCTTTCTCTTCCTCTGTTTACCCCTGCCTACATTTCCCTACTCTTCCTCTGTTATCTCTTTGTGTTGAATTTTTGGTTGTAAGACCCTTGGGAATCAAATCTTTCCTCCTCTACTTTGTAAAGCACCATGGACATTCATGGCAATACATAATATATCATTATCAACAACAACAACAGCAACAACAACAGCAACACTCTTTTAGCTTTCATGAAATTCTCCCAATGGTATGCCTGAGAACAAACCTTCAAATTTATTTCAAATTCCATTCTAGATGAAGTCTCATGACAGGCTAGTGGTAATACAGGAGGACCATCACCCCACAAAATTTGAATAGTAGTACTGAAACTCTTTTGTATTTCTGCAAAAATCCTTTGCTGTTTCACCCAAAGAGGAATTCCCCCAAATTCCTTCACCTTAGGTGAACCTTTGGTATCCACCCTAAGCAGGATAGATCATGATTTATCTAGTAAGAATTGTTAGGCCATATATTCCTTTTGAATAGGTTTTAGGAAAGGCATAGAAGTGCCACTAAATGTGGGTCTTGGCAGCCGTACATGAAAAAGAAATGACATTACTTTGCATTAAGTTGAAGCTATTTGTCATTCTCCTATCTTCACTTAGTGAATCTGTGATCTCCCAGAGTTTATTGTTCTGTTAACAAAACCTTTGCCATTTGCCTTCCAATCTTTAAACAAGTAGCAACTGCTTACATACATTAAAAATCTGTACACTTATCTACCCTCGAAGAAAAATGATCACTTGAGTATATTAAAATAAACAAGTAGGTACTTGTTTGACATAACCCACCCTGGAGCCTCACTGGAAACCAATATGTGATATCATGAGCCGTTTATTTTTTCATACCTCTCTCTTCTCACTATTGTATATTCCAGTTATGGCACTTGATATTAAATTGCACAAAGTATTAAAAACAGCGCTCTGCAAACCACAGGCCTCTTCCACTAGCCGACCCGTATGGGCTGGTGTAAACACCATACATGTGGTACTCATTTCAAATATATTTCAGCTGCTGATCCGTGGTTACTGTCATCCATTCAAGATAACAAATACAAAATTATGGAGAGGAATGTGGTGCAGAAAAGTAGCTTGGGAGTTATGCGCAGAGCACGTCTTTTCTATCTGAATCTGTAATTCAGCACACAAAAATGCCTTTCATGTACGGAGGGGGGAATAAAGAGGTTATTATCCTATCAGTATACGATCTGCTAATAGCAAACATCAGGGCTGAGCAATTCATTTGCCCTGACAGCTTTGTTCAGTGAGCTTCGAAGCTTTTTTGAGTAGTGAAAAAAAACATGCTGGGACAAAAAAGGAGAGAGATGTTATTTATAATGAAATGGACAAGAGGACTTTCTCTTGCAGAAGGGATAATCCTGAAGATAAAATGGACCAAGGCTATCAAAAAGAGTTGGAGAGAGAATGATGGAAGAACTCTCTCACTCACTCACTCACTGACGCACTCTGCGTGTGTGTTTCTGTGTGTGTCTGTGTGTGTGTGTCAAAGCTTCTGCTTGTATAATGTCTGATTCCCATGACACTGAGTAAGGCCTAAAATGTAGGCTAAGCAAAGATGGACTCAAACTGGGCATAGAGGGATTTAGTGCGGCTTAACATTTTACCACATTATTGATCACTAACCCTCAAATCACTCCCCACTCCGTTCTAAGCTCAACTTCATTTCCAGACACACCAGCCTAAGGTGACAATCCAATTCACACTACCCTAGGATTAAGAACCATTGTATTTAGTTGGACTTGCTTCATATACAGGAGGATCATGTCATTTCCTGACAGTTAGGGATGTGCAGACAATCCTGACAAATGTCATTGGCCTTATTGAAACTCTTCTGGAGTTTGCTCAAAATTCCTCAGCTGTTCCACCCAAGGAGGAACCTTCAAATTCACCACCATTTGCCTTTAGGTAAAAATTGGCATAGGGCATTACAGAAGTTTGGTGGGACAGAATGCATGAGTCACATGTGCTGTGCACAAATGGCCTCTATGGGAGAGGCTGCAGCTCAGTGGTAGAACACATGCCTTGCCGAAGGTCACAGGTTCCACCCTCAGCTTCTCCAGATAGGGCTAGGAAAGAATCCTGCCTGAAAGCCTGGAGAGCAGCTGCCAGTCAGTGTCAACAATACTGGGCTAGATGGACCCATGGTCTGACTTACTATGAGGCAGCTCCCTATGTTCCTTCGTTCTCGTTCTGTTTTCCAGTCCAAAGTGGGAACCCACACATGTCCCAGAGATGTGTGAACTCCAGGTACATGCAGAGCTACTGCTTCTCACCATATCTCCCATCTGCAGCTTAAAAAGAAACAAAAAATACCATACCTGCCCTGCCCTAGGCAGCTGCCTAACATTTCCCAGGGTAATGCTGTGAAAATTCCCACAATTCAAGAAGCACTGGAATACCTCCTGTGCTGTTTTACCCACAAATTGAGAGAGTGGGTGTTGGGACTACAGCTGCGCACAAATGGTCTCTCAAAATTCTCTAGTTGTGGGCAGAAAAATGGGGAGGGGGCATTATGCCGAATTTCTCCAGGGGGAGGAGAAATTCTCTAACAGTTCCTTGGAATGGGGCTCACCATTGCCAATGGCAGTAGCACGGCTTCTTTCATTTTTCCTAAGGGGATTTTTTTTTGGGGGGTGCTGCTGTAAGTGACAGCAGCCACAACCATGACCGCAGGCTGGCCATCATTTTGTGTCCTGTACAATGGTGCAGACCCAACATTGTGCAGTGGAGCCTGGTTGCTCTGATTTCAGTGGGGTGATGAATCCACTCTGGGTTTCAAGTAGAACCAGTCAAAACTCTAAAGGGGCTATGCAAGGTGCTGCACCCATTTTGTGAATAAGGCTTAGCACTTTGGATAGCTCCTTTGGAGTTCCGACGGGTTCTTACTGAAATCCAGAGCGGATTCACTGCCCCACTGAAATAGGAGCCACCAGCCTCCACTGGAATTGTGGATGAAACTTTGCAGCTGCCACAAAAAATGGCGGCAGACATTCAGAGGAAATTCTGTCCTTCTTTTCTTGGGGGAAGGGGTGGGGTAAGAATTTTTTTTAAAAAAATATCTCAGATGTTTTCTCTGAAAAAAAATGGCTTAATGAAATTTCAGCTCAGCTCTGGTTGTAACCTACCTTTCATAGGGAAGCAGTTGCGATAATGGTGTCATATTTTTACTGTTGCATCCCTGAGGTTCTAGAATAGACATCTGTAGACTGTTTCTGGATTGGGATTAGGAGAATTAAAAACCTTTCCAGAAACCTGCTGGCCTGCCCGCTTCCATTGCTGTGACTGGTCTGTGTGTTGTTGGATCAGGACTGTTTCCACTGTTACTCATCTAGTATTACTGTCACCAGGCGGGGAGCACAGGGATTAGGGATGTCAGAGAATTCTGCCATGGATCTCAGTGAAGCCAAATGCCAGTGCATTCAGCCTCCCGAAATCCATGGCGGAACGAAGCCCCCCACCCCGCAAAAGGCACGCGAAATGGAGTACTTACCTGGTGCTGTTCACGCTGCTTTGAGAATGGCGGCCGCATCTGCAGCCATTCGCTTCCCCATTTAGGCCCCATTTGCGTCCCTGCAGAGGCCATGATAGGCTACATAAGTATTTAAGTAGTTAGGGGTGGACGAAAGTCACTTACCTGTCGTCGAAGGCCGTTCGTGGTGGGGGGCAGGCGCTTCGCTGCTCCCCCCGCGAAGTTCAGGCCGGGGGGGGGAGGCTTCCTGCCTCGCCCAGCCGAAATTCAGGCTGGGGGGGAGTCTTCCCGCCTCGCCTGGCCAAAATTCAGGCCGGGAAGGAGGCGCCTCGCCTCGCCCGGCCGCGAACGCAAAAGTAAAAAAAAAAAAACAAAAAAACGCCCCCTGATAGGCTACGTGACGATTCACGTAGCCTATCACGGCTAGATCTGCAAAGTCAGCCGTGATAGGCTACGTGAATCGTCACGTAGCCTATCACGGGTGACTTTAAAAAAAAAAAAAGAAGCGCGTATGCGAATGGCGGCCCCCATAGGGAGCCGCCATTCGCGTTCCTTATTTAGTCGCTGTAGTCTACGTAAATGTTTACGTAGACTACGGCAAAAATAAGGGCAACGCAAATAGCGTTGCCCTTATTTTCGCCGTAGTCTACGTAAACATTGACGTAGACTACAGCGACCAAATAAGGAATGGGAATGGCGGCTCCCTATGGGGGCCGCCATTATTCGTACACTCTTTTTTTTTTTTTTTAAAGTCACCCGTGATAGGCTACGTGACGATTGACGTAGCCTATCACGGCTGACTTTGCAAATCTAGCCGTGATAGGCTACGTGAATCGTCACGTAGCCTATCAGGGGGCGTTGTTGTTTTTTTCCTTTCATTGCAATGGCGGCGGCGGCAGCCGGTCAAAAGACCGGCTGCCGCTCCCGCCTTGCTCGAACACCCGCCGAACCACCGGCCGGACAAGCCACCGGGAGGGACATTCGGTAAAGGTAAGTCCCGTCCCGGGGGGGGGTGCAGGGGGTGGGGGCGGTGCGGAGGATTTCTCCCCGAAACTTGTTCGGGGGGCCGAACACGTTGGCGCTCTGCTCCCCGAAGTTTCGGGGAGAAATTCTCCGCCATCCCCACTTGGCCTATCACGGCAAAAAAACAGGGGTGCAAATGGCGTAGCGGCCATTTGCGCCCGTGTCTTTCACCATGATAGGCTACGTAAATATTTATATAGCCTATCACAGCAAAAAAACCAGCCTATCACGGCCAAAAACATGAACGCAAATGGCGGCCGCCGTAGCTGCCTCCATTTGCATCCACAGTCTCCAGATGCCTGAGAATGCACCTGGCCGGTGGCTCCACAGAGTTGCTGCAGCATGGAGACGGCTGGGTTAGGATTTCGTGAATCACCCCTGTGAAAAGGCAAGTGACTTTCGTACATCCCTAAAGGGATGAGCACAGGCTAGGAGCACATAGCACTGCTTCCCTATCTTCATCTTTTGTGGAATCAAATGGCATGTTGTTGGAATGGGGTAACTTTATGCCATTTCCTTATGTTTCTACTACCCTCCGGCAGTGCGTGGAAAAGGCATATCCCTCAACATAACAATTTCCTTGGCAGAATAACAGGGTTTTGTTTGGAGGTTTGTTTGTTTGTTTTTGCTGTGGTCATCTTTAGTGCTTACCATGGTCCAATTTACATGGTACCTCTCTTTGGCATGTGGTGTTACAAACCCTTTCACAAGTTCCCACATTGCATGGTGTGAAGGAACAGAAATGCTCCCCATGTTTTAATTTGGTTTTAAGATAAAATGCTGTTAAATCTTATGCACGTGTCTGTGTGTCTGTGTGCATGTGGTGTGTGTGTGTGCCTGTTAGTCTGTTTCAGCCAAAAGGTTAAAAGCTTAGAGGTCAAACGTTTTGACAGAATGTAGAGCTTAAGACATTATTCTCAGGAACTCAGGACATTATGAAGTTCAACAGAAGGTCAGAGGAGGATAAAAAGTTTTAAACTTGGAAAACAGAAACTTAGTTTGCAGAAATGAACGAGACACTGCCCTCCTGTTTGGCTGGAGTTGGGGAGGGAAAAAATAATTTTAAGAGAGAAAAGCCTAGTCAGAAAGGCAGAAGGGCAGAGAGAAGAAAAGAAAGATGAAAAAGAGAGAGAGAAGGGGGGGAAAGAAGGAAAGAAGTCCAGAGGAAAGAACAAATCAGAGCTGCTGAAACTGGAGAACTGATTGAGAGAGCTGGCTGGGCCAAAGAAAGTAAGGTATTGCTTGGATAAGGAAGCAGGATAAAATAGGGTCACAGTTTAATTAGTTTTGCTGGATGTGTTCATCCCTAGTTATTTTATTGCTCTGTTGCTCATATTGTCTTCTGTTCTGTGTTTTCTGTTTGTGTGTATTAGGGATGTACGGACTGTTCACTCCGTCTGTGTTTCGTGGATTGTCAGGTGCCTTCTGTTCCATTGTCCGCCCACGGACAGATGCAAATATTTTTTGCATCATGCGGAAAAATACGCAAATAATCACGTAAGTATTTATGTAAATATTTATGTAAGTATTTACATAATTTACCTTAGTATATAATATTTAGCATAATTTCCCCATTCCATTTAACGTTTCCTCAGCAGAAACTTACGTATTTTCTTATGAATGTATATGCAAAAATGTCGGGAAAGTAAAATAATCATACGGAAGTCCACAGACTCCGCACTGCCTGAGAGAGTCACTCCGCAATGGATTCCACAGGTCAGATTCTTAGAAATCTGAGCTCATTTTAGTGCGTCTCGAATTTCTCCAGCATCCCTAGTATCCATTCAGATGTTAAAATGTTTTCCTATTTACATTTTTTCAGTAATACTTAAACTTTTTTATTTAGAATCTTGTAGTATCTTTTTTGGATACCCACCCCATGTCTAAAAACCAAACCATACACTAGCTCAATTAGATACCTGAGACCCATAGTATTTTAAGGCTGGTTTGGTGGAGGTTGCCAGAGTGCTGGGGTAAAAATGGGGGTTGAAGACTCTCCAAAGGACCCCCTGGACACACTAGGGTACACATAGGTTTGTCCATGGTGGAGTATAAAATTTGTGTAAACATTTGTGTAAGCGGTAGTGTAAACATTACTGACTGTGGGGAACCATTTTTGGCCTGAGGGCCAACTTAGTGCTGAACAAGCATGTTAGGTGTCACATGCCAGAAGTGGATAGGGACTATATTCACTCACAGACAACCCCATTCACTCACATACACAAACAAGCCCCATTCACTCACATATACACACACATACACCCCCCCCATGCACACTACATTCTCTGTCTCTCACACAGACACACATAGAAACAGACACATCAAATTCTCTCTCTTTCATCCCCCACTCCCACCCTGGCCCAAACATTTATCTTCTGTGCTGCATGGTGGAGGTCTCCCCTCCTCACCACAGAGCACACAGAAGCCAAGTGATCCGGGCATGCCAAAAGAGAGTGATCTGTTTTTCTATGCCCAGATCACACCATTTGTGTGCTGGGCAATAAGGAAGAGAGCTCCCTGCACACCACGCAGCACAGAAATGCAGCAAGGTCCCTCTTGCCCTTCAAGTGTGTAGCTTCAGGGAGGGAGGGAGGGAGGGAGGGAGTGGATGAGACTTGGCTGGCTGCATTGAGGCTAATACTTAAACTTTGTTACTTAGAATGTTGTGGTCTCTTTTTGGGGTATGCACCCCAAGACTAATAACCAAACCACACTCTACCTCAAGTAGATACCTAACCCAAAGTGTTTGAAGGTTGGTTTGGTGTAGATTGCCAGAGGGGATGGGTTGGGGAAATGATTTCCACGTGGCTGAAGTGAAAATGGTGAAAAGGAACAGGGGCAGTTTGCCTATTTTCCCCTTCCACTCATGGAAAAGGGTGATGCTGGTTTGTGACACATGGATAGTGTGAAAAAACAGCAGCAACAATAGTGTGGCTGCTTGGATGATGGGGATACATTGCATGCCAATGTCATGGATGCCTTTGATGGAGTTGCAATCATTTTATGGAAGCACTCACGCAATCTGGGAGTGTTTCACAGTCAGTACTTGGGCATTTTACCAGTACGTTGTGGGACCTCATGTGGAACCAGTTTTGCAACAGCAGCTTTACCATAAAGAAGAACACCAAATTGGACCAGGGCAGCTATGAAAAACATGAAAGCTGCTCTTCTACCTGACAAATTGTTACATTTTCAGGGTAAGCTCTAGGGCTAGACATATGCTGCAGTCAGACTGAATATGGATTGTTTTCATTAAAAACATTTACAAGTATCTTATAGTTGTTTGGTCATATTAGTGGATTGGAAGGTACAAGGTTTGTATTGACCTGAAGGAAGACAAGGCCTACCTGATCACTTAGATCAAAATCAGACACCTTTCTCCACATCCTACCACCATCTGAGATATAGCAGGGGGTAGATACACAAGATATATACATACATGCTTTGGATAATTTTCCCCACATGTATAAAGTGGTCAGGCCTGCCCGGGGGGGAGGGAGGCAGAGGGGGCAGTTTGCCCCAGGCCCCACACGACAGGGGGGTGGGGGGTGGGCAAGCATTATTCTATTTTAATAAAATGCAAGCCATTCACATGAGCCAAGGTATGATTTCAAAAAACGTGCTCACACATGCTCAGAATGTTGCTGCTGCTCTAGAGCCTTTCCCAGGACTGGACAGTGCTAGGCCCCTAATTAAGAGGGGAAGCGCCTCCAAAAAATAGGCGCTTCCTATTTGACTCCCGTTGACAAGGGAGTCAAAGATGACCCCTTCCTTCCACAAGGGAGGGGTACCTTTGGGCGATGGGGGGGTTGTGCAGAGGAAGAAGCATGGGTAATTGACTGGCCAGTAAATGGAGTAGATGGCTGGCTGGCCAGTCAGTGGCCAATCAGAGCCACTTGTGGGTGTGTTGAGTGGTCCGAGCCCAGTTGAATGGAGTAGGTGGAGTGACTGAGGCACAGTATCTGCTTTATTTCCACTGTGCCCTTCTTCATGTGTAGAAGGGTGGGGCGTGGGGGGAGAGGGAGAGAGAACAGATCAGACCAGACCATCACTGTATATTTTTTCATGTTTATACTGGTATGTTCTTCATTTAAAAATCATCCCAGTCTCTGTTTTGGATGTCTGCAGAAATTCATAGGTGGTTTGCTGTTGTTGGTTAGTCGCTTCCGACTCTTCGTGACTTCATGGACTAGCCCACGCCAGAGCTTCCTGTTGGCCATCGCCTCCCCCAGCTCCCCCAAGGTCGAGTCTGTCACTTCCAGAATATCATCCATCCATCTTGCCCTTGGTCGGCCCCTCTTCCTTTTGCCTTCCACTTGCCCTAGCATCAGCATCTTCTCCAGGGTATCCTGTCTTCTCGTTGTGTGGCCAAAGTACTTCAGTTTTGCCTTTAAGATCATTCCCTCAAGTGAGCAGTCTGGCTTTATTTCCTGGAGTATGGACTGGTTTGATCTTCCTGCAGTCCAAGGCACTCTCAGAATTTTCCTCCAGCACCACAGTTCAAAAGCATCTATCTTCCTTCGCTCAGCCTTCCTTATGGTCCAGCTCTCGCAGCCATAGGTTACTATGGGAAATACCATTGCTTGAACTATGTGGACCTTTGTTGTCAGTGTGATGTCTCTGCTCTTAACTATTTTATCCAGATTTGTCATTGCTGTCCTCCCAAGAAGTAAACGTCTTCTGATTTCCTAGCTGCAGTCAGCATCTGCAGTAATCTTTGTGCCTAGAAGGACAAAGACTGTCACTGCCTCCACATTTTCTCCCTCTATTTGCCAGTGATCAATCAAGCTGGTTGCCATAATCTTGGGTGTTTTTTTTTGAGGTTTAACTGCAACCCAGCTTTTGCACTTTCTTCTTTCACCTTCATCATGAGGTTCCTCAGCACCTCCTCGCTTTCAGCCATCAAAGTGGTATCATCTGCATATCTGAGATTGTTAATGTTTCTTCTAGTGATTTTAACTCCAGCCTTGGCTTCATCAAGCCCAGTACATCACATGATGTGTTCTGTGTACAGGTTGAATAGGTAAGGTGAGAGTATACAGCCCTGCCATACTCCTTTCCCAATCTTAAACCAGTCCGTTGTTCCATGGTCTGTTCTTACTGTTGCTACTTGGTCGTTATACAGATTCCTCAGGAGGCAGACAAGATGACTTGGTATCCATACCACCAAGAACTTGCCGCAATTTGTTATGATCCACATGTTATGTAAATCTTTACGTAGCCTATCACGTGTTTTTGTTTTTTTAACCTGGAAATGGTGGCAGCGGCAGCTGATCGGAAGACTGGCTGCCTCAGCTGCCGCCTCTGGACCACCACCGGAGCTGCCGCTGGAGCTGCCACCGCCAGGAAGATCCGCCTAAGGTAAGTCCCGTCCCGGAGGGGGGGGTTGGGGGGCAGGGGGCCATTCCGCCACTGATTTCAGGGGGCCGAATGTCCCCGAGATCCGTGGCGGAACTTTCGGACATCCCTACATAAATCTTGGCTCCATGAAGACTAATACATGATCAGTACTTAGTCCTTTCTCACCCCAAATGGTGTAGTACAGCTGAACTGCACATGGGAAGAAGGGTTCCTTGTTCACGTGATAGGCTATGCAAATATTTGTGTAGCCTATCGTGGGGAAAAACAGGGATGCAAATGGCGTAGTGGGCACCGTTTGCGGCTGTAAAGCTGGTAGATTAACCTAAATGCAGCCGTAAATGGCTGCATTTAGGCTAATCTACCAGCTTTACAGCCACAAATGGCACCCACTATGCCATTTGCATCCGGAGACTCACTTACCCTACCCCAGCGATACGGCATGGCAATGGCAGCCGGCCGTATCGCCAGCGGAGCAGAGCCGGCAGTCAGCCCTGCAGGGTCAACACGATGAGGGAGCCGACCCGCACAGATTCCGGGGGGAGGCAGAAGTGAGTGCTCCATTCCGCCATGGGCCCCAATAGGGCCAGATTCTTGGAATCTGGCCTCATTGGGGCCCATGGCGGAATTCTCTCCCATCCCTAAAAATCATACTCCTAAATGAGAAGTGGGGAACCTTTTTCAGACTGAAAGATACTTTGGCTTCAGGGGCTGCATGCCAGCAGCGGGTGGAATCACAGCCCTAAAGGTGTGGGGCCACAGCCAAAAATGGGTGTGGCACTGCTGGCATGCATCTCCCCACATGCTAGTTAGTCACAGACACACACGCGCGCACACACATACCATTCACTCCATCAACACACACTTAACACCCACACACCTTTAACCCCAAACACACACACACACATACACACACACACACACAGAGCATTAATTCCATTCACAAACATATGCACACACATTTTCACCCCATTCTCCCACATATGAGCATACACAATTCACATGCATTCACACCTACCCGCCCACCAACTCATACATACAGAGAGCAAGAAAGAGCGAGGGAGAGCAATTCCACTGGCACCAATGGAAGCTTTTTATAAGCCTAATTGTAGTGGGAGTATTTTATGGGGAGGTCACAACATGGAGGGAAGGGAGGATTAGGCATTCCCTCCCCAGCAGTGCTTAATTCCCCCACCAATGTTCCCCCTGTAGCAACTAGGTTTTGAAAAAGCCTCCATTGCTACCACTGAAGAATTCTTCAAAGCTTAATTGCAGCATGGGGGTGATTTTAGGTGAGGTCACAGCATTTGAGGAGGGGATGGTTAACTCGTCCCTCCGCAGCACCACCTGAAATTGTTCCCTGTGGCAAGTAGGCTTGTAAAAAAGGCTCCATGGTCTAACTGCAGCACAGGGGAAGGTGAACAGAGGGGAAGTCATAGGCTGGATTTAGAGCTTCCCCTCCCCTGCTCTAGACTACTGGGGATTTTGTTTCTTTAGGGATAATTGAGGACCCACAAAATGACACTCTTCCACCCCTCTGGAAAGCTCTCCTGAGAGAGGCCCGCCTGGCCCCATCATGGCTGGCCTTCCACTGAGTTGCAAAAACACGGCTCTTCAGTAGAGCATTTGTCTGGATGCAGGAGCAATGTAGTGATTTATCTTGATGGATTGCATGTGATTCTGTAATTTGAGAATTGTTTGGTATATGATTTAATGTCTTTTTAATGTTTTATTCATGTTTGCTAGCCACCTTGGAGGTATGTTTCTGAAGACAGAACAGTAGAATATAAATACTTTATAAATGAAATAATGTACACAAATAAACACGATTACACAGTCCTTGGCAAATCAAGGACAATGGAGCAGCATCATACACAGAGTGAGAAAACTGGGCCCATTTTACCTCATTTTATTCACCATTGTTGCTCAACCCATGTTACACCCCAACACACTCCCATCTCAATTGACTTTGTTTACTAAGTCTACTAGATATGCTTATGAAATCACATGCCATAATTAACTAGGTCATGCGCATGTTCAGTGATGAAAATGGCTTTTTAACCCCCACCCCATTTCCCAGTGCTATCTTCTCAGGAAAATGAGATTACACATCACTAACCGTATGAAAGCCCCCCCCCCATATTATTTGAGTATTTTAGTACTAAAGGACAAATAAACAATTTATATTTTTAAATTGATGCTTCCCTTTATTCCATTGTCTCCTGGGGTTTAGACTGTCAGGAATAGAAGATAGAACCATGCCTGTACCAGTAGCTACATGTTTGGTAGGTCACCCAGTGAACACTAAAAACGGAGTGAACGTATTTTTATTCTCTTATTAGCACTGCAGTTAGAAATTCTCAGTGTTATAGTTTTGGACAGCCACATCTGAATACAACACAAAGAAATTACAAATGCATGGGACACATGTTAAGTCATCGTTAAGTCCTTTTTTATATATTCACTGACTTCTACTGAAGTCGATTGGGCTTAAAATGCATTGCTATACTGGAGTCTAGCCTATTTTATGTATTCACTGTGCACTATAAAATGATTCCATAGAGTCCCCGTCACTAACTTCTACTTGGTGTGATCATATGTGGTTTTCATAGGAATGAGGCAAGAAACAGAAAAAAGGGGACGGTGATAAAACCAATCTACTCTTCATTTAGGACAGGAGAAAGGAAGCTTTTTTCTTTTTTTTTTTTACCTGAGGCATCTGTCAGGGGCTACATGCCAGCAACGAGCAGAGCCAAATCCAAAGTGGGCTTCGCCAGCACTGGCAGATGGTGGGGCTACCCCACGCTCTCTCACACATGCACACACACACACCATTCATACTACACACACACCATTCATACTACACACACACACATAGACACACATGCAGAAAACACACCCATTCTTATAAATATCCATACCCATTCATTCATAGCACTTAACACACTCCCATCCACTCTCTTTCTCTCTCACACACACACGTTCATTCATACTCGCATAATATACACCCATTCCCCCCCCCACACACACACACGATATGCTCTCCAGCATCCTGAAATGACAGAAGAACTGCAGACACCGTTAAGGCACTCACGGTGGATCTTCTGCAGTCATTATGTTGTAGACAAAACTGACTATTTTCATTACGAAAAAAATATTGCCTTCTTATAGTTTTTTTGTTAATATTGATGGATTTAGAGGCAGAAAAAGTACATTGACCCAAAGGATGATGATGAGGATTAGGGATGTGTTAAATTTGTTGTTGATACAATTCAGGATAACCAGGGTTTACTTGTGAATACTTGTGTGGATACTTACGCTCCCATCAGCACACATGACTGGTGAATACTACAGAAATTCATGTGCATTTCGTTGAGGTTGACATGTCCTGGACTGGGCATGGGACTTTAAAAGCACAACAATAAAGAAAAACATCTGGTGCCGTTTAAGTTCCAGTGAACTCCCCTCCTATATCTGAACATCCAAACCTGTTCTTATCTCCCATCTAAGTGGATAACTACAAGTTCCATGATCCCCAGCAGAAATTATGTGCCACCTATTATTTGCCTCCAAGGAGAGGTGCCATTTGGACTCACACATGTCTGTGGTGGTCCTCTGCCCCTTCTCTTGTGGCTCGTGGGGGGGGGGCAGCAGGCAAGGAGGAAGTGCAGCTTGCACATACCTAGGTTTATCTTGAACACCCCTAGGTTCATTTCACTTGTTGTAGAGCCAGACCTATTTCAAATCCGTAACTCCTATGTCCTATTTTAGCTAGTGGTGTTGGTGTTCATGGTAATAGCAGTAGTAGTAGTAGTAAAAGCAGGGCACAACTACTAACAGGTGACATTATCTTTCCTACCCCCCTTCTGTAGTATGGGGATAATATTACTTGCTGGCCTACTAGACGGAGTCTTTGTAAGGACTGCTGACTGCTTTATGCTTTCATCAGCCAAAGTTAAGTGCATTTAAATGCCCCTTTGAGCTCAGTGGAAGAGGATTTCTTCCCCTGAAATTGATGGGGCTTAGAAGTACTTAATGTTAGCTAGATTTTGCCCAGTATAAATACTCTGTATTATTATGTGGGTTTCATTACAGATGATCAAAGACCGATGTGGAAGTCATATAACTCTTGTATGTCTTTGATGGTATAAACTCACCCTGTGTTGGCCTCCAAATATGACGCCTTTGTAAACTCTTGTTTGTAGTTTATTAAGCAATCATTTAGGCAGTCTTCTTGTAATCCTCCAGTACGGTGTTTGGGGGTTTATTGGACACTGACTCAAAATCAACACAAGGAAAAGAATGCAAGAATCTTCTTACAAGCTTGCACAGAGACAGCTAGGTGGGATTTAGCTGAGATCCCACATTAGCACAAAATCAAATGCACACTCCCTTTCCTATCCATCCCAGAGTGATTATACCCTCAGTTTTCTGTTGGATTTGATCCCAGGCCTCACTTGCTGAGACATCTGCAATTGGCATCCCTCCTGCTCCCTGACATGTTAGCACTATGGAGAACTGCCACATCATACACCCACACCAAGACTTACACTTTCTGTTTTGAAATCCAGCTTTCCCTTTTCAACACTAGACACTGACAGAAGTTTGAGGAGAGAATTCAGCAGAGGTGGGAACTGATAATTTAGGAAGTCATTCAGGGGTATCAAAAAGACTAGTGTTAATGACACTGTAATCAAGGGCCATGAAGACCGAAGGCTATGATTCAAAGGAAAGAGACATTTTTAGCCTTCCAGTCTGAGCCATTTGCATTTTAACACATTCTTTTCCATCCAACTGCAAAATGGGAGTCTCTGTGGAGTTTTCGCACAATAGCAAATGTTCAAGTTGGTTCCGTATCAGTTGTTGACTGATGGGCAACTAGTGACAGGACTAACCTGCACCAAGCTACGAATCAGGAATAAAACTGCCAGTATCATACTGGCCTTACACAATTCTATGGTGCAACCACACTCAGAGTACTGTGTACAGTTCTGGTCACCGCACCTAAAAAAAAAAAATATCATAGAGCTGAAAAAAGTGCAGAAAAGGGCAACTAAAATGGTCAAGGGGCTGGAGCATCTCCTCTATGAGAGAAGGTTACAACAGCTAGGATTGTTTAGCTTAGAAAAAAAGGAGGGTAACAGGAAACATGATAGAGTACAAAATTATGCATGGTCTGGAGAATGTGGATAGGGATACATTTCTCTCTCTCTCTCATAATACTAGAACCCAGGTTCATCCCACGAAGCTGATTGGTGGGAGATTCAGGTCAGATAAAAGGAAGTACTGCTTCACGCAGCACATAGTTAACTATGAAATTTGCTACCACAAGACATAGTGATGGCCACCAATTTGGATGGCTTTAAAAGGGGGTAAGACAAATTCCTAGAGGAGAAGGCTATCAATGGCTACTGGTCCTGATGGCTATGTGCTACCTCCAGTACCAGAGGCAGTGAGCCTATGTACACCAGTTGCTGGGGAACATGGATGGGAGGGTGCTGTTGCACTCATGTCTTGCTTGAGGGTTTCCCATGAGCATCTGGTTGGACACTGTATGAACAGAATGCTGGACTAGATGGACCATTGGTCTGATCCAACATGGGTCTTCTTAAGTTCTTAGGTTCTCACCTATCTTTGTAAAACTCAGGTCCAATTGAAGCAAGCAGCAGAAGCAGGACTGGCATCAACATGCAGGAACCCAGGGCACTTGCCAGGACGGCAAGACCCACAAGTGCTGACACCATCCCTGTGCTGCGGCCTCACCTCCAGCATCCACATATTAAGCATCCACACACAGAGTTCCAGCTGTCACGGTAGCCTACACATGTATAAATGTATGCACATAGGCCTCCCTACTACTTAGGGATAATTTAGGGGCTCTTTTAGGGGTTTTCCCCAAACCATCAATCAGGTCATTCAACCATTCCAGATCAAATTGGCCATCTTCAGTCTTCGTTAGCAACATTATTTAACCCTTTTAATACCAGATTAACAAGCTATATATGACTAAGGACAGGAAGGAGATACACACACACACACGTATAATGCCACTTGGGAATCTATCTATCTATCTATCTATCTATCATCAATCTGTCTATCTATCATCTATCTGTCTGTCTGTCTATCTATCTATCTATCTATCTATCTATCTATCTATCTATCTATCGCATTACCTTATTGCTAACTTGTAAATGTCTCTGAAGCCATCTTGGGAATATTGCATTGCTTGATCAGTCATCTAAAAATGGCACAGAAAGAAAAGTGCCATCATGGGAGCCATCTTGTTGCTTCATTGAAAGGCACATTAAAATAAATGGACTCTGCACACTGTTTTAGATGCCATTGTTAATTAACCATATAGCATGAATGGTAAGAGGAAGTGCTCTTCTGTTACACAGGTTTCTTTTATTTTGTTGCTTCTGGAGGTGGGTGAAGAATCCCAGTTCTAACCTCTCAGTCCTATAAGACTACATCAGCTGAAGTGGCATAAACAGTGGCTTTCACCTCAGTAACTGAAACAGCATTATCCATCTGGCTGCCCGCTTTAAAATAAAGTAAAACAAAATAAATTCCAATTAATATGGGCAAATGTTCTTGAATAATATGCAGAGTGCTGTGATTAGGGATGGGTGAACTTACCATTGTCCGGGCCGTGCGCCGCATGCCAGACCCCCACTGTGGCCACCCACCCCTGCTCACCATGCATGGCAAGTCACTGGGTGGTCCACAAGTGCCTGGTGAGCAGCACGCAGCCACCTGATTCCTCACTGAGCTGCCATTTTGTGTAAAAATGGTGGCCTGCCCTTTTCCCTAAAGGCTGATTCTATGCAAATGGTGGCTGTAAAGCAGCCATTTTTTTCAGGATTACAGGCGTAAATTGTCATTTATGCCTGTTATGTTGCGTAAATATCGCTTTACAACTGCCATTTGTGTAAAATTGGCCTTTATGAAAAAGGCGAACCTGCCATTTTGTGGCTTAGTGAGGGATCAGGGATCCCCGCGCTTACCCAACATGGAACACGCTGGGTTAGGCAAGCACAGGGATCCATGGACTGGCGTCTGGGGGGAGGGGGGACACCTAGGGATTTCTCACCAGGCCTCAAACCCCAGCCAGATGCCCACAGCATCCCTAACTGTGATCCACCTCAAACCAGTGCAGGCTTACCAAGAGATGTGCATGACAGTAGATCCTTTTATTTTATTTTCTGTGTAAATATTTACTTATTCAATTTTTGCTTATTGATTTTACTTATATACACGAAACCATTATTGTTTAGATACAAGGTGATATGAAGAGGGGAGTGGGAGACCTAAAATGGAGGGAATGGCAAGGGAAGGATGGGGGAAATGTTTACTGTTTGTATTGTATTGAAAAAATAAAAATAAAAAATCCAATAGACTATTTAAAAAAAATACCCCCCCAAAAAAAAAATTATTTGGGTTGTACAGGCTAGGAATGTACAAGAATTTTGTTTCACTTCACAAATCATCAGAACTTACATGGTTCAAACCTCGAAATAGTAACATGGTGCCCCCCTTCCTGTGGAACTCCCTGCCTTTGGAGATCAGGCAGGCGACAACATTGTGTTCCTTCCAGCGCCTCCTGAAGACATCGTTATTTCGGGAAGTCTTCCTTGAGTGACCAGCCGCTGTTTATTAAATCTGGTCTTATTGGGACATGTTTCTTCTAAAATGTTTTAATTGGTTTAACATGGTGTTTTATTCTTGTATCCTTGCTGTTCACCACTCTGAAATCTTTTGATGTGGAGCGGCACGTAAATATTGTAAATAAATAAATAAATAAATAAATAATTGCGAATGCACATTCCCAAACTTGCGATTGTGGTCTAGAAACGTGTATTTTTTGAAAATTGTGCACTTTAAAATGTGGTGGGTTTTTTAAAAAAACACACACACACACTTTTTCATGCTCTAGTCAATGGAGGGAAAGTGTGCACTTTTAAAAAATGTGCACAGAAATGTTCCCCATTCAAACAAGCAAACAAAAATAAACAGGTCACAAATGAGAATGGGAGTAAGGCGAACTGAGCTTCATCAAAGTGGAGCTTGGAGAATTTAGGTGAGCTCAAGCATCGCTGGTTCTCACATCCCTAGTGCAGGTACCCATGGTTTTAACTAAGCCAGAAGATCTCTCAAGATGCTGCATCGAGGGTCTGAAGCCCTTGTGCTGTTCTTTTCTGTTGTGAAAACTGTGTGCACACGTGTGTTGCGGAGGGTGAGGGGTAGTGAACCATCATCAAGAAATACTACTTTGCTGGCAATCACTGCAAGGTCATCATTTTCATTTGTTGTGCTGTTGTGCCAATCCACAGAATTTGACCCTAGGCTCTCTGGGAATAGAAGGTTTATGGGTGTGATCAGGCTGCAAAAACAGATTACAATTAGAGCCAGGATAATTTATTTTTAAGGGAAATTTGAACAAACATCTGTCACAGGGATGGTTTATGTCCCATCATTTCTGGTGCAGTGAAGGGGGCAGGTCCACAGATCACAGAGGGAGCCCCTCCATTAACTGCAAATGATGGTGGTCAAAACTCTTCTTCAAATAATTAAATGTCCTGCTCAAAAACTGATGCCTGCACACTCTGTCCTCATCTTCAAAGATCTCTGATGCATTCATTTCAATGGAGCTTCCAATGGCAGAGGCCATAGTGCATCAGGCTGCCAAGGAAATCCATTATTTATAGCCCCCACTACGACTTCTCCTCATCAAGACCACAGGGACTGCAATGTTATCATTTGCATACCACCAGCAGGGGACCAGAGTTTGATGTAGTTTGGCCTTTGTACCATCTTGTTAACTCCAAAAGCCTTTTAAAAAAATTAACCGCCATGTTTCCTTTGATATCTTGGCTAACATCCTTCTTTTATCTTTCAAAGACTCTTTGCTGCCGCACAGTATGCAGACCTGTTCCTTTCAACGAAGTAGGGCATTTTGTGAACGTCCAGCGTATTGACATTTTATTTTCATTGGGCACCTCACCGTGGACAGCTACATTCTGATTGCAAGGGCGCACAGACCGCCTTTTGAGCACATGCCATTATCTAATCACAATAACTCACACATGTGACACTCTAAAGGCATTTCAGCCACTGCATAATCAGCACATTTAAAAATGTCTTCTGTGCCTAATATTTGGTAGTATCCTTCCATAAAGGGTACCTATGACAGATGGCTGTGCGGCCTCTGCTTAAATACCTCTAGCAACAGAGAGCCCACCACCTTCTGGGGAAATCTGTTTCCCTGTCAAACAGCTCTTACCTCAAACAGCTCTTATCATTAGAAAGTTTATCTTTATATATTCATTCATTCATTCATTTATTTATTACATTTCTATACCAGCCCAATAGCTGAAGCTCTTTGGGCAAAGCTCTCTAATGCAGGGGTGGACAACTGTGGGAGATCCAGGGTTCATTTTGCCAACCTCACTGGACACAGGCCACAGGCTCCAGGGTGCTCCCTCCACCAATAAAATAATATTTTAAAAAAACTGTCATTTGTCACCAAGTTTTTGTGGTGCTCCATGGTGCTACAGCTTCCATTGTCTGTGCATTTTTGTTTTTTGCATCAGTGGCACCCACATGCAGCCCACAGGCATGTTGTCCCCCCCTGTCCTAAAGTTTAGCCAAAATCTGCTGTCCCACAAGCTCCACCCATTGGTTCCTTAGTCCTGCCATCTCAGTCCTTAGTCCTTCACCTCATTCAGAGTAGCTGTATATCCTGTCATCTTCTCTTTACCCTCTGTAACTGTTAAACAAAATAGGGGCGAGGGGACATTGCTTCAAAGATTTTCTCCAGCACTTAATTATGCTGTTGGTGATCTTCTAAAGTTTTAAAAATTATTTTAACATTTTAAATTCTTTTTAAAGCTTTTATCATTTTACTTTTTAAGTGTAAATAGTCTTAGGCTCCCTATTTGGGGCAAAAGTTGACTCACAAATATATAAATACATACATACAGTGGAGGCTGGTGGCTCCAGTTTTGGTGGGGCTGTAAATCCATTCTTGGGTTCAGTCACAACCAGCCAGAACTCCAAAGCAGCTATCCAAGGTGCTGAAACCTATACCCAAAATATAGGGTGCCCACTGGTCCCAAAATTGGGGCTATGCACAGTTTTACTAAGGTAATTCAAACAGGCTCGGCTACTTGCTATACAAATAATGTAATGTGTAGTTCAAATTTAAGAATGCCAATGGTTAAGAATAGTGCTGTCCCAGAAATTTCTCCCACATTTTTTCAACCATTCATATTCAATATGATAGAAATTACTTTCAAAAAGAAATTCAAAGGAGAAGAAAATTTCAGGGAAATTCTCCTTGGTTGGGTTCAGTGTTCTTGTGCTTACCTTACTTATGAGTAGGGATGTTAGAGAATTCTGCCATGGACTCCAGTGAGGCTGGATTCTTTAGAATCCAGCCCCTTGGAGTCCATGGCAGAACAGAGCAATCCCCCCCGCCACCCCACGGAATCCCCCCAGGACGGAGCCTACCTTTGTCGGCTGTCTGCTGCCCTGGTCTGCGGCCGCCATTTCCATTCCATTTTAGCCGTGCTAGGCTACATAAGTATTTACGTAGCCTACCACAGCTAGCGCAGGGATGCTATTTGCATCCCTGTAGTAGCTGTGCTAGGCTATGTATATATTTACGTAGCCTATCATGGCAAAAGGCAGGGACACAAATGGTGTAGCAGCTGCCATTTGCATCCCTGCCTTTTGCTGTGATAGGCTATGTAAATATATACGTAGCCTATCACGGCCACTGCAGGGACGCAAATGGCGGCTGCTACAGCGGCCACCATTTGCAGCCACAGCCCAGCAGTGGATGGAAGTCTGGTTGCGGGCAGCCCCGGCCAGCAGCTCTGTGGGCTCCCCGCAGAGCAGAGCTGGCCAGGGAGGATTCTGGGGGGGAGGGACAGATCGCCTACCCATCCCAGTGGACAGCCCCAGTGGAATGGTGTAAGTCATTCATAGACCCCTACCTAGCTGGCCAAGTGCACGAGCATCCTGTCTTTCCTTGTTCAGTCATTTCTCCAGCATCCTGTAGCATCCTCAGCTTCTTGCACTTCAATTAAAGCCTGTGGGAAAATGTCATGTAGTAATTTCTCCCATGGGGCTTTTTCAGATCAAGAAGTGCAGGCAGCCTGGGTGGTTGCAAAGCAATGGAGAGATGTGTAATACAAAGGAACACACTGAGCACCCTCGGTTGCCTTGCGCTGATTAGGTCAGCTCAAGAACGTCCCCCAAAGGAAATAAACACCATGAGAATGAGGCAGAACAATGGACCCCTCTTTCATGGAGAGGGATGGATGAGCCCATCTCTGTCTGGGATCGGGGAGCTTGACCAACTGCCCCCCACAGTTCGCGCAGCCTGGTCCTGCTTGCTGAGCTTTCTTGCTCACCCTGCCTGCCTGTGAGCGGCACGAGCTGCCCCTCTCCCTCGTGCCAGCTGTTAAGGGACAGCACAGGGAACAAGGGCCTCAGTGCAGCCACCCCCAGCCTCTCGCCCTGGCCTTCTCTAGAGGAGGCCAGGGTGAGAGTGCTGGGGTGCCACCAGGGCACTTCTTCCTCGCACTGGTTGTCAAGGGCTAGCGCAGGAAAAGGGGCCTGGGCAGCCAGCCCCCAGCCTCTCGCCCTGGCCTCCAGCAGGTGGTGGGTGGGGAGAACAGGATAGGTGCCTCCTTCCTCCCTCCGTCCCCACCTGCTACAGCAGCAGTGGCAAGGGAGAAGCTGGTCATTTCCTGTAAGGCAAGGAAAACTTACAGAAAACAACCAGCATGTCCTGCACCACTGCCGCTGTAGCAAGAATGGGGGAAGGAGGAGAGGCAACAGCTCAGGTTTGTGGACTGGTGTCCGAGGGGCTGAACATGGAACTTCTTGCCAGGCTTCGAGTCCCAACCGGGCTTGCAACATCCCTATTCATAGGGCAAGGAAACTAGAGGACACATTTTGGCACAGCACTAGCTCCACCTCTTCCCTGGAACTATACACAACACTCCCCCCCTCACACTTACACTGTGGTTTGTGTATAATGGGAGCCAGGCTGCCAACACAGTTGATGCTGATGCCAGTTGCAGAGGCAGCCTCCCCCCCCCCCCGTCAAATCTCTTTGGAAAAATGAAAGAAGTTGTATTACAACCCCTACCAATGGTGAGTCCTACCTGTGAGAAACTGTTCAGAATTTCTCCTCCCCTGGAGAAAATTGGTGAAATCTGCCCCCCCCCCCAACACACACACATAGACAATTTCTCTGCCCAACAATTGGATGGAGAATTTCAAGATGCCATTTTCACACAGTTGCAGTTAAGAATATGAACTCAAAACTGGGTGTCCCTGGCTCGGATTCCAAATATTACCTGAGCCATGAACGCACTCAGTAGCCCTCGGCAGCCCGGTATCGGTAAGCCTCAGCACTTCAACTTCAATATGAGGATACTGAGCTATCTTGCCACATTTCTGTAAGAACTGCTGAGATAATGCATAAGTGCTTTGAAGTTTAAAAACCTTTATAGAGGCAAATTATATTACCATTATCATGAAGGAAGACCAAAATTAAGGCCATATGCTGGCACTGCTTGAATTTTAAAGACACAGCACAAGGGAAACTTGTCCATTAACAGCACAGTTAGCTTAAAAACAAAGTAATTTTCTGATGGTTACATGATGTAAAATCTTGTGAAGTTTCATATTTTACTGGGTCAGCGCATTCTGTGTGCAAACTTTGTTGCTGGGAGATATTTAATGGAGAAATCAGTTACTGTAGTTGTCATTTCCATTAAGCTAAAGATATATTTCTCAACAGTGAGTATAGTTTTAAATCAGCACCTACAGATAAGAACCTTATGGTATGCCATATGTTGAAAGGAGAGGAGATCTCTTTGGACACAGTGGAAGACAATTTTATTGACAAATACAAAGTGGGATACTAAACAATGTTCAAGTATATTATGCAAATGTATTTTGTGATTATATCTGAGTTCATGTTCAGTCTTTCTGAATATTGCTATGTGCATTCACTGTCAAAATAGTTTAGGCACATTTTATCTGGAAAAATAAGTTATGCCTAAAGTTAAGATCTTTGTCCCTTTGATAATTGGAAGGATATCTGAAAAACTTCCTGTTCCTTATTCTCTGAAAAGGGAGAAACCTATTAATTTAAATGTTTCTGCCTGGCATAGCTCAAAACTTCAGACCTACTTGATGTCCAATGATGTCCATTTTAAAGGTTTTAGTTGAGGGACATTCCTGCTAGATCCTACATCCTGCAGAAAAGGACAACTAAAATGATCAAGGGGCTGGAGCAACAACTCTCCTGTGAGGGAAAGTTAATGGCAGCTGGGATTGTTTAGGTGAGAAAAAAAAGGCAAGTAAGGGGAGACATGATAGAGGTGTACAAAATTATGCATGGTGCGGAGAAACTGAATAGGAAAACATCTTCTCTCATAATACTAGAACCTGGGCCCATCCTATGAAGCTGATTGGTGGTGGAAGATTCAGGACAGATAAAAGGAAGTACTGCTTCACACAGCATATAGTCAAACTAAGGAATTCGCTACCACAAGATGTAGTGATGGCCACCAATTAGATGGCTTTAAAGGGGGGGGTAGACAAATTCCTGGAGGAGAAGGCTATCAATAGCTACTCGTCGTGATGGCTATATGCTTCCTCCAGTATCAGAGGCAGTATGCTTATGTACACCAGTTGCTGCGGAACATGGGTGGGAGGGTGCTCTTGCACTCATGTCCTGCTTGTGTGTTTCTCCTGGGCAACTTGTTGGCCACTGGATGCTGGCCTAGATGGACACTTGGTCTGATCCAGTGTGGCTCTTCTTCTGTCCTAAGCTACACTAGTCTGGCAGCTAATGAGATGAGACCGAGACTAAACAATAGGTTGGATCCAGATTTTTAGAGCATGACCATTGAAATCAATGGGATTTACATTGGTTATTTATTTATTTATAACATTTGCATCCCGTCCTATATTATTAAGATCTCAGAGCAGCGTATAGATAAAATCAATTTAAACAGTATAAACCAATAAATAATTTAAACAGCTAAAGGCATGATAAACCATTAAAAAATCTCATACCAATTACAAAAAATCCCAAACAATAAAACAGTTAAAACACTGTGCAACTTTAGAGAATTCAGTTAGCCCTCAAAGGCTTTGGTGAAAAGCCATGTTTTAACTTGGCACCCAAATGAAACCAACGCCTGTGCCAATCAGGCCTCCAAGGGGAAGGCATTCTACAATCAGGGTGCCACAGCAGAGAAGGCTGTGATCCAACCCAACATTTAGTATATCAAGTTCATTATCATATTTGGTCCTTTGGGCCCTAGAAAACCATACCACTATAAAAGCAAAAAGCTGATGTGGATCTTTTGTTTAGCATCCAGACAAAGCCTTGATTCGCACAATATTTCTCATCAAAGGGGGTGGGGTTAATTGCACAAAACTGCCAGCCACATCTTCTTTAAGATGTTTGGTGGAAAGGTGGAATGCCCATGCACTCCATCACCATGTGAGGAAAGTGCTGCAAGGAATGCATGAACCAGGGCCTGCGGTATCAGCAAAGTGCTCAAGACTGCCCTTGTGCTGCCTGATCTCCAGATAGTAATTGTCTGTGTAGCCCCCAAAGTAGGGTGCAGCCTAGAACCATGCTCATCATGCAATACATCCCCTATTCAACAAGGGGATATACGGATAGAATCTTGCTCTCTCATGTGCATCACCCCAGCTGAATCAGGACACCCTGAGGAAGAGTCCTGTGGAATGTGGAAGCTTGAACACCAAATTGTGAATGAGCACTGATTGATTCTAATGAAGGGATTATTTTACTATTCCTGTTCAGGCTTAGGGATTTAGATGTACAGATCATTTCAGATAATTTTGGGATGACAAATGCATAACTTCTTTCGGTTTCTGTTCTTCAGGCCAATGCAGGGAAGGCTTCTTACAATCAATTCTAGAAGACAGCCACTAATTTGTCTTGTGCATCATAGGCCACCAGGTTGTCATTATAAAGCTATTCTTCATTTGACATATCGATAAAATCTTCACATCCCGTCATGAATCTTTGTGTATGCATTACTGTATTTCAAAATCACTTATTCTGAGGAATTAGGACATTATCTACTGGGATGCTTTGATTCTCTTTTTGATGCTGAAGTGGCATTGTACAAGTTTTATTTAATAAAATTAGATTAAAATTATGATTTAATCTTTTACCATCTGCAATTTTTGGCCAACATAGTTTAATCTACACACCAGGGGGAGGGGAGGGGGGATACTCCAACTTAGTTTCAGTGGCAATGAAGAAAACATCACTTCTCATTTTAAGAGTGAGTAATTCTGAGCCATGTAAGGAGATTCAAATCAATTCTTTCCTTGTAAGTAATTGTAGCAAATATATATTTATTAGTTTGACAGAAGTAATAAGTAGAAAGTTAGAAAAGTCCCCACCCCACAACCCAGTGTGTGTGACTGGAGCTGAAACACACTCCAGAGCTAATGGTTCTGTTTCGCTGACAGACCTGAATAGCTGGAGAAATGGAGGGGGGAATTTCCACCTCTCAATCCCCGAAGCGAAGAGGCTGCTCTTTCTGCCAAAAGAGAGTTCGCTTACTGTCTGGAGGGCATATGAGTAAACAGACCAGCAGTCACAAAACTCGTGGGAAAGAAAACACAAAATGTTTGAAAACCTGCCACTTGGCAATGTGAGATCCACCTCTTCAACCGGAGGTTCAGGATGCAGGGGTTGGGAAGTTAGCAGCCCCTGGCCTCCCACATGTAAAGCAGGAGCGTGACATCAGGGTAAAGGCAAAATAAATTCAAAGTAACCATGCAAGTACCTTGCTTCCTCAGATCTTTCTTTTATGTTCTTTTCTTTTTCTTTCTTTACCAAATTAGCAGAAAACTAAAGAAAAGAAAAGAAAGACATCTCTGAAAAGACTGGCATCACTTACATAATTATATTACAGCTTCATGTCTTAAAAATTTATGCGATAATTATTTTTGTGAGGCATTTTAAACTCTGCTGTCATCATTAAAGCAGCCATAAAGCAACCATGGCAATAATGAATTATGCCATCATTTAATGTTCCAGTTTAAGTTCTCTTGCTTTCAAAATCCTAAAAGACGCTTCTCCAGAAGATCTTTTATTTTCTAAAACAAACTGGGAAGGACTGTTTAGTGACATTGGCAGAAAGGAGAGCATTCTCCATACTAGATTCAGGGAGTTAGGAAGATCTGAAACAGAAGGTCAGTCAACGTCTGGTGAACTCATATCCTCAGAACCAGCAAATGTTATTTGTCAAGCTCAATCTCATTAATTTTTAAATTTGTTTCCCACTGTGAAGATTGTTCTGTCCCAGTACCGTATACGTTTTCTTTTTCCCCATACAGACATCAGTATATATTTTTGTGTGCATTTTTCCAATGTATGCATGTATTTATTTCTATACCGCCCAATAGCCAAAGCTCTCTGGGCAGTTCACAGAAATTAAAACCAAAATATGCAGGTTTGCAGTATGTAGGGATGTACGAAAGTCACTTACCTTTTACAAAATTTGATTCGTGGTGGGGGGGAGGTTCTCTGTCCCTCCCCCCGAAATTCTGGCCGGGGGGGAGGTGTCCCGTCCCTCCCCCCTGAAATTCTGGCCGGGGAGGAGGCGCCCCATCCCTCCCCCCACAAATTCTGGCCAGGGGGGAGGCGCCCCGTCCCTCCACCACGAATCCTGGCCGGCCGGGTCTGCAAATGTTTGCATCCCTGCAGTCAGCCGTGATGGGCTATGTAAATGTTTACGTAGCCTATCACGGCTGAGTTTAAAAAAACAACAACAACCGTGCGTACACAAATGGCGGCGCCCATGGGAGCTGCCATTTGCGTTCCTTATTTTGGCACGTCTAGTCTACGTAAACATTTACGTAGACTATGGCGAAAATAAGGTGAACACAAATAGCGTTCCCCTTATTTTCGCCGTAGTCTACATAAATGTTTACGTAGACTAGACGTGCCAAAATAAGGAACGCAAATGGCGGTGCCCATGGGCGCCGCCATTTGCGTACGCACAGTTTTTTTTTAAAAAAACTCAGCCGTGATAGGCTACGTAAACATTTACGTAGCCTATCACGTGTTTTTTTTTTTAACTTGGAAATGGCGGCGGCGGCAGCTGGTTGGAAGACCGGCCGCCGCAGCCGCCCCTGCCGCCGCCAGGGAGATTCGCCCAAGGTAAGTCCCATCCTGGGGGGGCGGGGGGTGGCAGACCGTTTTGCCACAGATTTTGGGGGGCCGAATGCGCCGGCATTCGGCCTCCCCGAGATTCGTGGCGAAATTCTCTGACATCCCTATATGCATGTATGCAGGTTTCCTGTCTCCTAGCTGAGCAGAGCAGAGGAAGCTGCTCTAGCTGGTCTAGGGGCTATACAAACAAGCAAGCTCCCAGAGAGCGAGCGAGCAGAGAGAGCAAATAAGCAGAGCAAGCAGGAGTTTGGCAGGGGAGTTCGGCTGTGGAGGTCAAGCGGGGAGGTCCATAACAATTTCTTTTTCAATTTCTTTTTCTTGCAACACACACTTCTTTACTAGTGGGACTCTGTTGTTAATCTCCAGTGAATAGAGGACAAAGCACAGGCTACCCCAGTACAATCAGAAAGCTAGAAACATAAAGGGAATAGAGACTATGGAAGGAAAAGACTCTCCATTGGTGGTGACCTGCAAGGTGTGTGCAATGTTTGTTTTCTTGCCTGAGATCAACATGGCCTACACATGCAGCAAGTGCAAGATGATTACACTGTTGAAAGAAAAAGTAAAAGGACTGGAGCGATGAGTGTCAACCCTCCAAGGAGTAAGAGAAAATTAAGAGTTCTTGGACAGAACAGTGGAACTACAGCAGCAAAGTGAAGAACAGAAGCTAGAAGAGCAACAGCAAGCTGAGGCAGAAAATGCTGAAGTGAGGAAAAATGAAGTAGAGCATTCTCCTAGGAAAAGGGTGACAGGAGCAGAAGAACTAGAAGAACCAGTGGAAGCAGTGGAACTATGAAATGTTCAGAACAAAATCCAAAGATGATGTTCAGAACAAAATCCAAGAGATAACATAATATGATGTTGATATGCTTTATTGCAAGAAAAAAAAGATCATAAATCTCCTGGAAACTTACGGCTTTCTGGAAGGATTCTCATTATTTATCCCACCTGGATAACAGCAGAATTTGTTTTTGTTTTTGTTTTGTAGGCCTTTAGCAAATCCTTGAAATAACCATTAGCAAAGTCATTTTCTTTTTACTCTGCTTCTCGATGAACAAAATGGCTTTCAACCTCAAATAAAATTGTGTGTACTTCTATCTGCAATAAAAAATAAATGAAGGCCAGGATAGTCATATTTCAGCAATATAAGCTGTTTATAGTGTAAACAAATGTACAAACTTAATGGTTACTGTCATAATTTCTTGGTATTTCTACTCTGGTAGAAAAGACACATCAGTTTTCTCTGCTATTTTACCTACTGATTAATTCCATTAGTCTGCTGTTAAGTGTATGCGTTTAGAAGTTTAGGGGTGATAGTCCTCCATTTGAAGAGCTGTGAAAGGAAAATATCCTCTGTTTGAAGACATCCTCAGTTTGAAGGGCTGTCCAGTCCAAAATAAAGAACTGTAAGAAGGGAGAGCAGGGAGGGGCCTTGAAGTTACCCATTAACAGTCACACAGGTCACCTGGTCAGAGTCTAGCCCATTATGATGAGATGTATTCCATTCCATTCAAATTATAGTAATTCTGTATAAATAAGAATATAAGAAGAGCCATGCTGGATCAGACCAAGGGTCCATCTAGTCCAGCATTCCATTTACACAGTGGCCAACCAGCTGTTGACCAGGAACCCACAAGCAGGACACAAGCACAAGAGCACCCTTCCACCCATGTTCCCCAGGAACTGGTGTACATAGGCAATACTGCCACTGCTACTGGAGATAGCATAGAGGCTTACTGCCTCAATACTAGAGGAAGGATATAGTCATCAGGACAAGTAGCCATTGACAGCCTTCTCTTCCAGGTATTTATCTAACCCCCTTTAAAGCAATCCAAATTGGTGGCTATCACTACATCCTGAGTAGCGAAATCCATAGTTTAACTATGAGATGTGTGAAGAATACTTCCCTCTTTCTGTCCTGAATCTCCCACCCATCCCATGGTTATCATGGGATAACCTCGGGTTCCAGTGTTATGAGAGAGGGAGAAAAATGTCTCCCTATCCACATTCTCCAGACCATGCATAATTTTGTACACCTCTATAATATCTCCCCTTACCCTCCTTTTTTTCCCCAAGCAAAACAAGCCCACCTGCTGTAGCCTTCCCTCATAGGGGAGATGCTCCAGCCCCTTGATCATTTTAGTTGCCCTTTTCTGCACTTTTTCCAACTCTACAATATCTTTTTTTAGGTACGGTGACCAGAACTGTACACAGTATTCCAAGTGTGGTCACACCATCCATTTATATAAAGGCAGTATGATATTGCTGGTAAAGACTGAAGGCAAAAGGATGAAATGGCTAGATAGCATCACCGATGCAATGAATATGAACTTGAGCTGAGCACACTCCAGGAGAGAGTGGAGGACAGGAAGGCCTGGTGTGCTATGGTCCATGGGGTCACAAAGAGTCAGACACGACTTAATGACTGAACAACAACTAATGATATTGGCAATTTTAGTCTCAATGTACATCTTATACATTGAAATTAGGATATGCAAATGTTATGTGATTCTCTGTCTTCTTATTTGGCATAACCGTCCATGCTAGCTATTCAGTGGTCCTATATGTGGGGAAATTGACATAGAACAACAGTAAAAGCAACATTACTGTTTTAATGGTTGCCCTAATGTACTTGTATCTCAGAATCACTTAGAGTTTCTTGATAAATTTGATCTTTGCAAATGCACATATGACATCTCCTGATGTGCATATTGGAACTTACCTATCCAACAGATTTCACACTTCTCCAAATGTTGTGACACATTTTTCATCAGATTAAGGGCACAATTCTTTGGGGAATTGTGTGTGTGTGTGTGTGTGTGGTCAGTTGCCACCTAGTCTTCATCTGGTGAGGTGAGACTCACAGTCAGGCTGTGTCCTGACCTAAGATGGGTTGCACCAGCAGCAGAGTTCTCCTTAAAGATTTTTGATCACAATGAACAAGGCCAGAATATGGGGTATGATAATGCTATCCTAGGATCTAAGAAATTACGGTTCTATCTAATAAACTAACCCAGTAGAATTGCTTCCTCAGCAGTGGTCCTAGCCATCTGCCTTTACTTTGCCATCATCATTGTTGTCATCCTCCTCCTCCTCCTCCTCCTCTTCTCTCTCTCTCCCCTTCTCTCCCCATTTCTTTTTCAAACTCCTTATTAGTCTCTTTCAGTTCCCTCTTCTAAATACCTACTCAGCCTGTCACTCCCTCTGACTCCACCCACCATTCCATCACACATTGCTGCTGTCAGCCATTGCGAGGGAGAGGGCCTTTTCTGTAGTGGCCCCCACTCTGTGGAACTCCCTCCCTAGGGATCTCTGTCATGCCCCCTCTTTAATGAGCTTCCATCATGCATTAAAAATGTGGCTGTTCAGGCAGGCATTTGGGGTGGGTTAGGGTATTTTAGAAAATGTTTTTATTGTAGAATTTTATTGTTTTATTGTATGTTGTACATCGCCCAGAGTGGCTGGGTGACCAGCCAGATGGGCGATTAATAAATTAAATAATAAATAATAAAAATTCTTCCACTCATTCTTCTGTCACAACACCTTTTAAAAATCTTGGCCCTAGTGGGTGTAGGTGTGGGCTGGGGCATTTCAGGTAGCAAAATGCCCTGCCCAGGTCTGAAAAGGTTGATAATGATGTTAGCAAGAGAGAGTTCTCTTGCTTAAAGTTTGTAAGTTAAAAATATATGGAAATTTATTTTATTTATTTTATTTATTAGATTTATTAACCACCCATCTGTCCAGCTACCCAGCCACTCTAGGCAGCATACAATACAAATAACAACACAAAATACAACACATTTACATAATCAACTGAACAAAACAACAGTGCTCTAAAAAACCACAACTCACCCCAAATGCCCACCTGAACAGCCATGTTTTCAAAGCCTGGTGGAAGCTCATCAAAGAGGGGGCATGGCAGAGGTCACTAGGGAGGGAATTCCACAGAGTGGGAACCACCACAGAAAAGGCCCTCTCCCTAGTCTTCATCATCCTGGCTGATGGGACAGACAGAAGGCCTTCCAAGGCCGATCTCATTGAGGCGCTCCTTAAGATAGACTAGGCCAGAATAGGGTTTTAAAGGTCAATAACAACACCTTGACATTATGCTTCAGGATATATGAATCTGTCAAGTTCAGTTTCACTTAGATATTCATTTTTTCCACTGTTAAGTCCATCCCATCCCAGTTCAGCATTAGACAGTTATTTCCCCCCCCCCCACTACATGTTTTGGTGCACATTGTGTGCATTTTTCAAAATATACATTTTCCCCTCAGATGTATACATTTTTGTGTGTGCACTTCTTTATTTGCAGACTGCATCACAAACTTAGGGAAAGTATAGATTTTGTTGTCTAATTGCATTCTGGTTGGTGTGTAAGTCAGGGATGTGCAAATTTGGTAAGTTTGCATTGAAATGCGAACGACCAAATGAATTTCTCACCCATCCCTAATTACACTGCTACCAGAAATGCTAAGAGCAGCTAGATAACATGTATGCTGTGTTCTAGGGGGAGATAAGAGCTGAGTATTCTCCAGACAGAACTAATATGTTTCCAATTAGCAGAGAACGTGCCATTGCTGAGTTAACAGCCCAATGTGGTCACAGGAATACAGTTTCTTCTTGTGATCTTGCCACAGAGATCTGTTCTAACCTTATCCTGAAAATATACCTCCATCAGCAGTCTTTCCATATTGCACACTCTGCCTTATTTTATTTTTTTAACAAAAAGATTACAGGATGTCATTTATGAGAACACACATTCCTCTAAGATAATTTCCAACTGCAACAGAAAAGCTACAGAAGACCATACATGTACATAGTAGTTTTGGAGGAAAGAATCATTACTTGAATCAAATTAATTGTCATCGTGCTTTGAAGCAGTTTAGAATGGGACATAAAAGGAAATAAATCCTGTGTAGAGGTTAATGAATGCTGGTTTCTTAATCAGTGTTGACATGTCATCCCCCCCGCCCCCATTCAAAAGCAATTGTTAATGACCTAATATTTAAGAAGAAACTGTTTGGTTGGTGCTTTTGTAAAAGTGGGTAATTGTTCCCTTATGACCCTAATCTTTCTGATGCTTCCACAGTATGGTGTGATTCACTATTAGCAATCTAGAAAAATGGGAAACTGAGACAGAGGAAGTACAGTCTCCAAGCAGCAATAAGAGCAACTTGCCTCCTGAGTTCTCCCCCTTCCACACTTCCCTGTAAGTAAAAGTTGAGACATTCTTTTCCATCCTTTTCCTCTCTTGTTCGGTGGCAGTTAAAAGGTCAGGAAATCAAAGAATCACGGATGTTTAGGATCTCAAGCAGGGAAACTGCCTCAAGAAAAGCTTAATTTTCAGGGGAAAGGTTCAGACTTCTTCCATCTGGGTGTGTCTTCCATCAGTTAACCAGTTAATCCTATATACATAATTTCAATTCTTGCAGAAGCTATCATAGTTATGATAACAACAGAAGTATTTATACATTTTCAGGCCTTTGGTGATCTAAAAAAAAAATTGGTCACTTAGGGGCATTTAAAAGCGCCCTTCTTTCTATTAACAAATTGACAGGCATAGAGGATTTTTTTAAACAATGAAATATTGAGTGATTTAAAAATCTTCCAAGGACTTCAAAATACAAGGTTGTTGTTGTTTTAATGGACAGTCTGTGTTTGTCACCTGTCCTGCCTAAAGAGGACAATGTGTCCTCCAGTGCTGTTGTTTATGGGGCTATGAAGTTACTATGTGGATGCAGAGGAAGGAGTTTGCAGCGCCTGGTCAGACTTTTAACGCCCTGACTCCTTTTCGTCTGGATGGGCTTTCCAACTGTGGCCAAGCTTATCCGGTGATAACCTAACAAAGAGTGGAAAAAAGAACATAGTACTTACAGCATATTTAATGTTTTGTTGTGTAGCAATGCTATAACTTGATGCATGTGGCATGTTTATACAGTCTCCCTCAAAATCAATTTTTCAAGGTTTTTCCAAACCATTAAAAACAAACAAACAAACAAACAAAACCCTTACTTGAACAGTGCGAAAGGGACGCAGCAGTGAGGAGGGCTTTCTTGAGACAGGATACACTTTTTCAGCCTCTCCTTAATTGGAAATAATTTTCCCAAGCGGAAAGATAGGTCCGCTCAACAGTATGGGATTTGTAGCTTCCTGTCTCTACAAAGGCCTCCTCAGAATTTATTAACCCTTTCCCACTTCTCAGTGGTGGAGTGGGGGGTTGACTTGGGAGGAAACTGGGAGGGAGGGCAGGGAACTGGGAGGGACCAACCCCATTTCAAGCTAAACCTAAATTTAGAGTGATCTAGGCCCGACCCAAAATACATAAAAAGGCTTTTTAAAGCAAGGGAGTCTGTAATTTGAGCTTGCCAAATTCCAAAGTGGCTACCATCCGTACTTATTTTTTTGCATAGATGAATTAACAGTACACTACTCACTCACAGCTCACCCCTTCTAGCCACTGTGCTTGTACCGAATGCTTGCAGTTTTGTCCCCCACCCCCCAAAGCTTCCCTGTTTGGTGGAGTGGCACTTTTGCACCCAGTCCAGTGGGCAGGAGCACAGAGCAAGAGGAGCTGTGCTGTTCAAAGTGTGGCTCCTGCTCTGGTGCCCCCTCTTTTGCTCTTTGGCTCAGCACCTGCCCTTCCACCCAGGGCTCAGTGTAGGTCTCATTGATGACCAGTTTTGGGAGCCATGTAGGATTTTTTTACATGTTACAAATAGGTGAGCTATTTGGCCAATGAGTGAGGCTGAGGCATAGGGCAGTTGGCAGGTGCAAAGTGAGTTTGGTGAGCATCCTGAGGTGTCAGCTAAAGTTAATGGAGGCTTCCTCAGGCCTGCCCCTTTCCAAGCCACAAGGCTAGAGGAGACAAGGTCAGGACTTTCACTTGGGGTTTGCATGACTCAGAAACAGCCAGAGCATGAGGCTCAGTGAGTCGGTTGCCTCCAACAGCAGATGCTGGATGGTGTGGAAGGGGCAGTGGCAGCATTCCCGACCCCCTCAACATTTACTTCTGTTGAAAGAAAGAGCTCTGGGGTCCAGGCAGCCTGCTTTGCGCCCCCTAAGGCAGCCTGATGCTCTCAGGTGAAGTGGAGCATGAGGGATGGACTCACCGGAGTCCACGCTTGGCAGGAGCTGGAGCAGTAGCCGCTGCCGCTTGCCCATGTGAGCCAGGCCATGTGATCCCCAGGAGGGCTCGGTGAGCATTATGGGAGCATTCTGCTCCATCTGTAAAGGGCCATTTCTGCAACACTAGATATATGAAAAGGGTGGAAATGGCCCTTTATGGCCACTGTTGTGTGCCACATTAGATATACAAACATCTGGAACCCCCATCTCCCATAAAAATGGTGGCTCACATGGAGGACGGGTGGCTGCCAGGCAAGAATGGGTCTGGTAAGTCCTGGCTGCTCACGTGGCTCAGCAGGTGGGGACAGTGACTCACCAAGCTGGTTCAGGGGGGCCAGCAGGGGGGGGAGTCCGACAGACTCCCGGATCCAGTCATACACCCGTGACATCCCTACCCATCATCAGTGTTGAAGTAAGAGTCAATTGACAGTCCTGTCAGCTTCTGTAGGTGGAACGATGTGTGTACGGGTGCCATATTGTCCTTCAACCAAGGCAGCAAAAGGTCTTGGGCCTGGCCTCACCCATACAAAGCCATAGGGTCCGGAGGTGCTGATGCAGGACAGCCCTCTTTTTTACATTAATGACCATGAGGGGCCATTGGTCATCAAAAGACTAGCCATTAGCCCTGAGTCAGGAAGGGGTGCTTGCCCAGAACAGGTTGAGGTAGAAGGAAGAACACTCTTCTCCTTCAGTCTGATAAGGCACCTAAACTGGAGGAAGGGAGTTAAGTTATGCTGTTTGACTATTGCAGCTCCCTTATCCTTAAAATTGTTGGCCTTTAAAAACCACAAAACTATGTGTTTTGCCTCTTTGTTCCACGGGTGCAGATACAAAGGTTATTTAAAGGATATTCCTCCAAGCCATGTAAATGTTTCTGCCATTCCCATATTGAGTCATGCATATTGTTCTCGAGGGATTGTAAGCCTTAAACAGGCTTCATTATCCATGTTCTTGATCTACGTCAATGTGAATGAGACCAATTATGCACTTTGTAAAGAAAGAAATCTTGACACAATTTCATGGGACAACCTGCAATTAACCTAATGGGTTTTGAATCAGAATAATCAAATTCATTAAAAATGAAGTGCGACTTTGCTTTTTCTGTAGATCAAACAAGAATATAATGGAGTTATGCACAAGTAATGCTATTTTAAAACCAACTAGGTAGAGCACTAAAATTATGTAGCCATGTAGCCATGTGGATCCATTATAGCAAAATCTGCACAGGTTCAATAAAATAATGTATTTATTATCAGAATAGGATCACATTCATAAGTAAGGATAGTATCTAATTATGATACAGCACTAGCAACATTGTGTTAATAATATTGTGCTAGCTGAAACCATTGCTAGTGCAATTTCATTAGTGCTTGCTAATACAAAGGGAAAAAGCGTCGATTTGCCAGAGAAATTTGGCAAATTGCCACTTTTCACCTTTGCACTAGCGAGCACTCAAGACATTGCACTAGCACTGTTTTCACTAGTGCAACATCATTAGCACTAGCCCTGTGCCACCATTGGATGCAACCCAACTGTTTCCCCCCTAAAATATTGTTCCCTCCTCCCCCGCAGCATCTGGGCAATTTGAAAGTTCACATAATATATTGTGAATAGGGGCGGCAATATTTTACTAGCACTGTGGCTAGTGTAAGGTATTGTAACTCAGTGGACTTAAGTCACTCTTTGAACCCATGGCATACGTATCTTGAATGTTTTCATCTCTGGGAAATACTACCTCTTCAATGAAACAGCAGATGAAGCATCGTTGTGCGGCGCACTTGTCTCATATTAAACTCTCAGAGAAAAATTGCTAAATTGTTTTTACCACCCTCTGATGGTATATGTAGCATTAACTTCACTACAGATCACATGGAGCTGGAATATAATGCATAATATTGATCTTGAATTTTTTCCAGGCTGTTTCTTAGCTCCTAGCCTTGATCTTATAAGTTAAGATGGATGTTAGGTATTATTATCTAGCAAAAAGGGTAGAAAATCAATTTTATCTCCTGGTGGTTCATCCCCTCATCTTTCCCAAGCCAGGCAATGAAAGCTATAACAACAGTTCACATAAAATCATTTATAAACTGGTGTTATGACAAAGTTTGACAGGGGAATACATTACTAAATGTTCCTTGATGCTTGCAAGCTCAACTTTCTGATTAAATGTATGAAGAGAGTAAGGTGACCAATTCCTCTCTTATATGAGGGTAATGAGTTCATAAACCATCACTCTCTCAATGGGTGGTAGCAGCATTGAGGTAAAAGGAATTATCTGTGAAGTTGTACATACATTTTCTCTAAGCCTAGTGAAGATAAGAGGTGATAAGAAATTACACTGCATGTTCTTTGTCTTTCTTTCATTAACATTTTACAAGTGACCTGCTTAGATTAAAAGTGGCTCTGTAAATGCAGAGCGTAGTCTACTTGAGGGTCCCCAAACTTTATGCATCAGTGGCACATTTAGAATTTTTGGAGGATGTTGTAGGCACTCTAAAAAAATACTGCCATGGAGGTGTGTGTGTGTTGCCCATTCACAAAATGGCTGTCACGGTGGGTGTGACCAGTCACAAATCACGTATTTCCCAGAAGGCAAACTGGTGAGACTAAAAGAAAAAAACTTGCTCAAGAACGTAAACACAAACACAAGATAGTAGTGGTGAGGTCTGTGCTCCAAAATACAAAACCACTCTTTTGAACCCACAGTTTTCTGCTCCAACAACCATTTCAAAGAAGGCAAACTGATGAGGCTCAGAGACAGATAACTTGGCCAAGAAATGGAGCACAAAGCAGAGGTGGGCGGTCTGGTAGATCTCTGGCTTCTTTCCGGTGTTTCCTCCTAAATTTAGCTGCTGAAACGAAGAGAGCATGGGATAAAAGGCCAGTGAGCTCAGTTCCATTCTGGTGCTGAAAACAAGTTTTTCGGGTCAGAGTGTGCGGCACCCTGTTCTTTCATTCTGCATCTGTTACACACCTACTTCTAGTTGGTGGGTCTTGGGCTTCTAGCAAACTACAGAGTAGATTTCATTTCACAAGCCTGAAGTCTGCCCATCTGTGCAGTAGGGTGTGGAGAGGAGGGGGTTGAGGCTTCTTGGGAAAGGTGGGTTTCTGAGGAAGTATTTGAAAGAAGGAAGAGAGGTGGCATCACACAGGTATTCTGGAATGCAATTCCAAGTGAATTTCAAAGCTCCCCCCCCCCAGGCGGGGAGGGATACCATGCCTTTGTTTATCTGCCTGAGGAGCTAATAGCAGCTCTCAGTGTGGATGGATTAGTTTGAAAATGGCGGAGGAGAAAGGATTACTTCCCCTTCCTCACTGAGCCAATCAAAATTATTAATATTTGTGGAATTCTTTATTCTAACCTGTATACTTGGCAATTTTTTTCATGTACAAAATAGAGCAATTTGAGTGATTTATGAAAACAAATCTGATATTCGTAAAGCATGGGAAGGCAGAAGGTAGATCTGGGTCTTCTGGTATATATCTGTGATTTGTTGTAAAGCAGCAAGGATATATGACCTAGTGCTGTGTGAGATTTTCCTATTTATTTTTTTTACCATTCATTGTGGGGTGGGGGGTGGGAAAAGAAATCACATCTGTACATTTAGGGAAGGGGAGATAATTTTGGAGATATTTCTCAGTGTGCAGAGGGTTAACCTTACTGTAATGAGAGGTGTTTGTGCATGCTCTTTGTTTTTCAAGTCCCTTTCTCCTGTGCTTTTGCAGCCTGGCTATTTGTGCATTCTGGAAATAACCCTGTAGGGTGGACTTCCACCCATGGAGCTTTCTAGTACTGCTGCCTACTGGGCAGCTGAAAACGAAGTGAGGTTGCTGTTCTTGTTGTTGTTAAGTCCTTTTAACAACAACAAAACAACCCAAAGCAAAAAACAACAACAACCGCAACAACCCTCACTCAGCCTTTAGACACTCAGCAGGCAGCACACCCACACCTCATTACAGTAAGGTAAGCTTTGAGCCCTGCGCATGGAGAAATTTCTCCAAAATTCTCACCATCTCTGCAAAGGAAGCAGAACCACAACTGCCTCTTTTGCAGGGAAACAGAGAGGTTGTGAAAGACCAAGAAGGGTTTTGGCACAGCACTGATTGGACTCCCGATTGTTTCACAACAGCAAGAACAAAATGATTCTCCCACCCTAGAAAGCCTGGAGTAATCTGGACTGGATTTGTGTCTGGAAGGACTGTGGCAGAGTAGTACAGGTAGAGTACATGTTTTGCATGCAGATGATTCCAGCTTCGCTTCCGGGCATCTGCAGGCAGGGCTGGAAAAAATCTTGCCTGAAACCCTGGAAAGCTGCTGCCAGTCAGTGTTGACAATACTGGACTAGATGGACAAATGGTTTGATTTGGTATAAAATGTATATATCTTGCACCAGACTCTCATTGGTAGATCTCATGGTTCTAGTAAAAAGCTAAAATCCCTCATGCCTGAAGTTTGCCGACCACCAGTGTTCTAAAGCACTATTATTACTACCTTGAGATACATGTGTGAACTGTGCACTGCATACAGGGAAATCAATGTGTTTTTAATGCACAAACAAACAAACAGAACACACACAAATGTGCCACAGGCTCTTCATTTTTGCTAGCTAGATTTTACAGCGAATTCTTGTTATGTTCTGAACAATCCAGACCTTGCGTAGAATGGGAAAGCTTATCACAATACACTGTTCATAAACATAATAAGCCCCACTTATTTGAATGATGTTTACCAATATGTCGAGAAATCTATGAAAATTATTCAAATGGATGTTATGTATACAGGACCAGCACTGAGGCAATTTAAAGGAGGGGTGTGGGATCTAATACAATCACACACCTGGGAAAACAGTAATTTAGCTGTGAAGCTGAAGTGCAACACTTATAGAGTTTTTATTGTAAAAAATAAAGCAAAAACCCCAGCACTGCTTTGACATTCAGTAGAGGATGAAAATCCCTTTTCATGTTTAAGAGCCAAATATCAAGAAAAATGAAGTGATGATTCCTGGTAGTGTATAGATTCCCATGCTAGTGGTCGGGTCTGCCTTTCAGAATGTGTCTGCTGTCTGGCGCATTCATTCATTCACACACACACACACACACAACACACCCAAGCACCATTAAAATGTTACACATTTAGGTAGATCTGTCAATTGTAGATTTCAGATTTTCATAAATTTCAGATGCCAGCTGTACCAACTGTGGTTTCTGTAGGACACAAAATAATGGGCTTAAGCTACAGGAAGGCAGAATTCAGTTGAGGATCAGGAGAAACTTCCTAATGATCAGAGCAGTCACACAATGGAACCAACTGCCTAGGGAGTAGGGATGTCAGAGAATTCCGCCACGGATCTCGGTGAGGCCGAATGCCAGTGCATTTGGCCCCCCGAAATCCAAGGCAGAACAGCCTGCCACCCCCATGCCCCCCCGCAGATCCCCCCCAGGACGAGACTTACCTGGGGCGGATGTTTTGGACAGCAGCGGCGGTGGCAGCGGCTTGTCTTCTGACTGGCTGCCACCGTCGCCATTTACAGTCTGGTCGTTTGTGTGTGTGTGTTTTTTTTACATAGACGTGATAGGGTACGTAAAGACTTACAAAGCCTATCACGTCTGGGTTAAAAAAAAACCAAAAACGCGTATGAAAATGGCGGTGGGCATCCCCGACAGATGGCTGTCCAGTCTTTATTTGAATACTTCCAGTGACAGAGAGCCCATCACCTCCCTAGTAGGGATGTACGAAAGTCACTTACCTTTTCGTGGATCTGCTTCGCGGTGGGGTGAGGCACTCCGTCCCTCCCCCTGGAGTCCTGCCTGGCTGGCTCCGCTCCGCGGGGATTCCGCGGAGCTGCCAGCTGGCTCTGCCAGCAGCCGGACATCCGGCCACTGGGTAGCAGGGACGCAAATGGCGTCTGCCATAGCCGCCGCCGTTTGCGTCCCTGTATTCAAATGTGATAGGCTACATAAAGACTTACGTAGCCTATCACGTCTGGGTTAAAAAAACCAAAAGCCACGTACGGAAATGGCGGTGGCTACAGCCGCCGCCATTTGCGTTCCTTATTTTTCGCCATCTTAGTCTACGTAAATATTTACATAGACTACCACGGCGAAAATAAAGGGAAACACAATTAGTGTAGTGGGTGCTATTTGCGTTCCTTTTTGTTTCCCCGTTTTAGCCTACGTAAATATTTACGTAAGCTAAAATGGCGAATCAAAAAAGAATGCAAATAGCGCCCACTACACTATTTGCGTTCCCCTTTATTTTTGCCGTAATAGTCTACGTAAATATTTACATAGACTAAGACGGCAAAAAATAAGGAACGCAAATGGCGGCGGCTGTAGCCACCGCCATTTCCGTACATGGCTTTTGGTTTTTTTAACCCAGATGTGATAGGCTACATAAGTCTTTATGTAGCCTATCACATTTGAATACAGGGACGCAAACGGCGGCAGCTATGACAGATGCCATTTGCATCCCTGCTACCCAGTGGCCAGATGTCCGGCTGCTGGCAGAGCCAGCCGACGGCTCCACAGAATCCCCGCGGAGCAGAGCCAGACAGGCAGGACTCCAGGGGGAGGGACGGAGCGCCTCCCCCCCACTGCGAAGCAGATCCACAAAAAGGTAAGTGACTTTCGTACATCGCTACTAGGGAGGTGATGGGCTCTCTGTCACTGGAAGTATTTAAATAAAGACTGGACAGCCATCTGTCGGGGATGCGTTAAATCGGATTCCTGCACAGAGCAAGGGGTTGGACTTGATGTCCTAAATGGCCCAAATGGCCTCTTCCAGCTCAATTATTCTATGATTCCATAGTTGACCACTGTGACTGTGTAGTATTAACTTGGTTTTCCTGCCATTTTCTATTTTGGTTGACTGGAATTTTGGATCTTCCATACCCCAAAGTAGGGATGTACGAACCACCTACCTGTGTCCACGCCAGGCAATCCGCAGTGGGGGGGGAGGCGCTCCGTCCCTCCCCCCCCCCCGGAATCCTGGCTGGCTGGCTCCACTCCACGGCCAAGCTGTGGAGCCGCCGGCCAGCTCCGGCCACCCACAGCTGGACATCTGGCTGCTGGGCAGCCCTGCAGGGATGCAAATGGTGGCTGTCGTAGCCACCGCCATTTGCATCCCTGTATTGAGCCGTGATAGGCTACATAAATATTTACATAGCCTATCATGGCAGGGGGGAAAACCCCAGCATACGCAAATGGCAGTAGCCACCCCCCCGCTGTGATAGGCTACGTAAATACTTTTTACGTAGTATTTACGTAAAGTAAATACTTTTACTTTACTTTACTTAAAAAGTAAATACTTTTTACGATGCAAATGACATCCCTGCATTAGCTGTGATAGGCTACATAAGTATTTACGTAGCCTATCACGGCTATGAAGAGGAGGAAGCGGATGGCGGCCACAGGACGGCTGCCATTCGCAAAGCAGCGCGGATGGGAGCAGGTAAGTGCTCCATATCGCATGCCTTTTGTGGGTTGGGGGCGGCGGAGACTTCGTCCTGCGTGCCTTTTGTGGGTTGGGGGGGTGGGGGCTTTGTTCCATGACTGATTTCAGGGGGCCAAATGCACTGGCATTCGGCCTCACCGAGATCCGTCGCGGAATTCTCTGACATCCCTACCCGAAAGGAGAGTTGTGGCTCAATGTCAGACCACATGCTTTACACACAGATGATTCAATCCAGTTTCAATCCCCGGCATCACTAGGTAGGGCTGGAAATATTCCTGGCAGGAACCCTGGATAACCTTTGTCTTTCAGTGTCAGCAACGCTGAGCTAGATGGACCCAAGATCTGACCCAGTAATATGTTGCATGCGTCCTATGTTTCTATGTTTCTCCTCCCTCACATCAGCTGCCGTGGTTCAATCCTACTATAAACTAATATTTTCAAAAGAAGATCATAATAACCTCTTTCAGATGCTCTAACAAATGTGTGCATATTACGGGGGCAGGGGTGCCTTCAGGATGCTGACAGTTGGCAATGCTTCTGATCTACGCTTGTTGAGTATAACACTTTTAGAGTGAGCCCTCATGCATACAACGGTACAGGTGGAAAGCTCAGTCTGAATGATGGAGAAACGTTCAAAAGCCGGGGTCCTAACCACTGAGAAGACAATAGTATGAATGGGGGCTCTCCATTCCTTGCATGTAAGTAGTGGAAGCCGCTGCCCCAATCCCCCCCCCACACACACACATTCATTAGAACATCTGAAAAGGGCTTTAGGTATGTGACCTCAGACAAATTGTAAATTACAAAATAGCACCTAATGTGTCCCAGTTGGACAATAACAATTAAATGAAGCATCTGCGAATTGAGAGGAATTAATTACAAATCCTGTGAAATTAACCTTGGATCTCTTTGCTGTTGGAATGCGGTGCGAGTGCAGGTCACAGCAGTCAGCGCAACAGAAATCAGTGTGTGATTAATAGGACAGCATCTCTGTCAGAGAAGAAAGAGGCAAAGCAATATCAGAAAAGCCACCTGCCTAGATTTATAAATCACAGTGCATATAGATTTGGATTCACATTTTTGGATTCACTTTTGTGAGAGTTCTGTGCTGCTCATTTTTCTGGAAATGCATTTTCTTTTCTACATGTATACAGATAACAGGATTCCCGTAGGGCTTTTCTATTGGTGTGGAAAGTAAAGTTATTTTTCTTATGTTCTTACATGATACTCAAAGATCAAGGCATAGCCTGATATCTATTGGATCAAATGTATTGTAAATCCCCACTTTTGGATATGGAAGGGGGAATCTAACACTGTTCTGCACTTTTGGCTACAAATTTTTTATGTTTGCCTTTATTCTTCATGTTAGAACCTTGGAAAGCTAGCTTCCAGCTGCTTGAGAATTTGGACTTGACAGAGGTTTCTCTCCCTTTGTCTAAGAGGCTGAGGGAAATGTACATGACCGCCGCATGTTTGCCTCACAACAATCCTGCAAGGTAGGATAGACTGTGAGATAAAGGCGAAAGTCTGTGAGCATTACATCTGAAAAGGGATTTGAACCCAGTTGTCTTTGGCTGAAGTCCAACATTCTGTCTACTACACCACAATGACTCTCAATTCCAGGTTTTTGTTGTTGTTGGTTGGCTGGTTGAGATTTATATCCCACCTTTCTAAATGAATAAATAAATATTCTAGGTATAATTATACAAAACATATAAAGCAGTGGGTAAAAATCCAACATAGGTCCTACTTAGAGTAGACCCATTGAAATAAATGGGATTTAAAGTACTCATCACTAACTTAGATCCCATTCATTTCTATGGGTCTGCTCTAAGTAGGGCCTGTGTTGGATTTGACCTAATAAATAAAGATCTCAGCAATTCAATAAAACTGCAAACAATAGCAGCATCTAGCTCTTGGGTAGGGATGTACAAAAGTTACTTACCTGTTCGCGGATGTGATTCGTGGTGGTGGGGGAGGCGCTCCGTCCCTCCCCCCAGAATCCTCAAAGGGGGGGAGGTGATCCGTCCTCCCCCCCCAGAATCCTTCCCGGCTGGCTCCACTCTGCGACAGCTCCGCGGAGCAGCTGGCCAGAGCCGTCCACAGCCGGAGTTACGGCCGTGGACGGGCTGCTGCGGACACAAATGGCAGCCGCCATAGCGACTGCCATTTGCGTCCAGCCAAGCTGCCGTGATAGGCTACGTAAGTATTTATGTAGCTTATCACAGCTGGGCAAAAAACAAAAAACAGTGTACGCAAATGGTGGCGGCTACGGCAGCCGCCATTTGCATTCCCTATTTTTTGCCGTTCTAGCCTACGTAAATATTTACGTTGGTTATTACGGTGAAAAAAAAGGGAACGTAAATAGCGTAGTGGGCACTATTTGCATTCCTTTTTTTTTTCGCCGTAATAGCTTACGTAAATATTTACGTAGGCGAGAACGGCAAAAAATAGGGAACGCAAATGGCGGCCACTGTAGCCGCCGCCATTTTTGTATGCTGTTTTTTTTGGAGGGGGGGAGTTAGCCGTGATAGGCTATGTAAATACTTACATAGCCTATCATAGCTGCAAGGATGCCAATGGCAGCTTCAGCAGCCCAGCCACGGCCGGCCAGGAGACCAGCCACCGGAGCCGCCGCTGCTGGAGCCGCTGCCGCATCCTCTGCATCTGCCCCGGGTAAGCTCCATCCCAGGGGGATTCCATGGGGGGGGGGCGGGAGGCAGGAGGCAGGATTCTTTAGAATCTGGCCTCATTGGAATCTGTGGCGGAATTCTCTGCCAGCCCTACTCTTGGGAGACATAGACAGGCATGCACAGGAGTTTTCCTTATGCCCACAAACCACATGGTATCTGTGCCTATCTTCCCAGACTTGGCCTGACTGACTGGCATAATCACGGCGTGATGGAGGATGATGGAATCCACACTGTAGCAAGATTCACAGGCTGCTTTTACACTAAAGAAATCCCCTACAGTCCTCCTGTTCGGGATCCTTTCTGTGTTTATTGTGGGCTCCCAGACAGTGATCGTGTGATTGCTGAGAGGGGAAGCTTTTAGTTTTCAATGTTCCATAGACCCCAATGAAATAGCCCCATCTAGTGGCTGTTTTAATCACGTCACATTCCGAGTTTAAAAAATAGTTCATTAGTTCCAGATCTATTTGAGATAGAAAAACCAGGAAATACCTCTGGATGTGCCCCAGAGGTTAATGATGTCATGAAAAGGACCCACAAACTTCCATGAGTGAGCAATCTCAAGAGCAGGACAAAAGCTCCATGTGAAGGAGCCCACAGATAGATATGATGCAACATAGTGCCTTTTTTTCTGGAACCTTCTCTCCCCACATGTCTGACTAGACGCTAGGGGCCACTACATATGTCCTTCTGCTATGTGTTTGGGATACTGATCTGTAGCAGTAATTTGAATTAGGAACTATATGGATTATGTCTATGAAGCAGTTACTTTCCATCCCAGAAGCCATGGAACCTAGACTCAGTGAGACCATTTGTCACCACTGCTGCTAAAACTGCAGCTGTATGGCAACAGTGGCAACGTGTCAGGTAGGCCTCACTAGATTTGGCATTGGCTTCTCAGGCCTTGGTGCAGCGAGGGCCATATCCTCCCACACCTGTGGTGGATTTCAGTGAGTCCCTTCCTCAAGAGCTGTCCCTCAAATCTGTGATGGAAGAAAGCAAAATTCCCCACTAGGCACCAAGCATTTCTGAAATTTGGAGTCAACTCTCTTCAGAATCTGATTCTCAAGCTGGAAAATTCAGCCATTGCCCATGTCACAGTTTTAACAGAGATACCCTAGAATCAAGGAAGGACAACAAGCACATGAGTTGGTAGGGAACTGATCTGCATGAAGAATTAACCTTCAGTAGAGGAGGTGTGTGAGTTTTTACTGGCAGAAAAACATGAACAGTAGTTAATATCTCAGAGGCCTAATAATAGTTGATGATATGATGAAGCTGCTTTTACTGAGGCAGACCATTGGTTAAACTAGCTTGGTATTATCTACTCTGGCAGTGGTACTTCAGATTCTCAGACAGGGTTAATTCTGTCTGGATCCTTTCTGGATCCGGCTGTCTTCAGGTGCATTTAATTGGAAATGTTAAGGATTAAACCTGGGACCTCCTGAACGCAAAGCATGTCCTCAGCCTATGGTTCTTCTTCCATTCTGACATAAACTACTCTGTCATATTGGATACAAATTAACATAAAATAAGTTTCATCCATTACATTCCTGTATTCTTCAGGCAGCTTTCAAGAGTGATCTGGTGACAGAAATATGTAATGTATGAATTGGTCCTTATATTTTATTTAAAATCCCTTCTTTTAGCAAAAATGTAAAATATTTGAAGTAATTAGAAACCTCCATCTAAATTCAAGTGTATGTCAGACCACATCTCCTAGCTCCTCTTCGTTGACTTGCACAGCTCTTGTTTACTTGCACACCAGGGTGCTTGAGGAATCTTACATGCACATTTTCTTCCCCACAATGTAACCCTTCACTGTTCAAGCTGACCAGGAAAACAAAGCATTTTCTCAGCAATTGGACCCCTGAGGACAATTAGTGAGGCTCCTTAAATGCAGCACAGGTGGGTTCTCCACCACATTAAATAACAAAATGGCTCACAGAAGTTCCTCTGTATCACAGGTCACTGCAGATGGGTTCCACGTTATTCCAGTTCAGAGATTGGTTAGCAGATGTCTTTGGACAATTAGGACACTTCTAGCTTCCTTGATTTTGACAGAATGTATGTGGCAGGCAGACCTTCAAAGTCTTTCTCTTGTATTTTTACTAATAGAGAACACACTGAAAGAATTAAGAGCAGCAAATGCCTTCAAATCCCATGCATCCATTCATTAGGTAATATTGATAACTGGTTATGCTAAAGAAGCAATTTGCCCATCAACGTTGGTCTCTGAATCATCATGCTAGATTCCCATTGAGTACAGTGGGGGGCAGGGGGGAAGCGGGGGGAGGAGGAACGGGATCACTATAGCATCAACTATAGTGAAAAGCACCATATGGATACTTAGCTGAATTGTGTTACATGCTTCACAACTATCCTTTACCTGTCTGGAGGGATGTTTTTAGTAAACTGCTGAAATCCTGACTCCCTTCAAATCTGTGGCGATTCCTCTGTTAACTACAAGTACGCCTTGCAACTAAACCTATCTGGGCCAGAGGTAACGGCAGTGCATGTGAATGGACCAACATAGTGTTACTGGTCAACTGTTGAAACATTTGGAGAATGCATTAGCTCTCGACAAATCAATATCAGTTTTAAGATTTTGATTTTGAGCAACATCTTTGCTTTCAGTGTTGGTATCAGTGCTCAGTATCAGCAAAATCTAAAAGCCTGCTTCTGGATATATTTGAACTGAAACTGCAAAAAAAGAAGGCACACATTTTAAGAGCATTTGTTATGTTTACTTTTTAGTTACCTTATAATAAGTATAGCAATGTATCATCACAGGTTAAAGAGTCATTTAAATAAAATAACTTAAATATTTACGTAGGCTACAACGGCAAAAAATAAAGGAACACAAATAGCGCCCACTACGCTATTTGCATTCCCCTTTTTTTCACCATTTTATCTTACGTAAATATTTACGTAAGATAAATCGGCGAAAAATAGGGAACGCAAATGGCGGCCACCGTAGCCGCTGCCATTTGCGTACACTGGGGGCTTTTTTGGGGGGTAGCTGTGATAGGCTACGTAAATTCTTACGTAGCCTATCACGGCTGCCTGGCTGGACATAAATGGCAGCCGCTACGGGGACCGCCATTTGCGTCCACAGCAGCCCGTCCATGGCTGGAAATCTGGCTGCGGACGGCCCTGGCCGGCTGCTTCGCGGCCTGGCCGCGGAGTGGAGCCAGCCATTGAGGATTCTGGGGGGGGGGACCAGATCGCCTCCCCCCCACCAAGGATTCCAGGGGGAGGGATGGAGCGCCTTCCCCCCATCCCCCACCGCGAAAGATTCTGCAAAAGGGTAAGTGAGTTTCGTACATCCCTACTGTCATACTGAACAGATGCAAACACACACACACCTGTAGTTCAAATAAAGTATATCTCTTGTTCACAAGTCATCATTCCTCAGGAACAGAGCTGTACAGAGTTTTGGCCAGTCCTCTCTGAAGAAAGAACTTTTGAAGAACATCTTTGTCTGCAAGGACCCTGCTGTCGGTAAGTATAAGTTCTTGACCTGTTCCCAAGAATGGATTGCCAGACTCTCTAAAGCTCTCCTACAGTGGGGAGATCATGAAAAATCAAATGGGGGCTGCTTGTAAAAGCAAACAGTAACACCTCAATTTCTGGGGCCATAACTGGGGCCAGAGGTCTAGCACACCTTGAGGAGGCTGCTGCCTAGTTGTGCACACAATGTCCCAGTGTTGACTGAGAAGAGCAATGGTAGCCCCATCCATTTTCTGACAGTGTTCTCAGTTTTGTGCTGATCAGTGAGACCCCCCCACACACACTCTCATAGGAAACAATTGCTTTCCTTTTTTGCTCCTGAAGCTGCTTTTTCTGTCCCTCAGGGACTTACTTACTTACTTACTTACCTACTTATTTATTTATATCCCACCATTTTCCCCTCTTGCAAGGTGGTGTACATGATCCTCGTCCTCTTCTCCATTTTATCTTCACAACAGCCCTGTGATGTAGGTTAGGCTGAGAATCACCAACTGGCCCAAAGTCACTCAGTGAGCTTCATAGCTAAGAGGGGACTAGAATCTAGATCTCCCAAACCCCAGTCCAACACTCTAACCACTACACTGCACTGGCTATCAATGGTGCCATGTGTTCTCATGAGTTGGGAACAAGACCTTTTGGGGGCTGCATTGGAGAATGGTGGCTGAAAGCTACCTCTCCTTCTAGGGTTTTTTGATGTTTGAGGTGAGTGCTGAAGGGGTCCCAGATCCCAGTTCTTTTTCAAGACAAGCAGCCTGTGTGCATCCTTATCCTCCAGTCTGTTGGTGCTTACCTTTAAAGTCCTATATGGCTTGTGACCTCCTACTCCCTCATGAAATTGGCTCTGTTGTCTGGCTAGTGAAGCCTTTCTCTGGCTTCTCCTGCTTACTGAGATCCATCAAATGATGGATACTGTCATTTGCATATGCTGGGTTTTTTTCCCCCTGCCGTGATAGGCTACGTAAATATTTACGTAGCCTATCACGGCTAAATACAGGGACGCAAATGGCGGCGGCTATGACAGCCGCCATTTGCGTCCCTGCAGGGCTGCCCAGTGGCCGGATGTCCGGCTGTGGGCGGCCGGAGCCGGCTGGCAGCTCCGCAGCTTGGCTGCACAGCGGAGCTGGATGGGCAGGATTCCGGGGGGGAGGACCGGATCGCCTCCCCCCAGTTGAGGATTCCGGGGGGAGGGATGGAGCGCCTCCCCCGCCAGCGGAAACAGAACAGAACGGAAGTTAAGTGTTCCATCCATCCCTAATTAAATGCGATAGATATTATTATGCACTTTATATATTTTACATTTTTGTAAGGTGCTTTGGATAATTGATGGAAAGGTGAACCAGAAATCTAGCGCTCATGCGCGCGCGCGCGCACACACAGTACATACATTAAAGGTTGTCTGTTCAGCGCCCACAGTTCACCCTTGCTTCCATTTGTTATGGCATTTGTATTTTATTTTTCAAACAGGAACTAGTGATGGTTTGGCCAGGATGGCATAGACTTGGATTGTGTTTCCACACTGCAGTATTTTTGTTCTCCCCACACCACCACCAATTTGCTAACCTAACCTGGACTCCTCTTGAGGTTTCTTTGTGATTCAGAAATCAGTCGTGTGGGGAAATGTGTCTCATGTCCATGAAGTGGGAAGAGACGCATCACGGTGAACAGGCACCAAGGCATCTCTCAATCATTCTCTGTCTCCATGCTTTCAAATGGGATAGTGATGGCTTGGCATCAGAAGGCTCCCATCCCATTTTCAATGCCGTTCAGGAAGAGAAAGCCTCCATCATGCATTTCCTTCCTCATTCTTCAAAGAGAGAGCTGTTTACATCATGTCAGCAAATGATTAGCTTCTGAAGCTGCTGTTGAGCTACCTGCTGGAAAGGGTGAAAGGGTTATGTTTTGGTATCTCCTAAAGATGTTGAGTAAAGGGGAAAAGGGAAAAGCAAATAGCTTCTTAGCACCCCAAACAAACAATAGGGAAACGTATCAAAAACCTAACAACTCAGAAATGAAAAAAGAGGTTTCTCAAGGAACATTGTGATGGAGAATTTATGTAAGAATCTGATATCTCTCCCCCCTCCCCCAATTTAGGCTGCTACTGTTTGCCTGAGAGAATATTAATTGGTAATTGTGTAACAATCCCCTGCTGTCCCCGCTTTCGGTCTTTTTGTTTGTTCATCACATTTCACTGCTCCATATTAAAGGGTGAATCCTATGTTTTCCTGCTTGGCAGCATGGTTCTTCAAGCATGGTGCTCAGTATTGGTCAGACCACTTCAGTGTACAGTAGGAAAAGTGTTAAAGAGCATTGGGGTGATTGGTATTTTATCCATCCTCAATATTTAGCAGAACATGTACATGGTGACTTTAGGCATTTCTACACCAGCCTAAAATCTTGCATTTAAAATGGGGCTTTCTGCTTCCATTTTAAATGCAGGTTCACAACTGACTCCCTTTACACATGCTCCCTTTCCCCCTCCCCTTCCCCCCCTTCTCCCCATATCTGAGTCTTCCATTATCTTGCATTGATCTCGCTCCTCTTCTTGCTGCTTTTCCTCTTTTCACAGAGGAAACTCAAGTGGAACATAATCATGGGGTAATTTGATAGTTCATTATCTGTAAACTATTTAAAAACAGAACAAAGGGCATTTAGTGCAGGAGAGTCATGGCAGGGTCACCTAAAGAGCCCTCAAACTTCCGTGAAGGAGCAATCTCAATCGCAGGATAAAAGTGTGAAGTATTCATATAAATCTCCAGTGTGAAGGAGCCCTTTATCTCTGGGAGATTTATATGAATAGTGTTGGATACACAAGAACTGTTACAAAGTAGCTGCCTTTTGAGTGAACAGAAGTTACAGAACTGATTCCATTTTCAGAAAAAGCTAATAAGCCAGGTGTCTTCATCCTCAGCTTCAGCAAAGGCACGAGAAAGGCACAGGAATGGGGTTAAGAGTAATCATGTAAGACTAGATCAAGCAATCAGTTTCTAATGGACTTCCTTAAATGCATGCCCCAAAGGCAAAGGTGGGGGTAAAAATTGAGCAGAACATGATGTGCTGAAAACCAAGAGTGACATCTCTGGCAAGGTACCTGGTCAACTACCTGCAATGTGCTCCTATTGTTGCACTCCAGTTGTCGTTAAGAAAGCCATTAGCATGTAAGGTCATTTTTTGTTAACAGAATGGAGATAGTAAGAAGGACCCAGTAGGACTTTTGTTTCCAGCAAGTACAGCTATCATTCCCAACCACCCTCTTTTGTTATACGGGATGAACAGTCAGGTCAGTCTTTATCCCATATCAAGTATCACCATTTCCAGTGCTTGTGAGCATTGTCTGGTTCATCAAAATTGTGGTCTCAGACCTTTCTCTCAACTATAGAAAAACTCTCAGGTTTGGGCAGCCAGAGTCCCCCCACCCACCCACTTCTAAGCAGGATGGGGCCATGTTGCTAAAACCACTAGGTGCCTCACCCTCCAGGATGCCACGCTACTGCTGAAATCACTCAGAGTGATCCTCCCAGAGGAATGTCTTCATGCTGAAATCACTGAAGGACTAGTCACCTTCCTGCTAAAATCACTAGGCTCCTTGCTTGCCAGAGCAAGGTGCCATTGGTGGATGCCTTGCCTCCCATAGTCAAGGCTTCCTGTGTAGGGATGTCAGAGAATTTCTCCACGAATCTTGGGGAGGCTGAATGCCAGCACATTCGGCCCCCCGAAATTGGTGGAGAAACGGTCTGCCCCCCCTGCACCCCCAGGACGGGACTTACATTGTGAATGTCCCTGTCGGGGGCGGCTCCGGCAGCGGTTCGGCGCTGGTTCAGCGGCGGCAGCTGCGGCGGCCGGTCTTCTGACCGGCGGCCACCGCCGCCATTTCCAAGTTAAACAAACAAAAAAACAAACAAACGTGATAGGCTATGTAAAGATTTACGTAGCCTATCATGGCTAGATTTTAAAAGAACACCATGATAGGCTATGTAAATGTTTACGTAGTCTATCACGGCTGACTTTGAAAAAAAACAACAACGCTATTTGTGTTCCCTTTATTTTTGCCGTAGTCTACATAAATGTTTACGTAGACTACACGTGCCAAAATAAGGAACGCAAATGGCGGTGCCCATGGGCGCTGCCATTTGCGTACACGCTGTTGTTGTTGTTGTTTTCACTCAGCGGTGATAGGCTATGTAAACATTTACGTAGCCTATCACGGCTGACTGCAGGGACGCAAACGGCAGTGGCTACAGCCTCCGCCATTTGTGTCCCGGCAGGACAGGAAGATTTGTGGCCGGAGGGACGGGGCACCTCTCCCCCGGCCAGAATTTTGGGGGGGAGGGATGGGGTGCTTCCCCCCAGCCAGAATTTCAGGGGGGAGGGAGGAGCGCATCCCCCCCGGCCAGAATTTCAGGGGGAGGGATGGAGCACCTCCCCCCCATCGCAAATCAAGCTTCGGGATCAGGTAAGGGACTTTCGTACATCCCTACCTGTTAGGGATGGCAGAGAATTCTGCCACGGATCTCGTTGAGGCCGAATGCCAGTGCATTCGGCCCCCTGAACTCCGTGGTGGAACGGCCTGCCCCCCCCGTGAATCCCCCCCAGGACGAGACTCACCTGGGGCAGATCTTCTGGGAGGCAGCGGCTCCGGTGGTGGCTGCAGCGGCGGCAGCAGCGGCAGCTGGTCTTCCGATGGGCTACCGCCACCACCATTTCCACTCTTGTAAAAAAAAAAAAAGACGTGATAGGCTTCATAAATCTTTACCGAGCCTATCATGGCTGGGTGGGTTAAAAACAAACAAACCGCGTATGCAAATGGCGGCGGCTATGGCCACCGCCATTTGCGTTCCTTATTTTTGCCCATCATAGTCTACATAAATATTTATGTAGATTAAGAGGGCAAAAATAAGGAATGCAAATGGTGGTGGCCGTAGCCGCCACTATTTGTGTATGTGTTTTTGTTTGTTTGTTTTTTTACCCAGAGCCCTCCGCGGCTGGAAATCCAGCTGCGGATGGCTCTGGCCTGGCTGGACCTGGCCGGCTGCTCTGTGGAGCTGCCACGGAGCACAGCTGGCCGCGGAGGATTCCGGGGGGGAGAAACAGAGCACCTCCCCTCGGTGAGGATTCTAGGGGGAGGGACGGAATGCCTCCCCCCCACCATCAACATAATCTCCGGAAAGGTAAGTCACTTTCGTACATCCCTACTTCCTGTTTGTCTTTCTCTTCACCTGAGACCAGGAGTTGCAATTAGGGATGTACAGATTTTCTAAAATCTGTTCTCTCTGCATTTTGCATATTGTCAGGTGACTTCCACTCCATTGTCTGTTTGTGAAAATTTGCACATGCGAAAATACACAAATCTCCCCAAAATGTGCATTTCATGCTTTAGCCTATGGGGGAAATGCACATTTTCAGCTGGTGGTGTTTTTTTAAAAACATATTTTTCTATGACTAAATTTGTGTACAATTTGGGATTTTTTTAAAAAAAAAGGTTCACAAGTCTGTGGAATCTATGCAACTTGGGAAAAGCTGGTCCGCTGCAGAATCTGTGGGTTGGATTCATTGAAATCTGAACTCATTTGATTCCATTTTGGATTTCTCCAACATCCCTAGGTGCAACACTTGCTAGTTCTTGTCTGCAGGAAGGTGCTTCAGCCCATGGAAGGGTATATTGCTCTTGGAGGTTCTTAGTACAAATTGTAGCCTCCACTCCCTCTTTCCCCTCTTTGTGTGTATACTTCAAGCCTCAGGGAAACTCCTTCCAGCAGTCTTAGGAGGCTGGAGTTCAGCTTCACCAAGAATGCAGCTAATTTTCCCTTTGAGACATGAAGCCTGGATCATCCCCAGTTGGTGTAAATGTTAAGAATTCCATTTGCTCAGCTAACTCCCCCCTCTCCCCAAATCAGCTTGTGCATTTGAGTCTCTGTTTACCTCAATAAATGTGCCATTGTGGCATTACAACAGTGTCTCAGTGTGGATCTCCTTGGGTGGGAATCACCTTCTTAACCACAGATGCTCTATTTGCCAATGTCTAAAGATTCCTTATAAGTGGTCATGTGGCTCTCACTGGAGCTTGTGCAAGTTCGTCCACAGGTCTAACGAGAGCACATCATGTAACAGAATCAACTGCCCGTTTGGTGAATAATTAGCCATAAACTTCAGGCTAGTATGCACATACCATTGAACAATCTGCTCTAGGAATGTTTAATCGTGGCAAACCATTCAACATCACAGTAATTCAAGTCTATGTCCCAAGTACCACTGAAGCCAAAGAAGCTGAGGTTGATCGATTCTATGAAGACCTACAACACCTTCTAGAATTAACACCAAAAAAAGATGTCCTCTTCATCATAGGGGATTGGAATGCTAAAGTAGGAAGTCAAGAAATCACCGGGATAACAGGCAGGCATGGCCTTGGTGTACAAAATGAAGCAAGACAAAGGCTCATAGAGTTTTGCCAAGAGAACACGCTGATCATAGCAAACACTCTTTTCCAACAGCACAAGGGGTGACTCTACACATGGACATCACCAGATGGTCAATATCAAAATCAGATTGATTATGTCCTTTGCAGCCAAAGATGGAGAAGCTGTATACAGTCAGTAAAAACAAGACCTGGAGCTGACTGTGGCTCAGATCATGAGCTGCTTCTTGCAAAATTTCAGCTTAAATTGTACGGATGGTGGAGAATTTCTCCCCGAATCTTCGGGAGGCCGAGCGTCGACGCATTCGGCCCCCCGAAGTTGGTTGGGAAATTCTCTGCCGGCCCCCCGCCCCCCCCGGGACGGGACTTACCTTCGGCGAATGTCCCTCTCGGCGGCGGGTCCTGGGGGCGGTTCGGCGGTGTTTCGTTGAGGGCGGGGGCGGCGGCCGGTCTCCCGACCGGCTGCCACCGCCGCCATTGCAAAAAAAAAAACTAAAGTAAAAAAAAAAAACACACCCGCGATAGGCTACGTAACGATTTACGTAGCCTATCACGGCTAGATTTCCAAAGTCAGCCGTGATAGGCTACGTAAATCATCACGTAGCCTATCACGGGTGACTTTGGGAAAAAAAAAAGCACGTACGCAAATGGCGGCGCCCATGGGGTGCTGCCATTTGCTTTCCTTATTTTGGCACGTCCAGTCTACGTAAAGATTTACGTAGACTACAGCAAAAATAAGGGCATGCTATTTGCGTTGCCCTGATTTTCTCCGTAGTCTACGTAAATCTTTACGTAGACTAGACGTGCCAAAATAAGGAACGCAAATGGCAGCGCCCCATGGGTGCCGCCATTTGCGTACGCGCTTTTTTCTTTCTTTCTAAAGTCACCCGTGATAGGCTACGTGACGATTTACGTAGCCTATAATGGCTGACTTTGGAAATCTAGCCGTGATAGGCTACGTAAATCGTTACGTAGCCTATCACGGGCGTTGTTGTTTTTTTTTTACTTTTTGTTTCACGGCCGGGGAGACGGGGCGCTTCTCCCCGGCCTGAATTTTGGCCAGGCAAGGCAGGGCGCCTCCCCCCCGGCCTGAATTTCGGCCAGGCAAGGCGGGACGCCTCCCCCCCCTCACCTGAACTTCAGGGGGAAAAGCGAAGTGCCTCCCCCCCACCGCGAAGCCAAGCTGCGAAAAGGTAAGTGACTTTCATACATCCCTATAAAATTGAAGAACATAGGGAAAAGCACTAAACCATTCAGGTATGACCTCAATCATATCCCTTATGAATATACAGTGGAAGGGAGGAATAGATTTAAGGAATTAGACCTGATAGACAGAGTGCCTGAGGAACTATGGACGGAGGTCCGTAACATTGTTCAGGAGGCAGCAACGAAATCCATCCCGAAGAAAAAGCAATGCAAGAAAGCCAAGTGGCTGTCTGATGAGGCTTTACAAGAAGCTGAGAAAAGAAGGGACGCGAAAAGCAATGGAGAAAGGGGAAGATATATCCAACTGAATGCAGAGTTCCAGAGAACAGCAAGGAGAGACAACAAGGCCTTCTTAAATGAACAATGCAAAGAAATGGAGGAAAACAATAGAATGGGAAAGACAGATCTTTTCAAGAAAATCGGAGATCTCAAGGGAACGTTTTGTGCAAAGACGGGCATGATAAAGGACCAAGAAGGCAGGGACCTAACAGAAGCAGATGAGATTAAGAAGAGGTGGCAAGAATACACAGAAGAACTATACAGGAAAGATCTGAATGTCCCTGATAGCCATGATAGTGCGGTCACTGAACTTGAGCCGGACATCCTTGAGAGTGAAGTCAAGTGCGCCTCAGGAAGCATTACTTCCTAAGAACGGCGAAAAATAAAGGAAGCTGTGGCAAACCTAGACAGCATAGTAAGAAGCGGAGACATCACCATGCCGACAAAGATTCATATAATCAAAGCTATGGTTTTCCCAGTAGCAACATATGGCTGTGAGAGCTGGACTATAAGGAAGGCTGAGCGCCGAAGAATTGATGCTTTCGAACTGTGGTGCTGGAGAAGACTCTTACAAGTCCCCTGGACTGCAAGGAGGTCAGATCAGTCAATCCTAAAGGAGATCAACCCTGACTGCTCATTGGAAGAACAGATACTGAAGCTGAAGCTCAAATATTTTGGCCGCCTAATACGAAGAGAAAACTCCCTGGAAAAGACCCTGATGCTGGGAAAGATTGAAGGCAAAAGGAGAAGGGGACAGCAGAGGATGAGATGGCTAGATAGCATCACCGATGCAATGAATATGAATTTGAGCACACCCCGGGAGAGAGCGGAGGACAGGAAGGCCTGGCGTGCTATGGTCCATGGGGCCACAAAGAGTCGGACACGACTTAATGACTGAACAACAACAAAAGTGAAAGTGTGGCAATTGGGAATCATCAGAATGGATACGCTTGGATGACATTTTACAAAACAGTTTGTCAGGCTCGGCACTGTCTTTCATCTTGCATCTGATTTCATTGCTTCATGCATGCATTTCATTATTTGATGTAAGGGAACTTTTTTTTTTTTTTTTAGCAAACATCATGTGAGGAATGTGGAGCTCAGAAATACCCACAGTGTTTTGATCAAACATGATTGCAGACACCATAATATTGAGCTAAACAGATATGCTGAACATGAAACTGGTTGCATTTACAGTGTAATCCTAACCCTTGTTAGCCACAAAGCTCTTAAACAACTGAAAATTGCCTACAGACAGGCAGACTTTTCATTAATAAAGACCTCCGTTATTTCTCTCTTATTTTTTTGCTGCACCATGTTTATAAGATTTTCATGTTGGAAATTGTCTTAAACATTGTTCTGTTTCTCATTCGAAATCTCAGGTGCATGTTAACTTTTAAGAAATGCTGGAACTTTTGCTACATAGGAACTTTAAGGTTTTACGATGAAGGCTTAGGTAATTCACACTGCAGGCTGCTGACACTCCGTATGGGCAGTGTAAAAGGAACACATGATTAACTTTAACAAAGTTACAGACATTGACAATAAAATGAAAATGGCAATTTGCACTGTATAAGTTCAGATAGTTAAGGCAGTCCCCATTAAAAACAAGGCTGTGTTGATTCCCTTGGATATTTATTTATTAAAAGACTGATGGAAAGAACTTAAAGGATACAATGCACTTGTACAATGCACATGTGGATACGTGTGTGTGTGTGTGTGTGTGTGTGTTGGTGTTTGTGTAGGTGGCTAAGTTTGAAAAGACTGTTACACGATTGTTAAATTCAGCTGCATCAGTAGGGAAATACCTAGATGCCAAATGACCTCTTAATGAGTGTACAAAACACTTCCACATCTGGAACTGGTATATCATCTGAATTAAGTACAGGGGTTTGGTAGTTTTGGATGTCTGACAACTTTTCTCTTGATATACAAGCAGAAATTTCACCCCCTCAAAGCTGCTGGGCTAAATGACACTTGAGTTCTCTTGCACTCTGCCAGAAAAAACTTTTTTCAGAAAAAAAGAAGGAACCAATCCCCCAGCACAGCATTGGTGAATATGAGTCAATTCAGTTGAATAATCAATCAACAGTACATTTCTTAGACTAACACTTGCATGGAGGTGAATTTGAAATCACATGCTTCTCTAATCCAAATCAATAATGGGTTTGAGTAACACAAGTTTGTGGCTTCCTTTGAGCAGATGTATTATTGCAAATAATAAATAATCCCCCAAACAAGAAATGTTCCCTGACAGAAAAAATGGTCAGTACTAGGGATGTCAGAGAATTTCGCCACGGATCTTGGGGAGGCCGAATGCCAGCGCATTCGGCCACCCGAAATCAGTGGTGAAACGGTCTGCGCCCCCTGCCCCCCCCGGGACGGGACTTACCTTGGGTGAATCTTCCTGGCTGTGGCGGCTGTGGCGGGCGGTCTTCAGACGGGCTGCCGCCGCCGCCATTTCCAGTAAAAAAACAAAACAAAACAAAAAAACGTGATAGGCTATGTAAATATTTACATAGCCTATCATGGCTAGATTTCTAAAAAAATGCCGTAACAGGCTACGTAAATGTTTACGTACCCTATCACGGCTGATTTAAAAGAAAAAAAACCCGCGCGTACGCAAATGGCGGCGCCCATGGGCGCTGCCATTTGCGTTCCTTATTTTGACACGTCTTAGTTTACGTAAACATTTACGTAGACTAAGACGGCGAAAATAAGGGGAATGCAAATAGCGTAGACGCTACGCTATTTGCGTTCCCCTTATTTTCGCCGTCTTAGTCTACGTAAATGTTTACGTAGACTAAGACGTGTCAAAATAAGGAATTCAAATGGTGGCGCCCATGGGGGCCGCCATTTGCATATGTGCGTATTTTTTTGTTTTAAGTCAGCCATGATAGGCTACGTAAACATTTACGTAGCCTATCACGGCTGACTGCAGGGACGCAAATGGCGGCGGCTACGGCCGCTGCCATTGGCAGACCCGGCCGGCCAGGATTCGGGGGGGGGAGGGACAGAGCGCCTCCCCCTGGCCAGAATTTTGGGGGGAGGGACGGAGTGCGTCCCCCCCACCTTGAATCAAATTTTGTTAAAAGGTACGTGACTTTCGTACATCCCTAGTCAGTACTAGTGCTGTACTGAAAATTTCTCCCTCATTTTTTTGACCATTCTCATTCAATTTAATAGAGAAGAAATTGTTTTAGAAAAGAAATTAAGAAATTCATCAGAGAAGAACATTTCAGAGTAATTTTCATGGGTTGGGTTTGGGTTTCTTGTGCTTTCCTTACTTAAGAGATACCTAAGGTGTGTGTGTAAGTGTCCTGTTTTTCTTTGTACAATCATCTCTCCAGCAGCCTGTAGCTTCCTCAGCTTCCCATACTTTAATTAAAGCCCCGGGGAAGACATTGAGCAGTATCCAAAGGGGTGCTTACATCCAGTGACTTCATTGCACAAGCAGGACCCACTGCTTATGCAAGGGAGATTTACCATTTCCTAGGGGAAGCCCTAAAATGTGAGCTGCCTTATGTGATCTCTGCCCAGCTGCTTCCTTCCAGAAATTTCTGCTCATTTCAGGTTGCCCTGGAAGCACTAAAGCTCCATTGCACAAGTGTGGGGTGGGGGCTTATGTGATGCAATCAGTGGGGCAGAACAGAATCAGTGGGGCAAAAGCACCCTGCTGGATTCTGCCCATTATGTGGTAAATCCCACCCACCGACCCAGCTTAGGAAGTGCCAGCAGCCTGAGATACTCTGCAGGACAATGGAGAGTTGTGTAATAGAAAGAAAACACACACGCAGCACCTTCGGCTGGCTCACAGTGATCGTTAAGTAAGCTCAAAAAAGCAAAGAAGCTGTGCTACAACCCCTGCCAATGGTGATCCCTATGCGCAATAAACTATTGGAGAATTTCTCTTCCCCCTCGAGAAATTTGGTGAAATTGCCCCCCCCCCACAAACAAGGTGGGGAATTTGAAGAGGCCAGTTGTGCACAGCTCTAGTCAATACCACTGAAAATATGAAGTGGCCTTATATGAAATCGAGGCATTGCTCCATCTTGCCAAATAATGTTGACTGTGATTGGCAGGGTCTCTCCAGGGTCTCAGGCAGGGATGTACGAAAGGGACTTACCTTGTCCCGCAGCTTTTTTCGCGGTGGGGGGGAGGCGCTTCGCTTCTCCCCATGAAGTTCAGGTGAGGGGGGGGGAGGCGTCCTGCCTCGCCCGGCCGAAAATCAGGCTGGGGGGGGAGGCGTCCTGCCTCGCCCGGCCGAAATTCAGGCCGGGGAGAAGCGCCCCATCTCCCCAGCTGCGAAAGAAAAAGTAAAAACAAAACAAAACCCCGTGATAGGCTACGTAACGATTAACGTAGCCTATCATGGCTAGATTTCCAAAGTCAGCTGTGATAGGCTACATTAATCGTCACGTAGCCTATCATGGGTGACTTTGGAAAAAAAAAAGTGCGTACGCAAATGGTGGCGGCCCATGGGCGCCGCCATTTGCGTTCCTTATTTTGGCACGTCTAGTCTACGTAAAGTTTTACGTAGACTACGGCAAAAATAAGGGAACGCTATTTGCGTTGCCCTTATTTTCGCCGTAGTCTACGTAAATCTTTACGTAGACTAGACGTGCCAAAATAAGGAACGCAAATGGCCGCGCCCATGGGCCGCCGCCATTTGCGTAAGTGCTTTTTTTCCCCCCAAAGTCAGCCGTGATAGGCTACGTGACGATTTACGTAGCCTATCATGGCTGACTTTGGAAATCCAGCCGTGATAGGCTACGTAAATCGTCACGCAGCCTATCACGGGGTGTATGTTTTTTGTTTTTTGTTTACTTTTTTATTTTGTAATGGCGGCGGTGGCAGCCGGTTGGGAGACCGGCCGCCGCCCCTGCCCCCGATGAAACACCGCCGAACTGCCGCCGGGACCCGCCGCCGAGAGGCACATTCGCTGAAGGTAAGTCCCATCCCGGGGGGGCGGGGGGCCGGCGGAGAATTTCCCCAACACTTTCGGTGGGCTGAACGCCTCGGCGCTCGTCCTCCCAAAGATTCGTGGAGAAATTCTCCACCATCCCTCGTCTCAGGACGCTATCCAACTGCTACCTGAGGTTCTTTAATTGGAGATGCTGGGAAATGAACCCCAGCAAACCCCATTGGATTCAAAGGGGCTAACTTTTTAGTAGACATGTGAAGGATTGTGCTGTTAACCACATAGTCTCTGAGGTATAGATCTTGTCCTTAAATAAACACAGTATGAGAGCAAACTCATATGAGTCAACTCAAGGCCTTTGTATCACCAACTTTGCACATGGGCATGGCTCATGTTGGATCACCCCACCTCCCTGTCCTGGTCATATTTTTGTTTCAGATGGGAAGTTTAAACTCACTTAGAGGTAAATTAACAAACATACAAAACTGGAGCAGTAACCTCCCCCCCAACTCCCTTTGGGGAGACTTTAGAGTTGAGGCAACTTTCTGTGTGGCAGCAACAGGAGCTAGATTTGGACAGCTGGGGCACAGATGCTAGATAAACATAGATGCCATGATGTTTTTAACAGGTCTGCATGGGTGGTGGCCTAGAAAACAGGAGAGTGTTTAGGCATAAGTAATGAAGTGTATTGCAGGGTGGGGAGTATGGTGTAAAAAGTAAGCAGCAGGGGGCACTCAAGAAGTGCTTTGATGGATGGGCTGATGATGAGACAAAGGACTGGAACAACAGCTCCTGAGTGATAAAGCTGTGGCATTAGAGCTGGTGCAATGTAGAGGCTAAAAGTGGGAGCTGTGAACAGGGAATTCCCAATTCAAATCTCCCCTCAGCAATGAAGTTGTGAAGGAGACTTAGAAAAAAGCATTAATCCCTCAAACTCAGCCCCCCTCCCCCCTTCTCATTTCCATTATGGAAATAATAATACTGGTCTGCCTTTCAGGGCTCTTGTAAGAAGTAGTGAGGTAATGTACATGAAGCAATGTGAATATTTAAAACTAGAGCTGTATACAAATGGCCTTTCAAAATTCTCTACTTGATTTGTGGGCTGAGAAATTGAGGGGCTGAGAAATTGGGGGGACCATTTCACCAAATGTCTTCAGTGGTAGGAAAAATTCTCCAACAGTTCCTCAGAAGTGTTTGTAGTACAGATTTTTCCTAATGGTTTTTGTTTCTTTGTGCTGCCGCCATTTTGATGGTGTTTTTGAGCTTAAAAAAACTCATCAAAGTGGCCAAAGGTGTCATGTCTGTTCTTTTTTTGTATTACACATTTCTCCATCACTGCAACCTCCCTGGCTGCCCACGCATCCTGATCTGAAAATCCCCTATGGGGGGAAGAGTTACCATATGATATCTTCCTTGGACTTTAATTGAAGTGTCGTAAGCCAGGAAGTCTGCTGGCTGCTGGAGAGAGCCTTGTACAATGAAGGACAGGGCACTTCTCAGCCACCTCATAAGGAAGCTAAGCACAAGAACTACAAACTCCACCTATAAGCATTTCTCTGAAATTTTCTTCTCCTTTGAACAGCTTTTTGAAAGCAATTTCTTTTCTGTCAAATTGAATGAGAATGGTCAAAAACGTGGAAGAAATTTTTGGTACAGCACTAATATTATTTTTCAGTTGAGTGCCAGGATTACAGTGTAGTTTAAGAAGGGGGCAGTTTTGCAGGAATTTGGTATGGGAGTTTTGCATTATTTTTCATATATATATATATATATATATATATATATATATATTATATATTATAACAAATTGCTTAACATCCTGATCTCACAGCATTGCTGTCAGTGCATCAGCACTGTCTCCATTCCATAAATAGGAAATTTAGGCTGAGAGAAAACTACCCTGTAAATGTGGAAATGGAAGGAATTGGAATTGATGTCTGTCCAGTCCAATCCAACAGTGTGCCTGCTGGACGACACTGGCTGACATCACAGTTTTGCTATGCGGTGGCTTGAAAGATCTGTGTGTCACAGGTTCAGTACTGGTTTAGTACTGGTCTGGTTCTATTCAGTACTGGTTTAGCAGTTTGCAAACTATCACTATGAATGTGATTTGATAGTTACATGGGATATTAATAGATCATCTGAATCAATCAGTGAGAGCCAGTGTGGTGCAGTGGCTAGAGTGCTGGACTGGGAGTTGGGAGATCCAAGTTCTAGTCCCCACTCAGCCATGGAAGCTCACTGGATGACTTTGGGCCAGTCACAGACTCTCAGCCCAACCCACCTCACAGGGTTGTTGTTGTGAGGGTAAATGGAGGAGGAGGAGGAGGATTATATACACCACCTTGAGTTCCTTGGAGGAAAAAAAGGCCTGGTGTGCTATGGCCCATGGGGTCATGAAGAGTCAGACATGACTTAATGACTGAACAACAACAATAAATGTAATAAATAAATAAATAAAATCATAGGTTCAGATTTAAGCCAAACACAGTGGCTGATTGGCTGCTGTGTGAACAGAATGCTGGACTAGATGGACCCTTGGTCTGATCCAGCATGGCTCTTCTTCTGTTCTTCTGTTCTTATGAAGTGATGTTCAACCTCCTTCACCTTTACTATTGCATTTGTACACAAGATTTCAAAATCTGTGAATGTGAGGGCAGAAGGCACATAAAGAGACATTCTTGGTGGTTGCTTCCCAGCTTCCACGTGGCTGGATGTATGTGTGCAAGCAGGTTAAGTTATCATTTAGAAATTATGCAAGATCTTCTTCTTGCATAGAGTGGCCACCAACATTTCTGCTTCTTAACAGTGGTTCTTTAACAGCTGTTCCACAGGCTATCGGAGGTGGCTTACAAGCAGTTTCTGACATTGCTGAGAAAAAGTAGGGGATAAGCAAAGTCCCAGCTTGAACAGGAAACCTTTACAGTCTCTCCAAGTCAGGGGAGCCAGTGGCCAGACTGAGCAGGTGATGTCTGGTTTACGGTTGTACATTCATTTCTAAAATATTCATTTCTGTGAAAAACTCATGAAAATGCCAGCCCTAAGCATTCTCAATCTGAATAGGGTAAATGAGGGAAAGGAATGTGCCAGTCTTGCTCCATTGTCACATTCATTACCTTTAACTCATGGAGGGTGACAGTCTGAAGAGGAGAGCCTCCTGTATTCATGGAGAAGCTCCACACAAGCCAGAATGCTGAAAAATCCATGCTCTGTCTCATATGAAGGGCCCCCATAAATAGAGGAGGCTCTGTTCAGACTGTTGCCTTCCACAAGTTGAGGGTGACAAACACAGAGATGTGGGGCTGGAGCACTCCTTCCCCTCACTGTTTGCCCTATTCAAGTTGAGAACGCCTAAATAGGGCTATAGAAACAAATGGAAGAAATGAATGAACTTCCTTCCCTTTCTTCTATTCCTTTCTCATTGGAGGAATTCCTGAAACTGACAAGAGACATTGCATTGCTTAACCAATTGATACATGATAGGGAGGTTCACACACCCTCCCCACACATTGAAAGAACACAAGAAATTGGGGGGGGGGGTTGCAGAGCTAGTCCTGCCCCCACTGCTGATATGCGCCGTGGCCACATACCCCACTGCTTCCCGGCCATCCGTTGTATACAACAATCCGTTGTATACATCAGTTATATACAACTGGCATGAATAAGGGCTCTGATGATATAGGCACATAAAGCTCCTTCACGTGAAGAGAGAATCTATCATACGCACATGCACCATGTTAAGGAAGGCCGTGTGTGTACATTAGGGATGTATGGACTGTGTAAAACCAGTTCTGTCTGCATTTTGTGGATTGTCAGGAACTTTTCATTCCATCATCCGCTCATTGACAGAACTGGAATTGTTTTCAAGTTTCCAAATTTGCACAAATCCGCATTTCCACAATTCGTTGTTGTTGTTGTTGTTCAGTCGTTCAGTCGTGTCCGACTCTTCGTGACCCCATGGACCATAGCACGCCAGGCCTTCCTGTCCTGCGCTCTCTCCCGGAGCGTGCTCAAGTTCATATTCATTGCATCCGTGATGCTATCTAGCCATCTCATCCTCTGCCGTCCCCTTCTCCTTTTGCCTTCAGTCTAGTCTTTCCCAGCATCAGGGTCTTTTCCAGGGAGTTTTCTCTTCGCATTAGGTGGCCAAAATATTGGAGCTTCAGCTTCATTATCTGTCCTTCCAAGGAGCACTCAGGGTTGATTTCCTTTAGGATGGACTGATTGGACCTCCTTGCAGTCCAGGGCACTCGTAAGAGTCTTCTCCAGCACCACAGTTCGAAAGCATCAATTCTTCGGCGCTCAGCCTTCCTTATAGTCCAGCTCTCACAGCCATACATTACTACTGGGAAAACCATAGCTTTGATTAGACGGACCTTTGTCGGCAAGGTGATGTCTCTGCTTCTTACTATGCTGTCTAGGTTGGCCGTAGCTTTCCTCCCAAGGAGCAAGCGTCTTTTAATTTCAGGGCTACAGTCACCGTCTGCGGTGATCTTGGAGCCCAAGAAAGTAAAATCTGTCACTGCTTCCATTTCTTCCCCTTCTATATGCCAGGAAGTGATGGGGCCAGATGCCATGATCTTAGTTTTTTTAATGTTGAGTTTCAAACCAGCTTTTGCACTCTCCTCTTTCACCCTCAACAAGAGGCTCTTGAGATCCTCTTCGCTTTCTGCCATTAGGGTGGTATCGTCTGCATATCGGAGGTTGTTGATAATTCTCCCAGCAATCTTAATTCCGACCTCTGATTCATCCAACCCGGCATTTCTCATGATGTACTCTGCATATAAGTTAAATAAGCAGGGTGACAATATGCAGCCTTGTCGTACTCCTTTCCCAATTTTGAACCAATCGGTTGTTCCATGTCCGGTTCTTACTGTTGCTTCTTGACCCTCGTACAGGTTTCTCAGGAGACAGGTAAGGTGGTCTGGTACTCCCATCACTTTAAGAATTTGCCACAGTTTGTTGTGATCCACACAATCAAAGGCTTTAGCGTAGTCAATGAAGCAGAAATAGACTATTTCTGGAATTCTCTTGCTTTCTCCATGATGCAGCAAATGTTGGCGATTTGATCTCTAGTTCCTCTGCCTCTTCGAAACCCAGCTTGTACTTCCGGTAGTTCTCGGTTCGCATACTGCTGAAGCCTAGCTTGTAGGATTTTTAGCATCACCTTGCTGGCATGTGAAATGAACGCAATGGTGCGGTAGTTTGAACACTCTTTGGCATTGCCCTTCTTTGGAATTGGAATGTAAACTGACCTTTTCCAGTCTTGTGGCCACTGTTGAGTGTTCCAGATTTGTTGACATATTGAATGCAGCACTTTAACAGCATCATCTTTTAGGATTTTAAATAGTTCGGCTGGAATACTGTCATCTCTGCTAGCTTTGTTGTTACTAATGCTTCCTAAGGCCCACTTGACTTCACTCTCGAGGATGTCCGGCTCAAGTTCAATGACCGTACTATCATGGCTATCAGGGACATTCAGATCTTTCCTGTATAGTTCTTCTGTGTATTCTTGCCACCTCTTCTTAATCTCATCTGCTTCTGTTAGGTCCCTGCCTTCTTTGTCCTTGATCATGCCCGTCTTTGCACAAAACGTTCCCTTGAGATCTCCAATTTTCTTGAAGAGATCTCTAGTCTTTCCCATTCTGTTGTTTTCCTCGATTTCTTTGCATTGTTCATTTAAGAAGGCCTTCTTGTCTCTCCTTGCTATTCTCTGGAACTCTGCGTTCAGTTGGGTATATCTTCCCCTTTCTCCCTTGCTTTTCGCTTCCCTTCTTTCGTGAGCTACTTGTAAAGCCTCATCAGACAGCCACTTTGCTTTCTTACATTTCTTTTTCTTTGGGAGGGATTTCGTTGCTGCCTCCTGAACAATGTTACGGACCTCCGTCCATAGTTCCTCAGGCACTCTGTCTATCAGGTCTAATCCCTGAAATCTATTCCTCACCTCCACTGTATATTCATCAGGGATATGATTTAGGTCATACCTGAACGGTTTAGTGGTTTTCCCTATGTTCTTCAATTTAAGCCGAAATTTTGCAAGAAGCAGCTCATGATCTGAGCCACAGTCAGCTCCAGGTCTTGTTTTTACTGACTGTATGGAGCTTCTCCATCTTTGGCTGCAAAGGACATAATCAATCTGATTTCGATATTGACCATCTGGTGACGTCCATGTGTAGAGTCGCCTCTTGTGCTGTTGGAAAAGAGTGTTTGCTATGATCAGCATGTTCTCTTGGCAAAACTCTATTAGCTTTTGTCCTGCTTCATTTTGTACACCAAGGCCATGCCTGCCTGTTATCCCGGTGATTTCTTGATTTCCTACTTTAGCATTCCAATCCCCTATGATGAAGAGGACATCTTTTTTTGGTGTTAGTTCTAGAAGGTGTTGTAGGTCTTCATAGAACCGATCAACCTCAGCTTCTTCGGCCTCAGTGGTTGGGGCATAGACTTGAATTACTGTGATGTTGAATGGTTTGCCTTGGATTCGTACTGAGATCATTCTATCATTTTTAAGATTGTACCCCAGTACTGCTTTTCCCACCCTTTTGTTGACTATGAGTGCTACTCCATTTCTTCTAAGGGATTCTTGCCCACAGTAGTAGATATGATGGTCACCTGAATTAAATTCGCCCATGCCTGTCCATTTGAGTTCGCTGATTCCCAAGATGTCGATGTTCAATCTTGCCATCTCATGTTTGACCACCTCCAGCTTACCTTGATTCATTGATCTGACATTCCAGGTTCCTAAACAATATTGTTCTTTACAGCATCGGATTTTCTTTTCACCACCAGACACATCCACAGCTGAGTGTCCTTTTGGCTTTGGCCCAGCCGCTTCACTCTTTCTGGCGCTACTTGGAAATACCCTCTGCTCTTCCCCAGTAGCATATTGGACACCTTCCGACCTGAGGGGCTCATCTTCCGGCGTCGTATCTTTTAGCCTTGTGATATGTTCCATGGGGTTTTCTTGGCAAGAATACTGGAGTGGGTTGCCATTTCCTTCTCCAGTGGACCACATTTTGTCAGAACTCTCTGCCATGACCTGTCCGTCTTGGGTGGCCCTGCACGGCATAGCTTATGGCTTCACTGAGTTACGCAAGCCGCTTCGCCACAACAAGGCAGTGATCCATGAAGGGGTTCCACAATTCACATCTGTGCAAATTTGTACTTGTGGAGATGTGCAAATCCCCACAAAATGTGCAAATCCTTCCCCCATGCACATTTTCATGGTTTAGCCTGTGGGGGAAATGCACATTTTCAGCCAGTTTATTTTATGTTGCATATTTTTCTATTAGTAGATTTGTGCAACATTCAGGAAAGTTAGAAAAAAGTCCACAAGTCCACAGAATCTGCCCAACTGGGGAAGAGCCACTGCAGAATCAATGGGTCAGATTCATAAAAATCCAAACTCATTTGATTCCATTGTGTATTTCTCCATCATCTGTAGTGTTCATTGATAAGTGTAGAGCCTTTTCCCTTGCTCGCCATGTGCATGGACACCAGGGAAGCATTTCTGCCACAGGCATTGGTGACAGGGGCATGGATGTGGCATGGATCAATATCAAGGGTTGGGACTAACCCACACAGCCCCATGCCCCACCACCCATGTTTTGCCAGTTCATATGTTTGTGTCATGTGAACCTTCATCTTGCTTCATCCAGGGAACCTTCTGAAGGAAGAAGAAATCTTGGAGGGCTCTGAAAGGGACAAGACCTGGACCCTATTTGGGCATTCACTCCTCAAATGACTACAATTGCATGAGGGGAAAAACAGGACACAATTTGCTGGCTCCAGCCATTGTACCATGTCCCCATCGACATTATCTCATTTGAGGGGAAGCCTGCTCTTCACACACAGGCTCCCTGTGTGATTTAGAATCCTGCATCATCAAGGTTTTAGTAGGAATCATAAATATTGTGGTGCCTATGAATATGACTATCCTAACATCTTACTTTAATAATAGGGTTTGGAGAAAACAGGTAATTGACTGGATGCTAACAGTATTGAGCACTTCACTGATTCAAAGTAATATATATTTTACTCTTGCTGACATTGCAAAGGAGACAGAATAGAGACTCTTCTACAGTGGCACTTAAACCAACCTTTCTCCCATTTGTCATGCAACAAATGCATTTACAATTCTTTATGGATTAATTTCTCTGAATAGGAAAAAAAAATGGCATGACAACTCATTATTTAAGAAGCAGCTCTATTCTCACTTTGTTGTTGTATGATCTCACTGCAAGCAGTCCAATTAATCTTCAGTCAATGGGTATATTAATATACAACCACTTGCAAAGTATATAGGGAAAAGCACCTTTCGGGGGGGGGGGAATTTGGAGCAGCGAAACTGTGATGCAGAAATGGTTTCATGTGTCCCTCCCTACTGTCCAGTTGCGATCATCACATCCTCCCAAAATACATTTTCCAGTTTAGAAAGTTCATCACAGGAACTTGCATGTCAACTGTTTGTCTCTAGGTCCCACTGATTTAAAAGAGATCTATTTCCAAGCATGTATACTGAGCCTAGTCCTGCTTAATATGAACTGGATTTTTAAAGTCGCTTTTTAAAGTCAGTATGGCTAAGTAACTAGTATATCCAGATGAGGGATATATGAGAATTTAAGTTTTGCTCACAAAACATGTGAGCATGCCCTGTTTGAAGCCTCAAATGTGATTGCAAACACAAGCGCTTGTCTGCCAAAAATGTCCACAAATTGCCAGACATGTGCTCATGTTTGATTTGTGCAAATTTCCTGGGTTGATTTTGCTCAGGTTTCTTAATTTGCTCAACTTTCCCCCTGAAGACTGAAAGCCCCACTGTAGTCTATGGAGAAAAGTTGTACAAATTAAGAAATTTGCACAAATTTGGGTAAATTTGCACAAATTTCATATTCAGTCAGTTCTCAATTTGCTGAATTTTCCCATTCACGCAGGGCGAGCAGCAATCACAAACTGGAACAGCAATCGGGCCTGAGAGGAGCAACGAGACAACTTCAGGAAAACTTTAGTGATCTGGAACATCATTTGTTCATCCATCCCTAATCTAGACATGGAGACATTTTCCTGGGGAGAGAAAATAAATATTGACTCAGATTAATGCTGTGGTATAGACATGGCCATACAGGTACAGAAGATCACTCCGGTTTTAAAGATGGTCATTTTTGAACTTGGCTTGTTTCTATCTGGCTTGGAGAAAATCCAGCCAAATAGACCCCCCCTCCCCATCCCCTGTCTTATGTGTGTGTAGTTCAGGCATTGTTGGAAATGATTATCTACCTGTCACTTACCTGTCCCAGGCCTCAACCTGGTCTCTTCCATATGAAATGGACTGCAACTCCCATCATTCTTAGTTAGCATGTAACACATCTGGAGAGCACCAGGTTGGGGAAGGTTGGCTTATCCAAAACTAAACCTTGTTTTGCTTGCCTTTCCTTATGAAATGGGCTACGTAGGTTTTCCAGAGTAGGTGTACTTTGGCCTTTGGGGGAACAGACAACTGGAGGCTTATGCTGTCTTCAAAAGAATAGGGTTAGTTGTGTGAGAATTTGTATGCTAATTTTAATTGCTTGTGTGCCAGATGAGGAGTGGGGAGACAAAGGCGCAAATCCCAATTTATCTCTGAAACTGACTGAGTCAGCTGAATGATGATCTGTGATACCTAATCCATTCCATAGAATTGTTAAAAGAATAAAAGGAAGGTGGAGAACCTGACTACCTTGGAGGAGGAGTGGGATATATATTTGTACAGAAAAGAGAAGTGGGATATACATATGTACAGAGAAGATAAAATAGCCGGTATATGCATACAACCTAGGTTGAGCTTCTTCCACAGCAGGAGCAATTAAAGCAGAGATGGTCAAGCATTTCCTGTTGAAAAATATATTCTCTTAGGAGTAATCTATCAGTGGATGGGGCTAAGACAGCAGTGAGAAGGGCAGAGCCAACAGTGTGTGAAGCCAGTCCATTTTCTCTGTCTCCTTTCTGCCGCCCACCTTCTTCTCTCTCTCCTTCTCTCCTTCTTCCTCCCTCTCCAGCAGGCTGCCAGAGAAGGGACAGAGCTCTTGCCAGACACCCGAACCAATCACTTGCAGAAGGCTTTTGAAATCAGTCCAAGGGCTACATTCAGACCTTGGTTCACAAATCTTCCCCCCACACACACACACACACATGTACGCGCGCGCGCGCACACACCTGAATTAAGGTTTTGGAGCTCAGCGAGAACTTCAAATGTGTGATGAGGCTTTCAGTTTCCTGTCTATAGAATAAGAAACTCATCCCATGGGAGTACCCTAGTTTTGGGGCCATGGACTTGTTTTTAATGCCTGGAATCAGTCTAAGGGCATTTGATGAAATAGCGAAGATAGTGGTGCTTTGAGCATGCCTAGCGCATGTTTTCCTCACCTTGGAGGGAATGCAGCCAGTATGGGTTCCTCAGACAGGTCAAGGCTCAGTGGTAGGAGAACATATGCTTTGCATGCCAAAGACACAGTGTTCTTCCTGAAGCCCTAGAGAGCTGTTGCCTGTCAGATTAAGCAGCACTGGGCTAGATGGTCCAATACTCTTATCCAATGTAATGGAAGCTTGAATTCATATCTTAGATCAGAGAATATGATTTCTAAGCAGGTCCAAGATTTCTATTTTTAGAAATATACTACTGGTGGGGGTTGTTGTTGTTGTTATTCCAGTGGAGGCCAGAAGGCAAATAGCAGTTTATCTGCTCAGATCTAGTTCTTATTAAAGTATTTTCTCCATCTTTTCCAGACTGGTAATTATTTGCCAGCTGTTGAGATCAAACTCTGTGTGTGTGTGTGCATGAAAAATGACAGGGAGTTTTTAGTGTTATTTTTGGTCTTCTCTCAAAACTGCTATATCTGGGATGCAGAAGCCATTTGAACACCATTGATAGTATCCCCATGGAGAGTTACACCAGGAACATTTCTGGTGTGAAGGATTCCATACAGTGTTTGTGTTAACATAAGCCCTATTATAATAAGTACATTCCCTCAAATACTGAGGTGAGTCTGAAGAGGCAATTTCAGAATATTGCTACTGAGCCAATATTTCTATTCAGTCTCTTAATCATCTGAGTGCCTGCCTCAGATCAGGAGCTTAATGAACTAAAGGGGAGGGGACCCCAAAGAAAAGATGTTTACAATAGCAGAACTGTATATTACACATAATGCACCTTTTAGTGTGAGCTCTTATGGAGGTTTCCTTTTAAAATTGTGTTCTGCTGATGGAAGTAACTTGTTGGAATTCTTTATGAATCTGGTTTTATATTCCATCTTTTGGGTTCAGAAGTTTAATATAGCTGCTATTTGCGTTTTGTCTGTTGTATGCATTTTGTAGACATGGTGTGAGGTGGATAGAGAGTCTCAGCCGGTTGACCCTTTTCTGGAACACTGACAATGCAGAGATGAGAGCTTATTGTTTTAAAAGGAGAGTGAGCACGTTGCTACATCAAGTGAATCATGTGTATTACCCTAAGTGTTTCCAGTCCAATGCAAAGGTGCCTAGTTACCTGCAAGTGCTGCATCAGCAAAGTTACACAATGAAAATCATTCATAAGTTGGGACGTTTTGCATGTCTGGAGAGTTTGACATAGACTTTCCTTTTAGAGAGTGTGAACAATGGACTCAGGCTCTGAACAGCCACCATCACATTCTTCAAAGCAGTGCCTGGTGACTAGCGATGTATGAGAATTTAGTCTTTGCTCACAAAACATGCAAACATGTCCTATTCAAAGCCCTGAATGCAAGTACAAGCACTAGGGATAGCAGAGGAATCTGCAATGGAACCAGATTTCAGTTTTTCATGAATCCAACCCATGGATTCCACAGCGGACCAGCTCTTCCCCTGTTGGGTGGATTCTGCCGACTTGTGGACCGGTTTTCTAACGTTCCTGAATTTTGCACAAAATTTGTCATAGAAAAATGCACAAAATAAAAAACCTGGCCAAAATATGTGCATTTCCCCCATAGGCTAAAGTGTGCAAATGCACATTTCAAGGAATTTGCACATTTTCGAACATGCACAATTGTGCAATTCCACATTTGCACAAATGTGAATGTGCACACATTCAGAAACAAAAAAATCTGATTCTGTCAGGGGGCAGACAATGGAACAAGAGGTGACTGACAATCCATGAAATGGATTGTCGGAATGGATTTTACATGATCCACACATCCCTAATGAACATGTGTCCACTGAAAGTATTTGCAAATGGTCAAACACCTGCTCGCATTTGTCACATTCCAAATTTCCAGTTTGATTTGCACAAATGTCCTAATTTGCATAAATTTCCTCAGTAGACTGAATCAGCCCTGCTTTAGTCTATAGACAAAGTTTGCGTAAATCAGAGGAAATTTGCACAAATCTGAGCACATTTGGGCAAATTAGGGGAGATTTGCATAAATTTCCCATTCAATTGCCGCTGTCAGGAGCTCCCTGGTGGCCTCTTTCAGTAGACTCCAATAGCCAACTCGACACAGATGAAAGGATTCTTTTCAAAGCTTTAATCCTTTTACAACTTAATGACTCTTTCAGATGCTAATCACCAGCGACTAAAGCAAGGAACAGAAGAGTGGCCTAAGCTTCGAATAGGCAGTTGATCCCCATTTGAAAGAGAGTCACTTGAAGACCCAGAACTTATGGGCTAGGGAGAGATCCTCCCTCTTTCTCTTGGGTCCATGGGGGGTGGCCATTGCTTGCCCGCCAAATGGGCACTACTCCTCCTTTCCATGCCCTCCATCGCTCGTCGCTCTCTGCATCTGCGTCGAGCATCTAGCAAGCCTCATTCCCGCACTTTCTCACTGGTAGGATCACTATCTATATCTGGAATGCCAGCCGGTGGAATCTCTGCCAGCTGCTGTGCCTGTGAGAGATGAGCTGGCTCCTCTCCCATGGATTGCTGTTCCTCCTCAGAATCAGAACTGCTCTGGGGCTCTATAGGCTCAGTTTCCACCCTGACAGCCACTTGATTTACTGCAAATCTCCCATTCACACAAAGTGAGCAGAAAATGCAAACAGGAATTGGGACAAATGGCAAGATGATGTTTGGAGAATCCTAGCAATCGTGAACATCACTTGTTCACATATCCCTACAGGTGACAGGTAATGGTTTTGGTTTTCAGAGACTTGAAGGTGGTACATTGACAGAAACATTGTTGCTTTTGAAGTACATGCCCGTTTGTTTGGTTGCACTGTCACTGGGGTCAAACAGGCTTTGTAGGTTTTCAAAGCACTACAAAAACCTGCAACACATGTTTACTGGACAGCAGTGGTCACTATGGGGCAATGTTACTGTTTCATATCACCTTCAATTTCAGTGGGGTGGGGGGAGCTCCAGGGGAACACTGTCGGCGAGTAGGGAAACCAAGCAGCAGCTGGAACTCCTTTTCTACCAGCATTGTCTTTACTTTTTAATAGTGAAGAGTGAGGATAAGAGCCAGTCAACCTGCTGCTGCCCTCACAGGAAACATTTAAAGGGGGAAAAGGGGATGAAGCCACCAAAACTGATTAAAACATTCCTGCCCACAATTCAGCACCCATATTGGTGCAGCCCTATTTGACACATGATGGAATTTATACAAAACTGCCCCTGCCCTCCCACCCCGCAAGCACACATATAAAAATAGCAACATGACCGAAAGACCACAAATAAATAGCCAAACCTCTCAATTTCATGTCTTATCCAAGAGACACACATGTCCAGTCACACAGGGCTCCACTTAAAAGTGGAGATCTGCACTGGGTAATGCTGCTCTACACCGCCTTAGGAACGTGATACCATTCCACTAGAAACATATGAGGAATATTCAGCAGACTCTGCAATTGTGCCTTCTTTACTGGGTAGAGGGAACACATGTGTGAGATCCATTCTGGACTGATTTGTTAGGCATTTCCAGAGCAGAGCAGAAATTGTTCTGAAATGCTGTGAATTACATGTGTACTGAACTCAGAGACCTTGAAACAAATTCATTCACAAGCATATAAAAGGTACAGCAACTTGAACTGAGATCTTACAGTGGAAGAGATCATATCCCTGGGTTCTTTCCACCACAGTCGGCAGCCTCCTGACTTTGGGTTAAGCCTGACTCTATTTGTTGAAGCTTCCCTTTAGGACATAGATTTCAACTGTATCAAATTGGAGTTGCTATACCAATGCAAGTATGCGAGTGTTTGGGTTTTGAACATTTCAGAAGACTCCATGGCTCACTTTACATTGGAAATAGATTAAGCAAGAAAATCATCACATTCTATAAAAGAGAAAGACAAAATGTTTTACACTAATGCAGTTTAGTCAAATAACCTGTTGCTTTTACAAACTACCCTAACCTGACTTGACGGAAGATGTGTTGACTTCAGGTCAATAGGACTTGAGTTAAGCTAATACACTGAGGCTGCAATGCCATACAAATGTATGTAGGAGCAAGTCCCATTGAACTCAACAGGGCTTAACTCAGTAGGACTTCTGCATAGACATATATAGTATTGCAGTGTCAGGTTTTTAGCATCAATCAAATTATGGAGATTCTACTCATAGCTCACTGGCCCTTAGCAGTGTCCAGTGTTTGCTTGATTTCAGGTGAATCATAGCATAGTGACTAGAAGCTAAGTTAGATGTAATGAAGTCAACACAAGTTGACCTTTACCATGGGTTTTGGTGGGGTAGACAGGTGCTGTGAATGCTTGAACAGATATCTAGATTTTGCAATGGAATTCTCTATTTTTTAAAAAAACATAGTAAGCAAAAATGCAAGTATTAGGCCAAAAACTACAATCCATCTTTTGTAGTTTTTCACATAACATTATTTGAAATGGTCACAAGGACATTCCAACTAGGGATATTGGAGAAATTTGCAAGGGAACCACATGAGTCTGGATTTTCATGAATCCACCCCACAGATTCCACAGCAGACCAGCTTTTCCCCTATTGGGTGGATTTCACAGACTTGAGAACTGGTTTTCTAACTTTATCAAATTTGCACAAATTTTGTCATTGAAAAATACACAATTAAAAAAAAAAAAAACAGGCCAAAAATGTGCATTTCCCCCATAGGCTAAAACATGAAAATGTGAAGGGGGGGGGGATTTGTGCATCTTCACAAAGGCAAATTCGCACAGATCAAGAAATTAAAATAAATAAAATCTGATTCTGTTGATGGGCGTACAAGGGAATGAACGGTGGCTGACAATATGCAAAACACAGGGGGAACAGATTTTACACAATGTCTATATTCCTAATTCCAACACAGCAAAATATGCTGGAATAATCAAAGTGTTGACTTAATCACATGTGTCTTAGCCTTGTTGCTCATGATTTCATGGCTTTTGGATGGCTTTTTGAATGATAGCTACAGTTACCACACAATTGGTATGATTATGAACTCGCCTTTGCATGTAAGTTGATAAAGCTAGAACCTAGAAGAAAAAAGAGGGCTGCCTGTGAAAAGACTGGGAAATATTGAGGGGAAATTCTGCAAAAACATTGAATCAGAATTACCAGCATCATTGTGCCAGAAATTAGGAGTCATGATTTGGGGAAGAGATGGGGCCTGAAAATTCTAGAGTATTTGGCACATAGGGATAGATGGATTTCTCAGTTTTGGTTTCTCTCAGTTTCTCATATTTCCAATGTTAAATTTGGTTCATCCCAAACTCTGAGAATTATTTTTCTTAAAATGTTTGCATGAAAATCCATATGAATTCCGTGCTCATTTTGGCCTAATACTTGCATTTTTGCATGCATTTTTGCTTACTATGCTTTTTTAAAAAATAGAGAATTCCATTGCAAAATTTGGAGAAGTGTGAATTCAAAGGATAACTGAGTTTTGGTTCATGTAGTGGCTTGAAAGTGAGAAATCAGGTAAGTTGCAATAAAATTACAATGGAAGAAATATCTCTTCCATCCCAGTTACTATCATGGCTCACATTTAATCCACAACCACATTGAATAGATTTTTTTTTTCTTTTGGTACCCAAATGACGCAAAATGTTGTCTGTATCCAGTGTCACCCACTCTGGATGTAAATCAAGTTACTAATATGTTTCTTCTTTAAAAGACCATATTATTTCTACAAGGTAGACCCCCCTCCCCGCAAAAACAATTAAAGATATTGCAGATTGCATTCCTATGGTTGACGTTAAAAAGAATGGGATTGGAGGCTGGGGCTCTGTTCATTTTCTCAAGCAGGTGGCTGAATGCATGCAGTTGTCGATCATTAGATAATGATCCCCCCAGACTTGTAGTTATTGCAACAATTCATTAAACTGGTAAGGTGAAAAATATGAAGGCTATGATGGCTCAGGGAATTGGTAACAGCATATGGACTCTTTCATTGCTAGTGTAAATCCAGAGTGGGTTAACAGTCAGCAACTATTAGTTGTCCCCCATCTAATGACTCTCTGGTGACTCGGGTTGATAGGAATTGGTGGATTCAGGCAAAACCCCAGGAGTCTATATCACAAAATCTACTCCAACATGTAACACCTGTCTTGGCAGCGGTCTATGCACATTGACTGAGTAGTGGAAGAACATATTGAATAAACATTCACCCAGTACTCCGCTCACCTGGTCAGATTGGAGAAATATATATATATCTTCTTAAGACATGTGCGTGCGTGTGTGTGTGTGGGGGGTTGAATTGGAAAACTGTAATGCACTGGATCAGCACAGTCTTCAAGGCATTGCTGTGTAGCCCATGTTGATCTTCCAACAGCCTGCCAGGGAAATAATAGAAGGTTAATGAGACTGGCATAGGCAGCCCAATCAAATGGGAGGACGTGTTCAAAGCTCTCCACAATTTGTTGTTGTTGTTCAGTCGTTCAGTCGTGTCCGACTCTTCGTGACCCCATGGACCATAGCACGCCAGGCCTTCCTGTCCTGCGCTCTCTCCCGGAGCGTGCTCAAGTTCATATTCATTGCATCCGTGATGCTATCTAGCCATCTCATCCTCTGCCGTCCCCTTCTCCTTTTGCCTTCAGTCTTTCCCAGCATCAGGGTCTTTTCCAGGGAGTTTTCTCTTCGCATTAGGTGGCCAAAATATTGGAGCTTCAGCTTCATTATCTGTCCTTCCAAGGAGCACTCAGGGTTGATTTCCTTTAGGATGGACTGATTGGACCTCCTTGCAGTCCAGGGCACTCGTAAGAGTCTTCTCCAGCACCACAGTTCGAAAGCATCAATTCTTCGGCGCTCAGCCTTCCTTATAGTCCAGCTCTCACAGCCATACATTACTACTGCGAAAACCATAGCTTTGATTAGACGGACCTTTGTCAGCAAGGTGATGTCTCTGCTTCTTACTATGCTGTCTAGGTTGGCCATAGCTTTCCTCCCAAGGAAAAGCGTCTTTTAATTTCAAGGCTACAGTCACCATCTGCGATGATCTTGGAGCCCAAGAAAGTAAAATCTGTCACTGCTTCCATTTCTTCCCCTTCTATATGCCAGGAAGTGATAGGGTCAGATGCCATGATCTTAGTTTTTTTAATGTTGAGTTTCAAACCAGCTTTTGCACTCTCCTCTTTCACCCTCAACAAGAGGCTCTTGAGATCCTCTTCGCTTTCTGCCATTAGGGTGGTATCGTCTGCATATCGGAGGTTGTTGATAATTCTCCCGGCAATCTTAATTCCGATCTCTGATTCATCCAACCCGGCATTTCTCATGATGTACTCTGCATATAAGTTAAATAAGCAGGGTGACAATATGCAGCCTTGTCGTACTCCTTTCCCCATTTTGAACCAATCGGTTGTTCCATGTCTGGTTCTTACTGTTGCTTCTTGACCCTCGTACAGGTTTCTCAGGAGACAGGTAAGGTGGTCTGGTACTCCCATCACTTTAAGAATTTGCCACAGTTTGTTGTGATCCACACAATCAAAGGCTTTAGCGTAGTCAATGAAGCAGAAATAGACGTTTTTCTGGAATTCTCTTGCTTTCTCCATGATGCAGCGAATGTTGGCGATTTGATCTCTAGTTCCTCTGCCTCTTCTAAACCCAGCTTGTACTTCCGGTAGTTCTCGGTTCACATACTGCTGTAGCCTAGCTTGTAGGATTTTGAGCATCACCTTGCTGGCATGTGAAATGAGCGCAATTGTGCGGTAGTTTGAACACTCTTTGGCGTTGCCCTTCTTTGGAATTGGAATGTAAATTGACCTTTTCCAGTCTTGTGGCCACTGTTGAGTGTTCCAGATTTGTTGGCATATTGAATGCAGCACTTTAACAGCATCATCTTTTAGGATTTTAAATAGCTCGGCTGGAATACTGTCATCTCCGCTAGCTTTGTTGTTACTAATGCTTCCTAAGGCCCACTTGACTTCACTCTCGAGGATGTCCGGCTCAAGTTCAGTGACCGCACTATCATGACTATCAGGGACATTCAAATCTTTCCTGTATAGTTCTTCTGTGTATTCTTGCCACCTCTTCTTAATCTCATCTGCTTCTGTTAGGTCCCTGCCTTCTTTGTCCTTGATCATGCCCGTCTTTGCACAAAACGTTCCCTTGAGATCTCCAATTTTCTTGAAGAGATCTCTAGTCTTTCCCATTCTGTTGTTTTCCTCGATTTCTTTGCATTGTTCATTTAAGAAGGCCTTCTTGTCTCTCCTTGCTATTCTCTGGAACTCTGCATTCAGTTGGGTATATCTTCCCCTTTCTCCCTTGCTTTTCGCTTCCCTTCTTTCGTGAGCTACTTGTAAAGCCTCATCAGACAGCCACTTGGCTTTCTTGCATTTCTTTTTCTTTGGGACGGATTTCGTTGCTGCCTCCTGAACAATGTTACGGACCTCCGTCCATAGTTCCTCAGGCACTCTGTCTATCAGGTCTAATCCCTGAAATCTATTCCTCACCTCCACTGTATATTCATCAGGGATATGATTTAGGTCATACCTGAACGGTTTAGTGGTTTTCCTGACGTTCTTCAATTTAAGCCGAAATTTTGCAAGAAGCAGCTCATGATCTGAGCCACAGTCAGCTCCAGGTCTTGTTTTTACTGACTGTATGGAGCTTCTCCATCTTTGGCTGCAAAGGACATAATCAATCTGATTTCGATATTGACCATCTGGTGACGTCCATGTGTAGAGTCGCCTCTTGTGTTGTTGGAAAAGAGTGTTTGCTATGATTAGCATGTTCTCTTGGCAAAACTCTATTAGCTTTTGTCCTGCTTCATTTTGTACACCAAGGCCATGCCTGCCTGTTATCCCGGTGATTTCTTGACTTCCTACTTTAGCATTCCAATCCCCTATGATGAAGAGGACATCTTTTTTTGGTGTTAGTTCTAGAAGGTGTTGTAGGTCTTCATAGAACCGATCAACCTCAGCTTCTTCGGCCTCAGTGGTTGGGGCATAGACTTGAATTACTGTGATGTTGAATGGTTTGCCTTGGATTCGTACTGAGATCATTCTATCATTTTTAAGAATGTACCCCAGGACTGCTTTTCCCACCCTTTTGTTGACTATGAGTGCTACTCCATTTCTTCTAAGGGATTCTTGCCCACAATAGTAGATATGATGGTCACCTGAATTAAATTCGCCCATGCCTGTCCATTTTAGTTTGCTGATTCCCAAGATGTCGATGTTCAATCTTGCCATCTCATGTTTGACCACCTCCAGCTTACCTTGATTCATTGATCTGACATTCCAGGTTCCTAAACAATATTGTTCTTTACAGCATCGGATTTTCTTTTCACCGCCAGACACATCCACAGCTGAGTGTCCTTTCGGCTTTGGCCCAGCCGCTTCACTCTTTCTGGCGCTACTTGGAAATACCCTCTGCTCTTCCCCAGTAGCATATTGGACACCTTCCGACCTGAGGGGCTCATCTTCCAGCGTCATCTCTTTTAGCCTTGTGATACGTTCCATGGGGTTTTCTTGGCAAGAATACTGGAGTGGGTTGCCATTTCCTTCTCCAGTGGACCACATTTTGTCAGAACTCTCTGCCATGACCTGTCCGTCTTGGGTGGCCCTGCACGGCATAGCTTATGGCTTCACTGAGTTACGCAAGCCCCTTCGCCACAACAAGGCAGTGATCCATGAAGGGGCTCTCCACAATACAGTTCCTTCATTGTATTCTTTTCCTAAACCTCTGGGTAAGGATGCATAGATATTGTTAAATCTGTTCTGTCTGTGTTCCATGGATTGTCAGGCATCTTTCATTTTGTTGTCCACTCTCATGACAGCATTGGATTTTAAAGAGATGTATGGAGATGTCTTTGCTCCACTTGCACTAATGCACATTAGTCCTCATTCGCACTCGCACTAATGCGCATTAGCAGTAATGTGCAAAAGTGCAAGTGTGCATTTGTGCAAATCTTCCCCAAAGTAAAAACAAACAAACAAAAACAGTTTGCAAATCTAAAGAATCTGTGCTACTCAGAAAAAGCCAGTCTGCTCGGGAATCTAGAGGATGAATTCATAGAGATCTGAACCCATCTGAATCCATTGCAGATTTCTCCGACATTTCTACTTCTGGGTTTTACACTAATCTCAGTGTCTCCAACATGATGCCTGTGGGCATCAACGTGTTCTCAAACACCTTCCTTAGTGCCCACGGGGTTCCCTGCCCCTTCTGATTTTAATGTTATTTCTTAAGATTTTAAAAATTGTTAATATTTTTTAACTGGGCAGCTGGTAGGCTGGAAAGTGCTGCCATCCATTGAAATCTTTTTTGGCATTCCAAATAGTGGTTTTCTGTTTTGGTGCTCAGAACTCACAACTGCCTTGTGATTAGGTTCTAGGATAAGCTACTTTTCTTCTAGCCTCACCAATTTGCCTTTTGGGAAATGGGTGTTTTGTGACTGACCATATCCACCATGACAACCATTTTGTGAAAGTGCCCACATCACTCTCTCAAAATTCTAAATGTGTCCCCCACTTGAAAAAGACTGGAGACCACTGCACTAAGAAAAAGATAGTATAATATAGTGACTAGAGTACTGAACTTGGATCAGGGAGAGCTTACATTAAGCTCAAAAGGTCTCATGAAATATATTTATTTATTTATTTATTATATTTCTATCCCATCACAGAATTCAGTCTGGTTACATGTGGTTCCCAGGTGGTCTCCCCTCCAAGCACTGACCAGAACCATACCTGCTTAGCTTCAGCAAGATGGCTGCCTCATGTGCCTTCAGACCACGCCTTGAGGCCAATACTGAGCACTCAACCCCTCTGCATTCACATCTTTGTGTGTGTTCCAGGGATAATACAAGCATAATGGTGTTTTGTCCAACAAGATGATAAGAATAAGTCCTCTGGAAAGGAGGTAAGATGTAGCACATGAAAGATCTCAGATCTTAGACAGTGTCAATGCCATAGCTCCTGCCACTCCCACTATTGCCACTTTCTGCCTGAAAGTCCAGCTGAGGTGTGAACATGTAGAATCTGATGAATTGCATCTGCAGTCAGATCCTCCAAGGGCATCACTGAAAACCAACTCCATGTTTGTCCATTATTTATCCACAGCAGGAGAGGCCTGAAAGAGGATTTGACAGTATGGAGAAAAAGCACACATAAATACATAAAACTTCCACCACCACCCCATTTTCTGAAATAAGGCTAATCCAAAGCTAAATGAATTGTATCCAAATAAGTGCAAACTATTTACAAGTTCTCCTCAGGATCCGAAAGACAATTTGGAAACATTTATTTTCATTACAGTGTGTGTGTGTGTGTGTGTGTGTTCTTCTCCAGGTTTGCTGGCACATTCTTCCTCTTGAAGTCCTGCTGTCATTCAGTTGCGATTGGGCCTTCAAGGCCTTTTAGATGTAAAATAGTTTGTTTGTAGCAGGTGGTCTTTCCTGCTGTTTATGATGTAGCCTTGGGAAGCCAGTCAGATGGAGCAGCTCTTCTTTATCTGCATGGAATCTGGATAAATCACAATCAAACAGATGGGAAGACAGTCAACGTATCGGAAGACACTAGACTAGCAGCAGTTCATAAAAATAAATAAATCTGCAAACACACAACACTTCCAAAAGTGAGACCGAAAGAGACAGACAGACAGACAGAAAGGGGGAGGCATGGACAATTTACTCTACCAACTGCTACAGGAGTGATCACTTTGTGTAAAAGTTTTTTTTTTCTTTAATATGGGAATTAGAAAAAATAAAAATAAATCCAATAAATGGCTTAAATGATCAGAGCTGCTCAGAATATAATTCTGCAAGTACAGCCTATATTATAGCAGTTAAACACCAGGAAATAGAAAATTAGGCCCTAATCTACTCTGTCAGATCAAAGAGGACAGGCAAAACTGGTTTCTACTGTTGCATCTAGGGATGTTAGGATTGTATTTAATCTGGTCTGCGTTAGGGCCGCAGATTGTGTTGGGCTTTTGGGTCCGCTGTTTGCATACCTGGAGACCCGGATTATTTCTTCCCCACCCAGAAAAATACGCAAATAAATTCCCAGCAAATTACAGAAGCAGTGACTGTCTTATAAATTTGGTGTGGGGGAGCACAGTATTGTGCTTTCTGGTAACATAGTGAGCATTGTGAATGTTTGTTTGTTGTTTAGAATGACATCTCCCATGTTGGTTTACTTCCTGGAATATCCATAACAGGACTTGGGGCCCTTTCCTGGGCATTTCAGTAAATTTGCTGGCTGGGAGGCTGCCCATTCTCTCCATCTTTGAAAGATGCAGGCGATCTCCCAGCTAGCAAACTTACAGGAATGCCCATGAAAGGACCCCAAGTCCTGTTATGGATATTCCAGGAAGTAAACCAACGTGGGAGATGTCATTCTAAACAACAAACAAACATTCACAATGCTCACTATGTTACCAGAAAGCACAATACTGTGCTCCCCCACTACTAAATTTCAGAAATTGGAAATTGGGGAAAAAGTGGAATCCGCCTGACCCACAGATGCCAGTCTGGGACGCAATCCACAGACCAGGTTGCAAGAAATCTGAACTCATTTGAGTCCATTGCGGATTTCTCCAGCATCCCTAGTTACATCAACAATATTTGTAGGGATGGCAGAGAATTCTGCCACGGATTCCAGTGAGGCCGGATTCTAAAGAACCGCTGCCACCGCCGCCACCGCCGAATCTGCTGCATCCACCCCCAGCCCCCCCACGGAATCTGTGGCGAAACAGCCTCCTGCCCCCCGCCCCCCCCACGGAATCCCCCGGGATGGAACCTACCTGGGGCGGATGCGGCGGATTCAGCAGTGGCGGCGATTCCGGCAGTGGCAGCGGCTCCGGCTGCAGCTGGTCTCCTGGCCAGCCGTGGCCGGGCTGCTGAGGCCACCATTGCCATCCTTGCAGCTGTGATAGGCTACATAAGAATTTACGTAGCCTAGCACGGCTAACCCCCCCCCCCAAAACCTGGCGTACGCAAATGGCGGTGGCTACAAGGGCCGCCACTTGCATTCCCTATTCTTCGCCGTTCTAGCCTATGTAAATATTTACGTAGGCAATTAAGGCGGAAAAAAAAGAAACGCAAATAGTGTAGTGGGCGCTATTTGTGTTGTTTTTTTCCCCGCTGTTTTATCCTACGTAAATATTTACGTAGGCTTTTACGGCGAAAAAAAAAGAAACGCAAATAGCGCCCACTATGCTACTTTCTGTTCCCTTTTTTTTCGCCGTAATTGCCTATGTAAATATTTACGTAGGCTAGAACGGCGAAAAATAGGGAACGCAAATGGCGGCCGCCATAGCCACCACCATTTGCGTACGCTGTATTTTTTTTTTTTTTGCCCAGCCATGATAGCCTATGTAAAGACATACGTAGCCTATCACGGCTGCCTGGCTGGACGCAAATGGCAGCCACTATGGCGTCCACCATTTGTGTCCGTACCAGCCAGTCCACAGCCAGAAATCCGGCTGCAGATGGCCCTGGCCGGCTGCTCCGCGGACCCACTATGGAGCAGAGCCGGCCAGGCAGGATTTGGGGGAGAGGACCAGATTGCCTCCCCACTCATCGAGGATTCCGGGGGGAGGGACAGAGCACCTCCCTAGGGATGTACGAAAGTGACTTACCTTTCGCGGATTATATTGATGGTGGGGGGGGAGGCGTTCCGTCCCTCCCCCCGGAATCCTGGACGGGGGGGAGGCAATCCTCAATGGCCGGCTGTGCTCCGCAGCAGCTCCGCGGAGCAACCAGCCAGGCCCAGCCCAGCCCAGAGCCATCCGCAGCCGGATTTCCAGCTGCGGAGGGCTCTGGGGAAAAAACAAACAAACCCGCATTCGCAAATGGCAGCGGCTATGGCCGCTGCCATTTGCATTCCTTATTTTTGGCCGTCTGAATCTACGTAAATATTTACGTAGACTATGACGGTGAAAATAAAGGGGAACGCAAATAGCGTAGCGGGTAATATTTGCGTCCCTTTTTGATTCACCGTTTTAGCCTATGTAAATATTTCCCCTTTATTTTTGCCGCCATAGTCTACGTAAATATTTACGTAGACTAAGACGGCCAAAAATAAGAAATGCAAATGGCAGCGGCCGCAGCAGCTGCCATTTGAGTACGCAGGTTTTGTTTTGTTTTTTAACCCACCCAGTTATGATAGGCTATGTAAAGATTTACGTAGCCTATCATGTATTACATAGCCTATCACATCTTCTTTTATTTTTTTTAACAAGACTGGAAATGGCGGTGGTGGCAGCCGGTCGGAAGACCAGCCGCCACCGCCACCACAGCCGCCGCCGCAGCCACCACCGCCCAGAAGATCCGCCCCAGGTAAGTCTCATCCTGGGGGGATCCACGGGGGGGCGGGGGGGGCAGGGCATTCCGCCATGGAGTTTGGGGGGCCAAATGCACTAGCATTCAGCCTCACCGACATCCGTGGCAGAATTCTCTGACATCCCTACACCTCCCCCCCCACGAACACAATCCGCAAAAAGGTAAGTGACTTTCGTACATCCCTAAATATTTGTATGGCAGCCATTCCTAGGGATGTATGAGAAATTTGTTTCAGTTCATTTATGACCAGAATTTACCTTGTTTGCACTTCCTGAACCCTGAATATGAATGTAACCTATGGTCAAAGCTCATAATTCCTGATCTTGCAATGCTGTCCACAGGGGAAAAAAATGTGTTTGAAAAATACGCATGGAGAAATGCATAGTTTTTTTAAAAAAACATGTGCACAAACATGCTTCAGTTAATAGGAGAAGGTTGCCTACTTTTGAATATGCACCCAAGTATGCAACCAATACACACCCAAGTAGTTTGGAACTTTTACAAACACACACACACGACACACACAGGGGTGTATGAAACCCCCCTTACCTGGCTCCGCCGGGTTCCGCTGGGGGGGGAGGCGCTTCCTCCCTCCCCCCAGAATCCTCGCCAGGGGGGAAGCGCACTGCGCCTCCCCCTGGAATCCTGGCCGACTGGCTCTGCTCCATGGGGATTCTGCGGAGCTGCCAGAGGGCTCCACCAGCAGCCAGACATCCAGCCGCTGGCTAGCAGGGACGCAAATGGCAGCTGCTGTAGCCACCGCTGTTTGTGTCCTTGTGTTCAGCCATGATAGGCTATGTAAAGACTTACGTAGCCTATCACGTCTGGGTTAAAAAAAAAAATGCATATGCAAATGGCGGTGGCTACGGCCACCGCCATTTGCGTTCCTTATTTTTGGCCGTCTTAGTCTATGTAAATATTTACGTAGACTAAGACGGCAAAAATAAGGGGGAACGCAAATAGCATAGCGGGCACTATTTGCATTCCCCTTTATTTTCACCATCTTAGTCTACGTAAATATTTACGTAGACTAAGACAGCCAAAAATAAGGAACGCAAATGGCGGCGGCCATAGGTGCCGCCATTTGCGTACGCGTTTTTTTTTTTTAACCCAGACATGATAGGCTATGTAAGTCTTTACATAGGCTATCATGAATGGGGGAGGGAACAGACTGCAAATGGCGGCGGTGGTGGCAGCTGGCTGGAAGACCAGCCTCCGCCGCCTCCACCGAAGCCGCCGCTGGAGCTGCCGCCGTCCGGAACATCTGCCCCAGTTAAGTCTCGTCCCATGGGGGATCCGCGGGGGGGCGGGGGGGGCAGGCCATTCCACCACGGAGTTCAGGGGGCCAAATGCACTGGCATTCGGCCTCACCGAGATCCGTGGCGGAATTCTTTGACATCCCTAGACACACATGAGCTTGAAATCTGATATGGACACAACTCAGACTGAGCTTCGATGTAGAACTTGGAGAACTGTGACAAGCTCAGGTTTTGCTGATTTCCACTTCCCTAGTCTTTTCCTATCACACTGCTGATGCTTGCGTGAGAGAATTTCCATATGATCCTTTCACCAGAAGGGATTTTGATCCATATAAGAGAGTGTATTCACCGCTAATATTCATGAAAATAGGGATGCCTTCAAAATTCTCTTCATCTGAACTTGTCCCCAAGTTCGGCATCCAAAATTGCCTAGTCTTGTTTGTGATTTGGAAATGCTACATTAAGAATTCTTCACCATCTTAAGTTTTTATTTCCAAAATTTGTACACAGCATGTGTGCACGAATAAATCATCTCCCAAAAGCAATCTTTATGGGATCACGTGTAGGGGTGCACGAAAGTCACTTACCTGGTCTCGCAGCTTTTCACGGTGGGGGGGATGTGCTTCGCTGCTCTCCCTGCGAAGTTCAGGCCAGTGGGGGGAGGCTTCCCGCCTCGCCTGGCCGAAATTCAGGCCGGGGGGGAGGCTTCCCGCCTCGCCCGGCCAAAATTCAGGCCGGGAAGGAGGCGCCTCGCCTCGCCCGGCTGCGAAATTAAAAGTTAAAAAAAAAATGACCCCGTGATAGGCTACGTGACGATTAACGTAGCCTATCACGGCTAGATCTGCAAAGTCAGCCGTGATAGGCTACGTAAATCATCACGTAGCCTATCACGGGTGACTTAAAAAAAAAAAAGCACGTACGCAAATGGCGGCCCCCATAGGGAGCCGCCATTCGCGTTCCTTATTTGGTCGCTGTAGTCTATGTAAAGCTTTACGTAGACTACGGTGAAAATAAGGGCAACGCAAATAGCATTGCCCTTATTTTCGCTGTAGTCTACGTAGTCTTTATGTAGACTACAGTGACCAAATAAGGAACGGGAATGGCGGCTCCCTATGGGGGCCGCCATTAGCCGTACGTGCTTTTTTTTTTTTAAAGTCACCCGTGATAGGCTACATGATGATTTACGTAGCCTATCACGGCTGACTTTGCAAATCTAGCCATGATAGGCTATGTTAATCGTCACGTAGCCTATCACGGGGGCGTTTTTTTTTCTTTTATTGGAATGGCGGCGGCGGCAGCCGGTCGAAAGATCGGCTGCCGCCCCCGCCCCTGACGATGACCCGACGAACCGCCGCCGGGACCCGCTGCCGGGAGGGACATTCGGGAAAGGTAAGTCCCATCCTTGGGGGGGTGCGGGGGGTGGGGGGGGTGCGGAGAATTTCTCCCTGAAACTTCTTCAGGGGGCCGAACACGTTGGCACTTGGCCCCCCGAAATTTCGGGGAGAAATTCTCCGCCATCCCTAAGTGATTCATGTGCATGATTGCAACAAGATTTTTTTGTATAGTCTTTTATTGCTAATGTGCATGCAATGTGCACTAGCATGTATAGTATGCATAGTATGCATAAAAGTAAATTTGTTGTAAATGTTTGCTCTGTGTGTATGAAAATTCTATTTTCATAGGAATTTATTAAAGTCTAGGAACATTAGGAAAGCCTGCACAAAGATATGTTTTATTTAGTTCTGTGTATGATCACATCAAGATATTGCAGTATATTATCAATACATGTGGGTGCATCAGTTTACAAAAAGAGGGAGAGGGAGTCAGAAATGCAAATCAACTGGATGCTCCAATTCTGGAATTATTATGTTTTTAGAAATTTTCCTAATTAAAATAATATCAGGAGGAGTGGAGTGCAGGACAGCACAAACAAGGTACGGGACTGAGAGAATCTTCTAGTCCTTACTGAAAATATATGTCTAATATGGGTCTGAATGAAGATTGTCATGCTCTCTCCTGTTGTTACTACCCCATTCTCCAAAAGTGTACTCTTTGGAATCTGAATTGATTGGGGAAGCATCACTGGCATAGAGGTTTGCCAACTTTTGATCTATTTTTTTTTTTTTTTGCCATCTAAGCATGGCCAAGGGGAATGACTGGTGGGTAAAGGGGCAAGTCAGGGTGGACATAGTGGGCCAGAATAGATTGAAACAGAACATGGTGGACTATGGGCAGAATGTGAGAAAACAGTGAGTCATGACTGGAGCTGAGCCAGGAAAGTACTTATTGGGTTATGGGCAGCACTTGACGATATCTCATGGATCTGGCAGTGAGGGTCAAAAGCAAAACAATATTTGCCAGGCCAGCTCTCAAGTTTCCTGACCTATCAGACTAGAGCACTGGCTACCTGCCATAGCCTGATTTTACTAATTGGAAGAGTGAAATGTTGGCTAGTTGGTATCCTGTTAGCATATGTAGCATATACCATATATGCCGGTATATGGGGATAGGTGAATCTATCAATTTCACTTCCCATTAGCCCATAGTGAGATCTTTCTCTCCTGAATATGAAGAACTCTGTGAATTTTTGCTAAATTCTTATCAAAAGCAAAAGGGAATTCAATTCTCACCCATCTGCACCAGTCAAATTCAGTAGGTATGGCTATTCTCAGCATGCAGAAGATGCTAGGGATGTAAGAATCCCTTACCTGGCTCCGCGCCTGGGCATCTGCAGTGGGGGGGAGACGCTCCGTCCCTCCCCCCGGAATCCTGCTTGGCCGGCTCCACTCTGCGGCTGCTCTGCAGAGCCGCCAGCCGGGGCTGACCACAGCCAGAGCTCTGGCTGTGACCGGGCTGCTGCGGCCGCAAATGGCAGCCGTCGTAGCGGCCACCATTTGCGTCCTTGCAAGCAGCTGTGATAGGCTATGTAAGTATTTATGTAGCCTATCACAGCAAAGAGCAGGGATGCAAATGGCAGCCGCTATGCCATTTGCGCCCCTGCTCATTGCCATGATAGGCTACGTAAGTACTTACGTAGCCTAGGATGGCAAACAGCAGGGGCACAAATGGCATAGCAACTGCCATTTATGTCCCTGCTCTTTGCCATGATAGGCTACGTAAATATATACGTAGCCTATCACGGCTGCAAAAACGCAAATGGTGGCTTCAGCAGCCCCTGCTGCGGCTGGCCGGGAGACCAGCAGGAGCTGCCGCTGGAGCCGCCGCCGCCGCCAACACCGCTGCCACACCATCTCATCCGCCCCAGGTAAGTTCCATCCCGGGGGGATTCTGCAGGGTGGCAGGGGGTGGGAGGCTGTTCCACCATGGATTCTGGTGGGGCAGATTGTAAAGAATCTGGCCCCACTGGAATCTGTGGCGGAATTATCTGACATCCCTAAGAAGACCATATTTTATCTGCCTGTCATACAGCTTTTGAAAATGAAGAGCTTGTCAGAAAAACAACCAGTGACAACTCCAGTTAAGCACTAACATGGCTGAATGCACAGGGATACAAACCCAGACAAAGAGCAAAGCACTCAAAGCCCTGGGTCTAATGTGTCAGTTTTTTAATTTCTATGACATTTGAGTTCTTTTAAATCTCAAGTTCTTTTTGTCCCGATTATGGAGAATTTTCAGAAGTGCTCCGTTTCGCACGTGGGGTGGGGGGGTGGGGGCAGGGGGCTTCATTCCACGATGGATTTTGGGGGGCCGAATGCACTGGCATTCAGCCTCACCAAGATCCATGGCAGAATTCTCTGACATCCCTAACTAGGGATGTACGAAAGTCACTTACCTTGAATGAAAGGTGGGGGGAGGCTCCATCCCTCCCCCCGAAATTCTGGCGGGGGGAGGCGCTCCGTCCCTCCCCCCCGAATCCTGGCCAGACGGGCCGCAAATGGTGGCGGCCATAGCCGCCGCCGTTTGCATCCCTGCACTCAGCAGTGATAGGCTACGTAAATGTTTACGTAGCCTATCACGGCTGAGTAAAAACAAAAAACAAAAACACCATGCATACGCAAATGGCGGCGCCCATGGGCGCCGCCATTTGTGTACGAGCGGTTGTTGTTGTTTTTTACTCAGCCGTGATAGCTACGTAAACATTTACGTAGCCTATCACTGTATTTTTAAAAAATCTAGCTGTGATAGGCTACGTAAATCTTTACGTAGCCTATCACTTTTTGTGTGTGTGGTTTTTTTTTACTGGAAATGGCAGTGGCGGCCGCCGAACCGCCACTGATGCTGCCGTCGCCAGAAGGATTCACCCAAGGTAAGTCCTGTCCTGGGGGGGTGGGGGGCGGCAGACCGTTTTGCCACCAATTTCGGGGGGCCGAATGCGCTGGCATTCGGCCTCCCTGAGATTCGTGGCAAAATTCTCTGACATCCCTAAGTAAAACTCTTGTTACTTATGGGGCCCTCTTGTTATACTAGGAACACTAATGTCGAATAGAAACAGTAGGAAGAGAGTAATGATGAACAAGAAGTAGATGGCACACAGCTTTATAGAAAGGGAGAAGTTATATGCTCTACACACAGAGCTCCTTTCCTCCTTGCCTGTCAGGGTTGCCTCTGAGCACAAGGAGTGGCACAGTAGCTCAGATTCTGAAGAAGAATGGGAAGACGTGGTGGAGGACGTTTCCCAGGCTTGTCCAGAGATGGAGACTCCTCAGGCTTCAAAGGCCCAGTTGGATGGAGAGGGCCTTTCTTCACACACCCCTGTGAGAGATAGCGAACAGGGAGAGGTGTGGCTTGGAGAGCCTGAATTCTTAGATGCCAGATGCAGACACAGAGCCAAGAGAGAGATGGCAGGGTTGGAGCTTAGACAGTCTGTCTGATTCGCCCGGTGAGAACAGCTGTGCTTAGAGGCCTCACAAGAGAGAGGGAGATCCCCACCCCACCCCACCCCTTAAGTTAGGATAGTAGCCCACCTTTTCTTCAAACAGTGGGCAACTTCCATAGCTTTCCTTTGAACTCCCTGAAGGCATTTCCTTTGTAGACTGTGAGTCACTGACAATTTGCATCTGTATGACCCAATGAAGTAAGTGGATTAAAAAGCCGTGGATTGAAGCCTTCTTTGTCTGTGTTTTGATTTGGTTTTTGAAGTTTTCAGCAGGGGCAAAGGGCATCCTGACACTGCCCCCCCCCCAGTATTAGAACTTACAATCAGCACAACAGACTTAAGGCATACTCCATTTGCCCTGATCTGAGGGAAGGGATTCCTTTGTTAGCTATTTGCAATGCAAAGCCCCAGCTTGCAACTCAGATCTTCCCTTTAGGCATTCATTCTCTCCATGAGCTGTTGCTGTTAATTAAAGGTAGCATAGCAAAGCACTTTCCCTTGTCTGAGAAAAGGGCAAAAAATGAAGAGGGAAAGAGGGGGGTGGGCATCTTGGCTGATTTCAGCTTGTCTTTGGAGAGCTACTACATACCATTTACATTAAACCTTTCTGCCGAGAGAATTTTTTTGAAAAAGGAATTGATGAGAGGTGTTTGTGGATAGCATTCTCAGTCATGAGGAATGCTGAAAAAAACACTCACAGACACATACGCTTCAAAGAGAAATGAATCCACTGGCAATTTTGGACTTGAGTCTCAGAGATCTTCCAGCCTGACTTTGAAAAGCACAGCTGCAAAGAGAAGGTGCAGCTTCTGTGCATGTGATGTTTAATTAAACAGCCTATGAATTATTGAATACGACTATGTGATGCTTTGGAGGGTAAATAACATCATCCACAGGCAGTTAATATTTTAATTTAGGGACACCAATCTGGACTGTCATTCCTGGACTTAATTATTTGCTCTGCCCTCCATAGCACATCCTACAAAAATCTCTCAGGAAGTTAAGAGGGAGACTGTCATGTCAAGCCCTTAGAGGGACTGAACAGGGCCAGACTAATTGAATTCCCATTTGTTGTGCACACCTGCTGTTTTCTATAACAGCGAGGGATTGAGAACTGTGGAATAAACTATGGAATAAAACTTGATACTGATAAGATATGCATAGCTAGGATCAGTCCAGTTTGGGGTGTTAATGCAAACTAGGGATGTCCGTCATTGGGAAATCCAGCCCTGTTTGGGCTCGCCAGACTTCCGAGGCATGCCTGACTTGGCTTGCATTTGTGAGCCAAGCTGCAGTTTTCCCTGAATTCTGGGGATTCCTCCCCTCTTTTTTAATTGTGGAAATAGACATTTGCACAAACCACAGCCACAATTTGCTCAAATTGTGCAAACTGTGACCCAAAGAGCAAAAGTTGTTCAAATTACACAAATTGTGGCTGCAATTTGAACAGATGTCTATTTCCACAAACAAACCAAAAATACAGAAAATCTGTCAGCTGCCCTGAGTCGCTTTTGACCAAGTCAGGCCAGCTGGCAGAAGATGGAATGGAATCCAGGGGCACCCCCCCATCCAGTTTCCTCTAACATCCCTAATGCAAACCTCCAAATCTCAAATATAAATATATAATACAGGAGTTTTCCCCTGGACCGATTACTGTTGTGGGTGATGGATAAAATCTATGGGAACCTTCCCTAATCTGGTGCCCTCTATATGTTTTGGACTTAAACTCCCATCAGCCTCTGTCAGCATAGCCAAAGTTCAGGAATTCTGAGAGTTGTGGTCCAAAATATAGGGATGTACGAAAGTGACTTACCTTTCCGCGGATTATGGTGGGGAAGAGGCGCTCCGTCCCTCCCCTCGGAATCCTGGCCGGGGGGCGAGGCGCTCCGTTCCTCCCCCCCAGAATCCTGGCTGGCTGGCTGTGCTCTGCAGCAATTCTGCAGAGCCACCGGCCAGCTCTGCCAGCAGCCGGACATCCGGCCGCTGGCTAGCAGAGACGCAAATGGCGGCGGCCGTAGCCGCCGCCATTTGCGTCCCTGCAGTCAGCCATGATAGGCTACGTAAATGTTTACATAGCCTATCACAGCTGATTTAAAAAAAACACACACGCGCGCATATGCAAATGGCGGCGGCCATGGCCGCCGCCATTTCCGTTCCTTATTTTGGCACATCTTAGTCTATGTAAACATTTACATAGACTAAGTTGGTGAAAATAAGGGGAACGCAAATAGCGTAGCATCTACGCTATTTGCATTCCCCTTATTTTCGCCGTCTTAGTCTACGTAAATGTTTACATAGACTAAGACGTGCCAAAATAAGGAACGGAAATGGTGGTGCCTATAGGCACCGCCATTTGCGTACGCACTTTGTTTTTTTTTGTTTTTTTAAGTCAGCCCTGATAGGCTATGTAAACATTTACGTAGCCTATCATGGTGTTTTTTTAAAATCTAGCCGTGATAGGCTACGTAAATTTTTACGTAGCCTACCACGTGTTTTTTTTTTAACCTGGAAATGGCGGCGGTGGCAGCCGGTCAGAAGACCGGCTGCCGCAGCCACCGCCACCAAACCGCTGCCGGATCCGCCACCGGAGCCGCCACCTCCAGGAAGATCCGCCAAGGTAAGTCTCGTCCCGGGGGGGCAGGGGGGAGACGGGCCGTTCCTCCACCGATTTTGGGGGGCCAAATGCACTGGCATTTGGCCTCCCCGAGATCCGTGGCGGAACTTTCGTACATCCCTACCAAAATATCAGGAGGGCACCAGGCTGGAGAAGACTGATCTAGGGTGAGTTCAGCATTGTGAAACATTAAAGGCAGGGCTGTGGACATTCTAGGTTTTCTCCACTTTCCACCAGCAGGGTTTAGTGCCTGTTTTACTATACTGTGTTAGGCTACAGGCACAAAGCCATTGTGAAGTTGCCTTGATGCTACTTTGCCTCGCCTCCCATTCTTATTAAGCCTCTAAGCAAATTGATACTTGGCTTTTTGGCTACCTTCCTGAAAACACATCTAATTATTCCATATACACTGAACAGGAATACACTGAAAATAGAAGTTAATTATATTTTAATAAATGCTGTTTCTGTAAGATGACCTTTGACACCCATTTTATCTCAAGGAGCGCCTTCAGCAACACCAGACAGGCTGCTTAACAAGATCAGCCTCAGATGGCCTTCTCTCTGTCCCATCAGCCAGGACAGCTAGGCTGGTGAGGACTAGGGATGTACGAATCCCTTACCTGGCTCCGCGCAGGGGCATCCGCGGTGGGGGAAGGAGGTGCTCCATCCCTCCCCCCAGAATCTTCGACGGGGGGGAGGCACTCCATCCCTCCCCCCGGAATCCTGCCCGGCCGACTCTGCTCCGTGGCCAGCTCTGGCCACCCGCAGCTGGACATCCAGCTGCTGGGCAGCCCTGCAGGGACGCAAATGGCGGCTGTTGTAGCCACTGCCATTTGCGTCCCTGTATTGAGCCATGATAGGCTACATACATATTTGCGTAGCCTATCACGGCAGGGGGAAAAACCCCAGTGTACACAAATGGCGGTAGCCGCCATTTGCGTACGCTGGGTTCCCCCCACACACTGTGATAGGCTACGTAAGTACTTACATAGCCTGTCACGGCATCTGCAGGGACGCAAATGCATTTATGTAGTTACGTAAAAGTATTTATGTAGCCTATCACAGCTATTGAGAGGAGGAAGTGAATGGTGGCCGCAGGATGGCCGCCATTCACAAAGCAGCGCGGACGGGAGCAAGTAAGTGCTCCGTTTTGCACGCCTTTCATGGGGTGGGGGCAGCAGGGACTTCATCCCGCACGCCTGTAGTGGGGTGTGGGGGCAGGAGCTTTGTTCCGCGATGGATTTCGGGGGGCCAAATGCACTGGCAGAAGTCTTTGACATCCCTAGTGAGGACAAGGGAGAGGGCCTTCTCTGGGGTGGCCTCCACCCTGTGGAACTCCCTCCCTAGGGAACTCCACCATGCCCCATCTTTAATGAGCTTCTGCCACGCACTGAAAACTTGGTTCTTCAGGCAGGCATTTGGGGTGGGTTAGGGTATTTTTAAATAATGTTTTAATTTATAATTTTACTGTTTTAAATTGTACCATTGTACATCGCCCTGAGTGGCTGGGTGACCGGCCAGATGGGGGATTAAGAAATTTAATTAATAAATAAATAAATTTTGTGCCACTGTCCATTTTGTGCACTATACCCATTTTGTGTTTTATGTGCACAAGGGCTTGATCACTGAGTCTTTGGCATGGCCAGCCCCCAGCCTTCTTCCCTAGGGATGTTGGAGAATTTCGCCTCGGATTCAAGGGAGGCTGAATGCCAGCGCATTCGGCCCCCCGGAATCCATGGCAGAATGAAGCCACCCACCCCAACACCCCATGAAATGGTCCCGGAATGGAGCCTACCTTTGTTGGCCATTCTGGTGCTCCTTGAATGGCGGCCGCGTCTGAGGCCGCCATACGCCTCTTTTCGAATGGCCGTGATAGGCTACTTCAGTATTTATGTAGCCTATCACAGTTAATGCAGGGATGCCATTTGCGTCCTTGCAGAGGCCGTGATAGGCTATGTATATATTTACATAGCCTATCACAGCAAAAGACAGGGGCACAAATGGCAGTGGCTATGGCGGCTGCCATTTGCGTCCCTGCACAGCCCAGCGGCCAGATGTCCGGGTGCAGGTGTTCCCGGCCAGCGGCTCCGCAGAGTTGCTGTGGAGCAGAGCAGCCAAGGAGAATTTCGGGAGGAGGAACGGAGTGCCTCCCCCCCACCGCGAATGACCCCGGACGAAATGGTGAGTCAATTTCATAAATCCCTATTCTTCCCTGTCCTCCTCTATAGCAAGAGTCCTGGGGTGCCACCATCACCCTTCTTCCTTGCACTGGCTGTCAACGGCTGGGTGCAGGGAAGAACAGCCTAGGCAGCCAGCCCCCAGCACTCTTTAATTAAATCTTGTGCACAATGGGTCACTGGAAATTGCTGACCATTGTGCACCAGGTCTAATTTACAAAAAACAGGAAGTCACCTTTGCCACTCGTGACTTGGCTGCGGCCTGCGGGTGCTTGCAGGCAGAACTGTAAGTCCCAGCAGCTCGGTGGGTGAGGGTGGGGACTTGGTGAGCCAATTCAGGGGGCTGAGCAGGGGGGAATCCCTCAGACTCCACCCCCTGGACAGATGCTCGCGACATCCCTACCTTTCATTCATTGTGCCATAATCTCTCTGCACCTGCATTAGAGACAAGATCCACAACCACCCTTCAGACATTTAACATTTGGAAGATTCTTTGGAAGAAATTTAATGTTTGGGAAGTGACAAACCCTAAAGAAAGACAACAAGAGCTGAGCCAAAATTTCTCAGAAGACATTTTTCTCAGAAAAGTCCAGAGATTTTTCTTTTCTTACCCCCCCCCCGAAATAAAAGGCCACTTTGCAGAAATTCCCAGAATTTTCTTCCTCATTTTTGGTGGGTTTCACCTTCCCGCTCCCACCCCCCCAATGCCCCAGAAGGATGCTAGGTATGGTGTATTGTCGAAAATGCTAAATGAAGTTGCTGCTGTTGCCATTTTCAATGGCAGTGCAAAAAAAAAAAAAAAAACCTTAGGAAAATAGAAAGAAACTGCACTACAACCCTTGCCCATGGTGAGCCTGACCTATGAGAAATTGTTGAAGAATTTCTCCTCCCACTGGAGGAACTCAGTGAAATTGTCCCTCCAATTTCTCTGCCTGCAACTAGGGTGGGTAATGTCAAGGCGTCATTTATGCACAGCTATAGTTTCATCACAGATCTGAGCACTACATCAAAAATGTTTCTTTTTCTGCTTTCTCTACTACATAACCTCACAGTGGCACTATGGTATAGCAAATACACAAGTGGAAAAAGCATTTTCTTTCATTTTCACAAATAAGACCGCATTTTCCCTACTCTATAGAAATTTGTTGGGATTGCTCTTTAAAAACAGAAGTGAAACTGGAGAGTCATGACATTGTCTACAGAACCCCTAAACAACCATGAGTAGGGAATGATGAGTGGTAGGGGTGGACGAAAGTCCCTTACCTTTCGCCGAAGCTTGTTCACGGTGGGGGGGAGGCGCTTCGCTGCTCCCCCCTTGAAGTTCAGGCCGGGGGGAGGCTTCCCGCCTCGCCCCGGCCGAAATTCAGGCCGGGGGGGAGGCTTCCCACCTCGCCCCGGCCAAAATTCAGGCCAGGGAGGAGGCTTCCCGCCTCGCCTGGCCGCGAACTCGAAAGTTTAAAAAAACAAACAAAATGCCCCCGTGATAGGCTACGTGACGATTAACGTAGCCTATCACAGCTAGATCTGCAAAGTCAGCCGTGATAGGCTACATTAATCGTCACGTAGCTTATCACGGGTGACTTAAAAAAAAAAAAGCACGTATGCTAATGGCGGCCCCCATAGGGAGCCGCCATTCGCATTCCTTATTTGGTCGCTGTAGTCTACGTAAATCTTTACATAGACTACAGCGACCAAATAAGGAACGGGAATGGCGGCTCCCTATGGGGGCTGCCATTATCCGTACGCACTTTTTTTTTTTTTAAGTCACCCGTGATAGGCTACGTGACGATTGACGTAGCCTATCACGGCTGACTTCACAAATCTAGCCGTGATAGGCTAGGTTAATCATCACGTAGCCTATCAGGGGGCGTTGTTTTTTTCTTTTCTTTTCTTTTCTTTTCTTTTCTTTTCTTTTCTTGGAATGGCGGCGGTGGCAGCCGGTCGAAAGACCGGCTGCTGCTCCCGCCCCGCACGAACAGCCGCCGAACCGCCGGCCGGACCCGCCGCCGGGAGGGACATTTGGCGAAGGTAAGTCCCGTCCTGGGGGGGGTGCAGGTGCAGGGGGGGTGCGGAGGATTTCTCCCCAAAACCTGTTCGGGGGGCCGAACACGTTGGCGCTCGGCCCCCCGAACAGGTTTCGGGGAGAAATTCTCCGCCATCCCTACGAGTGTGAAACAAATGCGTCCAGTGGAAAAGCTCTTGGTCCATAGATCTTGGTCCAGCTCCTCAAGCCATTATGATACACCCAACAGTTCTCCTCTACTCAGCTCTCTGAAAGAGCAACTCCCCAGTGCCCCAAGAAGTGGTGTAGTGTAATGGCTAAAAGTTGAACTGCTTCACCTGCCTCCATTGCCATGCTTGTTTCCCTCCTCATGTTCAGAGCAAAGTTCTGCATCGGGGAGCTTGTAGTATCCATGGATGCTCTCTATGCAAAATCTAGGGATGTCAGAGAATTCCGCCACGGATCTCTGGCGAGCCCCTGTGAGCCGAGCCGGCCGGCCAAGATTCCGGGGGGGAGACATGGAGCACCTCCCCCCCCGGCGAGGATTCTGGGGGGAGGGACGGAACGCCTCCCCCCTCCATCAACATAATCCGCGAACAGGTAAGTGACTTTCGTACATCCCTATGCAAAATCAGGGTTCTGCATAGGGATGGAGAAATTTGTTGGTTCCACTTTCTCCTAGGGATGTATGAGAATTCTGTTTTGGAGTGGTATCTCTATGGATTTTACCAGTTCTGTCCTGGCAGATTCACTTCCATCCCCATCCCTGCCCCCGCAATATTGACTCAATCTGTAGTGATTCAATTCAATATGCAGATTTCAGATTTTTTAAAAAGGCCAGTGACAATTTGCACAAATGGGATCTTTTTTCTTTTATTTCCCCCTTCAGGTCTTTACATCTGCCCAAATGGGGTTGTAATTTTTAAAATAAAATTAATCGGGGGTCTTATGCAAGTGAACTGCCCAGAAATCTTCAGCTACTGTGTGTAATAGAAATATAATGAATAAATAAATAAATAAAGTGCACACTTGCAAGTCCGCCTGTCTACTATGTAGCCCCACAAAGGCATATTCCTGTTCTAACTATCCTTGTCAGCTTCATCCTCTCAACACACTACTTGTTTTAGCTCAGCAGAGCTATATTCCATACTTGTCAAATAATTTGTCAATCATACTTGTCAAAGAATTTGTCCCCTCCTCCCTGCTTCACTCAGGAAGCTCCAAAGTGGAGGATGAAATTGACAGTATGGAATATGGCTCTGCTGGTCTAAATAAAGTGGTGGGTGGAAAGGATGAAACTGACAAGGATAGTTACAATGGGAAAATGCCTCTGTGGGGCTTCATAGCAGACAGGAGGACTTGCAGAAGTGCGCTCTATCTATCTATCTATCTATCATCATCATCATCATCATCTATCTATCCATTTATATCTAGATAGATAGATAGATAGATAGATAGATAGATAGATAGATAGAACTCCATTTTCATAAGGGCAAAATATGCCCTTATGCAAATCCATAGGGCAAAAAAGATCCCATTTGCCCAAATCACAGGACTCCCCAAAATGCATCTATTTAACATGTGCAGAAAATTCTGAACATTTCTGGAATTAGAAAAAAAACCACAACCCACTACAGTCCATCACCATCTATTGGAATGGAAACACAGCAAAATCCTATTGGGTTTAAATGGAATGGAATTCCCGGCATTGCACATCTCTGCTTTCTCTCACATTCAGCTGTTTTAAATCTCAGTTCTCTCCATCCATATGTGAAGACATTTGTGAATTTTGGTAAATTCTTATGAAAGAAATGAACCCAAATGAAATGCTCATTTGTATGCACCAGCCAATTCCAACTGGTACAGCTATTCCCAGCATGGGAAGGGCCATGTTATCCCTGCCTGTCATGTAGTGTTAAAAATGAAGAGCCTGTCAGAAAAAGAAGAAAAGGATTCTGACCTAATTCAGCACCACAAACATGGTTGAATGCATGGACATTCAAATCCAGACTTTTAAGAGCTAAGCACTCAAAGCCCTGAGCCTGGGCAGATGAATCTCTCAGTTTTGGATTCTCTTACTTTAGTTTTTTTTTTAAAATCAAATTCTTTCCATCTTGTTTTTGAAGAATTTGCAAATTTTGGTAAGTTGTTATATCCGGGGGAGTTGCAGTGGTAGAAGAGACAAAGGAGACAGAGGCAAAGAGGTAAGTGAGCTGCAGGAAGCCCAGGGGGCTGTCTTTTATCCTTCTGAGTGGCTGTGGGATCACCAGGTGGTAGAAGAGACAAAGGAGACAGAGGTAAATAGGTAGGTGGGCTGCAGGAAGCCCAGAGGGCTGTCCTTTTTCCTTCTGAGTGACTGTGAGCTCACCAGGTGCTCCTGAGAGCTCCAACTGAATTGGAGGGGGTGGTGGCCTGAGTACTCCCAGCAGCTGTGTGGGCAGGAAGCTTCAGCCTGTTTCCTGCCTTCCAGCTGAGCAGAGCAGAGGAAGCTGCTCCAGCTGCTCCAGGAACTACAGAAGCAAGCAGGCTCCCAGAAAGTGAGCGACCAGAGCGAGTGGACAGGGGGAGCAAACAAGAGTTGGCCAGATGAGTTTGGCAGGGAAGGTCAAGGGGGAGGCCCCTAACATTTTTTAAAAATTATTTTTCTTGTAACACACACTTCCACACCAGTGGGACTCTGTTTTAACCTCTAGTGAATAGAGGACCAGGCACACGCTAGTCTAGAACAATCAGAAAGCTAGACACAAAAAGGGAAAAGGGGCTATGGAAGGACAAGACTCTCCAGTGGTGGTGACCTGCAAGGTGTGTGCAATGTTTGTTTTCTTGTCTGAGAACAACCTGGCCTACACCTGCAACAAGTGCAAGTTGATCACACCACTGGAAGAAAAAGTAAGAGGACTGGAGCAGCGACTGTCAACCCTCCAGGGAATAAGAGAACATGAAGAGTTCTTGGACAGAATGGTGGAACTGCAGACGCAAACTGAAGACCAAAAGCTTGAACAGCAACAGCAAGCTGAGGCAGAAGTGGGAAATGCTGAGGTGAGGAAAAATGCAGTAAAGGATACTCCTTGGTAAAGGGTGACAGTTAGGAGAAGAACTAGAAGCCACTCTGCACCAGTGGAAGCAGTGGAACTATGGAACCGATTCCAGGTACTTGAGGATGAGACTGGAGGATAGCCTGAAGAGGAAGAATTACAGGGGAACCTGCATGAGAGTGAACAAGAGGCTGAAGGTCAGTCAAGAGTCAAGCAGAGGGGATGAAACCAAGGCCTACAACAACAAGAGAAGAGTAGTAGTAGAGGGAGACTCCTTGCTGCGTGGGATCGAAACTCAAGTATGTCACGAAGACCCATGGACTCGCCAGGTATGTTGTCTCCCAGGAGGACAGATTAGAGACTTGACTGAAAGGTTGCCTGCACTCATAAAGCCCACTGACAGGTATCCCTTTCTTCTCATCCATGTGGGAACAAATGATACCGCCAAGCAGAGCTATGAAGAAATCACGTCAGACTTTGAAGCTTTGGGAAGGAAACTCAAGAACTTTGGGGGGCAGATAGTTCTCTCATCCATCCTTCTAGTAATTAGAAGAGGGATAGAAAGGAAAGAAAAATACTCCGGGTGAATGACTGGCCATGAAGGTGGTAGTGACGAGAGAGATTTGGATTCTGGGACCATGGGCTATACTAATAGCGTTGCCCTTATTTTTGCCGTAGTCTACGTAAATCTTTATGTAGACTACCGGGACCAAATAAGGAACGCAAATGGCGGCACCCCATGGGGGCCGCCATTTGCGTACGCGCTTTTTTTTTTTCAAAGTCACCCGTGATAGGCTACGTAATGATTAACATAGCCTATCACAGCTGACTTTGCAAATCTAGCCATGATAGGCTGCGTGAATCGTTACATAGCCTATCATGGGGTCTTTTTTTTTTTACTTTCGTAGTTCGCGGCCGGGGAGATGGGGCGCTTCTCCCCGGCCTGAATTTCGGCTAGGCGAGGCGGGACGGCTCCCCCCCCTCACCTGAACTTCGGGGGGAGAAGCGAAGCACCTCACCCCCACCGCGAAGCAAGCTGCGAGACCAGGTAAGTGACTTTCGTACATCCCTACACTTGAAGAAGGATGCAGACAAACTGGAGAGGGTTTGGAGGAGGGCAACAAAGGTGATGAGGGGACTGGAAACAAAGCCCTATGGAGAGATACTGAAAGAACTGGGCATGTTCCTGAGGGGGGAGATGATAACACTCTTCAAGTACTTGAAAGGTTGTCACAGAGAGGAAGGCCAGGATCTCTTCTCGATCATCATCCCAGAGTGCAGGATATGGAATAATGGGCTCAACTTACAGGAAGCCAGATTCCGGCTGAACCCAGAGTGGCTGGGTGACCAGCCAGATGGGCGATTAATAAATTTAATAAATAAATAAATAAACATCAGGAAAAATGTCCTGACTGTTAGAGCAATAAGACAATGGAACCAATGACGTAGGGAGGTAGTGGGCTCTCCCACATTGGAGGCATTCAAGACGAGGCTGGACAGCCATCTGTCAGGGATGCTCTGACTTAGATTCCTGCATTGTGCAGGGGGTTGGACTCAGTGGCCTTGTAGGCTCCTTCCAACCCTACTGTTGGTTGAATATATATATATATATATAGTAGCAGAATTCTCACTCACCCCTGCTTCTACATTGCATGGGAAGCCTCCATGGATACAAAAAAGACACGCACTGCAGAATTCACTCTGAGCACGAAGGGGGCAATGACTATGGTAATAGGATGTGCTCATTCTTGCTCTCCCTCTTCACTTGTTAGCATCAGTAGGTAAACTTTAGAATTTCTGAAGAGCTCTTGCCGTTGGAAAACACTGAGTGCCAAATGTCGTTTACTTTGTCGCAAGCTAAGCTCTCCTTTGACTTGTCACCATTTGGGCAGGCACGCACTGCTATGCTTGCGCAGCAATGAGGTCTGAGATGTGATTAAATCATGGCATTGAAAAGAGTAGATGTTGTTATTTCAGTGATCTGTTTTACAATCCCCCAAGCCCCTAAAGAGTTGACTCACACAAAGGAATGGTTGGAATTGCCTTTCAAAGGTGTTTTGAAATCCTTGCACGGAAGATTCTGCCTGAGGCCAGAGTTTTATGGAATGCCCAAGCACTTAAACAATTACACAACAAGATGAAAACTTTACAAATTGTCAAGATTGTATCTCAGAAAGATGAATGATCACCCACATATGCACTTGTAACAATAGCCACGAACTAGTCGCCGTTTCCACTGCTGAGATGCACACTCAGGATCACTTAACATGGATTAAAAAAGGTGTCCCCAACCAGTCGTGTCCAACTCTAGGGTGCGGTGCTCATCCCCGTTTCTAAGCTGAAGAGCCAGTGCTGTCCGAAGATGCTTCCGTGGTCATGTGGCCGGCATGACTGAACACCGAGGTGCATGGAACGCTGTTACCTTTCCCGCCGAGGCGGTACCTATTTATCTACTTGCAATTTCTTGCTTTCGAACTGCTAGGTTGGCAGGAGCTGGGACTGAAGACGGGAGCTCACTCCGTCACGCAGCACTCGGGTCTCGAACTGCTGACCTGCCAACCTTCCAGTCTGCAGTTCAGCGTCTTAACCACTAAGCCACCGTGGACCCACTAACATGGATTAGTTCTCCTTTAATCTACCCTTTAATCCAGAGATGTACAAAAAAGCACATCCCCGAGAAAAGAAAAGCAGGTGAAGAACCAGGCATAGGGTACTCAGAAATGTTAGGAGATGTGCAGAAGGCAGGGCTAGCATGGCCATGCAGCAAGGTAAAGCAACCTGCTTCAGATATACCTTGATGGGGGTGCTTCTGTAGCTGACACAACTTCTATATTACACATCTGGCTTTTCTTGCACTTCAGGTGACTCTGTGGAGGTGGCAGTGGGGAAGATCCAATTTGCATCATGTAGGCTGGTTTTGGAATCTACCGGGCCCCTAATTCTACAGAATAATCTACCCCCCCATCTGTCTGTGCATATTATTAAATGGCATTTCCTTGGTTGAGTTTGCTTATTTCCAGTTTTGGAGATCCATGTACCTGGAGATGGAAAATATGGGGCAGTTCATACTTACAACGTACACCACCATTTTCCAACATGAAAGACAAATGTGAGGAATTTGATATTTGTGAATTTCAATGCACAATTACCTGACCTGTGCATGCTGGTCTAATGTGTGTATTAGATCTTAGGTAAGCTCCAGGCCAGCTGAATTTCTCAGTTTTTGTGGGATCTTTGCAGGAGAGCAAAACAAAGATTGGGAGGGGGCAGACATTCAGGTGGGGGATAGACATTTTGGTGGGGGGATGCTAAAGATGGGATAGTAATATATTAGGTGGTCCAAGTTCTTTTTTTGATCACGTTGTCCTTTCTTTTATAGTTTAAAAGGCAAGCTATAGCTTTGCTCCAAGCACTCTGGCTGCTGCATGCTTTCAAAATGGGGCTGCAGTGCAAACGCCCCTGGGTAATCATGCTATGTGATGACAGGCTGCCATTCCCAAGGGTGGAGCGTGGGGAAAATGGCTGCATGGGCAGCCATCTTTTATTCCATACAGTGCCCTGGGATTGATGGCACATCATTATGCAGCACAAAGCAAAATCAAAAAAATTCTCAGGTGTCTGAAACATGTTTTATACTGCTCAACGAATTTTGGACAGAAATTTCCTTCCTCTGGGGCATCTTATTTTTCTTCAGTTGTATTGACAAGGATCCTTCCAATGTTTCATCTATCTTGAAATGTGGAGCCTTTCAAGACAGAAGAAACAATGGAAAGATTCTTGAAATGTGGAGCATTTCAAGTAGGGATGGACGGACTTGCCTCCGTCAAGGTGTGGGGAAGCTTGACAAGCTGCCTCCACCTGCTCGTGCGGCCTAGACCCATTCAGCAAGCCCCCCTGCTTGCCCTGCCTGCCAAGCCACCCGAGCTTCCCCTCCTCTGTGCACCAAGGACTCCAGCAGTCATGTTTTTGTGCTTTATGCTCACAAGAGCTTGAGTGCCAAAGCCCTTAGTGCCACCACCCCTCCCAAGCACTCTCTCCCTCTCCTACTTGCAAGGAGGAGATGGCTAGAATGCTTGGGACACCGGGGCCCATCCTGCTGTCACTGGCTGTCAAAGGCTTCCTTGACAGCTGGTGGAGGCAGGATGAGTCCTCAGCACTGCTCCCCCCCAAGCACTCTAGCCTTGTCCTCCTACCAAGGAGGAGAGGACTAGAGCTGTTGGGGCGTCGAGGCCTGTCCTGCCCCTGCCAGCTGTCAAGGGCTTCCTCGACAGCTGGCGGAGGCAGGATGAGTCCTCAGTGCCACTCCCAGCCACTTGCTAAGCTCCGGGGAGCTTGGTGGCTGGGTCTGTTAGTGTCCCACTGCATGCATCATAGAATCATAGACTAGTAGGGTTGGAAGGGGCCTACAAGGCCATTGAGTCCAACCCCCTGTTCAATGCAGGGATCCAGGTCAGAGCATCCCTGACAGATGGCTGTCCAGCCTGGTCTTGAATACCTCCAGTGTGGGAGAGCCCACCACCTCCCTAGGGAATTGGTTCCATTGTCGTGTTGCTCTAACAGTTAGGAAGTTTTTCCTGATGTTCATCCAGAATCTGGCTTCCTGTAACTTGAGCCCATTATTCTGTGTCCTGCATGGAGAGTATGGGCCAGGGGGCCAGGTGTGGGGGAGTCTGCCAGCCTTGTAGACCAAGTCGAGCACTCACAACATTCAAGGCAGACGACAGAAGACAATTTCAAGACAGAAGAAACATTGGAAGGATTCTTTTTGATACATCTGAAGACAGAAAAGTGGCCCTTGAGGATGGAATTTCTTTCTGAAATGTGTCCCCCCCCCAAAAAAAAAAAGATGTTTCAGGCACCTGAGAATTTTTTCTCTTGTTTGTGACACATAAGTGCCTTCCTCACTTGTGGTTTCCTATATCATTATGTAGCAACACTTCCCAGGAGCATTTAAGGTTCCGATTTCAAACTGCACAGCACTGAAACCACACAGTTAAACCCTGGCTTGCCTTTTAACTTATAAAATAGGGGTGTGGAATCTCAGGCCCAGGGGCTAAATCCAGACCCAAATGGCCATTCCCCCTTCCCATGACCCCACTCCCATTCCCCCAACCACCTATCATTTGGTGTATTTTTCCAGCTCTTGCAGTGTTACCCCATTCTGAAATGTTGACATACCTGTCCTAGGGCTCGGTTACTTGCATAATGAGCTTTGAGCTAATACATGGGTATTTTTGGTCCTTCCTCTTTTCTCTTTGGATCCAACCACTACTGGAACATCTCTGAAATTGAATTCAGCCTGTTGGAAAAAGGGACAAAGTAATTGTTAAAGGTCCTCAATGGCCTCATCTAAACTGTAAGTAAAGTAAAACCCTACCTGAAATCCGTTTGATTTTCTTTCACCAAAAAAGCCCCTGAAAGTCCCTCCCACCTACATGGGGGACTGAGGCTCTAGAGAAGGCTTGGGACATTTGACTTAATCCTATTAGTTATCCACCAGCTTTCAGATTTCCCAGATATTCCAACATAATTCTCAGTTCCTCAATGATATGAAAATGCATTTTGAAATACATATTTAAATTAAGGTTGCATAAATCTGCCTTTATCTGATTTGTGTCAGTTTCATAAGCCTGTTCCATCCAATTTCCACATCATTCTGATTTAAAAAAACAAGCAAACCAAAAAACCACCCACATGAAAATTTACATACATTTTCGTACACAACTTCCGTAATATACACATCCAGTATTCATCTTTCTATAACGTATGCATTTGTACATAATCTTTGAGTTTAGAACTACATCACAAATTTGGAGAGGGGTGGAATCTGAAGAATAACTGTGTAGAGATGCACCAGAATTTTTTTTTTCTGTTTGTTTAAGACAAGCATATGCCCTGTTCAGCCCCCCCCCCCCCGCCCCAGGACACCAGTGCTTTTTGTGGCAAAGCTCCCAAATTCCTGAGTTTGCAGTCCTCATTCCCAAAATGCATACTTTATAAAAATGCACACTTTGAAATGCACATTTTGAACAAAAATGCACATTCACATGTTTTAGGCAATGGGAGAAAAGTAGGCACTTGGTCGTGCACTTTAAAAAATGCACACCCAAATCCATTTTGAATGTTTGAATGTTGGGGGGACGACGACTTGCAATTGGGAATAGGAATGAGGTGGACTGAGATTTGACATGCAACTCAGAGTACCTTGATGAGCTTGAGACTCACTGATTCTCCTATCCCTGTAACTGCATTCCGATCCATATATTTGTTGGGAAGTGCAAATTGGATGATTCACTTAAAAATGCAAACCAGTGTCAATTCTCCAGCATTCCTAATTTAATTGAAGTTGCAGATGTATTTATTTATTGGAAATAAATAAATTGGCCTTGTGCTCAATTTGTGTTCGCATTCGCTGCTCACTTTGTGTGAATGTGGAACTTGTGCAAATTGAGCAGTGATGGAACAGGAGGTTTGCACAGATCCCAAGAAACTGGTGCAGATCTCCCCAAATTTGCACAAACTTCTTCCATAGACTAAAGTGGGGCTGATTCAGTCTACTGAGGAAATTTGTGCAAATTAGGAAATTTGTGCAAATTGAAATGGGAATGGGCGACAAGACAAATGCAAGCACATGTTAGACAATTTGCAAATATTTTCAGCAGTCATGTGCATGTGCTCATGTTTGGAGGCTTTGAATGGGGCATAACTGCATGTCTTGTGAGGAAAAACAAAATTCTCATACATCCCTAGAATGGACTGGACTTATGAAGACGTATGAAAGTGACACTATCTGGAAATACTGTCTGATGTGTTCATTTCTAACATAATTATTCCTCTTACTTCAGGGCATTTTAAGGCCTGCAGTGATCTTCAGTGGTTGACTTTCCCAGTCCTTCTCATCTAATTGCTCTTCTTTTGATTAAGTCATCCATCCACTCCTTAAAGAATACAGATAATCAGAAAGGATGAAGCTCTCCAAGTAGCAGAGAGAGAGAAAAATACATTATTCCAGTGTAGCCGGCAAACAGAAAAGAGGCTGTGAAGACTACGCCCAGCTTCTGTCACCTGGCATTTGAATTCATTGCCTAAACCAGAGAGAACCCTTAATGATAAAGCATATACTTGTCTTCCTTGCGTTTCATAGGTCTTGTCTTATTAGGCATTCAGTCCATCAGGCAAAACCAAGTCCATGCAAACTGCAAAGAAATTTTTATTGGCTCTGTGTTATGTTATGATACTTTTATTAGATGGTGACATTCCTGAGACAGCACCTGCTGTGTGCATTTGGGCATTGAGCCAAGAAATGAAATACAGAAGAAATGTGCGATTTAAATCAGAATGGGTTTGTGTTACTGTGTAATGAATATCTCCAGCTCTGAAGACTCTGAATATCTCCAGGTCTGAAACTCAAGAGATTTATCCTTTAGGAGCATTAGGGGTGTGTGTGTGTATACCGCCTGATCCCATCCAATGGTGTAGGGAAGTTCCCCTATGCAAGCTATATCACAATATCCTTTTCTTGCACAGCTATGTCAATCAGTGGTGCTGCCAGGTTTGAGGTGGCCCTCAAGATGCCCCATGCCTGCCTACACCTCCCTGGCCATTCCACCACCCACTTTATCTCCCTCCTCACAATACCCTGGGCAGTCTCGCTCCACCTGCCCACCCCCCCCCCCTTACCAGGCATCAGGAAGGGAACAAATGAGTCCTTTTTTTCTTTTTCTCAAAACTTTGTGCCTGACAACAACCCCCCCCCCCTACAGAGAGAGAGAGAGAGAGAGATTGGGACAAGGAAGAAAAGGGAACTTGTTTGTTTCTTTCCCATTGCCTGTTAAGCAATGGGGGAAGTATGAGAAACCAGGTATTGGGCACTGCTCTTGTAAAGGGATGAATGAGTAGGGATGGTGCGGGTTTCTGGTTGGGGCTCGAAGCCCAGTGAGAAATCATCGGATCAGCCCCCTAGATGCTAGTCCACAGACCCCAGCACTTGCCCGACTCAGAACTTGCTCTAGGGATGTTGGAGAATTTCTCCACGAATCTCCAGGGGGCCAAATGCCAACGCATTCAGCCCCCCGAAATTGGTGGAGAAACAGTCCACCCCCGCCCCCCCCCCGGGAAGGGACTTGCTTTCGGGAAATGTCCCTTGTGGCGGCGGGTCCCGGCGGCGGTTTGGCGGTGGCTCGGCAGCGGCCGGTCTTCCGACTGGCTGCCTCCGCCGCCATTTCCAAGTGAAAAAAAAAAACACCAACAAATGTGATAGGCCACGTAAATCCTTACGTAGCCTATCACGGCTGACTTTGAAAAAAAAAAAAAAAGCACGTACACAAATGGCGGTGCCCATGGGTGCCGCCATTTACATTCCTTATTTGGGCACGGGTAGTCTATGTAAAGATTTACGTAGACTACGGTGAAAATAAGGGCAATGCAAATGGTGTTGCCCTTCTTTTCGCCGTAGTCTACATAAATCTTTACGTAGACTACCCGTGCCAAAATAAGGAACACAAATGGCGGCACCCATGGGCGCCACCATTTTCGTACGTGCTTTTTTTTTTTTCCAAAGTCAGCCATGATAGGCTACGTAAAGATTTACGTAGCCTATCACGTTTTGTTTTTTTGTTTTTTTACTTTTTTCTCTCGCGGCCGGAGAGCTACAGTGGTGGCAGTGGCGGAGACAGGCTGGTCATTTTACCTAAATGTAAGAGTCCCTGTTGCCACTGCTGCTGTAGTGAGGATGAGAGGGGAAGTGTCCCGGACTGCTCACCCAGCCCGCCAGGGCTCTATCTTTTCCTTTTCCCTTTATTTTCCCAGACTTTTTACAGAGGTTGTTGTGGGATGCACTGGGCAGCCATAGGGAAGCTCAGGCACTGCAGCTGTCCAGCCCCCTTCTCACAGTCCCTGCAAAAAGTTTCCTGAAAAAGGAAGAAGGAAGACCGGTTCATCCCCTTCCTGACGCAGGGTCAGTCTACCGCCCTTTCTCTGGCAACTGTGATAGGCAGTGGATCCTCTTTCTTCTTGAATTTTTTACATTTAGGTTGGGTGTACTGAGATCAGAAAATGAAAAGGAAGGAAGGAAGGAAGGAAGGAAGGAAGGAAGGAAGGAAGGAAGGAAGGGTAAGGATGCTGCACTGTCCTTTGGGGCCCTCCAGGCTATGGGGGAAGTGGGGAAGGCTAGGCTGGTGCCACATAGTGTGTCCGTAATGGTGCCACTAATTTCAATGGGGCTTGTGCAGGAGACATTAGCGGTGCATTATGCTCCAAGATTTTAGCCATTGCATTAGTCAGCATTGCCCTATTTGTTTCTAAATATAGGTAGGGATGGCGGAGAATTCCGCCACGGATTTCAGTGAGGCCGAATGCACTGGCATGCGGCCCCCCGAAACCCGTGGCGGAACGGCCTCCCACCCCCAGACACACCGCGGAATCCCCCCAGGATGAAGCTTACCTGGGGCGGATGCGGAGGTGGCTCCAGTGGCTCCGACAGCAGCTCTGGCGGCTGGTCTCTTGGCCAGCTGCTGTGGCTGCAAATGGCGGCCAATGTAGCCGCTGCCATTTGCATCCTGCCAGGCTGCCATGATGGGCTACATAAGTATTTACGTAGCCTATCACAGCAAAGAGCAGGGACTAGGGATGGGGGAGAATTTCTCCCCGAAACTTCGGGGGGCTGAGTGCCAACACATTTGGTCATCCGAAGGTTGTTCGGGAGAAATTCTCCTCCCCCCCGCCCCCCCCCCCAGGATGGGACTTACCTTTCACGAATGTCCCTCCCGGTGGTGGGTCCCGGCGGCGGTTCGGCAGGTCTTCGTCAGGGGCGGGGGCGGCAGCCGGTCTTTCGACCGGCTGCCGCCGCCGCCATTACAAGAAAAGTTAAAAAAAAAACACCTCCCCTGTGATAGGCTACGTAACGATTAACGTAGCCTATCATGGCTAGATTTGCAAAGTCAGCTGTGATAGGCTACGTTAATCGTCACGTAGCCTATCACAGGTGACTTTTAAAAAAAAAAAAGCGCGTACGGCTAATGGCGGCCCCCATAGGGAGCCGCCATTCGCGTTCCTTATTTGGTCCCTGTAGTCTATGTAAAGATTTACATAGACTACGGCGAAAATAAGGACAACGCAAATAGCGTTGCCCTTATTTTCGCCGTAGTCTACGCAAATCTTTACATAGACTACAGGGACCAAATAAGGAACGCGAATGGCGGCTCCCTATGGGGGCCGCCATTTGCGTACACGCTTTTTTTTTTAAAGTCACCCGTGATAGGCTACGTGACGATTAACGTAGCCTATCATGGCTGACTCTGCAAATCTAGCCATGATAGGCTACGTTAATCGTTACGTAGCCTATCACAGGGGTGTTTTTTTTTCTTTTTTTTCTTTTGAAGTTCGCGGCCGGGGAGACGGGGCGCTTCTCCCCAGCCTGAATTTCGGCCGGGTGAGGCAGGAAGCCTCCCCCCCGGCCTGAATTTCAGCCGGGCGAGGTGGGAAGCCTCCCCCCCCCGGCCTGAACTTCGGGGGGAGCAGCGAAGCGCCTCCCCCCCACCGCGAAGCAAGCTGCGAGACCAGGTAAGTGACTTTCGTACATCCCTAGCAGGGACACAAACGGCGGCCGCCATGCCATATGCGCCCCTGCTCTTTCCGTGATAGGCTATGTACGTATTTACGTAGCCTATCACGGTAAAGGCAGCCATGCAAATGGCAGCCAGTACACCATTTGCATGGCTGCCTTTACCGTGATAGGCTATGTAAATGCTTACGTAGCCTATCACGGAAAGATCGGGGGCTCAAACGGCGTAGTGGCCACTGTTTGCGTCCCTGCTCTTTGCCGTGATAGGCTACGTAAATACTTATGTAGCCCATCACGGCAGCCTGGAAAGACACAAATGGCAGCCGCTACGATGGCTGCCATTTGCGGCTGCAGCAGCCTGGCTGTGGCCGGAACACTGGCTGCGGACAGCCCTGGCCGGCGGCTCTTTGGAGCCGCTGTGGAACAGAGCTGGTCAGGGAGGATTCCAGGGGGAGGGATGGAGCGCCTGCCCCCCACCGCGGATGCCCCTGTGTGGAGCCAGGTAATGGATTTGTACATCCCTAAATATAGGAGAAGTCCAGTGCTACAGCTCCTGGTCAGAATGAGATTGTGTCAGGGCTTGAGCTGTGTGAATCAACAGAACTCAAGCTCGCCAAAGTTCTTTGAATTCCAGCTCGAAGCTCGTTCTGACTAGGGATGGCAGAGAATTCCACCATGGATCTCAGTGAGGTAGGGATGTCAGTGAATTCCGCGATGGATCTCGGTGAGGCTGGATGCCAGTGCATTCGGCCCCCCGAAATCCATCGTGGAACGAAGCCCGCACCCCCCCACCCTACGAAAGGCGTGCGGGACGAAGTCCCCGCCACCCCCACCCCATGAAAGGCGCGTGAAATGGAGCACTTACCTGCTCCCGTCCATGCTGCTTTGAGAATGGCGGCCTTCCTGCGGCCGCCATTCGCTTCCTCCTCTTCATAGCCATGATAGGCTACGTAAATGGCTACCACCACTTGCATTCCTGCAGGGCTGCCCAGCAGCCGGATATCCAGCTGCGGGTGGCCAGACCTGGCCGGAGGCACCGTGGCTTGGCCACGGAGCGGATCTGGCCGGCATGATTCTGGGGGGAGGGATGGAGCACCTCCCCCCCATCGAGGATTCCGGGGGGAGGGACGGAGCACCTTCCCCCCGTCGAGGAGTCCGGGGGAGGGATGGAGTGCCTCCCTCCCACCGCGGATGCCCCTGCGTGGAGCCAGGTAAGGGATTTGTACATCCCTACAGTAAGGCTGAATGCCAGTGCATTGGGCCCCCCGAAATCCATGGCAGAATGAAGCTCCCCGCCCCACCACCCCACGAAAGGCACGCAAAACGGAGCACCTACCTGGTGCTATTCACGCTGCTTTGCGAACGGCTGCCGCATCTGCGGCCGCCATTCGCTTCACAATTTTTCCCATGATAGGCTATGTAAATACTTACGTAGCCTATCACGGCTAACGCAGGGATTCCATTTGCGGCTCTGCGGAGGCCATGATAGGCTACGTAAATATTTACATAGCCTATCATGGCAAAAAAGGGAACACAAATGGTGGCCACTGTAGCTGCTGCCATTTGCGTTCCTGTTTTTTGCCATGAATAGGCATGGCGGAGAATTTCTCCATGAGTCTTTGGGAGGCCGAATGCCAACGCATTCGGCCCCCTGAAAGTGTTGGGGAAATTCTCCGCCGGCCCCCCGCCCCCCCCGGGATGGGACTTACAGTGGCCGAATGTCCCTCTCGGCGGTTGGTCCCAGTGGCAGTTCGGCGGCGGTTCGGCGGGGGTGGGGGCAGCGGCCAGTCTCCCGACCGGCTGCCGCTGCCACCATTGCAAAAAAAAAAAGTAAAGTAAAAAAAACCACCCATGATAGGCTACGTAACGATTTATGTAGCCTATCACGGCTAGATTCCCAAAGTCAGCCGTGATAGGCTACGTAAATCATCACGTAGCCTATCACGGGTGACTTTGAAAAAAAAAAAAGCGCGTACGCAAATGGCGGCGGCCCATGGGCGCTGCCATTTGCGTTCCTTATTTTGGCACGTCTAGTCTACGTAAATCGTTACGTAGACGAGACATGTCAAAATAAGGAACACAAATGGCGGTCCCCATGGGAGCCGCCATTTGTGTACGCGCTTTTTTTTTCCCCCAAAGTCACCCGTGATAGGCTACGTGACGATTTACATAGCTTATCAAGGCTGACTTTGGAAATCTAGCCGTGATAGGCTACGTAAATCGTTACGTAGCCTATCACGGGTGTGTTTGTGTGTGTGTGTGTGTGTGTGTGTGTGTATGTTTTACTTTTTTTTTCGCGGCCGGGTAGACGGGGCGCTTCTACCTGGCCTGAATTTCGCCAGCGAGGGATGGAGCGCCTCCCCCCTGGCCTGAATTTCGGCCGGGTGAGGCAGGGTGCCTCCCCCCCCTCACCTGAACTTCAGGGGGAGAACCGAAGCGCCTCCCCCCCACCGCGAAACAAGCTTTGAGAACAGGTAAGGGACTCTCATCCATCCCTAGCCGTGATAGGCTACGTAAATATACACGCAGCCTATCATGGCAAAAGACAAGGATGCAAATGGGAGCTACCGTTGCCGTTACGGCTGCTGTCATTTGTGTGCCTGCGCAGCCCAGCGGCCGGATGTCCAGCTGTGGGCGGCCCCAGCCGGCGGCTCCACGGAGTCGCCGCAGAGTGGAGCTGGCCGGGGAGAATTTGGGGGGGAGGGGCGGAGTGCCTCCCCCCGACCGAGGATGTCCCTGAACGAAACCAGGTAAGTGTTTTGTACATCCCTAGACTATTTCTGTGCATATTTTTCCAAATGTGTATGTCAGTTGCGTGCATTTTTAAAATATATGCATTTTGAAATGTATGCATTCTTCTCCCATGACTAAAGTATATTTGTACATTTTTGAAATCTACTCATTTTCCCAGCAGATGGCCTGAAGGCACCTGAGGCAGCTGCCTCGATGAAGCTCAGCAGGTTTGAGTCTGGGCAGTGCTTGGAGGGAAGACCACCTGGGAACCACCTGTAGCCACTTTGAGTTCCATGATGGAAGAAAGGTGGGATATAAAAGTAATAAAATAAATAAATAAATAAATTTTGAAATGTATGCATTTTGAAATGTATGCATTCTTTCCCCATGATTAAAGCATATTTGTATACATTTTTTAAATGTACTTATTTTGAAATATACACATTTTTAAATGTATCCATGCTGTTGAACACATACATCCATCTGTGAATCACATTGCAAGCTCAGAAGTATATGGACTTTGACTGCAGATTGCATCTGAGTAAGGATGGGGGAGAATTTCTCCCCGAAACTTCGGGGGGCCGAGTGCCAACGCATTCGGTCCTCCGAAGGTTGCCCAGGGAGAAATTCTCCACCCCCCGCCCCCCGGCCCCCACCCGGGATGGGACTTACTTTTCACGAATGTCCCTCCCGGCAGCAGGTCCCGGCGGCGGTTCGGCAGGTCTTCGTCAGGGGCGGGGGCGGCAGCCGGTCTTTCGACCGGCTGCCGCCACCGCCATTACAAGAAAAGTAAAAAAAACCAACAACACACCCCTGTGATAGGCTATGTAATGATTAACGTAGCCTATCACGGCTAGATTTGCAAAGTCAGCCGTGATAGGCTACGTTAATCGTCACATAGCCTATCACGGGTGACTTTAAAAAAAAAAAGCGCGTACGGCTAATGGCGGCCCCCATAGGGAGCCGCCATTCGCGTTCCTTATTTGGTCCCTGTAGTCTACGTAAAGATTTACGTAGACTACGGCAAAAATAAGGACAACGCAAATAGCGTTGCCCTTATTTTCGCCGTAGTCTACGTAAATCTTTATGTATACTACAGGGACCAAATAAGGAACGCAAATGGCGGCTCCCTATGGGGGCCACCATTTGCGTACGCGCTTTTTTTTTTCTTTTCAAAGTCACCCGTGATAGGCTACATGACGATTAACGTAGCCTATCACAGCTGACTTTGCAGATCTAGCCATGATAGGCTACGTTAATCGTTACGTAGCCTATCACAGGGGCATTTTTTTTTTCTTTTGAAGTTCGCGGCCGGGGAGACGGGGTGCTTCTCCCCGGCCTGAATTTTGGCCGGGTGAGGAGGGAAGCCTCCCCCCCGGCCTGAATTTCGGCCGGGCGAGGCGGGAAGCCTCCCACCCCCCGGCCTGAACTTCGGGGGGAGCAGCGAAGCGCCTCCCCCCCACCGCAAAGCAAGCTGCGAGACCAGGTAAGTGACTTTCATGCATCCCTACATCTGAGTCCATGTTCAATCCAGAAGGTGTGAAATGGGTAACATCCTGATCAAAAACAAATTGAAACACATTTCTCATACATTCCTAGCTTCCCTTGGCATTAGGGATGGACGGATCCATCTCCATCCAGGGCTCAGGGGAGCTCGATGTGCTACCCTCCCGCACATGCAGTCTGGATGCACTTGATGAGCCTCCCCACTTGCCCCGCCCACCTGCTGAGCTGTGTGAACCAAAAACTCCAGCAGTCAACCCTTGAGCTTTATGCACACAAGAGCTGACTGCTGGAGTTCTCAGTGTGGTGACCTCCCAGTGCTCTCACCTTGGCCTCCTGTAGGGATGGCGGAGAATTTCTCCCCGAAACTTCGGGGGGCCGAGCGCCAACGTGTCTGGCCCCCCGAACAAGTTTCGGGGAGAAATCCTCCACCCCCCGCCCCCCGCCCCCCCCGGGACGGGACTTACCTTCCCTGAATGTCCCTCCCGGCGGCGGGTCCGGCTGGCGGTTCGGTGGGTGTTCGAGTGGGGCGGGAGCGGCAGCCGGTCTTTCGACCAGCTGCCGCCCCCGCCATTGCAATGAAAGAAAAAAAACAAAAACGTCCCCTGATAGGCTACGTGATGATTCACGTAGCCTATCACGGCAAGATTTGCAAAGTCAGCCGTGATAGGCTACGTGAATCGTCTGAACTTCGCGGGGGGAGCAGCGAAGCGCTCCCCCCCACCGCTAAAAAGCTGCGAGAAAAGGTAAGTGACTTTCGTTCATCCCTAGCCTCCTGCTGGGGTGCCACCCAGGCCGTTCCTGACATGCCAGTTGTCAAAGGGCTTGTTTGAATGCCAGAACAGACAGGACGTGTCCCTGCATGGCAACCCCTGGGACTCTCGCCCTGGCCTCCCTGGGAGGAGGCCAGGGCAAAAGCTCTGGGGTGCCGCTGAGGCCCCTACTGACAGCGCCAGTTGTCAAGGGTTTCCTTGGCAGCCAACCAGGTAGAACAGGGCCTCAGCTAGCAGCTGGAGCATGTGCCATGCATCTTCCTCCTCATACCCAGTTAGCTGTCAAGGGAACTTTGTCAACAGCTGACTGGGCCAGGGGAGGAGGAGGTGTGGCACATGTCCCAGCTAGTCTTGCCACTGCGGAGCACACGGTGACAAGTCCAGGCTGTTCTCAGCCACTCGCAGAGCTCTAGGGTTGGGGGCTGGGGGGCTGGGCATAGGGGATTTCCTCGGCCTCCCAGATTAAATTGGTCACTTGCGACATCCCTACTTGGCACTTCAGCTCTCTTAAGCACAGTCATATCTCACATGTCCTCTTTTACACCATAAATAGCTCACCGTGTCCATGCTTCGTAGGGGGCTTTAGACATGCCAACAACTTTTTAAAAGGTGGAATGTGTGTGAAATATTGCAGTAACAGCTCTTCATCCGAATTTGAAAATTTAGGCAGCCATTCTGAAATCCACTATGTTCTCAATTAATTAACTGAGCAGGTCATGCTCAATGGATGAATTATTACGATATCTCCTTTGATATATCAACACTTTCATGCCAAACTATCTAAGTAGGCACAGCATTACCCTGTCCACAACAAGTCTTCCTGCAGTGTCTTAATCCTTCCGCCTGAAAATATGTTCATTCTCACAAGCAAAACATGCAAAGGACTCCCACAAAGGCCGTATGGCTCCATCCACAGTTGTGGTAGGCAATGTGCAAATATACAAACCCTACAACAAGTGCTTCAGCTTTCCATAACCAAAGATCAATATGGATCTAACAAAATATATTTGTTCTGGGATTTTTTTATTTTATTTTTTTGCTTGCTTCATTGTTTTAACAGCAGCAGCTACAAAAATGAAGTCATGTACCAAGTGGGCCAATGACCTGCACGAAGAAGATTCTGGAGAATGATACAGTGAAATGTGAACATCTCACCTGTTTTTGCTTTTCATCCCACTTAGGTTGAAAGGTTCAACACGGAGAGTACAAGATAATAACTAGGTTGGGTGGGCCTGAACCCCCCACCCCACCCCCCTTAATTCCATCCCTGCTTTACATCACCTGAGATTACAAATATGTACATAGAAACTGCATTCATAGTAGAACACTAGCCTTCCCTTCAAAAACATGAACTGCATTTTAGGAGCCTTTGCAAACCACTGTTCATTTTTGCTGCTTCCAGAATGTTCAAAAGCTAGTTCTTAGAAGTATTTTGTTGTTGTTGTAATGTAAAGCAACCTAATCCTGGCTCCCTTATGCCTTCTCTGAGCCAGCCACCACTTTACCTCCCATCAGTTTCCCAGCTTTCATCAGCTTTTCACAGTGGCGACATTGTAGCCTTCAAACCATATGGCTCTTTTGAGTTCGGGGGTGTTGACTTTATAAGATTCGACCACATGACCTTAAACTGCTGGGAGGTAAGTGTATAACTCTCGGGTGCCTATGCAGGAAAACCAGCTGCTGGAGAAGGACACTGACTGACTGCTACTAACATGAAAGACTTTATGTTGAAACAAGCAAAGCATTATTGATCAGTATTGGTTAAGACTAGCACCTGTGATTTGTTTAATACTTTCTACAGAATGTAACAGAACACTAATCCTGCAACTAGCCCTATATATCCCACTATTCCAATAGGGATGCACAAGAATTTCAGTTCAGTTCACTAAACATCAGAACTTATCCCGTTCACAGCCCTGAAAGTGAACGCAAGTGCATTTTTTCAGGCAAAGCTTGCATCTTCCTGAGCTTGCAATTGTACCCACAAAATGTGTTCATTTGAAAAATGTGGACTTCAAAAATTTGCATTTTGAAAAATAATGTGTGTGTATATATGCTTTAGTGAATGGGGGGAAGGAATGCATTTGGGAGTGTGCTATGAAAAATGTACACTGATGTGCATGCTTTTCCCATTCAAAGAACAAGAACAAACACTCTACTTTGGAAATGGGAATGAGAGGAACTGAGCTTCAAGATGCAACATGGAGAAACCTTGGTGGGTGCAAGCTAGGGATGTTGGAGAAATCTGCAATGGAATCAAATGAGCTTGGATTTCCATGAATTTGACCCACAGATTCTGCAGCAGACCAGCTTTTCTCGAGTCACATGGATCCTGTGGACTAGCGGACTGTTTTTTTTACTTTCAGAATTTTACACAAGTTTAGTCACATATATCACTAGCTGAAAATGTGTATCTCCCCCATAGGGTAAAGTATGAAAATGCACATTTTGGGGGAGGATTTGTGCATTTTTGTGAGTGAAAATTTGTGCAAATTTGCAAATTCAGGAAATTGGAAAAAATCTGATTCTGTCAATGACTGGATGATGGAATTAAAGGCACCTCACAATCCACAAAACTAATACTTTGGAAGACAGAAACAAAATTCAAAGTGATAGACTGGAGTGCTGGGCAGAAAACAACAGAATGATATTTAATAGGGATAAATGCCAAGTTCTGCACCTAGGAAAAAGAAACCAAATGCACAGTTACAACATGGGGAATATGTGGCTCAGCAACTCTACAAGTGAGAAGGATCTTGGAATTGTAGATCACAAGCTGAATATGAGCCAACAATATGATGTGGCTGCAAAAAAGGCCGATGCTCTTTTGGGCTGCCTTAATAGAAGCATAGCTTCCAAATCCCGGGAAGTACTAGTTCCCCTCTACTCAGCACTGGTTAGGCCTCATCTGGGGTACTGTGTCCAGTTCTGGGCACCACACTTGAAAAAGGATGCAGACAAACTGGAGAGGGTTCAGAGGAGGGCGACAAAGATGATCAGGGGACTGGAAACAAGGCCCTATGAAGAGAGACTGAAAGAACTGGTCATGTTTAGCCTTGAGAAAAGAAGACTGAGGGGAGAGATGATAGCGCTCTTCAAGTACTTGAAAGGTTGTCACAGAGAGGAAGCCCAGGATCTCTTCTCCATCATCCCAGAGTGCAGGACACGGAAGAATGGGCTCAAGTTACGAGAAGCCAGATTCCGGCTGAACATCAGGAAAAATGTCCTGACTGATAGAGCAATACGACAATGACCTAGGGAGGTGGTGGGCTCTCCCACACTGGAGGCATTCAAGATGAGGCTGGACAGCTATCTGTCAGGGATGCTCTGACTTGGATTCCTGCACTGAGCAGGGGGTTGGACTCAGTGGTCTTGTAGGCCCCTTCCAACCCTACTATTCTATGATTCTATTATATACATATACATATATATATTGTTGTTGTTGTTCAGTGGTTCAGTCATGTCTGACTCTTCGTGACCCCATGGACCATAGCACGCCAGGCCTTCCTGTCCTGCGCTCTCTCCCGGAGGGTGCTCAAGTCCATATTCATTTCATCAGAGATGCTATCTAGCCATCTCATCCTCTGCCATCCCCTTCTCCTTTTGCCTTCAGTCTTTCCCAGCATCAGGGTCTTTTCCAGAGAATTTTCTCTGGAAAATGATAGCACCATATGATATATATATATATATATATGTATACATATGTATATATGGTGCTATCACCTTATATCACTATATGATATAATATCATATCACCATATGACCATATGACCATATGACCATATGATTGATTGACATACATATATATATATATATATATATATATATATATATATGGTGCTATCACCTTCCTACCCGCCTCCCCCCCCAAAAAAAGTAGAGAAAGAGAAATAAGTTGTACTACTTCCACTGTTAATGCTGAGCCCAATGCCCAAGAAACTGTTGGAAAAATTATCTTTCCTTTGGAAGAAATGGTTGAAATGCCCCCTCCTCCAATTTTCTGTCCACAAATAGGATGGAGAATTTTGAGGACATTTGTGCACAGCTCTAGTTTAAATCTAGAATAATAAATAATAACCAGATATAACAATAGACTGCCAGGATTAGAATGCCCTTGGAAATGCCAATGCACCAATCAAAATTTGCATCATGCATTGCCCACTAACCCAGATTATTGTATGCCACAAGCAGTTTTTTACTCCATGACATCTGTATGTTTCTTAAAATGTGGGCCATACGATATAAGGCTAAGGTTGGAAGACCTTGAATGTGAAGCAAGAGACATATACCAGCCATCTCCAAGTGAAAAATAAATAAATCTGGACTCCATATCTCATATTAAAACAGGAAGGGGAAAATCCAAGTCAAGAACTTATGGGGGAAAGCAACACTTTTCTGACCCCAATTATCCCCAGGTAAATTCCCGGCTTAAATGAAACAAATGTTTTATATAGATGTGTCTAACTGCACTCAGAAGCTAATGAGGTTCTTTGCTCACATGTGTGATTTAAGGGGAACATTCCAGAATGTTATACCTCAACTGGCTTTTGTTACTTTCCACGCAATTATATGTACAATTTGCCAGACACTTTGCAGATAAAATTGCTTGTATTTGTGCTGACTTCGATGGCATTGTTTTGACAGAGTCTGATATGGACTGGCCTGGTGCACCATCTAGTCATGTTATGGTTGCTTTTGGCTTGTGCATTCTGAGGATGTGGACAAACTTCTTGGAGGACTGAGGCCTACTACTTTCCCTTTAGATCCTTGCCCATCCTGGCTTGTGAAATCTGCCAGAGCTGGGCTGGATATCTGGACCTCAGAGGTGGTAAATGCCTCCTTGAGGGATGGCGAGGTCCCCCCAGCTTTGAAAGAAGCTGTGGTGAGGCCCTTGCTGAAGAAACCAAATTTATATCCTATGATTCCAGATAATTAGCACCCTGTGTCAAATTTGCCATTCTTGGGCAAAGTACTGGAGCATGTGGTGGCCTTGTAACTCCAAGCTGTTTTGGATGAAACTGATTACTTAGATCCATTCCAATCAGGTTTCAGGGTTGGTTATGGGATGGAAACAGCCTTGGTCACCGTGGTTGATAAGTTATGCCAGGAAATGGATGGGGGGAGTGCATCCCTGTTGGTTCTTCTGGACCTATCAGCAGCTTTCAATACCATCGACCATGGTATCTTTCTGGATCATTTATCTGGATTGGGCTTGGGAGGCACAGTTTTAAAGTAGTTCTGGTCATTTCTGGAGGAGCGGTCTCAGAAGGTGGTGCTGGAGGACTTCTGTTCCACCCCATGGCCATTAGCTTGTGGGGTACTGCAAGGCTCTATCTTGTCCCCCATGCTTTTTAACATTTACATGAAACCACTGGGGGAAGTCATCAGGAGGTTTGGGCTGAAATGTTACCAGTATGCAGATGATACTCAGCAATACCTCTTGTTTCCATCTGCACATCCCAGGGAGGCTGTGGAATTCTTGAACCAGTGTCTGGAGGCTGTTTTGGGATGGATGAGGGTGAACAAGCTGAAACTTAATCCAGACAAGACAGAGGTGCTGTGGGTTGGGAAACCAACTACTTTGGATGGAGGTTTACAACTGGTTTTAGATGGGGTTGCACTCCCCCTGAAAGACCAACTGCACAGTTTGGGTGTCCTCCTGGACTCTGAGCTAAATGGGGAAGCCCAGGTGGCTGCAGTGTCCAGGAGTGCTTTTTAGCAGCTCAGGCTGGTATGCCAAATGTGACCCTATCTGGAGAGGATGGACCTTGCCTCAGCTATCCATGCACTAGTCACGTCCAGGTTGGACTACTGTAATGCACCATATGTGGGGCTGCCTTTGAGGACAGTTTGGAAACTCCAGCTCATGCAGAATGCAGCCGCCCGAGTATTGGTAGGGGGTGAGATGATTTGATCACATAATGCCTATACTGCTCAGCTGCACTGGTTACTGGTGTGTTTCCAAGCCCAATTCAAAGTGCTGGTTTTGACCTTTAAAGCTGTAAATGGTTTGGGACCAAGTTACTTGAAGGACTGCCTTCACCCATATCAGCCTGCCCACACTTTAAGATCAGAAAGAGAGGCCCTTCTCATTTGCCCATCTGTGAGAGCAGTCAGGTGGGTGATCACATGTGAGAAGGCCTTCTCTGTAGTGGCCCCACACCTTTGGAACAAGCTGCCATTGGAGGTCTGCCATGCTCCACCATTGCAGGCTTTTAAGACAGCCTTGAAAACATATTATTTTACCTTGGCCTTCTCTTAATATGACTGCTATTGTTGCTGCTACTGCTGCGATTATTTTTGCTGGTTTTACTGTTGCTTTTATCGTTTTTATGTTTTTATCACTTTTAATATTTTAAGTGTTTTTATGTATTTTATTGCTGTAAGCTGCCTTGGGAGGGCTTTTGCCCTGAAAGATGGCCAAGAAATGTTTTAAATAAATATAAATAAAAACAAAAACAAGTCTGTTGGATTATGGACTGTTTTGGCCTTCTTCCAGAAGCCAAGAGGAAAGGACAGGAACACAAATGGAAATGAGGTGATTGATCTATGAGGCATAGTTCAATCCAATGAAATTGTTTCTGGAATTTGATCAGGTGCTGGGAATATTAAAAGGCCACAAATACATTTATGAATCACAAAGTGCACACAACCAAGCTTTGGAATTAAGTCAATTGATTCACTAATTGAAGTCAACTGAACTCTAATAGCATTTAATGTTCATTAGCCCCTCATTAGCATAATGCAGTAGGGTTTTATATGGCCTTGTGTGTCTCTTTGGAAGTCTTTATGGTTTATTTGCTAAAGGAAAAGCTTCCTGTTTCCTGTTGCTATAGGGTAGTAGTTATAGGAATTAAAAGATATGTCTTCCAGACAACTTCTCTCTCCTTCTATCTGCTGTCTGGGAAGGTTTTGTGGCTTTGGAATTTGTATCCAGACCTCTTTCATTTACTGTTAAGGATAGATTTGTTTGGTGGTGACAGCCATCAGGAAGATATGACAGTCATTTTGCATGTTTGCCGCTGGTAAAGCACTTAATGGACATCCAAATTGTGAACCAAATTGTGTAAGATACATAAGCAAATCACTGATTAAAATACTCAAAACACAAACAACATAGCTTACTTTTCCTCTAAAGCGCTGCTCCCACAATCATTTCCACCTGTGCAATATGAAGCCATTTTGAAGGAAAATAAGTTCATCATCGCCAAGTGAAAAAAGTCTTGGAAGCTTTTGTTTTGATTAGGCCCACAACAAAGGCCCTTGCGAGCGGAGATGGGTTAAAGAAGATGCAGATAACAAGCTTGGGTTGAAAATCAGGCCACATTTATTGAAATACCTGCAAAGGGGTAACTAGGACAGGCATCTAACTGTGTCAGCGGCTAGCTGGCACTTCTTGGGCGAAAACACACCCAGCATGAGGGGTGGCGGTGATCTCGCCATCCCTCCGGACTGCCCCTTCTGGGGGACGTAGACCTTCCGGTGCCGCACAACGCTGCACAACACCTGGGTGAGCAAGGAGGGTTGGTCTCCCAGGCAACCCTTATCCCCCCGCCGAGCCGCACAACCCGTTCGGGGGGCCTCAGGCGTCACCTGTCACCATAAGGTGCCTCTGCATGCCTGTCCTAGCCACCATCTGGAATGTGACTGATGATATAGACCATATTCCTTTACAGGACACACTCAACCTGCAAAACAGTGTGACGTAGGCAAAAAAAGACTCACAGTAATAGGCCAATCGAACTGTGAGCCAAAAAATTCCTACATTTTGGGGGTTGACCTTGGTGAGTTTTTGACAGCTTGGCCCAATGGATCCCTGAGCTTGCCCAACTCAGTGCATACTGGGTTGGACAAACTTACAGTTCTCTGCTTGTCTGCCATTTTGCACAATTAAATTAGACCATTTTGCCTGCAAAATGAGACCATTTATGCCTGCAATTTTGCATAAATTGCACTGTTTATGGCCATGATTTTGTGCAAAATGGCAATTTCTGTAAATAACTTACCCACAATTTTGCACAAAATGGCGACTTGCAGACAAGCGGGACACCACGAGCTCTTGACTGGCACTCGCGGACAGTCTGGTGACTTGCCCCAGGCACCCGCTGGGGTTGGGCAAGCAGCAGGAGTTCAGTGAGTGGCATATGATGCTGGCACAGGGGAGTTTGCCTATTCCTATCTCCCTTTCCCCTGCATTGAGCCTGCACTCACCATGACTGTCTCACTTAATTGGGGAGGGTTCATCTGTTGTGGGAGTAATGGTGGGTGGTAATTAGCACCTCCTTTGTGATCTATCATCCTTGGGGATGAAGGGGAGGATATTGTGATGTTTTACAGTTTCCACTGAGACAGAATTAAAACATGGTGGCTTGAAATAAATTTTGCTTGAGTGTATGAGGTATGGACTTGATCACGCTCTGGGAGACAGCGCAGGACAGGAAGGCCTGGCATACTATGGTCCATGGGGTCACGAAAAGTCGGACATGACTTAACAACTGAACAACAATGAGGTATGGAAAACATAGAGAAGTGGCCATATCTTTGGCGAACCAGGTCACACGTTCTCCTCAATAGTTATTGTTCTCTTGCCTGAATACACAGTTGTGAAGGAATATAAATATGTAAATCTCTGCCTTCATTTTCTGTGGTGCACTTGTGATAGACACTACGAGAGAAATTAATTTACTCTTTCTCCAGTATCCTTTGTTGACTTTCACACTAGGCAGTTCATTATCGACCCAGCTATTCTGATTGCTATTGGTCACCTAATCTGAAGGTCTTACCCTCATTGACCTCATTCCTCTCTCCACCAGAATTCACAATCATTATCCTTAGCCCTAATTGGACTAAAGGGACCAAAATTTTTACTACTTCTCAGGCACGCACCTCATTACAAGGTCTAGCATCCTTTTGTTGACACAGACTTGCCTCCATTTGGCACAAATCTCCTGTTGTCCAATTGTTTCAAACTGTTAGTATCAAAAACAATAAAAGCCAACAGTGAGGATGCACAACAGTGATGCATTGCAGACTTCTTTCTCATGGGCTTGATGCTGGAGTGGTGTGTTTTTTTTGGAACCCCTGACAATCTGTGCAATCTATTTTAAAAGACCATGCTGTATTTATGTATGTGACCTTTATGAAACAGGCATGAAAGGCAAGAATAGATTATGGGAAATGAATGTACAGCCTATACGAAATGTAAAGCCTATACAAAAGGAATAACAGGGCTTTTAAGTAAAGTTGGACTTGGGAGGATAACATAGTGGATTTCCATATCCAAGGAAAAATGGGGTCTAAAGTTGTAGATGTATGCAGGAAAGCATGGTAAAATATAGGCTAAGGATGTTATCCTGTGGATCCTGGCCTCTCTTCTCTGCTCCAGACCATTGGAATGCCCCCTTCATGATCTCTTCAAGGTCATCTGAGGTCTCTTTTGTGACTTTGGAAAGCAACCACCAGAGTGGTTTCCATGGCACCTGCAAAAGGGCAGGGGAGTGGGAAAGCATTTGATCTCAGATTGCCCCACCCAAGGTCACAGATGCATGTATGGCCTCAGGAGGGGCAATCCAACGTATCTTCTCTCTACTCCAGCAGACCATAGGATTGATCTGATAGATTCTCATTCACACTTTAAGAAAGAAGTAGTATAGTAGGGATGTTCAGGCATGAAATTCCATAGTCAGTCCAGTGTGTTCCCCATGAAAGCACTCAAAACCATCACTATTTCCATTGATTAAAACATGGTAAGGAATTTGATCATCCATCTGAAAATTCTGAAGGAACTGGGAACATCACTGGGTTTGACCACCAGCCACAACCCTGGTGTGTTTAATGTAGTGTGTAAAATAATTATGTTGGGTTCATACATTTATACAAGATTACTCAGTTCACATATTCCAGAACTGAATGTGGACCTGAACACAATTTGCTATCAGAAATCTGCACATTTATGAGCTTGCAATCCAAGTCACACACCCAAAAATATGTGATCAAAAGATACCTACATTTGAAAAAATTGTATTAAAAATGTGTACAGTTGAAAAATGTGCACAGATGTGCGTAATAGGGAAAATGTGAACCTCTCACAAATGTGCATCAAAAATGTATGCATTTATCAACACGTGCACAGAAATATGTACAAATTTACATGAGGGGAAAAAAACCCTCACAATCTGATACGTACCAGAGTCAGAATGACTTTTTGAGCTGGAAATCACCTGTAATCTCCCTAATCCAGAGATCCACTAAGGTGGTGGCAGAGTAATCCTTACCAAAGAATTTATGAGGGCACTCTGGAAATCAGTAGGGATTGGACAATCTGAACAGGTTCTCCTCCCCTGCAAGAACCAGTTGAAACTGGGATCTTGGAACTTCAATTATTAATGAGTAAGCATTTTATTCAGTTCATTTTAAAAACAACAACAAGAATTTACCACAATTCACACATTTCTTCATAAATGGGACAAAAATAACTTGAGATTAAAAATAAATAAATAATGTGAGAAAACCCAAAGTGGACAGATTCATCCATCCAGCCACAGGGCTTTGAGTGCTTAAGTCTTAAAAGTCTGTATTTGAATCCCCATGTATTCAGCCATGTTAGTGCTAAACAAAGCTTGCCACCTCCTTTTTTTTATGACAGGCACCTCATTTTTAACTATGTGGCAGGAAGGTTCAACAGTTTACTCTCCGTGCTGGGAAAAGATGTACCTATTAAATTAGGCCTGTGAAGATGGGTGGGAATTTAATTTCAGTTGGTTTTTGATGATATTTTACCACCATTTGCAAATTTCTTCATATGTAAAATGGAAAGATTTACAATAATGAAATGTGGAGAAAAGTGAAACGGACAGATTCATCCATCCCTGACTTCCACAGGTTGCATGACTCAATGCATGACTCAAGTAATTTGACTACAGGTTCTAACTGTTTGACATTAGGCTGTGTCAAGAAATCCAAATAAATACAGCTGGAATTACTAAGTTTTTGATTTGGATGGTACCAAAGAAACTAAAAGAGGTAAGTAGGTTTGTGCTTAGTCTGTGTGTGTGTGTGTGTGTTTTCTTCATTTGAAGTTTCCTGTCCTCCCTTTTATGAAAAGACGATTGGTTCAGGGGATGGAAAGCACATGTTCCCATTATCCCTTCCTGTTCATCAGGGTGGATCTGTCACATGTCACATTTTCTCTCCTTGGAGGCATATGGTGAGCGTTAGTGATAATAGCTGCAGCATGTCGATCCAAGCCTGACAAGACTTATCTGACACATGAGATGGCTGAGTGACGTTTACCTTGACAGATGGAAGGGGGCTGGGATTTTTGACACTCCCTCCAAGGATGCTTAGATTAAATACAACTAATGGTCCTTGGAATACATGATTTTGTAGCTTCTCTTCAGTATCCAAGCCTCTATTCTTCCTTTTGTGGTTATTAATGTTATCCCTTCCAGAAAGAAAGAAAGAAAGAAAGAAAGAAAGAAAGAAAGAAAGAAAGAAAAGGAAGGAAGGAAGGAAGGAAGGAAGGAAGGTAGGTCTTGGCTGCAATGCCTCTCCATTTGGAGAATCGGTGTGCTTGTCTTTTGTGGATTTTTAATTGACACTTCCAGCTAACTGAGGGTGGGGGGGGTGATAGGATTGCAACCTAAAGGTTTTTCATTAATCCCCGCCCACGCACACACATACACAGCTGATGGGCCTGGATCCACTCTTCCTTTCTTTGGCATTGTAGCAGGGCCTCCTCTGGCCCTGACTATCTCTTACAAGCTTTGAAGAGTCAGTCCCTCTGGCAGTGGAATGAGTCCTTGCCCATGCATTAATACAGCAGTAATCATGTCAGATCATGTCCTGGGTTTCAGTAAAACACTTTGTATAAAATCCAACATTTTGCTAACCTAGAAAGGCATTTCTGTCGTATGGGTTAGAGATGGTCAAATTCCATATTCAGCATTGGGTCCCCATGACCTTTAATCCAGACCCTCTAGCATTAAGGATTTCCTGTCAGTTTGGTTCAGCCTCAGGGATGATTTCATGTTAGTGTTGTATTTCCTTCATGAGGATGGGCTGGTCTACATCTTAGGGTGGTCGAACCTCTTAATTTTGGTTTCTCTGTTTCCTGTTTTCCCAGACTTAAGTTCCCTTTGTGCCAATGTTGAAAATTTTTCCAGTGTTACATTTGGTTCATCCTGAGCTTGTATAATCTTTTTTTTTATGATCTCATGGAAATTTGTACACATTTTTTGTGTGCTTTTCTCTCAATTCATGAATTTTGTATGTAATTTTGCCTAATGTAAACATTTTTGCAAGTATTTCATAAGATATAGTCCATTTTTGCAAGTTATTTTGCCATATGTATGTGTGTGTGTGTGTGTGTGTGCACTTCCTCATATATAAAGATAGAAAGACTAACAACAGAGCTTATATTTTAAGCTTAACATTTCAGCTTCCACCCTCATCAGTAGCTGTGTTATTAACTGATGAGGGCATAAGCCGAAATGTTTAGCTTAAATATATTTTTTTTTAATACTCTGTTGTTGGTCTTTCTATCTTTCTTAAACATTTACTATAAGACTGACAGCATCCACAGTGGATCCAGAGCCTCCTTGTTGCTTTGCTGTTGGGCTGCTTTACACCCCCCCCCCATATATATATATATATATATATATGAGGGATGCTGGAGAATTCTGCTGCAGACTCAAATGAGGCCAGATTCCAAAGAATCTGACCACTGAAGTCCGCAGTGGAGTCACTGCGCTTACCTCCGGCTCTAGAGAATTTCCTGCTCAGTGGCTCTTCGGCTCCCTAGAAGATGTGATACGCTAATGGAGGCTGCCATTAGCCTACCATGGGAAAAAATACAGCTATAAATGGCATATTATTTTCCCCTGCAATAGGCTAATGGCAGCTGCCATTAGCATATTGTGTCTTCTAGGGAGCCAGAGAGCCACTCTGCCAACTCCAGAGGATGCAGCTGGGCTCTGGAGGATTCTGTGGGGCCCCAGGCGGCCCAGATTGCCCCTCTACAGAGCCCTCCCCAACTGGACAGTTTTTTTTTTTTCATACATCACTAACACACACACACACACACACACATTTTTTTTTTAAATGGAGTACTCCACTGCAAAATTCAGAGAAGTGCAAATTTGGAAAGATAACTGAGTTTTAGTTCATGCATACTTTCAAAAGTGCAGAATTAGGTAAGTTTGCATTAAAATGCAAAACTGAATGAAACTCCCCCCATCCCTATCTATATCCAGCAACATGCTAGTATTAGTACATCCTTCAGTAGCTGCTCAGGCCCCATCACTCTGGCAAGGCCTATGGCGGACATCTGCCTTAGGGCTCCCTTATTCCCATGCTGGCCTGGCTCTCCAAGCAGGACTGGCCGGGTGGCTGGAGTCTATCTGCCATTTAAATTTCCCACAGTGCCCCGAAGCAATACAATGCTGGGGACATCCTGAAAACATTAAAATTATAGCTAGACCTAGTTGCCCAGTCTGTTGCACCACCTCCATATAAGCGTGTCAAGCTGAGGGAGCCCATCAGATGTCCCTCAGCAGTGTAACCAGCCCTACCTAGTCATATCATTGAGGGAAAAATTGCCAGGGAGAAGGCTTGGCCAAACCTTTTCTTCACAGCAGAGACATTTGTTGCCCTCCCCCCATCCCAGATCATTCAAACATTCAACCCCCACACATATACCTACATTCTACTGCACCTCGAAGCAGTAGTCTAAAAGATCTTTACTGCTTGATTCTGTTGATTTCATAAGGAGTGCTTAGTTAGGCCACCAGCAATAGGTCTCTCTGGAATTGCTGTTTGGGATTGCCACAGCTGTGTCTGGAGGGATAATTTGTGAGTGAGTGCCTGCTAAAACATTTCCAGAGATGGATTTGGGGAGATTTACCTTAACCTAAATTATGCCCACAGCTCAACTCATTCTTATGGTCAGCTTCTTCAAATTGTTTATTGAAATTCTAGACACTTTTGTTTTCATCAGGAAAGTGGTATATTCTTGTTCCTCTTTCGCCAGAGAAAGTCTCTTTGAAACCAACAATGCTGTACATTAAAACTGGAACATTTGTCTTTCTCAGTGTATGGGATGTATAATTTCCAAGATGTATAGTTTTCTAAACCAAGAAGGCAAGATGGCTGTCTGCTGAGACACTGGAAGCAGCCCAAGAAAGAAGGAAAGCAAAAGGCAACAGTGATAGGGGGAGATATGCCCAATTCAATGCCAAATTCCAGAGGTTAGCCAGAAGAGATAACGAATTATTTTTAAACAAGCAATGCATGGAAGTGGAAGAAGATAATAGAATAGGAAGGACAAGAGACCTCTTCCAGAAAATTAGAAACATCGGAGGTAAATTCCAAGCAAAAATGGGTATGATCAAAAACAAAGATGGCAAGGACCTAACAGAAGCAGAAGAGATCAAGAAAAGGTGGCAAGAATATACAGAAGATCTGTATAGGAAGGAGAATAATATCGGGGATAGATTTGACGGTGTGGTCAGTGAGCTAGAGCCAGACATCCTGAAGAGTGAGGTTGAATGGGCCTTAAGAAGCATTGCTAATAACAAGGCAGCAGGAGATGTTGGTATCCCAGCTGAACTGTTTAAAATCTTGCAAGACGATGCTGTCAAGGTGATGCATAGGAGTGGCGATGGCCGACAGGAAGCTCTGGCGTGGGCTGGTCCATGAAGTCACGAAGAGTTGGAAGCGACTGACCAAATAAACAACAAATAGCTTTCCAATAACAATCACCTGCTTAGTTCCAATGACTTAGGGCCAAAACAGACATAACTTTAAATGTGTGTCTAGCAACTACATCTTCTTCTCATTTTTACTCTAAAGTAGGCACAGAGGTCCTCAATCCAGATCAGGACACTCATGTAGAATGGCTTTTAAGAGCCAGATCATGCCCCCTATGTCTACTCTAGAGTAAAACTAAAACAAAGCCATATTTAAAGTAATGTTTGTTTTGGCCTGTACCAGGCTTTTGTCATGATTTGTATGAGGATCACAATAAAACCTATAATTTCATAGTTTGAGAATATATTGCCTGCTCCCATATCACCTGTTGAAGGAGTAGCAGTGGAGTCAAAAATATAAGTTGAAAATATCCAGTCTTCTTATTTACATATAAGGACGCTGAAGAAATCCACCGTGGACCCAAAAAATGAAGTCAAATTCCTGGGAATGCGACCTGTGGAGTCCACAGTGGACCAGCTCTCTCTACCCATGTTTCCTCCGGATTTTTTTCAGCATTTTTTTCTTCTTTAAACAGGCCAGGATATACCAATTTCGGCCACAACTGTGTATCTTAGGCAAATTACAACCATAATTAGCATATTTTATGCTGTTTGTGGCTGTAAAGTGCTTAGTTATATGTGAACTGCAGCCGCAATTTACATATAACTAAACACTTAACAGCCGCAAATGGCATAAGATTCGCTAATTAAGGCCATAATTTGCCCAAGATAACACCAATTGCAGCTGCAATTGGCATACCTTGGCCTGTTTAAAGAAAAAAAAAAGTGTGAAAACTCTGGAGGGACCGCAGGGGCTGTGAGGAAATCTGCTGAGCCCCAAGAAGGCTAGATTTCTCCAGAACGGACCCCCACCCCTGGACTGGATGTGGGGAGGTGGGAGTTCGTACATCCCTATTTACATATTGATATTGCAGGTCTGTCTTTTTTAGCCAGTCTTTTAAGATAAAATGGGGAAAACATCTCTGTAACATTCATATTTAGACCAATTTCATTACATGCATCATCTAGTCTGGTATGTCAATCCTACATTGGTATCCAACCATTATCTACCATTTTCTGGTCTAATGGGCAAATTATGCATTTTCTCTCCAAAGCAGGCAGTGGATTTGAAAACTGGTTATTGGATTTGCAAAGAATGTGGGGCAGGGGGAGATCAGGGGCAGCAATGGGATGTGCAAGGTCTTTTACAGTTAATCCAGTTGTGTATGTGATGCACAAGATGCATCACAATTGCAGATAATAAGTTGTCTACAATGAACACCAGAAGTGTGAATCTGCGTTAAAAAAAAAAAAAGCATATTCATCCACACAGATAATTCTCCTACGCATACACTGGTAGTGAGTGCAGAGTTGGAAATAGCTGCAGAAATAAAGGGACAAAGGTGTTTTGTTTTGTTTTGCATATTCCTCCTAATCCTGTACTAGTCTACATGTGGCCACAATCATCATTGTGGGGGGCGGGAGCAGGTGAGCATGGCCAGGGATGAGAGACGAGAGGGTACCAGTGTAACCTCCAAGTGTAACAGCAATGGTGTTAGTTGGGGTACCAATTTCCCAGAGAAAATTTACCTTACCAGTTGCACCACATTGGATACTGTCCCATGTCCATAAAACAGGAATCATTAAGACCTTCCTTGCTGGGCTGAGAATGGACGAAGCCATGTTCTTTGCATATGTGCCTTCCACTTTTAACCATGGTTACTCTGAAGTAAGTCTTGCTGGGATTTACTGCCAGGTAAGTACGTTTACAGTGCAATTCGATGGAAGTAATGTCCACTGAGCATAATGGAACTTACTTCCAGTAAGTGGTTACCGGTCTGCAACTTTAAAGCTACACCCAAACAATCAGTAAGAACTTACTAAACTGTCCTGACCCATGATTACACACATGTGTTGTGTGTGCACGCACGCGCGCGCGCACACACACACACCTCTTTGCTGTCCCACATGCCTGGACCTTTGTTCTTCCTATAGGATTCATTTCAGAAGTTATATGAAGAAACAGAAGACTAAAAAAAAAAAAAAGCTGCACCCAATCATTTTGCTTGTGGAGAAAATGTATAAAGCTGAACAAACCTCCCCTTCCAAAGTATATAAAAAGATAACTCTCTGCTAAAGAGGAAATTAGCTAGCTATGCAGGGGATTAATATCTGTTTGTCTGATTTGTCATCTTATGGTTACCTGGCAAATTCTAAAGAAAGAACCCATCAAAAATATAAAGGGACATACATTAGAGCTTAATGGTCTCCCATATTAGTTCTAGCCTGTTATATAGGCACTAACATTTCCCCTCTGCAATGCATTCCTTCATTTTAGTTGCAGACTTCACATTTAAGACAGGTACACCCCCACTTTTTTCCCTAAATGAGAGATTTAATCTTGATCTCCAAATTGCAGCATTTATTTCTGCTAGTTTCCAAATACTCGGATAATTCCTGTTTATTACCTTTCATGTGTCTGCAAACTGTGGTGTGTGTGTCTGTATGTGTGTGCGTGTGCACGCACGCATGTGTGTGTGTAATAATGGCACATGTCAGTTCCTTTTAATTTCATTTCCATCATAAAATCATATTACCAGATCTGTCCAATATCTGTGTCCCCACTCCCCACCGCAAGATACTACTTTTTTGAGGTTGAGGAGACAAGGAGGGGGTTCCAAAGCTTCAAAACAAACTGTACAAGTTAACATGAAATGAAATTCATTTCTGCAAGCTCCATCAGCCCTTTTCCTATATAAGGACATGAAATAAGCTGATCAGGCCAAGCGATGGTTTCTAATCCAGCCACATCCCTACAGAGGGATGATTGTATTGAAGAGTGAAGACTGATAACAAAGCTTAGCTGCCCCTCCAGTAAACACCAGCAAGACAGGATGGGGCATATGACTGAATCCAAAGCTTTCCAAACCAAATACCTCCTTCTGAAATGACCTTCAGCCTTGTGAATCCACACTTCTCAAGTCAGATTTAATATCTTTCACAAAGCGTGGCCTTCCAAGGTTTCTCAAGTGACTTTACAGTGCCATTCAGGAGAGGTGGCTTAAATGGATAGAAAAGCAAACTTCTTGCTTTAACTATTGTATCTGACATGTAAGTGACTTTTTTTTCTTTTCCCCTTGTGGAGTAGGGGAAAAAAGAATGTGTTTTTAAGTGACAACAGAAAATGGCTTTTTACAGCTAGAGATGGAAACATCTGTCAGTCTCGGTCTTGCTGAGATTGTCAGCTTTTTCAGGTCAAGCTCATTCCATCCTGTTTCCTCACAAATCTGTGATTTTTTTAAAAAAAGTACAGATGTTCATATGTTGTTGTTGTTGTTCAGTCATTAAGTCGTGTCCGACTGTTCGTGACCCCATGGACCATAGCATGCCAGGCCTTCCTGTCCTGCGCTCTCTCCTGGAGTGTGCACAAGACTCAAGTTCATATTCATTACATCGGTGGTGCTATCTAGCCATCTCATCCTCTGCCATCCCCTTCTCCTTTTGCCTTCAATCTTTCCCTGCATCAGGGTCTTTTCCAGGGAGTTTTCTCTTTGCATTAGGTGGCCAAAATATTTGAGCTTCAGCTTCAGTATCTGTCCTTCCAATGAGCACTCAGGGTTGATTTCCTTTAGGATTGACTGATTTGACCTCCTTGCAGTCCAGGGGACTTGTAAGAGTCTTCTCCAGCACCACAGTTTGAAAGCATCAATTCTTCGGCGCTCAGCCTTCCTTATAGTCCAGCTCTCACAGCCATACATTACTAATGGGAAACCCATAGCTTTGATTATACAGACCTTTGTCAGCAAGGTGATGTCTCTGCTTCTTACTATGCTGTCTAGGTTTGCCATAGCTTTCCTCCCAAGGAGCAAGTGTCTTTTAATTTCATGGCTACAGTCACTGTCTGTGGTGATCTTGGAGCCCAAGAAAGTAAAATCTGTCACTGCTTCCATTTCTTCCCCTTCTATATGCCAGCAAGTGATGGGGCCAGATGCCATGATCTTTGTTTTTTTAATGTTGAGTTTCAAACCAGCTTTTGCACTCTCCACTTTCACCCTCAACATTAGGCTCTTTAGATCCTCTTCGCTTTCTGCCTTTAGGGTGGTATCGTCTGCATATCTGAGGTTGTTGATCATTCTCCTGGCAATCTTAATTCCGACCTGTGATTCATCCAACCCGGCGTTTCTCATGATGCATTCTGCATATAAGTTAAATAAGCAGGGCGACAATATACAGCCTTGTCATACTCCTTTCCCAATTTTGAACCAATTGGTTGTTCCATGTCCGGTTCTTACTGTTGCTTCTTGACCCTCATACAGGTTTCTCAGGAAACAGGTAAGGTGGTCTGGTACTCCCATCTCTTTAAGAATTTGCCAGAGTTTCTTGTGATCCACACAATCAAAGGCTTTAGCGTAGTCAATGAAGCAGAAATAGACGTTTTTCTGGAATTCTCCTGCTTTCTCCATGATCCAGCGAATGTTGGAGATTTGATCTCTAGTTCCTCTGCCTCTTCGAAACCCAGCTTGTACTTCCGGTAGTTCTCGGTTCACATACTGATGAAGCCTAGCTTGTAGGATTTTGAGCATCACCTTGCTGGCATGTGAAATGAGTGCAATTGTGCGGTAGTTTGAACACTCTTTGGCATTGCCCATCTTTGGAACAGGAATGTAAACTGAGTAACTGACCTTTTCCAGTCTTGTGGCCACTGTTGAGTGTTCCAAATTTGTTGGCATATTGAGTGCAGCACTTTAACAGCATTATCTTTTAGGATTTTAAATAGCTCAGCTGGTCATACTGTCATCTCTGCTAGCTTTGTTGTTACTAATGCTTCCTAAGGCCCACTTGACTTCACTCTCTAGGATGTCCGGCTCAAGTTCAGTGACCGCACTGACATGGCTATCAGGGATATTAAGATTTTTCCTGTATAGTTCTTCTGTGTATTCTTTCCACCTCTTCTTAATCTCATCTGCTTCTGTTAGGTCCCTGCCTTCTTGGTCCTTTATGATAAAAGATGGTCTTTTATGCCCGTCTTTGCACAAAACGTTCCCTTGAGATCTCCGATTTTCTTGAAAGGATCTCTAGTCTTTCCCATTCTGTTGTTTTCCTCGATTTCTTTGCATTGTTCATTTAAGAAGGCCTTCTTGTCTCTCCTTGCTGTTCTCTGGAACTCTGCATTCAGTTGGATATATCTTCCCCTTTCTCCCTTCCTTTTCACTTCCCTTCATTCCTCAGCTACTTGTAGGGGTGTCAGAGAATTTCTCGCCGAAACTTCGGGGAGCCGAGTGCCAACGTATTCAGACCCCAAAGTAGTTTCGGGGAGAAATTCTCCACCCCCCCACCCCCCGCACCCCCCCCCCGGGATGGGACTTACCTTTCCTGAATGTCGCTCCCGGTGGCGGGTCGCAGCAGCGGTTCGGCAGGGCTTTGACAGGGGCAGGGGCGGCAGCCGGTCTTTCGACCAGCTGCCGCCGCCGCCATTCCAAGAAAAGTAAAAAACAAACAAACATGCCCCTGTGATAGGCTACGTGACGATTAATGTAGCCTATCACGGCTAGATTTGCAAAGTCAGCTGTGATAGGCTACGTAAATCGTCACGTAGCCTATCACGGGTGACTTAAAAAAAAAAAAAGCACGTACGGCTAATGTCGGCCCCCATAGGGAGCCGCCATTCACGTTCCTTATTTGGTCGTTGTAGTCTACGTAAAGATTACGTAGACTACGGCGAAAATAAGGGCAACGCTATTTGCGTTGCCCTTATTTTCGCCGTAGTCTACGTAAATCTTTACGTAGACTACAGCAACCAAATAAGGAACACGAATGGCGTCTCCCTATGGGGGCCGCCATTTGCATACGCGCTTTTTTTTTTTCAAAGTCACCCGTGATAGGCTACGTGACGATTAACGTAACCTATCATGGCTGACTTTGCAGATCTAGCCGTGATAGGCTACTTTAATCATTACGTAGCCTATCACGGGGCTTTTTTTTTTTTTTTTACTTTTCTTTTGAAGTTCGCGGCCGGGGAGATGGGGCGCTTCTCCCCGGCCTGAATTTCGGCCGGGCGAGGTGGGAAGCCTCCCCCCCCAGCCTGAATTTCATCCGGGCGAGGCAGGAAGCCTCCCCCCCCAGCCTGAACTTCGGGGGGAGCAGCGAAGCACCTCTCCCCCACCGCGAAGCAAGCTGCGAGACCAGGTAACTGACTTTCGTACATCCCTAGCTACTTGTAAAGCCTCATTAGACAGCCACTTTGCTTTCTTGCATTTATTTTTCTTTGGCATGGATTGAGTTGCTGCCTCCTGAACAATGTTATGGACCTCTGTCCATAGTTCCTCAGGTGCTCTGTCTATCAGGTCTAATCCCTTAAATCTATTCCTCACTTCCACTATATATTCATAAGGGATATGATGGAGGTCATACCTGAATGGTTTAGTGGTTTTCCCTACATTCTTCAATTTAAGCCAAAATTTAGCAAGAAGCAGGTCATGATCTGAGCCACAGTAAGATCCAGGCCTTGTTTTTACTGACTGTATAGAGCTTCTCCATCTTTGGCTGCAAAGTACATAATCAATCTGATTTTGATATTGACCATCTGGTGATGTCCATGTGTAGAATCGCCTCTTGTGCTGTTGGAAAAGCGTGTTTGCTATGATCAGCGTGTTCTCTTGGCAAAACTCCTGCTTCATTTTGTACACCAAGGCCATGCTTGCTTGTTATCCTGGTTATTTCTTGATTTCCTACTTTAGCATTCCAATCCCCTATGATGAAGAGGATATCTTTTTTGGTGTTAGTTCTAGAAGGTGTTGTAGGACTTCATAGAACCGATCAACCTCAGCTTCTTCGGCATCAGTGGTTGGGGCATAGACTTGAATTACTGTGATGTTAAATGGTTTGCCTTGGATTCATACTGAGATCATTCTACCGTTTTTGAGATTGTACCCCAGTACTGCTTTTCCCACCCTTTTGTTGACTATGAGTGCTACTCCATTTCTTCTAAGGGATTCTTGCCCACAGTAGTAGATATGATGGTCACCTGAATTAAATTCGCCCATGCCTGTCCATTTTAGTTTGCTGATTCCCAAGATGTCGATGTTCAATCTTGCCATCTCATGTTTGACCACCTCCAACTTACCTTGATTCATTGATCTGACATTTCAGGTTCCTAAACAATATTGTTCTTTACAGCATCGGACTTTCTTTTCACCACCAGACACATCCACAGCTGAGTGTCCTTTCGGCTTTGGCCTAGCCGCTTCACTCTTCCTGGTGCTACTTGGAAATTCCCTCTGCTCTTCCCCAGTAGTATATTGGACACCTTCCGACCTGAGGGGCTCATCTTCCGGCGTCATATCTTTTAGCCTTGTGATACGTTCCATGGGGTTTTCTTGGCCAGAATACTGGAGTGGGTTGCCATTTCCTTCTCCAGTGGACCACATTTTGTCAGAACTCTCCACCATGACCTGTCCGTCTTGGGTGGCCCTGCACGTCATAGTTTATGGCTTCACTGAGTTACGCAAGCCCCTTTGCCACAACAAGGCAGTGATCCATGAAGGGGATGTTCATATGACTTTATCATAATGTAACCATTTTGTGTGCATTTTTTAAATGCACAGGTTTTTGAGGCATGCACCCATGGACAAAAGCATGTTTGTATGCATTTTAGGAAGGTACACATTTTTCTTTGCACATTTTTCATCTGTGTGCATGTTGTTGAACACTTCCTTTGTTTTGTTTTGTTTTGTGGGATGCATTGCAAGCTCAAAAATGTATGGATTTCTGATCTCAAACTGTTTTTTTGGGGTCTGTGTTCAGGTCTGGAAGGTACAGAGTGAGTAAATCTGTAAAAAACAACTTTTTTATATATATTGCACATTTCTAACACATCCTAAATTACAGCTGAATCTTATGACATGCTGCTGTCATACCATAGGCTTGGGAGTTACCCCAGGCTGATACAGCTTTGGGGTAACTAGATGCTAGATAAGGGTTATAGGCACTATCTGGTACATTCTGAATTCCCTTTAGTAAATTTCCTCTCATCCCTGTGAACAATTATTACATTTATTATTTTATTATCCAACTCTTCTTCCAATGAGCTCAGGCAGCATGCATGGTTTCCTCGCTCCTCACAAGAAGGCTATGAGATAGATAAGGCTGAAAGAGAGTGGCAGGTCCAAGGTGACCCAGGCAGTTTCAGTGCTGAATGGGGATTTACGCTTGGATCTTCCTATCCCCAGTCCCCATAACAGCACATAAGAAACCAGAGCCATTAGTCCAACTAATTCACTGTTATCTATACTATGGATGGACGAATCCACCCCTGCCCAGTATTGGCAGGTGCCCGCTGAAACACTGCCCCTGCTTGAGCTTCCTTGGACCTCCACTTGAGCCCCCACAAGCTCACTGAGCCAGCTGCACTCACTCTGGTTCCTGTTCGCGAGCGCCCACTATTTTGCCAAGCTTGCAGTTTTATGGAAAAAAGGTGGTCATTAGAAATGTGCATATTTAACTATGCACATAATGCCTCTAATATTGCATAGATCAAGCTTTCCCAGCCTGAATGTGCGGATAGTTAAATATGTGCATTTCTAATTACCCTTTTTTCTGTAAAAGCAAGCTCAGCAAAATGGCGGGTGCTCACAGATGGGTCTGGGCGAGTGCAGATAGCATCTGGGATGGCATGAGCGGGGGCAAGCGAGGCCAGGGGCTTTGAGGGCATGGTCCAGGGGTACAGGCAGGGGGAGTTTGGTGGACTCTCAGACCCAGTTGGTTGCCCGCACCATCCCTAGTCTACACTGACAGCCGGCAGGTCCCCAGGGTCAGAGGCAGAATACTTTCTCAGCCCTACCTAGAGTTGCCAGGGACTGAATTCGGGATTTTCTGCACTGCAGTTCCCAACACTGGCTCTCAAAATGTGAGCCAAGCCTGCTGATATCCAAAAGAACCTCCACCAATTGTGTCATGATAGAAGTCATGGAGTGAAAAACAATGTCTATGGTTTCCATTGTTGAAAAATCCATCAGGAAACTTGATCTTTTCTTTCCAAATCATCCAGCGGAATACAGTGCAATACTTGCAGAGGTTCTATTGTTTTGTATTGCTAACCAGTCATTTAAAACTTGACTGGCCCAGCCAAGATTTGAATGGGGACTTCCTGGCTTACAACTCAGTGTTATGGACAGTGTTCTACACCGGCTATCATAGCTCTTTTAGTCTGCAAGCTGCTCTGCAGTGTTTGGCCTAACAACCTTCTTGCGTGGTAGGCTTGTATTACCAGTGTTTTGAAGAATGACAGCACAGTCCTATGCATGTTTACACAAAAATTATTTCCACTGTCTTCAGTGGGGCTTACTCCTGGGTAGAACCTCATTCCCAGGCTCAAGGATTTGGTTAATTGGCATCTTTAAGCAAACTGACCTAATTCTCACTATCCAGACTAATACGTGGTTTGGAATGCAGTTATCCTACAGATTTCATACTTGTCTGAATTTTGTGATACAGTTCTCAAAACATGTACCCAAATCTTTTGGAAAGGTGTGTTTTAGGATAAAATATGGACAAAAATGAGCATTTTAACATAAGAAATAAGCTGAATGCATATATTAGGATAAGATATGTACAAAAATATGTATTCTGGGGAAAATTGCATTCAGAAATACATATTTAAATACAGATTTTCATGTTTGTTTTTTAATCACAGATGGATATGGAAATGGGACAGAATGGACTTATAATTGAACATATGTGGAACTGGTACAGACTAGAAATAAACTGATCCATCAATCCCTACTTTGAGATAGGCTGCAATCCTATGCACACTTAAGAGAATGGTTTGCCACACCACAACTACATGACGGAGATTAAAAAAACTAGTAACCTGATCTGCCAGATGTATGTCTTACTCACCAGATCAAAGTAGGTCTTGATTTATTTATTAAATGTTATTCTCAGGATTCAAAAACTAAAGGGTTTATATTCTGAACGCTGCTCTTTTCTGTTTCCCAATAGATGATTTGGCTGACAATAGTTTTGTGGGTTCACTAGAACTTCATATAGTTTTAGTTGCTTTTTTGAAATTATTTCCTTCTGCACTAAAAGACATGCTTTTATCTGTAAATTAATAGCAGTCCCTAAGATTTCCATTTATTAGCCTCTCTTTCCATTGTTGTGTGACAGGGAAATGGGCAGATGGGCAAAGACAGTCTCCATTTCATGTAGCAGATCTTATTACTCTGGAAAATAGACTCGTACAAACACAAAAAGATTAGGAAAAACAGATGGCGTGAATTCATACACCATTTTCCAAGAGGGGATCCTTGGGCACTGAACAGTTGTCTAAACTCTTTCACTGGAAGCTAGAACTGTGCTTTGTTTCAACCTCCTTTGTTAAACAATGGTAAGCTTCTCTCCCCCTGCTCTCTGCCATTCCAGGGATATCCCCCTTGGGTGTAAGTAGAAATATTGTCAGAAAGGACTTTGGATGAATTTTTGGCCTTTGGTGTAACTACTGGCCCATTCAACATTCTGCCTGTAAGCTGGGTTGAAGACCAAACCCCTGTTTACACCACAGGGGCTGGGTCTCCGCACACACAATGGACACATGTACAATGGAAGCGAGAAGGATTCTCCCATTGCTGTGCATGTGCTTATAGACATACGTACAATGTACACATGCAGGCAGACATATCCACAAACAGGCATGCAGTGAGGGGAAGATGCTGCTGCCTTCTGTCATACAAGCATTCATTGTACATTGGAACACCAAGCCTCATTGTGTGAAGCAGGCTAAACAGAATTTCTGAAGTGAGGTAGAAGTGGTTTGAACACACATTCACTATGAGCATTTCTACAGGAGACTTTTATTGCATGCTTATGATTAGTCACTCACGGAAGTTCATGGGTCCTTTACATTATGTTGTCAACCTCCAGGGCATCTCCCATGCTTCCTAACCATTATCCTGGTCTTTAAAAGCTCAGGGAAAATGCAGTATATATGTTAACCCACTTTAATGGCCATGTGAAATTGCGCAGTTCCACTATAACACAATGGCATCCAGTGACAGAATATGATACATGTAGAACTTGCAGACAAAGCAAGTCCCGGAAAAAAAGCTCATGCCGGCCCATGTAAGGAGCCAATCTTAATCCTGCAAAGCATCTGGAAGCAGATGCTCCAGTAAGCTGTGGGATAAAAAGCCTGTTGTGGAGAAGCCCTATATTCTGAAGTCCAGACTACACATTCTACTAATCACATTGGTGTAGTGGAGTCTGCTATTTTTATTTCCGTTTGTGTAAGCACATGTGGTTGCGATCAGGATTGGGACCATGATGATTTGGGAGAGGAGGGTTTAACTTTCCTGCCAAGCTGTTTCTGCCCCCCTAATTTTTTTCCCCATACATGGGGTGGGGGTTAAAATCAATGAAATCAATGGAGACTTTTTTTCTTTTTTTAACCTATTTTTCTCATTTTTTAAGCCCTTATTTTTGCCGTAGTCTATGTAAATCTTTACGTAGACTAGACGCGCCAAAATAAGGAAAGCAAATGGCAGCGCCCCATGGGCACCGCCATTTGTGTACGCGCTTTTTTTTTCCCCCAAAGTCAGCCGTGATAGGCTACGTGATGATTTACGTAGCCTATCACGGCTGACTTTGGAAATCTAGCCGTGATAGGCTATGTAAATCGTTACGTAGCCTATCACGGGTGTGCGTTGTTTTTTTTTACTTTACTTTTTTTTTTTGCAATGGCGGCGGCGGCAGCCGGTTAGGAGACCGGCCGCCGCCCCCGCCCCCGCCGAACCGCCGCCGAACCGCCGCCGGGACACGCCGCCGAGAGGGACATTCGCCGAAGGTAAGTCCCATCCCAGGGGGGCGGGGGGCCGGCGGAGAATTTCCCCAACACTTTCGGGGGGCCAAATGCGTCGGCACTCGGCCTCCCGAAGATTCGTGGAGAAATTCTCCGCCAACCCTAGAAAATTCTGGAGTAGATGATAAAGCAATCCATCTGGAAGCACCTTGAAAATAATGCAGTGGTTACTCAAAGCCAACATGAATTTGTCAAGAACAAATCCTGCCAGATGAATCTGATCTCATTTTTTTTTATTGGGTAACCTCCCTTGTGGACCGTGGGAAATCAGTGGACATAATATACCTCAACTTCAGCAAAGCTTTTGACAAACTGCCCCATGATATCCTGATGAGCAAACTAGCGCAAAATGGGCTAAACAACGATCCGGTGGATCCACAGTTGGCTACAGAATCGGATTCAAAGAGTGCTTATCAATGGGACCTTCTCAAACTAGGGAGAGGTAACGAGTGGGGTACTGCAGGGCTCAGTCTTGGGCCCAGTGCTCTTCAACATTTTTATTAATGACTTGGAGGAGGAGGTGCAGGGAATGTGGATCAAATTTGCAGATGACACAAAATTGGGCGGGATAGCTAATACTTTGGAAGACAGAAACAAAATTCAAAGGGATCTGGATAGACTGGAGCGCTGGGCAGAAAACAACAAAATGACATTTAATAGGGATAAATGCCAAGTTCTGCACCTATGAAAAAGAAACCAAATGCACAGTTACAAGATGGGGGATACGTGGCTCAACAACACTACAAGCGAGAAGGATCTTGGAATTGTTGTTGATCACAAGCTGAATATGAGCAAACAATGTGATGTGGCTGCAAAAAAGAGTTAGGCCCCTTCCAACCCTACTATTCTATGATTCTATGAAATGTAATGATCTCATTAAGACCAACCATGGGCCCAGGTGTCCCATCCTTGCCCTGCCCCCTCTATTCCTGATTTGATTTCCTGGAGGGTTTATGGGATCTGCTCTGTGCATGGGTGCGTGGGTGCATGTGGGTGTGTTACTTGAAACTAGTGATATGCTGAAAATCTCTCCCACATTTTTTTTTACCATTCTCATTCAGTTTGATAGCAAATAAATTGTTTTCCAAAAGAAATTCAAACAAGAAGAAATTTTGGAGAAATTCTCATGGGTGAGTTTGGGGTTTGGGGGCTTACCTTACTTATGAGGTGGCCATGGAGTGTACATTGTATAATAATCTCTGTGGCAGCCTGTAGCCTCCTCAGCTTTCTTCACTTCAATTAAAGCCTCAATGAGGAAGACATCATGAGGCAATTCCTCCCATGGGGCTTTTTTAGTTCAGGAACTGCAGGTGGCCTGGAAGTAGGGTTGGCGGATAAGTTCTCCCTGAAACTTCGGGGGGCCAAGCGCCAATGTGTTCGGCCCCCCGAACAAGTTTCGGGGAGAAATTTTCCACACACCCCGCCCCGCCCCCGGGACGGGACTTACCTTTGCCGAATGTCCCTCCTGGCGGCGGGTCCCAGCAGCGGTTCGTCGGGTCTTCGTCAGGGGCGGGGGCAGCAGCCGATCTTTCGACTGGCTGCCGCCGCCACCATTCCAATAAAACTAAAAAAAAACAAAAAACGCCCCCGTGATAAGCTATGTGACGATTAACGTAGCCTATCACGGCTAGATTTGCAAAGTCAGCAGTGATAGGCTACGTAAATCGTCACATAGCCTATCACAGGTGACTTAAAAAAAAAAAAAGGCGTGTACGGATAATGGCGGCCCCCATAGGGAGCCGCCATTCGCGTTCCTTATTTGGTTGCTGTAGTCTACGTAAAGATTACGTAGACTACAGAGACCAAATAAGGGCAACGCTATTTGCGTTGCCCTTATTTTCGCCGTAGTCTACGTAAAGATTTACGTAGACTACAGAGACCAGATAAGGAATGCGAATGGAGGCTCCCTATGGGGGCCGCCATTTGCGTAAGCACTTTTTTTTTTTTTTAAAGTCACCCGTGATAGGCTACGTGACGATTTACATAGCCTATCATGGCTGACTTTGCAGATCTAGCCGTGATAGGGTACGTTAATCGTCACGTAGCCTATCACGGGGGCGTTGTTTTTTTTAACTTTTAATTTCGCGGTCGGGTGAGGCGAGGCACCTCCTCCCCGGCCTGAATTTCGGCCGGGCGAGGTGGGAAGCCTCCCCCCTGGCCTGAACTTCGGGGAGAGAGCAGCGAAGCACCTACCCCCCACCGCGAAAAGCTGCGAGACCAGGTAAGTGGGTTTCGCGCAACCCTACCTGGAAGGCTGCAGAACAATGGAAAGATGTGTAGTAGAAACAGAAAACGCCCTCGGCCACCTTGCAGTGATTAGGTAAGCTCAAAAACCAAAATTAATTCAACATTCTGCCTCAGAAAAGTAGAAGCTTCAACACAGTTGATGCTGTTGCCACTAGGGGTGCACGAAACCCACTTACGTGGCCTCGCAGCTTTTCGCGGTGGGGGGGAGGCGCTTCGCTGCTCTCCCCCCGAAGTTCAGGCTGGGGGGGAGGCTTCCCGCCCCGCTTGGCTGAAATTCAGCCCGGGGAGGAGGCGCCTTGCCTCTCCCGGCCGCGAAATAAAAAGTTAAAAAAAAAACACGCCCCCGTGATAGGCTACGTGACGATTAACGTAGCCTATCACGGCTAGATCTGCAAAGTCAGCCACGATAGGCTACGTAAATCGTCACGTAGCCTATGAGGGGTGACTTAAAAAAAAAACTCGTGTATGCAAATGGCGGCCCCCATAGGGAGTCGCCATTCGCGTTCCTTATTTGGTCTCTGTAGTCTACGTAAATCTTTACGTACACTATGGCGAAAATAAGGGCAACGCAAATAGCGTTGCCCTTATTTTCGCCGTAGTCTACGTAATCTTTACGTACACTACAACGACCAAATAAGGAACGGGAATGGCGGCTCCCTATGGGGGCCGCCATTATCCGTACACGCTTTTTTTTTTTTTGTAAAGTCACCCGTGATAGGCTACGTGACGATTTACGTAGCCTATCACGGCTGACTTTGCAAATCTAGCCATGATAGGCTACGTTAATCATCACGTAGCCTATCACGGGGGCGTTTGGTTTTTTTTTTAGTTTTATTGGAATGGCGGTGGCAGCAGCCGGTCGAAAGATCGGCTGCCACCCCCGCCCCTGACGAAGACCCGACAAACCGCCGCCGGGACCCGCCGCTGGGAGGGACATTCGGGAAAGGTAAGTCCCGTCCCGGGTGCGGGGGGCGGGGGGGAGAATTTCTCCCTGAAACTTGTTTGGGGGGCCAAACACGTTGGCGCTCGGCCCCCCGAAGTTTCGAGGAGAAATTCTCCGCCAACCCTAGTTGCCACTTGCAGAAGCAGTGCAATAAACCAAAACCCCTTAGGATTGGCCGGTGCTACCACCCCTGCCAGTAGTGAACCCTATCTGTGAGAAATTGCTGGAGCATTTCTCCTGCCCTAAGAGAAATTTGGTAAAACTGTCCCAGTAATTTCTCTGCCCACAAATAGGCTGGAGAATTTTGAGAGGCCATTTGCGCACAGCTCTACTTGAGACAGAGTTGGGTGCAAAATAGTGGGGAGAGGAGGTAATACACAGATTTAACTAAGAGGGTTCCTCCCCACCCCCCTCCCAGACTGGAACTGAGTTCACTTTTCTCTCACATGAAAATCGACACCTAGAAAGCCTTATCACTGTTGCTATTGTTAAAGAATTGGGAGTCAGCAAACCTTGCTGATCTACTGAAAATCAGACGGGGATCTAACAGTAGATCCTGAGCTACCTTCTGGCCACCCTTGTGTTATGGGATGCCTCCATGAATGGAACAGAGGTATACAACTGAGCCTGAAGCGCGTTAATTCCTCCCTCCAACTTCACGTGTGTGTGTGTGTGTATTATTTGTTTTATTCAGTAGTGTAGAGGAGCCAGGCTTATAGGGTTGCAGCGTAGACTTTTTGATTAGCAAGGATGATGATGTCATCTGCTGCTCCCTCAGGCTTCCCTGTTTCCTCTGAACGTAGCTGCAATCCTCACAGTAGCCAGGAGAGAAATGGATTTTCCCCACAACAATATGTTGTTGTGAGATATACCTGTTGTAATGCAAGGTATCCTTAGGGATGTATGAGAATTTTGTTTCAGGTCATTTTTTAATCAGGATTTATCCAGTTCTCACCTTCCCGATGGAAGATGGACTCAGACACAATCTGCAGCCGAAGTCCATACACTTCCAAGCTTGCAGTGTGATTTGCAGACTGAAAAAAAAATGTGGTCGACACCACCTCTGGATTGTAAAAATTGATTCACATGAAAAATGCATACTTTTGAAAAATGCACGTAAATATGCTTTAAGCAATAGGAGAAGAATGCATGCATTTCAAGGATGCACACAACTGATGTGTTGTTGTTTATTCGGTCAGTCGCTTCCGACTCTTCGTGACTTCATGGACCAGCCCACGCCAGAGATTCCTATCAGCCATCACCACCCCCAGCTCCCCCAAGGTCAGGTCCGTCACCTCCAGAATATCATCCAACCATCTTGCCCTTGGTTGGCCCCTCTTCCTTTGGCCTTCCACTTTCCCTAGCATCAGCATCTTCTCCAGGGTATCCTGTCTTCTCATGATGTGGCCAAAGTACTTCAGTTTTGCCTTTAAGATCATTCCCTCAAGTGAGCAGTCTGGCTTTATTTCCTGGAGTATGGACTGGTTTGATCTGCTTGCAGTCCAAGGCACTCTCAGAATTTTCCTCCAGCACCACAGGTCAAAAGCATCTATCTTCCTTCACTCAGCCTTCCTTATGGTCCAGCTCTCACAGCCATAGGTTACTATGGGGAATACCATTGCTTGAACTATGTGGATCTTTGTTGTCAGTGTGATATCTCCGCTCTTCACTATTTTATCAAGATTTGTCATTGCTGTCCTCCCAAGAAGTAAACGTCTTCTGATTTCCTGGCTGCAGTCAGCATCTGCAGTAATCTTTGCTCCTAGAAAGACAAAGTCTGTCACTGCCTCCACGTTTTCTCCCTCTATTTGCCAGTGATCAGTCAAGCTGGTTGCCATAATCTTGGTTTTTTTGAGGTTTAACTGCAACCCAGCTTTTGCACTTTCTTCTTTCACCTTCGTCAGGAGGTTCCTCAGCTCCTCCTCGCTTTCAGCCATCAAAGTGTTATCATCTGCATATCTGAGATTGTTAATGTTTCTTCCAGCAATTTTAACTCCAGCCTTGGCTTCATCAAGCCCAGCACGTCGCATGATGTGTTCTGCGTACAGGTTGAATAGGTAGGGTGAGAGTATACAACACTGCCGTACTCCTTTCCCAATCTTAAACCAGTCCGTTGATCCGTGGTCTGTTCTTACCGTTGCTACTTGGTCGTTATGCAGATTCCTCAGGAAGCAGACAAGATGACTTGGTATCCCCATACCACCAAGAACTTGCCACAATTTCTTATGATCCACACAGTCAAAGGCTTTAGAATAGTCAATTAAACAGAAATAGTTGTTTTTCTGAAACTCCCTGGCTTTCTCCATTATCCAGTGGATATTGGCCATTTGGTCTCTAGTTCCTCTGCCTTTTCGAAACCCAGCTTGTACAGCTGGCAATTCTCATTCCATTAGGGATGGGGGAGAATTTCTTCACAAATCTCGGGGAGGCCGAATGCCAATGCATTCGGCTCCCTGAAATTGTTGGTGAAATTCTCTGCCACCCCCCTGGGATGGGACTTACCTCCCCCGAATATCCCTCTCGGCGGCGGGTCCTGGCGGGAGTTCGGCGGCGGTTCGTCAGGGGTGGGGGCGGCGGCCAGTCTTCCGACTTGCTGCCACAGCTGCCATTACAAAATAAAGTAAAAAAACCCCAAACCACCCGTGATAGGCTACGTAACGATTTACTTAGCCTATCACGGCTAGATTTCCAAAGTCAGCCTTGATAGGCTACGTAAATCATTACGTAGCCTATCACGGGTGACTCTGAAAAAAGAAAAAAGGACGTATGCAAATGGCGGCGCCCATGGGCGCCACCATTTGCGTTCCGTATTTGGAGATATAATTTAAGCAATAGGAGAAGAATGCATGCATTTCAAGGATGCACACAGTTGATGTGTTGTTGTTTATTCGGTCAGTCGCTTCCGACTCTCCGTGACTTCATGGACCAGCCCACGCCAGAGATTCCTATCAGCCTATCACCTTGACAGCATCATCTTGCAAGATTTTAAACAGTTCAGCTGGGATACCATCATCCCCTGTTGCCTTGTTATTAGCAATGCTTCTTAAGGCCCATTCAACCTCACTCTTCAGGATGTCTGGCTCTAGCTCACTGACCACACCGTCAAATCTATCCCCAATATTATTCTCCTTCCTATACAGATCTTCCATATATTCTTGCCACCTTTTCTTGCTCTCTTCTGCTTCTGTTAGGTCCTTGCCATCTTTGTTTTTGATCATACCCATTTTTGCCTGGAATTTACCTCCGATGTTCCTAATTTTCTGCAAGAGGTCTCTTGTCCTTCCTATTCTATTATCTTCTTCCGCTTCTGTGCATTGCTTGTTTAAAAATAATTCCTTATCTCTTCTGGCTAACCTCTGGAATTTTGCATTGAATTGGGCATATCACCCCCTATCACTGTTGCCTTTTGCTTTCCTTCTTTCTTGGGCTGCGTCCAGTGTCTCAGCAGACAGCCATCTTGCCTTCTTGGTTTTCTTTTTCTTTGGGATGCTCTTTGCTGTCGCCTCCTGAACAATACTGCGAATGTCTGTCCATAGTTCTTTCGGGACCTATCTACTAAATCTAGTCCCTTAAATCTATTCTTCACCTCCACTGCATATTCATGAGGAATATTAGTGAGTTCATATCTAACTGATCTGTGGGTCTTCCCTATTCTCTTTAGTCTGATTCTAAATTTGCAATATGAAGTTCATGATTTGAACTACAGTCAGCTCCAGGTCTTGTTTTTGCCAACTGCATAGATGTCCGCCACCTTTGGCTACAAAGGATGTAGTCAATCTGATTTCGGTGTTGACTGTCTGGTGAAGTCCATGTATAAAGTCATCTCTTAGGTTGTTGGAAGAGAGTGTTTGTCATGCACAGTGAGTTGTCTTGGCAAAATTCTAGTGATGTCAGAGTATTCCGCCACAGATCTCGGTGAGGCCAAATGCCAGTGCATTCGGCCCCCCGAACTCCGTGGTGGAACGTCCTGCCCCCCCACCCCCCTGCGGATCCCCCCCGGGATGAGACTTACCTGGGGCGGATGTTCCAGGCGGCGGCGGCTCCAGCAGTGGCTCCAGCAGCAGCTGTGGCGGCTGGTCTTCTGACCGGCTGCCACCGCCGCCATTTGCAGTCTTGTCGGGGTTTTTTTTTTTTTTACAAGACGTGATAGGCTACGTAAAGATTTATGTAGCCTATCATGGCTGGGTAAAACAACAACAACAACTGCGTATGCAAATGGCGGTGGCTATGGCCGCCACTATTTGCGTTCCTTATTTTTGGCCATCTTAGTCTACGTAAATATTTATGTAGATTATGACGGCGAAAATAAAGGGGAATGCAAATAGCGTAGTGGATGCTATTTGCGTCCCTTTTTGATTCACCGTTTTAGCCTACGTAAATATTTACATAGGCTAAAACAGTGAATCAAAAAGGGATGCAAATAGCGCCCGCTACGCTATTTGTGTTCCCCTTTATTTTCGCTGTCATAGTCTATGTAAATATTTACGTAGATTAAGACAGCCAAAAATAAGGAACACAAATGGTGGCGGCCGTAGCCGCCGCCATTTGTGTACGTGTTGTTATTTTCCTTACCCAGAGCCCTCTGCGGCCAGAAATCCGGCTGCAGACGGCTCTGGCCTGGGCCTGGCTGGCTGCTCCGTGGAGCTGCCACGGAGCACAGCCAGCCGTGGAGGATTCCGGGGGGGAGGAACGGATTGCCTCCTCCCCCATCGAGGATTCTGGGGGGAGGGACGGAATGCCTCCCCCCCCACCATCAACATAATCTGCGGAAAGGTAAGTGACTTTCGTACATCCCTACAAAATTCTATCAGCCTACCTCCTGCTTCATTTTGTTCTCCCAGACCATGCTTGCCTGTAATTCCAGGTGTCGTCTGACTACCCACCTTAGCATTCCAGTCTCCTGTAATGAAAATAACAACTTTGTTCAGCATACTATCCAGTAGGTTCTGCACATCCTCATAGAACTGATCTACTTCTGCTTCTTCAGCATCTGTGGTTGGGGTGTATATTTGGATCACTGTGATGTTAAATGGCATATCCTAAATTCGAATTGAGATCATTCTGTCATTTTTTGGATTGTATCCAAGCACTGCTTTAGCCACTTTATTATTAATTATGAAGCCTACTCCATTTCTTCTGTGGTCCTCTTGTCCTCTGGTGGTCATTTGATGTGAAGTGGCCCATTCCAGTCCATTTCAGTTCACTGACACCCAAAATGTCTATATTGAATCTTGACATCTTCCCAATAATCCAATTTGCCCTGGCTCATAGATCTTACATTCCAGGTTCCTATGGTGTGTTGATCTTTAGAACATTGGATTCGTCGCTCACCACCAGCACCATTGGCCACTAGCCATCCTTTCGGCTTGGCGCTAGCTGCGACATCACATCTGGGGCTAGTTGAACTTATCCTCTGTTCCTCCCCAGTAGCATTTTGACCATCTTCCAACCTGGAGTCTCATCTTCCGATGGTATACCGACATATCTCTGGTTGTACTGATCCATTTAGTTTTCATGGCAAGAATACTGGGGTGGGTTGCCGTTTCCTTCCCCAGGGATCGTATTTAGTCTGACCTCTCTGCCATGACCTTCCCGTCTTGGGTGTCCCTTCATGGTTTAGCTCATGACGTCATTGAGGTGCTCAAGCTCCAGCACCACGACAAGGTAACGATCTCCTTTGCTGGAGCAACTGATGTGTACATTTGTAAAAATGCACATGGATACGCACACGGATTTTCATGCAAAAAGGAAAAAAAAAAAAGCTGACAAGCTGATACAGACTCATGTAGGGATGAGCTTCACGATGACATTAAGAGGACTGTGGTGAGCCTGAGTTTTGCTGTTTCGCACATCGCTAAGTATTCTGGGGTGGTTCGGTCTTGAATGGACATTTACAAAGGGCTTGCTCCTGGTGGAGATGAAACCTTGTAGAACTGGTTTGTTGATGTGGATCAATACAGCTGCTTGCATTTTTCAAATTGTCTTGAGGGTGTGGCTATGGGCAAGACAGTCATGAAGAGTGTCTGCGCTTCAAAATCTACAATTACACCACTAGCTTCATATTAAAAGCAGACACTTTGCTTGGTGTGTGGGGTGATACATTCACCACTGCCCAGCTATGCCCTTCAGGGCAGGGCCCCATAGCATCATGTTCCTAAAACAACAGCAATAGACAGCCACCTGTTGACTGTTGCCCCATTCCCACCTGACAACATGGCTATTTCAGACTGCTTATCCTCAAGGATAAGAGAAGAACACAGTTTGTCTATGGACTGACACATCTACTCTAAGGTCTTGTCAATTCCTGGAGGGGGTTGTCTATGTATACAGCAAACAAGATTCTCCCAGCCATATGCCTCAAATATTTATCATTAATTGCATTGGTATGAATTGCATCTTCAGACAGGGATGGTGTGGGTGCCAGACTGGGTCTGGGAACCTGCTGAATCCCTCCCCCAACTGCACTCCTGGATCCAGCTTGGCAAATCCCCCCCAGCCCCCCCCCCGCCACCTGAGAGGCCACGACTAACTGCGGCCGCCCGGTCTCCATGCGATCCCCATTGTAGTGCAAGGTGGGGATTCTGATTTTTGTAGATCTATTGTTGTACATAACGGTTGCCATCAAGGGTCATTGCAGCCATATTAGAAGCCTCTAATATGGTTGAGTTGGTCCTTCACAGCCAGCGTTGTTCACCACAGTAGATCTACGAAAAATATAGAGTCCCCATCTTGCGCTAAAATAGGGCTCGCATGGAGAGTGGATTGGCAGCCAAACAAATGATGCCCTGCACCACTGCTGAGCCTCCCCCCTCCAATGGCCCCATTGGTTCACCCCACACTGCTTACCACATTGGTTAAGTAGCAGGGGTTCGGTGGGCAAAGTGCAGTGTGGGCGTGCGGGATCCTGGCCATCCCTAGCTCCAGTCTGGAGAATCTGAGGATAAGAGAACAGTCACTCAAGGCACTCTACTAACACTACATGTCCATGTCCAACATCTCATGTGCAAGACAACTCTGGTTCTGAACATGGTAGGTTGCCTGCAATGTTGGCTTTAGCTTTGACTGCAACATAAAAGAAGCAAAACACGAATTACATTGTCGAGGGCCCCCCCTCAGTGTGTGTGTGTGTGTTTTTTACTGCTTTCCTGAAGTCAGTGGAAATTATACAACTCTCCAACACATTCCCATCACCAACAGTTACAATGAATTACTCTTATGGCTGTATGGTTGTTGTTTTTAAGTTGCTGTGGATTAAGAGAGAGAGAAATGTGCTGCATAGCAAGTGGATGAAGGCCAATGTGTGTGAGAGACACACACTGTATATTTATTTACTTATGATGATCCCAGCCATGAGCCATCAGCCTACAGCTTCTTTTTACAATCGCCTTCATTGGCTATTCACAACCAAGTCATGAATAGTGGGATTATATCCAGATTCATTCTGTTTTTGCTTCCCAAATAGGATCTATTAAATAGTTACTTCTTAGGAAGGTGAGTGTTATTAACTGTTTGCTAGTGCTACATTTTACAAGTGGCACTTTCCTTATATAAGCAACACAGCATAGAGAACTGGGAGTGCTTTGATAAGTGGAATGGAGATCAGTTACACAGACTAAAAGGAGAAACAGAAAATCCATGCTAGCATATGTAACTAGCCCCAAATGGCTTCAACCCATCCTGCCAAAAGCTGGATTTCCAGGATTTCTAGCTTCCACAGTGCTAGGCACCATCTTGCGAAGAGAAAACTCCCTGGAAAAGACTGATGCTGGGAAAGATTGAAGGCAAAAGGAGAAGGGGATGGCAAAGGATGAGATGGCTAGATAGCATCACCAATGCAATGAATATGGACTTGAGCATGCTCCGGGAGAGAGCACAGGACAGGAAGGCCTGGCGTGCTATGGTCCATGGGGTCACGAAGAGTCGGACACGACTGAACGACTGAACAACTACAAGGCACCATCTGCCTCCCCTAATGTGCTTTGTTACTGAATGATTCTAATAGTATATGGGGGTAAAGCAATATGGGCCCCAAATATGTGCCTGCCAACGATTCCTTTCCAGAACCCTGCAGAGGCCTATATTTTCAAGGCTAGTCTAGCCTAACACCAGGCAGGAAAGACATTTGGGCCTCAATCCAATACATAGTTCTGCTCACTTCAGTTCACTCAATAGGTTTAAGCATGCCTCATTTGGGGGTTGAACTGTGGCACCAGTCTACACCTTGCAAGGATCCCCTTGTTCTTTGTCTTTCTGCCAAAGACTAGCTTAAAAAAAATAAATAAATTCTGGCTGAGACCTCACTCCAAATGCACAGCCATCTGAAGTATGGCAAATGCACAATTAAAGCAACCCATATCTAGTCCAACATGCAGTTTTACTTCTAAGCCGTGACAATGTCCATTCTGATGAGCCCACTCAATGGAATGGACTGCTCCATTGGATACTGATCCAGTCCTAACCAAGATACTGCTCCATTCCTAACTAAGATAGTGCTCTCATCCTAATAGGGATGGTGTGGGGTTGGGTCTGGGAGTCTGACAAACTCCCCATTGCCTTCACCAGGGAGCCATGCTCACCGAGCCAAGGCCCCTGCTTCCCCCTCAACATTATCTGAGCCACCCATACTCATCCAGGAGCTGTCAGCGAGCACCACAAGCACCATTTTATGAAAGAAAGAAAAAAGTGCCCACAAAATATGCACGTATCTAGTTGTACGCAAATGGGTGCCGTGAATGCTCATACATTCAAGAATACAGGCTGTATTCAGGTCTGGTGGTGCATGAGCAGGGGCAGGGGCTGGGTGGGCACCCAGCAAAACTGGGCGAGGACCCATCCCTAAGTCCTAACCACACCGCTTTAGGCTATGACTGAGAGCATAGAGCTGAACCTCTGGTTCCTAAATCTATGACTTTAATTCCACTCACCACACCATACTAAAGTTTTTGCTATAACACCTCTTCATATTACAAAGTACTAAACTCAAGGGGTTAGCAGGACCTTCTTGCCTTATTAAAAAAAGATTTTATCTGGAATGTAAAAGTAACAACACTCACTGAGTGTGAAATATACAATTTATAACCACTTACTTAACACTAACAGATTCTGAAACAAATTAACTGTGGCATGTAGTTTCATAGGCCTACATCACCAGATGTGTGAACCTGTTGGAAGATGATATGGGTACTATTGATGAAAATGTACTAATGTTTACACAAAGTGTAAACGTACTAATGTTTACACAAAATGCCAATGAAAATGCAAGTAATTAAGGTCCATAACACAATCATTGCTAGGTGTGTCCAAATCCTGTTGGAATCAAGAGGGCATATTAATTCAAAACACTAATGAAATCACAATCCAATAAACTAGAGTTGATGTGTCACACTTCCCCTTTGAATCAATTTTGCACCATCCATATTATGCCCAACAGCTAAGTCCGGGTGTACAATGTGCACTGAAGTGAGGTGGGTGGATATTAAAGAGAGGCTTCTAATGTTGTGGAACTGGCCCTTTACATCCATGTTTTGCACAACATTAAATCTATGAAAATATAGAGCTCCATGTTGTGTAAAAGGAGCTCTATATTTGTACTGGGGTGGGGGAAGGATCACTCCTGTCTCCCTCTCCCATCCTGGGCGAGCATCTTCATCTTGACAGGACAAAGAAGGTGAAAAGAGCTTCCCTCTTGCCTTCCTTCTCCTGTCAAGCCACTGCCTTTGCGTAGCTGGGATGAGAGGAGGAGAGTAGATTGTTCCAGTCTCCCCCTCCCATCGTAGGGCAGCTACATGGGCTCAGGAGTGTGACAAGAGGAAGAAGGTGAGAGGGAAGCACCTCTTGCCTTCCTCCTCTTGTCAAGCTCCTACCCCCCAGGTAGCTGGCCTGGAATGGGAGGGGGAGACCGTAACTATCTATGGGCACATAGACTTATATGCAAGATTCATAGCGCTATTTTGTATATAAGTCTATGGGCACATATCGCCGATCATCATATTTTTTTAAAAAAACACGGAGATTGACATGGAGGCAGACAGGTCAGGGTAAGTAGCGGGCCAGTTGCTGACCACGGGAGGGTGATGTAGGGGCAGCCCAGGGACCAGCGAGCAGGGGGTAGGGATGTCAGAGAATTCCACCACGGATCTTGGTGAGGCCGAATGCCAGTGCCACCCCCCGCCGCCCTGTGGATCCCCCCCGGGACAAGACTTACCTGGGGCGGATGTTCCAGGCGGCGGCAGCTCCGGCGGTGGCGTCGGCTGCAGTGGCTGGTCTTCCAACCGGCTGCCACCGCCGCCATTTGCAGTCTTGTTGTTTTTTTGGTTCTTTTACAAGACGTGATAGGCTACGTAAAGATTTACGTAGCCTATCATGGCTGGGTAAAAAAACAACAACCGCATACGCAAATGGCAGCAGCTATGGCCACCGCCATTTGCATTCCTTATTTTTGGCCGTCTTAGTCTACGTAAATATTTACGTAGAGTATGATGGCAAAAATAAAGGGGAACGCAAATAGTGTAGCGGGCACTATTTGTGTCCCTTTTTGATTTGTCATTTTAGCCTACGTAAATATTTACGTAGGCTAAAACGGTGAATCAAAAAGGGACGCAAATAGCTCCTGCTATGCTATTTGTGTTCCCCTTTATTTTTGCCGTCATAGTCTACGTAAATATTTATGTAGACTAAGACAGCCAAAAATAAGGAACACAAATGGCGGCAGCCATAGCCGCTGCCATTTGCGTATGCGGTTGTTTTTTTGTTTTTTTTACCCAGAGCCCTCCGCGGCCGGAAACCCGGCTGCGGACTGCTCTGGCCTGGGCCTGGCTGGCTGCTCCGTGGACCTGCCGTGGAGCACAGCCAGCCATGGAGGATTCCGGGGGAGAGGAACAGATCGCCTCCCCCCCCTTTGAGGATTCCGGGGGGAGGGATGGAACGCCTCCCCCCCACCATCAACATAATCCGCGGAAAGGTAAGTGACTTTTGTACATCCCTAGCAGGGGGGAGGGCTTGGGGGCCCCTGCTCAGGGAGTGCAGGAGCCAGTGATCTGTGGTTCTGCAGACTGAAACGGGTGCCCGCGCCATCCCTAGTTTAAATATATTTATTTAATTGTATATTGTTTTATCCTGCATTCTTTGGTTTTAATTTTTGTGGACTGCCCAGAGAGCTTCAGCTATTGGGTGGTATAGAAATGAAATCAATCAATCAATAGCACTCTTTTATTCTCAACTGGATCTGTATATTTCTCTGAGATTTTCCTGGTCATAGAATTGTAGAATAGTAGGGTTGGAAGGGGCCTATATGACCATCAAGTCCAGCCCCCTGCTCAATACAGGTATCTAAGTCAAAGCATCCCTGACAGATGGATGTCTAGCCTCGTCTTGAATGCCTCCTTTGGAAACTGCTTCCATTGTCATGTTGCTCTAACAGTCACAAAGTTTTTCCTGATGTTCAGCCAGAATATGGCTTCCTGTAACTTGAGCCCATTGTTCCATGTCCTGTACTCTGGGATGATGGAGAAGAGATCCTGGCCTTCCTCTTTGTGACAGCCTTTCAAGGACTTGAAGAGCGCTATCATATCTCCCCTCAATTTTCACTTCTCAAGGCTAAACATGCCCAGTTCTTTCAGTGTCTCTTCATAGGGCTTTGTTCCCAGTCCCCTCATCATCTTTGTTGCCCTCCTTTGAAACCTCTCCAAATTGTCTGCAACATTCTTAAAGTGTGGTGCCCAGAACTGGACACAGTACTCCAGATGAGGCCTAATCAGTGCTGAGTAGAGGGGAACTAGTACTTCCCGGGATTTGGAAGCTATACTTCTATTAATGCAGCCCAAAACAGCATTTGCCTTTTTTGCAGGCACATCACATTGTTGGCTCATATTCAGCTTGTGATCGACAACAATTCCAAGATCTTTCTCGCTTGTAGTGTTTTTGAGCCAAGTATTCCCCATCTTGTAACTGTGCACTTGGATCCTTTTTTCTAGGTGCAGAACTTTGCATTTATCCCTATTAGATGTCAGGGATGCCTCTGAGCATAGGCAGTGGCAGAGTAGCTCAATTTCCAAAGAGAAACCACAAAACATGGGCGAGGAACTTTCCCAGACTCTTCAAGACAAGGAGAGACCAACTCCTCAGTTTTCAATAGTCCAGCTGGATGGAGAGGGCCTCTCTTCACACACCCCTGTGAGAGATAGCGAACAGGGAGAGGTGGGGCTTGGAGAGCCTGAATTCTTAGACACCAGGTGCAGACGCAGAGCCAAGAGAGAGATGGCAGGAGCAGAGCTTAGGCGATCTGCCCGATTGGCCCGGCAGGAACAGCTATGCGTAGAGACCTCACGAGATACAGGGAGATGTTGTTGTTGTTCAGTCGTTAAGTCGTGTCCGACTCTTCATGACCCCATGGACCATATCACACCAGGCCTTCCTGTCCTCTGCTCTCTCCTGGAGTGTGCCCAAGTTCATTGAGGGAGATCCCACCCCCCAAAAAATTAGGAAAGCATGCCCACCTTTTCTCAATGGTGGGCAACATTCAACCTTCGTAGCTTCCCTTTGAATTCCCTGAAGGCATTTCCTTTGTAGACTGTGAGTTACTGACAATTTTCATCTGTATGAGCCATTGAAGTAAAAGGATTAAAGAGCCATAGACAGAAGCCTCTTGTCTGTGTTTTGATTTGGCTATTTGAAGTTCAGCAGGGACAAAAGGGAACCCTGACATTAACTGTCATTCTGTTGTTTTCTGCCCAGCACTCCAGCCTATCAAGATCACTTTGAATTTTGTTTCTGTCTTCCGTGGTATTAGCTATCCTGAACAATTTTGTGCCCCAGGGTTTGGAGGGGGGCTAGAGAAAGATGCCATCTTTCTGTCTGCAATCACCCACTGGTTTCCCCTTTGCTACTTCCCATCACTGCCCAGAGGAAAAGGGGAGAAAAGTGAGCAAGCAGTGGCAGCAGTTATTCTTCCTGCTTACTTTGCTTGCTGGCTGGTGCTCTTCTCTGGTTAAGAGGAGCAGCAGCAGAGCTAGATGTCTCTGGATAGTCCACAGTGGGCTGAGGTGTGAGCCCAACAACGCCAAATCCTGATTCCAGCCCTGTTCTTGTTCCTGGGAAAGGAATGCATTTACCATAACAACTTCATTTAGTTTTTGGTGAACAATGGTTTTAGGGATGTATGAGAAATTTGTTTAAGTTTGTTTTTTGTGAGGAAGTTACCCACTTTGCACCTTGCAGACCAAACACAGGCTTGGATGTAGGGATAGCAGAGAATTCTGCCATGGATCTCGGGGAGGCTGAATGCCAGTGCATTTGGCCCCCCGAAATCTGCGGCGGAACAGCCTACCACCCTGCCCCCCCACGGATCCCCCCGGGACGAGACTTACCTGGGGCGGATCTTCCGGGCGGCAGCGGCTCCAGGGGCGGCTTCAGCAGCTGGTCTTCCGACCGGCTGCCGCCGCTACCATTTGCAGGTGTGTGTGTGTGTGTGTGTGTGTGTGTTTACACCCACGTGATAGGCTACATAAAACGTCTGGGTAAAAAAAAAAAAGCATACGCAAGTGGCGGCAGCTACGGCCACCACCATTTGCGTATGCCTTTTTTTTTTTTAACCCAGCCGTTTTAGGCTATGTAAAAACTTACATAGCCTAAAATGACTGGGTAAAAAAAGAAAAGAAAAAAAAGGTGTACCCAAATGGTGGCGGCTATGGCCGCCGCCATTTGCGTTCCTTATTTTGGGCCATCTTAGTCTACGTAAATAATTACGTAGACTAAGACGGCGAAAATAAGGGGAATGCAAATAGCGTCTGCCTTATCCAACCAAGGTAAGTCTCATCCCGGGGGGTGGCGGGCCATTCTGCCACCAATTTCGGGCGGCCGAATGTGCTGGCATTCGGCCTCCCTGAGATGCGTGGTGGAACTTTTGTACATCCCTAGAAAAATGTGCATGAAAATGCACACAGATTTTCATGAGAAAAAAACAAGAAACAGCTTGCAATCTGATATGGACTTGAGTCAGGATGAGCTTCGAGATGGAATTTGGACAACTTCATCAAGCTTGGGTTTTCTGATTTGCACATCCCTAAATGGTTTAGTGCTCCAGAGAACACAGCAGAGCTGCTAGATTTGGTCTCTTTGTCCAGATGGAAGACTTTGTAGAATGATGAGTCCAAGGGGACACCCACATCACAGCTTCCCATGCTCCTGTTGGCTCTGTTGTGTACAATAGAAATGTCCCATGCAAAGGCAAATACATTTCCCCTTGGGATGACCACCATGGGAAGACAGCCGCATGGACTCAATGGCTTGTGGACCATGGGCATTCCAAAACTGTTGTTTGATATTTTGTGGAAACAAAATGCTTTCTCACCAAATTCAAGCCATCTGGTTCCTCTCTAAGAGGGCGTATTTCTCTTTATACAACTGGATAAAGAGACCTCAAACAAAGTGTCTTGTTTGAGCTATGTTTGTTCAGTTGCACTGAGGATGCATAGAAAGACATAACCCTTTCTCCCTGCCAATGGGATCATTCCAACAGTCCTCTGGTGAGATAAAACAGGTTGCTGTATGGGAGAAACATGACCCATCCTCTGCTTGCTCTTGCAAAAATCTTATGGGTCCTGAGACTCTGGAAACAAGCCAGACTGTGCTATTCACAACACATTGCAGCCCATGTGGGGCTGCCTCCCCATCTCATTGAACCGCCATGCATTCCTCAAGCACATGACAGAGCAGCCTTATTGCCATGGTAGCAGGAATGCAACCCCACCTATGGGAAGTCCAGGATGTATCATGAGAAGCCAAGGAATTCTTGTGAGAGTGTGTTGGTTGCAACACAATATGTGGCAGATATGGGTTGGAGGCCAAGGAAGAGACAGCTCAACGCCTCCTGAAAAGGCATTTGTTCACCCAGGCTTTCTCTGGCTTCTAATTAATTGCTCGTATGTTGCTCATCGTACTGCTCCTTGAATTGCTTTGTAGTGTTACTGTAGCTGAAACTGTTTTAACAGTGCATTTAAAATGAGATTGTTCTTGTAGGTGGAATTGTTTTTGATGGTGTATTTCAATGTGAATCTATCTATCTATCTATCTATCTATCTATCTATCTATCTATCTATCTCCATGTAAACTTGGGCTGTGCAGGGACCCCCTGATCCAACTCTTTTTAAAAATGGTGACTCCCTAGAAGAAGACCAGTTGCCGCGCGTCCAGGCCTCAAGAGACGGCGGCAACAGCGCAGGTGGCAGCGGCGCAGAAGAAGACAACAGCAGCAGTAGCAGGTGGCAGCGACAGTGCAACGGAGGCGGCAGCAGAGGAGGAGGCGGCCCAGGTAAGGAGCGGGGGGGTTGTGTGGGGGCATCGAGGGGGACTGAGCCAGGGGCCGAAGCTCCGAAGTGCACAGAGTGCTTTGGTGAGCCCTCAACCTGCTCTGGGCCACTTCATGCCCCCTCCGCTTCACCTCAGAAAGGGTACAAAGTGGCCCAAAGAGTCCTGCTTCACCTCGGGGTTCGGGCCTCAGGCTGAAGTGGTGCACAGCCCTAATGTAAACCACTCAGATATTTTATTATATTAAGCGGTATAGAAATAAATAAATAAATAAATAAAACGGGCAACCCATTTTGAAGTTGCTGCCACCTTGCGAATTGCAGCGGTTGCAAGAACAGCCCCAGAGTACCAATACCAATTCTTGCAAGTGGCCCCCTCCTGCAAGAGTTCTGCTGGGCTACAAGCCCAGTGATGGCCACACATCCTCCTGAGGCACTTGTGTGTAGGCGTCACCCTTATCTCTAGGGATGGCATGGGCACCCAATTCGGTCCGGGAATCTGGCAGACCTACTCCTGCTTGCTCCTCCAAGCCCCGCTTGCCAAGCCCCTGCCCCTGCTCAACAAATGGCCTGCACTCACCCCGGCAGCTTTGTCGAGCTTCGCCGTCACCATTTTCTGAGAAATAAAATGGCAATTACAAAAATGCGCAAATTTGTGCACATGCAAAAATGCACATTTGAGGGAATGTGCATATTCACATAGGCAAAAATGTGCATTTTGCGAAAGCACATATTTGTGTATGTGCAAAAATGCATATTTTACTAATGTGTGCCCTCCCAAAAATGTGCATTTAGCACATGCAATTATGCACATTTGAAAAAATGTGCATTTTCACGAATACAAAAACATGCACATTTTTGCGATGGCCATTTTATTTGTTTTAGAAATGGTGACCGAAGAGCTTGACGAGTCTGCTGGGGTGAGTGCAGGCTGCTCGCTGACAGTGGGAGGGGCTCGAGCGCAGTTCAGGGACCAGTGAGCAGGCTCAGGTGCTAGGCAGGAGTCTGGAGAACTTGGACTGGGGTGAGTTTGCACATCCCCACCTATGTCTGAGATGGGTCATCAGCCAAGGTGTCATTGGTTAATGTAAATGCATCTGGCTGGCAAAATAAAATTACATGTAAAGATTGTTGAGTCTAATCAGTGACCCCATAATTTAATGAAGTAGGTCTCAACAATAAATAACAAGTTTCTCTCTTTGAGTGGTATCCAGTTAAAGCTTCCCACTCATGGAACTGCTGCAATCAACTGAAAGAGGAGGGGGCAATTTCCCTTCCCCCGAAATTTTCCCCCATATAAAAACTATTCCAGAGATTTGGGGGCCCTCTAGAAAAAATGTTGGGGGGTTGGTGGAGCTGTAGGGGGAGGAGAGGAGGTGAATGTCTGGTCATGTGAGCAGACTTCCTCTTGCACAGTGCTGCATTTCACGCTATGTTACACGAATGGTCTTCAGCAATAAATAGCAACCTGCACCCTCCTACTCATTGAAATACAGATGATTTTTTCTTTTACTGCCTGTTGGCTTCTGAATTGTTGGAAGCATCCCTACTAAGGATGTATAAGGAATTAGTTTCAGTTCATTTTAAAACAGAATTTACCCACTTCACACCTCCCAAAACTTGAATGCGGTCTGGAACGCAGTCTGTGCTTGAAGCCCACATATTTCCAAGCTTGCGATGCGATTCAGAGACCAAAGAAAAATACATTTGAATATGCATACATTTGAAAAATATGCATGAAAAGAGTGTGTACTTTTGAAAATTGCACACACAGACATGTTTCACTCAATGGGAGAAAAAACAATCACAAAGCTCACCATGTGATATGGGGTCAGAATGAGCTTCCAGGTGGAATTTGAAGAATCTCAATGAGTTCAAGTTTTGCTGATTTGCGCATCCCTAATCCTTACCTCACTCCATTATTTATGGACAGTTTTTGCTTAATTAGGGCTTCTTGACCTACAGCACACTGTAGCCTCTCAAGGTCCTGCCCGTCTCTAGAAGTGGCTGGTCCATCTACATTATTTCCATGCAGCCCCTTTTTATGGTAAGAAGCATCCCTGAAACGAAATGTAAGAATCCTTGAGAACTGAGAAAGCAAATGGCCAAGACATCTATGATTTGTTCAGAAATTTTCCCAGCTGGCTTCATGGGTAAGGTAGGCTTTGTCCCCCCACTGCCCATTATGTAGAAGCTTCAGGGTTTCCCTTCTTGAAATGTCTGATATATTTGGGCAACAGGGTGCATTATGTGGAAAGTGCACAGCTGTGTCAGTTAGGCTTGCTCATAAAATTGGAAGAGCTCCAGTCAACTTAGTATGCTGTGCATGGCACAACAGAAGGGGGTCTTTGGGGAGTGGAATTAGCGGGTTTATAGATGAGCTCAGGAAGTTCAGTAGACCATGCATAAGAGAGAAGGCACTTTGATAACTGTGCCAGAATTCAATGATCCTAAAGAAAGCATGGTGGGCTTTAGAAATTGCATTCCAAGTATGCAGGTAATCCACAAGGAAGACATAGGTGATATGAAGGTCCACAGTGATTAAAAGAAAAAGCAGGGCTGAATTCTGTAGAACGTTGAAAGCAGGAAATAAAATGCCTTTAATTCAAAGAATTAATCCTTAATACAGACATTCACAGACTTCAGTTTATAGACGTTATAGCAGTTACCCAGCTGTAAGATTTACCCATGTGGTTTTCATAAAGCCCACCAAATTCATAGTACAGCTCGTAATTTATTTCATTTGTAGCCTGCTTGTCCTCCAAGGAAGTCAGAGCAATGTTTTAGCCTCACAGGACCCTTGTGAAATAGGCTGTGAGGTGGGTAGGGATGTCAGAAAACTCCGCCACAGATCTCAGGGGGGCCGAATTCCAGTGAATTCGGCCCCCTGGAATCCATGGCGGAATGGAGCAACCCACCCCGCGAAAGCCATGCAAAATGGAGCCTACCTGGCTGCAGCTCCGGCGGCGGCTTCGGCTCCGGCGGTGGCTCCGGCGGCTCCAGCTGCTGCTGGGCTGCTGCGGATACAAATGGCTTCCTGAGTAGGGAACACCATTTGTGTCCCTGTGGTAGCCCGTGATAGGCTATGTAAATATTTACGTAGCCTATCACAGCTAAAGCAGGGAAGCAAATGGCGTCCCCTATGCCATTTGCGTTCCCGTTTTAGCTGTCATAGGCTACATAAATATTTATGTAGCCTATTATGGGCTACCATAGGGACGCAAATGGCGTCCCCTACTTAGGACGCGATTTGCATCCTCAGCAGCCCAGTGGCGGCTAGAGGCCCCGCTGCGGGTTGGCCCGGCTGGCGGCTCAGCGGCCTGGCCGTGGAGTGGAGCCAGCTGGGCAGGATTCCGGGGAGGAGGAACGGATCACCTTCCCCCCCATTGAGGATTTCGGGGGGAGGGACAGAGCGCCCCCCCACTGCGGATGTCCCTGGACGAAACCAGGTAAGTGTTTCATACATCCGTAGATGTGGGATGAGAGACAGACACTTGTTCACTTTGAGCTTTGTATCTCAGCAGGTCCAAATTCTACGTTAGTGGCTGTACCACTTTGGGCCAGTTCTGATGTCATGATAAACAATGGCTTCTCTTGAAGAGAACAAGCTGTAGCAAGCCTTGGACTCACGGGTTTTCGTCCTTTCCTTTGGTCCTCTGGTGAAGCCACGAGGAGGAAATGGGAAGCTTTTGCTTCCATTGTTATAATTAACCATAGTTTAGTGTTACATCCAAACCTGAAACTGCGGTTTATCTTAACTATGATTTGTTGAAACAAGCCAGGTCCTAACACTGCTTTGAGATGGCTTGTTTCAAACAAATCACAGTTTAATTTAACTTGGATTTGGATGGAGGAGCAAGCTGCTGTTAATCAAAACTAGATATGGGGGAGAAATCCTCCACAGACCCCAGTGAGGCTGGAATCAAAAGAATCCGGCCCCCCGGAGTCCGTGGAGGATTGGAAGACTTACCTCCACCTCCTGGAGAAATCCTCGCCAGCAGGATCCTCCCTGCAGGTCAGCTCTGGAGTGCCAGCGATACGGCCACCATTGCCGTATTGCTGGCTGGGCGGATTGACTGCGGCCGCAAATGGTGTCCGGGACGTCATTTGCGGCCGTAAAGGCCTTAGTTTAAGGTAAATGCAGCCATTTATGGCTGCATTTACCTTAAACTAAGGCCTTTACGGCCGCAAATGGCATCCCAGATGCCATTTGCAGCTGCACCGCAGTCAATCTGCCCCGCCAGCGATACAGCAATGGCAGCTGTATCGCTGGCACTTCGGAGCCGGCTGGCGACTCCATGGACTTGCTGTGGAGCAGGGCTGGACGGCGAGGATTCCGGGGGAGAGGGACGGATCGCCTCCCTCACCCTGCAGACCCCCGCAAATGCCAGGTAAGGGGTTTTCACACATCCCTAATCAAAACTGGAAATGAAACATGATCTCCTCCTCATAGTTGCACTGGAAGAGAAAGGAAGAGGGGTTGCAGGAGCATGAGGCATACTGTGGCTCATCCCTATAAAATTAACCATGATCTATCATGATGTCCAAACTAGTTCACTGTCTTATGACATTAAGAGGGGAAATAACCTTTGGCCAAATTTCAAATCCAAATTTGAATTTTTGATTGTGATGTCCAATATTGACTTTGAATTTGGCAGTCAAAATTTGTCTACCTAGGCTGGATAAATGTATGAAATTAATATATAATGTACTACTGCAAGTAAGCAGTCAGATACTGTCAAATATAAAGGACGTGAATAAATGATGGAGTGCCTTCTCCCTTATCCCACTGCCAGATATTAAGATCTAGTCGGGATTCCCTCTTGAAAGTGCTGTGTTTGCCAGGGATTTGATATGTGGTAACTTGAGAGAGGGCTTTCTTGATATAGGCACCACAACTGTGGAACTCCCTCCTAGGGATGTCAGAGAAATCTGCAATGGAACCAAATCAGTTCGGATTTTTATGAATCTGTCCTGCAGATTCCGCAGTGGACTGGCTCTTTGTTGTTGGGCTGACTCCATGGACTTGCATAACCTTTGGGAATTTTGTGCAAATTTCATCGTAGAAAAATACGCAGTTTATTAAAAAACAAAACAAAAATGTGCATTTTGCCCATAGGCTAAAGTATAAAAATGTACATTTGGGGAAAACTTGCGCATTTGGGGGAAATTTGCACATTTTTGCATGTGCGATGGGTGGATGATGGAACAAAAGGCTACTGACAATCCACAAAATTGCAGACGGAATGGATTTTGTACAATCTGTACATCCCTATTTCCTCCTCGTATATGGTCAACACCAAGTCTTACAAACTGTTGGTGCCAACTAAAGACCAACGTGTTCATGGTCTTGACTGTGTAGCTGTATCTTGTAAATTTGCTGATCTTTTTATTCTCCCCTGTTTTAAAGGTTTTATTAGTTGATACTGTATAATTTTATTGTGTTTTATTGGTTTTGTCCATTTTGTCCCACCTTAGGATTATTTTATAATGAAAATTGTGTAATACATAGAGTAAATGCATAGATACATATATGCATACTGATTGCTTTCAGCTGCTGTCAAATATTGATTACTGAATGTGTGATATGGGTGATTCCAATAGATTTTGACATCTATTGGAAATCAGTTGTCAGATCTTATTGAATACTGTCAAACATTCATGGCTACATGTGTGATTCTGACAAATACTGACTACTAGTACAGGTCAGCTGTAAGATTCTCTCAAATACTGACTGCTGTTGCACATAAGGATAGACAAATATGTGCATTTTGTTCTGTTTTTCCTGCATTCAGTGTTTTTAAAATCTCAATTTCTTTCCATCCTGAATGTGAAAAAATTAGCAAATTTTGATAAATTCTAGGGAAGTACGAAAGTCACTTACCTTTTCGCAGGGGTGCTTTGCGGTGGGGGGGAGGCACTTCGCTTCTCCCCCCAAAGTTCAGGCGAGGGGGGGAGCCGTCCCGCCTCACCCGGCCGAAATTCAGGCAGGGGGGTCTACGAAATTCACGCCGTAGTCTACGTAAATCTTTACGTAGACTACCGGGACCAAATAAGGAATGCAAATGGCAGCACCCATAGGCCGCCACCATTTGCGTACGTGCTTTTTTTTTTTTTTTCAAAGTCACCCGTGATAGTCTACGTAACGATTTACGTAGCCTATCATGGCTGACTTTGGAAATCTAGCCGTGATAGGCTACATAAATCGTTCTAGGGGTGTCAGAGAATTTCTCGCCGAAACCTCGGGGGGCCAAGTGCCAATGTATTCGGCCCCCCGAAGTAGTTTCAGGGAGAAATTCTCCACCCCCCTGCCCCCCGCACCCCTCCCCGGGATGGGACTTACCTTTCCCGAATGTCGCTCCCAGTGGCGGGTCGCAGCAGCGGTTCGGCAGGGCTTCTACAGGGGCGGGGGCGGCAGCCACTGCCGCCATTCCAAGAAAAGTAAAAAAAACAACACGCCCCCGTGATAGGCTACGTGACAATTAACGTAGCCTATCACGGCTAGATTTGCAAAGTCAGCCATGATAGGCTACCTAAATCGTCACATAGCCTATCACAGGTGACTTAAAAAAAAAAAAAAAGCGCGTACGGCTAATGTCGGCCCCCATAGGGAGCCGCCATTCACGTTCCTTATTTGGTCGCTGTAGTCTACATAAAGATTTACATAAATCTTTATGTAGTCTGCATAAAGACGGCCCGCCACCGGAGCCACTGCCGCCCGGAAGATCCGCCCCAGGTAAGTCTCGTCCCGGGGGGGGGGATCCGCAGGGGGGCAGGGGGGTGGCAGGCCGTTCTGACATGGAGTTTGGGGGGCCCCAAGATCCGTGGTGGAATTCTCTGCCATCCCTAATAAAAAGAAATGATCATGTGTGGTGATGAAGGTGACTTCTTATACAGATGTGCGAACTGAACCCTGTCCAGGTTTTCTGGACGCCCACCCAGCCTCTGGATGCCCACCCAGATCACTGGTCCCCGGACCGCGCTTGAGCCCCTCCTTATCCAATCAATTTTATCTGCAAAGTGCCTTGCCAAGGCCTCACAGGGGGCCTTAGAATGCTCCAGTGGTTCCAGAGCCACAGGACCGACCAGGCTCCAGACCACTTGGAACAGCCTCCTGGGACAGCACTCTGCAGATGTGATAGAGGCAGGATTATATACCTTTTTTGCTGCCTTCACTGCCACATGGTAGGCTGAAGATACAGCTCTAGCCCGTGTCTGATCGTCTTTGGAGCAAGACTTCCGCCACCGGCACTCTAGCCATCTCACCTCCTGTTTCAGAGCTCGCAACTGTGGATAGAACCATGGTGCAGTCTGAGCCCTGTTCAGGGGGAGAGGGTGTTTCAGAGCCACCCGATCTAATGCCCCAGTGATCGCGGCATTCCAGCCACCCACCAAGGTCTTGACCAAGTGGCCATTGGCGTGCCCCAGAGAATCCCCAAGCACATTCAGGAATCCATTCAGATCCATAAGACACCTAGGGCGGACCATTTTAATGGGTCCTCCACCCCTGCGGAGGGGTTGTGGAACCGAGAAGTCTAACGTCACCAGATAGTGATCTGACCATGACAAGGGGGTGGTGGATATACCCCTGACTTCCAGATCAGTCCCCGCTTCTCCAGAAACAAGCACAAGGTCTAGTGCATGACCGGCTACATGGGTGGGCCCAGTCAGAGGTGCTCCTGTGAGGATGGCCTCCGAATGTACATTGAAGTCCCCCAACACCAAGAAGTTAGGGGACTGTACACATACATCAAAGACCACCTCAAGCACCTCGGCCAGTGAGTCAGTCGTGCAGTGGGGTGGACGGTACACGAGCAGAATCTCCAGACTGCCCTTCAGGCTCAACCTCCAGTACATGCACTCAGCAACCTTGGTCTCCCGGAGAGGGGGTCTGGTGAAGACCAAGGACTCTCGGTAGATAACAGCCACTCCCCCTCCCCAATCCCCAGCCCTCAGCTGCTGTGCATATGAAAATCCAGCTGGACACATGGCCGCAAGAGTTGGAGCAGTGGCCTCAGCCAGCCAGATCTCCATAATACATGCCAGGTCTGCACCTTCATCTAGGATCATGTCATGGATGAGGGAGGCTTTCTGGGTAACAGACCTGGCATTGCAGAGCAGCAAATGAAGGCCAGAAGATTGAGTCACACCTCCCCCAGCCATCCTTTGGCTCTGGACAGGCCTGGAGCAGGGGACAGATACTACACATCTCTCCCTTGTTCCCCTTACCTGGCATGGCCTGCCCCTAGTGCTCCGCCAGCACCTGCCACTCAGCCTCGGTATGTTCTGGCCCCCAACACTCCCCCCACTGCCTCCATCAGGTGGATACATGCCCCCTCACTCCTGCCTATCAGGAAGGCTAGCCACCCCTAAAAACACAACAGAATCCCCCAGAAATTAAACAACAACAACTAAAAAATCCCCTTAAAAATAATGCCAGGCAGAAGTCCGCGGGGAAGGCCTGTTGTTGTTGTTGTTGTTGTTGGTGGTGGTGGTGGTTGTGGTTGTGGTGGTGGCGGCAGCAGGCGCGCCTCTTCCCCGGTGGTGGTGGTGGTGGCTTCTCCTGCAGGCCCTGGCTCTAAAATTTTTAATAAGAATTTACTAAAATTTGGAAATTTCTTCATAAATAGGACAGAAATAACTTGAGATTCTTCTTTTTTTAACTGAATCTGGGAGAAACTGAAACCGACTTCCTTCTAAACCAAGGGCTTTGAGTGCTTAGCTCTAAAAGTCTGGATTTGGATCCCTGTGTATTTGACCATTTGACAGGCTTCTCATCTTTAACAGCTACATGCCAGGCAGGCACAACATAGTCCCCTCAAGCTGTACCTATTGAATGTGGGTGAGATGGGTGAGAATTTTGATTAGAATTTATTAGGGATGGCGGAGAATTTCTCCCCGAATCTTCGGGGGGCCGAGCGCCAACGCATTCAGCCCCCCGAAATCGACGGTGAAATTCTCCGCCCCCCGCCCCCCCCGGGATGGGACTTACCTTTGGCGAATGTCCCTCCCGGTGACGGGTCCCGGTGGCGGTTCATCGGCCTTTCGTCGGGGGTGGGGGCAGCCTATCTTCCGACAGGTTGCCGCCGCCGCCATTACAAAGTGTAAAAAAAAACAAAAAACCCCATGATAGGCTACGTAACGATTAGGAGTGCTCGAAAGTCACTTACCTCGTCTCGCAGCTTGCTTCGCGGTGGGGGGGAGGCGCTTCGCTTCTCCTCCCGAAATTCAGGCAGGGGGGAGGCGCCTCGCCTTGCCCGGCCGCGAAATAAAAAGTTAAAAAAAAAAAACGCCCCCGTGATAGGCTACGTGACGATTTACGTAGCCTACCACGGTTAGATCTGCAAAGTCAGCCATGATAGGCTACGTTAATCGTCACGTAGCCTATCACAGGTGACTTAAAAAAAAAAAAGCGCGTACGCAAATGGTGGCCCCCATAGGGAGCCGCCATTCACATTCCTTATTTGGTCGCTGTAGTCTACGTAAATCTTGGCCCCCCCAAACTCCATGTCAGAACGGCCTGCCACCCCCCTGCCACCCCCATGTCAGAACGGCCTGCCACCCCCCTCGGGACGAGACTTACCTGGGGCGGATCTTCCGGGTAGCAGTGGCTCCGGTGGCGACTGCGGCAGCCTTTACTAAGCTACGCCATTTCCAGTGTTAAAAAAAAAAAAGATGTGATAGGCTACATAAAGATTTACGTAGCCTATCACGTCTGACTTTAAAAAAAAAAATTATGTAGACTAAGACAGGCCAAAATAAGGAACGCAAATGGCGGCGGCCGTAGCTGCCGCCATTTGTGTATGTATGGTTTTTTTAAAAAGTCAGTCGTGAAAGGCTACGTAAAGATTTACATAGCCTATCACGGCTGACTACAGGGACACAAACGGCAGCGGCTTTGGCCACCGCCATTTGCGTCCCTGCTAGCCAGCAGCCGGATGTCCGGCTGCTAGCTGAGCCGGCCGGCCACTCTGGAGAATCCCCACGGAGCGGAGCCGGCCGGCCAGGATTCCAGGGGGGAGGCGCAGAGTGCCTCCCCCCCCCGGCAAGGATTCCAGGGGGAGGGATGGAGTGCCTCCCCCCCCGCAAAGCGGAACCCGGTGGAGACAGGTAAGGAGACTTTCGTATATCCCTACTTTTAATTAAACAGCAGAATCTGTGATTTGGGTTTGAATATGGAAAACCAGGACTTGGGACTAAGATACCTGAAGGACTACATTGTCCCATATGAGCCTGCCCATGTTTAAGATCTTCTGGGGAGGCCTTTCTCTCACTACTGCAACCATCAGTTACTTTTGGTGGGAATGCAAGAGAGGGCTTCTTGATAGTTGATCCCAAGCTCTGGAAGTCCTTGCCAAGGGAGGTTAGCTTGATCCCCTATCTGTTTTCCTTCTATTGGCAGGCAAAGATATTTTCTATTCAAGCAGGCCTTTGGCATACAAGGAGGTCTGGTACTGAACTGAGTTCCATTGGTGTGGGTGCTGTTTCTATTTATTTTATTGTTGCATTTTAATCTATTTTTATGATGGTTTTAACCAAGTTTATTTTAATCTTGGTTTCCTTACTGTTAGCTGCCTGGAGTGCCATTTTTAATGGAAAGGTTGGCTATAAATCAAATAAATCAGTAAATTTATATCCCTGCAAAGCTATTTGGGTGACCAAAGAACACTGTTAGGTGTGTGGTTAGACTAAGATCTGGTTCTCACAGGAAGTTCTACCACTTCAGACTGCAGGTGGAATTATCATGTCTGTAACCCCCCGCCCTTGCCCCCAAATCCTTGCATGTAGAAAATAAGCAGAGAAGGGCGGGTTAGCCTTCTCTCTGGTATTCATAATCTCTAATGACGCTGAAGCCCTGGACAGGGAATTGGACAAACTGAGAGAATTAACAGACAGAAACCCAGTGTCCAGGTCATGGGAAGTTCTGCTATATTCTGCATTAGTCAGGCCACATTTGGAGTACTGTGTTGAGTTCTGGGCACTACATTTTAAGAAGGGCATTGACAAACTGGAGTCAGAGAAGAGCAACCAGGGTGGTGAGGGGTCTGGGAACCAAGCCCTATGAGGAACGGTAAAAAAAAGCTAGGGATATTTAGCCTGGAGAAGAGAAGATTAAAGGGAAACTTGATAGTGGTCTTCAAATATCTGAAAGGCTGTCATGCAGAAGATGAAGAAGACTTGTTCTCTGTTGCTCCAGAGGGCAGGACTAAGATCAGTGGGTGGAAATTGCAGGGAAGCAGATTTCAGCTAAATATGAGGAGAAACCTCCTAACAGTGAGAGTTGTTCCACAGTGGAAAAGGATGCCACAGGAGGTGGTAGGTTTTCCTTTGCTGGAGGTATTTCATAGGGATGTACGAAATTGCCCTTACCTGTCTCCACTGGGTTCCGCTGGGGGGGGGAGGTGCTCTGTCCCTCCCCCTGGAATCCCCCCCAGAATCCTGGCTGGCTGGCTCCGCTCCGCGGGGATTCTGCGGAGCCGCCGGCTGGCTCTGCCAGGAGCCGGACATCTGGCCACTGGCCAGATTGCGTCCCTGTAGTCAGCCGTGATAGGCTACTTAAATCTTTACGTAGCCTATCACATCTGACTTAAAAAAAACAACAACGCACGTATGCAAATGGCGGTGGCTACGGCTGCCGCCATTTGCGTTCCTTATTTTGGCCCGTCTTAGTCTACATAAATATTTACGTAGACTAAGACGGCAAAAATAAGGAATGCAAATGGAGGCAGCCGTAGCCGCAACCATTTGCGTACGCGCGTTTTTTTGGTTTTTTTTAAGTCAGACATGATAGGCTACATAAGATTTACGTAGCCTATCACATCTTTTTTTTTTAACACTGGAAATGGTGGCAGAGGCAGCCGGTCGGAAGAACGGCCGCCACCGCCCCCCGGGACGGGACTTACCTTGGGTGAATCCTCCTGGCGGTGGCGGCTCCGGCGGCGGTGCGGTGGCGGTGCGGCGGCAGCAGCTGCGGCGGCCGCGGCAGCTGCGGCGGCCGGTCTTCCAACCAGCTGCCGCTGCCACCATTTCCAGTAAAAAAAAAAAAACGTGATAGGCTACGTAAAGATTTACGTAGGCTATCATGGCTAGATTTTTAAAAAATACCGTGATAGGCTATGTAAATGTTTACGTTGCCTATCACGGCTGAGTAAAAAAACAAAACAAAAGCTGCACATACGCAAATGGCGGCACCCATGGGCGCCGCCATTTGCATTTCTCATTTTGGCACGTGTAGTCTACGTAAACATTTACGTAGACTACGGCGAAAATAAGGGGAACGCAAATAGCATAGCGTCTAGTGGTGAATAGCTATTTTATTAGTGGTGAATAGCTAGGATTAGTGGTGAATAGCTAGGTAAGGGGTATTCGGTACTCAAGAAAAGGGTCATCAAAAGTGATGGTCCTGAGACTTTATCCTTACCAAGCTCTGTTACTGACACTTATGTTTTTTTCTTACATCTAAGAGGGGTTCCCCCCCGCTTCCCTTTTGAAGAACAGGTTTTAAAAAGGAACACAGGTTGTCAGGTCCTACTCCTTAAATGTAACGCGGCAAGCAAGCAAAAACCAGCTTGACAGCATATTGTGCTGGTGTCTGATCAGATGATCTATTAGGGCAGCAAAACAGCACTCTGCAGGAGTGAGACAGAAACATCCCCTTAGGAATGAAACTGGGCATTCGTGCTCTGCGAGCAGCCTGATGAGAGAGGGTAGCGGGGAGTTTAGATAACAAAGCTGGTTCCCCCCACGTAAGTCAGGAGGTTGAGTGAGACTGCAGACAGGATGATTTGCACAGCGTGATTGATAAAAGGATGACACACCAGACCAGGAATTTCTGAAATGACATAGTTCAAAAGGCAGCAGTTTCTCTTCAATGTGGCGATGAGAAGGATAACGATTTGTGGAGGATCCCCCCGCCCTATTTTTATTCCCAAAGGCTTTTTGGCTGGTAGTTGGCATTATATAAAATCACAGAAGGGGGAAAAAAACCTCTAGTTACTGAGAAGCAGGAGTTTTCTATGCTTCCATGTTTGGAGGCACTGGGAATTTATTTTATTTTATTTTATTGGTGCTAATGTTACTAGTTATCCTGAGGTGGGGGGAGGGGGAAGGGGAAGAGAGAGAGGACATTAACCATTTCTATATGTCCATTGTTCTGAAAGATTATCCAATTTAAAATTGGCTATGATTAAATTAGAAGAACAAACGTAACTAACTAGGGGATGTGCAAGCCCCTAGTCCTCCCTGAATTGGGCTTTTGTAGTGCAACTACAATCCTCCCTCCAATGTATTATTGGTCCCCCTGCCCCTGCTCCTTTTTTCTAAGCTGCTCTTGTCACTTATTGGTAGGGATGTACGAAAGTCCCCTTACCTGGCTCCACCGGGTTCTGCTAGGGGTGGGGAGGCGCTCCGTCCCTCCCCCCGGAATCCTGGCCAGCCGGCTCCGCTCCGCGGGGATTCCACAGAGCCGCCAGCCGGCTCCGCCAGCAGCCGGACATCCGGCTGCTGGCTAGCAGGGACGCAAATGGTGGCAGCTGTAGCCACTGCCATTTGTGTCCCTGTAGTCAGCCGTGATAGGCTACATAAAGACTTACGTAGCCTATCAAGTCTGGTTTAAAAAACAAACAAACGCGTGTACGCAAATGGCGGTGACTACGGCCGCCGCCATTTGCATTCCTTATTTTTGGCCATCTTAGTCTATGTAAATATTTACGTAGACTAAGACAGCGAAAATAAGGGGGAATGCAAATAGCATCTGCTACACTATTTGCGTTCCCCTTATTTTCGCCTTCTTAGTCTATGTAAATATTTACGTAGACTAAGACGGCCAAAAATAAGGAACACAAATGGCAGCAGCCGTAGCCGCTGCCATTTGCGTATGCGTTTTGTTTTTTTAAGTCAGACGTGATAGGCTACGTAGGCCTTTACATAGCCAATCATGTCTTGTAAAAAAAAAAACACAACAAAGCGACAAGATTGCAAATGGTGGCAGTGGCAGCCGGTCGGAAGACCAGCCGCCGCAGCCGCCGCTGCCGGAGCCGCTGCCGCCCGGAAGATCCGCCCCAGGTAAGTCTCGTCCCGGGGGGGATCCGCGGGGAGATGGGGGGTGGCAAGCCATTCCGCCACAGAGTTTGGGGGGCCGAATGCACTGGCATTCGGCCTCACCGAGATCCGTGGTGGAATTCTCTGCCATCCCTACTTATTGTTAGGATTGCTGAGCATTTTGTTTGGTTTATTGGACTTGCTCCCCCTCTTCACCACTGTAATTAGGGATAGCTGTCATGGGAAAATCTGGGCTTTTGGGTCTCACTAGATTTCCCTGGAGCCCCAAACCAAGCCAGGGGCTTTTCCCAAAAATCTGAGAACTAACTTTTGCATCTCTCTCTCTCTCTCTCTCAAAATCAGCATTTACACAATTTACAGCTGCAATTTGTGTAAATTAAGTAAATTTCATCTATAGCTTGCATAATTTGTGCAAATTGCATCCGTAATTATGCTTAATTTATGCAAATTGTGGCTGCAACTTGCCTAAATGCCAATTTGGAGGGGGAAAAGCACCCCAAAATCAGTGAGCTGGCCTGAGTCGATACAGACCGAATCGGGCCAGCTTGCAGGTAAGCGAGCCAAAGTCTGGGGGGCTGAGTTGCTGAAAACTCAGTGAATTTGAGTCCCTGGGTAGATTCATCCAACATCCCTAACTGTAACCTGCTTGTTCACTTGCCTCTCGTTCTGACCCAGACAATGGTGGTGGTGAGAAGGAGCAGCAGATGCCATGGCCTACTTGCTCCCTGGCTCTCTGCCTGTCAATCAAGGAAGTAGTAGCCACAAGAGGAGAGGAGGAGCAATAGCAGCTGCGACATTGGTGGTGAGAAGGTAGATTCACTGAGGGAAGGGGCCTGTTGAGGGTGTCTTGCCCAAGGGCCCTCAACACCTGGAGCTCGCACTGCAGATCCCAACCGCAGACGTTCCACCTCAATTAGGGATGTACAGATCCCCTTACCTGGGCTCTGTGGGGGGGTACGCAAGCAGGGGGAAGCAATCCAGTCCTTCCACCAGAATCCTCTCTGGCCAGCTCCACTCTGTGGGGAGTCCACAGAGCCGCCTGCCGGCTCTGGCCACTGCTGGAGTTCTGGCCGCAGCCGCTCTGCGGACGCAAATATTTATGTGGCCAATCATGGCCAATGGCAGGGATGCAAATGGTGTCCGCTACACCATTTGCGTCCCTGCTCTTTGCCGTGATAATCTACGTAAATATTTACGTAGTCAATCACGGCCAATGGCAGGGATGCAAATGGCGTCCACTAGCTGGACGCCATTTTGTTCTGCAGCCCGGCAGCGGATGAAGATGGCGACTTGGACCAGCCACTGCCAGGTAGGTTCCGTCCTGGGTAATCCGGCCTCATTGGATTCCATAGCGGATTTCTCCGCCATCCCTAACCTCAATGTGTGGAGGGCAGTAGGGCCAGTATGTTAAGAGTGTGAGGGAGGAGCAGAGGCACCAAGTACATTTTCTACCCCCACACAATGGTCAATACAAGAGGAGGAATAACTGAACAAGGCTAATGTTGCTCTATTGAAGGATTTTGGCTTCTGTTATCCATTTGGCTTAACGTGATCCAGTCTGGGATTTTTACTTCTTTCCAAATAGGTCTATGAACTGGTTCCATGTTTAGATTTTGCTTTTGAAGAGTCAGCTTCAAAATGCTTTAAAAGCAAATGTAATCTCCTTTTTTTCTTTTGCTGTGGAATTCTGGATGGAACTATGTACATATATTGTAGGAGTGCTCGAAAGTCACTTACCTCGTCTCGCAGCTTGCTTCGTGGTGGGGGAGAGGCGCTTCGCTTCTCCCCCCGAAATTCAGGCCGTGGGGGAGAGGCGCCTCGCCTCGCCCGGCCCAAATTCAGGCTGGGGAGGAGGCGCCTCGCCTTGCCCGGCCGTGAAATAAAAAGTTAAAAAAAAAAAACGCCCCCGTGATAGGCTACGTGACAATTTACGTAGCCTATCATGGCTAGATCTGCAAAGTCAGCCGTAATAGGCTACACTAATCGTCACGTAGCCTATCACGGGTGACTTAAAAAACAAAAAAAAGCACGTACGCAAATGGTGGCCCCCATAAGGAGCCGCCATTCGCGTTCCTTATTTGGTCGCCGTAGTCTACGTAATCTTTACGTAGACTACAGCGACCAAATAAGGAACGCGAATGGCGGCTCCCTATGAGGGCCGCCATTAGCCGTACGCGCTATTTTTGTTTTTAAAGTCACCCGTGATAGGCTATGTGACGATTTACGTAGCCTATCACGGCTGACTTTGCAAATCTAGCCATGATAGGCTACGTTAATCGTCACGTAGCCTATCACGGGGGCGTTTTTGTTTTTTTTTTCTTGGAATGGCGGCGGCGGCAGCCGGTCAAAAGACTGGCTGTCGCCCCCGCCCCTGTCGAAGCCCTGCCGAACCGCCACTGCGACCCGCCACCAGGAGCGACATTCGGGAAAGGTAAGTCCCATCCCGGGGGGGGGTGCGGGGGGCGGGGGGGCGGAGAATTTCTCCCCGAAACTACTTCGGGGGGCCGAATACGTTGGCACTCGGCCCCTCGAAGTTTCAGCGAGAAATTCTCTGACACCCCTACATATGATGAGTTATCTCTGGGATTAGCTGTGCACATCAAAGGGGAATGTTTTGTTATTTTTGTTAATATTTGTAGCACATCATAGAAACTAGGAGTGTGCACAGAAAAACAAAGTTTGTTTGAGATCCCTCTTTGGTGCTTCAGATAGGAGGCTGATTGACTTTGGTTTGCTTTGGGTAACTCCTGCTCTGCCTCAGATTTGGAGGACCTGAAGCTTCAAGAACCCAAAGCTTCAGGTGTCTCCCCATCCCCGCTGGCTACAATGTGGAAATCAACAAATGACTATACCATTTTAACTCTGTTCAGAAGTGGATTAAACTTGCATCTAGAACAGTGCCTTCCCATGGGATGAAGCTTGACAAATGTCAGACAGATAGATGCAGGGAGTTTTGTGCAAGGGAAGCTTTAAAGTTTGAGGCTTTTTAAAATGGAGAACCACCATATATATATATATATATACACACACATACATATACACACACACACACACACATACATATGGCAAAATTGTATTAACTTTACAGGCCTAGCAAACAGCCAGTGTAGTGTAGTGGTTAGTGTTGGACTGGGACTCCAGAGATGTGGGTTCTTGTCCCTGCTTGGCCATGAGGCTTACTGGGTGGTTTGGGCCAGTCACTGACTCTCAGCCTAACCTACCTCACAGGGTTGTTGTGAGGATAAAATGGAGAGGAGGGGGACCATGTAAGCCACATTGGGTTCCTTGCAAGAGAAAATAAAAAGGGATATAAAATAGCTACAGCCACAATATAGCAGCCCCTTCAGAGTGCATGCAGTGTTTAAATATATTTTAAACAAAAACAAACAAACAAATGCAAGAGGAAGATCCCTGGCCACTCACAATGCTTTGATAAAAATGTTTTCTTGCTACTGAGAATTACATTTTTAAGAAAGTATAGTTCTTTCTTATTTGGCTTGGAGACCTTTACAGCGATCTTTATTCAGGAGCAAGGTTAGTGTTCTATGCAGTGTATCATTGATGTGTGTGCGTGCGCTGGAGGATAAGTGTTCACCATTAGAGGTAGAAGACGGCTACCACCAGCTACAAATACATCATCACAACTGATTTCGGCCTCCCCTCATGGAATGATTTCTCTGTTTATCATCCAAATGCTTACTTGTACAATTTAGTCATTGTGGCATAGTTCTATACCCCCCTTTCCCTCAGCTAATGAATAATCTCATTGTTGAACATTTTGTGGTTAAGCTATTACTTTTTGGCTGTCTTTGGAGATGTAGAAACATGTTGGCAAAGTCAGAAAGTCAGTCTCCTTTTCATGCGGTGTGGCAATGCAAACAGTTCCTGTGTGTTTTTGTTCCACTGCCAGATCCAACACAGATCATACCCATCCCAATCATGTTTCCTGTGGCTCGGCTTCTGCCGGCTGGGTGCCTGCCCCAGGAAGGCTGATTACAAAGAGATCACAAGGGGGTTTAACATCATTTTCAAATGAGAAAAGAGGCTAAGTTAATTGAAAGAATCACTGCCTAACTGGACCAGAGAGGCTTCCTTCACACTAGAAGGCTAATGGCTTATTAGAAAATTGAGTGCAAGAATTGAGGACATCTGAACCAATAAATGCTCACACCTATATCCCTGCAACAGAAACTCTGCTCTCTCTCTCTCTCTTTTAAAAAGTTAACATTTTTAATGAAAGCTACAGGAGTTTGGAATTTGATCAATGAACCATTCCTTTTCCTCCTTTTAATATTCCACAGGTTTGCCAGCTAAGGGGGATTTAGTTTGGGAGGCCAATAAGTATTTTAAGTGTGATAATGTACTGCTGCCCCCAAACCATTTTTCTTTTTCTCCCTCTTCCCATAACCAAGGCTAGCATTTATATCAGGCTTGACAGCATCCTTGGGCAGGTGCCAAGGACTTAGCACCTTGGCAGGACTCACAGCTGAGGCCTTGTTGCTAGGTCCAATTACTGTTGATATTTTTCCCACTGAAGATGACCAGTTTGGTCAAAGAATGTTTGGGATGTAGGCATCGTATATTTGTACAGCCTTTGGATTTGGAAATCACTGTTGTAACTATGTATATGTGATGTATATTGAGAGAGTGCTAATCTATGGTTTTAAATTTTGTGTGAAATATTAGTATTTCCATTAAAATTTGTCATATTTTTATACACATAATTTTCCTTTAACCTATTCTGTTTTATTGTGGGTTAGTGGTTAATGAGAGAACTGTTTTACTGGTGTTTGTTAGGCCCAGGAGCCATTATTTTAATTTCCCACAATGTTCCAGAGCAATGCTGCCATTGTGGGACATTGAAAAGGTGGCTCCCAGACCACGACTTAGGCCTCTGACACACTTTGGAGAGCTGCTTCTGCCCTCCACTACCAGGTAAGCCTGATGGGGCTGGCATTGATATAGGAAGGGATCACCAGTGGGCCCAGGTCCCCTCAAAGCTGGAATTGGCTTGATTGCAATACAGCTGATCAAGCAAGCCCAAGGTGTACCACTGGATGAGCTGATGGTAATTTCTTTGCAACTGATGAGTGGAACCTTTCAGAAATGGTCTCAGCCTTTTACTATAAACGAGGAGGGCAAATGTAACATTTTTCTCAGGGTCTCTAAAACAAAGGCCTTGTACAGAGACAATTAACATATATGATGTTAATTTCCTAAGTAAAAACAATTATGCACATGTAATAATTTTACATGCGTAACAGTTCACTTACCACTAAAACAGAGCACAGCCATTCCAAAGTTCCTGTCTTTAGCTTAGGTCCATGACAAAAATGTAAACAAAACTTCTCTCTAAAGCTTGATTTTTCTGCTGGCCAAAGAAAGAAACAGTCTCTACTCAGTTCACTCCAGCTCCACAGCGATCTTCTCAAAAATGGATCAGGATCCAGCAACACAGGAACAACATAAACAGCCCTTTATACAATATAAAAGAACATAAACAAACAAGCCATCATGTTTATAAAAACAACAACAACATGACTCTTTAAAAAAAATTCAAAAGGAAACCTCCCTACTAACCTGTCTCAAGTATTCAGGGCCTTACAGAGAGGAGAAAGCAAGCTTCTTCCTAACTGTGATGAGGTAACTGCCCACTGCCCATCTCACTCCCTTACTGAGCATGTGCAGGAATATTTCCCCTCCACAATTCTTTAAGGGAAAATATACAAGTGGGTTCCACAAACACCTGGCTTTTAATTACTGTTCATTTTTTTTTTCTGGTCCTGTACTCAGCACAGGATCAATCGCCTGTACCACATTGTTGCATAAATGATGAGACAGTCCAAGGGCAGAGCTATTGAGTTTAGTTCCCTTTTAAAATGAGGGAGCACTTGAGATTTATAGTATTTTTGTAAATTTTTGCTTTATTTACAAATATACACATACAGTGTAAGTGGAGGGCAGGGACTCCTATAAAGCAGCTGACACACTACCCCACATCAGGACTACAGCTCAGTCATGGAACACATGCTTTGCGTGGAGAAGATTCTAATTTCAATCCCTGGCATCTTTGGATATAGCCAGATAAAGCTATAAAAGACTCCAGTCTGAGAGCCCTTCTCAGTCAGTGCAGGCTAGGGAAGTATGACAAATTTGTTTCCATTCATTCATTCGTTTATGACCAGAATTTACCCCATTTGTGCTCCTAAATCTGAATGCGAACACAAGCACAATCTGCGATCAATGCTTGAACATTCCCGAACATGGGGGGAAAAATGGGTTTGAAAAATATGTAAGAAAAAGTGCACACAAGTATGCTTTAGCTGATGGGGAAAGATTATGGGAATGCATATCCAATTACTTTGTAATTTTCATTTTAAAAGAAAGAAAAAAGCCTACAAGCTGATATGGGGACAAGTCAGACTGAGCTTCAAGGTGGAACTTGGAAAACCTCAATGAACTCAAGTTTTGCTGATTTCCACATCCCTTGTGCAGACAATACTGATTAGAGAGGGACCAATGCTGACTTTGTAAGGGTTCAGATGAACCTTATCACAATTCAGAGAATGCATGAGGGGTTGTGGGGCTGAGTAGACTAACACCCCCCCCCCCAGCTTTGCTTTTGGCATACATAAGAAGGGGCCCTATATGTGCATACATGTGTGCATAGAGGTCCTGCATGCATCGGGGAAGGGGGAATGATTGGCCCAGGATCTCCCCACTCATGTAGGGGTTCTACATGTTCATGTCATTATGTCTGTAGGGGCCTTTCTCCTGCATGCTGAATATGCAGCTGGTGGAGGACATGGCTGGTGCATGCATCAGTAAGGCTGTGGTCTCTGGGCATAACCCTTTCCCCCACTCAGCTAGTAATGGGTGCTCTTCTGAGTACTCTTAGTATAAGACAACTTCTTACATTCCTATTTCAGGGAGGCTGCACTCCCAAAATTTGCTCTTTCCACACACCTGCTCTCTGCAGGTGGAGGAGAGCCCATCTTCCCTAAGCTTATGGGTATCCCATTCAAACCCAGAGATATTCTTAACCATTAGCTCCCATCAGCTGATCATTCTGGGCCATTAACCAACCATCTGCCCAACAAAGGAATGGTGGGCCAGCAATGCAATATTTGTTGCAGAATATCTGTATTTGTTTGCATAGCACCATCTACTTTATAGTAGCATAAAGAGCTTACCTTGCTACAAATAAACAGCATCTTGTTTTGCTTATTGCACCTATGAATTCAGTCCACTTATAAATGTAATGCAAATATAAGTGGACCGAAGATATGATGCATAAATGGGGAAAAGTTCTTCAAGGAGCCATAAGCATTGCTTCAACAGACATAATGGGCAATCAGTCATCGTTAGTGGGTGGAACAACAGGCAGTGAATAAATAACCATTTAAGCATGAAAACATACACATGGTCTCATCACATTTTATCAGGTAGATTTAAAAAACAACACATAATTTAGCCACTTATATCTTTGAGGTCATTACACTTTTGGGAGAAAAGGTGAGCTAAAACTCCAGACTAACTATGAAGAAAGCATTAATTGATTCACTGATGTGATATTTGGCTTCATCCCAGCATACACATAGAGCACATTGCTGGTGCTCTCTGTGGCCCACCGAGTGGCGCTTTTGCTCCCTTTTCCAGCTCTATGGGCTCTCTTTTATCCATCTCTGCTGAGGAGTAATGGACCAATTAATTGATCAGAGCAGCACAATGAACTGGCTGAGAGTCTCTATACAGCTGATTGCATGACAAGTTAGGATGGACAAGGTCCCAGCTTAGTTCTTTAGGGATATATTGCAAGAAAGGTTATGTTGATAGCTTCCTTTCTTCCATGCACAAAAAGCTGAAAAATGCCTGGGCCATTTCCCCCACCCACCCACCGGCTCTGTGTAATCTGATATAGTGGGTTGCCCAGTCACATGCAGAAAGTTAATATTCCACTCTGCCTGCTAGCAGAGTACTGGTTTGAGTCTTCTAAAGCTCCCACTGCTTATCTGTCTCTAGTTCAATAAGAGCTCCACATGTCCCACACTGAGACTAATGATGTTAACTACTGCACAAGTAGTAGGTTGTTCAGTAACTAATCTATGTAAACAACTAGAGCTAAATATAATTATGTTAAAACTGAGATTATATCTTCCTTCTTCCTGTCTCACCATATTCCTCCTCCTATGCTTGATTTTTCAGTAGCATCACTTTCCCACACACCATTAATTTTTTTCTAGATCCATATAGGTATAGTTGTTAGTTGCTTTGATGGATAGCATTTCTATCGGCAAAGGTTGAATAATATAATAGCCAGTATTTTAAAATTAGCTCTGATGAATACATCTATCTACAGCTGTTAATCCATTTTAAGAGATTAATGCAGTCCCTGTTGAAAATCTCCAGGCAGAGACAGAGTTGATTCTTAAATACATTCTAATGAAATCCAAATGGAATAAAGCACATACTGTGAGATGAACACTATCCAAAATGACTGCTGCAGAGACCCTGAGGATACCTTTTATGGTGTAGATTGGCTGAAGGCATTAGGCAAAGTCAAAGCAAGGGAATGTGACCTAGAGTGCAGAGAACTTAGGACATTACACAGCAACAAATTGGCTTTGCCACCAGGTTTACATTCAACAGGGAGCCATCGTGAATCCCAGTTTGCCTGGAAGTTACAAGTAATTTCAAGTACCTGTTTATTGCATCCATACTTTACATTTCTTTTGCAGCTCTATGCTGTAACTGCATTGTATATGCAAGAATATTTGTGAATAAAACTGTTTTTCTTTCCTTCACTGAAGAAGGGCATGGTCTCCTCTTTATGAAGCTAAGATAGCCTGTGTGCATGTGGGACTGGTAAACATTCATGCTATATTGCTTTTTCTCTGTCAATTGCCTTTCTGACAGGAGGCATCATTACTAAATAATCCCATCAGCATCTCCTCTCCCTCCCTTTCCTTCATTGGCTCCCTGAGTAGCAAACCTTAAACTGTGAACTCCACAGGGAAGGACATTTCTTCTTCTTCTTCTTCTTCTTCTTCTTCTTCTTCTTCTTCTTCTTCTTCTTCTTCTCTTACTCTGTATTGCGCCACATACATTAATAGCTCATCATCATCATCAAAAGAAATACGGCTGGAAGGAAAATAGCCACTAGCATTGTTCCACAAACATTCTTACCAAGAAACAAACTAAACAAAATTATCACCCATCCCTACATAGCAGTACTGTGGGACTGTGGAAGATGGGACAATCAAGTCCATGGCATTTATGGTATGGACACTATGAGCTAGTAACCTCAAGGAGGGATGCAGCCACTAATGACCACTAGTGCTACATTTGTGAGGGTGCCCTTGTCTATCCGGAATCAATGCACACTTGCAGCCACCTGAAAGGCATGGGATGGATTAGGGAATTTTTGAGAGGTATGTTGGGCAGAGATGTACAGCTCAGATGTACCTGCTTGCCTCACCTAGGATGCCACTGTAGCTCCTGCAGTCCAAGCCCCTGCTTGCATGCTATAATAGCTGCAGTAGGAGATAGGCTGACAATGCCAGTCCTGATCACCTTTTAAGAGACACAGTACTGTTCTCTGTGCAAAAGCCCAACAGAAGAGAAATCTAAAAGGTTCAACTTTGACTCAGACAGTTGGGGAACATATAATGAATGGCTGGTGACCCACTTTCCACTCTTTAGAGGTTTCTACACCCTAACTCTCAATAATTGACAACTTGTTCTCTTAAGGGGTGTAAAAAGTAGTGAGTTAGAATAAGGGCGTGACTGTGTCGAATGTCAAACGGGGAAAAATTACACTTTATAAAAATCTGGAATAATAATAATTCTTTTCTTTAAATGAAAATACCCACAATTGCAAACTAAAACCAGCATGGGGCACTGCCTGTTCGAAAGTCAGGCAGAGAGTTTTTGAATTCCCACTAGGCATTGCTCTATATTTTCTTTTTTTGTGCTCTGATATGTACCTCCAAAAAGGTTTTGCAATTGGAATGATGGCCTCTCAACCCCAAGAAGTGTAGTTCCATTTTAAAAACACTGACCCAGTTCATCGTGGTACTTCATGCCATACAATTATGAGCAAGAGTAGCAAAACTGAATCTCCAAGCAGGGACACAGCACATGGGACCAGAATGTCCAAAGAGCAGATACAATGAGGTGGGTCTCTGGGTTGTGAAAAACCCATCCAAAGCCTGCCACTCTTTTAAACGTCTTCTCATGAAAGAAAGATAACAGTCTGCTAAAGGGCTGTTGGTGTGCTGAAATATTATCAACTTGGGCCAATTCAAGTTGTTAGCAGGACACAATACAATCAAAGCAAGAAGAGAAAGAATGGTTAATTTCTCTGAGCCAAATCAGCACCATATCCTGGTTTTTCAGGTTTAAAAATGGGCCTTACATATAAGCTCACTATTACGCATGTTTGTGTAAACCTCTTTCTTGATAAATATGGTGCCAGCATCATTCTACAGGGCAATTACTCAGTGGTAGACTACATCTTATGCATGCAAAAGGCACCAGGTTCAATACCTGGCATCTCTAGAAAAGGCTGGGAAATATTCATCTCTGAAATCCTGAAGAACTGCTGTCAGTCAGTGCAGACAATACTGAGCCAGATGGACTAATGGTTGACTTGATATAGCATAGCTTCCTATCCTCCTACACATTGTGCTGAACAAGATAGTAGAATTTGCCACCTAAAATTAATGTAGTTCAGTCATATTTTTGTATGCACCTCAAATTGCCATGACACAGTCACATTTTGAATTAAAAATAATAAAATATAAATTATGAAATAAATAAAATATTTAAATCCCTGCATATAGTAAACTATCATGGCTGAATGAAAGGTCCTGTCTCTAAGGTGTTAATTTACTACATGCAGGAAGGATTGGTTTGTTGTTGTGGTTGTTGTTGTTTATGTAGTGGAACCTTCCAAACTAGGACAAGCCCACTGAGTTTTTACCTTAGTCTATCATATTACTTTGTGGAACATGTAGGAACCCTGTCAGCCATATTTTATTTTATGTATTTCATATATTTTAATTATTTAAAATTATGTATAGGCCATCTTTAAGGGTAAAACCATCTCATAAGCCCTCTATGTCTGGATCTTTTCTCGAAACTGATATAATGTGTATTGGGTTATGCCAAAATTCAGAGACCAGAAAAATGCTATGAGATACGCCATTAAATTTCCAAAGTACCAATTTTGTACTTATTTCTATCCTCGTTGGGTTCTCCTCAGTACAATCTAAACATAGGCTCAGGTTTTCCATGAGCTAATGTTTAACACAGAGACTAATGAAACCTTCCCTACATTCACACAGATTAAAAACAACCGAGTGCTGATAGTTAATGGCTCATTATAACAGGTTCTGTACATTTTATGTTCCTATTAATTCTTTGGTGCTGGTAAAATGTATCAGATTGACAGCTGTGGAAAAATGAAATTGCCTGCTTACTTTCAGCTTAGGCACAGACTAGTTGCACAGGCTGATAGCCAGTGTAGAGCCATTAGAAGCGCCACCACCACCCTGGAGCGCTGGTTCCCCAACTAAGATCTCACCACCACCCCACCCCTGCCCCCTCCCAAACCTAGCATGGCTCTTCTTATGTTCTTATGAGAGGACACCAACATTTACTGTCACTTACAATGAATATGGCTTTATAGAAAAGCAATGATACGTAATTTTCTCATGAAGTTACCACAAAGCATGTATACATTTTATGCTTTCCATGCCAAAGAAATAAGTAGATTGGGTGAACAAGCAATTTTCACAATTGCTGAGATATTCTAAACACCATGTTGAAATTTGGTTCACCTTGTTTCCCATGTTCAATTACACTCTTTTTTTCATTTTGTTAGAACAGGGAAAGTGCACATTTTTCCAATTCAAAATTCACAGTTTTCTAAAAGCACACGAAAAGTTCACTTTCCTCCATAGAGTAAAGCATGACAATGTGCATTTTTGCAAATATGTGCACTTTTTAAAGTGTGCATTTACAAAAAAAAATGCACATTTTTCAAATGTGAATGCGGGTTTAGGAATTTGCGAACATTTGTAAAAAAAAATGCTTTCCTACTCATATTCAGGGTTGCAAAGAGGACATAAACAAAATTCTCATACATCCTGAGAAATAACAGATGACTCTTAAAAACTGCATTGTTACAGCCACTCAGTGTCTTACAGTTTGACTTATATCATGTATTCCTAGTCAGTTCAACCTGGGTAAGCTTCGCTCATTGATTTTGTGCTGTCATAATAATCCATATGCATAACTATAGGCTTGATCATTACCGATGAGTTAATTATGCATATGAACTCCCACAAGGATTATTATGACAGGACAGATCAACGAGCTTATCTAGGTTGAACTTTCTAGGAATGCACAGTCCAAGACAATAAGAAGGATTGTTAGCTGCATATATGAACCTCACATATGAACATTTAATCCTTGAAGTGAGTTCCAGTAGCTTACAAACACAAGCCATCTGATACAGCAGGAGTTATTAATTTTTCTTAGCGGTCCTGCTATCTGGATGGTGGCCTGGCATTGACCTTAATAGGGGGAGACATTCAACCGCTGTGGCTCATGGTTAACAGGATTACTGTAGCAGCCTGTACTTGAAGCTTAAACAGGACTGAAGGAAATGCTGGGTCCAATGCTGGCCTATGCTGTATTTTCATCAGTTCATAACAAAACTGAGTCATTTGGACAGCTTGTAGATACATTTAATGCCATTTGGAAAAGGAATATACTTGATTTTGGCAGCTGAATTTTATGCATACACAGGGTTGAAGGTAATATGGCAGTGAGTTGCTGTGTCATGAGATTCCCAAATAGCTCATGCTCTTTCTCTTCTTAATTTTTGCTTTGCTTTCTCCTACCCCCCTCTGGCCTCTTTTCCTTCCCTCCTATATCCTTTCACTCCTTAATCCTCTCTTGCTATGTAACGTGAGCTGTGTCTTTTTCAATGTTTGTAGAAGAAAAGAGGATTCCCTGTATATACAAGAATAGTCCGTCCATTGATCATTTAAAGATACTTTCTGTTTATACCAAAGGGAGCTATAAAAACTGTAAAAAAGGTCTGATTTGATAAGACTGGGAGTGCTGTCAAATGGCACAATGCAAACAACATCGATTTGAGTATGCTGAAATGGTCTTAAGAATGCTCCTATTAGGGATGGCAGAGAATTCCGCCACGGATCTTGGTGAGACTGAATACCAGTGCATTCGCCCCCCTGAACTCTGTGGCGGAATGGCCTGCCACCCCCCACCCCCCCATGGATCCCCCCCGGGACGAGACTTACCTGGGGCGGATCTTCCAGGCAGTGGCGGCGGCTCCGGCGGTAGCTTCGGCGGTGGCGGCTGTGGCGACGGGCCGCCACCGCCATTTCCAGTCTTGTTAAAAAAAAAAAAAGACATGATAGGCTACGTAAAGATTTACATAGCCTATCATGGCTGGGTTTAAAAAAACAACAACAATGTGATAAGCTACATAAATCTTTACGTAGCCTATCATGGCTGGGTGTGTTTAAAAAAAAAACGGTGTATGCAAATGGCGGCAGCTACGGCCGCTGCCATTTGCGTTCCTTATTTTTGGCCGTCTTAGTCTACGTAAATATTTATGTAGACTATGACAGTGAAAATAAAGGGGAATGCAAATAGCATAGCGGGCGCTATTTGCGTCCCTTTTTGATTCACCATTTTAGCCTACGTAAAGATCTACGTAAAGATAAAGAAATCCAGCTGCGGACGGCTCTGGGTTGGCCTGGGCCTGGCCGGCTGCTCCGTGGAGCTGCTGCGGAGCACAGCCGCCCATTGAGGATTCCGGGAGGGAGGAATGGATTGCCTCCCCCCCGTCGAGGATTCTGGGGGGAAGGGACGGAACGCCTCCCCCCCATCATCAACATAATCCGTGAAAGGTAAGTCACATTCGTACATCCCTAGCTCCTATGCGTATCTAGTGATGGGCGAGAAATTTACTCTGTTGGGGGGGGTATTTTCATGGGGTAGGAGAATGGGAATTAATGCAGTCCACCCCTCCTGAAACCAAATGTGGAAAGAGACAAAAGTTGCAGCCAGAAATCTGTACATTTTTCGGCTTGTGGTGTATTCTTAAAGAAAGAAAGAAAGAAAGAAAGAAAGAAAGAAAGAAAGAATTCAACAACATGTGCACATTTGAAAAATGTGCAAAAAACACTGTGTATATTTCTAAAATGCACACAAAATACTTTAGTCAATGGGCACGTGTGCCCAGTAATGTTTCCATTTCAAAAATGTGCCCAAAATACGTACAAGGTTGTTATTTTTTCATTTTAAAAAATCTGCACAGAATGGACTTGGATGTGGGGAAAGGAGTAAGTAGGGATGTACAAAAGTAACTTACCTTTTCAAAGGGTGACATTCACGGTGGGGGGGAGACGCTCCATCCCTCCCCCTGAAATTCTGTCCGGCTGGCTCCGCTCTGTGGAGATTCTGCGGAGCCGCCAGCCAGGGCCACCTGCAGCCGGACATCCGGCCGCTGGGCAGTCTGCAGGGATGCAAATGGAGGCAGCCATAGCCGCCGCCATTTGCATCCCTGTATTTTGCCATGATAGGTGTCATAATATTTATGTAGCCTATCACGGCAAGCAAAAAAACCCAAACAGCGGACGCAAATGGTGGCAGCTACAGCGGCCGCCATTTGCATTCCCCTTTTTTTTTTTTGCTGTAATAGCCTACATAAATATTTATGTAGGCTAAAACGGTGAAAAAAAGGGAATGCAAATGGCGGTCGCCGTAGCCGCCGCCATTTGCGTCCGCTGTTTGTTTGTTTTTTTGCTTGCCATGATAGGCTATGTAAATACTTACTCAGCCTATCACGGCCTCCACAGGGACGCAAAATGGCATCCCTGTGTTAGCCATGATAGGCTACGTAATTATTTACATAACCTATCATGGTTATGATGAGGAAGTGAATGGCGGCCACACATGCGGCCACCATTCGCAAGTCAGCACGGACAGCAGCAGGTAAGTGCTCCATTTCGTGCACCTTTCGTGTGGCGGGGGGGCAGGGGCTTCGTTCCGCCATGGATTTCGGGGGGCCGAATGCACTGGCATTCAGCCTCACTGAGATTCATGGTGGAATTCTCTGACATCCCTAGGAGTAAGTCCATGGAAAAGGAGTTGACAGATGCATGCATCCCTGTGTGTATTGTGATTTGCTCAGCAGGACCCCAAAAGTAGGGATGTTAGAGAATTCTGTGGCAGAACGAAGCCCCCCGCCCCCTCACCCCACGAAAGGTGCGCGAAACGGAGCACTTACCTGCTGCTGTTTGCGCTGCTTTGCAAATGGCAGCCACGTCTGCGGCCGCCATTGACGTCTTCTTTATACCCATGATAGGCTATGTAAATACTTACGTAGCCTATCACGGCTAACGCAGGGATGCCATTTGAGTCCCTGTGGAGGCCGTGATAGGCTACGTAAGTATTTAAGTAGCCTATCACGGCAAAAAAAAAAAAAAGGAATGCAAATGGTGGCGGCTATGGTGGCCACCATTTGTGTTCCCTTTTTTTTTTTTTGCTGTCATATGCTACATAAATATTTACGTAGCCTATCACGGCAAAATACAGGGACGCAAATGGTGGCGGCTACGGCGGCCCCCATTTGCATCCCTGTGCAGGCTGCCCAGTGGCCGGATGTCCGGCTGTGGGTGGCCCCGGCCACCGGGTATGCAGAGTCACCGCGGATCAGAACCAGCTGGGGAGAATTTTTGCGGGGAGGGACGGAGCACCTCCCCCCCACCGTGAATGTCACCCTTTGAAAAGGTTAAGTGACTTTTATACATCCCTACCCAAAAGTGGATTCAACCAGGACGTAGTAACTCTTGGTGTGGACATATGTGAATGGGCAGACAGCATATTGGGTATGGAAGAATCTGCCTATATAATGGACATGGAATCATCTAGGAATATCCAGTACTACAATCTGTAAAGATGATCAGAAAATCAGTTGGAGGTCTACTCCCCATGTTAATTTAACTACACAGAAGCCTCTTGAAACATCTTCTAATTGATGCTCTACCCTGCTGTACTGGTTATACTAGGCTTCTATTAGGTGTGGGAGTTTCCATGACAACATCTTCTCAGCTTCCATGAAGAATGGGATGCACTGTCTTGGAAACATTCATCCAAGGCAGAAGAACCATATGAAGGCCAGCAGTGCACATTGTGGTAGGCAACCTGTGAAGGAATGTTTGAAGAGGACCTCTGCAGTCCAATAAAAATCTTCCACTTACTTTTACAGCTGAAATATGCCTTGGATACCATCAGTTTGGGTCAATTAAGAAATTAACTTCGTTCTTCATGCCTGGATGAGCTACTTAGATTTTTATAATGCTTCTCTCTGTATAAACACACACACACAGACACGCACATGGCAGAGAGGTCAAAAAATAATATGGTTCATAACTGGCAACAGATTTATTTAGCTGGGTGAAATAACTTCCACCAACTTCATTTACATTTCTACTTTTCTAAAGCTGCGCAGTGGAAAAATGATTATTTTGAAAATTGGTACACCATCCTGTATTCTCTATACATCTTGCTATTCTCTAGCACCTAACACTGTGTGCTTGCGTGTGCGCGCGTACACACACACACACAGTTTTGTCCCATATTCTGCTCTCTTTTTAAACTTGGAGAATTTCTACAACTGCTTTTGCAAATAGTGCATGTAGAGTTTGCAGTTTTCAGTTTGCATCTCTCCTGTACATGCAATTACAACCTGTACATGCACAGTAGTTTGAACAAACTCTCTCTCAGACACTGTCTGTCTGTCTGTCTGTCTGTCTCTCTTTCTGTCTGTATGTGTGCATGGGTGTGTGGTGTACATGCGTATTGAAGGATGTTGGGTTTCTAACACATTGGCAATGCTCTGAAATATTATGTAATTCGTAACCCACAAATCTGGTGAGAAATACCTATTGGGAGAATTTCGTAGCATCCCTTCTTCCTTCACCAGCCATAGAGCGCATTCTCTCACTCATACTCTTGGTTGAAATTGCTAGCCATACTAAGAACTGTACTGGTCAAGTTAGCACTGCATTGAGCAATTCTGAATTCATGTATGTTTGCATATGAAAATGCAGTCTCATTTCTAGTATGGAACCTTGGCTTTCCATTCTCACACATTGCCACAGATACTCTTTACCAACCCCTTACTCTGTACACAAACTTACTGGCATTACCAGGGGAGGCTGTTGGCTCCAGTTGTGGTGGGGGGAGGTTCCATTCTGGCTTTTAGTTACAATCAGTCAGAAGTCTAAAGGAACTATCCAAGGTTCAGGACTCATTTTGGGGGTGGGGTTCAGCACCTTGGACACCTCTTTAGATTTCTGGCTGGTTGTAACTAAAACCAAAAATGGAATCTTAACCCCACCAAAACTGGAGCTGCCAGCCTCCCCTGGCCATTACCTAGTGGGGAGAGTGTGAATAGATCCATGGCAGGAACAGAGACAGGAGGTATGAGCATTCCTCTCCAACTGCACTTTAGCCTGCCCCGAGGAAATTGCTCTCATCAATGTGTCTTTCCTGCCCTGAGGAAGATACACCATTGCCCTTGGAGGGTCCAAAACCATTCTCAAATAAATGATCCCCTGCACAGGGACAAGAGGATTCTTCTTAAGATTGATTATAAGCCTGTGATCCTGCAGACACTTTCCACTTCACATCCACAGACCCCCTGCTGGAAGAAGGAAGACTGAATGAGTATCATATCCTCCTGATCCTAACTGGTGTCACTGAGAGTTTTCATATCACTTTACTAAATGAAAGTGAAACTTTTATACAACAGCCATATCTAGTGTGCCCTTCCTTTTTGAGCCAAAGAATATGCTCTAATGCATCATCGGTTGTAAAATAAAGAGCTACTTATAATGAGTTTTATGGTGCCATGTAAACACTTTACAACCGCTTTATTGCAATGCTGCACTTCCTAATGTTTACACTGTTAATTACATAATGCTTTTAAAAGTGATATGATATTAGAATGCTACTCCAATTGATAGATTCCTCCACCAAGTACCATTAGCTATTGTGTTTTTATTTGCTTTCATGGAAGCTCCTTGTACATCAGAGTAATACAGTGGCATAGCCTCAAGTAATCCCTGTCTAATCAATTTCTCCATGGCATTATAAAATGACTAATCTCATACCAGAAGCCATTAAATACTCTCCTGCCACCACAGACCACAAACACTGCATTCCACTTTGCAGATACTTTCTGGTTGTTCCCAAAGGAATTTTGTATTTTGTGTTTCTTCATGCCATATCAAACAATGCCTTCCAACCTCTTCAAGGGCACTTCATTTAATTTGTGTTGGTTGTCTTGGAAGACAAGAATTAATGATCCTCCAGAACAGTGGACATACATCACAGACCTCACATGAAATTCTGAGAACAGTGGAAAGAAGGGATTTTTTTAGATAATGCTGGGCCAAAAATGCTGCCCCCCCTTTCATGGTGGCATTCATCTCCCCTGCCCCATGAAATTGGGGGCACTTCTGGAAACTTCTGAGGGTAATATTCTATTTTTTTTCTTGCTGTTATTCATTTTTTAAAATTTATTTTGAAAATTAAGTTTAATGAAGGGAGGAAAAAATGATCAGTAACAACATACTAAACAGCCAGGTTATACCAATATTTCCTCTTCAACAGAATGAAGAGACAAAGTCTCAGGATATTGAACACAATATATTTATTTTATTTTATGTTTTATTCCCTTGATGTAGCCCAACATGTTTTGGTCCTGTATCATATATACAGGCCTTCTTCAGGGGTCAATATTTCTAAAAAAAAAAATGCCTACAGAGATCTCTGAAAAGATATGTCTCCAATACTGAGGCACATCTTCTGAAAACAGAATAGCCCAAAGGGAACAAGGGTACATCATGACACAGTATCATTTACAGGGGCTTTCTTGGTATTGGGCGGGGGGAAGCTGTCTCTTCCTACTGGCCAGTACTAAAAGTTTCCTACCAAAGATAAAAAAACAAAACAAAAAACTAATGGAAACCCCATTTATAAAATATCCAAAGAGGCCCATAACTGACTAAGGGAGAACACATGCATACTTCCGTAGGTATCCATAAAGATTCACTCAGGTCTAGTTGGAATCATGTAATTATGTTTATTATCATAGCTTAGCTCTTGAGAATAAAAATTGTTTAATTAGTGCCAGTGGAAGAGATTTTATGATGTGCCTGCCTCCGTTCCACAGCAGGATATGAAAACAGCTTAAATATCAAGTCATGGATGATATTTCTGGGATGCATGCATGCATCACCAATAGTGATAGGGTAGCTATAAACAGGACTCAGGCTTTACTTCCAGGAGGAAGTTATGATAAACCCAAAATTGACCAGAAGCAGGGCTGGCCAAAGACCTCTTGCTGCCTGAAATGAAGGACAAAATGGCATTTCTCCCATTCCATGTACAAAAGTTGACCATGATTGGCAGTTGAATCTTATTTCAATTCTGGTGATGCGACAACACACATTATCACACATGAGGGCAGCAGCCTAGCTTAGCAGATGCAAGGAAGGTTACACAGCACACACAGCTTTGTACCCTGGCACTTTCCTGGCACTCGCTGACCCCCAGCATTTGCTGCCTGAGGCAGTTGTCTCCCTCAGCCTAATGGTGGCAGAGCCAGCCTTGATCCGAACACACATCCTGAAGTTGGACAAGACTGTGAGTGCCATAACTTGCTACTTTGTGGTGTCTAGAGATCTACTACAATATGGAAACCAAGCTCTGAGTCTCTCCACTTTAGAGGAAAGAGGAATCTCCTGGACATGGGGTTTTGTGTGTGTGTGTGGTGGGGAGGGGGAGTTTCTGTATCTGCAGTATAAATAAATCAGTCAAAAGGAAGAGCAATAAACAAAAAAAATATCTCTATATCTCATGTGCAAATCCATCATGAATGTATTTTCAAAGGATCAGGAGTTCAGTTTATTATGAGTTAACATTGATCACATGTAGGTTTTCCTTTCATTGTAAGTGGAGTACTGTAATAATGTGAACAACATGGATTTCTGGCAATTTGTCTGATCATTGTTCAGTCGTTAAGTCGTGTCCGACTCTTTGTGACCCCATGGACCATAGCACGCCAGGCCTTCCTGTCCTCTGCTCTCTCCTGGAGTGTGCTCAAGTTCATATTAATTGCATCAGTGATGCTATCTAGCCATTTCATCCTCTGCCGTCCCCTTCTCCTTTTGTCTTCAATCCTTCCCAGCATCAGGGCCTTTTCCAGAGAATTTTCTCTTCGCATTTGGGGGCCAAAACATTTGAGCTTCAGCTTCAGTATCTGTCCTTCCAATGAGTAAGCAGTCAGGGTTGATTTCCTTTAGGAATGACTGATTTGACCTCCTTGCAGTCCAGGGGACTCGTAAGGGTCTTCTCCAGCACCACAGTTTGAAAGCATCAATTCTTCGGCGCTCAGCCTTCCTTATAGTCCAGCTCTCACAGCCATACATTACTAGTGGGAAAACCATAGCTTTCATTATGTGGACCTTTGTTGGCAAGATGATGTCTCCGCTTCTGGCTATGCTGTCTAGGTTTGCCATAGCTTTCCTCCCAAGGAGCGAGCGTCTTTTAATTTCATGGCTACAGTCACCATCTGCGGTGATCTTGGAGCCCAAGAAAATAAAATCTGTCACTGCTTCCATTTCTTCTTCTTCTATATGCCAGGAAGTGATGGGGCCAGATGCCATGGTCTTAGGTTTTTTAATGTTGAGTTTCAAACCAGCTTTTGCACTCTCCACTTTCACCCTCAACAAAAGCCTCTTTAGATCCTCTTTGCTTTCTGCCATTAGGGTGGTATCATCTGCGTATCTGAGGTTGTTGATAATTCTCCCGGCAATCTTAATTCTGACCTGTGATTCATCCAACCCGGCGTTTCTCATGATGTACTCTGCATATAAGTTAAATAAAATAAGCAGGGCGACAATATGCAGCCTTGTCGTACAATTTTGAACCAATCAGTTGTTCCATGTCTGGTTCTTACTGTGGCTTCTTGACCCTCGTACAGGTTTCTCAGGAGACAGGTAAGGTGGTCTGGTACTCCCATCTCTTTAAGAATTTGCCACATTTTATTGTGACCCACACAATCAAAGGCTTTAGTTTAGTCAATGAAGCAGAAATACACATTTTTCTGGAATTCTCTTGCTTTCTCCATAATCCAGCAAATGTCGGCGATTTGATCTCTAGTTCCTCTGCCTCTTCGGAACCCAGCTTGTACTTCCGGTAGTTCTCAGTTCACATACTGCTAAAGCCTAGCTTGTAGGATTTTGAGCTTCACCTTGCTGGCATGTGAAATGAGAGCAATTGTACGGTAGTTTGAACACTCTTTGGCATTGCCCTTCTTTGGAATTAAACTGACCTTTTCCAGTCTTGGGGCCACTGCTGAGTGTTTCAAATTTGTTGGCATATTGAGTGTAGTACTTTAACAGCATCATCTTTTAGGATTTTAAATAGCTCAGCTGGAATACTGTTATCTCCACTAGCTTTGTTGTTAGTAATTCTTCCTAAGGCCCACTTGACTTCACTCTCGAGGATGTCCGGCTCAAGTACAGTGACTGCACTGTCATGGCTATCAGGGACATTAAGATCTTTCCTGTACAGTTCTTCTGTGTATTCTTTCCACATCTTCTTAATCTCATCTGCTTCTGTTAGGTCCCTGCCTTCTTTGTCCTTGATCATGCCCATCTTTGCACAAAACGTTCCCTTGAGATCTCCAATTTTCTTGAAAAGATCTCTAGTCTTTCCCATTCTGTTGTTTTCCTCAATTTCTTTGCATTGTTCATTTAAGAAGGCCTTCTTGTCTCTCCTTGCTGTTCTCTGGAACTCTGCATTCAGTTGGGTATATCTTCCCCTTTTTCCCTTGCTTTTCGCTTCCCTTCTTTCCTCAGCTACTTGTAAAGCCTCATCAGACAGCCACTTTGCTTTCTTGCATTTCTTTTTCTTTGGGATGGATTGAGTTGCTACCTCCTGAACAATGTTATGGACCTCCATCCATAGTTCCTCAGGCACTCTGTCTATCAGGTCTAATCCCTTAAATCTATTCCTCACCTCCACTGTATATTCATAAGGGATATGATTGAGGTCATCCGTGAACAGTTTAGTGGTTTTCCCTATGTTCTTCAATTTAAGCTGAAATTTTGCAATAAGAAGCTCATGATCTGAGCCACAGTCAGCTCCAGGTCTTGTTTTTACTGACTGTATAGAGCTTCTCCATCTTTGGCTGCAAAGGACATAATCAATCTGATTTCAATATTGACCATCTGGTGATGTCCATGTGTACAGTCACCTCTTGTGCTGTTGGAAAAGAGTGTTTGCTATGATCAGCGTGTTCTCTTGGCAAAACTCTATTAGCCTTTGTCCTGCTTCATTTTGTACACCAAGGCCATGCTTGCCTGTTATCCCAGTGATTTCTTGACTTCCTACTTTAGCATTCCAATCCCCTATGATGAAGAGGACATCTTTTTTTGGTGTTAGTTCTAGAAGGTGTTGTAGGTAGGGATGGACGAAAGTCCTTTACCTGGTCCCGCAGCTTGCTTCGTGGTGGGGGGGAGGCACTACATTTCTCCCCCCGAAATTCTTGGCAGGGGGGGAGGCGCCCCATCCCTCCCTGCCAAAATTCTGGCCGAGGGGAAGCGTCCCGTCTCCCCGGCCGCAAATCTCATCTCCTGCCGGGACGCAAATGGCGGCAGCCGTAGCCGCCACCGTTTGCGTCCCTGCAGTCAGCCGTGATAGGCTATGTAAATCCTTACATAGCCTATCACGGCTGACTTTTGAAAAAAATAAAGCGTGTACACAAATGGCGGCACCCATGGGCGCCGCCATTTGCGTACGCGCTTCCCCCCCCCAAAGTCAGCCGTGATAGGCTACGTAAGGATTTACGTAGCCTATCACAGTGTTTTTTGAAAATCTAGCCGTGATAGGCTATGTAAATCTTTCCGTAGCCTATCACATTTGTTCGTGTGTGTTTTTTTTTCACTTGGAAATGGCGGCAGAAGCAGCCAGTCGGAAGACCGGCCACTGCCACCACCGCCGCCGCGACCCACCGCCGCGAGGGACATTCACTGAAGGTAAGTCCCATCCTGGGGGGGGCAGGGGCAGACCGTTTCTCCACCAATTTCGGGGGTGCAAATGCATTGGCATTTGGCCCCCCAGAGATTCATGGAGAAATTCTCTGACATCCCAGTAGGGACGGCGGAGAATTTCTCCACGAATCTTCGGGATGTCAAGTGCCGAGGCATTCAGCCCCCGAAAGTGTTGGAGAAATTCTCCGTTGGTCCCCCGCCCCTCCGGGATGGGACTTACTGTGGCTGAATGTCCCTCTCAGTGGTGGGTCCCAGTTCGGCGGCAGTTCGGCGGGGGCGGCGGCTGGTCTCCCGACCAGCTGCCGCCGCCGCCATTACAAAATGAAAAAGTAAAAAAAAACCACACACACACATACACCCATGATAGGCTACGTGATGATTTACGTAGCCTATCACGGCCAGATTTCCAAAGTTAGCCGTGATAGGCTACGTAAATCATCACGTAGCCTATCACGGCTGACTTTGAAAAAAAAAAAAGCGCGTACGCAAATGGCGTTCCCTTATTTTGCCATAGTCTATGTAAATCTTTACGTAGACTAGGCGTGCCAAAATAAGGAACACAAATGGCGGCGCCCATGGGCCGTCGCCATTTGCATACGCGCTTTCTTTTTTTTTCCAAAGTCACCCGTGATAGGCTACGTGACGATTAACGTAGCCTATCATGGCTGACTTTGGAAATCTAGCCGTGATAGGCTACGTTAATCGTTACTAGGGTTGGTGGAGAATTTCTCCCTGAAACTTCGGGGGGCTGAGCGCCAACGTGTTCGGCCCCCCAAACAAGTTTCGGGGAAAAATTCTCTGCACCCCCCCACCCCCCGCACCCCCCCGGGATGGGACTTACCTTTGCTGAATGTCCCTCCCGGCGGCGGGTCCGGCCGGCGGTTCGGCAGGTCTTCGTCCGGGGCGGGAGCGGCAGCCGGTCTTTTGACCGGCTGCCGCCGCTGCCGCCATTCCAATAAAAGAAAAAAACAAACGCCCCCGTGATAGGCTACGTGACGATTAACGTAGCCTATCACGGCTAGATTTGCAAAGTCAGCTGTGATAGGCTACGTAAATCGTCACGTAGCCTATCACGGGTGACTTAAAAAAAAAATAGCGTGTACGGATAATGGTGGCCCCCATAGGGAGCCGCCATTCCCGTTCCTTATTGGGTCGCTGTAGTCTACGTAAATCTTTACGTAGACTACGGCAAAAATAAGGGCAACGCTATTTGTGTTGTCCTTATTTTCGCCGTAGTCTACGTAAAGATTTACGTAGATTACAGCGACCAAATAAGGGACACGAATGGCGGCTCCCTATGGGGGCCGCCATTTGCGTATGCGCTTTTTTTTTTTTTCTGCAGCCGCCAATACTACTTTCAAACCTCCTAGTAGACTGCTATAAGAGGCTTAGCCATGAGATGGGCACCTACACTAGAGACAAGATGAACTATTAAACAAGCTAATTTATTAAACAGATATTTTGTACGTAAGGGAATACTAATATTTACTTTGGGGGTTTCCAAAGAATGCTTGCTGACAATGCTTAAGGACTCAAGAAACATTGTTGCTGCTACAAACATCTTGGGGTACAATTCTATGCATGTTTAGACAGAAAAAAGACCCACAACCCCCAATATTCCCCAGCAGGTATGGCTGGCTGGGGATGCTGGGAGTTGTAGGACTTTTTTCTATCTAAACATGCATAGGTTTACACGGTTAATGACTTATTTTATCTCAGGCCAAATTCCCTAAACCTCCACCCGAACCAATTATATTTACAATCAGGTCTAGCATTTGGGTACAGTCTTCCTCTGATTCTCAAAGCTCCTCCTGTGTATTTCTGGCTGCTTGGACAGCTTATCTGGGTTTTACTGCCTGCTTGTGTAAACTTTTTCTGGCAAGATGTTAGGGCAGCCTTCTGTCATAACACAGCCACCTGCTCCCTACCCCAGATCTTCAGCAGCCATGTAAGATTATCCCACAGAGAAGGAATAACTTAATATTCAGGTGTTAGCTCTTCACTTTCCCTCAGCTTTCTCCTAGTTCTTCTAAAACATCCCCCACCAACCAGTAGACCTTCTCCCTCACTGACTACCACAGGCTGACTAACTTAATTGTCAACTTTCAACTCCTTAACTGTCATTTCCCAACAGTTCTTTTCCACCTGGCTATAGGGATGAATGAAAGTCACTTACCTTTCCACAGATTATGTTGATGGGGGGGGAGGCGGTCCGTTCCTCCCTCCTGGAATCCTCCATGCCCGGCTGTGCTCCACGGCAGCTCCACGGAGCAGCCGGCCAGGCCCAGCCAGGCCAGAGCCATCCGCAGCCGGATTTCCGGCCACGGAGGGCTCTGGGGAAAAAACAAACAAACCCGTGTACGCAAATGGTGGCGGCTATGGCCGCCACCATTTGCATTCCTTAGTTTTGGCCGTCTTAATCTACGTAAATATTTACATAGACTATGACGGTGAAAATAAAGGGGAACGCAAATAGCGTAGTGGGCGCTATTTGCATCCCTTTATGATTCACCGTTTAGCCTACATAAATATTTACGTAGGCTAAAACGGCGAATCAAAAAGGGACACAAATAGCGCCCGCTGTGCTATTTGCGTTCCCCTTTATTTTCACCGTCATAGTCTACGTAAATATTTACGTAGACTAAGATGGCCAAAAATAAGGAACGCAAATGGCGGCGGCCGTAGCCGCTGCCATTTGCGTACGCGGTGTTTTTTTTAAAAAAACCCAGCCATGATAGGCTACGTAAATTTTTACGTAGTCTATCATGTCGTTCTTTGTTTTTTTTTACAAGACTGCAAATGGCGGCAGCGGCAGCTGGTCGGAACATCCGGCCCAGGTAAGTCTCTTCCCGGGGGGGATCCGCGGAGGGGCGGGGTGCAGGCTGTTCCGCCATGGAGTTCGGGGGGCCAAATGCACTGGCATTCGGCCTCACCGAGATCCGTGGCGGAATTCTCTGACATCCCTACCTTGCTAGAATCTGCAGCTAATCAGAACAAATTTACTTGATACAAATCTCATCTATAAATATTCAAAGCAATTGTCTCTCTCTCCTGCTTCAGAACATCACCAAGCAACAGGCCTTTGACCGTAAAAAAGCAAAGCCTCAGGCCTACTCAGATACATTATTGCTTCTCAGGGGCAGCACAAAAACATTACAGAAAAATAGTTATATACATGGCATTCTTCACAGGCAGTACAGAAATTTGTTAAATAAATAAATAAACAAACAAACCTAACCTAATATTGCGATTGCTGACTGACAGCAGCTCTCCGAGGTCTCAAGCTGAGGTATTCCAGTCCTGCTTCCTAAGATCCTTTAACTGGAGGTGGTGTGGAACAGGAGGTTCTGAGGAGATTATTCTGAGATTTTTCTTCTTTTCATTTCCCATTCCTATAAAAAGAAGGCCCCTTTAGAAGGAGAAGAAGAAGAAAGTCCTGGACCTGGAATGATGCTAAATGTAGAGTGAATTGTGGAGGATGTGAAATGGGGACCAGGCTGCCAGCACAACATACACACCTTAGGCAGAAAGAAAGTGACTACAGTACCAGCACTGTTAATGGTGAGCCCCACCCGCTTTCTCCTACCCTCCCTGCAATTCTCTGCTCACAAACAGGGTGGAGAATTTTGAGGCCATTTGTATGCAGCACTAATATTTTGCGAAGCACAAAGTGGTGGGGAGAGGTGACATATTCTCCCAGAATACAAATGACTCATTTGCAAGAGGATTAAAACAACAACACCCCTTCCCCAATACATTTCTCCTTTCAAGTGCTTAGTGACACTAAGACAAAAAACCCCACAACACAAAACATAAACCTCTTTAGGATCAGGCCACTCAGTTGTAATTCAGCGCATCAGGAAAATCTGGCTTTCCCCCTCCATTCTCTTCTATTTCAGCCTTCTGGTGGTATAAAATTTCAAATGTTAATTTGACCAAAGGTGAAGGATCCATTCCCTTACTAAAAGAATCAGTCTCACAGCGGCAGCTTTCACTTCAGGATTTGCCTTCCAGCAGCAACTTACAGTTAGTCTTCAGGAAGAAAAACAGAAAAAGGCAAAAGAACAGAGCTTTAACACATCCTGCATTAGACTGGTGAGCAAACATAATTCAGCCTCAAGTCTCAGAAGCCAGAAGCCTAATGTTTGAGTTTAATATCCTGAGCTTTTTAAACTAAAAATGTCTTTCTCAGTTCATACAGTCCTGGATCCTGATAAACTTTGACATGACTTCTCCACCTTGTTTAACATAAGAAGAGCCATGTTGGGTCAGACCAAATGCACCTCTAGTCCAGCATTCTGTTCATACCAACCAGATGTGTATGAGAAGTCCACAAGCAGGACATGAGGGCAACAGCACTCTCCTGCTTGTGTTCCTCAGCAATTGGTTTGGTGTACATAGTCACACTTCCTCTGATACTGGAGGTAGCATATAGCTATCATGACCACTAGCCATTGCTAGCTTTATCCTCTAGGAATTTGACTAGTTCCCTTTTGAAGTGGTCCAGGTTGGCCTCTATCCCTACATCTTATGGTAGAGAATTTCATAGCTGAACTATGCACTCTGCGAAGTACTTTCTTTTATATGAAATTCCCACTATTCAGCTTCATGGGATGACCCCAGGCTCTAGTATTATGAGAGAGGGATAACAATGTCTTCCTCTCCACTTCCTCTACACCATGCATAATTTTACACATTTGTATCATGGCACCTTTTGTCTAAACTAAAAAGCCTGAAACTTTGTAATCTTTTATCATAGGGGAGTTGCTCCAGCCCCCTGATCATTTTGGTTGCCCTTTTCTGTCCCTTCTCCAGTTCTAAAATATCCTTTTAAGGTGCCGTGACCAGAACTGTACACAATATTCCAAGTGTGGTTGCATCATAAATTTGTATAAAGTCATTATGATATTGACAGTTTTATTTTCTAATAATCCCCAGCATGGAATTTGACTTCTTCACAGTCACTGCACATTGGTCTAAATAAACCCTCTCAGCAGTTAAATCAGATTTTACTGTTCATTAAAATCTTATTAAAATGAACAGGCCTTAACCAGTTTCTAAAACTTAACAAGAAAGGTTCCAGGCAGTCCTCTCTGGGGAAGGTGATCCAGAATTGATCCACCACCCCTAAGAAGGTCCTCTCTCTCCATAGTCACTACCCCCTTACCTCCAAAGGTGAGGAAATCTAGAGAAGGCCCGCAAATCTCAATGCTTGCTTGCACATGTTCACATAGAAGTAGTTGGTATAAATAAATACACCTTTATAATGAGCATGATGCTAACTTTGACTTCTGAAGACATACGATAGACTGAATTATTGCCTTGGATGTTTAGGAGTGATGGGTAAACTTACCCCAAATGAATTCATTATTTCCTCCAAATGTAACAAATGTGTCTGTGTAATCAGTTCTTTAATTCAAAGCCCATACTGTGTATGCCAGTTTTTGCAAATGCACAAAATCAAACTGCATCTTGGGAGTGGCAGTTTGGAATCACGTAATGTGTCAGAACATTATACATCACCACATAATGCACCACTTCTTGATTGGTCGTTTCCACATGGGCTTCCTACTTAATGTTTACTCGCTGTCACAGATCAGTCCATGATGGAGGAGAGATGATGGCGCCGCCGAATGACATTACAAGCTTTCCTCTTGAAAAAACAAGTTTAAACCAACCAACTCAGTGCATGCACAGAAGTGCTGTAGTCTAGATGCAGACTCTGCATGCTCCAAAGTTCGCAGTCTGTTCAAAATTAATAAGAAATTTGTAAGACAGCAATCCAGGCTCACTGCAAAGGTGAGCATTATGAATGCACAAGCAATGAGCCGACTAATTACGAAATTCAGCTGTATCTCTAATGCTCAGCTGTCTTTTGTAAAAGCTGCCACATTATAAACTGACCTGCTGGCTACCGGATTTTTGCAGTGATGGCAGTAACATTGTCTCTTCATTTATTTTTATTTATTTAAGTCATTCATCATGAAGGAAGATTTCCACTGGAATCAATAAGCATTCTGCTTGATGAAGGACCACATTGTTTTGGCCTCCATAATTGTGGTAAAGATGAGCCTGGGACCTCAACATATTTATATCCTTGCACTCACAGTTAGAACCAGGCTTCTGTGTGCCAGTCAGGCAGACAGGGTTAGATTGTTAATGAATCAAAGAGCTTTGGGGGGAAAAAAACAACCACCAGCAATATGTTGAGATATGAAACTGCTCTTGGAATGCTGACTGTCTGGCTCTAAAGCTTATTGGCACTCACAGACCTAAAGTCTCCTGCACAAATTGGCTCTATGGACGTTTCAGTGACACATTTCATTGCCATCTTAAAGCTTGGCAAGAACTTAAAGGAAATGAAAGTGAAGTGGGGAATGCCAAGGGGAGACCTCCGTTATTCTTAATTTCTTCCATTGTTGTTTCTGCTTCCCCAGCGCCGAACACTGATGGAGATGTACTGAATGCACAATCTAATTAGTGTCCGGATTTTGCCAGTGATGTAGAGGCAAAGTGTGCTGTGAGAAGCAAGTAAAGTTTTCTAGAGATGTCGGAGAATTTCTCCACGAATCTCCGGGAGGCCGAATGCCAATGCATTTGGCCCCCTGAAATTGGTGGAGAACCGGTCCGCCACCCCCCCCGCCACCCCCGGGATGGGACTTACCTTGGTCGAATGTCCCAGGCGGTGGCGGCTCCCGGCGGCGGTTCGGCAGTGGTTCGGCGGTCTTCCGACCGGCTGCTGCCACCGCCATTTCCAAGTGTAAAAAAACAACAACAACAAACGTGATAGGCTACGTAAAGAGTTATGTAGCCTATCATGGCTAGAGCGCCTCCCCCCCGCCATGAAGCAAGCTGCAGGACCAGGTAAGGGACTTTCGTCCATCCCTAAAGTTTTCTGCATATGGATGCAAATATCATGATCTGGAGTTGGGAGTAGTAGCGGGTAGCATGTGTTTTATTGTGGCACCCTTGATGCAACCTTCTACAGCAAGGCCGCACAACCTGTGGCCTTGTTTGGGACCACACATGCAGCCTTCAGCTCCTTGTGCAGTTCCCAAGGTTGACAGGATCCCACTCAGCCCCCTAAGCTGGGTTCTTTGTGTGTGTGAGTGTGTGCGCACGCACGCACGTGCGCGCATGCGCGACTGTGTTCCCTGGTTTTTGAGATTATTGTTTTCTTGCATTTAGTAGTGGAAGAGAAAGAATAATCCCAATGGCGATAATTGGGGAATGTGAGAGGCTTTCACCTATGCTCCCCCCCCCCTGCAGTGATCCCTAGATCTCAGGTGAGAGGAAGGGGAGGTTTAAATCTCCCCATCCCTGCACACTGAAATATGTGTGGGGTGGAGGGTGTGTGTGTGTGTGTGTGTGTGAGAGAGAGAGAGAGAGAGAGAGAGAGAGAGAGAGAAGAGGCTGGTAGCTTCCATTCTGGTGGGGCTGTGCTTGCATTCTGGGCTTTAGTCAGAACCAGCCAGAACTCTAAAGGAGGGATCCAAGGTGCTGAACCCATTTTGGGGCTGGGGTTCAGTACCTTAGATAGCTCATTTAGAGTTCTGGCTGGGTCTGACTAAAACCCAGAATGTAATCACACCCCCACCGAAATCGGAGCCATCAGCTTCCAGGTGTGTGTGTGTGTGTGTGTGTGTGTGTGTGTTTGCATGGCCCACAGCCCCCACAGCCAACACTGGATGCAGCCCTTGGGGCTGAAAAGGTTGTGCACCCCTGTTTTACAGAGTCCCTGGGAGATATGGGAAACAACCACAGCAATACAGAAAAGCTGTGACAGTAATAAGGGAACAACATCTACATCGCATATATCATCAAAGCACTGTGGTGAAATGGATATGATATCAGAGTTGGACAGGAGATACCTAAATGCAGATTAAAAGATTTTAATAGTGGAAACCTATATGTGTCTGTCTACTCAGACGTAAGCCTAAGGGTGCAATCCTATACTGTCTAGCTGAAATCGTTTGTGTTTGTTTGTTTGTTTCTTAAGGAGGAATGGGAGGCAACATTGCCTTTGTTGTTTCTCCCACCATTCCTGGATCTTGCTGACAGAGCTTTGGATAGATAGCCCATCTATTGGCACATAGTTAATCAACCAATCCATTAAAACTCACATATTTTCTTTAATTGGGTAACAGCACTAGTTACGACAACAGGGGATTTTTGGTGAGCAGTACAGTAGATAGGTTGAGGATGAGCTATCTCCTCATTGGTTGTAAAAATACAATCCCAACACAAACACCCACCTTAGAATAAATTCTGCTAATTGAAATGTGTATTACACCTCTTTATATAAATTAATTCAAAATGCTACGACATAATGGGTCTGAGCCCTGTGTGAAGGTACAAAGCTATAACAGATCAATGTGATAATTGTTTCAGGATTTTTTCTTCTTGAAATGCACGATACATACAGATATGCTCCCCTCATTCTTTTGATTTTTTCAGTAATATTTAAGAAAAATCCACAGAAAAATGCCTCCACTTTTCATATGAGAACATAGTGTTCCCTGAAATCTCTGACTTGGCAAATAAAGGATAGATGGGAGAGCAATCTTTTTTTTTTTTTCCTTTTTTAAGGCTCATCAAAAATGCATTTCACTGCTTTCTAGGGAATATTTCTTGAAATGCCAAAGCAGGTGTCTTAAAATGTGTCATACCTTTTTGCAGTAACCCTTGGCCATAAAACTGCTGCTATGCATGTTAAAATGTAATAGCTGGAGTATATCATATTAACACACTAAAAGCTATGTTAAAGTAATATTATGGGCATGACCTACACCCCACCATAAGCCAGGGAATTCACAGTTAGTGCTTCCACTCCAACCATAACTTTCCCTGCTTTATACATCTGCAAAAGTATAGAGTCAGTGAGTGAGTCTCATGCCATAATATAAAGGATAAGCCCAAAGGGTGAGCAAATCCTTTACAATCTAGTAGCAAACAATATGAATAAATACATAAGCAAGATGTTTTACAATATCAGGAGACTGGAGGTGATATACATCACAATTGTTCTGTTCTGTGCAGGGATTTGTTGAAATGATCTTGAATTAAGGAGCATTGTGAATCCCTGACCCAGGATAAAAAAAGTCACTAAGATGGAGGGACAAGGGGTGGGAAGGATCCCTGCCTGGGTACTGTCCCATTTTGACATGTGGGCTATCAATAACAGAGAAATCAAACTAGGAGAAGGAATGCATCATGTTCACAATCAGGTATAGAAAAACAAAATAGACTTATTAAGTCACTTCATCTTTGACTCTGTGTACCTTTTGTGAGTACCCCACCATCTCTGGCATGTGGTCCCCTGGAAGTTAGCCATGAGGCAAGGCGTCTCTCAAGTAGGGATGTACGGACTCTGTAAAATCTGCTCCGTCTGTGTTTCGTGGGTTGTCAGGCACCTTTTGTTCTGTGTTGTCCGCTGGATGCAATTGGGGGGGGGGGGCATGTGGAAAAATACTCAAATAATTACATAAGAGTTTTCATAAGAATTTACATAATTTACCTTAGCATGTAACATTTAGTGTATTGTCCCCCATTCCATTCAACTCTTCCTCAGCAGAAACTTGCATATTTTCCTATGAATAGATATGCATAAATTTTGGGAAAGGAACAATACATACATACATACATACATACATACATACATCCGAAAGTCTGTGGACTCCGCGTGGCCTGAGGGGGTCACTCCACAGCAGATTCTGCAGGTTGGATTCTTAGAAATCTGAACTCATTTTAGTCTATCTCAATTTCTCCAGCATCCCTACTCTCAGGTAAAAAACTGTTCCTTTTAGGATGCTAATTTAAGATATTGGGATGAAAGTGGAAGGTGGAAGAGGAGGACAACTATGCAGTGAAGTTGTCCTGCAGTGAACTACAACTATGCCATCAGCAGGGCAAACTTCCCTAGTCATTACAAACCAGATCAGAATAGTCAGATAGTGGCCTCCTAAAAGTTAAGTCATGAAGGGGCAAAAAATAAGGTGCTAATTTGGGGGTCCCAGAAAGGACGAGGACCTTTTTGAGGTCTGAAAAGAGGAAAGAGGTACTTAGCAAATCCATCTAATAGCCTGAGGATTTATTGCAGGCAAAGGTTATGCTTTGTATGGACTGGTATTTTATGGAATTGCTTGCCCACTCTCATTTTAAAAACTGAGCTTGGTTAAAATCATTAAGCACATCTACCTGGAGTTTGCAGCTGGGAGTGATCCACTTTTCAGCACTGTGTGAACTTTTATGGCTCAGTTATAAGCCCGAAATACTGTAGGGGGTTTATAATGGAAAGAATGACAGACAGACCCTTAACTATTGTAACGCTAGAAGTGGGGCTGTTCCAACATAGCACAATTATAAGAGAGCCCTGGAGAATTGTGAATACTTTTCAAAGTACATAATAGTATTCTGGAGAAAAATATACATCTTTCATTCCTATCTCAGTCAGAAAAAAAAATGTCTATGACTATCAGCTGCTGCTGCTGCTGCTGCTTCTTCTTCTTCTTCTTCTTCTTCTAGAATCATAGAATAGTAGGGTTGGAAGGGGCCTACAGGGCCATCGAGTCCAACCCCCTGCTCAATGCAGGAATCCACGTCAGAGCATCCCTGACAAATGGCTGTCCAGCCTCGTCTTGAAGGCCTCCAGTGTGGGAGAGGCCTTCTTCTCCTTCTCCTCCTCCTCCTCTACCCCTCCTCCTCCTCCTCCACTTTCCTCCCAATGTCTTAAATTAGCATCCTAAAATTTCTATTTGAGGAGCAATCCTTAGAGTAGGGATGTGTGAATCCACAAAACTTGAGGTTGCTGAAGTTGTCCGAATTTCACCTCAAAGCTTATTCCATCTCAAGTCCATATCAGAATGCAAGCTTCCCCCCAACCTTTTTGCATGAAAATCTCTGTGTATTTCCATACATATTTTTCCAAATGTACACATCAGTTGTGCACATCTTTGAAATGTATGCATTGTTATCCATTGACTAAAGCGCATTTGTATGCATTTTTCAAATGGATTCATTTTTTATGCACATTTTTCAAATGTACGCACAGTGTAGAACAAATTTTGGGGGTACACAAATCACATCACAAGCTCAAAACTGTACAGAATTTAGATTGTGTCTGAGTCTATGTTTGGTACATCCCTAATTTGAGACACAATGGAAAGGTGGAAGGGGCAGGACAGGTAGGGATGGATGGACTCACTTCCATCTGTTTTCGCTGGGTGCTTGCTGAGTAGGGATGTACGAAAGTCACTTACCTTTCCGCGGATTATGTTGATGGTGGGGGGGAGGCGTTCCGTCCCTCCCCCCAGAATCCTCGACGGGGGGAGGTGCTCCGTTCCTCCCCCCCGGAATCCTTCACGGCCGGCTGTGCTCCGCGGCATCTCTGCGGAGCAGCCGGCCAGGCCCAGCCCAGAGCCATCCACAGTCGGATTTCCAGCCACAGAGGGCTCTGGGAAAGAAAAAAACAAACAAACCGCGTATGGAAATGGCAGTGGCTACGGCCGCCGCCATTTGCGTTCCTTATTTTTGGCCGTCTTAATCTACGTAAATTTATGTAGGCTAAAACGGCAAATCAAAAAGGGACGCAAATAGCGCCCACTACGCTATTTGCGTTCCCCTTTATTTTTGCCATCATAGTCTACGTAAATATTTACGTAGATTAAGACTGCCAAAAATAAGGAACGCAAATGGCAGCGGCCATAGCTGCCGCCATTTGCGTACGCGGTTTTTTGGTTTTTTTTAAACCCAGCCATATAGGCTATGTAACGTAGCCTATCATGTCGTTGTGTTTTTTTGTTTTACAAGAGAAGACTGGAAATGGCGGCAGCGGCAGCCAGTCGGAAGACCAGCCGCCACAGCCACTGCCGCCGAAGCTGCTGCTGGAGCCGCCACTGCCCAGAAGATCCGCCCCAGGTAAGTCTCATCCTGGGGGGGATCCACGGGGGGACAGGGGGGTGGCAGGCCATTCCGCCATGGAGTTCGGGGGGCCAAATGCACTGGCATTCGGCCTCACCGAGATCTGTGGCAGAATTCTCTGCCATCCCTATTGCTGAGCTGCCACCACCACCCACCCCAGTTGCCGCCTGAGGTGCCTGAGTGCCTGACGAGTGCCGAACAAGTGCTGCAGGGCTTCCCATCCTCTTAGCAAGCTGCCATTTTGCATAAAGCAAAAGAGAGCTTCGGCTATTGGGCAGTATAGAAACAAATAAATAAATAAATAAATAAATAAATGCATGGGGTTTTCTGGATATGTAATCTTACGTAAATGGCGGCTGTAAAGTAGGCATTTATGCAGCACTTCAGGCATAAATGGACTGTTCACGCCAGTAATGTTGTGTAAATGGTTCCTTTATGGTCACCATTTACGTAACGTTACATATCTGGAAAACTCCATGTCGCCATCTTTATGCGAAATGGTGGCTCACTAAGGGGATGGGTGGTCATCGGGTGCTTGCAGGTCAGGTAAGTGGTGGCGGCTTGCCGAATGGGGTCCAGGAGGCTGAGCAGGGTGGGGGAGTCTGTTGGACTCCATCCCCTTCTCAGACTCTCGCAACATCCCTAAGGACAGACATCCCTCCAGCAAGGTAAATGAAATGAAGACTGAAGGGGAAGTTTAAGTTATAGTGATGGAAGTTAGCAGGGATGATATTTAGGGGACAGAGAGAATGATCCAAGGTTCTCCTGATTCTTTTGTAAATGACCATGCTCATTTCTGAATAATCTGAGGAGAGTGGGAGAAAATCTGTCCATCTCTCTTAATAATGTTCATAATATATATTATCTTTATAGTATTTATTCAGAGCTTTTTTCTGAGTATGGTAACAAAAATAATTTTGATACAATCCAGTCAGAGTTGAGTCATTTGAAGTCTCACTGTTTTCAATATTTACTTAATGTGTTTAGTTATGATACTGTTTATCCTTCCTCCCCAAAGCTTACACATCTTTTACATTTCTTGTACTTCTTTCAGTGTACTTGTATTTATTTTGTGCACATATGTTCATGTATACGTGTATGCAGAATGCTCCTAGGAATAGGATACATCAAATAAAGGCAAGTATATGGAAGACCGCAGCCCTTTCTTTACCTGTAAAACAATACAAGGTAAGACAAGCCAACACATAATCTAATTCAATTTATAGTTAAATTAGGGAATGCAAGGTGTAGTGATGGTGACCAATTTGGAAGCCTTTAAAAGGGCATTAGACAAATTCATAGAGGATAAGACTATCAATAGCTACCAGCTCTGATGGCTATATGCTACCTCCAGTATCAGAAGTGGTAGGCCTATGTGCACCAGTTGCTGGGGAACACAAGGTGTTGCACTTGTGTCCTGCTTGTGGAATTTCTGTGGGCAACTGGTTGGCCACTGTGTGGACAGAATGCTGGATTAGATGGACCCTTGATCTGACCCAGCATTGTTCTTCTTATGTTCTTAATCTATGCCACACTTAGTTTAGATTTTGTTTTGTTTTTCTTCTTTTATGCAACTCTTCAGCTCATTTATTAGGATTCCACATGATTTTGAATTTTCCAGGTCACAAACAGCATAGCAAACATCAGCTCCCTGTCCTACCTCCTTGCCAGATGTGTGAGTTTATTTGCATTTTGTGGAGATTATTTTTTTTCCTTCCCCTACTTTTCTCTTTATATTATTATCATGAATAATGGTCATCTGAATTGCAGTTGGAACTAAGATTTATTCGCTTTTCAACAATGCAGAAATTCAGGAGGATCTGTGTTTTAATTGCAGGTCAAAGAGATTCTAATGACACTTGAAGTTTGGAGTTCAGAAGTCAAATAACTTTAGACTGCCATCTGGATTCCAGAAAATCATGAATAGATTAAGACATCCATCCCATAAGGAGACTGTCCTCCTCCTCCTCCTCCTCAAAGTGTGCTTTTTTTAAGAAATAAAATAAAATAAAAGACATTTTCATAATATCTGTACGTCATTCCAGAGGGCTAGCCATGATACTGTGCTGCAGCTAAACCAAAGAGTCTTCATTATTTATACTTCATTCTTGTACTTTATCTTTCACCCAATTATATTATCTGTGTAAACAGTACATATCAGGGCTGTGTTCAAAGAAAATTCTAACATTTTAGGATTAGTCCTACTTCAGTTGTTGTTGGTGGCCATACTGCCCACCAGAAGAAGACTCTATGGCTTTAATTTTGATTAACTTCCACATATTTGATTGAGATGGAATAATATGAGAAGGATTTTCTTTTGGTATGGAGAATATATTGGGTTAAATCCAACTGTTTTGATCTACCAGTGGAATGACATCTGCATGATTCTCTCTCCCTACTGAGCCCCCCCCCCCAAGACTGCTCCAGAAGGTTGGAGGACCCTTAAGAGCCAATTTCAGGGAAGCACAGGGATCTGCTGGGGGGCAGGGGAGAAGGAAGGGATGTCATCCATAGTTCCTTAAAACTTGTCTTCATCCAACATTTCACTCACCATTCTAGAGCAGGTGCCCTGGCCAAGTTCTGATATGTAAAATAACTTTTCAAGAAACTAGATCGAAGAACAGAGTTTCTGATGCTGGCTTCTCTTCTTAAGCACCAAACAGCTTGTTCCCATAGTGGTAACTGCAGTTTTTATATGCTGCATATACAACAGTCCTGAAGATTCATGCAGCTGCAATATTCTGCTGCATTTTCCATGGTTCCTTGCAACTCTGCACTCTGCACACTTTCTTTCCCCAACTGTCATAGTTGATAAAATGCATGGGGATTGGGGAATGCGGCGGGGGGGGGGGGTTAAATGCTCCTCTTGCAAAGTCTCAATCCAAATTGGAGCTGTGCACACTTGCAGGAGAGTAGGGAAAACAATCATGCATAGCTCTGCTATGGATGATTAGGAGAACATTTAGTTTGGCCCTCAGTGAAGAACTTCTTCAGGGACATTGAATGAACAACAATAACCATATGTGTAAACTAAACATGTTTTTCTTTTTTAAAGTATTGTAATATCAATCTCTTTACATGCACAAAGCCTTTAACAACTATTCACCCTCTTGTAATATATAAAAAGGAGGGAAATAAAAAAGATGAGGAAATAAAGGGAATGATAACTATAACATTGGCAGTTTTACAATGTGGTATTTTGCAAGTTTCAGGATGAACTCCTATACATACACTTATGTGGGAGGAAGTCCCATTGAACCCAGTGGATCATACTTCTGAGCAGACATGCATATGATTGCATTGTCAGTTCTGAAGTGGAAAAACAAGGATGTTGGATGGGATTGATCTTCATTTCTGCTATAATTAGTTGAGGTTCTAGGGTTTGTTTCATTACTCTGTGTTACATGGATAGTGAGAATGCTCCCCTGTGTAACCAAACTGCACCCTGAAAATAAAAGATCAGCACAGCAGACAGAGAAGTGGCCTGCAGTCTTTACCCTTCATGTGGTAGGTGTTTGTTTGCCTTTTAACTGCAGGGAGTATGTAAAAATAATCATGGGAGAACATTCAATGGTGACATTCTTTTCATGTAGCCTAAAGTACATATGGGTGAATCTGTCGGTTTCACTTTCTTCTGCATTGATTTTTTTTTTTTAAGAATCTCAACTTCTTTCTCTCCCAGATGTGAAGAACATTGTGAATTTTAGTAAATCCTGATAAAAAATGAACTGAAGCTAAATTCTCACCCATCTGCAACAGCCAAATTCAATAGGTACAGATATTCCCCAGGGAGGACCATGTTGTACCTACCTGCCATATGCCTGTTAAAAGATTAGGAGCCTGTCAGAAAAAAGAGGTGGTAACCCTTTCTCAGGACTACTATGGTTGAGTGCCCAGGGATTCAATCCAGACATTTAAGAGAAAAACACTCAAAGCCTGGGCCTAGATAGAGAATCTGTCAGGTTTTTTTCCTCCTTCTTCTTCTTCTTCTTCTTCTTCTTCTTCTTCTTCTTCTTCTTCTTCTTCTTCCAATATTATTATTATCATCAAGTTCTTGAGGTTCTGAATATGGAGAACTTTGCAAATGTTGGTAAAATCTTACCAAAATTCTCATCCATCCCTAGCCTAAAGTGCTACAGCCAGTCCATTCTATTTATTTATTTATTTATTGCATTTATATCCCACCTTTTTTCCTCTTGCAAGGAACCCAAAGTGGCTTACATTATCCTCCTTCTCTATATATTATCCTCACAACAACAACCCTGTGAGGTAGGTTGGGCTGAGAGTCTGTGACTGGCCCAAAGTCACCCAGTGAGCTTCCATGGCTGAGTGGAGGCTAGAACCTGGATCTCCTGGCTCCCAGTCCAACACTCTAGCCACTACACCACACTGGCTCTCATATTGCCTCAGCATGTCTGAAAACTCATTCCCACCTCATTCTGCTGAATGTGTAGACCCAGGTTATGTCCTTGTACTGTCTGCTACTGCTAGCCACATCCACCCCCAAACATTTTGTAATAACCTCATTGGTTAAATAAGGAATCTTTGATTTGCTTTTCCAGAGATTTGAAAGCAGTCACAGTATGGGTACTTGAACATCATGGGTGGGTTCCCAGACCCAGCCGCTGCTGCCAGGAAAGCTCATGGATGGGGAGACCTTTTCAGGGGGATCCCCTGCCACCTTGCCAAGGGCTCCCTCAAACTTGGTACTGGCCCTGGTTTGGTGCATGCAAACTGAAGACTCACCCGGGTCCTCTGCTGGATAATTCACACAAGCAAGCCAAGCCACATGGCAAGTTGGAAAAACAACAAACAACCTTCACATCAGCGCTGCCCTTTTCATTTGGGTACCTTTAAGGCTTAGGAGAAAAATAAGTACCATACAATGCTTTCCTTTGAAGGGTCTGTCTAGTTTCCAGTAGAGCTGGACAGATCTGTCAGTTCTGCTTTCTATAACTATCATTTTTTTTCTTTTCAAGTACATTCCATCCCATTTCTCCATCAGTTTGCAAAACATTTCTTGTAAAAGTATGCACAAAGAACTGTACAGGTGTCTTTACACAATTTCCCTACTGTAGATATTTCTGTGTTTTCCCGAATATATGCCTTTTTTGTATGCTATTCTCCCTAATGTTCACATTTTTGTATAGATTTTTGATCCCAGAACCGCACTGCAAAACTTAGAGAACTGAAAAAACTCTAGGATAGTTGTGCTCCACTTTCTGTATTACAGGGATGTTGAACCTCAGGTCTGTGGGCCAAATCTGGCTGATCTGGGGTCCTAATTACACTCGGAGGGCTGTGCCCCCTTCACCTGGGTACACCCCCTTCCCTTGCCTGTAGGGGTGTACGAACCCCACTCACTGGTCCGGTTTGGGGCATCCGGGGGGGAGGTGATCTGTCCCTCCCCCCAGAATCCTCCCTGGCCGGCTCTGCTCCACGGAAAGTCCGCGGAGCCATTGGCCAGGCCCGTCTGCAGCTGGACTTCCATCCACTGCCGGGCTAAAATATGCTGGGCGGGGGGGTTGGCCTTGCTCCTTTTTGCCTTTAGTCTGCCCTATTTTGCCTTGGGCCTCATCCATCACTGGACTGGATTGGCCAACAGTTTCTCTGAAACTTGGGCTGAAAGAGGTTCAATATAGGGATGGTGGAGAATTCTGCCACGGATCTCAGTGAGGATGAATGCCAGTGCATTTGGCCCCCCAAAATCCGTGGCAGAACGAAGCTCCCTGCCCCCCTACCCCACGAAAGGCGCGTGAAACAGAGCATTCACCGGCTGCCATTCGTGCTGCTCTGCAAATGGCATCCACATCTGTGGCCGCCATTCGCTTCACCATTTTAGCCATGATAGGCTACGTAAATACTTACGTAGCCTATCACAGCTAATGCAGGGACGCAAATGGCGGCTATGGCGGCCACCATTTGCATTCCCCTTTTTAGCTGTGATAGGCTATGTAAATATTTACGTAGCCTATCACAGCAAAAGCGGGGACGCAAATGGTGGCCGCTACAGCATTTGCTTCCCTTCAGTGAGCCGTGATAGGCTACGTAAATACTTATGGAGCCTATCACGGCAAAAGTGGGGATGCAAATGACGTAGCGGCTGCCATTTGCATCCCCGCTTTTGCTGTGATAGGCTACGTAAGTATTTACGTAGCTTATCATGGCTCACCAAAGGGACGCAAATGGTGGCTGCTACGCCAGCTGCCATTTGTGTCCGGAGTAGGGATGGGGGAGAATTTCTCCCCGAAACTTCGGGGGGCCAAGTGCCAACGTATTTGGCCCCCCAAAGTAGTTTCGGGGAGAAATTCTCTGCACCCCCCCCCGCACCCCGCACCCCCCCCCGGATGGGACTTACCTTTCACGAATGTCCCTCCCAGCGGCTGGTCCCAGCAGTGGTTCAGCAGGTCTTCGACAGGGGCAGGGGCGGCAGCCGGTCTTTCAACTGGCTGCCGCTGCCGCCATTCCAAGAAAAGTAAAAAAAAAAAACGCTCCCGTGATAGGCTACGTGACGATTAACGTAGCCTATCATGGCTAGATTTGCAAAGTCAGCCGTGATAGGCTACGTAAATCGTCACGTAGCCTATCACAGGTGACTTAAAAAAAAAAAAAAGCGCGTACGGCTAATGGCGGCCCCCATAGGGAGCCGCCATTCGCGTTCCTTATTTGGTCGCTGTAGTCTACGTAAAGATTACGTAGACTATGGCGAAAATAAGGGCAACGCTATTTCCGTTGCCCTTATTTTCACCGTAGTCTACGTAAAGATTTACGTAGACTACAGCGACCAAATAAGGAACGCGAGTGGTGGCTCCCTATGGGGGCCGCCATTTGCGTACGCGCTTTTTTTTTTTTAAGTCACCCGTGATAGGCTACGTGACGATTTACGTAGCCTATCACGGCTGACTTTGCAAATCTAGCCATGATAGGCTACGTTAATCGTCATGTAGCCTATCACGGGGGCGTTTTTTTAAAAAAACTTTTTATTTCGCGGCCAGGCGAGGCGAGGCGCCTCCCCCCCGGCCTGAATTTTGGCCGGGCGAGGAGGGAAGCCTCCCCCCCCAGCCTGAACTTCGGGGGGAGCAGCGAAGCACCTCCCCCCCACCGCGAAGCAAGCTGCGAGACCAGGTAAGTGACTTTCGTGCACCCCTAGTCCGGAGACCCGCCATGCGGATGCACCCGGCTGGCGCTCGCAGAGTTGCTGCACAGTGGAGCCGAGCCATTCAGGGTAGGACTTCGGGGGGAGGTACGGAGTGCCTCCCCCCCACCATGAATGTCACCCTTTGAAAAGGTAAGTGACTTTCGTACACATCCCTAGTTCAATATCCCTGCCATTCTGATTCAAGAAGTGTGAATTAGGTTGCTTTGTATTAAAATGAGAATGCAATTAATTTCTCTCACCTCTTTCCACAGACAGTAGACCCCATGTCAGCCTCATAGCTCCAACATCTGCCTTAGCTTGCCAGCCTCTAGAGCTGGGACATAATCTTAAGTATTAAAGTTCAAAGTTTGTGAGTCTCTTAATGTAACATCAGACAGGATTAAGAGTGTGGCCATTTCTCTATGAATGTAAGAAACACTTAACACTTCATTAGTATAGTGGATGTTGAATTCAAATACACTGTTACCTAGGGAAATTTCCATATGTAAATTTAAGTAGGAAAAATATATGTCATTAATGGAGGTTGCTGCTTTCATTGATACTTATTCAGTGGTAACAGCACTATCCATGTAAAAAAATGTACATGTAATCATCTATTTGGCACTTATTTAATGAGGCTTATTTCTTTAATAACCAGTCACTATAATTTCTTGTGGGATTCAGCATGATAGAGTTTGGCCAGCTCCCATGAGTCATCAGACTCTCTCATTTTAATGCAAAGCAGGGTTCATATTCAATATGAGGAGAAAATTAAATGTCAATCTGGTTGCTGGTTGGTTGCAATGGAGTATATGGGTGGGTGTTTGTAGAAGCTGAAAACTGAAATTAGAGTAATTGAAATTTGTATGATTTTTAAAAAAGAAATGCAAATACTCAGTTGATTAAATTATAAATAAATTCCCTGATGTCATTACACAGTTATTGCATTTATTAGCAAACACATACATTACTGTGCAGAGTAAATGCATTATTATTGTTGTGGTGGTGGTGGTGGTGGTGGTTATTATTATTGATAGCAATTAACTGTTGTCAGAAGTGGAACATGTCAAACTTAAACCTGTTTGCTCCTGCATTCCACTGAATTTAATGAGAGTTATTTTCTGAAGTTGTGTTTTGTAGGACAGATGTTTCACATACACCCACTCTGCCCCCTTTTATTTGTCTTCCAGTGCCCATTTCACAAGTAATGTGTTCAGGGAGGGGAGGGGAGAGAAATACGACAGCAAAATAAAATAAAATAAAATAAAATGAGCTCTCTTATAAGAGTTTTAAGATGCAGCATGAAATCTTTACTTGTAGCATTCCAGAAATAATGGCAAAACCCTTGGAAAACCTTTATTTTTGGTGCATGGCTATACACAGAGAGAACAGTTTCAATGGGACTCTTCTCCTAGTAGCGATGCTGCTGAAGTTCATAATTATCCAGCCTTATCAGATTTCGTAAGTCTCAAAAAAAGAAAGGAAAAAAAAAGGATTTGTTCTGGCAAATCCAGCAAGCCCAGACGGACTAGGGTAGTATGAGAATTGAATTTTGCTTCAATTTTTACTTGAATTTGCCCCATTTGCACCTCAAAATGTGAACTCAAAATATGAAAATATGTGCCTTTCTTCCCCAGGAAAATCTTGTGTCTTCCCAAAATTGTGTTCATGATTAAAATGTGCACTTTAAAAGATGTGCATTTAAAAAAGGAAAAGAAAAGAAAAAATACTTATTTTCACTTTAGTGTCCCTGCTGCAGAAGTTCAACCCCAACCATGTGTGGGGATGGTGTTACAGGTATGGTAAGGGGTGTGTGCATAAGGGGTCAAATCCATCAGGCTTGTTCTATGCTATCTCTTTTTCATGCAGAGATAACTGTATGATGGGGACAGCACTTGAACAGGACTAATTTTCCCTAATGGAACCACTGAACTTCCAAGTCATTGTTCTGAACATTGCATCCTATACAAAAGTTGGTAATTTGGTGGGCCTTCATTTCCTAGGTTCTCCTGACTAATTGATCATCATGATAGCTACCTTATGAAGGACCTCATTCTAGTATTCCCACTCCCGTTAGCATCAACACTTGTTCAATTCCAGCCCCAAGTAGAAATGTATGAGAAATTTGTTTCAGTTAGTTTTTGATCAGGATTTTACCCAGTTCACACCTTCCAGACCACATACAGACTCAGACACAATCTGTGGTCAAAGTCCGTATGTTTCTAAACTTGCAATGTGATTAATGACTCCCCCCCCCCGAAAGAAAGGTGTTCAACAGCATGTGTACATTTGAAAAATGTGCATGAAAAATGCACACTTTTGAAAAATGCACACAAATAGGCTTTAATCTATGGGGAAAGAATGTGTACATCTCAAAGATGCACACAATTGATGCATACATTTGGAAAATATGCACAAAAATACACATGGATTTTCATGTGAAAAGAAAACAACAAAGCTCACAATCTGATATGGATTCAGAATGGAATGAGCCTTGAGATGGAATTTGAAGAAATTTAGTGATTCACACATCCCTAACCCCAAGTGACACAGCAATGTGTCAGTAGGCATGTATGTAGGTAAATGTGACATATGAAATCCAGTGCAGTTACATGGAAGCAACTTCTGTTAAGCCCAGTGGGACAACTAGTAAACATACATAGGATAGATCAGTGAGAAGAGATCAGTTTAGAATTCAAACAGAACTAGATGTTATAGCTCCGAGGGGGTTGCTCCCCCAAATGGGATTCCAATGTCTAGTTTTTACCTCTTCTACATAACATCTGGTAAAAATGACTGTATAATGTGATATTTCCTTACATTAGAAGGGAGGGGGTACTGGTGTGTGTGTGCTGAACACTGAATACATACTTATTTAATCAAAATAAACAATACTTTTTCATGGCAACATCATGTCTATTGTGACAGCTACAGTGCAATTGCAATCATGCCTACTCAGAAGTTAGTTCTAGTCAGTTCATTAGTCCTAACTCTCAGGGCTGCATGCTACCCATTCAATTTCAAAAACCCTCTGCAAGCAACCCCTTCAGCCCTCTGGAAAGAATTATCTGTCCCACCCCCAGCAGTGTGCTTAGTGGGGAGAGTCCAGGGGTGGGGAATCTCAGGCCCACAGGCCAAATTCACCCCTTTTGGAGTCCCAATCCAGCCTCTGGAGCTCCCAAGAAGAGCATACTCCTTTTCCTGGCCACACCTGCTTTCCCCTGTCTGCTAATCATTTGGTAGTTTTCGAGCTTTTCCATGGTGTTTTTTTCCCATTTTAAAAAGTGGAAATGGCTCTCCTAAAGTTTAGTTACTGGCAGTCTGAGCTTTAAGCTAAAAATGCTGGTATTAGTTCCACACCTTTTTACCTTCCCCCACTGGAATGCAGCCCCTGAGACCATCTCCAAAACTGGATTTGGCTCGTGGGCTGAAAGAGAGACAGGAAGGGGATGACAGGAAGGCAGGGAAGAGGTGGCTCCGCCTACTTTTACCTCTGGCTCCATCCATACTCGCTTTGGCCCCATTCCTGACAGATTACCACTGAGAGCATTTAGCCCTCAATAGAAAAAGTCTCTATGTCTCTGGCATATAGGATTGCAGTCTAAGGATAACTTTTACCCATATATGTTGCTATTTAAAGAAATCTGGCTCAGCACCATCCTTTATCAACAAATTTTGCATTTAAATTGACATGTTGTGTGAAAAGGGGCTCTCTTCTCTCTGTTCTCAAGTTGACACCTTTCAGATTCTCTGAGTGTGCCTTTGTCTCTACATCATGATTAAACTTGGCAACATTAGCTTGCTGTCACTAAATGTTATTTAATGTCGGATGCACCATCGATACTAGTCATTGAATTTTTCTTTTTAATCCCCACCAAAGTAATGGCATTACAAAAAAAGAAAAACATTAATGCTATGTAAATAGCAAATGCTATTTGCTGTTCTGTTAAAAACAGAATGAACTGGGGAACAGGGTGTCTAGTTTTGTTTTAATTGGAGGATAAGCATCGCATATAGTTTTGACCTGCGGTGCTGACAAATTTGTGGCATAATTTGTAATGATGATAATACATGTTTAACTTTAAAATCCCATCAATTGTTATTAAACTGCAATCAGATCCTCTAACCTTCAGCAGCTGCAAAATTTAAAATTGATAGGAAAGGGAACACTCCTTTTTAAAAATATATATAATTACTCACAGATGTGAGTATATAATTAGACAAATCCAAGGGGAGTTAAGCTAGCATTAGGTGCAATCCAATTGTACACAGTCTGTTTATCTATATGATATAGTCCTGTGTTTCTTATGAAGTGTGACATTGGCTTCTGCCTGTATATTGAAGCAGCAGATCAGCTTACACACACCCCTCAGGATTCCATGCAGTCAATCTTTTATCCATAAATGCTCAAATTATATCAGAAAAGAATGTATGATGCATGATGGCTTAATCCACGTGCTGGAATGTATTGGACCCTTAAAACCTGTGTGATGTTGAGAGATGTCATATAGTAAACTGGGGTACCAGTGAGGGGCTATCTACACCACAGAGTGGGCCCTTAAGCCACCAACTCCCAGCTTTTAATTCCACATATACAGCTCATCCTTCTGTATTTCTGTGCAGAGATCTGTATTTTTCACATACAGTGCAACCCCACCTCCCTTTCTGTTCCTCCTGTTCTTTTTGAACAACTTATATACTTCAATTGCTGTATTGCAGTCATGAGAGTCTCAGTTATACCTATCAAGTCATAATTTCCCTCCTGTATTAAGAATTCAAGTTTGTTCTGTTTGTTTCCCATACTCTGGGCATTAGTATATAGACATCGAAGACCATGTGCTTCATAGTCTGGCTTTCTTCCTACATGTGTCTGAAGACTATTATTGGGCACTATTAGAGCTGTTCTCTCCGTTGCAGTGCATGCGCCTAAGTCCATTGTTACCCCCAACATTACATCTCCCTTCCCCGTAGGATTCAGTTTAAAGCCCTCCTGATGAAGTTCTTCATGCTGTGGCCAAACACATTCTTCCTATCCTTTGTGAGGTGCAACCCATCCCTTGCCAACAGCCCATCTTCCAGGAAGTATAGCCCGTGGTCCCAGAATCCAAATCTCTCTCATCGGCACCACCTCCGTAGCCAGTCATTCACCTGGAGTATTTTTCGTTCCCTTTCTATCTCTCTTCTAACTACTGGAAGGATGGATGAGAAAACTATCTGGGCCCCAAAGTTCTTGAGTTTCCTTCCCAAAGCTTCAAAGTCTGACGTGATTTCTTTGTAGTTCCACTTGGTGGTATCATTTGTTCCCACGTGGATGAGAAGAAAGGGATTAGGGATGGAGGAGAATTTCTCCCCGAAACTTCGGGGGGCCGAGCGCCAACGTGTTCGGCCCCCCGAACAAGTTTCGGGGAGAAATCCTCCGCACCCCCCCCGCCCCCCGCACCCTCCCCAGGACGGGACTTACCTTTTGCGAATGTCCCTCCCGGTGGCTGGTCCGGCCGGCGGTTCGGCGGGTGTTCGAGCGAGGCGGGAGCGGCAGCCGGTCTTTCGACCGGCTGCCGCCGCCGCCACTGTAATGAAAGAAAAAACAAAAACAACGCCCCCTGATAGGCTACGTGACGATTCACATAGCCTATCACGGCTAGATTTGCAAAGTCAGCCATGATAGGCTACGTGAATCGTCACGTAGCCTATCACGGGTGACTTAAAAAAAAAAAAAAGTGTACGGATAATGGCGGCTCCCTATGGGAGTTCCTTATTTGGTGGCTGTAGTCTACGTAAATGTTTACGTAGACTACGGCGAAAATAAGGGCAACGCAAATAGCTAAGGGCAACGCAAAGGGCAACGCAAATAGTTATTTACGTAGACTACAGCGACTAAATAAGGAACGTGAATGGCGGCTCCCTATGGGGGCCGCCATTCGCGTACGCGCTTTTTTGGTTTTTTTTTTTAAAGTCACCCGTGATAGGCTACGTGACGATTGACGTAGCCTATCACGGCTGACTTTGCAGATCTAGCCGTGATAGGCTACGTGAATCATCACATAGCCTATCAGGGGGCGTTTTTTGTTTTCTTTTTACTTTCGCGTTCGCGGCCGGGCGAGGCGAGGCGCCTCCTCCTCGGCCTGAATTTCGGCCGGGCGAGGCGGGAAGCCTCCCCCCCGGCCTGAATTTCGGCCGGGCGAGGCGGGAAGCCTCCCCCCCCGGCCTGAACTTCGCGGGGGGACCAGCGAAGCGCCTCCCCCCCACCGCGAACGGCCTTCGACGACAGGTAAGTGACTTTCGTCCACCCCTAAAAGGGATACCTGTCGGTGGGCTTTATGAATGCAGGCAACCTTTCAGTCACGTCTCTAATCCATCCTCCCCTGGAGACAATATACCTGGTGAGTCCATGGGTCAGTTTTCTTCTGGTGATACTTTTTTCACAGATGTGTCTGAAATATCAGATGGGCTATATCTTCCCATTATTAGTATATTTATTTGCTCGAGTTTACTTTGGATATTGGAATAGCCTTCGACAAATACAGTTAACAATTTGCTATTACTATGCATAGAGTAGTACACAGAATTCTGTATAACTCAAAAGCTTGAATAACCTTTGACCAATTTTTTTTGTACCTCTGTTGTCTAACAGGAAACATACTTCATCAATGCTTATTTAACTACATTTCTGAGTTGCTTGGAATTATCCCAGATATTTAGATTAAAAAATTCCAAACAGAATGCAGTTGAGTTACCTATAATTTCCCTTTATACACCAATTGTGCTTTCATTCTTTAACCTATTCTCTTCAAATATTAACTTTTCTTCCAGTAGCGCCACACTGCCAATCCAAATTAAGAACAGCAGAAAGAACAGCTTTAGATATTCCTTCGCTATTAATCACTGCTGAACAGGATCAAAACTATTCCAAAATAAATGATGGGGATGTTTTAACCTTGCTTAAAGAAGCTTAATGTACGATACTGTATCAACAGCTTTGCAGTATATAATTGTACAAGCTACAGTTCAGAACAACACGGTAATGTTTTTGTTCCTATTGACTGGCACTGTGGTTCCACAATATGACTGCTGCAACAGAACACAAGCAATGTTTAAACAATAACGGTAATGAAAATAACAACAGTAATAAACAGAGTAAGACCATCTCCTTGGCTCTTCCAATCAGGGTTACCACTCCTTTAGAAACTGTTCAAGAAATCACAAGATAGCAATTCTATAGCCCTATTCAGATGTTCTCGAGAACAAACTAAATGTTCTCTTAGTCACCCATAGGGGAGCTATGTGTGATTGTATTTCCTACTCTCCTGCAAGTGTGCACACAGCCCCAATTCAGATTGGGACCATCATACGTTGGGAAATGGTTTAAGCTTCACCCTATCCATTTTCATCCTGAAATTCCACACACAAAGCCTTCTTGTTGTTGTTGTTGTTCAGTCGTTAAGTTGTGTCCAACTCTTCATGACCCCATGGACCACAGCACGCCAGGCCCTCCTGTCCTCTGCTCTCTCCCAGAGTGTGCTTAGGTTCATATTCATTGCATCAGTGATGCTATCTAGCCATCTCATCCTCTGCCGTCCCCTTCTCCTTTTGCCTTCAATCTTTCCTAGCATCAGGGTCTTTTCCAGTGACGACTTTTCTCTTCGCATTAGGTGGCCAAAATATTTGAGCTTCAGCTTCAGGATCTGTCCTTCCAAGGAGCACTCAGGTTTGATTTCCTTTAAGATTGACTGATTTGACCTCCTTGCAGTCCAGGGGACTCATAAGAGTCTTCTTCAGCGCCACAGTTCGAAAGCATCAATTCTTCGGCGCTCAGCCTTCCTTATAGTCCAGCTCTCACAGCCATACGTTGCTACTGGGAAAACCATAGCTTTGATTAGACGCAGACGGACCTTTGTCGGCAAGGTGATGTCTCTGCTTCTTACTATGCTGTCTAGGTTTGCCATAGCTTTCCTCCCAAGGAGCAAGCATCTTTTAATTTCATGGCTACAGTCACCATCTGCGGTGATCTTGGAGCCCAAGAAAATAAAATCTGTCACTGCTTCCATTTCTTCCCTTTCTATATGCCAGGAAGTGATGGGACCAGATGCCATGATCTTAGTTTTTGTAATGTTTAGTTTCAAACCAGCTTTTGCACTCTCCACTTTCACCCTCAACAAGAGGCTCTTTAGATCCTCTTTGCTTTCTGCCATTAGGGTGGTATCGTCTGCGTATCTGAGGTTGTTGATAATTCTCCCAGCAATCTTAATCCCAACCTGTGATTCATCCAACCCAGCGTTTCTCATCATGTACTCTGCATATAAGTTACATAAGCAGGGTGACAATATGCAACCTTGTCGTACTCCTTTCCCAATTTTGAACCACTCAGTTGTTCCATGTCTGGTTCTTACTGTTGCTTCTTGGCCCTCGTACAGGTTTCTCAGGAGACAGGTAAGGTGGTCTGGTACTCCCATATCTTTAAGAATTTGCCACAGTTTGTTACGATCCACACAATCAAAGGCTTTAGCTTAGCCAATGAAGCAGAAATAGAAGTTTTTCTGGAATTCTCTTGCTTTCTCCATGATCCAGCGAATGTTGGTGATTTGATCTCTAGTTCTTTTGCCTCTTCGAAACCCAGCTTGTACTTCCGGTAGTTCTCGGTTCACATACTGCTGAAGCCTAGCTTGTAGGATTTTGAACTGGCATGTGAAATGAGTGCAATTGTGCGGTAGTTTGAACACTCTTTGGCATTGCCCTTCTTTGGAACTGGAATGTAAACTGACCTTTTCCAGTCTTGTGGCCACTGTTGAGTGTTCCAAATTTGTTGGCATATTGAGTGCAGCACTTAAACAGCATCATCTTTTAGGATTTTAAATAGCTCAGCTGGAATACTGTCATCTCCGCTAGCTTTGTTGTTACTAATGCTTCCTAAGGCCCACTTGACTTCACTCTCTAGGATGTCCAGCTCAAGTTCAGTGACCACACTATCATGGCTATCAGGGACATTCAGATCTTTCCTGTATAGTTCTTCTGTGTATTCTTTCCACCTCTTCTTAATCTCATCTGCTTCTGTTAGGTCTCTGCCTTCTTTGTCCTTTATCATGCCCGGATGTTCCGGAGCCATCGCGCCGGAACATCCACCCCAGGTAAGTTCATCTGGGGGGTGATTCTGCAGGGGGGCAGGGGGTGGGAGGCCATTCTGCCATGGGTTTTGGGGGGCTGAATGCCAGTGCATTTGGCCTCACCGAAATCTGTGGCGAAATTCTCTGCCATCCCTAGTTGGAAAAGCATGTTTGCTATGATCAGCAAGTTGTCTTGGCAAAACTCTATTAGCTTTTGTCCTGCTTCATTTTGTACACCAAGGCCATGCTTGCCTGTTATGTTATCCTGGTGATTTCTTGACTTCCTACTTTAGCATTCCAATCCCCTATGATGAAGTGGACATCTTTTTTTGGTGTTAGTTCTAGAAGGTGTTGTAAGTCTTCTTCATAGAACTGATCAACCTCAGCTTCTTCGGCCTCAGTGGTTGGGGCATAGACTTGAATTACTGTGATGTTGAATGGTTTGCCTTGGATTCGTACTGAGATCATTCTGTCGTTTTTGAGATTGTACCCCAGTACTGCTTTTCCCACCCTTTTATTGACTATGAATGCTACTCCATTTCTTCTAAGGGATTCTTGCCCACAGTAGTAGATATGATGGTCACCTGAATTAAATTATCTCATGCTCGTCCATTTTAGTTCGCTGATTCCCAAGATGTCGATGTTCAATCTTGCCATCTCATGTTTGACCACCTCCAGCTTACCTTGATTCATTGACCTTACATTCCAGGTTCCTAAACAATATTGTTCTTTACAGCATCGGATTTTCTTTTCACCACCAGACACATCCACAGCTGAGTGTCCTTTTGGCTTTGGCCCAGCCACTTCACTCTTTCTGGCACTACTTGGAAATACCCTCTGCTCTCTCTCCATGGGGTTTTCTTGGCAAGAATACTGGAGTGGATTGCCATTTCCTTCTCCAGTGGACCATATTTTGTCAGAACTCTCCGCCATGACCTATCCGTCTTGGGTGGCCCTGCACAGCATAGCTTATGGTTTCACTGAGTTACGCAAGCCCCTTTGCCACAACAAGGCAGTGATCCATGAAGGGGCACAAAGCCTTGAGTGGGGGTTAAAGAAGAAAGACAGAAATGCCTCCATCAATTGGAGGCATTTCTTTCTTATTTTATTCCCCCACCCCCAGTCCCTGAATATGGGAGATGGAATTTCAGGATGAAAATGAGTGGGGGGAAGCTTAAACCCTCCTCTCCTGAGATGCCATGGTCCCAATCCAAACTGGGGTTGTGCATGCTTGCAGAAGAGTAGGGAAAACTATGGTGAATTAGGGAAATCAAGCTCTGCTATGCTTGATTAAGGGCACAATCCCATGCATGTTTAGACAGACAAAAGTCCTACAACTTCCAGCATTCCCCAGACAGCTATGTAGGAACTGTAGGACTTTTGTCTGTCTAAACATGCATGGGATTGCACCCTAAGAGAATTTTGAGCTTGGCCATCAAAGTGCTTAAGTACGCATGTGAGGAGAGGGAGTATACTAGGCCTACCCCCTCCTCACATTTTTCCATTGTCTTCTACTTCTGGTGGCTGACTTTCTGAAGAGGAGAGCATCCTGTATCCATGGAGGCTCTCCACGCATTTGAGAACACTGGAAAAATCAGGATTTTCAATCATGTGGAGAACCTCCCTGGATACAGGAGGCTCTCACACATTTATTCTACTCAGATATAGAACATCTGAACAGAACTTTTGTTTCCATCAAAACCATCTCTTCTTGATCCCCTTTCAAATCACCTCCACCAAGGTGAATCAGCTCTCCTCTCTTCTGTCACATGGTAGTAGCAAAGTGCATAAGATTGCTGCACTGGGAATCAAGAGAAACAGGTTCACATTTTGCCTTTCTTGAATAGTATTATATTCTTCTGTCTGTTCCAAAATTTCACCACCATCTGTATCTGATGTGGATGTAAAGTTGTATCCAATAGGTTGTATCCAATGTTGGTCTAACTTAAGCTCCATTCATTTCAGTATATCTACTTTAAGTAGGACTACCATTGGGAAAAACCTGTAGTCATTGTGGTGCCAAGGAAAAAGAAGCATGAAAACTGGGAGGGGAGGGAGTGTACACAAATGATTCCAGAGGATGTTAGCAAGCCTGAGGTTATTATACGATGATGGGTGCTTCTTCTTATTATTTGTTACATTTATACCTCAACTTTTCATCCAAGGAGCTGAATGCAGCATACATGATCTTCCTCCTCTCTGTTTTATTCTCAACAACCCTTTGAAGTAGGTTAGGCCGAAAGTCAGTGACTGGTCAACCAGTGAGATCCATGGCTGTGTGGGGACTTGAACTTGGGTCTCCCCCAGTCCAACACTCTAATGACTACATCACACTGGCTCTCGTTACTTTATTGTTGTAGTTGTAGTTGTTGTTGTCATCTTCCAAAAATAACCAGAGTGGCATACAGCAGAAGTATAAAACAATAGTACAACCCCGCCCAATTTCTAAAAGAAAACAACAACAACAACAAAAACCCTTTAGAGTGAAATATGTTATGTGAACAGATGTTGGCTAACACAATGGGAGTTTCCCTTCCCATGTCCCTACCCCACAGCCCACAGCACACACCCAAATCTGCTACAGAGGGTTCCTCAACCTTCTGGAGCAGATCTGGGGAGCATGTGAGGGACTGCAGGGCAGGGAGGGGGAAGGAAATTTGATGAGTAGCAGTGTCTATTCTGCTGCTGGAAGGACACCACTGGATTCAATCTGTGGTTTGCCACCTTTGTTCTCTCGGTGCCCTTCTATCTTTGTTCACCATCATTAGTTTCCATTCTTTCCCTCCTGTGCTTATCAATAGTCCCATAGGTATTTGAGCAGGGCAATGTGAGTGACTGTCCATGCTTAAGTAGTCATAGTTCTGGTTTTTGTTGCTGGTGTCTCAGTTTCAAGAAAGTTTAGACCCTATTTAAGAGAGAGGCAAAACACAGAAATGGATATTCCTAATGTTAATCACAAGCAAGTGATACTTTTTTCTTTTTCTTTTTTACAAACAGAGGATTATCCCAGAAGGCATCAACAAATGCAAATAGATAAGAAGTGCATCTTTTAAGGAGCCTCTATGATTATCTGTTCATGTATATAAATTAGTCTGATCTGTTGCTTCATACCTGTAGGAAACTTGAAGTTTACCATATCGAAGAATAACTTGTTTCTTTCCAAATATGATTATTTAAGGCTAGCTCTCTTGGCTGGTGGCATTAAAGCAGTAACTCAGCAACAATATGGCATATCTGTCAAAGAACTGGAAATATCAAATGCTTTATTTGAGAGATTCTTCTTCAACCCAACTCTATTTTATTAATTATTGTATCTAGGGATGTTAGAGAATTCTGCCACAGATCCCAGGGGGGCAAATTCCAGTGAATACGGCCCCCCAGAATCTGTGGCAGAACGTAGGCCCCTGCCCCACCACCCCGTGAAAGCCCTGCGAAACGGAGCCTACCTGGCTGCAGCTCCGTCATAGCGACCACCATTTGCGTCCCTATGCCGGCCCGTGATAGGCTACTTACATATTTACGTAGCCTATCACGGCTAAAGCAGGGACACAAATAACATCCCCTGCGCTAGAGATGGCAGAGAATTCCGTCACGGATTACAGTGAGGCCGGATTCTAAAGAATCTAAAGAATCCGACCCTCCGGAATCCGTGGCGTTACGGCCTCCCGCCCCCCCGCCCCCTGCAGAATCCCCAGGGACGGAACTTACCTGGGGCGGATTCGGCAGTGGCGGCTCCAGCGGTGGCGGTGACTCCAGCGGCTGGTCCCCTGGCGGGCATGGCCAGGCTGCTGCAGCTGCCATTGGCAGCCTTACAGCTGTAATAGGCTACATAAGTATTTATGTAGCCTATCACAGCTAACCCCCCCCAAAAAAACCCAGCATATGCAAATGGCGGCAGCTACGATGGCTGCCATTTGCGTTCCCTATTTTTCGCCGTTCTAGCCTACGTAAATATTTACGTAGGCTATTACGATGAACAAAAGGGGAACGCAAATAGTGTAGTGGGCGCTATTTGCATTCCCCTTTTTTCGCCGTAATAGCCTACGTAAATATTTATCTAGGCTAGACTAGAACGGCGAAAAATAGGGAATGCAAATGGCGGCTGCCGTAGCCGCCGCCATTTGCGTACACTGTTTTTTTTTGGGGGGGGGGGTTAGCCATGATAGGCTATGTAAATACTTACGTAGCCTATCATGGCAGCCTGTCTGGACGCAAATGGCAGCTGCTACGGCGGCCGCCATTTGCGTCCACAGCAGCCTGTCCACGGTCGGAACTCCAGCTGCAGACGGGCCTGGCCGGCTGCTCCGCGGAGCTGCTGCGGAGAGGAGCTGGCCGGACAGGATTATGGGGAGGAGGACCAGATCACCTCACCCCCACCGCGAAAAATTTTGTGAAAAGGTGAGTTTCGTACATCCCTACCCTATGCCATTTGCGTCCCTGCTTTAGCCGTGATAGGCTACGTAAATATTTATGTTGCCTATCACGGGCTTGCGTAGGGACGCAAATGGCATTCCCTATGCAGGATGCCATTTGCGTCCACAGCAGCCCGGCAGCAGCTGGAGGCCCTGCTGGCAGCACTGCAGCGTGGCCACGGAGCGGAGCCAGCCAGGCAGGATTCCGGGGGGAGGAACGGATCACCTCCCCCCCTTGAGGATTCTGGGGGGAGGAATGGATCACCTCTCCCACCTGCGGAACCCAGTGGAGCCAGGTAAGCGGGGTTTTGTACACCCCTAATTGTATCCCATTTTCCCTCCAAACAGCTTAGAAGTCTGTGGGCTTCTTCACATAGAGCTTTTATCCTGCTATTGAGATGGGTTACTCACGGAAGTTTGTGGGTCTTTTAGATGATATTGTCAACCTCCAGGGCGTCTCCTGCACTAAATGACCTTTATTCCATTTTTTAAAAGATCGGAGATAATGAGTTATCAAATTATAGCACTTGAGTTCCACTTAAGATCCCTTGAAAACCCAATAAGAGGACCTAGACCACAGTGCCATCTAGTGGCTGTATAATTAAACATATCAAAGACTCAGATAAGGGGGGAAAGGAGAGAGGAATGGAAGCACTCCTAAAGCGAGTCTGTCTTGATCCTGCATTTAAAACAGAAGCAGAAAGCAGAAGCCCCATTTTAAATGCAGGATTTTAGGCTGGTGTAGAAATGCTTTGTATACATACTCCATTTTATCTTCACAACACCCTCTGGGACAAATTAGGCTGAGAATCTGTGATTTATTTATTTTTATTTATGTATTTATTACATTGCTATACCACTCAATAGCCAAAACTTTGTAGGCAGTTCACAACAGTTAAAACTAGAAAATACAACATGATAAAGCATAACACTTTTAAAAGTTTAAAACTACAGTATAAAACCAAAGTTAAAAAACAAACACCAGCAGCAGTATAAAGATCTAAAAATACAATAACAGATTTTAAAAAAACAAAACACAAAAGACAGAATACAATTCCTCAGAGAGTAAGAAGTTCTTCCCCTAGTGCTGAGAAGACCACAATGTAGGCACCAAGCAAGACTTTCTGGGGCAGGCATTACACATTCAAGGCGGAAGCTGAAAAGGTCCTCTCCTTAGTAGCTAACCACTTCACTTCATTTGGCAGGGGTACCTGGAAAAAGACCTCTGAAGATGATCTTAGGGTTGAGACAGATATTGTCTGGACTTTTTCAAGGCCATATAGAGAACTTCATAGCTCAGCCAAGATTTGAACTCAGGTCTATGGTATTTAGTACACACTACTGGCTTTCCAGTTGTAGAATGCCCACATGGACTGATTTAATCAATCTGCAGTGTTCTATATGTCCTGGGGTCAATCTACACGAGTGATTTAGTACAGAGGGAATACAGTTTGAGGTCCTTTGTGACACATGATATTATTACCAATCCGCAGCCAACCAGAAGCTTCCCTCTTGAAAAGCTGCATTTCCGGAGTCCTTTACTCTATTTTTTGCTTAAAGTGACTCCCAGGCGGTTCAGCTGCAGTGTGCCCCATCCTTCCGCATTGAATCCTGGGTGTGCCTCTGTGACATGGCTTTGACCTGGCAGTGACGTGGTCAAGGGTTGGGGCCACCTCTCCCCCCCATTTCCTTCTTTGCTAATCAAAATACCTAGCCTGCCTTTTCAATTCATGAATGTGCTACAGTGCTGTTTCTGCCATTCGCAGTTGTGCAGTTGTTGCTCCCTACCCCCATTCACTCTTCCACCACTGGGAGTACCTAGCCTGCCTTTTCCATTCATAGATTTTAAATTTCATTTCTCCCAGGGTTTTTTTTTTTTTGGAGGGTGCCAGGTTGGGAATTGAATTTGCCAAAACAGCACCCACAGGCACCATGTTGGGGAAGTAACTCGTTATCTTGTCTTGCATATCACTGAGCGTGGAAAGGGGAGATGTGGATGGGAGCGAACCTATCATTGTCAATGGGCCTGCGTTTCTCATTCATAAAAGTGATACGGAACTGTTTTTGGGCTTCAGAATTGTGTATTTGTTGCTTTCGCCAATCAGAGTATCTAGCCTTTATCTCCCATTCATAAAAGTGTGGGCAGGAGGAGGAGGCTTAGTTCATGGTCAGGAAGCAGAGGCAGCAATGGCAGCAGCCTTGGCTTCAGAAAGTTTAGGGAAAAAAACTACCACATGAAGCCTTTGAATACCAGTGTAGATGTTTAAAATGCCAATGTGTATTGTGTAGCATTTTTCTCTGTGTTAGTTCTTCTTATAGTTTCTCAATTAAAGAAGGGGGTGGGAATAAGCAGCTGGGAAAATTAGATGTTTGCTTTTAAAATTATATTATAGAAATGATTATATGCTTGTATTTGTTAAATGAATGTATTACTGATTTTTTTAAAGTTAATTCATTAATTGTGAAGAGTGCTATGGAGATCCCCATTTCATGGTTTGTGTCATGATCTAGAAATTCTACATGTGCATAATATGAATTCCTTGTTAGTCAGTGCTCCTGTGAAAGTTCATCATGCTTTGATCCTCAAAGTTAATTTTAACTGAGTCTTTGTCATCCTTCACCATCTTGCTCAGAACATGCCTCAGAAGAAACATATATTTTAAAGACAGCAGCAATGACAAAGAAGAAACCAAACCCTCCATTTCTAAAGTATTTTGAAAGGGTAACTAAAAAGCAGCCCAGTATCTGACATTGTGTGAACGGAGGACCAATGATCTCACTAATGAGCTTTTAAACCCTCTTTGGAGATAACAAAATGTCATAACAACAATGGATGAGCAGTTTAAGGATATGAAACATGGTCCAAAAGCGTTAGCCTTGGAAGATAAGAAGGGCACTTACACAAGTTGCCTGCGATAATTTCTCTGCATGTAATAATAGCATCTCTCCTCCTAATGCCTCAACCTTGAGGCAAATGCTGATAAGATTCAGCATAGAATATTTCCCAGGTTTAAGGCCTTCTTTCCTTTTGCACGCTCTTTTTCAGTGCACTTCAAAGGACATCATCTTATCTACTCTTCAAGTGGAAGACAAACAAAGGCCCTCCCAACTGTCATCATCACTTTTTCCCTGTCAGAGAAGATTATATATATATATATATATATATATATATATATATATATATACACATACACACACAAACACACATACATGCACCTCTTTGGAATTCAGGGCCTATGATCTAGAGGTCAGCTTGAACTATTTCCATCTGCAATCCGTATTTTTGTGTCTTCTTCTGATGTCCTTCCCAGATATCTTGTGGCACGGAAAGAGTAAAGCTGAGGCTTGGACAATATCTTACTGGCTACTGTCCAGAGGTGTTAGTAAGACAACACTCACCGACATTCTGGCTGATTAGCATTAATCAATCCTTTTGCTTCATCTTTTAATATTGTTAAGATAGGTACAAAGACATGTAATATTCCAGCTCAAAAAGGCTAGAACTCTCTTACATTTTTCAAGGCACATCTGGAGGCCTTGCTAACATTTTGATTAGCAAGTCAAGCATAAATTGGCATTGCGTTAAACAGGAAAAAAGGGGGAGAGCGGATAACCAAAGTTCTCTCTCTTATGTGGGATTAGATTGAAATGATAACAAAGACTGCCAAAGAAATCTGGATGCTCCTGCCACAAGGGTGATGCCCTTCCTGCGTGACTGATTTTCTACTAGGAGTCTGTCATAAGTTATGAAGCATAATCCACAGAGCAGTCAGAACAAAGAGACACCCAGCATGCCAGTGCTGATGAAGGAACTCGGGGAGACCCTTGCTAAGTAAGAATTATGTCCTGTGTTGTTCAAGACTGGTGAGTTTGAAATGGATGGTAGATGCTGATCATATTAAAAGATCCCTCCCCCCAATATTTGATGGAATCTGACTTTTTGGTGGTTTTTGTTTCTTGGGGTTTTTTTGCAAGAGACCCAGGGTCTTATTAACCAGATTATAGTCATTACTACTCCTATGGATTTAACTATCTCTATCTATCTATCTATCTATCTATCTATCTATCTATCTATTTTCTATACCGCCCAATAGCTGAAGCTCTCTGGGCAGTTCACAAAAATTAAAACCAAAAAGCACACAGTAAACCAATATAAAATATTAAAGCATTAAAACCACAATATAACAATATAACCAGAATAAAACCAGAATAAAGCCTAGCAGCAATGCAGAGATTTAAAATACAGATTTAAAACAGCAAAGCTAAAACTTGTAGTAAACTACTGTACTAATAGGTAATTTGGAAGGGTTAGGATCCAGAAATCAGTTGGGGGGTTTCATTTTTTATTTATTGGCTTCTGCCAAAATCTGAATACCAAAACATGGCTTTAAAAATACACTAAATAATTATACACTGACAACTCATTTGGAAAATAGTATATGCCTTAATTGATTTCAGCATTTTATGCAGAATAAAGGAACGATTCCTTGATTAAGGAGCAGGGGTAGTAAGTGTGTAGGGGTGTGTGTGTGTGTGTGTGTGTGTGTGTACAAGCAAAAATATACATCTCTTGAAAAAGGAGGCCCTTTTCCAAAAGAGTCACTCAGCCGCTGACACTTCCCACTGCAAAATAAAAGACTGTGTTTTACATAACCCTCCTTCATCTGTATGTACACCCACATTTAATTTTTCCCCCCTTCAACAGACGCAAGGGCTTAAAATAACTATGCTGGCAATGTCTTTCTTCAGGAAAACGTGATCACATTAATGATTAATGCATGTGTTTAAATGGGTAGATAAGATACTTTAGGCAAACCTCTCAAATAGAATTTATTTAAAATTGCCATGTGCTCTGAGATGGCAGACTTAGCTTCTGCAGTGTCAGCCGAAATGACTGAAGATGAACATTTCCTCATTGCCACCTGGAGAATTCTGGGTTTGGCCTAATGCAGAGGCAGCTCTGTGTTTGGGGCAAATAAGGTGACGACCCTCTGCCTCTTCCCCACCCACTTGTGGCAGAGAAATCCCCCATAAATTTGCTCCAATGCATAGCATGCAGCTGCCGATTGCCATGCATGATCTTCTCTTGCCCTTTTCCAACAATCTCAGTAGAACATCGCGTATCTGCCCTGCCCTTTGCCACACCAGCTACCACTGGCTTAAGGCACATCCCTTCACGCAATATCTTGCAAAGCTCAAGACTACATTTCCACTTTATTTTTTTTAAAAAATCCCCTTTAGAGGGATGGTTATATATCTAGAAGTGTGTGCAAGTGGCCTCTTGAAATTCCCCACCTTACTTGTGAGCAGAGATATTTGGGAGACCATTTCACCAAATTTCTCCAGGGGGAGGAGAAATTCTGAACTGATTCTCCCAGGTAGGGCTCCCCATGGGCAGGGCTTGTAGCACAGCTTCGTTCTTTTTTCCTAAGGGTTTTGGGTGGTTTCGTGCTGCAACAGCATCAACTGTCTTGGCAGGCTGGCCCCCAGTTTGTGCAGGTGGGGCAGTGTTGTGCCAATCTCCAAGGATAAGGTGGGGTTAGTGCTCTGCCAAAATCTGTCCTCCAATTTCCTGAACCCCCCCCACACACACATGCATGCACACACGCCCACCCACCCATGAAAGAGGCTTCCATTGTTCTGCCTCATTCAGGATGTTTTATACTTTATTTTTGTGGTGTTTTTGAACTTAGCTAATCACAGCTAGCCTCCCAGGCTGCCTGCATATCCTAATCTGAAAAAGCCCTGTGGGAGGAATTACCTCACGGTGCCTTGAAATGGGCTTTAATTCAAGTGTAGGGAGGTGAGGAGGCTTCAGGCAGCCAGAGAGAGGATTGTAGAATGAAAAGCAGGACACTTGTGCTCACTCCTCGGCCACCTCCTAAGCACAGAACTAGTTATATCACAGACTAGGGGCTGTATGCAGTGGTGTCCATCTGCCAACCGAATGGATACCAGTGGAAGAATAGATCCCCGCTCTGAACCTAAGAGCCATGCTGGATCAGACCAGCATTTTCTTCATGCAGTGGCCAACCAGATGACCATGGGAAGCCCATAAGCAAGGCATGAGTGTATCATCACCCTCCCACTAATGATTCTTAGCAACTGGCATTCAGAATTATACTGCCTCTGCTACTTGAAGAAATATATATAGCCAATTCTGAGGCTTGATGCCTTTCATTGACTAGCCCTAGTTGGAGATGCCAGGGATTGAACTTGGGAACTCCTGCATGCAAAGCATATGCTCTTCTTCTAATCTACAACCATTCCCCAATTTGAGGTCATCATCATTTTTTTAGCAGCTGCACAGATAATGGGATGGAAAGATGTCAACATTCTTAAAAAATAACACCAGTTGTAGGTGTCTGTGTGGGTGACTGGGTTCTTAGGAATTTCCAAGCCCTGTACAAATCTGAATTGCTTTGTCTGTTTTTGAGATTCCCATTCAAACCTTTTCCTGAGGTTTGCTTTCTTACTAAACATCCTCTTGTCCAGTATGCTTGCATGAGTCGTATAAGCTCCACTTCAGAATAAGAGAAAGGCAGATTTGAATTACAAGATTCCCCCCACCCCCAACAGCTTTACTAACCTTTGATTATATCACTTAAGTGCCTTCTCTTTATCTTTACAGGCCAGGCACTGGCTTGTACAGCTCATTTGTCACAAAATATCTTCCTAATAGGAGGTTGTTCCCACCTAAACTCAGCTCAGAAATAGCACAAGCATAAAAAACTGAACAAATGAGAAAGACTACAATTCATTTGCTAGGAAGTTACGAGGGAATAAAATACACTCGGAGGGGTGGTGGTCTAGAATTAATTACATACGCAGCAAACAGGATTCTCCTGATTATGAAATGTTGGCTTTTTAATTTTTTAATCTCTCCTGATAGCAGACTCTGCTGAAGTGATTGAGGAAATCCCTGGTGTGATTAATTCCTATCTTCCTAATGGAATAGTGGGCAATGCTGCTGGTGTAGAAGGATGTTTGAAACACTTTCAGTGTGTTTATTAAGCCATATGGGAAACAGCTTTTAATGAAACATTTTTTCAAAGTACCAAGGTGTTTGTTTTTTACCTCCCCCCCCAAAAAAAAATAAATACAGGGAATTTGGCACCAACGGCTTCAGTGGGTTTGATTTTATAAGTGAAGTTATTGCTCGTGAAAGTGGATTGGCATCACATTGCTTTGGATCAGGAGGATAAAAGTGAAGTTCTTTGACACAATTTTAGAGCATTCTTTTAGGACTGTCTCAGTGAGGCTTACCTGATGCCAAGGAGGTCAGGGCACCTGGAATCTTTATTGTGGTATAGAAGAAAGAAATTGGCAGGTGCAGCTTTTCAGGAAGGGGAGAGAAAAGTTGTGTCTGCTGAAATTCTCTTCTCCATGTGATTCCTCCATTGGAGGTAATGGAGCCTTGTCTTTCATTGTACCTGGTCATGATAATGTCTGTTGTAGGGGCCCAATGTTCAAAAAATGTTAGCATTAGGAAGTGACTAGGGTAGTAGAGCTGGGAAGGAACAGCGAGCATACTGTCAGTAAAAAATGGAGAAGAAGAAAAAAAACGGACTGAAACAGATATAGGCTGCAATCCTATGGCTGCTAGACAGTGGCTGGACAGCCGTAGGATTGTTCGTTTGCTGGAACACTGTAAATGCCCCCTTACCTGCTGCCTTGCAGGCAGTGCAGATCATCCCTGGGCTCTGCCCCCAGATGAGCAGCATGGAGTGGGGCAAAAGGGTGCATTCCCGGTGGTGGGGCAGGGAGGGACAGGAAGCGCTGAAGTGCTGGCACGATGCTTCCTATGCATCATCCAGCTTCCCCACCCTCCCGCTCCAAAGTCCTATGGCTAGACAGACGAAATCAGCTGTCTAGGTCCAAGTGCAGTGTGGCCAGAGTGCGGAGAGAAGATCCGCTCTGCCTGCCCTGCATTGGATAGGCAGTTGCCTCTGAGTTCAGAGGCAGCCACCTCTCTATGTAGGATTGCTCCCTTAGGGTGCAATCCTATGCATGTTTAGACAGAAAAAAATCCTACAACCCACAGCATTCTCCATGTTTTTTCTGTCTAAACATGCATAGGATTGTGCCCTTAGGCTGTAATCTTATACCGACCTACCTGGAAGTAAGCTCCAGTAAATACAATGAGACTTACTTCTGAGTCGATATGTATAGGATTGCACTCTTAACAGATTTAAAAGACTTGGAGGAAATAAAATAGGCACCAGCTGACTCTGTCTGTGCAGGTCAATCTGTATAACCAGGGTGCAACTACTAAAAAGGCCCATTCAACTTTATAGTATCCATACATCTAGCTCTTGCCCACTCCCAAGCCTATGACTTACTCTTGCTCTTATAGAATCATAGAATCATAGAATCATAGAATAGTAGGGTTGGAAGGGGCCTACAAGGCCATCGAGTCCAACCCCCTGCTCAATGCAGGAATCCAAGTCAGAGCATCCCTGACAAATGGCTGTCCAGCCTCGTCTTGAAGGCCTCCAGTGTGGGAGAGCCCACCACCTCCCCAGGTAATCAGTTCCATTGTTGTATTGCTCTTCCAGTCAGGAAGTTTTTCCTGATGTTCAGCCGGAATCTGGCTTCCTGTCACTTGAGCCCATTATTCCGTGTCCTGCACTCTGGGATGATCAAGAAGAGATCCTGGCCTTCTTCTCTGTGACAACCTTTCAAATACTTGAAGAGTGCTATCATATCTCCCCTCAGTCTTCTCTTCTCAAGGCTAAACATGCCCAGTTCTTTGAGTCTCTCTTCATAGGGCTTTGTTTCCAGTCCCCTGATCATCTTTGTTGCACTCCTCTGAACCCTCTCCAGTTTGTCTGCATCCTTCTTAAAGTGTGGTGCCCAGAACTGTACTCCAGATGAGGCCTAACCAGTGCTGAGTACAGGGGAACTAGTACTTCCCGGGATTTGGAAGCGATGCTTCTATGAATGCAGCCCAAAATAGCATTTGCCTTTTTTGCAGCCACATCACATTGTGATGTCGCTTACTCTACTTCCTCTAGAAGCTCTGGGGTGAAGATGAAAGGGTGTGCCACTGTATTGGAGGCCTTCATCAGCCTACCAATGTGATTAATGATCAGAGGTACAGTCCTCTGGCACCCATTTATACACCCCAGTTAGCCAGCTGGGAGGTAAGCCCAATTTGCATGTTTGCCTCCTGTGGATTCAGCTGTACTCACAGGGTTGTGGATTTTTATTTTATTTTGAGGATGATGACCTAGTGTTTTAGTTATGTTAAGGTTTTAAACATTTATGTTGATATCTATATCTACACACATGCGTGTGTGTGTGTATGTATATTTATTTTTGCGGTAATTTCTCTTAAATTCTTCTTAACTCAACTGATGCCATCTTCTATGTAGTGTTGAAGTCAAATACAGCTGTGCAGTACTTTGTCAGGAAATAAAACAAAGAGACAAGAAAAAAATTATTACACATACTTGAAAGTATTGCTGTGTGCAAATGGCCTCTCAAAATTCTCCAGCCTATTTGTGGGCAGAGAAATGGGGGGGGGGCAATTTCACCTAATTTCTCCTAGGGGAGGAGGAATTCTCCAACAGTTTCTCACAGATAGGGCCCACTGCTGGGCTGGCAAGGGCTGTAGCACAGGTTCTTTCTTTTTTACTTAAGGGTTTTTGGTTTATTACACTTCTTCTGTGAGTGACAACAGCATCAACTGCGTTGAGGCTTCCACTTTTCTGAGGCAACATTTTGAATTTCTTTTGCTGGAATTTTTGAGCTTACCCTTTCACTGCGAGAGGTGTGTGTGTGTGTTTTCTCTCTCTCTTGCACATGTTTCCATTGCTCTGCAACCTCCCAAGCCACCTGTACTTTCCCACCTGAAAAAGCCCAATGGGAAGGATTGCCTCATTATTTATTTATTCATTCATTTCATTTCTATACCGCCCAATAGCCGAAGCTCTCTGGGTGGTTCACAAAAATTAAAACCAAACAACACACAGTAAAACAATTTAAAATATATAGAACATTAAAACCACAATATAACAATACAACCACAATAAAACCTAGCAGCAGTGCAGGAGTTTAAAATACAGATTTAAAACCGCAAAGCTAAAAGACTAGAAAGCTAAAATGCTAAAATGCCTGGGAAAATAAAAAGGTCTTCACCTGGCGCCGAAAGGAATACAATGTAGTTGCCAGGCGAACCTCACTAGGGAGCTCATTCCAGAGCCGGGGTGCCACAACAGAAAAAGCCCTCCTCCTAGGAGCCACCCACCTCACTTCCTTTGGCAGGGGCTCACGGAGAAGGGCCGCTGATGATGATCTTAAGGTCCGGGCAGGCACATATGGGAGGAGGCGATCCTTCAGGTAACCTGGCCCCAAGCCGTTAAGGGCTTTGAATGTTAACACCAGCACTTTGAATTGGGCCCGGAAATGGACTGGCAGCCAGTGCAGCTGGAAAAGTACTGGCGTAATATGAACTCACAGGTCAGTCCCTGTTAACAATCTTGCTGCCCTATTTTGGACCAGCTGAAGTTTCCGGACCATTTTCAAAGGCAGCCCCACGTATAATGCATTGCAGTAATCCAGACGAGAAGTTATCAGAGCATGGATAACTGTAGCTAGGCTATCTCTGTCCAGATAAGGGCGTAGTTGGTATACCAGCCTAAGCTGATAAAAAGTGCTCCGTGCCACTGAGTTCACCTGTGCCTCAAGTGACAGTTCTGGATCCAAGAGCACCCCCAAACTATGAACCTGATCCTTTAGGGGGAGTGCAACCCCCTCCAGAACAGGTTGAATATCACCTAGCCGGGCAGACGAACCACCCACTAACAGGACCTCCGTCTTGTCTGGATTGAGTTTCAGTTTATTGGCCCTCATCCAGTCCATTACCGTGCCCAGGCACTGGTTCAGAACAGCCACTGCCTCACCTGGTTTTGATGAGAAAGAGAGGTAGAGCTGGGTGTCATCCGCATATTGATGGCACCTCAGCCCACACCTCCGGATAACCTCCCCCAGCGGTTTCATGTAGATGTTAAACAGCATGGGGGATAGAATAGAGCCCTGTGGAACCCCATGGCACAATTGCCATGGCACAGAGCAATAATCCCCCAGCACCACCTTCTGGAATCGGCCATCCAAGTAGGAGCGGAACCACTGTAGTGCAGTGCCTCCAACTCCCAACCCAGACAACCTATCCAGAAGGATACCATGGTCGATGGTATCGAAAGCCGCTGAGAGGTCCAGGAGAATCAACAGGGTCGCACTCCCCCTGTCCCTCTCCCGGCAGAGGTCATCCCACAGGGCGACCAAGGCAGTTTCCGTTCCAAAACCAGGCCTGAAGCCCGATTGAAATGGATCTAGATAATCCGTTTCATTCAAGAGTGCCTGGAGCTGTCCTACAACCACCCGCTCAAGCACCTTGCCCAGGAAGGGGACGTTGGACACTGGCCTATAATTGTTAACATCCTCTGGGTCCAGGTTAGGCTTTTTCAGGAGTGGTCTAATTACTGCCTCTTTTAAAGCAGCAGGCACCACTCCCTCTCTCAAGGAGGAATTTACAACCACCTGGATCCAGCTGGACATCTCTTCCTTGTTTGATTTAATAAGCCATGTAGGGCAAGGGTCAAGCACACAAGTGGTCGATCGGACTTGGCCAAGCACCTTGTCCACATCCTCAGGCCTCAGTAACTGAAACTCATCCAATAAAACTGGACCAGACGGTGCTCTGAACGCCTCTACCAATGGAACTGCATTAATGGTGGTGTCCAATTCATGACAAATCTGAGCGACTTTATCCTCAAAGTGCCGTGCAAACTTGTCACAGTGTGCTACCAAGGGTTCCACCATCTCTCTCCCTGGCCCAGAATGTAACAGGCCGCGAACCACACGGAAAAGCTCCGCTGGACGACACTGAGAAGATGCAATGCTGGTGGAAAAGAACTGTCTCTTTGCCACCCTCACCGCCACAGAGTAGGCTCGATAGTGGGCTCTTACCTGTGTTCGGTCAGACTCAGCAAGAGTTTTCCTCCACCTGCGTTCTAGTTGTCTCCCCTCTTGCTTCATTGCCCTCAGCTCAGGTGTATACCAAGGAGCTGGCTGGGCTCTGCTCAGAGGGAGAGGGCGCTTGGGCGCGATCGTGTCAACCGCCCGAGTCATCTCTGCATTCCACAGAGCGACCTGGGCTTCAACAGGAACACCAGCCATACCAGCAGGAAAATCCCCCAGAGCCCTCTGGAATCCATCGGAATCCATTAATCTCCGGGGGCGGACCATTTTAATAGGTCCCCCACCATTGCAGAGGGGAAAGGCCGCCAGGAGTCTAAACCTCAGCAGGAAGTGATCTGACCATGACAAAGTTAAGTCCTCCACTTTCAGATCACCATCCTCCTGCCCAGTCGAGAAAACCAGATCAAGCGTGTGTCCTTTTATATGCGTTGGGCCAATGACATGTTGGGACAGCCCCATGGTTGTCATGGCGGCCATGAAGTCCTGAGCTGCCCCGGATACAGCGGCCTCGGCATGGAAGTTGAGATCCCCCAGGACCATCATCCTGGGGGTCCTCAACACCAAGTCCGAGACCACCTCCGTCAGCTCAGGCAAGGAGTCTGATGGGCAGCGGGGTGGGCGGTATACCAACAGAATCCCTAATCTGTCCCGGGTACCCAACACAAGGTACAAACACTCAAGATCTGCACTCGAATGAGCAGGAAGCCTGGAGAGGGAGATTGAATTCCTATAGACCACGACAACCCCCCCTCCCCGACCCTCAAGTCAGTGTTGGTGCTGCACCAAGTACCCAGGAGGGCACAACTTGCTCATGATGGCTTTAACTGAAGTGAGGAAGCTGAGGAGGCTACAGGCAGCCACAGAGATTACAGTACAATGACAGACAGGACTCTCATACACACTCCTCAGCCACCTCATAAGTAAGGTAAGCACAAGAACCTCAAACCCAACCCATACATTAAAGAGGCAGAATCCCAATGTAAAGGCAATTAATGGCATTATTGCATATATATCCTATACTGCCCACAAGGAGTTTAGGGCAGCTGATATGGCTTTCTCTCTTTCTCTCTCTTTTTCTCTCTCCTCATCCAGAAGTGAGCCCTACCCCAACCCCATACACAACCCCCCTGCCCCCTCTCCAGTCCTGCTTTTTTACTTCAGCTTCTTTGATAGCATTTTTGCTTAGGAATAAGCAAACTCACCCTTGTCTGGGTTATGCGCCGCTATCCAGCCCCCCACTGACTGACCCTGCTCACCACATGCGGTGAGCCCCTGGGTAGTCTGCTGGCAGCGGCTGCTCAACCCCTATGCTGAGTGGCCATCTAGGCAAACTACAGACATAAATAGTCCATTTATGCCTGTAATTTTGCATAAACGTCGGCTTTACAGTTGCCATTTGTGCACATGGGCATTTACGAAAAATGCTGAGCCTCTATTTTTATGCATAATGGAAGCTCAGTGAGGGATCAGGAGTCCCTACACTTTCCTGACTCAGCGTGCACTGAGTCAGGAAAGATTGAGCTCTGCAGATTGTAGTCCAGGGGGCAGAGGGGAGATGTCCACCAGACTCCACCCCCTTCCCAGACTCCCACGACATCTCTATTTTTGCTGGATTTAATAACATGAGCCATACTTCTAAGAGCTAATTTATTTGTATGTCTACTATAACTTGTACACATAAACCACTACCAATGTCTCTATATTTTCTTACAGTCCCTGCCTGGCAATATTAAAACAATACAATATTAATACAATTTCCACAGGGTAGCCATGTTAGTCTATTGAAGCAAAAATGGCAAAGAGCCTTGTGACATACCACTTATTCCAGCATAAGCTTTCGTGGAGACTTCATGAGAGGAAACAGAAGGCTATCAGAACTGAGGGTTTTGAAAGTTGCTGAGAAATCCAGGAGAATCAACAGGGGGAGTGTGACCCTGTCTATCTCCTGACATAAGTCATCATACAGGGTGACCTAGGCTGTTTCTGTGCCAAAACCTGTCCCAAACCCTGACTGAAATGGATCCAGATTTCTTATCCAAGAGTGTCTGTAGTGGACTCTGGCTGGCAACCAGGCCCTTGCCCAGGAAAGGACCATTCGCCACCGGCCTAAAGTTGTTAAGATTTTCTAGGTCCAGATAGGTTTTCAGGAGTGGTCTTCACAGCTTCTGTTTGCAAACATAATCTCTCTCTTTTTTTCCCTCCAATTCCCCCTCTTCCCAATTTGTTATCACTCCCCTTTTCTTCCCTTAAGAGAAGAACAAGATTTCCCCAGATTTTTAATGTGTCTCAGGCCTTCTCATCTCTAGTTTGGAGGGACTCAAAAGATCAGCTCTTACCATAAGACTAGATTTCATGCACCTAAATCCTTCCTGACAGATGCTTGTCCAGCAAATTCTCTTTCACTGGTGCCTCTCCATCCTGTCCAAACAAGTAGGAGTTGAAAGAGTTATTCCTACCAACACATGAAGGGAGAGGGTGCCAAATTCTGTCCTATCAACAAAGCTATCAGCCAAGTTCCAACTGCCGAATATTTATAGCTGTGAGTGACCAGATATCCAAGTTTATTAGAGCTACTGTTTTTGTAACCTGGTTGTCACAGTATCCCAGCTGATTACATTTAACATTATCACTTCTCCCCTTCCCATGCCAATAAAAATTCTAGAATTTCACTCCACTTGTAGTCGTCTGTTGTTACTAGGGTCTATCAGTTGCCACTTTTTTTTTCTCTTTATGAACCTGAGCACTTCATGCAGTTGTCATCCTGCATTCTCTCATCATTGGCATGGTTCCCTCAGCAGTTAACATCTAACGTTCTTATAACAGCTGGTTGGAAGAGTTTAGCTGATGGGATTTCTTTCCTTTTTAAAAAAAAAAAAGAGAAAAAGAAAAAAAGAAAAAAAAGGAGAAAACACACAAGCTATATTTCCATTTCTCCACAATCCAGAAGGTAGCTGTGAGAAACGGGGATATAGTTAAGAGTTTAAGGGTGCAATCCTATGTAGGTTTAGACAGAAAAAAGCATAGCTGGCTGGGGAATGCTGGGAGTCACAGGACTTTTTTCTGTCTAAACCTGCATAGGATTGTGTGCCCTAAAGGAGTGCCTCCCTCTTTAGCCTTCTCTTGGTAATACGTGTCTTGGAAGAGGGCCAGATCCAGGGTACTGGCAAAATGATATGAAGTTTGGCCAAAGCATTTCATTCACACTGATCACTGAACTTAGATTTTTGAAATGTTATGGAAGTTTTTTTGTTTTTGTTTTTAAATGTCATCCACTCACATTCATCATTGAAGAGCTTCTTTTTGAGAAAACATCAAGGCCAAACTAAATATGAAGCTGGAGGCATATGAGGTTTCTCCTGACTGCTTTTGTTTTCTTACTTTATTGCAGTCACGTGGCGGGGTGGGGGATTAGGGCAGGGCAAGAATTTAAATTCAGTTCCGTTTTGATAAGACCATTTCTTCATTCATTCATTTCTTATATTTCTATACCACTCCATAGCCAAAGATCTATAGGCTTATGGCCCCTATTGGATACAACCCTGAGTTTGTAAAGGCACTGAGTATTGTCTGTCAGAGTGAATGTGAAAAGCTGATGACCCATTTTGTGGACTTTACTTGTTTATGCAGGTTTGTTGACATGAGTAAAAATGAAGTACTTTTATTCTGATGATGAAGTATTTACTTTTTCACTCTAACTCCTGAAAAGAATAACACCAAAAAGTCAAAAGTAGACAGAGCTATTTCCCAGCTGACTAAATACTTAAGCCATTAAGACAGTCCAGGTTCATAATATATTTATAAGAGTGGGGGAAAAGATAGCTTTATTGAGTTTGTAGTTCCACTTGAAAGTTGCAGTTAAGAGCCATTTTTAGTTCCAGCACAATGCACCTGTTCTCATCAAGGTGAGAAGAACAAGCTAGATGGGAGTGAAAACATTTGATGTGTTAAAAAGTCCTTCCATTTAGATTCAGGAGTTCAGTGAAGAAGAGTCTATACATTTCCATTGTTTGGGGGTTTGACTTCTGGTTGTAAAAGAAACATTTTTGCTATATTTTTTCTAATATGATTTTTGTTCACCTAAAGCACCAATGTAAGGATCACATCAAAACTATGGGTATTGATTCTAGATTCCCAGGGAAGGCGTCCTGACACCATATTTTTTGTAATGTATTGATTGCTTCCATGCAAGCCCTTTTCTATGGAATTATCATCCTTTGTTCATTAACCTTTCTGGTGTATCCAGATATAATGCTGTTGTCAGCCCACTGCATTCCTGTGTTTTCTGTGTTTTCCTCCAGTGCTTTTCTGAATGTGATTTCTGTCTTCTTCTTCTTCTTCTTCTTCTTCTTCTTCTTCTTCTTCTTCTTCTTCTTCTTCTTCTTCTTCTGGCTTGGTAATAAAATGTAATTGCATTAGCAGTCTGCCTAATGTGGATAGAACAAATACCATTGAGGCTTTTAAGGCAGGGTGCAGAACTGTAGCCGTGGGTCCAAATATGGCCCTCCTGGGGTTCCCTAGATGGCCAGTTCCATTTCCCCCCAACCACCAACCATTTGGTGGTTTTCTGTCTTTTGTGCAGTTTTCCCTCATTTCAAAAGATTGAAATGCCTTTCTTGATGCTTATCTACTAGAGCTGTGTGCAAATGGCCTCTTGAAATTCTCCGTCTTACTTGTGGGCAGAGAAATTTGGGAGACAATTTCACCAAATTTCTCCAGGGGGAGGAGAAATCCTCAACCATTTCTCCCAGCGGGGCTCTCCATGGGCAGGGCAGGTCTTGTAGCACAGCTTCTTTCTTTTTTCCTAAGGGTTTTGGGGGATTTCATGCTGCAACAGCATCAACTGTCTTGGCAGGCAGGCCCTCAGTTTGCATCCACCACAATGCAGGTGGGGGCAGTGCGGTGTCTAGCTCCAGGAATAAGGTAGAATTAGTGCTCTGCTAAAATCTGTCCTTCAATTTCCTGGAAGTTTTCTCCCCCCATGAAAAAGGCTTCTATTGTTCTGGCTCATTCAGGATGTTTTATAGTTTATTTTTGTGGTGTTTTTGAGCCTACCTAATCACAGCTAGCCTCCCAGGCTGCCTGCTCTTCCTGAACTGAAAAAGCTCTATGGGAGGAATTACCTCACAGTGAGTTAAACTGGGGTTTAATTGTAGGAAGCTGAGTAGGCGGCCACAGAGATGATTGTACAATGAAAAACAGGACATTTGTGCTCACTCTTCAGCCACCTCCTAAGTAAGGTCAGCCCAGCCCAAGAGACCCAAACCCAACCCAGGATAATTTCTCTGAAATTTCTTCATCAGTGAATTTCTTTTCAAAAGCAATTTATCTTCTATCAAATTGAATGAGAATGGTCAAAAAACATGTGGGATAAATTTTTGTCTCAGCACTATTATTTACTAGCAGTAAGGCTTTAAGACTAGTTTTGGGTTTTGTTGTTTTTGTTGTATTTTTGGCCACACCTCCTTTGCCTTTGGCCCCACTGACCACTGGAATGTGGCCTCCAAGAGCTTATCCAAAACTCAGTACAGCAGCACTCCCGATGAAAGTGGTTCCCCACCCCTGTTTTAAGGGGTCTTTTTCCTGCCTCTAGTTAAAGATTTCATGCTTGTTGTTTGAGCTCAGTATAAATAGGGTTGAAGCCAAAATGCCCCAGCCCTTCCCATTTTGCCACACCATTCAGAGCCAGCAAAATGGGAAGGGGGTTTCTTTCAAGTGGGGGGAAGGGGCAACTCTTTTCTCCAACAAGTCTCCATAAAGGTGATGCTATCTATGTCAGCAAGCAAGATTGTTCCAGGATGCTTTTGGAAGAAAAAATGGTGGCCACCAGCCAAAGGGTTTCTCCTCCATTTTCCTTTCTTAATTCCCACTAAATTTGAGCTGAATGTTCTTCATACAAGGTCGAATGCTTTCTGATGAGTAGGGGTAGAGGATTAGTGGTGAATAGCTAGGGATGTCACAGGATTCAGAGAGCAGGGTGGAGTCCAGAGGACTCCCCACTGCTTGGCCTCCCGGACCCCACTTGCCGAGCCACCTCATGCTTTATGGGCCATTCACCAAGCACCACGTGGTCCGTGAGTGCCTGGTGGCTGCCCATCCCCATAGCAAACCACTGTTTTGCATAAAAACAGCGGCTTGGGTTTTTCTGTAAAAGTAATCTTGCATGAATGGTGGCCATGAAGCAGCCATTTACACAACATTACAGGTATAAATGGTCAATTTATGCCTGTAATGTTGTGTAAAGGGCCCCTTTATGTTAGCCATTTACACAACATTACTTTTATGGAAAACCCCGAGCTGTCATTTTTACTCAAAATGGTGGCTCACTAAGGGGATGGGTGACAGCTAGGTGCTCGCCAGGCACTTTTCAGGTGCTTGCTGGGCTGTGCAGTGGCTTGCGCAGTATGGCAAGCAGGGTCAGGCGGCAGAGATGGATGGAGTTGAGTCCACCCATCCCTATGAATAGCCCATTAATTCCCCCTTGAACACATTATACCAGGAGTAGATTTTTTTTTTTTTTATGCTGAGGGCTGCATTGTCTCATGGGTAATCTGTCAAGGGGACTCGTGATGGTAGTGAGCAGGGCTGAAGCCAGCAGTGGGCAGGAGCAGAGCCAAAAGTGGGTGGGTCACCCTTTTTCTTTTCCTCCCTTTGCTTTCCCATGCAGCTAGCTGCCACGAAAAGAACAGACTGGTTTTGCCAGAGGCCTGAACTAATTACATAGTTCAGGCTTTTGATATTAGGCCAAGGGCCAAAGGTTGCCCACCCTACCATTATAGGCATCTATTTTCATAGTCATTCAAAAGGTGAGTTCTTGTTCCTGAAAGGGGAGGAGAAGAGGCTTTAATTTCTGGTTTCCTCTAATTATTCTGTTTTTCTTATGTTGTTGTTGTTATTATTATTATTAATAATTTTAATTATTAGTACAGTTTTGAGATCTGATGTGTTGGCTGATTTGGTGAACCTGTGGAAAAATAGAGTGGAATTCACTACCACAACACATGGTGATAGCTGTAGCTAATGGCTTACATGGCTTTAAAGGGGGATTAGCCAAATTGATCAAGGACAGGTCCATCAGTGCTTCTTAGCCTGTTTGAGGGTAGGGATGGCATGGGTGTCAGACTCAGTCTGGGAATCCAACTGATTCCTCCCTGCTTGTGCCTCTGTGCTGTGCCTGCAGAGCTGCTGTCCCCACTCAAGCTCCTCCTATGCTCACCAAACCACCCTCACCTACTATGAGCCATCCTCGAGCTCCTGTTCTTCCCACAGTCACCATTCTGCAGAAAAAAATGGCACCTCAGGAACTTTCATAAATCTAATATTGCACACCATCAAGGCCCCATCTATGAAATATTACAGGATCAGTGAGTGCAGGGGGAGGCACGCGAGTGGGCCTGGGGGCACACAAGCAGGGGCAGCAGCTTGGCAGGCACCTGGAGGACCTGGATGGGTGGGCATCCATCCATCCCTACATGAATCAGGCTTCCTGCATTGACCAAGGGGTTGGACTCAATGGTCCTGTAGGCCCCTTCCAACTCTATGATTCTGTGAAAATGTGTATTTTTTTAAAAAAAAATGTGCATTTTTTAAAGAGCACAGTTTTCTAATGAATGCATTTTTCGAATGTGATTGCATGCTTGGGAATGTGCATGCTGTTTGTATTCAGAGTTGTGAACAGAGAAAATTCAAGTTTAAAATAAATCAAAATGAAATTCTCATACATTCCTGCCTAGCTGATGGTAGAGACGTGTAAATCAGCCAAATGTGAGCTCATAAGGATTCTCCAAAGTCCACCTCAAAGCTTGAGTCTGTATCAGATTGTGTTGTGAGTTTTGGTTTTTTTTAGTGCTGTGCCAAAAATGTCTTCTGCATTTTTTTCTCTAACCACTGTCATTCCATTTGACACAGAAAAGAAATTGCTTTTGAAAAGAGATTCAAAGGAGAAGAAAATTTCAAAGACATTCTCATGGGTTGGGTTTGGCGTTCTTGTGCTTACCTTACTTATGAGGCAGCTGAGAATTGTGTGCTAGTGTCCTGGCTTTCATTGTACAGTTATCTCTCTGGCAGCCTGGAGCCTCCTTGCCTTCCCACACTTCAGTTGAACCCCCCAGGGGAAAACATTATGAAATAATTCCTCCCATAGGGCTTTTTCAGTTCATGAAGTGTAGGCAGCCTGGATGCTGCAGAGCAATGGGAAAATGTATAATCGAAAGAAAAAAAGCACATGGCATCCTTGGCCACCTTGCAGTGAATATGTATGCTTCAAAACGTCACCAAAATAAAGTAAAAATAAATTGCATAATGCTATGAGAATAAGGCAGAAACGTGGAAGCCTCTTTCATGGGGCAAAACTCTCAGGAAACTGAAGGATACATTTTGGCACAGCACTAGCTCCACCTCCTCCCTGGAGCTTAACACCACATTGACCCCTCACACCTGTGGAGGATGTAAAATGAGGGCCAAGTTGCCAACACAGTCTATGCTGTTTTCACTGCAACAGCAGTGCCAAAAACCCATAGGAAAAAGACAGAAACTGTGCTACATGCCCTGCCAATGGGGAGCTGAGCTCTCCCTGTGAGAAACTGTTGGAAAATTTCATTTTCCCTTGGAGAAATTTGGTGAAATTGTCCTCCCAATTTCTCTGCCCACAAGAAGTGTGGATAATTTTGAGAAGCCATTTATGCACAGCTCTGGATTTTTTCTTTTCTCACAAAAATTTGTGCATATATTTTCATGTACATTTTCCCAAATGTATGCATCAGTTGTGTGCATTTTTAAATGTATGCCTTTTTCTCCCATTGATTAAAACATGTTGTGTGCATTTTTTAAACAGTACATTTTTTTCATGCACATTTTTCAGATGTGCACATTTTTCAAACATTTTTTGTGCCTGCCAGGAACTGCATTGCAAGCTTGGCATTGTGAGTACTTCGACCACAGATTGTTTTTAGGTCCGTGTTCAATTCCAGGAGGTGCAAAATGAGTAAATTCTGATAAAAAATGAACTGAAACCAATTAATCATGCATCTCTAGCTGACTCTAATTCTACCTTCCTGATGGAAGGACCCTGGAACATGGCTTCCCTTTGAGATTTTCAAGGACTGGGGGAAAGCATACAGCCCCTTTCCTAGTGAAATCAATGAGATGTATGGAAGTATTAGTGGGTGCTGGATGTAGGGATGCTTGAGGAATTCGTTTGGTGCAAATTTCAAAGTGAACTCACCTGATCTGCACCTTCCCAACTAACATGCAGGTCAGAAAGATGGAGGCAGCCATCTTTTTTTTTTTGGTAGGATGCCCCTGAGTGGGATGGCACAGGATCACATCCTGTTGCCCAAGGGGCATTTATACTCTCATTTTGAATGTGTATGGTAGCAGTTGCACCAGCAATTGGGCTTTCTAGCCACTTGGAGCAGCTATTACCTGTAAAATAGGAATGTAACCTGTATTAGAAGGCAGCCTCCAGACTAGCTCACAAGTACGTTAAAAAAAAAAGATTTTTTTTTACATTTTTTGTATATTTATGTGCAAACAGGACAGAATGATCTTCATAATGAACACGTGCAAAAGTGACAGCAATTAGAATGGGATTGATCTGTCCATTTCCTAGATGAAATGCTGATTTTGTGAATTTTGAAAACAAGACAAAGGTGAGCCAGTTATTACCTGACATGCGCTAAAGAAATTTTGAAAACACTCATATATCATATCAGAATGTTCATATGGATGCCAGTCTTTGCAAAAGTGTGTGTATGTGTGTTCCTCAACAATAAAAATGTACATATAAATTCCCTACTATGCTTTTTGGGAGGGAGGATGTACAAGTCATAGTATATGGAAAATGTGTAACTTTCCTTGTATGTCTTAGCACCACTACCACCACGCAAAAAGTATTATTAATGAGTTTATATATACATATATACACTGAACAGCAAACTTAAAACTACAATAACACAACTATCAAATCTCCCTGTGTCAGCCATGCAATTGATAGCAACTTCTCAGCCAAATCAGGTCCCACAGGGGAAGCTACTGGCTTTTCCAGTTACCATCCAAAGATAAACAGGGATATGGAGAGAGCAGCAACCATAGCAGGTATTCCTATTAGTGGCCAGAGTCTTGGCCCACCACCTCATATTCCATTCTTCAAGAGTGCCTCTAGCACAATTAGATGCTGCTGAGGGAACTGACATTTTTTGTTTATTCCCTGTGGTAACCTTCTAGGTTTGGCCCACCTAGGGTGACCAAATGAAAATGAGGACAGGGCTCCTGTGCTTCTAACAGGATACAGAATAATGGAATACATAGAAGAGGGGAATCAAGTTTTCTTCATTCCCACGAGACAAGCTGTGCCTGCACCTGCCAAATTTCCATCTTTTACACAACTCTTAGAGGCAAAGGAACCTTGTCCCCCTTTGCATCTAGTCATGTGAATCCATGGCAGTTCTATGACATTTATTGAGACATATTCATCAACATGCCAATCATCTGATGGAAAATAACATCAAATAGGCAGACACCCAAACCAACAAAGCAGTGGTGAACAAAATGAAGAGGAAAATCCTCCTCCAACTTCTCTGTGTATATAACTATTTTCTTAGGTTAACACACAACTCATTAACAGCTCTGGTGAGAAACAATATTCCTTCCAAACTTGATAAGCCAACTCAACATGTGGTGTAACTAGCTAAGCAATTAGTAATTTATTTTTATCTTATGCTGTCTAGTAAATTACACTAGATTGGATCCAGACTTAGGGTGCTTTTATTGTGCAATGGCCCTGTCTACTTCTCAAAATTCTCTAAGGCATGCTTAGAGTAGACTCATTGAAATCAATGGGAATTAAGTTAGTCTCAACTATCATTTCCCACTGATTTCAGTGGGCCTACTGTAAGTGTTACTATGCCAGGATCCACCCCACTGAATTCATATTTGATGTTCAAAAAGTCTACAAATCCATTTCTAGAATGATGTCATCAGAGCCAAATCTCACCCACATCTGAAGATAGTGTGTGTGTGTGTGGGGGGGGGGGATGAAGAGTTTTGTTCAGGCATCCATGGGATGGCTAACAAAGACTTGATTAAAACTTTCAGGAAATGTAAATATATATGTGATGTAGTTTTCCTGGAATTATGTCACTTCAGGACATAGTGTGCATATTGGAATGCCTCCCACATCAAAAGCTTCATGCAAATAGAAAGGTAGGGCAGTAGGATTAAGATGGGATTAGAGCCCTCTTTCTTGATGTGCTAAGTTTTGATTTGCAGATAGTTTTTGAAATGGGGTAGCTTTAGCTGTTGAATTCCTACTTGTGCGTTACACAGTTGTTCAAGTACCAACGGCCCTATCAATAAAAAAGGGTGAGAATTTGTCACACATTTCTCAGTGGTTTACTTATAGTTCTTCAGTTTATCTTGAACATAGGAACCTACTGTCATACCATTGGTCCATCTGGGCCAATATTGTCCACTCGAACTACCAAGTTCTTTCCCAGTACTTGCTGCTTAAGATCCTTAACTGGAGATACCAGAGCTGAATGATCTTACTTCTGCATGCAGAACCTGCCCACCCTGTGGCTTGCCCCACTGGGTGCAGACCAGGGAAACATTTGCATGACCCCCGGAAGCGAGGTGGGTCTTGCTTCATTCCAGTGTGTGTCCACATGCTACGGCATTGTCCACATGGGGGTGGGAACAGCAGACATAACCCTACCCCACCCTTTATGGAGCCCTCTTTCCACTTTGCCAGTGCGCACCCACCTTCCCTTTATACAGAGTAAGGTTTCCTGGTCTCTTGCCAAGTAGGAATTTTTTGCCCAGCAGAAATATCGGCCAGGCCCCAGGATTGCTGGAGTTGTTTGCCTACTCTAAATTGTTGATGGGTTGGGCTGTTATTTTATGATTTCAGACACCATCACCAGCTAGCACCAATCCATCTAGTACCCTCCTTCTCCCATCTCCTCAATAGTTTCACTTGGCTTGTGGGACGGACTTGAAGGTCATGATTATTAATTTCAGTCTTCTGCTGTTTATATCGTTGTTGCATTCAATTTGTCTGCCCAACATTCTTCCGGGGTTTATGGGCATAAACTGGCAGTCATCAAGTCACTGTTCCACTGAAGCCAATTCTCCACACTTGTAAGCATTTCTCTGAAGCAAACACCATAAGGAATGCAGCCCTCATCTAATGAATAGCTGCATTCGGGAAGTTCCAAAGTGTCATTCTTGACCTTTTTGAGGAAAAAAGGGGCTTTTTTGTGTGCCAAGCCTTCAGGGAAAATGCCAGATAGAAGGATGCCAAGGCAAGTAGCCCAGTCCAGTTCTATAAATGTAAATTCCCTGCTATCTCTCTATGTCACTCATGTTCTTTGTGGGATCAGTATATTACCTCTGGGAGGCCTACCATCGGAGCACCTGTATGCAAATTGAACATGGTGTTCTGAGTGTGATTATAGGCTCTTGCCAATATTATTTGCAGCTGAACTGCCAGACCAGAGCAAGTCTAAACTCATCCAACCCCTCACACTGCCACTTACTAAGCAACATGTATGTTTAAAATAGCTCTCGGAGAGTTGATATACATGTCATGGTGAAGCACACTTGGTTTTATCTTGGCAGTCTCTGGTTTCCTTATGTGTCTTATAACTTGATTGGTTAAGGGTCTTATTGTCCCCCCACCCCCACCTCAAACCTCAGATTTCTAAAGGTAGTTGAATAAAGTTCTAAGTGACCACATGCAGCAGCCGGTCCGTTCTGTTCCCCCAGAGTGCCACACATAGTTAGGGGTGCCACTATTTGAATGACTTATGTGTGTGCCTGGTACACACGGATTTGGCACGTGAAAGTTCTCTGTAGACATCTCCTTGCCAGGAAGAGCTTCACATGCATAATCTTGCAGGGCCAGGGGCATGTTTCCACACTATTGGCTTCACTTTGCTTGCAACTTTGTTGTACTGTTTCCCCAGTCACATCTTCTCCTTTTCCAGTTTCCACAGTGCTTAAAGTCCCGGCTTATCGTCGCTGTAGCCTGGGGCACTGTGCTGTTTTAATATTTTATTTATTTTTTATTTATTAAATTTATTAATCACCCATCTGGCTGGTCACCCAGCCACTCTGGGCAATGTATAGAAACAGTTAATAATAGAAACAGTTTAAATAATCAAATTCTACATTAAAAACATATTTCTAAAAATACCCTAACCCACCCCAAATGCCTGCCTGAAGAACCAAGTTTTCAACACATGGCGAAAGCTCATTAAAGAGGGGGCACGGCAGAGTTCCCTAGGGAGGGAGTTCCAGTGGAGACCCAGCCAATTTTGTGTCATCTGCAAATTTGATCAGCATTCCCTGCACCTCCTCCTCCAAATCATTAATAAAAATGTTGAAGAAAACTGGGCCCAGGACTGAACCCTGCAGTGCCCCACTCATTACATCTTCCCAGTTGGAGAAGGTACCATTGATAAGGTCTCTTTGAGTGAGATTCTGTAGCCAACTGTGGATCCACCGGATCGTTGTTTCATCTAGCTCACTTTGAGCTAGTTTGCTCATCAGGATTTCATGGGGCACTTTGTTGAAAGCTTTGCTGAAGTCAAGGTATATGATGTCTACAGCATTCCCACGGTCCACAAGGGAGGTGACTTGATCAAAAAATGAGATCAGATTCATCTGGCAGGACTTGTTTTTGACAAATCCATGTTGACTTCGAGTAATCACGGCATTGTTTTCAAGGTGCTTCCAGATGGATTGCTTTATGATCTGCTCCAGAATTTTCCCAGGGATTGATGTCAGACTGACTGGTCTGTAGTTCCCAGGTTCCTCCTTTTTACCCTTTTTGAAGATAGGGACAACATTAGCCCTCCTCCAGTCATCTGGCACTTCACCCGTCCTCCATGATTTCATAGACAGCGGTTCTGAGAGTTTTTCTGCCAGTTCCTTTATTACTCTAGGATGCAGTTCATCTGGCCCTGGAGAGTTGAACTCATTCCAAGTAATTAGGTGTTCCTTGACCATATGCCTATCAATCTCAAGCTGCAATCCTGCCCCTTCAGCCTGTACTTCATCTTTGCCAGGGGGGTCATAGATCCTCTTTTGGGAGAAGGCTGAGTCTGAGCCAAAGTAGGAATTGAGCACCTCTGCCTTTTCTTTGTCATCTGTTATCATTTTGCCATCCTTATTTAACAGCTAAACAACCATTTCTTTCCTCTGCCTTTTACTGTGCACATAGCTGAAGAAAGCCTTTTTGTTGTTTTTAGCATCCCTCGCTAACCTCAGCTCGTTCTCAGCTTTAGCCTTCCTGACGCCATCCCTGCAATTCTGTGCTACCTGCCTGTAACCTTCCTTTGTTGCTTGGCCTTCTTTCCACCTCCTATGTGTGTCCTTTTTTGTTTTCAAGTCATCTCTAAGCTTTTTGTGAAGCCACATTGGCTTCTTCTGTTGTCTTCCACCTTTTCTTCTTGTTGGAATTGTTTGTGATTGTGCCTTGAGAATTTCCTTTTTTAAAAGCTCCCACCCATCTTGGACTCCTTTTCTCATTAGCGTTGCTTGCCATGGGACCTTACTGATCATTGTTCTGAGTTTATTAAAATCAGCTTTCCTCAAATCCAGGGTACGCGTTTGACTACACTCAGCTTTTGCTTCCCTTAGAACCAAGAACTCAAGTACAACATGGTTGCTTTCCCCCAGAGTTCCTGTAACTGCTACTTTAATGATTACCTCAGCTAGTTATAACACTTCCTTTCTTGGCAACAGTGACCAAAAGACACACACATGTGTATATTTGCAGGACCGGTGTCATTAAAAAGATAGATCTGAGTGCCAAACTCCAACAGAGCACATAAATGTTCATCATACACATGTGTTGAGGGTGAAGACCACACCATCAGTTGCTTAAAAAAACAACAACACATTGCTATCTCTCCACTTGAATTCCAACGCTTACCATGTAAAAGCATCCCTCACTATGAAGATTGATGCTTCATGGCATGCAAAAACCTGTGTTCTCTTTTTGCAGCTGAAAGATTATGTACTGTGTTTTGAATTCTTCTAGGTAGCCTTCCCACACACATGGCTAGATTAGTGATTAGGCGAGGTAGGCTGCAAGGCAGTGTTTCACCATATTGGGGGCCACAGTGCACAACAGAACTCTTGGTCTCTTGGGTGCTGGTGCACCCACCCTTGGTGGGTTCTTGCTGAGGCTGTTTCCTGGGCCGCCTCATCCACTAAGAGGCAGTGAACACAAAATGTCTCTTTTGAATGACTCCCTCTGGAAGCAATTTACATGCAGCCACTCTTTTGTATGCAGGAGCTACATGGCTTGAGGGATTCCCTCCCACCCCTGTTTCCATTACCACAAATCCTGTATTACCAACAACAACAACCAGTGAAAAGTACAAGCCTTATAAATATTGTAAAATAAGAACAAAATTTAAAGTGACAAATTTAATCTCTGTGTTGGGTGTTGGTGGTGGGCTGGCTAAAATAAATAATGATTTTCTGAGTAGTTATGTACTGGCTAGTTAAATGTGGGCTGGCTACTTAAAAGGGGGCTTGGAAGACTCCTTCCCTCAGGGGGATTGAGGCTTCAGAGTCCTTTATTTTAAATGGAAGGAAAGAATGACATACCTGGCATTTCCTTTATAAGAATCAAATAGAACAGATAATTGTTTGGGTAGGGAAATGTTTTGATCAGCAGATGGCTGGGGCTGAAAAGGTCTGCACGAGGGTGTGGCCCCAGCTGAAGAAAGTGCTGTTCGGTGCATTTTCCCTGAATTGTCTCTATTTCAGGATGATTACTGCTTCACCTTTCAAGTGCCTCGGGAGTCAGGTCCGAGAAAGCCGTCTCGTTTAAGCCTGTCACAGGCTGCCTTGGCCGTGGATCATGTCTGCAAACACACCCTCTACAAATTCCCTCCACAATGGCCTTTTCTTTAGCTAAGTGTGTCAATTAGCTAACTTAGCTTCAGGCTTTGGAAACAAGTTCCCTGACACACAGGCAAACAACATGCCAGAAGCTAATGAAGGTGAGGTGTATCTCAGCAGGTTGGAGTAGGATGCTCTGTGGCCCTCTAGAGACAGGAGAGTAGAAGATTTTGATCCAGACAGCTGTCCCTACCAGGTTTAACTTAGCGGGTTTAATTAACTCAATGAAAAAAATAATAATCTACAAGCAGGTTAAATCAGGATTTTCTCTCTGTGGAGTTATCTAAAAATCCTGCTTTATGTTTATTTTGTGGGGAAGAGGGGGATTCAAGAAAGAAAATGACTGTCTTCAGATCTGAATTAGAGAGCTTGTTATATTCTCTTCCTCCTCCTCAGAGATATCATGCATTTGTTTTAGCAGTTTTCCAGTAACTCTCCATTCAGTTCATTCTATTTGTAAAAGACACCTGATCACTTTGTTAGCAGGCTTTAAAATTCTGAATCTCCTTTACATTTGTATAATGTTAGGACACCAAGTCCTTTCATAGTGCAAGCTCCCCCCACCCCCTCATCCATGGAAAAAGGCCTATCTCCCACAAATGTCTGTGCTTTTTTGGAAGCCACAAGTGGTCTGGTATAATCTATGTCTATTAAAAAGGGGGAAAACAAACAGTGAGTTTCTCCTATGGGAGATGGGGCTAATCACCAGAATTCACTGGCTTTTTTGTGCTGCCTGCCAGTTCAGAAAGAGTCTTTGAAAACAGGCCAGCTTGCAGACCTGGTCTATATTCATTTCATTTCATACAGCCAGAGTGGAATTGATGTAGCCTGCAAAATAGTTCAGGGAATTATTAAGACAAGGTGCAGAAAATCCATACAGGTTGTCCCATCATAGAAATACCTTCCATTGCATCATGTAACACTGCTGTTAACAGTCCTATTTAAGAGAGCCTGGGTGTTTCAGTTGAAACAGCTGCTTGATTGCCTGTGGAAGACCAAATTTCTGAACACTCTTTGGCAGGTTCATTACTCTCACAACCTCTCATTCTGCATGTGTGGAATGGAAGTAATAGTCAACTCTTTCTAGTTGTTATGAGAAAGAAGAAAAGGGTTGCCAAAACATTTGCACATAATGCATGGCTATTTATATTTATGTTGCTGTTACCATACCTGTTACCACATGTCCTCTGCCAATACATGTGTGTCACTACATGGCTCTGAGTGTCAGCTGCTGGGGAACATCAACATGAACTGGAGGGTGCTACTGCATTTGGTGGACCATTGTGAGAAAGGAATGCTGGACTAGATAGAGCCAGGGGTCTTATGCACACCCAGAAGTCACATGTTGGGATCTTTAACCTAGAGCCATACTGCACCATGCCAGGGTTGATATTTCTAGAAAGGGGCATGGAATGAGCAACAATGACAATGAGCCACCGTTTGTAGTACTTAAATGCGTGGTTTATTACAGAGATATGTAAAGAAATACACTTAAAGCATTTAGAGTAGACTGACAGTGGTTGGGAAGCATAGAATATGAGAGATCAGTGCTTTCCAAGAAAATGGTATTTAATGAGAAAAATATGATAAACCAGCAACTGAATGTAATGAAGGGTGTAATCCTATGGCCGCTAGTCAGCAGCTAGATGGCCATAGGATAGGTTGGTTCCTGGGAACTGACCTCGGAGCCTGTGCTCTCACCCCCTCCGGTGCTGCCTCGTAGGCAGCACGAATCGGCGCTGCACTCCGTGCTCGGAGAGGAGTGTGGAGCAGTGAAAACGGGGCATTCCTGGGGGTGGGCCAGGGCAGAGAGGGCGGACATGCTTTTCTGATGTCTCCTATGCGTCGTCTGGCATCCCCCCGCCACCCCATTCCGACTTCCCATGGCTAGACAGCTGAAATCGGCTGTCTAGACAAGAATGCAGGGCAGCTGAAACACGGAGGGGATCTTCCCCTCTGCGCTGTTCCTGCCCTGCATTGGATAGGTGGTCGCCTCCTAGTTCGGAGGCGGCTGCTTATCCTGATAGGATTGTGCTCTAAATAGATAAACCTGCTGACTTCTCTGAAGATCTTTAAGTAAGAATTTAAGGCTCTATTATTCCAGTAGGCCTTCCCGTTTTACAACTCTTGTTCCTTTTGCTGACTCTTGTATACTGTTTTTAAGCTGTGTTGTTTTTATTGTTGGATTTTTGTTAAACTGATTTTAGTTCAAAGTTGTTTTTAGTTACATGTCGCTTGTGTGCTTTTATGTAAATGGCTTTTAAACTTTGTATATTGTATTTTAGCGTTTTAACTTTTGTAAACTGCCCAGAGAGCTTTGGCTATAGAAATGTAATAAATATTAAATGTGCGGCTTTCTGGTTAGGCTTCTGAGGACAGTCATGGGCCCACAAATACTTTAAAATATTTTGAGAGAAAATGCATTTAAAAACAGTATTTCAAGTTATGCTTCCTTTCAAAACACATATTTTAATGTGAATTTTCATGCACACTTTAAAAAAATGCAGATTAATACAGAAACAAAATGAAATGGATGGATGAACACAACTGTAAGTAACACAGAATGCAAATAGACTGACTTTTCCATCCAGAACCCTGCTATTAACATATTGCTTCCAGTGGTGGGCACAGCCAAAGACAAAAGTAGGGATGTACGAATCCTACTCACCCATCCGTTCCGGAGCATCGGCGGTGGGGGGGAGGTGCTCCGTCCCTCCCCCCAGAATCCTCCCCAGACTGGCTCTGCTGCCGGCCGGGGCCGGCTGCAGCCAGAGTTCCAGCCGCAGCTGGGCTGCTGCGGCCGCAAATGGCGGCCGTTGTAGCGGCTGCCATTTGCATGCTTGCAGTCAGCCATGATAGGCTACGTAAGTATTTACATAGTCTATCACAGCAAAGAGCAGGGACGCAAATGGCGGCTGCTACGCCATTTGCATGGCCGCCTTTACTGTGATAGGCTACGTAAATACTTACGTAGCCTATCACAGCAAAGAGCAGGGGCTCAAATGGCATAGCGGCTGCCATTTGCGTCCCTGCTCTTTGCCGTGATAGGCTACATAAATTCTTATTTAGCCTATCATGGCTGACTGCAAGCACGCAAATGGAGGCCGCTATGACGGCCGCCATTTGTGGCTGCAGCAGCCTGGCAGCAGCCAGCCAGGAGACCAGCCGGAGCCGCCGCCGCCTCCGCATCCACAGCTGCCACCACCACTGCATCCACCTCCAGGTAAGCTCTCTCCTGGGGGGATTCCGCGGGGGGCGGGGAGGCCATTCTGCCACGAATTCCAGGGGGCCATATTCTAAAGAATCTGGCCTCACTGGAGTCCACGGCATAATCCTCTGACATCCCTAGGCAAAAGGGGGAGAGACACAGGCAAAACGGGCAGGACCAAAAATATCCACATAGCTTAAAGATTTTATTGCTAGTAACTTAGCCTTAGGAGAAACACTTCAGTCTTTTAGAATCGCTGCACAGAAACTGGGAAACTACTCAATGATCAATGGTTGGAGGAAAGGGGGTGGGCCAGAGGGAGGGTGCATCTGGGAAAACCCAGATGTCTGGATTGGGAACCCAGGTGGGCCAGATTTGGCCCAGGACCTGAGGTTCTATGTCCCTGTTATATGTGATTGTGAAGGGAGGGAGGGGGTTACCCCTGCTCCCAGCAGTACAGGCAGGGCAAACAGTTACCAAGGTAGGCTGCCACCACCCCTGATGTCCCTCTCAACCTGAGCCAAGAGGACTTTCAGACCTTAAAGGACACTCCTGAGGCTTAGGGGGGCTATTCCCAAGCCTCAAGCCCAAAATGTTAAACAGTGGCAGCAAACCAAACATAAGGCTTTGGATTTAGTACTAAGGCTTACTTAGAAGGAAGCACATGCAACTCTATGAGGACAAAGGGGGAAAAAAGAGTAAAAAGGCATATAGGAACCAGAGCAACCTTTGGAAACAGCACTTCAGACAAAAATATAACAAAAGTTACCTGAACCTGCCCTTTAAGTTACCTTAGCATGGGTCTTCCAATAGGACAGAGCCCAATCCAGGATCCAGAAAATCACAAACCTGAAAGCAGGATGAAACATGAAGGTGAAGACAATGGTGACTCCCACCCCCTCTTTTTATGCTCAAGCCCTTAACAACTCAAATAAGATCTTTATTAGCCAATCACAGCCTGACTGGAACAGCAAAAAACCCTAAGGGGGGGGGGGTAAAAGTTCCCACAGGAATGCAGCCAAGATGATTCAGTCCAATTTATTGAGTCTTGTTCTGGCCTTGAAGCTAGACATCAGATAGCAGTCACATAGGTGGTTGCATCAGTATGTGCACATTCAGCCTGGCCAAATGGAGTCTTATAAACAGAGCACAAAATGGAAATGGGTTCTAGACAATGTTGTATATAACATTCTGATAAGTAGGCAACTCCCACTACCCTCAGTGGCTAATTTACTTTGAACAAGTAGTTGCTAATAAATACCCCCCAACACACCCACTTTCTTGAAAGGTACTCATTTAGGTTCAGAACACTTAAACATAATCAATAAAGAATGTGTGAACATCTCCATAGCTAGGATCCTTTTTTGTAACAGCTGTTGTGTCCTCAAATCCTCTGTTAAATAAAACAATATGCAAAGCTAATTAGAGACATATTTCCAAATTCCATGTACATCCTTGAGAAATGTTTTAAGCTATGCTAGATAATTGTCTTATTCCGCCTAGCTTCTGTATGTTTTTAAACAAACCCATTCTCATCATTACTCCATGTTAGTCGTAGTGGCAAACATTTTCTTTTCAATTCATTATATTATCATTGTATGTCTTATTATGAATTGTTAATTATTCTTCATTTTTATAAGATTAGGAGATGTGCCAGTGAATATATTGTACTCTTAAAATGACCCACATTAACATCAGCAATGATGAACACAGATCATGGTTAAACAATCCCTTTTATTCCAGCGGAGACTTTTGTTCTCTTGAAAAGAAATTTTGACAAACAACAGTTCAGTGTATCTTCTTTACAATCTGCTTGTGTGACCTTGTTTTGCTAAAACAGATCCAAGTTAGAATGCATGGTGAACATTTCATAATGGATTTGCACTTTCCAATTCAAACTGGCCCTGATTTGTGAACTGCGCCAACCCACAGATCAGTCATCTAATTTAAACTATACCATAAGGCTGTGAGAGATGCCACACCTCTGGTTTCTTACATCATTAAGACTGTATATAAATAAAATCTCCACCCATGTAATTTGGTTGACTGGAGCTTTAAAGCAAAGGTAAAGGTTTCCCCAACCAGTCGTGTCCGACTCTAGGGTGTGGTGCTCATCCCCGTTTCTAAGCCGAAGAGCCAGCGCTGTCCAAAGACGCTTCCGTGGTCATGTGGCCAGCATGACTGAACACCGAGGTGCACGGAACGCTGTCACCTTTCCCGCCGAGGCGGTACCTATTTATCTACTTGCAATTTCTTGCTTTCGAACTGCTAGGTTGGCAGAAGCTGGGACTGAAGACAGGAGCTCACTCCGTCACGCAGCACTCGGGTCTCAAACTGCTGACCTGCCGACCTTCCAGTCTGAAATTCAGCGTCTTAACCACTAAGCCACCATGGCCCTGGAGCTTTAGACTGGTGTTCTAGGGCTGATTTACTAGGAATGTACGAAAGTCACTTACCTTATCACAGCTTGGCTTCGCGGTGGGGGGGGAGGCGCTTCACTTCTCCCCCCGAAGTTCAGGCGAGGGGGGGGAGGCTTCCCGCCTCACCCGGCCGAAATTCAGCCAGTGCAACTCCTTCAGTACTGGAGTGATGTGATCTTGCTGATGGCTGCCTTTAATCAGGCGAGCTGCTGAGTTCTGCACCAGCTGCAGCTTCTGAACTGTCTTCAAGGGTAACCCCACGTAGAGCGCATTACAGTAGTATTTATTGTATTTTTCAATTATTGCATGGCTGATGGCTTTTATTTCGGTTTTATATTGTAGTATTACACATCATCCCTTGGTGGTTCAGCAACCAATGAATGACAGGGATGTACATAAGTGATTTGGCCTTTAGGTTTCCAGTATCCAAATAAGATACATTATATAAAAAAAGCTAAAATGTAAAACTACAGTGTAAAATAAAGTAAAAGCCAGAATAAAACCTAGCAGCAATGCAGAGATTTAGAATGTAATAACAGATTTCAAACAACAGAGCTAAAAGATGTGTGTGAGAATAAAAATGTGAATGTCTGAGAGAATAAAAAGGGCTTCACCTGGTGCCAGAAAGAAGAACACAATGTAGGTGCCAGGCGTGTACATTCCACATAATGTGAAAGCTCTGTCTGGCTGTTTCACACAGACATGCCATCCCTTGGTGTTTCAGCAACCAATGAATGACAGTAATGTACATAAGTGATTTGGCCTTTAGGTTTCCAGTATCCGACCCTTCCTGGCCTTACCGAAAAGGCACTTGGAATACCAGTGAAATCAAAGCATGTTTTATCATATATAAAAAAGACCTTTCTCAAGATGTTCCAGCCCAATGAAGTGAAGGAGAGGGTCTTTTCAGTTGTGGCAGCCTGGTTGTGGAATGCCATTCCCAGACAAGCTCCCCTGGTGCTTATGTGTGTGTTTTTAGTGCCAGGTGAAGACCTTTTTATTCTCGCAGGCATTGTAGTCCTTCAGTTTTTATTGATTGAAATGTATTTATTGTATTTTTAGATCATTGTACGGCTGACGGCTCTTATTTTAGTTTTCTATTGTAGTATTATGCTTTTAGAAAGTTTGATATTGTGTTTTATCATGCCATTGTATTTTATGGGCTTGACTTTTGTGAACTGCCTAGAAGGCTTTGGCTGTTGGGAAGTATAGAAATGTAATACATTAAATAAATAAATGCTAGTGGGGAAATTCCTCCATAGCCCGCATGAATCCCCCACCAGAGAACTCAAACTTCCGCACCAGTAAAGTACCCTTTTCAATTCACCCCCTCTCTTTCTTTAACCTGAGGATCTGAGTCCCTTTGCTCCTCCATCTTTCTTGCCCTTCTGATGATGCTCCTTCTCAGCAAACACAAACAACACCCCCCCATGCCCTTTCCACTTTGACTCTTCCAAAACATATTGCTCAAAGTATGAGGCAGACAGGGCTGTGATGACTGGGAAGCAGGCCAGAAATAAAGCTGCTATTCCTGTCTCTTTCTTAACTCTAAGCAGGGCCCCTTTGCTCTTCTGCCCATCTCGATTCTGGAATGTTAAATGTGATGAAAACAGGAGATATTAACTTTCCGTTTGTGTAACTTTCTGTCTTATGACAGGAAGTGAACAACAACACAAAGTGTCTGAGAAAGCAGCAGTTAAACTGCTCCCCAGTTTCCTCTTGCACCCGGGCTTTTGTACTGTTCTAACTCCTGGTGCTAGAGAGGAATTTATGGTGGGGCAGGAGGAAGACAGTTCCCTGGAGATCAAGGAAAAGAGAAGGAGAGACAGGCTGCCTTTAAACTAAAGAAAAAACCCACAGTCCTCTCACTGTGGAGCCTTTCTTCATTTACAGCAGGCTGCTCCCAGATGGCTACCACGTGATTGCTGAGCAGGGAAGTTTTTAATTTTCAAAGTCCCATAGAGATCAAAGAAACAGTGCCATCTAGTAGCTGTTTTAATAGCATAACAATCCGACTTAAATAGATAGTTCATTATTTCTGGATCTTTTTGAGATGGAATAGCCAGGAAATACCTCTGGATGTGCTCTGGAGGTTGACGACGTCATTTAAAGGGCCTGCAAACCTCAGTGAGTGAACAATCCCAATAGCAGGATAAATAAAAGCTCCATGTGAAGAAGCCCTTAACTTGCTTTCATCTAATTTGTGGATTCTGGGGGCCAAACTACATGCTCTGTTAAGCATGCATAGTGTAGTTATGCATGATAGTTTCCCTTACTCTCGTATAAGCATGCACAGCCCCAATTTGCATCTGTACCATGGCACTCCGGGAAGTACATGGCACTCCCTGACCCATTTTTTCCCCTATTACATGCCTCCCTGCAAACTGGTTCTGCCCATCCCATATACAATAAGTCCTAAAGGCCAATAAGAAAGGAGTCAAAGGGATGTGAGAGCCAATCAGACTTCAGGCAAGCAGCTCTATGCCCACTCCTCCTGTAGATGAGAGGCAGGAAAGCCTAGATGTCTTGAGAGACAATGTAGCCGAGCAGCGTAGGAGACTCAGATGAGGTGAATGCACAATGCCAAGTGCTAAAGGAATGCACAAAAGGAAGCATATAGAAATACAGCAGGCTGCTGAAAATGTCAATCTTATTTTCCAAGCACCCTTCAGATACTCCAGTTGCTACAACCATTGTTTCAGTCCAGAGAGAAAGCCATTTTGGAATTGGAAGAAAGGTGTGTGATATGCCTCAAACAAAGCAGAGAATACTCCCTCAAAATTATTTGAGGCTGTTAAGAATGGGGGAAAATGTGTCCATGTTGCCCATAAACTGTGCTGAGAATATACAGAGGAAGCAAAAAGTACTCAAAGTATGAGGCTGTTCCAATTACTAGTGGCATAAGAGCTGAAGGAGAAGATCATTTTAAAAACATGATGGATCACATTAAATCTTCTTAACTTCGTAAAGAGAGACTGAAAGAACTGGGCATGTTTAGCCTTGAGATGACTGAGGGGACATGTGATAGCTCTCTTCAAGTACTTGAAAGGTTGTCACAGAGAGGAAGGCCAGGATCTCTTCTTGATCATCCCAGAGTGCAGGACACAGAATAATGGGCTCAAATTACCAGAAGCCAGATTCTGGCTGAACATCAGGAAAAACTTCTGGCTGAACATCAGGAGAAACTTCCTGACTGTTAGAGCAACACGACAATGGAACCAATGACCTAGGGAGGTAGTGGGCTCTCCCACACCGGAGGCATTCAAGATGAGGCTGGAGAGCCATCTGTCAGGGATGCTCTGACTTGGATTCCTGCATTGAGCAGGGGGTTGGACTCGATGGCCTTGTAGGCCCCTTCCAACCCTACTATTCTATGATTCTATGATTCTAAGCTGTGGCGTAGGATAGACTTGCACTGGGAGACAGGCAGTGATAAGTATCCCTGGCTGAAAATACAAAACAGTGAGGACACAGAAAATGACAGATTCCTGGTAACTATGGCACATGATGTATAGAATAATTATTTTGGAAATCTGGACTTTTAGTGGTGAAATCTAACTGCTAAATTTCTTAAACCACATCTAATATTTAAATGCATCTCCCATAGTATTGATTTACTATATAATCTGCATTTTATAAAAGCTTAAAAGTGCCTCTTTGCATGGTTATACGCTTTGTCTGAATTAATTTCCTACCTCCAGTGATAATTACTTTTTTTAAAGTACTATATGAAGTCATGTTCATATCAATACAATAAGTCTATTATGTTGGGGATGCTGTACTGATATTACTTTAAATTTATCTGTAGTGTGCATGAAACAGGAATTCCTTTTAATGTATAGTATCATTGCAGTCTCTTATATTATTTATGGAAGCAAAATAGTATTTGAAGCATGATTTTATGTGTGTGTGTGTCTTTTAACTTGATTTTTATGAAGTTTTCCAGCTACAATAAGAAGATAAAAAAAGATATGTTATAGACTGCATATAGAAAAGGGGAAACCAAGGTAATCTTGGCTTGAAAATCTTTGAGATACATCACGAGGATTATTATGTATTCACAACCATCTGACTACAGTTTTGGCTAGCAATTTCTCTAAGAGCTGACCCTTATGTGCAGAAAAATCATGGGATACATTTCTGGGTGTGCTGTATCACTTCAAACTTCAGGTGGGTTTGTTTTAGGGATGTACGAAAGTTCCGCCATGGATCTTGGGGAGGCCGAATGCCAGCGCATTCGGCCCCCTGAAATTGGTGGCGGAACGGCCCGCCATCCCCCCCCATCCCCGTGATGGGACTTACCTTGGGCGCATCTTCCTGGCGGCGGCGGCTCCGGTAGCGGTGGCGGCGGCGGTGCGGTGATGGCAGCAGCGGCAGCTGGTCTTCTGACCAGCTGCCGCTGCCGCCATTTCCAGTTAAAAAACAAACAAACAAAAAAACATGATAGGCTACATAAAGATTTATGTAGCCTATCACGGCTAGATTTTTAAAAAAACACCGTGACAGGCTACGTAAATGTTTACGTAGCCTATCACGGCTGACTTTAAAAAAACAAAACAAAAACACGCGTACACAAATGGCGGCGACCATGGGCGCCGCCACTTGCGTTCCTTATTTTGGCACGTCTTAGTCTACGTAAACATTTACGTAGACTAAGAAGGCGAAAATAAGGGGAACGCAAATAGCATAGACGCTACGCTATTTGCGTTCCTCTTATTTTCGCCGTCTTAGTCTATGTAAATGTTTACGTACACTAAGACGTGCCAAAATAAAGAACGCAAATGGCGGCGGCCATGGCCACCGCCATTTGGGTATGTGCGTTTGTTTGTTTTTTTAAATCAGCCATGATAGGCTACGTAAACATTTACGTAGCCTATCATGGCTGACTGCAGGTATGCAAACGGACATTTGCATACCTGCTAGCCAGCGGCCGGATGTCCGGCTGCTGGCGGAGCTGGCCGGCGGCTCCGCAGAATCCCTACGGAGCGGAGCCGGCCGGCCAGGATTCCAGAGGGGAGGAACGAAGCGCTTCCCCCCCCGGCCAGGATTCCGGGGGGAGGGACAGAACACCTCCCCCCCAGCATCAGCATAATCCACGGAAAGGTAAGTCACTTTCGTACATCCCTAGTTTGTTTCCTTCTGCTCCTCAAAAAATATTGGGGAACATGGAAAATGATCGTGTGAAGGAGAAATGTTCTAGATTACACTTCAGCCAGCATGGCTCGCTGGGGAATGCTGGGAGTTGTAGGATTTTTCCTCTCTAAACATGCATTGCTTTGCAGTTTTAAGTCCTAATAATTATGATTAAATATGCAACAGTTCTGCCAACTTTATTCATTACCAAATTTATTCATCCAAATCTCTCTCGTCGGCACCACCTTCGTAGCCAGTCATTCACCCGGAGTATTTTTCGTTCCCTTTCTATCCCTCTTCTAACTACTGGAAGGATGGATGAGAAAACTATCTGGGCCCCAAAGTTCTTGAGTTTCCTTCCCAAAGCTTCAGACTTTGAAGCTTTGGGAAGGAAACTCAAGAACTTTGGGGCCCAGATAGTTTTCTCATCCATCCTTCCAGTAGTTAGAAGAGGGATAGAAAGGGAACGAAAAATACTCCGGGTGAATGACTGGCTACGAAGGTGGTGCCGACGAGAGAGATTTGGATTCTGGGACCACGGGCTATACTTTCTGGAAGATGGGCTGTTGGCTAGGGATGGGTTGCACCTCACAAAGGCTGGGAAGAATGTGTTTGGCCACAGCATGAAGAACTTCATCAGGAGGGCTTTAAACTGAATCCTACAGGGAAGGGAGATGTAATGTTGGGGGTAACAATGGACGTAGGCGCATGCACTGCAATGGAGAGAACAGCTCTGATAGCGCCCAATAATAGTCTTCAGACACAGGTAGGAAGAAAGCCAGACTATGAAGCACATGGTCTTCGATGTCTATATACTAATGCCCAGAGTATGGGAAACAAACAGAACGAACTTGAACTCTTAATACAGGAGGGAAATTATGACTTGATAGGTATAACTGAGACTTGGTGGGATGACTCTCATGACTGGAATACAGCAGTTGAAGGATATAACTTGTTCAAAAAGAACAGGAGGAACAGAAAGGGAGGCGGGGTTGCACTGTATGTGAAAAATACATATCTCTGCACAGAAATACAGGAGGAGGAGCTTGGTAGCCCCATCGAGAGCATCTGGGTTGAAATAAATGGAGCAAAGAATAAAAGGAACCTGGTGGTCGGAGTCTACTACCGGCCACCCAATCAAGGAGAAGACAAGGATGAAACTTTTGAAAAGCAAATAGCCAATGTTTTAAGGAAGCATGATGTAGTAGTAATGGGGGACTTCAAGTTCCCCGATATTTGTTGGGAGACAAATTCTGCAAAACATGGCCCCTCCAGGAAATTCCTGACTTGTGTGGCGGATAACTTCCTCCTACAGAAAGTAGAGGAAGGAACTAGAGGATCGGCTATCCTTGACTTGATCCTAACCAACAGAGATGACTTAGTGGATAAAGTAGCAGTTACAGGAACTCTGGGGGAAAGCGACCATGTTGTACTTGAGTTCTTGGTTCTAAGGGAAGCAAAAGCCGAGTGTACTCAAACGCGTACCCTGGATTTTAGGAAAGCTGATTTTAATAAACTCAGAACAATGATCAGTAAGGTCCCATGGCAAGCAATGCTAGCGAGAAAAGGAGTCCAAGATGGGTGGGAACTTTTAAAAAAGGAAATTCTCAAGGCACAATCACAAACAATTCCAACAAGAAGAAAAGGTGGAAGACAACAGAAGAAGCCAATGTGGCTTCACAAAAAGCTTAGGGATGACCTGAAAACAAAAAAGGACACATATAGGAAGTGGAAAGAAGGCCAAGTAACAAAGGAAGAGTACAGGCAGGTAGCACAGAATTGCAGGGATGGCGTCAGGAAGGCTAAAGCGGAGAACGAGGTGAGGTTAGCGAGGGATGCTAAAAACAACAAAAAGGCTTTCTTCAGCTACGTGCATAGTAAAAGGCAGAGGAAAGAAATGGTTGTTCAGCTATTAAATAAGGATGGCAAAATGATAACAGAGGACAAAGAAAAGGCAGAGGTGCTCAATTCCTACTTCGGCTCAGTCTTCTCCCAAAAGAGGGTCTATGACCCCCCTGGCAAAGGCGAAGTACAGGCTGAAGGGGCAGGATTGCAGCTTGAGATCGACAGGCATATGGTCAAGGAACACCTCATTACTTTGAATGAGTTCAAATCTCCAGGGCCAGATGAACTGCATCCTAGAGTCATAAAGGAACTGGCAGAAGAACTCTCAGAACCGCTGTCTATTCTCTTTGAGAAATCATGGAGGACCGGGGAAGTGCCAGATGACTGGAGGAGGGCTAACGTTGTCCCTATCTTCAAAAAGGGTAAAAAGGAGGAACCTGGGAACTACAGACCAGTCAGTCTGACATCAATCCCTGGGAAAATTCTGGAGCAGATCATAAAGCAATCCATCTGGAAGCACCTTGACAACAATGCCGTGATTACTCGAAGCCAACATGGATTTGTCAAAAACAAGTCCTGCCAGACAAATCTGATCTCATTTTTTGATCAAGTCACCTCCCTTGTAGACCGTGGGAATGCTGTAGACATCATATACCTCGACTTCAGCAAAGCTTTCGACAAAGTGCCCCATGATATCCTGATGAGCAAACTAGCTCCAAGTGGGCTAGATGAAACAACGATCATGTGGATCCACAGTTGGCTACAGAATCGGACTCAAAGACTGCTTATCAATGGGACCTTCTCAAGCTGGGGAGAGGTAACGAGTGGGGTACCGCAGGGCTCAGTCCTGGGCCCAGTGCTCTTCAACATTTTTATGAATGACTTGGAGGAGGAGGTGCAGGGAATGCTGATCAAATTTGCAGATGACACCAAATTGGGAGGGATAGCTAATACTTTGGAAGACAGAAACAAAATTCAAAGTGATCTGGATAGACTGGAGTGCTGGGCAGAAAACAACAGAATGGCATTTAATAGGGACAAATGCCAAGTTCTGCACCTAGGAAAAAGAAACCAAATGCACAGTTACAAGATGGGGGATACGTGGCTCAACCACACTACGAGCGAGAAGGATCTTGGAATTGTCGTCGATCACAAGCTGAATATGAGCCAACAATGTGATGTGGCTGCAAAAAAGGCAAATGCTATTTTGGGCTGCATTCATAGAAGCATCGCTTCCAAATCCTGGGAAGTACTAGTTCCCCTCTACTCAGCACTGGTTAGGCCTCATCTGGAGTACTGTGTCCAGTTCTGGGCACCACACTTTAAGAAGGATGCAGACAAGCTGGAGAGGGTTCAAAGGAGGGCAACAAAGATGATCAGGGGACTGGAAACAAAGCCCTATGAAGAGAGACTGAAAGAACTGGGCATGTTTAGCCTTGAGAAGAGAAGACTGAGGGGAGATATGATAGCACTCTTCAAGTACTTGAAAGGTTGTCACAGAGAAGAAGGCCAGGATCTCTTCTTGATCATCCCAGAGTGCAGGACACGGAATAATGGGCTCAAGTTACAGGAAGCCAGATTCCGACTGAACATCAGGAAAAACTTCCTGAGTGTCAGAGCAATACGGCAATGGAACCAATTACTTGGGGAGGTGGTGGGCTCTCCCACACTGGAGGCCTTCAAGACGAGGCTGGACAGCCATTTGTCAGGGATGCTCTGACTTGGATTCCTGCATTGAGCAGGGGGTTGGACTCGATGGCCTTGTAGGCCCCTTCCAACCCTACTATTCTATGATTCTACCTTTGAGAAGATATTGAATGCTCCAGTGATAAATACTAACTTCCTACCATAGAATATGCAAGGGATGACATTGGTTTTGGAATTAGCTGAGAACTTTTCAGCCATCCCTTATACTATATTATTGTTTACACCATTGAATTTGTCATATTTATTTATTGTATTTATTTATTTAAAACATTTGTATCCTGCCCTATATCATTAAGATCTCAGGATGGCTTACAGATAAAATCAGTTTAAACAGTATAAAACAATAAATAATTTAAACAGCTAAAACATATTAAACCATTAAACAAGCTAATACCAATTAAAATCTAAACAACAAAACAGTTAAAACAGTGTGCTACTTTAGGGAATGCATTTGGCCCTCAAAGGCTTTGGTAAAAAGCCATGTTTTCACTTGGTGCCAAAATGAGACCAATGTCTGTGCCAATCGGGCCTCAAGGGTAGGACATTCCACAACCGGGGTGCCACAGCAGAAAAGGCCCTCTCCTATGCCCCACGATAATGTATGTCTCGCACTGGTGGGATGCAGAGAAGGGCCCCTCCAACAGATCTCAGTTCTCGGGCAGGCATATATAGGGAGAGTATGCAGGTACATGACCATAAGGAGAAAAGTTAATTTGAAGTGGGCAAAATTCTTTCCAGCCAGTCTTGGAAATTAATTTTGGGAGCTTGTAAAGCTCATGTGAAATGAAAGGCATACTTTACAACCCCTGAGATTCTTCTCTGGCTAGGATCCAAGCCAGAAAAAAAAATCCTGGCTTCCTCCTGTCTGTCTTCATAGCCCTCTGCCAGCCTCCCTACCATTCATCAGCCCTCAACACACACACACACACACACACACACACACACACACACACCTCTTTACTTCCTTTGAAGCTGTGGTGTTGCCAAGAGCAGTAGCAAAGGTGTTCAGAAAGAAGACAGAGTTTTTCCTTCCCTCTTCTCTCTTAATCTGCCACATGGGGTAACAGCATGCTAGGGCATGAGGGACTATGGAAGATGTCATTCTCCCAAGGGCTGCTACTGGAATGGATGATTGTGGCAGTACTTTTCCCAGTAGTCCTTCTGATTCCTGTTACTCAAAAGCATTATTCATGGCCTATTGGATTGACCCTATTCTCTTAAAAGAAAGAAAAAGAAAGACACTAAAGATACCTAAATATCTGTCATTTCTCTCCCATCTAATAAGATCATCAACTTTATCAGAAAGTCATGGATGCAGAATCTTCCAGGAAATGTATCTTTCCACACAGCAGGGTAGGTTTACTGAATGAGATTTTACAAACCCTGCTCAGCTCATGGCATTTATACTAGTGGGTTTCCTTTCCTTGTGCTAGGTAAAAATAGGATTTCATCCTCCTCTACATACTTTGTGTTGGGTATGTAAAGAAAAGGAAAACCAGCCAGTGTTGTGCTAGAATGAATATGACCAAACTGGTTAAACAACTCAACAGATGCATGGAAAATCTAACAGATGGACTTAGCTTTTCATAGGCAGGGTTATCCATATTTCTTTCCTCACTTGAGAGGAATGTGAGCAAAGGAAAGGTGAAAAGAGCAAACGGTGCATTCCCGCACCAAATGGTAACAGCAACCTGCTATGAAAGGCTCAGACGTAATTAAGCATTAAAATGGAAATCTGCTTGACAGCCCGCCTTTTGGCACAGTAGAAGCACCTCCTTAGGGTGTGTTGGGTTAAATCAGAGTTGTTGTTTTTTAAAGGATCCTGCTTTAATTTAAATTCTGGATACACCCAAGTGATATATGCCAGAGCAAGTTAAAAGAATGTAGGAGTAGCTGCTAAATAGATTAATCTCTTAATGTTCACCTCATCTTCTGAAAAGGTTAGACTGACTGTCTCAGGTTGCCCTCTGAATTCCAGTCTCTGACAGAGCTGAGCTGAAATTTCTCAGAAGACATTTCTTTTCTGAGAAATTTTCAGAGATTTTTCTTTTTCTCATCCTTGCCATTAAAAAAGATGGCCAGTTTGCTGAAGTTTCTCCAAATATTTTTCATCTTCACTATTTTGGGGTGGCAGTTGCCACCTCGCTCCCATCCCCAGATGCTCTGAAATGATGCCAAGTCCAGGGCATAGTGGAGGATACAGAATAGTGACCAGGCTGCCAACACAATTGCTGCTTGGGGGAGCGGAGGGGGGGCATTAAAGAAAGCTGTGGTACTGTGAGAAACTGACATGTCTACCTTTTCCCACCCCTGAGGAATTTGGTGAAATGGTTCCCCTTCCCATTTTCCTTGCCCTCAAATAGGGTGGAGAATTTTGAGAGACCAAATGAGCACAGACAGCTCTTCTGTCTAAGACCAGAGGAACGTATCATGGAGAGCCAGGGCCTGCAGGAGAGGCCACCACCACCACCGGGGAAGAGGCGGGCCTGCTGCTGCTGGGCCTGCTGCTGCTGGGCCTGCTGCCGCCGCCGCCGCCACCACCACCACCACCACCACCACCAGGCCTTCCCTGGAGACTTCTGCCTGGCAGACCGCCAGTCCCTGCAGGACCAGGCCCCCAGGTACAGAGCCAGCTGTGCTGCTCCACCTGCCCTCCCTGGAGGGGCTACATAACCTGGCTGGCTGAGGTGGCCTGGGAGAGGCAGAGCCTGCAGGAGAGGCCACCACCACCACTGGGGAAGAGGGGGGCCTGCTGCTGCCGCCGGGCCTGCTGCTGCCGCCGGGCCTGCTGCTGCCGCCGGGCCTGCTGCTGCCGCCGGGCCTGCTGCTGCCGCCGCCGCCGCTGCTGCCACCACCACCACCACCACCACCAGGCCTTCCCTGGAGACTTCTGCCTGGCAGACCGCCAGTCCCTGCAGGAGAGGCCCCCAGGTACCGAGCCAGCTATGCTGCTCCACAGACCGCCAGTCCCTGCAGGACCAGGCCCCCAGGTACCGAGTCAGCTGTGCTGCTCCACCTGCCCTCCCTGGATTAAAAATTAAAAATTGTTTTGTGTGTGTGTGTGTATGTGTGTGTGTTTTCTTTTTCCTGGGGGATTTTGTTGTGGTTTTAGGGGTGGGTAGCCTGCCTGATAGGCAGGAGCGAGGGGGCATGTGTCCACCTGATAGAGGCAGTGGGGGGAGTGTTGGGGGCCAGAAGATACCGAGGCTGGGTGGCAGGCACTGGTGGAGCGCAAGGGGCAGGCCATGCCAGGTGAGGGGAACAAGGGAGAGATGTGTAGTATCTGTCCCCTGCTCCGGGCCTGTCCAGAGCCAAAGGATGGCTGGGGGAGGCATGACCCCATCTTCTGGCTTTCATTTGCTGCTCTGCAATGCCAGGTCTGTTACCCAGAAAACCCCCCTCATCCATGACATGATCCTGGATGAGGGTGCAGACCTGGCATGTATTACGGAGACCTGGCTGGCCGAGACTGCTGCTCCAACCCTTGCAGCCATGTGTCCAGCTGGATTTTCGTATGCACAGCAGCCGAGGGCTGGGGATCGGGGAGGGGGAGTGGCCGTTATCTACCGAGAGTCCTTGGTCTTCACCAGACCCCCTCTCCGGGAGACCAAGGTTGCTGAGTGCATGTACTGGAAGTTGGGCCCGAAGGGCAATCTGGGGATTCTGCTCGTGTACCGTCCACCCCGCTGCACAACTGTCTCCCTGGACGAGGTGCTTGAGGTGGTCTCTGATGTGCGTGTACAATCCCCTAACTTACTGGTGTTGGGGGACTTCAACGTACATTCGGAGGCCATCCTCACAGGAGCACCTCGGGACTTCATGGAGACCATGGCCTCCTGGGAGCTGCACCATATTCTAACTGGGCCCACCCATGTAGCCGGTCATGCACTAGACCTTGTGTTTGTTTCTGGAGAAGCGGGGACTGATCTGGAAGTCAGGGGTATATCCACCACCCCCTTGTCATGGTCAGATCACTATCTGGTGAAGTTGAACTTCTCGGTTCCACAACCCCTCCGCAGGGGTGGAGGACCCATTAAAATCGTCCGCCCCAGGTGTCTTATGGATCCAAATGGATTCCTGAACGCGCTTGGGGATTCTCTGGGGCACGCCAATGGCCACTCGGTCGAGACCCTGGTGGGTGGCTGGAATGCCGCAATCACTGGGGCATTAGATCAGGTGGCTCCGAAACGCCCTCTCCCCCTGAACAGGGCTCGGACTGCACCATGGTTCAATCCGCAGTTACGAGCTCAGAAACAGGAGGTGAGACGGCTAGAGCGCCGGTGGCGGAAGTCTCGCTCCAAAGACGATCAGACACGGGCTAGAGCTGTATCTTCAGCCTATCACGTGGCGGTGAAGGCAGCAAAAAAGGAATATTATGTTGCCTCCATCGTGTCTGCAGAGTGCTGTCCCAGGAGGCTGTTCCAAGTGGTCCAGAGCTTGGTCGGTCCTGTGGCTCCGGAACCACTGGAGCATTCTAAGGCCTCCTGTGAGGCCTTGGCAAGGCACTTTGCAGATAAAATTGATCAGATTAGGTGTGTTACTCTGCACGCTATGGATACAGTTAGTGAGCAAGAGGCGGCCTGTGGCAAACCGGTTTTGTGGGATCGGTTCCAGCTTCTTCCTCCTGATGAAGTGGACAAGGTGCTTTCATCGGTACGGCCAACCACCTGCTTACTTGATCCTTGCCCATCTTGGCTCATTATGAGCTGCAGAGACTGGGTGAGGGGATCAAGGTTGTGGTGAACGCCTCCCTTGAGGAGGGAGTGATGCCATCAGCCCTCAAGGAGGCAGTGATAAGACCGCTCTTAAAGAAGCCCTCCTTGGATCCTCAAGTTTTGAACAACTTTCGCCCAGTCTCAAATCTGCCATTTTGGGGCAAGGTGATTGAGCGGGTGGTGGTGGTGCAATTGAAGGCACACTTGGAAGAAACTGATTATCTAGACCCATTTCAGTCGGGCTTCAGGCCTGGGCATGGGACAGAAATGGCCTTGGTCGCCTTGGTAGATATGAGGAGGGCTCTGGAAAGGGGTGAATGCTCCTTCCTTGTTCTCCTCGACCTCTCAGCGGCTTTTGATACCGTTGACCACGGTATCCTCCTGGACCGCCTGGAGGGGTTGGGCATTGGGGACACTGTATTGCGGTGGTTCCGGTCCTTCCTCTTGGGCAGGTACCAGAGGGTAGCACTGGGAGAGGAGGTTTCAGACCCAGGGCCACTTACTTGTGGGGTGCCACAGGGTTCCATCCTCTCCCCGATGCTATTTAAAATCTATGTGAAGCCGCTGGGGGCTATCATCAGGAGGTTTGGGGTGCAGTGTCATCAATATGCGGATGACACGCAGCTCTACCTCTCGTTTAAATCTTCACCAAGGTTGGCCGTAGGGTTGGCGGAGAATTTCTCTCCGAAACTTCGGGGGGCCGAGTGCCAATGTGTTTGGCCCCTGAACAAGTTTCGGGGAGAAATTCTCCGCACCCCCCCGCCCCCTGCACCCCCCCTCGGGACGGGACTTAGCTTTGGCGAATGTCCCTCCCGGTGGCGGGTCCGGCCGGTGGTTCGGCAGGTGTTCGTCCAGGGTGGGGCCGCCGCCATTCCAAGAAAAGAAAAAAAAAAACCTCCCCTGTGATAGGCTATGTGACGATTAACGTAGCCTATCACAGCTGACTTTGCAGATCTAGCTGTGATAGGCTACGTGACGATTAACATAGCCTGTCACGGGGCGTTTTTTTTTTTTAAAAAAAACTTTTTAGTTTGCGGCCGGGCGAGGCGAGGCACCTCCTCCCCAGCCTGAATTTCGGCCGGGCAAAGCGGGAAGCCTCCCCCCCCAGCCTGAACTTCGCGGGGGGAGCAGCGAAGTGCCTCCCCCCCACCGCAAAAAGCTTCGAGGACAGGTAAGTGACTTTTGTCCATCCCTAGTTGGCCATAGAATCCCTGTCCAAATGTCTGGAGAAGGTGAGTGGCTGGATGGGGAGGAATAGGCTGAAGCTGAACCCTGACAAGACCGAGGTACTTTTGGTGGGAGACAAGAGGAGGCTGGGGGATGTTGACCTGGTGTTGAATGGGGTACGGCTACCCTTGAAAGACCAGGTCTGCAGCCTAGGGGTCATTTTGGACTCCCAGCTGTCCATGGAGGCTCAGGTGTCAGCTGTGAGCCGGACAGCGCTGTACCAACTCCATCTGATATGGCAGCTGCGCCCCTTCCTTCCCGACCATCTGCTTCCATCGGTAGTACATGCCCTGGTCTCCTCTCGTTTAAACTACTGTAATGCGCTCTACGTGGGGTTACCCTTGAAGACGGTTCGGAAACTGCAGCTGGTACAGAACGCGGCGGCTCGCCTGATTAAAGGCAGCCGCCGGCGAGATCACATCACTCCAGTGCTGAAGGAGTTGCACTGGTTACCAGTTGTTTTCCGGGCCAAATTGAAGGTGTTGGTTTTGACCTTTAAAACCCTATATGGTTCCGGCCCAGCCTATCTTAAGGAGTGCCTCCAGCAGCACCAGACAGGCCGCTTAACAAGATCAGCCTCGGATGGCCTTTTCTCTGTCCCATCAGCCAGGACAGCTAGACTGGTGGGGACGAGGGAGAGGGCCTTTTTTGTGGTGGCCCCCACTCTGTGGAACTCCCTCCCTAGGGAACTCCATCATGCCCCCTCTTTAATGAGCTTCCGTCATGCATTAAAAATGTGGCCGTTCAGGCAGGCATTTGGGGTGGGTTAGGGTATTTTAGAAAATGTTTTTATTGTAGAATTTTATTGTTTTAAACTGTTTTTATTGTTTGTTGTACATCGCCCAGAGTGGCTGGGTGGCCAGCCAGATGGGCGATTAATAAATTTAATAATAAATAAATAAATAAATAAATAAATGTGATGCTGCCCAGTTTGCAAGCTGCTAGGTCTGTTCTGTCCTAAGCTTTTTGAGCCTTTTCTTCTGTGGTATGAGAACATCCAATAGTAGTGGAATGAGGGGTGATTTCCATCTAAAACCAGTATCATTAACAGGAACACACTGAAGAGGAATTGACTACAGTAGCATATTTTTCCAGGTTTCTGCATTAGGAAGATCAGCTTCCTGAGAATGTGGGTATGAGGACTGGTATGACCATTACCATACTACAAAATGCATGTATCATTAGGGTTCTCCAGTTTGTCGATATGATCCTTAGGATTCTAAGATAGGATGTTTATGTGCACAGCACCTATTTATGTATCCTACTGGGGAATTTGAATTTATATTATGGACCCAAAGATGTCCTTGATTTCCAGGACTTGAAAATAATTATATGAATCAATGCTTTAATAATCTCTGGACACATTAGAAAGCCCAGCTTGTTTACATAATAGAAAGCTAAATAAATCCCCGTTGAAGCCCTATTAAGGATAATAAATACTATTCATACTGAGAGGCCTTTCAAGTTCTTTAAATGATCTTTCTTATTATTTATTTAAATGTCAAGAGAGAGTGTTGGAATAGCCAAATGCGTGACAACATAAGCCAACCTATCACTAGAATAATTGACCTATATCCAGCTTTAACTTCCATGTTTCCATCAAGGCTCAACAGAAACAGAAGCTTCTTTTCCATTGCCAGTACTGGGCCATGGGCAGTGGCTTGAGATGAGCCAGGGATCAGGAGCCTTGGGACCAGTCAGTAGCCAAGATTGAAAAGGAAGTCAAGGGTCTAGTCCAGTGAGACAGTTGGACTGAAGGACAATCAAAAGATGGAAAGACACCAGAGCTCAGGAAGAACTTGTTGCTCAAGGAAGGCCCAAATGGAATATAAGCTCTCTTATACTCCTTCTAGCTGAGGAGGATCCGATAGCCAGCCTGAGTGGGTGGAGTCAGTCCAGGGCTTGAAGTAGGGATGTATGAAAAGTACTTATCTTTCTGAACTGGGGCATCCATGGTGCAGGGGAGGTGCTCCGTCCCTCCCCCCGAATCCTCCCCAGCCGGCTCCGCTCCGCAGCAACTCCACGGAGCCACCGGCCGGGGCCGCCCGCAGCCGGACTTTCATCCGCTGCTGGGCTGCGCCAACCGCAAATGGCAGCCGTCATAGCGGCCACCATTTACGTCCCTGCAGAGGCTGTGGTAGGCTATGTATAGATTTACATAGCCTATCACGGCAAAAGGCAGGAATGCAAATAGCAGCCGCTATGCCTGCCAAACCGTGATAGGTTACGTTACGTAAGTATCTACCTAGCATATCACAGCAAAAGGCAGGGATGCAAATGGCGTAGCAGCCGCCATTTGTGTCCCTGCCTTTTGCCATGATAGGCTATGTAGATACTTACGTAGCCTATCATGGCAAAAGGCCAGGGACGCAAATGGCGGCTGACATAGTGGCCGTCATTTGTGGCCGCAGCCCGGCAGCGGCCGGAAGATGACGCGGAGCTGCCACCAGAGCCGCTGCCACCAGAGCTGCTGCCACAGCCAGGTAGGCTCCATCCTGGGGGAATTCCATGGGGTGGTGGTGGGGGATTGCCCTGTTCTGCCACAGACTCCAGGAAGCCGGATTCTAAAGCATCCAGCCTCACTGGAGTCCGTGGCGGAATTCTCCAACATCCCCAGCCTGAAGTACTTAACTCAGATGCTGCCACTTGCAGTTCAGTGGTTCACCACTCAAGGGAGCTGCACACAGATCCAGCCACTTCTGACATCCCTCTTGGTCTGTGAATTTCCTTTAAATCAGTCTCTTTTCCTAGGCATGTATAATCCTGGTGTGTGTGTCTGTGTGTGTGACAGAGACAAGAAATTTCCACTATTCATGTTCCTTTGGGCACTAAGCAAAGGTTCACCTCAGGACCCCTTCCTGCCCTTTAGAGATTAATAATGCCAAAAGACTACCAGTGAATGTGTGTATCCGTCTGGGTATATATAGAGAAGACAGTGGGGAATTTGTGTTAAGCTTAGTTTGAGTTCAGTGGATTTCACCCAACAGGGAGAGCTTTTGCCAACCCCTTGAAGTTGCTTTCTCTTTTTCTCCAGCCTATCAAAGAAAACACAAAAAGAGGGACTCAAAGGAGCAAGTCAGTTAAAATACTGAATCACATTTCACCAAAGGGATAGTGGGATTTTTGTCCCCTTTCTTCAGATTATTTGTGCTGTTAACAATGACAGAGTGCTTGTATGTGAATTGTTAGATTTCCCTGGTCTTTCAACTAATCCACTGACTTGAATTCCACTCTCTCAGAAGACCAGCCTGTTCATTTCTGTTAAGACAGATATTTTCCCTTCAAAGATTGAGCCTCCACCAGATACTTCACTGCCTCAGACTGCAATAGATTCAGTCAATCTACATGCTAGATACTAGGAGAGCGCTTGAGCATGATAGCTAATACTTTGGAAGACAGAAACAAAATTCAAAGTGATCTGGATAGACTGGAGCGCTGGGCAGAAAACAACAGAATGACATTTAATAGGGATAAATGCCAAGTTCTGCACCTAGGAAAAAGAAACCAAATGCACAGTTACAAGATGGGGGATACGTGGCTCAACCACACTACAAGCGAGAAGGATCTTGGAATTGTTGTCGATCACAAGCTGAATTTGAGCCAACAATGTGATGTGGCTGCAAAAAAGGCCAATGCTCTTTTGGGCTGCATTCATAGAAGCATCGCTTCCAAATCCCGGGAAGTACTAGTTCCCCTCTACTCAGCACTGGTTAGGCCTCATCTGGAGTACTGAGTCCAGTTCTGGGCACCACACTTGAAGAAGGATGCAGACAAGCTGGAGAGGGTTCAGAGGAAGGCAACAAAGATGATCAGGGGACTGGAAACAAAGCCCTATGAAGAGAGACTGAAAGAACTGGGCATGTTTAGCCTTGAGAAGAGAAGACTGAGGGGAGAGATGATAGTGCTCTTCAAGTACTTGAAAGGTTGTCACAGAGAAGAAGGCCAGGATCTCTTCTTGATCATCCCAGAGTGCAGGACACGGAATAATGGGCTCAAGTGACAGGAAGCCAGATTCCGGCTGAACATCAGGAAAAACTTCCTGACTGTAAGAGCAATACGACAATGGAACCAATTACCTGGGGAGGTAGTGGGCTCTCCCACACTGGAGGCCTTCAAGACGAGGCTGGACAGCCATCTGTCAGGGATGTTCTGACTTGGATTCCTGCATTGAGCAGGGGGTTGGACTCGATGGCCTTGTAGGCCCCTTCCAACCCTACTATTCTATGATTCTATGACATGCCCAGTGTAATCCTGTATTGCACCATGCTATGATGGGGATGCAAGAGAAAAGTCCACACGACAGCACTAGTGGTGGGAATTACAGAACCACACCACCAGTCAGGTTACGCCACTGAGTTCCAAGTCCATTTCCAGGCCCAATTCAAAGTGCTGGTATTAATCTTTAAAGCCTTAAATTATTTGAGACCAGGTCACCTAAAATAATTGACTCTTCCCATACATAACTGCATGAACCATAAGAGCACTTTCATAGTCCCTTCAGCAGCTGCCCACATCAATTGAGGTGAAGCTAGTGTCCAGTAGGGAGAGGAGCTTTTCAGTGGTGGAGAGTCCTCACCCCTGACTGACATTGTGCTCTTTTTCAGTGCCATGTTAAGGTACCTTTTATTTCCCCAGTCATTTTAGTTTTGGCGCTTTTGAAGTTTTCTGTTGTCAGTTTTATTCTGGTGCTATTTAAACTGTTTTTGTTTTGATGTCTATGTTTTATTTTTATACTTCATGGTTTAAACTGGCCAGATAGCTGTTTTATTGGTGGGCAGTACAGAAATGTTGTGAATGAACAATCAGACATGCACATGTTTATTCTCTTCTGAGCTTTCAGGACAACAGGGCAGGCAACCTTGTGCCCTGCAGATGTTTTGGGCTGCCTACAACTTGCATCAGCCCCAGCCAGCTGGGCCAGTGGTCACGGATTATGAGATTTGTGGTCTGAAACATCTGGAGAACACCAGGTTGCCTGCCTCTGCTGTAGAAGGTCACTGGAATCTCCTTCCACTAAATGCTCATTTGATCTCAGAGTATGCAGTGTTAAAAGTCCCTAAAGTACTTACTTCCCTCATGTGGGGGGAGCAATAGACTGGCTCCAGTTTTCTATCTCTTCTTGGAAGAAGCCCATCACCAGAGTGTCCTGCAGCATCTGTAGCAGCATAACTTGAAAAACTGCCTTTTCCAACCAGCGGCAGCCAGTTAAAGAATCTGTTAATTGAAAAATGCAGTTCGCTGCAGCACACTCGCAAGCAGAGAGAGGAGCTCACTTTACTAGTAATCATCATGAGGCAGGGATGAAAGCAGGCTTCACCTTAGTCTGCATCATATTGTCAGGAGTGCCCTTGCTGCCTTCTGGAATCCTCAAGTAGCCAGAATCAACACACAGACGATAGGACTCTTTTCCAAGGCTTTATTTCCAATTTTCCATTCAACCTAATGATAGGGGTGGACGAAAGGCACTTACCTTTCGTCGAAGCTTGTTCGCGGTGGGGGGGAGGCGCTTCGCAGCTCCCCCCGTGAAGTTCAGGCTGGGGGGAGAGGCTTCCCGCCTCGCCCCAGCCGACATTCAGGCCGGGGGAGAGGCTTCCCACCTCGCCCGGCCGAAATTCAGGCCGGGGAGGAGGCTTCCCGCTTCGCCCGGCCGCGAACTCCATTGTTTTTTTAAAAAAAAACCCTCCCCCGTGATAGGCTACGTGATGATTAACGTAGCCTATCACGGCTAGATCTGCAAAGTCAGCCGTGATAGGCTACGTCAATCGTCACGTAGCCTATCACGGGTGACTTTAAAAAAAAAAAAGCGCGTACGCAAATGGCGGCCCCCATAGGGAGCCTCCATTCCCGTTCCTTATTTGGTCGCTGTAGTCTACGTAAATGTTTACGTAGACTACGGCGAAAATAAGGGCAATGCAAATAGCGTTGCCCTTATTTTCGCCGTAGTCTACGTAAACATTTACGTAGACTACAGCGACCAAATAAGGAACTGGAATGGCGGCTCCCTATGGGGGCCGCCATTATCCGTACGCGCTTTTTTTTTTAAGTCACCCGTGATAGGCTACGTGATGATTGACGTAGCCTATCATGGCTGACTTTGCAGATCTAGCCGTGATAGGCTACGTGAATCGTCACGTAGCCTATCACGGGGGTGTTTTTTTGTTCTCTTTTATTGGAATGGCGGCGGCGGCAGCCGGTCAAAAGACCGGCTGCCGCTCCCGCCCCGCTTGAACACCCACCAAACCGCCGGCCGGACCCGCCGCCGGGAGGGACATTCGGCGAAGGTAAGTCCCGTCCCGGGGGGGGGGCAGGGAGGGTGCGGAGGATTTCTCCCCGAAACTTGTTCGGGGGGCCGAACACGTTGGCGCTCGGCCCCCCGAAGTTTCGGGGAGAAATTCTCCGCCATCCCTACCTAATGACGCTTATAAATGCTAATTGCATGAGCCTAATGAGGGAAATTGCTTTCGAACTGTGGTGCTGGAGAAGACTCTTACGAGTCCCCTGGACTGCAAGGAGGTCAAATCAGTCCATCCTAAAGGAAATCAACCCTGAGTGCTCATTGGAAGGACAGATAATGAAGCTGAAGCTCCAATATTTTGGCCACCTAATGCGAAGAGAAAACTCCCTGGAAAAGACCCTGATGCTGGGAAAGACTGAAGGCAAAAGGAGAAGGGGACGGCAGAGGATGAGATGGCTAGATAGCATCACGGATGCAATGAATATGAACTTGAGCACGCTCCGGGAGAGAGCGCAGGACAGGAAGGCCTGGCGTGCTATGGTCCATGGGGTCACGAAGAGTCGGACACGACTGAACGACTGAACAACAACAACAACAATGAGGGAAACTTTAGAGAGCTGCCTACCAGAGCTTTCTAGCCTTAGTGAAACCAGTTGATCTCCATTTGGAGGGCAGAGGTGGGAAACCTCTGGATTTAAGGGCTAGGAGGCAAAAGTCCACCCCTTTCCCATGGGGCACCAGGGCGCAGCTGTTGACGTCGCGCCAAGCGGGCTGAGCACCTCCTCTTGGCGCCCTCCTTCTCCCGCTTGTCCCTTCACCAGTGTCTAGTGTCCCGAAGCTCCAATTGTCCCTCCCCCTACCTGCCAGGGTTGCTACCACTCTCATGAATGTGAGCAGGGAGGGACTCTGCCTCCAGCGGCACCTCTGAACAGCGTGCGGTTCCTCTCCCATGGTTTCTATCTCTTCCTCAGAATCAGAACTGCTTTGGGGCTCTATGGGCTCCAATCCAACCCTGACACATATAAGCATGTGGTTGCTGATTGCGAGAGGAGATGGGTAATAAAGAGACGGACATGTGTGCTTGGATACAAATTGGACCACATTTATTGGAATTTCTGCAAAGGGGGAACCCAGGACGGGCACTAAACTGTGCCAGCCAGTAGCTGACACTGAAATGGGTGAAAAAGCATTCACAGCCTGTGGAGTGGAGTGTCAACATCACCCCACAGGGCTACCCCTTAGGGGGAGATAGACCTTCCCCTGTCACTGCCCCACGGGCTGCGAAACACCAGGTAGGTGAGGTGAGTCAGCCTCAAAGGTAACTCTTATCCCCTGATTAGGAATGGCGGAGAATTTCTCCCCAAAACTTCAGGGGGCCAAGCGCCAACGTGTTCCACCCCCCGAACAAGTTTCAGAGAAAAATTCTCCGCCCCCCCGCCCCCCGCACCCCCCCCGGGACGGGACTTACCTTCGCCGAATGTCCCTCCTGGTGGCGGGTCCGGCCGGCGGTTCGGCGGGTGTTCGTGTGGGGCGGGAGCGGCAGCCGGTCTTTCGACCGGCTGCCGCCGCCATTCCAATAAAAGAAAAAAAAAACGCCCCCGTGATAGGCTACATGACGATTAACGTAGCCTATCACGGCTAGATTTGCAAAGTCAGCCATGATAGGCTACGTCAATCGTCACGTAGCCTATCACGGGTGACTTTAAAAAAAAAGCGCATACGGATAATGGCGGCCCCCATAGGGAGCCGCCATTCCCGTTCCTTATTTGGTCGCTGTAGTCTACGTAAAGATTTACGTAGACTACGGCGAAAATAAGGGCAACGCTATTTGCGTTGCCCTTATTTTCACCGTAGTCTACGTAAAGATTTATGTAGACTACAGCGACCAAATAAGGAACGGGAATGGCGGCTCCATATGGGGGCCGCCATTTGCGTACGCGCTTTTTTTTTAAGTCACCCGTGATAGGCTACGTGACGATTAACGTAGCCTATCACGGCTGACTTTGCAGATCTAGCCGTGATAGGCTACGTTAATCATCACGTAGCCTATCACGGGGGCGTTTTTTAAAAAAAACAAAAAAAACAATGGAGTTCGTGGCCGGGCGAGGCGGGAAGCCTCCTCCCCGGCCTGAATTTCAGCCGGGGCGAGGCGGGAAGCCCCCCCCCAGCCTGAACTTCGCGGGGGGAGCAGCAAAGCGCCTCCCCCCCACCGCGAACAAGCTTCGACGACAGGTAAGTGACTTTGGTCCACCCCTACCCCTGATGGGCCGCAAAACCCAGAGCAGAGGCCTCAGGCGTGACCTGTCACCAGAACAGTGAATTGAATGAATGCTCACCATCCCTATTCGCATCCCCATTGCCTGTCCTAATCACCACTGGGAGTGACAAGCCTATTGCTTAGTCAACCCCCCCCCACCTGCGCTGAAGCCATTTGCGTCCCTGTGGAGGCCGTGATAGGCTATGTAAGTATTTACATAGCCTGTCACGGCAAAAAAAAAAAAGGAACGCAAATGGTGGCGGCTATGGCGGCCGCCATTTGCGTTCCCTTTTTTTTCCCCATAATAGGCTACGTAAATAAGTACGTAGCCTATCACAGAAAAAAAAGGGAACGCAAATGGTGGCCGCTGTAGCCGCTGCCATTTGCATTCCCTGTTTTTGTTTTTGCTGTGACAGGCTATGTAAATATTTACGTAGCCTACTACAGCAAAATACAGGGACGCAAATGGCGGCAGCTATGGCAGCTGCCATTTGCGTCCCTGTGCAGGCTGCCCAGCAGCTGGATGTCTGGCTGTGGGCGGCCCCGGCCGGCGGCTCTGCGGAGTCACTGCGGAACGGAGCTGGCCAGGGAGAATTTCGGGGGGAGGGACGGAGCGCCTCCCCCCCCCCCATGAATGTCACCCTTCAAAAAGGTAAGTGACTTTCATACATCCCTAGTTGGGGAATACCAAGTAGGCCATGTATGACACAATCTTGTGTCTCATCCTGTCCTAACCACCATCCTTTGGTCTGTGTTATCCTTCAACATCTCTTCACAGAAAGGGGGAGAAGTACATCTACCAACTCACCCGCCCCCCGCAACTTCTCTGGTAAGTGGCAGTAGATTAGCATCACATAGGTGGTTGTAATGACAGTTGGAATTGTACTTTTATCAACATTAACATGCACGACATCCCTCCTTAAGGTTGAGTGGGAGTGTGCCATTGGGCCAGGGCACACCCGCTCCTCCTATACCACTGCCCCATGACATGTGCCCTGGTGGAGCACAGGCTGCCTCAGTCCCAGGTCATGTAAGAACATGACCCTTCTCACTTCAATCCTGAGTTACTGTGGCAATGGCATAAATAGCCTGGCATAGGTCTGCCACTGCAGACACCTGGGAGATGGCTGGTACAGGGGGGGAGAGTTGATCCTGCAGGGACTAACACTGAAGTTGACAATACTAGGTAAGTGTAAAACTAATGCACAGGATGGCTTGATCCTTCAAGAGCTGCAGAAGGAACTGGGCCCAAGACCCAAGACAGAGCTGTGCTGGAAAAAGCTTCAAACTCATCCAAGGCTTTGATCACGTCCAAGCATGCTGCATCTGGGACAGCTGGAGCTGAGATACCTGCAACCAGGGTAGGTGGCATCACCCCTACCATCGGAGCCTGCGGTGTCATAGGCATAGCGCCTTTCTCAGCCAGGAGGGCTGCTCCCGAACACAGAAATAGGAGCGGAGCTGTAAGATGTTTTGACGGCATTTAGACGTACTGCAAAAGAAGGCAACAATGTACGCTGGGACTGCTGCCAAGTTCGTTTAGGCTGCCGTGTTCAGGCTACGTACTTGATCCCATGGACATGGGAGGGGTGAGCCCTTTGTCTTTCTCAACTGCCTGAGGCGTGCAAGGATTGAAGCTAAATCAGGACCCGCCTCCTTCTCAGAGGAGGAGTTGCACCTTCCTTGTGCCCTATTAACTGAAGGTCATGGTGCATACCCTTTCCTTTCTTGCCCCTTTGTGAGGAGACACCTCACCAAAGGCTCCCTCAGAGCTAGAGGCATTGCCGCTGCCGCCCATGCTCCGTCGGCTTCAGAAGTGAGTGGCACCTGCCCTGAAGCCATGTGTCAAAGAGTCATTTGGAAGAGGCAAAGAGGGCTAGAAGAGGCCTCTCCATCCTCTCCCACCTCTGGTGGTCCCACTGCTGAGCAGCCAATGGCTGCCAGGCATGCCTCCTCTCCCCACCCACCTGCAATGCCCCCCCCCCCCGTGGCCAGGCAAGCCGTACACAAGGTGGGGCACTTGGCTAGCCAGCCTCACTGATGTCAGCAGCCTGCCCCTGTATCTAGTGACCTGGCTCTGATTCCACCACATTTGAGGCATTGCTCCTGTTGCTGTTGTTGAGGTTGGATGTGAATCCTTTGGTCTGTTCACATTTTCTTGGATGTATTTCTACAGTGGCAGAGTTCTATGTGTATATAAGGTGATATATGGGAGAACCACAAGCATGCAGTTTTGCAGCAGAATGCTGGATAAGGTTGAGGATATGGGGTGGTCACTTACACATAGGACCTGAAGAAGTGTTTCTGGCAAAGTTTATATATAGCAAAGTTTATATATAGCAAAATTTGAAGTGAATGTGGATGTTTGACTCTGGTGAAATATTTGTAAACAGTTTGAAGAAATTGAAATAAATGTTGACAAAAGTCCCCAGCCTTCACTTTTAATTTACAAGAATAGAAAACTCCTTCAATAATAATAATAATAATTTCTATACTGCCTCATAGCCAAAGCTCTCTGGTTGGTTTACAAAAGTTAAAACATTAAAATATAATATACAAAGGTTAAAAACCATTTACATAAAACATACGGACAAACAACATTTAACTAAAAACAACTCTGAACTAAAAACAATTTGTTTAAAAAATCCAACAATAAAACACAGCTTGAAATAACACTGCTTAAAAATAATACACAAAAGTCAGCAAAAGGAACAAATGTTCTAAAAAGGGAAGGCCTGCCGGAATAATAGCGTCCTTAAGGCCTGCTTAAAAACCTTCAGTGAGGTCAGCAGGCACATTTCAACCGTCAAGTTATTCCACTTCATCTTTAAAAATCAGGGAGTGGTGAATCCCCTGAGAAATGTCAATAGTCTTATCAAAAATATTTTGTCTTCCCTTATAATTCCTCAGATTTTTGTGTGAGGAAGAAACTTCATGTTTATTGTAATGTTCCATTTATGCAAAATCCAAGGCCACCAAGAACCCTGGGGTTGTACCTCTCCCACCCCACCTCCAAATCTAGTCCTAGTGGAATTATTTTGGCTGCTCTCAAAATTACTCAGATGTTTTACCTGATAGAGACCCTTCCAATTAACTTAGAATTTTGGGAGTCATAATTTTGTTGGTAGTTCTATTCAAAATATGTGGGTAATACTGTTCAAAATTCCAAATTAAAAATAAGCACTTTATGAAAAGCAAAACATGTCAAGATCGGTTGACATTATGGAGAAAGACCCTCAGAGACACCATCAAATGGCAAAAGCAAGGGAACCCAAACATAGATTTCTTTAAAACAAACATTGTGCTAGAACATGGAATTGTCCACTTTGCTCTCTCTACTGGTGGCAGACTATTCCTTAATGAACAAAAAAATGAATATAAATGTATATGTAGATAGATAGATAGATAGATAGATAGATAGATAATATAAAATTCTTAGTAAATCCAGTAGTGTTCTATTTATTTTGGGGCTAAGAAATTCTGAAGTGTTGTATCCAATTGTATCTCTTCACTGATAGAAGGCTTTGATCCAGCAGAGGTTTCTGTGAGCAGAAAGGGGGGTGTCAGTGTTGCTGGTTCCACCTTCCCTCTGAAGGCCCTTCCCCTTAAATGTGCTCCAGAGGTTTGGGAGACCATTTGGAACAGTGTTGGAAGTGGCATGAGCATTGTGCAGAAGGAAGGAGGAATTTGAGAAAATCACACACACACACACCCGCTTTCCACTTATGGGGTTGTATCCACTGGGTTGTTTCCAGTGGTAGTCTAACTTGAGTCCCATTCATTTCAATGGGTCTATTCTATGTAAGACTAACATTGGATACAACACGTGGAAGGGATCTGTGGGATCTTCCATCCATGGAGGGTCACAATTGGCTAAAACCTGAACATTTTAGCAGCTATTTCATTTTCTTTCTATCTGTTTCATATCCAAAGCAACAATATGTTCAATTCTAACCCCCATATACCCAAATAGTAGCACTTCAGATCCCAAAGAATTTCCAGAGAATCCCTACTCTCTAGTTTTAGTCTTCTACATTTTCACTGAGGTTAAGTAGAAACAACAGCTGACTTTTGACATTTAAGACTGAATGAAAACAAGGCATTTTAAATTGCATGATTACTCAATCCATCTTTTCATGTTCGAAGAAGCAAAGTTCATTTTTGATCATGTGGTTGTGGAAAAGGGTGACAAATATGATAGCGCCATTTTGAATGTCAAATCTATCTTGCGATGAGGGATTAACTTTCTTTTTTCCCTCCTCTCCAAGAAGAACCCCACTTGTAATTTCTAAGACTTTTGTAGGTGCACTCTGATAATGGCAAAGCTCAAAGAAAGATGAATGGAACTGCCATTTTGTGGAGCAAGGCTCAATTTTGTTGGCAGAATTGGTAGAAAACAGTTGGAAACTTTCAGTTGCTCTTTACCGTTAGAGATATGGGTGGTTAAACCTCTAATGGAAGAAACAAAACTGACAAGAGCTGCTAACTAAATTGAATAAGTCCATATCAACATATGTTACAGACAGTGAGGCAGGATGAAAGAGTGGGGTAATTATTTTTCAATTTTGAATGGCTCTTTATTTGTTGTTTTTGTGCAGATGTTTGTTAATAGTAATTGCTTTTCTCTGTACTATTTATTTTTAATGAGTATCTTAAAATGCAGCATAAATACTGTGAAATCACAACAGTTGCTATGCCTGATCTGCTCTTCCAAGGAATAAGAGCGTATTAAAATGGGGTGATAGTGAATGTCCAAGTTAAAGCCTCTTGTCTTTCCTTTCCTGGTTGGGAAACATAGATTCTGTCTCAAATTAATCTTATTGCATGGCTGCAGATGTTGCCTGTGGAACCAGATTAAATTTTTAAGGTATCATAGGGGGGAAACAGAGTTGAGATTAAAATAATGTTAAGGTATAGCTAACATTGATTCAAGCCATAAATGGTGTGTGTGTGTGTGTGTGTGTGTGTGAAGGTGTATTAACAATCATTGATTTAATTTATTAGGATGTAAAAGCATAACTTGGTTGCAGAAAGCATGCTTTGGAGAAGCATGGAGAAAGTCTTGTGTTCAATCCCCAGCTTCTCCAGCTAAAGGGGCAGGTAGTGATGAGAATGACCTCTACTTGAGAGTCAGTCCGAATAGACAACACCAGGTTAAATTATCTGACTAGGGATGGATGGATCTGGGTTTCATATGAATGTAAGAACATAAGAACCATGCTGGATCAGACCAAGGGCCCTCTAGTCCAACATTCTGTTCACACAGAGGCCAACCAGCTGCCCACAGGAAACCCACAAGCAGGGCACAAGTGCAACAGAACCCTCCCACCCATGTTCCCCAGCAACTGGTGTACATAGGCATACTGCCTCTGATACTGGAGGTAGCACATAGCCATCAGGACTAGTAGCCACTGACAGCCTTCTCCTCCATGCATTTGTCCAACCCCCTTTTAAAGGCATCCAAATTGGTGCCCATCACTACATCTTGTGGTAGCGAATTCCATAGTTTAACTATGTGCTGTGTGAAGAAGTACTGCCTTTTATCTGTCCTGAATTTCAGATCCTGGTCTTGCCAAGACTGTTAAATTTAAAGGTGAAACTCATTCCATCCTATACCACGTATGGTTGAATATTTTTAAAAAAAAGAAAAGAAAAATCCATACAGGAATTCATAGTTTTTGTGTGTGCATTTTCCTAATGTATATATTTCTCTGTGTGTACATTGTTTAAACATAGTTATTTTCTCCTACACTGCTGAAAAGTAGTTTTATGCACAGTTTTAAAAAAATATATATACACATTTTGTGCACCCTTTTCGCTAATATGCACATTTTTGTGTGCATTTTCCCCAAGATGAGCTGCACTGAAAAGCTTACAAAAATGTGGATTTTGGTGTAGAACTCTGTCTGAAAAGTTTGAGGAGTGCTACTAGGGTAAATCAGTCAACCCCTCTCCCAAAACAACCCTTGATGAAACAAATTCCTCACACATCCCTACGTCTGATTCTGTATAAGGTAGTTTTTATTTGTCCAATGATGGATAGCTAGATGTAACTCAAGCTCCAAGGTATATATCATATTGCAACCTAGTTCTTATTTTTCCTCACCTCTCCCATAGAAATGGGTGCAATGACTAAGAAGGCATTCAAATTTAACATGGAAAATTATGTTTTAAATGTGCATGCCATGGCCTAGTTATCAGTGGGATGGTAAATTGTTAAATTGTTGTACATCACCTTGATGGCTTTAGCAGACAAGGTAGTTCATAGATGTCAATAAATAATAATAATAATAATAATAATAATAATAATAATAAAAACAAAGCTTTATCTTGGCTGTACCTAAGGATGTATGAGAATTTCATTCCTGTTCACAAATAAAGTGAACAAGTCCCATCTGCAACCTCCAACACAATTTGAACAGAAACTCAGTTCTTGGGGAATTTTCGCAATTTCCTGCACTTGTGTTTGCATTTGAAAGTGTGCAAATGTGCATTTTCCCAAATCTTCCTAAACGTGCATTTTAACGCTTTAGCCTATTGAGGGAAAATGACATTTTTGGTTGGGGAAAAATTGCACACATTTAAAAATGTGTATTTTTCCCCATCAGAAAATGTGCACTTTTCCCGGAGGCGGGGGGGGGGGGGATTGGCTTGTATTTGAGAATGCAAACAAGGTGAAAATGAACTTTGAGGAAGAATTTGGAGAACCTCAATGAACCCCAAAGTTGCATGTTTGCCCATCCTTAGCTGCACCACTTCAGAATCAAGTTCACTAGACTTAGGGTGCAATCCTATGTAGATAGGTGGCCGCCTCCAAACTTGGAGGTGACCGCCTATCCAAAGCAAGGCAGGAGAAGCACGGGGAGGATCATTCTCTCTGTGCCTCTCCTGCTCTGCTTTTTCTGCTAGACAGACGTTTTTGGCTGTATAGCTGGTGGTGGGGGGAGTGGGAGAGGAGGCTGCTGTATAACACATAGGATGTGTCATACAGGCAGATCTGCTCTCCCTGCCCCGGAATGCTCCCAGTGCCACCCCTTTTCAGCCACTCCACGCTCCTCTTCTGAGCACGGAGATGGGGCTTCTCCGCACTACCTTGGAGGGGAGGCAGTGCGCACGTAGGGGGAGGTCAGTTCCCAGAAAACAGCATATCCTATGGCCATCTAGCCACTGTCTAGTGGCCATAGGATTGTTCCCTTAATTGATATAATACTCTGCCATATAACAACAAAAGTCATCATAGATAGCATAATAGATTTCACGTCTTCTAGCCAAGCATTCCCCCGACACATAGTTTTTCACATAAGGTTATTTTTGTTTTATTTAAATCATGACAGCCCCTCATCACAATCTGAAGTGGTACAGGTTGACCACCACTGAGAAACTGGGGCCACCTGTCGCTGTGGTATCTCAAGCTTCAAGGCAGAGATCGCAGTACATTGTGCTTTATATCTTTCCTGGCCATTGAGAGGTGGGTATAGACGGAGGTTCATGCCTGAAATAGGAACACAGGAAGCTGCCTTATGCTAAGTGAGACCATTGGTCCATCTAGCTCAGCATTGTAGACACTGACTAGCAGCGGCTCTCCATTGTTTCAGGCAGGGTTTTTTCCAGCCCTACCTGGAGATGCCAGGGATTGAACCTGGGGCCTTCGGCATACAAACCAGGGGCTCTGCCACTGAGCTGTGGCCCCTCCCAAAATGTCCTGAACATGTATAGCCATTTTCATTCCAATGACTTGGTATTCAAGGGAGCCATTTTGTACTTCTTCCCCACTTTGAAAACAGATGTGACTGTTGAACTGCTATTTGTGCCTTAAAAGGTATAAAATTTCATTCTACTATTGCAATGTTGAGTGGAATTGCCATCTTCCAGTTCAAACAAACTGACAAGCGGAATTCTGAAAGGCAAGTTCAATGGAAGGCCTGACTTTACTCAACAATAAAGAGGCAGCATGGTGTAGTCTTAGAGTGTCAGATTAGGACTGGAGAGACCTGAGTTCAAATCATGACTCTTCCATGGAGCTCATTGGGTGACTTTGGTGCAGTCACTATATCTCAATCTAACCTACCTCACAGGGTTGTTTGAGGATAAAATAGGGAAGAGTGGGACCAGATACACTCCCTTGATTTCCTTCGAGGAAGAAAAGAGTATAAATAAATCAATAAACCAGTTAACCCCCTGAGATAGTTCCTGACTGGATAACAACATTGAGACTGCATCCTGGCAAAGGCTTGGTTTTCTTGTAACACAAGGTGCTAGCAAAATGGTAAAATAAGAGTAGGGATGTACAAAATACTTACCTCCAAGTTCTGGGGGGCATCTGCAGGGTGGGGAAGCAATCCGTCCCTCTCCCTGGAATCCTCCCTGGCCAGCTTTGCTCCATGGTGAGTCCGCAGAGTCGCTGGCCAGGCCCGTCCACAGCCAGATTTCTGTCTGCTGCCGGGCTGTGGCCACAAATGGTGTCCAGCGTAGGGGGTCCCCTACACCATTTGCATCCCTGCTCTTTGCTGTGATAGGCTACATAAATATTTACATAGCCTATCACGACTAAAGCAGAGACGCAAATGGCATCCGCAGTGGAGTGTACGTTCCGTCCCAGGAGGATTCCGCGGAGTGACAGGGGGGGGAGGCCGTTCCGCCATGGATTCTGGGGGAGCAGGTTCTAAAGAATCTGGCCTCACTGGAGTCCGTGGCAGAATTCTCTGACATCCCTGTCCTTTACACAACATCCTCCTCCTCCAGGGACTCTCCCATGCTTTGCAACCATTATTGTGTTTTGGTTTTCCTAATGAGAAATGTCTGGTATTATTTAGAAATGGCGGAATGAGAGTCTCATGTAATTGCACAAGTCCGCCATACCTCTGTGCCATCTAGTGGTTGTATAATGAAACATATAGAAGCATAGAATCATAGAACAGTAGGGTTGGAAGGGGCCTACAAGGCCATTGCATCCAACCCCCTGCTCAATGCAGGAATCCAAGTCAAAGCATATAGAAGGCCAAGAAAGAACTCCCCTGAAAAAACACACATGTAAAGGAGCTGATCTTTATCCCACAAAGGGTCTAGAAGCAGAAGCCTCACTTCAGGATAAAACTCTCATGTAGAAATACACTAAGAGCAGGTATGTGGGGATGTTGGGGACAGGACTTGCATGCACACTCACTTCCCCTCCCTTGTTTAACCCTTCATTTGTCCTAGGCAAACACCAGCATATGGCTTATCTCTCAGATTAATTTACCTCACCTGGCTGGCTGCCCTAACTATAAAATGTTATTTTTAAAAAAAGAAGGAAGAAAGGATTCTGAGGCAAGTAACATCAGCCCCAGTGGGCCACGGGATGCCCATGACAGCCCAGGTGTTGAGGCCTGTTTGCCACTGCCAACATCATCTGCTACTCTCTGGATTGCTGGGGGGTGGGGGATGCAGGCCCTTGGATTTCAGCCTCCAGGTCCACTGATCCCATCTTTCTTCCATCATCGAACTCAAGGCATAAAAGTGGTTGAATCGGCTAACATGAAGGAGAAGTGAAATGTCTGGATTAACAAAGCAGAAAGAGGAGACACACACACACACACACACACACACACACAGAGAGAGAGAGAGAGAGAGAGACTTCAGTTAAGGAATAGCATAACATGCTCACTGCCCAAGCTTCAGTCTTTTGCTTGTAATCTAATCTTGGTTGTTTTACAGGGCTGCAACCTGGTAAGAACTTTGATATTTTCCAGTAGTGCACTTTATCTACAGCTTACAATGTGACAGATATAGCATCTCCTTAAATGGTTTGGTGATAGATGAGGGGGAATTGGGCATGTGTGCATGAGTGTATGTTTCAGTCATTGCTTCTTTTATGCAGAGGAAGAGTAAAGGCAAAATCCACAGTGTTATGATAAGGAGGAGAGGGAAACAAGGGCTGGCTTCCCTGATTAGGACTTCGGTAGTGCAAACAGAAGAGTACATTTACAGGGCTTGGCTGAGCCTTTTCTGTGAGGCACTGGCCACAACGTTTAGCTTTTCCAACTTTATATGATCTGGGTTGTACTCCTATGCACACCTGGAAGTAAATCTTATTGGACACTGATGTGTTTATGTCTGAGTATACATGCATAGGATTGCACTGTGAGACATCTGTTATAGGTTCTGTTATGGAGAGGAAAAGTAAAGGCAAAATCCTTAGCTATAACTGTGAGATGTCATCTGGCCACAGTCACGCATGCCTTCATTACATCCTGTTTGGACTACTATAATGTGCTCTACACGTTGGGGCTGCCTTTGAAAACTGTTTGGAAACTTCAGCAGATCCAGAATGCTGCAGCCAGACTGTTGATCTGGGCTGGTTATATGGAGCTTATGACTGCCTTGTTATGACAGCTTCACTGTAGGGATGGTGTGGGTGCCTGATTCAGTCTGGGAATCTGGCGGAACTGCCCCTGCCCTCACGCCCAAGACCCGCTCGCTGAGCCCCTGTCCCTGGTCACCCCCTGCCTGTGCTCAGTGAATGGCCTGCACTCATCCCAGCAGCCTCATCGATCTTTGCAGTCACCATTTTTTGAGAAAGAAAATGGCAATGGCAAAAATGTGCATATTTGCACATGTGCAAAATGTGCATTTTTGTGAATGTGCATATTTCTGTACATGCGAATATGTGCATTTGCAAAATGCCCATTTTCACGCATAAAAAACCATGCACATTTTTGCGATTGCCATTTTATTTTTCAAAAAAATGGTGATGGTGGAGCTTGATGAGGCCTCTGGGGTGAGTGCAGGCTGCTTGCAGAGCGTGGGAGGGGTTCAAGCATAGTCCAGGGACAGGGACAGGGACTGGGCAGGTGTCTAGAGAACCCAGACAGGGGTGAGTTCACACATCCCTACTTCCCTGTCTACCTGTCTGCTTCCAGATGCAATTCAAAGTGCTGGGTATGACCTATAAAGCTCTGGGACCAGGCTACCTGAAACACTGCCTGCTATGAGCCTGCCCAAGTTTTAAGATCTTCTGCAGAGGCCCTTCTCTCAGTAGGGGTGAGCAGATCACTTACCTGGTTCCGGTCTGGGGCATCTGCTGGGGGGGGAGGCGATCCGTCCCTCCCCCCTGGAATCCTCCATGACAAAGCCGCGGAGCCGCCAGCTGCAGCCAGCCACAGCCAGACTTCCGGCCACTGTGGATGCGCTGTGGACGCAAATGGTGGCCACTATGCTGGCTGCCATTTGTGTCTGTGCCTTAGGCCGTGATAGGCTACCTAACTATTTACGTAGCCTATCATGGCAAAGAGCAGGGGTGCAAATGGAGCCCATTATGCCATTTGTGCCCCTGCTCTTTGCCGTGATAGGCTACGTAAGTATTTACGTAGCCTATCACGGCCTAAGGCACAGACACAAATGGCGGCCACTACAACAGCCACCATTTGCGGTCTCAGCAGCCCAACAGCGGCCGGAAGACGACCCAGAGCCGCCACTGCCACATCCACCGCCGCCGCATCCACCGCATCTGCCGCTGCCACCGCCACTGCCACCAGGTAGATCTGTTCCAGGGGGGATTTCGGGGGGTGGCGGGGGGGTAGTCCATCCATTCCACCACAGACTCTTTAGAATCCGGCCTCACTGGAGTCAGTGGTGGAATTCTCCAACATCCCTATCTCTCAGTACTGCTGCCATCAGAGGCATGTTTGATGGGGTTACAAGAGAGGGCCTTCCTATTCCTGCCGAGGGATGCTGTGCAGGCCCTCTTTTTGTGGTCCATCTACCAACAGGCAAATATGTTTTTTTTATTCAGGCAGCTTTTGGCATATAAGCTAGTCTGTTGCTGAAGGAGTTTTTAATTCGTTGGTGCTGTATATTCCTTTAATTGTTGTGTTTTTAATTGTGTCTTTAATGTATTTTTTTAATCTTTTATTTAGTTAATATTTCATTTTTAATCTGGATGTTATTGTTAGTTGTCTGGAGCACCATTTTATGGGATATAATTTAAATACAAAAATAAGACTGAGGTGGATGTTTATGCTTGCTAGCTAAAAAGGGTCTTCATCAAAATAATCCAAAACCTCAGTATCTAGCATTAAAACCAACAATTATGTAAAATCTTTCAAACCTATAAATCTAAAAGAGCAGCACAAATACATCAGACAAGGAGCTTAACATCACCATGTTGTCTACAACCAATTAAAAGACAATCAATAATAAGATAAATCCATCCATTACCCAAGGGGATAATAATATTCCCTTTCACGGTTCTGCACTGTTGCCCATGTTGTTCTCAGCTAAAAAGATGCTATATAGAAATGCATGGGCCACAACAAACTGGTCTGAGATGTCTCAGATTATTGGTAAAGGTCAATCATGTTATTTTTCTGCCTTTATCTTATTACTGTGTGGTGTGTGATTCTTTTTATATAGTATCAGAAGATGAGGTCAAACAATTACTTATTGATTTTCAGCATCTACTAACATCTTTGCATTATATGAGGTCCCAGTTTGTTAGAACACCCACTGAATGATCTTTTACATGTTGTTTGGAATCAGCAACAGATATCACTGAAGAAAGAATGCTTTTCCCTCACCTAGCATGTACCTGAGCTGAGATGCTTAAGGGTTTGGTTCGGTCCTAATTTTTAAGCAAAGTAACCTAGTTTGCATTTAGCTTACAGCCAGATCAGAACACAGTTCTTTCAATGTTGTGCTGCTGTTCGTGGCTCAAAAACTGCATACAAAAATGTGTGTTTTAAGGAGGGAAATGTGTACAAGACTACATGTTTCAGGAAAAATGTGTGCAAAAACGTATATTTAAGGAAAAGACACCCAAAGTGTTATTTTAGGGGGAATGCATGAAATTTAAGTGTGTGTGTATGTGTGCGTGTGTGTATACACAGACTGATGTGGAAATAGGGTGGAGCGGACTGAACACATGTAAAATTGACATAGACCAGAAATACACTTATCTGTCTGTCCTTACTGAGTACTTTTAAGAATCCAGAATTGTGGGAATGGAAAAGGGAATGGGGAAGGGATAAAGTACACATTTGTTAATTGTTGATGCTTCATGCCAAGGCTATGCAAGCTCATTAACTGCTTTGTAGGAGAACCACAGATACATTCTGGTAAAATAAACCAATGTGAAGCGGTAGACAGGACTAAGGTCATGTATCAGTACACTGTCAACAGTCAAATACACTTGAAGTTTGTAACACTTGGAAGGTGGTGCTTGCCCGCCCTACTGGACAGCCAGAGAGAAAATGCTGGGTACCTACTGAACAGGCAACAGCGAGTGCAGGCATCCCCAGTTAATGCTGGCTCTCAAGCTATTCCTGGAAACCCTGAACATTGCTGCTGCTTCTGCTGATACAGGCCCCAAACAGGAATTATTTTAAATCCATGCCTAGCAGCTATGCCTTCCTCCATTTTTTACTCTAGAGTAGGTGCAGGGGTTCCAGTCTGGATCTTAAAAGGCCCTCTGGTAGACACAGATTTAAAATACTGTCTGCTGTGGCCTGCAGACACACCCACAAAACACAGTGAAGGTTTAAGAGCAGCATTCAAAAAGTTCCTTTGACATCCCTTTCCAAAGCACTGCGATAAGAAGTAAAGAGGAGATTGGAAGCAAAGTTGTTCCCTGGTTGGAAGCTAGAGCTGTCAGTCACAAAACAGCACCCCCCCTTTCCCTCCCCCTCTTCTCACCCCAGCATTTTCCTTATATGGAAAGTTTGGGGGAAAATACATCAGTATTTGGAGACTCGCTGTCTATGTCTCTGTGTGTCTCTCCAAATTCCTTACAAAGCTTCATGAGACCCCAGATTCCCTTTCGAGCAATTTGGAGTATTCTTGATTCACTTTGTATGGATTCCAGTCTGTCCAAATGACAGATCCTGATTTGGCTCAGGATTTCAGATTCATTCGCATCTGATGCAGACCCCCTAGGCAACTGGTCCTGTGTAGCTGTTTTTTCTTGTACCAATAAGTGGTCTGGGGGTGGGAGGTGGGAGATCCAAATTGGGACTGGGTCACGAAGAGTCAGACACGACCGAACAACAACAACAAACATGAGAGGAGTGGAGCTTTAACCCTTTACTCCATTGTGGTCCCAATCAGAATCCCCACCACCATACTTGTTCTTCTAGCATAACTAAGGGAGCAATCCTATGCAGCAGTGCTGGCTGTGGCATTCTAGGAAATGTAGGACTTTTTCTGTCTAAAAACTTGCATAGGATTGTCCCCTAAGTATCAAACTAAGATCTGCTTTGTCCCTTAGTTATGTTAGTGTATGGTGGAGTGTTTGTAAAGTTTGACAGAATGACAGAAGAGTTTGATAAAGAGAGAGGATATTGGGAAATGGTCAGTTCTGACTGACCAAGGTCCATCAGTTATGATGGACCTTAAGGTTGCATCATAAGGTCCAATTGAATATTTGCTTCTAGTGACAAAGCTCCATTATCCTATTATGTACAGGAATGCCCCTGCCTTGTCCCAAAGAGTTTCAAGCTAAATGTTTCAAGTTTACCAAGAAACTGAACTGAGATCACAGTCACTCATTTCATTCAGAGTATTGAACTGCCGTTTTACGACATTGACCTGAAGGTGAAAGGGATCCATAACCTACTGTTAATCTATTTGTGTCCTTCAGTTTTCTTCTGATTAAAAAAGCAAAAGCAAAAAGCAAACCCGTAACATGCTTTCCAAAGATGCATTATGAGGCAGACATTTGGGGTTTAATAACCATGACATAACAAAGAGATATTGTCTTCAAACAAAAGCGCCCTTTATCCCACCCGGCCAAGTTATTTTCTACCAGCTATCAGTGAAATCAAAAGGTTATGATAGATCTTTAAGTGAGGAGCACTAGTGTGGAATGTTTGACTTGGGGCAAAGGAAAGGGTTTTTCAGGGTCCCCCCTTCTTTTGCTGTAAAAGGGCAAAGAAATCTTATAAGTGCAATGATGTAAAACCATGTCTCATGATACCCAAAGAGAGATGCCACTCCAAAGTCTGTGGACCATTTTTTTGTTTTGTTTTTGTTTTTCAAATAAATCTCATTTGGGGGTTGGGGTTAAATTCAAATTAAATTAAATTATATGATTTTGAGTCAATAAAGTTGTTTGTAACAAAACAACTGAGACCCAGACTTTATAGCCCAGGAAGACTGGACTGCCTATTTGGTATTTAATTTAGATAACAGGAACAGCTGGACAAGGTAACTACGAGCTCTAGTTTTGTCAGTCCCCATATATTCAAGGATCATGAGCCAGCATTGCCTGGCCATTCCCTTTCAGGTATCCAGCCAAGCCACCACCTTAGCACAGATGTTATTATACAGTACACAGGAGTTTGGGTCCTCATCCAAAAAGTGTGCACTAGGCAGAATGCAATAGCTGGACTTGAGGGATGAAGGTTCAAACATCAAATGCTTCAGCATTATATATAATGAAGTAGGGATGTTTCCGCTTCCTCCTTCCTACCACACAATTGTTTTAACAGAACATTTGTTCTCCATCTCCTTGTGGTTTCTGCTCTCTGCCCAGTCTTAGTCACCTAAAAGCATTTCTAACTTTCATTTGGTAAATGCTAAGTGAATTTATTTGCATAACAGAGTCTCCAAAGCAATTTCAGTTGGAATTGATTGCATGCTTATGGTGGGAAAAATAAAAGTACACTGCAGCCCTGAGTGCCTTTCAGTGAATGAAAAGTGAACTCCACATTGTTTGACACAAGAACACATCGTAGCATGTTGACACTATTTATCTTTTGAATAGACTTTTGACCACAAGTTATTTTTAATATTAGTGTATGTAGTAGGTTTGATAATGCGTTTTAAATACTGTTTACTGAGACACACATACAAAGCCTTTAACCTAACAGTAATCATTCATCTACTGACAAATAATAATTTTGATAAAGAGGTTTGGGGAGCATTTGTTGCACAAAGAATACATAACAGTACACACTGATTGGCATCTCTCCCATCCTCTTGTTGGTAACACACAAGGAGTTAATTCTGTCTTTCCTTTCATAGGCTCTCATTATTTTTCCCCAGCCCTGGTAAAACACATTTTATAGCCAGACAAGTATGTATCTTAACAATTCAGTGCACAGCAGGAAGCTTTGCATTAATAAGCCAAGTTTTCTGTGGTCTAGTTCTCACTGAAATACTAAACTTGTGTCTAGGTTCTACCCAGGATATATGTCTGTGTGTTTCTTTGACATGACTGAATGATCCTCCTTACAAAAAATTAAGTCCATATAGAAAACTAGATGCCAGGCAGAAGGGTTCTGAACTACTCGTCTCCCTGAAATGCTAGCTTTCTCTGTGTAGGAATGATTTTTTGGTGGGGGAGAGCATTCCATCATGTAAACCCTCAGCTGGAATCTGTCATGACCTGTAGCCCTCCGGCCTTCCAGTGTGCAGCAGAGGATTCTAATGAGGATGAGGCATGGGCTGCTTCCTTGGGGGTGGGACAGCCAGTGCCTTATACAGGGCCCTCCTGACCAGAGGAGACAGCCCTGCCATCATCCTTTGGCTTTGCAGATCTGCCATTTTCTCTGCCTCACAGAAATCTCAGGCTACAAAATCAGGTGAGGGCCCTTTAACAATCTAATCAGTTCAGAAGTGGGGAGCTGACCACACTACAGGTCTTCTCACCTCACGCTGCACGACTGACTCCTGGGCTGAGGTGCTTGAGGTGGTCTCTGATGTGCGTGTACAGTCCCCTAACTTATTGGAAATGATTGTTCATCTGTTAAATAAGGATGGCAAAATGATAACAGATGACAAAGAAAAGGCAGAGGTGCTCAATTCCTACTTTGGCTCAGTCTTCTCCCAAAAGAGGGTCTATGACCCCCCTGGCAGAGGCAAAGTACAGGCTGAAGGGGCAAGATTGCAGCTTGAGATCGATAGGCATATGGTCAAGGAACACCTAATTACTTGGAATGAGTTCAAATCTCCAGGGCCAGATGAACTGCATCCTAGAGTAATAAAGGAACTGGCAGAAAAACTCTCAGAACCGCTGTCTATGAAATCATGGAGGACGGGTGAAGTGCCAGATGACTAGAGGAGGGCTAATGTTGTCCCTATCTTCAAAAAGGGTAAAAAGGAGGAACCTGGGAACTACAGACCAGTCAGTCTGACATCAATCCCTGGGAAAATTCTGGAGCAGATCATAAAGCAATCCATCTGGAAGCACCTTGAAAACAATGCCGTGATTACTCGAAGCCAACATGGATTTGTCAAAAACAAGTCCTGCCAGATGAATCTGATCTCATTTTTTGATCAAGTCACCTCCCCTGTGGACTGTGGGAATGCTGTAGACATCATATACCTTGACTTCAGCAAAGCTTTCGACAAAGTGCCCCATGATATCCTGATCAGCAAACTAGCTCAAAGTGGGCTAGATGAAACAACAATCCGGTGGATCCACAGTTGGCTACAGAATCGGACTGAAAGAATGCTTATCAATGGGATCTTCTCCAACTGGGGAGAGGTAATGAGTGGGGTACCGCAGGGCTCAGTCCTGGGCCCAGTGCTCTTCAACATTTTTATTAATGACTTGGAGGAGGAGGTGCAGGGAATGCTAATCAAATTTGCCGATGACACCAAATTGGGAGGGAAAGCTAATACTTTAGAAGGCAGAAACAAAATTCAAAGTGATCTGGATAGACTGGAGCGCTGGGCAGAAAACAACAGAATGACATTTAATAGGGATAAATGCCAAGTTCTGCACCTAGGAAAAAGAAACCAAATGCACAGTTACAAGATGGGGGATACGTGGCTCAACAACACTACAAGCGAGAAGGATCTTGGCATTGTTGTCGATCACAAGCTGAATATAAGCCAACAATGTGATGTGGCTGCAAAAAAGGCCAATGCTCTTTTGGGCTGCATTAATAGAAGCATAGCTTCCAAATCCCAGGAAGTACTAGTTCCCTTCTACTCAGCACTAGTTAGGCCTCATCTGGAATACTGTGTCCAGTTCTGGGCACCACACTTTAAGAAGAATGCAGACAAACTGGAGAGGGTTCAGAGGAGGGCAACAAAGATGATCAGGGGACTGGAAACAAAGCCCTATGAAGAGAGACTGAAAGAACTGGGCATGTTTAGCCTTGAGAAGAGAAGACTGAGGGGAGATATGATAGCACTCTTCAAGTACTTGAAAGGTTGTCACAGAGGAAGGCCAGGATCTCTTCTTGATCATCCCAGAGTGCAGGACACGGAATAATGGGCTCAAGTTACAGGAAGCCAGATTCCAAATGAACATCAGGAAAAAAGTCCTGACTGTTAGAGCAATACGACAATGGCACCAATGACCTAGGGAGGTGGTGGGCTCTCCCACACTGGAGGCCTTCAAGACGAGGCTAGACAGCCATTTGTCAGGGATGCTCTGACTTGGATTCCTGCATTGAGTAGGGGGTTGGACCCGATGGCCTTGTAGGCCCCTTCCAACCCTACCATTCTATGATTCTATGATTATTGCTGTTGAGGGACTTCAATGTTCAGTCAGAGGCCATCCTCACAGGAGCACCTCGGTACTAGGGATGTACAAAAGGGACTTACCTTGTCCCACAGCTTTTTTCGCGGTGGGGGGGGAGGTGCTTCGCTTCTCCCCCCAAAGTTCATGCGAGCAGGGGGTGTCTTCCCGCCTCGCCCGGCTAAAATTCAGGCCGGGGGGGAGGCTTCCCGCCTCACCCCCGGCCGAAATTCAGGCCGGGGAGAAGCGCCCCGTCTCCCCGGCCGCGAACTTCAACAGAAAAGTAAAAAAAAAAAGCCCCGTGATAGGCTACATAACGATTTACGTAGCCTATCACGGCTAGATCTGCAAAGTCAGCCATGATAGGCTACATTAATCGTCACGTAGCCTATCACGGGTGACTTTAAAAAAAAAAAACAAGCGCGTACACTAATGGTGGCCCCCATAGGGAGCCGCCATTCGCGTTCCTTATTTCGTCACTGTAGTCTACGTAAAGATTTACATAGACTACGGCGAAAATAAGGGCAATGCAAATAGCGTTTCCCTTATTCCTAATCTTTACGTAGACTACAGCGACCAAATAAGGAACGGGAATGGCGGCTCCCTATGGGGGCTGCCATTAGCCGTATGCGCTTTTTTTTTTTTTTAAGTCACCCGTGATAGGCTACATGACGATTTACGTAGCCTATCACGGCTGACTTTGCAAATCTAGCTGTGATAGGCTATGTTAATCGTCACGTAGCCTATCACGGGGGCGTTTTTTTTTTTAAACTTTTCTTGGAATGGCGGTGGCGGCAGCCGGTCGAAAGACCGGCTGCCGCCCCCGCCCCTGTCGAAGCCCTGTCGAACCGCCGCTGCGACCCGCCACCGGGAGCGACATTCGGGAAAGGTAAGTCCCATCCCAGGGAGGGGGGCGGAGGGCGGGGGGGGAGAATTTCTCCCTGAAACTACTTCGGGGGGCCGAATACGTTGGCACTCGGCCCCCCGAAGTTTTGGCGAGAAATTCTCTGACACCCCTACTCGGGACTTCATGGAGACCATGGCCTCCTGGGAGCTGCACCATACTCTAACTGGGCCCACTCATGTAGCCGGTCATGCACTAGACCTTGTGTTTCTGGAAAAGCGGGGAGTGATCAGGAAGTAGGGGGTATATCCACCACCCTCTTGTCATGGTCAGATCACTATCTGGTGACGTTAGACTTCTCAGTTCCACAACCCCTCTGCAGGGGTGGAGGACCCATTAAAATGGTCTGCCCCAGGTGTCTTATGGAACCGAATGGATTCCTGAACGTGTTTGGGGATTCTCTGGGGAACGCCAACGGCCACTCGGTCGAGACCCTGGTGGGTGGCTGGAATGCCGCAATCACTGGCATTAGATCTGGTGGCTCCGAAACACCCTCTCCCCCTGAACAGGGCTCAGACTGCACCATGGTTCAATCCGCGGTTACGAGCTCTGAAACAGGAGGTGAGACGGCTAGAGCGCCGGTGGCGGAAGTCTCGCTCCAAAGACGATCAGACACGGGCTAGAGCTGTATCTTCAGCCTATCACGTGGCGGTGAGGGCAGCAAAAAAGGAATATAATGCTGCCTCTATTGCGTCTGCAGAGTGCTGTCCGAGGAGGCTGTTCCAAGTGGTCCGGAGCCTGGTCGGTCCTGTGGCTCTGGAACCACTGGAGCATTCTAAGGCCTCCTGTGAGGCCTTGGCAAGGCACTTTGCAGATAAAATTGATTGGATTAGGAGTGTTACTCCACATGCTGTAGATACAGTTAGTGAGCAAGAGGCGGCCTGTGGCAAACCGGTTTTGTGGGATTGGTTCCGGCTTCTTCCTTCTGATGAAGTGGACAAGGTGCTTTCATCTGTAAGGCCGACCACCTGCTTACTTGATCCTTGCCCATCTTGGCTCATTATGGGCTGCAGAGAGAGTCTGGGTGAGGGGATCAGGGCAGTGGTGAACACTTCCCTTGAGGAGGGAGTGATGCCATCAGCCCTCAAGGAGGCAGTGATAAGACCGCTCTTAAAGAATCCCTCCTTGGATCCCCAAGTTCTGAACAACTTTTGCCCAGTCTCATCTGCCATTTTGGGGCAAGGTGATTGAGCGGGTGGTGGCGATGCAGTTGAAGGCACACTTGGAAGAAACCGATTATCTAGACCCATTTCAGTCAGGCTTCAGGCTTGGGCATGGGACAGATACGGCCTTGGTCACCTTGGTGGATGATATAAGGAGTGTTCTGGATAGGGGTGAATGCTCCTTCCTTGTTCTCCTCGACCTCTCAGCGGCTTTTGATACCGTTGACCACAGTATCCTCCTGGACCGCCTGGAGGGGTTGGGCATTGGAGACACCATATTGCGGTGGTTCCGGTCCTTCCTCTCCGGCAGGTACCAGAGGGTAGCACTGGGAGAGGAGGTTTCGGACCCATGGCCACTCACTTGTGGGGTGCCACAGGGTTCCATCTTCTCCCTGATGCTATTTAACACCTATGTGAAGCCACTGGGGGCTATCGTCAGGAGGTTTGGGGTGCGGTGTCATCAATATGCAGATGACACACAGCTCTACCTCTCATTCAAATCTTCACCAAGGTTGGCCGTAGAAGAATCCCTGTCCAAATGTCTGGAGACGGTGAGTGGCTGGATGGGGAGGAATAAGCTGAAGCTGAATCCTGACAAGAGTGAGGTACTTTTGGTGGGAGACAAGAGGAGGCTGGGGGATGCAGACCTGGTGTTGAATGGGGTACGGCTACCCTTGAAAGACTAGGTCCGCAGCCTGGGGGTCATTTTGGACTCCCAGCTGTCCATGGAGGCTCAGGTATCAGCTGTGAGCAGGACAGCACTGTACCAACTCCATCTGATATGGCAGCTGTGCCCCTTCCTTCCCGACCATCTGCTCCCATCGGTAGTACATGCCCTGGTCTCCACTTGTTTAGACTACTGTAATGCGCTCTACATGGGATTACCCTTGAAGACAATTCGGAAGCTGCAGCTGGTACAGAATGCGGTGGCTCGCCTGATTAAAGGAGCCGCCGGTGAAATCACGTCCCTCCAATGCTGAAGGAGTTGCACTGGTTACCAGTTGTTTTCCAGGCCAAATTCAAGGTATCTGTTTTGACCTTTAAAACCCTATATGGTTCCGGCCTAGCCTATCTTAAAGAGCTCCTCCAGCAACACCAGACAGCCTTCTTAACAAGATCAGCCTCGGATGGCCTTCTCTCTGTCCCATCAGCCAGGACAGCTAGACTGGTGGGGACAAGGGAGAGGGCCTTTTCTGTGGTGGCCCCCACTCTGTGGAACTCCCTCCCTAGGGAACTCTGCCATGCCCCCTCTTTAATGAGCTTCCACTGTGCATTAAAAATGTGGTTGTTCAGGCAGGCATTTGGGGTGGGTTAGGGTATTTTAGAAAACGTTTCTATTGTAGAATTTTATTGTTTTAAACTGTTTTATTATATGTTGTACATCGCCCAGGGTGGCTGGGTGACCAGCCAGATGGGCGATTAATAAATTTAATAAATAATAATAATAATAATAATAATAATAATAATGTAAAGCTTTAGTTAGCTTCAGCTATGTGCTGAGATGAGACAACATTCTCCTATTATCCTTGTGGGTGGGAGTTTCAGCAAACAGGACCCACTTGGAGCTATTCAGGGTCCTACTTTCTTCCTGCCTTCATCTGCCTTCCCATCTTGATCTTACTGCCAGCTAATTGCCCTGTGAGCCTCAAAGGGCTACAGAATGGGGCAGACTCTGAAGTTAGTGCCTTACTGAGAGCTTCTCTCTGTGTTCATTTTTGCACAGTGTCCTTCTGGCTCAGATACTGCTGCAGTGTCCTTTTCAAACTCAAGCAAACTCAGGCTGAAGCAGTTTGGGGAGGGATCGCACTTAGTGTGTGAACATATATGTTACATTTAGAATGCTGCAGATACAATGTTTAATCGTCATCATCCTCATCATCATCCAAGTGAAAGAACTGGACTTTTGTCTGAGATCCTAGTTCGTGCTGTTTTCCAGGGTAAACAGTAATTGGCTAGATGGACAATTATTATGATTTAACATTAAGGCAGTTCCTTATATTCTAAGCCCCATTAAGTGTTTATCAGTCTCTGAGACATACATGGTTTTTCCTATATACAGGATAAAGTCATATGAAGAAATAAAAACAAAAAGGCATCACACTTGGAGAAATCTTATAAAGTTACCATATTCTAAAAAGTATAATTACTTTAAAAGCTCTTAAGTAGGGATGAGCAAATCTGTCAAGCTTGATTTCACTTAAGTTATCTTTTTTTTTCATTTTTAAGCTCATTGTGTCTCATTTCTGCATTAGATTACAGTTTTTCTCCCCATCCATATGAAAATGGGGACAGATTTTGATGCACGTTTAATATCTATGCATACATAGTTTGTATGGTTTTTAACAGTGCGCATTTTGTGTGCACTTTTGAAATTGTACTCATTTTTAAAAGCTATTATACAATCAATTAAGCATTTCTGACAGCATTTCTCTGATATATGCATTTTGTGCACTTTTTAAAATGTATGCATATTGTGTGCATTTTTGTGTGCTTTTTATGAACTGAATTGCAAACTTTAGAAATGTATGGGTTTTGAAGGCAAAGAGCATTTTGGTTTGTGGAGTGCAAATCTGGGACATTCACACTGAAATGCAAACGAAATGACTTTCTCACTCATCCCTGCTCTGAAGTATGCAAAACTCAGGTGCCACTTTTGCCAGCTATTGCTGTGTGAGGCAATAACGTATTTGAGTAGGCTTGGGGCCTTGTTTTGTTACTGTCAAAGTCCTGTGCGGAGTATTTGCTTACTGGCGTTCTGAAAGCGGGGGGGGGGGGAGAATTGCTTTGAATATTGTTAGATGGGGCCTGGATGAGGTAAATTAAATTCTGATTGGCAGGGGATTCTAGCTAGGTAGAAAAGAGTGGTTGGGAAATGACAGTTGGTTAAGGTGACAGTTGACAGTTGAGTTAGAGATAGGTTAGTCTGAGAGGGGGAAGGTTGGTGCATGGTTTTATAAAAGGATTTGGAGAAAGCTGAGAAGAACGTGAATAGCTAAAGCCTGGACCTTAAACTATTATTTCTCTCTGTGGGATAACCAAATGTGGCTGGTGAAGATCAGGTGTAGGGAGCAGGTGGCTGTGTTATGCTAGGAGGCCTAAGATCTTACCAGAAGAAGGTTATCCAAGCAGACAGTAAAAACCCAGATAAACTGCCCAAGCAGCCAGAAATACAACAGGAGGGGCTTTGGGAGTCAGACTGTACCCAAGAGCTGGACCTGGTTGTGAGTGTATTTGGCTGGTGTAGAGGTCTAGGGAAACTGGCTTGAGTTAAAAGAAGTCATTGGAGGCTTATAGCAGCAACAGTGTCTCTTGAGTCCTTAAGAATTGTCAATAAGCCTTTTAAAAAAAACCCTCAAAGTAAATATTAGTAACCCCTTATGTACAAAACATCCCTTTAATAAATTACTTCTTTAATAGTTAATAGAATCATAGAATAGTAGGGTTGGAAGGGGCCTACAGGGCCATCGAGTCCGACCCCCTACTCAATGCAGGAATCCAAGTCAGAGCATCCCTGACAAATGGCTGTCCAGCCTCATCTTGAATGCCTTCAGTGTGGGAGAGCCAACGACCTCGCTAGGTTGGTTCCATTGTTGTATTGCTCTAACAGTCAGGATGTTTTTCTTGATGTTCAGCCGGAATCTGGCTTCCTGTCACTTGAGCCCATTATTCCGAGTCCTGCACTCTGGGATGATCGAGAAGAGATCCTGGCCTTCCTCTCTGTGGCAACCTTTCAAGTACTTGAAGAGCACTATCATCTCTCCCCTCAGTCTTCTTTCCTCAAGGCTAAACATGCCCAGTTCTTTCAGTCTCTCTTCATAGGGCTTTGTTTCCAGTCCCCTGATCATCTTTGTTGCCCTCCTCTGAACCCTGTCCAGTTTGTCTGCATCCTTCTTCAAGTGTGGTGCCCAGAACTGGGCACAGTACTCCAGATGAAGCCTAAGCAGTGCTGAGTAGAGGGAAGCTAGTACTTCCCGGGATTTAGAAGCTATGCTTCTATTAATGCAGCCCAAAATAACATTGGCCTTTTTTGCAGCCACATCACATTGTTGGCTCATATTCAGCTTGTGATTGACAACAATGCCAAGATCCTTCTCGCTTGTAGTATTGTTTTATATATTTATTATATTTAAATATTTACGTAGGCTAAAACGGCAAACCAAAAAGGGATGCAAATAGCGCCCACTACGCTATTTGCGTTCCCCTTTATTTTTGCCGTCATAATCTACGTAGATATTTACGTAGACTAAGTCGGCGAAAAATAAGGAAAAATAAGGCGTCGTAGCTGCCGCCATTTGTGTACGTGCTTTTTTTTCAACCCAGACGTGATAGGGTACGAAAGTCTTTACGTAGCCTATCATGTCTCTGTAAAAACAAAACAAAACGACAAGACTGCAAATGGCGACGGCAGCAGCCAGTCAGAAGACCAGCCGCCACAGCTGCTGCCACCTGGAACATCTGCCCCAGGTAAGTCTCGTCCCGGGGGGGATCCGCGGGGGGGCAGGGGTGGCAGGCAGTTCCACCACAGATTTCGGGGGGGGGGTGAATGAACTGGCATTTGGCCTCACTGAGATCCGTGGCGGAATTTTCTGACATCCCTAGATGTAGGGAGGTGTTCTTGCTGGCTGCAGAATGTCCTTTTTCTCCTGAACACATTTCAACACCTGAACATTTTCCAGAACCATTCTGTAGGGATGGTGCAGGTGCCCAATATGAGGGTAGAGTCCAAACAGACCCCCATTTGCAGACCATGCAGCACTTACCGGTCTGCGAGCAGGGGTTGGCCACCCGCTCTTTCCACGAGCCCCCATTATGCGCAAAATGGCATCTGGAGTATTTCTGGAAAACTAATGTTGCATAGATACATTGCAGCTGTAAAGGGGCCATCTGTGCAACATTACAGGCACGAATGCTCGACTGACGCCTGTAATGTTGCATAGATCACCCTTTACGGCGGCAATCCACACAACATCAGTTTTCTGGAAATACCCGAGACGCTATTTTTCACACAATGGCGGCTCAGGGAAGGAGTGGGTAGCCTTGCAGCGCTTGCCAGTCACTCGCTGAGCCATCAAGAGGCTCCCATGATGCCACCAGTGGGCATGGGCAGTGGCGACAGCTCCGCGAGCAACCAGCGTCCCCGTACAGAGGTGAGTCTGTCCATCCCTACAATTCTGCATGCAACCTTCTGTTTTTTTTATGGCTGGCTTTTAATGGCTGGTGTTGAATAGATGAAGAGCGATTTTCATCTGCTTGCATAGCCTTCTATATTTTAATTAGGTGTTTCATCTCACTGGTTCCTGATCTGAGTTTTTCATGCAATAAGGATAAGAGGTTAAAAAAATGAAATAAATATCTTTCATGCAGAAAATCAAACAGCTTTAGAGTTGATTTACACAAGAATCTGTGGGCTTGTTGTGCACGGAAGCCTCCTGTTGACTATAACAGTTACTGGCTCTGACAGTTGCTACAGGAAGGCAGAAAGCATCGTTTCAAGTCTTCTCAAGAGCGGTGGCTTCTGCTGCTCCTGCCACCATTTGCCTACTCATTGTCTTTGTCACCTCCTGGATTCTTTAGGCAGAAGAAAAGAGGCTGAAGGAAGCCAATTAGAATCACTGTGGGGCAAACCTTAGAATGACAGATATGTGGTAGATATCTCTTTCCACCCCCTGTTGAAATAAACTGAGAACCTTGAATCACCTAAAACTAATAATTTTACAGCCTCACTCTGGACTCACTTATAAGAAACAAAATAGTGATCTACTGAAGCAGGATATGAATCTATGGCAGCCCAATTATTTAATCTCCCAAGCAATCCCTAGTGCCAAAGCAGATGACCCTTCACTCCCAATCACATCTTCTTTTATCAAGTCTGCTGGAAGAAAACAGCCTGAAGCACTTCCTGTACTTCAGTGAGTCCTGAGCTTTGAACACATCTGATTGGCTATGAATAACATACACAATTCTTTGAAGTTGTTGAAAACGGATAAACAAGAATAAAATACAGTGAATAATGAATAATGAAGCAAAGAAATACCAAAGTACTGAAGTGCTGAAGCACCGAATGTTGAATTATTGAAGCACACAAAAAGTTTCAAAGTACCGGTCAAATTAAGGAATGGACTCGACAGACTTTACAAAACAGACATATCTGGTGTGTTAATTAAAAATTAATGTCAAAACCTTTAATTTCGTTTTGTTTTTTATATACTGATCATGTGCAGTAGAAAGTTACCACTAGCCTTAGATACCTAGGGAGGTGGTGGGCTCTCCCACACTGGTGGCGTTCAAGACGAGGCTGGCTTTTTTTTCATGTGATAGGCTACGCAAATATTTGCATAGCCTATCATGTGAAAGAAGAGGGCCATTTATGGCTGCATTTTCCTTAAACTAAGACCTTTATGGCCGCAAATGGCATCCTGGACACCATTTGCGTTCGCAGTCAATCCCCTTCAGCCAGGGATACAGCATGGTGGCCGTATCGCTGGCAATCCAGAGCTGGAGGATCCAGCGGAAGAGGATTCTGCAGGGAGGAGGAGGTAAGTGTTCCGTTCTGCCACAGGCTCGGGGGGTCGGATTCTTTAGAATCCAGCCTCATTGGAGTCCATGGCAGAATTCTCCACCATCCCTATACAAAATGAGATCCCGGAATAATGGAGAACTCTTGTTTTGAGCTTGGATGGAGGAATTCAACACCTGATGAGCAAATTGAGATTTCTGTTGGGGTAAGTTTGCCCACCACTAGGGATGTTGGAGAAATTCAAGATGGGCTAAAATGAGCTCTGATTTCTAAGAATTCGACTTGTGGAATCTGTTGCAGAGAGTCCCCCCCCCCCCCGCAGGCCGCGTGGAGTCCATGGACTTTTGGATTATTTTTTTTTTAACTTAATATGCAAGTTTCTGCTGAGGAAAAGTTTAATGGAATGGGGGGCAATATGCTAAATGTTACGTAGTAAGGTAAATTATGTAAATTGTTACGAAACCTCTTACATAATTGCTTGCATATTTCTCTGCATGACAAAAAAGATTTTTTTCCGCATCTGTCTGTGAGCAGACAATGGAACAAAAGGCACCTGACAACCTGTGAACCAGACAGAGTGGATTTTACACAATCCATAACTCCCTAACCACCACAAGTTGAAACTAGGGATGTCAGAGAATTTCGCCATGAATCTCGGGGAGGCCGAATGCCAGCGCATTCAACCCCCCGAAATCAGTGGGGAAACGGTTTGCCCCCCCGCCCCCCCGGGATGGAACTTACCTTGGGCGAATCTTCCTGGCGGCGGCGGCTCCGGCAGCGGTGCGGTGGCAGCGTGGCTGTGGCGGCTGCAGCGGCCGGTCTTCCGACCGTCTGCCGCCACCGCCATTTCCAGTAAAAAAAACAAAACATGATAGGCTATGTAAAGATTTACGTAGCCTATCATGGCTAGATTTTTAAGAAATACCATGATAGGCTACGTAAATGTTTACATAGCCTATCACAGCTGAGTAAAACAAAAAACAAAAACACACGGGCATACACAAATGGCGGTGCCCATGGGTGCCGCCATTTGCGTTCCTTATTTTGGCACATCTAGTCTACGTAAACGTTTACATAGACTACGGTGAAAATAAGGGGAACGCAAATAGCGTAGCTTCTGCCACCCCCCCATGGGTGCCGCCATTTCCGTACGTGCGTTTGTTTGTTTTTTACTCAGCCATGATAGGCTACGTAAACATTTACATAGCCTATCACGGCTGACTGCAGGGACGCAAACGGCAGCAGCTACGACCGCTGCTATTTGCGGACCCGGACGGCCAGGATTCGGGGGGGGGGGAGGGACAGAGCACCTCCCCCCTTGCCAGAATTTCGGGGGGGGAGGGACGGAGCGCCTCCCCCCCAGCCAGAATTTCAGGGGGAGGGACGGAGCACCTCCCCCCCACCTCGAATCAAATTTCGTGAAAAGGTAAGTGACTTTCGTACATCCCTAGTTGAAACCATCATACATGACTGTGTGGAGCTGCTTCTTAGAAACAGCACACCACATAACCAAATTGTTACTTTATTTATTATTTAGATGTATATCCTACCCTTTGCCTTAGGGCAGAGTTACGTACTTATCATTAAAACAATAGAAAACAACTTTAAAACACCATTAAAAACTCAAGTGCAACTCATAGCTTCCCTTTAGGGGGAAAAGCATGACAAGCAGCTACGCATGCTGGTGGGCATAGGGATGCTGGAGGAATTTGGTCTTTGCCAATTTTGATACAAACTGAACTGATCGGCACCACTAGGTCTAATTTGTGCATCAGAACATAGCTGTTCGCTAGATATTACACTTCTCTGAATGTTGCAACATATGCCTTACTAGTTTAAACATAACAGATAAGTTTAAATATATATTTTGAGAGACAAACACGTGTATAAATACTTGTTTTGGGAGAAATACATTCTAAATACATTTTTAAATGTGGATTTAAATGGCTGCCTTGGTGGATAACCTATGCTGGGAACTACACAGGGGAGTGTGTCCCTGTTTGTTCTGCTGGACCTCTCAGCATCATTTAGCACCATTGACTATGGCATCCTTCTGCAGCATTTTTGGCCAGTATGGGATCTGGGGTTGCTCTGTTATGGTAGTTCCAGTCTTACCTCTTTTGGAAACAACTTTCCTATGAAAACATCTTTCCTATCCCCAAGGCGGTCTGAAATAGACCTCGATAAACAGTGCTGCTACCCTGAAGCAAGCAGTCACTGAGATGGAGATTGTGAACTTTCTTCCTGAAAATTGGAAGTAAATGCCCTGAACTAGGAGGGATGGGGTTGTCAACTGATGACCAGAAAAAATGCCCAGGCCTTGTCCTGTACCTTAACAGTAGGCTGATCTGCAGAAATCAGCAGGCAGAACTTTAAATGGCATGAAGATAGGCAATCTACAACTAGGGGTGGTGCAGGCACCCAAGTAAGTCCAGGAATCTAGTGGACCCGCTCTTACCTGCACCCCTGAGGGCGCTCACCAGCCCCTGCCCCTGCCCGACCCCTGCCTGCACTTGATGAATGGCCTTCACTGACTCCAGGGCCCTCGTCGAGCTTCATGGTCGCCATTTTTTGAGAAATAAAATGGCAATCAGAAAAATACACATATTTTCGCAAACGGAAAATGCACATCTTTGCAAATGCACAGATTTGCGTATGCGAAAATGTGCACTTTTCCGAATGCACATTTTGTGTATGTGTGAAAATGCGCATTTTCAAAAAAATGCGCATTTTCATCGACATGCTAATGTGTGCCTTCACAAAAATGTAGGGCTGTGCATAGGGATGCACGAAAGTCACTTACCTTTCGCGGATTATATTGATGGTGGGGGGGAGGCGCTCCGTCTCTCCCCCCGGAATCCTGGATGGGGGGAGACGCTCCGTTCCTCCCCCCTGGAATCCTGGCCGGCCGGCTGTGCTCCGCAGGGATTCTGCAGAGCCACTGGCCGGCTCCGCCAGCAGCCGGACATCCAGCTGCTGGCTAGCAGGGACGCAAATGGCGGCGGCCGTAGCTGCCGCCGTTTGCATCCCTGCACTCAGCCGTGATAGGCTACGTAAATGTTTACGTAGCCTATCACTTCTGACACGTCTGACTTAAAAACAAACAAACAACGTGCGTATGCAAATGGCAGCGGCCGTGGCCGCCGCCATTTGCGTATGCGTGGTTGTTTTTTTTTTTTTTTAAAGTCAGATGTGATAGGCTACGTAAAGATTTATGTAGCCTATCACGGTGTTTTTTTTTTAAACCTAGCTGTGATAGCCTACGTAAATCTTTACATAGCCTATCATGTCTTTTTTTTTTTTTACTGGAAATTGTGGCGGCGGCGGCCGCCGCAGCCGCCGCAGCCGCCGCAGTCGAACCGCCGCCGCTGGAGCCGCCGCCGCCAGGAAGATCCGCCCCAGGTAAATCTCATCCCAGGGGGTGGGGGGGTGGCAGGCCATTCTGCCACTGATTTCAGGGGGCCGAATGCGCTGGCATTCGGCCTTCCTGAGATCCGTGGCAGAATTCTCTGACATCCCTAGCTGTGCACTGCCTCATTACAAAGTCCAAATAACAAGGTGAAGTGAGCTGTTTTGGAGGAAAAGCCTCATGATACGAGGCAGTTCAGAGCAGTACTGAGGTGCCCCAGGGCAAAGCATGCGCCCCATGAAGGACCTCCTCCACCTCGTATATTCGGAGCTCTACCGAATGCCTCAGCAGTCCAGACAGGCTGTCTCCAAAATGTATCAGCTTCTCAACGATCACATGGAGGGGCATGAGGAGGAGGGAGGGTGAAGGTGAGTGGACACGGGGAGGCAGGAAGGCAAGTGCAGGAGGAGGAGGGAGTGTGCTTTGGCAAATAGGAACCCTCAGCCAGAACTGATGCTAGCAGTCTCCAATTAGAGAGACTGTTGGAGGAAGGGGGGATATACTTTGAAGAAAGGCTGTGTTCAGTCATTGCGCTAGCTGTGTCTTTGGGAGAGAGGGCTGGTGTGGGTAGATGATCATTTGTGCATGTGTGTGTGCGTGCATTCCTAGGAGTTGTTCCTTCAATTTATTCAATTTTGATCACCATTAGGCTTTCCTCAGAATTTAAATTAAAAGGAAACAGCTTGGTTGTACTGGGAGCATTCCCTTCCTTCGCTCCTTGATCTTCTGTCCCCATTGGGACGGTGTCTTTTGCAGTACCTCTTCTAGCTGCTTTCTCCTATGTCTTTGTTAGGGATGTCAGAGAATTCTGCCATGGATCTTGGTGAGGCCGAATGCCAGTGCATTCGGCCCCCCGAAATCCGTGGCAGAACGAAGCCACCGCCCCCTCACAAAAGGTGTGCAAAACGGGGCACTTACGGGCTGCTGTCCATGCTAACTTGTGAATGGCTGCCGCCCTGCGGCCGCCATTCGCTTCTTCATCATAGCTGTGATAGGCTACGTAAGTATTTCTTTAGAATCCAGCCCCCCGGAATCTGTGGTGGAATGGTCTCCTGCCCCCCCCCCAGAATCCCCAGGGACGGAACTTACCTGAGGTGGATGCGGTGGATGCGGCAGTGGTGGCTTCAGCGGCGGTGGTGGCTCCAGCGGCTGGCATCCTGGCCAGCCACGGCCAGGCTGCTGTGGCTGCCATTGGCAGCCTTACAGCTGTAATAGGCTACATAAGTATTTACATAGCCTATCACAGCTACCCCCCAAAAAACCAGCATACGCAAATGGTGGCGGCTACGGTGGCCGCCATTTGCGTTCCCTATTTTTAGCCATTTCAGCCTATGTAAATATTTATGTAAGCTATTATGGCGAAAAAAAGGGGAACGCAAATAGCGTAGTGGGCGCCATTTGCGTTCCTTTTTTTCACTGTTTTAGCCTACATAAATATTTACATAAGCTAGTACAGCGGAAAAAAAGGAATGCAAATAGCGCCCACTACGCTATTTGCATTCCCCTTTTTTTGCCGTAATAGCCTACGTAAATATTTACGTAGGCTGAAACGGCTAAAAATAGAGAACACAAATGGCGGCTGCTGTAGCCGCCATTTACGTATGCTGTTTTTTTTTTGGCTTGCCATGATAGGCTACATAAATACTTATGTAGTCTATCATGGCAGCTTAACTGGATGCAAATGGCGGCCGCTACAGCGGCCACCATTTGCGTCTGCAGCAGCCTGTCCGCGGCTGGAACTCTGGCTGCGGATGGCCCTGGCCGGCGGCTCCATGGAGCCGCCGTGGAGTGGAACTGGCCCAGGGAGGATTCCGGGGGGAGGGACGAAACGCCTCCCCCCCACTGCGAATCCAAGCTGAGAAAAGGTAAGTGACTTTCATACATCCCTAATCTTTGTACCTCCAACTCATTTGTTATTTGTATTTGATTAGATTCTATCTCTCCTTTCCATATTTTTTCAAACTAACTTAGGTTTTCCTTGCAAATTGCTGCCATGCTCCCCCTCCCCAACCAGTCCTGTGTTTGTTTGTGGCCATTGTAGCTGCCGCCATTTGCATGCCTGCATTAGGCCATGATAGGCTATGTAAATACTTACATAGCCTATCATGGCAAAGAGCAGGGGTGCAAATGGCGGCCGCTACGATGGCAGCTGCAGCAGCCCAGCAGTGGCCGGAAGTCCGACTGTGGCCAGCCCTGGCTGGCGGCTCTGCAGCTATGCCGCGGAGCGGAGCCAGCTGGGGAGGATTCCAGGGGGAGGGATGGATTGCCTCCCCCCCACCGCAGATGCCCCAGACCAGAACAAGGTAAGGGATTCGTACATCCCTAGTCAACTGTATCTCTGTTAGATTTTTACATACCCACACTTATTTAGAATTTTAAAAACATTTCTGGGCATGTTCCTCCCCCCACCCTTAGGTCATATTCAAGCATTCAATTTTTTCTTTCTTTCTAAATTCTTGAAGAATATAGCAGCCTATGTGTGTAGTGTTGTCCCCCCACCCCCATGCTGAAGTGAACCATCTGTGTCTTCCCTGTGTTAATCCTCCCAAAACAGAAATTAAAGAAAGTTTTTTTTAAGGTTTTGATTTGGCTGTTATCTAATTGCCTGCACTATCGCCCTGCATTTCTTGAAGTTATCCTGCTTTTTATAAAAGAACATGAAATATAAAACAATAAATTAAAGACACCCATCATTTGCTTAGGCAGTTCTACTTTTCTTTAGCTCTTGTGTGTCTGTGTCTGTGTCTGTGTTAGGGATGTACGAAAGGGACTTACCTTGTCCCGCAGCTTTTTTCGCGGTGGGGGGGAGGCGCTTCGCTTATCCCCCAGAAGTTCAGGTGATGGGGGGAGGAGTCCCACCTCGCCTGGCTGAAATTCAGGCCGGGGGGGAGGCGCCCCGCCTCGCCCGGCTGAAATTCAGGCCGGGGAGAAGCGCACCGTCTCCCCGGCCGCGAAACAAAAAGTGAAAAAAAAACAACCTGTGATAGGCTACGTAACGATTAACGTAGCCTATCACAGCTAGATTTCCAAAGTCAGCTGTGATAGGCTATGTTAATCTTCACATAGCCTATCACGGCTGACTTTGGGGAAAAAAAAAAGCCCGTACGCAAATGGCGGCGGCCCATGGGCACCGCCATTTGCGTTCCTTATTTGGGCCCAGGTAGTCTACGTAAAGATTTATGTAGACTATGGCAAAAATAAGGGCAACGCAAATAGCGTTGCCCTTATTTTCGCCATAGTCTACGTAAATCTTTATGTAGACTAGACGTGCCAAAATAAGGAACGCAAATGGCAGTGCCCATGGGCCGCCACCATTTGCGTACGCGCTTTTTTTTTTTTCCAAAGTCAGCCGTGATAGGCTACGTGACGATTAATGTAGCCTATCACGGCTGACTTTGGAAATCTAGCCGTGATAGGCTACGTTAATCGTTACGTAGCCTATCACGTTTTTTTTTTTTTTTTACTTCATTTTGTAATGGCGGTGGCAGCTGGTCGGCAGCTGGTCGAACCGCCGCCGGGACCCGCCGCCGAGAGGGACATTCGCAGGAGGTAAGTCCCATCCCGGGGGGGGCGGAGAATTTCACCGCCAATTTCGGGGGGCCGAATGCATTGGCATTCGGCCTTACCGAGATTCATGGAGAAATTCTCAGAAATTCTCCGCCATCCCTAGACTCTGTGTGCATGCTAGGTCATAGTTCCACCAACACTATACGTCCAAATTTCAAGGCAGTGTTGAAAAAGCATGAGACACACAGTATTTATATTAAGTGCCTTCTTATTCCAATAATAGTCCACTGTGTGGTAAAGCAATTCAGCACAATATGAAGCATCTTCAGGGTGTTGGCAGGGGCAGAGTAGGGGAGAAGTTACAGCTCTTTGCTTTGGAGTTTTTGTGGAAAAAAATCAAATTTCACCTGCACCTTGCACACAAGCCAGTGGGCCAAAGTGCTTGGAATTTGGCAAGTGGGATGCCCTCAAGGGGGTTGGGAGGGGCCCAGTTTTCACACACATCCGTGGAAACAGGGAGAAGTTATGTCTCTTTGCTTTCTGAGTTTCCTTGGAAAACCTCAGATTTCGCCAGCGCCTTGCACACAATCCAGTTGGCCAAAGTGCCTGAATTCTGGTGGGTGGGATGCCCTCAAGTGGTGCTGGGAGGGACCCAGGTTTCACACACATCCGTGGAAATGGGGAGAAGTTACAGCTCTTTGCTTTGGGGGTTTTCCTGGAAAAACTCAAATTTTTACTAGTGCCTAGCACACGAGCCAGTGGGCCAAACTGCCTGGGCTTTGGGGGGTGTAATGCCCCGGAGCAGGGCTGGGAGAAGCCCAGGTTTCACACACATCATTGGGAAAAGGGAGAAGTTACAGCTATTGGCTTTGGGAGTTTCCTGGAAAAAATCAAATTTTACCAGCGCCTAGCAAAACTGGGCAAAACTGGTGGGCAAAACCGCCTGGGCTTTGAGGGGGGTGATGCCCTGGAGGGGGGCTGGGAGAGACCAAGGAGTCGTGTGTGTGTGTGTGTGTGTGTGTGTGTGTGTGGAAACAGGGAGAAGTTACAGCTCTTTGCTTTAAGAGTTTCTGTGGAAACGACCAGATTTCAACTCTGCCTAGCACAAAAACCATTGGGCTAAACTCTCTGAAATTTTTCAGGTGGCCTCCTCTCAAGGGGCATGGAGAGAGGTCCCAAATTTCATGCCTGTATCATAAAAACTAAAAATGTTATGACCATTTGAGCTTTCCCATGCAAGTCAATAGGAAAATGCCCCAAATGGGTGATCCGGATTTCTGAATCTCGCTTCGGATTTGGATCCAAGTCAGATTGGAAGGGATCCAATTCAGTCCAAGGTGGATCAGGATTGCTTTGGATGACCCAAAGCGGCATCTGAAGCAGATAGGGGGGTCTGTGCACAGCCCTACAAAAATGCACTTTTCACACATGAGAATTTGTGCATTTACAAAAATGTGCATTTTTGCACATACAAAATCATGCACATGTTTACAATCGCCATTTTATTTTATTTTTTAAATGGTGACTGCAGAGCTAAATGAAGCCACTGAGGTGAGTGTGCACTGCTCACTGAGCATGGGAAGGGCTTGAGTGCAGTCTGGGGACTGGCGGGTGGGGGCAGGGGCTGAGTGGGTGTCCGGAGAACCCAGATGAGGGTGAGTTCACATATCCCTATCTACAATGCAATCCTACATATGTCTACTCAGAAATAAGCCATTTTGAGGAAAGTCAGGTTACTAGGTTGTTTTCTGGAGGCCCACTGAGGCCTGTTTTTGAATTGCGAGCATCCTGTTTCCATCACAGCAGGTTTTTAGAAGAACTGTATAACATTAAATATTGGTGCACAAGTTTTCTTGTTTTCCTTTTCCTTTTCCCTCTCCAGTCTTTTCTTTCTTTCTGTGTAATGTCTTTTGAGATTATGAGGCAGAACTGTCTTTTTTAAATTGATCTGTATGCTGTTTCTTTGGGGGGCAGGGGTCTTTCTGGTTGAAGAGTCTGGTATTATGAATACTTAAACAATAAATAAATAATTCTTAATTTATTAATTACTATTAGGGGATGTTGACCTGGTATTCAGTGGGGGGCGGCTGCCCCTGAAGAACCAGGTCTATAGTCTGGGGTAATTTTAGACTCCCAGCTGTCCATGGAGGCTTAAGTGTCAGCTGTGAGCTGGGCGGCACTGTACCAACCCCATCTGATATGGTGGCCATGCCCCTACCTCCCTGACCATCTGCTCCCATCGGTAGTTCATGCTCTTGTCTTGCATAGGGATGTCAGAGAATTTCACCACGAATCTTGGGGAGGCCAAATGCCAGCGCATTCGGCCCCCCGAAATCGGTGGCGAAATGGTCTGCCCCCCCGCCCTCCCGGGACGGGACTTACCTTGGGTGAATCCTCCTGGCAGTGGTGGCTCCGGCGGCAGCTTGGCGGCGGCGGCAGTGGCGGTAGCGGCCGGTCTTCCAACCGGCTGCCTCCACTGCCATTTCCAGTAAAAAAAAAAAAAGTGTTAGGCTACGTAAAGATTTACGTAGCCTATCACGGCTAGATTTTTAAAAAATACCATGATAGGCTACGGAAATGTTTACATAGCCTATCACGGCTGAGTAAAAAAACAAACAAACTGCGCGTACACAAATGGCGGCGCCCATGGGCACCGCCATTTGCATTCCTTATTTTGGCACGTGTAGTCTACGTAAACATTTCCACATACTACGGCGAAAATAAGGGGAATGCAAATAGCGTAGCGTCTACGCAAATTGCGTAGCGTAGTGTTCCCCTTATTTTCGCCGTAGTCTATGTAAATGTTTACGTAGACTACACGTGCCAAAATAAGGAACGCAAATGGCGGCACCCATGGGTGCCGCCATTTGCATACGTGCGGGTTGTTGTTGTTTTTTCTCAGCCGTGATAGGCTATGTCAACATTTACGTAGCCTATCACGGCTGACTGCAGGGACGCAAACGGCAGCGGCTACGGCCGTCGCCATTTGCGCACCTGGCCAGCCAGGATTCGGGGGGGGAGGGACGGAGCGCCTCCCCCCCAGCCAGAATTTCGGGGGGGAGGTACAGAGCACCCCCCTGGCCAGAATTTCAGGGGGGGAGGGACGGAGCGCCTCCCCCCCACCGCACATCAATTTCGTGAGAAGGTAAGTGACTTTCGTACATCCCTACTCTTGCATGAACTACTGGTCTCTTGCCTACACTATTGTAATGCACTCTATCTGGGGTTACCTTTGCAGATGGTTCGGAAGTTGCAGATGGTGCAGAACATGGTAGCCTGCCTGATTAAAGGCAGCCATCAGCGAGATCACATCACTCCAGTGTTGAAGAAGATGCACTGGTTACCAGTTGTTTTCCGGGCCCAGTTCAAAGTGTTGGCATTAACCTTTAAAACTCTATATGGTTTTAAGGCCTTCTGTCTGTCCCATCAGCCAGAACAGCTAGGCTGATGAGGACTAGGGAGAGGGCCTTTTCTGTGGTAGTCCCCACTTGGTGGAATTCTCTTCCTGGTGACCTCCACCATGCCCCCTCTTTGATGAACTTCCGCTGGGCTTTGAAAACCTGGCTGTTCAGGCGGGCATTTGGGGTGGGTTAGGGTTTTTTTAGAGCAATGTTGTTTTGTTCAGTTGATTATGCAAATTTGTTGTATTTTTTGTTGTTATTTGTATTGTATGCTGCCTAGAGTGGCCAGGTAGCCAGCCAGTTGGGCGGCTAATTCATCGAAAATAAGTAAACAAACAAATAAATAATAAGGCTGCAGCTATAATCCGCTATTGTCTGCACATCAAGCTAAGTTATTTCAAGAGCTAACAAACCAGTCCTCCTCCCCAACCCAATGAATTGAGTTGTTTGTGTACCTTAAGTTTGTACTTTTAAAAAGATCAAAGCATTTTCATGTTCATATTTAGAATGTGATTTTCCTGTTAATCGTTTTTTCATGTTTTATTCATGCCCCTCCTCCCCCAAATCCCCAAATCTATATAATGTTCATATTCCTTGAACTTGCAAGGATTCCATGTCATATATTTAATATCAATTTGGTCAGCTTCTTTCAAGAAAGGGTGTGGGGGGGAGTGAAATAAACACCAAAATTATATACACGCATCAAATGGCCCCTTGAGTCAAGAGAGGGTCAGCTGTTCTGTGCAGCATTGAACAAAATCTTGACAGCTGCTGACCAATTACGACTGCTGAAAACTTCACCAAGTCCCAGTAAAGATCAAGATTTGTTATTATCTTTTGCGGGTTTCAAAGTAAACAAAGCAGCTGTATCTCATGGTGTGAGCAGGAGTTTGATGCTGCAAAGCCCAGGGAACTTAATTACGGTTGCAAAATTAAGACTGACAACATTTCCTATGATCCCGAAAGTGAGAGTGTTAACCAGAAGATTGATGCATGTTGTAGCTTTTATTCTTACTGTACTCCCCCCCCCCCCCACACACAGGCACACCTCCCAGTAGAAACTTTCATCAAGCTAAACTCTACCCACTGGAGCCTCTCCCCCACCATCAAATTCCTGTGTGAAACTATATCTTATTTCCAGCACTTGTCCAGAATGCTTAAAATGATGGCGGAAATGGTTCTCAGTGATCAAACCTGAAGAGTTTATGACTGCAAATGTTTGCAAAGGGCTTCATTTAAAACTTGGATTAACCAGCTGCCGCATTTGGCTCCAACCATCTATCCAAGCAGGGTGAGATCTGGGAGTGTGTATATGTAAACATTGAAGGCTACAAAGGCCTGGGAACTCTAAATCAAATTTATTTAAAAGAAAGAAAGGGGGGTTAATTCAGGGCATATGGAACATGGTTTGCTACAAAGAAACAGATTTTGATTTCTGTAAAGGAAATAAATGCAGCCAAGATGTAGTGTGGAGGTTGCTATCTTTTGTACTTCGTGATAGTTTGAGAGCATACAAACCTTAGAACAATTTCTTCCTACACAAGTATGCCTCCACGTTTTTGATTTATGCAGGAGTGAAGTGAGTTTCTCCATACAATTTATTTTACTGTGAAGGATCAAATCACCATAGGCTGGTAAATGAAATGAAAGCAATGAAAATAGGGAGAGAAGTCCCACACTTGAAAATAAACATGAAATCTTGGTGTCCAAAAGTGTAAACAATTTTTTTTTTAAGGACAAAACTTGTGGTAAACACAGAGTGATTGATACCTGTCAGATTGTGAGCATTCTCTAACAACTGGCTGGACTACTAAACAATGCTGCAGAAACTTGGAGGTGAGCTAAGGATTCAGTTGTGTTGCAATTAGAATGTGGGAGTTAGCTTCTAAATATGCCCACTTTGAAGCAAAGCCTGAGATATCCAAGGAGATGAAGAGACCAGTTGTGAGGTAGAATACTGACAACAGGACGGTTTAATTGGAGACAGAAGGAGGCTTTCATACAGGATATATTGGGAAGAAAGGCCTGAGGGAAACTCTGCAAACTGGTGTGTGTGTGTGCGTTTGAGATACATGTACACTAGGATAAGTGAGAAATGTGTATTTGGTTCACATTTCAATTGAAATTTTCCAAATTTACACTTACCAGAATGCAGTCATACATCAATATTTCCACCTTTCTGAATTTTGCAATGCAGTTCACAAATAAGTAAGTGCATACAAAAATGCATACATCAGAGAAAAGTGTGTAATATATTATGGGAAAGTATGCACAAAACTCTTTATTTAAGGGAAAATCACTTGCAAAAGTGTGTACATTAGAAAACATGCATACAACATGCATATATGTTGAGACTTTTAAAAAACACACAGTCTAATATGGAAACAGAATGGAACAAACTTAGCAGTGGAAAAATTAGATTAAATGTAAATTAAAAATAAATTAAAATGAGCTTGACAGATTTGCCCATCCTTAACTCATACACACAGGCAACAAGACTCTATGATGGAAAACATTCTGCATGATCACTGAGAACCACACAACCCCACAGCACACACATTAGTTGATCCGTCCTTCACAACTGCATATGTCCCAAGAAAACCCCAAATATACACAAGAGGAGGTCAACAGCAAAGGAGACACAGCCATCAGTGTGGGTTCATGTAAGCAGGATTGCATCAACTTCACACCTGAGCTGCTAGTGGTGGGACAGCCCAACCCTAAGGCCTTGGATCGTAGAGAAGGGCTGACTTTTCCATGCAATCTAAAAAGCTGCCAGAGCATTGACAAGAACTTTCTTAAACCTAATCCAACACAACCCTGCATTTCATTTTAATGGCAGCACTGGGAAACACAAATGGAGACACAGGGCTAGAAATGTATGAGGTGTAACTGAACAGAGGGGTGTTTTGCTCCTCAAAGTAGGTTATTGGGGGGGGGGGAGGAAAGAAAGAAAAAAAGAGGGAGAAAAAAGTACTTACCTGAAACTGTTTCCGTATGTTTCTCAATGTATGAGGCACAATGGAATGACGATTAATGTCCTCATAGGTATATGATGAATGGGATATTCCACCTTCCCAGCCTTCCTGCCACCCAAGATCAAGTCTAACATATTTCATTTTGCTCAGAATGTGTAATGTGGCTGCAGTGTTCCTTTTTGCCAGAACACAATATTAAAGCTAGCAAAGGCTTTGAGCTTCCTATAAAAGCCTTGACAACAAGGCATGATGGTAACTGTGGATTTCTGCACACACTTAGGATTACAGCATTTCCCCAAAGTTTGTGGATAAGCATGGAGGCAATATGAGGAAGAATTTGTGACAGATCAGGCACCAAACAGAGATGAGTTGTCTCTCAAATGTGCTTTTGCTAATAATAAAAAGGTAAAGGTGTCCCCAACCAGTCATGTCCGACTCTAGGGTGTGGTGCTCATCTCCATTTCTAAGCCAAAGAGCCAGCGCTGTCCGAAGACACTTCCGTGGTCATGTGGCCAGCATGACTGAACACAGAGGTGCACGGAACGCTGTTACCTTTCCTGCTGAAGTGGTACCTATTTATCTACTTGCAATTTCTTGCTTTCAAACTGCTAGGTTGGCAGGAGCTGGGACTGAAGATGGGAGCTCACTCCATCACGTGGCACTCGGGTCTCGAACTGCTGACCTTCCGGTCTGCAGTTCAGCATCTTAACCACTAAGCCACCGCGGCCCTTTGCTAATAATAAACCCCTCCAAAAAAAGTGTGGTGCCGTGCAACAGAAGGGGAAAAAAATTAAACACCAACAAATTATGATAAAGGGTTTTTTAAAAAACAAAAACCCTATGTTATTATTTTTAAAGACATTTTTAAAAGCTTCACCTAGAACTTTAATTATTTTTTAAAGAGTTCTCCAGACTGAAGTTATTTTAAATAAATTCTTCCCCTCATTTTTTTTCATTTTTACAAAAATAAAATCAAAAGTGCACAAAGATTCACCCACTAAATTTATAATGGGTTCTTCTTCATAAAGATTTCAGCTTGGTCAGCTTCCTTGGAAGCTACTACTTGCAGCAACAAGTAATATTATTATGCTAGCTGATTTTAAATTTTATTTCATTTTTCTCTCTGCAATCTCAGATTCTTATAGGAACAACCTCCAAATGACAAGGAATACCAGAATTATTTATAAATACTTTTTTTCCAAATAAATCACAGTTGCAGCCGGTTGCAGCTCTGTGATGTCTCAGAAAGTTCCCACTCAGTTGTTTTGCCTGTGCTACCGTGGAAGTGACATGCTCAGTTTCTTGATTCCCACTGAAATTCACCTTGACAGCTAATCCTTCAGCCCAGGTTTTATTTTTATTTCTTGGCTATGTGGTTTGAATTGTGTAGGTGGTGGTGGTTATTGTGTGTGTGCATGACCACTCCTAATATATTCCATCCTGTCCTGAATATGATACCATTTCGACTTTTTTGTATATATGATAGCAAAGTTAGTACCTTCTATAACAAATACTAACTTTGCCATGATGTCCTTTACTGGTGTGAAGGGATGTTTTCAGACAAATTTTATACAAGTTACTTCCACTTTGCCACTGACTTACCATTCCTCTATTTTCATTTGGTTCCTTCCTTCCTTTTCTCACATCCATGTCTCACACCAGTTTATTCTCCAGTTTCTACCTTGTTCACTATGGCTGAATCTACCTACACATAGCAGTTTTACTGTTATCACACTGAAGTGATAACTGCTGATGCCCATTGGTGTCATGGGCACCAATAATTGTCATTGCAGTATGATAACAGTAAAACTGCTATGTGTAGATTCAGCCTATCTCTCCCCTCCACCCTCCAGAATCCCTGGCTTCTTGCTCTTATCCTTCTTTTTCATCTTCCCTTCCTTCAACTCATTTGGACAACCAACTGTTCCCAACAAGGAGAACAAGAAACAGTGCTACAGAGAGTCTAGAGGGGAGGGCACACTGATGCAGCCATAACCTTAAGAGTGCTCAGACTGAAAACAAATACAATATGCAGCAAGCCTGGACTGGAGAACTTCCCACCTAGAGACCTCAAGGGCTTTCAGTGCAGAACTCTGAAGTCTACTCAGGCCCCACCACCCCACCAGCCTTGATCTAGGTTATTATTAATATAATTTACTATGTCTCACTCTGTCCCCCAACTATAAAGCTCATGCCCCCTCTTTAATGAGCTTCCGCCATGCATTGAAAACGTGGTTGTTCAGGCAGGCATTTGGGGTGGGTTAAGGTATTTTTAGACGATGTTTTAATGTGTAATTTTACTGTTTTAAATTGTACTGTTGTACATCACCCAGAGTGGCCAGGTGACTGGCCAGATGGGTGATTAAGAAATTTGTTGCTGTTCAGTCATTAAGTCATGTCCGACTCTTCGTGACCCCATGGACCATAGCATGCCAGGCCTTCCTGTCCTCTGCTCTCTCCCGGAGTGTGCTCAAGTTCATATTCATTGCATCGGTGATGCTATCTAGCCATCTCATCCTCTGCCATCCCCTTCTCCTTTTGCCTTGAATCTTTCCCAGCATCAGGGTCTTTTCCAGGGAGTTTTCTCTTCACATTACGTGGCCAAAATATTTGAGCTTCAGCTTCAGGATCTGTCCTTCCAATGAGCAGTCAGGGTTGATTTCCTTTAGGATTGACTGATTTGACCTCCTTGCAGTCCAGGGGACGCAAATAGCATTGCCTTTATTTTTGCTGTAGTCTACGTAATCTTTACATAGACAACAGCGACCAAATAAGGAACGCGAATGGCGGTTCCCTATGGGGGCCACCATTAGCCGCATGCGCTTTTTTTTTTTTAAAGTCACCCGTGATAGGCTACGTGACGACTTAAGTAGCCTATCACAGCTGACTTTGCAAATCTAGCCGTGATAGGCTACGTTAATTGTCACGTAGCCTATCACGGGGGCTTTTTTTTTTTTTTACTTTTCTTGGAATGGCGGCGGCGGCAGCCGGTCGAAAGACCAGCTGCTGCCCCTGCCCCTGTCGAAGCCTTGCTGAACCGCCGCTGCGACCCGCCACTGGGAGCGACATTCGGGAAAGGTAAGTCCTATCCCGGGCGGGGGGCGGGGGCAGGGGGGGGAGAATTTCTCCCCAAAACTACTTCGGGGGGCTGAATACGTTGGCACTCGGCACCCCGAAGTTTTGGGGAGAAATTCTCCCCCATCCCTACCTTCCTTATAGTCCAGCTCTCACAGCCATACATTGCTACTGGGAAAACCATAGCTTTGATTATATGAATCTTTGTTGGCAAGGTGATGTCTCTGCTTCTTACTATGCTGTCTAGGTTGTCATAGCTTTCCTCCCAAGGAGCAAGCTTCTTTTAATTTCATGGCTACCGTCACCATCTGCAGTGGTCTTGGAGCCCAAGAAAATAAAATCTGTCACTGCTTCCATTTCTTCCCCTTCTATATGCCAGCAAGTGATGGGGCCATATGCCATGATCTTAGTTTTTGTAATGTTGAGTTTCAGCTTTTGCACTCTCCACTTTCACCCTCAAGAAGAGGCTTTTTAGATCCTCTTCGCTTTCTGCCATTAGGATGGTATCATCTGAGTATCTGAGGTTGTTGATAATTCTCACGGCAATCTTAATTCCAACCTGTGATTCATCCAACCTGGCGTTTCTCATGATGTACTCTGCATATAAATTAAATTAGCAGGGTGACAATATACAGCCTTGTTGTACCCCTTTCCCAATTTTGAACCAAACAGTTGTTCCATGTCCGGTTCTTAGTGTTGCTTCTTGACCATTGTACAGGTTTCTCAGGAGACAGGTAAGGTGGTCTGATACTCCCATCTCTTTAAGGATTTGTCACTGTTTGTTATGATCCACACAATCAAAGGCTTTAGCATAGTCAACAAAGCAGAAATAGATGCTTTTCTGGAATTCTCTTGCTTTCTCCATGATCCAGCGAAAGTTGGCGATTTGATCTCTAGTTCCTCTGCCTCTTTGAAACCGAGCTTGTACTTCCGGTAGTTCTCAGTTCACATGCTGCTGAAGCCTAGCTTGTACAATTGAGTGCAATTGTACAGTAGTTTGAACACTCTTTGGCATTGCCATTCTTTGGAATTGGAATGTAAACTGACCTTTTCCAGTCTTGTGGCCACTGTTGAGTGTTCCAAATTTGTTGGCATATTGAGTATAGCACTTTAACAGCATCATCTTTTAGGATTTTAAATAGCTCAGCTGGAATACTGTCATCTCCGCTAACTTTGTTGTTAGTAATGCTTCCTAAGGCCCACTTGATTTCACTCTCTAGGATGTCCGGCTCAAGTTCAGTGACCGCACTATCATGGCTATCAGGGACATTCAGATCTTTCCTGTATAGTTCTTCTGTGTATTCTTTCCACCTCTTCTTAATCTCATCTGCTTCTGTTAGGTCCCTGCCTTATTCGTCCTTTATCATGCCCGTCTTTGCACAAAACGTTTCCTTGAGATCTCCGATTTTCTTGAAAAGATCTCTAGTCTTTCCCATTCTGTTGTTTTCCTCGATTTCTTTGCATTGTTCATTTAAGAAGGCCTTCTTATCTCTCCTTGCTATTCTCTGGAACTCTGCATTCAGTTGGATATATCTTCCCCTTTCTCCCTTGCTTTTTGCTTCCCTTCTTTCCTCAGCTACTTGTAAAGCCTCATCAGACAGCCACTTGGCTTTCTTGCATTTCTTTTTCTTTGGGATGGATTTTGTTGCTGCCTCATGAACAATGTTATGGACCTCCGTCCATAGTTCCTCAGGCACTCTGTCTATCAGGTCTAATCCCTGAAATCTATTCCACACCTCCACTGTATATTCATAAGGGATATGATTTAGGTCATACTTGAATGGTGTAGTGGTTTTCCCTATGTTCTTCAATTTAAGCCGAAACTTTGCAAGAAGCAGCTCATGATCTGAGCCACAGTCAGCTCCAGGTCTTGTTTTTACTGACTGTATAGACCTTCTCCATCTTTGGCTGCAAAGGACATAATCAATCTGATTTCGATATTGACCATCTGGTGATGTCCATGTGTAGAGTCACCTCTTGTGCTGTTGGAAAAGTGTGTTTGCTATGATCAGCGTGTTCTCTTGGCAAAACTCTATGAGCTTTTGTCCTGCTTCATTTTGTACACCAAGGCCATGCTTGCCTGTTATCCTAGTGATTTCTTGACTTCCTACTTTAGCATTCCAATCCCCTATGATGAAGAGGACATCTTTTTTTGGTGTTTGTTCTAGAAGGTGTTGTAGCTGTAGGTCTTCATTGAACTGATCAACCTCAGCTTGTTTGGCCTCAGTGGTTGGGGCATAGACTTGAATTACTGTGATGTTGAATGGTTTGCCTATGATTCATACTGAGATCATTCTATCATTTTTGAGATTGTACCCCAGTACTGCTTTTCCCACCCTTTTGTTGACTATGAGTGCTACTCCATTTCTTCTAAAGGATATTTGCCCACAGTAGTAGATATGATGGTCACCTGAATTAAATTCACCCTTGCTTGTCCATTTTAGTTCGCTGATTCCCATGATGTCGATGTTCAGTCTTGCCATCTCATGTTTGACCACCTCCAGCTTACCTTGATTCATTGATCTTACATTCCAGGTTCCTAAACAATATTGTTCTTTACAGCATCGGACTTTTTCACCACCAGACACATCCCCAGCTGAGTGTCATTTCGGCTTTGGCCCAGCCGCTTCACTCTTTCTGGTGCTACTTGGAAATTCCCTCTGCTCTTCCCCAGTAGTATATTGGACACCTTCTAACCTGAGGGGCTCATCTTCCAGCATCATATCTTTTAGCCTTGTGATACATTCCATGGGGTTTTCTTGGCAAGAATACTGGAGTGGGTTGCCATTTCCTTCTCCAGTGGACCACATTTTCTCAGAACTCTCTGCCATGACCTGTCCATCTTGGGTGGCCCTGCACGGCATAGCTTATGGCTTCACTGAGTTATGCAGGCCCCTTCACCACAACAAGGCAGTGATCCATGAAGGGGGATTAAGAAATTTATAAATAAATAAATAAATAAATAAATAAATAAGAAGGGAACCTTGGACAAGCTGGGGAAGGAGAATGCCACAGCCTGGATGCTTATGTGTGTGTGTTTTCTGTTGAACACTGAACAAAGGTAAGAGTCACATTTGTAACTCTCTTCACTTTAGGTTCTGGCCAAACCTACTGCTGAAATGCATACCTCAACAGGTTTTGACTGATATAATCCATCAGGAAGAAGTTTCCTATCCCTTTTGTTAACCAATGGCTTCTCTACTCTTGGTTCGTCCTAATGATTGGTCCTCTCCTCCTTGCTTGTAATTCCGCTTTTTAATGCAGAGTGTGTTCAGCAGCTGAGAGACATTCCCTGGATATTAGATAAATGTTCCCCTCCTGAGTTGTCCTCTCGCCTCCATAGTTGTCCTCCTTTTAAGCTTTTGCTGTTGAATCATTTAAAGTGATATCTCTTTCCAAGCCTGGGAGCACAACACATTTCAAAGGTGTGAAAAATTATTTCATCCCTGCAAAAGTAACAAAAAAGAATGTGCTTTGTACTCAGCTTGCTTTTGTGTTCTTGCTACCCTTGGTAGGTACACCATTTGAATTTGCAGTAATATATATATTTTTTACAAAGAAGTTAAGAGCTACCAGAGGAAACACAGCACTTGACCCGCTTTTCAGATCAGCTGAAGTAGGAGCTTAAAGAAAAAAAAAGCAAAGATATATAATGGAAGAAACTGTTTCCTCAGGTTTAGCATTTTCTGGGTGGAAATTCTGGGTGGGATCCAACATAGGCAGTCCATGAATGTGTGGATTGGGGCATTGGGGGCCATACCTGCTTGCCCTGGCTGTTCCTGTCTTCATATATCATGTTTGAGGATGCTGTCTGAACTTACTCTCCTGTATCGATGTAGGGTTTCAAGACCTTGTGAGATTTTCTAGAACCAATCAGAACCAATGTTGACAATAGTTATTAATTTTAGAAGAGAGAGAAAGAGAGAGAGACACACACACAGAGAGAAAGGAAGTAGAAAGAAAGGAGCCCTTCCACCAAAATTGTATGCACCCCTCCCCCGCTTCCCAAGATGGCACCAAAATCACTCCACACTGCCTTCCTTTCTGCATGCTTTAGAGTATGCTAAAATGCCACCCTTCCAAATTGGCAACCCTAAAATATTTATTTATTTATTTATTACATTTATACCCCACCTTTCTGCCATCATGAAACTCAAGGTGGCTACCTGCGGTTCCCAGGTGGACTCCCCTCCAAGCACTGACCAGACCCAGACCAGCTTAGCTTTGGCAAGGTGCTGCCTCATGTGCCTTCAGACTATGCCCTGGGAAAATGAGAGAATGGCAGACCAGCCTTAAACATTCAAAATCAAATAGGAAGCTAGGCTATGTGTGGGTCTAGATTGATAGATCTGTGTCTACATGGGAGAGATGGAGGGACTGAGAGATTAGGGAAGTCGAGAGTGGACAGCTTGGTCTGGGATGCCAGGGAAACTCCCCCCCCCCCGGACCCTGCTTGCCAAGCCATGGGGCACTGATGGACCTGGTCACTGAGTTCCCTGGAGCTTGGCAAGTGGCTGGGAGCAGCCAAGATTTGTCATTGCAGCGTGCACCCCAACCACTCTCGCTATCTCTTCCTTGCATGGAGGAGATGGCAAGAGCAGTTGGGGTGTGTGTGGCACCAAGAACTCATCCTGCCCCACCAGCTGTCAAGCAAGCCCTTAACAGCTGGTGGGGGCAGGATGAGGACTTGGTGCCCCAAGCACTCTAGACATCTCCTCCTCATGACTAGAGCGGTTGGGGCATATGTGGGGCTGAGGACTCATCCTGCCCCCACCGGCTATCAAGCAAGCCCTTAACAGCCAGTGCGGGCAGGATGAGGCCTCACGCTTGGGGTGTATGTGGCACTGAGGACTCTGGCAGTCAAGCCCTTGTGCACATGAAGCCCTTGTTCACCAAGGCCTTCACTGCTGGAGTCCTCGATGCACAGAGGAGGGGTGGCTCATGCAGCTCAGCAGGCAGGGGTGGGATGAGCAGGGAGGCTTGCTGAGTCTCCAGGCCATGTGAGCGGGGGTGACAGTTTGTCAAGCTCCCCTGTGCCCTGGACGGAGGTGAGCCTGTCCATCCCTATGAGAGATTATACATGAAACTTTATGACTCATAGTGAGGGATGTTAGAGAAATCCACCACGGATTCAAATGAGGCTGGATTCTTTGCAATCTGGCCTCCGGATTCCACGGTGGATTGGCCCCACTTACCTCCCCTCCACAAGGATTCTGCATGGGACGGCACTCGGCTGCTTGCTCAGCCGGAGCCATTCTCCTCTGCACTGATAGCCATTTTTTTTTAAAAAAAAATGGCGATTGGCAGGATATGCCCACCGACTTATATGCAAATAGAGCTGTGAATCTTGCATATAAGTCTATGTGTCCATAGCCTTATACGCAACATTCACGGCTCCATTTTGTGTATAAGTCTATGGGCACATCCTGCCGATCGCCATTTTTTAAAATGAGAATGGCTCCGGCTGTCCAGGTAAGCAGCCCGCAAGCCAGGCAGCTCCTTTGAATCCTCGCAGAGTGGAACCACTCCAGAGGATTCGGGGGGGGGGGAACGGATTGCCTCCCCCTGGGAGGATTCCTCACCGGAACAGATGATGGGGAATCCGTACATCCCTACCATAGTATAAGAGACAAAGATATATCTGCCTCCCTATGTAACACTGTCTTTCTTCCTCAAGGATGACAAGTCCCAGAATCCATTCGTTTCTGGTGGCATGTCCTGCATACAAGCAGGAGAAGTGAATAGGTCATAACTAGGGATGTACAAAGGGTACTTACCTTTCCGCGGATTATGCTGATGCTGGGGGGGAGGCATTCCGTCCCTCCCCCAGAATCCTGGCCGGCCGGCTCCACTCCGCAGGGATTCTGCGGAGCCGCCGGCTGGCTCCACCAGCAGCCGGACATACGGCCGCTGGCTAGCAGGGATGCAAATGTCAGCAGCCATAGCCACCGCCATTTGCGTCCCCGCAGTCAGCCGTGATAGGCTACATAAATGTTTACGTAGCCTATCATGGCTGATTAAAACAAAAACAAAAAACCATGTGCGTACACAAATGGCGGTGCCCATGGGCGCCGCCATTTGCGTTCCCCTTATTTTCGCCATCTTAGTCTACGTAAATGTTTACGTAGACTAAGACGTGCCAAAATAAGGAACGCAAATTGCGGTGCCCATGGGCACCGCCATTTGCGTACGCACGAGGTTTTTTGTTTTTGTTTTAATCAGCCGTGATAGGCTACGTAAACATTTACGTAGCCTATCTTGGTGTTTTTTTAAAATCTAGCCATGATAGGCTACGTAAATCTTTACGTAGCCTATCACTTTTTTTGTTGTTGTTTTTTACCTGGAAATGGCAGCGGCGGCAGCTGGTCAGAAGACCGGCCGCCGCCACCGCCACCGAACCACCGCCACAGCCGCCGCTGCAGCCGCCGCCTCCAGGAAGATCCGCCTAAGGTAAGTCCCGTCCCGGGGGGGTGGGGGGCCGTTCCACCACCGATTTCGGGGGGCCGAATGTGCTGGCATTCGGCCTCCCTGAGATCTGTGGCGGAACTTTCGTACATCCCTAGTCATAACATCTGACTGGCAGCAGGATGGAGGGGCAAGCACCATAATAACCAGGAGTGCCAAGGGACAGTAGGAGACAGTATAGCTGCTTGTCTTTACAGCTCCAAAACATATGTGACAGCAAATGCATTAGTCTTCTGATCCCCAGAGTGCACAGCAGAATTAACACTAGATCTCAGCCACAGAGAACACATTGTGAAGGGCATTTGTTGGTACACTTAGGAATGTAGGGATCTGTCAGTTTCAATTTCTCTCAGTTTTTCATTTTTCCACTTTTAAATTTGGTTCATCCTGAGCTGCATTAATTTTTCCAATCTGAAGTTCACTTGGAGAATGTTTATTTTAAGTTTGCACGAGATTTTGTATGCATTTTTGTGTGTGCATTTCTCTGAATACATGCATTTTTGTATACTATTTTTCCTAATATACACATGTTTGAAAGTAATTTTCCAAATATAATGCATTTTTCTACTGTATTTTCACTAATATACACATTTGCATATTAGTGAAAATATATGCATTTTTCATTGGAGAACACTGTAAAATTCAAAGAAGTGTGAATTTCAAAGGATAAATAAGGGCACAATCCTATGGCTGCTAGTCAGTGGCTAGATGGCCATAGGATAGGTCGGTTCCTGGGAACCGACATCCATCCCCTCCCATACTGCCTCGTAGGCAGCGCGGATCAGGCCTGTGCTCCATGGTTGTAAGAGCAGTGCAGAGCAGTGAAAATGGGGCATTCCTGGGGGCGGGGTGGGGCGGGGCGGGGCGGGGCAGGGAGGGTGAACATGCCTTTCTAATGCTTCCTATGCGTTGTCTGGCGTCACGCCCCCCGCTCCGACTTCCCATGGCTAAACAGCTGAGATTGGCTATCTAGCCGCGAATGCAGGGAGGCTGAAGTACAGCGGGGAAGATACCCTCCACACTGCTCCTGCCCTGCATTGGATAGCCAGCCTCCTCCGAGTTCAGAGGTGGCCTCCTATCCCCATAGGATTGCGCCCCCCGTTCCAGCTTCCACATTGGTTTCAAAGTGTGGAATGTAGTACATTTGCATTAAAATGTGAATCAGGCTAATATCTCCCCCAACTCAGGCCTGGAGGAATGATGTTTTGGCACTGATCAAAGCTTTAAGCCACAATAAGCTTTGTAGTCCACAGACTGCCACAAGATTCTTTGTTTCTTTTGCTGCCACAGAGTGCCACGGCCACCTTTCTGGAATTTACCTGGCTGCAACACTGACTGAGCACCTATTTTCAATATACCTACTTGCTTCAGTACTTCTCCAGATGATGAAGAATAATCAATAACACTGTAAATGTCGTGCTTAGTTTAAAGAGGAACAATTTCTTTTTCATGCCTCTTCCTAATTCAAACCCATTTATAACTGTTTTATCAACTTACACTTATAAAAAAGGATGTGACTGCCAAAGAGAAAGAAATGAGAGCATCTTTCTTCCTTTTTCCTTCCTTCCTTCCTTCCTTCCTTCCTTCCTTCCTTCCTTCCTTCCCAGGCATTTTTCAAGCTTCATCTAGCACTGTTACAATTTCACGATTACATTGACTCCATCCACTGACCTGTGTAAAGTTGTTTGTGCTTGGACACTGCTTCAACAGTCACCCCTGAAAGGCAGAGGGGCGCTCTGTGGCAGCGTGTTACAGATCACAGATCACTCAGTTGTGAAGAGTAATTCAGCTTGTGCTCATACAAAATGGCCATCTGCAGAAAATATGGATAGTCCAGGAATGTGATATGTAGCAGAAAAATCTAGCTATGATGAGACTGTGTCCACTGTAAAGGTAAAAATGGATAAACTATGACAGTCTCTTCTGGAAAAAAATGACTGTCCTGGCTAGGGATGTCAGAGAATTCCGCCACGGATCTCGGTGAGGCCAAATGTCAGTGCATTTGGCCCCCCGAAATCTGTGGCGGAATGGCCTGCCACCCCCCCGCCACCCCGCGGATCCCCCCCAGGATGAGACTTACCTGGGGCGGATCTTCCGGGCAGTGGCGGCTCCGGCAGCGGCTCCGGCGACGGCTCCGGCGGCGGCTCTGGCAAAGGCGGCAGCAGCGGTCAGTCTTCCGACTGGCTGCCGCCGCCGCCATTTCCAGGCTTGTGAAAAAAAAAAAAAGACGTGATAGGCTACGTAAAGATTTACGTAGCCTATCATGGCTAGGTTTAAAAAAAAAGACAAAAAAGACGTGATAGGCTACGTAAATCTTAATGTAGCCTATCATGGTTGGGGGTGGGTTAAAAAAAAAAGTGTATGCAAATGGTGGCAGCTGTCAAGGGCTCTTTGGAGGGCTCTCTCAGTCTAATCTAGTAGCCAAGTCCAGACACAGACAAAGGGATTCTTTTTAAAGCTTTATTCTTCTTTTATAACTTAACAACTTTACAGGTAGCAGCAGCATCCCTATGGCCTAAGTTGAAACAGTTGGTCCCCGTTTGAAAGGCAATTACTGGCAAAACCCTGAATATAAGGACTAGGGAGAATCCCTCCCCTTTTCCCTTGGATTCTCTGGGCGCAACCATTCTTTGAGCGCCAACCGGGCACTATGCCTCCTTTCCGCGCTCTCCATTTGGCGCCGCTCTCTGCGTCTGTGCTGCACATCCACCAAGTCTGTTATCTGCACTGGGTCACTCCCTGGACTGCTTTTTAATCTAGGAATGTTGGTGGGAGGAATCTCTGTCAGCTGCGGGCCCTGGGAAAAAGGGGCACGCTCCTCTCCCAGGAGCGACTGCTCTTCCTCCGAATCAGAACTACTCTGGGATTCTATGGGCTCAGTGTCTACCCTGACAGCGGCTACGGCCACCACCAATTGCGTTCCTTATTTTTGCCCGTCTTAAACTACGTAAATATTTATGTAGACTATGACGGCGAAAATCAAGGGGAATGTAAATAGCGTAGCGGGCACTATTTGCGTCCCTTTTTCATTCACCGTTTTAGCCTACGTAAATCTTTACATAGGCTAAAACGGGGAATCAAAAGGGGACGCAAATGGCGCCTGCTACACTATTTGCGTTCCACTTTATTTTCGCCGTCATAGTCTACGTAAATATTTACGTAGATTAAGTCGTTAAAAAGAAGGAACGCAAATGGCGGCAGCCGTAGCCGCCGCCATTTGCATACGCATTGTTTTTGTTTTGTTTGTTTTGTTTTTTTTAACCAGAACCCTCCGCGGCCAGAAATCCGGCTGCAGACGGCTCTGGCCTGGCCAGGCTGGGCCTGGCCGGCTGATAGCATTGCCCTTATTTTCGCCGTAGTCTACGTAAATCTTTACGTAGACTACAGGGACCAAATAAGGAACGTGAATGGCGGCTCCCTATGGGGGCCGCCATTTGCGTACGCGCTTTTTTTTTTTAAGTCACCCGTGATAGGCTATGTGACGATTAACGTAGCCTATCATGGCTGACTTTGCAGATCTAGCCGTGATAGGCTACGTAAATCGTTACGTAGCCTATCACGGGGCTTTTTTTTTTTCTTTTGAAGTTCGCGGCCGGGGAGACGGGGCGCTTCTCCCTGGCCAGAATTTCGGCCCGGCGAGGCGGGAAGCCTCCCCCCCGGCCTGAATTTCGGCCGGGCGAGGCGGGAAGCCTCCCCCCCCGGCCTGAACTTTGGGGGGAGAAGCGAAGCGCCTCCCCACCACCGCGAAGCAAGCTGCGACACCAGGTAAGTGACTTTTGTACATCCCTATTGCTGGTGCTTCGGAGCGGGCCGGCAGCTCCATGGAATCGCTGTGGAGCGGAGCTGGCCAAAGAGAATTCCGGGTGGAGGAATGGATCGCCTCCCCCAAAGGCGGATTCCCCAAAGGCGGATTCAATGGGTTGTATCCAATGTTAGTTTAACTTAAGTTCTATTCATTTCCATTGATCTACTCTAAGCAGGACTAACGCTGGATACAACCACACTCAAATTGTATTAATGTTCAGTACTCCATGTACCAGCATGTAGGAGTTTGTCCCCCTTGCTTCTCATTCTTTTTATCTGTATCTTCCAAGGTATAAATTAATTAATTATATAGCACCATCACTGTGGATCACACTCTACTATAGCCTGAAGCCATGTGTATATTTGACTTTACCAAATTGAATCTATTTATCCCATAATCAAGATCCACAACTAATTTGTATTGCCCTTCATAGTTTATAGCAATATTATCCTCAGTTTACAGCATGGAGTCATCATTTCCCTTCCTCCTACAGTCTCTGTCTTATCCCTTTATTAGGGATGTATACAAAATTCGTTTCAGTTCACAATTCACTTGAAAATGCTCTGTTAGTAACCCCAAATGCTAATTTTGCTTCAGTTCATAATTCACTCTGAAAATGTTAGCAAATTCTCAAACATGCATTTGCATCTATACTCTTTAAAATTGTGAACTTTTTAAAAGATACAGTTCTAAAAGTGCACAACTTTAAAAAATGCATAATTAAAAGTTGTGCATTTTTTAAGTTGTGTGTTTTAAGAAATGCAGACTTTTAAATATCCAATTTTCATGTTTTAATGGGGGGGAAGTGTGGACTTTTAAAAATGCACACATTAAGAAATGCACAATGTTAAAATGCACAACTTTTAAAATGCGCTATTAAAGTTGTGCATTTAAAAGTTATACATTTTTTAAAATGTGCACTTTTAAATATTCCCATTTTCATATTTAATGGGGGGAAATGTGCAGTTTTAAAAGATGAACAATTTAAAAATGCACTTTTATAAAAGCATTTTCTCACTGTACTCAACGAGTAGATGTACCCATTTGAACAACAACAAGAAGAAGAGGTCACAAACAAGAATGGGAGAGAACCAAATGGAGCTTTGAAGTAAAGTTCAGAGAATTTCAGTGAATTTGAGCATCCCTGTTTGTCCTATCTCTACCTGTATTACCTGCATGCTTGCTAATCTATCCCTAGATTAGAAAAGTGCTCCCAGTAATTGGCCTTGAAGTCAACAACCTGTCAGACACGGATCCTTGGAGAATAAATGTACCACCAGAAATTAACTGAAAGGTATATCTTGTGTCTTCTGAAGGTGGCACTGACCATCATTATAAGACAGAATAATGCATTGTTTATATGTAGCTATTAAGGTATGTATGTGTCTAAGTTTGTTAAGAGTTTTGAGAATGAAAGCTTTTATCAAGAAACCTTCCTGTCTTTAACATTAGAATTTAACCTTGTAAAAGCTGGAACAGAGCATTTTAAAGGCATGGAAATGGAGAGATTGTGTAGAACCAGTGATGTGCTAGTGCTAGCTGGCTAGGGATTAGGGGGTTGTAGTCTGACACATCTGGAGGCTGCCAGATTGGGAAAGGCTGCTCTAATCTTAGATAAGAGCAAGGCAGAGTGGGAGGAGAGAGAAAGAGAATGAATAACAAAAGGAATAATGAAAACATAATGCTCAGGCACTACACAGCTGATGTAATGTTTTCTTGTACTCAGTCAGATATACATATGAATAATAAATCCATTAGCTGAGCTTCCTGTTAGCTGGAATGCATTGTCACTCACTGCATATTTAGCTGGATAATATATGCGCTCAGTTACACTCTACTTCCTGACAGTCTCGCTAAGCCATCAGGTTTTAATTAAGTGAAACTATAAAAGCGTCTTTTGAAATTTGCCCTTTCCCTGTTTTCAAATGAGATGAAGGTACAACAATTAGCTGAATTCTTTGGTGGTATCACAAGGGTCTGTTCAGAGTTGTCATTTTGCAGCTTTCATAAGCCAGCCCTTTCTGAGTCTCCTTATTTGTTGTTGGGTTGGCGGGGGGGGGGGTCCTCCTGGATTTTCAGTTGGTTAAAAACAGCTATTTTGCTGGCTTGGAATGACTTGACCTAGGCTATCCCTTCCAGAGACAATAATTACAATTTGGCAAGATGCACTACAATTCTGCACAGACAAAACTCTATGCATGAGACAGGCTCTTTTCCTGGACTTGGAGAATCCCTTGCCAGCTCCTCAAGTATCCACCTACTAGTCCTGATGCTCCTGTGATCTGAGAATGTGATACATCCAAGCAGAACATGCCAGATGTGCTTTGAAGCATGCCAGGGAAATTTGTGACTTGTAGAATATAGATGATAGCAGAATTTCAGGTATTACAGGTTGCATTCATCTGCTGAGAAGCTGTGTTTCTCCAGCAAGGCAAGCCCAGGTGGAACATGATTAAAGAAAACACATATCCTTTCAAAGAATTAGGATTGTGTTGTTTGTTGCTACTGGCAACCACGTGTATATCACTAGGAGAGGTACCTCAGAAAGTGGTATAGTATGGAGTGAAGGGGTTGTATCCAATGGTAGTCTAACTTAAGTTCCAGACATGGACCTACTTGAAGAAGAACTAATGTTGGAGTAACTCAAGGTGAGTATCCTAGCCAATGAAGGCAGGAAATGCTCAAGCTTGCAATCTCTTGCTTATGGTCATTTAAACATCCTTAGTCCTAGTTCTTTATTCAACTGAGTGGTATTTTTTGCTATTCCATGTTTAAAGAGCCAAATACTGCAAATGCAGTGGTTCCCAGGAAAGCTACCTCACATGGCCCCTGGATATTTTTCTCTGACATAATGTTAACCACCATGCTGCTAAACCCCTTCCCTCTACCCACAACTCCACTGTGTGGAGCTCCACCACTACCACTTGGAGGTAAGAAAAGGGATAGAGGAAGCATATTTTGTGGGCTGGTGGGGAACATCTTTTGGGGATAAGGATGGGTAGCAGAAGAGAAAGCCAGGTACTCTCCTCTAGTTCAGCTTTTGACATGATCCAGATAAGAATTAGGGGCCTTGAAACTAGGACTGTGCACAGACCCCCTGATCCACTTGGGATGATGCTTTGGATCATCCGAAGTGACCCCGATCTGCCTCGGACTGATTTGGGCCCGCTCCAATCTGACTTGGATCCAAATCCGAAGTGAGATTCAGATATCTGGACTGCGCAGTTTTGATGTTTTTTGCATTCCCTATTTTTCGCCAATTTATCTTATGTAAATATTTACGTAGGCTAGAATGGCGAAAAATAAAAGAATGCAAATAGCACCCACTACGCTATTTGCGTTCCCCTTTTTTTCGCCATTTTATCTTACGTAAATATTTACGTAAGATAAATCGGCGAAAAATAGGGAACGCAAATGGCGGCCGCCGTAGCCGCTGCCATTTGCGTACACTGGGTTCTTTTTTGGGGAGGGTTTAGCCATGATAGGCTATGTAAATTCTTACATAGCCTATCACGACTGCAAGGATGGCAATGGCGGCGGCAGCAGCCCGGCCGTGGCCAGCCAGGAGACCAGCCACCACCGCCGCTGCCGCATCCGCCGCATCCGCCACATCCACCCCAGATAAGTGCCGTCTCGGGGGAATTCCACGGGGGGAGGGCAGGGGGCCGTTCCGCCACAGATTCCGGGGGGCTGGATTCTAAAGAATTTTTCTCTGACATACTGTTAACCACCATGCTGCTAAACCCCTTCCCTCTACTCCACAACTCCATGGAATTCTCTGCCATCCCTAGGAGAGGCGATCCGTTCCTCCCCCCTGGAATCCTCCCCAGCTGGCTCCGCTCCACAGCAAGGCTGCGAAGCCACTGGCTGGGGCTGGCCACAGCCGGACTTCCGGCCGCATCCAGGCTGCAGTCGCAAATGACAGCCGCTACACCGGCCGCCATTTGCAACCCTGCCAAAATGGCCACTATGCCATTTGTGTCCCTGCCTTTTGCTGTGATAGGCTACGTAGATACTTACATAGCCTATCATGGCTTGGCAGAGACGCAAATGGCAGCCGCTATGACAGCCACCATTTGCGGTCGCAGCAGCCCGGCAGCGGCCAGAAGATGACCCAGATCCACCGACGCCGGAGCCGCTCCAGGTAGGCCCATTCCAGGGGGGTGGCGGGGGGTAGTCCGTTCCTACATGGACTCCGGGGGGGGGGCAGATTCTAAAGAATCTGGCCTCACTGGAGTCCGTGGCGGAATTCTCCAACATCCCTATAAAGAGTATACCAATCTTACAGGTCAATACAGTGTAAATAATCAATTTCAATATTGTGTCTTCAGGCTTATAAGAAAGAAGCAAGCTTAGAATTCATTTCCATTGGTCATATCATGTCTTTTAGCTACTATATAATGATTATAAAGAATAAAAATGTGCCTCTCCCCACAACCACTGACTGTACTGTCCTGGCCCATAACCCCTGGCTTCTGGTCCTGCTAGGACTGATGCCACTGGAAGGGATGGGGAACAGTCTCCCTGCCTCCTCTTCCTCCTCCTGCCCCGGCCTCTACTTCCATTCCCCCCTCACTTGCCCCATCAGTTTCTCCAGCCACAGAGTCCAGTGGGAGTTGTCCCCACAAAGAATGTATTTCAGTTGCGGATCACACATGGCGGCCAACATGTACATCCTGTCCTGGTACAGGGGCACTACCTGATGAACTACCTGATGAACTGAGGTCATCCCTCAGTCTTGTCACCACTTCCTGCACATCTGGCAGGAAGTGCCTGCCTGTGACGGGATCCCCAGTCCCCAGGAACTTACCCATATGATTCTGGAGATGCTAGGTCACAGGGATCACTGGCTGAGGAGGGCAGTGCTGGTGCTCAGGGTCTCAGTGGCCTCAAGGACGGCTTGAGGACCACCATGACCTGGCATCCCACTGTTGCCTGGATGCCAATGTCCCTGACCCTAGACACCTTGTGGACAGCACGCTGTGGGTCCAACATACACTCGAGCATGAGGTAGGAGGAGTTCCAGTGCATTGCCATGTCCTGCACCAGCTGTGCTGTCTGAGCCCCAACTCTGTCTGCTTCTCTTGCAGCAGCCTACTACCCTCGATGCAGTGGTGGAAGTGCCCAGCCACCTTCCTGTAGCTGTGCAACAGGTTACGGATGCCAGACATGGGGGTGGGATACCTCTTGCTACTGCCTTATGGTCAGGTTGAAGATATGAGCAATGCAGCAGATGCCCTCGAATCCACAGTCGCATACAGCCTTCACCATGTTGGCATCCCTGTCCGTGACCAAGTATCTGCAGGTGAGCGGGTGACTGCCAAGCACCCCTCCACCATGCGGTTCATGGCCTTCATTATCTCTACTGCCATGTGGGACTGGTTGGTCCATGAATTGCATGTGAAGGAGCTATGGGTATTGAAGGAGCAATACCCATCCTTCCCACCAGTCCCAGAAGTGCTGCCCACCAGTGAGCCATCAGGGACAAGTAAGCATGTGCTCTGCCCTCGCTGGACCAAATGTCTGAGGTGAAGTGCACCATCTGTGACTCTGCCGGTGCAGACGGTCCACCACTTTCTCCCAGCATGCCCAGTGCAGGGAGGGCACCACATCCCTGCTAAGGGTGGTGCAACATGGCAGCTTGTAGTAGGGCACCACCAGGGCCATCAACCTCTTGAACCTTGCATTTTTGATGAGGCAGAATGCCTGGTCATCCAACACCACCATCTCACCAATGCAGTTGGTGATCTGGTCAGGTGCTGGAAACCTCCACCTGGTGGACCAATACTTCCCCCACCCTATCTCCTCCGTGGTGGCCTGCCTAAGCCTCTTTGGGGTGAGAGACAGAGATCTTGAAGGAGTTCTGTAGCCACTACCAGCCTTATGCTTGCCCTTGCTGCCAGCCTGCTAGGACGTGTGGGCCTCTTCCCCAAGCAAGACTGATTAGGGATGTCAGAGAATTCTGCCATGGACTCCAGTCCCCTGGAATCCATGGTGGAATGGCCTCCTCCCCCCACTACCCAGTGGGATCTCCCCAGAATGGAGCTTACCTGGTGGCGGCGGTGGCAGCATATGCTGCGGTGGATGCGGTGGCAGCTCCAGCTAGTCTCCCAGCCACTGTCGGGTTGCTGCTGCAGCCGCAAATGGTGGCCGTTGTAGCGGCCGCCATTTGCGTGGCTTCCTTTTGACATGATAGGCTACTAAATACTTACGTAACCTATCATGGCAAAAGGAAGCCACGCAAATGGCATAGTGGCCACCATTTGCGTGGCTTCCTTTTGCCATGATAGGCTACTAAATACTTACGTAACCTATCATGGCAAAAGGAAGCCACGCAAATGGCATAGCGGCCACCATTTGCGTGGCTTCCTTTTGCTGTGATAGGCTACGTAAATACTTATGTAGCCTATCACAGCTTGGCAGACACGCAAATGGCAGCCGGTGTAGCAGCTGCCATTTGTGGCCGCAGCAGCCCTGTGGCTTCGCAGAGTTGCCAAGGAGTGGAGCTAGCTGGGGAGGATTCTGGGGGGAGGGATGGAGCACCTCCCACCCACCGCCGATGCCCAGGAACAGACAGGTGAGTGGGATTCGTACATCCTCAAGACCACTTGCTCCTTAAATGCAGGACCAGGCTGCTGGTGCTGTAGTGCCCTGGCTGTTTCCCCCTTTTCAGAGACACCTTGCAGTGGCAGCAGATGGAAGTGCTGGGATTCGCTCCAAACTCAAAGTGGTCCCACACAATGCTGCCCTGACATTTCAGGGGAGGAGGGGATGCAGACTGCCTGCCTTGAGTCTGGGGGTGGTGGTGGCACCACACAAGCAGGGGGAACAATGGAAGAGGGGTTGGGTGCTGGACCCTCTGCCTGCTGCTCCTCATCCTCCCCCTCCCCCACGCTGAGGATGGCAGACACCTCTGGCCTAAAATCCATCAGCGGGCTCCCTTCTTCCACTACAGAAGGAGATGCTGCTCCACCTTGGGCAAGAGTGCAGGGGTGGAGGGCCGATTAAGATGGTCCACCCCAGGAGGCTGAGGCATCCGAATGGTTTCCTGATGGCTCTTGGGGATTTTCCTGTTGCCTTGGATGGCGAATTTGTCGAAGCTCTGGCCGATCTCTGGAATGGAGAAATGACCAGGGCCATGGACACAATCGCTCCTGAGTGTCCCCTCTCACGAAGTGGAGCTGCACCACACCCTGGTTTTCTAGGGAGCTGGCAGTGATGAAACGAGTGAGAAGACAACTGGAGCGACGTTGGCAGAAAACTCGGAGTGGATCTGATCAAACACGGGCTAGAGCCTATTTGAAGGCCTACTCTGTGGCAATACTGGCAGCAAAGAAAATATTTTTTTCTGCCACTATTGCATCTGCAAAGAGCCATCCAGACAAGCTGTTTCGAATAGTTAGGGGTCTTTTATATGCTAGCCCGCAAGAGCATTTAAACCCCTCAACAGCCCGCTGTGAACAATTTGCTCAGCACTTTGCAGACAAAATTGCTTGGATCCACTCTGACTTAGACTCTATAGTTGCTACAGACCCAGTGGATGTAACTTTGGCCCCTGCTTGTCCAGTGTTGTTGGATACTTTTCAATTTGTGCAGCCTGAGGATGTAGACAGGATCCTTGGAGAAGTGAGAGCCACCATGTGTGTCCTAGATAGGGATGTACATAAGTCACTTACCTTTTCAAAGGGTGACATTCACGGTGGGGGGAGGCGCTCCATCCCTCCCCCCGAAATTCTCCCTGGCTGGCTCCGCTCCACAGCAACTCCACAGAGCCGCCGGCTGGGGCCGCCCGCAGCCAGACATCCTGCCACTGGGCAGCCTGCACAGGGATGCAAATGGCAGCCGCCCTAGCCGCCGCCATTTGTGTCCCTGTATTTTGCCATGATAGGCTATGTATATATTTATGTAGCCTATAACAGCAAAAGAAAAAAAAAGGGAACGTAAATGGCGGTGGCTACTGCGGCAGACGCGGCCGCCATTCGCAAAGCATCACAAACAGCAGCAGGTAAGTGTTTGTTTCGCGTGCCTTTCGCGGGGGGGGGGGGCTTCGTTCTGCCATGGATTTTGGGGGGCCAAATGCACTGGCATTCGGCCTCACCAAGATCTGTGCTGGAATTCTCTGACATCCCTAGTTTTAGATCCTTGCCCTTCCTGGCTCATAAAAGTAGCCAGAGGTGGACTGGCTGAGTGAGTAAGGGGAGTGGTTAATGCCTCTCTTAGGCAAGGCAGAATTCCAGCCTGCTTGAAGGAGGCAGTGGTGAGACCTTTGTTAAAAAAGCCCTCCCTGATCCCCACTATATTGGATAATTATCGGCCAGTCTCCAATGTTCCATTTCTGGGCAAGATATTGGAGCACGTGGTGGCCTCCCATCTCTGGAGATTCCTGGATGAGACAGATGATCTAGATCCATTTCAATCTGGCTTCAGACCCGGTTATGGGACAGAAACAGCTTTGGTCACCTTGGTGGATGACCTATGCCGGGAACTAGTCAGGGGGAGAGTGTCCCTGTTGATTCTGCTGGACCTCTCAGCGGCTTTTGATACCATCGACCATGGTATCCTTCTGGGCTGCCTTGCTGGCATGGGACTTGGAGCCAGTGTTTTACAGTGGCTTCATTCCTTCTTGGAGGGGCGGACCTAGAAGATGATGCTGGGGGACTCCTGTTCGACTCCCTGGCCATTGGCTTGTGGAGTCCCTTAGGGTTCTGTTTTGTCACCCATGCTATTTAACATATACATGAAACCACTGGGGGAGGTTGTCTGGAGATTTGGCGTTCGGTATCACCAGTACACTGATGACACCCAACTCTACTTTTCCTTTCCATCTAATTCCAAGGAAGCTGTTGGGGTGCTGAACCGGTGTCTGTTGGCAGTAATGGACTGGATGAGGGCAAACAAATTGAAGCTTAATCCAGACAAGACAGAGGTGCTCTTGGTCAGTCCAAAGGTAGATCAGGGAATAGGGATACAGCTTGTGCTGGATGGGGTTACACTCCCCCTGAAGACACAGGTTCACAGCTTGGGTGTACTTCTGCATTCTGCCCTGAGCCTGGATGCCCGAGTTTCAGCGGTGGCCAGGAGTGCATTTCCACAGCTAAAGCCAGTGCACCATCTGCTCCCATTCCTTGAGATGTCTGACTTGGCCACAGTAACACATGCCTTAGTTGCATCCCATTTGGATTACTGCAACACGCTCTGCGTGGGGCTGCCTCTGAAGAGCGTTCGGAAACTTCAACTGGTTCAAAGAGCTGCTGCCAGACTGCTGACTGGGGCTGGTTACAGGGAGCATACAACTGTCCTGTTAAAACGGCTTCCGTGGCTCCCAGTCTGTTTCCAGGCACAATTCAAAGTGCTTGTTATGTCCTATAAAGCCCTATACCGCTCGGGTCCAGGTTATCTGAAAGACTGTATTCTCCCCTATGAGCCTACTCTTGCCCTGACTGAGATGTTCAGGGGAAGCCCTTCTCGCCTTCCCGCCATCATCACAGGCACGCCTGGTGGGAACGCGGGAGAGGGCCTTCTCAGTGGCTGCCCCTAGGCTCTGGAACTCCTTTCACAGGGAGGCGAGAGTGGCACCCTCCTTGATATGTTTTCATAGGCATGCAAAAACGTTTTTGTTCCAGCAGGCCTTTGGGGATAACTAGTCTGGACCTGTGAAAATGTGGTTGTCTTTTAATGTTTTAATATATTTTTACAATTTTACTATTGATGATTTAATTACATTTTAACTTTGTACAGTTGTATTTATATTTCTATTAATAGGTTTTGATTGTAGAAGTTTTAACGTTGTAAGGCTGCCTTGAGTCCCACTATTGGGAAGAAGGTGGGATATAAATATAATAATAATAATAATAATAATAATAATAATAATAATAATAATGGGCACGACTACTGCACCTGCCCATGCCAGCCTCCTCAAACAGTGACCTCCGAGCACTGCAACTGGCCTCCATGCTTTGCCACTCTACTCCACTGGGATGCACTATCTGGACTAGGGGATAGGCAGCTCGCCTAACGGTGCTGCTGCTGACAGCAGCACCTCGCCCACCTCTGCCCCTGCCAACACCCCAAAGATGCCTCATATTGCACTGGATTGCTTTGCCATACAGTGGAGTGTTATTAGAATAATTAATATAAATACTATGTGTCTCGTGCTTTTTCAACAGTGCCTTGAAATTGGAACATATAGTGTTGGTGGAACAACAACTTAGCATGCACACACAGAGAGACACAGACACACAAGAGCTAAAGAAAAGCACAACTACCTAAGCAAATGATGAGCGTTTTAATTTATTGTTTTATATTTCATGTTCTTTTATGGAAGGCAGGATAACTTCAAAAAATACAGGGCAACAGAGCAGGTGATTACGTAACAGCCAAATCAAACCCTTAAAAAAAACCCCAAACCTTTAATTTCTGTTTTGGGAGGATCAACAAAGAGAAGACACAGATGGTTCGCTTCAGCACAGGGGTAGGGTGGGGTGGAAACACTACACACATAGGCTGCTGTAATATGCCTTTCTTTAAGAAGAAAGAAAGAACAAACTAAACACTTGAATATGACTTAAAAGTCAGGGGGGGACATGCCCATAAGACAATGTTTGTTTTAAAAAATCGAAATAAGACTGGGTTTGTAAAAAGCTAAAAGAGACAGAGTGGACTAGAGATGTTTGAAAGTCACTTACCTTTTTGATGGGGTGATTCGCGGTGGGGGGAGTAGGGACTTACCTTGTCCCGCAGCTTTTTTCCCGGTGGGGGGAAGGCACTTCGCTTCTCCCCCCGAAGTTCAGGCAAGGGGTGGGAGGCGCCCCGTCTCGCCCGGCCGAAATTCAGGCCGGGGGGGGAGGCGCCCTGCCTCGCCCGGCCGAAATTCAGGCCGGGAAGAAGCGCCCCATCTCCCTGGCCGCGAAAGAAAAAGTGAAAAAAACAAACAAACCCCGTGATAGGCTACGTAACGATTAACATAGCCTATCATGGCTAGATTTCCAAAGGGCTATTTGCGTTGCCCTTATTTTCGCCGTAGTCTACGTAAATCTTTACGTAGACTACCCGGGCCCAAATAAGGAACGCAAATGGCGGTGCCCATGGGCCGCCGCCTTTTGCGTATGTGATTTTTTTTTTTTCCAAAGTCACCCGTGATAGGCTACGTGACGATTAACGTAGCCTATCACGGCTGACTTTGGAAATCTAGCCGTGATAGGCTACGTTAATCGTTACGTAGCCTATCACTGGGTTTTGTTTTTTTTTACTTTATTTTGTAATGGCGGTGGCAGCCGGTCGGAAGGCTGGCCGCTGCCCCCGCCCCCGCCGAACCGCCGCCAAGAGGGACATTCGCAGGAGGTAAGTCCCATCCCGGGGGGTGGTGGCGGGGGGGTGGCAGAGAATTTCACCGCCAATTTCAGGGGGCCAAATGCGTTGGCATTCAGCCTCCCCAAGATTCATGGAGAAATTCTCAGAAATTCTCCGCCATCCCTAGGGGGGAGGCACTCCGCACCTCCCCCCGAAATCCTAACCCGGTATGCAGATGATACCACTTTGATGGCTGAAAGCAAGGAGGAGCTGAGGAACCTCATGACAAAGGTGAAAGAAGAAAGTGCAAAAGCTGGGTTGCAGTTAAACCTCAAAAAACTCAAGATTATGGCAACCAGCTTGACTGATAACTGGCAAACAGAGGGAGAAAACATGGAGGCAGTGACAGACTTTGTCTTTCTAGTCGCAAAGATTACTGCAGACGCTGACTGCAGCCAGGAAATCAGAAGACGTTTACTCCTTGGGAGGAGAGCAATGACAAATCTTGATAAAATAATTTAGAGCAGAGACATCACACTGATAACAAAGGTCCTCATAGTGAAAGCAATGGTATTCCCTGTAGTAACCTATGGCTGCGAGAGCTGGACCATAAGGAAGGCTGAGTGAAGGAAGATAGATGCTTTTGAACTGTGGTGCTGGAGGAAAATTCTGAGAGTGCCTTGGACTGCAAGAAGATCAAACCAACAGGTCCATCCTCCAGGAAATAAAGGCAGACTGCTCACTTGAGGGAATGATCTTAAAGGCAAAACTGAAGTACTTTGGCCACATCATGAGAAGAGAGGATACCCTGGAGAAGATGCTGATGCTAGGGAAAGTGGAAGGCAAAAGGAAGAGGGGCCGACCAAGGGCAAGATGGATGGATGCTATTCTGGAGGTGATGGACTCGACCTTGGGGGAGCTGGGGGTGGCGACAGCTGACAGGAAGCTGTGGTGTGGGCTGGTCCATGAAGTCATGAAGAGTCGGAAGTGACTGACTGAATAAACAACAACAAGCATCAGTTCTGACTGAGGGTTCATATTTGCCAAAGCACACTCCCTCCTCCTCCTGTGCTCACCTCCTCGTGTCCCCCCGCCTTCCCGCATCCACTCACCTCCCCCTCCCTCCTCCTTTTCCCCCTCCTCCTCCTGCCCCTCCACATAAGTGTTGAGAAGTTGATACATTTTGGAGACAGTCTGTCTGGACTGCCCAGGCATTCATTAGAGTTCTGAATATATGAGGCGGAGGAGGCACTTCATGAGGGGAGGCGCTTTGCCCCAGGGTGCCTCAGTACTACTTTGACCCACCTCGTATCACAAGGCTTTTGCTCGGAAACAGCCTGCTTCACCTCATTAATCAGGCTTTGAAATGAGGAGGTGCTCAGAACTACTTGAAACCTCTCTTTTGAGGTGAGCTTTTATGAGACCTCATAGTTATTATTGTTGTTGTTGCTGCTGCTGTTGTTAAGAACAAGGCCATAGCTCATTAATACAGCACACTATTTGCATGCAGAAGGTCCCAGATTCTCCAGTGGGGGGTGGGAGGATCAGGAAACAGGATTTAAAAAAGCAGAATCAGGATGTAACCTCCCCATGTCTGTGACCATGGACAGCCACTGCCAACCTGAATAAATAATATTAGACTGTATGGATAAATAATTTGCTCAGGTGTGTTTCTGTGTATCTGAGCCTAGTCCAGGAGAACTTTGTCAAGATCTCCCTCTGAATAGCTCCCCTTTAATACCTGTTTCCATAACCAGCTCATTACTGGGAATGGACAAATTTGTCAATTTTGGTTTCTCTTAGTTTCTAATTTTTCTAGGGATGGCAAAGAATTCCACCACAGATTTCAGTGAGGCCGAATGCACTGGCATTCGCCCCCCCGGAAACCCATGGCAAAACAGCCTCCCACCCCCTGCCCCCTGCAGAATCCCCCCCAGGACGAAGCTTACCTGGGGCGTATGTTCCGGCGGCGGTGGCTCCGGCAGCGGCAGAGGCAGCTGGACCATTGGCCAGCTGCTGCAGACTCAAATGGCGGCCGCCATAGCAGCTGCCATTTGCGTCCAGCCAGGCTGCCATGATAGGCTACGTAAGTTGCCTATCATGGCAACAAAAAAACCCCAACCGCGTACGCAAATGGCGGCTACGGTGGCCACCAGTTGCGTTCCCTTTTTTCGCTGTTTTAGGCTACATAAATATTTACGTACGCTATTACGGCGAAAAAAAGGGGAATGCAAATAGCGTAGTGGGCGCTACTTGTGTTCCTTTCCCCCCCCCGCTGTAATAGCTTATGTAAATATTTACGTAGGCTAAAATGATGGGGGAGGGAAAGGAACGGAAATAGCACCCACTACGCTATTTGCTTTCCCTTTTTTTCACCGTAATAGCTTACGTTAATAATTATGTAGGCTAAAACAGCGAAAAAAAGGAAACACAAATGGCAGCCGCCGTAGCCGCCGCCATTTGTGTACGCAGTTTTTTTTTTTCCCCGGAAGTCTGCCAGTGGCTGGATATATGGCTGTGGGTGGCCCTGGCCGGCGGCTCTGTAGAATCTCTACAAAGCGGAGCCGACCGGATCAGGATTCCTGCGAATCACCCCGTCGAAAAGGTAAGTGACTTTCGTACATCCCTAAATTTTTCCAATCTTAAATTTGGTTTCATAACTTTCTTTTTTTTAAGTTTGCATGAAAATGTGTAGACATGTTTATGTGCATTTCTTGTCGTACCTACATTTTATGTAGTTTTGCCTAATGTTCCATGCCATTTTAGGTTTTTTTAAACTGTTTGTAATCTGCCTTCCAAACATTAGTTATTGGACAGATTAGAAATTAGATAGATAGATAGATAGATAGATAGTGAAAGTATGTTTCATAATGCATTTTATTTCCCCAATATACACATTTTTGCATCCACTTTTGCCTAAGGTATGCATTTTTGGATACATTTCTTTATTACTGGAATTTTCCACTACAAAATTTGGAAAAGTGCAAATTTTGAAAGATAACTGAGTTTTGGTTCACTCATTGGTTCAAAAGTGTGACATTATGTAAGTTTGCATTAAAGTGCAAACTAAATTAATCCCCTCCCCCATTACTACTCACCACAAAGTTGGGCACAACCCTTCTCTTACCTAAAGTTATAATACATTCAGAATCAAAATGTACGCTTATTTGTTCTATGCCTTTCAGCTTAAAAGTTTCCAAGATGGAAATGATCAAAATCTTTGAAGCCCTTGCTATTGTATTAAAATGAAATGTTGCCTTCTTTTCACTCCCTCATCTGTATGCATGCAGCATTTGTAAGCAGAAAATGTTTGACCTGTAAACTGGCAGAGGAGTGGGCTTTGGACTTCTTTAGCGAACAGAGAGACCATGAGGAGTAGTCCCCAACCAGCTCATCACTCTTCCAACCTGGGAAGCAGGAGGAACAAATGCTTTAGGCCTTATTTAACTGTGAATGGGTGAACCCTGGGCAGTTTGGAACCCTATATTTCCCACATAACTTCTAGTTCTGCCTAGTGTTTCATTCAGCAGGACAGGAAATCTATTTTTATTTCATTTTTTAAAAAGTGAAGTATGTATAAGTCAAGCAGTGATAGCAGGTAAGATGCTACAGAAGAAAGACAATCCCACTTCAAATCTGGTGAAGTATATATATACAATGAGACATTGCTACCTTTTTATTCTTCCCCTCAAGCTCATGTTGTCTTAATCATCCATGGATCAAGGGCAAATAGGTCATGTCAAAGTACTAGTGATGTAAACATAGTAGGTATTAGAAGTGATTGGTGAACTATCCAGTCTGGAATCCATTTTTCCCTATCCTAGAACCTGACATAAATTTTCACTTGCCTAAATGAAACAGATTACTATCAGGCCCTGGGAAATTATCGAGGTATGTAAGATTTATTTCTTTTTAATATATATGTTTTTAATATATATGCGCACACAGGTGCTAGAGATGCTGGTAGGGATGTTGGAGAATTCTGCCACGGATTCCAGGGAGGCCAAATTCCAGTGCATTCAGCCCCCCGGAATGCATGGCGGAATGAAGCAACCCCCCCTGCCACCCCCCGAAATGGGCCCAGAATGAAGCCTACCTGTTTGTGGCCATCCGGTGCTCTGAGAATGGCTGCTGCGACTGCGGCCGCCATTCGCCTTCCCACGAATGGCTGTGATAGGCTACATAAGTATTTATGTAGCCTATCATAGCAAAAGACAGGGACGCAAATGGTGGTGGCTACTGTGGCTGCCATTTGCGTCCCTGCACAGCCCAGATGCAGCCCGATGTCCAGCTGCAGGCGGCCCCAGCCATCGGCTCTGCAGAGTTGCTGCAGAGTGGAGCCGGCTGGGGAGGATTTCGGGGGGAGGGACGGAGTGCCTCCCCGCCATTGTGGATGTCCCTGGACGAAACCAGGTAAGTGTTTCGTACATCCCTAGATACTGGAGAGATTCAAGATGGACTAAAATGAGCTCATATTTCTGAGACTCTGACCTGTGGAATCTGCTGTGGAGCAACCCCCTCAGGCCACGTGGAGTCCATGGACTTTCGGATGATTTTTTTTTATTTTCCCCAAATTTACACATATAAATTCATAGGAAAATAGGGAAGTGTCTGCTGAGGAAACGTTGAATGGAATGGGGGACAATATGCTAAACGTTACGTACTAAGGTAAATTATGTAAATACTTACATAATTATTTGCATATTTTTCCACATGATGAAGAAAAATAATATTTGCATCCGTCTGTGGGCAGATGATGAGTAAAAGGCACCTGACAATCCACAAAACACGGATTACACAGGCCATACCTCCCTAGTGTGCATGCACACGCATGGTGAAATGATCCACATTATGGTACACTCTGCCAATTTCCTAGGGATGTCAGAGAATTTTGCCACGAATCTTGGGGAGGCCGAATGCCAGTGCATTCGGCCCCCCAAAATCGGTGGCAGAACGGTCTCCCCCCCCCCCCGGGATGGGACTTACCTTGGGTGGATCTTCCTGGTGGCGGCAGCTCCGGTGGTGGTTCGGTGGCGGCGGCGGCAGCCGGTCTTCCGACCAGCTGCTGCCGCCACCATTTCCAGTAAAAAAAAAAAACGTGATAGGCTACATAAAGATTTACATAGCCTATCATGGCTAGATTTTTAAAAAACACCGTCATAGGCTACATAAATGTTTACGTAGCCTATCACGGCTGATTTAAAAGAAAAAAACAACAACGTGCATACGCAAATAGCGGCGCCTATGGGCACCGCCATTTGCATACGCGCGTTTGTTTGTTTTTCTTTTAAATCAGCCGTGATAGGCTACGTAAACATTTAAGTAGCCTATCACGGCTGACTGCGGGGACGCAAACGGTGGCGGCTACAGCCACCGCCATTTGCATCACTGCTAGCCAGCGGCCGGATGTCCGGCCGCTGGCAGAGCCAGCCGGCGGCTCCACAGAATCCCTGCGGAGCGGAGCTGGCTGGCCAGAATTTTGAGGGGGAGGGATGGAGCGCCTCCCCCCCCCCATGAATGTCACCCTTCGAAAAGGTAAGTGACTTTCATACATCCCTACAATTTCCAAAAGCAAGAGAAAAAGGACTCTGAGAATTTGTAGCAATTCCTTCTTCATGCCAAACCAGATTTCTTCTGAAAGAAAGAATAAAGCCAGCAGTATATATCATTTTTATGCTGTATCTTCTTGAATTTTTGTTCATTCCTCAAAATGCCATCTCTTCTATAGATTATCTTTCTTTCATTTGAAGCTTTCTCTAAAACTCTTGGTCCTAATGAAAGTTCTTAGTAAATGCATGCTCCACAGGAAATGGTAACGTGAACAGGTTTATACATGAACAACTGCAGTGATTCCTATGATCAAAACAGCTGAAACAGTGGTGTCCAAGATAAATTGCTAGTGGCTGTATCATGGACAGTGTGGTTCCCCAAACATTTCCCAAATAATTACAGTCCCATGGCTGTTTGTATGTGAACCAGTCTGTTTTTTCATAGAATCATAGAATCACAGAATCATAGAATAGTAGGGTTGGAAGGGGCCTATAAGACCATCAAGTCCAATCCCCTGCTCAATGCAGGAATCTAAGTCAAAGCATCCCTAACAGATGGCTCTCCAGCCACATCTTGAATGCCTCCAGTGTGGGAGAGCCCACCACCTCCCTAGGTCATTGGTTCCATTCTTGTATTGTTCTAACAGTCAGGACATTTTTCCTGATGTTCAGCCGGAATCTGGCTTCCTGTAACTTGAGCCCATTATTCTGTGTCCTGCACTCTGGGATGATCAAGAAGAGATCCTGGCCTTCCTCTCTGTGACAACCTTACAAGTACTTGAAGAGTGCTATCATATCTCCCCTCAGTCTTCTCTCCTCAAGGCTAAACATGCCCAGTTCTTTCCATCTCTCCTTGTAGGGCTTTGTTTCCAGTCCCCTGATCATCTTCATTGCCCTCCTCTGAACCCTCTCCAGTTTGTATGCATCCTTCTTAAAGTGTGGCACCCAGGACTGGACAGACTATTCCAGATGAGGCCTAACCAGTGCTGAGTAGAGGGGAACTAGTAATTCACATGATTTGGAAGCTATACTTCTAATAATGCAGCCCAAAATAGCATTTGTCTTTCAGCAGCCACATCACATTGTTGGCTGATATTCAGCTTGTGATCCACAACAATTCCAGGTCCTTCTCACTTGTAGTACTGTTGAGCCAACTATCACCCATCTTGTAACCATGCATTTGGTTTCTTTTTCCTAGGTGAAGAACTTGGCATTTTCTTATTCCATGAGTACATTAAGTTATAGCAAATATCCAAAAATTGGCTTATGGCATCCTAGATGAATGTTATGGATGCCAACTTTCTCTGATTTATCTCTGGGAAATATTTCATCAAATTCAACTCAGACTGTTAATGTTCATAGGTGAACACTGATATTCACTGTAATAGTGGCCTTCACTATAACCATTCCAGCCATGTTATCTTTCATTTTTATGGACCTGATGATCTAATCATGGCTGGCAATGAAAGCACACATATCAGAATAAACTGTCTTGAAGGTGCTACAACAGAGTGCACATTTTTGGTGCTGGGTAAACAGCTGAGTTTTTTACAGACTCCAAAACATCATCAAGATTGGCACATGACATACCGCAGGGGGAACAGAATTCCAAAGGCGGGGTGCCACAACCGAAAAGACCCTCCCCCTATTTGCCATAAGATGTACATGTGCAGGAAATAGAACAACCAGCAGGCCTTGATCTGTAGGTCTCAGTGAATGGGCAGGTTGATATGGAAGAAGCTGCTCCCTCAGGAGGTATATTTTTTGGTCTTTCTGTTTGTTGTTAGGGGTGGACGAAAGTCCCTTACCTGTCATCAAAGGACGTTCGCGGTGGGGGGGAGGCACTTCGCTGGTCCCCCCGTGAAGTTCAGGCTGGGGGGGAGGCTTCCCGCCTCACCCTGGCCAAAATTCAGGCCAGGGGGGAGGCTTCCCGCCTCGCCCCAGCCGAAATTCAGGCCAGGGAGGAGGCTTCCCGCCACGCCCGGCCGCGAACGCGAAAGTTTAAAAAAAAAAAAACGCCCCCTGATGGGCTACGTGACGATTCACATAGCCTATCAAGGCTAGATCTGCAAAGTCAGCCGTGATAGGCTACGTGACGATTAACGTAGCCTATCACGGCTGACTTTGGAAATCTAGCCGTGATAGGCTACATTAATCGTTACGTAGCCTATCACTGGGTTTTGTTTTTTTTTACTTTATTTTGTAATGGCGGTGGCAGCCGGTCGGAAGGCTGGCCGCTGCCCCCGCCCCCGCCGAACCGCCGCCAAGAGGGACATTCACAGGAGGTAAGTCCCATCCCGGGGGGTGGTGGCGGGGCGGTGGCGGAGAATTTCACCGCCAATTTCAGGGGGCCAAATGTGTTGGCATTCAGCCTCCCCAAGATTCATGGAGAAATTCTCAGAAATTCTCCGCCATCCCTAGGGGGGAGGCACTCGGCACCTCCCCCCGAAATCCTAACCCGGTATGCAGATGATACCACTTTGATGGCTGAAAGCAAGGAGGAGCTGAGGAACCTCATGACAAAGGTGAAAGAAGAAAGTGCAAAAGCTGGGTTGCAGTTAAACCTCAAAAAACCCAAGATTATGGCAACCAGCTTGATTGAGAACTGGCAAATAGAGGGAGAAAATGTGGAGGCAGTGACAGACTTTGTCTTCCTAGTCGCAAAGATTACTGCAGACGCTGACTGCAGCCAGAAAATCAGAAGACGTTTACTCCTTGGGAGGAGAGCAATGACAAATCTTGATAAAATAGTTAAGAGCAGAGACATCACACTGACAACAAAAGTCTGCATAGTGAAAGCAATGGTATTCCCCGTAGTAACCCATGGCTGCGAGAGCTGGACCACAGTTAAAAACAAAAAACAAAAACGCCCCCGTGATAGGCTACGTGACGATTAACGTAGCCTTTCACGGCTAGATCTGCAAAGTCAGCCGTGATAGGCTACGTAAATCACCACGTAGCCTATCACGGGTGACTTAAAAAAAAAAAAGTGCGTACGCAAATGGCGGCCCCCATAGGGAGCCACCATTTGCGTTCCTTATTTGGTCGCTGTAGTCTACGTAAATGTTTACGTAGACTATGGCGAAAATAAGGGCAACACAAATAGCGTTGCCCTTATTTTCGCCGTAGTCTACGTAAACATTTACGTAGACTACAGCGACCAAATAAGGAACGGGAATGGCGGCTCCCTATGGGGGCCGCCATTATCCGTACGCGCTTTTTTTTTTAAGTCACCCGTGATAGGCTAAGTGATGATTTACGTAGCCTATCACGGCTGACTTTGAAAATCTAGCCGTGATAGGCTACGTGAATCGTCACGTAGCCTATCACAGGGCTTTTTTTTTTTCTTTCATTGCAATGGTGGTGGCGGTAGCCGGTCGAAAGACCGGCTGCCGCTCCCGCCCCGCTCGAACACCCGCCGAACCGCCGGCCGGACCAGCCACCGGGAGGGACATTCGGTGAAGGTAAGTCCCGTCCTGGGCGGGGGGTGCGGGGGGCGGGGGGGGTTCGGAGGATTTCTCCCCAAAACTTGTTCAGGGGGCCGAACACGTTGGCGCTCGGCCCCCCGAAGTTTCGGGGAGAAATTCTCCGCCATCCCTATTTGTTGTGCATCCCACTTGCCCACAAGGAGTCAGACAGATGGTGAACGCAAAGGCATGTTGATGAAAGAGTATGTGTGGGGTTGAATAAGCAGAGAGGTTGCCTTAATACAGACACAGGTTTGTGCTGTTGCTCCAATTGCACCTGATGAAGTGGGCTTCACTCTAGCCCATGAAAACACATGTGGCAATTAATCTGTTAGTCTTTAAGGTGCCACAAGTCTGTTAGTCTTTACGGTGCTGTTAATGTGGTCCTTGATTGGAAAAGAATGTTTTTTGTGAGCAAGTGTTTGTCTGTTTTTTCTATTCATGTTACAGGATTTTTTTTTTAAAAAAAAGACATAGCTATTTTACAATTGTATAAAAAGCTTCATCTTTTAAAAACGTTGCTGCGACAACCTTCACCTGCAAAATCAGTTGCATGAAGGAGAAGAAAATTACAACTCATGGCATTTCAAACCTTTCAATGAGCTAAAACAGTATTTCCATGCATAATAAACTTACGATTTGAAAGCGAAAGCCAGAGGAAGGTTGTGAGCTAGTCATTCAGTTGTGTTATCTGCTTCAGAAAAAAAGTTAAAAAAATAATTGGTGATACTCTTTTCCTTATCCCTTTTGTCACAAGGTGTCAAATACCAAACTGGCAGTTATCCATAGTTAAGTATTCATTAGTCTGTGCCTTTTAGGAGTGGCCTAGATTTAGTATCTGAACAAAAATACCCCCTCCCCCAAATGTCCATCCTGTTTGCAGGCAGTGAAATAGGGGGAACCATTTTGCCAAATATTATCCATTGGGAAGAACACTTTTCCAGCATTTTCTATATGGTGGCTCTCACCATTAGCAGCTGTAGTGCCATAACTTTTTTTCCTAAGGTGTGTGTCTGTGTGTGGGGCTGCTTCTGCAACTGGAAGCAGCTGAAGCTATGTTGGCAACCTGACCACCATTTTGCATCCTCCACAACACACCAGATGTTAAGGCATTCTGTGTGTGCATGTGGGGGGGGGAGTTGGGGGGGGATATCTGGCATTACATTTGGGAGGGGGAACCCTCTCCTGTAAAGTGACCCAAGCAGTGGCTTGGCTATGCTCAGCAGTCCAGCTTGAAAATAAGAACCAAAGGCCCTTGGGGATGGATGACACTGTAGCATTGTTCGCAGATACATTCCTGGGGAGGAAAAATGGCTGCCCCATGGCCTTCATGCCCTGCTTGTTTCTTGGAGGAAGCCAGTAGGAAGGTAGGCTTTATGGGCTTTTCATACATTCTTTTGACTCTCATTATAGTTACACAAAAATGGCCTTTCAAAATTCTCCACCATATTTGTGGTCAGACAAATTCTCCATCATATTTGTGGTCAGGAGGAGGAGAAATTCTCCAGCAGATCCTCAGAGATGGGGCTCAATATTAGCAGTAGTTGTAGCACAGCTTCAGGATTCTTTCTTAAGATTGTGTGCGTGCGTGCGTGCGTGTGCTGCCGCTACAAGTGGCAACAGCAACAGCGGTGTTGACAGCCTGGCTTCCATTTTGCATCCTCCAGTGCCCCATAGCTAGTGTAATTCCTGGTCTCTGTGGGGAGGAGAGGGAAGGTGAAGAACATGTGGAGAAAATTCTGCAAAGTGGCCTTTTATTTCTAGTGGGGTAAGAAAAGGAAAATCTCTGAATTTATCTCAGAAAAAAAAATGTCTTCTGAGAAATTTTGGCTCAGCTCCACTTGTCATTCACTTTCCCCAGGACCTTCCCAGGATACATTTCTAAGATGTGACTGTGGATACATTTTTCTGAAATTGGTGTAGCAGGTGTGAGGGGGGCAGTATTTTGTCCAGTTCCAAGGTAGATGTGGAGCTAGTATTGTGCCAAAATCTGTCCTCCAGTTTCCTGAACGTTTTTGTCCACTGTGAAAGATGCTTCCATTTTTTGATATATTCTCAGGACATTTTATAATGTATTTTGAATTTATTTTGGAGGTGTTTCTGAGGGTACCTAAGCACTGTGAGGCGGTGTGTGTGTGTGTGTGTGGGGGGGGTCCTATTACACTTCTGTCCATTGCTTAGTGGCCCCCACAGGCTGCCTGCTTTTCCTGATCTGAAACAAGACCTATGGAAGGAATTACTCCTCATCGTGTCTTACCCTGGCCTATTATTATTATTATTATTATTATGATGATGATGATGATGATGATGATGATGATGTCTATACCACCCCATAGCCAAAACTCTCTGGATGGTACACAAAGATTAATTGAAGTAATTAATCAATTACTTCAATTAATCTTTAATTGAAGCCAAGAAGCCAAGAAGGCTACAGGCTGCCAGAGAGATGATTGTACAATAAAAACAGGACACTTGTGCTCACTCCTCAGCCATCTCATAAGTAACATAAGTACCCCAAACCCAACCCATGATAATTTCTCTGAAATGTTCTTCTCCTTTGAAATTCTTTTTGAAAGCAATTTCTTTTCTATCATATTGAATGAGAGAAGTCAAAAGAAATGTGGGAGACATTTTTGGTACAGCACTAATTCTAAGTTGCATAGAATCATAGGGTTGGAAGGGGCCTGCAAGTCCATCGAGTCCAACCCCCTGCTCAGTGCAGGAAGCTTGATCCCAGGCAGTCTCTCATCCAAGTACTAACCAGGGCTGACCCTGCTTAGCTTCCGAGATCAGACAAGATCAGGCACATACATGATAGAATATCTTCTCCCTTATGTACCTGCCAGGATATTAAGATTGCGCAGGGATGACCTCTTGATGGTGCTGCATTTGCCTGGAGTTCAAGATGTGGCACTGGCAACCCAAGAGAGCACATTCTCGATACAGGCACCCCAACTGTGGAAATCCATCCCCCTTCATATATGGGTGGTGCCAAGTCTTACAAACTTTTAGGACCAGCTGAAGCCCTATTTGTTTACCCAGGCTTTTGACTGAAATTTCCTCTCTTTTCTTTTCCTATATTGTATAAACTGTTATTAATCTGTTACTGGAAGTTGTCTGTGAGAACCTGACAGAGGTGGGGTTTGCAGAAGGGTCGCCCAGGCTGAAGCATCACTGCTGGAGGGCTGAGCAGTGCTGCCCTGTTTAGACAGGGGCCTTGCTGAAAGGCTGAAGGCCCTTGTCTGTCAAGGGATCTGGAGGGGGTGTCCTACAGTCACACCTTCCCTTTTAAGCTGATGCAAAGGCGAAGAGCCTTTGCTAGGAACATCTTGTCTTCATTGCCTGTAGCCTTCTCTGTTTGGATCCATCATCGTCTGGACTTTTGGAGGTACTCTGCACATGGACTGGAATGTTGGATTGTTAAGGACTTGCCATGAAAAGTACTGTGAGGCTTTTCATAGACTTCAACTCTCGTTGCTGTGCATTGTGTGTCTGTGTTTGTAGTCAGCTCAGTGTATGGCAGGCTGGATTTTGGACTTCCCTCTGCCAGAACTCATGCAGCGTGGAATTGCCGATGCGAAAGCAGTGGCCTGGAACTCCTTGCGTGTGGGTAAGCCTTTCCCTTGATCTTGATGGGCCTTGACCATGTAGCCTAGAGTTATCAACAAAACATTAAAAGTTGGACTCTCTATGGGTGTGGGTTGTTAGGCCCTTCAAGAAGTTATCCCCTGATTGCCTGATGGGTTCATTCCAGGCATCGTCCCCTTTCAATGTGTGGTTGGAGCCCCATGAAAGGATTATCTGGATTAGGTACCCAGGAATCCGGAGTCCCTTCCCTTGTGTTCAGAACCATGGAGATGGCAACGGAGAAACCGTGTTGAGGCTCTCAGTCACAGTAGTAGTGTTTAGCTTTGGACTGTTCTGGAATTACATAGAGCCTATAGCTACTGACCATCAGCTATGTGATTTCTGAAGTGTGTAACCATTAAGCTTTTGCCGCGGGATTCCCTGTAATAAAGAAATCTCACTGATTTGGGTGTCCAGTGTCAGATTGCCTGAGCATGTACGCTGGAGGGATGGGGAAACCTGACACTATCCCTATCACAGGGCAATCTGGGAGCATTGTCTCATAGGGATGGATGGATTCACCTCCATCTGTCCCCAATGGGTGCTCACCAAACTGACCCCACTGCCCACCCCTGCTTGCTGTGCTTCATGAGCTGCTGAACAGCCTGGTGAGCACCTGGCAAATGCCCAGTGGCTGCGCACTCACTCAGCGAGCCGCCATTTTGCAAAAAAGAAAAAGGCAGCTCAGGGTTTTCTGTAAAAGTAATGTTGCATATATGGTGGCCATAAAGGGGCCATTTACGCAACATTACAGGTGCTCAGTGAATGGCTGGGTAACTGCGTAGTGGTTCAGCAAACGGGGTTTGGGAGGCTGCGCAGAAGAGGGGAATCTCCTGGACTCCACCCCCCTCTCAGACTCCCGCAACATCCCTGTTGTCTCAGTTTCCAAGCCCTGAATCACTCTATCCCTCACCAGTTGTGCTTCCATTTCTCGTCACCAACTTCAGCACTCCAGGCCATTTAAAAGCCCACCAAGCAAGACTCTTCTTAAACTACTTTAAAAAACAGGCATGAAGCTATAGAGATTTGACTCACACATATGGAACATGATCAAGAGAACTGTAAATGCAACATGAACCCGATAGATAAAGATTGTTTTATTTTAGGCCAGAATCATCCTTAACTTGTTATGTCAGATTATATAAGGAGTTTGACATTTATACCAGGTGTGGGGGGGACCTCTCTCTTTTTTTGCAGTTAAAAGGGGTGAAATGCAAAAACTGGGGGCGAGTGGGGGGAGAATCCCAGCAACACAGATCTGCACTTGATTGAAATATATTCTAGATTTCCCCCTCCCTCCCTTTCTCTACTGAAGATGAGGGAGGAGGTAGATAGAAAAGAGATGGAAGTGGAATTTACAAATGTACATGCTATAAAGAAGTGATTATAATGTAAGAGGAATAAAATTATGGGGAAATTATCTATGGCAGTTTGTTGATAATTACACTGCATGGATGATAGGAGAGTAATGCAAAGGATAAATGTAAATTTATCTCTGATTTTCTACAGTTCTAGAGATGTTCGACACCGCCTGAAATATGTGAATTAAGAAGACAGATTAAAACAAGTCAATTTAGCTTATTTGATGTGTTGTGATGCATAACAGATGCAGGGGTGATTGTTTTGCATATGTAAAATCCTTGCAAAATATACATGTAGATGACTTAATGAACTGATGAAAGGAAACACAACAGGGAACAGCCTCCAATTTGGAAAGATGGAGATAAAGCCTAATAATTGCATCTGGATTTTCACTTTTACTTTCCTAAGAGCATCTCCGATCAAGCCTTTAAAATTATGTTTACAGCAGTGGAAAGATAATTAGGGTATTCATCTGCTTACTCACCACAGATGGCGAAATGCGTGATTTCACTATATTTTGAATAGCCACGTATTCATCTCCACTGTGTCTGCTTACAGATCAGGGCCTTGATTTATTTAAGCTGCTGCTGAAGACAAATAGAGATGAAAAACCCTATTTGGAGAGCTGGATGAATGCATATCCTCTTTTCTCTCTGCTCTGCTTTTATCACTTCAAGTTGAATCCATGATTCACAAGTGAGTTGGCCAAAATAGACATGTGACGCAGGAAATCAGTAAGCAGATATTCTGACATTTTATAAGCTTTGAGTAACAGCACTAGTACAAGTGGGTGTTTAACTCTCCATCAATTGTATTTCCTTAAATTGTCCCTCCCTCAAGCTGTTATTAGTACAGTTCTGGGTGGGAAATAGACATCATACAGATACCTTATGTTTCCCCAGAAGGCCTAGTAGCAGAATGTCTGTTCTGAGATTTTTAAGAAGTCGGGAACTCCTGCCTAGCGATGTACGAATTGTGTACCTTCAGTGCCACTTGACTTCCACAGTTTGTGGCCAGTGCTCCATCCCACCATTCACAGGCCCCCAGAAATCTCCTTTTTTTCCCGCTTTAAAAATTACGAAGATAAATCTGTATGGAAAACTGTAATTCCGGTGCCCATCCATCTCCACGAGTCCGCATAACTTCCGTAAGAATCGCTATTTTTCGTAAATATTTACTTTTTTTAAAAAAATTGAAATCCTCCATCTCCGTTTACTTTCAGCCAAAACACTTCCTCTTCCTGGGGGCTTCCCAGAAGAAGGTTGTCTTAGGTGTTCCTGAGCGATAAACTCTTTGTTCAAAGCAACACTGTTGTAAAGAAAGAAAAAAACTTTTAAAATGACCGTGCTGGTCCTGGAGCGGCATGGTCATTTTAAAAGGTTTTTTCTTTCTTTACAACAGCATTGCTTTAAACAAAGAGTTTCTCACTCAGGCACACCCAAGACAGCCTTCTTTTGGGAAGCCCCGAGGAAGAGGAAGTGTTTTGGCTGAAAGTAAATGGAGATGGAGGATTTCAATTTAAAAAGAACACTCACAAACAAGGCAGTGAGCACAATTCATTTTTTAAAAAAACTTAGGTATTTATTATTGGAATATGCTACACTGCATTTTTATTTACGAACATTCCGCAACTCTTTGTGGACAATGAAAAAAAAGCTGCATGACTGCTGGCTCTGCAGGACCTCGTAGTGCCATTCCGCAGAGGATTCCGTGGCACAGACTGAAGGGAATTCCATCCCATTTCAGTCCGTGGCAGAATTCTCTGACATCCCTACTCCCACCTCACATCTGTTTTGGCCCTCTGCCAGTTATGAGAAACTTACAATGGAAATGTAAAATACTGGAGATGGCATAAAGAGTGATTGAAATTTGAACACGGCAAGCATTGAAGGATGCTTGATGCATTTTCCATTATGATGCTGTTCACACACACGCTGCCATCCCCAGAAAGTAGTTGAGATAAATGTGAAGCATGAAGACAATATTTGTTTTATTTTATGTTTTTTTAGCTGCAAAAGAAATAAAAAGGTTTATGATTAACATATATAGAAAAAAAAATACCTGCCTTAAATGGATTCTGTTGCAGGAAGAACATGAGTTTCCAGGCCTATTCATTTGTTCCCACTCATGTGATTCCGATCACATGAAGGGAGAGAGAAGGGATGTACAGCAGCTCTGGCCCCTCTTTCATCTCTCTGTTATTGGCGCATTGCCCTCCATGCATTGGAGGGCTGAATGTCTGCAGCAGTGTCCCTGTTGTTGCCGTTTATGCTCACCGATTTAGAACCCTGTACAAGCAGGATTCTAAATTGTGTAGGGAATCTAATAGATACCGGTGGTTCCCCTGCAGACATTCATTCTCTAATGCATGGAGGGCAACAGAGCCAGGCCTGAGGATGTGGCAGAGGGGTCAGGGGACTGCCAGCAAGTGCAGACCCAGACTTCCCCCTCATGCAATTGGAATCGCATGAAGGGGAATGTATGAATGGGGCCTCTAATTGTTGTAGGAAGTGGCTCCAAATTTATAGCCTTGGAACCACTTGAAGCCACTCTCCCCATGATGAGATGTATCTTGAATAATGTATAATCCATCACAGTACTTAGGAGAACATATTAAAATGGAACAGATATTAATTGAAAATCTGGACGTCTGAACTGACTCTCAGCTAGGGATGTCAGAGAATTCCGCCACGGACTCCAGTGAGGCCGGATTCTTTAGAATCCTGCCCCCCGGAATCCATGGCGGAATGGCCTCCTGCCCTCCACCACCCCACCGATTTACATATAAATACTTACGTAGCCTATCACAGCTGCTTGCAAGGATGCAAATGGCAGCCGCTATGACAGCCGCCATTTGTGGCCGCAGCAGCCCAGCCATGGCTGGAACTCCAGCTGTAGCCAGCCACAGCTGGCAGCTCCGCTGAGCTGCCGCAGAGTGGAGCTGGCCGGGGAGGATTCTGGGGGGAGGGATGGGGTACCTCTCCCCCACCGTGGATGCCCCGGCAAGGAGCCAGGTAAGGGATTCGTACATCCCTACTGTCAGCCAGCATTTCTGAAACATACCTCTGCATTCAGTTCTTCGTGTTCTAAGGCTGTGATCCTATGCCCATTTACTTCGGACTAAATCCCACTGAACACAGTGGGAATTGCTTTTGAGGAAGCCTGCATAGGATTGGGGGTGCACATGCCTTACAAATCATTTGTAAGGGATGATGGAGAAATCCACAACAGAACCAAATGAGTTAAGGTTTTCATGAATCTGACCAGCAGATTGCACAGTGGACCAGCTTCTCTCCTGTCAGGCAGATTTCACAGACCTGCAGACCAGTTTTCTAACTTTCCTGAATTTTGCATAATCATTTGTTCTTTATCACATCTGCACTTCTAAAGTCAAGAGGGCTACATGAGAAAGAAGGAGTGGTCAAGAAACAAGTCTTGTTGACACAGCTATCTGTGTGATGTTCTTTGGCCCCTTTGGTGGGTTTGTATTACGAATAGGCAAAAGTGTCAGCTTCACATTCTCCTGCATTTGCATTTTTTAAAAATCACAAGTTCTTTCTCTCCAAAATATGAAGTGGTTGTTGTTGTTTTTTCCATATTGGTAAATTCTTATCAAAAAACAAAGTGAAATGGAATTCTCACCCATCTGCACCAGCCAAGTTCAATATGTACAGCATGGAGAGGACCAGACTTAGGGATGGCGCGTATGCCTGGTTGGGTCCGGGAGTCCAATGGACACCTCCCCCCAACCTGCACTGGTGAGCTTTGCTCACTGAGCCCATTCCCCCCTGCACTTGCAGAGCCACCCATACTCACCCGAGAGCCATTAGCCAACACTGCAAGCACTCACAAAATATGCACACATCTAGTCATGCACAAAAGGGATGTGTGAATGGCCATATATGCGAGAACATGCCTGTATTCTTGCATATATGGGCCATTCATGGCCCTCTTTTGGTCACAACTAGATGTGCGTACATTTTGTGAGCACCATTTTCCATAAAATGGCACTTGCGTCACTCACCAACAACTCCCAGGTGAGTACAGGTGGCTCAGTGAGCGTGGGGGTGCTGAGCATGGGACTGGCGGCATGCCAGCAGAGGCAGGGTGTGGGTGGGCACCTGGCAAAACTGGGTAGGGGGGCACCTGTCCATCCCTAACCAGGATGTATCTATGTGTAGGGATGATGAAGCAATCCACAACTCATCTAAATTAGTTCAGATTTTCATGAATCTGACCAGCAGATTCCACAGTGAACCAGCTTCTCTCCTGTCAGGCAGATTTTATAGACTTGCAGACCAGTTTTCTAACTTTTCTGAATTTTTTCATAAATTTTGTCACAGAAAAATATGCAAAATTTAACAAAAAATGGCCCCAAAGGTTCATTTCCCCCATAGGCTAAAGTGTGAAAATGAGCATTTGGGGGCATTCAGAAACAAAAACATCCAGTTCTAGTAATGGGTGGATGACAGAACGAAAGGCACCTGACAATCCACGAAAGCACATCCCTACCTGCCTGCCATATAGCTCTTAAAGAAAGGATCCTGTCAGAAAAAAGAGGTGGCACCAACATGGGATTCAAACTCAGACCATCAAGAACAAAGAACTCAAACAGCCTGGATGGACAAATCTGTTAGTTTTGGTTTCTTCCTCATCTGATATTTTAAAATCTCAAATTCTCATCTCTAGCTTGTATCTGCCATTCAGCATTTGGTCATTGTCAGGTAAAGACACAATTAAAAAAAGAGATCTCATTTTGTGCAAATGTTATGGAGCAAGGTAAGGAAAGACAAGCCTTGTGAGAAAAATCTGATAAAATGTTGAGGTGAAACTTTGAAGGTGGTTGCAATTCTGAGTGCTGAATCTGGAGAACTAATTAGAGGAGGGTTTTAGAAGGAAGAAAACCATGGGCAACTGGATAAAGATGCCCTTTCGCTTATTCAAAAGACTGAAATAGGTAACCCTGCCATTCCCCTCTTCCTACTCTTAAGATACCTGAGAGGGCCATTTCCTTCACCACCCATTGGCAACCAGCATGCTTCCACTTCTTATATTGAGCCACAAATTACTGAAACAAATCCTGATGAGGTCCTAGGAAAACAGCTGGCTTTGTGGTATTGGGAGTTGAGTGTGAACTAAAAGCCATAAAACTGTAACTAGGGAAAGTTCAATAGGCAAATGGAAAGCTTGGAAAGCACACACCAATCAACACCTAGTGCCACAATGTAATGCAATGATCTTATTTATACCAGATAATAAATGTAACAAAGAAATGCTTTCAAAACCGCCAGTTGACTGAACATTGACCTAATCAGCTCAGTTCTGTTAAGGCATCAGAGGTCATCTATCCTAGAGTTAAAAAGGCTATTAATGCAAACCACAGACCACCTACTTTTCTTTCCTTTGGAAGGGCGGGAGGACGAAGAGCAAAGCTTTGGGAAATGAATACAGCTGAATTCTTGAACTTTGCGTAAGGCTGGTCCCATTTACTGTGGTTCCTTGGGAAGCCATTAATTTAAAAAGCTCCAAATGGTTGAGATTCAACAGCTTCTCTTTCTCCTGTGACTGTATGTGACTTTGCACTGCTATTTAAAGCTAAAAGTATCATTTCTTGTTGCTGTTGTTTAGGGATGTCAGAGAAATCTGAAACAGATTCAAATGATGTTGGATTTCTGCAGCAGACTGGCATCTTCTGGGTTGCGTGGATTCCATGGACTTGCAGACCATTTTTTTTTTTTTTACTTTCCAGAATTGTATGCAAATTTATTTGTATGAAAGTATGAAAGTTACTAGAAAACATGCTACTATATATTGCCATTTGAAATGAAAACAATATTTTATACATCTCCAATCTCTCTTCAGCCTCCACTCTGCAGCACGAACAAAAATGCACGCAATATTGTGTACCAGCAAAAGTTACATAAATCATGGATGTTTTTGCATACTTTTCCCAAGAAGAAGAAAAAAATCCAATTCTGTCAATGACTAGCTGATGGAACAAAAGACACCTGACAATCTGCAAAATACACACAGAACAGATTAAACAAAATACATACATTTGTACTGTTGTTTATTGGTAAAACTATAAACTAGGAGTTTTTAAATTATTCCTTCAATTGCTAGCACATCAGCACCTACCTTCCCTTCACAAAAATCCACAATCTTTACAACACAATACAAAGACAAAGAAACCATTTTCCATTTGATTACCATTCATGGTCCTATTTTACTCTGCCCCACACAGGGCAATTAAGTTGTTGTAACTCTTATGAAATGAATCCTGTACAGATAAAGGTTTGACCTAGGAAAAGAAGACAGTGAAACCATTGGTCTATCGAGCTCAGTATTGTCTACACTTACTGGCAGTGGCTTTCCAGGGCTTTGGACTAGGGATGTCAGAAAAATCCACAATGGAATCAAATTAGTTTGGATTTCTATGAATCTTACCCATGGATTATGCTCTGGACCAGCTTTTTCTGAGTTGCATTCCATGGACTCGTGGATCATTTTTTTTCCCCACTTTCCAGAATTTTACACAAATTTAGTCATAGAATAACACATAATTTTTTTAAAGAAAACATTTTTTAAATTTTAAATTCACATTTCCCCCATAGGCTAAAGTGTGAAAATATGCAGGGGGGGGGGCTTCCGCACATTTTGGGGGATTTACACATTTTCTGAAGTGCAAATTTGCACAACTCAGAATTTGTGCAAGTGCGCACAAACACAAGTTTGGGATACTGAAAAGAATCTAGTTGAATGGGTGATAAGACAAAAGGTGCCTGACAATCCGTGAAACCCAGATGGAATGTTTTTTTTTTTTAAAAATCCATACATACCTATTTTGGACAGGTATCTTTCCCAGCATTAAGAGGACATGCTGGGAATTGAACCTGAAATCATCTGCATGTGAACCCTGTGTTGTACCATAAAGTTATGTTCTTCCCCTATACTGTGTAGGTCACTTTTAACATCCTTCATAGAGACCTGGGGTGCACAAAAATCTTTGGCCCCAGGGCCAAAATTGGAAGTCTACTGGTGTGGTGGGGCTGCACATATGCACATTACCCCCCCCACACACACACACATATGTTCATACAGACCCCAACCAGCAGTAGATCTTGGTCTTGCAGCAACAGCATCTGTTCCATGTTACAGCAACAACATGGGGCATAGCTGGTGGGCTATTAAAGCCTGCTCCACCCCTTAAGTGACCCCTGCATCACACCATTCCAGCACAGTTTTTAGACCTCACCACAGACTTTTTTTATTGCGAATTGTTAAGTAAAATGGTGACCCTAGTCTGGGTTGGTGTCAAGGGTAGGCATAGTTGGACACCTGCCCACACCCCAGGAGGGACCCACCAACAATAACCATCTGGACTTGGTCCTCTTCTTCAACACTGCAGCCTGCATGTTCAACTGCCTCTCACTCTGGCCCAGACAACAGTGGTGGGGAGAAAGGGGGGCAATAGATGTCACTGCCTGCATTCTCAATGGCTCTCTGACTGGCAAGCAAGCAGGTGGTAGCAACCATGAGGAAGAGGATGAGGAGCAATAGCAGCTGGTAGCAATGGTTGTGAGAAGGTAGACTTACTGAGGGAGGGGCCATTTATTTTATTTTATTTTATTTTCTGTATTTCTATACTGCCTAATAGCCAAAGCTCTCTGGGTGGTTCACAACAAGCAGTTCCAACCCAGTGAGGGTGTCTTGCCCAAGGGCCCTTGAAAACCTACAGCCAGCACTGGCCCTAATTTACTCCACCACCCGTGTGTCACCTCCTTCTTCCAAGCGGGTGTACAATTCAGTTGCATGTTTGCTGTATCTCTCCATGAAATCATGTTATGAATGATGACAGATACTTTTCAGTGTGCACATTTTCCATCTAAAAGACTTGAAATGGTTAAAATATTGATTACAGTCTAGAGGTCCATCTTCTTCATGGTATTGCTATCATGGTATTCTAGTTATGACAAGAACCGGCTGGCACAATACAGAACATTTTCCACATGGGTTCCTCTTCCCTTTAAATGTGAATTGATTCATTTAGTTTAAAACATAACAGAAATCTGAAAGAAATGAATGCAAATATCAGGGATCCCCTGCCAGCTGTGATTGGGCTATTATCATTCTAAGACATTTGAAACATTTCCTGAGGTTTAGAGTTAGCTTCTGAATTCATTTCATTTTATATTTTCGTAAATGCAGTGGAAATTCTGCCATGGTTCATGTTGAAGTAACAACAACCACACACAATTAGGTATAAAAATCAGGTAACGGGAGTAAGGGAGCAATCCTAATCACAGTTAGACAGGAAAAAGTCGTACAACTCCCAGCATTCCCTAGCCAGCATGGCTTGCTGGGAAATGCTAGGATTTGTTTAGACAGGAAAAGGTCCTACATGCATAGGATTGTGCCCTACAGTAGTCTTATCCAATCAAGAGATTCAGTGTGAATCCTAATAAAGCCCTTTTGGTGCTGAAATGTGCAGCAATGCAATTTTTAGACGTCTCCTTCTTGTAATGTTGTCTGGTCTTGCTAGGTGGCCTTTGATGTTAAGTTAGCTGGATCAGCTGTCCCCCCTCCCCCATTGCATATTATGATCAATTAGCTATTTATTTTCTGAAATTAGAATATGTATGCATATCTATATATTTATTGTCTTTAGGTGGAGGAATTTACCTCTGAAAAGTTGCTTTTTGACAACTGACACCAAACCTCAGCAGAGACCACCCACAGCCAGGGAAAACACTGGATCTGATTGCCAAACAGAATGGAACGAATTAATGATAGCTTACTGGATATTTTTTTACTCCTACCGTCTTTTATCACAGTGAGTGGGGTTTGAGTTAGTGTTTATACCAATTAAGTAAATACAGGATGGGGGGGGGCGGGGGAGGCAAGCCAAAAGAATGCTAGTCATTCCGAAGTATTAAAGATGCATTTGAAAATCTGTTTCAGATGACAAAGCACAGTGACTTTATTGGTGGTAGGTGCCTTCCTTTCACGCAACACCCAGGAAAATCAAAAGCAGCCCAACACCCAGTAAGCAGTAAGCACTGAACTGAAGACACACAAGAACTCTGTTGAACTGTATTGTGGGGCTCATATCTCTCTGACCCATATGCCTTATCATCTCTCTTGTTTGAACTGCAATCACACATTGTAATCAGTTCAATTTTATTCTAATTTACAGCTTACCCAATTCAAAATGAGTAGGTAGCAGAAGATACAAAGCAAATCTAAAATATACAGCTAAGCTCTAATTAAAAACTGATAAAACATACGAGCTGAAATCCCAAACCTATCTCTGCTTAACTGTTGCAGCAGTCTCCCTCTCTGGTCAGCAGTTGAGGCTGCTGTTGCTCCCATGACCATCATCACTTGGTGTTAGGGGCACTATAGGCAATATATACACCAACAATGGCAAGCAAAACCCCACTCCTCACAAACATGGTACATACCAATTGCTGAAGTCATATGGGTCAGACCCTCACCTTCGCTCGGTCACCACCACCTCATTTCCTTCACCCTGGCATATGGTCTTTCACCATTCAGTAGTGGTAGGGTTTCTGCTGCCTCAAGATAATAAATCCCAGTTATGCCTTGCTTGTTACAGTAAGTAAGAAAGTGCCATGTTTTCACCAATTCTTAGGGGCTTAAGTCTGAACTTAATTCTAAACAGATTAGATGTTGTATACAAATGGATGTAATTTCAGATATAAACATGTGGGAGACATAAATGACCGTCATTTAATGGGTATTAGAAAAATGAGGATAGCTCAGTGCACTGCTTTATTCACTACCCTATCTCTCCAAACATAACTTTTTTCCAGAAATTATAAGCATTTCAGTATTCCTATTGGGATTTATCTCTATAAGCACAGACACAGACACAACCAGCTGCATTTACCTGAACACAATAGCCGACCGATGCAGTATGTTATCTACCTATGGTGGCAGTATTATGGGTTATGATTACTGGTGTACTCCAATAGTGCTTTCTAGTCAAATTCAGTACCTGAACTTTGAGCAATTGTGCTATACTCAAGTGAACTGCAACAATAAGAACAAAACTTGTACAGTGCAAGGAGAAACAGGTTAGAAGAAGAAACATGAACAGTGGCTAAGAGAGCCAGTGTGGCGTAGTGGCTAGAGTGTTGGACTGGGAGCCCAGAGATCCAGGTTCTAGTCCCCACCCAGCCATGGAAGCTCACTGGATGACTTTGGGCCAGTCACAGACTCTCAGCCCAGCCTACCTCACAGGGTTGTTGTTGTGAGGATAAAAGGGAGAGGAGGAGGATCATGTAAGCCGCTCTGGGTTCCTTGCAAGAGGAAAAAAGGTGGGATATAAATGCAATAAATAAATAAATAAATAAGGAAATTTATACATAACATTAAAAGCAGGTTGAGTTCTTCAACCCTTGATACATCCCTGACTACCACTGGAAAATGCAGTTTCCATTTCATAAGCATAAATAAGTTCATGGCTATGTTCTTCTCCAGCAACCTGAGTATTTTAAAAGCAAATTAAGTGAAAGATCCCATACCCATGCACATATGACTTCTTCCATTTTAGACTTATATTTGTAGATGCCATTGAAACATCTCCCTGGTTTCATTCAGATTTAGAACTTGCAAAGTTGAACATTCCATACCATCTGTACTTTGGCTCGCTCTGTGGTAGGCTGCTGGCTATTACTATGAGGTAATAGCTTTAATTGTGCTATTAAAAACACAATTTTTGAAAAAAGAAAAAGAAATACATTGAGGAATGAATCAATTATCAAGAGGTATAAATAAATGAATAAATACATAAAAAATATTGGCTGTGGGTGCCAGACCAAATCTCCATGTTCAGATGTGGTATACCTCTAAGTACATATGCTAGGGACGGACAGTGTGTGTGTGTGTGTGTGTGTGTGTGTGAGAGAGAGAGAGAGAGAATGGGGCTTCAAGCCCTGAACCTCCCAGTGTTCTGGTTAGCTAACAGCTATGCTGGACCTGATAGAGCACAGTCAGGCCCCTTCAGACCATTTATGGTGGTTCCCAACATGAAGGCCCCTTCAGACCCAAGGTGGTTCCCAAGGTCAGGCCCCTTCAGACCATTTATGGTGGTTCCCAAGGTGCATGATTGACAGCTGTAAAGGGCCCATTTACACAACATTGGCGCTTTCATGCCTGCAATGTTGCATAAATGGGCCCTTTTCAGCCATCAATTACACAACATTAACTACCTGGAAAAGCCCGAGCCACCATTGTTATGCACAATGGCAGCTCATTGGGAGGATGGGCTCATTGGGCACTCACTGGACTGTGACAAAGGTTGTGTGGCACCATGAGCAGGGGTGGGTGGTGGTGGCAGTTCAGCGAGTGCCCGATGAAGCCGGGTGCTGGTGAGTCTGTCCATCCCTAGTTACAGGTAGGGATGGCAGAGAATTACGCCATGGAACCCAATGAGGCCGGATTCCAAGAATCTGGCCCCTTGGGGCCCGTGGTGGAATGGAGCACTCACCTCTGCATCCCCTGGAATCTGTCCGGGTCGGCTCCCTCCGAGCATCAATGCTGCAGAGCCAGCTGCCGGGTCCACATCGCTGGTGATACGGCTGGCCACCATTGCCATGCCATATCGCTCTGCTGGGCTAACTACTTCCAGACCCACATGGCATCCACTAAGGCATTTGCGGCCATAAAGCTGGTAGATTAGCCTAAATGCAGCCATTTACAGCTACATTTGGGTGAATCTACCAGCTTTACAGCCACAAATGGTGTAGTGGATGCCATTTGCGTCCCTGTTTTTTGACGCAATAGGCTACGCAAATATTTTTTTAGCCCAGCAAATTGATACGGCATGGCACGACAATGGCAGCCAGCCGTATCGCCAGCTATGTGGACCCAGTGGCCGGCTCCCCAGGATCCCTGCGGAGCGGAGCCAGCCCGAATGGATTCCGGGGGGAAGGGACAGGTCACCTCCCCCCCGCGGACCCCCTCTGGACTGGAAAGGTAGGGGATCCATACACCCCTAGTTACAGGTCCACTTCCTAATCCTAGGGCATGTTTACCAGGAGCTCAAAAACATTATTAGCAGTTACCTTTAAAAAAATTCTCAGGCAGCAAAATGTGTTGGGCCATCCTTGCCCCTTGGTTCTTGATATCTCATTTAGGGGACAATCCTATGCAGGTTTAGCCAGAGAAAAGGCCTACAACTCCCAGCATTCCCCAGCCAGGGTGGTTTGCTGGGGAATGTTTGAAGTTGTAGGACCGTTCTCTGTCTAAACCTGTGTAGGACTGTGCCCTCAATATCTTTCCAACTCTAGGAAAATATATATCCCACCCAGGCCTTTTAAATTATGTGATTAGTCCATAGTGTTTAGCTCTGTACATTTTATTCCATTGCCCTCAGCTCTAAATTGTAGGGATGTCAGAGAATTCCGCCTACTGATCTCGGTGAGGCCAAATGCCAGTGCATTCAGCCCCCCGAAATCTGTGGCGGAATGGCCTGCCACCCTCCCCCCCCCCCGCAGATCCCCCCTGGGATGAGACTTACCTGGGGCGGATGTTCCAGGCGGTGGCGGCTCTGGAGGCGGCTTTGGCAGTGGCGGCTCCGGCAGCTGGTCTTCTGACCAGCTGCCGCCACCGCCATTTGCAGTCTGGAGGGGGTTTTTGGGTTGTTGTTTTTTACAGAGATGTGATAGGCTTCATAAAGATTTATGTAGCCTATCACGGCTGGGTAAAAAAAACCCAACCGCGTATGCAAATGGTGGCAGCTAAGTATTTACGTAGGCTAAAACGGCAAATCAAAAAGGGACGCAAATAGCGCCCGCTACACTATTTGCGTTCCCCTTTATTTTCGCCATAATAGTCTACGTAAATATTTACATAGACTAAGACAGCCAAAAATAAGGAACGCGAATGGTGGCAGCCGTAGCCGCCGCCATTTGCATACGCAGGTGTTTGGGTTTTTTACCCAGAGCCCTCCGCGGCCGGAAATCTGGCTGTGGACAGCAATGGCTTGGGCCTGGCCGGCTGCTCCGCAGAGCCACCATGGAGCACAGCCGGCTGTCAAGGATTCCGGGGGGGAGGAACGGATTGTCTCCTCCCTGTCGAGGATTCCGCGGGGAGGGACAGAACACCTCCCCCCCACCATGAACGTAATCCGCGGAAAGGTAAGTGACTTTCGTACATCCCTACTAAATTGTGGCAAACTTTCTTTTCCTCTGTTCTCTGTTTTAAAGTGATTTGTGATTTTATAATTGGCTGTATTGGTTGTACTTTTCTGTTCTCTTTGTTTTAATCCCTATAAGCTACCCAGATAACCTCAAGTATATGTTGGCTTATAAATAAATACAAATAAAAGGAAACCCCATCCCTAATGTAGATTGCAAGGTACCTGCACAAAAGCATGATGCATTTGTGTTATGTATGGAGTGGAACACACTCTGGAAGCTAACTGAATAGTTAATAGTAGAAGAACAGCAATAATAAAGGACACATTTGATTTTGTAGTCATTATAAGACAAAGGCCTGTGAACAGATTTATGCTTCTACATTTTGAAGCATAGGCTGTACTTACTGAGAAAACTTGTGGAAACATAGGAATTCCAAATCTGTGGTATCCTTTCAGGATGCCAGGTTTCAACTGAAATTTCCATGATATAATATGAAACAGAAACACATGAATTAAATTGCATTGTTCCTCACATCTATTATTGCATTTTTCAGATCTGAAGAAAAAGTGTGTTTGTGTGTGTGTGTGTGTGTGTGTGTGCTGTGTGGTGGTCGTGGTGGTTGATCCCTGACAGGAGTATATAGAAGATATTATGCCAGAATGGAAAATGGAGAAGGTAAGTTGCAATAGAAAGATTCCAAAATACCAGATTCCTGACAGCTCCCAATTGCAGCTATTATTATTATTATTATTATTATTATTATTATTATTATTATTATGTGGATATAGCTCTTCATTATATAATCATTTGGCTTGCACATCAGATCTGCTGCATCATCCAATGTTTCCTAGATGGAGCCTACCAGCTACTGCGGCAGGGAAATGGGATCAATATAATGCAATGTGATGTCATCGGGAGGTTCAGACAGACACGCTTGAATTTTTATTATATTTTTACCCTGCCCTTATTTCATGAAGCTCAGGGTGACATGGATAGCTCCCCCCACCCACCACTTTGTCCTCTTGACAATACTGTTGGGCCAGTTTGGCTGAGGGATGGTAACTGCCTCAAGATCACACACTGAGGTTCATGTGTGTTTGAGGATTTGAACCTGGGTCTCTTTGGCCCTACCCTGACACTGTAACCACTACACAATACTGGCTGTTCTCGAACAACCTATCCCTCCATCCATCTATACTTGGACACATTTTGGAAAAATGATGTGATGGTTATTATCTTTTGACCACTTCTTCAACCTCGGCTAGGAAAATGTATTACCAAGTACCTGAATGATCAGTGACTAGAAAATGGAGAGGGGAGATGGTACGGATGGGAGTTGGCACATATCAATGAAGACAAAAGCTGGATGTGCCTGATCTTGTCTGATCTCGGAAGCTAAGCAGGGTCAGCCCTGGTTAGTACTTGGATGGGAGACTGCCTGGGAATCAGGCTTCCTGCATTGAGCAGGGGGTTGGACTTGATGGTCTTGTGGGCACCTTCCAACCCTATGATTCTATGACTCTAAGGCCATAACTCATGCTTCTGTCTAGGGAGATCATTCATATCAAAGTCTTACATGCATATAGGTGAACTTGGTGGATGTTCTAATACCTTTGTAATCAATTCATCCCAATGTCCTAGGAAATGTTCTAATACCTTTGTAATCAATTCATCCCAATGTCCTAGGAAATGTATAAATACGAATATCCATTATTAACCAGCTAACTAACTACTTTTGATTTAGCATGCATTTCACATTCATGCTCATATAGTTTTAATTTACCTGCACAATTCTATTTTAGAAATTCAAGAAGAAGCTGGTTTAGGACATCAATATAGAGCAAAGCATCAAGTGCTTCCCAAAGAACACGTGCTGTCTTCCTACAAGGCTATTACTTACACACTTTGACAGGGATGATGAGATCATTGCTACCACTTTTCATCAAAATGTTCATCCTGTGAACACCAAGTGAGAGTGCAGTCCTGCCCCTGAGATCCACCAAATGGAAGTGGTGGAAGTACTGATCCACTGGTAGAGCTATGAGACTAAGGTGGCCATGTATGAATCACCTAAACAGATAAAATGAATGCCCAAAAGAAGAGGACAAAACAAGACTGCATAAAGCGTGCAATCATTATTATAATTTAAATAGAATTAGTTGTGTACATTTCACCATAGTTTGGAGGACTGTGAGCAAGTGACCTGTGTGCCTTCCTTAGTTTGGTGTCCTGGTGCAGTCGATAGGCAATTTCAAGGCTTTATCTTTAAACTAGGTATGTATGATCATTTTGTTGCTGTTTGCAAATCATGCAAAAATGTCCCGTTCAGAATCCTAGATGCGAATGCAAGGAGCTCTTTTTTAAAGACACGTTCACACATTGCCAAATTTGCAATCACTGTTTGGAAAATAGGTGTTGTTGTTGTTGTTGTTTTATATGTGCACTTTGAAATGTGGATTTTTCAAGTATCCATTTTCACTCTTTAGTCTATGGGGGGAGGGGAGTCCACAATTTAAAAAATATCTGCATATAAATGCAGTTTCCCCATTCAAATGGGCAATTTTCCAGTTCAAATGAGCTGAAAAACAGGCTGGAAATTAAAACAGGGATGAGCTGAAATGTGCATGATTTTTAGAGAATTTAGGCAACCTCAAAAATCACTGGTTCTCCTTAGTTTAAACTAGAGATGTATGAGAAATTAGTTTCAGTTCATTTTAGATCGAGACAGACTCAGATGCAATCCACAATTTCTGAGCTTGCAGTGTGATTAACAGACCCAAAAAATGCATTTGACAGCACGTCGACATTTAAAATATGTGCATGAAAAATGCTTGACTTTGAAAAATGTGCAGAAATACACGTTAATCAATGGGAGAAGAATGGGTACATTTCAAAGGTGTGCACAACTGATGCGTACATTTGGAAAAATACGCATGGAAATATGGCAGATTTTTGTGTGAAAAGAAAAAGGCAAAACTTGCAGTCTGATACAGACTCAGATCGGAATGAGTTTTTAGATGGAATTCAGAGAACTTTGGCAAACTCAAGTTTTGCTGATTCGCACATCCCTACTTTAAAGAGGACTCAGATTAGACTTCAAAGAGGGGAGATCTACAAAATGGAGGAGAGTCTTTTGGCACCCCTTTAAATAGTGAACTGTCCTATGTAAAAGAGAACACAAGGCTACCCTATGAGAAATCTGCTGCTGGATCCACTGCAGTGCAGAATACTGGCTGAAGACTGCTAGGTAAGTCCCCATGGTGGAGTGACTGAACACGGCATGTGGCATGCATATGTATGCATATGCTGATTCCTAACTCCGCTCATTGCATGGACATCCCACAAAAATGCCAGGAATCTGGACCAGGACAGGTCGACAGGATCTAGCATAACATATTTTCCTTCCTATTGACTACAATGGGTGTGAATAGGGTAAAATGAGGACCACTGCCCTCTCTCTCCCTACAACATTTTTTGTTCTGTTTTCACCCTCCCTTCCCATGCAGCTGAGCTACTTGCAGTAGAGGTGAAGCAGACCTCAGGGCTGAAGAATTCCTGACCATAGTATTGCTCAGCAATTCTTTAAAAAGTTGCCAATTTGCACCCACAGTAGGGACCAAGTCAAAGAAGAGAAAGGGAAAATGAAAGAACATGCCCTGCTGGGTTAAACAGGGCATAACATTATTTATAGCAACTTACAGGGATTTGAATCTGTTGTTGTTGTTTATTCGGTCAGTCGCTTCCGACTCTTCGTGACTTCATGAAGCAGCCCATGCCAGAGCTTCCTGTCGGCCGTCACCACCCCCAGCTCCCCCAAGTAGGGATGTACAACAGTGACTTACCTTTCCGTGGATTATGTTGATGGTGGGGGGGAGGCGCTCCATTCCTCCCCCCCAGAATGCTGGCTGGCCAGCTGTGCTCTGCAGCGATTCTGTGGAGCCACTGGCCGGCTCCTCCAGCAGCCGGACATCCGGCTGCTGGCTAGCAGGGACGCAAATGGCGGCGGCCATAGCCACCGCCGTTTGCGTCCCTGCAGTCAGCCGCGATAGGCTACGTAAATGTTTACGTAGCCTATCACGGCTGATTTTAAAAAACACACACGTGCGTACAGAAATGGCGGCGGCCATGGCCACCGCCATTTGCGTTCTTTATTTTGGCACGTCTTAGTCTACGTAAACATTTACGTAGACTAAGATGAAGAAACCCCTTCATGGTTCACTGCCTTGTTGTGGCGAAGGGGCTTGCGTAACTCAATGAAGCCATAAGCTATGCCGTGCAGGGCCACCCAAGACGGACAGGTCATGGCAGAGAGTTCTGACAAAATGTGGTCCACTGGAGAAGGAAATGGCAACCCACTCCAGTATTCTTGCCAAGAAAACCCCATGGAACGTATCACAAGGCTAAAAGGTATGACGCCGGAAGATGAGCCCCTCAGGTCGGAAGGTGTCCAATATACTACTGGGGAAGAGCAGAGGGTATTTCCAAGTAGCGCCAGAAAGAGTGAAGCGGCTGGGCCAAACCCGAAAGGACACTCAGCTGTGGATGTGTCTGGTGGTGAAAAGAAAATCCGATGCTGTAAAGAACAATATTGTTTAGGAACCTGGAATGTCAGATCAATGAATCAAGGTAAGCTGGAGGTGGTCAAACATGAGATGGCAAGATTGAACATCGACATCTTGGGAATCAGCGAACTAAAATGGACAGGCATGGGCGAATTTAATTCAGGTGACCATCATATCTACTATTGTGGGCAAGAATCCCTTAGAAGAAATGGAGTAGCACTCATAGTCAACAAAAGGGTGGGAAAAGCAGTACTGGGGTACAATCTTAAAAATGATAGAATGATCTCAGTACGAATCCAAGGCAAACCATTCAACATCACAGTAATTCAAGTCTATGCCCCAACCACTGAGGCCGAAGAAGCTGAGGTTGATCGGTTCTATGAAGACCTACAACACCTTCTAGAACTAACACCAAAAAAAGATGTGCTCTTCATCATAGGGGATTGGAATGCTAAAGTAGGAAGTCAAGAAATCACCGGGATAACAGGCAGGCATGGCCTTGGTGTACAAAATGAAGCAGGACAAAAGCTAATAGAGTTTTGCCAAGAGAACATGCTGATCATAGCAAACACTCTTTTCCAACAGCACAAGAGGCGACTCTACACATGGACATCACCAAATGGTCAATATCGAAATCAGATTGATTATGTCCTTTGCAGCCAAAGATGGAGAAGCTCCATACAGTCAGTAAAAACAAGACCTGGAGCTGACTGTGGCTCAGATCATGAGCTGCTTCTTGCAAAATTTCGGCTTAAATTGAAGAACGTCGGGAAAACCACTAAACCATTCAGGTATGACCTAAATCATATCCCTGATGAATATACAGTGGAGGTGAGGAATAGATTTCAGGGATTAGACCTGATAGACAGAGTGCCTGAGGAACTATGGATGGAGGTCCGTAACATTGTTCAGGAGGCAGCAATGAAATCCATCCCAACGAAAAAGAAATGCAAGAAAGCCAAGTGGCTGTCTGATGAGGCTTTACAAGTAGCTCACGAAAGAAGGGAAGCGAAAAGCAAGGGAGAAAGGGGAAGATATACCCAACTGAATGCAGAGTTCCAGAGAATAGCAAGGAGAGACAAGAAGGCCTTCTTAAATGAACAATGCAAAGAAATTGAGGAAAACAACAGAATGGGAAAGACTAGAGATCTCTTCAAGAAAATGGGAGATCTCAAGGGAATGTTTTGTGCAAAGACGGGCATGATAAAGGACAAAGAAGGCAGGGACCTAACAGAAGCAGATGAGATTAAGAAGAGGTGGCAAGAATACACAGAAGAACTATACAGGAAAGATCTGAATGTCCCTGATAGCCATGATAGTGCGGTCACTGAACTTGAGCCGGACATCCTAGAGAGTGAAGTCAAGTGGGCCTTAGGAAGCATTAGTAACAACAAAGCTAGCGGAGATGACAGTATTCCAGCCGAGCTATTTAAAATCCTAAAAGATGATGCTGTTAAAGTGCTGCATTCAATATGCCAACAAATCTGGAACACTCAACAGTGGCCACAAGACTGGAAAAGGTCAGTTTACATTCCAATTCCAAAGAAGGGCAACGCCAAAGAGTGTTCAAACTACCGCACAATTGCGCTCATTTCACATGCCAGCAAGGTGATGCTCAAAATCCTACAAGCTAGGCTTCAGCAGTATGCGAACCGAGAACTACCGGAAGTACAAGCTGGGTTTCGAAGAGGCAGAGGAACTAGAGATCAAATCGCCAACATTCGCTGCATCATGGAGAAAGCAAGAGAATTCCAGAAAAACGTCTATTTCTGCTTCATTGACTACGCTAAAGCCTTTGATTGTGTGTATCACAACAAACTGTGGCAAATTCTTAAAGTGATGGGAGTACCAGACCACCTTACCTGTCTCCTGAGAAACCTGTACGAGGGTCAAGAAGCAACAGTAAGAACCAGACATGGAACAACCAATTGGTTCAAAATTGGGAAAGGAGTACGACAAGGCTGCATATTGTCACCCTGCTTATTTAACTTATATGCAGAGTACATCATGAGAAATGCCGGGTTGGATGAATCAGAGATCGGAATTAAGATTGCCGGGAGAATTATCAACAACCTCCGATATGCAGACGATACCACCCTAATGGCAGAAAGCGAAGAGGATCTCAAGAGCCTCTTGTTGAGGGTGAAAGAGGAGAGTGCAAAAGCTGGTTTGAAACTCAAAATTAAAAAAAACGAAGATCATGGCATCTGGCCCCATCACTTCCTGGCATATAGAAGGGGAAGAAATGGAAGCAGTGACAGATTTTACTTTCTTGGGCTCCAAGATCACCGCAGACGGTGACTGTAGCCATGAAATTAAAAGATGCTTGCTCCTTGGGAGGAAAGCTATGGCCAACCTAGACAGCATAGTAAGAAGCAGAGACATCACCTTGCTGACAAAGGTCCGTCTAATCAAAGCTATGGTTTTCCCAGTAGTAATGTATGGCTGTGAGAGCTGGACTATAAGTAAGGCTGAGCGCCGAAGAATTGATGCTTTCGAACTGTGGTGCTGGAGAAGACTCTTACGAGTCCCCTGGACTGCAAGGAGGTCAAATCAGTCCATCCTAAAGGAAATCAACCCTGACTGCTCATTGGAAGGACAGATCCTGAAGCTGAAGCTCCAATATTTTGGCCACCTAATGCGAAGAGAAAACTCCCTGGAAAAGACCCTGATGCTGGGAAAGACTGAGGGCAAAAGGAGAAGGGGACGGCAGAGGATGAGATGGCTAGATAGCATCACGGATGCAATGAATATGAACTTGAGCACGCTCCGGGAGAGAGCACAGGACAGGAAGGCCTGGCATGCTATGGTCCATGGGGTCACGAAGAGTCGAACATGACTGAACGACTGAACAACAACAACAAAGATGAAGAAAATAAGGGGAATGCAAATAGCGTAGCGTCTATGCTATTTGTGTTCCCCTTATTTTCGCCATCTTAGTCTACATAAATGTTTACGTAGACTAAGACGTGCCAAAATAAGAAATGCAAATGGCGGTGGCCATGGGTGCCACCATTTGCGTATACGCATTTGTTTTAAGTCAGCTGTGATAGGCTACGTAAATCTTTACATAGCCTATCATGTTTTTTTGTTTTTTGTTTTTTTTTTAACCTGGAAATGGCGGCGGTGGCAGCCGGTCAGAATACCGGCCGCCGCACCGCTGCCGCCGCAGCCGCTGCCGCCAGGAAGATCCGCCCAAGGTAAGTCTCATTCCGGGGGGGCGGGCCGTTCCGCCACTGATTTCGGGGGGCCGAATGCGCTGGCATTCGGACTCCCCAAGATCCGTGGTGAAACTTTCGTACATCCCTACACCCAAGCTCGAGTCCATCACCTCCAGAATATCGTCCCTCCATCTTGCCCTTGGTCGGCCCCTCTTCCTTTTGCTTTCCACTTTCCCTAGCATCAGCATCTTCTCCAGGGTATCCTGTCTTCTCATGATGTGGCCAAAGTACTTCAGTTTTGCCTTTAATATCCTTCCCTCGTGAGCAGTCTGGCTTTATTTCCTGGAGTATGGACTGGTTTGAATGATCTTCTTGCAGTCCAAGGCACTCTCAGAATTTTCCTCCAGCACCGCAGTTCAAAAGCATCTATCTTCCTTCGCTCAGCCTTCCTTATGGTCCAGCTCTCGCAGCCATGGGTTACTACGGGGAATACCATTGCTTTCACTATGCAGACTTTTGTTGTCAGTGTGATATCTCTGCTCTTAACTATTTTATCCAGATTTGTCATTGCTCTCCTCCCAAGAAGTAAACGTCTTCTGATTTCCTGGCTGCAGTCAGCGTCTGCAGTAATCTCTGCACCTAGAAAGTCAAAGTCTGTCACTGCCTCCACATTTTCTCCCTCTATTTGCCAGTTCTCAATCAAGCTGGTTGCCATAATCTTGGGTTCTTTGAGGTTTAACTGCAACCCAGCTTTGAATCTGGGGTAATTTCAAATCCAAATGAACATAGTTCATTTACTGATCAGGATTCCAGAAAGAATATGGAAAACAACTGATCTCTCTATTCTTTCTCTTTTCTTTTTTGCTTATAGATTATACTTGTCTGTTTCTTATATGTTAATCCTCCTTTTGGGACAGAAATTAGCTCCTGAAGCAGTTCACAGTCATTGCACAGAGAGCAATTAAGAAGAACAATAAAAAATAGCCATGTTATAAAACACCCCCCCATCAACAACAATTGAATGGGAATATAAAAACTAGTGCTGTGCCAAAAATGTCTCCCACATTTTTTTTTAAAAAAATTCTCATGGGTTGGTTTTGGGTTTCTTTATCTTATGCTTACCTTACTTAGGTGATGGCCAAGAAGTGTGCATAAGTGTCCTGTTTTTCATTGTACCATTTTCTCTCTGGCAGCCTGTAACCTCCTCAGTTTCCCACACTTCAATTAAACCCCAGGGGAAGACATCATGATTCATGTGGTACTTCCTCCCATGGGGCTTTTTCAAATCAGGAGGTGCAGGCAGCCCAGGAGATTGCATAGCAATGGAGAGATGTGTAACAGAAATAAAATGTGCACACAGCACCCTTGGCTGCCTTGCCAAGGTAAGCTCAAAAGGTAACACAAAAATAAATTATAAAACATCCTGAGAATGAGGCAGAACAATGGAGGCCTCTTTCATGGGTGAAGAAAACGTTCAGGAAATTGGAGTACAGATTTTCACAGCACTGGGTCCACCTCTTCCCTGGACCCCCCCCCCCCCGCACACACATGCACGGTGGTAGATGCAAAATGGGGGCCAGCCTGCAGGGGCAACATGAAAAAAAATAAACAAACAACCTTAGGGAAAAAAGAAGAAACTGTATACAGTCCCTGCCAATGGTGAGCCCTACCTCTAAACAATCATTGTGATTTTCTTTTCTTCCTGGAGAAATTTGGTGAACTTGTCCCCCCACCTCCCAGGGATGCTGGAGAAATCTACTGTGGACCCAAATGAGGCTGAATTTCCAGGAATCCAATCTCTGGAGTCCACAGTGGACCCTTCCCCCCCACCTGCACATCTTCAGGATGTGCAGGGTGGCTCTCCATCTTTCTAAAAGGCGTGATAGGCTAATGGTGGCTGCCATTAGCTTATTGTGGTAAAATTACAGCCATAATTGGAATATTTTACATGACTGCAGCCGTAAAACACTTACTTCTACCTAAACTGTGGCATGAGTGGCCACAATTTCATTCATTCATTCATTCATTCATTTTCTTAATCGCCCATCTGGCCAGCCACTCGGGCACTCGGGCCTGGGCGATGTACAATAATATAAACAGTTTAAAATAACAAAATTCTACATTAAAAACATATTTCTAAAAATACCCTAACCCACCCCAAATGCCTGCCTGAACAACCACGTTTTTAATGCGTGGTGGAAGCTCATTAAAGAGGGGACATGGTGGACTTCCCTAGGGAGGGAGTTCCACAGAGTGGGGGCACCAAAGAAAAGGTAGAGGTAAGTGTTTTATGGCTGCAAATGGCATAAAATATGCCAATTATGGCATAATTTTCCTGCAATCAGCTAATGGCAGCTGTCGTTAGCCTATCATGGCTTTTAGAAAGATTGAGAGGCACCCTGCAAAACTCTGATGGATATGCCAGGGCTCCAGGGAAATCTATGGGGCCCAAGTGGCCCAGATTTCCCCACAGTGGACCCCCCCAGACCAGACATTGAGGGCTTCCCCATCTATCCCTCACCCACTAATTTACTCTGCCCACAGGTAAGATGGCAAATTTTGAGAGGCCCTTTGCACACAGCTCTAATAAAAACAAAAAGGGCAAGCTAAGCAGCCAGTTCCAGAAAACATCTGTTAACATCCTCAGTAGTATCTGTCGGAGGAGGTGGGCAACATCCCCCCCCCCTTCACAGGCCACAGTCTGCTGGGCAACTGAAAAAAAAATTGTTAATGATATCTGGAGCACTACAGAACACTAAAAAGATCACATTTAACTCATCTGCAAGCTTTCAACCACAGCAGCTACAGAGCTGTAAAAGAGCCAAGTCTAGCATGGGAAGAAGCTAAATATGACATTTTTGACACTCTGCGATGCTCTGGATGGCATTTTTTGTTACAACATTACTTTTGGGGGGGATGCAGGGGCCACTGGGGGGTGGCAGGAGCTGCACTGGGGATAGCAGGCTCCACATGCATAGCCCACCCCTAGTTTAGATGATAAAAGTCTTTCCAGACAGCAGAAGACTTAACAGAAGCATATTTCAGCTAAACTTCAGGAGAAACTTCCTAACAGAAAGAGCTGTTCAACAGTGGAGCAGACTGCCTTGGTAGGTGGCCTCTCATTAGCTGGAAGAGGATGGGGCTGGATGGCTATCTGTCAGAGGTTCTGTAGGTGAATCATGAACTGTAGACCCTTCGTTCGACCCTTCGGTTTGGACTAGATGACCTCCACAGTACTTTCCAACTCTATGATTGAATGATTGTAACTCTTTTCTAAAAATGTGGAATGAGCTGGCCATACATTCCTCTCTCTTGAGGAACTTCCAAAGGGAGGGTGTCCTATGGGAACTGATCTGTGTCCACTGTTTGTCTTCTGAATTTCAGATGGTGGGAGCACTTGCAGAAGGGCCTCTCCAGAATATTATCTCCAGGTCCAGATGGCACATTTGGTTTGCTCCTTTGGGTATCCAAGGCCCTTTAAAGCTTTAAAAGTGAAAAAGCACACATTGAATTGAGCCTGGAAACTAATGGATAACCAATGTAGCTCCTTAAGGATCAAGTGTTATGTGCTCTTCTAAGCTCAATTAGAATCAATTAACTGACTCACTATCAGCTGGCAAAGCATTCCATAAATGAGCTAGAAGAGGGGGAGGGGGAAGCATGGAAAACAGAAGAGGGGAAATTATGTTTAACAGAGAACCAGCAAAACACACAAAAGACTGTGAAGGTAAATAAACACAGAGAAATCAATGATGAAAGATAAGCAGGAACATAGGTATGGATACATTTAAAAGTAAATAACGTTATTTTAATTTGAATGCAAAATGGAAATAGAAAAAGGAACTGGGGCAAGGAATAAGAAAAATTCCAAAAATTATGATCATATCACATTTGTGTGCACAAATAGTACAGCAAGCAGCTGACTGAAATGTAGAAACAAGGGGCTTAAAATGGAAATAGGGAAGATTAACTAAAATGCATTACAGTAATCCAAAAGAGACAAAAATAAGAGAATGAAGCAATGTGGGCAGAATCAACAGAAAGGAAATAATGAATCTTATTGATGTTGAGCAATGGCAAATGACAGGAGGACTTAGCTATTGACAAAAGCTAAAAAGGAAAAAGAGTGAATTATCAAAAATGACTTTAAGGTCTACTAATATAAGCAACAGATAAGGAGACAGAAGAAAAAAAAGGAAGAACAATTCAGAGAAAAAAGAGAAGAAATTTCTTCTTTGAAATATTTTGCTTAATGGAATGGGCAGGCAGCCAGGAAATAGCAAGAAGACAAAATGACAGATAAGCAAGAGAAGGCCAGAAATGGGACAAATGAGAGGGAGGGAGAGCAAGTAGACAGACAGACAGATATTTCATTCACAAATATTGAATAACAGAACCTAATATATAGTCACTCAGTGACTATAGAACTGGGAGAACCATATGGATATGCCTTCTCATTAGGGCTGCAATGTTCTATCAATTAATTGGTTAGATTGATCTATTTCAACACTTTTTAATTGACATAAAAGTCACCCCTTATTAATCAAGCAGCAGATTATATGAAAACTAGAAAGACCAACAACAGAGTATTCAAAAATATATTTTTAGCTAAATGTTTCAGCTTCCGCCCTTATAGGTAGCTGTGATTATACATATGCATATACATATATATGAATCTGACCTGTGGATTCCACAGCACACTGGCTTTTTTGAGTAACATGGATTCCGTGGGCTTGCGGACCATTGTTGTTGTTTTTAAAAAAAACTTCCTGGAATTTTACACAAATTTAGTCATAGAAAAATACATTAAAAAAAAAAAAATCACCATCCAGAAATGTGTATTTTCCCCATAAGCTAAAGCATGAAAATGTGTATCTGGGGGGGATTTGAGCATTTTGAGGGGATTTGTGCATTTTTCTAGTCAGTTTAGGGTACAATCCTATGCATGTTTAGACTGAAAAAAGTCCTACGACCCCCAGCATGGCCCAGCCAGCTGGGGCACGCTGAGAGTCATAGGACTTTTTTCTGTCTAAACATGCATAGGATTGCGCCCTTAGATGCTGCCTGTCTGTATAAGTATTTCTTTGCCTGCCAGTGGAAGGTCAACAAAGACGGAGCTTATAAAAACAGGTTTTAAGGATCTAAACTAGGGATGTATGGATTCCCCACCTTCCATTCTGGTGGGGAATCCTCCTGGGGGGGAGGCAATCCATTCCTCCCCCCCGGAATCCTCTAGAGTGGCTCCGCTCTGCAAGGATTCCACAGAGCCACTCTCCAGCTCCATACCACTCACTCCACTTACCCCTGCTCCAGGAGGATTCAGGCCAGAACAGCACTCTGGCTCCGGAGCGCTGGTGATACGGTAATGGCAGCTGCCATTATCGTATCGCGGGAAAAAACGCAGCTGCAAATGATGTATTGGACGCCACTTGCAGCTGTAAAGCCCTTAGTTTAACCTAATTGCAGCCATTTATGAATACATTTAGGTTAAACTGAGGGCTTTACGGCTGCAAGTGGCGTCCAATACGCCATTTGCGGCTGTGTTTTTTCCGGCAATACGGTAAAGGTGGCTGCCATTACCATATCACCAGTGCTGCAGAGTCGGAGTGCCGTTCCGGCCAGAATCCTCCTGGAGCGGAGGTAAGTGGAATCGTTCCGCTGTGGATTCTTTGGAATCTTGCCTCATTTGAGTCCGCGGTGGATTTCTCTGACATCCCTAGTCTAAACTAGGAATGTCCAGGGATGGCGGAGAATTTCTCCCCGAATGTCCAGGAGGCCGAATGCCAACACATTCGGCCCCCCAAAATTGGCGGTGAAATTCTCCGCTGGCCCCCCGCCCCCCCCCGGGATGGGACCTACCTCCTGCGAATGTCCCTCCCGGCAGCGGGTCCCGGCGGCGTTTCGACAGCGTTTTGGCCGGGGCGGCGGCCGGTCTTCTGACTGGCTGCCGTCGCCGCCATTGCAAAATAAGAAAGTAAAGTAAAAAAAAACAAACACCCGTGATAGGCTACGTAACGATTTACGTAGCCTATCATGGCTAGATTTCCAAAGTCAGCCATGATAGGCTATGTAAATAGTCATGTAGCCTATCACGGGTGACTTTGAAAAAGAAAAAAATGCTTACGCAAATGGTGGCGCCCATGGGGCGCTGCCATTTGCATTCCTTAGTTTGGCACGTCTTTACATAGACTATGGCGAAAATAAGGGAACGCTATTTGTGTTGCCCTTATTTTCGCCGTAGTCTACGTTAATCTTTACGTAGACTAGATGTGCCAAACTAAGGAACGCAAATGGCGGCACCCCATGGGCGCCGCCATTTGTGTACGCGCTTTTTTTTTTTTCAAAGTCACCTGTGATAGGCTATGTGATGATTTACGTAGCCTATTATGCCTGACTTTGGAAATCTAGCCATGATAGGCTACGTAAATCATTACGTAGCCTATCACAGGTTATTGGGTTTTTTTCCACTTTTTCTTTCACGGCTGGGGAGACGGGGCGCTTCTCCCTGGCCTGAATTTCGTCCGGGTGCGGTGGGGCGCCTCCCCCCCTGGCCTGAATTTTGACCAGATGAGGCGGGGTGCCTCCCCCCCATGCCTGAACTTCAGGGGGAGAACCGAAGCGCCTCCCCCCCACCGCAAAGCAAGCTGCGGGACAAGGTAAGTCCCTTTCATCCATCCCTAGAGATGTCAGAAAATTCCGCCACGGATCTCGAGGAGGCCGAATGCCAGCGCATTCGGCCCCCTAAAATCGGTGGCGGAATGATCTGCCCCCCCACCCCCCTCAGGATGGGACTTACCTTGGGCAGATCTTCCTGGCGGCGGTGGCTCCGGTGGCGGTGCGGTGGCGGCAATGCGGAGGCCGGTCTTCCGACCGGCTGCTGCCGCCGCCATTTCTAGTTTAAAAAAAAAAAAGTGATAGGCTACGTAAAGATTTACATAGCCTATCACAGCTAGATTTTTAAAAAACACCGTGATAGGCTACGTAAATGTTTACATAGCCTATCACGGCTGATTTAAAAGAAAAAAAATGCACGTATGCAAATGGCGGCGCCCATGGGTGCCGCCATTTGCGTTCCTTATTTTGGCACGTCTTAGTCTACGTAAACATTTATGTAGACTAAGACGACGAAAATAAGGGGAATGCAAATAGCCTAGACGCCATTTGCGTACGTGCGTTTTTTTATTATTAGCTGTGATAGGCTACGTAAACATTTACGTAGCCTATCACATTTCCCTGCTGACTGCAGGGACGCAAACGGTGGCAGCTACGGCCGCCGCCATTTGCATCCCTGATAGCCAGCGGCCGGATGTCCGTCCGCTGGCGGAGCTGGCCGGCGGCTCTGCAGAATCCCTGCAGAGCGGAGCTGGCTGGCCAGAATTTCGGGGGAGGAGGGACGGAGCGCCTCCCCACCACCACGAATGTCACCCTTCGAAAAGGTCAGTGACTTTCGTACATCCCTAATCTAAACTGACTTGGTGCTGAAGTTTTAATCTGGTGGGTGCTTTCTTTTTATTTGATATATTTTCATTTGATATGTTTAATGATTCCATTCTGACTTTGTTGTTTCATTTGTATTTTATGGTTAGGTGCCTTGAGCACTATCAGGTTATTGTCCTACTTCTCAGCAATGAGCGTCACTTGATACTCCCCAACAGCTGACAATCTCTTATCCCAGGGCTGTTCTGATGAGAAATGTGCACTGTTTGGATACCTGAGATTTCATTTATACTACAAAGCTCTACCAATCCCAACCTGCAGCAGTTTTGTCTCAGTGTCATACAACTAAAAAGAGTAAAGCATGCTGTACACTGAAGAAGAAGAAGAAGAAGAAGAAGAAGAAGAAGAAGAAGAAGAAGCTCCATATGAATGAAAATAATTGTGCCTTCAATCTGTTGCCTTTGAGAGCTGACCCTTTTCACTGGTTCAGTTCTTCATATTTCTGGCGTAGATATTTCAGATGAACAGAACATTGTCCTGTGCCCCTAGCAATGTACGTATCACATATGTGATTTTAGCTGATATATCTGTTCCTTTTTTTTAGTATATTATATGAGGGTAGGCATGTTCTTTAGAAATGAGTTAAGTGAATGCAGGTGCTGTGTATATATCTTGCTCTTTCTCCATAAAAGCTGCAACTTTGTTTTGTACTATCTTTAGTACAATAAATAAATAAATAAATGTATGTGCCATGGCATGAAAGGTAATTCTCTGGATACCTGGGATTTCATAGTCTGTAAATCTTATCTATAGCAGTTTCATCTTCTCAGCTTCATACAACTAAAAATTCTATGCTAAATGAATCACATGGAGTTTGTGTTATAGAGTTCATTAGGATTTGTAACCAAAGTAACTAAATAAATCTCTTAAAGGGCACAAATCATTCATTGTTGAGTTGCTGGCTTTTTTTACACTGTCTGATACCTGGTTTATTTCTCATGGTTGTTATCTCAAATTCGTAACCTTGATTACATAGAAAGGGAATCATGACAGGGAAGATTTGTGTGCAAAATTAGACTCTCAAAATTCACTACCTTGTGCAGGTGTGAGTGTGTGTGTGGGGGGGGGGCACAATTTAACCAAATTTCTCTAGGAGGAGAATTCTCCAACAGTTTCTCATAGGTAAGACTTACCATTGGCAGGGGGTCATGGCATAGGTCCTTTCTTTTTCCCTAAGGGTTTTGGGGTTTGTTGAGGGCGGCTGCACTGCCATTGCAAGTGGAAACAGCAGACTAACCCCATCTTCTACAATGCCCCCTACCATGCATTGTTCAAGGACATGGTGGGGAGGAGGGAGAGGGAAGGCAACCCCCAGGGGGAAATGGTGGAGAAAATCTGGAGAAAGTTCCTCAGTGCAGCATTTTATTTCTGGGTAAAGGGGATACAAAAAGAAAAATCTCAGAGCTTTTCTGAGAAAAATGTCTTCTGAGAGCATATTTTATACTTTATTTGAATTGCTTTTGGTGGTGTTTTTGAGTTTACCAAATCATTTGGCCAAAGGTTCTGTGTGCTTCCTGCTCTGAAAAAAAGCTCATGGGAGGAATTACCACATGAGGTCTTCCTCTGGGCTTTAACTGACATGCAGGAAGTCGAGAAGTCTACAGGCTGCCAGAGAAATGATTGTACAATGAAAGAGAGACCAGTGTCACACACTCCTCAGTCACCTCATAAGCAAGTTCAGCACAAGTACCCTGAATCCAATGCATGGGAATTTCTCCAAAATTTCCTTCTCCTTTGGATTTCTTTTTGAAAGCCATTTCTTTTCTAACAGATTAAATGAGAATGGTTGAAAAAAAATGTGGAAGAAATGTTTGACGCAGCACTAGTAAAAATATAACCATAAATGCCCTACCCAACGCCAGACTTACCTCCCTCGAATGTCCCTCTCGGCGGCGGGTCCCGGCGGCGTTTCGGTGGCGTTTTGGCGGGGGTGGGGGCGGCGGCCGGTCTTCCGACCAGCTGCCGCTGCCGCCATTTCCAAGTAAATGTAAAAAAAAAAACCCCACACAAGTGATAGACTACGTAACTATTTACGGAGCCTATCACGGCTAGATTTCCAAAGTCAGCCGTGATAGGCTACGTAACGATTTACGTAGCCTATCACGGCTGACTTTGGAATTCTAGCCATGATAGGCTACGTAAATCGTTATGTAGCCTATCACGTGTGTGTCGGTGTGTTTTTTAACATTCACTTTTGTATTTCATGGCTGGGGAGATGGGGCGCTTCTCCCTGGCCTGAATTTCAGCCGGGCGAGGCGGGGCGCTTCCCCCCCGGGCCTGAATTTCGGCCAGGCGAGGCAGAGCGCCTCCCCCCCTCGCCTGAACTTCGGGGGGAGAACCGAAGCACCTCCCCCCCACCGCGAAGCAAGCTGCGGGACTAGGTAAGTGACTTTCGTACATCCCTAGTTCTCTGGCTCGACTCAGCTAGAGAGAACTACACGTCCGCCCAGAAACAACGAAGGAGACCTGCCTGCTGGAGACCAGCTTCGTCGTCTTTCCAGCCACATGAACTCGGCGTGCAATCTGCGCGCCCAAAGCATCGCTGACGTTGAGGCCTAACCAGTGCTGAGTAGAGGGGAACTAGTACTTCGCAGCAGGGCGTGCGTGCTCCGGTGTGGCTCCATCGTGGCCGGCGCCTCCCCTGCTGGCAGAGGCACTGGCGTTGGTGACGGAGCACGTTCGGGCGCTGCGCCTATGGGCCTCGGCGGTTGAGGCTGCAGCGTGCTCGCCCCCCCTCCTTCCTCGGCCGGCGCTTGCTGCCCTGGTCGGAGCGCCTGCAGCTGTGCCGGTGCACTTCTGGGAGCGGCGCCATCGTTCCTGTCTCCTGCAGGGGCGCAGGCGTTCGCAGATGCCGAGCGCCTGCCCCTCCCTCTTGCCGGTTGCGACATGCTCATGCCGCCACGGCCCCAGGGTTGCTGCCCCTCACGGCGGGGCGCCTGTGTGTGGGCGCTGCCCTGGCGTGAGCGCCGGTGGCTGTGCCGACACGTGCTCCGGTGCAGCACCGGTTGGCCCGCTCCCCTGCGTGGGCGCCGGCAATTGTGGCGGCTGGGTGCCCCCCCTTGCCATGGCCCCAGGTCCCCCCCTTGCCGCGCCCCCCTTACCGCGGCCCCGGGTCCCCGGCACTCTAGGCGGGGCGTGCGTCTTCGTGCGCCGCTCCTCCTGGCTGCAGTCGCTGGGCCGGTGTGAGTGCCGGCATCTGTTAGGCAGCGTGAGCGTACACGCGGCACCGGTGGCTGCAGGTGCTTTCCGGCCTTGGGGGGGGGTGCCGGTGCTTAGAGCGGCGTTGTGCTCGCCCCGCTTCTTTTCTCGCGAGCACTCATCCGCCCCCCCACCGCCAGAAAAAAAACCATGTGCCCCCCACACACAATAAAAAATAAAAGAAAAAAATGAAATGAAAAGAAAAAGAATAAATAAATATAAAAAACAATGATAATAATAATAATAATTAATAAAGGAAAAAAAATAATGATAAGAAAACACACACAGACACCCCCGGCAGCCGCTGCTCCCCGTTGTATGCCCACTGTGACTCCTGGGTCGCAGGCACTCTTGGCAGGGGGCGCCTGTGCTCAGGCGCGGCTTCCATCGCCATCGGCCCTGGCCGTGCCTCTTGGGCGCCGGGCTTGCAGCGGGTGGCAACCCTTTAAAGCCACTGTGGCCTAGTGGCTGCAGTGTTGAACCAGGGCTTGAGAGACCCTGGTTCTAGTCTCTTTTCCGGGGGTTTAGTTCAGTACTAGTCCCCTGCCGGACATGCAGAAGGTGCCAGGTCCAGTCCCTGGCATCTCCACGTAGGGCTAGAAAAACCTAGGGATGTACGAAAGGGACTTACCTTGTCCCGCAGCTTGCTTCGCGGTGGGGGGGAGGCGCTTCGCTTCTCCCCCCAAAGTTCAGACGAGGGGGGGAGGCGCCCCACCTTGCCTGGCTGAAATTCAGGCCGGGGGGGCGCCCCGCCTCACCCAGCCAAAATTCAGGCTGGGGAGAAGCGCCCCGTCTCCCCAGCCGCAAAAGAAAAAGTGAAAAACAAAACCAAACCCTGTGAAAGGCTATGTAACGATTAACATAGCCTACCATGGCTAGATTTCCAAAGTCAGCCGTGATAAGCTACGTTAATCATCACGTAGCCTATCACGGGTGACTTTGGGAGGAAAAAAAAAAGCGCGTACGCAAATGGTGGCGGCCCATGGGCGCCGCCATTTGCGTTCCTTATTTTGGCACGTCTAGTCTAAGTAAAGATTTACGTAGACTACGGCGAAAATAAGGACACACTATTTGCGTTGCCCTTATTTTTGCTGTAGTCTACATAAATCTTTATGTAGACTAGACGTGCCAAAATAAGGAATGCAAATGGCGGCACCCATGGGCTGCCGTCATTTGCGTACGCGCTTTTTTTTCCCCAAAGTCACCTGTGATAGGGTACGTGACGATTTAAGTAGCCTATCACAGCTGACTTTGGAAATCTAGCCGTGATAGGCTACGTAAATCGTCATGTAGCCTATCACGGGTGAGTGTGGTTTGTTTTTTTTTACTTTTTTATTTTGCAATGGCGGCGGCAGCCAGTCAGGAGACCGGCCGCCGCCCCCGCCCCCGACGAACCGCCGCCGAACCGCCACCGGGACCCGCCGCCGAGAGGGACATTCGCAGAAGGTAAGTCCCATCCCGGGGGGGTCGGGGGGCCGGCAGAGAATTTCCCCAACACTTTCGGGGGGCCGAATGCCTCGGCGCTCGGCCTCCCGAAGATTCGTGGAGAAATTCTCCACCATCCCTAGAAAAACCCCTACCTGAACCCCTGACAGAGTCATCGGGGGGGCCACAGATTCTCCACCCCTGCCCTATAAATGAATAAAAGTTAAGGGCTAGACACACTGTGTCTTAAATGTGAACACACAGAGCCATACAGGAAGAGGATGAATGTTGTGTGCTCACCTATCTAACCGCTGCCGGACGCAGAGGGTCCCCCTCCTGTCTAGCGGTAATGGAGGCGCTGCTGCCTGTTGTCCTGGGTGCCCTGCGAGTAGCCCACTGGAACCTCCTGCTGGGTGCTCCGACCCCTGCCACTTTTACTTTTAAGGGTGGTGGTTTGAGTGTTGGACTGGGTCCAGGGACCCGGGCCCTTCCTTTTTCTTGCCAATATCGTGCCAACCTTATCTCACTTTCTACAGCATGCCCTCCAAGAATGGCCAAGGTTGAAAGAAAGGGAAGGGTAGGGATCTGCCTCCCCTCCCCAATAGATTGCGGCCTAGGCCGGAGTTCGAGTCTGATGATGAAGCAGACCCGGTAGTGGAGTCAATTCTTCTCATCTGGAAACTGCTGAGCGTTCTCCAGGGATCCCTTCCCCCTCCCCCGGCCAGGCCTAAGAAACCCTCAGTGGTCCAGCTTAAGTGAACGCTACAGCCGACCCAACGTTCGCTACTTATGTCTATTTCAGCTCGTCTGGACCCTGTTGAAGCCTCCATCTCCTCTTTCTTGGCTTCCGGATGGCTCACCGCCTTCGGTTGAGCTCCTCCATTCTTCGGCCTCCTCTTCCCTGAGTGCACAAGCAACATCTATTTTCCAGTTGGGGATCAGAGCACGGCCACAATGGATTCAGTCCCGCCTGCTCGGGCATCCACGTAAGTGGCATATCAGATCCCTACCCCAATATGGTGAGTTGCGAGGCCACTGGGGCTACTCCTTCTTGTAATGGCTTTCACCTGAGGAGGTGTGTGGCTGGCTTATGTCAAGGCCTTCCACAGGAGGCCTGCGATTGACCCTTCTCTGCGCAGGGAACTGATGGACCAGGACTTTTCGCTCCAATTTGACTCCTTCCCGGCCATGTTTCATTGACAGATCTGACAGTGGCCACATTCCCCAGGCTGTCTCCCACACTGGCCTTCGGCCTATGGCAGGTCCGCTGCTTCAGCACCGCTGTCTGTACTGGGAATACAGCCCCCGGGCACATACTCCCAGAACCCATGCCTTTCTGTCATGAGTGCTGCCTTGTTGCAGTCAGCACTCGTGCACCTCTTGTCCAATGCCTGGGGACTGTAGGGTCCCCCTCGGAAAGGCTGAGGCAGTAGAAAGCTGGGGGGGGCAGGCTACAGCTCCCTCTGGTGGGCCCAGGCTAAGGATGGCGGAGAATTTCTCCACGAATCTTCGGGTGGCCAAGCGCCGAGGCATTTGGCCCCCCGAAAGTGTTGGGGAAATTCTCCGCTGGCCCCCCGCCCCCCCCGGGATGGGACTTACCTTCAGCGAATGTCCCTCTTGGCGGCAGGTCCCGGTGGCAGTTCGGCGGTGTTTCGTCGGGGGCAGGGGCCGCGGCCGGTCTCCCGACCGGCTGCCGCCACCGCCGCCATTACAAAATAAAAAAGTAAAAAACAAAAACAAAAACACACACCTGTGATAGGCTACATGACGATTTATAGCCTATCACGGCTAGATTTCCAAAGTCAGCCGTGATAGGCTACATAAATCGTCACGTAGCCTATCACGGGTGACTTTGGAAAAAAAAAAAGTGCATATGCAAATGGCGGCGGCCCATGGGCGCCGCCATTTGCGTTCCTTATTTTGGCATGTCTAGTCAACATAAAGATTTACGTAGACTACGGCGAAAATTAGGGCAACGCAAATAGTGTTCCCTTATTTTCGCCGTAGTCTACGTAAATCTTTACGTAGACTAGACGTGCCAAAATAAGGAACGCAAATGGCGGCACCCATGGGCCGCCACCATTTGCGTACGCGCTTTTTTTTTCCCCCAAAGTCACCCGTGACGATTAATGTAGCCTATCACGGCTGACTTTGGAAATCTAGCCGTGATAGGCTACGTTAATCGTTACGTAGCCTATCACGGGGTGTTTTTTTGTTTGTTTTTGTTTTACTTTTTCTTTCACGGCCGGGGAGACGGGGCGCTTCTTCCCGGCCTGAATTTTGGACAGGCGAGGCGGAATGCCTGAACTTCGGGGGGAGAAGCGAAGCGCCTCCCCCCCACCGTGAAAAAAGCTGCGGGACAAGGTAAGTCCCTTTCGTACATCCCTAGCCCAGGCCTGGTTAGGTTGGCCCCGCTACTCCGGCTTTAAGATGATGCCCCAACTAGGGGAACACGTTTTAACTTGGAACACGATTTCATTCTAGGTTCTAGGACCACTCCCCCTTTTTCTAGGTCAACATAAGCCATCCTTACCTAGTAAGCAACATTTCTCCTCGCCAGGCGTCGACATGTTTGTGAGAGGTTTAACAAGGCAGTACTGGCAGAAGGGTTATAGCCCCCCCGTTTTTCCACACCCCGATATCTACGCTAGGGATTTCCCTTCTCCAAACAGTGCCCAGGAAATCCTCTAAGGGGTTTATCCTGATTTGTAACCTATCTTCCCTGAGGGCCAGTCTGTTAAGCGCAAGATCCCAGATCATCTGTGTTCAGTTCGATACAACTTGTCGATGTGGCAGTTGTCTTGGTTTGGGATCTCGGCCACGGGTTCCTGTTGGGCATATGCTACATGGAGTCCAAAGATGGTGGTCAATGTTTTGACCTAATGCAAACATTGCTTCCCTTTTTATCTTGGGGTCCCTTAGCTCACAAAAGGCTGAGGGCCCATCTCCCACATCAACATTCAGTGAAGCCAATCTGATCCCCTTAGGCATTATTCTCGCCTCCCTCAGGACAACTTTCAGGTCTTTTAGGCACAGCTCCAAGCAGTTATACATCTTCCTAGGGTTTCCCGTGGTGGACCATGAAAGATTTGGTTGGGCATCTTCTTTTCACAGTTAGAGTAGAGGCCCCTGGCTTTGCCTTCTTGCACCGGCTCAGTTTGGGCAGTACATGGACTGCGGCTGCCGCATCATTGGCCCAGTGTCATTTCTGCTGTGCGCACATATCCATGGTCAGGGATTCAACTTATTAGGGCTTCAATGGCACCTTCTTCCAGAGGCATGAGCTGCTCCTCAAAGCTGGACTGCAGATTCACGGGGTTCTGCCGCTACCCTGGGGGGGGGTGTTTCAGACTCATGGGGCAGGTCCAATCGTGCTGTGGGTATTGGCCTGTAGAGTGGAGGTTGTCGCCGCCAGGCACGTTCTAATTTGACCTCATAGCCAAGTCAGTGACACCCCCCCCTTCAGTATGACAACGTGATGACATTATTCATTCCCCGTCCTCCTGAAATCATGCGTGATGTCATGCGTCAGTGTGTTCGCGCTCCAGCATCGGTGTTACAACATCTGGTTCTGGGTCCGCCATGTGCTGGGTTAGGCAAACCCAATTGTCGATACTTTGTCACGAAAATAGGTCAACGAGTTCTAGGCCTTAGCCCCACTGGTGCGTCCATTCCCAGATCCCATACTACAGTACTATGGGAGACTGAGATACCGAAGCCAAGCATGCCATCCTGCATTCCATGGCTGTCAGTACACCAGCCACCTGTGACAGAGCAGGTATGGCGTGCCGCACAATAGGAAAAGCTTCAGCAACAGGAATCATGGCCCTTACCTATAGATCATTGGCCACAATTTTGCGCCTCCTTAAGGAACAACAGAATATCTGGGACCATAAGTCGCAAGATGGCCATTTAGCCTTCCGGCCCACAACGCTGGGAATTACTGACTCCCATGTCAGATTTTAGGGTTCAGAGTGCAATAGGGTTGGGCACAGTTGTCGCCTGTTTTAGTAAATTTAGCCACCCTATCTCCCCATATACCCCCCTTTGGGCTCCGGGGGTAATGGCCCTCCATTTGTCCTTTTCAATAAGACGTTTCCCTGTTCCACGCAGCAACCTTAACGGCCTTCTGCAACCCCCCCCTTAGGAATTCAGGGTTGGTCTGGGCTCTCAAGTTAGGGGTGGATGAAAGTCACTTACCTGTCGTCGAAGCTTGTTCGCGGTGGGGGGGAGGCACTTCGCTGCTTCCCCCGCGAAGTTCAGGCCGGGGGGGAGGCTTCCCGCCTCGCCCAGCTGAAATTCAGGCCGGGGAGGAGGCTTCCCGCCTCACCCGGCCGCGAACTCCAAAATTAAAAAAAAAAAAAATGCCCCCGTGATAGGCTACATGACGATTAACGTAGCCTATCACGGCTAGATCTACAAAGTCAGCCGTGATAGGCTATGTTAATCATCACGTAGCCTATCACGGGTGACTTTAAAAAAAAAAAAGCGCGTACGCTAATGGCGGCCCCCATAGGGAGCCGCCATTTGCGTTCCTTATTTGGTCGCTGTAGTCTATGTAAAGATTTACGTAGACTACGGTGAAAATAAGGGCAATGCAAATTGCGTAGCCTATCACGTAGCCTATCACGGGGGCATTTTTTTTTCTTTTATTGGAATGGCGGCGGCGGCGGCAGCCGGTCGAAAGACCGGCTGCTGCTCCCGCCCCGCACGAACACCCGACGAACCGCCTGCCGGACCCGCCGCCGGGAGGGACATTCGGCAAAGGTAAGTCCCATCCCGGGGGGGGGGGGTGCAGGGGGAGGGGGGTGCAGAGAATTTCTCCCCGAAACTTGTTCGGGGGGCTGAACACGTTGGCGCTCGGCCCCCCGAAGTTTCGGGGACAAATTCTCCACCATCCCTATCTCAAGTCCAACTTGTTCCAGAGGGCCTTGAGATACTTCACGGTACAGGTCTGGCCCAATGTAACCCACTTACATATTTGGTGATCAAACTGATCGGTATGGCAAGGGCACGGCAAGGGCCCACGGCCAAACGCAAGTCAATGGTTTATGCCCCATCGGCACCTTATGGGCTTATGAATGTTGTGGATCTGAGGAGGGGCCTCTGTTTTATCACTTCAATGGCTTACTGTTGATATAAGGGCAATTATAGGGGTGCACGAAAGTCACTTACCTGGTTTCACGGTGTTTCACGGTGGGGGGGGAGGCGCTTCGCTGCTCCCCCTGAAGTTCAGGCCGGGGGGGAGGCTTCTAGCCTCGCCCGGCCGAAATTCAGGCCGGGGAGGAGGCGCCTCGCCTCACCCGGCCGCGAAATAAAAAGTAAAAAAAAAACATGCCCCCGTGATAGGCTACGTGACGATTAACGTAGCCTATCATGGCTAGATCTGAAAAGTCAGCCGTGATAGGCTACGTTAATCGTAATGTAGCCTATCACGGGTGACTTTAAAAAAAAAAAAAGTGCGTATGCAAATGGCGGCCCCCATAGGGAGCTGCCATTCGAGTTCCTTATTTGGTCGCTGTAGTCTATGTAAATGTTTACGTAGACTACAGCGAAAATAAGGGCAATGCAAATAGCATTGCCCTTATTTTCACCATAGTCTAGGTAATGTTTACATAGACTACAGCGACCAAATAAGGAACGTGAATGGCGGCTCCCTATGGGGGCCGCCATTAGCCGTACGCGCTTTTTTTTTTAAAGTCACCCGTGATAGGCTACGTGACGATTTACGTAGCCTATCACGGCTGACTTTGCAAATCTAACCGTGATAGGCTACGTTAATCGTCATGTAGCCTATCACGGGGGCGTTTTTGTTTTTTTTTTACTTTTATTGGAATGGCGGCAGCAGCAGCCAGTCGAAAGACCGGCTGGCGCCTCTGCCCCTGTTGAAGACCTGACGAACTGCCGCCGGGACCTGCCACCGGGAGGGACATTCGGGAAAGGTAAGTCCCGTCCCGGGGGGGAGGGTGCGGGGTGCGGGGGGGTGCAGAGAATTTCTCCCCAAAACTACTTCAGGGGGCCGAACACGTTGGCACTCGGCACCCCGAAGTTTCGGGGAGAAATTCTCCCCCATCCCTACTGGGAGACCAACCCTACTTGCTCACCCAGTTGTTGTGCGGCACCGGGTTGGGGGTGACACCGGAAGGTCTACCTCCCCCAGAAGGGGCAGTCCGGAGGGATGGCGAGATCACCGCCACCCCTCAGGCTGGGTGTGTTTTCGCCAAGAAGTGCCAGCTAGCTGCTGTCACAGTTAGATGCCCATCCTACTTACCCCTTTGCAGGTATTTCAATAAATGTGGCCCAAGTTTCAACCCAAGCTTGTTGTCTGTGTCTTCTTTAACCCATCTCCGCTCGCAAATGCCCTACCCAACACCAGCTTGTCTGGCTAAAAGGGGGGGGCATTGCGGGTCGGTGGGGTGACAAGACGTAGGAGCCTCTGATTGGTGCATCCCAGTGGCACCACCATGCAAGGAGGGGTAGGCTGAGTTGCCTTAAACTCAGCCCCCCTCCCAATCTCAGTTCTCTGGCTCGACACAGCTCCCTCCCACCCTCCCCTAAGCAGTGTGGGTTTCTTGCTGGCTGCCCTTAGGGAGCCACATAGGAATGTTTTGGCTCACATTTCGATTGGCCTATTACTGTGAGTCTTTTTTGCCAATGTCACACTGTTTTGTTCAGGTCGAGTGTGTCTTGTAACGGAATACGGTGTATATCATCGGTCACATTCCAGTTAGCGGCTAGGACGGGCAAAACAGGAAAGTAGGGATGGTGTGCATGCAGAGGCACTTTATGGTGACAGGTGATGCCTGAGGCCCCCTGAACGGGTTGTGCGGCTCGCCGGGGGGGGGGGTAAGGGTTGCCTGGGAGACCAACCCTACTCACTAACCCAGGTGTTGTGCGGCACCGGGTTGGGGGTGACACCGGAAGGTCTACCTCCCCCAGAAGGGGCAGTCCGGAGGGATGGCGAGATCACTGCCACCCCTCAGGCTGGGTGTGTTTTCACCCAAGAAGTGCCAGCTAGCTGCTGTCACAGTTAGATGCCCATCCTAGTTACCCCTTTGCAGGTATTTCAATAAATGTGGCCCAATTTTCAACCCAAGCTTGTTGTCTGTGTCTTCTTTAATCCATCTCCACTCGCAATGTCTTAAACAAGAGTTTGTTGGCCTTTTATGATACCCCAAATTAGCTGCCTTGGGCAGCCATCTCACTTGTGTAAGGTAAACTTGTTCTGTGTTGCTCCAGAAGGCACTTCTGGACCTAACACATAGAAATTGCAGGGAAGCAGATTTTAGCTAAACATTAGGAGAAACTTCCTAATGCCCTCGAGCTGTTTGACAGTGAAACAGATGGCCTCAGGAGTTGGTGGGCTCTCCTTCACTGGGGATATTGAGCAGAGACATGGCCTATATGGCCTTAAAGGTCCCTTCCATCTCTATGATTCTATGGTAGGGGCAGCCCTAGATATTATAGTTGTGGTAGCTACTTTCCTGTTCAGGGACAGTATATCCCTAATTACCAGATACTAGGGACAGACAGCAGGACTTTATACCCTGCTGGAGAGCTTCCCAGAGGCACCTGGAGGGCTCTTGTTGGGAGCTGCATACTGGTCCAGATGGATAGGAGCAGAATATTGGCATTTGGTCTTCTTATAGAACCACTTCTCATGGCCTTAAAGTTTTGGTTAGATCTAACTTGTACCACCATTACCATTGTTTCAATAGAAATAGTCTCTGTTAGGACTGTCTACCTCTCTGAATTGCCTCTGCCCATGATGGTATGAAAAACATCATGATGGAACAAAAAATTATGAAGGCTTATTATGAAGACCCCACATTCTTAACCCAATGAGGTGGTTTATTCAGCTTAATGGGAATTAAAGATGTAGAGTACTTTTAAATAGGGATGTGTGAGGAATCCACTGTGATGGCTTATTTTTAAATGGATTTCTTCAATCTGGAGCCTTCAGAAACAAACATAGACCAGATGCATTTTGTATCCAAACTTTTGTGTGTCCAAACATTTTTGGGTCCAACATTTTGGGATTTGAGATGCATTCTGCAGAATTAAAACAACAACAACAACAACCTGCATCCAATGAAATGCACACTTTTGAAAAATGTGCAAATAAAAATGTGTACATTAAAAAAAAATGTGCATAAACACGTGTTAGCCAATGGATGGATGTGCAGAAAACATGCATACAATTTGGAAAAAAAGGTGCGCCAAAATGCACACCTTATTAAAAGTATAGAAAAAAAGTATGCATTTATGTCCTCAAAACAAAACAAAACATCTGCACAAAACCCATCAAGGAATGGACTCACTGGCGAAACATGGTGAAAGTCTATACAACCAGAAATGGCATGTCCATACAGCTCTACTTTCAGGGAAGCCATATATATATTTGTATCACCATTTCTGCAATATTTCAGTGTTTCTTATCACCAGCTGCCACCTGACGAAGCTGTAACATAGTAGGGGTGGACGAAAGTCACTTACCTGTCCTCGAAGCTTGTTCGGGGTGGGGGGGAGGTGCTTTGCTGCTCCCCCCGCGAAATTCAGGCCAGGGAGGAGGCGCCTCGTCTCGCCCGGCCGCGAACTCCAAAGTTTAAAAAAAAAAAAAAAACACCCCCGTGATAGGCTACGTGATGTTTAACGTAGCCTATCACGGCTAGATCTGCAAAGTCAGCCATGATAGGCTACGTAAATCGTCACGTAGCCTATCACGGGTGACTTAAAAAAAAAAAAAAAAGCACGTACGCAAATGGCGGCCCCCATAGGGAGCCGCCATTCGCGTTCCTTATTTGGTCGCTGTAGTCTACGTAAATCTTTACGTAGACTACAGCGACCAAATAAGGAACGGAAATGGCGGCTCCCTATGGGGGCCGCCATTTGCGTACGCGCTTTTTTTTAAAAGTCACCCGTGATAGGCTACGTGACGATTTACGTAGCCTATCACGGCTGACTTTGCAAATCTAGCCGTGATAGGCTACGTTAATCGTCACGTAGCCTATCACGGGGGCGTTTTTGTTTTTTTTCTTTTATTGCAATGGCAGCGGCAGCAGCCGGTCGAAAGATCGGCTGCCGCCCCTGACGAAGACCCGACGAACCGCCGGCCGGACCCGCCGCCGGGAGGGACATTCGGCAAAGGTAAGTCCCGTCCCGGGGGGGGTGCGGGGGGCGGGGGGTGCGGAGAATTTCTCCCCGAAACTTGTTCGGGGGACCGAACACGTTGGCGCTTGGCCCCCCGAAGTTTTGGGGAGATATTCTCCACCATCCCTACCAGATGCTTATGAGAATGATTGTAATGTAGGCTAGCCACAGAGATGAAGATTCAAGGTAGTGTGAAATTCATTTGTACAATGGAAACATAATTGAATATGTATCAGATGTGGAAAAGCCCTTGACAAATGTAACAAAATTCTCTTAACTTCCCTCAAAATTCCTATAGATGTTTTACATCAGTGAGTCACTTCAAATTCATTTTGTATTTTAGTTCCGGCAAATGTTGTTGTCAGTTTTAGCTGTCATCCCGAAAGCTGTTCAGGGAAAGGGCAGGATTCAGGTGTGTGTGTGTGTGTGTGTGTGTGTGTGTTTGGTCTTGCAAATCTATACTCCCAATCTTGCTCTCCCTGCCCTCCTCCATTTGTATCTTTGGGTGAAATCTAGCAGGGTACTTATGCCCTGCTGATTCTCTTGTGCATTTTGTTGTGCAAGTGCCGTGGTGGCTCATGCCAATTCAGTCGCATGACCTTATGCAACAGAGATTTAGCACTTCTCAGAGGAAGCCTTTATATGAGCAGAAACACTCATTTCTTTATCAAGACAGGTTGGCGGAGCTCTCTTCCACAAGCTCTGCTGACCTGACCCATTCCAGGAATGAATGTTTTAACTCATTGCTGGTTGTCCTGAAGCTCTAAATCTTCATTCTTCATGCGGTGGGCACCGCTTGTGAATGGGAATTGGTGGGGTGTAAGAGAATCTGTGGAGGCGTAAGCACCCCATTGGATTCTGCACTTTGAATTCCTCCAGCCCCAGCTTTCTCCCTGCTGCCATCTTGTTTCACCATCACTTAAAATTGTGATTATATATATATATATATATATATATGTAAAGGTAAAGGTGTCCCCAACCAGTCGTGTCTGACTCTAGGGTGCGGTGCTCATCCTTGTTTCTAAGCTGAAGAGCCAGCGCTGTCAGAAGACACTTCCGTGGTCATGTGGCCGGCATGACTGAACACTGAGGTGCACGGAACGCTGTCACCTTTCCCACCGAGGTGGTACCTATTTATCTACTTGCAATTTCTTGCTTTCGAACTGCTAGGTTGGCAGGAGCTGGGACTGAAGACGGGAGCTCACTCCGTCACGCGGCACTCAGGTCTCGAACTGCTGTCCTGCCGACCTTCCGGTCTGCAGTTCAGCGTCTTAACCACTAAGCCACCGCGGCCCATATATATACACACACACACACACACACACACACACACACACATATATATGATGTACTAATGTGAAGATGTGGCAGCTGTCACTCAGGAAGTTCCCTAATTGCTTTCTGCTATCTCCTAGGCCTTTATAGCCCATATTATGTTTTTGCTGTTATGTTTTATTACTCTCTTTGTTCCGTTCAGTTGGCTATTCTGCCAACCCTATAACCAACACCAAGAAGGAAGAGTTGTGAGTGAATTGTATGGAAGGAAGAATCATGAGTGAATAATATGTATGTCCTGGAAGGAAGAGGACCCCCCCCCCAGGGCATACATTAGAGATCTTCTATGAGAACTGGAGTTTTATGAACCAATGAAAGAAGGGATTAGGAAATTACTGAAGTAAATGTTGATAATTGCCACAGGTACCTTTATGTCAGCTGACATCTCCCTGCCAGGCTAGTGAGCAAATAACTATCCACACCATTTTGTGAGGATTTTTGGGTAACTGTGTCAGAAAATGTAATTATATAATAATGACTTTTCCTAGCTGCTCTGAACATTAATTTATCCTCAGGCACCACATGAGGTAATGAGTGTGGCGGTAGACAAAAATAAAGTGTGGAAAATGAAAGGAAGGTATGTGAACTGCTTGAATACCATGAGTCAGTGAAAGCATTAAGCACAAAATACCAGTTGTGTGTCATTAAAGCTATGAGTGACCTAAAACTTTGACACTGTATGGATGAGGCTCTGTGGTTTATGAGAGGGGCGGTGTCCACTGCACATAGTGTGGAATGGAAGCAGTTATGCATCTATAAAACTCCACCTGGACCAAAGGCTGTTCCCCAAATCTGTTACTGAAACATCACTTAGTGTATGATTCATAACCAAATATCCAAGTATGATAGATCCACTCTTGTTAATTGTAGATTTTAAATAATCAGCCCCACAAAAAACACCCTAGAATGTGTAAAGACATACGAAGTACTTGCTAAGGAAATATAAAGCATTTATAGACAGCAAAACATCATGATGTACATGCCTATATATTTATAGATTATATTTTAACATGAATGTAGGGTGTGAAGATATTACAGATAAGTAAAGGACTTCCCTTGACCACCTCTCACAATATTATGAAACTTTTCTTTCTTTCTTTCTTTCTTTCTTTCTTTCTTTCTTTCCTTCTTTCTCTTCAAGTTCAGTTATTCATAATACAAATGTGTGAATTAGCAAAACCTGAGCTCACTGAATATTCAAAATATTCTCCAAATATTCCATCTCGAAGCTTGCTCTGACTTGAGTCCATATCAGATCGTTAGTAATGTATTTTTTTCTTCTTGCATGACGATTGGTGTGTATTTGTGTTTATTTTCCCAAAATGTAGGCATCAATTGTGTGCATTTTGCAATGTACTCATTTTTGAAACATACTCATTTTGAAATGTATGCATTTTTGAAAGATGCACATTCTCCCCACATGATTACAGCAAATTTATGCACATTGTTTTTTAAATGTTCTCATTTTGAAATGTATGCATTTTTTAAATGTACGCCTGCTGTTGTACTTTTTTTTTTTTTTGGTCTGCAAATCAAATTGCAAACTTGGTCATGTACAGACTTTAACCATAGATTGCATCCAAGTCTGTGTTTGGTCTGGAAGGTGTGAACTGGGTAAAATCCTGATCAAAAACAAACTGGAATGTATTTCTCAGACATCCATAGTCACTAACTATTAATGCGCTGGTCAAATGTCACCTTATATTTTGTTTCAACCTATAATTTATCTCTACTAAACTCAATCCAGTCCTGTGCAATGTAAAATTAATGTTATTTGATTATAGTGTATAGCTGCAGTTACCATTTTGTTTAAATTTCAGACACCAATCTTTGAAACTGGATTTATTTTTAACAAAAAACACCTTTCATTAACTTGCACCTGTTTATAAAATTGGTTCTATAAAAAGAACCAGATTTATGAGTTTTGGCTCATGGAAGTAGAAATGTTTTTTGAGTGCTAACTTTACAAAAGAAATGATGTGAATATCTAGCATGCATGCATGCATGCATGCATGCATAACTAAATAAATAAACACATGCACACTACACTTTTGAACCATATCTTCAAAAGGTGAGGACGATTCTTCAGCAGGCTGGAATTGTTATGTCCTAATATTAAGTGCTTCTTTGTTTTTATCTTGTTCTGTACATTTGCAAAATGAGAATAATAATAAAAAAAGATTTACTTCACTTTTGGAGGTGTTTGTATGAGTCTACCTGAGTGCACTGTTAATATTGACTTCAAAGATTTATTTCAGCTTTCCTGCTATGTGATAACCATCATCCTATTATGAATTCTTTAATCAAACAGTCAGTTGCCTTTGTGCATCACAGTCCTTATCCACAACCCACTGACATTAAACGGGATTTTCTTGGATTTTAAGACAAAACAATCCCACAGTCTTCAAATTCAAGCCCTTAGGCTTAACCAGGTTGTATCTGCCTGTCTATTTAGACCACAGACTGAGATTTGTGACTGACAAATCAAATGAGGTACTGCTTGCGTGCCTAAAGTGGGCAGAACTGAAGTAATAGGGTGGCTATTTGAGAGACTTACTAGGACTCTATGGACTCTATGAGCAGAGTCGTGTACTTCATTTTGATATGGCAAAGGCATGAGAGAGAGGATTTTTCTTTTATTGCATTCCTTTAATAGTATGAATATTGCATTAGCACGTGCCCTTCTGTTGTGACACCATGCCACTTCATGATGAATTGCATTTACAGATAGGAATGGGAGAGCCAAGGATGTTCAAACTTGCCAAAATACTCCAAACTTCACTTCAAAGAGAAACTTCACATCGTAGGTTTGTTTGCAACCTGTTATTCGGTTCATTTGACTGGGAGAAGTGCGCATTTCGAATGGGAAAAGCGAGATTTCTGTGTATATTTTTCAAAACTGTGCTTCCCCCCCCCCATTGTCTAAAACATGAAAAGGGGCATAGGTTCAAAGTGAGACTTCTCAAAAATATGCATTTTTTGAATGTGATCACAAGTTCCGGAACATGGGATCATTTCCCCCCAGAATGTGCTCCTGCTTGCATTTGTGATTGTAAAGGGGGCATGTTTGGGTGATTTCCACACTGCAACAACATTCTCATAGATCTCTATTTAGAGAGCAACATAATGGATATGGAGGGGGAGAATTCATGGCAGTGACTTTGCTGCATCTAAAGCCCTAGTGCCTCACTGTGACCAGGGTGGGAGGTGCAGAGAAACATTATTTTTGACCATTACCTTTTCTCCCTCTTCCCATTGATTCCAATGGAAGAGAGTTTACCACACCAGCACCGGGGCTCATGTAGCTAGAGGCAGTGGAAGATGGTAGCTTTGATTTTGGCGGGGCTGTGAGTCCATGCTGGGTTTCAGTCAGAACCAGCCAGAATTCTAAAGGAGCTGTCCAAGGTGCTGAACCCATTTGGGGGATAGGGTTCAGCACCGTGTACAGCTCCTTTCGAGTTCTGACAGCTTCCAACTGAAACCCAGAATGAATTCACAGCTCCGCCGAAAGTGGGGCTGCTGTCCTCCATCAGCTAGGGGTCTGTTTGTGGAGGGCATTGTCAGGAGTGCCCTTGCTGCCTTCTGAAATCCTCAAGTAGCCAGAATCAACATGCAGATGATAGGGCTCTTTTCCAAAGCTTTATTTCCTTTCAACTTAATGATGCTTACAGATGCTAATTGCCTGAGCCTAATGAGGGAAACTTAAGTGAGCTGCCTACCAGGGGTTTCTAGCCTTAGGGAATCAGTTGGTCTCCATTTGGAGGAAAAAGGTGGGAAGTCTCTGAACTTAAGGGCTAGGAGGTGAAAGTCCACCCTTTTCCCATGGGGCATCGGGGCGCAGCTGTTGACATCGTGCCAAATGGGCCGAGTGCCTCCTCTTGGAACCCTTCATCTCCCGCTTGTCCCTGCGCCAGCGCCTAGCATCCCAAAGCTCCAGTTATCCCTCCCTCCCCCTGCCTGCCAGGGTCGCTACCACTCTCAGGAACGTGAGCAGGGAGGGGCTCTCCCCCCGGCGGCACCTCTGAACAGCACGCAGGTTCCTCTCCCACGGTTTCTATCTCTTCCTCAGAATCAGAACTGCTTTGGGGCTCTATGGACTGCCATCCAACCCTGACAGGCATGTTGGGAGCATGAGAGAGATTCAGATCCTGTGAATTCATTGTCTCCCCAAACATGGCCCCAGAACACCCCATGGTTTTCACACTGCAACTATTGTGGCACATCATTCCACCACCAGCACACCAGGAAGGCCCCAGCAGCAGACCTCAAGGTCTGCAATATTCTCTGAGCCCTCAGTATAGGATTGCTCCCTTAAGGTTTAATGAAATTGTTACAGCCTATACTTTTTGCACATCATTAGCACTGACTGACCCCACTGTTTACCTTTCCTCCCCTCTACAGTCGTGTGTGTATTTGTGTGTGCATACACTTGCCAAATGAGAACGCTCTGTGCTGCTTATGAAGTGGACTCTAGTCTCCAGAAGCTTGTGCCATAATATATTTATTAGAATTTAGCAATGCTCCATTGTCTTTGTTGCAAATGATGAACACTTCTACTCCTCTGGAAGTTGTCCCATTTTCAAAATGCCTTCAGATGCAATATTCTCAACACAAAATTGACCAGGCAAAGTCACTTTATGGTGACAGTGCCACATCAAAAGGAACAAAGGAAGTAGTGTAGAAAAGTAGCTCCCTCACTGAAACAAGTTCTCCACCTATTCTCCACCTAGAATAGTTCAGTAATATAAGGTTTGAATCTGTCACTTTTCACTAGAACTACCAAACTGAATTAATTTGAATTGCCCTTCTGAGATTACACAATCATTCTGAGATTATACAAGGCAGACATTACTTGCTTTCATGCAGAGAAGGCAAAAATCTCAGCAGAGCAATCTGCAATACAGTCAATGGTATCATAAACCTGCCACATTTTAGATCCTGCTACAATGGATGTACTTGGTGCTTTGAAAAGCAGATATTGTTTCCCCCTGATGTTTTGACAAGTAATTTCAACAACAATGCACATTTGGCCAGCTCATGTAACTTGCATGCCACATCATCTGAATTGTGCGTGGTTTGCACTATGCTAAGAATGACAACCATTAAAAAACTCAAATGCATCTGCCAAAAGAACAGATGGCCTTGTATAGAGAGAACAATGGGACTGGAAGCACAAGGGGAAAAAATCAAAAGAAAAACCAATATCACAAAAGAAACAAAAACCAAAAGGAATGAAATAATGTTGATACATAGGTGCTAGAATGTCATGAAAGGTATTTTAGAGTTGTGCCATCACTAGAGGGAAAGCTTTAAGTTTCAAGTGTCACAACATGACATTTCTGAGGCGCAGTCTCCATAAGAGAGCAGAATGAGAGGGTAGAGTGGATGGTATTGTTTCAAACTTCAGGTGGTGAATGGCTCCTGCCATCACAAGCCCATTTCATGAAAGTTGAGGAAAGGGTAGTAGCTCAAAACTTCTTTGGTTTATTCTATTTTAAACTTCTGATTTTTGTATTACATTTTACTAGGGATGTCAGAGAATTCCACCACGGATCTCAGTGAGGCCGAATGCCCGTGCATTTGCCCCCCCGAAATCTGTGGTGGAACGGCCTGCCACCCCTCTGCCCCCCCGCAGATCCCCCCCGGGACGAGACTTACCTGGGGCAGATGTTCCAGGTGGCGGTGGCTGCGGTGGCTGCGGTGGCTGGTCTTCCGACCGGCTGCCGCCACCACCATTTGCAGTCTGGAGGGTGTTTTTTTTGTTTTGTTTTTACAGAGATGTGATAGGCTACGTAAAGATTTAAAAAAATCTTTTTGGGGGGTAAAAAAAAAAAAACGCATACGCAAATGGCGGCCACCGCCATTTGCATTCCTTATTTTTGTCTGTCTTAGTCTACGTAAATATTTACGTAGACTATTATGGCGAAAATAAAGGGGAACACAAATAGCGTAGCGGGCGCTATTTGCATCCCTTTTTGATTCGCCGTTTTAGCCTACGTAAATATTTACATCCCTAATGGCAGCAGGGTGGGCTGGCAGATACACCTTCTGCAAAAACTTGATCTTGAAGGCTTTGGTGCTCTTGCATTCTTCTAAGCATGCTCAGAAGTGTCCATTCTACCAGCGATCCTTGCAGAATGAGTTCCCAATGCATTTCTGTTTAATGGATTGAATCAGAATGTGCTGGGATCTCAATATTCCAAGTAAATAGGAGGAATGGACATTCTGAGGCATGCTCAGACAAATCTAGGAACATTTGAGGCTTCTACAGATGCTGAAGTCCTCCACACCAGATCTCTGTGCTTCTGCCCCTGGTTTGGCATGGTAAATTTGGGGAAATGGGAGGAGCTGAAAGTAGGAGGGGCAGGAAGTGCTGGTACCAAGCTAAGAACACAAGGGTCCATATAAGCCAACATTCCGTTCACCCAGTTACTAATCAGCTGCCCACAGGAAACCTACAACCAGGACATGAAACCCACAACCCTCCCACCCATGTTCCCCAGCAACTGGTGTACTCAGGCATACTGCCTCTGATACTGGAGGTACCATATAGCCATCAGGACTAGTCATCATCTAGTCCTGATCACCTTATCCTCCATGAATTTGTCCAATCCCTTTAAAGTCATCAAAATAGATGGCTGTGATGTTCCTGTCTCTGAGTTATTCTCCCTCCCATTTCCATGCACTCAAAACTGAAAAATAGCCCCAAAATGTCTGCCTTAGCTTTGGCCATTTGTCCTCACTGAATCCCAAAGCTTCAGCCTTTTTACCTTGAGAGACACCAACTGGGTTAACTGGTTTCCTTTAACCGATATAGGAGTAGGAACAGGAAAATAGATTTTTCTAATTTGGTAACATTAACAAATGTGGTCTAGTGGCTATTGTGGTGTAGAGCCAGCTGTGGTGTAGTGGCTAGAGTGTTGGACTGGGAGCTGGGAGATCTAGTCCCCATTCGGCCATGGAAGCTCACTGGGTGACTTTGGGCCAGTCACAGACTCTCAGCCCAACCTACCTCACAGGGTTGTTGTTGTGAGGATAAAATGGAGGAGAAGGAGGAGGATTATGTATGCCACCTTGGGTTCCTTAAAGAGGAAAAGAGGTAGGATATAAACGTAATAAATAAATAAATATAAATAAATAAATAAATAAATATCAAGCTGACATGGGAAATTTTATATACAACAAAACAAATATTTTATTATTTGCAAGAAAGTTTATAGAGGCTATTATTTAATCATCTTATGCATATTCCTAACCTACCTACCCTTTCTAAACCCATCACCCAAACCAATCTCACTAGATGTACATTAACTGGATCCCTAAACCCCATCTGACTGTTAAACCACCAGGACTCCCTTTTTAAACTCCTTAGAATTTTACTCACTCACAATCCCCTCCCATCTTTCCCTCACACACCAACATCCCATTAACTCTAACTTACCTGGATAACATTCTACAGTTCAAATGTAAGCATTTACATTACAATGCATATGTTACAGTGGCCATCACTAGGGATCTACAGACTGTGTAAAATCTGCTCCGTTTGGGTTTCATGGATTTTCAGGTGCCTTTTGTTCAGTTGTCCACTCACAGATGGATTTTATTTTTATTTATTTTTTGTAGTGTGGAAAAATACGCAAATAATGATGTAAGTAATTACGTAAGTATTTACATAATTTATTTATTTATTTTATTTATTTATTTACCTTAGTGCGTAATATTTAGCATATCTTCCCCCATTCCATTCAACATTTCCTCAGCAGAAATTTACACATTTTCCTATGAATTTATATGCGTAAATTTCAGGAAAGTGAAAAAGCATCCAGAAGTCCACAGACTCCGCATGGCCTGAGGGGGTTGCTCCACTGTGTATTCCACAGGTCAGATTCTTAGAAATCTGAGCTCATTTTTGTCTGTCTTGAATTTCTCCAGCAGCATCCCTATCCATCACTACATCTTGTGGTAGCAAATTCCACAGTTTAACTATGCACTGTGTGAAGAAGTACTTCCTTTTATCTGTTCTGAATCTCCCACTAATCAGCTTCATGGGTTCTCGTATTATGAGAGAGGTAAAAAATGTCTCCCTATCCACTTTCTCCACACCATACATAATTTTGTACACCTTTATCATTCCACCACCACCCCCCCCACACACACACACACACTCACCTTTTCTCTAAGCCTAACCAAACCCTGGCTGTTAGAACCTTCCCTTATAAGGGAGCTGCTCCAGCCCCTTGATCATTTTAGTTGACCTTCTTTCCCCAACTCTACAATATCCTTTTTTTTTAGGTGCAGTGACCAGAACTGTACACAGTATTCTAAGTGTGGCAAAATCATAGTTTTCTATAAGGGGAGTATTATATTGGCAGTTTTATTTTCAGTTTCTTTACCAATTATACCTCACATTTTCCACAGCACTGCACACTGGGTTGACTTTTTCATCAGATTGTCCACCACAACTCCAAGAATAATAATAATGATGATGATGACGATGATGACAATAATAATAAAAATAATAATAATAATTTATATCCCGCCTTTTTCCCAGCACTGGGACTCAAGGTGGCCTTACAGTGTTAAAACTTCTACCATTAAAACCTATATATAGAAATATAAATACAACTGTATAAAAGTTAAAAATATAATTAAATCATCAATATTAAAATTGTAAAGATATTAAAACATTAAAAGACAACCAGAAAAACAAAAATGGTATCCATACGTTGCATTTTCCCAGGTCCAGACTAGGGATGTACGAAAGTCACTTACCTTTTCGCGGATAGATTCATAGTGGGGGGAAGGCACTCCATCCCTCCCCCCGGAATCCTCAACTGGGGGGGGAGGTCCTCCCCCCCCCAGAATCCTGCCCGGCCAGCTCTGCTGCCCGGCGGCCGGAACTCCCTGAAATCCATGGTGGAATGGCCTGCCCCCCCCGCCCCCCGCGGGTCCTCCCTGGGACGAGACTTACCTGGGCCGGATGTTCCAGACGGTGGCGGCACCAGCGGCGGCGGCTCCAGCGGTGGCAGTGGCGGCTGGTCTTCCAACCAGCTGTCACCACCGCCATTTGCAGTCTGGTTGTGTCTGGTTTTTTTTTTTTTTTTTACATAGATGTGATAGGCTATGTAAAGACTTACGTAGCCTATCACGTCTGGGTTTAAAAAAAAAACCATGTGTATGCAAACGGCGGCGGCTACGGCCGCCGCCATTTGCGTTCCTTATTTTTGGCCGTCTTAGTCTACGTAAATATTTATGTAGACTAAGACGGCGAAAATAAGGGGACCACAAATAGCGCCCAATATGCTATTTGCGTTCCCCCTTATTTTTGCTGTCTTAGTCTATGTAAATATTTACGTAGACTAAGACGGCCAAAAATAAGGAACACAAATGGTGGCGGCTACGTAAGTCATTACGTAGCCTATCACGGCTGAATACAGGGATGCAAACGGCGGCAGCTACGACAGCCACCATTTGCGTCCCTGCTAGCCAGCAGCCAGATGTCCGGCTGCTGGCAGAGCTGGCCGGCGGCTCCGCGGAATCCCCGCAGAGCGGAGCCAGCCATCAAAGATTCCTGGGGGGAGGGACGGAGCGCCTCCCCCCTGTCGAGGATTCCGGGGTGAGGGACAGAGCGCCTCCCCCCCTTCGCAAAAAATTCTGTGAAATGGTAAGTGACTTTCATACATCCCTAATGAAGGAAGGTGCCACTCTCGCCTCCCTGGGAAGGGAGTTCCAGAGCCTTGGGGCAGCCACCGAGAAGGCCCTCTCCCGCGTTCCCACCAGGCGTGCCTGTGATGATGGCAGGATGGTGAGAAGGGCTTCCCCTGAAGATCTCAGGGCACGAGTAGTCTCATAAGGGGGAATACCATCTTTCAGATAACCTGGACCCGAGCCGTATAGGGCTTTATAGGACATAACCAGCACTTTGAATTGTGTTTGGAAACAGACTGGGAGCCAGTGAAGCTGTTTTAACAGGGGAGTTGTATGCTCCCTGTAACCAGCCCCAGTCAGCAGTCTGGCCGCAGCTCTTTGAACCAGCTGAAGTTTCTGAACACTCTTCTGAGGCAGCCCCACGTAGAGTGTGTTGCAGTAATCCAAACAGGATGTAACTAAGGCATGTGTCACTGCGGCCAAGTCAGACATATCAAGGAACGGGTGCAGCTGGTGCACTAGCTTTAGCTGTGCAAATGCACTCCTGGCCACTGCTGAAACCTGGGCATCCAGGCTCAGGGCTGAATCCAGGAGCACACCCAAGCTGTGAACCTGTGTCTTCAGAGGGAGTATAACCCCATCCAGCACAAGCTGTATCCCTATTCCCTGATCTACCTTTGGACTGACCAGGAGCACCTCTGTCTTGTCTGGATTAAGTGTCAATTTGTTAGGGATGGCGGAGAATTTCTCCCCGAAACTTTGGGGGGCTGAGCGCCAACATGTTCGGCCCCCCGAACAAGTTTCGGGGAGAAATTCTCTGCACCCCCCCGCACCCTGCACCCCCCCCCGGGACGGGACTTACCTTTGCCGAATGTCCCACCCGGCGGCGGGTCCGGCCAGCGGTTCGGCAGGTGTTCGTGCGGGGCGGGAGCGGCAGCCGGTCTTTCGACCAGCTGCTGCCGCCGCCATTCCAAGAAAAGAAAAAAAAAAAAACCCCGTGATAGGCTACGTGACGAATAACGTAGCCTATCACAGCTAGATTTGCAAAGTCAGCCGTGATAGGCTACGTAAATCGTCACGTAGCCTATCACGGGTGACTTTAAAAAAAAAAAAAAGCATGTACGGATAATGGCGGCCCCCATAGGGAGCCGCCATTCCCGTTCCTTATTTGGTCGCTGTAGTCTACGTAAAGATTTACGTAAACTACGGCAAAAATAAGGGCAACGCTATTTGCGTTGCCCTTATTTTCGCCGTAGTCTACATAAACATTTACGTAGACTACAGCAACCAAATAAGGAACGCGAATGGCAGCTCCCTATGGGGGCCGCCATTAGCGTACGCACTTTTTTTTTTTTAAAGTCACCCGTGATAGGCTACGTGACGATTAATGTAGCCTATCACGGCTGACTTTGCAGATCTAACCGTGATAGGCTACGTTAATTGTCACGTAGCCTATCACGGGGGCGTTTTTTTTAAAAAAACAAAACAATGGAGTTCGCGGCCGGGCGAGGTGGGAAGCCTCCTCCCCGGCCTGAATTTCGGCCGGGCGAGGCGGGAAGCCTCCCCCCCCGGCCTGAATTTCGGCCAGGGCGAGGCGGGAAGCCTCCCCCCCCGGCCTGAACTTCACGGGTGGAGCAGCGAAGCGCCTCCCCCCCACCGCGAACAAGCTTCGACGACAGGTAAGTGACTTTCGTCCACCCCTACAATTTGTTTGCCCCCATCCAGTCCATTACTGCTGACAGACACCAGTTCAGCACCCCAACAGCTTCCTTGGAATTAGATGGAAAGGAAAAGTAGAGTTGGGTGTCATCAGTGTACTGGTGACACCGAACCCCAAAACTCCAGACAACCTCCCCCAGTGGTTTCATGTATATGTTAAATAGCATGGGGGACAAAACAGAACCCTGAGGGACCCCACAAGTCAATGGCCAGGGAATCGAACAGGAGTCCCCCAGAACCACCTTCTGGGTTCGCCCCTCCAAGAAGGAATGGAGCCACTGTAAAACACTGGCTCCAAGTCCCATGCCAGCGAAGCGGCCCAGAAGGATACCATGGTCAATGGTATCGAAAGCCACTGAGAGGTCCAGCAGAACTTACAGGGACACACTCCTCCTGTCTAGTTCCCTGGCATAGGTCATCCACCAAGTCGACCAAAGCTGTTTCTGTCGCATAACCGGGTCTGAAGCCAGATTGAAATGAATCTAGATAATCTGTCTCATCCAGGAATCTCCAGAGTTGGGAGGCCACCACGCGCTCCAATATCTTGCCCAGAAATGGAGTATTGGAGACTGGCTGATAATTATCCAATATAGTGAGGTTCAGGGAGGGCTTTTTTTTAACAAAGGTCTCACCACTGCCTCCTTCAAGCAGGCTGGAATTCTGCCTTGCCTAAGGGAGGCATTAACCACTCCCCTTACCCACTCGGCCAGTCCACCTCTGGCTGCTTTTATGAGCCAGGAAGGGCAAGGATCTAGAACACATGTGGTGGCTCTCACCTCTCCAAGGATCCTGTCCACATCCTCTGGCTGTAGAAATTGAAAAGTATCCAACAACACTGGACAAGCAGGGGCCAAAGTTACATCCTCTGGGTCTGTAGCAACTATAGCATCCAAGTCAGAGCAGATCCGAGTGATTTTGTCTGCAAAGTGCTGAGCAAATTGTTCACAGTGGGCTATCGAGGGGTTTAAATTATCCTCTTGCGGGCTAGCATGTAAAAGACCCCTAACCACTCGAAACAGCTCCACTGGATGGCTCTTTGCAGATGCAATAGCAGCAGAAAAAAATATTTTCTTTGCTGCCCATTTTGCCACAGAGTAGGCCTACAAATAGGCTCTAGCCAACGTTCGATAAGATTCACTCCGAGTTTTCTGCCAACATCGCTCCAGTCGTCTTCTCACTCGTTTCATCACTGCCAGCTCCCTAGAAAACCAGGGTGCTGGTGCAGCTCCACTTTGTCAGAGAGGACCCTCAGGAGCAATTGTGTCCATGAACCTGGTCATTTCTCCCTTCCAGATATTGGCCAGCGCTTCGACAGAATCACCTGCCGAGGCAACAGGAAAATCCCCAAGAGCCATCAGGAAACCATTCGGATCCATCAGCCTCGTGGGGCTGACCATCTTAATCATCCCTCCATCCCTGCAGAGGTTCTGAGTGCCAGCAAGTCTAAACCCCACCAGGTAGAGATCTGTCCATGACAACAGAACTATAGAGAGTTCCCCCACTCTCAGATCACTATCACCCCATCCAGCACAGAAAACGAGGTCCAGAGTGTGCCCAGCAGCATGGGTGGGGCCAGATACCTTCTGGGACAGACCCATGGTTGTCATGGCGGACATGAAGTGCTGGGTCGCTCCCGACAGGGCAGCCTCAGCATGGATGTTGAAATCCCCCAGCACAACAAGCCGAGGGGTCTCCAACACCAACCCCGAGACTACCCCAGCTAGCTCAGGAAGAAAGACTGTTGAGCAGCGGGGTGGACAGCACACCAACAGAATCCCTATTCTGTCCTGGGCACCCACCTTCAAATACACACACTCGAAGCCAGCAGACTGCGGGATAGGGCACCTGGTAAGGGGGATCGAATCACAATAGACCACTGTCACTCCACCTCCCCACCCCCCAGGTCTTGCCTGGTGCTGAACAGAGAACCCTGGAGGGCAGAGCTGAGAGAGATTACCCCCCCAGCTTCGTCCAGCCAGGTCTCTGTAATACAAGCCAGGTCAGTGCGCTCATCCAGGATCAAGTCCTGGATAGCAGTTGTTTTACCATTCACTGACCTGGCATTCAGCAGCAGCAGTTTCAACCCAGGGGGTCTGTTGCCAAGGCCATGCAGGTTATTTGAACTGGGGAACAGTTTAGGGACAGTCAGCACCCTATTGTTACACACTCTGCCTTTAGTGTGTGACTGTCTCCCCGCTCCATATCTCCCTCTGCCCTGTAGAGCCGTAATGGCCGTTCCCTGGCTCCCAACACCTCCCCCCTTCATTGGAAAGCACATATTTAATGCAGGCAGTCCAGCAGGCCACACTGAGGCAAACAGTCCCCTTCCCTCCTTTCAAGCAGGGGGACAGGCCCTCACTCTCATGCTCCCCTGAAGTGGCTCCCCCAAAGGGGCAACCCCCTTTGGTGTCTCCCCCTTCAGCGGCGACACCCGCCAGCAGTGGTCCCGCCCCCACCAGGCCTAGGTTTTGTGCCCCAGCTTCCACAGGTGTTGCAGCTGGGAGTGGGGTGGTGCTTGGCTGGACCTGGGTCTGCAAGAAGGCAGAGTAGAAGTCCCCCAGGTGGAGGTACAGCAGAGTAGAAGTCCCCCAGGTGGAGGTACCGGATCCCACCTGCCTTGCAATACTGAAAGTCTTCCTCTCTCCTTGCAGCAACAATGGCAACTCTTTCTTGGTCAGTCACCACTAGCTCAGATCCCATCAACTAATGCTTGAAGTCCCCCCCCCCCCGCCACACACACACATACATATGCATCACTTTATGCTTGCTTACATTGAACCACATTTGCAATTTTGGTGCCCATTCTCCCAGTTTGGGGAGCTCCTTTTGGAGCTCCTAACAATCCTTTTTTGTTTCAACCACCCTAAATAATTTGGTGTCATCAGCAAACTTGGCCACTTCACTGCTCCCTCCTAATTCCAGATCATTTATGAACAGTTGAAAAGCCTTGGTGCCAATACAGACCTCTGTTGGAGCCCATTATTTACATCCTTTCATTGGGAGGATTTACCATTTATTCTCTGTTTTTTGTTCTTTAACCTGTTACTGATCCATAAGAGGACCTCTCCTCTTATTCTGTGATTGCTAAGTTTGCTCAGGAGTCTTTGGTCAAAAGCCGTTTGGAAATCCAAGAAAACAATGTCTACTGGATCAACCCAGTCCACATATTTATTGACACTGTCAAAGAACTCTAAAAGGTTAGTCAGACAGGACTTACTTTTGCAGAAGTGATGTTGATTATTTTTTGGCAGGGCTTGTCCTTCTATATGTTAACTAATTTTATCTTTAGTAATGTTTTCAACCAATCTACCTTGCACAGACGTTAAGCTAACCAGCCTGTAATTTCCCAGATCCCTTCTGGATCCATTTTTCAAAAACTGGTGTTACATTGGGCATTCTCCAGTCCTCAGGTACAGAGGCTAATCTGTTACATATTTGTGTTATAAGATTTGCAATTTCATATTTGAGTTATTTTAGAACTCTACGATGGATACCATTTGGGCCCGGTGGTTTATTAGCTTTCAATTTGACAATAAGGTTGAGAATTTCATATTTTGTCACCACTATTTGCCTCAGTTCCCAAAACTTCCTTCCTGAAAACATCTGTTCAGGCACAGGTATCTGCCCTATATCTTCTGCAATGAAGATAAGCTTAAAAGAATTCATTCAGCTTCTCCGCAGTCTCCTTATTCTCCTTTAGTGGGGATGCTGGACAAATCAGCCGCAGACTCAAATGAGGCCAGATTCCAAAGAATCCAACCTCTGGAGTCTGCAGCAGGCTGGTCACACTCACCTCCATAAACAGCTGTAATTTATGTAACAGTAAGTGCTTTACAGCACAAATGTTGTTAAACCACTTATGGCTGTAATTTTCCTGTGATAGGCTAATAGCAGCTGCCATTAGCCCATCTTGTCTTTCAGAAAGCTGGAGAGCCACTCTGTCAACTCCAGCAGATGTGGCAGGGCTCCAGAGAAATCTGTGGGACCCTTAGTGGCCCGAATTGCCCTATGGTGCCCCCCCACTGGACAGGACATTGGGGGATTTGCTCATCCCGAAGTACGTATTTAACTCCATTATCATCCAACAGTCCAACTGCCTCCCTAGCTGGTTTCCTGTTTATGACATATTTAAAGGATTCTTTATTGTTGGCTTTGTTGTTTTGCTCCTCAGAATGCTTGTTGTGCATCTCTTATTGAACCAACATGGACCTCTACTGCTGACTCCACCTCAGCACTATCAAGAAGGTGAACCATTTCACTTTGTTATAGTTATCATGCTGATGCCCTCATGATAATGGGTGTCTGGTTATAAAGGAATTAATGCATGTCCAGCAACTTGATAAGCAGAGTCAGAACAGCGGTACACTTTTTGTAAGTTTTGGAACTTTGGTGGGAGTGGGGTGGGAACTGAGTGAGCATACAATCCCCCCCCCCCAGTCTCTCAGTTTTTAAAATCCCAAACTCCTACTAGACATGTGGAAACATGTCTAGTAAGCAACTTAAAGTTGTTCCTTGGATACCAGCCACTGATTCTAGTGGAGTCATTATAATAGTCAATTCTTAAATGACTGTATCTTTACATGCCCACCTTTCAAACGAAATGTAAAGTGAATCCCTTAGCCTCCATGGAAAATGGGAACCAAGGCATTGTCGGATCATCTGGAGCATGAGTTAAGCTGTTGATCTATCAAGCAGGTGTGGCATAAACCAGAACACACACAGTTTCCTGTGTAGCATGTCACTAATTATCGCAAGGCTGAACTGAAGCAAACCAATGACCTATGTATAAAAAAGGTCGAACACATATAGATACTCTGGTCCACCCTTTCCCTCTAGACAAGGATATATATATATATATATATATATATATATATATGAAAGAAATCCAGCTGGCTTATGATGAGACAAAATTTCCATGTCTCTGAATAAGTAACCTCAGAACTAGATTATTATGAATAGTGATCCTTAAACATTGTCAAAAGAGGAACAAGGGAATAAAAATCAGAGGCTCCCTGTGAGAGATTTCCTCCCTGCCCCTCCCACTCTCATAATAATCCAAGCTTGCTATAGGCATGCAGTTAAAAGAGATGGTTGCAAGGAATCACGGAAGAATTCATCTCTCTGTTATACTGGTGATACTCTAGACTAGAGTGATCAATCAGCACAAATTCAATTGCGCTTTGAATGGAGGACAGCTTGGACATTGCACTTGGATCAGCATTTGTTGTTACAGCATGTCTGAATATGTCTCATTGCATTTCATCTGGAAGACTTCACTGCCAGACACTATCAGCTGTTGTTTATATATTACTGTCCCTGTACATTATCAGCATCCTGATTTACAGAGATACACCGACTCCATCCATGTCCTGGGTCCATCATGGTTTACAGAGCAATCCTATGGTCCTGCTAGAGCAGCAGCTGCTATGTCACAGTTACACTGGCATTACGTTGATATAATGGAGTCACAATCTTATGCACTCCAGCAGCAAAGCAGAAAGCAAAGCAATGCCAACAATAACAATAGGAACTAGAAATAATGTAGTAGACAGCCCTGCAAAATCCATTTCAGACATCTGTCAGAACATGCATAGGATGGGGTAGAGTCAACTGTCTGCCACTCACAGTATGCATTGTTGTTGTTGTTCTTGTTATTTACATTTCTATACCACCCCATAGCCAACAATCTCTGGGTGGTTTACAAAGGTTAAAACATTAAAAATACAATCTGCAAAATTTAAAAATATAAGAAACACACAAACAGACGGTATATACAAAGACAACATATATCGAAAAACAACATTGAGCAATCAGCCAAACCATAAAACAAATCCAGGATCAATTAAAACTCATCACATCTTTTAGCCTTGTGATATGTTCCATGGGGTTTCCTTGGTGCCAGGTGGGTCTCATCAGGGAGATCATTCCCAATTGGGGGGGGGCACCACTGAGAAGGCCCTCTCCCTTTTTGCATGTTGATTGAATATATGAAGCCCCAGTTGGACCTCTGAGAGGGACTTAAATTGCACTGCATTTTAAGATAATTTATTTGTATTTTATAATAATAATTTACACAAATTACACCTGAAAATTGCATAACTTACACAAATTGCTGCCGCAACTTCTGTAAATGATGGTTTTTACAGGGAAAAACACACACAGAAGTTCCCAGATTTTGGGAACAGACCCACAGCTTGACTCACAAATGCAAGCTGAGCTAGGGGGCTTCTGGGAAATCCAGCAAGGGGGGAAAAAGGCCAGATTTCCCTGGGACAGCCAAGTGGCTGTATAAAGGCTGTTTAAAGGCTGCTCCAGAACTTAACAGAACCTGTGAGCACCTTCCTAATAAAAGAAGCCACTGATTCTGTTTGCAAAGTAATTACCAGGTGAAGATTTCCCAGTCGAGCAATACCTATAAATAAAGGGGTTATTGGGGGCTGTATTTTTTTTCTCCAAGAAAGCCTCTCTCGAGCATTAAAGATCATGTGTGAAATCATGGATGGTGTTGACTTATTGACAACAGTCACTTTATTTCTGCAGTGGAAACTCTGAGGATAAGCTCAGTCTCCAATCTGTGATAAGATACTTCATAAGTATGACATTTTTTCATGTGCCCTGGTGATTAATTGATCATTTGAAATGCTGATTACCTAATCAGCCAAAATATTAACCAGCAGCCAGCTAAACAACAGTACAATACCAGTGCCCAGGTGAACATTTCAAGGCGGTGGGGACCCAATCCTCACCTAGTTTGCATTCTGATTTATTTAGATTTCAATCCTCAGTACTTATCAATAACAACATTTCCCTTGTTGTCAATGTTTTCACAAGCTTCATGCCCTTTATTCATTAGACATGATTCATTTGTTTTAATAATAATAATAATAATAATAATAATAATAATAATAATAATATGAGAGTACAGTATATGGAAGACTTCATTCCACCCCATTCTGAATTCTACACAGATGCTAATTGGGCACTTATGCCCCTGATGATTCCCTTCCACCCTGCCAGTTCTCTTTTATAGGCAGTAGGGATTTCATTGCACAAGCAGGTGCCACCACTTATCCAATGGATATCTCCTAAGGGAAGCCCCAAAATGAGTGGAAATGCTTGTTTCTGGAAGGAGGCAGGTTGGCGTAGCTCCCTCATGCGAGCTGTACTTGACCAGCCTTCTTACAGAAATGAGCATTTCTGCTCATTTTGGGTTGCCCCAGAAGTACTAAATCACTGTTGTTAAAGCAGTGGGGGCCACTTGAGCAACAGCATTGGTGGGGCATAAGAGAATCACCAGGGGCATAACATAAGCACCCCATTGGATTTTGCCCTCTGTAATTATGTCCACTATGGGCTGGCTGCAAAGAGGAGGCCTTGTTTCCCATGTAAATCTACCCACCTTGGAGGCCCTGCTTCATGTGCAGTACATGTAAAGTACAGTAGATGCGAATACAGGGCATGGTCTTCTGTGCAGTGGCACCAGTTGTGGAACTCTCTTCATTGATAAATCTGCCTCACTTGTTAAACCAGGGGTACATCATAATGTTCTCAATCTCCTTGTCCTTCTAGCTTTCACATGCCAGGTCAAGATGCCACTTTTCCAGAATGCTTTTGAGATGCTCTGACTGGATTGTTGTATGGATATTTATTACCACTTGGGTTAATGCTGCTGCTAACTGGAATTTTAGTGGGTTTTAAAATTTAATTTCATTTAATTTTATATGATGGGTTAACTTGCATTGTTTCAGTATGTTTTATGAGCCACCATGGAGATTTCAAATTAGAAGGTGAGCTATACACGTTTTAATAAATTACACAAATAAATATATAAAAGTCAAAGTAGATGGGCAGGACACCAAACTTTAGGGAAGAAATAGATAACTAGTGCATACTCGAAAAATCAAATTTAATCAGAAGAGAAATTTCTTTTTTCTTTCTAAACCTTTTTTTTTTTTTAAAAAAAATGAATTGGTTTCATTCCTTGGTTGGATTCAGAATTTGCTTCTCATGGACAGAAGGCCTCCTTTCATCAGCAGGAGCTTCTGATCCAGTGCAGCAATCCCGCTAGTGGAATGGAGGAAGTCTTCATTGATTTCCTCTTCCCCCTGCAGTCTCCTATGCCCTTCAATCTGCTCTAAAGGGACCCCCCTGAAAAGATGAGGAATGTGTCCTCTCCCCTGTTTCGGCTGGCAGGAGCATTTTGAGCTGAACTCTGTTCAGGGAATGCTCCCACTGGTGAAAAAGAGGCATGATCCAACCCCATATTTGTATCATTCTCAGTTAAGACATACCAAATAATTCAGCACTTCAGTTAATGAAATTTGAAATCTCTTGAACTGGTCAAAATCCAAACTTATAATTACCGTTACAGTATTTCATGTGGACCAAGCTACTCCTTAAAGGTTTCCTGCTGGTAGGCATTAGTTTGAATTCAGTGTAAATCAATAGAGATTACTACTACTGGACCTGGTATCACTTGCAATCTGCAGTTGCTATTTGAATAGGTATAGCAGAGACCTGCAAATCAAATCAGCACACCAGGATTTGGTTCTCCAATCTTACTTTTGTGGTTTACTATTATATGGGCACAACGGCATTTGCTTGTTTGTAGAGTTTTCTGAGGCTTAAGATGCATGTATGTATACTTCTACAATTACAACAGACCAAGTGGGTTTTGTCTTTTTTATGGGTTTTTATTTCTAGAATTAAACATTGTACAAGAGGGCGTAGTTCAGATTTTAAGTAGCTCACCGCATGTATAAATGGTTTCCATTGTTAGTGTCTACCCTCTTTCCTATATTAATGCCTTACAATGAGAAAGAAGTGGGGGGTTGCCAGCTGTAACCTGATGTTGTATTACTTTGTACTTCAAACTCTGCACTTTCATAATGTATTTATAACAATTCCCGGATTAGGGGAAAATCCATAGACAATGTCCTTAAACCACCATATAATTTGGCACATTTGGCAGAGTGCATTCAGAAGAGGCTCAGCAGTGTAAAAGCTAGATAATTCTATAGCTCAGGCTCAGAGTATATTACTGGGGTAACATGGGGGCCTTGCATGGAAACTGCAGGGCTTAGAAGCTAAACAACAGAGTTGCACTTATAGAGATGTGTGGGAGAAACACGCCATGCACCCACCTGAACTATTCTTGGCTCAAAGCTATGTGACATTAGTCACCCACTGCCTCATTCAGTTTCCCTTTTTTGCACATATATATATATATTCCTTTTATAAATATCACCACTGAATATATTAAAAACACCAAAAAAGCACTATACATGAAGTATATATTGGTGAATATATTATTGAGATACAGTCTGGTTTCTGGAACTAAGGTTGCCAACTGAAGAGGTCCAAAATAAGGAACACATTGCGAGATCATAGGAAAAGGAGTGTCAGAATGTTTCTAGTCTTTTATAGAAAATAATGCCTATGTAATATAGACTGGAAGTGTTCCTTGATATTATACTGTCTCGGGATCATCAGTTGGTGGCACAGGCAAGGAGTGTATTTGCACAAGTATGCTTGGTGCACCAGCTGCAACCATCCTTGGGTCAATCTGGTTTGTCAACAGTTACCTATGCCTTGGTTACATTATGTGTAGACTACTGCAATGCACTCTGTGTGGGACTACCCCTGAAGAATGTTCAGAAGTTTCAACTGCTGCCATATTGCACTTGTCTTGAAAGACCAGCACTGGTTGCTAATTGCTTTCCAGACTCGATTTAAGGGATTGCTTTTAACCTTGAAAGACCTAAACAGTAGAGCAGTGCAACAATAGACTAACAAAATTCTCCACCTTATTTGTGGGCAGAGAAATTTGGGAGACAGTTTCACCAAATTTCTTGGGCAGGGGGAGAAATTCTCAACACTTTCTCACAGGCAGCGCCCCCCATTGGCATGGCTATCTATCTATCTATCTATCTATCTATCTATCTATCTATCTATCTATCTCCCCTTCAGGGATCGCTGCCTTGTTGTCGCAAAGGGGCTTGCATAACTCAGTGAAGCCATAAGCTATGCCATGCAGGGCCACCCAAGATGGACAGGTCATGGCGGAGAGTTCTGACAAAATGTGGTCCACTGGAGAAGGAAATGGCAACCCACTCCAGTATTCTTGCCAAGAAAACCCCATGGAACGTATCACAAGGCTAAAAGATATGACGCCGGAAGATGAGACCCTCAGGTTGGAAGGTGTCCCATATACTCCTGGGGAAGAGCAGAGGGAATTTCCAAGTAGCGCCAGAAAGAGTGAAGTGGCTGGGCCAAAGCCGAAAGGACACTCAGCTGGGGATGTGTCAGGTGGTGAAAAGAAAATCCAATGCTGTAAAGAACAATATTGGTTAGGAACTTGGAATGTAAGATCAATGAATCAAGGTAAGCTGGAGGTGGTCAAACATGAGATGGCAAGATTGAACATTGACATCTTGGGAATCAGCGAACTAAAATGGACAAGCATGGGCAAAATTAATTCAGGTGACCATCGTATCTCCTACTGTGGGCAACAATCCCTTAGAAGAAATGGAGTGGCACTCATAGTCAACAAAAGGGTGGGAAAAGCAGTACTGAGGTACAATCCCAAAAATGATAGAATGATCTCAGTACAAATCCAAGGCAAACCATTCAACATCACAGTAATTCAAGTCTATGCCCAACTGAGGCCGAACAAGCTGAGGTTGATCGGTTCTATGAAGACCTACAGCTACAACACCTTCTAGAACTAACACCAAAAAAAGACATCCTTTTCATCATAGGGGACTGGAATGCCAAAGTAGGAAGTAAAGAAATCACCGGGATAACAGGCAAGCATGGCCTTGGTGTACAAAATGAAGAAGGACAAAGGCTAATAGAGTTTTGCCAAGAGAACATGCTGATCATAGCAAACACTCTTTTCCAACAGCACAAGAGGTGACTGTACACATGGACATCACCAGATGGTCAATATCGAAATCAGATTGATTTGACTTTGCAGCCAAAGATGGAGAAGGTCTATACAGTCAGTAAAAACAAGACCTGGAGCTGACTGTGGCTAGATCATGAGCTTCTTGTTGCAAAATTTTGGCTTACATTGAAGAACGTAGGGAAAACCACTAAACCATACAGGTATGACCTAAATCATATCCCTTATGAATACACAGTGGAGGTGAGGAATAGATTTAAGGGATTAGACCTGATAGACAGAGTACCTAAGGAAGTATGGACGGAGGTCCGTAACATTGTTCAGGAGGCAGCAACTCAATCCATCCCAAAGAAACAGAAATGCAAGAAAGCCAAGTGGCTGTCTGATGAGGCTTTACAAGTAGCTGAGGAAAGAAGGGAAGTGAAAAGCAAGGGAGAAAGGGGAAGATATATCCAACTGAATGCAGAGTTCCAGAGAATAGCAAGGAGAGACAAGAAGGTCTTTTTAAATGAACAATGCAATGAAATCGAGGAAAACAACAGAATGGGAAAGACTAGAGATCTTTTCAAGAAAACGGAGATTTCAAGGGAATGTTTTGTGCAAAGACGGGCATGATAAAGGACAAAGAAGGCAGGGACCTAACAGAAGCAGATGAGATTAAGAAGAGGTGGAAAGAATACACAGAAGAACTATACAGGAAAGATCTTAATAGGGATGTACGAAACACCTACCTGGCTCCGTGCTGGGCAATCCGCAGTGGGGGGGAGGTGCTCCGTCCCTCTCCCTGGAATCCTCAATGGGGGGGAGGCGATCTGGTCCTCCCCCCTGGAATCATGCCCGGCCGGCTCTGCTCCGCGGCCAAGCCGGGGAGCCGCTGGCCGGCTCCGTTCACCCGCAGCCGGACATCCGGCCACTGGGCAGTCCTGCAGAGACGCAAATGGTGACTGTTATAGCTGCCGCCATTTGCATCCCTGTATTGAGCCATGATAGGCTACGTAAATACTTACATAGCCTATCATGGCAGGGGGAAAAAAAACCCAGCGTACGCAAATGGCGGTAGCCGCCTCCATTTGCGTACGCTGGGGTTTTTTTCCACCCTGCCATGATAGGCTACGTAAATACTTACGTAGCCTATAACAGCCTCCGCAGGGACGCAAATGACATCCCTGCGTTAGCCGTGATAGGCTACGTATTTACGTAGCCTATCATGACTATGAAGACGAAGTGAATGGCGGCTGCAGGAAGGCCGCCATTTGCAAAACAGCACGGATGGGAGCAGGTAAGTGCTCCATTTCAAACACCTTTCATGTGGTGGGGGCAGCGAGGACTTCATCCCGTGTGCCTTTCGTGGGTTGGGGGGGTGGGGGCTTCATTCCACAATGGATTTCGGGGGGCCAAATGCACTGGCATTTGGCCTCACCGAGATCCGTCGCAGAATTCTCTGACATCTCTAGATCTTAATGTCCCTGATAGCCATGATAGTGCACTCACTGAACTTGAGCCAGACATCCTAGAGAGTGAAGTCAAGTGGGCCTTCGGAAGCATTACTAACAACAAAGCTAGTGGAGATGACAGTATTCCAGCTGAGCTATTTAAAATACTAAAAGATGATGCTGTTACAGTGCTATACTCAATATGCGAACAAATTTGGAACACTCAGCAGTGGCCACAAGACTGGAAAAGGTCAGTTTACATTCCAGTTCCAAAGAAGGGCAATGCCAAAGAGTGTTCAAACTACTGTACAATTGTGCTCATTTCTAGGGATGTAGAAATCCCTTCAGACAGTCGCCCTCTATGCATACAGGGCAACAGCAGCAGTGGAGGGGAAAGAGGCAGGGCTGGAGCACTGCCTGTCCTTGCATTTTTAAACACACTTTCCAAACATTTGAAGACTACAGACTTTCTCATAATAAGACACACTTTCACAATCCTATCTGCTCAGTTCCTTGAAGCACAGTCTCCCTTCGATTCCCCCTGCAGGGGCAAAGGGAATGTTTTGCCTCTGAAAAAAGCACTATGGGCATTGTAGTCCCCACCGCAGTGTGATCTCCTATCTCTCCTGGCCAACAGGGATGAGGGCTGCTCTCTAGAAACCTGCAACCTGAACCCATTCTCATGTCAGTGTGTGTGGTGTGTACTGGAGCCAGTGGCCTAGACCAAAAAAAAAAAAAAAGTCTGTGTGTGCATGGGGGGAGAAGGGGGGCTTCATTCCTTATTAAGTTGAAAAAGGGAAATTACATTTAATATTGAATAAATCATTGTGAAATAAGGAAAAATTGGTATGCCTACATAGTAGGGATGGCTGAACTCACTCCCATCCATGCCATGTGCTGCACGCCGCTCGCCAAACTCTCACCAGCTGCCAACCCTATTCATTCACCATGCATGGCAAGCCACGGGGCAATCCACAGGCACCCGGTGAGTGGTGCACAGCCGCCCAATCCCTTGCTGAGTCACCATTTTGTGTAAAAATGGTGGCTTGGCCTTTTTCATAAATGCTCATTTATACAAATGGTGTCCATAAAGTAGCCATTTACGCAAGATTACAAGTGTTAATGGCCCATTTGTTGATGGCTGCTGTTTGAACACATGGGCATTTATGAAAAAGGCCAAGCTGCCATTTTAATGCAAAATGGCAGCTTGACAGACCAGTGGGAACCTCCACACGTGCCCAGATCAGAGTGCACCAAGTTGGGCAAGTGTGGCAGTGTGAGGACTAGAGTCTGGCAGGCTGGGGATGTCCGCCAGACTCCAACCCCTTCCTGGACCCCCACAACATTCCTACTATGTAGAAATGACATCCTCTTTAATTGTAGGGCCTCACTCTCAGATATAGTGAACTCCACTCCACCTGTTCAGGGGTAGTGTCTTCCCCTAACCTGCTGAGGAGACGTTGCACATGGACATGTTCCTCTGAGGGAATTCTCAGCATTCTGGCACAGTCCTTTTCAACCAGAGATATGTGATGGGACTTTCAATTGGCTGAAAGCTGTTATCTGGTGTCAAGGTCAATGGGGGTGGGGCCTCCAAGTCCATCATTTCTGGAAATTCAGCAGTTTACAGTAGGGTTGTGCACCTGGAAAGAAAATGCTTTGCTTTGCTTTGCTTTTCATTCATTTCTGTCAGCCCCATTCACTTCCCTTTCTGTTTGTTATTGACTCATTTGTTTCATTTCTTTTTTCTTACTGTTTCATTTTGGTTTTGGTTTCTGTATTTTTGTTTCTTGTAATTTTTGTTTCTTAAGGTTTAAGGGTGGAGAAGAAACTTGTTCAGTTTGCATTTTAATGTGAACTTACCTAATTTTGCCCTTTGGAACCAATATGTGAACCAAAACTGTTATCATTCAAAATTTGCACTTCTCCAATCAAAAAATTTGCACTTCTCCAACCAAAAAATAAATACAAAAATGTATGTATTAGGGAAACGTACACACTGAAATGCATATATTCATGAAAATAATATTAAAATGCATTATACTAGGACAATTACTTGTAAAAATGTATATATTAGACAGAATTGCATGTACCAGGAGAAAAACACACAAAAAATGTGATGACTTCTCATGGAAATATTTTTGTTTTATCTCAAAGTCCAGGACGAAACAAACCTAAGATTTGGGGGGGGGGGGAGAGAAACAGAGAAACCAAAATGGATAGATTTGTCCATCCCATGCTTTCATGTGTTATTTTCAGATTAATACTGCTTGCTTAAAGTATTAGACCTGCCAAATTTCAGACAGATTGGACAAAGGGTCCTCATTTTATAAGCAATTAAAAAGGGAATGACATCCTTTAAGCCTCCTATCACTTTAGGATGGTTTACATGTCTTGTCACTTTCACAGGTCTCCAAGATCTTCTTTCCCTATAGAAATGTTTCAATTTGCTTAAAGACTATTTGGAGATGATGAACAAATGTTTCTGTGTTCAGACTGGACAGTTTTCATGTTTTGCCACTTTCAGAGCACTCCAACTCCCCTATCCCTGAGGAAGGTTCCCAGAATGTATAAATCCACATCAAATTGCTACCCTGAGCAATGCAGTGTCTCTTGTCAGTTTCAGGAATGCATTGCATCCTGTAAGAAAGGAATGGAAATAACAGGAGCAAATGCGAGCAACTAGACAAATGGATTTTCATTTCTTTCCCCCATTTGTTTCTGTATTTTCATTTCTTTCTCATAGCAAATTAAAAACTAATGAGGGTGTGTTTGCTTCATTTGCCAGGCAAGCCCCTAGAGTAAAGTGTGCAGAACAAGAAGTTGTCTTGATTGTGCTTTGTATACTATTTTACTTCTCTTGTACCTAGGGATGTACAGATTTTGTACAATCTGTCTTGTCTGTGTTTCCTGGATTGTCCGTTGCCTCTGTGACAGAATGATTGACAGGATCAGACCTCCCCCCCCCATTTCCCAAATTATGATTTGCATTTGCACAAATTTGCATTTGCGAAAATGTGCAAATCCCCCCCCCCCAGTGTGTTTTCATGCTTTAGCTGATGGAGAAAATGTGCATTTTTTGGCGAATGGTTTTTTTAATATATTTCTCTATGACTAAATTTGTATAAAATTGCGCAAAGTAAAAAACCAAAACCAAAACCACCGATCCGCAAGTCCTATACCCACTCAATGGGACTTATTCCAAGCAGACATGTATAGGATTGTGCTGCAATCTCAAAGGTTCTTCACCAAATATAACTAATGCAGCCAGTTCTTTCAGATTTTCACATAGGTTCCTCTTCTTGGCCAACAGTTGTTGTTGTTGTTTTCTTTTTTTCTGAAGCGTTGGTCACATCCTCATGAAGATCAAAGTGGTGAACTTGCCTGAGAAATCACCTAGTGCTCAGCTTTTCACTGAAGGCCATAACACTAAGCACAACCCTAGAGAGGAGTCTGTGCAGGAAAATAGCTATCATTTATCATCAAGATTGCACTAAAGTCATAAGGTTCAAAAGTTCATTCTAGACTGAAATGTATCTTCTCTGCTGTAGCCTATAAATTAAATTTCAAATGTTATAAGAAGAGGCATTCCAATTACATGCCCAGCCTTTCAGGATATGGTTTCCCTGGAAATAGCTCAAGAACATCTTTTCTTGTGGTATTTTCATTTCCTGATCCAGCCACATCCAGAAAGAACAGAGTTGTTACTTCAGCCAATTTTAAATGTCTTTTTCAAACTAAAAGGCACACTCTGTTGAATTTAAATCCCTCAGGTTTGGCACTCACCAAACAAGGTCAGGTCAAAATTACAATTCTCCATTGTCCATGCAAGGTGCATGTGTAGAACAGATTGGGCTACCAAGTCAACATTTCAAAAATAAAGGACTCCTTGGAATTGTAGCTTCTAAAGTCAGGAATACCCATTATGTTCTACAGGCTTCTTATGTTATTTAAGGAAAGATCACCTTTTATATGACGGACATCTGGTAACCCAATTTCCCAAAGGAAGAGGAATTTCTCTGTAGTAACGTTCTAATATAGTATATAATAAGGTCATGAATTGGTCCACCTTTCACACACAATTGTCTGTATTATGTAGATTGGGACACCAAACCATAGAGTTTAATGCCCCTTTCAGAAACAGAACTGTGCCCTCTACTTATAGAGCTCCACCATTGTCAACCCAGCTGAAGAGGAGCTAAGTCTCATATTCATGCTTCTTGGAACTCACATCTCCCATTACATGTATGTCAATACTTATCAACTTGCAGCTGTGCTCCATGAACAGGCACTAGTTCATGTGTACACACACACACACACACACACACAGTAACATATCCACAGCAAGGAATTGTAGGGAAACACTTACTGAAGGAATGGTTTATTTGAATTCCTTTTGTGATCTCAAATCCCTCTTCCAATTTTTGGGGGACCAAAAAAGTCATCCGTACCATTCACAGAAGGTATTTTCTTTCCACAAAATATGGTGAGAAGCAAATGAGATTAATTCTGGAGACAGCATAGTGGACCAGGAGACAACCCCTCACAAAGATGCAACCAAGCACTCTATTACTCACTGAATCACCTCATTCAGGGGTTGGTGAACCCTACATCCCAAGGACATTTCTTTCTGGACACAAAGAGGGAGATTCCATGGAAAGTATTTTTTGTAATTTGCCTAGATCTAAGAGTAGAATCATAGAATCATAGTATAGTAGGGTTGGAAGGGGCCTACAAGGCCATCGAGTCCAACCCCCTGCTCAGGAATCCAAGTCAGAGCATCCCTAACAGATGGCTGTCCAGCCTCATCTTGAATGCCTCCAGTGTGGGAGAGCCCACCACCTCCCTAGTACTACTTCTCTGCTTACTTCATGTCCCACATTTAATTGTATATGCATTTTCACCCATGACTGCTTTGAACTACTGTTTTTGTAGTCTTAAGGATTAAGGATGTTGCCAGATTTGTTCTTGGTTTTTGTTTATTTGTGTGTTTTGCAGAATTGGAACATAAGACACCGGTGCCTTGGGTGATTCTTCAGGTTCAATTAGCTGTAATATTCCAACTGATGTTTGGAAGTGTCATTTCTCCAAAAATGTTTGTGGAATTTAGGGAACAGCCAATGGAAAATCTATTTTCCTTGGATTTAAATAATTTGCCACAATGGGACCTGGTATTGCAGGCTGATATAATTACTCTGATCACTTGTCTTAAACCAGGAAAAGTTTTGGGATCAGATACAATCACTTCTGAAATTTTGAAGGCCAATATAGACTGGTGGATTCATCCTTTAGCTAATCTTTTCACTCATATTAATAACACTGGCCAGCTTGAGGCTATGATGATTCCAATATTCAAAAAAGGTGATAGAGAGGATACTTCAAATTAAAAGTCCATTAGCTTACCATTGGTAGTGGGCAAGTTGTGTGCTAGCTATTTAAATTCGAGGCTTACCACTTGGATAGAGAATGAACATTTCTTGGGGAATGAACAAGGAGGTTTCAGGAAGGGCAGATCAACTCTTGGCCATTGCCTAGTTTTAAGTTACCTGGCAGAGAAATTCATGAGCTCTTTTGGAAATGGTCTGTTTGTTGCCTTTCTAGATCTGAAATATGGATTTCACACAATACCAAGAGACAGATTATGAGCCAAAGTATGCCACTCCTCCCTTGACAAAAGTCTGCTCTATCTTATTGTCTTTATCAACCTACTATGCTCTAAGTAAGGTGCAAGCTGGGGGAGGGGGGCAGTAATTTGATAAAACTTATTCTTGCCACTAAGGTGGTCCATCAGGGTTGTATCTCTATCTAAATGACTTGGCTGGGAATTGTCTGACATCTGACTTCATATACCAAAATTGGCTGGAACTAAAGTCCCATTATTGTTGTATGCAGATGCTGCTGTTTTTATGTCAGTCTAAAACAGGCCTTAAATGTTCATTACATTTTTTATTTATTGTATGGATGATCTGTTGACAATTAACTTTAGTAAAACAAAGATTATGTTTTTTTTCTAGACACAGATCAATAAATAAGTGGATAATAGATGGACAGAGTTTGGAGCAAGTCAAGAAGTTTAGATATTTGCATATTATTTTCTTTTCTACATAATATATCTTCTGGTCCACCCATAGACTGTCTGCAGTGCAGGCAGCTCAGAACACTAAGATAGTACATACACACACACACACACACACTAAGGGGACACAAACTATTACCACTGCCTTACAAGTATTTAAGGCCAAAATTCTGTCCCAGATGTTGTATGGTGTACCATTATGGATTCAGGGATTTAACTCAACAGTGGAGAGTGTTCTTTCAAACCTTTTGCACTCACTTTTTGGTATGCCAACATGTGTGTTAGCTGCTGGTTTATGGCTGGAGGCTGGCCTTGCATCCCTAGAATGCAGAGCTTGGTCCCTTGCCTTTTGTTATTGGCTAAAAGTTGTTTATGCTGATCCATCTTTAGGTTACCTCTATTAGGAATGTCCTAGGTGCCTGGGTGGTGCTCAAAGCTTGGCAACTTTTTGCCAACTCATCCCAGAGACACCAGTGCATGGATTACTGCACTTGCCTGACTCAGTGCAAAATGGCGGCGTGGCAAGGGAGTGCCCTTGGACCACCCAGTGGCTTAGCACATGTGGCGAGCAAGGTCAGGTGGCCAGCGGGGGTCCAGCAAGTGACTTGTGAGGTGAGATGAGGTGAGTTCACCCATCCCAAACCTCTATCTCCTACAAAAAGATGCCTTTACCAGTTTATAATGCAAAGGCTTTACTATTAAACTGCAGCTATTAGTCCTTTCTATAGATTTCCTCCACACAAGAGATTATTGCGAGCAGAGATGGGTCAAAGAAGAGTCAGACAACAAGGCTTGGGTTGAAAATTGGGCCACATTTATTGAAATATCTGCAAAGGGGAACCTAGGACGGGCATCTGACTGTGCCAGCGACTAGCTGGCACTTCTCGGGCAAAAGCACACCCAGCCTGAGGAGTGGCGTCGATCTCGCCGCCCCTCCGGACTGCCCCTTCTGGGGGAGGTAGACCTTCCGGTGTCACCCCCAACCCGGTGCCACACAACACCTGGGTGAGTGAGTAGGGTTGGTCTCCCAGGCAACCCTTATACCCCCGCTGAGCCGCACAACCCGTTCGGGGGGCCTCAGGCGTCACCTGTCACCATAAAGTGCCTCTGCATGCACACCATCCCTAATCCCTTTCTGCTTTTGCCCATCCTAGCCGCCACGAAAATGTGACCTATGAGAGATTGGACTGTATTCACCTACTGGACGCACCCTAGCCCCGATAACAGTGTGAAGTAGGCAAAAAGACACACAGTAAAAGGCCAAGGCCAACAAACATTCCTACATGGCTCCCAAAAGGGCAACCGGCATAAACCCACACTGCCTAAGGGAGGGCGGGAGGGAGCCGCGAGAGCGAGAGAGCTGGTTTGTAGGGGGCGCACAGCTTAAGAGGGCTCTGCCGACTCCTCCCCTGCTTGGTGGTGCCATGGGGGGGCACCCAATAGGCAGCAGTCACCTCTTCTCACCCCACCCGCCCGCAATATCCCCCCCCTTTTGCCAGACAAGCTGGCGCTGGGGTTAGGGCACTTGCAAGTGGAGATGGGTCAAAGAAGAGTCAGACAACAAGGCTTGGGTTGAAAATTGGGCCACATTTATTGAAATATCTGCAAAGGTGTCACCCCCAACCCGGTGCCGCACAACACCTGGGTGAGTGAGTAGGGTTGGTCTCCCAGGCAACCCTTATCCCCCTGCCGAGCCACACAACCCGTTCGGGGGGCCTCAGGCGTCACCTGTCACCATAAAGTGCCTCTGCATACACACCATCCCTAATCCCTTTCTGCTTTTGCCCGTCCTAGCCGCCACAGGAGTCACAAGCCTAGAGCTTGTGAATTCCCCCCACCTGCGCAGAAGAACTTCCGCAGGGCCCTTTGCAGATCCGACAGAAATATGCTATTCCCTACATTAGACAGGTGGACATCGTCCTGCCTGTAACGCTCCCTCCTTGTCCAAGAATTCCCTGTGGGTGGTGCATCCATCACCCATTCACATAGGCCATAAGCCATTTCTCCGTTCACTTTCTGACACATCCTGACAATGGCAACATCGTTCCGAGTCTTCCAATTGATCCAGGGAGCAGTGAAAATTGTAATGGCTCCTTCCGGCCAGGTACACTGGACCACCTGCATATTAATCAAGGCCCGGTTGATCAGGTCCTTGCCTGGCTTACAGCCCAAGTTGTTCCCTCCATTGTGCAGCACCTGTACCTGCAGAGGAAGACTGACCAAACCTTGGTGGAACAGGGTGAGGAGGGGGGGGGACTCCCACTGCATGTTCCATCTGCTAAGCCACTGGATCGTAGCGTGTTGGGTAGCAGAAACTAAGATCTGAAGTCTGGCGTAGAACCATACGTGCGGCCCAAAGCACCATACCATGCCCGCATAAGAGCATCCGTACCGGCGTACGTCAAGTCCGGCAGTCTGAGGAAGAAAAATGTTAGGGCAAGCAAAGGGAAATTGCAACAGAAAGAAGGCGGTCAAATTGTGAGGGCCCTACTGGAATGCTTCGAACTGCCATAATTCCACCGCCATAACTTGCCTGTGAGAGACACCTAAAGTGGCTGCCTTGGGGACCGCTCAATACCAAAAGAGGGTTCCTATCGAAAATCACCTGGCCTAGCGAGCTAGAGCTGATATGGTAGTGGCCCAACTGAAATTTTGTTAATAGTGAACTGTCATACTGACAAGACAAGTGTCCCTTCCAGATGCAGTATCCCAGTAAAACCTGTGATGACCCTGACGGGCATTAACCTCTGAATGGATAGGTGGAGTACAGTGGGAAAGACCTGTACATCGTAGTATCTGAAGGCCCTTCTGGACAAGCCAGATAAGGAACCCAAAACAACCCTGAAAATCCCAAGGGCCCCGAAGAGAGCCATTAAGGCTGCAGCATGGGACAGTGAAACGCCATACAGGGAGGGGCAAATGGGGGGCCATTATCTCGGAACCCAAGAAGGGAATCTGGAGAGAGGGTGCCCAGAATCTGCTAAAAGGTGGAGGCGGCCGCGCCACCACCTCACAGTGGACGCCTGGCACTGGAAGTCAATTTGGCGTCAGTAACTCTCCTTGTTGTGGCCAAGACTAAAAAATGGCCAGCTCACCCCTCCTGGCTCTAGCAGATATCCCCCTTATTCCTCAAAGAGATGCAAAATTGCAGCAAGGCTCTATAGGGAAGGGCCATGAGTCCTGACTGACGTTTGCTCCTAAGGTGCGGGACCGCACACCCGCCATGGTGGCACCAGTACATAGAGCTATATAATTTAGGATAACATGTTCATCTTTGGTATGCTGGTCTAGGGGTGCACGAAAGTCACTTACCTGGTCTCACAGCTTTTCGTGGTGGGGGGGAGGCGCTTTGCTGCTCTCCCCCCGAAGTTCAGGCCGGGGGGGGAGGCTTCCCGCCTCGCCTGGCCGAAATTCAGGCCGGGGGGGAGGCTTCCCGCCTCGCCCGGCCGAAATTCAGGCCGGGGAGGAGGCACCTCGCCTTCCCCGGCCACGAAATTAAAAGTTAAAAAAAAAAAAAAAAACGCCCCCATGATAGGCTACATCTACGTGATGATTAACGTAGCCTATCACGGCTAGATCTGCAAAGTCAGCCGTGATAGGCTACGTAAATCGTCATGTAGCCTATCACGGGTGACTTAAAAAAGAAAAAAGAAAGCGCATACGCAAATGGCGGCCCCCATAGGGAGCCACCATTCGTGTTCCTTATTTGGTCGCTGTAGTCTACGTAAATCTTTACGTAGACTATGGCGAAAATAAGGGCAACGCAAATAGCATTGCCCTTATTTTCACCGTAGTCTACGTAATCTTTACGTAGACTACAGCGACCAAATAAGGAATGTGAATGGCGGCTCCCTATGGGGGCCGCCATTAGCCGTACGCGCTTTTTTTTTTTTTTGTAAGTCACCCGTGATAGGCTACGTGACGATTTACGTAGCCTATCACGGCTGACTTTGCAAATCTAGCCGTGATAGGCTACGTTAATCATCACGTAGCCTATCACGGGGGTGGGGTTTTTTTTTAGTTTTATTGGAATAGTGGCGGTGGCAGCCGGTCGAAAGATCGGCTGCCGCCCCCGCCCCTGACGAAGACCCGATGAACCGCTGCCGGGACCCGCCGCCGGGAGGGACATTCGGGAAAGGTAAGTCCCATCCCGGGCGGGGTGCGGGGTGCGGGGGGGTGCGGAGAATTTCTCCCCGAAACTTCTTCGGGGGGCCGAACACATTGGCGCTCGGCCCCCCGAAGTTTCGGGAAGAAATTCTCCGCCAACCCTATGCCGGTCCCATGTAATCTTGCAAGCATGGTATCTATTAACAGACAGATCCATGAGGGTAAGGCCCAGAGCCTGTCAATCTGATTCCATGACAAAGCATTGGCAACTGGGTGTGCCAAAACCCAGCACATGGTGGGCCCGTAATCAGATGTAGACACCCAGATACTGGGGCATGGATGCTCTGCCCAACGACATGGTCCCCGATTTTTGTGGGATACAGACTCAGTAACTCGCACAGTGGCCATGTTGACGTACAAAGAGGGTTAACGACTTGGCTATGAGGCTGGCCCCAATGTGTATGGCTAGGTGAATGGGGAAGAACTCTAGAAGGCTGGTCCTGACAAATTCTGGTGGTGGCCCAACTCTCAGGCTGCTGCCTGGGGCACCACCCAAACCAGCCGTGCGATTCTAAAACTCAGGGTACCAGTGGCACCCGGTAAGATCTGCGGGTTGGCATTGAGGAGCAGCTCACGCCACTGGGAGGAGATGCCATTAAAATCCCACAACATTGAGCTGCAACCACATATCTAGACATACAGTGCAAGTGACCTTGGTCCAATGGAGTGGCCGCTACAGTCCCTGCATTGTTGAACAGAGCCGGCCCAGCAAGGCATGGCCAGGGTCCACTACCCTACCAGGGAGATTGAGAAAATTGCCCTACAACTTCATACAAGGGCCCCCGAGGGAGACCCCAGGGAGATGTAAAAAACCACCTGGAGTCAGCCTGAAAGCCAGAGATTTGTCCGGTGGCGCGGGAGAGAACATTGCCCAAGGGTATCAAACTTGATTCCCCAGAATGCAATGCAGCATACAGGCCCACTGTCCTGTGGGCAAAAGTGACATCGAGGTCAAAAGGGAAGGGGGCAAATGCTTTAAGTAAGAACACTGCCCCCGCTGCTGGACTCCATGTAGCAACATGCCCAGCAGGGACCAGGGGTTGGTCTACCAGACCAAAACAACCATATCTTCCGAAGAAGTGTTTCATACGGGGCCCAGATACCCAGGGGAAGCAAGAGGGGAGACGGCTAGAACGCAGGTGGAGGAAAACTTGTGCTGAGTCTGACCAAACACAGGTAAGAGCCCACTATCGAGCCTACTCTGTGGCGGTGAGGGTGGCAAAGAGGCAGTTCTTTTCCACCAGCATTGCATCTTCTCAGTGTCGCCCGGCGGAGCTTTTCCGAGTGGTTCGCGGCCTGTTACATTCTGGGCCAGGGAGAGAGACGGTGGAACCCTCGGTAGCACGCTGTGACGAGTTTGCGCGGCACTTTGAGGATAAAGTCACTCAGATTCGTCATGAATTGGACACCACGATTAATGCAGTTCCATTGGTAGAGGCGTTCAGAGCACCGTCTGGTCCAGTTTTATTGGATGAGTTTCAGTTACTGAGGCCTGAGGATGTGGACAAGGTGCTTGGCCAAGTCCGATCGACCACTTGTGTGCTTGACCCTTGCCCTTAGAATAGAATAGTAGTAGGGTTGGAAGGGGCCTACAAGGCCATCGAGTCCAACCCCCTGCTCAATGCAGGAATCCAAGTCAGAGCATCCCTGACAAATGGCTGTCCAGCCTCGTCTTGAAGGCCTCCAGTGTGGGAGAGCCCACCACCTCCCCAGGTAATTGGTTCCATTGCCGTATTGCTCTGACACTCAGGAAGTTTTTCCTGATGTTCAGTCGGAATCTGGCTTCCTGTAACTTGAGCCCATTATTCCGTGTCCTGCACTCTGGGATGATCAAGAAGAGATCCTGGCCTTCTTCTCTGTGACAACCTTTCAAGTACTTGAAGAGTGCTATCATATCTCCCCTCAGTCTTCTCTTCTCAAGGCTAAACATGCCCAGTTCTTTCAGTCTCTCTTCATAGGGCTTTGTTTCCAGTCCCCTGATCATCTTTGTTGCCCTCCTTTGAACCCTCTCCAGCTTGTCTGCATCCTTCTTAAAGTGTGGTGCCCAGAACTGGACACAGTACTCCAGATGAGGCCTAACCAGTGCTGAGTAGAGGGGAACTAGTACTTCCCGGGATTTGGAAGCGATGCTTCTATGAATGCAGCCCAAAATAGCATTTGCCTTTTTTGCAGCCACATCACATTGTTGGCTCATATTCAGCTTGTGATCGACGACAATTCCAAGATCCTTCTCGCTCGTAGTGTGGTTGAGCCACGTATCCCCCATCTTGTAACTGTGCATTTGGTTTCTTTTTCCTAGGTGCAGAACTTGGCATTTGTCCCTATTAAATGCCATTCTGTTGTTTTCTGCCCAGCACTCCAGTCTATCCAGATCACTTTGAATTTTGTTTCTGTCTTCCAAAGTATTAGCTATCCCTCCCAATTTTGTGTCATCTGCAAATTTGATCAGCATTCCCTGCACCTCCTCCTCCAAGTCATTAATAAAAATATTGAAGAGCACTGGGCCCAGGACTGAGCCCTGCGGTACCCCACTCGTTACCTCTCCCCAGCTTGAGAAGGTCCCATTGATAAGCACTCTTTGAGTCCGATTCTGTAGCCAACTGTGGATCCACCGGATCGTTGTTTCATCTAGCCCACTTCGAGCTAGTTTGCTCATCAGGATATCATGGGGCACTTTGTCGAAAGCTTTGCTGAAGTCGAGGTATATGATGTCTACAGCATTCCCACGGTCTACAAGGGAGGTGACTTGATCAAAAAATGAGATCAGATTTGTCTGGCAGGACTTGTTTTTGACAAATCCATGTTGGCTTCGAGTAATCACGGCATTGTTGTCAAGGTGCTTCCAGATGGATTGCTTTATGATCTGCTCCAGAATTTTCCCAGGGATTGATGTCAGACTGACTGGTCTGTAGTTCCCAGGTTCCTCCTTTTTACCCTTTTTGAAGATAGGGACAACGTTAGCCCTCCTCCAGTCATCTGGCACTTCCCCGGTCCTCCATGATTTCTCAAAGAGAATAGACAGCGGTTCTGAGAGTTCTTCTGCCAGTTCCTTTATGACTCTAGGATGCAGTTCATCTGGCCCTGGAGATTTGAACTCATTCAAAGTAATGAAGTGTTCCTTGACCATATGCCTGTCGATCTCAAGCTGCAATCCTGCCCCTTCAGCCTGTACTTCGCCTTTGCCAGGGGGGTCATAGACCCTCTTTTGGGAGAAGACTGAGCCAAAGTAGGAATTGAGCACCTCTGCCTTTTCTTTGTCCTCTGTTATCATTTTGCCATCCTTATTTAATAGCTGAACAACCATTTCTTTCCTCTGCCTTTTACTATGCACGTAGCTGAAGAAAGCCTTTTTGTTGTTTTTAGCATCCCTCGCTAACCTCACCTCGTTCTCCACTTTAGCCTTCCTGACGCCATCCCTGCAATTCTGTGCTACCTGCCTGTACTCTTCCTTTGTTACTTGGCCTTCTTTCCACTTCCTATATGTGTCCTTTTTTGTTTTCAGGTCATCCCTAAGCTTTTTGTGAAGCCACATTGGCTTCTTCTGTTGTCTTCCACCTTTTCTTCTTGTTGGAATTGTTTGTGATTGTGCCTTGAGAATTTCCTTTTTTAAAAGTTCCCACCCATCTTGGACTCCTTTTCTCGCTAGCATTGCTTGCCATGGGACCTTACTGATCATTGTTCTGAGTTTATTAAAATCAGCTTTCCTAAAATCCAGGGTACGCGTTTGAGTACACTCGGCTTTTGCTTCCCTTAGAACCAAGAACTCAAGTACAACATGGTCGCTTTCCCCCAGAGTTCCTGTAACTGCTACTTGATCCACTAAGTCATCTCTGTTGGTTAGGATCAAGTCAAGGATAGCCGATCCTCTAGTTCCTTCCTCTACTTTCTGTAGGAGGAAGTTATCCGCCACACAAGTCAGGAATTTCCTGGAGGGGCCATGTTTTGCAGAATTTGTCTCCCAACAAATATCGGGGAAATTGAAGTCCCCCATTACTACTACATCATGCTTCCTTAAAACATTGGCTATTTGCTTTTCAAAAGTTTCATCCTTGTCTTCTCCTTGATTGGGTGGCCGGTAGTAGACTCCGACCACCAGGTTCCTTTTATTCTTTGCTCCATTTATTTCAACCCAGATGCTCTCGATGGGGCTACCAAGCTCCTCCTCCTGTATTTCTGTGCAGAGATATGTATTTTTCACATACAGTGCAACCCCGCCTCCCTTTCTGTTTCTCCTGTTCTTTTTGAACAAGTTATATCCTTCAACTGCTGTATTCCAGTCATGAGAGTCATCCCACCAAGTCTCAGTTATACCTATCAAGTCATAATTTCCCTCCTGTATTAAGAGTTCAAGTTCGTTCTGTTTGTTTCCCATACTCTGGGCATTAGTATATAGACATCGAAGACCATGTGCTTCATAGTCTGGCTTTCTTCCTACCTGTGTCTGAAGACTATTATTGGGCGCTATCAGAGCTGTTCTCTCCATTGCAGTGCATGCGCCTACGTCCATTGTTACCCCCAACATTACATCTCCCTTCCCCGTAGGATTCAGTTTAAAGCCCTCTTGATGAAGTTCTTCATGCTGTGGCCAAACACATTCTTCCCAGCCTTTGTGAGGTGCAACCCATCCCTAGCCAACAGCCCATCTTCCAGGAAGTATAGCCCGTGGTCCCAGAATCCAAATCTCTCTCGTCGGCACCACCTTTGTAGCCAGTCATTCACCCGGAGTATTTTTCGTTCCCTTTCTATCCCTCTTCTAACTACTGGAAGGATGGATGAGAAAACTATCTGGGCCCCAAAGTTCTTGAGTTTCCTTCCCAAAGCTTCAAAGTCTGACGTGATCTCTTCGTAGCTCCGCTTGGCGGTATCATTTGTTCCCACATGGATGAGAAGAAAGGGATACCTGTCAGTGGGCTTTATGAGTGCAGGCAACCTTTCAGTCACGTCTCTAATCTGTCCTCCCGGGAGACAACATACCTGGCGAGTCCATGGGTCTTCGCGACATACTTGGGTCTCGATCCCACGCAGCAAGGAGTCTCCCACTACTACCACTCTTCTCTTCTTCTTCTTGTAGGCCTGGGTTTCATCGCCTCTGTTTGACTGACCTTTAGCCTCTTGCTCACTCTCATGTAGGTTCCCCTGTGATTCTTCCTCTGCAGGCTGTCCTCCAGTCTCATCTGCAAGTACCTGGAATCGGTTCCACAGCTCCACCGCTTCCACTGGTGCAGAGTGGCGTCTAGTTCTTCTTCTCCTAACTGTCACCGTTTTCCAAGGAGTATCCTCTACTCCATTTTTCTTCACCTCAGCATTTCCCACTGCCTCATCTTGCTGTTGCTCTTCAAGCTTCTGGTCTGCCCTTTGCTGCTGTAGTTCCCCCATTCTGTCCAAGAACTCTTCGTGTTCTCTTATTCCCCGGAGGGTTGACAGTCGCCGCTCCAGTCCACTTACTTTTTCCTCCAGCAGCGTGATCAACTTGCACTTGTTGCAGGTGTAGGCCAAGTTGTTCTCAGGCAAGAAAACAAACATGGCACACACCTTGCAGGTCACCACCACTGGAGAGTCTTGTCCTTCTATAGCCTCTTTTCCCTTTTTGTGTCTAGCTTTGTGATTGTTCTAGACTAGCCTGTGCCTGCTCCTCTACTCAGTAGAGGTTAAAAGCAGAGTCCCACTGGTGTGGAAGTGTGTGTTACAAGACAAATAAATGAAAAAAAGTTAGTAAAAAAAAATAAAAAAAAATGTTAGGGGCCTCCCCCTTGACCTCCCCTGCCGAACTCCGCTGGCCAACTCCTGTTTGCTCCCCCTGTTCACTCACTCTGTTCGCTCGCTCTCTGGGAGCTTGCCTGCTTCTGTAGTCCCTGGACCAGCTGGAGCAGCTTGCTCTGCTCTGCTCTGCTCAGCTGGGAGGCGGGAAACAGACTGAAGCTTCCCGCCCAGTCAGCTGCTGGGAGTACTCAGGCCACACCCCTCCAATTCAGTTGGAGCTCTCAGAAGCTCCTGGTGAGCTCACAGCCAGTCAGAAGGATAAAGGGCAGAGCCCTGGGCTTCCTGCAACCCACTTACCTCTTAGCCTCTGTCTCCTTTGTCTCCTTTGTCTCTTCAACCACTGCAACTCCCCTGGCCAACTCCTGTTTGCTCCCCCTGTTCGCTCGCTCTGTTCGCTCGCTCTCTGGGAGCTTGCCTGCTTCTGTAGTCCCTGGACCAGCTGGAGCAGCTTGCTCTGCTCTGCTCTGCTCAGCTGGGAGGCGGGAAACAGACTGAAACTTCCCGCCCAGTCAGCTGCTGGGAGTACTCAGGCCACACCCCTCCAATTCAGTTGGAGCTCTCAGAAGCTCCTGGTGAGCTCACAGCCAGTCACACTGATTTAATAAGCCTTCATGGCTTATTAAATCAAACAAGGAGGGGTTATCCGGCTGGGTCCAGGAGGTTGTAAATTCCTCCTTGAGAGAGGGAGTGGTGCCTGCCGCTTTAAAAGAGGCAGTAATTAGACCACTCCTGAAAAAGCCTAACCTGGACCCAGAGGATGTTAACAATTATAGGCCAGTGGCCAACATCCCCTTCCTGGGCAAGGTGCTTGAGCGGGTGGTTGTAGGACAGCTCCAGGCACTCTTGAATGAAACGGATTATCTAGATCCATTTCAATCAGGCTTCAGGCCTGGTTTTGGAACGGAAACTGCCTTGGTCGCCCTGTGGGATGACCTCTGCCGGGACAGGGACAGGGGGAGTGCGACCCTGTTGATTCTCCTGGACCTCTCAGCGGCTTTCGATACCATCGACCATGGTATCCTTCTGGATAGGTTGTCTGGGTTGGGAGTTGGAGGCACTGCACTACAGTGGTTCCGCTCCTACTTGGATGGCCGATTCCAGAAGGTGGTGCTGGGGGATTATTGCTCTGTGCCATGGCAATTGTGCCATGGGGTTCCACAGGGCTCTATTCTATCCCCCATGCTGTTTAACATCTACATAAAACCGCTGGGGGAGGTTATCCAGAGGTGTGGGCTGAGGTGCCATCAATATGCGGATGACACCCAGCTCTACCTCTCTTTCTCATCAAAACCAGGTGAGGCAGTGGCTGTTCTGAACCAGTGCCTGGGCACGGTAATGGACTGGATGAGGGCTAATAAACTGAAACTCAATCCAGACAAGACGGAGGTACTGTTAGTGGATGGTTCGTCTGCCCGGCTAGGTGATATTCAACCTGTTCTGGAGGGGGTTGCACTCCCCCTAAAGGATCAGGTTCGTAGTTTGGGGGTGCTCTTGGATCCAGAACTGTCACTTGAGGCACAGGTGAACTCAGTGGCACGGAACACTTTTTATCAGCTTAGGCTGGTATACCAACTACGCCCTTATCTGGACAGAGATAGCCTAGCTACAGTTATCCATGCTCTGATAACTTCTCGTCTGGATTACTGCAATGCATTATATGTGGGGCTGCCTTTGAAAATGGTCCGGAAACTTCAGCTGGTCCAAAATAGGGCAGCAAGATTGTTAACAGGGACTGGCCTGCGAGCTCATATTACGCCAGTACTTTTCCAGCTGCACTGGCTGCCAGTCCATTTCCGGGCCCGATTCAAAGTGCTGGTGTTAACATTCAAAGCCCTTAACAGCTTGGGGCCAGGTTACCTGAAGGATCGCCTCCTCCCATATGTGCCTGCCCGGACCTTAAGATCATCATCAGCGGCCCTTCTCCGTGAGCCCCTGCCAAAGGAAGTGAGGCGGGTGGCTACTAGGAGGAGGGCTTTTTCTGTTGTGGCACCCCGGCTCTGGAATGAGCTCCCTAGTGAGGTTCGCCTGGCGCCTACATTGTACTCTTTTCGGCGCCAGGTGAAGACCTTTTTATTTTCCCAGGCATTTTAGCTTTCTAAATTTTTATCTTTGCTGTTTTAAATCTGTATTTTAAACTCCTGTACTGCTGCTAGGTTTTATTGTGGTTGTATTGTTATATTGTGGTTTTAATGTTCTATATATTTTAAATTGTTTTATTGTGTGTTGTTTGGTTTTTGTTTTTGTGAACTGCCCAGAGAGCTTCGGCTATTGGGCGGTATAGAAATGAAATAAATAAATAAATAAATAAACGAACGGGCTGGCCTATGGGAAAGAGAGGCTATGGATTAGCCTGGGCTCCCAAAGGGATGTCATGGGGGATAGCATTTTAAAAACTGAAGGAGCGGCACCCTTCTGACCAGGCTGGGCCCATTGGGAGGGGCAGTAACCTGCTACAGGCTTGCTGCAGACTTGGCCCTCCCTGGGGGGGACCCTGCCACCCCCAGGCTATTCGACAGGAGGTGGATGGGTGCTATCTGCTACCAAGGGATCACACGTGACGGAAAATGGCAATGGTTTGGGAGCATGTGACCATGGGGCTGTACTCACAGCTCAGCATGCAGTGCCAAATCACTGGGCCCGTAATAGGCGGAGGCCACTGTCAGACCTATTGCCGCAATCTGGCAGGGAAAGAGACATAACTAATAGCCCAAAGGCCCTGGTCTCTCAGGTCCCAGCGCATAGGTTAGTGGCGGCCCTTCCACGGATGGCCTTGACATAAGGCAGCCGTGCCACTCCCAAGTTGAAGGCCAATTGCAGAAGAAGCAGCCTGGATGGGCATTGCTCCTCTCACGGGATTAGTGAAGGGACCTAGCATTGTCATGTATGTGGTCATCTGGGCATGTGGGGGTAGGGACAAGATATCCTAAGTCAACCCTACAGGACTCAGCCGGACACTAGCGAAAGGGAGTGAAGTGCTACTGGAGATATGACTGATGGAGCCGCATGTGGCCCGGGAGTCGTATATAGGGTGTGTGGTTGTCTCACCCATACCCAGGGCAGCCGTGCCAGGGTCCCTTATAGGTAGGGGGGATGATACTGCTTACAGTGCTGCTAACAGGATGTCCCAGGAGGGTGAACCGTCTCCAATGGTGGTGTGCTGCCTGGGAGACCCTGCTAAGACAGGGCGTAGCCTCAATGGTGTACAGACGTGATGGATCGGGGGCCGCAGCGCGGGAATGATGCTACTTGCATCGCTGCTGGCGGAGCTGCCTCAGGTGGGCGGGCTGCCTCCAGCGGTGGCGTGCTGCCAAGGTGAGCTTGCAAAGAAGAGGTGGATACCGCAGTGGCGCCCAGATGCGCTGCAGACCAGGTGGCTGGGCGATGCTTCTAAGGCATCCAGATGCACTGAACCCACTGTGGCCATGTTCTGATCCCCAACTGGCAAAGTGGGTGGCGTCGCTTGGGTGACGCGGGATGGGGAAGTCGCAGGAGGAAAGAGCCCCTCTGGGGGCAGTGGGCTCTCAAGAATAGCCAGTGAAGAGGAGGTGGAAGCTGCAACGGCATCCAGACATGCTGAAATAGAAAATAGCCCTGTTGGGTCAGCTGTCGCATCCTATCGAATTGGACCGCCGAGGTTTTCTTAGGCCTGGCCATGGGGAGGGAGAGGGATTCCTGAGGAACGCACAGCAGCCTCCAGGAGAGCAAGGATTAAGGCCAGAATTGGGCCGGCCCTGCCTCAGACCTGGAGTTGGGCCCAGGCTGAGATCTCCCGGCAGGGGGCGGGGGGCGGGGGGCCCTACCCTTCCCCCTCCTTCCACCATGGCCCTTCTTCTAGGGTATGATGTAAGAAGGTGGAGTTCTGGGTCAGTGCTTGGTATCAGGCTGCTAGAGGCCTAGCGGCAGGAAGATAACAAGGACCTAGGTCACAGTGCAATACTCCAACCACTACGCAGCCAATTCCTGTAAGCACAAATGCAGGCAGGGGCGTAAACCCACAAAAGAGGATATCCTAGAGAGGACTACCAGCAGGACCCCAGATCAACCGAGGCAGCACCTATAGCCCCTTACTGTAGGGCGGAGGCAGGCCGAGGGTATGAGTGGGCTGAATGCCTGGCAAGCGCAAGCAGGTCACTGCCCACCACCCTAGGTAGGGCAACTCCAAGGATGAACGGCCAGTAGGACTGCCAGATATGAATGCGGGGGGTAGAGAAGGTACGCGCTGAGCACGTTGCTCTCGGGAAAAGGTATTGCATTATCTATATTATTTCTTATTATTTATTGGATTTATATTATCCTCCTCCTCTACAATTTCACAACAATGACCCTGTGAGGTAGGTTGGGCTAAGAGTCTGTGACTGGCCAAAGTCACTCAGTGAGCTTCCATGGCTGTGTGGGGACTAGAACCGGGATCACCTGGCCCCCAGACTAACGCACTCACAACTACATGACTTGCGTCTCCAACGCTGATGCCCCTACAGCAGCGAGAACATCTGCCGAAAGGAGCAGGGGCCATGCACCGAGGCAACCAGTGGGCAGGGAGGCGAGGGGCACATGCGTCGCCGAGGGAGGGCCAGCGCACCCGGCAGCGCAAGAGGGCTGCGCCTCCCAGCGAACGGGAGCCGAGTGCACCACAGCAGCGAGCGCCGACACCCCCAGCATCGCAACCAAACCGAGAGGCTGCGCCTCCCAGTGAGCCGGAGGCGGGGGGGCGCGCACGCTACAGCCACGAGTGTCGGCGCCCCCGGAGGCGCGGCAAGGTTTTTTGTTTGTTTGTATTTTGGGGGGGCATTGAGAGGGCCGCCTCCCCCAGCGAGCAAGAGGCGAGGGGCATACAGGCTGCCGAGGGAGGGCCGGCGCACCCGACAGCACAGCAAGAGGGCTGCGCCTCCCGGCGAGCCGGAGGGCACTCATGCCGCAGCCGCGAGCGTCGACCCCCCATGAGGCGCAGCAAGCGCCGGGGAAAGGGCCTCCCCCTCCAACCGTCAGGAAGGGAGGAGGACACATGCCGCCGAGGGAGGGCCGGCACACCCGGCAGCGTGGCAAGAGGGCCGCGCCTCCCGGTGAACCGGAGGCAATGAGCGGGCGCACGCAGCAGCGAGCGCCAAGGCCCCCGGAGCCACAGCCAAACCCACCATGGGGCCGTGCCTCCCGGAGAGCCGGAGTCAGGGGGCGCGCACGCCGCAGCCACAAATGTCAGAGCCCCACGAGGCGTGGCAAGCGCCAGGGAGAGGGCCGCCCCCCCCAACCCCCAGGAGGCGAGGAGGACGCATGCCGCTGAAGGAGGGCTGGCGCACCTGGTGGCGTGGCAAAAGGGGCGCGCCTCCCGGCGAGGTGGAGACAAGGGGCCGGCGCACGCAGCATCGAGCGCCAACGGCCCCGGAGCCGCAGCCAAACCCAGCGCGGGGCCACGTCCTCCGGTGAGCCGGAGGCGGGGGGCGCGCGCGCTGCAGCCACGAGCGTCAGCACCCCCCGAGGCACAACAAGTGCCGGGGAGAGGGTCGCCTCCCCCAACAACCAGGAGGTGAGGGCCGGCACACCCGCCAGTGCGGGGAGAGGACCGCGCCTCCCTGCGATCCGGAGGCAAGGTGCGCACGCGCCGCAGCAGTGAGCAGCAGTGGGTGCGCCGCAGCAGCGAGGCTGGCGCCCACGAGGCACGCGTGCCGCTCGAGCGAGCGGCTGCTGGGAGGAAAAATTTCATCCTGATGAGCCGAGAGGCAAAAGCTTAGCTTCTGAGATCAGACGAGATCGGGCGCGTTCAGGTGACGGTTCTGATGTCAGTCAGGAGTCGGTCGTTGCTTCCTGGTCGGTCTCTCAAGCCGCGAGAGCGAGAGAGCTGGTTTGTAGGGGGCGCACAGCTTAAGAGGGCTCTGCCAACTCCTCCCCTGCTTGGTGGTGCCATGGGGGGGCACCCAATAGGCAGCAGCCACCTCTTCTCACCCCACCCGCCCGCAATATCCCCCCCCCTTTTGCCAGACAAGCTGGCGCCGGGGTTAGGGCACTTCTGCTGTAAAACCTATTTCAGAACAACAGATTAAGGATATCAATTTTCAATTTTCCATATCAAATGTCCATAGATCTTGCTCCCCAATACATCTGGGTTTAACTTTTGAATTCTCTAAATATGCCAGATATTTGGATAATTTGACCATATTCAAGTATTGCCATGCCTTCTGTAGGGCAAGATTTAATTGTCTCCCTTCTGCCATATTGGAAGGGCACTATCAGGATGCCCCAGGATCATTTGTGTACTTGTGCAGGATGAAGTAGTCAAAACTTCCTCTCACTTCTTTTTATTTTAAAAAACTGTAGCCTCCATAGGGAGTAATGTAATAGACTACATTGCTCTATTATGAGCAAAAGCCCTGGAAGGCCATTGGAATGTTATTTGGATTTTCTTTTTTTGGCTGCTATAAAAAAGTCAGTGACAGAGCTAGTGGCCAAGTTCCTCTTTTCCGTCCAAAGGTCTCATAAGACAATTTCTTCCTCTTAACTCTAACTCCCATTTTATATTTCATGTTTTACCTTTTATATCACATTGTGTTTTGAAATATAGTCAGGGCCAGAAATATTGGAACAAGGATAACTGTTTTGGCAGTTGGCCTCTGTACACCACCACATTGAAGTTGAAAGGAAACATACCCAGATGGGAGCAAAGTCAGGACTTTCAGCTGTAATTCAAGGGGTGTGACAAAAGTGGGGCACTAACCATTCAGGAAGTACAGCCAGTGGCATGCACATACCTCCATCGTTGGTGGCTCATAAGTAGTGGAACAAATGGCTGGCAAGCAGCTGCATGGCCAGGTGTGGCCTGTTTCCTGGGTACCCCATGACCAATCAAGCAGATAAAAGGCCTCGAGGTGGTTCTTAGTGTTGCATTTGCATTTGGTAGCTGTTCACTGGAACTCCCAACATGAGGTCCAAAGAGGTGTCCATGCAAGTGAAGGAGGCCACCATTAGGCTGAGGAAACAAAATAAACCCATCAGAGAAATAGAAAAAACAGTGGGAGTGGCCAATGCAACAGTTTGGAACATCCTGAAAAAGAAGGAATTAACTGGCAAGCTCAGCAACAGCAAAAGGCCTGGAAGACCACAGAAGACAACTAAAGTGGATGACCGCAGAATTCTGCTCATATTGAAGAGGAACCTTTTCACAACATCTAGCCAGGTCAAGAACGCTCTTGCGGAGGTAGGCATATCATTGTCAACATCTACAGTCAAGAGACGGCTTTATGAATGTAAATACAGAGGCTTCACAACAAGGTGCAAACCACTGGTATCGCTCAAGAACTGAAAGCCCAGATCCTTTGCCAGCAAACACCTAAAAAAGCCTGCCCAGTTCTGGAATAAGATTCTTTGGACTGATGAAACCAAGATTAACTTGTACCAGAATGATGGGAAGAGAAAAGTATGGAGAAGGAAAGGAACAGCTCATGTTCCAAAGCATACCACATCATCTGTCAAACATGGTGGGGGCACTGTTATGGCATGGGCATGTATGGCTGCCAATGGAACCGGGTCACTGGTGTTTATTGATGACCTGACTGCTGATAAAAGCAGCAAGATGAATTCTGAAGTGTATAGGGCTATACTTTCTGCTCAGATACAGCCGAATGCTGCCAAATGGATAGGATGCTGCGTAAGGATGGACGAAAGTCCCTTACCTGGTCCCGCAGCTGTTTTCGGTGGGGGAGGAGGCGCTCTGTTTCTTCCCCTGAAATTCTTGGCGGGGGGGAGGCGCCCCACACCTCCCGGCCGAAATTCAGGCCAGGGGGGAGGCGCCCCATCTCTCCCCACCGAAATTCTGGCCGGGGGGGGAGCGCCCTGTCTCCCCGGCCGTGAAATAAAAAAGTAAATTGTAAAAAAAAAGAAGTGATAGGCTAGGTAACGATTTACGTAGCCTATAATGGCTAGATTTTCAAAGTCAGCCGTGATAGGCTATGTAAATCTTTACATAGCCTATCACGGGTGACTTTGAAAATCTAGCCATGATAGGCTATGTAAATCGTTACCTAGCCTATCACGTTTTTTTTTAACTTTACTGGGAAATGGCGGCAGCCGGTCAGAAGACCAGCCGCCGCCCCCGCCGCTGCCGCAATGCCGCCGGGACCCGCCGCCGAGAGGGACATTCGCACAAGGTAAGTCCCATCCCAGGGGGGGGGTGTCAGAGAATTTCCCCACCAATTTCGGGGGGCCGAATGCGTTGGCATTCGGCCTCCTGGAGATTCGTGGAGAAATTCTCAGACATCCCTAATGCTGCTTCATATTTAGGGATGTAAATATGCGCTTCGCTTCTCCCCCCGAAGTTCATGCAAGGGGGGGATGTCTTCCCGACTCGCCTGGCCGAAATTCAGGCTGGGGGGGAGGCTTCCCGCCTCGCCCAGCCGAAATTCAGGCCGGGGTGAAGCGCCCCGTCTTCCCGGCTGCGAACTTCAAAAGAAAAGTAAAAAAAAAAAACCTCCCCGTGATAGGCTACATGACGATTAACGTAGCCTATCACGGCTAGATCTGCAAAGTCAGCCGTGATAGGCTACATTAATCATTACGTAGCCTATCACAGGGGCGTTTTTTTTTTTTTTTACTTTTCTTGTAATGGCGGCGGAGGCAGCCGGTTGAAAGACCGGCTGCCGCCCCCGCCCCTGACGAAGACCTGCCGAACTGCTGCCGGGACCCGCCGCCGGGAGAGACATTTGTAAAAGGTAAGTCCCATCCGGGGGGGGGTGGGGGGAGAATTTCTCCTCGAACCTTCGGAGAACCGAATGTGTTGGCACTCGGCCCCCCGAAGTTTCGGGGAGAAATTCTCCCCCATCCCTATAATCATATTGCAGATGGATAATGACCCAAGACATACAGCAAAAACTACCCAAGAGTTTCTCAAGGCAAAGAAATGGGATGTTTTTCAATGGCCAAGTCAGTCACCTAATCTCAACACAATATAGCATGCTTTTCACTTATTGAAGTCAAGACTGAAGGCAGAAAGACCCACAAACAAGCAGCAGCTGAGGGCAGCTTCAGTAAAGGCCTGGCAAAGCATCTTGAGGGAGGAAACTCAGCACTTGGTCATGTCCATGGGTTCCAGACTTCAGGCAGTCATTGACTGCAAAGGATTTTCATCCAGGTATTAAAGGCTATCCTTAAGTTTGAAATGATGTTGGTTTGTTCCATTACTTATGAGCCCCCAACGATGGGTGTGTGTGTATGCCACTGGCTGTCCTTCCTGAATGGTTAGTGCCCCACTTTTGTCAAACCCCTTGAATTACAGCTGAAAGTCCTGACTTTGCGCTCCCATCTGGGTGTGTTTCCTTTCAACTTCAATGTGGTGGTGTACAGAGGCCAACTGCCAAAACAGTTATCCTTGTTCCAATATTTCTGGCCCTGACTGTATATTCATATATTTTAATATGTGTATGTTTAAATGATTGTGCTTTTATTCTTCTGTCTGTGGGGAATCATTCAGTGTTCCAATGATTCAGCTGCCCAGAGAGCTTCGGCTATGGGGTGGTATAGAAATGTAATCAATCAATTAATAATAATGTTTATGTTTGTACATTTTAATTATTATGATTGATTTTTGTTTGTTCTAATGGGTCTGTGACTATACAATAGATGATGATGATAGTGATGATGATAAATGTAAGACAACCGAGGAATTAATTAATTAAAACTATTTTTATGGCAATTTTTTCATACAAATATTACAGGAGGTGGTTTGATCTCAGGGAAGGGGCACTAGTTCCATGGTAGAGCACATGCTTCGCATGTAAAAAGTCCCAGGTTCAAATTCCCAACATCTTCAGGTAGGGCTAGGAAGGACTCCCGCCTGAAACCCTGGACAGCCACTGCCAGTTAGCACCAACAATACTGGGCTAGATGGACCCAGTAGAAGGCAGACTCAGTATAAGGCAGCTTCCTATGTTCCTGTCTTCCTAAATGTTTGGAACTCAGATCTAGTAAAAATATAGAACAGCCTTCCCTGACCTGGTGCCTTCCAGATGTGTCAGACTACAACTCCCATCATCCCCATCAGCACAGCCCATGGCTGTGCAAGGCAGGAATGATGGGAGTTGTGCTCCAATATATCTGAAGATCAAGTTGGGGAAGGCTGAAATAGAACCACAGCTACTATGGTATTTGAAAACATGCAAGCAGAACACATCCTAGAGAAGTGTATGTGAGATTTGATGAATCATATTTAGAACATATGTAGTGCTTTGCAATCTGAGCTGGACTATAAGGAAGGCTGAGCGCCGAAGAATTGATGCTTTCGAACTGTGGTGCTGGAGAAGACTCTTACGAGTCCCCTGGACTGCAAGGAGGTCAAATCAGTCCATCCTAAAGGAAATCAACCCTGAGTGCTCATTGGAAGGACAGATAATGAAGCTGAAGCTCCAATATTTTGGCCACCTAATGCGAAGAGAAAACTCCCTGGAAAAGACCCTGATGCTGGGAAAGACTGAAGGCAAAAGGAGAAGGGGACGGCAGAGGATGAGATGGCTAGATAGCATCACGGATGCAATGAATATGAACTTGAGCACGCTCCGGGAGAGAGCGCAGGACAGGAAGGCCTGGCGTGCTATGGTCCATGGGGTCACGAAGAGTCGGACACGACTGAACGACTGAACAACAACAAGTGCTTTGCAAGCATTTTCTCAGTAATATTTACAACAGCCTTAAAAAAGGGTGGCCAGTATTAATCTCCCCATATTGCATAAAGGGCGCTGAGACTGAGACTCACTGGCTCCCTCGAGGCTACCTAGTGCCTCGATGGATGAACTGAGATTTCAGCTGTGGATTCTTGCTCATAGGTCATAGCTCATTATTTGGCGGTTGGTACTAGGAAACACCAGCTCTGCTGGAGTAGATTGTGTTCCTATCAATAAGCAGTTGAATTTTTGAAATAGTATTTCAGATGGATGGAAATGCAATGTTCACACATCCCCCATCATGGATTAATTTTTTCATCAGATATTGGAGGAAGTGTTAGACAGCATGCGTTTATTAAGAAAAGCTTACAGTTAGGGATGATATTAGCATCCAGTTGGGGCTCGAAGCTCAGGAATTTCTCACTGGCTCGGCCCCCTGGATGCCAGTCTGCAGACCCCTGTGCTTGCTCAACTCAGCGCATTCTTGGCCTTTTTCGTGAATGACCATTTACACAAATGGTGGCCACAAAGGGGCCATTTATACACCATTGCAAGTTTAAACAGACCAGCGGCTCACCACATGTGGTGAAGAGGGTCGGCTGGCTGGTGGGGGCCCAGTGCATAGTGCATGGTGCATGGTGCATGGTGTGGGATGAGGTGAGTTGTCTCATCCCTGCTTACAATTCATTGGAACAGCCATCTTCATACTTTTATCTTCCACCTTAAAATAACACACCAGAACCAACACATTTTCAAAAAAATAAACAAGTGCACCCTTATCTCACAGCCATAACAATTACCCTCAAATTAATGTGAATCATATTATGTACCTTCACTATTGGAAGTGTCTGGAGTACACCCAGAGATGATATTGGTTCCAGTGAGAGTTGTAAAAGGAAATTTGAACTAAAGCAAGACTTTTTCTCATCACAATCTCTTTCAAATTTAGTAGAGCAAAGAAGTAAGTGCTATAATGGTCTGGGATTCTAAATGGAAATGGCAGCTTTTACTGGTGTGCAGATGGTCTGCACCAGTGGATTTTTTTTTTTTTTTACGTGCCTCTGTGGACATAACCAAATGGCTTTCAAACCATAGGCACATATGTCCCCCAAGAAAGCTTTAACTCTTCTGGAATCTATGTCATTTTTCAGTCTCTCTTGACTTCCTTAGACAAATGACAGCCAGATGTCACCAACATAAAACACACATAAAATGACCAATGAGGTGCAAAATAAAAACTAAGAACTAGTTGCTGCCCTGTGTGACATGTATCCCATACCCTATGAAGTCAATGGGTGTGGTATGTAAATATCAAATAAATATCCAAATGGCAAAATTCAGTTCTAGGAATTATTATAACTACAAATAGATGTGAGAAAGGAAATGTCATACTCTAGCAATTCTGCATTAAGATTCTCAGAATCCATGCACTGAGTTCTGCAGGATATGTATCAGCTAGTTAAAGAATGATGCACTTCTATTGGTCAGGATCCAAAGAAATGCACAACTAGTTCCATGTCTCCAAGGGGGCTTTGAGTTTGTGTTTCCTGAATAGCAGCCCATCATGCTACATGGCATCACATTTGAAACTGAAGGGACATTCAATAGCTGTCTGTGATGTGGCATGAGGGTTGGCTGTTCAAAGGAAAATATCCAACTGAAATCCTGTATGCCTAAAGAAGCTCTTTGGTTACCAGCCATTGACACATCAATGGTCACATCAAATTAGTGAGAAATATAATCATTTTCTAGAATCATTCAATGTATAATCCCTAAGACAATTTGGTTAGTTTTCCCATGGGCTAACTGGCCCCCTCTTTCCTTCATCATGATGGTCTTTTACATATCTGCTGGAAAATAAAGTGAATGTATCTGCTTTGCATACATGAATTTTCTTTTGTGTAGTCAATTCAGTGTACACCTCATAAACGTTATGGGTTGGGTCCAGACTTAGTCTTGATTAGGGTATTCCCTGTAGTAACCTATGGCTGCAAGAGCTGGACCATAAGGAAGGCTGAGCGAACGAAGATAGATGCTTTTGAACTGTGGTGTTGGAGGAAAATTCTGAGAGTGCCATGGACTGCAAGAAGATCAAACCAGTAAATAAAGCCAGACTGCTCACTTGAGGGAATTATATAAAAGACAAAATTGAAGTACTTTGGCCACATCATGAGAAGACAGGATACCCTGGAGAAGATGCTGATGCTAGGGAATGTGGAAGGCAAAAGGAAGAGGGGCCAACCAAGGGCAAGATGGATGGATAATATTCTGGAGGTGATGGACTTGACTTTGGGAGAGTTGGGGGTGGTGACGGCCAACAGGAAGCTCTGGCATGGGCTGGTCCATGAAGTCACAAAGAGTCAGAAGCGACTGAACGAATAAACAACAAACTGAAATCAATGGGACATGTTAGTCCTTACTAACTTAAGTCTTATTGACTCCAGTGCATCTACTCTGCATGGCTAATCCTGGAATGAACCCCATGTCTTGTGTGATGCAGAAATAAGTAAGTACACATTTGCCTGTTTCATCGCATGTGGCAAGAAGACATGATTGGTAGTGGGTTCCTGTAATGTGCACATACATATGATCAAATAGAATATGCTGTTGGGTTCTGTGCTCAATAAGTTGGGTTCTCCACTCTACCCACTCAAGTTTCAATGGGGGGAGGATTTTGCCCCTCCCCGCTAGGAAGGAAACTGAGACAGGATTGCTTCTCCAAGGCAAGAAGGGCCACCAATATGAGCTGGCCAACAGTTGGTAGCAACAGTTGGAAATGTACTTACCTTTCCGATCCAGGGGGTCCGCAGTGGGGGGGAGGTGCTCTGTCCCTCCCCCTGGAATCCTCCCCGGATGGCTCCACTCCACAGCGACTCTGCGGAGCTGCTGGCCAGGGCCACCCACAGCTGGACTACTATCCGCTGCTGGGCTGCACTGGCCGCAAATGGCGGCCACCATAGTGGCCGCCATTTGCATCCCTGCAGAGGTCATGATAGGCTATGTATATATTTATGTAGCCCATCATGGCAAAAGGCAGGGATGCAAATGGTGGCCGCTATGCCATTTGCATCCCTGCCTTTTGCTGTGATAGGCTATGTAAATATATACGTAGCTATCACGGCCTCCGCAGCGGCCAGAAGACAACCCGAAGCCACCACTGGAGCCGCTGGAGCCGCTGCCGCCACCAGGTAGGCTCCGCCCCAGGGGGATTCTGTGGGGTGGCAGGGGGGGATTGCTCCATTCTGCCACGGACTCTGGAGGGGCAGATTCTAAAGAATCCAGCCCCACTGGAGTCCATGGCAGAATTCTCCAACATCCCTAACAGTTGGCCAATAAAATCCAGGTCATGCCTGCCATGCTTCAGACTGTTGCTTCATGCACCAACCCCCCAGCCACTCTGAAGAAGTAACAGCACAGGAGAGCCTATTACCGAGGCTGAGCAGGATTTTGGGGGAACCAGTCAACCAACTGACCCCTCACAGGTGGCCAGCAAGAAGTGAGATGGAATGAAGGCTGCCCTTGGACTCAGGCAGTCATATTGTATCCATAGACTGTACAGTTGTGGTGCCATGGGACTGCCAGGGCTTTCTTGGCACACCTTCACCTCTGCAGGTGGTTGGCCCTTGGAGCCACCATTTACAGGTTGACATCAGGGTGGTCACCTTCCAGCTCTCACTTGAAGATCAGAGGCCTGCACTGATAGCTTGTTAGCCTGGGGCTAACTTGTTGATCTCGTTTCAGGTTCTGTTAAGAAAACTGTGTTCATTTACCCAAGTCATGTCTCATGTCTTCATTCCTGGTGGTGGTGATGGTGGTGATGAATATTTGCTTATCCCATCTGAATCTGAAGTACTTAAATGCAATTTCCTACACATAAATTATATCAGTTCTTCTAACCAGTCCATAGCTGATTCATACTCACATCATTTTATAGACTGGACTTCATGCAGAGAAATAGTGAAAAACCCAGAGTCACCTAGCAAGCCCATTGTTAAACTAGACTTTGAAACTCACTCTCACAGGCACTAAAACACTAAAATGTGCTTGGATGCTATAAAGGAAGGAAGAGAAAGGACATTAATGTTTTGCTTGTATCATAAATACTTCCTTCTAAATATTGAAATTCCTTAATTATGAATATTGGTTTTATTATTATTATTATTATTATTATTAAATTTATTAATCACCCATCTGGCTGGTCACTCAGCCACTCTGGGCGATGTACAGCACATAATAAAACAGTTTAAAACAATAAAATTCTACAATAAAAACGTTTTCTAAAATACCCTAACCCACCCCAAATGCCTGCCTGAACAACCACGTTTTTAATGCACAGCGGAAGCTCATTAAAGAGGGGACATGGCGGAGTTCCCTAGGAAGGGAGTTCCACAGAGTGGGGGCCACCACAGAAAAGGCCCTCTCCCTCATCCCCACCAGTCTAGCTGTCCTGGCTGATGGGACAGAGAGAAGGCCATCCGAGGCTGATCTTGTTAAGCAGCCTGTCTGGTGTTGCTGGAGGCGCTCCTTAAGATAGGCTGGGCCGGAACCATATAGGGTTTTAAAGGTCAAAACCAACACCTTCAATTTGGCCCAGAAAACAACTGGTAACTAGTGCAACTCCTTCAGCACTGGAGTGATGTGATCTCGCTGGCGGCTGCCTTTAATCAGACAAGCCGCCACATTCTGTACCAGCTGCAGCTTCCGAACCATCTTCAAGGGTAACCCCACGTAGAGCGCATTACAGTAGTCTAAACGAGAGGAGACCAGAGCATGTACTACCGATGGGAGCAGATGGTCGGGAAGGAAGGGGCGCAGCCGCCGTATCAGATGGAGTTGATACAGCGCTGTCCGGCTCACAGCTGACACCTGAGCCTCCATGGACAGCTGGGAGTCCAAAATGACCCCCAGGCTGTGGATCTGGTCTTTCAAGGATAGCCGTACCCAATTCAACACCAGATCAACATCCCCCAGCCTCCTCTTGTCTCCCACCAAAAGTACCTTGGTCTTGTCAGGGTTCAGCTTGAGCTTATTCCTCCCCATCCAGCCACTCACCGTCTCCAGACATTTGGACAGGGATTCTACGGCCAACCTTGGTGAAAGTTGGTTGGTTTATTCCTTTTAATCCTCAAGCACTTCTATTTCCTACCAGCTTAACTCAGCTCTAGGACCTGGTTGTAATTGGTGGAGGTTTTTTAAAAAAATCAATGCATTCATTTGTCTGATTTGCTCATCTCTGTTCCTTTGTCTCCCTTACTGGCTTGTCATTGCCTCTTGTGAACCACTGTACAAATGCAGTGGTCATCAAGTCTGTACACAGAACTGAAAAGAACAGCAAAGTGACAGAGTCACTACACCAAATTTCCAAAGGCCCCTGAGTGATAGGAACAGCTGTAGCTGCAGGCGATGAGGAGAAAGACAGTATTAATCAAAGTAAAAAACTATAACCAAGCAGGAGAAATAAATAGCACCAACACAAAGTGGTATCTTAGATGGAGAGTGAAACCATGTGCCCAGCAGGAATGTGAAGGAATTTGGTTTTCAGCTTGCCTCCTTGGCTCCTTAGGTATAAAACAAAACTGTTTACATTATGAGGCACACACAAAACACTGTATGGTTGTCAAACTGGTAGCTGTGGAATGTCTTGAACTGGGGACATTCTGGGAACTGATTTCAAGTCTTGCTGCCCAAATCACCACCACTTCTTCAAAAATCATGGATATCCTAGACCTCAACCAGCTTCATTGGCCATCTGTCTTGTTTCTTTTTTCCCTTACACAGTTCACAACTGCCCTTGCATTCTCAGTGTTTATATAAATGTCTTCCTGACAACAGACTTTGGCCTAGTTCTCAGAAAAGAAGGTGATGGTGGGTGTATCCAGATGGGTGGGTCCTAGCACTATCCCTCAAAAAGCATTGTACAGTGTTTCCATCTTTTCCTGCTTAACTTTTTTTTCTTGTAAGAAATAAGAAGAAGGAGTGGGAGAACATGGAAGGGGTACAAATTGAAGATAACATCATCTGGACCTCTCCCCCCAATACAAGTATGTGAATGAGTCAGGAAGCACCCTGTGTCACTTCAGACTGTAGGTGAGATCTTATATGATACTAGGTTCTCACATGGGAAACAAACAAACAAACAAACAAACAAACAAAGAGTTTGGGTGCAATCATTAGGGCTGTACATTTTTTCGGTGCCAAATCTGAATCCTGAAGTGAATTCGGGTGCTTCAGGGTGCCTTGGTGCTATCTGAAGCAAATCAGACCAGCACCAACGCACTCCAAAATGAAACAGGTCACCACCGAAGTGCCTCCATCTGCCTCGGAGATTTGGAACTATTCTGATGCCTTCTGAAGCCCAGACAGCCTGTCTCCAAAATGTATCGAGAAAGATCAGGGAGGGGGAGAGGAGAAGGAGGAGGGAGGGGGAAGGGGAGAAGAGGGAGTGATCTTTAGTGAATGGCAACTCTACTTGCCAAATTAGAGTTGAATGTAACCCAGCAGTCTCTAATCAGTGACAGTGGTGGAGTGGCGGGGGGATACTGGTTATATTGGAGGAAACAAGCCTGCATTTTTTTTTATTCTGTGTGAGAGAGATCTGGTGGTGTTACTGGAGAGAGCTCTGAAGTTATTTGGCTAGGTCTGTGGTGTGTGTGTGTGTGTGTGTGTGTGTGTGTGTTGGACTCTTTCCCACTCTTCAAAGTTTTCCAGCTAGATACTTAAGTGTGCACACACAGAGAGAGAGAGAGAGAGAGAGAGAGATGATCAGGGGACTGGAAACAAAGCCCTTTGAAGAAAGACAGAAAGAACTGGGCATGTTTAGCCTTGAGAAGAGAAGACTGAGGGGAGAGATGATAGCGCTTTTCAAGTACATGAAAGGCTGTCACAGACAGGAAGGCCAGGATCTCTTCTCCATCGTCCCAGAGTGCAGGACACGGAATAATGGGCTCAAGTTTCAGGAAGCCAGATTCCAGCTGAACATCAGGAGAAACTTCCTGACTGTTAGAGCAACATGACAATGGAACCAATGACCTAGGGAGGTCGTGGCCTCTCCCACGCTGGAGGCATTCAAGATGAAGCTGGACAGCCATCTGTCAGGGATGCTTTGACTTAGATTCCTGCATTGAGCAGGGGGTTGGACTCAATGGTCTTATAGGCACCTTCCAACCCTACTATCCTATGATTCTATGCTTGTATAATCCTACACACAATTCAAAAAGTACTTTCTTTTCCTTGTTCTTGGCATTCTCTCTCGCCTCCCCCCCTTCTTAATTCCTGTATTCCTTCCCTTCCCATTTTTGAACTCTGTAACTTTTCCCATATATGTATGTATGTATGTTTATATACAGACATACCTACATATGTTGTTGTTCAGTCGTTCAGTCGTGTCCGACTCTTCGTGACCCCATGGACCATAGCATGCCAGGCCTTCCTGCCCTGCGCTCTCTCCTGGAGTGTGCTCAAGTTCATATTCATTGCATCGGTGATGCTATACATATGCACGCGCGCGCACACACACACTTTTCTTTGCTCATAGGTAGTTCTGTATTTGCTTTTCTTTTGCTCTTGTGTGTCTCTCTGTGTGTGTGCTTGTGTTGTGGTGGTGAAGCAAAACACTACACACAACCACAGTTCAAAATACAGTGGGCAAAGCACTACATCTATTATTTAAATAATACTCCACTGTGTGGAAAAGCAAACAAGCCCCAAAGGAGGCATCTTCAGGGTCTTGAATCCATTGCAGATTTCTCCACCCTCCCCAGTGTTACAATCAAACAGAATACTTGAGAGAGAGTGAGAAGGAAGTTATATGGATTTAGAAAAGATGGAGCAAGGCACAGTAAGCTGACCAGACTTTAGAAATCCAGCATTTTTTTTTTTTTTTACCACAGGGCAGTTGCATGAATCAACCTTCTCTTAAGCCCAAAATGGGAAATTGGCTGTCCACAACTTAGATGCCAACTTTATCTGGCCCCAAATAACCAAATTTAATAGTACTAATGGAGAGGGGCTATTTGCGATTCAAAAAAACCTGCTGCAGCAGAGAGTAGGGATAGGGACCTCCTCCTAATCACCACTTCAACACCTAACTTTTCTGATTATGCCTTTATGACCTTTGGTTTGAGTTTCTGGGAACAGTACATTTTATTTGTGCCTGGCACAAAAACTCCCAGGCCAAACTGCCTGAAATTTGGCAGGTGGAATTCCCTCCATGGACAGGACCTCAAATTTCCTGCACTTCTGTCAAAACAGTGAAAAGTTATAGCTGTTTCTTTTGAGAGTTTTTGTTGAAGATATCACATTTTAACTCTGCCTACCACAAAAACTCCTGGGCCAAACTGTCTGAAATTTGACAGGTGGAATCCCCTCCATGGGTGCTGACAGGTCCCATATTTCATGTATATATTATGAAAACTGAAAATGTTATGTCTGATTCTATTTTCCAATGCAAGTCAATGTTGTTGTTCAGTCGTTCAGTCGTGTCCGACTCTTCGTCACCCCATGGACCATAGCACGCCAGGCCTTCCTGTCCTCCGCTCTCTCCCGGAGTGTGCTCAAGTTCATATTCATTGCATCCGTGATGCTATCTAGCCATCTCATCCTCTGCCATCCCCTTCTCCTTTTGCCTTCAATCTTTCCCAGCATCAGGGTCTTTTCCAGGGAGTTTTCTCTTCGCATTAGATGGCCAAAATATTTGAGCTTCAGCTTCAGTATCTGTCCTTCCAATGAGCACTCAGGGTTGATTTCCTTTAGGATTGATTGACTGATTTGACCTCCTTGCAGTCCAGGGGACTTGTAAGAGTCTTCTCCAGCACCACAGTTTGAAAGCATCAATTCTTTGGCGCTCAGCCTTCCTTATAGTCCAGGCAGCTCTCACAGCCATACATTACTACTGGGAAAACCATAGCTTTGATTATACGAACCTCTGTCAGCAAGGTGATGTCTCTGCTTCTTACTATGCTGCCTAGGTGTGCTGTAGCTTTCCTCCCAAGGAGCAAGTGTCTTTTAATTTCATGGCTACAGTCACCATCTGCGGTGATCTTGGAGCTCAAGAAAGTAAAATCTGTCACTGCTTCCATTTCTTCCCCTTCTATATGCCAGCAAGTGATGGAGCCACATGCCATGATCTTATTTTTTGTAATGTTGAGTTTCAAACCAGCTTTTGCACTCTCCACTTTCACCCTCAACAAGAGGCTCTTTAGATCCTCTTCGCTTTCTGCCATCAGGGTGGTATCCTATGCATATCTGAGGTTGTTGATAATTCTCCCGGCAATCTTAATTCTGACCTGTGATTCATCCAACCTGGCATTTCTCATGATGTACTCTGCATATAAATTAAATAAGCAGGGTGACAATACACAGCCTTGTCGTACTCCTTTCCCAATTTAGAACCAATCGGTTGTTCCATGTCCGGTTCTTACTGTTGCTTCTTGACCTTCGTACAGGATTCTCAGGAGACAGGTAAGGTGGTCAGGTACTCCCATCTCTTTCAGAATTTGCCAGTTGATTGTGATCCACACAATCAAAGGCTTTAGTGTAGTCAATGAAGAAGAAATAGACGTCTTTCTGGAATTCTCTTGCTTTCTCCATGATCCAGCGAATGTTGGCGATTTGATCTCTAGTTCCTCTGACTCTTTGAAACCCTGCTTGTATTTCCAGTAGTTCTTGGTTCACATGCTGCTGAAGCCTAATTTGTAGGATTTTGAGCATCACCTTGCTGGCATGTGAAATGAGTGCAATTGTGCAGTAGTTTGAACACTCTTTGGCGTTGCTCTTCTTTGGAATTGGAATGTAAACTGACCTTTTCCAGTCTTGTGGCCACTGTTGAGTGTTCCAAATTTGTTGGCATATTGAGTGCAGCACTTTAACAGCATCATTTTTTAGGATTTTAAATAGCTCGGCTGGAATACTGTCATCTCCGCTAGCTTTGTTGTTAGTAATGCTTCCTAACACCCACTTGACTCCACTCTCTAGGATGTCCAGCTCAAGTTCAGTGAGCGCATTATCATGGCTATCAGGGACATTAAGATCTTTCCTGTATAGTTCTTCCGTGTATTCTTGCCACCTCTTCTTAATCTCATCTGTTTCTGTTAGGTCCCTGCCTTCTTTGTCCTTTATCATGCCCATCTTTGCAAAAAACGTTCCCTTGAGATCTCCGATTTTCTTGAAAAGATCTCTAGTCTTTCCCATTCTATTGTTTTCCTTGATTTCTTTGCATTATTCATTTAAGAAGGCCTTCTTGTCTCTCCTTGCTATTCTCTGGAACTCTGCATTCAGTTGGATATATCTTCCCCTTTCTCCCTTGCTTTTCGATTCCCTTCTTTCCTCAGCTACTTGTAAAGCCACTTGGCTTTCTTGCATTTCTTTTTCTTTGGGTTGGATTTCGTTGCTGCCTCCTGAACAATGTTACGGACTTCCATCCATAGTTCCTCAGGCACTCTGTCTATCAGGTCTAATCCCTGAAATCTATTCCTCACCTCCACTGTATATTCATAAGGGATATGATTTAGGTCATACCTGAATGGTTTAGTGGTTTTCCCTATGTTCTTCAATTTAAGCCAAAATTTTGCAAAAAGAAGCTCATGATCTGAGCCACAGTCAGCTCCAGGTCTTGTTTTTACTGACTGTATTGCCCCTTCATGGATCACTGCCTTGTTGTGGTGAAGGGGCTTGCATAACTCAGTGAAGCCATAAGCTATGCCGTGCAGGGCCACCCAAGACGGACAGGTCATGGCAGAGAGTTCTGACAAAATGTGGTCCACTGGAGAAGGAAATGGCAACCCACTCCAGTATTCTTGCCAAGAAAACCCCATGGAACGTATCACAAGGCTAAAACAGATGACGCCGGAAGATGAGCCCCTCAGGTCGGAAGGTGTCCAATATGCTACTGGGGAAGAGCAGAGGGTATTTCCAAGTAGCGCCAGAAAGAGTGAAGCGGCTGGGCCAAACCCGAAAGGACACTCAGCTGTGGATGTGTCTGGTGGTGAAAAGAAAATCCGATGCTGTAAAGAACAATATTGTTTAGGAACCTGGAATGTCAGATCAATGAATCAAGGTAAGCTGGAGGTGGTCAAACATGAGATGGCAAGATTGAACATCGACATCTTGGGAATCAGCGAACTAAAATGGACAGGCATGGGTGAATTTAATTCAGGTGACCATCATATCTACTATTGTGGGCAAGAATCCCTTAGAAGAAATGGAGTAGCACTCATAGTCAACAAAAGGGTGGGAAAAGCAGTACTGGGGTACAATCTTAAAAATGATAGAATGATCTCAGTACGAATCCAAGGCAAACCATTCAACATCACAGTAATTCAAGTCTAAGCCCCAACCACTGAGGCCGAAGAAGCTGAGGTCAGATCATGTTCTATGAAGACCTACAACACCTTCTAGAACTAACACCAAAAAAAGATGTCCTCTTCATCATAGGGGATTGGAATGCTAAAGTAGGAAGTCAAGAAATCACCGGTATAACAGGCAGGCATGGCCTTGGTGTACAAAATGAAGCAGGACAAAAGCTAATAGAGTTTTGCCAAGAGAACATGCTGATCATAGCAAACACTCTTTTCCAACAGCACAAGAGGCGACTCTACACATGGACGTCACCAGATGGTCAATATCGAAATCAGATTGATTATGTCCTTTGCAGCCAAAGATGGAGAAACTCCATACAGTCAGTAAAAACAAGACCTGGAGCTGACTGTGGCTCAGATCATGAGCTGCTTCTTGCAAAATTTCGGCTTAAATTGAAGAACGTCGGGAAAACCACTAAATCGTTCAGGTATGACCTAAATCATATCCCTGATGAATATTCAGTGGAGGTGAGGAATAGATTTCAGGGATTAGACCTGATAGACAGAGTGCCTGAGGAACTATGGACGGAGGTCCGTAACATTGTTCAGGAGGCAGCAACGAAATCCATCCCAAAGAAAAAGAAATGCAAGAAAGCAAAGTGGCTGTCTGATGAGGCTTTACAAGTAGCTCACGAAACAAGGGAAGCGAAAAGCAAGGGAGAAAGGGGAAGATATACCCAACTGAATGCAGAGTTCCAGAGAATAGCAAGGAGAGACAAGAAGGCCTTCTTAAATGAACAATGCAAAGAAATTGAGGAAAACAACAGAATGGGAAAGACTAGAGATCTCTTCAAGAAAATTGGAGATCTCATGGGAACGTTTTGTGCAAAGACGGGCATGATAAAGGACAAAGAAGGCAGGGACCTAACAGAAGCAGATGAGATTAAGAAGAGGTGGCAAGAATACACAGAAGAACTATACAGGAAAGATCTGAATGTCCCTGATAGCCATGATAGTGCGGTCACTGAACTTGAGCCGGACATCCTAGAGAGTGAAGTCAAGTGGGCCTTAGGAAGCATTAGTAACAACAAAGCTAGCGGAGATGACAGTATTCCAGCCGAGCTATTTAAAATCCTAAAAGATGATGCTGTTAAAGTGCTGCATTCAATATGCCAACAAATCTGGAACACTCAACAGTGGCCACAAGACTGGAAAAGGTCAGTTTACATTCCAATTCCAAAGAAGGGCAACGCCGAAGAGTGTTCAAACTACCGCACCATTGCGCTCATTTCACATGCCAGCAAGGTGATGCTCAAAATCCTACAAGCTAGGCTTCAGCAGTATGCGAACCGAGAACTACCGGAAGTACAAGCTGGGTTTAGAAGAGGCAGAGGAACTAGAGATCAAATCGCCAACATTCGCTGGATCATGGAGAAAGCAAGAGAATTCCAGAAAAACGTCTATTTCTGCTTCATTGACTACGCTAAAGCCTTTGATTGTGTGGATCACAACAAACTGTGGCAAATTCTTAAAGTGATGGGAGTACCAGACCACCTTACCTGTCTCCTGAGAAACCTGTACGAGGGTCAAGAAGCAACAGTAAGAACCAGAGATGGAACAACCGATTGGTTCAAAATTGGGAAAGGAGTACGACAAGGCTGCATATTGTCACCCTGCTTATTTAACTTATATGCAGAGTACATCATGAGAAATGCCGGGTTGGATGAATCAGAGGTCGGAATTAAGATTGCTGGGAGAATTATCAACAACCTCCGATATGCAGACGATACCACCCTAATGGCAGAAAGCGAAGAGGATCTCAAGAGCCTCTTGTTGAGGGTGAAAGAGGAGAGTGCAAAAGCTGGTTTGAAACTCAACATTAAAAAAACTAAGGTCATGGTATCTGTCCCCATCACTTGCTGGTATATAGAAGGGGAAGAAATGGAAGCAGTGACAGATTTTACTTTCTTGGGCTCCAAGATCACCGCAGACGGTGACTGTAGCCATGAAATTAAAAGACGCTTGCTCCTTGGGAGGAAAGCTATGGCCAACCTAGACAGCATAGTAAGTAGCAGAGACATCACCTTGCCGACAAAGGTCCGTCTAATCAAAGCTATAGTTTTCCCAGTAGTAATGTATGGCTGTGAGAGCTGGACTATAAGGAAGGCTGAGCGCCGAAGAGTTGATGCTTTCGAACTGTGGTGCTGGAGAAGACTCTTACGAGTCCCCTGGACTGCAAGGAGGTCAAATCAGTCCATCCTAAAGGAAATCAACCCTGAGTGCTCATTGGAAGGACAGATAATGAAGCTGAAGCTCCAATATTTTGGCCACCTAATGCGAAGAGAAAACTCCCTGGAAAAGACCCTGATGCTGGGAAAGACTGAAGGCAAAAGGAGAAGGGGACGGCAGAGGATGAGATGGCTAGATAGCATCACGGATGCAATGAATATGAACTTGAGCACACTCCGGGAGAGAGCGCAGGACAGGAAGGCCTGGCGTGCTATGGTCCATGGGGTCACGAAGAGTCGGACACGACTGAACAACTGAACAACAACAAATGGCACTTCTCCATCTTTGGCTGCAAAGGACATAATCAATCTGATTTCGATATTGACCATCTGATGATGTCCATGTGTAGAGTCGCCTCTTGTGCTGTTGGAAAGGAGTGTTTGCTATGATCGGCGTGTTCTCTTGGCAAAACTCTATTAGCCTTTGCCCTGCTTCATTTTGTACACCAAGGCCATGCTTGCCTATTATCCCGGTGATTTCTTGACTTCCTACTTTAGCATTCCAATCCCCTATGATGAAGTGGACATCTTTTTTTGGTGTTAGTTCTAGAAGGTGTTGTAGGTCTTCATAGAACTGATCAACCTCAGCTTCTTCAGCCTCAGTGGTTGGGGCATAGACTTGAATTACTGTGATGTTGAATGGTTTGCCTTGGATTCGTACTGAGATCATTCTATCATTTTTGAGACTGTACCCCAATACTGCTTTTCCCACCCTTTTGTTGACTATGAGTGCTACTCCATTTCTTCTAAGGGATTCTTGCCCATGGTAGTAGTTAAAATGGTCATCTGAATTAAATTCACCCATGCTTGTCCATTTTAGTTTGCTGATTCCCAAGATGTCGATGTTCAATCTTGCCATCTCATGTTTGACCACCTCCAGGCTCCAGCTTACCTTGAGTCATTGATCTTACATTCCAGGTTCCTAAACAATATTGTTCTTTACAGCATCAGATTTTCTTTTCACCACCAGACACATCCACAGCTGAGTGTCCTTTCGGCTTTGGCCCAGCCGCTTCACTCTTTCTGGCGCTACTTGGAAATACCCTCTGCTCTTCCCCAGTAGTATATTGGACACCTTCTGACCTGAGGGGCTCATCTTCCGGTGTCATATCTTTTAGCCTTGTGATACGTTCCATGGGGTTTTCTTGGCCAGAATACTGGAGTGGGTTGCCATTTCCTTCTCCGGTGGACCACATTTTGTCAGAACTCTCCGCCATGACCTGTCCAACTTGGGTGGCCCTGCACGGCATAGCTTATGGCTTCATTGAGTTATGCAAGCCCCTTTGCCACAACAAGGCAGTGATCCATGAAGGGGGCAAGTCAATGGGAAACCATCAAATTGGAATGATTCGGTTATCCCAATCTCACTTTGGATCCAAATCTGAAGCAAAGCAGATGGGGTCTGAATCAGTCCAAAGTGAAGTGGGGCTACTTTGGAAGGTCCAAAGTGGCATCCAAAGTGAAGCAGGGGTGGTGGTGGCTGTGCACAGCCCTAATCTCTTTTTGTGATTCAGAAATACACGTGCAAAAAGGCAACAGGACGACATGTGTTTCTGCTGTCCTGACTTGCACTGCACAAGCACTGCTCAACAGATCAACATGTAGTTGGGAGGCAGGAAATCAATTCCTCAGTAAAAATGATCAGTACTTTGAGAGCCGTTGATCTTCAGTAGAAGAATGAGGAAGACAGATTTTCATGCACAGCAGAAGGTACATCATCCACTGCTCTATGCCAATAAGCATCTCTGGCCTTGGACCAATTAATGTTCATTTGCTCTGTCACTCTGACAGGAACAACAAGTATTATCAAACAGAGATACAGAAGGTATGTGTCATGGAAAATAGCACTACCCATGGCTTTTATCCACCATAGATAAATGGAATCCTCAGGTTCAGAGGCAGTGTACACCTGGATTCTGGGAAGGGAACAGCTGGGGGGGCATGCTACTGATGCCATGTCCTCCTTGTGGGCTTCCCAGAACTAACTGGCTGGTTCCTGGAAAACCAGATGCTGGACTGGATTGATCTGCTGTTACAGGGATGTTCCAGTGGGAACTGTAGGTGATGAGGCACAGCCAAGAAGTTCTATTTGGTTCCTGTACATGAGCTGAAGAAGATATCATCTGGCCTATGCTAGCTCCAGGAACTGTATATTTCTTGCTTGCAAGAGTGAAGAGGAGCAGAAAATGTGCTTCCTGATCTGCTTCCCTCTTCAACATCACCTATGCATTGTGTCAACACCCCACAAAGATACCTTGTTCCCTCCAGCTGAAATAGTGCACATTATTTTTCTCCAGTTCAAAAAAAAGAAATGTAGTCAAGCTGTGTGTGTGTGTGCGCGCGCGCATGTTTAATTCCACTCAGAATAAACCAGACACATGGTAAGAAATGCCTCTGGCAACACATAACTCCTGGATTTTTATTGTACTTGTGTTGAAAAGCTTCCCACGTTTCATCTACTTTGAGAAAAGGGGATACATGTCAAGACCTCAGACTGGATCTTTTTCCTTTCTCCCCAAATGAATATAAAATTAATACAATTAACACACCACTGGCACTACTATGACTCATGTCATGTGAGTCAGAGCCCCACAGGCACAATTTGTACAATTCAGCTTTCCTCAGGGTTCTTTTCTTGGTATTTGTTCTTAAGTAACAACTTACAGCATGTGTGAGACTTGACATTTCAGAAAGCCTTGTTCAATATCAAGTGTCAATTACGAAGAGTTTTACTCTAACCGGGCATCAGCATTTCAGCTTCCCAGCATCTTTCACACACCAAATGAAAATGCCTTTTATTATCCAAAAGTTTCCAGCACAGTGCACATTAACCTTAGGAGTTTCTTGTGGCCGCTGGATGCATGGTGAGTGAAAGAGGTGCCTCTTGTGCCCTATTTGGAATACATGATAAGCCATTCATTTGATATCAAATATCCATTTGTGTTTCTTTGTGATCACTCTGTTTTGTTTTAGGCCTGGTACTTTAAAGATGAAGCTAGCAGCTACATTTTTTTAGTTTAAAGCAAGCACAGGGGACCCAAGAGTTTATATTCATTCCCCTGATGTTCTGCATCACAACATCCTAAAGGGAAACTTATCCTAGAGGTCTATTTCTTCCCCTCATCCTTCTAATATGCACATAATGTTTAAGTCCTATGTTGATCTATCCAAATGGAAGTATAATATTTTTTTTTCTAATAAGACTTGATATAGATTTAATGTAGTATTCAGTCTTTGAGCAGAGACAGCCCCAGGAAGTCAGAGTGTGCTGACCAGAAATCAGAAATTTTAGCTCTGGTTGAAGTGTTTGGAGATGGAGGTGCTGATAATGGTGATAATAGTTAATGTGAATTGGACATTTACTTATTAAAATATATAGCCTATTTCTAATATACTCTCAAGGATAAGTGAATGTCCAACTATATGGAGACACTCTTGCCCTGGTAGAGAGGATGAGGGGGGTGACCTTTCTCCTCTGCCACAAAAGGATGGCATTATCCATCCAAATGGACAAACGTATTATAAACTGCGATTTTATAAGAACATGCAAACGATGTGTGTGGTTGAGACTGACCAAAAGTCACCCAATGTGCTTCCATAGCCATGTGGGGACTAGAACCCCCCATCTCCTAAGTCCCAGTCCAACAATCTAACCACTAGGCTACACTGGCTGTCTAACCACTACACCACACTGCTGTTATGAAACTCATGAAAAAGAGACAGTATAATGGAAAGTTCTTTCTGAAGCAGTTAAACTTGTACAAATGTAGCATGAGTGGAAAGATTAGCGAGCTTTTCTTTGTTTGAATAAAAAGCACACTCTGCACATGCTCAGGGAATGGACAAGATGAGGAATAAACATACTAGGGAATATGAAGAACTACATTCTTCCATTGTGTGTGTGTGTGTGTGTGTGTGTAGCTTCTCCCCCTATCCAGCTGTTTCCATGGAAACTCCCCCCCATTCACCCGAGGGTCTTCTGAGATAACCTAACAGGAGGTTTGCTAATGAGCTGGATGTGAAAATACAAAGCTGAGGTGGGGGCAAAGTGGGGTGCTGACATGTGTAGGAGTAAGTCCCATTGAACTCAATAAGAATTACTTCTGAGTAGACATGCACAGAGTTGATGGAACATCAAAAGGTGGAACATTTATGTATAGTTATTTTTTATATTCATAGTTATTTAATTTTGCTTACTTACTATGAGAACGGAGGGAAGAGTTGACTGTCCTGGCTTCTTCGCCTTGTTGCTAAACTCACACAGGTGCTTAACTTGCTTGTGTGCTCATGCTTTGTCACTGAGACTGAGACACTTCAGCAGTGGACCTCCTTGCATCCAGCTCCCTTGCAAGTCTGCCTCCTTACATAATTCTTGCTAGCTTGGCCCAACCATACAGCAGCCAATCTGAGTAGAGAGGGCCTCATCTGAAAAGCAAGGGAGATGGTGGCTGAACTACTTCTGAACATAAAGACAGAGGTGGGGTTTATACTGGGAAAGGTGATTTGTTAGGTGTTTCAGTCCCATGATTTGTTTTAAAGGTCTGAAGTAGCACACTTGAATTAGGGATGGTCAAGGATTGCATGTGGTCTGCATTTTTAAACCAACGAATTAATTTTGTGATACAGTTTGTAACTCAGGAAACATACCAAAATGAATATAAAAATGATTTTTTTAAACAATGAAATGCATATAGAATTGCATATTTTATTATAAAATGTACATACAAATATGTATTTTGGCATTAAAATGCATAGAAAAATATGTTTCACAGGGAAAATGTTAAAAAGTAATGTGGCCTTTCACTTTTTTAAAAAAATTGGCAAGTGGAAATGGAAATGGGATGGAACAGATGTATGAATGAAACCCATGTGAAACTGACATGGACCAGAAATGGACTGAGCTGTCCAGTATCCCTACCTAAATGCAGTTGAATGTGAGGATGTGCTGTCAGTGCTAAGAGCTCCTGACTCTTAGGGAACAAGTGCATTTCCCCTAGGCCAGAGGAGCTGAGGAACAGAAAGAGTAGAGATACAGAGCTAAACTTGATGATTAGCTCCCTCCTCCCCTTCCATAAAGTCTACCATAATTTATTTTGTGCTGTGCTCGGATGTCCTACTTTTTCTTGCCCTGCTCCACATAATTGGCTGTCACTGGACAGAGACTCCCTTGCAAATCTCTCAAGTTTGTCACCAAGCTTGCAGCCTGGCCATGCTCCCACAGAGAAAGAAACTATTTTTTTTATGAGATCTATGACTTCATGTAGGGGCCATATACATGTCTGTTGCAGTAAATCTGAAAAGAGTCATGCGGCAGCCAGTGTCGAAGATGACACTGCAAATATCACAAGGGGAAAAAATCCATGGAATCCCAAATTCCAATTAAAAAATGCATAAAGGAATATATAATTGGGTACATAGAGTTGATGATAATCATGAGCTTAAAAAAAAAAAAAGTAGTGTGTCAGGAAGAATAGAACTTGGTGGTCACAGTAACATGGCTGATTTCAACTAGCCCCAAGTTAACAACATACATGTATGCTCAGGCCCCGAGAGACACAGTCTTTTCATTTAATGATGAATTGTTTCATGGAACAGAACAATTAATAATGGTGCCAAAAGTACAGAAGATATTCAATTCCTTGCCAAGTAGGGCCCTGGATGTGGTGCAATCACTTCCCCTTACAAAAAGGAGCCTTGGCTTGAAGCAACTTACATGCACACATATTCAGAAATTCATGATTAAGTAGGGTTGCCACTGAACTCTACCCAAATCAGAACTGGCAGGGGATTTCGAATTCTGTCTAGCCCTATTCTGGCATTTTTGCTCAAGTGATAATGATCTTGTGGGGTGGGTTGTGCTTCCTGTCTCTGTCCCATCTGTTGCCTTCTCTTCACCCAAACTGCATGCCTCTCACTGATTTAACTTCCACAGCGGGGAGCCTGATGTAACTATTTATGCTTCTGGTGTGATTTAGAAGCCTGACACATGCACATATCAGGCTGCACAGGCCCTGGCTGGGCCATGAGATGCCTGAACAGGGCTTCTGAATGAATTTTGGGGTAGAATTTCTGGAAGGAAAGTGCTGGTGGGTCCTTTCCAATGCCAGGTAAGCCTGCACACATTCCCTTTAATACCTGCATGGGCTAAAGATGTCATGATGCCATAGTAAGGGTGATATAGACAGCAAAGTATGCAGTTTGCATAAAGCAGGTAACTACAGGAACAGCATGCTTTGACCATTCCCTGAAGCTTATGAGCCAGACAATGCTACAATTATAGGGCCATCCATGTATGTGTTATTGCTTTATTGATAACCTTGACTATGTGTTGGAAAAGAATATTGAGAAAGATTTCTTTGATTAATAAAAGATGATCATCAAAGAAGAACATGATGATTAGCCTCAACTCATTGTCTATACCAGAATTCCAGATGTTTTGGACTTCAACTCCCCTCAACCCCGGCCAGCATGCTCTATGTTCAGGAATGCTGGAGACTGTAGTCCAAAACATCTGAAGGGCACCAGGTTGCAGGGAGGCTGGTCTACCCTGTTGCTCAGTTTGCTGAGCTTTTGTCAACTTCCTTGATTCAGAAACCTTATTTGGTCATTGAGAGCTATTGGCTCTCAATTATTATTAAGTAAGAGGTTTAAGCTATGATATGGTGATTTGGGAGGTGGGGCAGCCCTTTTTCCTTCAGCCCTGCACCTGACTGACTGGAATGTGCACCCCAAAGCTCCTCCAAACTTGAATTTGGTCCTCTGGCTGAAAGAATTTGCCCACATCTGGCCTACCATGTCCCCTCCACTTCATGATTCTGTGTGTTTTTATATGCTATTTATGCTGTAAGCTCCTTTCTATAAGCCATTTATTAATTTTATAAGGAAGAGAGGGATGTGCATTTCTAAATGAGAGCCAGTGTGGCGCAGTAGTGGCTAGAGTGTTGAACTGGGAGTTGGGAGATCCAGGTTCTAGTTCCCACTCAGACATGGAAGCTCACTGGGTGACTCTGGGCCAGTCACAGACTCTCAGCCCAACCCACCTCACAGGGTTGTTGTTGTGAGGATAAAATGGAGGAGGAAGATTGTGTAAGCCGCCTTGGGTTCATTAAGGAGGAAAAAAGGCAGGACATAAATGTAATAAATAATAAATAAATAAATAAATATAAATAAATAAAATATTTAAACATAGGTACATAGGAAGCTGCTTTATACTGAGTAAGATCCTTGGTCTAGGGATGTACGAAAGGTACTTACCTTTCGCGGATTATGTTTATGGTTGGGGGGGAGGCGTTCCGTCCCTCCCCCCGGAATCCTGGCCAGCCGGCTGTGCTCTGCAGGGATTCTGCGGAGCCGCCGGCCAGCTCTGCCAGCAACTGGACATCCAGCCGCTGGCTACCAGGGACGCAAAAAAACGTTTGCGTACCTGCAGTCAGCCGTGATAGGCTACGTAAACGTTTACGTAGCCTATCAGGGCTGACTTAAAAAAAAAAAAAGCGCGTACGCAAATGGCGGCGGCCACGGCCGCTGCCATTTGCATTCCTTATTTTGGCATGTCTTAGTCTGTGTAAACATTTACGTAGACTAAGACGGTGAAAATAATGGGAACGCAAATAGCGTAGACGCTACGCTATTTGCGTTCCCCTTATTTTCGCCGTCTTAGTCTACGTAAATGTTTACATAGACTAAGACGTGCCAAAATAAGGAACGCAAATGGCGGCGGCCATGGCCACCGCCATTTGTGTATGCGCGTTTTTGTTTTTTTTTTAAAGTCAGCCGTGATAGGCTACGTAAACATTTATGTAGCCTATCATGGTTTTTTTTAAAAAAACCTAGCCATCATAGGCTACGTAAATCTTTATGTAGCCTATCAGGTGTTTTTTTTAAAAAACTGGAAATGGCGGCAGTGGCAGCCGGTCGGAATACCAGCTGCCACAGCCGCCGCTGCCGAACCGCCGCCGGAGCCGCCGCCAGAGCCGCCGCCGGAGCCGCCACTAGGAAGATCCTCCCAAGGTAAGTCTCATCCCGGGGGGGGGCGGGGGGGGTCAGGCCATTCCGCCAACGATTTGGTGGGCCGAATGCGCTAGCATTCGGCCTGCCCGAGATCCGTGGCGGAATTTTCGTACATCTCTACCTTGGTCCATCTAGCCCAGTACTGTCGACTGGCAGCTCTCCACAGGTTCAGGCAGGAATTTTTCCTGCCCTACCTGGAGATGCTGGAGATCAAGCTGGGACCTTCCGCATACAACATGTACGCCACCCATGAGCCACACCCCCATATCTGTCAATCTTCCTAGGCTCTGGCACTGCACAATGCCCCCGACAACAACCCATAGAAAGGTATGTTTCCCCATTGCATTTCTCGTGCTTTATATGCTTAAATCGACCCATAGAAGCAGCTCAGATGTAAACAAATGCTTAGCCTGTGGCAAAGATGGGCTCTCAGATAGGGACTACTGTGAATTGCTGACAAATCTGGCATGGGCAGAAATCACAGCAGTCCTTTTCTATTGCATTGGCAGAAAGCAGTTTGCCAAAGGGTCAGTATTAAGGAAATAATGCTTCTTTTCAATTTTGCATAATCTTTTCTTTTCATTTTTTCCCCTCTTGTGCCCAATTTCAATTCCATTAGTGTACATAGCACATTGTGACTGGGGGGCAAATGCAGCACTGTAATGGTTCTTTTATTTATTTATTTTTTAAATCTATTCATTAACAAAAACAAACAAAAAGGGTTGCTAAAACAGAGTTAATGTAAAGGTAAACTCACACTCTGGAAAGCCAGTAAATGAAAGTTCCAGCTACAACTGCAGAAATCTAGTGGCAGATGGCATTCTTTGGATGCAGTAGTATCTAGGGATGGACAGATTCCCTACCTGTTCCTCCACTTGGGAATCCGCCCACAGGGGGAGGCAATCCGTCCCTACCCCCGGAATCCTCCTTGACCAGCTCCTCTCCGCTGCGTGAAAAACCAGAGATGCGAATGGCATCCACTATGCCATCTGCGGCTGTAAAGCCCTTAGTTTAAGCTAAATGCAGCCATTTACAGCTGCATTTAGCTTAATCTAATTGCTTTCTGGCCGCAAATGGCGTCTCCTATGCCATTTGAATCTGGAGCCAGCCAGCGGGGAGGATCCAGCCAGGGATGATTCCTCAGGGAGGCGGAGATAAGCCATCTGTTCCTCCACTGGGGTCCGTGGAGGAATTTTCTGCCATCCCTAGTAATATCTAAGGCTGGGCGAATGAGCGATGTTTCAGTTTGCTAGGTTGCTCCAAATATCATCTTACCGCTTGTCTTGTGCTCAATTCCTGTCGCAATTGTGATGGCTGCTTGCACTGCATGAATGGAAAACTTGCGCGAATAGAGCTGTGAACGAATGGGAATTTTGCCCAAATCTCCCCAAATTTGCCCAAATCTCCTGAATTGTGCAAATTTCCTCCATAGACTAAAGTGGGGCTGATTCAGTCTACTGAAGAAATTTGTGCAAATTAGGAAATCAAAATGGGAATCAAGAATAAGACAAATGCAAGCATGTGTTCAACAATTTGTGAATATTTTCGTTGGACACATGCTCACGCTTGCACTCGCGTTTGAAGCTTTGAACAGAAGAACATATGAACATTGGAAGAGCCATGCTGGATAATGCCAAGGCTCCATCCAGCCCAATATTCTGTTCACACAGTGACCAACCAGCTATCAACCAGGAAATCACAAGCAGGGCATGAGTGCAATAGCACCCTCCTGCCCATGTTCCCCAGCAACTGGTGTACATAAGCATGCTGCCTCTGGTACTGGAAGTTGCACATAGCCATCAAGACTAATAGCCATTGATAGCCTTCTCCTCCAGAAATTTGTCTAACCCCCTTTTGAAACCATTGTAATTGGTGGCCATCACTACATCTTCTGGTAGTGAATTCCATAGTAAGTACGTGTTGTGTGAAGAAGTACTTCCTTTGATCTGTCCTGAATCTCCCACCACTCAGCTTCATAGGATGACCATGGGTTCTGGTATTATGAGACAGGAGAAAAAAGTCTCCCAATTCACATTGTCCACACCATGCATATTTTACACACCTCTATCATGTCTCCCCTTACCCTCCTTTTTTTCCAAGCTAAACAATCCCAACTATTGTTATCTTCCCTCATAGGGGAGATGCTCCAGCCACTTCATCATTTTAGTTGCCCTTTTCTGCACTTTTTCCAGCTCTACAATATCTTTTTTTAGATCTCGTGACAAGAACGTTTACTCATATGTTTTGTGAGTTCCCTAGTAGCATCAAATTCAATCCCCAGATACAGCTTTTATGTTTCTAATAAGTATGTTGTGTGTTGGTGCTGTAAGCTTCCACGGGGTGCTTTGTGTGTGTGTCTTTGTCACAAAAGGTGGAATATAATGAAATTATTATTTCTGGGTAGTATTTAATGTTATTACTGCATAGAATAGATTACAGATAGGCTAACAAAGTGTACACCCATTGAAAAGCTCATTCATTGGTCTACCCATTTACATGGGTCTACTCTATTCTAGCATTACATACTACCGACTGACTTTAAATTTTCTACTTGTATGGCTGTGAGAGCTGGACTATAAGGAAGGCTGAGCACTGAAGAATTGATGCTTTCGAACTGTGGCGCTGGAGAAGACTCTTACGAGTCCCCTGGAATGCAAGGAGGTCAGATCAGTCAATCCTAAAGGAAATCAACCCTGACTGCTCCTTGGAAGGACAGATACTGAAGCTGAAGCTGAAATATTTTGGCCACCAAATGTGAAAAGTCACTGGAAAAGACCCTGTTGCTGGGAAAGACTGAAGGCAAAAGGAGAAGGGGACGGCAGAGGATGAGATGGCTAGATAGCATCACCGATGCAATGAAGATGAACTTGAGCACACTCCGGGAGAGAGTGGAGGACAGGAAGGCCTGGCGTGCTATGGTCCATGGGGTCACGAAGCGTCAGACACGACTGAACGACTGAACAACAACAACAGGTCCTGAATACAGGTACCCTATGTCAGTTTAGAATGGAAGTGGGAACTCATTCCTTTTCCAAACAATGCTTTCCTGTATTCTGCTGAGAAAATCAGAGATTTAAACACAGACATATGTGCTTTCTCTACTGATAGCAGATGTGAGCTTTTTTGTACTTTACTGTATAAAATGTAGTGTGTGTGTGAATCGGTCAAGCTTGATTTCATTCAGGTTCTCATTTTTACAGTGTTAAGTTAATTCTGTTCTGATTCCACATTGGATTCTGAATCTTTTAGTCCACCTGAAAATTCCTATGCATTTTTTAAAGAATCATTATTTTTGTATGCATTTCCTCCAATACAATAAAGTGTTTTGTGGATAGTTTTTGCAAATATACATATTTTTGTGGACTTAAAAAAATGTACACCTCTTTTGTTGACTGCATTGAAAACTTCAGACATGTACAGATTTCAGCAGCATTCTACTTTCTGATTAGGTTCAGGAAGCCCTAATTTTGTACCTTTACATTCATATGCAAACCAAATGAATTTCTCACCCATCCATAGTAAAATGAGATGCAACTCTGAGGATATGTAAGGGATGGAAGGACATAGCCATGGAAACACTGGGAAAAATGGTTTGCAGAGATAATGTACCAACTGTCAACACATACATTTTGAGTATCTTTCATCCATTTTCTACACTTCAGAAAATAGTTCCTGAAAGTAAAGTGGATGCACATCAGGCTTATAATACACCGGTTTTAAACTAAAAAAAAACATTAAGCAATCTTTCTATTTGGAAAATAATTCTAAAGGCAAAAATCCACACGATATAGACATTTCTCTAAAGTTTGTGGACAGATGTATTAACAAATGTGTCGGCATTATCCAAAACCTTTCTTTTAAATTATTTTCTTACTATTACTCATGCAAATCTATATAACATATCCAACACATTCCAATTCACTTTATGTACTATGGAATCGGTCCACTTTGAATTTAAGGCAGTTGCTTTTAGTTTCTTTGATATATGCGGCATCTCCGTTTACGTTAAGGAGGTGATGTGCAATTATCGAGATTAGAATTTGATCGAAAGCACTTTCATTGCAGCAGAAATGCTGTGAGATATTTCACAATAATTTCTCTTGATCAGTAAATATGGCTTTGGTAGTTATTAAAAAGCTGTGCATTGAGCATGCTTTGACACTCCTCTGCCTTCATTTATTCTGTTGCTGAGAACAGGGATAGATCTTCTAAATTAGTGTCCTTCTCCTCATCGACCACTTCTACTTCCCCCAGAGGTTTTCTGTTCACATTATTGTGCAACTTAAAAGCTGCAAATATTTTGTGAATGTCCAATACCATAAAATGCATTAAAATGTGAAAAATTTTCTTCAAAGCTCATCTTTCAGTCTCTCCCAGAGGGTTGTGAAATCTTCTGACAAATATGAATAGCCCTGGCAACCATAATTGTACCTACTGGCTCCAGACACCCACAAATTCTTCTTTCTTAGGGCCAAACCATATGTAAAATTAATCATGTGAGTGACCCTTGCATGCCAGAGGGGGAATTAGTATTGGGACCATGGTGAGGAGGGAGGGGGCTTTGTTTCCCCAACTGCAGTCCTATTCTGGATCCCCTCCCCAAAGCTGGCATTTGCTCTGAGAACAAAGTTGCCGTTGTTTGCCTCAAGGCAAGTAGCAGCTATGATGGAAGCCAACCCAGACCAGGACCATGGCACTGTCAAAGGGTTAACCCTCCGGACTCCCAGACCATGTTCCTGATCTAGATTGGTTGTCCGTGTGTGGTAGTGGTGGTGGCGGCGGTGGTGATGATGATGATGATTTAACATTTCTATACTGCCCCATAGCCATAGCCAAAGCCCTCTGGGTGGTTTACAGAAGTTAAAACATTCAAATACAAAATGCAAAACTTAAAAACCATTTACATAAAAGCACACAGAGAATCTACACAAACAACATATAACTAAAAACAACTTTGAACAGTCAGTCATAACTAAAGACAAATCCAGGACCAATTAAAACTCATCACATGCTGCCAAATGCCTGGTAAAGAGATAGGTCTTAAACCTAGCACTGAAAAGATAACAGTGGTTGCTATTTAGTAAAGAAAAGAAAAGAAAAGAAAAGAAAAGAAAAGAAAAACCCAAGCACACAACAGCCAACCACATCATGAATGTCATATCTAATTTTGTCCTTACTTTTCACACAACTCACCTAGGGTTGTCTGAATATATTTTGCAACTTCAAGCTGGAAATTAAAATGGTGTCCTCCCAGAAGAGAAAAAAAACAATTCATTTAATAGCACCTAAAATCTGCTTTCCAAAGTGGTCTCACATAGAATGGCTTCACTTAACATTTTCCCTACATGAGATGACTTTTTGCAATCATTTGGGGTGGGGGGAGGGGGAAGATGTTGGATCTTAGTTGTGAGAAGACTCCAGCATGCATTGAAACACAGTACTAATTCAGCAAATGTTATTCTTCAGGCCTTCCAGAACTTAATTCAGTGAGCCCTTCTTCATGGCTTTGGATGTTTCCCAAGGATAATTTCTATAACAAAGAAAGATCAGAGGACTGGAAACAAAGCCATATAAGGAGAGACTGAAGGAACTGGAGATGTTTAGCCTTGAGAAGAGAAGACTGACAGGTGATATGACAGCACTCTTCAAGTACTTGAAAGGTTGTCACAGAGAAGAAGGCCAGGATCTCTTCTCAGTCATCCCAGAGTGCAGGACATGGAATCATGGGCTCAAGTTACAGGAAGCCAGATTCCAGCTGAACATCAGGAAAAGCTTCCTGACTGTTAGAGCAATACGACAATGGAACCAGTTATCTAGGGAGGTGGTGGGCTCTCCCACACAGGAGGCATTCAAGATGAAGCTGGTGAGCCACCTGTCAGGGATGCTTTGACTTAGATTCCTGCATTGACCAGGGGGTTGGACTCAGACTTCTAGGCCCCTTTCAACCCTACTATTCTATGATTCTACAAGTATCTCCACTTTGAAGTAAGTGAGGGAAGAAAGAGGAGGAGGAGAGGAAGAGGAAGAAACAACCTGTAAGTTTCAAGGCAATTGTATCAATTCACTTTCACTTGCAGTGAGTGTCCAATTCAATATGTTTTCTAAAAAAGCCCACACAGAGCAGCCTCATCACCAAAGTTATGTGAGAAAAGAGATGTATTATCTGGGCATCTGTGCCAATGCTCAATCTTTCTCAGGTCTGGCTCATGCAATTGCTCTCCCTCAACATCAACAGAAGGAGAAACAGAAGACATTATATGAATTGGGCCTCCTAGGGAATCAGGCATTAGCCTGGATGCCCCCTGACACATATTTACTTCCCTCATGTAGCTCTAGTGAAGTGATAGCCCCACGACTTAATATGGAAGATTTGTAGGGATGGCTCAGTCTATTTCTGGTCCATTTTACTTTTTCATGCATTGCATTCACCAATATGCCCATTCCATCCTGTTTCTACAGTGATACACAATTATTCTTCAACTGCAAAAAAAAGAAAGAAAAATAAAGTGTATTTTTAAATGTATCTCAAAATACATATTTCTATTTATTTTCTCTCAAAATATACATTTTAATGTGTTCTGATACATTTTTGAGCAGAGACATGCATTGAAACATTTGCTAAGTGTGAAAGCTGGTAACTAAGTTCTGATCTGCACATTAGTACAGGAGGTGCAGATGTGGTTAGCTCCTTTCAGAATCCAGAAAGAACAATTATTTATTTATTTATTTATTGCATTTATATCCCACCTTTTTTCCTCTTGCAAGGAACCCAAGGCGGCTTACATTATCCTCCTCCTCTCCATTTTATCCTTACAACAACAACCCTGTGAGGTAGGTTGGGCTGAGAGTGTGTGACTGGCCCAAAGTCACCCAGTGAGCTTCCATGGCCGAGTGGGGACTAGAACCCAGATCTCCCAGCTCCCAGTCCAACACTCTTGCCACCACACCACACTGGCTCCGGTTTTCTCTGTGATAGGCTACGTAAATATTTACGTAGCCTATCACGGCTAAAGCGGGAACACAAATGGCATAGGGGACGCCATTTGCGTTCCTGCTTTAGCCATCATAGGCTATGTAAATATTTACATAGCCTATCATGGGCTACCATAGGGATGCAAATGGCATCCCCTACTCAGGACACCATTTGCATCTGCAGCAGCCTGGCAGCGGCTGGAGGCCCTGCTGCGGGTTGGCCTGGTCAGCGGCTCCCTGGCCTGGCCGCAGAGCGGAGCTGGCCGGGCAGGGTTCTGGGGGGGAGGAACGGATCGCCTCCCCTCCGTCGAGGATTTTGGGGGGAGGGATGGAGTGCCTCCCCCCCCACTGTGGATGTCCCTGGACAAAACCAGGAAAGTGTTTCATACATCCCTAATAAGAAGACAACTAAATGCCCCTTCACAGCTTCACTATCTCAGTGTTGTATGTTAGAATTTAGAAATAGATTGTTTTCACAGCTCCATTTTGTTCAAAATGTGTAGGATCCCAGCCCCTGCCTAATGAAATATCATGACTATCCTTTTCTATTATCACATTATCTAAGGATGTACCTAGAGAAATTGATGCATGGCCAGAAAAACTGGATGGATATGGTCCAGAAGGTGTCATCCATTTTAACCTGTGAGATTTGAAGAAAGTGTACATTATTGGTTTAGGGCTCAGACTACCCTATGGAAATATACCTTTTAAGAAAAAGGATTTCATTTATAGAATATTTACTACAACATCTCATAGATCTCATAGAATCATTGGGTTGGAAGGGGCCTACAAGACCATCGGGTCCAACCCCCTGCTCAGTGCAGGAAGCCTGATTCCCAGGCAGTCTCCCATCCAAGTACTAACCAGGGCTAACCTTGCTTAGCTTCCGAGATCAGACGAGATCAGGTGCATCCAGCCCTTGAAGAAAGCAAAGGCAAAAGTAACCATTTAATTAAGAAATCAATTCATCACACAAGTAAATTGAATTCATGAGATCCCAACAGCAGTGTCAAAAGTAAGGCTTTCATTTATTTATTTATTCATTTATTTGGTTTGATTTGTAACCCACCTTTCTACCAAGAGAAAATGGCACTCAAGGTAGCTTACAATCACAAATGAAACTTGATTAGCAATAATAAAATAAATGCATTAAAACACAATGAAAAACACAACAATAACAGAATAAAAACATCCAACCCAACAGACCCGCTTCCATGCCAAAGGCCTGCTTGAATAGAAAGGTCTTTGCATGCTGGCAGAAGGGGAGCAGAGAGGGAGTGGACTAGCCTTCCTCAGCAGGGAGTCCTATAGCCTGGGAACAGCCACCAAGAAAGCCCTCTCCTGGCCACCAAAAGCGCCTCTGAGGGCAGCAGTCTCAAAACAAGGCCTCTCCCAAGGATCTTAAGACTCAGGTAGGCTCATCTTAGGCGGATCTTCGTGGCGGCGGCGGCGGGTCTGGCGGCGGTGCGGCGGCAGTGGCAGCGGCCGGTCTTCTGACCGGCCGCCGCCATTTCCAGGTAAAAAAAAAACAAAACGTGATAGGCTGCGTAAAGATTTACGTAGCCTATCATGGCTAGATTTTAAAAAAACACCGTGTTAGGCTACGTAAATGTTTACATAGCTTATCACGGCTGATTAAAAAAACAACAAAAAAATGCGAGTACGCAAATGGTGGCGCCCATGGGCGCCGCCATTTGCATTCCTTATTTTGGCATGTCTTAGTCTACGTAAACATTTACATAGACTAAGACGGCGAAAATAAGGGGAACGCAAATAGCGTAGCGTCTATGCTATTTGCGTTACCCTTATTTTCGCTGTCTTAGTCTACATAAATGTTTACGTAGACGAAGATGTCCCAAAATAAGGAACGTAAATGGCGGCGCCCATGGGCGCCGCCATTTGCGTACGCGCTTTTTTTTGTTTGTTTTAAATCAGCCGCAATAGGCTACGTAAACATTTACGTAGCCTATCACGGCTGACTGCAGGGACGCAAACGGCCACGGCTACGGCCGCCGCCATTTGCGTCCCTGCTAGCCAGCGGCCGGATGTCTGGCCGCTGGCGGAGCCGGCCGGCAGCTCCGCAGAATCCCTGTGGAGCGGAGCCGGCCGGCCAGGATTCCAGGGCAGAGGAACGGAGCGCCTCCCCCCCCGGCCTGGATTCCTGGGGGAGGGACAGAACGCCTCCCCCCCAGCATCAGCATAATCCGTGGAAAGGTAAGTAGTACCTTTCGTACATCCCTAGATACATGACTGTGACTCCACCTCCCCCCCCCTCTCCAGATCTTGCCTGCTGCAACATGGAGAACCCAGGGAGAGATTTACTCCATCAGTCTCATCCAGCTAGTCACATCCAACTTTAAAACTAAGCTTGCAGTGATTAAAGAATAATCAGCTGGGAGGGATATATTTCATATTGCAGACGTTGCAGTGCCAAATATATTTTCTTTTGCCATATTCACAGAGATGTACAACAGCTGATTTCCACCTTACAATTTGCAGCAACAGGAGGAAATCTGGCAATTTGAGCTGAACATCTAATAGTGATGAATGTACCACCAACATGACTACTGACATCTCCATCCAGACCCTCTCTCATTCCTAGGCATTTCTCAGAAAACAATCCTTCATGCTTAAGAATTCTTGATTGCAACTGTGAGGGTTTGAAAGTTTCACTTCATTTAAAGCAAAGCTCTGAAGTATGAGCTCATGAATGTCAGTCTCTTGTCTAAAGCAACAGCCCTCAAATCACATATCCTAGATTAATCCAACTGGCCTCAGCATGACAACTCCCAAGTATGCCTTTTAAGAATCCCAAACTTGGGATGGTAGATTTTCAAGTCAGATCTGGGCTGTAACTCAACAAAAATGCAGGATGGAGGCCAATAAATGCATTTTTTTAAAACCTAAAGCTAAGAATCCATTATTATTGTGCATTAGGGCGCTGAGGGGGAGGAAAACAAAGAATGTTGCTCAGTCACATTTGATGAATGTTAAAGAAGATTGTAATGGCAACTGATCAACCATTTCCTTTGTTAGGCAGATCACTGGTTTATAGTCCATAAAGGTCATTTGGCATTTCCTCTGTGAGAGCTCTTGGTTAAGAGATGGTTGGGAATTGTTTTGTGTTTTTCAAAGAGATACCACATCAGACCTTGGAGAAGGTGACTGATACCCTCCCCTCATTGAAGAAGGGGTCAGATGTTGTTTGTCTGTGTGAAAAAACAATAGTGCCAAGAGAGAGCAAGTAAGAGAGCCGTGAATCAGCTCAGCACTGAAAGGACCTTGGCAGTACAGGGCCTCTCTCTGGGAAATTTATGTAGGGGATGGACCTACTTCATCATGGGAGTTCCTGCTGTTACCTTCCTTGGTCTATATATATATATATATATATATATATATATATATATATATACATATACATATATGGTACAGTATATGACTGAACACTATGTTTCTCTATTGTTTTGTTTTATTTATAAAATGATCTTTAAAGTGCTTTTCAGCTGTAAAAATGCCCCCCTCCCGCGTTTACATAACTGAATATCATCAAAGATTGAAGGACTTAAAATCAAAAGAGGCAGGGTTAAAACCTTCAGTCATATATCTAAAACCATTAAAAGCCCAGTTTATTAAATCTGTTTTCACTGCCTATCATTGGGGCTAGTCTGGCCTCCTTTGGGAGGGAATTCCGTAGCCAGGTACTGCCACAGAAATGGCTCTGTCTTACATTCCCACCAACTGATTCTCTTTTGGTGGTGAAACATATAGCGGGGATAACAGGGATTCCAAAGATGAACTCAACCTACGGGTAGGTTCACATGAGAGGAGGTGTTGTCCCCCCATCCCCAACACACCCAGATATCTTGGCCCTAAACCATTTAGGACTTTATAGGTAAGCATGGGTACCTTGGATTGGGCCCGGAAACAAAAATAGAAGCTAGTGCAGTTGACATAAGACAGATGTAATGTTGTCTGAAAGTGTACACCAGAAAGCAATCTGGCTGCTGCATTCTGCTCCAAACTCAGTTTCTGAACACCGTTCAAGGGCAGCCCCACATAAAGTAGGGAAGGGGTAAGAACAACTGAGGACAGGCAGGGACACAACAGGAATAGAGACCAATCAGTGATTGAAATGGACAACATAACCAAGCTTGGTATTTGGGTTAGGAGCAGAATTCTGTAATAGGTAATATATGAGCTTTGTTCTTGTAAATTTGTATGGTCATGGTCTCATCTCATGTTCTAAACTTTGTTCATAACTTTTGTTTGCTTTGTATTCTATCAGTTTGTACCATGATACCGTAATTAGCGATGGGCAAGGATTTTGTTTTGGTTCAGTATTATTAAGAACTTATAAGAATTCACAAAGTTCTCCATAATTGGGACAAACATTTTTTTAAAAAATCCAAATATGGGAGAAACTGAAACTGACAGATTTGTCCTTCCAGGCCCAGATCTTTGAGTGCTTAGCTCAAAAAGTCTGGGTTGGAATCCCTGTGTATTCAACTATGTTAGCACTTAATTAGGGTTGCCACCTCTTTTTTTTTGATAGGCGCCTCATCTTTAACAGGTATATGGCAGGCAGGTTTACCCTGGTCTTCTCCATGATTTGAATTTAGCTTGTGCAAATGGCTGATAATTTTGTTTGAATTCCTTTTTGAGAAGAACTTTCCAAAATTTGCAAATTCTTCATATTCGGGAGAGAAAGAATTTGAGATTTCAGCCATTCAGATGCAGGCAAAAATGAAACTGATACACCTGACTGCCTCTAAGTCCTTAATCACCGTATTGATTTGTAGTGGGCAGAGGTGGTACCGCCAGATTCCTGGACTGAATCGGGTGCCCGTGCCGTCCCTATCTGTATATAACCATTATATAGGGATGGGAGAATCAGCATGGCTCAAGGTCATCAAAGTTTTCCAAGTTCACCTCAAAGCTTGGTCCACCTAGGAATGTCATGAGAGTCTGGTTGGGGCTTGAGGCTTGAGGACTTCTCACAGGCTCGCCCCCCAGCCAGTTGGCAGATCCCCACACTTGCCTGACTTAGTGCACATCAAGTTGGGCAAGTGTGGGGATCCCTGCTTGTCTGCAAGCTGCCATTTTGTGTAAAAATGGCAGCTCTATTATTTACATAAGTCACTATTTGCATAAAATGGCAGCCATAAATAGCCCCATTTACTCAAAATTACAGGTGTAAATGATCTAATTAGATGATTTATGCCTGTAAGTTTGTGTAACTGGGGCTACTGTATTTACAGCTGCCATTTTATGCAAATGGTGACTGACATAAATAGAGGAGTTGCCATTTTTATGCAAAATGGCTGATCACAGGATGTGGGGACGCTGCTCGCCACTCACCCATAGACCTTTCGGCAGCTCATGCAGCACACTGAACAGGGTTAGGGATGCTGGAGAAATCTGAGATGGACTAAAATGAGCTCAGATTTCTAAGAATATGACCTGCAGAATCCACTTCAGAGTGACCCCCTCAGGCCGCGCAGAGTCCGTGGACTTCTGGTTGATTTTTTTCAGTTCCGTGGGCGAGGGGCAGGGTGCTGCAGGATTCTAGCAAAACAGTATTTGTTAGTTATGTAAGCATTTGTTAGTGTCGTAAACATGACAAACCATGTCTAATCCATCAGTTGCTCACAAAGTTTGCAGTCTAACTTGTGTGAGGGAAGAGAAAGTTGTCAGGGGTTAAAACTTTACAGAAGTGGATGGATGAGGAATGTGAAGAGTCTAAGACTCAGAGAAGTTCAGAGACGGACTGAAGGTTCTGAGATATGGAGACTGAACGAAGAGTGTTGCAGAATATGTAATAGACTGAAACACAAAACATTCCATTCTAGCGTTTTGTTGCCAAATAGCTGCTTACCAGAGGAAAGATTCATCAACTACATATTATACTCAGAGATTGCCAATGCATCATTTAATCACCTCCAGGGAAACCCTTTAGGATAAAGTGTGCTCTTATGAAAGCTAAACTAAATTATTTGATTGGACCACTGAACGCAAATATTTCTCAACCAAAAATATCTAGTAGATTACAATTATATTAAACCGTGAAACATTAAAAACACTTAATCACAATTCTGTAGATTCCCTTTTCTCCCTTCTTTCCTTAAATATAACCTTCTCCTGAGTTCAACTGCAGCTGTTTCTCCCCCTGCGCCCTTTTTTAAAAAAAAATATGGGCCAACAGAAATATGTTATGGAGCTGGACAAACTCATATTCTTTATTCTTTACAGCTATGCTATGGTTTCTTTAAGAAGTATCCTACCACAGGCTAGAATACTCCCCAGGTAGCTAAAAGTCCAAACATGTGCCATAAAGAGGACTCGGCAATGTACGGCAGAATTCTTGCTGAGCACAAATGGTTCCATTATTCCCACAACAATGTCTGAGTTATGTCTCACAGGAAACAATGCGATGGGGAACCCTAAGAGATTCCTGCATTGTGCATCTTTGTGAAGCACACTTTTAGGACTTGTGCCTACACTAAGGATGTCAGAAAAATCCGCAACAGATTCAAATGAGTTCTGATTTCTTTCAATCCAACCCGTGGATTCCTCAGCGGACTGGCTTTTTCCGAGTTGCATGGATTCTGCAGACTAGTTTTTTAGTTTAGAGAATTGTATGAAAATTTAGTCATAGAAAAATACGACAAACAAACCACCAACTGAAAATGTGCATTTCCTGCCACAGGCTAAAGCATGAAAAGGCAGTTGGGGGTGCGGGATTTGCGCATTTTTGGAAGTACACATTTGAACAAGTTCAAGAAATTGAGAAAAATCCGATTCCGTTAATGAGCGGACAATGGAACAAAAGCTGCCTGACAATTTGCGAAACACAGATGGGACCGATTTAACAAAATCTGTACATCCTATGCCTACCCTGTAACTTAAGCCTGGCTTGCTCTATTGAAAACAAAGTGCTCTTGGAATTAATTCAAGAGTGCGCTTGTACAAAGCATCCTTCAGGGATAATATCTATAGCTCATGCCTGCACAGATCCTTATAGGCTGCTGTGCAGGAACAGGGAGGCCGCATCTACACCACCCAAACCACGCACAACAATTGTTGACTGCAGTAAATGCAAAGGCCATCCCTACCTTCTCAGCTGCTGCTGGGACTTCCAGTGCAGAATCAATGCATAGGTAGCTAAAGGACTGTGGGCATGTCCCAAACTAAAATATAAGCCCTGTGATAGATCGATATGGGCTATTCGTTTATGATCTGGGTCACTCAGAACTAATTGTTATTGAATTGTTTCACTTCCTGTTGTGAGCCGCCCTGAGAACTTTCTTCTAGGGTGAACTATAAATACTGTAAGGGTGCAATCCTATGCACATTGAGACAGAAAAAAGGTCCTATGTCTCCCAGGATTCCCCGGCTAGCCATGATGGGGAATGCTAGGAGTTGTAGGGCTTTTTTGTCTAAACATGCATAGGATTGTGCCCTAAGTAAGTTAATGAGTGCGTACATGCATACATAAATACTTCCTGGACCTAGACAGTCAATCCTGCCTCTGGTAGAGTTGACTAGTGATGATAGGCAAGGATCAAGCACACAAGGGACTGGATGGACTGCTTCAAGCACCTTGCCTTCATCCTCAGGCCGCAATAACTAGTGCTGCTGTGCCAAAAATTTCAATTCTTCCATTTTTGGCATTTTGTAGGGGCGGCAAAATTAAAACACTGGTGAAAGAGGCTGGGAGAGGTGAGAATTTTGGAGTTTCTCCTTGGGGAGTGGGACAGGGTTTCCACATACCTTTTTAAGTGTAGGCTAGTTTTGAGAGGTCGTCTTCTTTCTTTTTCTTAACACCCCCTGTACTTGCAGGAGGCAGGCACCCACTCCCTCAATGAGCACCAGTTGCCACTCAAATGGCTGCTCATGCTTTTCCATAAGTATCCCATCTACACAAATGGGGGCCTTAAAAGGGCAATGTCTGCAAATGCCTGTAATGTTGCGAACATTGCCCTTTTAAAGCCCCCGTTTGCGTAGATGGGATACTTATGGAAAAGCATGAGCAGCCATTTGAGTGGCAACTGGTGCTCATTGAGGGAGAGGATGCCTGCTTCCTGCAAGTGCAGGGGGTGATTTTTTTTTTTTTTTTTAAAGAAGACCTCTCAAGAATCGCCGACACTTAAAAAAAAAAAAAAAAAAGGTATGTGGAAAACCCTGTCCCTTTCCCCAAGCAGAAAATTCTTTGAAATTCTCCCCCTTGCCTCTTTCACAGGGAGCAAATGCGTCCAATATTCAGAAAGATAAAACTCAGCACAGAGCTATTATGTAGTTCACATGGCTAATAGCTCTAGTTATACAGCCTGAGAGATTCTTGGCTTTTTTTGTGTACTCCTGAAGATCCTAGAATTTGATACTCAGGAGTAGGTACAGGACTTTGAGCACTTTTATATGTATTTAAGTCTGAAAATCAAAGTTTCCCTTCTAAAGACGGCTTGGGAGCAATGTAAGAACATAAGACCATTGGAGAAGCCATGCTGGATCAGACCAAGAGTCCATCTAGTCCAGTGTTCTGTTCACACAGTGGCCAACCAGCTGTCAACCAGGAACCCACAAGCAGGATGTGAGCGCAACAGCACCCTCCCGCCCATGTAACCCAGCAACTGGTGTACATAGGCTCACTGCCTCTGGTATTGGAGGTAGCACATAGCCATCAGGACTGGTAGCCAATGTAAGTGCAGACCATTGCCTTCAGGCAGGGACAATGTCTAGGTGCACACCCCAGAAGCCAGAACACTTTCAGTTTGGCAAAAAATTACATTTAAATTCCTGCCCACCAACCAAGAGACACAGTATTATCTCAGTTAAGCACACATCCACAAAACGCTGATTTGACTCAGATATAAGTGTGTCTGTCAGATATGATACTTTTTTCATGCTGTTTGTAGGGATGAGTTAAATTAAGCTTGAAATTGCATGAGAAAAGCTGGGCACAGGAGCATTTTACAAATATTATGACAATGACATTGTGGTGGAATGCAAAATTAATGTCCTTTTTGTTTCTGTTTTGGGTTTTGTTTGTTTGTTGCACTACAGGAATATTTCCCCAGGAGTATATGCAGAGTTAGGAGCTCCAGTCTAGAAATTAGTACAAGAGTTATGAACGGATCCCAGGTTATCACATATTTTGGTTAGAGAAACAATGAATAGCAGTTCTGAACAAAAATGTTCACTGTAGTCACTGCCATCCAGAACAGCAACATTCTATATTTAAACAGTTAAATTCAGAATATTGTTCAAAGACATTCCATGTTCTGCTACAGAAGCATTGTGGTTACCAATTTTGAGAGTTGAGTAAGGCATAATGAATGGCTTCTTCAAGCCAAAAATCATTATGGCCAGTAACAGAACAGCAAAGAGAACTGGATTTTAGCTGCAAATTATTATGCTGGTCCGATTGTCTATAATTTCCTTAAATTGGTTTCATTCAAGAAAGGAAGCAATTTCATGTAAACTCTTTTCTTGCAGCTGATCAGCGCTACAGAAAATAAATTATCTTCTACATCTACAGAGAGGGTGATCATACCTGATCATCATCATACACAACACCGACCCTCACACAGCTGTCATGTATCTGCAGGGCAACTTAGAGCTAAAGATAAGCGGTGTCTATTATCCACTGTATTGTCACTATCCCCCCCTCCCCCGTGGTCAATGGGGATAATCTCTTGTCTATTTTTCATTCTGGGCTACTGTAACCACTTTCACAAGGGCTCTTTCCTTGAACTCAGGCGCTCTTTCAATTGGTAGATTTCCATTTTCTTTTGTATTTTTAGCATCAATAACAGAGAACCTGCGCAAATTTGCAACGAGTACAAAGAAGTTCTTGAAGTTCTTGCATTTCTACATCTCTCTCTCCCCCACCTTCACCTTCAGTTTGGTGGTGATGCCAAAACCTGCTATGTTTTCAGAGAATCCGCACAATGTTTATTCTGGGCCAGGTCAGCTCAGATTTACATCGAAGAGGATACTGCATGTGCCAACTCATCAGCATTATTTTATCCCTTGGAAGCAAAGCCATTTCCTGTAATCTCACTAAATTCCACACTATCAAACTTTGTACAACGATCCTTTACATGTTTGAACATCTATGTTATAATACCCTCCTGTCTTTTTCAGGATCAGAAGAACAGAAGACCCTTGAGGACTACTGCAAAGTCAGCAAACAGAATGCATAAATCCACAAGGCAATATCTTCAGGAAGGGTATAAGCCCTGTTGGGCCAAACAAAAACATGCCCAAGAAAAGCCAAAGCTTTAAACTAAAAGCAAAAAGTCATTTTTCCAACTGCGTAAGACTTTAATGAAAAAAAACAAAAAACCTCCCTTCAGAGTTTAAAATAAAACTCTGGAATAAACACCCTGAATAAAAGTCAGTTATAAGCAAAATATGTTTTCAGCACTGGGAATGCAAGAATCCTGAAATATGTCATGTTTCACCCCATCTCAAAGGATTTTGAAGCCTATATTAATAACTTAAGATGATGAACTTAGATTTTCTTTTTTTTTCCTTTTCTTTTTCACCTTCAAGGTAAACAGCTTCCAAATTTCCAGAGAAATGACACAGATAGTATCCCTGGATAATGAATGCACATTTGTGGGGGGTGGGGTGGCTGGCAGGACCTGTCTTGACCTATTTGCATTCATAAGCAGATGTGTAAAAGTCCCCTGCACATACATGAATGCATGTGGGTCAGGAAAAGGGCTTTCCCTGATGCGCATTCATTATCTGTGGATATTGAACACTTGGAAAACAGCTTGTTCCTCTTGCTTTCCATGGCTTTTTCTGTCTGCACATATGTGTGTGTGTGTGGGGGGGGAGAGCCAGTGTGTGTGTGTGGGGGGTGCTGCTGAGCCAAATGGCCCACCCACTTCATTATCCCATTTGTGGGCAGCAAAATGGGGGGAAAGGCATTTCAACAACTTTCCAGTGGTGGAGTGAGCTTACCCAGCATGGCGTTCCTCTTGGCAGCCACCCACCATTTTCCACCAGGCTGCTTGTCTGAGCAATCACATAATGCAGGGGTGCAGAACTAATTTTCAGTGGGGGGCTCAATTGGGCCCCCATCTCTTTAGGGTGGATGCCACGCCCACTGACATCATCCCACCTGACTAGTTTTACTTTCTCTGTGCCTCTCTCTGTGCCTATCTCACTGCAAGAAAGGGACTCGGAACTCCAGCCCCTCCCAGCTCTGTCATTCTATAAGGAAGGTATTGGTTACCAGTTGCACACTTGTAACATGGAATCGTAGCTTTGTTTCCATAGACTCCATGTGACTATTCCAGTGAACAGACAAGGCTGCCACTGACAGCCATCCAACACCAAGATAATGGTGAAGCTGGAACTAAACACAGCATAAGATACCATACCATATGCATATTGCCTAAACAATATGTCTGTTAAGGACGTGGCCATTAACTGCTGTAATTTCTCAGCATTTTGGAAAAAAGCCCTTAGCAAACCGTATTAAACTGGAAGGTTGTTGTTAATTGAATTTGTAGAAGTTCAGGCCTGGCTTCAAACTGCCTGCCTACTGCAAGGCCTAAAGTGTCAGCTCTGAGACTCTTCACAGATTAAAAAGAGTCCCAAGGCCTGAGCACCTAGTCCCATGCAGCTCACAATGAGAGTGGGGTGAGCGAGAAGTCCCAGTCTCAAGTCAAGTTCTTATCAAACAGACACTGTCTGGAAGCTGGTTAAAGATAAAATCCTATGCATGCTTAGATGGGGAAAAAAAACTACAACTTCCAGAATTCCTGGGGGAATGCTGGGAAGTGTATGATGTTTTCCATCTAAACATGCATGGGATTGTGCCCCAATCTGTTCTTCATTGCTAGGATTGGACAGGTCAGTCTATTTCCAGTCCAGGACACTTTTATATGTGTTCACCTACAGGTTTGTTCTGTCTCATTTCTGCATCAATTCGCATTTTTAAAAAAGCTGCATGCCATTTTGCATTTAGTCATGCATTTAAAATGCATTGTCTCTGTCAAAATGCATATTTTTAATGTATTTTGATTTTTTTAAGCTGAGAACTGCATCAGAACATTGGGAAAATCACTCAAAGTCTTGGGTCTGGATTAATGAATCTGTCAGTTTTGGTTTCTCCTACATTTGGATTCTTTTTAATCTCGTATTTGTCCCAAATATGAAGAAATTTGCACATTTTAGTAAATCCTTATCAAAAATGAACTGAAACAGAATTCTCACCCATCCCTAAAAATTACCCAGTCTGCGTAATGGACTGCCCCACACATTGGCCATGCCACCACAGGCAGCTGCAAAATGAAGCATTTTTTTTAGTGGTTAAAACATACCAGCTGTTTCATTTGCACTGAGTCTTATTTTATTCTCATATTGTTATTATTTGCTTCCTTGCTATATAAAAGCCCAGGAAAAAGGCTTTTCTTCATATTTAATCCCTGTACCATTTTTCTGCTGCCTGAAGTCTGCAAATGTGTTTCCTTTCTCTCAAATATGCTTCAGTTCTCACATTTCTGACCTACTTAATTGAGGTAACCAGAAGAAGCCCCAAGCTCTGTGTCAGGTTTTCTGCTCGCAGTGGTGATATCGTGTTGGGTAAGCCCCAGGTTTCCTGGCTTGTTTCTTGTTGGTTTCCTCTTTCTCCCAGAAAACTGGGCACTGGGAAATGAAACTAATGATGTTTTTGTGACCTTGGAAATCCTCTTAGATTATGAGAAACATGTACCATATTGTGATGTTGAAAAGAAGATTAATGTCCAAAGTTCTCAGATTCCCAAGCTTATGTTTGTCTGATAATAAAATATGGCGACCACTGAAGTTAATGCCCACAGGCAAGTAATTTACGTCTCACTCAACTGCTCTCTCACAAACAAGTTCTAAGATAAACCCCCAAAGAGTGCTGGCTCACATCTTTTAAGAATCTATCATTTTATCCTTTGAATTCCTTGGGAACTATGACAAATGAATAATAGAGGTGAATGGCTAATACCCCAAACATCAAGCATTTGGGCTGATTATATATATATATATATATATATGCATGCATGCACATGTGCGCACACATTCTGGGTAATAAATGCATAGTTCGAAGAGAAGGGAAGATGTTATTCATGTTTTTTCTATCACTTTCCCCTCTGGAAATGTACTCTCACAAGCATAGGTTTGGAGAATTTTATTAAATTAAAATACTGTGCGGAAACTAGGGAGAATTCTGCCATTGTAGAAACTCAGAATGCTTTTCTGTACAAGGAAGGTGGCCAGAAGAGATGCTGTCTCCACAGTTCCGATGTCAAAATTAGATACACCCATGTCATGTGTAATTCCCACAATCCACAAAGAACTAGGACATTTAGAGCACTATCCTATGCATTGTTTAATTGGAAGTAAGTCCCAGTGAAACGAATGGGGGTTACTCTGAAGTAAGTATGCATAGGATTGAAGCATTCTCCTGTGGTCATTCTGCCTACATGGATAATTAGGGATATGTAATGCTGGGAATTCCATTCCATTTAAGCCCTGCATGTTTGTACAGTGTTTCCATTCTGGTAAGCAGGCGCGGACTGTAGCTGTTTTTTGTCTCCGATTCCAGAAATGTTTTGCACATTTTTTCCAGGTCCTGCTATTTGCGCAAATGGTAATTTGTGGAAATTGGATCTTCTTTCCTTCTTTTTTGATCTTGAAATTTGTGCAGATGGGGTTGTATTATTTTTAAATCAGTGATCAAGTGTGCATGATTGCAAATATGCCTGTCCTCTATGTAGACCTGTGGAAGCATATTCCCCTTTTCTAAATATCCTTGTCTCAATTGAAACTTGGCAGTTTCATCTTCCATTTCAGAGCTTCCAAAAAGAGGGGGGGGGGTTGACAAATTATTCAACAAGTATGGAATATGGTTCTGCTGGACTAAACAAAGTTGTGTTTGGAGAGGAGACGATGACAAGGATATTTACAAGAGGGGGATATGCTTCTATGGAGCTACATAGTGAACAGGTGGACCCTATTTGTGCAAATTTCAAGATCCCCCCCCAAAAAAGAAAGAAAAAGATCAAATTTGTGCAAATTGCCACCATTAACTGCACCCTGGAATCTACATACTGGATAAACTTGTGACATATCAGGTTGATGCCAGCAGGGGGAAATGGAATGAAATCCACCAGGGCCAAAATAGAAGAATCCATTGAGATCTCATCCCCAAAATGGAAATCTCATACATCGCTATGGATAATGCATGGGTATTGCAGCACACAAGGTCTACACACCTGACTTGCACTATTGATGTGGATATCTTAGTGGGAGAAGGTATCTCTCTGTGTTTCCAGCCATGAGCTCTAACAATGAACCAAGCATGAGGGCAGCTCTCCCACCAGAAAGGGAGAAAGGAGCCCTTGAAGTCACTAGCTTATGAAAACCTAACGAAAATTGCCCTTTCCCCATCATGGCCATCAGTTAGATCTCAGCATTATGCCAAAGCCAAAGTCTCTCAGTGTAGTATCCTGTTATGACCATGCTCTTGTGAGACCCACTGCTCATGAAACAAGGCTTTTGCAGTTCTAAATATAGTCCCAAACCAGTGGAAACACTCATTCCCAGAATGGAGCAGGTCAGCGGAACTCACAGGAGGGACTTATACTGACCTGTCCTGATCTGGAAACAAGTGTTTTCACTTGTTTCTGGGGTTATTTTTAGAACTACAAGAGCCCTGTTGTGCAAGCAGTGGGCCCCACAAGCACAACTGGACCAGTGGAGGTGGAGCAGCCCTGTTGGATACTGCCCCCAGTGAGCATCTTTGAAATAAAATATTATTGGTCAACCAATACAGAGCTATCCCACTGAACGTCCTGTCTCTGTCATTTGATACTTCAGAGGAATAAATGAAAATCTGGAAGATGTCTTGTTCTTGTTAGCGAACTTTGATGATCAGGAGTTGCCTATGTTGACTCTTGTTGGAAAGGTAGACAGATGATGATGATGATAAAATGCTGTTGATGCTGCTGCTGAATTACTTTTTTACCCCACTCTTCAGCTGTAAAGGCTCCCAGAGCAACATACAGATCAATGCATTAAAAAAGAAGAAGAAAAGAAACAGAAAAAGGACAGTGCCTGCTCTGAGAGCCATTTCATCTGAAGAGTGGGCTAAAAGGTCATCTGCTCCATGTACCCACTGATAGTTTAAGATCTTCCTTGGAGTCCTTTTTTCAGGTCCTGCTGTTGTTTTAAATACAGTGCGTCAGGGAGGTGTGGCAGGAAACAGCCAGAAAACACCAAGACTTTGGAACTTCCTCTTCTGTCCACTTTTCGTTGGCCTTTCAAACACTCAGATTAAGACAATTTTATTTCAGAGAACTTTGGAGGCCCTGTTGAAACATCCTGCCCCATAGTTGTGGGATGTTCAGAAGAGGAGGGTTGCTTATTTTTAGGTTTCATTTTCATTTTTATTTAATTTACAGTTCAATTGTTTATTACTGCTGAGATCCTGAGTTTGCTGCTGTTGGTCCTGCTCCTGTTGGTGGGAGTGTTCCCTAAGGCAAAGTCAGGGAAAATTGTCTCCCCCTTCCTTCTAGTGGGATCCTCCACTGGTTCTCGGTCCCATTCGTGAACAGAAGGAGCCCTAGTTCGGATCCAAGCCTATGTATTGTTTCAACATCACTTATCTTAGTTGTCCTCTGGGGTCTAGGCCCATGAAGCAGAATATAAATATTTGAAATAAATAACCCTCACTTTAATTTTAAAAAAAACCCTTAACTTCCTGCCCAGTGCTGAATTATAGATTTCCACCCACCTTTAATCCATATAATTCATCCACATGTATTAGATCACAACTGACTAGAAAGTAGAACTCTGTCCTGGCAGGCATTGAGCCAGACAAGCCAAATCCAGTAGCAAGTGCTAAGCTCTAACACATTACCCGTGAAAAAGCACAGAGAAGGGAATAAAACACAAATTGGGCTGCTGCTGCTGCTACTGCATGCTTTGGGGGAGCTAATTATGACAAGTATCTCAGTAGTGCAGGATTATCTCTGTTCCAAACCACTGCTTTTAAAGTGTAAAGTTCTATAATTTGCACTATTTCCTCATGGAGGCCCAGTGGAATTAGGCCACTTTATGCAAAGAGGGTAAAGGACACAACACTGAGAAAAAACAAGTCTGATATCATACATGCATTCACTGTTCAGTGTCTGACTGACACCAACCCACCCAGTTTTATGCCAGTCATCATCCTTATTAATGCTGTCCACCTCATTGTGTCACTAATCACTGCCACTGAGAGCGCAATCCTGTGGGGATAGGCGGCCACCTCTGAACTCAGAGGCAACTGCCTATCCAATGCAGGGTGGGAGAAGCATGGAGGGGATCATTCCCTCTGCGCTTTCCCTGCCCTGCATTTTCGGCTAGTCAGCCAATTTCGGCTGTCTAGCCATGGGAGGGCGGAGCGGGAGAGGAGGCTACCATACGACACACAGGATGTGTCGTACCGGCATTTCTGCCCTCCCTGCCCCAGAACGCCCCCCAGAATGCCCCGTTTTGGCCGCTCTGCACTCCTCTTGTGAGCGCGGAGCACGGGGCTGTTCCACACTGCCTATGAGGCAGCACGGAAGGGGGGAAGGTCAGTTCTCTGGGAACCGACCTCGGAGGGTGGGCTCCGAGGTTGGTCCCTGGAAAACCAGATATCCTATGGCCATCTAGCCGCTGACTAGCGGCCATAGGTTTGCTCCCTGAATTGTGTGTTTTTTTTTATTTGTTCTTTTTTGTTAACTTTTTGTTATATGCATTTATGACAATTTCATACCAACCTTCCGAAAATGCATCAGGTAGTGCCAAGCAAAACCATAACGACAACTGAGCAGCCAAGCAAAATCATAACGACGTTATAGAAATAATATCAGATCTGTATTTTAGAAAATAAATAAATAAATAAAAAGAATAGCAGCAAAAAAGATTAGCTCAGATGTAACCACATCAGAAAGTGAACACCCCAAAGTCAAACCAGATTCCTAAAAGCTTACCTGAACAGAAAAGAGTAGGCTGCCTAAAATTGTATGATGCTGTTTCCCAGAGAGCTTTCTAGCTGGGTGAGTTCTACTGCCTAAATGCCATCCAGAGCAAAGTACCCTCCCACTTCTCAGCATCCTGCAAAGATCTCAACTGGGGAGATTCGTGCTGGATTTGATGTTTTTAAAAAAACATAAAACAAGATTGTTCTAACGCTTCAAATGTTATTCCAGTTCCAAGAACACAGGGGCTAATATTTGTGCTAGAGAGAGGGACTCCCAAGAAGACATGTTGGGTTCTGACATTTTGTGTTGGTCTAAAACCATTATTCCTAATGCCACATGCTTCTCCCAAAAGCTCATATGGGCATTTACTCAACATTCTGTGGATTGAATACCCCCTTAAAATCATTAACTTATCATGCTGCACTCCCAAGAAAGATGGTAAAAGGATGAACTCTCCCTTTCCTTTCCATGAAACTGAATCAAATCTACTTTAATAAATTATTTATACTGCCTTTCAACCAATGGTTCCTCAAGGTGGTGTACAATAGAAATTTTTTAAAAAACACATAACAACAGAATTAAAAACACAATTAAGCACAATAACTGAGAGTGAGATCCATAACTGTGTTCTCTAACAGTCATAAAAAAGATGAGAAGAATAAAAACATTTTCACTTCTTGCTAAAAAGCAACCAATGAAAGAGCTATTCTAATCCCTCTACGAGGGGAATTCCACAAATGAGGTGCCACCAAAGAAAATGTCTTGTCGAATGTTCCCTCCAACATAGCCTCATTTGGTGGTAGAACACAAAATAGGGTGCCCGGAGAAGAATGTAAAGTAAAAGTAGGCTCATATGGAAGCAGGCAGTTCTTCAGATATTCTGGCCCCAAGCTGCTTAGGACTTTGTAGGTAAGAACCAGCACCATGAATTGGGATCAGAAATTACCAGTGCAACTGCCAGAAGACCAGCATAATATGGTCCATATAAGGAACAACAGTCTGGCTGCAGCATGTTGCACCAGCTGAAGTTTCTGCATCCATGTGGAGCATGTTGCTGTAGACTAATTGGGAAGTGAAGTGACTATGGCCTGTCTCACTGTGGCCAGATCCTTCTTCTCCAGAAAAGGATGCAGCTGGCACACCAGGCAAAGTGCAAAGACAGTCCTGGCCACCGCCTAGAGGACATCCAAGAACAATGCTGGATCCAAAAAATACCCCCACATGGTGAACCTGCTCCTTCAGAGGGAGTGCAACTCCATACAGAACAGGGGTCCCAAACCTGCATCAGATTGTCTACTGACCAACAGGATCTTTGTCCTGCCTGGACTGAGTCTCAGTTTGTCAACCCACATCCAGTGCATTACTGGAATCAAGCACTGAATCAAGCACTGATTCAAGATTTCCACAGCCTCCTCAATATCTGTTGAAAAAGAGAGATAGAGCTGGGTATCTTCATCATAATGATGAGACCCAACCCCAAACTGTGAAAGACCTCTCCAGTTGTCTCATATAGGTGTTAAACAGCATAGGTGATAAAATAGAGCCCTGGGGAACTCCAGAGACTGAGGGCTAAGGGGACAAGCAAGAGTGCCCCAGTACAACCTTCTGGGAAGGCTCAGCCAAATGGGACCAAAACTATCATAGAATGGTGCCCCAAAGCCCCATATCAGCCAGACGTCCCAGGAGGATACCATAATCAATGGTATCAAATTCTGCTGAAAAGTCCAGCAGAACCAACAGGGACAGACACACACACACTCCCATCTGCGTCCCAGTGCATATCATCCACCAAGGCAACTGAGGATATTTCCTTCAACTGGGCCTGAACCAAGGGTGGAAAGAAACTAAATGAGTTTACTGGTACTAGCTAAGGTTGGCCCAAGACTTTTTGACATCCTGAGTAGCTTTATTCCAAGAACCATGACGCCCACTGTAGCTGTCAGGAGTGCCCTGGCGGCCTCTTTCAGTAGACTCTAGAGTTGGCGGAGAATTTCTCCCCGAAACTTCGGGGGGGCGAGCACCAATGTGTTCGGCCCCCTGAACAAGTTTCGAGGAGAAATTCTCCGCACACCACCACCCCCCGCCTCCCCCCCGGGACGGGACTTACCTTTGGCGAATGTCCCTCCCGGCGGCGGGTCTGGCCGGCGGTTCGGCGGGTCTTCGTCCGGAGCGGGAGCAGCAGCTGGTCTTTCGACTGGCTGCTGCCACTGCCATTCCAATCAAAGAAAAAAAAAACACCCCCGTGATAGGCTACGTGATGATTAACATAGCCTATCACAGCTAGATTTGCAAAGTCAGCCGTGACAGGCTACGTAAATCGTCACGTAACCTATCACGGGTGACTTTAAAAAAAAAAAGCGCGTACGGATAATGGCGGCCCCCATAGGGAGCCGCCATTCCCATTCCTTATTTGGTCGCTGTAGTCTACATAAAGATTTACGTAGACTATGGCGACCAAATAAGGAACGCGAATGGCGGCTCCCTATGGGGGCCGCCATTTGCGTATGATCTTTTTTTTTTTTTAAAGTCACCCGTGATAGGCTATGTGACGATGTGCGTAGCCTATCACGGCTGACTTTGCAGATCTAGCCATGATAGGCTACGTTAATCGTCACGTAGCCTATCACGGGGCCTTTTTTTTTAACTTTTTAGTTCGCGGCCGGGCGAGGCGAGGCGCCTCCTACCCGGCCTGAATTTCGGCCGGGCGAGGCGGGAAGCCTCCCCCCCGGCCTGAATTTCGGCTGGGCAAGGCGGGAAGCCTCCCCCCCCGGCCTGAACTTCACGGGGGGAGCAGCGAAGCGCCTCCCCCCCACCGCGAAAAGCTTCGAGGACAGGTAAGTGACTTTCGTCCATCCTTAGTAGACTCCAATAGCCAACTCAAGATACAGATGAATAGGGATGTCAGAGAATTCCTCTACAGATCTCGGTGAGGCCGAATGCCAGTGCATTTGGCCCCCCAAACTCCGTGGCGGAACGGCCTGCCCCCCCTCCCCCCTGCGGATCGCCCCCGGAACGAGACTTACCTGGGACAGATGTTCCAGACGGTGGCAGCTCCAGTGGCGGCTTCAGCAGCGGCGGCTGGTCTTCCGACTGGCTGCCGCCGCTGCCATTTGCAGTCTGTTTCCCCCCCCCCCCATTTGTGATAGGCTACGTAAAGACTTACATAGCCTATCACGTCTGGGTTAAAAAAAAAAATGTGTACGCAAATGGCGGCGGCTATGGCCGCCGGTATTTGCGTTCCTTATTTTTGGCCGTCTTAGTCTACGTAAATATTTATGTAGAGAAAGATGGTGAAAATAAAGGGGAATGCAAATAGCGTCCGCTACGCTATTTGCATTCCCCTTTCTTGTCTTCGTCTTAGTCTACGTAAATATTTACATAGACTAAGACAGCCAAAACTAAGGAACGCAAATGGCGGCGGCCATGGCCGCCGCCATTTGTGTATACGTTTTTTTTTTAACCCAGACGTGATAGGCTACGTATGTCTTTACGTAGCGTATCACGGCTGAATACAGGGACGCAAACTGCGGCAGCTATGGCTGCTGCCATTAGCGTCCCTGCTAGCCAGTGGCTGGATCTCCTGCTGCTGGCAGAGCCGGCTGGCAGCTCTGCAGAATCCCCATGGAGTGGAGCCAGCCGGCCGGCCAGGATTCCGGGGGGAGGTGCAGAGCGCCTCCCCCCCTGGTGAGGATTCCGGGGGTGGGGACAGAGCACCTCCCCCGCCAGCGGAATCTGGCGGAGCCAGGTAAGGGGGGTTTCGTACATCCCTACAGATGAAAGGATTCTATTCAAAGCTTTAATCCTTTTACAAGTTTATGACTCTTTCAGATGCTAATCACCAGCGACTAAAGCAAGGAACAGCAGAGTGGCCTAAGCTTCGAATAGGCAGTTGATCCCTGTTTGAAAGAGAGTCACTTGAAGACCCAGAACTTATGGGCTAGGGAGAGATCCTCCCTCTTTCCCTTGAGTCCATGGGAGGCAGCCGTTGCTTGTACGCCAAATGGGCACTACGCCTCCTTTCCACGCCCTCCATCGCTCGTCGCTGTCTGCATCGAGCATCTAGCAAGCCTCGTTCCCACACTTTCTCACTGCTAGGATCACTATCTATCTCAGGAATGCCGGCCGGAGGAATCTTTGCCAGCTGCTGTGCCTGTGAGGGATGAGCTGGCTCCTCTCCCACGGATTGCTGTTCCTCCTCAGAATCAGAACTGCTCTGAGGCTCTCTGGGCTCAGTTTCCACCCTGGCAGTAGGATCCCTTGCAGGATTGCAAAGGATGCTGGGATGCAACAAAGTCAAGATTTATTGTTTTTCCATCTTCTGTGACACTCAAAGAGATCCTGAAGTAAACCTCTCCAATCACTCCCTGATGTTACCCCTATTAGTATTGGTACCCAAAGCAACCACTCACACTGCTTGCTTGTACAGTCAAGCTGACATCCTGAATGAAAACACAGCAAAAAACCAAAAAAGAATCTGCTGCACCACAGGTAAAGTTTCTCCTACTCCAAAGACTTTGCAGATCTGAGAAACTGGATCTGCAAAGGAAAGCTGGACAAAATGCCTATATGGCATTGCTCATTCCACTTTAGCTCCATCCTATTGTGGTCAGAGGACAGTACCAACCACCAGGAAATGGCAGGTGCTCTTTTTTTCCACACTTTAGTTTGATACGAATATTTCAGAAGTTCAGCCTAGACAGCAAATCAAGGAAAGGTGTGTAATAAAATTCAAATAGGTGCATTTTCAAACAGGGTTCTACTCAACTCGCTTCAAAAAAATAATATCTCGCACTTTGATAGAGAACCTTTCATTCTTTGAAAATGTTTTCTCCCTTAAGGGAGTATAGTTTTTCCTTTAAAAAAATAATAAAAAGTTTCTTTCATCTACAGCCAAATAATACCCAATATACTTTTCAACTGATAATTCTCCCTTGAGTCACTTAATCAAACTCCACTCCCAGAACAGAAATAACAATCTTTTGCTTTAAAAACAAACATACCTGAGAGTGTTTGAGCTGATGAGTTCTAATGTATACATGTGAAATTCCCAGTGCTTTAATTATGCCAGCTGCATTGTAAAAGGTACGGATGCATTTCCTATGTGATGGAAAACCTGGCCAGTGCATGAAATGGTGGGCAAGCTGTGACTGTTTGGGGCCACCTTTCATTACTTGGCTCTCCTGCAGAGACACCCATCTATTTCAAGAACCAGCCTCAAACAGACATCTTCACAGCATAAAGAAATGGGCGGACTGTCTATGATGCAGTTAATCTAAATGATCACGCATTGAGAAAGATCAAAGGCAATGTCTTAATAGTAACTAAAAAACACACAAAACTGACTCATCAAAGCTGTGTTTCATCTTAATGCTTACAAAACAGCAGCTCATTTACTTTTTACCAGTCAAGAAATCTTGGTATTTTTATCCAAAACTGGAGCAGCAAAATACCAAGACGTTTGCTTTTTTTCACCCAGAGGATCTACAGATGTTCAGTACAGATCCTATTGGTTAATGAGACTAGGTTCATTAACTGCTGATGGAGAAGACCTTAATGCCATTATCCATTGTATTTAGGGTGATAAAGATTCATGAGTTTAACCTTAGACACCAACTTGCACATTTTGACCTTAAGCTACTTCTGCGCTAACAAAGGCCAACCATTGCCCAAGTGAAAGGAATGAAAAGCCTACATGGAGAGAAGGCAGTCTAACATTTGAAAATATATCATGGAGCGGGGAAGAGAGGAAAAAAGCATGATATCTTCTGTAAAATGAAATACGAAGAGAGATATTTGTTGCATGAGATAGAATTCATTGCCAGCTAGGGATGGGGGAGAATTTCTCCCCGAAACTTCAGGGGGCCGAGTGCCAACGCATTCAGTCCTCCGAAGGTTGTTCGGGGAGAAATTCTCTGCCCCCCGCCCCCCCCGGGATGGGACTTACCTTTCACGAATGTCCCTCCCGGCGGCGGGTCCCGGCGGCAGTTCGGCAGGTCTTCGTCAGGGGCGGGGGCGGCAGTCGGTCTTTTGACCAGCTGCCGCCGCCGCCATTACAAGAAAAGTAAAAAAAAAACAAACGCCCCTGTGATAGGCTACATAACAATTAACGTAGCCTATCACGGCTACATTTGCAAAGTCAGCTGTGATAGGCTACGTTAATCGTCACGTAGCCTATCACGGGTGACTTAAAAAAAAAAAAAAGCGCGTACGGCTAATGGCGGCCCCCATAGAGAGCCGCCATTCACGTTCCTTATTTGGTCGCTGTAGACTACGTAAAGATTTACGAAGAGAGATATTTGTTGCATGAGATAGAATTCATTGCCAGCTAGGGATGGGGGAGAATTTCTCCCCGAAACTTCAGGGGGCCGAGTGCCAACGCATTCAGTCCTCCGAAGGTTGTTCGGGGAGAAATTCTCTGCCCCCCGCCCCCCCCGGGATGGGACTTACCTTTCACGAATGTCCCTCCCGGCGGCGGGTCCCGGCGGCAGTTCGGCAGGTCTTCGTCAGGGGCGGGGGCGGCAGTCGGTCTTTTGACCAGCTGCCGCCGCCGCCATTACAAGAAAAGTAAAAAAAAAACAAACGCCCCTGTGATAGGCTACATAACAATTAACGTAGCCTATCACGGCTACATTTGCAAAGTCAGCTGTGATAGGCTACGTTAATCGTCACGTAGCCTATCACGGGTGACTTAAAAAAAAAAAAAGCCCGTACGGCTAATGGCGGCCCCCATAGAGAGCCGCCATTCACGTTCCTTATTTGGTCGCTGTAGACTACGTAAAGATTTACGTAGACTACGGCGAAAATAAGGAAAACGCAAATAGCGTTGCCCTTATTTTCGCCGTAGTCTACATAAATCTTTACGTAGACTACAGGGACCAAATAAGGAACGTGAATGGCGGCTCCCTATGGGGGCTGCCATTTGTGTACGCGCTTTTTTTTTTTAAAAAAAAAGTCACCCGTGATAGGCTACGTGACGATTAACGTAGCCTATCACGGCTGACTTTGCAGATCTAGCCATGATAGGCTACGTTAATCGTTACGTAGCCTATCACAGGGGTGTTTTTTTTCTTTTGAAGTTCGCGGCTATTTGTGTTGCCCTTATTTTCGCCGTAGTCTACGTAAATCTTTACAAGACTACCCATGCCCAAATAAGGAACGCAAATGGCGGTGCCCATGGGTGCCGCCATTTGCGTACGTGCTTTTTTTTTTTTTTTTCAAAGTCAGCTGTGATGGGCTACGTAACGATTTACATAGCCTATCATGGCTGACTTTGAAAATCTAGCCGTGATAGGCTACGTGAATCGTCACGTAGACTATCACGGGCGACTTAAAAAAAAAAAAAGCGCGTACGCAAATGGCGGCCCCCATAGGGAGCCACCATTCACGTTCCTTATTTGGTCCCTGTAGTCTACGTAAAGATTTACGTAGACTACGGCGAAAATAAGGGAATGCTATTTGCGTTGCCCTTATTTTCGCCGTAGTCTACGTAAATCTTTACATAGACTACACGTGCCCAAATAAGGAATGCAAATGGCGGTGCCCATGGGCGCCGCCATTTGCGTACGTGCTTTTTTTTTTTTTCAAAGTCAGCCATGATAGGCTACGTAACTATTTACATAGCCTATCATGGCTGACTTTGAAAATCTAGCCGTGATAGGCTACGTAAATCGTTACGTAGCCTATCACTTTTTTTTTTTTTTTTACTTTATGGGGAAATGGCGGCGGCGGCAGCCGGTCAGAAGACCGGCCGCCACCCCCGCCCCCGCCAAAACGCCGCCAAAACGCCTCCGGGACCCGCCGCCAAGAGGGACATTCGTCAGAGGTAAGTCCCATCCCGGGAGTGGGGGTGGCAGAGAATTTCCCCACCAATTTCAGGGGGCTGAATGCAGAGATTCGTGGAGAAATTCTCCGCCATCCCTACCTGGAATCAGTTCCACAGCTCCACTACTTCTACTGGTGCAGAGTGGCTTCTATTTCTTCTTCTCCTAACTGTCACCCTTTTCCAAGGTGTATCCTCTACTCCATTTTTCATCACCTCAGCATTTCCCACTTCTGCCTAGGGATGTACGAAAGTCACTTACCTGGTCTCGCAGCTTGCTTTGCAGTGGGGGGGAGGTGCTTCGCTTCTCCCCCCGAAGTTCAGGCCGGGGGGGGCAGGCTTCCCACCTCGCCCGGCCAAAATTCAGGCCGGGGAGAAGCGCCCCGTCTCCCCGGCCGCGAACTATGAAAGAAAAGTAAAAAAAAAAAAAAGCCCCGTGATAGGCTACGTAACGATTTACGTAGCGTATCACGGCTAGATCTGCAAAGTCAGCCGTGATAGGCTACGTTAATCGTCACGTAGCCTATCATGGGTGACTTTGAAAAAAAAAAAGCGCGTATGCAAATGGCGGCCCCCATAGGGAGCCGCCATTTGCGTTCCTTATTTGGTCCCTGTAGTCTACGTAAAGATTTTCATAGACTACAGGGACCAAATAAGGAACGCGAATGGCGGCTCCCTATGGGGGCCGCCATTAGCCGTACGCGCTTTTTTTCCCTTTTTTTTTAAGTCACCCGTGATAGGCTACGTGACGATTAACGTAGCCTATCACGGCTGACTTTGCAAATCTAGCCATGATAGGCTACGTTAATCATTACATAGCCTATCACAGGGGCATTGTTTTTTTTTTACTTTTCTTGTAATGGCGGCGGCGGCAGCCAGTCGAAAGCCCGGCTGCCGCCCCTGCCCCTGATGAAGACCTGCCGAACCACCGCCAGGACCCGCCGCCGGGAGGGACATTCGTGAAATTTAAGTCCCATCCCGGGGGGGGGGGGGCAGGGGGCAGAGAATTTCTTCCAGAACAACATTCAGAGGACTGAATGCATTGGCGCTCGGCCCCCCAAAGTTTCGGGGAGAAATTCTCCCCCATCCCTACTTCTGCCTCAGCTTGCTGTTGCTCTTCAAGCTTCTGGTCTTCACTTTGCTGCTGTAGTTCCCCCATTCTGTCCAAGAACTCTTTGTGTTCTCTTATTCCCTGGAGGGTCGACAGTCGCCGCTCCAATCCACTTACTTTTTCTTCCTGCAGCGTGATCAACTTGCACTTGTTGCAGGTGTAGGCCATGTTGTTCACAGGCAAGAAAACAAACATTGCACACACCTTGCAGGTCACCACCACTGGAGAGTCTTGTCCTTCCATAGCCTCTTTTCCCTTTTTGTGTCTAGCTTTGTGATTGTTCTAGACTAGCCTGTGCCTGCTCCTCTACTTAGTAGAGGTTAAAAGCAGAATCCCACTGGTGTGGAAGTGTGTGTTACAAGACAAATACATGAAAAAAAAAGTTTGTTAAAAAAGAAAAAAAATGTTATGGGCCTCCCCCTTGACCTCCCCTGCCAAACTCCGCTGGCCAACTCCTGTTTGCTCCCCCTGTCCACTCGCTCTGGTCTCTCGCTCTCTGGGAGCTTGCTTGCTTCTGTAGTCTCTAGACCAGCTGAAGCAGCTTGCTCTGCTCTGCTCTGCTCTGCTCTGCTCAGCTGGGAGGCGGGAAACAGACTGAAGCTTCCTGCCCACACAGCTGCTGGGAGTACTCAGGCCACACACCCCCAATTCAGTTGGAGCTCTCAGAAGCACCTGGTGAGCTCACAGCCACTCAGAAGGATAAGGGGCAGCCCCCTGGGCTTCCTGCAGCCCACTTACCTCTTAGCCTCTGTCACCTTTATATAGGAATAAGTTTGAATGACTACCAATAATGGAATGAGAAGGAAATGAATGAACAAGGTTCCAGAGCAAGTTAGAAGTTCCCATAGGTGTGTGGAAGAAAAAAATACATATTTTCTCCCTTTTTCCCCCTCTCATTTTAAAGTTGCATTCATTTACAGAGCAGCCATACTGGCTTACTTATCGAGAGCCCTGCTGGGTTTGTGCTGGCAGGGTGTAAAGGAGGAAGGAAAAGGGTCTTCCTCTGTTCCTTGTATGGATTTGACCTGTGTATTTATTGCCATGTAGAGGTAGCATTATGCAAATGAAACCTAAAGTGTACAAATTGTGTTATGGTGTGGCTGTTGCTTCTGACCTACATAAAATGCACAGCCTCAACACCTAGATTAATTGCTGCTGTCCTAAGCCACCTGGCTTTTCAACACCCAATCAATGGCAGCTCAATTACAGCATCATCCCCTGTTTCCTTGCATTGGAGGAATATGGATCAGTTCATTACAGCTACATGATTTCTGCTGTGAGACCAATCTAAATGGAAAGTGTATTTCTAGACTCTGAAGAATAGCCAGAAAGACAGGAAGAAACGTGACCATCTACTATAAAGGTCTATTGGAGAGCAAGGAAGAAGACATAGGAGAAAAGGCCAACAATAATTCCATGCTTGGTGGCTGTCATGGGACCAGCTACACTCTATTCTGTGTGTGGAAGGGAATTTGCCAAATAGAGTGTTCCATTCTTGTTCACCCTTCCCTTCCAATGACCTTTCTGCTGTCGTCAGGTGGAATTAGGGATGTACGAAAGTCACTCACCTTTTGACGAAATGTGATTCGAGGTGGGGGGGAGGTGCTCCGTCCCTTCCCCGGAAATTATGGCCGGGGGGGAGGCACTCTGTCCCTCCCCCCCGAAATTCTGGCCAGGGGGGAGGCGCTCCGTCCCTCCCCCTCTCGAATCCTGGCCGGCCAGGTCTGCAAATGGCGGCGGCCGTAGCCGCCGCCATTTGCATCCCTGCAGTTAGCCGTGATAGGCTACGTAAATGTTTATGTAGCCTATCACAGCTGAGTAAACAACAACAACAACAACCGCGTGTACGCAAATGGCAACACCCATGGGCGCCGCCATTTGCGTTCCTTATTTTGGCACGTCTAGTCTACGTAAACATTTATGTAGACTATGGCGAAAATAAGGGGAATGCAAATAGCGTAGATGCTACGCTATTTGCGTTCCCCCTATTTTCACTGTAGTCTACATAAATGTTTACGTAGACTAGACATGCCAAAATAAGGAATGCAAATGGCGGCGCCCATGGGCGCCGCCATTTGCATACACGCGATTTGTTTGTTTTTACTCAGCCAAAATAGGCTACGTGAACATTTATGTAGCCTATCATGGTATTTTTTAAAAATCTAGCCATGATAGGCTACATAAATCTTTATGTAGCCTATCACGTTTTTTGTTTTTTTTTACTGGAAATGGTGGTGGCGGCAGCCGGTCGGAAGACTAGCTGCTGCCACTGCTGCCGAACCGCTGCCGGAGCTGCCACCACCAGGAAGATTCGCCCAAGGTAAGTCCCATCCTGGGGGAGCAGGGGGGCAGACCGTTTCACCACCGATTTCGGGTGGCTGAATGCACTGGCATTCGGCCTCCCCAAGATCTGTGGCGAAATTCTCTGACATCCCTAGGTGGAATTATGAATTTTTCCTGGCTGTCTCCACCAAACAGCCTTAAAACCTCTGGATCTCTTATAAATACCTTTAGGTAGTTTGCATGTTGGCTTTTAGGAGTGGGGTGGTTAACCCAACAACAAAAGAGACCACACAGTGTCAATAACAATGTTTTAAAAGTTTATTCAAAAATATTATTATTAGGAAAAAGGTTTTAACATCTGAATGGCTACATCTGAATGGTTACAACACAACATTGCCCCCCCAAAAAAACCCATAAGAGCAAAAGGCTAAGAAAATAACCAGAGTTAATGCAACCAGCTATTCCTAATTAGACTGTGTCCCTATTTTTCAAGTTCTTCCCAAGCAATATCTTACTGTCAGAGTTCTCAGCTTTTTCAAGCATTCAGTTTCTCCCAAAGGACCTCTCTTGATTTTTTTTTTTTAAATCTTTCTGGTTCTTCTTTCCTTCCAACCTTCCTCTCTCAAATCCTTCCTTTGTCTTTAAACAATGCCTTTTTGTCTCAATTTTTATGTCTTAAAGCTAGCCTGTGGTCTTAACTGACCAATCAGGAGGGCTCACCTTTGCCCTAAATTCCTTTTTCTGAGCTCTGCACACATTTTTGCAAAGCCTCAGTATTTTGCAAAACTGAAATTTTCTATCATGCAAAATTACAGGTCCTTCAGAGCCACAATGTAAACAAAACTCTTCTGCAGGCTCCTTCTCTCCCTGGCCATCAACTTCCAGCCTACTCTCTTTACCTCCTCTGCTTTTTACAGACTTGATGGCACTGATGCCTAGTGAAACATTAACTGAACTTTGGACTTTTGGTTTTATACTGAATAGCACACACAGAGAAAAAAAATTAACCCCATCACATCCAAACAAAACTATGTACAAAATTAGAAGAAAATTCTGTTCCTTCAAGTAGCTTTTGGACCTCTTATCAACATGAGTTTCAGTTAGGGATGGCGGAGAATTTCTCCCTGAAACTTCGGGGGGCCGAGCGCCAACGTGTTCGGCCCCCCGAAAAAGTTTCGGGGAGAAATCCTCCGCACCCCCCGCACCCCCCCCAGGACGGGACTTACCTTCACCAAATGTCCCTCCCGGTGGCTGGTCCGGCCGGCGGTTCGGCGGGTGTTCGAGCAAGGCGGGAGCAGCAGCCGGTCTTTCGACCGGCTGCTGCCGCCGCCATTACAATGAAAGAAAAAAAAAAGCCCCCTGATAGGCTACGTGACGATTAACGTAGCCTATCACGGCTGGATTTGCAAAGTCAGCCGTGATAGGCTACGTGAATTGTCACGTAGCCTATCACGGGTGACTTTAAAAAAAAAGAAAAAAAGAGTGTACGGATAATGGCGGCCCCCATAGGGAGCCGCCATTCGCGTTCCTTATTTGGTCGCTGTAGTCTACGTAAATGTTTACGGAGACTACGGCGAAAATAAGGGCAACGCTATTTGCATTGCCCTTATTTTCACCGTAGTCTACGTAAACATTTACGTAGACTACAGCGACTAAATAAGGAACGCGAATGGCGGCTCCCTATGGGGGCCGCCATTCGCGTACGTGCTTTTTTTTTTTTTAAGTCACCCGTGATAGGCCACGTGACGATTGACGTAGCCTATCATGGCTGACTTTGCAGATCTAGCCGTGATAGGCTACATGAATCGTCACGTAGCCTATCAGGGGGCGTTTTTTTTTTTTTACTTTCGCGTTCGCGGCCAGGCGAGGCGAGGCGCTTCCTCCCCGGCCTGAATTTCGGCCGGGCAAGGCGGGAAGCCTCCCCCCCGGCCTGAATTGCGGCTGGGAGAGGCGGGAAGCCTCCCCCCCCGGCCTGAACTTCGTGGGGGGAGCAGCGAAGCGCCTCCCTCCCACCGTGAACGGCCTTCGACGACAGGTAAGTGACTTTCGTCCACCCCTAGTTTCAGTATGTGCAACCAGTGGTATAGTGGTAAAGTTTGAAGTGCAGGAACTAATCATGACTGTGTGTGTAGTAGCTGCACTGTATATACAGCCACAGTGTTGCTATACATTTGAGTCCTCGCTACACATATCAGGGAAATTTCTGGTAAGATGTCTGATTGTATCACATTACCCCATCCACCCAGAGAACATCAGCTATCGGGCAGTTCAGAAATGTCATAAAATAAATAAATAAATAAATAAATAAATAAATACCCCCCCACACGCACACATTAAAACAAAAACCAGCCATATGTTATTTTGGGATGCATGTTAACAGAAATACCTTTCCAGATATGCACTATATGTGTGGTTAGAAGCACTATGTGTGTAAAAAATGTGATGGTATGCATAATGACGGTATGCATCAGTCAGGACAGTTAGACTGGTGAGGACAAGGGAGAGGGCCTTCTCTGTGGTGGCCCCCACTCTGTGGAACTCCCTCCCTAGGGAACTGCACCACGCCCCCTCTTTAATGAACTTCCACCACACATTAAAACGTGGTTGTTCAGGCAGGCATTTGGGGTGGGTTCCGGTATTTTTAGAAATATGATGTTTTTAATGTAGAATTCTATTGTTTTAAACTGTTCCTGTTGTTGTACCAATAGAAACTGGGTGACCAGCCAGATGGGCAATTGATTAAATAAATAAATAAATAAATAAATAGTGCATGTATATTTAAATAGAGTATATGTTTTACACTATGGACTAGTGATTTCAAACACTAAATTAAATTAAATGCACAGGGTCATCATATGTGGTTAGGCCTTATGTGATAAAGCAATGTAATTGCCTGTCAGCATCACCAAGGACATAACAAGATTGACAGTGCAGTCCTATGCATGTCTACTCAGAATTAAGCCCCATTAAGCTGAGGGGGGATTATTCACAGGTATAGGGTTGCAGCCTAAACAAAGTTATCAGAGAAGAACAGCAAAGCTAGTCCTTGCTCAGCTGCATTTCATTCCATTTTACCTATTCTTCTATATTTATCTCTCACATTTCTGTTTGCTGTAGTGCCATGCAGTCTCAGTAAGGTGGGTCTTGATCTTGGTAAGGATTTTAGATGACCTGATGCCTTTGTGCCTGGTCATATATCCATACATATTACTGAGTCAAATGGTCTCCATTTTGTTTTCCAGGTCAAATTGAGTGCTGTGAGAGGTTTAGAGATATTTTAGAAATTACAGAGAAACATTTTTAAAAGTCCTTAAATGTGCAGCTGTTCACCTTCTCCTTCTCCTTCTGAAGCTGTTTACTGCAGTATCTCTTCCACCTGCTGGTCTCTGTCACGGTCAGCATTTACCACCCTGGTTCTTCTTTCTCCTTCCTAGCTGCTCAGTTATCACATAGGGAACATAAAGATGCCACGGCAACACATAGCCAATCTAATTTGGGTAGGGATGACTGTCATGGGGAAATCCAGCCCTTTGGGGGCTCGTCAGATTTCCCCGGAGCCCTGGTTCAGCTTGCTTTTGCAAGCTGAGCCAAGGGCTTTTTTTCTAAAATCTGGGAACTTAATTGGGGTTTTTCCTCCTAAAACCATCATTTCCCCAGGATCCCCAATGTGGCATGGGTGTCATTTGGTGAATCGTGGCCATTGTTTGTTTAATTCGCACAAATTATTTATTATTTATTTTTTTATTTATTGCATTTATATCCTGCCTTTTTTCCTCTTGCAAGGAACCCAAGTCAGCTTACACTATCCTCCTCCTCTCCGTTTTATCCTCACAACAACCCTGTGAAGTAGGTTGGGCTGAGAGTCTGTGACTGGCCCAAAGTCACCCAGTGAGCTTCCATGGCTGAGTGGGGACTAGAACCCAGATCTCCCAGCTCCCAGGCCATCACGCTCGCCACTATACCACACTGGCTCTCTTATGCATATTTGTGCAATTTACAGCCAACATTTGTGCAAATTATGCAATTTTTCACAATCTACAGCCATAATAGCTGCAAATTATCGCTAGCTACAGCCAAAATTTGTGTGGTACGCAAATTTGTGCATTTTGCACCCAAAATTCACACAACTTTTCTTTATGCTTTTAAAAAAAAAAAAATTCTACCAGCTGGCCTGACTCATTGCACACCAAGTCAAGCCAGCTAGCGAAAGATGGAATGGAGTCCACAGGGCTGAGCCAATGAAAGTTCATCGAGCTCCACCCCCAACTGGATTCTTCTGACATCCCTAAGTCTGGGTATACGATGGGAGGAAATTAAGCTGATTTAGAGAGAGGACAGTGCTTCTTGGACTAGTTGCATGGGTGATCATAGCCAATCTGGGATCACTTAATGAATGTGATGACACCACTAAAGGCAAACAAGATGTGTTCAGGGGGCAAAGCTTCCTGAACTTCTGACTTTAATCTCCTTTTGAGCAACCCCCCCCCCCCACACACAAAATAGTGGAAAGGGACATTGCCTTTTGACACTAACAAAAGTGTTTGTGAAAAGCACCCCGTTTTGGCTCAGCCTAATACCCATACTCATTTGGTAGGCAATTATGTATGTTGTGACCTGTTTTTCATAATGTATCGCAACTCTCTGGGAATGCTGTGAAAAGACATAAAGGTTAAATCAAGACCTGCCCTGTCCATTACATCTTCTTATAATCTTGGTTTCAATGGATTCCAAGTTTATTAGGAGGGTGGTTGCTTCCACTTGGCTTCTCTACTCTCTTTTCTTCACTGTGCCATTATCGGTGATCACACCCACTCTAAGCCCTGTCATCCATTCATTCCTTTCAAGTGCTTTATCTTGCCTCTGTTGTAAAGCAATTCATCTCTGGGCTCCTTTCAAGGTAGCATTAATATACATAATAATGTGACACTTAAGAGGATTATGATGTGATTGTATCTGGACTGGTATGTGGCTGAAATAAACGGGCCGGTCAGTGATATCATTTGGGTAATCACGCTCCTACAGTGTTATGTGCAACGACATGTGAAATGTTCCCCATTTATTATACAGTGCCAGAATTTAAATGACAAAACCACCACTGGTATAGATAGGTAATTACTTCGGTATGGTACAATAAACTGAATATCACATCATATATTGTAGAAAGATTGATAAGAGAAGCAGTGTGTGAGTATGGCAATGGGCTGTGCAGACTGGGCCTGCCCCCAACATTGCTGTCTCCACCCTCTCATTTCCAATGGCAAGGTCTGGATAGGAGTTCTACTCATGTGAACTTGAATGTGAGTAGAGTTCTCCATGCTTGGAGGGACCAGTATAAGCAATAAGCTCAACTCAGCAAGACTGGAACTGAAGGGTGTGGCCAGTATGCATCAGGATATGGGTGGCCCTGTGGCCTTTTTCACACATTGCCACACTCTGCCCAGGCTTAATGCTCGAACAAGGCTAGTGTCAAGTGGCAACCTTTCTATAGTCTCTGCAAACCACTTTCATTGGTGGTGTCACAAGTAAAGAAAGATTTATCTGTAATAGGTAAAGAGTTTCTAGCGAAGATAAGAAACAAAAACCTAGGTCATGGACCATAGGACATGGTGCAAAATAGGGCAGCAAGATTGTTAATGGGGACTGGCCAATGAGATAACATTATGCCAGTACTTTTCCAGCTGCACTGGCTGCCAGTCCATTACTAGGCCCGATTCAAAGTGCTGGTATTACCATTCAGAGCCCTAAACAGCTTGGGGCCAGGTTATCTGAAGGATCACCTCCTCCCATATGTTCCCGCCCAGATCCTAAGATCATCTTTAGGGGTCCTTCTCCATGAGCCCCTGCCAAAGGAAGTGAGGTGGGTGGCTACTAGGAGGAGGGCCTTTTCTGCTGTGGCACCCTGGTTGTGGAATGAGCTCCCTAGAGAGGCTCATCTGGCACCTACATTGTACTCTTTCTGGTGCCAGGTGAACACCTTTTTATTTTCTTAGTATTTTAGCATTTTAGCTTCCTAGTCTTTTAGCTATGTGTTAAATCTCTGTATTGCTGCTAGGTTTTATACTGGTTGTACTGTGATATTATGGTTTTAAGCTTTCATATTTTATATTGTTTTATGCTGCACCACCTTGTGGTTTTATTTTTTTTTTAACCGCCCAGACAGCTTCAGCAACTGGGCAGTATAGAAATGAAAAAAATAAAATAAAACTATTTTATTTATGGATTTGTATCCTGCTTGTGAACAGAATCCAAGAAAAAGAAATCCTAAGATGGAGAGTATCCTCCAGATAGAGAATACATTTGGGCTGGATAAGACAGGAAGCACTCCATGAACCAAGTAAGCAGGCAGCAGGAAAGCTGCAGAGGACCTGTCCAGCAAGCGTTGAGGGCCAACAAGGTTGCTTTCCTCAACAGTGTTTCCTAGACTGAAGGAGTACAGCAACCATGACACTATATAGCAAGGAGTGGAATGGGATTCACTCTCCTTGAGCGCTTGACTCCTATGCTCAGGAGGGTTCTAGCTAGTAGTGTTTGTTACCTGGCCTGAAGTGGCTGCAGTTCCCTCTACATTTCCCATGATCCTGAGAGACTCTGGTAAGTCTGGCTTTGATCTAAAATGGATCTGGCCCCATGACTCCAAATTTGGCATGGGAATCTGGCAATCCTGGATCTTCAGTACCACCCATAATGTGGTCTGGCATTGGGCTCTGTGGAAGAGGCAACCACAATGTACTAGTAACCTATGAATTGGGCCAAAGTGCTGCAGTAATATGAGCCTTTTCCAAAAGACAGTTGCATATGAATTCTGTCACAGGAAGGAGCCATTTAATGTCTGCTATTCATGTAATATGATTCGACCCTAAAATCCACCCCTATTATCACCAAACCTCTCCGCTACATAAGTATTTATAATTTCTGGTTAACAGCTTCCGATCATGCAGTTATTCTTTCTGACTACTCATCTCTGTTGAGTAAATTATTATGTTAATCACTATCTTTGACTTTCCAAGATAGCACCCAGTTCAGCTTGTGGAACATGTAAATATCACAGACTAGATTTCCTTTTAAATGCAAGAGGAGGTTTGCCCCATAGAATCACAAAAACCACAAAGGCATAATCAATGTCATAAAAAGGGTTTACATTAACATCCAGCTATGTAATTACCTAACAATTTAGAGGCCCTCATATACATGAAGATAATATGGCTCTATAATGTGGCTGAAATGATATTTTTGAAAACAGATGCTTTCTCTAGCCATCTGTGATAAGTCTGTTTGTGCTCCAGCTTTACTCCCTGACTGGAAGCCAACATAAATAAAACAAATTTTTTTTAAAAAAAATGTCGCATGAATGGTATTGGTAAAATAACCCCCATTCATTAATTTTCATAGCACATCATTTCCCTATCTCTAGGCATACAGCATTGCTCTCTGAGATCTCTCTTCCTTTTGTTGTTAATAGGGTATTCAAAGTTGTTACCAAAGTGGAACCATAAGAAAAAACCCGGTCTCCTCCCACATCCAGAAAACTGGGATGATAAAATATTGGTTTAAATCAGGGGAAAAACACTGTTTAGGGGTGTGAGAATGGATTGGTCCCCATCAGGACCACCGCAGGCAAGATGACATTAGGAGGTTTGGCCTCACCCCTGACTTCACATTAGGAGACATAGACTCTCCCTCGGGATGTCACCCCCTTTTTTCCTCCATGCTGGAAGGAGATGACAAACTGTGCCTCCTCCCAGCACAGAGAAAGGGATCCCCAGGCTGCCCTGCATTCCTGCTGCTATTTCTGAGCTGATACAGAAGACAGCAGCAAGATTGAGGGATGGCAGGATACTTCCCAGCATGGGCAAGTCTTGACATCCTCCATGCCTGCTGCCATCTCAGATCTCAGATCAGAAATAGCAGCTGGGGTGAATTTAGGGCCTCACCTATGCCAGGGACAGCAGGCGTTGTTCCCCGAATGGGCAAGTCCCAATACCCAGGTTGACCCATGTCCCCACTGCTATCTGCAGTTTAATTTGGAGATAACAGCAGGGATTCTGCTGCTGGCACATGACATGCCAGAAGGGGAAATCCCCACAGTTATCTCCAATCTCAGATCAGAGGTAGGAGTGGGAGGATGCCCTCTGAGGGGATTCCCCTAGAAACATAGAATAGTAGGGTTGGAAGGGGCCTATAAGACCATCAAGTCCAATCCCCTGCTCAGTGCAGGAATCCAAGCCAAAGCATCCCTGACAAGTGGCTGTCCAGCTTCATCTTGAATGCCTCCAGTGTGGGAGACCCCACCACCTCCATAGGTAATTGGTTCCATTGTCGTATTGCCCTAACAGTCAGGACATTTTTCCTTATGTTCAGCCAGAATCTGGCTTCCTGTAACTTGAGCCCATTATTCCATGTCCTGCACTCTGGGATGATCAAGAAGAGAACCTGGCCTTCCTCACTGTGACACCCTTTCAAGTACTTGAAGAGTGCTATCATATCTCCCCTCAGTCTTCTCTTCTCAAGGCTAAACATGCCCAGTTCTTTCCATCTTTCCTCAAAGGGCTTTGTTTCCAGTCCCCTCCCTTGATCATCTTCGTTGCCCTCCTCTGAACCCTCTCCAATTCGTCTGCATCCTTCTTAAAGTGTAGCACCCAGAAATGGACACAGAACTCAAGATGAGACCCACTAACCAGTGCTGAGTAGAGGGAAACTAGTACTTCATGGGATTTGGAAGCTATACACCCCTATTTAGGGATGGACTAAAGTCCCTTACCTGGTCCCGCAGCTGTTTTCGGGGGGGGGAGGCGCTCCGTTTCTCCCCCAAATATTCTTGGCGGGTGGGGAGGCTCCCTGTCCCTCCCCGCCGAAATTCTGGCCGGGCGGGAGCGCCCTGCCTCTCTGGCCACGAAAGAAAAAAGTTATGTTAAAAAAAACCACACACACGTGATAGGCAACGTAAATCTTTACGTAGCCTATCACGACTGACTTTGAAAAAAAAAAGCGCGTACGCAAATGGCGGCGCCCATGGGCCATTTGCGTTCCTTATTTGGGCACGGGTAGTCTATGTAAAGATTTACGTAGACTATGGCGAAAATAAGGGCAACATAATTTTCGCCGTAGTCTATGTAAATCTTTACGTAGACTACCCGTGCCCAAATAAGGAACGCAAATGGTGGCGCCCATGGGTGCCACCATTTGCGTACGCGCTTTTTTCCCCCCCAAAGTCAGCCGTGATAGGCTACGTAAATCTTTACATAGCTTATCACATTGTTGTTGGGTTTTTTTTAACTTTACTTGGAAATGGCAGCGGCAGCAGCCGGTTGGAAGACCAGCCGCCACCGCTACCGCTGAACCGCTGCCGAACCACTGCCGGGACCTGCCGCTGAGAGGGACATTCGCACGAGGTAAGTCCCATCCTGGGGGGAGTGGGGGGGCGGAGAATTTCCCCACCAATTTCGGGGGGCCGAATGCATTGGCATTCGGCCTCCCGGAGATTTGTGGAGAAATTCTCCGACATCCCTACCCCTATTAAATTTCATTCTGTTGTTTTCTGCCCAGCGCTCCAGCCTATCAAGATCACTTTGAACTCTAGCCTACCCCAAGAGGCTCCGTGGGCCAGATTGGGTTGCCCCACCTGCCAATCGGTGGTTCTGTACCCCTGGTTTTAAATGCACCACCATTTATATAGGCCCACTGACCTGGATGGGGTCATAAGGCAGCTGCATGCTTAGCTGACGGTCTTCTTGCCACTTCTAAGGTTAGGTGATATTGGGTTAAATCAAACATCATGTGAGCCAATGTCTGCTGGTACAATGAGACTTTCCCACTGGAGTCTGGTGGCTCCTATTTCAGTGGGGCTATAAATCCTCTCTGGCTTTCAGTCAGAACCAGCCAGAACTCTAAAAGAGCTATGCAAGATGCTGAACCCATTTTGAGGACAGGGCTTAGCACTTTGGATAGCTCCTTCGGAGTTCTGACTGGTTCTGATTGAAACACAGAGCAGATTCTCAGCCCCATTGAAATAGGATTTTCATTTGCTGTCCTCCCCCCTGCAACCCTCTACACACACCCAGATCTGTTCTGGAGGGTCCCCCAGTCTTCTGAAGCAGATTTGTGGGGGAATGCAGGGGGAGGGAAAATTCATTCCATCCACAGTTTCTGTCCCACTGGCACGCAGTGAGCATTTGATCCAAACCAGTGAGTTCTATTGATCTTAGATAAACACTTGAAACTGTTTCTGAGAACTATTTTGTGATTGATGACGTCATGAATAATGCTTGGGTGAAATTTGTACGTTTACAGCACAGTCCTATGCATGTTTACCAATGGGGCTACTCCCTAGTAAATGTGTTCAGGATTGTAGTTTTAATGTTCAGAGTGGTTACAGTATCTGTGTTTGATCTCATGACAACTTTATGAGGCCACAATGAATTCTACTTATAGATGGGAGAGGAGGACGTTAAGAAATTGTGATTTTCATAAGGGATTCTCAGGCCAAGCTGAAAGTGATGTCATTCATACAATTAGTATGAACGGTTTTTATAAAAGTAAATATCAGGTGTGGGGGCCCCAATCCAGACAAGGACCATGGTGGGTGGAGGAGGGGGTTTATCTCTTTCCTTTCCATGGCCCCAATGTAGCTCTGGAGTCCCCTGCAGCTGCCATTTGCCCTGAGAGGAAAGCTGCCATGGTGACCAATAGGACTTCCCCTCCTAGTCAAATTGCAGCTATGGATTATGTGAACTGGATTGGGATCATAGTGGAGGAAAGCTCCCCTTCCCCCACACCATGGCCCCAATCTGGATCCTCTCCTACCCACAACTTCTATTTACAAAGAGATTCACACAAATTCTTATAAATGAAAAAATGTGACTTCTGGTTTGTCCCTTGGTGAGTGAACTGAGCTTGACTTTATTTTGAAGTCCCCAAGGCTTAAGTCAACACTGTGGAAGGGACAAAGGACCACACATGCATGTCCTGCATGCATATCTATTTTTGTTCCTGAGGTATCTCGATAGAAGGTGTGTGACGTTGCATGTACGTATAAGTTTGTGGTTATAGACGTGTATTCCTGTTCCAACTCTATATGTTTATGGTGGGTATATCTAGGGGGAGAGTAGGATGAGCGACAGGCGGTATGGTGTATTTCCATATGTGAGATGACTGGCTGAGTGAGTGAGGGGGTGAAGTGGGTGTGATATATAAGCAGGATGCTGTGCTTGTGTAAGACAGTAAAGGATTTGATGAGACAGTGTTTAGAAAGGGATAGGAACAGAGAGAGGGTCTGTGAAGGGATTGATTGAGGAGAGTGGAGAGAGAGAGAGAGACTAGGACTTGTGTCTGTGAGAGAGGTTATACATAGACAGAAACTTTAAAAGTTACTACTTTACTGTTTACCATCTTATTTCTGTAAATAATAATGATTTCTTTGTTTTATAAAATCCTATGACTTCTGCTCTTGGCTGCAAAAGGCTAACAAAGGGAATAATACAGGTTATAATAAAGCCAGTGTATGAGCTCAAAGACAAAGTGGACCTGAGCCTAAAGTCCTGGTGGTAGCGTTACTGTGTATGGGGGAGCTATTGCCTGCTGTGGGAAAGACCTTAGTGAAGAGGAATTCTCAGTGGTAATAGGCAGGAATGCCACAAGGTGCTCTACAGAATCCTCCCCTAAGTTTAAAACAACAAGAACAACAACACCAAACAACCACAGTACATGCAGTTGTGTGTGAACATTTCAGAAACCTAAACTGTCGTGTTTGTGCATAGGTGACCTTTTCCCCTTTGAAAGTCTCTCTTGCCTAGTCACCCTGTGATTTACAATTAATGTAGTTCAAAGAGCAGTTTTAAGACTTAGTCCTTTTCAGAAGGTGCCCCACTATCAGAAAATTAACGAATGTGCACAAAGAATCATAGAATCATAGAATAGTAGGGTTGGAAGGGGCCTACAAGGCCATCGAGTCCAACCCCCTGCTCAATGCAGGAATCCAAGTCAGAGCATCCCTGACAAATGGCTGTCCAGCCTCGTCTTGAAGGCCTCCAGTGTGGGAGAGCCCACCACCTCCCCAGGTAATTGGTTCCATTGCCGTATTGCTCTGACACTCAGGAAGTTTTTCCTGATGTTCAGTCGGAATCTGGCTTCCTGTAACTTGAGCCCATTATTCCGTGTCCTGCACTCTGGGATGATCAAGAAGAGATCCTGGCCTTCTTCTCTGTGACAACCTTTCAAGTACTTGAAGAGTGCTATCATATCTCCCCTCAGTCTTCTCTTCTCAAGGCTAAACATGCCCAGTTCTTTCAGTCTCTCTTCATAGGGCTTTGTTTCCAGTCCCCTGATGAACTGTTGCACTGTTGTTGTTGTTCAGTCGTTAAGTCGTGTCCGACTCTTTGTGACCCCATGGGCCATATAGCACACCAGGCCTTCCTGTCCTCCGCTCTCTCCCAGAGTGTGCTCAGCCTTAGGTTCATATTCATTGCATCGGTGATGCTATCTAGCCATCTCATCCTCTGCCGTCCCCTTCTCCTTTTGCCTTCAATCTTTCCCAGCATCAGGGTCTTTTCCACGGAGTTTTCTCTTCACATTAGGTAGCCAAAATATTTGAGCTTCAGCTTCAGTATCTGTCCTTCCAATGAGCACTCAGGGTTGATTTCCTTTAGGATTGACTGATTTGACCTCCTTGCAGTCCAGGGGACTCGTAAGAGTCTTCTCCAGCACCACAGTTCGAAAGCATCAATTCTTCGGCGCTCAGCCTTCCTTATAGTCCAGCTCTCACAGCCATACATTGCTACTGGGAAAACCATAGCTTTGATTATACGAACCTTTGTCGGCAAGGTGATGTCTCTGCTTCTTACTATGCTGTCTAGGTGTGCCATAGCTTTCCTCCCAAGGAGCAAACGTCTTTTAATTTCATGGCTACAGTCACCGTCTGCGGTGATCTTGGAGCCCAAGAAAATAAAATCTGTCACTGCTTCCATTTCTAACTGTTGCATCCATTATATCCCAGCATATATCTGCTCATTCTCATTAACTTGAACGTGTTAACTTTGTTTGAATTATATTTCACACAATTAACAATTTAAGCTCTAGGGCAGAGGCTGCATTCAGATGACCCTCCAAACCATGGTCGATTGTCTGGGAATACACCTTATGTTTTAAAACCTTCATATTGATTCAGTACTTCCTATTTTGTTCATCAGATACAACGGCAAGCTATGATTTGATGGATCAATCAAGAAAAAGCAGTTGTCTTAGTCCAGTTTAAATTTCTTGAATTTGAGAGCCCCTTGAATACTCACTCATTCAGTAGTTGCCATATTTCTTACATCAGACGTATAGTTGCTTATTTAGTTTCAGTGCTTTCTTGCAAGTCTTTTAAGAACTACTAGCCGTACTGTTCTGTTACTAGAGACTTTAATGACATTGGAAACCATTTTAAGATCCTCTTTGCTCTATGGAAGGAAGGTTCTCCACTGGCACTCTTGTCTTGCTGCTTAGAGTAGAATAGACTATGAAGACTCTAAGAATTAAAGTCTTCAATCTTTAGCCTACCACAAAGCTCAAATTTCATTGCAACAAAATGGATTTGGTGTAACCGTAGTTGTGTAAATCCACAGCTTTGTGGTGAGCCTGATATCTCCCCAAAGGGCCTGGAATGTGGTGGCAGCTGTTTTGCTGCTATCCTCTATAGCTTTAAGAGAGCCCACAGTATTATACATATTATACCTCCCATGTATGTGATAGTTGCCACCTGCTCGATGTCTCATCTGGATGGAACTGACTAATACTGAACTAGATAGTTCTGCGGCAGAGGCTGATAAATGTTGACAACGTCATCCATAATCAGACCAGTATTTGTCCTTGCTTGGCCAACAAGATCCACCAGCAGTTGTGGACATTTCAGCCAACAAAGGAATGCCTTCAGAGTCTTTGAAGCCTGAACACCAAATTGTGCTTCCCATCATATATCTTTCTCTTGAAACTTATGTATAATTCAGTTCATAGAGATTCAGGGCAATGGCATTTAGTGATACTGGAGAAATTTGAGATGGACTAAAATAAGCTTGGATTCCTAAGAACCCAACCGGCAGAAACCGCTGTGGAGTGACTCCCTCAGGCCGCATGGAGTCCATGGACTTTCAGATTGTTATTATTTTTTTACCTTCCCTAAATTTACACATATTTATTCATAGGAAAATACACATGTTTCAGGTGAGGAAAAATGGAATGGTGGCAATACGCTAAATGTTACATACTGAGGTAAATTATATAAATTTTTATGAAACCTCTTTTGTAATTATTTGTAGGGATAGACAAAAGTCCCTTACCTGGTCCCGCAGCTTTTTTCGGGGGGGGGGATGCGCACCGTTTCTCCCCTCAAAATTCTTGGCAGGTGGGGAGGCACCCCGTCCCTCCCCACCGAAATTCTGGCCGGGGGGGAGGTGCCCCATCCCTCCCCACCGAAGTTCTGGCCAGGGGGGAGCGCCCCATCTCCCCAGCCACGAAAGAAAAAAGTAAAGTAAAGTAAAAAAACCCAACATGATAGGCTACGTAAAGATTTACGTAGCCTATCATGGCTAGATTTTCAAAGTCAGCCATGATAGGCTACGTAAATCTTTACGTAGCCTATCACGGCTGACTTTGAAAAAAAAAAAAAAGGGCGTACGCAAATGGCGGCGCCCATGGGCCATTTGCGTTCCTTATTTGGGCACGGGTAGCGTTGCCCTTATTTTCGCCGTAGTCTACATAAATCTGTACGTAGACTACCCGTGCCCAAATAAGGAACGCAAATGGCCCATGGGCACCGCCATTTGTGTACGCACTTTTTTTTTTTTCAAAGTCAGCCGTGATAGGCTACGTAAAGATTTACGTAGCCTATCACGGCTGACTTTGAAAATCTAGCCGTGATAGGCTACGTAAATCTTTACGTAGCCTATTACGGTTTTTTTGCTTTTGTTTTACTTTACTTGGAAATGACGGCGGCGGCAGCTGGTCGGAAGACCGGCGGCCGCCGCCACCTAACCACCGCTGAACCACCGCTGGGACCCGCCGCCCAGAGGGACATTCGCACGAGGTAAGTCCCATCCCGGGGGGCAGGGGGGTGTCAGAGAATTTCCCCACCAATTTCGGGGGGCCGAATGCATTGGCATTCGGCCTCCTGGAGATTCATGGAGAAATTCTCTGACATCCCTAATATTTGCGTATTTTTCCACATGACAGAGAAAAAATCCACATCTGTCTATGAGCGGATGATGGAACAAAAGGTGCCTGACAATCCGTGAAACACAGACAGAGTGGATTTCACACAGTCCATACATCCCTAATGGCAGTGTGCTGTGCACTGCATTTGCAATGCAGAAATGATGGCCAAGGTTTCCAGACCCATGTTTGCACTGAATTTTGACCCTCAGCAACCTTGATTTCTTTTCTATATGAGCCAGTATGGTTTAGTGGCTAGAGTGTTGGACTGGGACTCAGGAGTCCTGGGTTCTAGTAACTATTCACCCATGGAGCTCACTGGGTAACTTTGGGCCAGTCACTGACTTTCAGCCTAGTCTACCTCACACGATTGTTGAGAGAATAAAATAGAGAGGAGGATCATGTATGCTGCCTTGGGCTCCTTGGAGATAAGGTGAGGCATAAATGTAACATATAACTTTAAAATAAATAAATAAATAAATAAATAAATAAATAGAAGGGAACAGACATACCCCTTTCAAATGCCCTTTAAACCAGGACAACATAGCAAACTTTTTTTTTTCAACTAAAGAGACCCTCAACTTCTTTTCTCCTTTTCTTATATGTTAAAAAAATAACCCATCAAGATGCAAAACATGTTTAAAAAAAGAAAACAAAGAAAAAAGAAACCCCACAATAATCATCATTCGTATAAATAATGAATCTGGATTAATAATAATAAGGAAAAATAAGAAACATACATATCAAACAGCAATAAATGCCAAATGACAAGAATATACTAGAACTCCTTCACTTAGACCCAGTAAATAAAACCCAAACCAGATATAAACTAGATAAATTGAGGGGAAAGGCAAGAAAAATATATGAGACAGAGGGATATCAAGGGAGAGAAAACTTGTAGGAGAAGGAAAAGTGAAACTTCTAAGTATTTGTGGAGAGAAAAAAAGATTTTTTTAAAAGAGATCAAAAGATCTAGCCTGTCTCTATTTTTTTCCCTTGTTTAGCAATTATTAGCAATTATTAGCCCTGCTACTTCTTTCAACATTATGGTCCTAAAAAGCCCCCTCTTCCTTAGTTTCCTGTGGGCCATGTTTGACATATGATTGATGGTGACACACAGCTGTATCACACCTGTAAACCAAGCCCTCCCCTTCTCCCGCCCCTTCACTCATTCATTTCAGTGAAGAGTTAATTTCAAGGAGAAATGTGAATGAAAGATGAGCTGACCACCAATACAGTCTGCAATTATTTCTGAAATTCAGACGACTGCAAATTGTGATGTTACAGTCATGATGGCAATGGCTGCAAGCTGTATCTGTAGACAATTCACTTCATATTGAGATTACTCCATGCAATCCTCTACACTGGCATGAATATTTATGTAGCCTATCATGTCTTGGTAAAAACAGAAAGACCACACTGCAAATGGCAGCGGTGGCAGCAGGTCGGAAGACCAGCCACCGCTGCCACCGCAGCCGCCACTGGAGCCACCGCCATCCAGAACATCCACCCCAGGTAAGTCTCGTCCCAGGGGGGATCCGCAGGGGGGTGGCAGGCCGCTCTGCCACTGATTTTGGGGGGCTGAATGCCAGTGCATTCGGCCTCACTGAAATCCGTGGCGGAATTCTCCGCCATCCCTAAATCACTCCGAGGTAGTGGAGGGTGTTGTGTGTGTGTTTTATTTCTATTACACATCTCTCTCGATTGCCCTGCAGCCTCCTAGGCTGCTGACACTTTCTAATCTGGGGTGGAAACAAACAAACAAACAATTTATGGGAGGATTTACCACATAATGTCTGCCCCTGGGCTTTAACTGAAGTACAGGAAGCTGAGGCGGCTACAGGCTGCTTGAGAGATGATTGTACAAAGAAAGATAGGACAATCATGTGCACTCCTTGGCCACCTCATAAATAAAGTAAGCACACACCCCATCTCATAAGAATTTCTATAAAATTTCTTCTCCTTTGAATTTCATTTTAAGATAGCAATTTCTTTTCTATCAAATTGAATGGGAATGGTCAGGAAAAAAATTGTGGAAGAAATGTTCAGTACAGCACTAATTATAACCATGGACCTATCATTCAGAGTGTATCTGTAAGACAGCCCACATTACACTGAGATTTCACCAGACAACACCGTACATTGTCATGATGACTATTCACATGTGTGAAAGGCTCCAAACCAACATCAGATTCTGTTCTATAAGTCTTGTACTTATTTGGTTTCTGCAAACATCAGTTTGCAGCAGAGATGGGTCGAAGAAGATGCAGACAACAAGCTTGGGTTGAAAACTGGGCCACATTTATTGAATATTTGCAAAGGGGTAACTAGGACGGCAAGGTGATGCTCAAAATCCTACAAGCTAGGCTTAAGCAGTATGCGAACCGAGAACTACCGGAAGTACAAGCTGGGTTTAGAAGAGGCAGAGGAACTAGAGATCAAATCGCCAACATTCGCTGCATCATGGAGAGAGCAAGAGAATTCCAGAAAAACGTCTATTTCTGCTTCATTGACTACGCTAAAGCCTTTGATTGTGTGGATCACAACAAACTGTGGCAAATTCTTAAAGTGATGGGAGTACCAGACCCCCTTACCTGTCTCCTGAGAAACCTGTACGAGGGTCAAGAAGCAACAGTAAGAACCAGACATGAAACAACCGAGTGGTTCCAAATTGGGAAAGGAGTACGACAAGGCTGCATATTGTCACCCTGCTTATTTAACTTATATGCAGAGTACATCATGAGAAATGCCGGGTTGGATGAATCAGAGGTCGGAATTAAGATTGCTGGGAGAATTATCAACAACCTCCGATATGCAGACGATACCACCCTAATGGCAGAAAGCGAAGAGGATCTCAAGAGCCTCTTGTTGAGGGTGAAAGAGGAGAGTGCAAAAGCTGGTTTGAAACTCAACATTACAAAAACTAAGATCATGGCATCTGGCCCCATCACTTCCTGGCATATGGAAGGGGAAGAAATGGAAGCAGTGACAGATTTTACTTTCTTGGGTTCCAAGATCACCGCAGACGGTGACTGTAGCCATGAAATTAAAAGACGCTTGCTCCTTGGGAGGAAAGCTATGGCCAACCTAGACAGCATAGTAAGAAGCAGAGACATCACCTTGCTGACAAAGGTCCGTCTAATCAAAGCTATGGTTTTCCCAGTAGTAATGTATGGCTGTGAGAGCTGGACTATAAGGAAGGCTGAGCGCCGAAGAATTGATGCTTTCGAACTGTGGTGCTGGAGAAGACTCTTACGAGTGCCCTGGACTGCAAGGAGGTCAAATCAGTCCATCCTAAAGGAAATCAACCCTGAGTGCTCATTGGAAGGACAGATAATGAAGCTGAAGCTCCAATATTTTGGCCACCTAATGCGAAGAGAAAACTCCCTGGAAAAGACCCTGATGCTGGGAAAGACTGAAGGCAAAAGGAGAAGGGGACGGCAGAGGATGAGATGGCTAGATAGCATCACGGATGCAATGAATATGAACTTGAGCACGCTCCGGGAGAGAGCGCAGGACAGGAAGGCCTGGCATGCTATGGTCCATGGGGTCACGAAGAGTCGGACACGACTGAACGACTGAACAACAACAACAATACTAGGACGGGCATCTAACTGTGTCAGCGGCTAGCTGACACTTCTTGGGCGAAAACACACCCAGCCTGAGGGGTGGCGGTGATCTCGCCATCCCTCCGGACTGCCCCTTCTGGGGGAGGTAGACCTTCCGGTGTCACCCCCAACCCGGTGCCACGAAACACCTGGGTGAGTGAGTAGGGTTGGTCTCCCAGGCAACCCTTATCCCCCCACCAAGCCGCACAACCCATTCGAGGGGCCTCAGGTGTCACCTGTCACCATAAGGTGCCTCTGCGTGCACACCATCCCTACTCCCTTTCCTGTTTTGCCCATCCTACCCACCACAGGAGTCACAAGCCTATTGCTTGTGAAACTCCCCCCACCTGCGCAGAAGAACTTCCCGCAGGCCCCTTTGCAAATTGGCCAAAAATAAGTTGTTGCCTATGTCTGACAGGTGGACGCCGTCCTGCCTGTAAAGCTCCCTCCTAGTCCAATGGATTCCTTGGTGGTTGATATAACCATCACCATGCTCTGACAACCCATGTGCCAATTCTCTGTTCACCTTGCACCGGGCCCATTCCATGGCCGCATTGCTCTGTGCCCTCCACATGATTCTCGGGAGCATTGAGGACCATAATATGGTCACCCCTGGACAGTGATGTCGGATCGTCCGCAGATCGGCCAACGCCTGCTCAATCAAGCCCTTTCCAGGCTTGTAGCCCAGGTCGTTCCCTCCTAGGTGCAACACGAGGACCTGTGGAGGGAAACTGACCAAACCTCATTGAAAGAGTGTGGGGAGAAGACCGTCCCATCGCATACCCCGTCGGCCGAGCCATTGTATCGCCACCAGTTGGGGAAACTGCATCCGGGATCCGAAGACCGATGTAGATGCTCTGCGGGCAGCCCAAAAAACCATACTATGCCCACAAATGAGCACCCATACTGGCATCAGTCGAATCCCATCTAAATAAAACATTGGGGAAGGCGAAGAGAATCATCATGAAGCATCGGGCAACTTGCGAATGTAAGAGCGGAAGGCCCTAGAGCACCATCTCCCTACCGCCTTCACTTGCTTGGAAGAAAAGCCTATGGCAGCTGCCATAGAGGCCACCCCAATACGGAATGAGCGAGTCCCAAAACGATAATGCCCCAGACCCAGTGTGGTCAAGGCTAACTTAGTGACTGCCCAAAATTGGAACTTTGTCAGTGGTGAACCATCAGCATGGCAAAATAGGGGACCCTCCCTCGCCCCGCAGTGCTCAATGAAAGCCTGCAAGGCTCTGACAGGGCATAACCCATCGGCCTGGGCCTGGTTAAGGGTCACCAATGCTCCCTTGCCTGACTGATCGGTTTTTGAACGTCGAATATGGAGGTGAATCAGGCTAGAATGGAACAGGATATCGGAATACCTCAAGGCCCTCCCGGTGGTGTCGGATTTGGATGCCCAGACCAGTTCTGAAATCCTGAGGGCCCCAAAAAAGGCTGTTAAGGCTGCAGCATGAAAGAGGGAGGCTTCGTATGGAGAAGAGCAAATGGAGGGCCACAATGCCCGAAGCCCTATAAGAATAGCTGGCGACAAAGGATGTCTGGAGTCTGGCGGGGCGGAAGACATCCGTGCCCAGCCTTGTACAGCCCTCCTAATTCGGAAATCTGAGGTGGAGTCCTCCACCCCTCGCACTTTGGCCCAGAAGGCCAAAGAGGCAAGCTTCCCCGAAATGGTCCTAGCAGACAGTCCCTTGTTATGCAGATGTACGCAGAATTGTAACAAGTGGTCCACTGGTAAGGGCCACACATTCTGCAACTGAAGTCCAGACCTGAAGGCGCTAAACTCCCTACCTGCTCTCTCATAGGCAGCTCTAGTGCTGGGGGCTATAGAATTCAGGATAGCATGTTCGACTTGAGAGCACCAATCTCCCACAGTTCGTCTGGCATGGGGTCTGGCAGCAGACATGCCCACGGAGCCAACGCACGGAACCGGTCGATCTGGTTTCGTGACAAAGCATCGGCTACAGGGTTCCCCAGACCCAGCACGTGGCAGGCGCGGAACCATATGTTGTGGCATAGGCATTGGAGGGTAAATGCTCTAACTCACTCCATGACCCTTTGGTTTCTGGAGGATAAAGTATTAATGACGTGCACTACAGCCAAATTGTCACACCAAAAAAGAGCGACAGAGTTGGCCATCAAGTCTGCCCAAATATGTACAGCCACGTAAATGGGGAAGAATTCCAGGAAGGTGAGGTCACGACAGATACTGCCGGCAGCCCAGCTCTCTGGCCACTGGCCCAGGCACCACCGGTCTCGCCAAACTAGCCCAAAATCAAAGGTGCCAGCCGTGTCCGAATGGATCTGCATGTCAGCTCGTAGAAGTAACTCGCGCCTCCAAAATGAGATGCCATTAAAGTCTCTCAGAAATTTAAGCCATACCCGCAGGTCCATGCACATAGCGGAGGTGACTCTGGTGCGATGATGCAGGAGTCGAAGACGCCGCATTGCCCAGCAGAGCTGTCGCAAGAGAAGTTCAAATGGCTAACGACCTCTTGGAGGGCTCTAAGGGAGACTTTACGAAGGTGCAAGATGGATTGGAACTTATTCTTAAGTACCAGCAATTTATCGTGAGGGAGACGAGAACACTGTATCGAGCTCGATCCCTAAGAACGTCAAAGTAACAGCCCCAACATCCCTTGGGGGACCTCTATCTTCTCGTGTGCCAAAGGGACACTTAAATCTGAGGAAAGGGATATGAATGCCTTAATCAGGTCAGAGCATTGACTGCTGTCCCCGGGTCCAGCAAACAGGAAGTCATCCAAATAGTGGACCACATTGCCGCAGCCCGTCTTATCCCGTATGGCCCATTCCAGAAAGGTACTAAACGTTTCAAACATGGCGCAAGAGATGGAGCATCCCATAGGGAGGGCGCGGTCAATGTAAAATTTGTCCTGGAAGGAGAATCCCAGCAAATCAAAATCCAGAGGATTGATAGGCAAAATGCGAAAAGCAGATTTGATATCACACTTGCCCATCAATGCCCCATGGCCCAGGGCTCTTATCATGGCTACCTCAGTGTCAAAGCATGTATAACGCATGGAATATAGGGAATCTGGGATTTCATCATTAACCAGCTGGCCCTTGGGGAAAGAGAGGTCATGAATTAACCTGAACTCACCGGGCGATTTCTTGGGGATAATTCCCAAAGGGGAAATCCGCAGGTTGGGTAGCGGGGGTGAGGAAAAGGGGCCGATGACCCGACCTGACTGAACTTCTTTGTTAATTTTATCTTGCACCAAGTGCCGCATGCTAAGAACAGACTGGTGGTTACCGGTCAAATATGGCTTGCGCAGACCCTTAAAGGGGATCCTGAAACCCAGTGTGAAGCCGCGTTCCAAGTAGATCGCTGCCCGACGATTTGGGTAACGCCTTAGAAGTTGAAGGAGCGGAAGAATCTTAACTGGGCTGGGGCCCTTTGGGAGGGGGAGGATGCCCACCGCCCTGTTTTCTGCCACCACGGCCATCCCTTGGGGGACTTCTCCAACCTCTAGCTCTCAGGCAGGAGGAGCAGGAGTGTTGACCACCACAAAGGGAGCACTCATGCCGGAAGCAGCATGGGTTTCAGGAGCAGGAACCTTTGGAGCTGAACTCCCAGCACAGCCAGCGGTGTTGAACCCCTGAACCCGGAATAGGCCTAGCGGCTATTGCGGGCGACAGCTTGGCCAGGATGTGGCCACTGTCGGATCTGTTGCTGAAGTCAGGCCTAGAAGCGGTCATGAATTGGAGCCAAAGGTCCCGGTCCTTCAGATCCCAGCGCATGGAGGGGTCAATGGCGGCCCTCGTTCGAAAGACCTCATTGTAGGCCAGCCATGTGCTCCCTTCATATTCGGTGTAAGCCCTGTATATTATGTCAAGGTATCTGGTGAGAACCCAAGCCCTCTCAGGGAATCTCTGCTGGAGGATGCCAGCGTAAATTAAAAAACCTGGCAACCAGTTCGCCCAGGTGCGAGGCACCTTGCGGGCTTTGCTCCGCTCAGGATCTCGGTCACGGGTCCTATCTTTATCGCTGGGTTCGGGTTCACGAAAGAGCAGGGCAAAGACATTGGTAAATTCACGCCACAAAATCTTTTCTCTGGTGGCAATGGTTAAGTGAAAACCAATACGGGAGGAAGTAGCACCAGTGGGCATAGATCCTCGACTCAGGTTGGTGCATGGGTCAACCGAGGACAACTGTGGGGCTAGGAGAGGAGGAGATAGGGAAGCCAGGGTGTCCCGAACCGGACCGGCGGGCCCCTGCCAAACACTGGCGGAGGCGACGTTAAGTGGATGAGGCTGGAGCAGTGGAGGGGCCGACGGGGTGGCATCTCCTGCCGGTAACAGTAAGGGCAATGAGGCACCAGGCCCCACTGAATTGGGTGGGCTGGCCACCGGAGCAGTTGAACTAGGAGTTGAGGCCGAGGCAACGGGCTGGGAAGTACTAACTGAGGAGGCTGAAGTAACTGAAGGAAGTGAGAAAGGGGGGACTGGGCCACCCTGAAGGGTAAACCACGGCAACCAACCCCATGGGGTGATTTGCCCCATGCCCGGCCAGGCGAATTGAGGTGCCAAAGCAGTCTCACCTGTATCAATCGTGGGCGTGCTCTGATCCCTAGCTGGAAAAACCGACATTGCTGCTTGTGCGCCCAGGGAAGATGAGGCCACAGAAGGGAGGAGCTCCACTGAAGGCGGTGCGCCTTCTGGAAGAGCTGAGGAAGAGGAGGTGGATGCCTCAATAGTGTCCAGGCAAGCTGAAATAGAGAGGAGCAACGAGCGTTGGGTCTGCTGCCACATTCGCTTAGGCTGGACCGCTGAGGGTTTTTTGGGCCTGGCTGGGGGAGGGAGAGGGATCCCCGAGGAACGCTCAGCAGCTTCCAGACAAGAAAGAATTGATGTCAGTACCGGGTCTGAGTCCTCATCAGACTTGGAATCAGGCCTTGGCGGCAGTCTTTTGGGGAGGGGGGGCGGGGCCCTCCCCTTCCCTTTCTTACCACCTTGGCTCTTCTTGGGAGGCATGATGCAAAAGGTGAGTTAAGCTTAGCTGCTATCGGAGACTTAAGTAAGCAACTGGGCACCTCGGGCAACGGGCAGCTACCTCACAATCTTCACGATCAGCGGATACGAGTTCCAGACTTAGGGATGGGGGAGAATTTCTCCCCGAAACTTCGGGGGGCCGAGTGCCAATGCATTTGGTCCTCTGAAGGTTGCTCGTTACGTAGCCTATCACAGGGGCTTTTTTTTTTTTCTTTTGAAGTTCGCGGCCGGAGAGACGGGGCGCTTCTCCCCGGCCTGAATTTCAGCCAGGCGAGGCGGGAAGCCTCCCCCCCCAGCCTGAACTTCGGGGGGAGCAGCGAAGCGCCTCCCCCCCACCGTGAAGCAAGCTGCGAGACCAGGTAAGTGACTTTCATGCATCCCTATGCAGACTGAGAGATCAAAGCTCAAGAGGCGCAACAAAGGTTTTTTTTTTTTTACCAGCAGTGATGGAGCCGCGCTTAAGCACGGGCGCCCTCAGCCAAGGGTGCCCTAGCCCGGGAGGCACCAAACAGGCAGCCATGGCTGCTTCACAATTTAATTAATTACATATTTAATTAATTATTTTTTTGGTGGGGGGAGATGCCAATAGGGAAAAAGAACTAAGGCACTGGGGGTAAACCACCCAGCCTCTGGCTCTGCAGCCAGACTCCCCTCCCCACCAGGCTGTTTCAACTGTCAAGCTGGAGGGGGGAGGCAGGCACCCCGCTGCTGAGACCTCTGGCGCTGCCCCGCACCGGTACCAACGCCTCTGAGTCCGCAGCGAGGCAAGCGCAAGGCCGCGGCCGCTAGAGGCCAGCGGAAGGTGAGTCAGGAGGAGGCCGGCGGCCTAATAGACAGGCTGGCTGGCCGGTGGGCCGAGAGCCAGCCAGCCGGCCAGCCAGCGGGCCGGCAGACAAACGGGCAGGTGGGCGGGCGACCAAGGGAGCGAGCGGGTGAGCAGGCAGGCAGGTAGGTGAGCAGGCGGGCGGGGAGGTGAGTAGGGGGGTGAACAAACGGCCGAGCGAGGAGGCGGGCACCCGCGTACCGCCCCACCCAGACCCCTGGGAAGAAGGAGTTAGGTGCCTCACCTGGGCGTGCACATCAGGAGCCGCAGCCGGCGCTCACGCAGACAGTAAAGGCCAGCTGCGGAGAGGAGAGGTCTCGTGCTCGAGCGCCGCCACCACGCCGCCGTCCAACCTGGGGCCACGGCAGGTGCTCGAGGAGAAGAGCCGGCAAGGAGGGAGGAAGGAGGGGGAGGTGGACACGATATCACCCAGCAACGTTGGCTCTCCCAACGGCCAGCAGGCGCCATCCCAGAGGGACGCACGAGACCCGCCGCGAGTGTCGGCAACTCGATAGCCATGCGTGAAGAGAAGCTTTGGCGCGCAGAAGCACGCTCGCTGAGTCCAGGTGGCTGGAATGACGACGACGAAGCCGGTCTCCAGCAGGCAAGAATCCCTCGTCAAATCCAGGCGAGTCTTTAGGTCTCAATAGCTGCGTCGCGCCAAAGAGCTGAGATAGGGAGGGGGATCGAGTTTAAGACAACTTGGCCTGCTCTTCCCTGACTGGTGGTGCGACTGGGGTGCACCAATCAGGGGCCCATACTTCTTGTCACCCCACCCGCCCGCAATGGCCCCCCCCTTTCAGCCAGACAAGCTGGCGCCGGGTAGGGCATTTCTCACTCTTCTGTGGCAAGTCTCCAGGAAAAATAATAAAATGGAGGCCCTTTGGTTAACAGTTTATCATTGTAAACTTGCCAACATGCACTTTAATAAAGGTAAAAATGTGACAGCTAATTGGTTATGTAGGCAGATATTTTGTTTATATTCACTCTACCATGAAATACCCCCTCTATTTTACCATTTTTTTTATATCATCATTTGATGCAAGGACAACATGAAAAACAGTCAAAAACAGGGAGAACCAGAGGTCGGAAAGGGGAGAGGAGAGGAGGGAGGGATGAATCAGCAAAACCTGAACTTGTTGAAGTTCTCAGGATTCCATCTTGAAGCTCATTCTGACTTCAGTCCATATCAGAATGCAAGATTTGAGGTGGGGGTTGTTGTTTTTTTGGCATGAAAATCTGTGCATGATTTTGTGCATATTTTTCCACATGTATGCATCAATTGGGCACATATTTTAAATGTACACTTTCTACACCCATTGATTAAAGCATGTTTGTGCACATTTTCCAAAAGTACCCATTTCTGCACGCACATTTTTCAAACGTACACATTTTGTTGAACACATTTTTTTCCTTCCTGTCTCTCATGTTACCTTGCGGAAGCCAGAGAGACTTTCACTTCAAGATTTTGTTTTCTTTTTTCTCAGTAAGAACACAACTGTTGCCTGAATATTTTTGATTGCCAGAAGGGCCAGTGTGTCCCTGAGCTTCTTCTATCAAATACACGGTGAAGTAATTGCTCTAAAATGAGCTCAATTCAGGACAAACTCACCGTTGCAAAAATCTAGAGGCCAATGAAAGCACTTCATCTTCCCTCCTTGCTACAAATGCAGCTAGGACCATCTACTGAATTTGGAAATGAAAGTAGTGAGGACTCCCAACACAATTAATCACTTGTGGGTCACTTTTAAAAATGCACATTCTATTAAATGGGAACCATTTTCCCATGGGTCTCGCCTTATACAAAGCACTGCACTGCATTTTAATCAAACTAAAGGCAGTGGGAAAAAATCTTTCCCCAGTCTCCTTTCCGTGACTTCAGGGTCTCCCGTACCTTTTTAATTACCATTTGAAAGAGACTGCCTGGATAAAGTTCAAGTTCTTTACACCAAATATTAGCACTAAAGTTGATTGATTGAGTATGAAGGTCCTCAAGACTGATGAACAGTGAAGGTGCTATTGACAGAAGTACACTATAAGCATTCTCAGTTTGCATTGGCAGGCATTTGTAAAGTTAGGGTTGGCTTTTCCAGTATAGGATTAACTCGGTTATAGAACTCCAGCTCCTTCCTGTCCCAATTTGGGGTCATGGTAATCTTGGCGGGATGATGTTCTAAAATGGATTGTTCTTAGGTCACTAACTTACTCCAAGGTAGCTATGCATTTAGGGATGTACGAAAGTCACTTACCTTTTCGCGGATGTGATTCGCGGTGCGGGAGGGAGGCGCTCCGTCCCTCCCCCCAGAATCCTCAACAGGGGAGAGGCGATCCAGTGCTCCCCCCTGGAATCCTGCCCATCCGGCTCCGCTCCGCGGCAGCTCCGTGGAGCAGCCGGCCAGGGCCGTCTGCAGCTGGAGTTCTGGCCGTGGACGGGCTGCTGCAGATGCAAATGGCGGCCGCCATAGCGGCTGCCATTTGCATCCAGCCAGGCTACCATGATAGGCTACGTAAGTATTTATGTAGCCTATCATAGCAGGCCAAAAAAAAAAGAAAAACAGCGTACGCAAATGGCGGCGGCTACAGCGGCCACCATTTGCCTTCCCTATTTTTTGCCGCTTTATCTTACGTAAATATTTACGTAGGCTATTACGGCGAAAAAAAGGGGAACGCAAATAGTGTAGTGGGCGCTATTTGCATTCCCCTTTTTTTCACCGTAATATCCTACGTAAATATTTACATAGGCTAAAACAGCGAAAAATAGGGAACGCAAATGGCGGCCGATGTAGCCGCCGCCATTTGCGTATGCTGTTTTTGTTTGTTTGTTTGTTTTTGGCTTGCCGTGATAGGCTACGTGGATACTTACATAGCCTATCACGGGCTACCATAGGGACACAAATGGCGTCCCCTATTCAGGATGCCATTTGCGTCCACAGCAGCCCGGCAGCAGCCGGAGCTGCTGCCGCCGCCTCCAGAGCCACCACCGGACCCACCGCCGGAGCCGCAGTCAGGTAGGCACCATTTCGCGGGGCTTTCACAGGGTGGTTGGGCAGGTTGCTCCATTCCGCCATGGATTCCGTAGGGCCGAATTCACTGGAATTTGGCCCCCCTGTGATCCGTGGCGGAATTCTCTAACATCCCTATACGCATTGCTCTACTGTAGAAGGGAAAGTAAATGAGAAAATCTCAAACTCTTGGCTTATACCTAAAGGATTCTAGTGGTAGATGTTGTCTCAAGTCTGATTTTAATTTAACCAGACACCGATGTAAGCTTATGTTACAAAGAAGCTCTGTGGCTTGGGTCACATATACATGTACAATACTTGATTTCTCTACATTTGGTAGTCCTACATGATGACTGGCAGTCAGCGTGAACTGACCCAGCTGAAAAGCACTATGCTTAAGAACATGTGAAAAGACATGTCTATTGTAGGGATGTCAGAGAATTCCGCCACAGACTCCAGTGAAGCCGGATTATAAAGAAATCCAGAATCCATGGCAGAACGGCCTCCCCCCCTGCCACCCCATGGAATCCCGCTGGGACAGAGTTTACCTGGTGGCGGATGTGGCAGCGGCGGTGGCTCCGGCTCGTCTCCTGGCCACTGCCGGGCTGCTGCGGCCTCAAACAGCAGCCACCATTTGCGCCCCTGCTCTTTGCCGTAATAGGCTACATAAGTATTTACGAAGCCTATCACGGTAAAAGGCAGCCATGTAAATGGCATAGTGGCCACCATTTGCGTGGCTGCCTATCACGGCTTGGCAGCCACACAAATGGCGGCTGGCGTAGCAACTGCCAGTAGGGATGTATGAAAGTCACTTACCGTTTCACGGATCTGCTTCACGGTGGGGGGGGGAGGCGCTCTGTTCCTCCCCCCAGAATCCTCAATGGGGGGAGGTGCTCCGTCCCTCCCCCTGGAGTCCTGCCTGGCCGGCTCCACTCTGCGGGGATTTCGCGGAGCCACCGGCCGGCTCTGCCTGCAGCTGGACATCTGGCCGCTGGGCTGCATGGATGCAAATGGCGGCTGCCGTAGCCACCGCCGTTTGAGTTCCTGTATTTAACCGTGATAGGCTATGTAAATATTTACATAGCCTATCACAGCAAAGTAAAAAAAAAAAAAACGTGTATGCAAATGGCGGCGGCCACGGCGGCCGCCATTTGCATTCCTTTTTTTCGCTGTTTTAGCCTACGTAAATATTTACGTAAGCTATTATGGCGAAAAAAAAGGGGAACGCAAATAGCGTAGTGGGCGCTATTTGCGTTCCCCTTTTTTTCGCCGTAATAGCGTATGTAAATATTTACGTAGGCTAAAATGGCGAAAAAAAGTAACGCAAATGGCGGCCGCCGTAGCCGCCGCCATTTGCGTACATGGTTTATTTTTTACTTTGCCATGATAGGCTACGTAAATACTTAGCCTATCACGGCCTCCGCAGGGATGCAAAAGGCGTCCCTGCATTAGATGTGATAGGCTACGTAAGTACTTATGTAGCCTATCATGTCTATGAAGAGGAAATGAATGGCGGCTGCGGAGGCGGCTGCCATTCGCTAGTCGGCATGGACAGCAGCAGGTAAGTGCTCCGTTTCGCATGCATGTACTGGGTTGGGGGCTCCATTCTGGGCCCATTTCGCGGGATGGGGGCGGGGGGGCTTTGTTCTGCCACGGATTTCAGGGGGCCGACTGCACTGGCATTCGGCCTCACCGAGATCCGTGGCAGATTTCTCCGCCATCCCTAGCTGCCATTTGCGGCTGCAGCAACCCAGCAGCGGCCAGAATTCCAGCTGCAGCCAGCCCTGGACAGTGGCTCCGTGGAGCGGAGCGGAGCTGGCTGGGGAAGATTTCATCTCCCCCCCCCATGGATGCCATGGAACAGATGGATGAGTGGGATTCGTACATCCCTAGTCTATTGCTGTATTTGTGATGGCCCAGTGATATTTGGATCTGTCAACATCGAGTCATGAACTTGTGTGTGGGCAACAGGCCTTTAATAGCTTGAAAGCATGGGGGAGGAATACCCTGGGGCCAGGTTTTTTTCTTGTTTCACTGAATTGTGGGTTGTTATGGACTTGATGTGGGTTCTCTGTCAAATGTTTCTCTTAAACTCATCTTTCTCTCATCCCCTATTCCTTCCCCTAGTGTTCTGGTTCTTAGCATTAACATCATACAAACAGACGTTCTACTCTTCTAGTGTGTGTAACTGAGTCAGCTGGTCCAAAGTGCTGTTTTTGACCTTAAAGCCTTAAACCGTTTGGGACCAAGTTACTCGAAGGACCGCCTTCACCCATTTCAGCCTGCCCACACTGTAAGATCAGAAATAGGGCCCTTCTCATTTGCCCACCTGTGGGAGCAGTTAGGTGGGTGACCACATGTGAGAGGGCTTCTCTGGCCCCACACCTTTGAAACAAATTGCCATTGGAGGTCCATTAATCTCCATCATTGCAGACTTTTAAGAAGGCCTTGAAAATGTATTATTTTACTGTGGAGTAAATAAGAGTCACTGTACTCTTGAATAAAACTGCTGTTGTTGCTGTTGTTGTTTGTTTATTGTTGGCTTTTATTGTTGCTTTTATCACTATTTTATTGTGTTTATGTTTTTATCACTTTTAATATTTAACTGTTTTAATGTTTTTTATCGCTATGAGCCACCTTGGGAGGGCTTCTGCCCTGAAAGGTAGCCAAGAATTTTTTTTAAAATAAATAAATTGATTTTATGTATAACTACAGAATTGGACTCAAAGAGTGCTTATCAATGGGATCTTCTAAACTGGGGAGAGGTAACGACCAGGGTACCTCAGGGCCCAGTGCTCTTCAACATTTTTGTTAATGACTTGGAGGAGGAGGTTCAGGGAATGCTGATCAAATTTGCAGATGACACAAAATTGGGCAGGATAGCTAATACCCAGAAGACAGAAACAAAATGCAAAGTGATCTTGATAGACTGGAGATCTGGGCAGAAAACAACAGAATTAAATTTAATAGGGATAAATGCCAAGTTCTGCACCTAGGAAAAAGAAACCAAAGGAACAGTTACAACGTGGGGGATACTTGGCTCAACAATACTACAAGTGAGAAGGATCTTAGAATTGTTGTAGATCCCAAGCTGAATATGAGCCAACAATGTGATGTGGCTGAAAAAAAAGGAAAATGCTACTTTGGGCTGCATTAATAGAAGTATAGCTTCCAAATCCTGTGAAGTACTAGTTCCCCTCTACTCAGCACTGGTCAGGCCTCATCTGGAGTACTGTGTCCTGTTCAGGTTGCCACACTTAAGAAGGACACAGACAAACTGGAGAGGGTTCAGAGGAGGGCCACGAAGATAATCAGGGAAACAAAGCCCTCTGAGGAGAGACTGAAAGAACTGGGCATGTTTAGCCTTGAGAAGAGAAGACTGAGGGGAGAGATGATAGCGCTCTTCAAGTACTTGAAAGGTTGTCACAGAGAGGAAGGCCTGGATCTCTTCTTGATCATCCCAGAGTGCTAGGTCACAGAATAATGTGCTCAAGTTACAGGAAGCCAGATTCCGGATGAACATCAGGAAAAACTTTCTGACTGTTAGCAATACGGCAGTGGAACCAATGTAGTGGGCTGTCCGACATCGGAGGCATTCAAGATGAAGCTGGACAGCCATCTGTCAGGGATGTTTTGACTTAGATTCCTGCATTGAGCAGGGGGTTGGACTCAATGGTCTAATACGCACCTTCCAACCCTATTGTTTTATGATTCTATGATTCTATGAAATACATTTTAAAAACCTAGATCCATGGCTCCACCCCCTCCTAGTCTCTTGCATGTTGAGCGGTAACTTCTGCTGTGGGGAGTCTTTTCCATCTGTGGAAGGTCCCTCTATGAGTTAGTAGGAGAAAAACCTGGGGAAAGACCAGGAGAAATTGGGCTCAGAGACAGCATGCCAAAGTGTTCTCATACTTTGAAACCAGCCCCATTCTCCAAACTATGACTGAATGGTACGGGTAGTGCTTGTACACTGCCCTCTGTAGTTAGGGATATCCCATGAGTGACTTTTAGGGATGCACGAAAGTCACTTGCCTGGTCTCACAGATTGCTTCGCGGTGGGGGGGAGGTGCTTTGCTGCTCCCCCCAAAGTTCAGGCTGGGGGGAGGAGGCTTCCCTCCTCGCCCGGCCGAAATTCAGGCTGGGGGGAGGCTTCCTGCCTCGCCTGGCTGAAATTCAGGCCGGGGAGAAGCGACCCATCTCCCTGGCCACGAACTTCAAAAGAAAAAAAAAAAACGCCCCTGTGATAGGCTACGTAACAATTAATGTAGCCTATCATGGCTAGATCTGCAAAGCCAGCCATGATAGGCTACGTTAATCGTCACGTAGCCTATCACAGGTGACTTTGGAAAAAAAAAGCGCGTACGCAAATGGCGGCCCCCATAGGGAGCCGCCATTCACGTTCCTTATTTGGTCCCTGTAGTCTACGTAAAGATTTACATAGACTACGGTGAAAATAAGGACAACGCTATTTGCGTTGTCCTTATTTTCGCCGTAGTCTATGTAAATCTTTACGTAGACTACAGGGACCAAATAAGGAACGCGAATGGCGGCTCCCTATGGGGGCCGCCATTAGCCGTACACGCTTTTTTTTTTTTTTAAGTGACCCGTGATAGGCTACGTGACTTTGCAAATCTAGCCGTGATAGGCTACGTTAATCGTCACGACGGGGGCGTTTTTTGTTTTTTTTTTACTTTTCTTGGAATGGCAGCGGCAGCGGCAGCAGCCGGTCAAAAGACCGGCTGCCGCCCCTGCCCCTGTCGAAGCCCTGCTGAACCGCCGCTGCGACCCGCCACCGGGAGTGAAATTCAGGAAAGGTAAGTCCCATCCCGGGGGGGGGGGTGCGGGGGGCGGGGGGGCGGAGAATTTCTCCCCGAAACTACTTCGGGGGGCCGAATACGTTGGCACTCAGCCCCCCGAAGTTTCGGTGAGAAATTCTCTGACACCCCTAGTGACTTTTGCTTTGGATATTGTGGGGTTTTTCTCTGTGGGTCAAAGCTAGGGATGTCTGAGAATTTTGTTTGAATTTTGACCCAAATTTGCTCCGTTCGCCCTCCGTTTGCATGTTCCTGAATTTGCATTTGGAAAATGTGTGTGTGCACGTGTGTGGGGGGGTTATACACATATTCATATGTGCATTTTAGAAATGCGTGATTTGTAAACTTACTCAAGTTTCTGCTCTACTCTACTCATTGGAAAGGAGTGCACACTTGGGTGTGCATTTCTCCTGCTCTAACTACGACAACAACAACAAAAAGCTCACGATCAAGCATGGAAATGGGATGAACCAAGCTCCAAGGTGAGGTTTGGAGAAACTCAATGCAATTGAGCTACACTGATTGTCCCATCCCTACTTAAGGCAGGAAGATCTTCCAGTTCCCACTATGTGTGGTCAAGGGATGGGGGGAACAACCACCAGGAGATACCACCTGTACCCCTCCAGATACTTCCCTGGCTGCACTCAGATACTGAAAAATTTCTTGATCCTGTATGTGTCTTTATACCACTGCAAAGTAAATGTATGCATAAAGATGAGCAGAGGAAAGGGTTTTAAAAATACACATGCAGACTCGGAGACAAAACAAACTTTTTTTCTTTCTTTTTTACAGTGTAGTTAAAATAACTACATTCAGTGAAAAAGAGATCAAGGCTACGAATCTGTCTGAAGGAAAAAAATAAAAAAGCAAGCAAAGACCATTTAATCCAGCATTTTTCCTACATGCTACCAAAACCAAATTAGTCCATCTCTCTCTGCACTTATCTACAAATTCATTCTCCTTTTAAAGCCTGAATTAATTGGCTGGTCATTCCTTTTAACAAGGGCTATAATTTTTGACATTAGGGTCCAGCCTGCCTGTGTTTTCCTAAAGCTGAGGTCATCCTACTGTACATACATTGCCATATGTGTCTTGGCAGAGCTAAGCATGGCCAGCATAAAAACACTTATCCTTTATTTTCATTTCACCCCAATTTTGCAAAAATGAGAGTTTCACAGAATTTATATTCCAGATGCAACTTGAAAGCCCATCTGGATTAGCTTGGCAGCCATAATAAGGCAAATTGGGCAAAGTCTCCCCAAAGTAATGTGCAATAGTGGTGTTATCCTAATTCTACAACTGAGAAAAAAAAAAAAACAACCACAGAAATGTCATAATTAATCCTGTTGCCCATAGTTAACCATTTACTTCATTTTCTTTAAGTCACCCTCAGAGAGCAGAACTTGGTTAAAGATGAAAGTAGTCTTCAAACAAAATGCTGAAAAATGATGAAATTGAATGTTCAGAGCCAAAGCAGACATTACTTTAAGTCTGTGTCTAGAAGCTACATCTTTTTGCTCATTTTTACTCTAGAGTACGTTCAGGTCCCCTGATCCAGATCTTAAAAGCACCACACACAAGGGTCCCCATATGACCTGGGGGCCCTCCACCTACTCTAGAGTTAAAAAAATGCAAAATGGCATAGCTGCTGGGTACAGATTTAAAGTAATTTCTCTTTTGGTCCTCAGGTACTCTTAATATCAGCCCTTATATACCTATGGAATCAAAAAGGGATCTTCATGGTTTAATGTACCTGGGAAGCTAAGCAAGATCAGCCCTGGTTAGTCCTTGGATGGGAGACCTCCTGGGAATCAGGCCTCCTGCACTGAGCAGGGGGGTGGACCTGATGGCCTTGTAGGCCCCTTCCAACCCTATGATTCTATAATTCATTACTGCGGGAAATGCAGGTAGGCCCATAATGAAACCTAACTTTTGATTCCCACCAACTTGAGCCAAAGCAAGCTTCCCCTTGGCCTTCCAAAACCAGCTAAGAGGATAAGGTCTCTATTGCCATTGTATAATTTGAACATGTAAAAGTGCAATCCCATACATTCATACTCAGAAGTAAATCCTACTGAGTTCAATGGGACTTACTCTGAGGTAAGTGTGTATAGGACCACAACCTTTGTCTGATGTAGTGGTTAAACTGTAGGATTAGGGCTGAGGAGACTCAGGTCCAACTTTCTACTCACTCTCAAGGCTCAATGGGTGATCTTGGGAGAGCCATTATCTCTTAGCCTAACCTCCCTCTTAGGGTTGTTGTGAGAGTAAAATGCACAGAGGGGGGAATGTACACTACCTTGAGCAGAAAGCATAGGATAAAAATATTTTTAAAAGAAAGAAAATAAAGAAGAGTTCACTGTCTGATAAGATTGATAGTGGCTTCTGAGGATCTTGAGCAGAGTTTATTTCCAGTGGTGCTGTTTGTGATCTAAGCCACTCTGGAACTGAAAGCCAGGTTATGAATATTTGGAATAAATAAATGCTAGGGATTGAAATTGGGACCTTCTACATCCAAAACAAAGCATGCACTTTCCCAATGAACTATGTCTCTTCTCTAATGTCCTTAACCAATCCATCTCCACACTGTGTTTTGCCTGTATTACAGATGGTTTACACTTTATTTATTTAGGTATTTTATTTTCACCAAGAAATGGCACTCAAGACAGCTAATGATGCTCAAGGCAGGTTATGGCTACCATATAGGAGACTTCTTAATGCACTTCTTAAAGCACTCATCTGAGCAACAGATGACCCATTTGTGAGTATGTAGACCAACTGATCACTCTCACTACCTACACACATCCAGAATTGGGGGTGGGGGAAAGGTCTGGCTAGCAGGTGAGATGCTGGCTGTTGTAATATCATAAATATCCCAATACATGATAACAACTTTTCTGTGTTACAATTTAACACAATCACAATTTACTTTTGCCAGCCATAATGTATATCCCTTTTCCTTGAGCATCTTCATACCTTTTGTGAGTGTCTTAAAACAGGGGTGCATAACATCAGGCCTAGAATAGGGATGTTATAGGCTCCTGACATGGGGATGGAGTCCAACAGACTGGGGTCCATGGATCCCGCCAGCCGCCCGCCTCTGCTTGCAGTGCTGCATAAGCTATTTAACAGCCCAGGGAGCAGCTGGTGAGCTCTTCGTGGCCACCTGGTCCCCTAGTGAGCTGCCACTTTGCATAAAAATGGTGGCTCGTTATTCTCTCTAAAAGGTCTTTTCCACAAATGGCAGCTGTAAAACCACAATTTACACAAGATTAGAGGCACAAATGATCCATGGTAACGACTGTAAAGGGGGCAACTCAAAGTGACTCCATATGGATAGTGCCCTAAATCTTTTAAAACAAGCACAACAGCACAAGTATGGCAGCCAAAAATAATCACGCACCCATATCATGGCTGGCACTATGTTGCAGAGTCATTCATATATAGTAGTCAAGCTATGGATGGAGCTATTTATTTACCACACTACTGGAAATATTTGGGCATCCTTTAACTCGATGTTCTGAGTTTCAAATGCATTCTAAGTCTTTTCTTTATTCTTATGCAACAGCTAGCTTCAAAGGAGCAAAGAATACTGATAATCAGTTATTCTCCCTGATGTCAGGTATATAATGTAATAATGTAATCTAAAAGAAAACGGGGAAAGCTCCATGCAATGGTCTTTCATCCAAGTCCCTCATCTATAAAATACTAATATTGATTCTACACTGTTTGGAGATGTAAAGGTCTGGCTGTGAGCTCAGTGTACATTTTGTTTTCATAGTGTATAATTTTAATATGTATAGATTATTTTGAAACTATACCATAAGCTACGGTAGTTCTTCTTCCAAGAAAGTTAATAAGATGAGTTAAAGCATTGGTTTTATGTACTTGGAAAAGAGGTCCTGAAAATCATTGATGCTCTAGCATTACATTAATTTTCTTTCAACCTGCTTACTCCCTTGTGAGCATTTTTTCACATCTCTGGGAATCAGTAAAGTTAGGCCTTTTTCAACTGAATATATGAAAGGGATTGAAGTGGTTTGTGGTTGCTTGTTTTTAACTAGGGCAACTAGTGAGAGTACACACACATACTTGAACAGGGCTGACCATCCTGGACTATTGATCAACAAACTGACTGACAAAGGAATGGCCAGGCAGGAGCCATAATCATGTGTAGGGATGCTTGAGGAATTAGATCTTTGCTATGTGAAGACAGAGCAGCACAGACAAACATCCGCACAGCATGATTCCAACCTGGGCAGCTCACTTACCATTAAGCCACCAGAACTGCTGCCCCCACTAAGGGAAATCAAAGCCAAAGAAGAGGTGACAGTGTGTTGCAAAGTAGCAGACATGTACACACATGTTTTTGAACAGGGCTGTCCATGGGGGAAGGATTCTACTCATGATATCTGCATGCACATACATAATACACAAATCCCATGAAACCAAAGACAAAGAAGCCCAATCCCATGAAACACACACACACACACACACACACACAACAAAGAGGCCCAATTCAGACATGATGGATAACCATGGTTTCCCACTATGTGAACAAGCATGCATGAGCTTTGGACTCACATGCTCCCTCTCCTCCTCTTTTGTACGTTAGAGGAGGTGGGAAACTTCTGCTTTTAAGCTAACCACAGTTCACCATGATGTCTGTACCCAGGGAACTGTGGTTTGTTTAAAAAACTATGGCTTGAGAACAAGCTAGGAACGGAAACCATAGTTTGATCCTGGCACCTCCTCACTAATCATAGTTTACAAACCTTACTTTCTTATTTCAAATGGTATGGTGAACTACAATTAGTTTAAAACTGAATGTTTTCTATTGCCTCCTGTGGCAAGCAAAACAGAAAGATAGGAGAGAGAAAGTTGTGTGTGATCTTGTTCATAGAGGCTCATTCATGTAGCAGGAAACTATTATTTTCCATTATCTCTGATCCAAGCCTTTAATGTTCTTTATATTCATTTTTTTTAATCTAACATGGCTTGAACATTGACATCAATGAGTGGAGATTATATATAAGGAACTGAGTCTTATATTGAGTCAGGCCAATTTGTCCATCCAACCCAGTATGGTGCATTCTGACTAGGAGTAGGTCTCTAAGGTCTTAGGCAGAGGTCTTTCCCAGCCTGCTAATTGAGATCCATTGTATTAAATATGTTGAGGACTGCATCTAAGGCCTTACAAGTATAAAGCAAGCACTTTCCTGGTGAGCTACACCTCCCCCACCTCCATATCTGGACCAATTCACATGTTACAGTTTTCATCTGCCAAGTACAGGGCACATTAAATCTTTCTGCATGGTGGTTATTACCACATTGCACCGAGAACACCTTGATTATGAAAATAATCCATAATCCAATATTGAGTTGGAAAGCCTACATAATTTGACTACCTAAGAACATCAGTCCATATGTTCAAGTTTCTAGTTCCTTTTGTCAGGCATTTTGACATATAAAACTATAGGTGTTGCTGAGTGATTAACTTTTACATACCTGTCAAAAGCTGAAAATCCAGAAAGGAAGGAGATTCAAGCTCTCCCCTTGACCTACTTGATCCACAATGAATGTAAAGCCAAAGGGGGGGGGGAAAGATGGCCCTAAATGCGCTAGTTATATTGTATATTGCCACACCTATTTAATGGCTTACCTCTGATTGATTTCTTAAGAAGCAAAAGTCTTTCCTCTTTATGAGACTCTCTGCCCTTGGTACATACTGTTACGGAGCAAGCAGTAAGAACTTCCAGAGACAGCCATACCTTCTTTAGTTTCAGTTGTGTGAGAAAACACTATGCCTTAAGATATCTTTGTAATATATACAAGCAGAGTATAAGTGAAGTCAAGGGGACATTCCTACAAGGCAATACATACACTGCCTGCATTAGATCCCAGTGACAGATGCCCTACGCTCTCCAATGTGCTTCATCTTCTTCAGTCAAGTCACAAAAGTCTTTCTCTCTCCGCCACTGTCTTTGGTTCTTTGAAACCACCAGCTTGCTACTTATGTTGTCTTTATGCCTCTTCCATTTCTGAGATGTCATCTGAAGAATGTAAGAACATAAAAAGAGCCATGCCGGATCAGACCAAAGGCCTAACTAGTCCAGCATTCTGTTCCCACATTGGCCATCTAGATGCCCTTGGAAAGACCCCAAGCAGGACATGAGTGCAATACCACCCTCCTGCCCACATTCCCCATCAACTGGTATAAAGAGGCATACTGCCTCTGATATTGGAGACAGTATATAGCCATCAGATCATACTAGTAGTCATTGATAGCCTCATCTTCCATGAATTTGTCTAAGCCCCTTTTAAAGCCAAGGTGGTGGCCACCACTACTTCTTGTGGTTGGTAGCAAAGTTCATAGCTGAACTATGTGCTGTGTGAAGGACTTCCTTTTATCTGCCCTCAAGACCTTCTCCAAGCTCCAATGGATACCTCATTTAAAGTCACAGAGAGATTCCCATCAATTAAAAGACCATCTCCTGACGATTAGGTCCCCTTTATGAAACATCAGTTGACCATCCTGGACTATTGATCAAGGCACTGACTGGCAAAGGAATGGTCAGTCAGTAGCCATAACAGTGTATAGGGATGCTTGAGGAATTCAATCTTTGTTATGTAAAGACAGAGCAACCACAGACATGCCCACAGCATGATTCCAGTCTGGACACCTCAGTCACAGTTAAGCCACCAGAACTGCTATCCCCTAAGGGAAAGTAAAACCATGAAAAGGGAATATGTGATAGTGTGCCACAAAGAAGCAGTCATGTGTTTGGCAAAGATATGTGCTTCCTCTTGTACCGATCTTTGCTACCGCTTTAAGTAAGAGCAGGTGAAAAAGGAAAATGGAGAGAGAAGCAGCAACACACAGAAGGTTATTTTAGAATTAATCACTGAGGATAATAAGGCTTTCCTGCTCCAGCCAGTACAAAGATAGGCATGAAACAAAGGATTAGGTTGGTGTAGTCATGTTCATGTTAAAAAAAGAAAGAGAGCTACATTGACAAGCAGATAGCATTCTTTGGATCTAGGGAATCCCGCCCTGCTCCCCCATGCCCACCCCACACACCAGGATGTAGTAATTTGAAATCTTCTTTCAAAAGAAGCTGGCTTATTCTAGAAATGTTAAAAGAAAATAATAGAGAGATTGTTACTGGCAATTTGCATTCACAGTGAGTGGCAGCTTTCTCTGTCAAAAAGAAAGAAAGAATAGGAGAGATATTTTGGTAGCAGTGAGCGTTAAGAGAAGATTGCAGAAGGTAGCTCGCAAGGGAGTTTTATGCTCCTCTTCCACTAATCTTTTTCCTATGTCAGGGGTTGGTAATGTGGTGCCTGTGGACACCAATGCATCCCCAGATACCTTTCTTGGCACCCATGGAAGTGTCTCACCTCTCCCACTTTAAAATAACAATTTAAAAAAACTAGGGATGGCAGAGGATTCTGCGACAGATCTCGGTGAGGCCGAATGCCAGTGCATTCGGCCCCCCGAAATACACCGCGGAATGGCCTGCCACCCCCCGCCCCCTGTGGATCCCCCCCAGGACGAGACTTAACTGGGGCGGATGTTCCGGATGGTGGCGGCTGCAGCAGTGGCTTCGGCGGCGGTGGCAGCTGGTCTTCCGAACAGCTGCCGCCGCCACCATTTACAGTCTGTGTCTCCCCCCCCCCCCCCCGACGTGATAGTCTGGGTTTAAAAAAACTCACGTCTGGGTTAAAAAAAAAAAAATGTGTACGCAAATGGCAGCTATGGCCGCTGCCATTTGCGTTCCTTATTTTTTGCCATCTTAGTCTACGTCAATATTTACATAGACTAAGACGAAGAAAAGAAAGGGGGATGCAAATAGCGCCCACTACGCTATTTGCGTTCCCCTTTCTTTTCTTCGTCTTAGTCTACATAAATATTGATGTAGACTAAGATGGCGAAAAATAAGGAACGCAAATGGCGGAGGCTGTAGCTGCCGCCATTTGCGTATGCAGTGTTTTTTTGGTTACCCAGAGCCCTCCGTGGCTGGAAATCCGGCTGCGGACGGCCCTGGCCTGGCCCTGGCCGGCTGCTCTGCGGAGCTGCCGCGGAGCACAGCCGGCCGTTGAGGATTCTGGGGGGAGGGACAGAACGCTTCCCCAGCCACCATGAACACCATGAACAGAATCTGTGAAAAGGTAAGTCACTTTTGTACATCCCTAAAAAAAACCCAACAACACATTTTCTTACCGCTGGCAGGGCTGTGGAATATGTTTGTCTGGGTGCTGAAAACTGTGGGTTCAAAGGAATTGTTTAGTGTGTTGGGTTCATCTGCCTTCTACGCAGCCTTTGGGGCTGGTTACTTGTCTTTTGCCACACCTCCCATGGCAGCCATTTTGTGGAGGTGCTGAGGAGTTTCTGAAATTGTCAAATGTGCCCATGGCCCCCAAAAGATTAGCTACTCCTGAGTCCTGTTCTATGTAGTCTACATGATTGTGTGGAAGAATTTAGTAGCGTGAACCAAAGCCCAAGGGAGGATAAATATTAAATGCATTAACCAAACATATAAGTCAGATGCATTCTATGTTTTGTTTTGTTTTTAATATTGTTTTATCATGCACTTTTCTGAACGCTGTTTAATTATCAGATTAGCTCAACACTGAAGCTATTTTCAGCATTACTAATATCTCTGGGAATCAGTTAAATGATCTCATTGTTTGTTTGTTCTTGAGGTAACTGGTGTCCGCCAACACACAGCATGAGGAAAGGCGATGACTTCTTCTGTTTCACAGAGATCCATCATCTTCCTGGAAGTATGTGAAATTTGTGTACTTGAATAAAATCCTTTATATGAAGTGCAACCACAGTTAAGGACTCTTTGGTTCTATGGGGGATGCTTTGATTTTCATGAAACTATTTTTTTAAACCATTAGGATATATTCTCCCCAAACCCAACAGAAAATTTAAATATAAAAAGAAACCAAGAAGCTCCCACATTCTTTTGAGAATGAAAGCAGAATCATCGAATTCATGTTTGGGAAAATGTTTTATCTCAGTAAAACTATACAGTTTAAGAATGGATGGCCTTTTACTTCTGGGTTGTTGTTCTTTCCCACTCAGACTTAGTATTTTGGGCCAGGTTCTGCTGCCATGGGAAAGGTGTAAAAGCAAAGTTGTTGTTGTTTATTCTCTCAGTTGTTCCGACTCTTTGTGACTTCATGGACCAGCCCATGCCAGAGCTTCCTGTTGGCCGTCGCCACCCCCAGCTCCCCCAAGCTCGAGTCCATCCAATATCAGCCATCCATCTTGCCCTTGGTCAGCCCCTCTTCCTTTTGCCTTCCACTTTCCCTAGCATCAGTATCTTCTCCAGGGTATCCTGTCTTCTCATGTGGCCAGAGTACTTCATTTTTGCCTGTAATATCATTCCCTCAAGTGAGCAGTCTGGCTTTATTTCCTGGAGTAAGGACTGGTTTGATCTTCTTGCAGTCCAAGGCACTCTCAGAATTTTTGCTCCAACACCACAGTTCAAAAAGCAAAGTAGCAATTATGAAATAAGTGGGGATTATTTGAAGTTGTGCTTGTAGAGCTGGGATTGCTACTTTCACACACACACACACACACACACACACGAGTGAGAGAGAGATTTTAAATTTAATTCAAATAGTTGAGTAAACATAAATAATGCAGTTTATTTCTTACTGGTGTCCTTTTATTTGTCTTTTTTACTCATGTTTTCTTGAATGTGTTTTTAATTGATGAGTTGTAATGTGTTGGGTCACCCCACCCCCATATTTGTTATCTGCTTTGAACACTATTTTAAGTGGAAAGATGGGATATAAATTTAATAAATAAATATATAAAATACAAGGAAAGGAACTATCATTTCAGGGTAAGCCAGCCATCACTCCACAGTGAAGGATATTCCCTATCTTATGCCTAAACCTCAGGAAAGAACAGTCTCAAAGGCTAGAGTGTTTTAAAGAAAGCTCATTTGTAGTTACTCAGTCTAGGAAAAAATGTTCTGATGGTTATTAGCATCACCCCATGGGCCCTTCCCCTGGACTCATGGCTCAGAATCCTTCTCCTCAATCCTTCTCCTGGACTCATGGCTGAGAATTAATCCTTCTCCTCAAGCTGTGGGCAAGGTGGTGTCCTAAGTCTCGCAAATGGGTTTCCTTTCTTTCCTCCATGTCTCTCCATGTCTCTGATCAACTTTAAAAAAAAAAAAAAAGCGCGTACGCAAATGGCGGCCCCCATAGGGAGCTGCCATTCGCGTTCCTTATTTGGTCGCTGTAGTCTACGTAAATCATTACGTAGACTACGGCGACCAAATAAGGAACGCGAATGGCGGCTCCCTATGGGGGCCGCCATTAGCCGTACGCGCTTTTTTTTTTTTTAAGTCACCCGTGATAGGCTACGTGACGATTTACGTACCCTATCACAGCTGACATTACAAATCTAGCCATGATAGGCTACGTTAATCATCACGTAGCCTATCACGGGGGTGTTTTTTTTTTTTTACGTTTCTTGGAATGGCGGTGGTGGCAGCCGGTCGAAAGACCGGCTGCCACCCCTGCCCCTGTCGAAGCCCTGCCGAACCGCCGCTGCACCCCGCCACCGGGAGCGACATTCGGGAAAGGTAAGTCCCATCCCGGGGGGGGCGGGGGCAGGGGTGTGTGGAGAATTTCTCCCCGTAACTACTTCGGGGGGCCGAATATGTTGGCACTCGGCCCCCTGAAGTTTCGGGGAGAAATTCTCCCCTATCCCTAGTCATTTCCTACAGCATTTGACACCAAACCCTTTCTGTAGTGTGTTGCAGGGCCACTGTCAAAGGTAGGCATCGTTGGGCGCCTGTCAAGGGTCTGCAGCCAAGCAAGGGCCCACTGATGAGAGCCTCCTGCTCCTAGGGATGTACGGATCCCGTACCTTGCTCCGCTGAGGGGCATCCGTGGTGGGCGGGAGGCGCTCCGTCCCTCCCCCCTGAATCCTCGATGAGGGGGAGGCGCTCTGTCCCTCCCCCTGGAATACTGCCCAACCGGCTCCGCTCTGCGGCCTAGCCGTGGAACTGCCGGCTGGCTCTGGCTGCCTGCAGCCAGACATCTGGCCTCTGGGCAGCCCTGCAGGGATGCAAATGGCGGCTGTCATAGTCGCTGCCATTTGTGTCCCTGTATTGAGCCGTGATAGGCTACGTAAATATTTATGTAGCCTATCACGGTAGGGGGGAAAAAACCCAGCGTACGCAAATGGCAGTAGCTGCCGCCATTTGCGTACACTGCGGTTTTTTTCCCCCTGCCATGATAGGCGACGTAAGTATTTATGTAGCCTATCATGGCTATGAAGAGGAGGAAGTGAATGGCGTCCGCAGGACGGCCGCCATTCGCAAAGCAGCGCGGACGGGAGCAGGTAAGTGCTCCGTTTTGCACGCCTTTTGTGGGGGGGGGCGGGAGCTTCATTCCTCAATGGATTTCGGGGGGCCGAATGCACTGGCATTACCTTGCTCCACTGAGGGGCATCCGTGGTGGGGGGGAGGCGCTCCGTCCCTCCCCCCGGAATACTGCCCAACCGTCTCCGCTCCGCGGCAAAGCCGCAGAACCGCCGGTTGGCTCCGGCTGCCCGCAGCCAGACATCCGGCCGCTGGGCAGACCTGCAGGGACACAAATGGTGGCTGTCGTAGCCGCTGCCATTTGCATCCCTGTATTGAGCTGTGATAGGCTACGCAAATATTTACATAGCCTATCACGGCAGGGGGAAAAACCCCAGTGTACGCAAATGGCAGCGGCTACCGCCATTTGCGTACGCTGGGTTTTTTCCCCCCCTGCCGTGATGGGCTACGTAAGTATTCACGTAGCCGATCACGGCAGGAGGGAAAAAAACCAGCGTACGCAAAAGGTGGTAGCCGCCGCCATTTGCATATGCTGGGTTTCCCCCCCCCCCCGCTGTGATAGGCTATGTAAATACTTATGTAGGCTATCACGGCCTCTGCAGGGATGCAAATGGCATCCCTCCGTTAGCCGTGATAGGCTACGTAAGTATTTACGTAGCCTATCACAGCTTGAAGGGGAGGAAGCGAATGGCGGCCGCAGGACGGCCGCCATTCGCAAAGCAGCGCGGACGGGAGCAGGTAAGTGCTCTGTTTCGCACGCCTTTTGTGGGGTGGGGCGGCAGGGGTTTCGTTCCACGATGGATTTCGGGGGGCTGAATGCACTGGCATTCGGCCTCAGCAAGATCCGTTGTGGAATTCTCTGACATCCCTACCTGCTCCTGTTCCTCATAATGGCAACCTTCTGATTCATCTGCCTCTTGCTTTGGCCCAAACAACAGTAGTAGTGAGAAGGAGGAGCAGTAAATGCCACTGCCTACTGGCTCACTGGCTCCTTGCCTGTGAAGTAGGCAAATGGTGGCAATGATGAGAAAGAGGAGGAGGAGCAATAGCACTTAGTGGCAAAGGTGATGTGAAGGTAGACTCTCTGAAGGTGGGAGCTCACCGATTGTGTCTTGCTCAAACCTGGAGCCAGCAATGGTGTGTTGACATCTTGGTAGGGAAACCACAGCACTATTTCCCTCTTAGGATTGCCAGTACGGATGTAAGAACTCACCCTAGTTCGGGTACTCCAGGCACTTGCCGGAACAGCACCCCTGCTCGCATCCCCCCGAACCTGCGCTCAAGCCATCCATGAGTTTGGTGAATTCCCCGGTGCTCACTGAGAACCCGTTCAGTGAGCACCACCATTTTCATGCCTTTGCTTTCTAGGAAGAAGAGGAAGTTTAAAAAAAATGTGCGCATTCAAATATGTGCAGTTTGGAGCTGGGGAAGCTAAATAAGCACAATATTAGAGGGATTATACCTCTGATATCGCGCATATTTAGCTTTCCCAGCTCCAAACTGCACAGATTTAAATGTGCACATTTTTTAACTTCCTGTTTTACGCAGAAATCAAAGGCGCAAAAATGGCGGCGCTCACCGAACGGGTTCGCGGTGAGTACTGGGGAGCATGAGCAGGCACGAGTGGGGGCAGCATACAAGGACAGCGCCTCGGCGGGCACAATTCGGGGGTTGCGGGCAGAGGTTGCTCGACAAATTCCCGAACCCCAAACTGTGCTTGTAACATCCCTAGGTGCCAGAGGATCTTTACCCAGGATAGCACTCTTTCATTTCTTATGAAGAAAAGGTTAACTAAAAACACAACAAAACCAAAGCAGATCTTCTTACTCTCACTTTTTTTTTTTTTCATGAAGAAAAGATTGACACTTGCAACCCTATTCTGCCCTGTTCCACACTCTGCTGTGTATTCTGTGTGGGATTTCAACATCAGTGTGGATTACACTCACCAGGCTGTGTTTTTCATATTGCAAGTGTTCCCAAAGATGGAGAACCAAGGATGTGTGGATTGAGATGGCAGGGTCTTTTTGCCACTCAAAGTAAGATGGCAGAAGGCTTTAAGTGAGAAGATTCATTTTCATGCAAGAGACTTAGCTTCACATTTGGGAAAAGCTGCCTCCAGGAATGTGAATCTTAAGGTGTCACCATATGTCACTGCATTTGTTTCCTTCTGAGGGTGTCATTGTTTAGCTACTTTATTAATTTCAATGCTGATAGCTTACATAATCAGTCATGGTCATGGTTTGAAGGAATCTCAGGTTTCCATCTTCTTGGCACAGCTCATGTAACTGCCTCACAGATTCAGTTTTTCAGGTCCTAAAAGCATTTCCAAAGGAACAGTAGTCAGTGAGTAGGCAAAGTATGCACAACTTGGGGCTGAAGTCATCTACTCAAGGAGCAGATGGGAATAAAATAGTATGTGAAGAATGAAGTCTGGACATCTAAGAGATGGGCTAAGGGAAAAAGAGAGAGAGAGGTTTTTTTCTCCTCTTTGGGCAAAATAACTTGACTTAAACTGAGCCCATTGTGAAGCCAAATGGACAAGCACCACAGGAGGACAAACTTAAACTGCTTGGATGATGCTGTAGTTGCATTGCTGCAAGTCATGGTTGGGTATAGAGAACATGTTGGTCTTTGACCTGAGAACTTGGGTTCAAGTCAGTGTCATCTTCAGATATTCTTGGGGAGGGGTTAGGCAAGATGGTTTCAGAGGGGGCTCTTCCCTGAATGGGCCCACCTCCTTGCCACCATCACCAGCACTGAATATTTTATTGCCCTCTCCCTCTGGACTCAATCTGAAACACTGTCCAGAAATGGAGGTCAAGGCAAGTGGAAGCTACTTCTCTTTCTCCCTGCTCTTTTCATATTTAAAGAGGGCAGATGAATAGGCACCTATGTCAAGGGGAGGAGAAGGACCAGACCAGGAGGCTCTGGGCATCACCAGTGGGCCTCTTGCTGGAGTATGGGCCTTGTTTAGCCTTGGTTCAAATGTAAGAACTGGATCCAAATTTTATCACATTCTGTATGATAAATTGTTATTCCCCCATTCTAGGCTAGCCCCCATCTCTAAAATGAGAGTAAAAGGATGCTGTCAGCTAGATGAATGAAGTTGAAGGCTCTAGAACATTTTCCACACTGCCCTATAAATGACTAAAATTTGTTGGAAAGGAAGTGTTAATTTATTCTGGGCCTATTTAAATCAATGCAGGATCTCCCCTGTTCATTTGTTGAAAGTAGGGATGTACAAAACTCACTTACCTTTGCTCTGTCTCTCCCCGTGGAATCCTCAATGGGAGGGGAGATGATCCGGTCCTCCCCCCCAGAATCCTTGACGGCCGGCTCTGCTCCGCGGCCAGGCCACAGAACAGCTGGCTAGGGCCGTCCGCAGCCGGATTTCCGGCCGCGGACGGCCTGGTGCGGATGCAAATGGCAGCCGCCATAGCGGCTGCCATTTGCATCCAGCTAGACAGCTGTGATAGGCTACGTAAGAATTTGCATAGCCTATCACGGCTAATGTAAAAAAAAACAAACCACACCACGCAGCGTACACAAATCGGGGCAGCTACGGCGGCCACCATTTGCGTTCCTTATTTTTTGCCGACTTATCTTTCATAAATATTTACATAAGATAAAACGGCGAAAAAAAGGGAAACGCAAATAACGTAGTGGATGCTATTTGCGTTCCTTTATTTTTCACCATTCTAGTCTACGTAAATATTTACGTAGGCCAGAAGGGCATAAAATAAAGGAACGCAAATAGCGTCCACTATGCTATTTGTGTTCCCCTTTTTTTCGCCGTTTTATCTTACGTAAATATTTAGGTAAGATAAGTCAGCGAAAAATAGGGAATGCAAATGGTGGCTGCCATAGCCGCTGCCATTTGCATACGCTGCATGTTGTGTGTTTTTTTACATTAGCCATGATAGGCTACGTAAATTCTTACGTAGCCTATCACGGTCCAAGGACAGCAATGGCGGTGGCAGCAGACCTGCCGCGGCTGGCCAGGAGACCAGCCACCACTGCCACCGCCGCCGAATCCGCCCCAAGTAAGTGCCGTCCCAGGGAGATTCCGTGGGGGTGGGGGGGCAGGAGGCCATTCCGCCATGGATTCTGGGGGGCTGGATTCTAAAGAATCCGGCCTTACTTGAATCCGTGGCAGATTTCTCCGCCATCCCTAGTTGAAAGTGGGATCATGAGGCCACTTCCTAGTTCCTTCCCAAGGTGGAATCCCTGGGGCAAAGTATCATTTGAACAGGCCTAATTCCTACAGCTAATCATAGTGTGTTAAATACTTCATACTAGCATTTAGGTCATTGTGTCAATAAAGCATTCTTCGTTTTATGACCCACATACTGAAACAAAATGCATATATCTTCATTGCCATTCCATTTACTCCAGATTCTGGAATTCTGGAACATAACATGGGGACTTCCAGGTAGGAGTGTATAGGGATGGCGGAGAATTTCTCCCTGAATCTTCGGGGGGGCCGAGCGCCAACGTGTTCGGCCCCCCAAACAAGTTTCGGGGAGAAATCCTCCACACACACCCCGCACCCCGCACCCCCCCCCGGGACGGGACTTACCTTTACCGAATGTCCCTCCCGGTGGCTGGTCCGGCCGGCGGTTCGGCAGGTGTTTGAGCGAGGCGGGAGCGGCAGCCGGTCTTTCGACCGGCTGCCGCCGCCACCATTACAATGAAAGAAAAAAAACAAAAACGCCCCCTGATAGGCTACATGACAATTCACGTCGCCTATCACGGCTAGATTTGCAAAGTCAGCCGTGATAGGCTATGTGAATCGTCACGTAGCCTATCACGGGTGACTTTGAAAAAAAAAAAAAAAAGAGTGTATGGATAATGGCGGCCCCCATAGGGAGCCGCCATTCCCGTTCCTTATTTGGTCGCTGTAGTCTACGTAAATGTTTACGTAGACTACGCTGAAAATAAGGGCAACGCTATCATGGCAAAGAGCAGGGATGCAAATAGAGTCCATTACGCCATTTGCATCCCTGCTCTTTGCCATGATAGGCTACATAAATCTTGACGTAGCCTACCGCGCGAAGGCACAGGGATGCAAATGGCGTAGCGGACGCTATTTGCCTCCCTGATCTTTGCCGTGATAGGCTACATAAAGATTTACATAGCCTATCATGGCAAAGAGCAGGGATGTAAATGGTATCCGCTACGTCGGACGCCATTTGCGTCCGCAGACCAGCAGCGGATGGCAGCAGAGTCAGTGGACAGACCTGGACCCGGCCAGCGGCAGGTAGGATCCGGCCGGCGCAAACTTTGCAGGGTGGCGGAGGTGAGTGGTCTGTTCCACCACGGGCTCCGGGGGGCTGGATTCGAATCCAGACTCATTGGAGTCCATGGCGGAATTCTCCGCCATCCCTACATCCAGGCTTTTTGGTGAGGTTGGGGTGGCAAAACAGATCCTTTGACAAAAAATCTTGCGATTTATCACAAGAACCAAAACATTGCATTCAAACAGTGTTCACGTTTGCTAGAGAAAACAGTGCATAGAAGAAATTATTAGTAAAGGGTAGAAGTGTACCATATGTCCTCAACGCCTAGGCACAATGGGGAACCACATAATGGGGTTGTCAAGGCACCCCACTGGGCCCAGGTAGTGAAGGACATATGGTGCATTTCACCCTGAACTGTAATGTTCTTTTAATGTTTGCAGATAATTACATCAGCGCAGAATTCTTAATGCATTTCCTCTCAGAGGTATGGTGAGCTCTTTCATAAAATAAATCTATGTTCCGACTAATCACTAATGTTTCCCTCCTGATTAGCTTCTCCTTTGCAGAAGCGGCAGTGGGGGAGTATATATTATTTACTGTACATTGACAGGTACAGTGTCTATACTAGGCATTGCAGTGCATAATGGTGTGGGCGGGTGTATGTGAACACATGGCTGCTATCTCTCCTATCCATCCCTCATTTACTTAAATGGAACTTTTACACATGCAGGATCCAGGACAATGTGCCCAGGTATGAGGCACCACATTTCTCCATCCTAACTGAATCCCTTCAGCAGCACAGCCTGTCGCACCATAAACAAAGTGTCCACAAGTGGTGCAATAATGGGGTTGCAGGACACCTCCCCAAGCCAGAATTAAACCAAAAATGAGCAGGGAAGATCAGGACGGTCTGATCCCAGACCAGCCAGAGCACCTTCACTGTCAGATAGACTCAACACACTTGACTCATCTTCTACGTGTTCTCTGGACTACTACCCAAACTGACTAGAGACTGAAATATCTCAGTCTTGGTGAGTTATCTGTGAAAAGTCCATAGCTGCAATATGGAGTAATTCTTCATCTGTGATGAGGGGCCCACCAGCAGTGGTGTAAAAGTAAATTTTGAAGTGCAGATGCTCATAATATTTTTTATTACATTTTTATACTGCCCAATAGCCCCTGAGCAGTTCACAACAATTAAAACAATAAAATACAAAACAGTAAAATACAGATGATAAAATACAATATAAACATTCAAAAGTTTTAAACTACAGTATAAAAATCAGATAGCTAAACAGAAGGTAGCAGCAAATATTTAAGATACAGTACCAGATAAAAAATAAACTGAAAAAATGTAATGCCTGGAGAATAAAAAAGGTCTTTACCTCGTGTGCCCAAATGAGCACAACGTAGGCACCAGGTGAACCTCTCTGGAAAGCTCATTCCACAGCTGGGGTGCCACAGCAGAAAACACACTCTTCCTAGTAGCCACCCAGGTAACTTCCTTTGGCTGGGGCTCCCAGAGAAGGACCCCTCAAGATTACCTTAGGGTAGGGATGTGCAGGCGTACCCCCATTTGGGTTCTCTGAGCACCCACCCAGCCCCTGCCCCTGCTCACCAGCCTCTGGGTTCCAAGTCGAGCCCTCCTGGGCTCGGCGACTGGCTTGAGGCTTTACCGGACCCATTTGCCTCCATGCCAATCACCATGTTTTTTAAAAAAAAAACGTGGCTATCGGCGGTATGCTCTCATAGACCTATACACAAAATAGAGCCGTGAATCTTGTGTATCAGTCTATGTGTCCATACATCATTCCAGTCTCCCCTTCCCATTCCAGGCCAGCTACGCAGGGGCAGCAGCTTGACAAGAGGAGAAAGGCAAGAGGTGTTTCCCTCTTGTCTTCCTCCTCTTGTCAAGCTCCTGCCCACATGTAGCTGGCCTGGGATGCAGGGAGGGGGGGCTGGAATGATCTACTCTCCTCTCATCCCAGCTACATGAATGCAGCGGCTTGATAGGAGGAGGCAGGTGAGAGGAAAGCGCCTCTTGCCTTCCTCCTCCTGTCAAGCAGCTGCATTCGCATAGTTGGGACAAGAGGAGGAGAGTGGATTGTTCCAGTGTCCCCCCCTCCCCACACATCCTGGGCCAGCTACATGCGGGCAGGAGCTTGACAAGAAGTGCCTCTTGCCTTTCTCCTCTTGTCAAGCTGCTGCCCCCGCATAGCTGGCCTGGAATGGGAAGGGAAGACTGAAACGATCTATGGACACATAGACTGATATGCAAGATTCACGGCTCTATTTTGCATATAAGTCTATGGGCACATACTGCCGATCACCATGTTTTTTAAAAACATGGCGTTCGGTGCGGAGGCGATCGGGTTCAGGTAAGCCTCAAGCTGGTCTCTGAACACAGGGGCTGGGTGGACTGGGGCCCAGCAAGCTGGGGGGGGGCATTCGGAGGGCGCAGCTCAGGGAGCGCGGGCAACAGCGGTTCAGCAAATTTGCAAACCAAATTGGGCGCCCACAAAACCCCTACCTTAGCGTCTGGGAAGATGTATGGTTACAATCCCTATAGTCACACCTTCTAGAGAGCATCCAAAATTTCAGGCAGCTATTTCGATGTATATCAACAAACCAGTTCTGGAAGTTTTATCTCCCCCAAGAGCAGGTCTTTTGTCAAGCTAATTGGTCTAATTGCCCACTCAACACCAAGCCATCACAAAATACTTTGCATTACCACAGAGAACAATACATTATTGCTGGGGAAAATCATTTTCCCCCAGTTACTGTTAGGACTACATCTCATTCTCAGCTCAGAAGGAACAGGGAATTCTGAGGGGGTGGCGGATAACGCCCAGCATCCCTGCTAATAAAAAAGGTGCCGGTGTTGCATCCCGGCAAGTCCTGGCTCCACTACACCACCACCCACCACCATCAGTCTGGCTCATAGACCAGGACATCTGGGACCTGCAAGTCAGTCTTAGGGCTGTGATTTCAGAGAGGCACTGTCACCATCATTAGCCAGTTCTGTCACCAAGGATTGACCTCATCAGTCAAGGACCAGCCTTTCTCTACAGTTTTAGGGCCTAAACTCTTTACATAGTATGAAAGTTGAGAATCTTAGGATGTTGAATTGCATGTCAGATATCATATTCTCTGCTGGAATAACAAAAATAATAGACTGCACACTAACCTGCTTATAGTGCTTACTGCTGCTACACTTCACTCCAAAATATCAGGTGAGGAGCAATTGTTCATGTTCAGACAAACAAAAAGCTTGGTAATGGCATCAAAATCCCATTATTTATTTTTCTCTCTAAAAAGCCTAAAAAGTCCCGTTCTTTATGGACAGCTTTTGGCCCAGCAGGAACCAGCCTACATCAGGTACTTGAACTATATTTAATGAAATCATTTAACAGAAAACACGTATACTATATGACATAAGTAAAATAATGGGTTGTGAATATATTATTTTGTTCCTCTGCTACACATTTACTTTATTCTTGGTGAATTAAAAAAAAAAAAACCACTTCCAAGGCTGAAACTCCCCCCCCCCACGCGCGCGCGCGCGCGCACACACACACACACACACTTTTTTACCTGTAGAAAGCTGATTCTATTTATCTTTCCCCCTTCTTGTCTGCTGTCTTTCTTTCTTTCTTTCTTTCTTTCTTTCTTTCTTTCTTTCTTTCTTTTTTGACCACTTGGCAAATGGTTTATGTACAACTGTCTTAGAGGCCTTTTGGGGAAATGCTGATTGATGCAAAACTTTTGGAGAATTAACTAAGTTTTATGGAGTGTTGTTCCTTTTTAAAAATTGCTGCTGCTTTTCATTTCTTTCTTTTTGACTTGTTATCACTTTCTTTATAGGAGGATAACAATGTGTTTTACCTCCCTTCTCCAATCACTTCACGGCGTACCACAGATAGCCTGTGTAAGTATACTGCCAGAATACAGAATTAACTGAACTTAGGGTGGCCAGATGTCCCACTTTACAAAGGACCGTCCTATATTTGAAGAACTGACAGTGGACAGTCCTCTACCTGAATGTGTCCTCTATTTGATGGCCTGTCCCATCTAAGCCTGCTTTAAAGTTGAAGAACTATAAGGAGGTAGAACAGGGGCCTTGATGTTGCACATCACCACTTCTCACTGAGCCAGCACACAAGTCACCTCATCCATCTTCCCCACTATGAAGAGATTAGGGATGTATAAGAAAGTTGTTTTATTTCATTTTTGATCTGGATTTACCCAGTTTGCAGATTTTGGAAACTGTAGTTTGTAACTCCGTAATGTGTGATGACATCATGAATCTCTACATCATGTACACTTTCCTTATTAGTTGTTTCCATATGGTCTTCTTCCAAAATGTTTACTCACTGTTGCTGATCAGTATATGGAGGAAAGACAATGGTGCTGCCAAGTGTCATCATCACATTTCCTCCTGAAAGAAAAGGTTTAACCCAACCAACTCAGCACATGTGCAGAAATGCTGTAGTTTAGACAGAGACTGAGCATGTTCCAAATCTCACAATCTATTGCAAAATTAATAATCAATTCCCAAGTCTTGCCACAAAAGTGAGCATTATGAACACTCAAGTTTCAACCAATGAGCCAACTAATTATTAAATCAGGCAGCATCACTAATGAAGACGAGCTTCAGGATTATTGCTGAAGTGGAAGAAAAGTGACACCAGGTTTGACATTTTGCCTGGGGAAGTTTCTAAGGCCCTTCCAGTAGTATAAAATGGTGGTGTCATGAAAGAGTGTGGTTCAGATGACTGAATTCAAAGAGGGTTATGCCTGTACATATACAGATGTGTGGAAAAAGTGTAGTGCGGACATGAACTGGAATGTAAAAATGGTGAACCACTGACCATTTCTGTTATTGTGGCTGGTAGGTAAAGGGCAGCCATGATCCCAAAGATGGCTGTGGGCCCAGTCCATGAACAGCGTGCTTCACATGACCTTTATCCACACAGTTGTATACTTCTGCGCATGACCTGAAAAGGGATTTAGCAGACTGACCCACTCACGCAGCTCCATAGCAAAGAATACATCCTGTTTTATAGTTGCTGTACATGAAATGTATATCATTTCTACATTTATTCATTTATTATTAATAGCTTCTACCTTTCTTCACGTCTTCAATCAATCTGTAGTCTAGTATTGGTTTCATAAATGCAGTGCAATGGAGGTGTTTTATGACAGAGCCTTGCACTGTTTAAAACAGAAATAAGATACAGTGTTTGGAGAAGGTGAGGAAACATCTACTGCTTTTCTTCCTTGGGCTGTGGCAAAATTCCCAGAAATTTTAAAATGTAGGTGCTTCTTGTTCATTCTCCACCTATGGGATAAAGATAGGGGACATATAAGTTGGAGCAAAATATCATATTTGGACATTAAGAATGAAACAGAAGGCCAGAGTGACATGGCAAACTTTCTTTGTGTAGGGTATTTAAGGCCTTGCTAGCTCTTTGTTAGGTACCGCTGTTGCTAGGCCTAAGAACTGACTGTGAGGCAAATCTACCAATCATCTTCACAAGGGTTTTTTCTTTGTTTGTCGCTTTGTGGGGGTTTTGGCGGGCTTTGTTTTGTTTAAGTTAAAAAGGAAGAAAATCACAGAATAATGCTGGCATAAAAGACAGAATTACAAGACTTGGGTGATTTTAGAGCTTATCTGTGCTGTGGGTTCATGGTATTATGCAGAAGCTGATCAAATTTGTTCTTCAGGATGCCTGCCAAATTGCATGGCATGATGAACCTATGTGGTGCCTGCCAATGTACTTCATTTGTGACCTGTGACACTCTTTGTTATTTCAGTGCTCCTGATCCTGTTTTGGCCATGGAATTATAATCTTCTTGGAAATGTGCCAATTTACATTGCTGTTCTGTTCTGTGTGGCAAACGTTTGGGGTATGATCCAAAGCTTGGCAAAAGATTGCTTAGATGATGTCTTTTATATGACACTGAAGAGATGACAACATCTAGGATCCAATCCACCAATGGTGTATTTAGTCTTCACCAAAGTTACCTGTGTTTCTGCTGGAACATAAAGTTTAAATACGGATAAAGAATTGCTTACCAAACAGAAGATATTTGAATTTGCCTAATCCTTAGACACAAAATCATCATGATATATTTGAATGGAGAAAACTGTTCAATAGGAGAATCATTCAAAGAGAGAGAGAGAGAGAGAGAGCACTAAACTGTGCACTTAAGACAGGACTGATAGGATCAACAGCATAATAACACAATTTAAGATTAAGATGCTAAAATAGCTGTGTGGATGCTTGAATTAATTCAAGAATAGTTCTGTTTAGATGGGGAACAGATGTATCTGCCAATTCATAAATAACTCAGGTGCTGTTTTATTTCTATATTAGGGTCAAGGCCCTTTGTGGGCATGTAAATTGCCTTATAATGGAAGATTATTTTAAAATGATGGCATAATTAGACTGCAGGATTATAGCATGTATTCTAAAAGGAGGATTTCTGTTCTCATATTGCCATCTTTTAAAGAATGTTGATACCCCAACTCATTGATTCCTAACATGTGGAGGTACAAGGTACAGATCACTCAGCTAACCATGGATTCAGATTTATATTAGTCAGGTAGAAAGGGATAGTTTTCTATCATTGTTCAGGGTGTATTAAATATGGGACTAGCACATTCACAAACGAGACTTGCCATAGAAGAATTATAGACAAAAGTCATCAATTTGTGATGTTCAGAAATGTTTTCAGAATGTAGGTTTTACAAATGGTTGGGCATGAAAAATGCGCCTCAGGCTCACATGCCCACCTCCACTACATGTAGATCCATTGGTTCCAGCTATGGCCCATGCATCTGTACACCTTGTGGATGTGATATGTCCACTGCAACTCAGGTCCAGGATATCCTCCTATCCCGTCCAGGCTGTTTTCCATGCCATAGCCTATGAATTCCCATTTGGTGATGACATGGAGGTGAGCCTTCTCTGTATTCTGTTCTGGAATGATTGTCCCTCTGAAGTACATCATGCCTCAACACTGATGTGTTTTAGGCATTTATAGAAAATGTATCTGTTTGTTTTGACTTTCCCCCAACCATAAACTATGTTTGTACCTACCCACCTCATGGTCCCACTGTGTGTGTGTGTGTTTGCTTGTTTGTTTTGTTGTTGTTAATTTTATGCTTTTATAAACAACTTCAGGATTTGTTTCAAATGATGATGATGATGAAGATGATAATTTAAAAAAAAAAAAACAGTAGGGATGGACAAATCTGTTAATTTCAGTTTTTCTCAATTGCTCATTCTTCCAATCTTGAATTCAGTTCATCCCAAACATTGAGAATTTCCCCAGTCTTAAATTAGGGCTGTGCACCACTTTGGTCTGAATCCCAAATCCCAAAGCAGACTGGGGTGAATTGGTCTGGTTCTGGAGCAGGTCAGAATCTGGCCGAAGTGGCCTGAAGCAGTTCAGAATCAATCTGAAGTGCTTCGGGCTGCTTCAGTCCAATCTGGACAGCCACCCACCCAGCCATGTGAGGCCCCTGCTCCTTTCCTGGACCCATGGGGACCACCCACAGCCATCACTGTCTTGGAGGGAGTCACCATTTTCTTTTAAAATGGTGACTGTTGTTCCAGTAATTAAATGTTGCATAGATTGTGGCTGTAAAGGGGCCATCTATGCGACATTACAGGCGTAAATGCCTCAATTGTTAAATGCTTGCTTTTAACAGTGAATTGGCTAGGAGGAAAATGAAAAGCTGCTTCTTAATGGCACCTCTGGTTTAACCCTTCACACATATGATGAAGTACAAACACACTGTCACTTTTCTTCTCTGACTCATTGGAAGGGTTTGCACAATCACACCAGCAGCTCAACCAGTCAGAGGCATCACCACCATAACTATAATGCAATATAGATGTTTGAAATTGGTGAACATCAACATTCATATGTAGTATTAACAACGTAGACAAATTTTATGAAAACATGAACATGCAGAGAGACATTGACGAATGCTGCACCTGCCAGTCACCTGAATCTGAGAGCATTCTTTAGGGTATATCAGGGCAGTGAGGAAATCTGTTTGGGGAATTCTTAAAATGCATCTGGGATTGTCAGCAGGCACATGTGAATTCACCAGATATTTGACATTCATTGTAACATATATATAACGAGGGGAAAACATTCTTTATGTTTCTTTACAATAACCACTGCTGCCACCACCACTGCATTTTGATTATTTACACAATACTGTTCATTTTCTTAGGAGTGTATGTCTTCACATAAGTTGAAAAGATGAAAATGAATTTCTGAAAGGGTCTCATTTAACGGTTTCTTTTGTTTCAATTTTGACGCCGCAGACAACTATTGAGTGTTCTGGTTTGCCAGTTGGATTGTAAGAGGAAGTTTGGAAGGAGTTGCTTTGGGTCTTAAGAGCTTCCTCACTTGTCTTACTTTCATAAATCTTTCACTGCAGCTGCAGCATTTGTTTTGCCATTGAAGTTCCCATGTGTTTCATCCCCATCCATGCTGGCACATACGACAGGTGGTTTTAGGGTTGGAAGTTGGCATAGACACTCCTGAAAGGTTATTGTATGCAAGAAGAGGAAACACTAAGAAGCTTTGTTTTGCTTTAGGGCCCAGAGCACAAGAACCTAGGGGCAAATATCATGCAGCAGAATGCAAGAGCAGTCACTGTACTCCATGGGTGTTGAACTTATTTCAACTTTCAGCAGCTCAATGAAGATGTCAACCCAGTGTGTGGCCTCTGTAAAAAAGGCAAACTCCATGTTAGGCATAATTAGAAAAGGAGTTGAGAAAAAACTGCCAATATCATACTGCCCCTGTACAAATCTATGGTGTGACCACACTTGGAATACTGTGTACAGTTCTGGTCACTACACCTAAAAGAAGATATTGTAGAGCTGGAAAAAGTGCAGAAAGGGGCAAAATGATCAAGAGGCTGGAACAACTCCCCTATGAGAGAAAGTTACAACAGCTCAGATTGTGTAGCTTGGAGAAAAGGAGGGTAAGGGGAGACATGATAGAGGTGTAGAAAATTCTGCATGGTGTGGAGAATCATAGAATAGTAGGGTTGGAAGGGGCCTACAAGGCCATTGAGTCCAACCCCCTGCTCAATGCAGGAATCCAAGTCAGGATAGGGAGACATTTTTCTCCCTCTCTCAAAATACTAGAACCAAGGTCATCCCATGAAGCTAATTGGTGGGGGGTCAGGACAGATAAAAGGAAGTACTTCTTCACATAGCTCAAAGCCACACTATGGAATTTGCTACTACAGGTTGTAGCGATGGCCACCAATCTGGATGGCTTTAAAGGGGGGTTGGACAAATTCCTGGAGGAAAAGGCCATCAATGGCTACTAGTCTTGATGGCTATGTGCTACTTCCAACACCAGTTGCTGGGGAACATGGGTGGGAGTGTGCTGCTGCACTCATGCCCTGCTTGTGGGTTCCTGGTCGACAGCTGGTTGGCCTCTTTGTGAGCAGAATGCAGGACTAGCTGGACCCTTGGTCTGATCCAGCATGGCTCTTCTTTCTGATGTGAACAGCTTGCTATGAGGGTCCTCAGTACACACAGATGTTCATGTGAAAAGGAAACCCAAAAAACAAAGCTCACAATCGGATACAGACTGCAGTCAGAACAAGCTCCGAGATGGAATTTGGAGAACTTCAGCAAGCTCAAGTTTAGCTGATTCACACACATCCCTAGATAGATTTGTGCATGAAAATCTCCCATTCTGTTATGAACATAATCAATGCATGGAGAGGAATAGACATAATGGTGGCAGATCCCACCTGTGACCTCAACGTATTGATGAGCTCTGTGTGCACAGGACCAATCCATGGACAGGTTATATGTATGTAAGCTCTCTCCCAAAGGCCCTATATCACACGTACCAAGCCCCTGCATGTACAGCTTGTGTGTATGTGTGAGTTCTGTGCACCTTGAGCCGATTGGTATCATGAATGCATGGAGACTGAGACTGAGACTGGCAGTGCCAGTGGCTGCAATCCCCATCCATGCTCCTAACGCTGATTCTGTCTCTGTCTGAACATGGCTACGGACAATATGGGGGAATGCTTCATTACCAAGTCTCAAACAGAATTGCCACGATTTAGCTTTCAGCAATGAAAAATCCCTGGAAAGCTGGCAGCAGGTATCCGAATTAAGCGTCTTTTCTTTTTTGGCTTCCATTGTAAGATCATTGTAAGAGTACCCAACAGGATGGCTGCTGATAACTATTAGCAAAGATGAAAAGCTAAGTTTGCACGTCAGTGGAAGTCCTCCAAGCACATTAAAGTCATAGAAATGCCTCTGAGAAAGCAATTTCAGAATTTTCTATTAGACTTGAGACTTTGTACTTTGTAAATAATGCTACAATTATGCTTTAAATGTAGAGGAAAAACTTAATACACTTGGACAATGTGCTTTGATATCTTTTCTTGTCTTTTTAACATGCTTATGCTTATGCTTTTCTTTTCACTCACTCTGTAGAGGAGGCAGGAAAAGCTGTTTTGGCTGGAATGTTTGTTAGAACTTTTATCAGAAGAGTTCTAGCCTCCAAGCGAATCCTGATGAATGATTCAAATAAAGTGCTGATTTGATACCTGGATTTGAATTGCTAATAATATCAAAGTTGTTTCTCATGCTGCTGCAGCCACTGTTCATTCTTGTTAAGCCAGATGTCTATTATCCATCCTTCTGCACACAAATTAAATTGCTATCTTCCAGAGAGTATTTTTTCCCCACTTCTTCCTGTTGTACTACACTGATTCCTAATGTGCAGGGCCAAATTTATGCCGGACTTAAGCTCTGAAGCATCCACAAGATCTGAGCTAGGAATGGATTGACTCAAAATGTTAAGGCACATCTTATCAGAAAGTGCTTCAGTATAATCAGTAAAATGTACTTGCCCATATGTTGGATCTATCCACACTTTGGTATTTAAACCTAATCTCTCAGTGATTTCAAGCTTCAGTTGATTTCTCTTTTCAGTTGTGAGCCAGGGAATAGTCTGAGACGTACCTGGTTAAGTTGATGTAGCTTGGCTATGCTGAAGATTTGTTCATTTCAGATCTAGCATTATTGTAATGTCATGTCTGCCCCTGCATGTATTTCTGTTTACATTTTTCCATAGCTCCTTATGAATCATTTTCAGTGAAGTACAGGGAGACGCTAACAAACTGACTTTTTAAACCTTTATTTAGTAAATTTATTTCTCACATTTCTTCCACCATGGATGTCAAGGTGACATGCTTGGGGTTTCAAATAGCAATGGGCAAATCTGTCAGTTTCTCTTTCTCATGCATTCAAATGTTTTTAATCTCAAGTTCTTTTCATGCCATATCTGAAGAAAATTGAAAATTTGGGTAATGTTTTATCAAAAACCAACTGAAATAAAATTCCCATCCATCTGCGCAGGCAAAATTCAATAGCTACATGGAGAGAGCCATGTTGTACCAGCCTGCCAAGACAAGAATTTTGGTAAATCCTTATCAAAAACAAACTGAAATGAAATTCACACCCATCCATAGAGGCAGGTTAACAAATGAAGGACAAGTGGGACAGATGGGCTGAAGAAGTAATCCAGGCCTGTTCTTGTGAGTACATAAAGAAGAGCCTTCCCCAACCTGGTGCCCTCCAAATGTCTTGGACTTCAACTCCCACCAGCCCCAGCCAGCATGGCCAATTGTCAGAAATTCTAGAAGTTGTCATCCAAAATGTCTGGAGGACACCAGGTTCAAGAATGCTGAAGGAGCCTTATTTTGTTCCACCATTAACTCAAGGATGCCCAAATCCTTTTAAAGTCTAAAATGTCTCTAGTATCATGCCTCTTTAATAACTTCAACCATAAGAGGACAAGCCATGGAATGTTCTCTTTTCAAAACCCAGTAAAATAATGCTTCCTGAAATCTATAGATCAAGCTAGGCTGGGAATGCCTAAGGGCCCCCAAAATTTTGCACAGGAACACACACACACACACACACACACACACACACAATATTAAAGTGAGTTAAAGGTTAACTCCACACACATACCTCTGCCATTATAAATACATTTGGATGGGGCAAGGGTTATGGCTTGGTTACTCTCCGTCTGGGCTGGTTGACACTGGCATCAAAGTTGACAGCCCAGATGTGCTTTTCTTCTTTTTAAGAAACTGACGTACAGTTGTTATTATTATTTTTTGCTTCAGTTATTTTACCCATAAAAGTAAAACTTCAACACAACATCTGGCTTGCAGTGAGAACTTGCTGTCTCTTTAGGCCAATTTCCTTGCTTAGTTGATTGAGAGACAAAAAGGTCAAGTGTATTGCCTGAGGTTTTCATGGAGGTAGTGGGTTATTCTCACCAGTTTCTTTTCTTTCTTTTTTTTAACAAGGAATCCATTTGGTTTTCAAGTTATATGCTTGCATTTCACCCTCAATATTTAAAGGTTTTAAAAGTGGGCTATGACTTTGGGCGTATATTCTTTTACAAGAACTCTGACATTTTTTTTACCAGATGTAAAGCTAAACTCCCAAGAACTATATTCAGAAATGAACTATTGCATGGCCATCCCTCTTAATATTGTGGGATATTAAGAGGCTGTTGATGTTGCTATTATTCCCGTTATCATTATTGGTTTCCACTTTGAAAACAGAAAGACACAAAGACAAAATAACAATGAACTGGGGAAAAGAGCTATCTGTACAATTAAGCTTAGTGATTACTAGACTATGGGAATTAGCTACAGTAAACTTTTGTATCAGGAGTACCAAATCCATATCTGAATGTCTTGCTAAAGTTTATTCTCAATTGCATTCTTTTTGTGTCCATTTTGCTTTGTTAAATTCAGTGGTCATTGGATGAAGCATTCAGTCACTCACATGTGACCTTCCTTGGCCCAAGTTACTTTAATTATGAGAAAATTTAGGCTGCAATGCTATACCCACTTACCTGGGAATGAATTCAACAGGGCTTACTTCTGAGTAGACATGCATAGGATTGTGGTGTTAATTACCTCATATATGGATCATTCTATTTAAACCACACTTAACTGGCAACAGGACAATGCAACAAGCCCTACTTTTCAAAGCTGTTGCCAACAATAATCCTAACTGGATATTTTGGGCTCATTACAGCTTTCAATTTTTCTATAAAAAAAAATCTCTTCCTTTATTCTTTATACGTAAGGGCAAATTCATTTTCTACTAAAGCAGCCTTCCAATGGGCCATTTAGATGGCATACTTCAAATAAAATTAGTGGACAGCTGGGTACACTTAACTGCTGGCAGAATGGCAGTAGTTTGGCCCAATTTCAAGTGTTTTGGACCTGATGGAACACCTCCTCCCGTATGTATGTGCCTATGCCTTAAGGTCATCTACAGAGGGTCCATCTCTGAGTGCTCCTTCTCTTTGAAGGGTGGCTGTGAGGACTATCTCAGTGCCCTCCTGCTCCTGGAAATGGAATGCTCTCCCTAGAGAGATTTGTCTGGTGGCCAGGTTGTTCTACCTTTTGGCACAAGTTGATGCTGATTCTCCTAGGCCTTTTAAGATCTTATTATTATGATTCCAAATTATGTATATTACCATCTTTTGAATGACTGGGATGTTGTTGGAGTATCTGTTTGTATAGATTTTAGCATAATTTACTCTCTCTGGTACTGATGGTGGCTTTAGCTCCTGTTACATGCTCCTGTGATTTTAGCTCCTGAGCGATTGTGGTGGTAATTGTGTTCTTGTTCTGGATATTAGGACTTTTTAAAAGACTTGTATGTTGGATTTGTGTTTTATTTGAGTTTGCCAATTTGTACAATGCTGAAAAGAAATCTGTTTTATAACGTGCCTAATCAATTTAAACAAGAATACATTCTTGTCTCCCTGCTCTTGTCTCTCCGTGCATTGATTTATTTTTAATGTACAATTATTATTTCATCAAGGAACAAATTTGTCTACCCACTTAATCTGTGCACACATTTTGAATCATTTTTATTGTGAGTTTCAACAAAACAAAACAAACAAAAAGAAAAACAGAAAAATTAAAACAAATCACTGATATAGCTACATGCTTTAAAGATCTCAGTTTCAATTATTGCAACATTCTAAAAAAAGGAAAAAATACATAAACAGCAATAAAGACAGACCAAATATCCATATATATAGGTCTATTTGCACGAGATGCCGGTATACCACTCTTTCAAATGTTGCCAGTGTTGTTAGGTCTTCAATCCATTGCTTTACAGGTGGTGAACCTTTATCCTTATAGTGTTGTAGTATCAGTCTTTTAAGAGCCTCGTGTGGCACAGAGTGGTAGGTGGCAGTATAGCAACTGAAACTTTCCCCATGACCTGAGTTTGATCCCAGCGGAAGCCAGGTCCCAGGTAGCCAGCTCAGGTCGACTCAGCCCTCCATCCTTCCGAGGTCGGTAAAATGAGTACCCTTCTTGCTGGGGGAAAGGTAGTCACAACCGGGGAAGGCAATGGCAAACCACCCCGCTAGTCTGCCATGAAAATGTCAGTGTAAGCGGCGTCCCTCTAGGGGTCAGTAATGACCCGGTGTAATGTAATGACCCCTTCATGCATCATCACTGCCTTGTTGTGGCGAAGGGACTTGCGTAACTCAGTGAAGCCATAAGCTATGCTGTGCAGGGCCACCCAAGATGGACAGGTCATGGCAGAGAGTTCTGACAAAATGTGGTCCACTGGAGAAGGAAATGGCAACCCACTCCAGTATCCTTGCCAAGAAAACCCCATGGAACGTATCACAAGGCTAAAAGATATGACACTGGAAGATGAGACCTCAGGTCGGAAGGTGTCCAATATACTACTGGGGAAGAGCAGAGGGTATTTCCAAGTAGCGCCAGAAAGAGTGAAGCAGCTGGGCCAAAGCCAACAGGACACTCAGCTGTGGATGTGTCTGGTGGTGAAAAGAAAATCCGATGCTGTAAAGAACAATATTGTTTAGGAACCTGGAATGTCAGATCAATGAATCAAGGTAAGCTGGAGGTGGTCAAACATGAGATGGCATGATTGAACATTGATATCTTGGGAATCAGTGAACTAAAATGGAAAAGCATGGGCAACTTTAATTTAGGTGACCATCATATCTACTACTGTGGGCAAGAATCCCTTAGAAGAAATGGAGTAGCACTCATAGTCAACAAAAGGGTGGGAAAAGCAGTCCTGGGGTACAATCTCAAAAACGATAGAATGATCTCACTATGAATCCAAGGCAAACCATTCAACATCACAGTAATTCAAGTCTATGCCTCAACCACTGATGCCGAAGAAGCTATGAAGACCTACAACACCTCGTAGAACTAACACCAAAAAAAGATGTCCTCTTCATCATAGGGGATTGGAATGCTAAAGTAGGAAGTCAAGAAATCACTGGGATAACAGGCAGGCATGGCCTTGGTGTACAAAATGAAGCAGGACAAAAGCTCATAGAGTTTTGCCAAGAGAACATGCTGATCATAGCAAACACTCTTTTCCAACAGCACAAGAGGCAACTCTACACATGGACATCACCAGATGGTCAATATCAAAATCAGATTGATTATGTCCTTTGCAGCCAAAGATGGAGAAGCCCTATACAGTCAGTAAAAGCAGGATGTGGAGCTGACTGTGTCTCAGATCATGAGCTTCTTGTTGCAAAATTTCGGCTGAAATTGAAGAACGTAGGGAAAACCACTAAACCATTCAGGTATGACCTAAATCATACCCCTTATGAATATACAGTGGAGGTGAGGAATAGATTTCAGGGATTAGACCTGATAGACAGAGTGCCTGAGGAACCATGGACGGAGGTCCATAACATTGTTCAGGAGGCAGCAACTCAATGCATCCCAAAGAAAAAGAAATGCAAGAAAGCAAAGTGGCTGTCTGATGAGGCTTTACAAATAGCTGAGGAAAGAAGGGAAGTGAAAAGCAAGGGAGAAAAGGGAAAATATATCCAACTGAATGCAGAGTTCCAGAGAATAGCAAGGAGAGACAAGAAGGCCTTTTTAAATGAGCAATGCAAAGAAATTGAAGAAAACAACAGAATGGGAAAGACTAGAGATCTCTTCAAGAAAATCGGAGATCTCAAGGGAATGTTTTGTGCAAAGACGGGCATGATAAAGGACAAAGAAGGCAAGGACCTAACAGAAGCAGATGAGATTAAGAAGAGGTGGAAAGAATACACACAAGAACTATAGAGGAAAGATCTGAATGTCCCTGATACCCATGTTAGTGCGGTCACTGAACTTGAGCCGGACATCCTCGAGAGTGAAGTCAAGTGGGCCCTAGGAAGCATTACTAACAACAAACCTATCGGAAATGACAGTATTCCAGCTGAGCTATTTAAAATCCTAAAAGATGATGCTGTTAAAGTGCTGCACTCAATATGCCAACAAATTTGGAACATTCAACAGTGGCCACAAGACTGGAAAAGGTCAGTTTACATTCCAATTCCAAAAAAGGGCAATGCCAACGATCGTTCAAACTACCGTACAGTTGCTCTCATTTCACATGCCAGCAAGGTTATGCTCAAAATCCTACAAGCTAGGCTTCAGCAGTATGCGAACTGAGAACTACCGGAAGTACAAGCTGGGTTTCGAAGAGGCAGAGGAACTAGAGATCAAATCACCAACTTTCGCTGGATCATGGAGAAAGCAAGAGAATTCCAGGAAAACGTCTATTTCTGCTTCATTGACTACGCTAAAGCCTTTGATTGTGTAGATCACAACAAACTGTGGCAAATTCTTAAAGAGATGGGGGTACCAGACCATCTTACCTGTCTCCTGAGAAACCTGTACGAGGGTCAAGAAGCAACAGTAAGAACCGGACCTGGAACAACCGATTGGTTCAAAACTGGGAAAGGAGTACGACAAGGCTGTATATTGTCACCCTGCGTATTTAACTTATATGCAGAGTACATTATGAGAAATGCCGGGTTGGATGAATCACAGGTGGGAATTAAGATTGCTGGGAGAATTATCAACAACCTCCGATACGCAGATGATACCACCCTAATGGCAGAAAGCAAAGAGGATCTAAAGAGCCTCTTGTTGAGGGTGAAAGAGGAGAGTGCAAAAGCTGGTTTGAAACTCAACATTAAAAAAAGAAGATCATGGCATGTGGCCCCATCACTTCCTGGCATATGGAAGGGGAAGAAATGGAAGCAGTGACAGATTTTACTTTCTTGGGCTCCAAGATCACTGCAGACGGTGACTGTAGCCATGAAATTAATAGACGCTTGCTCCTTGGGAGGAAAGCTATGGCAAACCTAGACAGCATAGTCAGAAGCAGAGACATCACCTTGCTAACAAAGGTCCGTCTAATCAAAGCTATGGTTTTCCCAGTAGTAACGTATGGCTGTGAGAGAGCTGGACTATAAGGAAGGCTGAGCGCTGAAGAATTGATGCTTTCGAACTGTGGTGCTGGAGAAGACTCTTACGAGTCCCCTGGACTGCAAGGAGGTCAAATCAGTCCATCCTCAAGGAAATCAACCCTGAGTGCTCATTGGAAGGGCAGATCCTGAAGCTGAAGCTCAAATGTTTTGGCCACCTAATGCGAACAAAAAACTCTGTGGAAAAGACCCTGATGCTGGGAAAGACTGAAGGCAAAAGGAAAAGGGGACGGCAGAGGATGAGATGGCTAGATGGCATCACCGATGCAATGAATATGGACTTGAGCACGCTCTGGGAGAGAGCACAGGACAGGAAGGCCTGGCGTGCTATGGTCCATGGGGTCATGAAGAGTCGGACACCGAACAACTGAGCAACTCTCAGTCTTTTGGCAGTCAAAAGGGCTTGAAAAATCCATTTATGCTCATCATGTGTTAAATTCCAAGAAACAGGTAAATAATTTAGAAGAACATGTACATTAGTAAATATTAAAGAGTGTTCCAGTACGAAGTTTATCCATATGATAACTTCCTCTCAAAAGAAGGCAACAATTGGGCATTTCCAAAACATACGATTAAAAGAAGGATTAGCTGTATCACACCTCCAACCATTACCTGAGTTAGACAAACCTTTATTAAAAAGACACACATAGAGTAGGTCTAATTCTTCAGATACATTTAATATGAACAGGTGTCAGGATTAGTGAATCTATCATCCTGATCTTATTTGGCTAACCTATTGAGGCACCTTCTTTCAAAGCTTGGTCTGGTGCTTTCCTTATTCCATCAGTATGGAAACTGTTTCAGTGCTTTTCCTTCCAATGCTGCCAGGTAAGGTGAGATCTTGGTCCAGCTGCTCCTCCCAACAGCAGTATTAATCCATGTACTGGAAGACTGACAATGGCTGTAACAGGCAGCTCCTATGTTGCAGAGGTGACATAAGAATTGAGATTGAGTAGAATGATTAGTGAAACATGAGATATAAAGCTAGGTTGGGAATGGATTTAATGTCATTAGTGGGATGTAAGGCTATTTGTCATTAGAGAACATCAGTCTAAACACTAGTAGTAAATGGTGACTGTGCACAGATAGCCATATTTATAACATGGAAACTGCTTCCCTGAGTCAAACCTGTGGCCATCTATTACACTACTGTGCCTCTTAACTACGTCCAGCCAGGTCAATGCCTCTGATAAGCTTATAAGAAAGGTATGAAGTTGATGGCCATCTCCTGTTTGTTGTCAGCATTTGCTAGTGCCTTATTGCCTGGGCAGTGGAGTCTGCAGAACGTCACCCAAACCCTCAAGCAAGGGTTCAACAACCATCTGTCCAACTCTACTCTCTATGGGGTGAGGCCATAGCTCACATGGTAGTGCACTTGCTTTATATGCAGAAGATCATCAGTTCATTCCTCAGGAGAAAAGATCTCAGGTATGAAGGCTGCAAAAGACCACTACAAGAATGCCAATGTCAATTGGAGTAGATTCTAGTACTGGGCTAATAGTCTGTCACTGTAAAGGAGGTTCACATTTACAAATAATACAAGGATTCCACAAGTTCTCCACTCTAAGAATAAACGAATAAATAAATTTTGGGTGGTCTGTTTCTCAGTTTGAAAGTGTGAATTTAGGTAAGCTCACATTAAAATGCAAACTGAATTAATTTCTCCCCCCCATCCCTCACAGATAAACTGACTATAAATGGAAAGGAAGAGTTTAAACAACAATGTTCTACAGGAAGGAGAGTGTAAAAGTCATCCAATCACACTGAATATTCAGCTTTGTTATGGAGGTCTATGAGATACAATATCCCCCAAAATTGCTTAAGTACAGAATATTTGCATCCCTTAATGCACCTTGTAAATAAACAATATATTGAATACAGAGTCTTCCTTTAACTTCTCTGGGCTTTAGATCATGACCCAAATGGAGAACCATATTTAATTTTCTATCCTGTCTTGATTTTATTTTGTTATTTATTTAACATAAGGTTAAAAGCTTCTCATCTTAAAAGTTTTGATTAGGTAATTCTGAGTCTATTACCTCTAATTAGGAGGAATTACTATTATTCTACTTCCCAAATTAATGGCTTTCTGTTTCCATTACCACACACTTAAACAAAATTAATTATCAATCTATGATCTTATTCTGAAAGAGAGGTCAGGTGCCATCTCACATTGCTAATCGGGTTCAGCTTTCCTTTTACATTTTAATTAGTGGCAGGGAAGCTTTATAAGGCTCACTCCAGAAGCATTCTGGATTTTTATCTGCATTTTGTTTTAAAGCAGCATATGACTGTTAATGGACTCAATAGTCTTATAGGCCCCTTTCAACCCTACTATTATATGATTCTATCATTTATATAAAATATTTTCCCACTTTTTGATCTGCATTTTTAAGGTAGCTTATAACATGATTACATTGCCCCACCACCATAAAGGAGACAAGGGACAGGTATGGTGGAATAAAAGATCACATCTTTATAAATGCTGTAACTTAGGAGGTGCAGTGAGAACAGAGATGGTCAACTGTGGGCAACCCACCCCAATGGAAGACTCCCCTGCTTGCTCAACCCCAACCCTGCTTGTCAGCATTTGGTAGGGCAAAGCTTCCTGGGGCCAAGGGTGGCCTCCTACACACACATCCCCTTAAGCCAGGACACAACTGAGCCCAGCCACCCCTAAGCCCAGGGTGTGAAGGCACATGAGACAGCCACCTTGCTGAAGCTGAGTAGATCTGGATCTGGTTGGTGCTTGGAGGGGAGACCACCTGGGAACCACATGTAGCCACCTTGAGTTCCATGACAGAAGAAAGGTGGGGTATACATTAATTAAATAAATAAATAAGCAAGCAAGCAAGCCTTTGGTGGCTCAGGGTGCTCACCGGGTGAAATGAACTCAGATACTTGGGTGCCTGCCAATTGTGACCAGAAGGAAGCTGATAAGCCTAACTGAAGCAAAGGTCCCAGATACCTAAGCAGCAAGAAGAAGGCAAAAGAAGTGCCTTCAAGGCCATTCAGAAGATGCCTAAAATGTTTGTAAGCCTCCATGTGGGCAATTGTCTAATTCCTTACTGCTGCACATGGAGGGCAGGAGCGTTGTTGCACTGGAGAAAATGAAGCCTGGGGTGAGGCATGGCCATTTTATATGGCATAGGAATGTAAGAAGAGCAATGCTAAATCAGACTGAAGGCCTATCTAGTCCAGCATTCAGTGGAAGACAGGTAATCCACCTCTTCCCACATTTTCTCAGTGCCTGTCCCATGGGTGCCCCAATAGCCTGTCCATGTCCTCTTCACCTGATAGCCCTGACCACAGTGTTGGGGGTATGATAACAATATGCATAAAGCTATTAAAACAGAAACAGGACAATCTAAACATAAATAGGTGGAGTGATAAAATGGCACCAACTGCAAAGGTTATAGTGAAGATGTGATGAGTTGTGATAGGTTCACCTGTCCAATACCTCACTGCCTATGAAGAAACCCTTCCCCTTTTAAAAAGATGAGATCTGCAGAGATCATGTGCTACTCTTCTATGGTATAGTGGCTAGAGTGTTGGACTAGGAGTTGGGAGATCCAGGTTCTAGTCCTCACTCAGACATGGAAGCTCACTGGGTGACTCTGGGCCAGTCACAGACTCTCAGCCCAACCCACCTCACAGGGTTGTTGTTGTGAGGATAAAATGGAGGAGGAGGATTGTGTAAGCCACCTTGGATTCCTTAAGGAGGAAAAAAGGCAGGATATAAATGTAATAAATAAATAAAAATAAATAAATTCTGTTGTCTGAGGAAAAAACAGGAGAACCACAGAGAAAACAGAGAATAAGAATTCTGTATTTTCTCTGTGGAAAATTGGATGGTGGTGATGCTATCATTTCATGATGGCATTGCCTAGTATGTAAGCACCCAAAATTTAATTCAATGTATTTATTTAATAGATCTAATACCCTGCTCTTTAGGGTACCTACCCTCATAGGATAGCTTACAATAACCAATCCCAATTAAAACACCAAAACCATTCCTTGTATGATAGACACTTCTGGTATGGGCTCTGCTGTTTGGTCTGTTCACCTCTCTCCTTTTGGCACACAGTCCTCCAGTTAATCTGAACTAATCTGTTAGGAATGCTGGGATTTAGGGGATCCTGTGTCAACACTGAGAACTGGACAAGATCACCTTCACCTCCCTTCCTGCCCTATGCTTGTATTCCAGCCTCTTTGGCAACATATATCAGTTCTGAAATTAATTATCCCTCACATTCTAAGTCCTTAGTCTCCTTTGGCCCAGAGTTTGCCAATTAGGAAATTGGATGACATTAATTTTCCAAAGTGGACCTATCATTAGGATGAGGAAATCAGATTTGTTTTCCATTATACTGCAGACAGGCTTTGAACTGGCTCTTTAAGGATGAAAGGACTGTTTCCCTAAGCCACCACCAACCTCCCTGCAGTACTACTACCTAATACCGTCCTGAACTAAGCCCTTTCTGATAAATGTCAATGCCAGTCAGCTTGGCAGCTGTAGACACAATTTGGGTCACTCTGCTGGAATTTGACTGTGTATGTATGTATCCTGTGCCACCTCTGACACCATTATGTCATGTGCCAAGCACACAAGTGAGCCAGTGATGATAGTGATTTACTCTGATAAAAGAAAAAGAATGACCTGAAGGTAAGCCTTTATACACCAAGGACATGGTATATAATTAAGAACATTTTTGACTTTAGGAGCTTTCCTGCCTTTCTTTCTGTATTTTCTCAAGCTTATACCCTTAATGACCCTTTCTGTAATTTAAATAATAGAAAGTCTTTGCAGATGTCTTTAAAATAAGTAAGGTTCAGGAAATGTTCACTGTCCAACACACTTTGGAGTTTGCGTCTCCTTTCTGTTTTATCCCTATAGTGTTCTTTTTAGCATCCCACAATTTACTTAAACACAACAATTACCAATGACTCTGATTAAGTTCTAGTCACAAGCAGCAGCTAATCATACACAATAGCTTGTTGGTTCAAGATGGGGAGGGGCTATATATAGCTCAGTGGTGAAAAAAAAAAAGCATGCCTTGAATACAAATGGTCCCAGCATCTCTGATAGAATCATAGAATAGTTGGAAGGGGCCTACAAGACCATCAAGTCCAACCCACTGCTCAATGCAGGAATCCAAGTCAGAGCATCCCTGACAGATATTATTATTATTATTATTATTATTATTATTATTATTAAATTTATTAATTGCCCATCTGGCTGGTCACCCAGCCACTCTGGGTGATGTACAGTAATAGAACAGTTTAAAACAATAAAATTCTACAGTAAAAACATCATATTTCTAAAAATACCCTAACCTACCCCAAATGCCTGCCTGAACAACCATGTTTTTAATGTGTGGTGGAAGCTCACTAAAGGGGGTCATGGTGGAGTTCCCTAGGGAGGGAGTTTTATTTTATTTATTTATTATTAAATTTATTAATCGCCCATCTGGCTCGTCACCCAGCCACTCTGGGCGATGTACAGCGTATAATAAAACAGTTTAAAACAATAAAATTCTACAATAAAAACGTTTTCTAAAATACCCTAACCCACCCCAAATGCCTGCCTCAACTACCACATTTTTAATGCACAGTGGAAGCGCATTAAAGAGGGGGCATAGCGGAGTTCCCTAGGGAGGGAGTTCCACAGAGTGGGGGCCACCACAGAAAAGGCCCTCTCCCTCTCCCCCACCAATCTAGCAGTCCTGGCTGATGGGACAGAGAGAAGGCTATCCGAGGCTGATCTTGTTAAGCGGCCTGTCTGGTGTTGCTGGAGGCGCTCCTTAAGATAGGCTGGGCTGGAACCATATAGGGTTTTAAAGGTCAAAACCAACACCTTGAATTTGGCCTGGTAAACAACTGGTAACCAGTGCAACTCCTTCAGCACTGGAGTGATGTGATCTCGCCGGCAGCTGCCTTTAATCAGGTGAGCTGCCATGTTCTGTACCAGCTGCAGCTTCCGAACCATCTTCAAGGGTAACCCCATGTAGGCAGATGGCTGTCCAATCCAACCTCATCTTGAATGCCTCCAGTGTGGGAGAGCCCACTACCTCCCTGGGTCATTGTCTCCATTGTCGTATTGTTCTAACAGTCAGGAACTTGATCTCATTGCAGGATAACCCCTGTCTAGACCATGGAGAGGCAGTGCTAGTGCCAGTCAGAGTAGAGCTAGATGGACCATGGTCTGACTCAGCATAAGGCACTTCCACATGTCAGTGTAATGAGGTTGCATATCTCTATTAGGGGTGGGCCCAAATGGTCTGGGTTGGATTATTTCAGCCCTGAAATGGCTTTGTAAATACCCACCCCCCAAAAAAAATTGGAGGGGCGGGGACTTACCTTACACCTTAAAAAATCAACTAACCAAATTTTTAAAGTACACTCATTCCTGAGCAGAGAGAGAGAGAGACAAAGAGAGAGAGATCCCCTGAGGGTGGTTGGAAGGTGGCTAGCATTATTCAGCTTTCAGAGGGAAATAGTGTTGTCACCATATCTTAAAACAAGACCCAACACTGATGCCATTGCCTTTTGTGAGAAGAATAATATGGTGGCTGGTAGTCCACAGCTGACCATCCCAAAGAGCTATCATTCTCTCTCTCTCTCTCTCTCTCTCTCTCTCTGCAAGAGAGAGGATACAAGCATACAAGTTCAGGGGTATGGAAGGAAGATACAGACAGCATTTTAAAGACTTTTTTTTAAGGATAGAAGGCAGAAGTACAGGGCCAGCCCTACCATAAGGCAGAGTGAAGCAGTAGTCTCAAGCAGCACATGCTAGGAAGTGGCAACAAAGTGCTGGAGGAGAGACCTATGTGCTATGAGGCCTGCCCTGCTTCCCCTAAGTCAGCTTGCTCCATTCAGGTACAGAGGAAGAGGATGCCCCATCATTAGTGCTGAAGACAGATTCATCTGTCAGTCAGTCATCTTTTGTACATGGAATGGGAGAGATGTCATCTTGTTCTTCGCCACAGGCAACAAAATATATTGGGACAGCCCTGAAGAAATACCACTCCCAAAAGATATCAGGGTATTCCTCTACACTCTAAAAGAATAGCCAAAATGGCTACCACATTTCTCCACCCACAAATAGCCTACAGACACTCATGTAACATAATGTATATGTCTCTACCTAATAAACCATGAGTTACCTCAGAACTGAGTCTATTTTCAGAAACAATAAGATAGGATTTAAAACTGCATATTTCACATGAGAAATATACAGATGTGTCCTTTTACCAAGTAAACATACAGTTGAAAGCCACAATGTTATGGACAGATAGAAAAAGCTGAGACTCGTGCCTTTTATTTTGATAGCTTTAAATAGGCAAGGGGTTGTGGGGTTTTGTATTATTAATAAACTTACATTTTTGAGCTGCATCAAGAAGCTTGTCTGGTAAACAGACATATTATTTAATTGCATTAAGTGTAAGAATTGCATAAAAGCAGAATTTCACATTGAACAGCTTTTCCCATCATGGTGCTACATAGAAGTCAAGAATGAAATATTGTTCGTCCCATCTCTCCAGTTATGATTTCAAGATAAACAGTCTGCCGACAGCAGCTGGCTCTCCTTTTGTTCCAGGAGGTCTGTATTTAGTCCATGTAAAATGGATTTCGTTTGTCCGAGATCAAACTGGCTGCATTGTCAAAACAATGGCTTGGGCCAGCATCCCCCTCAACAGGAAACTTGTGCGCACATTCGCTCTCAAAACACACACCATTTTGACGTCTGCCTCACCACTTGCGGCTGTCCTTCAGTGCGCCTGACAATTAGATTAAAAGGTGGTTTAAAAAGCCTCAGTAGAAAAAGAACCAAATGTGTAAATCACTCTGGGCAATGTAACCTCTGAAAAGCAAGGCTTTGAATTCTCTGAAGGGAGGCAAATTCCTTTTGCTTTTCACACAAACATTCACAATGTAGTCATGGGCAGGATATTGTCAATAATGTAGGATTAAAGGTGATGGGGGGGGGGCACAGTTGAGATCACTTGAGATTTCAAAGGAAGTTTAATGCTCTGAATCTTATTTCTGCCTTGACCCAGACAGGTCCATTTGGCCTGCTTCAGGCCGCTTGCATGAAACACACGTAAGCTGTTTCTCACTATTGCACTGGCAAATTATTGATGTTCTCAGGCTGGTTGGTTTTCTTTTCAAGCTTGACTTCTTAATGCTGCACTGAGTTCTAGACTTATTTCTTCTTCTTTTTTCAAAGTAAGAGCCAGGACAGAGGATCTCTTGCTTAGAAATTAAAATTGGAACTGTATCTGAAGATAGAAACAGATCATGGTGTAAAATTGAATCCAAATGAGGGTGGTTCTTATTTCATTCCTTTTTTTTTCTTCCCCCAAGTACAGAGCTCATGTGCTGGTTTTAATCTGGGAGGCTGGATGCCAGTTTGGAATAGCGAGGGAAGCAGATACAATGCAGGCTTTTCTATCTTACCCTATTACAACTTATCCCTGAACTTAGGTGACCTGCTTTGGGGCAAAAGGACAAATCGAGCCAGGGCCTCATTTGATGAAAGGCAGAAGATGGTGATCAAGTACATGTGGGATCAGGGGTAGGGGAGAGGTTGACGTTTTTATGGAATAATGATGATTAGTAAAAACAGACCTTTTTTGACGTTTTTCTGTGAACAGCCATTCAACTAAGTCTTGGTGGTATCGGCAGATTTATCATCTATGGACAGATATACAGCAGAGACTTTCAGAACAAAGGTATCTCATTTTGGCACAGTACTGTCAGAGACCTGGAGAACCCCATGTGGTGTAGTGGTTAGAGTACTGGAGTAGGTCTGGAGAGACTTGGGTTCTCATGCCCACCCAGCCAAGAAGCTTGCTAGGTGATATTGGGCCAGTCACAATCTCCTAGTCTAATCTACCTCACATGGTTGCTGAGAGAATAAAATGAGGGTAACCGTGTACATTGCCTTTTGCTCCTGGAAGGAAGGGTGGGATGATGATGATGATGATGATGATAACAACAACAACAACAATAACAATAACATCATCAACAACAACACACAGAAATACATCAGCAAAGGGTAGAAGAACAAGTCACTCAGTGTTTATTTTCCATTTGTATGTCTACTTGTGAAATGTCAAGAGAAAACTATTACAAAAATTCTCTAATGTTGAAGTAGCATCAAAGGGGGAAGAATAATCAAAATGCTTTCTCTTTTTATACCACATGGCTGATGAAAATACCAAGCATGGATCATGTAGAGCAGGGGTAGGGAACCTTTCCAGCCAAATTCCAATCTGGGAAAAAAGTCTCAAATTGGATCAGAGAGTGAAGCCAAAGACAGAATGGGCATGGCCAAAATGGGATTATTTTCAATGTTAAACCTACTCAGAAGTAAGCAGGACAAGTCATAGAGAATTGAGCACTGGAAATGTTTTCACTTGTTGGGATTTTGTGCTTCCTTTGTTCTGTGCCTGAAAATAGCAGGTACCATAAAACCCAGAGTCAGTGAGATACAAGGCAATATACTATTCCGGTGGACAAGCAAGGCATGTCCAAACAAGCCATTTTCTGTGTACTTGTCCCAGTGCTTGTGAGGGTCAGGATTCCCTGCTGAACTTCAAAAGCCAAATCAAAAACACAGACAAGAGGCTTCTATCCATGGCTCTTTAATTATTTACTTCAATGGGTCATACAGATGCAAATTGTCAGTAACTCACAGTCTACAAAGAAAAGGCCTTCAGGGCGTTCAAGAGGAAGCTACCAAGGTTGAAAGTTGCCCACCATTTGAGAAAAGGCGGGCAGGCTATCCTAACTTAAGGGGTGGGGGGATCTCCCTCTATCTCATGAGGTCTGTACATGTAGCTGTTCCTGTTGGACCAGTCAGACAGATCGCCTAAGCTCTGCCCCTGCCATCTCTCTCTTGGCTCTGCGTCTGCACCTGGTGTCTAAGAATTCAGGCTCTCCAAGCCCCACCTCTCCTTGTTCACTATCTCTCACAGAAGTGTGTGAGGAGAAGGCCTCTCCGTCCAGCTGGACTATTGAAACCTGAGGAGTCTGTCTCTCCCTGTCTGGAAGTGTCTGGGAAAGTTCCTCCCCCATGTTTTGTGGTTCCTCTTCAGAATCTGAGCTACTCTGGCACTGCCTATGCTCCAAGGCACCCCTGACAGTGAGGGTTAGAGACTCAATTAGAGTCTTGCTTTGCATGAACAAGGTCCGGAGGTCTCCAAACTAGGGATGTCAGAGAATTTCTCCACGAATCTCCAGGAGGCCAAATGCCAAAGCATTCGGCCCCCCAAAATTGGTGGAGAAACGGTCCACCCCCCTGCCCCCCCGGGATGGGACTTACTTTGAGCAAATGTCCCTGGCGGCGGCGGCTCCCGGCGGCTCCCAGCAGCGGTTCGGCGGCGGTTGAGCGGCGGTCGGGGGCAGTTCGGCGGCGGCCGGTCTTCTGACCAGCTGCCGCCACCACCATTTCCAAATAAAACAACAACAACAACAACAAAGGTGATAGGCTACGTAAATATTTACGTAGCCTATCACAGCTAGATTGTTAAAAAAACACTGTGATAGGCTACGTAAATGTTTACGTAGCCTATCACGGCTGACTTTGGACAAAAAAAAAAAAGTGCATACGCAAATGGCAGTGCCCATGGGCGCCGCCATTTGCGTTCCTTATTTTGGCCCGGGTAGTCTACATAAATATTTATGTAGACTACCCAGGCCAAAATAAGGAATGCAAATGGCAGCGCCCATGGGCACTGCCATTTGCGTATGCGCTTTTTTTTTTTTGTCCGAAGTCAGCCATGATAGGCTACGTAAACATTTACATAGCCCATCACAGCTGACTGCAGGCCAGGGACGCAAACGGCGGCGGCTACGGCTGCCACCATTTGCGTCCTGGCAGGAGAAGGGGTTTCACGGCCGGAGAGACGGGGCGCTCCCCCCGGCCAGAATTTTGGCGGGGAGGGATGGGGCGCCTCCCCCCTGACCAGAATTTCGGCAGGGAGGGATGGGGTGCCTCCCCGCCACCCAAAATTTCAGGGGGAGGGACAGAGAGCCTCCCCCAAACCGCGAAGGAAGCTTCGGGATCAGATAAGTGACTTTCGTCCATCCCTACTCCAAACTGGAGGAATGGGCATTAAAATGGTAAATAGAGTTCAGTAGGGGTGCACGAAACCCACTTACCTGGTCTCGCAGCTTTTTGCGGTGGGGGGGAGGCGCTTCGCTGCTCTCCCCCTGAAGTTCAGGCCGGGGGGGGAGGCTTCCTGCCTCGCCCGGCTGAAATTCAGGCCGGGGGGGAGGCTTTCCGCCTTGCCCAGCCGAAATTCAGGCCGGGGAGGAGGCGCCTCGCCCGGCCGCGAAATTAAAAGTTAAAAAAAAAAAACGCCCCCGTGATAGGCTACGTGACGATTAACGTAGCCTATCACGGCTAGATTTGCAAAGTCAGCCATGATAGGCTACATAAATCGTCACGTAGCCTATCACGGGTGACTTTAAAAAAACAAACAAAGCGCGTACGGATAATGGCGGCCCCCATAGGGAGCCGCCATTCCCGTTCCTTATTTGGTCACTGTAGTCTACGTAAAGATTAAGTAGACTACGGCGAAAATAAGGGCAACGCTATTTGCGTTGCCCTTATTTTTGCCGTAGTCTACATAAAGATTTACGTAGACTACAGCGACCTAATAAGGAATGCGAATGGCGGCTCCCTATGGGGGCCGCCATTTGCGTACGTGCTTTTTTTTTTTTAAGTCACCCGTGATAGGCTACGTGACGATTTATGTAGCCTATCACGGCTGACTTTGCAAATCTAGCCGTGATAGGCTACGTTAATCGTCACGTAGCCTATCACGGGGGCGTGTTTTTTTTTTAGTTTTATTGGAATGGCGGCGGTGGCAGCCGGTCGAAAGATCGGCTGCCGCCCCCGCCCCTGACGAAGACCCGACGAACCGCCGCTGGGACCCGCCGCCAGGAGGGACATTCGGCAAAGGTAAGTCCCATCCCGAGGGGGGTGCGGGGTGCGGGGGGTGCGGAGAATTTCTCCCCGAAAATTGTTCGGGGGGCCAAACATGTTGGCGCTCGGCCCCCCGAAGTTTGGGGGAGAAATTCTCCGCCAACCCTAGAGTTCAGTGTATGCAAGTGGAAGTTGACACATATTGGGGCAAAAAAGCAAAAAAAACTCATCCTAAATTCTCATCCACTGAGGGGGGCTGAACTAGAGGTAGTTGACCAGGAAAGGGATCTTGAGGATATGGTTGGTAGCTCAGTGAAAACATCAATCCAATGTGCAGCTGCTGTGAGAAAAACCCATCTTGGGGGATCATAAGGAAAGGAATCAAAAATAAAAATGCCAGCATCATAGTACCTTTATACAAATCTATTATGAGGCCATACTTTGAATACTATATACAATTTGATCACTGTAGAGTTAGAAAGGGTACCAAAAAGGGAAACAGAAATTATCAAGGTGTTGAAGCAACTTCCTAATGAGGCAAGGTTACAACATTTGGTGCTCTTTGGTTTGGTACAAGGACAAAGACGTGGGATGGGAGGACATGCTAGAGATGTATAAAAAATCATGCATGGTATGGGCAAAGTGGAACAAAGTGGATTTTTCTCCCTCTCATGAAACTAGAACCCAAGGTAGGGATGTCAGAGAATTCTGCGACGGATCTCGGTGAGGCTGAATGCCAGTACATTCGGCCCCCCGAAATCCATTGCGGAATGAAGCCCCCATCCCCCCAACTCATGAAAGGTGTGCAGGATGAAGTCCCCCCCGCTCCCAACCCACAAAAGGCGTGTGAAATGGAGCACTTACCTGCTCCCGTCCGTGCTGCTTTGCGAATGGCAGCCGTCCTGCGGCCGCCATTCCCTTCCTCTTCATAGCATAGCCATTTGCGTCCCTGTGGAGGCTGTGATAGGCTACGTAAGTATTTACGTAGCCTATCACGGCAGGGGGGAAAAAACCCAGCATACGCAAATGGTGGTAGCCGCCGCCATTTGCATACACTGGGTTTTTTTCCCCCTGCCGTGATAGGCTACGTAAATATTTACGTAGCCTATCACGGCTAAATACAGGGATGCAAATGGCAGTGGCTACGACAGACACCATTTGCGTCCCTGCAGGACTGCCCAGCGGCCAGATGTCCGGCTGCGGGCGGCCAGAGCCGGCCGGGCAGGGTTTCAGGGGGGAGGACCAGATCACCTCCTCCTCCCATTGAGGATTCTGGGGGGAGGGACAGAGCACCTCCCCCCCCAGCAGAAACAGAACGGAATGGAAGGTAAGTGTTCCGTCCATCCCTAACCCAAGGTCATCCAGTGAAGCTGATTGGTTCACACCGCATATAGTTGTTAAACTGTGGCGTTCACTTCCATAAAATGTAGTGTCAGGGTGGGCATCAAGGGCAGGCATGGTTGGGCAGCCAGCAGAGGCCCGCTGACAAAAGCCTCCTGGAGTTGCTCCTCCTGTTCACAACTGCAATCTGCTTGTTCACCTTCCTCTCACTCTGGTCCTGACAATGGTAGTCAGAAGGAGCAGCAGTAGATTGATTTTATTTATTTATTTATTTATTTATTTATTTATTTCATTTACTGCCCAACAGCCAAAGCTCTCTCTGCCTACTTGCTCACTGGCTCTCTGCCTGTCAGTCAAGCAAGCAAGTGGGGGCAATGTGGAGAAAGAAGAGGAGGGGCAATAGCAGCTGGTAACAATGGTGGTAAGAAGGTAGACTTACTGAGGGTGGGGGCCCAGTAAGAGTGTCTTGCCCAAGGACGCTCAAAAACCTGGAGCCCGTACTGGTGAGTTGACTTCTTGGTGGATAAACCACTGCACCAGTTCCCTATTAGTGTTGCTATGACATCTTTTATTCAGGATAGCATTCTTTCATTTCTCATTCAAAAAAACTTAACTAAAAAAATCAATTTTCAAAAGAATTGATAGAGCAAATTTCACACACTTTTCTTTGGCTGAGAGATGTTAACTGCTGAATCCTCCTAGCCTGACCCCTTCCTTCCTCCCTACTATCCAGAGTCAAAAGATTCATGACTGAAGAAAGAAAAAAAGGAAGACACATACATGAGAAAAGAGGAGCTCCTGAAACAGGAGCTGGATCTAAATCTGCTATCATCTGACTTCAGCTTATTCTACTACTTCGTCCAAGGTATTTTTTAATCAGGAGAAATCCAGACCAAGAGTCTTAGAGGATTATTTTTAGTGGCTTTGGAAGACAGTTGCTCATAAAACATGCCAAGAATAAAGCTCTTAGTAGCAACATTTAACACCATTGTACTTTATTCCCAGAAAGGCATGTGGGTGTTAGGTTTAAACACACCAAGCTTCTGTTTTTGAATCTGTGACAAAATAAGCCCCAATCTCCCTTGCTCTTTCTTCAGACCAGCCCAAAGTGGATTAATCTAAAGGAATTTCACACCAGCTGTAAGGAGCCAGACTGAAGTGTCATGGGCTTTGTGCTGACATGCAGAAGTACAGGAGAGCTGCTGCCCAAGTCTCTCATTATAACACTTGCCATGGCAACAACTAGCCTTGTTCTGCTCTGTGGAAGTGTTGCATCTATTCTAGTGCAAACATACAGAGGAGCAAAAGTCCTAAGAAGCTGCTGTATACCATTGGTCCATCTAGCTCAGTATTATCGAAATCATGGATGTTGAACTCCAATCCTACAGGCCAAATCTGGCCTACCTGGGGTAACAATTCAGCCTTCCAGGGTTCCCCAGGTGGCTACACACACCCTTCTCTGGACCCAGTAGGGATGTATGAAAGTCACTTACCTTTGCGGAGCTTGGATTCGCGGTGGGGGGGAGACGCTCCATCCCTCCCCCCGGAATCCTCTCTGGGCCAGCTCCGCTCCGCTGTGGCTCCGCAGAGCCACCAGACAGGCTGCTGCAGATGCAAATGGCGGCCGCTGTAGCGGCCGCCATTTGCATCCTGTGAAGCTGCCATGATAGGCTACGTAAGTATTTATGTAGCCTATCACGGCAATCCAAAAAAACAAACAAACAGCGTAAGCAAATGGCGGTGGCTATGGCAGCCGCCATTTGTGTTCCCTATTTTTAGCCGTTTTAGCCTACATAAATATTTACGTAGGCTAAAACGGCTAAAAATAGGGAATGCAAATGGCAGCCACTGTAGCCACCGCCATTTGCGTACGCTGTTTTTTTTTTGGCTTGCCCTGATAGGCTATGTAAATACTTATGTAGCCTATCACGGCCTCTTCAGGGACGCAAAAGGCGTCCCTGCGTTAGCCGTGATAGTCTACGTAAGTTTTTATGTAGCCTGTCATGGCTATGATGAAGTGAATGGCGGCCACAGGGCAGCCGGCATTCGCAAGTCAGCGCGGATGGCAGCACGTAAGTGCTCCATTTCACGTGCCTTTCGTGGGTTGGGGGGGCGGGAGCTTTGTTCCGCCATGGATTTCGGGGGGCCGAATGCACTGGCATTTGGCCTCACCGAGATTTGTGGTGGAATTCTCTGACATCCCTAGGACCCAGCCATTTCTGATGGTTCATCAGATGGTTCGGTGGTGTCCCGGTTTTTGCATATTTCCCCCCTCATTCTAGGAGGTTGAAATGCCTCTCTGTAGTTATTGGCCATAAGACCATGAAGCTAAAATATGCTGGCAATTTTGTTATTTGGCCTCACCGCTTTTATCTTCATCCCCGCCCACCACTGGATAAGTCACTTGAGAGCTTCTCTGAAACTGAATTCATCCCTCAGGCTAAATTCAACCCTCCTGGTCTATGCTGACTGGAAGTGGTTCTCCAGAGTTTCAGGCAGGAACCAGGGATATTTGTTGTCAGTGCTCATTTGAGCTTGGGACCTTTTGCATGCAAAGAATATACACTGCCACTGAGCTATATCCCTTCCATGGGCATCTGCTCATAGGGGCAAGGGGATGCAACTGCACCCATCTCCCCCAGATTCCAGTCATGCTATCATTCTGAGAGCAGCAACAGGGCTGTTGTGCTTAGTGATGTATGAAAGGGACTTACCTGGTCCCGCAGCTTGCTTCGCGGTGGGGGGGGAGGCGCTTCGGTTCTCCCCCCGAAGTTCAGGCCAGGGGGGGAGGTGCCCCGCCTCACCCAGCCAAAATTCAGGCTGGAGGGGCGCCCCGCCTCGCCCGGCCGAAATTCAGGCCGGGGAGAAGCGCCCCGTCTCCCCAGTCGTGAAAGAAAAAGTGGGAAAAAAAAAACTGTGATAGGCTACGTAATGATTAATGTAGCCTATCATGGCTAGATTTCCAAAGCCAGCCGTGATAGGCTACATTAATCGTTACGTAGCCTAACATGGGTGACTTTGGGGGGGGAAAAAAAGCGTGTACGCAAATGGCGGCGCTCATGGGCGCCGCCATTTGCGTTCCTTATTTGTTCCCGGTAGTTTATGTAAAGATTTACATAGACTATGGCGAAAATAAGGGCAACGCTATTTGCGTTGCCCTTATTTTCGCCGTAGTCTACGTTAGGGTTGGCGGAGAATTTCTCCCCAAAACTTCGGGGGGCCGAGCGCCAACGTGTTCGGCCCCCCAAAGAAGTTTTGGGGAGAAATTCTCCGAACCCCCCCGCCCCCCGCACGCCCCCCGGGATGGGACTTACCTTTCCCGAATGTCCCTCCTGGCGGCGGGTCCAGCCGGCAGTTCGGCGGGTCTTCTTCAGGGGTGGGGGCGGCAGCCGATCTTTCGACCGACGGCCACCTCCGCCATTCCAATAAAAGTAAAAAAAACAAACAACGCCCCCGTGATAGGCTACGTGACGATTAACGTAGCCTATCACGGCTAGATCTGCAAAGTCAGCCATGATAGGCTACATAAATCATCACGTAGCCTATCACGGGTGACTTTAAAAAAAAAAAAAAGTGCGTACGCAAATGGCGGCCCCCATAGGGAGCCGCCATTCGCGTTCCTTATTTCGTCGCTGTAGTCTACGTAAAGATTACGTAGACTACGGCGAAAATAAGGGCAACACTTTTTTTTTTTTTTTTACTTTTTTTTTCGCGGCCGGGCGAGGCGAGGCGCCTCCTCCCCGGCCTGAATTTCTGCCGGGCGAGGAGGGAAGCCTCCCCCCCCCGGCTTGAACTTCAGGGGGAGAGCAGCGAAGCGCCTCCCCCCCACCGCGAAAAGCTGCGAGACCAGGTAAATGGCTTTCGTGCACTCCTAGTCTACGTAAATCTTTACGTAAACTACCGGGACCAAATAAGGAACGCAAATGGCGGTGCCCATGGGTGCCGCCATTTGCGTACGCACTTTTTTTTTTTCAAAGTCACCCGTGATAGGCTACGTAATGATTTACGTAGCCTATCACGGCTGACTTTGGAAATCTAGCCGTGATAGGCTACGTTAATCGTTACGTAGCCTATCACGGGTTTGTTTGTTTGTTTACTTTATTTTGTAAAGGTGGCGGCGGCAGCCGGTCGGAAGACCGGCCGCCGCCCCTGCCCCCGCCGAAACGCCGCCGAAACGCTGCCGGGACCCGCCGCCAGGAGGGACATTCGCAGGAGGTAAGTCCCATCCCGGGGGGGGGGCGGAGAATTTCACCGCCAATTTTGGGGGGCCGAATGCGTTGGCATTCGGCCTCCCCGAGATTTGGGGAGAAATTCATGGCCATCCCTAGTTGTGCTGTGCTTGCCCCGTCTGTCTCTACTTTCAATTTCCAGCCAGTCGGGACAGGAAGTTGGTGTTTTAGGGAAATGCAGATGTGGCTGTGAAATTGATTGTAGCAGCTGTGTAATTCAGTAAGGTTTAGAATGGGTTGTTGTGAGATGCGTATGCGCAAAAACACACACACACACAATGTACAATTCAATGAAAAGTATGCAATTCCAAAAGAACTTTGCTGTAGTTCAAAATCAAGCTTTGCAAAAGATGTGTTGTTAGCTGATGTAAAAGCTGGCTGATAACAATGTGAATAAAGTGAGTAGTCCAGGCTTCTCTAGAACCCTAAAACCTGATCAAGCATACTCATTCTCCTTCGACTGATAAAGACACTCCCTGCAGACTCCACTGCTACTCTTTAGAGCTGCTTTCCCCAACCCGGTGCCCTTCAGATGTTTTGAACTTCAACTCCAACCAGCCCCAGCCAGCATGGCAAATGGTCTGGATTGCTGGGGTTGCAGTCTAAAACATCTGGAGGGCACCAGGTTGTGAAAGACTGCTCTAGAGAGCATTCACCAATGTTTCCAAGATGAAGGAAATCATTCTAGGATGAGTCATGTGAAGTTCTTGATGTTATGATAAGTCCAGTGATGCCATAAAATATATGTTCTGATATTCATAAGACAGCTGTACTGTCTTACAGTACCCTGTACCCTTTTATTCCTCTGTGTGTGTGTTTAATCTCTCACTCCACCTAAAGTTTTGTTGGCGTTCATGATGCCTCTTGATTATAATACCCTACTGCATTAGTACTGCTCAATTCCCAGGATCTTCTACTACTTAAGTGTGGGTTTCTATGTCACTGAATGTGATGCTAAGCAACAAAGGTACACACAAGGAAAGTGCACAGGTGTGCTGTAGCAGTGTGCGCTATGTGCATGAATTACAACCACAGCCTGCTGTGAAGCTTCACACCCCCCTGGAAAAATTCCAGTGAACACCCATGATCCCTTCCCGTACTCTTGTGTTTTCATCTGTGAATACACAATACAGAGACTATAGGATTTACTCCCTAGTTAGCAGGTTTAGGGTTGCAGCCTGAGTGGCTCACCTTATGCCTTTCTAGCAGGGGCTGTTCTGAATTAGTGCCTGGGCATGGTAATGGACTGGATGAGGAGCAATAAACTGAAACTCAATCCAGACAAGGTGGAGGTACTGTTATTAGGTGGTTTGTTTGCCCAGCTAGGTGATGTTTGACCTGTTCTTGAGGGGGTTGCACTCCCTCTAAAGGATCAGGTTTGCAGTTTGAGGGTGGTCTTGCATCCAGAACTGTCACTTGATGCACAGGTGAACTCAGTGGCATGAAGCACTTTTTATCAGCTTAGGCTGGCATACCAACTGTGCCCTTCTCTGGACAGAGATAGCCTAGCCACAGTTATCCATGCTCTGATAACTTCTTGTCTGGATTACTGCAGTGTGTTATACGTGGGGCTGCCTTTGAAAACGGTCTGGAAACTTCAGCTGGTCCAAAACAGGGCAGCAAGATTGTTAACACGGACTGGCAAACAAGATTACATTATGCCAGTACTTTTCCAGCTGCACTGGCTGCCAGTCCACTTCCAAGCCCGATTCAAAGTGCTGCTATTAAGATTCAAAGCTCTAAATGGTTTGAGGCCAGGTTATCTGAAGGATCGCCTCCTCCAATATGTGCTTGCCCAGACTCTAAGATGATCTTCAGGGGGTCCTCCTCTGTGAAGCCCTGCCAAAGGAAATGAGGTGGGGTGGCTACCAGGAAGAGGACCTTTTCTGCTTTGGCGCCCCGGCTGTGGAATGAGCTCCCTAGAGATGTTCACCTGGCACCTATGTTGTACTCCTTCCAATGCCAGGTGAAGACCTGTTTATTCTCCCATTATTGTAGCATTTTAGCTTCCTAGTCTTTTAGCTCTGGTGTTTTAAATCTATATTTTAAATCTCTGGATTGCTGCTAGATTTTATTCTGGTTGTACTGTTATATTATGGTTTTAAGCTTTCATATTTTATATTGTTTTATGCTGCGCTTTGTGGTTTTAATTTTTGTGAACCACCCAGAGAGCTTCTGCCATTGGGTGGTATAGAAATAAATAAAAAAATAAAATCGTATGTATGTATTATTTAGGTTGCAATCATATGTGTGATAAGACAGAAATGAAGTGCAACAACTCCCAACATCCCTCCAGCCAGCCAGGCTGGCTGGGGCATGCTGGGAATTGTAGGACTTTTTTTTTTCCTGTCTAAACATGCATAGGGTTGTGCCGTTATTTGATTTATATCCTGCCCTTCCTCGCAAAGAGCCCACGAGGGCTAACAACTGACATAAAACAGAGTATAACACATAAACCACATTACAATCGTAAATCTAAAATCACAAATATATAATAAAATACAGTAAAATAACAGAATTCATCAGAAACACATAAAGCACCTGTCTATACCCCACCAAAGCTTGCACAAATAAATACATCTTTAACTGGCATGGCATCTAAAGGAAAACAGTGTGGGGGACAACTGGAAGGGACTTCCATAACCACAATCATGCCTGTGTCCAATATCACATGACATAAGTTGTTTCCCATTTAGCTTCAGATCCCATGTGCAAAGCATTTTGATCCTCTCTCCCCCCACCCCACTGGTTAATATTTGGGACAGAAACAGAAACTTGAGCCTGTCTCCCTTGTAGCTTCCAGGCAACTGTATGTGGAATTAACATTACAAAAATAATAACGGAGAAAGTGGAACTAGAATACTAGGGCTCCAGATCCACAGAACCAATTTATTTGCCATGCTGATCCCTACTGACTTCTATTGCTTTTCAGTCACCCTAGAAGAAGGAAAGGGGCTGTAAGGCATTGGATACCACTTCAAACCCTTTAGCCTTTTCCTAACCTTTGGGCTAATCCTGATACATTCAATAGGCCGGGTGGGAAAGCAAGACTAATGCAGAGCTCTTCCATCCACTGTATGTGGCTGAGGTGACCTTTAAAATAGGGGGGATTTAGCATGAAAAATTCTCAAAATTGAAACTGGGTAAGGCCAATGGGATTACCACCCATGACCCTTGAGAAACCTCACAAGCATAGATTGAATGGCCCACATTTTATCCAACCATTAAAATAGCGAACTTCATTTACTACCTCTTAACCTTTCTATAGAAAATGCCGCAAACAATCCCGGGAAAACAATTTCCCCACAGATAGTGCTAAGAAAATCAATTACATTAATATAACAGGTGCTTTAAAATTTAATGAAAGATGGATTAGTTAGCAAATGAAAAAAAAGGGGGGAAAGCTTATCTTCACATCGAAAACAGCAGTTCTACTCCAAGCTTCTGTAAGTCATTTCAAGGAAATATATTTGGTGGATTACTGCCTGATTCCCATAGTTTTACAATAGCATTCATGCATGCAAGATATGACATTATGTCCAGCTTAACATTTTAAAGTGCCATATCTGGCAATGTGAGATGCAGTTCCCTGGCCACCTGAAATATCATTGCTATTTTCCCCACTATGATCACAACTTTTCAAACCCTTTTCAAGTGGGCTTGAGGGAATTAATTCACCTTCTTCTTCTTTTTGAGAATGAGCTTTGGATGGTGCATTTGTGCACCTTCCTTGTCTGATGATTTCATTTCATTTACTGGTGTTGTCTAGCTGGAGTTTGACCTCTGGCATAAAATGACAGACAAAAGATGAAGCTCCTACTTTTCATGATTATTGCTGGTAAATACATTTTGCATTCTGTGAGCCCAGATACAGACCTGGCATTTCATGACCTATCATCTTCCAATCCAAAGATGATTAAAGTGAGTGCAGGTAGGGGTGGGCATATTCGTTAGTTTTCCTTTCTCCCACATTCAAATGTTTTAAACCGCATTTTTTTCTTGAATTTTTTGCACTTTTTGCATCTTCCCAAAAACAAACTGAAACTAAATGCTCACCTATCTGCCCTGGCCAAATTCAATAGCTACTGTTATTCCCAGCATGGAGAGAACTGTGATGGACCTATCCACCATATAGATTTTAAGGATGAGGAACCTATCAGGAAAAAGAGTTGGCAACCCTTGTATTTTGTGTGATGGCATTTCTCTGGCATATGAGGACGAGTGGGGAACTTAATGGGGCATGATGACAACTGCTAGCTGGACTGGTATTTAGAAGAGTTTTTTTTCTTTTTCTTTCTATAAGTGTGCCCTTATAAATTTCAAACAGTAAAACACAAGATACATTTTATTAAAATGCTCTCACCCATGGTTTCATCTTCTTTTGTATGACTTTTGTATGTCTTTGTGTCTGAAATCCGATCTGTTGCCTTAGGACTGAGTGAATAGCAACTTTTTTAAACAGGTGTAAATAGAAAATGTTATATATTTATTTATTACATTTCTGTACTGCCCAATAGCCAAAGCTCTCTTGAAGTAAAATCATGAATTGCTCTTCTTCCACTACTGCATTTCCCTGTTTGCCTCCACTCTCAGGACAGCCATGCTTGGAAGCCTCAAGGCAGACTCCATTATGGGAAATGGACTAGACTGTCAGGGCCTCGACCTTATTTATCTAAAATAGTCCCCTAATTAAATAAAGTTGAAGGGGGGCTTTTAACTCCACCCCCCCCCGTCGATATAGGAAATCCAAGGTGAAAGCACCCCCAAGAGATGGCTGATCAGTCTTTCTTGAACATGCATGGGAGGCACTGTGAAGAGATGGATGTTAAATAGCTTTAAGGCACCAAGTTTAGGTGGAAAGAAGTCCTACAACTCCCAGCATTCCCCAGGCAGTAGTAGGACTTTTTCCCATCTAAACATGCATAGGATTGTGCCCTGAGATAATATGATTCTCAACAGTTACTGATATATATATATATATATATATATAGAGAGAGAGAGAGAGAGAGAGAGAGTCATGCATCTTAGACATTGCTGGGCAAACAGGGTATATTAAATTCTTGCTCATTTTCATCAGTTTTTAAAAGTGCCCACCCCATTTCTTCCTTTGAAAAATTAGAAAATAAAACTGCATTTGAGAATAAACTGATTCTACCTTTCATCATTACTGAAAACTGAAATAGCCAAGAAACTCCCATCCTCCCCACCACACATACACAACACACACACACACACACAGAGAGAGAGAGAGAGAGAATGGACAACTGAAGGGAGTCATAAGAGTAACATAAGATGAGTCACAGCACAAAGGTTGCAATAACATACTGTTGATCATCTTTGTGTGTTATTTCACTCCACCCTGGACTTGTCTTTGTCAGACTGCCTGTAATTAATGCCTATCATATGCCCCCCTTCTTACATTAAGAGATCCCTTCCCACTCACTCCAAGTTTATTTTTTCACCTGAGCTTATATCACTGTGGTGTGTCTGTGCCATTTCTAACTTAATCTTCATTCCAACTTGCTCTATCATGCTTTGTATAGAAAAGACCATTAGAGGCGTGTTGAGTAAGACAAATGAATCACAAAATGGAGCTTCTGTATTGGGTCTGACAGCTGATTTGCCATATGACCACAACATGAGCTTCTTTTCCTCTGAGAAACAAAATAGGCCAAACAATAAATGGAGATAATGGATTCAAAGTGCAATACAAAAGTCTGTAATTTTCGCCAGTATGCTTTGCAAAACACTTTTTTAAGAGCCTGGCAAAAATAAGCATCAATTTAATATACTCTGCCCAGCAATGTCTAACGTGTCTGACCACTGTATATTTTTGAATGCATTTATCCTCATTAGACTCCAGTGTGACAGCTTCCACTCTATGACTTTTCTGAACTTGGCGAGGAAAATAAATCTATGCCTAGATATCTGAATGGGGTGATTCAAAATAGGACATTACCACACATATGTGTCCTGTTTCATGACTAGACAGGATATTCAGGACAAGTCTTACTGAATTTAGTAGAACTTCCATCTATGTCATTATACTTAGGGCTGTAGGCTTAGGTTGGGTCTCCACATGTAGCAGAATGTTAAAGATGGAATCATATATAATGAACCTTAATAATTAGAGCAGTGTGGGAATGGTCTCTCAAAATTCTCCACCTTATTTGTGGGCAGAGAAATTTGAGTCAATTTTGCACCGAATTTCTCCAGGGGGAGGGGAAATTCTCAACAGTTTCTCACTGGAAGGGCTCCCCATTAGCAGGGCTTGTAGCATAGCTTCTTTCTTTTTTCATAAGGTGGTTTGGTTTGTTCATACAACAACAGCATCAACTGTGTTGGCCCCTATTTTGCATTCAACACAATGCAGCTGTGTGTGTGTGGGGGGGGCAGTGTTCTATCTAGGTGAAGGGAAAAGTTAGCACTGAAAGAAAATCTGTCCTCCAGTTTCCAGAAAATTTTCTTCTTCTATGAAAGAGGCTTCAGTTGTTCTACCTCAATCTCAGGGTGTTTTATCATTTTGTGGCTTTTTTGAGCTTATCAATTTATCTTTTATCAAATGAATGAGAATGATCCAAAAAATTGGGGAAAATATTCAGCACAGCACTACTAATTAGTCACCTTTGCACATATCTGGAGCCCACACCCACACCCACACGGAGGGGTGACCAGCCAATCAGCAAACATGTGCTTGCATAAACTGACATACATTATGGAAGATCTCATCTGCAGTGAAAGCCATGAAATCCAGATGTCACTGGGAATCTGGGATCTCATTTTATCTTATCACATATTGCAAAAGAAGTGGGGACAGCAAAAGTCTGAATATTTGTTCAGTTACATTTCTTGCTTCTTGGAAACTGGCTTTTCAAGTCTGCATTTAGATCATTGGTTACACTGGTTTACATATGGCATTTTGTTATCTTTAATGACATATTCAACAATTTGCCATGTTGGTTGTTTATTTAATCTGGGACATTTGGCTGACTAAACAGCCTAGGTTTACATACATCATTTTAAAGTATATAAAACCTCCATTTTAATTTTTAAGAAGAACATGATGACACACAGATAACATGTTAATGAAATAATTTCATTCTGCTACAGGATACAGAGGGCTGTGGTGTATTATTCAATTCACTTTTCTATGATCTGTGAGATTATTAAAATCCTGAAGATTACTAAGAATGTTCCCCACCATACATTTTTATTAATGCATTTTATATTCAGATAGGTCATTATAATTTCCCTATTGTCAAAGCACAATTTATTTTTAATACATACATCCATAGTACAAGAATTAAAGATTAGACAACAAACAACTACATTCAAGATTCTGATAGTTACAGTAGATGAGTTCACTATGAAACATTTATCAAGTTATATTGACATATTATATATAATAAAAAAATAAATAGTCAGCAAACTTGATTGATGTACAGATCCTCTGAGGGTTAATTTTCTTTGAACCCATAACTTTACAACTATTATTCTGACTCTTCTTTTTTTTTTTTAACATTCATCTAGCATTCACCAAATATGAGTTGGCAGCAGTTAATAAATAGTCACTCTATGCTGAAATCTGCCCTCCAAATTCCTGAAAAATTTCTTCCTGTGAAAGAAGCTTCTGCTCTTCTGTCTCATTCTCAGGATGGTTTAGAGTTTCTTAGGGATGTTAGAGGAATCCATTTGGGAGATGGAACTCAATAGGTTTTCATTAGGGCTGTGTACCACTTTGGCCTGAGGTCCAAACCCCAGGCTGAAGCAGGCCACCCCGGGCCATTTGGGGCCCCTTCTGAGGTGAAGCAGAGGGGGCATGAAGCGAGACAAAGGGGGTCAGGGGCTCTCCAAAGTGCTCACTGCACTTTGGAGTTTCGGCAACCCAGCCCAGCTGCACTGGTGCCTCCAGCTCCTTACCTGAGGTGACTCACAGAAGTCATCACCACCACCACAACCATTGCCTCCATTGCCATCGCCGCTATCACTGCCACTGCTGCCACCATCATCGCCACCCACCACCACCAGCTCCTGAGCCCTGGACACATGTTGGCTCTTTTTGGCAGGAGCTGCTTCGGGTTCAGGGCCAAGTCGGATCAGGGCACCCCTGAATCAGCCCAAGCCAAACTGGGACCACCCTCCAAAGCCACAAAGTGGCTTCTGAGTCAGATCGGGGTGTCCCTGCACAGCCCGAGTTTTTTGTTGGTTCAACCTCCCCAGACTACCTGGCTTGACTTGGTCTCCATTGAGTGAAACCAGTTAGTGGATTTTCCATGTTTTTTAAATTTGTGCAAATTATGGCTGAATTGTTGCACAAATTTGTGTGATTTGCACAAATTGTGCAAAGTATAGCTGGAATTTGCTCAAATTACAGAAATTTCGGCCATATTTTGTGCAAAGTACACAAATTCTAGGGATGTACAGATTCCCCACTGTCCATTCCGGTGGGGAATCCGTGGGGGGGGGGAGGCAATCCATTCCTCCCCCCTGGAATTCTCACAGAGCGGCTCCACTCCATGAGGATTCCGCAGAGCTGAAGGTCGCTGCTTACCAGAATCAGCCAGAGCCCTTCACCTCTGTGCTGATCACCATGTTTTTTTAAAACAATGGCAATTGGCAGGATGTCCCCATAGACTTATACACAATTAGAGCCGTGAATCTTGTGTATAAGTCTATGTAGACTTATATGCAAGATTCATGGCTCTATTTTGCATATAAGTCTATGGGCACATCCTGCCGATTGCCTTTTTTTTTTCAGTGGCGATCAGCGTGGAGGTGACCAGCTCCTGGTGCAACAAGCAGCTGTGTCATCCCGTGTGGAATCCTCCAGGAGAGGAAGTAAATGGAGTTGATCCACCGTGGATTCCTGAGGCTGGATTCCAAAGAATCCGGCCTCATTTGAATCTGCGACCAATTTCTCTAACATCCCTAACAAACTCCAGCCACAAATTGTGCAAATCCTTATTTGTGCAAATTGCATCTGACACCAAAAAATAAATACAGAAATAGTCCCTGGAGTTTGGGGAACACTCACAGCTTCGCTTGCAAATTCATGCTGATTCAGGTAGGCAGCGGAAGTCCATTTAGCCCCCCCCCCCCGGCCATATTTCCAAGCAATGGGCATCCTTAGAATTTATTTTGAATTTATTTTGCTGGTATTTTTGAGCTTAAAAAAAAAAATCATGTGGGGTGGTTGAGGGGTGCTGCGCATTTTTTTTTCTTGTGGGTAGAATGCAGGGTTCTTTCACTTACCTTATTTATGACTTGACTGAGGAATGTGTGTGCCTTATCTTTCAATGTACAATCATTTCTCCAGCAGCTTGTAACCTCCCTAGCTTCCCATACTTCAATTAAAGCCCAGGAAGATTCATCATGAAGTAATTCCTCCCATGGGACTTCAGATCAAGAAGAAGTGGTGGCTTCCAGGAAGCTGAAGAATGATAGAATGATGTGTAATAGAAAGGACAAACACACTGTACCCTCAGCCATTTTGCGATCCCAAGGTAGGCTCAAAAATGCTACCAAAAGACTGCCCATAAGTAAGGTGGAGAATTTCGAGAAGCCATTTGTGCACAGCTCTACTAATTAGTCAGCTACCATACTTTTTGGTTGTATGTTACCTTTAGTAAGAGAGGAAGTATGCCTCTCAGTACCAGTTGCTGGGGAACATCAGCAAGAGAGTGCTATTGTACTCATGCCCTTCTCATGGACTTATTTTATGTATGTATGTATGTATTTTTTATCCCACCCAATAGCCGAAGCTCTCTGGGTGGTTCACAAAAATTAAAACTTCCCATGGGCATCTGACTGACTACTACGGGGACAGAACGCTGGCCTATGGCCTGATCCAACATGGCTCTTCTTATGTTCATTTAAAATATGTATTTTTTGTATTGAGGTGTGGCCCCTTTCCTTGCTAGCTCTTCCAAAGAATCTGACCTCTGGAGTCTCCAGCTTGCTATGTGACGTGATATGCTAATGGCAACTGTCATTAGCCTTTAATGGGAAAAAAATACAGCTGTAAGTGGCGTACTGTATGCCATTTGTGGCCATAAAGCACTGACTTTGACCTAAATTGCAGCTTTTTACGGCTGCATTTAGGTCAAAGTCAGTCCTTTGCGGGCACAAATGGCATACAATACACCATTTATGGCTGTATTTTGTCCCACGATACACTAATGGCAGCTACCATTAGTGTATCACATCGTATAGGGAGCCAGAGAGCTGTTCCTCCAAATCCAGTGGATGCGGGTGGGCTCCGGAGGATTCTGTGGGGCCCCAAGTGTCCAGAATTGCCCCTCCACTGACCCCCCCTGGACCAGGCAGTGGAGAGTTCATATATCCCTAGTGGTATATAAATATAGTTAATAATAATAATAATAATAATAATAATAATAATAATAATAATAATAATAGAAGTACAGCTCTGCATTCCCTGGCTGCTTATCCTTTCTGGGATTTGAAGTTTGGCTTCCTTGTACCCAAAGAAAGAATCTTTCCCCTAGACTGATGGGTGTGGTGTCCATGCACCACCGAAGGGCTGATTCACACAGCAACTCTTTCACCTGTAGACTAGTATATATTACTCCATGTAGTAAGTTATCAACGGCTCATGGGTGGACCAATTTTATCCAAATCAATCCAGTCCTTTTAACAGCTTGATTTCCTTTTGTGTAGAGAAAATCAACTCCACTGCAGAGGGATCCATTTCTTATTTACCAAGTGAGAAGGAACACTACGTAGGATAATTTATAGTAGCATCCACATGATAGCTATGTAGCATATAGAAGCCTGTGAAATCACAGAGAACGGGCACTATTGGCACCAGTACCAATTCTAGGCTTCCTTTTCCAGCATTGCACATAGTGGGATGGAGAGCTGGCCAATGAATGAATACTAAAAAGGAAGTATAGTACACCTTGTTTCCTCTTCAGCTTTATTATCTAATAAATCAGAGACATCATTTTTCTGATCTCAGGCTTCTCGAACATGCTAAGGCATGAATTCATGTACTTGGTAAATTCAAATTTAATTTTATGGGAAGGCATCGCTCAAGTTGTCATAGTTGGTGTCTTTGTCTTAGGCTGCAGGTTGGGAAGAATAAAACATCACCTGGCTGGGGTTCAGCATTTATCGAAGCAACAGGATGAATGGTGATATTGCATAATTTGCATGGGTAGAAAATTTTAAATCCCATCTAAAATATATATCTAAAATATATATTTTTTTTAAAAATGAAAATCTGTGCATTTGTGTGTGTGTGTGTGTGTGTGTGTGTGTGTGTTCATTATTAGCCTAGGCAGGTAGATTAGGCCTGGGCTTAAAACATTTTTGTGTCCTAGCTAGATCTACACTACTGCTTTCTATAGAGGTATTTCGTCTGTCCAGCCACGGGTCAGCGGAGTGGGAGAGGAGGCTGCTGGACGACACATAGGATGTGTCATACCAGCATTTCCTCCTTCCCCACCCAGGAACGCCTCCCAGAATGCCCCATTTTGGCCACTCTGTGCTCTTCTTGTGAGCGCAGAACCCGGGGCTTCTCCATGCTGCCTGCAACTTAACGTGGGAGGGGGGGAAAGATCAATTCTCCAGGAACCAGCCTCGGAGCGCAGGCTTCAAGATCAGTTCCAGGAAAATAAGATATCCTATGGCCATCTAGCCTCTGACTAGCAGCCATAGGATTGTTCCCTCCAGGATCTATAAGAAATTTGTTTCACTTAATTTTTGATCAGCATTTTACCGAGTTCTAGGGATGTCTGTTGCTGTTGAATCCAGCTCTGGTTGGTCTCAGCATTTGTGGGCTGAGTTGCGGGGCTTTTCCCCCAAACTGGTAACTTTTTCTCTCTCTCCCTTTAAAAAAAAAAAATGTAAATAGAAATGTGCACAAATTGCAGGGTGCAATTTGCATGATGTACACAAATTTCAGCTACAATTTGTGTAATGTATGCAAATTGTAGATGAAAATTATGAAATTATGGCTGAAATTTGAATAAATCATGTAAATTGCACCCCACAATTTGTGCACATCTCTATACACATTTTTTTTAAAAAAAACTGGGAAAAAATGTGATCTGGCTTGACTCGATGCAGATTGAGCCAGGCTAGCTTGTGGGGAAATGAGCAAATGTCCAGGGGGGGCAGCTGATGAAAGCTCAGGGAACTTCACCCCCCAAATGGATTCCTCCTACATCCCTACCCAGTTCTCACCTTCCGGACCAAACACGGAGTCAGACACAATCTGCAAATGAAGCCCATACATATCTGAGATTGCAATGAGATTTGCGGTACCCCACAAAAATGCCTTTGACAGCATGCCTACATTTCAAAAGGGTGTATATTTCCAACTGAGTAGATTTGAAAAATGTGTATAAATACGTTTTAATCATGGGAGAAGAATACACTTCAAAAATACACACATTTCAAAATGAGTACATTGCAAAAATGCATACATTTCAAAATGAGTACATTTCAAAGTGCATGCATTTCAAAAATGTGCACAATTGTTGCATACATTTGGAAAAATATATACAGAAATATGCACAGATTTCCATGTGAACAGAAAAACACGCTCACAATCTGATATGAGTCAAGTAGGGATGGCAGAGAATTCTGCCATGGATCTCAGTTAGGCCGAATGCCAGTGCATTGGGCCCCCCAAACTCCGTGGCAGAACGGCCTGCCCCCCCGTGGATCCCCCCTGGGACGAGACTTACCTGGGGCAGATCTTCCGGGTGGTGACAGCTCCAGCGGCGGCTGCGGCGGTGGCAGCTGGTCTTCCGACCAGCTGCTGCCACCGCCATTTGCAGTCTTGTTGGGTGTTTTTTTGTTGTTGTTTTTTACAAGACGTGATAGGCTACGTAAAGACTTACGTAGCCTATCACGTCTGGCTTAAAAAAAAAATGCACGTACGCAAATGGCGGCTAAGGCCGCCGTCATTTGCGTTCCTTATTTTTGGCTGTCTTAGTCTACATAAATATTTACGTAGACTAAGACGATGAAAATAAGGGGAACGCAAATGGCGGCTGTAGCCGCTGCCATTTGCATACGCGCATTGTTTTTTTTTTTTTAAGCTAGACATGATAGGCTACATAAGTCTTTACGTAGCCTATCACGGCTGACTACAGGAATGCAAACGGTGGTGGCTACGGCTGCCGCCATTTGCGTCCCTGCTAGCCAGCGGCCGGATGTCCCTGCGGAGCGGAGCCAGCCGGCCAGGATTCTGGGGGGGAGGCGCTGAGCGCCTCCCCCCCGGTGAGGATTCCAGGGGGAGGGACGGAGCACCTCCCCCGCTGCGGAACCCAGCGGAGCCAGGTAAGGGGAGTTTCGTACATCCCTAGAGTCAAGTTGGAATGAGCTTCAAGATGGAATTCTGAGAACTTCAATGAGCTCCAGTTTTGCTGATTCACAGATCCCTACTCTATCTGTGGCCAAGATGAATGTTTTATAATTAACATGTCTGGCTCAAAAAGGTGGCTTTGGGGAAACGTGTTTAAAGCAACCTTTTATGCTCACCTGGTTCTCCTTTCTTTGTCACCTGTTTATCTCAGGGACAACACTCAAGTCCCCTTTGCTATTCAGTGTCATTTTCCCGTGCCTTTCCACCACTGTGAATGCAAAGAATGTTGCCCTCTATCTGATTTGGCTTTGTGATGTCATAAAAAAGTCAAAGCAGACTGAAGATAAATGGTCCCCATCCTCACTGTGGTGCAGAGGAAGGGGAAAGTGGTGCTGAGCAGTGGCGTGAAGTTGCTGCCACCACCAGGACTATATTCAGGATTGCTGCCAGTGAGATGGCAAAACATGTTTGCTTCCCAATAATTGGTAAAAGAGGATCTCTTTTCACAACCAGGATGTTGAAGTTGTCGTGGGGCTTATTTTGACTCAGCCCTACTTCTTATCTGTGCATCCATACACAAGCAAGTCACATCATTGGTAGTGTACATTAAGAGTAATATCCAGAGGCTGCAGGACCAACTAGATGTGATATTTGTCACATAGTTTGCCTGTGTATAATTGTTTTCCTTTTTAAAAAAATAGCCAGTGGGTATCAAGCCTCCTCCTCTCCCTCTCCCACACCATGGTCCTGATCCAGCTTGCCCCCTTTTTAAAATATGGATGTGTGAATCAGCAAAAAAACACAGACTTACTGGGGTTCTCCAGATTCCACCTCTATTGTGCACATTTTTTTTTCAATGTCTGCATTTTTATCCCATTGATTCAAGCGTACTTGCGTGCATTTTTCAAAAGTGTGTATCCTTTCAAGCACATATTTCAAATGTATGTGTGTGTGTGTTTTCCAAATGCTTCTACAAAGTTTATGGCAAGCTCAGAAAGATATGGTCTTTGACAGCAGACTGCATTTCATCACCATATTTGGTAGCTGGAGGTGTGAATTGCGATGGAATTTCTGAGAAGGAATTATGCATGCAGACTGAAAGAGGTTCTGCACCCCTGGTTTGCAGAAAAACTGAGTTTTAGAAAATTGGTCACAACTGTGATCCTTAAAGTAGGGATGTACGAAACTCATATCTGGCTCTGCACTGGGCAATCTGCGGTGGGGGGTGGCACTCCGTCCCTCCCCCTGGAATCCTCCCCAGCAGGTCCTCTCCACAGCGACTCTGTGGAGCCGCCGGCCAGGACCACCCGCAGCCAGATATCTGGCCACTGGGCTGCACAGGGATGCAAATGGTGGCCGCCGCAGCGACCGCCATTTGCACCCGTCCTTCGCCGTGATAGGTTATGTAAATATATACATAGCCTATCACGGCAATAGGAAGGAACACAAATGGCGGCTATGCCATTTGCATCCCTTTCCTGAGCCGTGATAGGCTACGTAGATACTTATGTAGCCTATCACAGCTTGCCAGGGACGCAAATGGTGGCTGGTGTAGCAGCTGCCATTTGCGGCCGCAGCCTGGCAGTGGCTGGAGCTGCCAGAGCTGCCGCTGGAGCCGCTGGAGCTGCAGCCAGGTAGGCTCTGTTTCGCGGGGCTTTCGCGGGGTGGTGGGGCAGGTTGCTCCATTCTTCCATGGATTCCAGAGGGCTGAATTCACTGGAATTTGGCCTCCCTGGGATACGTGGTAGAATTCTCTAACATCCCTACCTTAAAGGAGGGGGCTGAGTGGTGGTGGAATCTATATTCCAATTGAAGTGGGGAGGAGGGGGTCAATATGAAGTGTCCAGTGTTTGTTAGGTTGAAGACAACGCAAATAGAATTCCTTTGAAAGAACAGCTCTAAATTGTTTGAGCTATCATGCTGAACCAGCCAAACTGAAAATAAAAATAAAACTTCAGGCACATTTTACTGAAAAATAGGGATGGGCGGATTCCCTACCTGCCAGTCCACGGGGAATCCGCCCACAGGGGGGAGGCGATCTGTTCCTCCCCCCAGACTCCTCTTTGGCCGGCTCTGCTCCGCGGCAATTCTGTGGAGCTGCCAGCCAGCTCTGAAGCGCCAGCGATACGGCTGCCATGCCATATCTCTGGCTGAAGGGGACTTGACTGACTGTGGACTCAAATGGCATCCAGGATGCCATTTGCAGCCGTAAAGGTCTTAATTTAAGCTAAATCCTTTTACAGCTCCATTTACCTTAAACTAAGGCCTTTATAGCCACAAATGGTGTCCTGGATGCCCTGCAGTCAGTCCCTTCAGCCAGCAATATGGCATGGTGACCATATCGCTGGCAATTCGGAGCCAGAGGATCCAGCCGAAGAGGATTCCGTGGGGAGGCGGAGGTAAGTGTTCTGTTCCGCCATGGACTCTGGGGGGCTGGAGTCTTTAGAATCCAGCCTCATTGGAGTCCGTGGTGGAATTCGCCACCATCCCTACTGGGAAAAAAAAAAAATTCTGATCTCTTTTCAATACACAGTTTACTAGCTGCTTTCTGAAACTGACAAATCCTGCATCATATTGCTAAGTGCTACAGGCTGTGACGCCTTCAGATTAATGTCAAAGATATTCACTTTTAAAGGACAAAAAAGGCACATCTGAAGTTCAGTATCCTCTATCAACTGTGTAAATGGCTTTGTATATATGCATGCATTAGGAGTGTGCATCAATTTCAGCCAAATCCTGAATCCTGAACTGCACTGGGCTGATTTGGACAGATTCAGAAGATGTCTGAATCAAAGCCAGGATCCTTCCATGTGGGCTGAATCTGAACATTCCTGAAGATTTGAGATTCTGGGAGAACCAGAGACACCTACAGTGTGTCTCAAAAAATTGGTACATTTCTCCCCAAACTCTCCATATAAGGAAAACGCCAAGGTGGGAAGAGGAGGATTTGTAGCTTTGTGACTGGCAGCTTTAGCTTCTTTTCACAGTGAATGGTTTTCCAGGGCTCTCGAATCCAAGTGTTTGGGGGAAGAATGCTGAATGTAATACAGCCCAGGACTGATCCAGTGTTTAGGGCACAATCCTATCAGGATAGGCGGCTGCCTCCAAACTCGGAGGCAACCACCTATCCAGTGCAGGGCGTGAGCAGCATGGAGGGGATCTTCCCTTCAGCGCTTCAGCCACCCTTCATTTGCAGCTAGACAGCTGATTTTGGCTGTCTAGCTGTGGGAAGTCAGAGCAGGGGAGGGGGGGATACCAGGTGATGCACAGGAAGTGTCGGAATGGCACTTCCGCCCTCCCTGTCCTGCCCTGCTCCCAGGAATGATCCATTTTCACTGCTCTATGCTGCTCTTACGAGCGCGGAGCGCAGGGCTGATCCGTGCTGCCTCAGAGGGGGTGGTGGAAGTCGGTTCTCACGAAACCGACCATGGAGCACAGGCTCCGAGGTCGGTTCCCAGGAACCAACCTATCCTATGGCCATCTAGCTGCAGACTAGCAGCCATAGGATTGTACCCTTAGTGTACTTTGCTAGTTTTTTTTTCAGGAGTTGGAATGGTAAGAGAGGTTTCATGCAGTCTGTGGGAGCAGGGAATGAGTAGCATTGGGTGCTTGCTTGGAAAATGCTGGATGTTCTTCTGCCTCTGCCACTGTATGATCCATCATCTACCCCTGTCCTATTGCACTTTCTGTGACTTTGGTGTCAATTGTTGTTCAGTCATTCAGTCGTGTCCAACTCTTCGTGACCCCATGGACCATAGCATGCCAGGCCTTCCTGTCCTGCGCTCTCTCCCAGGGTGTGCTCAGGTTCATATTCATTGCATCAGGGATGCTATCTAGCCATCTCATCCTCTGCCGTCCCCTTCTCCTTTTGCCTTCAGTCTTTCCCAGCATCAGGGTCTTTTCCACAGAGTTTTCTCTTCACATTAGGTGGCCAAAATATTGGAGCTTCAGCTTCAGTATCTGTCTTTCCAATGAGCAGTCAGGGTTGATTTCCTTGAGGACTGACTGATTTGACCTCCTTGCAGTCCAGGGGACTCGTAAGAGTCTTCTCCAGCGCCACAGTTCGAAAGCATCAATTCTTCGGCGCTCAGCCTTCCTTATAGTCCAGCTCTCACAGCCATGCATTACTACTGGGAAAACCATAGCTTTGATTAGACGGACCTTTGTCAGCAAGGTGATGTCTCTGCTTCTTACTATGCAGTCTAGGTTGGCCATAGCTTTCCTCGCAAGGAACAAGCGTCTTTTAATTTCATCCTACAGTCACCATCTGCGGTGATCGTGGAGCCCAAGAAAGTAAAATCTGTCACTGCTTCCATTTCTTCCCCTTCTATATGCCAGGAAGTGATGGGGCCACATGCCATGATCTTAGTTTTCTTAATGTTGAGTTTCAAAACAGCTTTTGCACTCTCCTCTTTCACCCTCAACAAGAGGCTCTTTAGATCCTCTTCACTTTCTGCCATTAGGGTGGTATCATCTGCGTATCGGAGGTTGTTGATAATTCTCCCAGCAATCTTAATTCCCACCTGTGATTCATCCAACCCGGCATTTCTCATAATGTACTCTGCATATAAGTTAAATACGCAGGGTGACAATATACAGCCTTGTCGTACTCCTTTCCCAGTTTTGAACCAATCGGTTGTTCCAGGTCCGGTTCTTACTGTTGCTTCTTGACCCTCGTACAGGTTTCTCAGGAGACAGGTAAGATGGTCTGGTACCCCCATCTCTTTAAGAATTTGCCACAGTTTGTTGTGATCTACACAATCAAAGGCTTTAGCGTAGTCAATGAAGCAGAAATAGACGTTTTCCTGGAATTCTCTTGCTTTCTCCATGATCCAGCGAAAGTTGGTGATTTGATCTCTAGTTCCTCTGCCTCTTCGAAACCCAGCTTGTACTTCCGGTAGTTCTCAGTTCGCATACTGCTGAAGCCTAGCTTGTAGGATTTTGAGCATCACCTTGCTGGCATGTGAAATGAAAGCAACTGTACGGTAGTTTGAACGATGGTTGGCGTTGCCCTTTTTTGGAATTGGAATGTAAACTGACCTTTTCCAGTCTTGTGGCCACTGTTGAATGTTCCAAATTTGTTGGCATATTGAGTGCAGCACTTTAACAGCATCATCTTTTAGGATTTTAAATAGCTCAGCTGGAATACTGTCATTTCCGATAGGTTTGTTGTTAGTAATGCTTCCTAGGGCCCACTTGACTTCACTCTCGAGGATGTCCGGCTCAAGTTCAGTGACCGCACTATCATGGGTATCAGGGACATTCAGATCTTTCCTCTATAGTTCTTGTGTGTATTCTTTCCACCTCTTCTTAATCTCATCTGCTTCTGTTAGGTCCTTGCCTTCTTTGTCCTTTATCATGCCCGTCTTTGCACAAAACATTCCCTTGAGATCTCCGATTTTCTTGAAGAGATCTCTAGTCTTTCCCATTCTGTTGTTTTCTTCAATTTCTTTGCATTGCTCATTTAAAAAGGCCTTCTTGTCTCTCCTTGCTATTCTCTGGAACTCTGCATTCAGTTGGATATATTTTCCCTTTTCTCCCTTGCTTTTCACTTCCCTTCTTTCCTCAGCTATTTGTAAAGCCTCATCAGACAGCCACTTTGCTTTCTTGCATTTCTTTTTCTTTGGGATGCATTGAGTTGCTGCCTCCTGAACAATGTTACGGACCTCCGTCCATGGTTCCTCAGGCACTCTGTCTATCAGGTCTAATCCCTGAAATCTATTCCTCACCTCCACTGTATATTCATCAGGGGTATGATTTAGGTCATACCTGAATGGTTTAGTGGTTTTCCCTACGTTCTTCAATTTCAGCCGAAATTTTGCAACAAGAAGCTCATGATCTGAGACACAGTCAGCTCCACATCCTGCTTTTACTGACTGTATAGGGCTTCTCCATCTTTGGCTGCAAAGGACATAATCAATCTGGTTTTGATATTGACCATCTGGTGATGTCCATGTGTAGAGTTGCCTCTTGTGCTGTTGGAAAAGAGTGTTTGCTATGATCAGCATGTTCTCTTGGCAAAACTCTATGAGCTTTTGTCCTGCTTCATTTTGTACACCAAGGCCATGCCTGCCTGTTATCCCAGTGATTTCTTGACTTCCTACTTTAGCACTCCAATCCCCTATGATGAAGAGGACATCTTTTTTTGGTGTTAGTTCTAGAAGGTGTTGTAGGTCTTCATAGCTTCTTCGGCATCAGTGGTTGAGGCATAGACTTGAATTACTGTGATGTTGAATGGTTTGCCTTGGATTCATAGTGAGATCATTCTATCGTTTTTGAGATTGTACCCCAGGACTGCTTTTCCCACCCTTTTGTTGACTATGAGTGCTACTCCATTTCTTCTAAGGGATTCTTGCCCACAGTAGTAGATATGATGGTCACCTGAATTAAAGTTGCCCATGCTTTTCCATTTTAGTTCACTGATTCCCAAGATATCAATGTTCAATCTTGCCATCTCATGTTTGACCACCTCCAGCTTACCTTGATTCATTGATCTGACATTCCAGGTTCCTAAACAATATTGTTCTTTACAGCATCGGATTTTCTTTTCACTACCAGACACATCCACAGCTGAGTGTCCTGTCGGCTTTGGCCCAGCTGCTTCACTCTTTCTGGCGCTACTTGGAAATACCCTCTGCTCTTCCCCAGTAGTATATTGGACACCTTCTGACCTGAGGTCTCATCTTCCAGTGTCATATCTTTTAGCCTTGTGATACATTCCATAGGGTTTTCTTGGCAAGGATACTGGAGTGGGTTGCCATTTCCTTCTCCAGTGGACCACATTTTGTCAGAACTCTCTGCCATGACCTGTCCCTCTTGGGTGGCCCTGCACAGCATAGCTTATGGCTTCACTGAGTTACGCAAGTCCCTTCGCCACAACAAGGCAGTGATGATGCATGAAGGGGTCATTACATTACACCGGGTCATTACTGACCCCTAGAGGGATGCCGCTTACACTGACATTTTCACGGCAGACTAGCGGGGTGGTTTGCCATTGCCTTCCATTGTGACTACCTTTCCTCCAGCAAGCAGGGTACTCATTTTACCGACCTCGGAAGGATGGAGGGCTGAGTCGGCCTGAGCTGGCTACCTGGGACCTGGCTTCCGCTGGGATCAAACTCAGGTCATGGGGAAAGTTTCCGTTGCTATACTGCCACCTACCACTCTGCGCCACACGAGGCTCTTAATTATCTTGTTGATAATTCTCCCAGCAATCTTAATTCCAACCTGTGATTCATCCAACCTGGCCTTTCTCATGATGTACTCTGCATATAAGTTAAATAAGCAGGGCGACAATAGGTGTCAATTCAGCAGAAAGCAAAAAAAAAAATTAAACTGTTTTTCATTCAGCATAACTTCTTAGCCACTCCACCGATCTGTCTGATTCTTTTTCAGGTTTCTTAACTAGGGCCACCTTATGCTGTATATCATTTACTCATTTTCATAACAATTGTTCACAAAAAAACTGTTGGGAATATTGCAACCTCATCTGCAAGTTACTGGAAGGGGGCAGTGTTGCAGTTAGTTAATTCATGGGAATTTTGACCACAGCTAGACTTGGGATCTCTATAGCCTACCATGTGGTTTCCTATGATTTCTTCATTTTGCTCCTCCCCTTCCTCTGCGTGCCCTCTCTGACCTCATCCATTGCTGGGTGGACTTGTGTCTGCTCTCTCGCTCCTGCCTGTGTAATCGAACACAAAATAGACAGAACAAACTTCATTTTGAAACTCTACACTTTACCTGCATTGTATATGCAAGAATACTTGTGAGTAAAGCTGTATCCTTTGCTTCATTGAAGAAAGACTTAGTCTTCTCTATTGTTCTAAGATAGCCGGTGTGCATTGGGACTGGTAAACACTCATTCTGTTTTGCCTTTTGTTTTTTCTCTGCTAATTTCCTTTCTAATAGGAGGCATCATTACTACATAATCCCATCACATTCTTCTTTGGAAACCCCCAAACTATAAAGGCTGCTGCTGCACAAAGATTCCTCCACTGATTCAACTGAAATTTGGTAGGCTTAATCCCTTCAGAAGGGGCAATACTCCCTGCAAATTACATCCAATTTTGTCAAGAAAAAGAAAGATTATCAGCAGTTCCCTTATAGAGAAAATGAAAACATGTGGAGTACAAAAAGAAACAAAAACCCTTTCCTGATGTTTGTCATGTGTAATCCACTCATAAGGGCCTATTATGCAAATTACAAATTGCATCAAGTTCCAACAACCCCCCCAAGAAAACAACAACAATAAAGAATAGTTATAGCCATTTGTTGATTTCCAATAATAGTAAATGGGAGGCATGAAGGTTTGAATTTCCAAATCGAGATTTGGATCCAGACTCAAGTCAAGCCAAATCCAAACAGAATCAGGCTATTCTGAATCACCAAATCAGGGCCCAAACCGAACCTCGAGGTCTGTGGACAGCCCTAGAATGCATGCATTGTGTGACATTTTCCACACCTCCAAGCAGAAGCCTTGATAGCCAAATAGAACCTGTAAACACCTGTTGCTGTGGACAAATTGCACGGGGGTCTATTGCCTATATGCCCTGTTTATATGCTTCCCAGACAAGATGGTTCTTGTCTAGAAACAGACAAGATGGGCAAAAGTCTTATCCAGTAGCATTCTTCTTAAGTGCTTACATTTTTTATCAAGCTACCGGGGGGAGGGGGGATTAAAAGGCATTGGAAACCCAAATGTCACAATCTTTAATGGGGATGTGCTATTGTGCTGACCATAAATTAATGTTGCAATTTCCACATTCCACCGCTGCCATATCCACTCTGTGTCCACAGGCACATGACTGATAGAAGGCCTTTTCAAACATTAAGGTCCACATGTTCCCACCTAGTCATCATACCCCTGTGGCCATAACCCCACCCCATGCAACCTGCAGTTTGATGTGTGAAAGGGACTTCGTTGCCCATGGGGTTTCCCTGAAACTGGAAACTAGTGCTGTGCCAAATCCTGCCCCCTGTTTTGGAGAACTTTTTCTTCCCCTGTGAAAGAGGCATTGTTTTTCTGCCACTTTTGCAGGGAGGGGGAGAATTTTAGAGACTTTTCTCCTTGGAGAGGGGACAAGGTTTCCCACCCAGGACTCTTCTCCACCTAGGAGTTCTTCCTGAATGCCTATCGGAGAAGGTGAGATCACATGGTCTCCTGGGAGTTCAGAAAGAACTGCTGGGCTGGAGAAGTGTCCTGGGCTCCTGAGTGTGGGGGGGTTTGTTCTAAAAAGTAAAAAGAAGAAGAAGAAGAAGAAGAAGACCCCTCAAGAATTCCCTGCACTTAAAAAGGTATGTGGGAACCCTGTCCCCCTCTCCAAGGAGAAAAGTCTCTGAAATTCTCACCTCTCCCAGCCTCTTTCGCCAGCGTTTTCATTTCCGCCCACCCTGCCCCACCCCCAAAATTCCAAAAGTGGAAGCATCAAAATTTTCAGCACAGCACTATTGGAATCCCTGCACAACTGGGGTTCCTGATTGCATTGAAACCTGTACTGATGTGAAAGGGGTCTTTTTCATGCATTCAATTATTTATTTATATAAGCTGCTTCTATACCACTTGACATCCCAGGATCTCCAAGCTGTTCACATAAAAACACATACAATGCAGTATGAAAACCAAGATAAAAGCAGTATGAAAAAATAAATACCTTAAAAACATTTCAGCAAAAGCAGTAAAACAGAGCACTGTCATGGATGATTACATATCAGGGAAAGCTTGAGTGAGCAAACACATTTTCAAGAGGTGTTCAGCGGTGTAGTGGTGGCAGGTTGCTCCGGGGCTTCGCTCTGGCACTTTTTTTGAAGCCAGCCCCCATCCGGGTTGCAGTCTGCTAGGGAAGGTGGAGGGGGCAGAGGGATTGCAGGCAGCTGCCTCTTGGCTGCCTCTCATCTACTATGCAGAGCCGGCCAGACAAAGGGAGCGAGCGAGAGAGGGAGCCTGAGGGAGCTCTGCAGCCTCCTTTCCCCACCCCACCCTTCTCCTCCTCAGCTCTTGGCTTCTTTGCCTGTCCCTGCTCCATGCCTGCGCACCCGGTGCTGCCCTCATCTCCTGCAACACCGGCCAACCATTCAGCAGGAGCGGGGGGGGGGGCATTGCTGCCACCATTATTTACTTTTGGGCAGGGCAGGTGGCTGGTTTGTGCCAGTTTTTAGGATTTATCACACAACCCTATGCATGTTTACTCAGACGTCAGTCCCACTATGTTCAGTTGCCAGTTGGGCTTTCTCTCAGGTAAGTGTGCACAGGACTGCAGCCTTAGCTGCCTTCCCTTACAGATCTCTGTAAATTGAATTCAAAATAAACACCCACTGGATTGCACTGTTAATTCTTGTCTTGAACATTAATTTCTACAGCAAGCACAATTGCCAAATGCAACCTGCTCTGTCAGCTACACTTTTTGGTATAAGGTTGGCATGTATCTGGGCAAACAAACCCCAGTGGAGGGAAGGGAAACAGAAAAAAAATCAGTTGGGGAGAGAGGAGAAAGAAGGGGTGTGTGTGTGTGTGTGTGTGTGTGTGTGTTTCAATCCAGCTGGGAGTGTGGATGTTTCTGTTGTGGGATGGGAGAGATATAACGAAGGAGCTTAGGAAAGGCTAATGGGCAATGCTGGGATGCTAAGGGAGTGTGCAAGGGGGCTGTTTAAATGAGAAGGGATCTGTCCATGAGGGCTGAGCTGAGAGGGTGAAGCTTCCATAGAGTATCATATTTTGAAACCCTAAAATGTTTCCGTTTGAGTGCGTGAGTGAATGAGTGAGTGGATGGGTGGGTGAAAAAGATTTTAACACCCCTACATTTTTTCTCACATGTCCAGTTGAAATACCACTGCCTTACTCTCAGCTGCACTGTTTGTGGATCCCAGTTGAAGGCTGTATACAAGGTTGTACAATCTTAGAAGGGGGCGTGGCTGTGACTGTCACAAAGAGACCCTGCACTTCTGAATTTGCCACTACACTACAGAGGTGTTTGAAGCTCTCCACAGTTTCTGCCTTTCAAAGCACACATGGGAGAGTGTTCCAGGGGGTGGGTACCACCACTACTGAGAAGACCCACTTATGTGATGTTACTTGAAGACACACTGTTGGTCATGGAATGAATGTTTGACCCAGGAAACTCAGAATCAAATCCTGGCTCAGACATGATGTCCACCAGGTGATCCTGGTCCAGTCACTACCTTTCAATCTGCCCTTATCCCCACATGTTTATTGTGTATATAACATAAAGGAAAATCCTGTATAGGCCTTTTTGAGGAAAGACAGGATACAGGTGCGTGAGACAAATGCAAAGAATCACTTATTATTTTGTTGAGTATAAATTATATCACTAAAAAAGACAAGCAACTACCATCTGTTAACTCCCACTTTATACAACTATAGAGATTAATATCTTCACACCTTAAGGGAGAAATGTTAATTCCTTGCCACCTGTGGTTCAGCAAAATGACAGCCCAATCCTATACGGAGCTGAGCACGTTGAAGCCCATTGAAATCAATGGGCTTAAATAGGCCTAAATCTGCATAGGATCCAGCTGTACAAATGTTAATTACATTTTTCTTTCCTGCCTTCAAGAGTACAAAAAAAACCCTTTAAATCCATCTGCCCTGAAAATACGCCCAGACCACAAGTATTTGAAAGCAGTAGAACACCTTCAAATGAAGGAAGGTTGAAACCTGGAAGCAAAGAGGCAGAATTATCCTTATATGGTTCTTTGCTGTAAAGTGTGTCTAGGAGGGGGAACATTTTATCAAGCTGTTCACTCAACATGAAAAGAAAAAGGCATTCACATATTTGTCTACTGTGCACCCAGGCCTTACTAAATGCACTCCCCATTTCCTTTATGAGTCCATCGACCAAATCCAGCCTGAAAACAAATTATCTGTAAGTGAAACGAGACTCAACGACTGTGGGATCAATTGAGCTGTATGCATTTACCATTACACAGGTGTTCACTATCTATATTTCTGTAAGAATATCTGCATATTTTGATACTAGAATGAGACTAGACAAAAAATATAATACATCAGATCCAAACTGAAGTGATTGACAGTGAAGGGAAGGAAGGAAGGAAGGAAGGAAGGAAGGAAGGAAGGAAGGAAGGAAGGAAGGAAGGTGGGTGAAGGGGCTGTCTTTAGGGAACTGAGGATGGATGGAATAAAGAAGTGGATGGAGGTAGGGATGTATGGATTTTGTTAAATCTCTTCCATCTGTGTTTCGCAGATTGTCAGGCATCTTTCGTTCCATCTAGGGGTGTATGAAACCCTGCTTGCCTGGCTCCGCCAGGTTCCGCAAGTAAGGGGAGGCAATCCGTTCCTCCCCCCGGAATCCTTGATGGGGGGGAGGCGATCCGATCCTCCCCACCCGGAATCCTGCCCGGCTGGCTCCGCTCTGCGGCTCGACCATGGAGCCGCCGGCCGGGTCAACCCGCAGTGGGGCCTCCAGCCACTGCCAGGCTGCTACGGACGCAAATGGCATCCTGTGTAGGAGACGCCATTTGCGTCCCTATGCCGGCCCGTGATAGCTACATAAATATTTTAACATAGCCTATCACGGCAAAAAAAAAAAAGGGAATGAAAATGGCGGCGGCTACGACGGCCGCCATTTGTGTTCCCTTTTTTAGCTTTGATAGGCTATGTAAATATTTATGTAACCTATCACGGTGAAGAAGGGAAAGCAAATGGTGGCCGCTGTAGCCGCCGCCATTTGCGTTCCTTTTTTTTTTTGCGGTGATAGGCTACGTAAGTATTTACGTAGCCTATCATGGCCATTGCAAAGATGCGAATGATAGGGATGTACAAAAATCACTTACCTTTTGGGGATTATGCTGATGGTGGTGGGGAGGCGCTCTGTCCCTCCCCCCAGAATCCTGGATGGGGGGGAGGTGCTCCGTTCCTCCCCCCCCGGAATTCTGGCCGGCCGGCTGTGCTCCGCAGCGATTCTGCGGAGCCGCCAGCCAGCTCCGCCAGCAGCCGGACATCCAGCCGCTGGCTAGCAGGGACGCAAATGGCAGCGGCCGTAGCCGCCGCCTTTTGTGTCCCTGCAGTCAGCCGTGATAGGCTACGTAAATGTTTACATAGCCTATCACGGCTGATTTAAAAAAAACAACACATGCGCGTATGCAAATGGTGGCGGCCATGGCCACCGCCATTTGCATTCCTTATTTTTGCCATCTTAGTCTACATAAATGTTTACGTAGACTAAGACGTGCCAAAATAAGGAACGCAAATGGCGGCGGCCATGGCCGCCGCCATTTGCGTATGCGCGTGTTTGTTTGTTTTTTTAAGTCAGCCGTGATAGGCTATGTAAACATTTACATAGCCTATCACAGTGTTTTTTTAAAATCTAGCTGTGATAGGCTACGTAAATCTTTACATAGCCTATCATGTGGTTTTTTTTTTTTTAACCTGGAAATGGCGGCGGCGGCAGCTGGTCGGAAGACCGGCCGCCGCCGCCGCCGAACCGCCGCTGGAGCCGCCACCGCCAGGAAGATCTGCCCAAGGTAAGTCCCATCCTGGGGGTGTGGGGGGGCGGGCCGTTCTGCCACCAGTTTCGGGGGGCTGAATGCGCTGGCATTCGGCCTCCCCGAGATCCGTGGTGGAACGTTCGTACATCCCTAGCGAATGGTGGCTGCAGACGCAGCTGCCATTCGAGGAACACTGCAGTGGCCGACCAAGGTAAGCTCCGTTCCGGGCCCATTTCATGGGGTGGGGGGCTTCATTCTGCCACAGGTTTTGGGGGGCCGAATGCACTGGCATTCAGCCTCACCAAGATCCGTGGCGGAATTCTCCGCCATGCCTAGTTCCATCGTCCGTTCCTTGATGGAATTGGATTTTTCTCAAATTCCCAAACTTGCATTCGCATTGTAAAGGGTGCACTTGCACAAATCTCCCCAAATCTGCATTTTCACACTTCAGTCTATGGGGGGAAATGTGCATCTTCAGTCAGTGTTTGTTTGTTTGTATGACTAAATTTGCATACAATTCCAGAAAGTTTTTTTTAAAAAACCTGGTGCGCAAGCAAGCCCGCACAACTCAGAGAAAGCTGGCTCATTGCAGAATCCACAGGTCAGGTTCATAGGAATCCAAACTCATCTGAATCTATTGTAGATTTATCCAACATCCCTAGGTGGAGGATACATCACTTCCTTTGGACTGACTGCTTCTCATAGAATCATAAAATAGTAGGGTTGGAAGGGGCCTATAAGACCATCGAGTCCCATGCTTCTGGAGTGTTGACAAATGGTGAAAGAGTAAAGCCTCCTTCACCCCTCTGCCATCCTAGGCTTGGGCTGGGAATCTTTCCTTTAGGGTGTCTCTCATGGCTTATTTGGGTCAAGCTATACTTCACCCAGAAAAACTGAGAGCTAAGAGGCTCCCACACCCTTCATCACCTTTCCCCAAAATCGAGGATTAGAGTTCACTGGGTGGAAATTGCCTAATATGGTGGGATTCACGGAGAGCTTTTTCATTAATGATCTTACCACTGCCTATTTTAGGTTCAGACAGTGGAACATAGAAACATAGGAAGTTGCCTTATACTGAGTAAGGCCATTGGTCCATCTAGCCCAGTCTTGTCAACACCTACTTGTAGCAGCTCTCCAGGGTTCCAGGCAGGATTCTTTCCTTGCCCTACCTGGAGAAGCCGAGGATTGAACCTGCGACCTTCTGCATGCAAAGCATGTTCTCTATCACACTGAGCTATGGCCTCTCCCCTTACAACAACTTCATGTAGGGACACATTTAGCATCACCCCTACCCACTTGGCCTGTCTTCCTGTGAATGAAGCAGATTATCTCAGTCCAGTTCAATGTAGTTTTGGATCTGGTTATGGGACTCAAACAGCTTTGGTCAACTTGGCTGAAGACCTGTGCCAGGAACTAGATAGTGGGAACGTGTCCCTGTCAATTTTTCTGGGTATCTCTTAGTGACATTTGAGACCATCGATCATGGTACCCTTCTGTATCACTTAAATGGGATTGGGCTGAGGGGCACTGTTTTACCTGGATGGTTGGTTCCAGAAAGTGGTGAATGAGGATTCCTGTTGGGTACTTTGGCTGTTTATTTATTTATTTCACTTTATTCATTACATTTATATCCTACCTTTCCTCCAGAAGCCCAAGGCAGCATACATTTATTATTTATTTCATTTCTACCCTACCTTTTAACCAAAACATGGCACTCGAGGTGGCTAATGATCCTCCTCCTCTCCATTTTATCCTCACAACACCATGTGAGGTATTAATTTATTCATTTATTACATGTCTATATTGCCCAATAGCTGAAAGTCTCAGGGTGGTTAAGTGAGAGTCCCAATGTCACCCAGGGAGCTTCATGGCAGAGTGGGAACTAGAACCCGGTTCTCCCCAGTACTAGTCCTACACTCTAATCACTATACCATGGGAAAATATAAGTGAAAATCCCTCTCTTGGGAAAATCTTCTCACCCCCTTTTTGATGGCATTACTCTGGGGGCAAACAACAACCACAACCTTTTATGGCTGGCTGTTTGGCCTACAGGTCATAAGGATACAAGAGGAACTCTGCTGGATCAGACCAAAGCTCTAGCTGCTCCAACATTCTGTTTCCACAGTGGTCATCCAGGTGCCTGTGGGAAGCCCACAACAGGACTTGAGCACAATTATAACACATCCTCCTTGTGTTCACCATCAACTGGTATTCAAAGGAAATACAACCTCTGCTGGAGGTAATGCACAGCCATGATGACTAGACCATTGTTAACCTTATCCTCTACGAATATGTCTAACTCCTTTTAAAACTATCCATGCTGGTGGCCGTCACCACATTCTGTGGCAGCCAATGTCATACTATGACTGCGTGGATGGATAAGGTCTTCCTTTTGTCTGCCCGGAATCTTCTGCCATCCAGCATCATTGAATGACCCTATGTTCTGTCATCCCCCTGCCCCCCCACAATCCATCTCCCTCTCCACTTTCACCACACCATGGACAATTTTTTATACCTCTATTATGTCTGTTCTTACTTGCCATTTTTATATGGTAAAGAGCCCCAAAGGTCATAAGCTTGCTTCATAGGGGAGTTGCCCAACCCCCTTGATATTTTGGATTGCCCTTTTCTGCACTTTTTCCAGATGTATAATGATATTTTTTGAGGTGGGGTGACCAGACCGTACACTGTATTCCAAGTGTGGTCACAGCACAAATTTGTATAAAGGCATTACGATACTGGCAGTTTTAATTCATAATTGTCCCTAACATGGAATTTGCCTTTTTCATAGCAGCTGCATACTGGGTTGACATTTTCATTGATCTGATTTTAACTGGATGTGCGTTTTGTTTTGTTTCTAATTTCTGCTATTTATAGATATGGCTAATGCCGTTGATTTCTTTGGTGTATGTGGTTTTATGATGTATTTTTAAATACATTTCAGTTTGTATTTTGATTACTTTTCTTATTTAATGTTAGCTGCCTTGAGCAATGCAATATATATTTGTAAAGGTGGGATAAAAATGTTCCAAATAAATAAATAAATAAGAAAGTACATTTGCCATTATTTCAGTTAAACCATTACAAAGAGGTGCAGTACATTTTGTTGCACAACCAGGAAATTCCTAAACAATTACTGACATTCCAGGCTTGGGATGATATCTACCTAAACAAACAATGGAACCACAAAAATGAATAACAGAAATATATTTATTACGAACAGTGCCATTTACAATGAATTCCAGACAGTGCAAAATGATAGATTTCACAAGGATGGCAAAATTGCTTTTAGCATCAGCACTTTAATATTCTAATGCCTTTATGTTGATACTCGGGTGTCGGCATTCATGCAGTGGTAAATATTTACATTCAGCAATGATGTGGACTGGACTATTGAAATATTTATCTACGGACTGGCCCATTGTGTTAGCAATGAGACTAAACTAAACTGATGACTTTGAAAATGTGCATAGATCATTTCTGGTTTTACTTACTCATCATCTATTGCTGCCAAATATTCACACTGCAGAACAGACAAAGCTTTCTTTGAGGGAGATGCCTCTGAAAAGAACTCCCCCCATCCAGGTGTGCAGGGCTCTGTCTCAGCAGATATGGCTGTAGGGAACATTTTGTGATGGAATTCAGTGCTGCAGGCGGAGAAAGCACCCACACAAGTGTCCTGCCAGAGCAGCATAAATCTCCTGGCAGTGCCAGGGAAAGGACACTTTGCCATTTTCTGGGGGAATTTAGTGAACAATCAAGTATGTGCACAAAATAAAAGCTGCCTGTACTTAGCGTTGGTAGCTCTCCTTTATTTTCAAGGAAGCCTCTTTCATGCCAAGGATTTTTAGAGCAGTAATCTTCCTCCTTGTTATGTTTCAAACTGGATTTTACATTTCAGGTGGCTGAGATTTTTATTGTATGCATGCACAACTTTATTCACTGTAAGCATTTGTATACAAGGTTTCAATCGCATTCCAAGGGCAGTTCACAAAAAAGAATTAAAATGTAAATACAACATATCAAATTAATACAGTTCTAAAAGCAGGATAAAGAAGTCATTGGGATTAAAATTGCACTGAAAGGCTAAAAAAAAAAATTAAAAAGGGATTCGCTTGGTGCTGGAAGACAAACCTCTCTAGGAAGAGCCTTCCACAACTCAGGTGCTACCAATGAGAGGGTCCTATCCCTGGTAGCCACCTGCCACACCTCAGAAGGCAGTGCACTTAGGAAGCCCTCAATTGTAAATAGTAATCTATGGTATACAGTATATGGCTGCCTGCTGCCTTCTTGTAATAGACTTTAAATCTAAACAAATTGTTTTAATTGTAACCATTTTGATATTAGTGTATATGCAATTGTTTTAATATATTTAGAGTGCAATCCCTTGGCCACTAGACAGTGTCTAGACTGCCATAGGATTTTTCGGTTCCCAGAAACCTGACTCCCTTCCCCTGCTGCCTCATCAGCAGCATGGTTCATCCCTAGCTCCATGCTCATAAGAGCAGCACAGAGCGGATGAAAAGGGGGCATTCCTGGGGGTGGAGAGGGGAGGAGATTATGGACGCACCATTATGATGCTTCCTATGCACCATCCAGCTCTCCCCTCCCCTGCTCTGATGCACCCTGCCTAGACAGCTGAAATCAGCCATCTAGCCACAAACGCAGCGCGGCCGGAGCATGGAGGAGAGGATCCCCTCTGTACTCTGCTTGCCCTGCATTGGATAGTTGGCCACCTCCAAGTTTGGAGGTGGCCAACTATTCCCATAGGATTGCACCCTCTGGGAAAATTGAATTGTACTTTTTTGTGTTAGCTAGCTTCCTAATGGGGATTTCATTTATTTATTTATTTATTTATTTATTTATTTCTATACCACCCAATAGCCGAAGCTCTCTGGGTGGTTCACAAAAATTAAAACCAAACAACACACAATAAAACAATTTAAAATATATAGAACATTAAAACCACAGTATAACAATACAACCACAATAAAACCTAGCAGCAGTGCAGGAGTTTAAAATACAGATTTAAAACAGCAAAGATAAAAATTTAGAAAGCTAAAATGCTAAAATGCCTGGGAAAATAAAAAGGTCTTCACCTGGCGCCGAAAGGAATACAATGTAGGCGCCAGGCGAACAATGTAGGTGCCAGGTGAGCCCCTGCCAAAGGAAGGAAGGGGATGTAATGGGCAGTATCCAACACACTGCCCCTGTAATGCTGCTGTTTGTGCTGCACCAGTGGGACCCACCACCACTGCAACAGGAAGCATCCTAGAGCGACCTGGAAATGAGCTGAAATGTTTGTTTCTGGAATGGTCCAGGAATGAGTCTTTTGGCTCATTTCTGGTTGCTTTGGGGATTTGAACCTGGGTCTCCTGGACAAACTATCTGCCATGCTAACCCTAACACCACAGTAACCATTCAGGGGACTGTCCTTACCCTTTAAAAAGTTACTCCTCTTTTTTTGTCAAAAGCCCTGACTGCTCATTCACAGGGATTAGGCTAACAAAACTCATCCCAACCCTACATATCCAGCATTGTCTTTATTCTTTTTCTTTATAAGGCTGTTGCCTCCTGAAAGCCAAATGGAAAAGAAAACCTTTCACCCCAGGAAAATAGCATATTCTGTTCCTGAGAAATCATTAAGGCAAATAGAGAAGAAAAAAGAATACAAAGAAAAACTGTGCCCAACACAGAAATCTATCCCAACAATATGAGATCATCAGCTGTGGGTTGACAATTTCATGATCACCTAAACAGATTATTTTACAGAGCAGTATAACTATGTGCCAAGTGGAAGGGAGCCTAATGGATTGATCTCATGAAAGAGAAATGAAGCCACCTGAACCAGGAAATGTACAAAGTTACAAGAAACACAATGATGAAAGCATTTTAAGGAGCTTGGCACATAATTGCTTTACCCACTGAGAAGATGGGGGGCAAAATAGCCCCTAAAAAAGACTCCTGCAGATTTTTATTAGCTCACTTTTTCCTTCCCTTTCCTTCCTACCTGTTTGCTCTTTGCTTTATGTTATGCCCCAACCTCCTTAAATTAAAGTGATGGGAGTACCAGACCACCTTACCTGTCTCCTGAGAAACCTGTACCAGGGTCAAGAAGCAACAGTAAGAACCAGACATGGAACAACCGATTGGTTCAAAATTGGGAAAGGAGTACGACAAGGCTGCATATTGTCACCCTGCTTATTTAACTTATATGCAGAGTACATCATGAGAAACGCTGGGTTGGATGAATCACAGGTCGGAATTAAGATTGCTGGGAGAATTATCAACAACCTCCGATATGCAGACGATACCACCCTAATGGCAGAAAGCGAAGAGGATCTAAAGAGCCTCTTGTTGAGGGTGAAAGAGGAGAGTGCAAAAGCTGGTTTGAAACTCAACATTAAAAAAACTAAGATCATGGCATCTGGCCCTATCACTTCCTGGCATATAGAAGGGGAAGAAATGGAAGCAGTGACAGATTTTACTTTCTTGGGCTCCAAGATCACCGCAGACGGTGACTGTAGCCATGAAATTAAAAGACGCTTGCTCCTTGGGAGGAAAGCTATGGCAAACCTCCTAGACAGCATAGTAAGAAGCAAAGACATCACCTTGCCGACAAAGGTCCGTCTAATCAAAGCTATGGTTTTCCCAGTAGTAATGCATGGCTGTGAGAGCTGGACTATAAGGAAGGCTGAGCGCCGAAGAATTGATGCTTTCGAACTGTGGTGCTGGAGAAGACTCTTACGAGTCCCCTGGACTGCAAGGAGGTCAAATCAGTCAATCCTAGAGGAAATCAACCCTGAGTGCTCATTGGAAGGACAGATCCTGAAGCTGAAGCTCCAATATTTTGGCCACCTAATGCGAAGAGAAAACTCTCTGGAAAAGACCCTGATGCTGGGAAAAACTGAAGGCAAAAGGAGAAGGGGACGGTAGAGGATGAGATGGCTAGATAGTATCACCGATGCAATGAATATGAACTTGAGCACACTCCGGGAGAGAGCACAGGACAGGAAGGCCTGGCGTGCTATGGTCCATGGGATCACGAAGAGTTGAGCACTCAGGGTTGATTTCCTCTAGGATTGACTGATTTGACCTCCTTGCAGTCCAGGGGACTCGTAAGAGTCTTCTCCAGCACCACAGTTCGAAAGCATCAATTCTACGGCGCTCAGCCGTCCTTATAGTCCAGCTCTCACAGCCATGCATTACTACAGGGAAAACCATAGCTTTGATTAGACGGACCTTTGTCGGCAAGGTGATGTCTCTGCTTCTTACTATGCTGCCTAGGTTTGCCATAGCTTTCCTCCCAAGGAGCAAGCGTCTTTTAATTTCATGGCTACAGTCACCGTCTGCGGTGATCTTGGAGCCCAAGAAAGTAAAATCTGTCACTGCTTCCATTTCTTCCCCTTCTATATGCCAGGAAGTGATAGGGCCAGATGCCATGATCTTCATTTTCTTAATGTTGAGTTTCAAACCAGCTTTTGCACTCTCCTCTTTCACCCTCAACAAGAGGCCCTTTAGATCCTCTTCGCTTTCTGCCATTAGGGTGGTGTCATCTGCATATCGGAGGTTGTTGATAATTCTCCGAGCAATCTTAATTCCGACCTGTGATTCATCCAACCCGGCATTTCTCATGATGTACTCTGCATATAAGTTAAATAAGCAGGGTGACAATTGAATATGCAGCCTTGTCGTACTCCTTTCCCAATTTGGAACCTCTCGGTTGTTCCATGTCTGGTTCTTACTGTTGCTTCTTGACCCTCGTACAGGTTTCTCAGGAGACAGGTAAGGTGGTCTGGTACTCCCATCCCTTTAAGAATTTGCCACAGTTTGTTGTGATCCACACAATCAAAGGCTTTAGCGTAGTCAATGAAGCAGAAATAGACATTTTTCTGGAATTCTCTTGCTTTCGCCATGATGCAGCGAATGTTGGCGATTTGATCTCTAGTTCCTCTGCCTCTTCGAAACCCAGCTTGTACTTCCGGTAGTTCTCGGTTTGCATACTGCTGAAGCCTAGCTTGTAGGATTTTGAGCATCACCTTGCTGGCATGTGAAATGAGCGCAATTGTGCGGTAGTTTGAACACTCTTTGGTGTTGCCCTTCTTTGGAATTGGAATGTAAACTGACCTTTTCCAGTCTTGCGGCCATTGTTGAGTGTTCCAAATTTGTTGGCATATTGAATGCAGCACTTTAACAGCATCATCTTTTAGGATTTTAAATAGCTCAGCTGGAATACTATCATCTCCGCTAGCTTTGTTGTTAGTAATGCTTCCTAAGGCCCACTTGACTTCACTCTCGAGCATGTCCGGCTCAAGTTCAGTGACCGCACTATCATGGCTATCAGGGACATTAAGATCTTTCCTGGGATGTATGTATCCCTTCTCTTGAGTCCGCGGGGGGGGGGGTCCACAGGGGGGGAGGCGTTCCGTTCCTCCCCCCTGGAATCCGTGCTGGCTGGCTGGTGAGTCCAGCCGTGGTGAGTCCGCAGAGCTGCTGGCCAGCTCTGTTCTGCAAGCGATATGGCCGCCATTGCCATGCCATTTCACTGCTGAGCAGAAACAGGAAGTGATCCAGATGCAAACGGCATCTGCTACGCCATTTGCATCCCTGTTTTTTCACGCGATAGGCTATGTAAATATCTACGTAAATACAGATACATAGCCTATCATAGTGGATGCCATTTGTGTCCGGATCACTTCCTGTTTCTGCTCAGCAGCAATATCGATGGCAATGGTGGCCATATCGCTTGCAGAATGGAGCCGCCAGTGAGGAGGATTCGGCTCTGCAATGGTCCGGTGGGAGGCGGAGGTGAGTGCGATCGTTCCGGCACAGACTCCAGAGGAATCCCTGAAATACCACGGTATTTGGCCTCATTGGAGTCCATGGCGGAATTCTCGGACATCCCTAGATTCAGGACAGATAAAAGGAGGGACTTCTTCACACAGCACATAATTAAACTATAGAATTCACTACCACAGTATGAAGTGATGGCCACCAATTTGGATGGCTTTAAAAAGCGCTTGGACAAGTTCCTGGAGGAAAAGGCTATCAATGGCTACTAGTCTTGATGGCTATGTGCTACCTCCAGTACCAGAGGCAGTGAGCCTATTTACACCAGTTGCTGGGGAACATGGGTGGGAGGGTGCTGTTGCCCTCATGCCCTGCTTGTGGGTTCTGGGTCAACAGCTGGGTGGCCACTGTGTGAACAGAATGCTGGACTAGATAGACCCTTGGTCTGATCCAGCATGGCTCTTCTTATGTTCTCGGTTATGTACTGATGATATGTGTTCCCAGCATCTGGGTCTGGTATACAGCAGTAGAACCCTATACTGCCTCCCAGTTATCAATTTTGTGTGTTTTTCCAAGTGTTGATTTAAATGAGTCTTCCTCCACTGACACAAAAAGTGCATAATTTGTACTCAGGTGTGTGTGACTGTGACTGAATACAAAATGCCAAGAAGCCCTAATCGCTTTGAAGCCAGGTTTCCCTCGGCTTGGTTTTATTACTCTATCCACTAGAAAATATGACTGTTCAGAGGGTGAACATTTTTTCCTTTATGTCATTTGGTGCATGATGCACACATGTGGAAGTGAAATGGGTATCAGAGGATCTAATTTGACACCACTGCTAAAGTAAATTAGTACATTGTGCTCGCATTAGCAACCTCTAGTGCAACTAGGGATGTACGGACTGCATACGGTCTGGTCCATCTGTGTTTCACGGATTGTCAGGCGCCTTTTGTTCCATCGTCTGCTCACAGATGGATCTGAATATTCTTTTTTCCTCATGCGGAAAAAACATGCAAATAATTACCCATGTATTTACGGAAGTATTTACATAATTTACCTTAGTACGTAACATTTAACTTATTGTCCCCCATTCCATTCAACATTTCCTCAGCAGAAACTTATGTATTTTCCTACGAATTTATATGCATAAATTTTGGGAAAGTAAAAAAAAATAATCTGGAATGAAGTCTGCGGACTCTGCGCAGCCTGAGGGGGTCACTTCACATCAGATTCCTCAGGTTGGATTCTTAGAAATCTCAGCTCATTTTAGTCCATCTCGAATTTCTCCAGCATCCCTAAGTGCACCAGCAATAGCATTTCCTGGGTATACAAAATGATTTAGGATATGGTTTACAGTTTTAAAAAAAGTAATAGCCACTTCTTGTCTTTAACTATAATTGATTTAAGTAAATAAGGAAATTATTAGACATACTGTATTTCAACTCATTCTCTCTCTCTCTCTCTCTCTCCCTCTCTCTCTTTCCAAGAAGTCTCACTCAAAAGTAGAAATTATTTTTAGTCCATTCTGCATACTAAACAGTACCTGACAATAAGGACTGCTGATAATAGATAATGTGCAAGGGATGGTGAAGGAGGATGAGTTTTATTGATTTAGTGACAGCTGACAAAGATGAATATTTCGACTGAAGCTGTGAGCTAAAAGGAAGCCCCCAGTGCTATGACAATGCTGACATGTCAGTGGCCAATTTGCTTCATTGGTTGTTTCATCACAATTTCCAAAAAGCAAGGCTCCTCTTTAGAACACTTCCTCTCAATCTTTTAAATTGTATCTGGGAGGAAGAAAAAGAAGCGATGTACACAAACACCAAGTACTCTGTAGATGTGAAGAATTCACCATGATAAATTCACAGGGGACATAAAATCTAACAGGAACATTTTGTGGAAGCTTGAGAAGGCTGCAAAGTGCATACCACTGCAGCTGAAGCTTCTGGATAATGTCTTCATGTTTATGTTGCTGTTTAAATTACCTGTTTGTCAAATTTGGAGCTGTGTAGCACATGAGGGAGTGCTTGAAAACTGCAAACAACAAAAGTGATCAAAATATCTGAAAATAAAAAGGTATAATAAAATAACAGCAGCTATGTTTGAGGGGGGTGTATCTTTAATTCCTGGCACTTCTAGGGTGGTTTCTCCACCAGTGATTTACTCCAAGCTGGCTGTATTTGGAGGTTGCTAGGGATACATGATGTTATGGCCATCCTGCAGCCACCCCAGAGCATATCACAGAAAAAATGGATTTTCTGAGACTGCTTAGAGTCTGATTCTTTTCCTAAATTTGGGTTCTTGGTGATATAGTTGTTGTGTGACCCAACCACTGCATTTACCTTTGGTATGCTAGACCTGCCCAGGAGTGTGCCTTTCACCATGACCCTGGTCAAGGGGTGTTTCCTGTCTCTGTGTTTCCCAGCACAAGCCAATTAGTGTCTACTCAGAAGTAACTCCCATTGTACTCAATGAGGCGGTCCCCTGAATGCCCACATCAGAATTTACAGAGATCCCCCTCAACTGAAATGGCACAGTTTAAAGCACAAATTCCCTAAATGCCTTAAAGCATGATCTCGATTCTCCAATTCTCCATTGTTTGGTTTATTGCCTTAGGAAGTAACTACTTTACACCTTCATTATAGAGATCCTGAAAAGCATCAGGTTAGAAAGAGCACTGGTTTCCCATCCCTGTGTTCTCCCCACCCCCGTCTTTCCCAGCACAAGCATATGTGTGTCTACTTGGAAGTAACTCCCATTGTGCTCAATGAGGCTTGCTCCTGAAATGCAGGTGCATCTGGAGCTTCAGGGGAAAGGAGAAAGGAGGGGGGAGAGGGGGAATTCTCTCTTGTTGGTTGAGCAGCCCCTGCCAGTAAGATGACATTTACTCCAACCCCCACCTGGAAGTATGTTCTGTGAAGCGATTTTTACTGGTGCAGAGGAGCCCTGAATAGACCAAAGCACAGCGAAGCTGATTCCTTTTAAGAAATCCAGTACTGCTCTATTCACTTCTCCTTCCATGGTCATGGAGACACCCCCTAAGAAAAACTCAGATACCACTTTTGAGATGGGTTTGAGCAGGTCCAGTGTCTTACAGAGCAATCCTAGCCCCCACAAGTGGCCATCTGGGAGGGGTTAGGATGTGGTGGAGGTCCCTCTCTAGAGTCATAGAGAAGTTTGCCAGCAAGGGGGGGGCATCCTGCCCAAAAGCCCCATTTACACCCACAGAAAATTTGGTAGACATAAATCTAGGCCATAAAGAGAGGCATTCTTAGGCAAGCCAGGGCAGAGCTGGGTCCACTGGATTCAATGCCTCTTCTTTCCCCAAGAGGGTCCTGAAATGGACCCCAGGGCTGGCAAAAGCTAATCCCCCCCCTGCATTTTTTCCAAAGGTTGGGAAAAAAATCTGCCAGGCTGAAAAGCGCAGCAAAATCCCCCACACACACAAACACACACCCCTCCTATCCTGGCTGGTAGGAGCCAGCAGGGCTTTGGAACTGGCAGAAGATCCACAGCTCTATCCCCCACCCCCGCCCCCGCCCCAAACTTCTTTCCCTGAGAGCAAGCCCCATTGGACTCTATGGAATATATTTCTGGGTAGACATATATAGGCTTGTGTTGTTAGTTAATTCATCTGATTAATTGATGGAAGGGTTGACTGTATAATTACTTTAGATTGCTTTTTCATCAAAAAGGCCTTCAGAGGCCTTTTTAAAGGTGCAGATTAAAAGAAGAGAAATCAGTGATCAAAATAAGAAGCAAATATAAATCATTACACAAAGAAAAAAATAATAACATGACAAACAGAACAGTAAAACCAAAACAAAACCATAGTGACAACATTTTCAGAACAGCAAACCAGGAAACCCTTAGACTAAATCAGACATGGGGAACCTCTAGACTCCAGGCCTAACCTGGTTTGCAAGGTTTTCCTAGCCTGTAAGGCTTTCCTTGGGCAGGCCTCTTTACTTTTACCATGCCCCCTTTACCTTTGATCCTTCCAGCCTTTGTCCTGTCTCTGCCAGCTGCTGGAATACAGTGTGTGCGTTTCCCATGTGTTACAGCTTCCTCATGGCTCCTGGTGGAGCTCCCAGTCATTTCCACAGTGCTTTGGAGTTTTCAGGATTTGCTGGAATCCTTTGTCAACGGTACTTTCCATGTTCTCCATCAATCTTGATCAGTTAATACTGAAGGCTTTGGAGGCATTTCTCATTTGAGCCACGATTGTAGTCGGTGCTTCCCACTAGGTCAGGATTCATGACAAGTGATGGGTGAACTTACCCGAGGTGAATTTGTTATTTCCTCGAATAACAGCCATCTCGCCCATGCAAGCTTGGACAAGAGTCCTCTCTTAAAACAAACTTGTTTTCCACATAAAAGAGCTTTTGCATATGCACAACATCAAAGTGCATCTTGGGAGCTGTAATTCGGGACGGCATAGTGTGTCATGACCTCATGCATCAGCATGTTATGTACGCCCTTCCTGATTTATTTGTTTTTAACATGGCCTTCCTATGTGATGTGATATTTACTCATCATCACTGATCACTGGTATATGTAGGAAAGAAGAAGCTGGACCCACAGAGCCAGAGCTGTGCTGATGACGACAAGGGAAGCAGTGATGGATGCACCAGATCATTCAAAGGTTAAACCAACGAACTCAGTGCATGCACAGAAATGATATTGTTTAGATACAGACTCTGCATGCTCAAAAGGTTGCAATCAGTTCTGAGCTGATTAAAAAGATGAGCATTACAAATGGCTGAAGTTCGACCTGCAAGCCAACTAATTACAACATTCAGTGGCCTTACTACTCATGACTAACCATCCCTGGTAAAGTTGTGAAAAAAAAACTAATACAAAACCCTGGTGAATTAAATTTTAATGAATATATATTTATTTTTTTGAGAGGGGGTCGGAATTAAAAATTTGAATTCTGGGAAGTGCTTACTTCTGAGTAGTTCTTCTCAAAGCTAACACTTGCCAAGAGCTACCTTCATGCTAGATTAACAGATGACAACTTGTAAAGAGAGTTATGAGTGGTGGTATCACTGATATGAGTGGATGGATGTTCTAAAGCTGACAAGGGGTCTAAGAATCCCTCTTCACACCTTGGTTCCTCCGAGTGTTCACTGAAATCCTTACTTGCATCTGTAACTTTTCTGCACAGCTGTCCTGCTGTTGTGACCAACCGAATACTCCCATTTATGTTTACATTGTACAGCACCAATTGCCTAACCTCACCCCAGGCAGACAATGTTAAGTTGGCAAGAACCTATTTCCCCACCCTAATCCTATTGAGAGGTGAAAAAATCCTACTCAGCCCCTTATGCCACCATCTGATCCTACAGTACAACTTAACAGGTGGATGGGTACATGCTGGGACTGCAGGCAAAAGAGGGACAGATATGAGCAGCACAGACATGTATAGCCCTATAAGCCCTGCCCTCAACTGACTCCTGTAGACAGTACATGCTCTGTCTCCCATCATGGGCAACAGTGCCTCTGCCTGAAACCATATGTGTTGGACAGTCAGGGTGGTAATCTTGAATAAAAGGACATATGCTCATCTATGCACCCATCGGCACACTTTAGTTCCGCTTATGAAATATTTGCTGTGATCCTGCAAAGGCTACTTTTATCTGATCCTAGGTGGAAGCAAAACTGCCACGGTGCAGCAAGGATTCATGCCATAGTTACTGAAATGCTTATCCAGACTTCAGTGGACTGGCTGGATGCAAGTTCTGATCTACTGATCTGCCTCCTCATCAAGAAAGGTGTGTGTGTGTGTGTGTGTGTGTGTGTGTGACTTAGGTGAGATCTACACCTTGTGTCATATCATTATGATCCCATCATGGTAGTGCTATATCCCTCTTGCACATTTCTACCTCATAGGACACGCAATGTAATTTCAATTTTTTCATTTACAATGAAATGTAAAATGAATATACATTTATTGCAGTATATTGGATAATGTGGAATAAAAAGCAAGAAATAACACTACAAAAGCAGTATGTCAAATGTGCTATGTGCCCCAACATTTATCAGCGCACTTCAATGCCGCTATAAAGCAGTAGTGTAGATCTAGCTCCAAACTGGACTGGGGCCACAGAAGAGAGCAGGTAAACCTCAGATTAGCATATGCATCTAAATACCATATCAGTTTTTGGTTTGTTTAATGTGGAAAAGTAGGCTACTGAAACTTTGTTTTCTAGGTATCCAGAAAACTGCAAAGCTTTTCTATTAGGTTTTTTTTTTTCTTCAGAGGAAGGTTATGTGATCCAAATGTGTTGGGAATATCTGTTTGCTTAATCAACCATTGAGCACCCATCGGAATCAGATCTTGCTGGTATTGTATTAAGCACTCCATGACTAAACCCTCTTGTCTTCTTTGAAGTGTGAAATGTGGTTATTTTAAGGGAAATCTGTACCATTGGCATTCTAGGTTTGAGTGCTGCAACTTAGAAGTGAACATTAGAATATAGATGAGATTAGCCATTAGGGGAAAAAATCTCTAAGATGTACAGGAAAACATATATTATTTGACTACAATATATGACTTAGTTAGAAACCTTTTTTTTTTCATTGAATAACATGGAATGTTTGGACTTTGATTTTGCCAAGCATCATTTCGTCTATGTATTCTGAACAAGTCTTTTCAAAAGTCCCTGGAATGGGAGGACCTGAATGGTGTTTCACAGATATTCTCAGTCAATTGCTGCATAAATCCCATGTTACTGCAAAAAAGTGAGTGAGAGAACATTCCATATCCATGACGTGTGTAAATTAGAAAATTACATCTTATGAAAACTCGTGGAATTACATTTGAAAATCCCCCCATTTCTATGTACAAGAGATGTCAGTCTCTTAGAATGATTCAGACTAATCCAATTTCAGGCAAAACACTTGTTACCCCCCCTTTCCCCCCTATCACTGGGCATGATCCAGCTTCCAGTGAATGCGGTTGCACATATCAGAGAAGTTAAGGCTCAGTGAAAGCTTTCCCCCTCCCTTCTCTTCCCATCCAGCACAGTCTGTATTTCCAAGCCCAGATCAGCTCTCCTGCTGGCTAAAAGCACTTCAGCCACATCGTAAATATATTCATGACATTAGGGCTATAATCCTATATACACTTCATGGGTAATAAGTCTCAATGAATTCATTGGGGCTTATTTGTGAATACACATGCATAGGAAATGTGTTATAACTAGGGATGGGTGAGAATTTTGTTTATTCTTGGTAAGAATTTAATTTACCAACATTTTCAAAGATCTCAATATCTGGGACAAAAAGAACTTGTGGGAGAAACTGTAACTGCAGGCTATTCATCTTAACAGATACATATGGCAGACAGGTACAACATGGTACCCTCCGTACTTGAAAATGCACCAATTGAATTTGGTCAGTGCAGATGGCCGAGAATTTTGATTCAGTTCATTTTTGATAAGAATTACCAAAATATGCCTATGTCTTCATATTTGAGTGAGAAGAAACATGCAGTTAACACCCCCCCCCCCAATATGGGAGAAAGCAAAACTGGCAAATTTTCCATCCCCATCTGTAAAGCTGTGATCCTAAGCAATTCACTTAGAAGTAAATTACATCAAAATTATTAGAACATACTTCAAAGCAGATGTGTTTTCAACTGGGGAGTCAGTCAATCTAGAATTGCTGCACAAAGTAAAAATGCATTAATTTGGTCTTGTCCGCTGCTAATTGTACCTGATTAAAAATTACACTTTTGACACTGGGGGCAGCCCAAATTTTATCAAAACTGCATGGAGCTTTGAGCAGCACACTCACCTCAAGAATTTATTTGAAAATCTTAAAAAAACAAACAAACAGGAATCAATTGAGGTTGCCTATAGAAACATTTGCTTAGAATTATTATCACTACCATTGATGATGTTAGCCATTTACAGAATTAAAATTAACATTAAAAAAATGTTCTGTGTCAGAATAAAAAGCAGACACAGAACAACATTCTGTTTGTCTCTTATCAAACTAAGTGCTCATTGTTCTCTGAACCTTGAATGTTCAGCCCTAATGGCCAAACAAATGCAGCAGTAATTGTCTATGAGAGTGGCTGTCATCAGTTACACATAGGGATGGGTGAACTCACCTCATCCCGCCCTGTGTGCCACTCACTGGACCCCCGCCAGCTTCCTGACCTTGCTCACTATGCGAAGTGAGCTGCTGGGTGGTCCGTAAATACCTGACGAGTGGCACATGGCCTCCCACTCCCTCACCAAGCCACCCGTAAGTTTGCATACATGGGCTCTTTATGGCCACCATTTACACAAAATTGGCCTTTCCATAAAAGTTCGGCCTACCTTTTTTACACAAATTGGGGATCCCCACATTTGCTCGACTCAGTGCACACCAAGTCAGGCATGTGCAGGGATCTGCAGACTGGCATCCAGGGGGCTGAGCTGGCAAAAAATCACTGACCTTTGAGGCCAAACCAGATGCCTGCAACATCCCTAGTTAAACAGTACCGAAGACAGCACTGTTTAAAAAGTAAGTTTAAAAGAAAGCATACGGACACTATTTAAGTACCTGCATTGGATTTTATTTCTTGTAGAAGTCCCAGACATTGGCAACTTGAAAGCAACATGCAAAATGTTGCCTGTATTCTGTAGGCATGGCTAGCTTTATGGTTTTTGCTGTGCAAGGTGAAATGTTAGAATGTTGCCCCTTGCTCACTGGTGAACTGGACACTAGAATAGGGGTGTGCACAGACCCTCCCCACTTTGTCTTGATCCCCAGTTCAGCACTTCAAAAAATGGCCCACTTCTGCTCAGACTGGTTTGGACTTACCCCGCTTTGACTCAGTACTGAACTTGAGCTGAGATCTGAAAAACTGAGGCTTCATGCTTCCCATTTACTAGTGTTGGAAATCCTCAAATGGCTGTACGTCCCCCCCCCCTTCTTGGTTCGAGTCAAATTATATTTGCATGCATTGTTGTTCAATCGTTTGAGTCGTGTCTGACTCTTTGTGACCCCATGGACCATAGCACACCAGGCCTTCCTGTCTTGCGCTCTCTCCTAGGGCATGCTCAAGTCCATATTCATTGCATCAGTGATGCTATATAGCCATCTCATCCTCTGCCGTCCCCTTCTCCTTTTGCCTTCAGTCTTTCCCAGCATCAGGGTCTTTTCCAGAGAGTTTTCTCTTCGCATTAGGTGGCCAAAATATTTGAGTTTCAGCTTCAGTATCTGTCCTTCCAATGAGCAGTCAGGGTTGATTTCCTTTAGGATGGACTGATTTGACCTCCTTGCAGTCCAGGGGACTCGTAAGAGTCTTCTCCAGCACCACAGTTCGAAAGCATCAATTCTTCGGCGCTCAGCCTTCATAGCAGTCCCTTAGGAGGGAATTGTCTGTGCTCAGTGTCAGAAAAGTGGGTGCAGCAGTCTTTAGGATGAATCAACTATGCTGACAGAGCACCAGTGGAATTCCACAGGGTGCTAGCATTAGAAAAAAGAAGCCAATTTGCCAACAATTTTCATCCGCAAACTGCTATAGAACAAATGGCCAAATTTAGCTTGAATTTGGCCACAGTTGTAGCAGTTTGACAGTCATTTTCAGTGGCAAATCAGTCATCTTTTGCCATGGCGGTGGCAGGGGGCTGGGATAGGGATGTATGAGAAATTTGTTTCAGTTCACTGTTGATCAGAATTTACCCAGATCGATCACGGACTCAGACACAACCTGCGATCAAAGTCCATACATTTCTCACTTGCAATGTGATTCGCAGACAAAAAACAATGTGTCCAACAGCATGCATATATTTGAAAATGTAATGCATACAAATAATTTCATGCATACAAAATGCATACAAATAAATTGTATAAATTTAAATTTGTATGATTGTATAGATAATTTATAATTGTATAAATTTAAATAAATTTACAATGTATAATTGTATAAAATTTACAATTTATAAATTTACAGTTTACAATGTTTAAATTTACAATTGACAATTTATAAATTTACAATTTACAATAAATTTAAAATTTATAAATTTATTGTAATTGCATAAATTCACAATTTACAATTTACAATAAATTTACAATTTATAAATTTACAATTTATAATTGTATAATTTTTAATAAATTTCATGCATACAAAATGCATACAAATAAATGCATACAAATAATTTGAAAGTGCATACAAATACACTTTCATCAATGGGAGAAGAATGTGTTCTTTTCATATATGTGCACAATTGTTACACACATTTGGAAAATACGCAAATGCAGGGGCTGCATGTAGGCTATGTGTTAGCCACCATTGCTATAGCACAGGAACGTGCGGTGTACCCTGGTACTTCCTGCTGATCAAGTTGCTCATGCAGTTGCTTACAGAATTGGGCTATCAGCTGGATGCCTTGAGAGGTTTCAAAATATGCATTGCAAAAGAAGCCTATGTTGAGAGGAATCAAGACAGACAAATCTTCAAACAAGCTAATCATGTTTGAGCTAGACTTTATAAGTGGAAACCTGAAGGTTTATATTCTTGCCATCAGTTTGTAATAGATCTATCAATGGTTCAGATTTTCATCTCTCTCTCGTTTTCGTGTGCGTTTGTGTAGGGAAAAAAGTGAATGTAATAAATCATGATGTAGCCCAGCTTGCCAGGAGATCATTTCACACACACACAAATAATGATTATTATCAAAGATTCATCTTTCTGATGGATAAAAATTTTCATCAGACAAGAATACAGAAGAATCCCATCAAATGATATATTTTGTTTGCAAAGAAATATTTTCCCATTTTACCATAAATATATTTGATAGAGTAATGAATTATGCCATGTCACTTTTTTAAAAAAGCCTGGAAAGATTGCTAGCAGCACTAAAAACTCTTCTGCATTAAAAAGAAGGAATAAAATATGCCTTGAACTTTTCCAGTTCTGCTTTTTATGTTCTTTAATTTAATACATTTTCCCCCAGGTTAGCACATTAGTACAGGTTTGCATTACAAGGAAATAAGTCCCATTGATTTCAGTCCAATTTAATTACATATAATGAGTTTAGGATGTGTGTGTGTGTGTGTGTGTGTGCGTGAGTGTACATGCACATGCCCAGAATGGACTTCCAAAGTAGATATGCATTATTGTTGAGTGTACTGTATAAAAACAAATATATCCACTCATCTTCATAAAAAGAAACCAGACCAGCTTACAGAATGAATTGTTATGTATGCTGAAGATGCTCAAAGGTATTGGGATGTGATGAGCCAGAATAAATCTTTTCTCAGAATGTTAGGACAGGCAGCCTTACCCAAGCTCAGTGCCCCATCCCCAAATGTCTTGGACTGCAACTTCTATAATTTTTTCAGCACGGACTGTAAATCCTAGCCAACGTAGCCAAGGGTCATGTTGGCTGGGAATTATGGGAGTTGCAGTCTAGCACATCTGGAAGGTACCAGATTAGGGAAGGAAGTGCTAGGGCATCCAAAGAGCCCTTAGGGATGTTCTCATAACAGAGCTCTATGGGAGGTGAAATTCATGAGCATTTGCCCATAATGTAAGTTCATTCCAAAAGCAGAGGTTGTCATGGAGGGGACAGAGCTACAGAAAGCAGGAGGGATTCTAGGGCTACTCTTCCTAGCTGCCAATGATGCCTTGGATGCTGAATATCCAAGGCAAGATTTGAATCCAGTGACCATCTGATTGTCTTGTTCTATGATTTCATGACTGCAATGGCTGGAGAAAGACTGGAGGAAGGGAGCATGAAAACAAAGAAAGAAAGAGTCAGACTTTGAGCCTGTAGCTTCTCTGTATTGCATTTAAATGGAGTCACCTCCAGAACATGCCGTTGAGGCCAGTAGGAGAACCCGGCCTCTTGACTGCTCCATAACTCCTTCCCAGAAGAAAGAAAGAATGCCAGGTTTAAAATTTATCAGCCATTTGACAGAAAAATACACTTTTGTAGGCCTGTCAGCTATAATCTATGCAGCAAGTAAAGGTGAATAAAAATGTGTCACTCTTTCACTCCCTCATCTCTTATTATAGGTATAGAATTTCTACATATTTTTTGTGCTGCAGGTTTTCACACTGAATCATATTTGCCTTATAGGTATGCTAGTCAGGATGGTATATAATATATACAGTAATGTAATTATGAGCAGTTTAACTCTTTACTTATTTTTTACTATAGGGTTTTTTGTTTCTTCCTGTAAGAAAATGTTGACCATCCTCTTGCATATGAGTCTGTGTTGGAATCAATGGAGGCTCTGCCCCCCGTTTTTAACCCCCTTCTGTGGGGGTTAGTGGAATTTGGGTGCAGGGGGAGATTAAATGGTCCACTTCCAGCATACCATGGTCCCAATTAGAATTGGGGCTCTGAGTGGTTACTGGAGAGTAGAGAAAGCTAACATACGTAGCTCCATTATGCATGCTTTAATGAATTCTAGTGTGGCTGTTAGAAAGATGAGAGGCCTAGTATAGCCAGGGAAGCTCCACAACTCCCTGTGGGTCCCAAGTCACCAAGTGGGACAGTGATATTGCCACACCCTCATATGCTTGAATTGCTCTGTACTGGATACCTATCTGCATGTGTGGAATGCAACCCCTTCTGGAAGCCACAGTCTACTCCAGAGTTTTAGCAGAATGAAATGGATTGCCCAGTCTTTTCAGAGCGGAACCTAATCATTATTTTCTAGAGCTGTGCAGAATCCCACCTCCTACCTTCGCTCGACCTTTGTCCTCCAGCAAAGGTACAGAGAGAACTTCTGCAACCTTCACAGGATGTCCCCAAGAATCACAGTATTCCTGGTGGGTGGGGTACTTAAAATGTAATAAGATGACCATGTGGCCTCTCCATCTTTCCCCCCATTTTTAAAGCTTTACACAAAGGCAACTCACTAAGCTCAGCAACTGAAGAAAATGTGAAGAATGACAGTGGAAACAATGGTGCATGATGACATAGTGTGATTCCCAGGGATAATATGGGAGGTGGGGGAGAGAGACTGATGTCCTCATGGCATCATCTTTCTTCCTTTCTTTCTTTGCTTCTTTCCTTCCTTTTTTCTAGTATAGTGGGCACACTGCAAAGAAACTTGCTGCCTGAGGCTGCAACCACCACCACACTAGTAAGCATAGAGAGAAAGAAAGAAAGAAAGAAAGAAAGAAAGAAAGAAAGAAAGAAAGAAAGAAAGGTCCCTACCCATAGCTACTTTCTAAGCATCCTCCTAGGGGAGGAGGCCACACTGGTATGGGGGACAGAGGGCACCTTACCCAGGGCCCCTTCCAACCTGGAACCAGCCCTGGGCCCCTGATAAATGCCTTTCAGCTGATTGATGGATCAGGACCTGGTCATAAAATCATCATGATTCAGACTATTCTGGTTTGCCATTAAGGCTGTTGATCTGTTGGGGCCGGCCTGGGATTTCATTGATATTACCCATGAACAAGGGAATTTGGCTGGATGATCTTTGAGATTCCCTCCAGCCATACAGTTCTCTCTCAGATATCGGATTTGTGAGGCGCCTGTTCTGAACATGCAATTCAAGACAGAAAGAGAGTCACATAGTTATTATAATTAAAACACCCCTTCCAATGTCAAGCCTGCAATTTATCACATGGAGTCAAATGGCAGCTTTCATGCCTACTCCCATTCAAACCACAGCATCAGGGTGTTTCCACTGAGAAGATTGCTCAACTCAGTCCCAGTAGGCTTTACTTCCTATGGCTCACCATTTTCTAGCTAAGTACAGATGATCTGGTTCCAAATACATCAAAGAGATCCCTACTGATTTGAGTCAGTACTGGCAAGTCTAAAAGTTACAGCAAAAGTCTTCTGGGTTTCTCACTGTTGTTGAGGGCAAAGAATAACACAATATGTTTTGGAGACAGTTTGCAAACTTAGTCTGAATCTGAAAATGACTTTAAAACCCACCCCATCTCCTCCCTGCCTCCCTTCTGGCAGCCCTTTTGACCTGGATAAGTAAGACTGGTGGGAGGGATGGGAAAGGAAATATTTGTTTAGCATTTGCTCTGTGTGCCTCAAGAATGTAAGTGGTGTGCTTGCTGTGACTATTATGTTGTATTAAGATCTGCTGAAAACTCCCCACACTACATGAAAAAGTAGTCAGACGAGATTTCTACGGCACCCTGGCAGCTCTTCCTCAGTTGGCCTGAAAGTAAGAGACTGTAAAAGTTCTTTGGAAGAAAAAGGACAAGAAAAAAAAAAGAGAGACCAGGTTTTGCTAAATTATATGGTGCTAGGGCTGCCACTCGATTAATCTTCTTGGCCAGGATCCCAAAAGGGGTGGCCAATTTTTCTATCCAGCTGCAGCCTCTTGTGCCATTTTGTACTGCTCTAGACGGTAACCTGGCTTTGCAATAGCAAAGCAGCTATTTCTGGGGGTCTAAGGTGGCAATGGATGGCCTGAAAGACCCCAGTACACATACAGAATAGTACACACAGCATTTTGGATCTCAGCCTAAGTTTTAATTGATGTGATGAATCAACTAAAGTGTTTCTGTGTGATGAAAAATACCCCTCTATATCAATCTGGGCAGTACTCTGCTTTTTATTTTTCAGGTGCTCTCCTCGATTTATTCATTTTACATTTGCTGCTTGTCCTTTGGGAGACTGAGGTGCACAGGGTAGCTGTGTTTCAATACTTTAGGGTGCAATCCTATGCATGTTTAGACAGAGAAAAGGCCTACAACTCCCAATGCTGGGGGTTGTAGGCCTTTTCTCTGTCTAAACATGCATAGGATTGCACCCTTATTTATTCATTGTTGATGCTAATGCAAATACCTGTCTTATGGAGTTCAGGCCTTCAGTTCAGGCCTGAATGCACCCTTCTCCAACTTTGTGCCCTCCAGATGTTTGGGACCTCAACCCCCATCAGTCCCAGCCATCATGGCCCATGGTCAGGAATGCCGGTAGTTGTAGTCCAAAATATTTGGAGGGCACCGGGTTGGGGAAGCCCTCAATGCGTGTAGCAGCTAATCTGCTAGGAGTGGACATGAAAATGTGCCTTGCATCTAGAGATGGGTGAGAATTTTATTTGGTTCATTAAAAAAGAAGAAAAACCTTCCAAAATTCACAAATCTATTTGTAAAAGCATGGAAAGAACTTGAGCTTTAAAAAATAAATCATGAATGTGGGCAAAAACAACAACAACAACCCCTGACTGATTCATCCCTTGAAGCTGAGGGCTCTGAGGCCAGTATCCAAGTTTGCCAGTGGAACCCACGGCTAATGCGACAGTGAGCTAGTGGTTAAAAGGCTACCAGAAATGAGCAGAGATGCTTGTTTCCAGGACGAAGCAGATCAGCAAAGCTTGCAGCAGGAAACTCTACTGACCTGACCCAATCTGGAAACAAGTGTTTCCACTTGTTTCTGGGGTTGCTTTTTGAGTTGATAGCTTTCTCTTTTATGAGCGATGGGTCCTACTTGTGCAACAGGTTGAGTGGGAGCACAGCGGCAGTATTGGATACTACCCAAGGGCTTAATTCTTAAAAGACTGGGTTTGAATCCTTCTATTTTCAACCAGGTTAGTGCTGAATGAAGGTTGCCACCTCTTTTTTTCTGACAGGCTCTTCATCTTTAACTGCTATATATGGCAGGCAGGTTCAACATGATCTTCTCCATGCTAAGAATAGCTAAACCTAATGAATCTGGCAGCTGTAAAGAAGTGAGAATTTCATTCCATTCATTTTATCATAGGAACTTCTCAAATCCACAAATTATTTCATAAACAGGTAGGGATGTACGAATCCCACTCACCAATCCATTCCAGTGGGGGGGGAGGCGCTCCATCCCTCCCCCCAGAAACCTCCCCAGCCGGCTCCGCTCCGTGGCGACTCTACAGATCCGCCAGCCAGGGCCGGCCGCAGTTGGAATTCCGGGCGTGGCCGGGCTGCTGCAGCCACAAATGGCGGCCGCTATGCTGGCCGCCATTTGCCTGGCTGTCAAGCCGTGATAGGCTACGTAAGTATGTATGTAGCCTATCACAGCAAAGGAAGCCATGCAAATGGGGGCCGCAACACCATTTGCGTGGCTGCCTTTTGCCGTGATAGGCTACGTAAATACTTACATAACTTATCACGGCAAAGGCCAGGTGCGCAAATGGCGTAGCGGCCACCATTTTCATGGCTGTCAAGCCGCGATAGGCTACGTAAGTATTTACATAGCCTATCACAGCAAAAGGAAGCCACGCAAATGGCGGCCGCTATGATGGCCGCCATGTGCGGCTGGGAGACCAGCCACCGTAACCACCGCCGCATCTGCCACCAGGTAAGCTCCGTCCTGGGGGGATTCCGCGGGGTGGTGGGGGGGGAGGCCGTTCCGCCACAGATTCCGGAGGGCGAGATTATAAGGAATCTGGCCTCACTGGAGTCCATGGTGGAATTCTCTGACATCCCTATAAAACAGGATGGAAAGAACTTGAGATGGGGAAAAAATGAATATGGGAGAAAGTAAAACTGACAGATTCATCCATTCCTATCTGTCCCCATAAAGAGCCCCGATCTCAAAGTTCAGAACTTGGGAAACAAGCCATAGATCAGTGGCAGAGCACATGCAGAAGGTCCCAGGTTCAATCCTGGGTAGGGGTGGATGAGAAATTCATTTCAGTTCAATTTTGATCAGGATTTTACCTCGTATGCACCTTCCAGATTGAATGCAGACTCGGATGCAATCTATCGTCGAAGTCTGCACATTTCTGAGCTTGCAGTATGATTCACAGACCCCCCTCCCCCAAAAAAATTGACAGCATGTATACATTTCAAAAATGCATGCACTTCCAAATGAGTATATTTAAAAAATTCATACACTTCAAAATGAGTTCATTTCAAAAATGCATACATTTCAAATTGAGTAAATTTCCATAGTATATGCATATACTTCAAAATGGGTTCATTTCAAAAATGTATACATTTCAAAATGAGTACATTTCACAACTGCATACATCTCAAATTGAGTACATTTCCAAAATGCATATACTTCAAAATGAGGGCATTTTAAAAATGGAGGCATTTCAAAAATGTATATATATCAAAATGAGTACATTTCAAAAATGCATACTTTCAAAATGAGTGCATTTAAAATGTGCAAAATTGATGTGCACATTTGGAAAATATGCACAGAAATACGCAGAGATTTCCATGTGAAAATTAAAAAAGCAGAGCTCGCCATCTGATGCAGACTCCAGTTGGAACGAGCTTCGAGATGGAATCTGGAGAAATTCGGTGAGCTCGAGTTTTGTGGATTTGCACATCCCTAACCCCAGGCATCTTCAATTAAAGAAGAATTGGGTAGCAGTTGATGGGAAAGAAACCCTGCTGGAAACCCTGGAGACCCACTACCTGTCAGAGTAGACAGTGCTGAGGCAGTTGAATAAATAGTCTGACCTAGTATAAGGCAGGTTCCTTGGACTTGGTGATCTGGTTCGTGTTTCACACTGCTCCTGGTCTGTGGTACTTATTTAATCTTCAAGCATCATAGTTATTCCTATTTTTAAGGCCACATGTGGCAGATTCCTCTGACTACCTCTATAGGTGCCCTGTATTTAGCTTTGTTTCATTTCAATAGAATCTTAAATAAGCCAGGTTGTTTTGAATCAGCCACACCATTCCACAGAGGCAGTGATGTTTTGTTCATGTTTGATTTATTTTGTCAAGAACTGCAGACACAGAAAGTGTCGGGGGAAAAGAGGAAGAAAGCAAAGATTTATATAAGGATAAATGAGACACCACATTTTCACACTTCCTTACTTTCCCATTCTGGGAGAGAAATAAAATTTCCACATGAAATGGGTTGTACCTGATTGCCTACACATGTACATTTTAACATGGACGCGACTACACACAATCCAGCTTGGCTTATAATAACAAATTCTGGCCTTGTAGAGTTTATGCAGGTCTTGTTCAAAACCAAGAAAACTTGCAGAAGAGCCATTTTCATGATATTTTCTGCACATTTACCAGAGATTCAATATATAATTAGACCAATTTACGTCAATGTTTTCTTCTGCTGATAGTGTAGATGGACATTTACTTCTGTTTATGTTTTTGCTAGGGGTGCAGGACAAATCCATTTAAGTTCAGTTTTGATCAGGATTTTACCTAGTTCACAGCCTCCAGATCAAACATGGATCTAGACACAGTCTGGGGGAAAAGTCCATATATTTCTGAGCTTGCGATACGATTCACAGACCAAGAAAAATGCCTTCATCAGCATGCATACATTTGAAAAATGTGCATGAAAAAATGCACACTTTGGAAAGATGCGCAAAAATACACTTTAATCAACAGGAGAAGAATGCGTATATTAAAAAAAAGCACAAATTGATACGTACATTTGGAAAAATATGCATGAAAATATGCATAGATTTTCATGCAAAAAGTAAAAAACACACACCAAAGCTTGCAATATGATATAGACTCACGTTTATATCGAACGAGCTTTGAGGCGGAATTCAGAGAACTTTGGTGGCTCAAGTTTTGCTGAGTCACACATCCCTACTTTTTGCGCAGTAATCTCACATTCTGTGCAACAAACAGAATAATTTACTGATATGGATGTCTAATATGTATAGCAGGACAGTTAACAAAAAGATAGTATCCTAAGCTGCAATACAAAAGAACCATATAGATGGTTGGGGGTAAGGATGTATGAAACACTTACCTTGCTCCATTCCGGGGTATCTGTGGGGGGGGAAGGTGCTCTGTCCCTCCCCCCAGAATCCTCCCCGGCCGGCTCTGCTCTGCGGCAACTCCGCAGAGCCACCGGCCGGGGCCGGTCACAGCTGGAATTCCGGCCACTGCCGGGCTGTTGCAGCCACAAATGGCAGCCGCTATGCTGGCTGCCATTTGCATGGCTGCCAAGCCATGATAGGCTATGTAAGTATTTATGTATCCTATCACGACAAAAGGCAGCCACACAAATGGCGGCCGCTATGCCATTTGCATGGCTGCCTTAGGGATGTCAGAGAATTCCGCCATTGATCTCAGTGAGACCGAATGCCAGTGCATTCAGCCCCCCGAACTCCATGGCGGAACGGCTTGCCACCCCCCCGCCCCCCGCGGATCCCCCCCGGGACGAGTCTTACCTGGGGCGAATCTTCCGGGCGGCGGCGGCTCCAGTGGCACCGCCACCATTTCCAGGCTTGTGCATGAAAAAAAGGAAAAAAAGATGTGATAGGCTACATAAATCTTTACGTAGCCTATCATGGTTGGGTGGGTTTAAAAAAAAAAAAGATTTATGTAGGCTAAAATGGTGAATGAAAAAGGGACGCAAATAGTGCCCACTACGCTATTTGCATTCCCCTTTCCTTTTTGCCATCATAGTCTATGTAAATATTTACGTAGATTAAGACGGTAAAAAGAAGGAACACAAATGGTGGTGGCCATAGCTGCCGCCATTTGCGTACACGGTTGTTTGTGTGTGTGTGTGTGTGGTTTTTTTTACCCGGAGCCCTCCGCGGCCGGAAATCCGGCTGTGGATGGCTCTGGCCTGGCAGGGCCGGGCCTGGCCGGCTGCTCCGTGGAGCTGCTCTGGAGCACAGCCAGCTGTTCGAGGATTCTGGGGGGAGGAACGGAATGCCTCCCCCCCACCATCAACATAATCCGCGGAAAGGTAAGTCACTTTCATACATCCCTAGGCTGCCTTTCTTCATGATAGGCTATGTAAATACTTACGTAGCCTATCACGGCAAAGAGCAGGGGTGCAAATGGCATAGTGGCAGCCATTTGTGCCCCTGCTCTTTGCCATGATAGGCTACGTAAGTATTTACGTAGCCTATCATGAAGAAAGGCAGCCATTTCCGGCAGCAGCAGTCCGGCAGCATCCAGGAAACCAGCCGGAGCTGCCGCCGCCGCCGCATCCGCCACCACCGGAGCTGTCGCATCTGCCTCCAGGTATGCTCCATCCTGAGGGGATTCCGTGGGGTGGCAGGGGGGGAGGCCATTCCACCACAGATTCCAGGGGTGGATTTCTTTAAAATCCAGCCTCACTGGAGTCCGTGGTGGAATTCTCTGACATCCCTAGTTGGGGGAGAAGGACACAAACAGTTGGAATTATTTTGAAAGTTTTTATTGCAAACAGTAACTTGGTTGGATGGGCAAAATGATTATGGTGAAATGGTGTGCCTGGTCCACTGTCTGATTGACTGCAGTGAAACTCCAGGTGCAACACACTTTGCCATAGACACAAGCAGAAAAATATGGCTGCCTTCACTGCAGTTGTAGTGGACACAAAGTACTTCATAACTCATATTTGTGTATGAAAACCTGTGAACTGTTTGTTTTTGTTTTTCTGTTTTTTGAAGTATGGATGAGAAATTGAGACTGACCATTACTGATGTCCAAGGGCATCATGCCTGACTCTGGACCAGGCTAGGATGACCCTTCAGATGAATACCCTAACTTTACAGAGCCTAAAGACCTTGTGGCATCTCCTTAACCCTAGTGATAGTCCAGGCACCTCTGGCATGGATGGGGAAGCTACACTGGGCCCTTCAACAGTGGTGGACCCTGAGGAACCCCTAGACAGGAAACCAAGGATCCTATTTTACTTGTGGGGTCAGGAGGCTGAACGTCCGCTCATCTCTTGAACACGCCATCTCCAAAAGACGGTGGCACAGGCCACCACTCAGAAGCAAAGCACGTGCCTGAAGAATAGCAGCTATTGGGCTACTTGGGAGTCAAGGACGCCTCATAACCAGGGCCCACCTCATGAGGGGGACCTAGAAGCATAGACTCATAGAATAGTAGGGTTGGAAGGGGCCTACAAGGAAATCGTGTCCAACCCTCTGCTCAATGCAGGAATCCAAGTCAGAGCATCCCTGACAGATGGCTGTCCAGCCTCATCTTGAATGCCTCCAGTGTGGGAGAGCCCACTACCTCCCTAGGTCATTGGTTCCATTGTCGTATTGCTCTTACAGTCAGGAAGTTTTTCCTGATGTTCAGCCGGAATCTGGCTTCCTGTAACTTGAGCCCATTATTCCGTGTCCTGCACTCTGGGATGGTCAAGAAGAGATGCTGGCCTTCCTCTCTGTGACAACCTTTCAAGTACTTGAAGAGTGCTATCATATCATTGTCGTATTGCTCTTACAGTCAGGAAGTTTTTCCTGATGTTCAGCTGGAATCTGGCTTCCTGTAACTTAAGCCCATTATTCCGTGTCCTGCACTCTGGGATGATCAAGAAGAGATGCTGGCCTTCTTCTCTGTGACAACCTTTCAAGTACTTGAAGTACCTGTTCCAGAAGCCTCTGATGTACCACAGCTGAGTCCTGAATGGTGGTCTGGAAGTTCCAGCTCATAAGCTCTCAGATGAGACTTGCTAGGTATTGGAACAACACCTTTATCCCAGCTTCCAATACCCTGAAACATTGGTTTCTTGAACTTGCTACTATTCCTTGGACTGATATCTTGTGTTGCTTACTCCTGGACTCCTGATGAGACCCTGCTTTTGGACTGCCTTTTTGTTGGACTGGTGATACTGTGACCTTGACCTTTTGCCTGCCTGTTGTCTTCTCTTGCTTTGAACTTTTGCTAGATTGATAAAATTTGATCCTTTGCTTGATGACTTTGCTAAATGGATTCGCCCCTAGTTTCCCATAGGGCTAAGCCTCAACCAGCCACAGCAGGACAAAGGGTGCACAGTAAGTTCATGGCTCCATTTTCACATCCAAACCTCTAGAGATTGGGTTATGCTATTTCTAACCTTAATATTTCACACCTTAGAACAGGTAAACCATTTTTGGAAACCCCTTTCACAGTGCACATTTTTAAATAATAATAAAATTAAAGAAAAATAATCATTGATTCATACTCCTAGAAAAAAATGGAGACCATGGACTAGCAGCACATGACAAGATACAGGGCTTTGCAGTTAATGTATGTTGAACCTATTTCAAAACTTCTGGCAAGTCACATTTAGACTTACTAGCCATTTTAGGCCTAAACATAGCCCAAATATTGCCCTGGACTAGAATATTAAGTGTCAAATCCAGGTTCCTGGGCAATTATATTTTGGGGCACTTTGTTCTTCTATCCCTATTTTTCTTAGTATGTGTATCTCCTCAGTTAAATCCTGAAGGAACTGATCCTTTAATTCAATGCAAGCAATGGGGAAAAAAATGATCTGGAAATAATATGTCTTGTAGGCTGCCAAGGAATTATTGGGCATTAACATACTATGACAGTCCTGGCATCAACTCAGAGGACACTTGTTTTAAAAGCTGGCTGCACACACGCCATGGGGGAGACCCAAAGGTCACTTGTGCTTTACAGTGGAGCTTTTCTGCCTCTCTAAAGAATCCACTGTATTACTCTATCTGGCATATTTGATAACTTTCAAAGCACAAGTAGAAAGGGAGGAGAAAAGGTAGGTCAAAGGCACCATCCATCTTTCTGTACACAGAGACAACTGCCAGTGTGCACTTGGTATATTTCATTCTTGAGAACACATAGCAACTCGCTTGCCACCAAGTCTGATTGATTTTCACAGCTGGTTCATAAAAGGCTAAAGATGATGCAGAACTTAAAAGGGAACCTTTACCTGAACTGTGGTATCTGTAGGCAAGGCATATGAAATTTAATTGGGTATGGAAGATGCTAAAATATCAGAAAATTATCTCTGGTCACCAGCATTTAGAAGGAGGGTATATAAACAATAGTTTATATAAGCCATGGCTCAGGGCTGGTTGAAAACTACACTCTTTCCATTGCAAGCCCAGACCCCTAATTTCAGATGCTTGGAAGAGGACAAAAGATCTTCAAGGGTGCTGGTAACTGGGTGAGGTCAATCTACTCAAGTCATGGCAGCAAAGGCTACCTGAAAGCAGCCCTGCCGGCTGCAGTTTCTGCCAGGTCCAACAATCAAATCACCCACAGCTCATGATCCATAATGTCAAAATTGAATCAATAACGAACAAGGGCACTCATCCGTCTCAAGGCTAAGGTCACCCAGCTGAACCACAAGTGCAAGTCTCACGCTCAGCAGCATGTCCAGTTAGGAAATCAAGTTGTCGGAGAAACAAGCATATTCCACTACTTCTCCTACAAAATGGAGGTTAAAAGTAGCATTTTTATTGCACAAGGTGCCAAAGCATGGAATTGGGTACCAATCCAGTCGGATGCTTACACCTGAGAGCACAGTTCCATTGCTATGTGGCTAGTGTTGTGTGTGTGTGTTTGTGCATGTAGGAAACTCACATGCAGCTTTAAAAAGACAAATTAATTGAGAATACACCTTTTGTTACACCTGAGAATACACCTTTTGATACACCTGAGAATACACCTTTTGTTACACCTGAGAGCACAGTTCACTTGCTAAATGGCTAGTGATCTGTGTGTGTGTGTGTGTGTAAGAAACTCACATGCAGCTTTAAAAAGACAAATTCATTGAGAATAGGGCCAGCAGAGGTTAATGGCTACTAGTCATAGCAGGGCTATGCTAAATCCAGGTTCAGAGACAGTATGCCTCTGAATACCACTTACTAGGCAAAAACCATGTCCTCATTCTGGGCTTTCCAAGAGACATCTGGTTGTCCACTGTAGGAGACAGGATGCTGGGCCAGATAGGCCTTTGAAGTAATTCAGCAGGGTTCTTCTTACCTACTTAACAGCACCCACCAGAGAAAGTGGGAAGGATGTAGTTTAGAGAGGAGCCGAAATCTCTCAGAAGACTTTCCTTTTCTTTTTCTGAGACATTTTTGAAGAGTTCTCTTTTTCTCTGTTTGTCTCCATTTGTTCACAGCTGTACAATAATTAACTACAATGTCGGAGGAACCTGGTTGGGGGTGGTAGAGCTCGACGAGCTTTCATTGGCTCTGCCCCCTGGACTCCATTCCAACTGCTGCCAGCTGGCCTGACTCAGTCCACAGCGAATCAGACCAGCTAGCGTATTTTCCATCCCCACGCAACCCTCCTTTTCTACCTGCCAGCCCCAGCCTCAGCCCAGACAGCAGGAGATCTCTGGGCTGGAATTGGCACCAGCAGGGAGAGAGGGAGGGTTGCATGGCAGCGTTGATGGTGGAGGTGGTGACAGGGAGGGCACGGCCTCCCTCCCTGTCACTGCCATCCCTGCTGCTGCTGCCATGCAACCCTCCCTCTCTCCCTGTTGGTGCTAACTCCATCTTCGAGAGCCCCTGCTCCCTGAGCTGGGCCAGCAGGGAGAGAGGGAAGGTGACACAGGGAGAAAGGGGAGGTTACACGGCAACAATGATGGGAGTGGGGGAATGGTTCCCCCCCAATAAATTCCTATTTCTGCAAATTATAGCTGTAATTTGCAGATATTGGTATTTACAGGGCCCTCCTCCCCTGGATAAAGTTCCCAAAACCCCCAGCTCGGCTCGCAAAGGCACTGTGGGAATCCATTGGGCCCCAAAAGATTTACCCACAATGGACATCCCTATAAGTAAATGGATTGTGTCCTCGATATTTTTCTTAATGTTTGATCCTTACAGCTGTATGGCTGAAATGAATGTTTGTCAGAAATTTGGAGTATTCAAACGTATCTACTAGTGGTGTGCCATATCTTGTCCCCTATTTTTGAGGGGGGGGGGTTATCTCCCTGTGAAAGAGGCATTGTTTTTTCTGCCTTTTGCAGGGAGGGGGAGAATTTTGAATATTTTTTTCCTTGAGGAGCGGAACTGGGTTTCTCCATACCTTTTTAAGTTTGGGAGGTGGCTGAAGAATCTTCTTTCTATTTTTGTTTTGTACTTACTTGAAAAATGCCCCCAGCAAAAGACTTTTTACAGATAGACTTCTCCAGCCTAGCAGCACTTCTTGAACTCCTATGAGACCATGTAATCATGCCCTCTCCTCCAACAGGTATTCAGGAAGAACTCCCGGCTTGCAGAAGCTTCTTTACAAAGAGTCTCAGGCAAATAAGAACAAATTGGACTTTGGGAGCTTTAGAAAAACTCTTATCTTTCTTGCTCCATGTTGTAAGGAAGAACAGAGCTTTTCTAAAGCTCTAACAGCTCTGTTTACTCTTGCTTTGCAGAGAAGCTTCTCAAGGCCAGGAATGCTTCCTGAATGCCTATATGAGAAGGCAAGTTCATGTGGTCTCCTGGAAGTTCAGAAAAAGCTGCCGGGCTGAAGAAGCTTCTCTACGGAGTCCTGCGCTGATCAAAGTGCAGGGGATATTTTAAAAGTAATAATATAAAATAAAATAAAATAAAATAAAATAAAATAGAAAGAGGATTCCTCAGCCACCACCTACACTTAAAAAGTTAAGCAGAAAACCTGTTCTTGTCCCCAAGGAGAAAGTTATTCAAAATTCTCACCTCCCCAACCTCTTTTGCCAGAGTTTTCATTTTCCTCCCACCCCCCACCCATGAAATGCTGAAAATGGAAAAATTGAGATTTTTGGCAGAGCACTAGTATATATATATATATATATATATATATATAGCATTTATATCCTGAGTTTTTTCCTCTTGCAAGGAACACAAGGCAGCTTACATTCTCCTCCTCCTCCTCTCCATTTTATCCTCACAACTACAACCCTGTGAGGTAGGTTGGGCTGAGAGTCTGTGACTGACCCAAAGTCACCCAGTGAACTTCCATGGCTGAGTGGGGATTAGAACCCAGATCTCCCAGCCCGGCACCCTCAACACTACACCACGCTGGCTCTATAATATATACCCTCATCATGCCCTAAACAAAATGGTCACACAGTTCTGTTGTGAGCAACCATGCTCTTTCCTTCTAAGAAGGATTTGTTAAAGGCCCATATGGGAAAGCAGAGGATGTCTGTCTAACAATGGCCTCCATATTTAGTTATGGCAGGCACACTATATAAATGTTGCTGAGGAGAAATTGATTTAACACAATACTCATAAATATGAGGCATAATTCTGGACACTAACGATGCTGATTTAAAAGAGCTTAGAAACACATTTTATATCTTTCTTTCCAAATACTGACACAAATCAAATGACCACATAAGTTATTTCCCATTACTAGTCTTGTTTACTTGAAGAACATAAACCCCAAACTGCAACTAAATTTAATAGAGTTTCTAGTATTTAATACATGTAAGTAGTGCATGTTGAAAAGACAGGTAAGAAGGCAAGTTTATATTGCCTGGGAAATTGTATGTATACACACACACACACACACACACAAACACACACACAGAGATAAATAATTCTGTGGTGTTCACTTCTTAGGTTGAAAAGGAGGGAGCTGGGCAAGGTATTTATTGGGCCCATGCCACATGTTCAGGACTCTGTTTCAGAAACTCATCCATTCTCCAGGATTATTTTTATTATTTTTATTTATACACACACACACACACACACACACAAACACACACACAGAGATAAATAATTCTGTGGTGTTCACTTCTTAGGTTGAAAAGGAGGGAGCTGGGAAAGGTATTTATTGGGCCCATGCCACATGTTCAGGGCTCTGTTTCAGAAACTCATCCATTCTCCAGGATTATTTTTATAATTTTTATTTTTTTATTTATTAAATTTATTAATTGCCCATCTGGCTGATCACCCAGCCACTCTGGGCGATGTACAACAATAAAAACATGTTTTAAACAATAAAATTCTACAGTAAAAACATCATATTTCTAACATTACCCTAACCCACCCCAAATGCCTGCCTGAACAACCACATTTTAATGCATGGCGGAAGCTCATTAAAGAGGGGGCATGGCAGACTTCTCTAGTAAGGGAGTTCCACAGAGTGGGGGACACCACAGAGAAGGCCCTCTCCCTCGTCCTCACCAGACTAGCTGTCCTGGCTGATGGGACAGAGAGAAGGCCATCTGAGGCTGATCTTGTTGAGTGGCCTATCTGGTGTTGCTGGAGGTGCTCCTTGAGATAGGCTGGGCTTTAAAGGTCAAAACCAACCAGTGCAGCTCCTTCAGCAACAGAGTGATGTGATCTCACCGGCAGCTGCCTTTAGTCAGGTAGGGGTGCACGAAAGTAACTTACCTGGTCTCGCAGCTTTTCGCGGTGGGCGGGAGGCGCTTCGCTGCTCTCCCCCCGAAGTTCAGGCCGGGGGGGGGAGGCTTCCCGCCTCGCCTGGCTGAAATTCAGGCCAGGGGGGAGGCTTCCTTCCTCGCCCGGCCGAAATTCAGGCCGGGGGGGGAGGCGCCTCGCCTCGCCCGGCTGCGAAATTAAAAGTTAAAAAAAAAACAACGCCCCCATGATAGGCTACGTGATGTTTAACGTAGCCTATCATGGCTAGATCTGCAAAGTCAGCCATGATAGGCTACGTTAATCGTCACGTAGCCCATCACGGGTGACATAAAAAAAAAAAAAGCACATACGCAAATGGCGGCCCCCATAGGGAGCCGCCATTCGCGTTCCTTATTTGGTCGCTGTAGTCTACGTAAATCTTTACGTAGACTACGGCGAAAATAAGGGCAACGCAAATAGCGTTGCCCTTATTTTCGCCGTAGTCTATGTAATCTTTACATAGACTACAGCGACCAAATAAGGAACGGGAATGGCGGCTCCCTATGGGGGCCGCCATTAGCCGTACGCACTTTTTTTTTTTTTTTTTTAAGTCACCCGTGATAGGCTACGTGACGATTTACATAGCCTATCACGGCTGACTTTGCAAATCTAGCCATGATAGGCTATGTGAGTCGTCACGTAGCCTATCACGGGGGCGTTTTTTTTTTTCTTTTATTGGAATGGCGGCGGCGGCAGCCGGTTGAAAGACCAGCTGCTGCTCCCGCCCCGGACGAAAACCCGACGAACCGCCGGCCGGACCCGCCGCCGGGAGGGACATTCAGGAAAGGTAAGTCCCGTCCCGGGGGGGTGCGGGGGGCGGGGGGGTGCAGAGAATTTCTCCCCGAGACTTGTTCGGGGGGCCGAACACATTGGCGCTCGGCCCCCCAAAGTTTCGGGGAGAAATTCTCCGCCATCCCTAAATCAGGTGAGCCGCCGCATTCTGTACCAGCTGCAGCTTCTGAACCATCTTCAAGGGTAACCCCACGTAGAGCGCATTACAGTTGTTTAAACGAGAGGAGACCAGGGCATGTACTACGGATGGGAGCAGATGGTCGAGAAGGTAGGGGTGCAGCCGCCGTATGGGATGGAGTTGGTACAGCGCTGTCTAGCTCACAGCTGACCCCTGAGCCTCCATGGACAGCTGGGAGTCTAAGATGACCCCTGAGCTGCGGACCTGGTCTTTCAAGTGTAGCCGTACCCCATTCAACACCAGGTCAACATCCCCCAGCCTCCTCTTGTCTCCCACCAAAAGTACCTAGGTCTTGTCAGGGTTCAGCTTCAGCTTATTCCTCCCCATCCAGCCACTCCAGACATTTGGACAGGCATTCTACGGCCAACCTTGGTGAAGATTTGAATGAGAGGTAGAGCTGCGTGTCATCTGCATATTGATGACACCACACCCCAAAACCCCTGATGATAGCCCCCAGCGGCTTCACATAGATATTAAATAGCATGCGGGAGAGGATGGAACCCTGTGGCAACCCACAAGTGGGCGGCAATGGGTCCGAAACCTCCTCTCCCAGTGCTACCCCCTGGTACCTGCGAGAGAGGAAGGACCGGAACCACTGCAGTACGGTGTCTCCAATGCCCAACCCCTCCAGGCGGTCCAGGAGGATACCGTGGTCAACGGTATCAAAGCTGCTGAGAGGTAGAGAACAAGGAAGGAGCATTCACCCCTATCCAGAACCCTCCTCATAACATCCACCAAGGCGACCAAGGCCATTTCTGTCCCATGCCCAGGCCTGAAGCCTGACTGAAATGGACTTAGATAATCGGCTTCTTCCAAGTGTGCCTTCAACTGCATTGCTGCCACGGCACCACCCCCTCAATCACCTTACCCCAAAATGGCAGATTTCAGACTGGGCAAAAGTTGTTCAGAACTTGGGGATCCAAGGAAAGCTTTTAAAAAAGCAGTTTTATCCCTGCTCCCTTGAGGGCTGATGGCATCACTCCCTCCTCAAGGGAGGCATTTACCACCACCCTGATCCCCTCACCCAGCCTCTCTCTGTAGCTCATAATGAGCCATGATGGGCAAGGATCAAGTAAACAGTTGGTCGGCATTACAGATGAAAGCACCTTGTTCCCTTCATCAGAAGGAAGAAGCTGGAACAGATCCAGAAAGACCTCTTTCTTGGTCAGTCACTTCCAGCTAGGGATGGCGGAGAATTCCGCCATGGATTTCAGTTAGGCCGAATGCCCCCAAAACCCGTGGCGGAACGGCCTCCTGTCCCCCGCAGAATCCCCCCGGAACAAAACTTACCTGGTACTCCGGCGGTGGCGGCTCTGGCGGTGGTGGCAGTGGTCTTTCTGGTGGTGGTGGTAGCTGGTAAATGTTTACGTAGACTAAGATGTGCCAAAATAAAGAACACAAATGGCGGCGGCCATGGCCGCCGCCATTTTCGTACGCGTGTGTTTTTTTTTAAAAAAAAATCAGCCGTGATAGTGTAGGCTATGTAAACATTTACGTAGCCTATCACAGCTGACTGCAGGGATGCAAACAGCAGCGGCTATGGCTGCCGCCATTTGCGTCCCTGCTAGCCAGGGGCCAGATGTCTGGCTGCTGGCGGAGCCGGCCGGCGGCTCCGCAGAATCACTGCAGAGCACATTCGGCCGGCTAGGATTCTGGGGGGGAGGAACGGAGCACCTCTCCCCCCGGCCAGGATTCCGGGTGGAGGGACGGAATGCCTCCCCCCCACCATCAACATAATCTGCGGAAAGGTAAGTCAGTTTCGTACATCCCTAAAAATCCTACAAGCTAGGCTTCAGCAGCATGTGAACCAAGAACTACCGGAAGTACAAGCTGGGTTTCGAAGAGGCAGAGGAACTAGAGATCAAATCGCCAACAATCGCTGGATAATGAAGAAAGCAAGAGAATTCCAGAAAAAACGTCTATTTCTGCTTCATTGACTATGCTAAGGCCTTTGATTGTGTGGATCACAACAAACTGTGGCAAATTCTTAAAGAGATGGGAGTAGCAGACCAGCTTACCTGTCTCCTGAGAAACCTGTACGAGGGACAAGAAGCAACCATAAGAACCAGACATGGAACAACCAAATGGTTCCAATTTGGGAAAGGAGTACGATAAGGCTGTATATTGTAGGGATGTCAGAGAATTCCGCCACGGATCTCAGTGAGGCCGAATGCCACTGCATTCGGCCCCCCGAACTCCGTGGCGGAATGGCCTGCCACCCCTGCCCCCCCCCCCGCAGATCCCCCTCGGGATGAGACTCACCTGGGGTGGATCTTCCAGGCGGTGGCGGCGGCGGCCGGTCTTCCGAATGGCTGCCACTGCCGCCATTTCCACTCTTGTAAAAGAAAGAAAGAAAGAAAGAAAGAAAGAAAGAAAGAAAGAAAGACAAAGAAAGAAAGAAAGAAAGAAAGAAAGAAAGAAAGAAAGACGTGATAGGGTACGTAAAGATTTACATAGCCTATCATGACTAGGCTTAAAAAAAAAAGCACGACATGATAGGCTACGTAAATCTTTACGTAGCCTATCATGGCTGGGTGGGTTAAAAAAAACCCACACATACGGAAATGGCGGCGGCTACGGCCGCCGCCATTTGTGTTCCTTATTTTTGCCCTCTTAATCTACGTGAATATTTACGTAGACTGTGACGGCGAAAATCAAGGGGAATGCAAATAGTGTAGCGGGCGCTATTTGCGTCCCTTTTTGATTCGCCGTTTTAGCCTATGTAAATATTTACATAGGCTAAAACGCGGAATCAAAAAGGGATGCAAATAGTGCCCGCTACACTATTTGCGTTCCCCTTGATTTTCGTCGTCATAGTCTACGTAAATATTTACGTAGATTAAGAGGGCAAAAATAAGGAATGCAAATGGCAGCAGCCGTAGCCGCTGCCATTTCCTTACGTGGTTTTTTTGTGTGTGTTATTTTACCCAGAGCCCTCCGCGGCCGGAAATCCGGCTGCGGACGGCTCTGGCCTGGCTGGGCCTGGCCGGCTGCTCCATGGAGCTGCAGCGGAGCACAGCTAGCCTCGGAGGATTCCGGGGGGGAGGAACAGAGCGCCTCCCCCCCTGCGAGGATTCTGGACGCCCCCCCCACCATCAACATAATCCGCGAACAGGTAAGTGACTTTCATACATCCCTAGTATTGTTGCCCTGCTTATTTAACTTATATGCAGAATGCATCATGAGAAATTCCGGGTTGGATGAACCACAGGTCGGAATTAAGATTGCCGGGAGAATTATCAACAACCTCCGATACGCAGACAATACCACCCTAATGGCAGAAAGTGAAGAAGATCTAAAGAGCCTAATGTTGAGGGTGAAAGTGGAGAGTGCAAAAGCTGGTTTGAAACTCAATATTAAAAAAACGAAGATCATGGCATCTGGCCCCATCACTTCCTGGCATATAGAAGGGGAAGAAATGGAAGCAGTGACAGATTTTATTTTCTTGGGCTCCAAGATCACTGCAGATGGTGACTGCAGCCATGAAATTAAAAGACGCTTGCTCCTTGGGAGGAAAGCTATGGCAAACCTAGACAGCATAGTAAGTAGCAGAGACACCACCTTGCCGACAAAGGTCCATATAATCAAAGCTATGGTTTTCCCAATACTAAGGTATGGCTGCGAGAGCTGGACTATAAGGAAGGCTGAGCACTGAATAATTGATGCTTTCAAACTGTGTTGCTGGAGAAGACTCTTATGAGTCCCCTGGACTGCAAGGAGGTCAAATCAGTCCATCCTAAAGGAAATCAATCCTGACTGCTCATTGGAAGGACAGATACTGAAGCTGAAGCTCAAATATTTTGGCCACCTAATGCGAAGAGAAAACTCCCTGGAAAAGACCCTGATGCTGGGAAAGATTGAAGGCAAAAGGAGAAGGGGACGGCAGAAGATGAGATGGCTAGTGTCAAGGGCTCCTTGGAGGCATCTCTCAGTCTAATCCAGTAGCCAAGTCCAGACACAGACAAAGGGATTCCTTTCAAAGCTTTATTCTTCTTTGACAACTTAACAACTCTACAGGTATCAACTAGATCTGAGCAGCAGAGTACTGCTGAGCAGCAGAGTACTATGCCCTAAGTTGGAACAGTTGGTCCCTGTTTGAAAGGGAATTACTGGCAGACCCCTGAACTTAAGGACTAGGGAGAGTCCCTTCCCTTTTCCCTTGGATCCTGTGGGCGCAGCCGTTGTTTGCGCGCCAACCAGGCACTATGCCTCGTTTCTGCACCCTCCATTTGGCGCCGCTCTCTGCATCGGCGTCGCGCGTCCACCAAGTCTACTTCCTGCGCTCAGTCACTCCCTGGACTGCTATCTAATCTAGGAATGCTGGTGGGAGGAATCTCCATCAGCTGTGGGCCCTGGGAAAGAGGAGTGCACTCCTCTCCCAAGAGCGACTGCTCTTCCTCAGAATCAGAACTACTCTGGGATTCTATGGGCTCAGTGTCCACCCTGACAACTAGATAGCATCACCAATGCAATGAATATGAACTTGAGCACAGTCCGGGAGAGAGTGGAGGACAGGAAAGCCTGGTGTGCTATGGTCCATGGGGTCATGAAGATTTGGACACAACTTAACGACTCAACAACAACAAAATTTCACTTGTGTTTTCAAGTTTCAGGTCTTGCATCCAGAATATGCATACTAGCAGTGTGATGTCCATCAGTGTCGTATAGGTCAATATGCTTCTATAATTATCAGAGGAAGCATGCCTTTCAATTAGGGGTGTATGAACCCCACTCACCAGTCCACCTGGGGGTCTGCAAGGGGGCGAGGCAATCCCCCGAGAATCCTCCCCGGCTGGCTCCGCTCTGTAAATCTTTATGTAGCCTATCACAAAAAGAGCAGGGACTCAAATGGCGTAGCAGACGCCAGGCGCTGTGGACGGCTGTGGACTCAGCGGAAGGACCTGGATCTGGCTGGTGGCAGGTAGGGTCCGTCTGGGCGAACTTCGCAGGATGGTGGATGGGGGTTGGTCCATTCTGCCATGGACTCCGGGAGGGGGGGCAAATTCTAAATAATCAAGCCTCATTGGAGTCTGTGGCGGAATTCTCCGCCATCCCTACTTTCAATATCAGTTGCTTGCTGAGGAACATGAGTGAGAAGGTACTCACATCTTCCTTGTGGACTTCCCAAGGGCATCTGGTTGGCTACTATGGGGAAAGAATGCTGAACCACACAGGACTTTGGTCTGATCCAGCAGGCCTCTGTGGTATTTTTTAAGTTGCAGTGAAATAAAATGATTGTGTTAAGTTTACAGTGAATTCATTTGAGAAGCAGAATTTTACTATCCTAATAATTCCCTCTATATCTGATGTTCAGGCTGGGAGTGCTGTTGGTTATGTAGCCAAATAAGCACTATACACCCAGAAGAGCCTGGAGGAGCCCGAAGATGTGCAGAGGAGCAATTCTGACGGAAGAACAACCACCTAAGGATAAAGACTCAACAACAGGGATATTGTGGGCCCTCGACTGGGTCTGGGAGTCCATCGCCTCCCCCGCAGCCCCCAGATTGAGCCCGTCGAGACACTGTCTTTGCTTGCCCCACATTCGCACCCTCCTGGACTCACTGCGATCAGTCCGGTGAGTGCCCGCCATTTTCCCGCCTTTGTTGTCTGCACAAAAAGGAAGTTTTAAAAAATGTGCATATTTAAATATGCACAGTTTGGGGTCCAGGAAAGCTTAATGTGTGCAATATTATTTATTTATTTATTTATTGCATTTATACCCCGCCTTTCTCCCTCTCGCAAGGAACTCAAGGTGGCTTACATTATCCTCCTCCTCACCGTTGTATCCTCACAACAACAACCCTGTGAGGTAGGTTGGGCTGAGAGTCTGTGACTGGCCCAAAGTCACCCAGTGAGCTTCCATGGCCAAGTGGGGACTAGAACCCGGATCTCCCGGCTCCCAGTCCGTCACTCTCACCACTACACTACACTGGCTCTCAGGTAGATATTAGAGGTATTAGAGGCGGGAAAATGGCAGGCGCTCACCAGACAGGATCGCAGAGAGTCTGGGCAACTCACCAAGCTCGTGGGCGGCCTGAGCTTGGGTCCGGGTGGGGAGTGGGGGTCACACTTCCATGGGTGCCCAGAGAACCTGAGCTGGGGTGGGTTTTCACATCCCTACTCAACAAGGATTGCACATACTCGGTGCCCATGGAATGCTGACTGGCTCTTGGAAGGGGAAAGAGAGGAATAAATGGGAAACCAGGGAAGAGGGGGAATGGAATAAGGTGTCTGGAATCCTGAACAGGGAGTACTGCACACTGCAACATTTTGTTGCAGGTCCCCCTTGTGCTAACTCTAAATTTTAGACTGATCCAATGAAATCTGGTGTGTGGTGTGAAATCACTGTAGTTCTGTCTTTTGGAATGATGCATGGGCTGAACCAGAAGAACTTCATGGACTCTCAAGATGGGAGATGTTTGATAACTGTGGGTAATCAATGCATTTGGGAGAGGGAGGGAGCAGGAGAGGAGGGGGAGCTACAGTAACCCTACTGTAGGGTTAGACAGACCCACCCTCATCTGGTTTTGGCAGACATCTGCTGAAGCGCAGCCCCTGCTTGAGCCCCCCCCCCCCAGACCCACGGTCAAGACCCCAAGAGCTTGCCAAGCTGCCCACACTCACCTCGGATCCCGTCCATGAGTACCCACCATTTTCGTGAGCTTGTTTTTATGAAAAAGGAGATCTTTAAAAATGTGCATATTTAAATATGCACAAAATAGGGCTGGGAAAGGTTGATATACACAATATTAGAGGCATAAATGGGCCAGTTATGCCTCTAATATTGCATATATCAACCTTTCCCAGCCCTAATTTACGCATATTTAAATATGTGCACTTTTAAAGACCTCTCTCTTTTGGTAAAAACAAGCTTGGGATAATGGTGGGTGCTCGTGGACAGGTCCGGGTGAGTGCAGGGAATGTCCAGGAGGATGAGAGCGGGGCCAAGTGAGGCCAGAGGCTTGGCAGGTACAATACGGGGGCATGGGCAGGGGGGGAGAGCTCAATGGATTCCTGGACCCAGTTGGGTGCTCGCTACATCCCTAGTCTCCCCCCCCCCGCATCACGGATGTACGAAACGAAACAGGTAAGTCGTTTCATACATCCCTACAAAGCGGCTTCTGAGTCAGATCGGGGGGTCCCTCTGCACAGCCCTCTCTAGTACCCTGCCTGCACTGTTGATAATGGCATTTCCCTACATATACTAGGGATTTTGTTTGATCCGTTTTTGTTGTTTTGGGAAGAACTCTTCATAAACTGGATGGAAAAAACTTGAGGGTGTGTGTGTTTGTGTTTTAAGTGAATATGGGAGAAAGTGAAACTGACAGATCAGTCCATCATGGCAGAGAGGTTTGAGTGATTAGTTCTTAAAAGCCTGGCATTGAATGTCTCTCTGTTTAGCCATGTGTAGTAGGGATAGGTGAGAATTTTTGTTTTAGTTCATTTTTGAGAACAATTTACCAAAATCCCCAAATTTCTTCATATACGGCATGTAAAGAACTTGAGATTTTACAAATGCAGATGTGGGAGGAAGCAAAACTGGCAGATTTGCCCATCCCTACATACCTTACTGACATGTAGCCTCTGGGCTGTGTCTTCTGCAGCTCGGTGGATATTCATCATACTCAGTGTCTGAATGCATGAAGATGCTGCCTTATGTCAGGCCCCTTCATGAATTAATCCTGTGGAGGGGATCCACAAGTAGCATGGGAAGCAGGACCGCATGGATCCTGATCACATGGGACACCTGTCTGTGAACAGCTGCTCATGCACAGAACCCCTTTGCAAACATCCATGGCCAATGCATGGGCAAGGAGAGGAGGGGCCCAGAGATCAGCCCCCCCCCATTTATTTATTTTATTATTACATTTATATCCTGCCTCTTTTCCTCCAAGGAAGCCAAGGTGGCTTACACAATCCTCCTCCTCTTCATTTTATCCTCTCAACAACCCTGTGAGGTAGGTTAGACAGAGAGTCAGTGCCTGGCCTAAAATCACCCAGTGAGCTTCGTGGCCAAGTGGGGACTAGAACCTGGATCTCCTGAATCCCATTCCAACACTCTAACCAGTACACCACACCGGCTTCCCATTCTACTTATGGAATCGCTTCAGATGATTAATGCACTGTGTGGTGTTGTACTTTTCGACAAGTCCTACTATACCAGTGTCAACTGTCGAGCGTATTTATCTGTCACTGGGCTAAACTGATATGCATAGTTATAAAAATCCTTACAGTTCTGGCCAAAATATGCTATATAAGGAGGCCAGAAATTTAGCATGAAAGAGAATGGTTGCATTCCATCTACTAGTTAAACAGAAGTAATTTATGTCCTTTAGAAATAGAGGCACCTTAGGTCATGGCCAAGTCACCACTTCTCTTTAGAATGAGGCCTTCCCATATTTAATTTTGACTTCATTGTTGCTTGGCCTTGTTTTACAATGTGTAGCCCTCCATGGTGTACTGTGTGCATTACCTCCTGTTATTAGTTCCTAATAAAATCTGGCATTACCTATTGCTTTTTGTATTTATTTTTATAGAAAATGTACTGAACACCTCCTACGACTCAGCAGTGTTTGGCTATTTTCTTCTACAATAAAATCTATGTTTTGTACCAAACATTCATTTGACAGACTCAAAACATTATGCAGCAAACATTAATGGCAGAAAAATTATAAAACATACCTAGTCTTGACTTCCTATTGTTGTTTCTGCTGCTGCTACACACAAATGCATCAGAAAGCATGCTTGCAAAGCTGCCATTCCATTCATGGAAGAAATTGTCCTAGTAGAGTTGTGGCATTCGAAAACTAAAGTAAAAATAAATCACCTCCTTTAATCTAAAGTTCTGTTCAAACTACAGACTGCACAAAGCAAAACAAAAAAAGCAGCCCCCAAACGAAGAAGCGTAAGAGTGGGATCCAAGATCTGCCTTCCTTAAGAGGAAGGCTTCTGCTCACAGAAGGTCCAACTAGCCAGTTTTAGGGGATTCCCACTCCCCATGCCTAGGGATGGACAGATGCACCTCTGTCTGCTCCCTTTAGGGGGTCAACGAGCTATCCCCGCCGCCAGCCCATGCGAGCAGCACTGTAAGAGCTGTGGGACGGCTTGGCAATCACCCGAGAAGTACTACAAGGCCATCGGTTGTCTAATTGGTTGGCTAAGAAGTGCTATGAGGCCATTGGTTGTGGGATATGCAGCTGCAGTTTATCATCTTGCAAAGACTCCCCCATTCAGTTCAAGGGAGGCAGCAGACAAGGGATGCATGCACGTGCGCACGCGCACACACAAACACTATGTGGAGAGCCCATAGCTTAGCGACAGAAGACATGCTTGGCATACAGAAGGTGACAGGTTCAATCCTAATTTTTTCTAGGTGGGACTGGGAAACCCAGGAGGCAGGTCTGGCCCTATCGTAAGAAAGAGGCAGCAGATGCTGGGTGGTGTGTGTGTTGGGGGGGGCAGCAGTGGCAGCCTCCTGACTGCTCCCTTTTGTGGGAGGACAGAGCTGTGTGTTCTAGGCATTTGCATTAGGTAAGGTTGGGAAACCCTGTAGGGCTGATCCTACCATTAGAAAGAGGTGAGGTAGAGGATATTGTCCAACCACCAGTGTGGAAGTAAGATTTAACTGCCAGTCCAGCAGGTGGAATGGGTGTTTGTGTGTGCCATCTTGTCCTTCACTTCACCTCAGGCAGCAAAACATCTAGGGCCAGCCCAGCCTGGAGATGCTGCCAATCAATGCAGACAATACCAAACTAGACAGACCATTGGACTGACTCAGTATAAAGAAACTTCCTATGCTTCCTACACACCCAAACCCACCCACACAGCTGCCCCTTTCACAGAAATGAAAAGGGAAGCTTGCACACCCAGAGGAACTGCATGTGTATAGTTAGAAATGCAGGGAGGCTCTGGATTGAATACTGGTAATTAAACAGTATCCCAGTGGAACCTTGTGGCATGGCATGGAGTGTCAGAAGGATAAAGAATCATGGAAATTGAACCAATTTTCGAGTTCCAGTTATTAATGGTGTAGTGCCAAATAGACAGGGCTCTTGCTTGTGTCTACTGGTTGGCTTCTCGCCCAGACCCTCTTAGGCCAAAAAAGAGGGGCATGACAAAGAAAAGTGATGAGTGTGATGCAATAGACTAACATAGACCTCTGCCTGCTATTGTACTTAACAATGTAATATATTATACTCATAATCATCCCCATAAACAGATAGGTCATTAAGGCAGCACCTGAAGTATATGCAACATGTCTCAAGAAAGCAGATGGGATCCCGCCAGTTTGGCAGGAGCCCGGAGAAGTCAGCTGCTAGGTAGAGTTCCGTGGCTGCTTTGTTTTGCTGTTGGTTTTCATCCAAGTAGGAAACTGTGTGGAAACTGAGTGAAGAACAGATGGCAATTAATTTTGGACAGAGCTGAAGAGATTGGCAAGTTTAAATGAGCCATACACTCACCTCCAAGACTCCTGGATTCTTCTTCTCCACCAATTGCTACTGTTACATTGTGTGGGAGAAATTGCTTTGCATACTTCCTGGAAGCGTGTTCCAAAGGCCAGGCCACACATCTCTGATTTGTTTCCCAATTCACATCTTAAAAAAGATATGTTCTGGCCATGTCCCTCCTACCATTTTACAAATAAGAGAGAATTGTGGGAGAATGGAAATTGAGCACTGGAGTAAGGATGGATGAGAATTTTATTCAGTTTGCACTTTGATGTGAACATACTTACTTCAAATTCCCCAAACCAAAGCACGAGCTGGAATGCAGCTGTGCTCTGAAATCCACACTTTTTCAAACATTGAGCTCAACTTTGGCAAATAAAAAAATATGCGAGAACAATGTGTAGACTAAGAGAAACTATGCAAGAAATGTTCATATTAGGGAAAAAAAGGTAAAGGTGTCCCCAACCAGTCGTGTCTGACTCTAGGGTGTGGTGCTCATCCCCATTTCTAAGCCGAAGAGCCAGCGCTGTCCGAAGACGCTTCCGTGGTCATGTGGCCAGCATGACTGAACACCGAGGTGCACAGAATGCTGTTACCTTTCCCGCCAAAGCAGTACCTATTTATCTACTTGCAATTTCTTGCTTTCGAACTGCTAGGGAAGAGTACACACAAAATGGTTTTAGCCCGGTGGAATGCATACATTTTAAAATTGAAAATGTGCATTAAAATTGCACACATTTGGAAGGTGGTGTGCAGGGATGCATATATTTTCATGATGATTTACTTTTAAAGAGTTTGCAAATCAATGCAGAAATGAGACAAAATGACTTTACGTGTGGAAATCTGATGGACTTACCAAAAGGAAACTTGATGGATTCACCCATCCCTACCGGGAGAATGGAAACAGGATGGTGAGCAAGTAGCAGGAATAGTGAGGTGGCTTATTGTCCAAAACCACTGGTGGCTGTTGTGTGGCAGTGGAGGAGGGAGGGGAATTATTGTCCTCATTTTTTTGGCTGCTTCAGTGGAAATGGGAGGATGCCACACACAGCCACCATGCAAGTACACATTTGCTGAGGGAAAAGTTATCCCTCCTCATCTCAAGAGCCTGCATTTGCACTGACCATCTATTCAGCAACCCTGCACTTGCCTGGAAGGAAGCTACCAGGAAGGAGATGGGGAAGAAGACACCTGCCATGGGAGTAGGGATGTTGTGGGGGCTCGAGGCCCACAAAAAAATTGCTGGCTTGACCCCCAGATGCCAGTTTGCAGATCCCTGTGTATTCCTGGCTCAGTTTGTGCCAAGTCAGGCAAGTTTGGGGATCCCCAATCCCTTGCTGAGCTGCAAAATGGCAGCTTGGCCTTTTTTCTTCTTCTTTCTTTTCCCCTAAAGGCTGATTTACACAAATAGCATCTATAAAGTGACCATTTACATAAGTTTACAGGTGTAAATGGCCATTTACACCTGTAATCTTGTGTAAATAGCCACTTTATGGCCACCATTTATGTAAGATCGGGCTTTATGAAAAAGGCTGAACCGCTATTTTTATGCAAAGTGGTGGCTCAGTGAGGGATCGGGAGGCCACACACCACTTGTTGGGTGCTCATGGACTGCCCAGCAACTCACCATGCATGGTGAGCAGGGCTGGCCAGCTGGTGGCAGTCCAGCAAGTGGTGCACATTCTGGACTGAGGTGAGTTCACCCATCCCTACTTGGAAGTAGGGATGTCCACAACTGATTCGAATGAGTTTGAATTTCTATGAATCTGACCTGCAGATTCCACAATGCACAGGCTTTTCCCAAGTAACACAAATTCCACAGACTTTCTGACTTGTTCTTCCCTTTGGGGGGAGGCTAGATTTATGCTAATTTCTGTTAGTGCAAAAGCACATTAGTGCATTTGCTCAAGTGTGCATTGCTGCATTGGTGCTAGTGCATGTTTTCACTAATGAGTTAGTGCAATTAGAACATTCTGGTACAACACACACACACACCTGATTCTGACAATGAGCAGACAATAGAATGAAAGATGCCTGACTAGCCGCAAAAATGTAGATGGAATGGGTTTAACAAAACTGGTACATCCCTACTCGGGACTCGGGAGAGGAGAAAAAGAAGACTGAAAACTGTCACTTGTCCTTTCCTCCCCACAACTCACCACCCTCTGATATATAACAAAAAATGCTTTCCCATTGCTAGTGGTTGCTACAGTTATGTTGAAAAGCTTATATTAAATTATATCCAGTGTAAAAAAGAAAGAAAGAAGCATCGCTAATGGCTACTGAGGTTCACATAGTGAAATCTTATTCATGATCAATATTTCATATTCACCATGGCCCTCACTCTCGCCCAGAGCTTTATTCAGTTTCTCCTGCCAAATTCTTCAGACTAATTGCCCCTGGGTCCCTTTATTACAACATCTCTGTTGGACTATAACTGCTCGCTGAACACTGGGAAAATGATCAGATGTTACCACTGAGAACTTCAAATGTTATTTTCTTCAGAGGGGAAAAAAAAGAATAGACAAAGAAGCTTTGTGTTTTCCTTCCTCCCTGAGGTCTGGCCAAGTTATTTGTTCCAGGATCAGGTGGAACAAGCCCCTAGCTGCTGCTAAATCACAATATAAGGTGTTACGTAGCTGCACATGAGCTATCCTGCACACTCCCATCCCACCACATCTCAGAAGCCGAGGGCCCAAACTAGACCTCTTATGAGAGCAGAAGAACTGTGTGCTTAAACCTGGATCTGCTCCACCAATCACATAGAAAAGGGAGGGGCAGCATCCTACTCCTGTGCCCCCTTGCGGACAGTAAAGGGGATACAGGAACAGGCAGTGCTAACCTCTCCAGACCCCCACAACTTACTTCTGTGCAGTTTCTCTCCCCAGGCGCTTTTCTCTTCAGCTGATCTCTGATGGGAGAAAAATGCTTATTTGTGTAGAGAGAAAGTTCTTGGGGACATAAATGGCAGGTGCAGAAAGGGGGGGGGAGGTATTTCAAGGGAGATATGTAGCCCGTGCAGGAAGAGTTTAGTTCACTCTGCCAGGGGGAAAAAAAAAAAGGCTCCTGAGGGTAGGTAAGGGAGAGTTCAGTTAGAAATGTACCAAAGGCAGGGAGGCTACAGAAAGTTAAACAGCAGGTGCAGGTAAGGCTCAGCTCCCCTTATTCAAATGCCCAAATCTCTAGATTTGTTTTATTTTATTTAGTATTACATTTCTATCTTGTTCGTTCTCTCTCTCTCTCTCTCTCTCTCTCTCTCGCAAAGAACCTAAGGCAGTTTACATGGGTCCTCCTCCCCTGCACAACAATCCTGTGAGGTAGGTTGGGCTGAGAGCCAATGACTGTCCCAAAGTCACCCAGTGAGCTTCATGGCTGAATGGGGACGAGAACCCAAATCTCCCAAGGCCCAATCCAACACTCTAACCACGACACCACACTGGATCATGTAGGAAATAAATCAAGATTGCTGGGGGTCACTGTGATGTTACACATCTGCATGTATGAATCTGTGAGTATAATAATAAGTTATAAGTTATATGTTTATGCTGAATGTCTCTAGGGTGAGAGTAGGATGAGTGACAGGAAGAATGACGGATCTGCATATGTGCGATGATTGGCTGAGTAAGTGAAGGGGGCTGAAATGTGTGTGCTATATAAACTGTGTGCTGTGCTGTGTGAGGATTGAGAACTGAGAGAGAGAGAGAGAGAGAGAGAGAGAGAGGTCCTGGTGGCAGCATGATTGTGTGTGTGGATTGGGGAAGGTGTTTCCTGCTTGGGGTGAGAAAGGCCTTAGAGAAGGGGTATTCTCACTGGGAAGGGGCAGGAATGCTGCAGTCACCCTAAACATTCAGTGGCGAACATGGGTCTAGGAACATTGGCCATCATTGCTGTGTTGCATAATAGTGGGAAAGGATGCAAGAGCTTGACCCTTCTCACACTAGCCACTTTTCTCATGCCTGCTGCTTTTCCCCTGCCTCCCCCAGCACTGCTTTTCCATTTGACATTTATCAAGGGATACAAAGTGGATGTGGGGGGAGAATGAGGGGTTGCAGGGTAAAAGCAGTGGGCAATGAAGCAATCCCCACTACTTCTTCATGCAAATTGTCCCCTCCCAATGGAGAAGCAATGACTGTGGTTCCCAGCCCCTTGTATTTCCACTGAATATTCAGATTCCCTCTAAACCAATGTTCACATGCACACTTCCTTCATAAAACCAAAGAAAAACGCTTTAACACAAACAGTTGCTCTGTTTCCACCAAAGGTGAGCTCACATGACCATCTCTGAGGTGAAAGCTGATGAGTGAATCCATCTCCGGGCAACTTCTTTGGCATGGTGATTAGACATGCAAATGCTCTGACACACCTCAGACATGCAATTGTGTTGCAGCTTGTAAGGTCTTGTTTTGAGCACAGTGCTTCAAGGAAGATTCAGATGAGGTTCAGATCACTTCCCCTAGGGGGAAAACCTTTGGTAGCTTCTCCTGTGCCATCCCGGCTGGAGGACATGGCCCTGCTAACATCATTGCCCTCAAGAGGATGAGTCTTCAGTAGCCCCTCCATTTCCTAGACTGAAGTTGAATAACTATTTGGTGTGAGTATGTGTGTGGGGGTGGTGATGGATGGATGTACAATGGGCTGGATGACATCAGGGGACATGGCCACACCCACTGACATAGTTGCCCCACTACTCCATCCATTTTTTTTCTTTCTCTTCTGTGAAATGAGTCTTTTAATGGACTCAGCCAGTGCTAGGAAGAATGGCCGATCCTCCCAGTGCCAGCCAAGTCTCCTCCCCTGCAGCCAACTCAGAGGTAACACTGGAAATTCCTCTAGGTGTCTTTTTTTTTTTAGGGGTGGTGCTTGAAAGACAACCCCCCACCCCCACCCGAGGAAACCAAGGATGCTCTATGGGATGGATGCAGAACCTCTGCAGGCCAGATAAGGCCAATGGGATGAAAGTAACACATCCTTGTCTTAATCCTTGTGGAAGCCAAAGGATTCAGAATCAGGCAAGAACCCTTTAAGGAACACAGGAAGCTTTTTCAAGGAGGTGGGGATCTAATGCAGAACAAGCCTTGCCTGCCTTCATAGGGCCTCAAATGGCCTCAACTCCTTGTTGAGGCAGCATCTTTCCATGGCTGCCAATACACTGTAAAACTCATAATCAGTGTAAACTCAGTGTAAAACTCTCTGCAGTTAGAGGGAGAGAGAAAATAAGGACTTAAGTTCAGATATTTGGGGTACCATCTTGGGTAAGGACTAGTCAGAAGTATATTTGCTGAGTTGCTAACTAGCCATTCTGCAGTTTTAAAGGCCTTATGTACCTCTTGAATACAAGACAAACCAAAATGGAAACTTGGACTGACAATCAGCACAGGGGTTAAAATGAACTGAACAGGTGCAATGAAGAAAAAAACAGAAAAAAATGTGAGGGGTAGTGAATGCATGCAAATACAATTTATCTGGGTGTAGTAGATCTCCATCCCCCAAAATAATGGTTGTGCCCAAAATCCTGATCCAGACAATTGAAACTAATGGAAGAGTTCCAGTGGGTCTCCAATCAGCAGCTTAAAAAACCCATAGAGACAAACTGATAGATGATCACTTAATATTTTCTTGATATCTGCAGACTTCTAGGTTCTCTGGTAATGAACAGGATAACTCATAGAATGAAGCTTTAATGTGGCATTTTTATCACTGCTTCTAATCCCTGCTAGACTTCTGAAAGTTATGGGAAAGAGCAGAACTGGAAGGCAATTTTCTAAATTCCAGACACTAGCTTAACTTGTAATGATAGGTGTTCGTGGGCCATATGGTCTATTCATTTTGATATTATGTGACCATCATCATCTTTACTTGAATTCTTATTCTTTCCATTCCCATCCCTTGTCTTGCAAGTCACTCTAATGGCCTGACATTTCTGATTCTGGGACCACCTGAGCCCATCAGTTTGGAAGTCTGGTACTGGTCTTGCCAGCCCATGGCCTTCCATGGGTAGTAATAATCAAACATATCAAATTGTACAGAAGGATTATCTTAATTAACAGATGTTCGATAAATAACGAGTGCATGAAAAAGTTTAACTGTGCATGCAGACATGAGGACATGATTATGAAAGTGTATAATAAGGGATAAAGTTAGATTGGACTTTGGGAGAAGCACCCCATACGCCGAAGGTTAAAATATGCTGATTTTCTCCATATCCCCATTCTCCCTCTCTGTTTTGAATACCCCTGCACAATAGAAGCAGTGATAGTAATAACCCTGCCCATACACTTAGGTCATTGTCAAGGGCTCTGCTCATGTATCCACAAGTTAGATATAGAACCGGCCAGGCTTTCTAAGTGGTAGCCCCTCAGTTTTGGAAATGTCTTTTGGTTTGCGCCTCACACCTTTGATGCAGGCTTTAAGAAATTGCTGCTGTTCTGTAATATAGGTGCTGTGATTTTTATTTTGATGGTTGTTATCTTGGTATTGTTAGCCATCCTGTGTTCTAGAACTGGAAGAAGGGCAGGATACAAAAATATCAAAGAAAGAAAGAAAGAAAGAAAGAAAGAAAGTGTTCCAATCCCAATAACCTCAAACTTGTTTGGATTTGCCTAATTTTGACAGCGCTGTGTTTGTTTGTTTGTTTGTTTGTTTATTTATTTAGAATATTTATATACCGCTCCTCATCAGAAGATTTCAGAGCGGTGAACAACATGTTAAGAATAAAACAACGGTTAAAAGAGTTTAAAAAGTTAAATCATTTTTAAAAAAGACAAATCCCAACAAAGTGGAGTTCAACAAACCATGGCTGGTAATGCAAGGAAGGCCTCTTGAAAGTACGTCTTCAGGAGATGCTGGAAAGAACACAATGTTGGCACCTGCCTGACCTCTAAAGGCAGGGAATTCCACAGGAAGGGGGCCACCACACTGAAGGCTCTTCTCCTGGTGGACTCCAACCGGGCCATAGGTCCATGTGGAACCACCAGGAACATGCCCTCTGATGACCTCAGTGACCGGACAGGTTGGTAAGGAGGGAAGAGCTCTCTCAGGTATCCTGGTCCCAAGTCATTTAGGGCTTTGTACACTAGTACTAATACCTTAAACATGGCCTGGTAGCAAATAGGCAGCCAGTGCAGTTCCCTCAGCAAAGGAGTTACACGCTGAAAAGGGGCAGCTCCCGACAACAGCCGAGCTGGTGCATTCTGCACTAGCTCCAGCTTCCAGAGCAGCCTTAATATTTAGTGCTTGTGTCCAATCCCCTTATTGCCTATAAGCTGCTTTGTGAGAGTATATCTCTGAAAAGCAAATGTATTGAATGAATAAAATGAATGAACAAATGAATAAATGACCAGTAACAGTTGCATTGTGGCCAGTGACCAGAGGGGACATCTTCCAATGGAGGACCACAGGAAAGGGTATAATACAAGGGTAAAATACAATCATACAAACCTTTCTATGGCTTAAAACTGTATCTATCAATTAAAAGAATTCTCCTTGCTCCTTAACATTGTGAATCAAATATTTTGAAAACTTTTTTACCCCATCTTCCAGCTGTGAGACCCTGGGGAGGTGATTTATCCTAGTCCTTCCTTATTGTCAGGAAAGCAGGAACTGACCTGCTGCAAAAAAATAAATAAATCTGAAATGGAAATCTGTCTAGATAGAGATGGGAGAAACAGCTTGACATCAGGGTTAAAGCAAATGTCATGATGACAGTTGTTGTTGTTCAGTCGTTCAGTCGTGTCCGACTCTTCGTGACCCCATGGACCATAGCACGCCAGGCCTTCCTGTCCTGCGCACTCTCCCGGAGTGTGCTCAGGTTCATATTCATTGCATCGGTGATGCTATCTAGCCATCTCATCCTCTGCCGTCCCCTTCTCCTTTTGCCTTCAGTCTTTCCCAGCATCAGGGTCTTTTCCAGAGAGTTTTCTCTTCGCATTAGGTGGCCAAAATATTTGAGCTTCAGCTTCAGGATCTGTCCTTCCAATGAGCACTCAGGGTTGATTTCCTTTAGGACTGACTGATTTGACCTCCTTGCAGTCCAGGGGACTCGTAAGAGTCTTCTCCAGCACCACAGTTCGAAAGCATCAATTCTTCGGCGCTCAGCCGTCCTTATAGTCCAGCTCTCACAGCCATACATTACTACTGGGAAAACCATAGCTTTGATTAGACGGACCTTTGTTGGCAAGGTGATGTCTCTGCTTCTTACTATGCTGTCTAGGTTTGCCATAGCTTTCCTCCCAAGGAGCAAGCGTCTTTTAATTTCATCCTACAGTCACCGTCTGCGGTGATCTTGGAGCCCAAGAAAGTAAAATCTGTCACTGCTTCCATTTCTTCCCCTTCTATATGCCAGGAAGTGATAGGGCCAGATGCCATGATCTTCGTTTTTTTAATGTTGAGTTTCAAACCAGCTTTTGCACTCTCCTCTTTCACCCTCAACAAGAGGCTCTTGAGATCCTCTTCACTTTCTGCCATTAGAGTGGTATCATCTGCATATCGGAGGTTGTTGATAATTCTCCCAGCAATCTTAATTCCGACCTGTGATTCATCCAACCCGGCATTTCTCATGATGTACTCTGCATATACGTTAAATAAGCAGGGTGACAATATGCAGCCTTGTCGTACTCCTTTCCCAATTTTGAACCACTCGGTTGTTCCATGTCCGGTTCTTACTGTTGCTTCTTGACCCTCGTACAGGTTTCTCAGGAGACAGGTAAGGTGGTCTGGTACTCCCATCACTTTAAGAATTTGCTACAGTTTGTTGTGATCCACACAATCAAAGGCTTTAGCATAGTCAATGAAGCAGAAATAGACGTTTTTCTGGAATTCTCTTGCTTTCTCCATGATGCAGCGAATGTTGGCGATTTGATCTCTAGTTCCTCTGACTCTTCGAAACCCAGCTTGTACTTCCGGTAGTTCTCGATTCGCGTACTGCTGAAGCCTAGCTTGTAGGATTTTGAGCATCAGCTTGCTGGCATGTGAAATGAGCGCAATTGTGCGGTAGTTTGAACACTCTTTGGCGTTGCCCTTCTTTGGAATTGGAATGTAAACTGACCTTTTCCAGTCTTGCGGCCATTGCTGAGTGTTCCAAATTTGTTGGCATATTGAATGCAGCACTTTAACAGCATCATCTTTTAGGATTTTAAATAGCTCAGCTGGAATACTGTCATCTCCTCTAGCTTTGTTGTTACTAATGCTTCCTAAGGCCCACTTGACTTCACTCTCGAGGATGTCCGGCTCAAGTTCAGTGACCGCACTATCATGGCTATCAAGGACATTACTATCATGGCTATCAAGGACAATAAGATCTTTCCTGTATAGTTCTTCTGTGTATTCTTTCCACCTCTTCTTAATCTCATCTGCTTCTGTGAGGTCCCTGCCTTCTTTGTCCTTTATCATGCCCGTCTTTGCACAAAATGTTCCCTTGAGATCTCCAATTTTCTTGAAGAGATCTCTAGTCTTTCCCATTCTGTTGTTTTCCTCAATTTCCTTGCATTCTTCATTTAAGAAGGCCTTCTTGTCTCTCCTTGCTATTCTCTGGAACTCTGCATTCAGTTGGATATATTTTCCCCTTTCTCCCTTGCTTTTCGCTTCCCTTCTTTCCTCAGCTACTTGTAAAGCCTCATCAGACAGCCACTTGGCTTTCTTGCATTTCTTTTTCTTTGGGATGGATTTCGTTGCTGCCTCCTGAACAATTTATGGACCTCCATCCATAGTTCCTCAGGCACTCTGTCTATCAGGTCTAATCCCTGAAATCTATTCCTCACCTCCACTGTATATTCATCAGGGATATGATTTAGGTCATACCTGAATGGTTTAGTGGTTTTCCCTACATTCTTCAATTTCAGCCAAAATTTTGCAAGAAGCAGCTCATGATCTGAGCCACAGTTAGCTCCAGGTCTTGTTTTTACTGACTATATGGAGCTTCTCCATCTTTGGCTGCAAAGGACATAATCAATCTGATTTCGATATTGACCATCTGGTGACGTCCATGTGTAGAGTCGCCTCTTGTGCTGTTGGAAAAGAGTGTTTGCTATGATCAGCGTGTTCTCTTGGCAAAACTCTATTAGCTTTTATCCTGCTTCATTTTGTACTCCAAGGCCATGCCTGCCTGTTATCCTGGTGATTTCTTGACTTCCTACTTTAGCATTCCAGTCCCCTATGATGAAGAGGACATCTTTTTTTGGTGTTAGTTCTAGAAGGTGTTGGAGGTCTTCATAGAACCGATCAAACTCAGCTTCTTCGGCATCAGTGGTTGGGGCATAGACCTGAATTACTGTGACGTTGAATGGTTTGCCTTGGATTCGTACTGAGATCATTCTATCATTTTTAAGATTGTACCCCAGTACTGCTTTTCCCACCCTTTTGTTGACTATGAATGCTACTCCATTTCTTCTAAGGGATTCTTGCCCACAATAGTAGATACGATGGTCACCGGAATTAAATTCACCCTTTCCTGTCCATTTTAGTTCGCTGATTCCCAAGATATCGATGTTCAATCTTGCCATCTCATGTTTGACCACCTCCAGCTTACCTTGATTCATTGATCTGACATTCCAGGTTCCTAAACAATATTGTTCTTTACAGCATCGGATTTTCTTTTCACCACCAGACACATCCACAGCTGAGTGTCCTTTCAGCTTTGGCCCAGCCGCTTCACTCTTTCTTGCACTACTTGGAAATACCCTCTGCTCTTCCCCAGTAGTATATTGGACACCTTCCGACCTGAGGGGCTCATCTTCCAGCGTCATATCTTTTAGCCTTGTGATACGTTCCATGGGGTTTTCTTGGCAAGAATACTGGAGTGGGTTGCCATTTCCTTCTCCAGTGGACCACATTTTGTCAGAACTCTCTGCCATGACCTGTCCGTCTTGGGTGGCCCTGCACGGCAGAGCTTATGGCTTCACTGAGTTACGCAAGCCCCTTCGCCAGAACAAGGCAGTGGACGTCACAACAGGTCTGTGAATCCGTATTGAAAAAGGTGATGAAAGCATGCATGATTTACTTCTAGGTAAGAAACCTCCCTAAAATAGTAATGATTAATTAAGAGAGATTAGCTACATCAACCATCATCAAGGACAATTTTGCACCAGCTTATAGACAGAAATCTTCATTTGACTGACAGGAGGCAGGCAATCCATTCGGTTCTAGCATGGTTTTGCCTTCCATTCCCACTGCTGTGCTGGTGTAGTCAACATGCAACTGCTACTATAATCCTGACTAAAACTGTTCCATGTTTCCTAGAAGGCCAGGAGCTCTACCTTGGGTGGGAGGGAACATGGGTGGAAGGGTGCTGTTGTGCTTGTGTCCTTCTTGTGGGTTCCTTGTCAACAGCTGGTTGGCCACTGTGTGAACAGAATGCTGAATAGATGGATCCTTGGTCTGATCCAGCATGGCTCTTCTTATGTTGATCCGGTGTAAACTATGGTGATATCCCCTGATTTGCATGACGAGAAAATAGCTATAAGGAAGAGACAAAGGAGGGTCACAAATTCTTTCTCTGCAAAATTGCTTTGGATTTTATATTCTCCAGGTGTTCGTATTTTGCGAGCGGAGATGGGTCAAAGAAGACGCAGACAACAAGCTTGGATTGAAAATTGGGCCACATTTATTGAAATATTTGCAAAGGGGTAACTAGGATGGGCATCTAACTGTGTCAGCGTCTAGCTGACACTTCTAGGGCGAAAACACACCCAGCCTGAGGGGTGGCGGTGATCTCGCCATCCCTCTGGACTGCCCCTTCTGGGGGAGGTAGACCTTCCGGTGTCACCCCCAACCCAGTGCCACGAAACACCTGGGTGAGTGAGTAGGGTTGGTCTCCCAAGCAACCCTTATCCCCCCGCCGAGCCTCACAACCCGTTCGGGGGGCCTCAGACATCACCTGTCACCATAAGGTGCCTCTGCGTGCACACCATCCCTACTCCCTTTCCTGTTTTGCCTGTCCTAGCCGCCACAGGATTCATAAGCCTATTGCTTGTGAAACTCCCCCCACCTGCGCAGAAGAACTTCCCGCAGGCCCCTTTGCAGATCGGCCAAAAATAAGTTGTTGACTATGTCTGACAGGTGGACTCCATCCTGCCTGTAAAGCTCCCTCCTAGTCCAATGGATTCCTTGGTGGTTGATATAACCATCACCATGCTCTGACAACCCATGTGCCAATTATCTGTTCACCTTGCACCGGGCCCATTCCATGGCCGCATTGCTCTGCACCCTCCACATGATTCTCGGGATCATTGAGGACCATAATATGGTCACCCCCGGCCAACGATGTCGGATCGTCCACAGATCGGCCAATGCCTGCTCAATCAAGACCTTTCCAAGCTTGTAGCCCAGGTCGTTCCCTCCTAGGTGCAGCACCAGGACCTGTGGAGGGAAACTGACCAAACCTCATTGAAAGAGTGTGGGAAGAAGACTGTCCCAATGCATACCCCGTCGGCTGAGCCACTGTATTGCCACCTGTTGGGGAAACTGCAGCCGGGATCTGAAGGCCGACGTAGAAGCTCTGCGGGCAGCCCAAAAAACCATACTATGCCCACAAATGAGCACCTGTACTGGCGTCGGTCGAATCCCATCTAAATAAAACATTGGGGAAGGCGAAGAGAATCATCATGAAGCATCAGGCAACTTGCGAAAGTAAGAGCGGAAGGCCCTGGAGCACCATCTCCCTACCGCCTTCACTTGCTTGGAAGAAAAGCCTATGGCAGCTGCCGTAGAGGCCACCCCAATACGGAATGACTGAGTCCCAAAACGATAATGCCCCAGACCCAGTGTGGTCAAGGCTAACTTGGTGACTGCCCAAAATTGGAACTTTGTCAGTGGTGAACCGTCAGCATGGCAAAATAGGGGACCCTCCTTTGCCCCGCGATGCTCAAAGAAAGCCTGCAAGGCCCTGACAGGGCATAACTCGTCAGCCTGGGCCTGGTTAAGGGTCACCAATGTTCCCTTGCCTGACTGATCAGTTTTTGAACGTCGAATATGGAGGTGAATCAGGTTAGAATGGATCAGGATATCGGATTACCTCAAGGCCCTCCCAGTGGTGTCGGATTTGGATGCCCAGACCAGTTCTGAAATCCTAAGGGCCGCAAAAAAGGCTGTTAAGGCTGCAGCATGAAAGAGGGAGGCTTCATATGGAGAAGAGCAAATGGAGGGCCACAATGCCCGAAGCCCTATAAGAATAATTGGCGACAAAGGATGTCTGGAGTCTGGCGGGGCGGGAGACATCCGTGCCCAGCCTTGCACAGCCTTCCTGATTCGGAAATGTGAGGTGGAGTCCTCCACCCCTCGCACTTTGGCCCAGAAGGCCAAAGAGGCAAGCTTCCCCGAAATGGTCCTAGCAGACAGTCCCTTGTTATGCAGATGTACGCAGAATTGTAACAAGTGGTGCACAGGTAAGGGCCACACATCCTGCAACTGCAGTCCACACCTGAAGGCGCTAAACTCCCTACCTGCTTTCTCGTAGGCAGCTCTAGTGCTGGGGGCTATAGAATTCAGGATAGCATGTTCGACTTGAGAGCACCAATCTCCCACAGTTCGTCTGGCATGGGGTCTGTCAGCAGACGTGCCCATGGAGCCAACGCACGGAACCGGTCGATCTGGTTTCGTGACAAAGCATCGGCTACAGGGTTCCTCAGACCTGGCACGTGGCGGGCGCGGAACCATATGTTGTGGTGTAGGCATTGGAGGGTAAATGCTCTAACTAACTCCATAACCCTTTGGTTTCTGGAGGATAAAGTATTAATGATGTGCACTACCGCCAAATTGTCGCACCAAAAGAGAGCGACAGAGTTGGCCATCAATTCTGCCCAAATATGTACAGCCACGTAAATGGGGAAGAATTCCAGGAAGGTGAGGTCACGACAGATACTGCCGGCAGCCCAGCTCTCTGGCCACTGGCCCAGGCACCACCGGTTTCGCCAAATTAGCCCAAAGCCAAAGGTGCCAGCCGCATCCGAATGGATCTGCATGTCGGCTCGTAGAAGTAACTCACGCCTCCAAAAGGAGATGCTGTTAAAGTCTCTCAAAAATTTAAGCCATACTCGCAGGTCCATGCGCATAGCGGAGGTGACTCTGGTGCGATGATGTGGTAGTCGAAGACCCCGCATTGCCCAGCTGAGCCATCGCAGGAATGCGCGGCTGGGGGCCACTACCCTACAAGCGAAGTTCAAATGGCCAACGATCTCTTGGAGGGCTCTAAGGGAGACTTTACGAAGGTGCAAGATGGATTGGATCTTATTCCTAAGTACCAGCAATTTATCAAGAGGGAGACGAGGACACTGTGCGAGGGTATTGAGCTCGATCCCTAAGAACGTCAAAGTAACAGCTGGGCCCTCTGTCTTCTCATGTGCCAAAGGGACACCTAAATCTGAGGACAGGGATATGAATGCCTTAATCAGGTCAGAGCATTGACTGCCGTCCCCGGGCCCAGCAAACAAGAAGTCACCCAAATAATGAACCATATCGCCGCAGCCCGTCTTATCCCATATGGCCCATTCCAGAAAGGTACTAAATGTTTCAAACATGGCGCAAGAAATGGAGCATCCCATAGGGAGGGCACGGTCGATGTAAAATTTGTCCTGGAAGGAAAATCCCAGCAAATCAAAGTCCAGAGGATTGATAGGCAAAATGTGAAAAGCGGATTTGATATCACATTTGCCCATCAATGCCCCGTGGCCCAGGGCTCTTATCATGGCTACCGCAGTGTCGAAGGAAGTGTAACGCATGGAATATAGGGAATCTGGGATTTCATCGTTAACAGACTGACCTTTGGGGAAAGAGAGGTCATGAATTAACCTGAACTCACTGGGCAATTTCTTGGGGATAATTCCCAAAGGGGAAATCTGCAGGTTGGGTAGCGAGGGTGAGGGAAAGTGGCCAATGACCTGACCTGACTGAACTTCTTTGTTAATTTTGTCTTGCACTAAGCGCCGCATGCTAAGAACAGACCGGTGGTTACCGGTCAAATACGGCTTTCGCAGACCCATAAAGGGGATCCTGAAACCCAGTGTAAAGCCGCGTTCCAAGTAGATCGCTGCCCGATGATTTGGGTAACGCCTTAGAAGTTGAAGGAGCGGAAGAATCTTAACTGGGCTGGGGCCCTTTGTGAGCGGGAGGGTGCCCACTGCCATGTTTTCCGCCACCACGGCCATCCCTTGGGGAACCTCTCCAACCTCTGGCTCTCGGGCAGGAGGAGCAGGAGTGTTGACCGCCACAAAGAGAGCACTCGTGCCGGAAGCGGCATGGGTTTCGGGAACAGGAACCTTTGGAGCTGAACTCCCAGCAGCCAGTGGTGTTGAACCCCTGGACCCGCAATAGGCCTAACGGCTATTGCGGGCGACAGCTTGGCCACCTGTCACCGAAGCCTGGCCTAGGAGGGGTCATGAATTGGAGCCAAAGGTCCTGGTCCTTCAGATCCCAGCGCATGGAGGGATCAATGGCGGCCCTCCTACGAAAGGCTTCATCGTAGGCCAGCCATGCACTCCCTTCATATTTGGTGTAAGCCCTGTATATTATGTCAAGGTATTTGGTGAGAACCCAAGCCCTCTCAGGGAATCTCTGTTGGAGAATGCCAGCGTAAATTAAAAAACCTGGCAACCAGTTCACCCATGTGCGAGGCACTTTGCGGGCTTTGCTCCGCTCAGGATCTCGGTCTCGGGACCTATCTTTATCACTGGGTTCGAGCTCATGAAAGAGCAGGGCAAAGACATCAGTAAATTCACCCCGCAGAATTTTTTCTCTGGTGGCAATGGTTAAGTGAAAACCAATAGGGGAGGAAGTAGCACCAGTGGGCATAGATCCTCTACTCAGGTTGGCGCATGTGTCAATCGCGGACAACTGTGGGGCTAGGAGAGGAGGAGATAGGGAAGCCAGGGGGTTCTGAAAAGAACCGGCGGGCCCCTGCCAAACACTGGTGGAGGCGACGTTAATTGGATGAGGCTGGAGCAGTGGCGGAGCCGACGTGGTGGCATCTCCTGCTAAGGGGAATGAAGCGCCAGGCCCCACTGAATTAGGTGGGCTAGCCACCGGAGCAGTTGAGCTGAGAGTTGAGGCCAAGGCAACGGGCTGGGGAGTACTAACTGGGGAGGCTGAAGTAACTGAAGGAAGTGAGAGACGGGGAACTGGGCCACCCTGAAGAGTAAACCACGGCAACCAACCCCATGGGGTGATTTGTCCCATGCCTGGCCATGCGAATTGAGGTGCCAAAGCAGTCTCACCTGTATCAATCGTAGGTGTGTTCTGATCCCTAGCTGGAAAAACCGACGTTGCTGCTTGTGCGCCCAGGGAAGATGAGGCCACAGAAGGGAGGAGCTCCCCTGAAGGCGGTGCACCTTCTGGAAGAGCCGAGGAAGAGGAGGTGGATGCCTCAATAGCGTCCAGGCGAGCTGAAATAGAAAGAAGCAACAAGCGTTGGGTCTGCTGCCGCGTTCGCTTAGGTTGGACCGCTGAGGGTTTTTGGGGCCTGGCTGGGGGAGGGAGAGGTATCCCGAGGAACGCTCAGCAGCTTCCAAACGAGAAAGAATTGATGACAATACCGGGTCTGAGTCCTCATCAGACTCAGAATCAGGCCTTGGAAGCGGTCTTTTGGGGAGGGGGGGAGGGGCCCTCCCTTTACCTTTCTTACCACCTTGGCCCTTCTTGGGAGGCATGATGCAAAAGGTAAGTTAAGCTTAGCTGCTACTAGGGGTGCACGAAACCCACTTACCTGTCCTCGAAGCTTTTCGCGGTGGGGGGGAGGCGCTTCGCTGCTCCCCCCGCGAAGTTCAGGCCGGGGGGGAGGCTTCCCTCCTTGCCCGGCCGAAATTCAGGCCGGGGGGAGGCTTCCCGCCTCGCCTGGCCGAAATTCAGGCCTGGGAGGAGGCGCCTCGCCTCGCCCAGCCGCGAACTAAAAAGTAAAAAAAAAAACGCCCCCATGATAGGCTACGTGACGTTTAACGTAGCCTATCACGGCTAGATCTGCAAAGTCAGCCATGATAGGCTACGTAAATCGTCACATAGCCTATCACGGGTGACTTAAAAAAAAAAAAAAGTGCATACGCAAATGGCGGCCCCCATAGGGAGCCGCCATTCGCATTCCTTATTTGGTCGCTGTAGTCTACGTAAATCTTTACGTAGACTACGGCGAAAATAAGGGCAACGCAAATAGCCCCAATTTGTCCTCTGCAAGGAGGACAAATCAGTCAATCCTCAAGGAAATCAACCCTGACTGCTCGTTGGAAGGACAGATACTGAAGCTGAAGCTCAAATATTTTGGCCACCTAATGCGAAGAGAAAAGTCACTGGAAAAGACCCTGATGCTGGGAAAGATTGAAGGCAAAAGGAGAAGGAGACGGCAGAGGATGAGATGGCTAGATAGCAACACGGATGCAATGAATATGAACTTGAGTACACTCCGGGAGAGAGTGGAGGACAGGAAGACCTGGTGTGCTATGGTCCATGGGGTCACAAAGAGTTGGACATGACTTAACAACTGAACAACAGCAACAGCACAAACCGCTCTAGCATGATGCCGATAGTGTTAGCTGGTTTTGCAGTTTATCCAGGAAATCAGCACACCAGGCAATGTTACTGGTATTGCACTAGAGTAGTTTATGGCAGCACAATATAATTAATGTTAGTGGTTGCACCCTGTTGGATACTGCTCTAAGTACCATGCAGTGCATACACTTGTGGGAGCAGCCAAATAGTGTAAATCACAAAACACTCTTGCAGACCCGACTTTGAGTCCCACAAAGTCCTGAAAAACAGAGGGAAAAGTCCGAACATCAACAGCTAGGGTATTGTTCTAGAGCTTAATTAAGAAGACCCAGTAGTGAAATCTATGATTATTTATAGCAGGCATGCAGGCAAATTGCTTAACATGCAAACTGTAGAGCTCAGCCTGGCTAAAAATAATGCAGACCTCAGCAAACATTATGTGTTCTCTCGGCTTGGAAAAATGAGGTCTTCCCCTGAGAGGCCAGCAGCCCTAAGACTGCAAGACAAAGGCTTGACAAGTTCTTCTATGACAGATGAACTTGATCATACTTGGAAGCTTGATATGGTATGGGAACAAGTGAGAATTCCAGCTCCTCTTTGGCCTTTCCCATCAACTTACAACATAGTAAACATTGTAAATCTTGCCTTATGTCAGGGAGAATCAAAGATCTTCCTTACTTCCTTTCACTTACCCCTTTCTCACAGTTAGTTTGGCCTGTCAAAAATATTTAGGACTTGTGGACATACATATTATGTTTTATACCATGGTTGGTTCACTAAAAGCCAGATGCTGATTTATCTGAAGAGCTGTTAATTCAGTAAGGGCAGAAGGAGAGTCATTTGCAATCTATAGCCCATAGTAGACACATAGGATGCCATTTTCTTTTCTTTTTTAAAAAAAATGTTGGTCTTTAAAATGGTGGCTTTGCACTTGTTTAAGGTTGGGCACCTGATCTTCACCTCTTGCCCCTTACTCATTGCTAGGGATGGCCGCCCCCCCCCATCCGGGTTCTCCAGGCACCTGCCCAGCCCCTGCCCCTGCTCGCGCACACCTGGACCTGCATTCAAGATCCTTGCTGCTTGCCGAGTTGCCTGCACTCACCTGTGCAGCCTCATTGAGCTTGATGATTGCCATTTTTTTAAAAATAAAATGGCAATTGCAAAAATGCACATATTTGCATATACTCAAAATGGGGCCATGAATGGCCCATATACACAAGATTATAGGCAAGCAAATGCCTGTAGTCCTGGCTACATGGGCTATTCACGACCTGTTTTGTGTATATGCAAATATGCGCCTTGTATCATAGACATTTTTTTCAGAAAAAGGGTGATTGCAGAGCTCACCGCTGCTGCCCTGGTGAGTGTGGGCAGCTCAGTGAGTGCAGCAGGGGGCAAGTGGGGGCAGGGGCTTGGTGAGCGCATCTCGGGCATGCAGGCGAGGGGGATGCCGCCAGATTCCTGGATGGAATCGGGAGCCCACACCATCCCTACTCACTGCAGACCTCTTCATCCTCCAAAAGCTGTTCCTGTGAGTTGGGGGAATGTGGGAGCAGTATGGGATGTGGTGCAGAGGGCTGCAAAAGGAAGGGGGGATTGGCAAAAATGGGATGCCTCACCTTGAGCAAACAGAAGCACTTGCAGCTAGGGTGAGGCTGCCATTCGATACAACCATAACATTTATTATAATTTCTGAAGAATACATGTCAAGAAGTAACAGTTAACACAAGGGGAGGGGGAAGCAATTGACAAAATAAACAAGTAAACCCCAAACAAAGCAATACTGCAGGTGGATAACCCAGGGCATACGTACACAGCAGCAACAAAACATGGTGGCAATCGGCAAGTTACAATGTGTAACAGACCAATAAAGCAGTAATCTCTCTGATTCAATTAGGGATGTTGGAGAAATCTGCTGTGGATTCAAATGAGGCTGGATTCTTTTGAATCAGGACTCAGGAATCCGTGGTGGATCAGGACCACTTACCTCCGCTCCAAGAGGATTGGAGGCGGAACGGCAGTTGGCTGCTTCTTGTTGGCCAGAGCCGTTCACCTCCTACCTGCCAATCACCATTTCTTTTAAAAAAAAAGTGATCAGCAGGATGTGCCCATAGACTTATACACAAAAATAGAGCCGTGAATCTTGCGTATACGCCTATCGACACATAGACTTATACGCAAGATTCATGGCTCTATTTGCATATAAGTCTATGGGCACATCCTGCCGATCAGCTTTAAAAAAAAAGAAAAGAAAAAGAAATGACAATCGGCAGGGATGAGGCGAATGGCCAGCAGGCAGCAAGGTAAGGCGCCCCCAAGCCGGGCTCTCCCCCCCCCCGGAATCCTCATGGAGCAGAGCTGCTCTGGGGGATTCCAAGGTGGGGAGGAATGGATCACCTCCCCCCCCCCACGTATTCCCCACCAGAATGGACGGTGGGGAATCCGTACATCCCTAGATTCAATACCTGCAATCTTCAACTTATGAACCTAGTTACACAAACTTGATCCATCAATAAAGGCTTATGCATTCATATTGTCCCAGTGTATTGTATATGTATTTTCTTTTTCTTCAGGAGACTTCACATAAGGGAAGCAGGAACTATGTAGCCCATTTCATCCTAGTGAGTGAGGCACTTGGCTGCAACACTGGACCTTTTTGTCTGATTCAACATGTCCAGGGCCCAAAAATATATATTTCTGGCAAAGTGCAAATGTGTAACACAACATACATACCACAATCCCATCTCATATATAACACTGCATACATCATGGAAGAAAAGTTTCTATTTTAATTTTGAAATTATATTTTCTACATTTCTGAAATTACACTATGGCCCACAATGGGGCTTTTGTGTCATGCTCCAAAACATCAACACCCCCTTCATTTTTCCTTTTTTTTTTTGTTAACACTAGGGATAGACAGGGCCCCGCCCGTCTGGGTTCTCTGGGCAGCTGCCCAGCCCCTGTCCCTGCTCTTGCACCCCCAGACCTGCGCTCGAGCTCCCCACCATATGCCGCTCACCGAGCGGCCTGTGCCCACCTGGGTCCCATCCTCCAGCACCGCACTCACCATTTTGTGGGAAAAAAATTGGTGATTGCATATATGTGCACATCTAATTCTACGCAAAATGGTGCTGTGGATCACCCATATACACAAGATTACACATGTAAATGGGCCATTTATGCCTGTAATCTAGCATATATGGGTGATTCACAGCACCATTTTGCATACTACTAGATGTATGCATATACGATTGCCATTTTTTTCTGCAAAATCGCGATTGTGGTGCTTGAGGCCAGGTCCTGGGTGGATGTCGGTGGCTTGGCAAGCACATGGGGGGGAGTGTCGAGTGGGGTCAGGGGATCTGCAGTCATGGCTCGGGGGCTGGGGGGTGGAATCCGCTGGACTCCTGGACCCAACTGAGCACTCATGCCATCCCTAGTTAGCACCCTGAAGAGAAGTCCTACAAAGCTTGCTGATCATTTTGTAACTTTTGGGTTGGCCCTAATAACAGTATTTTGGGTTGTTGTTTTATTTTTATGGACCAACACAGCTGTAAACATTTTATATATACACCAATTTACTTTAAAGCCTTATTTTTCTGGCATTCTTCATTATAATATTATAAATTTTCTCCCCAAAGTAATTTTCTCTTGCAAGTTCACACTTGATAGAATATCTAGGTGGCTTACAGCACAATCATATGCATGTTTAGACAGCAAAATGTCTTACAACTCACAGCATTCTCCAAACAGCCATGCTCACACTGTGGAATGCTGCATGTTGTAGGACTTTCTTCTGCCTAAACATGCACAAGATTGCACCCTTAATTATTCTTGCCTTATAGTATTTATTTATTTATTTATTTTATTTCATTCCTATACCTCCCAATAGCCAAAGCTCTCTGGGCAGTTCTCAAAAAATTAAAACCAAAAAATACACAGTAAAAATAGCAGAATCGTAGAATCGTAGAATACCTGCATTTCTTGATGAATTCTACCTTGCTGATTCCCCTGCCCCGCCCCCCCAGGTTCTGCCACAATCACTGGCAGTGTGAGAAAGAAGTCCATAGGGCTATGCACTTCACTTAAAATTAGTTGCATTTGTTTTTTGTTGGTTTGTTTTGTAAATCTCATTTAATAAGATATGTGGGACAAATCATACCCTTTTCCAAATATAGACCTGAAGAATTCTTTTTCTGATGCAACATTTCATAAGAAAAAATTCCCAGAAAGTTCTGTAGGATTCTTGTGAAGGTGACATTTACTCTCACATACTTTGGGTCTGTACATCTAGCCAGCACTGGCTCCCACTGTCCCTGGGATCAATTTTCATGATTATTATGTTGCTTGTTCTGCTCTGATTGTCTCCAGCAAATCACATGGGATATGGGTTAATAGGTACATAGATACAGGGAAAGCCTTACCTACAAACCCTTCCACACATTCTTATGTTCCTTCTTGTACTTTATATGTGACTTCCAAAAAGGTATCTGTAATTTCTTCTGGATTTTGTGTCTGTCTCTCACTCTCTATGTGTGTATGTGCTTAGTAAAAGGTATTTTGTCTAGGCAGCAAATTGGCTTGGACAGGGCCTGCAACAATCAGTTTCCACTTGTCTCCAGACTCCACATGTTATGTCTAAGTGCTGCAAAATACTTTCTTAGTAGTCCCTGGAAATTTAAAGTGACATCAATCCAACCATCTTTGTACCCTTTCCTTTCAATCAGGTTTAAACTGCACATTTTTCCATGTTTATACAGGGGTTGCCAACATATTTATTGGCTGACATGAAGGAGAATGTAATTTGTCGACCTTGGGCCTATGAGGTGTGTTCCAGTATTTCTGTCATTTATACAACTCAGGAAATAGGCAGAATAATTTGCCCTGTCCATCCATAAAGTAGTTAAGCTAGAGAGTTTGGATTTAAGATAGAATCAGAGGGCATCCTCAGCTTACATGGAAAAAAATTCCCTCTCTGAGTTCAATAAGGCTTTCTTCATTAAAGTGTCCATAGGGACTGTAACTGTAGTTACATTGCTAAGGACAATCATTGCTAACATGTAGTCCAACAAGCTGAAATCAAAGTTTAATAGTCTGATTTAATTGGTTTGTGGACTGAACTGTTCATTAAACAATCAAGCTCATATGTATATGAAGTTTAGCTATAGAAGTAAAAACAATGTTTATATGCTTCTCAAACAGCACACACACTTCCTCCATCTTTAATATGTTGTTCACACCACAATTGTATGGTTCAAACTGTGCCGATGAATCTGAAACATGATCCTATGCTTGAAAGACAATTTCTGGGCAACAAGGGAGAGGTTATGCTATTGTCTCTGTTCCATCGGACAGAAAATCTTCAGCAATTATAGAAATCGGGAAAAGTGCAAAATTTTCCAGCCAGTTCCAATGTGTCAAAAAGAAGCAGGAGATGATGTTTCCCAATTCCTGACCCTCCTCTCCTAGCCTCTTGCAGTATATTCAATTTTATGCAGAAGATGACAGAAAAGAACTGATGCAACACACGATGCAACAGAGGTGATATAAAATCTATCTATTCAGTCTGTGTCAGTTTCACAATCATAATTCAAGCCATCTGATTTCTGCATCAGTCTGAATATTATTATATTGTTGTTGTTGTTATTAAAACCCCTGAAAATTTGCATGCATTTTTAGTATGCCACTTTCCATAATATACATATTTTTATGTAGCTTTCTCTAATATATGCATTTTTGGACACAGCTTTCCCTAATACATACATTTTTGTATGCCATTTTTGAGCCAAAACGACATTGCAAGATTCAGAGAAATATATGCAGTCTAAAGGATAACTGTCCTAGTCCGACCAGCGTATTAGTTCCAGAAGTGCAAATTAAGATGGTTCACTTAAAAATGTGGACCAAACAAAATTATTCACCATCCCTAGGCAAATTGTTTCTCTGTTATTTACTAATATTATGTATAAGCATCGTAAACAACCAACCAACCAATAAACCATGCTCAGGGCAACTGTTTAGGGCTTTAAAGGTGATTAAACAGGACTTTGAATTGGGCCCAGTAATAAACTGGGAGCCAGTGCGGTCAGATCAAACAGTATTGGAGTATCATGCTTCTCTCCCATACCCTGTCAAAATAAATAAATAAATAAATAAATAAAATCAGAAGCATCCTTCTGGAGCATTCTGTACCAGCCACAGTTTCCTTACACCTTTCAAATGCAGCCCCATGTAGAGTGCATTGAAATACTAATCAAAGCATGTGACAAAGGCATTTATGACACTGGCCAGATCTGCCATTTAAGGAAAAGGCTAGCACAGTAGCCTTTTTGGCTAGCACAGTAGCCAAAGTTGTGCAAATGTGCCCCTGCAGCTACCACCTGCCATCCAGGTATAAAGCTGGGCCCTGTACCACTTTCAGACCATGAGCCATGCTCATTTCAGGGAGTGCAACCCCATCCAAGAGAAGCTGCATAGCCAATCCCAGATTAGTTTCCATGCTGACCAAAAACAGCTCAGTATTATCTGTATAATTGTTCACCCAGATCCACTCCATCAAGAAACCCAGATACCAATTCAGAATAGGGATGGGGGACAAACTTGTTTGGTTTACATTTGAATGTGAATGTATTCAATGCACAGCTCCCAAACCAATACAACATCTGGAAATATAGTTAGAATTCAATAGCCATACTATTCTGAATGTTGCAATGCACTTGTCCAATAATAATAATAAAAAATACATGCACCATGCATTTTAGAGGGAAATGCATATACAATGCATACAGTAATGAAAATAATGTATAAAACCACATTATATTAGGGTAAATTACTAGTACAAATGCATATATTGGGCAAAATTACAAACAAAAATGTGTAAATTCAAAGGAATGGACATGGAGATGCTTACAGATTTTTCATGCAGACTTTAAAAAGAAAATTTTGAACTAATGCAGAAAAAGAATGACAAAATTCAGAAAATATGACAGACCAGATTTATAAATAATTTTGTTTTAGTTCAAGATGCTATGGCTGGTTCCATTATGTTCAGTGATATGACTGTTATTATCTCAGAAAGCAGATACTCAATATCATGTCCCATGCCACTCTTAAGAGAAGATGATATGCTTTAGCCTTTGCAGTAAGTCCAGGGCAGGAGGTAGACTTGAATCCAAATCTCCCAAATCCTTATTCAACTTGTTGTTGTTGTTGTTCAGTCGTTAAGTCTAGGGATGGTGGAGAATTTCTCCACGAATCTCCAGGAGGCCGAATGCCAACGCATTCGGCCCCCCGAAATTGGTGGGGAAATTCTCCGCCGGCCCCCCGCCCCCCCGGATGGGACTTACCGTGGCCGAATGTCCCTCTCGGCAGTGGGTCGCGGCGGCAGTTTGGCGGCGGTTCGTCAGGGGCGGGGGCGGCGGCCGGTCTCCCGACCGGCTGCTGCCACCACCATTGCAAAAAAAAAAGTAAATTAAAAAAAACACCCGTGATAGGCTATGTAACGATTTGCGTAGCCTATCATGGCTAGATTTCCAAAGTCAGCTGTGATAGGCTACGTAAATCGTCACGTAGCCTATCACGGGTGACTTTGAAAAAAAAAAGCGCGTACACAAATGGTGGCGGCCCATGGGCGCCGCCATTTGCGTTCCTTATTTTGGCACATCTAGTCTACGTCAACATTTACGTAGACTACGGCGAAAATAAGGGAACACTATTTGCGTTGCCCTTATTTTCGCCGTAGTCTACGTAAATCTTTACGTAGACTAGACGTGTCAAAATAAGGAATGCAAATGGCGGTCCCCATGGGAAATCTAGCTGTGATAGGCTATGTAAATTGTTACGTAGCCTATCACGGGTGTGTGTGTGTGTGTTTTTACTTTTTTTTTTGCGGCCGGGTAGACTGGGAGCTCCTACCCGGCCTGAATTTCACAGCGAGGGATGGGACGCCTCCCCCCCGGCCTGAATTTCGGCCGGGCGAGACGAGGCGCCTCCCCTCCCTTGCCTGAACTTCAGGGGGAGAACCAAAGTGCCTACCCCCCACCGCGAAGCTTCGAGAACAGGTAAGGGACTTTCGTCCATCCCTAGTTAAGTCATGTCCGACTCTTTGTGACCCCATGGACCATAGCACGCCAGGCCTTCCTGTCCTCCACTCTCTCCCGGACTGTGCTTAAGTTCATATTCATTGCATCGGTGATGCTATCTAGCCATCTCATCCTCTGCCGTCCCATTCTCCTTTTGCCTTCAATCTTTCCCAGCATCAAGGTCCTTTCCAGGGAGTTTTCTCTTCGCATTTGGTGGCCAAAATATTTGAGCTTCAGCTTCAGTATCTGTCCTTCCAATGAGCAGTCAGGGTTGATTTCCTTGAAGACTGACTGATTTGACCTCCTTGCAGTCCAGGGGACTTGTAAGAGTCTTCTCCAGCACCACAGTTTGAAAGCATCAATTCTTCGGTGCTCAGACTTCCTTATACTCCAGCTCTCACAACCATACGTTGCTACTGGGAAAACCATAGCTGTGATTATACGAACCTTGTTGGCAAGGTGATGTCTCTGCTTCTTACTATGCTGTCTAGGTGTGCCATAGCTTTACTCCCAGGGAGCAAGTGTCTTTTAATTTCATGGCTCCAGTCACAGTCTGCAGTGATCTTGGAGCCGAAGAAAGTAAAATCTGTCACTGCTTCCATTTCTTCCTCTTTTATATGCCAGGACGTGATAGGGCCAGATGCCATGATCTTAGTTTTTTTAATGTTGAGTTTCAAACCAGCTTTTGCACTCTCCACTTTCACCCTCAACAAGAGGCTCTTGAGATCCTCTTAGCTTTCTGCCATTAGGGTGGTATCAACTGCGTATCTGAGGTTGTTGATAATTCTCCCAGCAATCTTAATTCCGACCTGTGATTCATCCAACCCGGCATTTCTCATGATGTACTCTGCATATAAATTAAATAAGCAGGGTGACAATAAACAGCCTTGTCATACTCCTTTCCCAATTTTGAACCAATCGGTTGTTCCATGTCTGGTCCTTACTGTTGTTTCTTGGCCCTCGTACAGGTTTCTCAGGAGACAGGTAAGGTGGTCTACTACTCCCATCTCTTTAAGAATTTGCCACAGTTTGTTGTGATCCACACAATCAAAGGCTTTAGCGTAGTCAATGAAGCAGAAATAGACGTTTTTCTGGAATTCTCTTGCTTTCTCCATGATCCAGCGAATGTTGGCGATTTGATCTCTAGTTCCTCTGACTCTTCGAAACCCAGCTTGTACTTCTGGTAGTTCTCGATTCGCGTACTGCTGAAGCCTAGCTTGTAGGATTTTGAGCATCACCTTGCTGGCATGTGAAATGAGTGCAGTTGTGCGCTAGTTTGAACACTCTTTGGTGTTGCCCTTCTTTGGAATTGGAATGTAAGTGACCTTTTCCAGTCTTGCAGCCACTGTTGAGTCTTCCAAATTTGTTGGCATATTGAGTGCAGCACTTCAACAGCATCATCTTTTAGGATTTTAAATAGCTCAGCTGGAATACTGTCATCTCCGCTAGCTTTGTTGTTACTAATGCTTCCTAAGGCCCACTTGACTTCACTCTCTAGGATGTCCGGGTTAAGTTCAGTGACCACACTGTCATGGCTAGAAGGTGTTGTAGAAGGTTCTAGAAGGTGTTGGAAGTCTTCATAGAACCGATCAACCTCAGCTTCTTCGGCATCAGTGGTTGGGCATGGACTTGAATTACTGTGATGTTGAATGGTTTGCCTTGGATTCGTAGTGAGATTATTCTATCATTTTGAGATTGTACCCAATACTTCTTTTCCCACCCTTTTGTTGACTATGAGTGCTACTCCATTTCTTCTAAGGGATTCTTGCCCACAATAGTAGATATGATGGTCACCTGAATTAAATTCGCCCATGCCTGTCCATTTTAGTTCGCTGATTCCCAAGATGTCGATGTTCAATCTTGCCATCTCATGTTTGACCACCTCCAGCTTACCTTGATTCATTGATCTGACATTCCAGGTTCCTAAACAATATTGTTCTTTACAGCATCGGATTTTCTTTTCACCACCAGACACATCCACAGCTGAGTGTCCTTTCGGCTTTGGCCCAGCCGCTTCACTCTTTCTGGCACTACTTGGAAATGCCCTCTGCTCTTCCCCAGTTGTATATTGGATACCTTCTGACCTGAGGGGCTCATCTTCCGGCATCGTATCTTTTAGCCTTGTGATACGTTCCATGGGGTTTTCTTGGCAAGAATACTGGAGTGGGTTGCCATTTCCTTCTCCAGTGGACCACATTTTGTCCGTACTCTCTGCAATGACCTGTCCATCTTGGGTGGCCCTGCACGGCATAGCTTATGGCTTCACTGAGTTACGCAAGCCCCTTCGCCACAACAAGGCAGTGATCCATGAAGGGGGCGTAGCTGCCACTGTTTGCGTATGCATGTTTTTGTTTTTGTTTTTACCCTGACGTGATAGGCTACATAAGTCTTTACATAGCCTATCACGTCTATGGGGAAAAACAAAACACAGACTGCAAATGGCGGCGGCAACAGCCAGTCAGAAGACCAGCCTCTGCCGCCGCTGCCGCTGCCGCTGGAGCCACCGCCATCCGGGATGTCCGCCCCAGGTAAGTCTCATTCCAGGGGGGATCCGCGGGGGGCGGGGGGGTGGCAGGCCATTCCGTGATGGATTTCGGGGGGCCGAATGGACTGGCATTCGGCCTCAACGAGATCCGTCACGGAATTCTCTGACATCCCTAGTTGTTAGTAATGCTTCCTAAGGTCCACTTGACTTCACTCTCGAGGATGTCTGGCTCAAGTTCAGTGACCCCATTATCACAGCTATCAGGGACATTAAGATCTTTCCTGTATAGTTCTTCTGTGTATTCTTTCCACCTCTTCTTAATCTCATCTGCTTCTGTTAGGTCCCTGCCTACTTCTTCGTCCTTTATCATGCCTGTCTTTGCACAAAACGTTCCCTCGATATCTCCAATTTTCTTGAAGAGATCTCTAGTCTTTCCCATTCTGTTGTTTTCCTCGATTTCTTTGCATTCTTCATTTAAGAAGGCCTTCTTGTCTCTCCTTGCTATTCTCTGGAAATCCGCATTCAGTTGGATATATTTTCCCCTTTCTCCCTTGCTTTTCACTTCCCTTCTTTCCTCAGCTACTTGTAAAGCCTCATCAGACAGCCACTTTGCTTTCTTGCAGTTCTTTTTCTTTGGGATGGATTGAGTTGCTGCCTCCTGAAAAATATTACGGGCCTCTGTCCATAGTTCCTCAGGCACTCTGTCTATCAGGTCTAATCCCTTAAATCTATTCCTCACCTCCACTGTATATTCATAAGGGATATGATTTAGGTCATCCCTGAATGGTTTTCCCTACATTCTTCAATTTAAGCCAAAATTTTGCAATAAGAAGCTCATGATCTGAGCCACAGTCAGCTCCAGGTCCTGTTTTTACTGACTGTATAGAGCTTCTCCATCTTTGGCTGTAAAGGACATAATCAATCTGATTTCGATATTGACCATCTGGTGATGTCCATGTGTAGAGTCGCTTCTTGTGCTGTTGGAAAAGAGTGTTTGCTATGATCAGCGTGTTCTCTTGGCAAAACTCTATTAGCCTTTGTCCTGCTTCATTTTGTACACCAAGGCCATGCTTGCATGTTATCCCGGTGATTTCTTGACTTCCTACTTTAGCATTCCTATCCCCTATGATGAAGAGGACATCTTTTTTTGGTGTTAGTTCTAGAAGGTGTTGTAGGTCTTCATAGAACCGATCAACCTCAGCTTCTTCGGCCTCAGTGGTTGGGGCATAGACTTGAATTACTGTGATGTTGAATGGTTTGCCTTGGATTCGTACTGAGATCATTCTATCATTTTGAGATTGTACCCCAGTACTGCTTTTCCCACCCTTTTGTTGACTATGAGTCATACTCCATTTCTTCTAAGGGATTCTTGCCCACAGTAGTAGATATAATGGCCACCTGAATTAAATTCACCCATGCTTGTCCATTTTACTCCACCTGCCCCTTCCTGGAGGGGCTACATAAGCTGGCTGGCTGAGGTGGCCTGGGAGAGCCAGGACCTGCAGGAGAAGCTGCCACCATCGGGGAAGAGGCATGCCTGCTGCTGCTGGGCCTGCTGCTGCACCATCGCCACCACCACTATCACTACTGTGGACTCCTGCCTGGCATTATTTTTAAGTGGATTTTTAATTGTTTTTTTTTTTAAATTTCTGAGGGATTCTGTTGTGTTTTTAGGGGGGGTAGCCTGCCTGATAGGCGGGAGCGAGGGGGCATGTGTCCACCTGATGGAGGCAGTGGAGGGACTATTGGGGGCCAGAACATACTGAGGCTGGGCGGCAGGCGCTGGCGGAGTGCTAGGGGCAGGCCATGCCAGGTAAGGGGAACAAGGGAGAGATGTGTAGTATCCGTCCCCTGCTCCGGGCCTGTCCAGAGCCAAAGGATGGCTGGGGGAGGCGTGACTCAATCTTCTGGCCTTCGTTTGCTGCTCTGCAATGCCAGGTCTTTTACCCAGAAAGCCTCCCTCATCCATGACATAATCCTAGATGAGGGTGCAGACCTGGCATGTATTATGGAGATCTGGCTGGCCGAGGCCACTGCTCCATCTCTTACAGCCATGTGCCAGCCGGATTTTCGTATGCACAACAGCTGAGGGCTGGGGATCGGGGAGGGGGAGTGGCTGTTATCTACCAAGAGTCCTTGGTCTTCACCAGACCCCCTCTCCGGGAGACCAAGGTTGCTGAGTGCATGTACTGGAGGTTGGGTAGGGATGCACGAAAGTCACTTACCTGGTCTTGCAGCTTGCTTGGCGGTGGGGGGGAGGCGCTTTGCTGCTCCCCCCGAAGTTCAGGCCGGGGGGGGAGGCTTCCCTCCTCGCCCGGCCAAAATTCAGGCCGGGGGGGAGGCTTCCCGCCTCGCCCGGCCGAAATTCAGGCCGGGGAGAAGCGCCCCGTCTCCCCAGCCGCGAACTTCAAAAGAAAAAGAAAAGAACGCCCCTGTGATAGGCTACGTAACGATTAACGTAGCCTATCACGGCTAGATCTGCAAAGTCAGCCGTGATAGGCTACGTTAATCATCATGTAGCCTATCACGGGTGACTTTGAAAAAAAAAAAGCGTGTACGCAAATGGCGGCCCCCATAGGGAGCTGCCATTCACATTCCTTATTTGGTCCCTGTAGTCTACGTAAAGATTTACGTAGACTACGGCGAAAATAAGGGCAACGCAAATAGCGTTTTTTTTTCTTTTGAAGTTCGCGGCTGGGGAGACGGGGCGCTTCTCCCCGGCCTGAATTTTGGCCGGGTGAGGAGGGAAGCCTCCCCCCCCCGGCCTGAACTTCGGGGGGAGCAGCGAAGCGCCTCCCCTCCACCGCGAAGCAAGATGCAAGACCAGGTAAGTGACTTTCATGCATCCCTAGTTCAATCCGCAGTTACGAGCTCTGAAACAGGAGGCGAGACAGCTAGAGCGCCGGTGGTGGAAGTCTCGCTCCAAAGAATATCAGACCTGGGCTAGAGCTGTATCTTCAGCCTACCACATGGCGGTGAAGGCAGCAAAAAGGAATATTATGCTGCCTCTATCGCATCTGCAGAGTGCTGTCCCAGGAGGCTGATCCAAGTGGTCCAGAGCCTGGTCGGTCCTGTGGCTCCGGAACCAGTGGAGCATTCTAAGGCCTCCTGGGAGGCCTTGGCAAGGCACTCTACAGATAAAATTGATCAGATTAGGAGTGTTACTCCACCTGCTGTGGATACAGTTAGTGAGCAAGAGGCGGCCTGTGGCGGTGCAGTTGAAGGCACGCTTGGAAGAAACCGATTATCTAGACCCATTTCAGTCAGGCTTCATGCTTGGGCATGGGACAGAAACGGCCTTGGTCGCCTTGGTGGATGATATGAGGAGGGCTCTGGATAGGGGTGAATGTAGGGATGGTGGAGAAATCCACCACGGATTTCAGTGAGGCCGAATGCACTGGCATTCGACCCCTGAAACCCGTGGCGGAACGGCCTCCCACCCCCCGCCACCTCGCGGAATCCCCCCAGAATGAAACTGACCTGAGGCTCCGGTGGCGGCTGGTCTTTCGGCCAGCTGCTGCGGCCACCATTTGCAACCTGCCAAGCTGCTGTGATAGGTTAAGTAAGTATTTACGTAGTGTATGACGGCAAAGATCAGGGATGCAAATGGCGGCCGCTACGCTGTTTGCGTGCCTGCTCTTTGCCGTGATAGGCTATGTAAATACTTATGTTATAGGGATGTATGAAAGTTACTTACCTTTTTATGAAATTGATTCGAGGTGGGGGGGAGGCGCTCCGTCCCTCCCCCCCGAATCCTGGCCGGCCGGGTCCGCAAATAGCGGTGGCCGTAGCTGCTGCCATTTGCGTCCCTGCAGTCAGCCATGATAGGCTACGTAAATGTTTACGTAGCCTATCACGGCTGATTTAAAAGAAAAAAAAACGCGCGTATACAAATGGTGGTGCCCATGGGCGCCGCGATTTGCGTTCCTTATTTTGACACGTCTTAGTCTACGTGAACATTTACGTAGACTAAGACGGCAAAAATAAGGGGAACGCAAATAGCGTAGCATCATTTGTGTACGCGCGTTGTTGTTTTTAATTCAGCCGTGATAGGCTACGTAAACATTTACGTAGCCTATCACGGTAATTTTTAAAAATCTAGCCGTGATAGGCTACGTAAATGTTTACATAGCCTATCACATTTTTTGTTGTTGTTGTTTTTTACTGGAAATGGCGGCGGCGGCAGCCAGTCGGAAGACCGGCCGCTGCTGCCAACGCCGCTGCCACCACTGCCAAACCGCCGCTGAACCGCCGCCAGAGCCGCCGCTGCCAGGAAGATTCGCCCAAGGTAAGTCCCATCCCAGGGGGGGCGGGGGGGCAGACCGTTTCGCCACCGTTGCCAGCGCATTCGGCCTCTCCAAGATTTGTGGCGAAATTCTCTGACATCCCTACGAAGTTATGTAGCCTATCAAGGCAGCCTGGCAGGATGCAAATGGCGGCTGCTATGGCGGCCACCATTTGCATCCTCAGCAGCCCACCTGTGGCCAGAACTCCGGCTGCGGATGGCCCTGGCCAGTGGCTCTGCGGAGCCGCCGCGGAGCGGAGCCATCCAGGGAGGATTCCGGGGGGAGGGACAGAGCGCCTCCCCCCCCTGCGAATCACATATGCGAAAAGGTAACTGACTTTCGTACATCCCTAGGTGAATGCTCCTTCCTTGTTCTCCTTGACCTCTCAGCGGCTTTTGATACCGTTGACCACGATATCCTCCTGGACCACCTGGAGGGGTTGTGCATTGGAGACACCGTATTGAGGTCCTTCATCTCCAGCAGGTACCAGAGGGTAGCACTGGGAGAGGAGGTTTTGGACCAGTGGCCACTCATTTGTGGGGTGCCATAGGGTTCCACCCTCTCCCCGATTCTATTTAACATCTATGTGAAGCCACTGGGGGCTATCATCAGGAGGTCTGGGGTGCGGTGTCATCAATATGTGGATGACATGCAGCTCTACCTCTCATTCAAATCTTCACCAAGGTTGGCCATAGAATCCCTGTCCAAATGTCTGGAGATGGTGAGTGGCTAGATGGGGAGGAATAAGCTGAAGCTGAACCCTAACAAGACCGAGGTAATTTTTGTGGGAGACAAGAGGAGGCTGGGTGATGTTGACCTGGTGTTGAATGGGGTACGGCTACCCTTGAAAGTCCAGGTCCGCAGCCTGGGGGTGATTTTGTACTCCCAGCTGTCCATGGAGGCTCAGGTGTAGGGTTGGCGGAGAATTTCTCCCCGAAACTTCGGGGGGCCGAGCGCCAACGTGTTTGGGCCCCCGAACAAGTTTCGGGGAGAAATTCTCCACACACCCCTGCCCCCCGCACCCCCCCGGGACAGGACTTACCTTTGGCGAATGTCCCACCCGGTGGCGGGTCTGGCCGGCGTTTCGGTGGGTGTTCGTCCAGGGTGGGAGCGGCAGCCGGTCTTTCGACCAGCTGCCGCCGCCGCCATTCCAATCAAAGAAAAAAAAAACGCCCCCGTGATAGGCTACGTGACGATTAACGTAGCCTATCACGGCTAGATTTGCAAAGTCAGCCATGATAGGCTACGTAAATTGTCACGTAGCCTATCACGGGTGACTTTAAAAAAAAAAAAAAGCACGTACGGATAATGGCAGCCCCCATAGGGAGCCGCCATTCCTGTTCCTTATTTGGTCGCTGTAGTCTATGTAAAGATTTACGTAGACTACGGCGAAAATAAGGGCAACGCAAATAGCATTGCCCTTATTTTCGCCGTAGTCTACGTAAATCTTTACGTAGACTACAGCGACCAAATAAGGAACGCGAATGGCGGCTTCCTATGGGGGCCGCCATTTGCATACATGCTTTTTTTTTTTTAAGTCACCCGTGATAGGCTACGTGACGATTAACGTAGCCTATCATGGCTGACTTTGCAGATCTAGCCGTGATAGGCTATGTTAATCGTCACGTAGCCTATCACGGGGGCGTTTTTTTTTTTTTTAAAAAAAACTTTTTAGTTCGCGGCCAGGCGAGGCGCTTCTCCCCGGCCTGAATTTTGGCCGGGCGAGGCGGGAAGCCTCCCCCCCCAGTCTGAACTTCGCGGGGGGAGCAGCGAAGTGCCTCCCCCCCACCGTGAAAAGCTTCGAGGACAGGTAAATGACTTTCGTCCATCCCTACTCAGGTGTCAGCTGTGAGCCGAACAGCGCTGTATCAACTCCATCTGATACGGCGGCTGCGCCCCTTCCTTCCCGACCATCTGCTCCCATCGGTAGTACATGCCCTGGTCTCCTCTTGTTTAGACTACTGTAATGTGCTCTACATGGGGTTACCCTTGAAGACGGTTCAGAAGCTGCAGCTGGTACAGAACGCGGCAACTAGCCTGGTTAAAGGCAGCCGCTGGCGAGATCACATCACTCCAGTGCTGAAGGAGCTGCACTGGTTACCAGTTGTTTTCCAGGCTAAATTCAAGGTGTTGGTTTTGACCTTTAAAACCCTATATGGTTCCAGCCCAGCCTACCTTAAGGAATGCCTCCAGCAACACCAGACAGGCCGCTTAACAAGATCAGCCTCGGATGGCCTTCTCTCTGTCCCATCAGCCAGGACAGCTAGACTGGTGAAGACGAGGGAGAGGGCCTTTTCTGCAGTGGGCCCCACTCTGTGGAACTCCCTCCCTAGGGAACTCCATCATGCTCCCTCTTTAATGAGCTTCTGCTGTGCATTAAATACATGGTTGTTCAGGCAGGCATTTGGGATGGGTTAGGGTATTTTAGAAAACATTTTTATTGTAGAATTTTATTGTTTTTAACTTTTTTATTATATGCTGTACATCGCCCAGAGTGGCTGGGTGACCAGCCAGATGGGCGATTAATAAATATAATGTACTAATAAATAAATAATAATCATTTTTGATCAGGATTTACCCAGTTTGCATCTTCCAGACTGAACATGGATTCTGACACAATCTGCAGTCAAAGTCTGCACATTTCTGGGCTTGCAACGTGATTCTTGGATTTTTTTTTTTTTTAAAGTTCAACAGCATGCATACACTTGAAAAATATTCATATAAAAATGTGTGCTTTTGAAAAATGTGCACAAATACACTTCAGTCAATGGGAGAATAATGCGTACATTTCAAAGATGTGCACAATTGATGGGTACATTTCAAAAAATACACAATATGCACAGATTTTCATGTGAAAAAAGAAACTCGCCATTTGATATGGACTTGAGTCAGAGCAAGCTTCAAGATGGAATTCAGAGAACTTCACTGAGCTTGAAGAGAATGGGCATCCAAATGGCAAATGCCATTTGCCATAACATGCAAATGGCAAATGCTGTTCAATGTAAGCAAGTGATGTAAGGGCAAAAAGCGTGTTGGGGAAAAACTCCCAACGTTTAGTATAACCTGATGGGATCTGAGCTGGCAGTGACCAACCAAGATATTGGGGTTGTGGTGGACAGCTTGATGAAAATGTACAGTCACTGTAAAAAAGGCAAATGCCATGTTAGGCATAATTGCAACAGGAATTGAACTGCCAATATCATACTACCTTTATACAAATCTATGGTGAGCCCACACTTAGAAGACTGTGTACAGTTCTGGTCAAAACACCTAAACAAGGATATTTTAGTGCTGGAAAAAGTGCAGAAAAGGGCAACTAAAATGATCAATGGGCTGGAGTATCTCCCCTATGAGGGAAGGTTACAACAGCTGGGATTGTTTAGCTTGGAAAAAAGGAGGATAAAGGGAGATGTGATAAAGGTGTAGAAAATATGCATGGTGTGAAGAATGTGGATTTTTCTCCTTCTATCAAAATACTAGAACTCGGGGTCATCCCATGAAGCTGATTGGTGGGCGATTCGGGACAGATAAAAGGAAAGACTTCTTCACACAGTGCATAGGGATGTCTCAAGCACCTGTCTCTATCCAGGAGGCCGGCAAACTGTCCCATGCCTGGCCCCTGCTCATTGAGCCATGGGGTGCTGATGAACCCAGTCACCCAGAGCCCCAGAGCTCAGTGAGTGGCCAGGAACAGCCTGGAGTTGTTGCTGCACGTGCTCCAACCACTCTTGCTATCTCTACCTTGTGAGGAGAGGATGGTAAGAGTGGCTGGGGTGTGCGCAGTGCCAAGGCCTCATCCTGCCCCCTGTCAGCTGTCAAGGAAGCCCTTCATGGGCCAGGATGAGGCCTTGGTGCCCCAAGTGCTCTATCCATCTCCTCCTTGTGAGGAGGGGCATGCGTGTCACCGAGGATTCCAGCAGTCAAGCCCTTGCATCCACAAAGGCTTGACTGTTGGACTCCTTGGTGTACAACGGAGGGGCAGATTGTGTGGCCCTGTGGGCAGGGAAGAGCAGGGAAGCTTGCTGAGCGGGTCTGGGTCTCTGAGCAGGGGGTGGGGGTGGCGGCGGCGGCTCATCAAGTTTCCCCATGTCCTGGATGGAGGTGAGTCCATCCATCCCTGACAGTGCATAGTTAAACAATGGAATTCACTGCCTCAAAATGGAGTGATGGCCACCAATCTGGATGGCTTTAAAAGGGGTTAGATAAATACCTGGAGGAAAAGGCTATCAGTGACTACTAGTGTAGCAGAAATCAGAGTCAGAGAGACCACAGAGTGAAGGAAAATGAGTACTTCTTTATTTAACGCGCGGGCTTAAGGCTGGAATCACTTCCAAAGAGCCAGAAGCCCCGAGGCATAGCCACACATTACTTTTATAGAGATGATGACACACAAGCGACCCTTTCTCCCACCCCCTCTCCTGTGGTTTTACAGTTGGTACAGTTGTTTATAGTACAGGAAATGGGCCATAGGACATTCTATCTTGAGAACAAGGATACAGTCTTGCAGTAAGCAAAAAGGCAAAATCATGACTGTGTTGTGCAATTCGGCTTGCTGACAGGGGAAGTCTCTACATTGCTGTTCCTGCCAAACTATGCTAGCTCAGCAAGAACATGAGACCACTTAGTCTGACCCCCGACATGGCTGCTACACTAGCTCTGATGGCTATGTGCACCTCTTCCTGGGGAACATGGGCAGAGGAATGTGCTCTTGCAGTTGTGTCCTGCTTGTGAGTTCCTGGTCGACAACTGGTTGGCCATTGTGTGAAGAGAATGCTGGGCTAGATGAACCCTTGGTCTGATCTAGTATGGCTCTTCTGATGTTTTTATGTAGAGTTTGGCTGATTTGCACATCCCTACAAGTTCTTTGAAGTGACCCTTTGATTCAGTTGTATTAGGACTGTTCTGCTATTAGAAATCCTGGAAAGTATGCCTAAAAATAATATTTTATTCAGAACCTAGCAGTATACAAAATAGGCCCCACAGGTCAGCAGACAAGTGAGAGGCCATCCAGCAAAGAAAGTGGGTAAGTCTAAGAGACAATACTAGGATACTCACTAGTAACGGGAAGAATCAGATGCACCAGCTATTCTCCAATGCCAAGCCATATGGGTGTGGCCCATAGTTAGCAGTTAAAAGGCAGAGGTCTGTGCTTTCTTTCTAAACAGAGAGGTGAAAGAACTCAGAAAGCCTTCTACCTAATCTCATCTGTGTTGTTTAATTGAGTTATACCTGTGAATTCCTAAATGTTCATCTCCCTTAGACTGTGTAAGTATATTCTTGGCAGCCAGAGTGAATAGATTGTTAAGGAGGGAGTTGTTCCTAAAGGAACTGTGGTGTGACTGGCCATTATTTCCAAAGCTGAATACTTATAGGGCAGCTTCATGTTTTCCCTGTATGGAAGTTCATCAAAGAGGCAATGGTGGGATACCTTGAGAGATTTGTGGATGAGATGGATTTTCTGAATCTATACCAGTGATGGATTCAGGGCTCTGGTCAATATTCAGTTTCTAGAATTAGACAGAAGGAGGATGACCCTGATTATTCTTTAGGGTCTCTCAGCAGCTTTTGATGCAGTTAACAATTTAATCCTTTGGAATTGCAGAAGGCAAATGGGAGTGGGGGGAACTGCTTGGCAGTGGCTGCATCCTTAACTGATGTGTGAGTTCCATCCAATGCAAACTTGAAACAGACTTATAATTAGTCAGATGAGCTAGGTCCAAGGAGAACTTTTAAAAGAGAGGTCAGTGAGGCACTACCTCTCTACCTGCTGGGATTTGTGCTCTATAGAGATGGACAAATCTGTCTGTTTTTTTTTTTCTTTCTCAAACATTCACATTTTTTTAAAATCTCAACTTCTTTCCAACCTGTTTGTGACAAAAATTGAGATTTTTTTTTTTAAAAAAAATCTTATAAAAAACTAATTGAACAAAATTCTCATCTGCTTGCATTGGCCAAATTAAAAACATGCAACTGTCACCTGGCTGCCATATAGCTGTTACAGATGAGGAGGAGCCAGTTAGAAAAAGAGGTGGCAACCCTAATTCAGTACCACCAATGTGAATGAATACACAGGGTTTCAAACCCAGACTTTTAAGAAGTAAGCTCTCAAAGCCTTCTTCTTGGATGGACCAATCTAATCTATCAGTTTCACTTTCTCCTACGTATTTTATTTTCTCTATCTCAAGTAGGGATGTCAGAGAATTCCACCACAGATCTTGGTGAGGCCGAATGCTAGTGCATTCGGCCCCCCGAACTCCGTGGTGGAATGGCCTGCCACCCACCCGCCCCCCCGCAGATCCCCCCTGGGACGAGACTTACCTGGGGCAGATCTTCCGGGCGGCGGCGGCTGCAGCGGCTGGTCTTCCGAGCAGCTGCTGCCGCCGCCATTTGCAGTCTTGTAAAAAAACAACAACGACATGATAGGCTACGTAAAGATTTACGTAGCCTATCATGGCTGGGTTAAAAAAACAAACAAAAAGCGACGTGATAGACTACGTAAAGATTTACATAGGCTATCATGGCTGGGTTTAAAAACAAACAAACCGCATACGCAAATGGCGGCGGCTACGGCCGCCGCCATTGCATTCCTTATTTTTGGCTGTCTTAGTCTACGTAAATATTTATGTAGACTATGATGGCGAAAATAAAGGGGAATGCAAATAGCGTAGTGGGCGCTATTTGCGTCCCTTTTTGATTCGCCGTTTTAGCCCACGTAAATATTTACATAGGCTAAAATGGCGAATCAAAAAGGGACGCAAATAGCGCCTGCTACACTATTTGCGTTCCCCTTTATTTTCGCCGTCATAGTCTACGTAAATATTTACATAGCTAAGATGGCCAAAAATAAGGAATGCAAATGGCGGCGGCTGTAGCCGCTGCCATTTGCATACGTGTTTTTTTTTTTCCCCAGAGCCCTCCGCGGCCGGAAATCCGGCTGCGGACAGCTCTGGCCTGGCTGGGCCTGGCCAGCTGCTCCGTGGAGCTGCCACGGAGCACAGCCGGCCGTGGAGGATTCCGGGGGGGAGGAACGGATCACCTCCCCCCGTCGAGGATTCCGAGGGAAGGGACGGAACACCTCCCCCCCCACACCATCAACATAATCCGCGGAAAGGTAAGTGACTTTCATACATCCCTAAAGTTCTTTCTGCCCTATTTATGAAGAAATTTGTGAATTTTTAGAAGTCCTCATCAAACAAAACAAACAAAAACCTCACCCATCTCTAGTATCTATTTGGGGGTATATACCAGATGCTTCCATCTAGGGAAGGGGGATAAATTTGTTCAGTTTGTATTTTAATGTGAACATAGCTAATTTTGCACTTTTGCATTTTTTAATTTACGAAATTTTGCAATTTTGCAAACTGAAACCCAGCTATCCTTCAAAATTTGCACTTCTCTGAACTTTACAGTGGAGTTCACCTTAAAAAAAAAAATCATATATTAGGGGAATGTGCACACAAAAATAATGTAAAAAAATGCAGTAAAACAGGAAAAATTTTACTGTTTGCAAAAAATGTGTACATTAGACAAAATAGCATGCAAAACCGCATGTATTAGGAGAAATGTGTACACAAAAGCAGACACATTTTAATGAAAACTTCTTCAAAGGAAAAAAAAACCCTCAACATTTAGGATGAAGCCGATTTAAGTTTTTTTTAAAAAAAAATGAGAAACTGCAAGAAACCGAAATTGACAGATCCATCCATCCCCTGTCTTTTATACATCTATATGTCACTTCAGTAAGAGATCATCCAGATGTTTGGAGTGTGTTGTTGCCAGATAGCACTAGCTCACCTTGACTTTGCCCCCAACATCCATCTTGTCTGTAATTGCTAGCTGGGAAGAGAGGGCTATCAAGGTGTGTTTGCAGGAGCAGCCTACCCATCCCCACCCCTGACATGGAAAATAACAGTTTAAAGCAGAGTTTGAGAACATGGAGTAATAGGTGCCGCTTCATGGCATGTTGCCATCCTATAATAGCTGTCACGTAGGGTAATTTAAATGGATCTCTGCAAGAGGGTCATAATGTTCAGATTTGCTTTTGGGGGTGAAATAAAGCAGAGAAGAGGACATCAACTTGAAACCAGGATAGATTGATTAGTGATGGAGCAAAAAAAAGTATCAATGATGATGGTAATGAGTAACTATGGTAACAGTTATTTGAGAGGTCTTTTTCCCCCTAAAAAAATAAATGTCATGTATGGTGGTCCCACACTATACTATAGTTTGCAATATAGTTTAAAGTTTGTGTCCACAGCCCTCTTGGAAATAAGACTCCTGTTTCTCCTGACTAAGATTAATAGATGTTGTCTTTAATTTAAGCTTAATAGATGTAGAGTTTAATTCTATAAACCTTGCCTGCATTTAGCCATAGAGTATTATTTTTCCTTCCCAAATCCCCCCCCCCCTGCCTTTGCCATATTAGCAGAGGTCTTTGGGTGGAGCGGACTGTAACAAACCGAGAGCATTCTGTGCCTGGATGAAGGAATGTATCTGCCATAGATATTCCATGGTTAGTAGTACTAGGAATGTACAAGACATTCAGTTCAGTTCATTAATTTAGCATCATAACATTCCCTGTTTGTAAATGTCAAAGTGAGTGTATTTTGGGGGACAAAGCTTCCGTATTCCTGAGCTTTTGATCATATTTGCAAAATGCATTTGTCGGGAAAAAAATGTGCACTTTAAAAATGTGCATTTGGGTGGGGGGGAAGCATTTTCATGCTTTAGTCAATGGAGGAAAAGTACACATTTGGGTGTGCACTTTAAAAAATGAGCATGTAATGGCACACTTTTCCTAGCACCAACAAAAAAAAATGCTCTCATTTGGGAACAAGGCAGACCAAGATTCAAGGTAGAGCTAATAGATCCATGATGAGCTTGAGCTGATCCTCACATCCTACTTAGTACAACTGGGGCGCAAATGATTGCCAGCAGAGAGCTCAGCAAGCACAAACTAAAGCCAATAGTCCTTGCCCACTGTTTCTCGCCAGCGGCTAATATTCAGTGGTGTAATGCCTCTGAGAATGGAGGTTCCATACAGCCATCATGACGATTACCTATTGATAGATCTGTCCTCCCTCCATGAATTTGCCAAAGCTGCTTTTAAAGCCATCTAAGCTAATGGCTGCCATCACATCTTGTGGTGCTGTGTTCCTCTGATGGCGCATTTCACCACTCACATTTTTAAAAAATGTATATTGGGGGAAAAAAAATGCCAGAAATTGCCACAAGCTAAATATGCATGTTTTTTGTAACATCGGGAATGTTGAGTGTAAGCATCAGCCACTTCAAGTCTAATGAGACCCTGGAGTCTCTGAAAATGTAGCTTTCATATATCTGACCCAACATTACAAAGTTATGTGTCTCACTTTTGTTATTTGATTGCTGTCAGAGGGATGCTGGAGAAATCTGCAATGGAACCAAAGGAGTTCAGACTTTCATGAATCTGACACATGGCTTTCACAGCAGACTGGCTTCTCCCCTGTTGGGTGGATTCCACAGACTTGTGGACCAATTTTCTAACTTCCCTGAATTTTGCTCAAATTTTGTCGTGGAAAAATACACAAAATAAAAGAAGCAAAAAATGTGCATTTCCCTCATAGGCTAAAGAATGAAAATGCACACTTTGGGGAATTTGCTCATTTTCATGCATGAGAATTTGTGCAAGTGGGAATTTGTGCAAATTTGGAAGTGCAAAAAAATCAAATTCTGGTGATGGAACGATGATGGAACAAAAGGCGCCTGACAATCCATGAAACACAGACAGGATGGATTTTATACAGTCTGTAGATCCCTACTCTACAGGTGCCTTTAAACAAACAGTAGAGAAATTGAATGTGTGAAATGGCCCTCACTGCTATACAAATGTATTACATGACCTAAATACAAAGATTAGTTACATATCCCCCAGATAGTTAAATAGGATGGTAGCCTATATAAAGAGTGTTTCAATTTATCTGAAAAACTGGTTGTTCAAATCTTATGCATGTTCACCTGAATAGTATTCATGAAAATGAGATTGCACTGTATGTGCAAAACATACCATAAAATGCTATCTTTATAAATGTTCGAGAAACAGTGATTAAAATGAAGGAATTTGTCAAAACTAAATGTATGATGGATCTGCAATGCAGCTGACTCCAGATCCACTTTCCTGCTGGAATGGATATTCAGGTAACCCCTTCACCCCTACCCCCTTCTGCTTTCAGTTCAGCAAACGCCATGAAAATTTCTCAGTGCTAAAAGAAATTCTACACGAACATGACTCATTTCCTCTGAAAGAAAGATAAAACAGTTGGTCCTGTAAGATTATGGGCAAAGAAAGCAGATGTTTCAGTCATCTTCTCCTTCACCTTTTCCTTCTTATTAACATTAGCAATGACCTTGAACCACCAATTCTGCCTTTGTAATTTCCCAAACTTTGAAGGTTCTCGAATCTGGAGTTTTTATCCTGGGCACCAAAAAATAGCCCCATGTCATATCTGGTTCTGATTTGCTCCCCAAACATCTTCTGAAATTTAGAGTTTTCATTGAATCTTATCTTTAATATCAATTATGGAGGCAATGAAATTGAGAACTTCAGTAGAAACCACAACAGTATTCATCAACTCAATGAAAGTATATATGTTTTGAACATCTAACAGAAATGTCATCACTCTAAGAAGCCACTTTATGGTAGGGCTGCGCAATTCTTTGGCCCCAAGTCCAAACTCTGAGCCAAAGTGGAGGGACTACAAAGTAGCACAAAGCAAGTCAGGTCACTCCAAAGAGCTTCAGCGCACTTCGGAGCAATCTGGAAGCCCAGCCGCACTGTCACCACCACCCAGCTCCCAGCTCCTTACCTGGGACCTTAGGATGCACACTGTCAGCTGTCTTTTTGTTTATTAATGTAGCATATTTGATGGCTTGATGACTGCCATTTGTACAGGATCTGTTTCCGGAATTCAAATACAGGGTATCACCATTTAAAAAATGGTGAATCCTTGGAACAAGAAGATGGCTGCCAGCGCAGGTCCTGAGGGCCCAGGTAAGGAGCTGGCAGTGGCGGTGGTAGTAGCGGTGGTGGCAGCAACTCCTTGGCATAAGACAGCTGCCGGCGCATGTCCTGAGGGCCCAGGTAAAGCACGGCATGTTGGGGATGGTGGTGGGGAGGAATCAGCCCGAAGTGGATCGGGCCTGCAGAAGCCCTGAAGCTTTACAGCAGGTCAGACTATTTTTTTCATCTCACCTACTGTTGTCTGGTCTGGTTGACAGCAGCTTATCAGGTCTTTCACACTTTATTCTTTTAACTGGAGATGCCCAGCACTGAATCTGGGAGTGTCACCATGCAAGGTTCTACCACTGTTTTGTGTCTTCTCTCCATTCTTAGTAAGCTCCATTTGGCTAACTGATTTGTGTCCAAAAGAATCAGAAACCTGCAGCTGAATATAAAGGGCATGAAATAGGCAGTGTTAAATCCCACTGATTTCAAAGGGATCAAGATAACCAGATGTTTCTTGCTCAGGGGGCAGAAATATACACCCATACATTCAGATTGTCTATGCTAATGATGAGCAGAAAATAGATCTCCAGATGTTTTAGACCAACTCCCAGCATTTCTGACCATTGGTCATGCTGGTAGGGGCTTCTGGGAGTTGAAGTCCAAAACATCTGGAGATCTACCTTCTGCCCACCACTGGTGTATGCTATATGTAGGCTCTGCCCCAGGTGCCCCCACTTACACTAATAAGGGGACTACGAGGAGAAAGAGCATTTCATTGGTGGCAAAATGATAGAATGCCTTCCCCAGACATATGTCAGACACCTACAGTACTTAGATTTATGCTTTACTTTTAGATTTACTCACCCAGGCCTTTGGAGGCCTCTGAATTTTTTGTCAGGAATTATTAGTTTCTCTGTGTTGCTGCTCTATTCATTTTTAGGTGTATGTATGACTTTCATTCCCCTTCATGGATCACTGCCTTGTTGTGGCGAAGGGGCTTGCGTAACTCAGTGAAGCCATAAGCTATGCCGTGCAGGGCCACCCAAGACGGACAGGTCATGGCAGAGAGTTCTGACAAAATGTGGTCCACTGGAGAAGGAAATGGCAACCCACTCCAGTATTCTTGCCAAGAAAACCCCATGGAACGTATCACAAGGCTAAAAGATATGACGCCGGAAGATGAGCCCCTCAGGTCGGAAGGTGTCCAATATGCTACTGGGGAAGAGCAGAGGGTATTTCCAAGTAGCGCCAGAAAGAGTGAAGCGGCTGGGCCAAACCCGAAAGGACACTCAGCTGTGGATGTGTCTGGCGGTGAAAAGAAAATCCGATGCTCTAAAGAACAATATTGTTTAGGAACCTGGAATGTAAGATCAATGAATCAAGGTAAGCTGGAGGTGGTCAAACATGAGATGGCAAGATTGAACATCGACATCTTGGGAATCAGCGAACTAAAATGGACAAGCATGGGCGAATTTAATTCAGGTGACCATCATATCTACTATTGTGGGCAAGAATCCCTTAGAAGAAATGGAGTAGCACTCATAGTCAACAAAAGGGTGGGAAAAGCAGTACTGGGGTACAATCTTAAAAATGATAGAATGATCTCAGTACGAATCCAAGGCAAACCATTCAACATCACAGTAATTCAAGTCTATGCCCCAACCACTGAGGCCGAAGAAGCTGAGGTTGATCGGTTCTATGAAGACCTACACAACCTTCTAGAACTAACACCAAAAAAAGATGTCCTCTTCATCATAGGGGATTGGAATGCTAAAGTAGGAAGTCAAGAAATCACCGGGATAACAGGCAGGCATGGCCTTGGTGTACAAAATGAAGCAGGAGAAAAGCTAATAGAGTTTTGCCAAGAGAACATGCTGATCATAGCAAACACTCTTTTCCAACAACACAAGAGGCGACTCTACACATGGACGTCACCAGATGGTCAATATCGAAATCAGATTGATTATGTCCTTTGCAGCCAAAGATGGAGAAGCTCCATACAGTCAGTAAAAACAAGACCTGGAGCTGACTGTGGCTCAGATCATGAGCTGCTTCTTGCAAAATTTCGGCTGAAATTGAAGAACGTCGGGAAAACCACTAAACCGTTCAGGTATGACCTAAATCATATCCCTGATGAATATACAGTGGAGGTGAGGAATAGATTTCAGGGATTAGACCTGATAGACAGAGTGCCTGAGGAACTATGGACGGAGGTCAGTAACATTGTTCAGGAGGCAGCAACGAAATCCGTCCCAAAGAAAAAGAAATGCAAGAAAGCCAAGTGGCTGTCTGATGAGGCTTTACAAGTAGCTCACGAAAGAAGGGAAGCGAAAAGCAAGGGAGAAAGGGGAAGATATACCCAACTGAATGCAGAGTTCCAGAGAATAGCAAGGAGAGACAAGAAGGCGTTCTTCAATGAACAATGCAAAGAAATCGAGGAAAACAACAGAATGGGAAAGACTAGAGATCTCTCCAAGAAAATTGGAGATCTCAAGGGAACGTTTTGTGCAAAGACGGGCATGATAAAGGACAAAGAAGGCAGGGACCTAACAGAAGCAGATGAGATTAAGAAGAGGTGGCAAGAATACACAGAAGAACTATACAGGAAAGATTTGAATGTCCCTGATAGCCATGATAGTGCGGTCACTGAACTTGAGCCGGACATCCTAGAGAGTGAAGTCAAGTGGGCCTTAGGAAGCATTAGTAACAACAAAGCTAGCGGAGATGACAGTATTCCAGCTGAGCTATTTAAAATCCTAAAAGATGATGCTGTTAAAGTGCTGCATTCAATATGCCAACAAATCTGGAACACTCAACAGTGGCCACAAGACTGGAAAAGGTCAGTTTACATTCCAATTCCAAAGAAGGGCAACGCCAAAGAGTGTTCAAACTACCGCACAATTGCGCTCATTTCACATGCCAGCAAGGTGATGCTCAAAATCCTACAAGCTAGGCTTCAGCAGTATGCGAACCGAGAACTACCGGAAGTACAAGCTGGGTTTCGAAGAGTCAGAGGAACTAGAGATCAAATCGCCAACATTTGCTGGATCATGGAGAAAGCAAGAGAATTCCAGAAAAACGTCTATTTCTGCTTCATTGACTACGCTAAAGCCTTTGATTGTGTGGATCACAACAAACTGTGGCAAATTCTTAAAGTGATGGGAGTACCAGACCACCTTACCCGTCTCCTGAGAAACCTGTACGAGGGTCAAGAAGCAACAGTAAGAACCAGAGATGGAACAACCGATTGGTTCAAAATTGGGAAAGGAGTACGACAAGGCTGCATATTGTCACCCTGCTTATTTAACTTATATGCAGAGTACGTCATGAGAAATGCCGGGTTGGATGAATCAGAGATCGGAATTAAGATTGCCGGGAGAATTATCAACAACCTCCGATATGCAGACGATACCACCCTAATGGCAGAAAGCGAAGAGGATCTCAAGAGCCTCTTGTTGAGGGTGAAAGAGGAGAGTGCAAAAGCTGGTTTGAAACTCAACATTAAAAAAACTAAGATCATGGCATCTGGCCCTATCACTTCCTGGCATATAGAAGGGGAAGAAATGGAAGCAGTGACAGATTTTACTTTCTTGGGCTCCAAGATCACCGCAGACGGTGACTGTAGCCATGAAATTAAAAGACGCTTGCTCCTTGGGAGGAAAGCTATGGCAAACCTAGACAGCATAGTAAGAAGCAGAGACATCACCTTGCCGACAAAGGTCCGTCTAATCAAAGCTATGGTTTTCCCAGTAGTAATGTATGGCTGTGAGAGCTGGACTATAAGGAAGGCTGAGCGCCGAAGAATTGATGCTTTCGAACTGTGGTGCTGGAGAAGACTCTTACGAGTCTCCTGGACTGCAAGGAGGTCAAATCAGTCCATCCTAAAGGAAATCAACCCTGAGTGCTCATTGGAAGGACAGATAATGAAGCTGAAGCTCCAATATTTTGGCCACCTAATGCGAAGAGAAAACTCCCTGGAAAAGACCCTGACGCTGGGAAAGACTGAAGGCAAAAGGAGAAGGGGACGGCAGAGGATGAGATGGCTAGATAGCATCATGGATGCAATGAATATGAACTTGAGCATGCTCCGGGAGAGAGCGCAGGACAGGAAGGCCTGGCGTGCTATGGTCCATGGGGTCACGAAGAGTCGGACACGACTGAACGACTGAACAACAACAACAATGACTTTCATTATTTCAGTTTTGTCTTGTAATTGTTTATATGCTATTTGATTTTTTGTTTTGTTTTTAATGTGGTCATGATATAATTGCAGGGGGGCAGGGTTTAAAATGGCAGGAAGGTGGGGCACAAATAAAAAAAATACATAATAATTATATATGATGGTGCAGAGAGAGTCGGACCTCTGTTTTCAAGATCAGCAATGACTGTGTCTGGTGGGAGAAACTGATCTCAACTTCTCAAGCACAAAAGCAGGGATCAGGAGGAGATATTGAAACTTTCCTCCAGTTGCCATATTCCTCAGGCTTTTTGTTTCTTGCCGGCAAAGGACAAGTGAGGCACACTTGGCTGGTGCTTGCAGGAGCTCCTGTAAATGCAGCTGAGTGTGTAGCCAGATTCACTCATACTTAGCCTCCCCCATGCAGAGGAGGTGAAGGATGAGAGATACCAGCCCTCTGGCCAAAGCACTGCCTGGAAGAGCTCCAGTCAGCACTTCAGCTGGAGAGCTGATGACATCAGAAGGTAATGCCCCAGCACTGATGTCACCAGTGAGGCTCCACCCCATGCGGGTTTATGGGGAAGGGGGTATTCAGCCTCCAGAGGATATATAGTTCCCCACTGTTTGTCTGTATGTTTTAGCCATGGGCTAAATTTGAGTCAGTGGAGTGATGTGGTAGCTAAAATGGCTAGCTTTGTGCTATATCAACAGAAGTATATTGTTCATATCATATAACATAATCAAACCCATCTATTCTGCTTTGGTCAGACCTAGGGATGTATGAATCCCTTACCTGGCTCCAAGCCGGGGCATCCGCGGTGGGGGGGAGGTGCTCTGTCCCTCCCCCCAGAATCCTTCCTGGCCGGCTCCATGGAGCCGCTGGCCAGGGCCGGCCGCAGCCGAAGTTCCAACCACGGCCGGGCTGCTGTGGCCGCAAATAGCGGCTGTTGTAGCGGCCACCATTCATGTTTTTGCAAGCAGCCATGATAGGCTACGTAAGTATTTACATAGCCTATCACGGTAAAGGCAGCCACGCAAATGGCGGCCATGATAGGCTACGTAAATACGTAGCCTATCACGGCAAAGAGCAGGGGTGCAAATGCAGTAGCGGCTGCCATTTGCATCCCTGGTCTTTGATGTGATAGGCTACATAAATACTTACATAGCCTATCATGGCTGCAAGAACGCAAATGGCAGCCGCAGTAGCCCGGCTGCGGCCGGCCGGAAGACCAGCTGGAGCTGCTGCCAGAGCCACCGCCGCCACATCCGCCCCAGGTAAGTTCCATCCTGGGGGTATTCCGCGGGGTGGCAGGGGGTGGGAGGCCATTTCACCACAGATTCCAGGGGGGCAGATTCTAAAGAATCTGGCCTCACTGGAATCCGTGGCAGAATTCTCTGACATCCCTAGTCAGACCTAGTCAGGAGTAGAGCATCCAGTTCTGGGCACCATAGATTAAGAAGGCTATTTGCAAACTGGAAAGTGTCCTGAGAGGTACAACAAAGATGTTGAGGGCCTGGTGAGTCCTGTAAGGAAAGGTTAAAGAAGATGAGTATGTTTATCCTGGAGAAAAGATGATGAAGAGGTGATAAAATAGTCATCTTCAAATATCTGAAGAGATGTCAGGTGATGGAATGTATTTGTTCTCTTTGTTCTCCAGAGGGTATTTCTCCAGAAAGTAAGAGCAGAACGAATGTGCTTAAATTACAAGGAGAGGGATTTTGACAAAACATTAGGAAGAATTTCCTCATGGTGTGAGCTGTTAGGCAGTGGAACAGACTGCCTCCGAAGGGGTAGACCATTCTTTTGTAGAGATTTTTAGGGAGAGGCTGGATAGCTACCTCTCAGGTAGGGGTGTATGAACCCCACTCACCAGTCTTCCTGGGGGTCTGCGGGGGGGAGGTGATCTGTTCCTCCCCCCGGAACCCTCACTGGCCAGCTCCGCTCTGCAGCAAGTCTGCGGAGCCGCCAGCTGGGTCTGTCCACAGCTGGACTTCCACCCGCTGCCAGTCTGCGGATGCAAATGGTGTCCGGCATAGCGGATGCCATTTGCGTCCCTGCTTTTTTCGTGATAGGCTATGTAAATCTTTGCATAGCCTATCACGGAAAAGAGCAGGGATGTAAATGGCGTAGCAGGCACCATCTGTGTCCCTGCTCTTTGCCGTGATAAGCTACTTAAACCCTTACATAGCCTATCATGAAAAGCGCAGGGACGCAAATGGCGTCTGCTACGCCGGGTGCTATTTGTGTCCGCAGACCAGCAGGGGATGGCTGCGGACTCAGCAGACAGACCTGGACCTGGCTGGCGGCAGGTAGAGTCCATCCAGGAGAACTTCATGGGGTGGTGGATGGGGGTTGGTTCGTTTTGCCACAAACTCCAGGGGGCTGGATTCGAAAGAATCCGGCCTCATTGGAGTCAGTGGCAGAAGTCTCCACCATCCCTACTCTCAGGGCATGGTATGAAGGCACATGAGGCAGCCACCTTGCTGAAGCTAAGCAGGTCTGGGTCTGGTCAGTGCTTAGAGGGGAGACCACCATATGAAGCCACCTTGAGTTCCATGATGGAAGAAAGGTGGGAAATAAATGTAATTAAATACACAAATAAATGCTATAGTAGTGTATTTCTTTCACTGGCAGGGGTTGGGCTCAATGACCTTTTAGGTCATTTCCCACCGTATGATTCTATTAGTTCACTTGATAAGTTAGGCATATGCTTATGTTGCTCCCATTGGAATCAGCATGTCTTAAAGTGTGTAATTTTGGCTTGATCATGCCATTTTTCTACTATTTCCTACATTCCTAGTATAGAAAATACCGATATTGTACCAGTAAAAACCTGGTTACTGATTTCATTCCTATTATTAATTACACCAGTTAGTTAACTCATCAGCACTTCCCAAAGAAATATTACCGAATGTAAGTGAACTTTGTCAAACCCAAATGGCTGCCAAGTAGTGGAAGATGAGGTCATCAAGTTTCCATTCATCCCATTATAATCTGCTAATAAAAATAGGGCATATTATGCCATCAATCCTGCAGGGTTGGTGTGGGTTTTTTTTTTAAGTCAGTGAGAGTTCTATTTAAAAACAGATGACACAATATGCCCACAGGCTAGAGACCAATCAAATTACTACATTATCCCAGCCTAGGGAAGCATATGAAAGAAAAATGTGTGCTGAATTATAAGAGGAGAATTCTGGAATGGTGAAGTCTATTAGGTTTTGGAAGAATCTCCCATGGGAAATGGGACAGTCTAACCATTTGAGATATTTTGCAGCAAGATTCAACAATGTGACACAGTGGTATAGTTAAGAGGAGGAAAAAAGCCCTCTATTGGGTCAAGCAGCAAAGCAACTGTAAAATGCTGTTTTTGTCTATAACATACATATTATAGCACTGAGGCTGTCATACCATTTTAAGAAGCACTTTTGGCAACCCTCCTGCAGAAGTGGAGTAAACACCGGCAACCACAGATGTGAAGGATTTAAATCTTTGTCTTGGTATATGCTAACCCTTTCGTACTGTGCATCTATGGACAGATACAGGCAGTAAAGTGAAAGTTTATTCTAGATGAATTGTATGGATAGTGGGACACACGCACACACACACACACACACACCTCTTGAAGTAAAATAGATGCAATTGTCTATGGAAACAAAACACCCGCTGTTGTCGTCTCTCACCTCCGCTGTACATAATCCCTCAAATAGTAGCCTGGTGAGCATATGCTCCTGGTTAGGGACTCATTGGTGTGATTGTGAAACGGCTGCAAGTCTCAGATTTCTGTGTGGTAAGCAAAATACCCAGCCAGGCCCCTGGGTGGTAGCAGTTGAAGCCATTCTCAGGCACGTAAACATTGGTGTGAGGAATTTTTGTGTCTACAACTTTCTGCTGTGGGGAACTATGGTCAAGAAAGTGCCCCCCCCCCGCCTCACCTTCCTTTTTTCTTGTAGTATGCTTACATTCTGACATCGCAGAGATCTATCTGGCTGTAATGACTGTGTAGTAGGCAATGAATGGGACAAAATGATGGTACATGTTTAAAGTAAGGGAAACATGTATCTGGGTGCATCTTCTCAAAATATGAATTTTAATATATGAATATTTAATGAATATCATGAAATATGAATTTAAAAGTAAATGTGAATCTTCTCTAAAAACAAAAATACTTATACACGTCTTGATACATTTAAACTGCCAAAATCTGTGTTGCAACATTTAGGGTGTAATCCGATGCATGTTTAGACAGAAAAAAGCCATACAACTCCAAGCATTCCTCATGGCTGGCTGCAGAATGCTGGGAGCTGTAGGATTTATTTCTATCTAAACATGCATAGGATAGCACTCTTAAAGAGGTGAAAAATCTGGTGGATAGCTGCATTCTTATCTGGACATTCCTCTGAGAGGTGCAGATCTGGTCATTTCATAGAGGAGTGTGCAAATATTGAAGTCTTCAAAGATCTGTAATGCAAACAAGCGCTGGGAAGAAACAGTTATTTGACCAACTGTGAAAATGACCAAGTAATTCAAGGAGAAATGGTTTTGTAGAATGGCCCCTTCCCCAATTTTGTCTCTCCAAAGCAGTTTGCTGACTAGTTAGCACATTTTCTTGGGAGTAAGTCTGATTTAAATGAGTTTACTTCTGATTATACATGCATAGGATTGCAGTCTTAATCTCTGATATCACCTCTGCCCTCCCCACAAAAAAGTCGTATCATGGGATGAGTCTTCAACCTTTGGGTCTGCTTTCAAATAAAGGATCCCTGGGTTTTTGGAAGACATTTTTAGTTTTAAAAAAATCTAAATGTAAAAGCATTTTTTCCTAGTAGTTCAGGTTTTAAAATAGGGCTGTATGGAACAGCACTCGCACAGTGATTTTATATATCTAACAGGCCTGTTTCGATCACTACCCTTTCTTTGGAGAGGCGTTTTAACACTGCACCTCTTGAATACAATGAGCTGCTGGAAGATAGATCTCTCTCCCCACCCACCTCCTGGTAAAAGTGTGCATTTCTTTGTAGATATTCAACTGCTGGGTGTAACATGATTAGTGGAACTGAAGTTAAGGAGAACAGACTCCTTGGGGGAAAACTGTTCACTAGAGAACAGCTTCCAGCCTCATGGGGGCTTTTACTTTCATTTTACAATAAAGCTCTGGTTGTATTTACCCTAGCTACTGCTGCATCTTTCTGTTTAACACATAAACATGGTGGCAGTGGATGAACTGGAACTTCTCCAAAATATAGCTGTTAGTTGCCTGACTCTATGGAACTTGGTCTGATACCTTCTGCACCTCTAAATTAGGGATGTCACGGGTTCCCAACTGGGTCCAGGAATCCATCGGGTTCCCCGCCCTGCCCACACCCCCAGACCACACCTGCCAAGCTTCTGGCCTCGCTTGCCCCTGCTCGCACCCTCCTGGATGTTCCCTGCACTCACCTGGACCCGTCCGTCATTCCTGCCATTTTTCTGAGCTTGTTTTTATGGAAAAGGAGGTCTTTAAAAATGTGCATATTTAAAAATGTGCATATTTAAATATGTGCATATTTAAATATGCACAAATTCGTGCTGGCAAAGGCTGACCTATGCAATATTAGGGATATATCTAACATTGCGTCTATCAATATCTAATACCTAATAACTAATGTTGTGGATATTATTAACCCTTCCCAGCCCAAATTTGTGCATATTTAAATATGCACATTTTTAAAGACCTCCTTTTTCTGTAAAAGCAAGCAAAGGAAAGTGGCGAGCACTTGTGGATGGGATCCAGGGTGAGTGCGGGCGGCTCAGCAAGCTCGTGAGGGCTCGAGAGGTGGCAGAGCTTCAGTGAGTACCCGCCGAAACTGGATGGGGGTAGGTCTGTCCATTCCTACTCTAAATCCCATAGATAGCAACCTATCTCAGCAGTGGAGCTGGAGCCAAGGGAAGGAAGAGTTGCATACAGGTGTGACTTCAAGAAGATGACAACACTGGGAAAGTAAAGCTTTTGTTTTATCTTTTAGGGGAACAGGGCAGAGAAGTGTGCACCATTCTAAAACTGAGCATGGATTTTACCCTGATAGCGGTTCTGTGAGCCCTAGATGCCTATTATTATTATTATTATTACTATACCGCCCAATATATTATTATTGTTATTATTTCTATACCACCCAATATATTGTTGTTGTTGTTGTTGTTGTTGTTGTTGTTGTCATTATTTCTATACCACCCAATATCTCTGGGGGGTTCACAAAAATGAATACCACAACACATAGCATAAACAATATAAAATATGGAAGCTTAAAAAACTACAATATACAAGTACAAACAGAATAAAACCTAGCAGCAATGCAGAGATTTAAAATACAGATTTAAAACAGCAGAACTAAAAGACTAGAGTGCTAAAATGCTGGGAAGATAAAAAGTTCTTCACCTGGTGCCGAAAGAAGTACAACGTAGGTGCCTGGCAAACCTCTCTTCCACAGCCCGGGTGCCCCAGCAGAAAAGCCCCTCTTCCTGGTAGTCACCCACCTCCCTTTCTTTGACAAGAGCTCCTGGAGAAGGAACCCTGAAGATGATCTTAGGATCCAGGCAAGTACATTGATCCTCCAAATGAAATGTCAGACGTGTTCAGGAAGCGGATGGCACATCTGAGAGCAATTGGCTCACCCAAATGTGTTGGGTTTTTGCCTAGATAATTTAGATTGGTATTCCTGCACATTTCATCCCCCCTGTAGAGACTAAATGTCTCTACAGAAACATTTACAGAAAACACCTGCATTCTTGCATATGTCAGCCATTCACGGCCCCCATTTGTGCACAACTAGATGTGCACATATTTTGCGGGTGCCATTTTGTTTTTGTAAAATGGCACTTGTGGCATTCGCCGATGGCTCTCAGGTGAGTACAAGTGCAGTGGGGGGGGCGAGCGGGGACAGGGGCTCGGCCAGTGTGGCTCGCTGGTGGGGGTGGAATTCGTCAGTCTCCTGGACCCACCCAAATGTATGAATGTATGTATGTATATATTCATGGTTAGGAAGATACCAAACATGGCAAAATGTTTGATAAGTCTGGAACAAGTATGCCCTGCTATTTATGTAGTGCAGCTGACCTTGAACTAAACTAGACAGCTGGACCTATGTTATTTTAAAAACATTGTCATCACTTCGTATCTGGGTTAATTTTCCTATATGGACTTTGCTGGGTCCTTTACCTTGGACCCTGGGAGAGGGCCCCTCCAATCTTCATCTGGTCCATAGGAACCGGTTCTTCAGAAATCTGCTTTTCCTTTTCCCTAATGGTTTGAAGTACACTACTATATAGTTGGAAGTTTTAAGAACTGCATTTAACTAGTCTGAACTGGTAGGAGTTTAGGTGGAGCTAAGTAACAATTTAAACTGCAGCTAGTTTGGCCTATTATAATTTTTGTATGCTATAGCTATTCCATTTGATGGTGTAATGCAATTTTTCTGATATGGTTTTCTAATAGGCCACAGAAAGAGTTAAACTGTAGTTTACTTTGCATGGTGTAATCATCACATATAACGATCACACAGTGGTGTGGTTCATGGTTACAACTGTATTTTCTCTGTAATCATTATATGTTTCACATTTTACTTCTGCATCTGATGTTCTTTTGCATTTACTTTCCTTTCCTCTATAAATCAGTCACATCTTAACACTTCCTGTGTGTCATGTTAATCATTTTTTTCAAAGTTAAAAAGCATTCACTGTTTTCCTGCTTGAGTTTTAGAATATGTTTTCAAATATATTGAGCTTTTGAATAGCCTTGGGTCAGCTCTGGTTACACTTTCTCATCCATTGAGGCTCAGTCCTTTACTCACTTGCTAGCTTACTTTGATGCACTGAAGTGTTGCACTAAAGAAGGACTTTTGGATTATGATTTTCAAAAAAATGAGTTTAAATAGAAAAAAAAATGTATTGTAAATGATTTGTTTATGATGATCGGTGAGATAACAGGAAGCAGAAATGCTATTTAAATTTGGTAGACTGTGTAAACCACTGCTTTCTGTTGCTCGTATGTTTTGTAAAACACTGCTTTTTGTGTTCAAAACACATTCTCCCTACTTCCCCTGAGCTGTGGATGCCACGTTCTCTGCAGTTCTGCATAAAACCCAATGTCTCCTTCATTCTAAAATGTCCTTGCAAAAACCTAGTGGTGTTCAAGTGGTGTGTGCAAGGAGTAGAAGCTTCCCTGGTGTTACTGCACGGTGGGATACGGTAAAGAGGGTAGCTGCAATTGCTGGGCAGCTGCAATTCACATGCCTAAAAAAGTGGCTAGCAGCACCCAGCATGGGTACAAGTAGGGATGTGCAGATTTTGTAAAATCCATTCCATCTGCATTTCGTGTATTGTCAGATGTCTCTTGTTCCATCCTCCGCTCATTGACAGAATCATATTTGTTGTTAGTAATGCTTCCTAAGGCCCACTTGACTTCACTATTTAGGATGTCTGGCTCAAGTTCAGTGACCGCACTATCATGGCTATCAGGGACATTAAGATCTTTCCTGTATAGTTCTTCTGTGTATTCTTTCCACCTCTTCTTAATCTCATCTGCTTCTGTTAGGTCCTTGTCTTCTTTGTCCTTTGTTATGCCCGTCTATGCACAAAACATTCCCTTGAGATCTCTGATTTTCTTGAAAAGATCTCTAGTCTTTCCCATTCTATTGTATGCCTCGATTTCTTTGCATTGTTCATTTAAGAAGGCCTTCTTGTCTCTCCTTGCTATTCTCTGGAACTCTGCATTCAGTTGGATATATCTTCCCCTTTCTCCCTTGCTTTTCGCTTCCCTTCTTTCCTCAGCTACTTGTAAAGCCTCATCAGACAGCCACTTTGCTTTTTTGCAGTTCTGTTACTTTGGGATGGATTGAGTTGCTGCCTCCTGAACAATGTTACGGACCTCTGTCCATAGTTCCTCAGGCACTCTGTCTATCAGGTCTAATCCCTGAAATCTATTCCTCACCTCCACTGTATATTCATAAGGGATATGATTTAGGTCATACCTGAATGGTTTAGTGGTTTTCCCGACGTTCTTCAATTTAAGCTGAAATTTTGCAATAAGAAGCTCATGATCTGAGCCACAGTCAGCTCCAGGTCTTGTTTTTACTGACTGTATGGTGCTTCTCCATCTTTTGGCTGCAAAGGACATAATCAATCTGATTTTGATATTGACCATCTGGTGATGTCCATGTGTAGAGTCGCCTCTTGTGCTGTTGGAAAAGAATGTTTGCTGTGATCAGCATGTTCTCTTGGAAAAACTCTATTAGCTTTTGTCCTGCTTCATTCTGTACACCAAGGCCATGCTTGCCTGTTATCCCGGTGATTTCTTGACTTCCTACTTTAGCATTCCTATCCCCTATGATGAAGAGAACATCTTTTTTTGGTGTTAGTTCTAGAAGGTGTTGTAGGTCTTCATAGAACTGATCAGCTTCAACTTCTTCGGCCTCAGTGGTTGGGGCACAGACTTGAATTACTGTGATGTTGAATGGTTTGCCTACGATTTGTACTGAGATCATGCTATTGTTTTTGAGATTGTACCCCAGTACTGCTTTTCCCACCCTTTTATTGACTATGAGTACTACTCCATTTCTTCTAAGGGATTCTTGCCCCACAATAGTAGATATGATGGTCACCTGAATTAAATTTGCCCATGCTTGTCCATTTTAGTTCACTGATTCCCAAGATGTCGATGTTCAATCTTGCCATCTCATGTTTGACCACCTCCAGCTTACCTTGATTTATTGATCTTACATTCCAGGTTCCTAAACAATATTGTTCTTCACAGCATCAGATTTTCTTTTCACCACCAGACACATCCACAGCTGAGTGTCCTTTTGGCTTTGGCCCAGCCGCTTCACTCTTTCTGGCACTACTTGGAAATTCCCTCCGCTCTTCCCCAGTAGTATATTGGACACCTTCCGACCCGAGGGGCTCATCTTCCAGTGTCATATCTTTTAGTCTTGTGACAAAATGTGGTCTACTGGAGAAGGAAATGGCAACCCACTCCAGTATTCCTGCCAAGAAAACCCCATGAAATGTATCACAAGGCTGTTTGGTTGTATGCTATCCCTTTTCCCTTTTCCTTTTTGTAATTAACCATACCACTTATCATAATTGAAAGTGTGTGCTTTGTTCCAATTAAACCTTGGTACTAAGTCCAGAGCTTCCCTCTTGGTTATTGCTACTGTTAAAGATTTCAGGTCTAAGGCTTTGAAATAGAGGGTGCCTGCCGGCTTCATAAGCCTTAAGGGTGTCCTGTAAGGTCTGCAAGTCCCCTAGCTTAAGCTGAGTTGGGCATAAGGGATAGTGGCAACCACCCTTGCTGGGTTGGTGTTCAGCCTGAGCAAGCTTTTGTCACTGCCTACATTTCTGGAGTTAAGGCATCCCCCTTCTTCTTTTCATAGGTGGGAAGGAGACAAAGAAACCTTGAACAATTTGTTCAACCATTGCATAGTGTCCACGGTGAAAAGGTGAGCCCTTTATTGCTCCTGCCACTAGCATTTTGACTTGGCAAACCCTTAAAGATGCAGCAATCAGTTTGCTTTCAGCAAAGAATGGGCTAGATAATTTAAATGGCTTTAATTCCAGTAATGTCAAGTTACTTGAAGTCCATGGATATCTGTTCTGGTATTCGTCACATCTCTCTATTCCATTGTGGGAAGGAAAGATGATACAGAGAAATGGACAGTAAATGAATAATTTAATTTCATTCCTACATTTATATTATTATTATTATTATTGTTATTATTATTATTATTAATTTCTTCTATACAGCCCCATAGCCAAAGATCTCTGGGCCGTTTACAAGGATTAAAAATCATTAAAATACAGTACAGACAGTTTAAAAACCATTTACATAAAAACACACAGACAGTATACACACACATAAAAAATCAAAAAACAACTTTGAGCAATCAACCATTTGAACTACTGAGCTCTGGCCACTTAGTATTCTCATCCTTAACTTTATGTACACCCATAGTATTCAGACTTTCTGCCTTCTTCAAATACCTTCAGAACTGATTTGTGTGCTGAGGACCCCCTTACAGATTGCCAACAAATTAAGGATGCTGGAGAAATTCGAGATGGACTAAAATGAGCTCGGATTTCTAAGAATCTGACCTGCCGAATCCACTGTGGAGTGACCCCCTCAGGCCCTGTGGAGTCTGTGGACTTTTGATTTTTTTACTTTCCCAAAATTTACGCATATGAATCCGTAGAAAAATACATAAGTTTCTGCCGAGGAAACGTAAAATGGAATAGGGGACAATACATTAAATGTTACCTACTGGGGTAAAATATGTAAGTATTTCTGTATTTTTCCGCATGACGGGGAAAAAAAAAGTCACATCCATCTGTAGGCACTTGACAGAACTAAAGGGACCTGACAATCCACAAAACACAGACGGAACAGATTTTAGACAGCCCGTACATCCCTACACCAAATCCCTGAGTGTTGTTATGAAATATTCTGTGACGCATTGTACAGTTAGGGATGTACGACTCCCTTACCTTGCTCCGCTTAGGGGCATCCGCAGTGGGAGGGAGGCAATCCGTCCCTCCCCCCGGAATCCTGCCCGGCTGGCTCCACTCTGTGGCAAGGCTGCGGAGCCGCCGGCCGGGAACAGCCGCAGCTGGACATCTGGCTGCTGCAGGGCTGTGGCCACAAATGGTGGCTGCTACGCTGGTCGCCATTTGCGTGCGTCCCTGCCAAGCCATGATAGGCTACGTAAGTATCTACATAGCCTATCACGGCAAAAGACAGGGATGCAAATGGCGGCTGCTATGCCATTTGCGTCCCTGCCTTTTGCCATGATAGGCTATGTAGATACTTGCGTAGCCTATCATGACTTGGCAGGGACACAAATGGCAGCCGGCGTAGCAGCTGCCATTTGCGCCCGCAGCCCAACAGTGGCTGGAAGATGACCCGGAGCCGCTGCTGGAGCCGCCACTGGAGCCACCGTTCCCAGAGCTGCCACTGGAGCTGCCGCCGCCACCAAGTAGGATCTGTCCTGGGGGGATTTTGCAGGGTGGCAGGGGGATTGCCCCATTCTGCCACAGACTCGGGGGGGGGGCAGATTCTAAAGAATCTGGCCTCATTGGAGTCCATGGCAGAATTCTCCAACATCCCTATGTAGAGTGCATGTTCAGTTCTTGGCCAGCCTCTTGGGTATTGGCCCACCTGAGCTCAAAGAGGTCTCTAGAATACACCTATCACTCTCCTACGTCAGCACATTGCATGGGGAAAACCAGTAGTGATGGGCGGCAAAGGGAAACATGCCTGCCGTTGGTGGTTATCTTATTGGGCGACCCCTAATAAGTTTCTTAAAAACTCCAGCATTCCCTGGGAGGAACCCAAGTTTAAATCCACTCATTTAAAGCAAGCCCCCTGATTCAGTGTGTTCATAGAATCAGGGCTGTTTTAACGTGGACCTTTGGTGACAGTGACAAACTGTGCATGCTTTCTTTTTGCAGCTGATACAGTTAGAAGAGACTTAAGATAAGATTACATACTTTCGGGGTGAACTCTCGGGATTAGCATATTGGGTGTGAAAATGGATGGAAAATGTTGAAAGCAGTAGGAAGGATTGTGCTCCCAATTTCCTTCCTCTGATACTATAAATGCCCAGTAATCACTTCTCCCATTAGCAATCATCATAGGAGAAAAAAGGACATTCATTAGACAGTCAATGCATTGTTTGTAGAGTGACATTTTCCAGGTTAGTATTTCTAAAACTTCTGAAAGCTGAGGTTCTGAATTAAAATTGGAGGCTTCATCCAGGACCAGTTCCAAGTTTGACCCCATCTCATAAGGTGACTATTTGTCCCCACCGAGTTGGTATCCTGCTCATTGCGGAATATATATATATATATATATATATATGTGTGTATATATATATATATATATATATATATATGTATATGTGTGTGTGTGTGTGTGTATTCTGCAATGAGCAGGATATACTGGTAGAGGCTGAATCTGGAAAGCCAGGTGCCATATTAAATTTTCAATCCTAAGGGAAATCAACCCTGACCGCTCATTGGAAGGACAGATACTGAAGCTGAAGCTCAAATATTTTGGCTACCTAATGCAAAGAGAAAAGTCACTGGAAAAGACCCTGATGCTGGGAAAGATTGAAGGCAAAAGGAGAAGGGGACGGCAGAGGATGAGATGGCTAGATAGCATCACCGATGCAATGAATATGAACTTGAGCACACTCCGGGAGAGAGCAGAGGACAAGAAGGTCTGGCGTGCTATGGTTCATGGGGTCACAAAGAGTCGGATACGACTTAACGACTGAAAAACAACAACAACAACAATATTAAATTTCCCTCAGTCCCCTAGAGCACCTGATATAGTAATGCCTGGGACATTGTGGAAAATGTAACATAGTAGGCAGCTTCCCAGACCTACCTCCAGGTAAGCCTGTGGATCAAAGGCCAAGTTGGCAGGTGGTGGGATTATTAGGTATCGACATCAGTGTTGGTGGACGCTGCTGGGTTGCTTCTCACTTGGCTCCTATCAGCTCCCTGAGGGTTTTGGCTATTGATACTCATTCTGGTTTCTTTCTTAGCACAAAGTGCACAAAAGAAACGTGACAGAATTGGCTAGTCTCAAATGAGAACATCCTCATCCTGTGATTCTGTGTAGGGTGCTGCTCTGGGTATGCCTCTAGATTGGAAGGAGGCTGTGAAGGTTTGAGGCCTACAGAGGCAAAGGGGGAAAAGTTCAGGTTTAGAGGCCTGGAGTTTCTATTGGGAGGGCATAACCTTGAGAGAAGTAGTTTCATTTCTCTGGTTAAGTGTCAGTTTCATTTCTCCACTTAAGCTTCATTTCTTCAAGTTTGAAGCAGTACTTTTGGTTTTGAGGGAGGACAGTGTATGAAGAGAGTGAGAGAGCCAGTAAGAGTGGAGACAGACAGAGCCTGAAGTGAGTGCAGAGCTGAGAGCAGAACAGGAGGAAGTAGCCTAGAAAAGACTAAGGACAGATCGGATAAAGGAACTTGGGTTTTGCAAATTTTCTTTTCTTGTAATGCCTTTTGTATCACTCCGCTCTATTGTGTTAGTACCTTTAGTTGTGATGGTTGCTTTAAATTTACCAGTAAACTGTTGTGGTTAAACCCTGTGCCTACAGTGTCAGTCACCTCGCATCTACAGCCTAAACCCCACATTACTGGGAAGGGGAAGCTTAAAAGAAGGAAGGTGGGGCTCTTAAGGAGGCAAGAGATCCTTAAGGACTTGCTCAGGGGGTCCAGGTCATAAGGAGAACCTTGACAGAGGTACATCCAGAGCCCTGATGTACATAGAGGTGTGGTTCATGATCTCCTTTGGCACATTTATACATTGGGGGCCATTGGATCATTGAGTTGTTCCTGATCCAGGGACTCAGCAGAATTCAATTCTTTTGTGGGGAATTTGAAGGAGGCTTGGCTTAGAGATAGATGGAACTGTCAGTTTGGCTTCCTCCAGAATTTGTAATGCTTTACATCTCAGGTTCTTTCTGTCCCAAATATGAAAAAAATGTCAATTTTGGTAAATTCTTATAAAAAATGAACTAACCCATCCATACCAGCCAAATTCAATACGGTACAGCTATTCAATTTCCCACCCTGGAGAGGACCGTGCCAGCCATATAGCCATTAAAGATGAGGAGCATGTCAGAAAAAAAGAGATGGGAACCCTAATTCAGCACTAACATGGTCAGATCCACAGGGATTCAAACCAAGATTTTTAAGAGCTAAGCACTCAATGGATAAGTCTTTCAGTTTTTGGTTTATCTCACATTCATTCCCCCCCCCCCGAAAAATTCAAGTTCTCTCAATCCCAAATATGAAGAAATGTGTAAATGTTGATACATTCTTATCAAAACCAAATGAAAACAACATTCTCACCTACCCCTACCTTGGTGCAACATTAACTATTTAATCAGTTTATCTCTCATGACCCACTAGTATTTCTCTCATGTCACACTACTATACCACAACACACAGTTTGGTTGTTCTATGATTATTGCTTCTCCAGCCTCATTTTAAAATTCCTTTTAATTAATACATTGTACAATTGGGGGTGGGGAAACGAACCCATAAACTTTGTAAATTATGCTTTGTTTGTTTACAATCAGGGTCAAGGTCTCTTGGAATTTTGGCTTACCTCATAAATGAGGTTCTGAGATGCTGTCCCCTGCCTTTGCCCCCCCCACCTTACTTTACAGAAGCAGAGATTAGTGGAGGGACACAATGTGGACAAATGCTCTTTGGGTCATCATTAGCACCCTCAAAGCCAGATGGGGAGTTCCCCATAGAGAGTTATCTGATAACTGTAGTTTCTCAGTGCTTCTTGGTCCTTAGTAAAGATTCAGAAACCTTTGCAAACTACAGTGCCAGGAAATATTTCTTCAGGAATCTTCCTAGTAATAATTTATTTATTTATGTATTTATTTCATTTCTATACTGCCCGATAGCTGAAGCTCTCTGGGCAGTTCACAAAAATTAAAACCAAAAAGCACACTGTAAAACAATATAAAATATTAAAGCATGAAAACCACAATATGACAATATAACCAGAATAAACCAGAATAAAACCTAGCAGCAATGCAGAGATTTAAAATACAGATTTTAAACAGCAAAGCTAAAAGACTAGAAAGCTAAATGCTAAAATGCCTGGAAAAATAAAAAGGTCTTTGCCTGGCGCCGGAAGGAATACAATGTAGGTGCCATGTGAACTTCACTAATAAGGCCTAATGAAGACACAAGGAATACACAGTTCATAATTGGGCTTGACAATGCAAGCTATTTTCTAAGAAAACTGAGAAATAGCTTAGCTTATTGAGCCCAATTATGAGTCAAACTAGACCCTGTTGTGTCCCCTTATGACTCCATTGTGATCATGACTGGACCCATTCCTTCCCACTGAGCATCCGAACCCCCTCCTACCAACCTGCTTACCTGGCTGATTTGATAATAGTAGGATGTTAGTAGCCCTGGGAAAATTACATTTCCCAGGACTACTGCCTAAGAAATTCATTTGGTTCATATTTTATTGCAATCCTACCTAATTTGCCCTTTCTGAACTGACATGTGAACTCAAAACAAAGTTATCCTTCATAATTTCACTCTTCTCTGAATTTTGTGTTGAAGTTCTTCCTACAAAAATGCATTTATTAGGGAAAAGTGCACTTAAAATGTGCATTTTTACCTTATTTTCACAAATATTCGCAATATAAGAGACATTGGTTGCATAAATGCATATATTAGGCAAAATATATGCAAGAAACACCAAGCACATAAAATGTGCATATTAGGAGGAATGTGCATTAAAAGGAATTCAAATTTCTGTATGGACTTCCAAACAAATTCGCAAACTGGTGTGGAAACAGGACAGAGCATACTTAATATTGCTGGTGGTTCCACATGGACCTGTGGCCCATTTGGAGTCCACCAGGAAGAAAGCCTTCAGTCAGTGTGGTGGCCCCCTTCCTGTGGAATTCCCTGCCTTTGGAGGTCAGCCAGGCACCAACGTTGTGTTCCGTCCAGTGCCTCCTGAAGGCATTGTTATTTTGAGAGGCCTTCCTTGTGTGATGAGCTGCAGTTTATTAAATTTGACCTTATTGGAATTTGTCTTTTATAAAAATGTTTTAACTGTAACCTGGCATTTTATTATTTTACCTTTGTTGTTCACTGCTCGAACATCTTCTGACATGGAGCAGTATATAAATATTGGAAATAAATATTGGAAAAATGAGAAACTGGTGGTTTGCATGTAACAGCAAGCCACCATGGGTGAAGTTCCCTGTGGGGCTTGATGTTTTGTATTTTAAAAATATAAGCCATGGCTGGGGCATGCAGACCTGGTAAGGGTGGATTGTTGGGGTTGCTAATAAACCACCCAGAACCCACAGCCTGTTTTAGGGTTGCTGGTGGCTTGTTAACCACTTCAATAACCCACTGTCACTAGGTTCACATGTAATGAGAAGCTGTGGTGTGCCCTTGCCATGGCTCTTATTTTCAAAATGGTGGTCGGCGCCACAACAAGAAGCCTCATGGGGAAATTTACTTATGGTGGCTTCTCGTTATGTGCGAACTGGCTTTGAGAGAAATTGAAATTGACAGATAAATTCTTCCCTACTATTTGCTTACAGGTCACTGCCATAGTAGTCCTACAGGTACCAGAGGGGGAGAGAAACCTCTGTTTCTTGTGTCATTGCTTCAGCTGCTAAAGCAACAGTGAGATAAGATGAAGGAAGGATTTAATAACTCAGCACTGAATTTGGAGGGGAAGAGCTTAAAAATTTGAGCCAGAGAAGAACTTGGGTCATAATGCTCAAGTTGCCAAAGTTCATATTCCAAGCCAAGAAAATGTGAATTTCAGCAACGTTTATAATTGTGTGACTTTTTTTAGCCCTCCTCTTTCACATCTTTAAAATGAGAGGAATAGTAACCAGTCTCCAAGGTCTCTTATGAAAGTAAAGTGTGGGCAACCTTATTTTTTCTGTTCAGGTATGCATTCCCTCATGGGTAATGTGTCAGGGACTGCATGTCAGCAGGGCCAGAGCCAGAAGTGGGTGGGTCAGCCTTTTTCTCTTTCTGACATGCCCTTTTCTCTCTCTCTCCCTCTTTCTTTTCAAGTAGCAGGGAAGGAAGAGGGAGGGAAGGGACAGATTGTTCTTGCCAGAGGTCTGAATTGATCACATCTACAGGGTTTTTGAAATTAGTCTGAGGGCCATTTCTGGCCTTAGGGCTGCTGGTTCCCCACCCCTACCTAAAGAGAGCTGTCATCATGACATGGTTCACACAACACAACAACCCACCATGGCTGATCACCCATGGTGGTTTGTCATGTTGTGTGAACCCAGTGTGGTTTCTGCAGTGTGGCTTATTTTTCATGAACAAGCCACCTGAGAATGTGTAGCTTATTTTAGGGTTGTTGCTACCCATGGTGGCTTCTTGTGTTGTCAAAACCCAGTGAAGTGATGTCATGGGTTGTCAGGAATGGCTAAAGAGCTGGCCAGCTAGACTGGCAAAAACTGAAGTAGGGAACAAGGAAATGAGGAGTTCTGCTGCAAAGGTGCCTGAGATACTGGTGGAGATGGTGGGAAGACTGAGGGGGAATGAGGGGGGAAACAAGACATGTCAAGCCCAATTGTAAGGTTAGCAAGTGAACAACCAACCTATGGTGGCTTATTTGCATTGTGGCTTAGCATGATGTGCGAACTAGGGATGTACGAAAATCACTTACCTTTCGCGGATTATGCTGATGGTGTGGGGGGAGGCGTTCCGTCCCTCCCCCCGGAATCCTGGATGGGGGGGAGGCGCTCCGTTCCTCCCCCCCCGGAATCCTCCGCAGCCGGCTGTGCTCCGCGGCAGCTCTGCGGAGCAGCCGGCCAGGCCCAGCCAGGCCAGAGCCATCCACAGCCGGATTTCCAGCCACGGAGGGCTCTGGGTAAACAAAACAAAACAAAAACCTGCGTACGTAAATGGCGGCGGCTATGGCCGCCGCCATTTGCGTTTCTTCTTTTTGGCCGTCTTAATCTACGTAAATATTTACGTAGACTAAGACGGCCCAAAATAAGAAACACAAATGGCGGTGGCCATAGCTGCCGCCATTTGCGTATGCTTTTTTTTTTTTTACCCAGACGTTTTAGGCTACGTAAAAACTTACATAGCCTATCACGTCTGTGTAAAAAAACAAACAAACTGCAAATGGTGGCGGCGGCAGCCGGTCGGAAGACCAGCCGCCGCTGCCGCCACCGCCACCAAAGCTGCCGCCACCCGGAAGATCCGCCCCAGGTAAGTCTCGTCCCAGGGGGATCCGTGGGGGGGGGCAGGCCATTCCGCCACAGATTTCGGGGGGCCGAATGCACTGGCATTTGGCCTCCCCGAGATCCGTGGCGGAATTCTCTGCCATCCCTAGTGCGAACCCTCCCAGTGTAGTGGCTAAAACACCCAGCCTGTAAACCAGGAAGTCCCTGGTTCACATTTCACTTCAGCCATGTAGTGCAGGTCACTGTTCTCCAAGCCTCAGTCCTCCACCCCCAACCATCTTCAGCATGGGTCAAATAATACTGATTTGTCTTACAGGGTTGTTGTGCTTTGAAGAACACTGTAGAGCAGAGGTTCTCAAACTCTGGTCTGCAAGCTCCATTCAGGTGATCCGTGAAAAGATTGCAGAAGATTCAAGATCATCTGTACTTGATCCCCCCTCCCCCAACTGGACAATGGAGAGCAAGGCTGTTTTGGCTAGGGCTGGATAGTCTAAATAGGGCTGGACAGGCTAAAAAGACCTTGAGCTATGATCTATGGTTTTCGCAATATAGCACTGGTTTTGATGATGCCAGCAGTGAAGGGAAAAAAAAGTTATTTAAATATGACTTATGTACTGATTTGAAGAATGCAAAAAAAGTTTATTAAGTAGTTCACTGAGACCCCCCCCCCCAGCATATTTGAGTGGTCTGCAAAGGGTTGAGAGTAGGGATGTACAGATTGTGTGAAATCTGCTCCGTCTGTGTTTCACAGATTGTCAGGCGCCTTTTTTCTGTTGTCCGCACAGGTAGATGCATTTTTTTTTCGGCATGCGGAAAAATATGCAAATAATTATTAAGAGGTTTCATAACGTTTAGTGTATTGTCCTCCATTCTGTTCAACTTTTCCTCAGGAGAAACCTGCGTATTTTCCTGTAAATAAGTATGCGTAAATTTCGGGAAAGTAAAACAAAAAAACCCACACACCCGAAAATCCATGGACTCCACGTGGCCTGAGGGGGTTGCTCCTCAGCGGATTCCACAGGTCAGATTCTTAGAAATCTGAGCTCAATTTGGTGCGTATCGAATTTCTCTAGCATCTCTAGTTGGAAATCATTTCTCTAAAGTGCTATATAAATTAGAACTATTATGATTTTACATTGCCCTGTTGTTAGATATGCATGCACCAACATGTTTTGACTAGGGATGTCAGAGAATTCCACCACAGATCTTGGTGAGGCTGAATAACAGTGCATTTGGCCCCCCAAAATCCATGGTGGAACGAAGCCCCCCGCCCCATGAAAGGTGCGTGAAATGGAGCACTTACCTGCTGCCGTTCGCGCTGCTTTGCGAATGGCAGCCGCGTCTGCAGCCGCCATTCGCTTCTTCATTATAGCCATGATAAGCTACGTAAATACTTATGTAGCCTATCATGGCTAACGCAGGGATGCCATTTGCATCCCTGTGGAGGCTATGACAGGCTACGTAAGTATTTACATAGCCTATCATGGGGAAAAAAAAGGGAATGCAAATAGTGGTCACTACACCATTTGTGCCCCTGTCTTTTGCCGTAATAGGCTACGTAAATATTTACTTAGCCTATCACAGCAAAAAAAAGGGAACGCAAATGGCAGCTGTGCAGGCTGCCCAGCGGCCGGATGTCCGGCTGTGGGCAGCCCTGGCCGGCAGCTCCGCAGAGTCGCCACAGAGCAGAGCTGGCCAGGGAGAATTTTGGGGGGAGGGACAGAGTGCCTTCCCCCCACCGTGAATGTCATCTTACAAAATGGTAAGTGACTTTCATACATCCCTAGTTTTGACCACCCTACAGGAGATCCACAAAGGGAAGGCATTTTTCTCATGCAGATTTCTGATTGGACATATGTGTGTGTGCATGTGTGTGTGTGTGTGCGTGCATGTGTAGTACATATAAGTTCTTTCATTCTGTACATATTCGACTGATGGGAGGCAAAAACATATGCTTGCTTTCTGCCAGGATCCATCAGCATTCCTAGAAATAAAGAGTTTCTTATTTGAAAAGGCTGCCCCCTTGATAATGTAAATCTATTTTCTTGAACTTGAGTTACTGGTCCATGGGGGGAGATGACAATAGTCATTTTGCTGCCTACTTGATTTTGCCTTTGCTTTGTAAGTTGGCTGCATACAACATTCTCCATGCTTCTGTAAATCACAATCATTTCCTAATGAGGGATTTTGTTTGCATCTGCTAACCTTTTCCAACTCCATATTCACACTTCCCTCCAAAGGACACTATAACTAGAAATGGATAAAAACTAAGGAACAGGATTAATAATAGATGCAGGAACTTTCCCAGTACGTGGGGTATATGAATCCATGTGGGCAATGAATCCATTTGGTTGGGGAGGAGATAGAAATTATTGCCCTGATCCAGAGCCTCAAGAGCACTTTTAACACACACACACACACACACACACACTTATGTGCCATTTGACCCACAGACCCTCTCAAGCATGGGAAATGGCATATGGATCTGTTTCTTGCACATAAATTAATGGGGCAGCCCTTGTGGGCAGAAAAACCTCCATATGGACTAGAAAATGCTTACATGTGTTAAAAAAAAGCTAACACCACAGTATCTTGTGACATTTAAACGTGTGGTTCTTCATGGCCATCCGTGCAGCCAGTAAGAGCATATAAAGATCCATCTAATAGTGGCCACTTCGTTTACTGCATTGGGCATACAGCTGAGAAACAGGAGATGTGAGTTCAAGATGTCTAAGCTTGTGGTCATCACCACATCAAAGTTCTACGATGGAATGTCTACAAATTCTGCCCATGCAAATTTCTTCCTGGGGTTTGGAGTAGTGCTGTGTCAAAACCCTACCTGCCCTTTTGCAATCTTTTCATTTCCTTGAGAAAGAGGCAGTCGTTTTACTGCCTCTTTCACTGGGATGTTGAGAATTTCTCCAACATTTCTCAGGGTGCAGGGCTTGAGTGCTTACCTTACTGGAAGGAGGTGGCAGAGGGGCTCTTGTATGCTCTTTATCCCCCCCCGTTATACCCTTGTAGCCTCTCCAGCTGCTTGAGCTTCTTGGAAAGCCTCCTGCAGGCCCCTTCCAACCCTACTATTCTATGATTCTATGAAGTCCTCCAGCAGGCTTTCCAAGAAACTGAAGCAGCCAGAGAGGCTGTGAGGACAGAAAGGGGGGGGGGGTAGTAAAAAAAAAAAAGAGCACACATACCCTTCTGTCACCTCCTTCCAGTAAGGTAAGCACTCAAGCCCTTCACCCTAAGAAATTTCTCCAAAATTCTCACCCCTTCCCACAATTTTCAGGTGCAGTTTCTTTTCACCCCCACCCCAACAAATGGCAAAAAAATAAATAGGTCAAAAAATTCCACACAGCGCTAGTTTGGATTACCCAACCTGAATGATCAAATCTCGTTTGTAGTACAAAAAACACTGGCATGTTAATGATCTCAATTTCATCTTTTCCTCCACATTCATCTTTTACAGTTTATGTCTCCCCCCACTTCCCCACTTACAACTGATGTGCACTGATTGAAAAACTGCAAAAAACAACAACAAAAGAAATCTTATTGTGATTGCTTAATCACTACAAGATTCATTTTTTATGCTGTGTTTTAATCAACATACAAATGTACTTATTTGCATCAGAACTTGTACAGATAAAGAAAGACATGAACTGAAAATGTGTGGGGAAATGTACATTCTGCTTGCTAGTAGCAGAGAGAAGGGTGACACCAGGGCCACACCATGGTTCTGGGGGCCCTCAGGCAACACAGGTGAGCCTCATTTGTCACTATCCTGTGACACTTCCCTTTTTACACTAGTCTCATTCAATAACACTACATAAGAACATAAGAAGAACCATGCTGGATCAGACCAAGGTTCCATCTAGTCCAGCATTCTGTTTGCCCAGTGGCCAACCAGCTGTTGACCAGGAAACCACACACAGGAGGACATGAGTGCAACAGCACCCTCCCACCCATGTTCCTTAGCAACTGGTGCACATGGGCACACCACCTCTGGTACTGGAAGTAGCACATAGCCTTCAAGCCTAGTAGCTAGCGGATAGCCTTTTCCTTCAGGAATTTGTCTAACCCCCTTTAAAGCCATCCAAATTGGTGGCCATCACTGCATATTGTGGTAATGAATTCTATAGTTTAACTATGTGCTGTGTGAAGAAATCATTCCTTTTATCTGTCCTGAATCTCCCACCAATCAGCCCAGGTTCTTGAATTATGAGAGGGGAACAAAAATCTCTCCCTATCCACATTCTCCACACCATGCATAATATTGTACACCTCTATCATGGGTATCACCTCCCTTACCCTCCTTTTTCCCAAGCTAAACAATCCCAGCTGTTGTAACCTTCTCTCGTGGGGGATATGCTCCAGCCCTTTGATAATTTTAGTTGCCCCTTTCTGCATTTTTTCCAGCTCTACAATATCATTTTTTAGGTGTGGTGACCAGAATTGTACACAGTATTCCAACTGTGATCACATCATAGATTTGTATAAGGGCAGTATGATATTGGCAGTTTTACTCTTTTATTATTTTCTAAGTATGCCTAACATAGTTTGCCTTTTACAGCAGCTGCACACTGGGATGACATTTTCATTGAGCTGTCCACCACAACCCCAAGATCTCTTTCCTGGTCGGTCACTGCTAGCTCAGATCCCATCAGGTTATATTTGAAATTGGGATTTTTTGCCCCAGTGTGCATCAATTTACACTTGTTTATATTGAACTGCATTTGCCATTTGGATGCCCATTCTCCTAGTTGGGGGAGATGGTTTTGGAGCTCCTCACAACCCATTTTTAGTTTAACCACCCTAAATAATTTGGTGTCATCTGCAAACTTGGCCACTTCACTGCTCATTCCTAATTCCAGTTCATTTATGAACAAGTCGAAAAGCATTGATCCCAATACAGATCCCTTTGGGACCCCACTATTTACTTCCCTCCACTGGGAGAATTTACCATTTATTCCTACTCTCTGCTTTCAGTTCTTTAGCCAGTTACTGATCCATGTCCTCTTATTCCATGACTGCTAAGTTTGCTCAGAAGTCTTTGGTGTGGGACTTCGTCAAAAGCCTTTTGGAAGTCTAAGTAAACAATGTCAACTGAATCACCCCTGTCTACTATCTATTGACACTATTTTATTTTATTTATTTATTATTACATTTATATCCCACCTTTTTTCCTCTTTGAGGAACCCAAGGTGGCGTACATAATCCTCCTCCTCTCCATTTTATCCTCACAACAAGAACCCTGTGAGGTGGGTTGGGCTGAGAGTCTGTGACTGGCCCAAAGTCACCCAGTGAGCTTTCATGGCCGAGTGGGGACTAGAACCCAGATCTCCTGGATCCCAGTCCAACACTCTAACCATTACACCACACTGGCTCTCAAAGTACTCTAAAATGTTAGTGAGTCAGGACTTACCTTTGCAGAAGCCTTGTTGATTCTTTTTCAGCAGGGCTTGTCCTGCTATATGCTTCCTAAGTTTATCTTTAAAATTCTTCCCATAGAGCTTTTTCAGATCAGGGAGTGCAGGCAGCCAGGAAGGCTGCAGAGCAATGGAGGGGTGTGTAACAGTATACTCTATGGTATCTCCAAGTTAGGAATGGGCACCGCCCCTCCCCATGCCCACCTGGTGTGCCACTTGTCAGACCCCTGCCACTTACCTGACCTTGTTTGGCATGGTGGGCATGCCATCTGATGGTCCATGGGCAGCTGCTGAATGGTGAGCAGCTCCTCATCTTCCCGCAAGTTCCATTTTGTGTAGAAATTGCGGGTACGCTATTTATGTAAATTATGATTTCTGCAAAATGCCAGCCGTAATTTTTTTTTTTTTTTTGGTGGGGGACGGCACTATTTATGGCTGCTCATTTGCAGAAATCAAAATTTACATATGTAGCTTATGTTTTTCAGTGCAAAATGACACTCGTGGGTAAGCGGGGATCACTGCACTTTCCCAACTTGGCATATGCTGAGTTGGGCAAGCGTGGGGATCCATGGACTGGCATGTGGGGGGCCAACCTGGTGAGAAATCACCGAGCTTGAGCCCCAAACAGATATCCTCCAACATCCCTACTCCAAATATGGCTGGAAAAGATTCTTGTCTGAATCCCTGAAGAGTTGCTATCAGTCAGCAAAGACAATACTGAAGCAAATGGACCTACATTCTGAATTGGCATAGGGCAGCTTCCAGTGATGTTTAGGGTTGGATATCGCAGATATCTGGGGGGGTTGAGTCTGCGGACCCCACTGGCTGCCCAACTCTGTTCAGCACAGGGTGTGAGCCACCAGTTGGTCCATGGATACTCAGCACACAGTATATAGTCGTCTGCTCCCTCTCCAAGCCACCATTTTGCCTGTCATGTTGCATAAATGGGCTTATTTATGGCAGCCATTTGTGTAAAAAGCCCCCTTATGTAAAGGAACGAGCTGCCATTTTCCGCAAAATGGTGGCTCAGCGAGCGTAAACCCTGCACCAAACAGGCTCAGTCGGATGTCAGGGGTCCTGGGTAAGTTCACCCTTCCCTATTTAGCGTAGCCTAGAGGATGGGTACTGAGCTTTAGGACCACAAATCAGCCTTCAAAATATGAATGGATGCACAATTATTCCACTGTTGGACTATAATAAGAAGGTGTCAATGACAGTGATGTCTCTATTGCATTTACAATATAGTGGTTTGGCAGCCTCAGGGCAAAACAATGCATAGATGCCAATCTACAGGAAGAAACTGTTTGGATAGATGATGAAACACAGCAGGATCAAAAGAGGAGAAGGGGGGAAAATTGCAATTTGCAGCAGGAACACAACCAGGCAGCAAACTAATGTTCTTCTTGTATGTTTGCTTCAAGTCTGCAGACACGGGGCAGTCCACCTTGCCCATATGCCAGCAGGACCCACTGCTAGTGCAATGGGAAGCTAGTAAGCAACTGGAAATGAGCTGAAAATGCTGGTCACCGCAGTTCAGCAGAGCTTGCCAAAGGGAGCTCCACTGACCTGTCCCATTCTGGAAAACAGCATTGTGGCTCATTTCTGGGGTTGCTTTGGGAAGTACTGGCTTTTCATTACTCTGGTGGTTGGTCCCATGGGCAGAACAGAATGAATGGAGGCGCATCAACAATACTGGTTGCTTACTGCCCAGAGAGACTTTCTTATCACTTGTCTCCTGGATGAAACAACACAGATTGCATATGTATTTATTACGTTTCCATACCACCCAATACCTGAAGCTCCCTGGGCGGTTCACAGAAATAAAAACGACAAAATACCGAATAAAATCAGTATAAAACATAAAAGCTTAAAACTGCAGTATAAAAATACAACCAGAATAAAACCTAGCAGCAATGCAGAGATTTAAAATACAGTGGAAGATTTAAACAGCAGAATTAAAAGACTGAAATGCTAAAATTCCTGGGAAAATATCTGGCACCGGAAAGAGTGCAACATAGGAGCTAGGGATGGATGGGCACCCTCCTGTCTGGGTTCTCCAGGTGCCCACCCAGCTCCTGGCCCCACTCATGTGCCCCCAGACCCGCACTCAAGTCACACGCCCACTTGCTGAGCCACCTCCACCTACCCTGGTCACCCGTCCTCCTCCACCATGATCACCATGTTAAAACATGGTTATTGCAAAACCACACACATAGACTTATATGCAAAATGGCGCCATGAATCTTGCATATATGGGCGACTGACTGTGCTATTTTGAATATAAGTCTATGTGCACAGTGTTTTCAAAACACAGTATTGAGATCACCATGGTTTTTTTTCAGTGGAGGAAGATGAGGCCTGAATAAGTGTGTGTGTGGGGGGTCGAATGCGGGCAGAGGCCTGGCAGGAGCAGCTCGGGGTCTGTGGGTGCGGGCAGTCCGCCAGACTCCTGGGCCAAGACAGGCACCTGCCCCATGCCCCCATCCCTAATAGGCACCAGGTGAACCTCTCTAGGGAGCTCATTCCATAGCCGGGATGCCACAGCAGAAAAGGGCCTCTTCCTGGTAGCCATTCACCTCACTTCCTTTGGCAGGGGTTCCCAGAGAAGGAATTAATTGTATGTGAAATATCTGAATTAATTGTATAGCAGTGGGAAATGCAATTATTTCAGGGTTAATGCAGAGAATCTGGACAGATTTCAAAGCATTTAGCTGTACAAAATAAAGAAAGAAAGAAAGAAAGAAAGAAAGAAAGAAAGAAGGATTGGATTAAATACACAACATCTGATAGATGCCCTGGATTTTACTCATGGAATAAAGAGCTCCAGAAAGATGCAGCTCTTTATCTCTGAAATTTGCAAAGAAATTTTCATTCAAATGGAAATGACTTAAAACACACACACACACACACAACACCTTTCTGGGATGATAGTGGTGGCAGCCACATTCCTGTGAAAGAGCACTTTGTCAAAGCACGGCATGGCTGCAGAGACTTTATCTGCTCTAACATCTTTGTAAATTTGACAGCTGCCTTTATTATTAAATAAGGAGACATTCCAGCTCCTGTATGTTATAGCTATATCTTGGGGTGTGAGCTTAACAGAAAGAGATCTTATCATAATTACACTACAATAACAAGCCAGGGCTTTTGTAATCTATTGACATGCCCTATAATCTTATCTGATTCCATGGCTTCAGGAAAGCTCTGCTTTTCAGAACTGCAGCCTGATAAAATAAATGAAAAGCAGGCCATTTTCACCTCTGCTTTTGTCGACGCTGAAGCTGGAACTGGAGGAGGCGGATGAAGGTTAGATTTGGGTTGTGCTGTGCATATATATATATATATATATATATATACTGTTTTGTTTATCTGACTGAAATGAGAGGTGTCAGAAACTTTTGGATAGTCAGATCTCAATACAGGCATGATCTCTCTCAACAGTGCATAGTGATATATACAATGGCAGCCAGTGACCTGGGAATCTCAGACAATCAGGCTGATTTGGACAGATCTGGGATTCATCCAAAGTGAAGCAAGGGTTCTCTTAGGCCTCCTTCACATGGAGCTTTTATCCTGTGATTCAGATTGCTCCTTCACGGAAGTTTGCAGGCTCTTTACATGATGCTGTGACCCTCCACGGCATCTCCTGCACTAACTGCCCTTTGTTCCTTTTTTAAATAGATCACAGATAATGAGCTATCAAATTATCCTGTTGTGTTACGCATGAGTTTCCTCTGTGAAAAGAGGAAAAGTGGCAAGAAGAAGAGTGAGATCAATAAAAGATAATAGAAGACCCAGATATAGGGGAAGGGGAGGGGGAAAGGAAGCACGTGAAGGGAGTCGTTGTGAGCCTGCATTTAAAATGGAAGCAGAAAGCCCCGTTTGAAATGCTGGAGTTTAGGCTGGTGAGGAGATGACCTAAATCTCCCCAAAGTGAATCCTCCCAAGGCTTTGAGAGTGACTCAGAGAGACACAAAGAAAGGTTGCATGTCTACAAAAATTGATACATTTCCCCCTAAGTTCACCATATAAAGAAAGTGCAAGCATGGGGAGGGGGGGGGAGGGAGGTAATTTTGTGATTGACAGCTCTAGCGTCCAACCAGGGAATCACTTTACCAGGGCTCTCCTTTTTATTTCCAGTGACAATGCTTTGGGGAGGGTTGTAAAAGGAACTTATCAGAGGCTGCTCCTAGGTTTTCACTGCATTTTGTGGCTGTGTGCCTCTGGCAGCAGAAGCAACAGCCACACTCAGGGCTTTCAGGAATGGTTTTAATGGAGATTCAGCACTAACTGGGAAATGCCTTTACCCACTGTGCCTGTTCAGTGGGGGTGCTGCTGCTGCTGCTGCTGCTGACATGAGTTCCCTAAGCAGGTATGTAGGGTTACACCAAGTTCCCAAAATATGAGTCAAACTCCCCAAGCACTTCCTCTTCCTGCTAAAGGTGATGCCTGCCTGCAGGGGGACAAACAGCCAGGGAACCTAGCTGTGGGAGGGGGTGAAACAACTGAACTTGCTATCTCTGTTTCCTCCTCTCCCACTGCTTAATGTATAGCCAAGTGATGAGCTAGATCATGTCTCCCTCTACCTGAAATAATATTTGGAGACCGAGTGGGTGTTCTGAGAGCTTTACAAGCGGGGAGGTTGTTGTTGTTATTCGGTCGTTCAGTCGTGTCCGACTCTTTGTGACCCCATGGACCATAGCACGCCAGGCCTTCCTGTCCTGCGCTCTCTCCTGGAGCGTGCTCAAGTCCATATTCATTGCATCGGTGGTGCTATCTAGCCATCTCATCCTCTGCCGTCCCCTTCTCCTTTTGCCTTCAATCTTTCCCAGCATCAGGGTCTTTTCCAGGGAGTTTTCTCTTCACATTAGGTGGCCAAAATATTTGAGCTTCAGCTCCAGTATCTGTCCTTCCAATGAGCAGTCAGGGTTGATTCCCTTTAGGATTGACTGATTTGACCTTCTTGCAGTCCAGGGGACTCGTAAGAGTCTTCTCCAACACCACAGTTCGAAGGCATCGATTCTTCGGCGCTCAACCTTCCTTTTATAGTCCAGCTCTCACAGCCATACGTTGCTACTGGGAAAACCATAGCTCTGATTATATGAACCTTTGTCGGCAAGGTGATGTCTCTGCTTCTTACTATGCTGCCTAGGTTTGCCATAGCTTTCCTCCCAAGGAGCAAACATCTTTCAATTTCATGGCTACAGTCACCATCTGCAGTGATCTTGGAGCCCAAGAAAATAAAATCTGTCACTGCTTCCATTTCTTCCCCTTCTATATGCCAGGAAGTGATGGGGCCAGAAGCCATGATCTTCGTTTTTTTAATGTTGAGTTTCAAACCAGCTTTTGCACTCTCCACTTTCACCCTCAACAAGAGGCTCTTTAGATCCTCTTAGCTTTCTGCCATTAGGGTGGTATCATCTGCGTATCTGAGGTTGTTGATAATTCTCCCGGCAATCTTAATTCCAACCTGTGATTCATCCAACCCGGCGTTTCTCATGATGTACTCTGCATATAAATTAAATAAGCATGGCGACAATATACAGCCTTGTCGTACTCCTTTCCCAATTTTGAACCAAATTGGTTGTTCCATGTCTGGTTCTTACTGTTGCTTCTTGACCTTCGTACAGGTTTCTCAGGAGACAGGTAAGGTGGTCTGGTACTCCCATCTCTTTACGAATATGCCACAGTTTGCTGTGATCCACACAATCAACGGCTTTAGCGTAGTCAATGAAGCAGAAATAGACATTTTTCTGGAATTCTCTTGCTTTCTCCATGATCCAGCAAATGTTGGCGATTTGATCTCTAGTTCCTCTGTCTCTTCAAAACCGAGCTTGTACGTAGTTCTTGGTTCACATACTGCTGAAGCCTAGCTTGTAGGATTTTGAGCATAACCTTGCTGGCATGTGAAATGAGTGCAATTGTACGGTAGTTTGAACACTCTTTGGCATTGCCCTTCTTTGGAATTGGAATGTAAACTGACCTTTTCCAGTCTTGTGGCCACTGTTGAGTGTTCCAAATTTGTTGGCATATTGCGTGCCACACTTTAACAGCATCATCTTTTAGGATCTTAAATAGCTCAGCTGGAATACTGTCATCTCCGCTAACTTCGTTGTTAGTAATGCTTCCTGAGCCAGGACCCACAGGGATGCAGAACTGACATTTTTATTAGGAGGCATGCTGACATCATCTACCATCCCCCTCAAACTTCCCTGTCCTCGCTGAGTTTAGCTGCAATCCTCACTGTACCTGAGGGAAAATGAATCTTTCCATCAACAATATATTGTTCCCTGTTCTAATGCAAAGCAGTTAAAATCAATTAGCTTTACAAAAGACCTGCTCCTGGTGGAGGTGAAAACTAAGGATGTATGAAAATCTGGTTTTTGGTCGCACGCAAACCATGCAAACATGCCCCATTTGAAGCCCCGAGCTCGAGCATGTGTCCACTGAAAATGTTTGCAAACTGTTGAACATGCGCATGTGTTTGCCTCATTCCCAATTCCAAGTTTGATTTGCATAAAAGTCCTAATTTGCCCAAATTTCCTTAGTAGACAAACCAGCCTACTTAGCCCATGGAGGAAATTTGCGCAGGTTAGGAAATTGCTCAGATTTCAGGAGATTTCTGCAAATCTTGTGTTCGATGACTGCTCAATTTGCGCAAATGTCCCATTCGTAGAAAGCAAGCAGCAGTCACGAACAGGAACGGGAATCACATACAAGACAAGCAGCAAGCCAATGTTCACAGAATCCTAGCAATTTTGAACATTGCTCATTCACCCATTACTAAGATAACTGTTAGAAAGGGTTTGTTGTTAATGAACGTCCAAGCAAAGGGCTGGATGCACCTGATCTCATCTGAGCTCAGAAGCCAAGCAGGGTCAGCCCTGGTTAGTACTTGGATGAGAGAGACCGCCTGTGAATCAGGCTTCCTGCACTGACCAGAAGGTTGGACTCGATGGTCTTGTAGGCCCCTTCCAACCCTATGATTCTATGACTGACACAGCTACCTGAATTTTTGGACTCTCCTTAGGGGTGTGTCTATGGGACTGTCATGTTGAGCTCCTGCATTTCAAAATTTACCACTACACGTGTGTGTGTGTGTGTATAACACAGTTACACAAGAAAAAACACAGCAAATTGCCATCAAAAAGAGAGAAGGCAATCCCATTTAAAAGCACCCCAGATTTTAAAGGCTCCCTTTGCACTATACAGTGTGCACAAGCTGTACAGCATAAACTTTCATATATTTTCTCGGCAAAGTGTCATCCATACATTTCATCCAAGATGAAGCACTTAATGTTTCTGTGACTGTGGTGCTGTCAATACAGCAGACAATAAAATGAAATCAAAAGCCCTGCACTGTTTTCCATTCAATTAGCTCCTTAGCCCTTCACTTGTCTTTCTGAAATGTTGCAGGTTTCTTACTTAGGAGTACTTATATGATGTATGCATACAAATTGCCCACAATACCATAAGGGAGATCTCTTTTTAGTTTCCACCAAAAATAAAATAAAAATCAACTTTCAACATGTCTAGAACAAACACCTTTGAATGTATCCTTCTTAAATTTTGCAGATTTCTCCCATAGGGTTACCTCTATGATAGCTGACATTGTCATACAAATTGCCCAGAAAAATCAAACAAAACAGTGGCAGAAGAGGGGACCTCCAAACTGTAAAGGCTGCTTTTGCACAAAACTCTCTGCACCTATATGCTGAAATTTGGTAGGGTCCATCAACTCAAATGGGGCAATTATACCTGCCAGTTGCTCCAAGAAATCAAAGGGCTATCAGAGTTGCCTTTAAAAAAACAAAAACAAATAAATAAACATTTAAAGGCTATATAAACAAAACCCTGTACCTTTTAATCTGAAATTTGTCAACAGGCAACTGCCCTCCCCACGACACCAAAATGTTGGTGAAATCTCTCCACCCCAAGATATCAGTAGAAAACCAGGCCCTATTTCTCCCAGGGGAAGATACTTTGGGGAAAATGGGGGTGTGAAGGTTTGAGGCCTACAGACGCAAGGAAAAAGGCCAGGCCTAGAGGCCTGGAGTTTTTTTGGGGGAGGGGGTATCTCTGAGAGGAGCAGTTTCATTTCCCTGGTTAAGTTTCATTTCTTCAGGTTTAAAACTGTACTTTCAGTTTTGAGGGAGGAGGATATATAAACACCGCGAGAGAGCCGGTAGGGAATGTCAAGGAGACCAGAGCCCAAAGAGAGAGCAAGAAGCAGCAGCCTAAAGAAGTCTAAGTGCAGCTGGGTAAAAGAACTTGCATTTTGCAACCTTTATTTTCTCTTAACGCCATTTGCATCACTCAGCTCTATTGTGTAAATGTTGTTATTTGCTGCTTTAGTTTACCAGTAAACTGTTGTGGCTAAACCCTGTGTCTAGAGTGTCAAACACCCCATGCCTACAGCCTAAACCCCCCATTACTGGGAAGGAGAAGGTAAAAGAAAGAAGGTCAAACTCTTAAGGAGGCAAGAGGTCCTTAAAGAGTCGCTCAGGGGGTCCAGGTAACAAGGGGAACCCTGACAGGAGGGTATATTGACCTATCCCTCTTTCCCTCTCTCATAATTGCAAGGGGTGCCCCCCTATGTCCCTTATGCATGAGCTATCTCTGTTGATCAGAAGAGCTGGTAAAGCAAGACTACCATTTAGGTTTCCTTGATCTCCCCCCCCCCCTTTCCATTTCCATTTCCATTTCCATTTGGTATTACTTAGATGACTCCTATAAGAAAGGAGCAAAGCCTTAAGGGTATTGCTGTACACAGGTGATCTGATTGCCATAGGTAGAAAAAAAAACTTTTAAAAATGCAGAAGCAAACTATAAGATTAGGAAATGGTTTATATTAAGGGGGGAGTAGAATAAAAATAGTCTTTTGAAGCCTGTATTTATAGTCCATTTAGCAGCGCCCTAAATTCCCAAACTACTCAATATGGAAAGTATTCTTATGTAAAGGGCAAATGTCTCTCTCTTAAAACATTGTCTTAAAACAATGTTTTAAGTTTATTTCTGCCCCTAAGATATGTTGTTTTATGGAATGAGTTTACTTCAAACCATACATACGTTCAAAGCTGGCTTTTAAAGGGGATATTAAATAATAGGTTGAAAACAACAGATGAAAGCCATAAAAGAGTCTTCATTTGTTCTCTGGAAAGATAAAAAAAGCAGCAGACTTTTTAATATTGCATAACACAGAGAGGGAAGTGGAGCGGGGAGGCAGAAATTTATTTTTAAACTCAGAATGGAATAGTTTGATTGACACATAAAATATAGCCTAAAATTTAAAGAACTTAATAGGATAAAGCTTGGAGCAGGAATTGAATTAGGTTCTGTGTTCTGTCACATCTATAGCAGAAATCATAATGTTCATTTTAACAGTAGCAGCCAGGCAGCCTGAGAAAGCACTTGTTTAACAACGTGGAGGGGTGGTAGAGAAAAATCTGGTTGAAATTATACATATACAGGGCTGTTTTTGACACACACACCCTGGCATATATTCTATGCATAGAAGGGACAGCGTAACTTCCTGTTCCTGCCCCCAATGTTGGATATCCCACTGGCCCCGATTCCTGAAGTACTAGAGGATAGGTCCCTGCCCCAAAGAATATGTGATCTAAAATTCAACACAAGAAATGCACCAGATGAAAGCAATAGAAGCAGAGGCAAGGGTAAACAGGGAAGGAGTATGCAAGTATCAGTTGCGCATAGGTTTGGTAACTGTCACCTCATTTTGAGTAATATGTAGAAGAAGAACACTCATTGATCGACATATTGGGGGGTGGGTATCAAAATTGGTAAGATAATTTCAAAACAAAAAGCTGAAGTTTAATGCACGTATAGGACACCTTTCTAGGAAAGTCTGAAAGCAGGACATTTGTACTTCTTTCACTCAAATACCCAGAATTTCAGCAGATGTCAGGCCAGGGAAAAAAATGGGGTGGGATATAAGTCCATATTGCATATTAAAATTGGTTGTGGAAGGGGAGGTCTTCAGTGACAGCCAAGAATGTAAGTCTGAAAATGGGCAGACTGCACATAAAATGAAATGGAGAGATGCCTCTTCACATACTATGGTAACCCTCAGATTAAAGGAAGATTTCCAGTGATAGCTAGAAATGTATCTACTTGTGTATATATGCACAGTTGCACACACTTAGGCACATATAAAATATCCACAGACAATATATTTGCAAAGTAAAGAGGATGAGATCTGTGAGGGAAGGAACAGGTGTATTTACGGGCCATCTCTATGGGCAAATCAGTCCATTTCTGGTCTATGTTAATTTTGCATGTACTCATTCAAAAACAGTCCCTTCTGTCCCATTCCAGCATTAATCTGCAACTTTTCTTAATAATAACCACAACAATAACAATAACAACAACCCTCTTATTCAAATACACGTTTTGAAGCTATTTTCTCTACAAGCATGCATTTATAAGCATGTTTTATCTCAAAGCATGCTTTTCTAAATGTATTTTATCCAAAAATATGAATGCTTAAATGCATTTTGGCATGGTTTTTTGATCCAAGAACAGCATTGCAAAATTTGGAGAAGAAGAGCATACTGAGAAGGATAATTACATTGCAATCCAGATTAGTCCAGGAGGTGAGGATTAGATCAGTTTGCATCAGAATTCACAGAAAATATTTTTTCTCAAGCAGCCCTGTGTCTACAAGCCATATTTACAGATTTAATAAACCTAAAGATTTGAGGGAGTATAGAGATTTACAGCTCTGGATTGCAATGCATATTTTCTCCCTGAGGGCTGCTTCCCCTGCCACATTTTGGTATGGATGGACAAAATGTCATCATTTGTGAAGCAGTTCTGAGACTCTATGTATTTATTTAAAAGACAAAGACCTGGTGCAATGCTGTAGGAGGAAAGCAGGTGTCCTTCTGCTTAAAAAAATTGTTCTAAAATATTTCTCCAGAAGGGGATCTTTGCTGGTCTCAGTCTGCTTGCCTTAAATAGCTATTGAATGTTATTGCTGTCCCTATGGAACCTTTTTGTAAATGGCAGCTGCAGAACAGAATTCTTAAGACCATCCTGCCCCTTCCATCTTGGATCCTGTATTGATGATAATTTCTAGAAAATTAAGATGGGGTTGGATCCAGCAAAAAGTTCCTGTGGATGGAAGGGCTCATTTTGATCCTGTGGAGATTTTCCCACTGGCTGAAAATGGAGGAGGAGATCTTTGCCAATCCCCCGTCCCCCTCCAGTCCAGTCCTCTATGTCAACCCAAAATTCTGCTTTGGAGAATTCAGAATTGGGGGACCCTCCAGTTCAGTCAGGGAGATGGTGCTGGGGCCTGTAGGGGGAGCAGGAATTGGCAAAAAAAACACAAAACACCAACAACACTGCCCCCCTTTCCTCTGATGAGAAATTCCTGAGAGGAACTCTGCTTAGGGATGCTCCTGTTGGCTCGATTCTTACAATACCTAAGCTAATCCTTCAGCCATCACTCAGTTAGGCAATTTGGTTTCACTTATCATCATCATTAACAACAACAACAACATTTATATCCCACTCCCCCCCTCCCAGGGTTACACAGAACCCAAGGCAGCTCCCATGATCCTCTTCCTCTCCATTTTATCCTCACATCAACCCTGTGAGGTTGGTTAGGCCAAGAGTCAGTGACTAGCCCAAAGTTACCCAGTGAGTTAGCCAAGTGGGGACTAGAACTGGGATCTCCTGAGACTGTAAACACTACACCACAATGGTGCTTGCCAGCATTTACCTAAAGATCAAACTATGCATTTCAGTGCATGGTGTTTTATTTTGGGTGAAAGCACATTTCTCTTTCATATTTCATCTGGGGAAAAAAAATAAGTTGAATTTCCAAGCAGCCTAGGCTACCACTGGGAAGACCTTCAAAGTCCAAATATCAGAGCCAGATACTTAATGAAAGTCTCTGTAGCTAGTAAGTTGCTAGGAAGAAATGCCAAACCTGGTAGGCAACAAATACAGCTGGCTAGTCATCAGGACTTTATGCCAACTTTATCTCCTGCAGGTAGCAGCTGCTGGTAAACTGCTTCCAGGTGGTAGGCTAGCTGGAGGCTTTAGAGTGCAAGATTAATAAAGGGAAGGCATCAAATCCTAGATCTGAAAGATATCTTAAGGCTTTCTGGTCTAAACCTCCCATATATGCTTTGACCCTTTACCACAGAGTTAGTCCTCCACAAGGTAGCCAGAATGACTCACTTTCTGTAGGCTTCCTTGGACCCAGTTATGGACTGATAACATCAGAAAGTCAGGGACACTGAGCAGCTGCCTCAAATAAACACCTAGGCAGGTCCTGGATTGTGAGCTTTGGTCCCAAGGCACAAGTTACAGATGCTCACTATTGCTAACCTGACCAGTGCTTGGATAGGTGGCCACCCATGATGGCCACCCAGCTGACATTCTAAACTCCATCCAGGAAGATAGGTACAATATGCACTAAAAGGCACAGAAAGAATAAGCTAGCTAAGCAGACTGTGGCAAGCAAGAACAACTTAAGACAGAAGTATATGAAACTATAATAGGCAGATGCAACCATCATCCCCTCCTCCTCTATCCATCATACATTCTCTCTCTCTCTCTCTCTCTCTCTCTCACACACACACACACACACACACACACACTTTTACTTTTTTCTTCCAATTAATTTTAGTATAAATTGCTTTGGGAGCAAAATTCACTTGAAAAGTGGGGTGTAAATCAAATACATAAACCTCTCTCCCCCTCCCTCCCTCCCTCCCTCCCTCCCTCTCCCTCTACAGTTAAAATATTTGCTCCTAACTTGTTCTTCTCTCACTGTTTTTATTCTTCTCTAACACACCATCCATTAGTCCCTTGCACATACATTCTCACAATCCAGATCACAATATACCATAAGTAAAGAGCAGAAATTTTGCAGAAAGTCATCTGCAGAGGAAAAATCTCAGGCAATCAAGCCACGTTACGTGTTGTAGCAGAAGATCCCCAACCCATACTCACCCCCAAGTCACAAGCCACTCTGACTTGATGGAAACACCTTGGGGAAAACCCAGCCCCCAAACATAGCTGTCAAAGTCTGAGTGCAAATGAAATTCCAAAATTTTCAGTGGAAATTTTCAAAAAATCCATGCCACTCAATATCTATTGCTGTCACAATGGGGGGTGGGGGACTATTAAAGCCTGATGTACTGCTACAAAGCTGACTATGGGCTGAAGTGTGTTTGTTTATTCTTTATTAGATTGTACTGTTGGGGCCCTGATCTGAATCAGGATTGAGGCACAAGAAGCAAGGGAACTTAAGCCCTTCTTCCCACTCTGATCTCAACCCACATACACCAGTGACTGCTGTTTACCCTAGGAAGAAAGCTGCCATGAGTGCCAGTGGTAGTGGATAATCCAGACTGAGAGCATAACAGATGCAAAGGCTTAAAGCCCCCCACCCCACCCCCCGTCCCATCTCCATCATCTCACACTGGGCAGAGCCCCCTTGCCTGCTATTTAGTAAAGGAGGGGAAAGCATGAAAGAGTCAATCACATGCTTAACATAATGTGATGTTTGTCTCTAAATGGTCTTGGAGAAATCATTATCTCTCAGTCTAACTATCTTTCCCTATAAGTGTATGGTGAGAATGAAAGAGATGAAAGCCCTCTTCTGGCATTTGAGGTGCATGTAACCTCTACTCATGAGGAGAGTGAGTGGGGTCAAATGTGCTAGCTCCACCTCCTCCATTGTGTCCTCATCACCTGCCACGTATAGAGGCCAACTCTTTGCAGCAGAGAGATTCCTCCATTTGTGGAGGAGATGCACCATGGATCATAGAGGAGGCTCTCCTTCATCATCCTTTACATGTGGTGGCTGGTGGGTGACCAGAACAGTGATGTGTGTGTATGTGGAGCTTCCTTGCTCATCCCTGTTCCTCCTGCTCATTTCATTTGTAGAATGTACAAAGGGGGCTAAAGTCACGCACATCACCTTAAGAAGGAGGGGTGGGATACAAATGAGGCAGATGAAGAATTACAAGTAGAAAATGAAAATGTGTTCTGATCCCAGTTGGACGGACCACAATTGGGGCAGCAGAATACAAAAGCGTATTGTATTTTTTGTAAACGACCCTGAGGGCATTTGCCAGCTTGGTGGTATAAAAAAAATTAACAAATAAATAAAATACATTATATACATTTGTCCATCATTTATATGCATCATCACCAGCTGCTTGCCAGACATACTTCCTACTATTCTTCAGTACTCTGTGCAAGTAAATCTTCTTTTGATCAGTGGCATATTCTCATGTATGGATTTGTCCTTAGTATAGAAAATTTCCCTTCCTCCCTTTCTGTCTCTCACTTTCTGCTATATACACAACATTTCCTTATGTGGAGCAATTGATTGAAATTCTCCAGAGGATTTGGGGACTGGGCAGTGTAACTCGGCGTAATATTTTAATATTGATATTTAATATTGTAAAGTAAAGCGTATTGCAGCAGTGCATTATTGCAGCGGCATGCGGACTTGGGCTGGTGGGGCTGTGTGCACAGACCAGGGCCTGGCAGAGCTGGCTGCATGCGCATGGCCCCTATTAGATGCTACTCTGGATTCAGATTTAGTCATACCGAGAGTAGACCCACTGAAATTAATGGGACTTGTTAGTCATTACAAACCTGAGTCCCATTGATTTCAGCAGGCCTATTCTAAATATGACTAAATCTGGGTCCAACCCAAAGTATAAAAGATGTGCAGGCTGATCCTAATGCACATGTATTCAGAAGTTCTATTGTGTTTAATGAGACTTACTGTCCCACAAGAATGCCTTAGGCTGCCATCCTATACACATTTTTCTGTTATTTATTTCACAATTTCACTATTTATTTCACAATTAGACAAATTCTACACTCACAATGTTCTGATACCAAATGATGTTGATCTACTGGATCATTCTTGAAAATAATCTTGCCCTATGTAATTATTTTCCTCAGTTCTCCACTTAATAGTTTCCCTTTCCTGACTAGTTGCTATGCAGGCTTACATATGAGTTTTAATATCACTCAGCCATGAAACTCACAATTCAAAGTGCCAGCCTTATTTTTTTTCAGTTATAATTTTAATATGTGATTTTAAATCACAAAAAAATGCCATTGCCCAGCCTCCAGTTTATTCATTGTTGAGTGTTCCTGGGGTCAATTGCCCCTTCCTCTAAGAAAGGCAGAAAAGATTTGATTTCCTTGTGTGCTTGTTTTTTGTGTGGTGATGTGTCCAAATTCTTTACTTATTCAGATGCTGTCTCTTTGGAAACAGCGAGTTGTTGCTTCACTCAGTTTAAGCATAGTTTTGCTTACTTGGAGGAAAGAAGGTAAAAAATTCAGAGTGCAATCAATTAACAGATGCTTGAACATCAGGAGGTCTTCCTGTATCCTTAGGATTGTTTTATTGGGTGGATCTGCAAAATATATGACTATGTTGAGATGGGTAGCTGCTTAAACCCTGGGAAACTTCAGTCGAGTCACACATGGGGGGATTGTTTATCCACAAATAATCTTTGAAATGACCTTAATGATAAAATCAGGACTCTGACAGTGGTTTCAGCCCAGATTTGCAGGGGAGAACTGGTCCCCAAAAAACATCAAATAAAAGTCAGCAAAGGGCTTATCGTGAGGACTGTATCCAGTCCCTGTGACACTGAATAACAACTCTTTTTATTTGGACACCCCTCTGTCCAAATAAAAGTCAGCAAGTAGCTTATCATGAGAGCTGTACTTCAGCTTTGGTAAAGTATCTCAGCCTCACCCCCCTGTCCCCAATCTGTCACATATGCATAATCATACATTGCACATAAGTGTATTCAATTAACTTAACTGGGTCAGGGCAAGTTGAGCATGCCCAGCTGAAGCATACCTGGAGTGTTGCAGTGTGAGAAAGATGGAGCAGAATGTGATAAGTAATGCTGGCAATTACGGCTAAAACTGTATTGCCCTATGCAACTGTTCAGCCTGCTTTATGAAGGTTCCCAATTGCACGGTAGCTTCTACTTGCATTCACACAGACGCAAGTAGGGATGGGTGAGAATTTCAGTTCAGTCAGTTCAGTTCTGATTTCCAAAAATTGCAAAGTTCTCAATTTTCAGGACAAAAACAACTTGAGTTTTATTTAATGTAAAACCAAACGTGAGAGAAACTCAATCTGATAGGTCCATCCATTCAGTTTCAGGGCTTTGAGTGCTTAGCTCTTAAAAGTCTGTGTTTGAACCCCTGTGCATTCAATCATATTAGTGCTTAATTAGGATTACCACTACTTTTTTTCTGGCAGGATCCCGAACTTTAACAGCTATATGGCAGGCAGGTGCATCATGGTTTTCTCCATACCAGCAACAGCTGTTACTATTGAATTTGGCTGTCGCCAGTGGGTGAACATTTCATTTCAGTTTGCTTTTGATAAGAATGTACCAAAATTCACAACGTTCTTCATATTTGGAAGAGAAAGAACTTGAGATTCTAAAAATTCAAATGCTGGAGAGAACAAAACTGACTGATTTGCCCACCCCCAAGCACAGGTAGAAGCCCCCTTTGCCCCTTCTCCATCAACATGGGAAGATTGGGGACTGAACAGGTGGAGATGAGGACATGGGGGCGGAGCTTGCATGCACACCCTTGCCCCCACCTGTACCCTTTTTGCCCTCATGTTTGTGGGCTGAAAGCCTGCATAGGGCATATGTGCCATGCACTTACATGTTGCCTACCCCAGCACATTTTTAACCCAAAAGCAGACTTGACAAAGTGCAAGTTCGAGTTATGAAACAGCTGGGGGAGAGACTGCTTAAACTTTTTTACTCTGAGCTTTTTCAGGATACCTCATTGTGTGAAGTGAGCTCTCTGTTCACACAGTTGTGCACATGGGGACTCCATGAACATATTGAAATTGGGCATGTGCAAATGCAATCACTCTTCCTCCTCCATGCTTTCATTATAAGGTCTTAATAGGACTGTAAGGAATAGAGCCTCCTCACCCTATCCTCTCATCAACCTAACAGCCTCTCAAGATTGCTGTTGGATTATTGGACATGTGTTTAGCCTTGAGAAGAGAAGACTGAGGGGAGATATGATAGCCTTCTTCAAGTACTTGAAATATTATCACAGAGAAGAAGGCCGGGATCTCTTCTCAGATCATCCCAGAGGGCAGGACACAGAATAATCGGCTCAAGTTACAGGAAGGCAGATTCCAGCTGAACATAGGGGTGTACAGATTCCCCACCGTCTGTTCCAGCGGGGAATGTGTGTGGGGGGGAGGCGATCCGTTCCTCTCCCCCAGAATCCTCCAGAGCGGTTCTGCTCCTCTCAGATTCCGGGGGGGGGGGGGACTGGGTTGGGGGCCGCTACTTTCCCTCCTGCCAGCCAGAGCTGTTTGCCTCCTCCCTGTCCCTGCTAATTAAAGGTAAAGGTGTCCCCAACCAGTCGTGTTCGACTCTAGGGTGCGGTGCTCATCCCCGTTTCTAAGCCGAAGAGCCAGCGCTGTCCGAAGATGCTTCCGTGGTCATGTGGCCAGCATGACCGAACACCGAGGTGCACAGAACGCTGTTACCTTTCCCGCCGAAGCGGTACCTATTTATCTACTTGCAATTTCTTGCTTTCGAACTGCTAGGTTGGCAGGAGATCCCTGCTAATTGCCATGTCTTTAAAAAAAAAAAATGGCGATCAGGAGGATGTGCTGATAGACTTATATGCAAATAGAGTCATGAATCTTGCGTATACGTGTGTCCATAGGTTATATGCAAGATTCATGACTCTATTTATAAGTCTATGGGCACATCCTCCCGATTTCCGTTATTTTTTTTTTTAAGACATGGCAATCGGCAGGGACAGGGAGGAGGTGAATGGCTCTGGCTGGCAAGAAGCAGCTGAGTGCCATTCCGCCTCCACCAGTCCTCCTGGAGCAGAGGTAAGTGGTTCCGATCTGCTGTGGATTCCTCATTTGAATCCGCAGCACATTTCTCTGACATCCCTAGCTGAACATCAGGAAAAACTTCCTGACTGTTAGAGCAATATGACAATGGAACCAATTACCTAGGGAGGTAGTGGGCTCTCCCACACTGGAGGAATTCAAGATGAAGCTGGACAGCCATCCATCAGGGATGCTTTGACTGAGACTCCTCCACTGAGCAGGGGGTTGGACTCAATGGTTTTATAGGTCCCTTCCAAGCCTACTATTCTATTTTTTAAGAGGTTGTCACATCTTGCTTCAGCCTCTAAAGGTGAGATCCTATGCATGTTTAAACAATTTTTTTTTTACAGTCCCCAGCGTTCCCCAGCCAGTTTGGGAATGCTAGGAGTTGTAGAACTTTTTTCTGTCTAAACATGCATAGGATTGTGTCTTAAGACTGTTAGTTGGCTCTCTACAAGCCAGGATCCAGAAACCCTCTTATTCACTCCCTCAAGAAAAATCCTGAGGGGGAAAAGTACACATTTAAAATCATGTCATACATTACATATTGTGATGCCCTGTATGTGGAACTCCTTCACTAAAGAAGTTTGCCTGGCTGGTGCCAACTTTGCTATCATTTAGGTGCTAGGCCAAAAACATGTTTAGACTCCAAGGTCTTTTAGCCATTTCTACTTGAGGTATTTGTACACTTATTCTTATTGGTCTTTCTCTAGCCTGTCCATTTTAGTCTTCATATTTTTAAGGTGTTGTTATTGCTTGTTTTGGGGAGCAATCCTAAAGCTGTCCAAAGGCCAGTTGAGGGACTATTGGGAGCAGCATATGTGACATTCCACTGGCAGTGGCAGAGAGGAAGGCCCACCAGCAGGATGGCACTTATACCACCAGAGGCTCCCCAGTATACCGACAGAAAGCTCTGTGGGTGTAGTAGGTGCCCGTGGTGGGTAGGGGACAAAATGGGTCATTTGAGGGGATGGCCAGGTATCTACAGTATCCTAAGCTCCCTCATTCTTCCAACATGCCCCCAAAGTTAATTCCTTACAATTGACAAAATAGGAGGAGGAAAGACTGCCCCACCAAAAAAAAGTTGGTGAAAAACCACTTCCCATCCTGACCAGAGCAAGCCAGTAGGGCTTTTGGATATGGTGGAATCCCCCCCCCTCCTCATTATAGGATTGGTCTGTTGTTCGTTGTTTGATTATTGATATTGTTATTATTAAATAGTTTTATATACCACTTACTATATTTATCTATCAAGTGGTTTACAAGAGAATGTAAAAATATTAAAATACATTGTAATATACATTAAAATAAATTTAAAATATATAATAATTGCTAAAGCATTTATGTAAAACATTGAAAAATAATTAAAAGCAATATAACATCATAAACACACTGGGCAGCACACTCATTCAGGGAAGACCTAGGTGAAGACATGGGTCTTTAATTGATGCCTAAAGCATGCTTCAGTTGGTTCCTTCCAAATACCAGGGTGGAGATCATTGAATAAGGTGGGCATCACTATGGAGAAGGCCCGCTTCTGTGTTGCTGCAAGATAGGGATCTGCAGGTCATGGTACAACAAGCAAGACCTCCTACAATGGTCTTCGTGATCTTACAAGTCTGTATTGGGGAATGTGATCTGCCAGGTAGCCTCTCGTCCCAAGCTGTTCAGAGCTTTATATGCCAATGGCAAGACCTTGAACTTGGCTCAGTAGCTAATAGGTAGCCAGTGCAATTGCTTCAACACTGGTCTAATAAGTGCACGGCCAGCATCCTGACTACTGCATTCTGCATAAGCTGCACTTTCTGGACCAAGCACAAGGACCCCACAGCGCATTACCGTAATCCACCCTGAGATCTTTGGATGAATGTGTGTGTGAGTGTGTGTCCAAATACATAAACAATATAGAGCCTAGTAGGTAAATGAAAGGTAGGTTATTTGTTCTGCTTTTGTCACATGGCTAAATAACAGTTCTTCCAACAACAAATCATGGATAACAAAATGCTGACAAATTCAAACAGATGTTAAACTGTATTTATTCTCTTAAAGCAGGAAGCTTTGCTGTATCCATAGCGAATCTGTGTTGGCATCATTAACAGAGAGTTATAGAATTAAGAGCCCAATTTACTAATGAGCAAAATTTGCAGTGCTTTGTCAACAAGCGCTGAAGGGCAAAATCTGTACAGATATGGATTTTCACTTGTGGGGGTTGGAAGTGGCAAAAAAACCTAACTCATTGCTCCTGGCTACTAATTAATTTTTGTTTTCACCCTGGCAAAATAGGTTTCTATTGGCATATGGCTGCCTCCTGTGTGCAAAGGTGTTATTCAAAATGAAATCAATCCATTCACTCATGGGAAGTTCTGCTTAGGGAAACATGGCTATTCTTAAAGAGGAATAATTATTGGTGAACACTCCACTACTGGCAGACTATAGCTCTATGGGTTTTTTCCCCATTAATCATTATTTTCCCCCATAATCAAATACCATGTTATGCTGAGTCAGATCTTGCTATCGTCTACCCTAACTAGTAGCAAATCTACAAGCTTTCAGGCAAAGGTATTTTCTAGGTGTGCTAACAAAGGTTGTTTAATTGGAGATGGAAGCAGTGGAGGCTGATCCTCCAATTTCAGTGGGGCTTCTAAAGGAGCTATCCAAGGTGCTGCCCTATTTTGCAGATAGGGGTCAGCACCTTGGATAGCTTATTTAGAAGTCTGGCTGGTTCTGACTGAAGCACAGAATGGATTCATAGCCCCACCAAAATTGGAGCCACCAGTCTCCACTGGATGGAAGGGACTGAACCTATGACCTCATTCATGCAAGAAAGTTCTATCACTAAACTATGGACCCTCCTTAGTATATCACAACCACTGTATCCTACAACTGCAGTGACATCTGGTATTGTTGTGCCAGTTGGCCCTGAATCTTATATGATAAAATTGCTTAAAGTGAGCAAAATGAATAGTTCAAAATCACCTACAATGCTTGGGAGTCGTTGTTAGACTGAACAAAACTAATTCATAGGAAAGGAATTTAAGAAGTTTGTAATGAATTACTACTGGCATATTTATACTGTGCAGGGAGAAATCTTTGCTGTCCTAAATAGGGATGTCAGAGAAATCCGCTGCAGATTCAAATGAGGCTGGATTCTTTGGAATCCAACCTCGAGAATCCGCAGCGGATCAGGACCACTTACTTCCACTCCAGGACGACTGGAGGTGGAATGGCACTCGGCTGCTTGTGGGGGCGAATTGGTCGAGAATATTCGGAGGAAATTCTGCAAAGTGGACCTCTTTTTCTAGGGTGGGAAGGGGTGAGAAAAAGAAAATTTCCTGAAAAAAAAAAAGTATTCTGAGACATTTCAGCTCAGCTTTATTCTATTCTTACTGGCTTTGGCTCTCCAGGTTTTCAGGTGGAGAACTTTCCCAACCCTGCATAGGAGGGCACAATCCTAACTAGATAGGTAGCTGCCTCTGACCTCGGAGGCGACCACCCATTCAAAACAAGACAGGAGAGGCACGGGGGGATCATTCCCTCCGCGCCTCTCCTGCCTTGCTCTTTTCACTAGAAAGCTGGTGTTGGCTGTCTAGCAGCAGGGGGGGGTGATGGGGAGAGAAAGCTGCCGTACGACACATTGGATGTGTCGTACCTGCAGCTCCACTCTCCCTGCCCTGAAACGCCCTCCAGAATGCCCCTTTTCAGTCGCTCCATGCTCCTCTTGTGAGCATGGAGGATGGGGCTTCTCCGTGCTGCCTTTGAGGCAGCGCGGACGAGAGGGGCAGTCAGTTTTCCAAGAACTGACCTCGGAGCACGGGCTCCGAGGTTGGTTCCCGGAAATTAGCATATCCTATGGCCTGCTAGACAGTGTCTAGCAGCCACAGGATTGCTCTCTCCATCTGGGAAATTGTGAAGGATGCAGAATGGTAGCCAAGCTGCCAACACTGTTGCTGCTGTTGCTACTTGTAGTAACAGAAACAAAACACCAAACAGCTTGGAGCAAATGAAAGTACCCATCCTACTGTCACTGGTACTCTATTGAGTGAATGAGGAGAAAACAAAGAGAGTGCTCTGCCCATTCAGGGACCCTGACTGGAACACATGAATAAGGCTTATGGCACTTCAAAAATTGAAGTTTGCATTTAAGAACTTGCTTGCATTCCTTTCCTCTCCCCATTCCTTTTTCCTTTTGTGTCATGTCAGTTAGACTGTGAGCTGGGGCAGGGGCTGCTTTATCTTTTGATCTTGTGGTGGTGGTGATGTTCACACTTTTGATACAGATGGTAGATACTCTTACCACAAGAATCCTTTGCATTTGTATTTTGGAGTAAATCCAAGTATGTTCAGTGGGATTTAGGATTCCATCAATACTCATAAAAAATGTACATGAAATATGTCTAAAGTAAAAACAACAACAGAACAGTTCTATGAGCCTATTACTTTATAACACATTTATTCGGTAGTATTCATTTTTTCATTTCATTTTTTCCTTAGCAAGTTCAGTAACTGATGGGGGAATTCCCCCTGGGGTGGGCATGGAGTGGAAGTGGCTTTGGATCTACTCTGTTCCAAAGCCTCTTTAATCCCCCAAAAGGCTCTGGGATTAGGCCTCTCAACTATGCCAGTCTGGTTTCAAGGGTGGATGGGGTTAAAATCAAACAAACACTGGGAGAAAAAGTGGGGAAAATGTGCATCCCCATCTCCTGCCCTGGTCTCAGTATGAGCCAGCAGGAACTTGGATGTGGCAGGCAATCCACCCATGTTGTTCACACCCTCATCCTAGTTACGTGTTTTGTAGGATGAGTATTTTATATGCATTTTCTGTAAGCATTCCCGAGAGGAGTAAATACAAGATCTGTAGTACAGTGCTTCAAAAAAAAAAAAAAAACAACTACCAGGGTTTTTCAAAAAGCATTTAAGAAGAACCTGCATTTTAATCCACACAAGTGACTCTAGAAATTTATGAGGTTTACTAATCCAGAATGCCCCCCTCCCCTGATAATAATATACCATTGTAAAATGATACAAATTCAAGACAATTCATTCATTTTTAGCACTACGTTTGTATAAATGATTTGGGAAGTGTGGATTACATTTTTCTATCATCCAACACATATTGTGTTCTATTCCACAAAAGCTTTTGCCACAATACATTTATTAGGCTGCAGCCCTATGCACCTTTATGTAACTGTTTAATGTAATGAGCTGCATTGAACACAACAAGACTTACTTCTGAGTAAGCAGTGCCTAGGTTTGTGTTATTAGGGTGAAATCCAACAGTTCCTATATGTCAGTGGAACAGACACCATTGGTGGAACAGATTCCTTCCTTGCTGAACTACCCTGTACTCTCTCCAAAATCTGCTCTGGAGAGTTGAGGGATCCTCCCAAGCAGATCTGGGGGTGTATGGAGGTGCAGTGGGATTATATCAGCAGAAATCCACTTGTGTAATGTTAGATGCCACACTTAGTCTTTAAGGTGTCACAGTGTCTCTTTTTTGTGCTTGCTGTAACAGACTAACAAGACTATCCCTCAAATAGTTACATAGAATGGGGAATCAAATTTGCAGTTTGTAAATATAAAATCATGGTGGAAATACTCCAGTTCAACTACACTTTCATGATGATGTTGATGATGATCACCATAATGCTAATTTTCCACCACTTAGTGGCTGTCGAAGTAGATTATAGTCAATAGTCAATAAAACACAAAAACAAAACAAGCAAACAATAGATCATGGTTTGGGAAAGGTGCCCTTAAATATTAATTGGAACAGTGAAAAAATAACTATCTTTATCATGCATACAGCCCATTGCTACTCGTGTTTACTCAGAAGTAAATGCCGCTTAGTTTAATGGAGCTTAAGCATGCCCAGGAGATCAGCTTTTGAAGTATGCTAACTGATGAATAAAATTGCTGTGAGCTTCATACCACGAGATGTGAGAAAGAAGAAACCCTAACACATGAAGCGAAAGTTGTACCACAGCCGGCTTTAGCTTGGGAGCAGGGCTTGTTTGGAGCTCAAACGTTTCAAGCTCTCAGAATTGTCTGCATGCTGTAGTTCTGACATTAACCTTTCACAGATTTTCCAGACACAGGAATGCCTCCAAGGAGTTCATACATGTGTTTTAAATGTAATGTGAGGAGTGACCCTGAAACTATGAGGTGTGTGATTACTTACCTATTATGAGCAGAACTAATGTTCTTTCTATTAAACAAATAATTTAATTTAATATATAGCTGTAAGTATTACAACAAAAATAAGTGAGGAAAGCCCTAAGTCTGTATTAATTTAGTTGTGTGGTGTGTGTGTGTATGTGTGTGTGTGTGTGTGTAGGTTTCTATCTCACCTTTTGAGTCATAAAAGGTTGATGTGTTTCTTCCAATAGCACTTCTTCAGAGGCTCCTAATCCATGAATAAAGTGGGAGCAATACATACTATTAAAAAGTATCTGATTTGTTTTTGCCAAAGCTTGTTAAATGCCACTTGCCATTCATGATTATTGGATGGCAGGCAAAACAGAAATGTCAGTGAGCTAGCTAGCACAAATGGAAAACAAGATTATACCATTCCCTTTATGTTCTGCCAATGGCTGATGCTGTACAACTGTAGATAACCTTAACCCTTGTGTTATATAGATGTGATTGTTAGGTGTGACAACTCCTTAGGTTTTTAGTCTTGAGTCAAACAAAATCAGTTCTCTCGTGTTTCTTGTTAAGCCTGAAGGGTGCTTGAGTTCTCCTGTTCTTTGCCAGTACTTTTTCTTTCCTACTTGACTTGTAAGATCTCTGAGGAAAAGTCTTGACACTCAAAGTACGATGCGCATGCCCATAAACTACAAACAATTTCTAGGGGAAATGTGGTCTTCTCATGACCACCTCTGCCAGCCCAGTGATGCTTCCCACATCTTCCCTGATGGGCATACCCATTGCCATTGTATATACTCCTGGTTTAAGTCATCATGACAATGAACTACTAGTGTGTTTTCCTCACTGTTATCTCCACTCTAGTGGCCAAATATGCAAATTGTGTTGTTCTCTGAAGTGCCACTGACCAAAACCAATACAGCAAGTCAAATGAAATGTCAAATAACAATAATATGACTGCCTGATTCAGAGTGCAGTAGAAGGATCTATTTTGGTTTCAGAATTTGCAATATCAATCCTATTTACTTCAGCCTAGTAATTTTGCTTCCCCCACCCCATCCCATATCATGGATTGGTGGAAGGGGGACACTGCATGTGGCCACCAGGGAAGGGATAAGATGGTAGGGCACCTCAGGGCTGGGAGGAACCATATCATAGAGCATGGATGGGTAACGTTTTTCCTGACAAGGTCTGCATTACTACAGTTGGGGTACACATTCTAGCAGTAGGTGTGGCCAAAGTCAATAGTTGGTGGAACTGAAGCCAAAGTGGGCAGTGCCAGAACCAAAATGGGTGGAGTTTGCACAGTGGACAGAGTTTGCAAAATGGGTGAAAGGTCCACATGAAACTAAGTCAAGGTCCTCAGGTTCCCCATCCCCATGTTATGTATGGCAAGTTATTTTCCAGATGACTTACTCCCCCTGTGCAGTTTCCATTAGTTCAACATCCATTCATAGAATCATAGAATAGTAGGTTTGGAAGGGGCCTATTAGATCACTGAGTCCAACTCCCTGCTCAATGCAGGAATCCAAGTCAGAGCATCCCTGACAGATGGCTGTCCAGCCTCATCTTGAATGCCTCCAGGGTGGGAGAGCCCACTACCTCCCTAGGTAATTGGTTCCATTGTCATATTGCTCTAACAGTCAGGACGTTTTTCCTGATATTCAGTTGGAATCTGGCTTCCTGCAACTTGAGCCCATTATTCTGTGTCCTACACTCTGGGATGATCGAGAAGAGATCCTGGCCTTCCTCTCTGTGACAGCCTTTCAAGTACTTGAAGAGCGCTATCATTTCTCCCCTCAGTCTTCTCTTCTCAAGGCTAAACATGTCCAGTTCTTTCCATCTCTCTTCACAGGGCTTTGTTTCCAGTCCTCTGATCATCTTTGTTGTCCTCCTCTGAACCCTCTCCCGCTTGTCTGCATCCTTCTTAAAGTGTGGTGCCCAGAACTGGACACAGTACTCCAGATGAGGCCTAACCAGTGCTGAGTAGAGGGGAACTAGTACTTGCCGGGATTTGGAAGCTATGCTTCTATTAATGCAGCCCATCTTCTTGCTGTGCCAGATGAGCTGGCAGTCTCAGGCGCTATTTCCCCCCTTCCCTCCACTTTTGACCCTAATAGGGCATAGGAATAGAGGTTTTTTCCGCACCTACTCTAAAGTGGGAAAAGGTACGATATCAGTTGATGGTGATGTTTTACTGACCAAAAATGGGTCAACACTGACAGGGAGTGTTGAGTCTATTCCCCCTCCACCTCCCCCACTATGTTCCAGGCTGCAATGTGCCACCAACAACTAGGGATGTACGAAAGTCACTCACCTGGTCTCGCAGCTTTTTTCGTGGTGGGGGGGAGGCGCTTCACTTCTCCCCCCGAAGTTCATGTGGGGGGGTGACTTCCTGCCTCGCCCGGCCAAAATTCAGGCCGGGGGGGAGGCTTCCCGCCTCGCCTGGCCGAAATTCAGGCCGGGGAGAAGCGCCCCGTCTCCCCGGCCGCGAACTTCAAAAGAAAAGTAAAAAAAAAAAAAAAAAGCCCCGTGATAGGCTACGTAATGATTTACGTAGCCTATCATGGCTAGATCTACAAAGTCAGCCGTGATAGGCTATGTTAATCGTCACGTAGCCTATCACGGGTGACTTTAAAAAAAAAAAAAAGTGCGTACGCAAATGGCGGCCCCAATAGGAAGCCGCCATTCGCGTTCCTTATTTGGTCCCTATAGTCTACGTAAAGATTTACGTAGACTACGGCAAAAATAAGGGCAACGCAAATAGCGTTGCCCTTATTTTTGCCGTAGTCTACGTAAATCTTTATGTAGACTACAGGGACCAAATAAGGAACGCGAATGGCGGCTCCCTATGGGGGCCACCATTTGCGTACGCGCTTTTTTTTTTCAAAGTCACCTGTGACAGGCTACGTGACGATTAATGTAGTCTATCACGGCTGACTTTGCAGATCTAGCCGTGATAAGCTACGTTAATCGTTACGTAGCCTATCACAGGGGCGTGTTTTTTTTAACTTTTCTTGTAATGGCGGCGGGGGCAGCTGGTCGAAAGACCGGCTGCCGCCCCCGCCCCTGACGAAGACCTGCCGAACCGCCGCCAGGACCCGCCGCCAGGAGCGACATTCGTAAAAGGTAAGTCCCATCCCGGGGGTGGCGGGGGTGGCAGAGAATTTCTCCCCGAACCTTCGGAGGACCGAATGCATTGGCACTTGGCCCCCCGAAGTTTCGGGGAGAAATTCTCCCCCATCCCTACCAACAACTAGATAAGTATGTATGGCTAGGAATTATATTAGCCTCTTTGGTGGCCAAGGGCTGATCTACATTGTGCCCACCATCACAATGAATGTGGTGTCCTGTCGGTTTAAACATTCTTGCACTAAAATGTGATTATCCACACTCAATCATTTTCCCCGTTGCGGTGCTTCATCGAAGTAGGGATGGCAGAGAATTTCTCCCCGAAACTTCGGGGGGCCGAGCGCCAACGTGTTCGGCCCCCTGAACAAGTTCCGGGGAGAAATCCTCTGCACCCCCCTGCCCCCCGCACCCCCCCCGGGACGGGACTTACCTTCACCGAATGTCCCTCCCGGTGGCGGGTTCGGCAGGTGTTCATGCGGGGTGGGAGTGGCAGCCGGTCTTTTGACCGGCTGCCGCTGCCGCCATTGCAATAAAAGTAAAAAAAAACAAAAACGCCCCCGTGATAGGCTACGTGACAATTTACGTAGCCTATCATGGCTGACTTTGCAGATCTAGCCGTGATAGGCTACGTTAATCGTCACGTAGCCTATCACGGGGGCGTGTTTTTTTTAAAAAAAAAAACTTTCAAGTTCACGGCCAGGCGAGGCGGGAAGCCTCCTCCCCGGCCTGAATTTCGGCCGGGCGAGGCGGGAAGCCTCCCCCCCGGCCTGAATTTCGGCCGGGGCGAGGCGGGAAGCCTCCCCCCCCGGCCTGAACTTCGCGGGGGGAGCAGCGAAGCACCTCCCCCCCACCACAAACAAGCTTCGACGAAAGGTAAGTGACTTTCGTCCACCCCTAATCGAATGCATGAGCTCGGTTCACACTCAAGTGCTGTGCTGTTTTCCTGCTCTTAAAGACAGAGGCTCTTATTGGAGGATCAGAAACTCTTCCTGTTTCTGCTGATTCCACACCCACCATGCTCACAGATCTCGACGGCCCCATGTTGCCTTCCGGCTACTGATCGCATAGCTTCCTCAGCACTCAGTGTTTCCTCAGCAACAAGCAAGGGGCTGGATGTGTGCATGCTTGTCTGATCTTGGAAGCTAAGCAGGGTCGGCCCCAGTCAGTAGTTGGATGGGCGACCGCTTGGGAATCAGGCTTCCTGCACTGAGCAGGGGGTTGTTCTATCCCTTCAACTGAGGCTAAATTTTACCCCCTCCTATCCCCCACTTCAGTTTTTTTTTAAAATTAAGGCATTATCTTCGAAGAATCGTGGCTTCTCCGCGATTTTTTTTTCTCTGATTCCGGCATGATCTTCGAAGATTTGAAGATTCAAAGATTTGAAGATTTGAAGCTTCAAATCTTTGAATTTTCGAATCTTCGAAGATCATGCCTGAATTAGAAAAAAAAGAGATTGCGGTGAAGCCACGATTCTTCGAAGATAACGCCTTAATTGAAAAAAAAAAATCTGAAGTGGGGGATAGGAGGGGGTAAAACTTAGTCTCAGGTGAAGGGATAGAACAACCCCCTGCTCAATGGGGTCGTTGAGAGCTGTGATTGGACAGGAGGGAAATACAAACACTGCCGTATTTGGACAGGCAGGGGAGGGGACTACGACGGTAGCGTAGCGATACAGTAGTGATACAGTAGCAAAGGTGGAAAATCAGAGCACATTAAGGGGAAATACCAGAATATCAGGGTATTGAAAGCGGGAGCACGGAAGCGGGAAATTCTGGTTCCAATTCAAGGCGGGTACTGCATATCGTGAAAGACAGGTGGTGAAACCTCAATGGAAGCAAAAAAAACCCATAAGTGTAGATCAGCCCCAACTCTCACATGCCATTTTGTACTCAGTTACAGATACAGTATAAGAGTATAAAACATGCATACCTCTCAGAGGTGCCTGATTGTAACTTTTGATGCAAATGGAAGTAGCAACTGGGAAAGGACTGGATCAGGGTTTCCAAGGATCTTAAATGCACAGCCCTTTCAGACTGAGAGGCCACGTGCATTTTGTACTTTATTCATTAAAAAAATGTAAAGTGAGACTCAGCCCTTCATGCACATCAGCAATGAGTAACTCCTTAGCAGGTCACCCAACTGTCCCAAAAGATAGACTTGTTGGTTTGCCTTCAGAAAGAGAAATGAACTACATCAAGCCCCCATTATTCAAAGAAAATAAAGAAGATATGTGAATGTTACAGTAAATTATATGGCTGTCACAAATGAAATATCATCAACCTGCTCAGTAAACAGGATTATTGAAAGGACTGGAGGGGAGAATGGAGATGAGGGGAATGGAAGAATAACAATGCCTTTGCTTGAATATTCTGGCCTGTGATCAGCAGCATTATGTCCTCAAAGGATTTTTTAATGAAATAAAATAAAAAGCATTTTAAGACTGCTTCTGAGTGCTCCAAAACATGCATAAGCCCCAGTAAGAGAGAGAGAGAGAGAGAGAAAGAGAGAGAGAGAGAGAACTGAGAAAGCATCCAGAAAAGAACTGCTACAGTTTCATGCAGGGCACAGTCACAGACCTATTAATATATATTGGTTTCACCAGCCATCTGTGTGAATTTACAGGACAAAAATGCTTTTGAAATGATAATGCCCTGTGAAGGTCTAAAACTCTAAGGTAGATTATGTGCCAATTGCAGTGACCCTTCTCTTCACTTTTGGATTTCCCCTACTCATGCTTCATTGCCAAAATGTTAATGCAGTCTGACTTTCTTAAGCAGGTCTTTATTTTGTTAAACTGATTTTTATTTTCTTTAGGCAAATAAAGGTATTGCATTCAAACATGAAAATGTTACTAAATGAAGAGGTTTTATGCAACACCACAATTCCACAAAAAGCAAAATCGTTTTGAAAGAGTATCTGCATTTCTCTACAGTACCAAAAGACTAAAAAGAGCTGTAGCTTTGCAAAGACTCAACAGTTTCTTGCAGTAATTGCTTTAGTAGGCAATGGCCTAGTTCATCAGGTGCATGAAATAATCAGTGACAGGTAGGAATGTATGAAAAATGCATTTCAGTTCGATTTTTGACCACGATTTAGTCAGTTTGCACCTCCTGGAACTGAACGTGGACATAAAGGCAAACTGTGGTCAAAGTCCATACATTTCTGAGCTTGCAATGTGATTCATGGGGGAAAATGTGTTAAAAATGTATACATTTGAAAAAAAAATGTGTATGAAAATTGCTTGATTTGGAAAAATGTGCAGAAACGTGCTTTAATCAATGGGTGAAAAATGCATCTATTTCAAGATTGTGCACAAAGCATATATTTGGGAAACTGTGCATGGAAATGTGCATAAAAACAAAACAAAAATACAGCTCACTATGTGATACAGAAATGAATTGGAACGAGCATCAAGGTGTAATTCAGAGAAGCTCAAAGAGCTTGAGTTTTGCTGATTCGCACATCCCTAATGTCATGACGATGCATTTTCTGTTAATTGAAGTAGGGCTGTCAGAGAAATCTACTGTGGATTCAAATGAGGCCGGATTCTTTGGAATCTGGCCTCAGGAATCTGCAGCGGATCAGGACCTCTTACCTCTGCTCCAAGAGGACTGGAGGCGGAACGGCACTCGGCTGCTTCTTCCAGCCAGAACCATTCGCCTCCTCCCTGTCCCTGCCAATTGCCTTTAAAAAAAAATGGTGATCGGGAAGATGTGCCCATAGACTTAGACGCAAATAGAGTAATGAATCTAAGTCTAAGTCTATGTGTCCATAGGCTTATACTCAAGATTCATGGCTCTATTTTGCATATAAGTCTATGGGCACATCCTCCCAATCGCCATTTTTTTTTAAAGGCAATCAGCAGGGACAGGGAGGAGGCAAATGGCTCTGGCTGGCAGGAGGGAAGGTAAGCACCCCCAAGCCAGTTCCCCCCCCCCATGGCATCCGAGCAGAGCGGAACCGCTCTAGAGGATTCCAGGGGAAGGAACGGATTGCCTCGCCCCCCCACGGATTCCCCACCAGAACAGACGGTGGGGAATCCATACACCCCTAAATTGAAGTATTTAATCCTGTTTTTTTATTACCTTTAAGGGATGATCCATATGTTACCTGTGCAACGTTTTGCTTCCATATATTCAGTCCCATAGTGCACTAGTAACATTTGAAATGGGAAACAATGTAGATACCTCTCTACTGTAGTGACACACTTTTAGGGATGTCGGGGGAATCTGCAAGAAAATCAAATGAGTTCAGGTTTCTATGAATCTGACCCATGGATTCTGGAGCAGACTGGCTTTTTCTGAGTCACATGGATTCTGTGGACCATTTTTTTTTAACTTTCCAGAATTTCACACAAATGTAGTCGTAGAAAAATATGTAAAATTTAAAAAACAAAACAAAAAACCACCACCAGCCACAAATATGCATTTCCCCCATTGGCTAAAGCATAAAAATGCACATGGGGGGGGGGATTTGTGCATTTTGTGGAGATTTGCACATTTTCCCAAGTGTGAGTTTGCACAAATTCGGGAAGTTGGAAAAAAAATCCTATTCCATCAATGAGCAGATAATGGAATGAAAGGCACTGGTGGCAATCCATGAAATGCAGACAGAACAGAATTTACAAAATCCGTACATCCCTACAAACTTTCCTGGGTCCATTGTCTTTAGCAGAGAAAGTAATCATGTAATCCATCCACCTCACATGGTCTCCAGATATAATATGAAAAAGTTATGCCTGTGGTTTGGAATGTGAATGGATCACAGAAAAGAGTTACCACACCACAGAAGTAACATACGCCCGAAGTAATTCTCATTCACACACACAAAAGCAAGACAAATAAAGCACACATGTATGCCTTAATACATACAATACTAGAGTGAATATACAATTGTGAGAGGTACCTCTGAGTTCCCAATGGCCCCCATTTTTCATTCTGACTTATCTAGGCCCATTAGTCCCTGGAAATAATGCCAATGGGAAGATTCATTCTGAGTGAATATGGCTTTGTAATCTTTAGTTCGTTCAAATTCAAAACCTGCTACATTAAGTGGTTACTTCCTCTTCTTGTCATGGTAGTGATTCTTACAGACTTCACTGTAATAAATTATTTTTGAGGTGGTATATGATTAAAAATAAAAGTTTTCCTTATTCTAAACATTTATGAAATGATAAAGAAACACATCAGACAAATGATAGGAAGCTCATTGGTGTGTCATTGTGCTATCACCAAAGCATGAAAATTAGGGGGCAGAACCAAAATGTATTGGGAAGCCAAACTGCCACACACACATACACACACACACACACACTGGGTTCCATGGGCCAGATGACATCAGTGGGTGTGGCCATGCAATCACAACTAACAACATCCATTTTTAATGAACATCTATGATTAAAGAAGAGTGAGAAAAGCTTGTGTAACAATTTCAACAATTACTTGCAGCACAATCCTATACGTGTCTATTCAGAGTTAGAAGAAAGTCCCATTGAGCTCAGTGGGTCTTATTTCCATGTAGGTGTGTATAGGATTCCAGCCATGACCCAATAAAAGCTCTCATATCCTTTACTTTATGTTTCTTATCAAAAGAATTCAATTATCTCTTGGTAGTTTGAAATATGACGTTGCTATAATTAGTTGTGGTCAGTTATTCCAGATCAAGAATTGTTATTTTTTTAATTCAAAAATTGACAAGGCCCAAATAGTCCATCACCATGACCACCACCACTTGATTTATATTCTGTCTTCATTCAGTAATCAGTATTCAAGATGGCTTACAATGATGACATGAATACCGTAGTACAAATGGGCAATATAAAATAACAAAAATGCATCATAAGATAGTATAAAATATAGCATAACTAACTACAAAGACACTAAGGTAAACATGTTGTAATTAAACAACAGCAGTAGTAATTTCAATCCTCTAGTCAGTGATTTTATGAAGCCCATTACCTCTCAGGCTCATGGATGAAAATTTGCCCTGACCTATTAAAAATGGTCCCAGCCAATTAATCAGCAAACATTTTGGTTGCTTAATTTATTGACTAAAGTATGCCGCTGTAATTCGTACACTTCAGATTCTAAAACCATCTCAGAGATGATGGGGCCTACGTTGCACAAAAGGGCTGTGTTAGCTGTGATCCCCCCCCCCACACACACTATTTTAAAACTTTAAGACATTCTGAGGAGATGAGGGGAAAAGCAGACATCCTAGAAATTTCTTTTTCCCTACCATTGCTTCTTTCTCACTCTGCAAAGCATCTGCTAAGACCTCATTCATCACAGTGATAGCTGTGAATGAATAGCTGTGTAATACCCCAAGGCCTTGTCTGCTCTGGTGGTGTAACGCCTAACCTCTTCTCTGTTAAAGGGAAGGCTACATGTCCTTTTGTCAACCTGTCAGCAAACACTTCTCTCCTGATACTATTTGTTCAACCCCTCCAGACAATGTCGACCTTCTGCAAATGCTTCACTTTGAAGAAAGCTCCTGATAGGAGTTTTGTGATCTTGCATTTTTATACCATTTCACAATAGCCCCCAAATTGTGTTTGGGATAGGGTGAGTAGGGAGGTTTCTCAGTGTTATTTTGCATATTTAGACACTGGGTCTTGCTGAATGATCAGAAATCTTTAGTCTCATCTTCCATACGCACGATCTCTCATTGAACATTAAGGATAATTAATCCTTCACTTGAGGGTGGAATGCACAAGCACACTAACTCCATTGTCCCCATCACCCTCCATTAGTTGGATGGGAAGCCTTCTCGACTAGGGAAGGCCATCATGGGGAAATCTGGCCCTTTGGGGGCTCACCAGATTTCCCCGAAACCCCTTGCTTTGCTTGCATTTGTAAGCCAAGCCACAGGCTTTCTTCCCAAATCCAGGAACTTTCTCAGTTTGTTTCCCCTCAAATTGACATTTACACAAACTGCACCTGGAATGCATAACTTACATAAATTTTGGGCACAATTTGCTTCATTTGCACAAATTGCAGCTGTAATATGAACAAATTGTGCTTGCAATTTGCACAGTTCAAGCACATTACAGTCAAATTTTGTGTAAATTATGAAAGTTGGATTTGCAATTTGTGTGAATAGCAATTTAAGAAAAACAAACCCGAAAATGCGCAAGCTGGCTGACTCGTTACGGATTGAGTTGGGCCAGCCTGTGGGAAAATGAGCTGAAGCCTGGGGGCTCGAGCTGGTAAAAGCAGATTGCACTCCCTGGATGGATTCCTCCAACATCCCTATTCTCTACTCATATAGGCTCCCCATGTGATTTAGGGCCAAAACAGAAATTACATTAAATCTCTATCTAGCAGCTGTGTCTCCCCCCACCCTTTATTCATGTTTTTACTCTAGAGCAGGCATAGAGGAATTTAAAATTCCCCTATCCCTAATGCTAGAGTCCCTATCCCCCTGTGTCTAGAGTAAAGATTTATTTAATTCCTTAATGTAGCTGCTAGATTTAGAGTAATGTCTCCTTTGGGCCTTCAAAGCTGGTCATCCAGGGTTCAAAATACGGATTTGCAACTCAGCAAAACTCCAACTCCCTAATAGCTCATTCTGACTTATGTCTGTACCAGGCTGCGGTCTTTATTTTCATTTCGTTTTTTCACATGAAAATTCAGGTGTATTTTTGTGTCCATTTCCCCACATGCATGCATCAATTGTGTACGTTTTGGAAATGTACAGTGTTTTCTCTCATTAACTAAAGCATGTTCATGTACATTTTTCCAAACTACACATTTTTCGAACACTGTTGTGCTGCGAATCACATCACAAACTCGGAAATTCATGGACTTAGACTGCTGATTGTATTTGGTTCTGGGAGGTGCAAATTAGGTAAATTCTGTTCAAAAAACAAACTGAAACAAATTTCTCACACATCCCTAGTTGTAAATCATGCTATTCATACATGAATAGAACAGGCTCCCTGTTGCTGATGTTCACACTCCAATTCATGGAGGGCAGCGAGGATGGCAAAAGAGGGGGCAGAGGTAACATACTCATCTCCACTCTTCATCATGTGATTCTGGTTGGGGAGAGGCAGGTGGGATGTCCAGATAGCCCCACAATGTCACATGAACATGGCTGTAGGTAGTTGAGATTGAATAATCTGATTCCTTGATCAGCTAACACAGAGATGTCTATTTTATTTTATTTTATTTATTTTATTTTATTATTAAATTTATTAATCGCCCATCTGGCTGGTCACCCAGCCACTCTGGGCGATGTACAACAAACAATAAAAACAGTTTAAAACAATAAAATTCTACAATAAAAACATTTTCTAAAATACCCTAACCCACCCCAAACGCCTGACTGAACAACAGCGTTTTTAATGCACGACGGAAGCTCATTAAAGAGGGGGCATGATGGAGTTCCCTAGGGAGGGAGTTCCACAGAGTGGGGGCCACCACAGAAAAGGCCCTCTCCCTCGTCCCCACCAGTCTAGCTGTCCTGGCTGATGGGACAGAGAGAAGGCCATCCGAGGCTGATCTTGTTAAGCGGCCTGTCTGGTACTGCTGGAGGCGCTCCTTAAGATAGGTTGGGCCGGAACCATATAGGGTTTTAAAGGTCAAAACCAACACCTTGAATTTGGCCCGGAAAACAACTGGTAACCAGTGCAACTCCTTCAGCACTGGAGTGATGTGATCTTGCCGGCGGCTGCCTTTAATCAGGCGAGCCACCGTGTTCTGTACCAGCTGCAGTTTCCGAACCGTCTTCAAGTGTAACCCCACGTAGAGCGCATTACAGTAGTCTAAACGAGAGGAGACCAGGGCATGTACTACCGATGGGAGCAGATGGTTGGGAAGGAAGGGGCGCAGCCGCCGTATCAGATGCGTCTACCTTCCCTTCCCATCTTCTCCATCTCTAGTTTCATTTTTATCTTTGTCTGCCTTGGTATCATCGTCCTACTTACCTCACTGAAAACAAATACTAGAGTTTCTGTTATTCCACAGTATCCAAAGACTGTAACAGAGACATAATTTATTTATAAGAAGCCTCTTTTGTCTCTGATAGTTTTGTACCACATGATATGATAGTTTTTTCTTCAAAGTTCTAGGCCTTTATCTTTAGGCCTTTAACTAAAGTTAGTTAACCATTCTCTTCCATTTATATTTTGTTAGTCTTCCAAAAATAGTCTTCCATCTAAGTAGGATATGGAAGCCCCATCACCCCATTTACTTCACCAGGGCATGTGTATAATCTGTGCTTGCTGAACTGTGGTCCATTTTTTGATGTCATAGCCTTTATCTATTTCTTTTCATTCTGCAGCAGGTCTTGGATTTGGGTGACAATGTGTGTGTGTGTGTTTGGTGTGTGTTAATCCTCAAAGCTAAGCAAGATTCTTGGAGCACCATCCATCAAATGTAGCTCCCATTCATGCCAATGGGTGCTACAGTGCAGTGTGCAGTTCATTGCATCTGTATTTGTCAATTTGATCATTTCTAATAGGAACAAAATATGCTGATATAAGTAACTGCAGGGGAAATTCCTTATTTGAGTAAATTAATGTATTGTATTTAGAATACATAGAAGCAATCTGCCTTCCAAGCACAGAATCTCTCTTACATGTTATGAATAACTTGCCTTTTGTGACATGCCTGCCAGAAGAGCTAAGTTTCCATTTTTTCTGTTGTTTTTCTCACAAGATGACATTCTTATACTTTAAGAGGAACTCCTGGTGGTATGCATTAGTGTACAGTAGCATATTTTCATGAATAAGCAGAACTACTATCTGGTAAAACAGGAAATAACATGTGGAAGAAATACATAGTGAGATCTTCTATGTATGTTTACTCAGGAGCAAGCCCCACTGATGTGAATAGGATTCATCCCCAGGTATATGTGCATAGGATTCCAGAGTTAGGCTGCAATGTGGGAGTAAGTCCCATTTATTTATTTAATTTATTTATTTGATTTATTTGCCGCCCATCTGGCTGGCTGCCTGGCCACTCTAGGCAGCCTCCAATACTAATAACAAATTTACATAATCAACTGAACAAAACAACATAACAAAATAACACTACTCTAAAAAACCCTAACCCTCACAGGGCTAAGTGACATCCATGGCCCTGTGGGGAAGAAGCAGCAATAAGGGAGCAGGCAAAGGGAACATCAGGGCCTGCTCCAGTTGGAGTCCCCCCCCGCCCCCAGGGCTAAGTGACATCCATGGCCCTGTGGGGAAGAAGAAAGAGCAAAGGAGCAGGCAAAGGGAACATCAGGGCCTGCTCCAGTTGGACTGCTCCTCCTTTGGGAGATGAGAGGGGGGAACGGCCATCCCACCAGCCCTGCTGACAGTCTACCGAATTCTCCCCCCCCCCTCCCCATTGCCTTTTCCTTGTGTGTCGTGTCTTTTTTAGATTGTAAGCCTGCGGGCAGGGACTGTCTTCTTTGTTAATTGATTGTAAGCTGCTCCGGGACCAGGAGCCTTTTTTAGCTGAGGAGTGGGATTAAAATACAATAAATAAATAAATAAATAACCCACCCCAAATGCCCTTCTGAACAGCCAGGTTTTTAAAGTCCAGCAGAAGTGCATCAAAACTCAATGGGGCATACTTCTGAGTAGAGATGCATAGGATTGTAATGATAAGCACTTTGAAATTCCATTGGTCTAATACAATAAAGACATGCTGAGAATTTCTGTAGGTTTACATTGTAATGCAAACTGATTGAATTCACACTTCACTTCCCAAGCCTACACACAAATTTTCCTGAATTTTGTGGTGCAATTTGCAAATTCAAAAATAAATGTGCACAGAATATGTGTAAAATAGGGAAAACATGCACAAAATGCATATAATATGGAAACATGCATACAAGAATGCATCTATTAGGGGTTAGTGTGCATAAAACTTCATTTATACTAGTGAAAATCTCTTACAAAATGTGTATATTTAGAAAGGTGTATACAAAAATGTGTGTTTTGGGGAAAATGAATACAAAAATGCATACATTTCGATAAATGCGCATGAAAATACATTTAAATTTCTGTTTTGTTGTTGTTCAGTCGTTCAGTCGTGTCCGACTCTTCGTGACCCCATGGACCATAGTACGCCAGGCCTTCCTGTCCTGCGCACTCTCCCGGAGTGTGCTCAAGTTCATATTCATTGCATCCGTGATGCTATCTAGCCATCTCATCCTCTGCCGTCCCCTTCTCCTTTTGCCTTCAGTCTTTCCCAGCATCAGGGTCTTTTCCAGAGAGTTTTCTCTTCGCATTAGGTGGCCAAAATATTTCAGCTTCAGCTTCAGTATCTGTCCTTCCAATGAGCACTCAGGGTTGATTTCCTTTAGGATGGACTGATTTGACCTCCTTGCAGTCCAGGGGACTCGTAAGAGTCTTCTCCAGCACCACAGTTCGAAAGCATCAATTCTTCGGCGCTCAGCCTTCCTTATAGTCCAGCTCTCACAGCCATACATTACTACTGGGAAAACCATAGCTTTGATTAGACGGACCTTTGTCGGCAAGGTGATGTCTCTGCGTCTTACTATGCTGTCTAGGTTTGCCATAGCTTTCCTCCCAAGGAGCAAGCGTCTTTTAATTTCATGGCTACAGTCACCGTCTGCGGTGATCTTGGAGCCCAAGAAAGTAAAATCTGTCACTGCTTCCATTTCTTCCCCTTCTATATGCCAGGAAGTGATGGGACCAGATGCCATGATCTTAGTTTTTTTAATGTTGAGTTTCAAACCAGCTTTTGCACTCTCCTCTTTCACCCTCAACAAGAGGCTCTTGAGATCCTCTTCGCTTTCTGCCATTAGGGTGGTATCGTCTGCATATCGGAGGTTGTTGATAATTCTCCCAGCAATCTTAATTCCGAGGGGAATTAAAATTTCTGTTTACTTTTTTTTTTAAAAAATAAACAGAAGTAGAAATAGGACAGAATTAACTTAGTTTAAGAAAAATGAGGAACTAAGCAGAACTGAATTTGATGGATTTGTTGATTCCGATGTTTTTGTGTTAATTACATTTACACAATTAATTTCACATCTAGTTTGGCCCTGACCTGATGTGCCTGTTCTGATTCGGGTTTTAGTAATTGACTGATTGATTTTTTAAAATGAATTACACTTTGTGTGCAATCCTATGCATGTTTAGACAGAAATAAGCCCTACAACTCCCAACATCTGCCAGCCATTCCTATGCTAGCCGGGGATGCTGGGAGTTGTAGGACTTATTTCTGTCTAAAAAACGTGCACAGGATTGCATGGTTTCAAGATGTCATGCTGCATGACTATTTGCTATTACCTTTCACTAACTTTTCATCATATTTACAGAGTCATGTTATTTGGGGACAAAATCCTTTCTAAATGGAAATTACCAGATATATCAACTTTGTAAGGGCTCAGTTAGCTCAAGCCAACTCTTAGACCTTATAGTTGTTGGTAAAGCGAACCCATCATGAATCCAAATGATTTCTGAATCTGAATTTAGTAGAGAACCAATATGGCACAGAAGCTAAAGTCAAGTGTCTGACTTGTAATTTGGACCGTAAGCAATCTTCTTCTTCTTTGCAAGCTCTGCCTTTGCTTCTGTTACTCTGTAAAGGACCAGGGTGATATATAAGAATAAATTAGGGGTGTAGAAACCCCACTTACCGTTCTGCTCTGGAGTCCGCTGGCAGGGGGAGGTGATCCATCCCTCACCCTGGAATCCTCCCCGGCCGGTTCCGCTCTGCGGCAAGCCCGTGGAGCCGCTGGCTGGGGCCGCCCACAGTCGGACTTCTGTCCATTGCTGGGCTGCGGCTGCAAATGGCATCCAGTGTAGGGGACGCCATTTGTGTCCCTGCCCTTGGCCGTGATTGGCTATGTAAATATTTACGTAGCCTATCACGGCAAACAGCAGGGACGCAAATGGTGTAAATATTTACGTAGCCAACCATGGCCAAGCACAGGGACGCAAATGGCATCCCCTACCCCGGACACCATTTGCGGCCATAGCCCAGCAGTGACAGTAAGAGGACGGACCTGGACCGGCCGGCGCCAGGTAGGGTCCGTCCCGACCGGGCTTCGCGGGGTGGCAGGGGGGGCAGTCCATTCCGCCACAGACTCTGGGGAGGGGGCAGATTCTATGAAATCCAGCCTCATTGGAGTCCGTCGTGGATTTCTCCATGGCGGATTTCTCTGCCATTCCTAGAATAAATTGAAATAAAATAACTGGGGCTTAGGAAACCTTGGTTCCAATCCCTGATCAGCCATGCACTTATTGTGTGGCCTTGGGCAGGTATCTATAGGACTATGTTCACACAGTCACCAACTTATACATTTAGTCCATTCATGGAAGGGAGAGCTATGACCACTCATCTGCCCTTGATGTCTGCATGTTAGCATAATGTCTGAAAATGGGTGTTTAGCTCTCCACACCAACAGGGAGAGCGTACACATGCACAGCTGATTTTCAGACATCAAGGAGAACATGCAGATCTTGCAGATTGGGTGAACAGTGCATGCAACATTAACTGCAGTCTTCCTCCAACCATAGACTATATGTAGAGGCAATCAGGTGAATTGGGTTTATCTATCAGGCTAATCTGAGTCACAGTTTTTGGTCAGCTGGACTGACATTTCTCAAAAAAGACATTTTTGATTAATTTTCTGGGGGGAAAAGGTATTTTTTTATTTGTCAAACTCCTTGTGAACTGTGTGAATTGTGAATTTGTCAAACTCCTTGTGAATTGTGGGAGATTCCAGGTCTCTCTCTCCTCCCCCTGAGAATATGTGGTAAAATGTCTTCCCCAGTTTTGCTGCTCAGAGGCACGATTGTGGATAAGGATTTAATATTTGTTAATATTGTTGAAAGAAGCAATAGGTTGGGCCCCTTCTCCTTCCAGTCTTCCTCCTTTTTTGGCCCACTACTCTCTTCATTCACCAGACCAGTGTGAACTAAAAACAGAGGGTTTTTTTTAACCCTTTTTCAAACTGTTCTAGAGAATACTCAGATCAGAAGCCCCCTCTCATTTCCCCACACATAAGCAGACTGGAGAATTTTGGGTGGCCATTAATAATATATAGTTTCTGTACAATCAAGTGTATTCACTAAAATCGGGGTACTGTCCAAATCTGTATTTATTAGCTATTAAGCTGACAGATTTTCACATATGGTGTTACAAAGGAATAGGCTGGTAGGTGACTTTGGAACAGCCTATAGCTCAGTGGTGGAGGACATGGTTTAGATGTATACCATACTAGTCTGGGGACAAACTGAAATGTCTCCTTTGAATTTATTTTTGAAAGCAATTTCTTTTCTACAACCCCATCAAGGTAACACTATATCCCTCTTGTGCATCTATACCTCATAGGACACACAACAGCATTTGTTGTGGTATTTTGGATAATATGGAATAAAAAGCAGGAAATAACACTACAATAGCAGTATATCGAATGTGTGATGTTCCCCAACAATTATCAGTGCACCTCAATACCGCTACAAAGCAATAGTGTAGAACTAGCCCTAGTATAAAGGCAGCTTCATGTGGTGTGTCTCCTAATCCTGGTGATAAAACACCACACAGCCACTAAAGGCTTTCTCATCTCCATTTGTGGTGGGCAAGAATCAGTGATGCCCATTTTCCACCAGACTCAGCCACAAAGAACTGTTCTTTCCAGTCCAGTGACATAGTGCTCTGTGAGTTAGTGTGGTGGAATCTGATCTTGACTTGAATTTGGCAAGATTGCCTGCATCTCTTCAGAACACTCACGTTGCTGATGCTGTGCTTTTACACACTCAAGCTAATCTTTCCCTTCTATTTTCTTTCCTAAGCAATAAACATAACCAGAGTTCCATATATAAATGGGGGAAAAAACATCACTGCCTATTTTATATCCTTTCCAATTTGAAGCAGAACTAGCACTGTTGAAAATGACAGTACATATGTTATGACTGTTTGCATTTTCCAAAGCCTCTGGTTAAATTTTGCATAATTGGTTCCTGCTCAAGATAGAACCTTGCAAGGATCATTTATAAGACACTGAAACAGATAAAGAGCTAGTGTAAGAAACAGAAAACAGATACTGCTAGTAAGAGAAAGTATGTCTACCATAGGGGAAGTATTAAGTGGGTCCCACATGGATTAAAACTCAGATCCCGGCTGCCTTTTATCCATATAAATGATCCAGATGGTAGGATCAAGTTAAATGATTACATTTGATGATGCTGATTGGAGTGTACAGATCACAAAGATTGCTGCCAGAGGAAGAAATTTGCTTTAGAATAGGATGAAAGGCTGATATGATGCATTTAATGTTCACATATAAATGAACAGTAGCATGCACACATGCACTGAGTCACACGCAGATTCTGGTCTTGAGCTGAGAGTATGTTTGAGGTTACAAATAAGCAGTGATGCTGGCGAAACTCAGAATTAGGTGACTTGACTGTTGAATCCGCTATGTTCGTAATGCTCGCATGATACTGAGGTTGGATGGCTATCTAATGCACTTCATTAAACAAATTGAGATTGGTTATGAGAGCCTAAACTTCCTGGATTGCCCATGTGAACATGTCCTTTCACATGCCTGTTCTAGGAAATGCCTGCCAGTCAGAAATGCTGTCACTAAATACAACTCCCTCTTTTCTCTGGAAAAGACCCTGATGCTGGGAAAGACTGAAGGCAAAAGGAGAAGGGGACAACAGAGGATGAGATGGCTAGATAGCATCACCGATGCAATGAATATGAACTTGAGCACACTCCGGGAGAGAGCGCAGGACAGGAAGGCCTGGCGTGCTATGGTCCATGGGATCACGACTGAACGACTGAACAACAAGCCACACTGTGTCAAGCACAAAAAGAGCTTTTCTAGAGCTCTTAATACTTTAGGAAAACCCTCCTTTCATGCTTGTAGCAAATGTGGCTGTCTTCACAGTAGGGATGTACGAAAGTCACCTTTCCACAGCTTGGATTCATGGGGGGGGGGGAGGCACTCCATCCCTCCCCCTGGAATCCTCCCTGGGCCGGCTCCAATTCACACGCCTTTCATGGGTTGGGGGGGCGGGGGCTTCGTTCTGCTATGGATTTCGGGGGGCTGGATGCACTGGCATTCGGCCTCACCGAGATCCATGATGGAATTCTCTGACATCCCTACTTCACAGATTGTGTTTTAGCCTGGGAAGCACTTTCGACAGTGGTCATGTGATTACACCAGAACATGTCTGGTGTAATCAATTCCAACAAGAAGAAAAGGTGGAAGACAACAGAAGAATCCAGTGTGGCTTCACAAAAAGCTTAGGGATGACCTGAAAACAAAAAAGGACACATATAGGAAGTGGAAAGAAGGCCAAGTAACAAAGGAAGAGTACAGGCAGATAGCACAGAATTGCAGGGATGGCGTCAGGAAGGCTAAAGCTGAGAATGAGCTGAGGTTAGCAAGGGATGTTAAAAACAACAAAAAGGCTTTCTTCAGCTACATGCATAGTAAAAGGCAGAGGAAAGAAATGGTGGTTCAGCTATTAAATAAGGATGGCAAAACGATAACAGATGACAAAGAAAAGGCAGAGGTGCTCAATTCCTACTTTGGCTCAGTCTTCTCCCAAAAGAGGGTCTATGACCCCCCTGGCAAAGGCGAAGTACAGGCTGAAGGGGCAGGATTGCAGCTTGAGATCGACAGGCATATGGTCAAGGAACACCTCATTACTTTGAATGAGTTCAAATCTCCAGGGCCAGATGAACTGCATCCTAGAGTCATAAAGGAACTGGCAGAAGAACTCTCAGAACCGCTGTCTATTCTCTTTGAGAAATCATGGAGGACGGGGGAAGTGCCAGATGACTGGAGGAGGGCTAATGTTGTCCCTATCTACAAAAAGGGTAAAAAGGAGGAACCTGGGAACTACAGACCAGTCAGTCTGACATCAATCCCTGGGAAAATTCTGGAGCAGATCATAAAGCAACCCATCTGGAAGCACCTTGACAACAACGCCGTGATTACTCGAAGCCAACATGGATTTGTCAAAAACAAGTCCTGCCAGACAAATCTGATCTCATTTTTTGATCAAGTCACCTCCCTTGTAGACCGTGGGAATGCTGTAGACATCATATACCTTGACTTCAGCAAAGCTTTCGACAGAGTGCCCCATGATATCCTGATGGGCAAACTAGCTCAAAGTGGGCTAGATGAAACAACAATCCGGTGGATCCACAGTTGGCTACAGAATCGGACTCAAAGAGTGCTTATCAATGGGACCTTCTCCAACTGGGGAGAGGTAACGAGTGGGGTACCGCAGGGCTCAGTCCTGGGCCCAGTGCTCTTCAACATTTTTATTAATGAATTGGAGGAGGAGGTGCAGGGAATTCTGATCAAATTTGCAGATGACACAAAATTGGGAGGGATAGCTAATACTTTGGAAGAGAGAAACAAAATTCAAAGTGATCTGGATAGACTGGAGCGCTGGGTAGAAAACAACAGAATGGCATTTAATAGGGACAAATGCCAAGTTTTGCACCTAGGAAAAAGAAACCAAATGCACAGTTACAAGATGGGGGATACGTGGCTCAACCACACTACAAGCGAGAAGGATCTTGGAATTGTGGTCGATCAGAAGCTGAATATGAGCCAACAATGTGATATGGCTGCAAAAAAGGCAAATGCTATTTTGGGCTGCATTCATAGAAGCATCGCTTCCAAATCCCGGGAAGTACTAGTTCCCCTCTACTCAGCACTGGTTAGGCCTCATCTGGAGTACTGTGTCCAGTTCTGGGCACCACACTTTAAGAACGATGCAGACAAGCTGGAGAGGGTTCAGAGGAGGGCAACAAAGATGATCAGGGGACTGGAAACAAAGCCCTCTGAAGAGAGAGTGAAAGAACTGGGCATGTTTAGCCTTGAGAAGAGAAGACTGAGGGGAGATATGATAGCACTCTTCAAGTATTTGAAAGGTTGTCACAGAGAAGAAGGCCAGGATCTCTTCTCGATCATCCCAGAGTGCAGGGCATGGAATAATGGGCTCAAGTTACAGGAAGCCAGATTCTGGCTGAACATCAGGAAAAACGTCCTGACTGTAAGTAGGGGTGGACGAAAGTCACTTACCTGTCCTCGAAGGACGTTCGCGGTGGGGGGGAGGCGCTTCGCTGCTCCCCCCGCGAAGTTCCGGCCGGGGGGGGAGGCTTCCCACCTCGCCCGGCCGCGAACGCGAAAGTTAAAAAAAAAAAAAACACCCCCTGATAGGCTACGTGACGATTCACGTAGCCTATCACGGCTAGATCTGCAAAGTCAGCCGTGATAGGCTACGTCAATCGTCACGTAGCCTATCACGGGTGACTTTAAAAAAAAAAAAAAGCGCGTACACTAATGGCGGCCCCCATAGGGAGCTGCCATTCGCGTTCCTTATTTAGTCGTTGTAGTCTACGTAAATGTTTACGTAGACTACGGCGAAAATAAGGGCAACGCAAATAGCGTTGCCCTTATTTTCGCCGTAGTCTACGTAAACATTTACGTAGACTACAGCGACCAAATAAGGAACGGGAATGGCGGCTCCCTATGGGGGCCGCCATTATCCGTACACACTTTTTTTTTTTTTTTAAAGTCACCTGTGATAGGCTACGTGACGATTGACGTAGCCTATCACAGCTGACTTTGCAAATCTAGCCGTGATAGGCTATGTGAATCATCACGTAGCCTATCAGGGGGTGTTTTTTTTTTCTTTGATTGCAATGGTGGTGGCAGCAGCTGGTTGAAAGACCAGCTGCCGCTCCCGCCCCGCTCGAACACCCGCCGAACCGCCGGCCGGACCCGCCGCCGGGAGGGACATTCGGCAAAGGTAAGTCCCGTCCCAGGGGGTGTGTGGGGGGCAGGGGGGGTTCGGAGGATTTCTCCCCGAAACTTGTTCGGGGGGCCGAACACGTTGGCGCTCGGCCCCCCGAAGTTTCGGGGAGAAATTCTCCGCCAACCCTAACTGTAAGAGCAATACAACAATGGAACCAATTACCTGGGGAGGTGGTGGGCTCTCCCACACTGGAGGCCTTCAAGACGAGGCTGGACAGCCATTTGTCAGGGATGCTCTGACTTGGATCCCTGCATTGAGCAGGGGGTTGGACTCGATGGCCTTGTAGGCCCCTTCCAACCCTACTATTCTATGATTCTATGTCACTTGGGTGGTCACCTGGAAAGAAACAAAGAAACAAAGAAAGGGAAAACTACAAAGAAATAGTTGAATTGAGATGGGCAGGGGGCAAAGAACAAGGCAAAGCAGGAAACTAAAGTCCTATTTAATTATTTTTCGGGGGGGTTATAAAGAATCGAAAGAAAGAAAAAGAAAGAAAGAAAGAAAGAAAGAAAGAAAGAAAGAAAGAAAGGGAAAAGTAATAAGTATAGTTGAATTGAGAATGGCAGAGTGTGGGGCAAAGAACAAGGCATGACAAGGGGGAAACTACAGTACTTTTTAGATATTTTTCATTGTTGTTTTTAAATAAAGAATCTAGAAAAGAAAGGCAATAGTTGAATTGAGAAGGACTGGGTGGGAAAGAAGAAGAACGACGAAGCTGCAGTACAACACACACACACCACAGAGATCTAGCCAACTAACCAACTCTAACCAGCCCTCTCTCACACAATGAAACAAACACAGGCTGATCTCCAATATACGTATACAGTATCCCCCTCTCCCTGTCCTCCACCACTGTCACTGAATGGAGACTGCTGGGTTCAGCCCTAACTTGGCAACTAGAGTTAACATTCACCAAAGCTCACCATTTCCCCCTCCCTCCTCTTCCTCTCCCCTCCCCTCTCCATCCTCCTCCTTGCCCCCTGTCTGATCTTTCACAAGTTGATACATTTAGAGGCAGGTTGTCAGGGCTTCAGAAGGCTTCCGAATAGCTCCGAATCTCCGAGGCGGACCGAGGCACTTCAGCAGTGATCCACTTCCCTTCGGACTGCCTCGGTGTTGGTCTGATCCACTTCAGATCTCAATAAGGCACTCCCAAAGTATCCCAATTTGCTTCAGGATTCAGATTTGGCACAGAAGCAATGCACAGCCGTAGTAAGTAGGTATAGGTGAACAAGCGATTTTCACTATCACTGAGATTTTCTGAACACCACCTTGAAGCTCGGCTTGCCTTGTTTCCTGTGCTCGATTGCGATCTTTTGTAATTTCATTCGAACAGGAAAAAGTGTGTATTTTAAATGGGAAAAATGCAAATGTTTGAATGCAAAAGCAAGTTCTGTAATTTGTAAACCTATTCAGAGAACATGCTTTCCTACTCATATTTGGGGATGCGAACAAGAAATGTTGGCATCGTTTCTGAACATAAATGAAATTCTTGTACATCCCTGCATGCAAGTCTCTTGGACCCTGGAAGTGCCCTCAGAAGTTTCCACAAGTTCTCTATCTCACTTTTCCCCTTCCTCACCCCATGAATATGCCAACAGAGCTGTCTTGACTTGAGAATGTTTGGCATAGTTCTAGTTTTCACTCACAGAATGGCTCTTCATTACGTGCAATGTCTGCAGATGAGGATTGATTGATGGATTGATTGATTGATTTCATTTCTATACCACCCAATAGCCGAAGCTCTCTGGGCGGTTCACAAAAATTAAAACCAAACAACACACAATAAAACAATTTAAAATATATAGAACATTGAATTACTGGATGATAGTAAATGTGCTTAGAACTGAGGTGCTAGTTCCTCTTCCTTATGGAAAAATATTGATATTTTATCTACATAAGCAGATATGCATAGTAATATATAATACAAGGCATCAGTAACTTATTATACAAAGTAGAATGTAGGGAAATAAAGCAGGTAAGCAAGAAAGCAATATAGAATATTAAAATCCTGTCTATCAAGTAATTTGAATCTATCTGTAGAATTAATCCAGTGCTATGCATTGTGGAAATAATTATTGCCTAATAAACTTCTGTTACATTCTCTCTTTCTTGTAATTGCAGATTATTAGATACAATTCATAACCCTGAATTCCCGGATCTCTGTTGATATTACATATTCGTATTCTTCAATACTTTTGCTTGGCTTCATATGGAATTAACAAGCCTTTGTATTTGTGAATTAAAATTTGGCTTACACATATTAAAGAGCAGTTGCTAATGGGGTTAATGGAGGTGACATCAATGAACAGAGCTACTTTTAACAGAGTCCCATAAGGATCTGCTATTGGTCCAACTCCATTAATCATATTATTAACAATCTCGGTCATAATGTAAAAGTCTTGGTGATAAAAAAAAAAAAACCTAGATAGTAGCAGAGTATAATTATGGAGATACACTGTTTTTACAGAGGACTAGATTATCTACATGGGTCTTGAATGAAATAACATGAAATCCCAAACAGATAAATATAAAACCATAGTTCTAACAAGAGGGGGAGGCATAAATGTAGATAAAGGTTTTGATTACAGGATAAGAGAGACTTTTGAAGCATTTTATTGGCCTTGTTGCTGCCCCAGATGTGTTTTTAATCCTTATTTATTATTATTTTAATATTACATTTATATCCCACCTTTCTTCCATCATGGAACCCAAGGTGGCTACATGTGGTTCCCGGGTGGTCTCCCCTCCAAACACTGACGAGACCCAACCTGCTTAGCTTCAGCAAGGTGGCTGTCTCAAGTGCCTTCAGACTATGCCCCGGGACCCGGATGTTCTTATTTATGTTTGTTCTGTTATTTTGTTCTTAACATTTTAATGTTTATTGTGGAGCACTTTCCCTGAAACAAAGGGAAGAAATATATTAAAATAAATTAACTTATTGGTAGGGTGACCATGTGTCCTACTTTACAGAGGACAGTTTTCTATTTGAAGCTGTCCTCTATTTGCAGGACTGCACAGTCCAAATCTGGTTTAAAAATAAAAGATACTCATTAAGCCCACTGACATGTATCCCTTTCTTCTCATCCATGTGGGAACAAATGATACCACCAAACAGAGCTACGAAGAAATCACATCAGACTTTGAGGCTTTGGGAAGGAAACTCAAGAACTTTGGGGCCCAGATAGTTTTCTCATCCATCCTTCCAGTAGTTAGAAGAGGGATAGAAAGGGAATGAAAAATACTCCATGTGAATGACTGGCTACGAAGGTGGTGCCGACAAGAGAGATTTGGATTCTGGGACCACGGGCTATACTTCCTGGAAGATGGGCTGTTGGCAAGGGATGGGTTGCACCTCACAAAGGCTGGGAAGAATGTGTTTGGCCACAGCATGAAGAACTTCATCAGGAGGGCTTTAAACTGAATCCTACAGGGAAGAGAGATGTAAAATTGGGGGTAACAATGGATGTAAAGTTGGGGGTAACAATGGATGTAGGCTCATGCACTGCAATGGAGAGAACAGCTCTAATAGCACCCAATAATAGTCTTCAGACACATGTAGGAAGAAAGCCAGACTATGAAGCACATGGTCTTCGATGTCTATACACTTACACTAATGCCCAGAGTATGGGAAACAAACAGAACGAACTTGAACTCTTAATACAAGAGGGAAATTATGACTTGATAGGTATAACTGAGACTTGGTGGGATGACTCTGATGACTGGAATACAGCAATTGAAGGATACAACTTGTTCAAAAAGAACAGGAGGAACAGAAAGGGAGGTGGGGTTGCACTGTATGTGAAAAATACATATCTCTGCACAGAAATACAGGAGGATGAGCTTGGTAGCCCCATCAAGAGCATCTGGACTGGATCAAAATAAATGGAGCAAAGAATAAAAGGAACCTGGTGGTCGGAGTCTACTACTGGCCACCCAATCAAGGAGAAGACGAGGATGAAACTTTTGAAAAGCAAATAGCCAATGTTTTAAAGAAGCATGATGTAGTAGTAATGGGGGACTTCAATTTCCCTGATATTTGTTGGGAGACAAATTCTGCAAAACATGGCCCCTCCAGGAAATTCCTGACTTGTGTGGCAGATAACGTCCTCCTACAGAAAGTAGAGGAAGGAACTAGAGGATTGGCTATCCTTGACTTGGTCCTAAACAACAGAGATGACTTAGTGGATCAAGTAGCAGTTACAGGAACTCTGGGGGAAAGCAACCATGTTGTAGAGTTCTTGGTTCTAAGGGAAGCAAAGGCTGAATGTAGTCAAACGTGTACCCTGGATTTTAGGAAAGCTGATTTTAATAAACTCAGAACAATGATCAGTAAGGTCCCATGGCGAGTGACCCTAACGAGAAAAGGAGTCCAAGATGGGTGGGAGCTTTTAAATAGGAAATTCTCAAGGCACAATTACAAACCATTCCAACAAGAAGAAAAGGTGGAAGACAACAGAAGAAGCCAATGTGGCTTCACAAAAAGCTTAGAGATTACCTGAAAACAAAAAAAGGACACATATAGGAAGTGGAAAGGAGGCCAAGTACAAAGGAAGAGTACAGGCAGGTAGCACAGAATTGCAGGGATGGCGTCAGGAAGGCTAAAGCTGAGAATGAGCTGAGGTTAGCGAGCGATGTTAAAAACAACAAAAAGGCTTTCTTCAGCTACATGCATAGTAAAAGGCAGAGGAAATAAATGGTTGTTCAGCTATTAAATATGGATGGTAAAATGATAACAGATGACAAAGTAAAAGCAGAAGTGCTCAATTCCTACTTTGGCTCAGTCTTCTTCCGAAAGAGGGTCTATGACCCCCCCTGGCAAAGGCAAAGTACAGGCTGAAGGAGCAGGATTGCAGCTTGAGATCGATAGGCATATGGTCAAGGAACACTGACGTACTTTGAATGAGTTCAAATTTCCAGGGCCAGATGAACTGCACCCTAGAGTAATAAAGGAACTGGCAGAAGAACTCTCAGAACCGCTGTCTATTCTCTTTGAGAAATCATGGAGGACGGGGGAAGTGCCAGATGACTGGAGGAGGGCTAATGTTGTCCCTATCTTCAAAAAGCGTAAAAAGGAGGAACCTGGGAACTACAGATAGAGATGTACGAAAGTGACTTACCTTTCGCGGATTATGTTGATGGTGGGGGGGAGGCGTTCCCTCCCTCCCCCTGGAATCCTGGCCGGGGGGGGAGGCACTCCGTTCCTCCCCCCGGAATCCTCGAACGGCCAGCTGTGCTCTGTGGCAGCTCCGCGGAGCAGCTGGACAGGCCCGGCTCGGCCAGGCCAGAGCCATCCGCAGCCGGATTTCCGGCCGCAGAGGGCTCTGGGTAAAAAAAACAAAAAACAACCACGTACGCAAATGGTGGCGGCTACAGCTGCCGCCATTTGTGTTTCTTCTTTTTGGCCATCTTAATCTATGTAAATATTTACGTAGACTATGACGGCAAAAATAAGGGGGAACGCAAATAGTGTAGTGGGTGCTATTTGCATCCCTTTTTCATTCACCATTTTAGCCTACGTAAATCTTTATGTAGGCTAAAACGGCGAATCAAAAGGGGATGCAAATAGAGCCCTCTATGCTATTTGCGTTCCCCTTGATTTTCGCCGTCATAGTCTACGTAAATATTTATGTAGATTAAGACAGTAAAAAGAAGGCCGTAGCTGCCGCCATTTGCATATGCGTTTTTTTTAAAACCCACCCCCAACCATGATAGGCTACATTAAGATTTACATAGCCTATCATGTATTTTTTTCTTTTTTAAAAAAACCTAGCCATGATAGGCTACGTAAATCTTTACGTAGCCTGTCACGTCTTTTTTTTTTTTTTAACAAGCCTGGAAATGGCAGCGGCGGCAGCCGGTCGGAAGACTGACCGCCGAAGCCGCCGCTGGAGCTGCCGCTGCCGCCCAGAAGATCCGCCCCAGGTAAGACTCATCCCCGGGGGGATCCGCAGGGAGGCAGGGGGGTGGCAGGCCGTTCCGCCACAGATTTCGGGGGGGCCGAATGCACTGGCATTTGGCCTCACCGAGATCTGTAGCGGAATTCTCTGACATCCCTACAGACAAGTTAGTCTGACATCAATCCCTGGGAAAATTCTGGAGCAGATGATAAAGCAATCCATCTGGAAGCACCTTGAAAATAATGCCGTGATTACTCAAAGCCAACATGGATTTGTCAAGAACAAATCCTGCCAGATGAATCTGATCTCATTTTTTGATCAGGTAACCTCCCTTATGGACCATGGGAATGCTGTAGACATCAGCAAAGTTTTCGACAAAGTGCCCCATGATATCCTGATGAGCACACTAGGTCAAAGTGTGCTAGATGAAACAACAATCCGGTGGATCCACAGTTGGCTACAGAATCAGACTCAAAGAGTACTTATCAGTGGGACCTTCTCCAACTGAAGAGTCGGTCATGACTTAATGACTGAACAACAAAAACAAGTGGGGTACCGCAGGGCTCAGTCCTGGGCCCAGTCCTCTTCAACATTTTTATTAATGACTTGGAGGAGGAGGTGCAGGGAATTCTGATCACATTTGCAGATGACACAAAATTGGGTGAGATAGCTAATACTTTGGAAGTCAGAAACGAAATTCAAAATGATCTTGATAGACTGGAGCGCTGGGCAGAAAACAACAGAATGACATTTAATAGGGATAAATGCCAAGTTCTGCACCTAGGAAAAAGAAACCAAAGGCACAGTTACAAGATGGGGGATACGTGGCTCAACAACACTACAAGCGAGAAGGATCTTGGAATTGTTGTCGATCACAAGCTGAATATGAGCCAACAATGTGATATGGCTGCAAAAAAGGCCAGTGCTATTTGGGGCTGCATTAATAGAAGCATAGCTTCCTTATCCTGGGAAGTACTATTTCCCCTCTACTCAGCACTGGTTAGGCCTCATCTGGAGTCTGGGCACCACACTTGAAGAAGGATGCAGACAAACTGGAGAGGGTTCAGAGGAGGGCAACAAAGATGATCAGGGGACTGGAAACAAAGCCCTCTGAGGAGAGACTGAAAGAACTGGGCATGTTTAGCCTTGAGAAGAGAAGACTGAGGGGAGATATGATAGCGCTCTTCAAGTACTTGAAAGGTTGTCACAGAGAGGAAGGCCAGGATCTCTTCTCGATCATCCCAGAGTGCAGGACATGGAATAATGGGCTCAAGTTACAGGAAGCCAGATTCCAGCTGAACATTAGGGAAAACGTCCTGACTGTTAGAGCAATATGACAATGGAACCAATTATCTAGGGAGGTGGTGGGCTATCCCACACTGGAGGCCTTCAAGACGAGGCTGGACAGCCATCTGTCAGGGATGTTCTGACTTGGATTCCTGCATTGAGCAGGGGGTTGGACTCGATGGCCTTGTAGGCCCCTTCCAACCCTACTATTCTATGATTTACATTCTACTAATTATTTCTAAATGTACATGTACACATACGAATTAGCAAAAGCAAATTTGATGAAAATCTCTGTGCTTTTTTGTCATCTTTTTCAGTGATGCATTTCCCCTTTCCTGATGATGTGTAAGTGGCCACTCTAGTCATTGAGGGTACCAGGAGTTATTTCATGCATTCAGTTAATGTACTTACTAGAGCCAGACACCCCTGCTCTTGGCCAGGTTTTTCACTTCTGACCTGGCTGGAAGTGGTTAGGAAGCTCTTTTGTGTGATTGTTAGGCTTCCACTCTTCCTGAGCTCTGGCAAAAAAGATTTGCTATAAATTTAGAGCAATAAAGTGGTAGGGTCATTTGGCAGATAGCAACACATTGCCCTCTGCATTTCCAGTGCCTTGGACAGTTATGTATCTAATCAACAACTCGCTTGATCCTATGGACCTATTGTTAGGAAGTTGTATTTAGTCCTCATAGCAACATACATTGGCACTTAGATCCTCCTAGGTCCATTCCTGGGAAGTAAATTCCAGCACATTCACTGGAATTCATTTCGGAGTAAGTATGTTAAGGACTGCACCCTTAACAGTTGATTTTCTCTTGGTGATAGTCTGAAGGTGTGGGCAATTATCATAACTCTTTTCTTGAAATATGCACTGCTTCCCTTTCACACATTCCTAATAAAAACTGAATGGACCTGGTCTTAAGATGCTGATAGCATTGACTGTGCATACCAGCATTGATTCCTAGCAAAAACTTTGATTAGTAATACATAAAGTTACCAGTTTGTGGATATAATTTTGTAGTGCCATGAGGGACAAAATAAAGATGATGGTGATGTCATAAAAAGATGTGCTTAAGCATGAGAATGTGTAGTGCAGTAGCTAAGAATATAAACTGTGGCGGTTGTGGGGGTCCCAGCTCAAAGTATACCTCAGCCATAATCTCACTGTTGCAGCCTTAGGCAAGCAACTATTGTTTTGCCTCAGTTTTCCTGTCTCCTCATCTCATGTGTGATAGAAATTGGTCTTTCTTAAAAGGTTTTTACAAAGTTCACTTAGACCTGGAACATAGGAAGCTTCCTTGTATCAGGTCAGACTGTACTAATTCTAGAGTACTCCAGTACTGGAGTAGCCCAATACTGTGACTAGCAACAGCTCTCTGGGTTTTCAGGCAGGGGTCTTTCCCATCACCTATTACCTGATTATTTTAGCTGGAGATGCCAGAGGTGCAACCTGGGGCCCTCCACATACAAAGCATAAGCTCTACCTCTGGGCAATGGTCCCTCCCAGCTGGTCTATTTATGCAGCAGAATAAGGTGATAGAGTAGATTCTGTCACTGGACACTGTAGGTGGAGGATGCCATCTTTGAATACTCCTTCTCATTAAACAAATCTGGGAGAAAGTCTCTAGATGTCCCTCCTTGCTCTCCTGGTGTTCTAGTTGCAAGCATCATTCATTATTCAGTTATTACAGAAGAGGACAATTCAAGATGTCTGCTGTCTGCAGCGGTATAGTTTGTATTCTGTGGCATTTATAGACAAATGTATGTGAAGTACTAAGGGGGGAAATGCTGTACAAGGTTAAGTATTTCTTATTTCCTTATACTATTGATAGCAATGATGTCCAATCAGTAATGGCAATAAAACATATGTTAATATTTGAGAGGGAAGTGCTCTGAATATGTAAAATGTGCTATATAAATTAGTGTTGTGGTTTTATTAGATAGGAGGACTACCAGAAAATGTCCTTCTTCGAGTAAGGGCTGTTGTTTAAACCTTCCAGAAACTTTAAATTGCAGCTTGTTCAAAACGCAGCCATTGTGTTATTAACTGGGCATTGAGAGCTTGTCTCACCAGCGTAGGGTGGCCACATGTCATAAGAAGATAAGGAGAGCCATGATGGATCAGACCAAGGGTCCATCCAATCAGCTGCCTATTTTATAAAGGACAGTCCTCTGTTTGCAGGGCTACCAGAGAACATTCTTCCATTTAAAGGCATCCTCCATTTGAAGGGCTGTCCAGTCCAAGTTCAGTTTAAAGATAATGAGCCATAAGAAGGAACAGCAGTCTGAGCAAGAAGAATACAGGTCAACTGGTCACGCTCTTTCACATGTGGGTGAGATGTATTGCATTTTTATTTAAATTATATAATTATTTCTAAATGTGCATCTATACATATAAATTAGCACATGCACATTTTATGCAAATCTGACTTCCCTTTTTCATCCTGTTTAGGTGATATATTTCCTCTTTTTTGGCAACCCTATATCACTCCTTAAAGAGCTTCATTGGCTTCCAGTCCATGCACACATTTTTCATCATTTGGGTATTGTTACCACAAGAAACAGTGTGAAACAGCCTATGTATGTTTGCCCTTAAGCACTTCTGGAAATTAAGGACTTCTCTCTGTCCCTCTCTCCCTCTCCCTCCCTTTCCAGATCTGTCCATCAACCCACCAATGTGTAGGCACTCTGTTTATATTTATATTAATATTTCTTGGAAACCTGTCAGTAAGACTAGTCTGGAAAAAGCTGCATTATTTGAATCTTTTAATAAAATTATAGTAAGTGCATTGTCATAAAATTAATAATAAATGGGTATAACTGGAAGGAGGGGGAAAACTGACAACACACCACATGGATGGAATGCAGAGCCAGATGTTTTGGAGAGGTCTGCGTGGTGATGGTGTAAGTTATATTGCTCTTTGTGAACCAGTGTTAACGCTGCGCACAGACTCTAGACAGGGCTGGTCGTGGAAAAATCTGCATCTCAGATGTGACTGATCTTTGCTCATGGAAATCAGTTTAGGGAAAAAAGTAAACAATCTCTTCAACCAAATGTGAAAAACAACAAGGAAATGTACAAGTCTCAGCTTGTAACTCTATATAATTTTCATGTGTGCAGCTGCAGCTTATTGTAATGTGTTAGGATGGCAATAAAGCAGAAATAAAAACAAAACAAAAGGATTCTCTAAGCCTCTCAGTTTCTGTATTACAGAGCGCCCTGATGGAAATGTTAGAAAAATGGATAATTTAAATAGCGTGCAAATGTTCATGGCTGAGGACTTTGTATTCTACTGCAGCCCAGCTTAAGCATCTGTTGTGCAGGTGCTTGGAATAAACCAATCGGGGTAGTGATATTTTTTTTGGCCTTTTCCAAAGCTCTCTAGGTCAGAACCATTAGAGATTCAACAAGTGGGGGATGCAAAAGACACTTCTAAAATGGCACTTTGTTCCCAGCATGTGGCCTGAGGACACATGATATACGTAGCCACCTTGTTGAAGCTAAGCACATCTGGCTCTGGTTAGTGCTTGAATGGGAGACCATCTAGTAGGAACCCTATGTATGCTGCCTTCAATTCCATGATGGAAGAAAGGGGGATATGAATGTATTAAATAAAATAATAATATAGATTTTGGCTTTGAGGGACGTTTGTGGTGAGGTACAATCCTTCAGAGCAATCTTACCCAATCTGGTGCCCTCCTGATGCTTTGGGTTCATTCCCATCAGCCCCTTCCAGCATAACCAGTGGTCAGGAATGCCGAGACTTGTAGTCCAAAACTTCTGGAGTACACTGGGTTGGGGAAGACTGCTACATGACCCCTACCTGCAAGATTGCTAGTTAGTGGAGTAGTTCTATAGCTGGATTTGGAGCTGAGGCATCATTCAAGTCTTGCTTTGCCAGGCTCACTTTTGTTTGCTTGTTTGTTTGAAATATTTATTGCCTGCCTGTCTTCTTAAAATCAGGACAGCTTCTAATGATTAATAAAAGTGAAAAGCAAAACAAGAACAAGTACAAGAACAAAACATAATGTAGGCAAAATGCAGTATAGATTAGCCGTTTATCTTTCTGGAACAAAGCCTGAAAAATGTGACATTGCCATGCAAATTCATTTCAAATATGGTTCACATAAATATCAATATTTTATGCAAATCTTGTTTTCTGTTGTTGTTTTTAAGGCAGTACATCTGCCAACTCTAATCTTATTTGAGAAACATTATGTACTGTCTCTTTTTAAATTTTGGATAAATACATGCCACTAGTCCAGGGATGATTAGAATTCAATTGAATCCTCTGTGGGAATGGGGGACTGTTCAGGTATGTATGATTTCTTCCCTCTCTCAGTGATCATGGTGAGGTCATGAATATCCTTGGGATTTGAAAATGTCTCTCCACCTTTGTTCTCTTCCCTTACCATGTGTAGAAAAGTAGAACCAGTTTGGTGAACATCTTTGGGAAGAAAAGCCCATAGGAAAGACACTAACATGGAAAAAGCCTTGCTCCTGATTAAGCACATCTACAAATGATACAACATTATCACAAGATAACAAACAGCATATAGAACATTAAGAACATTGTGTTCTTAGAAATTCCTGGAGGATAAGGCTATCAATGGCTACTAGTCTTGATGGCTATGTCCTACCTCCAGTACCCAAGACAATGAGCCTATGTACACCAGTTTCTGGGGAACATGGGTGGGAGGGTGCTGTTGCACTCATGCCCTGCTTGTAGGTTCCTGGTCAGCAGCTGGTTGGCCACTGTGTGAAGTGAATGCTGGACTTGATGGACCCTTGGTCTGATCCAGCATGGATCTTCTTATGTTCTTATGTTCTTAACTGTAATAGAATCAGTTAATATCAAGCAATCACAGGGTTTAGGTCATGATTCTTCCTTGACTCAAATTATAATTTTCTAATTATTCTAATCTGTTCTTATTACATGATAGGCGAATACAGATGAATCATGAATGCAATTTTAGCCTCAAGGCCTGAACACACTGCAACCCCATAAAAGAACCAGGAATAACCATATAATAAAATGTAAATGATATTTCAACTCTTTCTTTCTTATGTATTTATTCAATTTATATACCACCCAATAGCTGAAGCTCTCTGGACAGTTCAAAACAATTAAAACCATAAAATACAGCATGACAAAACATAATCCGAAACTGTAAAAGTTTGAAACCACAGCATAAAACCAAGATAAAAGTCAGCAGCATAATAAAGATTTAAAATACAGCAACAATTTTAAAATGCAGAAACCAAAAGACTAAAATGCCTGAGAAAATAAGAGGGCTTCACATGGAACTGAAAAGACGTTTAAAGACCACAATGCAGGCAACAGGAGAGCCTTTCTGGGAGGGCATTCATCTAAAAAGGCCCTCTTCTTAGTAGCCAAGTCAATGTTGGTGCTGCACTGAGAACCCAAGGGAGCAGAGCTGGGAGAGACTAATCTCTCCCAGTTCCCCCACCCAGGTCTCAGAGAGCATGACACCAGGTCAGCCTTCTCAACTACAATTAAATCATGGATGGGGAAGGTTTTGTTTTAGACCAACATGGCATTCACCAACAGCACCAACCATCACCAACAGCACCAAGCTGTTAAGGCAGCCAGGAACCATCTGGTTGGAGGAAGAACCACAAGTAGGGATGTATGGATTCCCCACCTTCCAATCAGGTGGAGACTCTGCCCAGGGGGGAGGTGATCCGTTCCTCCCCCCACCCAGAATCCTCCGGAGTGGCTCCGCTCCACGAGGATTCCGCCGAGCCGCACACCGGTTCTGTACTGCTTGCAGGGAGGAATACAGCCACAATGGAGCATTGGATGCCACTTGTGGCTATAAAGCCCTAAGTTTAACCTAACTGCAGCCGTTTAAAAACAGAGCTTTACAGCTGCAAGTGGTGTCCAATACACCATTTGCATCCCTGCTCTTTGCCATGATTTGTTGTTGTTTATTTGGTCAGTCGCTTCTGACTCTTCGTGACTTCATGGACAAGCCCACGCCAGAGCTTCCTGTTGGCCGTCGCCACCCCCAGCTCCCCCAAGGTCGAGTCCATCACCTCCAGAATATCATCCATCCACCATGCCCTTGGTCGGCCCCTTCTCCTTTTGCCTCCCATTTTCCCTAGCATCAGCATCTTCTCCAGGGTATCCTGTCTTCTCATGATGTGGCCAAAGTACTTCAGTTTTGCCTTTAATATCCTTCCCTCAAGTGAGCAGTCTGGCTTTATTTCCTGGAGGATGGACTGGTTTGATCTTCTTGCAGTCCAAGGCACTCTCAGAATTTTCCTCCAGCACCACAGTTCATTTGCCATGATAGGCTACGCAAATCTTTACATAGCCTATCACAGCAAAGAGCAGAGACTCAAATGGCATCCACTATGCCATTTGCGTCCCTGATCTTTGACATGATAGGCTATGTAAATCTTTAAAGAGCGTAAACCCTGCTCTTTGATGTGATAGGCTATGCAAATACGCCATTTGTGTTCCTGCTTTTTCACGCAATAGGCTACGTAAAGATTTACACAGCCTATCACGTCAAAGAGCAGGGACGCAAATGGTGCAGTGGACGCCATTTGCTTCTGCAGTCCATCAGTCCAGCCAGCAATACTGCAATGGCGGCCGTATCACTGGGGCTTTGGAGCCAGCAGCAGGCAGGATCCGGCTGGTGAGGACTTGGTGTCAGGGAGGCGGAGGTAAGTCATCTGATCCTCCATGGACTTCAAGAGAGTGGATTCAATAGAATCCGGCTTCATTGGGGTCCGTGGAGGATTTCTCCGACATCCCTATTCAGATTGCATGAGCTGTACACAAAGCATAATTCCACTCAAAGTTTGAGTTTCTGAAGGTATTCGGAAGGGCCATAACCAATATCCTGCCACAGTTTCTTTGAAAGTAATCCTCTTAGGCTTGTCTCAGGGTCTAGCCCAACTCATTAACCTTGTCCTGCAGAGTTTCCTAAAGGGATCGTCTATTGAACCTCTCTTGCAATTTCTGCAGGAATAAGCCTCAAAAAGTGAGAAGGCAGTTCATCTAGGTCAGCTCTATTTATACATAGCTGTTGCCTCCACTGCAGTGAACTGGGAAGCCCATTTATTCACTTACTTACTTGCTTACTTACTTACTTACTTATTTATTTATTATTTCTATACTGCCCAACAGCCAACGTTCTCTGGGTGGTGCACAAAAATTGTAAGCCACAAATACAAGATAGTAAAAACACATAATATAAAATGTTTAACATACAAAAATTTTAAGAAGCTAAAAACAGTTACCCTAAGATAATGGACTTGATAAAACAATGGACATGAATGCCCCATCATATGCCATCAAATGCCTGGGAGTACAGGACAGTATTAACTTGTCACTAAAACCATGACAATGTTGATGCCAGGCAGATCTCAGTGGGGAGAGCAGAATTGGGGCACCACCACCAAGAAGGTCCTCTACCTTGCTGTCACCTTCTGAGTAGAGATGGGGGAGAATTTCTCCCCAAAACTTTGGGGGGCCGAGTGCCAACGTGTTCAGCCCCCCGAAGTAGTTTCAGGGAGAAATTCTCCACCCCCCGCCCCCTGCCCCCCCCCCTGGGATGGGACTTACCTTTCCCAAATGTCCCTCCCGGCGGCGGGTCCCGGGGGCGGTTCGGCAGGTCTTCGACAGGGGCAGAGGCGGCAGCTGGTCTTTTGACCAGCTGCCGCTGCTGCCATTCCAATAAAAGTAAAAAAAAAAAAAAAACGCCCCCGTGATAGGCTACATGATAATTAACGTAGCCTATCACGGCTAGATTTGCAAAGTCAGCCGTGATAGGCTATGTAAATCGTCACGTAGCCTATCACGGGTGACTTTAAAAAAAAAAAAAGCGCGTACGGCTAATGGCGGCCCCCATAGGGAGCCGCCATTCGCGTTCCTTATTTGGTCCCTGTAGTCTACGTAAAGATTTACGTAGACTATGGCGAAAATAAGGGCAACGCTACGGTCTTTGCAAAATTATCTCCCAGAAAAAGTGGAGTATGTGTTTGATTTGTAACAATTTATTGGCATGACATTTTTGCTATAAGTTTTGCTAGTAAGGAAATTGTAAGTGATATAAAACAAACAAATGACTGCTACATGCACATTGGTCAAGAAAACAACGATTGTTCATTAAGCTGTTCCCTTTACAAGGCAGATTAACAAATGATCAAGGAATGCAGAAGAATGCATCCAATGATGATGTGAAGAAGCCAATGGGAATCAAGTTGAAGTCAGAAAATAGCAAGCATTGAAACGGTGACCCACAAAGTCTGCAATGAATTAAAAATAAAATAAAAATAAATTGTGGGCTTTTCCCAACTGCTGTATCTTTATGTAGTTCAGTGCCAGGGACTTAAAGCCATGAAAACCAATGATTCCTTAGGGAATCTGCAAGCTACTGTGTGACCCACGCACATCATGGCTGATCCCACACAGTGGTGTGCTGTCGATTCATCTGCAAAAAAATGGTTGCATATAAGGTATAATTAAAGTATAATGACTTATGTTTGTGGTTCAGCTGATGATGTTGTACAGATGTGCAGCTCAGCTCATGGAGAGATGGCACCCTCGCAAAAGGTGGGGGTGAGGGGAGAATGTGCAAAGCAGAAAATATATTTATTGGCAAGAATTCCTTGTAAGGCCTATGCTAAGTCATATGGTTAGGATAATTTAAATTCAGAAAAGCGAAGACATGCAACACCGAGCAATTGCTGCCCTCAGTGGCTGGCATAGCAATCTGCAGCAGAAGTTGAGAGATTAAGTCAAAACATGGCTTTAATTAGTGCTTGCCGAAATTTTCAATCTATTCTTTTTTTCAACCATTCGAGGGTGTGGGGTGAGGGTTGAAAAGACATCACATATGAAAATCGTGGGAAAGGTGTAAGAATTTTCGGAGAAATTCTCAAGGTGTGGTGCTTTGGCATGTACCTTGCTGTTATGAGCAGGCCGAGAGGTATGTGCTCATGTTTTTTTCTTCTTACAATCTACCTGCCGTATTCCCTGCTCTTGTATAAGTTCTTCTCTCCCGGCCTTGGGCAGGGAGATGGCTGCCGTTTCCCTCCTAAGCAGGGAGAGTACTTTGCAAGGGCAGGGTTGTAGCCTGTGCTCCTATGGATGCAAAGGTCATAGAATCATGGGATCATAGAATAGTAGGGTTAGAAGGGGCCTATAAGACCATCAAGTCCAGCCCCCTGCTCAATGCAGGAATCTAAGTCAAAGCATTCCTGGCAGATGACTGTCCAGCCTCATCTTGAATACCTCCAGTGTGGGGGAGCCCACTACACTACCTCCCTAGGTCATTGGTTCCATCGTCGCATTGCTCTAACTGTCAGGAGGTTTTCCCTGATGTTCAGCCAGAATCTGGCTTCCTGTACTTGAGCCCATTATTCCGTGTCCTGCACTCTGGGATCATCAAGAAGAGATCCTGGCCTTCCTCTCTGTCTTTCAAGTACTTGAAGAGTGCTATCATATCTCCCCTCAGGCTTCTCTTCTCAAGGCTAAACATGTCCAGTTCTTTCCATCTCTCCTCATAGGGCTTTGCTTCCAGTCCCTTGATCATCTTCGTGGCCCTCCTCTGAACACTATCCAGTTGGTCTGCATCCTTCTTATGCAGTGCCCAGAACTGGACACAGTACTCAAGATGAGGCCTAACCAGTGCTGCTGGACTTCCTTCTGCTTCAACGTTTATAGGATAATTGAATCATACAATAGTAGGGTTGGAAGGGACCTATAAGACCATGGAGTCCAACCCCCTGCTCAATGCAGGAATCTAAGTCAAAGCAAATGGCTGCCCAGCTTCATCTTCAATGCCTCTAGTGTGGGAGAGCCCACTACCTGATGTTTTCCCTTATATTCAGCCGGAATCTGGCTACCTGTAACTTGAGCCCATTATTCCGTGTCCTCTTCTCCCTGCTCAGGTCAGGCTGGGAAGCAGCAGTAGCAGCCACCTTCATGCCAGAGCAGGGAGAGAACACTGCAACAAAAAGGTTCCAATGCTGCAAGCAGGAGCAGGTTCTAAAGTTTCAAGAGCTTTAGGACGCAATCCTGTGAGCTGCACCCTGGGTACTCATAAGCCCCCAGACCTGGACTCTTCCAAGTATCCTATGCAGAGATGGAGACATAGGCACCTCCCCCCCTGCATTCTAGCTAGATGGGTGATTTCACCTGCCTAGCAAAAGCTTCAGGGCTGGGGAGGGAGGAGGCTGGGGCAGTGACAGGAAAAGGTGTAAGCCAGCTGCCCCGGCCTCTTTCCATCCTCGCCCCCGGAACGCCTCCTTTCCCCAGCTCCATGCTCTGTTTTATGATTGTGGAGAGACAGCTGGTGTCGTTCTCTCCATACTGGCTATGAAGGGAAGCGGGCAGGGAGAGCAGTTTCCTGGCTCAAAGCTCAGAGCCCTGACTTTGAGTGTAGAGCCAGGAAAATGAAAGATCCTATGCCCCCCAGACACTGCTTAGGAGACATAGGATTGCCCCTTAGAAAAGGCTTGCTCCTGCTTGCAATGGTAGAGGCTATTCACAGCACAGGTTTTCAGCCCTGTGGTATTTCCTGAAATGGCCACATGTTGACACAAGCTTAACCACCCCGGGAACTCCTGCTGGCTGAGCTGTAAGCCTGGTTTGACGAGCCCCGCAATTCGCTGCAAGTGAATGAGCGGGGTGGAAGGTGATTTAAAAGTTAAAATCTAGGTAGAAGACTTCTCAGCCACCTCATTCTCTGAATTAGGTAAACAGTTATGGATAGGGATGTACGGACTGTGTAAAATACGCTCTGTCTGCATTTTGCAGATTGTCAGGTGCCTTTTGTTTCATCGTCCACTCACAGACGGATACAAATTGTTTTTCGTCATGCAGAAAAATATGCAAATTATTATGTAAGTATTTACGTAAGTATTTACATAATTGACCTTAGTACATAACATTTAGCATATTGTCCCCCATTCCATTCAACGTTTCCTCAGCAGAAACTAACATGTTTACTTACAAATTTATATGCATAAATTTTGGGAAAGTAAAACAGTCATCTGAAAGTCCATGGACTCCACACAGCCTCCGCACTCCACGGCAGATTCCACAATTCGGATTCTTAGAAATCCAAGCTCATTTTAGTCCATCTCAAATTTCTCCAGCATCCCTAGTTATGGAACTCTTGTTTCCCCACCCCGCATTAGAAATTTGTTTGAAATGCGCCCCCCCTTTTTGGGAAAAGGGACAAAAAATGCTGTCTCTTTTACAGGGAGGGAAGAATTCTGTGAAAGTAAAAGACTGAACCTACCCGTATACTACATTCATAATCTAAGGCCCTCCTCTAGATGGCCACTCAGAGGGTGGCAACAAGGGAGAGGGCCTTCTCAGTGGTGGCCTCCCAAATGTAGAATGATCTCTCCAAAGAGGCCCACCTGGTATCAACATTGTCATCTTTTTGGTGCCAGGTTAAGACCTTCCTCTAGTCTCAGGCATTTAACAGCATATGATAAGGTTTTTAATCAAGTCTTGAGATTTCTTATTATTGATAGTTAAAATTATTTGGGGGGTGCATGTGCATGTGCACGTGCATGTTGTGTGTTTATATGTATGTATGTATGGTTGTATAGTTTTTATATTATGTGCAATATTATATGATTACGGTCTTTAATCTTTGAAAACCACCCAGAAAGCTTCGACTATTGGGCAGTATAAAAATGTAATAAATGAAATGACATGAAATGAAATGAAATGAAATGAAATGAAAGTAGGGGAAAGGGTTCAGCACAGCACTAATTTTAATTCTTGCTGACCATAGGACTAGATGTCAGAGAGAAGGGTCACAGCTAGGGATGCTGGAGGAATTCGAGACAGGCTAAAATGAGCTTGGATTTCTGAGAATCCAGCCTGCAGAATCCTCTGCAGAGGAACCCCCTCAGGATGTGTGGAGTCCGTGGACTTTTGGATGATTTTTTTTTTACTTTCCCCAAATTTACGCATATCAATTTGTAGAAAAATACACAGGTGTCTGCTGAGTTGGATGGAATGGGGACAATATGCTAAATGTTATGCATTGAGGTAAATTATGTAAATACTTAGGTAAATACTTACATATATATTTGCAAATGTTTCCGCATGATGAAAAAAAAAATTGCATCCATCTGTAGGCAGACGATGGAACAAAAGGCACCTGACAATCTGCGAAACACAGAGTACATTTTACATAGTCTGTACATCCCTAGTCACAGGTAGCCTAGCTTATCTTCCTGACAAGCTAGTTTTCTGTGTGCAGGAATCTTTTCTGTACAGAGGAACATATGAGCCTTCAACTGTAATCTAAAGAAGCATAGCCGAGAAATAAGTTAACCACCTTATCTGCTGTTTGGAAAAACTAGAACACAGTCATTAATCAAATCTACTTAACATTCAACTCTCCCATTCCTAGGACTAATGTAATATCTGAATCAACTCAGAGGAAGAGGAGGATTAGCAGCAGAAGCAGCTCCAGTGGGCTAGTCGCAATAACTAGAATGTGATTGTCTCTTCTATGTTGCTTGATCAAATTTGAGATGTACTGGATTGTATATCCTGGGAATTTATTGTGTTGGATTTAGACTGTCCATAAATGGAGTTGTGACAGTTTTCTGTGATTCCTCCTTCCCCGTGCAGCCCCCTGTGCCTCCTGAGAAGCTGCTCTGGGGGGACCCTCTGGAACAGAGTGGAAAATGGCACAGGAAGCTGTCAAGGGAAGGGGGGATTGGCAAAAATTGCTTTCCTCCTCCTCCAGTGGAAGCTTCTGCATGGCCAGTGGGTTACTGGAAGGCTCGGGCACGTACCTGCTCCCCGCACCACACTCATTGACTGAATGCGTTGGGATCTTTGCATAGGCTTTTACTGTCTTGCAAATCATAGCTTTCGTTTTACCTCTCTTGAGCCAATGGATGGTGAAACGTAAAATGAATTCCATTTCCTCTTTGTAATAAAACAAAACTGTATGACTGCGCACACACACACATACACACACACACACACAAACACATACACACACACACACACACACAAGATCCTTTGGCTTTTGAACTAAAACTAATTATTGATGGAAGGAGGCATCAGCTACTGTGCCCAAATGTAAATGTTTATCTCCTATCCGCCTGTCTTCTGCTGTGCACCTTTGACACTTCTTAAACATGAATCTTGGGGTGGTTCTCTGACATTTATTACAGCATGTTGTTGTCCTCGTTGCCAAAGACACCTATCATTAGTTTGCTGTAATTTTATTATCTGGGTTGGGATTGGAGGCAAACCAAACTCTGAGAAAAGGCTGCAGTATTGATCCCATTTAATCATGCCTGTAAAAGAATCATTTATCTACTTATCTAAGATGTCTCATTCACCACCGAAAGGACAAGGAAAAAGCTGGAATAATTAGTTCTGGCGAACAAGGGAGCTGATAACAAAACAATCATTAATGGGGCATCAGAGATTATGTCAGATTTGTCTTCCTGTTGGCTCCAAGGGGAGCTTTTCTTCCATTACAAATAGCCAGAGGCAATTTGACTTGGGACCTCACTGGATGAAAAGGGTTAAAGTCCCCCTCTCTGACACCTTGATCTGACTCACCCCCCGCTTCCCTATTCTGGCTATTACAAGAAAAAAAAATTAAAATGTCCACACAAGGACCAAAGACATAAACCATCACATCTGGTTTGGCCCCCAGCCTGCTCATCTAAAGACCCCCTCAGAATATTGCCTCAGCAGTGTGCAAGATACACTGGGGTGTCTTTCCTTCTTGCACCTCTGTGAATTCAGATGAATTCACGGGCGGTGTGGGAGGATCTAGCAAGGCAGCTATGTCCATGCCAGTATTGCCTTTCTTGGGAGCCAGGATAAGTTGGTCATGGGACCCACATTATGGATTCTTGTTATGTGGTCTTTTGCTTCTGGGACACTACTCATGGTATAGGAAAGATATATGCTGCATCAGAAAGGACACTTGTCAAACTTATGTCTGGGCCGAATATCCCTCCTCAATTTTGTAGGACTATCCATCTCCCACAAAAGTGGGAGGGGGGATATGTGATGATATTTGGCCTCAGTGGATTCTCAGGTGGACTTATCTTTAGGGATGTGCAGATTTTCTAAAATCTGATCCATTTCTGTTTCACAGATTGTCAGGCACCTTTCACCTGCTCACTGGCAGAATCAGATTTTTTTTTCTAATTCTCTCAATTTGTGCAAATTCGTATTTGTGCAAATTCACACATGTGAAAATGCACAAATCCCCCCCAATGCATAAATCTCCCCCCCCCATGCATTTTTATGCTTTAACCTATGGGGGAAATTCACATTTTCAGCCATTGTTTTCTTATTTAACGTATATATTTTATGACTAAATTTGCATAACATTCCGGAAACTTAAAGTTGCTTCCGGTCTGTGGAAGCAAATGGCGTCGGGCATAGTGGGCATCATTTGAGTCCCTGCTCTTTGCCATGATAGGCTACATAAAGATTTACATAGCCTATCATGACAAAGAGAAGGGATGTAAATGGCATCCGCTACGTCGGATGCCATTTCCTTCCGCAGACTGGCAGCGGACAGACCAGACCCAGCTGGTGGCAGGTAGGATCTGTTCTGGAGAAACTTCATGGGGTTGCGGAGGTGGGTGGTTTGTTCCACCACAGACTCCAAGGGGATTCTAAAGAATGTGGCCTCATTGGAGTCCGTGGCGGAATTCTCCACCATCCCTAGTTTTAACAAAGGGGAAAAAGTTTGTCACTGCTTGAAGTAGTGGCATTCCTGCTCTCTTTGTAATTTGGAACACTATACCCTATGGGAATGACATTTAGCCACCTTAACTTTAAAGGTAACCCCCCAATACACACGGCAATTCTTAAGTCACCCCCCCCCAAGATACATGCAAAGGGGGGCATTTACAACCCACTCCCTGACATGCTGAAAAAAGTCTTTGCCAAATACTTTGTCCAAACTCTAGTCACAATATTTCTAGTTGCAATACTTCTCTTTTCTCCCCTCTATTTGAATATGGATATACTATGTGTCCCCTTCATGGATCACTGCCTTGTTGTGGCGAAGGGGCTTGCGTAACTCAGTGAAGCCATAAGCTATGCCGTGCAGGGCCACCCAAGACGGACAGGTCATGGCAGAGAGTTCTGACAAAATGTGGTCCACTGGAGAAGGAAATGGCAACCCACTCCAGTATTCTTGCCAAGAAAACCCCATGGAACGTATCACAAGGCTAAAAGAGATGACGCCGGAAGATGAGCCCCTCAGGTCGGAAGGTGTCCAATATGCTACTGGGGAAGAGCAGAGGGTATTTCCAAGTAGCGCCAGAAAGAGTGAAGCGGCTGGGCCAAACCGGAAATGACACTCAGATGTGGATGTGTCTGGTGGTGAAAAGAAAATCCGATGCTGTAAAGAACAATATTGTTTAGGAACCTGGAATGTCAGATCAATGAATCAAGGTAAGCTGAAGGTGGTCAAACATGAGATGGCAAGATTGAACATCGACATCTTGGGAATCAGCGAACTCAAATGGACAGGCATGGGCGAATTTAATTCAGGTGACCATCATATCTACTATTGTGGGCAAGAATCCCTTAGAAGAAATGGAGTAGCACTCATAGTCAACAAAAGGGTGGGAAAAGCAGTACTGGGGTACAATCTTAAAAATGATAGAATGATCTCAGTACGAATCCAAGGCAAACCATTCAACATCACAGTAATTCAAGTCTATGCCCCAACCACTGAGGCCGAAGAAGCTGAGGTTGATCGGTTCGATGAAGACCTACAACACCTTCTAGAACTAACACCAAAAAAAGATGTCCTCTTCATCATAGGGGATTGGAATGCTAAAGTAGGAAGTCAAGAAATCACCGGGATAACAGGCAGGCATGGCCTTGGTGTACAAAATGAAGCAGGACAAAAGCTAATAGAGTTTTGCCAAGAGAACATGCTGATCATAGCAAACACTCTTTTCCAACAGCACAAGAGGCGACTCTACACATGGACGTCACCAGATGGTCAATATCGAAATCAGATTGATTATGTCCTTTGCAGCCAAAGATGGAGAAGCTCTATACAGTCAGTAAAAACAAGACCTGGAGCTGACTGTGGCTCAGATCATGAGCTGCTTCTTGCAAAATTTCGGCTTAAATTGAAGAACGTCGGGAAAACCACTAAACCATTCAGGTATGACCTAAATCATATCCCTGATGAATATACAGTGGAGGTGAGGAATAGATTTCAGGGATTAGACCTGATAGACAGAGTGCCTGAGGAACTATGGACAGAGGTCCGTAACATTGTTCAGGAGGCAGCAACGAAATCCATCCCAAAGAAAAAGAAATGCAAGAAAGCAAAGTGGCTGTCTGAGGAGGCTTTACAAGTAGCTGAGGAAAGAAGGGAAGCAAAAAGCAAGGGAGAAAGGGGAAGATATACCCAACTGAATGCAGAGTTCCAGAGAATAGCAAGGAGAGACAAGAAGGCCTTCTTAAATGAACAATGCAAAGAAATCGAGGAAAACAACAGAATGGGAAAGACTAGAGATCTCTTCAAGAAAATTGGAGATCTCAAGGGAACGTTTTGTGCAAAGACGGGCATGATAAAGGACAAAGAAGGCAGGGACCTCACAGAAGCAGATGAGATTAAGAAGAGGTGGCAAGAATACACAGAAGAACTATACAGGAAAGATCTGAATGTCCCTGATAGCCATGACAGTGCGGTCACTGAACTTGAGCCGGACATCCTAGAGAGTGAAGTCAAGTGGGCCTTAGGAAGCATTAGTAACAACAAAGCTAGCGGAGATGACAGTATTCCAGCCGAGCTATTTAAAATCCTAAAAGATGATGCTGTTAAAGTGCTGCATTCAATATGCCAACAAATCTGGAACACTCAACAGTGGCCACAAGACTGGAAAAGGTCAGTTTACATTCCAATTCCAAAGAAGGGCAACGCCAAAGAGTGTTCAAACTACTGCACCATTGCGCTCATTTCACATGCCAGCAAGGTGATGCTCAAAATCCTACAAGCTAGGCTTCAGCAGTATGCGAACCGAGAACTACCGGAAGTACAAGCTGGGTTTTGAAGAGGCAGAGGAACTAGAGATCAAATCGCCAACATTCGCTGCATCATGGAGAAAGCAAGAGAATTCCAGAAAAACGTCTATTTCTGCTTCATTGACTACGCTAAAGCCTTTGATTGTGTGGATCACAACAAACTGTGGCAAATTCTGAAAGTGTACCAGACCACCTTACCTGTCTCCTGAGAAACCTGTACGAGGGTCAAGAAGCAACAGTAAGAACCAGACATGGAACAACCGATTGGTTCAAAATTGGGAAAGGAGTACGACAAGGCTGCATATTGTCACCCTGCTTATTTAACTTATATGCAGAGTACATCATGAGAAATGCCGGGTTGGATGAATCAGAGGTCGGAATTAAGATTGCTGGGAGAATTATCAACAACCTCCGATATGCAGACGATACCACCCTAATGGCAGAAAACGAAGAGGATCTCAAGAGCCTCTTGTTGAGGGTGAAAGAGGAGAGTGCAAAAGCTGGTTTGAAACTCAACATTAAAAAAACGAAGATCATGGCATCTGGCCCCATCACTTCCTGGCATATAGAAGGGGAAGAAATGGAAGCAGTGACAGATTTTACTTTCTTGGGCTCCAAGATCACCGCAGACGGTGACTGTAGCCATGAAATTAAAAGACGCTTGCTCCTTGGGAGGAAAGCTATGGCCAACCTAGACAGCATAGTAAGAAGCAGAGACATCACCTTGCCGACAAAGGTCCGTCTAATCAAAGCTATGGTTTTCCCAGTAGTAATGTATGGCTGTGAGAGCTGGACTATAAGGAAGGCTGAGCACCGAAGAATTGATGCTTTCGAACTGTGGTGCTGGAGAAGACTCTTACGAGTCCCCTGGACTGCAAGGAGGTCAAATCAGTCCATCCTAAAGGAAATCAACCCTGAGTGCTCATTGGAAGGACAGATAATGAAGCTGAAGCTCCAATATTTTGGCCACCTAATGCGAAGAGAAAACTCCCTGGAAAAGACCCTGACGCTGGGAAAGACTGAAGGCAAAAGGAGAAGGGGACGGCAGAGGATGAGATGGCTAGAAGGATCACAGATGCAATGAATATGAACTTGAGCACGCTCCGGGAGAGAGCGCAGGACAGGAAGGCCTGGCGTGCTATGGTCCATGGGGTCACGAAGAGTCGGACACGACTGAACGACTGAACAACAACAACAATACTATGTGTAATGTAATACGTGTGTTTGGGGGGGATAGGGGAAGTTGGAACTGAGGGGCTCCGAAATGCTCAGAGGGAGAAACACTGTTCAAATACAGTATTTTATTCTTTAGCTGGAGAAGTGTACACTTTCCATGCACTGCCAAATCCATTAGGCTTGTCTAGCTTTTCCTTATACCTAATTAAGAAGTCAAAAATATTTAGATACGTGATATTTAGGTATCACATAGCAAGAATGGAGAATCTTTCACCTTTGAAAGGAACATCAAAAGTTCTCACATTTTAAAAAGGTAACCAACTCTGTTCCTTTCTGTCAGCTCCATCATCAAATTCTATTTATTTTAAAGTCTTTCATTTAAAGTCCTTCCTTGTGTCCTGTCCTGTCTCTCAGTTACGGCTTTGCTTCCCATTCACTTTAACTTGGAATGAGATGCAAAAGAATGACTTTTAAACTGCTTTCCTTATATAAAGGGGGAAAAAAATAGAGACTTACATGGAAGACTTAGGACCTATTACCCAGTTACCAGGATTATATTCAGTTTAAGGGGCAATCCTATGGTTGTTCAGACAGAAAAAAGTCCTACAATGGCTGGGGAATACTGGATGTTGTAGGACTATTTTTCTGTCTAAACATGCGTAGGATTGTACCCTAAATGTTTGTTTGCTGCAAACTTGATTTTATTCACTGAAAAGGATACAGTGTAAATATGCTGATTTGCAGAAGGAAGGTTTTAGCTGAAACCTCAAGTGTAATATTTCAAGGGAGGTTATAAGGCATTTTCCATACCCCAAAGAAAAAGCAATTGAGAGTTAGGGCCCGGATTCATTTCATTTACTGATGTATCAGCCATCTGCATAATCAACCATATTTTCAGTGCCATCATTTTTTATAAGTACTGTGGATTTCGAATTGATATTTAAGTTAGTTTAAGCAGAGATTCTAGCCATTACACTGATTTACTCTTTCCAGAGAACCCTCGGGATTATAGTTTTGTGATGGTGGCTGGAGATCGCTAAGAATTATCAACACCTTACTGAATTGCAGTTCCCAAAATTCTCATAGGAAAGCTATGACCCTGATTGTAGATATCCCCTGTATCTTCCCTTAACATGTGAAGATGACATAAAGAGATTTACCACTTGCCCATCTACTCTGGTACAAGTAAGTAGTAGCTTTCCAATGTCTCAAGCATAGGTTCTTTCCCAACTCTGTTACCCTTGAATTTGAGATATAGGCAAAGTGTGTGTATTCTGTCACTGACTTAGGGCCACTCCAACTCTTGCTCATAGACCTTTCTTGTAAAATTCATGTGGCTATTCCATTACTGACATAATGTTTTCCATGTGTATTCCTATATGTTTATTCTGCTGTGCAGGAAAGCTATTACACTGGAGTTGGCCTGGCCATGAACCTATCTCAGCAGCAAATTGCATGTGTTACAGCCTGACCATGGAAAAAGATGTGAATCTCTTTGGCACACATGGCAATCAAATCACCTCACTAGCAGATACTTGTGAACGATGCATATATGACGCACTCTCTTACTGGTGATGCAACACCAGGCTGATGCCATTAATAAATGTAGACTATTGATTGGATCTGGACTTAGTCACTATCTTGACTAAGATTGTCTTGATCCCCATTAAGTTGGATTTAGACTTAGTCATACTTAGAATGGACCTACAGAAATTGGTGGGACAAGTTAATCAGAGCTAACTTAAGTCTCATTGATTTCAGTGGGTCTATTAAGTATGACTAAGGCTAGATCCAACACACATAAGCATGTAATACTACAGGACTGACACTTCATAGGTAGAGGGCACTGAGATAGGCAAGAACTGGCAAGAGCCAAGTAGGGCTGGAGAACAATGGAGGAAGGTATGAGAGTGGGTTGATATCCCTCACTGAGGTTGTAGTTGTGTCTATGGCCTGGGGCAGGATCCACCATATCCCATGGTCCCTTTTCCAATGCTTTTCCATGGTCCCTGGAATGCTTAAAGGGAGCATAGGATTGCTCTGTTAAAGATTTTTAATGTGCATCTTCTAAGAGACCACAACTATTTAACTGATAAATATTTAATTGGAAAAACTTTTAATTCCATGCTCATACCTTTTGGACTATTCACTGGTTAACTGTGTGGTGTGCATCATAATACTGCAGTTCATTTGTTTAATAAAAATACTACAGCTATGGATGGAGAAAACTGTCAATTTTGGTTTCTCTCAGTTTCTCATTTTTCCAATCTTAAATTCAGTTCATCCCAAACGTTGAGAATTTTTCCAGTCTTAAATTTGGTTCATCCCAAGCACTGAGATTTTTGTTTTAAAGTTTGCATGTACATTTGTATGCATTTTGGTGCACATTTCTTCTAATTCATGCATTTTGATGCACTTCCCCTGAATACATGCATTTTTCTATGCATTCCTCCCTAATGTATGAGTTTTTGTATGCATTTTGATTGGAGAACTGCACAATTTGGGGAAATGTAGCATATGGTAAACAGAAGACAGCATCAATAGCAAAACAATAGAACAAGGATGCTTTTTTCTGTTTGTTTCTTTGTTTGTTTGATTGATTTCTTTATTTATTTTGCAGAACAAAGGCATATAAAGTGACATTTCACTTTACATGCTGCGAATGGTATTCACAGAATATAAGGATGAATCTAAGGATGTTGATAGTTGTCATTCCAGTACATAATACATTCATTCCACTTTTCCATCAATTTCAATAAAGGAAACTTGTGTTGTCTTCTTTCATAAGCCTGCACAAAATTAGTGGAAAACAAAATGCACTGAATTCTGAAAAGCCAGTGAAGAAGGTAGATAAGATTTAGTCATCTTCTAGTTCAATTTTAGAACAGACATTCTCACCACTATGAGTAGTGGACTGCTAAAATTATGTATACAATGCTATGGACACTTACCTGGGAGGAGGACCTACTGATTATGGTGGAAATAACCTCTAAGTAAACAGGAATAGGATTGGGCTCTTTATCATCTTCATCAGTAATCTGATCCAAATAGCAACACTGATGCATTTTATGGTATCCCATACCTACAGATGTACAAAAGTCATTTACCTTTTCGAAGGGTGACATTTGTGTGTGCGGGGAGGCGCTCTGTCCCTCCCCCCAAAATTACCTCCAGCTGGCTCCGCTCAGCGGAAATTCCGTGAAGCCTCCAGCCAGGGTCGCCTGCAGCCGGACATCTGGCCACTGGGCAGCCTGCACAGGGACGCAAATGGCGGCGGCCGTAGCCGCCCCCATTTGTGTCCCTGTATTTTGCCATGATAGGCTACATAAGTATTTATGTAGCCTATTACGAAAAAAGAAAGAAAAGGGGAACGCAATGGTGGCCACTACGCCATTTGTAGGGATGTCAGAGAATTCTGCCATGGATCTCGGTGAGGCCGAATGCCAGTGCATTCAGCCCCCTGAAATCTGTGGCGGAACGGCCTGCCACCCCCCTGCGGATCCCCCCGGGACGAGACTTACCTGGGGCGGACGTTCCGGGCGGCGGTGCCGCCGCCATTTGCAGTCTTGTAGTGTGTGTGTGTGTGTGTGTTTACAAAGACATGATAGGTTACATAAAGACTTACATAGCCTATCACGGCTGGGTAAAAAAACAAAACAGCCGCGTATGCAAATGGCGGCGGCTATGGCCGCCGCCATTTGCATTCCTTATTTTTCGACATCTTGGTCTACGTAAATATTTACGTAGACTATTATGGCGAAAATAAAGGGGAACGCAAATAGCGTAGAGGGCGCTATTTGCATCCCTTTTTGATTTGCCGTTTTAGCCTACGTAAAGATTTACGTAGGCTAAAACGGTGAATCAAAAAGGGACGCAAGTAGCGCCCACTACGCTATTTGCGTTCCCCTTTATTTTCACTGTAATAGTCTATGTAAATATTTACGTAGGCTAAAATGGCGAGTCAAAAAGGGACTCAAATAGCACCCACTATGCTATTTGCGTTCCCCTTTATTTTTGCTGTAATAGTCTACATAAATATTTACATAGATTAAGATGGCAAAAAATAAGGAACGCGAATGGCGGCGGCCGTAGCCGCCACCATTTGCGTACGTGTTTTGTCTGTTTGTTTTTTACCCAGATCTATTTGCTTTCCCCTTATTTTCACTGTCTTAGTCTACGTAAGTCTTGACATAGACTAAGACGTGCCAAAATAAGGAACGCAAATGGCCACCGCCATTTGCGTACGCGCGTTGTTGTTGTTTTTTAAGTCAGATGTGATAGGCTACGTAAACATTTACGTAGCCTATCAAGGCTGACTGCAGGGACACAAACGGCGGCGGCTACGGCCGCCGCCATTTGCATCCCTGCTAGCCAGCGGCCGGATGTCCGGCTGCTGGCAGATCCGACCGGCGGCTTTGCAAAATCCCTGCGGAGCGGAGCCAGCTGGCCAGGATTCCAGGGGGGAGGCGCAGAGTGCCTCCCCCCCGGCGAGGATTCCGGGGGGAGGGACAGAATGCCTCCCTCCCACCATCAACATAATCTGCGAACAGGTAAGTGACTTTCGTACATCCCTACTCAAATGGTAGGTATCTACTATTTACTTCACAGACCTTGACTTTATTATATATTTTTGAACTATAAAGTTTTAGTTCTCTTAAAGAGAAAAAGGCTAATAGAAAGTGTTTCTGGAATGCATGCCACATGCAATGCATGTGGCAGGCAAACCATATACAGGTAATACTAGTCCATTCAGGCAGGCTGGCCCCATTGGTTCATAAAAGGTCCTGGACTTGCCATAGCCTCTTATAAAAAAATAGATAAGCAGAGAAACTTGATGTTTTTATGTGCCTCAGGCTAGGGATGTGTGTGAATCTACCCCCATCTGGGTTCTCCAGGTGCCTGCCTAGTTCCTGTCCCCGCTCACCAGTCCCTGGACCATGCTTGAGTCCCTCCCATGCTCGGCGAGCAGCCTGCACTCACCCCGGTGGCCTCCTTGACCTCCGCAGTCACCATTGTTTTAAAAAATAAAATGGTGACAGCAAAAATGCACATATTTGCATACCCGAGCCATCCCTACCTCAGGCCAATGTAAGTACCTCAGTAGATGAGACGCCCACTCTAGACAATATGTGTGCCACTTGTTGCCCAACTCTGCTATAGACTATTGCTCAACTGCAGAAGGCATGAAACCCATCCTATGGGAAAGGAAATGAACCTTTAGCTGGAAAAAAAGAAGTCTATGCATAAGAATAATTCATTCTAGGATAACAATCCAAAGTACACGTAAGGCTCTGTTTGGTTCCCTTGTTCAGAGATCAAAGGAGTCAACATTCTCTTGCAAAAAGATATGAAATCATCACAGCACTCCATTTTATCCCAAGAGAAATTATCACGCTATCTCAGGGTTGAATGGGGTTGTTATGTTTTCTGGAGGAAATTCCATAAAGCGGAGGGGAGGAGAGTGGACAGGGAATGAGCACAGGTAGTCAACAAGGTAGTATGGCTAAAACATTCTGGAATCTCCTACATTCCTGTAAGAAAAATATGTTTCAAGATAGCAACCCTTATATTTGGACCTCAGCTGAATATGGGAATTTTGAGAACACATAAATGGCAGAATAACAACAGCCACAAAAATACTCCATAACTCAAGTACTGTTATACCTTCCTATGGAACCTATGCTGTCAATGATTTCCATATATGCCCCTGTACTCTGCTGGATTCCAGTCTCAAAAAGTTGCCTTAACTATATATATATATATATACAACATTTTATACATTGATATGCCTGATTTTGTTCACATTCTTATGCAATCTATTACTTGTCCCCTCCCCTCAAAAACAGCATCATCATCATCAACAACAAAAGACTACCCCCAAAGTGTTCAATTAGCTGCATTCTGCATTATTACGTCCAGAAATAAAATCCTTCAGAAATTTTTGTTCAAAAATAATATCCAGAGCATTGTAAAATATTCTTTTCTGTATCATATAAGTCAACGGAACCTTGTATTTCTGCTAGACTATGGCACTCATTCTCTTTACCCCAGATAATTAAATGATTCCAGTGAATATATTTCCAATTTATCCTGGCATAATTGGAGACAAATTTATGTCTTAACATTCTTGGGCGCTGTTAATAACCTAAGTATGATTTTCAAAATATTGGCATGCATGGGGGAAATAAACATAAATGTAAATGGCAAAACATTGCCAGTAGATGGATTGCTTACAATACAAATGTGAGATAACATGTTGACATGTTTCAGAACATTTTTTCTGTCTCGACCAGCATGGTGAGCATGCATTAAGCAGCAATCAGAGAATATATCAGTAGTTTATACAAAAGGCAAAATACAAAATTCTAGAATGTCATTCCCACATGGAGAATGCAGGCTAAGCATTATATTCTGCAGCAGCTCATTTAGATGTGACATTTCAAATTCACTGAGCTCATTTGCTCTTGTGCATTAACCAGAAACACTTCACTGAAATGAAGCCATGTATGGGCATTCTGCACTGGTAGACGTTTGGTTGTTCTTGAATACATATTAGATGTGAAACAATGCATTGTGGTGTCATTGTTATTGGAGACTGGGACATTGAGTGTGAATGGTAGTAAGAAGGCCTGCACTGCATGATTGCATGTGTACTTTTGGGGGACTGAAAATTTACCTTTTATGTATTGTATATTCATCAGCCTTATTCCCCAAATTCAGTTAGAATAGCATTTACTGTTCCATCTCACTGGGAAAACCCAGGGCAGATAATAGAGGAAAAGACACAAGTGCAACTTAACTGGATGGTGTTCCTGGTTACAGTCGATATAGGTCCACAATTGTTCTGGCCCCTGAGTATATACGCAGGCCCAACCAGGCATGCAGACTTCTGCTGCAAAAGTGAAATTGTTTCTTCCAGATCACTCACATAGCCTGCTCATGCTGAAGCCTTCCCTGATTGCCTCTTGAAAAGGAAGTACACAGCTTGGTGCACTTGTCCATCCACTGTTCTGTCCTCCTCTGGGCAACTCCTTCAGAAACATGTTTCATCTTCTACAATGAGATTTGGCATTGTGATAACATCACTGTGGGCAAATGTAGCTGATTCAGAGTGAGGACAATGCATTCTGTACTGTATATTCAGTAATGCAGTAAAAGGGGAGAGGAGTGCGGGTCCAGGACCTTTTCCAGAGCAGGAGCTCGAATATCATCTGCAAGAGTGCCAAAGTAAGTGACAGATTCTCCTTGCTTTGGCAAGTGAATGAGGTGATAACAAAGCTTTCAAGTTTTATTATTGTTTGTGACAGGTTAGCATAGTGGAAGTTAGAGATTGAGAAAAATAATCAGGAAGAGGCTGGGTACATCTTTTCTTTATCTTTGTAAATTGCCAAGAGAGCTTTGGCTATGGGGCCATATAGAAATGTAATAAAGAGCCAGTGCAGTGTAGTGGTGAGAGTGTTGGACTGGGAGCTGGGAGATCCAGGTTCTAGTCCCCACTCAGCCATGGAAGCTCACTGGGTGACTTTGGGCCAGTCACAGACTCTCAGACCAGCCTGCCTCACATGATTGTTGTGTGGATGTATTGCCCCTGCAGTAGGCTTCGAACTCTTAATTTAGAGGTGCCAAGATAGTGAAAATCAGATCCAGGTTTATCTACAAGGAGATACTTTGAGTACAATCAGCACACAGGTGTACCCAATGGTTGGATCAGACAGCTTCTCTGAACCCAGAGCCATGGGGTAAAATGGGTTTTATACCATACATGTCAGCAGTGAGGCAGCTTGAAAACAGCAAGCGTTAATTAGCATTCGTTCCCAGCATAGGCATAACAGTGATTGGTCAGAAGGGAAACAGCTGGAGCTTTCCCACTACAGACACCTGCAGCTTTAAGGCAAACAAGCTCACTTCCCAGGCACATCCTGATAAGACCCTCTAGCAAATTAGTATGGAATATGCTGAAGCTGCACTATCGACCTTTGACTCATCCTGGGAAATCAAGAGGCCTGTTAGGGAAAACAGCCTGCCAACTGAACCAAAGTCAGAGAACATCTATGGATCATCTAAGCTCCTCTAAAACTACTAATAGCTTGGTTCAGGAATGACGCCTTACAGCGGATAAAATGGAGAGGAGGAGGAAAATGTAAGCCACCTTGCAAGAGGAAAAAAGGCAGGATATAAATGCAATCAATCAATCAATCAATCAATCTTTGATGGGGTTCCTACTTCATGCAAAGGGTTTAAATGGTGACAATAATTAAAGGCTAAACACTGCATTCCAGTTGGCTGAAGTTCTTTTGTTAAAGTGCAATGTGTTTTACAAGTTGAAGCAATGCAATCAGAAGGAAGCACCACTGAGTTCAAAGGAGGTGACTCCTGTGCAGAGGAACGGAGTCTTGAGTCCGTATCCAATGCTGCGCATCCACAAGCAGGGCCCTCCACTGTTCTGCAAGCAGTGAGCTCTATTGATTCCATTGCATAAGCAGGAGTAAGCCCCCATTGCCAACTTCCCCCCACCAATCCTCCCAGTCTGATGACAGCAGTGGGAGTGGGGGAAAACTAGGGGTGGACGAAAGTCCCTTACCTGTCCTCGAAGGATGTTCGTGGGGGGGGGAGGCACTTCGCTGCTCCCCCCGCGAAATTCAGGCCGGGGGGGAGGCTTCCCGCCTCGCCCCGGCCGAAATTCAGGCCGGGGGGGAGGCTTCCCGCCTCGCCCGGCCGCGAACTCGAAAGTTTAAAAAAAAAAATGCCCCCTGATAGGCTATGTGATGATTAACGTAGCCTATCATGGCTAGATCTGCAAAGTCAGCCGTGATAGGCTACGTCAATCATCATGTGGCCTATCACGGGTGACTTAAAAAAAAAAAGCGCGTATGCTAATGGCGGCCCCCATAGCAAATAGCGTTGCCCTTATTTTCGCCGTAGTCTACGTAAATCTTTACGTAGACTACAGTGACCAAATAAGGAACAGGAATGGCGGCTCCCTATGGGGGCTGCCATTATCCGTAAGCGCTTTTTTTTTTTTTTTAAGTCACCCGTGATAGGCTACGTGACGATTGACGTAGCCTATCACAGCTGACTTTGCAAATCTAGCCGTGATAGGCTACGTTAATCATCACATAGCCTATCAGGGGGCTTTTTTTTTTCTTTTATTGCAATGGCGGTGGCGGTAGCCAGTCGAAAGACCGGCTGCCGCTTCCGCCCCGCTCGAACACCCGCCAAACCGCCGGCTGGACCCGCCGCCGGGAGGGACATTCGGTGAAGGTAAGTCCCGTCCCGGGGGGGGGGCAGGGGGGGTTTGGAGGATTTCTCCCTGAAACTTGTTCAGGGGGCCAAACACGTTGGCACTCGGCCCCCCCAAGTTTCGAGGAGAAATTCTCCGCCATCCCTAGGGAAAACTTTTGCACAGCTATAAGGAAAGGTTCCTCCTGTGCAAGCACCGGGTCATTGCTGACCCCTAGAGGGACGCCACTTGTGCTGGCGTTTTCATGGCAGACTATAGTGGGGTGGTTTGCCATTGCCTTCCCCAGTCGTGACTACCTTTCCCCCAGCAAGCTGGGTGCTCATTTTACCGACCTCGAAAGGATGGAAGGCTGAGTCGACCTGAGCCAGCTACCCGAGACCCAGCTTCAGCTATACCTGGCACCTAATTTGGGACACAGTCCTATGGGTTGCTCACTGTGTACTCATAAGGCCCTGAACATGGAGGCTTATGCGTATCCTATGCAGAGAGGGAGGCACCTCCTGCCTCCCATGCTGCATTTTAGCTAGATGGGCGATTTTGCTTGTCTAGCGGAGGCTTCAGGGAAGGAGACTGGGGCAGTGATAGGGAAAGGCGTAGGCCAGCTGCCCCAGCGTCCTCCCCTCCCTGCCCCCAGGGATGCCCCCTTTCCCCCATCTCTGTGCTCTGTTTACTGAGCATGGGAAGGCAGCTGCCGCATTCTCTCCACACTGGGTACAAGGAGGAGGGGTGGGGAGCACAGTTCCCAGTCTCCGAGGTTAGAGCCCTGTCAGTGTCTTCGAGTGCAGAGCAAGGAATCCAAAAACTCCTGTGTCCTGCAGACACTGTCTAGGGGACATAGGATTGCACTCTTAATGAGGGATGGTGTGGGGGCTCAATTCTATCTAAGAATCTGGAGGAACCCCCCCTGCCCACACCCCAAGGCCTGCTCACCAAGCCCCTGCCCCTGCTCGCCCTCTGCCTGTGCTTGGTGAGCAGCCTGCGTTCACCCTGGTGGCCTTGTCAAGCTCCACTGTTGCCATTTAAAAAAAAAAGGCGATCGCAAAAATGTGCATATTTGCATATGCACAAAAATGTGCATTTTGCACCTATGCAAATATGTGCATTTTCAAAAATGCACATTTTTTTGCACACCCAAAGATGCATATTTTTGCAATTGCTATTTTATTTTTCAAAAAATGTTGACCGTGGAGCTTGACGGGGCTGCCGGGGTGAATGTGAGCTGCTTGCCAAGTGCGGGTAGGGCTCGAGCATGGTCTGAGGACCGGCAAGTGGGGGCAGGGGCTGGATGGGTGCCCAGAGAACCCGGACGGGAGTGGATTTGCACATCCCTACTCTTAATGTCTTTTTGGTGCCATGTGAAGATCTATTTATTTTCCCAGGCTTTTACCATTTGAATATTTTTGATCGTGGATTTTGATTACTGCTACCATCCCACTTTTTAATGATTTTGTTGACATTTTATCATATTTTCATTCCTTCTTTGTTTCTTTTTTAAACATTGTAAACCACCCTGAGAATTGTGTATTGAGTATAAAATTCTGATAAAGAACATAAAAGAAACCTGGAGAGCTGTTATCAGTCAGAGTCAACCGTGCCAGGCTAGATGAACCAAAGCACGGACTCAGGAGAAGGCAGCTTTTTCATATGGTTAACAATATCCCCATCTTCAAGTTATGTTTCGCATGTGGCAGAAGGAAGGGGGAACTTGGACAGTGCCTATGCATCTTCTGGGCTTGCAGTCCACTGATCGGACTTCACTTGGAAACTTTTCACAGTGCCAATATGCTATTGGAAAGGGCCCAGGACTGTGCCCGCTCCCCATAGCTGTGGAAGCTGGATGTGGGGAGTTTTGTTTCAATACACAGTTTCACCCATTTCACCCATAGTACAGACATTTGTGGTCAACTGATTGGGGGTGATGGTGGAAAGTTTTATGCAGGAGCAATGCTCTCTGCAAAATGCTGTGGAAAGAGGAATTCATTTGGTAATTTGGTGGCCAAACCTCAGGAATGCATCCTTTTAGAACCTGGTGATTACTGTGTCTTGGACACTCTGCAGACAAGCCTGGAAGTACCATGGGATGAATTATGGGATGAATTCATGTTCCTCTTGAGCTTATGGGGGGAGGGAAAAACCTCTTATTCTTGGCCACCAAACACCAATTGTAATATCAAATTGCCAATTACATGTTCAACCCACTGTCAATAATGACTTTTAATTGCATGCTGTGATATTAAATTAAATCCACATGGTAAAATATGCATTTGAGATTGACTCATTTATTACATAAATACATTAGCTGGCTACTTAAAATTGATTAGCAAGGTTTCAGCTCACCGTAGGAAATTGCTCTGCTAATCCAAGCACTTCACTTTATATTTTTTCTATTGCATAAATACCTCACATAATGTTCCTAAAACAAATGTACTTTAGTTTGAATAGGGTTGTGGCAAATGTTCGCCCATTTCATTTTTCAGGGCTAGGCTAGTGCTCTGAGAGGGTGGGGGTGTATTTCCTCAGCCCTCTCCAGTTATGAGAATGTTCACTTTATTCACTGCCATTGCTTACTTGATCTGCTGCTTCTTTGGCATCATATTTTTAAGGGTCCTCTTCCTCTTGGGAATAGTCACTTGGGTTATCATAGTCAATGAAGGATATGTACAAGCAGACTTCCTCCATTCCATACCTTTGCAGTTCCATGGGCTTGTTCTGCCCTGCGATCCATTCCTCCTAGAATTCTGGTTTAAGACAGAGAATTCTAAAATTAATTCTGGATTTGGAGCATGCACAGCTCCCTGCAACTTTGATTTCCTTTGCATCGTCTGTGTCTTTCCCTCTTCTGTGATACCAATGTGCACATACTGTATGCATTGATAAAACACCACAAAGAAACAAGCTTGCTAGCCCTCTCCATCTAATCCCCCACTCAGAATTGCATGAGGGAAAGCAGGGACAAGCGTGTTAGCTCTGTTGATGTCCCTGTCATCCTCTACGACTTGGAGGGTGAACATCTGCAGTAGAAAGCCTGTTCTAGACTCATGACTTGATTTAGAAGCCTGATTTTCCAGGGTTCTAAATCACGTGGGGAGTCAACACAAATAGAGCAGACTCCCCACTGCAGATGTTTGCCATTCAACTTGTGGAGTGCTTTGGAGTGGGCAGAGCTAGCACACCCATCCCCACTCTCCCTCACACAGTCATAACTGTGTTGGGGATTAGAACAAGATGGCTGATGTGATTGCATGATCAATTGTACTGAGATCCTTTTTGTGTAGTGTTTTACTGGTATGGACATGCACCCTTGCATACTGGCAAAACACTACACACAAAGAATCATGATATGATCAAGCATACAGTCACATGAAACTTGCTCCTTTGTATTGTTTATCTAGGGATGTACGAAAGTCACTTACCTGGTCTCGCAGCTTGCTTCGCGTTGGGGGGGAGGCGCTTCGCTTCTCCCCCCGAAGTTCAGGCCGGGGGGGAGGCTTCCCGCCTCACCCGGCCGAAATTCAGGCTGGGGAGAAATGCCCCATCTCCCCGGCCGCGAACTGCAAAAGAAAAGTAAAAAAAAAAAAAAGCCCCGTGATAGGCTATGTAACGATTTATGTAGCCTATCATGGCTAGATCTGCAAAGTCAGCCATGATAGGCTATGTTAATCATCACGTAGCCTATCACGGGTGACTTAAAAAAAAAAAAGCGCGTATGCAAATGGCAGCCCCCATAGGGAGCCGCCATTCGCGTTCCTTATTTGGTCCCTGTAGTCTACGTAAAGATTTATGTAGACTACGGCGAAAATAAGGGCAATGCTATTTGCGTTGCCCTTACTTTCGCCGTAGTCTACGTAAATCTTTACGTAGACTACAGGGACCAAATAAGGAACGCGAATGGCGGCTCCCTATGGGGACCACCATTAGCGTACGAGCTTCTTTTCTTTTTTTTTTTAAGTCACCCATGATAGGCTATGTGACGATTAGGGGTGAACGAAAGTCACTTACCTTTTCTCGCAGCTTTTTCGCGGTGGGGGGGAGCGCTTTGCTGCTCTCCCCGCGAAGTTCAGGCCGGGGGGGGAGGCTTCCCGCCTCGCCCGGCCGAAATTCAGGCCGGGGGGGGAGGCTTCCCGCCTCGCCCAGCCGAAATTCAGGCCGGGGTGGAGGCTTCCCGCCTTGCCCGGCCGCGAACACGAAAGTAAAAAAACAAAAAAAACAACGTCCCCTGATAGGCTACGTGACGATTCACGTAGCCTATCACGGCTAGATCTGGAAAGTCAGCCGTGATAGGCTACGTGAATCGTCACGTAGCCTATCACGGGTGACTTTAAAAAAAAAAAAAGCGCGTACGCGAATGGCGGCCCCCATAGGGAGCCGCCATTCGCGTTCCTTATTTGGTCGCTGTAGTCTACATCAATGTTTACGTAGACTACGGCGAAAATAAGGGCAACGCAAATAGCGTTGCCCTTATTTTCGCCGTAGTCTATGTAAACATTGACGTAGACTACAGCGACCAAATAAGGAAGGGGAATGGCGGCTCCCTATGGGGGCCGCCATTATCCGTACACACTTTTTTTTTTTTTTTAAAGTCACCCGTGATAGGCTACGTGACGATTCACGTAGCCTATCACGGCTGACTTTGCAAATCTTGCCGTGATAGGCTACGTGAATCGTCACGTAGCCTATCAGGGGATGTTTTTTTTTTTTTTCTTTCATTGCAATGGCGGGGGCGGCAGCCGGTCAAAAGACCGGCTGCCGCTCCCGCCCCGCTCGAACACCGGACGAACTGCCAGCCGGACCCACCGCCGGGAGGGACATTCAGGGACGGTAAGTCCTGTCCCGGGGGGGGCGGGGGGCGGGGGGGGCGGAGGATTTCTCCCCGAAACTTGTTCGGGGGGCCGAACACATTGGCGCTCGGCCCCCCGAAGTTTCGGGGAGAAATTCTCCGCCATCCCTAGTGACGATTAATGTAGCCTATCACGGCTGACTTTGCAAATCTTGCCGTGATAGGCTACGTTAATCGTTACATAGCCTATCACAGGGGCGTTCTTTTTTTTTTTACTTTTCTTGTAATGGCGGGGGCGGCAGCCGGTCGAAAGACCGGCTGCCGCCCCCGCCCCTGACGAAGACCTGCCGAACCGCTGCCGGGACCCGCCACTGGGAGCGACATTTGTGAAAGGTAAGTCCCATCCCGGGGGGGGCGGGGGGCGGAGAATTTCTCCCCGAACCTTCGGAGGACTGAATGTGTTGGCACTCGGCCACCCGAAGTTTTGGGGAGAAATTCTCCCCCATCCCTATGTTTATCAATGCAAAGAAGTGCAGATGTGCATCAGTCAATCCCACCAAAGAAGACTCTTGATATGTACAGTCATGTCCAGACTGCTTTTTGGCAGTGTTACCCCGCCCACCCATCTTGCTCCTACATTTCCATACCAGTAGTATAGTGTTGGTGGGGAAAAACTGAAAGAACTTTACAACATGGCAAACTGTGCCTGCCCTGCACAGCACTCTTTACAACCGTTTGACAGAAAATGAAACAAAGGAGGATGTCTCATGTATCATCAGTTTCACTTCAGAAATGACAGGTAATTTGGAATTCCCAAACTCCAGGAAGACATTTGGATGAAGAGATGTTTGGAAGCATCCCTATGATCACATAGTGAATGGAACTATTTCCCAATAAGACATAGCCAGTAAGGGCTAGATGCATGCTGAAGTCACAGAGGGCAAATGAAGTAGCCTTCAGGAAGCCTTGCTCTCACTCAGAGTGAGCAGAAGACTTCCACCCTTTTTCAATGTGATGCCACAAAAAGTTGAAGAATCAGAAATTTCATGTTTCCCATTTTAGGATTCTGCTCATAAATGACCCTATGAAGCAGGGCTCTGATGCCCTCCAAATGTTTCGCTCTACAACTCCCAGAATTCCTCACCATTGGCCATGCTGGCTGGGGCACCAAGTGGGGAATGCTGAATTAGATGGAGCAATGGTCTGAGTCAGTATAAGGCAGCTTCCCAAAGCAGTGCCATCGAGAAGCAATGGCAGTGGAAGCCCCAGAAGCTTTGATACAGTGGGACTTGATTCAGGTGTATATGGAGCTACAAGTTGATATAGATGCTGCTGTAGTTTAAGCCTGTTGAGAAGGCTAGGCTGCTTGGCTTGCATTTCATGTATTCTCCCAAGGATACATGGGGATGTTCAGAGTGGCAGGGGAAGGGGAGAGGAGGAGGTTTTTAGTTTCTACCTATTTCATTGTAAGTGAAAGAAACTGGCTTGTGGTAATGGAAGGTGTACAAGTTTAAAATCCCCAATTTTGTCTGTCAAGCAGTATGGAGTACTCTTATTGATTTAGTCCAGCCCCACAGCATCAGATTCTCTTTGCTTCCTTTTTTATGGTGTTTTGCTGTTTTTTGGAGATTTGCGAAGCTCTAAAACGAGACTTTTTATTTTTATTTTTTACAGTGTATGTTATTCTGCTGTTGCATTATTAAAAGCACAAGTTAAATATGTTACATTTGGTGTGTGCAGCAGCAGCACCTGCGGTACTCCTTAGGGCTGTTGCGAAGGCTGTTCATCATTATGCATTCAGCACTGCTGTCGGACAGCACATATGTTTCCTTCCAACAGTTTCTGGTAGAGAACAGTGCTGAAAAAATAAGCATTTGCTAAGCTATCTGGCTGGGTGATATTTTGAAGATCAAAACTTTTTAATGGTTCCCCCAAATATATATATATATATATATATATATATATATATCAGCAACTTTGAAAATTGTGCTATTAAATGATAACCTAGTGTTATCATTTCTGTTCAAACAGAAGCCTGCTCTGTGCATGCTGGAGTAAGACTCGCCCAAGCTGGTAGAACGATTCATTCTAAACTCAGTACATCCTCTTAGATTTGAAGAGCTGAGGATATAGTGAAACACTCAGAAAAAGATCAGATAAACAGCTATGAGTATTTTGCTTAGGGGTCTTTAGTCATGAGCCTAGATGGGAAATGGTGCAATAAATTTGGATAAACTGGGCTTGAGTAATTGTGAAGGTTAAAAATAATGGGTGCTTTTCCTTTGAGCTACAATTTCTGAATTTCAAATACGTTATGCTGCATTGCTGATCAGTTGGTGCCCCCTTCTTTTCAAATTTGCCCCTTTATCAGCTGCTTCATTTTTAGCAATCCTCTTTTCTTTTAATAATGTGCATGTGAGATGGCTGTCCTGGCCACCACCTTACCTCAGAAAGTAGGAGAATGTGAAGGACAGAAGATTCCAATGTTGACTTTGGTGACTGGGGAGAGTGGTATGGAAGAGTTGCCCATATATGTGTCTAGTCAATCGACCAATTCTTCTTTAGCTGGTTAAATGCCCAGATTCACCTATGTGAATCTCACTTCACAATCTGAAAAGTCTCAGTGAGTTTCCTCATTTACCTTTCAAAACTGTATCACACTGTGAATTTATATTCACGGTTACTCATGCAGCCTTTCTTTGCTGACGTGCAAAACATTCCAAAGGGCTAATATCAGGCATAAACCTATGTTGGACAAAGTGCCATTGATTTCAAGAGGACTTGCGCCAAGTGTGAGTATGTGTGTGGGGGTGGGGGTGGGGAGTCGAGGCTGGTGGCTCTGATGTCAGTGGGGTAGTGAATCTGCTTCGGGTTTCAGTCAGATGTAGTCAGCACTCTAAAGTTAAGATCCCAATTTACTCCTAGTCCTTAACTGTCTTGCAGGGATGTTAACATCCTGAACTTCTTGATTAGAAATATGAGTCTGCATGATGATTTTGAGGTCTGCATATTGCCATTGGGCAGGCTTTTCCAGTGGTATTTTTTAATGGTTTTCTTTGAACGAGTCTCGCATTTGAGACTACTGTTTAGGAAAACATGAGTCCAAAGTCTCACGGGGTTGTAGTACTAGTAGCATGGTTCTTCAGATCATAACGGCTCTTTCTAAGCTTCATCCCCCCCCCATTGATAGTCTCTCTAATGTTGATACGCCCAATCGCAAAAGATATGGTTAAAGATATGGAAACCCGGATCAGATTCCCCACTCCACTGAGATTGGAGCCACCAGCCTCAGCTGGTGTGGGGTGGACAGCCTCTTCTTTCTTTCTTTATTACATTTCTATAATACTTGATAGCCAAAGATGTCTGGGGAGTTCACAACCTCTTGGGGTCGAGGCTCTGCATTGCTCAATTGGACCTGTTTCCACTGCGGGTTTATTTTCAAGCAAAATTGCCACTTTTTTTTTTTTTTTTGCTGTTGTGCCGCCGAATTTCAGCCACAAATTTGGCAGAGTGGGAGCAGTGGGCATGAGGGAGGCCACGAAAAAGGCTCTTGGGTGGCATGCAGCCTGTGGACTATGTGTCACCCACCCCTGGTGTAGAGCATTGCACTGAAAGTCATGCTGCTCTACTTGGGGTTCTATGCTTTTCAGAAGGATTTGTAGAATTTCAAGTAACTCAGATGCTTAAGTTTCAGCCTGTGGGTTGGAATGTCTCTGTGAATATTTAATTTAGAGTAGCTATTCAATAAATGCTCTGAGATACTTCATCGATGGAATTGGGAACAGATGGTAATCCAGTGATGCAACCATGACATTACTAAAGGCATTATTGATAAATGAAGGTAATTAATAAGTTACTGAACATAGATTTAGACAGCCGATACTCAGGACCAAACTGCACAATGTGCTAATTGTGTAGCACGCAGCAGACTGGGATAGTTTTATTTACTCTAGTGTAACTGCATACACTCCAGCAAAGGAGATTGTTACCTTGTCATGGTGCTGGAGCTTGAGCACCTCAATGACGCCATGAGCTAAACCGTGAAGGGACATCCAAGACGGGAAGGTCATAGCAGAGAGGTCAGACTAAATATGATCCCTGGGGAAGGTAACGGCAACCCACCCCAGTATTCTTGCCATGAAAACTTAATGGATCAGTACAACCAGAGAAATGTCAGTATACCATCGGAAGATGGGACTCCCAGGTCAGAAGATGGTCATATTCTGGAGGTGACAGACTCGACCTTGGGGAGCTGAGGGTGGCAACCGTCGACAGGAAGCTCTAGCATGGGCTGGTCCATGAAGTCACGAAGAGTCGGAAGCAACTGAACGAATAAACAACAAACTGCATACATTTCAAATTTGGATGGGGACCAGCGCCCCCCCAAGAGGAAGGGATTAAACCTTTCGATCCCACACATTTCCCCTGTACATTCCATTATTCCACAGGGGAGAGGGTTTTTTTTTTTAAGCCTCCACTGACTTCAATGGAGACTTCTCCATGGGAAGAAGAATTTCCATGGGGGTGGAATTTCAGGGGGAATGGGTAGGGGGGAAAGTTTATTCCTCCCCTCCTGGAGCACACTGGTCCCATTCTAAATTTGGACCCCATGCAGTTACACTAGAGAAAATAGAACTATCAGGCTCTGCTGCATGCTACACAGTTAGCACAATGCTGTTTATTAAATGTATACAGGCCTGTAAGGGGCAAGTTACCTGTTTCTTAGGACTCCTTCACACTGAGCTTTTATCCTGCAATTGAGATTGCTCCTTCACAGAAGTTTCTGGGCTCTTTACATGATGCCCTGATCATTCAAGGCGTCTCCTGCACTAAATGCCCATTGTTCCATTTTTAAATAGATCGCAGATAATGAGCTATCAAATTACCCTGCTGTGTTCCACTTCAGTTTCCTCTGTGAAAAGAGTAAAAGCAGCAAGAAGAAGAGCGAGAATAATGAAAGATAATGGAAGACTCAGATACGGGGAGAAGAGGGGGAAGGGAGTGGGGGGGAAGGAAGCACATGAAAAAGCGATTTGTTGCAATCCTGCATTTAAAATGGAAGCAGAAAGCTCCGTTTTAAATGCAGGATTTTAGCCTGGTGTAGAGATGGCTTTAGACTTAGAGTAGGTCGGCTTCTGTAGGCTTCTCACAGAGAGAGATTGGTCAGGCACCAGTCCACATGTAACAATTTCTAACTGTCTGACACTAATACAGGTGTATTCCTCAGGTCAACAGTTATTCTGCTGCCTAATTTCCTCTGATTTGCTTTAGTACCTAAGAAAATGAAGATTTCTCCCCCCCCCCCATGTGTTAGGATGTTAGAACTTCTGAGTCACAAAGAAAGGTAACTGATTACCTGCCGGCAATGCTTTGAGAGCTTCCTAAAGTATCAGAAAAGGGTATAAATGATGGAGCTGAGGCCTAACCCATCTGGCATCACTCCAGGGGGAACATGCACATAAGGATGGGTGAAAGTCCCTTACCTGGTCCCGCAGCTTGCTTCACGGTGGGGGGGAGGCTCTTCGGTTCTCCCCCCGAAATTCTTGGCAGGGGGGGAGGCGCCCCGTCCCTCCCGGCCGAAATTCAGGCCGGGGGGGCACCCCATCCCTCGCCGCTGAAATTCTGGCCGGGGGGAAGGACCCCGTCTCCCCGGCCCTGAAATAAAAAAGTTATGGAACAAAAAAGAAACACATAATAGGCTACATAATGATTTACGTAGCCTATCACGGCTAGATTTTCAAAGTCAGCCGTGATAGGCTACATAAATCGTTACGTAGCCTATCACGTTTTTTTATTTTATTTTATTTTACTGGGAAATGGCGGCGGCAGCTGGTCAGAAGACCGGCCACCGCCCCCGCCACTGCCGAAACGCCGCCGAAACGCCGCCGGGACCTGTCACCGAGAGGGACATTCGACAGAGGTAAGTCCTATCCTGGGGGGGGCGGAGAATTTCCCCACCAATTTTGGGGGGGCCGAATGCGTTGGCATTCGGCCTCCCAGAGATTCGTGGAGAAATTCTCCGCCATCCCTACATGCACACCAACCTGGGGAATGGTGGGTTTGAGAAACGATCTCTATATCCTCTTCCTTGAGGCCCAAGGATATGCCAGCTCTGTGGGAGTCACCAGCTCCATGGGCTGAAGAGTCGTATAAGCTTTCTTTGTGTTTTTATTTTGCATCCATTTTCTATCAATAAACTGTCATCTTTTCCACAGGTAGTCTAGTTTCATCTCGGTAATCCATAGAATCTACTCTGACTGGGTCCTGGCAGAACCTGTCAGGAGCGCCCTAGGTGCCTCTTACAGTACCCTCCAATAGCCAGCTCAAGACACAAATGAAAAGGATTCTTTCCAAGGCTTTATTCCATTTACAACTTAATGACTCTTTCAGATGCTAATCACCAGCGACTAAGCAAGGAACTGCACTGGGGTAGTTAGCAGAGTAGCCTAAGCTCCAGGTAAGGCAGTTGGTCCCCGTTTGAAGGAGAAGAGTGGGAAGACTCTGAACTTATGGGCTATGGAGAGGTCCTCCCTCTTACCCTTGGGTCCTTGGGACACGACCGTTGTTTTAGTGGTCAGAGCGCCTCCTCTCGGCACCCTCCATCTGGTGCCGCTCCCTGCGTCTGCACCGAGCGTCCAGCAAAACCCCCTCCAATGCTCTCTCACTGCCAGGGTCACTATCTCTCTCAGGAATGCAGGCAGGAGGAATCTCTTCCTGCCGCTGTGCCTGTGAGAGATGAGCAAGCTCCTCTCCCATGGATTGTTATTCCTTCTTGGAATCAGAACTGATCTGGGGCTCTATGGGCTCAGTTTCCACCCTGACAGAACCAGGCCTCCAGATCAACACATGTGTGAACATGGAAAAGTAAACAGCTGTAAGGAGGAGCATAAAAACACTTACTCTAGAAGGTCCTGTTCACTTAAAAATTTATAGAAATTTAATCAAACAAAGAAATCAACAAATAAATAAGGAGACATGGAGGCAATTGGGCTGAGTAGACCTGGCCTCTGGAATTGTTGCCACCTGGGAGCTGAATCCCTGTTTCCCTCCTCCCCCCACCCACAACTGCCCTGGCCTCACACTCCATCACCCTGCACACACCTTTCCACCCTTAAACTTTTAAACTTTAATTAAACCTGCACCAACATGGGAGAAGCTTATGGCCTCAGGAAGGCAGGAGAAACTTAAGGCGGCTGCACCAGGATAGAATCTCAGAATAGTAGGGTTGGAAGGGGCCTACAAGGCCATCAAGTCCAACCCCCTGCTCAATGCAGGAATCCAAGTCAAAGCATCCCCGACACATGGCTCTCCAGCCTCGTCTTGAACACCTCCAGTGTGGGAAAGCCCACCACTAGGGATGGTGGAGAATTTCTCCCCGAAACTTCGGGGGGCTGAGTGCCAACGTGTTCGGCCCCCCGAACAAGTTTCGGGAGAAATCCTCCGCACCCCCCCGGGACGGGACTTACCTTCCCTGAATGTCCCTCCCAGCGGCGGGTCCGGCTGGCGGTTCGTCCGGTGTTCGAGCGGGGCAGGAGCGGCAGCCGGTCTTTCGACCGGCTGCCGCCCCCGCCATTTCAATGAAAGAAAAAAAAACAAAAACGTCCCCTGATAGGCTACGTGACGATTCACGTAGCCTATCACGGCTAGATTTGCAAAGTCAGCCGTGATAGGCTACGTCAATCGTCACGTAGCCTATCACGGGTGACTTTAAAAAAAAAAGTGTGTACGGATAATGGCGGCCCCCATAGGGAGCCGCCATTCCCGTTCCTTATTTGGTGGCTGTAGTCTACGTAAATGTTTACGTAGACTACGGTGAAAATAAGGGCAACGCTATTTGCATTGCCCTTATTTTCGCCGTAGTCTACGTAAACATTTACGTAGACTACAGCAACTAAATAAGGAACGCGAATGGTGGCTCCCTATGGGGGCCGCCATTCGCGTATGCGCTTTTTTTTTTTTAAAGTCACCCGTGATAGGCTACGTGACGATTCACGTAGCCTATCACGGCTGACTTTCCAGATCTAGCCATGATAGGCTACGTGAATCGTCACGTAGCCTATCAGGGGACTTTTTTTTTTTTAACTTTCGTGTTCGCGGCCGGGCGAGGCAGGAAGCCTCCTCCCCGGCCTGAATTTCGGCCGGGCGAGGCAGGAAGCCTCCCCCCCCAGCCTGAATTTCGGCCGGGCGAGAAGGGAAGCCTCCCCCCCCGGCCTGAACTTCGCGGGAGGAGCAGCGAAGCGCTCCCCCCCACCGCGAACAAGCTGCGAGAAAAGGTAAGTGACTTTCGTCCACCCCTACCCATCACCTCCCTAGGTCATTGGTTCCATTGGCGTATTGCTTTAACAGTCAGGACGTTTTTCCTGATGTTCAGACGGAATATGGCTTCCTGTCACTTGAGCCCATTATTCTGTGTCCTGCACTCTGGGATGGGCTGCATCTATCTATACAATTTAAGTCTTCATCGCTCTCTGCATACATGCAGAAGATTATGGAGTTGGTACATACATTCCCACTATGGGCCTTGCCAGACTGAGCTATCTAGAGGCCCAGAAGAAGACATGGAGGAGAAGGAAGGGAATGCTATTCTCAATCAGGCCCAAGGCCTGCTTGCCTGTCTAGGTCAACATTCCCTTCATGCATGCAGTGGCCAACAAAGACTTCTTTTTGTCTGTCCTGAATTTCCCAACATGATCCTGCCAGGCATGACCCCGTTAGGTTTAAGTATTATGAGAGAGAGAGTGAAAACCTTCCTCCCATCTGCCAGCTTCCTTTCCAGCTCCCCACCTTGGGTACCCTCCTTCCTGGCTTGATCTCTCCCCTGCTCCTATCCCAGTGGGTTACCCATGGCCTCCGGGCTTCAGGGTGGATCTTGCCCATGCTGGGGCTCGCATCTCTCCCTGTCCCCTCTGTAACTCAGGAGGAGTAGATCTGGCCTCTGAGAGAGACCAAACTTTTCAGAACTGGAGGAGGATAATGTAAGCCGCCTTGGGTTCCTTGCAAGAGGAAAAAAGGCAGGGTATAAATGCAATAAATAAATAAATAAATAACACCTATTTTTCCTATTGAATTGGGTGAGATTTTCCTTGGCTCAGTTGGTTTCTGATCTTACCAAAATTCACACATTTCTTCAGAAATGGGATGGAAAGAACTAGTGTTTTTTTTTTAAAAAAATGGATGTAGATTCCTACATCCCTGCTTTCTATTTATTTATATTATGTGAATAAGCCTTTAGAGTGGGTGTAAGAAAGGTCAGTAAGCTGGCTATACCATTTGGAAGAACTTCTACTTTAGAGCAATCCTTGGTTTGATCCAAAAATGTGTAGCCAATAGACTGAATGTGGGGGAATTCAGTGTTCAGCAGGATGAACCAGGAAGGGAAGAAGAGGGCCAAGCTTGGGTCACAGAGCGGGAATGCTATGTGGCAGTCACAGCAACAGATAGAGTCCAAAGGACTAAATACTTACAAGCATCTATGAATCTGTTGCCCATCATTTGCTGTTACTGCCCCTTTAAAAATTAGTGGAAGGAATAGGGATGGCAGAGAATTCCGGCACGGATTCCAGTGAGGCTGGATTCTTTAGAATCTGGCTCCCCGGAATCTGTGGCGGAACGGCCTCCTGCCCCCTGCCCCCCGTGGAATCCCCCCGGGACAGAACTTATCTGGGGCGAATGCAGTGGATGCGGCGGATGCGGCGGCGGCGGCAGCTCCGGCGGCTGATCTCCTAGCTGGCCACGGCCGGGCTGCTGCCGCCGCCATTGCCATCCTTGCAGCCGTTCTAGCCTACGTAAATATTTACATAGGCTAGAACAATGAAAAATAAAGGAACGCAAATAGCACCCACTACGCTATTTGCGTTCCCCTTTTTTTCGCCTTTTTATCTTACGTAAATATTTACGTAAGATAAATCGGCGAAAAATAGGGAATGCAAATGGTGGCTGCCGTAGCCACCGCCATTTGCGTATGCTGCGTTTTCTTGGGGGGGTGTTAGCCGTGATAGGCTATGTAAATTCTTACGTAGCCTATCATGGCTGCCTGGCTTGACGCAAATGGCGGCTGCTACAGCGGCCGCCATTTGCATCCATACCAGCCCGTCCGCGGCCGGAAATCCAGCTGCAGATGGCCCTGGCCGGCTGCTCCACAGCCTGGCTGTGGAGAGTAGCCGGCCATCGAGGATTCCGGGGGGAGGAGCAGATCGCCTCACCCCTGTTGCGGATTCCAGCGGGAGGGATGGAGTTCCTCCTCCCCCACCGCAAAAGATTCCGCGAAAAGGTAAATGAGTTTCGTACATCCCTAGGCAGGACGAGTTATGGCAGGGTTCATAAAGTATGCCATGAATACAGAGAGATGCTCATAATGGGGTTGTATCAAAGGAAAGTAGACCTGCTGGTTAAGTCTAAAGAATGCTCTGATCCAGCATCCTGTTTCCCATAGTGCTCCACCAGAGACAAGGAGAGCTTGAAGGCAATAGCCCTCACCCACTGTTATTCCTCAGCCATTTATATTCAGTAGTATACAGCCTCTTAACATGGAGGATCCATATAGCCACCATGCCTAATAGCTACATTGGAAACTTCATCTTCAGAGGAGGGACTGGGCATTGGTTGAAATGAGATGACATTTGACAATATGGGCTATAACATTCTGTAAAAGTGCAGCATACTTTAGGAATGACCCTTATGTCCATGGATTTCTTGGCCTTGTCTGAGCCCTGCTAAGGATAATATGCAAGCTCAGGACCAGCCTGGACCAGAGAGGAGGAGTAAAGGAGATCCCCATCCTAATGATGGTATAATAATAATGTATGCTACTGATCAAGACCAAAATTGCAATAGGCTTGTATTTGGGAGGAATAGCAAGCTTGGCTCAAGAGCACTATAGAACATATAAATTTTACAGTACTTGTTTACGTAAATAAATGAAAAAGCTCTTTTCTAAATTGTGGAAGACATGAGGATATTGTAAATAAACACACAAATGTAATGCTGTTAAGGAGAAGGAAAGATTGTGTGCCAAGAAAATAAAGAGCATGAACTACTCACTGTAGAAAAGCAATGTGGGGTTTGATTCCTTCTCTTTGGAATTCAGGCACATGTTGCTGCATGGAAATTTACACCATGCTTGTCAAAGGCATCCTTTTTCTTCCTGATTCTCCAAGAGAATCAACATTTAAGAAAACCTTTCTTTGTTCCTCTGTTTCTTTTAGGGTTGTTAGAGAATTCCACCACGGATCACAGGGAGGCTGAATTCCTGTGAATTCGGCCCCCTGGAATCCGTGGCGGAATGGAGCAACCCGCCCCACCACCCCGCAAAAGCCCTATGAAACGGAGCCTACCTGGCTGCAGCGCCAGCAGCAGCGGGGGCTCCAGCAGCGGCTCTGGCGGCAGATGAAGCGGCGGTGGCAGCGGCGGCTCCAGCCACTGCCAGGCTGCTGCATCTGCAAATGGCAGCTGTCATAATGGCCGCCATTTGCATCTCTACACCGGCCCATGATAGGCTACGTATATATTTACGCAGCCTATCACAGCAAAAGTAGGGACGCAAATGGCGTAGGGGACGCCATTTGCATCCCTGCTTTAGCCATGTTAGGCTACGTAAATATATACATAGCCTATCACGGGCTGGCATAGGGACGCAAATGGCATTCCCTACGCAGGATGCCATTTGTGTCTGCAGCAGCCCAGCAGTGGCTGGAGGCCTCACTGCGGATTGCCCCGGCCAGCGGCTCTGCAGACTGGCCGCTAGGGATGGCGGAGAATTTCTCCCCGAAACTTCGGGGGGCCGAGCGCCAACGTGTTCGGCCCCCCGAACAAGTTTCGGGGAGAAATCCTCCGCCCCCCCGCCCCCCGCCCCCCCCGGGACGGGACTTACCTTCCCTGAATGTCCCTCCCGGCGGCGGGTCCGGCTGGCGGTTCGTCCGGTGTTCGAGCGGGGCGGGAGCGGCAGCCGGTCTTTCGACCGGCTGCCGCCCCCGCCATTGCAATGAAAGAAAAAAAAAAAACGTCCCCTGATAGGCTACGTGACGATTCACGTAGCCTATCATGGCTGACTTTCCAGATCTAGCCGTGATAGGCTACGTGAATCGTCACGTAGCCTATCAGGGGACGTTTTTTGTTTTTTTTTTTACTTTCGTGTTCGCGGCCGGGCGAGGCGGGAAGCCTCCTCCCCGGCCTGAATTTCGGCCGGGCGAGGCGGGAAGCCTCCCCCCCCGGCCTGAACTTCGCGGGGGGAGCAGCGAAGCGCTCCCCCCCACCGCGAAAAAGCTGCGCGGAAAGTTAAGTGACTTTCGTTCACCCCTACTGGCCGCAGAGCAGAGCCAGTTGGGCAGGATTCGGGGGGGAAGGAACGGATTGCCTCCCCCCCCATTGAGGATTTTTGGGGGAGGAATGGATTGCCTCCCCCCACCTGGAGACCCCAGCAGAGTCAGGTAAGCGCGGTTTCGTACACTCCTAGTTTCTTCACATCCTTACAGTGTGCTGTCAATGGCCAAGTGAAATCCAAAACATGATTTTAGCTTGGAAAGGTTCCTCCTGTGCAAGCACCGGGTCATTACTGACCTCTAGAGGGACACCTGGTTACGCTGGCATTTTCATGGAAGACTATAGCAGGGCAAAAGAGCAGAGTGAGCAGAACTGCATGTTCAGACTGTACCACTTCAGACCGAAGGTGAGGGATCACATCTGAATGCTCTCACTGTATGCAGAGAAGTAGGACATGAGGGAGAAAGCTAAGCTACAAGAACCTTGTCTGTCTCTGACATGACAACTGTCCATGGGAAGATGAGAGAGATGAACATTAAACAATAAAAGTTTCCACTTGCAGTCTGAAATAGGCAGAACTGTACCACATGAAACTGTACGTTCAACTGAAATACACATTTGGACATGTGCAGTCTAAGCAGAAAGGTGAAGCATATACTGGATGAAATTGAAAGAGTTGCTAGGTTTGGGATATCCAAACCAAAGTTGGATGGCACCCATCCAGGTGTGGTGCACTATGATCTCTGATTCAAATCTGCTTTACCCATGTCCTCATTAGATAGCCTTAGAGCATCTTTTGTTGTTGTTCAGTCGTTCAGTCGTGTCCGACTCTTCGTGACCCAAGGACCATAGCACGCCAGGCCTTCCTGTTCTCCTCTCTTTCCCGGAGTGTGCTCAAGTTCATATTCATTGCATCGGTGTTGCTATCTAGCCATCTCATCCTCTGCTGTCCCCTTCTTCTTTTGCCTTCAATCTTTCCCAGCATCAGGGTCTTTTCATGGAATTCTCTTGCTTTCTCCATGATCCAGTGAATGTTGGCGATTTGATCTCTAGTTCCTCTGCCTCTTTGAAACCCAGCTTGTACTTCCGGTAGTTCTCGGTTCACATACTGCTGAAGCCTAGCTTGTAGGATTTTGAGCATCACCTTGCAGGCATGTGAAATGAGTACAACTGTACGGTAGTTTGAACACTCTTTGGCATTGCCCTTCTTTGGAATTGGAATGTAAACTGACCTTTTCCAGTCTTGTGGCCACTGTTGAGTGTTCCAAATTTGTTGGCATATTGAGTGCAGCACTTTAACAGCATTATCTTTTAGGATTTTAAATAGCTCAGCTGGAATACTGTCATTTCCTCTAGCTTTGTTGTGAGTAATGCTTCCTAAGGCCCACTTGATTTCACTCTCTAGGATGTCCGGCTCAAGTTCAGTGACCACACTATTATGGCTATCAGGGACATTAAGATCTTTCCTGTATAGTTCTTCTTTCTGTGTATTCTTTCCATCTCTTCTTAATCTCATCTGCTTTTGTTAGGTCCCTGCTTTCTTTGCACAAAACGTTCCCTTGAGATCTCCAATTTTCTTGAAGAGATCTCTAGTCTTTCCCATTCTATTGTTTTCCTCTATTTCTTTGCATTGTTCATTTAAGAAGGCCTTCTTGTCTCTCCTTGCTATTCTCTGGAACTCTGCATTCAGTTGGATATATCTTCCCCTTTCTCCCTTGCTTTTCGCTTCCCTTCTTTCCTCAGCTACTTGTAAAGCCTCCTCAGACAGCCACTTTGCTTTCTTGCATTTCTTTTTCTTTGGGATGGATTTAGTTGCTGCCTCCTGAACAATGTTATGGACCTCCATCCATAGTTCCTCAGGCACTCTGTCTATCAGGTCTAGGGATGTCGGAGAATTTCTCCATGAATCTCCGGGAGGCCAAATGCCAACACATTTGGCCCCCCGAAATTGGTGGGGAAATTCTCTGACACCCCCCCGCCCCTGCCCGGGATGGGACTTACCTCGTGCGAATGTCCCTCTCGGTGGTGGGTCTCGGCGGCAGCCGGTCTTCCGACCGGCTGCCACCGCCACCATTTCCCAGTAATGTAAAAAAAAAAAAAAAAGAAGTGATAGGCTACATAAAGATTTACATAGCCTATCACGGCTAGATTTTCAAAGTCAGCTGTGATAGGCTATGTAAATCTTTATGTAGCCTATCACGGCTGACTTTGAAAAAAAAAAAGCGCGTACGCAAATGGCGGCACCCACGGGCGCCACCATTTGCGTTCCTTATTTGGGCACGGGTAGTCTACGTAAAGATTTACATAGACTATGGCGAAAATAAGGGCAACGCAAATAGCCCAAATAAGCAAATAGCGTTCCAAATAAGAAACGCAAATGGCGGTGCCCATGGGCGCCGCCATTTGCGTACGCACTTCCCCCCCAAAGCCAGCCATGATAGGCTACATAAATCTTTACGTAGCCTATCTCTTTTTTTTACATAACTTTTTTCTTTCGTGGCCAGAGAGGCGGGGCGCTCCCCCCCGGCCAGAATTTCAGCGGGGAGGGATGGGGCACCTCCCCACCCGCCAAGAATTTCGGGGGGAGAAACGGAGAGCCTCCCCCCCAAAAAACAGCTGCAGGACCAGGTAAGGGACTTTCATCCATCCCTAACAGGTCTAATCCCTTAAATCTATTCCTCACCTCCACTGTATATTCATAAGGGATATGATTTAGGTCATACCTGAATGGTTTAGTGGTTTTCCCTACGTTCTTCAATTTAAACCAAATTTTTGCAAGAAGCAGCTCATGATCTGAGCCACAGTCAGCTCCAGCTCTTGTTTTTACTGACTGTATAGAGCTTCTCCATCTTTGGCTGCAGAGTACATAATCAATCTGATTTCGATATTGACCATCTGGTGATGTCCATGTGTAGAGTCGCCTCTTGTGCTGTTGGAAAGGAGTGTTTGCTATGATCAGCGTGTTCTCTTGGCAAAACTCTATTAGCCTTTGTCCTGCTTTGTTTTGTACACCAAGGCCATGCTTGCCTGTTATCCCAGTGATTTCTTGACTTCCTACTTTAGCATTCCAATCCCCTATGATAAAAAGGACATCTTTTTTTGGTGTTAGTTCTAGAAGGTGTTGTAGGTCTTCATAGAAGCCCTTAATGTGAAAGCATGTGGTCCAGTTAATGTATATGAAGGACTGTGAACACTTGGGGGAAACACACTGCATAAACACTAAATATCATTATTAATATCATGTAATTTGCCCATTTTTAACTATACTAAGGTACTGGCACCATAACCCCACTCCTCTTATCACTGTTCTAAGAATGTATTCATGTCCACAGAAAGTACGACATTTCTGTGAAGGATGAATCTGAAGACCTCAGCAGTGTTAGTGTTACTGTCACCATTAGTAGTCTATTGATGTGAGAATTTTCTTCCACAGGGGGGAAAAATGCCTATTGACCCAGCTGAAAACTGGAGGAGCTCAATAGCATGGTGGAAAAGGTTATGTGGAAAAGATCTATTATTGTCAATTGCATCCAGATGAGTTTAGTCCCTTGCCAGCAAGAGATTCTTTAAAAGGGTAACGCAATGACAGCTGAACGGTGGTTTTATGTGGCTGTTAGCACATGGTATAATAACGCACCTCGGTTATGAAATGGAGCATGGTCCACCACAATAGAGTGGGGTTGACTAAATTAGATGAACTAACCTTCAACTATGTTTTCAGCAAATACTGCCATATCATTAGAACAAACTAGATCTGGAATGTGTTTATGCAAGAACATTTCTCCCTGTGTAGCTAGCTAGGGTGTGAGCTGTATCTGAAGGGAACCAGGCTGTACCAGTATGACTTCTGTAGGACAAGGGGCTCTATTGTTATTTAGGAACATGATGGGCTCAGCTAGGGATGCTGGAGAATTCCACTGCGGACTCAATGAGGTCGTATTCTGACCTCCGGAATCTGCGTTGGAGTGGCTGCACTTTCCTCCAGGTTGGGAGGAGTTCCTGCGGGGTGGCTCTCTGGCTTCCTGTAAGACGCAATATGCTAATGGTGTCTGTGATTAGCTTATTGCAGGAAAATTACAGCTGTAAATGGTGTACTGTATGCCATTTGTGGCCGTAAAGCACTGACTTTGACCTAAATACAGCTGCAAACAGCTACAATTTAGGTCAAAGTGAGTGCTTTATGGCCACAAATGGTGTACCATCTGCCATTTATGGCTATATTTTTCCAAGCGCCAGCCAAATCCTTGAGTGTTCATGTGCAGAGAGTATTATTGTAACCATGTTTTACATCTGTCTAAACCACCACATTTATACTTCTGGGCTTAGAAGTATGAACTTTATGGAGCTTGTAATTCTCACCTCCTCTATAAGGTGAGTGTTACAGCCGGGTCCTGACTCCTGAATTCTTCTGCAGATTGGATTTTAATGTGACCCTGAGAAGAATTCCCCTCCAACACCCTTCCCAGCCACCTAGCTTCCAACCCCTTTCCATCCCAGAAATTGAGGTTATCATACAGTTCCATAAACCACTATGCTTGCACAGTGGCTCTTTATGAAATCATATAATTTTGTCCCATCGAAGTCAACAGGATGAAACAAGCTTAACAGCAATAGCGAGAAAAACAACAACCTAAGCATGCTCACCAGGAAATAAATTCCACTGAACAATAATATGTTGTTATAAGAAGACAGTTCAAAGAAATGTTCAGATCCCTTCGATGTGGTTTTCTGTTTTGTGCAACCTCTGAAAAAGTAAGTGCAATCTAATATTCTCTGACTTGGACAACCTGGAGGAGATAAGCAGGGCACTGGATCAAATGCCATCTGCTTAGTGGCTTCCTAATCCCTTTGAAGAACAGACTTAAAGGAGAAGGTGAGAGGAGAAAATGAAGACAGTCAGAGACAATCAAAATGCTTCCCAGATGATTAAAAAAATGATTCCAGGCATCAGGTTGATAGTGTTGTGAGAAGGAGCAAAAACAACGTTAAGAAGACTGATGGCTACACGAGGCTAAATGAGAAACAGGTTTTTTAAAAACAAAAAACAAAAAACTGTGCCTGTGTAAGTGAAGGAGCCTTTTCTTTAATGTTAAGAGCCAGGACAAGGGTCTCCATTAACGTATTTTATGGGTTGGAGGTGAGTGAGAGATAAAAAGAGACAGTGAGAAAGATAATGCCCAGGTCCTGGTTAGAGATCATGTCTCTTTCTGAGAATACATCCAGGCTTGAAAATTAAACAACTTTCGGAAATTTAGGAGGGGTAACTGATAACTGAACATATTCTTTATGTCCTTGGAATACTTAGTGGAAAGAAGACAGTGGTTAGTTAAAAGTACCAGGAAATATCCTCCCAATAAGGTAGCTATAAAAGGTTTAGTTCCTTTTCTCCATATACACTTCTCCTAGTATACGCATTAGGGATGCTGGAGAAAGTCGAGATGGATTAAAATGAGCTTGGTTTCTAAGAATCCGACCTGCAGAATCCACTGTGGAGTGACCCCCTCAGGCCCTGCGGAGTCCATGGACTTTCAGATGATTTTTTTACTTTCCCGAAATTTACACATATAAATCCGTAGAAAAATATGTAAGTTTCTGCTGAGGAAACGTAGAATGGAATAGGGGACAATACACTAAATGTTACATATCGGGGTAAATTATGTAAATATGTAAGTAAATACTTGCCTAAATATTTACGTAATTATTTCCGTATTTTTCCGCATGACAAAAAAAATATTTGCATCTGTCTGTGGGCGGATGACAGAACGAAAGGCACCTGACAATCCACAAAACACAGACAGAGTAAATTTTACACAGTCCATACATCCCTAATACACATTTTTATGCACATTTGCCTAATATATGTATTTTTAGTGCACATGTTTCCCAAATACACACATTTCTGTATGCATTTTTTTTTTCTTCTTCTTCAGAGAACTGCATCAAAGCATAGCTGCATTCTGGTTTGCGTATTGACTGGGAAAGTGCAAATTTGTTAAGTTCATATCAAAATGCAAACTGAACAAAAAATCCCCCCATCCTTCACCTTCCAGTTTCTTCAGGGTGCTCACCAGAGTATTCTATCTTACCTTCCTCCCTACCCACATTTCCTGCTGGCTGGGACCATATAAAGCATTCACCAATTAGCAATATCAAGTAAACACCATATCCTGTTTAATCTAGACCATATTGCCCAACCTGGTGCCTCCCGATGCTTTGAACTTCAGCTCCCATCAGCCCCAGCCAGCAGGGTGAATAGTTGGGAATCCTGGGAGTTGTAGTCCAAAATAATTGAGGGTACCAAGATGGTCTTCAGCAAAGGAGATCGTTACCTTGTCGTGGTGCTGGAGCTTGAGCATCTCAATGACGTCATGAGCTAAACCGTGAAGGGACACCCAAGACGGGAAGGTCATGGCAGAGAGGTCAGACTAAATATGATCCCTGGGGAAGGAAATGGCAACCCACCCCAGTATTCTTGCCATGAAAACTAAATGGATCAGTACAACCAGAGATATGTTGGTATACCATCGGAAGATGGGACTCCCAGGTCGGAAGATGGTCAAAATCCTACTGGGGAGGAACCGAGGATAAGTTAAACTAGCCCCAGATGTGATGACGAAGCTAGCTCAAAGCCAAAAGGATGGCTAGCAGCCGATGGTGCTGGTGGTGAAAGACAAATCCGATGTTCTAAAGATCAACACACCATAGGATCCTGGGATGTAAGATCTATGAGCCAGGGCAAATTGGATGTGGTTACTGGGGAGATGTCAAGATTCAATATAGACATTTTGGGTGTCAGTGAACTGAAATGGACTGGAATGGGCCACTTCGCATCAAATGACCACCAAATCTACTACTGTGGACAAGAGGACCACAGAAGAAATGGAGTAGCCTTCATAATTCATAATAAAGTGGCTAAAGCAGTGATTGGATACAATCCAAAAAGTGACAGAATGATCTCAATTTGAATTCAGGGTAAGCCATTTAACATCACAGTGATCCAAATATACGCCCCAACCACAGATGCTGAAAAAGCAGAAGTAGATCAGTTCTATGAGGATCTGCAGCACCTACTGGATAGTACGCCAAATAAAGATGTTATTTTCATTACAGGAGACTGGAATGCTAAGGTGGTTAGTCAAACAACACCTGGAATTACAGGCAAGCATGGTCTGGGAGAACAAAATGAAGCGGGACATATGCTGATATAATTTTGCCAAGACAACACACTGTGCATAACTAGGGGTGGACGAAAGTCACTTACCTTTTCTCGCAGCTTGTTCGCGGTGGGGGGGAGCGCTTCGCTGCTCCCCCCGTGAAGTTCAGGCCAGGGGGGGGAGGCTTCCTGCCTCGCCCGGCTGAAATTCAGGCCGGGGGGGAGGCTTCCCGCCTCGCCCGGCCACGAACACGAAAGTTAAAAAAAAAAAAAAAAAAAGTCCCCTGACAGGCTACGTGACGATTCACGTAGCCTATCATGGCTAGATCTGGAAAGTCAGCCGTGATAGGCTACGTGAATCGTCACGTAGCCTATCACGGGTGACTTAAAAAAAAAAAAAAAGTGCGTACGTGAATGGCGGCCCCCATAGGGAGCCGCCATTCGCGTTCCTTATTTAGTTGCTGTAGTCTACATAAATGTTTACGTAGACTACAGCGAAAATAAGGGCAACGCAAATAGCGTTGCCCTTATTTTCGCCGTAGTCTACATAAACATTTACGTAGACTACAGCGACCAAATAAGGAACGGGAATGGCGGCTCCCTATGGGGGCCTCCATTCGCGTACGCGCTTTTTTTTTTTTTTTTAAAGTCACCCGTGATAGGCTACGTGACGATTCACGTAGCCTATCACTGCTGACTTTGCAAATCTAGCCGTGATAGGCTACGTGAATCATCACGTAGCCTATCAGGGACGTTTTTGTTTTTTTTTCTTTGATTGCAATGGCGGGGGCGGCAGCCGGTCGAAAGACCGGCTGCCACTTCTGCCCTGCTCGAACACCGGACGAACCGCCAGCCGGACCCGCCGCCGCGAGGGACATTCAGGGAAGGTAAGTCCCGTCCCAGGGGGGGGTGCGGGGTGCGGGGGGGTGCGGAGGATTTCTCCCCGAAACTTGTTCGGGGGGCCGAACACGTTGGTGCTCGGCCCCCCGAAGTTTCGGGGAGAAATTCTCCGCCATCCCTATGCATAACAAACACTCTCTTCCAACAACCTAAGAGATGACTTTATACATGGACTTCACCAGACGGTCGACACCGAAATCAGATTGACTACATCCTTTGTAGCCAAAGGTGGTGGACATCTATGCAGTTGGTAAAAACAAGACCTGGAGCTGATTGTAGTTCAGATCATGAATTTCTTATTGCACAATTTAGAATCAGACTAAAGAGAATAGGGAAGACCCACAGATCAGTTAGATATGAGCTCACTAATATTCCTAATGAATATGCAGTGGAGGTGAAGAATAGATTTAAGGGACTAGATTTAGTAGCTAGGGTTCTGGAAGAACTATGGACAGAGGTTCACAAAATTGTTCAGGAGGCGGCAACAAAAAACTTCCCAAAGATAAAGAAAACCAAGAAGGCAAGATGGCTGTCTGCTGAGACACTGGAAGCATCCCAAGAAAGAAGGAAAGCAAAAGGCAACAGTGATAGGGGGAGATACACTCAATTAAATGCAAAATTCCAGAGGTTAGCCAGAAGAGATAAGGAATTATTTTTAAACAAGCAATGCGCAGAAGCAGAAGAAGATAGGGATGGCAGAGAATTCCGCCACGGATTCCAGTGAGACTGGATTCTTTAGAATCTAGACCCCCAGAATCCGTGGTGGAACGGCCTCCTGCCCCCCACCCCCCTGTGTAATCCCCCCAGGACGGCACTTACCTGGGGCGGATGCGGCAGATTTGGCGGCAGCAGCGATTCCGACGGCGGCTCCGGCAGCGGTGGGGGCTCCGGTGGCTGGTCTCCTGGCTGGCCGCGGCAGGGCTGCTGCCACCGCCATTGCCATCCTTGCAGCCGTGATAGGCTACATAAGAATTTACGTAGCCTATGGCTAACGTCAACCCCCCCCCAAACCCGCAGCGTACGCAAATGGCAGCGGCTACGGCGGCCGCCATTTGTGTTCCCTATTTTTCGCCAATTTATCTTACATAAATATTTACGTAAGATAAAATGGCGGAAAAAAGGGAACGCAAATAGCATAGTGGACGCTATTTGCATTCATTTATTTTTCGCCGTTCTAGCCTACGTAAACATTTATGTAGACTAGAACAGCGAAAAATAAATCAACGGAGAAAAATAAATGAGCAGAGCTGGCCATCAAGAATCCTGGGGGGGGGAGGAGCGGATCACCTCCCCCCCTGGTTGAGGATTCTGGAGGGAGGGACAGAGCTCCTACCCCCCACCATGAAAGATTCCGTGAAAAGGTAAGTGAGTTTCGTACATCCCTAGAAGAAGATAATAGAATAGGAAGGACAAGAGACCTCTTCCAGAAAATTAGAAACATCGGAGGTAAATTCCAGGCAAAAATGGGTATGATCAAAAACAAAGATGGCAAGGACCTAACAGAAGCAGAAGAGATCAGGAAAAGATGGCAAGAATATACGGAATATCTGTATAGGAAGGATAATAATATCGGGGATAGATTTGACGGTGGGGTCAGTGAGCTAGAGCGAGACATCCTGAAGAGTGAGGTTGAATGGGCCTTAAGAAGCATTGCTAATAACAAGGCAGCAGGAGATGACGGTATCCCAGCTGAACTGTTTAAAATGAAATCTTGCAAGATGATGCTGTCAAGGTGATGCATGCCATATGCCAGCAAATTTGGAAAACACAAGAATGGCCAACAGATTGGAAAAAATCAACTTATATCCCCATACTAAAAAGGGAAGCACCAAAGAATGTTCAAACTACCAAACAGTGGCACTTATTTCACATGCCAGTAAGGTAATGCTCAAGATCTTGCAAGTAGACTCCAGCAATTCATGGAATGAGAATTCCCAGATGTACAAGCTGGGTTTCGAAAAGGCAGAGGAACTAGAGACCAAATTGCCAATATCAGCTGGATAATGGAGAAAGCCAGGGAGTTTCAGAAAAACATCTATTTCTGTTTTATTGACTATTCTAAAGCCTTTGACTGTGTGGATCGTAACAAACTGAGGCAAGTTCTTGGTGGTATGGGGATACCAAGTCATCTTGTCTGCCTCCTGAGGAATCTGTATAACGACCAAGTAGCAACAGTAAGAACAGACCACAGATCAACGGACTGGTTTAAGATTGTGAAAGGAGTACAGCAGGATTGTATAATCTCACCCTACCTATTCAACCTGTACGCAGAACACATCATGCAATGTGCTGGGCTTGATGAAGCCCAGGAACCTCATGACGAGGAGCTGAGGAACCTCTTGACGAAGGTGAAAGAAGAAAGGGCAAAAGCTGGGTTGCAGTTAAACCTCAAAAAAACCAAGATTATGGCAACCAGCTTGACTGAGAACTGGCAAATAGAGGGAGAAAACATGGAGGCAGTGACAGACTTTGTCTTTCTAGGTGCAAAGATTACTGCAGACGCTGACTGCAGCCAGGAAATCAGAAGACGTTTACTTCTTGGGAGGACAGCAATGACAAATCTAGGGATGGACGAAAGGGACTTACCTCGTCCCGCAGCTTGCTTCGTGGTGGGGGGGAGGTGCTTCGCTTCTCCCCCCGAAGTTCAGGCGAGGGGGGGGAGGCGCCCCGCCTTGCCCGGCTGAAATTCAGGCCTGGGGGGAGGCGCCCCATCCCTCACCAGTGAAATTCAGGACGGGTAGGAGCGCCCCGTCTACCTGGCTGCAAAAAAAAAAGTAAAAACACACACACACACCCGTGATAGGCTACGTAACGATTTACATAGCCTATCACAGCTAGATTTCCAAAGTCAGCCGTGATAGGCTACGTAAATCGTCATGTAGCCTATCACAGGTGACTTTGAAAAAAAAAAAAGTGCGTACGCAAATGGCGGCTCCCATGGGGACCGCCATTTGCGTTCCTTATTTTGGCACGTCTAGTCTACGTAAAGATTTATGTAGACTATGGTGAAAATAAGGGCAACGCAAATAGCATTCCCTTTTTTTGCGTACGTGCTTTTTTTTTTTTCAAAGTCACCCGTGATAGGCTACGTGACGATTTACATAGCCTATCATGGCTAACTTTGGAAATCTAGCCATGATAGGCTATGTAAATCATTACGTAGCCTATCACGGGTGTTTGTTTTTTTTTACTTTACTTTTTTTTTTGCAATGGTGGTGGCGGCAGCCGGTCGGGAGACCGGCTGCCGCCCCCGCCGAAACGCGGCCAAAAAGCCGCCGGGACCCGCTGCCGAGAGGGACATTCGCAGGAGGTAAGTCCCATCCCAGGGGGGGGCGGGGGGCCGGTGGAGAACTTCCCCAACACTTTCAGGGGGCTGAATGCGTTGGCGCTCGGCCTCCCGAAGATTCGTGGAGAAATTCTCCACCAACCCTAGACAAATCTTGATAAAATATTTAAGAGCAGAGACATCACACTGACAACAAAGGTCCGCATAGTTCAAGCAATGGTATTCCCCGTAGTAACAAGGGATGTCAGAGAATTCTGCCACGAATCTTGGGGAGGCCGAATGCCAGCGCATTCAGCCCCCAGAAATCGGTGGTGGAATGCTCTGCCCCCCTGCCCCCCCCGGGACGGGGCTTACCTAGGGCGGTTCTTCCTGGCAGTGGCGGCTCCGGTGGCAGTTCGGCGGCAGTTCGGTGGCGGTGGCTGCCGCCGCCGCCATTTCCACTTAAAACAACCACAACAACAACAAAAAAGTGATAGGCTATGTAAAGATTTACGTAGCCTATCACAGCTAGATTTTTAAAAAACACCGTGATAGGCTACGTAAATGTTTACATAGCCTATCACGGTGTTTTTTTAAAATCTAGCATCTACGCTATTTGCATTCCCCTTATTTTCGCCGTCTTAGTCTACGCAAATATTTACGTAGACTAAGATGTGCCAAAATAAGGAACACAAATGGCGGCGCCCATGGGCGCCGCCATTTGCATACGCACCATTTTTTTTCTTTTAAATTAGCCGTGATAGGCTACGTAAACATTTACGTAGCCTATCACGGCTGACTGCAGGGACCCAAATGGCGGCGCCTACGGCCGCCGCCATTTGCGGAGCCGGCTGGCCAGGATTCGAGGGGGAGGGACGGAGCACCTCCCCACCACCACAAATGTCACCCTTCGAAAAGGTAAGTGACTTTCGTACATCCCTAGTAGTAACCTATGGCTGCGAGAGCTGGACCCTAAGGAAGGCTGAGCGAAGGAAGATAGATGCTTTTGAACCTGGTGCTTAGGGATGTATGAAAATCACTTACCTTTTGGGGATTATGCTGATGGTGCGGGGGGAGGCATTCCGTCCCTCCCCCCGGAATCCTTGCTGGGGGGGGAGGTGCTCCGTTCTCCCCCCCCAGAATCCTGGCCGGCCGTCTGTGCTCTGCAGCGATTCTGTGGAGCCGCCAGCTGGCTCCGCCAGCAGCCGGACATCTGGCCTCTGGCTAGCAGGGACGCAAATGGTGGTGGACGTAGCCGCCGCCGTTTGTGTCCCTGCAGTCAGCCATGATAGGCTATGTAAATGTTTACATACCCTATCACGGCTGATTTAAAAAAAACAAACGCACGTACACAAATGGCGGCGCCCATTTGCATTCCTTATTTGGGCATGTCTCAGTCTACATAAACATTTACATAGACTAAGACGGTGAAAATAAGGGGAACACAAATAGCGTAGCATCTACACTATTTGCATTCCCCTTATTTTCGCCGTCTTAGTCTACGTAAATGTTTACGTAGACTAAGACATGCCAAAATAAGGAACACAAATGGCGGAGCCCATGGGCACCGCCATTTGCATACCCGCATGTTTTTGTTTTTGTTTTTAATCAGCCGTGATAGGCTATGTAAACATTTACGTAGCCTATCACAGTGTTTTTTTAAAAATCTAGCCGTGATAGTCTATGTAAATCTTTACGTAGCCTATGACTTTTTTTTTTTTTTTACTGGAAATGGTGGCAGCAGCCGGTCAGAAGACTGGCCGCCGCCGCACCACCGCCGCAGCCGCCGCAGCCGCCGCCGCCGCCGCCGCCAGGAAGATCTGCCCCAGGTAAGTCCCATCCCGGGGGGGTGGCGGGGGGTGGCGGGCCGTTCTGCCACCGATTTCAGGGGTCCGAATGCGCTGGCATTTGGCCTCCCCGAGGTCTGTGGCGGAACTTTCGTACATCCCTAGTGGTGCTGGAGGAAAATTCTGAGAGTGCCTTGGACTGCAAGACGATCAAACCAGTCCATACTCCAGGAAATAAAGCCAGACTACTCACTTGAGGGAAGGATATTAAAGGCAAAACTGAAGTACTTTGGCCACATCATGAGAAGACAGGATACCCTGGAGAAAATGCTGTTGCTAGGGAAAGTGGAAGGCAAAAGGAAGAGGGGCCGACCAAGGGCAAGATGGATGGATGATATTCTGGAGGTGATGGACTCAACCTTGGGGGAGCTGGGGGTGGCAACGGTCGACAGGAAGCTCTGGCGTGGGCTGGTCCATGAAGTCACGAGGAGTCGGAAGTGACTGAACGAATAAACAACAAAAACAAAACCAAGATGGTGAATTATCTAGACATTATGGAAACTGTGGGTGGGCTAAAAAATGCACCCAGTGTCCAGTCTAAGGAAACAGCCAAAAAATTCTATTCTGCTGCCCCCAAAAGGATGACTGGCTGATCCCATAATATGGAAGGACAGGTGGATGGGTTGCTGGATGTGCTGCAAAGAGGAAGAGAATGGGGCAGCAGAGCCTTATAAAGTCCCTCCCTGATTGTAAGGACATCCCCTTCATTGGCATACCAGGATGCCCCCCATCATGTGCCCCTATCTAAGCTTCAAAGGTGGTAGGGCAATGTGCCACCCTTTGTAACGATGGAGGGACACAATTTTTCCTGCAAGCCTGTGATCAAAGCCAGTATTGTTGATTTTTAATCTTTTTTTTTTTTTTAAGATGGACTAAATGGTAATGAGTCCAAGATGTCTCATGGATGTAGAACTTGAGCTAAGTCTCCCTAATTCTAACACTCTTATCCATTCAACCATGGTGACACATTGACACTGCACAGAAGTGTCCAGTCAGGTGGTGGAGAATGAGAGTGGGGCCCTAACAGCCTGCCTGCCTGCCTGCCTAATTAGTTAGTTAGTTATTTTATTTGTACCCCACCATTCTGCAAAAAAAAAGTACTCAAGGTGGCTTTCAGAACCAGTTAGAATGGATTAAACAATACATTAAAATGCAATAAAAACATAACAATTACAGGAGAAAATATCATTAAAAACAGCACCCTGTGACCAGCCCTGGTCAATAGTCTGGCCTCAGCATTCTGGACCAGGTGAAGTTTCTGAACAGTTTTTGAAGGCAGCCCCCACATGGAGCATATTACAGTAGTCCAGACAGATAACTAAGTCATACGTGGCCACGGCCAGTCTAATATGGTAGTGCAGCTTATCTTTCATGGAACAATATAATATTCTTAAATATGGGACAAATATCTATCTATCTATCTATCTATCTATCTATCTATCTATCTATCTATCATCTATCTGTATATATGCATACATGCATTTGTGGATATCCATGGAAATATGAGCAAACAAAATCAAGCAGTGATGCTAGAGGAAGTACTGCTTTTCACTCACACACTTAAAATCAACCCACTTAAAATGTATAAATGTTGCTTTTATGCAAAAGACAGTCGCAACTCTTATCAATCATTACCTGAACAATAGCAGTGAAATCACAGTCTCAGTAGCCAGCCGAACTGGCTGGTAACTGATTGCTGCAACCAATGATTTTATGCTCTTTAATCTTGTACAGCATTTTAAACAAACCTGGACTTCATCAGAGGATTCTGATTTTAACAGATTTGGCTGCTGAGAAGAGTGTGATTCTGCCTGGCTTCTGAGCTGATGGTTCAAACTTTCTGAATTTTGTTATTTCCAATTACTAATAGCATCAGCTTGAAGATAAGTATACTGCAGGCAATTGTATCTTAGTACGTATATGCTGTGCTTTCTTCTGCACATCTATTCCTGGGTAAGTGATGGGATTTTGAGTGAAGAACCTGACCTTGCTTAAAGAAATGATGAAGAAATGTCAGCTCAGAGTTATGAAAGGCTAAAATGATGACGGAAAAAAATGGCTTTAAGGCATGATCCTGCAAATAAGTGTTCATGATAGAGTGTATGTAGACATGAACCCTTAGTGTTGCTCTGAAAATTGTGTGTTGCTGCAGCATGGGTTGGTGGCGCTGTTCCTGCAATGGCCAAAACAACTGTGTTTCAGAGGAATCTGCCTTATACCATGTCACACTATTTGTCTGTCTAGCACACTTGTCTACCCTGTAGCTCCTGAGGTTTTCGTAACTGTAGCACATGAGGGTTTCAAACTCACATCATCGTCTGCATAATTCTTTTAACTCGAGATGCCGGGGTTGAAGCTGGGGTTGAAGCCTGGACCTTCTGCATACAATATGGATCCCTGGGGGCAGCGATCTTTTCCTCCGGGGATGCCCCTGGGAACAATACTATGTGATGTCCTGAGAAAGGCATAACATGATTCCCAGGAGCACTTGTGGCTATATTTTCAAAGCACACAGCAGCCAGGCTTCCAAGGGTATAGTCAATCAATGGATTATTGTTGTTGTTGTTGTTATTATTATTATTATTATTACATTTCTTAATCGCCCATCTGGCCAGTCACCTGGCCACTCTGGGTGATGTATATCAATACAAACAGTTTTTAAACAATAAAATTTTACATTTAAACATCGTATCTCTAAAAATACCTTAGCCCACCCCAAAAGCCTGCCTGAACAACCATGTTTTTAATGTGTGGCAGAAGCTCATTAAAGAGGGGGCATGGCGGAGTTCCCTAGGGGGGGAATTCCACAGAGTGGGGGCCACCACACAGAAGGCCCTCTCCCTCATCCTCACCAGCCTAGCTGTCCTGGCTGATGGAACAGAGAGAAGGCCATCCGAGGCTGATCTTTTTGAGTGGCCTGTCTGGTGCTGCTGGAGGCACTCCTTGACATAGCCTGAGCCAGAACCATATAGAGTTTTAAAGGTCAAAACCAACACCTTGAATTTGGCCCGGAAAACAACTGGCAACCAGTGCAACTCCTTCAGCACCAGAGTGAGGTGATCATGCCGGCGGCTGCCTTTAATTGGCTTTTTTAAAGCCTGAAGAAAGGAGGGAATCCCCACCCTCACCCCCTATTTGGAACCTATCACCCTACCTGAATCCTGCACTCTACCAGAATGTTCATTCTTCTCTCCTGGACTTGGGAGGGGGGGTTGTGTCCCTCCTTGAACTGTAAACACTGGGCAGAGGAAGGGCAACTTATGCGTTCTCATGAAGCTCTTCTGAGAAGTGCAAAGGTCTTGGCTGTGTCAGCAATGATGATCAATGTTTACAGTTGTCATGTTTAATAGAAACTGAAGTCACTAGGAGCAAATTTACATATGCATGTGCAACTGCAGCAGCAAGCAGTGGTCATCATCCAACCACAATACTCTCCATGTTTCAATTGATTCAGATGAGACATTAAGGAGCAAGTCATTCCTGGGTTTATGTGCAGGACATGACTGTGTGAACTAGCCTGAAAGGCAGCCGAGAAATATAGTAAGTAATGTGGGGAGCAATCCTATGGCCACTAGACAGCGGCTAGATAGCCATAGGCTATGCTGTTTTCTGGGAACCGACCACAGAGCCCGCACTCCAAGGTCGGTTCCCAGAGAACCAACCTTCTCCCACTTCTGCGCTGCCTTGGAGGCAGCACAGATCAGCCCTGTCCTCCGCGCTCACAAGAGGCATGCGGATCAGTTGGAAAGGGGCATGGCTGGGTGTGTTCCAGGGCAGGGAGATCGTAATTGCCTGTATGACACATCCTACGTGTCGTACAGCAGCCTCCTTCCCCGCTCCATCCTCCTGTGGCTAGAGACAGCCACAATCAACAGTCTAGCCGAAAAAGCAGGGCAAGAGAAGCACGGTGGGAACGATCCCCTCTGTGCTTCTCCTGCCCTGCTTTGGATAGGTGGTTGCCTCCGAGTTCAGAGGCAGCCACCTACCTAGATAGGATTGCTCCCTAAGTAAATTTACTGGGCAAATTCAGGGTGTTTAAGGTTTGAGAATGCTAGTATTAAGGTGCAGAAGCACAGTATCATGAAACTGTTTTGCACACTAGGGATGGTGGAGAATTCCGCCATGGATCTCAGTGAGGCCGAATGCCAGTACATTTGCCCCCCCCGAAACCTGTGGTGGAAAAAAGCCGCCACACCACCCCGCGAAAGTCGTGCGAAACAGAGCACCTACTTGGTGCCATTTGGACTGCTTTGCGAATGGTGGCCGCATCTGCGGCCGCCATTCGCTTCACGATTTTTGCCATGATAGGCTACGTAAGTACTTACGTAGCCTATCACGGCTAATGCAGGGATGCCATTTGCACCCCTGCGGAGGCCGTGATAATACTTACGTAGCCTATCACAGCAAAAAAAAGAGACGCAAATGGCGGTGGCTATGGCCGCCGCCATTTGCGTCCCTGCACAGCCCAGCAGCAGCCGGATGTTGCTGCGGGTGGCCCCGGCCGGCGGGCGGCTCCGCGGAGTCACCATGGAGCGGAGCCAGCCGGCAAGGATTTCTGGGGGAGGCACAGAGCCCCTCCCCCCACCGCGGATGTCACGAAATGAAACAGGTGAGTCATTTTGTACATCTCTACTGCACACCAAAGCGTCAAGGATGCCCCAAATTAGCAATTCAGCTGTATGAGTCTAGCAGGAAATGTAGTGGCCTGTTAACAGAAACTGTTTAAATGCCAGTGGAAAAGATCACTCAATGGACTGGCAGACATTGCAAATTTAAGAGTTTTTAATTGAGCATATACTGTAAGACTGTAAATCAAGAGTGGGCAGAAGGTGTTTTGGACTTCACCTCTAGAGCAGTATGCAAATGGTCTCTTGAAATTATCTACCTCACGTGTGGGCAGATAAATGTAGGAGACAATTTCACTGAATTTCTCCAGGAGGAGGAGAAATTCTCACTTGGAGGAGGAGGTGCAAATGCACAGTTACAAGATGGCAGATATTTGGCTTAACAATACTATAAGCAAGAAGGATCTTGGAATTCTGGGAGATCACAAGCTGAAAAGAGCCAACAATGTGATGTGGCTGCAAAAAAGACAAATGCTATTTTGGGCTGCATTAATAGAAGCATAGCTTCCAAATCCCATGAAGTACTAGTTCCCCTCTACCCGGCACTGGTTAGGCCTCATCTTGAGTACTGTGTCCAGTTCTGGGCACCACACTTTAAGAAGGATTCAGACAAACTGGAGAGGGTTCAGAGGAGGGCAATGAAGATGACCAGGGGACTGGAAACAAATCCCTATGAGGAGTAGGGATATTTAGGGATGTATGAAAGGCACTTACCTTTCGCGGATTATGTTGATGGGGGGGAGGCGCTCCGTCCCTCCCCTCGGAATCCTGGATGGGGGGGAGGTGCTCCATTCCCCCCCCCCCCAGAATCCTGGCTGGCTGGCTGTGCTACGCAGGGATTCTGCGGAGGCGCCTGCCAGCTCCGCCAGCAGCCGGACATCCGGCCGCTGGCTAGCAGGGACTCAAATGGCTGCCATTTGCGTTCCTTATTTTGGCATGTCTTAGTCTATGTCAAGATTTATGTAGACTAAGACAGCGAAAATAAGGGGAACACAAATAAGTCAAATAAGGGGAACACAAACATTTACGTAGCCCATCACGTTTTTTTTTTAAACTTAGCCGTGATAGGCTATGTAAAACTTTACGTAGCCTATCATTTTTTATTTTTTTTTTAACTGGAAATGGCAGCAGTGGCAGCCGGTCAGAAGACCGGCCACCAGAGCCGCCGCCGCCGAACTGCCACCGAACTGCCACCGAACCGCCGCCGGAGCTGCCGCCAGAGCCGCTGCTGCCAGGAAGATCTGCCCCAGGTAAGTTGGAGCCGCGGCCGGAGCCGCTGCCGCGAGGAAGATCTGCCCCAGGTAAGTCGCTGGCATTCGGCCTCCCAGAGATCCATGGTGGAATTCGTGACATCCCTAGGGATATTAGAGAATTCCGCCGTGGACCCAGGGAGGCTGAATTCCAGTGATTTTGGCCACCCAGAATCTGCAACCTGCCCCACCACCCTGCGAAAGCCCCATGAAATGAAGCCTACTTGGCTGCAGCTCTGGCAGCGGCAGCAGCTCCAGTGGCTCCAGCTGCTGCCGGGCTGCGACTGCAAATGGCAGCTGCTATGTCGGCCACCATTTGCATCCCTGGCAAGCTGTGATAAGCTATGTAAGTATCTAAGTAGCCTATCATGGTTCAGGAAAGGATAGGATAGGAAAGGAAAGGAAGGGAAGGGAAGGGAAGGGAAGGGAAGGGAAGGGAAGGGAAGGGAAGGAAACGAAAGGAAAGGAAAGGAAAGGAAAGGAAAGGAAAGGAAAGGAAAGGAAAGGAAAGGAAAGGAAAGGTTCCTCTTGTTCAAGCACCGAGTCATTGCTGACCCTAGGGGTGGACGAAAGTCACTTACCTTTTCTCGCAGCTTGTTCGCGGTGGGGGGGAGCGCTTCGCTGCTCCCCCCGCGAAGTTCAGGCCAGGGGGGGAGGCTTCCCGCCTCGCCCGGCCGAAATTCAGGCAAGGGAGGAGGCGCCTCACCTCGCCCGGCCACGAACGCGAAAGTAAAAAAAAAACAAAAAAAACGCCCCCTGATAGTCTACGTGACGATTCACGTAGCCTATCACGGCTAGATCTGCAAAGTCAGCCGTGATAGGCTACGTGAATCGTCACGTAGCCTATCAGGGGACGTTTTTTTTTTCCCCTTTTATTGCAATGGTGGCGGCGGCAGCCGGTCGAAAGAGCTCCCGCCCCCCTCGAACACCCGACGAACCGCCAGCCGGACCCGCCGCCGGGAGGGACATTCAGGGAAGTTAAGTCCCGTCCCGGGGGGGGGGTGCGGAGGGCGGGGGGGTGCAGAGGATTTCTCCCCGAAACTTGTTCGGGGGGCCGAACACGTTGGCACTCGGCCCCCCGAAGTTTCGGGGAGAAATTCTCCGCCATCCCTAGCTGACCCCTAGAGGGATGCCATTTTTCCTCGATGTTTTCCTGGCAGACTGTATAGTAGGGATGTACGAAAGTCACTTACCTTTCGCGGATTATGTTGATGGTGGGGTGGGAGGTGTTCCGTCCCTCCCCCCAGAATCCTCGATGGGGGGGGAGTCGCTCCGTTCCTCCCCCCCAGAATCCTCCGCAGCCAGCTGTGCTCCACGGCAGCTCTGCGGAGCAGCCAACCAGGCCCAGCCGGGCCAGAGCCATCCGCAGCCAGATTTCCGGCCATGGAGGGCTCTGGGAAAAAACAAACAAACCCCGCGTATGCATTTGCGTTCCTTATTTTTGCTGTCTTAATCTACGTAAATATTTATGTAGACTAAGACAGTGAAAATAAGGGGAACGCAAATAGCGTAGTGGATGCTATTTGCATTCCCCTTATTTTTGCTGTCTTAGTCTATGTAAATATTTACGTAGACTAAGACGGCCCAAAATAAGGAACACAAATGGTGGTGGCTGTAGCCGCCGCCATTTGCATACACTTTTTTTTTTTTTACCCAGATGTTTTAGGCTATGTAAAAACTTACATAGCCTGTCACGTCTCTGTAAAAACAAACAAACAAACAAACAAAAAATACCTGCAAGTGGCAGCGGCGGCAGCCGGTCAGAAGACCAGCCACTGCCACCGCCGCCGAAGCCACCGCCGGAGCTGCCGCCACCCGGAAGATCTGCCCCAGGTAAGTTTCTACCCGGGGGGCATCCGCGGGGGGGTGGGGGGGTGGCAGGCCATTCCACCACAGATTTCGGGGGGCCGAATGCACTGGCATTCGGCCTCACCGAGATCTGTGGCAGAATTCTCTGCCATCCGTACTGTATAGTGGGGTTTGCCTTTGCCTTCCCCAGTCCTAACTACCTTTCCCCCAGCAAGCTGGGTACTCATTGGCTAAAGACACAGATGCAAATGGCAGCAGCTACGGCAGCTGCCATTTGCAACCCTGTGCAGTCCAGCGGCCATATGTCTGGCTGTGGGCGGCCCCAGCCAGCGGTTCCACGGAGTCACCGCAGAGCAGAGCTAGGCGGGGAGGATTCTGAGGGGAGGGACGGAGCGCCTCCCCCGCACCACGGATTGCCCGGCACAGAGCCAGGTAAGAGTTTCGTACATCCCTAATGAGGAGAGACTGAAAGAACTGGGCATGGGAACAGAAGACTGAGAAGAGAAGACTGAGGGGAGATATGATAGTGCTCTTCAAGTACTTGAAAGGTTGTCACAGAGGAAGGCTAGGATCTCTTCTCAATCATCCCAGAGTGCAAGACACAGAATAATGGGATCAAGTTACAGGAAGCCAGATTCTGGCTGAACATCAGGAAAAACTTCCTGACTGTTAGAGCAATATCACAATGGAACCAATGACCTAGGGAGGTAGTGGGCTCTCCCACGCTGGAGGCATTCAAGTTGATGCTGGACAGGCATCTGTCCAGGATGCTTTGACTTAGATTCGTGCATTGAGCAGGGGGTTGGCCTCAATGGTCTTATAGGCCCCTTCCAACCCCACTATTCTATGATTCTATGACTATTCTAAGATGCAACATTTTCTCCCAGGTAGGCTCCCCATTGGCAGGGCTTGTAACCCAGCTTCCTTCTTTTTTGGTAAGGGTTTTGTGCTGCAACAGCATCAACCGTCTTGGCAGGCTGGCCCACTGTTTGCATCCACTGCAATGCAGGTGGGGGCAGTGTTGTGTCTTGGTACAAGGATGAGGTAGAGTTAGTGCTTTGCCGGAATCTGTCCTCCAATTTTCTGAATTTTTCTCCCTCCACCCCTAAAAGAGGCTTCCTTTGTTCTGCCTCATTCAGGATGTTTTAGAATGGTATTTTTGAGCTTACCTAATCACTGTTAGCCTCCCAGGCTGACCTACATCTCCTGATCTGAAAAAGCCTTATGGAAGGAATTACTTCATGGTGCTAGGGACATCAGAGAATTCCGCCATGGATCTCGGTGAGGCTGAATGTCAGTGCATTCGGCCCCACAAAATCCATGGCAGATCGAAGCCCCCCCCCCCCGCTGCCTCCCTGCAAAATGGGCCTGGAACAGAGCACCTACCTGCTGCCGTCCGCGCTGACTTGCGAATGGCGGCTGCATGTGCGGCCGCCATTCGCTTCATCCATGTAGCCGTGATAGGCTATATAAATACTTACGTAGCCTATCATGGCTAACACAGGGCCACCATTTGTGGCCCTGTGGAAGCCGTGATAGGCTACGTAAATACTTATGTAGCTTAACATGGCAAAATACAGGGACACAAATGGCAGCTATGGCAGCTGCCATTTGCGTCCCTGCAGGCTGCCCAGCAGTTGGATGTCCAGCTGCGGGCGGCCCCAGACAGTGGCTCCACGGAATCTCTGTGGAGCGGAGCTGGCTGGAGAGAATTTTGGGGGAAGGGATGGAGCGCCTCCCCCCACCGCCAATGTCACCCTTCGAAAAGGTAAGTGACTTTCGTACATCCCTATATGGTGTCCTAAATTGGGCTTTAATTGAAGTGTAGGAAGCTGAGGAGGGTACAGGTGGCCAGAGAGATGATTGTACAATGAAAAACAGGACCCTTGTGCTCCCTCCTCGGCCACCTCCTAAGTCATGTAAGTCCAAGTAACCCAAACCCAGCCCATGAGAATTACTCCGAAGGGTCTTCATCATTGAATTTCTTTTTGAAAGCCATTTGTCTTCTATCAAATTGAATGAGAATGTTTGAAAAAAATGTGGGAGAAATTTCCCACACAGCACTATTCTGCTCCTAGAAGCCCCTGCTAGCATGTAGGGATGGGGGAGAATTTCTCCCCGAAACTTCGGGGGGCCGAGCGCCAACGCATTCGGTCCTCTGAAGGTTGTTCGGGGAGAACTTCCCCGCCCCCCCTGCCCCCCGCCCCCACCGGGATGGGACTTACCTTTAATGAACGTCCCTCCTGGCGGCGGGTCCTGGCGGCTGTTCGGCAGGTCTTCGTCAGGGGCGGGGGCAGCATTACAAGCAAAGTAAAAAAAAAACAAAATGCCCCTGTGATAGGCTATGTAATGATTAACGTAGCCTATCACGGCTATATTTGCAAAGTCAGCCGTGATAGGCTACGTTAATCGTCACGTAGCCTATCACGGGTGACTTTAAAAAAAGAAAAGAAAAGCGCATACGGCTAATGGCGGCCCCCATAGGGAGCCGCCATTCGCATTCCTTATTTGGTCACTGTAGTCTATGTAAAGATTTATGTAGTCTATGGCGAAAATAAGGACAACGCAAATAGCGTTGCCCTTATTTTCGCCGTAGTCTACGTAAATCTTTACGTAGACTACAGGGACCAAATAAGGAACGCGAATGGCGGCTCCCTATGGGGGCCGCCATTTGCGTACGTGCGTTTTTTTTTTAAGTCACCCGTGATAGGCTACGTGACGATTAACGTAGCCTGTCACGGCTGACTTTGCAGATCTAGCCGTGATAGGCTACGTAAATCATCACGTAGCCTATCATGGGGGCATTTTTTTTAACTTTTTATTTCGCGGCCGGGCGAGGCGAGGCGCCTCCCCCCCGGCCTGAATTTCGGCCAGGCGAGGAGGGAAGCCTCCCCCCCCCGGCCTGAACTTCGGGGGGAGCAGCGAAGCGCCTCCCCCCCACCGCAAAGCAAGCTGCGAGACAAGGTAAGTGACTTTCTTGCACCCCTACTAGCATGTCCAATGGCCAGGAATTCTGGCAGTTGAAGTCCAAACATCTGGAGACCTACTTTCTGCCCACCGCTGCTGTAAATCATATCTTACTTGTTAGTAGTTGCATTTAAGTCACAATGTAGCTACTAGTGCTTGACATACCAGAGAAGAATTTAAGCTGCCATGCATGCTGCCATGATACCTAGCTACGTATGTACGCTGCGAGATGTTCTTAGAAACATTATAGCAAAATTCGAACACCATTTAGAGTCAAAACTATATACACCCTTGAAGTGCTAGTATATGAGGAAATTGAGGAAGGCAGAATATCAGGATCCCAAAAAGGAATGTTACCAAGGAATTGGGATTGAAATGTCCCGATTCAGGGAGTCTCTGTTAAGTGATTCTTTAATGAGCTTTATTTTTCAGGAATGTGGGAGGATTTCATCTCATCACAATGACAGTTCTATTTGGAGCCATGACAGGGTTAATGGTGATTGTTTTGACTGGATTAAATTGAAACAAGGAGGGGAAATATTTCCAGTTATTTCCAGCACATTGTTAGGGAATGAAAGGAAGAGAGGGAGAGAGACCTCTGGAGTAGCAAGTGTTCGGAGATCCCTCAAGAAGAGCTGTTTCGAGTATCTTGTTCTGAAAATGTCTGATCAGACAGATCTAACTCCAAGGGACAGTTGCACCATTTCAGACAGTGACCCGCAATGCTGTAGACATGCTGATGGTCCTAAAGCTAGAGGGAGGTCAGGGCTCAGAGTAGGGGCTTCCTGCCAAAGGGATTTAAATGTGCAATTAGGAATGGTTTGCCTTCTTTTTCATTTCATTGCTAGGTTCGAAGAGGAAGGGGAGGAGGAGGAGGAGAAGGAGAAATAAATGTTGCTGGAAATACCACTTAAAGAGCACTTTCATCTCTCACCACTGTAATACCAGAACATCACACCCATCTGAAAGTGAACCATGATCTTGCTTAGCAGTTTGCAGTAGGGATGTACGAATCCCTTACCTGGCTCTGTTCCGGGGCATCTGTGGTGGGGGGGAGACACTCCATCCCTCCCCTCAGAATCCTCCCCAGCCGGCTCCGCTCTGTGGCAACTCTGCGGAACCACTGGCTGGGGCTGGCCGCAGCCGGACTTCTGGCCACTGCTGGGCTGCTGCGGCTGCAAATGGCAGCCGCTATGCCGGCCGCCATTTGCGTCCCTGCCAAGCCATGATAGGCTACGTAAATATTTATATAGCTGCGCCATTTGCATGGCTGCCTTTTGCCATGATAGGCTACTTAAATACTTAGGTAGCCTATCATGGCAAAGAGCAGGGGCGCAAATGGCGTAGCGGCCGCCATTTGCACCCCTGCTCTTAGCTGTGATAGCCTACATAAGTATTTATGTAGGCTATCACGGCAAAAGGCAGCCACGCAAATGGCAGCCGCTATGATGGGCACAATTTGCGGCTGCAGCAGCCCGGCAGCGGCCAGAACATGAGCCACCGCTACTGCTGCAGCCGCCGCCAGGTAGACTCTGTCCCGAGGGGATTCCGCAGGGTGGTGGGGGATGAGGACATTCCGCCACGGACTCCAGGGGGCCAGATTCTAAAGAATCCGGCCTCACTGGAGTCTGTGGCAGAATTCTCCAACATCCCTAGTTGGCAGGTAAAAATACATCTCCCATGCCCAAATTGGCCAGCATCCTTGAGTTGGGCCTTAAATGTGTGTGTGTGTGTGTGTGTGTGTGTGTATGTGTGTATATAATGTGCTAGCTTCTGCTTAGAAGAACATTCTCTGTATAATAAGTGACATATTAGCAGGATCACAGACACTGATGAAACTTTGATATTGTGCAGGATTCATACAGAATCCTGGGTCCATTTGGCTTGGCTTTGTGACCAGAACCTAGGCTTGAGCAGAAAGCTCACTCACTAAGCTTTTTTTCTCAAAAGAGGGACTGTTGTGAGGTGCAAAGATTCATAACACACACACCACACACCGAGCTATTCACTACCTTTTGCAACTGTTCATAGATCATTCACTGGAGACAACCATAGTTCCTACTTTCTGTCATCCTCCTCCCTCTATTTGTTTACTCAGAAAATGCCAGAGTGAGGGCAGGAAGCATTGCCCTCATTCTGAATTGGCTTCAATTACCTTGTAGCCAAATCTCTTTGGCTACAGTACAAATAAGAATTAACCATAATTTGCAGATGTCTTCATATATGGGATGGAAAGACCTGAGGTTGAAAGAAAAAAAAATGACTGTGAGAGAAAGTGAAATTGATAGACTTGCCCATCCCTATGTGTGGCAAAGTCAAAGTCTTCAATGAACAGAATTCAGGAAGGAATATATATATATATCTTGAAAGGGAAATATATATGTCTGGGTTTGCCAACCACTCACTGCAGCAGGGCTCACGTATTTTAAACAGTTGTTCAAATGACAGCAGGATAGCAGCTGCAGGATTGTCCCTCATGACATCAGCTCCATGTAAAAATGGGCAAACTCCCCATTTCTTGCCTTGTGTGCTGCTCGCAGACCTCTACCGGTTACCTGAACCCGTTCGCTGCATGCGGCGACCATCGGGGTAGTCCACGGGTGCCCAGCAAGTGGCCACCTGTTTCCTCACTGAACCCCATTTTGCATGAAAAGGGCAGCTCAGACTTTTATTGTAAATAACCATTAATGCAAATGACATCCATAAAGCAGCCATTTACACAACATTACAGAGGTACATTGTCCATTTATGCCTGTAACTTTGCAGAGATGGCCACTTTGCATCCGCCATTTGAATAAATGCCTATTTACGAAAAAGCATGAGCTCTATTTTTATGCAAAATGATGGCTTGGCAAGGGAGTGGACAGTCGTGTGCCAAATCAAGCAGTCAAGGGGATCTGCAGGCTGGCGTCCAAGGCTCAAGCCTGCAAGAAGAAATTGCTGAACTTCAAGCCCCAACAGGATGCTCGCACCATCCCTCGGTCCATGTTAGGAACACCGTCAATTGTTGCATAACTATCTGTCATGGAGCTGGAAGATCTTCACCTATTACATATGTATATGTTTCATGGTGTTGTCATATCTGGTGGTGAACATGTGAAGCAGAGCTATATCCTGTATGGCATAAGTGCCCCTGATGCACTTTCAGCATAGGATTGTACCCTCAAAAGCTAATATGAAAAAGTTTGTATGGCTAAACCCTTAAAACTAGACACTTTACAGGATAAGATCCTATTCACTTATGTACTATGAACATTCAGTTTCCACTGAAAATAGGGATGTACAAAATACTTACCTGGTTCTGGTCAGGGTATCAGCTTCGGGCGGGAGGCGCTCCGTCCCTCCCCCTGGAATCCTCGACGGGGGGGAGGCAATCCAGTCCTGCCCCCCGGAATCCTGCCCGGCCGGCTCTGCTCCACGGCAGCTCTGCAGAGTAGCCGGCCAGGGCCATCCACAGCCGGACTTGCAGCCACGGATGGGCTGCTGTGGACGCAAATGGCGGCCGCCATAGTGGCCACCATTTGCGTCCTTCCAGGCTGCCGTGATAGGCTATATAAGTATTTACGTAGCTTATCATGGCATGCCCCCCAAAAACAAAATACAAAACCCAGCATACACAAATGGCAGCGGCTATGGCAGCTGCCATTTGCATTCCCTATTTTTTGCCATTCTAGCCTACGTAAATATTTATGTAGGCAATTACGGCGAAAAAAAGGGAACCGCAAATAGCGTAGTGGGCGCTATTTGTGTTTCTTTCTTTTTTTCACCGTAAAAGCCTATGTAAATATTTACGTAGGATAAAATGGTGAGAAAAAAAAAGAACGCAAATAGCGCCCACTATGCTATTTGTGGTTCCCTTTTTTTCGCCATAATTGCCTACATAAATATTTACGTAGGCTAGAACAGCGAAAAATAGGGAACGCAAATGGCAGCCGCCATAGCCGCCACCATTTGCGTACACCTTTTTTTGGGGGGGCATGTCGTGATAGGCTACGTAAATACTTACTTAGCCTATCACAGCTGCAAGGATGGCAATGGCGGCTGCAGCAGCCCAGCTACGGTTGGCCAGGAGACCAACCGCCACTGCCGCCGGAGCCACCGCTGCCACCGCCGAATCCGCTGCATCTGCCCCAGGTAAGTTCCATCCCGGGGGATTCCTCAGGGGGGGCAGGAGGCTATTCCGCCACGTATTCCGGGGGGCTGGATTTTACAGAATCTGGCCTCACTGGAATCCGTGGTGGAATTCTCTGCCATCCCTAATTGAAAGTAAAGGCAAAGTAGAATCCCAAAAGTACCAGTTATGCTCCAGATCTATCCCTTCTATAATCTCTTTTTGGGCTATTATGAGAACTACATTGACATTTAAAGGCTCTCAGATACTGTTGCTGGGCTTCTTGGTATGTGTGAGCTGTCTAATGATGAAGGTATATAGTGACAATTTAGCAATTTCAAAGATTTAGATCCCCCCCACCCCATATTGTGTGAAATGTCTCAAACATTTGGAGGAAATGTTTGGTACTTTGTAATTATTATGATTATTACCACATGTCATTTATTGGTATGGGAACAGAAATCAGATTTCACTTGAGACTGCAAAGGGCTATAATAACATGATAATTATGCAGCCACTGACAGAGAAGGGTAAAAGGGGGGGAGCACACACATATTTGTAAGCATTGCTGCTTTAAAAAAACACAAAACCCCTTTTTAAAAGGGTTTCAGTGGTTTATAGAAGGATAATGTAATTTCTTCTGAAATGCAGTTCCTTTGTTTAATCTGATAGAGACTGTCTTACAATTATCCCAAGAGCTAAAGTGTAAGAATAGATATGCAAGAAAAGAAAAAGAGAAAAAAAAAAGAGGGGGATGGTGGTACTAGGGAAACAACATGGCACCAATAACAGGAAACACTGTTGGATAATTCATGAATACATCAACCACAATATATCCTTCACCCAATTATTTTGAAAATAAAGGAGCACACAAGACTGCCTTATAATATCATATCATTGGTCCATCTTAGGGATGTGTGAATCAGCAAAACTCGACCTCACCAGAGTTCTCCAAATTCTAGCTCAAAGCTTGTTCCCACTCAAGTCTGCATTGGATTGTGAGCTTTTTTTCCCTCTCGCATGAAAATCCATGTGTATTTTCATGCATAATTTTCCAACTGTATGCATCAGTTGTGTGCATCTTTGAAATAGACACATTATTCTCCTATTGATTAAAGCATAAGTATGTGCGTTTTTCAAAAGTACACATTTTTCCATGTGCATTGTTCAAAAGTATGCACGCTGTCAAACATCGTCATCATCATGTTGTCTGAAAATGACTTTGCAAGCTTGGAAATGAACAGACTTTGACCACAGATTGCATCCTGGTTCATGTTCAATTCAGAAGGTGCAAACTGGGTAAATCCTGACAAAAAATGAACTGAAACAAATTTTTCATTCATCCATAGTCCATCTAGTTCAGAATTTTCAACGCTGACTGGAAGCAGCTCTGCAGGGTTTCAGGTCTACTTGGAGATAGGGATGAATGAAAGTCACTTACCGTTCTGCAGATTATGTTGATGGGGGGGGGTAGGCATTCCATCCCTTCCCCCGGAATCCTCGACGGGGGGGGAGGTGATCCGTTCCTCCCCCCTGGAATCCTCCACGGCCGGCTGTGCTCCACGGCAGCTCTGCGGAGCAGCCGGCCAGGCCCAGCCAGGCCAGAGCCATCCACAGCCGGATTTCCGGCCGCGGAGGGCTCTGGGGGAAAAAAAAAACAACCCCATACACAAATGGCAGCGGCTACGGCCGCCGCCATTTGCGTTCCTTATTTTTGGCCATCTTAATCTACGTAAATATTTACGTAGACTATGACGGCGAAAATAAAGGGGAACGCAAATAGCGTAGCGGGCGCTATTTGCGTCCCTTTTTGATTCACCGTTTTAGCCTACGTAAATCTTTACATAGGCTAAAATGGCGAATCAAAAAGGGATGCAATTAGCGTCCGCTACGCTATTTGCGTTCCCCTTTATTCTCGCCGTCATAGTCTACGTAAATATTTATGTAGATTAAGACGGCCAAAAATAAGGAACGCAAACGGCGGCAGCCGTAGCCGCCCCCATTTGCGTATGCGGGTTGTTGTTTTTTTTAAAACCCAGCCATGATAGGCTACGTAAATCTTTAAATCTATGTAAAGCCGTAAATGGATGATAAGGGTGATGGCTGCATTTAGGCTAATCTACCAGCTTTACAGCCGCAAATGGCACCCACTATGCCATTTGTGTCCGGAGACTCACTTACCCTACTCCGGCAATATGGCACGGCAATGGCGGCCGGCCATATCACCAGTGGAGCAGAGCTGGCAGCTGGCTCCACAGGATTGCCGCAGAGTGGAGCCAGCCCACACGAATTCTGGGGGTAGGGACGGATCGCCTCCCCCCCCCTGCGGAACCCCCACAGACTCAAGGTAAGGGGGTTTCGCACATCCATATCTAGAAGACGTTTTGCATGGGAAAGTGCTATAAGCAAGATATATACAGATTTAGATTTATACAAAGGGTAAGAAGAGAATCCATTATCATGTCAAATGCAGACTTAGCCTTTAAGGAATTACTTCATAAACTTAATTAAACACATTAATCCTTTAAATGGCAAATTAATGTCCTAAGTGATTGGTGCAGCCGGGAGATTTAAACTATAAATTCTACTAAGCAGGTGTATTCCATCTTATCTTGTTTGCTCTCCTTACACCCCAAACTCAAAGAAACATCACAGTTACAGAAAACAAAAATATCAAGGAAAAGCAAACATAAAGCACAAAGTAATATAAGAACCTAACTTCATCTGAGCTGAGACAAGGAAAGAGATCATAAAAATGGCAAGTACCTTTTATGATGGTTCCAGTCTGTTCCATCTTAAGAAAGTTAGATCAGTGTGGATGCTAAGGTTGATAATCACATAGAGAACAGAGGCTGATCTGTGGAGCATAATGCTCCACATTCCACACTTGAGTTTCTGGATTACATGCTAAAACAGCTAGTTAGAAAAGAAAAAGCAGAGCTGTTTTCATAACAGCCCATGGACTGGCAGCTACAAATGTGAAACATTAAGCATGGGGAGCGGAGGTCCAATAAAAATCAGACATCCCCCAAACTGTTAAAGAAAAACCCTGAAGATGCTAACTATGCTTTTAATACAGGGTGAGCGCTTGTGGCCCTCCAGATGTTTTGGCCTACAGCTCCCATCAGCCCTAGCCAGTACAGCCAATGGTGAAGGGGGTTATGGGAACTGTAGGCCAAAACATCTGGAGGATAGGGATGAACAGATTCACTTGCACCTGCCGAGCATGAGTGCTCGCCAAGTCACTGTTGCTGCCCCCCACCCCAAGCCAGGCTGTGCGAGCCCTTGGAGGGGTCAGCAAGCAGTCTGGGAGCACCCTGCTGCTTCTGCTCTGCGATGTGAGCTGCCATTTTTATGCATCAAGGAGCTGGTGGCTGTGGGGGTGTCCCCACTGCCACCACCACCGTCACCACTGTAACAGGGGGAGGGGGAGGGGAGAGGAACTCCCTTCTGCACCCTCTCCCTTTCTTTTAAGGAGGGCTTGGGGGAAAATGTATCCATTTTAAACTGATTATCTGTCCCTGCTCCTCTGAATCGGCTCAGCTGCTTCAGGAGCAGCCCAATTGAGTTCCGGCTGCTTCAGAGAACACTTGATCTGCTTCGGACAAGCTCTGAATCTCTTTGAAGCAGGATGCTTGGGGTTCTGGATTCAGGCTTCATCCAAAGTGAATGCACACCCCTAGCAGTGCTCTGTTTATTTTGGCTCTGTTCACACTACAGCTATTTACTCAAGCCCCCTCCTCGTGTATGTCTGAAATTTTGAGGGGTGTGTGTGTGGCAGGACCATACCCCACATCTTCCCCTCCAGTGTTATGTGGCCCACTAGCCCTATTCCCAATATCGATGAATTCTGTGTGATATTCAATAGGGGAACTTCTGTGTGTCCAGCTGAATGAATGTGTGCTCTCCACAGGATCAGGACATCTGTGCATGGAGAGCCTACATGCATACAGCTGTACCCACGTAGGCTCTTCTTTCTAACACTGTGCAGAATGTGTGGACACTGGGGGTGGAGCCAGTTCTCCTGCTTATGGTGGCACAGGGGCAGAGCCCTGGGGATTTAGTTAGGGTCAGTTTTAAAGGCAAGGTCAGTAGCAACACAAGGTCTAAACACAGGGAGGTGCAGAGAAGGCAAAGCCAAGGTCCAAACATAGGGATATCCAGAAAAGAGCAAAGCCAAGATTAGCACAATAATAAGACAAGTCAGGAGCTGGTGTACAAACTTTGTTCCAATGCCTAGTGCCTGGAACTAAAGGCTTTAAGCTTGAGCCTTCAGAGCTCCATGCAGAGCACAGCTGCCGGCCATCAGTACAGCAGGAAAGATGGTCCACTGATGAATAGAGCCCTGATCATGAGTATACCTTTACTCACAAGGAGTTCTTAATTCTCAGGCAGACATGTCTGTGTCTAGTAGCCTGTTGAGACTGCATCTTTAGGCACCTGCTCTTCCTAAGGCTAAGTGGCCACCCGACATCTGCCTCTGAGTCCAAGAGGGGGCAAGTACATTGTGAGGGGAAGAGTCAGTTGCTGTCTCCCCACAGGTTCCAGGACACTCTTGATTTGCTTCAAGAGATCACTATTCAAGATTCAAGGTCCATTGACACAGGCAGCTACTCCATAATGTTTGACTGGGGTGGTGTGGGGGTGCCAGGTCATCTAGGGATGTGTGAATCAGCAACATTTGGGCTTGCTGAAGTTCTTTGAATTCCATCTCAAACCTCATTTGAACTTGAGTTAGTATCAAATTGCAAGCTTTGGTTTTGTTTGGGGTTTTTTTGCATGAAAATCCATGCCTATTTTGGGGCAAATTTTCCCAAATGTACACATCAACTGTGTGCATTTTTCAAATGTATGTATTCTTCTCTCATTGGCTAAAGCATATTTATGCACATTTTTCAAAAGTATGCATTTGTTCATGCACATTTTCCAAGTGTATGCATGCTCTTGAACACATTTTTTGGTCACCAAATCATATTTCAAACTTGGAAATGTGTCCAAGTCCATGTTTGGTTCAAAACGTGCAAACTGGGTAAATCCTGTTAAAAAATGAACTGAAATGATTTTCTCATACATAGCTAAGGTCATGCTCTGAAGAGGTGTCTTCCAGAGGGCGCATGACATTAGCAGCACATGCAGTGTTGGGGGCTGGGCTGTGAACCACAATCCCACTACCACCCCCATGTGCTAGATGTACCTATGGAGAATGTTCAAGTCAACAGCCCTACTTTGGTCCCATAAGTAGATCACACAGACAGCAGAACATGGGAGCATAGCCTCCCCCTCCATGTACAGAGCCATGTGAACTGAGGCACGCACATGTAAACATGTGATCTGTTTGCCCCTACCTTTATGAATATATGCATTGAGTCATACATACCTCCAAATGTGGTTTTTAATCAACAAGTCCTGGTGACCTCTACAGATTCTTTTCATACGCCAACAGGACATAAAGTCGGGGGCTAAATTAAAATATTGTTCCAAATTTGACATGCCGGCTTTTCAATAGCTCATTGTTTCTTACCATTGCCTCTTTCCGATGAAGCAGAAATTAAAGGCTCTTGCACCCTTATATCTGTAGTTCCATCAGTAAACACATGAATACAGACCCGCTCTTACATCTTAATAATTGCCAGGCAAAATTAACAAGCTGCTAATGTTTTGAATTATGAATTGGAGGCCAGCTTTCAGGGTGGGGTCTTCAAGTCAGTTGAGCTGCCTGCCCTACGTTCCCTGGAAATAAGTGACTGTTTATCCATTTCCCCTGATTAGGAGGCTGCTTTGCAACCAGATAAAAATGGTTTTAAATGTGAGACCCTGGCATTGTGCTTTGCTTTCTGGATTTAGTGCTGAACATTACAAGGAACTGGAGATTGATTTTGCTAAGGAAGCAGTGCCAGATAAAACAAGAGAAATGCAAGCAGCCCTGTTTATGGAATTAAGTTGTGTTATCATAAGAAGGTAGAAAAAGTACCCGAGCAACATTAATGGGGGCTGTACAGGGCAATTGTGGGTATACACACACATACACATATCACATGCACCACACATTCACAACAGTATTTTAGACCCACAACATTTGTTGTTGTCGTTTTCCCTTTAGCTAGGGATATATGAGACATTTCAGTTCATTTTTGACAAGAATTTACCCAGTTTGCACTCCCCAGAACTAGGGATGGGCACCCCCCCCAAAGGCCTGTCTGGGGGTTGAGGGTCCAGTGTGGGGAAATCCAGGTCAGTTGGGCTCACTGGATTTTCCCAAGCCCTGTGTGTGCCTGCCAGATTTCGTGGGGCACCTTTTCAGTTTTAAAAAGGCAAGGCTGGCTGCCATTTGCAGACCTTGGGAAAATCACTGCTGTAAATTGCATATTTTATGCCATTTGTGGCCATAAAGCACTTCCTCGTAAGTGCTTTTACGGCTGCAATGTATGTAGGTGTAAGTGCTTTATGGCTGCAAATGGCATAAAATACGCCATTTAAGGCCATGATTTTCCCAAGGTCCATGAATGGCAGCCATCAGTCACAGACCTTAACTTTTTAAAAGCTGGAAGCCATCCCATGCAGAGGCTGGCAGGTGTGGAAGTAAGGGCACTTAGTTTGCTGTGGACTCCGCAGGTTGGATTCTTGGGAATCTGGCCTTATTTGAGTCTGCAGTGGATTTCCCCAGCATCCCTACCCAGAAATCAATGTGGACCAAAATGTAGAGATGTTGCAGGCACCCGACTGGGTCCAGGAGTCCATTGGACTCCCCCCTCCCCTCGCTCACCCCCCAGAACCTGGCTAGGCAAGCTGCTGCCCCCACCTGCCAAGCTGTGTGAGTGGCCAGGACTTGCCAGACCCATATGCTCACGCCCGGGAGCTGCCTGTCCTCCATATGAGCCACTTTAACACAAGATAGGGGCTCTAGTTTTTATTTAATGTTGCTCACAATGGTGGCTGTAAAGGGTCATTTCCACAACATTAAAGGCCTGTGATGTTGTGGAAATGGCCCTTTATGGCTGGTACTGCGTGCAACATTAAATATAAAAGATCTAGAGCCCCCATCTTGCATTAAAATGGTGGCTTGCATGGAGGAGCAGGCAGCTGCAGAATGCTCCCAGGCCACTCGCTGAGCACTCCAGGAGCTCGCATGGCATGGCTCACATGGGCGGGTGGCAGTGGTGGGTCTTCGAGCACCTGCCGGCCACAGACTCACATGAATTGTCCATCCCTACTGAAATACCAGCTGTCCATACTTTTCTGAGCTGTCAAAGTGATTTGAAGAACAACAATAAAAAGTATTTAAAAATGCATACATTTGAAAAATGCACATACACATTTTTACTTTTGAAAAATATGCACAAACAGACTTTAATTAATGGGACGAAAAATGGGTACATTTCAAGAATGTGCAAAAGAAATGCATGGATTTGGGAAAATTGGCAGGAAAATGCACATGAGTTTCTGTGCAAAAAGAAAATGAAAGCAATGGAGATGGACATGAGTCAGAATGCGCTCCAAGGTGGGATCTGGATAACTTTGATGAGCGTGAGTTTTGCTGATTCACACTTGTAGCTACCTTCTCCCACAGACTCCATAAGCTGGCTCCTGACATTGTGTTACACTCTAGCTTGCCCAAGAAACAGAGCTCAGGGTCAGCCTATGTAGATGAAAATGTTGGACTATCTAGAGAGGGGCTGGTTTGGTTCTCAAAGGTCCCCATTGAGTTCTATGCTAGAAAGTAACCAGGAATGTGTACGATTTTGGACAGAGCTAATTTTGCTGAATGGGATAATTGGTTCACACTGCTTGGACCCTAAGCCCTGACTACTGCTTATGGAATGGGCTTCCTGTTGCAGCCCTCCTGGGTGTTGGGGGACCTCCAGCACAGCAAGAGACATGGCAAAGGGGGATGGCACTGGGAATGGGAAATCAGCCCCAAAAAATGGGGGGGGGACTCCCCATTCCCTTTACAAGTGAACTGTGTCTGTATCCCGCTCATGTAATGGCACCTTTGAATCCAAGGTGCTTTTTTACCAGAGTGGAATTTAGCATCCAACCCGCATTATTATTTTTTCCATATAAGTGAATGGATGCCATGGACTCCTAATATGAAAAATAAAGCACTACACTTAGGGATAATGTGCAAGGGGTGCCGGAGAGCAAAACTTGTGTACCTCCCCTGACACTGGATAGCCTGGCCTTGAACAATGGGTACTGCATAGGGTTCAATGTGTTGAATATGCTCAGACTCTTGGAGTTCTTGCAATATGTGGCCCCACACTCCATAGACATCCTGCATGTCATAAAGATGAGTACTTCACTCATTAGATAAAAGAAAATAACAAGCTGCATTCACATTCCGTAATGCTCCTAGTCCTAGGGGTGTACGAAACCCCCTTACCTGGACTCCGCAGGGGTCTGTGGGGGGGGGAGGCGAGACGTCCATCCCCCCTGGAATCCTCGCTGACTGGCTCTACTCCACAGCAAGTTGGTGGAGCTGCTGGCTGGCTCCAAAGTGCCAGCGATATGGCCGCCATTGCCATATTGCTGGTGGGCTGGATTGACTGCGGCCACAAATGGTGTCCGGGTGTCCAGCTGGCAAGGATTCCTCGTGGAGGCGGAGGTAAGTCTTCTGATCCTCCACGGATGCTGGGGGGAGGATTCTTTTGAATCTGGCCTCACTGGGGTCCATGGAGGATTTCTTCCCCATCCCTAAATGCTCCCATTAAAGGGAAAAGCTGGTTTTGACCTACAAAGCTCAGGACCACAATACCTGGTGGAGTGCCTCTCCTGGTATGAACCTACCCATATACTATGCTGAGGCCATCCTCCAGGTGCCTCCTCAGAGGATGGCAACAAGGTATTGGGCCTTCTTGGTGGTACCACCCCACCCCACCCCAATTATGGAATGCTTTCCCCAGTGACCTGGCACAAATTTGTCCTCTTTTTAGCAACAGGTTAAGACATTCCTCTACTCCCAGGCATTTGTCAGAATATGATAAGTAGGGAAGGCGGAGAATTCCACCACAGACCCCAATGAGGCCAGATTGTAAAGAATCCACGCACACCTCAGAGTCCGTGGCAGAACGGAGCACTTACCTCCATCTCCCTCCGGAATCCTCTTCAGCCAGATCCTGCTTGCGGTGATCCTGCGGAGCTGCCGGCCAGCTCCGGAGCACCAGTGATACGGCCGCCATTGCCATATCACTGGCTGAGGGGGACTGTCTCGGGACGCAAATGGCATCCATTATGACATTTGTGGCCATAAAGGTTCTAGGTTAAATTAAATGCAACCGTAAATGGCTGCATTTAACTTAAACTAAGACCTTTACGGCCGCAAATGGCATAGTGGATGCCATTTGCGTCCATGCTTTTTCATGCAATATTTGCATAGCCTATCGCATGAAAAAGCAGGGATGCAAATGGCATCTGGTACACCATTTGTGACCATAAAGGTCTTAGTTTAGGTCAATGTAGCCATTTACGCTTAAACTAAGACCTTTATAGCTGCAAATGGTGTACTGGACGTAGGGATGTCAGAGAATTCTGCCATGAATTCCAGTGAGGCCTGATTCATTAGAATCCAGCCCCCCAGAATCTGTGGCGGAATGGCCTCCCGCCCCCCCCTGCAAAATCCCCCCTCAACGGAACTCACCTGGGGCGGATGCAGCAGCGGCAGCTCTGGCGGCGGCTCCGGTGGTGGCTCCGGTGGCGGCTCCGGCAGTGGCGGCTGGTCTCCCGGCCAGCCGTAGCCAGGCTTCTGTGGCTGCCATTTGTGTCCTTGCAGCCGTGATAGGCTATGTAAGTATTTACGTAGCCTATCATGGCAAAAAGCAGGGACGCAAATGGTGGCCGCTACGTAGCCTGCCTATCATGGTAAAGGTAGTCACGGTAAATACTTAAGTAGCCTATCACAGTAAAGGCAGCCACACAAATGGAGGCCACTACGCCATTTGCGTGGCTGCCTTTACCGTAGTAGGCTACGTTAATTAATTAATTTATTTATTTATTACATTTATATCCCGCCTTTTTTTCCTCCAAGGAACTCAAGGTGGCGTACATAATCCTCCTCCTCCTCCATTTTATCCTCACAACAACAACCCTGTGAGGTAGGTTGGGCTGAGAGTCTGTGACTGGCCCAAAGTCACCCAGTGAGCTTCCATGGCCGAGTGGGGACTAGAACCCAGATCTCCCAGCTCCCAGTCCAGCACTCTTGCCACTACACCACACTGGCTCTCTTAATACTTACATAGCCTATCACAGCAAAGAGAAGGGGCGCAAATGGCATAGCGGCCGCCACTTGCGTCCCTGCTCTTTGCCGTGATAGGCTACATAAATACTTACATAGCTTATCACAGCTGCTTGCAAGGACGCAAATGGCGGCCACTACGACGGCTGCCATTTGCAGCCGCAGCAGCCCGGCCACGGCCGGAACTCCAGCTGTGGATGGCCTTGGCTGGCAACTCCACGGAGCCGCTGTGGATGGAGCTGGCCAGGGAGGATTCAAGGGGGAGGGACGGAGTGCCTCCCTGCCACCGCAGATGCCCCTGCGTGGAGCCAGGTAAGGGATTCGTACATCCCTAACTGGACGCCATTTGCATCTGCAGTCAATCCCCCTCAGCCAGCGACACGGCAATGGCGCCCGTATCACTGGCGCTTCAGAGCTGGTCGGTGGCTCCATGGAATCTCTGCAAAGTGGAACCAGCGGGACAGGATTCCAGGGGGAGGAACGGATCACCTCCCTCCAAGGGCGGATTCCCGGCCAGAACGACAGGTAGGGAATCCACTCATCCCTATGATAATGTTTTTTATGGGGCCTGAGATGTACTGTTGATTGTTTTAAATCAATTTATTTTTGTAATTTGGCATTATATTATGTTATTATATTGTATTTTTTAAGGATTTTACACTCTTAAACTGCCCAGAGAGCTTTGGCTGTTAGGCAGCATAGAAATGTAATAATGAAATGAAATATGCTACAGACAGCATGAGCAAGCAAAACTAAAAATGAAGAGTTAGTTGATACACTAATATGTGATGTATTTAGTTCCTTCCTCAGATGTCCTTTATATTCAATAACCTGATGAGCTGGGGAGATCAGGAAAAAAAAATCCTTTGTATTCATCGCCAACTCAGTTGGAGCCAATTCCGGGCTGTTCCCCTGCTACCAGCAGCAGATCAAGCAATGGGTGTCAACTGCAGCTGACAAATTGGGTAATAATGTGGGTAATAAATGCAACAGTCACTTGCCTAGTTAGGGCAATTTATATGTCAACTTTAAAGAGATTCTGCCCATTTTCCAGGACTCAGAAGCATTTGCTAATGGCACCTTTGCTGAGAACATGCCAGCATTGATGAATCAAGAGGCAAATTTTCTCTTTGACCCCAGCCCGATGTTTTGCAAAAATGAGACCGTGAAGTTCTTGAAGCTCTGGCTTGCTCATGAATTGTCCTTTTTAGAGAGAAAGAGAGAGAGAGAGAGAGAGAGAGAGAGAAAGAAAGAAAGAAAGAAAGAAAGAAAGAAAGAAAAGCAAGCCAGAGCTTCCTAATAGTATTCCCCTGTCCCATAGTAGAAACACCAGCCTCTGATAGAATTTGACATTAGGAAGTGCTGACCTTCTGTATTTCATTCAAAATGTAGGCCTAGGAGAAGGCTTATATAAGCCTAGAAAAAAGTAAAGGTGGAGAGGAAAGGTTGTATCAAGAAAAGTGGAGGTTTCTATGTGTGAAACTCCTATATGTGGACAACATACTCTAGCTACATGTTTTGGTCATCACAAGATATGGGAAGGTGGAGGAAGGTCATGTCCTCACCCACAAGGTGCATGAAACCCACCTGCAACCCTTTCCGGGATCCCTGTCACCAGATGCCAGGCTGTTCCTCCCACAATTACTTTTATGGCCACAAATTACAGGTATAGGAGTCACAAATCTGTCGATTTTGCTTTCTCCCACATTTCAGTTTTTAAAATGTCAAGTTCGGTCAAAGTTTATCTGCAGTACATTGGCTTTCAATCAGCTTGCCACTGACTTATAATATTGTCTAGCTCTGACTATCAATGGAATCACATCAGAACATGCATTCTTGCAGTTCAAGTTTTGGCATTTTAAAGGATGGTAAGTGTTCCAGGTCTCCCAGTAGTAATGTATGGCTGTGAGAGCTGGACTATAAGGAAGGCTGAGCGCCGAAGAATTGATGCTTTCGAACTGTGGTGCTGGAGAAGACTCTTATGAGTCCCCTGGACTGCAAGGAGGTCCAATCAGTCCATCCTAAAGGAAATCAACCCTGACTGCTCATTGGAAGGACAGATACTGAAGCTGAAGCTCAAATATTTTGGTCACCTAATGCGAAGAGAAAACTCCCTGGAAAAGACCCTGATGCTGGGAAAGACTGAAGGCAACAGGAGAAGGGGATGGCAGAGGATGAGATGGCTAGATAGCATCACCGATGCAATGGATATGAACTTGAGCACGCTCCGGGAGAGAGCGGAGGACAGGAAGGCCTGGCGTGCTATGGTCCATGGGGTCACAAAGAGTCAGACACAACTTAACGACTGAACAACAACAACAACAACAAGTGTTCCAGGTCAAATTTTAAACAATTAAAAATGTATGGAGACAAAGATTCTGACTCAAGAAAAGGTGACTACACTAATTCAGCATCACAGGTGTGTTGAAATCACAAAGATTCAATCCCAGACTTCTAAGAGTTAAGCACCCTGGGTCTGGACAGATGGATCTGTCAGTTTTACTTTCTTCAGCATTCTTTTTAAAAATAATAATCTTAAGTTCTCGTCATCACATTTATGAAGAAATTTGCAAATTTTATTTTATGTATTTTTATTTATTTCTTACACTTCTATACCACTCAATAGCTGAAGATCTCTGGGCAGTTCACAACAGTTTTGGTAAGTTATAGTCAAAATCTGCACTGGCTAAATTCAGTAGATACAGGTCTTCCCAGCATGGAAATTATCCTACTTGTACAGGTATTCCTAGCATGGAGAGCACCAGGTTGTATCTGCCTGCCATGTAATTGTTAACAATGTGATGACTATTGGGGGAAAAAGGGGTGAACCCATGAATTCATCTCTACAAACATGATTAAATACACAAAGATTCAAACCCAGACTTTTAAGAGCGAAACTTTCCAAGCCATGCGCCTGGATGGATGAATCTGTCAGCATCACTTTCTCCCACATTTGATTTTTTAAATTCTCAAGTTCTTTCTGTCCCATCGATGAAAAAATGTAAATTTTCATAAGTTCTTAAAATAACAAACCCAACAAAATTCTCACCCATCCCTATTTACAGGTCCTGTTGAGGAGAAGACCAGGGTGTGCTGTTGAAAGGAGCTCTTATTGCCATGGTAATACCCATGTGTATTTTTAATAATACCCATGTGTATTTTTCCAAATATATGCAGCAATTGTGATGATCTTCAAAATGTATGCATTTTTTCCCATTGATTAAAGCATATTTGTGTACATTTTTCAAAGGAAGCATTATTTAGGGATGGATGGACTCACCCAAGTCTGCCCTTGGCAGGATGCTGCCGCTGCTGCTCACCCATGTGAGCTGGGCCACGCGAGCCCCTGGAGTGCTCTGTGAGTGGTCCGGGAGTGCCCCACAGTGACCCGCTGCTCCATGCGAGCTGCCATTTTTACAGAAGATGGGGGCTCTAAATTTTTATATACATATGTAATGTTGCGGCCATAAAGGGCCATTTCTGCAACATTCGATACACAAAAAGGGCGCAAATGGCCCTTTATGGCTGCTGTTGTGAGCAACATATGAAAATCTGGAGCCCCCATCTTCCATAAAAATGGTGGCTCACATGGAGGAGCTGGGCATGAGCAGGTAGGTCCAGTAAGTCCTGGCTGCTGGTGCAGCTCAGTGGGTGGGGTGGCAGCTCACCAAGCTGGGTTCCAGGGGGCAAGCAGCGGGGAGTCCAACAGACTCCCAGACCCAGTCAGGCACCCACAACACCCTTAGCATGATTTCATGTGTATTTTTCAAATGTACACATGCTGTCGAAAGCATTGGAGGGGGGTCTACAAATCACATTGAAGCTCAAAGATCCACAGACTTTGGCTGCAGATTGTATCCAAGTCTGTGCTTGATCCAGAAAGTTTGAACTGTGTAAATCTTGATCAAAATCAAGCTAAAAAAAGTAGGGGTGTACGAAACCCCGCTTCCCTGGCTCCACTGGGTTCCGCAGGTGGGGGGAGGCGATCCATTCCTCCCCCCGGAATCATCAATGGGGGGGAGGAGATCTGTTCCTCCCCCCCTGGAATCCTGCTCGGCCTGCTCTGCTCTACAGCCAGGCCACAGAGCTGCCGGCTGGGCCACCCCACAGCGGGGCCTCCAGCCGCTGCCGGGCTGGTGTGGACGCAAATGGCATCCTGAGTAGGGGACGCCATTTGCATCCCTATGGTAGCCCGTGATAGGCTATGTAAATATTTATATAGCCTATCATGGATAAAATGGGAACACAAATGGCGTAGAAGACGCCATTTGCATCCCTGCTTTAGCCGTGATAGGTTACGTAAATATTTACGTAGCCTATCATGGGCTACCATAGGGACGCAAATGGCGTCCCCTACTCAGGACGCCATTTGCGTCCGCACCAGCCGGGCAGCAGCCGGAGCTGCCGCCGCCACCAGAGCCGAAGCTGCAGCCGGAGCCACAGCCACGTAGGCTCCGTTTCGCGGGGCTTTCATGGGGTGGAGGGGTGGGGGGCTCTGTTCTGCCATGGATTCCGGGGGGCCCGAATTCACTGGAATTCAGCCCCCTTGGGTTCCGTGGCAGAATTCTCTAATGTCCCTAGAAAAATGTTCCTCATACATTTACCCATTGGTGACGACTCTCCCTCGAAATGTGGACAGAAAAAGCATCTGTATCTCTCACTTTCTGTCCAGTGTGGTCTGGCGAGTCCCCTATTTTCACTAGGGATGTTGGAGAAATCCACAACAGAATGAAATGAGTTTGGATTTATATGAATCTGACCAAATCCCACAGTGAATTGGCTTTTCCCAAATTGCCTGTATTCAGTAGACTTGCAGACAGATTGTTTTTTTTTTTAACTTTCCCAGATTTTACACAAATTTAGTCATTGAAAAATACATAAAAAGAAGAGAAAACCAGCTGAAAATATGCATTCCTCCCATAGGCTAAAGCATGAAAATACACATTTTGGAGGATTTGAACATTTTGAAGAGGATATACGCGTTTAAGGGGGGAGGGATTTGCACATTTTGTCAAGTCTGAATTCGTGCAAATGTGGGAAATTAAAAAAAATCTGATTTTAGCAATGATGGAACGAAAGGCACCTGACAATCTGTGAAATGCAGACAGAACAAAATCCATATATCACGAATTACCACTGGCCTCTTCGGTAGCAATCCCACACACTTCATTGCACACACAGAGGAGGACTGAAGCCAAAGTCAGTTGAGTGATCTGAGAATTTAGTTCACTTTGGACTGCTGATCGACATGAATTTTGAACACCTCACTAATTTTAGTCAATGCTGAATCTCGACAAGTGAATATTTTGTTTTACTAGGGATTTTGCAAAGTAAAAATAAGCCTAGGTGCCACAAATCTTTACTACTCAAAAGCTGATTAAAGACACAAACAGTTATCATGCTGATGTGCCAGAATAGGAATTATGTATGTCCCTGTGCTCTATATTAATTTTGGAGACATCCTGAAGGTAAAACTTGCTCAGGGTCAAATGTAGCATTGGCTAAAGCACAATCTGAAATCACTGTGACCCATCCACTTTAACGCCTTGGTATATAAGTCCCTATAGGAACGTTACAGTTAACCATTATTACAGGTTGTGTTTTACTATTGCTGAAGGCTGTTTTAAAGGTTGTTTCCCCACTGCTGGAGTTATACTTTTTTGAAGTGTGCTGCTTTATTGAAGTGTGTGTGTCACGACAGCTGAGAATTTCACAGGGCAGGATACCAATAAACAGTAGTCCATATTACACTTCACTAAAATTTAAGGATTTTACACCAAGAACTGAGCTCAAATAAGCACAAAGCTATGTTAATTTCCCTCCTCCACTTCCTCCTCCTCCTCCTCCTCCTGATGATTAGCCTTTATCAAATGCCTTTTAACTCATTATGTATTCATTCGATTTGTACGTCACATTCCACCAAGAAAATGGTGTTTAAAAACAAATAGATAAGAACTTGGTTAAAAGCAATAATAAAACAAATACATTAAAAACACAGCTAACACACACACAAAGTTACCCCTATGTAGGGAAGTACGAAAGTCACTTACCTTTCTGCAGATTATGTTGATGGTGGGGGGGAGGCATTCCGTCCCTCCCCCTGGAATCCTCGACGGGGGGGAGGTGATCCATTCCTCCCCCCCGGAATCCTCCATGGCCAGCTGTGCTCCACGGCAGCTCCACGGAGCAGCCAGCCAGGCCCAGCCCAGGCCAGAGCCGACCGCAGCCGGATTTCCGGCTGCAGAGGGCTCTGGGAAAAACAAAACAAAACCGCGTATGCAAATGGCAGCAGCTACGGCCGCCGCCATTTGCGTTCCTTATTTTTGGCCGTCTTAATCTACGTAAATATTTACGTAGACTATGACGGCAAAAATAAAGGGGAATGCAAATAGCGTAGCGGGCGCTATTTGTGTCCCTTTTTGATTCACTGTTTTATCCTACATAAATATTTACGTAGGCTAAAACGGCAAATCAAAAAGGGACGCAAATAGCACCCGCTACGCTATTTGTGTTCCCCTTTATTTTCGCCGTCATAGTCTACGTAAATATTTACGTAGATTAAGACGGCCAAAAATAAGGAACGCAAATGGCGGCGGCCGTAGCCGCTGCCATTTGCGTACGCGGTTGTTGTTTTTTTACCCAGCCATGATAGGCTACGTAAATCTTTACGTAGCCTATCACGTCTTGTTAAAAAAAAACCAACACCCCCCCACAAGACTGCAAATGGCGGTGGCGGCAGCCAGTCAGAAGACCAGCCGCTGCCGCAGCTGCTGCTGGAGCCGCCGCCCGGAACATCTGCCCCAGGTAAGTCTCGTCCTGGGGGGGATCCACGGGGTGGCGGGGGGTGGCAGGCCATTCTGCCACGGAGTTCGGGGGGCCGAATGCACTGGCATTCGGCCGCACCGAGATCCATGGCAGAATTCTCTGACATCCCTACCCCCATGAGGGAGCATACAGAGAAAATATTAAATGCAGATGCAGCACAAGCTGAGTGCAATCATATGAAAGTTTACTAAGAAGAAAGCCTCATTAAGTTAAATAGGGCTTACTCCAAAGTAAATTTGAATAAGACTGTACCATAAAACACTTAAAAACATTAATAGACATTAAGGCATATATAATTAAAATAGCTAGGACAGCAAGAAAATCCTTGAGACAGTCACTCCTCATGAATATCACTTCAGGAGTTGGCCACCACGTATCCTGGGATATCCTTGGAAAGAGAGTTCCAAAGTGTGTGTGCCACGGCAGAAAAGGCCCTGCTAGATTACTTTTCCTGGGGAAATGACGGGAATCATTATTATTTGTTTTCATTTATATACTTCCTTATCTGCTAAAAAACCATCAAAGCAGTGCACAACAATTTTAAACAATAAAAAACAAGACCATGAGAAACAGTGAAAACATTAAAAACTTTACATTTTAAAAAGGCTAAATTTAAAAGATGCATCTTTACACCCTTTCTAAAGGCAAAAAGAATGGGGGCAATTGTAGTTCTTGAGGGAGCACATTCCACAGTTTGTGGACAACAAAGGAGGAAGCCCTTTTGTGTGTGCCTGACAAAGAGACCTCTGTGGGCAATGGTGCCATCAAATACAAATACAGAGTGATAATTGTCCAGAGGTAAATGTGTACTGTATTTGTTTCATTGTCCATCGATAGATATATGGTACCATCCAAGAATAAAACAGCAACTAATGATATATTGTCAGATTCCCAGAAACAAAAAGCAAGGAGTGGAATGGGGGGTCTCTTGGAGTCTTGCAAAGGATTCACCCTTGCCTATCTGTAATGAAGGGATAGAAAATAATTTTGCTTTCAGTTTGCATTTTGATAAGAATTTGCAAAATTTGCTTTTCCCAGATCAATATGTGAACTGGAATGTGGTTATCGAGGTCTACAAAATTATGCATGGTGTGGAGAATGTGGATAAGGAGACATTTTTCTCCCTCTCTCAAAATATTAGAACCCGGGGTCATCCCATGAAGCAGTTTGGTGGGAGATTCAGGACAGATAAAAGGAAGGACTGCTTCACACAGTGCGTAGTTACAAATTCCTGGAGGAAAAGGCTATCAATAGCCACTAATCCTGATGGCTATGTGTTACCTCCAGTGCCAGAGGCAGCTATCTTATGTACACCAGTTGCTGGGGAACATGGGCAGGAGAGTGCTGTTGCACTCATGTCCTGCTTGTGGGTTCCTGATTGACAGCTGGTTGGCCACTGTGTGAACAGAATTCTGGACTAGATGGACCCTTTGTCTTATCCAGCATTGCTCTTCTTATGTTCCTATGTTCCTATGTTCTTAACCCACAACCTTGGTGCCACATGTGCCCCCCAAGGCCTTTCCTGTGCCCCCCCATGGTTGCCCTGATCCCACCACTGAATGTCTGCCCTGTATGTACTCCCCACTCAGTACCCCAGAGACCTTTATTCTTCATTATTAATGCATCTGAGAATTCTTGCAATGAAGATCTCCAAATTAAAAAAAAAAAAAATGCATACCAATATTAGGAGTAAGTGCCCAGACAAAAATTTTGTACTGTCACGAAAAAACACACAAAAGGGTATTATATAAGGGAAATGAGCTTGCAAAAAAATGTACAAAATTAGGAGAGATGTTCCTGAAAATGCATACAAAGTTTCATACTGACATGTTTTAAAGTAGCAAACTGATGAGGAAATAGTATGGAACAAATCATATAATCATAGAATAGTAGGGTTGGAAGAGGCCTACAAGACCATGGAGTCCAACCCCATGCTCATAGGGATGTCAGAGAATTCTGCCACGGAACTCGGTGGGGCTGAATGCCAGTGCATTCGGCCCCCCGAAAACCGTGGCGGAATGGCCTGCCACCCCCCACCCCCTGCAGATCCCCCCCAGGACGAGACTCACCTGGGGTGGGTCTTCGGGAGGCGGCGGCCAGTCTTCCGACCGGCCGCCGCTGCCACCATTTCCAGGCTTGTGGGGGGGGGGGAAAGACGTGATAGGCTACGTAAAGATTTACGTAGCCTATCATGGCTACGTTTTAAAAAAAAGAAAAAAAAGACGTGATAGGCTATGTAAATCTTTACGTAGCCTATCATGGTTGGGGGTGGGTTTAAAAAAAAATGCGTACGCAAATGGCGGCTACAGCCGCCTCCATTTGTGTTTCCTCTTTTTACCGTCTTAATCTACGTAAATATTTACGTAGATTATGACGGCGAAAATCAAGGGGAACGCAAATAAAGGGGAACGCACTACGCTATTTGCATTCCCCTTTATTTTTGCCATAATAGTCTACGTAAATATTTACGTAGACTAAGATGGCCAAAAATAAGGAACGCAAATGGCAGCGGCCGTAGCCACCGCCATTTGCGTATACGTTTTTTTTTTAAAAAAACCAGCCGTGAAAGGCTACGTAAATCTTTAGGTAGCCTATCACGTCCCTGTAAAAAAACACAAAAAAACCTCCAGACTGCAAATGGCGGCGGTGGCGGCCGGTCGGAAGACCAGCTGCCGCAGCCGCCACTGCCCGGAAAATCCGCCCCAGGTAAGTCTCGTCCAGGGGGGGATCCGCAGGGGGGCAGGGGGGGCAGGCCGTTCCGCCACAGATTTCAAGGGGCCGAATGCACTGGCATTCGGCCTCACCGAGATCAGTGGCGGAATTCTCTGACATCCCTAGATGGCTATCACACCACCCATTGTGGAACCCTGCCTATGACCAAAGCATGTGAGTTCTAAAAAAGATGTATAAAAGCTTTTCTGTATAAAAGCCATTTGCGTACATGGTTGTTGTTATTGTTGTTTTTACCCAGAGCCCTGCGCGGGCAGAAATCTGGCTACAGATGGCTCTGGCCTGGCCAGGCCGGGCCTGGCCAGCTGCTCCGTGGAGCTGCCGCAGAGCACAGCCGGCTGTTCGAGTATTCCGAGGGGAGGAACGGAGCGCCTCCCCCCCTGCAAGGATTCCTGGTGGAGGGATGGAATGCCTCCCCCCCCACACCATCAACATAATCCGTGAAAGGTAAGTCACTTTCGTACATCCCTACCTGCTCAATGCAGGAATCCAAGTCAGAGCATCCCTGGAAAGTCCCTTACCTGGTCCCGCAGCTTGCTTTGCGGTGGGGGGGAGGTGCTCCGTTTCTCCCTCCGAAATTCTTGGCAGGGGGGAGGCGCTGGGGGGGAGCGCCCCGCCTCTCTGGCTGCGAAAGTTCTTGAAAGAATGAGGAAGTTCTTGAAAGAACAACGAAGTAAAAAAAAAAAGTGATAGGCTACGTAAAGATTTACATAGCCTATCACGGCTGACTTTGAAAAAAAAAAGCGGGTTCCTTATTTTGGCATGGCTAGTCTACGTAAATATTTGCGTTGCCCTTATTTTCACCATAGCCTACGTAAATATTTACGTAGACTACCCGTGCCAAAATAAGGAACGCAAATGGCAGTGCCCATGGCCACCGCCATTTGCGTACGTGCTTTTTTTTTTTTCAAAGTCAGCCGTGATAGGCTACGTAAATCTTTAGTATCACGTTTGTTGGTTTTGTTTTTTTTTTCACTTGGAAATGGTGGCGGTGGCAGCCGGTCGGGAGACGAGCCGCCGCCGCTGCCGCAACGCCGCCGAAACTGCTGCCAGGACCTGCCACCGCGAGGGACATTCGCCGAAGGTAAGTCCCATCCCAGGGGATGGCGGGGGGGTGACGGACCATTTCTCCACCAATTTCGGGGGGCCAAATGCATTGGCATTCGGCACCCCGGAGATTTGTGGAGAAATTCTCCGACATCCCTATCCCTGACATATGGCTGTCCAGCCTCATCTTGAATGCCTCCAGGGTAGGAGAGCCCACTACCTCCCTAGGTAATTGGTTCCAGTGTCATATTGCTGTTTTATATATAAAACAGTCAGGAAGTTTTTCTGAGTACTGGAAAAATGAGAAACTGAAAAAACCATAATAGACAGTTCCACCAGTCCCTAACGCATTGTATGTCAGAATTTAGATGTTTCCTGATATCACAGTGCTCTGCATCCATTTCCCTAATCCTGCTCCACATCATTTACTGGGACAAGGAAATGTGGAGCATCATAAAACTGATTAAGCACTTTTAGATGTTAGGATGCTAGGCAGCAGCTGCACATTTTGTAAAATGCCGCATTTGGCCCAAAGATCATAGCTTAGATCCAAGTGTGTTCTGCTAGAAAGAAGAGAGCACTTCTGCCCAAATTTTTTGCTAATTTTCATGCAGTACATACCATAAAAAAAGTGTAGCGTAGCGTAGTGGGCGCTATTTGTGTCCCTTTTTTTTTTGCCGTAATAGCTTACGTAAATATTTACATAGGCTAAAACTGCGAAACCACCGTAGCCGCCATTTGCTTTCATGGCTTTTTGTTTTTCTCTTCTGGAAGGAAGTCTGCGCAGCGGCCGGATTTCCAGCTGCAGGCGGCCCTGGCCGGCGAAGAGCTGGCCAAAGAAGGATTTTGGGGAGAGGTGCAGAGTGCCTCCCCCCCACCGTGAATCGCCTCACTGAAAAGGTAAGTGATTTTTGTATAGGGGTGTATGAAACCCTGCTTACCTGGCTCTGCCGGGTTCCACTGGTAGGGATGGGGGAGAATTTCTCCCTGAAACTTCAGGGGGCCGAGTGCCAACGTATTCGGCCCCCTGAAGTAGTTTCGGGGAGAAATTCTCCGCACCCCCCCACCCCCCTCCCCCCCCAGGATGGGACTTACCTTTCCCGAATGTCCCTCCCGGCGGCGGGTCCCGGCGGCGGTTCAGCAGGTCTTCGTCAGGGGCGGGGGCGGCAGCCGGTCTTTCGACCAGCTGCCGCCACCGCCACCATTCCAATAAAAGTAAAAAAAAATAACCGCCCCCGTGATAGGCTACGTGACGATTAACGTAGCTTATCACGGCTAGATTTGCAAAGTCAGCTGTGATAGGCTATGTAAATCGTCACGTAGCCTATCATGGGTGACTTAAAAAAAAAAAAAGCGCATACGGCCAATGGCGGCCTCCATAGGGAGCTGCCATTCGCGTTCCTTATTTGGTCGCTGTAGTCTATGTAAAGATTACGTAGACTATGGCGAAAATAAGGGCAACGCTATTTGCGTTGCCCTTATTTTCGCCATAGTCTACGTAAAGATTTACGTAGACTACAGCGACCAAATAAGGAACGCGAATGGCGGCTCCCTATGGGGGCCGCCATTTGCGTACGCGCTTTTTTTTTTTTTAAGTCACCCTTGATAGGCTACGTGACGATTAACGTAGCCTATCATGGCTGACTTTGCAGATCTAGCCGTGATAGGCTACGTAAATCATCACGTAGCCTATCACGGGGGCGTTTTTTTTTTTTTTTTACTTTTTATTTTGTGGCCAGGCGAGGCGAGGTGCCTCCTCCCCGGCCTGAATTTCGGCCGGGCGAGGCGGGAAGCCTCCCCTCCCGGCCTGAACTTCGGGGGGAGCAGCAAAGCGCCTCCCCCCCACCGCAAAGCAAGCTGCGAGACCAGGTAAGTGGCTTTCGTGCACCCCTATCCGCTGGGGGGGAGGTGTTCCATCCCTCCCCCCGGAATCCTCCCCCCAGAATCCTGGCCAGCTGGCTTCGCTCTGCGGGGATTCTGCAGACATCCACAGCGAAAAATGTTTTATATATCTCCTTGGACCCTAAGGTAGTCTCCAGAGGTCCTCCATGTGCCTCTGCCAAATGAGGTGAGGCAGGTGGCTACTAAAGAGATGGCCTTTTCAATGGTGGCACCCACGTTGTGGAATGCTCTCTGAGAGAGGCTTGCCTGGCACCTATATTGTCGTCGTAGGAGGCGTTTGAAAGGTGCCACATTTTCTGTCTTCTGAACTGCACAGGGGTGGGTTCTCCAGAGGGTGGGTGCTGCTACCGAGAAGGCCCACTGTCAGGGTTCTTCATGGTGACATTCCTTTCCTTTTGGAATGACCAGCAAGGCCTCCATTGATGATCTAAAATGTCAGGGTTATATATAAGGGAAGGCGGTCTGCTAGGTATCCTGTCCCCAAGTTGTTTAGAGCTTTGTATGACAATAACATAACCTTGGAAGTGTAGAGTAATGTTGTTTAAACCAATAAGGCTGCTCAAGAGAAAATAATTTCAGGAATTCAGTGTTAGTCATTAAATCAAATTTGTATCATAGCAGGGAAAACAAATCATGTCAGAAAGATTTAACAGGCCTTGGGCAAATTATAACCTTGCATTTTACATTTAAATAAAACATGAAATGAATCTTTTAAACTTTGGTGATCAATTGCTAAAACTAGTGCAAGTTAATGTAATATTCATGTTTTCTGGTTATCCTTTTCCTTTAGCCCTATAATGATTAGATGGCTATGTTAACAAATTGCATCTTGTAAGTATGAGTGTGTGCATACTGTAATAAGTAGTGTGTATATATATTATCAACAGAAAAGAGACTATATTCCAGATTCAGAAGGAGCCAGAAATGTGTATATGCCTGAAGAATGCTGGAAAGAACCCTACAGCACCTTATGTGTTAGTATAATTCCACATCTTACTTCACACATTTTAGTGTAGCCACCTCACCAAGCACTTCCTTACAACACAATTTGCCTGCTACTTGGACCACATATGGTGGTTCCACATGGCCCCATGGCCCCATTGGAGTCCACCAGGAAAATAGCCTTCAGCATGGTGGCTAGGGTTGGCGGAGAATTTCTCCCCAAAACTTCGGGGGGCCGAGCGCCAACGTGTTCAGCCCCCCGAACAAGTTTTGGGGAGAAATCCTCCAACCCCCCCTGCCCCCCTCACTCCCCCGGGACGGGACTTACCTTCGCTGATTGTCCCTCCCGGCGGCGGGGCCGGCCGGCGGTTCGGCGGCTGTTCAAGCGGGGCGGGAGCGGCAGCCGGTCTTTCACCGCCGCTGCCATTGCAATCAAAGAAAAAAAAAATGCCCCCTGATAGGCTACGTGACGATTAACGTAGCCTATCACGGCTAGATTTGCAAAGTCAGCCATGATAGCCTACGTCAATCGTCACGTAGCCTATCACGGGTGACTTAAAAAAAAAAAAAGTGTGTACGGATAATGGCGGCCCCCATAGGGAGCTGCCATTCCCGTTCCTTATTTGGTCGCTGTAGTCTACGTAAAGATTTACGTAGACTACAGTGAAAATAAGGGCAACACTATTTGCATTGCCCTTATTTTCGCCGTAGTCTACGTAAACATTTACGTAGACTACAGCGACTAAATAAGGAACGCGAATGGCGGCTCCCTATGGGGGCCGCCATTAGTGTACGCACTTTTTTTTTTTAAAGTCACCCATGGTAGGCTACGTGACAATGGACGTAGCCTATCACGGCTGACTTTGCAGATCTAGCCGTGACAGGCTACGTGAATCGTCACATAGCCTATCAGGGGGCGTTTTTTTTTTTTAAAAAAAAACTTTCGCGTTCGCGGCCAGGCGAGGCGGGAAGCCTCCCCCCCGGCCGGAACTTGGCGGGGGGAGCAGCGAAGCGCCTCCCCCCCACCGCGAACGTCCTTCGAGAACAGGTAAGGGACTTTCGTCCACCCCTAATGGTGGCCCCCTTCCTGTGGCATTCTCTGCCTTTGGAGGTCAGGCAGGCGCCAACACTGTGTTCCTTCCAGCAGCTCCTGAAGACATTGCTATTTCAGGAAGCCTTCCTTGAGTATCCAGCTGCAGTTAGTTAAATTTGGCTTTATCGGAACATGTCTATTTTAAAATGTTTTAATTGTTTTACCATGGTGTTTTATTCTTTAATCCTTGCTGTTCACCACTCCAAAATCTTTTGATGTGGAGCGGTATATAAATATTGTAACTAAGTAAGTAAGTAAGCAAGCAAGCAAGTAAATATGACCTAGTAAAGGTATAAGAAGAACATAAGATGAGCTCTGCTGGGTGAAACCCAAGGTCTACCTTACCCAGTATCCAGTTCCATACACTAGTCAACCACATGCCCCTGGGATGGTCAAAAGCAGGACATAATGCCAATAGCCTCTCCCACTGTTGTTCCCCAGCAACTGATCTGCAGAGGCAAGATGCCTCTGTGAAGGTAGTAGGGATGGTGGAGAATTTCTCCACGAATCTCGGGGAGGCCGAATGCCAACGCATTCGGCCCTCTGAAATTGTTGGTGAAATTCTCCACCCCTCGCCCCCCCCGGGATGGGACTTACCTCCCTCGAATGTCCCTCTCGGCGGCGGGTCCCGGCGGGAGTTTGGCGGCGGTTCGTCGGGGGCGGGGGCGGCGGCCGGTCTTCCGACCGGCTGCTGCCGCCGCCATTACTAAATAAAGTAAAAAACACAAAAAAACCCGTGATAGGCTACGTGACGATTTACATAGCCTATCACGGCTAGATTTCCAAAGTCAGCCGTGATAGGCTACGTAAATCGTTACGTAGCCTATCACGGGTGACTTTGGGGAAAAAAAAAAGCGCGTACACAAAGGGCGGCACCCATGGGCGCCGCCATTTGCGTTCCTTATTTGGGCCTGGTAGTTTACGTAAAGATTTACGTAGACTATGGCAAAAATAAGGGCAACGCAAATAGCGTTGCCCTTATTTTCGCCGTAGTCTACGTAAATCTTTACGTAGACTACCGGGACCAAATAAGGAACGCAAATGGCGGCGCCCATGGGTGCCGCCATTTGCGTATGCGCTTTTTTTTTTTTCAAAGTCACCTCTGATAGTCTACGTAACGATTTACAAAGCCTATCATGGCTGACTTTGGAAATCTAGCTGTGATAGGCTATGTAAATCGTTACGTAGCCTATCACGGGTGTGTTTTTTTTCCCCCACTTTTTTATTTCGTGGCCGGGAGACGGGGCGCTTCTCCCCGGCCTGAATTTCGGCCGGGCGAGGCGGGGTGCCTCCCTCCCCGGCCTGAATTTTGGCTGGGCGAGGCGGGGCGCCTCCCCCCCTGGCCTGAACTTCGGGGGGAGAACCGAAGCGCCTCCGCCCCACCGCGAAGCAAGCTGTGGGACCAGGTAAGTGCCTTTCATACATCCCTAGAAGGTAGTATATAGCCGCCATGATTAGTATGTATGTATGTATGTATGTATGTATTAGATTTATTTCTCACTTTTTTTCCTTTTTAAGGAACTCAAGGCAGCATACATAATCCTCCTTCTCTCCATTTTAGTCTCACGACAACAACCCTGTGAGGTAGATTGGGTTGTGACTGGCCTAAAGTCATTGAGTGAGCTTCTATGGCCGAGTGGGGACTAGAACCCAGATCTCCCAACTTCCAGTCCAACACTCTAGCCACTACACCACACTGGTTAGCTCTTGATAGCCTTATCCTCCATGAATTTACCATTGAGAGACATATATAGAGGCCTTCATGGTTGCAGCATTGTGTAAGATATCATAGAGCTGGAAAAAAAAGTGCAGAAAAGAGCAACTAAAAGGATGAAGGGGCTGGAGCAACTCCCCTTCAAGGAAAGGTTACGACAGCTGGAATTGTTTGGCTTGGAAAAAAGGAGGGTAAGGGGAGACATGATAGAGGTGTACAAAATTATGCATGGTGTGGAGAATGTGGATAGAGAGACATTTTTCTCCCTCTTTCACAATACTAGAACCTGGGGTCATCCCATGAAGCTGATTGGTGGGAGATTCAGGACAGATAAAAGGAAGGACTTCTTCACACAGCACATAGGTTAACTATGTACTTCACTACCACAAGATGTGGTGATTGCCACCAACTTGGATGGCTTTAAAAGGGAATTGGACAAATTCCTGGATGAGAAGGCTATTGATGTCCATTAGTCTTGATGGCTATGTGTTACCTCCAGTATCATAGGCAGCATGCCCAGGTACACCAGTTGCTGGGGAACATGGGTGGGAGGGTTCTGTTGCACTTATCCCATGCTTGTGGTTCCTGTTTGACAGCTGGTTGGCCACTGTGTGAACAGAATGCTGGACTAGATGGACCCTTGGTCTTACCCAGCATCACTCATCATATGTGCATATGTTCTTAAGACCATTTTTGGAAGTTATAGCAGTTTTCAAAACATGTTTTGAAACATGTTTTTGAAACATGAGCTATAACTTTTCACTATTTCCACAGAAATGCATGAAATGTGGACACTTCTCAGCCCCCATGGAGGGGATTACACCCACCAAATTCCATATAGTTTGGCCTAGTAGTTTTTTTTTGCTAGGCACAGGTAAAATGTGCTGTTCTCTGAAACCTAAGCCAGAGGTCATAAAGGGATAATCAGAGAAGTTAGGTGTTTAAGCAGCGATTAGGAGGAGGTCACTATCCCTAATCTCTGCCACAGGTTTCATTGAAGTGCAAAATAAATAACCCCTTTCCCCAACTACTACTTAGAATCCCTGTCAATTACCTCAGTTTCTCTTTGGCTGAATTGCCTGGGGAAACACTGGCTGGTCAGCAGGAAGCAAACAAAGACAGCAACCCTACCAGATGGGCACATTGACTTGAACTTCCCCCAACCCATCTCCTCCATGGTGGCCTGCCTAAGCCTCTTGGGGGGTGAGAGACAGAGAGCTTTTAGGAGTTCTGGCACTACCTGCCTTCTGCTTGTCCCTGCTGCCTGTCTGCTGGGACATGGAGGCCTCTTCCCCAGGCAAGACTGATTGGTGCTGCCTCCTTAAGTGCAGGAGCAGGCTGCTGGTGCTGTAGTGTCCTGGCTGTTTTCCCCTGCTCAGGGATGCCTTGCAGTGGCAGCAGATGGTAGTGCTGGGATCCACTCCCACCTCAAAGTGGTCCCACATGATGCTGCCCTGATGTTTCTATGGAGACAGAGACTGCCTGCCTTGAGTCTTGGGGGTCACAATATGAGCAGGGCGAACAATGGAAGAGGGGTCAGGTGCTGGTGCCTCTGCCTGCTGCTCATCCTCCCCCACACCCTGGAGGATCTCCTCCTCTTGACCCTCCACCACACTGAGGACATCAGATATAAGGTCCATCAGCAGTCTCCCATCTTCCACTACAGGAGGAGATGGTGTTACATTGGCAACAGTGCTACTGCCGCTGCCTGCACCAACCTCCTCCTCCTCTGGGCACTGCGACTTACCTCTGCACTCTGCTACACCAGGACACACTATATGGACTGGGGGAGATCCAGCTTGCCTACCAGTGCTGCAAGTCCCAGCGGCACCTTGCCCACCTCTGCCCCTGTCAACAAGACCCCGAAGATGCCTTATATTGGGCTTGCTTGCTTTGACACGCAGTGTAGCATTATATTATTTAAATAATAGCTGTTGGTGTGTGTGTGTAGTGCTTTGCCCACTGTTTTTTGAAATACGGACTGTGTAGTGCTTTGACACACACAATTTGCTTGTCTGCATAGCACAAGCACACACACATGCACACATGCACACACGAGCAAAAGAAAAGCAAACACTGAACTGCCTACAACAAAGGGGTGGGGGACTAACTATAATCCTAACAGAAGAGAAAAGGGGTTTTTAATCTTCTTGTTGTTGTTCTTCTTCTTGTTCTTCTTCTTTAGAGAAAAGAGATCAATGAGAAGGAAAGGAATTGAGAAAGGGTGGTGGAAGGGAGCCAAAAACAAGGCAATAGATAGAGAGAGAGAGAGAGAGAGAGAGAGAGAGAGAGAGAGAGATAGGATATAGATATGATTCGATAGATAGATAGATAGATAGATAGATAGATAGATAGATATTCTAGAAGGATGAAAGTAAGGGCAAAATAATGGTTGAGAGAGAATTGAGAAGTGGGGGGAGCTAAGGAACGAAGCAAAGCAACTAAAGTGAAATTTTCTGTTTTTTTAAATGAACAAACAAGAAGAATCAAAGGTAAAACCAGTTACAGAAGGGTGGGATGGGGGGAGACTAAGAATCAGGGAGGAAACTCAAAATAAGCACTAAATATTTGGTTTTTACAATGAAGAATTTATTTATTTATTTATTTATTTATTTATTTCTATACCGCCCAATAGCCGAAGCTCTCTGTTTCTACAAAAGAAACAAAGAGAACAGTTGAATTAACAAAGGAGAAACACAAAACTGCACACATACACACACCAGATCTCTAACAACAAACAAAACCAACCACCACCTGACCAGCATGCGCTTTTTCTCCAATGGACAAATGCACTGATCTCCCCACTCCAGTATTCCCCACCCCTCCTCCACCACTGTCACTGATTGGAGACCGCTGGGTTCCGTTCAGCCCTAATATGGCAACTAGAGTTGCCATTCACCAAAGCTCGCTTCCTCCTCCTCCTCCTCCTCCTCCTCCTCCTCCTCCTCTCCCCTTCCACCCTCCCTCCTCCTCTTCTCCCCCTCCCAGTTCTCCCTCAAGTTGATATATTTAGAACCAGCCTGTCTGGGCTGCTCAGAAGGCATCAGAACAGCTACGAATCTCTGAGGTGGACCGAGGTGCCTCGTCGATGGGCTGCTTCGCTTCAGGGTGCCTCAGTGCTGTTCTGATCTGCCTCATATCATGCCAAGGCACCTCCAAAGCAGCCCGCTTCACCTCATTATTTGGGATTTGGGCCAAAGTGGTGCACAGGCCTAATTCTTGGTTACCCCAAGCTTTGTTCATTTCAGCAATATATGTGTGTCACTTTGTTGCTGCTCTTATTAAACAGTAGAGAGTCAGAAATCCTTGCTGATCTAGTGCAAATTACCCAGAGATTTACCAGGAGATTCAGATCTGTCTTCTGCCCAACCCTGGGTTAGATTATCCATTCCTTACAACAGAAAAAAAAACAACCCTCACAGCCATGTGTCTAATAAAGGACAAATGCATTGTACAATGCGTTTGCTAGTAAATCAACATTTTATTCTAAGGCTGGGGAGATGTCTGAAAGATCCCATTTACTATATAAGCCAAAACAGTCAGTAAGTGTGTTGGGACAGACAAACATTTCCAGCCCAATCCTATCCATGTTTGTTCAGTGATAGGCCTTGCTGATTTCAATGAGGATTACTCCCAAGCAAGTGTGCAGAAGATTGCACATCCAAGTTATGAATAAAGCACCCCCCCAAAAAACCCCCACATAAAATCCAATCCCTTGAAAAGAAAGCACTTCGTTGGTTGATTAATATGAAAACAGACTGAGATCTCGGAAAGAATGGAGGGGAAGGCACAATTGCAAGGCTAAAAGTTCATACTCCTTCAGAATTCCAAGTTCCTGTTTCTTATTACCTTTTTATTATTATAATTTTTGCATGACTGTGGCTGGACCTCTTGTAACCTCCCTGCTTAGAGTGCTCAGGAAAAGCTGCTCACTGCAGTCAGACAGGAAACCCCTTCCTCATTGTCCCCTCCCCCTTGAAGCCCAACAATGCCTCATAAAATATCAGATCACAGATTAAAACAGACGGACTTGAAAGTTCAGCAAGCACATGCTATGCTTGCTATTCAAAATAACTTTAACCTGTTTAAGATGGAAAACCAAGGGGGATGTACTAAAATGATATTAGAACCATTTTCAGGTTCTCGTTCAGGTTCTCTGTTTGATCTAAAGTGGAAAATTGACTTGTAAGTGTTTACTAAAGACAACAAAACCAATCTTAATGTGAAGCTGCAAGCAGCCATACAAATAGACAATGACTGCCGTTTATGTTTTTAAAAAATAGTTAAGACATCAATTATTTTGGGCTCTATGAATGGCCTTTTCTCTATTTTATTCCGATTGTACATCAATGCCCAGGAATGCTGTCCTATTTTATTTTTGTAAAGTCTCCCCCAACCTGGTACCCTCCAGATGTTTTGGACAGAACTCCCAGCATTCCTGACCATTGGCCATGCTTCCTGGAGCTGATGGGAGCTGAAGTCCAAAACGTCTGGACAGAACCAGGATGGGGAAGGCTACAGAACCAGCTCGGGGAAGGCTACCCTAGTATATTTGACTTTTTAAGTCTTTTAAAAATAATAAATGAGTGGAACAGCCCATAGCTGGGTATCATGCAGGGAGCCCATGTCCATCTTCCCAGAAATGTCAAGCATGTGATGCTTGGAGAGAGGGGAGCCTGAGTCATCATCTAACTAGGGTGTGGGATTTGGGAAGGAGGGGAGATTCATTTTGTCTGACTTTTATATGAACTTACTCAATTCACACCTTCTGAACTTATATGCAAACTGGAAGACACTTGTGCACCAAAATCCTCACTTTTTAGAATTTTGAGATGCACTTCGTAACTCAAAAAAAAAAGTGCACAAAAATGCATATATTAAGGAAAATTGCATACAGAGTGCTTATATGAGGGAAAAGTATACACAAACTGTGTGTGTGTGTGTGTGTGTGTGTGTGTGTATATATATATATATATATATATATATGATTGCTTGGAGAAATTCCCAGGCATTTGCTGTCACATGACAGGCTATTTAATACATCAGTTGAATTGTTTATGGTTGTTGCTGATGTTTATTTGTTTTATGACGTGGTTACATTTTTAGTGGAAAATTGTTTTAGCTCTTTTAAATTTTGGATGCTTTAATTTTGTTTTAAATCACCCTAGGTATATTTTTTAGAAAGGCCTCTAATGATGATGATAATGATGAAGAAGAAGAAGAAGAAGAAGAAGAAGAAGAAGAAGAAGAAGAAGAAGTGTGCACTGTAGGAAAAGTGCATACTAAAATTCTTATAATTGGAGAAATGTGCACAAAAACGTGTATGAAACTTTGTGCTGACTCTTTTTTCCAGCAAATTTGTAAACTGGTCCAGAAACAGCTTAGGGTTGGGAAAATGGGTGAAATCAAAACAGATAGATGGGGGAGCGTCACTTCTAGTGGGAAGTGGAGCTCACCATCCAGATCACAAGTTTTCTGAAACAATGTGGTTCAGCTAAAACAAGTCCCATGCAGAATTCCATGGAGCTCTAACATTTGTTTTTCTCCTCAGTCAAATGGCCCAGATCTCAGTTAAACTTGTTTCTTGTGCTGACATTGGTAGGGGGTGGGGAGAGGACCACAGGAATAGCTGGAGTTCTCAACTTTGGTGATAGAATGGCATACACTCAGAGGGCGGTATCCAAACATGTCATTCTGCTAGCACAAAAAATGTTGCACCAGCAGAATCTAGGTTCTCTGAACTAGGGATGTCAGAGAAATCTGCAACGGAAGCAAATGAGTTTGGATTTTGATGAATCTGACTGGTGGATTCTGTAGTGGACTGGTTTTTCCCCTGTTGGGTGGATTCCACTGACTTGCAGACTGTTTTTTCTAACTTTCCCAATTTGAAGCAAATTTCATCATCAAAAAATACTCAAAAAATAAAAAATGGCCAAACATGCACACTTTCCCATAGGCTAAAGTGTGAAAATGAACCTTTTGGGCAATTGTGTGCATTTTGTGGGAATTTGCCCATTTCTGCACAAGCAAATTTGCACAAATTTGGGAACTAAAAACCTCCCAATTCCAGTGATGGGCGGACTGTGGAACAAAAGGCACTTGACAATACTTGAAACACTGACGGAACAGATTTTACACAATCTGAATATCTCTGTTCTGAACTAAGCACAAGAAGAGAATCCAACTACAGTTGTATTTGTACTGGTGCAGGTGTGCAAGTGGTTGTGCAGTGGGTTTGGCAAGTGTCAGGAACAAGCGTAATGTGTAGCACTTGTTCAATGGAAAGATTTGGCGCTATTTGAATGTGTGGAATGATACCATTGGATACTACGTGCTTCTTCTTTTTTCCTTCTTTTGCCTTTTGTAGCCAATGTAGGCATGTATGAGAAATTTGGTTTTGATCAGGATTTACCCAGTTGGCACCTTCTGGACTGAACATGGATTCCGACTCAATCTGTGGTTGAAGTCCATACATTTTCTGACCTTGCAATGTGATTCACAGACCAAAGAAAATGCATTTGACAGCATGTGTACATTTGGAAAAGTTTCATGAAAAATGTGTACTTTTGAAAAATGTGCGCAATTAAGGCATACATTTGGAAAAATACACATGTGAAAAGAAAACAACAAAGCTTGCAACTGGATATGGACTCTACTCAGAATGAGCTTCAAGATGGAACTCTGAGAGCTTCAGAGAGCTCATGTTTTGCTGATCTGCACATCCCTAAGCCAACAATGGATCTGCCTGCATGCACAGTTCTCTGTGTTGGGCATCTCTCAAACTGAAAGCTTTGGCAGTAGGGATGTCAGAGAAATCCGCTGCAGATTCAAATGAGGCTGGATTCTTTGGAATGCCATTTAAAAAATGGCGATCGGAAGGATGTGCCCATAGTTGTTGTTGTTGTTGAGTCGTTCGGTCGTGTCCGACTCTTCGTGACCCCATGGACCATAGCACGCCAGGCCTTCCTGTCCTGCGCTCTCTCCCGGAGCGTGCTCAAGTTCATATTCATTGCATCCGTGATGCTATCTAGCCATCTCATCCTCTGCCGTCCCCTTCTCCTTTTGCCTTCAGTCTTTCCCAGCATCAGGGTCTTTTCCAGGGAGTTTTCTCTTCGCATTAGGTGGCCAAAATATTGGAGCTTCAGCTTCATTATCTGTCCTTCCAATGAGCACTCAGGGTTGATTTCCTTTAGGATGGACTGATTTGACCTCCTTGCAGTCCAGGGGACTCGTAAGAGTCTTCTCCAGCACCACAGTTCGAAAGCATCAATTCTTCGGCGCTCAGCCTTCCTTATAGTCCAGCTCTCACAGCCATACATTACTACTGGGAAAACCATAGCTTTGATTAGACGGACCTTTGTCGGCAAGGTGATGTCTCTGCTTCTTACTATGCTATCTAGGTTGGCCATAGCTTTCCTCCCAAGGAGCAAGCGTCTTTTAATTTCATGGCTACAGTCACCGTCTGTGGTGATCTTGGAGCCCAAGAAAGTAAAATCTGTCACTGCTTCCATTTCTTCCCCTTCTATATGCCAGGAAGTGATGGGGCCAGATGCCATGATCTTAGTTTTTTTAATGTTGAGTTTCAAACCAGCTTTTGCACTCTCCTCTTTCACCCTCAACAAGAGGCTCTTGAGATCCTCTTCGCTTTCTGCCATTAGGGTGGTATCGTCTGCATATCGGAGGTTGTTGATAATTCTCCCAGCAATCTTAATTCCGACCTCTGATTCATCCAACCCGGCATTTCTCATGATGTACTCTGCATATAAGTTAAATAAGCAGGGTGACAATATGCAGCCTTGTCATACTCCTTTCCCAATTTTGAACCAATCGGTTGTTCCATGTCTGGTTCTTACTGTTGCTTCTTGACCCTCGTACAGGTTTCTCAGGAGACAGGTAAGGTGGTCTGGTACTCCCATCACTTTAAGAATTTGCCACAGTTTGTTGTGATCCACACAATCAAAGGCTTTAGCGTAGTCAATGAAGCAGAAATAGACGTTTTTCTGGAATTCTCTTGCTTTCTCCATGATGCAGCGAATGTTGGCGATTTGATCTCTAGTTCCTCTGCCTCTTCGAAACCCAGCTTGTACTTCCGGTAGTTCTCGGTTCGCATACTGCTGAAGCCTAGCTTGTAGGATTTTGAGCATCACCTTGCTGGCATGTGAAATGAGCGCAATTGTGCGGTAGTTTGAACACTCTTTGGCGTTGCCCTTCTTTGGAATTGGAATGTAAACTGACCTTTTCCAGTCTTGTGGCCACTGTTGAGTGTTCCAGATTTGTTGGCATATTGAATGCAGCACTTTAACAGCATCATCTTTTAGGATTTTAAATAGCTTGGCTGGAATACTGTCATCTCCGCTAGCTTTGTTGTTACTAATGCTTCCTAAGGCCCACTTGACTTCACTCTCTAGGATGTCCGGCTCAAGTTCAGTGACCGCACTATCATGGCTATCAGGGACATTCAGATCTTTCCTGTATAGTTCTTCTGTGTATTCTTGCCACCTCTTCTTAATCTCATCTGCTTCTGTTAGGTCCCTGCCTTCTTTGTCCTTTATCATGCCCGTCTTTGCACAAAACGTTCCCTTGAGATCTCCAGTTTTCTTGAAGAGATCTCTAGTCTTTCCCATTCTGTTGTTTTCCTCGATTTCTTTGCATTGTTCATTGAATAAGGCCTTCTTGTCTCTCCTTGCTATTCTCTGGAACTCTGCATTCAGTTGGGTATATCTTCCCCTTTCTCCCTTGCTTTTCGCTTCCCTTCTTTCGTGAGCTACTTGTAAAGCCTCATCAGGCAGCTTTCTTGCATTTCTTTTTCTTTGGGATGGATTTCGTTGCTGCCTCCTGAACAATGTTACGGACCTCCGTCCATAGTTCCTCAGGCACTCTGTCTATCAGGTCTAATCCCTGAAATCTATTCCTCACCTCCACTGTATATTCATCAGGGATATGATTTAGGTCATACCTGAATGGTTTAGTGGTTTTCCCGACGTTCTTCAATTTCAGCCGAAATTTTGCAAGAAGCAGCTCATGATCTGAGCCACAGTCAGCTCCAGGTCTTGTTTTTACTGACTGTATGGAGCTTCTCCATCTTTGGCTGCAAAGGACATAATCAATCTGATTTCGATATTGACCATCTGGTGACGTCCATGTGTAGAGTCGCCTCTTGTGCTGTTGGAAAAGAGTGTTTGCTATGATCAGCATGTTTTCTTGGCAAAACTCTATTAGCTTTTGTCCTGCTTCATTTTGTACACCAAGGCCATGCCTGCCTGTTATCCCGGTGATTTCTTGACTTCCTACTTTAGCATTCCAATCCCCTATGATGAAGAGGACATCTTTTTTTGGTGTTAGTTCTAGAAGGTGTTGTAGGTCTTCATAGAACCAATCAACCTCAGCTTCTTTGGCCTCAGTGGTTGGGGCATAGACTTGAATTACTGTGATGTTGAATGGTTTGCCTTGGATTCGTACTGAGATCATTCTATCATTTTTAAGATTGTACCCCAGTACTGCTTTTCCCACCCTTTTGTTGACTATGAGTGCTACTCCATTTCTTCTAAGGGATTCTTGCCCACAATAGTAGATATGATGGTCACCTGAATTAAATTCGCCCATGCCTGTCCATTTTAGTTCGCTGATTCCCAAGATGTCGATGTTCAATCTTGCCATCTCATGTTTGACCACCTCCAGCTTACCTTGATTCATTGATCTGACATTCCAGGTTCCTAAACAATATTGTTCTTTACAGCATCGGATTTTCTTTTCACCACCAGACACATCCACAGCTGAGTGTCCTTTCGGGTTTGGCCCAGCCGCTTCACTCTTTCTGGTGCTACTTGGAAATACCCTCTGCTCTTCCCCAGTAGCATATTGGACACCTTCCGACCTGAGGGGCTCATCTTCCGGCGTCATATCTTTTAGCCTTGTGATACGTTCCATGGGGTTTTCTTGGCAAGAATACTGGAGTGGGTTGCCATTTCCTTCTCCAGTGGACCACATTTTGTCAGAACTCTCTGCCATGACCTGTCCGTCTTGGGTGGCCCTGCACGGCATAGCTTATGGCTTCACTGAGTTACGCAAGCCCCTTCGCCACAACAAGGCAGTGATCCATGAAGGGGGTGCCCATAGACTTATATGCAAAATAGAGCCGTGAATCTTGTGTATAAGCCTATGGACACATAGACTTAGACGCAAGATTCATGGCTTTATTTGCATCTAAGTCTATGGGCACATCCTGCCAATCACCATTTTTTTTTTTTTTTTAGTAAAGACATGGAGGTTGGCAGGGACAAGGAGGAGGTGAACAGCTCTGGCTGGCAAGAAGCAGCCGAGTGCCATTCTGCCTCCAGTCCTCCTGGAGCGAAGGTAAGTGGTCCCTATTTATATGCAAAATAGAGCCAAGAATCTTGCGTATAAGCCTATGGATACATAGACTTAGATGCAAGATTCATGGCTTTATTTGCATCTAAGTCTATGGGCACATCCTGCCAATTGCCATTTATTTATTTATTTTTAAGAAAAGACATGGCAATTGGCAGGGACAGGGAGGAGGTGAACGGCTCTGGCTGGCAGGAGGGAAGGCAAGCAGCCCCCAAGCCAGTCACCCCCCCCCCCAGAATCCTTGCAGAGCAGAGCTGCTCTGGAGGATTCTGGGGGGGGGGAATGGATTGCATCCCCCCCCCACGGATTCCCCACCGGAACAGATGGTGAGGAATCTGTAAACCCCTATTTGGCAGTGAGGATGAGTGCCTTACTTACTAGGCCACCATGGCAGATGTCAAGCAAAGGGAGCTGCTGTCCAGATCTCTGCTGCACTACAATGCCACCAATGCATGGCTGTGATATGCAGGGCGAGATGTGGGCTAATGCACACAGGCCTGTGGCCACCTCACGTACTTGTTTACTGTGCATCTCTATTGTGCGGACCTCCCTAGGGATACAGTGGGAACTGATTTGGCCTGTAAAGCTGCAGACTCTTGCTTAGCTCCTCAGGCTAAGCAATTCATTGCTCAGGTTTAGGCTGAGCTGCTCACAGACTGATTCCATGCTATTCCGCCATCCAGCTTGCTAAGGATGTCTCCGAAAATTGCAATTACCCAATTCAAATAGAAATTCATTTGTAATGTACTGTACGTACATCTCTATACCAAACTTGGCACCACTGGCCTTAAACGTAACCCCAGCTGGAAGAAAAATAACAACAAACCCCTCCCTCCTCTCTCTTGCACACATTCACTTACCTGGCTGCTGTGGTATGGCACAGAAGGTGAAAGAATGATCTCTCTCTCTCTCTCTCTCTCTCCCTATTTCCTACTGCCAAGTACCTGTATTGCTGCTACAGGGACCCCCCAAAATGTGCATGTCATATTAAGGATGCCAGTGTCTTGCAAAACTCCATTTCCCTGGGATCTGAGATGCTGCTGCAGGAGCTCCAGGTACCAGGGAGGGATGAGAGGTCATGTGAAGAAGTGGTAATGATGAGGAAATCTAAAAGTCTGTGGAGGGAAGAACCTTTTCTTTTTTCTTTTCTTCTTTCATTTTCTCCAACGTTTCTTGTTATTGCTAGCCTGGTTTTGAATTGATCTGGGGATGTGTGGAATTTTGCCCATCACTAGTGACCACTTGTCTGCCTCCTGACCACTAGCTCGGATACTCTGAAGTTCGTTCACTATTAGGTTTAACCATTTCACCTGATCTGTCTGTGAGTTCTATTGTTTAGTGTTACATGAATGAGCCTGAGCAAGCCTGAAGCTCATGCATTCACCCATTTCCCTTCCCTCTTCAGTGCAACCATGAGGAGACTGGAAGTTTTCACTTCTACAGTTTAGGCCGCATTCTTAATAGGGATGTCAGAGAATTCCGCCATGGATCTCGGTGAGGCCAAATGCCAGTGCATTCGGCCCCCTGAAATCTGTGGTTGAATGAAGTCCCTGCCCCCCACCCCACGAAAGGCATGCGAAATGGAGCCTTTCCTGCTCTCGTCCTGCTGCCGTCCGCGCTGTCTTGCGAATGGCGGCTGCGTCTGTGCCTGCCATTCGCTTCGTCATCATAGCCGTGATAGGCTATGTAAATAATTACGTAGCCTATCGTGGCTAACGCAGGGACGCCATTTGCATCCCTGTGGAGGCCATGATAGGCTACGTAAGTACTTACATAGCCTATCATGGCAAGGAAGAAAAAAAAAGCGGACGCAAATGGCGGCGGCTATGGCAGCTGCCATTTGCGTTCCCTTTTTTTCGCCGTTTTAGCCTACGTAAATATTTACGTAGGCTATTACGGCGGAAAAAAAGGGAACGCAAATGGCATAGTGGGCGCCATTTACGTTCCTTTTTTTCCCCTCCGTAATAGCCCATGTAAATATTTACATAGGCTAAAACGGCGAAAAAAAGAGAACGCAAATGGCAGCCTCTGTAGCTGCTGCCATTTGCGTCCACTGATTTTTTTTTTTTTGCCTGCCATGATAGGCTACATAACTATTTATGATGCCTATCATGGCAAAATACAGGGACGCAAATGGCGGTGGCTATGGCAGCCACCATTTGCATCCCTGCAGGCTGCCCAGAGGCCGGATGTCCAGCTGCGGGTGGCCCCGGCTGGCAGCTCCACGGAATCTCTGTGGAGCGGAGCTGGCTGGACAGAATTTCAAGGGGAGGGATGGAGTGCCTCCCCCCCCCACTGCAAATGTCGCCCTTCAAAAAGGTGACTTTCGTACATCCCTAATTCCTAACTAGATAGGCGTCCACCTCTGAACTCAGAGGCAACCGCCTATCCAAAGCAAGGCAGGAGAGGCACGGGGGGATTGTTCCCTCCATGCCTCTCCTGCCTTGCTGTTTTTTGCTAGACAGCCATTTTTGGCTGTCTAGCAGCAGGGGGCCCAACCGGTAGAGGAAGCTGCTGTATGACACATTGGATGTGTCATGCATACAGCTCCTCTCCCCCTGCCCACCCCTTTTCAGTCGCTCCATGCTCCTCTTGCAAGCACAGAGGATGGGGCTTCTCTATGCTGCCTCTGAGGCAGCACAGATGGGAGGGGCAGTCAGTTTTCTGGGAACCAACCTCGGAGCATGGGCTCCGAGTCTGGTTCTCAAAAATGAGCATATTCTATGGCCGCTAGACAGTGTCTAGCGGGCCATAGGATTGCTCTCTTAGTCTTCTGTCCAATAGGGATGGCAGAGAATTCCGCCATGGACTCCAGCCCCCTGGACTCCAGCCCCGCGGAGTCCATGGAGGAACAGACTGCTCCCCCCGCCACCCCACAAAGTCCCCATGGACCGGATCCTACCTGCCTCCAGCGGGTCCGGATCCAACCGCTGCAGTCCCCTGCTCTGGTGTGCAGTCGTGAATGGTGTCCTGCGTAGGGGACACCATTTGTGTCCCTCCTTTAGCCATGATAGGCTACGTAAATGTTTACACAGCCTATTACTGCAAAGAACAGGGACGCAAATGGCATAGTGGATGCCATTTGCGTCCCTGCTCTTTGCCGTGATAGGCTACATAAGTATTTACGTAGCCTATCACGGCTACAGGAGGGACGCAAATGGTGTCCCCTATGCAGGACGCCATTTGCAGCCACAGCAGCCTGGCAGCGGACAGAGGTCCAGCTGCGGATGGGCCCAGCCAGCAGCTCCATGGACTTGCCGCAGAGTGGCGCCAGCTGGGGAGGATTCCAGGGGGGATGAATGGTGGACCCCCTGTGGATGTGGATGAGTGGGGTTTCGTACACCTCTACCCAGCAGCGGATGGAGGTCCAGCTGCGGACGGCCCCAGCCAGTGGCACCACTAGCTTGCCATGGAGCGGAGCTGGCCAGGGAGGATTCCGGGGGGAGGGACAGATCACCTCTCCCCCACCGCAGATCCCTGGAACGGAGCCAGGTAAGTGATCTGCCCATCCCTACTGTCCAAACTCAGGCAAGCTGTGGTTTTAATTGCATTTTACTGGAACAAACCAATTTCAAAACATGGTTTATGAAGTTGGCTTATCTCAATGAATCATAGTTAAGATTTACCACAGTTTAGAGTGCATATGTAACACTAAATTGTGATTAATTGAAAATGGAAGTGAACATTTTTGATTCCCCCCTTCTGGCCATCCAGGAGACAGACTGTAGAGGGAAGATCATATGAGCCTGAGGTTCACCCAAGTTTGTTTATGTAATGATAGTGTAGTCTTATGTGCAAATCACATCAATGTCTCCTTTCAAATTTGTTGGCCTGTCTTCAAAAGTGATTTGACAGAAGCATTTTTAAAAGTGTGTACGTGTGTGAGGCCACACCCACCCATCCACCCACCTCATGGTACTAGCTGATAATAAAATGGAACTAGATCAGGTTTTTTTGATGGACTTCCATGGATGAATGACTTAAAAATAATTGGTTAAGTCATATTTCTAAGTTGCGAATAAATTTATTTCTGCAAAACTGCAATTGCTTGCAAACACACACACACATCACTTTTGCCACATCTTTATCTTGCCAAAGAAAAATGAGAATCCTTTATTAGCCATTCCTAATAATAACCAAGTCCACATCCCCAGAGAACTCAATTAAAAACATTGAGACTCTTTTCCGTATGTATGAAGTCAACAGTTATCTCAATGGCCATTCTACAGGAACTCTTGCTAATTTATTTATTTTAATATAGTGGGGAAATTACTTTAATCCTGTACTGTACAGTGTCAGAATTACAGCTCTTTTGGGAAGAAATTATTTCAGAACTGCATTTTAAAAATGAGTCATTTCCCATTAAAAGTCTGCAGTGATGTACAAACATACTAAACCTTCAAAACAAAATTCCTAAGAACCAACTAACTCAAATGACACAAGTGCCAACAACAACAAAGTAAAGTCGATAAAGCCAATAAAACCAGGATATAGCAGCAGGAGCTCAAATCAGTAAGAAGTCATAACCTGGTTCCTAATTGACTATATTGTATACACCTCAGGGATCTCTTGTGAGTAGGCATCCAAAGTCTGGGGGCCACCACTGAAAAGGCCTTCTCCATGGTCACTGCCAGGCAATCACACCTCTAGCCTTGTTGTTGTTGTTGTTCAGTCGTTCAGTCGTGTCCGACTCTTCGTGACCCCATGGACCATAGCACGCCAGGCCTTCCTGTCCTGCGCTCTCTCCCGGAGTGTGCTCAAGTTCATATTCATTGCATCCGTGATGCTATCTAGCCATCTCATCCTCTGCCGTCCCCTTCTCCTTTTGCCTTCAGTCTTTCCCAGCATCAGGGTCTTTTCCAGGGAGTTTTCTCTTCGCATTAGGTGGCCAAAATATTGGAGCTTCAGCTTCATTATCTGTCCTTCCAATGAGCGGTCAGGGTTGATTTCCTTTAGGATAGACTGATTTGACCTCCTTGCAGTCCAGGGGACTCGTAAGAGTCTTCTCCAGCACCACAGTTCGAAAGCATCGATTCTTCGGCGCTCAGCCTTCCTTATAGTCCAGCTCTCACAGCCATACATTACTACTGGGAAAACCATAGCTTTGATTAGACGGACCTTTGTCGGCAAGGTGATGTCTCTGCTTCTTACTATGCTGTCTAGGTTGGCCATAGCTTTCCTCCCAAGGAGCAAGCGTCTTTTAATTTCATGGCTACAGTCACCGTCTGCGGTGATCTTGGAGCCCAAGAAAGTAAAATCTGTCACTGCTTCCATTTCTTCCCCTTCTATATGCCAGGAAGTGATGGGGCCAGATGCCATGATCTTCGTTTTTTTAATGTTGAGTTTCAAACCAGCTTTTGCACTCTCCTCTTTCACCCTCAACAAGAGGCTCTTTAGATCCTCTTCGCTTTCTGCCATTAGGGTGGTATCGTCTGCATATCGGAGGTTGTTGATAATTCTCCCAGCAATCTTAATTCCAACCTCTGATTCATCCAACCCGGCATTTCTCATGATGTACTCTGCATATAAGTTAAATAAGCAGGGTGACAATATGCAGCCTTGTCGTACTCCTTTCCCAATTTTGAACCAATCGGTTGTTCCATGTCTGGTTCTGACTGTTGCTTCTTGACCCTCGTACAGGTTTCTCAGGAGACAGGTAAGGTGGTCTGGTACTCCCATCACTTTCAGAATTTGCCACAGTTTGTTGTGATCCACACAATCAAAGGCTTTAGCGTAGTCAATGAAGCAGAAATAGACGTTTTTCTGGAATTCTCTTGCTTTCTCCATGATGCAGCGAATGTTGGCGATTTGATCTCTAGTTCCTCTGCCTCTTCGAAACCCAGCTTGCACTTCCGGTAGTTCTCGGTTCACATACTGCTGAAGCCTAGCTTGTAGGATTTTGAGCATCACCTTGCTGGCATGTGAAATGAGCGCAATTGTGCGGTAGTTTGAACACTCTTTGGCGTTGCCCTTCTTTGGAATTGGAATGTAAACTGACCTTTTCCAGTCTTGTGGCCACTGTTGAGTGTTCCAGATTTGTTGGCATATTGAATGCAGCACTTTAACAGCATCATCTTTTAGGATTTTAAATAGCTCAGCTGGAATACTGTCATCTCCGCTAGCTTTGTTGTTACTAATGCTTCCTAAGGCCCACTTGACTTCACTCTCGAGGATGTCCGGCTCAAGTTCAGTGACCGCACTATCATGGCTATCAGGGACATTCAGATCTTTCCTGTATAGTTCTTCTGTGTATTCTTGCCACCTCTTCTTAATCTCATCTGCTTCTGTTAGGTCCCTGCCTTCTTTGTCCTTGATCATGCCCGTCTTTGCACAAAACGTTCCCTTGAGATCTCCAATTTTCTTGAAGAGCTCTCTAGTCTTTCCCATTCTGTTGTTTTCCTCGATTTCTTTGCATTGTTCAGTTAAGAAGGCCTTCTTGTCTCTCCTTGCTATTCTCTGGAACTCTGCATTCAGTTGGGTATATCTTCCCCTTTCTCCCTTGCTTTTCGCTTCCCTTCTTTCGTGAGCTACTTGTAAAGCCTCATCAGACAGCCACTTGGCTTTCTTGCATTTCTTTTTCTTTGGGATGGATTGAGTTGCTGCCTCCTGAACAATGTTACGGACCTCTGTCCATAGTTCCTCAGGCACTCTGTCTATCAGGTCTAATCCCTGAAATCTATTCCTCACCTCCACTGTATATTCATCAGGGATATGATTTAGGTCATACCTGAACGGTGTAGTGGTTTTCCCGATGTTCTTCAATTACCTCTAGCCTAGCCCAAGGTAACTCAAGTTGCTTGAGTGTTCCATTTGGATGTTTTAAAAATCTCAAGGTTTGCCCCTTCCCTGTGACTTCATTCCTCCCCCCAAGGCCTTGGGAAAAGGGGAAGGGGCAATGAGTGGTGGAGTGCTCCCATTATTTGCATCTGGGCTTCATGAAGACTTGGAAGCTGCCACAATCCTGGGCTGCAAATAGCAGTCAGGTCCCTGAGGCTAAGCTGCCACAGCCCCCAGCTGCAACTCTGCAAGGGGCAAGCTACAATCTGAGTTTAGCAAGGGTGAAGGGAGGAGTGTTTTCTTGTTGTATTTGTTTCTTTGTTTTGTCTGACTCGAATTTTGGCTGCCTTATTCGAGAGAGGGAGGTGCTTGCCCCATCCTTGGTCACCATCATTGATGACAGGAGCAACCAGAGAATGTCTGTGAAGCTGATCTTACAGTGTAGGCCTATGCATTTTACTCAAACTTAAGTCCTGCTGAGTTCATTGAGGCTTATGTCCAAGCAAGTCTGCCTAAGACTTCATAATCATACAGGCTCAGAGGGAGAAAGTTCCTGGAAGTTCCTTCCTCCTACCAGTCACCTACTCTGCTCTCTCTGATGTCTACAATTTAAGCCAGCTCTCTACATTTCCAATGCTTTCTGATTCCATGAGCACCTGTTTACCTCCTACCAGGTAGAAGGAAAAAACATCAGACAAACATAAAACCTTGTAAATCTGGCCAGAAATATGTTCATCTGTACACAGGATCACCTATTAGCCCAGTCGGATGGATAAAGTCAGTAGTGAGGAAAGTAAGATAGATCCAAGGACATCAGCTCAGTCCATGCCTGGAAAATGCAGAATACATCATTAGAGTCAGGATCTTGGACTCTCCATACATTTTTAATTATTTAGCATTTGCCTAGGAACACTTACCGTCCTTCAAAACAGTGCACCTTGGACGGCATAAATGCAGGTTCTGATATCCTTACATTAGGGATGTCCATCACTGGGAAATCTGGTTCTTTTTTGGTTTGACAGAGTTCTGTGGTATGTACAACTCACTTTGCATCTGCGACCTGAGCTGTAGGCTGTTCCCCAAACTCCAGGAAACCTGCGCATATATGTGCAAGTTATGTAAATGTGCCCATAATTACCATAATTTGCGCATATTTGGCCATAATCTGTGTAAATGGCTAAAAAAAACATGCAAATTGCAGAGCCCCCCCCCCCCCCAAGTGCACAATTCTTGGAAAATCCATGAACTGGCCTGCCTTGCTGCAGATCAAATCAGATGCTGCAGCAGGAACTGAAACAAAGTCCAGGGGGCAAAGCTGAGGAACTCATCAAACTCCACTTCCGGAAATGGATTTCTCCAACATCCCTACCTTACATCGATACTCAGATAGGGATTGATGACTCTGTCAGTTTTGTTTCTCCCACATTCAAATTTCTTAAATCTCAAGTTTTCTACATCCTGTTTATGATTTGGGTAGGTTCTTATCAAACAACAAAACAAATGAAATTCTCACTCATATTCACCAGCCAAATTCATTAGGTACATCTGTTCCTTATATGGAAATGACCATGTTGTGCCTGCCTGCCATTTAGCTGTTAAAAATGGGGAACTGGTCAGAAAAAAGGAGGTGACAACCCTAATTGGGGGGCATTTTGTCCTTCACCTCAGATAGCAAAATGTCTTGGGGCAACCTTGTGCTAGAACCCAGATTCTATTTTACACAAATTGATTAATCAGCTCATTCTTGTAACAGCAAGGAGGACAGGAGTTAAAGCTCACTGCAAGTTTCTTAAATGGATATATTCATGTGGGCACAGCTTTAGAGAACATGTTAACAAGTGGGTATATATATTTTGGCAGCATTTTAATATATTTAGAATGTGCATTTCTTCGGTTTTATTTATTTATTTATTTTATTGCTTTTCTATCCCGCCTTTTTTCCCTCTTGCAAGGAACCCAAGGTTGCTTACATTATCCTCCTCCTCTCCATTTTATCCTCACAACAACAACCCTGTGAGGTAGGTTGGGCTGAGAGATTGTGACTGGCCCAAAGTCACCTAGTGAGCTTCCATGGCTGAGTGGGGACTAGAACCCAGATTTCCCGGCTCCCAGTCCAACACTCTAGCCACTACACCACACTGGCACTTCTTCTTCTTCTTCTTCTTCTTCTTCTTTTTCTTCTTCTTCTTCTTCTTCTTCTTCATCTGTCCTAAAATCAAGGCAGCTTATTTTCACTGAGGCATAAAAGTACACTCATGTTAGTTGTGATTGACCCTTCATTCAAGACAATGAAAGTTTCTTTGTGCTAGTTACACAATTAGAGGAAGGAAGGAAAATTGCTGCATCTGAGGGATGACAATATAAAAGATAAGCAGCACAGTTGTGCCAACTTTCAATGAGAAATGTCACTAGTCTGACTGATAAGTGATAACCCATAAGGTGTCATGAAATTCCTCAAATGTTTTGTCAGTCTCTGAATTCATTCCATATTAAACTTTAAATGCCAATCCAGAGATCTGTGGAACACCCCCCCCCCCTTAAATTTCCAGCCTTGCTTCTCGGATGTTTTGTCTGAGGAGAAACCTTCTCGTTCACTTTGCATTTGCAAAAGTGTATCATGCAAAATTTCACTGACAGCAGCTTTCAGTGTGTGTGTGTGTGTGTGTAGGGCAGGGTTATTAAAAAAATCCATTATGATGCAGCAAAAAGTCATTATCCTTATACCTATTCCTAGATACTATACGCCCATGCATTTCTGATTTGCATTTGAAATTAAGATAGCATCATGCAGATAACATCATGAGAAATTCCTATTTGATCTCCCCTAGGTGCTTCTGTCTTCCATGGTACAATATACCAGAATGGATCCATCCCTTTGGTTGTGCTTATTCACCTCCATCTATCTCACTGGAATAACCAGCATCAAAGGTCATCGCACTGAATTCTCTCTTCTTCCATCTCAAAGAGCATGCCAGATGTACTTAGTAAAAGGGTAGAAGGGACATATACCCTTGATGTATTTGAGAACTTGCTTATTTATCTTGGTAAATGGAATAACCCCTATTGTGACCCTGAATGTTCTTGGGGCCTGACCCCACACAGTTTTGCAAAATAGGCCGGTCAATCATGATCTTCACCTTGTTGCATGGTGGCGGGAGAATAGAGAAACCTTCTGCCACTAATTCCCTCCTGTCCACGGGCAAAGTCTCCTCACCCAATTAGCTAACACACTTGACTGCATTGGAGGTATTCAGGGCTCTAACAGACTTGCTATACAGACATGCAACCCACACCTGGTTGACCTACTTTGTTGGGGCTGCAAAAAAAGTCAGTGAAGGAATGCATTTCCCCAGGCTCCCTTTTCTCCTTTCCCTTCCACAGAAAACCTGGAAAAAGATCAAAGGTGTTTCAGCATAAATAATGATTGCCCTGACCAAGCAAGATTCAGAGTGTTCTGTACATTAAGAGAGCTATCCTTTACATGAACCACTTTATCAAGACAGACAAGCGGCAGCGGCTCACAACAAATCAGCAAGCGTTAGAGTGTTTGACCAGTATTTTGCTTCCATATTGGATAGAGCGGAGGGAGGCCTTCCTGTAGCTCCACTGGACCACCATTTCAGATGACAGCTGTTGGGAGGGGAGATCCTCAGCAATGTTTAGAGACCCATTCTTTCAGGATTAAATTGCTGTCTCACTCTTTTTACAGAGAGAGAGAGAGAGCGTGCACAATATATTATCAAAACTTTTGTTGTGGATACCTTTTTTATTATCTCATGATAAGTATTGTTGTTGTTCAGTCGTTCAGTTGTGTCCGACTCTTCGTGACCCCATGGACCATAGCATGCCAGGCCTTCCTGTCCTGCGCTCTCTCCCGGAGCGTGCTCATGATAAGTATAGCATTAATGCAGCTGAAGCAATCATCGTGTGTTTTTTTCTATATGCATATGCATGGCCATTTAATTGCTCAAAATGAAATTCTGGGAAGGTGAAGAAGCTGTAAGTTGGACAGTTCCAGAAAAGTAGGAACTCAGGGCGGGGGGGGGGGGGAAGAGATGAAATGTGGGATGAATCCCATTCCTTAACAATACTGAGCTCAGCTGTCACCTATGGGCTCTAAAAAACATCTTCTATCTAAATGTAGAGATGGATGTATCAGTCTATTTCCAGTCCTTGTTACCTTCATGCATTCACTCATAAGTCCATTCAACTCTGCTTCCACAAAGATTTGTGACCTTAAAAAAAAAATCAGCATGAACATTTATATTTAAATACGTATTTTAAAATGTATTTATTACTGTATTTTCTCCTAAATGATGCATCCTTTCTCTTAAAACATATGCTTCAAAAACATTCTTTATCTCATGGCACACCATTTTAAATGCCTTGTGGTACTTTGTTGAGTGGAGAATCACCATCACAACATTCAGAAAAGTGTGAAACCTGATGGATAGCTCTTAATGCAAGAGGTAAACAACAGGTCATTTCATTCATGCTGGAATTCACAGGAAAGAGAAATCCTCACACATTTCTTTCTACACCACGCTGCAAACATATATAATTTGCATCGTGGTATGACAGTCTCCAAGTATCATAGGAATCTTCATGGAGAAAACAATCCTATGGACCCTAGACAGCATCTGGGGTGCCATAGGACGTTGCAGATCTCCTCCTCTATGGCGGTAGACAGAGCTAAGAGCACAGCAGAGGAATTCTGATGATTTCCCCTCCCCCACTCCCTCACCCCCCTCGCAGCCGCCACAGAAGGACTCTCTCACAACAACGCCAGTCCAAGATATTTTGCTGCCTGAAGCAAAAGACCAGATGGTACCCCCCTTCCATGTATAGAAGCCAACTAGATTGGAGTCACAGTTGAATCTTACTCCAACACCAGCAATTGATAGCATCCTGAGTGCAGCAAGCTAGCTTAGGGGACACAGGGCAGGCTGAGTAGCATACACAGCTCTGTCCTCCAACACCTCACTGCCATTCCCTGCTCCTCAGCAACTGCTACCTGGGGAGAGCACTTCACTCTGCAGAATGGTAGGGCCGGCCCTGTCTTACAAGGTCGCAACTGGGACCTCATAAGAGAAGTTGGAAAGGGAGAAGAGGGGGTGTGCTGATGGGTGGGGAGGGGAGAGGAGAGGCCATGACAAGCAATATCATATGGGCTCTCCAGTGCCCTCCCCACCCACTGAAAGGTAAGTCAGAGGCTGGCCTGGCTGCTTTTTGCATTTTAAATGGATGAATGGAGGCAAAATCACCTCCATCCTCCTCTCACCCTGTCTCATTCTTGCCAGCAGGGCATAGGATAGGGCTGTAGGGCATAGGATGGGCTCAAGTTACAGGAAGCCAGATTCCTGTAGGAATCTGGAAAAACTTCCTGACTGTTAGAGCAACACGACAATGGAACCAATGACCTAGGGAGGTGGTGGGCTCTCCCACACTGGAGTCATTCAAGATGAGGCTGGACAGCCATATGTCAGGGATGCTCTGACTTGGATTCCTGCATTCAGCAGGGGGTTGGACTCGATGCTCTTGTAGGCCCCTTCCAACCCTATTATTCTATGATTCTAGGATAGGTGGTTCCTTTATATAAACCAAACTCTGAGCCCTCCATCTATCAAGAGTGCAACCCATAGGATTTCTAGGGATGTACGAAACTCACTTACCTTTTCACGGAATCTTTCGCAGTGGGGGAGGAGGCGCTCTGTCCCTCCCCCTCGGAATCCTTGACTAGGGGGGGAGGCGATCCGCTCCTCGCCCCCGGAATCCTTGACGGCCGGCTCTGCTCCGCGGCCAGGCCACGGAGCAGCTGGCCAGGGCCGTCCACAGCTGGATTTCCGGCTGCAGACAGGTTGGTGTGGATGCAAATGGCGGCCGCCATAGCGGCCGCCATTTGCATCCAGCCAGATAGCCATGATAGGCTACATAAGAATTTACATAGCCTATCACGGCTAACCTCAAAAACAAAACAAAACAATGCAGCGTATGCAAATGGCGGCCGCTACGGCGGCCACCATTTACGTTCCCTATTTTTCGCCGATTTAAGTTACGTAAATATTTACGTAAGATAAAACGGCGGGAAAAAAAGGGGGAACACAAATAGCATAGTGGATGCTATTTGTGTTCATTTATTTTTCGCCATTCTAGGCTACGTAAATATTTACGTAGGCTAGAACGGCAAAAAATAAAGGAATGCAAATAGTGCCCATTATGCTATTTGCGTTCCCTTTTTTTTCCACCATTTGCGTACGTTGTGGTTTTTTTTGGTTTTTTTGAGGTTAGCCGTGATATAGGCTACGTAAATTCTTATGTAGCCTATCACGGCTGCAAGAACGGCAATGGCGGTGGCAGCAGCCCTGCGCGGCTGGACAGGAGACCAGCTGCTGGAGCCGCCACCGCCACCGGAGCCGCCGCCGGAACCGCTGCTGCCAAATCCGCTGCATCCGCCCCAGGTAAGTGCCGTCCCGGGGGGATTCCGTGGGGGGCAGGAGGCCATTCCGCCACAGATTCTGGGTGGGCAGATTCTAAAGAATCCGGCCTCACTGGAATCTGTGGCAGAATTCTCCGCCATCCCTAAGGATTGCACTCTAAGAAACTCAGAAATTCACCACTGGATTCCATAGCCACCAGGGAGTGCCAGAAGGGTCAAATTTAGCTTGCAAACAAGATATTACATAAATATTTACGTAGCCTATCACGGCTCAGCAAAGGGACACAAATGGCGGCTGCAAAGGGACGCAAAAGGGACGTAAAAAGGTAAGTGACTTTCGTACATCCCTAATATTTTTTTGGAGGCTGTCCCACATCCTGGGTGCCCCAACTGAGAAGGCCCTGCCCCAGATACCCATCCGCCTCATGTCAGATAGTGGTGAGATCCAAAGGAGAGCCTATAAAGTGGAATAAAATTCTCCAGTATGCTCACATGGAGGATGTGGTTCCTGAGATTATCTGGTCCCAAGCCATTAAGGGTTTAATAACCGTGTTTGTCTTCTACCTGCATGGGTAGGGTGAAGAGAATCATTACACATACCAAGTTGACAATGCCCACCCCATCACACAGTCCATTCTAACTTGGAGGCAACACTTACAACCACATGCTTCAGGTGCAAAAGAATGCTGGATGCAACCTTATGGTAATCAGAGTTACTTACATGGCCCTGTTCACCAGACAGGTTTGAAAAGAAGATTCAGCCCATGATCCTGCTGGAAGATCTGGCCTTAGACAGGAGTATGGATGTTGTGGGTGCCCAGCTTGGTCCGGGAGGCTGGTGAACTCCATGGTGCCTGGCCCCCTGGCCCCCACTCACCGAGACATGGGGCACTGACAGACGGACCCAGCTGCCAAGCACTCCAGAGCTCAGCGAGCAGCTGGGAGCAGCCCGGAGTTGTCATCGCAGCGCACATCCCAACCACTCTCGCTATCTCCCCCTTGCAAAGAAGAGATGGCAAGAGCAGCTGGGGTGTGTGCAGCTCTGAGGACTCATCCTCCCCCTGCCGGCTGTCAAGAAAGCTCTTAACAGCTGGGGGGCAGGATGTGGGCTCAGCATGCAAGCACTGTAGCCATCTCTACAGATGATGTAGAGATCACTACGGGTGATCACTCTACGGGTGGCCTGAAGAGGCGGCCTGTGGCAAACCGGTTTTGTGAGATCGGTTCCAGCTTCTTCCTCCTGGTGAAGTGGACAAGGTGCTTTCATCAGTACGGCCGACCACCTGCTTACTTGATCCTTGCCCATCTTGGCTCATTATGAGCTGCAGAGAGAAACTGGGTGAGGGGATCAAGGCAGTGGTGAACGCCTCCCTTGAGGAGGGAGTGATGCCATCAGCCCTCAAGGAGGCAGTGATAAGACCGCTCTTAAAGAAGCCCTCCTTGGATCCTCAAGTTTTGAACAACTTTCGCCCAGTCTCAAATCTGCCATTTTTGGGCAAGGTGATTGAGCGGGTGGTGGCGGTGCAGTTGAAGGCACACTTGGAAGAAACTGATTATCTAGACCCATTTCAGTCAGGCTTCAGGCCTGGGCATGGGACAGAAACGGCCTTGGTCACCTTGGTAGATGATATGAGGAGGGCTCTGGATAGGGGTGAATGCTCCTTCCTTGTTCTCCTCGACCTCTCAGAGGCTTTTGATACCGTTGACCACGGTATCCTCCTGGACCGCCTGGAGGGGTTGGGCATTGGGGACACCGTATTGCGGTGGTTCCAGTCCTTCCTCTCCAGCAGAGGGTAGCACTGGGAGAGGAGGTTTCGGACCCGTGGCCACTTACTTGTGGGGTGCCACAGGGTTCCATCCTCTCCCTGATGCTATTTAACATCTATGTGAAGCCGCTGGGGGCTATCATCAGGAGGTTTGGGGTGCAGTGTCATCAATATGCGGATGACACTCAGCTCTACCTCTCGTTTAAATCTTCACCAAGGTTGGCCGTAGAACCCCTGTCCAAATGTCTGAAGACGGTGAGTGGCTGGATGGGGAGGAATAGGCTGAAGCTGAACCCTGACAAGACCGAGGTTCTTTTGGTGGGAGACAAGAGGAGGCTGGGGGATGTTGACCTTGTGTTGAATGGGGTACAGCTACCCTTGAAAGACCAGGTCTGCAGCCTGGGGGTCATTTTGGACTCCCAGCTGTCCATGGAGGCTCAGGTGTCAGCTGTGAGCCAGACAGTGCTGTATCAACTCCATCTGATACGGCGGCTGCGCCCTTCCTTCCCGACCATCTGCTCCCATCGGTAGTACATGCCCTGGTCTCCTCTTGTTTAGACTACTGTAATGCGCTCTACGTGGGGTTACCCTTGAAGACGGTTCAGAAACTGCAGCTGGTACAGAACGCGGCGGCTCGCCTGATTAAAGGCGAGATCACATCACTCCAGTGCTGAAGGAGTTGCACGGGTTACCAGTTGTTTTCCGGGCCAAATTGAAGGTGTTGGTTTTGACCTTTAAAACCCTATATGGTTCCAGCCCAGCCTATCTTAAGGAGTGCCTCCAGCAGCACCAGACAGGCCGCTTAACAAGATCAGCCTCGGATGGCCTTCTCTCTGTCCCATCAGCCAGGACAGCTAGACTGGTGGGGACGAGGGAGAGGGCCTTTTCTGTGGTGGCCCCCACTCTGTGGAACTCTCTCCCTAGGGAACTCCGTCATGCCCCCTCTTGAATGAGCTTCCGTCGTGCATTAAAAAGGTGGTTGTTCAGGCAGGCATTTGGGGTGGGTTAGGGTATTTTAGAAAATGTTTTTGTTGTAGAATTTTATTGTTTTAAACTGTTTTTATTGTATGTTGTACATCTCCCAGAGTGGCTGGGTGACCAGCCAGATGGGCGATTAATAAATTTAATAATAAAAAATAAATAAATAAATCTCCTCCTTGCAAGGAGGAGGTGGCCAGAGCGCTTGGAGCACATGCGGTGCTGAGGACTCCAGCAATCGAGCCCACAGGGCTTGACTGCCAGAGTCCTCAGCACACAGAAGAGGGATGGCTTGTGCAGCTTGGCAGGCAGGGCAAAGAGACCAGGGAGGCTTGCCGAGCAGGTCCAGCCCACATGAGAGGGAGCGGCAGCTTGCAGAGCTCCGTCGTTTCCCAGGTGGAGGTGAGTCCATCCTTCCCTAGACAGTAGATTCTACTGGAGAGACAGAGAAAGGGGAGACTCCTTTCTAAGATTCAGTGGGTTTGGGATGCCCCCCCCTTCAGCTAGTGCATTGTAAATGTGAAAAGATTTCCTTACCTGTTTGGCTAAAGTTCTAAGTTGTCCTATGTGTGTGGTGCTTCTCTCCTCCACAGTAATACGTAGTGTGTTGCCAAAAATTTCTCCCACATTTTTTTTCAGCCATTCTCATTCAATTTGATAGAAGATAAATTGTTTTCAAAAAGAAATTCAATGGTGAAGAAATTTCAGAGAAATCCTCATGAGCTGGCCTTGGAGTTCTTGGGCTTAGCTTACTCAGGAGGTGGCTGAGGAGTGAGCATGAGTGTCCTGTTTTTCATTGTACAATCATCTCTCTGGACGCCTGTAGCCTCCTCAGCTTCCAATTAAAGCCCACTTTAAGGCACCATGAGGTAATTCCTCCCATAGTGGTTTTTCAGACCAGGACATGAAGGCAGCCTGGGAGGCTAGCTGTGGTTAGATAAGCTTAAAAACATCCTGAATGAGGCAGAACAATGGAAGCCTCTTTCATGGTGGGAGGAACCCTTTCAAGGAACTGGAGGACAGATTTTGATAGAGCACTAACTCCACCTCATCCCTGGAGCCAGACACAACACTGCCCCCATGTTCATTGTGGTGGGTGCAAACAGGGGCCAGCCTGCCAAGACAGCTGATACTGTGGCAGCATGCCCCCGCACACCCTTATGAAACAGAAAAAAAGCTGTGCTACCAGCGCTGCCCATGGGGAGACCTAGCTGGGAGAACGTGTGGAGAATTTCTCCTCCCCTTGGAGAAATTTGGTGAAATTTTCTCCCAAATTTCTCTGCCCACAAGTAAGGTGGAGAATTTCAAGAGGACATTTGTGCACAGCTCTGGTAATACTTTTCATATTGCTTTCTGTAATCACAGGTTGGAATTAAGATTGCTGGGAGAATTATCAACAACCTCAGATACGCAGATGATACCACCCTAATGGCAGAAAGCGAAGAGAATCTAAAGAGCCTCTTGTTGAGGGTGAAACAGGAGAGTGCAAAAGCTGGTTTGAAACTCAACATTAAAAAAACTAAGATCATGGCATCAGGCCCCATCACTTCCTGGCATATGGAAGGGGAAGAAATGGAAGCAGTGACAGATTTTATTTTCTTGGGATCCAAGATCACTGCAGACGGTGACTGTAGCCATGAAATTAAAAGATGCTTGCTCCTTGGGAGGAAAGCTATGGCCAACCTAGACAGCATAGTAAGAAGCAGAGATATCACCTTGCCGACAAAGGTCCGTCTAATCAAAGCTATGGTTTCCCCAGTAGTAACGTATGGCTGTGAGAGCTGGACTATAAGGAAGGCTGAGCGCCGAAGAATTGATGCTTTCGAACTGTGGTGCTGGAGAAGACTCTTACGAGTGCCCTGGACTGCAAGGAGGTCAAATCAGTCCATCCTAAAGGAAATCAACCCTGAGTGCTCCTTGGAAGGACAGATACTGAAGCTGAAGCTCAAATATTTGGGCCACCTAATGCGAAGAGAAAACTCTCTGGAAAAGACCCTGATGCTGGGAAAGACTGAAGTAGGGATGTACGAAAGTCACTTACCTGATATTTGTGTTCCCCTTATTTTTGCCGTAGTCTACGTAAATATTTATGTAGACTACACGTGCCAAAATAAGGAACAAAAATGGCGGCGCCCATGGGCGCCGCCATTTGCGTACACGCGGGTTTTTTTTCTTTTCACTCTGCTGTGATAGGCTACGTAAACATTTAAGTAGCCTATCACGGTGTTTTTTTAAATCTAGCCATGATAGGCTATGTAAATCTTCACGTAGCCTATCACTTTTTTTTTTTTTTAACTTGGAAATGGCAGCGGCGGCAGCCGGTCGGAAGACTGGCCGCCGCAGCCACCGCCGCCGAACTGCCGCTGAACCGCCGCCGGAGCTGCCGCCAGGGACATTCGCACAAGGTAAGTCCCGTCCGGGGGGGGGGCAGACCGTTTCTCCACCAATTTCGGGGGGCCGAATGCGCTGGCATTCAGCCTCCCCAAGATTCGTGGAGAAATTCTCTGACATCCCTAGAAAAGGAGAAGGGGATGGCAGAGGGTGAGATGGCTAGATAGCATCGGGATGCAATGAATATGGACTTGAGCACACTCTGGGAGAGAGCGCAGGACAGGAAGGCCTGGCATGCTATGGTCCATGGGGTCACGAAGAGTCGGACATGACTGAACGATTGAACAACAACTTATTGGGTATGACTTCAAGTTTTTGGAGAATTCCATGTGAAGTTTTTATCTTCTCACCTAGTCAATCGTTGATAAAGGTAAGTAACCTTCAAGAGACAGCCTGGCTACACTTATCAAATTATTACTACACTGGTAATCTCTCACCTGCATTATTGCGATGTGTTATACATGGGGCTCCCTCTGAAGATGGTCTGGAAACTCCAGTTAGTGCAGAATAGAGCAGCAAGGCTGCTTATTGGGACTGGCTGTTTTGAACATATTACTCCAGTGCTGGGTATATTATTGTCTTTAAAATGGTATTTGGAGGCTATTGTATTTATTTATTTATTTATTTATTTATTTATACATCAATTTATAAATAATGTAAATACCAATTTATTTATTTTAGAATATGTATATCCTGCACTCCTTTAAAAATATCCTGAAGCAGTTTACAACAAATTATAGAACAATATATCATTATAATCTTTATCAACACCCACAATTGTGCGATGCGTAGCTACCAGGGAAAGAGCTTTCTCTGCAGTGGCCCCTGTCTGTGGAATGCCCTTCCCAGGGAGATCCGCCTCACATCTTCATTATATAAATTTAGATGCCAGGTTAAGACCTTCCTCTTTAAGCAAGCATTTAATCTTTAATCTGCTGCTCCTCAATGTTTGCAATGTTTGTAGTATTAAAACATGTTTTAGTTTTAATACATTTAGTTTTAAAACATGTTTAATATTGCATTGTTTTGATACATTGATTGATTGATTGTTATGTTGATGTTGTTTGGATTTATGATTGTAAACCACCCCGGGAGCATTTGCCAGCTGCATGCTATACAAATCTAATTAATAAATGCATGCATGTATACCTACATAAATACATAAATTTGCATTTGTATGACATTTGTATCATGGCAGTATCCAGTGTTAGTCCTACTTAGTCCTACTTAGATTACTTAGATTAGTATCCAATGTTAGTCATCAGTCCCATTCATTTCAATGGGACTACTCTAAGTAGGATTAACATTGGATACTGCCCTATATCTTGTGTTTTTTAGGACTGTGTTTAGCTTGTATGCATGAATTATTTGTATTTAATTAAATATTCTTACCTAAAATCTCAAAATGTTTTGAGCAGCTGGATGAAAAACAGGAAATGGAATAATGTCTTTGTATCTGCACTCCCATCATCCACTGGTCCTTGAGCAAGTGCTGCTGCCTATGCATGGGCCTGGATATACCAATCCTCCTACATTATTTGCAAACAGGGTGAAAGATACCCAGGTTCTAAACCTGGGGACTCTGCTAACCAGACCCAGGCATCTTGCTGTCTGTGCTAGAACAGGGAGCTGTTTACTTGTTCATTGCTGTGCTTAAGTTCCAGCAATACAACCAGCTCAGAGGCAGTACTGCAGCTTCTGTTTTGGCAGCTCTCAGCTGACATTAATAGGCCAATAGGGCCCCACCTTGTCTTAAAAATGCATCAGACACTGGCCTGGATCCTCAGACTGTACAGGCTGCTTTTCATAGCTACCTACTTTCCTTCCCTATGTTTGCTTTGACCCAAGGCCGCCAGCCCTGATGCAGGAAGCCTAATTCATCTGAGAACAGACTATCTTCTGTGGTTACAAATCCCCTTTGTGAGTGATTTATTTCAGTAGTCCTAGGGGAAGTATTAATACTATCTATCAACAGGCCATTACAACCAGCTCATCCAACTGCAGTTATCCTCTTTATGTTCATCACTTCACGAACAAGCTCTTGTTGTTGTTGTTCAGTCATTCAGTCGTGTCCGACTCTTCATGACCCCATGGCCATAGCACGCCAGGCCTTCCTGTCCTGTGCTCTCTCCCAGAGTGTGCTCAAGTCCATATTCATTGCATCAGTGATGCTATCTAGCCATATACCTTCCATGGGGTTTTCTTGGCAAGAATACTGGAGTGGGTTGCCATTTCCTTCTCCAGTGGACCACATTTTGTCAGAACTCTCTGCCATGACCTGTCCGTCTTGGGTGGCCCTGCACGGCATAGCTTATGGCTCCACTGAGTTAAGCAAGCCCCTTCGCCACAACAAGGCAGTGATCCATGAAGGGGGAACAAGCTCTAGTTTGTAGCAAAAGAATCCTAGCACAGTTGATTGCCAACAGATACATCGTGCTGGTAGTGTTACAAATTGTTTACTTCCACTCCAACCCTAAAACATGTTCATGCCCTCTGGCTGCAGCCCTTGTGTCACCACACCTTGCTGGTCCCAGCCATGTTTTCAGTGGGACATCTTCAAAGGTGTACTAATATGCATACAGTTGCACCTGCCATGAGTAGACGTTCCACGTGATCAGGGATCCTGTCTATGCAGGGTTCCCTGTTGCATGGAGCACCTATGAATATACTGCTGCACATGCATAAGTGGCTGTTTTCCTGGCATCCTGCTCAACACATGGATGTCACAACAGAAGTAGGGCTCAGGGATGTTGGGGGTGACTCCAGTAGGCCCTGTCCTGCTCCCCTCTCCATGCATTTAACCTGGACATGGAGGGATTTATGAAACAGGTTATCGTGCTTATGCAAAGTTGGGCTCTGCATCTCTAGAGTATTATGTAAAGTGCTTTTTAAAAGAGTGTGTTATTCTCGCTTGTAAAACAAGTTAATGTAATATTTGGGCAAAGGGGGACAACCTTTGGTTCAGAAGAAAAGGCACAAGAGCTGCAATTACATGCAAAGTCGTTTGCCCAGCTCTGTTCCAATATTATCACATTTTTACCAGTTGGCCAGCAGCTGTACTATTTCATTAATACTTGAATTCTCACTAAGGATGTCAGCCTTGGTGAAACTACAACAAACAAACAATTTCCAAGACAAAGGTTGATTAGCATGAAATAAAAGAAACATCTGCAACATTTAGCAGGGACATACACTCCTTCTGTAAGCATCCAACACAATTGCCTACACCCAGTGATTGCCTACTGTTAAGCAACAATGGGGAAATATCATGATTACTTGCATTCTTTCCATGAAAAAGTCTTGCACTTAAGCTATTTTGTATAAAAGGACAGAAACCCATCAGAGTATACATGTGCTTTCAAAGTCTTATTATATCGCTGATTCTCCAGGTGCGTTACAAAACGGTTTCCTTCTCACTTCAAAGATGTCCTCTTTCTTTCAAATCTGTGTGGTTTAATTTCATTTTATTGATACATGGAATATAAAAACACCTCCCTTTCAAAAAGTGTACAAATGGCTGTTGGCTTCTGTTTGGGGCAAGGTTTTAAGTTTAGGATTGAAAGGGGAAAATGTGAATTGCTACGTAGAGAGTAAGAATGATAGTTCTATGATTTCCACACGTGACATAACAGCAACACGGTGCAATGATATGTGGGACTGTACCCATGCCAAGCACATGGGGAGTGACTTATTTGAAAGTGTCCCCAGATTGTCAAAAGTTCCTTGGAAACTTAAAATCAAGTAGGAGGGTTAAAGAGATGACTTTCATGTGGTCTCCTAGGTTTCCATGCATAGAGAAGCTTTGACTTAAGCTGTAAAACAAGAGATCTATGAATTGCCATCAAAAATTCACCCAAAATACATTCAAAAGCAAATTTGGTGGTTTGTCTTCAAGTAAAATGGCCAAGAAATGATAGTACACAAAGGATTTTGGTAAGATTAGGTTTACACATTGCTATGGGAATGGGGAGCAGGGAATTCATGAAATAAGGCAATACCTGTATTCATATTTCACAAGTCCTCATGAGGCATGTTAGAATAAAAATGTTAAGGTAATATAATGACGGAATAAATAACACATCATACATTATTTATTCTTTATTTTTATGCCACCCTTCAATCACATTTACAAAGGCATCATCTCTAACTGAGGCCTGATATACCAATATGTTGTTGTTGTTGTTGTTCAGTCGTTCAGTCGTGTCCGACTCTTCGTGACCCCATGGACCATAGCACGCCAGGCCTTCCTGTCCTGCGCTCTCTCCCGGAGCGTGCTCAAGTTCATATTCATTGCATCCATGATGCTATCTAGCCATCTCATCCTCTGCCGTCCCCTTCTCCTTTGGCCTTCAGTGTTTCCCAGCATCAGGGTCTTTTCCAGGGAGTTTTCACTTCACATTAGGTGGCCAAAATATTGGAGCTTCAGCTTCATTATCTGTCCTTCCAATGAGCACTCAGGGTTGATTTCCTTTAGGATGGACTGATTTGACCTCCTTGCAGTCCAGGGGACTCGTAAGAGTCTTCTCCAGCACCACAGTTCGAAAGCATCAATTCTTCGGCGCTCAGCCTTCCTTATAGTCCAGCTTTCACAGCCATACATTACTACTGGGAAAACCATAGCTTTGATTAGACGGACCTTTGTCAGCAAGGTGATGTCTCTGCTTCTTACTATGCTGTCTAGGTTGGCCATAGCTTTCCTCCCAAGGAGCAAGCGTCTTTTAATTTCATGGCTACAGTCACCGTCTGCGGTGATCTTGGAGCCCAAGAAAGTAAAATCTGTCACTGCTTCCATTTCTTCCCCTTCTATATGCCAGGAAGTGATGGGGCCAGATGCCATGATCTTAGTTTTTTTAATGTTGAGTTTCAAACCAGCTTTTAAACTCTCCTCTTTCACCCTCAACAAGAGGCTCTTTAGATCCTCTTCGCTTTCTGCCATTAGGGTGGTATCGTCTGCATATCGGAGGTTATTGATAATTCTCCCAGCAATCTTAATTCCGACCTCTGATTCATCCAACCCGGCATTTCTCATGATGTACTCTGCATATAAGTTAAATAAGCAGGGTGACAATATGCAGCCTTGTCGTACTCCTTTCCCAATTTTGAACCAATCGATTGTTCCATGTCTGGTTCTTACTGTTGCTTCTTGACCCTCGTACAGGTTTCTCAGGAGACAGGTAAGGTGGTTTGGTACTCCCATCACTTTAAGAATTTGCCAGAGTTTGTTGTGATCCACACAATCAAAGGCTTTAGCGTAGTCAATGAAGCAGAAATAGACGTTTTTCTGGAATTCTCTTGCTTTCTCCATGATGCAGCGAATGTTGGCGATTTGATCTCTAGTTCCTCTGCCTCTTCTAAACCCAGCTTGTACTTCCAGTAGTTCTCGGTTCGCATACTGCTGAAGCCTAGCTTGTAGGATTTTGAGCATCACCTTGCTGGCATGTGAAATGAGCGCAATTGTGCGGTAGTTGGAACACTCTTTGGCGTTGCCCTTCTTTGGAATTGGAATGTAAACTGACCTTTTCCAGTCTTGTGGCCACTGTTGAGTGTTCCAGATTTGTTGGCATATTGAATGCAGCACTTTAACAGCATCATCTTTTAGGATTTTAAATAGCTCGGCTGGAATACTGTCATCTCCGCTAGCTTTGTTGTTACTAATGCTTCCTAAGGCCCACTTGACTTCACTCTCGAGGATGTCCGGCTCAAGTTCAGTGACCGCACTATCATGGCTATCAGGGACATTCAGATCTTTCCTGTATAGTTCTTCTGTGTATTCTTGCCACCTCTTCTTAATCTCATCTGCTTCTGTTAGGTCCCTGCCTTCTTTGTCCTTTATCATGCCCGTCTTTGCACAAAACGTTCCCTTGAGATCTCCAATTTTCTTGAAGAGATCTCTAGTCTTTCCCATTCTGTTGTTTTCCTCGATTTCTTTGCATTGTTCATTGAAGAAGGCCTTCTTGTCTCTCCTTGCTATTCTCTGGAACTCTGCATTCAGTTGGGTATATCTTCCCCTTTCTCCCTTGCTTTTCACTTCCCTTCTTTCGTGAGCTACTTGTAAAGCCTCATCAGACAGCCACTTTGCTTTCTTGCATTTCTTTTTCTTTGGGATGGATTTCGTTGCTGCCTCCTGAACAATGTTACGGACCTCCGTCCATAGTTCCTCAGGCACTCTGTTTATCAGGTCTAATCCCTGAAATCTATTCCTCACCTCCACTATCTTTACCCCCATATTTTGCTGGAGAAGGATAGTGTATTATGAAGCCTACTCACTCATTATGGTCTATACATCAATTAAGTATAATAATATCCAGCCTGTGGATGCAAGGCATGGCCAGGGCAGGACAGGTGGGTGCAGTTCATTATACCCAGTTTTGCTGATGTGTGAATAAGGGGTAGATATGTACCAAGCTGAGAGCCAGGGTGGTGTAGTGTAGTGGTTAGAGTGTTGGACTGGGACTCAGGAGATCTGGGTTCTAATCCCCACTCAGCCATGAAGCTCACTGGGTGATTTTGGGCCAGTCACCGACACTTAGCATATCCTGTGTAACAGGGCTGTTGTTTGGACAAAATGGAAAAGAGAAGGATATAAGCCACCTTGGGTTCCTTGCAATAGGAAAAAGGAGGGATATAAATGTAATAATAAATAAAATAATAAAAAATAAAAATAAAGTTTGCCAAAGAAACAACAGTCAAACAAACAAAACCTCCTACAGGCTGAACCTGTGGGAAAATACTTTTAACAGAAAGGCCATTTGTAATTGATTATATATATATATATATATATATATATTATACACACATTCAAAAAGTCTCCTTGAACAAGATGAAAATTTATGAAGTGTTCCTATATTTTCTGACAGTCCTCAATTACTAATCTGCTGGATTAAGACTGAGTTTGTTGTGGCCCAGGAGTTCCAGGGGCTTTGGCAACCTCCAGTGGGACCACCAGCTAAAGAGGAAGTCTGATCAAAACATTTTGCACACACTAAAAATTCTGAGATGGAAAGAAATCTGTCGGTCCTACAAAGGTGTGAGATGGCATCTTTAAAAATAGCCAAGGACCCCAAATCTAATGCTGTTCTAGGATTCATAGCTATAAAAGTACAGTTAATACAGATATCAAACAGAATGTGAATAACTGGAAACTTTAGACACAGCACAGCAGCTGCAGATTTAAGGAAAGAAAAAGCAGATATTGATTAGTGAGGAGGAGGAGGAGGAGGAGATAAGCAAGTAAATAAACATTTGAAAGAACAAATCTTTTCCTAGAAGCTTTGAAAGTAAAATTATGCCCATTTTCCCCCAGTCCAATTTGTATTCCTTTCTCTCTCTTTTTGAAATATTTAGCATTCTCTGTTTCTGAGAGAGAGAGAGGGAAAAAAAACATATAGAGGATGACAGCAGCACTTGTGACCCACCAAGCCAACCTAATCTATCAGAACCACCCTAGATTGATCCCCAAATGGGCTGTTTTCTCTCCACACACCCCATCAGAGAGAAATCAGATTATTTCTCAAGCCAAATTGGGGGGGGGGGTTTGCAGGAGGGAAGGAGTATCCCCTCTGCCAGTGCTTACGGACAGACAGCTGGACAAAAGCCTAGGAGAGAAAATAAGCAATAGTGTTTAAGAGCTCTCAGTGTGGTATAAGAAAGACATTTGTTCCCATGATACACATGTATGGTCTGAAGGCACATGATGCTGTAACCATCATGAAACTAAGCATGTCCATGTCTGGTTAGTGCCTGGATAAGAGACCACCTTGTTATATTACACCATGCTGAGTTTCATCATCGGGAAAAGGGCAGATGTAAATGTAATACACATAATACGAATTCATTTTGTCTCACTGTTGTGTCTCATCAAACAGATTTTACAGAGTTTTTTTTTTAATGCTACAGAAAACCTTCAACAGTTTGATCAAAGATGAAAGTGAGAAAGGAAAAGAACTGTTTATAAAGTAAACACCATGGTCAGCAATGACTTAATTCTTTCACTTTCAACTCTTCAAAACAAAAACAAAAAAACTATTGTCTCTTCCAGCCTCATTTCCAAACCAAGCTGCGTATCTAAACATTGCTCCTTCCTGCCCACAATAGCCCATGTCAATGTAACCTTCCGTAAAGATTCTTCTTACATATGATATATACAGAACATTTCAAGTAGATATGCTTAGGATTACAACTCAGGTATTTTATTCTCTCTCTCTATTTCCGCACGCCGCTGAGATAGATAAAGTTGTGTGGTGTATGCTTACTTGACGAACACTCGACAAAGTTTCTTGCATGATGCAACTTGATAAATATTTTTGTATTCCAGAGATGACAAAGAAAGAAGGTTTCCTGTTCAGTTGCTATGGTTCTCTAGAGGAGCTGCTCGCTCTCTCTTGTTACTGTAATAGAAATGTAGTACTCTTGGGGATTTTTCCTGTACAAAAGGTGATCGAACCAGACTGTGAAAACTCAAGGGGTTTGTCAAGACTAGTCTGAAGTGATGCAAGTGGTGATGTTCCCATCCCCTACTTTGGAAAGATTATTCCAAAAAAGACAGAGACTGTAGTGTATCTAGCCTTTCCAGTTACGTACCAAAGAAGTGTGTGCTAAGTACTGAAATAAGAGAGTTTAGTCAGTTCCAGCTAAGGGTGGCTCAAAATATTTTGTTTCAGTTCATTGCTTGTTGTTGTTGTTGTTTGGTGAAATGGTGAAATAATAAGAATGTGCATGTCTTGCAAAGACCCAAAGGTGCTTAATTCAAGAACAAATCCACAGGTTTAAAAACAGCATTTTTTGTGGCATAATTGTATGCATGTCCGATCAGAAGTGAGCCCCACTGAGATCTATGAATAAGAACATAAGAAGAACCATACTGGTTAAAACCAAAGGTCCATCTAGTCCAACATTCTGTTCGCATAGTGACCAACCAGCTGTCTGTGGGAAAACCATAAGTAGGACATGAGTACAACAGCACCCTCCCACTCATACAACTAGTATACATAGACGTATTGCCTCTGATACTGGAGGTAGCATCTATCCATCAGGAAGACTAGCAGCTGTTGATAGCCTTCTCCTCCAGGAATGTGTCCAATACTTTTTTTAAAAGCCATCCAAATTGGTGGCCATCACTCCATCTTGTGGTGGTGTATTCCATAGTTAAACAATGGGCTGTGGAAGAAAGAACTCCTTTTATCTGTCCTGAATCTCCCATCAGTCAGTTTCATGGGATGACCCTGGGTTCTAGTATTATGAGAGAGGGAGAAAAATGTCTTCCTATCCATGTTCTCCACACCATGCATAATTTTGTATGCCTCTGTCATGCCTCCCCTCACTCATCTTTTCTGTAAGCTAAACAGTCCCAAATATTGTAACCTTTCCTCACATGCGGAGTTGCTCCAGCCCCTTGATCATTTTAGTTGCCCTTTTCTGCACTTTTTCCAACTACAATATCCTTTTTTAGGTGCAGTGACCAGTACTGTACACAATATTCCAAATGTGGTCACACCATAGATGTGTATAAAGGCGGTATGATATTGGCAGTTTTATTTTCAATTCCTTTCCTAATTATACCTAACATGATATTTGCCCTTTTCCCAGCAGTCACAAACTGGGTCAACATTTTCATTGAGCTGTCCACCACAACCTCAAGATCTCTTTCCTGGTTGGTCACTGCTAGCTCAGATCCCATCAGGGTATACTTGAAATTGGGATTATTTGCCCCAGTGTGCATCACTTCATACTTGCTTATGCTGAACAGCATTTGCCACTTAGATGCCCCTTATACCTGTTTGGAGAAATTAGGGATGGCAGAGAATTCCGCCATGGATTCCAGTGAGGCCCAGAATCCGTGGCGGAACAGCCTCCTGACCCCCCACGCCCCCACAGAATCCCCGGGATGGAACTTACCTGGGGCGGATGCGGCGGATGTGGCGGCGGTTCCGGCGGCAGATTTAGTTGGAAGTCCAGCTGCAGACGGACCTGGCTGGCTCAGCTCCGAGCAGAGCCACCGCGGAGCAGAGCCGGCTGGGCAGGATTCCAGGGGGGGAGGACCGGATCACCTCCCCCCCTGTGAAGGATTTGGGAGAGGGACGAAGCGCCTCCCCTCCCAGCGGATGCCCTGACCGGAACAGGTAAGGGATTCGTACATCCCTAGGAGAAATCCTTTTGGAGCTCTTCACAATCCCTTTTTGTTTTAACCACCCTAAATAATTTGGTGTCATCCATAAACATCCCCGATGCCATTTGCATCCCTGCTTTACCCGTGAAAGGCTACGTAAATATATGTAAATATATGTAAATATATGTGTAGGGACGCAAATGGCATTCCCTACGCAGGATGCCATTTCCGTCTGCAGCAGCCCAGCAGTGGGTGGAGGCCCTGTTGCGGATTGGCCTGGCTGGAAGCTCTGCAGTCTGGCTGTGAAGCGGAGCCAGCCGGGCAGGATTCCGGGTAGGAGGACGGGATCACCTCCCCCCAGTCGAGGATTCTGGGGGGGAGAAACGGATCACCTCCCCACACCTGCGGACCCCAGCAGAGCCAGGTAACTGTGGTTTTGTACACCCCTATTGGCTACGTAAATATTTATGTAGCCAATCACAGCAAAGGGCAGGGACGCAAATGGCATCCCCTACACCGGACGCCATTTGCGGCCGCAGCCCGGCAGTGGACAGAAGTCCAGCTGCGGTTGGCCCTGGCCGGCGGCTCTGCGGACTCGTTGTGGAGCGGAGCCAGCTGGGCAGGATTCCAGGGGAAGGGATGGATCACCTCCCCGCCCCCACGGATGCTCGGACTGGAACGGGGTGAATATTCCGTACACCCCTAAAAGAAGCTCACATTCACACTTGTATATTTGGCAAAGTAAAGCAGTTGCTCCAGGCAGCAGAATCTAGAACAGGGTTCCATTTTGCTAGTCCACCATTCATCTATCTATCTATCTATCTATCTATCTATCTATCTATCTATGGGAGATGAGTTTCATTTTATTTTTCCTGCAGGTGCTATGCTATCTAAGGCTGGTGCTGCCTTTCAAACATCTGGCTCCTGTCAATCATACCTGACAATTGTCCAGCCAACCTTTCCCACTACTGTATTTTTTTTCTAATGAAATTGGTAGCTGTCACATCTGACCCTGCTCCCCTTCACAAACAAAGCCAACTTCATATTGATCATAGAGATATATTTGTGGAGCAAAATAAACTGAAGCAGCTATATATAATTTATGGCTTGTTATGTTTGTGATAGACACTTTAATTAAGTTGGCATTTGGGAGACATTTGAACCCCTCATCTCCACCTCTGTCTGAAATTTATGATCCAAGGTAAACAAGGCTTTAGGATTAAGGGGAAAGGGGAAGGAAAAATAAGGCCCAGGAGTGGAGAAAGATTCTTGGAGACCTTATATTTGCTTTGCTTTAAGTATGAATTTCATGTAGGGATTAGGGATGGCGGAGAATTTCTCCCCGAAACTTCAGGGGGCCGAGCGCCAATGTGTTCGGCCCCCCGAACAAGTTTCGGGAGAAATCCTCCAAACCCCCCCGCACCCTGCACCCCCCCCCGGGACGGGACTTAACTTCACCGAATGTCCCTCCCAGCGGTGGGTCCGGCCGGCGGTTCGGTGGGTGTTCGAGCGGGGCGGGAGCGGCAGCCGGTCTTTTGACCGGCTGCCGCCGCCGCCATTGCAATCAAAGAAAAAAAAAGAACGCCCCCTGATAGGCTACGTGACGAATCACGTAGCCTATCACGGCTAGATTTGCAAAGTCAGCTGTGATAGGCTACGTCAATCGTCACGTAGCCTATCACGGGTGACTTTAAAAAAAAAAAAAGCGCGTACGGATAATGGCGGCCCCCATAGGGAGCCACCATTCCTGTTCCTTATTTGGTCGCTGTAGTCTACGTAAATGTTTACGTAGACTATGGCGAAAATAAGGGCAACGCTATTAAATATTTACGTAGACTAAGATGGCCAAAAATAAGGAACGCAAATAGCGGCGGCCGTAGCAAAGCAAATACAAGGTCTCCTAGAATCTTTCTCCACTTCTGAGCTTTATTTTTCCTTCCCTTTCCCCTTAATTCTAAAGCCTTGTTTACTTTGGCTCATAAATTTCCATAGCCGCCACCATTTGCGTACGCGTTTTGTTTTTTTACCCAGATGTGATAGGCTACGTAAGTCTTTATGTAGCCTATCACGGCTGAATTTAGGGATGCAAACGGCGGCGGCTATGGCCGCCGCCATTTGCGTCCCTGCTAGCCAGTGGCCGGATGTCCGGCTGCTGGTGGAGCTGGCCGGCGGCTCCACAGAATCCCTGCGGAGCGGAGCCGGCCAGCCAGGATTCCGGTGGGAGGCGCGGAGCACCTCCCCCCCTGGTGAGGATTCCGAGGGGGAGGGATGGAGCGCCTCCCCCCGCAGCGGAACCTGGCGGAGCCAGGTAAGTGGGGTTTCGTACACCCCTAATTTCATGTGTCAAATTTCATGTGTCAATCACTGACAGAAAATAAAGTTGATCTAATATAATTAAATGCTAGGGAAATATTTGCCCCCATAAAAGTAGTATTTTGTCCTGAAAATTGAACTGGTGAACATGGGTTTCAGCCCCCTAGTTCAGCAACATTGACTAATAATCTTGAAACCTGCATCACTAACATTTACACATATAGAAAGTGAAGCTCCTTATTTCCAAACATCTGAATTTCAAACCTCCAAGGCTACAGTGATGGATCTAAGTGATGGATCTAAACTGAGATTGGAGAGAGCAGTGGAGATTCCCCTGCTATTACATCCCAGCAGAAGAACCCCCACTGTTATCTCCAATCTCAGATTAGAGATAGCAGCAGAGGAATGAGGGGTGGTGGCTTTGGGACTCACTTGCATCACGGAAAGTGGCTGTATCATTTTTGCTCTTCCATCGGAGAAGCAAAGGTGACTAAGCCACTTCTTCTCCACATTCTCCTCCACTTTCTTTACACAGTGGAAAGGAGGCAGGGTGCATGGAGATGGGGAAGGGCTGACTTAGTCTCCATCACTCCCCATTGGAAGGCTTGTCGTGTCCAATAAACCCGAAACAAGAGTTCTTTGCTGAGCAAGATGCATGATCCTTCACACACCAGAAGTAGCATAAGGATTCCACATACAAAGTGAATTTTACATACATCCTAGGTATGGTACCACAGGTATCCTGTTCTCTAATACATGAGGGGTGCAATCCTAAACACATTTATCTGGAAGTAGTTGCACCTTTACTTCTGAGTAGACATCTATAGGATTGCACTAAGGGTTTCTTTTTTATGGACCTAAACCAGGCCATAGAGTTCCATACTATTAGGTCCTCCTTGGCAGCTTCTGGTGGTTCAAGATGATGGTGTCGCCACCTGGACTTGCTGGACAATGCCCGACAAAAAGGAGATGATGAATTGCAAAGTTTCTGTTCATGTTACAACTTCACACTTTGAGCTGTTCTGTGTTTTATTTTTATGATTCAGACACATCTTTAATTGTTCACAACAGCCTGTGGAGCACCATTCTGAAAGGTGGAATGAAACTGCTGTGAGTGTATGAACAGTGGGAACATGCTCAGCAAAGCCTACAGTTAATACTAGTGTCTTATTAACTTTAAACTCCCAAAGGTCTTGGACACAACTCAATCAAGCATCCATTATGCATTTCTAGAATTCTATTAGCTGCTTCACAGATATTGATTTTTTTTTAAGTGAACATCTCTCAATTAACTGTGACCATTCAGAAAGAACAGGAGGTCAATGTGGACACCTCAGTGAAAATCCCTGATCACTACCCAGCAACAATAAAAATAAACAGAACACCAATAACTTAAGATCTTAGACATTAAAATGAGAGTAAGATCTTAGACATTAAAATGAGAGTATTTTAATGGTCCCCTTCATGGATCACTGCCTTGTTGTGGCGAAGGGGCTTGTGTAACTCAGTGAAGCCATAAGCTATGCCGTGCAGGGCCACCCAAGACGGACAGGTCATGGCAGAGAGTTCTGACAAAATGTGGTCCACTGGAGAAGGAAATGGCAACCCGCTCCAGTACGCTTGCCAAGAAAACCCCATGGAACGTATCACAAGGCTAAAAGATATGATGCCGGAAGATGAGCCCCTCAGGTCGGAAGGTGTCCAATATACTACTGAGGAAGAGCAGAGGTTATTTCCAAGTAGCGCCAGGAAGAGTGAAGTGGCTGGGCCAAAGCCGAAAGGACACTCAGCTGTGGATGTGTCTGGTGGTGAAAAGGAAGTCCGATGCTGTAAAGAACAATATTGTTTAGGAACCTGGAATGTCAGATCAATGGAACAAGGTAAGGTGGAGGTGGCCAAACATGAGATGGCAAGACTGAACATCGACATCTTAGGAATCAGTAAACTAAAATGGACAGGCATGGATGAATTTAATTCAGGTGACCATCATATCTACTCCTGTGGGCAAGAATCCCTTAGAAGAAATGGAGTAGCACTCATAGTCCAGAAAAGGGTGGGAAAAGCAGTACTGGGGTACAATCTTAAAAATGATAGAATGATCTCAGTACGAATCCAAGGCAAACCATTCAACATCACAGTAATTCAAGTCTATGCCCCAACCACTGATGCCGAAGAAGCTGAGGTTGATCGGTTCTATGAAGACCTACAACACCTTCTAGAACTAACACCAAAAAAAGATGTCCTCTTCATCATAGGGGATTGGAATGCTAAAGTAGGAAGTCAAGAAATCACCGGGATAACAGGCAAGCATGGCCTTGGTGTACAAAATGAAGCAGGACAAAGGCTAATAGAGTTTTGCCAAGAGAACACGCTGATCATAGCAACACTCTTTTCCAACAGCACAAGAGGCGACTCTACACATGGACATCACCAGATATCGAAATGAGATTGATTATGTCCTTTGCAGCCAAAGATGGAGAAGCTCTATACAGTCAGTAAAAACAAGACCTGGAGCTGACTGGGCTCAGATCATGAGCTTCTTGTTGCAAAATTTCGGCTTAAATTGAAGAATGTAGGGAAAACCACTAAACTGTTCAAGTATGACCTAAATCATATCCCTGATGAATATACAGTGGAGGTGAGGAATAGATTTCAGGGATTAGACCTGATAGACAGAGTGCCTGAGGAACTATGGATGGAGGTCCGTAACATTGTTCAGGAGGCAGCAATTCAATCCATCCCAAAGAAAAAGAAATGCAAGAAAGCAAAGTGGCTGTCTGATGAGGCTTTACAATTAGCTGAGGAAAGAAGGGAAGCGAAAAGCAAGGGAGAAAGGGGAAGATATATCCAACTGAATGCAGAGTTCCAGAGAACAGCAAGGAGAGACAAGAAGGCCTTCTTAAATGAACAATGCAAAGAAATCGAGGAAAACAACAGAATGGGAAAGGCTAGAGATCTCCTCAAGAAAATCGGAGATCTCAAGAGAACGTTTTGTGCAAAGATGGGCATGATAAAGGACAAAGAAGGCAGGGAACTAACAAAAGCAGATGAGATTAAGAAGAGGTGGAAAGAATACACAGAAGAACTATACAGGAAAGATCTGAATGTCCCTGATAGCCAGGAGAGTGCGGTCATTGAACTTGAGCCGGACATCCTCGTAGGGATGGCGGAGAATTTCTCCCTGATACTTCGGGGGGCCGAGCGCCAACGTGTTCGGCCCCCCAAACAAGTTTCGGGGAGAAATCCTCTGCACCCCCCCACCCCCCGCCCCCCCCGGGACGGGACTTACCTTTGCCGAATGTCCCTCCCGGCGGCAGGTCCGGCCGGCGGTTCAGCAGGTGTTCGTGCGGGGCGGGAGCGGCAGCCGGTCTTTCGACCGGCTGCCGCCACCGCCATTGCAATCAAAGAAAAAAAAAAGAACGCCCCCTGAAAGGCTACGTGACGATTCACATAGCCTATCACGGCTAGATTTGCAAAGTCAGCCGTGATACGCTACGTAAATCATCACGTAGCCTATCACGGGTGACTTAAAAAAAAAAAAAAAGCGCGTATGGATAATGGCGGCCCCCATAGGAAGCCGCCATTCCCGTTCCTTATTTGGTCACTGTAGTCTACGTAAAGATTTACGTAGACTACGGCGACCAAATAAGGAACGCGAATGGCGGCTCCCTATGTGGGCCGCCATTAGCGTACGTGCTTTTTTTTTTTTTTAAAGTCACCTGTGATAGGCTACGTGACGATTAATGTAGCCTATCACGGCTGACTTTGCAGATCTAGCTGTGATAGGCTACGTTAATCATCACGTAGCCTATCATGGGGGCGTGTGTTTTTTTTAAAAAAAACTTTGGAGTTCGCGGCCGGGCGAGGTGGAAAGCCTCCTCCCCGGCCTGAATTTCGGCCGGGCAAGGCGGGAAGCCTCCCCCCCGGCCTGAATTTCGGCCTGGGCGAGCCGGCAAGCCTCCCCCCCGGTCTGAACTTCGCAGGGGGAGCAGCGAAGCACCTCCCCCCACCGCGAACAAGCTTTGACAACAGGTAAGTGACTTTCATCCACCCCTACATCCTCAAGAGTGAAGTCAAGTGGGCCTTAGGAAGCATTACTAACCACAAAGGTAGAGGAGATGACAGTATTCCAGCTGAGCTATTTAAGATCCTAAAAGACGATGCTGTTAAAGTGCTGCACTCAATATGCCAACAAATCTGGAACACTCAACAGTGGCCACAAGACTGGAAAAGGTCAGTTTACATTCCAATTCCAAAGAAGGGCAACGCCAAACAGTGTTCAAACTACCATACAATTGCTCTCATTTCACATGCCAGCAAGGTGATGCTCAAAATCCTACAAGCTAGGCTTCAGCAGTATGCGAACCGAGAACTACCGGAAGTACAAGCTGGGTTTCGAAGAGGCAGAGGAACTAGAGATCAAATCGCCAACTTTCGCTGGATCATGGAGAAAGCAAGAGAATTCCAGAAAAACGTCTATTTCTGCTTCATTGACTACGCTAAAGCCTTTGATTGTGTAGATCACAACAAACTCTGGCAAATTCTGAAAGAGATGGGGTACCAGACCACCTTACCTGTCTCCTGAGAAACCTGTACGAGGGTCAAGAAGCAACAGTAAGAACCAGACATGGAACAACCGAGTGGTTCAAAATTGGGAAAGGAGTACGACAAGGCTCCATATTGTTACCCTGCTTATTTAACTTATATGTAGAGTACATCATGAGAAATGCCGGGTTGGATGAATCAGAGGTCGGAATTAAGATTGCTGGGAGAATTATCAACAATGTCAGATACGCAGATGATACCACCCTAATGGCAGAAAGTGAAGAGGATCTCAAGAGCCTCTTGTTGAGGGTGAAAGAGGAGAGTGCAAAAGCTGGTTTGAAACTCAACATTAAAAAACCAAGATCATGGCATCTGGCCTCATCACTTCCTGGCATATGGAAGGGGAAGAAATGGAAGCAGTGACAGATTTTATTTTCTTGGGCTCCAAGATCACCGCAGACAGTGACTGTAGCCATGAAATTAAAAGACGCTTGCTCCTTGGGAGGAAAGCTATGGCAAACCTAGACAGCATAGTAAGAAGCAGAGACATCACCTTGCTGACAAAGGTCCATCTAATCAAAGCTATGGTTTTCCCACTAGTAACATATGGCTGTGAGAGCTGGACTATAAGGAAGGCTGAGCGCCGAAGAATTGATGCTTTCGAACTGTGGTGCTGGAGAAGACCCTGGACTGCAAGGAGGTCAAATCAGTCCATCCTAAAGGAAGTCAACCCTGAGTGCTCATTGGAAGGACAGATACTGAAACTGAAGCTCAAATATGTTGGCCACCTAATGCGAAGAGAAAACTCTCTGGAAATGACCCTGATGCTGGGAAAGACTGAGGGCAAAAGGAGAAGGGGACGGCAGAGGATGAGATGGCTAGATAGCATCACCGAATCAATGAATATGGACTTGAGCACGCTCCAGGAGAGAGCGCAGGACAGGAAGGCCTGGCGTGCTGTGGTCCATGGGGTCACGAAGAGTCAGACACGACTGAACAACTGAACAACAACAATTTTAATGGTAAGGCAAACAGGGGTAAAGTAAACTAAAACTTTAGGAGAGGCTTCCAAGAAACCCATCTAAAAAGCAGTAGGAGACATGTTAGTATGATTGATTGATTGATTGATTGATTGATTTCATTTCTATCCTGCCGTTTTTCCTCCAAGGAACCCAAGGTGGTGTACATATTCCAGCCAGGGCCCAGACTAACCAGATTCAAGGATACCACTTTCAAGTTAAAGAATTACAGAGTTTATTGATGGAAAATGGATGCGGATAGAATAAAAGCAAAGAAAGCTTATATTTCTTGAACTCTCAGTTCAGTCAACCTGGTTCCCAGGGTGGTGACGAACATTGTCCAATGGGGCTGGTTCTTTGAGCTTCTCCCTCTCAGACCAGAACAGGTCTGAGCCAATCTGCTCAGGATTTTATAGAGAAAGTCTCACTGAGTTCAAAAACTGTCAGGTAGTAGGGTTGTCAGAGAATTCCGCGACGGTTCTCGGTGAGGCTGAATGCCAGTGCATTCGGCCCCCCAAAATCTGTCGCGGAATGAAGCCCCCGCCCCCCAACCCATGAAAGGCATGTGGGACGAAGTCCCCGCTGCCCCCAACCCACAAAAGGCATGCAAAATGGAGCACTTACCTGCTCCCGTCCGCGCCGCTTTGCTAATGGCGGCCGTCCTGCCGCCTCCATTTGCTTCCTCCTCTTCATAGCCGTGATAGGCTACATAAATACTTATGCCATTTGAGTCCCTGCGGAGGCCATGATAGGCTACGTAAGTATTTACGTAGCCTATCACGGTGTGTGGGGGGAAACCCCAGCGTACGCAAATGGCGGTGGATAAAAATTTATGTAGCCTATCATGGCTCAATGCGGGGACGCAAATGGTGGCGGCTACGACAGCCGCCATTTGCGTCCCTGCAGAGCTGCCCAGTGGCCAGACAGGATTCTGGGGGGGGGGAGAACCGGATCACTTCCCCCCCATCGAGGATTCCAGGGGGAGGGAAGGAGCACCTCCCCCCCACCGCGGATTGCCCGGCGCGGAGCCAGGTAGGTGTTTCATACATCCCTATGAGGAAGTGCACTCATGCTGCCCCCCCCCCTTCATCAAGGCCTTTCCCTCTTGGAACTGAGAAAGGAGCGTCCTTATCAATTTGGAAAGTCCAGACCATGCAGAGCTGTGCAAAACAACTACTGGGCATTGTCTGTTAGTTTCTATTAGTAAGAAAAAGTGTGGCATTCACTGTATGTGTGAATATAGCTATGAGAACCCACTCTGAAACCATGAGAATTGCCAACTGTGCTGGCAAATTAACATAGTTATGCTGTTAGCTACCGCATTAAATACTGCATATGACTCTGGGTACATTCATACCTGGCTGCTCTCCATTCTTCTGAAACCAAATCTAATAAACATAGTAGATTTGGAGTTCATGTGTTGGACCCAAAGGTTCCCTTCCTTCAAAGCAGGAAAGGAAACTCCTTCCATCAGAAGGAGGGAACACCTAGATCAGGAGTGGGCAACCGTGGGAGGTCCAGGGGCATTTTTTGCCCCCTGGGCACTGCTGTCGCCCACAGCAGCACCTTGCAGGTGCTGAATTTTTAAAAGTTTTTTTTTAATTGCATCTGTAGTGTCTACAGAGTGCTAAAAGGGCCCATTTTCACCGACTAACTTTGACCCTTTTGGGGGATGGTGTCCATAGCAGTATGGAGCACCAAAAGTATGGAGCATCACTCCCCCCCCCAAAAAAAAATATTTTTACTGAATGGGGGACAGCAGGGAGCAGAGGGGGCTGCAGTGGAGGGTGCCTGCAGCCCACAGGGAACGTGTTGTCCAGCCCTGCTTTAATCCAGCACTATGTGTTAGTTTCAGCTACAATATACAAGACGATCCAATGTAAGTGCTTTTAAAATCCTATTAATTTTAATGGGAGTGCTAAGCAACTTAGTTTTCTCCTTTTTCTCTTGAATGCAGATTTAAAATACTTAACTTTGGCTGGATTGTGCCAACTCTTTGATTGTAGTCATGTGAAAGGATATATGTTTTAATGTGATGTGTGTGCAAATGGCCTCTTGATCCTAATTGTGGGCAGAGAAATGGGGTGGGGGCAACTTTACCAAATTTCTCCAGGGGAAGGGAAAATTCTCCAACAACTTCTCACAGGTAAGGTTCACCATTGGCAGGGATTGTAGCACAGATTCTGTATTTTTTATTGCGGGGAGGGGAAGCTTTTTGTTTGTGTGTGTCTAAAATGTCTCACTGTTCAGAAAGCTAGTAGATATACATAATAAGATATACATGGCGGACAACAAAGCCTCTTTAAAATGTATAAGGCAATATCATTGCACTTCAAGTTACCAACCATGTGCCTAGACTATGACTGAATGACTGAACAACAACAACAACAACACAGGCATGATTGGTACGTCTGTTCAGCTGACCAATAGCAGACAGTACACTGAAAGTGTGGAAGCCTAGTACAGGCCAAAGGTTTAAGTTCTGCATGAAAATCCGTATGCAGCCATCTGTGCAATTCTCATAATTCATGCATTGTATATGCAATTTTGCCTAATATACATATTTTTGTTTGAACTTTTCCTAATATACTGAATTGTTAATATTATTTCCCCTAATATATGCGTTTTGTACTTACTTTTTTGATTGGATAATTCCATTGCAAAATTTGGACAGCTGAAAAAAAAAAGGATGTACATGTATTTTGCTTCTGTTTGCAAATCATGTGAACATGTCCCATTTGCAATCCTGAATGTGAGGAGGAAATCTCCCCCCCCCCAAGAAATATTTGCAAATTCCTGAATTTGCAATCATGTTTAAAAAGTGTGTGTGTGTGTGTGTGTGTGTTTAATATGAACTTTGAAATGTGTCTTTCAAAAATACACATTTTCATACTTTTGTCAGTGGGGAAATGTGCACACTTTTGAAAAAAAAATGCATAGAAATTCCCACACTTCCTGTTCAAAATGTGCAGTTTTCCCATTTGAATGAGCCAAAAAACAGGTAGAACAGTACAAAAAGCAAAAATGACATAGGTACCAATCCTATGGCCATGAGACACTGTCTAGACAGTCAGAGGATTTTTCAGTTTATGGGAACTGAGGTTGGAGCCCTGGCTCCAAGCTTGGTTCCCAGAAACCGCACTCCCCTCCCCCTCATAGCTGGTGTGGTTCTTCCCCATCTCCACATTCAGAAACAGAGCAAAGAAAGGGCAAAAGGGGGCTGGTCCTGGGATTGCGGAGGGGAAGAGATATGGAAGCCCCTTTTACAAGGCTTCCAATGTGTTGCACAGTCTCCCCCCACCTTCCATTCCAAAGTCCCAGGCTAGATGCATGAAGCCATGCAATGCATTTTTGGCTAAAAATGCATTGCAGCCAGATCACAGAGGAGAGGATCCTTTCCATGCTCTGGCCGCTCTGTATTGGATAGTTCGGAGGCTGGCAACTATCTTCATAGGGTTGCACCCCTAAGTGATATTTGGAGAACGTAGGCAAAATTTGTGCACAGAAGATCAGGTGAACAGATGGAAATGCAGGATGGTGCAAGTTGCCTCCCCCACCCCCTCCACTCATTCAGTATCTCTGTATTGGCCACATGAACAAAGCTAGTATCTTTGGCTTATACAGTAATAATTAGCTAAAAGCTTGTTGTTGGAAAGAAAAGTTCTCAGGGATGGGGAAGATACTTGTGATTCACGTAGACAATTTAACTTCCCCTAAAGCCCACGAAAGGAGATATTTTCCAAATCCACTTCTCATTGTTTGGTTAGATTTTTTTTTTCTTTTTAAGAAAAGTTGACTTCCCTCACCTCTGTAAAACAGTGGGCAAAACAAGCTTGGAGAGTTGAGCCAAAGGCTGTATTGGAACATATGAGTCATGAAAGGGTGAGAAAAGAAAGAATCCTTTTGTCTGGAAAGATATTCCACACTTGTCTGGATGTCAAGGACATTTCACCAAGAGTGTTATGTGGTCTGAGGGAGTTTTAACGGGAGTCCGGGGGAGGATGCTTAGTCTCCCCCCGCCCTTCTAACATTTTTTTCTCTTTAGGATATAATTTACCAAGGTCTGTAAAAACAAAACAAAGTACAGACATATAACATTTTTACAAGGGTGACATCTTAATGAGGTCAAAGAGTTATACTAGTTATCTCAAAATCATATGTTTAGAATCTTTATTGGGGGGTGGAGGGAGGAACTAGCATTTCAGCATGTGTTTTAAACCCAGTGTAAACTGCAAATTCAGTGTGGAATACTTTGAGCCAGGTTACAAGAATGAAGTAGCTTTATAGGGATAGACGGACCCATCCCTGCCTGTTTTCAGCGGGCACCTGCTACAGCATTGCCCCTGCTCAAGCCCCCACAATTTCACTCAGCTGCCCATGTTCACCTTGGATCCTGTCCGCTAGTGCCTGCCATTTTCCCAAGCTTGTTTTTATGAAAAAATAGGTCTTTAAAAAGGTGCATATCTAAATATTTGCAAATCCGGGCTGGGTCCGTCTAATCAAAGCTATGGTTTTCCCAGTAGTAATGTATGGCTGTGAGAGCTGGACTATAAGGAAGGCTGAGCGCCGAAGAATTGATGCTTTCGAACTGTGGTGCTGGAGAAGACTCTTACGAGTCCCCTGGACTGCAAGGAGGTCAAATCAGTCCATCCTAAAGGAAATCAACCCTGACTGCTCATTGGAAGGACAGATAATGAAGCTGAAGCTCCAATATTTTGGCCACCTAATGCGAAGAGAAAACTCCCTGGAAAAGACCCTGATGCTGGGAAAGACTGAAGGCAAAAGGAGAAGGGGATGGCAGAGGATGAGATGGCTAGATAGCATCACGGATGCAATGAATATGAACTTGAGCACGCTCCGGGAGAGAACGCAGGACAGGAAGGCCTGGCGTGCTATGGTCCATGGGGTCACGAAGAGTCGGACACGACTGAACGACTGAACAACAACAACAACAACAATTGTGTAGGTCAGCCTTTCCCAGTCTGTATTTGTGCATATTTAAATAAGCACATTTTAAAGACCTCCTTTTTAGTAAAAACTAGCTTGGGAAAATGGTGGGTGCTCGCAGACAGGTCCGGGTGAGTGCAGGGAATGTCCAGAAGGGTGCAGGTGGGGGCAAGTGAGGCCAGAGGCTCAGTGAGTGTGGTCCAGGGTGCAGGTGGGTGGGAGCCCAACGGACTACTGGACCCAGTCGGGTGCTCAAACCATCCTTACATCTTTACTCCCTCTTTTGGCAACATTGCGTACATCATCATTTGGTCCAGTATGTCGATCCAGCACTATTGAACTATATGATAGTATTCAGTACTGTTGCTGTGCCTCCTCTCATTCTGTTGTGCTAGCAAGACCCACCATGAGTGCTTCCTAAAGCCACCTGGAAATGAGCCAAAACACTAACTTCTGGAACCAGACAGGTCTTCAGAGCTCCCTTTCATGGGCTACACTGACCCACCCCTTTCTGGAAATGAATGTGTTTTCTTGTTTCTGGTTGCTTTAGGAACCACACACTTTCTGTTGCACTAGCAGTAGGTCCTGCTGGTGTGCAAGCAGCATTGGATACTGCCCAATATCCCTATTTGACATGTTATAGCAGCAGGGGACTATGCAATTGTTCACAGGCTTGAATGCAATACCTGCAGAAAATTCAGGAATACTCTCATCTGCAATCATTCATGCTATTATCCCATGTCTGTAAATGGGCATTGCTATCTCTCAAGGTTGGCTCAGAAAGCTTCCACGGAAGCAGTCAAGGATAAGTTTCACCCAGTTTGTTGAAGTCTGGAAGTACCTTTGGATTTATCTGGAAAAATAAGTTAAAAATTAATGAGTTACCAGCATACAGAGGCCAGCATAATATCAATATCTAAATATACATACATAAAAAATAAATGTAGATGGGTGTTTAAATCTAGCCAAGACCTCATAATGAGACCACTCAACATTACTAGCAGACTGCAGCTGCTTAATGGAGGCCATATTTCAACGCTAACTTCTTTGGAGGAGGTTGCCCATGTTAACATCAAGTCATCCTATTCACTTGGGGTTTTTTTAAAGGCAGCTGGATCATTTGTGTATGTATGTGTATATTAGGGGTGTACGGACTGTGTAAAATCCGCTCCATGTTTTGTGGATTGTCAGGTGCCTTTGGTTCTGTCATCTGCCCAAAGACGGATGCGAATATTATTTTTTGTCATGCAGATAAATACAGAAATACTTAATTAAGTATTTACATAAGTATTTATGTAAGCATTTACGTAATTTACCCCAGTACATAATATTTAGTGTATTGTCCCCTATTCCATTCTACGTTTCCTCAGCAGAAACTTATGTATTATCTATGGATTTATATGTGTAAATTTCGGGAAAGTAAAAAAAATCATCCGAAAGTCCACTGATGCTGCAGGACCTGAGGGGGTCACTCCGCAGAGGATTCCACAGGTCGGATTCTTAGAAATCCGAGCTCATTTTAATCTGCCTCAAATTTCTCCAGCATCATATATATATATATATATATATATATATATATATTCTCCTAATAAAAAGAATGTGTGTGGTTTGGTGAATATATATTAATGTTCAATACACCACTATGTACCCAAAGACTGAAAGAGCCAACACCCAAGTTGAACACCCAAGTGAATGGCATCACCATGTGAATAAATGTATGACAGAAGTCAGAGTGTACTTGTACATAATGATGGGTGAGAATTTCATTTCTGTTTGGTTTGGGTATGAATTTACCAAAAATTTGCAAAGTTCTTCATATACAGGACAAAAAGAACTTGAGATTTAAAAAGCTGAATGTGGGAGAAACTAAAATTGACAGATTCATACATCTTAGGCCCAGGGTTTGCCTTCATGGTAGCTGGGATGGGAGGGAGAGAAAGCATTGGTACTTTCTCCCCCTCCCATCCAGGACCAGCTGCCTTGGGGGAAACTGCTTGATGGGCAGAGAATGACAAGAGTGGCTTCCCTCTCATCCTCCTCCCTTCAAGGCACTGCCTTTGTGGTAGCTGGGAAGGGAGCAGGAGAAAGGATCATGCCCCACCCTCTGCTGAGCTGTGAGCCCACAGCTGCCTGTCTGTGTGAGTAGCCACTATACGTAGAAATGGTGACTTGCTATTTTTTTGTAAATTGAGTATTGTTCACCATGGCTGACCAGAAAGTGCGAGCTATTGTGTGCAAGATTTAATGTATGGAAAATAGCAACTTGCCATTTTTAGATATAATGGTGACTTGCACAGAGGACAGATGGCTGCGGGTGCTCGTGGGTGGGACTAGTAAGTCCCGGAGGCTAGTGCAGCTCAGTGTGCAGGGGTAGCAGCTCAGTGAGCTGCATCAGGGGGAGGGGTGAGCGGGAGGGAGTCCATCAGACTTGGCCCCCTACACAGATGCTCACAACATCCCTAGTTGCTGAAACTGAAGAGCTGGCTCAGTGCTTATATTAGCTCGGAATTGTCATGGTCCCACGACAATTTGAGGGAGGGGCCATAGCTCAGCGTGACAGATCACATGCTTGGCCTGCAGAAGGTGCCAGGTTCAATCCCAGGCTTCTCCAGGTAGGCGAGGAAAGAATCCTGCCTGAAACCCTGGAGAGCCGTTGACAGTCAGTGTGGACAATACTGGGCTAGATGGACCAATGGTCTGACTCAGGATAAGGCAGCTTCCTATGTGCCTATGTTCCATAAGCAGTGAACTACACACTGATACTGAGAGGCTCCAGCCAGATAAGGAAGGCCAGTGTGTCACTGGTTACAGAGTAACTGGACCTGGGCCTTGACATCAAGCTAGGGGTGAACGAAAGTCACTTACCTTTTCTCGCAGCTTTTTCGCGGTGGGGGGGAGTGCTTCGCTGCTCCCCCCGCGAAGTTCAGGCCGGGGGGGGGAGGCTTCCCGCCTCGCCCGGCCGAAATTCAGGCCGGGGGGGAGGCTTCCCGCCTCGCCCGGCCGCGAACACGAAAGTAAAAAAAAAAAAAAAAAAAGTCCCCTGATAGGCTACGTGACGATTCACGTAGCCTATCACGGCAAGATTTGCAAAGTCAGCCGTGATAGGCTACATCAATCGTCACGTAGCCTATCATGGGTGACTTAAAAAAAAAAAAAAAGCGCGTACGCGAATGGTGGCCCCCATAGGGAGCCGCCATTCGCGTTCCTTATTTAGTTGCTGTAGTCTACGTCAATGTTTATGTAGACTACGGCGAAAATAAGGGCAACGCAAATAGCGTTGCCCTTATTTTCGCCGTAGTCTATGTAAACATTGACGTAGACTACAGCGACCAAATAAGGAAGGGGAATGGCGGCTCCCTATGGGGGCCGCCATTATCCGTACACACTTTTTTTTTTTTTTAAGTCACCCGTGATAGGCTACGTGACGATTGACGTAGCCTATCACGGCTGACTTTGCAAATCTTGCCGTGATAGGCTACGTGAATCATCACGTAGCCTATCAGGGGACAGTTGTTTTTTTTTTCTTTCATTGCAATGGCGGGGGCGGCAGCCGGTCGAAAGACCGGCTGCCGCTCCCGCCCCGCTCGAACACCGGACGAACCGCCAGCCGGACCCGCCGCTGGGAGGGACATTCAGGGAAGGTAAGTCCCGTCCCGGGGGGGGCGGGGGGTGGGGGGGCGGAGGATTTCTCCCCGAAACTTGTTCGGGGGGCCGAACACGTTGGCGCTCGGCCCCCCGAAGTTTCGGGGAGAAATTCTCCGCCATCCCTACATCAAGCTCGAACAAGGAGAAATGATTTATGCACAAGTGAGCCCACACCAGGAAGGAAGAGAGCTGCTCACCTCCTGTGTTTAGAACACTTCTTATTTGGTCTAAACTGTTCATGATTAAATATTGTCTCTCCCCAGCTCCACCCATGTATGGAGATTGAAAAGTTGCTATGTTAAGAAGGGTCTCTGAACACAGGTTTTTGCCCATGTTCTTGTTTCTCTGTCTTTGTTTCTCTCCCCCTTCTCTCTCTTTCTTTCTACAACTTGGGCGTGGAGAGAAAAGAATGTGACCTGACCTTCTGCTGGATTTGTGAGAAATCTGATTATTTCCCTGAGCCAAGCTACATTTTGTCTGCTTCTCATCAATTTTATATCGCAAGTGCATAAAGTGCTTTTAAAATCCCCCGTTAAGGTCTAACAAACAGCAGAAAGAACTCACTATGCCTTCAATGACCTACCACTTATCTGCAAGTCGTGACAAATTTGTTCCAAGCTGAGAACAATAAAAGCATTATTAAAAGTCCATAATGCTTTGGGTTCGAATGCCCCCACCCCCACATACACATGTATTTTACTATTCTAATAGTGCATGGCTAGTCAGTAGCAACATGCTCTCGACAATGTCAAATTATGATGAAATGGTCAATTTTCACATGCATGGAGGATACTTACATGACACATGAAGGGACGTACAAAGCTGCTGGTGGTACGGTCACAGCAGGTAGCTTATTGTATGACCACCTTTCAAAAATGCTTGTTGTGGTAAGTTCCTACGAATGAGCCAGGCAGTTCTAAGGATGGTGGTTGGTTTGGCAATGAATCTGAAAATTACCAACCTGGCCAGTTTGGGGCATCTCTTCCACCTTCCCCGATTTCCAGACGAGAGAGCAGGAAGTCTGTATTCCCACCCCCAGCAGTTTATCTGTCCCCAGTTATTTCTTAAGAGCTGAGGTGGGCGATTTGTGGCTCTCCACATGTTTTGCCCTACAATTCCCATCATTCTTGATCATTGGCTATGCTGGCTAGGGCTGATGGGAGTTGTGGCCCTTCAGATGTTTTGGCCTAGATGTTGTGCATTCCTGCTTTAGAACATTCTATTTGCTTTGCATACATGTGATCCGCTAATGCATATGTACTGGGTCTGAGTTGAAGCCAAAAAAGTCTGACATTCACTCCACATCCACCCCAAGGCAATTGTCCCCTTTGCTTCCCCCCCAAGAAAAAAAAAATGCACACTTTTCACACTCACCATCAGCTCCCCCCTCCCCATCTTTTTCAAGCCAAAGTCTAACTGCCAGGGGGAGTGCCTTCCTTCAGTCTCTTCTTATACAGGCAGCCTGCTTTTAATATCTCTGTTGCCCTCATTCTACCTCCAGACAAGAGAAAGAAGACACTGAATTTAAAATGGGCAGCAGCTATTGCTCTATTTTACATCAGCCACCCACCAGTGCTTCTATAGCCTACCCACCTCCATCACTCACCCCCCTCCTCCATAGGCCATAGGGCACAGCTGTACAACACTGGTGATGGTGTCAAAAGCTGATAGTATCTGGCACACGATGTGAATTCACCTAGCTTTTGTTAAGATTTTTGTTCACGATATGCAGACATATTTTGAGATGAGCTCCATCGCTCCTGAAAACAGTTGAAAACAGCCTTTCGTTTGCAATTTAAATCACAGCTATTATGAGCTTATGCACTAGTATTCTGTGCCTACACTGTCTCCTCATGTACTGCCCAAGGACAGGGCATCCATCATGCATCATGCAAGTGTGACCTTTATAAAAGCAAATCACAGAAGGCCAGCTGCTGGGAAAATAAAACTTTCAATCATTGCAGGGGGAGGGGGAGAGTAAAAATATAAATACAAATCTGCCTCATGACCCACAAACCAACCAACCCACACATTTCTGGATTTTGCCAGATGCCATCATTGAATTAACCACTCTCCACATCCCCATGGATTCTGCCCTGCTGGGGAAACATACTACCACTTACCAGGATTGGGATTCACTTGAACCTGGGGAAGACTTAGATGAAAAGCTGTGGCTCAGTGGTAGAGTATCTGCTTTGCAAGCAGAAGGTCCCAGGTTCGATCCCTGGCATCTTGAGGTAGGATGAGGAAAGAATCCTGCCTGGAACCTTGGAGAGCTGCTGCCAGTCAGTGTCCACAATACTGAGCTAGATGGACCAATGGTTTGACTCAGTAGAGGCAGCTTCTTTTGTTCCTAAGACTGGGTAGAAATTGCAGAAGCCATGGCAAAGCAACAGGGACCTCCTTTTTGCTGGCATCCACCTCTTCTCTGGCAGGTGTCGCTGGTGCTGATGACTTAGAATTCCTGCTTGCAATTAGCGGACATATAAATAGGTAAACTGAGGATGAGCTTAACCCCTCAACAGTTAGGGAGAAGCAAATTTGTCAAGCTCGATTTCACTCAGGTTCTCATTTTTCCACTGCTAAGTTCTGTCTGAATTTTGCAGTGGATAGTGACTTTTTAAAATGATTATGCCACATGAAAATTCGTACGTATTTTCAGTCCTGCATTTTGTAAAATCTGCATTTTTGTACAATTTCTTTCTAAATGTACTCATTTTTATGCACACATTTGCAAATGTATGCATTTCCCCCACTGAATGTTGTGCACATTTTTGCAAATGTATGTATTTGTTGTACACATTTTTTTTAAAAATGCATTTTTTAAATAAACATACTTTTTGTACCCGTTTGGTTTTCAGGTTTTGCAAAATGCATCGCAAACTTCAGAAATGGACATTTCAGCATTAAAGTGTGTTCTCGTTCATGCTTCAGCTCAGGAAGTATACATTTGGAAAGTTTGCATTGAAATGTGAACTGAGTTACTTTCTTACCCATTCCTATTGTAGGGAGCAGGCAGAGATCAAACTCTGTGAGCCCTTTTTGTGCTAATGTGCTCATACTCTAGCACTGCCACTGACTCACTCTATTTAAACCAGGGGTGTGCAATTTGTTGTCCTTCAGATGTCTTGTCTTGGCCTCCTGTGATACCTCATCAGCTGACTGTGGCTAATGGGAGTTGTAGGCAAAAACTTCTGAAGGGTCATAAGTTGCACACCCCTGATTTAAACAAACAAGAAAAATGCTGATTCTGTTCATGCACATCCATATTTAAGGATTTTTTCCCTTTTCCAAAATGGTGGGTATGGCAAAAGATTGCGTGCACAGATTAAGAGGCAACTGCTACCTATCTTCTCCACTCCTTCCCACCAGCAGCACAATCTCATCCTTCCCTCACCCTGTGTGAAAATTCAGCCCCATTTCCTTCTTGCATCCTAGACCTTCCTTGAATCTTCTCAACTCTCTGGCTGTACTGTCTTGTTGAGAACAGTCTTACATAGCATGAACATGAAAGAACTCAAGTTTGATCTTTTGCTGAGAACATAAATACATCTTGAATTCTGTTTCTTCATCAGTTACATGGAACTAAACACAAAAGTGAAGTTGTTCTACCTGCCTTCAGTGCTCCTTGGACAGAAAAGATGGGGTAAAGAGTCTTATAAATAATACTGTAGTCTCTTCTGAGTCTGGATAGACAAGTATTGCAACCAATGCTTGCATTTCAGGGTGACATCTTGACCTGGGACAGAAAACTTCTTTTTTTTATGTGCTATTGTCCCATCTCTGCACCTGGATTTGTGGTTTGCAGAGTAGAGGGCCGAGGTAAATATCAAAATGGCAAATCAACAAAGTTCAAAATGAGTTTAAGTGATGGACAAAGGTTGAATATTTCATACAATGTGGTTCCATCTACTATTCTTACCACTATGTAATGCAGTTAAGGAGTACCTCAGCAGGTCCCAGCAAACCAAAACCCAAGCCACCTTAAAAACTCTAGCTTGCAACAACTCTCTGTAACCCCAAAGGAGAACTTTAGTTCATATAATGAGGAACCATAAAAGTTATCCAGATGGCTTTTTAGTGTATGGATCTTGGTGAAAACCTCAGGTGAAATGAGTGGCTTGTAAGACATTCACAACACTTTCATTTTAGGTTGATACAGAAACACGGTACGGTATAGAAACATGCCAGGAAGTGGCACAATGGCAGAGTTATAGTTGAGAAACAGTGGATAGAATGCATATACCAGAGAGAGCCAGTGTGGTGTAGTGGCAAGAGTGTTGGACTGGGAGCTGGGAGACCCAGGTTCTAGTCCCCACTCGGCCATGGAAGCTTGCTGGGTGACTTTGGGCCAGTCACACACTCTCAGCCCAACCTACCTCACAGGGTTGTTGTTGTGAGGATAAAATGGAGAGGAGGAAGATAATGTAAGCCACCTTGGGTTCCTTGCAAGAGGAAAAAAAGGTGGGATATAAATGCAATAATAACTAAATAGATAGATAAATAAATAAATATACCTGTATATTTGTGTGTGCTGTATATATTTCAGACCTTGCATTCTGGTTCATATCTAATTGTTCTGCACAATTTGAATCAAGGTTCAGTGCAGAAGGAACTATCAAGACTTCTCCTCTCTCCTGCTGGTAATGTGCAATAAAAGGGAACAGATGATATGACATTATCATGATCTCAGTTATTCCACAAAATGAGCATAGCTTACATCTTGTTAAAGACAGTTCGAAATCAATATTGCTTTCTTTTGTAAAGTTTTAATTTTCCAGCCATCTTTAAAAAAAACAAAAAACAAAAACTTGCTCTCATAGAGGCAGGGGGACTGATGCAATCTGTCAAATAAATGTTCTATCACCTATGAATCTTTGGTCTTTTACACTAAATACTTTTTGCATGTAGCAAAACTTAAGAGACTTTGGCATTAGGGGTGCACGAAACCCACTTACCTTGTCTCGCAGCTTTTCGCGGTGGGGGGGAAGCGCTTCGCTGCTCTCCCCCTGAAATTCAGGCCGGGGAGGAGGCGCCTCGCCTCGCCCGGCTGCGAAATTAAAAGTTAAAAAACAAAACAAAATGCCCCCGTGATAGGCTACGTGACGATTAACGTAGCCTATCACGGCTGACTTTGCAAATCTAGCCGTGATAGGCTACGTTAATCATCACGTAGACTATCACGGGGGCGTTTTTTTAATTAGTTTTATTGGAATGGCGGCGGCAGCAGCCGGTCGAAAGATCGGCTGCCGCCCCCGCCCCTGACGAAGACCCGACGAACCGCCACCGGGAACCGCTGCCGGGAGGGACATTCGGGAAAGGTAAGTCCCATCCCGGGGGGGGGGGGTGCGGGGTGCGGGGGGTGCGGAGAATTTCTCCCCGAAACTTCTTCGGGGGGCCGAACACGTTGGCGCTCGGCCCCCCGAAGTTCCGGGGAGAAATTCTCCGCCAACCCTATTTGGCATGCAGCCTTCTCACAAAATAAGGTCCTTATATATTTTGGAACAGGCCTGAATGTGCCCTTTCAAAATACTCAGAATTGATCTGAAAATGGTTATATGGAGGTAAACACAATTTTTGGATACGGAAGCCTGAATTGTGGTTTCGGAAACATGATGTTGAAAGATTTGCTCAGTATTTGTTATTAATAGGTCAAATACTGCAGACAAATAATTGGCTGGTTAATTCAAATTAATACGCACAATTCTTCCTTCCTCCATAGATGTTCCCTGACCCCTAATAGGGGTATAGAGGGGGGATATTACTGAACCCCCCCCCCGAATTATACATTTTCATCAGGAGTAAGAGTACAGATTTGTAAAATAAGCCTGCCTTATCCACTCAGGTCTGTTCTGTGTCTTATTTCCTACAGACATTATGTATGTGTAGGGATGTTGTGAGACTTCATGGGGGTCAGGGGTGGAGTCCAATGTACTCCCCATCACTCACCCACCCAGACCCCACTTGCCGAACTGCGAGGCACTTGCAGACCTGCTCATCGAGCGCCCTGCACATCGCTGAGTACCTGGCAGCCGTCTGCCCTCAAAGTGAACCACCATTTTGTTCAACGATGGTGGCTCAGGCTCTTCCAGGAACTTAATATTGCATAATTGGTGGATGTAAAAAGGCCATTTATGCAACAATGAGTGTAGCATTCGCACTTGTATAATGTTGTGTAAATGGTCCCTTTATGGCTGCCAGCTATGCAACATTACCTTCCTGGAACAGCCTGAGCCGCTATTTTTGTACAAAATGGTGGCTCACTACAAGGGTAGATGGACCCACAGCTTTGTCGGGCACTCACCAGACTGTCCAGAAGCTCACATAGCACTGTGAACAGGGGTGTGCAGTGGCAGCTTTCTGAGCACACGACAAAACCTGGCATGAGCAAGTCTGTCCATCCCTTTGTATGTGGGACAGGGCCTTCTCAGTTGTGGCACCTGGGCTGTTAAACTCCCTACCCCAGGAGGTTCATTGGGTGACATCTAGGGATGTTGGAGAATTTTGCCACAGATCCCCCGAAATCTGTGGCGGAGCGAAGCCCCCCGCCCCACCTCCCCACGAAAGGCGTGTGAAACAGAGCACCTACTTGGTGCTGTTCGCGCTGCTTTGCGAATGGTGGCTGTGTCTGTACCAGCAGTCTGTGTTTGGTTTGGGAAGTATGTAGGGATATACAAAAGTCACTTACCTTTTCACAGCTTGGATTCACGGTGGGGGGGAGGTGCTCCATCCCTCCACCCGGAATCCTCCCTGGGCCGGCTCCGCTCCACGGTGGCTCTGCAGAGCCGCCGGCCAGAGCCATCCACAGCCAGAGTTCCGGCCGCAGACGGGCTGCTGCAGACGCAAATGGCAGCTGCCGTAGCAGCCGCCGTTTGCTTCCTGCGAAGCTGCCACGATAGGCTATGTAAGTATTTATGTAGCCTATCACGTCTTGTAACCCCCCCCCCCGACAAGACTGCAAATGGCGGCGGCGGCAGCCAGTCGGAAGACCAGCTGCCGCCGCCGCTGGAGCTGCCACCACCTGGAAGATCTGCCCCAGGTAAGTCTCGTCCCGGGGGGGGATCTTTGGGGGCACGGGGGGCAGGCCATTCCACCACAGATTTCCGGGGGCCGAATGCACTGGCATTGGCCTCACTGAGAGCCATGGCGGAATTCTCTGCCATCCCTACAAATAGTGCCCACTACGCTATTTGCGTTCCCCCTTTTTTTTTTTTTGCCATAATAGCCTACGTAAATATTTAAGTAGGCTAAAATGGCTAAAAAATAGGGAACGCAAATGACGGCTGCCGTAGCCTCCGCAGCTGCTGCCATTTGTGTACACTGTGTGTGTGTTTTTTTGGCTTGCCATGATAGGCTACATAAATACTTACGTAGCCTATCACGGCCTCTGCAGGGACACAAAAGACGTCCCCGCGTTAGCCGTGATAGGCTACATAAGTATTTACATAGCCTATCACGGCTATGGTGAAGAAGCGAATGGCAGCCACAGGGTGGCCACCATTCGCAAGTCAGCATGGACGGCAGCAGGTAAGTGCTCTGTTTCACGCGCCTTTCGTGGGTTGGGGGGTAGGGGCTTCGTTTCACCATGGATTTTGTGGGGCCTAATGCACTGACATTTGGCCTAACTGAGATCCATGGCAGAATTCTCTGACATCCCTAGAAGTATGAAATGGGTAAATTCTGATTGAAAGCAAAGTGAAATTAACTTCGCATGCATCCCTACACATCCTTTTGGCATGCATGTGGTGTGAATAACTAGGGATGGCCTTGGAGTCTGAGCACAGGGTGGAGTCCAACTGACTCCCCCCCTGCCCAGCCACCCAGAGCCCTCTTGCCAGGCTGCAAGGGCTCACTTGCCCCCTCAGTGACTGACGGGAAGTGCTGTGAGGCCGCGCTGGCCCCTTACCGAGCTGCAATGTGCACACAATCGCAGTTCAGTCACTTCCACATATCTAAAGTTGTGTCTAAGTCTGCCTCAAAGGGGCATTGACTCAAGATTACGGGCACAGAGGGCACAATTGTGCTCACAAGTGCAGGTCAGTGAGAGGATGGACATCCTCACAGCGCTTCTTGGGTGTTCGACAAGCTTTCCTATCACTCCTGCAGCATGGCTTGCATGGGCAGGCAGTGACAGTGGATCACCTGAAGGAACCAGATGGAGATGACTCTGTCCATCTCTATGAATGAGTATTCCATTTTTGGGAAAACCTTTCTTCTGAGTTGTCCCATTTATGGTGCGATGTATCTGCTGCTGATGTTTTGTTAATTAGTGGTATGTATCACTGAACATACCAGTTCACAAATACATTCCCTTGATTTCAGTCTGAATCACTTCCAATTAAATTTAGTAGTGACGTGTAAAACAGAAAGGCTACAGTCCGGTAGGTGACTGTGTCTTCCCATTTCCTCTCATGAGTGCAGGTCTGTGTAGTTTCCTGCCATCCATCCCACTCCTTGGGGGCTCTCCCAGAAGAGCAATCTGCACTTGTAGAGCAGCTGCACAGGCCTAATGGCTCAAACAAGGGAGCAAATGGATGTCATTTTCTAATATCAAAATGCAAAGCCTTCTCTTTGAAAGCTTTTCCATTTCCCCTGAAATTTCTCATCAGTAAAATTTTCACTTTCATGAAATAACTCACTTGATGCCTCTTTCATTCCAGAAAAAGGCATAACTTAGTTTTAAGATGTAGCAGTAGCCAAAACACCTCGAGTGTCTTTGGATCTAAGTGAGGAATGGTTCCAATCACAGTCTCTGGAAATACCAGTCTAAACAGAAGAGTTGTTTGAAACTTGTTTCCTAGAATGTTTAATAATCACTTTCTGGTTCCTCAAAGCAGTTGAATTTTCATTGGTGTGGGTGGCTTAACCAGCCAAAGGTAAAAAAAACAAAACAAAAAAATGGGGGTGGGGAGGAAAATTACCAATAAAAAATCAAAGGATTCCTATATGGGCTTCCTTTAAAATATGTAAAGAATGCCAGACATATTATGGTGTACAACAAGGGTTCCATTAATATGTATTTCATCAGCTTGAATAACTAGCTTGTGCCTGCACCACACTGAAAGCCTATGTTGAGAGCTGGATTGTGCCTTTTGGTCCAAACAAGGCACAAAGCAGGAAGATCTACTTGAGATACCCAACTGAGGAAGGCATACTGGGACATGTGGGGTTGCTTTCTATATCCTAGTCTTGGGGCAACTGATACATTCAGCTGAGACTGGTGGCTCCCATATCAGTGGAGTGGTGAATCCACTTCAGGTTTCAGTCAGAACTCTAATGGAGCTATCCAAGGTGCTTCGATAGCTCTTTTAGAGTTCTGACTGGTTCTGACTGAAACCCGGAGCAGATTCATCACCCCACTGGCATCAGAGACACCACTGGATACATTCTTTTTTCTTTCTTTTTTCCCAGTGACCTAATTTCTCATTTTTGCACAATTTCAAGAGCCAGACTGTTACATGGAACACATTGAGGGGTCAGGTGGCTGCCCAGCGGCTCATCTAGGGAGCCGAACAGCAGCAGGGAAGTGGCAGCGGTCTGTACACTGGAGTCTGGGAGGCCAAGTGGTGGGGAGTCTGCCAGACTCCACCCTCCTCTTGGACTCCAGAAACATCCCTACCTGTGCATTCTCAGATTTCACAGGATGGCTCTCTGTCTTTCTAAAAGGCCGATAGGCTAATGATAGCTGCCATTGTTGGAAAATTATGACCATAATTGGCATATTTTTTGCTAATTGTCTCCAGGGAAATCTGCAGGGCCCCAAGCAGCCCAAATTTCCCCACAGCAGATCCCCCCCTGAGACAGGACATCGGGGGGTTCACCCATCCTTACCTGTGTCTCTGATGTTTAGTCTGCTGTCTAAGCGCGAACTGTAGATGAGGAACTTCAAAGTCCATGCTCTCCTTTCTTACAGTTCTTTACTCATACTGGAATTGGACAGGACAGGAATTGGACAGGACAGCCCTTCAGATAGAGGACACCTTCAAATTAGGGATGGGCGACTGTTCAATACGGATGGTGCGGGTGCCCGATTGGGTCCAGGAGTCTGGCGGACTGCCCCCAGCCCACACCTCTAACTGTGCCTTCCAAGCCCTTTCTCCCATTCTGCCCCCCACTCACTGAGCCACCCACACTCCCATGGGAGCCATCCTCCAATGCCGCAAATGCCATTTTGCAAAAAAAGAGGAGAAAATGCAGTTGCGAATATGTGCACATCCAGTTGTATGCAAAATGGCACTGTGAATCACCCATATATGCAAGATTATAGGTGTAAATGGGCCATTTATGCCCATAATCTTGCATATATGGGTGATCCATGGCACCATTTTGGGTACAGCTAGATGTGTGCATATTTGCGATTGCCTGTTTTTTTGGCAAAATGGTGGCCGCGATGCTGGAGGATGGGTCCCAGGTGAGTGCGGGCAGCTCCACAAATGGCAGGGAGCTTGAGGGCAGGTCTGGGGGGCTCTAGCAGGGACAGTGGCTGGGTGGGTGCCCGGAGAACCTGGACCGTAGGGCAGCCATCCACCCCTACTGTTCAATGTTTGACAAACAATGTTTAAGATCCCCAGGATTCTCTGAACATCTTCTCACCACTCATCTCATCCCTGACTCCCATTCACGTTTGTGAGCACTGCTTGATCTATGCAAACAGGAAACTTGCACAAATCAAGCAGTGATTGAATGGAATTTTTGTGTAAATCTCCCCAAATTCACACAAATTTCTCCGAATTCACACAATTTTCCTAACTTGTGCAAATTTTCTCCATAGACTAAACAGGGCTGATTCAATCTACTGAGGGAATTTGCATAAATTAGGAAATCTGCACAAATTGAACTGGGAATTGCAAGCACATGTTTGACAATTTGTGAACACATTTGCATTCAGAGCTTCAAACAGGGCATGCCTACATGTGTTGCAAGAAAAACAACAACAACAACTAAATTCTCATATGATATATCTCTACTTCAAATAGGGGAATGTCTTCTGGCAGTTCTTCAAATACAGGACTGTCATCTATAAAACAGGATACATAACCACCTTTCATGTGAAACTGGGAGTTTACGTTCTCCAAGGCCTCAGACAAAAGTCTTTTTTCAGCCTGCTTCCTGGGCTCATTTTTATTTAGAGGCGGGGGATATTTTTGAATTGCATACCTCTTGCATGCAAGGCAAGCAAGAGAGAGGCTCGGAGGGTGGCAACAAGGGAGAGGGCCTTTTCGGTGGTGGCTCCCCATTTATGGAAGTCTGACAAGGCCCACCTGGCACCAACATTCTCATCTTTTCAGTGCCAGGTTAAAACTGTCCTCTCAGGCAACTGGCAGTGTATAATGAGTCTCTGATTTTCTCTGGCTGATCGTTTTAAATTGTTTTAGGTATATGTTGTTGGTGTGCGTGTTATTTGTTTTATGTCATTATGTGAATGCTTTTTATGTTTTATATAATGTATGTTAATGGTTTTTAGTTTTTGTGAACCGCCCAGAGAGCCTTGGCTGTGTGTGTGTGGGGGGGCGGTATAGGAATATAATAAATGAAATGAAATGAAATGTGCTCTTCCACTGCGCTAAGAGCACACCATACCCCATGCTTCTCCATTTCTGCCCAGTTTCATCACTGTGTGGGACTGGGCATGTGTGTGTGTATTGCCTTTGATATTGTAGTGAGATCAGGACCAGAGGTGTTCTGCTCAGCACCACTCTGGGCAGCTGTCCATCTTGCCAATCAGTGCACCAGCCCCACATGGGAGGTCTATGAAGGAACTTGAAAGGCTGCCAAGGCACAGCATTTATATCTCCCCTCACAGCCTCCATTGCCCTTGTCTGCTCCAAGTTATGACATTGTTCTCGACTGATTCAGGCTCTTAATTTTCAGAGAGGTTCACATTGTTACTCTTTGATGGAATGCCCCAGAGGAAGCAATGTGAGCAGTGCACTTTGAACCACCTCTATTTCCTGCTCCTTCCAGATGATATATAAATAATGTGAGCCAGGCCTTACTGCGTCTTCTCAAAACTCTATGGAAATACCAGCTTTAGTTCCACAGGCAATCCATCACCTCACATTAAACCGGTAATTATACAGATGAAGGAATGCTGAAAATGAAGCTTCATTCTGATGCTAGCTCACAGAAGGAGTACTCTAGTCTGGTGCTCAGAATCTAGATTAGGAAGTATTTTGAAATTACAAAAGATGTTAAAGAAACAACAAGGAGAATGCCTGTAAAGACATCAGAAGCTGTAGGCCAAACCATACTACTCAAACAAGACTCTGAAACTGTAGAGAAATTTTACATGTGTATTGTTCACTTGTTTCTTACAACATTTTTAAACAATCCTTCATCCTTGCAGTACCAGGGAGTGAAGAAATATGATTAATAATACACAATACAATAAACATGCTAAGAAAGCAATCCTATAGCCCCCAGACACCATCTGAGGGGCCATAGAATGCTGGGATCCCCCCTCCCTGAGGCCATAGACAGAGCTATAACCTTGGACCGAGGAATCTAAGTGGGAATTCCTCTGTTCACCCTCCCCAACCCTCCCAGGTGCCACAGAAAGCCCCATGGCAGTTCCTCTTGCATGGTTTGAGTTCCGATCTTAGGAAGAAGACAGAGAGGGATGTGGCAAGGTGGTACCATCATGGGGCAGGGAAAAGAGAGGCCATAGTATGGATGTACAGATTTTGTTAAATCTGTTCTGTGTTTTAAGGATTATTAGGTGGGAGACTCAGGGCAGATAAAAGGAAGTACTACTTCACACAACACATGGTTAAACTATCGATTTCAGTTCCACAAGATGTAGTGATGGCCATCAGTTTGAATGGCTTTAAAATGTGATTGAACAAATTCATGGAGGAGAAACTTATCAATAGCTACCAATCCTGACAGCTATATGCTAGGGATGTACGAAAGTCACTTACCTGGTCTCTCAGCTTGCTTCGCGGTGGGGGGGAGGCGCTTCGCTTCTCCCCCCGAAGTTCAGGCCGGGGGGGGAGGCTTCCCACCTCGCCCGGCCAAAATTCAGGCGGGGGGGAGGCTTCCCGCCTCGCCCGGCCAAAATTCAGGCCGGGGAGAAGCGCCCCGTCTCCCTGGCCGCAAACTTCAAAGGAAAAAAAAAAGAAGCCCCGTGATAGGCTACATAATGATTTACGTAGCCTATCACGGCTAGATCTGCAAAGTCAGCCATGATAGGCTACTTTAATCGTCACAAAGCCTATCACGGGTGACTTTAAAAAAAAAAAAAGCGCGTACGCAAATGGCAGCCCCCATAGGGAGCCGCCATTCGCGTTCCTTATTTGGTCCCTGTAGTCTACGGAAAGATTTACATAGACTATGGCGAAAATAAGGGCAACGCTATTTGCGTTGCCCTTTTTTTTGCCGTAGTCTACGTAAATGTTTACGTAGACTGCACGTGCCCAAGTAACGAACGCAAATGGCGGCTCCCTATGGGGGCCGCCATTTGCGTACGCGCTTTTTTTTTTTTTAAAGTCACCCGTGATAGGCTACGTGACGATTAATGTAGCCTATCACGGCTGACTTTGCAAATCTAGCCGTGATAGGCTACGTTAATCATTACGTAGCCTATCACAGGGGCGTTCTTTGTTTTTTTTAAAACTTTTCATGTAATGGCGGCAGCGGCAGCCGGTCGAAACACCGGCTGCCGCCCCCGCCCCTGACGAAGACCTGCCAAACCGCTGCCGGGCCCCGCCACCGGGAGCGACATTCGTAAAAGGTAAGTCCCATCCCGGGGGGAGGGGCGGGGGGGCGGAGAATTTCTCCCCGAACCTTCGGAGGACCGAATGCGTTGGCACTCGGCCCCCCGAAGTTTTGGGGAGAAATTCTCCCCCATCCCTACTATATGCTACTTCCAGTATCAGAGGCAGTGTGCCTATGTACATCAGTTGCTGGGAGGGAGCCATTGCACTCACATCCTGCTTGTGGGTTTCCTGTGAGGAGTTGGCTGGCCACTGTGTGAACAGAATGCTTGATGGACCTTTGGTCTGATCCAGCCTGGTGCTAATTATGTTTTTAAGTTCATTTCTTGCCTTCTGTCATCCACTTATTGTAGGGATGTCAGAGAATTCCACCACTGACTGAAATGGGATTGAATTCCCTTCAGTCTATGCCACGGAATCCTCGGCAGAACGGCACCACGAGGTCCTGCGGAGCCAGCATTCATGTGGCTTTTTTTTGTCATCCGCACAGAGTTGTGAAATTTTCGTAAATAAAAACGCAAGGTAGTATATTCTGATAATAAATACGTAAGTTTTTTTTTTTAATGAATTGTGCTCACTGCCTTGTTTGTGGGTGTTCTTTTTCAATTGAAATCCTCCATCTCCATTTACTTTCAGCCAAAACACTTCCTCCTCCTCGGGGCTTCCCAAAACAAGGCTGCCCTAAGTGTGCCTGAGCAATGTACTCTCTGTTTAAAGCAATGCTGTTGAAAGAAAGAAAGAAAGAAAGAAAGAAAGAAAGAAAGAAAGAAAGAAACTTTTAAAATGACCATGCCTGTCTGGAGCCCTGCACGAGTACTATTCCTCCTGCTAGGCTTTCTATTTCCACATCCAGCATTGTTGGTGACATGGTGAGGCTAAAATGGAGAGGAGAACCAACTCTGTGCATGTCTACTCAGAAGTAAGTCTTACTGAGTTCAGTGTGACTTATGGAAGTTGCTGCGGAAGCCATGATAGGCTGTGTAAGTATTTATGTAGCCTATCACGGCAAAAAAAAAAGGGAATGCAAATGGCGGCGGCTATGGCGGCCACCATTTGCGTTCCCTTTTTTTTTGGCCGTGATAGCCTACGTAAATATTTACATAGGCTATTACGGCAAAAGAGAAGGGTGCAAATGGCATAGTGCCTGCCATTTGCGCCCATCTCTTTTGCCGTAATAGTCTACATAAATATTTATGTAGCCTATCATGGCCAAAAAAAAAAGAGAGAACGCAAATGGCGGCCGCCGTAGCTGCCGCCATTTGCGTTAGCTGTTTTTTTGGTTTTTTGCCATGATAGGCTATGTAAATATTTATGTAGCCTATCACGGCAAAATACAGGGACTTATTTCAGGGGGAATTTCGGGGGGGGGGATGGAGCACCTCCCCCCCCACCGCGAAAGTCACTCTTCGAAAAGGTAAGTGACTTTCATACATTCCTAGTCAAGGATACAGGACACTGGAGCTCAAGGTAAGACATTGTTCCAGCAAAGACTAAACTGAAACTAAAGGTGTATATAGCTAGAGCTTCCAGAACAACCATCTGGGTGGAAGGTGTCCCTTCTGCTGACCCTTCTCTTAATTTACACAGGCGCATGGTGGCATGGCTACTGGTCTTCTGCCTGGTGGGGTTGCTGCTTAATGCGAGATCTGTTCACAGTGAGACCTAACTCGTGTGTGATCTGATTGTGGAAGAGAGAGCAGATTTGGCATTAATCAGCTCGACTTGGGTGGACAGGCTGGGTGGGCTTGATCTGACCCAGCTCTGCCCATCTGGGTGTTCAGTGCAGCAGCAACCTAGGTTGGAGGGCTGGGGGTTGGGGGAGTCAGTGTGGTTCATAAAAAGCTCTCACTCACTAGGAAACTCCTCTGGCTGATGCAAGCTATTATGGCTTATACCTAGGGATGGGCGGATTCCCTACCTGCTGGTCCGGGTGGGAATCTGCCCACTGGGGGAGGTGATCTGTCCATCCCCCTGGAATCCATCTGAGCCAGCTGCTGGCTCCGCATCACTGGCAATACGGCTGGCTGCCCTTGCCATGCCGTATCGCTGGCTGAGTGAGGGCTAACTCCAGACGCAAATGGCGTAGTGGATGCCATTTGTGCTGTAAAGCTGTTAGATTAACCTCAATGCAGCCATTTATGGATGCATTAAGGTTAATCTAACAGCTTTATAGCCACAAATGGCATACACTACACCATTTGCGTCTCTTTTTTTTCAGGCGATAGGCTAGCCGCGCGGAGGAGCTGGCTTAGACGGATTCCGGAAAGAGGCGGAGGTAAGTGCTCTGTTCCACCACAGACTCCAGAGGGACACACATAATGGAAGAATATAGTTCTTCATATTCCCTGGTATGTTTATTCCTCATTTTGTCCATTCCCCGAGCATGTGCAGAGTGTGCTTTTTATTCAAACAAAGAGAAGGTTGCTGATCTTTCCCTTCATGCTGCATTTGTACAAGTGAAGTGTGACTGCTTCAAAAAGAACTTTCCATTATACTGTCTCTTTTTCTTCATGAGTTTCATAACAGAAGTATGGTGTAGTGGTTAGAGTCCAGCCCAAAGTCACCCAGTGAGATAATTAACAGGAGGTTTGCTAATGAGCTGGATGTGGAAGTACAAAGCTGAGGTGAGGGCAAGTGGGGTGCTGACATGTGTAAGAGTATGTTGCATTGAACTCATTAAGACTTACTTCTGAGTAGACATGCACAGAGTTGGTTCTCCTCTCCATTTTAGCCTCACCATGTCACCAACAAGGCTGGATGTGGAAATAGAAAGTCTAGCAGGGGGAATAATACTCATGCAGGGCTCCAGACCGGCACAGTCATTTTAAAAGGTTTTTTTCTTTCTTTCAAACAGCGTTGCTTTAAACACAGAGTGCATCACTCAGGCACACCTAGGGCAGCCTTGTTTTGAGAAGCCCTGAGGAGGAGGAATTGTTTTGGCTGAAAGTAATTACTGCATGTCTCAGGGCAGGGGAAAAAATATGTAAATATCTACGAAAAATAGCCTTTCTTATGGAAGTTATGCAGAATTACGGCTGTCAGTACAGATTTATCTTCGTAATTTTCAGAACGGAAAAAAAGAGGAGAATTCCGGGGGCTTGCGAATGATGGTACGGCGCACTGGCCGCAAACTGTGGAAGTCAAGCGGCACGGAAGGTACACAATTCGTACATCCCTAACTTATTGACAGAAGCAGATTTAGTTTTGAAGATGTATGAGAATTTCATTCCACTTGTGCAAATGCACATTTGTGGTAATGTGAATTAGTGCAAGTGCAATTTTGCACAAATCCCCCTTCCTACCCCCCCAATCTGCATGTCCATGGAATCTAAATGACTCAAATAACAAAACAACAACAACAACAACAACAACAACAACAACAGACAGTCTGCAGCAGGTTTCATAGGTCAGACCATCCACAGGTCGGATGCATAGAAATCCGAACTCATTTGAATCTGTTGAAGATTTCTCCAACATCCCTAAGCTGTGGAAATGCCTGCCCCACAGGCATCTCAGCAACCTTCTCCACCTCCAGAAAAGCAAGGTAGGGATGGCGGAGAATTTCTCCACGAATCTCGGGGAGGCCGAATGCCAACACATTTGGCCCCCTGAAATTGGCGGTGAAATTCTCCACCCCCCCGCCCCCCCTGGGATGGGACTTACCTCCCTTGAATGTCCCTCTCGGCGGCGGGTCCCGGCGGCGTTTCGGTGGCGTTTCGGCGGGGGTGGAAATTAATTATTAATTTGCTATGGAAATTTTTACGTAGCCTAGAACAACTGGGTAAAAAAAAAAAAGGCGTACGCAATGGTGGCAGCTATGGCCGCCACCGTTTGCGTTCCTTATTTGCGGCTGTCTTAGTCTACGTAAATATTTATGTAGACTAAGATGGTGAAAATACGGGGAATGCAAATAGCGTCCGCTATGCTATTTTCATTCCCCTTATTTTCGCCGTCTTAGTCTACATAAATATTTACATAGACTAAGACAGCCCAAACTAAGGAACGCAAATGGTGGCGGCCGTAGCTGCCGCCATTTGCGTACGCGGTCCCCCCCCCCCCAGAACCCTCTGCGGCCGGAAATCCGGCTGCGGAAGGCTCTGGCCTGGCTGGGCCTGGCTGGCTGCTCTGTGGAGCACAGCCTTCCGTGGAGGATTCCAGGGGGGAGGAACGGATTGCCTCCCCCCCCAGTGAGGATTCTGGGAGGAGGGACGGAACACCTCCCCCCCACCATCAACGTAATACGCGAAAGGTTAAGTGACTTTCATACATTCCTACTTTCCTTCTCACATTTTGATAGGTGCTTAAAGGTGCAATCCAATGCATGTTTGGACAGAAAACAGGCCTACTACTCCCAGCATGCCCCAGGCAGCATGGCTGGCTGCGGCATGCTAAAGTTGTAAGGTGTTTTCTGTCCAAACATGCACAGGATTATGCTCTAAAGCAACTTTATTTAAGCAGTCTTTTTATCTTTATTGATTGGCTGCCTCTACCTGCCTCCAGTTGTGAATGGTATAATATATTGCTTTTGCACCTATACTTTTTATGTTCATTTTGTTTTAATTGTTGTCTATATTATTGGCTTTGTAAATCTGCTTTGAATATATTTTTTAAATAGAAAAGCAGAGTAAAAATCTACTGAAGTCAAATATAACCTAAAGAAAAGCAAACCATCTGAAAAGATTTAGAGCTTGTGTTCATGTATTAGATGCATGTGTAGCATCTCATAGCCCAACAAGAGGCAAAAAACATTGGATAGGAAGTACTAGTTCCCCTCTACTCAGCACTGGTTAGGCCTCATCTTGAGTACTCTGTCAAGTTCGGGGGCTCTACACTTTAAGAAGGATGAAGACAAACTGGAGAAAGTTCAGAGGAGCGCAACGAAGTTGATCAGGGGACTGGTAACAAAGCTCTGTGAGGAGAGATGGAAAGAACTGGGTATGTTTAGCCTTAAGAAGAGAAAGCTGTGGGGAGATATGATAGCGCTCTTCAAGTACTTGAAAGGTTGTCACAGAGAGGAAGACCAGCATCTCTTCTCATTCATCAGAGCGCAGGACATGGAAGAATGGGCTCAAGTTGCAGGAAGCCAGATTCTGGCTGAATATCAGGAAAAACATCCTGACTGCTAGAGCAATATGACAATGGAACCAAAGACGTAGGGAGGTGGTGGGCTCTCCCACACTGGAGGCATTCAAGATGTGGCTGGACAGCCATCTGTCAGGGATGCTTTGACTTGGATTCCTACACTGAGCAGGGGGTTGGACTCGATGGTCTTATAGTCCCCTTCCAACCCTATGATTCTATGATTCTAGGAGTACAAGAACTATACATCCAAGTCAACACCACAGCCCAGCCCACCTCATGTAGCATGCCTGCAGTTTATCGAATTTTATTTTCAGCAGAGTACAATATTAGGGAAATACCCAGTTATCATGTCATTAGTCTGTTTTGTATATCCTGATCAGTAGGGATATATGAAAATCACTTACCTTTCGGGGATTCTGCTGATGGGGGGGAGGTGCTCCGTCCCTCCCTCCGGAATCCTGGACGAGGGGGGAGGAGCTCCGTTCCTCCCCCCCCCCCAGAATCCTGGCTGGCCGGCTGTGCTCCGCAGCAATTCTGCGGAGCCGCCGGCCAACTCCGCCAGCAGCCAGACATCCGGCCGCTGGCTAGCAGGGATGCAAATGACGGCAGCCGTAGCTGCCGCCATTTGCATCCCTGCAGTCAGCCGTGATAGGCTATGTAAATATTTACATAGCCTATCACGGCTGACTTAAAAACAAAAACAAAACGCGTGTACGCAAATGGCGGCGGCCATGGCCACCGCCATTTGCATTCCTTATTTTGGCACGTCTTAGTCTACATAAACATTTACGTAGACTAAGACGGCAAAAATAAGGGGAACGCAAATAGCGTAGCATCCACGCTATTTGCGTTCCCCTTATTTTTGCCGTCTTAGTCTACGTAAATGTTTACGTAGACTAAGACGTGCCAAACTAAGGAACGCAAATGGCGGTGGCCATGGCCGCCGCCATTTGCGTACACGCGTTTTGTTTTTGTTTTTAAGTCATTTGCATCCCTGCTAGCCAGCAGCCGGATGTCTTGCTGCTGGCGGAGTTGGCCGGCGGCTCCGCAGAATTGTGTTTTTTTTTAAACCTAGCCGTGATAGGCTATGTAAATCTTTACGTAGCCTATCACGCTTTTTTTTTTTTTTACACTGGAAATGGTGGTGGCGGCAGCCGGTCAGAAGACAGGCCTCTGCAGCCACCGCCGCCGAACCGCTGATGGAGCCACCGCCGGAGCTGCTGCCGCCAGGAAGATCCGCCCAAGGTAATTCTCGTCCCGAGGGGGGCGGGGGGGTGGCAGGCCGTTCTGCCACCGATTTCGGGGGGGCCGAATGCGCTGGCATTTGGCCTCCCTGAGATCCGTGCTGGAACTTTTGTACATCCCTACTGATCAGTGAGTGGTGTAGTGAAGCCAGGGCCGACACACCTGACTTCACTAAAGGAGGAGGAATTTGTGTCAGGGATGCAGCACCAATACTTTTTGATTAGCAAGGACACTGTCATCATCTGCAACCCCCCCCCCCTCAGAATTCCTTCTTCCCTCTGATTTTAGCTGCAATTCTCAGCAACAATATAAAGTTGTGAGCTATCCCTCTTATAATGCAAAATATTTGGGGTGGCCTTGCTTTGAATGGGTGGGCAGTTAAAACCCAACAGCTTTGTCAAAGACCTGCTCCTGGTGGAGAAGCAAACTGCTAGAATTAGGTGTGTATGGGGATCAACACAGCTGATACCATTTTCGGCCTTTCTTTGCAGGTGTGACTATGGGCACTGTCATGATGAATGCCTGCTCTTCAAAAATTGCCATGACACCACTGAAACTGATGAAATAGAGTGTTGCTGTTGCATATGAAAACTCATGGCATAACAAATTAGTGAGTGCTGGGGTATATGTTACATTAGCCAGGTCACCATAATGCTTCAAAAAACTAGCCTTCTTGTGTTGAGTAATCCCATCTCTTCTATAAGGGCCATGGGAGGGGCGGGAAGAGCTAAGCATATGCCTTTAGAAGTCATGTCTTTGGCATGGAAACTCTAATTTCTACATGTAATAGGGTTTTCACCACTAACAGTCTGAAATGAAGGACTTTGGATCAAAGGCTGAGTTTTTATGGAGTTCTCATTTTAGAATGTAGCATTAGATTTAAGAATTACAAAATAATTTAAATTGGAGCCAATTTGAAATACTGTCCAAAAATGTCAGTGCCCTGGTTTATATGAACAGGAAACACAGTATTACCAAATCAGCATTAAAAACAACACAACTTGGGTGGGAGACCATCTGGGAATCAGGCTTCCTGCATTGAGCAGGGGGTTGGACTCGATGACCTTATAGGCTCCTTTCAACCCCATGATTCCATGATTATGATCCCATGAATCCTTGTGTAGATGTTATATTTTTGTTTTAGTGTGAAGGACAATGGCTATATTTGTTTTAAAAAGCTCAGGCTGCAATCCTCCCTTTTTGAACTTACTGAGATCCCATTGAACTCAGTGGGGTTATTTCTGCCTAGTCACTGCTAGTAACTGGCTGATTATGAAGGGTGATATGAACATCCTCCATATGGGTGGGCAGCATTTTGCTATCAGTTACCTTTGTAGAAATAAAGGTCTAGAGTCTTAAATATGGTTGTGATGAAGAATGTAAAACATACCTCTGAGGTTTGGTTTTTTTTCTTTTACTAGTCACATCAAAACTCTGTTGGCTTCCTCAGAAATTCTCAGATATTTTGCTCAACTTTGCTTTGAAGTTTATTTTAAGCAAAATTACAGTGGCAACTATAGCTGCACATGCAATTTTTTAAAAAAGTCAACCCTTTGGTATCAGCACAAAGATATGCACCCCCTTCAGGCAAATGATTAATGTGAGGTGGTGGAATGTATGTATTTTCTGCTGCTATAATGTTCAGCTGGGGGGGGAAGAAAAAAAGAAACTATAGGAAGATTTCTTCAAGTGAGGATATTTCCATGATGGATCACCTTTCGTTTTTGTAGCATTGCTGCCAACTCATTACCAGAACAATTAGATGCGCTCTAAGCTATTCCATGACTGTGTCCAGCCTACAGAACAACTCTGACAGCTAACAGAACAAGGGGGGAGTCAAGATAAAATCTGGCATCCGTCCACCTCTCTGAAGGGCAAATAATTATCTAACCCACACCAACTCACAATCATTAAGGAAGTGGAATTCCTGTTACAAGAGAAGACTAAAAAGTATCTTTGGAATGAACAAAGCCAGCCAAAGAGGCAAACATTAAACTTCAGACTTACCCAGACTTGACCTCGGATTAACTAATTACCTTTCAGACTTTAGCCTTCCCGGTAATATGTTAAGGCACAGTAACACAGGAAATCTAAACAGTCAACCACATGAACAGCCTTTATGAAGTGGGTGAAATTGTTCAATTGAAAGAGGGATGGACACAAACCAAAGACATTTTGTGTGGTCTGAAATGAATGGGGAGAGAGAGGTTTCCTGCCTCTTCCCGTTCATCTCAGCAATGGCTATCCATTTACTTTTCACTCTTAGCATCACTGTCTTTGAACATTTTGTGAGACATCGAAGAGTCATAGGATTCTTAAAAATTGTTCCTCACTTCAGAAGGGATAACCACAAAGCTGACAATTTCAAAAAGCACATACAAGTTCTGATCTCAATGAGAGAGACATTGTCCCCTTTATCTTATGATACTTTCATAACCTAAACCTTTGGGGGTAGGGAGGGGGGACAAGGACAAAAGGGCATTATCAATATAACATTAAATTGTTGTTGTTGTTCAGTCGTTCAGTCGTGTCCAACTCTTCGTGACCCCATGGATAGCACGCCAGGCCTTCCTGTCCTCCGCTCTCTCCCGGAGTGTGCTCAAGTTCATATTCATTGCAATAACATTAAATACAGGAAGACTAATAACAAAAAAATTCTTCAAGAGCCATCACATAAACATCAAAGTTTATCTCAACTTGAAGATACTGTCAAGTGATATAAAAATACCCCCCCAAAAGACACCTGGTGATTCTGTTCTAGGGCTATTGGAAGGAGGTACTACTAGCTGATAATATTCTGTATATGGAAACTCCTACAGGATATCACTACATACACAAAAACAGCACACATCTACCTACATGTGCTGAAACTCTCAAGCTCCTACTATAAGAAGATGACAAAGACTGGTTCACAGATATAGGTTAATCACTCACAGAGTGAAGCACCAAGTGCTGTCCTCCATGTGTAAATGACCTGCCACAGACAGAACTTCCATATTGTTCAGTGACAATACAAACACAAACACAATACTTTTCAATGGAGCCAGTTTGCACATTAAGCTGCCAGTAATTAAATGATTCGTGTGTGAACCAGCCCCAAAAGAATCCCATGAGAACTGGTTGGATGTGCCAGCACTAAATCAAAGAAATATTTTACAGAATTCAGATGGTCTCCAGTCAAGTTACTGCTACTTACCTAGAGAAATGCAGTCCTGTTATCATGTGTCTGTCTGTCTGTCTATCTATTTATTTTCTATACTGCCCAATAGCCGACGCTTTCTGGGCAGTTCACAGAAATCAAAACTACAAAGTACAACATAAAACAATATAAAATATGAAAGCTTAAAACTACAGTATAAAAGTACAACCAGAATAAATCCTAGCCGCAATGCAGAAATTTAAAATACATGTAAATACATTATCTACATGTGGATGGTGTTACAGACACATGTGTTCAGGTCTTTTCCCACAAACTGCAGGATGCCATGAAGGAACTAATCCCGCCCCCCCATAAAAAAAACGATGAGGAATTCAGACACCACAACTCAGGGTACTCAAATATAAGGTTTATAATAAAAATAGATGAATAAAATATATGCATGGCCTTTAGAATAAGGGTGCACGAAAGTCACTTACCTGGTCTCGCAGTTTTTCGCGGTGGGGGGGAGGCGCTTCGCTGCTCCCCCCGCGAAATTCAGGCCGGGGGGGAGGCTTCCCGCCTCGCCCCGCCGAAATTCAGGCCAGGGAGGAGGCGCCTCGCCTCGCCCGGCCACGAAACAAAAAGTTAAAAAAAAAAGACCTCATCATAGGCTACGTGACGATTTACATAGCCTATCACAGCTAGATTTCCAAAGTCAGCCGTGATAGGCTACGTAAATCGTCACGTAGCCTATCACGGGTGACTTTGAAAAAAAAAAAAAAAGCATGTACACAAATGGCGGTGGCCCATGGGCGCCGCCATTTGCGTTCCTTATTTTGGCACGCCTAGTCTACGTAAAGATAGCATGCCCTTATTTTTGCCGTAGTCTACGTAAATCTTTACGTAGACTAGATGTTCCAAAATAAGGAACGCAAATGGCGGCGCCCATGGGCCGCCGCCATTTGCGTACGTGCTTCTTTTTTTTTTCAAAGTCACCCGTGATAGGCTACGTGACGATTTACATAGCCTATCACAGCTGACTTTGGAAATCTAGCCATGATAGGCTACGTAAATCGTTACGTAGCCTATCATGGGTGTGTTTTTTTTTTCTACTGTAGCTTTTTTTTTTTTTGCAATGGTGGCGGCGGCAGCCGGTCGGGAGACTGGCCGCCGCCCCTGCCCACGACGAAATGCCGCCGAACCGCCGCCAGGACCCGCTGCCAGGAGGGACATTCGCCAAAGGTAAGTCCCGTCCTGGGGGGTGGCGGGGGGGTGGCGAATTTCACCGCCGATTTCGGGGGGCCGAATGCGTTGGCGCTCGGCCCCCCAAAGATTCGGGGAAAAATTCTCCGCCATCCCTACCCACATGTCTGAGGTCCCACTTCTCACTGTATACGTTCTCAAGTCAGCTGTAGTCACCAGATCACTCTTCTTCAAAAGCCCACCTACAAGCAGGGCCTGGACTATTCCCAGCCAAAATTCACATTATTGGTGCTTACCTATAAATCCCTAAATGGATTGGGACCAGGGTAACTAAACACACTGTCTTCTATTACACCAACCTGTCTGAACACTGAGTATGACAACCAAAGCTTTCCTCTGGATCCACCCCCCACTATCTGGATGGCGACTGGAAAGAGGGACCCTTCAGCCATGGCACCCTGCTTAGGGCATGCTCTCTCCAGGACAGCTCATCTTGCCCCAACTTTAATGTCATTCTAGCACCAGGCAAAGACTTTATACTTGTCCAGGGTTTTAAGAGGTTGTTTCAGTTTACTGTATTGCGTTTTTTTTAAAAAAAAAATCTGATTTGCTCTGGTTTTATGCTGAAATAAATGCTGTTGCTCTGTTCTATTATTTGCTTTTATGTGATTTTATATGTTAGAGTGATATTTTATTCTTCTTCTATGCCATTTTGATAGCTTCATTGCAGGTTGAACGAAAAGTCTTAAATAAATAAAATACTGATGTTGCCTAGGCATTGGAATCAGTTACCAGTAGATATCAGGAGGTGCTCTTTTTGTCTGCTCTTTGAAAGGGGTGAAGAATATTTCTAGTTGGTTGAGTAGTTTTACTCTCTATTCTGTATTTTTATTTTTGTTTTTCAGTACTTGGAATAGTGACCTAGAAATGTTTTAAGTAATAAAGAATTGAATGGTTTTTTCCCCTTTTTCTTATGCAAAGATCAGCTTTACTGGCATGATGACATTGACAGAAGCAATCACAACTCGCTCCAAACATTTAAGTATGTTTTAAGAACAAAGACATATTCTCATTAGATGCATATCGCAGACCCCCTTCCTGCTCAGCTGTGCACACTGATGATTTTCTAAGGATGTTGCCTTAGGAGTCAGACACATGTGAGTGCAGGATTTTTTAGTCTATTGTTAATCCTAGCAGCAGGTTTAAACATGTTTCTATGTTCAGTGACTTTTATTTTCCATTGGTGATGGTGTATTCTTCTTTTTTGGGGTCTTATTCCTCCCCCTGCCCCCACTCTGCAGTAAGGTTCCTCTTCACACAATGCATAGTTAAGCGATGGAATTCACTACCACAAGACATAGTGATGGCCATCCGTTCGGATGGATTTAAAAGCAGGTTAGACAAATTCCCGGAGGAGAAGGGTATCAGTGGCTACTAGTCCTCTGTTCTGATGCCTATATGCTACCTCCAGTATCAGAAGCAGTATGCCTATGTACACCAGTTGCTGGGGAACATGGGCAGGAGGATGCTGTTGCACTTGGGTCCTGCTTCTGGGTTTCCCATGGGCAGCTGGTTGGCCTCTGTGTGAACAGAATGCTAAACTAGATGGACCCTTGGTCTGATCCAGCATGGCTCTTCTTATTCTTATGTTCTTAAGGCTTTATGGCAGAATGTTTCATTTAGGGGTGCACGAAAGCCACTTACCTGGTCTCGCAGCTTTTTGCGGTGGGGGGGAGGCGCTTCGCTGCTCTCCCCCCCGAAGTTCAGGCCGGGGGGGGAGGCTTCCCACCTTGCCAGGCCAAAATTCAGGCCAGGGGGGAGGCTTCCCGCCTCACCCGGCCGAAATTCAGGCCAGGGAGGAGGCGCCTCGCCTTGCCCGGCTGCGAAATAAAAAAGTTTTTTTTAAAAAAAACCGCCCCCATGATAGGCTACGTGACGATTAACGTAGCCTATCATGGCTAGATCTGCAAAGTCAGCCATGATAGGCTACGTAAATCGTCACGTAGCCTATCATGGGTGACTTAAAAAAAAAAAGTGCGTACGCAAATGGCGGCCCCCATAGGGAGCCGCCATTCGTGTTCCTTATTTGGTCGCTGTAGTCTACGTAATCTTTACGTAGACTACAGCGACCAAATAAGGAACGTGAATGGCGGCTCCCTATGGGGGCCGCCATTAGCCGTACGCGCTTTTTTTTTTTTAAAGTCACCCGTGATAGGCTACGTGACAATTTACGTAGCCTATCATGGCTGACTTTGCAAATCTAGCCATGATAGGCTACGTTAATCGTCATGTAGCCTATCACGGGGGCATTTTTTTGTTTTTAGTTTTATTGGAATGGCGGCGGCGGCAGCCGGTCGAAAGATCGGCTGCCGCCCCCGCCCCTGACGAAGACCCGACGAACCGCCGCCGGGACCCGCCGCCGGGAGGGATATTCGGGAAAGGTAAGTCCCGTCCCAGGGGGGGTGTGGGGGTGGGGGGCTGCAGAGAATTTCTCCCTGAGACTTCTTCGGGGGGCCGAACACGTTGGCGCTCGGCCCCCCGAAGTTTCGGGGAGAAATTCTCCGCCAACCCTAGTTTCATTGTAGCACAGTTAAGGGCCAAACTAAGCAATATGTCATTCATGCAGATAGCAAATTTAGGAATGGCTTTTAAAAATAAATAGCAGGTGTGAGGGGCAATCTGGATGGGGACTCTGGATGGGTGGAGCCTTTGCCCTTTGTTGTGGTTCCTATATGGATTGGGACCTTCATGCTCATTATTTGCATTGGAAGAATAATCAGGGTCCTGTCTTAAGTCACCAACATCAGGTACAGACATTTGAAGCTGGCTCACTGCTGGACAGGGTATATGATTATGGAGATGGAATCCCTATAGACCTGAATCATCCCTCTCCCCAGCCCTCCATCAACTTAGGACACATTTAGGATAAATTAACACCCCGTCCCCCCGCACACAAACACACATAATTCAACAAGGCCTCAGTGAAGCAGAACAGCACAGCAAGCTCTTCCATGATTTGGTCAGATATGAAGCCTCCCTCCCTTCCCATTGGCTAAGCTGGCATTCATCAGTAGAGAGGCCTGCAGGTAAGCTACACACACAATGGGCCTATATTAGCCCCGAAGTCTAGAAACATTTGTGGATCTTCCTCCTCCCATAGGCTCTGTCTTTGAAACCCACACCAGGCTCAGTTAAGAGGACCCAAAATGGAAGCCTCTAACAAGCTCTGACAATCTTGTGCATCACTCTATGGTTCTGCTGCTCCTAGCAATGGTAAAGCTGGGCATCACTGTGGTAGTTCTGAGAGGCACAGGCAGACAATATTCTCCCAAGGTGGGGTTTGGTCTTTGAGAGTCTGCACTGAACTTGTTTCACCATCTCCAGGTCTCTCTACTATCATCACTCTCCACTCCCAAGGCTAAAACGCACAAGCACTAGCAGAACAGGATCACAGAATCATAGAATCATAGAATAGTAGGGTTGGAAGTAGGGATGTCAGAGAATTCCACCACAGATCTTGGTAAGGCCAAATGCCAGTGCATTCAGCCCCCCGAAATCCATGGCGGAATGAAGCCCCCCCACCCCCCACCCTGTGAAATGGGCCCGGAACAGAGCACCTACCTGCTGCCGTCCATGCTGACTTGCGAATGGTGGCCACGTCTGCGGCCGCCATTCGCTTCTTCCATGTAACCATGATAGGCTACGTAAATACTTACGTAGCTAATGCAGGGATGCCATTTGCATCCCTGAGGAAGCCGTGATAGGCTACGTAAATATTTACGTAGCCTATCACAGCAAAACTAAGGGAACGCAAATGGCGGCAGCTACGGCAGCTGCCATTTGCATTCCTTTTTTTTGCCATTTTAGGCTATGTAAATATTTACGTAGGCTATTACGGCAAAAAAAAGAAAGAAAAAGGAATGCAAATGGCGTACTGGCCACCATTTGCATTCCTTTTTTTTTTTTGCCGTAATAGCCTACGTAAATATTTACGTAGCCTAAAACAGCAAAAAAAAGGGAACGCAAATGGCAGCCGCCGTAGCCACCGCCATTTGCGTTCGCTGTTGTTGTTGTTTTTTTGTCGTGTTAGGCTACGTAAATATTTATGTAGCCTATCACAGCAAAAGGCAGGGACGCAAATGGTGCTAGCTACGGCAGCCGCCATTTGCGTCCCTGTAGGCTGCCCAGCGGCCAGATGTCCAGTTGCAGGTGGCCCCGGCCGGTGGCTCTGCGGAATCTCCATGGAGCGGAGCTGGCAGGAGAGAATTTTGGGGGGAGGGACGGAGCGCCTCCCCCCAACCGCGAAAGTCACCCTTCGAAAAGGTAAGTGATTTTCATACATCCCTACGTGAAACAGGACACCTACCTGCTGCCGTTAGCGCTGATTTGCGAATGGTGGCTGCGTCCGCGTCTGCCATTCGCTTCTTCACTATAGCCATGATAGGCTACGTAAATTCTAATGCAGGGAGACCATTTGCATCCCTGTGGAAGCCGTGATAGGCTGCCTAAGTATTTATGTAGCCTATCACAGCAAAAAAAAAAGGGAACGCAAATGGCGGCGGCTACGGCCGCCGCCAGTTGAGTTCCCTTTTTTTTTTTTTGGCCGTGATAGCCTACATCAATATTTACATAGGCTATTACGGCAAAAGAGAGGGGCGCAAATGGCGTAGTGCCTGCCATTTGCGCCCATCTCTTTTGCCGTAATAGGCTACGTAAATATTTACGTATCCTATCACGGCAAAATACAGGGAAGCAAATGGCGGCAGCTATGGCTGCCACCATTTGTGTCCCTGCAGGTTGCCCAGCGGCCAGATGTCCGGCTGCGGGCGGCCCCGGCTGGCGGCTCCATGGAATCGATGTGGAGTGGAGCCAGACCGAGAGAATTTCGGGGGGAGGGATGGAGCGCCTCCCCCCCACCACGAATGTCACCCTTCGAAAAGGTAAGTGACTTTCATACATCCCTAGTTTGAAGGAGCCTATAAGACCATCGAGTCCAACCCCCTGCTCAATCAAAGAGTTCAAGTCAAAGCATCCCTGACAGATGGCTCTCCAGCCTCATTTTGAATGCTTCCAGTGTGGGAGAGACCAGTACCTCCCTAGGTCATTGGTTCCATTTAGGGATGTGAGAACACATCCCAGCTCGGGTTCTCCGGGTGCCCCTGAGCTTTCCCCCTGCTCACTGGCTGTCCAGGCTGCAGTCACCCCCCCCCCCAGCTCAATGAGTAGCCCGCAACTGACCTGGGCCTGTTTGTCTCTGTGCTGATCACCATGATTAAAAAAAAATGGCAATTGGCAGCAGTTGCCTATAGAGTTATATGCAAAATAGCTCTGTAGTCTAGATTCTATGGGCGATTCACAGAGCTTTTTGCGTATAAATTTATGTGGGCACATATCTCCCCTCAGTCTTCTCCACTCAAGGCTAAACATGCCTAGTTCTTTCAGTCTCTCTTCACAGCGCTTTGTTTTCAGTCCCCTGATTATCTTCGTTGCCCTCCTCTGAACCCTCTCCAGTTTGCCTGCATTCTTCATAAAGTGTGGCACCCAGAACTGGACACAGTAGTCAAGGTGAGGCCTAACCAGTGCTGAGTGGAGGGGAACTAGTACTTCCTGGGATTTGGAAGCTATGCTTCTATTAATGCAGCCCCAAATGTGCCTTTTTTTGCAGCCACATCACATTGTTGGCTCATATTCAGCTTGTGAACTACAACAATTCTGAGATCCTTCTTGCTTGTAGTATTGTTGAGCCGAGTATCGCGCATCTTGTAACTGTGCATTTGGTTTCTTTTTCCTAGGTGCAGGACTTGGCATTTATCCCTATTAAATTTCATTCCATTGTTTTCTGCCCAGTGCTCCAGGCTATAAAGATCACTTTGAATTTTGTTTCTGTCTTCCAGGTTATTAGCTATCCCACCCAATGTTGTGTCTGCAAATATGATAAGCATTCCCTCTACCTCCTCTTCCAACGCATTAATAAAAATGTTGAAGAGCACTGGATGTACGAAACACCTACCTGGCTCTGCGCCAGGCAATTTGCGGCACTCCGTCCCTCCCCCCAGAATCCTTGATGGGGGGAGAGGCGATTCGGTCCTCCTCCCCAGAATCCTGCCCGGCCGGCTCCGCTTCGCGGCCAAGTCCCCAGGTTCCTCCTTTTTGCCCTTTTTGAAGATAGGGACAACATTAGCCCTCCTCCAGTCATCTGGCACTTCACCTGTCTTCCATAATTTTTCAAAGATAATAGGAAGTGGTTCTGAGAGTTCTTCTGTCAGTTCCTTTATTACTCTAGGATGCAGTTCATCTGTCCCTGGAGGTTTGAACTCATTCAAAGTAATTATAGGGATGTATGAAACTCACTTACCTTTTTGTGGAATTTTTCACGGTGGGGGGGGAGGCGCTCTGTCCCTCCCTCTGGAATCCTTGATGGCCGGCAGATTCAGCGGCGGCAGTTCTGGCGGCAGCAGTTCCGGCAGCAGCGGTGGTTTGGCAGCAGCGGCGGCTCCGGCGGCTGGTCTCCTGGCCAGCCACAGCCGGGCTGCTGCCGCCGCCATTGCTGTCCTTGCAGCCAGCCATGATAGGATACGTAAGAATTTACGTAGCCTATCACAGCTGGGTAAAAAAACAAAAAGAAAAACCCAGCGTATGCAAATGGTGGCGGCTATGGTGGCCACCATTTGCGTTCCCTATTCTTCGCTGATTTATGTAAGATAAAACAGCGAAAAAAAGGGAAACGCAAATAGTGCCCAATACGCTATTTGCGTTCCCTTGTTTTTCCCCATTTTATCTTAAGTAAATATTTATGTAAGATAAATCAGTGAAAAATAGGGAACGCAAATGGTGGCCGCTGCCATTTGCGTACACTGGGTTGTTGTTGTTGTTTTTTTACCCAGCCATGATAGGCTACGTAAATTCTTACGTAGCCTATCATGGCTGACTGCAAGGGCAGCAATGGCGGCAGCAGCAGCCCGGCTGTGGCCGGCCAGGAGACCAGCCGCTGGAGCTGCCACCGCCGCCACCAAATCCGCCGCAGGTAAGTACCGTCCCGGGGGGATTCCGCGGGGGGCGGGGGGCAGGAGGCCGTTCTAAAGAATCCGGCCTCACTGGAATCCATGGCGGAATTTTCTGCCATCGCTAAGTAATTAGGTATTCCTTGACCATATGCCTATCATATGGTCAAGGATAGATGCATCAGATGTCAGATACATCTCCAAGGCAGATGAGCCATGCACCCACCTCCAAGTCCCACTGTCCTGTATTCACTGACTGCTTGTCCCAGGATGAGATCCACATGCTGAAGTAGGGATGTAGCCTATCATGGCTCGGGAAAAAAAAAAAACAGCGTACGCAAATGGTGGCGGCTACAGCGGCTACCACAGCCGCCATTTGCGTTCCCTATTTTTCACCATTTTAGCTTACATAAATATTTACCTAGGCTATTACGGTGAAAAAAAGGGGAACACAAATAGTGTAGTGGGCGCTATTTGCGTTCCTTTTTCCCCCTCCATTTTAGCCTACGTAAATATTTATGTAAGCTAAAACGGTGGGGAAAAAAGGAACGCAAATAGCGCCCACTATGCTATTTGTGTTTCCCTTTTTTTCGCCATAATAGCCTACATAAATATTTATGTAGACTAAAACAGCGAAAAATAGGGAACGCAAATAGGCCATGGTATCCGCCACCATTTGCGTATGCCGTTTGTTGTTGTTGTTGTTGCTTGGCTTGCTGTGATAGGCTACGTAAAGACTATCATGGCAAAGACCCAGATGTAAATGGCGGCCATGGCAACCGGTCGAAAGATCAGCTGCCACTGCCGCCGCCGCTGCCAGACTCACCACCGGACCCGCTGCTGTCTGGAACATCTGCCCCAGGTAAGCCTCATCCCGGGGGGAATCCATGGGGGGGGCGGGGGGGAGCAGGTTGTTCCGCCATGGATTTCGGAGGGCTGAATGCCAGTGCATTCGGCCTCACTGAAATCCGTGGCGGAATTCTCTGCCATCCCTAGCTGAGAGTCCTTTAGCTCTTGCTCTTTGGCTTGGGTCAGATGCTTGCTCCTCCAGCAAGCTGTGAGGATTAAATACTAGGGTTGTCTGAGAATTTCATTACAGTTTGCAAATCATTCACAAATGCTTCATTCACCTGAAAAGGAATGTATGTTCCCCCAAAATGTTTGCAAATTCCCAAACTTGCATTTGTTTTTGCAAATGTGCCCCGTTTAAAATCACAGCTTTAAAATGCACAACTTTAAAAGTACACAGCTTTTTAAAGATACACACATGAATAACTATGAATTTCTGCCATGCCATGTCCAGCTCATCACAGAGCCTCAGAAACATTAGCCCAGGATTCTCTTCCAACTATTCGACTTCATAGCTGGGTTTGGCAACTGGCAGACAGGTATACCAATCTGGAAGCCCAGTCCATATTTTACAGGTGAACAATCCAGCCATAGTGTAAAAGAAGGAGTTCATCTATTCAGGGAAGTGATCAGGTTATGGATGCTACCACCATTTATATAATGAACTTTGATTAAATCCCGCCACGTCTGTACTGTAATGTGTATATATTGCCTCAGTCAAGGCAATTTACTGAATAAATGGTTTCCATATTTAAATGGTATACAGTCCAAGGTTGCAATTCTATATCTGTTTACCTGGGAGTAAGCCCCATTGGACCTAATGGAACTTACTTCTGAGTAGGTATGTATAGGATTGCACCAAAAAGCTTTAGTGGAATTTCATACACATTTCACTTATTGAAAATAAATAAATAGAATTTCTATTATTGAATGCTGAGTATTTTTTAAAAAAAATTCTTTTGGAATTCAGTTTTGAGAGGGGCAGTTTAAAGAACGTTTTGCTCTTGTTGATAAATGTGGGTAACAAGGTTACACATCACTTTGTTACATTTGATACTTTTAACCTTTGTTCACCTCCTCTAAAATCTCTCGTTCAAATATAATCTATAATTGGACCACTGAAATGAATAAATTTAGGAGAATATAAACTTGAGCATTTTGCAAGAAAATCTGATGTATACTCAATATTCACGTTAGATCTAAGGCAGTGAAACGATATGAAAACCATTTCAATTTTAGGGAGCTCTTAGAATTTCTGTCCTTTAACTAAAATTCTGTCCTTTAATGAAAAATCTCTGCTAGAGCAGAGAAATAATACATACACAAAATCTGACTGTCCCTTATTAATTCAAGAATTTCTTATTCAAATGCTGCACTGATTCATTTTGGGGGAGACATATATGGTTGGAGAAACGAGACAAGGAAGGCAGTTGAGCCTACCTTTTCTTTCTTTCTTTCTTTCTTTCTTTCTTTCTTTCTTTCTCTTTTACACTGAGAATAAAGAATGCAGTGTCCATTTTCATTTTCTTTTGTTCTGGGCAATCTCATTAAATTCAGGGGGGTGGGTTCTTGAAAGATGGAGAGATTTCACAGAAAAGGTTAAGAGAAATTGGATATGATGGGATTTACACCTCTTTGGAAATGCTTTTTGAAAACCCATTCATTACATTTGGGTAGGATCATCTGTCTAGGCTGAACTTGGTACTTCTTTTATTTTGCTGCTTAATCTTTCTGATTGCTGGCTGAGAGAGGCTACATTTTAAAAATTCCAGGGGGTGGGGTGGCAACATTTTGTTATGCTGCCAGAAAGCAAACAGACCATCCATACAGAAAATCCAGAGACCACACAATCCCATTGTGAACAAACCCTTGGATTTAAGATGGTTTCTATCATAATTATTAATGCTGGTTGCTGGGACTATAGCACAGGAAGAGCTTAACTGTTTCAGGATGTGTCTGTCAATTTCTTGGCAGTTTGGGGATGTATGGAACTAAAGCTACAGTTATTTTGCAGCAAAACTTATCTATTCTTGAAAAGATCAAGAATCAGTTAAAAAATTATTGCTCTTTATTCTCCATATGTATTCCAGTCAAGACTGAGGACCAAGGCAGACATTAGTTTAAAGATGTAGATGTCTTTGTTTTCATTTTTACTCTAGTGTAAGCAGGAGCCCTGGTCCAGATTGGGGCCCCCTGCACCTGCAATTGATATTGCAAAATAGTGATCCATTAAAGTAAATGAATCACTATTCTGCAATATAAATTGCAGGTGTGTGTGTCTGTGTGTGATCTGAATTGGGACCATAGCAGGGAGGAAGGGTTAATCCCCACCGCACCCTCATTTTAGGATCCCAATCTGTTGGAGTCCCTGCAATTATGCTAGAGTAAAAATGAAAAAATCAAAACAAAATCCAAACATATTTGCTAGCTACATCTTTAAAGTAATGTCTGCTTTGGCCCTAACACACCAGATATACATCTTCCATAACTATCCTGGGTTCTCCCTCCTCTTCTTCAATTTTTTTTTTCTTCCTAGAAACAAATCTGGTTAGGAAGGAAAGAGCTGCAAAATGCTTTTTGATTGTTAGCGTTAGGAGCCTGCTGTCTGGATGCACCCTTAGAGTTAAGATGTTTTCCCTTGGTCACATCACCAATTTATTATTTACTTATTTACAATATTTATATATACCGCTCCACATTTAAGCAGATTCCAGAGTGCTGAACAATAAAAGTTAAGAATAAAACACCATTTTATTTGTTTATTTATTAAACAGAATACCAATAAACACTGAGCCTGGTCAATCAAGGAAGGCTTGCTGAAATAAAAATGCATACTGCGGGCACTGAAAACAACACAATGTTGGTGCTTGTCTGACCTCTGGAGGCAGGGGGTTCCACAGAAAAAGAGCCACCACATTAAATGCTCTACTCCAGGTGGACTCCAACCAGGCCAAAGGTCCATCCAGAATCACCAGGAGCATCCCATCTGATGGCCTCAGTGATCAGGCAGGTTGATAAGTGAGAAGGTATTCTTTCAAGTGGGAGGAAAGCTATGGCACACCTAGACAGCATAGTAAGAAGCAGAGACATCACCTTGCCAACAAAGGTCCGTCTAATCAAAGCTATGGTTTTCCCAGTAGTAACGTATGGCTGTGAGAGCTGGACTATAAGGAAGGCTGAGCGCCGAAGAATTGATGCTTTCGAACTTTGGTGCTGGAGAAGACTCTTACGAGTCCCCTGGACTGCAAGGAGGTCAAATCAGTCAATCCTAAAGAGAATCAACCCTGATTGCTCATTGGAAGGACAGATACTGAAGCTGAAGCTCAAATATTTTGGCCACCTAATGCGAAGAGAAAACTCCCTGGAAAAGACCCTGATGCTGGGAAACACTGAAGGCAAAAGGAGAAGGGGACGGCAGAGGATGAGATGGCTAGATAGCATCACCGATGCAATGAATATGGACTTGAACACGCTCCGGGAGAGAGCGCAGGACAGGAAGGCCTGTTGTGCTATGGTCCATGGGGTCACGAAGAGTCAGACACGACTGAATGACTGAACAACAACAATTATTTCAAGTATCCTGATCCCAGGTGGTTTAGGGATTTATACACTACTACTAAAATCTTAAACCTGGCCTGGTAGCAAATAGGCACCCAGTGCAGTTCCCTCAGCAAATGTGTTGAATACTGCAAAGTGGCAGCTCCTGACAACAGCTGAACTGCTGCATTCTGCACTAGCTCCAGCTTCCAGAGCAGCCTTAAAGGCAGCTCCACATAGAGTGCATTGCAGTAATCCAGTCTTGAGATTATCAGCACCAAGCTATCCCTGTCCAGGAGAGGCATCAGCTGGCTTATCAGTTGAAGCTGATAAAAGGCACTCTGAGCCACCATGGCCAATTGTGCCTCCAGTGGCATAGATGGATCTGGAATACCCCCAGACTATGTATGAACCTGATCTTTCAGAGGGAGTGCAACCCCAGCCAGAATAGGCAATGAATCGATACCCCAGACTTGGGAACCACTTATCCACAGGGCTTCCATCTTTCCAGGATTCTGCTTCAGTTTATTGGCCCTCATCTAACCCATCACTGAGTCTAGATACTGATCCAGGAATTGCACATCCTCACCTGATTCAGATGTCACAGGGAGATAGAGCATCATCATGTCATCAGCATATTGATGCTACTTGTCTCCAAATCCCCTAATGACCACTCCCAGCAGCTTCATATAGATGTTGAACAACACTGGGGACAAGATGGTGCCCTGTAGAATCCCATAGCTCAATTGCCAAGCGCCTGAGGAATGGTCAATGTTACTTCCTGAAATTGACCCCGCAGGTAAGACAGGAACTGGTATAACACAGGGCCTCCAATGCCCAACCTATGGAGTCGATCCAGGAGGATATCATGGTCAATGGTATCAAAAGCTGATGAGAGGTTGAGCAGCATTAACAGGGTCATACTCCCCCCTGTCCCTCTCCCAATAAAGGTTATCCATCAGGCTGATCAAGGCTGATTTGGTCCCATAACCAGGTTGAAACCCAGTCTGGAATGGGTCTAGTTATGTAACGCTGATAGGTGAATTGCTCTGGTCAACATTTCTAACTGATTTTTCTTTCTATGTGGCAGATGTGCTTTTAAAAAGGTGGGGAGAAGAAGGTTATGGAATAGCTTTGTTCTGCCCTTAATTACCTTACCAGTATTCCTTGTGTTGCAGGATAGAGTTAAGCTGGAAAATAAGTTGAACTTTGCATTGGCCCATACTAAAATTAAGAATGATGTCTACAGTCTACTGTATTATCAAAGTTATTTGCAATCGAATTCCAGTTTGGGGAGTCATATACTGTACTTTAAACATATGGTGCCTAGAGGAGAAGAGAATATAAAAAGTGATGTAAGCTACAGGGCCTCTTCTGATGTTAGCTTAGTGTTATGGGTAATATGTGCCACTCTCATGCTTCACTAATAAAGGCTGTATTACAGGTTCCTCCCAAATGGCCTATGTCTCTTTAATGTTACTGCCATGGCTTGTTATGGTCTGAAACTGGCACTGTGATGAACGGATTTCACACCAGTGACAAATGGGGATTTTGCACTTTCGAACAAATAACATGAACCGAAACTCAGTTACCCTTTGAAATATACACTTCTCCAAATTTTCTAATTCAGGTCTCCAATCTTAAATGCATATATTAGGGGAAAGTGCACCCTCCCCTCCAAAAGAAAACTTATTAGTGAAAATAACATTCAAGAGAGCATTATATATTTATATTAGGAACACTGTCTTCCAAAAATGGTGTATCTCAAGTAAAATAGTCTACAAAAATGCATGTAAAATGCATACACATTTTCATGTGGACTTTTAAAAAAAATCTTCAGCATTCAGGACAAATCAAATTTAAGACTGGAAAAATCCACAAATCTTGGGATGAACTGAAGTAAAGAATGGAAAAATGAGAAACTGAAATGGACAGATTCACCCATCCCATGTAGGGATGTGGCGGATGCCCAGCTGAGTCTGGGACTCCATCACTCCCCCCGGCCCGCAACCTCTGGGCTGCACCCACCATGCCCCTGCCCTCACTCACGCCCGCTCATGCCCTCCCAGACTTACTGTGACCCATCTGGTGAGCACTCACCATTTTGATGCTTTTTTTTTTTTTTTGGAAAAGCGGAGTTTTAAAAGATGTGCACAGTTTGGAGCCAGGAAAGCTTAATATGTGCAATATTAGAGGCATTATGCATTATTTAAATAGGCACATTTTTTAAAACTCCCTTTTTTCCATTAAAAAAGTGGCAAAATGGTGGGTGCTTGCCAGACAGGCCCACGGTGAGTGTGAGCGACTTGCCGAGCTTGTGGGGGCTCGAGGGCGGGTCTGGGGGGGGCGAGTGGGGGCAGCACTTCAGCGGGCACCTGGAGAACCCGGGCCAGGGTGTGTTAACACATCCCTAATCCTATGTGGCCTATGTCTTGTAACATTTCTGTCATGGCTTGTTATTGTTTCTGGTAATATGCCAAATGGATTTCACACCAGTTGCAAGCTGCTCTGCTCTGCTTTCCAGACACACTGCTTGATACACACCAGTCACGTCTTTCGCACCATCGTTATTCCCTCTACAGCTCACAGTCATGTTACATTGATTGCAGCTCATATCAGTAAACTTCTGAATGCAGCATGTAGGATCATAGGGGGGAAATTAAAATAAAGGTTAATGTCATCTTTTTATGGTTGACTGGTGCTTTAAAAAGACCAAGGAGGGAAAGGTAGCCTCTGAAGTCTGATATATTTATTAGATGGCATACCATCAGAGAGAAGTCCCAACCTCAGCTGTCAAGGTTGAGCTCATCATCAGGGAGGGAGGATTATAAGTGGCTCAAACTGCAGCTGTGGTGGGCGCTGCAATAACTCACCTCCCCAGCTCGAGCTGACACATGACCAACATTGGGAGAAGAATCTGACGTACAAGAGCAGGAAAAAAAGTATCTGGAATAAAGTATATTATTATCCACAGGTATCCTCAAAGTTCAGTCTAATTTAAAAGAAGCAAGTGATGGGAAAACAGATAATAAAACCTCTAAAGAAACTGTAGAGAATATTGAATTTTTATTCTCCTTCTTTGTTTTATGTATAATTATTGTACGAACAACAACTATTTATTTGAAACAGGGGTACACAACCTATGTCCTGGCAGGCAAATGCAGCCTTTATTGCCCCCCCCCTGCCCCAGGTTCCCTTACCCCAATCCTGAATTTCCCAACCATCACCTCTCTACTCCCTCCCACAGAGGTAGTCATACACATCACTCTTTCTCTGATGTTGCTAGTACGGAGGAAAGACTGATATGAATTAGGATCACTGGGACGTATGTGTGTGTGCACACCCATGTGTGTATATTTGTGCATACATGTGTATGTGCCCATGGGTGTGTGTGGATGCATACACATATGTGCACACATGCATGAGTGTGCTTGTGCGTGGTGGCCCTGAACCCTGGGCCAGCTTCACATGTGGTCCTTGGGGCTGAAAAAGTTGTGCGCCCTTGATTTAAAACATTGTTAGCCCACACTTTTAAGCTGAAATGGCTCTCAGAATGACTTATATTAAGGGTGGTTGCCAGGGTGGACAACTTCAGGGGGTCTGGGATAGAGATGTCTGTCACTGGGAAATCCAGTTCTTTTCTGTATCAACAGAGTTCTGCAGTGTGTACAATTCAATTTGCACCTGCGAGCTGAGCTGCAGGCTGTTCCCTGAAATCCAGGACAAATTTGCGCATGGGGGGGTCTGCAATTTACTCAAATGTCTGTGCAAGTTGTGCAAATTATGGCAGAAATGTGTGTAATTTTGGAAATTCAGCCATAATTTGTGAAATTTCAGACATAATTTGTGTAAATTGCTCACTGCAGATTAAGTCAGGAACCACAGTAGGAACCAAAGCGAAGTTCAGGGGGCCAAACCTAGGAAAACTCATCAAATTCCACCCCCAAATGGATTTCTCTGACATCCGTAGTCTGGGGGACATTTTTGCCATTCCTGCCCCCCCACACACACAGTGCACTCCATGGGACATCCCACATCCACATCCCACAGAAAATCAGCAGCAAACCCCGCCATAACACACCATAGTGCCTAAAGGCTTGTTCTTCAGGACAAGCTAAATCAGACCCTTGTAGTGTTCTAGCACTCCATAGCACTAAAAGCACTTTTTTTTGTTGTTTTTGAAAAATGGCTGCCACTAAATTCAGCGGTATGCTGGTGGAGTGCCCTGGGGTGGGTATCACATCGGCACACAGGCCACATTGTAGCCCGCCTCCTAGGGGTGCACGAAAGCCACTTACCTGGTCTCGCAGCTTGCTTCGCGGTGGGGGGGAGGCGCTTCGCTGCTCTCCCCGAAGTTCAGGCCAGGGGGGGAGGCTTCCCGCCTCGCCCGGCCGAAATTCAGGCCAGGGGGGAGGCTTCCCGCCTCGCCCGGCCGAAATTCAGGCCGGGGAGGAAGCGCCTCGCCTCGCCCGGCCGCGAAATAAAAAGTAAAACAAAAAACAAAAAACGCCCCCGTGATAGGCTACATGATGATTAACGTAGCCTATCACGGCTAGATCTGCAAAGTCAGCCATGATAGGCTACGTTAATCGTCACGTAGCCTATCACAGGTGACTTTAAAAAAAAAAAAAGTGCGTACGCAAATGGCGGCCCCCATAGGGAGCCGCCATTCGCGTTCCTTATTTGGTCGCTGTAGTCTACGTAAATCTTTATGTAGACTACGGCGAAAATAAGGGCAACGCAAATAGCGTTACCCTTATTTTCGCCGTAGTCTACTTAATCTTTATGTAGACTACAGCAACCAAATAAGGAACGTGAATGGCGGCTCCCTATGGGGGCCGCCATTAGCCATACGCGCATTTTTTTTTTGTAAAGTCACCCGTGATAGGCTACGTGACGATTAACGTAGCCTATCATGGCTGACTTTGCAAATCTAGCTGTGATAGGCTACGTTAATCGTCACGTAGCCTATCACGGGGGCATTTTTTTTTTTTTTTTACTTTTATTGGAATGGCGGCGGCGGCAGCCGGTCGAAAGACCGGCTGCCACCTCTGCCCCTGTCAAAGACCTGATGAACCGCCACCGGTACCCGCCGCCGGGAGGGACATTCGGGAAAGGTAAGTCCCGTCCCAGGGGGGGCGGGGGGCGGGCGGGTGCGGAGAATTTCTCCCTGAAACTACTTCGGGGGGCCGAACACGTTGGCACTCGGCCCCCCGTAGTTTCGGGGAGAAATTCTCCCCCATCCCTACCGCCTCCACATTACATCGATAAAAACAAGACATGCAAAATGTTATGTTTATGTTGTGAAATTATGATGATGTGAAAGGTCAGTAGTGAAAGGTGAATCTAAGCATGTCCCGAGTGCTTTTGAGTCTCACAAGTTAACATCGGCATTATGGAGCAATTAGATTATAGAGCAGCTAGGCCAGGTGGCCTGGCACCAGGCAGGGTTAAGCCCCACTACCTTTTTAATTTTTTAATTAAGCCATGGGTACAGCAGTGCTATCTTGACCAGCCTGGGGTTCCAGTCCATGACACATGTCATTGCACTTGACATGTAATTAAAAGCCAAGGTGATATAGCCAAGTGGTTAGAGTGTTGGACTAGGACTGGGGAGACCTGGATCCAAATCTCCACTCAGACATGATACTTGCTGCTGGGTGACCTTAGACCAGTCACTACCTCTCAACTTAACCCACCTCACGGAATTGTTGTGAGGTCAAAATGGGAGTAGGCAGGGTGAGACCATGTATCCTGCCCTCAGGTTCCTGAAGGCATAGTGGAATAACAATGTAACAAATAAATAAAACATACCACATCTCATTCCCTTGTCTCCCAAACCAAACCAAACCACTGTCCAGGACAGTGAAATAGGACCAATTGCCTTACTGGTTTTAAGTTGCAAGAAAAAGGGTGGAAGCTAATGCTTCAGCTCAGCTGGTGCTTAATGGTACAGCATTGTATTCTCTAGTGGTCTGAGACAGTCTTGTGGACCAATGACAGCACACAGCTCCAGGCTGCAATGCTGGTTCCAGCAAGGACCTGCTTCCTGGGGAAACTGAGTGTGCTCCAACCCCCACTCCCAAACTCCTTGCAATGTCATCCTAGGGCAGTTTTCAGTTCTACCCAGGTGGCATTGAACTGGAATAATGTTCAGAAAGTGAGACTTATCTTTCAAATGTTCCACCAACTAAACTAGTGAAATACCAAAATGAATTAGTACAGTCTGCCAGGATGTGTGTGCGTATCTCTATCTCTATCATCTATCTATCTATCTATCTATCTATCTATCTATCTATCTATGCAATAATATTAACTCACTCTCTCTCTGTGTGTATCTTGATGCATAAAAATAATTGATTTGTTTATGCTTTTGGATGCCTGCCTTTGTAATAAATAGGTGGTCTATGATTTATAGTGACCAGTTCAAAGCATGCTGGCCTGTGAAGGAATCAATACTATTTTGATAACTGCCATCTTGGTCATGCTGCCTGGTTTTGAATTTTAATATATATTAATTGACTCAGACTGCAAACACCAATGCAAAAGAACACCCTCCCTAATGTACTTATACATTTCTTATTTTAACTCACATCAAATGGGAAGGTGGCTTCCTACGAGTTCTCCCCAGCACTGGGCAGTACTATTCTCTGAAGCACTACAGAGAGGCAAAGTAAATAAGAAGGAAATGACCATTCGATGAACTGGAGGAAAGAAAAAAAAAATGGTAGTGTGCTGTTGTGCAGTAGAGTCCCCCCACCCCCACAAAAACATATTTTTGAATCTCACCATTTCGTAAAGCTTTCCAAATGAACATTGAGTTGTAGTTAAGTAGAACCAAGGACTGATGTATATTAAGGATGGAAAATCAGTCTGTTTCTGGACCCTGTTAGTTTTGCATGTATTCAGTCATTAGTCCAATCCAATCCGACTTCCGCATCAGTCTGCTCTTAAAAAGAAATAAAAAAGGACACATGGAAATTCATGTTAATTTATATACACAGTTTTCCCACTTCTATGCATTTGTACACACCTTTCCCCAATATAATCGTTAATTTATATACACAGTTTTCCCACATCTATGCATTTGTACACACCTTTCCCCAATATAATCATTTCTGTATGCAACTTTCTATAATACACATATTTGTGTACATCATTTTTGATCTGAGAATCTTGCTGGTCTATGACCGTAATAAAATTTGATTGATTGATTGATTGATCTGAGAACTGTATCACAATATTCAGAGGACTGCACAATCTGAGGGATAACTGTTTCAAACCACATGTTAGTCCAGGTAGTACAAATTAGGTTGGTGCATTTCAAAATGGAGACTGAAGAAAATTCTTCCCATCCCTAATGTGAACATACATGTCCATTATGTAATGACTGCATGCAATGTGGGAGAAGCTGGCATATTTTGTTATTCCTTTATTCATGGGCAGAGCAATCCTATTGTCCCTAGGCGGAGTGGGGGGGAAGGGCATAGGATAGTTCAGATTCCCAGATCCGAGGTTGGGGTTAGTGCTCTGACCTTGGAGCCAGGAATCTGACCTCCCCTCCCCTCGCAGCCAGCATGGTGAGAACTATGCTGGCTGCCTCTCCGAAGGTTGCTAATGGTGATGTCGATGAGGAGGGAAAGTGGGTGTTGTGGTGGGTGTGGAGGGGAGGGGAGGGGACTGGGATGGCCAGGATACAATGTATCCCCAGGCCTCCCCAACCTCCTTCCCTCCCACTCCAAAGAGCCCCAGCTAGACAGGCAAAAAAGCCTGTCTAGTTAAACTGCAGAGCACCAGCGGTGCAGAGGTGCAGACTGCCTCCGCTGATCGTCCCACTCTGCATTGGATGCCCATAAACCTTGGAGGCTTATAAGCATTGGCACAGGATCCTTAAACTGTAGCGTACTAATATGCTGCCTTTCAGGTCAAAGGCCTCCCAAGGCAACTTACATATAAAAGACAATTAGCTTCGTATACGTAACAGGATAATTTAGCTTCATATACTTAGCAAGAACGTTATGCTTCCCAACGATTCATAGTGCAATTCATTTGCAATGATTCCACTCCAGACCCCCAATAATCTTCCTTTTACCCATCCACCTCTGATCCATTCTGCCATCCCTACCCATTGAAGTTGTTGGAGATCTGGTGAATACCCCTTCTGATTAAAGACTGGTCTGAACTTTCTTCTTCTTCTTTGGGGGTTTAGGGAAGCGTTTTCAGTAGAGAATAGAGATGCCAATGAAGCTTGCTGAGCACTTTGGGGACTCAGAGGAGAAATCTGCCTCATAGGCTCCCAAACTTTGTCAACTTGGAAAAAATGGTGTGTGTGTGTGTGTGTGTGTGTGTGACTGCTACTGCCTCTATTGTTTCTTTGGATGTGTTGACTTTGTGGGTTTTTGTATGGAAGTTGCTTCATTTGTATTGTATTCTGTGTATTGTGAATTACCTGGTGATCTGAGTGGGGCAGAAAGGCAGGTTAGAAGTATTTTATTACTGGTGTGTGTGTATCTGTAAGAAAAAGATGGATGGAAGGAAGGAAGGAAGGAAGGAAGGAAGGAAGGAAGGAGAAGATTGAATTGCCAATAGAATAGTCTGCAGACATGTGAATGCTGAACTGCTAAAGCTGAAGAGTTTTTGTCCAGAATGAAGTTCTCTCTATGAACATCCAAGTATTAAGATCTGCCCTTTTGACAGTGCCATTACCTGCCAAGTCCTGTTTGTCAGGTAGGCGTGAAAGGGTTTTCTCCTGTGTTGCCCCCAATCTATGGACTACACTCCCTCAAGAACTACGATTGGCCCCCACTCCCTTGGCCTTTAGAAAGGGTGCGAAGATGCATCTTTTCAATTTAGCCTTTTAACTTGTGTAGTTTTTAATGTTTAAATATTTTTACTGGTTTTAATACCCTTGGTTTTTATTGTTGCAGGGACTTAGGCTGCAATTCTATGGGGATAGTTGGCCATCTCCGAACTCAGGGGTGACCGACTATCCAACACAGGGCAGGCAGAGTGTAGAGGGGATCTTCTCCTCTGCACTCCATCTGCTCTGCAGTTGTGGCTAGATGGACGATTTCAGCAGTCTAGCCAGAGTGGAGGCCAGATGGCACATGGAATATAGGAAGCATCATATTGGCACTTCCATTGTCCCCACCCCCCCACCAGGAATGCCTCCTTTCCCCCCACTCCACACTGCTCTTCCAAGCAGAGAGCTGGGTACAAACCATGCCACCTATGAGGCAGCAGGGGCGGGGATGGGCAAGTGGTTTACTGGAAACTGACCTCGGAGAGCTGGCTCTGAGGTCAGTTCTCAAAAACAAAACAATCCTATGGCTATCTAGGTGCTATCTAGCAGGCATAGGATTGCACCTTATTGTCTTAAATTGTTGAACACCGCCTTGATGGCTTTTAAAGCAGATACAACAGTATAAATATAAATAAATAAATAAATAAATAAATCCACTTGAGAACCACTTGTAAACAGCTGGGTATAGCTACAGTCAATTTATAACTAAAGCAAGGTGCAAGAATATAAAGGATAAGCGTAGACAGGTTACCTGACCTTATTGCTCCAGGATCAGGATCAGGAGTCACAGACCATCATTTTCATCATTTTGGTATTTTGACTGTTCCTGCTTATTAGCATGCTTGGATTCTGTTTTAAATCAGATGGTTGGTGTGTATATGCATGTGTGTGTGTGTGTGTGTGTGTGTGTGTGTATGTATATATATGCACGCATGCACGTATTTGCTCTCTACACAGCAAGGTCATTGGGGAAAAAATTGTCATTCTACCCATTCACCACACAGACATAACCAAAAACACATCTGTGACAGATTTCATGTTTTACACCCTGTGATGCCACCATGTGGGAGGTCAGCATCTTGTCTGCTTTTGAGACATCATCCTATTTCATCTTAACAAATAGACTGCAAACCCTAATGAACGCATTGATTCATCTTCCTTTTAACAGATTTACCCTTAGATAATAGATCTAGTTCTCTGTTAGCTTTAAAAGGCAGCATCCGGGCTGGGCCTTCTAACAGCTTAATCAATCACTGATGTTTTCAGCTTCCACTAAGCCTATTTGGCTTGCCCCTTGCTTAACTTAAATCTTTCCAATGTATATATATGTGACAGCCTGCAGCCGATTCATCAGCAAACTATAGTCCATATTTCGCGTTTGAAGTAACATCCAGATCAGCTCTAAATGTGCTGAAATCAAAACACATCATGTAAACTGACTTCAGTAGGACTTGCCCCCAGTCCCATGTAACACAGACATAGGACTGTGTCTCCCTTCTATCAATGTTTACTAAGAAAATGCCCATCTGGGTTCAAAAGGGCTTACTCTCCGGTGAGTGTGCAGCCTAAACGTTTATGCACACATTGATTAAGGTCAATTCCTCAACACATAACATTCCTTACTAATCAAGTTTATACAAAACATACAAAACAAAAATCAGCTAAAAATCAAGATATCGTTGTTGAAAGGTGTCATCCAAGCTGGTTTACAACCAACTCATGAGCTGTATCATCAACTCCAGCTTCTCTAGTGCAAAGTCAAAGTGGAAGCCTAGACCATCTAAGGCAGGGGTGCACAACCTGTGTGCCCCCCGCATTGTACATGCAGCCCCCAGGGGTACTGTCCTGCTCTGGCTAGGTCATACTCTGTGTTAAGCAAATAAAAGGACAAATCCAACAGGCTAGGCCAACAGTCAAGCACAAAAGTATCAGTCCAGTATGGAAGTAGTTTGAAGCAGGAGTAGTCAGGATAATGGCAATAATCAGAGAACAGTTCAGGTAAGTACGTGGCTTCCAGGGGGAAAAAAAAAAAGTCTGAGTTGCAGCCAAGGTCAAAACATGGGAGAGTTGTCAAGCAGAAACGTAGTCCAAAAAACAGAATCAGGCATGAGTCCAGCCACAAGGCAAGGTCAAGAAAGCAAGACACTGGAACAGAAGGTAAGAAGTTGTTTCCAGTAGTTAGCCTCTGTTGCTGCTAGCTACTTGCTGGAACAACAGCTTCTTTTCATGTGGAGCTACCCCAGTCTAGCAGCTTCTTCAGAGCACTGTCCAAGTTGCTAGTAATCTCTCCTTGCTGTGATCTTGTTTACTGGGCATAACTGCCAACTGACTATAATGTTTGCTTTGCCAGCCTTCTTTATTCCAGAGCCTTCTTGATCCCCCAGTTGACTGACTGCTTTCCCTGGGGGTCCAAAGATTGCATTATGTTGAAGTACTTCTGGGTGGAGGGTAGACTTACATTTTAATAAGGTGGGTGAGGAAATGTTCTAAAAAACACTCACAAAACTAAACACAATTAAACTGCCATGCAAGTAGCAGATTGGCTGCTGTTTCCATGAATCCTCACACGCATGTTCATGTGCATATGAACTCACATATGTGCACATAAACTCACATATGGTTACATGAACTCACATTTATACATGTGTCATGACAAACATGGTGAAGCAGGGACCATTCCCAATGGTGTGACACAGACATGTTATGCACTGCACTGTGACACAATGGGGAAGTAGCTTCTTCAAGTGGGGAAAATTAGCTCAAAAACAACGAATAAGTGTAAATAATACAAGCTTTATTTTATTGCAAACGTTTTCATATCACACTGCTAAAACCACCTGGAAAGAGCAATCTGTAACAGGATTTCTGGGGAGGGGGATGGCGTCTTTTCATTCCCTTCAAGCAAGGGAAGAGGATCACTGGGATGTGTGCATGTATGTGCAGCCCCCAATGCTCGAGCCAACATCACATGTGAGCTTCAGGGCTTTTCTAAGTTGAGGAGGAATTGCTAGTTATGTGTACAGCTTGAGGTGTGAACCTGAGCTGGCCAGCCTACTTAAGCCCCTGCCAGCATGGCCAGTCATCAAGAATGCTGGGAGTTGAAGTCAGAATATCTGGAAATCTACTTTCTGCCCACCTCTGATTTAGAGATAATCTACACCTTGCGTGAAAGCGCAACGAAGGCAGCAGAAGATTGCTTTCAAAACACTTGGATAATAATGTCCTAATTCACACCCACTCTATTTCCAGGTTCTCATACTGCCTGTAAAGCATTACCTCTCCCCACACTTCCAACAGGGGAATTAATGCAGTAAAAGAGGGCAGTTCAAGGAAAAGCAACAGACTGGCCAGGCTACATCTCCAGAAATAACTAGGGATGATGGAGAAATCCAAAACGGAACCTAATAAATTTGGATTGGTCAGTGATTTCTTTGTCTTTTAAAATGTTATCTACCGAAGCAGTGACTTCCTTATAAATTCAATGTGTGTGTGTGTGTGTGTGTGTGTGTGCATGTGCAGTATTATGCTTACTGGTAACAGAGTGAGCAGTATGGGTGTTTGTTTGTTTTTTCCAATTTAAATCCTAGTCACCTGTAATGTCTTCTGTTCCTGGAATTCCATAAAAGAACTCCAGTTCCTCTCATGGTATTGCAGACAGTTTCCGGAGAGGTTGCCTGGCTGTAGGGAAAGTTTTCCTGCATGGAGGGAAAGTCAGTGCCCATTGATAGCATTCTTGCCTTCAATCTTATATGCACCTACCTGAGAGTAACTGTCAGTGAAATCAGTAGGGCTTACTTTTGAGTAGATGTGCACAGACTTGAGCTGTAAATTACTTAACCATCCCCAATGTTGCTCTGACATCCCACTGAACACAGCAATGCTTACTTCTGAGTAAACACATTGGCTGTAAGGCTATCATTTTATTTTTTGGTAAGGGCACAGGGAGGTCTTGTCTTTCTCAGCAAACCTTGTGCTTTACTGCTCCAGTCCTCAAAGAGTTTAGAATCCGGTGTCAGTTCTAACCCCTTCATGGATCACTGCCTTGTTGTGGCGAAGGGGCTTGCATAACTCAGTGAAGCCATAAGCTATGCCGTGCAGGGCCACCCAAGATGGACAGGTCATGGCAGAGAGTTCTGACAAAATGTGGTCCACTGGAGAAGGAAATGGCAACCCACTCCAGGATTCTTGCCAAGAAAACCCCATGGAACATATTACAAGGCTAAAAGATATGACGCCGGAAGATGAGCCCCTCAGGTCAGATGGTGTCCAATATACTACTGGGGAAGAGCAGAGGGAATTTCCAAGTAGCACCAGAAAGAGTGAAGCGGCTGGGCCAAAGCCGAAAGGACACTCAGTTGTGGATGTGTCTGGGGGTGAAAAGAAAGTCCAAAGCTGTAAACAACAATATTGTTTAGGAACCTGGAATGTAAGAGCAATGAATCAAGGTAAACTGGAGGTGGTCAAACATGAGATGGCAAGATTGAACATTGACATCTTGGGAATCAGCGAACTAAAATGGACAAGCATGGGCGAATTTAATTCAGGTGCTAAAGTAGGAAGTCAAGAAATCACCAGGATAACAAGCAAGCATGGCCTTGGTGTACAAAATGAAGCAGGACAAAGGCTAATAGAGTTTTGCCAAGAGAACATGCTGATCATAGCAAACACTCTTTTCCAACAGCACAAGAGGTGACTCTACACATGGACATCACCAGATGGTCAATATTGAAATCAGATTGATTATGTCCTTTGCAGCCAAAGATGGAGAAGCTCTATACAGTCAGTAAAAACAAGACTTGGAGCTGACTGTGGCTCAGATCATGAGCTTCTTATTGCAAAATTTTGGCTTAAATTGAAGAATGTAGGGAAAACCACTAAACCATTCAGGTATGACCTAAATCATATCCCTTATGAATATGCAGTGGAGGTGAGGAATAGATTTCAGGGATTAGACCTGATAGACAGAGTGCCTGAGGAACTATGGACGGAGGTCCATAACATTGTTCAGGAGGCAGCAACTCAATCCATCCCAAAGAAAAAGAAATGCAAGAAAGCCAAGTGGCTGTCTGATGAGGCTTTACAAGTAGCTGAGGAAAGAAGGGAAGTGAAAAGCAAGGGAGAAAGGGGAAGATATACCCAACTGAATGCAGAGTTCCAGAGAACAGCAAGGAGAGACAAGAAGGCCTTCTTAAATGAACAATGCAAAGAAATCGAGGAAAACAACAGAATGGGAAAGGCTAGAGATTTCTTCAAGAAAATCGGAGATCTCAAGGGAATGTTTTGTGCAAAGACGGGCATGATAAAGGACAAAGAAGGCAGGGACCTAACAAAAGCAGATGAGATTAAGAAGAGGTGGAAAGAATACACAGAAGAACTATACAGGAAAGATCTAAATGTCCCTGATAGCCATGATAGTGCAGTCACTGAACTTGAGCCGGACATCCTAGAGAGTGAAGTCAAGTGGGCCTTACGAAGCATTACTAACAACAAAGCTAGCGGAGATGACAGTATTCCAGCTGAGCTATTTAAGATCCTAAAAGACAATGCTGTTAAAGTGCTGCACTCAATATGCCAACAAATTTGGAACATTCAACAGTAGCCACAAGACTGGAAAAGGTCAGTTTACATGACCCTGATGCTGGGAAAGATTGAAGGCAAAAGGAGAAGGGGACGGCAGAGGATGAGATGGCTATATAGCATCACCGATGCAATGAATATGAACTTGAGCACACTCCTGGAGAGAGTGGAGGACAGGAAGGCCTGGCGTACTATGGTGCATGGGGTCACGAAGAGTCGGACACAACTTAACGACTGAACAACAACAACAACAAAGTCAGTTCTAACTGCAACAGGCTGCCAATCTACATTAAAAGAGGGAGTTTGGCTGAACTGACTTGTAGACCGTGGAACGTGTGGCTTCATAAAAACACCTGACCCATTTACATTCCTGGGACTAAGTGCCATTGAATTCACTGGGGCTTGCTTCTGAGTAGGCTTGCATAGGAGTGCACTGAACATTGGCTTGGAATAGCAGTCTTAGGATCCCGCATCCCCGTCAATGCATCTACCTGGACCCTCCCCCTCCCATTGACTTCAGCGTAGCTTTTATCTATGAGAGGAGAATTGTTAGCCCTCACCTGCTTCTCCTCCCTTTTGCTCACCAGTTTGATGGAGGGGGGTATTTAAAGTGCCCTTTCCCCCGCCCTGAATACATTCATCATGCTGAGCTTGGCAGGGTCATTTCTAAAAGTTATTTTTGAGGAATTGCTTTAGATAAGGCACTCATGCTTGGGTGGGAAAGGTGTTCTCCATTGCCTCCAAACCAGAAAGAAACCTTAAAGGCCATTTGCTTTCAATGAGATTTCCCTCCCTCCTTGAAAAGATGCAGGCACAGGCAAATCTGACCCCAGGGATTTGTGAATGGAAGGGTAAACCTGAAACCCCAGGTGGGATTATTAAATACAATCCTAATATCCCTACGGAGGACAGAAGGAAGGGATTTAACAATATCCCTAGTGGGAGAGCCCTCGACAGTAGTCACTCACATGTTGAGAGCTGTGATTGGCCAGTGGGAAATACAAACTCTCCAATGTAAGGACATTGATACGAGTAACCCACGCCGATATACGGTCACCAAAGTGGGAAGGTGGAACACATCATTGGGAATCTGGGATTGTGTTACGCTTTGTTTGAGTGATGAAACTGGTTAAAAATCCACTGATAATACCAGCATCAAAATGACACAGGGAAAGCATCATGTGAACTGAGGGCAGCAGAAACTCTTTGGAAACTGAGTGAAGCATAAGTGTAGATAGCCTCTTAGCCAAAGTGCCAGGATTAGGAATGGCCAGACTCACATGCCGTTGCCTAGAGTGCTGCTCGCTGGACCCCCACTGGCTGCCTGACCCTGCTTGACAAGGGCATGAGCTGCCCAATGAGCAGGGCATGGCATTCTGCTTACTTGTGAGCTGCCTTTTTGTGGAAAACTATGGGTAAAGATTTTACATAAATGGCCATTTTGTGAAAATGGCAGCCATAAATAGTGCCATTTATGCAAAATTACAGGCATGAATGGTCTAATTAGACCATTTATGCCTGCAATTTTGTGTAAATAGCACTATTTAGAGCCACCATTTTGCACAGAATGGACATTTACATAAAAAGCTTATGCGCAGTTTTTCACAAAATGGTGACTCATGGGTAATTGGGGATCCCCGAGCTTGCCCAACTCAGCACACACCAAGTCAGGCAAGTACAGGGGTCCATGGACTGGTGTCTGGGGGGCCCAGTGGGAAGATGAACCCCCTTCACTGTCTTCCATGACATTTCTCACCAGGATAGTGCCAACATAACCACAAGACACAAGCTGCACTTGCAGAGAGCCATCATGGATGAACTTCTATATAGTACTGTGTTCAGTAGCCCAGCTGCTATTCCTTGAAAAAAATGTGGAACAGTATTTCCCATGGGAATGATGCCCTATTTTGGCCCATATTTTCAAACTGAATGACATTTGGGCTGCTGAGTGTAGCCAAGACACCACTTGAAGCAGCAACTTGTTGTTGTTGTTGTTGTTGTTGTTAAACAATACTCTTGGGCACCATATTGAAACATAAGTCTGCCCCCACCGAAAACTTTCACCCAACCCTCTGAAAGTCAGTGATATTCTTCCCCACCACCACCTTCATGAGGAACATAGTTCCTTGAGGGGATGGGGGCAGGGATTCCATATAGCCCAACTCTGATCTACAACCTTCTCAGTTGCTCAGAAAATGCTGGTTGTAGAGACCTTCATGCTCTGCATATCTTTTGGATTCTTAGTTGGACACCAACATAAAATGATTATGTCTAAGCCCCATTCAAGACTGGAGAACACACACACACACACACACACACACACACACACTGTTTTGACATTCCAGAATCCATTGTTTAAGCCATTGGCAACAAAACACCTTGTATATTTCCTTATGTGGTACAGATACATGCTTTAGGTAAAACTCATAGTCCCATAGTTATCATATAGGGCTGATTCTGGCAGTATAAAGAAAGAGTATAAAATGTTTCAACTTTTCTACCTGTACATTTTAGATGGATAGAGGAACTTACTCCCCCCACCCTCCCCACTTCATTGTGCTGTAAAATGGAAGCTGGATAACAATAGGAAAAGGTGTTTTGATATAATGGAATATCGTGGTATGGATTAGAATTGAACAGCTTCAGTATAATGAACATCTGTAATTGAATCATTTTGCGGCTTCCTCAAGGATGTGTAGCCCTTTCCTCAAGGAAGAAGTGTTTCTGTTATTGTCCTTGAAAACAAGCTATTGGATGGCTTTATAAGATTAAAACTGGTGTATGTATGAGCTGCCGCTTATGACACAAGGACACAGATTCCTCTCAGGTTGCAGGTTTTCAGCGGTGTTCGGCTAAATAATTGTGGTAGGGCATTTGGCGGGTGACATGTTCCTTCTTATAAACCACGGGCCACAAACCTAGACAATGTCAGCCTGTTCTTGGTTTGCAGTTCAACTAGATTAGCAGTAGCACCCATGGCAGAATACTGAGAGGAGATTTAACACAGAGGTGCATTATACTCTTATTGGCACTTCACAACATGGAAATTTGAACAACTGTTTCACTGCATCCAAATGCCTCATCAAGCTGCAACACATCAAGGTGTTCCAGTAAAGTTTTTTTTTAAATTACTAATAAAGTCTGAGGTGCGAATTAGAGGAATTCAACAGAAAACAAACAAATGTTCATTTTTATTTGAATTATCAAGTCACTTCAGTGCAATTTCCTGACAAGGAGATTTAGGGGCAGCCAGAAAATGTTTTAACATCAGGGCAAAAATCTGGTGGGATGTCAAAAAGCAGGTGAGATGTGGTGTATACTTAGAGTTATATTGATTGATTTCCCACTGAAAATATTGAGTCATTGAAGCTCCATGCCAGGAAAAGCTGACCTGTTGATTTCTGCCTAATACACAACTGCTGAAGGCAGAAGAGAGCCTTCTTAAGACACACTGGGATTTAGTGACAGAAAAGTATGCAAATTAGTGGGAGGGATAGACGGCTCTGTCAATTCCAGTTTCTCTCCATTACACATTTTTCCAGTCTTAGGTCCAGTCCATCCGACTTCCACATTAGTTTGAGAATTTTCTTTTTTCAAAGTTTGCACAAAAAAATGGTACTGATTTTTGTAAACTTTTCTCCTAGGACACGTTTTAGTATGCAATTTCCTCACATATACAGATGTTGGCAAGCAGTTTTCCCTAATATAATGCATTTTTGCACTTTGCTTTCAATAACATACAAATGTTTGTGCACCCCCCTTCCCCAATATATGCATTTTGGTACAAAGTTTTTGACTGGAGAACTCCATCGTAAAATTCAGAGAAATGTGAATTTCAGAGGATACCTGAATTTTGATTTTCATATAAGTTTGAAGGTGGAAAATTAGGTAAGTTCATATTAAAATGCAATCATTTCTCACTTATCACGCAGTCTTGGTCCCAGACACTCTCATGATACTGGAGCCAAATTTGAAGGAGTGTTGCAGATTATTTTTAATGCTGATCAAACCTACTATTCAGCTCTCCTTTTCTGTCTTATAGCTTCTGATGAGTCCAGTCTTCCAAGAGCCTTTTCTCCTACACTAGTAGCAGCAGGAAGTTGCCCCTGTCTATCTATCTACTGTTGCCAAGGGTATTCCTAGAGAGACATTTCTCCTTACTTACCTGAAAACAAAGGGACAATGTGGTCATGACTGATATCAGCACCCAGATCTCTGGAGGTAATGCTTGCCTTAGTCCATTGCATGAGCCATCATCCAGAGACTTGTGAAACGTTTCATTTGGCTTATAGTCACCTGCTGCTGCCAGATAAGACTGTGGCTGGGAGCCTACCAGTATTGGAAGTAGTCCACCAGAAGGCACTTTGCTAACAGCCCTTCCAAACTTGGAACCAGCTCTGAGTGTTGGAGTGTTGGTATTAGGAGGACTGGATGCAAATCTTTTCTCAGTGATGAATCTCACTCAGCCAGTCACTATCTCTCAGGCCCCATCTAAACATGCCATTTACTCTGGGGCTGCTGTGATTTGGGATCCTTCAGGCATATGACACCATTGCCACCACAGCCAAACCGTGGTTTTCACCCAGAAAAAACGGATTTCCAAAGAGGTGTTTTGCTGTGGTGATTTTGGTTTGCTGTGTGTTTCCTGCAGTTATGAGCTGTCTGTCCCTTCCCTAAACTGACTTTGCATTGTATGGTGGGTGGGTGGTAGGCATGCCTAATGCTTGTGTCACTCTGTGATGCCCTTTCACTCCTCCCCATTCCTTTGTGGCTGTGCAGTTTGAGGCACAGGGAAGCATGCTGATTTCTTCAACCACATCTTTATGCACCTTTGCAGCTTCATATCTTCACAATGGCTGTTTTGGAGTCAGTGTCCAAGGGCCAGGACAGGGAGAGGTTGGGAGCAGAAGGTCCAGGGACAGTTTTGCTCCAGCCACCATTTTGGAAGGATGGGTAGGCACGTTCCTCTCATAGGCACACGCCTTCGCATGTGCAAACCATTGTGAGAGTCTTGGGCTGGAGGACTGCCAAACAGTGGGCACGGTAATGAAGGAGCAGACCATCCATGTTTCACCTAACAAGGAATGGACAGATACAAAAGAACCCCTAAAATACAAAACAGCCACTAAAACCTGAGGTGTCGCGCCCCCACCTTCACATGCCCATGCAGCTGCACATTTAAGTATAATGGTAAAAAAAAAAAAAATGATCAGGGTGACTGCTGCAGTTTACTTCGCTGTAACAGCCTTGTGTCAGCCAGGGCACAACGGATTTTCTCGTCGCAGAAGCCTGCAGTAAATCATGCATGTACTGCAGCAGATGGTAATTTGCAGCTGCAATGCTGCGCAGTTACGATGGAGTGAAGGTTGAAAGCGGTGCCATGTAGATGGCCCCTCAATCTAATAGACCTGGATGGAATTGCTGGTTAAGGATTTGCCTAGAGCTTTTCTCAATGGAACAATCCCTTGAGTGATTAGACAGAATTAGCTGTAATGGTAAATGTGAATTGTCCTAAACTAGTACCCTCATGTGGAATATACAACATTAAAGGGGTGTGTGGTGTTTACTCTGAGCAAAGGAAAGGGCTGGATGTGCCTGATCTCATCTGATCTCGGAAGCTAAGCAGGGTCAGCCCTGGTCAGTACTAGGATGGGAGACCGCCTGGGAATCAGGCTTCCTGCACTGAGCACGGGGTTGGACTTGATGGTCTTGTAGGCCCCTTCCAACCCTATGATTCTATGCTTTTATAATTTCCATTTAGCCACCTGCAAACTTGGTGAAAAAGCTGAAGTAAAACCCTAAAAGTGTTGAATCCCCAGGTGTGAGTACCAAACCTTTAGACTTTATTCCTAGCAATTAACTTCTCTGAGTATGAGTCATGCCTTCATTTTAGCTGGTTCTCTTCAGAACTCAAGTTGTGAATTAAACTAGAGCTGTGTGCAAAGGGCCTCTCAAAATTCTCCAGCCTATTTGTGGGCAGAGAAGTGGGGGACAATTTCACGGAATTTCTCCTAGGGGAGGAGGAATTCTCCAACAGTTTCTCACAGATAGGACTCACTCTTGGCAGGGGTTGTCACACAGGTCCTTTCTTTTTTCCTAAAGGTTTTGGGTTTATTGCACTGCTTCTGTAAGTGGCACCAGCATCAACTGTGTTGAGGCTTCCACTTTTCTGAAGCAGAATTTTGAACTTCTTTTGTTGGTATTTTTGAGCTTATCTAAACACTGAGAGGTGGCCAAGAGTGCTGTGTGTGTTTTCTCTCTTTATTATGCATCTTTCCGTTGCTCTGCAGTCACCAGGCTACCTGCACTTCCTGAAGTGAAAAAAGCCCCATGTGAGAATTGCCTCATGAATCATGATGTCTTCCTCATGATGGCTTTAACTGAAGTGCAGGCAGCTGAGGAGGCTACAGGCTGCCACTGAGGTTATTGTACGATGACAGACAGGACACCCCTGCACACTCCTCAGCCACCTCATAAGTCAGGTAAGCCCAAGAACCCCAGACCCAGCCCATGAGAATTTCTCTGAAATTTCTCCTCCTTTGAATTTATTTTTGAAAGCAATTTCTTTTCTATCAAATTGAATGAAAATGGTAAAAAAAAATGTGGGAGAAATTTTTGGAACAGCACTAAGTTAAACACATGTATCATAAGCATGCAGAACAGGACAGAACATGGATACGTAGTTATTAAGCAGGGACAGTCAAATATGTGTAGATCTCTGAAATAGCAAAACAACATAGCATACTGAGCTCTGTCTTTAATTATCATGGGAGACGATATAGCAGGAAGCTCTTCTTTCAAGTCCTATTGAAAAATATAGATGTTGCTGTGTTGGAACATAATGTGTTTTCTGATAGGTTGTGCTTAATGGGTCAGACATCCCACTATGGCACCCTTAGTGGTATTCAACCATTAAAAGGCTACTTCACATCATTTCATGATGGTGGGTGTCTTCTGTTCATGACTCTGCGGTCATGATTTCTAAAGGATTTGGGAGAAAAAGGGAGAGAGTCATGAGCTGTAACCAATATTTTGAAGATGAAGAAGGATAAAATAATGCCTAAAAAGAGGAAGATGCAATAAACTTCAGCTGCTGCAGATGAAATGTTATCAAGGACATCAGCTTTAATGTATCGGCAATTCAGCAGGAAGTATGGAGCACATACGAAGTACCTAATTGCTTCAGGTTTACAGGAAAAGGGTTGTAAATCTTTTAACAGCTGTAAAGAAACCCTAGAGCACCTGTTCTTTTGCAAGAGAAAAGACACAAAGGATGTTATATGGATCAAATGTGGTACCTTATCTAAAATGAAACTTGTTTATGCTGCTTTAACAGACCATTTAGCTTTCTTTCTCTGCCACTGTCTCCAGCTTTGCATTGTCTCCCTGTCAGCAGATTCTCATGCAAAAAGCACTGGGGCAGAATGTATACTGTATAAACCATAAAAGCAACAACTGTGATTAACTAGCAAACAAACACCTATTAAAAAAACTAAATTCACACATGACATAGTTTCATTGAACAGATCTATACTCTACTTTGCAAGAAAATATTGCTCAAGCCATCTGGCCCAATTAAGCTAACTTATTAGCATGGTTTATGGAATATCAGGGAATGGTGTCCCATCACCATATGAGATCATATTTAACTTTCTCCAGAACAAAGGGACCTCATTGATGCAATCCAGGAAGCTAGTCATGGATAACAAGTGGTGCCTATGGTAGGGGATGCACATTGTACTCATCAAAACACACGTTCAGCCAGATCAATTGAGCTGTTTTTTGTTGTTTATTCGTTCAGTCACTTCCGACTCTTCATGACTTCATGGACCAGCCCACGCCAAAGCTTCCTGTCGGCTGTCACCACCCCCAGCTTCCCCAAGGTAGAGTCCGTCACCTCCAGAATATCATCCATCCAACTTGCCCTTGGTTGGCCCCTCCTCCTTTTACCTTCCACTTCCCCTAGCATCAGCATCTTCTCCAGGGTATCCTGTCTTCTCATTATGTGGCCAAAGTACTTCAGTTTTGCCTTTAATATCCTTCCCTCAAGTGAGCAGTCTGGCTTTATTTCCTGGAGTATGGACTGGTTTGATCTTCTTACAGTCCAAGGCACTCAGAATTTTCCTCCAACACCACAGTTCAAAAGCATCTATCTATCTTTTGGTTTCTTTTCTATTGAAAAGAAATTCGATTTTAAAGAGCTGTTTACTTCTCTTTAAAAAGAAAAGAAAAGAAATATTCCACCCTATTGCAGCTCTGCTCCCAGAGCACGGTGCAGAACACAAGGAGCACCGTGATGTAAATGTCCATGTAAATATGCATCTGCACTGGCGTTGCACATAGAAAGCTGTTTCCGCACATGGGTCTCTTTTGTTGGATTAGGCACTTGTGGGCCATTGGTAGGCAGAGAAATCTGCATTGGAACCAAATAAGTTCAGTTTCTGATTAATCTGGCCAGTGGATTCCATAGTAGACTGGCTTTCCCCCTGTTCAGGGGATTCCACCGATTTGTGAACCATTTTTCTAACTTCCCCAATTTTGCACACATTTTGTAGATATTTAATTAAAAAAACACTTAAAAAACATACAAAACAACAACCAGCCAAAATGCACATTTGGGGGGATTTTGCGCATTTGGGGGAATGTGCACATTATCATATGTGCGCATTTGCGCAAATCCACATTTGCGCAAATTTGGGAGCTAGAAAAAATGCAGTTCCAGCAATGGGCAGACTATGGAATGAAAGGAGCCTGACAGTATGTGAAGCAGTGAAACACAGACGACATGGGTTTTACTTAATCCATATATCCCTAGCCATTGGACACAGCAATGAGCATATATACAGTGTGTGTGTGTGTGTGTGTGCATTCCTTGATTTTCTAGCTCCCTGTTGGCTTACAAAATAAAGAAAAAGTGGGGCTGTAACTAAATGTTGCAGTGGAGAATGCTCCCTATTCAGGATTTAATCCAATACATCCCTCTCTCCCTCCCCAAGCAGTCAGTCAGCATTCCATGGCAAATGACCATGCTCAATTCTCATTGGGATGCTCCCCGCCCCCTTTGGGGGTCTTTTTCTAAAAGCAATTGTACTTCCACAAGCCTTGGGGTTCCCTCAAGCCTGCAGATATGTCCCTTTTGTGCATGGGTGGTGCCATTTTAGCTAAATGAGCAACAGCTTAAATTTTGCAAATAGAGGTAACAAACTAACGCTGATAAACTATTCAAAACATCATAGAAACAGCAATCAACCAAGATGAAAGTAAAATGACAGAAGATCATTGGTGGCATGGTGGTGTTGGGGGGCTTGGGAATTAGTTGGACAGGTGGGACAAGTGAAGGAGCTGGATTATGTTCCAGTTCAGAGAGATATTAGGCCAGTATGCATGATCGGTAGCCAGTTAAGAACCCACTGTGGCTTGTTAACCATGCTGTGCCAGTGGGGGCTGGTGGCTCTGATTTCGTTGGGGCTGTTCCTCCATTCTGGGTTTCAGTCAGAACCAGCCAGAACTCTAAAGGAGCTATTCAAGGTGTTGTACCTTTTGAGGGGATAGGGCTCAGCACCTTCTGCAATTTACACCTGCAGTTTTCAACAAATTGAGCTATTTATGACAGCAATTTTGTGCCAATGTGATTTCCGTGAATATTTATATCCATGCGTTTGCACAAATCATGACTTGCAGATTTATAAAAATGTGGCAAACTTCTTGAGTTTCAGGAACTGACCCACTGCTCGGCTTGAAAATGCATGTCAATTTGGGGGAGCCATGGGGATCCGTCAAGCCAAAAGCAAACAGGATTTCCCTGTGATGGCCAGCCCTTGACTCCAGTCTCATTAAGTGTTTCCAGTGGACCTGGTTGGACCAGAGGGGGCCCTTCTATTACAGACACAGGGCATATTGACCATTATAATGACAACATTGTGAATTCAACAAAATCATGGTTTCCATTTGGGCTAGAAGTAACCACTAGCTTTATGAAATCCCGTTCTCTTTCGTAGATTTCCCTTCCTTTGTACAACTTCATACAATTGTTTTCCAGAAAAAGAAGACAGATGCCAAGTTTATCCAAAATTATTTCAAAAGGAGGCTGATAAAGATAAGGTGTAAAGAAAAGAAATGGCTTTGTCACATAAGCTGGTATGCACAACTGGTACGTTGTGTTCAAAAGTCATGGTACAGGATCTTGAAAATGTAACCTTTGTGTAGACTGTTCATGGGAACCATTGCTCAGGAAACTTTCTCATTGTGTCTGAGTAATAATATCAGCAATGGCTCCGCCAGTGAAAAATAAATACCCACTAATCTGTTTTAAATATCCAGATAAACTGAGCCTTTGTAATTTTTCTCTCTATTTGAAGATAAATCCTATATGTCAGTGGGAATGACACCTTTGCAGCCTAACTTTCCAAATTGTGTTCTGTTCTCATCTTACTTAGCGGCATTTTATCCACAAGGCAGTGATTAGCATTAGTGTTTGAAGCTATATCTCATATAACGTTCCAATCCCCTTATAATCCATTTCTCTGCCAGGGTTCATTCCAACCATGAGCCATGAAAAACCAAGATCCACTGCCCAAAGGGCTGTCCATCACTCCCACCATCATCATTGCCCCCCCCCACTGCCACTAGTGGATGCACTGTGGAGTGTTGCCTAATTTTCCAGGGTTCTTAAGTGGGTAGTCCACATGGATAGAAAAGATTCCTCACTGACGTATAAATGTATAAACCTCCCAACACGAGATCAATGAGGGTGGTGATGGAGGGGCTGTGAATCTAGCATGCTTGTTCTCATTCTGCCTTCTCATGTGTTAATTAAACTCAGTCACTCAGTCACTGACTAGGACTCATGACACTGGTAAAAGGTAGGGATGCTGGAGAAATTCAGGACGGATTAAAATGAGCTCGGATTTCTAAAAATCCGACCTGCGTAATCTACTACAGAGCATCCCCCTCAGGCCGTGTGGAGTCTGTGGACTTTTAGATTATAGTTTTAGTTTCCCAAAATTTATGCATATAAATCCATAGAAAAATACGTAAGTTTCTGCTGAGGAAATGTTGACTGGAATGGGGGACAATACGCTAAATGCTATGTACTGAGGTAAATTATGTAAATACTTGTGTAAATACTTACGTAATTATTTCTGTATTTTTCTGCATGACAAAAAAAAAATATGTGCATCCATCTGTGGGTGGATGAAGGAACAAAAGGTGCCTGACAATCCATGAAACACAGACAGAACAGATTTTACACAGTCCGTATGTCCCTAGTAGAAGGGTGAGCAAAACCCACAGAAGGACGTCTGCAGTGAAGTCCACTTGTCTAGGTCAGGGCATAGATTTTGATGAAAAATCCATTGAATGTCCCCACTAACTTTTGGTTTGTTCATTACTGTTTGCATGCAGTGCTCATTCCATTTATGATGAAGACAGATGTTTTCATACATTAGTCCTCCACCAATAGTCTTAGGTTCTGTAGAACTGGTGAAAGCAATGAAGGTCTTGATAAGCTGGCCTCACATTTTGGTACATCAATTTGAATAGAGAACGTTTGTTTACCCAGAACTAATACACATAGCTGGGAGAATGTTTAAATCCCATTCTCACATGGATCCTTCAGATAATGTGAAATATAAGAACACAAGCTCTAACACACACACAATAGGGATGGCAGAGAATTTCTCCCCGAATCTTCGGGGGGCCGAGCGCCAATGCATTCAGCCCCCCGAAATTGGCAGTGAAATTCTCCGCCCCCCGCCCCCTCCCGGGATGGGACTTACCTTTGGCGAATGTCCCTCCCGGCAGAGGGTCCCAGCGGCAGTTCATCGGCCTTTCGTCGGGGGTGGGGGCAGCAGCTGGTCTTCCGACCGGCTGCCACCGCCGCCATTACAAAGTGTAAAAAAACCAAACCAAACCCCGTGATAGGCTATGTAACGATTAACGTAGCCTATCATGGCTAGATTTCCAAAGTCAGCCGTGATAGGCTACGTAAATCGTTACGTAGCCTATCACGGGTGACTTTGGAAGGAAAAAAAAAAGCACGTACGCAAATGGCGACGCCCATAGGGCACCACCATTTGCGTTCCTTATTTGATCCCGGTAGTCTGTGTAAAGATTTACGTAGACTACACCGTAGTCTACTTAAATCTTTACGTAGACTACTGGGACCAAATAAGGAACGCAAATGGCGGCGCCCTATGGGCGCCGCCATTTGCATACGTGTTGTTTTTTTTCAAAGTCACCCGTGATAGTCTACATAACGATTTACGTAGCCTATCACGGCTGACTTTGGAAATCTAGCCATGATAGGCTACGTTAATCGTTACGTAGCCTATCACGGGTTTTTTTTTTTTTTTTTAGACTGTTTCGCGGCCGGGGAGATGGGGCGCTTCTCCCCGGCCTGAATTTCGGCTGGGTGAAGCGGGAAGCCTCCCCCCCATCCTGAATTTTGGCCGGGCGAGGCGGGACGGCTCCCCCCCTCGCCTGAACTTCGGGGGGAGAAGCGAAGCGCCTCCCCCCCACCGCGAAGCACCCCTGCAAAAAGGTAAGTGACTTTCGTACATCCCTAACACACACACACACACACCAAGGTAAAAGAGAAGAGGTAATTTTATTTCATGGGGTGATTCATATCAATATTTAATGTCTTGCTGTATGACTATATATTGGAGAAAGAGGGTCCACAAATTTTGGCTGATCTTGGTGGCCCACAAAATATGTGGTTACCTGCTGCACTCTGGCCCTCCCCACAGTGGAGGTTCATGAGCCTGTCCTCACACTGCATATCTGAAGTGTGTGTAGTCACAGAGACAACCCTCTGCTCCTCTCCCAGATCCAAGCTACCCTTTCTCAAGATTGCAGTCATCCTGTAACTATGTTGTTGTTGCATTTATATTCTTTTTAGACCTAATAATAACCATAGGAACATTATCAATGCTTGATACGGCTTATTGGTGGAACTAGATATAATGGGATTTGCCACTGTTCTGTAAAATTTTAATAGCAGCCATAGTGCAGGAAGGCAAATATGACTGGGGATGCAACAATGGAAAGGGGTGGTGCTAGTCCTTTCCACCATGTAATTGTCCCAATGAAATTCACCTTCCCTGACCCTAAAGTTATTTCCCCCACAGGGCAAAACATCTAAATACCACTGTCATTCTTGTATATTTAGCCCTGCAGGACAAATACCAGCTTTGGGGTGGGATGTTAATTGGAAGGGTCCATAGGTCAACAAGTCTTCTGAGCAGCAATTAGCTTTTCTAATCAGATGCTGCCTTGCAGGGTCCACAGCGAATAAGAACACCAGAGCAGTGAGAAGACCACCCACTCACTGTTTCAGTGTCCTTATTGGTTATACACTCCCAAGGCAGTGTCTAATTGGTCACTGCTACTCTGAATAATTGTTCAAACAGGAAATGCTTTAAAATGGTGCCCAGCTGGAGCCTCAACCAAAGCACTTTGTTTTACTGTGAATGCTGGCAGGCAAGATGTTAGAACTTCTCCACATGGGGCTTTTATCCTGATATTGAGATTGGTTACTCATGGAAGTTTGTGGGTCCTTTACATGATGTTGTCAAGATCCAGGGCATCTCCCATGCTAATTTCATCCATTTTTTAAAAAAGATCAGAGATACTGAGCTATCAAATTACAGCATGTTGAGTTTCCTCGTGAAAAGAGGAAGTCGCTCAGTAAGAGGAGCTAGAACACAGCACCATCTAATAGCTGTATAATATAATAAAACATATAGAACATGCAGATAAGGGGGTAATGGCAGGGGCGGGGAATATGTGTGAAGGAGCGTACTGTGATCCTGCATTTAAAACAGAAACAGAAAGCCCCGGTAAAGTTGCAGGATTTCAGCCTGGTGTAGAAATGCTCTTAAGCCAGCCAGGAGGGCTTCTGCCATTCCCACTGTTGCTGTTCAACAGGTTAAAAGCTAAGCAGGGCAGGGAGGGAGAACAGCCAAAGAGAATCCCCCCCCCCCCGAAGCCTGGCTGTACCTCTGATTGGTTTAAATTCAAACGCAATAAAAATATGTCATGAACTTAACTCTTTCTCACACCCTATTCACAGGACAATTAGCTGACAGTTTTATAGGAACAGAGAGGTGCAGTCCCTTGGTAAAGGGCTCTGGAAGGAAGCAGAATAGAAAATCAAGCCCCAAAATAAAAGACACGGGAACAACGGAAGGGCTACTCCTTTTTTTCTTCTTCTTATGAAGATTGAACTGGGTGGGAGAAGTCAATCAGAACGGATCCAACAGCAGGTATAAAAGTGGTGGCCTCTATCCAGCAAAAGTGAATAATACTCCAGCCCCATTCAAAACAAAATGTGATGCAGCTAGGGCTGGACCCTGGACCTGAAGTCTAGGGCCCCTTCGCAGAGGATCTCTCAATGACCCTCCAGAGAGCAGCGGGAGATGTTTCCAGGGCCGGACAGGCCTGGCAGTCAGCATCAGGGCTGGTGTGAGCAAGTGAGGGCCCACTAGACTGATGCTGCTTCCTGCAGCATCCTTTCTTCTTAATATGTGTGTGCACACATGCACACACACACTCGGGGTGGCTGTCTGGGCATGTACATGGTTACAGATGCTCATTTTTAAAATGAGAGAGAGAGAGAGAGGCAAATCTCAAACGTTTAGCTCAATATATATATATTTTTTAAAAATATTCTGTTGCTAGTCTTTCTATCTTTCACACACACACACACCTTTTCTACAACAAGTAATTGTGTTTAGCAGCAGGGCAGCAGAAATAAACTCCATTTTGTTCCTGATGGTATTATGATTTAAGCGAGTGTAAAAGGCAAACCTGCACACGCTCAGAGTATTTTTAGCATCAGGTGTGGCAAACAGAGTGTTTGTTTGTTTGTTTATTGAGGGTTGCTCAAACTTCTTGGGAATGTAGAAGCAATTACAAAGCATGGAATGGTGAGGGGTGGGGGAAGAGAGAAATGTTAGTCATGTGCTTCACACTGAAGGAATACAACATGGTCTTCTAAAGCTGGTGGGGCTAGGGGAGGCAAGGCCATTACTGTAAGTCCAAGGCCTAAAATTACTTAGCTTCACCTCTATGCTCTTATTGCACACAGAGGTGAGATATATATTGGTCCATGAATTACCATTTTCGGATCAATAATGTGAGTTATTAGCACTATAAAGAAGTAAAAAACCATGAAAGTGGGTCCCGTGTTGCAGGTTGGGAATCAGGTGGGTCTCGGTTCTAGACCGGTTGACAGAGCTACAGTATATAGATAAAATAGTCTGACCTGGTATATGGCAGCTGCTTATTGCATGAGGGGAAGGCATTAACCTAGTACTGTGGTCTAAAAAGGATTCATGCACAGAGAGAGAGTGCAGAAGATCCAGTCATGTGTCTCCTGCTGTCATGTCTTCTTCAGTTCTATTGCTTTACATTGACTGGGGAAAAATCGATCCTGACTTTGGTGCATGGGGAGTCACTGATAAGACACACACAAAAAATTGTGAGGGTGGTTGTGATGTAAAAACCAGCACAGATTTCCAGGACGCCAGTAACAGAAAATTAGAAATAACATTTTATATAAATATTATGCTCTTTAATGAGGAACTGCAAAATGTAGCTTTTTCAAGAGGCTCAAATTTATAAGGGGTGGGGAGGGTATGGCTGCTCTAAAACATTTGCTGTCTCCTACATCTCTTCATTATCTTTCCAGCCTGTTGTCCATTTATTACATTTCAATGTTCTACGATGCTTTTACAAGCACAGTGTGAGGAAAGATTAGATAAAAGCACACGCAGATCACAGCTCCTCTTGTTACCAAGTTTTAGTGCTGAAAAAATGCTTGTTTTCCTCCTTTGGGAAAGAGGTTTGAGTGCTTTTCACACAGAGCTTTCTTCTAACCTCTCTCAGGCCACCTTCACTTCCACTCAAGGCTGTAGAAAGTTGCAAAAAAATGGCAAGTAACAACAGTTTCAAACTATGGGCGAAGGATATCATGCAGACGTCCCTTATCTGGTTCATTTACTGCCAAGACAATAATGCAGAACATGATAAATGAGAATAGGATTTGTTATGTCTCATAACAACTGCAGGAAAGAAGGGACAGGGAGATCCGGGTTCTAGTCCCCACTCAGCCATGGAAGCTCACTGGGTGACTTTGGGCCAGTCACAGACACTCAGCCCAACCTACCTCACAGGGTTGCTGTTGTAAGGATAAAATGGAGGGGAAGAGGAGGATAATGTAAGCCGCCTTGCAAGAGGAAAAAAAGGCGGGATATAAATGCAATAAATAAATAAATAAAAATATGCACTGTGTTTCAATCAAGTGGCAAATAGCTACATTTAAGTGGGTAAAAATAGCTTAAACTACCATTAACATCAAAGAGTTTTAATGTTAACACACATGTTACAGAAGGAAAAAATGGCTTAGATGTGGCTGCAAAAAAAGGCAAATGCTATTTTTGGCTGCATTAATAGAAGTATAGCTTCCAAATCCCAGGAAGTACTAGTTCCCCTCTACTCAGCACTGGTTAGGCCTCACCTTGACTACTGTGTCCAGTTCTGTGTGCCACACTTTAAGAAGGATGCAGACAAACTAGAGAGGATTCAGAGGAGGGCAACAAAGTTGATCAGGGGACTGGAAACAAAGCCCTATGAGGACAGACTGAAAGAACTGGGCATGTTTAGCCTTGAGAAGAGAAGACTGAGGGGAGATATGATAGCACTCTTCAAGTACTTGAAAGGTTGTCACAGAGAGGAAGGTCAGCATCAATTCTCGATCATCCCAGAGTGCAAGACACAGAATAATGGGCTTGAGTTACAGGAAGCCAGATTCTGGCTGAACATCAGGAAAAACCTCCTGGCTATGTTAGAGCAATATGACAATGGAACCAATGACCTAGGGAGGTAGTGGGCTCTCCTACACTGGAGGCATTCAAGATGAAGCTGGACAGCCATGTGTCAGGGATGCTCTGACTTGGATTATTGAGCAGGGGGTTGGACTCGATGGTCTTATAGGCCCCTTCCAACCCTACTATTCTATGATTCTATGATTCTATGTTTTTGACTACAACTCTCATAATCCCTGACCATTGGACATGATGCCTGGGGTTTATGGGAGTTGTGGTCCAAATATCTGGAGAACATCAGGTTGCCTTAGAACATGGAACAATAAACTACTTCTAAGAGGCCAAGGATAGAGAAATACAGAGACAGAGGAAGTTAATGTCTGCCAGATAATGAGTGGGAAGAGGCACCATGAAAATGGTAAGAAAAATTTTTGGGGAACTATACACCAGGGGAGAGCTCAAGTGCTGTTGAAATATGGCGTGCCACTGGGAAATGGGGAGCATGATAGATTCAGAGAAATGAAAGAAGTAGGAATAGATGGACCCATCTCTGCCTGGGCCACGAGGGAGTTCAATGAGTCACCTCGCGCCCACTTGCGTGGTCCAGACCCACTCGGTTAGCCTCCCTGCTCAGCCTGCCCACCCGCAGAGCTGGGAGAGCCACCCCTCCTCTCCACGCGAAGGTCTCTGGCTGTCAAGCCTCGTGCTTTATGCACACAAGGGCTTGACTGACAGAGTCCTCAGCGAGGTGCACCCCTCAAGTTCTGCAGCCCTGTCTGCCTCCCAAGGAGCAAAGGATTAGAGCGCTGGATGCCACTGAGGCCCTTCCTACCTGCCCCAGTTGTCACGGGCTTCCTTGACAACTATGAAGGTAGGAAGGGTCTCAGCCTGCTCCCCTCCGCCAGCACTCTAGCCCTGGCCTCCACCCGAGGGGAGCACTGGGATGCCGCCAAGGCCCCTTCTACCTGTGCCAGCAGGACCAGTCCTTGGTGGCACTCCCAGTCGCTCGCTGAGCTCTGGGGTGCATGGCAGCCAGGTCCATCAGCACCCCATAGCTAGGGATGTACGGACTGTGTAAAATCCACTCTGTAGTGATGGCAGAGAATTCCACCACGGATCTCGGTGAGGCCAAATGCCAGTGCATTCGGCCCCCTGAACTCCATGGTGAAACAGCCTGCCCCCCCGCGGATCCCCCCCGGGATGAGACTTACCTGGGGCAGATCTTCCGGGTGGTGGCAGCTCCGGCGGTGGCTTTGGCGGCGGCAGCAGCTGGTCTTCCGACCAGCCGCCGCCATTTACAATCTTGTGTAAAAAAACCCCCCAAAAATGACGTGATAGGCTACATAAAGATTTACGTAGCCTATCATGGCTGGTTTTTTTTTTAAAAAAACAACAATGATGTGATAGGCTACGTAAAGATTTACGTAGCCTGTCATGGCTGGGTCTAAAAAAAAACCCCTGCGTACGCAAATGGCGGCGGCTACGACTGCCGCCATTTGCGTTCCTTATTTTGGGCTGTCTTAGTCTACGTAAATAATTTTTGACGTCTTAATCTACGTAAATATTTACGTAGACTATGACGGCGAAAATCAAGGGGAATGGAAATAGCATAGCGGGTGCTATTTGCATCCCTTTTTGATTCCCCGTTTTAGCCTACGTAAATATTTACATAGGCTAAAATGGTGAATCAAAAAGGGACGCAAATAATGCCCGCTACACTATTTGCGTTCCCCTTTATTTTCGCCATCATAGTCTACGTAAATATTTATGTAGACTAAGACGGCCAAAAACAAGGAACGCAAATGGTGGCTGTAGCCACCGCCATTTGCGTATGAGGGTTTGTTTGTTTTTTCCCCCAGAGCCCTCCACGGCCAGAAATCTGGCTGCGGATGGCTCTGGGCTGGGCTGGGCCTGGCCGGCAGCTCCGCGGAGCTGCTATGGAGCACAGCCGGCCGTGGAGGATTCCAGGTTGAACGGATCGCCTCCCCCTCCGTTGAGGATTCCCGGGGGGAGGGATGGAACGCCTCCCCCCCTCCATAAACATAATCCGCAGAAAGGTAAGTGACTTTCATACATCCCTATCTGTCTGTGTTTCACGGACTGTCAGGTGCCTTTTGTTCTGTTGTCCACCCACAGATGGATGCGGATTATTATTATTTTTTTTGTCATGTAGAAAAATCCATAAATATTTATGTATGTCGTATTTACATAATTTACCTCAGTACATAACATTTAGCATATTGTCCCCCATTCCATTCAACGTTTCCTCAGCAGAAGCTTATGTATTTCCTATGAATACGCATGCATAAATTTTGGGAAAGTAAAAAAAAAAAATCACCCAAAAGTCCACGGACTACACACAGCCTGAGGGAGGCGCTCTGCAGCTGATTCTGCAGGTCGGATTCTTAGAAATGTGAGCTCATTTTAGTCCGTCTCAAATTTCTCCAGCATCCCTAGCCATGGTTTGGCAAGCAGGGTCTGGGAGGCTGGACGGGGGAGAATCTGTCAGTCTCCACCCGCTCCTTGGACTCCTGTGCCATTCCTACAAAGAAGACCGAAAACAACATGTGGGACCAAAGCAGTTGCTTTGAATAGAGTAAAATCTTGTTTCACAAGGGGACACAAACTCCTAGAAACTAACAGCGGGGAATTTTCTAAAGTATTAAGAGCTGGGATTGCATGACTTTTTTCTTTCTAATGTTCCATAGGACTGTGCCCTTAGAAAAGCCCCATTCATGCTTTCAGCAGCATGGTTCTCTTTACTGACAGGCTTCCAGCCTTGCAGCTCCTTCTGGAATGCCCATGTGACCATATGCCATGTTGTGGCCACAAAGGCCTTCCAGGAACTGCTGCTGGTCTGAAAGGCAATCTGTGAAGAGCCCTGTGCTGCTGTCTAGGGATGTCGGAGAATTTCTCCACAAATCTCCGGGAGGCTGAATGCCAATGCATTCGGCCCCCCGAAATTGGTGGATAAACGGTCCTCCCCCCCGCCCCCCCGGAATGGAACTTACCTTTGCTGAATGTCCCTAGCGCTGGCGGCTCCAGGCGGCGGCGGCTGATCTTCCAACCGGCTGCCACCGCCGCCATTTCCCAGTAAAAAAAAAAAACACAAGCAAACATGATAGGCTACGTAAAGATTTACGTAGCCTATCACGCCTAGATTTTCAAAAAAACACTGTGATAGGCTACGTAAATCCTTATGTAGCCTATCATGGCTGACTTTGGGGGGGGAAAGTGCATACGCAAATGGCGGCGCCCATGGGCGCCACCATTTGCGTTCCTTATTTGGGCACATGTAGTCTACGTAAACATTTACGTAGACTATGGCGAAAATAAGGGCAACGCTATTTGCGTTGCCCTTATTTTCGCTGTAGTCTACGTAAATCTTTACGTAGACTACACGTGCCCAAATAAGGAACGCAAATGGCAGCGCCCATGGGCACCGCCATTTGCGTACATGCTTCCCCCCCCAAAGTCAGCCGTGATAGGCTACGTAAGGATTTACGTAGCCTATCACAGCTGACAGCAGGGACGAAAACGGCGACGGCTATGGCCGCCGCCATTTGCGTCCCGGCCGGCCAGGAGGATTTGCGGCAGGAGGGACGGGATGCCTCCCCCCCGGCCAGAATTTCGGTGGGAAGAAACGGGGCGCCTCCCCCCTGGCCAGAATTTCGACGGGGAGAAACGGAGCCTCCCCCCCACCGCGAAGCAAGCTGAGGGACCAGGTAAGTGACTTTCATCAATCCCTATGTAAGACTATGTGGTGTTACTGAAGTAAAAAGTAGGTAAAAGATAGATGCTTTAGTCATGCAAACTGCACAGGTGCTTGTGATCAATGTTTATTTGAATAACAAAGTCTGTTAGATAGTCGTCCACCTTCAGTACGCATGCAGGCATTATGAACGTAACACATTCTGCTGATGAACCACTTAATTTCACATTTCAGCAGCATCTCTATGTAGGACCTGACACTCCTGTACTTTATGCAGGTGTGGAGGATGGGGCAACCAAATGTGTTTTGTTTTGTCCTCATAATTAATTTTTTATTGTAAAATTTCAACAAAACAAAACAAAAACCCAAAGGGGAGAAAATGTAGCTACATAGATTTGAATACATCAGTTTCAATGCATACATCTGAAATGTATGCATATGTGTGTGTATCTATAGCTATAGGAGAGAAAATAAGGCTTTCTAAGAATTATACATAAACATCAACAAAAGCAGACCAAATATCCATATAAGTAGCCATTCACAAGTGGTGTCTATATGCAGCCATCTGTGTTAGCCAACCCTAAGGAAGAATATTTGATAATGCACAACTTTGAAAAATGATGACCTAATAGCTCAGGCGTTCCATAGGCATGAAGCTACAGATTGCTATGCTGGGAGTATTTGTGGTGTAGGGAAGTGGTCACAGACAAGTATGTGTTGACACTCCTGAGAGGGATGCTTGAAAAAACAAGCATGAACTCTGACAGTACTCTGAATTGTCATCAGATGTTCCACTTCAGAAACATGATAATGGATGGTTTACAAGAGGAAGGCCTGGATTGCTGTATAAATTACGCTTAAAAATGAAATGATATAATTTTAGGTAAATATGAATCCAGATAAGCTCTATTAACAGCAGAGTTTTTTTAAAAAAATCATAGAACTGCTAAACCCCCGGATTCCAGATGTAATAGCACAATCAGGGCATCTCTACACCAGCCTAAAATCCTGCATTTAAAATGGGGCTTTCTGCTTCCATTTTAAATGTGGGATCACAACGACTCCCTTTTTCACATGCTTCCTTTCCCCCCACCTGTTCTCCCTCCTTCTCCCCATATCTGAGGGCTCCTTCACACTGAGCTTTTATCCTGTGATTGAGATGGCTCCTTCATGGAAGATTGCGGGCTCTTTACATGATGCCGTGATCATTCAAGGCATCTCCTCCCCTAAATGCCCTTTGTTCCATTTTTAAATAGATTTCAGATAATGAGCTATCAAATTATCCCGTTGTGTTCCATTTGAGTTTCCTACACGAAAAGAGTGAAAGCACCAAGAAGAGGAGTGAGATCAATGAAAGATAATAGAAGACTCAGGGCATCTCTACACTAGCCTAAAATCCTGCATTCAAAATGGGGCTTTCCTCTTCCATTTTAAATGCAGGATCACCATGGACTCCCTTTTACATGTGCTTCCTTTCCCCCCACCCCCTTCCCCCTCCTTCCCCCCATATCTGAGTCTTCCATTATCTTTCATTGATCTCACTCCTCTTCTTGCCACTTTTTACTCTTTTCATGGAGGAAATTGAAGTGGAGCACAGTGGGGTAATTTGATAGCTCATTATCTGCGATCTATTTAAAAATGGAACAAAAGTCATTCAGTGCAGCCTGTGCAGGAGATGCCTTGGATGATCGTGGTGTCATGTAAAGAGCCCACAAACTTCCATGAAGGAGCCATCTCCACTGCAGGATAAAAGCTCTGTGTGAAGGAGCCCTCAGAAAGTCTTTGGACAAATGAGGAAATGTTCCATTCACAAAAATGTTCCGTTCACAAAAATGTTGCATTCACAAAAGGCACTGATTATTTCTATTAGACTGTGTAAAGCCCCATGCACATTGATAGTGCTATATAAGTAAGTATGTATGCATGCAAGTAAGTAATTAAGGGTGCAATCCTGTGCCTGTTCAGACAGAAGAAGTCTTGCACCTCCAAGTATTCCCTAGACAGTATGGCTGTCTGGGGCATCCTGGGAGCCGTAGGACTTTTTTCTGTCGAAACATACATAGCACTGTGTCCTAAGTACTGTAAATAATGTACTCGGGGGCACATTGCTCTTTGATAGCTAAAAACAAGAACCTTTCTAAGTCTTTGGAGAGATTCTGCACATGTTCAGAGGCTGGTTCCAACATTAAATATATATATATATATATATATATTTTAAACCCTAGTTTGAAGGATAAGCTCCCTGGCTTCCCCTTAGGAGTGTTGCAGCTTCAGTGTAGAGTGCAAACATAAAGATGGAAGTATGAAGGATTTGAGTTTTTGGACTTCGTTTTTTGGTAGGGGAGAGTTAACGGAGTTTGGATTTGCCTATTTTTATCTTGCAAGCTATGTTCCTGGTTTTTCTTTGTAAAAGGTAAGCAAGATCTAAATTCCAAAATCTAAACTGAAATTATGAATCCTTTAAATTGTGTTGAAGGTTCATTTGGAGCCAAAGGCCAGGGAAGTAGGGATGTACGAAAGTGACTTACCTTTAATGAAATTTGATTCGAGGTGAGGGGGAGGCGCTCCGTCCCTCCCCCCGAAATTCTGGCCGGGGGGGGAGGCACTCCGTCCCTTCCCCCCCTGAATCCTGGCCGGCTGGGTGCACAAATGGCGGCAGCCATAGCCACCGTCATTTGCGTCCCTGCAGTTAGCCGTGATAGGCTACGTAAATGTTTACGTAGCCTATCACGGCTGATTTAAAAGAAAACAACAACAACACGCATATGCAAATGGCGGCGCCCATGGGCGCTGCCATTTGCATTCCTTATTTTGACACATCTTAGTCTACGTAAACATTTACGTTGTCTACGGCGAAAATAAGGGGAATGCAAATAGCGTAGCATCTACGCTATTTGCGTTCCCCTTATTTTCGCCGTCTTAGTCTACATAAATGTTTACGTAGACTAAGACATGTCAAAATAAGGAATGCAAATGGCGGCGCCCATGGGTGCCACCATTTGCATACGCGTGTTTTTTCTCTTTCTTTTAAATCAGCCATGATAGGCTACATAAACATCTATGTAGCCTATCACGGTATTTTTTAAAAATCTAGCCGTGATAGTCTACATAAATCTTTACGTAGCCTATCAAATTTTTTTTTTTTTTTTACTGGAGCCACCGCCGCCAGGAAGATTCGCCCAAGGTAAGTCCTGTCCCCGGGGGGGGGGGCGGGGGGGCAGACCATTTCGCCACCGATTTTGGGGGGCCAAATGCACTGGCATTCAGCCTTCCCAAGATTCATGGCAAAATTCTCTGACATCCCTACAGGGAAGTAATTTTAAAAAAGAAATAAACAAATATCCCATCCTTGGTATAGTTGGATTTCACTTCCATGTGTTGATATGGCCATTGTGTTGTTTGTTGAAACTTGACTACTCATTCAGGCTTCACACAGGTATTAGTAATATAACAAGGAGATAGAAATGTCTGGCATGGCACTAAACCCAGGCCTGTGGAAGGGCTCCTCTACTCCAGGAGTGTGGAATCTCTTCCTATGGGATGAATTCAGCCCATAGAGCTTCCCTATTCAGTCTGTGGAGGATTCCTCCCAGGCCCCAGGCCCCTATCACAGACCTCAATGCTTCCCAAACACTAGAGAAAGGCAGGCTGTATAGGAGAGGAAAATTTGCTGTTCTCTGCTGTCACTGATTAGAGAGAAGACTGAGTATTCCCAGTGGTAGAGCAAGGCACCCTTTTCTTTACAGCTGGGAGAGAAAACCCCTCTATCATTGACCAGAGATAAGGTGGTGGGTTCCTCTCCCAACACTAGAAGAAGGTTGCCTTTCTCTACTGTGGAGAGAGACAGCTCTTTTCTCCAGGCAGAGAGAAACTGTCTTTCCATGATGGTACCACTGGACAAAAGAAGACACAGATTTTCACAACATTCAAATAAGCGAATATACATGTCTATAGATTCACATTTAAAAATAATAACTAGTCTAAATAGGGATGCAATACAACTCACCATAGTTGAGAAGATGATGACCAGGTGACCTGTGTGCCTGCTCAGTTTGCTGCCCAGGAGCAAACAATTGATGAAAAACTTCAAGGCCCCTGCTCTCTGTTCTTATGGTTCTTTATTTTTAAATCAGTTATGGATGGGACAGTCCTTCAAACAGAGGACTGTCCTCTTTCAAGTTGGTCACATGTCCACCCTGGAGTCCCTTCCTGCATTCTGAAGTGACCTGGCATTTGCCACAGTGAAAACTGGTCCAATGCTACAATGTAGGCACAGTTGCTAGGGAGAATCCCATTTTACCTAACTTGGACTTACTTGTGAGTTAGCATGCTTTGGTTCAGTGTAGACCTGTTCAGGTGTTCTAGACCTGAATAGGGTAAACATGTGAAGGGAGGGAGCACTCCAGCTCTGCTCCTCCCACTCATCACATTTTGTTGCCCTGTACTCGTGGAGGGCAACAGTCTGAAGTGGAGAGGCTCCTCTATCCACTGGGGTCTCCCCATGTGATCCAGAATGTGGGATGATCAATGTTCTGGATCATGTTGAGAGCCTCCACAGACAGAGAAGGCTCTCCTCTTCAGATTAGGGATGTGCGAAAGTCACTTACCTTTTCGAAGGGGGTGATTCACAGTGGGGGGGAGGTGCTCTGCACCTCCCCCCGAAATCCTAACCTGGCTGGCTCCGCTCCAGAGCAACTCCGGCCAGGTGCATTCACAGGCGTGCAGACCCTGGGGATTAGGGATGGCGGAGAATTCCGCCATGGATTCCAGTGAGGCCAAATTCTGTAGAATCTGGCCCCCTGGAATCTGTGGTGGAATGGCCTCCTGCCCCCCGCCCCCCCCTGTGGAATTCCCCGGGACGGCACTTACCTAGGGCGGATGCAGTGGATGCGGCGGCAGCAGCGGTGGCGGCGGCGGTGGCGGCAGCTGGTCTCCGGGTCGGCTGTGGCCAGGGTGCTATGGCCACTATTGCCATCCTTTGAGCTTTGATAGGCTACGTAAGAATTTATGTAGCTTATCACGGCTAACCCCCCCCCCCAAAAAAAGCATACGCAAATGGCGGCAGCTACTGTGGCTGCCATTTGCATTCTCTGTTTTTCGCCGTTCTAGCCTACGTAAATATTTACGTAGACAATTACGGCAAAAAAAAAAGGGAACGGCAAATAACGTAGTGGGCGCTATTTACGTTTCTTTCTTTTTTTTTGCTGTAGAAGCCTACGAAAATATTTACGTGGAATAAAACAGCAGGAAAAAAAGGACGCAAATAGCGCCCACTACGCTATTTGCGGTTCCCTTTTTTTCCGCCATAATTGCCTATGTAAATATTTATGTAGGCTAGAATGGCGAAAAATAGAGAACACAAATGGCGGCCGCCGCAGCCACCGCCATTTGTGTACGCTGTTTTTTGGGGGGCGGGGTTAGCTGTGATAGGCTACATAAATTCTTACATAGCCTATCACGGCTGCCTGGCTGGACACAAATGGCGGCTGCTACAGCGGCCGCCATTTGCGTCCGCAGCAGCCTGTCCATGGCCGGAAATCCAGCTGCAGACGGCCCTGGCCGTCTGCTCCACGGCCTGGCCGTGGAGCGGAGCCGGCCGTCAAGGATTCCGAGGGGGAGGACCGGATCGCCTCCCCCCCGTCAAGGATTCGGGGGGAGGGATGGAGTGCCTCCCCCCCCACTGTGAAAGATTCCGCGAAAAGGTAAGTGACTTTCGTACATCCCTACTGCGGATGCAAATGGTGGCGGCTACAGCGGCTGCCATTTGCGTTCCTGTTTTTTTGCCATGATAGGTTACGTAAATATTTACGGGGGCGCAAATGGCGTAGCCGCCACCATTTGCACCCCTGTCTTTCACCATGATAGGCTACATAAATATTTACATAGCCTATCATGGCAAAAAAACAGGGGCGCAAATGGCGGTGGCTATGGCAGCCGCCATTTGCGTTCCCTGTTTTTGCCATGATAGGCTATGTAAATATTTATGTAGCCTATCACAGCAAAAATGGGGAAGCGAATGGCGGCCGCAGATGCGGCCGCCATTTGCAAAGCAGCGCAAACGGCACCAGGTAAGTGCTCCGTTTTGCAAGCCTTTCGCAGGGTTGTGGGGCGGGGGCTTCATTCAGCCATGCATTTTGTTTCGCCATGCATTCAGCCTCACTGAGGTCCGTGGAGGAATTATCTGACATCCCTACTTTAGATTGTCACCCTCCACAAGTAGGGGGGCAAGAAAACATGATGAGAGAGGGGGGCAGGACTGGAGTGCTCTCTACAGTTGAGTGTTTATCCTGTTCAGGTTTGGAATGCTTGAATAGGGTTTGTGTCTCTCTCCAAACCATACCATTCGAATCTGGGAGGGGCGGTGGTGGTTTGTATGCAATCCATTGTTTTAGTGCAGTCAAATCTGAGGGGGCCACGGGGGAGAAGGTATGCAAGTAATTAGGCTTTCCTGGTCATGCGGCTGGTTTCCTCCACTATTGTTTATACTCAAGCAGGAAACCTTTTGGCATTAGTCCTCAAGAAGGCCATCAGGTAATTGTGTCAGCTTTATCACTTCCTGAGCGAATGCGTGTAGGATGTGGATGTACAAACAATAACATTTTCAGTTAAGCTCCCTGTAAAAGCAGAAGACTAATGAGAGTTTAACATTTTGACTGCTGCTTCAATATAATTAGCTGGCTGGAAATCAGCCAGAAGAAGGGCTAATGACCAACAAAATGGATTGACTGGAGAGCCTCTTTGGTTTGTATATTCCTGAAAGAAAATAACTTATGCATGCCAGTATTTCCAATATAACATCTAATTTCCAGACACTGAACATGTTTACATAGAAAACAAAGACTGGCTTATGCCTTTTTCTTTCTTTTTTTAAATCTGTTTACAAAACAGAGATCTGGATGCAGATTTAAAGCGTTCCCATTGAGCAAACCAAAGCCCCATATCTAATCTCCTTTGTGCACTGAGCCACTGATCTGGATGCAGTTCAACACATGGCAGCCATAATATATGAGGGTGTGAAAAATACAGTCATGGACAATCGTAACAGCGTAAACGCCTTAGTGGATCAGGACAAGGTCCATCTAGTCCAATACTGTCCATCCAATCATGGTGAAGCAAGCTCACAAATAAGTTATGAAGGTGATAGCCATCTCTTGTTTGCCCCCAGCACCTGGTATTCTGACATGTAGTATTTCTATACATGGTTAGTGATGGAAATCTGCCATGGTGGCAGAGCCAGTGTGGTGTAGTGCTGGACTGGGACTCGGGAGAGCTGGTTCTGGTCCCCAATCAGTCATGAAGCTCACTGAGTGACTTTGGGCCAGTCCCTCACTCTCAGCCCAACCTACCTCACAAGGTTGTTGTGAGGATAAAATAATGAGGAGAGGACCATGTTAGCCACCTTCGGTTCCTTGCAAGAGAAAGAAAGCAGGATATGACTGTAATAATAAAGAAATAAAATAAATAAGAATGGTGACTATATCTTGCCAGTTCTTATAGGTCTACATCAGGAGCGCACAACCTTTCTGGCTTGGAGTGCTCCTGCACATGCATGCGCACACACAAGCAATCTCGATGCAGGTAGTTCTTTCCTTGCTGCTACCAATAGCAGGGAAAGAGTGATCTGTATGAAGGTCTCTGGGGTACTGAGTGGAGAGTACATACAGGGGGGAAATTCAGTGGTGGGATCAGGGCAACCATGGGGGGGCACAGGAAAGGTCCTGGGGGCCACATGTGGCCCCAAGGTTGTGGGATAAGAACATAAGAAGAGCTATGCTGGATCAGATCAAGGGTCCCCCCAGAATTCTGTTCATATAGTGGCCAGGAACCCACAAGCAGGGCATGAGCACAAAAGCACCCTCCCACCCATGTTCCCCAGCAACTGGTGTACATAGGCTCACAGACTCTGGGACTGGAGATAGCACATAGCCATCGGGACTACTAGCCATTGATAGCCTTTTCCTCCAGGAATTTGTCTAAACCCTTTTTAAAGCCATCTAAATTGGTGGCCATCACTACATCCCCGACCCCACTTGGCCCTGAACCCAAAGCGGGATTCAGATGGTGAACCCCACTTTGGGTCCCCCCCTGGTGCCCCTGTGCAACTCCTAAGCTCTCACTTGGGCCATGTCCTCCTCCTCCGCCTCAGCCACCGACTTCTCTGCCACCGCCGCATTTTCCTTGGTGCCGCCACCTCCTTCTCTGTCACCTAGGGATGGCGGAGAAATTCTCCACGAATCTCTGGGAGGCCGAATGCCAACGCATTTGGCCCCCTGAAATTGGTGGGGAAATTCTCCAACACCCCCCCCCACCCCCAGGGATGGGACATACCTCTGTCGAATGTCCCTCTCGGTGGCAGGTCCCGGCGGCGGTTTGGCGGTGGCGGTGACGGCGGCCGGTCTTCCGACTGGCTGCCGCCACCGCCATTTCCCCGTAAAGTTAAAAAAAAAAAAGTGATAGGCTATGTAACCTATAGCGTTGCCCTTATTTTCACTGTAGTCTACGTAAATCTTTATGTAGACTACCCGTGCCTAAATAAGGAATGCAAATGGTGGCGCCCATGGGCGCCGTCATTTGCATACGCGCTTTTTTCCCCCCCAAAGTCAGCCGTGATAGGCTACATAAAGATTTATGTAGCCTATCATGGCTGACTTTGAAAATCTAGCCGTGATAGGCTACATAAATCATTACATAGCCTATCACGTTTTTTTTGTGTGTTTTTCAATTTACTTTTTTTATTTCGCGGCCGGGGAGACGGGGCGCTCCCCCCTGGCCTGAATTTCGTCAGCGAGGAAAGTTCCAGGAGGTTGTCATTTTAAAAATGGAAACTCCCTGCAAAAAGACCAGTTGCCGCGGGTCCAGGCCTCAGGAGCTGGCAGCAGCGACAACGCAGAAGGAAGCGGCGGCAGCGGCACAGTGGTGGGCAGTGACAGTAAGGATGGACGAAAGTCCCTTACCTGGTCCCGCAGCTTGCTTCGCGGTGGGGGGGAGGCGCTCCGTTTCTCCCCCCGAAGTTCTTGGTGGGGGGAGGCGCCCCCCCCAGGCTGAATTTCGGCTGGGAGGGGCGGGGCGCCTCCCCCCCGCCAAGAACTTCGGGGGGAGAAACGGAGCGCCTCCCCCCCACCGCGAAGCAAGCTGCGGGACCAGGTAAGGGACTTCCATCCTTACCGTCACCGCCCACCACTGTGCCGCTGCCGCCGCTTCCTTCTGCGTCACCGCTGCCACCAGCTCCTGAGGCCTGGACCCACGGCAACTGGTCTTTTTGCTGGGAGTTTCCATTTTTAAAATGACAACCTCCTGGAACTTCCAGGAGGTTGCCATTTTAAAAATGGTGACTCCCTGCAAGAAGAGTAGCCGAGCATCCAGGCCTCAGGAGCTGGCAGAGGTGAAGGCAGCAGCAGCTGCAGCAGTGATGGAGACGGCGGCTCAGGTAAGGACCTGGAGGCACCGGGGGGGCCAGGTTGGGGGGCCGGGCTGGGGAGGCGAAGCTCTGAAGTGCAGTGCTCAGGAGAGTCCCCAACCTGCTCCGGGTCATTTCGTGCCCCCTCCGCTTTGCCTCAGAAGGGGCACAAAGTGACCTGAACCAGCCTGCTTCTTCTAGGGGTTCAGGCCTCAGGCCGAAGTTGTGCACAGCCCTACTATACACTGTGTAAAGAAGGACTTTATTTTATCTGTCCTGAGTCTCACACTAATCAGCTTCATGGGATGACCTCAGGTTCTAGCATTTTGAGAGAGGGAGAAAATGTCTCCCTATCCACATTCTCCACACCATGCATAATTTTGCACACCTCTATCATGTCTACCCTTAGCCTCCTTTCTTCCAAGCTGAACAATCCCCCTACAATGTGCAGGTACCTAAACAATTGCCTTCACCTATAAGAACCTACCTTTCCATTAAAAGCTTAATATGAGGCCCTCTTCTATGTGCCCATCCTTGCCTTCAGAGTTTAGGCAGGTGGCTACCAGAGAGAAGACCCTTTCTGTGCAGGCACTGCAGTTATGGAATTCCCCCAGCAGACAAATTCACCATAGAATGATGTGATTATATTTCAGGTGCCAGGCAAACTCCACACTCTTCATCTGTGCTTTCACACTTCATAATTTTCATTTCTGCTGTAATTGTGTTTTTGGCCATTTTTTAATTTTCTTTAAGATCACTTATTTATTATATTTGCATAGTTGGTTTTAATTTTTGTTAGCTGCCTTGAGCAGTATTTTAGGGAAAATGGGAGCACGATTGGGGTGCATAAATAATAAATTAACTCACACAAGATGAAGGAAGGGGCAATTTCATGGGAGTTCTTCATTCTGATGTTAACCTAAGTAGGCCACTCCTTTGAGGATAATTTGCAAAGGGTTATCAACTGCAGCATATTTCTGGATCAACTCTATAAGAGCCATCCCAGAGACTGAGAGAATATAACAAAAGGAGGAGATTCATAAGATGCCTTCACTGAGACCCAAACCAGACATGACATTTTTCAAATCTTTGGCCTTGGCTAGGGATAGGTTGAGGATTTCATTTCCATGCATTTTTATAAGAATTCACCAAAATTTGCATAGTTCTCCATAATAAGGACAAAAAGAATTTGAAGTTTTAAAAAATGAATGTGGGAGAAAGCTAAACTGACTGTTTTAGTTGACCACGGTATCCTGCTGGACCGCCTGGGGGGGTTGGGCATTGGAGACACCGTATTGCGGTGGTTCCGGTCCTTCCTCTCTGGCAGGTACCAGAGGGTAGCACTGGGAGAGGAGGTTTCGGACCTGTCGCAGCTCACTTGTGGGGTGCCACAGGGTTCCATCCTCTCCCCGATGCTATTTAACATCTATGTGAAGCTGCTGGGGACTATCATCAGGAGGTTTGGGGTGTGGTGTCATCAATATGCGGATGACACACAGCTCTACCTCTCATTCAAATCTTCACCAAGGTTGGCCGTAGAATCCCAGTGAGTGGCTGGTAGGGATGGCAGAGAATTTCTCCCCGAAACTTCGGGGGGCCAAGCGCCAACGTGTTCGGCCCCCCGAACAAGTTTTGGGGAGAAATCCTCTGAACCCCCCCACCCCCACCCCCACCCGGGACAGGACTTACCTTCACCGAATGTCCCTCCCGGTGGCGGGTCCGGCCAGCGGTTCGGCGAGTGTTTGAGCGGGGCGGGAGCGGCAGCCGGTCTTTCGACCAGCTGCCGCCGCCGCCATTGCAATCAAAGAAAAAAAAAAAGCCCCCTGATAGGCTACGTGACGATTCACGTAGCCTATCACTGCTAGATTTGCAAAGTCAGCCGTGATAGGCTACGTCAATCATCACGTAGCCTATCACGGGTGACTTTAAAAAAAAACAAAAAAACGCGTACGGATAATGGCGGCCCCCATAGGGAGCCGCCATTCCCGTTCCTTATTTGGTTGCTGTAGTCTACGTAAATGTTTACGTAGACTACAGTGACTAAATAAGGAACGTGAATGGCGGCTCCCTATGGGGGCCGCCATTAGCGTACGCGCTTTTTTTTTTTAAAGTCACCCGTGATAGGCTACGTGACGATTGACGTAGCCTGTCACGGCTGACTTTGCAAATCTAGCAGTGATAGGCTACGTGAATCGTCATGTAGCCTATCACGGGTGACTTTAAAAAAAAGAGCATGCAAGCTTTTGAGTTCTCCAGAACTCTTTACGGGGTGAGGTGGTAAAAAAGATGAGAGAAGAAATGGAAAAGTCTAATAATGAGAGCAGATCTGGCTATGAGGTCTGCAGTTTAGACTCAGTCTCAGGAAGGAGATTTTAGGGATGGCGGAGAATTTCTCCCCGAAACTTCAGGGGGCCAAGCGCCAATGTGTTCAGCCCCCCGAACAAGTTTCGGGGAGAAATTCTCCACCCCCCCAACCCACCACCCCCGGGACGGGACTTACCTTTGCCGAATGTCCCTCCCGGCGGCGGGTCCGGCCGGCGGTTCGTCGGGTCTTTGTCAGGGGCAGGGGCGGCAGCCAATCTTTCAACTGGCTGCCGCCGCCGCCATTGCAATAAAAGAAAAAAAACGCCCCCGTGATAGGCTACGTGACGATTAACGTAGCCTATCACGGCTGACTTTGCAGATCTAGCCGTGATAGGCTACGTGAATCGTCACGTAGCCTATCAGGGGGCGTTCTTTTTTTTTTAAAAAAACTTTCGCATTCGCGGCCGGGCGAGGCGGGAAGCCTCCACCCCGGCCTGAATTTCGGCCGGGGCGAGGCGGGAAGCCTCCCCCCCGGCCTGAACTTTGCGGGGGGAGCAGGGAAGCGCCTCCCCCCCACCGCGAACGTCCTTCAATGACAGGTAAGGGACTTTCGTCCACCCCTAGTGGCTGGATGGTGAGGAATAAGCTGAGGCTGAACCCTGACAAGACTGAGGTACTTTTGGTGGGAGACAAGAGGAGGCTGGGGAATGTTGACCTGGTGTTGAATAGGGTATGGCTACCGTTGAAAGACCAGGTCTGCAGCTTGGGAATCATTTTGGACTCCCAGCTGTCCATGGAGGCTCAGGTGTCAGCTATGAGCTGGACAGCACTGTATCAACTCCATCTGATACAGCGGCTGCACCACTGCCTTCCTGACCATCTGCTTCCATCAGTAGTACATGCCCTGGTCTCCTCTCATTTAGACTACTGTAATACACTCTACGTGGGGTTACCTTGAAGATGGTTCAGAAGTTGCAACTGGTACAGAAAGCTGCGGTTCGCCTGATTAAAGGCAGCCGCCGGCGAGATCACATCATTCCAGTTCTGAAGAAGTTGCACTGGTTACCAGTTGTTTTCTGGGCCAATTCAAGGTGTTGGTTTTGATCTTTAAAACCCTATATCGTTCTGGCCCAGCCTATCTTAAGGAGCGCCTCCAGCAAAACCAGACAGGCCGCTTCACAAGATCAGCCTCAGATGGCCTTCTCTCTGTCCCATCAGCTAGGACAGCTAGACTGGTGGGGACGAGGGAGAGGGCCTTCTCTGTGGTGGCCCCCACTCTGTGGAACTTCCTCCATAGGGAACTCCACCATGCTTCCTCTTTAATAGGCTTCCACCGCACATTAAAAACGTGGTTGTTCAGGCAGGCATTTGGGATGGGTTAGGGTATTTTAGAAAATGTTTTTACTGTAGAATTTTATTGTTTTAAACTGTTTTATTATATACTTTGTACATCACCCAGAGTGGCTGGGTGACCAGCCAGATGGGTGATTAAATAAGTAAGTAAGTAAGTAAGTAAGTAAGTAAGTAAATAAATAAATAAAATTTATCAGTCCAGGCCCTGTCGATTGCTGTGGATTTAGTATTTTGCTCTTTAAAGTCTGGGTTTGAATCCCTGTGTATTCAGCTATGTTTGTGGTGTTGAATTTGGGTTGCCTTCTTTTTTTTCTGACAGGTTCTTCATCTTTAACAGCTATATGGCAGGCAGGTACATCAGGGTCCTGTCCATGCTGGGAACAGCTGTACCTAGTGAACTTGGTGCAGATGGGTGAGCTATGTTGGGCTGCATTAATAGAAGCATATCTTCCAAATCATGGGAAGTACTAGTTCCTCTCTACTCAGCACTGGTTAGGCCTCGTCTGGAGTACTGTGTCCAGGACTGGGCACCACACTAAAAGAAGGATGCAGACAAACTGGAAAAGGTTTAGAGGAGGGCAACAAAGATGATCAGGGGACTGGAAACGAAGCCCTTTGAGGAGAGACGGAAAGAACTGGGCATGTTTCGCCTTGAGATGAGAAGAATGAGGGGACATAGGATAGCGCTCTTCAAGTACTTGCCAGGTTGTCACAGAGAGGAAGGCCAGCATCTCTTCTCAATCATCACGGAGTGCAGGACATAGAATAATGTTCTCAAGTTACATGAAGCCAGATTCTGGCTGAACATCAGGAAAAACCTCCTGACTGTTACAGCAATACGAGAATGAAACCAATGACCTAGGGAGGTGGTGGGCTCTCCCACACTGGAGGCATTCAAGATGGAGCCGAGCAGCCACTTGTCAGGGATGTTCTGACTTGGATCCCTGCACTGAGCAGGGGGTTGGACTCGATGGTCTTATAGACCCCTTCCAACCTTACTATTCTATGATTCTATGTGAATATTGTTTCGGTACATGTTTGACAAGAATTTACCAAAATGCACAAAGTTCATTTTGGGGAGTGAAAGAATTTGAGATTAAAAAAAAAAAAATCTGAATGTGGGAGAAAGTTAAACTTACAGATTTAACCATTCCCCTGCCCTAGCATTGTGCTTTTTTGTTTTCTTTAACAAATAACCATTGGCAGGGGCAGGTGGAGCCAGATCAGGACTGTGGCATGGGAGAGGGGCTCAAAATTGGCCTACCCTCATGCCTGATATTCACAAAGGGATGAAAGCTTCCACACACACACACACACACACACACACACACACACACACCCCATGGCTCTAATCTGGCTCAGGCCTCCAGTGTTTTTGTTGTTGTTTTTAAAGGCTCACTAGGGCTAAAGACATGTATATATAGAACGGGAGAACCAGGGATGCTCGACCTCACTGACATTCTGTGAACTTTGTTTCAAAGCTCGGTTCAGCTCATTTGCAACCTGTTCTTCTATTTGTTTGAATGGGGAAATGTTGTTTTCAAAATTTGGCTGTTGTTCAAAATATGTACATTTTGAGAAGTTCTGCCCTTTTAAAGTACACAGCTTGTGAATGCGAATGCAAGTCTGGGAATTTGTGAATGTTTTTGGAGGGCATGCGCTCCCTTTCGGGGTTGAGAATGGGACATGTTGGGGTGAATGGCAAACTGAAACAAAATTCTCATACGTCCTGCTGTGTAAGGCCACATCTAGTTTGAGCGAGATATGATCATAAACAGAAATCTGCTCCTTTGCTTTTCTGAACATGTTTACAAAGTCTTCCTAGTGATCAATTCCTTAATTCAGGCAACTTATCAAAACCACATTCTCCACTGGGAGACCCTGCTCTCTCCTGCCACATGGTTCCTTTATTCCCTTTAGAGCAAAAGATGGAATGCTGGCTATAATTGGGATCCATTACTTTATGCCTGACCGTGGAACCTCAGGCTCATGTAATGTTATCCTCATCGAAATGGACATGAATGTTATCAAAATAAACCTGTCAAACAGCCCATTCTTGTCCCCCACCCTACTCCACTCCACTGCCATTCCCTACCATCACTCCAACTGAAATAGTAGACTGGGTCTGATTGAAGGGGGGGGGTGGACAGGAAAGGGGGGAAAGCCCTCAATTAAGCTGAACAAGATTGAGATGGAATTTTATATTTAGGTGGTATTTTAAGTTAGATGTTGTTATTGAATCCTGCATTCAATTACACTTCAGCTGTGCTGTTAATGATCTCTTATATAAATATACTGTATCATACCATGGACTAAGTGGAAGGTAGTTGTCAAGAGGTCATACTGTTTGTAAAAACAGATAAGATGCAGTGTTGGCTCTAACTTTCTAGTCTGCTTGATTTAAGAAACAGTCTGATGTTTGACCCTTTTTTGTGCAGGATAGAGTCTGACATTCTTCTTTACAGGCATAATACACTGCATACAGAGTTAGCTATAATGTATATAGCTATATAGCTATATAAGTTCTAATTCTGTGTATTCTGGAATTTTTGTGTGTGCATCCCAAATGCCGATCGACTGTCCAAAAGGAATGTCAATCTTCTACCGAATTGCTGCATAATTACATTATTATATGGTATAAGTAGGGGTACGCATCCTTCTCCTCACCTCCCTGAGAAGTGGTGATAGGCTTACTGAATCTCTTTTGTTTTCACTCTGTGGAGGAATCTCCAAGTTCACTTCAGATTTCACTTTAGGCAAAAGCTGGTGATGTGGAGATCCCACTTCAGAAATTTCACTATCTTTAATAACAAGGTTTTGCCTCCCTTAAAACTCCTCATTAGTTTGTTTCACCTCAGTGGGGGCTTCCACATTCACTCCACATTTCCTTTCTCAGGTGACATTTTGTGGTGGCTTTAGATGCAATGGGGACGATCCAATGGGTTGTTTACACCCCCACCAATTCTGTTGTGTCCAGCCGATTCCTTTCTGCAAGGGGCTCCTGCCGCTTCTGGAATGGAGATTTCGCACTTCCAGAACAACTGAAATGAGTGAAAACACTCTTTTCTGAAATGCGGCAGGTCAGTGGAGTTCTGCCAACCAGTCCTGATCCAGAAATGAGCATTTCTGTAGGGATGGCGGAGAATTTCTCCCCGAAACTTCGGGGGGCCGAGCGCCAACGTGTTCGGCCCCCCGAACACGTTTTGGGAGAAATTCTCCGCACCCCCCCCAGGGACGGGACTTACCTTTGCCAAATGTCCCTCCCGGTGGCGGGTCCGGCCGGCGGTTCGGCGGGTGTTCGTGCGGGGCGGGAGCGGCAGCCGGTCTTCCGACCAGCTGCCACCGCCGCCATTCCAAGAAAAGAAAAACAAACAAAAACGCCCCCGTGATAGGCTACGTGACGATTAACGCAGCCTAGCATGGCTAGATTTGCAAAGTCAGCTGTGATAGGCTACGTAAATCGTCACGTAGCCTATCACGGGTGACTTTAAAAAAAAAAAGCGCGTACGGATAATGGCGGCCCCCATAGGGAGCCGCCATTCCCGTTCCTTATTTGGTCGCTGTAGTCTACATAAAGATTTACGTAGACTACAGCGACCAAATAAGGAACGCGAATGGCGGCTCCCTATGGGGGCCGCCATTAGCCTACGCGCTTTTTTTTTTTTTAAGTCACCCGTGATAGGCTACGTGACGATTAACGTAGCCTAGCATGGCTGACTTTGCAGATCTAGCCATGATAGGCTACGTTAATCGTCACATAGCCTATCATGGGGGTGTTTGTTTTTAAAAAAAGTTGGAGTTCGCGGCCGGGCGAGGCGAGGCGCCTCCTCCCCGGCCTGAATTTCGGCCGGGCGAGGCGGGAAGCCTCCCCCTCGGCCTGAATTTTGGCCGGGCAAGGCGGGAAGCCTCCCCCCCGGCCTGAACTTTACGGGGGGAGCAGCGTAGCGCCTCCCCCCCACCGCGAACAAGCTTCGAGGACAGGTAAGTGACTTTCGTCCACTCCTACATTTCTGCTTGTTTCAGGGCTTCCCCTAGAAAGCATTAAATCTCCACTGTACAAGTGGTGGCTCCCACTTGCACAACAGAATCAGTGGGGCACAACTAGGGATGGCACAGAATTCCGCCACGGATCACGGTGAGGCCGAATGCCAGTGCATTCGGCCCTCCGAATTCCATGGCGGAACAGCCTGCCACCCCCGCGCCACCCCGTGGATCCCCCCCTGGGACAAGAGTCACCTGGGGCGGAACGTCCGGGCAGTGGCGGCTCTGGCGGCGGCTGCGGCGGTGGCCGGTCTTCCGACCGGCTGCCGCCGCCACCATTTCCACTCTGGTAAAAAAAAAGAAAAAAAGAAAAGGAAAGACGTGATAGGCTACGTAAAGATTTACTTAGCCTATCATGACTAGGTTTTTTTAAAAAAACACAACGTGATAGGCTACGTAAATCTTTACGTAGCCTATCATGGCTGGGTGGGTTAAAAACAACAACAACCGCATACGCAAATGGCAGCGGCTACGGCCACCACCATTTGCATTCCTTATTTTTGCCCTCTTAATCTACATAAATATTTATGTAGACCATGATGGTGAAAATCAAGTGGAATGCAAATAGCATAGCTGCCGCTATTTGCGTCCCTTTTTCATTCACCGTTTTAACCTACGTAAATTAGGAGTGCACGTACCTGGTCTCGCAGCTTGCTTCGCGGTGGGGGGGAGGCGCTTCGCTGATCCCCCCGAAGTTCAGGCCGGGGGGGGAGGCTTCCCGCCTCACCCGGCCGAAATTCAGGCCGGGGAGGAGGCGCCTCGCCCGGCCGCGAAATAAAAAGTTAAAAAACAAAAACAAAAACGTCCCCGTGATAGGCTACGTGACGATTAACGTAGCCTATCACAGCTAGATTTGCAAAGTCAGCCATGATAGGCTACGTAAATCGTCACGTAGCCTATCACGGGTGACTTTAAAAAAAAAAAAAGCGCGTACGCAAATGGCGGCCCCCATAGGGAGACGCCATTCGTGTTCCTTATTTGGTCACTGTAGTCTACGTAAATCTTTACATAGACTACGGCAAAAATAAGAGCAACGCAAATAGCGTTGCCCTTATTTTCGCTGTAGGCTACGTAATCTTTACGTAGACTACAGCGACCAAATAAGGAACATGAATGGCGGCTCCCTATGGCGGCTGCCATTAGCCGTACGCACTTTTTTTTTTTAAAGTCACCCGTGATAGGCTACATGATTATTTACGTAGCCTATCATGGCTGACTTTGCAAATGTAGCCATGATAGGCTACGTTAATCGTCACGTAGCCTATCACGGGGGCGGGTTTTTTTTTTTACTTTTATTGGAATGGCGGCGGCGGCAGCCAGTCGAAAGACCGGCTGCCGCCCCCACCCCCGACGAAGACCTGATGAACCACCGCTGGGACCCGCCGCCGGGAGGGACATACCTGAAAGGTAAGTCCCATCCCGGGGGGGGGACGGGGGAGGTGCGGAGAATTTCTCCCTGAAACTACTTCGGGGGGCCGAACACGTTGGCGCTCAGCCCCCCGAAGTTTCGGGGAGAAATTCTCCCCCATCCCTAACGTAAATATTTACGTAGGCTAAAACGGTGAATCAAAAAGGGACACAAATAGCCCCCGCTATGCTATTTGCGTTCCCCTTGATTTTCGCCGTCATAGTCTACGTAAATATTTATGTAGATTAACAGGGAAAAAATAAGGAACGCAAATGGTGGCGGCCGTAGCCACCACCATTTGCATACGCGGTTTTTGTTTTTGTTTTTTTTCCCCCAGAGCCCTCCGGGGCCTGAATCCGGCTGCGGACAGCTCTGGCCTGGCCGGGCCTGGCTGGCTGCTCTGCGGAGTTGCCACAGAGCACAGCCGGCCTTGGAGAATTCCGGGGGGGAGGAACAGAATGCCCCCCCCGGCGAAGATTCCAGGGGGAGGGAAAGGAATGCCCCCCCACCATCAACATAATCTGCGTACAGGTAAGTGACTTTCGTACATCCCTAGGCACAACAGAGTCAGTGGGGGCTTAAGCACCCTGTTGGATACTGCCCAGAAATTTCACTACCTTTAATAACAAGGTTTTGCCTCCCTTAAAACTCCTCATTAGTTTGTTTCACCTCAGTGGGGGCTTCCACATTCACTCCACATTTCTTCTGATAAGAAGCCCAGCTAATCGAACAACATGCTGCTCTTTCAAACCCAGCTCGTCAGGGTTTGAAGAAAAGCTATACATGGCAAGGCTTGCACCCAAGTACTGCATGGAAACCATGCTGTCAAGCCTTGACTTGTGGTCCTTCCCAAGCTCCTGAGGAGTTTGAGTCAAAACAGTGGAAATGCAGTTACATGTTATAAACCTTAAGGAACATTCAGAAGCAGGATTTTATATGAGAGTTGGAAATGTAGAATCATTATGTCTAACACCTACAAGGCCATACATTACTCAAGGCCACAGTGATATCTTCACTTGTTTGTTTACACCATCTTTTGACAAATGAAGCTCACAAAAAATAAGAAGTTTAAAAATAAAACCAATAGAAACATCTTAAAAACAGAGATTTAAATGATATAAGAACAGTAGAAAAAATCTTGTTTCCCAAAGCCTGATAGAAGAATAATTTTTGACCTGCCTCTGGAAAGAGGCCAAGGAAAAACGTAAGCAGACTATGTGGAGCACATTCCAAAGTTCCAGGGCCACCACAGACAAAGTCCTGCTCCTGGTAGATAGATGATAACCTTATCTTCTAAGGAGACAGAACCATTAGCAGACCTTAAAACTGTGTGTATGAGGAGGGTCATACATGAAAAAGCATCCCCTGAGATAAATGGGTGAACTAACGAAAGTTGGTAAAGGATACCTATCCAGTCCTAGTAACCTAGGAACAGTATTGGATTCAGCACTAAACATACTGTTAGTGGACAGCATGATTCAGCCATGCCTGTGAGAAACTGTTGGAGAATTTCTCCTCCCCTAGGAGAAATTCAGTGAAATTGTCCCCCAATTTCTCTGTCCACAAAGAGGCTAGAAAATTTTGAGAGTCCATTTGTTCTCAACTCTAATTGATAGCCTTCTTCTCCAGGAATTTGTTGAACCCCCTTTTAAAGCCATCAAAGTTAGTGGCCATCACTACATCTTGTGGTAGTGAATTTAGGGATGGCGGAGAATTCTGCCACATATCTCGGTGAGGCCAAATGCCAGTGCATTCGGCCACCCCGAAACCCGTGGCAGAATGAAATTCCCCATTCCTCCACCCCGTGAAAGGCGCGTGAAACAGAGCACTCACCTGCTGCCGTTTGCGCTGTTCGGCAAATTACGGCCGCGTCTGCGGCCGCCATTTGCTTCACGATTTTAGCCTTGATAGGCTACATAAATACTTATGTAGCCTATCACGGCTAGGGATGTACGAAAGTCACTTGAATTTTCGAAGGGTGACATTCGTGGTAAGGGGTAGGTGCTCTGTCCCTCCCCCCGAAATTTTCTCTGGCCGGCTCCGCTCTGTGGAGATTCTGTGGAGCCGCTGGCCGGGGCCGCCCACAACCGGACATCCAGCTGCTGGGCAGCCTGTAGGGACGCAAATGGTGGCTGCCATAGCCACCGCCATTTGCGTCCCTGTATTTTGCCGTGATAGACTACGTAAATATTTACATAGCCTATTACGGAAAAAAAAATGGAACGCAAATGGCGGCCACGACACCATTTGCGCCCCTCTCTTTTGCTGTAATAGCCTACATAAATATTTATGTAGGCTATCATGGCCAAAAAAAAAAGGGAACGCAAATGGCAGCCGCCATAGCCGCCGCCATTTGCGTTCCCTTTTTTTTACCATGATAGGCTACGTAAATACTTACACAGCCTATCACGGCTTCCGCAGGGACACAAGTGGCATCCCTGTGTTAGCCGTGATAGGCAGCGTAAGTATTTAAGTAGCCTATCACAGCTATAGTGATGAAGCAAATGGCAGCCACGGACGCGGCCACCATTCGCAAGTCAGCACAAATGGCAGCAGGTAGGTGTCCCATTTTGCGCGCCTTTAGTGGGGGGGCGGGGGGGGCTTTGTTCCACCATGGATTTCAGGGGGTTGAGTGCACTGGCATTTGGCCTCACCAAAATCCGTGGCGGAATTCTCTGACATCCCTTTGTTCAGTCATTCAGTCGTGTCCATGGTAGGGGTGGACGAAAGTCCCTTACCTTTCGCCGAAGCTTTTTCGCGGTGGGGGGGGAGCGCTTCGCTGCTCCCCCTGCGAAGTTCAGGCCGGGGGGGGAGGCTTCCCGCCTCGCCCGGCCGAAATTCAGGCCGGGGAGGAGGCTTCCCGCCTCGCCCGGCCGCGAACTCGAAAGTAAAAAAAAAAAAAAACACATCCCCTGATAGGCTACGTGACGATTCACGTAGCCTATCACGGCTAGATCTGGAAAGTCAGCCGTGATAGGCTACGTGAATCGTCACGTAGCCTATCACAGGTGACTTAAAAAAAAAAAAAAAAGCGCGTACGCGAATGGCGGCCCCCATAGGGAGCCGCCATTCGCGTTCCTTATTTAGTTGCTGTAGTCTACGTCAATGTTTACGTAGACTACGGCGAAAATAAGGGGAACGCAAATAGCGTTGCCCTTATTTTCGCCGTAGTCTACGTAAACATTGACGTAGACTACAGCGACCAAATAAGGAAGGGGAATGGCGGCTCCCTATGGGGGCCGCCATTATCCGTACAAACTTTTTTTTTTTTTAAAGTCACCCGTGATAGGCTACGTGACGATTCACGTAGCCTATCACGGCTGACTTTGCAAATCTTGCCGTGATAGGCTACGTGAATCGTCACGTAGCCTATCAGGGGACGTGTTTTTTTTTTTCTTTCATTGCAATGGCGGGGGCGGCAGCTCCCTGCCACTCCCGCCCCGCTCGAACACCGGACGAACCGCCGGCCGGACCCGCCGCCGGGAGGGACATTCAGGGAAGGTAAGTCCCGTCCCGGGGGGGGCGGGGGGGGCGGAGGATTTCTCCCCGAAACTTGTTCGGGGGGCCGAACACGTTGGCGCTTGGCCCCCCGAAGTTTCAGGGAGAAATTCTCCGCCATCCCTACCCCATGGACCATAGCACGCCAGGCCTTCCTGTCCTGCGCTCTCTCCCGGAGCATGCTCAAGTTCATATTCATTGCATCCGTGATGCTATCTAGCCATCTCATCCTCTGCCGTCCCCTTCTCCTTTTGCCTTCAATCTTTCCCAGCATCAGGGTCTTTTCCAGAGAGTTTTCTCTTAGCATTAGGTGGCCAAAATATTTGAGCTTCATCTTCAGGATCTGTCCTTCCAATGAGCACTCAGGGTTGATTTCCTTTAGGATTGACTGATTTGACCTCCTTGCAGTCCAGGGGACTCGTAAGAGTCTTTTCCAGCACCACAGTTCGAAAGCATCAATTCTTTGGTGCTCAGCCTTCCTTATAGTCCAGCTCTCACAGCCATACATTACTACTGGGAAAATCATAGCTTTGATTAGACGGACCTTTGTCGGCAAGGTGATGTCTCTGCTTCTTACTATGCTGTGTAGGTTTGCCATAGCTTTCCTCCCAAGGAGCAAGCGTCTTTTAATTTCATGGCGACTAACGCAGGGATGCCATTTGTGTCCCTGCGGAGGCTGTGGTAGGCTATGTAAATATTTACGTAGCTTATCACGGCAAAAAAAAAAGGGAGAACGCAAATGGCAGCAGCTACGGCGGCTGCCATTTGCGTCCCTGCACAGCCCAGCAGCGGCAGGATGTTGCTGCAGGTTGCTCTGGCTGGCAGCTCTGTGGAGTTGCCACGGAGCAGAGCTGGCTGTCGAGGATTTTGAGAGGAGGGATGGAGCACCTCCCCCCCCACAGATGTATGAAATGAACCAGATAAGTCGTTTTGTACATCCCTAAGTGAATTCCACAGTTTAACTATGCACTGTGTGAAGAAGTGCTTCCTTTTATCTGACCTGAATCTCCCACCAATCAGCTTCATGGGATGACCCCAGGTTCTAGTATTATGAGAGAGGGAGAAAAAAGGGTCCCTATCCACATTCTCCACACCATGCATAATTTTGTACATCTCTATCATGTCTCCCCCACCCTCCTTTTTCCCAAGCTGTTGTAACCTTCGCTCACAGGAGAGATGCTCCAGCCCCTTGAACATTTTAGCTGCCCTTTTCTGGACTTTTTCCAGGTCTACATATCCTTCTTTAGGTATGGTGACCAGAACAGGACACAGTATTCCAAGTGAAGTTGCACCATAGATATGTATAGGGGCAGTACGATACTGGCAGTTTTATTCTCAATTCATTTTCTAATTATTAGAGCTGTGCACAGGTAGGCTCTTAAAATTATCCACCTTATTTGTGGGCAGAGAAATTTGGGAGATTATTTTACTGAATATCTCCAGGGGAAGGATAAGTTCTCAACAGTTTCTCAGAGGTAGGACTCCCTATTGGCAGGGTTTGTAGCACAGCTTATTTCGGTTTGGGTAAGGTTTTGGGTTTTTTTCATGCTGCAACACCATTAATTGAGTTGGCAGGCTAGGCCCCCATTTTGCATCCACCACAATGCAGGTTTGTGTGTGGGGGGGGGGGAGTGTTGTGTCAAGCTCCAGGGATGAGGTGGAGTTAGTGCTTTGCCAAAATCTGTCCTCCAATTTCCAGAAAGTTTTCTTCCCTCATGAAAGGGACTTCCATTCTTCTGCCTCATTCAAGATGGTTTATGAGTTATTTTTGTGCTGTTTTTAAGCTTGCCTAAACACAGCTAGACTCCCAGGCTGCCTGCACTTCCTGATCTGAAAAAAGCCCTAAGGGAGGAATTACCTCATGATGCCTTCCACTGGGCTTCAACTGAAGTGTAGGGAGCTGAGGAGGCTACAGGCCACCAAAGAGATGATTGTACAATGAAAGATGCTCATTCCTCGCCACATTCTAAGTAAGGTATGCCCCAGAAATCCAAAGCCAACCCTTGAGAGTTTCTCCAAAATTTCTTCTCCTTTCCATTTAATTCAAAAGCAATTTCTCTTCGATCAAATTGAATGAGAATGGGAAAAAAAGAACTGGGAGAAATTTTCAGCACGGCACTACTATGCCTAATTATGCCTAACATGGAGTTTGCTTTTTTTTTTTGTTTTACCTTAGCTGCACACTGGGTTGACATTTTCATCAAGCTGCCCACCACTACTCCAAGATCTTTTTCCTGGTCAGTCACTGCTAGCTCAGATCCCATCAGGCTATATTTGAAGTTGGGATTTTTTGCCCCAGTGTGCATCATTTTACACTTGCTTACACTGAACAGTATTTGCCATTTAGATGCCCCTTCTCCCTCCCTGTTCGGAGAAATCCTTTTGGAGCTCTTCACAATCCCTTTTTGTTTTAACCACCCTAAATAATTTGGTGTCATCTGCAAACCTCACTGCTCACTCCTAATTCCAGATCATTTATGAACAAGTGAAACACATTGGTCCCAATACAGGTCCCTGTGAGACCCCACTATTTGCTTCCCTCCATTGAAAGGATTTACCACTTATTCCTTCTCTCTGGTTTCTGTTCTTTAACCAGTTACTGATCCATAAGAGGATCTCTCCTCTTATTCCATGAGTGCTAAGTTTGCTCAGGAGTCTTTGATGAGGGACTTTGTAGGGATGTACAACCTTTCCATGGATTATGTTGATGGCAGGGGGGGAGACGTTCCGTTCCTCCCCCCGGAATCCTCGACAGGGCGGGAGGCAATCTGTTCCTCCCCCCCGGAATCCTCCGCAGCCGGCTCTGCTCCGCGGCAGCTCCGCGGAGCAGCTGGCCAGGCCCTGCCAGGCCAGAGCTGTCCGCAGCCGGATTTCCGGCCCCAGAGGGCTCTGGGGAAAAAACAAAACCGCATACGCAAATGGCGGCGGCTACGGCCACCGCCATTTACATTCCTTATTTTTGCCATCTTAATCTACGTAAATATTTACATAGACTATGACGGCGAAAATAAAGGGAAGCGCAAATAGCATAGCGGGCGCTATTTGCATCCCTTTTTGATTCACCGTTTTAGCCTACATAAATATTCACGTAGACTAAGACGGCCAAAAATAAGGAAAGCAAATGGAGGCGGCCGTAGCCACCACCATTTGTGTACGCGGTTTTTTTCTTTTAAACCCAGCCATGATAGGCTACGTAAATCTTTACGTAGCCTATCAAGTCATTTTTTTTTAAACCCAGCCATGATAGGCTACGTAAATCTTTATGTAGCCTATCACATCTTCTTCTTTTTTTTACAAGACTGCAAATGGCGGTGGTGGCAGCCGGTTGCAAGATCAGCCACCATTGCCGCCGCAGCCACCACTGGAGCTGCCGCCACCCGGAAGATCCGCCCCAGGTAAGTCTCATCCCAGGGGGGATCTGCGGGGGGGTGGCAGGCTGTTCCGCCATGGAGTTCGGGGGGCCAAATGCACTGGCATTCGGCCTCACCAAGATCCGTGGCGGAATTCTCTGACATCCCTAGGACTTTGTCAAAAGTCTTGTGGAAGTCCAAGTAAACAATATCTACTGGATTGCCCCTGTCCATGTGTTTATTTACACTCTCTAAGAAGTCTAAAAGGTTACCTGGACTGAACATCACATATTTCACTCACATTCAGTCCATCACTGATCATGGACAATTGTTCAGAGGAGCTACCACCTCTTCTGGAATTGATGGAAAGGAAATCTAGAGATGAGTGTCAATAGAATACTGATGATACTTAATCCCATACTGCTAGACAACTTTCCCCCAGGTGACTTCATGTAGCTGCAAAAAACAGGGAAAAATGGAGTCCCATGGAACTACATAGGACAATTTTGGTGGGCATAGACAATAGTTCCCCAGCACCACTTTCTGGAGCCTACCATCTAGGGAAAAGGAGAAACGCACCAAAATGGTTCCTCCTATTCCTAGCCCAGAAAGGTGGTTCAGAAAGATACCATCGTCAGTGGTATCAAAAGTAGCCTTAGTGATTGGGGTTGGGGGATTTATATTCTACTTTTCTTTTTCAAGAAAAGCTCAAAGTGGCTAACAGAACAACAACAACAAAATAACAGCTAGGGATGTACGAAAGTCACTTACCTTTTCAACAGGGTGATTCGTGGTGGTGGGGAGGCGCTCCGCACCTCCCCCCGAAATCCTAATCTGGCCTGCTCCGCTCTGTGGAAATTCCGCAGAGCCGCCGGCCAGGGCCACCCACAGCCGGACATCCGGCAACTGGGCAGCCTTCCAGAAAAAAAACAAACAGCATACGCAAATGGCGGTGGCTACAGTGACCGCCATTTGCATTCCTTTTTTTTTTTTTTTGCTGTTTTAGCCTACGTAAATCTTTACGTAAGCTATTATGGTGAAAAAAAGGGGAACGCAAATAGCATAGTGGGCTCATGATTTCCATTTGCATCCCTGCTCTTTTCGTGATAGGCTACGTAAATATATACGTAGCCTATCATGGCTAACACAGGATGCAAATGGCGACTGCTATGCCATTTGCGTCCCTGCGTTGCCATGATCGGTTATGTATGTATTTACATAACCTATCACGGCAAAGAGCAAGGATGCAAATGGTGTAGTGGCCACCATTTGCATCTCTGTTCTTTGCCATGATAGGCTATGTAAATATGTACGTAACCTATCACAGCAACTCAGGGATGCAAATGGCTGCCACTATGGCAGCCGCCATTTCCGGCCATGGCCCAGCAGCGGACGGAGGTCCGGCTGCGGGTGGCCCCAGCCAGTGGCTCTGCAGACTCACTGCAGAGCGGAGCCGGCCGGGGAGGATTCCGGGGGGAGGGATGGATTGCCTTCCCCCCCATGGATCCCCTGAACAGAGCCAGGTAAGTGATCTGCACACCCCTAATGAACAGTCATACTAGGGAAAAGAGAGAGTACATTGTAGCTAGGGATGGCATGGGTGCCCAATCTGGTCTAGTAGTTCAGTGGACTCCCCTCATCAACCTGCTGCCCCAAGCTGTGCTCATCAAGAGCCCTGCCCCACTTGAGCTCCCCCATGCCCTCTGAGCTGTCCACACTCACCCCAGTCCAATCTAGGCTAGTAAGCTCTGCGATTGCCATTTTGATGATCGCAAAATGCACATGTTTGATCTTACATAAAATGGGGTCTTGGATGGCCAATACACATACAATTACAGGCATAAGGAACCCAGGGTGAGAGCAGGCAGCTTGGTAAATGAGGGGGGTCAGGTGTAGGTCCGGAGGGGTGTGAGCAGGGGCAGGGGCTCGGCGGGGTGAAGCTCAGGGCAGCAGGTGGGGGGGCATCTGTCTATCCCTAGTTGTATTCAATGTTAGTCCTACTTAGACTAGACTAACTGAAATGATTGGGACTTATGTTAGATTAACAATGGATACAACACAGTATGTCCACCTGCTACACTTCCTGAACTGGGCTCCTCATCTTTTGTGTGTCTCCTTTAGTACCTTTAATAATCTCATTTCTTATTTAGAAATATTATCCACTTCCAAATTAAAAATCTTGAAGAGATGCAGGCTTTCTCCCACAAAACGAGAAGGGCAAAACTGGGTAAGGTAGGGGTGGGCAATGTGTGGCCCTCCAGATGTTCTGGCTCTTATAGGCTGGATCTACACTTTTCGCCTTTTTTTGCTTCCAATGAGGTTTCACCGCCTGCCTTTCACACTACGCAGTAGCCGCCTCGAATTGGAACCGGAATTTCCTACTTACGTGCTCCCGCTTTCAGCACCCTAATATACCAGTATTTCCCCTTAATGTGCTCTGATTTTCCACCTTTGCTACCATATCCATTCGTAGTCCCCTCCCCAGCCTGTCCATAGGCAGCAGTGTTTGTATTTCCCTCCTGTCCAATCACAGCTCTCAACGGCCCCATGTCTTCTTCCAGCTCCCAATTGCATAGCTTCCTCAGCAGGCCCCGTTTCCTCAGCAACAAGCAAAGGGCTGGATGTGCACGCACTTGTCTGATCTTGGAAGCTAAGTGGGGTCAGGCCCGGTCCGTGCTTGGATGGGAGACCGCCTGAGAATCAGGCTTCCTGCACTGAGCAGTTGTTTGTTGTATCCCTTCAAATGAGATTAAATTTTACCCCCTCCTTTCCTCCTCTCTGGATGTTTTTTTTTTTTTTTTTAAATTAAGGCGTTATCCTTGCAGAATTGGGGCTTCTCCGCAATGTTTTTTTTTTTCTAATTGAGGCATGATCTTTGAAGCTTCGAAGTTGTGAAGCTTCACAACTTCGAAGCTTCAAAGATCATGCCTCAATTAGAAAAAAAAATCATAGAGAAGTCCCGATTCTGCAAGGATAACGCCTTAATTAAACAAACACACATCCAAAGTGGGGGATAGGAGGGGGTAAAACTTAATTTCATTTGAAGGGATACAACAACCCCCTGCTCAGTGCAGGAAGCCTGATTCCCAGGCAGTCGCCCATCCAACTACTGACCAGAGCCGACCGCGCTTAGCATCTGAGATAGGGGTGTACAAAACCCCGCTTACCTGGCTCTGCTGGGTTCCACAAGTGGGGAAGACAATCCGTTTCTACCCCCGGAATCCTCGATGGGGGGGAGGCGATCTGTTCCTCCCCCCCCCCAGAATCCTGCTCGGCCGGCTCCACTCCGCATCCAGGCTACAGAGCCGCCGGCTGGACCAAACTGCGGCGGGGCCACCAGCCGCTGGCGGGCTGGTGCGGATGCAAACGGCATCCTGAGTAGGGGATGCCATTTGCATCCCTATGGTAGCCAATAATAGGCTACGTAAATATTTACATAGCCTATCACGGGCTAACATAGGGACGCAAATGGAACCCCCTACTCAGGACGCCATTTGCGTCCTCAGCAGCCCGCCAGCAGCCAGAGCCACCGCTGCCACCGCCGGAGCCAAAGCTGCAGCCAGAGCCACAGCCAGGTAGGCTCTGTTTCGAGGGGCTTTCGCGGGGTGCAGGGGCGGGGGGCTCTGTTCTGCCACAGATTCTGGGGGCCCAAATTCACTGGAATTTTATTTATTTATTTATTATTGCATTTATATCCCACCTTTTTTCCTCTTGCAAGGCACTCAAGGCAGCTTACATGATCCTCCTCCTCTCCATTTTATCCTTACAACAACAACCCTGTGAGGTAGGTTGGGCTGAGAGTGTGTGACTGGCCCAAAGTCACCCAGTGAGCTTCCATGGCCGAGTGGGGAATAGAACCCGGATCTCCCAGCTCCCAGTCCAACACTCTTGCCACTACACCACACTGGCTCTTCAGCCCCCCTGGGATCCATGGCGGAACTCTACATCCCTAATCTGAGATCAGACAAGCACGTGCAGGAAAACAGCAGGAAAACAGCACAGCGCTCCAGTGTGAACCGAGCTCACGCATTCGATGAAGCACTGCAATGGGGAAAATGGGTGAGTGTGAATAATCACATTTTAATGTGAGAGAGTTTAACACGACGGGATACTGAATTCTTTGCTATGGTGGGCGCAATGTAGATTGGGCCATAATCTCTCACCACTAGTTATGTTGGCTAGGGCCGATGGGAGTTTTAGGCCAAAACATCTGGAGTACAGCTGTGTGCAAAGGGCCTCTCAAAATTCTCCAGCCTATTTGTGCGGACAGAGAAATAGGGGAGACAATTTCACCAAATTTCTCCTAGGGAAGGAGGAATTCTTCAACAGTTTCTCACAGATAGGGCTCACTATTGGCAGGGGTTGTAGCACAGGTGCTTTCTTTTTTCCTAAGTACTTTTGGTTTATTGCACTGCTTCTGTAGGTGGTAACAGCATCAACTAGGGGTGGACGAAAGTCCCTTACCTTTCGCCGAAGCTTGTTCGCGGTGGGGGGGAGGCGCTTCGCTGCTCCCCCCGTGAAGTTCAGGCTGGGGGGGGAGGCTTCCTGCCTCGCCCTGGCTGAAATTCAGGCCGGGGGGAGGCTTCCTGCCTTGCCCGGCCACGAACTCGAAAGTTAAAAAAAAAAACACGCCCGTGATAGGCTACGTGACGATTAACGTAGCCTATCACGGCTAGATCTGCAAAGTCAGCCATGATAGGCTATGTTAATCGTCACGTAGCCTATCACAGGTGACTTAAAAAAAAAAAAAAGTGCGTACGCTAATGGCAGCCCCCATAGGAAGCCGCCATTCGCGTTCCTTATTTGGTCGCCGTAGTCTACGTAAATCTTTACGTAGACTACAGCGACCAAATAAGGAACGGGAATGGCGGCTCCCTATGGGGGCCGCCATTATCCGTACGTGCTTTTATTTTTTTTAAGTTAAAGTTAAAGTTAAAGATTTACGTAGACTGCGGCGAAAATAAGGGCAACGCTATTTGCGTTGTCCTTATTTTCGCCGTAGTCTATGTAAATCTTTACGTAGACTACCCGGGCCCAAATAAGGAATGCAAATGGTGGCGCCCATGGGCGCCGCCATTTGTGTACGCGCTTTTTTTTTTTTTCCCCAAAGTCACCCTTGATAGGCTACGTAACGATTAACGTAGCCTATCACGGCTGACTTTGGAAATCTAGCCGTGATAGGCTATGTTTATCGTTATGTAGCCTATCATGGGTGTTTGTGTGTGTGTGTTTTTCATTCACTTTGTAATGGTGGCGGCAGCAGCCGGTCGGAAGACCAGCCGCCGCCCCCGCCCCCACCGAAATGCCGCTGAAATGCCGCCGAAATGCCGCCGGGACCTGCCGCCGAGAGGGACATTTGAGGGAGGTAAGTCCCATCCCGGGGGGGGGGGTGGCGGGGGGGTGGCGGAGAATTTCACCAATAATTTTGGGGGACCAAATGCGTTGGCATTCGGCCTCCCAAAGATTCGTGGAGAAATTCACGGCCATCCCTATGTCTTCCTCATGATGGCTTTAACTGAAGTGCAGGAAGCTGAGGAGGCTACAGGCTGCCACAGAGATTACGGTACAATGACAGATGGGACACTCCTGCACACTCCTCAGCCACTTCATAAGTAAGGTAAGCCCAAGAACACCAAACCCTACCCATGAGAATTTCTCTGAAATGTCTCCTCTTTTGAATTTCTTTTAAAAAGCAATTTCTTTTATACCAATTGAATGAGAATGGTCGAAAAAATGTGGGATAAATTTTTGGCACAGCACTAATCTGGAGGGCCATATGTTGCCCACCCCTGGTGTAGTGGATGTGGGTGATCCCCCAAATGCCCCCCAAATGTCACCACACCTCTGGGAACATCACAGATCTTTGCACATTCAGTGTAAAGTTCCAGATAGTGCTCTGTTGCCACATTCAAATGATTGTGCTTACAGAGCTCCCGTGATCAGAAACCCTGCCCTATCTGCTCTGTGTAAGCATGCTCAGCTGAACATTGTTACAGAGCCCTATTCACATCTTCACACTGAATGCGCAAAAAACTAAATAGTAGGCAGGTGCATGAAGATTTTGGGGGACAGGGCTTACACACATGCTCAACACCCCTACACAGTTTAGCTCTATGTGTGTGCAGGGAAACATCTACAAAGGGTTTTTTTTGCATAGAACACCACTGGTCCTTAGAGTTTATTATCATACAACAGGGATGGGAAACCTCTGGCCTGCAAGCCTGATCAGGCCCATGGGGGTTCCCCATCCAGCCTGGCATCTTCTCTTGGCCCTGCCTCCTCTGCCAGAGAGGGGGGGACCTCTTATCTCCAGTCAGCAGAAATAGTATTTGAAAATACTGTTGAGTCAGTCCTGCTTCTTTCTGAGCTTTTTTTCTGCAGAGGCTGGTCCTACTTACTTCTGAGCACATATGTAGAGTCTCACCATGATTACTTCTGAGTAGACATTCAGAGGCCTGATGTTTGAGATGCTATATGAAAGTGCTGCTGAGTGATTCAGCCCTGCTTGTTTCTGAGTAGACATGAAGAGGTTTGCACTTCTTCTTTGTGAGTATAGATGCTCTCATGCTTACTTCTGAGTGGACATACTTACTAAAATTTGGCAACAATAGAGCTTTTGGGGGGAGAGTGATTTCTCAGCCCCGTCCACTTTTGTCTGTGGCCCCTCCCACCACTAAAACAGAGGTCCAAGAGCTTCTCCAACATGGAATCTGAGCCTCTGAGCCTCCCCACAAAAAGGTTCCCTGCCCCTGTTATGCATAATTAAAACTATTTTTGCCAGTGTAGCTGTTCCTCAGTAGAAACAGGCTGAGCTCATTCCTTTGGAAATGAACGGTACAGCAAATGTAAAACTAAATGACAGAAATGATGTTCGTGATACACAGAATAACATATTTGTCACTGATGAGAATGGACTAAAGATAATCAAAATGCTTCTGAGAATTCTTTCTCTGAAACCAATTGCACAAAAAATGATTTAGCAAGTATAGGTTGAGTTTATGGATGTGCAAAACCATCCTCAGAAGTCGTGCTATTATTATTATTATTATTATTATTATTATTATTATTATTATTATTATTATTGATGTTCCTCAACCCCCTCCCCCTTCAGATTGGTTTGTTTTGTGTTTTGGACTGTTGAAAAACCTCCAGATTCATTGGCTTCAGTCCAAAGAAAGCTATTCACATGTGTTCTCTTTGAAATCGATGTGGAAAGTTAGTCAGAGGGACTCAGATTCAACTAACTTGCCATTTTATTGAGGCCAATTTAAATTTCACTTCAGGCAAAGAAAGTAAAGTTGAGATCAGGGAGGGAATGTTCCTCCTTGACTCAGGGCTCCCAGTCCATCCTCCAGTCAGGATTTTCCAGAGGACAATTTGCCTCAACTGCTGTGCATAGCATTCAGCAAGGCTCTTGCCCTTCCACATTACTCACTATGCCCCCCCCCCCACACACGAGTCTTTATGGAGGACAGTGGCATGGTTCCCAACATCATGTCTGGCCCAGGTTCCATAAACTCTGTGGATGGCCCTCCTTTCCATCAATCAATCAATCAATCATCAATCAATCAATCAATCTCTTTATTTATTACATTTCTATACTGCCCAATAGCCAAAGCTCTCACGACAATTAAAACCACACAATTATCATAAATACAATATCAAATGTGAGTGTTCAAAACTACAATATAAAAGTAGAACCCGGAATAAAATCGAGCAGCAATGCAGAGATTTAAAAGTACAGATTTAAAACAACAGAAACTGAAAGACTGAAATGTCTGGGAAAATAAGAAGGTCTTCACCTGGCACTGGAAAGAGCAAGATGTAGGTGCCAGGTGAGTCTCTCTGGGAAGCTCATTCCACAACTGGGTGCCACAGCAGAAAAGGCCCTTCTTTTCTTGGTAGCAACCCGCCTCACATCTTTTGGAGAAGGACCACTGAAGATAGGGGTGTACGAACCCCACCTACCTGGCTCTGCTGGGGTTCTGCGGGGGGGGAGGTGATTCGGTCCTCCCCACCGGAATCCTTCCTGGCTGGCTCTGCTCTGCAGCGAGTCTGCAGAGCTGCTGGACAGGGCCGGCTGCGGCCGGTCTTCAAACGCAAATGGCGTCCAACGTAGCGGATGCCATTTATGTCCCTTTGCCTTACCGTGATAGGCTACGTAAAGATATAATTTGTGTCCCTGCCCTTGGCCGTGATAGGCTACGTAAATCTTTACGTAGCCTATCATGGTAAGGCAAAGGGATGCAAATGGCATAGCGGAAAAGATTTACATAGCCTATCACGGTAAGGCAAAGGGACGCAAATGCCGTCTGCTATGCCGAACGCCATTCACGTCTGAAGACCACCGCGGATGGACCCAGCCAGACCCAGACCCAGCGGTGCCAGGTAGCATCTGGTCAGGTCGGACTTCGCGGGGTGGCGCGGTGGGGTGGTCTGTTCCACCACAGACTCTGGGGGGGGGGGATTCTAAGGATCCGCCCCCCCCCAGAGTCCATGGCAGAATTCTCCGCCATCCCTAACTGAAGATGATCTTATGGTCTGGGCAGGTACATATATTTTCTGCTAAAGTTACTCTGTGAAAGTAACACCACTGCTCTAGGTTAGTGGTAATATTTTCAGATACAAACTTACAGTATCCATGCACCATTAATTCATAGCATGGGCATGGATCCTAAGTATGTAAGTATGCATGTATATGTATGTATGTATTTATTTAAATACAGGACTGTGCACAGAAGGGAAAAGTATAGTGAATTTACACATGATTTCATGTGAACAGTTTTTAGGTTAAGGCATTTTTTAAAACCCTAAATAATATATTTACATTGGCTGGCAATGACATAGTTCTGCTGATGTTTCCTGTGCATAGATTTCCTTTGTGCAGTGCTGCAGCCTATCAGTTTTTAAACACTGGCCTGCTTATCAAACCTGAGAATTTTTTGCACCTCGCCTCGTTGTGGCTGGCTGCCACATAGCTAGCGATTGGCACCTATGACTCTGCAAGTGTGAGAGAGAAACAAACCAATGGGCGCATAAGAAACAAGGCCAGCATTGATCAAACCAGACAAAAACACAACTGTATGAAATCACACACACATACGCACACACACACACACACAAATCAGTAGCCTCCTGCACAGCTGCCCAACTCACAGACACCAAAAAGTCAGTCCAAACATACTCTGTTTATTTTTCTGATAGATTCCCCCATAATCTGTTTCAGATTATATTTGGTTGTAAAAATATTTTGATGATGAGTAAGGACCACCACGGATCTCTAACACAAGAGTACAGAGGCACATAGAGAAAGTGGATTTTTTTTTTTTGCTGGACGGGTGTCACTTTAGAAATGTATATAGCTGTGTGAGTTTCCCTTTTCACTTGCCAGCCTCCAAAGTAAACCATTTTTTAAATTGCTTTGGGCTGCGGAAATGTAATTTTAACAAATTAAGACATCATCTTGACCGCTTTATGAAAAGTTCACACTGTTTCATTCTCTTTCTCCACTTTCCTTTGCAATCCTAGATCTCAATAAGCAGTGCTCCTGACTAGATTCCATTAAACTGAGTGGAAAACACCTGGAAGCATCTGTGCATTCAAAGGCTTCTTCACACATTGGACACAATCAATCAGAAAATGAAGCACACTGAAGCCCAGTGAGATGAATTAACCCAGGCATGATGAACTCTCCATTGAACTGTGGCTGTGTTTGTTTGCTTATTTAGGTGTACATCTCATATTTTTCAAATGTATACATAAAAAGCTGCTTTATTCCAGGTCAAACTATTTGTTCATCTACCCCAAGGGTGGGCAAATTCGGGAGGTCCAGCAGCTGTTGTTGCCCCATAACCCCTCCCCCCCCTTGGCCGCACTCTCACCCTGAAAACAGGGAGGGGGGATAAAAACAAACAAAACAAAATGGTGTCCGGAGCTGCTACAGAGCACCCAAAATGCCAAAATTACCTTGAAACCGTGAAAGATCTTTTTGACCCTTTGGGACACTGCAGCAATGGAGCCCAAAATGTTAAATACTAGCTTGCAAACAAACTAATGTTTATCCTTTTGATGCTCCATAGCGGCTCCAGATGCCATTGTGTTTGCAAAAAAAAAAAAAAGTTTTGTTTTTAGATTATTTGGAAAGGGTACCCCAAATTTCAGAGGATGGCAGGGGCTACATTTGGGGGGGGGTGTTGGGGCTGTATGCAACCCATGGCTGCATGTTGCCCACTTGTTCTTCCCAAATATTGTCTACTTTGACTGGTAACAACTCTACAGGCCTTTCACATTTGATCTTCACATTTGATCTTCACATTCACATTTGAATGCAACATGCAGGGCATTGATAGAACATGTAGCACACGGGTAGACTTGTTAAAGAACTGGGATTGGCTGCAACTCCTTCTGTTGAGAGTAAACTAATGCCATGTTCAGTTCTTAGTGTGTTCAAGGCATGTATGTAATGGAGAGTGGCACTGCAGCTTCCTCTGTTTCTGAACATTCATGGAATGCCCAACTACAGTGTTCAGGTATTCAGGTCTCCCTGTCAACAAGGGGCAGTTAGGGGTGGAGAGGGCAGGGCCAGAATGTGTGTCCCCCGACTCCCCTCCATGCTTAAGATTTTTGAATGGCTGGCTGAATAGGGCTAGATTCTCACAATGATCCGAGCGAGTCTGAACATATGTTCAGTGTAATGTGCGAATACCCCTAACGTGAGTCTCAGTCCCTGCATATCCTCTTCCCATGACACAAAAAGGAAGAGCAGGGATCAGGGCTCCCATACTGTATTTCTGCCTTCAGAAAAGCCATGTAAGGGCCCCAATCCTAGGGATGTGTGAGGAATTCATTTCAGCTCATTTAAAACAAGAATTTACCCAGTTTGCACCTCTTGAACATGGATGTGGATTTGAATGCAAGCTGTGGCTGAAGTCTGAATATTCTGAGCCTGCAACACAATTCGCAGACCAAAAAAAAGTGTGCTTGATGTTGTAACTATGCATGAAAAAAGTGTGCAGTTTTGAAAAGTGTGCACAAAAATACACATACTTTGGGGAAAATGCATGGAAAGTAGAGGGGCTTTAACCCTTTGCCTCCTGCTATGGCCCCTATCTGGACACCCCCGCATGCGTGCACACACACACACATACCTGCAATTTATAGTACAACTGTACCATGTTTTGGTAATGTAAATGGTAGTTGTGAGGGCCCAAATCTAGAGCAAGACCATGGGTGGGGAAGCGAGAATGAAATCTCCTTACTCATGCTAGGTAGGATCACAATCTGGGTAGTACTTAGGGATGTGTGCATCAGCAAAAACCATCTCATTGAGGTTTATGAATTCCACCTTGAAATGCATGTCCATATAAGACTGTGAGCTTCCGTTGTTGTTGCTGTTTGTTTGTTTTTCCTTCTATTCTATTCCCATGAAAATTTGTGTGTATTTCCATGCATATTTTTTTCAGAATGTACACACTCTCAAGGCTGGATTGCTCACTGCAATGTGCTCTATGTGGGGCTGCCCTTCAGTGGTATATAAATCTATTAAATAAATAAAATTTAAAAATAAATCAATAGTGCAGAATGCAGCAGCTCAGCTCTTATCAGGGGCTGCCAGTTTTCAGCATGTAACACCTTTGCTGAGGGAACTGTGCTGGCTGTCTAACTGCTACGGGGCCAGGTTTAAGGTTTTGTTTTTGGTGTATAAGGCACTAAACAACTTGGGATCAGGATATTTGAGAGAGTGTCTTATAAACCTTATAAATGGTCACTGAGTCCATTGGATGAGGTGCTTCTGGTGATTCTGCATGGGCCTAAGGTCTAAGTAGAGTCTACTCAGAGTAGAGCTTTGAGTGTACTGGATCCCTATCTGTGGAATCCCCTGCTAGTTACTGTAAGGCAGTCTGCAACATTGCTTTGTTTTCAGCATCTGCTAAAGACATTTTGTTCTCTTTAACAAGCTTTTCCTGAATGAGCAGCCACAGTTTTATTTATATAACTTGATTTTGTGTGTGTGTGTGTGGAAAAGAAATCTTTTGTACTTTGATTTTTGTCCCCCTTTAACACTTATCACTTGAGGTTGTTTTTTTTTTATGTAGACTGATGTATAGATTTTGCAAAAGAATCAGTCGATAATAGACTAGGAATGCATGGCACAGGCATACTATTTTTCTTGTTGTTTTTCTTGTATTGATAATATTCCTATAGCCATTAGGGGGTATACAAAAGTAATCAAAGCAAATACTCTTACATTTTTTCCATTTAATTTAATCATGAATATACTGGAGTAGGTTTTTAAACAATACTGGGAATCCAACCCCCACCCCATGCCCAGAATTCTCTTTGTCTTCCCCACATGAATCTGAAATGAGGCCGCTGCTAAACAGCTAAGAGTTGCAGCCTGACCTGGGAATATCTGTGGAGATGTTTATATAGATAGATGCACAGTTTTCCTGAAACATTGATACACTTTTGCAGTGAAAGGTAGCTGACCTGGGTCTACTTCAATTCAGTCAGAATACAAGGCTGTTGTTTCTTGCGACCAACAACAGCAGCAATGGGAAAATGGTCAGCTCTTTGTTCATTTTCGTGAAAAAAGCCTCCACCTTACTCTCTGCATTTTTTCCAGCATAAAAGCAGAGGAGAGAAAACAACCAAACTCTGTATTGTACGATTTCCCATGGCGATATGTTCTGCTTCCCCACAGTAGAGGATGCATTACTGTAGTTCTGAGTTTTTGAAAAAGGAAAGAAAAGAAATGGGTTGAGAGATTTCTGAAACATAAGAGATTGTTAGTGCCACAAAGCTAGAATTTGCCTTGCTTTTATTTCATTTTCCTAAAGTTTACTCTGGTGCACTCTGTTGAGCAAGAAAATCTGAAATGGATTTTATAAGCATTTCATATTGAGCTATAATTACAAGTTGCGATTAATCCTACCCTACCCACACTTCAGTACTGTTCTTTACCATAGGGTAACTTTGGTTTTTCAGCTCCATTTCTTTATCACATGTATAAACATTAGAACTTGACAACTTTTCTAGATTGATAGGGGAAAGAAAATAGAGATGGGTGAAAAAGAGGGAAAAGTATAGACTAGATATTTCATTTTCTGACAAGACATGGATGCTGATTTCCAAAGATTGATGAAATTTGAAGATTCAGCCTGATTTCTTCTGTGAGAGATGCAATTTTAAGTAGCAGTAGGCACCTATAAGCCCAACTCTACCATGTTCTCAGACAGTATAAGAAACATTGGGGCAGGGGATACAAACCAAATTAATATCACTACTTTGTGTTCTCATTAGTACTCCTGTCCTATAACTTTCTCAGTTCATATAAATGGAGACAAGGATGAATCTATCATGGAAGGCTTAACCAGTCAAGAAGCTGAACAAGAACTTCCAACTTTTTTTATTTCTACTAAACAAGAACAGAAACATGAAACTCCTGACAGATATAATTAAATCCAATGCCACCTAGTGACTGAATTGTATAATGACACTATCCACATGAGGCCTGTGTGGTTGTTTCTTGAAAAGCACTTCACATTTATTACTAATGTCAATTAATTTGATTGACATGATAGTCCTGATGTCTTACAGGTAACTCTGGTGTATTATGCTTTGCTCAAGTCTAGGGACTGACAGATCTGTCAAGTCCAATTCTGTTCAGTTTCTTGTTTTTCCAACATAAACACATGGTGACTGTCTGGAGCTGGGCCAATGGGTTTTTAAATCTATTGGTTCTAAAACAAATCTTATATTGCCCACACCCAGTTCTGCCTACCCTTGCAATCCCCCATCCTTCCAATTCTCTCTTAACTCAGGACTGACTGAATTTGAACTTCTGAAGCTAAAGCATGTTCCTATACCTGGCAAGTACTATTCCTGATTACTGTACCCTCGTTGCTAAGAAACTGAAACACACATACAGTCATGCTTGCATTGACTGGCGCATTTAAGGCCTTAGGCTGCTTAAGAGCCGAAATGTCTGTAACCCTATGCAAGAGAAGGCATGCATCTTTCCACCATCTTCTGCCCCACTATAAAACTGAGTATCAGCTGCCAGGGACTAGGGATGGACGGATGCCCCCCGCCCCCATCTGGGTTCTCCAGATGCCTGCCCAGCTTCTGCCCCTGCTCCAGTGCCCTGGACCTGCTCACGCACACACACACCTGGGCTTGCCGAGTAGCCCACACCTACCCTGAGCCATTTGCAAGGGCCTGTCTTTCCCATGGTCACCATTTTGCAAAAACAAATGGTAACTCGGGAACTTCTGTAAATTTAATATTGCACACATAGCAGACGTGAAGGCCCCATCTACACAATACGACAGGCGTAAATGGGCCATTTACACCTCTAATATTGCATAGATGGGGCCTTTAAGAGAGCTTCGGCTATTGGGCGGTATAGAAATGAAATAAATAAATAAATAAATAAATAAATAAATAAATTTATGGCCGCTATGTATGCAATATTAAATTTACGGAAGTTCTCAAGTTGCTATTTTTTCGCAAAATGGCAACCATGGGAATGACAGGCATTCACAAATGGCTCAGGGTAGGTGTGGCCCGGGTGGCTTGGAGAGCATGAAGGGGTGAGCCGGGGCAGCACTTTGGCAGACACAGCCTGGAGGCATGAGCGGGGGAGAGCCTGTTGGACTCGTGGACTTAGCCAAGCGCCCTCATAATCCCTACTAGCAACAAGCAGCAAGACAAACAGTCTGTGGGCCTCCCCATTGCCATGGGCAGCCCTGGGTCCTCTCTCACACTTCCACCATCCATCCTATACATATCCAAGTTTAGCAGACCAGCAGGTAGTCAGGACCTTCCCACATACAGCAGACAAGGAGATGAGGCAGTGGCAGAAAAGGTGGCACAGAAGGAGGAACCAGAAGCAGCGTCATGGCTGGGGTGATGAAGGAGGGAACAGTGGCAAGTAGGTGGAGCTGGACTGTCTGTAGCTGCTGAATCATGCCACCTGTTACATGCCGGCATCAGGTCATTCCTTTTGTGACTTTTTTCTGAGCTTCTCAATGGCATCCAGATGAGTAGGGATGTCTGAGAATTCCACCACGGACCCCAATGAGGCCGGATTCCAAGAATCTGGCCCCATTGGGGCCTGTGGTGGAACGGAGCACTCACCTCTGGCTCCCCTCGGAATCTGTCCAGGTTGGCTCCCTCCCTGGGGTGATCATCACGCAAACATTTGCATAGCCTATCGAGTGAAGAAAAGGCAGGGACGCAAATGGCGTAATGGACGCCATTTGCATCCGGATACTTAACATAGCGACATGGCATGGCAATGGCTGCCGGCTGTATCGCCACCATTGTGGCGCTGGTGGCTGGCTCCGCAGGATCATTGCAGAGCGGAGCCGGCCTGGATGGACTCTGGGGGGAGGGACGGATTGCCTCCCCCCCTGCGGATGCCCCCCCGGACCCAGAGGTAAGGCATCCGCCCACACCTACAGATGAGTGCTGTTGAAAGCGGAGTGATGGATTAGATGGACTTTGGTCCTATCCAGCAGGCAGTATGTTCTTGACAGAGTGGCACAACAGCCACAGTGACACAACAGCCTGTGGCTGGGCAGGGGGAAATCCAGGACTGCCAATGGTTGCTTCTTTGTTGGGGTGCATCTAGGCGTTGTTGGGCCACATTGCTAGGGAAGTTCTCTTCATCCAGGTTTCTTCCCAGATCACCTGGTCTTGTTTCTGGAATTAAAATGGACACATTTGGAATTCTCTGTTGTTTTTAGGGATATTAGAGAATTCTGCCATGGACTCCAATGAGGTCAGATTCTTTAGAATCCTGCCCCCAGGAGTCCGTGGTGGAACAGAGCACTCCTCCCACCACCCCGCAAAATTTTCCTGGGATGGACCCTACTTGGCGTCGGCTGGTCCAGTCCATCTGCTGCCCCAGTCTGCGGCCACGAATGGCTGCCCCAGTCTGCGGCCGCCATTTGCTTCCCTACTTTAGCCGTGATAGGCTACGTAAGTATTTATGTAGCCTATCGCGGCAAAGAGTAGGGACACAAATAGCATCTGCTACACCATTTGCATCCCTGCCTTTTGCCGTGATAGGCTACATAAATATATACATAGCCTCTCACGGCTAACTCAGGGATGCAAATGGTGGCTGCTACGCCAGACCTGGCCACAGCCTGGCAGCGGACAGAAGTCCAGCTGTGGACGGGCCTGGCTGGTGGCTCCACGGACTCACTGCGAAGCGGAGCCAGCTGGGAAGAATTCCAGGGGAAGGGATGGATCGCCTCCCCCCGAAGCGGATGCCCCCCCCCCGGAATGGGGTAAGTAATCTGCCCATCCCTAGTTGTTTTTTGTTATTCATTTCTGTGCATGTGATGTTTCCCGCTGTTCCTTCTGTTCAGTGGTTTCCTTCCAGCCCCACATTACCAACATGCATGTGCCCATTGATAAAACATTGCAAGAAAAGCAGTCATGAAGTGATCATATGCACAAGTGCATCAAGATTATTTTCGTGTGGTTTACTACTATGGATATGCCCATGTGTGCATTGATAAAATACAGTGAAAAGCAGAAGTACAAGACAGGCCTTCAAGACTGCTTCCTTTGCAGTGCTTTATCAAGGCACACACCTGCTGTTCCAATGCAGTGGGGACAAAAGAGGGAATAAAGGATCTGGAAGCTGTGGCAGACTCTGCATGCTTTGTTTCTAGAATTAATTCAGAATTCAGGATGGACAACAAACCAGAAAAACTATAAACAGATGGAATCTCATCCTTACATATTGCTGATGCAAGCGCACCAAGAGGTAAAATTTCTAGACACCTGAAATGACGGTGCCCTAGGATGGTAGTTGGTCATTGGACTGAAGGGGGGCAGGGACACAACCCTGGACTTAATCCTATGTGAAACAGCAAACACAATAAGCCTTGCCTCTCTCCTGTGAGCACCACACTGTTGTTCTGTAAGCAGCGGTCTGAGTGCATTTGTTCATAGGATTGGATTGTAAGAAGCATGAAAATGCCCACAAACAATGGCTTGGACCCTGATTAGGCACGTGCAATGGGGCTGGTGAAAGCTGATTCCACATGGCAGCCTCTCTAGTCCCTCCAAACCTGTAACACAAAGGATTGGATAACCCTGCTAAATGGCGTAGGCTGCACTATGGGGGAAAGGGTTTGTTCCCCGAAAACCAGTTGGGGCACCTTCTGTGAATGGAGCTCTGCTCATGGAAGGTGCTTCCATCTGATTTTCAGGGACTTCTCTCCTCCCTTAGCCTTCCACACAAGAGCCTATCCCATTTGGCAGGGTTTCCTCACCCATTGTGTAACATTTGGGTGTGTGCAAAGGGAATGTCATGGGGGGGGGGGTCTGCTTCCACCAGCACAGTTGCCCACTCCCAAATCAATGTATCTATTTTAGGCCTTTGTATCATGAAAAGCACCTGTACTCTATTTCACAGCTAGTTTGACAGCACCTCTAGCCTTTCATTCCAGAAATAGCAAGGTGGGAGTAACTTCTCACACATTCTGTGCAGTCACTAAATTTGTTTCAAAAAGAATCTGCCATCTCCCAAAGTATACAGCACCAAATGATTAAAGAAACACGCTTGTTCATTAGCTCAAATTACCATGAGTTCCAGTTTATAGCTCCAGGAAGGAAGTCATTACCAGTTTATCAGCTTGCACTGCTGCAACCTTTAATAGATATCACCTCTCACAGTCAGAGGGATTTTTTTTCTTTTCTTTTAGGAAAGGTTTGGGGATCTGCTTAAAAATAACATCCTGTACAGAGATGAATCATTACTGTACCAACCCACCCCTTTCAGTTTTATTTACTGACCACTACAGTTAATGACAAAATTGTACACTGGCTTCTCTGCATTTTAACTAATTATGTTTCACATATTCTTCAATGGTCTTATGATGAGGTGGGTGGATCGGAGGTACACAAATGATTTTGTTCTGGCTTTGTGAAAGGTCTCATATTGAAATGTCTGGGAAAGATGTATATATAGTCTAGGAAGAAGAGGCAATTTAGCAAAAAGAAATGTGCAGAGGAGGAGGGTGGACAGAAGTGATCAGAAAAGAGAAGTTGTTCACTGCATTTATCACTCTTGAAGACAATGGCTTGCACTAGACATCTGCGAGAAAATTATTAAACACATGTGTCCAACAGATCGGCCCACATGTATTAGAAATACATCTCACACCTTCATCTCTTCTTGACATTTATTTTGGGTAGTATCCAATGTTGTCACTCTGTCTATGCAATTGACATAGCAGTAGCTTAAGGGGCATCTAGTACTACGTCAATAGCATAAACTGGCATGATGAGTTTTTCAAGGTGTAGGTCTAGACTCATGTTAGTGCTACATCACTTGCATAAGTGGAGCAGAAGTGTTAGATACTGCCCTTCGTATCCCTCTCTTATGATTTATTTATTTATTATATTTTTAATCTGTCCAATAACCAATGTTCACTGGGCAGATTACTAACAGTTAAAACACTAAAATGCCAGACAAACAGTTAAAATATAAAATATAATATAAATATTTAAAAGAATGCAATATAATATAATTAGGGATGGGTGGATCGCTTACCCTGTTCCAGGTGGGGGGTCCAGGGGGGGGAAGGCGATCCCTCCCTCCCCCCAGAATCCGTCCAGGCTGTCTACTATGCCATTTGCATCCCTGTTTTTTTCACGCAATAGGCTATGCAAATATCTACGTAAATATAATTTGTGTAGCCTATCACATGAAAACAGGGACGCAAATGGCACAGCAGATGCAATTTAGGTCTGGACTTAGCACAATGATATGGCATGGCAATGGCGGCCAGCTGTATCGCCAGTGCTGTGGAGCCAGTGGCCGGCTCCGCAGGATCACCACGTGGAGGAGCCGGCCTGGATGGATTCCGGAGGGGCACAGAGGTGAGTGCTCTGTTCCGCCACGGACCCTAATGGGGTCGGATTCTGGGAATCCAGCCTCATTGGGGTCTGTGGTGGAATTCTTTGACATCCCTAAATATAATATGATTCAATGCAATACATCAAACAGCACTGGAATCAATAAAGCAGCCATAAAAATCTAGAACTAGGTCTCTAAAATACCTGGGAGAAAAGAAAAGTCTTTCCCTGGCACCAAAAAGATAACCATGTAGATACCAGGAGAACCTGTTTGGGAAGGTCATTCCATAAGTGGGGTGCCACAACTGAGAAAGCCCTCTCTCTTTAGCCACCAGTCAAACTTCCCTTGTGGGTCTTCCAGAGGAGGGCCCATGTAGGGATGGATGGGCTCACCTCTGTCTGGGTTCTCCAAGTGCTTGCTGAGTCATCCCCCCTCCTTACCCCCTCCCGATGGGCTCACATGTCTCAGTGCTCACCCAGATCCACTCACTAAGCAACCATGCACCCAGAGAGCAGGTCCAACAGCCACCCGCTCCCTCAATGAGTCGCCATTTTACATAAAAAATTGCCACTCGTTGTTTTCCGTACATCTAATCTTGCACAAATGGAGGTCATGAGGGGCCATTTACGCAACATTACAGGCATAAATAGTTCATTTATGCCTGTAATGTTGCGGAAATGGCTCTTTTATGGCTGCCATTTGCATAAGATTAGGTTTATGGGAAAGAACGAGTCACCATTTCTTCAATTTTTTCAGCAGATGGCGCTAGGTGCTCCCGGATGGGTCTGGTAAGTGCTGGGGGCTCACATGGCACAGTGAGCAGGAGTGGGAGCTCAACAGGGGTGGTCCTGGAGGCTGAGTGGGAGGGAGTCTGTTGGACCCCACACCTCCCCTTGAGCGCCTGTGACATTCCTAAGCCCAAGCAGGTACATACAGGAGATACTTCTCCTCCAAGAAGCTCAGGGACATAGGAAGTTGTCTTATACTGTTCTATGTAGTAATAGCTACTCTGGCAGCAACTCTCAGCAGGGTTTTAGATGAGAGTCTTTCCCAAAGCTACTTGGAGATGCCAGGGAATGAACTGGTTTTTTTTTCCCCATGTAAAGCATGTACTCTACCAGGGAGCAATGGTCCTTCCCTACATATGTTTTTCCCTTCTCCATTTTATCCTCAAAACAACCCAGTGAGGTAGGTGAGGATGTGAGATCGTGACTGGTGCTGGGTCATTCAGTAGGCATCAGGGCTGAGTACAGATTTCAACCTGGGCCTCTCTGGTCCTAATCTGACACTCTAACCACTGCATTAAACTAGCCACATTCACCTCTCAAAAACTAGCAGAATTGGCATAAGAACTTTATTTCAAATGTTTTAGGCCATTGTTTCAGAAACTCTTGTCCAGTCCTGAATGGAACCTGACTCTTCCAGATCTGTCTTCCAGGTCTTCCACTGTTCCTTCAGCACCATCAGATGCCACCACCTGAAAGTCTCCTCCTCCCTCAGACTTGCTGCCCCTTAAGCTTGAAACTGTCTTCCAGAGCACCTATGTCAGTGGTGCAGAACCCTTAGGCCCTAGGGCCAAATCTAGCCCTCATGGGTTCCCAATCCAGCCCTCTGGGGTTCCCCAGATGACCACACCACCTTTCCTTGCCCCAACCCCTTTCCTCCAACCACAAATGGTTTTCCAACTTTTGTGCAGTTTTTCCCCTTTCTAAAAGGTCGAAACAGTTCTCCTAAATCTTAGGTGCTGGCAGTAAGAGCTTTAAGCTACCACATGCTGGTGTTTTTGATCCCAGCCCTTTAATCTTTGGCCCTGCCCCCTTTGCATTTGGTCCTACCAACCAATGGAATGTGGTCCCCAAAAGCTTTTTCCAAAATGGAATTCAGCCATATCACTCCGCACCCTGACCTATGTGATACTATCACTCTTACTTGCCTGAGATCCCTCCACAAATCCTATCTGTGAAGACTTCTGTACAACATGCAAGTTCCCTCCCATGCTCTACCATAACTGAGCCTAAGTATAAGCCTAAGTATGTGCAATCGAAATAATGACATATTATTTCCCTGTTTACTTCTTTCTCCACATCTCTCCCCTTCCTCTGTTGTTGCCCCATGTTGATTTTTAAATTGTAAGGTCTATTGGACAGGGATCTGTCCAATGTGCCATGAACATCGATTGCGCTTAGAGTAAAACTTCAAAACCCACAGTATGGTAATACCTTTTTTTAAGTCCAATCAAAATACCACAAAAGAGCATGCAAGCTTTTGAGTTCTCCACAACTCTTTACTGGGTGAGGTGGTAAAAAAGATGAGAGAAGAAATGGAAAAGTCTAATAATGAGAGCAGATCTGGCTATGAGGTCTACAGTTTAGACTCAGTCTCAAGAAGAAGATTTTAGGGATGGCGGAGAATTTCTCCCCAAAACTTCAGGGGGCCAAGCGCCAACGTGTTCAGCCCCCCGAACAAGTTTCGGGGAGAAATTCTCCGCCCCCCCGCACCCCACCCCCGGGACAGGACTTACCTTTGCCGAATGTCCCTCCCGGCGGCGGGTCCGGCCGGCGGTTCGTCGGGTCTTCGTCAGGGGCAGGGGCGGCAGCCAATCTTTCAACTGGCTGCCGCCGCCATTGCAATAAAAGAAAAAAAAACGCCCCCGTGATAGGCTACGTGACGATTAACGTAGCCTATTACGGCTAGATTTGCAAAGTCAGCCGTGATAGGCTACGTAAATCATCACTTAGCCTATCACGGGTGACTTAAAAAAAAAAAGCGCGTACGGATAATGGCGGCCCCCATAGGGAGCTGCCATTCCCGTTCCTTATTTGGTCGCTGTAGTCTACGTAAATCGTTACGTAGACTACAGCGAACATAAGGGCAATGCTATTTGCGTTGCCCTCATTTTCGCCGTAGTCTACGTAACGTAGACTACAGCAACCAAATTAGGAACGCGAATGGCGGCTCCCTATGGGGGCCTCCATTTGCGTACGTGCTTTTTTTTTTTTTAAAGTCACCCAAGATAGGCTACGTGGCGATTTATGTAGCCTATCATGGCTGACTTTGCAGATCTAGCCGTGATAGGCTACGTTAATCGTCACGTAGCCTATCACGGGGGCGTTTTTGTTTTTTAACTGTTTAGTTCGTGGCCGGGCGAGGCGAGGCGCCTCCTGCCTGGCCTGAATTTCGGCCGGGCGAGGCGGGAAGCCTCCCCCCCGGCCTGAATTTCGGCTGGGTGAAGCGGGAAGCCTCCCCCCCAGCCTGAACTTCGCGGGGGGAGCAACGAAGCGCCTCCCCCCCAACACGGGAAATCTTCGAGGACAGGTAAGTGACTTTCGTCCACCCCTAGGAGATTTACAGTGCAATCCTATTAGGGATGTACGAAAGGTACTTACCTTTCCGCCGATTATGCTGATGCTGGGGGGGAGGCGTTCTGTCCCTCCCCCCGGAATCCTGGCCAGGGGGGAGGTGCTCCGTTCCTCCCCCCCGGAATCCTGGCCGGCCGCTGGCTAGCAGGGACGCAAATGGCGGCGGCCATAGCCACCGCCGTTTGCATCCCTGCAGTCAGCCATAATAGGCTATGTAAATGTTTACATAGCCTATCAAGGCTGATTAAAACAAAGAACAAAAACGTGCATACGGTCGCCGCCATTTGCATTCCTTATTTTGGCACATCTTAGTCTACGTAAACATTTACGTAGACTAAGACGGCGAAAATAAGGGGAACGCAAATAGCGTAGATGCTACGCTATTTGTGTTCCACTTATTTTCGCCGTCTTAATCTACATAAATGTTTACGTAGACTAAGACGTGCCAAAATAAGGAACGCTAATGGTGGTGCCCATGGGCGCTGCCATTTGCGTACGCGCGTTTTTTTTTTTATCAGCCGTGATAGGCTACGTAAACATTTACGTAGCCTATCACGGTGTTTTTTTCAAATCTAGCCATGATAGGCTATGTAAAACTTTATGTACCCTAGCATGTTTTGTTTTTTTTACCTGGGAATGGTGGCGGTGGCAGCCGGTCAGAAGACCGGCCGCTGGAGCCGCCGCCGGAGCCACCACCGCCAGGAATATCCGCCTAAGGTAAGTCCCGTTCCGGGGGTGTGGGGGCGGGGGGCCGTTCCGCCACTGATTTGGGGGGCAGAATGCGCTGGCATTCGGCCTCCCCGAGATCCGTGGCGGAACTTTCGTACATCCCTAAATCCTGTGCACATCTATTGGGAAGTAAATCTCATGGACTGCAGTGGAATTTACTTCCAAATATAGGATTGCAACCTTAGTCAATGGTAGGTGTTTAAGGTATCAGATTACACCTAGCATTCTGGGACAAAGAGCAATGGCTAACTCCCATTTGTGAAAATGCAAAGTCCATCTGCAATCCAAAGATCCATGGCGGAATTCTCCGACATCCCTAGTGGGGAGGGAATCCGTTCCTCCTCCCGGAATCCTCTTTGGCTGGTTCCAAAGTGCCAGCGATATGACTGCCATGCTGTATTGGTGGCTGAAGGGGACTTGACTGCAGACGCAAATGGCGTCCAGGACACCATTTGCTGCCGTAAAGGCCTTAGTTTAAGGTAAATGTAGGATGGCGGAGAATTTCTCCCCGAAACTTCGGGGGTCCGAGCGCCAATGTGTTCAGCCCCCGGAACAAGTTTCGGGGAGAAATTCTCCACACACCCCCGCCCCGCACCCCCCCCCCGGGGTGGGATTTACCTTTCCCGAATGTCCCTCCCGGCGGCGAGTCCGGCCGGCGGTTCGTCGGGTCTTCGTCCGGGGCGGGAGTGGCAGCTGGTCTTTCGACCGGCTGCCGCCGCCACCATTCCAATAAAAGAAAAGAAAAAACGCCCCCGTGATAGGCTACGTGACGATTAACGTAGCCTATCATGGCTAGATTTGCAAAGTCAGCCGTGATAGGCTACATAAATCGTCACGTAGCCTATCACGGGTGACTTTAAAAAAAAAAAAAAGCACGTACGGCTAATGGCGGCCCCGATAGGGAGCCGCCATTCATGTTCCTTATTTGGTCGCTTTAGTCTACGTAAAGATTACATAGACTACGGCGAAGACTGTGGAGAAATTCTGAGGCTGCAATGATCCAACCTTGAAAGTATCAAAGAGCAGATAAAGAGGCATCACCTCTTCATCACCATGACATTATGACAACAGCAGTTTTTTTTTTAGGGATGTACGAAAGTCACTTACCTTTTCAAAGGGTGACATTTGTAGGGGAGGGAGGTGCTCCGGTCCCTGGTCCCGCAGCTGTTTTCAGTGGGGGGGGAGGCGCATGGGCGCCGCCATTTGCGTACGTGCTTTTTTTTTTTTTCAAAGTCACCTGTGATAGGCTACGTAACGATTTACGTAGCCTATCACGGCTGACTTTGAAAATCTAGCCGTGATAGGCTACATAAATCGTTACATAGCCTAACACTTTTTTTTTTTTTTACTTTACTGGGAAATGGCAGTGGCGGCAGCCGGTCAGAAGATGGGCTGCCGCCGAAACACCACCGAAACGCCGCTGGGACCCGCCGCCGAGAGGGACATTTGCACGAGGTAAGTCCCATCCCAGGGGGGGCAGGGGGTTTTGGAGAATTTCCCCACCAATTTCAGGGGGCCGAATGCATTGGCATACGGCCTCCCGGAGATTCGTGGAGAAATTCTCCGTCATCCCTAACAAAACCCCACTTACTTGGCTCAGCTGGGTTCCGCAATTGGGGGGAGACAATCCATTCCTCCCCCCCGGAATCCTGCCCGGCTGGCTCTGCTCCATGGCCAGGCCATGGAGCTGCCAGCCGGGACAACCCACAGCAGGGCCTTCAGCCACTGCCGGGCTGCTGCGGACGCAAATGGCGTCCTGCATGGGGGACGCCATTTGCATCCCTTCACATGCTCATGATAGGCTACATAAATATTTATGTAGCCTATCACGGCAAAAGCAGGGATGCAAATGGCATCCCCTACGCCATTTGCGTTCCCGCTTTAGCTGTGATAGGCCAGGATAGGGACGGAAATGGTGGACGCTTTGATGGCCGCCATTTGTGGCCACAGCAGCCTGGCAGCGGCCAGAGCCGCCACCACCACTGCCACCACCGGAGCCGGAGCCACAGCCAGGTAGCTTCTGTTTCACCGGGCTTTCACGGGGGGGGGGCTCCATTCCACCATGGATTCCAGGGGGCTGAATTCACTGGAATTCAGCCCCCCTGGGATCCGTGGTGGAATTCTCTAACATCCCTACCACCTATCCCCCAGCAATAGCAGTGTCTAAATATATAGGCAAAGATGGTGGTAAAGAAATGTCCACTTGCAAAGAATAAAGAATGAGTCTGGGCATACAGAGGTGAAAACAAAAAATTCTGTATATGTTTCTACCATTTGATGGACATTTCATTAGGGATGTCAGAGAATTCCACCACGGATCTCAGTGAGGCCGAATGCCAGTGCATTCGGCCCCCCAAACTCCGTGGCAGAACTGCCTGCCCCCCGCCCCCCTGTGGATCCCCCCTGGGACAAGACTTACCTGGGGCGGATGTTCCGGGTGGCGGTGGCTGCAGCGGCGGCAGCTGGTCTTCCGACCGGCCGCCACCGCCGCCATTTTTAGTCTTGTCATTTTTGTGTGTGTGTGTGTTTTTTACAAGATGTGATAGGCTACGTAAAGATTTACGTAGCCTATCATGGCAGGGTAAAAAACAAAACGCGTACGCAAATGGCGGCAGCTACAGCCGCCGCCATTTGCGTTCCTTATTTTTGGCCGTCTTAGTCTACGTAAATATTTACTTAAACTATGACGGTGAAAATAAAGGGGAACGCAAATAGCGTAGCGGGCGCTATTTGTGTCCCTTTTTGATTCACCGTTAGGCTACGTAAATATTTACGTAGGCTAAAACGGAGAATCAAAAAGGGATGCAAATAGCGCCAGCTATGCTATTTGCGTTCCCCTTTATTTTCACCGTCATAGTCTACGTAAATATTTACGTAGGCTAAGATGGCCAAAAATAAGGAATGCAAATGGCGGCGGCCGTAGCCGCTGCCATTTGCATATATGGTTTTTTTCTTTGTTTTTTACCCAGAGCCCTCCGCAGCCTAGGGATGTATGAAAGTTCCACCATGGATCTCAGGGAGGCCGAATGCCAGCCAAATGCCAAATGTCTAATAATTTAATTGTAGGGATGTACGAAAGTCACTTACCTTTTCGCAGGGATGATTCGCGGTGGGGGGGAGGCACTTAGCTTCTCTCCCAGAAGTTCAGGCGAGGGGGGGGAGGTGCCCCACCTCGCCCGGCTGAAATTCAGGCTGGGGAGAAGCGCCCCATCTCCCCAGCCGCGAAAGAAAAAGTAGAAACAAAAACAAAAAAACCTGTGATAGGCTACGTAACGATTAACGTAGCCTATCATGGCTAGATTTCCAAAGTCAGCCGTGATAGGCTACGTTAATTGTCACATAGCCTATCACCAGTGACTTTGGGGGGGGGGAAAAGCGTGTACGCAAATGGCAGCGGCCCATGGGCGCCACCATTTGCGTTCCTTATTTTGGCACGTCTAGTCTACGTAAACATTTACGTAGACAACGGCGAAAATAAAGGAACACTATTTGCGTTGCCCTTATTTTCGCCGTAGTCTACATAAATCTTTACGTAGACTAGACGTGCCAAAATAAGGAACGCATAAGGAACCCATGGGCGCCGCCATTTGCGTACGTGCTTTTTTTTTTTTCCAAAGTCACCCGTGATAGGCTACGTGATGATTTACGTAGCCTATCACGGCTGACTTTGGAAATCTAGCCATGGTAGGCTACGTAAATTGTCACGTAGCCTATCACGGGGGTGTGTGTGTTTTTTCTTTTTTATTTTGTAATGGCGGTGGTGGCAGCCGGTCGGGAGACTGGCCGCTGCTCCCGCCCCCACCGAACTGCCGCCGAACCGCCGCTGGGACCCGCCGGCGAGAAGGACATTCGCTGAAGGTAAGTCCCATCCCGGGGGGGGGGCGGCAGAGAATTTCCCCAACACTTTTGGGGGGCCAAATGCCTCGGCGCTCGGCCTCCCGAAGATTTGTGGAGAAATTCTCCGCCATCCCTATTTAATTGTCAAGTTCCTTTGTCCTCCCCCTTTGCAGTCAACACACTCTAGGATACTAGGCTTTGGGCTCACTACTCTATTAGTTAAGGACTAGCTTCTTTACAAATGCAAATTCTAGGAAACTTTCAAACTGCAATGAAAACAGCTACTCTTCCAAAGCTGAAGTGGAAGTTAGAGAAGTTGCCAGCAGTCTGAACAAGAACTTCTCAGCCAGACTAGCTTAGGATGGATGCCCGTCCCTTACGTTAGCTCCCTCCTACATCGGCTTTCACACATAGCCAACCTGGTGTAGCATCTGAGCTTTGCCTCTAACTTTTCCTGCTTCATTCTGTGACAGACCCTAGCATCCCTCAAGTCATGCCCCTCTCCTCCTTCCCCCAAACCTGAGTTCTCATGGAGGATGAAAGGGAGGGGAATTAAGGTTGAGCCATCTATGAGGCAAGTTCTTGGGAAGAAGGCCTTGCCATATCTGAGCTCCCTAAGGAGCTAACCTCCCCGTGTTCTGGCTGCTCCCATTCTGAATCCGCACTACTAAACATTTCCACATGCTCAGATTCATTCCTGACATCAATCAGGGATGACATGGGTGCCCGACTCAATCCAGGAGCCCAACTGACTCCCTCCCCCTCCCCCTGCTCCTGCACATGCTGAGCTGCTGCCCACACTCACACTCCCACCCCCAAGCTACTGTCACCCACCCTGAGCCATCCTTGAGCTCCCGCCATTCCTGCGATCACCATTTTCCAGAAAAAATGGCACCTTGAGAACTTCCATAAATCTAATATTGTGCACATAGCAGCCATAAAGGCCCCATCTATGCAATAGATGGTCCATTTACACCTGCAATATTGGGTAGATGGGGCCTTTATGGCCACTATGTGCGCAACATTAGATTTATGGGAGTTTCTGAGGCAGATTTTGCAGCAGCAACAACAACAACAAGGCAACTGTGGGAACAACGGTAGGTGAGGATGGCTCGGTGAATGGGGCGGGGGGTGGGCAAGAGTGTCTGAGGACATGCAAGTGGGGGCAGCAGCTTGGCAGATGCCCAGAGGACCAAGACCGGGGGGCATGGGCTGTCTCTCCATCCCTACATTTAATACACTAGTCATTTCATAAAATAACTACAGCTTCAAGTTATTTCACGACAGATTAAAATACCAGGCAGAAACTCAATGTTTACAAATTCTACTCCTGATAGCTGTTGGCTATTACCTTGAAAGCATGCTAAAAATAGGTCTATGTTGATTCCTAACATAACATCTTTGTACACATCACTTCACACAACTAACGCTAATTTTTACAGTTGAGCCTACTGTAACATCTGCTAGTACTTTTCACTTTAGAATATTTGCATCTGTTTGTTTGTTTCGTTTCCTCCATCCAGTTAAATACACTTTGCAAACCCTCTGCTAATAGAACAAGTACAAGTACTGCACATTTCCTCTTGCAGATAAGTGTTCCACCATGGTTATAGGTTTGAGAATATTATTGTCAAACACACATACACTCACAAGTGACTGAATGCAGATGGAGATACACAATTCTGTCAATTGCTGAAAATAATGTGCTGCATGCAATGCCCAACCATAATTCAGATCTACACAGCATATAATTAAAGAGATTGTTGTAATTTTCAAGGGGAACATGCATAATTAAGGCGATTGTGAATCATGAGGCACACGCATTGAACCACAGTGATACATATCTACTTTTAAAAAACTGCATATTTTCTTAGTGAATATTTTTTTTTCATTGCTGACTATGTCCTGTATATGCAGTGCAGTATGAAGGAAGGTGGAAATATCAGAGAAATTAGAGGGGGGGGGGATTTTTCACATCCCTGAACACACAAAGGAAGCTTAATTAATAGATCTTTAATTCATGTTGGAATATGTAATTTATTACCAAACTTGCAAATGGGATTTTTTTTTTCTCTTAGGTCACAATGGCTAGAAATTCTGGGGTTTAGGGTGCAATCCTGTGGTAATGCTTAAAAGCCTCCAAACTCAGAGGTAGGGATAGACAGACTCATGGCTATCCTTGCTGCATGCCGCTCACTGTACTCCCACCAGCCAACCACCTGTTCGCCACACTACACCACACAATTCATGGGTGCCCAGTAAGTGGTGCCTGGCTGCCCAATTCCTTGCCGATCTGCCATTTTGCAAAACAATGGTAGCTCAGGGGTTTTTGTAATGTAATGTTGCATAAATTGCAGCTGTAAATGGGCCACTCACACAACAATACAGGCATAAAGGGACTGTAAATCCCTTATGGCTGCCATTTACACAACGTTACATTTACAAAAAAACTGAGCCACCATTTATTTGCGAAATGGTGGCTTGGTGGACCAGTGGGGACCACTGCCCATGCCTGATTAGGCCTGCACCAAGTCAGGCAAACGTGGCGGTCTGCGGACTGGTGTCCAGGAGGCTGAGTGGGGGGAGTCCGCTGGACTCTTCCCCCTTCCCCGACTCCTGGACACCCCTACTCGGAGACATCCTATGCAGACCGAGAGGAGCGGCAGAGGGATGATCTTTTCATCCCTGTGCCTCCCACTCTGCATTTTGGCCAGATGAGCTTTTTCACCCATCTGTTTCCCACCTCCCAGCTGAGCAGAGCAGAGCAGAGCAAGCTGCTCCAGCTGCTCCAGGGACTACAGAAGCGAGCAAGGTCCCAGAGAGTGAGCGACCAGAGTGAGCGGACAGGGGGAGCAAACAGGAGTTGGCCAGGGGAGTTCGGCAGGGGAGATCAAGAGGGAGGCCCCTATCATTTTTTTTCTTTTTAACAAACTTTTCCCCCCCTGTTATTTGTGTGTTATTTGTCTTGTAACACACACTTCTACACCAATGGGACTCTGCTTTTAACCTCTAGTGAGTAGAGGAGCAGGCACAAGCTAGTCTGGAACAATCACAAAGCTAGACACAAAAAGGGAAAAGAGGCTATGGAAAGACAAGACTCTCCAGTGGTGGTGACCTGCAAGGTGTGTGCAGTGTTTGTTTCCTTGCCTGAGAACAACATGGCCTACACCTGCAACAAGTGCAACTTGATCACGCTGTTGGAAGAAAAAGTAAGTGGACTGGAGCGGTGACTGTCGACCCTCCGGGGAATAAGAGAACACAAAGAGTTCTTTGACAGAATGGGGGAACTACAGCAGGAAAGTGAAGACCAGAATCTTGAAGAGCAACAGCAAGAGGAGGCAGAAGTGGGAAATGCTGAGGTGAAGAAAAATGGAGTAGAGAATAATCCTTGGAAAAGGGTGACAATTAAGAGAAGAAGAAGTAGATGCCACTCTGCACCAGTAGAAGCAGTGGAGCTGTGGAACCGATTCCAGGTACTTGTGGATGAGACTGGAGGACAGCCTGCAGAGGAAGAATCACAGGGGAACCTACATGAGGGTGAGCAAGAGGCTGAAGGTCAGTCAAACAGAGGCGATGAAACCCAGGCCTACAACAAGAAGAAGAGAAGAGTGGTAGTAGTGGGAGACTCCTTGCTGCGTGGGATCGAGACCCAAGTATGTCGCGAAGACATGTGGACTCATCAAGTATGTTGTCTCCTGGAAGGACGGATTAGAGACGTGACTGAAAGGTTGCCTGCACTCATAAAGCCCACTGACAGGTATCCCTTTCTTCTCATCCATGTGGGAACAAATGATACTGCCAAGCGGAGCTACGAAGAAATCACATCAGAGTTTAAAGCTTTGGGAAAGAAACTAAAGAACTTTGGGGCCAAGATAGTTTTCTCATCCATCCTTCCAGGAGTTAGAAGAGGAAAATACTCCAGGTGAATGACTGGCTATGAAGGTGGTGCCGATGAGAGAGATTTGGATTCTGGGACCACGGGCTATACTTCCTGGAAGATGGGCTGTTGGCAAGGGATGGGTTGCACCTCACAAAGGAAGGGAAGAATGTGTTTGGCCACAGCATGAAGAACTTCATCAGGAGGGCTTTCAACTGAATCCTACGGGGAAGGGAGATGTAAAGTTGGGGGCAACAATGGATGTAGGCTCGTGCACTTCAACAGAGAGAACAGCTCTAATAGCACCCAATAATAGTCTTCAGACACATGTAGGAAGAAAGCCAGACTATGAAGCACATGGTCTTCAATGTCTATATACTAATGCCCAGAGTATGAGAAACAAACAGAATGAACTTGAACTCTTAATTGTTGTTGTTGTTTTTCAGTCGTTAAGTCGTGTCTGACTCTTCGTGACCCCATGGGCCATAGCACGCCAGGACTTCCTGTCCTCCAGTCTTTCCCAGAGTGTGCTCAAGTTCATATTCATTGCATCGGTGATGCTATCCAGCCATCTCATCCTCTGCTGTCCCCTTCTCCTTTTGCCTTCAATCTTTCCCAGCATCAGGGTCTTTTCCAGGGAGTTTTCTCTTCGCATTAGGTGGCCAAAATATTTGAGCTTCAGTTTCAGTATCTGTCCTTCCAATGAGCAGTCAGGGTTGGACTGATATGACCTCCTTGCAGTCCAGGGGACTCATAAGAGTCTTCTCCAGCATCACAGTTCGAAAGCATCAATTCTTCAGTGCTCAGCCTTCCTTAAAGTCCAGCTCTCACAGCCATATGTTACTACTGGGAAAACCTGAACTCTTAGTACAAGAGGAAAATTATGACTTGGTAGGTATAACTGAGACTTGGTGGGATGACGCTCATGACTGGAATACAGCAATTGAAGGATATAACTTGTTCAAAAAGAACAGGAGGAACAGAAAGGGAGGTGGGGTTGCACTGTATGCGAAAAATAAATATCTCTGCATAGAAATACAGGAGGATGAGTTTGGTAGCCCCATCAAAAACATCTGGATCAAAATAAATGGAGCAAAGAATAAAAGGAACCTGGTGGTCAGAGTCTACTACCAGCCACCCAATCAAGGAGAAGACGAGGATGAAACTTTTGAAAAGCAAATAGCCAATGTTTTAAGGAAGCATGATGGAGGAGTAATGGGGGGCTTCAATTTCCCCAATATTTGTTGGGAGACAAATTCTGCAAAACATGGCCCCTCCAGGAAATTCCTGACTTGTGTGGTGGATAACTTCCTCCTACAGAAAGTAGAGGAAGGAACTAGAGGATCGGCTATCATTGACTTGATCCTAACCAACAGAGATGACTTAGTGGATAAAGTAGCAGTTACAGGAACTCTGGGGGAAAGCGACCATGTTGTACTTCAATTCTTGGTTCTAAGGGAAGCAAAAACCGAGTGTAGTCAAAAGCGTACCCTGGATTTTAGGAAAGCTGATTTTAATAAACTAATCTCAGAACAATGATCAGGAAGCTCCCATGGCAAGTGACTCTAATGAGAAAAGGAGTCCAAGATGGGTGGGAGCTTTTAAAAAAGGAAATTATCAAGGCACAATTACAATTCCAACAAGAAGAAAAGGTGGAAGACAACAGAAGAAGCCAATGTGGCTTCACAAACAGTTTAAAGATGACCTGAAAACAAAAAAGGGCACATATAGGAAGTAGAAAGAAGGCCAAGTAACAAAGGAAGAGTACAGGCAGGTAGCACAAAATTGCAGGGATGGCGTCAGGAAGGCTAAAGCTGAGAACGAGCTGAGGTTAGTGAGGGATGCTAAAAACTAGGGATGGCGGAGAATTTCTCCACGAATCTCAGGGAGGCCGAATGCCAAAGCATTCAGCCCCCCGAAACTGGCGGTGAAATTCTCCGCCCCCCCCCAGGATGGGACTTACTTCCCTCGAATGTCCCTCTCGGCTGCGGGTCCCGGCGGTGTTTCGGCGGCGTTTCGGCGGGGGCGGGGGCGGCAGCCGGTCTTCCGACCGGCTGCCACCGCCGCCATTACAAAGTAAAGTTAAAAAAACAACAACACACACACGTGATAGGCTAAGTAATGATTTACGTAGCCTATCATGGCTAGATTTCCAAAGTCAGCCGTGATAGGCTACGTTAATCGTTACGTAGCCTATCAAGGGTGACTTTGGGGAAAAAAAAAAAGCGCGTACACAAATGGCGGCGCCCATGGGTGCCACCATTTGCATTCCTTATTTGGGCCAGGGTATTCTACGTAAAGATTTACGTGGACTACGGTGAAAATAAGGGCAACGCAAATAGCGTTGTGGCGCCGCCATTTGTGTACACGCTTTTTTTTTTTCAAAGTCACCCGTGATAGGCTACGTAATGATTTACGTAGCCTATCATGGCTGACTTTCGAAATCTAGCCGTGATAGGCTATGTAAATCGTTACGTAGCCTATCATGTGTGTGTGTGTGTTTTTTAAACTTTACTTTTGTATTTCGCGGCCGGGGAGACAGGGCGCTTCTCCCCGGCCTGAACTTCGGCCAGGTGAAGCGGGGTGCCTCCCCCCCCGGCCTGAACTTCGGGGGGAGAACTGAAGTGCCTCCCCCCCACCGTGAAGCAAGCTGCGGGACCAGGTAAGGGACTTTCGTCCATCCCTACTAAAAACAACAATAAGGCTTTCTTCAGCTACGTGCATAGTAAAAGGCAGAGGAAAGAAATGGTGGTTCAGCTATTAAATAAGAATGGCAAAACAATAACAGATGACAAAGAAAAGGCAGAGGTGCTCAATTCCTACTTTGGCTCAGTCTTCTCCCAAAAGAGGGTCTATGACCCCACTGGCAAAGGCAAAGTACAGGCTGAAGGGGCAGGATTGCAGCTTGAGATCGATAGGCATACGGTCAAGGAACACCTAATTACTTGGAATGAGTTCAGATCTCCAGGGCCAGATGAACTGCATCCTAGAGTAATAAAGGAACTGGCAGAAGAACTCTCAGAACCTCTGTCTATTCTCTTTGAGAAATCATGGAGGATGGGGGAAGTGCCAAATGACTGGAGGAGGGCTAATGTTGTCCCTATCTTCAAAAAGGGTAAAAAGGAGGAACCTGGGAACTACAGACCAGTCACTCTGACATCAATCCCTTGGAAAATTCTGGAGCAGATGATAAAGCAATCCATCTGGAAGCACCTTGAAAACAATGCAGTGATTACTCGAAGCCAACATGGATTTGTCAAGAACAAGTCCCGCCAGATGAATCTGATCTCATTTTTTGATCAAGTAACCTCCCCTGTGGACCGTGGGAATGCTGTAATATACCTCGACTTCAGCAAAGCTTTTGACAAAGTGCCCCATGATGTCCTGATGAGCAAACTAGCTCAAAGTGGGCTAGATAAAACAACCATCTGGTGGATCCACAGTTGGCTACAGAATCGGACTCAAAGAGTGCTTATCAATGGGATCTTCTCAAACTGGGGAGAGGTAACGAGTGGGGTACTGCAGGGCTCAGTCCTGGGCCTAGTGCTCTTCAACATTTTTATGAATGATTTGGAGGAGGAGGTGCAGGGAATGCTGATCAAATTTGCAGATGACACAAAATTGGGCGGGATAGCTAATACTTTGGAAGACAGAAACAAAATTCAAAGTGATCTTGACAGACTGGAGCGCTGGGCAGAAAACAACAGAATGGCATTTAATAGGGATAAATGCCAAGTTCTGCACCTAGGAAAAAGAAACCAAAGGCACAGTTACAAGATGGGGGAGACATGGCTCAACAACACTACAAGCGAGAAGGATCTTGGAATTGTTGTCGATCACAAGCTGAATATGAGTTAACAATGTGATGTGGCTGCAAAAAAGGCCAATGCTCTTTTGGGCTGCATTAATAGAAGCATATCTTCCAAATCCTGGGAAGTACCAGTTCCCCTCTCTACTCAGCACTGGTTAGGCCTCATCTAGAGTACTGTGTCCAGTTCTGGGCACCACAGTTTAAGAAGGATGCAGACAAACTAGAGAGGATTCAGAGGAGGGCAACAAAGGTGATCAGGGCACTGGAAACAAAGCCCTATGAAGAGAGACTGAAAGAACTGGGCATGTTTAGCCTTGAGAAGAGAAGACTGAGGGGAGATAGGATAGTGCTCTTCAAGTACTTGAAAGGTTGTCACAGAGAAGAAGGCCAGGATCTCTTCTCGATCATCCCAGACTGCAGGACACGGAATAATGGGCTGAAGTGACAGGAAGCCAGATTCCGGATGAACATCAGGATAAACCTCCTGACTGTTAGAGCAATACGACAATCGAACCAATTACCTAGGGAGGTAGTGGGCTCTCCCACACTGGAGGCGTTCAAGATGAGGCTGGACAGCCATCTGTCAGGGATGGTCTGACTTGGATTCCTGCATTGAGCAGGGGGTTGGACTTGATGGCCTTGTAGGCCCCTTCCAACCCTACCATTCTATGATTCTATGTTCTAGCTGGACCCCATCAGAGCAGGAGGGAAGGTGTATACATCAACTCCCTGCTTCCCCAGTCCCCTCCCCTCCCCACTCTCCAGCACACTCCCTTTACCCCCTCTCCAAGTTCACCTTTGCGACCTCAGTGATGCAGCTGCTGTGATTCTTTCCCTGCTGGCTGTGAGGGGGTGGCAGCAGGAAGTGTGGATTCTGGGATCCTCGGTCAGAGCGCTGTCTCTGACCTTGGATCTAGGAATCTGAATTATCTTATGGCCCCTCAGACTCTTTTTAGGGGCCATAGGACTGCTCCCTCATTTACCTATTTATTCCACTTGCCTAGAAGGCAGGGGTGTTGCTAGGCCCTGAAAAGATCCAGTCTGCATCAAACCTGCTTATGTTGATTTCTGTCTACATATGCGAATGTAGAAAGCATGACTAGGATTAATTTAACTTTCAAAGGAGGCAAAGCCAGCCAATTCACTTCTCATCCAAATGATCTCAAATCAAATAAATTCTTCAGTTAATCTGCACTCTTCCCCAGATCATCTTAAACTAATGGAAAGTCATTTTTTCTAAGCTTAATTGCCATGCAGGGGAAGATCTTTGTATGGAAGCAGGGGATTTGAAAAATGTGGGAAGGTGAGAGTTAAATCTTCCCTCCCCAGCTGCGATCCCCTTTGAAAATACCTCCCCCAGCATGGCAACTCTGCTAAGCAAACAAAAACAAACGAACAAAAACAACACCTTCCATTGGCACCAATGGACACTCAGGGCTCTAGGGAATAAATCCAGGGCTCTAAGAAAGAGATCCAGGGCATGGGACCCATGGGTCCAGGTCTAGCAACACTGCTGCTGGAAGGGCTGCAAACACAGCATGTAGCAAAGTGTCTCCTTGGTGCCAATGGAGGCTTTTGTGTGGATACAAAGAGTATCTTCAGAGAAAAGGGGTCATGATATTAGTAAGAAACATACAAATCCACCTTATACTGAGTCAGACTGTTACTTCATCTAGTTCAGTCTTGTCTGTATTGACTGTCAGCAGCTCTATGGGGTTTTAGATAAGTGTCCTTTGCAGCCCTACCTGGAGATGCCAGGGATCGAACCTGGGATATTCTGCCTGCAAAGTACGTGCAGTACCACTAGGGATGTCGGAGGTGGGTGGAGCTTGGCAAGTTTTCGCTAGCTTGCACCACCTCCCCTCCCGGCCAACTCTGGCTTGATCATCCATGATGTGGCCTGAGTTGGCACATGACAAGTCAGGCTGACTCATGGGTTTGGGGGGGAGGGGGCTGCCAAATTGCAAATTGCACAAAAGCACAGCCATAAATAGAGGAATTTGTGCAAAATCACAGGTGCAAATGGAGTAATTTGAACAAAGTAGACCACTTGCAGCTGCAATTTTGTGCAAATCAGGCTGCAATTTCATGCCCGCCCCACAAAAAACTGGTAAATTTCCTGGGTTTGGGGAACTATCTCGTGGCTCAGCTCACAAATGCAAGCTGATCTGGGTCCATTGTGGGGATCCATCAGGCCCCCAAAGGGCCAGATTTCCCTGAGATGGACAACCTTAAATACCACTGAGTTACTTTTCTTTCTTTCTTCCCTACTCCAGGGGTGGGAAACCATTTTCAGTCTGAAGGTCAAATGCTAGCAGTGGTTGGGGGACACTGCCTAAAGTGGGTGGAGCCATGGCTGGCATGCCCACGCCATGTTTTAACACACACAGAAACATGCCCCATTCGCACACACCCTTTCTAGCCATGCAGATGAGCTGAGGGTGGCATTTCCCCTGCCTACTGCTGAGAGAGACTCCCTTTCCCCTGCTCCAGTGTGGAGTAGTGGAAAGGGCAGGGCCTGGGGAAGAAAGCTGGCAAGCCAGATGGGAACCCCTGCAGGCCATATTTGGCCTATGGGCCAGAGGTTCCCTATGCCTGTCCTATGTCCTCCATCGGGACCATGGCAGAGGAAGAAAGGATTAAACTCCCTATCTCCAACCCCCATGGTTCTGATGCAACTGCTATTTAGATTTTTTAAAAAAATACATGCACAGTAATTGCATTCACATGATTAACATCATGGCTACTTTTGTCCCTTGAAGACCCCTGATCCTGACTCCAATTCTGACAGTGGTTAAAGAGTGTTCAAGGAGTAAACAATGTGCTCTACATGACCTTGAGCTGCTGAGCATGCACCATTATAATCTTGTCTGCAAGCTTGTTTGTTCAGGCAGTTCTCTCTCTCTCTCCCTCTCTCTCTCTCTTTTCAGGCTGTTATTTCTTTTCTTACTTTCCTTACTGTTAATGCCAAGCCCCTAGAAACATCTTCTTAGAAAGCAATTTTAAAATAACCAAATTAGGAGCTGAGGGAGGGAAGGGTAAGAACTTGAAATTTGACAGAAAGGTTCCCACAGAAATTAGTTTAATGACAACAGCAGCAAAATCCTTGGCTTCCTCGTGGCCTTCCTTCTAAATCCTTGCTCTCCCGTGATGTAATAATAATAATAATAATAATAATAATAATAATAATAATAGACAAGCAAATAAAAGAGAATTGCTGATGCTGAAAGAACAAACAAAAAGCACCACATTAGCCAGTACAAGAGTTGGATGTACTTTTCTCATTCTTTCTTCCTTTCATTTTTAAGCAGTTGCCTGAGGCCACTTCCAAGGAGAAGAACATATCATTACACAACATGTAATTACTTAGCTTGCCAATTAAGTGAAGGTAGGCTAGTAAGCCCCATTTCTCTGCACAAAATTGCAAGTAGAAGGGGCTCTCTCACCTGTTGGCTTGCAGAAACAATAATTTATTAATAGAATCCAATGCAGACTCTCCCCTCCCCAGTGTATTAGCTGGATATTTTTGGAAGGGATAACATGTTCTGTGTTGTATTTGTATTTGTCTGTTTGAATGTGAACTTAGCACCACCTGCAGGAGGCGTTGGCAGCAGTGACAGAGAATGGAAGTGCTTCTTCAAATGACCAAGCACCGTAAGGTTGTTACTGAGACTGTTAACATGGAGTTCAAGCCTGTGCATGTTTTATTTGAAAAAGGCTCAACTAGATGGCATAGGAGATCCATGAGACATGGGAGATCTTGTGCATAATTTTGCATAACGTGGTTGTTCAGGCAGGCATTTGGGGTGGGTTAGGGTATTTTTTTAAAAAAAATTTATGGTAAAATTTTATTATTTTAAATTGTTTATGGTGGGTTGTACATCGCCCAGAGTGGCTGGGTGACCAGTCAGATGGGCGATTAATAAATTTAATAAATAAATAAATAAATAAATAAATAAACAAATAAATAAATAATTTTATCAGGCAACTGGAATCCTATAGGGGACATAGGGAAGTACAAATCAGTCCCTATCTGGTCCATGCCATTTTTCTATGCATTAAATCCAGTCTGTCCAGTTTCTGTATCACTCTGCGAATTTAAAACACACAGTCCTTCTTCATATAGCACATAGCTAAACGACGAAATTCACTTCCACAAGATGTAGTGATGGCCACAACTTTGGTGGGCTTTCAAAGGGGATTGGACAAATTAATGGAGGATAAGGATATCAATGGCTACTAGTCCTGATGGCTATATGGTACCTCCAAGATAGTATGCTTATGTCTACCAATTGTTGGGGAACATGGGTGGGAAGGTGCTGTTGCACTCATGTCTTGTTGTTTGTGGGTTTCCTGTGGGCAGTTGGTTGGCCTCTGTGTGAACAGAATGCTGGAGCAGACAGAGCTTGGACTGATCCAGAATGGTTCTTCTTATGTTCTTCCATCTTTCCCTAATATATACAATTTGGACATATATTTCCCTATCATATGGAATTTATACCTGTTTTATATGCATTTTGTATGTATCTTTCCATAACATACACTTCTTTTGTATGCAGTCTTTGAGCTGATAACTGCATTTCAAAATTCAGTGAAGTGCAGAATCAGAAGGTTTCTGATTGGCATATTAGTCTGGGATGTGCAAATTCAGTCAGTTTGTTTAAAAATGTGGGCCAATATAAATTGCAGTTCTGGATCACACACACCCCCAATCTGGATCAGGGCCATAGTTGGGGCAGGGGAGAGTTAAAGCCTCCTTACCTCCCCTGCTTGGATCCTGATCCGCCTGATTTTGGGCCCCTGTGCTTAGACTGGAGTAAAAATGAACAAAGAGAGAGAGAAAGATGTTGCTGCTTGCTGCATCTTTACAGTAACATGTGTTTTGGGTCTAAGTCCCACTAGCTGTAGTAGAATTCATTCCTAAGTAAATGAGCATAGGATTGCAGCCTCGGTTTTGAAATCCCATATCAATAGTCTCAGCTCTACTGAGTTTATTGCCACAAATTGCTGAGAAAGTAACAAGGGGTATGTTCTTCTCTGAAGTCAATATGCCCTGTACTTTTGAATTCAAAGCACATACAATTTCCAATTAAAAGAGGGAAAAGAAAAAGCAAAACAAACAAACAAACATTAATTTGGTACCTACAGAGGGAGACAATGTTGTAATCTCCAGGAACTTAATAGAGGGCAACAAATATGGCAATTGGCCCTTATGAAGGGGACAGGGGAGTGAGTATGGGCTTGTTGAGAAATGACATGAATGACATGACTCAACATGAAATATATGTACCTCCAGGTAGCTCTGCTTCCCAGGCCAACAGATCTCATTGGAAGTTTCAGCTGATTTGCTATATCAGCTTCCCTCAATATGCTGCCCTCCAGTCCAGATGTTTTGATCGACAACTCCCACCAAGCCAGCATGGCCAATGGTCCAGAGTTGTCATCTAAACTATCTGGAGGGATGATGTTCGGGAAAGCTGCATGAGACATGGAGGGTGCAATGCTATGGGGATAGTCGGCCACCTCTGAACTCAGAGGCTACAGACCATCCAATGCAGGTCAACTGGAGCACAGAGGGGAACTTCTCCTCTGCTGTCTGGCCAACTTGCATTTGCAGCTAGATGGCCAATTTTGTCTGTCTAGCTGGGGTGGTTTGGAGCTGGGGGGGCAGCATTTCTGCCATCCCCTCCCAACTCCACTCCCAAGAATGCCCCCTTTTTGGCCTCTCCATCCTGCTCTTCCGAGCATGGAGCCAGGTACAAACCACAATGCCTATAAGGCAGTGGGGGAGAGTTGGGGAGGCAGTTTTCTGGGAACCAAAAAGTAGAGAGGTTTGATGAGATGTCCATCTAGTTCACAAAGGGATCCCATTTGTTGTTTTAATGATTGTAATTGCCCCCCCCAAATTTCCCCAGAAATCTACCATCTTCATTTCATGAAATGGTGTTAATACAGGATCTTGTGTTGTACATCTCTACAGTCTGCAATGATCCCCAAACTCATGGTGATGCTTTTTTTCTTTTTCTTTTTTTTAACTGCTACTATGAAGGAAATTGCTGTTGCATGTATCTGAGTTTTGCTGGTTCACACATTACATTTCTCCCAGCTTGTTTCGGAGCAATCATATTGACAAGGTACTTGGCAGTAGGCATACACAAATGAATAGCACTATATTAATTAGATTACAAAATAGTTTGGCCTTGCTCAGAAGATTCAGCTCACAGAGACTCAGAGGGGGCATGGCAGACGTCACTAGGGAGGGAATTCCACAGAGTTGGGGCCACCACAGAAAAGGCCCTCTCACTAGTCCTCACCAGCCTAGCTGTCCTGGCTGATGGGACAGATAGAAGGCCTACCGAGGCTGATCTTGTTGAGCGGCATCCCTGGTGTTGTCAGAGGCACTCCTTAAGATAGACTGGGCTGGAACCACATAGGGTTTTAAAGGTCAATTCCAACACCTTGAATTAGTCCTGAAAAACAACTGGTAACCTGTGCAACTCCTTCAGCACTGGAGTGATGTGGTCTTGCCAATGGTTGCCTTTAATCAGGTGGGCCACCACATTGTGCACCAGCTGCAACTTCTGAACTGTCTTCAAGGGTAACCCCACACAGAGTGCATTACAGTAGTCTAGGTGAGAGGAGACCAGGGCATGAACTACTGATGGGAGCAGATGGTTAGGGGTGCAGCTGCCATATCAGATGGAGTTGGTACAGCGCTGCTCGGCTCATGGCTGACACCTGAGCCTCCATGGACAGCTGGGAGTCTAAAATGACCCCTAGACTGCAGACCTGGTCCTTCAGGGGTAGTCACACCCCATTAAACACCAGGTCAGCATCACCCAACCTCCCCTTTTCTCCCACAAAAAGTACTTTGGGTTTGTCGGGGTTCAGTTTCAGCTTAGTCCTTTCCAGCCACTCACTGACTCCAGACACTTGGACAGGGTTTCTACACCCACACACCCTTGGGGAGGATTTAAATGAGATGTAGAGTTGCTTGTCATCCACTAATTGGTGACACTGCACCCCAAACCTCCTGATGATAGCATTAGCACCCAGTGGCTTCACATAGATGTTAAATAACAATGGGGAGAGAATAGAACCCTGTGGCACCCCACAAGTGAGCAGCAAGGGTCTGAAGTCTCCTCCCCCAGGGCTACCTTCTGGCACCTGCCAGAGAGGAAGGAATGTAACCACCATAATATGGTGTCCCCTATGCCCAACCCCTCCAGGCAGTCCAGGAGGATTGACAGTATCAAAAGCCACTGAGAGATCGGGGAGAACAAGGAAGGAGCATTCGCCCCTATCCAGAGCTCTACCCATATCATCTACCAAAGCGACCAAGGCTGTTTCTGTCCCATGCCTAGGCTTGAAGTCTGGATCCAGATAATTGGCTTCTTCCAAGTGTGCCTGCAACTGCAAAGCCACCATCCACTCAATCACCTTGCCCCCAAATGGCAGATATGAGACGGGGTGAAAATTGTTCAAGTCTTGGGGATCCAAGGCTTATTTAACAGTGGTCTTATCACCACCTCCTTGAGGACTGATGGCATCACTCCCTCCTCAAGGGAGGCATTCACCACTGCCTTGATCCCCTCCCTAAGTCTCTTCCTGCAGCTCATAATGAGCCAAGGTGGGCAAGGATTGAGTAAGCAGGTGATGGGCCTTAAAGATGAAAGCACCTTGTCCACTTCCTCTGAAGGAAGAAGCTGGAACCGATCCCACACAACTGGTCTGCCACTGGCTGCCTCTCGTTCGCTAACTATATCCACAGCACACAGAATAGCACTCCTGATCCAGTCGATTTTATCTTCAAAGTGCTTTGCAAACTCATCACAGGAGGCCTTAGAATGCTCCATTGGTTCTGGAACAACTGGACCAACCAGGTTCCAGACCACTTGGAACAGCCTCCTGGGACAGCACTCTGCAGATGCAATAGAGGCAACATAAAAATTGTTTTTGCTGCTTTTATTGCCACGTGGTAGGCTGAAACTACAGCTCTAACCCATGTCCGATAATCTTCGGAGCGAGATTTCTGCCACCGGCACTCTAGCCATCTCACCTCCCACTTCAGAGCTTGCAACCGTGGGGTGAACCATGATGCAGTCTGAGCTCTGTTCAGGGGCAGAGGGCATTTCAGAGCCACATGGTCTAATGCCCTGGTGATTGTAGCATTCCAGCCATCCACCAGGGTCTCGACCAAGTGGCTGTTTGCATGCTCCAAAGAATCCCCAAAAGCAGTCAGGAATCCATTTGGATCTATAAGACACCTGGACGGACCATCTTAATGGGTCCTCCACCCCTGTGGAGGGGTTGTGGAACCAAGAAGTCCAACCCTACCAGGCAGTGATGATCTGACTATGACAAGGGGGGGGATATACCTCCAATTTCCAGATCACTCCCCAACTCTCCAGAAACAAACACAAGGTCTAATGCATGGCTGGTTACATGGTGGGCCCAGTTGGAATAGGGTGCAGCTCCCAGGAAGTCATGCTCTCCATGAAGTCCTGAGGCACCCTCATGAGGATGGCCTCTGAATATATATTGAAGTCCCCCAACACCAACAAGTTAGAGGACTGCACACGTACATCAGAGACCACCTCAAGCACCTTGGCCAGGGAGTCTGTCATGCAGTGGGGTGGACGGTACACAAGCAGAATCCCCAGACTGCCCTTCGGGCCTAACCTCCAGTATATGCATTGCTATATGTCCGTTCTGGGGAAAGCCCTATGAAATCTCCTGGCCCTTTGTTAGATTAATATCCTTAGGAAATTAAATCTATATAAAGCTCAAAATTATGGCTGTGTTTCTCCAAACTGACCCTTTCAATCATGATTTTTCAAAAAATGAATAAATGCTGGTTTAGTCTGTAATTGCATTTTGGGAGTTGTTCCACTGAAGATCTTGATAGCCAGAAAGGATTCTGTATGGTACCTGAACATTCATTGCACACATAAGAGAATCTCATTTGTTCCTAGCCCTTTTCAACTCTGTGTAAAATAATTCTAAACATGTTACAGATTTAGTGGAGAACATCTGGATCCCTGGATGAAAGCACATCTTTTGAGTTTTCGCCCTTGCTGTTGACAAATGTCTTTATGTGAAAAGGCATTATTTCTAGACCAGGAAGCTGTATGGAAAAATCAATTGAGATGAATGTGGACTTGTATCACAGAGGAAGCCAGTAGGGGAGAAATGGACTGCAACCATGCCAGCAAAATCTAGAGAAAGTGACTTAACTGTTGCTATATGTCCATTCTGGGAGAGAAAGCCCTATGAAATCTCCTGGCCCTTTGTTAGATTAATATCCTTAGGAAATGAAATCTATATTAAGCTCAAAATTATGGCTGTGTTTCTCCAAACTGACTCTTTCAATCATAGGTGTGTGTGTGTGTGTGTGTGTTTGAAAGAAAATAATAAATGCTGGTTTAGTTTGTAATTGCATTTTGGGAGTTGTTCCACTGAAGATCTTGATAGCCAAAAAGGATTCTGGATGGTACCTAACATTTGTTGCACACATTATTTAAGAGAATCTCATTTGTTCCTAGCCCTTTTCAGCTCTGTGTAAAATAATTCTAAACTTGTTACACATTTAGTGGAGAACATCTGGATCCCTGGATGAAAGCACACAACTGTCTTGGGTGATTTATGAATCCATTTTTCTGCCTGTATCTTGGGCCAACTTTTTTCCCTGTTTTGTCCCCCCACACCCAACCCTCCTATCCTCATTCGTATGATTTTGTCATTTTGAAAGTATTTTAAGATGGCTTTCACTATCCGCCTGTCCTAATAAATCCTGCCTAAATGCCTTATGCTTGTTACTGTAGTACCTGTTCGACTAGCAGATTTATTGCTCCTTGGATGGAAGAATTCCAAATAGATCTACTTTAAAAATAACAACAATAATGGGGTCCCGAGATAATAATGTGAAGTGGCAATTTAATATCTCCTTAAGAAAAAGAAGAAGTTTGCATCAGGAGTTTCTTCAGTGTTTTACATGCTTCTGAAAATATAGTTTACCAAAGCTAAAACTATTACTTTAAGCTCCTGGCTGAGAAAAGGAAGACATAGAACTGAATACAGGAAGTAACTTTCCCAAGGTCAGGAAATACCACAACCCAATATGAAAAAGACTAGTTACCCTTATTTTTGCAGGTTTGGAGAACAGATTCATTCCAAAAGAAACAGTTCAATTAAAAATATGTAGACATAGTCTGTGCTATCTGAAGTAGGTCTGGAGCATCTGAGGTTTGGTTCAAGATACCCTTGCTCCAGATGTGGACCCCCTGAGGCTGAAATTGAATGCAGAGTTAGAAATTAAACTGAAGCCTTCCCATTGGAAAGCAACCTTGAACATAGACTTCAGGCTGTGGCTAAGGATGTTAGAGAAATCCACAATTGATTCAAATGAGTTCAGATTTCTTCTATATCCAACCTGTGGATTCCACAGCAGACTGGCTTTTTCTGAGTCGTTTGGATTCACAGACTTGCAGACAAGTTTGTTTTGCTTTGCTTTGTTTTTTACTTGGGGGAGGATTTGCACAAATTCACACTTGTGCTAATATGCACTTGTACTAATGCGCACCTGTGCAAGTCAAATAAAATTCTCCCTTAAAAAAATGCTTCCATCTATGAGAAGACAATAGAACGAATGATGCCTGACAATCCATGAAACACAGATGGAACCCTGTGTTAAATGAAGGCCAACAGAATTATTCCAGTGATGATGGAACCTCTGGATGTTGTTCAGTTTTATAGTTATTCTAAAATTGTCAACAGACCTGAAAGTCATGTTTTGTTTACAGAATATATTTTATTTCTCATCAGCATATGGGAGGGAGCAGATGACACAGATGGAACGGATTTAACAAAATCTATGTACCAGTACCCCTAGCTGTGGCTTATATGGCAAATTATTTTATACAGGGCACATTGGACACCAGAATGATTGAAATGCTTGGGCATCCTACAGGATAAGTCTCGGAGGTATAACAGTCCACAGGTTAATTTAGTGCATATGTTATGGAGTTGCCCAATAGTGAAGCCTTTTTGGTTTGAGGTCCTAACCAGGATCAACATGTTCCTAGAAACCTGACTCAGCATAAAAGATGCCCAGGCCTTAGTGGAACGAAAATATTCCCGGCAAATGGGACTTGGCAGAGGGGCATGCTGCATGGTTGGTGAATGTTTAGACAGAAACATGTTCTACAATTCCCATCATACCCATGCTATGCATTTAGTGCTAGGGCATGCTGGGAGTTGTAGGACTTTTTCCTATCGAAAAATATATAAGATTTCACCCTTAAGGTGCAATCCTATGCAAGTTTACACAGAAAAAAGTCCGACAATTCCCAGTATGCCCCAACCAAGTTCCAGTTTGTGAACACAGAACCCTGCACAAGGATGGCTTGGCCCTTTCTCTTCAATATTACAGAAACATCTGTTGGAGGCCATGCACCTGAGAGATATGTACTCACTTGCCATTAGCCACTAACTCGCTATTAGGTTCCCTTGGGCAACTCACCTCCTGAGCTTGGAATAGTACTGCTGTTAGCATCAGATAAGCAGCACAAAGCCTTATTCAAGTGCTATATGAATGTTACGCACACACACACGCACACACACCCTAAATGGAACTCAAGGCAGCATCCATAGGGTTTCTATGCAGTCTCCCATCAAGCACAGATCAGACCAAATCTTACAGTGTGGAGAAATTGGATAGAAATTGTTCTCCATCTCTCATAATACTGGAAGTTGGATAGAAGTTGTTCTCCCTCTCTCAGGGTCATCCCATGAAGCTGATAGGTGGGAGATTCAGGACAGATAAAATGAAGTACTTCTTCACACAGTGCATTGTTAAACTATGGAATACACTACCACAAGATTTAGTGATGTCCACCAATTTTGGTGGCTTTAAAAGGGGATCAGACAAACTCATGGTGGAGAAGGCTATCAACGTGGCTGCCAGGCATGATGGTTATATATTCCCTCCAGTATCAAGAGCAGTATGCCTCTCTACATCAGTTGCTGGGAACATGTCAAGCAAGAGGGTGCTGTTGCACTCATGTTCTGCCATGGGCAATTGGCTGGCCACCATGCAAACAGAATGCTGGGCTAGATAGGTCTTTGGTCAAATCCAGCATGGCTCATCTTATGTTCTTATGGCCCACTTAGCTTCAGCAAAGTGGCCGCACTACTTTACCAGTTTCTGCTCAGGACAATTGAATAGCGTTGCTCTTGCCTTGCATGTACAATAGCATCCATGCCTCAAGATGGAGACAGCCATTTTATAGGCACTCTCACATTGCTTGATGCGTTTGACTAGTTTGGACAGGTCCCAGTTGGAATGAACAAATATCTAATCAGCAGTTCCGCCGAACCTACACACGTTAAGGTAGTGGTGGGAAACCTAGATATCACATTCTTTAAACATGGTTCTGGCACATAGACATTCTGACTGTCAAGGCTGGTGAAAGACGCATTCACCTTCAGAGTACTTGCTTCAGTACAAATAACGGTTTATGTTCCAGGTTGACCAAATGCAATATGAGTCCACATTCTCATCTGGCGTAAATCAACGCGGTTCATGTAAAGTCAATGGAACTATGCCAATCTAAACTGGCTGCCCCCAGCCTCTGTTTTTCTTTGGGCTATCTAATCTCTGTCTTCCACTCTGCAAAGTGCAATGGCAAAGACTAGAAATAACAATGTCACAATGTCTTTGCATGTAACTCGGTCGCATAAAAGCTGATAAACAGATTTTTCCAAATAAGCGAGCAGGGAAGAAAAGAGCATTGATGATGTTTGACATGATGCTTAACGTGATATTTGCTTGGACTGACCTTCCATCTAAAATGCCAGGATAAGCACTTTAAGGCACTGATTGAAGCTCAGAACATTCCCCACAGGAAATGGTACAAATGTTCCATAAGTAGTCATTGGAAACGTTAAAAAAATAACATGTTACTCAAACCATATGAAAACATTTCCACTGTAATGTTAGAAGAAGGTATTTTAAGGAAAACACAGATTCAGGTTAGCCTGGGTACTTTGCTTTCAGTTCATAAAAGCAAAAGGAAGCTCAGTTTAAATAGTTGCATTCAGAGCAGCACACTTTGAATTTTGAAAGCTTGTTTCTGTATGGGAGCAATTGAAATGCTTGAAGCAGGGATTCATAGATGACAGATAATAATGATACACCACACTGTGTATGACCAAGGATCCTATTAGGGTCAAAGTGATCAGGTGGTAACTCAGCCTTCCTCAACCTGGTATTTTGGATTATGACTCCCAGCATTCCTAACCATTGGCAATGTTGACTGGGGGTCCTAGAATTCCAAAAGATATGGAGGGCACTAGGTTGGGGAAGGCTGTGTTAGGTCATCCTCCGTCTACCTGTAGTACAGCAGCAGATGACATTTTCGTCCTGATGTCTACATCTGGATATTGAAATTGTATGGTAGGCCATAAATAGCCCTGCATGCAGCACCAACTTACAATAGGTATCTTTCCCCTTGCAAGACATCTGGGTTCCCTGTCATCATGGTGGTGAGGACATGAGTCACCCTACTGTTAGACAGCAGCTGATCAATGGCCCCTTTATTTAAAGGGGCCACTGAAACTGTGATTGCCTCTCCCGATAGTGGGATAAGTCAGTGGGATAGCCATCAGCTAACTACCAGTGCAAGGACTGGAAGAAAAGCTCCCATGGACCAGAGGTAGCCCATGGACTCTAGTTTGCCCACTGCTGTTGAAGTAGCTAGGATCAGGTTTCCGTCATTATGGTGCAAAGGAGCCATCTTTTAAAGCAGGAGCCATCTTCTGAAAGAGATGGAATGGCAGAGCAGAAGCTGCATCAAGCTATCTGTTACCAGTGACATAATCAGCACAGTCTCCAGTAGCAGAAAGGAAATGGAGGAACCAAAGATCCAAAACCATAATATGTAGAGGTGGTACCAGGAACTTGCTCTCATAATATTCCCACTACATTCTAGCGCATCCTAATTGCAACTATCTGGAGTAAGACACCGTTATGAATCCCCCCCCATACAATCAGCTAATTGCTGCAAGGTCCAGGGCTGTGTTCGCCATTAGTTCTTTTTGTTCTTTTTGTGATGTGTTGTTTCCTCAGTAGTTGCTTTAATTACATCTCCAATCAGAATAGGGATTTGTGATCCTATCACAGAACCCCATTTTCAGTAATCTGCTCCAAATATTTCAGTTTAAACAATGGCATGTGAGCCAACAGCTCTTTTGGGAGTTTGAGTAGTTTCTTTTCACAAAAAAGATGTCCTGCTACTGAACAATGAGACCATGGTCATTTAATATCATCCCAGTTGCTCGGTTACAATAAGATGGCGATAATACAACTACAGAATAAGGAACTAGGGGTGCACGAAACCCACTTACCTGGTCTCGCAGTTTTCGCGGTGGGGGGGAGGCACTTCGCTGCTCTCCCCCCGAAGTTCAGACTGGGGAGGAGGCTTCCCGCCTCTCCCGGCCGAAATTCAGGCCGGGGGGGAGGCTTCCCGCCTTGCCCGGCCGAAATTCAGGCCGGGGACGAGGCGCCTCGCCTCGCCCAGCTGCGAAATTAAAAGTTAAAAAAAAAAACGCCCCCGTGATAGGCTACGTGACGATTAACGTAGCCTATCACGGCTAGATCTGCAAAGTCAGCCGTGATAGGCTACGTAAATCGTCACGTAGCCTATCACGGGTGACTTAAAAAAAAAAAAGCGCGTACGCAAATGGCGGCCCCCATAGGGAGCCGCCATTCGCGTTCCTTATTTGGTCCCTGTAGTCTATGTAAATCTTTACGTAGACTACAGCGAAAATAAGGGCAACGCAAATAGAGTTGCCCTTATTTTCGCCGTAGTCTACGTAATCTTTACGTAGACTACAGCGACCAAATAAGGAACGGGAATGGCGGCTCCCTATGGGGGCCGCCATTATCCGTACGCGCTTTTTTTTTTAAGTCACCCGTGATAGGCTACGTGACAATTTACGTAGCCTATCACGGCTGACTTTGCAAATCTAGCCGTGATAGGCTACGTTAATCATCACGTAGCCTATCACGGGGGCGTTTTTTTTTTTTAGTTTTATTGGAATGGCGGCAGCGGCAGCCAGTCAGAAGATCGGCTGCCGCCCCCACCCCTGACGAAGACCTGACAAACCGCCGCCGGGACCCACAGCCGGGAGGGACATTCGGGAAAGGTAAGTGGCGTCCCGGGGGGGGGTGCGGGGGGCAGGGAGGTGCAGAGAATTTCTCCCCGAAACTTCTTCGGGGGGCCGAACACGTTGGCGCTCGGCCCCCCAAAGTTTCGGGGAGAAATTCTCCGCCAACCCTATAAGGAACAGTAATCAAGGTAGGGATGGTGGAGAAATCTGCCACGGACTCCAATGAGAAATCCAATGAGGAATCCAATCTTTGGAATCCAGACCCCTGGAGTCCGTGGCGGAATGGACTAACCTCCCCGCCACCCCCTGAAATCTTCCCTGGGATGGAACCTACCTCGCGGCAGCTGGTCCAGGTCGCCGTCTTAATCCGTGGCCGATCTGCAGATGCAAATGGCGTCTGGTGTAGCGGATGCCATTTACATCCCTACCGTTGGCCATGATTGGCTACGTAAATATTTACGTAGCCAATCACGGCCAACGGCAGGGACACAAATGGCATCCCCTACACTGGACACCATTCGCGTCCGCAGACCAGCCACGGCCAGAGCCGGCCTGTGGCTCCGTGGACTCCGCACAGAGTGGAGCCGGCCAGGGAGGATTCTGGGGGGAGGGACAAATCACCTCCCCCTGCAGCAGATGCCCCAGAACAGAACAAGGTAAGTGATCCACCCAGCCCTAAATCAAGGTAGTGTGGGGAAATGGCAACCCTTAAGCAAGAAAGAATAAGATCTCCCTCTAACAGCAAACTCAGGTGGAGAATGCAGACAGGTTATCCGGAGTGCCCCCCCCCCGTACTGTTGAATGAGGACCTGAGAATGGATGCAGATGGAATGGAATATCCTGGAGGAGAATATGGCTAGTTGTCTGGAACTGTCAGGGTGGAAGCTGAGCCCATAGAGCCCCAGAGCAGTTCTGATTCTGAGGAGGAACAGCAATCCATGGGAGAGGAGCTCACTCATCTCCCACAAGCACAGCAGCTGGCAGAGATTCCTCCTGCCAGTATTCCTGGGAGAGATAGTTACCCTGGCAGTGAGAGAAAGCTGGAGTGGGGCTTGCTGAATGTTTGGCGCAGATGCAGGGAGCGACTACAGATGGAGGGCGCCGAAAGGAGGCGTGCCACTCGTTTGGTGCTCAAACAATGGTCGTGTCCCGAGGACCCAAGGGAAAGAGGGAGGATCTCTCCATAGCCCATAAGTTCAGAGTCTTCCCATGGTTCCCCTTCAAACGGGGTCCAACTGCCTTATCTGGAGCTTAGGCTACTCTCCTATCTTTCCCCAGTGCTGTTCCTTGCTTAGTTGCTAGTGATTAGTATCTGAAGGAGTCATAAAGTAATAAAGGAATAACGCCTTGGAAAGAATCCTCATCGTCTGTGTCCTGAGTTGGCTATTGGAGGGGACTGCAAGAGGCAGCTAGGGTGCTCCTGATAGGAACCTTGAAAAAGAGCACTACAAGGTGAAAATATGCTGCAACATTTTGTTGTGGGTCTCTGGTATAGAATACCAAAAAGATATTGTGGGCATAATCCTATGGGTTGCAACAGAGACAGATAATATAGGAAGATAGTTTTAACTGCTCCTCTTGGTAGCAGAGGCTGAAAAAGAAAATGCAGTATTAGGATATGGTTTACATGCTAGAAAAGATGAATGTCTGAGCTAGGGATGTAAGAACTCACCCTAGCTCAGTTTCTCCTGGCACTCGCCAAAGCAGCACCCCTGCTCACATCATCACCCCCGGAACTCGTGCTCAGGACACTCATATGCTCAGTGAGTTCCCCGGGCTCATCGTAATCCCTTTCGGTAAGCGCCCACCATGTTCACTCCTTGATTTCTACGTAAAACAGGAAGTTAAAAAAATGTGCATATTTAAATGTGCACATTTTGGAGCTGGGAAAGCTAAATAAGAGCAATATTAAAGGTATAATTCCTCTATTATTCTGTTTATTTAGCTTTCCCAGCTCCAAACTGTGCATATTTAGATATGCACATTTTTTTAACTTCCTGTTTTATGTAGAAATCAAAGGCACAAAAATGGCGGGCACTCACTGAATGGGATTGCGGTGAGTCCTAGACAGTGTGAGCAGGCATGAGCGGTGAACAAGTAGCATCTTGGTGAGTGCAGTCTGGGGATCATGAGCAGGGGGAGCCCGACAAATTCCTGGACCCAGTCGGGTGCTTGCGACATCCCTAGTCTGACTTAGGTGCCTCTTTCTACACAGGAAGTGAATTTTCTATTTCTGTTCCTACAGAAATGGGAAGCTAGAATGCATACTTCTACTGAAATGAGCTGGCAATATAGTGGGTGTATTCTTCCTGGAATGAAAGCATGCTTGTAGTAACTGTATGAAGGATGAAATCCCCCTTTCTAAAGTCACTATGAAATGCCTGGGTTCCTGGCCAAAACAATATTTGTGTCATTGCCACAGCAATTATTATGCTTCTCAGTCATTTGAGTATCTTAAGACTCCGGAATATACTGTTTCTAAGGACCTAACTACACTTTGCATACATATTATTTTATGGTAGCTAGGGATGTACAAAGCCCACTTACCTTTTCACGGAATCTTTCGCAGTGGGGGGGGATGGGGGGCGAGGTGATCCGGTCCTCCCCTCCGGAATCCTCGATGGCTAGCTCTGCTCCGTGGCCAGGCCGTGGAGCAGGCAGCCAGGGCCGTCCACAGCCAGATTTCTGGCCGTGGACGGGCTGCTGTGGATGCAAATGGCAGCCGCCGTAGCAGCCACCATTTGTGTCCAGCCAGGCAGCCATGATAGGCTACGTAATAATTTACGTAGCCTATCACGGCTAACCCCCCCACCAAAAAAAACACAAAAAACACCAGCGTACACAAATGGCGGTGGCTACAGCAGCCGCCATTTGTGTTCCCTATTTTTCACCGATTTATCTTACGTAAATATTTACGTAAGATAAAACGGCAAAAAAAAGGGGAATGCAAATAGCGTAGCGGGTGCTATTTGTGTTTCTTCATTTTTCGCTGTTCTAGCCAACGTAAATACTTACGTAGGCTAAAACGGCAAATAAAAAAGGAACGCAAATAGCGCCCACTATGCTATTTGCATTCCCCTTTTTGTTTGCCATAATAGTTGACGTAAATATTTATGTAGACTAAAACGGAGAAAAATAAGGAACGTGAATGGCAGCCGCCGTAGCCGCTGCCATTTGCGTACACTGTTTTGTTTTTGTTTTTTTACCCAGAAGTGATAGGCTATGTAAGTCTTTACATAGCTTATCACCTCTGGGTAAAAAAAAAAGAAAAAAAGACCAGACTGCAAATGGTGGCCATGGCAGCCAGTTGAAAGAACAGCTGCTGCTGCCTCCGCCGCTGCTGCAGCCACCACTGGAGCCGCTGCCATCCGGAAGATCTGCCCTAGGTAAGTCTTATCCCGGGGGCGATCCGAGGGGGGGGCGTGGGGTGGCAGGCCATTCTGCCAGATTTCAGGGGGCCAAATGCACTCACTGAAATCCGTGGCAGAATTCTCCACCATCCCTAATGGTAGAAAATGGGATTTATATGCTCCCAGTTCTACCTGAAAGGTTCAGGTTGGTGTCCCAAGTTACAAGACTTCAATGAGAATAGTTTTCCTCCTGCGTCCCTTTCCCTCCACTCCCACCCTGCAACCTACTCTTTCTTCTCTACTGCCACCAGCAGAGATTAAATGCAAATGTCATTTGCTGTCTGAGCCTCTGTATAAGCTTCTACTCTCTACTTAGGATTCCTTTGATGCAGCCTTTCTTTTCTTCCCCAGTATACCGTAGACAAAGATAAAGATTCTGGGAGTGCAGCCGAGCTGGGAAAACCTATATCCAATAAGGGGTTTCCTTCCCCCCTTTTTTTTTTACTGCTAAGTGTGGACTGAGATGGGTGATTACTGGGTAGTGAAAGACCACAAAGCCAAAAAGATTGAAACACATAAAAGGATATAGAATGTAGAAATATGTGCAACAAAAAGAACATTATGATATAGATTAAAATTGACAGCATTTGGGCGAAGAAGGAAAAGAATAGCCAGAATGCACACTTCCTGGTCTCTCTAATGGTGGAAGAAGTAGTGCATTTCAGAGTCCTTTGTTGATTCCTGTTCTTCAGGTGGACCGTGGGTTCATCTCCTACTCTACTTCTCAGTCCTTTTCTTTTTGTGCAGTTCCAAAGTCTCCCAAATAAAGGGATTGCCTCTCATAAATTGTCCCTAACAATTAGGGATGTGCAAACCCACCCCCGTCTGGCTTCTCCAGGCACCCACGCAGCTCCTGCCCCCGCTCGCAGGTCCCTGGATGGCACTTGAGCCCCTCCTGTGCTCGGCAAGCAGCCCGCACTTGCCCCGACAGCCTCGTCAAGCTCCGCGGTCTCCATTTTTTAAAAAATAAAATGGCAATCACAAAATGTGCACATCTGTGTATGCATGAAAATGCGGATTTTGCAAATGTGCAAAATGCACATTCTGTGCATATGCGAATATGTGCATTTGCAAAATCCGCATTTTAGCAATACGCAAATATTCACTTTTTTGCAATCGCTATTTTATTTCTCAAAAAATGGTGTCCGCAATGCTCACCGAGGCTGCCAGGGTGAGTGTAGGCTGTTCGCCAAGCATGGGCAAGGGGTGAGCAGGGGCAAGAGCTCGGCGAGTGGGGGCTTGGGGGTGTGGGCAGCGTGGTTCTACCAGATTCCTGGACAGAATCAGGTGCCTGCATCATCTCTGCTATCAAACTCATTCATTTTACTTTTATGGGCTCCTAGTAGGGGTGGACGAAAGTCCCTTACCTTTCGCCGAAGCTTTTTCGTGGTGGGGGGGAGCGCTTCGCTGCTCCCCCCGCGAAGTTCAGGCCGGGGGAGGAGGCTTCCCGCCTCGCCCGGCCGAAATTCAGGCCGGGGGGGGAGGCTTCCCGCCTCGCCCGGCCGAAATTCAGGCCGGGGAGGAGGCTTCCCGCCTCGCCCGGCCGCGAACTCGAAAGTAAAAAAAAACAAAAAACACGTCCCCTGATAGGCTACGTGACGATTCACGTAGCCTATCACGGATAGATCTGGAAAGTCAGCCGTGATAGGCTACGTGAATCGTCACGTAGCCTATCACGGGTGACTTTAAAAAAAAAAGCGCGTACGCGAATGGCGGCCCCCATAGGGAGCCGCCATTCGCGTTCCTTATTTAGTTGCTGTAGTCTACGTCAATGTTTACGTAGACTACGGCGAAAATAAGGGGAACGCAAATAGCGTTGCCCTTATTTTCGCTGTAGTCTACGTAAACATTGACGTAGACTACAGCGACCAAATAAGGAAGGGGAATGGCGGCTCCCTATGGGGGCCGCCATTATCCGTACACACTTTTTTTTTTTTTTTAAAGTCACCCGTGATAGGCTACGTGACGATTCACGTAGCCTATCACGGCTGACTTTGCAAATCTTGCCGTGATAGGCTACATGAATCGTCACGTAGCCTATCAGGGGACGTGTTTTTTTTTTTCTTTCATTGCAATGGCGGGGGCGGCAGCCGGTCAAAAGACCGGCTGCCGCTCCCGCCCCGCTCGAACACCGGACGAACCGCCGGCCGGACCCGCCGCCGGGAGGGACATTCAGGGAAGGTAAGTCCCGTCCCGGGGGGGGGGCGGGGGGCGGGGGGGTGGAGGATTTCTCCCCGAAACTTGTTCGGGGGGCCGAACACGTTGGCGCTCGGCCCCCCGAAGTTTCGGGGAGAAATTCTCCGCCATCCCTAGCTCCTAGTAGGCTCCATTATTAGAGCTTACTGGGTCCTGCAACCTTCCTAGATGACTTAACTCAGCCATATTTCTCTTCCAGAACCAGTGGCTTATCAAAAGGCTGGGAGGGTTGGCCTATCAAGAGGTATCTGTCCTAGGCCCGGCTGATTTCTCAGCAGGTAGTCTTACCCTGAAGAGCTGTCTGTGTTTTGTGTTGTTCTTTTTCTTGGAAAGGCTTAGTGTATACACAATTACCAACAGAAATAAGAACTGTAAAAAGATGACCTCTCAGGTGAATAGTAATGTCATGGTCCTACAGCTTATAATCACAGCAGTTTTGTGAGAGAAAATTGTAGTATAGTGTATGTGTGTGTGCATGTGCCTGTGTGTGTGCACACATGTGTGTGCATGTACATGTGCTTAACTCTTTCCCCACTCTGTTGCATTGCCACAAAGGCACTTCCCAACCAAATACATTGGTGGTATCTAAGAAACATAGCTTGGCGGTAGAGACAGCAAACCTTTTAGGTCTGCTATGAGCGAATTCCAGATCCCTTGCATCCATACATATCTGACATAGGTGAATATCTGTGAGTAGGGAGGAAAAGGCTGTGGGTCCTTTCCCACAACTAGAAGGCATTCTCTCGTGCTTTCTCAGACATGAAGGAACACCGGGATTTTTCCAAACTACAGAACATTTGTTTAACACAGCTTTCCCCAACCTGATGTCCTCTGGATGTGTTGGACTGCAACTCCCATCATTCCCAGCCAGTATGGCCAGATCTAGTTTAACACTTTCAGATGTTCTAAGCCCTTCACATACATTCTTGTTTGCAATCTTTATAACAACCCTGTATGATCGGTCAGTATTTTACTCCACATATTGCAAATCAAAAGCAGAGAAAGACCGGGCTTGCCTAGTGAATGAGTTTGTTGTTGGTTGATTACACTGGTACTCTACTCTTTGTTCACAGAGATCAGACTGGGACACAGAGTTCTCCAAACCACTGACATTTTATCCACAAAACGTCTCTGTAAGCTAGGTGTAAGACACCTAGTGGGCATAGGCATGGAGAGTCTTGAACAGTGCCTCTAGTGGCCAGTTTTGGTACCTTCCCTCCTAGGTATGGTGGAGAATTCCACTACGGATTTCAGTGAGGCCAAATGCACTGGCATTGGGCCCCCTGAAATCCATGGTGGAATGGCCTCCCCCGCCCCCCGTGGATTCCCCCCGGGATGAAGCTTACCTGGGGCGGATGTTCCGGCGGCGGCAGCTCTGGTGGTGGCACCGGCGCCTCCAGTGGCTGGTCTTTCGACTGGCTGCCATTTGCATCTGCTGTTTGCCATGATATGCTACATGAGTATTTACGTAGCCTATCACGGCAAGCAAAACAAAAACAAAAACAGCATACGCAAACGGTGGCAGCTACGGCAGCCGCCATTTGTGTTCCCTATTTTTTGTGGTTTTATCCTAGGGATGTACAAAAGGCACTCACCTTTCGCGGATTATGTTGATGGTGGGGGGGGAGGCACTCCGTCCCTCCCCCCAGAATCCTGTACGGGGGGTAGGCGCTCCGTTCCTCCCCCCCGGAATCCTGGCCGGCCGGCTGTGCTGCGCAGGGATTCTGTGGAGCCGCCGGCCGGCTATGCCAGCAGCCGGACATCTGGCCGCTGGCTAGCAGGGACGCAAATGGCAGCGGCCGTAGCTGCCGCCTAGGGATGGGGGAGAATTTCTCCCCAAAACTTCGGGGGGCCGAGTGCCAACGCATTCGGTCCTCCGAAGGTTGTCCGGGGAGAAATTCTCTGCCCCCCCGCTCCCCGCCCCCCCTCGGGATGGGACTTACTTTTCACAAATGTCCCTCCCAGCGGCGGGTCCCGGCGGCGGTTCGGCAGGTCTTCGTCAGGGGTGGGGGCGGCAGCCGGTCTTTCGACCAGCTGCCGCCACCGCCATTTCAAGAAAAGTAAAAAAAAAACAAAAAAAACGCCCCTGTGATAGGCTACGTAATGATTAACGTAGCCTATCACGGCTAGATTTGCAAAGTCAGCCATGATAGGCTACGTTAATAGTCACGTAGCCTATCACGGGTGACTTAAAAAAAAAAAAAAGCGCGTACGGCTAATGGCGGCCCCCATAGGGAGCCACCATTCACGTTCCTTATTTGGTCCCTGTAGTCTACGTAAAGATTTTTGTAGACTACGGCGAAAATAAAGGCAACGCAAATAGCGTTCCCTTATTTTCGCTGTAGTCTACGTAAATCTTTATGTAGACTAGACGTGCCAAACTAAGGAACGCAAATGGCGGCACCCCATGGGCGCCGCCATTTGCGTACGTGCTTTTTTTTTTCTTCAAAGTCACTCGTGATAGGCTACGTGACGATTTACATAGCCTATCATGGCTGACTTTGGAAATCTAGCCGTGATAGGCTACGTGACGATTTACATAGCCTATCATGGCTGACTTTGGAAATCTAGCCGTGATAGGCTACATAAATCGTTACGTAGCCTATCACGGGTGTGTGTGTGTGTGTTTTTAATTACTTTTTTTTTTTGCGGCCGGGTAGACAGGGTGCTCCTCCCCGGCCTGAATTTCGGCGGCGAGGGATGGGGTGCCTCACCCCCAGCCTGAATTTCGGCCGGGCGAGGCGGGGCACCTCCCCCCCCTCGCCTGAACTTCGGGGGGAGAACTGAAGTGCCTCCCCCCCACCGTGAAGCAAGCTGCGGGACCAGGTAAGTCACTTTCGTCCATCCCTAAAATATTTACATAGGCTATTACGGAGAAAAAAAAAGGGGAATGCAAAGAGCGTAATGGATGCTATTTGCGTTCCTTTTTTTCACCATAATAGCTTACATAAATATTTACGTAGGATAAAATGGCGGGAAAAAAGGAAAACAAATAGTACCCACTACACTATTTGTGTTCCCCTTTTTTTTCACCGTAATAGTCTACGTAAATATTTACGTAGGATCAAACAGCGAAAAATAGGGAACACAAATAGCGGCCGCCGTAGCCACCGCCATTTGCGTATGCTGGTTCTTTTGTTTTGCTTGCCGTGATAGGCTACGTAAATACTTATGTAGCCTATCACGGCAGCCTGGCTGGATGCAAATGTCCGCTGCTACAGCGGCCACCATTTGCGTCCTCACCAGCTAGTCTGCGGCCGGAACTCCAGCTGCGGATGGCCCTGGCTGGCTGCTCCACGGAGCTGCTGCAGAGCGGAGCCAGCTGGGCAGGATTCCGGGGGGGAGGACTGGATCACCTCCCTCCCCGTCAAGGATTCTGAGGGGAGGGACGGAGTGCCTCCCCCCCACCACGAATCAGTCCACGAAAAGGTAAGTGACTTCCATAAATACCTATTCCCTCCTGTACTAACAGCACTCTGATCCCATAATGAGAGAGCCAGTGTGGTGTAGTGGCTAGAGTGTTGGAATGGGAGTCAGGAGAACAGGGTTCTAGTCCCTGCTCAGCCATGGAAGCTCACTGGGTGACTTTGGGCCAGTCTCAGACTCTCTCACCTACCTCACAGGGTTGTTGTTGTGAGGCTAAAATGGAGAGGATGAGGATTTTGTATACATAACAAAGTGAGAGCCAGTGTGGTGCAGTGGTTCGAGTGTTGGACTGGGAGCTGAGAGATCCGGGTTCTAGTCCCCACTCAGCCATGGAAGCTCACTGGGTGACTTTGGGCCAGTCTCAGACTCTCTCACCTACCTCACAGGGTTGTTGTTGTGAGGCTAAAATGGAGAGGAGGAGGATTTTGTATACATAACAAAGTGAGAGCCAGTGTGGTGCAGTGGTTCGAGTGCTGGACTGGGAGCTGAGAGATCCGGGTTCTAGTCCCCACTCAGCCATGGAAGCTCACTGGGTGACTTTGGGCCAGTCACAGACACTCAGCCCAACCTACCACATAGGGTTGTTGTTGTGAAGCTAAAATGGAGAGGAGGATTGTGTACACTGCCTTGAGTTCCTTAAGGAGGAAAAAAGGCAGGCTATGAATGCAATAAATAAATACATACATACATAAATGGTAGCCTAGGCTAACTGGGCCCTGTGGATTAGGGGCAACCCCTGTGCTGCAGTTCCAGCCTAAACTGAGCCAGCTGACTCCCCACCCACCCAACTGGCAATGGGATGTGTACACCAGGCCTTGTACAGTCCATGCACCTTGGTCAGCTGGTCACTATAAGCAACTTGTCTCAGTGAGCAGCCACAGAGACTCCCATGACTTGCCTTGCCCTTTCTGTGCTTTTCCTTCCCTGTGCTGTTTCTGCTCTCTGAAGGTTAAGAAAAGAATTACCATTCACTAATACAACAGGCCACTTCAGGCTATGGATACCAAATGTCTAGGAAATTCTGGCATAGTGGAGTCTTTGAACTTATGGGAGCGAAAGAAACCACAGCACAAATGAACCCTCCCCCCCGCCCCGTCTGCCACCCCTCTCTCTGTCCGTTGCACAATGTAAACACAACTAGGGAAAAATTAGACATAATTCTAGCATTAGGAGTTTTTCTTTCTTTGTTGGATTCTGACTAATCCTTCTTCTTGAATAAGTAAGAGCAGTGAAATTCTACTTCTGGAAAAGGGTGATGAAACCTCCAGGTGCAGTCAATCAAATCAAGCTTCCTCTGCGTTCCTGCCTCATCTTTCACTGTGTGAACATCAAAAGAGCATATCAGCAACACTTTGGAACAAGTGGTTGATCATTTCTAATTCCATAGGTATTTGTTGCATAGCGAGAGCGTTAATCACAATGACCTAACTCAGTTTTACATGTGGGATTATTTAGCGTATGAAGCAAAACCCAGTGTCGCGTGCCGATGCCTTTGGGACAATGTTGTTGAATCTGCAATGCAATCCTCCACTTTGTGAGCCTTTTTGATTCGTTCAGCAGATAGTGCCTGATACACAGAATGGCACGTACCAAAGTCTTAGCCTACTTGTTATTTTCAACCCTTTCTTTTATATTAATAAATTTAGAAAACCTCTATGAAAGTAGGAACGTTCCATTGCACCATACAGCCCCACAGTTCTTTCGATCCACAGGGGGGAAACCTTTATTTTAATTAATATATTTCCAGCTGATCCTTAATATATGCAGTTGTTTAAGCAATGGAAACTACACACCACTCATCACATTACATTTGACCTCAAGTGAGTGTGAGATACGAGCACACTCATATCATAATGATGCAACATTTGTTTTGGCTTCCCTGCATTGTGTTTCTAAATGTCTGCATGGCCAGAACCGGAATATTGATTATCTATTTAAAAGAGAAGATACTCACATGGCACCCCTACAATAAAGGAAAGCACATTTTCTGCACATGAGTATATCCACATTTTGGGGGTGGGGGACATGGTGAGGCTAGTCTTGAGTCACTCTAAGAAATCTATTGGAAACTGAGTCACTCCAGGATCAGCATGTCCAGCATCCTCACTGTGAGTATGGTGGAGCAAATGCCAGGGCCAATGGGTCCTGGAGTGGCTTGGCCATGCAGCAGTGTGCTTTCATTCATCCTCTGCCTTTGATGCCACCACAAAACATTGCCAGTAAGAGCATTGGACCCCTGACACTAGGAATGGATGGATCAATCTATTTCTGGTCTGTGTCACTTTCACTTTTAATTGCTAAGCTCATTGGTTCCCATTTGCACATTAATCCTGAGAGAGAGAGAAACAGAGACAGAGAAAAATGATAGATATACACAAAATCTGCAGCAGAAATTTTATTTAAATATGCATTTCTAAATGTATTTTGTCTCGAAGTACACAATTCTAAATATGTTTTATCCTACACCATGCATTTTACTTCTTTTTTTAAAAAAAGAACTGCATCACAAAATGCAGAGAAATGCAAAAATTCAAGTGTAACGATGTTCTGTTCTGCACATTAATCTGGGAAATGCACATCAGGTCACTTCATACCCAAACTGAACTCACATAGCTCAAATTCCACAAGCTTCTAGGGATGTACGAAAGTCACTTACCTTTTCGCAGGGGTGCTTCGCAGTGTGGGGGAGGCGCTTCACTTCTTCCCCCGAAGTTCAGGCGAGGGGGGGAGCCGTCCCACCTCGCCCGGCCGAAATTCAGGCCGGCGGGGGAGGCTTCCTGCCTTGCCCAGCTGAAATTCAAGCCTGGGAGAAGCACCCCGTCTCCCCGGCCGCGAAACAAAGTGTAAAAAAAACAAAAAAACGTGATAGGCTACGTAACGATTAACGTAGCCTATCATGGCTAGATTTCCAAAGTCAGCTGTCATAGACTACGTTAATCATTACGTAGCCTATCACGGGTGACTTTGAAAAAAAAAAAAAGCAAATACGCAAATGGCGGCGGGCTATGGGCACCGCCATTTGCGTTCCTTATTTGTAGGGGTGCACGAAAGCCACTTACCTGGTCTCGCAGCATGCTTCGCGGTGGGGGGGAGGCGCTTCGCGGCTGCCCCCGAAGGTCAGGCCGGGGGGGAGGCTTCCCTCCTCGCCCGGCCGAAATTCAGGCCAGGGAGGAGGCGCCTCGCCTCGCCCGGCTGCGAAATTAAAAGTTAAAAAAAAACAACGCCCCCGTGATAGGCTACGTGACGATTAACGTAGCCTATCACGGCTAGATCTGCAAAGTCAGCCATGATAGGCTACGTTAATCGTCACGTAGCCTATCACGGGTGACTTCTTTAAAAAAAAAAGCGCGTACGCAAATGGCGGCCCCCATAGGGAGCCGCCATTCGCGTTCCTTATTTGGTCGCTGTAGTCTACGTAAAGATTTACGTAGACTACAGCGAAAATAAGGGCAACGCAAATAGTGTTGCCCTTATTTTCACCGTAGGCTATGTAATCTTTACATAGACTACAGTGACCAAATAAGGAACACGAATGGTGGCTCCCTATGGGGGCCGCCATTAGCCGTACGCGCTTTTTTTTTTTTTAAGTCACCCGTGATAGGCTACGTGACGATTTACGTAGCCTATCACGGCTGACTTTGCAAATCTAGCCATGATAGGCTACGTTAATCGTCACATAGCCTATCACGGGGGTGTTTTTTTTCCTTTACCTTTATTGGAATGGCGGCGGCGGCAGCCGGTCGAAAGACCGGCTGCCGCCTCTGCCCCTGTCGAAGACCTGCCAAACCGCCGCCGGGACCCGCCGCCGGGAGGGACATTCGGGAAAGGTAAGTCCCATCCCGGGGGGGGCGGGAGGGTGCAGAGAATTTCTCCCCGAAAGTACTTCGGGGGGCCGAATACGTTGGCACTCGGTCCCCCAAAGTTTCAGGGAGAAATTCTCCCTCATCTCTACTTATTTGGTCCCGGTAGTCTACTTAAAGATTTACGTAAACTACCAGGACCAAATAAGTCCTGGTAAATCTTTACATAGACTACCAGGACCAAATAAGGAACGCAAATGGCGGTGCCCTATGGGTGCCGCCATTTGCGTACACGCTTTTTTTTCCCCTCAAAGTCACCCATGATAGGCTACGTAACGATTTATGTAGCCTATCATGGCTGACTTTGGAAATCTAGCCGTGATAGGCTACGTAAATTGTTACGTAGCCTATCACAGGGTTGTTGGTTTTTTTTACACTTTGTAATGGCGGCGGCGGCAGCCAGTCGGAAGACCGGCTGCCGCCCCCGCCGAAAGGCCGACGAACCGCTGCCAGGACCCGCCGCCAGGAGGGACATTCGCCAAAGGTAAGTCCCATCCTGGGGGGGGCGGGGGGGCGGAGAATTTCACTGCCGATTTCGAGGGGCCGAATGCATTGGTGCTCGCCCCCCCAAAGATTCAGGGAGAAATTCTCCACCATCCCTACAAGCATCCCTCCTTTCATCACTGCTTTATGGCCATGGCCTCTTAGTACCCTGTGTGCCCCACCTCACCAACCACTCCAGTTACCAACAATGGGTAGTATCCAATAGGAGCCATGCATGTGAGCCCAGCCCCACCACCGCAGTCCACGCATGCCCAGCGCCACCAGCCCAGGTCCACGCGCAGCCGCGATATAGCGGTTCTAGGGCCATGTGCGGCTCAACATGCCCCTTCAAGAAATGAGAGTTTTTTCTCAGGCTGGTGCTTGTTTCCAGCACTGTATCGCTGCCATGCATAGTTGGAGCCAAGCATGGGCCTGGTCTGGCAGGGCTGGGTGAGTGCCAGCTGGAGTTCAGTGGGGGTGCCCGTGCATGCACAGCCCCTACTGGATACTACCCCATGCATTGTAGCCTGCTATGGATTTGATCATCTCCTAATTTTGCCTTCAAGTGCAAAAACAGGAGGGCTGTGGGTAGGGATGGGTTACAAATTCATCCCATCCAAATTTGTATGCAACTTTACCAGATTTCTGCCTGCTGAACCAATGAGTGAACTGGAACAGTGTTGCTCATCAAACTCCCACTTTCCTAGGGATGGCAGAGAATTCCGCCATGGATCTCAGTGAAGCTGAATGCCAGTGCACGAAGCCCCCCCGCCCCACCACCCTGCAAAAGGCACGCGGAAGGGAGCACCTACCTGGTGCTGTTCATGCTACTTTGCGTCTGCGGCCGCCATTCGCTTCATTATTTTTCCCATGATAGGCTATGTAAATACTTAATGCAGGGACGCCATTTGTGTCCCTGCGGAGGCCGTGATAGGCTACGTAAATATTTATGTAGCCTATCACGGGGGAAAAAAGGGAATAAAAATGGTGGCCGCCATAGCTGCTTCCATTTGCGTTCCCTTTCTTTCGCCATGATAGGCTACGTAAATATTTATGTAGCTTATCAAGGCAAAAAAAAGGGATGCCATTTGCGTCCCTGTGCAGCCCAGCAGCAGCCGGATGTTGCTCCTGGAGGCCGCAGCCGGTGGCTCCGCAGAGTTGCCGCAGAGCGGAGCCGGCCAGCGAGGATTTCAGGGGGAGGGACGGAGCGCCTCCCCCCTACCGCGGATGTCACAAAACGAAACAGGTAAGTCGTTTCGTACATCCCTACACTTTCCACAATTTATCTCCACAGTTCTCCACTAGAAGAAGAAGAAGAAGAAGAAGAAGAAGAAGAAGAAGAAGAAGAAGAAGAAGAAGAAGAAAGGTGGACAAAAATCTACGCATCAGGGAAAGTATGCACAAAAATTCAAACACCACGGGAAAAGTGCACAGAATTACAGGGGAAAGAGCCTGCAAAAGCAGGTACATTAGCAGAAATTGCACATTTGGTAGCAGTGCATAAAAAAATGAATATATACAAAGTGTGCATGAAAACATATTCGTGCAGTTTTTGAAGACTCAAATTCATGCACTGATGAGTAATTGAGACAAACCAAACTTAAGATCTGAATAATGAGAAACCGGATGGAATGGAAATTAACACTTCTGCCTATCCTAGTTGTGGAGCATGTGGCCCAGACTACAACGCATGACAGCATTCAGCTTGGTAGGCTACAAACTGTGTGAGACTGCCATAGGCTTCCCTTTCCTGTCTTTTCACCCAGCCAATAATTAACCTGTCAAATTCACAGGGAAATAAGTTTCCTATAAGCGCTACCCATTTATGAGAACAAAAGAGGCATGCATCTGTTACAGTACAGCAGGCTTGCCAAATTACTGTAAGAATGATAAAGCACTGATGCTTCAGGGCAAAGACTTTTATCATCGGCGGGGTTATGGAATACACGTATTCACAAGAATACCGTCATCTACAGCTATATGCATTACAGAGATCAGTACATCTGGATGAACTCTTTGGCGCTGATGACCCACCAAGACAAGTCTTGGACTAGATGGGCATTTTGGCCCCAAAAGGCCATGGGGATTTCTGTTTTCTTTATGAATTCCTTTTATAGGGGGCTTGAAAGGGATCCAGACATTTGGATGGGAACCTACTCTCATTACTGATTACCACTGGCACCAAACCCGAGAAAGAAATCTGTTAGATGCAGCTGGCACAAGTACTGTTTGTTTTAGAGTAGAGCAAACGCTGTTAATAACCCCCTGCCATGCCTGCAAAATCCAAGTCTATTCTTTCTTCAAATGTAAGTTTTATGCCAGAAAGTCTTTAATTCAAAAGGGGGGGTACGCATTTGCCTACTACAAATGGGAATCAAAGCCTTGTTCTGCAATTGTGTCCCATGATGTTTTATGTTTTTCTCTTGGATAAAATTGGAGGGAGAGGGAATCTCTAATCTGGGGGGGGGGAATCTGATTCTGAAACATAGGTAAAACTCTGAGCCAGTCTGCATGTAGCACTGGACCATGGTTTGCCATTACAAACATTTCCCCAGCTTTTTGGTTTAAAAGCACATTTTAGTGCTTTTTAAACCTTGGGCACTAGTATTGCTTGTTTACTTTTGATGCTGCTTAAACTTATTTTTAATCTCAGGTTTGTTTTCCATTTGTTATAACTTATGAGTTTTTTTAAAAAAATCTGTACCCCACCTAGGAATCATAGAATCATAGAATAGTAGGGTTGGAAGGGGTCTATAAGACCATTGAGTCCAACCCCCTGATCAATGCAGGAATCTCAGTCAAAGCATCCCTGACAGATGGCTGTCCAGCCTCATCTTGAATGCCTCCAGTGTAGGGATGGCGGAGAATTCCGCCACGGACTCCGGGAGTGTGTGTGGATTCTTAGAATTCCCCCCCCAGAGTCCGTGGCGGAACGGACCACCCCACCCTGCCACCCCGCGAAGTCCGACCCAGATGGATCCTACCTGGCACTGCCGGGTCCAGGTCTGGCCAGGTGCATCTGCAGCCAGTCTTCAGACGCGAATGGCGTCCTGCCTAGCGGATGATATTTGCGTCCCTTCCTGTTCCCGTGATAGGCTATGTAAGATTTATGTAGCCTATCATGGGAAGGGGAAGGGACGCAAATGGTGTCCACTAGGCTGGGCACAATTTGCGTCCGAAGACCGACCATGGCCGGAAGTCTGGCTGCGGCTGGACCTGGCTGGTGGCTCTGTGGACTTGCCACAGAGTGGAGCCGGCTGGGGAGGATTTCGGGGACGGGGGGGGGAGACCGGATCGCCTCCTCCCCCACAGACACCCCAGCGGACTCCAGGTAAGGGGGTTTCATATACCCCTACTCCAGTGTGGGAGAGCCCACCACCTCCCTAGGTAATTGCTTCCATTGTCGCATTGCCCTAACAGTCAGGAAGTTGTTCAGCCGGAATCTGGCTTCCTGTAACTTGAGCCCATTATTCTGTGTCCTGCAGTCTGGGATGGAAGCTCATTCTTAATAGGCAGAATAAAAATGATACTAATAAATAAATTAATGGATGGATGGATGGATGATCCTTATGCTCACACACTCCCTCCTCCCCCTCCCTTACTTCAAACCAGGATTTGCAGTTCTGGCTGGGAGGGAATCTGCCACTCCAGGACCGGCATGGTCATTTTAAAAGATTTTTTCTTTCTTTAAGACAGCGTTGCTTTAAACAAATTGTTTATCGCTCAGGCACACCTAAGACAGCCTTTTTTTGGGAAGCCCCTAGGAAGAGGAAGTGTTTTGGCTGAAAGTAAATGGAGACAGAGGATTTCAATTTAGAAACAACAGCCACAAACAAGGCGGTGAGCACAATTCTTTTTTTTTTTTTAACTTATTATTGGAATATACTACACTGTGTTTTTATTTACAAAAATTTTGCAATTCTTTGCAGGTGATGAAAAAAAGCCACATGACTGCTGGCTCTGCAGGACCTCAAGGTGCTGTTCTGGAGAGGATTCCGTGGCACGGACGGAAGGGAATTCCATCCCATTTCAGTCTGTGGCGGAATTCTCTGACATCCCTACTTGGATGAAGGCACTTTCTTCTAATCACTCTCTAAAGAGATCAATACACTCCAGGGCCTGACTCTTCATATACTTTCCTATAGTGGAGCTCCTCTTTGCATGGTGAGAGAATTGTTCCCCCTTCCCCACAGATGACATATGGAATTCTGTATGTATGCATGTTTGTATGTATGTATTACATTTATATCCTGCCTTTTTTCCTCCTAAAGGAATCCACGGTGGTATACGTAATCCTCCTCCTCCTCCTCTCCATATTATACTCACAACAACAATTCTGTGATAAAGGTTGGGCTGAGAGACTCTGTGACTGGTTCAAAGTCATCCAGTGAGCTTCCATGGCCGAGATGGGACTAGGGCCCAGATCTCCTGGCTCCCAGTCCAACAGTCTAGCCACTACACCACGCTGGCTCTTGATCACATTTTTGTCATGCCTTTATTCCTCTTTAAGGAACCCAAGGTGGCTTACGCAATCCTCCATTTCTTCATTTTTATCCTCACAACAACCCTGTGAGGTAGGTTAGGCTGAGAGTCAGTGATTGGCCCAAAGACAGCCAGTGAGCTTCATGGCTGAGTGGGGACTGGAACCTCAGTTGCCCCAGTCCCAGCTCAACAGTCTAACCACTACACTAGACTGGCATAAGGCCCCAATTGACCTGTTCCCCAGATGTGAGTCATGAGTAGAATGGATGTGAATGGGGGTGCAGGCTCTAGCCTAACCTGCACGTGTTCCTTCAAGGGCCTAAACTGAGCCCTTGTACATACAGCTGCTGATCAGGAATCCTACAAGCTCAGGCGTGGATAGAACCCTCTCCATGTAACTCTAAATAAGCCAGAGACCTGCATGTTAATTTTCCTTGAATGCTGTAGATGTCATGTCATGTAACTTCGACATTATGCTAAGCATTTGGTTTCACTTTTAAGAAACAACAATTTACTCTATTGAACCTTTCATCATTCAGATCACAGATTAATGCACGAACAGGAACGTTATTATGGGTGGCTGAGTTGTGTCATATTAAAACTTCCTTGTCCGTTTCTGTAATGTATCTAGTAAATGATATTGGGCAAAATTGTCAGTAAGATCCCATGAGCAAGATCAAGCAAACTGACAAATGTTATCATATCAATAAACTACACCAATTACCATTTGCCAAGATTACTTACACACATTGATTGCTACAGGGCATACAAAAATGGGAAACCTGAGACTTAAAAAGAATCCTCAAGCTTATCCAGGATTTATTTTAGTACACACAGTGCATGTCTGCTTAGATGAGTAATTCCTAATAGGCAGCATGATCCACAGTCCCCCAGCATACAAACCTCACTTTCCTATTCAATCCTTTCTCAACATCACCACATAGCTCCTCTTATCTTCCATCTAAATGTACCTTTCACTTTCCCTTGCATGCATAGAAGCTTCAGTGTTGTAGGGATGTACGAAAGTCACTTACCTTTCCGCGGATTATGTTGATGGTGGGGGGGGGAGGCGTTCCGTCCCTCCCCCTGGAATCCTTGATGGGGGGGAGGTGATCCGTTCCTCCCCCCGGAATCCTCCATGGCTGGCTGTGCTCCGCGGCAGCTCCGCGGAGCAGCCGGCCAGGCCCAGCCAGGCCAGAGCCGTCTGCAGCCAGATTTCCGGCCGTGGAGGGCTCTGGGAAAAACAAAAACAAAACCCGCGTACGCAAATGGCAGCGGCTATGGCCACTGCCATTTGCGTTCCTCATTTTTGGCCGTCTTAATCTACATAAATATTTACGTAGACTATGATGGCTAAAATAAAGGAGAGCGCAAATAGTGTAGCGGGTGCTATTTGCGTCCCTTTTTGATTCACCATTTTAGCCTACGTAAATATTTACATAGGCTAAAACGACGAATCAGAAAGGGACGCAAATAGTGCCCACTACGCTATTTGCATTCCCCTTTATTTTCACCGTCGTAGTCTACGTGAATATTTACATAGACTAAGACGGCCAAAAATAAGGAACGCAAATGGCGGCGGCCGTAGCCACCGCCACTTGTGTACATGGGTTTTATTTTTTTTTTAAACCCAGCACTGATAGGCTATGTAAATCTTTACGTAGCCTATCACATCGGGGTTTTTTTTTTTTTTTTACACGACTGCAAATGGCGGCGGCGGCAGCCGGTCGGAAGACCAGCTGCCGCAGCCGCCACCACCCGGAAAATCCGCCCCAGGTAAGTCTCGTCCCGGGGGGGATCCGCGAGGGGGGGGTAGGCCATTCCGCCACAGAGTTCAGGGGGCCAAATGCACTGGCATTCGGCCTCACCGAGATCCGTGGCGGAATTCTCTGCCATCCCTACACTACACTGATCCTCAAGTGGTGACTGGTGATGATGACTGAGAACAGGTGACACCCAGGATTTTTTCTTCTTACAGCTTATTACGGTTTATTTTGATTCATTGCAGCTGAGATAGCTTTAGATGCCTAGTTTTGGAAAACAATAGCAGCTTAAGGAGAATATCAACTCAGTAGATAGATAGATGATAGATGATAGAAGATAGATGATAGATGATAGATGATAGATGATAGATGATAGATGATAGATGATAGATGATGATAGATGATAGATGATAGATGATAGATGATAGATGATAGATGATAGATGATAGATGATAGAGTCAGAAGTGCCCTAGCTGCCTCTTAAAGTCCCCTCCAATAGCCAACTCAAGACACAGATGAAAGGGATTCTTTCCAAGCCTTTATTCCTTTACAACTCAATGACTCTTTCAGATGTTAATTTCCAGCAACTAATCAAGGAACTGCACTAGGGTAATTAGCAGAGTAGCCTAAGCTCCAGGTAAGGCAGTTGGTCCCTGTTTGAAGGAGGAGGGCGGGAAGACTCCGAACTTATGGGCTATGGAGAGGTCCTCCCTCTTACCCTTGGGTCCTCAGGACGCAACCGTTGTTTTAACGCCAAGTGAGCAGAGCGCCTCCTCTCAGCGCCCTCCATCTGGCACCGCTCCCTGCGTCTGCGCCGAGCGTCCAGCAAGGCCCCATCCCCCGCTCTCTTGCTGCCAGGGTCACTATCTCTCTCAGGAATGCAGGCAGGAGGAATCTCTCCCTGCCACTGTGCCTGTGAGCAATGAGCGAGCTCCTCTCCCACGGGTTGTTGCTCTTCCTCAGAATCAGAACTGCTTTGGGGCTCTGTGGGCTCAGTTTCCACCCTGACAGATAGATAGATGATTGATAGATAGATAGATAGATAGATAGATAGATAGATAGATAGATAGCTGACACTCAGAAAAATCAATTGTAGATATGTTTCACCTTTTAAAAAATTCTATCATGGTTTTTTTGTCTTTTTTTTTGTTTTTTACACAAGTTCTCATCTTTACCTTCATCCAGAGGCAAGATATGCAAACTGACATATAGCCAGATGTGTAATGTTTTCATTGTGCCAGTCACAGTCTTGGAATAGTACCAGAAAAATGCCACTAAGTGTTTTAGACCTCTTCGGCAAAAACTGTATTTCCTGCTAAATATGTTATGACGTGACGGCAGGGAGAGGAATCCCTTCTCTGCTGCACTCCTAGAGGGGGAAAAATTACAGAACGCTGAACAACCTACCATCAAAGGTTCAAGCAAGATGCCAAATGCAGCCATTAGATCACAGCCACAGTCATGTAATACATTATTGCACAGTTGTCTGCCTGGCGATCAGGAGTACGTGTCTCATTTTACTCTAAAAGCCCCGCTGACACAACAAATTGCTCATGCTGGATGATGATGAGCTGGGAATGCATGACATGAGGAAAGAGTGAAACCAGAGGAAATACTTGGCCCAGAAAAAAATATATTGAGGGGGACATTATTGAAAATTTCAGGCAACCAAAAACCTGGTATTAGTAGGGATGTCAGAGAATTCTGCCACGGATCTCGGTGAGGCCGAATGCCAGTGCATTTGGCCCCCCGAACTCTGTGGCGGAACGGCCTGCCCCCCCGCCTCCCCACGGATCCCCCCCGGGACGAGACTCACCTGGGGCGGATCTTCCGGGCGGCGGCGGCTCCGGCAGAGGCTCCGGCAGTGGCTTCACTGGCGGCGGCGGCCAATCTTCCGACTGGCTGCCGCCGCCACCATTTCCAGGCTTGTGTAAAAAAAAAAAAAAAAGACGTGATAGGCTATGTAAATCTTTACGTAGCCTATCATGGTTGGGTGGGTTTAAAAAAACAAACAAACTGCGTACGCAAATGGCAGCGGCTACAGCCGCCGCCATTTGCGTTCCTTCTTTTTACCGTCTTAATCTACGTAAATATTTATGTAGGCTATGATGGCAAAAATAAAGGGGAATGCAAATAGCGTAGTGGGTGCTATTTGCATCCCCTTTTGATTCACCGTTTTAGCCTACGTAAAGGTTTACGTAGGCTAAAACGTTGAATGAAAAAGGGACGCAAATAGCGCCCGCTACGCTATTTGTGTTCCCCTTTATTTTCGCCGTCATAGTCTACGTAATTATTTACGTAGATTAAGACGGCCAAAAAGAAGGAACACAAATGGCGGCGGCCGTAGCCGCTGCCATTTGTGTACGCTTTTTGGGTTTTTTTTTGTTTTTTTACCCAGAGCCCTCTGTGGCCGGAAATCTGGCTGCGGATGGCTCTGGCCTGGCCGGGCCTGGCCAGCTGCTCCGCGGAGCTGCCGCGGAGCACAGCCGGCCGTTCGAGGACTTCGGGGGGAGGAATGGAGCGCCTCCCACCCGGCGTGGATTCCAGGGGGAGGGACGGAACGCCTCCCCCCCCACCATCAACATAATCCACAAAAGGTAAGTCACTTTCGTACATCCCTAGGTATTAGGGACTGCAAATGGGAACGGTGTAACTCATAAGATTGAGTGTATGGGTATTGCCATAAGAAGAAGGACACACCTTGACACTGGTCCTAGTAGTGGACTCAGCTCTCATTCTACATACTCAAGTGACTCAAGTGATGGTGCTTCGCCCTTGCTTCAGTAGCATTTTGTGGTGCCCCAGTTGTGCAAGGGGTATGACGTAGTGATGTGTGAGGAATTTGTTTCAGTTCAGTTCAGTTTTGACTGAATCTCTCCACATTTTTCAGTGGTGGTGCCCCAGCTGTGGAATACTCTCCCCCCAAAGGCTGAAATTTGGGGTCATTTTGGCACCACCTGCAGGCCTAATCTGATTATGGAGGCTTCCCATGCCCATGGAGGCTTGGGTTCCTTCTGTTGACCCTGTCCACTCCTCTGGGAAGAGGTGGGGTGAGGAATCCCCTGGTTAGTTCTTACCTGTGTTCGCCTGATCTGTGATCTGACCTCCTTGGAGGAGCAGTGGCTGCGCACTCATCCAGCACTTTGCTTGTTCTTCACCATCCTCAAAGGGAAGGTGAAGGATAAATAAAGCTGGGCTGAGCAGGTTCAGCCCAGAAAAGGTGCAGGGCAGGTGAAGCAGCCATCCTATGAGAGAATGAGAGACGGTGCAGGGCAGGCAAAGCACCCACTCTTCCAGAGAATGGGAAAGGGTGCAGGGAAGATGAAGTGGCTTTGCTGCATGTGGGTCTTCTCCATTGGGAAGGAGAAACCTACATCCCTCATATGGCAAAGCTAGCCAGTGGATGCAGCGGACATAATATCAACTAAGCGCTCCTGCCAGGGGGCATGGACCCACCTCTTTGAAATCATTTGGCCCTTGAAGGACTGGATGGGGACGTAAGCTGTTGTTACTCTCTGTGGCTTGTGTTTTCTGCTGTATTAGACTTTTATTGTTTTTACAGTTCTTGAATTTTAAATTATTTTATTTTTTATTGTGAGCCACCCTGAGTACTCTGTTATCAGGTGCCTTATGAGTACGGTAAATAAATGGAAATAATATTTACGGTAAATAAATCGAAACAGATAAATTTTGAGGAGAAGTTGGAGCTTCCTCCTCACAAGGAATATCAGAGGAATTTGGAGGGAAGCCAACAGTTTATAAATGAGAACCTGGCAGAGACTATCCGCCCATCCCTGATAAGGAGCACAGCCCCACGTCCTGAGTAATATGGGTACCTACTACTACACAGGATCATGCTTTATAGAATCTGCTCTTTATATAGACCTAACCTGGATAGGGCTGAATTATGCCAGCTCATCAGAGTTCTCCTGCCATTGTGAGCTTAATCCATTTTGTTCTAAATATTCCCCTGCTGCCTTTTATCTCCATGCATCATTATTATCAGCATGCTGATTTAAGCTACTGCTGTAGGGGTTAAGCAGGAGTTATTTATAAAATCTAAATTCAAACAAATGTAAGATAGCAGAGAGCTGCCTCCAAAAGCTTAGGTATGAAAGGCCAATTGCCAGCTTAATTTAAATTAATCAGAAATAATGGGCTGTCATCAGGAGGAATGGTATAAACACACAATGCTAATCTTACAAACTCTGATTATACAATACATGGAGGCTATGATAGCTAAATACAGAGGATACAATAGCTAACAGTATTTAGCTAACAAAATAAAATTCTGGAAGATCGGATTCAGAACCAGCATCCTAAGAGGCAGCAGTTTTATTAGGACCAACTAAAATTCACAAAGCAGTGAGATTGCTTTTGAGTTTTATATGACTCTTCTTCATAGTTCATATTTATAAATACAATAAAATAAATAGTAGACAAAAGGGGAAAATACTTGTTGGAGGGAACAGAGAAAAAGGTGTTAGAAATCCCATCTGCAATATGTTACTCTTAAAATGGTGATTCAGAAGCTCTTTGGAGATTAATTATTAAGCCTGCATCTAATATTCACGTACCTGCGAGTAAGTCCTATTGAACTCAGTAGGACTTACTTCTGAGTGGAGATATATAGGCTTGTACACTTTAACAGAGCACCCCTATCGGGAGGTTGGGTTATCCATAGCAGAGGAACCACTACTTCCTAAGATCTGGCTAGGGCACAAGGGACAGTATCCAACTGTGTCATTTGAATTTCACTAAATCAAAGGGTGCAACTCCACCAAAACTATTGCTTGTGCACGTTGTAACCAGATGCACAAACAGAGCTTGTGCAAGTGGCAATGAGCCACACTGGCAGAGCTTGTGTAAGCAGAGCATATTGTGCTAGTGGACCATGCTACAGCACAAAGTAGAACCAAGATATGCTAGTGGAGCTTGCACAAGCACAACTGTGATCCATTAGCAGGGTGGTTGCACAACTGGAACCATGATTCATTAGCAGAGCAGTTGCCCAGTCATAACTTCAGTTGGATTCCCCCCTAGCACATAGTTATGCACCTACTTTCCACTAGCACAACATCACCTGTGCTAGCAGAATGACACCGTTGAATACTGCCCAAGATGTCCCACCAGCATTTTTACTATATGCTGATTTGTCTTCTTCTTCTTCTTCTTCTTCTTCTTCTTCTTCTTCTTCTTCTTCTTCTTCTTCTTCTTCTTCTTCTCCTTCTCCTTCTTCTTCTAATTTTTTCCTCCCATTGTTTCCAAATAGGGGGGAAATTAAGATTGCCGGGAGAATTATCAACAACCTCCGATATGCAGACGATACCACCCTAATGGCAGAAAGCGAAGAGGATCTCAAGAGCCTCTTGTTGAGGGTGAAAGAGGAGAGTGCAAAAGCTGGTTTGAAACTCAACATTAAAAAAACGAAGATCATGTCATCTGGCCCTATCACCTCCTGGCATATAGAAGGGGAAGAAATGGAAGCAGTGACAGATTTTACTTTCTTGGGCTCCAAGATCACCGCAGACGGTGACTGTAGCCATGAAATTAAAAGACGCTTGCTCCTTGGGAGGAAAGCTATGGCCAACCTAGACAGCATAGTAAGAAGCAGAGACATCACCTTGCCGACAAAGGTCCGTCTAATCAAAGCTATGGTTTTCCCAGTAGTAATGTATGGCTGTGAGAGCTGGACTATAAGGAAGGCTGAGCGCCGAAGAATTGATGCTTTCGAACTGTGGTGCTGGAGAAGACTCTTACGAGTGCCCTGGACTGCAAGGAGGTCAAATCAGTCCATCCTAAAGGAAATCAACCCTGAGTGCTCATTGGAAGGACAGATAATGAAGCTGAAGCTCCAATATTTTGGCCACCTAATGCGAAGAGAAAACTCCCTGGAAAAGACCTTGATGCTGGGAAAGACTGAAGGCAAAAGGAGAAGGGGACGGCAGAGGATGAGATGGCTAGATAGCATCACGGATGCAATGAATATGAACTTGAGCACGCTCCGGGAGAGAGCGCAGGACAGGAAGGCCTGGCGTGCTATGGTCCATGGGGTCACGAAGAGTCGGACACGACTGAACGACTGAACAACAACAAAAACTATGCCAGCTCCAAAGCTAGTGTAGTCATCCCCCACCCCATCCTGTAGGTGTGTCTGGAGAATTAGGATCCAGAAGCTACAAAGCTTTCGCTGCACTGCTCCTGAGAATCCCCCAGAATACTCCCCCTCTTTGCTGTTTGCCCGCTTAGCAACCACAGTTGGGCAGCCACGGCAACAGAGCTTTCCACCACCGTGGATCTCCCTCTCTGCAGATGGACCTCCCTTTCAGCCCATGAAGCAGGAGGTCCTCAATATCCTATGAACCCGGGAAGATTCTCTCAACAACCATTGGATTGCTCTTTAAGTTAGCTGGTGCTCAGTGCAAAAGATCAGACAGTCTAGGGTTAAGTCCTGGTTTATATCTTGAACTTTTTAAATTTATTACATATAATCTCTACATCAAGTTACTGTTCGATATCAAGCCATTGTGGACTGGAGAGCAAATCTTAGGGTCAATCCGGGTTCTTCTTCTTTTCCTTCCAGGAGTCAGAATTCTATAATGGGTTTCACTTAAAGCAAACCAGATTTTTCATCCTAATTTGAATTTTCTAAAACAACATAATTTGTTTTATAGGAGTGAAATCAGGTTGGGACATCCATATGTGGGGTTCGTTTCCACATAATATATTTTGGGCTGAGGTGTAAGTAACCTCCTTTATTCCCTTCCACCACCCTGTGGTTGTGATACCGTATGCAAGAGCCTGGACAAACAATTTAGGGAGCAATCCTATGGTCACTAGACATGGCCTAGAGGGCCATAGGATATGCTCTTTTCCAGGAACCAACATCAGAGTCCATGCTGTGAGGTCGGTTCCTGGAAATCTGACCTTCCCCCTCGTCCGTGCTGCCTCTGAGGCAGCGCAGAGAAGCCCCATCCTCCATGATTGGAAGACAAGCGTGGTGGAGCAACTGAAAAGGGGCAGGGCTGGGGGGCATTCTGGGGTGGGGAGAGTGGACCTGTGTGTATGACACATCCTATGTATCATATGGTAACTTCCTCTCCCGGTTGGTCTCCCTGCCGCTAGACAGCCGAAAATAGCTGTGTAGCGAAAAAGAGCAAGACAGGAGAGGCACGGAGGGAACCATCCCCCTGTGCCTCTCCTGCCTTACTTTGAATAGGTGGTCATCTCCAAGGTCAGAGGCAGCCGCCTATCCGGGTAGGATTGTGCCCTTAAACATTCAGAACCATGAACTCTCTGAAATATAATTTTTTAAACATTTTTATATAAAAATCATTTTCCATATACCAAAAGTTCACTGTATCTATGTTACAAATTCATAATGTTTCTAATTAAAATTATAATAATATGTTCTAAATATTATTTTAATGTCACATGATAAAAAGGGGAGGTCTAAAATTTGGACTTTTCCTGTTTCCATTGTATGTTTCCAAATTGTATTTGCCTTCACACACTAGGGATGTGTGAACTCACCCCCGTCTGGGTTCTCCAGATGCCTGCCCAGCCCCTGCCCCTGCTTGCCAGTCCCCAGACCACACTCAAGCTCCTCCCATGCTCGGCGAGCAGCCCGCATTCACCCCAGTGGCCTCGGTGAGCTCCGCAGTTGCCATTTTTTTGAAAAATAAAATGGCGATCACAAAAATGTGCATGTCTTTGCATGTGCAAAAATGTGTATTTTGTGAATGTGGATATTCTCATGTGTGAAATGTGCATTTTGTGAAGGTCCATATTTCTGTGCGCACAAAAATGCATATTTTTTAAAAACGTGCATTTTCACACTTATGCGAATATGCACATTAGCCAAAATGTGCATTTTCACATGTGCGCAAATATGCACATTTTTGCGATTGCCATTTTATCTTACAAAAGATGGTGACCGTGAAGCTCAAGGAGGCCACTGGGGTGAGTGCAAGCCATTCGCTGAGCGAAGGCAAGGGGCAAGCAGGGGCATGGGCTCAGCAGGTGGGGCTCGGGGATGAGAGCGGGGTGGTTCCGCCGGATTTCCAGACTGAATCGGGCACCTGCACCATCCCTATCACACAAACACATACTTTTTTTCTTTTTACATGGAAAGGGAAAAGATAAATAATATCTTCTCAGCTCAGCATTAAACAATGTGCCAGCATCTATCCACAGTGTCACAATCACATAACCTAGAGTGCACTGACAAAGAAAAACAGTCTTTTATTGTAGAAATAGCATCATGCAGAGGAGCAGTTCACTCTTGCCATACTACAGCTATGCCAGTGACAATAGAAGTATTTATGCAGTAACCAAAGGTAAACAAAACATTACCTTCATATCAGAATGCGTGTGTGTGTGTGCGTGCGCGCATGTGCACACACGCGTGTGTAAGAGAAAATTCATCAGTGGGTTTCTACTAAATCACAATTGATTCATGTTTTATGAAGCAAAGCTATTATTCTAAATAAGGATCCTACTAAAATACTGAAGTGTGAGAGAGAAATATGTGGTTATTTGTATCATTGCTTACTAGATTTATGATGTTAATAAGTGGCTGCACTCAATGCCTTAGCTTCCCTTTATCCTGACCTGGAGCAATCATTTACCTAGGAACCAGTTTTATCCATGTGTGTATGTACAGCAGTCAATTTCTCATCTCTTAACACTGAACAGCTCCACCGAAAGAGCCTATCTACACATTATACAGAATGATCAGGTAGACTGTGGTGGTGGACTGTACCATTTCAGACTGCAGGTGAGGGGTTATAGTTTTGAATTTCCCCCCATTTCAAAAGCTCCCTATATGCAATAAACTAGCATCATCAGAGGAGGGGGGGGAGAGGGGGGAGGGAGGGGGAGGGGGAGAGAGAGTTTAACTGAACTTTTATTTCTGATGTCTTTGTTTACTGCATGAAATTTCGGAGAAATTCTCATGGGTTGGGTTGGGTTTCTTGGACTTACCTTACTTAGAAGGTGGCCGAGGAGTGAGCATGCGTGTCTTGTTTTTCATTCTACAATCATCTCTCTGGCTGCCTGAAGCCTCCTCAGCCTTCTACACTTCAATTAAAGCCCAGTTTAAGGCACTGTGAGGTAATTCTTCCCATAGGGCTTTTTCAGATCAGGAAGAGCAGGCAGCCTGGGAGGCCAGCTGTGATTAGGTAGGCTCAAAAACACCACAAAAATAAACTATAAAACATCCTGACTGAGGCAGAATAAAGGAAGCCTTTTTCATGTGGGAAGAAAACTTTCAGGAAATCGGAGGACAGATGTTGGCAGAGCACTAACTCCACCTCATCCCTGGAGCAGGACACAACATGGCCCCACCTGCACTGAGGCAGGTGCAAGTTGGGAGGGGCCAGCCTGCCAGGACAGTTGATGATATTGCAGCACAAAGGCACCCAAACCGTTTACCAAAAAAGATAGAAGCTGGGCTACAAGCCCTGCCCATGGGGAGCCCTACCTGGGAGAAACTGCTGAGAATTCCTCCCTCCCCCTGGAGAAATTCGGTGAAATTTTCTCCCACATTTCTCTGGCCACAAGTAAGGTGGAGAACTTCAAAAGGCTACTTGCACCTAGCCTAGCCTAGCCCTTAACATCATCTTCAGAGGCCCTCCTCCACTTGTTCACAGCAAATGAGGTGACATGGGTGGCTACTAAGGAGAGGGCCTTTTTACCCCGGTTGTAGAATGCCCTCCCAGAGAGGCTCGCTTGGTGTCTACATTGTGGTCTTCGCAGTGCCAGGTGAAGACCTTTTTATTTGCCCAGGGTTATTAGTCATGTAGTTGTTGTTGTTTTTTAAAATGTGTTACTAGGTTTTTGAGTCTTAACACCACTGCTGGCTTTTACTTTGGTTTTATTCTCTTTTAAGCTTTTAAAGGCTTTATATTATGTTGCATTTTATTGTTTTAATTTTTGTGAAATGCCCAGAGGGATTTGGCTATTGGGTGGTATAGAAACGTAATAAACAAACAAACATTCCTAAGTTGTTCAGCAACAGAAACTGTTGAACTGAGCATAACAGTAGACCTGTTTCTAAACATAGTTTAGCACAGGCAATTACATAGGGATGGGCATATCACTTACCCCGTTCCAGGTGGGGGGGTCTGCAGGGGGGGAGGCGATCCATTCCTCCCCCCCGGAATTCATCCAGGCCGGCTCCACTCCACCTTGATCCTGTGGAGCCAGCCACCAGCTCCACTTGCAAATGTCGATATGGCTGGCAGCCATTGCCGTGTTGTATTGCTGTAAGTCAGGCTCCGGACACAAATGGCATAGTGGGTGCCATTTGCAGCCGTAAAGCTGGTAGATTAGCCTAAATGCAGCCATTTACGGCTGCATTTAGGCTAATCTACCAGCTTTACAGCCGCAAATGGTGCCTGCTATGCCATTTACTTCTGGAGCCTGACTTAAAACAATACAGCATGGCAATGGCTGCCGGCTGTATCGACATTCACCAGGGACACGGCCGGCTCCGCAGGATCAAGGCATTGATGGATCCGACCTGGAAGGATTCCACACAGAGGTGGAGGTGAGTGCTCTGTTCTGCCGTGGGCCCCAATGGGGCTGGATTCTTGGAATCCAGCCTCATTGGGGTCCATGGCATAGATATTTCTCCCGCATCCCTACAATTACAGAATAAATTAATACAGCATACCACAGCAGGAGGCAGTAGAGGGAGCCTTCAGTAAAATGTAACAGCTGAGTGATAGTTAGGGGTGTCGGAGAAATCCTCCATGGACCCCAATGAGAAATCCCCCATGGACCCCTGAAGTCCATGGAGGATTGGATCTCCTACCTCCACCTCCTTGCGAAGTCCTCGCTGGCCAGATCCTGCCTGCTGCTGGCTCTGAAGCCCCAGCGATACAGCCACCATTGCCATATTGCTGGCTGGACTGACGTACTGCAGACGCAAATGGCATCTGCTACGCCATTTGTGTCCCTGCTCTTTGACATGATAGGCTACATAAATCATTATGTAGCCTATTGCATGAAAAAACAGGGACGCAAATGGCATATTTGCATCCCTTTTCCTTCATGTGATAGGCTACGTAAAGATTTACATAGCCTATCACGTTAAAGAGCGGGGACGCGAATGGCGTCTGCGATGCCGCACACCATTTGCATCTGCAGTAAGTCAGTCCACCAGTGATATGGCAATGGTGACTGTATTCCTGGAACTTTGGAGCCGGCCGGCAGCTCCGCGGAATCGCTGCAGAGCGGAGCCAGCCAGCCAGGATTCCGGGGGGGAAGGGACGGATCACCTCCCCCCCCCAGCGGATGCCACAAAATGAAATGGGGTGAGTATTTCGTACACCTCTAATGATAGTCCCCATGTATGAAGGCACATCAGACAGCCACCTTGCTGAAGCTAAGCAGGTCTGGATCTGGTCTGTGCTTGAAGGGGAGACCACCAGCAAACCACATATAGCCACTTTGAGTTCCACAATGGAAGAAAGATGGGATATAAATGTAATAAATAAATAAAAATTCAGAAAGTGAGCCTTGGGGTGAGGAGTTGTAGAACAGTTCTGACATCTACAGCTCTATGTTAGCTTTCTAGAAGGAGGGGGGGAAAGGGAAACAAGAGGACATAATCCAAATGGCGGTTTCTCTGGGTGAACCATACTGTCTGGAATGGGAGCTGTGAAATAGATAGAAATCCCCACTGTATTTTGCACTTCATCAGCTTTCAGCCTTTGGCAAAGGAGGATTTGTAAAGTGAGATACTGGGAAATATTACAGCACGTCTGTCTAACCACATCATGCAGAACCTGTTACGGGTGCTTGGAACAGCAACCATTCCTACAGTAAAAGCTAATGATGGGTGAATTGTACTCAGTTGACACTTTGGGAGTAAAGAAACAAACAAAAAACCCTACATTTAGTCCAACCAGAACCAAGACAGCAACTCTGACAGAAATCAGTGCTTGCGCACACATGATTCCCAGTAAAACCCCTTCAAGTTTTAGTTTTCAGCTTAGTTTTATTATATAGATCCTTCTTTATTTTTTTTTATTTTTTTTTTAGCAATTTCCAACTTCTCGGGCTTAATGTTCTTTTGAGAAGTTTCTTCACCATTTTCTATGCATTTCTGTATGCAATTCTCTGCATACATACATTTTCCTATGCACTTTTGCATAATATTCATTTCTTGCAAGCAATTTTCCAAATATAATGCCTTTTTGAACTTTATTTTCATGAACATATGCATTTTTGTGTGTACTTTTCCCTAATATATGCATTTTTGTATGCATTTTTAAAGTGGAGAACTCCACTGAAAAATTTGGAGAAGTGAATATTGAGGTTTAACTGAAATTCAGTTTACCAGTTTAATAAAAATTAAAGTGTGAAATTAGGTATGTTTGCATTAATGTGTGAATCGAATGAATTTCTCTCTCATCCCTAGAATAGGTATATGGTTGGCATGATTTGTGGCCACATGTTCACTTCACCATCCATTCACAGACACTAGTTCATAGGTATATCACTCTCAACTAATTAAAAATAGGGAGCTTGTAACCTGCTCCCATTTGATTAGTCATGGACATACTGCACCTCAGCTCTCCTCTTGCCTTCCCCTGCCCCTGCCCTCCAAGCACCCATCCAACTTACCTTGGAGAAGTGAAGTGAAGGGGAAAGTCAGTGACACTAGTTGTCAGACCTTGCCCCAATCTGGGGGAAGGTGAACTAGGGATGTACAGACTGTGTAAAATCCACTCCATCTGTGTTTTGCGGATTGTCAGGTAGCTTTCGTTTTCATTTTTCTTTCATTTTTCTGCATAACAAAAAAATGCATCCATCTATGGGCGTCATCCGCCCACAGATGGATGCATTTTTTTTGTTATGCAGAAAAATATGGAAATAATTACGCAAATATTTACATAAGTATTTACGTAAGTATTTACATAATTTATGTAAATACTTACGTAAATACTTATGTAAATATTTGCGTAATTATTTCCATATTTTTCTGCATAACAAAAAAAAATGCATCCATCTGTGGGCGGATGACGCCCATAGATGGATGCATTTTTTTTTGTTATGTTATTATGTTTGTTATTTTACATAATTTCCCCTTCATGGATCACTGCCTTGTTGTGGCGAAGGGGCTTGCGTAACTCAGTGAAGCCATAAGCTATGCCGTGCAGGGCCACCCAAGACGGACAGGTCATGGCAGAGAGTTCTGACAAAATGTGGTCCACTGGAGAAGGAAATGGCAACCCACTCCAGTATTCTTGCCAAGAAAACCCCATGGAACGTATCACAAGGCTAAAAGAGATGACGCCGGAAGATGAGCCCCTCAGGTCGGAAGGTGTCCAATATGCTACTGGGGAAGAGCAGAGGGTATTTCCAAGTAGCGCCAGAAAGAGTGAAGCGGCTGGGCCAAAGCCGAAAGGACACTCAGCTGTGGATGTGTCTGGCGGTGAAAAGAAAATCCGATGCTGTAAAGAACAATATTGTTTAGGAACCTGGAATGTCAGATCAATGAATCAAGGTAAGCTGGAGGTGGTCAAACATGAGATGGCAAGATTGAACATCGACATCTTGGGAATCAGCGAACTAAAATGGACAGGCATGGGCGAATTTAATTCAGGTGACCATCATATCTACTATTGTGGGCAAGAATCCCTTAGAAGAAATGGAGTAGCACTCATAGTCAACAAAAGGGTGGGAAAAGCAGTACTGGGGTACAATCTTAAAAATGATAGAATGATCTCAGTACGAATCCAAGGCAAACCATTCAACATCACAGTAATTCAAGTCTATGCCCCAACCACTGATGCCGAAGAAGCTGAGGTTGATCGGTTCTATGAAGACCTACAACACCTTCTAGAACTAACACCAAAAAAAGATGTCCTCTTCATCATAGGGGATTGGAATGCTAAAGTAGGAAGTCAAGAAATCACCGGGAGAACAGGCAGGCATGGCCTTGGTGTACAAAATGAAGCAGGACAAAAGCTAATAGAGTTTTGCCAAGAGAACATGCTGATCATAGCAAACACTCTTTTCCAACAACACAAGAGGCGACTCTACACATGGACGTCACCAGATGGTCAATATCGAAATCAGATTGATTATGTCCTTTGCAGCCAAAGATGGAGAAGCTCCATACAGTCAGTCAAAACAAGACCTGGAGCTGACTGTGGCTCAGATCATGAGCTGCTTCTTGCAAAATTTCGGCTTAAATTGAAGAACGTCGGGAAAACCACTAAACCGTTCAGGTATGACCTAAATCATATCCCTGATGAATATACAGTGGAGGTGAGGAATAGATTTCAGGGATTAGACCTGATAGACAGAGTGCCTGAGGAACTATGGACGGAGGTCCGTAACATTGTTCAGGAGGCAGCAACGAAATCCGTCCCAAAGAAAAAGAAATGCAAGAAAGCCAAGTGGCTGTCTGATGAGGCTTTACAAGTAGCTGAGGAAAGAAGGGAAGCGAAAAGCAAGGGAGAAAGGGGAAGATATACCCAACTGAATGCAGAGTTCCAGAGAATAGCAAGGAGAGACAAGAAGGCCTTCTTCAATGAACAATGCAAAGAAATCGAGGAAAACAACAGAATGGGAAAGACTAGAGATCTCTTCAAGAAAATTGGAGATCTCAAGGGAACGTTTTGTGCAAAGACGGGCATGATAAAGGACAAAGAAGGCAGGGACCTAACAGAAGCAGATGAGATTAAGAAGAGGTGGCAAGAATACACAGAAGAACTATACAGGGAAGATCTGAATGTCCCTGATAGCCATGATAGTGCGCTCACTGAACTTGAGCCGGACATCCTAGAGAGTGAAGTCAAGTGGGCCTTAGGAAGCATTAGTAACAACAAAGCTAGCGGAGATGACAGTATTCCAGCCGAGCTATTTAAAATCCTAAAAGATGATGCTGTTAAAGTGCTGCATTCAATATGCCAACAAATCTGGAACACTCAACAGTGGCCACAAGACTGGAAAAGGTCAGTTTACATTCCAATTCCAAAGAAGGGCAACGCCAAAGAGTGTTCAAACTACCGCACAATTGCGCTCATTTCACATGCCAGCAAGGTGAAGCTCAAAATCCTACAAGCTAGGCTTCAGCAGTATGCGAACCGAGAACTACCGGAAGTACAAGCTGGGTTTCGAAGAGGCAGAGGAACTAGAGATCAAATCGCCAACATTCGCTGCATCATGGAGAAAGCAAGAGAATTCCAGAAAAACGTCTATTTCTGCTTCATTGACTACGCTAAAGCCTTTGATTGTGTGGATCACAACAAACTGTGGCAAATTCTTAAAGTGATGGGAGTACCAGACCACCTGACCTGTCTCCTGAGAAACCTGTACGAGGGTCAAGAAGCAACAGTAAGAACCAGACATGGAACAACCGAGTGGTTCAAAATTGGGAAAGGAGTATGACAAGGCTGCATATTGTCACCCTGCTTATTTAACTTATATGCAGAGTGCATCATGAGAAATGCCGGGTTGGATGAATCAGAGGTCGGAATTAAGATTGCTGGGAGAATTATCAACAACCTCCGATATGCAGACGATACCACCCTAATGGCAGAAAGCGAAGAGGATCTAAAGAGCCTCTTGTTGAGGGTGAAAGAGGAGAGTGCAAAAGCTGGTTTGAAACTCAACATTAAAAAAACTAAGATCATGGCATCTGGCCCCATCACTTCCTGGCATATAGAAGGGGAAGAAATGGCAGCAGTGACAGATTTTACTTTCTTGGGCTCCAAGATCACCACAGACGGTGACTGTAGCCATGAAATTAAAAGACGCTTGCTCCTTGGGAGGAAAGCTATGGCCAACCTAGACAGCATAGTAAGAAGCAGAGACATCACCTTGCCGACAAAGGTCCGTCTAATCAAAGCTATGGTTTTCCCAGTAGTAATGTATGGCTGTGAGAGCTGGACTATAAGGAAGGCTGAGCGCCGAAGAATTGATGCTTTCGAACTGTGGTGCTGGAGAAGACTCTTACGAGTGCCCTGGACTGCAAGGAGGTCAAATCAGTCCATCCTAAAGGAAATCAACCCGGACGGCTCATTGGAAGGACAGATAATGAAGCTGAAGCTCCAATATTTTGGCCACCTAATGCGAAGAGAAAACTCCCTGGAAAAGACCCTGATGCTGGGAAAGACTGAAGGCAAAAGGAGAAGGGGACGGCAGAGGATGAGATGGCTAGATAGCATCACGGATGCAATGAATATGAACTTGAGCATGCTCCGGGAGAGAGCGCAGGACAGGAAGGCCTGGAGTGCTATGGTCCATGGGGTCACGAAGAGTCGGACACGACTGAACAACTGAACATCAACAACAACAACATTTACATAATTTACCTCAGTATGTAACATTTATTGTATTGTCCCCTATTCCATTCAATGTTTCCTCAGCAGAAAATGACATATTTTTCTACGGATTTTATATGCTTAAATTTTGGGACAGTAAAAAAATCATCCGAAAGTCCACAGACTCCGCACGGGCCACGGCCTGAGGGGGTTGTTCTGCAGCAGATTCCGCAGGTTAGATTCTTAGAAATCCAAGCTCATTTTAATCCATCACAAATTTCTCCAGCATCCCTAGATGTAGCCTGTGACACTGATTTTGAGTCAGACAGGGAAGCTGTAGAGTCAGACCCAGCCATGGGAAGCGAGATGCCTGAGAACTCTGTTCGACTAGGCTTCCCACTGGGAAAGGGTGAGACTCAGGATGCTGATGCAGCCTGTCTTCCAGAGATGGGAGACCTGACCTTGATGGAGGCCTCTGCTTCTCAACCAAGGACATCTTCCATGGGAACAGGCTGCAGCAGGAGGACTCTGGGGTCCTCCTAAGGAGTGTGTCCTAAAGTGCGTGGTCAACTAAAGAGGGCATTACAAAGGCATCCAGTGAGGCTCAGCAACCATCTGAGAGCCAGATTCCCTTGCCAAGATCAAATGAATGACAGTGATCTTAAGAGGCCAGATCAAATCCCCTCAATTTAAACCAGAGAAATGAGCAGGATACTTTGCTGGAAGGAGGCAGCACTTTGGTAACCTGGAAAGTTTCCTGGTTTCACCAGAAGTGTGAATTTATTTGGATTTATTCTGTGTGCTGAACCCAGGGCTGATTGGGTCTTTTATTGTGATGATCAGGAGCTTATTCTGTTCAAGGAACTTTGCTGTAATCTGTTATATGTGGATCTTTACTGGGACTGTAAAGGTCTATAGCTAATTACTGGAACTACGGCAACAAAGGGGTTTTACTGAGAGTTGTGTCTCGGCTCTTGGAAGTCAGGTTCCAACAGAAGGAGAGGTGGCTAAAGCTCCTTGATAGAGCATTCTTCTCTGCTGAGGAGGACATGGGAACTTGAATTCCCAGCTTCCCTAGAAGGAAAATGAAAGTGGAAATTTCCAGCAACGGAAGTCATGTGTCAGCAGACCTGGATGCAAATAATAGTGAGACTTTACCACCAGAGACAGCAGGTGTTGTAGTTCTCATGACCTCCTCAATGGATACTCCACCAAGGAGCTTATGGTTAACTCTTAAAACTGTTTTAAAAGCCTCCCCCCACCACCGCACACATGCGCCACACACACACACACGAAACATCATTTACAATAACTGATGAACTGCTGCTTTTCACAGCTTCTATTAAAAATGAAATGTGGTTTAACCTTGCTCTGATGCCTTGATTTTTAGAGAATTGGCTCTGTCAGTAAAAAGAAAAGAAAATAAGAGTCCATAGGAGACACCAAGAAGAGACATGTTGGATCAGACCAAGGGTCCAGCATTGTGTTCATACATCTTGTCCACAGTGGCCAACCAAGTGCTCACGGGAGACTCACAAGTAGGACACGAGTACAACAGCACTCTCCTGCCCATGTTCCCCAGAAACTGGTGTACATAGGCATATTGCCCCTGATACTGGAGGTAGCATATAGCCATCAGGACCAATAACCATTGATAGCCTTATCCTCCATGGATTCATCTAACCCCCTTTCAAAGCCATCCAAATTGGTGGCCATCACTACATCTTGTGGAAGTGCATTCCATACTTTAACTATGCACTGTGTGAATAAGTCCTTCCTTTCCTCTGTACTGAATCTCCCACCAATCAGCTTCATGGGATAACCCAAGGTTCTAGTACAAAGGAGAAAAGACTCTTTTAATAGGGGCAGCTGCGGGGTGGGGACATCCACTTGGTGGCAGTGGTGAGGTCCACAGGAGGAAAAACACAAATGAGGGTCTATGTGATTTGGTTTGTTCACTTCCTTTCCCTTGGCATTAACAGGGACACCCCCTCCCCTGCCAAAAAACCAGGAATAAAATGCTCAAACATCAGACAGGACACAGGTCTGCTGAAACAAAGTGGTCTTCGGTCTGGAACAAAACATCATCAGGGAGCCAAACAGATCTCCCAGCACAGGACATTTTGAAGCCTCACCACCACAGGGAAGGCCCTCGCACACATCCCCACCAAACGAGCTGTGATATTGGCAGAAAGAGGCCTCTCTGAATGAGTTCAGAGAGAAGGCAGTTTTGTACAGTAGAGGCAGTCCATCTAACATGGTCCTTTAGATATCCAAAGCCATGTAGGCTTCAAGAAGCATGCAATACCATCCCTGTTGTCAGATGAGATGACCTACTAATGAAGAGCACATCTGTTTCATCTGGATTAAGCTCCAGGTGCTTTGCCCACATCCCATCCATTGCTGATAATAGGCACCAATACAGAACAGCCAGCCATGACCTCCCTGGACTAAGACTGCTACATTTGATGTTGTAGCCACTGAGTTGAACATTGATGTGTCCACCCTCAGTCTGTATGGAAGTAAATAACCAGTTTAATTCACTTCCTCGTACTTCTCAACTTTCTGTCATTTTAAGGAATAATGTCTCTGATTTCAACCTAATTTTTTAAGCAGTCCCTCTGGCCCTTATCATTACCATTGCAGCTAGTAGCTGCTGGAGAGGAGCTTTCTCCCTCCCCTTGGATGTCCCCAAGTTCCTCCCTCCCACTCACACCCCTTCATTGGACAGTAAGGTCAAATGTGGGAAGGTGGGACTTTGGCCCAGTTCTAAATTATTTGCTGCTGTGGTCTGATGTCTTGCTGAGTTGCTGTTGATTTTATGGTTTGTGTTTCTCAATTATTGTTGCATAAATATATATACTGAAAGAAACGTAAAATATATAGTATTAAAATTAACAACACAGTAAAGATGAAGAGAAGACAACAACATCAATCTGTTTCATTATATTTCAGCCAGCCAATATCTAAAAAATGTGTAAGATTAGATAAGAAGGGCAGGTTTTACATATTTGAGGGTAAAATTTTCAGCATAGAAATAATGGGTTGGATCCAAACATAGTCAAACTTACAGTAGACTTAATCTTAAACAATGGGACTTAAGTTAGAAGTGTGCATTATGTTAATGGTATGTTCTAGCATATGCAAGTTATTTATGCCTCCTATTTTGCAGCCCTTCAGACATTTCAATTGGCATCATCAGTACTGAAGAACAGTTGCTCAGCCACATTGCATTATGTGCACAGGGGTCAAATATACTTTCTGTTTCTTCAGTTGTGGGTCATTTATCACAATTTTCTCTTTTCAACCTCCTTCTGAAATCCCAGATTTGCTGTTTGCTTTCTAAGCTGGTTCACTTTCCTTTCTAGACAGAAGCCATAGTGGGATATTTATTGATCTATTTACAAAACTGGATAAGGGTGGGGAAATATCAAATGGAAATGCACTGTCAAAATCTAGATCTAGGGTCTAAAAAAAGAAGAAGCAAAATAAGCCATATGAAGATAGAAAAGCCACACACATGACCAGCATTTTGGCTGGAGACTTAGGGAGGCATGCATTTGATCTTTGCAAATTCCAGTATGAACTAATCTGATTCACACCACCTGGAGTGATGTTCCGATCTAAGTGTAGCTATCCATCAAATTTTGCAGTTCTCTGAATGTTGCGACACAGGTCTTGGCTAAAAAAAAGTCAAAATTAGGAGTATGTGAGAAAATGTTAAAAAAAAAAAGCATTCAGCAACATATTCACATTTGAAAAAATGTGCAAAGAAAATGGTTTAATTTTCTGAAATATGAACAAACACACTTTAGTCAATGTGTGTATGTGTCCACACTGTATATGTTTAAAAATGTGTACAAAAATGTGTACATGATGCATACATTATGAAAAATACAAAATTACTGTGCAGGGGAAACAGGACAAAACAAGCTTGCTTTACCCCCAACACCCCTGGACAAGCTTGGTGAAACCAATTGTTATATTTGTCCATCCCTGATCAAAATACTGGACTATAAGGAAGGCTGAGCACCGAAGAATTTATGCTTTCGAACTGTGGTGCTGGAGAAGACTCTTACAAGTCCCCTGGACTGCAAGGAGGTCAAATCAGTCATTCCTAAAGGAAATCAACCCTGAGTGCTCATTGGAAGGACAGATACTGAAGCTGAAGCTCAAATATTCTGGCCACCTAATGTGAAGAGAAAACTCACTGGAGAAGACCCTGATGCTGGGAAAGATTGAAGGCAAAAGGAGAAGGGGATGGCAGAGGATGAGATGGCTAGATAGGACAGGAAGTTGATGAACTTGAGCACACTCTGGGAGAGAGTGGAGGACAGGAAGGCCTGGCGTGCTATGGTCCATGGGGTCACGAAGAGTCGGACACGACTTAAATACTGAACAACTATCAAAATGCATTTAAAAATCTATCTTTAAAAATTCATTTAGAAATACCTATTTTGAGACCAATATATTTAGAAATGTATATCTAAATACATATTTAAATGTGAATTTCAATTTGGATTTTCTTGAATTGCAGATTAATGGAGAAATGGAACAGATTTATGGGTAAGCAATGTGAAAGTGATGTGAAGCAGAAATAGAGTGATCCATTCATCCCCACTGGAAACAGACACCGCTCTCCCCCCGCCCCCAGGTTGTTGGACCTAGTATGAGAAAGGCATCATGGACTGGGATATGTACACTCAGGATCACCCCTAGAACAAAAGATATCCCAGGCAAGAAACACCTTCAGTGCCCTGCCCCCACCCTCCATTTGTTCAATTTTGGAATGCCTTTTAATGACTTGGAAGCACATTTTGAATATACTATACTATCCCTGCCACATAAGATCATAAATTTGCATCTATATTTGTTTAGCCGTTGAGTGGATAGTTGAGTAGATAGTCCATATCAGGTAAACCCAAAGCCTGACACTACTCCTAGTCTTTCACTCCAGGCAGTCACCTGAAAAGCCTACCCCTAAAGCTGGCCCTGTTCAGACATTTCTTACTATCACATCCAAGAAGCCATTTTTTGCAGGGCTGTGTCGTGTCTCAGCATGTTTGGCCAAAGAAAACAGCAGAACAAATGCATCAGGGGGACGGTGCTAGAAACCAGGAGTGATGCCAAGCAACCAGGAGTGAGAATACAAAGAACAAACATACCAAAACACATCAGAGCCAGGAAGACCACTGTTGGTTATCTGTTCACTAGCAAATGGACCTGGCTCTGCGTGGGTGGGAATAGCCCTTAATTTGATCCAGCTAAGCCTTCGAGCAAAGTTATGCTACTGTCAGAGTTGGTCACATTGTTCCATGGCATTTGTGAGTGAAATCAAACCTGTTGGCATTTCTAGGGACAGCCCCTGCCATGGTGCCTCCTTATAGTCCCTGAAGGAGGGGTTTGCCTATTTCATTTCCCTGAGGGGGGGCTGTCCCACAGCAGGAGGGAAGGTCAGGTGTCTAACTCTGCCTCGCGGAGTATTCATCCCCTGGCTTCAAACTGTGTCAACTGTGAAGCTATGTGCTGGTGAGGGAAGTCTCCCCCTAGTGGCTGAAGATGCCACTGGAGACTTCAACTGTATGGACACATCTACATGAATTAAAATTAATTAATGCATTTTAAAAGCAAGATAAATGAGGTGCACACACTTAGGGTCATCTCAGTAAGCATGATGAGTTTCAGGTGTCTAAGTTTCACAGTCTTGGCTCTTTGGTGCTGAAGGTCGGACAGACACACACCCTCTTTGATTATTATAGATTCACTACATTTATGAATCACCCCTACATCTAATACATGTCTGAGGTGATATATAAATCAAATAAAACAATAATAAATCTCAAAACAACACAAAATCATGGAGCAACAAACCTTCAGCAGAGAGAGAGAGAGAGAGAGAGAGCGCAACTTTAAAATTAGAAAATGAGATTTGTTGTTCAGTCGTTCAGTCGTGTCCGACTCTTCATGACCCCATGGACCATAGCATTCCAGGCCTTCCTGTCCTGCGCTCTCTCCCGGAGTGTGCTCAAGTTCATATTCATTGCATCGGTGATGCTATCTAGCCATCTCATCCTCTGCCGTCCCCTTCTCCTTTTGCCTTCAGTCTTTCCCAGCATCAGGCTCTTTTCCAGAGAGTTTTCTCTTCGCATTAGGTGGCCAAAATATTGGAGCTTCAGCTTCAGTATCTGTCCTTCCAATGAGCACTCAGGGTTGATTTCCTTTAGGATTGACTGATTTGACCTCCTTGCAGTCCAGGGGACTCGTAAGAGACTTCTCCAGCACCTCAGTTCAAAAGCATCAATTCTTCGGCGCTCAGCCTTCCTTATAGTCCAGCTCTCACAGCCACACATTACTACTGGGAAAACCATAGCTTTGATTAGACGGACCTTTGTCAGCAAGGTGATGTCTCTGCTTCTTACTATGCTGTCTAGGTTTGCCATATCTTTCCTCCCAAGGAGCAAGCATCTTTTAATTTCATGGCTACAGTCACCGTCTGTGGTGATCTTGGAGCCCAAGAAAGTAAAATCTGTCACTGCTTCCATTTCTTCCCCTTCTATATGCCAGGAAGTGATGGGGCCAGATGCCATGAACTTAGTTTTTTTAATGTTGAGTTTCAAACCAGGTTTGCACTCTCCTCTTTCACCTTCAACAAGAGGCTCTTTAGATCCTCTTCGCTTTCTGCCATTAGGGTGGTATCATCTGCATATCGGAGGTTGTTGATAATTCTCCCGGCAATCTTAATTCCGATCTGTGATTCATCCAACCCGGCGTTTCTTATGATGTACTCTGCAGATAAGTTACATAAGCAGGGTGACAATATGCAGCCTTGTCGTACTCCTTTCCCAATTTTGAACCACTCGGTTGTTCCATGTCTGGTTCTTACTGTTGCTTCTTGACCCTCGTACAGCTTTCTCAGGAGACAGGTAAGGTGGTCTGGTACTCGCATCACTTTAAGAATTTGCCACATTTTGTTGTGATCCATACAATGAAAGGCTTTAGCGTAGTCAATTAAGCAGAAATAGATGTTTTTCTGGAATTCTCTTGCTTTCTCCATGATCCAGCGAACATTGGCAATTTGATCTCTAGTTCCTCTGCCTCTTCGAAACCCAGCTTATACTTCCGGTAGTTCTCGGTTCGCATACTGCTGAAGCCTGGCTTGTAGGATTTTGAGCATCACCTTGCTGGCATGTGAAATGAGCGCAATTGTGCAGTAGTTTGAACACTCTTTGGCGTTGCCCTTCTTTGGAATTGGAATGTAAACTGACCTTTTCCAGTCTTGCGGCCATTGTTGAGTGTTCCAAATTTGTTGGCATATTGAATGAAGCACTTTAACAGCATCATCTTTTAGGATTTTAAATAGCTCAGCTGGAATACTGTCATCTCCGCTAGCTTTGTTGTTACTAATGCTTCCTAAGGCTCACTTGACTTCACTCTCAAGGATGTCCGGCTCAAGTTCAGTGACTGCACTATCATGGCTCTCAGGGACATTCAGATCTTTCCTGTATAGTTCTTCTGTGTATTCTTTCCACCTCTTCTTAATCTCATCTGCTTCTGTTAGGTCCCTGCCTTCTTTGTCCATTATCATGCCTGTCTTTGCACAAAACGTTCCCTTGAGATCTCCAATTTTCTTAAAGAGATCTCTAGCCTTTCTCATTCTGTTGTTTTCCTTGATTTCTTTGCATTGTTCATTTAAGAAGGCCTTCTTGTCTCTCCTTGCTATTCTCTGGAACTCTGCATTCAGTTGGGTATATCTTCCCCTTTCTCCCTTGCTTTTCGCTTCCCTTCTTTCCTCAGCGACTTGTAAAGCCTCATCAGACAGCCACTTGGCTTTCTTGCATTTCTTTTTCTTTGGGATGGATTGAGTTGCTGCCTCCTGAACAATGTTACGATAGGGATGGGGGAGAATTTCTCCCCGAAACTTCAGGGGGCCGAGTGCCAAAGTGTTCGGCCCCCCGAAGTAGTTTCGGGGAGAAATTCTCTGCACCCCCCCACCCCCCGCACCCCCCCCGGGACGGGACTTACCTTTCCCGAATGTCCCTCCCGGCGGCGGGTCCTGGTGGCAGTTCATCAGGTCTTCATCAGGGGCGGGGGTGGCAGCTGGTCTTTCGACCGGCTTCCGCCACCGCCATTCCAAGAAAAGTAAAAAAAAAAAAAACGCCTCCGTGATAGGCTACGTGATGATTAACGTAGCCTATCACGGCTAGATTTGCAAAGTCAGCCGTGATAGGCTACGTAAATCGTCACGTAGCCTATCATGGGTGACTTAAAAAAAAAAAAAAAAGCGCATACGCAAATGGCGGCCCCCATAGGGAGCTGCCATTCACGTTCCTTATTTGGTCGCTGTAGTCTACTTAAATCTTTACGCAGACTATGGCGAAAATAAGGGCAACGCAAATAGCGTTGCCCTTATTTTCGCCGTAGTCTACGTAATCTTTACGTAAATTACGTTACATAATCTACGTAACCGGGGGTGTGTGCGGGGGTGTGTGGAGAATTTCTCCCCAAAACTTCTTCGGGGAGCCAAACATGTTGGCGCTTGGCCCCCCGAAGTTTTGGGGAGAAATTCTCCGCCAACCCTATGCGGATGGGCCTGGCTGGCTGTTCCGCGGAGCTGCCACGGAGCGGAGCCAGCCAGGCAGGATTCCAGGGTGGAAGACCGGATCACCTCCCCCCAATCAAGGATTCCGGGGGGAGGGATGGAGCGCCTCCCCCTCACCGTGAATCAATTCCGCAAAAAGGTAAGTGACTTTTGTACATCCCTAGTAAGTCTGTAAAGTTCAAGGTCAAAAGTGTGCTTAAAGTTTTTGCTTATCAACTAATGAGAAAAAAAAAATACTGCAGGAGCTATAAAGATTCCAATAAAAGTAAAAAAAAAAAACCACGCCCCCGTGATAGGCTACGTGACGATTAACGTAGCCTATCACGGCTAGATCTGCAAAGTCAGCCGTGATAGGCTACGTGACGATTAACGTAGCCTATCACGGCTAGATCTGCAAAGTCAGGTAGCCAAATGTACATTTAACAAAGACAGGAGGAAGTGGGAGGCAGACTGCTGCTAGCACCCCTTGGACTGGTAAGCCTGTTACCCCCTGAAATATTTCTGTCTTTATCCTAGGGATGGTGGAGAATTCCTCCATGGATCTCAGTGAGGCTGAATGCCAGTGCATTCGGCCCCTCGAAATCCATGGTGGAATGAAGCGCCGCCCCACCCCATCACCCCGCAAAAGGCATGCGAAACGGAGCACCTACCTGGTGCTGTTTGCACTGCTTTGCGAATGGTGGCCGCGTCTGTCTTTCCCTTTTTTTCTGTCATTCCCTTTTTTTCTGCTGTGATAGGCTACATAGCCTATTACAGCGAAAAAAGGGACGCAAATGGTGGCGGCTACGGCGGCTGCCATTTGCGTCCCTGCGCATCCCAGCAACGGCTGGATGTGGCTGGTAGCGGCCCCAGCCGGCGGCTCTGCAGAGTTGCCGTGGAGCGGAGCCAGCTGGTGAGGATTTTGGGGTGAGGGACAGAGCACCTCCCCCCCACACACCACAGATGTCATGAAACGAAACAGGTAAGTCATTTCGTACAACCCTACTTTATCCTGCCCCTCTAAGAAAACACTACAAATGTCCTCCCGCTTCTCAGTTTGTGCATGGGCCTATGTTTCTTGTAAGGGATGTTTCTTGGCTCAGTACTATATCAGTACTATACCAGAGCAGCCACTTCCCTGTCATCTGATCTCACACTCTGCTCTGGTAAAACTGATAGAGAGGTAAAACGTGAAGTGATTGAATCATCTCATGCAAGTGTTGCCAGCCCACAAAGAAGCAGCAATGTTAACATACAATGGAACCATGGCAACTAATTTAGTAATCTATATACAAACATTACTGAAGTGGTGTGGGACCAGAACACAAGGAAGCAGTTTGTTATGTCTCTATGTCCTATTGATAAGCACTGGACACAGCACCATAGTAACATCTTTATCAGCCAGACATGTTGATTGATTGCCTGCTTGCTTTGTTCTGCATTGATATACACAGTCAGCAGAAGCCCCCTAAAAGTGTGATACGGAACATATACAACACAGCTCCCATATAAGTATCAGCTCTCCTACAACCCAGGCCTTTTCTCCCCATCAGCTTCCCAATCCTTTTCCTCCCTCCTGTGACCAGTTCTTTCAACCACTTTCACCCTGTCCCATTCCTGTTAGAAGCACACAGTTCTTCCTGTCTCTCAGGAAGTTGAGGTTTTCTCCCAAACAGGCCTTTTACTTCTCTCAGAGAAGCTGCCATGTTTGCCAGTATTCTACTAAGACTTGGAGAATTTACTTCAACTGAGTAATTAGAATCAGAATAAACCAATAAAGTGTAACCTATTGGTATATTTTTTCTTTAAGAATTCTGAGTGGGAATATTCCTGCACATGCTCAGTAAAGGAGAGAGATAGGGAATGGCCACCATTTTAGGTAGTTACCAAAATGCAGTGTTGAAGAAGCTTGCTTTCTCCTCTTTGTAAGACACTGAACCCTTGAGACAGGCTAGTAGGGAGGTTTCCTTTTGATTTCCCCCCCAAAAAAAACATTATGAGTTCCTTGTTGTTTATGTTATTATATATTATATAAAGGGCTGTTTACAAAGTTGTTCCTGTGTTGCTGGATCCTGCCTGATCCATTTGAGAAGATTGCTGTGGAGCTGGAGTGAACTGAGTAGAGACTATTTTCTTTCTTCAGCTAGCAGAAAAAAACAAGCTTCCAGAGAGAAATTTTATTTATATTTTTGTTGTGGTCTCAAGCTGAAAGACAGAACTTTGAGACGGCTGTGCTCTGTTTTATTGTTTTGGTGATAAGTGAAACGTTATGCATGTAAAATTATTACAAGTGTATTATTATTATTATTCATTAAGAAATTAAAATGATATATGTTAATTGTCCCTGTACAAGGCCTTTGCTGTGAGTCCCTTTAGAGACCCTGAAGAAAATGTTACAAAAACACAGCAGTTCAGTCAGTGGAAATAAGGGACAGGATGAGCAGTAAATCTCTCTCTCTCTCTCTCTCTGTATATATATAGAATGAATGCGAGAGATCTGGAAGAAGATAAATGAAAACAAGCAAATAATGTGATGTGTTACAGAGTAAAAAGGAAATAGGCTTCTGAACAGGAACCCCCCACCCCTTTTAGGAAGGTAAAGAGCCAATATTAAAGAAACAATAGGGGATGCACAAATAACTAAACGGATGGGGTGTGGACTACTGTTGTCTTTTATATTTTGAACTATTAGATGTTTCAGTGCTTATATTAGGATCTGGGAAGCAGAGACTGCTCCTGGAGTCTCTTGTATGTATCTTTAGAGATTTAATTTGATGTTACATCAGAAAGGAGAAACAGTCATATGTGGAAGGTCTGGGAATGATAGCATCCATGACCAGTGGCCAAAATTATTTCAAACACAGAAAGAAATCTCAACACTCATCATAAAGTTCACTGATTTCAAAAGCAGCTGATTCAAAATGGACTGAGAGGTAGATCACACTAGGGATGTGCGGATTCCCCACTGTCTGTTCTGGTGGGGAATCCACTGGGGGTGGAGGTGATCCGTTCCTCCCCACTGGAATCCTCACAGAACAGAACCGCTCCGTGAGGATTCCACAGAGCCAAGGGCTGCCGCTTACCTGAATCAACCAGAGCCTTTTTTTTAACAAAAAAAATGGCAATCGGCAGGATGTCCCCATAGACTTATACTCAAAATAGAGCCATGAATCTTGCATATAAGCCTACGTAGACCTCTAAAAGATGATCCAGGATTAAATTCATTTTATGTTGATGGAGTGCATACAAATACCTTCCCACATTCTGACACAAAGTGGAAGTCAATACAGTCTGCCTCAAAACTGCAGCTGCCATCGGCTATTAAAAAGAAAAGTGAATTGACCCCATAATAATTTTCCACTGGGGATCATGGGACTTGTACTTTAACCTTCTTGATCCCAGGTAGAAAAAGACACTGCTGGCAGAATATTCTTCAGTTTTGAAAGGAGCACAGGAAAGGGAGGAGAGGCAGAATGAGGTGCCACCAGTGCAAACCATGAAGAAGCCCATTGACCTGGAAGTGGATCATTAAGATTGTTTGGTGAGGAGCAATTTGTCTGCAAATTTCACCTCAACTGAAAGGCAAATTTTGGGTTTCCTGCTTGGGAGAAATATTTCTGTAATTCATAGCATAATTCAGAGTTTTCATAAGATGAATTTTGTGGTTTGCAGATCTGTAGTGAGGACTGAGGAATGTGTTCATTTGACTTGGAAATTCCAGCAAATAAGTTTATTACAATCTGAATAATAACACCCATGTGGGAATTCTTTTTCTATTAAGTAACATAAACATCCATAGCAATGACTTCTATTAAACTAACAGTATAATTCATGGAACAGTCTCTTTTTTACCACAGTGAGCTATTGGCTACACTGGATAAAACTCTTTCATTTCTTTTCCATAGTTCTAATAATTTTTCATCCTTACTTGAGAACAACATGTAGAAGTGTCACTTCTAAAACTGTTAAATCTACTTGAATAGTGCAAACACTTCCCAGACTTAAAACAACCCCACTTGACCAGATATGACATTGGCTCCTGATATTGGAATTTAGCCTAGATTTCTAGTCCCCTGCTTTAAAAGGAAGAAATGGGCAACCTGATCATAAATCTTAAAGACTGGTAAAATTTAGAATGGAGTGACTTCCATAGAGGGCTGATGATGAGAAAATGGCATATGCATGCATGAATAATAATTTAATTCAAGGGTGCAAAAGTAGTTCATCTAGGAACAACTATAAAAAAGTTGTTTTTAGTTATATGTTGTTTATGTTTATTGTCTGTGTGCTTTTATATAAATGGCTTTTAAACTTTTTATATTGTATTACATGTTTTAACTTCTGTAAACTGCCTAGAGAGCTTCAGCTATGGGGCAGTATAGAAATGTCAACAACAACAACAATAATAATACATTTCTAAAGCTGCTTGGAGGTGGGGGTTCTGCAAATGAAATTCAATTGCTTCACAGAATTTGTATGAGTACATGAAAACTAGCTTGTCTCATGTGATTCTCCAAGTGATTAAGGGTGCAATCCTAATCAAAGAGGTGGCTGCCTCCAAACTCAGAGGCGGCTGCCTATCTAATGCAGGGCAGGAGAGGTATGGAGGAGGTAGTTTGCTCTGTGCTTCTTCTGCTCTGCATTTGCAGCTAGACAGCTGATTGTAGGGATGTACGAAACTCACTTACCTTTTCGCAGATTGTCTTCGCGGTGGGGGGGAGGAGCTCCATCCCTCCCACCAGAATCCTCGACGGAGGGGGAGGCAATCCGGTCCTCCCCCCCGGAATCCTGCCCACTGACCAGCTGGCTCCACTCCGCAGCTGGCCAGGCCTGTCTGCAGCTGGAGTTCTGGCTGCCGACAGGCTGCTGTGGCCGCCATTTGCATCCAGGCAGCTGTGATAGGCTACGTAAGTATTTATGTAGCCTATCACGGCTGGGCAAAAACAAAAAAAACCGAAAAACAGTGTACGCAAATGGCAGCGGCTACGGCGGCCGCCATTTGCGTTCCCTATTTTTCGCCGTTTTAGCTTACATAAATATTTACATAGGCTATTACAGCAAAAAAAGGGGAACGCAAATAGCGTAGTGGGTGTTATTTGCGTTACTTTTTTTCCGCCGTTTTAGCCTACATAAATATTTACGTAAGCTAAAACAGCAAAAAAAAAGGAATGCAGATAGCGCCCATTATGCTATTTGTGTTCCCCTTTTTTTCGCTGTAATAGCCTACATAAATATTTACGTAGACTAAAACAGCGAAAAATAGGGAACGCAAATGGCGGCCGCCGTAGCCGCCGCCATTTGCATACGTGGGTTGTTTGTTTGTTTTGCTTGGCTTGCCGTGATAGGCTATGTAAAGACTTACATAGCATATCACAGCAAAGACCCGGATGTAAATCGCAGCCATGGCAGCCGGTCAAAACACCAGCCGCCGCCGCCGCCAGACCTGCCGCCGGAGCCGCTGCCATCCGGAACATCCGCCCCAGGTAAGCCTCATCCTGGGGGGAATCCGCGGAGGGGGGCAGGACGTTCTGCCATGGATTTCGGGAGGCCGAATGCCAGTGCATTCGGCCTCCCTGAAATCTGTGGCAGAATTTTCCGCCATCCCTAGCTGATTGTAGGGGTGGACGAAAGTCCCTTACCTGTCGTCGAAGGACGTTCGCGGTGGGGGGGAGGCGCTTCGCTGCTCCCCCCACGAAGTTCAGGCCGGGGGGGAGGCTTCCCGCCTCGCCCCGGCTGAAATTCAGGCTGGGGGGGAGGCTTCCCGCCTCGGCCCGGCCGCAATTCAGGCCGGGGAGGAGGCTTCCCGCCTCGCCCGGCCGCGAACGCGAAAGTTTTTTTTTTTTTTTAAATGCCCCCTGATAGGCTACGTAGCCTATCACGGCTAGATCTGCAAAGTCAGCCATGATAGGCTACGTCAATCGTCACGTAGCCTATCACGGGTGACTTTAAAAAAAAACAAAAAAAGCGTACGCTAATGGCGGCCCCCAAAGGGAGCCGCCATTCGCGTTCCTTATTTAGTCGCTGTAGTCTACGTAAATGTTTATGTAGACTACAGCGAAAATAAGGGCAACGCAAATAGCGTTGCCCTTATTTTTGCCGTAGTCTACGTAAACATTTACGTAGACTACAGTGACCAAATAAGGAACGGGAATGGCAGCTCCCTATGGGGGCCGCCATTATCCGTACGCGCTTTTTTTTTTTTTTTTAAGTCAACCGTGATAGGCTACGTGACGATTGACGTAGCCTATCACGGCTGACTTTGCAAATCTAGCCGTGATAGGCTACGTGAATCGTCACGTAGCCTATCAGGGGGCGTTTTTTTTTTCTTTGATTGCAATGGCGGCGGCGGCAGCCGGTCGAAAGACCGGCTGCCGCTCCCGCCCCGCTCGAACACCCGCTGAACCGCCGGCCGGACCCGCCACCGGGAGGGACATTCGGTGAAGGTAAGTCCCGTCCCAGGGGGGGGGGTGCGGGGCGTGGGGGGGTTCGGAGGATTTCTCCCCGAAACTTGTTCGGGGGGCCGAACACGTTGGCACTCAGCCCCCCGAAGTTTCAGGGAGAAATTCTCCGCCATCCCTAGCTGATTGCGGCTTTCTAGCTATGGGAGGGTAGAGTGGGGGAGGAGGTTGCTGTATGACTAGAGATGTACGAAAGTGGCTTGCCTTTTCGTGGATTCTGTTCATGGTGCAGAGGGAGGCATTCCATCCCTTCCCCCGGAATCCTCGACAGTGGGGGAGGCGATCTGGTCTTCTCCCTGGAATCCTCGACGGCCAGCTCTGCTCTGCAGCAGCTCCGCGGAGCAGCCGGCCAGGCCCAGGCAGGCCAGAGCCGTCCGCAGCTGGATTTCTGGCCGTGGAGGGCTCTGGATAAAAAAAAAAAAGCATACGCAAATGGCGGTGGCCATGGCCGCTGCCATTTGCGTAAGCTTTTTTTTTTTTTTTAACCCAGACGTGATAGGCTGCGTAAGTCTTTACGTAGCCTATCACGTCTATGCGGGGGGGAAGACACAGACTGCAAATGGCGGCGGCAGCAGCCGGTTGGAAGACCAGCTGCTGCCGCCAATGCCGAAGCCGCTGCTGGAGCCAACGTCATCTGGAACATCCGCCCCAGGTAAGTCTCATCCTGGGGAGGATCCGCGGGGGGCGGGGGAGTAGCAGGCCATTCCGCAATGGATTTCGGGGGGCTGAATGCACTGGCATTCAGCCTCACCGAGATCCGTCGCGGAATTCTCTGACATCCCTATGTACGACACATTGGATGTGTTGTACAGGCATTTCTGCCCTCCCCAGCCTGGAACACCACCACAACCTGGAACACCACCTGGAACACCACCATTAGATGGAATGCCTCATTTCATCTAATCCAAGCTCCCCTTGCAAGCACGGAGGACAGGGCTGTTCCGCACTGCCTGCAAGGCAGCGCTGAAGTGCGGGGAGGTAAGTTCTCCAAGAACTGACCTCGGAACATGGGCTCCAAGGTCGGTTCCTGGAAATAGGGATGGACGAAAGTCCTTTACCTTATCCCGCAGCTTGCTTCGCGGTGGGGGGGGAGGTGCTCCATCCCTCCCCCCAATATTCTGGGCGGGGTGGGAGGTGCCCCATCCCTCCCCGCCGAAATTCTGGCTGGGGGGGAGGCGCCCCACCTCTCCGGCCGAAATTCTGGCCGGGGAAAGGCGCCCCTCCCTCCGGCCGCGAATCTCATCTCCTGCCAGGACGCAAATGGCGGCGGCCATGGCCGCCTCCGTTTGCGTCCCTGCAGTCAGTCGTGATAGGCTACATAAATCCTTACGTAGCCTATCACAGCTGACTTTGTAAAATGGGCTACCGCCATTTGTGTTCCTCATTTGGGTACGTGTAGTCTACGTAAACATTTACGTAGACTACGGTGAAAATAAGGGCAACGCTATTTGTGTTGCCCTTAGTTTCGCTGTAGTCTACATAACTGTTTACGTAGACTACACGTGCCCAAATAAGGAACGCAAATGGCAGCGCCCATGGGTGCTGCCATTTGCACACACGCTTTTTTTGTTTTTTCCCCAAAGTCAGCCGTGATAGGCTACGTAAGGATTTACATAGCCTATCACGGTGTTTTTGTAAAATCTAGCCGTGATAGGCTACGTAAATCTTTACATAGCCTATCATGTTTGTTGTTGTTGGGTTTTTTTACTGGGAAATGGCAGTGGCGGCGGCCGGTCGGAAGACCAGCCGCCGCTGCCGAACCGCTGCCAAACCGCCACCGAACCGCCGCTGGGAGCCGCCAGTGCCAGGGACATTTGACAAAGGTAAGTCCCATTCCGGGGGGTGGCGGGTGGTGGCAGGTTTCTCCACCAATTTCGGGGGGCCGAATGCATTGGCATTTGGCCTCCCGGAGATTTGTGGAGAAATTCTCCAACATCCCTACCTGGAAAACAACATATCCTATGGCCATCTAGCCTCTGTCTAGCAGCCATAGGTTTGCTCCCTAAAGTAAAAAAAAAAAAGGGGGGGGGAATCAGGATTGGGCATGAGAAATTATTCTTTAGAGAATGCAATTGCAGGCTGGAGGTGGGGTAGGGTGGGGGGTCAATCTTTCTTTTCATTTTTAAAATCACATTTGTAATATTTTACCTTCACTTTTAAAAAATTACATTCATTTCAATCTTTTCATTGATGTAATTGGCAATCTGTCCTGTCTTCTACTGCTGTAATGTTGTTATTTTCCAAGTGGCATGGGCATTGCATCTCTTTGATTCCTTCGCCACAGCATCAAATCTGCCAAATTTCAGGCAGATTGGAAAAAACGGCTCCCCATTTTAGGGGCAATTTAAGAAGGGGAACATCCTAAAAACTTACCATTGTTTTCAATGGAAGACCTAGCTAGTCTTTTCCTTGAAACTTCAGTGTTTTCCTTCCGAATGGCACAATGTTTCCAGATGTTTGTTCTACTACCCTCCCCCAGGTGATCAGACCTGAAATTAAGTGAGCAAGGTATCCAACATGTAAAATGAAGTTGAAAATAAAAAGAAGGGTGAAAAATAAAATAAAATGCCTGCACCTACATTTGCTTTTCATATTCATTTTTTGCTTCTTTTTATTTGTTTGAATGCAAAACAAATGCAGATTTTTTTTAAAAAAATCATTCATTCATTCTTAAAACAAATGAACCCCCAGTCTGAAACTAATAGATAAACAGCAACTCATAGCCCAATCCTGAGCCAGGAAGAGTATGGATCTTTTCATTTAATAGAAATCACACACAAATACTCCTCTTCATCCCCAACCTTTTTCCCAATTGTACAGGACCAGATTTTGGAAGAAAGGAGCCAAAATACTTAGTCAGGATACAGAATATTTCAACAAGTGTAATCTGTAAAAAATAACCATGCTCCTTAATTTCTGTGTGGTGTGCAGATGTAACCAATCCTGCCTTTAAGCTACATGGGTGACATCCAATATCAAATGAATGGACTTGTGGCCATTGAATGGGACTTTCCCTTCCTCTCTTCCCACCCCTATTTTTCTATAGGCAAAATTTGGTGGTAATACTAGTCTGGTGGCTATTCTGCTTAGAGCTGTGTGCAAATGTCCTCTCAAAATTCTCCACCCTATTTGTGGGAGAGAAATTGGGGGACATTTTTATGGAATTTCTCTGGATGGGTGGTGAAATTCTCCAACATATTCTCACAGCTAGGTCTCACCTTTGGCAAGGGGTGTGGCACAACTTTCTTTTTTCACTAAAGTATCAGAGGTGGTATGCCTATGTACATGAGTTGCTGGGGAACATGGGTGGGAGGGTGCTGTTGCACTCATCTCTTGCTTGTGGGTTCCTGGTCGACAGCTGATTGGCCAGTGTGTGAGCAGAATGCTGGACTGTATGGACCCTTGGTTTGATCCAGCATGGTGGTTCTTATGCTAAAGGGCTTTTTTGTGGGGTGGGGTTGTACTGCCACTGCAAGTGTCAACAGTAGCAACTATGTTGGCAGGGTGGCCCCATTTTGCATCCTTCAGAATGCCCCATACCTAGCATCATTCTGGGGTGTTGTTGGCAGGCGGGGGAGGGGAGATGGACACCACCAAAGAAATGGTGGAGGAAAATTGTAGAAAATTCTATAAATTGGCCTTTTATTTCTAAGGGGTAAGAAAAAAGGAACTCCCCCCCCCCAAGAAAAGGCTCTTCTGAGAAATTTTGGCTCAGCTCTCTATTCTTTAGAGTTTGGCACCTTTTCCAGAGTCTTCCAAATGTTAAATTTCTGAGGGGTGTTTGGGATACATCTATTGCAGATGATTATAATGCTGCTTCTTCCCTGAGAGCCCTGGAGCTAGGGATGTCAGAGAATTCCTCCATGGATCTCCGTGAGGCTGAATGCCAGTGCATTCGACCCCCCGAAATCCATGGCAGAATGGCCTGCCACCCCCTCCCCCCCCGCTGATCCCCTCTGGGATGAGACTTATCTGGGGCGGATGTTCTGGGCGGCAGCGGCTCCGGCGGCGGCTTCAGTGGCGGCGACGGTGGCGGCTGGTCTTCCAACTGGCTGCCACTGCCGCCATTTGCAGTCTGGTTGTTTGGGTTTGTTTTTTTTTTTTTTTTACAGAACTTACATAGCATATCATGTCCTGGTTAAAAACAAAAAACAAAATGCATACGCAAATGGCAGTGGCTATGGCCGCCGCCATTTGCGTTCCTTATTTTTTGCCGTCTTAGTCTACGTAAATATTTACGTAGACTAAGACGGTGAAAATAAGGAACGCAAATGGTGGCGGCCATAGCCACCACCATTTGCATACACCGTTGTTGTTGTTTTTACCCAGCAGCCAGTCCGCGGCCGGAAATCTGGCTGTGGATGGCCCTGGCCTGGCCGGCTGCTCCGCAGAGCCACTGCAGAGCAGAGCTGGCAGTCGAGGATTCCAGGGGGAGGACTGGATCACCTCCCCCCCATTGAGGATTCCGGGGGGTTGGATGGAGCGCTTCCCCCCCTCCAGCGGACACCGCCACCGGAACAAGGTAAGGGATTCATACATCCCTACCTGGAGCAGGCGTGAGGGGAGAGGGAAGTGTTGTGTCCAGCTTCAAGGAGGAGGTAGAGTCAGTGTGACAAAATCTGTCCTGTTTCATGAAAGTTTTCTTTTCCCATGAAAGGGGCTTTCATTTTCCTGCATCATGCTCAGGGTATTTTATAATTTATTTTGAATTCCCTTGGGTGGTCTCTTGAGCTTTCCTAATCACTGTGAGGCGGTTGATGGGGCTGTGTGTGTGTGTTTGTATGTGTGCGTGCACATTTTCCTTTCTATTACACATCTTTCCATTTCTCTGCAGCCTCCCAGGCTGCCTGCACATCCTGATCTGAAAAAGCCCTATGGGATGAATTACCTCATGATGATGATGATGATGATTTATTACATTTCTATATCAGCCCATAGCCAAAGCTCTCTGGGCAGTTTACAAAGATTAAAAATCATTCAAATACAGCATACAAAGTTTAAAAACCATTTACATAAAAATACGCAGACAGTATACACAAAGACAACACATACTGTATCTAACTTTGAGCAATCCACCATATCCATAAGACAATCCAAGACTGATTAAAACTTCATCATATGCTGCCAAATGCCTGAGAAAAGAGAAAGTTCTTAACCCACCACCACAAAGATAACAATGTTGGTGACAGGTGGGCCTCATTGGGGAGATCATTCCATAATGGCGGGGGGGGGGGGACACCACTGAGAAGACCTTCTCATTTGTTGCTGCCTTCCAAGCCTCCCTCAGAAGAGGCACCCGGAGGAGGACTTCAGATGCTGAGCATAGTCTGCAGGTAGGTTCATGTCGGGAGAGGCACTCCATCTTAACCTTGGCGTTAACTGAAGTGTGGAAAGCCAAGGAGGCTCCAGGCTGCAGAAGAGATGAAGACAGGACACTTCTCAGACACATCATAAGTAAGGTAGCCACTCTTACAAGAACCCTGCCTGAACCAAACCCATGAGAATTTCTCTGAAATTTTCTCCTTTGAATTTCCTTACAGAAAGGATGATGATGATGATGATGATGATGATGACCATATCAAATCGAATGTGAATGGTCAGAATATGTGGCATAAATTTTTATTTTATTTATTTATTTACTTAATTTATTCCCCGCCTTTTTCCCACTCGAAAGGAACCCAAGGCGGCTTACATTATCTCCTCCTCTCCATTTTATCCTCAGAACAACAACCCTGTGAGGTGGGTTGGGCTGAGAGTGTGTGACTGGCCCAAAGTCACCCAGTGAGCTTCCATGGCCGAGTGGGGACTAGAACCCGGATCTCCCAGCTCCTAGTCCAACACTCTTGCCACTACACCACACTGGCTCTCCATTTTTTGGCACAGCATTCATTCTACTCACCATGTGGAGAGTCTCTCCAACAGCACCTAGTCTTCCAATAAGACATCCAGTGCTGGAGAGAGGCAGAGACTATCCCCAGTTCAGCTTAACACACTGCATCATTATTACCAGTGGGTTCAAAATACAAATATGTGGGACCTCTCCGGGAAAGTTCACAAGCCGTATTAAAACTCTCTTTGGTTCTTTTGAACCAAATGTTTGACTCAAGCAGAAACCTCCAAGTTCTCCTCCAATTATTGTTGCTGTTGTTGTTGCTGCTTTAGGTAGAATTTGGTGGTAAGTCTACAAAAAATAAAAATAAAACAAAATAAAACAGCCTCCATAGACAGCCTCTGTAGACTTCCAGAAAATGAAGAATTGGTGCAGCTACACCAATTTCATTACATTACATGACTTGTTAATTAATGTTCGTCTAACCCTTGTCATCCAGCCTCTCTCTAAATCCATCCATGTGGAAATCTCAGTATGGCTAATCCATACACTGCTTCCCACAATGTCCACCATCTTCCTTCAGGTGCTTTTGTATATTGTCAAGGAATTAAAAGAATAGCTTTATTGAAATTGCTGGGAAGGCTACTGCTAATTGCTAACTCACCTCTTTCAAAGCAATATAAGATACCTTTTTATAAAATGCCAGGCAGTGAGCAACTAAAAGTGCTTAATGATACATAATTAACAATTTGTAGAAAAGTAAAATTTGGAGATTAGTTAAAAAAAAAGTAGGAATTTTATTAAAGGGAAGATGCACAAAGACACAAGCAGGTTCACAATGAAATCTGGATAATTTAAGAAAAGTAATTGGCAAAATGCCCTGGATGGTACCCAAAGGAGACATGTAAGACAGTAAAGCCCTATCATTTGGGTCAAAGAGTGAATTGTATAAGGAAGAGTGTAAGTCTTAGTGATGGCAGAGAATACAGCCATGGATTTCAGTGAGGCCGAATGCACTGGCATTCGGCCCCCCAAAATCTGTGGTGGAATGGCCTGCCTCCCCCGCCCCCCCGCAGATTCCCCCCAAGACGAGGCTTACCTGAGGCAGATGTTCTGGACAGCGGCCGCGGCGGATTCGGCAGCGGCGATGGCTAGTCTTTCGACCAGCTGCCACGGCCGCCATTTGCATCCTGGTCTTTGCTGTGATAGGCTACGTAAGTATTTGCATAGCCTATCATGGCAAGCCAAGCAAAAAAAAAAATGGCGTACGCAAATGGCGGCGGCTACAGTGGCTGCCATTTGCATTCTCTATTTTTTGTCATTTTAGTCTACGTAAATATTTACGTAGGCTATTATGGCAAAAAAAAAAAAAGGAACACAAATAGTGTACTGGGTGCTATTTGCGTTCCTTTTTTTCGCCGTTTGAGCCTATGTAAATATTTACGTAAGCTATTAAGATGAAAAAAAAGGGACGCAAATAGCGCCCACTACGCTATTTGCGTTCCCCTTTTTTTGCCATAATAGCCTATGTAAATATTTACGTTAAGCTAAAACGTTGAAAAATAGGGAACGCAAATGGCGGCGGTGTCTGCTGTAGCTGCCGCCATTTGTGTATGCTGTTTTGTTTTTGTTTTTTGCCCAGCCGTGATAGGCTACGTAAATACTTACATAGCGTATCATGGCAGCTTGGCTGGACGCAAATGGCGGCTGCTATGGTGGCTGCCATTTGCGTCCGCAGCAGCCCATCCGCGGCTAGAACTCCGGCTGCGGATGTAGGAGTGCACGAAAGCCACTTACCTGGTCTCGCAGCTTTTCGCGGTGGGGGGGAGGCACTTCGCTGCTCTCCCCCCGAAGTTCAGGCGGGGGGGAGGCTTCCCGCCTCGCCCGGCCGAAATTCAGGCCGGGGAGGAGGCGCCTCACCTCGCCCGGCTGTGAAATAAAAAGTTAAAAAAAAAAACGCCCCCGTAATAGGCTAAAGATTTACGTAGACTACGGCGAAAATAAGGGCAACGCAAATAGCAATGCCCTATTTTCGCTGTAGTCTACGTAAACTTCACGTAGACTACAGTGACCAAATAAGGAATGTGAATGGCGGCTCCCTATAGGGGCCGCCATTAGCCGTATGCACTTTTTTTTCTTTTTTTAAGTCACCCGTGATAGGCTATGTGATGATTTACGTAGCCTATCACAGCTGACTTTGCAAATCTAGCCATGATAGGCTACGTTAATCATCACGTAGCCTATCACGGGGGCTTTTTTTTTTTTTTACTTTTATTGGAATGGCGACGGCGGCAGCCGGTTGAAAGATCGGCTGCCGCCCCCGCCCCTGACGAAGACCCGACGAACCACCGCCAGGACCCGCCGCCGGGAGGGACATTCAGGAAAGGTAAGTCCCGTCCCAGGAGGTGTGCGAGGTGCGGGGGGGGGGTGCGGAGGATTTCTCCCCCCGAAACTTCTTCGGGGGGCTGAACACGTTGGCGCTCGGCCCCCTGAAGTTTCGGGGAGAAATTCTCCGCCAGCCCTATGCGGATGGGCCTGGCTGGCTGTTCCGCAGAGCTGCCACAGAGCGGAGCCGGCCAGGCAGGATTCCATGGTGGAGGACCGGATCACCTCCCCCCCATCAAGGATTCCGGGGGGAGGGACGGAGCGCCTCCCCCCCACCGTGAATCAATTCCGCAAAAAGGTAAGTGACTTTTGTACATCCCTAGTAAGTCTGTAAAGTTCAAGGTCAAAAGTGTGCTTAAAGTTTTTGCTTATCAACTAATGAGAAAAAAAATACTGCAGGAGCTATAAAGATAAAAACCGTTGACATACCTAGAAGAATGTATAGTGGCTTAATTGGTATGTCTTGAGTAAGGAATTTTCTTCTCAAAAGTATGACTTACAACTTATCTTCTCTAGCCTGAAATAGGGATGGTGTGGGCACCCAAGTCCATCTGGGAATCTGGTGGAACTGCCCCTGCCCGCACCCCTGAGTGCTGCTCGTCAAGCCCCTGTCCCCGCTTGCCCCCTCCCCATGCTGAGTAAGTGGCCTGCACTCACCCCAGCAGCTTTGTCGAGCTCCTTAGTTGCCATTTTTTGGAAAACAACATGGTGATCACAAAAATGCACATATTTGCACATGCGTGAAAATGCACATTTTTGCAAAATGTGTATTTTCGCGATCTCCATTTTATTTTACAAAAAAATGGCAACTGTGGAGCTCAATGGACCCACCGGTGTGAGCGTGGGCTGCTTGTCGAGCATGGGAGGGGCTCAACTGCGGTCTGGGAACCTGTGAGCAGGAGCAGGGCTGGGTGGGCGCCTGGAGAACCCAGATGGGGGTGGGTTCGCACATCCGTAGCCTGAAAGGTGCATCCTTAAGCCTTTTTTGTATGTTTTATTTTTTGAGGAATGTTTAGTAACAATGAGTTAATTAAGATCATGAGTCCTAATTTATTGGACAGCGGATACTATTAGCTATGAGGTCATCTCATCACAGAAACTTTATATTTTTGATTTTCTAACCATGTAAAATAGGGGTGTAGAACCTCAGGCCTGGGGAGCAAATCCATTCCAGCTGGCATCCTAATATGGCCTATCACTCTTCCCCAGATGGCCATGCCCATTTCTCCTGGTCCCACCCCCATTACACCCAGCAGTGAGGGTTTGATGGTTTCCTGGTTTTTGCACAGTTCTTTCCCCATTCTAAGACGTTGAAATGCCTCAGCTAAGGAATAGCTACTGCCAGCAAGATCTTTCAGCTAAAATACACTGGTGTTTTTGACATTTGGGGGCCCATAGCCTTTGCCTTTGGCCCTGTGTCCTTTTTTGCCTTTGGCCCAACCCACCACTGGAATGTGTCCCCTGAAAACATCTCCAAAATGGAATTGGGCTCTCTCTGGCTGAAAGAGGTTCTGCACCCATGAACTAGAAGCTCACCATGGCTGTGCACCTGTCAGCTGAAGAGCCTTCTCGCAGCTGAATGGAAAACTTGGTATTTAGGTGAAAGCTCTCCTTTTAGACTATTAAAACTTGAAGACTTTGAGAAGAAAACATGCTTAGGAAATACCATTTCCAGTTAAACTGGAATGATCTTAGCATGTTTAGCAATGCTCTCCTTTATAGTAACAAGGCATGCTTTTATTTTATGCAATATATTGTATTTTGTTGTGATACTATATATATATATATATATATATATATATATATATACACACATAGAGAGAGAGAGAGAGAGAGAGAGAGAGAATGGTGTTTGATCCAAATATTGATCTCTTACTAATTCTTGTTAGTATAAAACCAAAGATTGAACCCACCTAAAATTATTTTAGTGTATGTTTCATTTGAAGTATATTAATCAGCTGTAGATAGTTAACTAGCAGCCAAAGGCTTCCGAAGTACTGGAACTATAGATTAAGACTGTTCAGCAAAGTCCAAAATTCATAGAATCATAGAATAGTAGGGTTGGAAGGGGCCTACAAGGCCATCGAGTCCAACCCCATGCTCAATGCAGGAATCCAAGTCAGACCATCCCTGACAGACGGCTGCCCAGCCTTGTCTTGAACACCTCCAGTGTGGGAGAGCCCACCACCTCCCTAGGTCATTGGTTCTAACAGTCAGAAAGTTTTTCCTGATGTTCAGCTGGAATCTGACTTCCTGTCACTTGAGCCCATTATTCCACGTCCTGCACTCTGGGAGGATTGAGAAGAGATGCTGGCCTTCTTCTCTGCGACAACCTTTCAAGTACTTGAAGAGCGCTATCCTATCTCCCCTCAGTCTTCTCATTCATAATGCTATGCCAATAATAGTGATGGTTTCTGTGTCAGAAATATACTAATCTCTTCCAAGACACTAAATGTTGGCAAAATAGGCCCATAAACACCTGGGGGAGTGTACCAGCATTTTCAAATTACATTGCATAGGTTATTTAGTTGACCTTTCCAAATCTAATGTTTTTTCTGTTTTCATAATGGAACGATGATACTTTTCTTCAAGCCCCTTCCAGCAGTCACAGCATCGTATGCATAATATTTAGTGTAAGGAAGATGAACTCCAAAGTTATTTCTTGTTTGAAGACGCTGAAGAACAACAGATGCAATACAGAAGACACAGAGCACGAATGGCTGGCATCAGATATGAAAGATGGCCATTTCAGTGTTCTCCTTCTTTACTTTTTCAAACAATTCAGGAATTTACTGGTCAAGCAATTGCTTTAATAACAATTTATTCTTTTTAAAGTGTGATTTATGGTACAGCCTTTTAAGAACACTTTAGGGCTCAATCCTATGCATGTTTAGACAGAAAAAAGGTCCTACAACTGCCAGCATTCCCCAGCCATCATAGCTGGCTGGGGCATGCTGGGAGGTGTAGGACTTTTCTTCTGTCTAAATATGCATAGGATTGCACCCTTAGTAGAGTACGTTAAAATAAGAATAGACGGGTCAAATATATTTTTAACTTTTTCAAGATAACTTGAAAAGCTTCAGCTATCGGGCAGTAGTATAGAAATGAAATAAGTAAATAAATAAATAAAATAAATAAATTGTCATGTTACATGCAATCTTACCATTTACTGAGGGAAGATCATAAATATTAGCACTGTGCCAAATTTTTCAATCTATTTATTTTCAACCATTTGTTGTGGGCAGCGGCGAAAAGAAATTGAACCAAAAAAATTGTGGGAAGGGGTGAGAGTTTCTGATAAATTTCTTAGCATGCAGGGCTTCAGTGCTTTGTTGTTCAGTCATTCAGTCGTGTCCGACTCTTCGTGACCCCATGGACCATAGCACGCCAGGCCTTCCTGTCCTGCTCTCTCTCCCGGAGCATGCTCAAGTCCATATTCATTGCATCAGTGATGCTATCTAGCCATGGCTGAGAGGTCCGTGCATGCTCTTTCTTTTACCATCTCCCCCCGCCACCATTCTATCCTTGCAGTCTCTCCAGTTGCTTGAGCTTCTTGGAAAGCCCCCTAGAGGACCTATCAAGGACTTCCTCCCTTGGGGCTTTCCAGTGCTGCTGCTGCCTGCTGAGGGCCTGAAAGCTGAGAGAGGCATTTTTGTTTTTGCTTTGTTGTTAATAAGAGTCCTTTCAAGGAGAAGGAGAAGGAGAAGGAGAAGGAGAAGGAGAAGGAGAAGGAGAAGGAGAAGGAGAAGGAGAAGGAGAAACACTCTTTCCTCACCTTTCAGGCCCTCAGCAGCCCTGGAAAGCCCGAAGACAAGAAGTCCAGGATAAGTCCTCTAGGAGGCTTTCCCAGGAAGCTGAAGCAGCCAGAGAGGCTGCAAGGACAAAATGGGGGAAAATGGTAAAAGAAAGAGCACACACACCCCTCAGCCACCTCCTTACAATAAGATAAGCATTGAAGCCTTGTACGCAGAGAAATTTCTTACAAATTCTCAATGTCCCAATGAAAGAGGCAGAAAAATGACTGCCTCTTTCACAGGGACATGAAAAGATTGTGAAAGGGCAGGTAGGCTTTTGGCACAGTACTAATAAATACCACTAAGAAACTGGCTTAGCTTTCCCAAACAGCATTTGAAACGATGGTAGTAGAAGTAGACTCACTATTCCCATGCCAAATGCATGTTGGGACTACTGCTGTCCAGCATTTGTGTACGCCTACAGAAAACTTGGGTCTGTGGAGGCACAGATTGCTTATTCCAATCAATTGTGTGTGTTTGTTTTAATTTACCATTTAAAAAGGCATGGTTAACATAAGGTTGCATTGAAAAAACAAAGCTAAGATTAAAATCTACAGTCTGTAATGCTTACTGGCATGATCCAATAATTTGACAAAATCTTCCGTGGAATTAAAGAGATTGTTACAGAGACAATAATTCAGAAGTGTTTTGTTTTTGCACACCACAATAGCTTCTGACAGGGTGCCAAAGTCATGCATTAGGATCTTTTGTATGGTCCACTGAAATCCAGAAATAGGTCTTTATTTTCCCTCGGTGACCTGGGAGCTGCTACAGCACCACTCCTTCTGATGTATTCAGGGTCACATGAGTAGCCTTAGTAGACCATGGGGAAAGAGGCCACAGTACAGTTATTCCCCATGCCAGCATTAGGGCTCCACTAGGGCTCTAGATAATGGGTTAATGTTGGTGTAGGGAGGAACCCTTCAGCAAAGGAGATCGTTACCTTGTCATGGTGCTGGAGCTTGAGCACCTCAGTGACGTCATGAGCTAAACCGTGAAGGGACATCCAAGACGGGAAGGTCATAGGAGAGAGGTCAGACTAAATATGATCCCTGAGGAAGGAAACGGCAACCCCCCCCCAGTATTCTTGGCATGAAAACTAAATGGATCAGTACAACCAGAGATATGTCAGTATACCATCGGAAGATGGGACTCCCAGGTCAGAAGATGGTCAAAATGCTACTGGGGAGGAACAGAGGATAAGTTCAACTAGCCCCAGATGTGATGACGTAGCTAGCTCAAAGCTGAAAGGACGGCTAGCAGCCGATGGTGCTGGTGGTGAACGACGAATCCGATGTTCTAAAGATCAACACACCATAGGATCCTGGGATGTACGATCTATGAGCCAGGGCAAATTGGATGTGGTTACTGGTTATTGAGGAGATGTCAAGATTAAATATAGATCTTGAGGGAATGATATTAAAGGCAAAACTGAAGTACTTTGGCCACATCATGAGAAGACAGAATACCCTGGAGAAGATGCTGATGCTAGGGAAAATGGAAGGCAAAAGGAAGAGGGGCTGACCAAGGGCAAGATGGATGGATGATATTCTGGAGGTGACGGACTCGACCTTGGGGGAGCTGGGGGTTGCAATGGCTGACAGGAAGCTCTGGCGTGGGCTGGTCCATGAAGTCACGAAGAGTCAGAAGTGACTGACCAAATAAACAACAACAGGGAGGAACCACAGCATGGAATATACCAAGGGTGTGGAACCTTAGACCCGCATGCCGAATCTGGCCCATGTGGGGTCTCAATCTGGCCCACCAGGGTTTGTTTGTTTGTTTATTACATTTCTATCCCACCTTTCTTCCATAATGAAACTCAAGGTGGCTACATGCGGTTCCCAGGTGGTCTCCCCTCCAAGCACTGACCAGACCCAAACCTGCTTAACCTTGGCAAGGTGGCTGCCTCATGTGCCTTCAGACTATGTCCTGTGTTCCATAGATGGCTACTTCTCCTTCCCCAACCTCAACTCCTTTTCCCTGACTGCCAATTGTTTAGTGGCTTCCTAGCTTTTGTGCATCCCTGCCCCATTCAAAGATTGAAATGCATTCCCCAAAGCTTAGTTACTGGCAGTAAGTGCTGTAAGCTAAAATCGGCTGGCATTTCTGGTATCTTGGCTCCTCCCCTTTCCCTTTGACCCCACCCATCACTGGAATGCAGCCCCCAAAAGCTTCCCCAAAATGGAATTCAGCCCTCCAGATTTAAGAGGTTCAACACCCCTGGGCTATACCCATGTTACCTGGTGGCTTGGAAAGGATCAGCACAGGAGTGGTTCCTATTTCCCTAGGGTAATGTTAAGAACTGGGTGCAACATTTCAAATGTGCATGTAAGAAACTCATGCCAAGAAATCAAGTTTCAAATTTTGAAAATTCACCCATTTCTAACATTATCTGACATTTTACTGCAGATCCTAAGTCAGTTGAAATGATTCACTGCTGCCGTAAAAGAAAAGTTCAAAAGAAGTTGGAGTGATTGCACCTAATCTCTGAGCTGATGGACGGTGCCTTGGGAAGGCACAGCATTGCAGCAGCGCTCACATCTCAACAGTAATGCAAAACTGTGCTGCACGATCCCCTTGGCCCACACACACACACACACACTTGCCTGTGGGTATCATTTCAAGTGAACACACTAGCATGAGCCTTGGAAATTAAAGACTGTAGATATACGAATGCTTAAATTTATTTATTTATTTATTTATTTATTTATTTATTAAATTTATTAATCGCCCATCTGGATGGTCACCCAGCCACTCTGGGCGATGTACAGCATATAATAAAACAGTTTAAAACAATAGAATTCTACAATAAAACAATAAGACCAGAACAGACAGAAAAGTGAACCATCTTCACGGGAGATGAGGGAGAAAGTGCCATTCATTGCCTTCCATGCCCCCTCACGTGCCTTGAAGGTGATTCATCCTTTGTGAACCCTCCAAGGGCCCTTATCCAGGGCAGGAGAAGGGGGAAATGGTGGCAGCAGAGACAGATTTAGTTCCTTGGCAGAGGATATTTTCCTGCCAAGAAGGTCAGCGGGACCATGCATTCTAGCAACCCCTCCGGGAAGGTAACGTTACTCGTGCTAGTTTTTGCCATTGGAGCTCAGAAACTGAAGCTTCCTGCACCACTTCCACTCCCCACCCCTGCCCCACTTCTTCTGTCCCAGGAAGGAGGGGGAGTAGCTGCAGAGTCGGACCATTGGTCCATTCACCCAGTATTGTCAAAGTTGACTGGCAGCAGCTCTCCGAGGTTTCAGGCAGGATTATTTCCTAACTCTTCCTAGAGAAGCTGGGGATTGAACCTGGGATTTTCTAAATGCAAAACATGTGCCCTACCACTGAGCTACAGCCCCACTTGTTTCCATGTGAGGCCCTGCGCATAGTCTGCTTGACCCACATCTCCTCCTCTTTGATTACTCATAATACCCTGACTGCCTACACATGAGGTTTTCAAATTCGGAATTAAGGGTAGGGATGGCGGAGAAATCCGTCACGGACTCCAATGAGGAGTCTGTGACGGAATGGACTATGCCCCCCACCGAAATCCTCCCCCAGTGGACCCTACCTGCTGTTGGCCTGTCCGGGTCCAGCCACTGCTGCCGTCCATCCACTGCCCCAGACTGTGGCTGCAAATGGCGTCCGGCATAGGGGACGCCATTTGCGTCCCTGCTCTTTTCAGTGATAGGCTACATAAACATTTATGTAGCCTATCACCGAAAAGAGGAGGGACACAAATGGCATCCCCTATGTCAGACACCATTTGTGGCTGCAGCCCAGCGGCGGATGGAAGTCTGGCTGCGTACGGGCCCGGCTGGTGGCTCTACAGACTGGCCGCGGAGCAGAGCCAGCTGGGCAGGATTCTGGGGGGAGGGATGGATCTCCTCCCCCACCCCGTGGATGCCCAGACTGGAATGGTAAGTGGGTTTCGTACACCCCTAATTAAGGGGAGGGATAGAAGTGCCACCTAGAGCTCTGCCTAAAGCTCAAGAGTTTTTTTGTGCCTTAGACTGTCTGCATGTGGTAAGGCTGAACCACAGATCCCCAGCCTCAATTTCCCCCAAATCCCCCCACATTAAAAACAGGCTGACTTTCAGCTAGGGATGGTGTAGATGCCATTTATGTCTGTAATCTTGAGTATATCGTCCATTCACAGAACCATTTTGCATAAGACTAGATGTGTGCATATTCACAGCTGCAATTTTATTTTGTAAAATGTAGGGATGGACGAAAGGGACTTACCTTGTCCCGCAGCTTGCTTTGCGGTGGGGGGGAGGCACTTTGGTTCTCCCCCCGAAGTTCAGGCGAGGGGGGGGAGGCGCCCTGCCCCACCTCGCCTGGCCAAAATTCAGGCTGGGGGGGAGGCGCCCCATCCCTCGCTGGTGAAATTCAGGCCAGGTAGGAGCGTCCTGTCTACCCGGCCGCGAAAAAAAAAGTAAAAACAAAACAAAACACACACACCCGTGATAGGCTACGTAACGATTTACGTAGCCTATCATGGCTAGATTTCCAAAGTCAGCCGTGATAGGCTATGTAAATCGTCGTATAGCCTATCATGGGTGACTTTGAAAAAAAAAAAAAGCGCGTACGCAAATGGCAGCTCCCATGGGGACCGCCATTTGCGTTCCTTATTTTGGCATGTCTAGTCTACGTAAAGATTTACGTAGACTACGGCGAAAATAAGGGCAACGCAAATAGCGTTCCCTTATTTTCACCGTAGTCTACGTAACTCTTTACTTAGACTAGACGTGCCAAACTAAGGAACGCAAATGGCGGTCCCCATGGGAGCTGCCATTTGCATACGCGCTTTTTTTTTTCAAAGTCACCCGTGATAGGCTACGTGACAATTTACGTAGCCTATCACGGCTGACTTTGGAAATCTAGCCGTGATAGGCTACATAAATCATTACGTAGCCTATCACGGGTGTTTTGGTTTTTTTTTTACTTTACTTTTTTTTTTTGCAATGGAGGCGGTGCCAGCCGGTCGGGAGACCAGCCGCCGCCCCCGCCCCTGCCGAACCGCTGCCAAACCGCCACCAGGACCCACCACCGAGAGGGACATTCGCCGAAGGTAAGTCCCATCCTGGGGGGGGGGGCGGGGGGCTGGCGGAGAATTTCCCCAACACTTTCGGGGGGCCGAATGCATTGGCGCTCAGCCTCCTGAAGATTTGTGGAGAAATTCTCCACCAACCCTAGTAAAATGGCACTTGCTGCACTCGCCGTCAGGTCCAGGGTGAGTGCAGGTGGCTCGGGGCAGGGGGAGCTTGAGCATGGGTCCGGGGGCATGCGAGCTGTGTCAGCAGCTCAGTGGGTGCCTAGAGGACCTGAACTGTGGGGCATTCATCCATTCCTTGTCTGTTCCAGTAGGACGCATTACATTCTTATGTAACCAATAAGACACAATTCCTCCAGTTATAGTACCTAGTCCTTTAGTTCAGTTAAACCAGAGACCTCCCCCTTGAGGGCTGCACATTCCCCCCCCAGTGGCCCCCAAAAGATAAATAATAATAAAACATGGCTGACCAAAAAAAGGTTTGCAAGGTAATTTTAACTCTTTGGGTGCTCCATAGCCACTACAGATTCCATTTTGGGGGGAAATTTCCCACCAGTTCTGGGGGGCAGTGGGGAAAGGGGGCAGCTGGATCAGAGGGGGCTGAATGTGACTCACCAGCCATGTGTTGCCCACCTCTGCATTAAACTATAATTGGGGTGTGTTTGGTTGGTCCCATCAGTTCCTTAGAGAATGGCAAGATAAGAATATAATAATCGAATAAATACATAAATAAATCTTAGGATACTGATGAACCATAGGGAAAGAAGATATCAGGAACAGGCTACTTAAGGATTTGACAGACTGTGAATCCCTTCATTAGGCTGCCACTAATATTCAAACTGACCAAAGAGAACCATAAATTTGATATATATTTGGAATATCATGAAATTAGAAATCCATTGCAGGAAGAAGTAAAAAGTACAAAGTACAGAGATATAGGACTCCAGGTATGGGAAACTACTGATCTAACCCCATTAGATGATCTTATGCTGATAAGACTAAAGGTTTAACTTGAAATGTGAACTTGAACATCTGTGAGATTCAGCTACAAAGGAATCACGTCAAACTTTGAAGCTTTGGGAAGGAAACTCAAGAACTTTGGGGCCCAGATAGTTTTGTCATCCATCCTTCCAGTAGTTAGAAGAGGGATAGAAAGGAAAAGAAAAAAAAAATATTCTGTGTGAATGACTGGCTACGAAGGTGGTGCCAATGAGAGTGATTTGGATTCTGGGACAATGGGCTATACTTCCTGGAAGATGGCAAGGAACGGGTTGCACCTCACAAAGGCTGGGAAGAATGTATTTGGCCACAGCATGAAGAACTTCATCAGGAGGGCTTTCAACTGAATCCTATGGGGAAGGGAGACATAAAGTTGGGGGTTACAATGGATGAAAGCTCATGCACCACAATGGAGAGAACAGCTCTAATAGCACCCAATAATAGTCTTCACAAACATGTAGGAAGAAAGCCAGACTACAAAGCACATGATTTTCTATGTCTATATACTAATGCCCAGAGTATGGGAAACAAGCAGAACAAACTTGAAGTCTTAATACAGAGGGAAATTATGACTTGATAGGTGTAACTGAGACTTGGTGGGATGACTCTCATGACTGGAATACAGCAATTGAAGGATATAACTTGTTCAAAAAGAACAGGAGAAACAGAAAGGGAGGTGAGGCTGCACTATATGTAAAAAATGCAGATCTCTGCACAGAAATACAGGAGGATGAGCTTGGTAGCCCCATCGAGAGCATCTGGGTTAAAATAAATGGTGCAAAGAATAAAAGGATCATGGTGGCTGGAGTCTACTACCGCCCACCCAATCAAGGAGGAGATGAGGATGAAACTTTTGAAAAGCAAATAGCCAATGTTTCAAGGAAGCATAATGTAGCAGTAATGGGGGACATCAATTTTCCTGATATTTGTTGGGAGACAAATTCTGCAAAGCACGGCCCCTCCAAGAAATTCCAGGCTTGCGTGGTAGATAACTTCCTCCTACAGAAAGCAGAGGAAGGAACTACAGTATCGGCTATCCGTGACTCTATCCTAACCAACAGAGATGACTTAGTGGATAAGGTAGCAGTTACAGGAACTCTGGGGGGGAAGCAACCATGTTATACTTGAGTTCTTGGTTCTAAAGGAAGGAAAAGCTGAGTGTAACCAAATGCATACCCTGGATTTTTCATTTTAGGAATGCGAATTTTAATAAACTCAGAACAATGATCAGCAAGGTCCCATGGTAAGTGACTCTAATGAGAAAAGGAGTCCAAGATGGGTGGGTGTTTTTTAAAAAGGAAATTCTAAAGGCACAAACAATTACAAATAATTCCAACAAGAATAAAAGGTGGAAGACAACAGAAGAAGCCAATGTGTCTTCACAAAACGCGTAGAGATGACCTGAAAACAAAAAAGCACACATATAGGAAGTGGAAGGAAGGACAAACAACAAAGGAAGACTACAGGCAGGTAGCACAGAATTGCAGGGATGGCGTCAGGAAGGCTAAAGCTGAGAATGAGCTGAGGTTAGCGAGGCATGCTAAAAGAAATAAAAAGGCTTTCTTCAGTTACATGCATAGTAAAAGACAAAGGAAAGAAATGGTGGTTCAGCTATTAAATAAGGATGGCAAAATGAAAAGGCAGAGGTGCTCAATTCCTACTTTGGCTCAGTCTTCTCCCAAAAGAGGGTCTATAACCCCCCCCTGCAAAGTTGAAGTACCACCTGAAGGGACAGGATTGCAGCTTGAGAGTGATAGGCATATGGTCAAGGAACACCTAATTACTTTGAATGAGTTCAAATCTCCAGGGCCAGATGAACTGCATCCTAGAGTAATAAAGGAACTGGCAGAAGATCTCTCAGAACCACTGTCTATGATCTTTGAGAGATCATGGAGGACGGGTGAAGTGCCAGATGACTAGAGGAGGGCTAATGTTGTCCCTATCTTCAAAAAGGGCAAAAAGGAGGAACCTGGGAACTATAGACCAGTCAGTCTGACATCAATCCCTGGGAAATTCTGGAGCAGATGATAAAGCAATCCATTTGTAAGCACCTTGAAAACAATGCAGTGATTACTTGAAGCAAAAATGGATTTGTCAATAACAAATCCTGCCAGATGAATCATATCTCATTTTTGATCAGGTAACCTCCCTTGTGGACTGTGGTAATGCTGTGGACATCATATACCTCAACTTCAGAAAAGCTTTCGACAAAGTCCCCCATGATATTCTGATTAGCAAACTAGTGAAAAGCGGGCTAGATCAAACAACTATCAGGTGGATCCATAGTTGGCTACGGAATCAGACTCAAAGAGTCCTTATCAATGGGATCTTCTCAAACTGGGGAGAGGTAACGAGTGGGGTACCGCAGGGCTCAGTCCTGGGCCCAGTGCTCTTCAACATTTTTAGGAATGACTTGAAGGAGGAGGTGCAGGGAATGCTGATCAAATTTGCAGATGACACAAAATTGGGCAGGATAGCTAATAGTTTGGAGGACAGAAACAAAATTCAAAGTGATCTGAATAGACTGGAGCGCTGGACAGAAAACAGCAGAATGACATTTAATAGGGATAAATGCCAAGTTCTGCGCCTAGGAAAAAGAAACCAAATGCAAAATTACAAGATTAGGGATAATTAGCTCAACAACACTACAAGCGAGAAGGATCTTGGAATTGTTGTTGATCACAAGCTGAATATGAGCCAACAATGTGATGTGGCTGCAAAAAAGGCCAATGCTATTTTGGGCTGCATTAATAGCTTCCAAATCCTGGGCAGTGCTAGTTCCCCTCTACTCAGCACTGATTAGGCCTCATCTGGAGTACTGTGTCCAGTTCTGGGCACCGCAGTTTAAGAAGGATGCAGACAAGCTTTAGAGGGTTCAGAGGAGGGCAACAAAGATGATCAGGGGACTGCAAACAAAGCCCAATGAAGACAGACTGAAAGAACTAGGCATGTTTAGCATTAAGAAGAGAAGACTGAGGGGAGATGTGATAGCGCTCTTCAAGTACTTTCAAAGGTTGTCACAGACAGGAAGGCCAGAATCTCTTCTCGATCATCCCAGAATGCAGGACACGGACTAATGAGCTCAAGTTACAGGAAGCCAGATTCCGGCTGAACATCAGGAAAAACGTCCTGACTGTTAGAGCAATATGACAATGGAACCAATGACCTAGGGAGGTGGTGGGCTCTCCCACACTGGAGGCATTCAAGTTGAGGCTGGACAGCCATCTGTCAGGGATGCTTTGACTTAGATTCCTGCATTGAGCAGGGGTTTGGACTCGATGGTCTTATAGACCCCTTGTTGTTGTTGTTGTTCAGTTGTTAAGCTGTGTTCGACTCTTCGTGACCCCATGGACCATAGCACGCCAGGCCTTCCTGTCCTCTGCCCTCTCCAAGAGTGTGCTCAAGTTCATATTCATTGCATCGGTGATGCTATCTAGCCATCTCATCCTCTACCGTCCCCTTCTCATTTTGCCTTCAGTCTTTCCAAGCATCAGGAAAAAGTCTTTTCCAGTGACTTTTCCCTTCGCATTAGGTGGCCAAAATATTTGAGCTTCAGCTTCAGTATCTGTCCTTCCAATGCACAATTTCCTTTAGGATGAACTGATTTGACCTCCTTGCAGTCCAGGGGACTCGTAAGAGTCTTCTCCAGCACTACATTTTGAAAGCATCAATTCTTCGGCACTCAGCCTTCCTTATAGTCCAGCTCTCACAGCCATACATTACTACTGGGAAAAGAATAGCTTTCATTATACGGACCTTTGTCGGCAAGTTGATGTCTCTGCTTCTCACTATGCTGTCTAGGTTTGCCATAGCTTTCCTCCCAAGGAGCAAGCGTCTTTTAATTTCATGGCTGCAGTCACCATCTGTGGTGATCTTGGAGCCCAAGAAAATAAAATCTGTCACTGCTTCCATTTCTTCCCTTTCTATATGCCAGGAAGTGATGGGGCCAGATGCCATGATCTTAGTTTTTGTAATGTTGAGTTTCAAACCAGCTTTTGCACTCTCCACTTTCACCCTCAACAAGAGGCTCTTTAGATCCTCTTCGCTTTCTGCCATCAGGGTGGTATCCTATGCATATCTGAGGTTGTTGATAATTCTCCCGGCAATCTTAATTCTGACCTGTGATTCATCCAACCCGGCATTTCTCATGATGTACTCTGCATATAAGTTAAATAAGCAGGGTGACGATATGCAGCCTTGTCGTACTCCTTTCCCAATTTTGCACCACTCGGTTGTTCCATGTCTGGTTCTTACTGTTGCTTCTTGACCCTCATACAGGTTTCTCAGGAGACAGGTAAGGTAAGGTGGTCTGGTACTCCCATCTCTTTAAGAATTTGCCCGAGTTTGTTATGAACCACACAATCAAAGGCTTTAGCGTAGTCAATGAAGCAGAAATAGACGTTTTTCTGGAATTCTCTTGCTTTCTCCATGATCCAGCGAATGTTGGCGATTTGATCTCTAGTTCCTCTGCCTCTTCAAAACCCTGCTTGTACTTCCAGTAGTCCTCGGTTCACATGCTGCTGAAGCCTAGCTTTTAGGATTTTGAGCATAACCTTGCTTGCATGTGAAATGAGCGCAATTGTATACTAGTTTGAACACTCTTTGGCGTTGCCCTTCTTTGGAATTGGATGTAAACTGACCTTTTCTAGTCTTGTGACCACTGTTGAGTATTCCAAATTTGTTGGCATATTGAATGCAGCACTTTAACAGCATCATCTTTTAGGATTTCAAATAGCTCAGCTGGAATACTATCATCTCCGTTAGCTTTGTTGTTAGTCATGCTTCCTAAGGCCCACTTGACTTCGCTCTCTAGAATGTCTGGCTCAAGTTCACTGACTGCACTATCATGCCTATCAGGGACATTAAGATCTTTCCTGTATAGTTCTTCTGTGTATTCTTGCCACCTCTTCTTAATCTCATCTGCTTCTGTTAGGTCCCTGCCTTCTTTGTCCTTTATCATGCTCATCTTTGCACAAAATGTTCCCTTGAGATCTTCGATTTTCTTGAAGAGATCTTTAGTCTTTCCCATTCTGTTGTTTTCCTTGATTTCTTTGCATTGTTCATTGAAGAAGGCCTTCTTGTCTCTCCTTGCTATTCTCTGGAACTCTGCATTCAGTTGGGTATATCTTCCCCTTTCTCCCTTGCTTTTCGCTTCCCTTCTTTCCTCAGCTACTTGTAAAGCCTCATCAGACAGCCACTTGGCTTTCTTGCATTTCTTTTTCTTTGGGATGGATTTCGTTGCTGCCTCTTGAACAATGTTACGGACCTCCGTCCATAGTTCCTCAGGCACTCTGTCTCTCAGGTCTAATCTATTCGTCACCTCCACTGTATATTCATAAGGGATATGATTTAGGTCATACCTGAATGGTGTAGTGGTTTTCCCTACATTCTTCAATTTAAGCTGAAATTTTGCAACAGAAAGCTCATGATCTGAGCCACAGTCAGCTCCAGGTCTTGTTTTGACTGACTGTATAGAGCTTCTCCATCTTTGGCTGCAAAGGACATAATCAATCTGATTTCGATATTGACCATCTGGTGATGTCCATGTGTAGAGTTGCCTCTTGTGCTGTTGGAAAAGAGTGTTTGCTATGATCAGCGTGTTCTCTTGGCAAAACTCTATTAGCCTTTGTCCTGCTTCATTTTGTACACCAAGGCCATGCCTGCCTGTTATCCCGGTGATTTCTGACTTCCTACTTTAGCATTCCAATCCCCTATGATGAAAAGGACATTTTTTTTTGGTGTTAGTTCTAGAAGGTGTTGTAGGTCTTCATAGAACCGATCAACCTCAGCTTCTTCGGCCTCAGTGGTTGGGGCATAGACTTGAATTGCTGTGATGTTGAATGGTTTGCCTTGGATTCGTACTGAGATCATTCTATCATTTTTGAGATTGTACCCCCGTACTGCTTTTCCCACCCTTTTATTGACTATGAGTGCTACTCCATTTCTTCTAAGGGATTCTTGCCCACAGTAGTAGATATGATGGTCACCTGAATTAAATTCGCCCATGCCTGTCCATTTGAGTTTGCTGATTCTCAAGATGTCGATGTTCAATCTTGCCATCTCATGTTTGACCACCTCCAGCTTACCTTGATTCATTGATCTGACATTCCAGGTTCCTAAACAATATTGTTCTTTACAGCATCGGACTTTCTTTTCACCACCAGACACATCCACAGCTGAGTGTCCTTTCGGCTTTGGCCCAGCCGCGTCACTCTTTCTGGCACTACTTGGAAATACCCTCTGCTCTTCCCCAGTAGTATATTGGACACCTTCCGACCTGAGGGGCTCATCTTCTGGTGTCATATCTTTTTGCCTTGTGATATGTTCCATGGGGTTTTCTTGGCCAGAATACTGGAGTGGGTTGCCATTTTCTTCTCCAGTGGACCATATTTTGTCAGAACTCTCCGCCATGACCTGTCTGTCTTGGGTGGCCCTGCATGGCATAGCTTATGGCTTCACTGAGTTACGCAAGCCCCTTCGCCACAACAAGGCAGTGATCCATGAAGGGGTATAGACCCCTTCCAACCCTACTATTCTATGATTCTATGAAATGGCCGAGCGGGAGAAATGTTATCAACCTTTCTTGGCCTATTCAAGAAATCAACACTAATAGGGTTCATCGATTTAGGCATGACATTTTGAATTGCTGATCTTGTGAGTGGTTAAAAATAATATTAAAAAGCTTCTTAAATGCAGTGCTTAAAAACACGTCTTATCCTTTGAAACATTTGTGTTAGAAATAATTTAGATAAGAAATACGTTGTATTCAGATGACTGCTAGTTAATAAGATGTTGCAGTAATATGTTGCATAGAACCTCAGAATTATAAATCTTTAGGATGGAATATTGTTTATAACTCAAGAACATCCACAATTTAAAATTCACTCAACCCACCTGCTAGCTTATAGTCCCTTTAAGTTTGCAGTGCCAACCAGCAGGCTTTCACACTCCATGGAAGTCTTCTATATCATAAAAGACTGGTTGATAAATAACATGCCCTCAAAGCCAGTCTAGAAAGGATGTTCATATTCTGCTGCAAGGTGCTTTGGAATATCTGAACATTAACTGGTTTGGTCAAACAATTGCTTCTTTGCACTGGGCATCACACAACTGTGTCATTATTCCTGCTACCAGATCAGAAGTAGAAGGATAGAGGTAGAGAAGGATTCTGACATACTGTTCAGTATATTAATTGCAATTATACCATTGTTGGCTAGATATCAGCACCACTATTTCACAAATGGACTTAATTACAGCTGTGGTGTACATTAAATTTGACTGTTTCATTGTAAGATCAATATGACTGACAAGCGAATAAATATTGTTCATTATTTCTGCAGTGCTTTATGGTGTCTGGTATGTCATATTAATGGAAGGCAAACCTTATTATACTCAATTATCTAAGACTTAGACCAGCACACATTTGATTTCTTCCATGATCTCCTTCTTTCATTCAGAGTGGAGGGGCGGGTGTACTGAAAGACACCAACACTTACTTGGAGTAAATGGCTTCCTGCACTTCATAATATCTGAATTATGACCTAGTTGGTCAAACAGCTGCCTCTTTGAAATTGCAAACAATTGCTTCTATCAATTGCTTCTAGTCCCATTATTGGGAAAAAGGCGGGATATAAATATAATAATCATCATCATCATCATCAATACAGGGTGCACCTTTATGTAGTTAGCATGGAGTCACATGTGATCGGTTCCAGCTTCTTCCTCCTGATGAAGTGGACACGGTGCTTTTATCTGTAAGGCCGACCACCTGCTTACTTGATCCTTGCCCATCATGGCTCATTATGAGCTACAGAGAGAGGCTGGGTGAGGGGATCAGGGCTGTGGTGAACACCTCCCTTGAGGAGGGAGTGATGCCATCAGCCCTCAAGGAGGCAGTGATAAGACCACTCTTTAAAAAGCCCTCCTTGGATCCCCAAGTCCTGAACAATTTTCACCCAGTTTCAAATCTGCCATTTTGGGGCAAGGTGATTAAGTGTTGCAGTTGAAGGCACACTTGGAAGAAGCCGATTATCTAGATCCATTTCAATTCGGCTTCAGGCCTGGGCATGGAACAGAAATGGCCTTAGTTGCCTTGGTGGATGAGGAGGGCTTTGGATAGGGGTGAATGTTCCTTCCTTGTTCTCCTTGACATCTCTGCAGCTTTTGATACCATTGACCACGGTATCCTCCTGGACCGCCTGGAGGGGTTGGGCATTGGAGATACCGTATTATGGTGGTTCCGGTCCTTCCTCTCTGGCAGGTACCAGAGGGTAGCACTGGGAGAGGAGGTTTTGGACCTGTGGCCACTCACTTGTGCGGTGCCACACGGTTCCATCCTCTCCCTGATGCTATTTAACATCTATGTGAAGCTGCTGGGGGTATGGGGGTATGGTGTCATCAATATGCGGATCACATGCAGCTCTACCTCTCATTCAAATCTTCACCAAGGTTGGCCATAAAGTCACTTAGCTTTTCGCTGATGTGATTCGTGTGGGGTGGAGGTGCTCCGTCCCTCCCCCCGGAATCCTCAATGGGGGGGAGGCGATCCAGTCCTCCTCCCCCGAATCCTGCCCAGCTGGCTCTGCTCCGTGGCGCCTCTGTAGAGCAGCCAGCCAGGGCCGTCCGCAGCCAGAGTTCTGGCGGATGGAAATGGCGACTGTGGACGCAAATGGTGGCCGCTGTAGCCACTGCCATTTGCGTACACTGTTTGTTTGTTTGTTTGTAAATACTTATGTAGCCTATTATGGCAAACAGCAGACGCAAATGGTGGCCGTGGCAGCTGGTCAAAAGACCAGCCGCCACCTCCGCCGGAGCCGCCACTGCCGGAGCCGCCACCAGCAGAACATCCACCCCAGGTAAGCTTCGTCCCTGGGGGGAATTCGTGGGAGGGTGGGGGGGGAGGCTGTTCTGCCATGGGTTTCAGGGGCACTGGCCTTCGGCCTCACTGAAATCCATGGCGGAATTCTCTGCCATTCCTAGCTGTAGAATTCCTGTCCAAATGTCTAGAGATGGTGAGTGGCTGGATGGGGAGGAATAAGCTGAAGCTGAACCCTGATGAGACCAAGGTACTTTTGGTGGGAGACAAGAGGAGGTAGGGAGATGTTGACCTGGTGTTGAATGGGGTACAGCTACCCTTGAAAGACCAGGTCAGCAGCTTGGGGGTCATTTTAGGCTCCCAGCTGTCCATGGAGGCTCAGGTGTCAGCTGTGAGCTGGACAGCACTATATCAACTCCATCTGAAATGGTGGCTGCACCCCTGCCTTCACAACCATCTGCTCCCATCGGTAGTACATGCCGTGGTCTCATCTCGTCTAGACTACTGTAATGTGCTTTATGTGGGGTTACCCTTGAAGATGGTTTGGAAGCTGCAGCTGGTGCAGAACGCGACGGCTCGCCTGATTAAAGGTAGGCAGCCACCGGCGAGATCACATCACTCCAGTGCTGAAGGAGTTGCACTGGTTACCAGTTGTTTTCTGGGCCAAATTCAAGGTGTTGTTTTTGACCTTTAAAACTCTATATGGTTCCGGCCCAGCCTATCTTAAGGAGCACCTCCAGCAACACCAGACAGGCCACTTAACAAGATCAGCCTTGGATGGCCTTCTCTCAGTCCCATCAGCCAGGACAGCTAGGTTGGTGTGGGAGAGGGCCTTCTCTGTGGTGGCCCCCACTCTGTGGAACTCCCTCACTAGGGAACTCTGCCATGCCTCCTCTTTATGAGCTTCTGCCACACATTAAAAATGTGGTTGTTCAGGCCAGCATTTGGGGTGGGTTAGGGTATTTTTAGAAATACAATGTTTTAATGTGGAATTTTATTGTTTTAAACTGTTGTATTATTGTACATTGCCCAGAGTGGCTGGGTGACCAGCCAGATGGGTGATTAAGAATTTTAATAAATAAAATAAAATAAAAACTACTATGTTGCATAGAGGTGCATCTGAAGGGATTGTATGTAGTGTCTGGTAATACTGGTACTACTAGGTAGGGATGCTGGAGAAATTCAAGATGGACTGAAATGAGCTTGGACTTCAAAGAAACTGACCTGCGGAATCTGCTGTGGACTGACCTTCTCTGGCCATGCAGAGTCTGTCGACTTCCAGATTTTTTTCTACTTTCCTGAAATATACGCATATTTATTCATAGAAACATATGCACATTTCTGCTGAGACTGGTAAATATACACGGGGAAAACTTGAATTGAATGGGGGGACAATGCCTGAATTGATATGTACTAAGGTAAATTGTGTAAATTGTTGCAAACGCTCTTATGGAATTCCTGCACAATGAAAAAAAATCGAATCTGTCGGTGAACAGACGATGGAACAAAAGGCACCTAACAAACCATGAAACACAGACGGGGTGGGTTTTACACAGTCCGTACATCCCTACTACTATCATCAACATTTTTTCAGAGTTTCAATAAGACTATCAACATTGCTCAGAGGAGTTTCACATACCTCTACCCATAGGGATACCAAACTATCAAAAAGAATCCATGGAGATGTCTCATAGCACAATCATTTCTGTTTATACTCTTAGGGCTAAAGCACACAGTACTTTTTTTCTTTTCTTTTTAACTGTCGAGTAAATGTAGGGGTCCTGATGCGGATTGGGAGATATTGAGTTTAACCCTTTCGCCTCACTATGGTCCTAATCCAAATTGTGGCTGGGGGGTGGGGCATCTGCGAACGTATACTGCCCAATAGTGGTCCATTTGCTTTAATGGATCACTTTTTGGGCAATAAATTGCAGACATGGAGGGATATTTGATCCAAACTAGTACTGCAGCAGGGCTGCAGCAGTTAAAACCCTCTACTTTGTAAGTTAGGGTCACAGTTTGGATCAGGGCCCTGCAATTACTATAGAGTTTTTTTTTAAAAAAAAAAAGACAGAAAAAGAGACATAGCTGCTAGTTAAGGCGAAATGACCCCTTTGAATGCACAGCTATATGCACAACACATACAAAAACACCACAGACACAATCATCTTAGGTGCATGTACCACTCTAAATTTATTGGATGCCACTTTTCATCTGAGAAATTTAGGCATCTAGTTATAACTACAAATGTAACTTTACTTATTGAAGGATGCAATTATGTGCTCACTTACCTGGGTTTAAATTCTATTTAATATACCACTCCAGAATCTGTGTAGATGTGTATATAATTGTTGCAAATGGATAGATAGATAGATAGATAGATAGATAGATAGATAGATAGATAGATCGCTCAGTGGGACTTATTTCTGAGCATGTATACATAAGATTGCATGGTAAAACTCACACTGCTATAATGAATTAAAGGTAGGTAGGTATGCATATATGTGTATATATGTGTGTGTGTGTGTGTGTGTGTGTGTGTGTGTGTGTCTATCCATGTGTCTCTGTATAGCTATTTTCAATAAACAAAATACCTAAGGGCGCAATCCTATCAGGATAGGCAGCGACCTCTGAACTCGGAGGCGACTGCCTATCCAATGCAGGGCAGGAGCAGTGCAGAGGGGATCATCCCCTCCATGCTTCAGCCCCCCTGCATTTGCGGCTAGACAGCCGATTTCGGCTGTCTAGCCACAGAAAGGGTGGGGTGGACGCCAGCCAATGCATAGGAAGCATCGGGTTGGCACTTCTGCCCTTCCCACCCCAGCATGCCCCCAGGAACGCCCCGCTTTCACCGCTCCATGCTCCTCTTCCAAGTGCGGAGCATGGGGCTGTTCTGTTCCACACTGTCTACGAGGGTGAAAGTCAGTAGCCATCTAGCCACTGACTAGTGGCCATAGGATTGCACCCTAAAACAGTTTTCAACCAAGCACCGAAATGCAGGGAAATCATGAGCTAAGGCTCACAAGTCTTAGCACCATATCCTCAGGAGGCAGAAAGTGCAGGTGAAATTCTCATGCTCCCAAATGTGGACAGGATGGAGAATATGATATCTAGAGGTGACTGTGGGGTTTTGGAGACAGATGACGAACAACTTACTTCTTACTTACTTCTCCACTTACTTCTCTCTTTTATTTAGAGCAGCCTTCCCCAACCTGGTGTCCTGCAGATGTCTTGGACTGCAACTCCCATCATTGCCAGACAGCACGGCAATTGGCATCCTCTTTTCCAGAATTAGGATAGAGCATATGTGCTCTACCAAGGAACTCCAAAAGAAGTGCAGTGGTTTAAATAGACTATCTTAACATAAGAACATAAGAAGAGCCCTGCTGGATCAGACCAAGGCTCCATCTAGTCCAGCATTCTGTTCATACCATGGCTAGGCAGCTGTTGACCAGGAACCCACAAGCAGGGCATGAGTGCAACAGCACCCCCCTCCCCAAGTTCCCCAGCAACTGGTGTACATAAGATCACTGCCTCTAGTACTGGAGGTAGCACATAGCCATCAAGACTAGTAGCCATCAAGACTAGTAGTCATTGACTAATAGCCATTGATCTTAAACCAAATGAGGAGACAACTGATGAATGTTGAATATAATCAAGGCATAACATAGTGCATTTAAAGTGTGGCACCTGTTTTAGAGTTCCTTGGTGGATTACATATGTACTCTCTTAAATTCTGGAAAACAGCAGGTCTAGATCAGCCTTCCCCAACGTGGTGCCCCCCAGATTGGACTGGACCTCCCATCATTGCCAGCTGTCTGGCAATGACTGGACTATGTAAACCATGGATTTTTGTTTGTTTGTTTATTGAATTTCATTGCTTTGTTTAATGGAGGAATTGCATTGCATATATTCAGTCAGTAACCAAGCAACTTGCACCCTGGATCTTACAGCATGTAAACATCGAATTGATTTTATATTGAGGGTTATGAGTTCAAACCCATTTTCAAATTAGAGCTGTGCACAAATGGCATCTTGAAATTCTTCACCCTATTTGAGGACAGAGAAATTGGGGGCGGGGTGGGGGGATTTCCTGACTGTTAGAGCAATACGAAAATGGAACAAATGACCTGAGGAGGTAGTGGGCTCTCCCACACTGGAGGCATTCAGGACGAAGCTGGACAGCCATCTGTCAGGGATGCTCTGACTTAGATTCCTATTTCCTGCATTGAGCAGGCGGTTGGACTCGATGGTCTTATAGGCCCCTTCCAACCCTACTACTATTCTATGATTCTGAGTAGACATATATAGGATTGCTTGGTTAATCTCATACCACAATCTCCCGCCCCCCACACAAACACACACACACACCAAACTGCTATTTGGCAGGGTAGTCATGGGAGGCCTGGATCTGCTTGTAAACGGGTGCACAGCAAGAGTCCTCCTCATTTGACAGTTCCCAGTATAATCAGGGGCCCCTCCCCACCACCCCACCTTTCCCAGCAGATTCAGCCACAATAACTCACCAAAGAGGATCATCTTCTCTTTCTCTTTCTTAGCCACTAAGAATACATTCTAACCACTGTACATTACTCCCTTCAGTAGAAATCAAGGACTCCTCCCAACTCCTATCAAGTTCTGCTTGGTGGGGCTGGGGGAAATTGAAGCTACGTGTGAGACTTCCTCTCACACTAGTTTCCCAGCAGAATTGGGGGGTCCTCCCCATCACCCACCTTTCCCAGCAGATTCACCCCCCCCCAACCTGCCAAATAGCAGAGTCTGTTCTTTCTCCTTCTTGGCCGCTACTAATGTGAGGTAAATGGCAGTCATCCCCCCTCCCAACATTCCAGTTCAGCTGTTTTGGGGAGGGAGAGACAACTACTGAGATGCCACGATTTGTGATTAGTTCCATTGATTATCATTGCATGTATAAAAAAGCTTCAGATGGATCTTTAGGATCTTCGAGAGCCAGTGTGGTGTAGTGGTTTGAGTGCTGGACTAAGAGCTGGGAGATCCGGGTTCCAGTCCCCACTTGGCCATGGAAGCTCACTGGGTGACTTTGGGCAGTCACAGACTCTCAGCCCAACCTACATCAGAGGGTTGTTGTTGTGAGGATAAAAATGGAGAGGAGGAAGATTCTGTAAGCCACCTTGGGTTCCTTGAAGGAAAAAAGGCAGGATATAAATGCAATAAAAAAATAGTTTCCCACCAATTCCAATACAAGAAGAATAGAAAGCCATCATAATTTCAGATGAAAACCCTCTGGTCTCTTCAGGAATTATGACTACAAAATGGCCACTATTGTGTTAAAGTCACTTTGAAAGTGGGGTTTTGTTTTGTTTTTGTTTGTATTTTTGCTTTTTGTCTTTAAACTTCTCTTCCTCCCTCAGAATTTCACCAGCCTTCATGAAGTTTTTAGGGTATGTAAAACCAACATTTCTTTCTGGCTCCAGAAAATTTCAGAAAGATTGGTGAAACCATTTTGATTTTATGAAGTTTAGAATGAAGTTTGATCTTTATAAAGTTTAGACCCCCCCCATTACCATTTTACATGGTGACCCCCCTTTTTTTTTCTACTAACGGGCCTTAACAAAGAAGACACTAGCATGGCTCTTTTAATCTCTTGCCCTTTACAGGTATTACTTGTGTGCAGGAGCGAGTACAAAGGAACTGCAGGACCATACCTTTAGCCTTGCTCTCATTGTTGCAGGGCTTTTTCAAACTTCTCACATGTTCAGGGTGAACGTCTGCAGTGGGGAGCCTGCTCTACTTGTATAGCTTCCCCACATGATTTAGAACTCTGGAAAATCAATGGGGAAAATGTGGTCTCAAATATATTTTGCTTTTGCTTTCTGTACTATAAATGGTGCCTTTCCCTACCTGCTGTTCTTTGGACTGCCTCAGGTCTCTTCCACATTATTACACCCTAAGCTACCACAACAGATATTTAGTGCTACAGCTACTGGCTTCTGGGAGGAAGCCATTTCCCCTGTTTTATGTATGAACAATTGGCTTGCATGTGGATGGGAAAGGAAAGAAAGAAAGAAAGAAAGAAAGAAAGAAAGAAAGAAAGAAAGAAAGAAACAAAGAAAACTGACTCAGGAAAACAAAAATAATTCTGAGCACTATGAAGCTAGAAGATCAGTCTCTTTACTGGATTCCGTGGGGTATTGTCATCAGTGTATTAAAGGCAATCTGAAATCCAACAACTGAATGGCTGTTAGGGGTGCTTACAAAATTCTCATCTGAATTTCTCCTTACATTTTGGAGTTCTAAACTTCCTGATTTCCAAAGTGGATTCCCCTCTGGTGGAAGGGGCATTGCATGATTACTGAGGAGTAAGGCTATACTCTTGTCTCCATCCCTGGTGCTAAGAACACTGCTGGTCCTGCGGACTCCTGCCTCTGATGACCCAACAGCATGGAAGTATACACATGAGTAGAGATGGACAAACCTATGAATTTCCATTTTGCTGAATTTCTCATTTCCCCAACTGCAGATTTGTTTCTGGGTGCATTTGCCCTGATTAGTGCTGTGCCGACAATTTCTCCCACATATTTTTTGACCATTCCCATTCAATTTGACAGAAGAGAAATTGCTTTTGAAATGAAATTCAATGGTGAAGAAATTTCAGATAAATTCTCATGGGCTGGCCTGGCTATGGGTTTCTTGGGCTTAGCTTACTCAGGAGGTGGCTGAGAAGTGAGCACGAGTGTCCTGTTTTTCATTGTACAATCATCCCCCTGGCAGCCTGTAGCCTCCTCAGCTTCCTACACTTCAATTAAAGCCTAGTTTAAGGCACCATGAGGTAATTTCTCCCATGGGGCTTTTGCAGATCAGGAAGTGCAGGCAGCCTGGGAGGTTAGCTGTGATTAGGTAAGTGCAAAAACACCACAAAAATAAATTATTAAACATCCTAAGTGAGGGAGAACAATGGAAGCCTCTTTCATGGGGGCAGGGGGAGAACACTTTCAAGAAATTGGAGGATAGATTTTGGCAGAGCACTGACTCCACCTCATCCCTGGACACAGTGCTGCCCCCCACCCAGGCACTAGGGATGGCAGAGAATTTCTCCCCGAAACTTTGGGGGGCCGAGCGCCAACGTGTTCGGCCCCCCGAACAAGTTTCGGGGAGAAATCCTCCGAACCCCCCCCGCCCCCCGCACACCCCCCCGGGAGGGGACTTACCTTCGCCGAATGTCCCTCCGGGTGGCGGGTCCAGCCGGTGGTTCGGTGGGTGTTCGAGCGGGGCGGGAGAGGCAGCCGGTCTTTTGACCGGCTGCCGCCGCCACCATTGCAATAAAAGAAAAAAAAAAACGCCCCCTGATAGGCTACATGATGATTAACGTAGCCTATCACGGCTAGATTTGCAAAGTCAGCCATGATAGGCTACGTCAATCGTCACGTAGCCTATCACGGGTGACTTTGCAGATCTAGCCATGATAGGCTACGTTAATCGTCACGTAGCCTATCAGGGGGCTTTTTTTTTTTTTTTTAACTTCCGCGTTCGTGGCCGGGCGAGGCGGGAAGCCTCCTCCCTGGCCTGAATTTCGGCCGGGGCGAGGCGGGAAGCCTCCCCCGCCCGGCCTGAACTTCGCGGGGGGAGCAGCGAAGCGCCTCCCCCCCACCGTGAACATCCTTCGAGGACAGGTAAGGGACTTTCGTCCACCCCTACCAGGCACATTTGCATTGTGATGGATGCAAATTGGGGCCCAGAACAAGACAATGATGTTGTTGTAGTACGAAAACCCCCAAAACCCTTACCAAAAAAGAAAGAAACTGTGCTACAAGCCTCCTGATGGGGAGCCCTACCTGTGAGAAACTGTTGAGAATTTCTCCACCCACTCGAGAAATTAGGTGAAATTGTCTCCCAAATTCCTCTGCCCACAAATAAGGTGGAGAATTTCAAGAGACCATTTGCGCACAGCTCTAATGCTGATGACATGCAGCTCTATTTCTCCTATTCATTTTTTTTCAGGTGAGGCGGTGGATGTGCTAAATTGGTGCCTGGCTGTGACAATGGACTGGATGAGGGCTAATAAACTGAAGCTAAATCCAGGTAAGACTGAGATGCTGTTGGTGGGTGGTTCTTCTGACAGGATGGAGGGTGCTAACCTGTTCTGGATGGGGTTGCACTCCCCCTAAACAAGCATGGTCATAGCTTGGGGGTTCTCCTTGAGCCATCTTTGTCATTTAAGGCTCAGGCGGCCTCAGTGGCATGGAGTTCCTTCTACCAACTTTGGTTCGTGGCCCAGCTACACCCCCTATCTGGACAGGATAACCTGGCCTCAGTTGTCTGTGCTCCAAGTTAGACTACTGCAATGCACTCTAGGTGGAGCTGCCTTTGAAGATAGTTCAGAAGCTGCAGGTTGTGCAAAATGCTGCAGACAGATTAATAATGGGGACCAGAAAGTCCGAACATATAAGATTGACTCTGGCCCATTTGCACTGGCTGCTTGTATGTTTCGTTTCTGAGCCCAATTCACGATGCTAGTTTTAACTTATAAAGCCCTACACGGCTTGGGACCACAATACCTGATGGAGTGCCTCTCCTGACATGAACCTACACTCAACATCTAAGGTCCTCCTCCGGTTGCCTACTCCAAGAGAAGCTCAGAAGGTATCAGTAAGGGAGAGGGCCTTCTTGGTGGTAGCCCCCCAATAATGGAATGATCTCCCTGATGAGGCCTGCCTTGTGCCATCATTGTTATTTTTTTGGAGCCAGGTTAAGACCTTTCTCTTCTCCCAGGCATTTGACAGCATATGGTAAGTTTTAATTGATCCTGTATTGTCTTATGGTTATGGTTGTTTGCATGAGATTTCTTGTTTGAAGTTGTTTGGGCATTTGAAGTACAAATGCCACCACCGCGGCCCCATATTTGAAGTACAGTGGGGGCTAAAGGAACCCTGACAAGTTTCTAGTGACAGTATCATATAAGCAGACTGTTCTGCGGACAGCAGCCATGTGCCCACCCACAACTGGTTGATTTATGAAGCAGGCATACTGATTCATTTATGAATCAAAGCTCTTCATTTCTAGCCATCCATCTCCTAAAACATACGGCCTTTGCTGCTCAAGCACAAGTCCTATTGATTTGCATGAGAATTAAGGACCCATTGCCACGGACAGGACTGCAACATCCAGAGCTAGCATACACACTTGTTGGTGCGTGTTTTATATCACAGCAATGTTTGGGATTGTTTTATATTATGTTTTCAATTTTTTTTTTACAACTTTGTTGCTAGGACTTTATGAATTTTCCATAAATATCAGGGAAAGAAAGCAATAACCTTGATATTTTGACAGAACGAGTGCATAAAACAAAGAGCAGCTGGAAAGCACTATAGAACATTCCTCCCCCTCCCATCTTAAACTACAATGGGTGACATTTCAGATATTCCCAACACTGAATCTAATCCTTTTTCCTGATAACAGGCATTACTCATCGTCTTTCACTTTCCTTCTTTAATAAAGGCTGCATCATACTGGGAACAGTTCTTTCTCACTCACTGTTTCACTTGTGCTTGGGTTTCTGTGCAATTTATTGACCAAAGAAAATATCAGCTCAGTGGCTACATCTTTTTTGTGTCCCAGTAAGGTTCTCTTGCCAACACACACACACACACACTTTTCTTTGGACATGAAAACATTTGGAGGGGGAATGTAGGGAACTGGAGCGCTAGGATTTTGTTGTTGTTGTTGTTGTTGTTGCTGCTGCTGTTGTTTGTTTCAGAGCAGGAGCAAGGGTAACCATTATCACCTCATTCAGTCAAAGGAATTGATGGACTGAATGAGGTGATAATGAGGCATTCAAGTTTTACAATTGTTTGTGACAGGATAGAGGAAGCCAGAGTATAAGAAAACTAATCAAGCAGAGGCTGGATCCTTCTTCTTCTTTTTCTTTTTTGATGTGGTTCCTACTTCACACTAGCAGTTTAACCGTTTGTTTTACAAGTTGTGAAACAAGCTCCATTTGTTTTACAAGTTGAACCTAAGCAGTCAGCAATAATTCCCTGGGAATTCTGGAGCAGATGATAAAGCAATCCATCTGGAAGCACCTTGAAAACAATGCAATGATTACTTGAAGCCAACATGGATTTGCCAAAAACAAGTCCTGTCAGACGAATCTGATCTCATTTTTTGATCATGTAACCTCCCTTGTGGACCATGGGAATGCTGTAGACATCATATACCTTGACATACTTCAGCAAAGCTTTCAACAAAGTGCCCCATGATATCCTGAAAAGTGGGCTAGATAAAACAAAGATCTGGTGGATCCACAGTTGGCTACAGAATTGGACTCAAAGAGTGCTTATCAATGGGAACTTCTCAAACTGGGGAGAGGTAATGAATGGGGTACTGCAGGGCTCAATCCTGGGCCCAGCGCTCTTCAACATTTTTAGGAATGACTTGGAGGAGGAGGTGCAGGGAATGCTGATTAAATTTGCATATGACACAAAATTGGGTGGGATAGCTAATACTTTGGAAGACAGAAACAAAATTCAAAGTGATCTTGATAGACTGGAGCACTGGGCAGAAAACAACAGAATGGCATTTAATAGGGATAAATGCCAAGTTCTTCACCTAGGAAAAAGAAACCAAAGGCACAGTTACAAGATGGGGGATACATGGCTCAGCAACACTACAAGTGAGAAGGATCTTGGAATTGTTGTCGATCACAAGCTGAATATGAGCCAATAATGTGATGTGGCTGCAAAAAAGGCAAATGCTATTTTGGGCTGCATTAATAGAAGCATAGCTTCCAAATCCTGGGAAGTACTAGTTCCCCTCTGCTAGGGATGTACGAAACTCACTTACCTTTTCACGGATTGATTCGCGGTGAGGGGGGAGGAACTACATCCCTCCCCCCGGAATCCTCGACAGGGGGGGAGGTGATCAGGTCCTCCCCCTAGGAATCCTGCCTGGCCGGCTCCGCTCTGCGGCAGCTCCATGGAGTAGCCGGCCAGGGCCATCTGCAGCCAGATTTCTGTCCGCAAATTTGCAAATTTGCGCCCAGCCAGGCTGCTGTGATCACGGCTAACCCCCCCCCCAAAAAAAACTAGCGTACACAAATGGCGGCGGCTACGGCCGCCGCCATTTGCGTTCCCTATTTTTCGCCGTTCTAGTCTACGTAAATATTTACGTAGGCTATTACGGCGAAAAAAAGAGGAAAGTAAATAGCGTAGTGGGCGCTAAAAATATTTACGTAGGCCATAACAGTGAAAAATAAAGGAACACAAATAGTGCCCACTACGCTATTTGTGTTCCTCTTTTTTTCGCCGTAATAGCCTACATAAATATTTATGTAGGCTAGAATGGTGAAAAGTAGGGAACGCAAATGGCGGCCGCCATAGCCACAGCCATTTGCGTACAGTGGTGTTTTTTTTGGGGGGGTAGCCGTGATAGGCTACGTAAATACTTTCGTAGCCTATCACAGCTGCAATGATGGCAACAGCGGCCGCAGCAGCCCAGCCGAAGCCGGCCAGGAGACCAGCCGCCGGAGCCGCTGCTGCCACCGGAGCCACCACCGCCACCAGAACCGCCGCCACCACTGAATCTGCTGCATCCGCCCCAGGTAAGTGCTATCCCGGGGGGATTCTGCGGGGGGGGGGGGGCAGGAGGCTGTTACGCCACGGATTCCGGGGGGCCAGATTCTTTAGAAATCTAAATCACTGGAATCCGTGGTGGAATTCTCTGCCATCCCTACCCTCTACTCAGCACTGGTTAGGCCTCATCTGGAGTACTATGTCCAGTTCTGGGCACCTCACTTTAAGAAGGATGCAGACAAACTGGAGAGGGTTCAGAGGAGGGCAACAAAGATGATCAGGGGACTGCAAACAAAGCCCTATGAAGACAGACTGAAAGAACTAGGCATGTTTAGCCTTGAGAAGAGAAGACGGAGGGGAGCTATGATAGTGCTCTTCAAGTACTTGAAAGGTTGTCACAGAGGAAGGCCAGGATCTCTTCTTGATCATCCCAGAGTGCAGGACATGGAATAATGGAATAATGGGCTCAAGTTACAGGAAGCCAGATTCTGGCTGAACATCAGGAAAAACTTCCTGACTGTTAGAGCAATACGACAATGGAACCAATTACCTAGGGAGGTGGTGGGCTCTCCCACACTGGAGGCATTCAAGATGAGGCTGGACAGCCATCAGGGATGCTCTGACTTGGATTCCTGCATTGAGCAGGGGTTTGGACTCGATGGCCTTGTAGGCCCCTTCCAACCCTACTATTTTATGATTCTATGATTCTAAGTAAGCACCACTGAATCCAGCGGAGGTTACTCCCAAGTAACTAGTGGTTCAGGTAGGTAATTTTAGAACCTAGAGTGAGGGTGCAATTCTATACATGTTTAGGCAGAACAAAAGTCCTACAACTCCCAGTATTCCTTGAGCATGCTGGGAGTTGTGGGACTTTTTATTTTTGTCTATAGATGCATAGGATTACTCCCTTAATGGTCTGATTCCCCCCCCCCACACACACACACACATACCCAGTTTAAGATGGCCATGATGCATATTACTTTAGTTGCGGAGTGCAGAACTAGCATTTTTCTTCCCCCACTGCCACGTTTTATAAACGTTTCAAAATTCCTTATATGTTAGAGCAACAACAATGATTTATTTTATTTTCTTTTTGAATTTGATTTCATTTTCCATCTCATAGAATCATCGAATAGTAAGGTTGGAAGGAGCCTACAAGACCATCGAGTCCAACCCCCTGCTCAATGCAGGAATCCAAGTCAGAGCATCTCTGACAGACGGCTGTCCAGCCTCATCTTCAATGCCTCCAGCGTGGGAGAGCCCACTACCTCCCTAGGTCATTGATTCCATTCTCGTATTGCTCTAACAGTCAGGAAGTTTTTCCCGATGCTCAGCCAGAATCTGGCTTCCTGTAACTTGAGCCCATTATTCTGTGTCCTGCAAGATCACGCTGAGCATTTTGGTCTGGGAAACATAGCATGACCCTAGAACTAAATTACTTTTGTAGCCTTGTATTGTCACCCTCAGTGGAAGAGACTGCCCTTTTTAGGTTTTCTAGTCTGCTTGACACTATGCCCTCTTTGATGTGCAGAGCATCACCTCCTCCAGTATGCCCTGCCCTGCCCTTCCTATAAAGTTTATATCCAGAGATGACTGTATCCCACTGGTTCTCTCTGTTACACCAGGTTATTCCCAGTATATGGAAGTTCTTCTTTATAGACTGGCACTCCAACTCTTGCATCGGGCAGATTTCCAGATGGTGCAGGGGTTTGTTGCTGGAAGAGGAATGCCCCAGTGTATGCATGCAGTGGATTTTGGGTCCTAATGGATTGGATTGTGCCACAATATAGTGTTATCTAGAACCATAAAAAGGATTATGTAATTATGTAAAAAAGTTGGCATATGCAATTCTGACTATTGCAAAATTGCACATGGAAAGTAAGAGCTGAAAAATAGCCCCTTCTCCCCAAAATAGATATTAAACCAATTTTCACAGCATTTTTTGTTGTTGTTGCTTACTAATATGAATTTTAAGAATATGACTTTGAATGTTGTGCAAGCTCCCTTAAGCTGGGAAATGTGATTTGGAGAAGGAAATGCAGGTTGCTTTGCTTCAAAGATAGCAGAGAGGGCCAAGCATTCTCACCATGCTTCCTTTTGAGGTCCCTTCCCATCATAGAGTTGGAAGGGACCTCAGAGATCATGAAATCCAACTGTGCCAATACAGAAAATCTAGTACTACAGCATTCTTGGTAGATGTTTTCTTAAAAACCTCTAATGTAGCAAAGAGTTCACCACTTTCTCAGGCAGTCTCTTCCATTGTCAAAGAATCTGTGTGGTCAGGATGTTCCTAATGCATAATCTCTAAATCCTTTTTCTTGTAATTTGAATGTGTGATTCAGGCCCTATTCTCTGGAGTAACAAAAAAAAAATATGTTCATCATGTATGTGACAGCCCTTCAAATATTTGATGATGGCTATATTGCCTCTTAAGTGTCTCTTCTCCAGGCTAAACATATCCACCGCCTTCAACTTTTTTCTCATGGGATTAAGGCTCCGGGCTTCAGACTATCTGTGTTGCCCTCCTCTGTACACAATCCACTTTGTCGATATCCTTCTTAAACTGCATCACGCTGCTGACTGATGTTTACTCCAGCTCAGTATGCAACTGCCCAGTATTGATTGTAATAGATTATACCTACCTACTATTGATTGTAATGGATTATACCTACCTATTATTGCTTGTAACAGATTGGCATTCTCACCTACTACTCCATTGATTGCAATGGGTTGCCATTTTCTTTCTGATGGGTAGTATAGTGGGCCTATGAGGTTGCAACATTTTGTGTATGCTGACCACATCCAGATGAGACTATCACTGCAATTTTAGGAGGAAACAGCTGTCTGGGTACAGCCTAAAAATCTTATGTTTCTGTCTCTTAATTCAGCCTTCTTTCCCAATATTTATTGAACTTCTTGAGGCTGCCAATAAGTGTGGCATATTTGAAAGATATTGTATTACTTTTCATATTCAGGAAATCCTTCCAGCAATGTCTAATAGTCATGAAAACCTCATTGCTTTCCTTGGGGGATTCAGAAGTTTCAGCTATTAAATATAATTTACAGTGGGGTTTTGCTTCTGAGTTCAAACCAGATCTTGGCGCAAGGATGGCAAAACATTATTTTTCAAATTTTATTTTCATTAGTAAGCCAATACTCTCTGCTTCTTTTAGGAATTTCATATTTCAAGCCATTGATGTCCTAGCCAAGGCTAAAGACATGCAGACTAAAGTTACCAAACACATTAACCCCAAATGAGAAAGCAAGATGGAGGCAGCAAGAGGGCCTGGATGAATGTCTTTGTGATGCCTATTCCCAAATGATATTGGAATGGTGGTGTCTGTACTACCCCCATCATTAACTTTAGATCACACCTTTACCCATTTTAAAAAGTAACCTGAGATTCTTTAACACTAGAGATACCCACAGTTTTACCAGTAGACTTGAGCACAAAGGAGAATGGTAAACTTTTCTAAAGTTTTTATTCTTCTTCCATAGAGATAAAATATCCTGCAAATGCTAAAATGGGTGGTTTGCATGGATTACATGCCATTATTTTATTGTCTACTTGTTTGGACTGCACAGCTATGTTGGGGCAAAGAGAGACACCCAGTGGTCAAATTCCTTGTTTTTAAAGGCCCAAGTTATACTCCTATTTAGATCTCATGCCCTCTGACTTGGATCCCCCCACCACCACAGCCCCTAATTCCAGATGCCCAATTGGTTGGCTCTGGTTACTCTGAATTTCATGAACCCTCCAAATGCTCAGACATGCTTTCTTCTTTATGGTGATCATTAGCTGACATGTTTTGGGGGCTTAGCTCTCTCACTGAAAATGAGCTCCTGGGCTGAAATGAAGCCCTAGAGCAGACATTCCCGAACTATGTGCCAAAAGAGAACTGCAAGCCTGCTGTGAGAAATCAATCCACTAAATAATTAAAGTCTTCTGTGAGCCCAAAGGATGCAGAAGTTTTCAGCTTTGTCTCTGTGTGATCCACACTTCACTGCTTCAGGCCTTATTGTCTTCCATGCAGCCTCTGCTGGACTTGGGTAATACTGGCTCATTCAATCGCTCATGATATAGGGCTGCAGTGAAAACACCTGCCCCCAGTTGAATAGGCTGCCCCTGCCCCCTTTAACATCTTGGAATAGTTCTGGATATTTCCACATAATGAAAAGAAACACTGTCCATTACAGGAATGTGCTAATGAAGTGCATTGGTACCCAGCATTGTGTAAGCCATGAAATGCACCTACTTTGTTCTGTTGATTTGACACAAACAACAGAACAAAGGGCCGACCCAAAACATTTTGCTGCCTGAGGCAATAGACAAGATGTCTCCTACTCCCAAATACTATGTACAGAATCCAACTGGACTGGCATCTTACTTCAATACTGGTGATAGGACAGCAGTCTCCACAGCACTTGAGGGAGGCAGGTTGGCTTAACCTGCCTGTAGAACACCAGAAGTGAAGGTGAAAATGATCAGGTCAGAGTAATGGTCCAGTCTTGGGTTTTCCTTGGTGTGCTTTTTTTTATGTGCAGATGTTTTTTTCATGGGGAAACATGATGCCAGCCCTCACCTGCAGCTGTAATAGTAGAGTCCAGGAAATACATGACTTTTCCTAGACTGTGCCGAATGCATATAAAAATGTGTATTTTGTAAAAACAAACAACCAAAAATCCCCCCCCCAAAAAAACCTACTTTAAATGAACACAAATGCTCACATGTGTTAAAAATTCAGATTGATGCAAAAATAGAACAGAACAGACTTATGAAAGAACACATATGTAACTGATATCCACTGGAAATAGACTGCTCCATCCTAGGGATGTGTGATGGTGGGAATTCTGTTCCATTGACCCCAATAGTATTCCACAGTGTTTCCATTCAGTAAGAAGTGGCAGACTGTAGCAGGGGTTTGTCCCTGCAATTCTGGAAATATTTCGCACATTTTTTTTTTAGGCCCTGACATTTGCTCAAATGGGGTCATTTTTGTTTTTGTTTATTAATTCCCCCAATCTTTTGCAAGTATGCAAGAGTGCAGATTCATCTTGGTAAATTTGCCCTTCATTTACTTCCCAGCATCTAAATCTGTGCAAATTTCCTCTCCATTGACTTCCCAGCTTCTAAATTTGCACAAATTTCCCCTCCATTGACTTCCTAGCCTCTAACTGTGCACAAATTTAAAGGCTGGGCAGCAAATGGAAGGGAAATTTGTGCAATGGGAGTAACTACTCTAAGGAGCCATGAAAAGTGTGGCTGGGGAGCCAATAACTCCCCTTTCTGGATTTGCTGGAAAGTTGGGGAAATGTTGAAGGGGAGAAGGACACTGACAAGGGTCAGTTCAACACTTAATAGTGAGAGGATTACATTGCCATGTGGGAGACATCCCCACCCCTTGGTGCGCTTACTTTGTTTGCTTCGGTGCTTCTGAATTGCACAAATGGGTTCCTCCTTTGTCTTACTATTATCTTGTTTCCCACAATTTGCAACTGTTTGCAAATTAGCCTATATACAGTCTCACCTTTAGGGGTGGATGAAAGTGACTTACCTGTCGTCGAAGCTTGTTCGTGGTGGGGGGGAGGCGCTTCGCTGCTCCCCCCGCGAAGTTCAGGCCGGGCGGGGGAGGCTTCCCGCCTCGCCCGGCTGAAATTCAGGCCGGGGAGGAGGCTTCCCGCCTCGCCCGGCCGCGAATGCAAAAGTTAAAAAAAAAAAAATGCCCCTGTGATAGGCTACGTGATGATTAACGTAGCCTATCACAGCTAGATTTGCAAAGTCAGCCGTGATAGGCTACGTAAATCATCACGTAGCCTATCACGGGTGACTTTAAAAAAAAAAAGCGCGTACGCTAATGGCGGCCCCCATAGGGAGCCGCCATTCACATTCCTTATTTGGTCGCTGTAGTCTACGTAAATGTTTACGTAGACTACAGCGAAAATAAGGGCAACGCTATTTGCGTTGCCCTTATTTTCGCCGTAGTCTACGTAAATCTTTACGTAGACTACAGCAACCAAATAAGGAACGGAAATGGCGGCTCCCTATGGGGGCCACCATTATCCGTAAGCGCTTTTTTTTTTTTTAAAGTCACCCGTGATAGGCTACGTGATGATTGACGTAGCCTATCATGGCTGACTTTGCAAATCTAGCTGTGATAGGCTACGTTAATCGTCACGTAGCCTATCACGGGGGCATTTTTTTTTTCTTTTATTGCAATGGCGGTGGCGGCAGCCGGTCGAAAGATCGGCTGCTGCCCCCACCCCTCTCGAACACCCGCCAAACCGCCGGCTGGACCCGCCACTGGGAGGGACATTCGGCAAAGGTAAGTCCCGTCCCGGGGGAGGTGCGGGGGGTGGGGGGGTGTGGAGAATTTCTCCCCGAAACTTGTTCGGGGGGCCAAACATGTTGGCGCTCAGCCCCCCGAAGTTTCAGGGAGAAATTCTCCGCCATCCCTACTCACCTTGTCAGTTTCCTTGTGTGTTATCTACTCCACTTGAGTGATCCTGTTGACAGCTGAATCATACAAGGAAATTGACAAGGCAAGACTACACATATCGGACAGCTGAATCTGTACTCTTGTGCACTTGTGAAAGACCTGGGGGGGGGGAGGGGATGCTTTTTTTTTTTAAGGACTTGTACAAATTGTGGCTTCCATCAAAAAAAAGAAGTGCAAATTGCCACTTTTAAAAAAAGAAAGAAAAAAGAATCTGTGCATTGGATGAACTAGCTATTGATCAAATCAAGGCATGGGGTGGGGGTAGAACAAAATCTGCAAAGGCTGGACTGGAAAAAAACTGTCAAGATTTCATTGCCCAAATGGAATTCTCATACATCCCTAATCCATCCATCCATCCATCCATCCCCGGTATCAGGTTAAGGGACAGTCCTGCTGGACTGTTCACTAATACCCCCAAAGCCCATGGGAAGCTTATGGCACTGAGCATAGGTTTTCTCACTCTAAATCCATTCTAGGCATACACACACACACACACACACACATATATATATATGTCACAAAACATCCAATGATGTGAAAATGTGTTCTATCTTATTTATCTACACATAGTGAAGAACAGGGAAACACACTGTTCACATTTATATCCTTACCCACAATTCTGAGAAGGTAACATACTGTACATATCATATTAAACCTTTCTAGTACAGCCCCTTTCTTTGATGTCTTTTGCTGAGCTGGCTTATGATTTACTTAAAAAAAAATACAACCCCCTTTTCAACAGCTTCCAGAGCATACACATAGATGCCAGACCAAATGAGAGGCACCATAGACCAAGCTGGCAATTTATCCCTACAGTAAGCAAAATGTTGCCATTTTACTCTCTTTGATTTGTTAAGGGTTGGTTTTGAAGGAAATGAAATGAAAGGACTATGGAAATTACCTCGTCTGTAGTGCATATTTCCAAACTGAAACAGAAGTCTCTGAGTATATCAGAGAGCTGCTTTAAAATACAGGTTATTAACTTTGGTTGTGCTCAGGTATTTCCTCAATGCAAATAAATATTCATGATCAGAGTCGATCCTGGCTTATGTTGATGTTGGATTTTGTTGTTCATTTTTCTGAATTGGTGGATGAATGAAATTTTTCTTACAAGTGTCTGAGTTTTTTTTAACTCACATTTAAATGTGCCCAAAACTTTCTTTGGAATCAGGCCTGCTGCATCTGTTGCTTGGAACTGCATGGCTTCTGCTGTCCTGTTGCGCTGCTGCTTCTCTCACAATGCTCATTGTAATGGCTGAAACTAGAACTGTGCACAAATGACCTCCTGAAATTCCCCACCTTACTTGCAGGCAGAGAAATCTGGGAGACAATTGCACCTCATTTCTCCATTGGGAGGATATGTTCTCCACAGTTTCTCCCAGGTAGGGCTCCCTATTGGCAGGGCTTGTAGCACAGCTTCTTTTTTCTTTGGTAAGGGTTGGGGGAGGGATTCGTGCTGCAATTGCATCAACTGTCTTGGCGGGCTGGCCCTCAGTTTGCATCCACCTCAGTGAGCAGGTGGGGACAGTGTTGGGTCCAGCTCCAGAGACGAGGTGAAGTTAGCACTCTGCCAAAGTCAGTCTTCCAATTTCCTGAAAGTTTTCTCCCCCCATGAAAGAAGCTTCCATTGTTCTGCCTCATTTAGGATGTTTTATAATTTATTTCTGTGATGTTTTTGAGCCTACCTAATCACAGCTGGCCTCCCAGGCTGCCTGCACATCCTGATCTGAAAAAGCCCCGCAGGAGGAATTACCTCACGGTGCCTTAAACTGGGCTTTAATTGAAGTGTAGGAAGCTGAGGAGGATACAGGCTGCCAGAGGGATGATTGTACAGTGAAAAACAGGACCCTTGCGCTCACTCCTCGGCCACCTCCTAAGTAAGGTAAACCCAAGAAACCCATACCCAACCCATAAGAATATCTCTGGAATTTCTTCATCATTGAATTTCTTTTTGAAAGCAATTTCTCTTCTATCACATGAAATGATAATGGGCGAAAAAAAATGTGGGAGAAATGTTTGGCACAGCACTAGCTGAAACCTACCCATGGGGTTAGGGTGAATTTCAGGGCGTGTATAAGGGATGTCAGAGAATTCTACCACGGACTGAAATGGGATCCAATTCCCTTCAGTCCATGCCATGGAATCCTCTATGGAATGGCACCATGAGGTCCTGCGGACCCAGCAGTCATGAGGCTTTTTTTCATCGTCTGCAAAGAGTTGTGGAATTTTCGTAAATAAAAACGCAGTCTAGTATATTCCGATAATAAATACGTAAGTTTTTTTTAAAAAAATGAATTGTTCTCACTGCCTTGTTTGTGGGTGTTCTTTTTAAATTGAAATCCTCCGTCTCTGTTTACTTTCAGCCAAAACACTTCCTCTTCCTGGGGGCTTCCCAAAAGAAGGCTGTCTTAGGTGTGCCTGAGCAATAAACTCTTTGTTTAAACCAACAGTGTTTTAAAGAAAGAAAAACCCTTTTAAAATGACCATGCTGCTCCAGGACCAGCATGGTCATTTTAAAAGGTTTTGTTCTTTCTTTAAAACAGTGTTGCTTTAAACAAATAGTTTATCGCTCAGGCACACCTAAGACAGCCTTCTTTTGGGAAGCCCCTAGGAAGAGGAAGTGTTTTGGCTGAAAGTAAACGGAGACGGAGGATTTCAATGTTTTAAAAAATACGTAAATATTTACGAAAAATAGCAATTCTTACGGAAGTTATGCAGACTCGCGGAGATGGTTGGGCACCGGAATTATGGTTTTCAGTACAGATTTATCTTCATAATTTTCTGAGCAGAAAAAAAGAGGAGAATTCTGGGGGCTTGTGAACGGTGGAACGGAGCACTGGCCGCAAATTGCAGAAGTCAAGCGGCACTGAAGGTACACAATCCGTACATCCCTAGCATGTGTGTGTGTTTGTGTGTGTATGTTAGTACCCCATTAATTGGTATTATACTAACCTACCTAATTTGCACTTCCCAAATCAATGCATGAATCCAAATGTAGTAATCTTTCTGTATTTGCACTTCTATAAATTTTGTGATGCAATTGTCTGATTTAAAAACACAAACATAGAAAATGAATATACTATGGAAAATTGCCTTCAGAAACATATATATTTGGCAAAATTGCATACAAATATGTATATTAGGAGAGATACATATACATTTTCATGCAGACTTTTCTTTAAAAAATGTTCAGATTTATGCAGAAACAGAAGAGAACAGACTTAAGATAGGAAAAACTAAAAACTAGAGAAACCAAATTGATAATTCCCTTATTGGAGTGTATTAGGATTAGGGATGGTACGAGTGCCCAGGTGGGTCTTGAAGCCCGGTGAGAAGTTGCTGGTTCGGTCCCCCGGACACCAGTTCGCGGACCTGAGCTCTTGCCTGACTTGCGGTGTGCTGAATCTGGCAAGAGCTCAGGCGCCCGCTCCCTCAGCAAGGAGAGGGGAAGAAGGCAGCGCCTCTCCTCCTTCCCCCATTATTGCTACAGCAGCAGTGGCATGGGACAGGCTGGACGTTTTCCGTAAGTTTTCCTGGCCTTACAGAAAATGACCAGCTTGTCCCTTGCCACTGCTTCTGTAGCAGGTGAGGGCAGAGGGAAGAAGGAAGCACCTATCCCCTTCTCCACTCCACACCTGCTGGAGGCCAGGGTGAAAGGTTGGGGGCTGGGTGCCAAGGCCCTCCTTCCCCGTGCCAGCCCTTGACAGCTGGTATGAGGAAGAAGGGCAATGGTGGCACCCCAGCACTCTCCCTCTGGTCACCTCTAGAGAAAGCCAGGGTGAGAGCCTGGGGGCTGGCCACCAAGGCCATTTTTCCCTGCACTGGCCCTTGAATGCTGGTGTGAGGAAGAGGGGCGGCTCACACAGCTCACAGGTAAGAGGGGCGAGCAGGGCAGCTTGTCAAGCAGGTCCGGGCTGCATTAGCTGCAGGGGACAGTTTGTCAAGCTCCCCCCACCCTGGGTGGAGATGGGCTCGTCCATCCCTAATTAGGATGCTACATACATAACCATGAAGTTGGAGATATTATTGGAAACAGCTAGTGATTTGTGATTTCCCAACCCTGGCTTGATTTAGAATTAGGTTTGATAAACCAAGCCAATCCCTGCCCCCATCAGAAAATAGCTTGGTTAATTCCAAACCCAGTTCAGACCCCATTGTGCCCAATGATCTCATGATCTCCCAACCAGTCCCCTTCCTTGACTGCTACTGACCTGCTTCTACCGCACGCTTGTAGGTTTCAGTCACCTCATTAGGAACTGCATTGGGGCAAATATGAGGTGGTGACAGCTCTGCCTTTCTAGGAATGTAGAAACTAGGTGTCCATCTGAACAGCTGTTAAGATTGGTACTTTCTTTGTCAATTCTCACAAACCAGGTTCAATCAGTAGGGCAAGATACACGTTTTCATAGGGGTGTATGGAACTCACCTTTCTGAGACTGCCGGGGGGTCTGCGGGGGGGAGGCGATCTGTTCCTCCCCCCAGAATCCTCCCTGGCTGGCTCCACTCTGCGGCGAGTCCTTGGAGCCACAGGTCGGGTCTGTCCGCTGCCGGACTGCCAGTCTTCAGACACAAATGGCATCTGGCGTAGCAGACGCCATTTGTGTCCCCGCCTTTTGCCGTGATAGGCTACGTAAAGATTTACGTAGCCTATCACAGCAAAGAGCAGGGATGCAAATGGCATAGCAGATGCTATTTGCGTCCCTGCTCTTTGCCGTGATAGGCTACTAGGGATGGCGGAGAATTTCTCCCCGAAACTTTGGGGGGCCGAGCACCAACGTGTTCGGCCCCCCGAACAAGTTTCGGGGAGAAATCCTCCACACACCCCCGCACCATGCACCCCCCCCCCGGGACGGGACTTACCTTCGCCGAATGTCCCTCCCGGCAGCAGGTCCGGCAGGTGTTCATGAACCCTCCCGGCAGCGGTTCGGCGGGTGTTCGAGCGGGGCGGGAGCGGCAGCCGGTCTTTCGACCGGCTGCCGCCGCCGCCATTCCAATAAAAGAAAAAAAAAGAAAAATGCCCCCGTGATAGGCTACGTGACGATTAACGTAGCCTATCACGGCTAGATTTGCAAAGTCAGCCGTGATAGGCTACGTTAATCGTCACATAGCCTATCACGGGTGACTTAACAACAACAAAAAAAAAGTGCGTACGGATAATGGCAGCCCCCATAGGGTGCCGCCATTCCTGTTCCTTATTTGGTCGCTGTAGTCTACGTAAAGATTTACATAGACTACGGCGAAAATAAGGGCAACGCTATTTGCGTTGCCCTTATTTTCGCCATTGTCTACGTAAACATTTATGTAGACTACAGCGACTAAATAAGGAACGCGAATGGCGGCTCCCTATGGGGGCCGCCATTAGCGTACGCGCTTTTTTTTTTTTTAAGTCACCCGTGATAGGCTACGTGACAATTAACGTAGCCTATCACGGCTGACTTTGCAGATCTAGCCATGATAGGCTACGTTAATCGTCACGTAGCCTATCACGGGGGCATTTTTTTTAAAAAAAAAAAACAATGGAGTTCGCGGCCGGGCAAGGCGGGAAGCCTCCCCCCCGGCCTGAATTTCGGCCGGGCGAGGCAGGAAGCCTCCCCCCCCGGCCTGAACTTCGCGGGGGGAGCCGCAAAGCGCCTCCCCCCCACCACGAACAAGCTTCGACGGAAGGTAAGTGCCTTTCGTCCACCCCTATAGGCTACGTAAATCTTTACGTAGGCTATCACGGCAGAAGACAGGGATGGAAATGGCGTCCGCTACACCAGATTCCATTTGCGTCCAAGGACAAGCAGCAGCGGATGGGACAGGAGGCAGCGGACGGATGGCGGCAGGTAGGATCCGGCCGGTGTGGATTCCCCCGGGTGGCGGAGGTGAGTCTTTCATTCCGCTGCAGACTCCAGGGGGCTGGATTCTTAGAATCCAGCCTCATTGGAGTCTGTGGCAGAATTATCCGCCATCCCTACGTTTTGTTTGTTTGTTTGTTTGTTTATTTCATTTCTATACCACCCAATAGCCGAAGCTCTCTGGGTGGTTCACAAAAATTAAAACCAAACAACACACAATAAAACAATTTAAAATATATAGAACATTAAAACCACAATATAACAATACAACCACAATAAAACCTAGCAGCAGTGCAGGAGTTTAAAATACAGATTTAAAACAGCAAAGATAAAAATTTAGAAAGCTAAAATGCTAAAATGCCTGGGAAAATAAAAAGGTCTTCACCTGGTGCTGAAAGGAATACAATGTAGGCACCAGGTGAACCTCACTAGGGAGCTCATTCCAGAGCCGGGGTGCCACAACAGAAAAAGCCCTCCTCCTAGTAGCCACCCGCCTCACTTCCTTTGGCAGGGGCTCATGGAGAAGGGCCTCTGATGATGACCTTAAGGTCCAGGCAGGCACATATGGGAGGAGGCAGGTAACCTGGCCCCAAGCTGTTAAGGGCTTTGAATGTTAACACCAGCACTTTGAATCGGGCCCGGAAATGGACTGGCAGCCAGTGCAGCTGGAAAAGTACTGGCATAATATGAGCTCACAGGCCAGTCCCTGTTAACAATCTTGCTGCCCTATTTTGGACCAGCTGAAGTTTCCGGACCGTTTTCAAAGGCAGCCCCACGTATAACGCATTGCAGTAATCCAGACGAGAAGTTATCAGAGCATGGATAACTGCAGCTAGGCTATTTCTGTCCAGATAAGGGCGTCGTTGGTATACCAGCCTAAGCTGATAAAAAGTGCTCCGTGCACTGAGTTCACCTGTGCCTCAAGTGACAGTTCGGGATCCAAGAGCACCCCCAAACTACGAACCTGATCCTTTAGGGGGAATGCAACCCCCTCCAGAACAGGTTGAATATCACCTAGCCGGGCAGACGAACCACCCACTAACAGTACCTCCATCTTGTCTGAATTGAGTTTCAGTTTATTGGCCCTCATCCAGTCCATTACCGTGCCCAGGCACTGATTCAGAACAGCCACTGCCTCACCTGGTTTTGATGAGAAAGAGAGGTAGAGCTGGGTGTCATCTACATATTGATGGCACCTCAGCCCACACCTCCGGATAACCTCCCCCAGCGGTTTCATGTAGATGTTAAACAGCATGGGGGATAAAATAGAGCCCTGTGGAACCCCATGGCACAATTGCCATGGCACAGAGCAATAATCCCCCAGCGCCACCTTCTGGAATCAGCCATCCAAGTAGGAGCGGAACCACTGTAGTGCAGTGCCTCCAACTCCTAACCCAGACAACCTATCCAGAAGGATACCATGGTCGATTGTATCGAAAGCCGCTGAGAGGTCCAGGAGAATCAACAGGGTCGCACTCCCCCTGTCCCTCTCCCGGCAGAGGTCATCCCACAGGGCGACCAAGGCAGTTTCCATTCCAAAACCAGGCCTGAAGCCTGATTGAAATGGATCTAGATAGCCCGTTTCATTCAACAGTGCCTGGAGCTGTCCTACAACCACCCGCTCAAGCACCTTGCCCAGGAAGGGGATGTTGGCCACTGGCCTATAATTGTTAACATCCTCTGGGTCCAGGTTAGGCTTTTTCAGGAGTGGTCTAATTACTGCCTCTTTTAAAGCAGCAGGCACCACTCCCTCTCTCAAGGAGGAATTTACAACCTCCTGGACCCAATAGTTTTCATAGTCCTAGCTTCTTTTTCCCCCCTTCTGCTTACTGTCCCAGACGAGAGCAGGAAAGACAAGAGGTGTGTGAAAGTGAAATTCAAGCACTGAAGAAAGAACTTTATAGAAATGTCAAGAACCTCAGAAAAAGTTCAACTTCAGGTTAAAATATGACCAGCACACACTGGCTTCATTTCTTTCATCTTGAACTGCTTACCCCTATTTCTGAATTGTTTTTGTGACAGTTAGTAAAATCATCATGTCCACTGGAAAACAGAAAACAAAAAGTACAACTTCATTTATCCAGATTGCCAGTCTAGTCAGCCAAAACATTCAACTCCATTCCAAAACATCAGTTAAATGGGAGAGGGGTTTTTTTTATGTATGTATGTATGTATGTATGTATGTATGTATGTATGTATGTATTTACAATATTTATATACCGCTCTAGAGGTTTTTGGAGTGGTGAAAAACACAGGAAAAGAATAAAACAGTGGTTAAAAGAGTTAAAACATTTTTTAAAAGACAAACCCCACTAAAGTGGAATTTAACAAACCATGGCTGGTATGCAAGGAAGGCCTCTTGAAATAGCAATGTCTTCAGAAGGCGCTAGATGGAACACAGTGTTGGCGCCTGCCTGACCTCTAAAGGCATGGAATTCCACAGGAAGGGGACCACCACACTGACTGAAGGCTCTTTTCCTGGTGGACTCCAACCGGGCCATAAGTCCATGTGGAACTACCAGGAACTTGTAGTTATTGTGTGGTTGTCACACAGAATAATGTGAACAGTGGACCTCAAGGGATGAATGGGCCCTCTGATTGAGCATAGGTCATGCAGACATTGTGAAATGGCCACGTCACCGACTGGTCTACATTAGGGATGTCACTGTTAGAGAATTCCACCATGGATCTCAGTGAGGCCAAATGCCATTGCATTAGGCCCCCCGAAATCTGTGGCGGAATGAAGCCCCCCGCCTCCCCACCCCACGAAAGGTGTGCGAAACGGAGCACTTACCTTCTTCATTATTGCCGTGATAGGCTACGTAAATACTTACATAGTCTATCATGGCTAACGCCCCTATCTTTCACCATGATAGGCTACGTAAATATGTAGCCTATCATGACAAAAAAACAGGAACGCAAATGGCAGACGCCTTTTTTTTTTGCCGTGATAGGCTATGTAAATATATACGTAGCCTATCATGGCAAAAGACAGGGACGCAAATGGTGGTGGCTACAGCTGCCGCCATTTACTTTGGAGAAGGTGTTGTGCATCTTAAGTTTTAACCACAACAATTCTGGTAGAATGGTTGGTTTTAAGAACTCAAACCACTACTCGGATAGAAAGGGACAGGTCTAGGAAGATAGCCTACTGATCTCCATAAAAAAAAAAAAATGAACTGCCCTACCATGTTTTTTCTTAACCCACCTCATCAAGGATAAGAGTGTTGTAAAATCTCTTGAGTTTTATAGGGCCAATCTTAGTCTAAGCATGACTAATTTGGCAGGGCCAAATCCCCCAATGGCTAAGTCATCCAAATCCAGGCCTTTCCCAGGTGCCTGATGGTGGATGAGTTAAGCAAGAGGCAGACAGGCAAGCAAGCAGAAGACTGAAGGTCACAGTCAGGCCACAGTCAGTGATGCTAGTTATCAGATTCAGAATATGAATTTGTCCAGCTTGTAATGCTCAGTTTTATTATAAATTTGGTGTCCTCAGCAGTCAGCACCAAACTTCCTTTTCAGCTCAGAAAGTAAAATGAGTGGGATATCCTCAGGAATATTCAGAGAGTCCTTACCCATTTCCTGACCTTTATACTCCAGGCAATCACTTCATAAATCAAATGAGATGGGAGTCTACATACTCCAAGGTTGCTGCTGGGACATAAACATCAACTTAATAAATGGGCAGTATCTAATGGGGTGCAGCCATTAAGATAAATCATGCTGTGCTTCCAAAAACTATCACCAGCACTATACCAGTAGTGATAGCTGGCAGCCTGAGTTTTCCGGGTAAACTTTGTGTGCCAACTATCGCTACTGGTGTCATGCTAGTGATAGTTTATACTAGTGCAACATGATTTATGTTAGCAGTTGCACCTCATTGGATATTGTCCAATATCTACCACCACTTACTTGACTGAAAATCAGAAGGTTAGTGGAGGGGTTGTATTATGGGGAAGGGCTAGATGCTTTGGTCAATATATCCCAACTCCAGATCTCTTCCTGTGTGAATTACACACACATCATGTGATTACTGGGGAAGAGGGCCATGTTGCTAGCCCTAGGCCAGATGCCAGGCATGCTACTGGCCTGCCCCTGGAAGTCCACGTGTTGACATGGACATCTGCACTTCAGATCCCTACTCATGAGTAGTGATGAGCAGATTTACCCCACATGAATTAGTAATTTCCTCAGAAACTACCAAATTCATCCATGTAATCTCGGATGATCATTCTCCTTTAATGCAAGATGTAATTCTGGCTTTATGTTTTTTGTGCATGCATGGCATGCACAGTATCAAACTGCATCGTGTGAGCTGCTGGCCTTCCCCTGGAAGCTCAGGAGTTGGCATGAACTTCCAGGGCAATATCAAACTGTATCTTGAGAGCTGTAGTTTGGAATCACATAATGCATCATGATGTCATGTGTGACTGTGTTATTGGTCAGTTCCACGTGGCCTTTCTACATAATGTTTACTCACTGTTGCTGATGGAGGAGAGATATATTGATCCACAGTGAAATACAGTAGCTTTTTTTTTTCAAATTAGAAATCAACATTTAGGGATGTCATACACACCTGATACGGGTGTGGAATCCGATGGACTCCCCCCTCCCATCAGCCCCCTGGACTCCAGTTCGTGGACGATGCAACACTTATTGGATCCATTCGCCAAGTGTTGCATGGTCCATGAACGGGGGCTGCTGTCCACTTCTACCCTGAGCTGCCATTGTTATGCAAAATGGAGTCTCCAGTCTTTCCACAAAGCTAACTTTGTGTAGATTGAGGCTGTAAAGGGGCCATTTAAACAACATTTCAGGTGTAAATTGCCCATTTATGCCTGTAATGTTGTGTAGATGGCCCCTTTACAGCCACAATCTACACAACATTAGTTTTCCAGAAAGAACCGAGATGCCATTTTGTGTGACAATGTCGGCTTGCAGAAGGAGTGGCCCTGGAGCGCTTGCTGGTCACTTCCCAAGCTGTTTACGGGCTCGCGCAACACAACGAGTGTGCACGGGCAGCAGTGGTGGCTTGGTGAGCACCCAGCATCCCTGGATGGAGATGAGTCCATCCATCCCTATCAAAATTATCTCTGTTCTTCTGGCAGCAGATACAGCTAGGGGTGGACGAAAGTCCCTTACCTTTCGCCGAAGCTTTTTCGCGGTGGGGGGGGAGCGCTTCGCTGCTCCCCCCGCGAAGTTCAGGCCGGGGGGGGAGGCTTCCCGCCTCGCCCGGCCGAAATTCAGGCCGGGGGGGGGAGGCTTCCCGCCTCGCCCGGCCGAAATTCATGCCGGGGAGGAGGCTTCCCGCCTCACCCGGCCGCGAACTCGAAAGTAAAACAAAAACAAAAACACGTCCCCTGATAGGCTACGTGACGATTCACGTAGCCTATCACGGCTAGATCTGGAAAGTCAGCCGTGATAGGCTACGTGAATCGTCACGTAGCCTATCACAGGTGACTTTAAAAAAAAAAAAAAGCGCGTACGCGAATGGCGGCCCCCATAGGGAGCCGCCATTCGCGTTCCTTATTTAGTTGCTGTAGTCTACGTCAATGTTTACGTAGACTACGGCGAAAATAAGGGCAACGCAAATAGCGTTGCCCTTATTTTCGCCGTAGTCTATGTAAACATTGACGTAGACTACAGCGACCAAATAAGGAAGGGGAATGGCGGCTCCCTATGGGGGCCGCCATTATCCGTACACACTTTTTTTTTTTTTTTAAAGTCACCCGTGATAGGCTACGTGACGATTCACGTAGCCTATCACGGCTGACTTTGCAAATCTTGCCGTGATAGGCTACGTGAATCGTCACGTAGCCTATCAGGGGACGTTTTTTTTTTTTCTTTCATTGCAATGGCGGGGGCGGCAGCCGGTCGAAAGACCGGCTGCCGCTCCCGCCCCGCTCGAACACCGGACGAACCGCCGGCCGGACCCGCCGCCGGGAGGGACATTCAGGGAAGGTAAGTCCCGTCCCGGGGGGGGGCGGGGGGCGGGGGGGGCGGAGGATTTCTCCCCAAAACTTGTTCGGGGGGCTGAACACGTTGGCGCTCGGCCCCCCGAAGTTTCGGGGAGAAATTCTCCGCCATCCCTAGATACAGCATGAGCTTTTGCCCCCTTCACCAGACTCAGTTGCTTCAGAGAATCAGATGGGGAAGGGCAAATCTGCCCCTCCCTGAAATGGAGGAAGATGATTGTGTGTGTGTGTGTGAGAGGGGGGAGCATGTTAGCAAACCAGTTTCAGGAAGGAGGGAAGGCTACATGCCTCTTTTTTACCCCCTTTATATACTATGGAGAGCAGCATCTTCTTTCCTACCCCCCTTACTTATTTGTGGGAGGGGCAGGGGGGAGCACATGCAAGAGTACAGATTTAATGCAAACTTTAAAAAAAAAAAAAACCTTCTCAAAGTTTGGGGTGGAGAGAACATAAAATCAGAAAAATGACAAACTGAGAGAAACCAAAATTGACAAATCTATCCATCCCTAATCCATGGGGCTACCAGTCCGAGCCGAGTAGTACTTGCCACATTCCACATTTCAGTCACCAACGTCCTTGCCCATCCTAGTCTGTACCCTCTGCTAAAAGTAAACCACAGTTAAACCCATGGGACATTGGACAATGGATGACCATTCAATCTGTATAGCTAGCAGTTTCTAGACATCACAGATTCAAACTGGGGATCTCTCTCTACTGCAAATAGTTAACTAAAGGTTTGTTGGTTGACTGTTTTTCTATTGAGTTCACAATGCTAACTGATAATTGTGTCATAGTTATTAAAGTGTTGGACTTTGGTTGGGGAGCTCAGAGTACAAATCTTCACTCTACTAGGAAGCTCACTGGATGACATTGGCCCAATCACATACATATACACATTCTGGCCCTGCTTGGATGTGAATGGGGAGATGGTGGTTAGGGAAACTATGGGGGGGGGGTTGTGAAACCACAAAGTGTGTGCCACCAGACAATTGCAGAACCACATGGTGTTGTGTGGTTCCGCTCACCACCACCTTCTGTAGTTACCTGGTGATTGTCCTGACGTGGTTAGTGCACATCCCATTATCCCCTGCAGCGTGAACGGGCTGCTGGAGGCTGCTCTCGTGTCCAAAATGGCTACACAACTAAAATGGCTACACAACTCCAGCCAGCAGACGCTATGGTCATGGTCTGGAAGTCCTCCAGAGCCCATTTAACCACCAGGGCTCTGGCAGATGATACGGTAAGCCACCCTGGGTGGAGGGGACCCTTAACCCTGTTGCAGGGGGGTAGTTAGCCAGGGTGGCTTACTAACCACAAGGAATGTGGTTTTCTCCCCTCACATGACATGCTCAACCACCATAGTTAGTGGAAATTCCCTTATCATCATGGCTTCATGTTATGAGTGAACAGGGCTTCTCTCTTTTGGGCCAACCACCACATCTATTATTGGGGTGTTGTGAGGATAAAGTGGGATACCTAGGGGTGGACGAAAGTGACTTACCTGTCGTCGAAGCTTGTTCGCGGTGGGGGGGAGGCGCTTCGCTGCTCCCCCCGCGAAGTTAAGGCCGGGGGGGGAGGCTTCCCGCCTCGCCCGGCTGAAATTCAGGCCGGGGAGGAGGCTTCCCGCCTCGCCCGGCTGCGAACTTGAAAGTTAAAAAAACAAACAAACACCCCCGTGATAGGCTACGTGACGATTAACGTAGCCTATCACGGCTAGATCTGCAAAGTCAGCCGTGATAGGCTACGTTAATCGCCACATAGCCTATCACGGGTGACTAAAAAAAAAAGCACGTACGCTAATGGCGGCCCCCATAGGGAGCCGCCATTCGCGTTCCTTATTTGGTTGCTGTAGTCTACGTAAAGATTTACGCAGACTACAGTGAAAATAAGGGCAACGCAAATAGCGTTGCCCTTATTTTCGCCATAGTCTACGTAAAGATTTACGTAAACTACAGCGACCAAATAAGGAACGCGAATGGCGGCTCCCTATGGGGGCCGCCATTATCCGTACATGCTTTTTTTTTTCTAAAGTCACCCGTGATAGGCTACGTGACGATTTATGTACCTATCACGGCTGACTTTGCAAATCTAGCCGTGATAGGCTAAGTTAATCGTCACGTAGCCTATCACGGGGGCGGTTTTTTTTTCTTTTATTGCAATGGCGGCGGCAGCAGCCAGTCGAAATACCGGCTGCCGCTCCCGCCCCGCACGAACACCCGCCGAACCGCCGGCTGGACCCGCCGCCGGGAGGGACATTCGGCAAAGGTAAGTCCAGTCCCAGGGGGGTGCGGGGGGCGGGGGTGTGTGGATAATTTCTCCCCGAAACTTGTTCGGGGGGCCGAACACGTTGGCGCTCGGCCCCCCGAAGTTTCGGGGAGAAATTCTCCGCCATCCCTAGGGATACCCCCCCCACCAGGATTCTGGCCTGAGATCATTGGAGATTAGGGATGTATGAAACACCTACCTGGCTCCGTGCTGGGCAATCCGCAGTGGGGGGAGACACTCTGTCCCTCCCCCCGGAATCCTCCCCAGCTGGCTCTGCTCTGCAGTGACTTGGGGGAGCCACTGGCTGTGGCCGCCCACAGCCAGACATCCAGCCACTGGACTGCACAGGGACGCAACTGGTGGCCACCATAGCCGCTGCCATTTGAGCCCCTGTCTTTTGCCATGATAGGCTACGTAAATATATATGTAGCCTATCACGGCTAAAGACACGGATACTTATGTAACCTATCACGGTTTGCCAGGGATGCAAATGGTGGCCGGTGTAGTGGCTGCCATTTGCTGCTGCAGCCCAGCAGTGGCTGGAGCTGCCGTTGCCACCGGAGCCGCCGCCGCTGGAGCTGCCACCGCTGCTGGAGCCACAGCCTGGTAGGCTCCATTTCACGGGGCTTTCATGGGGTGGTGGGGCGGGTTGCTCCGTTCCGCCTAGGGATGGTGGAGAATTTCTCCCCAAAACTTCGAGGGGCCGAGTGCCAATGCATTCGGTCCTCCGAAGGTTCAGGGAGAAATTCTCCGCCCCCCCGCCCCCCCCGGAATGGGACTTACCTTTCACGAATGTCGCTCCTGGCGGTGGGTCCCGGCGGCGGTTCAGCAGGTCTTCGTCAGGGGCGGGGGCGGCAGCCGGTCTTTCGACCGGCTGCCGCTGCCGCCATTACAAGAAAAGTAAAAAAAAAAAATGCCCCTGTGATAGGTTACGTAACGATTAACATAGTCTATCACGGCTAGATTTGCAAAGTCAGCCGTGATAGGCTACGTTAATTGTCACGTAGACTACGGCGAAAATAAGGGCAACGCAAATAGCGTTGCCCTTATTTTCGCCATAGTCTATGTAAATCTTTACGTAGGCTACAGGGACCAAATAAGGAACATGAATGGCGGCTCCTTATGGGGGCCGCCATTTGTGTACGTGCTTTTTTTTTTTTTTAAATCACCCGTGATAGGCTACGTGATGATTAACGTAGCCTATCATGGCTGACTTTGCAGATCTAGCCGTGATAGGCTACGTTAATCGTTACATAGCCTATCACGGGGCTTTTTTTTTTTTTCTTTTGAAGTTCGCGGCCAGGGAGACGGGGCACTTCTCCCTGGCCTGAATTTCGGCCAGGCGAGGCGGGAAGCCTCCCCCCCAGCCTGAATTTCGGCCGGGTGAGGTGGGAAGCCTCCCCCCCTAGCCTGAACTTCGGGGGGAGAAGCGAAGCGCCTCCCCCCCACCGCAAAGCAAGCTGCGAGACCAAGTAAGTGACTTTCGTACATCCCTAGTTCCACAATGGATTCTGGGGGGCCGAATTCACTGGAATTCGGCCACCCTGGGATCCATGACGGAATTCTCTAATATCCCTATTGGAGATAGGGTGAGATATAAACCATCACCACCACTACTTCTACTTATCTCTGAAAACACAGCAATATTAAATGGCATGCTACATACTGTAATTTGAAGTTGATTCTTGCTTTTTAAAAGAAAATATAATTAGTTGGAAGACACATTCATTCTTTTTCTGAAGTCTTCAATGTCTGGCTTGCTTGCTTGTTTCATTTTGCCCTTCAGCAAAGAGCTAAGAGGGCACAATTGATGGACTGATGACAAGATCATTGGTTTATTGTTTTTCTGCCTCTGATAACCTATAACCAGAGATATTATATCATCCCCTCAAAAAATAGTTTCCCTCAACTGACAAGGAGAGCACTTGAATGATTTGATATTGACCTACTTGAAGTTTGATAGGCATCCAGGCTAGAAGAGTTATTTATTAGAGAACAGAAAGTGATTGCTTGATCAGAGGAACATTCCAGCAACATGATTCCCTTTTTGTTTTTGTTGATCTTCAGCTATTGGGTGGTATAGAAATGAAATAAATAAAATAAATCTTGATTATTTCTTCAAGCAAATTTGGAAGCACAGTAGTTTTGAATAGGCAATAGAATCTTGATAGGGGAAAGGTTGTATTCTGGAATCAGAAAATCTGGAAAATGCTGTGCCTTATGTATGAGAAATAAAAATTATATATATATATATATATATATATATATATATATATTCCATGAGGCACATGCAATCCCTGAACAAACCCTTATCTACTCATACACTCCTCAACATCTTGACTATCATTGCCTTAAATTCAATATCTGTCTAGACTTAAGTTAGATGAGTCTAATGTAATGAAGCAATTCTTAATTGGTAGTCCACAATTCCTAATGACCAGGCAATAAATGTCGCCTCAACAGATTTCTAAAAATGATCTATATATGGAAAGGGGAGGTGTAGTGGTAAATGTTGAAGTATGGGAGCTCATCATGACAGCGCACATAGCCACACACCCATGATATATGTATATTTATACCCTATTTATTTATACACAAGGAGGGAAAAGTCTGGTTAAAATAAAACTCAATCATAACACAGAGACATAAAAAACCAGAACAAACAAGCCATTAATAACATTTCACAGGTTTATGGAGCATAGCTGCAATCCTATACATAGCTACCTGAGAGTAAGCACTGTTGAACTCAGTTGTACATAGGTTCAACTTGTAAAACACATTGAGCTTTAAGAAAAAAGATCTTCAGCCAGCTGAAATGCAACCTTTAGCTTTTAATTAGAAATGCAAACAATCTTGCAAAGGTGTGCTACCATTAAACTGCTAGCATGAAGTAGGAGATCCATTAAAAAAAAAAAGGAAAGTGGTATCAGGCCTCTGCTTATTTTCCTCATTCTCAAACTTCCTCTGAGCTTATTTGACATGTAAATGTAAATGGTAAAAAGTAAAACTCGAAAGCTTCAGCTTCACCTCACTCATTTGACAGAGTGGCATGGGGAGTGGGGAGGGTTGTTTATTACCTTGGTGCTCCAGCAGATGACTGCATTGCTCCTGCACTGAAACCAAGTCCCGGAGCTGTGCTCCCCTGCATTCCCCTCTACTACACCACTATATATGGGTATGGAGGAGGAGAAGCTCTAAATCTGTATTTATATATTTTACTTATAAAAATATTTCTGGGCCACCTTTTGGCCCCCAAAGGATCCCCAAGGTGATTTATAGTTTAAAATTTAAAAACAATTTTAAAAGGTTTAACACAGAAAAAGTAAGAACATGAGAGATCGTGTACAGAAATATAATCATGAACCTAGGAAATCTAACCTAAGATGCACATAGCAACTTCTGATGAAAATGACCACATGTGATCTCTCCTCCCCAATGATAGATGCTTTCTACAAAATATGCAATGAAAATACCCAATGCAGAGATGGTTGAAATAACTGTTATGGGCATTTTAGGGTGTGTGTATATGTGTGTAAGTAAGTAGTTATGACCATCAGTTGAAACATGTGGCCTTATGAATCTGTCTAAGTCTCCCTGAGCTCAATAATGTTCATTTTATAGCAGGTGAGACTCACAGTTGCAAGGCAAAATTGTACTTGCGGAAGTTGAAAGCCAATCATGTTGTTCCGTCTTATTTAGACCCTAATGCCTGGCTTTGTGATATACCTCTAGATATATCCTCTTGATATTAGATATTGACTAAGGGCCTCAGCCGTGTGCAGAAAAAAGAATGAAATGTCTTTTAAAAGAAAGAAAGAAAGAAAGAACGAAAGAAAGAAAGAAAGAAAGAGTAATGATTTGGCAAGACACACAATTATTGCTTTAAAAAAATATGCACTTCAGACACAGTGTCAATTTTTCCTATCCCCTCAAGCAAATCCTGATGTTTTAAAAGGCCCCTACCCTGTTTGAGTGAATTGGTTTTTATTAGATTTAGGTCTTACATATAATGAGTACAAGTATGCGCCAGTCAAGGAGCTTTACGGGACATACTCTGTGACAAAATATAATGTGTACAAAGCATTGAGCTGTGCTGGCTAAATTCACTTCAGATTAGTGTTATGCCAAGTGGTGGTTTGGTAGCTTTCAAAATTTGAAGCATGGTGACTCTGTGCTTCCCATACACTTGGAGAGTTAATTGTAAATGGTAAAGAGCTGTCTGTGGTATATTGTAAATCATTTAGCGCCTCCTAATTTTCACACGGAGTGAGCAAACGAAGGGTAGACAATGGGCAGATTGTGTTTATTTTTATGGATTAACTTTCTGACTCAAACTGTCTGCTGTCTTAAAAAAAGAAAGAAAAAGAAACCCACCGTAATTTGTGTGTTACAGTTCCACACAAAGTGAGAACAAAATGCAAGAACAGTGTCACCAAGTGGCCAAACGTATTGGTTGTCCCTGTACCTTGGACAGGGTTGCCATTTTAAAAAACAGGGACATAATCATCAGTTTGGGTGAATGCATGTGAAGCTGCCTTGCAGTGAGTCTGGTCACTGGTCTATTTAGTTCAGTATTGTCTACTCTGTTCAAGGTCTTTTATCACCTTTGATTGGTGATACTTAGGACTAAACTTCGCTTCGGCGGGAAAGGTAACAGCATTCCGTGCACCTTGGTGTTCAGTCATGCCAGCCACGTGACCACGGAAGCGTCTTCAGCCAGCACTGGCTCTTTGGCTTAGAAATGGAGATGAGCACCACCCCCTAGAGTCAGACATGACTGGCTGGGGACACCTTTACCTTTTAGGACTAAACTATGGACTTTCTGTATGAAAACCAGGCACTCTGCCACAGGTGTTCTGCCCCTGGCTATGACACCATTTCCAGAATCCTGTGGATTTGTATCCATGTGACTTGGGATAATGCAAATTCAGTATCATTCATGGTCAGGCAAATGGAACTAGTCTATGATGCCACATTCTTCAAACTCTTTCACACATAGCATTTCCCTTCTTTGTATAGTTTATAGGAAACCTAGCATGTGTAAAATGATTGTTAGTGCTACTAGGCAACCAATTCACAATACTCTGCACTAAAGAAGGGGGGGATTAAAACTCTGCATCAAGGCATCCTAACATCTATACAAACAAAGCTGGATTCTTTGACATTTAAACAGTTGGGGAAGGAGTGCAAACATGAATATTTGTGATTATTTATTTTAAAATTACAATCTTCATTCCTGGAGCCTTTCACTTAGATTCCATCCTGTTGTGTCCAGCCAGGTGAGTTGCTTCTTTGCTACATACAGAGTGAAGATTTGAGAACAGGGATGCTCAAGGATTTCATTTGGTCCTCATGTTTGAGCAAATCAACCTGATTTTCTCTTTCCAAACTAGTAAGTGCAATTATCCTTCAGTATTTACATTTCCCTGAATTTTGCAATGAAGTACTTGAGGGTTGTTGTTGTTGTTTTTTTAAATCATCTAAAAGTGAGTATTTTAGATAAAAATGCATACAAAACTATATATTTTGTGAGGGGAAAAAATGGGTGACACAGCCAGGCAGAAAGCAGGATACTTATAGAAAGTATCCTGTTCTGCTGGGACTGGGCTCACAGATGAAAGGTCAGACAGGACTCTCCCAGGCAGAATACGTGAGGCAAAGTGAAGTCAAATCAGGTTGGGAAAAGCCAGTCTCCTTACACAGGAATGAGAACTCTGAGCAGCTTCCAATGGGTCCTGTTGAGTGAGTTCAGATGTTGTCTCAACCAGGAACTGAGGCCATCTGAAGCCTTACGTAGGCTGACAAGATCTTTACTTTGGTTGGCCCCAGCCTCTTGTAGGAGCTGACCTCGTTGCCTGAAAGGGCTCTTGTCTGATCCTGCAAGTGCTAGATCCTGCAAATGTTGAGGGGATGGGTATATTACTGGGGGCCCATCTTCTGAGATGGAAGAAGGTGGAAGGGCCATGTCCTCAGGCTGGGAAGGCCCAGGAGGATGTGCTCCTCCACACCTCCAGAAGTGGGTCAGCCTGTATTTCCTCCTCATCTGTATCTTTTTTAGGATAGTGAGAGACAGGCCAAGTTCCAGGAGATCTTGACAGAAAGCAAGAAATATAAATACTTTTTCTGTATGATAATTTGCTGCACAACCTACAGCTTATGTGTTTTCATCTGCATTGGAAGATGCCAAAATTATTACTTTAGTTCTGGGTGGTCTATTCTATAGAGAGAAGGCAAGCAGAAGGAAACATATCTACAAATTGCTTTCCTTCTAAAGCTGTCAGCCCTGTGGGAGCATCAACACTTACTGCTTTCCCTGTTAAAAATGATAAGCACTATAATTTATCAACAATTACAAATGGCTGTGCAATGCCTGTGAGGATTACATCTAGTGCTACCTTGAGACACATACAGTATTTTAAGAGCCGGAACTGATTGTCTCTGAGATGAGCATGCTGCAACTGACACAATTCTAGCTTCTTTTCTCAAAGAGGTTCTTAATGCCCAAGAATTTCTTCTTAAACCCCTCTAACTCCACCCCCCATTTCCAGCTACATGGTTTATAATTCTTTATTCAACAAATAAAACTTATGAGGAGCCTTGATTAAAAGGCTTCTCTCAGCAATATAGGTATTGCCTCTGAATGGGTCAATAAATTATAAACTGCAACTAAGGAAGGGAATTTCCAGAAGGCAGGATGATAGTAGTGCTTTGAAGATAGTTTGGGAATGCAGTGGCCAGACTGATAGCAGGGAGGTCTGAGCATATTACACCTATTCTGGACCACTTGCATTGGCTGCCTACACATTTCCAAGCCCAATTCAGGGTGCTGGTTTTGACCTATACAATACAGCTGTACGCAGATGGCCTTCTACTCCAGGGGAAGGAGAAATTCTCAACAGTTTCTCACAGGTAGGGCTCATTGGCAGGGCTTGTAGTACAGCTTCTTTCATTTTTGGTAAGGGTTTTGTGTTTTTTTGTGCTACAATAGCATCAACTGTGTTGGCAGGCTGGCCCCCATTTTGCATCCATCACAATCATAGAATCATAGGATAGTAGGGTTGGAAGGGGCCTATAAGACCATTGAGTCCAAAAATGCAGGTGTGTGTGTGTGTGGGGGGGGAGTGTTGGGCCAAGCTCCAGAGTTGCAGTGGAGTTAGTGCTTCAGTAGAAGTGTAGGGACTAGGAAGCTGAGGAGGCTACAGGATGCCAAAGCGATGATTGTACGATGAAAGACAGGACACTTGTACTCATTCCTCAGCCACCTCCTAAGTAAGGTAAGCCCAAAGAACCCTGAACCAACCCTTGAGAATTTCTCTGAAATTTCTTCACCATTGAATTTCTTTTCAAAAGCAGTTTCTCTTCCATCAAATTGAATGAGAATGGCTGAACAAATGTGGGGAAAATTTTGGCACAGCACTACTATAAAACCTTACATGGCTTGGGACTGCAATACCTGTTGGAGCAGTGCTCCCAGTATCAACCTACTCATACACTATGATCAACATCCGAGGCCCTCCTCTGAGTTCCTTCTCTGAGGGAAGTTCAGAAGGTGGCAACAAGGGAGAGGGCCTTCCCGGTATTGGCCCCCTGATTATGGAATGCTCTCTCTAGTGAGCCCTGCTTGGCACTAACTTTGCCATCTTTTCTGTGTCTTCCCTCAAGACTCCTAGGCATTAGATGGCATATGATGGGGCTTCTTAATTTAGTTGTTTTACTGGGTCTTGGCATTTTAAATAGTGTGTAGCTGTTTAAATTGTTTTAACTTTTGTGTAGGTTTTAACCCTCGCTGTAAGATACCTTCAGGGGTTTTTTTTAGAGAAAGGTGTCCAGTAAATTTACATCATCATCACCATCATGACAACATGGCACTTAAGTACATTAATTACATCAGAGTGATACTCATGAAACAATGCATGCACATAGGTATATACTGCAAGGTAGCCAAATGTTGGCGTCCCCTTATGATAAATTTGAAGGCCACTCAATTTCTGGTTGAGCAGGGATATAAATTATCAGAGAGAAGGTAACAGTCCTTTCTGGATTTTATATTGTTATTCTCTGTCTGAAATTTTATTTAAATGCTTTGACACATCATGGATGAGTTATGAAATAATGACTAGCCATCTCCTAGAAAAATCAAATCTGGGTTGAGCTAGATGGTGGTGAGCTACAAAGATCATACTTCAGTGATGCATCAGAGGAGTCTTTCTTGTTTAATGCCACTGCAACAAACAAACAAAAAAGGGAGGAGATTAAAAAAAAAAATCAGAATCCACAAAAAATCAGAATCCACCTTTTGTATGTATAGAGAATATGCCAGAAGTAGGAGAGAATGAGCGGTGGGTTTACACATGAGAAGAAAGAAGTGAGGAAATCTTGAGAGGATTGGGGTACCACTGTTAATGCTCCCCAAGCATCACACTTAGGGAAAATGTCCCAGCCTAGTCTGCTCCCTATTGTGCTAGTTTTGTTCTTATAGGATTCTTTTCTCACTTTTTTTTTTTTAATGTAGGGTAGCATTAAAAAAAAAAATGTTTCCCCACCTGCAAGTCTATAGTGGTACTGCCTGTCTGACCGTCTCAAGGCTCTCAATTATTTTCTTCTGCTGCCTCTGTTGATCCAGCCTAAGTAGTAACCATAAACAACTCTACCTGCTGAACCTTCACTACATCTCTTTTTGCAATTATACTTTCCAGCAAAATATGCTTTAAATATCCTGAGACATTTTTCTCCTTGTATATTATGGATGAAATACGATATTTCAAAAGCTTCTTGTTTTTCAGATTGGGAAGGGTTAAGGGAATGTACTTGCCCAATAATCTGCCCGGAATGTGTATTTACAGAATTCCAATTACTGGCCCAACAGTATTGTTCTTGGTGGATTTATATTAAATGATGACAAGGTTAGTGAAATAATAAAAAGCCAGTTAGCATTGAGGATGCTACATTGAATTAAATATACATTATGTTCTGAGAATAACAAGTTCAGGAAAAGTTCAGTGACTTACTGTTTCAGTAAAGAAATATATGGCATGAAACTGTACTGGCATTCAATGAAAATTGCCATAAAGGACGAATATTTGGGCTTTCAAACGAATGTTGTCCAGAGAGAATATATATATACACACACACACACACATACATATATATACACACACACACCTACCATATCAAAACACACATGAGCTTTGAAACCAAAAATGATATCTGAGTGTGGGTTTTTTTCACTATCTCCACAGACATTTTAAAATATGAGGCTAATTCTTGGAGAAATTTCAAAGCAAAAGAAGGAAATCTGTAATGAATCATGTGATGGGGTCCTGCTTTTACACTTTTGTTATAGCCTCACCATAGGGTTGTGGGTTCATTTCACTCATAGTAGTACTTTGTATTGTAGGTAGGGATGGACGAAAGTCCCTTACCTGTCCTCGAAGCTTGCTTCGCGGTGGGGGGGAGGCGCTTCGGTTCTCCCCCCGAAGTTCATGCGAGGGGGGGGAGGCGCCCCACCTCGCCCGGCCAAAATTCAGGCTGGGGGGGAGGCGCCCCATCCCTTGCCGGCGAAATTCAGGCCGGGTAGAAGCGCCCTGTCTACCCGGCCGCAAAAAAAAAGTAAACAAAAAACAAAAAACACCCCCGTGATAGGCTACGTAACGATTTACGTAGCCTATCACGGCTAGATTTCCAAAGTCAGCCATGATAGTCTATGTAAATTGTCACGTAGCCTATCACGGCTGACTTTGAAAAAAAAAAAAAAGCGCATAGGGCGCCGCCATTTGCATTCCTTATTTGGTCCCTGTAGTCTATGTAAAGATTTACGTAGACTACGGCGAAAATAAGGGCAACGCAAATAGGCTAAAACGTAGCTAAAATGTAGGCTAAAACGTAGGCTAAAACGTAGCTAAAACGTAGGCTAAACAGGGAAATCAAAAGGGGATGCAAATAGCGCCCGCTACGCTATTTGCGTTCCCCTTGATTTTCGCCATCATAGTCTATGTAAATATTTACGTAGATTAAGACAGTAAAAAGAAGGAACGCAAATGGCGGCGGCCGTAGCTGCCGCCATTTGCGTACACGGGTGTTTTTTTTTAAACCCACCCCTAACCATGATAGGCTATGTAAAGATTTGCGTAGCCTATCACGTCTTTTTTGTCTTTTTTTAAAAACCTAGCCATGATAGGCAACATAAATCTTTATGTAGCTTATCACGTCTTTTTTTTTTTTTCTCAAGCCTGGAAATGGCAATGGCGGCAGCCGGTCGGAAGACCGGCCGGCACTGCCGGAGCCACCTGGAAGATCCACCCCAGGTAAGTCTTGTCCCGGGGGGATCCGCGGGGGGGCAGGGGGGTGGCAGGCCATTCCACCACAGATTTCAGGGGGCCGAATGCCAGTGCATTCGGCCCCCTGAAATCTGTGGCGGAACGGCCTGCGAATGCCAGTGCATTCGGCCTCACCGAGATCTGTGGCGGAATTCTCTGACATCCCTATCCTATGGCCACTAGGCAGTGGCTAGACAGCCATAGGATATCTGGTTTTCTGGGAACTGACCTTGGAGCCCATTCTCCCAGGTTGGTTCCCGGAGAACCGTCCTCCCCCCAATTCTGCACTGACTCAGAGGCAGACTCGGAAACAGCCCCATGCTTCACGCTCACAAGAGGAGCAGCCAAAACGGGGCATTCCAGGGGGCGTTCTGGGGCAGAGAGGGCAGAAATGCCTGTTCCACACATTCAGCGTGTCATACAGCAGCCTCCTCCCCTACTTTGGATAGGTGGTCGCGTCTGAGTTCGGAGGCAGCCGCCTATTTGAATAGGATTGTGCCCTTAGTTTGGCCCACAGACAAATTGGATTTAAGGCTCTCACTGGTAGCATGGCTCCAGCAATAGTCTGAATTTAACTACAAGTTAATATAGTGCTGTAAATGTCTCAGGCTCCACCTTATAAGAGGAAAATTGTTTTGGCTTAGTTGGGCCATGTCCTATTCTGAAACTTACTGCTCTTGTGGGTCTGAAATTCCTCCTTCTGTCTCTGGATGTGGCATGGAACTAGAGCAACCTGATTTGCAGGTAGCTCTTGGGATAAGTCCTCTGAAGCAGCAGAAGGGGAAAGGGCTGCCTCCTCAGCAGAAAAGGTGGAATCATCACTTGCCTCTGGAGTTCCCCTTCTGTGGAAGTCTCTGATGCAGTGGCTTCTTCAGAAGCATTCTCCTGGAGTGGTTCTGGAAGCATTCATTCTCCTGAAGCAGTTCTAGTCTTCCCTATCCTACATTTCATCTGACTCAGCAGGTCAGACCCCTGGGCTCATTATATAAACCAATTATCCGATTTGCTATAGTATTTCTAACTGGATAGGATTACCTGAAATCCAGGAATGAAGAAGATGGAACCAGGAGAAAAATGGTTCATAGCAAACAACATACAGAAAAAACAATGGCATGGAACAGGATTTTTTTTTTTTTTTAAGAGTGAATATTTGCATGATCTAAGTGGTTTTCTGGACAATTTACCTGCCCACTGAAATTGTTAGTTCAGCCCAAATATTAAAACTAGTGAATATTCAGTGCAGTCCTTTATATATTTTAGCATATATAATCTGTGTTTCAACTCTATGAGGACTTGAGGCACAGAAGAGTATTAAAAACAAACTTGAAAACATTGTAGAGTAAAAATACAAAAATAATTCAGTCCTACACAGAATGCTCATGAGCATTTCATGAAATCATAGCAGCTTTAGCCACGATTGTGTGATTTTTACTTTTCTACAATATTGCAGCTGCTAGGGAGGTCTTGATGCAGGCACCCTGCATATATCTATCTAGTATGGAAAACGAACAGGCAAAATGCCATTTCTTTGGGAAACATGTCCTGTGATTTAATTTTTTCCCTTTCTTTTCACCTCAACCATGGTAAGAGTTTTAAAATGAAAAGACAATCACAACATTTGACATGATGCAGGGGTTAAGAGAGATCAGGTGTGTGTGTGTGTGTGTGCGCGCGCGCGTGCATGCGTGCGTTGACAGCTGAGAGTCTGCAACATTATACCACAGCTGGCTCCATTTCTATTCAGTGTAAAATTCCACTGTGGGTTTAGATGAGCCACAGAAAACATTCTGATTTATAATTACGTAATGTTGTAGAAAACATGCGTCCCTTATGGGCTTTGCTTCATTTCATCACCATCCATGACGAATGATCCTGGAGTTTCTGCCACAGCTTCAGGGAAAGGAATCAGCACCCAATCTCTGTGGTATAGAATCTCCCAGTTCTGAAACAGAATTCCCCCCCCCTCAAATGTAATTAATGATGGCGCCTTTCATCCATGACTCTCAGAGGGGTTCTGTTTACAAATAAAAAGAACAATACGTTGCAGTCTCCTCACTCTCCCTTCTGGCTATCCATTCTTCTTCTCAGACAAGCTCAGTAGTCTTGGCCTTGCTTTCAATTCTTTGTTCCATGGACATAATTGAAGATGACTTTAAAAAAGAAGCCCTGAAGATAAAGATATCTAGCCCTTGGCTCCTAACCTTCTGCCGAGAGGGCCAGGATCAAGTAAAGGCATTAGCTTGCTCCAAACAACTTGAGTTTGGTTTGCTCCAAATTGACTTCCATTTCCTCTTGAATTTGGCTTTGCTACATTTTTCCTAACAAAAGGCATATACTTTGGTAACTAACAGAAAATCAACAGGAGCAGCTTTTCCTTCCATGGAATAGGCAGTGGTGGAAACCGCTGTACCTGTTGTATTTTCAACACACCATGAAGAAGCAGAGAGTCACTCCCAGAAAAGAAAAAGAAAAAAAAAGAGCTAACAACCTGAAATTTGAATGAAGCTGGATTTTGAAGTACAAAGGCAGCAACAAGTAAGAGAAATACTGGAATAGAAGGCTACTGATTCCCCCACCATCCCTGGCCAGGTCTTTGGATGTGTGTCGAGGAAAGGTTTGGCTGTTGCAGCTTTTCCCTTTGTAATGTTCCTTTGCTAGGAGGAGTAATATCTGTAAAACCTTTCCCTATATCACAGATAATAAAGGCATAAGAATGGGCAGTGCAACACTAATAAAGGTGGACAAGGTCATCCAAGAAATGGGAAGGAACACAAACAAATCCTTGTAGGGAGCATCTCTGCCACCGTCGTGTTTTCAGCCTAATTAGCTACCTTATGGGGAAAAATGTGTACTGGACACAACACATTGAAACACGCATCTATTAGACTTACTTGATTAATTGAAGTATCCATAACTTATGTGCAAAGTATGCTACTTCTCGTTCCTTAAAGGTTATAGCTGCCAATGCATTAAGTGTAGACAGATAGTTAGTGTGAATTATATGTGCTGCTGTGAGCTTCTTTCCAGCAGGTGGGGGAGCCCATTAAAGCTCTGGTGTGCAAAAATAAACTGTTTAGGTGAAGCTCTACAGACATGGGGACTGAAGCTGGGATTGTCCTTGAGTTTTAATTCCATCTTCAATGTACAACTGGCAACTAGATCTAAAGCCCTTACCATCTTAGGACCAGGGTACATTAAAAACTGTCTTCTCCAATATAACCCTGCTTTGTACTGAAACCTTTGGGATAGGTTTTCCTGTGTGTCCCATTAACTTTTGAAATGGGGTTGGTGTAGATGCAAGAGAAGATCCTTTTGGTGGCTTTGCTTAGGTTCTGGAACTTCCTCTTGAGGGAATTCTGCGTGGCACTCTCTCTGAGTCACAAAGTCATTTTTATTCCTGTCAGCCTTTGATCTGCTGGCTTGACGAGTCTTAATCTATTTGGGGGTATTCCATAGGTACAGCTATTACCATCATGGCAAGGATCTTGTTGTACCTACCTGCCATATAGTTGTTAAAGGTGAGGAGCATGCCACCCCCCCCCCAGAGGAGCCTGCCCTAATTCAGTACCACAAACATGGTTGAATACACAGGGATCTAAACCCAGATTTAAGAGCTAAGTACTCAAAGCCCATGGGCCTGGATGGACAAATCTGTCCGTTCCAGTTTCTTCCACATTAGGTTTTTTTTTTAAAAAACAATAATAATAATCTCAAGTTCTTTCTGTCCTGTTAATAAAGAAATCTGTGAATTTTGGTTCTTATAAAAAAATGAACGAAAACAAAATTCTTATCCATCCCTAGCAGCATCAATCCAAAAGGAGAACCTAAAAAAGGACATTGTAGAGTTGGAAAAAGTGCATAAAGGGACAATTAAAATGATCACAGGCTGCAGCAACTCCCCTGTGAGGAAAGCTTACAGCTTCCTCACGTTGGGATGGTTTAGCTTAGAAAAGAGGTGACTCATCATGATAGGTGTGTTCAAAATTATTCACGTGTAGAGAAAGTGGATCGGAAGACATTTTTCTCCCTCTTATAATACTGGAACCCGGGGTCATTCCATGAAGCAGATTGGTAGACAAGTACTTTCTCACACAGACATAATTAAACTATGGAATTCACTTCCAGAAGATGTTGTGATAGCCACCAATTTGGATGGCTTTAAAGTGGGGTTGGACAAATTCATGGAGGAGAAGGCTGTCAATGGCTACTAGTTCTGATGGCTATGTGCTAACCCCAGTATCAGAGGCAGTATGCCTAGGTACACCAGTTGCTGGGGAACATGGGCAGAAGGGTGCTGCTGCACTCATATCCTGCTTGTGGGTTTCCCATGGGCAACTGGTTGACCACTCTGTGAACAAAATGCTGGACTAGATGAACCCTTGGTCTGATCCAGCATGGCTCTTACATTCTTAAAGCAACAGCCGCATCCCTGAAGCTCCAATGCTTTTGCTAGGCAGTTTTCAAAATGCCTTTCTAGATCTCTGGCCAAATTCAAAATACTGTTTCTGAATGATCAAACTAGTCTAAGCCTATAAAGCAGAGGTGGGCAACTTGTGGCCCTCCAGAAGTTTTGGCCTACAACTCCCATGATCCCTCACCATTACCTGTATTGGTTATGACTGGTCTGAGTTGCTGCAAAGCAACTTTATAGCTTCCTGATATAAAGGCTTAAGCCTTATATGTATGTATCTGTAAAAATACTTTCATAACTTTATTCAGTCTCTGGGCCATTCATTCATAACCCAGCTCTGTGCCAGCAATGTCAAATATGAATTGTGTGCTCCCTTGAGTGAAAATAATTATACCACCAGCTACATCATTAAAAGAATACTGCAGTTTCTCTCAGTGGTACCTATGTCTAGATATTGTAGAGTATAGATATGCCCTGTGGTATCTTAAGAAAGATGGCAGGTATTCCATTTGTTTGAGAACTGGGCCAAGCCAAATTTTGCATCTTGCTTCCCAAGTGACATGTTACAGCTGTGATAACTCTTTGTAGTTCTGCTTGAACAGTGTGACAGGCAGCCCAGTTACACTGAAAGTTGCATCTCCTTTATGCATTGTATCTATTGCTTTACATTCTCTTCCAGGAAGAAAAAGGAGAAAGCATTGAGAAAGTCCAAAAAATTACACCAACACCTTAGAGAGGCTCACCTCATAGGCCTATTTTTGACTAGGTCATTGTATTACATCCCAAGAACTGTGCTCTACTGTTTTAGGATAGTTTGTGCTTTTTTGTGATTGAAACCATCTGGTCATCCATCATCATGTCATCCTAAGGCTTTACTCAGCTGGTGACTATTTTCTTGCCTTGCTGAGAAGGCCGCATTGAATGATTCTTGTCTGATTTTAAGAGAAGCCTTTTCTGGCATTCCAAAAATTCCCCTCTTCTGATGAAGATACTCTCAACATGTGTACAGTGGATGTCCAATTCAGCAGTCAAGGAATGGGTAGGCTTTGTTTTGGCTTTGATTATTACCAGCTGGACAAAAAGGAATTATTTATTTAATTTAAAATGTTATCTCAGTATCTTTGCATTTGTGTCCCTTTAAAAATAAAAAATAAAGGAGACTACATGGAGTGTTGATACTGAAAGCAACTTCAGGTTAAATCTACCCCCAATGAACAAAATTGGAGATTTGCCATCAATTCCAAGTAGTAAATGACAATACTAATGTCTGACATATAATCTAAAATATTATGAGCCCTTTTACCTGCACCATGTTAGAGCCAAGTGATTTACTATGATGATGAATGCACTGCAATTACAGAATTGCCATATTATTTAGTATCACTTCATAGAAATATTCATTATTTAAGGATATTATTTGAATGAATTTTCATTAAACATCCACTGGCACATTCCAGGGAGTGGATCAAAGGCTGCGAACTCTGGAGTTACCTCCATTTAACTCAATGGGACTTACTTCTGAGTAGAAATTCATAGGATCATGCATAAGGCCAATTCACTATCATATCACAATTCATTAACCTGTACCCAATGACTAGGGGACTATTCTGATGAGGCATTTCAGTTACAGATATATTTATATTCAAACATATATTTTGTTTCAATGAATGAATGTTCTCTTCAGTATTGATTCATGTGGTCCACATTTAGAAATGGGACTTTAAATCATCCATCTTAAACAAACCACTTTATGCGCTATAGCTTACAGTTAAATTCATTAGAAATCATCAAGTTCCATTTATTTTATTAAAAATACAAATGAAATAGCAAGGCTTGCTTTTTTTGTTATACTGCAGATTGGCACAGGTTCTGATTACCAAAGCGCCTAAGCTAGTAAACTATATCTAATGCCATAATCAAGGCAGTTGCTACAGAAACACAAAACAAGAACACACGTTTGAATGGAATGGCTAGAGCTCGTATCATAAACTAAGGAAAACAGAAGCACCACATTCACACACACACAAACATACATGCACACACACACACACACACACACTCTCTTCATCTTTCTGTTTTTCAAGTTTTCACTGCAGTCACTCATACTGCTGAAGAGGCAAACCAATGTTAAATGGTTAAACTTTTAAGCACATATTAGAAACCTCTAAGAGGTCTTCCACCATTTCTCTCCATTTTCAGCAGTGTCTACGAACCACTGGTGTTTCCTGGAGCATAGTCTGGTATATTAGAAGTGAAATGACATTTGGGTGGGAATCCTGCTTCCTTTTTCATCTCTTCTCTACATGTTCTTTACCAATCACATAATGGAAGTGCAGTTACATCATTCACAGGCTTTCTGGGAGTTCCACTGCAGAAGTCAAGTGATGCGGTATCTTGGATGAGCTGTTCAGTAATACCATCCAGCTTTCTTCCAGGTCTGTCTCCTTTTCAGAATCCTTGGTAGATATTCTACTTGATACTAGGGGTGCAGAAATCAGCAAAATTCAAGCTCATCGAGTTGGTGCTCCAAGATCCACCTCAAAGCTTGGTCCAACTCATGTCCATATCGAATTGTTAGCGTTGTTTTCCTTTTTACGTAAAATTGCAAAGTACTTGGATGGATACTTGTGTACATACTTGGGTGCACATTCCAAAGTACACAATTTTCTTTCATTGATTAAAGCATGTTTGTGTGCACTTTTTAAAAAGTATCCATTTTCCATGCGTATTTTTCTAATGTATGCATTTTTCAGACACATCCCCCCCCCCGCCGCCGCCTCGGCAGACAGCTTAGGAATATATGAGATTTGACCGCAGATTGTGCTTGCATTTGGAAAGTGCAAACTAGGTCAATTCTTGTCTTAAATGCATTGAAATTATTTTCACATACATTCTAATTTGAACGGATTCAGTGGTTTATTAGCCCATTCCCAGCTGATGGTTGCCACTCCTAGAGATTACAACTATGAACAAGTGGTGTCTCAAAAGTCTTCAGCGTGTTTGTGAGCAGAGGAATTGGGGGGACAATTTCACCAAATTTCTCCTAGGGGAGGAGAAATTATCCAATAGTTTCTCTCAGATAGGGCTCACTATAGGCAGGGGTTGTAGCACAGGTTATTTCTTTTTTTTCTAAGGGGTTTTGGTTTACTGCACTGTTCCTGCAAGTGGCAACAGCATTAACTATGTTGAAGGCAAGCTTCCACTTTTCTGAGGCAGAATTTTGAATTTCTTTTGGTTTTTGAGGTGGCTGTGTGAGGTGGCTGAGGGTGCTATGCATGTTTTCTCTCCCTATTACACATCTTTCCATTGCTCTGCAGCCTCCCAGGCCACCTGCCATTCCTGAACTGAAAAAGCCCCATGGGAGGAATTACCTCATGATGGCTTTAACTGAAGTATGGGAAGCTGAGGAGGCTACAGCCTGCCACAGAAATTATTGCACAATGAATCTTTGTACACTCCATGCCCACCACATAAGTAAAGTAAGCACAAGAACCCCAAACCCAACCCATGATAATTTCTCAGATTTCTTCTCCTTTGGATTTCTTTTTGTAAGCAATTTCTTTTCTATCAAACTGAATTAGAATGGTCAAAAAAATGTGGAGGAAATTTAAAGTGGGGAAATTTTTCGGCATAGCACTACTACAGATAGGATTTTCAGGCCTCACACCAGTGGGGAGTAGAACTGTCAGTGTCAATCTCATCGAGGTTCTCAGTTTTCTACTGTGAAAACCATTCTGCCCTGCTTCCATATGAGGTTTTGTTTTCTTTCTTCTGAACAGAAGTCTTCATTTTTGTGTGCATTTTTCAATGCACACATTTTTGTACGCATGGACCATTGACTAAAGTGTATTTGTGCACATTGTGGAATTCTGCGCATTTTTCAAATGCACACATGTTGTCAAACATCCTGATGATCACATGTGCCCATAGACTTATAAGCAAAATAGAGCCGTGAATCTTGTGTATAAGCCTATGGACACATAGACTTATACGTAAGATTCATGACTCTATTTGCATATAAGTCTATGGGCACATCCTCCCGATCACTTTTTTTTTTAAAGACTTTTTTTTAAGGCAATCAGCAGGGACAGGGAGGAGGTGAACTGCTCTGACTGGAAGAAGCAGCCGAGTGCCGTTCCGCCTCCAGTCCTCCTGGAGCAGAGGTAAGTGGTCCTGATCTGCTGCAGATTCCTGAGGCCAGATTCCAAAGAATCTGGCCTCATTTGAATCCACAGCAGATTTCTCTGACATCCCTAGAAGAAACATTAACAATCTCAGATATGCAGATGATGCCACTTTGATGGCTGAAAGCGAGGAGGAGCTGAGGAACCTCATGACGAAGGTGAACGAAGAAAGTGCAAAAGCTGGGTTGCAGTTCAACCTCAAACAAACCAAGATTATGGCAACCAGCTTGATGGCTAACTGGCAAATAGGGGGAGAAAATGTGGAGGCAGTGACAGACTTTGACTTTCTAGGAGCAAAGACTACTGCAGACGCTGACTGCAGCCAGGAAATCAGAAGATGTTCACTTCTTGGGAGGAGAGCAATGACAAATCTTGATAAAATAGTGAAGAGCAGAGACATCACACTGACAACAAAGGTCCGCATAGTTAAAGCAATGGTATTCCCTGTAGTAACCTATGGCTGCGAGAGCTGGACCATAAGGAAGGCTGAGCGAAGGAAGATAGATGCTTTTGAACTGTGGTGCTGCAGGAAAATTCTGAGAGTGCCTTGGACTGCAAGAAGATCAAACCAGTCCATACTAAAGCCAGACTGCTCACTTGAGGGAATGATCTTAGAGGCAAAACTGAAGTACTTTGGCCACATAATGAGAAGACAGGATACCCTGGAGAAGATGCTGATGCTAGGGAAAGTGGAAGGCAAAAGGAAGAGGGGCCGACCAAGGGCAAGATGGATGGATGATATTTTGGAGGTGACGGACTCGACGTTGGGGGAGCTGGGGGTGGTGACGGCCGACAGGAAGCTCTGGCGTGGGCTAGTCCATGAAGTCACAAAGAGTCAGAAGCGACTGACTGAATAAACAACAAAACAATGCTATAACCAGTATGTGTAGATTCAACCAGAGTGAATTTCTCACCCATCCCTATCACCAGCCTAAATTAAGATCTAGCTGGCCCATTGCTGCATTCTCACTTAAACTTTTTGTATTCTCACTCCCCTACTAAAGGACACTATGCCCTGACAATGAGCTTCCCATATTCATTTCGAGCGTTTCTATCCCACCCTTCAAAAACATTCCCAGGGTATAAAATAACAATATAAAATGCAGTAATACAAGATAATAAAAACTCCATCAAAAGGCGAATACAATCAGCAGCATAAAAGCCAGGCACTGGAGATAAAGCAACAACAACCCCCTGGAGGTTACCAGGGTATAGATAATTGAGGCAAGGCAATTAATCAAGACAGATTAGACAGACTTTGAACTGGCAAGACAATTCTTCTATCCTTATAGATACAGGCCTCTCTCTTTCTCTCTCTCTCTCTCTCACTACACACACACACACACACACACGTGTGTGTGTGTGTGTGTGTAAACATGTTTCAAAGCGTTTGCACACATATTGTCAAGTGACAGAGCACAAAGCCATTCTTGCTTCAAAACATAGGTTCTCAAAAAGAACCTCATGTGAATCTCAGCTGCTATTCAAAATACAAGTTGCTATTGGCTGGAGAGAAAATCTCGGTATGGACATTGCATGGTTCTCAGATAATAAAAGTCAGAAGAAAAGACATTTGGAGTCTTATCTATGGTATACTTGAATCTATGTCAATGTGTGACCACGTGCTTTTCCCCACGACAGCTCTCTTTCTTCAGGAAAGGTGAGGAAATAAATGAAATACAAGTGCAGCGCAAAGTCATTATTCCCAAGTGCCTGCTACCACAATTAAGATATTTAGTAAAATATATCAGTTCACCTGTAATACAAAGGTTGCTGTGCATTCTGGTAGGGCCCTGTGTTCATTGTCAATGCAGCTTAAATGCTTTGCCTGGTACAAGATCAATAGCTTCATTTTCAAATGGAGGAGAAAACAAAAAAAAAGTTACCATTTGCATTGCATTTTTCTCTAATGAGTGGCCTTGAGCAAATGTGCACTACTTCTACTTTTTCTTCTCAGTCAGCTTGTAATGTTTAGAAATACAGCTTGAAGCTTCTGCATTGTGACAGGAAATGTAACCAAAAGCTTCAGTTCTGAAAACCAAATAAACAATGCCTGCCTGACTATATTTGGGGGCTTTCGTGTAAATTTTTGTTCACATGAGCCCAGGCAAAGTACTGTTGTTGTTGTTGTTGTTGTTGTTTAAAAAAACACCCTTCATTTGCTGGATGGCTTCAATAAAAAAAAATCTGGAAAAATCAGGGTTTAGAACCACCCATTTCTCACAATCCTGCACCATTTTTCATGCCCTTGCTTCGAGCCATTAATTCAAACCAGTTCTATCCTCCATATAAACACTGAACTACTGGAGATAATTGACACATGACTATGGGTTGAATTCAGACTCGGGGCGCAATTCTATTCAGGTAGGCGGCCGCCTCTGAACTCGGAGAAGACAGCCTATCCAGTGCATGGCAGCAGAAGCATGGAGGGGATCATTCCCTCCATGCTTCTCCTGCCCTGCTTTTTCGGCTAGTCAGCCGATTGCTGCTGTCTAGCCGCGGGAGGGCAGAGTGGGGCAGGAGGCTGCTGCACGATACATTGGATGTGTCGTGCAGGCATTTCCACCCTCCCCACCCCCCAGGAATGCCCATTTGGGGCTGCTCTGTGCTCCTCTTGTGAGCATGGAGGATGGGGCTGTTTCGTGCTGCCTCCGAGGAAGCACAGAAGTGGGGGGAGATCGATTCTCTGGGAACTGAGCATGGGCTCCAAGGTCGGTTTCCGGAAAACCAGGTATTTGATGGCCATCTAGCCACTATCTAGAGGCCACAGAATTGCTCCCTTAGTCATTCTTTACGCTGACCCACTGAAATCAATGGAACTTTAATCATGACTAAATTAAGTCTCATTGTTTTCAGTGGGTGTAATCAAAGCACAATGAGGTATGGATCCAATCCTGTGTTTAAAACACACACACACAAAAACATACTAGAAAACACTATTCAGGATTAGCAGCTGTACATGCTATGCAGCTGCTAATCTGATGACAAATCACAGTAATGGCTTTGCTTAAGGATCAGAAATAGCCCACAGGGATTATTCACTTGGTGTTATATGATAACCAAGCATGTGTCACCTTCTGTCACAAGAAATCCTAGAGTTGTGAGTCTTACAGAGTGGCAAGGAGTATTGATTGACTAGTATTTTCAGACTATGCTACCCTGGGGAAATATTAGTGCTGTGCCAAAAAAATTCTCCCACATTTTTTTGCAACCATTCTCATTCAATTTTCTACAAAAGATGTTGCTTTCAAAAAGAAGTTGAAAAGGGAAGAAAATTGTGGAGAAATTCTCATAGGCTGGGTTCAGGGTTCTTGTCCTTATGTTAGTTATGAGGTGGCTGAGGAATGTGTATGAGTGTCTTGTCTTTCATTGTAAAGAACGCAAAAAGAGAATCTTCTGGTTTTTGTTTGTCTTTCATTGTACAATCATTTCTTTTGTACAATCTTTCATTGTACAATCATTTCTCCAGCAGCCTGTAGCCTCCTTGGCTTCCCGCATGTCAACTCAAGCCCAGGCGAGTTTTTTTCTTTTCTTACAGCCCTCCCCTGCAAAGCAAATGCCACTTTGAGGAACTTTCTCCATATTTTCTCCACCACTTTGGGGTGGTGGTGGTCCCTCTCACACTTCCGTGCAATGTCGCAGAACAATGGGGGGCCTGGGGCATTGTGAAGGATACAAAAGAGGAGATCAGCTGCCAACACAGTTGTTGCTGTTGCCACTTGCAGTAGCAGTGCAACCCTCACCCCACCCCACCATCCAAAACCCTCAAGAAGAAAAGAAGTAGAAGCTGTGCAGCAACCCCTGCCAGGGGCGAGTCCTACCTGTGAGAAAATGTTGGATAATATCCCCTCCTCAAGAAATTTGGTGAAATTATCCACCTAATTTCTCTGCCCACAAATAGGGTGGAGAGTTTTGAGAGGCCACTTGTGCACTCTCTCCTAGAAAATATCTAGAAGGGATGTCAGGCTTCAAAACCTTATGTCAACATTCTCCAAACTGGTGTCTTCCAGGTGTCTTGGACTAGAACTCCCACCATCCCTGGCAAGCATGGGAGTTGTGGTCCAACACGTCTGGAAGGCACCAGGTTGAGGAAGGCTGCCTCCTGCAAATGAATAACTTTAAAATAAAAGTCCACAGAAAATGATTAAAATTCATTTCACTCGCTTTAGGACTTTTGAAAAACAAATAGCTCAAAAGTGGACATTTTATTAGGGTTCACGATGAACAATGGCATACAAAATAGTTCCATTGCTACTTTATGCTCCCATTACCTTAATCCTGAATACCATTCATCAGCTTCATTAATTGAATCTATGGAAAGAAAGGGCAATAAAAACACAGGATGGATCCATAACTCAGTGATGGAGCCTATAATACTCTGCAGTTTTTATCCTGAAAAGGAAAATAAAGGAGGGGGGTGCACTGCAGTAGCATGAACGCCTGCATTAGCTTTGTGGATTAATGAAATAAACTGAGGTAAAACTATACATAACTCAGATACCTGAACAGGAAAACCAAACAGAGTCAAACACCTGATCTAAGCATCAGAGACACAGCAAGGGCTCTTTTAAAAGTTATGTTCTAGCAATACGATTAGGGATTTTAATGTATTATGTGCAATTCTGGCCTACTCTGTACAATTCAGGTTGCCACATTTCAAAAAATATCACAGAGCTGGGAAAGGCACAGAATAAGGCAACCAAATTGATTGAGGGGCTGGATCACTTAGAGGAAAGGATAGGGAACCTGTGGCCACCCAGAAGTTGGTGGACTCTAGCTCCCTTCATCCCCAGCCAGCATGGGTAATTGTCAGGGATGGTAAGAGTTGCAGTTCAATAACATCTGGAGGTTCACAGATTCTCAGTCTTGGGGCCAAATCATTCAGGGATTTTTAGTTTAAGGGGAAAAAGAAGGCTAAGGGGAGAAATAATAGAGCTATTATTAAAGGAGACACAGTAGTGCCTCCTTTGTTGAGGCCTCTCAGCCAGAAAAAGCATTCCACCGTGTTAAATGATGATTGGGAGTGTGGGTCATTCTAACCTTTTAAAAATTAAAATGGTTTCACCAGCCTTTCTGACATTTTCATGTGCCAGGAAGAAGTGTTCATTGTACATACCCTGAAAATTTCATGATGACTGGTAAACTTTTGAGGGAGAAATAGCACTTTAAAGACAAACTCTGTTGGCGACCATTTTTGTAGTCACACTTAGGGTGGCTGTACATGAGCGATTTATTGCACACTCATGATAGGTCAGTCCTGGAAGTTTGTAGGTCCTTCACATGACATCATCAACCTCCAAGAAGACTTCTGCACATTTCCCCCTTTAACTTGCTTTCAAAAGGATTGGAGATAAGCTAGTAATAAAAGCTAATGGTGCCATATAAGCAGTGTATAATGCTGGTGTAGTACTATGAACTTGCTTTCCTTGATTCAACCATGTGTCAGCCACGCAAATGCTTGAGCAAAATGCCTCCCTGCAACAAAGGGAGACAGATCTGATCCCCCACACCACCAAGCTCAGAATCAACATCCTCTGTTGATTCAGAGTACCCCATTAAGTTCAATGGGGTACTCTGAAACAGGACATAGTCTGAAGGCACATGAGGCAGCCACCTTGCTGAAACTAAGCAGGTTTGGGTCTGGTCAGTGCTTGGAGGGGAGACCACCTGGGAACCACATGTAGACACCTTGAGCTCCATGATGGAAGAATGGTGGGATATAAATGTAATAAATAAATAACTCCCAAGTAAGTGTGCCAAGGATTGTAGACTTTCAGCACAATCTTAAGTTTACTCAGAAATAATAAGCCATAGCTTTCCTGGGGGCAGCAAGGAAACAGTACAGCATAAGTTATGTGCCAGAATTAAGACTTCCCCTCCTTTGTGCATATGCCAGGGAGGGAAGGAGGTGCTCCCTCTATTCAAGCTCTGTGCCTGCTGTGTAAAGAAGCCCATCTTTCCCACAAAGAACCCAAAAGCAGAAAGCCCCAGTAAGGATGAAGGTCTTTTGCTTAATGTAGGGACACCCTTACTGAAGAGACCAAAGGGTTTTCAGCTGAAACAGTTATGGATTCCTATTCTTCTTGTATTAGAGTTGGTGCAAAACTATTTTTTTGAAGTTCCATTTAATTTAGTCTTTAAAATAAGCCTTTTTACACATAACAATAGTCAATAGGACTAGCCACCAGCCCAGGCATTTTCAGTAGCTTCCTTTCTCCCCCCTCCCCTTTCTTAGCTGATTTAGAATGTTGAGAAGGGGAGGGGATGCTATTTACCTCATATTATTAGTGGTTGAGAAGGAGAAATAGAATATGCTTCTCTTCGGTGTGTTGATGGCGGGGCGGGTGGTGGCGGTGCTGAATCTTCTGGGAATGGTCGAGTCCTCCCCATCCTAGATTCTACTGGGAAACCAGTGCACAAAGAGATGTCTCCTCACACTCTGTTTTCCCAGCAGATTCAATCACCCACCACTCAGCCCACCAAATAGCCCACCAATCAGAAGGTGATAAAAGCTGGGGGGGGGGTCCTTCAGTTCTATTGAATGGAGTAAGGCATGTTAGAGCAAGAATGCTGCATAAGCCTTGAGTCATGGGGTATGATAAAAAGGACACTTCGGTTGTCTTCTGGAAATGCAGACACTCTTGAACAAATCACTACTCAATAGGGGGTAGGTTCACCAGAACAGCCCAACAAAAACCTAAAATGTATTTTAAAACTGGGGGATTAATTAAAAAAAAAGAGAGCAGCACTAAGTATTAAAATCCCAATGGAACAATATTGTCATCACCAGTCCCACTTAAGTACCATTGTTTTCAATGGATCTTCACAAAGATCTTCACCCCACTATTTATTTCCCTCCATTATGAGAATTTACCATTTATTCCTACTCTCTGCTTCCTGTTCTTTAACCAGTTACTGATCCATAAGAGGGCCTGTCCTCTTATTCCATGACTGCTACGTTTGCTCAGGAGCCTTTGGGATTTTGTCAAAAGCCTTTTGGAAGTCCAGGTAAACAACATCTACCAGATCAGACCTGTCTGCATGTTTATTGACACTCTCCAAGAACTCTAAAAGGTCAGTGAGACAAGACTTACCTTTGCAGAAGCCATGTTGATTCTTTTTCAACAGGGCTTGTCCTTGTATATGCTTACTAATTTTATCCTTAATAATGTCCTCAACCAATTTACCCAGAACAGACATTAAGTTAACCGGCCTGTAATTTCTTGGATCCTCCCTGGGTCCCTTTTTGAAAATTGGTGTTACATTGGCCATCTTCCAGTCCTCTGCTATAAAGGCTAATCTCAGGGGCATATTGCATATTTTGGTTAGAAGATCAGCAATTTCATATTAGAGTCCTTTGAGAACTCTAGCATGGATACCATCCAGGCCCAGTGGTTCATTTGCTTTTAGTTTATCAATAAAGTTGAGAACTTCATCTTTTGTCACCGCTATTTGCCTCAGTTCCTCAGACTCCCTTCCTCAAAACATCAGTTCAGGCATCTGTCCTACAGGTCAGTTCAGGTATCTGTCCTATATCTTTGGCAGTGAAGACAGATGAAAAGAATTCATTTAGCTTCTCTGAAATCTCCTTATCCTCCTTCAGTAATCCTTTAACTTCATTGTCATCCAGTGGTTCAACTGCCTCCCTAGCTGGTTTTCTGCTTCTGATATATTTAAAGAATTATTTGTCAGCCTTTTTGTATTTTTATGTATTTCACCTAGAACACTCATTGAATGGAGGGGTGATCCAATAATACTCTAAATTAATAATATATAAATACGTAAGTACTATAATTGATTTTAGCGGGTATACTCCAAGTATGACTAAGCCTGGATCCAAGCCATTCATCTCTTTTGTGAGTACTTCCTGAGTAAACATACATAAGAATCCACTGCATATTAGATTCCATTTAAAATATAGAAATCTTTTAAATGAGTACATAAATGCTCTGAGGGCACAATCCTATGGGCTGTGCTGCTGTTAGAAGGAATCCTCCAAACTCAGGGGCTTCCAAGTATTGAATGTCCTGCTGGGCTGCTGCTGGGGCAGGGTGGGAGGAGTGACAGAAAAGATTTTCACTTCCACTGACGATTTCCTTCTCCTTTTGTCTCTTTTCCCTCTAGACAGGCCTCTGAGCCCATCTAGAGGAGGCACATTGGTGGGGGTAGGACTGGGGCTGGAGTGGCCATAGGATTTTACATATCTTGGCCTTACCCCTCCACTCGCCTTCCCTCTCTGCCCACCAGAATGCTCCCATTCAGATGTCTATGAGGTCATCCGAGACCGCTTTTGTGACCTTGGAAAGACGCACTGCGGTTCTTTCCAGGGCAGCTGAAATGAGGTGAGGGCGGGGGCAGGGGAAGAGATCAGATTTTGGAGATGTTGGATGGGGAATATGATAAATCCTATGGTTCCTGGGATGCTCTCCAGAGACCATAGGATTGCTCTCTGAGGCAGTATAATACTACTGAATCCCAGTGGGTGGGAGTACTATTGCCTTCAAGCCGTGCTTGTTGGCTTTGTAGAACATCTGAAAACCACTGTATGAAACAGGTTTCTGAACTAGATAGACCTTTGGTCTGATCCGTCAGGGCGGTTCTTATTTATAGGGGTTATACAGCGAAGAGCTTTTTTCTTTTAAATTCTCCCAGGGTTTTTTTGTTCTTTTTCTTTTTGCCTTTCAGGATTCTGCTGTGATTTTTTAGTGTTTTTGAGTCTTTCCACTGATGTTGCTCTCTGCTGTTGATTTTACTGTGTGGGTAATTTTAATTTGTTTTATATTTTCCATTATGTTTTACTACATTTCTGCATTTTATGGTCTTAGCCAATATTTTGTGAGCATCCTAGAGAGATTTGTCTATTGGGCAAGATAGAAATGCAGCAAATAATAAATAAATGAAGTGGTAGTATAGGCTGAGACAACCATCTCGCCAAGCAGCACAAGCACACTTGGGTAAATTGGCCTTTGGCAAATAACCTGTATCAAGCTTAGAATCCTTCAGCTCTTCCATAGCTTCAGGGAAATTGCTTTGAGGTTTTTTTGTTCACCAGTACAACTGACTGTCCACATTCATGGAGGTTTTCACCTTATTCCATCTTAAACTAGAGTCTGTGGAAGCTCTACATTTCCCTCTGGAGGTGTGTGTGAGAGAGAGGGGGGGGGAGGAGGAGGAAGAGGAGGAGGAGGAGGAGGAGGAGGAGGAGAAGGAGAAGAGAATGTTCATTTTTGTTTTGAGGCTATATATCTGAAAGGCCTCTAGTTGCCTCCACACATATTGTATTCCTTCCTTTCCTGTCAAAATTCTGGGTTTTTTGCACCCCACCTGGGTTGCTAAACAAACTTTCATTTTCAGAATTTGGGCAAACTGCCTACCTTTTCACACACTTAATAAAACCAGACAGAGAGGGAACGTCAGACTTAAAAGGCAATGAAAGTGGGGGGTGGGGGGTGGAATTGCTTATGGAAAAAATAACACCAGGTTGTTATTCTAAAGAGGGCTCACATTTGTTTTCAATATGGACCTTGAATATAGCATGGAAAATTGAAATGGTAGTTTTCTTCGCAGGCAGCAGTGCTACAAGAATGAATGGAAAAGGTGATTCAAGCCTACAAAGAATATCCGGCGTACAACAGCATTTTGATCTGAGTAATTTCCAAGCCATTACTCCACTCTCCTTGGTTGCATTTTTTTCCTCGGGGGTAAAATAATCTGGGCTAATAATTGCTACAGCCAGGCTATGAGCCTTCCATTCCCTCCCATAAGTGCAAACATTTTATTTTGTATCCCCCCCCCTTAAATGAAAGCTATTTTAATGCCAACGCTGCAGGTAATGCCACTGTTATTTTATCCAGTGCCTGTTTTTAGTGTAAGCCAAAGGCTATGGGAATACCTCTGCAGCAATGTCAGGAAATGAATGGAAAGCACAGCATCTATAACCAGCAAGGAAAAATAACTCAAGAAGAAAAGGAAGAAGAAGAGGAGGAGGAGAAGAACTCTGGTCTCTTTCATCCAAGAGTAAAAATAGCTCCTTCATCTGCTAATGACTGTTGATTTTTCATATCAGATTTTCCTGTGTGAAAGGAGTTACTCTGAATATTAGCACATGAAGGCTTTATATCAATAAAGAAAAGTCTAAATATGGGATCTGGGGGGTGAAATCCATCAGAAGGATAGGGCTGTCGCAGGCGTCTGGCTGGGACTCGAGGCCTGGCGAGAAATCACTGGCTCAGCCCCCTGGACGTGAGTCTGTGGATTGCCGTGCTTGGCCAGCTTGGCACATGCTGAGCTGGGCAAGCACGGTGATTCCCAGTCCCTTGCCGAGCCACAAAATGGTGGCTTGGCCATTTTCGTAAATCTTCATTTATGTAAATGGCAGCCATAAAGCAGCCCTTTATGCAAGATTACAGGCTTGAATGATCCATTTACACCAGCAGTCTTGCGTAAATGGCTGCTTTATGGCTGCCATTTGTGTAAATAAAGATTTATGAAAAAGGCCGAGCTGCCATTTTTATGTAAAATGGTAGGTCGGTGAGGGATCAGGCGACCGCAGACCACCCAGTGGTTCATTGCATGCGGCAAGCAGGGGCAGGCAGCTGGTGGGGGTCTGGTGAGTGGCCCGTGGCATGGGACCCAATATGTTAGTCCATCCCTACAAAGGAATTCTAGTCCACAATGGTGAGCAGCATAGCACATGGGGGGAATAATCCTATGGCCTTAAAACAGTGTCTGAGAGGCCATAGGATAGTTTGGATTTCCCAGTCTGAGTCTGGAGACAGTGCTCCAACCTTGGAGCTGGGAATCGGAGCTCCCCCCCACACCTGTTCCCCTCACAGCTGGTGTGGAAAGAACCATGCTGGCTGCCTCCTTGAGGTTGGGACAGGGGAGAAAGGGTGTGCCTTGTTAGGCAGGGAGGGGAGGAGACTGGAGAGGCCAGGATATAAGCTATCCTGAGGCTTCTCCAGCTGCCTTCCCTCCCCTCTGAGATGCTTTAGGTAGATGAGCAAAAAAGCTGGTGTAGTGAAAATGTAGGGTTGTGGGGGGGATGGGCAGGCAAAGATAATCTCCTTGGACTCAGAATGTGCCAAGTTGGGCAAACAGACTGGCATCTGGGGGTCTGTGGACTGGCATCTGGGGGGGCCAAACTGGCAGGAATCCACTGGCCTCGAACCCCAAACTGGATGCTTGCAACATCCCTAGGTATTCTTAGGATTGTAATCAGAAGGGAATCCAGGTGGATGAAGTAGACTCATAGCTGTCTACTCCAAGAACAATCATTATAAGGCCTCTAGCCCTATATCTAACCCATAAAAGCCTTTTTGCGTGAGATGTTTCAGTCTTCTTCTATCCACCCCACAATGATCACCCTGTGCAGTCTTTGGGGGGAAAGAGACCATCATGGCTCAGTCCTCTATTGCCTACCCTGACCAGATGTTTCCAGCCAACCCTCAACCAACATTTTTGGCTAATTTCTTTTCACTTAAGAAAAGTGAAAGCCCCCATTTCCAAAAGATCAGACACGTGCCTTTCCATTGCTTGTTAAGGTTGCTCCAGGGGCTAAAAAAAAGAAAAGAAGAACCTCTCCTTGCTCCAGATACGTTTTGCTGAAAACGCTGCCTCGTTTTTTTTTTATTTGTTTTTAATTTGTGTGCGTGTGTGTGTGACTTGAGAAGGAGACCAAGGTACTGAGAGGGCACTTTCAGTACAGCTTGAGTTCCACAGTCACTCCTCTGAGACGCTTTTTGTCATTTGCTGTGTGTTACGATAAACTCTTCACTATCTTACCTTTAGCAACAACAGACATTATTCAACTTTCTAGAACTACCACATGAGAGTGAACTCTATTGCCCTCTATGGCAACTTATGAGAAGTTATTCCTGGCTTGTTTTATTTATATATTGACATGCCTGAGAGTATTTTTCTACTACCTTCGAGACTGAAAATATTGTCAGTCACCACTATGTTGGTTCATGTTTTTCTTAAGAAACCTATTAAATAGTTATCAATACAATAAGTAGGGATGCTGCCAAAACTTGAAGTTAGGCAGTTCATTCATAGAATGCATTATGTTTAGGGGTGTGTGAAACACTTACTCTGTTCTGATCCATCCCTCCCCCCCAGAATCCTCTCCGGCCAGCTCTGCTCCATGGCAAGGCTGCAGAACTGCTGGCCGCAGCCGGAATTCCAGGCGCTGCCAGGCTGCGGCCGCAAATGGTGGCCGCTACGCTGGCCACCATTTGCATCCCTACCAAACCATGATAGGCTACGTAAGTATCTACATAGCCTATCACGACAAAAAGCAGGGACGCAAATGGCAGCCGCTACGCCATTTGCCTCCCTGCCTTTTGCCGTGATAGGCTACTTACGTAGCCTATCACGGCTTGGCAGGGATGCAAATGGTGGTCGGCATAGCGGCTGCCATTTGCGGCTGCAGCCTGGCAGTGGCCGGAAGGCGACCCAGAGCTGCCGCTGCTGCTGGAGCTGCGGAGCCGCCGCTGCCACCGGATCTGCCGCCACCGCCATGTAGGTCCGTTCCGGGGGGGATTTCGGGGGGTAGTCCATGGCGAATTCTCCAACATCCCTAATTATGTTCAAGAGGGGCATTATCCAGCACTGCCACTCCTATTATGCTGTTGACATAGTGCTAGCAGAAGTGACCTCTACCAGTATGTAGGGATGTCTGTCACTGGGAAATCTGGCCCTTTTAGGGCTTCCTGGACTTCCTTGGCATGCCTGCCTTAGCTTAATTTTGTGTGTCGAGCTGAGCAGTTTCCCCAAGTTCCAGGGACTTTTAACACATTTTTTTGTCTTGGCTGTAAGTTGCGCAAATAGAGATTTGCACACATTTTAGTCACACATTGCATGAATTCGCATAATTCTATTTGTGTTCCTTTTTCTTCGCCGTAATAGCAGCAGACGCAAATGGTGGCAGATACAGTGGCCGCCATTTGTGTTCCCTTTTTTTCACCATTTTAGCCTACGTAAATATTTATGTGGGCTACTACGGCAAAAAAAAAAAGCCGCTGTAGCCACCGCCATTTGAGTCCGCTGTTGTTATTTTTTTGCTTGCCGTGATAGGCTACGTAAATATTTACGATGCCTATCATGGCAAAATACAGGGATGCAAATGGCTATGGCAGCTGCCATTTATGTCCCTGCAGGCTGCCCAGCGGCCGGATGTCCAGCTGTGGGCGGCCCCGGCTGGCGGCTCTGCGGAATCTCCACGGAGCAGAGCTGGCTGGACAGAATTTTGAGGGGAGGGACAGAGGGCCTCCCCCCCACTGCGAATGTCACCCTTCCAAAAGGTAAGTGACTTTCGTACAACCCTATTATTTTCAGGGTGGACACTGAGCCCATAGAATCCCAGAGTAGTTCTGATTCTGAGGTGGAGCAGCCGCTCGTGGGAGCTGAGCGCGCTCATCCCTCCCAGGGCCAACAGCTGGCAGAGATTCCTCCCGCTGGCATTCCTGACATAGATAGTGGTCCCGGGAGTGAGAGAGCGCAGGAAGAGAGCTTGCTGGACGCACGACGCCGACGCAGGGAGCGACGCCAAATGGAGGACGCGGAAAGGAGACGTAGTGCCCGGTTGGAGCACAAGCAATGGTTGCGCCAAGAGGATCCAAGGGAAAAGGGGAGGGACTCTCCCTAGCCCATAAGTTCAGGGTCTGCCAGTGATTCTCCTTCAAACGGGGACCAACTGTTCCAACTCAGGGCATAGGTACTCTGCTGCTCATAGCTAGTCGCTGATAGCAGAGTTGTTAAGTTGTTAAAGGAATAAAGCTTTGAAAAGCTTTGAATCCCTTTGTCTGTGTCTGTAATTGGCTACTGGATTAGACTGAAAGAGGCCACCAAGGAGCTCCTGACAATTACTGAGAGAGGGACAGGGGGACTGCACCCTGGTTAATTCGGCTCGATCTCTCATCGGCTTTTGATACCATTGGCCATGGTGTCCTCCTGGATCAACTCAGTGGTATGGCTTTTGGAGGCATTGTGCTACAGTGGTTCCAGTCCTACTTATGGGGCCGATTTCAGAGAGTAACATTCGGTCACTATTCCTCGGCCCCTTGGCAATTGAGTTATAGAGTCCTGTAGGGTACCATCCTGTCCCCAATGTTGTTTAACATCTATATGAAGCTGCTCGGAGCAGTAGAGATGGCAGAGAATTCTGCCACGGATCTCAGTGAGGCCGAATGCCAGTGCATTCGGCCCCCCAAAATCCATGGAGGAACAAAGCCCTCCTGCCCCACCACCCTGCGAAAGGTGGGTGAAACAGAGCACCTACCTGGTGCCATTCGCACTGCTTTGTGAATGGGGCTGCGTCTGTGGCCGCCATTTGCTTCACGATTTTTTGCCGTGATAGGCTACTTAAATACTTACGTAGCCTATCACAGCTAACATAGGGATGCCATTTGCATCCCTGTGGAGGCCATGATAGGCTACATAAATATTTACGTAGCCTATCATGGCGAAAAAAAGGACGCAAATGGCGGTGGCTATGGTGGCTGCCATTTGTGTCCCTGCACAGCCCAGCAGCAGCCAGATGTCGCTGCGGGCGGCCCTGACCGGCAGCTCCGTGGAGCTGCCACAGAGCGGAGCCGGCCGGCGAGGATTTCGGGGGGAGGGACGGAGTGCCTCCCCCCCACCGTGGATGTCACAAAATGAAACAGGTAAGTTGTTTCGTACATCCCTATGGAGCAGTCATTAGTAGGGATGGGGGAGAAATCCTCCACAGGCCCCAGTGAGGCTGGATTCAAAAGTATCCAGCCCCCAAAGTCCATGGAGGATCGGAAGACTTACCTCCACCTCCTGGAGAAATCCCCGCCATCCAGATCCTCCCCGCCAGCCAGCTCCAGAGTGCCAGCGATACAGCTGCCATTGCTGTATCGCTGCCTGGGCAGATTGACTGCAGGCGCAAATGACGTCTGGGATGCCATTTGCAGCCGTAAAGGCCTTAGTTTAAGGTAAATGCAGCCATAAATGGCTGCATTTACTTTAAACTAAGGAAAGCCATGGCAAACCTAGACAGAATAGTAAGAAGCAGAGACATCACCTTGCCAACAAAGGTCCATATAATCAATATAATATAATATAATTCCCAGTAGTAATGTATGGCTGTGAGAGCTGGACTATAAGGAAGGCTGAGCACCGAAGAATTGATGCTTTCGAACTGTAGTGCTGGAGAAGACTCTTAACAGTCCCCTGGACTGCAAGGAGGTCAAATCAGGTAATCCTACAGGAAATCAACCCTGAGTGCTCATTGGAAGGACAGATACTGAAGCTGAAGCTCAAATATTTTGGCCACCTAATGCGAAGATTAAACTCCCTGGAAAAGACCCTGATGCTGGGAAAGATTGAAGGCAAAAGGAGAAGGGGATGGCAGAGGATGAGATGGCTAGATAGCGTCACCGATATCACCGATATGAACTTGAGCACACTCCAGGAGAGAGCGGAGAACAGGAAGGCTTGGCGTGCTATGGTCCATGGGGTCATGAAGACATAACGACTGAACAACAACAACAACAACAAAGGCCTTTATGGCTGCAAATGGTGTAGGGATGGCGGAGAATTTCTCCCTGAAACTTCGGGGGGCCGAGCGCCAACGTGTTCGGCCCCCCGAACAAGTTTCGGGGAGAAATCCTCTGCACCCCCCCGCCCCCGCCCCCGCCCCGGGACGGGACTTACCTTCGCCAAATGTCCCTCCCGGCGGCAGGTCCGGCCGGCGGTTCGGCGGGTGTTCGAGCGGGGCGGGAGCGGCAGCCGGTCTTTCGACCGGCTGCCGCCGCCGCCATTCCAATAAAAGAAAAAAAAAAAACGCCCCCTGATAGGCTACATGATGATTAACGTAGCCTAACGTGATGATTAAAAAAAAACAAAAAAACACGCGTACGCTAATGGCGGCCCCCATAGGGAGCCGCCATTCGCGTTCCTTATTTGGTCCCTGTAGTCTACGTAAAGATTTACGTAGACTACGGCGAAAATAAGGGCAACGCTATTTGCGTTGCCCTTATTTTCGCCGTAGTCTACGTAAAGAGTTACGTAGACTACAGCAACCAAATAAGGAACGCGAATGGCGGCTCCCTATGGGGGCCGCCATTAGCGTATGCGCGTTTTTTTGTTTTTTTTTTAAGTCACCCGTGATAGGCTACATGACGATTTACGTAGCCTATCACGGCTGACTTTCCAGATCTAGCCATGATAGGCTACATTAATCGTCACGTAGCCTATCAGGGGGCGTTTGTTTTTTTTTAAAAAAAACTTTCGCGTTCGCGGCCAGGCGAGGCGGGAAGCCTCCTCCCCGGCCTGAATTTCGGCCAGGGCGAGGCGGGAAGCCTCCCCCCCGGCCTGAATTTCGGCTGGGGCAAGGCGAGAAGCCTCCCCCCCTGGCCTGAACTTCGCAGGGGGAGCAGCGAAGCGCCTCCCCCCCACCGCGAACGTCCTTCGAGGACAGGTAAGGGACTTTCGTCCACCCCTAAAATGGTGTCCCGGACGTCATTTGTGACTGCACCGCAGTCAATCTGCCCAGCCAGTGATACGGCAATGGCAGCCATATGGCTGGCACTTCGGAGCCAGCCGGTGGCTCTGCGGACTTGCCGTGGAGTGGAGCCGGCTAGCGAGGAATGCGGGGGGGGGGAGATGGATCACCTCCCCCCCCCATGGGTTAAGCTAAGGGGGCTTCACACATCCCTAGTCATTAGGGGATTTGGAGCCAAGTGCCATCAGTATTCTGATGACAAGCAGCTCTATCTCCCTGTGACATCTGATTCAGGAGAGGCTGTGGAAGTCCTGAATTGGTGTCTAGTCTCAGTAATGGGCTGGAAGAGGGCCAATAAACTAAAGCAGAATCCTGGCAAGATAGAAGCTCTGTGGGTGAGTGGTTCCTAAGTCTGGGATATAGATTCATTGCCTATTCTGGCTGGGATTTCTTTATTTGTTTGTTTGTTTATTTATTGCATTTCTATCCCACCTTTTTTCCTCTTGCAAGGAACCCAAGGCGGCTTACATTATCCTTCTCCTAACTCCTCCTCCATTTTATCCTCACAACAACAGCCCTGTGAGCTAGGTTGGGCTGAGAGTCTGTGATTGGCCCAAAGTCACCCAGTGAGTTTCCATCGCCAATTGGGGACTAGAACCCAGTTCTCCTGGCTCCCAGTCCAACACTCTTGCCACTACACCACACTGGCTCTCAGTTGCACTCTCTCTGAAAGATCAGGTTTGTAGCCTGGGGGTAGTGGTACAGGCATTAACCTCAAGACTGGATCACTGCAATGCGCTCTATGTGGGGCTGCCCTTAATGCTGGTCCAGAAGCTGGAACTAGTGCAGAATGCAGCAGCTCTGCTGTTATTGGAAGCTGCCCCATTTCAGCATGCAACTCCTTTGCTGAGGGAACTGCACTCACTGTCCATTCACCACTGGGCCAGGTTTAAGGTATTAGTACTAGTGTGCAAAGCCCTAAACAACTTGGGACCAGGATACCCGAGAGACCACCTTCTCCCTTACCAACCTGCCCGGTCACTGAGGTCATCAAAGGGCATGTTTCTGGTGGTTCCACATGGACCCATGGCCCGGTTGGAGTCCACCAGGAAAACAGCCTTCAGTGTGGTAGCCCCCTTCCTGTGGAATTCCCTGCCCTTGGAGGTTAAGCAGGCACCAACATTGTGTTCCTTCTGGCACCTCCTGAAGACATTGTTATTTCGAGAGGCCTTCCTTGCATGACCAGCTGCAGACAGTTTATTCACGCTTATTGGAATTTGTCTTTAAAAAAAATGTTTAACTGTTTTAACCTGGTGTTTTTTTCTTTTACTTTGTTGTTCACCGCTCCAAAATCTTCTGATGTTGAGTGGTATATAAATATTGTAAATACATAAATAAAATAAATAAATCAAGATTGATCATGAATTGATATCTCTAATCTCTATTCTCTTCAGGTGTGGTCTGCATGACTAAGTATCTAAACTCTGCCATTTCTGTGTATGTCTTGAAGTTGTTGGTTTGCAGTCCTCACACTCATGGAATAATGCCATTTTTAAGCCTTCAGTTAGTGTTTTCCAAACCAATCCATGTAAAAGATTAGATTTTAAAGCCTTCAATACACTAAACACATCTGAAGAAACAACCAAGTAGGTCGAACCCACTCCTTATTCTACATTTCTTTTTCACTCATGGCCTGGTTTCCTTTTTGTATCCAGCTGCTCAACCAAGGCCATTTCTCTTGAATATAGGATAGTTTTTTGTTGTTGTTTGGCAAGTAAAACATTAGTTTAGACCTGGGTGCTGGCAGGTGTCACTTCCCTCCCAAATGCTTCCCTCCCAACAAGTGATGCAGCCCAGGGCAGCTGGTGAGTAAAGAGGAGATCTGAGCTTTGGCAGATGGGGGTGCCTCTTCTGCAGTTCTTACACATGCCACTCATCATGCCACAGCTGCTCCACCACAGCCATGCATACCAGCTTCCACAGATGTGTAGAGATTGTGGGGTAGACAGTAGGGCATGTGAAAACAGCCAGTCAGAGATGGGAATGTTGGATCCCCTAGCCTCCCTCAGTCTTCAGTGAATATTCTGATAAACCAAAGTGAATATGCTGAAACTTGCAAATATTACTGAAAACCTACCCAGATGCATCGTACCAGTCATACCAATGAATTTTATACAACCCGCTTTATTATTCTTCCAATTAATATTGCTGTCTTTGTGGCCACTTTGTAGTGATGGCCACCAATTTGGATGAAGGGGGTTCGACAAATTCCTGGACGAAAAGGCTATCAATGGTTACTAGTCCCGATGGCTATGTGCTACCTTCAGTACCAGACGAAGTGAACCTATATACACAAGTTGCTGGGGAACATGGGTGGGAGGGTGCTGTTGCACTCATGCCCTGCTTGTGGGTTCCTGGTCGACAGCTGCTTGGCCACTGTGTGAACAGAACACTGGACTAGATGGATCCTTGGTCTGATCCAGCAGGGCTCTTCTTATGTTCTTATGTTCTACTGCGTACTTTAAATGTCTGTTATGCAGAATAACAAGAATGATTCAGATGATTTTTTTCCCTCAGAGCTTTCATCCATCTCCTTTAATCATTAAATTAGGGATGTACAAATTGTGTACCTTCTGTGCCGCTTGACTTCCGCAGTTTGCGGCCAGTGGCCCAGTGCTCCATTCCGCCATTCACAAGGCCCTGGAATTCTCCTCTTTTTTTTCCGCTCCGAAAATTACGAAGATAAATCCGTACCAACAACCGTAATTCTGGTGTCCAGCCGTCTCCGTGAGTCTGCATAACTTCTGTAAGAATCACTATTTTTCGTAAATATTTACATTTTTTTAAAAAAATTGAAATCCTCTGTCTCTGTTTACTTTCAGCCAAAACACTTCCTCTTCCTAGGGGCATCCCAAAAGAAGGCTGTCTTGGGTGTGCCTGAGCAATTAACTCTTTGTTTAAAGCAACACTGTTTTAAAGAAAGAAAAAGCCTTTTAAAATGACCATGCTGGTCCTGGAGCAGCATGGTCATTTTAAAAGGTTTTTTTCTTTCTTTAAAACAGCATTGCTTTAAACAAAGAGTTTATCGCTCAGGCACACCCAAGACAGCCTTCTTTTGGGAAGCCCCTAGGAAGAGGAAGTGTTTTGGCTGAAAGTAAATGGAGACGGAGGATTTCAATTTAAAAAGAACACCCATAAACAAGGCGGTGAGCACAATTCATTTTTTTAAAAAAACTTACATATTTATTATCGGAATATACTACACTGCATTTTTATTTATGAAAATTTTGCAACTCTTTGAGGATGATGAAAAAAAGCTTCATGACTGCTGGCTCCGCAGGACCTCGTGGTGCCATTCCGCAGAGGATTCTGTGGCACAGACTGAAGGGAATTCGATCCCATTTCAGTCTGTGGCAGAATTCTCTGACATCTAGGGATGCACGAAAGTCACTTACCTGGTCTCGCAGCTTGCTTCGCGGTGGGGTGGAGGCGCTTCGCTGCTCCCCCCAAAGTTCAGGCCGGGGGGGGAGGCTTCCCTCCTCGCCCGGCCGAAATTCAGGCCGGGGGGGAGGCTTCCCTCCTCGCCCGGCCGAAATTCAGGCCGGGGAGAAGCGCCCCGTCTCCCCGGCCGCGAACTTCAAAAGAAAAAACAAAAACAAAAACCTGCCCCTGTGATAGACTACGTAACGATTAACGTAGCCTATCACAGCTAGATCTGCAAAGTCAGCCGTGATAGGCTACGTTAATCGTCACGTAGCCTATCACGGGTGACTTTGAAAAGAAAAAAAAAGCGCGTACGCAAATGGCGGCCCCCATAGGGAGCCGCCATTCGCGTTCCTTATTTGGTCCCTGTAGTCTATGTAAAGATTTACGTAGACTACGGCGAAAATAAGGGCAACGCTATTTGCGTTGTCCTTATTTTCACCGTAGTCTACGTAAATCTTTACGTAGACTACAGGGACCAAATAAGGAACGCGAATGGCGGCTCCTTATGGGGGCCGCCATTAGCCGTACGTGCTTTTTTTTTTTTTTTAAAGTCACTCGTGATAGGCTACATGACGATTAACGTAGCCTATCACGGCTGACTTTGCAAATCTAGCCGTGATAGGCTACATTAATCGTTACGTAGCCTATCACAGGGGTGTGGGGTTTTTTTTACTTTTCTTGTAATGGTGGCGGCAGCCCCCGCCCCTGACGAAGACTGCCAAACCGCCGCTGGGACCCGCTGCCGGGAGGGACATTCGTGAAAGGTAAGTCCCATCCGGGGGGGGCGGGGGGTGGGGGGGGCAGAGAATTTCTCCCCAAACAACCTTCGGAGGACCGAATGCATTGGCACTCGGCCCCCTGAAGTTTCGGGGAGAAATTCTCCCCCATCCCTACTGACATCTCTACATTAAATCGGGTTCCTGTCTGCTCCTGGATCCAACACAACCTCCTCTTCCTAACCTTAAAGACCCTCCATGGTCTAGCCCCGTGTTTTTCAATCTACCACAAAACAGTGCTTTCAGGTCCCATACTGGCCAAACATTCCAGAAGGATGTTATTATTATTTATTTGTGGCATTTGTATACAGCTGAATATAATAGAACCTCTCAGCAGTTCACAATATTAAATGATCACAATTAGGATTCCATGACTGAGAGATCTAGCAGAACTGAAAGGAATGTACTACCCCTGTCCAGTTCCTGGCATAGGTTACCCACCAAGGTAGTTTCTGTCGCAAATCCAGGCTTGAACCAGGACATTTTATTCTGCTGTTTACCCCACCTCCACCCTCTTTCCTCTGTTGTCACCACTGAATCAAATATTGGATTGTAAGTTCTTCAGGGCAAGAACCTGTCTGCTTATACTTTGTAAACCACCATGAACAATAATGGTACTATAAAAATAGTAATAGTAGCAGTAAATTCAGATGGAATTATTTTACACATGCAGGATGTATGTATGTTTGAAGTGGTGTTTTTCTTGCCTGCTTGCCCTCTCCTTTTTGTGGGGTTGAAGATAGTTTAGTAAATAAACTTGCTGTAATTTTACTCAAAACCACAGCTTCACGGCCTGCCTCTCATGCTTTCTTAGGAGGTGAGGGGGAGAAGCCCTGAAATACAAAATCTCCCAGTGCAATATTACCATGGATAATAATTATGTCATCTTGCTTTAAAATGAGTTTCTTAAGAGGGGACTTAAAAATAATAATACTACTCTGTCTTCCCAAAGCCAATCACTTCTAACTTGCAAGAGGATAGCTTGCTAGTAAAATCACAATTGTTTAGAGCAAATTTGGCCAACATTCCAAATAATAATAATAATACATTTTAACAGCCCATTGGCTAAAGAGTTGAATTATCCACTACAGGAGTCCAGGTCCTAATCTTTCCTTCTATCTCATTGGATGAGCCACTATTTAAGCATTTTAAAGTGGATCTTGTCACTGTAACTCACCAGCTTAATCTCAAGAACTTGCCATCAACCTCATGGTTATTATAACTAGTTCTGCTCCAAAAGGGCAAGGGGAGAAAAGAGGGGAGGGGAAAACCTAGGCTGAAATTACATATAAAGTGGGTGAGACCTCTCGTTTAAAAAGAAGAGGTTTTTAACACATAAAATAAGAAGAGCTAGTGTCTTGCTTCATAAATGTCATTGTTGAAACAGAAAGGTAGTGGAGTTCTTTGAAAGTACTGAAAAGGAGGCAGATGGTGTCATTGTGAAGTCCCAGCAATAGCTGAATCTGGTTATTCATTTTTCTCCATCTTCATCAGCCTAATGAGCAGAATGGCGGAGTAACGATCTGTGACTGCTAACATGTGCAGGGAATGCAGCCACCAGTGAAGGATACTCTCAAATATCATGGTGGTAGTACAAAATTGGTAATTTTTGGAGACACAGGAGACACAGCTGTAGGGCAGCCAAGGGTGTTACACAGCAAATAAAGCCAGCATGGACTGGCAGGCAGAGTGGCAAATGGACCTGAGAGACTGGTGTCCAATCCCTGCAGAGCCATGGAACTCACTGGAGGGCTTTGGGCCTACCTCAAAGGGTTCAGATGGGCTAGTCCCACATATAATTGTGAGTCCTGCAAGAACTGGTCTCTGTTCCTCTGTCAGGCTCACTCCCACTTGACCTGGGAGGGTAGGGCCTTGACTGACTCCACCTAAAAGATGGCTGCTGAAGAAGTCTAGAGACTATCAGGGTGGGGCCTTCTTTAGGTTTCGTAGCTCGGGTTTAGATGACAGGTATTTAGATGCGAGTTATAAGTTTAGATGAGAGGTATTATTCATCCTGCTATCTAGATATTTATTTATTTTTGTATTTCTCTTTTGTTAGGCCTTAGTGTGAATTATCAGTGGATTATTTAATCTTAGTGTATTATTTATTTATTTATTTATTTATTTGTTATATTTATATACCAACCAATAGCTGAAGCTCTCTATTAGATCTGTGCACAAATGACCTCTTAAAATTCCCCACCCTTTTTGTGGGCAGAGAAATTGGGGAGACAAATTCACTGAATTTTTCCAGTGGGAGAAGAAATTCTCCAGCAATTTCCCATAGGCAGGGCTCACCATTGCTAAGGCTTGTAGTGCAGCTTCTTTCTTTTTTTGTAAGGGTTTCTTGCACTGTCATTGCAAGTGGCAACAGCAGAGACTGTGTTGGCCCCCTGGCCCCCATTTTGCATTCTCCACAATACCCCATACCTAGCATTGTTCTGAGGCATTGGGTCACTGGGGGCAGGGGGGAGGCAAACCCCACCCAAAAAATAGAAAGAAAATTTGGGGGAATTCTGCAAAGTGGCCTTTTACTCCTAGTGGGGTAAGGAAAGAAAAATCTCAGGACATTTCTGAGGAAAATGTCTTTTGAGAAATTTTGGCTCAGCTCTAGTTGTCATTCTTTAGGGTTCAGCACCTTCCCCAGTATCTTCCAAATGAATAACATTTCCGAGGGGTGATCATGAATACATCTTGTCTCTAATACAGGTGAAGAGAGATGACTGTACAGTGAAAGACAGGACACTCATACACACTCCTCAGCCACTTCTTAACTGAGGTAAGTGCAAGAACCCTGAATCCAGCCCAGGAGAATTTCTCCTAAAGTTATTCTGCTTTGAATTTCTTTTCAATCAAGTTGAATGAGAATGGCTAAAAAAGATATGGGAGAAATTTTCCATAGAGTGCTAATATTTATTGTGAGTGGTTTAGCCTACTGACTATTTAAATTTTGTTATGACTTTTAAACGTTAATTATTTATTTGGAAATAATAATCTTGTTAGCCAATGAGATGTCCATGGGAAGCCCACAAGCAGGACATGAAAGCAATAGCCTCTCTTGCTGTAGTCCCCAGTGACTGGTTTTGATCATGTGCTTCGTGGATAATCATGCAGGGAATGCTGATCAAATTTTCAGATGACACAAAATTGGGAGGGATAGCTAATAACTTGGAAGACAGAAACAAAATTCCAAGTGATCTTGATAGACTGGAACGCTGGGAAAAAAACAACAGAATGAAATTTAATAGGGATAAATGCCAAGTTCTGCTCCAAGGTAAAAGAAACCAAATGCGCAGTTACAAGATAGGGGATACTTGGCTTAACAACACTACAAGCGAGAGGGATCTTGGAATTGTTGTCGATCACAAGCGAGCCAAGAATGTGATGTGGCTGCAAAAAAGTCAAATACTATTTGGGGCTGCATTAATAGAAGCACAGCTTCCAAATCCTGGGAAGTACTAGTTCCCCTCTACTCAGCACTGGTTAGGCCTCATCTGGAGTACTGTGTCCAGTACTGGGCACCACACTTTAAGAAGGATGCAGACAAGCTGGAGAGGGTTCAGAGGAGGGCAACGAAGATGATGAAGGGACTGGAAACAAAGCCCTATGAAGAGAGACTGAAAGAACTGGACATGTTTAGCCTTGAGAAGAGAAGACTGAGGGGAGATGTGATGTGAAGCCAGATTCCGGCTGAACATCAGGAAAAACTTTCTGACTGTTAGAGTAATACAACAATGGATCCAATTCCCTAAGGAGGTGATGGGCTCTCCCACACTGGAGGCATTCAAGACAAGGCTGGGCAGCCATCTGTCAGGAATGCTCTGACTTGGATTCCTGCATTGAGCAGGGTGTTGGACTCGATGGTCTTATAGGCCCCTTCCAACCCTACTATTCTATGATTGGATTCTATGATTCTATGTAAACCAACCAGTCATTTTCACTTCCATGGGGATATGCCTGTGGTTCTCAGACTGTGGTGGAGCCCTCCTTTGGGGGCAGGCTGCAGAACATTTGGAAGTTCTCCAAGTTCCAGGAAGGGAATGGCTTCTGAGGCAGATCAAGACTTCCTGCCCTCACCACCAGTTATATCATGAGTGAAGTCTCCAATATATCACAGGTAAAAGAGACACCCTTGGAACACCACCATTCTTTCATCCCCGAAGATCACTGCCGAGCTTGCTGCCTACTGCATCTTGCTGTGGTGAACAGGGTCAGGCGGTGGTGGGGGTCCAGCGAGCAGCACATGAGGTGAGCGGCAGCGAGTTCACCCATCCGTAGTGGAGACTTGTGCCTTTCCTAGCATGTCTCTGTGGTTGCTGTGGCTTACTTCTGTGATTCCTTGTCTCTCTCCAGGCTTACTTGTCCTTGCAATGCCAATCTAGAGCAGCTACATGTTGTTCTAGACACTCAACACCACCCGCCCTGCTGCCCAGCAGTCTCCCTGCCTGATCTGACAGAGGTGGTCTCAGTTTTGGTGATGAGGACTCCAAGAATGATAGTTCTAGGGAACTCCAAAATCCAGAATGGATTCAGGACTTCATGGCTGCCATGACAACCATGGGGCTGTCCCAACATGTCATTGGCCTAATGCATGTAGCTGGTCACACCCTGAATTTGCTTTTCTCTACTAGACAGTAGGGTAGTATTCTGAAGGTGGGGGATATTACATCTATCCCTTTTTGATGCCAGAGTTGGATTAGTACCCTACTCCACAGACCCTACTCCACAGATCTAAATGCATGCAAAGATCTGTGCACTCTGCAATGGAACATATGTTGTGGCATGGGTGTGTGTGTCACAAAATAGAATTACTCTTAGAAGGGGGAACAATCTCAAAAGTTTGAGAAAACACAATGCTAAGCTAAATGATTATATAAAAAAAGAAGTCAAATGGAAACATATTAAAATAGATCAGCAAATGTTCTCGTATCTATATAAGGGCAAGGAATGTCTCATCAGAGTGTACTAACTTCAACCTCGGACAATTGAAGGAAACTCTCAGGTCTCTGTGCTGAGCTCACAAGCAGAGCATTCACAGCAGACAGGCAGAAGGGGTATTCCTATAACTTTCTATCTCTGTGGAAATGATGCCACTGTTGGATATAGGCCAAGCAGCTATTGAAAAAGTATTAGTGTGCACTGAAGACCAATGTGTATGTTTCATCCACGTGGATGTTATGTTAGCCAGGCTGGCTGTTATGCTGGCTTTTGTCCAAGGAGGATATCTGCTTTGATTCCGTATCTCAGAATGCACAATGGACAGAAGAATGTTGAGAAGAGGGTGTAGACAAGAAAACATCAGGAGCCAGACTTCACAGATGACTATTTGACTTATTACTTTATTGGACCACAACAAACTCTCAAACAGATCATTCTCAGGCCCCATCACACACAACAGTGGTGTCATGGTGGCCACTGAAAACTATATCCGTGTGGCTAGGGTTCGATGTGGCCGCCATTAATCGTTTGCAAACCATGAACCACAGGGTTTAAGACTCTCACATGTCTCTAGTCTAAGACACTGCCACACACCCCGTGCCAGTGCTGCCACTGGTGTGGAGATGTTCCACACGTTAGGGACCTTCTGACATTACGGTCATACTGTGAGAGAAGCTGCAATGTGTGTCCCTCCTGGGCTGTTGAGATTGTGTGGAAGGACCTAGTGGTACATTTTCTTCCCGCTTCAGTCTATCACCCTTCGCAGTATGACATTAAATGGCTGCTTCATTTTTGCATCTCATGAAGTGGGGTCCAAGCGTACGCCATGATAAATCTCTCAGTCTTTAAAGTGCTACAAGACTGTTGTTTTTTGCCACAACACAAACTAACATTGCTACCCCGTCTTAATTTTGGGACTGGAGAATAGTTTTGGTGATGGGGAAAACACCTTTTTTTTTTTTTAAAAAAAAAAGACATTTGGAGCATGCCAGTCCAAACTAAGGAGGAGGATATTATTGAACAGCCATGCAACTGCTTGAGATACTTTGCATTATGCATCTTAAGGCTATGTGATTTTATTTTCTAAATGTGCCCTTTAGAAAAGTGGATTTAAAGTGGACTTAAAGTTCACACTTATTATGTGCTACTGATGAGTTAGAAAAAGACTTTTAATGCATAGTATATTGAAGCCAAAGATGAAGCATCTGTCCCAAAGAATCCATCTTCTACATATATTAGCACTGGGAGAAAGTAACTTTCTTTCTGTAAAAATAACCTTTTTTTAAAGATAGCTTGCTATTGTTTTCTTTCCTCCCAGGCAGTCTGTGGCAGTGAAATCATTGTCTTTTTGTGGGCTGAGCTCTGTCATCCTGTCAGGCAGGGAGTGTGACCATCTGAAGGGCAAGAATAGGTCACTGCACCTGGGACAGATTTGTATAAACAGGCTTTTCCTGCTGTCTGTCCACTCACTTCATGTCCTTGATCCCACCCACGGTCTGTTTGAAATCATGGGCAGCAGCCCTGCAGGAAAAAAGAGGCCTGGAAGAAGGGAAGATAGTGGCCTGATTGTGTCTTTATATACCTGCAGATATTTTTTTTCATCAGAATTTCAGCAATGATTTATTCGCCACCCACCCACTTACCCACCCACTCACCTCATGCAGTTTTCACAGAAATATTAGTGACTTGTGGCTTTTATCTGTATACAACCCTGACACATGTTGTGAGTCAGTACATATTTAAGAGGAGCTTCCATCTTAATCCCAAATTAAGATCATTTTGGTTTATTTGGACCTGTCTTTTCAAATGTATGCCAGTGTATTCTACAGGATTCAGAGATCATACCTCTTCTTTTTCCTCATTTTCAGAGCAATCTTATGGCTGCCATACAATGTCTAAATGGCCATAGGATTTTTCGGTTTCTGGGAACCGAGCTTGGAGCCAGGGATCCAAGCTCGGTTCCCAGAAACCACCCTCCCCCCCTCTCCCGCCACCTTGTTAGGCAGCGTGGTTTTTCCCTGTCTCCATGCTCACAACCACAGTGTGGAGTGGGTGAAAAGGGGGTGTTCCCGAGGGTGGGGAGGGGAGGAAGTGTTGTTACAACGCTTCCTATGCACCGTGCGGCTCACACCCCCCCCTTCTTTGAGATCCTCAGCTAGGCAGCCGGAATCGGCTGTCTAGCTGCAAATGCAGGGCCACCGGATTGCAGAGGAGAGGATCCCCTATATGCTCCACCCACCCTGTATTGGATATTTGGCTACCTCCAAGTATGGAGGTGGCCAACTATTCCAATAGGATTATGCCCTAAAGCTACAGTCTTATACCCACTTACTGGGAGAATTCCCTATTGAACTCAGTGGGACTTACTTAAGAAGAGCCCTACTGGATCAGACCAAGGATCCATCTCATGCAGCATTCTGTTCATACAGTGGCCAACCAGCTGCCTGTGGGAAACCCACAAGTAGGACATGAGTGCAACAGCACCATAGCACCTTCTGAGCAGGCATGTATCGGAGACTGCTGTTATTCTATGATTCTATGAGTCTATGTAGAATCTTGTAGTCCTGCCACTACACAGCACAAGTGGGGATGTCTCTCCTAGTACACCCTTGCAGAAGTCATGGCATGCACTGGGCAGAAATGGGGTGGGGGGCAGCTCACAGGGGCTTGACACAGCCCTCAGGCCATGTGCTCCCCAGCCCTGATCTAAGGGCATGAGATGCTGTAGAAAATTGGATCTGTCATGGAATTGTGCCCCAGCCTTGTAATTTTCCTCATGGTTTGCCCATTCAAACCCAGCTCAGATCTGATCTGCTAAGCCCATGGTCCTGAACACAATCACAAACCCGTGGGGTTTCATCTCCAAGAGTGATAGGATGCCACAATCCCTAGTGGTTAGTCTCCCAGAGTCATGGGATGCCACTATCCCTGACTATGAGAGACTGAGGAGAGAGTTTGGTGATAAGTGTAAAAAGCTCTGAAATCAATAGTGGAATAATATTTGGGTGGGGTGGGGAAGAGGGCATTAAAGAATACAATGCAGTCATCCTCTTTATTTATGAACCCGCCAGACATGTAAAATCTACACCCTGCAGAGTAACGGTAGGTGCTTAATTGACTGCCTGCAAGCAAACCATTACAATGCTATTACTTCATCAACTGCAGGGAAGGCACAGTGGGTAAAGCCAACTTGTAAGTAAAGTTGTCACACCCATGCTTGACAGTCACCCCCCTAGATGCCTTTTGTGCTCTCTTTTTCTCTTATCTGTTTAGCGATCACATCCACAGCATGCCAGGCTGGAGCAACTGGGCCTGATGATGAGGGACAAATTCAGCTATGAAGTAAACATTCATAATTTCCAGAAGAGCCGCCCATTTCCATAGGAGATTTTACTCCAGTAAGGTTTCCTGGAAAATGTCCATTAACATCGAGTTTTCCCTTTAAAAAATCCATTTTGTGCACAGATGGAGGGGAGAAAAAACAACTCTTCCGGCTTTTTATTTCTTTAAACTATTTGGCTTTCCATGGAGGTCACCCCTTTGAGACTGATGACAGCAGTGTGCAATGAAAACAACTGAGAGTCTGTGGGGCTTCTAATGACGCAGACACATCCCAACAACCAGGCATGCACGAATCTATCCGTTTCACTCCGTCACTTTTCCAGCCTTCAGTTCATTCCATCCTGTTTCTGCATTAGTATGTGATTTTTTTCAAAGTCAGCCTGCATTTTGTAGACATTCGTCCTAATATACCTATGTGCGTATGCACTTGTGCCTAAGATATGCATTTCATATGCATTTTTGTCTAACATGCAATCTTAGGAAAGTGGTTGCCCCATATAATGCTTTTCTACATCCCCCTCCCCCCTGAATATCTGGGTTTTGAGGTGCATTTTCCATAAAATATGCATTTTTGTTCATATTTTTTTGCTTGGAAATCTTCATCATGAAATCTGGAGATATACCAAGACTGGAGGACAAGTGTGTTCCTGTTCGCATATTGATTTGTGACGTGCAAATGTGATACGCACTCACATCACAAATGTGTTCACGTGAAAATGTGAATTGAATGAAATTCTTCCCCTGTTCCATTAATCCCAAGTATAGTTCAGCAGTAGAATTAGAGATGTACGAAACGACTTGCCTGTTTTGTTTCGTACATCCGTGGGCGGGGAGGAGCTCTGTCCCTCCCCCCAAAATCCTCGATGGCGGGCTCCACTCCGCGGCAACTCCGCAGACCCGCCAGCTAGGGCAGCCCGCAGTGACATCCGGCCGCTGTTGGGCTGTGCAGGGACACAAATGGCGGTCGCCATAGCCGCTACCATTTGCTTCCCTTTATTTTGCCGTGATAGGCTACATAATTATTTACGTAGCCTATCACAGCTAGGGATGTACGAAAGTCACTTACTTTTTAACAAAATTTATTCGAGGTGGGGGGGAGACGCTCCGTCCCTCCCCCCGAAATTCTGGCCTGGGGGGGAGGCACTCTGTCCCTCCCCCCTGAGATTCTGGCGGGGGGGAGGCGCTCCATCCACACACACCCCAAATCCTGGCCAGCCGGGTCTGCAAATGGTGGCAGCCGTAGCTGCCGCGGTTTGCGTCCCTGCAGTCAGCCGTGATAGGCTACGTAAACGTTTACGTAGCCTATCATGGCTGATTTAAAAGAAAAACAAAAACATGCGTACGCAAATGGCGGCGCCATGGGCGCCGCCATTTGTATTCCTTATTTTGACACATCTTAGTCTACGTAAACATTTATGTAGACTAAGACGGCGAAAATGAGGGGAACGCAAATAGCGTATATGCTACGCTATTTGCATTCCCCTTATTTTCGCTGTCTTAGTCTACGTAAATGTTTACGTAGACTAAGACATGTCAAAATAAGGAACGCAAATCATGGGCGGTGCCCATGGGTGCTGCCATTTGTATATGCGCGTTTTTTTTCCTTTTAAATCAGCCGTGATAGGCTACGTAAACATTTACGTAGGCTATCACGGTATTTTAAACAAATCTAGCCATGATAGGCTACGTAAATCTTTATGTAGCCTATCACGTTTGATTGTTTGTTTGTTTGTTTGTTTGTTTTACTGGAAATGGTGGCGGTGGTAGGCGGAGAATTTCTCCACGAATCTTCGGGAGGCTGAGCGCCGAGGCATTCGGGCCCCCGAAGGTGATGGGGAAATTCTCCGCCGGCCCCCTGCCCCCCACCCCGGGATGGGACTTACCGTGGCCGAATGTCCCTCCTGGCAGCCGGTCCCGGCAGTGGTTTGGCGGCGTTTTGTCGGGGGCGGCGGCGGCCGATCTCCCGACCAGCTGCCACCGCCGCCATTACAAAATAAAAAAGTAAAAAAACCAAACACACACCCGTGATAGGCTACGTGACGATTTACGTAGCCTATCACGGCTAGATTTCCAAAGTCAGCCGTGATAGGCTACGTAAATCGTCATGTAGCCTATCACGGGTGACATTGGGAAAAAAAAGCGCGTACGCAAATGGCGGCGGCCCATGGGCGCCGCCATTTGCGTTCCTTATTTTGGCACGTCTAGTCTACGTAAAGATTTACGTAGACTACGGCGAAAATAAGGGCAACGCAAATAGCGTTCCCTTATTTTTGCGGTAGTCTATGTAAATCTTTACGTAGACTAGACATGCCAAAATAAGGAACGCAAATGGCGGCGCCCATGGGCCGCCGCCATTTGCGTACATGCTTTTTTTTTCCCCCAAAGTCACCCGTGATAGGCTACATGATGATTAACGTAGTGTATCACGGCTGACTTTGGAAATCTAGCCATGATAGGCTACGTAAATCGTTACGTAGCCTATCACGGGGTTTTTGTTTTTTTCACTTTTTCTTTCACGGCCGGGGAGATGGGGCGCTTCTCCCCGGCCTGAATTTTGGCCAGGCGAGGCGGGGCGCCTCCCACCCGGCCTGAATTTTGGCCGGGCGAGGCGGGGCGCCTCCCACCCCTTGCCTGAACTTCGGGGGGAGAAGAAAAGCGCCTCCCCCCAAGCGCGAAGCAAGCTGCGGGACAAGGTGAGCCCCTTTCGTACATCCCTAGGCGGTGGCAGCCGGTTGGAAGACCGGCCGCCGCCGCCGCCAAACCGCCACCGGAGCTGCCGCTGCCAGGAAGATTCACCCAAGGTAAGTCCTGTCCCAGGGGGGGCAGGGGGGCACACCATTTTACCACCGATTTCGGAGGGCCGAATGCGCTGGCATTCGGCCTCCCCGAGATTCGTGGCGAAATTCTCTGACATCCCTACAGCCTCCGCAGGGATGCAAATGGCATCCTTGTCTTAGCCGTGATAGGCTACGTAAGTATTTATGTAGCCTATCATGGTTAAAATGGTGAAGTGAATGGCGGCCACAGATGCAGCCGCCATTCGCAGAGTAGCGCGAACGGCAGTGGGTGAGTGCTCTGTTTCGTGTGCCTTTCGCGGGATGGAGGGGTGGGGGGCTTCGTTCCGCCACGGGCTTCGGGGGGCTGAATGCGCTAGCATTCGGCCTCACTGAGATCTGTGGCGGAATTCTCCGCCATCCCTAGTAGAATAAGCTGCCTGGACTGGTTGTGGAACATCTTCCCTGGGAGGCTCCCAATAAAAGCTTGGCTTTCCCTGTCTTATGGTGCAAGAGGCACACAATTCTGAAGCAAAGTGGGGCACATAAAAGAAAGAAAAAGAAATGGCAGAGTCCTGGTTCGTACATTTTGGGGGAAGTTCTGAAATAGCATATAAGCCCTTCTCTGTGACGCAGACAGCCTTCAGGGTGACCCAGGCTTTACATGCGAAGGCCAGATTGTGCAGAGGCTGAATTTGCATGATTCTTCCCATCTCTCTGCCCCCTCCCCCTGCCATTTTATTTTGAATGGGAGAAATCACTGAACCAGGACTCCATGTGACCATCACAATGCACAAGGACCATTCTCCTGTCAGAATGAATACATGGAAGGGAAGTGGGATCGTGCGTACTGTCACCATTCTCCAGCTCCGGCTTTCCAGGACGCCTGTTGCTCCCACACCCAGAAGAAAGAGGCAAAGCACAGGTATCTGGATAACCAGGGCCACAACTTTATTTTAACATTACAAAAGGAGATCTGCAGCAAACTCTCACTATGTGAGAACTGAAGTGTATGAAACTGGAGCCAGACGGTGACCTCCTTCTGCACTATCAAGTTAGCAGGAAAGCCTGCTCTGTTCTGGACTGCAGGCAGTATATTACCTACCACTAACTCAGCTTGGCACCATTTCTAGGTGCTGGTGGAGGCCATCCCGATTCTCCACCACCAACAACACCAGGCCCAAGGCTTTATGTGTGTGATCCAGTTACACCTCATAGGAGGCCCTTTTCCTGCCTCAAGGGCCCCACAGCCCTAAGTGGCCAGTCTAGGGAACTCTCAGTGATCATTACGGTACATCATTAATTCTCCTACTGCTCTTCTTTTCTGCACTGCCCTACCAGAAGTGACCAACCTATTTAAACAAATGCCATGCTTCCCAATATCCTGACATTCCCTTGGGTGTAGTATAGAGTGTGTGTGTGTGTGGGGGGGGGGTGACTCAAAGTCCATGAACACTGGGTAATCAACTCCTACTTGATCTTGAAGCAACCAGTCTTACCTGTACTGCTGATCATCAGGCAGGAGGATGGATAACATGATGCAAGAGGAACAAGAGGCCCATCAAGGGGTTGGTACCTGCTTTTATAGCCACTTGCCCCACCTCCAGCCAGCCAATGTATAGACACTGTATGCATCCACATGTGTTTTTGTGTTCCCCACTGCTCTCCAGGGTAGAGATGGTTCAATCTGTCAGTTTTACTTTCTTCCTCAAGTTCATTGCTTCCCCAATGTGAAGACATTTGAGAAATGAAACAAAATTCCCACCTATCTGCACTGGCCAAATTCAATAGGTGCAGATATTCCCAGCATGGAGAGGACCATAATGTACTTGCCTACCATACAGCTGTGAAAGATGAGGAGGCTGTCAGAAAAAAAAAAAGGAACCCAAAATGTCGCACTAATATGGTTAACACACAGGCATTCAAACTCAGATTTTTAAGAGGTAAGCACTCAAAGACCTGGGCCTGAATGGATGTCTCTATGGTGGTTCAATTGTATCTATTCTGGTTCTCCCACATTCAGTTGTTCGTTCGTTCGTTCATTCGTTTATTTATTTATTTATTTATTTTAAAACATTTGTATCCCGCCCTATATCAGAGAGCCAGTGTGGTGTAGAGGAGAGAGTGTTGGACTGGGAGTTGGGAAATCTGGGTTCTAGTCCCCACTCGGCCATGGAAGCTCACTGGGTGACTTTGGGCCAGTCACAGACTCTCAGCCCAACCCACCTCACAGGGCTGTTGCTGTGAGGATAAAATGGAGGAGGAGAAGGAGGACTGTGTACACTGCCTTGGGTTTCTTGAGGAGGAAAAAAAGGGTGGGATATAAATGAAATAAATAAATATCATTAGGATCTCAGGGCAGTGTACAGATAAAATCAATTTAAACAGTGTGAAATGATAAATAATTTAAATAGCTAAAAACATATTAAATCATTAAGCTAGCTAATACCAATGATACCACCCTAATCGCAGAAAGCGAAGAGGATCTAAAGAGCCTCTTGTTGAGGGTGAAAGCGGAGAGTGCAAAAGCTGGTTTGAAACTCAACATTAAAAAAACTAAGATCATGGCATCTGGCCCTATCACTTCCTGGCATATAGAAGGGGAAGAAATGGAAGCAGTGACAGATTTTACTTTCTTGGGCTCCAAGATCACCACAGACGGTGACTGTAGCCATGAAATTAAAAGACGCTTGCTCCTTGGGAGGAAAGCTATGGCAAACCTAGACAGCATAGTAAGAAGCAGAGACATCACCTTGCCGACAAAGGTCCGTCTAATCAAAGCTATGGTTTTCCCAGTAGTAATGTATGGCTGTGAGAGCTGGACTATAAGGAAGGCTGAGCGCCGAAGAATTGATGCTTTCGAACTGTGGTGCTGGAGAAGACTCTTACGAGTCCCCTGGACTGCAAGGAGGTCAAATCAGTCAGTCCTAAAGGAAATCAACCCTGACTGCTCATTGGAAGGACAGATACTGAAGCTGAAGCTCAAATATTTTGGCCACCTAATGCAAAGAGAAAACTCCCTGGAAAAGACCCTGATGCTGGGAAAGATTGAAGGCAAAAGGAGAAGGGGATGGCAAAGGATGAGATGGCTAGATAGCATCACCAATGCAATGAATATATACTTGAGCACACTCTGGGAGAGAACGCAGGACAGGAAGGCCTGGCATGCTATGGTCCATGGGGTCACGAAGAGTCGGACACGACTGAACGACTGAACAACAAAAGCTAATACCAATTTAAAATCTAAAACAGTTAAAACAGTGTGCAAACTCAGGGAATAATTAGCCCTCAAAGGCTTTGGTAAAAGGCTATGTTTTAACTTGGTGCTGAAATCGGACCTCCAAGGGGAGGGCATTCCACAACTGGGGTGCCACAGCAGAAAAAAACATCTGCTACGTCCCACCATAGTGTATGTCTTGCACTTGTGGGACACAGAGGAGGGCTCCTCCAACAGATCTCAGTCCCTGGGCAGGCATATAGAAGGAGATGCTCCCTCAAATATCGAGGTCCCAAGCCACTTAGGGCTTTAAATATCATCACTAGCACCTTGAATTCCAACCAGAAACGTATTGGCAGCCAGTGCAATTCCTTTAAGACTGGTGTTATGTGATCTTTTATGTGATGTTCCAGTCAACAGTCTAGCTGCTGCATCTTGCACTAGCTGCAACTTCTGAGTCATCTTCGAGGGCAGCCCCACGTAAAGTGCATTGCAGTAGTCTAACTGGGAAGTTACCAGCCCATGCACTACTGTGGCTGGGTTATCCCTGTCCAGGAAAGGCCATAGCTGGCGGATAGCTGAAGCTGGCCCAAAGTACTCGAGGCCACCTAGTCCACCTAGAGCTCCAGTGACAGAGATGGATCTAGGAGTACTGCCAAGCTACACACCTGCTCCTTCAGGGGGACTGCAGCTCCATCCAGGACAGGTCGCTTACCCAATTCCCAGACTTGTTCTTGTTCAAGTTCTTGTTGTCCTGAATATGAGGACATTTGTGAATTTTGGTAAATTCTGATAAAAGAAGATGAACTAAAATCCAATTCTGATCCCACTTCAGGAGCAGGGGGGGGAAGGAGAGAAGCAGGCGCCATGAAAAGATGGCCTTGTATGTGCCTGGTGTTGCCCATGTAGGCTCTATGACCGGGCTGGGGAACCTCAGGCCTAGGTCCCCAAACTGGCCCTCCAGGGTAGTCCAGATAGCCACATCCCTTCCCTCTACCCCACCCCCTTTCCCCCAACCACCGATCATCCGGTGGTTTTCTGGCTTTTGTGCAGTTTCCCCCCTCATTCTAAAAGGTTGAAATGGCTCTCCTAAGGCTTTGGCTGCCTTACACTAAAGATAAAACCTGCAGTCCTCCTGTTGTGGAGCCGTTCCGCCTTTCCAGCAGGCTCCCAGATGACGAGCACATGATTGCTGAGAGGGGAAGTGTTTAATTTTCAAGGTTCCATAGACATCAATGAAACATTGCCATCTAGTGGCTGTTTTAATACTGCAACAATCTGACTTAGATAGTTCATTATTTCCCGATCTTTTTGTGATGGAATAACCAGCGAATACCTCTGGATGTGCCCTGGAGGTTGACGATGTCATGATAAGGACCCACAAACTGCCATGAGTGAGCAATCTCAACAGCAGGATAAAAGCTCCGTGAGAAGACACCTTTAGTTACTGGCAGTAAGAGCTTTGAGCTACAATTCACTGGTGTGTGTGTGTGTGTGTGTGTGTTGTCCTCACTAGGGTTGGCGGAGAATTTCTCCCCGAAACTTCGGGAGGCCGAGCGCCAACGTGTTCGGCCCCCCGAACAAGTTTCGGGGAGAAATTCTCTGCACCCCCCCCCCCGGGACGGGACTTACCTTTGGCGAATGTCCCTCCTGGCGGCGGGTCCGGCCAGTTCGTCGGGTCTTCGTCCGGGGCGGGAGCGGCAGCCGGTCTTTCGACCGGCTGCCGCTGCCGCCATTCCAATAAAAGAAAAAAAAACGCCCCCGTGATAAGCTACGTGACGATTAACGTAGCCTATCACGGCTAGATCTGCAAAGTCAGCCGTCACGTAGCCTATCACAGGTGACTTAAAAAAAAAAAAAAGCGCGTATGGATAATGGCGGCCCCCATAGGGAGCCGCCATTCCCGTTCCTTATTTGGTCGCTGTAGTCTACGTAAAGATTACGTAGACTACGGCGAAAATAAGGGCAACGCTATTTGCGTTGCCCTTATTTTCGCCGTAGTCTACGTAAAGATTTACGTAGACTACAGCGACCAAATAAGGAACGCGAATGGCGGCTCCCTATGGGGGCCGCCATTATCCATACGCGCTTTTTTTTTTTTTAAAGTCACCTGTGATAGGCTACGTGATGGCTGACTTTGCAGATCTAGCCGTGATAGGCTACGTTAATCGTCACGTAGCCTATCATGGGGGCGTTTGTTTTTTTTTACTTTTTATTTCGCGGCCGGGCGAGGCGAGGCGCCTCCTCCCCGGCCTGAATTTCAGCCAGGTGAGGCGGGAAGCCTCCCCCCCGGCCTGAATTTCAGCCAGGCAAGGCAGGAAGCCTTCCCACCCCGGCCTGAACTTCGCAGGGGGAGCAGCGAAGCGCCTCCTCCCCACCGTGAAAAGCTTCGAGGACAGGTAAGGGACTTTCGTGCACCCCTAGTCCTCACTCACTGAAATGTGGCCCCTGGGAGCTTCCCCAAAACTAAATCCAGCTCCCAGGCTGAAAGAACTTCCCCATGGCTGCCTATGCAGACTTTCTGCAAAACGTCTGGAGGCTGGGAGCTGGAGTAGCACAGTCCCCCAACCCCGATGAGTTCTGTGAATGCATGATAAGGATAAGCAAAGGCCAGGTTTACATTGCAGGTAGGGATGGTGGAGAAATCCGCCACGGACTCCAGTGAGGCTGGATTCTTTGGAATCTGGCTCCCCGGAGTCTTTGGCGGAACAGACTAACACCCCCCCCCAAATCCCCCCACAGGACGGAACCTACCTGGTGGTGGCTGGTCCAGGTTGCTGTCTTCATCTGCTGCCGGGCTGCAGAACAAAATGGCATCTGGCTTAGCGGATGCCATTTGTGTCCCTGCCGTTGGCCATGATTGGCTACGTAAATCTTTACGTAGCCAAACACGGCCAATGGCAGGGACACAAATGGTGTCCCCTACACCAGATGCCATTTGTGTCCACAGACCGGCTGGCAGCTCTGCAGACTCCCCGTGGAGCGGATCCGGCCAGGGAGGATTCTGGGGGGACGGACGGATCACCTCCCCCCGAGCGGATGCCCCAGAACGGAACCAGGTAAGTGATCTGCCCACCCCTAATTGCAGGCTCTCTGTTTTCTGAGGGGACTGACTTGTGCTGCTCTCCCTCCATACAACTCCAGCACCTCCTTGGCTGTATGTAGGGATGCACGAAAGTCACTTACCTTTTTGACGGGGTGATTTGTGGGGGGGGCTGGCACTCTGGGCCTCCCCCCGAAATCCTAAACCGTCTGGCTCCACTCCGCTGCAGTTCCGTGGAGCCGCCGGCCAGGGCTGTCCGCAGCCAGAGTTCCGGCTGTGGACGGGCTGCTGGGGACGCAAATGGCAGCTGCCGTAGCAGCTGCCATTTGTGTTCTGCGAAGCTGCTGTGATAGGCTACATAAGTATTTACGTAGCCTATCACGGCAAGCCCCCAAAAAACAAAACAGCATACGCAAATGGCAGTGGCTGCAGCGGCTGCCATTTGCATTCCCTATTTTGAGCCGTTTTAGCCTACGTAAATATTTACGTAAGATAAAACGGCGGAAAAAAGGGAATGTAAATAGCGTAATGGGCGCCATTTACATTCCTTTTTTCCCCTCCGTTTTAGCCTACGTAAATATTTACGTAAGCTAAAATGGCTCAAAATAGGGAACGCAAATGGCATCCGCCGCAGCCGCCGCCATTTGCGTACACTGTGGTTTTTTTTTTGGCTTGCTGTGATAGGCTACATAAATACTTACATAGCCTATCACGGCCTCTGCAGGGACGCAAAAGGTGTCCCTGCATTAGCTGTGATAGGCTACATAAATATTTACGTAGCCTATCATGGCTATGATGATCAGGAAGCGAATGGCAGCCGCTCTGCGGTCGCCATTCACAAGTCAGCATGGACAGCAGCAGGTAAGTGCTCCATTTCGTGCACCTTTCGTGGGTTGGGGGGGTGGGGGCTTCATTCCGCCATGGATTTCGGGGGGCCGAATGCACTGGCATTCGGCCTCACCGAGATCCATGGCGGAATTCTCTGACATCCCTAGCTGTATGCATAAACTGGAATATTGATAAATAGTGGAAAGGGAGGAAGTGGGAACATGACATACATGCAATGGACATGTTGATTGGCCTACAGTTGGTTCCACTCCATAGATGATCAGGATTGTTTACTTGACATTACCATTTTTGCATTGAGGAGATGTGTCTTCCCCACTGGGGGGCAGAGCAGGGGGAAGGAAGACAACCATTTTGTTTTAGATTTATCCAACAAACACCGCTGCATAAGAAACACCACATTAGGCATAAGAAACAGCTGAAAGAAACCAGCCATGAACCTCCAATAGTTGGAATGTCATAGACTGGATTTTTCTCCTTCTCTAAGGAAGCAATTACCTCTAAGGAAACTTGGGGTGAAGAGGAGATCAAGAAAGAACTGGTCATTTCTCTTTACAGAGAACCGTTTGCAAGTGTGTGTATATTTTACTACCTACACATCCATCTTCATAGTGTTGATGGATTTACTTTTTATGCTTACATTTTTCCCAATAAATTCATCATATGGAACATGCTGTATCCCAGCAGGGCAGGTGGATATGGTTTTATATTATTCTGTATACCATTTTTTTTTCTTTTTCTGCTGCCAATATGTTTCCACACTAAATCTCAGAAAAATCCCAACATTGCTATATATCTCCTTAAAAATTGACTCCCTTTTAATGAATGATGGTGGGGGTGAGGTGGGGAGACAGAAAACCTAAAATAAAGCATATTGTCAGTAATGTTGAAAAAGGTCTCAGCATAGAGGGATCAGAGACAAATTACGGCATCAAGCCCCTTTTTTTTTCCAGATGACATGAGCATATCCAGTAAATTCATGGAAGGGAGGACTGAAATTATTCCCATTGCCCCCATCCATCCTGGCTGGACATGATGGAAGTTCTAATCCAACACATCTGGACGGTACCAGGATGGGGGGAAGACTGTCACATTGAATTTAATGGAAGGTGAATTTTGCCTCTTTATTACCTATCAATTTATAAGACCATTACTTATCAGAACATAAGTCAAGCTTCACCATATATCCAACACCAATAAAATCACTAAAGCAAGTTTAAACATTTTAAACAGAATTAAAAACAGAGGGTTTTCTTTTTAAAAAGGGGGGGTGAAGAAGTTAAAACTTCAAAATTGCAATTAAGCAGCACTGAAAGCCAGGCAAAATAAAAACATTGTTCCTGACTGCCTAAAAGCTAGTCTAACTCCTATTGGGAGGGCATTTAACTGGATAAATAGAGTGTGAGGACGACATTTCCATGGTTATGTCTGTTCTGGTATGACTCCTGATCATGTACCTAGATCGACATTAGTAAGTATAGTCATTTATTTATTTCATTAATAATGCATGCTTCCCACAAAGAGCCTAGAAAAGCATATATTTGGCCCTTATATATTTTTATTTTATATTTCATAAGCTCAAATATACACCAAATCAACATATCGGCCTTACAAAATCCCCAAAACTAATTAGAAAATAAGTCATTTAAAATTCACAACCAACACTAATCTTATCACATAGGGAAGGATCCAAGGGTATGCTCCTGCAGGTGCTACTGACATTGCTCTAGCATCAACCAATGTTTGAGCAATATCACTAGTGCAAACGGGAACAACTGGCAATTTGCCACCAAAATTCAGGGAAACCACCAAACTGTGGGGGTAAATCTTTACGTTTTCCTGTTGTGCTAGATACATTGTGCAAGCACTGGTTTACACTAGTGAACTGTTGTTAGTATTAGCACTGGGACACCATTGGATACTACTCATATTCCAAATGTCAGCACTAAAATATTTGGCCTGTATTAGTCTAAAAATTCCATAAATAAAATTCAGGTTCTCTGGAAAATAGGGATGGTGCGGGTGACTGATTCATTCCGGGAACCTGGCGGACCCACTCTTGCCTGCAACCCCAAGCCCTGCTCACCAAGCCCCTGCTCGCTCCTGCCCACACTCAGCGAATGGCCTGCAATCACCCTGGAGGCCTCGTCGAGCTTTGTGGTCGCCATTTTTTGAGAAATAAAATGGCGATCGCAAAAATGTGCATGTTTTTGTATGCGTGAAAATGCACATTTTTGTGAATGCGCATATTTGTGTTTGCATGGAAATGCACATTTGCTGAAAAATGTGTGCACATTTTTGCACACACACTAATGTGTGCCTTCGCAAAAATGAACATTTCACACATGAGAATAAGCACATTGGCAAAAATGTGCATTTTCACGCATACAAAAACATGCACATTTTTGCGATCACCATTTTATTTTATTTTTTAAAATGGTGACCTCAGAGCTCGATGAGGTTGCTGGGTTGAGTGCAGGCTGTTCGCTGAATGTGGGAGGGGCTTGAGCATGGTCCAGGGACCAGCGAGCAGGGGCAGGGGCTGGGCAGGCGTCCAGAGAACCCGGATGGAGGGGAGCTCGCACACCCCTACTGGAAATCTCCATCAAGTTATTTCTTCCTTTCCAGAGTTGTTTAAAAACAGTGACCTTGTTCAGCAACTAGGGATGGACGAACTCGTTAGAGTCCATGTTCAGTGGGCGCTTGAGCAACCGCCGCTGCCACCTGCCCACTCAAGCCAGGCTGCATGAGCTCCTGGAGAGCTTGGAGAGCAGTCCAGGAGCATGCTGCAGCTGCCCACTTCTCTATGTGAGCTGTCGTCTTTTATGCAAGATGGGGCTCTATTTTCATGGATTTATTGTTATGCACAATGGTGGCTGGAAAGGGCCATTTCCACAACATTAAGAGGCCTCTAATGTTGTAGATCTGGCCCTTTCCAGCCACCATTGTGCACAACAAGAAATGTATGAAAATAGAGAGCCCCATCTTGCATAAAAGGGGCTCAATATTTATACTGGGGAGGTGAAGATTGTTCCTGATTCCCCCTCCCACCGGGCCTCCTACATGGGGGCAGTGGCTTGACATGAGGAGGAAGAAGGGCTTTCCTCTCACCTTTCTTCTTCCATCAAGCTACTGCCTTTGCATAGCTGCGAAGGTGGGGGGGGGATCATTCCTGTCTCCCCCTTCCATCCCCGGCCAGCTATGTGGAGCCAGCAGCTTGATGAGAGGACGGCAGCGAGAGCGGCTTTCCTCTTGTCTCCCTCCTCCCATCAAGCCACTGGCTTCATGTAGCTGGGAAGGGATAGGGAGAAAGGATCACTCCCCACTCCACTCTGAGCCGTGCACCCACAGCAACTCCTTAAAAAAATATATATATTGCATTCTTGCAAAAAAATTTCCAGAAAGTTCTGGCCATTGTGTGCAAGATTTAATTTATGAGAAATAGCAAGTCGCCATTTCTGACTTGGCTGCAGGCACTGGTAAGTCCTGGCAGCACACACAGCTTGGTGGGCAGGGGTGGGGGCTTGGTGTCTGCGGAGCCAAGCAGGGGGGAGTCCATCAGCATCCATATTACCAGCATCATATTCCAGATCTTCCTTCTGCATTGATCAAGAGTCAGCATAGCTGGGCATTTCCATGCCTTTTGCCAGCAGCATAGAAGCTCTCATTAACATACACACACCTGTTAGTATAGGCTCCTGCTATCCATCACTCTTGGGCAGAACAAGTTTCATTCAAAAGCGAGAGAGAGAGAGAGAGAGAGAGAGAGAGAGAGAGAGAGATGGTAAAGAGAAGGAACAACATTGTCTCCCTCTCCTTTGCCTATACCACCTGTCCTCCTTCACTCTCTACTAAAAATCAGATTCGGCAACTTCTCAAAAATACAGCATGCAACATGGAAATGTTTAGGAGAAACAGAGAAATATGCATATGCTCTATTGATCTCCTTCATCTAGTCCTTGGAGCCTTGATTCTCTTCATCTGATGCTCTAGGCAGCAGAATGTAGGGCTGAGTTGTAAAGTACATTTCAGCACCAAGTCATAAGCTCAATCATACTACCAAATCAGAAATAGGGATGTATGAATTTCATTTCAATTCATGTTTGATCAGAAATTACCCAGTTTGCACCTCCCTAAACTGAACGCAGACCCAAAGTCACTCTGTGGTCAAAGTCCATATTAACTTACAATGCAATTTACTGCACACATACACAAATGTGTTTAAAACGCATACATTTGGAAAAGGTGCATGACAAATGCATATTTGGGAGAAATGTGCACAAACACACTTTAATCAATGGGAGAAAATGCACACACTTCAGTAAGTGCCAAACTGTGATGTTTACCTGGGAAAATGCACAAAAATATGTACACATTTCCATGCAGAAAGAAAAAAATGACAACAACAAAGCTTGCTATCTGATATGGACATGAGTTGGAATGAGCTTTGAGGTGGAATTCGTAGAACCACAACAAGTCTGGGTTTTGCCAATTCGAACATCCCTTATCTGATTTATTTATTTATTTATTTATCACATTTCTGTATCACCCAATCGCTGAAGCTCTCTGGGTGGTTCACAATGAGAACTGTAAAGTATAGTATAACATATATACAAAGTTAAAGTATATAACTACAGTATACAGATGCCATTTCTTTTTCTTTCATTTTATTGCTCGTACTTATCAAGCTATGCAAAAGACCCAAGGACAATGCAGTCCCTCTGAGACAGTCACTTGTTGGTATATCAAAGCAGGAACAACGGTGTCTTGCTCATGATGTGAAGCAAGGCCAGGTATGTTTTTGTAACCTTCGGGGCAGGAGACATTTTTTAAATTATTATTCCGTTCTTCTACACAGCCAGCCGCTGTGTATTTTGGCAGAGTTAAGTCTGTTTCTGAGGGAAGGGAACTATTTCCATCTTTTAATAAGTCATTCCAAGTTTCCTGTGATGTTATAAATAAGCGGGGTGAACAGCCGCCTTTATTTGGCTTAATTTGATATGGCAGAGTTGGAAAGTGGAGGGTAAAAAAGGAAAAAAAAATCATTCTCAACATAATATCTGCAGCTGGACTCGGACCAAGATCCCTTTCTCAACAAGATAAAGGTTATCATGAACTGTGCCTATGAAATGCAGCCGATATGGGGCCTGGCCTTCGTGTCTATTTATTCAGGGGTCCTGCTCATAGTCAAGCCCTGCATGCTCTGCACATGAGGTCACACTGTGTTGGGCTTGCTGGCAGAAACACTGACAAATGTTAACCAATGCACTTGTCCTTCAGGATAAAAGGAAGTGCTTGTGAAACAAAGCTGAATAACTGGGAGTCAAAACAGACAAATGTATGCCTTTCAGTTATGTATTCTCTTCATTTTTAATTTTTAGAGTAGGTACAGGGGGCCCTGATCAAGACTGGGACCCTAGTTTAGGGTGTAGGGGTTTTTTAAGATCTGGATTCATCCCCTTGCACCTAAAAATGAAACAGAAGATGTTGCTGCTAGACACAGATCTAAGTGTCTGGTGGTTTGGGTCTGGAAGTGGAAATACACCCTGAAAGTTTGCAATGTGCCAAAGGCTCTAATGCCATGCGTAATATTCCTCTCAGCATCTTGCATGGGAAAGACAGAGCAATGTGTAGGAGGAGGATTGAAGGCCACGTTTAGAGTTTTGGCCTGCAGGCATGAGTCAGTGGCCTAAAGAAGAATGTCCATTGTGCATTACTAGAGGAAACAGCCTTATAAAGGCTCATGCTCCTGGTGTATATAGCATATTAATAAGCAATCAGTATACTAATCAGTAATTAATCAGCATCTATCTATGCCTCTGACAACTTCAAGTCAGGACGAATCACAACTCCCATGGACAGATAAAGAGTGTTTTCCACCTGTGGGTGTTCGCTCCTTCCCATTATATAATAGACCTAGTAACACTGTTATATTTTTGTTGCTTACAACAATAACTACTGCCACCACCACAAGTCCCCCCACTGCAGAGGTTCAGCCCCCAATGTGTGGAAAGCAACAAAGCCAGTGAGGGTGATGGGACAGAGGGGCGGGGCCAGAGAGCACATGCCCACTCTCCCACCTCACACCATTGGAATCACATGAGGGGGCATGCCGTAACTTGTGCCATGGATCCTTCATGTGCATCCTGAGTTACTATCAAGTGTGAGCAGAGAAAAGGGGGTAAGAATCCTGTACCTTTAACCTGTGCATAACAAGCTGCACCTGGCAGGATTTCCTGTTCTTCCCAAATGAAGAGGAAATTCTGCCAGGTGCAGCTTGTTATTCACAGGTTTGATAAGCTATGCCTGATAAAATTGCACCCCCCCAACCTACACACACATGTTGATTCTAACTAGTGCAGAAACCCCACCTGCCCTTTTGCAATCTCTTTGTTTCCCTTCCCTGTAAAAGAGGCAGTTCTTTTTCTGCCTCTTTTGTTGGGATGTTAGAAATTTCTCCAAAATTTCTCAGAGTGCATGGCTTGAGTGCTTACCTTACTGGAAAGAGGTGGCAGAGGGTCTCCTGGGTGCTTTTTATTTTACCATTGTTCCTCCGTTCTCCCCTTACAGCCTCTCTGGCCGCTTGAGCTTTTCGGAAAGCAAAGCACCTTGGAGGACTTAGTCAGGACTTCCTCCGGGGTGGGGGGGAGGGGGGGGCTTTCCAATGCTGTTGCCTCTGAGTGCCTGAAAGCCAAGAGGGACATTTTTTTTAATTGCTTTATTGTTCTTCAAAGTCTTTTTAAAAAGGAGGAGAAACAGAAGGAGAAATCCACTCTCAGCTTTCAGGCCCTCACCAGGCAGCAGCATTGGAAAGCTGCAAGGGTGGAAGTCCTAGCTAAGTCCTCCAGGGGGCTTTCTGAGAAACTCAAACAGCCAGAGAGGCTGCAAGGACAGAAAGTGTGTGTGGGGGTGTGGGGGGGGGGTAGCAAAAGAAAGAGCACGCACAAACCCCTCAACCACCTCCTTTCAGTAAGGTGAGCACTGAAGTCTCCACCCTGAGAAATTTCTCTAAAATTCTCGCCCCTTCCCACAATTTTTGGGTGCAGTTTCGTTTTGCCCTTCCCCACAACAAATGATCGAAAATAAATAGGTCAAAAATTTGGCACAGTGCTAATTATAACAGAAGCCCTGTATTCGTTCATATGTAGTTACTGTATACTTCCCAGCTTGTAGGTCACACCTAGATTTTAGCATCAGAGATATGCCCAAGGAGGCATTCTGAAAATATGGGTAAGAACGAGCAGTTTACAAGCCTCATATAGCCCGAAAGCATGCAATAATTATAAATGCATCATAAAAATAAAACAACAGAATAATCTGTAAATACAGCGTCTGGATTCATCTGAGTAATCCAAGTTAAGAAAAATTTAAATTAAAGAGTCTGTTTGGTTTTGCCTTATTGCTTTTGAATTCCCTGGGTAACATTTTAACACCTAAGTAAGGTATTCTTCTTTTCTTTTTTGTACATTCTGTTGTGTGATAAAAACAGAGTGGGGGAAAACTATGGAAATGTGTTGAATATGAAGAATTACTTCATCCCGTGGTGGGGCTTCCTGAATTGTATAAAAATCAATTTGAAAACCATGAGCAGCCTTTAACAAAACTCATCAACAAGCCAGGGGTGGGAAAGTAGGGATGTTGGAGAAATCTGCCACGGACTCCAGTGAGGCCAGATTCTTTGGAATCCACCCCCCTGGAGTCCGTGGCAGAATGTCCTCCCCTCCACTGCCCCCCAAATCCCCCCCCAGGACGGACCTACCTGGTAGCAGATGCGGATGCGGTGGCGGCGGTGGCTCCGGCTCGTCCTCCAGCCCCTGCCAGGCTGCTGTGGCCACAAATGGCAGTCGTTGTAGTGGCTCCGGCTCATCCTCCAGCCCCTGCCGGGCTGCTGCGGCCGCAAATGGCAGCCGTTGTAGTGGTTGCCATTTGCGTGCCTGCATTAGACCGTGATAGGCTACGTAAGTATTTAGGTAGTCTATCACGGCAAAGAGCAGGGGCACAAATGGTGGCCACTACGACTGCCATTTGTGGCCGCAGCAGCCCGGCAGGGGCTGGAGGACGACCTGGAGCCACCGCCGCCACCGCATCCGCATCTGCCACCAGGTAGGTCCGTCCCGGGGGGGATTTGGGGTGGCAGCATGGGGGGGGAGACCATTCTGCCATGGACTCCAGGGGGGCGGATGGTAGAGAATTCTGCCACGGATCTCAGTGAGGCCGAATGCCAGTGCATTTGGCCCCCCGAAATCTGTGGCGGAACGGCCTGCCACTCCCTCGCCCCCCCGCGGATCGCCCCCGGGATGAGATTTACCTGGGGCTGATCTTCTGGGCACTGGCAGTGGCGGCTCCAGCAGCGGCTTTGGCGGCGGCTTTGGTGGCGGTGGCTGGTGTTATGGCCGGCTGCCGCCGCCACCATTTCCAGGCTTGGTAAAAAAAAAAAAAAAAGACGTGATAGGCTACGTAAAGATTTACATAGCCTGTCATGGCTGGGTGGGTTTTTTTAAAAAAAGACATGATAGGCTATGTAAATCTTTACATAGTCTGTCATGGCTGGGTGGGTTAAAAAAAAACCAGAACCCAGCGTACGCAAATGGCGGCAGCTACGGCTGCCGCCATTTGCATTCCTTCTACGTAATCTACGTAAATATTTACGTAGACTATGATGGCGAAAATCAAGGGGAACGCAAATAGCGTAGCGGGCGCTATTTGCGTCCCCTTTTGATTCGCCGTTTTAGCCTACGTAAAGATTTACGTAGGCTAAAACGGTGAATCAAAAAGGGATGCAAATAGCGCCCACTACGCTATTTGCGTTCCCCTTGATTTTCGCCGTCACAGTCTACGTAAATATTTACGTAGACTAAGACGGCCAAAAATAAGAAACGCAAATGGCGGCGGCTGTAGCCGCCGCCATTTGCGTATGCGGTTGTTGTTGTTTTTTTACCCAGAGCCCTCCGCGGCCGGAAATCCAGCTGCAGATGGCTCTGGCCTGGCTGGGCCTGGCCGGCTGCTCCGCAGAGCTGCCGTGGAGCACAGCCGGCCATTCGAGGATTCCAGGGGGAGGAACGGAACGCCTCCCCCCCACCATAAACATAATCCGCGAACAGGTAAGTCACTTTCATACATCCCTACTTGCAATGCATTTCTCATTGCATGGCCACTTCAGCCTCTCATAAGAACATAAGAAGAGCCATGCTGGATCAGACCAAGAGTCCAACTTGTCCAGCATTCTGTTTACGCAGTGGCCAGTCAGCTGCCCATGGGAAGCCCACAAGCAAGATATGAGTGCAACAGCACCCGCCTGACAATGTTCCCTCAGCAACCAGTGTCCATAGGCATACTGCCTCTGATCCTGGAGGAAGCACATGGCCGTTAGGACTAGTAGCCATTGATAGCCTTCTTATCCAGAAATTTGTCTAACCTCCTTTTAAAGCCATCCAAACTGGTGGCCATCTTACATCTTGTGGTAGAGAATTTCATAGCTGTGTGAAGAAGTACTTCCTTTTATCTATCCTGAATGTCCCACCAATCAGCTTAATGGGATGACCCAGTGCTCTACCATTATGAGACAGGGAGAAAAATGTCTTCCTATCCACATTCTACACACCAGGTACTCTCCCTTCTCTTCAGCGTTCTTTGACATTCTATGGAGGAACAGAGCTTAGAAAAAGCAGAGAGAGAGAGAGAGAGAGCTGTTACTGAGCCTCCTCATGCTGTTTTCAAACCTCTCCAGCTGAATACAACAGGAACCATTTTTGTTTTTAAAACAACAAATAAATAGCTGCTGTTTTCTGGAGCCAGGCAGGGAGAATACTGCAGTTCAAAGCAGATGCAAGGGCAGGAGTGGCTTTCACCCTCTCTTTGCCACCCATTTCCATAAAATAGTTGCTCCCTCCACTATCACTTAATAGGATATCAGGCACTTCTAGGCTAAAACTCCTTGTCTGTTTGTCTGTCTGTCCATCTTTCTTTTGTATAGAAAAACCAGCAGAATCAAGAGTTCAATAGTCCCTTACCTTCTTCCACCCTCCCTCTCTCTTTTTGGTATACAACAGTAAATTCCTACTCCGTAGGCAATTTGCTGGGCTAAAACATCTCTCTCTCTCTCTCTCTCTCTCTCTCTCTGTGTGCCTTTTTTAACAGCACAGCCAAGAACTTAGCAGACTCTTCTCCACTCCACTGCACCCAATGCCCACAAGTATATCAAGAAGGAAATGGAAGAGGTTATAACGAATTATTTTTTCCCCATCTACATGGCTATTTGCCACCCACTAGTGTGGACAGTGTGTACTGAGATGTAAAAAAATTAAAAGCACTGTGCTCTTTGTAGTATGGAGAGTTACTTGTTATTTTTCTTTCACCTTAGAGCACAACCTTATCGACAACCTGTTACCTTCCAGGTGTTTTGGACAACAGCTCCCATAATCCCAGACCATTGACATGGTGACTGGGGCTTATGGGAATTGTAGTAAAAAAAAAACATGGAGGAAGCCAGGTTTCCTACTCCTTTTATAGTAGAAGAGCAGTGATTCAGGGGCACTTTGAGATACCCATCTGGAAGCAGGTCAGGTTGTGAAGGGGAGCTACTGCAGGGAAGGAAGAAAAATCTGTAGTGGATTTCTTTGAGAGAGAGCGGAACACAGTGTCTTTTTAACCCTGGTATTGAAAACAGATATTTGCTATGCTGGGGGCTGGCCAGGGAATTGGGGACAATGTTTAATTTTCATAAGAGACCTGCAAGGGATTCAAGCTCCTGCAAGACTACCTGTGTAATTAGCCCTTCTCTTTAATTCTGTAGGAGGTCTTGGGTGGGAAATGACAGGCACTATGCATATGTTCAAGAGACACTTGTACTATATTGGTGCTGGATAGTAGAAAAATATATATGGCTAGGTCTAGCCACAATTTGTGGACCCCTGCCCCAGAATTTTAAAATCACCTGTTACCTGTTTAACACAGACAATTAAAAGATCTCACAAATAAAAAATATCTTGAGGTATGCTTCTGAAATTATCATCATCAGTCTGTTTCCCACCTCCCAGAAGAGCAGAGCAGAGCAGAGCAGAGCAGAGGAAGCTGCTCCAGCTGGTCCAGGGACTACAGAAGCAAGCAAGCTCCCAGAGAGCGAGCGAACAGGGGGAGCAAACAGGAGTTGGCCAGGGGATTTGCAGTGGTGGAAGAGACAAAGGAGACAAAGGCAAAGAGGTAAGTGAGCTGGAGGAAGCCCAGAGCGCTGTCCTTTGTCCTGAGTGGCTGTGAGCTCACAAGGTGCTCCTGAGAGCTCCAACTGAATTGGGTGTGCGTGGCCTGAGTGCTCCCAGCAGCAGTGCAGGAAGGAAGCTTAAGTCTGTTTCCCATCTCCCAGCTGATCAGAGCAGAGGAAGCTGCTCCAGCTGGTCCAGGGATGACAGAAGCAAGCAAGGTCCCAGAGAGCGAGTGATCAGGGCGAGTGGATAGGGGGAGGAAACAGGAGTTGGCCAGGGAAGTTCAGCAGGGGAGGTCAAGGGGGAGGACCCTAACATTTAAAACAACAACAACATTGTTTTACTTTATTTTTCTTGTAACACACTAGGGATGGCGGAGAATTCCGCCATGGATCTCAGTGAGGCCGAATGCCAGTGCATTCAGCCCCCCGAAATCCGTGGCGGAACGAAGCCCCCCCAATCCATGAAAGGTGTGCGAAATGGAGCACTTACCTGCTGCCATCCATGCTGACTTGTGAATGGTGGCCGCCCTGCGGCCGCCATTCACTTCCTGATCATAGCTGTGATAGGCTACATAAATACTTACGTAGCCTATCACGGCTAATGCAGGAGGCTGTGATAGGCTATGTAAGTATTTACATAGCCTATCACGGCAAACAAAACAATAAAAATCAGCATACGCAAATGGTGGCAGCTACGCAGCCGCCATTTGCGTTCCCTATTTTTTCACCGTTTTATCTTATGTAAATATTTACGTAGGCTATTACGGTGAAAAAAAAGGGGAACGCAAATAGCGTAGTGGGCACTATTTGCGTTCCCCTTTTTCCCCCCGCTGTAATAGCCTATGTAAATATTTATGTAAGATAAAAAGGCGAAAAATAGGGAACGCAAATGGCGGCCGCCGTAGCCACCGCCATTTGCGTATGCTGTTTTTTTGTTTTGGCCTGCTGTGATAGGCTACGTAAATACTTATGTAACCTATCACGGCAGCCTGGCTGGACGCAAATGGCATCCCCATTTACGTCCGCAGCAGCCTGTCCGCGGCCGGAACTCCGGCTGCGGACGGCCCTGGTCAGCTGCTCTGCGGAGCTGCTGCAGAGCACAGCCTGCTGGGCAGGATTCCAGGGGGGAGGACCAGATTGCCTCCCCCCTGTCGAGGATTCCAGGTGGAGGGAAGAAGTGCCTCCCCCCCACCATGAATCACATCCGTGAAAAGGTAAGTGACTTTTGTACATCCCTATAACACACACTTCCATACCAGTGGGATTCTGTTTTTAACCTCCAGTGAGTAAAGGCCAGGCACAGGCTACTCTAGAACAATCAGAAAGCTAGACACAAAAAGGAAAACAGACTATGGAAGGACAAGACTCGCCAATGGTGGTGAACTGCAAGGTGTGTGCAATGTTTGTTTTCTTGCCTGAGAACAACATGGCCTATTTTTATTTTATTTATGCCTACATATGCAATAAGTGCAAGTTGATCACACTGCTGGAAGAAAAAGTAAGAGGGCTGGAGAGGTGAGTATCAACCCTCCAGGGAATAAGAGAACATGAAGAGTTATTGGACTGAATGGAACTACAGCAGCAAAACAAAGTACAGGAGCTAGAAGAGCAACAGCAAGCTGAGGCAGAAGAGGAAAATGCTGAGGTGAGGAAAAATGAAGTAAAGGATACTCCTTGGAAAAAGGTGACAGGAGCAGAAGAACTAGAAGCCACTCTGCACCAGTGGAGGCAGTGGAGCTATGGAACCGTTTCCAGGTACTTGAGGATGAGACTGGAGGACAGCCTGCAGAGGAAGAATCACAGGGGAACCTGCATGAGAGCGAGAAAGACGCTAAAGGTCAGTCAAGCAGAGGTGATGAAACTAAGGCCTACAACTGAAGAAGAGTAGAGTAGTAGTAGTGGGAGACTCCTTGCTGTATGGGATCGAAACTCAAGTATGTCATGAAGACCTGTGGACTCGCCAGGTCTGCTGTCCCCTGGGAGGATGGATTAGAGACGTGACTGATGGGTTGCCTGCACTCACAAAGCCCACTGACAGGTATCTAGGGATGTACGAAAATCACTTACCTTTCGGGGATTATGCTGATGGTGGTGGGGGGAGGCGCTCTGTCCCTCCCCCCAGAATCCTGGACGGTGGGGAGGCGCTCCATTCCTCCCCCCCCCCGGAATCCTGGCCAGCTGGCTGTGCTCCGCAGCGATTCTGTGGAGCCGCCAGCCAGCTCCACCAGCAGCCAGACATCCGGCTGCTGACTAGCATTTATGTAGCCTATCACGGTGTTTTTTTTTTAAACCTAGCCATGATAGGCTATGTAAATCTTTACGTAGCCTATCACATTTTTTTTTTTAAACTGGAAATGTTAAACATTTAACATTTAAACTGGTAGCGTTTCTACGCTATTTGCGTTCCCCTTATTTTCACCATCTTAGTCTACGTAAATGTTTACGTGGTCTAAGACGTGCCAAAATAAGGAACGCAAATGGCAGTGGCCATGGCCGCTGCCATTTGCGAATGCTCATTTTTTTTGTTTTTTGTTTTATGTCAGCCATGATAGGCTACGTAAACATTTACGTAGCCTATCATGGTGTTTTTTTAAAACCTAGCCATGATAGGCTACGTAAATCTTTACATAGCCTATCACTTTTTTTGTGTTTTTTTTAACTGGAAATGGCGGCGGTGGCAGCCGGTCGGAAGACCGGCTGCCGCCGCCCTGCTGCCGGAGCTGCCGCCGGAGCCACTGCCACCAGGAAGATCCGCCCAAGGTAAGTCTCATCCCGGGGGGGGGGCAGGCCATTCTGCCACCGATTTCGGGGGGCCGAATGCGCTGGCATTTGGTCTCCCTGAGATCCGTGGCAGAACTTTCATACATTTCTACAGGTATCCTTTTCTTCTGATCCATGTGGGAACTGGGAACAAATGATACTACCAAGCAGAGCTACGATGAAATCATGTCAGACTTTTGAAAATTTGGGAAGTAGGGATGTACGAATCGCTTACCTTGTTCCGGTGGCAGTGTCCGCTGGAGGGGGGAAGGAACTCTGTCCCTCCCCCCAGAATCCACCCCAGCCAGCTGTGCTCCATGGCCACTCCATGGAGCCGCTGGCCGGGGCCACCCACAGCCAGACATCCGGCCGCTGGGCTGCACAGGGATGCAAATGGTGGCCGCCATAGCCGCCACCATTTGCGTCCAGGTCTTTAGTCGTGATAGGCTACGTAGATATATACGTAACCTATCACGGCTAAAGATAGGTTTATGGCGGCTATGGCAGCTGCCATTTGTATTCCTTCCTATTGCTGGGATAGGCTATGTATATATTTACATAGCCTATCACGGCAAAATACGGGCACAAATGGCGGCCGCTACACCATTTGCGCCCCTGTCCTTTGCCATGATAGGCTACGTAAATATATATATAGCCTATCACGGCTAAAGACATGGATGCAAATGGCGGTGGCTATGCCATTTGCGTCCCTGCCCTAAGCCGTGAATCCCGTGATAGGCTATGCAGATACTTACATAGCCTATCACAGCTTGCCAGAGATGCAGATGGTGGCCATTTGCAGCCACAGCCTGGCAGCGGCTGGAGCCGCTGGAGCTGCCGCTGCTGCCGGAGCCACCGGCGCTGCCGGAGCCACTGCTGCCAGAGCCGCTGCTGCCGGAGCAGCTGCCGCTGGAGCCCCCACTGCCGCAACCGCTGCTGCCGCCAGAGCCGCCAACAGGTAGACTCCGTTTCACGGGACTTTCGTGGGGTGATGGGGTGGGTTGGAATTGGGCCTCCCTGGGATCCGTGGAGGAATTCTCTAACATCCCTATTGGGAAGGAAACTCAAGAACTTTGGGGCCCAGATAGTTTTCTCATCTATCCTTCCAGTAGTTAGAAGAGGGATAGAAAGGGAAAGAAAAATACTCCAGGGGAATGACTGGCTATGAAGGTGGTGCTGACAAGATAGATTTGCATTCTGGGGCCATGGGCTATACGTCCTGGAAGATGGACTGTGGGCAATGCATGGGTTGCACCTCACAAAGGCTAGGAAGAATGTGTTTGGCCACAGCTTGAAGAACTTCATCAGGAGGGCTTTAAACTGAATCCTACAGGGAAGGGAGATGTAAAGTTGGGGGTAACAACAATGGATGAAGTCTCATGCACCACAATGGAGAGAACAGCTCTCATAGTGCCCAATAATAGTCTTCACAAACATGTAGGAAGAAAGCCAGACTATGAAGCACATGGTCTTCGATGTCTATATACTAATGCCCAGAGTATGGGAAACAAACAGAATGAACTTGAATTCTTAACACAGGAGGGAAATTATCACTTGATAGGTATAACTGAGACTTGGTGGGATGACTTCCATGACTGGAATACAGCAATTGAAGGATATAACTTGTTCAAAAAGAACAGGAGGAACAGAAAGGGAGGTGGGTTGCACCGTATATGAAAAATACATATCTCTGCACAGAAATACAGGAGGATGAGCTTGGTAGCCCCATCGAGAGCATCTGGGTTAAAATAAATGGAGCAAATAATAAAAGGAACCTGGTGGTCAGGGTCTACTACTACCAGCCACCCAATCAAGGAGAAGACGAGGATGACACTTTTGAAAAGCAAATAGCCAATGTTTCAAGGAAGCATGATGTAGTAGTAATGGGGGACTTCAATTTCCCCGATATTTGTTGAGAGACAAATTCTGCAAAACATGCCCCCTCCAGGAAATTCCTGACTTGTGTGGCAGATAATTTGTTGTTGTTGTTTATTTGGTCAGTCGCTTACAACTCTTCGTGACTTCATGGACCAGCCCACGTCAGAGATTCCTGTTGGCCGTTGCCACCCCCAGCTCCCCCGAGCTCAAGTCCGTCACCTCCAGAATATCATCCATCCATCTTGCCCTTGGTCGCCCCCTCTTTCTTTTGCCTTCCACTTTCCCTAGCATCAGCATCTTGTCCAGGGTATCCTGTCGTCTCATGATGTGGCCAAAGTACTTTAGTTTTGCCTTTAAGACCATTCCCTCAAGTGAGCAGTCTGGCTTTATTTCCTGGAGTATGGACTGGTTTGATCTTCTTGCAGTCCAAAGCACTCTCAGAATTTTCCTCCAGCACGCAGCACCACAGTTCAAAAGCATCTATCTTCCTTTGCTCAGCCTTCCTTATGGTCCAGCTCTCGCAGCCATAGGTTACTATGGGGAATACCATTGCTTTAACTATGCGGACCCTTGTTGTCAGTGTGATGTCTCTGCTCTTAACTGTTTTATCAAGATTTGTCATTGCTCTCCTCCCAAGAAGTAAACGTCTTCTGATTTCCTGGCTGCAGTCAGCATCTGCAGTAATATTTGCACCTAGAAAGACAAAGTCTGTCATTGCCTCCACGTTTTCTCCCTCTGTTTGCCAGTTATCAATCATGCTGGTTGCCATAACCTTGGCTTTTTTAAGGTTTAACTGCAACCCAGCTTTTGCAGTTTCTACTTGCACCTTCATCATGAGGTTCTTCAGGTCCTCCTCGCTTTCAGCCATCAAAGTGGTATCATCTGCATATCGGAGATTGTTAATGTTTCTTCCAGCTATTTGAACTCCAGCCTTGGCTTCATCAAGCCCAGCAAGTTGCATGATGTGTTCTGCATACAGGTTGAATAGGTAGGGTGAGAGTATACAGCCCTGCCGTACTCCTTTCCCAATCTTAAACCAGTCCGTTGTACCTAGGGATGTACGAAAGTCACTTACCTGGTCTCGCAGCTTGCTTTGCAGTGGGGGGGGGGAGGCGCTTCGCTTCTCCTCCCGAAGTTCAGGCCGGGGGGGAGGCTTCCCGCCTCGCCCTGCCAAAATTCAGGCCGGGGAGAAGCGCCCCGTCTCCCCGGCTGCAAACTTCAAAAGAAAAGTTAAAAAAAAAAGCCCCGTGATAGGCTACGTTAATCGTCACATAGCCTATCACGGGTGACTTTAAAAAAAAAAAAAAGTGCGTATGCAAATGGCGGCCCCCATAGGGAGCCGCCATTCGCATTCCTTATTTGGTCCCTGTAGTCTACGTAAAGATTTACGTAGACTACGGCGAAAATAAGGGCAACGCTATAGGGGCTATTTGCGTTGCCCTTATTTTTGCCGTAGTCTACGTAAATCTTTGCATAGACTACAGGGACCAAATAAAGAATGCAAATGGCGGCTCCCTATGGGTGCCACCATTAGCGTACGCGCTTTTTTTTTTAAAGTCACCCGTGATAGGCTACGTGATGATTAACGTAGCCTATCACGGCTGACTTTGCAAATCTAGCCATGATAGGCTACATTAATCATTACGTAGCCTATCACAGGGGCATTTTTTTTTTTTACTTGTCTTGTAATGGCGGCGGCGGCAGGCGGTCAAAAGACCGGCTGCCGCCCCCACCCCTGACGAAGACCTGCCGAACTGCCGCCGGGCCCTGCCGCCGGGAGCGACATTCGTAAAAGTTAAGTCCCATCCCGGGGGGTGGCAGGGGGGGCAGGGTGGTGGTGGAGAATGTCTCCCCAAACCTTTGGAGGACCGAATACGTTGGCACTCGGCCCCCCGAAGTTTCGGGGAGAAATTCTCCCCCATCCCTAGTTGTACCGTGGTCTGTTCTTACTGTTGCTACTTGGTCGTTATACAGATTCCTCAGGAGGCAGACAAGATGACTTGGTATCCCCATACCACCAGGAACTTGCCACAATTTGTTACGATCCACACAGTCAAAAGCTTTAGAATAGTCAATGAAACCGAAATAGATGTTTTTCTGAAACTCCCTGGCTTTCTCCATTATCCAGTGGATATTGGCAATTTGGTCTCTAGTTCCTCTGCCTTTTCTAAACCCAGCTTGTACATCTGGCAATTCTCATTTCATGAATTGCTGGAGTCTACCTTGCAAAATCTTGAGCATTACCTTACTGGCATGTGAAATAAGTGCCACTGTTTGATAGTTTGAACATTCTTTGGTGCTTCCATTTTTTGGTATGGGGATATAAGTTGATTTTTTCCAATCTGTTGGCCATTCTTGTTTTTTCCAAATTTGCTGGCATATGGCATGCATCACCTTGACAGCATCATCTTGCAAGATTTTAAACAGTTCAGCTGGGATACCGTTGTCTCCTGCTGCCTTGTTATTAGCAATGATTCTTAAGGCCCATTCAACCTCAGTCTTCAGGATGTCTGGCTCTAGCTCACTGACCACACCATCAAATCTATCCCCAGTATTATTATCCTTCCTATACAGACCTTCCATATATTCTTGCCATCTTTTCTTGATCTCTTCTGCTTCTGTTAAGTCCTTGCCATCTTTGTTTTTGATCATACCCATTTTTGCCTGGAATTTACCTCCGATGTTCCTAATTTTCTGGAAGAGGTCTCTTGTTCTTCTTATTCTATTATCTTCTTCCAATTCTGCGCATTGCTTGTTTAAAAATAATTTATCTCTTCTGGCTAACCTCTGGAATTTTGCATTTAATTGGGCATATCTCCCCCTATCACTGTTGCCTTTTGCTTTCCTTCTTTTTTGGGCTGCTTCCAGTGTCTCAGCAGACAGCCATCTTGCCTTCTTGGTTTTCTTTATCTTTGGGATGTTTTTTGTTGCTGCCTCCTGAACAATGTTGCGAACCTCTGTCCATAGTTCTTCCGGGACCCTAACTACTAAATCTAGTCCCTTAAATCTATTCTTCACCTCCATTGCATATTCTTTAGGAATATTAGTGAGCTCATATCTAACTGATCTGTGGGTCTTCCCTATTCTCTTTAGTCTGATTCTAAATTGTGCAATAAGAAGTTCATGATCTGAACTACAATTAGCTCCAGGTCTTGTTTTTACCGACTGCATAGATGTCCGCCACCTTTGGCTACAAAGGATGTAGTCAATCTGATTTCGGTGTCGACCGTCTGGTGAAGTCCATATATAAAGTCATGTTGAAAGAGAGTGTTTGTTATGCACAGTGAGTTGTCTTGGCAAAATTCTATCAGCCTATGCCCTGCTTCATTTTGTTCTCCCAGACCATGCTTGCCTGTAATTCCAGGTGTCGTTTGACTAACCACCTTAGCATTTCAGTCTCCTATAATGAAAATAACATCTTTTTTTGGCGTACTATCCAGAAGGTGCTGCAGATCCTCATAGAACTGATCTACTTCTGCTTTTTCAGCATCTGTGGTTGGGGCGTATATTTGGATCACTGTGATGTTAAATGGCTTACCCTGAATTCGAATTGAGATCATTCTGCCATTTTTTGGATTGTATCCAAGCACTGCTTTAGCCACTTTATTATTAATTATGAAGGCTACTCCATTTCTTCTGTGGCCCTCTTGTCCACAGTAGTAGATTTGGTGGTCATTTGATGTGAAGTGGCCCATTCCAGTCCATTTCAGTTCACTGACACCCAAAATGTCTATATTTAATCTTGACATCTCCCCAATAACCACATCCAATTTGCCCTGGCTCATAGATCTTACATCCCAGGATCCTATGATGTGTTGATCTTTAGAACATCGGATTCGTCATTCACCACCAGCACCATCGGCTGCTAGCTGACCTTTCGGCTTTGAGCTAGCTGCGTCATCACATCTGGGGCTAGCTGAATTTATCCTCTGTTCCTCCCCAGTAGCCTTTTGACCATTTTCCGACCTGGGAGTCCCATCTTCCGATGGTATACCGACATATCTCTGTACTGATCCATTTAGTTTTCATGGCAAGAATACTGGGGTGGGTTGCCATTTCCTTCCCCAGGGATAGTATTTAGTCTGACCTCTCTGCCATGACCTTCCCGTCTTGGGTGTCCCTTCACGGTTTAGCTCATGACATCATTGAGGTGCTCAAGCTCCAGCACCACGACAAGGTAATGATCTCCTTTGCTGGAGGGCAGATAACTTACTCCTTCAAAAAAACATCAGCTTTCCTAAAATCCAGGAAATTTTGGATACCCATTTGGCTACACTCAGCTTTTGCTTCCTTTAGAACCAAGAACTCAAGTATAACATGGTCACTTTCCCCCAGAGATCCTGTAACTGCTACTTTATCCACTAAGTCATCTCTGTTGGTTAGGATCAAGTGAAGGGGAGCTGATCCTTTAGTTCCTTCCTCTACTTTTTGTGGCAGATAACTTACTCCTACAAAAAGTAGAGGAAGGAACTAGAGGATCAGCTACCCTTGACTTGATCCTAACCAACAGAGATGACTTAGTGGATAAAGTAGCAGTTACAGGAACTCTGGGGGAAAGTGACCACGTTATACTTGAGTTCTTGGTTCTAAAGGAAGCAAAAGCCGAGTGTAGCCAGATGTGTATCCAAAATTTTCTGGATTTTAGGAAAGCTGATTTTAATAAACTCGAACAATGATAAGTAGGGTCCCATGGCAAGCGCCTTTAATGAGAAAAGATGTCCAACTACAACATGGGGGGAAGTTCTCAAGGCACAATTACAAACAATTCCAGCAAAGAAAAAAAGGTGGAAGACATCAGAAGAAGCCAATGTGGCTTCACAAAAAGCTTAAAGATGGCCTGAAAACAAACAAAAAAGGACACATATAGGAAGTGGAGAGAAGGCCAAGCAACAAAAGAAGAGTACAGGCAGGTAGCACAGAATTGCAGGGATGGCATCAGGAAGGGTAAAGCTGAGAACGAGCTGAGGTTAGCGAGGGATGCTAAGAGCAACAATAAAGCTTTCTTCAGCTATGTGCATAGTAAAAGGCAGAGGAAAGAAATGGTGGCTCAGCTATTAAATAAGGATGGGAAAATGATAACAGATGACAAAGAAAAGGTAGAAGTGCTCAATTCCTACTTTGGCTCAGTCTTCCCCCAAAAGAGGGTCTATGACCCCCCTGGCAAAGGCGAAGTGCAGGCTGAAGGGGCAGGATTGCAGCTTGAGATTGATAGGCATATGGTCAAGGAACACCTAATTACTTTGAATGAGTCAAATCTCCAGGGCCAGATGAACTGCATCCTAGAGTAAAAAAGGAACTGGCAGAAAAACTCTCAGAACCGCTGTTTATTCTCTTTGAGAAATCATGGAAGACGGGGGAAGTGCCAAATGACTGGAGGAGGGCTAATGTTGTCCCTATCTTCAAAAAGGGTAAAAAGGAGGAACCTAGGAACTACAGACCAGTCACTCTGACATCAATCCCTTGGAAAATTCTGGAGCAGATGATAAAGCAATCCATCTGGAAGCACCTTGAAAACAATGCAGTGATTACTCGAAGCCAACATGGATTTGTCGAGAACAAATCCTGCCAGACAAATCTGATCTCATTTTTTGATCAAGCAACCTCCCTTGTGGACCGTAGGAATGCTGTAGACATCATATACCTCAACTTCAGCAAAGCTTTCGACAAAGTGCCCCATGATATCCTGATGAGAAAACTAGCTGAAATTGGGCTAGATGAAACCACAATCAGGTGGATCCACAGTTGGCTACAGAGTCAGACTCAAAGAGTGCTTATCAATGGGACCTTCTCAAACTGGGGAGAGGTAATGACCAGGGTACCTCAGGGCTCAGTCCTGGGCCCAGTGCTCTTCAACATTTTTATTAATGACTTGGAGGAGGAGGTGCAGGGAATCTTGATCAAATTTGCAGATGACACAAAATTGGGCAGGATAGGTAATACTTTGGCAGACAGAAACAAAATTCATAGTGATATGGATAGACTGGAGTGCTGGGCAGAAAACAGCAGAATGACATTTAATAGGGATAAATGTCAAGTGCTGCACCTAGGAAAAATAAACCAAATGCATGGTTACAAGATGGGGGATAACATGGCTCAACAACACTACAAGCGAGAAGGATTTTGGAATTGTTGTCGATCACAAGCTGAATATGAGCCAACAATGTGATGTGGCTGCAAAAAAGGCAAATGCTCTTTTGGGCTGCATTAATAGAAGCATAGCTTCCAAATCCTGGGAAGTACTAGTTCCTCTCTACTCAGCACTGATTAGGCCTCATCTGGAGTACTGTGTCCAGTTCTGGGCACCACACTTGAAGAAGGATGCAGACAAGCTGGAGAGGGTTCAGAGGAGGGCAACAAAGATGATCAGGGGACTCGAAACAACTATGAAGAGAGACTGAAAGAACAGGACATGTTTAGCCTTGAGAAGAGAAGACTGAGGGGAGAGATGATAGCGCTCTTCAAGTACTTGAAAGGTTTCACAGAGAGGAAGGCCAGGATCTTTTCTCGATCATCCCATAATGCAGGACACAGAATAATGGGCTCAAGTTACAGGAAGCCAGATTCCATCTGAACATCAGGAAAAAACTTAAATAGAGCAATATGACAATGGAACCAATGACCTAGGGAGGTAGTGGGCTCTCCCACACTGGCATTCAAGTTGATGCTGGACAGCCATCTGTCAGGGATGCTCTGACTTGGATTCCTGCACTGAGCAGGGGGTTGGACTTGATGGTCTTGTAGGCCCCTTCCAACCCTACTATTCTATGATGCTATGATTCTATGATCATTATCTGGGAAAGTTTGTTTTTTAATGTGCAATCCCCATTGAAGTAACTGGCATGAGCGCTAGAACATGGTAGAGCTTCCCCAGGAAAACTCTCCAATGGATTGTGCCCAAAATCTCATTCTTCAGCCAGTTGCTAGGCAGCATATTTCCCTTGCTACCCAAAGTGATGCCCTGGAGGCAGCCACTTCCTGAACTCAATAAAAGCAAGATCTTTTCCTTTCAAATGTCTCAGGTTATATTTTCAGATCAAAATCATTTGCAAAACACAATCCAGATGTATTGTTATTGATATTGCATAGTTACTGCGGAAAGGTATATCAGAAACACACACACACAAATTAGCCAGTTTCATGAGTCATAATATCAAATAATTTCCTTGTAAAAATAAAAATAAAACCTCATCTTATTTCATTACATTCTTTGGTGTGTGTTTTTAACTAAGGTGATAATATAACCAAGACTGGATGGAGTGCTCTTCTCAACTGACTCAACAGTCTTAGAATAAGATTGTGTTGGGAAGTTTTTCAACAAAGCTCTTCTTTGATTTCAGAATGCTGGTTTTAGAATGCTGCTAAGAAGAATTGGATCAAGGTGAGTTTATCTTAGTTATAAGGTATTTGTCTATGGGTTTCCCATGGATAAGAATTTCTCCAAGAAAACACTTTTAACTGAACAAACGTTAGGTCTTGTAATATTAGTGATCAGATGTCTTCCACAAATCTGTAGAACTTTCTAAGATTAAAAAAATAAATCCCTTCATTTCAACAGCCCAGAATAAAGATCATAACACAAGAAGAGCCCTTCTGGGTCAGACAAAATGCTGATCTAGAGCCTTTCTACATGAGGAATGTATTGTGCGCTTGTGATTCCTCTCATGGCAGTTTGTGGCTGCCTTATACAACTTTGTCATCCTCCAGGCCCTCTCCCATGCTTTGCAACCATCTTAGTATTTGTTTTCTATCAAGGAAAGTCTGGTATATCCTCAATGGCAGCATGAACCTAGGGATGGCAGAGAATTCCGCCACGGATTCAGTGAGGCCAAATGCACTGGCATTCGGGCCCCCGAAACCTGTGGCAGAACGGCCTCCCACCCCCTGCCCCCCCACGGAATCCCCCCCGGGACGAAGCTTACCTGGGGCAGATGTTCTGGAGGCAGCGGCTCCAGCGGTGGCTCTGGCTGCGGTGGCAGCGGCAGCGGCTGGTCTTTCGACCGGCTGCTGCGGCCGCCATTTGTGTCCTGCTGTGATGGGCTACATAAGTATTTACGTAGCCTATAATGGCAAGCCAAAAAAAAACAGCGTACGCAAATGGCGGCTATGGTGGCCGCCATTTGCGTTCCATATTTCTCACTGTTTTAGCCTACATAAATATTTACGTAGGCTATTACGGCGAAAAAAAGGGAAACGCAAATAGCGTAGTGGGCGCTATTTGCATTCCTTTCTTTCCCGCCGTAATAGCCTACGTAAATATTTACATAGGCTAAAACGGAAAAAAATATGGAACGCAAATGGTGACCACCATAGCCGCCGCCATTTGCGTACGCTGTTTTTTGTTTTGGCCTGCCATGATAGGCTACGTAAATACTTATGTAGCCTATCATGGCAGCCTGGCTGGACGCAAATGGCGGCCACTACAGCGGCCGCCATTTGCGTCCGCAGCAGCCCGTCCACAGCCAGAACTCCGGCTGCAGATGGCCCTGGCGGCTGCTCTGCGGAGCCGCAGTGGAGCAGAGCCGGCCAGGCAGGATTTCAGGGGGGAGGTCTGGATCGCCTCCCCCCCATCAAGGATTCCGGCGGGAGGGACAGAGCGCCTCCCCCCCACGAATCACATCTGCACAAAGGTAAGTGACTTTTGTACATCCCTACGAACCCCTAGTGTATTTCTGCAATTCCTCTATACCACAGCTCCACCTAGTGGTTGTGTATTGAAAAGTGGAGAAAGGAAACCCTTAGAAAAACACATGTAAAGGAGCTGCTCTTAAAAGCACAAAGAATCCAGAAGCAGAAGCCTCAATAAAGTGGCAGGTTAAAAGGCTCATGTAGAAAAGCCCCCAGTCCAGCATCACAATGGCCAAACTGGTGCCTTTGGGAAGCCCACACAAGGCCAATTGTACTTTAAAGAATGTTTAGTTTGGCCTTTAAACTACCTGCTTTTATATCAGAAAGTAAGTTGGCTTTGACCCACCTGTTTCTCCCTTGGCCACAGTTCACATTCTCTTCTGAGAACTGTTCTCCATTGCTTCAATTGAGTGCTTACACTGAAGTAAATAATTAAACAATGTATAGCTCTGCTATGCATGGTTTGAAGAATATTTAGTTTGCCCTTGATGCTCAGAGGCAAACTGATCCTGATTCTGGATATAGCATATAACTAGTAGCTACTGACAGCTTTATTCTCCATGCATTCATCTAGTTCTCTTTTGAAACTATCTAAGTGGATGGCTGTCCATCTTGTGGCAGTGAATTCCACAGTTAAACTATGTGTGGTGTGAAGAAGTTTCTATTTGCCTAACCTGAACCTCCCACCATTCAGTTTAATTGGAATAACACATGCTCTAATATTATGAGAAAGGGAGAAAACCTTCTCTCTGGCTACTTTCTCCAACTCATTCATCAGTTTATAAAACTTTTATCATGCCTGCTTTATTCACTAAAGAGCTATAAATTTTGGAATTTTTTGGTGTAATGGGGTTGATCCATCCACCCACCACTGCTCATTTTGCTGGGGAAAAAAGCAGCAACATTATTTCTGTTGTGAAAAGGACACCATATGGTGGCCTTTCCAATCCTACTTCCATAATTACATTTCTTGAGGAAATTGAGATCCAAATAATTGTGTCAATTAATTGTCGATTTTTTAACTAATACAGGCCAATGGCACAAGGAGAGCCAGTGTGGTGTAGTGGTTAGAGTGTTGGCTTGGAGCTCAGAAGATCCGGGTTCTAGTCCCCAGTCAGCCATGAATCTCACTGGATGGTCATTGACTCTCATCCTAACCTACCTCACAGGATTGTTGTGATGATAGAATGGAGGGGATCATATATGCTCCCTTGGGTTCCTTGGAGGAAAAAAGGTGGGATATAAACCCTATAACATAGAAGTAAAGAATTACAGATTTCTAAAGATATTTTGTTTATATTGTGTTTCCAAGCTTGCCCTGGTTTAGGGGGGAGAACTTTGTTCAGACTGTATTTGCATGTGAACCTACCTAATTCCACAGTTGTGAACTAAAACTCAGTGATCCTTCAAAATTCACATTTGCCTAAATTTTACAATTGAGTTCCTCAATCAAAATAAATGCATACAAAAATGTGTATATTAGGGGAAATAACATTCAAAATTGCATTATGTTATAGAAATTGCTCACAAAAATATTTAAATTAAATTAGGATAAATGTATACAAAAATGCTTATGAATTTCCATGCAAATGTGTTGTTGTTTTTATTGTTTTTAAATCTCAGCTTTTGGGATGGACCAAATTCATGACTGGAGAAATTCTTAATGTTTGAGATGAACTTATGACTGGAAAAATGAGAAACAGAAAAACTAAAATTGACAGATTTCTCTAGTCCTAAAGTATAGATCCTTTCGTCAACTTGCTTTTTTGAGCTTAGTGTTGATCTTCTAATATAAATATGCTATAGGGTGAGCTAGCCTACACATTCTAGATAGTCCCTTGATGTGTTAGTACCCATGGACAGTGAATTCTTGAGTATGGGTTATATACAGTCAGGGCCAGAAATATTGGAACAAGGATAACTGTTTTGGCAGTTGGCCTCTGAACACCACCACATTGAAGTTGAAAGGAAACACACCCAGATGGGAGCGAAGTCAGGACTTTCAGCTATAATTCAAGGGGTTTGACAAAAGTGGGGCATTAACCATTCAGGAAGGACAGCCAGTGGCATACACACACCCATCATTGGTGGCTCATAAGTAATGGAACGAATGGCTGACAAGCAGCTGCATGGCTAGGTGTGGCTTGTTTCCTGGGCACCCCATGACCAATCAAGCAGATAAAAGGCCTGGAGGTGGTTCTGAGTGTTGCATTTGCATTTGGTAGCTGTTCACTGGAACCCGCAACATGAGGTCCAAAGAGGTGTCCATGCGAGTGAAGGATGTCATCATTAGGCTGAGGAAACAAAATAAACCCATCAGAGAGATAGCAAAATTATTGGGAGTGGCCAACACAACAGTCTGGAACATCTAGGGGTGGACGGAAGTCCCTTACCTTTTGCCGAAGCTTGTTCGCGGTGGGGGGGAGGTGCTTCGCTGCTCCCCCCATGAAGTTCAGGCCGGGGGGGAGGCTTCCTGCCTCGCCCCGGCCGAAATTCAGGCCGGGGGGGAGGCTTCCCGCCTTGCCCGGCCGCGAACTCGAAAGTTTTTTTTTTTTTTTTAAATGTCCCTGTGATAGGCTACGTGATGATTAACGTAGCCTATCAAGGCTAGATCTGCAAAATCAGCCGTGATAGGCTACGTTAATCGTCACGTAGCCTATCCCGGGTGACTTTAAAAAAAAAAAGCGCGTACGCTAATGGCAGCCCCCATAGGGAGCTGCCATTCGCGTTCCTTATTTGGTCTCTGTAGTCTACGTAAATCTTTACATAGACTACAGCGACCAAATAAGGAACGGGAATGGCAGCTCCCTTTGGGGGCCGCCATTATCTGTACGCGCTTTTTTTTTTTTCAAAGTCACCCGTGATAGGCTACGTGACGATTTACGTAGCCTATCACGGCTGACTTTGCAAATCTAGCCGTGATAGGCTACGTTAATCATCACGTAGCCTATCAGGGGGCGTTTTTTTTTTCTTTTCTTGGAATGGCGGCAGCGGCAGCCGGTCAAAAGACCGGCTGCCGCTCCCGTCCCGCACGAACAGCTGCCGAACCGCCGGCCGGACCTGCCGCCGGGAGGGACATTCGGCGAAGGTAAGTCCCGTCCCGGGGGTGTGTGCAGGGTGCGGGGGGGGTGCAGAGGATTTCTCCCCGAAACGGAGAAATTTCGGGGAGAAATTCTCCGCCATCCCTAGGAACATCCTGAAAAAGAAGGAATTAACTGGCAAGCTCAGCAACAGCAAAAGGCCTGGAAGACCACGGAAGACAACTAAAGTGGATGACGGCAGAATTCTGCTCATGGTGAAGAGGAACCCTTTCACAACATCTAGACAGGTCAGTAATGCTCTTGAGGAGACAGGCATGTCATTGTCAACATCTACAGTCAAGAGACAGCTTTATGAATGTAAATACAGAGGCTTCACAACAAGGTGCAAACCACTGGTAATGCTCAAGAACCGAAAGGCCAGATTAGCCTTTGCCAGCAAACACCTAAAAAAGCCTGCCCAGTTCTGGAATAAGATTCTTTGGACTGATGAAACCAAGATTAACTTGCACCAGAATGATGGGAAGAGAAAAGTATGGAGAAGGAAAGGAATAGCTCATGATCCAAAGCATACCACATCATCTGTCAAACATGGTGGGGGCAGTGTTATGGCATGGGCATGTATGGCTGCCAATGGAACTGGGTGTCACTGGTGTTTATTGATGACCTGACTGCTGATGAAAGCAACAGGATGAATTCTGAAGTGTATAGGGCTATACTTTCTGCTCCGATTCAGCCGAATGCTGCCAAAGTGATAGGACGTTGCTTCATATTGCAGATGGATAATGACCCAAAACATACAGCAAAAGCTACCCAAGAGTTTCTCAAGGCAAAGAAGTGGGATGTTCTTCAATGACCAAGTCAGTCACCTGATCTCAACCCAATACAGCATGCTTTTCACTTACTGAAGACAAGACTGAAGGCAGAAAGACCCACAAACAAGCAGCAGCTAAAGGCAGCTGCAGTAAAGGCCTGGCAAAGCATCTCGAGGGAGGAAACTCAGCCCATGGTCATGTCCATGGGTTCCAGACTTCAGGCAGTCATTGACTGCAAAGGATTTTCATCCAGGTATTAAAGGCGATCCTTAAGTTTGAAATGATGTTGGCTTGTTCCATTACTTATGAGCCACCAATGATGGGTGTGTGTGTATGCCACTGGCTGTCCTTCCTGAATGGTTAGTGCCCCATTTTTGTCAAACCCCTTGAATTACAGCTGAAAGTCACTTCGCTCCCATCTGGGTGTGTTTCCTTTCAACTTCAATGTGGTGGTGCACAGAGGCCAACTGCCAAAACAGTTATCCTTGTTCCAATATTTCTGGCCCTGACTGTATGATGTGCTAAAGGCACAGAAAAACCCAAATAATTTGATCATCTTGCCTTCCAAAAAATACTTTTTTCAATATCATTATTAATACAGAAATCAAGATATGTTGTGGAACAATAGAATGTAAAGCAACAATATTAAAATGAAAGTACAATAGAAACATCATTAGTATTCAGCTGAGTAGTCTAAAGAAAAGAAGTACTACACAACTGGGCCAAAAGTTAGATAATTTAATATAGAAAGTTCTAGTTCTTCCTTGTCTTGAGCCTAATGCAATAATTAAGCTTAAACGATGAAAGGATGTTCCAAGTTTTTATTGGCCAACATTTACAACTCAAAAGGGATTGCAGTTTCCTTTTATGAATGACTATAAATCTAATATAGGGTAACATTACAAATCGATTCTCCATGGGATTTGGAATATCCTTTATGTATTCTAAATAAACAACAATCAGATCCATTATCCATTGAAAGCTAAATATTCATAATTTGAAATATTTTGCTTAGGTGGAACTATGAAATTAGCTTCTAGTTCTGCTTTTGGGAAATCCTGCTGATGTAGAAATGAGTGTTAGCCCCTTGAGAAGTTTGTCTTGTTTGACATCCTCGATAAACTGTCAGGTATTTTAACTAAAACGAAATGCCCAAATATGCTTCCAGTTTTACTGTAGGTGAACTTTTAGCAGCTTCTCCAGTATAACCTTCAGGAGAAACACTTAAAAAAAAAACCTCCCGTGCTAATAGTGGATGGAAGGAGCAATCCTTTTGGGATAGGCAGCCGCCTGCATCTGAACTCAGAGGTGACTGCCCATCCAATGCATGGCGGGAGGAGTGCAGAGGGGATACTCTCCTCTGCACTCCAGCAGCCCTGCATTTTTGGCTAGACAGCCGATTTTGGCTGTCTAGCTGCAGGATGTTGGAGTGCAGGGTAGGGAGGCCAGACGACACATAGGAAGCGTCATACCAGCACTTCTGCTCACCCCACTCTTCTCTGCCCCTGGGAACTTCCCCCTTTGCCCCGCTCCATGCGGCTCTTACAAGCACAGAGCCTGGGGATGATTCCACGCCACCTATGAGGCGATGGTGGAGGGCTGGGGAGGCAGTTCTCTGGGAACCGACCTTGGAGCACAGGCTCTGAGGTCAGTTCCTGGAAACTGACCCATCCTATGGCTGTCTAGCCCCTATCTAGCAGCCATAGGATTGTGCCCTAAATTTCAATCTCACCATAACGTTTAAACCTCTGAGGTTGTGGTCATAAGTAAGCACATTGACTGGGGAAAAGATGCCATTTAAATCCCTGAAGCTTTATTCCAAGGAAGTGAGGTTGGGATTTGGATGGAACCATCAAGCTGGATCACAGTTCAGCCTGAGAGAGACATTAAAAAACAATGAGTCAGTATCTGAAAAACCAACAGCATAGAGCAACCAAAGTTTTTTTGTTTTTTGTTTAGAAAGCCGAAAGTCAAAAGTACACGATGATTAATGATGATGGCCTCTATCGATTCTATTAGCAAACAAATTCACAAACAACTGCTCATTGTACTAGGGAGGTAAAGTTCCTACTGCACTCAGTAACCCAGCACTCACTAATTTATTATATGTGAAGCAAGGTCACTGAATGCTTTCCCCACAATCAATGGTATTAGAAAATGCATTAATCCTTGACATGAATCAGTTGTATGTCCCTTGGGAAACTTCAGAGGATCCAAAATGACTTTCATTGTGTGTTGGAATTAGGTATTTATTTCTTGGCCTCCTGGATGCAATGTACATTTTGAGTTAGCTAAGTATAACCTGTGACTTCTTATCTGTCATCTCTGTGCTCCATTTCCCTAGGAAAGGCTTTGTGCCTTGGTAACATGTAACACATTTCCTATCTCAACCTCTGGTAATTTTAGAGTTGTTAGAGAAATGCGTGGACTAAAGAGTAATAGCAAATTTCATTTCATAATCATCAAATCTTGTTGACTCAACAGAACAGATTGAAATGGGAAATGTGACTGGCAGGTACTATCATGTACTCATTTAAGATGATGTCACCTGGAATTCATGCACATTTTTATTTCTTTAGGAAATTATTTAAGAAACGGGGAAAAACACAAAGAAAATTATGAGGGAGCTGAATTTTAATTAGGGTGGTGCCAAATATTTCCCTTCTTTTGATACTCACTTTGAAAGAAGCACATTTGAAACCAGCAAAAAAACAAAACACCCCAACAACTCACCATTCTCAGCTTTTGCATTGTTCCAGTGTGGTTTGGTGCCTTGCTGTTCCCATAGCTTCTTTTTCTTGAGGCCATTTCCTCCTCCTTCTTGGCCTTAACTGAGCTAGAGTGATGCACATGCAATCCTGGCTGCTGAGCCAAGCCAAGTACCACATAATTCCCTATCCAGGTATGGATACCTGCATGGTTGCTTGCTTTTGTGGGCATATGCCCCAATGGGATTGAAATGCATAACTATAGCACTAGCATAGGAAGATGTGTCATAGAGCTTTTCTACATGAGGCATTTATATTTATTTATTTATATATATTTATGAGGCACTTGTCATTCCCTACCCACAGTAGCTGACAGGTTCTTAGATGACGTTGTGACCCTCCAGCATTTTTAGCAAGGGTGTTTTTTTTTAAAGAGCAGGGAAAATGGGGTAGTATTTGCGAGCGGAGATGGGTTAAAGAAGACGCAGACAACAAGCTTGGGTTGAAAATTGGGCCACATTTATTGAAATAGCTGCAAAGGGGTAACTAGGACGGGCATCTAACTGTGTCAGCGGCTAGCTGGCACTTCTTGGGCGAAAACACACCCAGCCTGAGGGGTGGCGGTGATCTTGCCATCCCTCTGGACTGCCCCTTCTGGGGGAGGTAGACCTTCCGGTGTCACCCCCGACCCGGTGCCGCACAACACCTGGGTGAGTGAGTAGGGTTGGTCTCCCAGGCAACCCTTATCCCCCTGCCGAGTCGCACAACCCGTTCGGGGGGCCTCAGGTGTCACCTGTCACCATAAGGTGCCTCTGCATGCACACCATCCCTACTTTCCTGTTTTTGCCTGTCCTAGCCGCCACAGGAGTCACAAGCCTAGAGCTTGTGAAACTCCCCCCACCTGCGCAGAAGAACTTCCCGCAGGCCCCTTTTTAGATCAGACAGAATTATGTTATACACTACATGAGACAGGCGGATGCCGTCCATCCTGTGATGCTCCCTCCATGTCCACAGAATTCCCTGGCAGGTGGAGCATCCATCACCTCATTCGCATAGGCCATAAGCCATTTCTCTGTGCACTTTCGGACGTGCCCTGCCACTGGCAACCTCATTCCATTCCTTCCCATTGATCAATGGGAGCACTGAGGGCTGTAATAGGCTACTTCCGGCCAGGTATGCTGGGCCACCTGCATCTCAACCAAGGCCTGTTCGATCAGGTCCTCGCCTGGCTTACAGCCGAAGTCATTCCTCTCAGTGTGCAGCACCTGGACCTGCAGAGGAAGATTGACAAACTTTGGTGGAACCGAGTGAGGAGGGGACTCCCACCGTATGCCATGTCTGTGAAGCCACTGGATCTTAATGTGAGGGGGGGGCAGAAGCTGAAGTCTGAAGATGACATACAAGCCCTTCATGCAACTCCATACGTCATAACGAGCCCATGTAAGAGCATCTGTACCGGCGTACGATGAGTCTGCTGGTCTAAGGAATAAGCACATTCGGGCAAGCAAAGCGAAAATTGTATCATGAAGAAGCGGACAACTCGTGAACGCAGGCCGGAATGCTGTGAAGTCCCATTTTTGAAATGCCATAACATGCCTGAGAAACCTCCAGCGACTACCATGGAGACTGCTTCCATGTAACAATAGTGGGTTCTGAACTGCAAATTACATAGGCCTAGCGAGGTAGAGCTAATGTAGGAACTGCCAAAATTGCCTTTATGTCAACAGTGAGCCATTGAAGTGATAAAACTGAGGACCCTCCTCAGACCCGCGGCATTCCATAAAACCCATAAGGTGCCGACGGGGCATAACCCATTGACTTACGTTTGGACGTGGGCCACTGCCGTGCCCTTGCCATACCGATCAGTTTGATCACCAATTACTTAAATGGGTTACATTGGGCCAGACCTGTACTTTGAAGCATATCAAGGCCCTCCGGGACAAGTCGGTCTTGGGAGCCCAGACCAACCCTGAATTCCTAAGGGGGGGGGGGTTGAAGAAGGCCATTAAGGCTGCTATGTGGAACAGGGAAAAGTCTTACTGGAAGGCTCAAATGGAGGGCCGTTACCCCAGAGCCCGAAAGGGGTATCCGGAGAGAGAGGGTGGCTAATTTATTAAAGCAGGCCACATCTGTGCCCAACCCTATATTGCATAGGGGTGGACGGAAGTCACTTAACTGTCCTCGAAGCTTGTTCGCGGTGGGGGGGAGGCGCTTCGCTGCTCCCCCCGCGAAGTTCAGGCTGGGGGGGGAGGCTTCCCGCCTCGCCCGGCCGAAATTCAGGCCGGGGGGGAGGCTTCCCGCCTCGCCCGGCCGAAATTCAGGCCGGGGAGGAGGCGCCTCGCCTCGCCCGGCCGCGAACTCAAAAGTTAAAAAAAAAAACCGCCCCCGTGATAGGCTACGTGATGATTAACGTAGCCTATCACGGCTAGATCTGCAAAGTCAGCCGTGATAGGCTACGTTAATTGTCACGTAGCCTATCACGGGTGACTTTAAAAAAAAAAAGCGCATACGCAAATGGCGGCCCCCATAGGGAGCCGCCATTTGCGTTCCTTTTTTTAGTCGCTGTAGTCTACGTAAAGATTTATGTAGACTACAGTGAAAATAAGGGCAACGCAAATAGCGTTGCCCTTATTTTCGCCGTAGTCTACGTAAATCTTTACGTAGACTACAGCGACCAAATAAGGAACGGGAATGGCAGCTCCCTATGGGGGCCGCCATTATCCGTACGCGCTTTTTTTTTTTTTTAAGTGACCCGTGATAGGCTACGTGACGATTGACGTAGCCTATCACGGCTGACTTTGCAAATCTAGCCGTGATAGGATACGTTAATCGTCACGTAGCCTATCACGGGGGCGTTTTTTTTTTCTTTGATTGGAATGGCGGCGGCGGCAGCCGGTCGAAAGACCGGCTGCCGCTCCCGCCCCGGACAAACACCCGCCGAACCGCCGGCCGGACCCGCTGCCGGGAGGGACATTCGGCAAAGGTAAGTCCCATCCCGGGGGGGTGCGGGGTGCGGGGGTGTGTGGAGAATTTCTCCCTGAAACTTGTTCGGGGGGCCGAACACGTTGATGCTCGGCCCCCCGAAGTTTCGGGGAGAAATTCTCCACCATCCCTAATATTGCACACCGAACCAAAAATCTGTCATGGAGTCAGTGCATCACACCATTGTGGGCCAGAAGGCTAAATGGCCAACTTGTGACTTATGGTCCCAGATAGTCTGTTGTTCCTTAAGGAGGCGCAAAATTGCAGCCCATGATCTATAGGATAAGGGCCATGAATCCTATCGCTGAAGTTTTGCCTAATGCACAGTACACCCTACCTGCTCTGTAGCAGGCGGCTCCTGTACGGAGAACCATGGAATGCAGTGTGGCATGCCTATCTTCAGTATTCCAGTCTCCAGTAGCACTGCAAGGATGGGATCTGGGAATGGAGCACCTGCGGGGCTAAGGCCCAGAAGTCGTTGACCTACTTTCATGACAAAGCATCGACAACTGGGTTTGCCTAACCCGGCACTTGGTGGACCCAGAACCGGATGTTGTAACACTAACACTGGAATGCGAACAGACTGACACATGACATGACCCTCCAATTTCAGGAGGATGGAGAGTGAATAACGTGGTCACGTTGTCATACCGAAGGGGGGGGTGTTACTGACTTGGCTATAAGGTCATCCAAAATGTGCTTGGAGGCGGCAGCATTCACTCTACAGGCCTCTATCTATCGCACGATCGGACCTGCCCTAAGAGTCTGAAACCCCCTGGGGTAGCGGAGGAACCACGTGAATCCGCAGTCCAGCTTTTAGGAGCGGCTCGCGCCTCCATAAGGAGGTGCCATTAAAGCCCTACCAAGTTGAAGCCATGCCCATGGATACGTGTGCACAGCAGAAGTGATCTTGGTTCAATGGTGCTGAAGCTGCAGTCCTTGCACTGCCCAAACTGAGCCGGCGCGAGAAGACACGGTCAGGGGCCACTACCTTAATTGTGAAAAGAAGATGCCCTACAATATCTTTGCATGGCCCCCCAAAGGAAAACCCTAGGGAGATGTATAACTGCCTGAAGCTGTGCTCAAACGACCTGAAAGTTGTCCTGAGGGAGGCGAGAATAACGCCTAAGGGTATCAGATTGGCTTCATCCAATGTTGATGTAGGAAACAGGCCCTCAGCCTTTGTGAACTAAGGGACACCAAAGTAACAGAAAAGGGAAGCAATACTTGCGTTAGGTAAGAAAACTGACCAACGTCTTTGGACTCCATGTAGCATGTGCCCACCAGGGACCTGTGGCTGGATCCCAAACCAAGACAACTGCCACGTCGACGAGGTGTATTGCACTGAATGCAGATGATCAGGGATCTCGTGATTAACAGGCTGGCCCTCCGGGCAGACAGGCTACAAATCAGGATAAATTCCCTAGAATATTTCCTGGGCACCATTTCAAGAAGGGAGATCCCTAGAGTAGATAATGGGGTGTAGAAAAAAGGGGGGAGGGGCCTATACTCCTTCTGCTAGTACAGCCTTGTTAACTTCTCAGGAACCTGTCAACACCTGGCGAGGAGAAATGTTGCTTAGGAGGCAAGGATGGCATATGTTGATGTAGAAAAAAGGGGGAGGGGTCCTAGAACCTAGCATAAAACCATGTTCCAAGTTAAAACGTGTTCCCCCTGTTGGGGTAGTGTCTTAAAGCCGGAGTAGCGGCACAACCTTACCGGGCATGGGCCCATCAGAGCTTCCTACCGCCTTGGCCTTTCCAAGGGGGGACCTACCATCCCCAGGCATTGGGCAAGAGGTGGACGAGTACTGACTGCTACAAGGGAGCACTCCTGACGGAAACAGCATGTGTCCTGGTAGTATGCGCCCTTGGGGCTGTATTCCCAGCACAGACAGCAGTGCTGAAGCCGTGGACCTGCCATAGGCCGAGGGCCAATGCGGGAGACAGACTGGTGAACGTGGCCACTGTCAGATTTGTCGCCGAACAGGCCAGGAAAGAGTCAAAATTGGTGCAAAAGGTCCTGGTCCCACAGGTCCTTGTGCAGAGAAGGGTCAATGGCGGCCCTTCTGTGAAAGGCCTTGACATAAGCCAGACACACACCTCCTTAGGTGAAAGCCATTATGAGAAGGAGTAGCCCTGGTGGCCTCACAACTTGCCAGATTAGCATAGGGACCCAGTATGCCACTTACGTGGATGCCCAAGCGGGTGGGGGCAGGGTGAGAGATCCTAAATTGCTCCAGCAGAACCCTGTAAGATGCTGCATAAGCGGCTGGGGGTACTGTGGAGTGTGACTGGTGGGGATGCAGGTGGCCCGGACATCATATAGGGAGATGACATTGGGAGGGACAGCCGTCCCAGGGAGGTAAGCTAAGGCGGCAACCGCACAGCCTTGTAGGTCGCCCGTCTGGACAAGTGGGGTGAGGTGCAATCATCTCACCCATATCCAGGTCGGCCATGACCGGGTCCCCGGGAGCAAGGGAGACGATGCCGCTTGCAGTGCTCCTGATGGAGATGCCCCAGGAGGGCGGACCGCCCCAGCTGTGGAGTGTCACCTGGGTGAAACCACAAAGGAGGAGATGGAGGCTTCAACAGCATACAGACGAGCTGCACCCCATGTGGCTGTGTGCTGATCCTTGACTGGAAAATTGGATGTTGATGCTTGGGCACTCAGGGAAGAGGAGGCTGCAGAAGGGAGGAGCTCAACTGTGGGCAGTGAGCCATCCAGAAGAGCTAATGGAGAGGAAGTGGAGGCTTCAACAGCGTCCAGATGAGCTGAAATAGAAAGTATTAGTGAGCGTTGAGTCTGGTGTCGTGTTTGCTTGGGCTGGACAGCCGAGGGTTTCTATGGTCTGGCCGGGGGCTGGGGAGAGATCCCCGAGGAACACTCATCGGCTTCCAAAGGAACAAGAATTGATGCCAGTACCAGGTCTGCTTCCTCCTCAGACTCAGATTCGGGCCATGGCAGTGGTCTCTTGGGGAGAGGAGGCAGGGCCCTACCCTTCCCTTTCTTTCTACCTTGGCCTTTCTTGGGAGGCATGATGTAGAAAGTGGGTTAAGCTTGGCACTGTGTCGGCAAGAAAGAGGCAAGGGCCCGGGTGCCCGGACCTAGTCCAACACTCCAACCAGCACCCCTAAAAAATGCAGCAGGAGGCTACACGCTGGGCTCCGAGGGCAACGAGCAACACCCCCCAGGCCTCGACATCCACGAACCGGAGATCAAGCCAAGGCAGTGATAGGAGGGCCATACTCCGTGGCCAATAACAACTAAAGAGGTGAGTGGTGTGGAGGGGGGGATTGTCACCTGTTGTAAGAACCGGCGCCCACAAGGCACGGGAAGGGCCTGCGGTCACCGGAGCCGGGCCTGAATACGGGAGCTTCTTTCTTTCTTTCTTTCTTTCTTTCTTTCTTTCTTTCTTTCTTTCTTTCTTTCTAATCTATTCATTCATTCATTCATTCATTCATTTATAATCTATTCAGTTATTTATTTATAATTTATTATTATTATTATTAATTAATTTTTTAAATTTTATTTATTTATTTATTTATGGAGTGTGTGTGTATTTGCTTGACTTTGGGGGGGGGTGCGCACACCGCCGCCGCAAGCGCTCTGCGCTCCCGGAAGCAGCGAGAGCTGGAGAATGGGTGGGGGCGGACACGCTGCCATCATAAGGACAGCAGCCTCGCAGGCCGGACAACGCCAGCAGCAACCGGCAATGCAGCTGAACACGTGCCGCCGCTATAAAGGCCGACCCACCCATTGACGCAGTGACCCGCTGCCCGGAGGAGCGGCGCACCAGCCCGCACGCCCCGCCACAAGCGAGGCAATCCCGGGGCCGTGGCAGCATGAGGACGCCGCGACCGCTGGGGGGGGCGGCGGGCAGGCGTGCGTGCCGCCACCAGCACTGCCACCGGCACCGTCTGGCGGCACCCCGGGGGTGTGGCGACATTCGCCCGCCGCAACCCCCGGAGGAGGCGGTAGAACAAAGGGGTAGGCGCGCCCCCGCCATAAACGCCGGCATCCCCGCAGGGAAGAGGCGCGGGACAGAGGCGCTACGCATGGAAGTGACGGCAACCCTGGGGGCGCGGTGGCGTCGGCACGCCGCGACCTCCGGGGAAGGCATACAAGGGGGGGGTGGGCAAGCAGCCACAAGCGGTGGGGCCCCGGAGGGGAGCTGGACAAGAGGCACCACACCCGAGTGCACGCCGCTGGGCCTCCCACTGACGCAGCAAGAGGCAGCCAAGGAGGGGACGGCGCCCGGACATGAGCACCCAAGCCTCACGCGCCAGGAAACCCAGAGCCGGGTAGGCGCAGAAAGGGGGGGCAGGCGAGCTGCCGCTGCCAGCCCTGAGGCCCACAGGGGCCTGCAAACCACCGGCGGCGACAGGCGCCGAGCCCCAGCACCTGCTGCCACCAACATCGGCGCTCCTGCCAGCAGGCAGGCGCCAGGCATGAGGCAGCCACGCAGGAGTGCGAGTGCCCCGCCGCGAGCACCGGTAATGCTGGAGCCGAGGCAAGCATTGACGTGAAGCGGTTTGGGCGTGAAGCAGTTTGGGCGCGCTGATTGAACGTGGAGTCTGGAGGCTGCAACAGCGATGAAGCCGATCTCCAGCAGGCAGGTGTCCTTCATTCATTTCAAAGCAGAGCTGTCATTCTCTACAGCTGCGTCGAGCCAGAGTGCTGAGATTGGGAGGGGGAGCTGAGTTTAAGGCAGTTCAGCCTGCCCCTCCCTGCATGGTGGTGCCACTGGGGTGCACCAATCAGAGGCCCCTACTTCTTGTCACCCCACCCGCCCGCAATGCCCCCCCCTTTCAGCCAGACAAGCTGGCCCTGGGGTGAGGGCATTTCTGAAAGCAAAAGAAAACACTGTTTCTACTAGTGTGTTTGTGCTATTCCACTATATCACAATGCCATCTAGATGTTACATAGCAGAAAAGCAGGAAAGGAAATGCTCCTTGTGTAGAATCTCAATTCTGTGATGAAACTGAAAGTAGATGAAGTGGATTAACTGCCTCATGTAGAAATGTCCATAGATCACTGAGTTCAGATGCAAGAAGAGGAGTTTAAATCCCGATCTTTGAAAAGCACCGGGTAACCCTGGGCAAGTCACATCTCTTAGATACCTGTCTCGTAGGGCTGAGATAAGGATATACTGTCGCCTCCCCTGAGTCCTCTGAATAAAGTAGGAGGCAACCCCAAATAAATAAAATTAATGCTAAAGTAAGATGAGCATTTAGAGACGTGGAATCAGTGTAACATGTGGACTGGCTCTTTCTGGAACCATGTGTCAGGATTGATTCTGAGGGCAGGGAGATAGTTAGCAGCTCAGAATCAGAAGAGGAACAGCCAGAACCAGGGGATGCATTTTCCCAAGCCAGTTCAGATATGGGTAGGCGTGCTTCTCAGGTTACTAACACCCAGATGGCTGGGCCTGAAGCCCCCCCTTGCCCCCCTGTGTGAGAAGCTGGGAGGAGGAGGAGGAGGTGGAGGAAAGTGGGGGCTGTGACCTAAGAGGTGCTAGACTGTGACGCAGAGCTAAGAGGAAAATGTCAGGGGCGGAGCTCAGACGGTTAACCCAGTTAGCGATGCGTGAGAGGAGATGTAGGGCAGCATCACTGGAAAGGCGGGACATCCCTCCCTAAGTTAGTCTAGCCAGCAAGCCTCACTTCAAACTGCAGGTAACTTCAGTGTTCCCATTTGAATCCCCTGGAGGCATTCTTTTGTAGCCTGAGAGTCTTTGAGGATTTGCATCTGTAATGAACCTGTTGATAATGAATTAAAGGTGTGAGACTGACGCCTCTCTATTTGTGTGTGAGAGTGCATAAGGAGGGGGGGCAAAGGGGAAATTGACACCATGTGAGTTCAAAACTCTGGAAATGACATGGGTCTATAGAGGTTCCAGGCTTTTTTTTTTTTTTTGCTTTCTCTAGACCGTGGATGGGTGATGTATAATCTTGAGAGATACTAATTCTCCAGGCAGTGGTCCAGAGGTTGGAAGTGTACTACAAATACTGACTCCCTCATGAATGTTTGGGGTTCATAATAAAGGTGCTGCAATCTAGCAAAGAAGGCTTTACAGTTACAGAATCCCTGCACTTGAGCATAATTGTGAGAATTCAAGAGATGTGTAACATTGAAGTGCGGAATACCTCTGTTTCCTACAAATTGATCCCCACCCCACCCCTTTTCTGTGTGAGTGAAAGTCTGGATAAATCTTTTACCAGAACTTGATTACGATTAAGCAAGAATGCTTACTAAACTGGTGGCGGGGTTGGGTGGTGGTGGTGGTGAAGCTGATCAAGCCATGGGCTTATGTTGGCTTTCCTTGCTTTACACAAGGCGTGGACAACATCTGGGGGTCAGGGGGCTGCATTGCATCTGCCCCCACCACTGCTGAATTTGTTGTGGCAGCAGCGGCAAAATTTTTGGTGCTTTTGCAGGGAACCAAGGCGTACACCCCCAGCATGCCTTCTTTCCCAGGAAAATTGTTACTATTTTTTTTGCTGCTGTTGTGATAAGATTGGCAGCCATGGTCACAGCAGGGGACACAGATGAGGGGAGGAGGTTGCAAAAATGGCCATGGGGAGCTGAATGTGGTCCACAGGTTGTGTGTTGTCCACTCCTGCTGTAGACAAATATGGACTGGACAAATGTTGATAAAAAAGTAGTATTTTTCCTTCCCCCTATTTCTTTAGCTAACATACTTCCATCACCAGGCAGAGAAGCTGTGCAGCACAGATCATAAACAGCAACTAGTGACTGAAATACCTCTAGAGGTGCTTATTCAAGAAGATGGCCTTTTAAAATACATACACATGCATCAAGTATGCCAGCTTCTCAGCCTAGGGATGTACGAAAGTGACTTACCTTTCGCGGATTATATTGATGGTGGGGGGGAGGCGTTCCGTTCCTCCCCCCGGAATCCTTGAACAGCCGGCTGTGCTCCGCGGCAGCTCCACGGAGTAGCTGGCCAGGCCTGGCCCGGCTGAAATACCTCTAGAGTATTTAGAGGTATTTCAGTATAAATGCCGCCGCCATTTGCATTCCTTCTTTTTGGCCATCTTAATCTAGGTAAATACTTACGTAGGCTATGACGGCAAAAATCAAGGGGAATGCAAATAGCGTAGTGGGCGCTATTTGCGTCCCTTTTTCATTCACCATTTTAGCCTACGTAAATCTTTACATTTACAGCCATTTGCGTATGCGTTTTTTTTTTAACCCACCCCCAACCATGATAGGCTACATAAAGATTTACGTAGCTTATCACGTCTTTTTTTTTTTTTTTTTCACAAGCCTGGAAATGGCGGCGGTGGCAGCCGGTTGGAAGACCGGCTGTTGCCGCCGAAGCTGCCACCGAAGCCGCCGCCGGAGCCGCCACCAGAGCCACCACCACCCAAAAGTTCTGCCCCAGGTGAGTCTCGTCCCGGGGGAGATCCGCGGGGGGTGGCAGGCCGTTCCGACACAGATTTCGGGGGGCCGAATGCCAGTGCATTCTCACCGAGATCCGTGGCGGAATTCTCTGACATCCCTATCTCAGCCAAACTGTCAAAATGAATGGTTTACTAAACCATGGGAGACCTAGGCATCCTCGTCGTGTAACAAAATAAGTGATGGTGCTCGAGTGTAAATTGTGGCAAATTTGGGGACAAGCAACATTACTTAACAGACTTCATAACTCATAAAAGGAGTTTTGAATGTCTCTGTCTTTGAATGATCTGTTTCTTCCAAGTACCTGAATCTCTCCCACGCTATCTAAGTGTGCATGCACACACTCATATTTTAGACTTTAAGGGGCCAAGAGCTAAATCTTTCATTTGAGGTCAATCACAGAGCAATCCTATGGTACCAGTGGAAGTTAGAAAGATCCTATGACAAAGCAACCACCATCACCAAAGTCCTTCGGGCTCACTGTTGCCAGCATGTTTTTGCATGTAATTTTTGTGAGCCACCCGGAGAGCCTCGGCTATTGGCCAGTATAGAAACAAACAAACAAATATAAAATAAAAAAGCATGCGATGTGGGGTGGGGATGTCTCTATTTTTTTCCTTCTGTTTCTTTTCTCCCCCCTCCCACCTCTGATTGACCACAGTGGGAGGGAATTACCTTTGCCAGCTACGTGGTTTGTATACTTTTGGGGCTTTTGGCAAGGTGGGGGTCTTGTCAGGGAAAGGAGGGTGATTAGGAACCTATGGATCCAGTGGGGGCTGGTGGCTCTGTTTTCGGTGGGGTGGTAAATCCATTCTAGGTTTTAGTCAGAACCAGCCAGAACCCTAAAAGAGCTATTCCAGGTGCTGAACCTTATGCTGAAAATAGGTTCAGTACCTTGGATAGGTCTCTTAGGGTTCTGGCTGGTTCTGACTAAAATCCAGAATGGAATCACAGCCCCACCGAAATCGGAGCCACCAGCCACTACTGTATGGATCCATAGCCTCGCTTAGTTGATATGCTCCAGGAAAGTACAGTTTTGGGGCCCATTGCTAGCAGGACAATTACAGCAGCTGAGCTTTGCAATGCTGTACAGGGTGGATGTCCAGTGGTAGACATGTCATCCCACTAGTCTGTCTCTCCACCAGCAGCATGGTCCTTTCCATGCTGGGGGCGGCGGGGGGGGGGCTGTACCTGTTGAATTTGGCCACGGCAGATGGATGAGAATTTAATTTCAGTTCACTTCTGATAAGAATTTACCAAAATTGTTTCATTTCTTCCCAGTCAGGACAGAAAGAACCTGAGAAAGAACAGAGCCAGTGTGGTGTAGTGGCAAGAGTATTGGACTGGGAGCCGGGAGATCCGGATTCTAGTCCCCACTCGTCCATGGAAGCTCACTGGGTGACTTTGGGCCAGTCACAGACTCTCAGCCAAACCTGCCTCACAGGGTTGTTGTTGTGAGGATCAAATGGAGAGGAGGGGGATAATGTAAACCGCCTTGGGTTCCTTGCAAGAGGAAAAAAGGCGGGATAGAAATGCAATAATAAAATAAATAAAATAATAAATAAAATATATGCAGGAGAAAGCAAAACTAGCAGATTTGTCCCTCCCTGGTTTCCTAATGTGCCCACTTCAGATGAAGGCCTAGTTCTCACTCAGGTCATAAACCTGTGTTTGTACAAGTGGTACAGCTTAGACACAGGTTCATATGCATGGTGATGCTCACATGATGGAGTGCTTCTCCCTGCAAAAATAAAAAAAATAAAAAATCCCTGCACACAGAGAATGAAATGCCAGAGAGATGGGTTCTAGCCTTGTCTTCCATGAATATGCTAGTTTTCTATGTGCAGGGATTTTTTTATTTTTATTTACATGGAAGAGCCTTCAATCATGTGATTGTTCCATGTGCAGTCTGAAGTGTTCCAGCCTAGACACTGGTTTACCATCCCAGTGAGAAATGGACTAAATTTGGGGGATTTGGTTTCATTGAAAAAATATTTCATTGTAATATTTTATCTTTATAGTTACAGAGTGGGTGGGATGGAATGGGGAAACTTGTTTACAAGCTCTTGGGGTTTTCTATATTGGAAAAGTTGTTTTTATTATTTTATAGGATGCCAAGTGGCCTTCAGGCATGGATGCCTATAAATGAAATTTATTATTATTATTATTACTGTTATGATTACCCAATATATTGTGTTAAGCCCCTTGGGTCATAAGTAAAATGTACAATTTTAATGGAAAGGAAATCAATCTTCTTACACTGTTGTTGCTAGGAAAGAACAAAAATACACACAGCTTTTCATTTTTAATAACAATAATAGCTTTTGAACTTGTATAGCAATTTCCATCTGAGAAATGATGAACAGTGTGACCCTATACATGCCTACTCAGAAGTAAGCCCCTTTGCTTTCAATACTATTCCCACTTCCACAGAAGTAAGAGCACAATCCTATGCACTCTTAGAAAAAAAGAAAAAGTCCTACAACGGCAGGGAGTTTTAGGATGTTTCCCTCTCTAAACATGCATGGTCTCATTAAAATCAGTGGGGCTTACAAGTGAGTATACATGTATAGGATTGTGATGTAAGCATGTTGTACAAATAGTAATTAATTATTATGTCACACAATTCTGATATTGCTAGCAAAAAGAAAGAAAAAAGAAAGGAGAAATAGCCTACCATTGACCACTTGGCTGAGGGCTTCTTCACATTTTAGGTGTAAACATAAGATGTTGGTTTACCCCTAGAAAGGTAAAGAGTGAATGCAGTCAACATGTGTTTGCACGTGCTGTGTGTCAGGCAGACACCTTTGGCAAGAAACCATGCATGTCATGTGTGCAGTTTCATGTTGAGTGTGTACATTCAGTGGCAAAGCTCAGTGTGCCTCTGTATAACTTGTGAAATGTCCTCACCCCGGCGCCAGCTTGTCTGGCTGAAAGGGGGGGCCATTGTGGGCAGGTGGGGTGACAAGACGTAGGGGCCTCTGATTGGTGCACCCCAGTGGCACCACCATGCAAGGAGGGGCAGGCTGAGTTGCCTTAAACTCAGCCCCCTTCCCAAACTCAGCTCTCTGGCTCGACGCAGCTCCCTCCCACCCTCCCCTAAGCAGTGTGGGTTTATTACCGGTTGCCCTTTGGGAACCATGTAGGAATTTTTTGGCTCACAGTTCAATTGGCCTATACTGTGCGTCTTTTTTGCCTACATCACACTGTTTTGCGGGTCGAGTGTGTCCTGTAAGGGAATATGGTCTTTCTCATCAGTCACATTCCAGTTGGCGGCTAGGACGGGCAAAAACAGGAAAGTAGGGATGGTGTGCATGCAGAGGCACCTTATGGTGACAGGTGACGCCTGAGACCCCCCGAACGGGTTGTGTGGCTTGTCAGGGAGATAAGGGTTGCCTGGGAGACCAACCCTACTCACTCACCCAAGTGTTGTGCGGCACCGGGTTAGGGATGACACCGGAAGGTCTACCTCCCCCAGAAGGGGCAGTCCGGAGGGATGGTGAGATCACCGCCACCCCTCAGGCTGGGTATGTTTTCACCCAAGAAGTGCCAGCTAGCCGCTGACACAGTTAGATGCCCATCCTAGTTACCCCTTTGCAGCTATTTCAATAAATGTGGCCCAATTTTCAACCCAAGCTTGTTGTCTGCATCTTCTTTAACCCATCTCTGCTCACAAAATGGCTCCGAACAAATACATAATTGAGATGTGCTGTGGCTCAGGTGGGTTTGCAGTTTAAAATCCCATCTTGGTCAGAGTTGATCAATTCACTGGCCTTGACAAGCGAGGTAAAGTGGCATTCTATCCAAGACCTTCCTGTTCTTCCAAAGGTGTTTCTGCCATTGGCTACAAAGGCCCACGGATCACCATCATGTAATATCTGCTGTCTGCAGTGGTGTCCCTGAAATGTCTTGATACTTGGTTGGCTACACTTGTATTAGGTGGTCATGCAATTGTCCCTTCATTACCGAGGGAAAGATATGCTGCAACAAAAGCCCTATTCAGGCATTATTGCCTAAACTAGTGGAGGGAGGAGAGGGACCATATTCATTTGTCCCTGAATGTGTTGGATCCACCTACAACCTTCATCCATTGAGAGGGTAGGTCTGAGGGGGAGTCTTCACACATTCAGCTTAACACTTAGGTTCGTCCCCCCACGATTCAGAACCCTATTCTTAAATAAGGTTTCTTTTTTGTACTCCTTAGAAGAGATAACTAAATGCTGCAATGCACTCTGCATTTGGGGCTGCCTTTTGAAACTGGTCTGTAAAACTCGACTAGTGCAGAATGCTGTCTCCTTGTTACTTGTGGGAGCTGCACAGTCAGAACATGTGAGATACTGTACAAGTTATTCTAGTTCCAAATGTGCTTCTGGGCCCAATTCAGAGTGCTGGTTTTGACATACAAAGCCTTAAAAGATTTGGGATCAGGTTTCCTTGAAGGACCAACTAAACTCATACAAACTTGCCCGGCCATTAAGATCTGCTTCATAGGCTCTACTCATAGGCCTGCCTGTAAAATCAATTTCGTTGGTAGGCATGAGGGATAAGACATTTCAGTGGTGGTCCTCTCTGGAGCAATATGCCCACTGAATATTTTAAAGGACTACTTTAAATTTTTAATCACTACTCTTTTCTTTTTGCTTTAACCTGCATTTTAACTGTTGTGAGTTAAAACTGTGTTCAACTTTTCTGTCTTGCTGTTGGGGTACTTCCATAAGAACATAAGAAGAGCCAAGCTGAATAAGACCAAGGGTCCATCTAGTCCAGCATTCTGTTCACACAATGGCCAATCAGCTGCCCACGGGAAACCCACAAGCAGGAATGAGTGAAACAGCACCCCCCCCCCCATGTTCCCCAGCTACTGGTGTACATAGGCATACTGCCTCTGATACTGGAGAAAGCACATAGCTATCAGGACTAGTAGCCACTGATAGCCCTCTCCTCCAGGAATTTGTCTACCCCCCTTTTAAAGCCATCCAAATTGGTGACCATCACTACTTCTTGTGGTAGTGAATTTCACAGTTTAACCATGTGCTTTGTGAAGAAGTACTTCCTTTATGTATCTGAATCTCCCACCAATCAGCTTCACGGGATGATCTCAGGTTCTAGTGTTATGAGAGAGGGAGAAAGAAGTCTCCCTATCCACATTCACCACACCATGCATAATTTTGTACACCTCTACCATATCTCCCCTTACCCTTCTTTTTACCAAGCTAAACAATCCCAGCTGTTGTAACCTTCCTGCACTGAGGAGATGCTCCAGCCCCTGAACCATTTTGGTTGCCCTTTTCTGGACTTCTTCCAGCTCTACAATGTCCTTTTTTAGGTGTGGTGACCAGAACTGTACACAGTATTCCAAGTGTGTTTGCACCATAGATTTGTATAAGGGCAGGATGATACTGGCAGTTTTATTCTCAGTACCTTTTCTAATTATGCCTAACATGGAGTTTGCCTTTTTTTACAGTGGCCACACACTGGTTTGACGGTTTCATTGAGCTTTCCACCATAACCCCAAGATCTCTTTCTTGGTTGGTCACTGATAGCACAAATCCCATAAGGTTATACTTGAAGTTGGGATTTTTTGCCCCAACATGCATCACTTTAAACTTGCTTACATTGAATTTGCCATCCAAATTTGCCATTTGGATGCCCATTCTCCCCAGTTTGGAGAGATCCTTTTGGAGCTCCTCACAATCCCTTTTTTTTGTTTGTTTTAACCACTCTAAATAATTTGGTATCATCCACAAACGTGGCTACTTCACTGCTCACTCCTAATTCCGGATCATTTATGAACAAGTTGAAAAGCTTTGGTTTTCAACTTTAGAACAATGATCAGTAAGGTCCCATGGCAAGCAATGCTAGCGAGAAAAGGAGTCCAAGATGGGTGGGAACTTTTAAAAAAGGAAATTCTCAAGGCACAATCACAAACAATTCCAACAAGAAGAAAAGGTGGAAGACAACAGAAGAAGCCAATGTGGCTTCACAAAAAGCTTAGGGATGACCTGAAAACAAAAAAGGACACATATAGGAAGTGGAAAGAAGGCCAAGTAACAAAGGAAGAGTACAGGCAGGTAGCACAGAATTGCAGGGATGGCGTCAGGAAGGCTAAAGCGGAGAACGAGGTGAGGTTAGCGAGGGATGCTAAAAACAACAAAAAGGCTTTCTTCAGCTACGTGCATAGTAAAAGGCAGAGGAAAGAAATGGTTGTTCAGCTATTAAATAAGGATGGCAAAATGATAACAGATGACAAAGAAAAGGCAGAGGTGCTCAATTCCTACTTTGGCTCAGTCTTCTCCCAAAAGAGGGTCTATGACCCCCCTGGCAAAGGCGAAGTACAGGCTGAAGGGGCAGGATTGCAGCTTGAGATCGACAGGCATATGGTCAAGGAACACCTCATTACTTTGAATGAGTTCAAATCTCCAGGGCCAGATGAACTGCATCCTAGAGTCATAAAGGAACTGGCAGAAGAGCTCTCAGAACCGCTGTCTATTCTCTTTGAGAAATCATGGAGGACCGGGGAAGTGCCAGATGACTGGAGGAGGGCTAACGTTGTCCCTATCTTCAAAAAGGGTAAAAAGGAGGAACCTGGGAACTACAGACCAGTCAGTCTGACATCAATCCCTGGGAAAATTCTGGAGCAGATCATAAAGCAATCCATCTGGAAGCACCTTGACAACAATGCAGTGATTACTCGAAGCCAACATGGATTTGTCAAAAACAAGTCCTGCCAGACAAATCTGATCTCATTTTTTGATCAAGTCACCTCCCTTGTAGACCGTGGGAATGCTGTAGACATCATATACCTCGACTTCAGCAAAGCTTTCGACAAAGTGCCCCATGATATCCTGATGAGCAAACTAGCTCGAAGTGGGCTAGATGAAACAACGATCATGTGGATCCACAGTTGGCTACAGAATCGGACTCAAAGAGTGCTTATCAATGGGACCTTCTCAAGCTGGGGAGAGGTAACGAGTGGGGTACCGCAGGGCTCAGTCCTGGGCCCAGTGCTCTTCAATATTTTTATTAATGACTTGGAGGAGGAGGTGCAGGGAATGCTGATCAAATTTGAAGATGACACAAAATTGGGAGGGATAGCTAATACTTTGGAAGACAGAAACAAAATTCAAAGTGATCTGGATAGACTGGAGTGCTGGGCAGAAAACAACAGAATGGCATTTAATAGGGACAAATGCCAAGTTCTGCACCTAGGAAAAAGAAACCAAATGCACAGTTACAAGATGGGGGATACGTGGCTCAACCACACTACGAGCGAGAAGGATCTTGGAATTGTCGTCGATCACAAGCTGAATATGAGCCAACAATGTGATGTGGCTGCAAAAAAGGCAAATGCTATTTTGGGCTGCATTCATAGAAGCATCGCTTCCAAATCCCGGGAAGTACTAGTTCCCCTCTACTCAGCACTGGTTAGGCCTCATCTGGAGTACTGTGTCCAGTTCTGGGCACCACACTTTAAGAAGGATGCAGACAAGCTGGAGAGGGTTCAAAGGAGGGCAACAAAGATGATCAGGGGACTGGAAACAAAGCCCTATGAAGAGAGACTGAAAGAACTGGGCATGTTTAGCCTTGAGAAGAGAAGACTGAGGGGAGATATGATAGCGCTCTTCAAGTACTTGAAAGGTTGTCACAGAGAAGAAGGCCAGGATCTCTTCTTGATTATCCCAGAGTGCAGGACACGGAATAATGGGCTCAAGTTACAGGAAGCCAGATTCCGACTGAACATCAGGAAAAACTTCCTGAGTGTCAGAGCAATACGGCAATGGAACCAATTACCTGGGGAGGTGGTGGGCTCTCCCACACTGGAGGCCTTCAAGACGAGGCTGGACAGCCATTTGTCAGGGATGCTCTGACTTGGATTCCTGCATTGAGCAGGGGGTTGGACTCGATGGCCTTGTAGGCCCCTTCCAACCCTACTATTCTATGATTCTATGGTCCCAATACCCCGTCGGACCCCACTATTTTCTTCCCTCCATTGGGAGAATGTACCATTTATTCCTACTCTTCGCTTTCTGTTCTTTAACCAGTAACTGATTTTTAAAAGAACATTTCTTCTTATTCCATGACTGCTGAGTTTGCTCAGGAGTCACTGGTGAGGGACTTTGTCAAAAGCCTTTTGGAAGTCCAAGTAAACAGTGTCTACCAGATCACCTCTGTCTACATGTCTACTGACACTCCCAAAGAATTCTAAAAGTTTAGTGAGACAAGACTTACATTTGCAGAAGCCGTGTTGATTCTTTTTCAGCAGGGCTTGTCCTCCTATATGCTTACTAATTTTATCTTTAATAATGCTTTCAACCAATTTACCCAGAACAGACATTAAGCTAACCAGCCTCTAATTTCCTGGATCCCCCCTGGATCCCTTAAAAAAAATGGTGTTACATTGGCCATCTTCCAGTCCTCTGGTATAGAGGCTGATCTTAGTGACATGTTGCATATTTTGGTTAGAAGATCAGCAATTTCATATATGAGTTCTTTGAGAACTCTAGGATGGATACCATCCGAGCCTGGTGATTTATTTGGTTTCAAGTTATCAGTAAGGTTGAGAGCTTCATCTTTGTCATGGTTATTTGCCTCAGTTCCTCAGACTTTCTGTAACTGCCTGGTATTTTTAATTAATTGGATGCTGCTATTGTATTTGTTCGATGTGAATTTTAAAATTTATATTTTTAAAATGTTTTAATATATAAGCCACCTTGTGAAGACTCTGTCTTAAAAGGTGATGGATGGATGGATAAATAAATAAATAAACAAATAAACCTATTTGAAGAGCTCTCCCTCTCTCTGTCTCTGGTCTCCAATCCATGGCAGTTTCTAGCAGTGTTCAGACAGAGTTAAAGGAAAAACCAGGAGAACAGCAAGCAACACTAGCTTCAAAAATACATTGCATGCATAATAGATTATCCTAAAAGCTAAGAATGAGATTATAACTCAGGATGCCCCTGAGAATTATAGACACTTGAAAAGCAAGCTATTTCTGGTGAGCATGATTGCTAAGCATAGCAAAAAGATGTGAGCTACTTTGGGTAGGGAGGGACCATTGGAAAATGCACTTTTAACTGATCTCAGATTGGTTTCCAAGTAGCTGCCAGTAACAGGGAAGAAAACAGAAATGGAGGAAATACATGTGCAGGAAAAGAAGTGATTGCCGAATCTATCTGCCTGTGAGCTTTCCCACTAGCGTCTTGAGTCAGGCGAGAGAGGTCTTTAGGGGTTCCAATTGGCCAGCCCTTTTTGCATTATATACATCAAAAGTGAGACATCTGTGGAAAGGAAGCGAGGAGGAAGGAAGAGCACCTCAGCAAAACAAAACAATAACAAGAAGAATGCGTGGAAAGGCAATGGGGAGTCTATTAGACTACTCAGGCTGCTGAACTTTGGCCTGAAGGCTGGCATCTTAGACACTTGCCATGGCGATTTCCTGTCTCACATAACCCCAGAGCAGCTGGCATGGCAATGCGACCAGGAAAGGCCTCACTCAGCTTATTCTTAGGGACCTCAGGACACTCAATATTAAGGATATAAAATTAGAAGGCTTCATGCCAGGGCCATTAGTCTGTCCCCTGGGCACTATTGAATCAGAGACGTATGCTGATCTTTAGCTTCCAGTTCAAATGTTTAATCTATAAGATTGCACTCGATACATATTCCATGGACATGAATTTAAGAAGAGACTTAAAAAAAAAAAAATCCAAACATTGGGACTATTCCTCCTAGAACTGAGGAAATAATGTGGGATCTTTCTTAACTTGTTTTTTTTTTTTTAAAAAAAAATGTTTTAAAAAACACATTTTAATATCAATTACATAAGATTAGAAAGGAAGATGATGATACAATCATACAGTATGTCAGAATACAAATAAATAAATAAAATGAACATTAATGCTATGGAAGGAAGGAAGGAAGGAAGGAAGGAAGGAAGGAAGGATAATGTCTTATAAAGATCAACGGAAGAAACAAATGACTGGATTAAGGGGACGAACTGATTGCACTTGTAGGTATAATAAACCAATATAATATTACCATTTTCTATTTATGAAGCGGGGTGGGGGGAGTTCAGTCAGATCTTAGCCAGTGTGGTGTAGTGGCTAGAGTGTTGGACTGGGAGTCAGGAGGTCTGGGTTCTAGTCCCCACTCGGCCATGGAAGCTCATTGGGTGACTTTGGGCCAGTCACAGACTCTCAGCCCAACCCACTTCACAGGGTTGTTGTTGTGAGGATAAAATGGAAGAGGGGGAGGATTATCTATGCTGCCTTGGGTTCCTTAAGGAGGAAAAAAGGCAGGCTATAAATGTAATAAATAAATAAATACATGCCATCAGTATATGAAATAAAAAAGTTCCATACTGTGAAATAGGATTAAGATTTAGCCTAATCTTTACCTACTTCTATCTGATAAGCTGTTTAATAAAGTGGTCCCAAATCTCTTCATAGAAAGGCTTAACAGCTATGAAAATGGAATAATCTTTAGAATAGATTAGAAGATGATCGTACAAGACATCTGTGTGATCTTCAGAAAATAGTCCCACTAGCATTTAATCAGGTAATAGTGGCAACAATTGTCCAGTTAAGTCACAGAATCATAGAATAGTAGGGTTGGAAGGGACCTACAAGGCCATCAAGTCCAACTCCCTGCTCAATGCAGGAATCCAGGTTGGAGCATCAAAGTCAGCCTTCCTCAATCTGGTTCTCTCCAGATGTTTTGAACTTCAATTCCTATCAGCCCCAGCATGGTCAATAGTCAGGGATACTGACAGTTGTGATCCAAAATATCTGGAAGGTGCCATGTTGGGGAAAGCTGTGTTTGGTTATTTCCAATTCCATGAGCACAACCCTTTGCACATGACTGTGCTCAGTCCATAGGCTTTGGGGGTGGTGCCACTGCCAATGGGACCCACAATGCTGGGGTCATTACCAGAAAAAGGAAGCATGGTCCCACTGCTTTCCATGCATTAGTCCTAAGAATGGAGAAAATTACTTTAGTTTTCATGTCACCCCTACCTCAGTTCCCATCAGCTTATGTGTGAAGTTTGGATTTTTTGCCCCAAAGTGCATCACTTCGCACTTGTTCACATTGAACCACATTTGCCATTTTGATGCTCATTCTCCCAGTTTGGAGATATCCTTTTGGAGCTCTTCACTGTCCCTTTTTGTTTTAACCACCCTAAATAATTTGGTGTCATCAGCAAACTTGGCCAAGTTGGCAACAGGGTTGTTGGATGAATCCAGTTTGGGGGTGGACCCCAGCAAGTTTACACCAGCTCAGCCCCCTGGATGACAGCTCGTGGATCCTTGAGCTTGCTCGACTTGACATGTGCAGTTGGGCAAGCTTGTGGTTTCCTGCTTTTGCACGAGCTGCCATTTTGCACAAAATCGTGGGTATAGCCATTTACGGAAATCACAATTTGCACAAAATTGCAGCAGTAAATGATGCAATTTGCACAAATTGCAATTTCCGTAAATAGCTACACCAGCAATTTTTTGTGTAATGGCGGTGTGCAAAAAAAGAGGGAAATGGCGAACTCTTGTTGGGCACCTGTGGATTGTCTGGTGGCTTGCTCCGCACAACTGCTAGGGTCAGGCAAATGGCAGGAGTCCAGCGAGCGGTGCCCAAACAGGGGACGGAGGAGTTTACACATCCCTTCTTCGCAAATTTACTTCCAAAGATCAGAAATAGCTGCACATGACCACCATATGTGGATGAGGGTCCTAGGTTCCTTGCAACTTCTCCAGCATGGGTTTGTCCTGAGATTGCATATTCTTTGTGCTTGTATCACTGTAACATGCCCCCTGGTAAAGATTTAGAACATGAACTTTTGTAAACTTATACTGACTGACTTCACTGAGGTAGAGCAAACATGATTGTCCCACTGAGGTTTATTTAAAGGATGCTGAAATGGTTTTCCCAGTAAGTTTCTATAGACGCTGAAGTATAGCACATTAAAATCACTAGCGATCTGTAAAGCACTGAAGACTGTTCCTTTCTTATCTGAAGTGCTACACTAGTGCTACTTGTTCAAAACTGGCCTGAGTTATTATATCATTGCTAGTGACAAAATGTTGGACCTGCAGTAATTGATACTAGTTCACTCTTATATCATGAAACTTTGAAAGAAGTTGTTCTAGATAAATGCACAGCCATTTTGAAAGACATTCTAAATATAACTTTCATGGATCCTTTTAATTATCAATAAAGTTGTGGCCCTTGTTAATGTTAACCCAAAAATCTTGGGCCTCATTTCCTTATTGTTGGATCAATGGATTGCCCACTATCTGACTTCTATTTTGACTTGCAGTGAGAATGAGAATCCCCATGCGTTGGAATTTTGACCTTTTACAAAATGGTCCAGGTTTGAGAGTTTTCCAATTGGAAAGTGTCTCCGATGGTCAAATGACATCTGATATTAATTGTATTGCATGTTACTGAGACTTATCCTAACTTTTATTTACTCTAGAATAAGCACGTGTGGCCTCAATTTGGATCAGGGCCTCTGTGCACCAGGAGAGGAGGATTCAGCCTCTCTCCTGAACACTTTGTATCCTGAAATTCCTCCCACTTTCTTCCCCTCTGCCCCACAGTGGCTTGCTCAGTATGGGGCATTGTGGGGGATGCAAAATGGTAGGCAGGATGTCAATGCTGTCCCTGCCGTATCCACTAGCAGTGGCAGCACACAAAAAAAACAAAAACCCTCAGGAAAAAGGAAAGAAGCTGTGCTACAACCTGTGCCAATGGTGAGCCCTACCTGTGAGAAACAGTTGGGAGAATTTCCCCTCCCCCTGGAGAAATTTGGTGAAATTGTTGGCCCAATTTTCTTGACCACAAATAGGGTGAAGAATTCCTAGAGGCCATTTGCACACAATTCTAGAGATAACTACTGTGTGGATTTTTGAAGTGGATAGACTTGGATATACAACTTCTTTTTACTTTTTTAGTTTGAGAAATACGTATGATTTAAAACCGTGTGTCATCTGGTTTCTAAAAGCCAACAGTCATGACGTTAAATGTGACTTAGCAATTATGTCTTTTGTCTTTCTTTCTTGTACTCTAGAGTAGGCATGGGATCCCTGATCCAGATTGGGACCCTAGCATGGGGGGGGCTTTTATGTTCAGATCGGCCCCTCCACCTTCATCTACTCTAGAGTAAAATAAAAAAAGCCCTAGCTGCTAGACACACATTTAAAGGCATGGTTGTTTTGGCGCTTAGTCACATCAGAAGCCTACTCACATAGGGCAGAAGGTACCCCTTTCCTACACATGAGTAGGAGATCCAGGTGGTAGCTCTCACCTACTTTGGGGTTTGGGGGAGTTGGGGGGGGGCCTTAAGCCCTATGGGGATAGATGTTGATACTGTCAAGCTTTACGTGCAGATTTCTTTCTCTCCCACCCCCACCCCAATCCCTTGCCCTCATATACAACCATTTTGGCAGGATGTCATAGTGGGATCAACATTACAACAGCGTATGACATTCTTTTAAATCCCATAACTGCACTTCTTTGATTTTGAAAAATATTATTTTGGAGGAAGAGTTAGAACTACCTATCAGCTTACTTATTTTTATGGCAATTAACCAAACTATAGCATCATTTGGTAAATCCCCAAGATCTCCTTTAATCTTAAATTGGTAGGAATGTGTTTGGACAGTGACCTTTTTGACTAAACATACATATTATAAAAGATTTAAAGGAGGAGTCTCAAGAGACAAATTAATTGAAAAGTGGAGTTTATAAACCACTGAACATAACATATCATGAGAATGTACAATCATATGTGCTATTTTCACTTATAAAATTATTTATATCATTATTTTCTAGATATTTGATAATACATGTATAATCTGAAGTTTGCATATTGCTTATTTGAGCTGAGGAGATTTTATTTATTTATTTATGTATTTATTTATTTATTAAATTTATTAATCGCCCATCTGGCTGCTCACCCAGCCACTCTGGGCGATGTACAATAATTGTTGCTGTTGTTCAGTCGTTCAGTTGTGTCCGACTCTTCGTGACCCCATGGACCATAGCATGCCAGGCCTTCCTGTCCTGCGCTCTCTCCCGAGCGTGCTCAAGTTCATATTCATTGTATCGGTGATGCTATCTAGCCATCTCATCCTCTGCCATCCCCTTCTCCTTTTGCCTTCAGTCTTTCCCAGCATCAGGGTCTTTTCCAGAGAGTTTTCTCTTCGCATTAGGTGGCCAAAATATTTGAGCTTCAGCTTCAGTATCTGTCCTTCCAATGAGCAGTCAGGGTTGATTTCCTTTACGATTGACTGATTTGACCTCCTTGCAGTCCAGGGGACTCGTAAGAGTCTTCTCCAGCACCACAGTTCGAAAGCATCAATTCTACAGCACTCAGCCTTCATTATAGTCCAGCTCTCACAGCCATACATTACTACTGGGAAAACCATAGCTTTGACTAGACAGACCTTTGTCGGCAAGGTGATTTCTCTGCTTCTTACTGTCTAGATTTGCCATAGCTTTCCTCCCAAGGAGCAAGCATCTTTTAATTTCATGGCTACAGTCACCATCTGCGGTGATCTTGGAGCCCAGGAAAGTAAAATCTGTCACTGCTTCCATTTCTTCCCTTTCTATATGCCAGGACGTGATGGGGCCAGATGCCATGATCTTAGTTTTTTTAATGTTGAGTTTCAAACCAGCTTTTGCACTCTCCTCTTTCACCCTCAACAAGAGGCTCTTTAGATCCTCTTCGCTTTCTGCCATTAGGGTGGTATCATCTGCATATCGGAGGTTGTTGATAATTCTCCCAGCAATCTTAATTCCGACCTGTGATTCATCCAACCGGGCGTTTCTCATGATGTAATCTGCATATAAGTTAAATAAGCAGGGTGACAATATGCAGCCTTGTCATACTCCTTTCCCAATTTTGAACCAATCGGTTGTTCCATGTCTGGTTCTTACTGTTGCTTCTTGACCCTCGTACAGGTTTCTCAGGAGACAGGTAAGGTGATCTGGTATTCCCATCACTTTCAGAATTTGCCACAGTTTGTTGTGATCCACACAATCAAAGGCTTTAGCGTAGTCAATGAAGCAGAAATAGACATTTTCTGGAATTCTCTTGGTTACTCCATGATCCAGCGAAAGTTGGTGATTTGATCTCTAGTTCCTCTACCTCTTCGAAACCCCGCTTGTACTTCTGGTAGTTCTCGGTTCGCATACTGCTGAAGCCTAGCTTGTAGGATTTTGAGCATCACCTTGCTGGCATGTGAAATGAGCGCAATTGTGCGATAGTTTGAACACTCTTTGGCGTTGCCCTTCTTTGGAATTGGAATGTAAACTGACCTTTTCCAGTCTTGCGGCCATTGTAGGGATGGGCGAGAATTTCTCCCCGAAACTTCGGAGGGCCGAGTGCCAACACATTCGGTCCTCTGAAGGTTCGGGGAGAAATTCTCTGCCACCCCTGCCCCCCACTGCCCACGGGGTGGGACTTACCTTTTACAAATGTCGCTCCCGGCGGTGGGTCCCGTCGGCGGTTCGGCAGGTCTTCATCAGGGGCGGGGGCGGCAGCCGGTCTTTCGACTGGCTGCCGCCGCCACCATTACAAGAAAAGTAAAAAAAAAAAATGCCCCTGTGATACGCTACGTAACGATTAATGTAGCCTATCATGGCTAGATTTGCAAAGTCAGCCGTGATAGGCTACGTTAATCGTCACGTAGCCTATCACGGGTGACTTTAAAAAAAAAAAAAGCACGTACGCAAATGGGGGCCCCCATAGGGAGCCACCATTCGCGTTCCTTATTTGGTCCCTATAGTCTATGTAAAGATTTACGTAGACTACGGCGAAAATAAGGGCAACGCTATTTGCGTTGTCCTTATTTTCGCTGTAGTCTATGTAAATCTTTACGTAGTCTATAGGGACCAAATAAGGAACGCGAATGGCGGCTCCCTATGGGGGCCCCCATTTGCGTACGTGCTTTTTTTTTTTTTAAAGTCACCCGTGATAGGCTACGTGACGATTAACGTAGCCTATCACGGCTGACTTTGCAGATCTAGCCGTGATAGGCTACGTAAATCGTTACGTAGCCTATCACAGGGCTTTTTTTTTTTCTTTTGAAGTTCGCAGCCGGGGAGACAGGGCGCTTCTCCCCGGCCTGAATTTCGGCCGGGCGAGGCGGGAAGCCTCCCCCCTGGCCTGAATTTCGGCCGGGCGAGGCGGGAAGCCTCCCCCCCTGGCCTGAACTTCGGGGGGAGAAGCGAAGCACCTCCCCCCCACCGCGAAGCAAGCTGCGAGACCAGGTAAGTGACCTTCGTACATCCCTAGGCCATTGCTGAGTGTTCCAAATTTGTTGGCATATTGAATGCAGCACTTTAACAGCATCATCTTTTAGGATTTTAAATAGCTCAGCTGGAATACTGTCATCTCCGCTAGCTTTATTGTTAGTAATGCTTCCTAAGGCCCACTTGACTTCACTCTCTAGGATGTCCAGCTCAAGTTCAGTGACCACACTCTCCTGGCTCTCAGGGACATTCAGATCTTTCCTGTATAGTTCTTCTGTGTATTCTTTCCACCTCTTCTTAATCTCATCTGCTTTTGTTAGGTCCCTGCCTTTTTGTCCTTTATCATGCCCGTCTTTGCACAAAACGTTCCCTTGAGATCTCCAATTTTCTTGAAGAGATCTCTAGTCTTTCCCATTCTGTTGTTTTCCTCGATTTCTTTGCATTGTTCATTTAAGAAGGCCTTCTTGTCTCTCCTTGCTATTCTCTGGAACTCTGCATTCAGTTGGATATATCTTCATCTTTCTCCGTTGCTTTTCGCTTTCCTTCTTTCGTCAGCTGCTTGTAAAGCCTCATCAGACAGCCACTTGGCTTTCTTGCACTTCTTTTTCTTTGGGATTCATTCCGTTGCTGCCTCCTGAACAATGTTACGGACCTCTGTCCATAGTTCCTCAGGCACTCTGTCTATCAGGTCTAATCCCTTAAATCTATTCCTTACTTCCACTGTATATTAGAAACAGTTTAAAACAATAAAATTCTACATTAAAAACATGGTATTTCTAAAAATACCCTAACCCACCCCAAATTCCTGCATGAACAACTAAAATGTTTTTAATGAATGGAGGAAGCTCATTAAAGAGGGGGCATGGCAGAGTTCCCTAGGGAGGGAGTTCCACAGAGTGGGGGCCACCAAAGAGAAAGGCCCTCTCCCTCATCCTCACCAGTGTAGCTGTCCTGGCTGATGGGACAGAGAGAAGGCCATCCAAGGCTGATCTTGTTAAGCGGCCTGTCTGGTGTTACGGGAGGCGCTCCTTAAGATAGGCTGGGCGAGAACTATATAGGATTTTAAATGTCAAAACCAACACCTTGAATTTGGCCCAGAAAACAACTGGTAACCAGTGCAACTCCTTCAGCACTGGAGTGATGTGATCTCACCAGCAGCTGCCTTCAGTCAGGCGAGCCACCGTGTTCTGTACCAGCTGCAGCTTCCAAACCATCTTCAAGGGTAACCCCATGTAGAGTGCATTACAGTAGTCAAAATGAGAAGAGACTAGGGCATGTATGATGTACTACGGATAGGAGCAGATTGTCGGGAAGTTAGGGGCACAGCCGCCGTATCAGATGGAGTTGGTATAGCGCTGTCCAGCTCATAGCTGACACCTGAGCCTCCATGGACAGCTGGGAGTCTAAAATGACCCCCAGGCTGCGGACCTGGTCTTTCCAGGGTAGCTGTACCCCATTCAACACCAGGTCAACGTACCCCAACCTCCTCTTATCTCCCACCAAAAGTACCTCTGTCATGTCAGGGTTCAGCTTCAGCTTATTCCTCCCCATCCAGCCACTCACCATCTCCAGACATTTAGACAGGGATTCTACGGCCAACCTTGGTGAAGATTTGAACAAGAGGTAGAGCTGCTTATCATCCACATATTGATGACACTGCAGCCAAACCTCCTGATGATAGCCCCCAGCAGCTTCACATAGATGTTAAATAGCATCGGGGAGAGGATGGAACCCTGTTGCACCCCACAAGTGAGTGGTCATGGGTCCAAAACCTCCTCTCTCAGTGTTACCCTCTGGTACTTGCTGGAGGGGAAGGACCAGAACCACCGTAATATGGTGTCTCCAGTGCCTAAGCCCTCCAGGTGGTCCAGAAAGATACCGTAGTCAACAGTATCAAAAGCCACTGAGAGGTCGAGGAGATCAAGTAAGGAGCATTCGCCCCTATCCAGAGCCCTCCTCATATCATCCACCAAGGTGACCAAGGCCGTTTCTGTCCCATGCCTAGGGTTGGCGGAGAATTTCTCCACGAATCTTCAGGAGGCCGAGTGCCGACGCATTCGGCCCCCCAAAAGTGTTGGGGAAATTCTCCGCTGCCCCCCCCCCGGGATGGGACTTACCTTCGACGAATGTCCCTCTCGGCGGTGGGTCCCGGCGGCGGTTCGGTGGCAGTTCTTGGGGGGCGGGGGCGGCGGCCGGTCTCCCGACCGGCTGCCGCCGCTGCCATTGCAAAAAAAAAAAGTTAAGTAAAACACACACACACACACCCGTGATAGGCTACGTAACGATTTACGTAGCCTATCACGGCTAGATTTCCAAAGTCAGCCGTGATAGGCTACGTAAATCGTCACTTAGCCTATCACGGGTGACTTTGAAAAAAAAAAAAGTGCGTACGCAAATGGCAGTGTTCATGGGGCGCCGCCATTTGCCTTCCTTATTTTGGCACGTCTAGTCTACGTAAAGATTTACGTAGACTACGGCGAAAATAAGGGAACGCTATTTGCATTGCCCTTATTTTCGCCGTAGTCTATGTAAATCATTATGTAGACTAGACGTGCCAAAATAAGGAATGAAAATGGCGGTCCCCATGGGAGCCGCCATTTGCGTACGCGCTTTTTTTTTTCAAAGTCACCCGTGATAGCCTACATGACGATTTACATAGCCTATCATGGCTGACTTTGGAAATCTAGCCGTGATAGGCTACGTAAATCATTACGTAGCCTATCACGGGGTGTGTGTGTGTGTTTTACTTTTTTTTTCGTGGCCGGGTAGACGGGGCGCTCCTACCTGGCCTGAATTTTGCCGGCAAGGGATGGGGCACCTCTCCCCCGGCCTGAATTTCGGCCAGGTGAGGCGGGGCGCCTCCCCCCCCTAGCCTGAACTTCGGGGGGGAGAACCGAAGCGCCTCCCCCCCACCGTGAAGCAAGCTGCGGGACGAGGTAAGTCCCTTTCGTCCATCCGTACCCATGCCCAGGCCACTTTCTTTTGTAATTATTCTTTTAATTTATCAGACTATCATAATAAGTTTGGGATATATGTTTTAGGTATTAGAGAGCCCAATGCTGAGGGTGAGTCAACTGAATAACCACTATATCCTGATATTGGGGGGGGGGGATTAGGTTCTATGGCTTATACTCAGAAAACAGATGAGATTATTGAACTGAAGCTTGGCAGAGTAGGAGAGCTTGATTCGAGGACAGTTTGTGTTGAATTTGAGGTAGAAATGGTAAGAAATGGTTTGTTTATAGGAGTTTGAAGTTTGATGAGTGACCTTAAGCAGTTCACCAAGTATTGTTGTCAGCTTCGTAGACTTTAACTATCAGCCACGTTTTTTCTGTTTTAGAAACCCGTTTATTGTGTCAAGTCAGGGGGAAAGTCTAGTATGGGCTTTTCCCTAGTACTGGTATAACATGTTTGTAGATTTTCCTTAAAATTGCAATTTTATTTGGCCCATTTTATCCTATGGGAGCTCATATGGTCTGCTTCACAGAAGCCCAGTTCTTGTTGGCTAGGAGGGAGCAGGGATAGAATTGGAGTGAGTGTGGCTGGTTACCAGGGAGACTGGAAAAAATATGTGGAGTAGGTAGGTCTAGGGATGCTGGAGAAATTCGAGACAGACTAAAATGAGATTTCTAAGAATCCAACCTGCGGAATCTGCTGCAGAGCGACCCTCTCAGGCTGCACGGAGTCCATGGACTTTTGGATGGTATTTTTACTTTCCTGAAATTTACGCATATAAATTACTAGGAAAATACATAGGTTCCTGCTGAGGAAACTGAATGGAATGGGGGACAATATACTAAATGTTATGTACTAAGGTAAATCATGTAAAAACACAAGTAAATACTTACATAATTATTTGCGTATTTTTCCGTGTGACGAAAAAAAAAAAAATCCGTCTGTGGGCAGACAATGTAACAAAAGGCACCTGACAATCCATGAAACACAGACAGAGTGGATTTTACACAGTCCGTACATCCCAGGTAGGTCTCTAACAGATATTACTTTAAAGATGTACCTAGCACACTCAGATTATTTATTTTTGTTTTTCATTTCTACTCTAGATGGGGTCTGATCCATATTGGGACGCTAGTGTGGGAGTAGGGGGGCTTTAACCCTTTCCCTTCTATGGGCCCAGTTTTGATTGCCAGCTCCACATCTGCAATTTCTCTTGCAAAATATTGATCCATAAAGCAAATGGATCACTATTTTGTAATAGAAATCCCCCCACCCCATCCCACCCCATTCAGATGGTATTGGTTTCCAGTTGGGTACTTGCAATGTGGAATGGCAGCTTCAATTGCATGATAGCTTCAGGTGCATCGGGCTTCTTCACATGGAACTTTTATCCTGCTATTGAGACTGCTCACTCTTGGAACTTTGTGGGCCCTTCAGATGATGCTGTCAACCTCCAGGGCATCTCCGGCACTTGAAGGCTCTTATTCCGTTTTAAAACAGATTGGAGATAATGAGGTATCAAATTACCCTGCTTATGTTCTGCTTGAATTCCATCCCTGAAAAAGGAAAAGCTGCAAGATGAGGAACAAGATCAATGGAACAGGTGGAAAACTCAGATAAGGGGTGGGGGGAGGAGGGGGGAAAGGAAGCACATGTAAAAGGAGTCTATTGTATGTATCTTGCATTTAAAATGGAAGCAGAAAGCCCCATTTTAAATGTGGGATTTTAGGCTAATGTAGATGCTCATAGACTCTGTGGGTCTACTCCAATGGACATACAAATCTGAGACTTAGGGCCACCAGTCTGCCACTGACAGGCATCCAGTTCCAAGGTATCAGTGAAGATGGAACTAGCCACAGCACAGGATATGACCATTGCTTCATCCTCTTCTCACAAAATGATGTTATTCCAGGAATCAAACACACATGTGATTGAGCATCTCATGGACAATGTATTGAATTTGTCAAACAGTGAGGAGACATCCATGAAAATGTAGTGATGTCGAACTTTTCCTTTGTCAAACTTTCCATGTCAGTGTATATGATGCTGGTGCTGCAAATAAATAAAACCGTTCCATCAGAGTGGCTGCAAGTAATACATGACCATATTGTGGCATAAGGTCACCAAGGAGGCTGGAAGTGTGAAATTAAACAACCCCATTCCATTTCTTTCTATTTTAATTTATGATCCCCCCCCCCATAAAAAAGAGCAAGAGGGTAATTCTGTAAACAAAATATCTGCAAAGAATGTGCTCAAAAATGGATGGTCCCCACTATACCATAACGTGGGATCAGGGAGTATGGGACTGTAAGTAATTACCACAGGAGTTAGCCAATAATTCACACTATTTCTGTTTAATAAGATGCAACTTACTTTGGAATCCTAAGGGATGAAAGGCAGGCTTGCAATATAAGACTTCATTATCATCTGAAGTATTTAAGTTTTTCTTTCCCAGCATGGGAAAGTTCATTTGGAGTCATCAATTACAATTAAAGGATCATTTTTTGCTTAACCTGCTGAAAACAGATTAAATTATGGACAATCAAAATGAGCTGATTATATAATCAGCATCTTATACTGCATAAAGGGTAGATAGAGCAGGAATCTTGATGTGGAGCAAGAAAAATACACATTTCCTTCCAGATATTTCTTATCTGGAAGGAAAATCATTCAAGCGATTTGCTAACTCATAGTTATAAATTTAAAATCTTGTTTGTCACAATGAGGTTTGCATTATATATGTCAGCTTGGCAGAGAGTTGAGCAGAAACAACAGTATGAAGGGTCAATAAAAATATATAAAATGATCAGAATTAATAAACTACAGGCTTCAGTTTTTAACTTGCTCTTCAAACTTTCCATAGTAATTAAACAGGGAAAGAAAATATACTAAAGGAGAATAGAAGGCTAGTGGAAGATAGAAAGTATCCTCTATGGATTTTTTGGTGGAGGGAAGTTCCTTACCAGGGATGGACTGATCTCTCAACCTGGGATACATCACTAATATAAAAAGGGTTGGGCAACCTGGGTACCTGTTCAGAGTGCACCATTCATTACTGAGGTGCTCTGCATCACTGCCATTTAAAGTATACTCTGAATACCTTGATTCTAGAAACTTCCATATTGCCCAGGTAAGGTGTGTCAAGCAAATGCTTGGATATACATGGCACATTAGATTCACAGAATCGTAGAATAGTAGGGTTGGAAGGAGCCTATGAGACCATCGAGTCCAACCTCCTGCTCAATGCAGGAATCCAAGTCAAGGGCATCCCTGACAGATGGCTGTCCAGCCTCGAATGCCTCCAGGGTGGGAGAGTATCCTCTTTAGGTATACATAACAGGTGGAGGTTCCACCATTCTGCAATGGGGGTACAACCCTCAGAATATGCAGAGGTTTTCCTTATGTACATCTCTAACCCAGTCAGACCATCCTAGGTGCACTTTTACGTGATACTATCTTCATTTTTCCCCTTCATGGATCACTGCCTTGTTGTGGCGAAGGGGCTTGCGTAACTCAGTGAAGCCATAAGCTATGCCGTGCAGGGCCACCCAAGACGGACAGGTCATGGCAGAGAGTTCTGACAAAATGTGGTCCACTGGAGAAAGAAATGGCAACCCACTCCAGTATTCTTGCCAAGAAAACCCCATGGAACGTATCACAAGGCTAAAAGAGATGACACCGGAAGATGAGCCCCTCAGGTCGGAAGGTGTCCAATATGCTACTGGGGAAGAGCAGAGGGTATTTCCAAGTAGCGCCAGAAAGAGTGAAGTGGCTGGGCCAAACCCGAAAGGACACTCAGCTGTGGATGTGTCTGGTGGTGAAAAGAAAATCCGATGCTGTAAAGAACAATATTGTTTAGGAACCTGCAATGTCAGATCAATGAATCAAGGTAAGCTGGAGGTGGTCAAACATGAGATGGCAAGATTGAACATCGACATCTTGGGAATCAGCGAACTAAAATGGACAGGCATGGGCGAATTTAATTCAGGTGACCATCATATCTACTATTGTGGGCAAGAATCCCTTAGAAGAAATGGAGTAGCACTCATAGTCAACAAAAGGGTGGGAAAAGCAGTACTGGGGTACAATCTTAAAAATGATAGAATGATCTCAGTACGAATCCAAGGCAAATCATTCAACATCACAGTAATTCAAGTCTATGCCCCAACCACTGAGGCCGAAGAAGCTGAGGTTGATCGGTTCTATGAAGACCTACAACACCTTCTAGAACTAACACCAAAAAAAGATGTCCTCTTCATCATAGGGGATTGGAATGCTAAAGTAGGAAGTCAAGAAATCACTGGGATAACAGGCAGGCATGGCCTTGGTGTACAAAATGAAGCAGGACAAGAGCTAATAGAGTTTTGCCAAGAGAACATGCTGATCATAGCAAACACTCTTTTCCAACAGCACAAGAGGCGACTCTACACATGGACGTCACCAGATGGTCAATATCGAAATCAGATTGATTATGTCCTTTGCAACCAAAGATGGAGAAGCTCCATACAGTCAGTAAAAACAAGACCTGGAGCTGACTGTGGCTCAGATCATGAGCTGCTTATTGCAAAATTTCGGCTTAAATTGAAGAACGTCGGGAAAACCACTAAACCGTTCAGGTATGACCTAAATCATATCCCTGATGAATATACAGTGGAGGTGAGGAATAGATTTCAGGGATTAGACCTGATAGACAGAGTGCCTGAGGAACTATGGACGGAGGTCCGTAACATTGTTCAGGAGGCAGCAACGAAATCCATCCCAAAGAAAAAGAAATGCAAGAAAGCCAAGTGGCTGTCTGATGAGGCTTTACAAGTAGCTCACGAAAGAAGGGAAGCGAAAAGCAAGGGAGAAAGGGGAAGATATACCCAACTGAATGCAGAGTTCCAGAGAATAGCAAGGAGAGACAAGAAGGCCTTCTTAAATGAACAATGCAAAGAAATCGAGGAAAACAATAGAATGGGAAAGACTAGAGATCTCTTCAAGAAAATTGGAGATCTCAAGGGAACGTTTTGTGCAAAGACGGGCATGATAAAGGACAAAGAAGGCAGGGACCTAACAGAAGCAGATGAGATTAAGAAGAGGTGGCAAGGATACACAGAAGAACTATACAGGAAAGATCTGAATGTCCCTGATAGCCATGATAGTGCGGTCACTGAACTTGAGCCGGACATCCTAGAGAGTGAAGTCAAGTGGGCCTTAGGAAGCATTAGTAACAACAAAGCTAGCGGAGATGACAGTATTCCAGCCGAGCTATTTAAAATCCTAAAAGATGATGCTGTTCAAGTGCTGCATTCAATATGCCAACAAATCTGGAACACTCAACAGTGGCCACAAGACTGGAGAAGGTCAGTTTACATTCCAATTCCAAAGAAGGGCAACGCCAAAGAGTGTTCAAGCTACCGCACAATTGCGCTCATTTCACATGCCAGCAAGGTGATGCTCAAAATCCTACAAGCTAGGCTTCAGCAGTATGCAAACCGAGAACTACCGGAAGTACAAGCTGGGTTTAGAAGAGGCAGAGGAACTAGAGATCAAATCGCCAACATTCGCTGCATCATGGCGAAAGCAAGAGAATTCCAGAAAAACGTCTATTTCTGCTTCATTGACTACGCTAAAGCCTTTGATTGTGTGGATCACAACAAACTGTGGCAAATTCTGAAAGTGATGGGAGTACCAGACCACCTTACCTGTCTCCTGAGAAACCTGTACGAGGGTCAAGAAGCAACAGTAAGAACCAGACATGGAACAACCGATTGGTTCAAAATTGGGAAAGGAGTACGACAAGGCTGCATATTGTCACCCTGCTTATTTAACTTATATGCAGAGTACATCATGAGAAATGCTGGGTTGGATGAATCACAGGTCGGAATTAAGATTGCTGGGAGAATTATCAACAACCTCCGATATGCAGACGATACCACCCTAATGGCAGAAAGCGAAGAGGATCTAAAGAGCCTCTTGTTGAGGGTGAAAGAGGAGAGTGCAAAAGCTGGTTTGAAATTCAACATTAAAAATACTAAGATCATGGCATCTGGCCCCATCACTTCCTGGCATATAGAAGGGGAAGAAATGGAAGCAGTGACAGATTTTACTTTCTTGGGCTCCAAGATCACCGCAGACGGTGACTGTAGCCATGAAATTAAAAGACGCTTGCTCCTTGGGAGGAAAGCTATGGCAAACCTAGACAGCATAGTAAGAAGCAGAGACATCACCTTGCCGACAAAGGTCCATCTAATCAAAGCTATGGTTTTCCCAGTAGTAATGTATGGCTGTGAGAGCTGGACTATAAGGAAGGCTGAGCGCCGAAGAATTGATGCTTTCGAACTGTGGTGCTGGAGAAGACTCTTACGAGTCCCCTGGACTGCAAGGAGGTCAAATCAGTCCATACTAAAGGAAATCAACCCTGAGTGCTCATTGGAAGGACAGATAATGAAGCTGAAGCTCCAATATTTTGGCCACCTAATGCGAAGAGAAAACTCTCTGGAAAAGACCCTGATGCTGGGAAAGACTGAAGGCCAAAGGAGAAGGGGACGGCAGAGGATGAGATGGCTAGATAGCATCACGGATGCAACGAATATGAACTTGAGCACGCTCCGGGAGAGAGCGCAGGACAGGAAGGCCTGGCGTGCTATGGTCCATGGGGTCACGAAGAGTCGGACACGACTGAACGACTGAAGAACAACAACAACAATCTTCATTTTTGCAACTAATGCAACATGTAACTCAAAAGATGGGAGTAAAGCTAATCCCTACATAAGATTTCTTATCAATTCCAAATAACTTGCCAATTTCTATTAGTTTTACTTATTTATGGTATTTTTTACCCCATGTTTACTTTTACTCCACTTTTTCACTTTTTAAAAAATGCCCTGAAGCAGGGTCGGCATCAAGAGTGGGCATAGCTGGGCACCTGCCAAGGGCCCACAGCCCAACAGTGGGCCACTGACAAGAGCCCCTGGAGTTGCTCCTCCTCTTCACCATTGCAACCTGCTTGTTTACCTGCCTCTAGTAATGGACCAGGTGATGAGAAGGAGCAGCAGTAGATGCCATGGCCTACTCGCTCACCGGCTCTCTGCCTTTCAAGCAAGCAAGTGGTAGTAATGTTGAGAAAGAGGAGGGCGAGAAATAGCAGCTGGTGACAATGGCAGTGAGAAGGTGGACTTGCTGAGGGAGGGGGCCCATGGAGGGTGCCTTGCCCAAGGGCTCTCAAAAACCTGGACCCAGCAGTGTCCTAAATGCAGCTTACAAAACAAAAATACAACTTCCCACACACAGACAGACACAGAATACTCAAGGACACAGAAGTTTTCTTTCTGTAAAAATCTTTAGCCCTGCTACAAGAGTAGATTCATTATCAAACAAGCTGCTGATAATACCAAGAACAAGTTCTTGCCATGGTTATTTGATTATTGCAACTATGGTATACACATTCAGTGTGTGTCCTTTTCCTGTTCTCTCCCAAAGGGAAGAGTAGCATGTATTCCATCCAGATAGATCCCTGATTAATGTTCACCACTCTGAATGGAAGTTGGCTTCAGGAGTTGTTTATTGAAATATGTAGCTGAGTCTCAAACCCAACAACATTCCCCTAGGGTGCCCATTAGATAGAAGGGCAATGCAGTTGTAAACAATCTGTTTTGTAAAGTTGAAGAATGGGTTATCTAAGTGGTATTTGGTAAATATTTCTTGTTTTCAAATGAAGAGCTTGCAGGCAGAAAGAAAACTGTGCAAGGCAATAATTTATAAGCACAGTTGTTAGAGGGGCATGTGGAAGAACCTCCATAATGTACTGCAGTAATAAATTAGTAACAAAAAACCTGAGCAGATACAAGTGGAAATAAAATAGAGGGGAATAAGCAAAGACACAATTCATGAAAATGTAGAGTCTTTGTTATGTATAAAGCAGGTAATGATTGTCTGTGGTAGTGATGCCACTGAACAGTGTAATTCCCTGTTTCAGGAGGATGAAATCCCCACTGCCACCCCCACAATAAAGGAAGACATGAGGCAATAATCTTGGGCTAAGGGATCATACACTTCACACAACAGCTTAGGATCTGCAAAGAGAACATCTAGGCCAAATTTCAGGCACTTGATCTCTAAGCTGGGATGCTGAGTAAGACTTTTGTTGTTGTTCAGTCGTTCAGTCGTGTCCGACTCTTCGTGACCCCATGGACCATAGCACGCCAGGCCTTCCTGTCCTGCGCTCTCTCCCGGAGTGTGCTCAAGTTCATATTCATTGCATCGGTGATGCTATCTAGCCATCTCATCCTCTGTCGTCCCCTTGGGCAATTCCACACTGACTCTGAGCAGCAGATCCAATATCCACTGGTCTGTGTCGTCATCACCTGCCCATCATAAAAACATGAGAGGGGCCTTGTTGGCTCTGCCTCACCCCACTGGCCAGCATTCTCTGAGGCAATGCTTTCAGGGTCCAAAGGTGGCCTTTTCCCACATCCCTTTGAGCCAGCCTCCAATGATCCAGCCATCAGATGTCTCAGGGTGCTCATGAGGGCAAAGCAACTCATTCATTTGGCTGCCCACATGGCCTGCCTTCAATGTGACCAAGGCCCTATCTACACAAGCCTTTTACTCTAGGGTACCTGCAAGTCGAGGTCCGGGACAGATGACACAGTCGTCACTTCTCAGCCATCTGTGGTTTTCTCCTGGAAAATACAGATTTCCAAGAGTTTTGCTGTAACGTTTTTCACTTGCTTGCTGTGGGTTTCCCTGCGGTTGTGAGCCATCTGTCCTTTCCCCAAGCAGACTTCACATTTTGCAGTGGGCGTGTTGTAGGTATGTGTAGTGCTTGCATCACTCTGTGACGCCCCATTACTGCCCCATCCCTTTGCAGCTGCACAGTAACAGAGGGGCATTTTCATTTATTTAATCACACTTCCACACATTTTTGCAGCTTCATATATTCTCAATGGTTGCTTTTGGACTCAGTGCCCAAGGGCTGGGGGTGGGGTGGGGCTTGGGGGAGGACCAACTTCACTCTGGCCACCATCAGAGTGATGGGTATGAAAGCTGAAATGCTGCACAGTTGTGACAGAGTGAAGGATGAAAGTGGTGCCATGTAGGTGGGGGCCAAGAAAAGCCAATTACCTGAATCAGAATTAACCTTAGGAGGATTTTACTATTAAAGGAGCCCCAAAAATAATTTCAGACAAACAACTCAGTACAGTAAGGAGTATCCCCCCGCCACAGAGGCCATTCCAAAAGCCAATCACAAGCTCTCACCAAAATCCTACTCAGCCTCCAAACAAGTGACTGGATAGTACTCCACTGCAGCACAGTGAAGCTGGGAGGGTTGCTGCTTCAAAGAAACGAGAGGCCTTTGAAGAGGTGTGGCTGCTTTAAACAGTGGTCCATGAGCTGCCTCTCCATTGGTCTGCACCTAGGGATGTACAGACTGTATAAAATCTGCTCTGTCTGTGATCCATGGATTGTCAGATGCCTTTCGTTCCGTCATCCGCCCACAGACAGATGCAATTTTTTTTTCGTCATGCGGGAAAATATGGAAATATTTGCGTAAATATTTGCGTAGGTCTTCAGCAAAGGAGATTGTTACCTTGTCGTGTTGCTGGAGCTTGAGCACCTCAATAACATCATGAGCTAAACCGTGAAGGGACACCCAAGACAGGAAGGTCATGGCGGAGAGGTCAGACTAAATACGATCCCTGGGGAAGGAAATGGCAACCCACCCCAGTATTCTTGCCATGAAAACTAAATGGATCAGTACAACCAGAGATATGTCGGTATACCATCGGAAGATGGGACTCCCAGGTCGGAAGATGGTCAAAAGGCTACTGGGGAGGAACAGAGGATAAGTTCAACTAGCCCCAGATGTGATGACGCAGCTAGCTCAAAGCCGAAAGGACGGCTAGCAGCTGATGGTGCTGGTGGTGAACGACGAATCCGATGTTCTAAAGATCAACACACCATAGGAACCTGGAATGTAAGATCGATGAGCCAGGGCAAATTGGATGTGGTTATTGGGGAGATGTCAAGATTCAATATAGACATTTTGGGTGTCAGTGAACTGAAATGGACTGGAATGGGCCACTTCACATCAAATGACCACCAGATCTACTACTGTGGACAAGAGGACCACAGAAGAAATGGAGTAGCCTTCATAATTCATAATAAAGTTGCTAAAACAGTGCTTGGATACAATCTAAAAAATGACAGAATGATCTCAATTCGAATTCAGGGTAAGCCATTTAACATCACAGTGATCCAAATATACGCCCCAACCACAGATGCTGAAAAAGCAGAAGTAGATCAGTTCTATGAGGATCTGCAGCACCTACTGGATAGTATGCCAAACAAAGATGTTATTTTCATTACAGGAGACTGGAATGCTAAGGTGGGTAGTCAAACGACACCTGGAATTACAGGCAAGTATGGTCTGGGAGAACAAAATGAAGCAGGACATAGGCTGATAGAATTTTGTCAAGACAACTCACTGTGCATAACAAACACTTTCTTCCAGCAACCTAAGAGACGACTTTATACATGGACTTCACCAGACGGTCGACACCGAAATCAGATTGACTACATCCTTTGTAGCCAAAGGTGGCGGACATCTATGCAGTCGGTAAAAACAAGACCTGGAGCTGATTGTAGTTCAGATCACGAACTTCTTATTGCACAATTTAGAATCAGACTAAAGAGAATAGGGAAGACCCACAGATCAGTTAGATATGAGCTCACGATTATTCCTAAAGAAATATGCAGTGGAGGTGAAGAATAGATTTAAGGGACTTGATTTAGTAGATAGGGTCCCGGAAGAACTATGGACAGACGTTCGCAACATTGTTCAGGAGGCGGCAACAAAAAATGTCCCAAAGAAAAAGAAAATCAAGAAGGCAAGATGGCTGTCTGCTGAGACACTGGAAGCAGCCCAAGAAAGAAGGAAAGCAAAAGGCAACAGTGATAGGGGGAGATATGCCCAATTCAATGCCAAATTCCAGAGGTTAGCCAGAAGAGATAACAAATTATTTTTAAACAAGCAATGTGCAGAAGCAGAAGAAGATAATAGAATAGGAAGGACAAGAGACCTCTTCCAGAAAATTAGAAACATCAGAGGTAAATTCCAGGCAAAAATGGGTATGATCAAAAACAAAGATGGCAAGGACCTAACAGAAGCAGAAGAGATCAAGAAAAGGTGGCAAGAATATACAGAAGATCTGTATAGGAAGGATAATAATATCGGGGATAGATTTGACGGTGTGGTTAGTGAGCTAGAGCCAGACATCCAGAAGAGTGAAGTTGAATGGGCCTTAAGAAGCATTGCTAATAACAAGGCAGCAGGAGATGATGGTATCCCAGCTGAACTGTTTAAAATCTTGCAAGATGATGCTGTCAAGGTGATGCATGCCATATGCCAGCAAATTTGGAAAACACAACAATGGCCAACAGATTGGAAAAGATCAACTTATATCCCCATACCAAAAAAGGGAAGCACCAAAGAATGTTCAAACTATCGAACGGTGGCACTTATTTCACATGCCAGTAAGGTAATGCTCAAGATCTTGCAAGGTAGACTCCAGCAATTCATGGAACGAGAATTGCCAGATGTACAAGCTGGGTTTAGAAAAGGCAGAGGAACTAGAGACCAAATTGCCAATATCGGCTGGATAATGGAGAAAGCCAGGGAGTTTCAGAAAAACATCTATTTCGGTTTCATTGACTATTCTAAAGCCTTTGACTGTGTGGATCATCACAAATTGTGGCAAGTTCTTGGTGGTATGGGGATACCAAGTCATCTTGTCTGCCTTCTGAGGAATCTGTATAACGACCAAGTAGCAATGGTAAGAACAGACCACGGAACAACGGACTGGTTTAAGATTGGGAAAGGAGTACAGCAGGGTTGTATACTCTCACCCTACCTATTCAACCTGTATGCAGAACACATCATGCGATGTGCTGGGCTTGATGAAGCCAAGGCTGGAGTTAAAATCGCTGGAAGAAACATTAACAATCTCCGATATGCAGATGATACCACTTTGATGGCTGAAAGCGAGGAGGAGCTGAGGAACCTCATGATGAAGGTGAAAGAAGAAAGTGCAAAAGCTGGGTTGCAGTTAAACCTCAAAAAAACCAAGATTATGGCAACCAGCTTGATTGATAACTGGCAAATAGAGGGAGAAAACGTGGAGGCAGTGACAGACTTTGTCATTCTAGGTGCAAAGATTACTGCAGATGCTGACTGCAGCCAGGAAATCAGAAGACGTTTACTTCTTGGGAGGAGAGCAATGACAAATCTTGATAAAATAATGAACAGCAGAGACATCACCCTGACAACAAAGGTCCGCATAGTGAAAGCAATGGTATTCCCCATAGTAACCTATGGCTGCGAGAGCTGGACCATAAGGAAGGCTGAGCAAAGGAAGATAGATGCTTTTGAACTGTGGTTTTGGAGGAAAATTCTGCGAGTGCCTTGGACTGCAAGAAGATCAAACCAGTCCATACTAAAGCCAGACTGCTCACTTGAGGGAATGATATTAGAGGCAAAACTGAAGTACTTTGGCCACATCATGAGAAGACAGGATACCCTGGAGAAGATGCTGATGCTAGGGAAAGTGGAAGGCAAAAGAAAGAGGGGCCGACCAAGGGCAAGATGGATGGATGATATTCTGGAGGTGACGGACTCGACCTTGGGGGAGCTGGGGGTGGCGACAGCTGACAGGAAGATCTGGCGTGGGCTGGTCCATGAAGTCACGAAGAGTTGGAAGTGACTGACCGAATAAACAACAATTTACGTAGGTATTTACTTAAGTATTTACATAATTTACTTCAGTACCTAACATTTAGTATATTGTTCCCCATTCTATTCAACATTTCCTCAGCAGAAACTTACATGTGTTTCTATGGATTTATATGCATAAATTTCAGGGAAGTAAAAAAATCATCTGAAAGTCCACGGCCTGAGGGGATCGCTCCGCAGCAGACTCCTCAGGTCAGATCCTAAGAAATCCAAGCTCATTTTAATCTGTCTTGAATTTCTCCAGCATCCCTACCTTGGACCCAACCAAGTAACACCACCTGTGTCTTCTTCCCAATGGGGGTATGGCGAAACAAAATTGTCCTGGCTACAGTGCTCGCAACCACCAATCTTTATGACTCATAATGCAATCTTTCAGTCTCAGGTGAGCATCATGACTCCAATCTGTGGCTCACATTTTAGTACTACTAATTTCCACCCCACCCATTTACTGAAGTATGGTGGCCGCAGGGTTGTAGGACATCTCTTTCTTTCTTTACCACATTTTTAAGTGAACTAATATATGGGCATAACCCAGCTATCCTTCAGTTTGTGCACTTCCCTGAATTTTGCAGTATAGTACTTGGTTCAGAAAGCATAGCCAAATACATGTAAAATGTTTGTTCTAGATTACAATGTGAACAAAAAGGAGGAATTCTCTTCTTGGTGAAATAGGCATGCTGTCATCTGTACCAGCCTTTATGCAGAATTCAAATGTTTCTGTTTCATTCAGCATCCCCCCCCCCCACATTTTGTTGTGTGTGCTGGTTGTTAGCTGCTGTTGGGTGTTATCTGGTTATTTTAGTTGTACGTTAACTATTTTTTTAAAAAAAAAATGTTGTAAGCCACCTTTTCTTCCTTTGAAATGCAGGATTCTTTCATTAAATAACCACCTTTTCAGGGCCTATTTGGCTTGAGAAGACAGGGGTAAGGGCTAGATTTGCAAAAGAAGGTTTGCCCCCAACCCATTTCGTGCCTGAAGCAATGATCTCAGTAATAGCAGGAAAAGCAAGAAAGAGTGATGTTGGCAGACATATTGGAAATCCCCCATCTCTCTACCCCACCCATCACACTTGACAGGTTATTGGCTAGTAAATCATTATCAATTGGGATTGATTGTGGGAAACCTCAGTCCAGATGAATGACAAAGAATATACTGGGTGTTGATGCTGTTTTGTCTCCTAATCCCATCCAAAAAGTATGGCCCACTGTCACAGCTGGTAACATCTACCCACTATAATCTTTGTTGCTGCAAACTTGATAACAAAATGTCTGCTTCTCTAAGTTTCTGTTCATTGTTCGGTGTTTCCTAGAACTGCTTCCCAAATTGCAACCACTTCTGGAATATTTCATTCCTAACATTATATTTCCCATCAGTTCAGTGCTCTGCACACAGTTTCCAATCTAGTATGAGAACTGTACATGCACACAGTGGAGCTTGTGTGTTTCAATGTGTACATTGCCTTCACCAGATTAGAGTGTTTTGAGATGCCACCGTTTCGAAGTGATTCTTGCAACATTTTTGAGTTTGACACCTAAACCAAATTGCAGACTTCAGTACTATTGACATTAAAGGAAGTGAGGCAGGTGGCTACTAAGAGGAAGGCCTTTTCTGCTGTGGCACCCTGGCTGTGGAATGAGCTCCCTACTGAGGTTCACCTGGCACCTACATTGTATTCCTTCCGACGCCAGGTGAAGAGCTTTTTATTTTCCAGGAATTTAGCATTTTAGCTTTCTAGACTTTTAGCTTTGATGTTTTATATCTGTATTTTAAATCTCTGCATTGCTGCTAGGTTTTACTCTGATTTTATTCTGGTTGTATTGTTATATTGTGGTTTTAATATTTTAATATTTTATATTGTTTTACTGTGTAGTTTTTGGTTTTAATTTTTGTGAACCGCCCAGAATGCTTCAGCTATTGGGCAGTATAGAAATAAATAAATAAATAAATAAATAAATAAATAAAATTAAGCACACACACACACACACAGGGATGTATGAAAGTCACTTACCGTTTCACGGATCTGCTTCGCGGTGGGGGGGGAGGTGCTCCGTCCCTCCCCCCAGAATCCTCGACAGGGGGGAGGCACTCTGTCCCTCCCCCCAGAGTCCTGCCCAGCTGACTCTGCTCTGCGGGGATTCCACAGAGCCGCCAGCTGGCTCCGCCTGCAGCCAGACATCTGGCCGCTGGGCAGCAGGGACGCAAATGGTGGCGGCCGTAGCTGCTGCCGTTTGCGTCCCTGTACTTAACCGTGATAGGCTACGTAAATATTTACATAGCCTACCACGGCAAAGTAAAAAAAAATGCTTACGCAAATGGCGGCGCCTACGGCGGCCACCATTTGTGTTCGCTATTTTTCGCCATTCTAGCCTATGTAAATATTTATGTAGGCTAGAACGGAGAAAAATAGCGAATGCAAATGGCGGCTGCCATAGCTGCCACCATTTGCGTATGCTGTGCCCAGTCGCGGCCAGCCAGGAGACCAGCTGCTGCACCCGCCGCACCCGCTGCACCCGCCGCACCCTCACCCGCCGCACCCACCACCGCTGCACCCGCCGCACCTGCCACCGCTGCCGCCCCACCCACTGCCGCTGGACCCGCAACCGCCGCTGAATCCGCCACAGTAGCCTCAGATAAGTGCTGTCCTGGGGGATTCTGCGGGGGGGGGGGCAGGAGGCCATTCTGCCACGGATTCCAGGGGGCTGGATTCTACAGAATCTGGCCTCACTGGAATCTGTGGCGGAATTCTCCGCCATCCCCCCCCCCACACACACACACAATTAGAATGCATTTTAATCTGGTATATCCACTGAATTCAAAGCTTGATTTAAGTACTTGTATCAAGTGTAGAAATAAATTTTCACTTCCACATAAATACGGACAAGCAAATCTGTAAGTAGCTGTATCCAAAGTGCACTCTAATTCATGCTGGATTAAGATCAACTCTGGCACAAATATTAGGGAATTAGTTATAATATCCATGACATTAAGTTAAATTAACCAGAGGTGGAATAACACTCATGGGAGCTATCAAAATCCTGTATAGCAAGCTATTACTATATGAGCCTGGTTACAGTTCAGAGAAGAGAAATTGCCAGTGCCTTTCAATCCATAAATAACTGTTGGCAGAACAGTTTACGTTTATTATGGCCATGATCCTACTTGGGTTGCATGTGGAAAGCAAGACACAGAAAAGCTCTGTGTAGCCATGTAGCCAGTGTAGCCATGTCCTACCCTACAATACCACTTTAGCCCCATGCATCTTTCACCCCAAGTCACTGCTACTCTCTCTGTATACTTTTCACAGTATGAGCATTGAAGTGGCTCTCTTTTGCTTGTGCCATGACAGAGGTGAGGTGAGGTGGCCTCTACTGAGCTGTATTGGAGTGCCTCCTTGTCCTCGTTTCCACACACAGAGCAAGCAATATTGGATCTTCTGAGCACAATTCACAAGGCAGCTCTCTTACACCAGACCTAGTGAAAGAAATGTGAGCTGTGCATAGATACTACAGTTGCGCTTTTGTGATGCTTCCATTTATTTATATCAATTGCGCTGGAGAACTTCCTAGTGGGTTGTGTTTTTTATTTGTCTGTCACCCAAACAATTTGTTGACCTGTTCCCCATTCCATAAAATCCAGCATTTCCATGAAGGCTCATGCTGATATGATGGCGTGTTTGTCTCTTATCTTCTCAGCTTTCTTTCTCTTCTGTGGTATCTTTTAAGGATGTGTACTGGATTTGGATGAAGCCCAAAGCTTGAGCAAAATTGTCCCTATTTGCACTATTTCTGGTGCTTCCTGAGGCCACCAGAATTGAAGACAGGCCAGAATGAGCCTTCATTACCAATTCATGCTTGGTGATGCAGACATTGTCACCTCTCCAAATAGTATATTTTGTTTTCATTTCTCTAAAATGCTGATGAGTGAGAGGGAAGGATGGACTGCAGATCAGTGACTTGCAGATCCACCTTTTAATACTATGGCACATTTTACCAGGGGCTCCAATCACTGTACATTTGGGGAGGGCAAGGATGGGACTGTGAGATGGCCATTTTTCCAATGCCACCAGGCTCCACTGTGAAAAAAACCCCTTAATCTGGGTTTCAACCATCATAACTCCCTAGCCCCTGCACCTATCCTTCTGAAACTTTGCAAGTTTCTTGCCTGGGCACTCCTGTATTACTCCCACACCTGAAAAAAGTGGGGACGCCCTTCCACATGAATCAATGCACCTATCCTTCTGAGACCTTGCAGGTTCTTACCTAGGCAAATCTATAGGACTGTCATTTTTAGAGCAATGGTCCACAAGGAACATAGGAGGATATGCATATCCTCTTTGGAATACCCTTAAAATATCGAGACTGCTCTTGCATGAAACCCCCTGCAACTGTTCATCTGAAATTTGGCAGGCTTGATCTGCTCAGATATGACAACTATATTGACAAATTTCATTCAATTCTGCCAAGAAATAAAGAAGGAAACGGCAGCATCACTAACAAAAATAAAAATAAAAATGCAGCACTGCCCCCCCACACACACACACACATACACCCATTTTTCTCATATTTGGAAGGAACAATCCCCTCCTAAGAGGCTGCTGTGCCCACAAGTATAATTAGCACTGTGCCAAATTTTTCAATCTTTTTGTTTTTTTTTGTTTTTACCATTCACTGGGGGGAGGGGCAAAAATAAATTGCTCCTGAAAATTGTGGGAAGGGGTGAGAATGTTGGAGAAATGTCTCAGTGTTCAGGGCTTCAGGGCTTCCCTTACTGTAAGGTAGGGATGTCAGAGAATTCCTCCATGGATCCCAGGGAGGCCAAATTCCAGTGAATTCGGTCCCCTGGAATCCATGGAGGAACGGAGCAACCCACCCCACCACCCCGCAGAAGTCCCCTGAAATGGAGCCTACCTGGCTGCAGCAGCGGCGGTGGCGGTGGCTGTGGCCACTGCTGGGCTGCGGCTGCAAATGGCGGCTGCTACATTGGCCACCATTTGCGTCCCTGGCAAGCAGTGATAGGCTATGTAAATATTTACATAGCCTATCACGGCAAAAGCGGGGACACAAACGGTGACCGCTACACTGGCCACCATTTGTGTCTGCAGACCTGCCACTGCAGATGCACCCAGCTGGTGGCTCCATGGAGTCACCGTGGAACGGAGCTGGCCGAGGAGAATTTCAGGGGGAGGTACGGAGTGCCTCCCCCCCACCGCGGATGTCACCCTTGGAAAAGGTAAGTGACTTTTGTACACCCCTACTGTAAGGAGGTGGCTGAAGGATGTGTGTGTGCACACTCTTTATTTTTATCCCATTCTCTCCTTGCAGTCTTTCTGACTGCTTGAGCTGTTTGACAAGTCCCCTAGGGGACTTAGCCAGGACTTCCTCCCTTGAGGCTTTCCAGTGAGGACTTCATCTTTTTCTTCTTTTTCTTCTTAAAGGGACTTTATCAACAGCAAAACCAAACTGAAAATGCCTTGCTCAGCTTTCAGGTACTCAGCAGGCAGCAGCACTAGAAAACACCAATGGAGGAAGTCCTGGTTGAGTCCTCCAGGAAGCTTTTCAGGAACCTCAAGCAGCAAGAGAGGCTGCAAGGACAGCAGAACGGGATAGAAATGGTAAAATAAAGAGCACACATGAATTCAGTATGTCTATGTGGTGTAAATATGTATGTAATAGAGCTAGTTGCCTTTCACTTTGCTTTGAGGGTTTGGTTGACTGGGGGTGGGTCATCCAAAACCCAGAAGCAAAATTAAATGGGAGGGGCAAATCAATTCAGGGTGAGGGCTGAAATGATTTGGAGGAGGAGGTTTAAAATTCCAGTATGGGGAGGTTGGTTTCTTACACCTCAGGGCTTAAAGTGTGTACTAAGAAGGGGCCATGCACACACTAGACCCACCCCTAGGGGTGGACGAAAGTCCCTTACCTGTCGTCGAAGGACGTTCACGGTGGGGGGGAGGCACTTTGCTGGTCCCCCCGCGAAGTTCAGGCTGGGGGGGGAGGCTTCCCGCCTCGCCCCAGCCGAAATTCAGGCCGGGGGGGAGGCTTCCCGCCTCGCCCCAGCCGAAATTCAGGCCGGGGAGGAGGCTTCCCGCCTCGCCTGGCCACGAACGCGAAAGTTAAAAAAACAAACGCCCCCTGATAGGCTACGTGACGATTCATGTAGCCTATCACGGCTAGATCTGCAAAGTCAGCCGTGATAGGCTACGTCAATCGTCACGTAGCCTATCAGGGGTGACTTTAAAAAAAAAAAAAAGCGCGTACGCTAATGGCGGCCCCCATAGGGAGCCGCCATTCGCATTCCGTATTTAGTCGCTGTAGTCTACGTAAATGTTTACGTAGACTACGGCGAAAATAAGGGCAACGCAAATAGCGTTGCCCTTATTTTCGCCGTAGTCTACGTAAACATTTACGTAGACTACAGCGACCAAATAAGGAACGGGAATGGCGGCTCCCTATGGGGGCCGCCATTATCCGTACGCGCTTTTTTTTTTTTTTAAAGTCACCTGTGATAGGCTACGTGACGATTGACGTAGCCTATCACGGCTGACTTTGCAGATCTAGCCATGATAGGCTACATGAATCGTCACGTAGCCTATCAGGGGTTGTTGTTTTTTTTCTCTTTCATTGCAATGGCGGCGGCGGCAGCCGGTCGAAAGACCGGCTGCCGCTCCCGCCCCGCTCGAACACCCACCGAACCCCCGGCCGGACCAGCCACCGGGAGGGACATTCGGTGAAGGTAAGTCCCGTCCCGGGGGGGGTGGGGGGGGCGGGGGGGTTCGGAGGATTTCTCCCCGAAACTTGTTCGGGGGGCCGAACACGTTGGCGCTCGGCCCCCCGAAGTTTCGGGGAGAAATTCTCCGCCATCCCTACCCACCCCTATATCTCCAGAAATGCCAACCCCACCCCCCTCAGTTCAGAGCTTGCCATGTTCAGAGCTTGCCTACATCAGAACCTGTAAGGTCTGATGTAGGGATGTACAAATCCCCTTACCTGGAGTCCACGGGGGGGGGGGTCCGCAGGGGGGGAAGCGATCTGTTCCTCCCCCCCGGAATCCTCACTGGCCGGCTCCACTCCACGGTGAGTTCACAGAGCTGCCACCAGCTCTGTTCCACAAGCGATACGGCCATCACTGCTGTGCCATATCACTGCCGAGCAGAAACAGGAAGTGATCCAGATGCAAATGGCATCCACTATGCCATTTGCGTCCCTGTTTTTTCACGTGATAGGCTATGCAAATATCTACATAAATACAGATGCGTAGCCTATCACAAGGAAAAACAGGGACACAAATGGCATCACGGACGCCATTTGCGTCCGGATCACTTCCTGAGCAGATCCGCCAGGAGGGAGGATTCAATCCGCGTGGGTCTGGGAGGCAGAGGTGAGTACATCTGTTCCACCACGGACTCCGAGCGGCTGAATTCAATGGAATTCAGCCTCATTTGAGTCTGTGGCGTATTCTGAGAACATCCCTAGGTCTGAACTGGAGTTGTACTTGTGTTCGCTTCAGTGCAAATGGAACTCTCCATGCATTTGGAAATCTTATTAAGGCAACTTCACTGAGAGTTCTACTCATGTTCAAGCAAGGTAATGCAAGGTCAGAGGGGAGAGGATTTCTTAGAATTGTGTCAGGTTTAGCTTTGTTTTTGTTTTCTTTTAAGAACAGGTTTTGGGCTGGACATTTGGATGAGTTTAAAAGGGCATAGCAGGGAAAAATAACGTTAAAGCTATTTAACATATACATGAAACCACTGGGTGAGGTTGTCTGGAGTAGGGCTGTTAGAGAATTCCACCACGGATCCCAAGGGGGCCGAATTCCAGTGAATTTGGCCCCCTGGAATCTGTGGTGGAATGGAGCCCCCTGCCCCACCACCCCGTGAAAGCCCTGCGAAATGGAGCCTACCTGGCTGTGGCTCCGGCAGTGGTGGCTCCAGCTGCTGTCGGGCTGCTGCGGCCGCAAATGGCGTCCTGAGTAGGGGAAGCCATTTTCATCCCTATGCTGGCCTGTGATAGGCTACGTATATATTTATGTAGCCTATCACAGCTAAAGTGGGGATGCAAATGGCGTCCCCTTCGCCATTTGTGTTCCCTTTTTAGGGGTGTGGTGTCACCAGTATGCTGATGACACCCAACTCTACTTTTCCTTTCTGTCTAATTCCAAGGAAGCTGTTGCAGTGCTGAACTGGTTTCTGTCAGCAGTACTGGACTAGATAAGGGCAAACAAATTGAACAATACTCCAGACAAGATGGAGGTGCCCCTGGTCAGTTGAAAGGCATATCAGGGAATAGGGATCCATCCAGCTTGTGCTGGATGGGGTTACCCTCCCCGTGAAGACTCAGGTTCGCAGCTTGGGTGTACTTCTGGATTCAGCCCTGAGCCTGGATGCCTGGGTTTCAGCAGGGGCCAGGAGAGCATTTGCACAGCTAAAGCTAGTGCGCCAGCTGTGCCCGTTCCTTGAGATGTCTGACTTGGCCGCAGTGACACATGCCTTAGTTGCATCCCGTTTGGATTACTGCAACGTGCTCCGCTTGGGGCTGCCTCTGAAGAGCATTCGGAAACTTCAGCTGGTTCAAAGAGCTGTTGCCAGACTGCTGACTGGGGCTGGTTACAGGGAGCATACAACTCACCTGTTAAAACAGCTTCCCTGGCTCCCAGTCTGTTTCCGGGCACAATTCAAAGTGCTGGTTATGTCCTATAAAGCCCTATACCGCTCGGGTCCAGGTTATCTGAAAGACAGTATTCTCCCCTATGAGCCTTAGGGATGGTGGAGAATTCCGCCAAGGATTTCAGTGAGGCCGAATGCACTGGCATTTGGCCCCCTGAAATCCATGGTGGAACAGCCTGCCCCCCCGCCCCCCCAAAGATTCCCCCCAGGGTGAGGCTTACCTGGGGAGGATGTTCCGGACGGTGGTGGCTCCAGCGCCAGCTGCGGCGGTGGCTGTTCTTTCAACCGGCTGCCATGGCCGCCATTTGCATCCTGGTTTTTGCCGTGATAGGCTACGTAAGTATTTACATAGCCTATCACAGCAAGCCAAGCAAGAAACAAAACAAAAACAGCGTACGCAAATGGCAGCGGCTACGGCGGCCGCCACTTGCATTCCCTATTTTTCACCGTTTTAGCCTACATAAATATTTACGTAGGCTATTACAGTGAAAAAAAAAGAAATGCAAATAGTGCCCACTATGCTATTTGCATTCCCCTTTTTTTCGCCGTAATAGCCTACATAAATATTTACATAGGCTAAAATGGCGAAAAATAGGGAACGCAAGTGGCGGCAGCTGTAGCCGCCTCCATTTGCGTACGCCTTTTTTTTTTTTTGCCTGCCATGATAGGCTACGTAAATACTTACGTAGCCTATCATGGCAGCCTGGCTGGACGCAAATGGCGGCCGCTACAGCAGCCACCATTTGCGTCCACACCAGCCAGTCCGTGGCAGGAACTCCAGCTGCGGAAGGCCCTGCCGAGCTGCTCCACGGAGCCGCTGCGGAGTGGAGCTGGCCGGGCAAGATTCCAGGGGGGAGGCAATCCGGTCGAGGATTCTGGGGGGGGATGGACAGAGCGCCTCCCCCCCACACCGCGAATCAATCCACGAAAAGGTAAGTGACTTTCGTACAACCCTAATGAGCCTACTCGTGCCTTGAGAGATCTTCAGGGGAAAGCCCTTCTCACTGTCCTGCCACTATCATAGGCACGCCTGGTGGGAACACGGGAGAGGGCACTTCTGGTCTTCTCAGGAGGCAGATGTGCTCACTGGACCTAACAACTGTGACCCATATAGTGGAAGCCACCTCCAAGGGGCTAACACCAACACAAGTGCCAGCATGTTTTTAAACCGCTACTTTGTCCCATCGAGGATCTTCCCTTCAGCCACTGAATCTTGGTTTATTGTGACTATTGCTTGTGTGTGTTTTTTTAAATAGAACCGAACACATATTTATGCTCTAAAGACATAATTTAATAGGCTAAGTAAAAGGCCTTTGTGTTGGTTTTCGAGAAATGAAACCCCTATAAATAATTCAGCCCATGCACTTCTTTTCAATTGGGTGAACAATTTTAAAGATGTTAACTACCACATAATCTAAGTCTGAGAATGTATATTGACATAATGAAGGGGTTTTTTGTTTTGTTTTTAACCTGCTGGTATATCTCAAGACTTAGAAGGGGACGGCAGAGGATGAGATGGCTAGATAGCATCACCGATGCAATGAATATGAACTTGAGCACGCTCCGGGAGAGAGCGCAGGACCGGAAGGCCTGGCGTGCTATGGTCCATGGGGTCACGAAGAGTCGGACACGACTGAACGACTGAACAACAACAACAAAATATCTCAAGACTTAGAGGCTTTAGAGCCACACAGAGTTCCTGAAAGAAGCATCTTGGGCTAGATCAAGTGAGGAAGGGTGTGGAACTTATTTCAGCCAGAGGGCTGAATTCCATTTACTTCAGGTTCTTTCTGCCAGTAAGTAAACCTTAGGAGGGGCATTTCAACCTTTCTGAATGGGGGGAAAACTGCACATACCCTGGAAAACCACTAAACCATTGGTGGTTAGGGGAAAGGGGGTGGGAGCAGGGGAAGTGGGTGTAGCCTTCTGGAGACACCCATAGGTCTGGATTGGGACCTCTGGAGGGCTGGATTTAGCCCCTGAGTATGAGGTTCTGCATCTCTGAAGGAGGGATTCAGCTTATACATTGCACCACCACCCAGCTGTGGCCAAGGAAGGAAACTTCAGCTAGGGATGTGAGAACCCATCCCAGCTCGGATTCTCCAGGTGCCAGACTAGCTTCCCCCCTGCTTGCTGGCTCTCTGGGCTGCAGTCGATCCCCCCTCCCATGCTCGGTAAGCAGGCTGCAACTTACCTGGGCCTATTCGTCTCTGTCCCGATGGCCATGTTTTTAAAAAACATGGCAATTGGCAGCACTTGCCCATAGACTTATATGCAAAATAGTGCTGTGAAACTAAGGTATATGGGTGATCCACAGCACTTTTTGCGTATAAGTCTATGTGCCCACATAGCACTGTGGATCACCCATATACCCTAGTTTTACAGCACTATTTTGCATATAGTGCTCTTAAGGAGTGCCTCCAGCAGCACCAGACAGGCCGCTTAACAAGATCAGCCTCGGATGGCCTTCTCTCTGTACCATCAGCCAGGACAGCTAGACTGGTGGGGACGAGGGAGAGGGCCTTTTCTGTGGTGGCCCCCCTAGGGATGGTGGAGAATTTCTCCCCGAAACTTCGGGGGGCCGAGTGCCAACATATTCGACCCCCCGAAGTAGTTTCAGGGAGAAATTCTCTGCCTCCCCGCCCCCCGCCCCCCCCGGGATGGGACTTACCTTTCCTGAATGTCGCTTCTGGTGGCGGGTCGCAGCGGCGGGTCGGCAGGGCTTCGACAGGGGCAGGGGCGGCAGCCGGTCTTTCGACCAGCTGCCGCCGCCGCCATTCCAAGAAAAGTAAAAAAAAAAAAAAAACACGCCCCCGTGATAGGCTACGTGATGTTTAATGCAGCCTATCACAGCTAGATTTGCAAAGTCAGCCATGATAGGCTACGTAAATCGTCACGTAGCCTATCATGGGTGACTTAAAAAAAAAAAAGCACGTACGGCTAATGGCGGCCCCCATAGGGAGCCACGGTTCGCGTTCCTTATTTGGTCGCTGTAGTCTACGTAAAGATTACGTAGACTACGGCGAAAATAAGGGCAATGCTATTTGCGTTGCCCTTATTTTCGCCGTAGTCTACGTAAATCTTTATCTGACTTTGCAGATCTAGCCGTGATAGGCTACGTAAATCGTCACGTAGCCTATCACGGGGGGTTAACTTTTTATTTCGCGGCCGGGCGAGGTGAGGCGCCTCCTCCCCGGCCTGAATTTCAGCCGGGCAAGGCGGGAAGCCTCCCCCCCGGCCTGAATTTCAGCCGGGCGAGGAGGGAAGCCTCCCCCCCGGCCTGAACTTCGGGGGGAGCAGCGAAGCACCTCCCCCCCACCGCGAAGCAAGCTGCGAGACCAGGTAAGTGACTTTCGTGCACCCCTAGCCCCCACTCTGTGGAACTCCCTCCCTAGGGAACTCCGTCATGCCCCCTCTTTAATGAGCTTCCGTCGTCCATTAAAAACGTTGTTGTTCAGGCAGGCATTTGGGGTGGGTTATGGTATTTTAGAAAATGTTTTTATTGTAGAATTTTATTGTTTTAATCTGTTTTTATTGTATCTTGTACATCGCCCAGAGTGGCTGGGTGATCAGCCAGATGGGCGATTAATAAATTTAATAATAAATAAATATATAAAAAATATAAGTCTATGGGCAAGTGCTGCCGATCTCCAAGTTTTTAAAAAACATGGCAATCGGGACAGAGATGAACAGGCCCGGGTAAGTTGAGGGCTGCTTACTGAGCAGGGCAGGGGGCTCAACTGCAGCCAGAAGGGCCAGCGAAGGGGGCGGGGGAGCTCAGTAGGCACAGCTTGGGGGGCACGGGTGCCAGCGGTCTGACAGTTTTGCAGACTGAAACAGGTGCCTGCACCATCCCTAACTTCAGCTAAGAAACTATTGCACTCCATACATCAGCTAAGAAACCATTTCACATTAACAGGCCAAAGCAAGTCATGTGGTATTAGGGATATTGGAGAAGTTTGAGATCGACTAAAATGAGCTTGGATGTCTAAGAATCCAACCTGCAGAATCAACTTGGAGCGACCCTCCCCAACCAGGCTGTGCGGAGTCCATAGACCTGTCGATGGTTTGTTTGTTTGTTTTTTACTTTCCCAAAATTTATGCATACTTATTTGTTGGAAAAAATGCATGTTTCTGCTGAGGAAAAGCTGAATGGAATGGGGCACAATATGCTAAGTGTTACGTACAAGGGTAAATTCTGTAAATTCTTACAAAACCTCTTACGTAATTATTTGCATATTTTTCCACATGAGGAAAAAGATTTTTCTTGCATCCGCCTGTGAGTGAACGACTGAACAAATGGTCCCTGACAATCCCCGAATCACAGACGGAGTGGATTTTACACAGACTATGCATCCCTATGTGGTACTCCCTGGTCCCTGTAAAGGAAGGCTTTGGGTTCAGGTTTCCTTGCTGGTCAAACAAGACGGTGTCTTCTGTTACCTGCTGGGTTTTACTGCATCCTTGTCCAGCTGGTATACAGGTGATGCCATCTCCTACTTCCTATATTTTATCTTTCATATTGTTCCTTAGGAAATTCTTCTCTTTGCTGGCTAGGAACTGCCTCTGCCCTGCCCTAAACCCAACAGGAGCCAAGAGTTCCTGTGTTCTACAGCTATCTTACCTGGAATTGTTCCCTTGGCATCTAGTTGAATTCACCTTGGAGTCATTCAGTTGTTTAGTTTTTCAATGATCAATAGTTCTAAATAATAAATAACTTAAGGGAAAAAAAAGCAGCGTATCGACAAGCATACGGAAAGAATGATTTTTAACTCTCTTCTAAAGCATTCTTCAATAGCGTTGCTTCTTAAAGTCTGATCCAGAGACTTGCCAGGCTGGAACACTAGGATTTACAGCTAGAGGTACTGAAGACTGCAGTTGTGTAAGGCCTTTTGAGTAACGATGTGTGAGAATTTTGTTTGTTTGTTTGTTTTTTCTAAGAACTTATCAACATTTGCAAATTTCTTCATAAACAAGATGGAAAAAACTTGAGATTGGGCGGGGGGGGGGGGAGTGGAAGAAATGCACAGATTTCTCCATCTCTGCTTTTGAGTTGTGTCAGCCTCATGAACTAATCGGAAATATTATTCCAACACGGGGAGGGGGGGGGAGTACGTCTTCACCAGAAACAACCACACTGAATAGATACATGGACACACAATAACACAAGGATGTTATACACAAGATCAACTGTATTCTATACACAGCTGAGAATCTCCATTTTAATTTAAAATAAACTCCAGGGGCAGTATCCAACGATGTCATTTTGCTAGTGCAAATGACATTACAGAAGCAGAAACTAACTGTGCATAAGAGGAGAATCCAACTAAATTATGATTGAGCAAGCGGTTGTGCAACTGACTGTACAATTGCTTGCTGAAGCATAAGGCTCAAATCCTTGCACAATGGAAAGATTCAGTGGAGCTCCACTAGTGCTACTTGAGTTGGCAGAATGACACCGTTGGATACTGCCCAGTGTTACTAGAGCTTAAGGCTGTGGACACAGGCATGCAATTGCAGGAGCTATCTAAGTAGGGATGGTGTGGGCGCCCGTTTTAGTCCAGGCATTTGGCAGACCACCTGCAGCTAGGGATGGGGGAGAATTTCTCCCCAAAAATTTGAGGGAGAAGTTGCCCTTATTTTCGCCGTAGTATGCCCTTATAGCGTTGCCCTTATTTTTGCCATAGTCTACGTAAATCTTTACGTAGACTACAGGGACCAAATAAGGAACACGAATGGTGGCTCCCTATGGGGGCCGCCATTTGCGTACATGCTTTTTTTTTTTCAAAGTCACCCGTGATAGGCTACGTGACGATTAACGTAGCCTATCATGGCTGACTTTGCAGATCTAGCCGTGATAGGCTACGTTAATCATTACGTAGCCTATCACAGGGGCGTTTTTTTTTTTCTTTTGAAGTTCGTGGCTGGGGAGATGGGGCGCTTCTCCCCGGCTTAAATTTCGGCCGGGCGAGGCGGGAAGCCTCCCCCCCAGCCTGAATTTTGGCCGGGCGAGGCGGGAAGCCTCCCCCCCCGGCCTGAACTTCGGGGGGAGCAGCGAAGCGCCTCCCCCCCACCGCGAAGCAAGCTGCAAGACCAGGTAAGTGACTTTCGTACATCCCTACCTGCAGCCCCAAGCCATTCCTGCTGATCCCTTGCCCCCACTTGACCTCCCCCATGCTCACTGAGCTGCCTGCACTCACCTGGGCCCGTCCTCCTGATCGCCATGTTGCAGAAAAACATGGTGATCGCAAAAAATGCACACATAGACGTATATACAAAATGGAGCTGTGAATTGCCCATATACACAACATTACAGGCATAAATAGCCCATTTACACCTGTAATCTTGTGTATATGGGCAATTTACAGTGCCATTTTGAGTATAAGTCTGTGTAAGCATTTTGCAGCTGCCATTTTTTTTGCAACATGGCGATCGTGGCGCAGGAGGACAGGTCCTGGGTGAGTGTAGGTGGGTCAGCGAGCAGGCATGGGGCTCAAGCGCAGGTCCTGGGATGCACAAGTGGGGGTCAAGGGGGGAGCACCCATCCATCCCTATGTGTAAGTGCATATGTCTGAATGTGCTTACAAGCCCCCTTACAGACCTTCATACTAAACATGCAAAGGTCTCTGAGCTAGCTAGAATGTTGGGATGTTTGGGGGTGGGAAACACATCCCACCCCTAGTTTAGCTCTATGTATAATGTAGGGTGTATATACTGCATGTATCGTAGATCATCTGCACTCTTTGTATTTGTTTGGGTATCCCAACCCTCAGAAATCTAAGTAGCTATCTAACTTAGAATGCCTTTAGCATGTAAGCTGGTCTGTTGGGCTGGGGGTGTTGGTTTTTCTTCTCTTAATGTTTTGGTTTTTAACTGTGTTTTTAATGTATATGCTTTGCCGTTGTTTTAACCAAGTTGTTGTTGTTGTTATTTCAGTTGTTTATTGGTTTTTACTCCTTCTGGTTATTAGCTGCCTTGAGCTCCATTTCCTTGGTGGAAAGGTGAGCTACAAATCAAATAGATAAATAAATGATAAGATAAATAAATAGATTAGGATCAGAACTGACACTCTTTAGAGTGGGATGGGCCGTCTTTATTTACATCACCCAGGATCAGAGTCCTCCACGCTGTCCTAGCATGTCACTTTATTAGAATCAGGGTGCTACCTTAAAATAGTGTAATACTCGTATGAAAACTGATAGGAGTAGATAGATGTTGAATGCTTTGGAACATCAAGGTGTGCTAGCATTTCAATCACGATTTACTATAGTCCTCCATGTGGTTGCAGCAGCCAGAGGGACACTCCATGTGGGGAATTTTAGTATCTGTGAATCTGGCCATAGCTAGGGTTGGCGGAGAATTTCTCCCCGAAACTTCGGGGGGCCGAGCGCCAACGTGTTCGGCCCCCCAAACAAGTTTTGGGGAGAAATTCTCCGCACTCCCCACCCCCCGCACCACCCCCAGGACGGGACTTACCTTTGGCGAATGTCCCTTCCGGCGGCGGGTCCAGACGGCAGTTCGGCGGGTCTTCGTCCAGGGTGGGAGCGGCAGACGGTCTTTCGACCGGCTGCCGCCGCCGCCATTCCAATAAAAGAAAAAAAAAACGCCCCCGTAATAGGCTACGTGATGATTAACGTAGCCTATCACGGCTAGATTTGCAAAGTCAGCCGTGATAGGCTACGTAAATCGTCACGTAGCCTATCACGGGTGACTTTTAAAAAAAAAAAAGCGCTTACGGATAATGGCAGCCCCCATAGGGAGCCGCCATTCCCGTTCCTTATTTGGTCGCTGTAGTCTACATAAAGATTACATAGACTACGGCGAAAATAAGGGCAACGCTATTTGCGTTGCCCTTATTTTCGCCGTAGTCTACGTAAAGATTTATTCAGGCTGGGCGTTTTTTTTTTTAACTTTTTGTTCGCGGCCGGGCGAGGCGAGGCGCCTCCTCCCCAGCCTGAATTTCGGCCGGGCGAGGCGGGAAGCCTCCCCCCTGGCCTGAACTTCACGGGGGGAGCAGCGAAGCGCCTCCCCCCCACCGCGAAAAGCTTCGAGGACAGGTAAGGGACTTTCATGCACCCCTAGCCATAGCAGAGCCTCTCTAGCATAGGGATGTCAGAGAATTCCGCCACGGATCTCAGTGAGGCTGAATACCAGTGCATTCGGCCCCCCGAACTCTGTGGCGGAACGACCTGCCCCCCCGCCCCCCGCGGATCCCTCCTGGGATGAGACTTACCTGGGGCAGATGTTCCAGATGGCAGCAGCTCCAGCGGCGGCTTCGGCGGCTGGTCTTCCGACCGGCTGCCACCGCCGCCACCGCCATTTGCAGTCTTCCCCCCCCATTCGTGATAGGCTATGTAAAGACTTACGTAGCCTATCACGTCTGGCTACGGCCACCGCCATTTTCATCCCTGCTAGCCAGCGGCCGGATGTCTGGCTGGTGGTGGAGCTAGCTGGTGGCTCCGCGGAATCCCCATGGAGCGGAGTCAGCTGGCCTGAATTCTGGTGGGAGGGATGGAGCGCCTCCCCCCCCCAGCGGAACCCAACCCATATGATCACAATCCAATCTATGTGATTATCTTTAACAAAGACTAAAGATTATATACTTTCCTTCCTCTGCCCCCCCCTTCAAATTTGAGTCTTGACAGAACACAACTGGCTTTTGAATTGCCAGTCCTGAAGGATAAGTTAGTAGATTATTTACATCACAGTTGTCTCTCTCACCTCATTTCCTCCATTTCTCTACTCCTCTTTCTTGCTTGGCTTAAAGAAATGCAAGCGTTATTCTTTGCCATTGCATATGCATAGGATGCACTGTTTTAACTTTGACACTGTGCTTTCAAATATTTATGAAAATACACTAGGGAGAATCATTATATGCCACCTACAAAGATCACTCCCTGTGTTGGTAAAATGGGTGGGTGTGCTGGGTGCCAAAACAGAGGAAGGATCTAGGCTGGAAGTAATCTGTGCACATGGGAGACATTCCTGAGGTTTGCGGGAAAATTCAATTTTCTAAAAAAAAATTCCTCTCCCTCCAAAGAAATCTTGCATTAATGGGCTGCACATAGGTGCATTCACAAATGTTGGCAGCTAGGGATTGATGAATTTGACAGTTTCTCCTTCTCCCTGATTCATTTTTTTAAAAAAATCTCAAGTTCTTTCCATCCCAAATGTGAAGACATTTGTGAATTCTTATCAAAAAAAGAAACCAAATGAAATTGTCACTCATGTCATGTGTAATGGCAAAATTCAATAGTTATACAGAAAGGACCATGATATACCTGCCTGTTCTATTACTGTGAAAGATGAGGAGCTTGCCAGAAAAAAGAGGTGGCCATCCTAATTCAGCACTAACATGGTTGAAGTACACAGGGATTCAAACACAGTCTTTTAAGACTCAAATCTTCGATGGACAAATCTATCAGTTTCAGTTGTTACTAGATTTGATTTTAAAAGAGAACCATCCCAAATATAAAGAAATTTGCAAATGTTGCTAAGTTCTTATGCAAAACAAACTGTAACAAAATTCTCATTGATCCGGGAGGCAGATAGCAGAAGACAGTTGCAGCTTTGAAGGATATTTGGGGTGGGGATGGGGAATGCCACTGAGAAAATACTAAGAACTCTCTCACACCCTCACCCCTGTTGTGATTCTGGTCCAGATGAGAGATGGCTGTTTTTCCCCCCAAAGGAAAATTGCAAGTTATAATCTCATTCATTAAATAAAAGTATGTTTTAGGTCATGTGTAGTTTGGAGATCAGGTGCACATCGAAATGCACATCTTAGCATGGATCAGAGAATCATAGATTTGAATATGGGCTTGTAGGAAATCCAGAACCTGAGCAACCAAACAGATAGCTGTCCAGCCTCTGATTGAAGAGCTCTAATGATAGACCTCCAGTCTACCAACACTGAATTGCTTTCAATAAAATGCACACTCAGAACCACATTCAAATGTGCATCCATATCCCCAATGAATGTGCATCTAAATGTGTCTTTCAATGAAATCAGTGTCATGTGAAACAGTCAGCATTCCTTCTCTAAATGGACTAAAGTGAAGGTGAATAAACTGAGCTCAGTCCAGATAAAATACTGAGCAATCCTAAGGAAAGGTGTGTGTGTGTGTGTGTGTGTGTGTGTGTGTGTATCAAAGATCAGCAACATCCTGACTTCTGGGGGTGGGGGGGAGGTGTCAGAGAGGGCTTCTTCCTCACTGATTTTGTTTTCAGGCCTGCTAGCTCTGGAGTAGAGATGTCGTGAGAGTTCATGGGCGAGGGGAGTCCAACGGACTCCCTCTTGCCTGCCCTCCCAGACCCCACTCACTGAACCATAGGGCGCTTGAGGACCCTTTTGGCAAGCACTGCACAGCTCAGTGAGTGCCCGGCACCTGCCCCATCCTCCTAGCGAGCCTCCATTATGTGCAACAATGGCAGCTCAGTCCTTCTGGGTAGATAATGTTGCGTAACTGGAAGCCATAAAGGGCTCATTTATGCAACATTGGAGGCGTGAATGCTCCATGCCTGTAACATTGCATAAATGGGCCCTTTACAGCTTCTATCTGGAAGTGTCTGAGCTGCCATTGTTGCACAAAATGATGGCTCTCTAGGAGGATGGGTGGCCCCGCAGCTTTGTTGGGCACTCACCAGGCCATGACGAAGCTCTCACAGTGGCACAGGTAGTGGCAGGCAGCGGCAGCAGCTCAGTGGTCACCTAATGAAGCTGGATGTGGCTGAGTCCGTCCATCCCTCGACACCTTTCAGTTGGAGTGGCTTTGTTCATGGACATATATTCTGCCATATTTCTAACCTGGTGCCTCCTCTGTAAACCTGGCAATAATATAAACACACTTTGCTCAAATGGAAAAGATAAAACCTTTTCTGGGATTATTATTATTATTATTATTATTATTACAAAGATGCCAATCATGGCCACTATGCCCCTCTGTTTTCTGGATCCCACTACTACCACAACCGTGTCACAGACCAGCAACACTCTGACTGAAGGGGAAAGCCACAAAATAGTGTGCCCAGCCCACAGTCCTTTTTGCCTGTCATTTCCTGTAGCCTTTTCTGCTGCTACCAACTGGAAATACCACCCCTCCCCAGCTGACTCCAGCAAACCAATGTTAAAACTCAGGTATCTATCTTAGGTAGTGTGGGAGTTGGCTATTAGATCTGGAGTAGGTAACCCAACAAAAAGAAGATACCACAGCATTTCAAATAACACAGTTTATATTTTACTGAAGAACATTTTTGATAGAAAAAAACCTTGTAAAACCTGAACGGATACACCCACATGCAAAATACATACACACAATACGAGCAATAGGGTAATTGAACAACCAGGAACGAACACATCCAGCTAATACAACTAGACTACCTCCCTATTTTATCCAGTTCTCTTATCTGAGCAAAATCTTACTGTTATTAGTCCAGCTCTCTCCATCAATGCTTCAGTTTCAGCGGATCTTACACTTTCTTTCCTCTAGAGTCAGATCTACGCCTTGTGTCATATCATTATGAGCCCATCATGGTAACGTTATATCCCTCTTGTGCATGTATACCTCACAGGAGACACAGTGACATTTGTTGTGGTATATTGCATAATGTGGAATAAAAAGCAGAAAATAACAGTACAAAAGTAGTATATCAAATGTGTTATTTGCCCCAACCATTATCAGTGCACTTCAATACCGCTATAATGAAATAATGTAGAACTAGGCTACGACTCTGGACTTCTTTCCTTCCTTCTCTCTCTTCTTCTTTCTGTTTTTTTCTGTTTCTCTGCCATCTGTTTTTTTTTTTTTTTCTGTTTCTCTGCTCCTTTCTATTGATCCCAGTGAGAGGGAATTTACTATGCCACCTCCAGGGACCTGCCAGGAAAATAAGGGGGGGATTAGACCTTGTGGATTCACAGCCTCCTGTGACATGCCCTAGAATTCCCCATTTCTGGCCGCACCATGGGCAGACCACCACCAGTGGCCATTTCATTACTTCAGCCTTCAATCATGCTAGCCAAAGAAAGATGGAAAGTCAAACCCTAAAGACATTGTGTAAATTGCCCCCTCTTCCTCTCAGGTCCTTATCTGAATATATTATTTGCATTCCCAAAGTCTTTCTTGTTTGCCCAAGTAAAACAGTTTTGTTACATACTACTCTTTCAATAAGTTAACAACTTGGATTATAGTCCACTGTGGAATTTAAAACATGACGGTGGACAAAAACAAATGGAACAAAGTACTCAGGAAATGGAACAGTGGGACTCAAAACTCATGGCTTCTGTTATCCTCTCATCTAAAGAGATGTTGTTGCCAAAGAATACAAGAACATTTGATGATCTCAGGCTGAACTTTTGCATCTTACCAACAGATGCTACTGGTCTGGAAATCAAAATGCCTGTTGCTCCAGAGTGGTCCAGCAGAAAATGGTACGGGCTGTGTAACACATTATTTTTTCTGATATGTGGAGCAGAACATGCCATCATCCAGGTATACACATTGAGGAACTGATGTCTATGGCTGAAACTCAATGCATGCATGATACATCCCAAATTTGGGGATTGATGGTGGGGAAAGCTAGCCATAGAGGTTGTTCTCTATGTCAGAGGAAGTAACGTATAAAGTGGCTCTAAGATTGTTCTGGAGTGACTAGCTTCCAGGTCAGAGCCCTTTTAGCTCTCTGTTTGTGATCTGGACTCAAGTGGGAGCATTTTGAGTCTTCCTGCTGCATGCAGATCCTGCAAGGGCAGGGACAAGAGGTAGCTTGGGGTAAAAAAATGATGTGCCTGGCCTACTTTGATAATGTTGCAGCATATCAGCTTTGTGGCTCTTAGCCATATTTGTTAACAGTATGCACTGGTGTCTACATTACTATGGGAAACTTGCAGTACCCAGGGCTGGCTCTGCAGTGCACCAGGACAAAGCAACCTGCTTCAGACAGCATCGCAAGGGGGCAATAGAGGAAGGAAGGAATTGGTGTCTGAATGGTTTAACCAGACTTTTAACAATGATTGGACCTAGCAATAGGGATGGGTGACCACCACCCCGCGCCCGTCCTGCAAGTCACAAGCTGGACCCCTGCCACTTACCTGACCCTGTTTGGCGCACTGTAGGAGCAGCTGGACAGTCTGTGGAGGGCCAGCAAGCAGTTCCTCTTCTTCCTGCAAGCTGCCATTTTGTGTAGAAGTTGTGAGTAAGCTACTTTCATAATTCACGATTTCTGCAAAATGGCAGCCATAAATAGCACCATTTATGCAAAATGACACATTTAAATGGTCTAATTAGAGACCATCGCCAAGCTTAGACCAGAACTGGATATCCTCCAATGTCCCTACCTAGCAAGCCATTTGGGCTCTGCTTAAGGCAGCAAAATGTCTTGGGCCAGCACTAGCAACTGTATTTAATGGTTTCTAGAGTACTGCAAGGTTAGCAGGGCAAAGCAGAAAACTAGTCCTAAGAATGGAGGGAAAGCTGGCTTCTACTTAGCCAAGTTTCTTGTCATTCAAGTAGACACTCTCTTCCTCACAAATCACATCTGGAAGTGATGTCAGTCAGGGAATCCACAAACTTGTCAATAACCATTCAAGTCTGAGTGTATAAGGTAATTGAAGAGCCTACAAGTATGTGTTTTATAGGAATCAGTTAAATGAATTACACTCAGGAAGTGCCAATCAAGTGTCTCTTGAAAAGTCCCTGCTTCCTACAGGCGCTCCAACTCATTAAAGTTTATCACCCAGGCAATTCTGTCTATGAAGTGCCTGCTGCTCAGAGATCTTTTAGAGCCTTTAGCAATCATCTGTCAGATCTGTCACTTCCTAGGTTGCCGTTGCTCTCCTCCAGTGTCGATAGGTAAAACTGAAGCTGACACCAAATTCCAACTAAAAATACATTCACGTTGAATATGGCAATTCCTGCTTATACCAAAAGATTTCAGGAATTCTGAAGAAAGCCAGGTTTCATTAGGACTAGTGAAACCTCTTGTGTTTGTGTAGGGCAGGGTGGACTTCTGCACGTCACCGTGAGCCATTCTGCACACCTTGTAGTCTAGGGTGGGGTGGATTTGTCAAGTTCTTTTGCTAACTCCTTATCAGAAATAAACTGAAGCAAAATCCTCACCCATCTGCACTGGACAAATTCAACAGATACACTACAGCTATTCCCAGCATGGACAGGAACATGTTGTAGCTGCCTGCCATATAGCTGTTAAAGAAGAGGAGCCTGTCAGAAATAAGTGGTGACGACCTTAATTCAGCACTAACATGGTTGAATACACAGGGATCCACACCCAGGCTTTTAAGAGCTAAGCACTCAAACCTAGGGATGGCGGAGAATTCCGCCATGGACCCCAATGAGGCCGGATTCTAAAGAATCTAGGGATGCACTGTAGCAGAAATCAGAGTCAGAGAGACCACGGAGTAAAGAAAAATGAGTATTCTTTATTTAACGCGCGGGCTTAAGGCTGGAATCTTTTCCAAAGAGCCAAAAGCCCCAAGGCATAGCCACACATTACTTTTATAGCGATGATGACACACAAGCGACCCTTTCTCCCACTCCCTCTCCTGTGGTTTTACAGTTGGTATAGTTGTTTATAGTGCAGGAAATGGGCCATAGGACATTCTATCTTGAGAACAAGGATACAGTCTTGCAGTAAGCAAAAAGGCAAAATCATGACTGTGTTGTGCAATTTGGCTTGCTGACAGGGGAAGTCTCTACATTGCTGTTCCTGCCAAACTATGCTAGCTCAGCAAGAACATGAGACCACTTAGTCTGACCCCCGACATGGCTGCTACATTCCCCCCTTAAATGCATAATTTTATTACAATTATAGCATTTCATTACACAAGTAGACATCTCGGTTGGCAAGGCATAACACAGGATTTTTATGGCAACTTTCTTATTTAATATCTTGTTGAGCTATTAAAGCATAGCGGGCGGCTGTTTTTGTGGCTGAGGCAATAAACAGATTGTTTAAGCAACGCATAAACCAGGGGATGCAGAGGCATAACAGTACCCCTACCACTGCTACTGGTAAAATAAGAACAAATAATGCTTTGAGCCAGCTGAGATCTGGAAGCCAAGAGGTCAACCAGTCGAGCCAATTATGTTGCTCTATTTTGATGTCAGCGACTATTTGGTGCAGTTTGTTGATCTGTTCATCTACAGCATTGCCATGATCAGTTAAGTTAAAGCAACAGAGCTTTTGGTGTGTCTCACAACCCAAATGATGAAGAAGGAAGAGGTAATCTATACTAGCTCTATTTTTTAGAACCGCACCTCTTAGATCACGCAACTCTTTATTTAACAATGACAATGCTCGTGAGGTGGCATTTATGCTTTTGGCTAAGCTGCAAGCTAACCGGTTGATCTCCAGACCATCAGCCAAGGCTAAACCTGGAACCCCAACCAGTGACATTGCTAAGGCCAATTTTTCTGAGTCAGAATATAACTGCACATGACTATTACAATTTTTAGTTAGTTGGAGTGCTCGAGGCTGCCGTCGACGGATTTTCTCGGGCCACAGGGGAAGAATTGGCACCAGGCGGCTGAGGCAACATGGGTGGTTATTAGACAAGTTGGCAGGAATGAATGACCAAGTGCAGGAACTACATGTCTAAAACCATCCATGAGGCAAAAGTATGTGGGCATCATTAAAAGATATGTTTTGAATTTTATTACAGTGGAAGGGGGCCAGGGATAGCTTTATATTTTCTGGAAATATTTTGACAATTAAGCATTCGTGCACACGTAGTATTTGTTTCAGCAACGATGGGGGTGCGTAGAGTGAACTCTGTAGGGGGTAGGATCTTTGCAACCACGCCCCAATTAGCATTTTGGGAATAAGTTAAACTTACACCATAAACTCTTAACATGGTATCTTTTTGAATTTTCCCAGGATGTCTACAGACAGGTATTAGGCAAGAGCTAATAAGCCTGTTTGCAGGTATATCTTTTGGTAAACAAAAATACTTTATCCCAGTGATGTTAGCTAAGTGAAGCTAGTAATTATCAGCAAATTGCTGGGACAAACTACCTTCTCCAGGGGCAGGCCCCCCTTTTTGCACCTTATTAAGGAAACACAATGCAACACTACTAACATTACAACACTCATGTTTGATCTTCTTTGGGATCTGACCGTACGCCGGGCAGCTATTCACCTGGCAAGCTGCAGTAGGGTCTAGTCCCCTTCTTCAATTCTCCAGTTGCAGGTCTGACCGTACGCAGGGTGTGTCCACAGTAAGGTCTAGCCTGAGTCTTCTTACTGCTTTTTCAGAATGATTTTTAAAGGATTTTTAGGGTGTCTGTTTACAGTCAATTCCCCTCTTTTCGCTCTCTTGACTCGTGTTTAATGTACACGAGTTCATAGCTGTGGGGGTGGAAAGTATAACAGTTTTTGGTCCTCTCCATCTGGGAGTCAAAGGGTCATTTTTCCCTCTTTAACTCATACTTTATCTCCTGGTTGGAAAGGATGAATCTCTGTAATGGGAATTGGGGCTTATTTTCTAAGACAAAGCGACGCTGGGCTTGAAGAACTTTGCCCAGTGTTTGGACTTCTTGTTTAAGGCTAACGTTTGCTTGCTCTTGATGCTGCTCCAGTGTCAATTATGAAGTCAATGTCATGGCCGCTCACAGCGGCAGTGACTAGGGGCTTCCCGGGGCTGAGATTAAGGGGGCCCGGTCTGTCTTATTTAAGACTTTTGGCTTTAGCCACTTTAATGAAGGGGGCTTCTTTATACATTTTTATAGACCCCTGCTTTCCAGTTTGGTTGCTAACTAAGCTGTCTCCTCCCTCGCCCGTTCTGGCCCCTTTGGTTTTCTCTTTCATGTATTTGATTTATTTCATTTGGGCATTTACGCCACCAATGTCCATCTTGTCCGCACTGGGCACACTTTTTTTTCTTAAGAATCTTCTGCCTCTGCCGGGTCTTTTTCATTTCTTCATCTACGTTTTCTTGGGCCTCTGGGTCGAGGGGGCATACTGGCAATAGGCATTTAAAAGACGCTCCAAGTACGCTCTGGCGGCTTCGGTGGCACCTTGCAGCACTTTAGACACTTTGGTTATATTAACTGACTTTTTCATACTTGCTGTCATGGCTTCTAACAGCAGGGTTTGATACTGGGTGAGGCGCTTTAGCCCCGCTTGTGTGTTGGGAGAGAGAAACCTCTCTCCCTCTCTTGCTTTTTCTCTCTTTTGCTGATCTGCCTGTATTGCAGATCATGTTTCAAACTTTTTTATATAAAACTTTCCGCTCTATGCACCAGCCTTGTCTTTTTGCAAGTTAAACTCACTTACTTAAACTTTTCTGCCCTACACTAGTCTCAATGACACACATTTGGGATAGGCTGTTCTTCTCTTTCTAGTTACATTTTTTTTTATCTTAAAGAACTATTACATTATTGTGGCTACTTTATCCCAGGTAATAAGCTTCAGGCACAATCAGCTGCTTTTAATTTACCCTGGGGGCAACTATGGCCACGCTTCTTTTCTACAAATGTTTTCTCTCTTTGCTTCTTGCCTCCTTTTTCTTTTCTTTTTTCTTCTCTATCTGTCTTCTACTTTCTCTATTCCTTCTTTTCTACTTGCCTTTGTCTTTCTCCTTGTCATCCATTGGGAACCACACTTAGTATTATTTGGAGTTGCAACTAACACTAATCTGCAAATATCACATATATTTTATGATATTTAAGAAATCATAAAATATACACAACAAACTTTTTCTGCAATTTAACACAATGAATGGAAAACACTTTTTGCATGGTAAGGCACGATGGAGCAGATCCAGCAATTATACTGCTCTTCTGGCTGAAAGCTCAGGGCCCATTAAAATCAAGGGACGGGCATACTCACACACGCAAAGAGTTTTAGGTCACCATTTTTGCATCGGCAACTCTATGCTGCATGAGTTCTGGCAGAAGGAAATCTAAAAGTTATAGATCAAACTTAGCCTGCTGTACACTGAGCTGACTACAAACACAGACACACGGTCTACAGCAATGAGAGTTCAAGTTTATGAGAAGCTTCACAGCACTGTCCATGGAAAGTCTTTGACAATTCAAAATTTTAGTCCATGTGCAGAGTGTCTCTAAAAAGCCCAGATGATGGAGCCAAACAGAGAAGGCTCTGGGCAATGAAGATGAGATGTTTCCAGCAACGGCTCCACACTTTTGCATCAGTTTAAAAAAGGGGAAGTGTGGCCCTACACCCCTTCTGACAGACAAGGGCCTTTAACTTTTTAGCAAGGCCTCTGTCTAAACAGAACGGCACAGCTCAGCTCTCTAGCCGTGACGCTTTAACCTGGGCAACTCCTCTGTAAATTTTATTTTACTTCCGTCAGGTTCTCACAGACATCTTTTCTAGCTTCTCTGCCTGCCAAGGCCAGACCAGCTAGGGAGTTGGGTGACTCCCCCTGGCTCTGAGAACGCTGATGGAGATAAGCTCATACAGACTTTGACATTTTAAAAACTTACTCTTTTTTCTCTTTCCTTTAATCTGGTACACGAAAGCAAAGTGCCGAAACTCAGGACACTGGGGGGGTGATGGGCATCGCCTTATACTTGCATTTTTTTCAGGCAGCCATTAATCTTCGGGGAGGCGGTGGGGTGATTTGCAGGACTTCAAAGGCAAGCTTCCCAGTTTGTTTGTATTTGTAAATCCCAAGCTTAAAACAGGACACGATGAGGTACAGGGCAGCCAAATCTTTGCTTTGGCACAGGCAACAAATAACTCAGGTTAGCTTTTTTCGCTGGGGTCTCAAACAGGAAAACAGTCTTAATTTAAAGTTGTAACATCACTGACAGCGTCAGCCAGCCAGCTACACAGATTTCACTGTTTTTCAAGACAGTTACTCCAATATCTTCTTTTCTTCTCAATCAGGTTGGGTCTCCCAGCTTACACAGTTTATTGCAGCTTCCAGGAGCATGGTAGTAGCGTAATTTTGGCTTGGCCAGGAACATGCTGTCTGGTTTCTCGGTCTCTTCAGCACACACACTCAGGCAGTGTAACACTGGACACTCAAATCAGTGAGATTTCTTCATTGCAGGGAATCCCACGGCAAAAGCTTAATGGTTACGCTCTTCAGAAATCATATAGCTGATGGTCTACAGGCTGTATGAAATTCTAGGACAGTTCAAAGCTAAACATGGCTACCTTGACAGAGATCTTCATCATGGTCTCTCCGCTTCGTTCTGCCTTGGGACCGTCCTATGGGCATGGCACACTTTTAATTTTGGCTTGGCCAGGAACATGCTGTCTGGTTTCTCGGTCTCTTCAGCACACACACTCAGGCAGTGTAACACTGGACACTCAAATCAGTGAGATTTCTTCATTGCAGGGAATCCCACGGCAAAAGCTTAATGGTTACGCTCTTCAGAAATCATATAGCTGATGGTCTACAGGCTGTATGAAATTCTAGGACAGTTCAAAGCTAAACACGGCTACCTTGACAGAGATCTTCATCATGGTCTCTCCGCTTCGTTCTGCCTTGGGACCGTCCTATGGGCATGGCACACTTTCCACTCGAAGAGGGGTCTAGCCTGTGCCCTGGGGGCTGATTCTTCACCTTTATTTCATTTTGCGCCTTCATCTTCTGGGTCTTCATTTTCAGTTTCCATTTCTTAGGGATTTCATCTCAATTAGGCGAGGTGATGATGTGGCACAACTCAGAACGTTGTGGGTAATTCTCCTGCTGCCCTCCTGGCGCACTAGGCTAATGGTTACTTCTTCAGCCTCACACTCCCACGCTTCGTCAAAAGTCAGGCTGTCTTGCAACATTTCTCTGATTAACAGCCTCAGATCTTGTTCTTTTTTTTCTCTCAGCTCGACCTTGAGCTTTTTTGCTATTTCCTCTCTCTATTCTGAATCCTTTTTAAAAAATCTTTTTCCTTTTTTTTTTTTAACATACATCTCAAGGGGGTGCAAGTCTTGCTTCCCCCACCTCCCATAGCCTCTCTCCTAAGATAAAGACAGACACAAGGAGGGAAAGGGGATTGGTCAGTGAGTAAGGGGTCTCACTGGCCGACACAAAAGGAATTTCACACCACGCACTTTGCTACTGGCCTGGGCACCCCGACGGTCAACGGTATGCATCAGAAACCGCAGTAGCCACTCACACCATCATCAATCTCTCCACTGCATCCATATGTCCCTGCCACCCACTTTTCCCACTTTTCACCAGAGCGGAAAGCGGCTTCCCCAGCTTCCTCAGCTTCCTACTGAGTACTGGCGTGCTGGGTACTGGCGCCCGCTCGGGGGTGTGATCAGGCCCCCCTTCTACTCGCAAGGAGTAGGTTCTTTTCGTACACGTATACTAACACTGACCTTCTTCATAAGGCGGGGCCCTCTTTTTTTCTGCCCAGTGGCCTTTCTCCCTAAAGGCGGGGCCCACTTTTACTCCATACTTGCCTTACTCCTGAAGGCTTCCAATGTGGGTTTCAACTCAATTGCAGCTGCGATACAGGCAGGGCTCAAGTTCCTTTCTCCGCTTCCCAAGGTTCTCTTGCTGCTCGCTGCCGTTTGGGCGATCCCGGTGCAGGCTCCCTCCCATTTACCCGACAAAAAGGTCGGTGGCGCCAAGAAAGGGAGGCGCGCGCCGAGCTCTCCATCCCGGTGCGGTGATAAAGAGCAGGCAACTGCCACCTCTCTGTCTCAGAGCCTGCCACATCCGAGTCACGGCACCATTTATGTAGCAGAAATCAGAGTCAGAGAGACCACGGAGTAAAGAAAAATGAGTATTCTTTATTTAACGCGCGGGCTTAAGGCTGGAATCTTTTCCAAAGAGCCAAAAGCCCCGAGGCATAGCCACACATTACATCACAAAACATTGACTCACCGTTTTGTCTGGGGTCATTCACAGTGGGGGGAAGGCGCTCCGTTCCTCCCCCTGAAATTCTCCCCAGCTGGCTCCGCTCCGCAGCGACTCCACGGAGCTGCTGACCGGGGCCACCTGCAGTCAGACATCCAGCTGCTGGGCTGCACAGGGACACAAATGGTGGCCGCCGTAGCTGCCACCATTTGCGCCCCTGTCTTTTGCCGTGATAGGCTATGTAAATATATATGTAGCCTATCACGGCAAAAGACAGGGACGCAAATGGCGGCGGCGGCTGCAGCGGCTGCCATTTGTGTTCCTGCCTATTGCCGTGATAGGCTACATATATATTTATGTAGCCTATCACGGCCTCTGCAGGGACGCAAATGACATCCTTACATTAGCCGTGATAGGCTACTTAAATATGTACATAGCCTATCACAGCCATTCGAAAGGAGGTGAATGGCAGCCTCAGATGCGGCCGCCATTCAAGGAGCACCAGAACGGCCGACAAAGGTAGGCTTTGTTCCAGGCCCATTTCGCGGGGTGGTGGGGTGGGTGGCTTCATTCCGCCATGGATTCTGGGGGGCCTAATGCGCTGGCATTCGGCCTCCCTGGAATCCATGGTGAAATTCTCCAACATCCCTAAAAGAATCCTGCCTCCAGAGTCTGTGGTGGAATGTCACTACTCACCTCCGCCTCCCTCCGGATCCAGCTAGACTATTGTGTGAAACACCACAGACACAAATGGCATAGCAGCCAGACACTATTTGCAGCTGTAAAGCCGTTAGTTTAAGCTAAATGCAGCCATTTACAGCTGCATTTAGCTTAATCTAAGAGCTTTACAGCCACAAATGGTGTAGTGGACACCATTTGCATCCAGAGTCAGCCTCAGCCAGTGATACGGCATGGCAATGGCAGCCATATTGCTGGCACTGCGGAGCCAGGGGCCGGCTCTGCGGAATCAGCATGGAGCAGGGCTGGCTGAAGAGGATTCCAGGGGGAGGGACCGATCGCTTCCCCCCCAAGGGCAGATTCCCCACCAGAGCAGCTGGTAGGGAATCCACCCATCCATCCCTACTCAAACCCTGAGCCTGGATAGATGCATTTGTCAGTTTTGATTTCTCCCACACTCACATCTAAACATAAATAAATAAATAAAAATTGTATGTTTTTTATGTCCACTTTGTGAAGAAATTTGTGCATTTGGGTAAATTCTGATCGAGGACAAACTGAAATGAAATGTGCATCCATCCCTAGTAGAATGAGGTGTTAGAATTCTGGATTGTACTATTGAAGACTGTGGGTGGGATATCATAATTTTGAATCCTTCTCCATGCAGAAAAAGTTCCAGAATGTAGTAAACTAGCATATCCCCAAAGAGGACTACACTAAATCACGCTCCTGTGATAGTTTACTACATGCAGGGAGGGTGGTGGTGGTTTATGAATATATGTATGTATGTATTTGGGAGCAGATTCAAAAGTCCGGTACCATATCTGAGAGTTGTACAGTCAAGTATGTTACCTGTTCCCACATTCTTCATAACGTATAGATGGGCTCTGCATGTTAAAGTTAAAGGTTAATGTCAATGCAGTCATTAAAATGATGTGTTTGATCAGACATCTCTCTTGCCTTCACTCTTCCCCAGTCAGAAGTTAGGGAGACTCGGGGCTTGTGTTGTGTCTTGTAAAAAATGCAAAAACAGAAGGATGAAAATAACATCTCAAGACACCAAAGAAATTGTGCACCACACATTGATTCAGTTACGACAAAGAGAAACATTAATAAAAGGGGCACTACCAAAAAACACAGTTAATCCAGCTTTTATCTGTCAGGTGACACTTTAGGCACCTGAGCCAGGGAAATGAACAATGGGGGAAATATATGCCATCCAAAGAGATGAAAGAGAACTTCAGCACACTTAATGTTCTTTGCCGTGAAAAGATTGCCAGATGCGATTTAGAGGGGGATATGGCTTTGAGTGATTCATGGCTCAGGTGGGTGGAGCCATGCTTCAGATGCTGCACATGATATGAATGATCAGATGGATTGCATCAGACGGATCCTCCTGTAATATTTTTCTACACATGCAGAAAAATGGCCCTTTTTGCATTAGATTACTTCTTCAGTAGTTCTGAACAAAGGAATTCCCTCTTCTCTCAAAGCACTATATCTTGGAAATGGTTGCCTCCCTGCAGCGGTATTCCCTTTGGAGGCTATCATTTCTTTACTTGTGGCTTGCCTATATGTCTATATTATGAATCTATTTTAATTTAACGGTGTTTAACAGATACTGATCTAGCTGTCTGTCTCTCTCATCTATGACTCCATCCAACTGACATAAGGATCAACATTCTTGCATTCATATCTCACACTTGCATGGCTTCCTAAAAAATGGTGTATTTTACCAGTCCAAAGGACTCACAGGGCTCTCCAAGTAGCCAATTACCTAACTAGGGCAGCACTCAACCTTTGCAAGAAATCCTGTCTTGAAATATTTGCTAATGAGAAGAACAGGCTTCACTTTTCATCCTGTTTTACAATTGACTGAGCTAATTCAGCACAAGCAGAATGTTAGAATTGTATTTGGTGTGTGAACAAACTGTGTTTTAGGGCAGGGGTAGGCAACCCAGTGCCCTCCAGATGTACTACTCTACAACTCCCATCAGCCTCAGCCAGAATAAAAGGTCAGGGATTATGGAAGTTATCATCTAAAATATCTAGAGGGCACAAGGTTGCCTATGCTGTTTTAGGGCATGTCCACACAGGGACTTTTTTTGTTTTCAATGTTTGCCTGCTAGCCACTCCCTGGGTTGCAAAAGGGAAAATTCTGAGAAAATACTGAGAAGGAGAAATTCTCTTTCCTCTGCTACTGTGTAAAAAGTGTAAAAATTTTCTACTTAGAAAATGGTAAGGCCAGATCTGCCTCCAGCTACCTAGTTTGCTCAAAAATGGCAAGAGGAAAAAAATAATGTGTTATTGGCAGTTAGAATCAACCTGGATTTGCCACTGAATTTCATTTCAAGAAGGGGTGGGCAAATGTTTTGACCTCGAGGACCAAATGTGGTGCTGGGTAGCAGGTTTGGGACTGTAGCATGGACATCCACGCATATGTGTGCACACACATACATGCGCGCACACACACATACAAATACATACACTTTAGCCTCCCTACCCTCCAGTGATCCTGGTGCTGCCACTAATTGTGGTGATAAAACAGCAATATCCAAGGGGATCACTGGGGTGGGTGGGAGGTTAAAGCCTCACCCACCCCAGTGGTCCAGGAACTGCCAAGCTCTCTACTGAAACAGCAATATCCAAGGGGATCACTGTGGGAGTTGGAGAGGTAACCACTCCACCACCACCCCACCCACCCATGCACATCACAGAGCGTGGGTGGGGGTTAGGGATGGCGGAGAATTCTGCCATGGATTCCAGTGAGGCCGGATTCTTTAGAATCGGGCCCCCTGGAATCCGTGGTGGAACGGCCCCCTCCCCCCGCCCCCCCACAGAATCCCCCCGGGACGGCACTTACCTGGGGCAGATGCGGCAGATGCGGCGGCTCCGACAGCTCCGACGGCTCTGGCAGTGGCGGCTGGTCTCCTGGCCAGCTGCGGCCGGGCTGCTGCTGCCACCATTGCCGTCTTTGGGGCCATGATAGGCTACATAACAATTTACGTAGCCTATCATGGCTAACCAAAAAAAATAAAAACAAAACCCCAGCGTACACAATAGGCGGCAGCTATGGCGGCCGCCATTTGCGTTCCCTATTTTTCACTGATTTATCTTACCTAAATATTTACATAAGGTAAAACGGCGAAAAAAAGGGGAACGCAAATAGCGTACTGGGCGCTATTTGCGTTCCTTTATTTTTCACCGTTCTAGCCTACGGAAATATTTACGTAGGCTAGAATGGCGAAAAATAAAGGGACGCAAATAGTGCACACTACAAATAGCGCACAGTACGCTATTTGGGTTCCCCTATTTTTCGCCGATTTATCTTACGTAAATATTTACATAAGATAAAATGGCAAAAAAGGGGAATGCAAATAGCGTACTGGGCGCTATTTGCGTTCCTTTATTTTTCGCCATTCTAGCCTACGTAAATATTTACGTAGGCTAGAATGGCGAAAAATAAAGGGACGCAAATAACGCACACTACAAATAGCGCACACTACGCTATTTGCATTCCCCTTTTTTCGCCGTTTTATCTTATGTAAATATTTACGTAAGATAAATCGGCGAAAAATCGGGAATGCAAATGGCGGCCACTGTAGCCACTGCAATTTACGTATGCTGGTGTTTTGTTTTTGTTTTTTTGGTTAGCCATGATAGGCTACATAAATTCTTATGTAGCCTATCACAGCTGCCTGGGTGGATGCCATTTGCGTCCGCAGCAGCCCGTCCATGGCCGGAAATCTGGCCGTGGACGGCCCGGAGCCGGCCATCGAGGATTCCAGGGGGGAGGACCGGATCGCCTCCTCCCCTGCCAAGGATTCCGGGGGGAGGTACGGAGTGCCTCCCCCCCCCCATGAACAGAATCTGCAAAAAGTTAAGTGACTTTCGTACATCCCTAGTGGGGGTAGGAAAGTTTGAAATTCTCCATCCCTGCCCGAGGAGATGGCAGTAAGGCTAAGCTGAAAATGCCCCCCTTCCACAGGAGATGAATGGCTATGTGAATGATGGTGGGGGAAACTGCAGAAGAGCATTGCCAGATGACGTTAATATCCTATCATGTTTTAATCTAGATATGCCCTGTTAGAAGCAGACTTTTCTACTAGAGTTCTTCTTTCTGAATCAGATTCAGTGCATACAAAGGGGCAGTGCAGTGGATATTAACTCTGGCACCCAGGAATGAGAGCTAGATCCACAATGACAAATGGGTCCATGCATCCATTCTTTAATGCAGGGCTAGGCAAACTGGTGCTTTGGACTGCAACTCCTGTAAGGTCCAATCAGCATGGCCAGTGCTCAAGGATTATGGAAGTTGTAGTCCAACACCTGCTTGCATACCCTAGCTCTAATGTTTGGTTGGTCTCACAAGTTTTAACTGCACCAATCACCTGTTTTGGAGGACTGGAGAGAAGAAACCCTTCACCTCCCTACTCCTTTTAAACAGATAGTTGTCACTCTCCAAGCTGAAGCTTTTGATCATCTGTTTGGGCCCACTTCTGAGCACAAGTTTTTGTGGACCAGAGCCATTGGCAATAATCATCTTCTAGTTATTCCATGAGCAGAGAAAAGCTGCATTTGTCACATAAATTATTGGGCATACATAATTTGCTCAGTTCTAGTTATTAAACCATTCCTTTTACACTACATGCCCTTTAATACGAAAAGCATTTGCACTTTTTCCCTCTGGTTCTCCAAAGGTCTTGCAATAATAATGATAATGAAAATCACTCTTAAGCTAATTAATTACAGATGCTTGTATAGCCTCAATTTTAAAAATCCGTTTGAAAAGAAACATGTTTCGGAATCAATATCAGTCATGGAATTGTTGTTTTTCCCCCCCTCAAGGTAAAATAGAAAGCTTGGAGATATTTAATCTTGTGTCTACACAGTTTTATACTCATTGCCATAAAAAATGAACTTTAAAAAAAGAAACACATTTAATCAGGAGACTCCACAGTGTTTCTTGGATAAATTCACAATTGTTTTCTAAGAAGGAACTGCTTGCTTTGGTGATATGATTATTTAGGCTGGCTTTACAAAAAAGTCAGAGTAAGATGTAGTACTGAAAAGCCCTGATTAAGTCAGGAAGAGGGGACAGAAGTGAAGACAGAACAGGATACGGGGAAGTATTGAGCACTGTCGCTGTGCCTCCATTCATTCTGGTGCGTGTACAGGGCTGACTGCTCACACAACAGGAAGCTACTGGTTCCTAAAGCAAGCAACCTGGAAAAAAACTGAAACCCATTCATTCCTGGAATGGGGCAGATCAGCGGAAAGCCCTTCTCCAAGTTCTGCTGAGATGCTGTTTTGGACATGAGAGTTTAGGCTTTTTCCCACTTGCTTTAGGCATCATCACCTGCTTCCCATTGCGCTAGTGACTGGTCTCACTGGCACGTAGGCAGCGTTGAATACTGTCCATAATACAGGTGTTGAAGAAGGGAGAGGGCAGGTAGCTACCATAGTATGGGAAATAATGTTATCACCTGGCTCAAAGGGATGAAGAAATCCGTCAGTTCCAATTTCTCATTTTTCCAGTCATAGGTTTGGTTTGTCCTGAAGGTTGAGAATTTTCCAAATTTAAATTTGGTTAATTTTCTGTGAATTCTTCCTAATACATGTATTTTATACACAGTTTTGTGTAAATAATAATAATTATTAATAATAATGGTAATAATAATATTTATATACCACTGGCTGTATTTTAAAATATCTCTAAGTGGTTTACAAGAAAATTAAATACAGTAAAATGCATAATTGCTAAAGTATGTATAGAAAACATTTGCTGTGGATGTCCATTGCCCAGAAAACTACATTTTCCAGGGTCTCCAGTGATTAAGTTGCTGCTGTTGCAATGCTCAAGGTGCCAGAGAGGGAAGAAGGCCAACAGAGATGCTTCCAGCATGCATGCCCTACTTCCTCTGCTTCCAGGAATGGTGAGAAGGTTGGGGGCTCATGAATGGGTTCATGGAGTCATTTATAACCCATCAAGCACACTTGGAACTCTGAGGAAGAAGGAAGTTCCACAGGTGCAAATACCTCATGTTTAGGGAGGTCAGAGGAATCTGTTTGGGGGTGAAGCTCAGTGAGCTTCTGCCGGCTCAGCTCCCTAGACTCCAACCCAACATCTGCCAGCTGGCCCAACTTTGCCCACACTGACCACTGGTGGATTTTCTGCCTTTGCATGCTGGTATGGCAGCCGCGGTGGCAGTGGCACAGCAGTATGGGCAGGAGGTGCTACAATAGCAGTGGCATGGCAGTGGTGGCCAGAGGTTGAGAGAGGAGTGGCACTCTGCTCTCAACCTCCTGCCCCTTCTGCCTCACTGCCACCAGGCAACCAACCCTCCCTGCCAGCATTGGCCCCAGCGGAGAGAGGGTTGGTTACCTGGTGGTGGCAGCAGGAATTTTTTCTTTTCCTTTTCCTTCTGTAAATGCATTTATGGCAGGGGGGGGGAGAAAAAAAAATTCCCAGATTTGGGGATGAAATATGGGGCAGGGGCTTGGCAAGTGGGGCTTGGGGGTACGGGCAGGGAAGCTTCCTCCAGATTCCTGGACGGAATCAGATGCCTGCACCACCCTACTGACAGGCATCCCGACTCATGTTACAGTGGCAGGAAACCCTCTACTTCAGGGCTTAAGAAAGTTTCCTTTGCCAAAGGTAACAAACAACATGGCGATTTTTGTAGTGTGTATTCTCATATGACACTATGGGCAGGCAGCTGCTAACACTGGCCAGAACTGATTAGTTATTTTCTATACATGGTAATGACTGAAGTTACTGCTTAAATTATCTACCGCTGATATTAAAGATAGTACATTTCTACATGAAGGAAGTACTGAATTAAAATGGTTTCTAGGGAGCTGATCATTTTTTAAAATGTGAAATCACAGCAAGCTTTGATAGAGAGCACCGGATTCTTTGCCCACAGATGCCACTTAGGTCTCAGATGGGGGAAGGGGTTAAACCATGCCTGACCTCACTTTTTCTCCTCCCCGGATCAGCTTCCATGTTCCAACTAAGCTCTCGGGAAAATGTGGAGAAGAGCAAATGCTGGAAGGAACAAATTCTCATGCAGGGGAGGGGGGGCACAACAGGCTGTTGGGCTGGAGGGCTGAATTCCATTTTGAGAAAAAATTCAGGGGCCACATTCTAGAGGTGGATGGGGCTGAAGGCAAAAGGGGGGGGGCAATATTTTAGGTTGAAGTTCTTACTTCCAGGAACTAAGCCTTAGGAGAGGCACTTTTAGGAAGAGGCGGCGGGGGGGGGGGGACATGCAGCAAAACTGCTGGGAAACTGCCAAACAATTGGCAGTCTACTTGGTGATCCAGAAGTAAGTATCTCTGGCTTGCAACACTGACTTAACAGTGGATGCATCTGGGGTGTGTATACTAAGCTAAAGTGAAAACTGATTTGCATATTCTGCAAGTTGTAAGGATGAGGGGAAAGAACAGTGAGAAGAAGACCATCTTTTTCTGAACTTCTCCTGCAGCATTGGAAGAGAAGGAAGGGGTGGCTGTTTGGGAGTCACACATCACCTGCCCCTAGCCTCATTCTGGGGCTTTGTGGAGAGAAATGGAAGACAACAGAAAAGAAAAAAAAATGATGGAAGATACTGCGAGAAAATTCTGCAAAGTATCTTTGTGTTTCTGGGGTGCTGAGGTGTAGGGTAAGAAAAAAAATCAGGAATTTTCTCAGGAAAAAATGTCTTCTTAGGGCCAATCTACATTGCGCCCACCATCGCAAAGAATTTGGTGTCCTGTCGGGTTAAACACTCTCGCATTAAAAAGTGATTATTCACACTCACCCATTTTCCCCGTTGCAGTGCTTCATCGAATGCGCAAGCTCAGTTCACACTCAAGCGCTGTGAGTTTTCCTGCTGTTTTCCTGCGCCCGCTTGTCTGATCTCGGATGCTAAGCGGGGTCGGCCCTGGTCAGTAGTTGGGTGGGCGACCGCCTGGGAATCAGGCTTCCTGCACTGAGCAGGGGGTTGTTGTATCCCCTCAAATGAGACTAAGTTTTACCCCCTCCTATGCCCCATTCCAGATGTGTGTTTTTTTAAATTCAGGAGTTATTTTCGCAGAATCGGGGCTTCTCCATGATGTTTTTTTTTCTAATTGAGGCATGATCTTCCAGGCTTCGAAGTTGTGAAACCTCATTGGAAGTGGAAAAAAGGTAAGTGTAGATCCAGCCTTAGATACTTCAGCTGAGATCTAGTTTTTGGAATGAGCTCACAAAAGCAGTGTGGGGGCCTCCAAGAATGTGTTCAAATTGGAATTTCTTTGGGTCAAATACCACCTTAAAAAAATAAAATAAAAGAATGACTAGGCTCAAATGTAAGTACTGTACATTGCTGTGGTTAGCAAGGAATGTTCTTCCTATAAACCTTTGAACCTGAAATTCTTCAAATCTTTGCCCCCTAGTTATGCCTGGTACGAGCAGTCCATGTTACTCTGTCTTGGAGGGGTGCTTAATATTGCCTCACTTTGTTTGGCTTTCTGGGAGGGAAGAAAGGCAGAGTTGCTAAAAAGCCCTTTTGTTGCTCCACAGCAATCTCTGAAGTTTATTTGAATTAGAAGCAATTCTGCTAATATTCCAATATTTTCTGTGCATATATATATATATATACACACACACACACACACACACACACACGGGGAGGGGGAGAGAGTTTCCTTTACATATCCAAGCCAGCTGCCTTAAAGCCATGGCTTGTCTAAACAGTTCCTCTTTATTTTAATTTTACTCAGAAGGTTGCTGCTGACATTGCAAACTGGTTCACAGAATTGCAAGAGGCAACTATGATTAAAGGTCACAATGGGATGCTTCCAGAAGAGGTTAACTGGATTTAGTTTCTATTAAAATCAATGGGACTTAAGTGAAGTCATAACTAACTTGTCCCATAGATTTCAATGAGACCTAAGTTCAAACTGAATGATACTTCAATTTTTTAGTGTGCAGCTGCCCCTGGCTTTGGTTTTTTGTTGTTGTTGTTTTTACTCCCAAGTAAGTACACAGGATTAGTGTCTTATACTTGCCAATCTAAAGGACTGTTCAGAATAATGCTATTTCTGGAGAGGCTGAATGCATGGACAAGGGAGAGTGATCACAACTGCTGGTCCTATGCACATATGGCATAATTTCTGAAAGAGCCTTTATGTGCATGGGGATGTATGAAAAAAATGTTTCAGTTTGTTTTTCATCAGGATTTATCCATTTTGCACCTTCCAGACCTAACATGTACTTGGACGCAAACTGCAGCCAAAGTCCATTTCCAAGCTTGCAATGTGATTGGCGGACCCCTCAAAATGTGTTCTACAGCATGCATACATTTGAATAATGCACATCAAAGAATGTGCACTTTTGCAAAAAAATGTGCACAAATAGGCTTTAATCAATAAGAATGAGTCCATTCAAATATGAGCACCACCGATTTGGAAAAACATGCAGAATATGTACAGAATTTGTTGTGAAAAGAAAAAAAGTTCACAATATCATATGAACTTGAATTGGAAAGAGCTTTGAGATGGGATTTGGAGATTTGGAGAACTTTGGCAAGCTCAAGGTTTGCTGATTCACACATCCCTATGTACATACAAACTGTAAACCAGTAAGCTGAGCTCTACACATGCAATTGGGACTTTCAGAAGTTATGCATAAACAACATAGGAGTGGGTCAAGGGCAATATCCCCACTCCCCAGTATGTGTGTTCATTCTCCCCAGAAATAATATCTGAATGCTCCTTAGGGTTCTTACATCAAGGCATAACATAAACTTTTCTGAATATGCCTTTTTCATCATGAGAACGATATGATGGACAACCCCTGTGAATGGAAAGTATGACATGAGAAGCTGCCTTAGCAATATTAGCCCACAGACCAGCCTTTCTCAACTTGATGCCCACCTCCAGAAGTTTTGTACTCCAACTTCCATCAAACTCTGGGGTTTGTTGACTGGTGCTGAGGGGAGTTGGAGTCAAAAACATTGGGAGGGCACCAGGTTGGGGAAGGCTATCTTATAGGTCCTAGACCTAGAAAATAACCCTATCATTATATCTCAACCTATCTTAACTTACAGGATTGTTTTGGGTTTAAAGGCAGACCGCATTTGCTATGCCTGGCTCTTGAGGAAGGGTGAGATAAAATGTAATCCATCAATCATTTCTTCATAAGCACAAACTGTCTGGATCCATAAACATCAAAGAACCCCCTCCCTCCTCTGAAAATACTGGAAAAGGCATACCATTTGGGTTTCTTGATAGAAAACAAAATATCATTTTACAAAATGATGAACAGAGAATGAAATCTGAGGCCCAAACTAAATATTAATCTAATCATGCATAGTGGATCTATGCATGACACTTGAATTCACATTAGTGTGCGTGTGTAGCCCTTATTTTCATTGGGACTACAGCACTCAGGGAGGGGTGGTTAACCCCCATCTACCCATGTTTGTCCTCAAATTCCACTCCACCAGGGTTATAGAAGGGGAGGGAACTCAGTTGGAGTCAATGGAGTCAACAAGTTAGTTTTTAACCAGGGAGGGGGGATTTCAGGGTGAAAACAGGTGGGGGGAAATTAACCGCCCCATGCCAGAGTACCATGGTCTCATTTTGAATTGGTGCCATATACGCTTACATGAATGTACGTTAAATTATCACACATCGCTACACTATGCATGATTAGATTATCATTTAGTGGGCCCTGCCCCTGAGCAATGAACCTCAACCAATGGAGGGGAAAAGAGTAGATTAACATAGTTCCAGTAACCTGGCTCAATTCCAGAACCTAATGACTTTTCTTATGCAGAGTCATTTGGAAATATGTTTGGGCCTTTTTACCTTAGAAAAAAAAGATAAGGGTGGCATGATAGAGGAGTGTACATTTATGCATAGGGTGGAGAAATGGGATAGGAAGACCTTTTTAAACCTCATGCTTGAACCCAAGGATTATCTCATGCAACTGAATCATACTGCTGTTTTGGCATCTGCATCTATTGGAGGCCACAACGTCTTTTTAGTAAAGGCTTGTCAAATTTGGCTAATTGTTGGAGGTGTAATGCAGTCAATGCTTCTTTTATTCATATGTTTTGGAAATGCCCAATGGCCGCCTCCTTTTTGAAGGAAATTATTGTACACATGCATTTTGTATTGGAAAGCTCTTTAATATTTACTGATGTAAATGTTCTTTTAAACTACTTACCTGCTTCTTGGAATGTAACATGTGGTCAACATAAATTGATTTTTCGCACCCTTTCGGTTGCTAAAAGACTGATACTATGATATTGGAAGGTTAAAAGCTCATCGCCTATAACACGATGGACTGAAGACTTAACAACACTAGCAACATTTGAAAGAGTGGTAAATAGGCGTAACTTGCAAATACACTTATATGCGCATATTTGGTCTGCTTTTACTAAAGTTTATGTGTAACCTCCCCTGCCCTTTCCCCCCTCAAATATTGTAAAGGTTAGAAACTGAGGATTTTGAACATATTGTTGGATTTTTATTTTTATTTTGTTCTTTTTTTAGGTTTTGTATTTTTTTTAGGTTGTTTCGTTTTGTAAAAATTCACAATAAAAGATTTTTTTAAAAAATAATTGTGAACCGCCCAGAGATCTTCGGCTATTGGGCGGTATAGAAATGAAATAAATAAATAAATAAATAAATAAATAATGAAGCTGAATCATGGGAGATTCAGGACAGATAAAAGGAAGTACTTCACAGTGCATAGTTAAATTGTGGAATTCGCTACCACAAGAGAGAGTGAAAGCCACCAACCTGGATGATTTTAAATGGAGATTTAAAAAAAAAAAAATCATGGAGGAGAAAGCTATCAATGGCTACTAGTCCTGATAGCTATATATTGCTTCCAGTATCAGAGGAAATATGCGTCTGAATACCGGTTGCTGTGGAACATTAGCAGGAAGGTGCTAATTGAGCTCATGTAATGCTTCTGAGCTTCCCATGGGCATCTAGTCAGCCACTGTGGGAACAGAATGCTGGACCATATAAGTCTGGTCCAGCAGAGCTATTCTTATGTTCTTATGGAACTCATGGGAGACATGACGTTTGCAAATGATCACCATCTATCTTCATGTTGCTGTTTCAGGGTGTGTGTCTGTGTGTCTGTGCGTGCGTGCGTGCGTGCGTGCATTTTTAATGACTGCATTAACAGGTACTCAGGTGAATTGCCTGTTAGAAAGGAAGAGTTTTCAGCTGGTATTTTCTGGAATTTTTAGACTTCTTTTATGGTTTCCCCTTTACATTTATTTCACTCTGATGCTTTTTCCATATTGGCTAACAGCAAGAAAAGGATGTGGTCAAATGATAAGGATGAAATAAACAGTCTCTTCCTATAGAGAACAGAATATCATATGATAAAATGAGCAGATTAATGAGGGTGGGCCGGGGGGGCATTTTCCCAGTCCTGTGGAGCATATCGGTATAATGGACCTTGAAAATACTAATTAAGGAGAACATGTTTAACTAAAAAAAAAATGGAGGCATTGGAGAGAATACATTTCAATTTCGGGCATTCTGAGTACTTTTAGAAATTACTGAAAATAATTTCTTAATTACTTGAGTACTTTGACCACATAATTCATGTGCTCACAGATTAGTTGCATTGGGGAAATTGCAAAAATTAATCCTTTGAACATGCAGTAATTTATTTTCTATAAGAGGTTGGGAGAGCTACATTGGGGCTTTAGTGTATAAGTAAAATATACAAAAATCATGCTCATTTAGATCACACTTGATTTGAACCCCCTTTTTCTCTGTGTTGCGGATTTGATATTAATCAAACCAATATGGTGCAATGGGAAGATGTTCGGGACATTCAAAACCCTGCTTGGCCATGAGTTACACAGAATAATGGGAAGAAAGCCCTTGTCTTACAGGCTAACTCCCCCCCCCCCCCCCGAATTGTTGTGACAGTGAAGGACAAAACAACTGTAAAGAGCTGCAAAATTCAGCTCTAATGTTAGGGCAATTGATGGAACAGTTGAGCAGTGTGAAAATGGGTGGATAACTAAGTTCCAGACTGAGCTCATTAGTTCATGAACTCATTAGTTCATGAGCTGCAAATCAGATCTGTTTGCATTGGGATTTTATTAGTAATAAAATCCTTATTGTCAATGTGAGTGTGCACATTCATAGAACAATGTAAAATGAAAGCAAATTGATGTGATTGCACATATTGTTGCATCAAGCTTCTTTGTGGGTGCTGTTTCTTTTACCAATATGCAACAGAACATGTGTGCATCAGTGAAACAACACACAGAAGGCACTGCAATGCAATTATACATATGATGCTATCAAGATTGCTCTGTTTGGCAGTGTATTATCTATGTGCATGTGTACATCAGTAATGTAGAAGGGGGAAGTGATGCAAATAAGCTGACGGAACTGAATACTGTGACAAACCATGCTTGCTCCAATTCCAGAATTTAATTGAAGGTATTCTTCCAGTTAAACCAGAATTCTGGAGTAGGGGAATGCAGGGCAGAACTAGGGATGTCATGTCTGTGGTGGGGAAATCCAGCCGGTTTTGGTGCCCCTGACTCGATTGCATTTGTGAGCCGAGCCACAGGTTTCTTCCCGAAATCTGGGCATTTTTCCAAAGTTTTTCATTTGCGTAAAAAGCAGTTTGCACAAACTGCAACCATAATTTGTATAAATTGCAGCTGTGATTTGTGCAAATTGCTTTTTATGCATTTTTTAAGAGAATCTGTGAACTAGCCCAACTTGATGCAGATGAGGTCGGGCCAGCTTGTGGAAAAGCAAGTTGAAGTCTGCGGGGTGAGGAGCTCATGAAAGCTCAGTGAACTTCACCCCCCAGGAGGGATTGCTCTGACATCCCCTAGCAGAGCAAATCAATGAAGCAATAATGGAAGGGAGTGGAGGCAATCTCTTAATCCATGGATATGTACTGAATAAACACAATTTCTAAGATTCAGAGCTGGTTTACCAGATGATTCACATTTTCTATCACCAATACAGTGCTAAAGACACTTTGCTACCTGAAGGAGAGCCCAACTACTGCATCATTCACAGCAATTCTTACCTTCATCTATTACCACCACCATCCACCCACCCACCCATGCTGCCTGAAGCAGGCTGCTTCACCCTGATGGACTGCAGGGTTGGCCCTGAGCACACACCATTCAATTTGTACTATTGCCTCCAGTCCTGGCTTACCTAGTTTTGTCTTTGTTCCTGTGAATGTCATAAAGACTCTCCAGAAATCTTCTGCTGTTGTTGTGAGCATGCTCACATTCTTTCAGGGAAGTAGCCAGGGTACTGAATTGCATCAAACACAACAGGCAACTCCAGGGTTTGGGGGCCCCAGGCAGGCTGCCCTCTGTGGAGGGGCCAATGCCAACAAGGCCCAGCACACACTCCAGTACACCACCCCTAGATGTTGTACTCCTGCTGCTGCCGGCCTCACACAGATATTCATGAGAGAAGATGTGGGCTTATCCAGCAGAAGTGTTGAAATGGGCCAAGAGCTAAACAGGTCCTCAGCTCCCAGATCATTGCAGCATTTTTGCCACCTCTGGTACAGCCCTGTGAAGTATCAGTCTCTACAACATGGCCCTTGTCAGCGGTAGGCATAATTGGGCAAGGTCCCCATCCCTGCATGGGCCCACTGCCACTCTCTGGATCCTCCTTTTCTGGATCCTCCTTTTCTTTTATGTTGCTGCCTGTTTACCTGCCCTGTCCAAGCATGCAAACCATGACAAAAGTAAAGAGAATAGGAATAGGTGAATCTGTCAGTTTCACTTTCTCCTGAAGTTGATTTTTTTTTTAATCTCAATTTCTCTCTCTCCCAAATATGGATACATTTATGATTTTGGTAAATTCTGATTAAAAACAGACTGAAACAAAATTGTCACTCATCTACACCAGTCAGATTCGAAAGGTACAGCTGTTCCCAGCATGGAGAAGACCACAACGTACCTGCCTGCCACGTAGCTGTCAAAGATGAGAAGCCTGTCAGAAAAGAAATAGAGAGTTGGCAACCTTAATTAAGCATTAAGATGGCTGAATGCACAGGGATTCACACTCACATTTTCAAGAGCAAAACCCTGGGACTGGATGGACAAATCTGCCAGTTTTAATTTTTCCCACATTCATGTTTTTTAAATGTAAAGATTCATTCATTCATTCATTCATTCATTCATTCATTCGATGTGTATACCACCCAACTGGCAAATGCCCTCAGAGCTGCTTACAATAATAAAACTAAACAACAACAACAACATAGTCAAAAATAAACAAATTAACAACAACAGCAACAACAGCAGCAGCAATACTAATAATAATAACACAATACAAGTATGAAAATAATACAATATTCAATATTTTTAAAAATTCCAAAATATTAAAAACATTGAAGAGCCAGCACTAAAAGTAATAAAGCCACAGATTAAACATTAATTGCCTGCTTAAAGAAGAAGGACTTAACCTGGCTTCTAAACATATAAATTGTATATGTTTGTGTCCCGAATATTGAGAACCTTGTGAATTTTGGTACATTCTTCTCAAAAATTGGATTGAAATGAAATTCTCTCCCATTCCTAGTCTAGAAGAGATACAACAGCACCTTCCATCTTCCTTGCGCTTTCCCTCTGTGGTTGCATGCACTGTGTTGACAAGCAATGGGAGGCGTTGCCTTGGAGGAAAGGAGGGGCTGTAAGATCCAGGCTAGGCCAGAAATAATTGCTCATATATATTTGTCTTTTTTGTTTTGTTTGATTTTCTTTTCTCTTTTCTTTTCTCATTTTTTCCCTTTCCTTTTAAATCCTTTCTCTTTAAATGGATATGATATGCTGTACTTAAATTTACTGCTTGAGGATGTATAGAAATGTGCACACTCATTTATATATCTTGTACAAAATACATTGGTGATTGTTGTAAGGCCGATTTTAAGCTTTATTGTTATATAACAATATAAAATTTATTAGTGATTTGTTATTATTACTTATCCTTTCTAATTTCCTTCCTTTTTATTATTATTACTATCATTAATATGAGACTGGTTAGTAATATTTTAAGCTGGTTAAATTGTTAAGCCCTACTATTATAGGTTAACTGAAGGGCAATATATGGTTATTGGAAATGAATTGTAGGCCTGCTTCCTTGTTTTAAAACTGATGATATGATATTGAAATGTAAGGTTGATTATCTATGCTGTACTGAATTGTAATATCGCCAATGTTATAGGTATAACTTTTAAGTAGAACGGTATTTGAAGTTTGTGTGTAATGGAGTTTAATTCTAATATTTTTAAGTAACTTTTTATATTTTTTCATTCTCTTTCTTGCTTTCTTCTTCCTTCTCCTTCTGTTTTCTTTTTCCTTTTTTTCTCTCTTTTTCATTTTTGCTGTGTCCTCTTAAGAATACTATATTGTTGGGAAACTATAGATACTGATTAGGTTGTTGGTACTGTTTATTTCATTTATAAAGATAAAAATAGAATTAAAAGTATTTTCAAAAAAGAGAGAGAGAGAAAAGGAGGGGCCCCAAAGAATGGGGAGCAAATGGGGAGCCCAAGACCCCCCACCCCAACCTATGCTCAGCACTGGTACTTACTAGGTATGGCGAAGAATTCCGCCATGGATTCCAGTGAGGCCAAATGCACTGGCATTCGGCCCCCTGGAATCTGTGGCAGAATGGCCTCCTGCTCCCCTGCCCGCCCCGCGGAACCCCCCGGGACGAAGCTTACCTGGAGTGAATGCGGCGGCGGCTTCGGCAGCAAGGCGGCAGTGGTGGCGGAAGGTGCAGCAGCAGGGGTGGCAAAAGGTGCGGCAGCAGCGGCGGCGGCGGAAGGTGCGGCGGTGGCAGAAGGTGTGGTGGTGGCAGTGGCGGGATGGAGATGGAGAATCCACTGGAATAATGGAAGCAGTCTGTGGGTAGTATTGAGACTATGCTGTGTCATGACATGTTTCATAGTAAAAATAAATGGTGAGACTTAGCTAATAGTTTGTATATAAGGATGTGTAAACATGTGCCAAAGTAGGAAAATCTTTCAAGAGATAGCATGCACTGATCTAGGATTGAGAATAAAGAATTTGGATACCTACTTCCACTCACACCATGTGTCAACAGCAGATCGTTATATTCTTTTTCAGCTTTCTTCTATGCAATATAATCTCCCTCTAGGGGTGATAGAAATATAAATAACAATGGCTGATGAAAGAATATGCAGTTCTTGAATGGATCTCACTTTCATGAATAGAGCTGTGGCCGCACAATGCAGGGACATTTCCCATTGCCCACCTCTAGTAGCACCTCTAGAGCTTCATAGATGAGACGGTTAAGGGGGTAATGGGCGGCTTAGATGTCGGGGTTGTTCAGTTGTATGCATCTGGATTTCAGTTAGGGATTCTCCTTTCCTTCATTTGGCTTGGGGGGTTAGGGCCTCTGCACATAGAAGTTAGGCACATTTGCTTTAGGTGTGGGGAAGCAGCAGCAAAGCATTTGTTGTGAGGGCTGGTGATGCCTCGGTCTGCTGTTGGACTGTGTCTAGTTGACCGTTCTATGGACTTAACATGCTGTCTGAGTTTTATTGCACAGATGCTCAGATTTATGGCAGAACTAACTTTTGATAGGTCAGTTTGAGATGTGTGTTGTCAGTTCTTGGTTTATGCAAGCATACCTTTCTTCAGGTAATTTTCTTACATGGGTAGCTTACATGTTTCTGTTTACTTTCTGAGTGTCTTCTAAGGACACTATATGGCATACTTTAAACATTAAAAGCACGAAACTAGAACAACAATGAGAATCAACCATCCAGATGGAAACTTACTAGAACTGTTAGAGGCATATATGATAAGAGAGAGGCACTCGCTGAACCTTCTTTTTCAGCCCATATATTTAAACTTTAAGGAAAATAAGAGGTGGGAAGCCACTCTGGTTACCCAAAGGATTTGAGTAGAGCTTCCAGGCCACCCCTTACCACATTAACTCAATAGGTTCAATCAGTGGTTGTAGTGGTACATTGGGAAGTGTAGGAGCTCAACATGACAAAAAATGTCCTGACTGGTAGAGCAATATGACAATGGAACCAATGACCTAGGGAGGTGGTGGGCTCTCCCACACTGGAGGTGTTCAAGACGAGGCTGGACAGCCATCTGTCAGGGATGCTTTGACTTGGATTCCTGCACTGAGCAGGGGGTTCGACGCGATGGTCTTATAGGCCCCTTCCAACCCTACTATTTTATGATTCTATGATGACAGTCCAAAGAGCCACACCCACTTGGAGAAACCAGAAGTAATGCAGGCAGTTGTCTTGATCCAATATCTATATCAATCCCAAAGAGCAGCAATACCTAGCAAAATTCTAAAATTATTAGGGTCAGCTCCAACATATGGAATATAGGGATGTGTGAATCAGCAAAATTCAAGCTGCTCGAAGTTCTCTGAATTCTACCTCAAAGGTCATTCATATTCATGTCTGTATCAGATTGTGAACTTTATTTTTCTTTTTGCATGAAAATCCATGCATATTTTCATGCACATTTTCCCATGTGTGTACTCCTCAATTTTTGAAATGTATACATTTTTTCTCAAACTGATTAAAATATGTTTGTGTGCATTTTTCAAAAGTACACATTCTTTCATGCACATTTTTGTTCTGGATTTTGAATGCATTTTTCTTGTTGTTCTTTAAATTGCATCACAAGTTTGTAAATCCATGGACTTCAACCACAGATTGTGTTTAGGTCTACGTGCAGTTCTAAGAGGGGTGAATTAGGTAAGTAGCGGTCAAAACTGAACTGAAACAGTTTTCCTAATTCTCATATATCCCTAATGAGACATATGCTCATATAAGAGCTAAGCATTATTCCTGTAATAGGTGGGCTGGTGGAAACACAGGGTTGGATCTAATGAAAACATAGGGTTGGATCGAGATTTAGTCATACTTAGAGGACACCCACTGAAATCAATGGGACTTAAGTTAGGAATAAGTCACATCAATTTAAATAAATCTACACTAACTATGACTAAGTCTCAATTCAGCACATAATTTTTAAGAGTCAACTATTTCCTACTGCAGAGGGTTTGGCTTAGTGGTAAAGCGATGGGTTTTAAGCTAAGTGTGTTAAAGGTTTTGTGATGAATCTATGAAGTACATGTATTTTTGCACAATGAATATATGATGAGCTATACATATTTTTAAATGACTCTTCAGACACTCTTTGTGAAACTCAAGCCAGCATTCTTTTTCTTTGAAATGCTAATTAGGTTTCCCTGCCTGCGATACTACAGCCACATTCTGTGATTTCCATGTATCAACAGTTCAAACTTCAACACCCACAAATGTTGATATTGATTTGGTATAGAGTTGTCACCAGATTTTGCCTAAAGCAAAATCAGAGGCATATTGGGAAGGTTCTGCCCAGGAGAAACAGATGTAGGACTTTCAAGGGCAGTTAAAATAGTCTCTAAAACTCAATATTTGTGTGTGTGTGTTTGTGTGTGTGTGTGTGTGCGTGCGCACATGTGTGTGTTTCTTTTACTAAAGAAATTAGCATATAGTAAGGCTACAAGCTTTAGAATGCAGTCTTATATATATCTACTCAGCAGTGTTACACTGAATTGAATGGGGCTTACTCCCACATAAATTTATATAGGATTACAGCTTCAATGGACTAATTCATATCGGGTGCAATGCTATTCCTTCCATGAACTCAGAGGCTTATGGGCATCCAGTGCAGAGCAGCAGGAACGGCAGAGGCGAATGTCACCTCCGCCACTCCTCCTGCTCTGCATTTTAGCTAGACAGGCTTTTCTGGAGGGAAGGAAGCTGGAGAGGCCTTGGGATAGGCCTCAACCTTCAATGCACCCCAGGTAGGGATGTCAGAGAAATCCACCGCGGATTCAAATGAGGCTGAATTCTTTGGAATCTGGCCCCTGGAATCCATAGTGGAATGGCCCCACTTACCTCTGTTCCAGGAAGATTCTGGCTGGAACGGCACTCGGCTGCTTGAGGCTTAACCAGAGTTGTTCGCCTCTGCACCGATCGCCATTTTTCTTTAAAAAATAGTGATCAGCAGGATGTGCAGCTTGACTCTTGTCAAGATGCTGCCCCTGTGTAGCTTGGCTGAAATGGGAAGGGGAGACTGTAATGATCTATGGACACATAGACTTATACGCAAGATTGATGGCTCTATTTTGCATATAAGTCCATGGGCACATCCTGCCTGCAGGCCCTCCATCCCCACCCACCAGAACACCTCCTCCACTCCCTCTCTGAGGTTGCTTTCCCAACTTTAGAAAGGCAGCTGGTGCAGTTCTATCTGATGCAAGGGGGAGGGGCAGGAGTGCAGAATTCTGGCTCTGAGGTCAGAGCAGGGATGGATGGATGCAGCTCTGTCCACTCCCTTCGGGTGGTCTCCAAGCCATCCTTGTTGCCTGTGCATGCTAGCTATCTGGCAGGAGCTGCAGGACAGCTCAGTGATCACCTGAAAAGCACTGTGGGGTAATCCATCCATTTACTGAGCTGCGATTATGCATAGAAATCGGGTATACGTATGCGGCTCATGTTACTTCCACATATATGAAGTCATGTCTGTGGCTACCATAAAGGGGCAAAAAGGCCATTTACTCTATAATCTCTGGGTCACTGCTCCTTTAAGGCAGCCATAGACTCAACTTTAAATATGCAGAAGTAACCGAGCCGTGATTGTGCACACAGCCATGGCTCAGTAAAGGGACGGACGGCCCCGCAGAGCTTCCTGCCAGTCGCTGAGTGGGGAAGTGAGCCCCTTGCAGCCTGGCAAGTAGGGTCTGGGAGGTGCTTCTCTGTCAGACTCCACCCTGTCCTAAGACTCCCATGCTACCCTGGGTCACAGCTCTACCTCCAACTTCAGATCCAGAAATCTGAAGTATCCTATGGCCCTCTAGATGCTCTCTAGGGGGGCATAGGATTGCTCCCATAATGAATCAACTTAGGGCAGAATCCTATGCATGTTTAGAAAGGGGGAAAAAAAACCTCCCTACAACTCCCAGCATCTGCTGAGCTACCCATAAGGATGGACCCGCCCAAGTTCACACTTGGTGGGCACTCGAGGAGCTGCTGCTGCCACTTGCCCGCGTGAGTCCCTGGACTCAGTGGCCACAAAGGGCCATTTCTGCAACATTAGATATATGGAAGGGGAAGAAATGTCCCTTTACGGCTGCCATTGTGTGCAACGTTATATATACAAAAATCTAGAATGCCCATCTCCTGTAAAAATGGCAGCTCGCATGGAGGATGGGTGGCTGCTGGATGTGAGCAGATGCTTCCAGTAAATCCTGGCAGCTTCCATGGCTTGGGGGGTGGGGGCAGCGGTTACCAAACTGGGTCTGGGGGGGGTAGTAGTAGGGATGGCAGAGAATTTCTCCCCGAATCTTCGGGAGGCCGAGCGCCAACGCATTCGGCCCCCCGAAGTTGGTTGGGAAATTCTCCGCCGGCCCCCCGCCCCCCCCGGGACGGGACTTACCTTCGGCGAATGTCCCTCTGGGCGACGGGTCCCGGCAGCGGTTCGGCGGCGGTTCGGCACGGGCAGGGGTGGCAGCCGGTCTCCCAACCAGCTGCCGCTGCCGCCATTGCAAAAAAAAAAAAAAAAACTAAAGTAAAAAAAAAAAACACACACACCCGTGATAGGCTACGTAACGATTTACGTAGCCTATCACGGCTAGATTTCCAAAGTCAGCTGTGATAGGCTACATAAATCGTAACGTAGCCTATCACGGGTGACTTTGAAAAAAAAAATGCGTACGCAAATGGCGGTGGCCCATGGGCACCGCCGTTTGCGTTCCTTATTTTGGCACGTCTAGTCTACGTAAAGATTTACGTAGACTACGGCGAAAATAAGGGCACACTATTTGCGTTGCCCTTATTTTCGCCGTAGTCTACGTAAATCTTTACATAGACTAGACCTGCCAAACTAAGGAACGCAAATGGCGGCGCCCATGGGCCACCGCCATTTGCGTATGCGCTTTTTTTTTTTCCTGAAGTCACCCGTGATAGGCTACGTGACGATTTACGTAGCCTATCATGGCTGACTTTGGAAATCTAGCCGTGATAGGCTACGTAAATCATCACGTAGCCTATCACGGGGTCTTTTTTTTTTTTTTTACTTTTTGTTTTGCGGCTGGGGAGACGGGGCGCTTCTCCCCGGCCTGAATTTTGGCCGGATGAGGTGGGAAGCCTCCCCCCAGGCCTGAATTTCGGCCGGGCGAGGCGGGAAGCCTCCCCCACCTCGCCTGAACTTCGGGGGGGAAAGCAAAGCGCCTCCCCCCCACCACGAAGCCAAGCTGCGAAAAGGTAAGTGACTTTCGTACCTCCCTAGGTAGTAGGGGGGAGTCCAATGGAGTCCTAGACCCAGCTGGGCACCTGAAACATCCCGTGCTACCCATGCTGGCTGGGGCATGCTGGGAAGTGTAGGACATTTTTCTAAACATGGATAGGATTGTGCCCTAAAGCTTTAATTGATTCATCCATGTGGGCCAATTTTTATCTGTAGGGTAAATGTTAATTATTCAGGCTTCAAACTGAGAACACATTCTATTTTTTCCATATATTATTTTGTTTCTGACATGTTAGAGCATTGGTCCTGAACTGGTGAGTCAGGACTGTTTTTGGAACCAGCGATTGGTCACATCACTTCTATGTCCTTCCTTCCTTCCTTCCTTCCTTCCTTCCTTCCTTCCTTTTTTTTTTTTAGGTTTCTTTTTAAAGAGATGGAGAGACAGAGAAACATACACACAGCATGAGGTTGACAGCAATATTGGTATTTATTTATTTATTTATTTATTTATTCATTCATTCATTCATTTCATTTCTATACCACCCAATAGCTGAAGCTTTCTAGGTGGTTCACAAGAATTAAAACCACAAAGTGCAGCATAAAATAATATACAATATGAAAGTTTAAACCACAATATAACAGTACAGCCAGAATAAAATGTAGCAGCAATGCAGAGATTTAAAATACAGATTTAAAACACCAAAGCTAAAAGTCTAGGAAGCTAAAATGCGAAAATCCTGGGAGAATAAAAAGGTCTTCACCTGGCACTGGAAGGAGTACAACGAAGGTGCCAGGTGAACCTCTCTAGGGATCTCATTCCACAGCCAGGGGGCCACAGCAGAAAAGGCCCTCCTCCTAGTAGCCACCTACCTCACTTCCTTTGGCAGGGGCTCATGGAGGACAGCTGAGGATGATCTTAAGGTCTGGGTAGGCACATACGGGAGGAGGCGATCCTACAGATAACCTGGCCCCAGGATGTTCAGGGCTTTGAATGTTAATACCAGCACTTTGAATCAGGCCCAGAAATGGACTGGCAGCGAGTGCAGCTGGGAAAGTACTGGCGTAATGTGATCCCTGTTAACAATCTTGCTGCCCTATTTTGGACTAGCTGAAGTTTCCGGACCATTTTCAAAGGCAGCCCCATGTATAATGCATTGCTGTAATCTAGACAAGAGGTTATCAGAGCATGGATAACTGTAGCTAGGCTATCTCTGCCCAGGTAAGGGTGCCATTGGTATACCAGCCTAAGCTGAAAAAGTGCTCCTCACCACTGAGTCCACCTGTGCCTCAAGTGACAGTTCTGGGTCCAAGAGCAGCTGCAAACTATGAACTTGATCCTTTAGGGGGAGTTCAACCCCCTCCAGAACAGGTTGAACATCACCTAGCTGGGCAGACGAACCACCCACTAACAGTACCTCTGCCTTGTCTGGATTGAGTTTCAGTGTATTGGCCCTCATCCAGTCCATTACCATGCTCAGGCCCTGATTCAGAACAGCCACTGCCTCACCTGGGTTTGATGAAAAAGAGAGGTAGAGCTGAGTGTCATCTGCATATTGATGGTACCTCAGCCCTGGTAGGCAAGTAGATATATCAATAGAGGTACAGCTATAATGGAAATTCAAATGTAATCAATTAGTTGTTTTCACCAGTACTGCGGGAAATTAGTCCTTTCCCCCAAATTAGCCTTTTATCCTCAACAATTTTATTCACTTATTACAATCCATTACATTATTCCTTGTAATTAAACAAACAAGGTGTCCACACTATATGAGTAAAATGCTGGGAAATACATAACACGGTCGTTCTTTTTCATCAGGGTCCTTTCCCACAGTTTATTTCCATAAACCCAATAGTATCATTTCGATAGGCTCTCCTTTCCCCATATGAGCTCCTAAACCAGTTAAGATAAGCATAGAAAACCCTTGTCACTTGTTCAGTAGAGTTACACTGGGTTGTGGTGGCAGAACTGAGATGTGGTGGCTTTGTAGCAGCAGAAAGTGTATTTGCAAGGTAAGACATACACTTTTCACCAGTACCTTTACCTACTGCAGCTCTCCATGTCATAATCTCTACTCTTCCAGAGGGTCCCTCAAGCCATGACAGCTGTTTTGGGGAGATATATGGGAGGCTGCAGTAAATAGGGGAAACTGGCAATAATTGACTGCCTCCAACTTGAATAAGCAGAAGTGCTTTCTACCAGTGCAAAGGCACCATTGCCTACAAGTTAAAAGAGTAGATGCCTTTATCAATTAGTCTTACAATCAGTTCATCCAGAACTTTGAGAACTTTCCCAATCTTAAATCCCGTTTGTAATGAACACTGAGAAGAAACTTTGCATGAAAATTCAAACGCATTTGTCTGCACATTTCTCTGAAAGTATTCATTTTTTCTATGCAATTCTGCCCTATGCACATTTTTAGAAGGAATTTTCTTAATAGAATGCATTCCTGTACATTATTTTCATGAATATACACATTTCTGAATGCATTTTCCCCTAATATACATATATATTTTGTGTGTGCATTATTTTAATTGCAAAACTCCATTACGATACTTGGAGAAATGCACATTTCAGAGGATAACTGAGTTTCATTTCATGTGTTGATTAAAACGTTGTTGTTGTTGTTGTTGTTCAGTCATTCAGTTGTGTCCATCTCTTCGTGACCCCATGGACCGTAGCACACCAGGCCTTCCTGTCCTGCGCTCTCTCCTGGAGCATGCTCAAGTTCATATTCATTGCATCGGTGATGCTATCTAGCCATCTCATCCTCGGTCGTCCCCTTCTCCTTTTGCCTTCAGTCTTTCCCAGAATCAGGGTCTTTTCCAGAGAGTTTTCTCTTCGCATTAGGTGGCTAAAATATTTGAGCTTCAGCTTCAGTATCTGTCCTTCCATTGAGCACTCAGGGTTGATTTCCTTTAGGATTGACTGATTGGACCTCCTTGCAGTCCAGGGGACTCGTAAGAGTCTTCTCCAGCACAACAGTTCGAAAGCATCAATTCTTCGGCGCTCAGCCTTCCTTATAGTCCAGCTCTCACAGCCATACATTACTACTGGGAAAACCATAGCTTTGATTAGACGGACCTTTGTCGGCAAGGTGATGTCTCTGCTTCTTACTATGCTGCCTAGGTTTGCCATAGCTTTCCTCCCAAGGAGCAAGCGTCTTTTAATTTCATGGCCACAGTCACCGTCTGTGGTGATCTTGGAGCCCAAGAAAGTAAAATCTGTCACTGCTTCAATTTCTTCCCCTTCTATATGCCAGGAAGTGATAGGGCCAGATGCCATGATCTTAGTTTTTGTAATGTTGAGTTTCAAACCAGCTTTTGCACTCTCCTCTTTCACCCTCAACAAGAGGCTCTTTAGATCCTCTTTGTGTTCTGCCATTAGGGTGGTATTGTCTGCATATCGGAGGTTGTTGATAATTCTCCCAGCAATCTTAATTCCGACCTGTGATTCATCCAACCCAGCATTTCTCATGATGTACTCTGCATATAAGTTAAATAAGCAGGGTGACAATATGCAGCCTTGTCGTACTCCTTTCCCAATTTTGAACCACTCAGTTGTTCCATGTCTGGTTCTTACTGTTGCTTCTTGACCGTCGTACAGGTTTCTCAGGAGACAGGTAAGGTGGTCTGGTACTCCCATCACTTTAAGGATTTGCCACAGTTTGTTGTGATCCACACAATCAAAGGCTTTAGCGTAGTCAATGAAGCAGAAAGAGATGCTTTTCTGGAATTCTCTTGCTTTCTCCATGATGCAGCGAATGTTGGCGATTTGATCTCTAGTTCATCTGCCTCTTCGAAACCCAGCTTGTACTTCCGGTAGTTCTCGGTTCGCATACTGCTGAAGCCTAGCTTGTAGGATTTTGAGGATCACCTTGCTGGCATGTGAAATGAGTGCAATTGTGCGGTAGTTTGAACACTCTTTGGCGTTGCCCTTCTTTGGAGTTGGAATGTAAACTGACCTTTTCCAGTCTTGCGGCCATTGTTGAGTGTTCCAAATTTGTTGGCATATTGAATGCAGCACTTTAACAGCATCATCTTTTAGGATTTTAAATAGCTCAGCTGGAATACTGTCATCTCCGCTAGCTTTGTTGTTACTAATGCTTCCTAAGGCCCACTTGACTTCACTCTCGAGGATGTCCAGCTCAAGTTCAGTGAGCGCACTATCATGGCTATCAGGGACATTAAGATCTTTCCTGTATAGTTCTTCTGTGTATTCTTTCCACCTCTTCTCTTCTGCTTCTGTTAGGTCTGCATTAAAATGTGATCCAAATCATGCCTAGATCCGAACCCATTGAATACATGACAGAGGGGAATGAGATTCATGTGGCAAGCCCCTTCCCGGACCTGCCCAGTGCCCACCTTTATTTGATGGTGGGAACTGATCTTGTAGGCTCTGCCTGCATGATCAACCTGTATGCTCATATGCTGCAGAAGTGTCCTGAACAAGACATTAGCATTCACAACTAAGTTTCAGTAGCTTTTAATAAACCTTGCAGCATAGGGGCATGTGTGCTCTGACAGAGAAGTTGGATGAAGGAGGTAAGTGTCTGTTCATTTGTTTTGTTTTGGTTAAGGGGGAAAATGTTCTCTTAATGCCCAGAGGGTGAGATGGAAGCACTTTCACAATCTTCTGTATGTGCACTTACAAGAAACCATGAAACTTCCATCATCAAAACTAAGTGTACTGCAGAGTGTACGTTCTGTGTAATTTCAAGGCAGAGGGAAGGCTTTAATATTTCATGGCAACAAAAAGAAGTAGAACTAGTGGGATTTTACAAGAAAGCAATTTAAACCAGTGGTTTTCAAACCACTGATCTCCTAACCCTTTCCTACCATTTTGGTAATGCACCTAAGTCAGCCTCCTGCCACTGAATAGAAATCAGCCTCCAACACTATGTGGAGTTTAAGGATGCTTTGAGCAAGAAAGCCCCATGCGAGCATAAAGCTGGAAATGAAGAGATGAGACACAAGTGATTGGTATCAAACTGGGACCTCCTTTATTGATCCATCTGCAAAGGGGGATACCTGGATGGGTAACTAATCTGTGCCAGCCACTAGCTAGGCACTATAATGGGAGAAACATTAAAAGCCGGCTGAGTGGCATCAAAGAGATCGCCACCCCCAGGACTACCCCTTTGGGGGGAGGTAGGCCTTCCCCTGTCACTCCCTCCTGGGCCACAGAACACCAAGTGGGTGAGGTGAATTGGCTTCACAGGTAACCCTTATCCCCCCGATGGGCTGTGAAACCCAGAGTGGGAGGCCTCAGGCATCACCTGTCACCAACACAGTGCCCCTGAATGCTCACCATCCCTGTTCTCCTCCCATTGCCCATCCTTGACAGCCACAGTCAACAAGCTTAATGCTTAGTCAACCCCCACACACACACACACACATACACACACACCTGCGCTGCATTAATTCCCTCAGGCCCTCTTGCAGATCGAACAAGAATAGGTCAATATCTATGTTGGACAGGTGAACCCAACCTGTCTGTACATCTCCCTCCTTGTCCGTAAATCTCAGGATGAGCGATACACACATCCCCATGCAGAGATAGCATAGCCCCATGGCTATTTCCCAGTTGGCCTTCCTGCAGGGCCTATTCCAAGGTCTGCTGGCCCTAGGGGTGGACGAAAGTCACTTACCTGTCCTCGAAGGACGTTCGCGGTGGGGGGGAGGCGCTTCGCTGGTCCCCCCGTGAAGTTCAGGCCGGGGGGGAGGCTTCGCGCCTCGCCCGGCCACGAACGCGAAAGTTAAAAAAAAAAAAATGCCCCCTGATAGGCTACGTGATGATTCACGTAGCCTATCACGGCTATATCTGCAAAGTCAGCCGTGATAGGCTACGTCAATCGTCACGTAGCCTATCATGGGTGACTTTAAAAAAAAAAAGCGCATACGCTAATGGCGGCCCCCATAGGGAGCCGCCATTCACGTTCCTTATTTAGTCACTGTAGTCTACGTAAATGTTTACGTAGACTACGGCGAAAATAAGGGCAACGCAAATAGCGTTGCCCTTATTTTCGCTGTAGTCTACGTAAACATTTACGTAGACTACAGCGACCAAATAAGGAACGGGAATGGCGGCTTCCTATGGGGGCCGCCATTATCCGTACACTCTTTTTTTTTTTTTTAAAGTCACCCGTGATAGGCTACGTGACGATTGACGTAGCCTATCATGGCTGACTTTGCAAATCTAGCCGTGATAGGCTACGTGAATCGTCACGTAGCCTATCAGGGGGCGTTTGTTTGTTTTTTTCTTTCATTGCAATGGCGGCGGTGGCAGCCGGTCGAAAGACCGGCTGCCGCTCCCGCCCCACTCGAACACCCGCCGAACCGCCGGCCGGACCCGCCGCCGGGAGGGACATTCAGCGAAGGTAAGTCCCGTCCTGGGGGGGGGTGCGGGGGGTGGGGGGGTTCGGAGGATTTCTCCCCGAAACTTGTTCGGGGGGCCGAACACGTTGGTGCTCGGCCCCCCGAAGTTTCGGGGAGAAATTCTCCGCCAACCCTAGCTGGCCCCAGCTGTTCTTCCATTCCACCCTGGGAAGCAAACTGGGCCGAAGGCTCTTCCACCACATGCTGCATTTGCCCAAGACTTGCCTGTTGGCACACCATTAAAGTCAAAGGTGGCACCACAGCTTGACCAGGAAGCCCTCTGTCTGGCCCCACTGTGTGTCTGCCCAACAAGTGAATGTTGGCACCATCTGCATCCGCGATGGCTCCTCAGTTCAACCTGGAAGCCCTCTGTCTGGCCCATTCCACTTCTGCCCAAAAATGGAATGTTGGCACACTGGCTGAGTCAAAGCTGGCTCCACAGCTTGACCTGGAAACGCCCTTTCTGGCCCAAAACATACTACTGTGCCCACGTATGAGCACATGCACCAGTTCCCAACAATCCAATGATCTAAGGGAAGAAAACCTGGTCCTGGGCTGGTCCTGGACCGACAGAGCCAGATATGGATGACCTGTTGAGAGAACTAAATATCCCAACTAAAAGGCCCTTTTGTACACATTGTCTATGGCTTAGGGATGTCAGAGAATTCTGTGACAGATCTCGGTGAGGCCGAATGCCAGTGCATTCGGCCCCCTGAAATCTGTTGCAGAACGAAGCCCCCGCCCCCCCCATGAAAGGTGCATGGGAAGAAGTCCCCGCCACCCCCACCCAACAAAAGGTGCATGAAACGGAGCACTTACCTGCTCCCGTCCGCACTGCTTTGCGAATGGCGGCCGTCCTGAAGCTGCCATTTGCTTCGTCTTCATAGCCATGATAGGCTACATAAATACTTACGTAGCCTATCACGGCAGGGGGGAAAAACCCAGCGTACGCAAATGGCGGCAGCTACCGCCATTTGCGTACACTGGGGTTTTTCCCCCTGTCGTGATAGGCTACGTAAATAGTTATGTAGCCTATCATGGCTCAATACAGGGATACAAATGGCGGCTATGACAGCCGCCATTTGCATCCCTGCAGGGCTGCCCAGCAGCCATATGTCCAGCTGCGGGTGGCCGGAGCTGGCCGGCGACTCTGCAGCTTGGCCGCAGAGCGGAGCCAGTCAGCAGGATTCCGGGGGGGAGGACTGAATCGCTTCCCCCCCTGTCGAGGATTCCAGGGGGAGGGATGGAGTGCCTCCCCCCCACCGCGGATTGCCCAGTGCGGAGCCAGGTAGGTGTTTCGTACATCCCTACTATGGCTGCTGCCACTAATTAGGAAAGATAGAGTGCCCCAAAGAAAACTGTCAATTCTGCAGCAGGGGATAATTGCATCATAAAGGGAGTTGCACTGAAGGCTGATGACCCCACAGATGTGGTGATATATGGGGGGGGGCATGGGTATCCTGAATAAAATCTGTGGGTCAGATACCGGTCAAACTCCATAGGGTGCACTGGACCCTAAACTCTGTATGTCAAGCCACCCTCAGACTTGACCGGAAGACCAATGCACCCAGTGTCAAGGGCTCCTTGGAGGGCTCTCAGTCTGATCCAGTAGCCAAGTCCAGACACAGACAAAGGGATTCTTTTCAAAGCTTTATTCTTCTTTTACAGCTTACAACTCTACAGGTAGCAACTAGATCTGAGCAGCAGCATCCCTATGCCCTAAGTTAGAACAGTTGGTCCCTGTTTGAAGGGCAATTACTGGCAGACCCCTGAATATAAGGACTAGGGAGAATCCCTCCCCTTTTCCCTTGGATCCTCTGGGCGCAACCGTTCTTTGAGGGCGAACCATTTGGCGCCGCTCTCTGCGTCTGTGCCGCGCATCCCCCTCAGTCTTCTATCTGTGCTGAGTCACTCCCTGGACTGCTTTCTAAACTAGGAATGTGGGTGGGAGGAATCTCCATCAGCTGTTGGTCCTGGGAAAAAAGGAGCGCGCTCCTCTCCCGAAGGAGTGACTGCTCTTCCTCAGCATCAGAACTACTCTGGGATTCTATGGGCTCAGTGTCCACCCTGACACCCAGCTCACTGCAAATAGTCATGTCCAGGAGTCCAACACTCCAGGAAGGGACAACGGACCATAAACTACCAAGATGGCAGCAACCGCTACAGCTGAATCTTAGAGCCAAAAGCCAAGGGCTCCATATCTACCGAGGTATAGGAGGCCCTTGTACTGTGAGCTATGGGGTGCACTATGGCTTGCCCAGCTTAAATTCGCCACTCTTCATGATAACCTCTGGTATGGTTTCTGGATGTGCTAGCATCCAGGGAGCCCCCTTTACAATAACATTTGCATCCGGCCATGTGACAAAACGCCAGCACTGGTGTTGTCCCAGTCAGTTCATGCCTCATCTAGGGATGTTAGAGAATTCCGCCACGGATCCCAGCAGGGCCAAATTCCAGTGAATTCGGCCCCCTGGAATCCATGGCAGAACGGAGCCCCCCGCCCCACCACACCGTGAAAGCCCCACAAAATGGAGCCTACCTAGCTGCAGCTCCAGCTCCGGTGGCAGCTCTGGCGGCTCTGGCAGTGGCTCCGGCCACTGCCAGACTGCTGCGGCCGCAAATGGCAGCCATCGTAGTGGCCACCATTTGTGTCCTTACACCGGCCCATGATAGGCTACATAAATATTTACATAGCCTATCATGGGCTTGCGTAGGGACACAAATGGCGTCCCCTACACAGGATGCCATTTGCGGCCGCAGCAACCCAGCAGCGGCTGGAGGCCCCACTTGGGGTTGGCCTGGCCGGTGGCTCTGTGGACTGGCTGCGGAGCAGAGCTGGCCAGGCAGGATTCCGGGGTAGAGGAACAGATCGCCTCCCCCCCCATCGAGGATTCCGGGGGGAGGAACGGATCACCTCCCCCCACCTGCGTAACCCGGCAGACCCAAATAAGCGGGGTTTCATATATCCCCTAGCCTCATGAGAAACCAGATATTGTGCAGGAGGCAGTGCAAACTATATGCTACAACCAAAGCCATAAATTTCAGATTGTGGGAAGACTGTTATAAAGACATGGATGGAGGCCTTCTGTTCATGCACAAAAGAATTTAAGAATTAGCATTAAATCGGCCCGTATAAGTGCTGCCACATATAGGAGAAATTCCAGTGAATGGGATCTTGAAAGATAAGAGGGCCAACCCTTGGGCCTGCCATTCCACGGACAACAATCCTGCAAATTGACCCTAAGACACAGCCCACTAGTGGCATCAGAGTATATCTGCAGCTCCACCTCAACAAGGAACTCATGTTTCCAGAAAGGAAATGCTGGTAAGCTCCAGAAAAATTGAGGCAGAAATCTAGGGATGTACGAAAGTCACTTACCTGTTTGCAGATTATGCTGATGCTGGGGGGGAGGCGCTCTGTCCTTCCCCCCAAAATTCTGGCCAGGGGGGGAGGTGCTCCATCCCTCCCCCCCACGAATCTTGGCCGGACGGCTCTGCTCGGCAGGGATTCTGTGGAGCCGCCGGCCGGCTCTGCCAGCGGCTGGACATCTGGCCGCTGGCTAGCAGGGACGCAAATGGCGGCGGCCATAGCCGCCGCCGTTTGCGTCCCTGCAGTCAGCTGTGATAGGCTACATAAATGTTTATGTAGCCTATCACGGCTGATTAAAAAACAAAACAAAACACACGCATACGCAAATGGCGGCGCCCTTGGGAACCGCCATTTGCGTTCCTTATTTTGGCACGTCTTAGTCTATGTAAACATTTACGTAGACTACGGCGAAAATAAGGGGAACGCAAATAGTGTAGATGCTACGCTATTTGCGTTCCCCTTATTTTCGCCGTCTTAGTCTACGTAAATGTTTACGTAGACTAAGACGTGCCAAAATAAGGAAAGCAAATGGCGGTGCCCACGGGTGCTGCCATTTGCGTATGTGCATTTTTGTTTTTGTTTTAATCAGCCATGATAGGCTACGTAAACATTTACGTAGCCTATCACGGTGTTTTTTAAAATTTAGCCGTGACAGGCTATGTAAATCTTTACGTAGCCTATCACATTTTTTTTAAAAAAACTTGGAAATGGCGGCGGCGGTGGCCAGTCGCCGCCGCCGCCGCTGCTGAACCGCCGCCGGAGCCGTCACCGGAGCTGCCGCCGCCAGGAAGATCCGCCCCGAGATCCGTGGCAGAACTTTCGTACATCCCTACAGAAATCCTCTCTCAGGGCAGGGAAAAAACCCTAACTTGATCGTGCGGGAGCCAAAGCCCTTGTGTGACACAGCACAGCCTCCACCAGAAGACCAGCATGGGATAACAGCTCTGCTGGCAAAATACGGAGTCCACCACTTCCTAGAGGGCATGAAGTGAGACATTATGAGAGCACCTAATCTCCAAGCTCTTCTCTCTCAAAGCCTGGACCTTATTCTTTGGGATTTTATGTCACTGATTAATAGAGTCCAGCACAATCAACAAAGGACATTAAGATGGCTGGTGGGCCTTTGGTCATCTGATTAGGAAGGGTATTCCCAGTTCCTTGGACACTTGTTCAGAACATTTAGATTGAATGAAAGGATTGGGCAGCAACCCCCAGGGCCCATAACAGAAAATTCACCTGAATTATGACCATATTCTGCAAGCCCATCCTGACTCTCACCCCCATTCAAAAAGGTGTCCAGTGCTGATTCAAAAGGATAGAATCATAGAATAATAGGGTTGGAAGGGGCTTACGAGGCCATTGAGTCCAACCCCCTGCTCAATGCAGGAATCCAAGTCAGAGCATCCCTGACAGATGGCTGTCCAGCCTCACCTTGAACGCCTCCAGTGTGGGAGAGCCCACCACCTCCCTAGGTCATTGATTCCATTATCGTATTTCTCTAACAGTCAGGAAGTTTTTCCTGATGTTCAGCCATAAACTGGCTTCCTGTAACTTGAGCCCATGATTCCGTGTCCTGCACTCTGGGATGATCAAGGAGAGATCCTGGCCTTCTTCTCTGTGACAACCTTTCAAGTACTTGAATAGTGCTATCAAATCTTCCCTCAGTCTTCTCTTCTCAAGGCTAAACATGCCCAGTTCTTTCAGTCTCTCCTCATAGGGCTTTGTTTCCAGTCCCCTGATCATCTCTGTTGCCCTCCTCTGAACCCTCTCAATCCCTCTGAACCCTGAACCTGGGAGAGGATCATAAGTCAATCTGCACCCCCACAAGTGCCCTTTACGCACTGTCATGCGGGTTGATACTCCAAAGATTAAGAATAGACAAGGTCACGAACAGGCATAGGATCCTGCTAGGGATGTACGAAAATTCCGCCATGGATCTCGGGGAGGCCAAATGCCAGCGCATTCGGCCCCCCCAAATCAGTGGCAGAACGGCCCGCCCCCCTGCCCCCCCGGGACGAGACTTACCTTGGGCGGATCTTCCTGGTGGCGGCGGCGGCTGTGGCGGCGGCTCCGGCGGAGGCGGCCAGTCTTCCGACTGGCTGCCGCCGCTGCCATTTCCAGTTTTAAACAAAAAGTGATAGGCTACGTAAAGATTTATTTAGCCTATCATGGCTAGGTTTTTTTTAAAAAAAACAATGTGATAGGCTATGTAAATGTTTACGTAGCCTATCACGGCTGACTTAAAAAAAACCACACACGCGCGTACGCAAATGGCGGCGGCCATGGCCGCCGCCATTTCCGTTCCTTATTTTGGCACGTCTTAGTCTACGTAAACATTTACGTAGAGTAAGACGGCAAAAATAAGGGGAACGCAAATAGTGTAGATGCTACGCTATTTGCGTTCCCCTTATTTTCGCCGTCTTAGTCTACGTAAATGTTTACGTAGACTAAGACGTGCCAAAATAAGGAAAGCAAATGGCGGTGCCCACGGGTGCTGCCATTTGCGTATGTGCATTTTTGTTTTTGTTTTAATCAGCCATGATAGGCTACGTAAACATTTACGTAGCCTATCACGGTGTTTTTTAAAATTTAGCCGTGACAGGCTATGTAAATCTTTACGTAGCCTATCACATTTTTTTTAAAAAAACTTGGAAATGGCGGCGGCGGTGGCCAGTCGCCGCCGCTGCTGAACCGCCGCCGGAGCCGTCACCGGAGCTGCCGCCGCCAGGAAGATCCGCCCCGAGATCCGTGGCAGAACTTTCGTACATCCCTACAGAAATCCTCTCTCAGGGCAGGGAAAAAACCCTAACTTGATCGTGCGGGAGCCAAAGCCCTTGTGTGACACAGCACAGCCTCCACCAGAAGACCAGCATGGGATAACAGCTCTGCTGGCAAAATACGGAGTCCACCACTTCCTAGAGGGCATGAAGTGAGACATTATGAGAGCACCTAATCTCCAAGCTCTTCTCTCTCAAAGCCTGGACCTTATTCTTTGGGATTTTATGTCACTGATTAATAGAGTCCAGCACAATCAACAAAGGACATTAAGATGGCTGGTGGGCCTTTGGTCATCTGATTAGGAAGGGTATTCCCAGTTCCTTGGACACTTGTTCAGAACATTTAGATTGAATGAAAGGATTGGGCAGCAACCCCCAGGGCCCATAACAGAAAATTCACCTGAATTATGACCATATTCTGCAAGCCCATCCTGACTCTCACCCCCATTCAAAAAGGTGTCCAGTGCTGATTCAAAAGGATAGAATCATAGAATAATAGGGTTGGAAGGGGCTTACGAGGCCATTGAGTCCAACCCCCTGCTCAATGCAGGAATCCAAGTCAGAGCATCCCTGACAGATGGCTGTCCAGCCTCACCTTGAACGCCTCCAGTGTGGGAGAGCCCACCACCTCCCTAGGTCATTGATTCCATTATCGTATTTCTCTAACAGTCAGGAAGTTTTTCCTGATGTTCAGCCATAAACTGGCTTCCTGTAACTTGAGCCCATGATTCCGTGTCCTGCACTCTGGGATGATCAAGGAGAGATCCTGGCCTTCTTCTCTGTGACAACCTTTCAAGTACTTGAATAGTGCTATCAAATCTTCCCTCAGTCTTCTCTTCTCAAGGCTAAACATGCCCAGTTCTTTCAGTCTCTCCTCATAGGGCTTTGTTTCCAGTCCCCTGATCATCTCTGTTGCCCTCCTCTGAACCCTCTCAATCCCTCTGAACCCTGAACCTGGGAGAGGATCATAAGTCAATCTGCACCCCCACAAGTGCCCTTTACGCACTGTCATGCGGGTTGATACTCCAAAGATTAAGAATAGACAAGGTCACGAACAGGCATAGGATCCTGCTAGGGATGTACGAAAATTCCGCCATGGATCTCGGGGAGGCCAAATGCCAGCGCATTCGGCCCCCCCAAATCAGTGGCAGAACGGCCCGCCCCCCTGCCCCCCCGGGACGAGACTTACCTTGGGCGGATCTTCCTGGTGGCGGCGGCTGTGGCGGCGGCTCCGGCGGAGGCGGCCAGTCTTCCGACTGGCTGCCGCCGCTGCCATTTCCAGTTTTAAACAAAAAGTGATAGGCTACGTAAAGATTTATTTAGCCTATCATGGCTAGGTTTTTTTTAAAAAAAACAATGTGATAGGCTATGTAAATGTTTACGTAGCCTATCACGGCTGACTTAAAAAAAACCACACACGCGCGTACGCAAATGGCGGCGGCCATGGCCGCCGCCATTTCCGTTCCTTATTTTGGCACGTCTTAGTCTACGTAAACATTTACGTAGAGTAAGACGGCAAAAATAAGGGGAACGCAAATAGTGTAGATGCTACGCTATTTGCGTTCCCCTTATTTTCGCCGTCTTAGTCTACGTAAATGTTTACGTAGACTAAGACGTGCCAAAATAAGGAACGCAAATGGTGGCGGCCGTGGCCGCCGCCATTTGAGTACATGCGTTGTTGTTGTTTTTAAGTCAGCCATGATAGGCTACGTAAACATTTACGTAGCCTATCACGGCTGACTGCAGGGATGAAAACGGCGGCGGCTATGGCCGCCACCATTTGCGTCCCTGTTAGCCAGCGGCCGGATGTCCGGCTGCTGGCGGATCCGGCCAGCGGCTCCGCAGAATCGCTGCGGAGCACAGCCGGCTGGCCAGGATTCCGGGGAGGGGAGAAACTGAGTGCCTCCCCCCCCGGCAAGGGTTCCAGTGGGAGGGATGGAACGCCTCCCCCCCAACCATAAACATAATTCGTGAAAGGTGAGTACCTTTCGTACATCCCTAGATCCTGCATGCTGCACCTACTTATCAATATTAATTTAACAAATGTACCTGCTGTGGATACATTTCTAATTCAGAGAAAAGTGGGCCAGGAATGAATCCCAGAAATTTTCTAAAATGCCCATTTCAAAGCACACTGCATACTCCTACCACTGGACCACTACAACAATCTCACGGGGGGCTCGGTTCAAACTGCGGATGGCCCATTTGGATAGGGCTATTGCCCTGTGCCAGCCTTCCTGTCCCCTTTTATCCAAACGAAGGCCCTGCAACCGATAAATCTTGGAGGCCACTGAGGCAAGAATATAATCCACTTCCTATTGAGCCTTCTTAGTATAATAAGTAGGTCTGGGCACTAGAAACCCATAAACAAATTTCCCAACTGAGGTGGTATACCATTGAATGAAGGCAACCAAGGCCCATCCAACCCCTCTACAGAAAGTTCTGTTGGAGAACACCAAGTAGTCCATGTGTGACACCATCTTGTGTCTCACCTTGTCCTTTCTACCATCCTCTGGCTAGGGATGTACGAAACGACTTACCTGTTTCGTTTCGTACATCCGCGGTGGGGGGGAGGCGCTCCGTCCCTCCCCCCAAAATCCTCGATGGCTGGCTCCGCTCCGCGGCAACCCCGCAGAGCCGCCGGCCGCGGCAGCCCGCAGTGACATCCAGCCGCTGCTGGGCTGCTCATGGACGCAAATGGCGGCCGCCTTAGCCGCCACCATTTGCGTCCCTTTTTTTTGCATTGATAGGCTACGTAAATATTTACGTAGCCTATCACGGCTAAAATGGTGAAGCGAATGGTGGCCGCAGACACGGCTGCCATTCGCAGAGCAATGCGAACAGCAGCAGGTGAGTGCTCTGTTTCGCGCTCCTTTCGCAGGGTGGGGGGTGGGGGGCTTCGTCCCACCACAGGTTTCATGGGGCCGAATGCGCTGGCATTCGGCCTCACCGAGATCCGTGGCGGAATTCTCCCCATCCCTACCTCTGGCCTGTGCTATCCTTCAATATGTCTTTACAGAAAGGGGGAGAAGTACATCTACCAACTCCCCCCTCTGTAACTTCTCTGGTAGCTGGCGGTATATAGCATCATATAGGTGGTACTGACAGCTGGAATTACATCTTTATTTACCTTAACATACAGGACATCCCTCCCTAAGACTGAGCAGGATTGTGCCATTGGGCCAGGGCACATCCGCCCCTGTTATACCACAGCTTCATGAAATGTGCCCCAGGTAGAGTACAGGCTGCATCAGTCCCAGGTCAGGTCATGCAAGCACGTGACCTTTCTCACCTCAATCCTGAGTTACTGTGGCAATGGCAGAAATACCCTGGAATGGTTCCACCACTGCAGACACCTGAGAGATGACTGGTGTGTGTGTGTGTGGTGGGGGAGTTCATCCTACAGGTACTGAACACTGAAGCTGACAGCACTAGGTAAATCTAAAACTAGAAGAAGTTTTAATAGCACCAAGGTGCGGTGAGTTCATCATTACTGACACAGAGGGCTAGAAAACCAGTGCGGATATCCCTGACCCAGATACTATACCTAATGACACTTATGACCTAATGTCTTGATCCTTCAAGAGCTGCAGAAGAAACTGGGTCCAAGACCCGAGGCAGAGCCGTGCTGGAAGAAGCTTCAAGCACATCCAAGTGCTGAGTCCAGGATTGCTAATGTAGAGGGCTCAGAAGCCGGCATGGATGTCGCTGATCCAGACGCTTGATCTGATGACACGAGATGGCTTGAACCTTTGACAACAGCAGAAGGAACTGGGCCCATAACCTGTGGCGGAGCTGTGCTGGAAGAAGCTTTGATCATGTCCAAGCGTGCTGCAACAGAAAGTAATAAGCTATGCTGGGTATGTCTCTGAGTTTGTTAGGGCCAGAAGTCCCCCACTGCATTTGAAATGGATAAAGGGATGGGCACAATCCCTTTGTCTTTCTTCCCTGCCTCTAATCTAGCCAATATTAAGGTAAATCTGGCTGGGCCTCATCTTCAGAAGAAGAATCATGCCTTCTCCATTGGCAAGTGGGCAGAGTGCTTTGTCATTCCCCTTCTTGCCCCCTTGCCCCTTCTTGGGGGGCATCCTGTACAAGTGATGGATGACTTGGCCCCATAGGACAACCCACACACCACAAAGGTAATGGAAGACACAAACAAAAGCAGGGGGGTCTCAGTTCAGGCCTTACCACCTGATATCCCCTCAAATCAGAGCAGAAAAATGAGAGAGAGAGAGAGAGAGAGAGAGAGAGAGAGAGAGAGAGGTAGAATCATAGAATAGTAGGGCTGGAAGGGGCCTACATGGCCATCGAGTCCAACCCCCTGGTCAATGCAGAAATCCAAGTCAGAGCATCCCTGACAGATGGCTGTCCAGCCTCACCTTGAATGCCTCCAGTGTGGGATTCTCAGGATATATAAGGGATTCTCAGGAGGTCACCCCTCGAAGCACTGACCCGACCTGACCCTGCTTAGCTTCAGCAAAATAGAAACCTCATGTTCCTTCAGACCGTGTCCTTGGAGCAAATGTTGAAGCCTCTGCCCAGCAAATTGGATAGAGGTACTACCCAGGAGGTGTGCCACCAAAAGAACCCCCCATCCTACTGGGCTACCAATCTCCATAGGCAAGGGTTGGCAGTGTCTCACCAGGGTTTCAGGCAGGGTTCTTTCCTTGCCCTACCTGGAGAAGGCAGGGATCAAACCCGGGATCTTCTGTATACAAAGCAGGTGCTCCATCAGACTGAGCTATGGCCCCTCCTCAAAGGCCCCAGTCTTCAAACCTTGGACAAGCAGGCCCCTGCAAAAATTGGCTCAGGCTGAGACTCACCCTCTCTGCTCCTTCAAGGGTGGGGGGGAACCAAGAACACTGAAGCAGCTGAAACAGCCGTGACGGCTGCCATGGCTCCTATCTGTGCTCCGGCACACATATACCAGCCCCAGGTGGAGGGCAGGCAGCAGGAGTGCTGATGATGCCCTACTGCCCAAAACCATTACTGGGAGCCACAACTCCCACTTCTGATGCAGCCATGGCAAGACCCGGGATGAGAAGCGGCCGCCCAGCTGGGAGGTGCTCGCCAGCAGAAACGCCGCCGCTGCTCAGGCAGCCATCATGCAGGCCGATGCCTCCCCTGATGCTGAAGCCACCCCTTCGCAAGAAAAGGCCGATGCTGCCTCTCTCTTGGCCATTTTCAACACAAAGAGGTGTTGAGGGGGGCACCGGAGAGCTAAGAGCTCCTCATGGTCCCCCCCCATCCCTGTTGGTGCCACCAGAGTCCATCAGTGGTGGTCGCTCACATCTCCTCACCCCACTTCTGCCCGCAACAGCCCCCCTGCAGCCAGGCAAGCAGGATGCAGGGTAGGGCATTTCTGTACAGCATTAAGAAGCAGGCAAAGAAGCCGTGCTCCAAATTAAGAGATCCCATCCCAGTTCATTCTGCTTCTTCGGCTTTCCCTTTCACTCAATGGATGAAACTGATTGTGTCTCCATGTGTACAATCATAGTTTAGCAGCAGAAACATTGCATGAGACTACTGAGCTGACTGAATACAGCAACTCTAGGTATCCCTGGTGTGGTGACCTTGGTAACCACGTGCATGCAGACACCTCCCTTGGTGCTCACCAGGCTCCCTGACCTTCCTGATTTTTATTTTTATATTTGTTTAACAATAAAACATTAAAAAAAAAACCAGGAAGCTGGCATGCTGCAAAGGAAACAGCTAGGGGTGTATGAAACCCACTTACCAGTCTGCTAAAGGGGTCTGCGGGGGGGGGAGGCAATCCGTCCCTCCCCCTGGAATCCTCCCTGGCTGGCTCCGCTCTGCAGTTTGTCCATGGAGCCACCGGCTGGGCCCGTCCGCAGCCAGACTTCCATCCGCTGCCACGCAAATGGTGTCTGGCATAGCGGACACCTTTTGTGTCCCTGCCCTTGGCTGTGATAGGCTACATAAATATATGTATATATATATATATATATATATATATATATATAGTATTTATATATTTATAAATTTATATAAATATAAATTTAAATATATAAATATATGTGACATAGCCTATCACAGCAAAATACAGGGACGCAAATGGCGGTGGCTACGGCAGCCGCCATTTTCATCCCTGCAGGCTGCCCAGCAGCTGGATATCCGGCTGCGGGCGGTCCCAGCCAGTGGCTCCACGGAATCTCCATGGAGCGGAGCCGGCTGGAGAGAATTTCAGGGGGAGGGATGGAGAGCCTCCCCCCCACTGTGAATGTCACCCTTCAAAAAGGTAAGAGAGCCAGTGTAGTGTAGTGGTGAGAGTGACGGACTGGGAGCCGGGAGATCCGGGTTCTAGTCCCCACTTGGCCATGGAAGCTCACTGGGTGACTTTGGGCCAGTCACAGACTCTCAGCCCAACCTACCTCACAGGGTTGTTGTTGTGAGGATACAACGGTGAGGAGGAGGATAATGTAAGCCGCCTTGAGTTCCTTGCGAGAGGGAGAAAGGCGGGGTATAAATGCAATAAATAAATAAATAAAGTCACTTTCGTACATCCCTAGCTCCGGAGTGCTTTCTGTGGGAGCTGACTAGTAGCTCTTCTCCCATCAGCTCCAGGTGGCCACCTTCTTAAATGCCCCACAATGCAATGCAGCACCACACCCAACAGACCTGGTGGTGCTTCCAGGGGGCTAATAGCAGCCCTATACTGAGGGTCTATTCAAGTCTGGTGCCAGCTCTGTCTTCTCTTTACCTGCTAGAAGAAAATTGGTGTTGCACTGACATACTTAGAAGGCTGGAAGAAGATTTTCCATGGATGACCATAGCAGCTATATCTGTGACAGCAACCTGGCTGTTTCTCATCACATGGAGGCTTTATTTGAAGCTCCTCTGTGAATCAAACCTATATAATGTCAACAATGGAGGGAATCCAAAGACATGTTGTTGTTAGTTCAGTCTCCCAGGACAGGAGACAGAAGAGCAATTGCAGCCTGGCAGAGCAAATAATAACACTGAGAACCAGTGTGGTGTAGTGGCAAGAATGTTGGACTGGGAGTCAGGAGATCCGGGTTTTAGTCCCCAGTCGGCCATGGAAGCTCACTGGGTGACTTTGGGCCAGTCACAGACTGTCAGCCCAACCCACCTCACAGGGTTGTTGTGAGGATAAAATGGAGGAGGGGGAGGATTATGTATACTGCCTTGGGTTCCTTAAGGAGGAAAAAAGGCGGGATAGAAATGAAATGAAATGAAATGAAATGGAATGAATGAATGAATGAATAATACCTTATTGTGTATTAAGATTATCCATAGGACTGGGTGGCAGCGTACCACATATATCTTTTCTCCTGTACATTTTTCTTTAAACAAATTTCTCATAGTGATATGGTCTCCTCTAATGCAATATACAGAGGGCATATGGTCTCCCTGCAGCCTCATATGTATTTCTTAAGGCTACAGTTGCAGACAAACATTGCATATCTGAATGAAGTGATCTCACTAACAAATTAAAATACATGGGGCTTTGATTTTCAGGAATGTTGTAGTGCACTTAAAGATTAAGTCCAACTGCTGCCCAAACCGGATATCCTTTAACATTACACTATGATAGGGATTAGGATGGAACAGATAATGAATGCACCAGGGTTAGGATAACAGATAAGTAATAAGCCATTGTGGGAGAGGAATTGTTCAGGGAGGAAGATAATGGAGATAACTTTCCAGTGAGTATTGAAACAACTTATGGAAATGATTAAACACTGAAATGCACTGATGTTTTTGGAGAGATATAAGCACACACACACCTTCCCCTGCCCCCTATGCTATAGCCTTAGAATATGTTGATCATTAGTTATATATCTGAAAGCCAACCTTTATATGGTAAGCAATGAAGGCTGAGTGCTGAAGAATTGATGCTTTCGAACTGTGGTGCTGGAGAAGACTCTTATGAGTCCACTGGACTGCAAGGAGGTCAAATCAGTAGGGATATCAGAGAATTCTGCCATGGATTCTGGTCAGGCCAGATTCATTAGAATCCCCCCCCCCGGAATCTGTGGCAGAACGGCCTCCCGCCCCCTGCTCCCCCGTGAAATCCCCCCATGATGGAACTTACCTGGGGTGGATGCGGTGGCGGCTCCGGCGGTGGAAGCTGGTATTCCGGCCAGCCACGGCCAGGCTGCTGTGGCCGCCATTTGCGTCCTTGCAGCCGTCATAGGCTACATAAGTATTTACATAGCCTATCACGGCAAAGAGCAGGGGCTAAAATGGTGTAGCGGCCACCATTTGCGTCCCTGCCTTTGCAGTGATAGGCTACGTAAATACTTACGTAGCCTATCACGGGTGCTTGCAAGGACGCAAATGGTGGCTGCTATGATGGCTGCCATTTGCGGCTGCAGCAGCCCGGCCACAGCTGGAACTCTGGCTGCGGATGGCCCTGGCCAGTGGCTCTGCAGAGCCGCTGCGGAGCGGAGCCGGCCAGGGAGGATTCCGGGGGGAGGGACGGAGCGCCTCCCCCCCCACTGCGGATGCCCCTGCGTGGAGCCAGGTAAGGGATTCGTACCTCCCTACAAATCAGTCAGTCCTAAAGGAAATCAACCCTGACTGCTCATTGGAAGGACAGATACTGAAGCTGAAGCTCAAATATTTTGGCCACCTAATGCGAAGAGAAAACTCCCTGGAAAAGACCCTGATGCTGGGAAAGATTGAAGGCAAAAGGAGAAGGGGACAGCAGAGGATGAGATGGCTAGATAGCATCACCGATGCAATGAATATGAACTTGAGCACACTCCAGGAGAGAGCGCAGGACAGGAAGGCCTGGTGTGCCATGGTCCATGGGGTCACGAAGAGTCGAGTACGACTTAACAACTGAACAATGTTAGGCTGCTTCTCCAGAGTCATTTAAAGGAGATGTGTGTTTCTCCTCTTTTGTGCTGCACATTGTAAAAGACAATTACACATTTTCTTTTCTTTTTAAAAAAGATTTGTAACTTCCCTGCAGCTGAAGTATATTTTGTTTATTTCCCATCTGTAAAATATATACATCCCATTTACTAGTCAAGTGCATTTATTTATTGTGGACTTTATCTCTATGCCCAATTATATTGTCTTCAGATCAGCATAACTAATTTCATTTGCTTTGGCCTGGTGCAGTTAACATAAGGCTTAACCATGGTTAGCACTAATGATGGCTTGTTGTCTTAACGTCTGGTCAAAATCCTAAACATTCAGTGAAAACGTGTGGTTTAGCTTGCCAAGCTCAGTTCCACCCCCCCACCCAGGAGAAATGTACAGGTTCTCAGAAAGTGCTCCCTGTCATTTTGCAAGCAGAGAAGCAGGAGTGGTGGGGAAACTGCTTTAAGCGTTCCAGCATTGTTTGCTTCAGGCGGGTGTAACACATGCAGCCCAGTCCTTTGCATGTTTATTCAGACAACAGTCCCACTGGATTTAGTCGGGCTTATTCCCAGACAAGTGTCCATAGGATTGCTGTTTTAACTATGGCAAATGAAACCATGGCTTGCAAACCCACTTCTACCATGAATTTACATCTTTCTTTCTTTTTTTTGCGTAATCCTTAACCATAGTTTAGGCATTTAGGCATGATACTTAACCAAGGCTGAATCTACACAAAGCATTTATACCATTATCATACTGTTATCATAACTATTGGTACACGTTACACCAATGGGCACTGTCAGGATTCCCTTTCCCCCCACTGATCTTCAAACGCCGAATCAAACACAGACAAGAGGCTTCAATTTACAGCTTTTAATTCCATTACCACAATGGATCATACAGATGCAAATTCTCAGTGACTCTCAGTCTGTAAGGAAATGCCTTCAGGGGGTTCAAAAGGTAGCTATGAAAGTTGCCCACCATTTGAAAGAAAGGCGGGCTCACTAGCCTAGCTTAAGGGCTGGAGGGAGGTCACTCTCTCTCTTGTGGCACCGCTGTTCAAGTGCAGGGCCAATTGGGAAGACCTCCTGAGTTCTGCCCCATCCATCTCCCTCTTGGCTCTGTGTCTGTGCCTTGCATCTGTTAATTCAGAGTTGCCAAACACTGCCCTTCCCTGTTTGCTATCCCTAACGGGGCAGGGGGTGGGGTGAAGGGGGGCCTTCCTCCAGCTGCACCTTTAAAACCTGAGGAGCCTGCCTTGACATCTCTGGAATAGCCTGGGAACGTACCTCCCCCATGTCTGATGGCTCCTCTTCAGATTCTAAACTGCTCTGCCAGTGCCACTTCCTGTGCTCAGAAGCGCCCCTGACAGGCACCAACAGTTATGAAAATGGTATGATAATGGTATAACTGCTATGTGTAGATTCAGCCCATGGTTAAAGAAATCATACCACGGCTAAGCCTGTATAAATCTTTTGAGTCAGCATGTAGTTTTATACTTTCCCTGTAATTGTAATTCTAAACTGTTCTCTAGTTTGAATGAAGTAAGAAAGAGTTCACACATTTCTCTCTTAGTAGGACTTGTCTGGTAGTTCTCCATCAGCACAGGTAAGAATATTCAAACCTGTCAGTTTCACTCTCTCCTACATCTATTTTTTTTAAAAAAAAAAAAAAACTCAAGTTCTTTCTCTCCTGAATATGAAGAACTTCGGAAATTTTGGAAAATTCTTATAAAATATATTTTTTAAAAACAAAACAAAACCAAATTTACACATTTCTTCATATATGGGAGAGAAAGAACTGGATTTTTTTTTTTTAAAGAAATTCAAATGGAGGAGAAAGTGAAACTGACAGATCTGTCCATCCCTACCAGGATCTACCTTCTGACCACTCTAACTAACAGGAAAGATGTTTAGTCATATTTGAGGCATCCTGACAATCCAAACAGTTGCCTTGGGGAACCATTAAACCTGGGGATTTGTGGAACCCTCTTGAGAAATGATTTATCGAGTTCTTTTTAGTTTCTCTCAGAGTTCCTTCTGGGAGGAACCTTCCCATTTGCATTGCTTTTGGCTGTAGTTGAAATCTAGTGATAACCTCAGCGATAATGGAAGGCCCCTGAAAAAAATTTTAACTGGTCTTTTGTTTTCCATCGAAATTCCTCTGAGGAAAGGTGCCTCTTGCCTAGAACTGACTGGAGGTAATATGATTTAGTGGCCTGCACTTAGTATAACCATTCATCATTTTATTGCTTTATAAGTGGAAAATATAATACTAGATGAGTAACTTGACTCTTTAATTAGGAGCTGATAAACAACCATAGAAAAAATAATAATCTGCAGACACAAAATTAGAAGCTGCTGCTTACCTTCATCTATTATGAGTCAGGGACAGCCCAAAGAATGAGATGCCTTTATTTTGTCACCGAAATATCTCAATTTCTTCATTGAATGTCTATATTTGAATGACTTAGGGCATAATCCTATGGCTGCTAGTCAGCGGCTAGACAGCCATAGGATAGGTCGGTTCCCTGAGAACCGACCTTCACCCCCTCCCATGCTGCTTTGCAGGCAGTGCTGAATGGACCCGCACTCCGCACTTGGAAGAGGATCGTGGAGAGGTGAAAACGGGGCATTCCTGGGGGTGTGCTGGCGTGGGGAACTTGGAAATGCTGGTATGATACATCCAACGCGTTGTCTGGCCACTGCTTCCCCCGCTCCAATTTCCTGTGGCTAGACAGCTGAAATCGGCTGTCTAGCCACAAATGAAGGGCGGTTGTAGCATGAACTGGACAATTCCCTCTGTGCTTCTCCTGCCCTGCATTGGATAGGCAGCCGCTGCCTCCAAGTTTGTAGGCAGCTGCCTATCCTGGTAGGATTTCTCCCTTAAAGGCATTAGAAAAGCACAACTGAAAACCAAATTGCAACCAAAATAATGGTAGCCCTTAAAGAAGCAAAATAATTTAAAATGGGAATGAAAAAAGCTCAGGTCCCATTTCTGATATCATCTATTGTGATTATTAACATCTTTGGGCAGCCTTGGATGAATTAGGAAACCAGAATCTTTGCGATGAAAGTCAGAAGTCAAATATTTACTGCACCATTATAGTCTCATTTCATATATTATACAGGGTTATCCCTAACGTCTGGAATTTACCTAGCCTTATTAACCAACATGTCTGCTCAAATTAAAATATAAGAGGGGGGGGGAAGGCTAGGAAGAAGAAAGTCTCAGACAATTGTAGATCTATTTTAAAAATGGAGGATATACAATTGTCCAAGACTTTCTTCTTCCAAGGGGTCTTAAGGGCACTGGAACCTGAAACCATCACATAACCTGGTAGAGCCCAATTTGAATGTCTGTAACCCCTCCTCCTCTATATCATCTTAAGACTCTGTCCATGCAGACATCCCCACTGCAACGTTTAGTCAGCTTACCCCCCCATGCCCCACCAACCTGTTTTTTGTAACATCTTGCCAAGCCCATAGCCAGACTAAAAATGGGGGGGGGGGGATAGCAGGGCAGTTTCTCTGGTCTACAGGCCTTTTTAAATACAAAATTGTAAACTGTTTTATTTAACCCTTATTTTGCAGCCATACTGCAATTTCTGTACATTCAAAAAATATCACTAAGCAACTTCAACAATTTCTAACAAGTAACAAAAAAGGTATAGTAATCAAGAATAATCCATTAGTAGAAAATCAAGAATAAGCTATAATGGGAGTATTTTTAATCATAGGATAATAGAGTTGGAAGGGGCTACTTAGGCCATTGAGTCCAACCCCATGCTCAGTGAAGGAATCCAGTTTAAAGCATCCCAGTCTTTGCTTGAATACTTCCAGTAACAGAGAGCCCACAACCTCCCTAGGCAGTTGGTTGGTTCTGTTGTCTGACTCCTATTAGGAAGTTTTTCCTGATGTTCAACCAAAATCTGTTTTCCTGTAACTCAAGCCCCTTACTTTATGTCCTACAAACTTAGATGACAGAGAACAGGTTGCAGCCATCTTCTTTGTGACAACGCTTTAGGTACTTCAAAAGTGCTAATATCCCCCCTCAGGCTTCTCTTCTCAATGCTATACATACCCCGTCCCTTTAATCTTTCCTTGTAGGACTTAGTTTCTAGTCCCCTGATAATCTTTGTTGCCCTTCTCTGAACTCAATCCTTCTTAAAGTGTGGTGTCCAGAACTGGACACAGTATTCAACAGGAGGTCTGATCAGAGAAAGTAGAGTAGAACTATCACTTCCTGTGATTTTGAAACTATACTTCTATTGATGCAACTTAAAACTGCATTTATCTTTTTTTGCAGCCACATCACACTGCTGACTCATATTTAAGTTGTGATCAAATACAATTCCAAGAACCTTTTCACAAGTACTATTGCCAAACCAGGTGTCCCCCATCTTATACCTGTGTATTGATTTCTTTCTTTTTTTCCTAAATGAAAAACTTTGAACTTGCCTCTGTTAAATTTCATTGCTATTTTCTGCCCAGTCTTCTAACCTATCAAGATAATTTTGAATGTTGATTGTCTTCTAAGGTATCAGCTATCCCACCCAATTTTGTGTCATCTGCAAGTGTGATAAGCATCCCCCCTCTCTCTCTTGAACTACTCTTCCTGTTGAGTTTTCCTGCCATGGAATCCTACTTATCAGTGCTCTGAGTTTCTTAAAATCAGCTCTTCTGAAGTTCAAAGGAGTTTATGAAGACGTTGTGATGGTGCTTTGTGGTCAGCAGATTCACATGCTCTTGGCTGCTTCAAAAGCGTTGTTGAAGCAGTATCATTTTGCATTTCTTGCAACTGCCTCCCAACGTGGTTAGTAAGTTTCAATGCTGCCTTGATATCCAGATTCTTCCGCTGCAGCAGTGATATTACAGGTTTAAGATATCCCAGTACTTTTAGCATAATTTCACTAAGGGGCAGTAGGGAGGGGGAGAAAGACTAGTGATCTGGTTAAGCAATCCAATAGCTTCAGATTGGATGACAACTTTTTCTGCAAGGGGAAGATTCACTGATTAACTTGAGTGTGGAAATAATTGATTCTTTGCCTGAATATAAAACCATAACTGAATCCAAGTGTCCAGTCCATCATTAAACCAACAGCTGTTTTAAAGAACTGCTTTTATGAATCTGAGCAACATGGCCCTTCTTATAAATTACATACGTGTTCACACTAGTCAAAATATTCCTTCATCTCACTCTCAGGTATAGCTTCAATTGCATGTATATTAGGAATCTTTCAGCAGATTCCATCACAGCATCTGTACCTTTAAGAAGAATAACAAAGGCTTTTCCCTTGCTTTTTCTAAAATTTCTGTAATAAATTTGTTTGTAAAAATTAAGAGGGGGCATATAACATTTAGGGGGCAGCACCCCTTCCCCCAGCCCCCCAAACATATAGGTTAATTGGCCATTCTGAGAACCTTCGATGACCACCCATTGAAGACAAAAACTGTAGGTCCACATATAATTAAATGGAAATGTTGGGTGATGATGATGATGATGATGACAATTATGATTTAATCCTATTGCTCCTGTCTAGAAGAGGAGGAGGAGAGAAGGGAACCCAGTCCAGCAATATTTCTCCTACAAAAGTAGGGATGGCGGAGAATTTCTCCATGAATCTTTGGGAGGCCGAGTGCCGACACATTTGGCCCCCCGAAAGTGTTGGGGAAATTCTCCGCCGGCCCCCTGCCCCCCGCCCCCCCCCAGGATGGGACTTACCTTTGGCGAATGTCCCTCTTGGCGGCGGGTCCCGGCGGTGGTTCGGCGGTGTTTCGGCGGGGGCGGTGGCTGGTCTCCTGACTGGCTGCCGCCGCCACCATTGCAAAATAAAAAAGTAAATTTTTAAAAAAAACACCAGTGATAGGCTACGTGACGATTAACGTAGCCTATCACGGCTAGATTTCCAAAGTCAGCCGAGATAGGCTACGTAAATTGTCACATAGCCTATCACGGGTGACTTTGAAAAAAAAAAAAAAAAAAGCTCGTACGCAAATGGCGTCGCCCATGGGGCGACACCATTTGCGTTCCTTAGTTCGGCATGTCTAGTTTACGTAAAGATTTACGTAGACTACGGCGAAAATAAGGGAATCCTATTTGCATTGTCCTTATTTTCGCTGTAGTCTACATAAATCTTTACGTAGACTAGACGTGCCAAACTAAGGAACGCAAATGGCGGCGCCATTTGTGTACGCGGTTTTTTTTTTCTTTTTCAAAGTCACCTGTGATAGGCTACGTGATGATTTACATAGCCTATCATGGCTGACTTTGGAAATCTAGCCGTGATAGGCTACGTTAATCGTTACGTAGCCTATCACTTTTTTTTTTTTCACTTTTTCTTTCATGGCCGGGGAGACGGGGCGCTTCTCCCCGGTCTGAATTTCGGCCGGGTGAGGCGGGGCACCTCCCCCCCCAGCCTGAATTTCGGCTGGGTGAGGTGGGGCACCTCCCCCCCTCGCCTGAACTTTGGGGGGAGAAGCAAAGCACCTCCCCCCCCACTGTGAAGCAAGCTGCGGGACAAGGTAAGTCCCTTTCGTCCATCCCTATACAAAAGCATTCCTAATAACTAGCTTTTGAATCTGAGAAAGAGCCAGCTAGAACCAGGGCACCATGTCATTCTTTTGAAAAGGGAGAATGGAATGAAGCCACAGTTTAGATTCAGCTGGGTTGCAAGAGTGGATAACCACCCAGAGCCTTCACTTTTTTAGTGAGAAAGAGTTAATTTTAGAGGGCATCAGGAGTTACATTACAAACTCTGAAAACTGCAGATTACAAAGATGAATTGTTCATGCAAAGAAATTGACTTTACAATGAAATGAGAGATTTGAAACCTTTCAGCAGTTTAATAAACCATATAAATAGAACTGATGGGCTGGGGCCAGAGCTGCTCAGCCCACCTGTCTACCTCCAGCTGCAGTCAAAACACCCATGGGTAACAGGAGCAAAATAACCTCTCTCTTTCATTCACGGCCCTGGCAGGCAGATGGAGGCAGACCTGCCTTTAGGAATTAAAATACTGATGTGTTCTGCCAGTGTAGAATGAAGACATTTCACTGGCTGACAAGGCAACAAGGATCTTATTTGTTACTCTGACAACCAATCATTGTATGACATTGGTCCTGTCAGAACTTCTCCATACCTCTGGCTCAGCAATGACAGGAGGCTAAGAAATGATGCATACGCAATAGGGCTGCCATGTGGAGGCCATTTTAAATCCACTCCATGAGATATCTAGCACCACATGGTGAGCCAGCCATTTTCTCTGCGCAGGTGCAAATGCAGATCAGGGGTGGGAGACAGTGGAAGCTGGTGGCTCTGATTTCAGTGGGGCTGTGAATCCATTCCAGGTTTCAGTAAGAACCAGCCAGAACTCTAAAGAAGCTACCCAAGGTGCTGAACCTATTTTGGGGGTAGGGTTTAGCACCTTGAATAGCTCCTTTAGAGTTCTGGATGGTTCTTACTGAAACCTGGAATGGATTCACAGCTCCCCCAAAAAATTGGAGCCACCAGCCTCCACTAGTCAGAGATGGAGACTGGACAACACTGCCTCACTGGCACTGAGATGCTCACTTGCCACATTTGGCTACTGAAAATATGTTCTTCAAAATGGCTGTGATGTATGTGCTGGTCCTGTATGGTGTGGATGTAGCTTATCTCAGGAAGCCATTTTCCCCATACAGGTCTTCACATCCTTTGAGACCATCCAGGGAGGCCCTGCTAAAAAATCACCCCATAAAAGTGGTTAAATCAGTGGAAGGCTGAAACAGGTCCTTGGTAGTGATGGCCCCTAACCTACAGAAAAGTTGTCCAGGAGGATGAACCTTAGCCAAAACCTCCTTATTGTTAAAGGACAATGCACAATCTTTGCATTTAGGAAAGCTTTAGAAGGATCTCCCTGAGTAATGTTAGGTGTGGACAAACATGCAATGTTTAGGTTTATTGAGATTCTCTGATTTCTTTCTTGAAGTTTGTTTTACCTTGTTTGTCTTCCTGAATGCGTCTTTCTTCTTTCTTTCTTTCTTTCTTTCTTTCTTTCTTTCTTTTTTGGTTGGGAAAAATGCACATTTTCTAAAGTGTGCATTTTTCCTCATCGAAAATGAACATTTCCTCCCATAGGCTAAAGCATGAAAATGTGGACTGGGGTGCACAAGTGTGGACATGAGCACATGCAGATTTTTGGACATGCACAGTTGTGCATATGCATACTTTCAAATGTTAATGCGAATTTAGGAAATTGCAAAATTTTCCCCAAAACTGTGTTCCTGCTCATGTTCAGAGTTGCAAACAGAACATGTTCACATGATTTGCGAACAAGAATGTAATACTCATACATCCCCATGCTCTGTGGATCTAGCAGAGACATTATGTTGTAACAGAGGGGTGGGCTACTTGTGAACCTCGAGATGTTTTGGTCTTCAACTCCCATCACCCCTAGCCAGCATAGCCAAATGGCTATGGGACTTGTAGGCCAAAATAACTGGTGAGCCCCAAGTTTCCATTGTAATGGTTAGAGTGTTAAACTTTGACTAGGGAGACCTCAGCTCAAATCTCCACTCACTCATGAAGCTCACTCTGTAACTGTGGGCCAGCCGCTATCACTTAACATAACCTACATCACAAGATTATTTTAAGGATAAAAGTGCACTTAATTCCTTCTGTTTTGCTTTTCCCTGTGAACTATAGTGTGATGCATGTTCCTCTTCCTTTATTCTCCCAACTTGTTGTTGGGTTGAATGCAATGAGGCTTACCTTTGAATAAACATAGCGATCGTGGGTGGGGTTTTTTACATTTATATTTTGAAAATTGTTGGCAACTGTGTAACAATATATTGTACATAAAACAAAATTTCTGCATCCACCCAAGTGATGTTGGATGCAGAAATAGAGCTGGAGGTTGCAGTAATATCTATAATACTTGTTAGAAAAATGTGCCTGAAAAGTAGGCAATATTCATCGTGGCTGGTCTATCCCCCACCTCCACACACCTTAAAATCCCATCTGAGATCTCCGATGGACAGAACAGATCTGTATACCCAAACTAGAGCACACAGATATTAGTTTCCTCCATTGAAAAATGGGTGGATAGGTGGGTGCACTGGAATCAGAGCTCTCAAGCTGTAAGAGAGGATGGGATTGGGAAATTTTCCCTTTCAGATAACTGACTTGAGCACTTTCAGCATTCAAGTGCAATTTAACAGTTTTGATTTGTTGGATTCAATGTTGATTTTTCATCCCCTGAAACTCTCGCTTTGAATTTTGCCTTTCCCAGATTTGCATACCATGACCTCAAGGGAATAATCAACTTTCCAATGCATTTTCAAATGTTCTATTCCAAACAGTTTGAGGGTGAGATGCAAAGCTTAAGAAGTAAATATATAAAAATGCCATTCTCATGGCTCTCTACCCTGACAATGAAGGATTACTTACAACATTTAAATAGGGATGCTGATATACTCTAAACCTCCCTTTTGAGCCTGCTTTACCAGTATGTTGAAATGAAACATTTTAGATGGCATTTCACATGCACAGATTTCCTGTCACACACAAAATCATGATGAAAAGAAGATGAAAATGCTAAATTAATACCCAGCTCCAAGTAATGCCTTCACTAACAAAGGTGGCGAGGGAGCAGAGGTACACTCACAAGTTCCAGCAACCATGTTCCTGCATGTGTCAGCTCCACTTCAGGCCTTCACTTGTTTGGTGTCAAGGTCCAAAGAAGGTTTATCAGTGTGTCCAGCTGAATGAACCTAGAAGCTTCTCCACTATCAGAAACCCTAATAGCACTGAGTTCCTGAGAGTGAAGAAGCTTCTGAGCATGTTCAGTGCTTCAAGTTTTCACAGTGAGCACACAAAGGTCTGCCATGGAGAGCCAGTGAGTGTGGGGATGAGGTGGGGAGTGGTTAGCTGTGATAGGCTACATAAGTATTTACATAGCCTATCATGGCTATGATGAAGAAGTGAATGGCGGCCGCCATTTGTAAGTCAACGTGGATGGCAGCAGGTAAGTACTCCATTTCGTGAGCCTTCCGTGGGCTGGGGGGCGGGGGCTTCGTTCCACCATGGATTTCGGGGGGGCGAATGCACTGGCATTCGGCCTCACCAAGATCTGTGGCGGCATTCTCTGACATCCCTATGAATAACAGTTCTGAGAGTTGGCTGTAAATACATCTTGTCTCTAATGCAGGTGCAGAGAGATTGTACAAAGATGGGATGGTCCTACACACTCCTCAGCCATCTCATAAGTAAAGTAAGCACAAGAACCCAAACCCAACGTATGAAAATTTATCTGGAATTTCTTCTCCCTTGAATTTCCTTTTGAAAGCAATTTCTTTTCTATTGAATTGAATGAGAATGGTTGAAAATAATGTGGAAGAGTGGCTGGGTGACCAGCCAGATGGGCGATTAATAAATTTAATAAATAAATAAATTTAATAAATAAATAAATAAATAAATAAGAAATTTTCAGCACAGCACTAGAGAAAAAAAAAGTTGTTGGCTGCAAAGAATAAGGAAACCAGAAGAGCGATATATGATACAAAGAAGAGTTGTGAGTTATTGAGATACAGTAATAGAGGAGGAAAAGGGTGTTGTTGCTATTTTTAAAAAAGGTAAAAACAAAAACACGATTAATTTCTAAGCCTGATTTTGATGGGGGTGGTGGTGGAATCTATCTCCCTGTTTTGAGAGGTGTCAGGCACAATATTTCCATGCTCTTTCCTTACTTAATTTCTTTTCAGCAGGGCTTCCACAGGAAACTTACTGGTGGATTGAGATCATTGTAACATTCTGTAAGCCTTTGAAGCATGGTGGAGCAAAAACCTAAATATGTAGATAAGTAAAGCCCTGGAGATATAAACGAACACATATACTTAAAAAAAAAATCAGCAGCTTTTAGCAACAAAGCTTTCAGTCTTTGCTTTTCATTTTGCTGGGATTTCCCCACTGTGAGGGCAACATAACAAAATTACTATTGTTGAGCATAAATGTTAGCTTTTTCTATAACTTGCTTGAAATTACTATACTTACATTTTTAGCCTTCTGCTCCAGTGTTTTGGGATTGACACTAATATCGGGAAGAAACCAAATAAAAGCAACAGAAGGACAAATCAAATCCTTGGTTTTGCTATGATCTATTATTATTGTTATTATTATTATTAAGGATATTATTATTGTTAAGGATGTGGCAGATACTGATAAAATGTAAGATAATAATAATAATTCAATTAAATAACCATAATGCGAGGAATTTACTAATTATCCCCTCAGTTCAGAGCAGTGATGGGTAGAGGTGTAAGGATTACTTACCCTGTTCCGCTGGGGCCATCCGCTGGTGGAGGGAGGCGATCCGTCCCTCCCCCCCCTGGAATCCTCCCCGCCAGCTCCGCTCTGCAGGGAGCCCACGGAGCCGCCAGCTGGGGCCGCCCACAGTCGGACTTCCCTCTGCTGCTAGGCTGTGGCCGCAAGTGGTGGCCACCATAGAGGCCACCATTTGCATCCCTGTGGTAGTCGTGATAGGCTACATATATATTTGCGTAGCCTATCACGGCAAAAGACAGGAACACAAATGGTGGCCGCTATGCCATTTGTGTCCATGCCTTTTGGCGTGATAGACTACACAAATATATACCTAGCCTATCACGGCTACCGCAGGGACGCAAATGGCGGCCACTACACCATTTGCATCCCTGAGGTAGCTGTGATAGCCTATTACGGCTAAAGAAGAATGGAAATGGAGGCTACAGACCGGGGCAGCCATTTGCGGGGCAGCGGACAGCCGACAAAGGTAGGCTCCATCCCAGAGGGATTCTGCAGGGTGGTGGGGGGGATTGCTCTGTTCCACCACAGACTCCAAGGGGCTGGATTCTAAAGAATCTGGCCTCACTGGAGTCCATGGCAGAATTCTCTAACATCCCTAGTGATGGATATTAGGGATGTACGAAAATCACTTACCTGTTCGCGGATTATGCTGATGCTGGGGGAGAGGCGCTCTGTCCCATCCCCTGAAATTCTGGCCGGGGAGGAGGCGCTCCATCCCTCCCCCCTGAATCCTGGCCAGCCGGCTCCGCTCCGGAGGTATTCTGTGGAGCTGCCGGCCGGCTCCACCAGCGGCCGGACATCTGACCTCTGGCTAGCAGGGACGCAAATGGTGGCAGCCGTAGCCGCCGCTGTTTGCATCCCTGCAGTCAGCCATGATAGGCTACGTAAATGTTTATGTAGCCTATCACAGCTGATTAAAAAAAACAAAAAAAATGCACATACGCAATGGCGGCACCCATGGGCGCCGCCATTTGCGTACTCATGTTTTTGTTTTTTAATCAGCCGTGATAGGCTACGTAAACATTTACGTAGCCTATCACGGTGTTTTTTAAAATTTAGCCGTGATAGGCTACGTAAATCTTTACGTAGCCTATCACTTTTTTTGTTTTGCTTTTTTTAAAAACTGGAAATGGCAGCGGTGGCAGCCGGTCGGAAGACCGGCTGCCGCCGCCGCCGCCACACCACCCCCGGAGCCGCCGCCGCTGCCAGGAACATCCGCCCCAGGAAAGTCCCATCCCGGGGGGGTCCGGGGGGTCATTCCGCCACCAATTTTGGGGGGCCGAATGCGCTGGCATTCAGCCTCCCTGAGATCCATGGCAGAACTTTTGTACATCCCTAATGGGTATATAGTTCTCCTGCAAGAGCCCTGTTCCCCATTTGCTTCAATCAGGGGACAACTACATATAAAAACAGTTGTACTTTCCTTCACTAAAATCAACTGGAGAAGTCCTTCAAGTATACATAGATCTGAATTAGTACTGTACAGAATGTATCCCCACAGCTACCTTTAAGGAAACTTAATTCACCATGGAAGTATATTTTGGGAGCATTTATGTGACTTTAGGGGTTGCGAAAAATTAGGGATGGCAGAGAATTCTGCCACGGATTCCAGTGAGTCCATGGAATCCGTGGTGAAATGGCCTCCTACCCCCCTGCCCCCCCCGCGGAATCCCCCCGGGATGGCACTTACCTGGGGCGGATGCGGCGGTTCCGGCGGCGGTGGCTCTGGTGGTGGTGGCAGCAGCTCCGGTGGCTGGTCTCCTGGCTGGCTGCTGCTGCCGCCATTGCCGTCTTTGTAGCCATGATAGGCTATGTAAGAATTTATGTAGCCTATCACAGCTAACCCCCCCCCCAAACCCCAGCGTATGCAAATGGTGGCGGCTATGGCGGCCGCCATTTGCGTTCCCTATTTTTCGCTGATTTATCTTACGTAAATATTTACGTAAGATAAAACGGCGAAAAAAAGGGGAATGCAAATAGTGTAGTGGGCGCTATTTGTGTTCCTTTATTTTTCGCCATTCTAGCCTACATAAATATTTACGTAGGCTATGCCATTTACGTCCACAGCAGCCCGTCCGCAGCCGGAAATCTGGCTGCGGATGGCCCTGGCCGGCTGCTCTGCGGCCTGGCCGCGGAGCGGAGCCGGCCATTGAGGGTTCTGGAGGGGAGGACTGGATCACCTCCCCCCCATCGAGGATTCCAGGGGGAGGGACGGTGCGCCTCCCTCCCACCCCGAAAGATTCCGCGAAAAGGTAAGTGAGTTTCGTATATCCCTACGAAAGATGCAGCACTTTTAACTGGTGGGATACTTCCTACTATCTGAAGTGGTCTTTCATCTATATTTTCTTTGTCTGTTTGATTGTTTCTACTTCATTTCAAAGGCAAGCTGCTACTCAGAAGTTGTGCTGCCACACATTTTAAAATTGGAGCTTCAAATGCCCCTGGGAATGATGGTCTGTGATGATGTACAGGCTTCCCCAGGGTCATTGTATGGATCCACTAAGGAAGATTCACACAAAGAAACTAGTGCCATGCAGAAATCCCCTTTCAAATCAGGCCACTCATACCAATGTATTGTGGAGGATAGTATTTGGAGGAAAAGACCACATATGCACACACACACACATACACACACAGACACACACACAGAAAGAGAGAGAGAGAGAGAGAGAGAGTATGCAAAGTATTTAGCTGAATGAGCAGCTAGGATGGCCATGTGTCTACTTTACAAAGGACAGTCCTGTATTTCAAGTGCTCTTAGAGTCCTGTATTTTAAGGTGTCCTCTATTTGAAGAAAAAGCCTGATTCAAAGTGCTGGTACTAACATTCAAAGCCCTCCACATCTTGGGTCAGGCTACATCTCCTCTCATATATACCTGGACCCTAAGATCAGCTTCAGCAGTCCTCCTCCAGGAGCCCTTGCCAAAGGAAGTGAGTTGGGTGGCTACTAGGAAGAGGGCCTTTTCTGCTATGGCACCCCAGTTGTAGAATGAGATTCCCAGAGAGGTCCACGTACGTTGTGATCTCTAAATGTTCATATCTATACATATCAATTAGCACATGCAAATTGTATGTAAATCAGTATCTTCATTTGCCCTCTTTTTCGGTGATGCATGTCCTCTTTTTTAGCAATGCATCAGTGGCCAACCTAATGTACTGTTTGCATGAGTACTAAACAACAGAGAGTTCCTACCGTCAGCACCAAAAGCCACTTCTGGGAGAAGGACTTCTACTGGTAGTGATGATGTGGGAGTCTGAGGAGGGAGTGGAGTCTGACGGACACCCGCTACCCCCGTCCAGCCACCCGGACCCCACGCACCAGGTTGCAAGGGCTCGCTTGGCCACTTGGAAACCATTGGGAAGAGCTGCAAGGCCAGCCGCCCCCTTACCAAACTGTGATTGTGCACACAATCATGTCTCGGTTACTCCGGCATATGTAAAGTGGCGTCTATGGCTTCCTTAAAGGGTCCTGTAATTTCTGCGCACAATTGGAGCTTGGTAAGGGGACGGAGAGCCTCAGAGTGCTTCTCGGGCAATCGCCAAGCTGTCCTGCAGCTCCCACAGTGCAGCTTGTGCAGGCGGGCAGCAAGACAGCCTGTCGACCACCTGAAGGGAGTGGACCGAGGTGCATCTGTCCATCCCTATCTACCAGTCCACTCCCATTGCTCCCCAGTAAGTAGTCAGTGCTGTCAAAAATGTCCATCTGTTCACCAGTCAGATCATTCCAGTTTAGCAACATAGGAAAAAAAGCAAAACAACATAACAAAACAAAAAACAGGTAGAGCTAGCCACCCAACATTCCTGTGTGCATTCTATCACAAATATGAATGATGGCACATCTCTGGCATTGTTGAGCAATTTTATTTTTTTATGGCTATCAAAATTCCCAACAATATTCAATTATCCCCTCTCTTCCTCCAAATAGTCCACCTTCCCCTTTCCCCCCACCTTGCACTTCCTACATTGTTTTGCTGCTTCTGTTGCTGTTGTGCTTGTCATCACCACCGCTGTACTCTGCTGCTGCCAAATTAATTTGGCAGCCACCTTGATTATTTCAGATTGTTCAAGGGTGCCAAGGGTGGCATCACTCAAGTGACTGTTTCACACAATGTTATGATGCAAATTTTATTGAAAAACCCTGCCTGGACTATACTTTATGGTTACATTGAGTCAAGCAAATGAAAGTTAAGCGTTTCAACCCGACGGTGCCCCACATTGCCTGTCACTGTAAACGCAAATCTTAGATTGGGACTCCAGTGTTTATAACTATATATTACATGTACATAGTTATCTGTCAGTAGATTTTTTGCTTCTTATATTAATATGCCTATCAATTTGTCTCGCCATCTATCAATCTCTTAGTCTAACCAGGTTTGGGATACATTAATTCTGGGAAAGAAACTCTGGTGCGTATCTATCAAAGGATTATTTTCTAGAATTAATAGATTCTATCTATATGACAGAGAAAGAGATACACACACACACACACACACACACTTCTTCACACTATCACATACTAGGGATGTACGAATCCCTTACTTGGTTCCGGTCCGGGGCTTCGGCGGTGGGGGGGAGGCGATCCGTCCCTCCCCCCAGACTCCTCCCCAGCCAGCTCTGCTCTGCGGCAAGGCCGCAGAGCCGGTGGCTGGGGCTGGCTGCAGCTGGACTTCTGGCCGCTGCCGTCATAGCAGCCGCCATTTGCATCCTTGCATTAAGCCATGATAGGCTACATAAGTATTTACGTAGCCTATTACGGCAAACAGCAGGGGCGCAAATGGCATAGTGGCCATTTGCTCTTTGCTGTGATAGGCTATGTAAGTATTTACATAGCTTATCATGGCCTAATGCAGGCACGCAAATGGCAGCAGCTACAACGGCTGCCATTTGCAGCTGCAGCAGCCCGGCAGTGGCCAGAAGACGAGCCAGAGCCGCCGCTGCATCCACCGCCAGGTAGGTCCTTTCTGGGGGGGATTTCGGGGGTGGTGAGTGGGGAGGCTGTTCCACCACAGACTCTGGGGGGGGGGTGGATTCTAAAGAATCTGGCCTCACTGGAGTCCATGGCAGAATTCTCCAACATCCCTATCACATACCATCACTAAAACTGAAGTACTAGTACTCGTTCCCCTCTATTCAGCACTGACTGATTAGACCTCATCTTGAGTACCATGTCCAGTTATGGGCACCATGCTTTAAGAAGGATGTAGACAAACTGGAGAGGGTTCAGAGGAGGGCATCGAAGATGATCAGGGGACTGGAAACAAAGCCCTATGAGGAGAGATGGAAAGAACTGGGCATGTTTAACCTTGAGAAGAGAAGACTGAAGGGAGATAGGATAGTGCTCTTCAAGTACTTGAAAGGTTGTCACAGAGATGAAAGCCAGGATCTCTTCTCCATCATCCCAGAATGCAGGACACGGAATAATGGGTTCAAGTTACAGGAAGCCAGATTCCGGCTGAACATCAGGAAAAGCTTCCTGACTGTTAGAGCAATACGAGAATGGAACCAATGACCTAGGGAGGTAGTGGGCTCTCCCACACTGGAGGCATTCATGATGAAGCTGAACAGCCATCTGTCAGGAATGCTTTGACTTGGATTCCTGCATTGAGCAGGGTGTTGGACTTGAACGTCTTATAGGCCCTTCCTGACCCTACTATTCTATGATTCTATGATTCTATGATTCTATGATTCTATGAAAATCATCTTGAGACGAAATTAGAGCGCTGGAGCACTGGCAATGTGACTCCATGTGCAGAGCTGCCTCACCTGAGAGCAGGAGGCTTATATGGATCTGGACCACAGCAGAAAGCAAAGGGCTAGAGCCCTGCTACCCCCTATTCGATGGTCCCAGTCCAGATCACCCGCCCTCATCCCCAATGCAGAATATTAGTAGTGATGGTGCAGGTGTCCAGTTGAGGCTTGAAGCGCGGCAATTTCTTGCCGACTCACCCCCCCTGGATGCCAGTCCGCAGGTCCACTTTACGGCCACCATTTTCATAAATGATTATTTATGAAAAAGGCAGCTCAGTGAGGGAGCAGGTGGCCATGCATTGCTCATCAGGTGCCTTTGGACACCTAGGGGCTCGTCGAATGAGGCATCCAGGGTTGACCTGCCAGCAGGGGTCTAGCAAGCAGTGTGCGGGACGAGAAATGGTAAGTTCACCCATCCCTAGATGTTAGTGAAAGACAAATCCTGCACTTAAAGGCAAACCATATGATTAACACAAGAGCCAGTGTGGTGTACTGGTTTAAGTGTTGGACTGGGACTCGGGAGGTCTAGGTTCTAATACCCATGCAGCCATGAAGCTCACTGGGTGACTTTGGGCCAGTCCCTGACTTTCAGCCTACCTCACATGGTTGTCGTGAGGAGAAAATGGACAGGAAGAGGACCATGGCAGCTGCCTTTGGGTTCCTTGCAAGAAGAAAAAAAGGTGGCATATAAATGCAATAATAAATAAATAAAGTGATGGATCATTTGGACTTTGGTCCCCTTCTCTAAACACAGTGCAGATAGCCCTGTTAAGAGCAGGCCCTGGACAAGTGAGAAGACAAGAGGGGCAGCCAGGCCAGGCCACATATTCCAGCAGGCATCATTCATACCCATGCAATGCTTTGCTTCCATGATGATGTACGCTGGTAATGGCACTGCAGCATTCGTTTGACCACCAGGCCAAGCAGAGAGCAAGCAGCACCAAGGTATTGAAGGGCAGAGGTGTGTGCACTTCATGAATTCCCCTGCCCCTTAGTTAGTCTGCTGCCCTCAGGTGCGGTGGACGATGCTGTTCCATCGCCAATATCCAAGTAAAAGTCAACTAACTATCCATCCAGTCAGCTTTTGTACGTGGAATGGTTGGAGGAGGCATCATACTGTCCTTTGCCTCCAGAAGAAAGGTGGCAGGCTGGCCCTGTATGAGAGGCTGGAAGAACATAAACGAGATGGGAGAGTGATAGAAAGCTGATAGAAAGAGTCCTTTCTTTTCCAGAAACGCCTAGGGATGGTGGAGAATTTCTCCCCGAAACTTCGGGGGGCCGAGATCCAATGTGTTCGGCCCCCCGAAGAAGTTTCGGGGAGAAATTATCCGCACCCCCCGCCCCCCGCACCTCCCCCGGGATGGGACTTACCTTTCCCGAATGTCCCTCCCGGTGGCGGGTCCGGCCGGCGGTTCATCGGGTCTTCATCAGGGGCGGGAGTGGCAGCCGGTCTTTTGACCGGCTGCCGCCACCGCCATTCCAATAAAAGAAAAAAAAAACGCTCCCCGGCCTGAACTTCGCGGGGAGAGCAGCGAAGTGCCTCCCCCCCACCGCGAAAAGCTGCGAGACCAGGTAAGTGACTTTCGTGCACCCCTAGAAACACCTTTCCCTCTCCCAGACAACTCCCATCAACCTTCACCACTGGCTGTGCTTTCTAGGGATAATGGGGGTTGTAGGCCAAAACATCTGGAGAAATACAGGTTGCCCACCCATGAACTAGATAATGCCCTGTCAGTTTGACAAGTGGGAGAGGAAAGGGTGTTTCTGGAAGAGAAAGAAAGCCCCCCCCCCCGATCAAGTTGGCTACTCCTGAAGTAGTTCATAATATTAAACTTCTATGCTCCAATCAGGTAAGATAAGGCTGTCCAGACCATTTTCTGTTTCACAAAATTAAGAAAGAAAGAAAGAAAGAAAGAAAGAAAGAAAGAAAGAAAGAAAGAAAGAAAGAAAGACAGCAAGCAAGCTCAGGCAGCTGTGTGTAAAATCAACTGGACATTTCACACCTTGGTGTTTCCAAAGCCTTAAACAAAGCCAAGACTTTGAATTTACTTCTGTGTTTTGAATTTACTTCTGTTTTAAGCAGCTACCAGCCTCACAAGGCTTAAGTGAGCCAGTTTCCCCTCACCTCCCACCCCTCACATGACTCTAGGGTTCTTCTGTACAGCTCTTTAATTAAAAGGAAATGTTCACAAGCTGTTTTATGGGTGGCCCATTTCAACTGGATTATTCTGCATCTTATAAAACAAGAGACTTTGACAATCTTTCAATAAAAAATATCAAACATAAACTCTTCATAAGCTAATGGCCAATAGGCTGCAGAATGTAGCTAAAGGGGATGTTTATGCTGCAAAATGCCCATTTTGCTGGATTTGAGGCTACTCTCCATTCTCCCATAAGTGATGAGGGGATTTTATTTTTATATTTTGGGCCTTGCAGATTAATGTTTCTGTGGCATCAAGATCATCATTAAACAATCTCATTATCTCTGTTTGAATGAAAATGCAATGATGCAGAAGCAGCAAATTTCTGCATACAGATGGTATATTAGCTTCTATAGCGGCATAATGGTAATGATTGTGCTTATTTTTATGCAAAGCTTCCAAATGCAGGGATATTTTTACTGTACAATTTACTGTTCTACTTGCACCCTTGAGGTTTATTCCAACGCACCTGAAAATGGCTATCAGGTATGCAGAATGGTCATTGAACTATTGTTACTAGATGTTACTCTTTCAGTCTTAACAAATTTGTTGGTAGTTAATGAGCATCTGTAATGTCATGTTTAACAGTGCTCTGGTATTCAAATTCCTTAACAAATTCCTGCAGAACTGGAAATTCACTGTCATTTTTATAAAGAAAAACCTTAATCGGTCATAATGGGAGATTTTCTTTCTAGTGCTGCAACCACCTATGATGAAAATGGTCCTTCACTGGGCAACACCACCAATGGGGTCTCTTATTTTTAGCAAATGCTTATATTTCAGGGCTAAGGAACTCTCTGCCACAATAACTCGGAGTTCCCCAAGCTGACCCTTTTTTCCTCTGCCATCAATTATCTTATATACTTTAAAACCTCCTAGTAGCTTGGTTCTGGGAAGGCCTTAGGGCAGCCTCCTGGCATAAGACAGCCACCTGCTCCCTACTCCTAATCTCCACCAGCCCTGTATGGTTATCCAACAGAGAAGGAATAGATTAATATTTAGGCTTTAGCTGTTTACTTTCTCCTCAGCTTTCCCAGCCCTTTCATAACATCACACACCAAGCAGTAGACCTTCTCCCTCTCTCTCTAACAACTGAATCCACCCCTCATTGTCAACTGCTTAACTGTCAACTCTCATTCCCTAATGGCTCATTTACACACCTAGGCTAGGGATGGCAGAGAATTCCGCCACGGATTTCAGTGAGGCCAGACATGATAGGCTATGTAAAGACTTATGTAGCCTATCACTTCTGGGTTAAAAAAAACAAAAAAACAAAAAACAACGGCGTGTGCAAATGGTGGCGGCTACGGCGGCCACCATTTGCGTTCCTTATTTTTCGCCGTTTTAGCCTACTTAAATATTTACGTAATGCTAAAACTGCATATCAAAAAGGAACGCAAATAGCGCCCACTATGCTATTTGCGTTCCCCTTTATTTTCACCATAATAGTCTATGTAAATATTTACGTAGACTAAAACGGCGAAAAATAAGGAACGCAAATGGCAGCCACCGTAGCTGCCGCCATTTGTGTATGCGTTTAAAAAAAACAACAACAACCCAGAAGTGATAGGCTATGTAAGTCTTTATGTAGCCTATCATGGTTAAGTATAGGGATGCAAATGGTGGCAGCTACGGCAGCCGCCATTTGCATCCCTGCTGCCCAGCGGCTGGATGTCCAGCTGCTGGCGGAGCTGGCCGGCGGCTCCGTGGAATCCCCGTGGAGCGGAGCCAGCTGGGCAGGACTCCGGGGGGAGGGATGGAGTGCCTCCCCCCCCAACGAGGATTCCAGGGGGAGGGACGGAGCGCCTCCCCCCCACCACAAAGCAGATCCGCAAAACAGTGACTTTTGTACATCCCTACCCTAGCTAGAATCCCCAGCCAATCAAAACTGAATTTACCTGATCCATCTATAAATATTTAAAGTGATTGTTTGTCTCTGCCCCCTTCAGAATGTCACCAAGCAGCTACTACAAAAACAGGTCTTCCACACAGTAACCACACTAGACCTCATGCCTAAACGGATACATTATAACCTCTCAGAGGCCACACAGAGTATTTGCAGAACAACAACAGTTATATACGTGGCATTTATTCACAGTCAGATCATCACTTTCTGAATCATAACTAATGAATGAGGCTACTGGTTGGCCCCAGTGTCAGTACATGGCATGGTCGATTAAGTGCCAGGGCCTTGAGCTCGCAGAAGGACTGCTGATGCCTCCTTCCACTGGACCAGGTGGGCCCTCTATATGTGTTTTTCAACCACTCAGAGGAGCATTAGGCAGCTGCTTACAGCAAGCTTCCATCTGAATTTCCCACAATGCCAAGTGAAATTCTCACCCATCCCTACACACATGTTGGTGATATGCTGACTTGGAAATGCTGTGTTCCAATAAGATAGGTTCCCTGTTGGACTGAGAAGCAATGAAATCATCTGTCTTCTAATATAATTAAGCAATGCAAACATATACACATGACAATTATAATTAAATTTCTTGGATGCCTATAATTATATTTAAAAAAAAAACAGGATTCATTTCTCTTGAATGGACAGGGAAACAGCTCAAGGGCTGCATCTTGCTAAAGCTGGGTTCTATAAATACCCCTCTGTGGGGTTTTCCTTCCCTCTTATAGTTGGAAATACTTCGACATTACCATTGAAATCGGCATTACTATTTAAACAGATCAATACAGCTAGGGATGGGTGAACTTACCCCAACCTGTGCTATGCGCTGGACCCCTGCCAGATGCCTGACCCTGTAAGCCATCATTTTGTCCAAAATGGCAGCACAGCCTTTTCTGTAAATTATGATTCTGGGCAAATGGCGGTGGTAAAGAGACCCATTTATGCAAAATTACAGGCATATTTAGACCATTTACCCCTGTAATTTTGCATGGTGGAGCAGTGGGGACCACAATGCTTGCCTGACTTGGCATGTACCAAGTCAGGCAAGCATGGGGGTCCACTGACTGGTGTGCAGGGCGCCGAGCTGGTGGGAACCTGCCAAGCTCGAGCCTCAAACTGGAGGCTTGTGACATCTCTAAATAGAGCTACCCTCTTGCCCCAAACAGTTACTTTGGATCATTGTGATATCTGAAGCAAGATGGCTTTAGGATGTCCTGGGCAAGTTCCAGTAACTCTCCAAAGCCCTTTTGTCTATAACAGGTCACCTGCAGCCCCATAAACTATCACTTTAGCTGACTCGTAAACCATGATCAGACCTTTAAACAACTTTTCACTAGCACGGTGGCAGCTCCTCCGATCAGTCCAAAGAAGCTGTACAAATGGTTTAAAACACATCACAATTGAATGTGGAAATGGGATAGGAATGGACCGCATGAAAAAATTACATTTACATACGTATTGAAATGTATCTTTAAAATATATATTTTATCTAAAAAGGTACACTTCTAAAAGTGTTTTCTCTCAAAACACATTTCAATATTTGGAGGGGGATTCTTACTCTTGTACACTCTAAAAAGTTTGGGTGCAAGGTACTGGTGAACTATCTCACTAGTTGGAGCCACTGCAAGGTAATGAAGCAGGAGATGGGACTATCCCAGTAGCAATCAGAAGGCGACCATGATGATTGTTAATTGACTAGTCTCCATCACTGAAGTCAGCAGCTTACATGTTCTTTGTGACTGATAGCAACTTACGAACCTCATGCTTCCACAACACTCACAGAGGGGCTTGCTGCCTCCACCACTGCTTCCCATTGGTTTCAAATAAGGATTGGAATTCCCCTCTGCCCTCCCCCCACAACTATAAGCTAGGAGTGGGCATCTTGTGCAACTCCCAACATCCCTCTTGTCTATGCTGGCTAGGGCAGATGGGAGTTGCAGTCCAACAACATCTGGAGGCCACAAGTTGCTCACGCCCTGCTATAAGCAAGCCTTTTCACAAGCTATCACTGGGAGAATGTGAAGTCCCCTTCTAATTTTAATTTGGTGGTAGTTGGAAAGTTATCACCACCCTCAGCCTTGGCGCACTGTTTTAAGGAATGCAGCTTTAATTATGTATTGGAAAACTACCACCACAACCACCAAGGAGTATTCACTCTTCCAGTATTATGTCAAAGACCTAACAACCATAGTGAGATTTTCTTAAACATTTCCTTAGAATATAAGAAGAGCCATGTTTGATGACACCAAGGGTCCATGGCATTCTGTTCACATGGTGGCCAACCAGATGTCGATGGGAAACCCACAAGCAGGACATGAGTGCAACAGCACCCTCCTGCCCATGTTCCCCGGCAATTGGCATACGTAGGCTTACTGCCTCTGATACTGGAGATAGCATAGAGGCATCAGGACTAGTAGCCATTGACAGCCTTCTCCTCCAGGAATTTGTCCAACCCCCCTTTAAAGCCATCCAAACTGGTGGCTATCACTATGTGGTATTGTGGTAGCGAATTCCATAGTTTAACTATGCGCTGTGTGAAGAAGTACTTCCTTTTATCTGTCCTGAATCTCCCACAAATCAGCTTCATTGGATGATCCCGGGTTGTGGTATTATGAGAGAGGGAGAAAAATGTCTTCTTGCATAGTTGTGTGTGTGTGTGTGTGTGTGTGTGTGTGACTGTGTTTAAAATGGGTAGTTTTAAACATATGTTTGGTAGGTAGCATCCTCTACTCAAAGGCTGTGTGGGTTTTCTGGCAGGAGTACCACTCCCACAGCAGTATGCACACTGCCATTAAATTCAGCACAGCATTTCCAGCTCCCTCCTCTCTGCTGTCCTGAAAAATGTGCAGCTGATTCCTCTCTTCACAACAACTCCAAATGATAAAAATGGCTCAGAGGCTGAAAATGAAGCTAAAAAAAGGAATAACAGCAAAAATGCAAAATCCTGTCAGCGCTTGCCAAGAATTGGGATTGGATCATTGTTCTGTTTGCTCGGTATGCTATTCAAGTTCCAATGTATTCCGGTTATATAACGGGAGGGAGCAGGGGATACAAAGGTTTCAATACCAAGCCATCTTCATAGAATAATTAATACTTCAGATGGGATGAAAGAGCACCTGACTTTATACTGCATAGGCCTACTTTGGCCAGCTGCTTTTGCTGACATTGTTTGCATAATAACAATTCTCAGTAGTTCTTGTGAGGATTGATATTTGTCTGAGATGCACACCGTGAGTGGTATCATGTCACATATCCCCACTGTTAATCACCTTTGCAGTAGCATCACAAATAGCTTATAACTAACTGTTCTGGAAATCTGGGATATACGTATAAAGGTTTTACGAGAGTCTTAGGGCATATCTTATACTATAGACTGGTATAGGAGTAGGGATGTATGGATTGTGTAAAATCTATTCTGCTGTGTTTCGTGGATTGTCAGGTGTTGTTTGTTCCATCATCTGCTCATTGATGGAATCAGTGTGCAGCTGGTGCAGTATAGGTGTTGTTGTGCTGCTGTCCACCCATTGCTGGAATCAGATTTTTTCTGTTTCTGAATTTGGACATATTATTTGCATTGTGCAAATTTGCATGTGTGAAAATGCACAAATTTCCCCCAAATGTGCATTTTCACATTTCAGCCCATAGGGAAATGCACATTTTGGCTGGGGGTTTTTTTATCATATTTTTCTATGGCAGTATTTGTGCAACATTTGGGAAAGTTAGATAGCCAGTCTGCAAATCCATGGAATCCATCTGACAGGGGGAAAGCCAGTCTGCTGTGGGATCTGTGGATCGGATTCATGAAAATCTGAGCTCTTTTGGTTCCATTGCGGATTTCTCTGACGTTCCTATATAAGAGCAATTCTCTCTCATTGGAACACCCTGGGAATTGCAGTTTGAGGAGGAAAGGATGTCCTTAAACTATATGGATATTTAGGGGAAACCAATATAGGCTCATAGTGTATATATGACTGGAAAGACCCAGAACATTAGAAGAATATCCCAGTCTTCTAATATTCACACACACACACAGAAGGTAAGAATTTTGTTCCAGTTCAGTTCTGATAAGGATTTACCAAAGTTCACAAAGTCCTCCATATTGGGGGCAAAATCTATATGCCTGGACAGCAGACTGAACAGCCAGGTCCACAGGTCACCTGGTCAGTCTTCCATGCTATGATGAGATACATTGTATTTCTATATAAATTAATTATTTGTATCTATACATATACATTTGCATATTCAGTTTTATGCAAATCACTGTCCCCTTTTGCCCTGTTTTTTGGTTATGCATTTCCTCTTTTTTTGGTTATTTATAACCGGCCACCCTACCGGGGAATAGCATGCCTATTGAATTCAGTGAAATTTTTCTTTCAGTTTCTTTTTTATACAAATTTACCAAAATTCTCACATATTTGATAGAGAAAGAACATGAAATAATAATTTAAAAAGAAATCATGCATAACAAAGTGGAACTGACAGATTCACCTATCCCTAACACACACAGGGAAAGAGAGAGAGAGAAAGAATTTTAACAAAATGGTCAGGAAATCTATGTTGATGTCACAAGTTCAGTATTACTGCTTGGTATGTTCAAGAAAAAGTATCAACTGCAGATGGGCAAGAAATTGATTCAGTTCACATTTTAATGTGAGATTACCCAGTTTCTAGAGAGGAAGGGGATGGATCATGCCTTTGTTATCCATGCACTAGTGATGTCCAGGCTGGACTACTGTAATGTGCTGTATTTGGGGCTAATGTTGAAGATAGTTTGAAAACTTCAGATGGTGTAGAATGCAGCTGCTCAAGCACTGGTGGGGGGGGGGCAAGGCAGTCAAATCATACAAAACCTGTACTGCACCAGTTGCACTGCCTAGAGGTGTGTTTCCAAGCCCCCCTCCCATGCTGTTTTTGAATTTTAAAGCCTTAAATGGCTGGGAACCAAATTACTTAAGTACCACCTCCACCCAGATCAGCCTGCCCACACCTTAAGATCAGCAATATAGGCTCTTCTCACTTGCCCACCATTAAGGGCAGTTAGGTGGGCAAGTGCTTAAAAGAGGGCCTTTTCCACAGTGGCCCCACCGCACTGGAATGCTTTGCCACAGAGGGTCTACCAACCCCTATCATTGCAGGCTTTTAGGAAGGTCCTGAGGACTTACTTGTTTACTCTGGCCTTTCCCTCATTATATTTTATTGGACTGAATTGTACTTTGTAGGCACAATTGTGTTGTAGCTTTTGTCTTATGCTAGTGTTTGTTATTTTTTGAAATGTTTGCTGTTTTTACTACCACATCATCTTTATTTTATGATTTTTATTGGTATATGCCATCTTGGGAGGGCTCCTGCCCTGAAAAGCAGACTAGAAATATTTCAAATAAATAAAACAAATACCTGAAATCCCACTCAGCCTATCAACACAGATGATCCTGTGATAAATTTGCATTCCAAAACTATAGATGTTTCCGTATTACACACTGATTTCATTCATAGGATCATTGTCACATTTCTTAGGAATTAGTACAACTGATACTGCTGTTCATCTATTATAATGTTAAAAAAAATGAGGTCTCCCAGAAAAATATGAAAAGATATGCACAACATTAAGAAAAAAAAAGAAAGATCTGCAGCATTCTTGTAGAGGTGTTTACAAGAGCTTATATATTTAGAAAAAAGGATAATAAAAAGAAGCCCAATTCTAACCACACAAACAATCATGCATTCAAAGCCATCTAATGAATAATATATTCAGTTTTTGTTCTTGCAAGGTGCTTGGTTGCTTTTATTTGTTTGCAGTTTCTTTGTGTTACAGCTCTATAGCAGGCATAATCAGTTTGCACCGAAGTGTCTGCAGTGCAAACTGTTCAAATATGTTCAGAAACCATCTTCAGTTTCTTTCCTGCCACCACCATTACCAGCACATTTTTGTTGTGTGTGTATTATCTGCACCCCAGAAATACTTAGCAGAGAGAGCCAAATCTGGAAGTTGTGCAGTCAGGCACATCTTCCAGTCTAGGCATCGCAGGCTCAACTGTCACTATTCACTTCTCAACTCACCTTGAGTGTTCATACTCTAGTGGTTCAATTGGCTCTGAGTCTTCAGCAGACATTCTCCAAGGTCCAACTTTAACCCTGATAGAGCTGTGTGCAAATGGCCTCACAAAATTATCCACCTCATTTGTGAAACTGGGGAAACAATTTCTCTGAATTTCTCTAGGGGGAGGAGAAATTCTGCAACAGGTTCTCACAGGCCGGGCTCACCACTGGCAGGGGTTATAACAGTTTTCCTTTTTCCTAAGTTTTTTTTTTTTAATTGATTGATTTGCACTGCCACTGCAATGCCCTATAATGGGCTTCATTATGGGTCATTGTGGGGGGGGGGGAGGCAGCCACCACCAAAAGAAGGAGGAGGAGGGAAATTGGGCAAAACCTCTGCAAAGTGGCCTTTTATTTTTAGGGGAGAAAGCAAAAGAAAATTGCAGAACATTTCTAATGAAAATATCTTCTGTTAAATTTTGGCTCAGCTCTCTAGTTGCTATGCTTCGGGGGTCAGCACCTTCCCCGGGGCCTGATTCCACTGATTCCAATGGAGACATTATTTTTAATTTTTACAGCCCCCGATGTATGTGGATGGGGGGGTGCAATTTCTCAGTAAACATGTGGTGGGGGTGCTTAATTCCTCCTCTCCCAGAGCACCGCAGTCCTAAGCGGATTTGGGGCCACACATGCTCACAGGAGAGTAGAAAAAGCTAGCACACATGGCAGGGCGATGTGTGTGTTAACAAACATTTCGTCTGGCCCTGATGCTTGGAGCCAAGTAGTAAGCTTCTTGGATTTGTGTAAAGGGAGCAAACTTAGCATCAGGGAAGAAGAGCAATTTCAGCCATAGGGAGCTCTTATCAAGAATACTGGTGCTATCTGTGTGTGTGTGCACGCCCGCGTGTGTGCATTTGTACACATTTTATGTAACGGTACACCAGAAAAAGGGAAATATTTTTCTCAAGAAGAGTTGCTTCTCAAAATCGTCCCCTTCTTTGCAATGAAAGGTTTTGCATTGCATTTCTTATAGGCACAATCCCTCTTGTGAAAATAGCCATTTATTTGGAAGAAATAAGATGTTCTTATCAAGTCGGGAGTGAGTCAAAGAAGAAGGATATCAACAAAACAAAACAAGAGGTGTTGTGGAGAACGTCCGTGACTTCTTCTTTTTTTGAAGTGTTCTTTCCCTTCCGCCACCAAGAACCTGGGGTGTTGTTGGTCATGATTTTTTAACAGAAACAAGGCTAGAGAGGCCAGGCTGGGAATACTGTACTAAGGGTATTGTATTAAGCTTATTTTCAGAGGCTGGCTGTGCAATGGTTTTGCCTTAAAAGTAGCTAACGTAGGTCTAATACTACTAACATGTAATTACAATGCCCATCAAAGCCCCAATAAATATGACCACTGGCCTATTCAAGAATAGTCCTCCCCACTTCTTGTGGGGGAGCAACATCCTCCCACCTTGGGGGAGTGACATCACATGCATAATGTCAGGGGATGGGTTACATGGTACAGCCCTGCTCCCTTCTCATGTGTACAGATAAGTAGGTTTATTTTATTTGTGTATGTATTTATTAAATCTCTATACCAGGAGCTCTCTGGGCAGTTCACAACAATTACTAACACCCCCAAAAAGCTAGAGAGTTCTTCAGATTTGAGGCAAATGTCCATCCTTATGTCCAAGTCTTTAGAACAGGGGTGTTGTGCCTCTGTCAGCATGAGGGGGGCTAAATTCAATTTCAGAGAATTGTTCTTAATTCTCTTATGAGTAGGGATGTTAGCGAATTCTGCCACGGACTCCAGTGAGGCCAGATTCTTTAGACTCCGACCCCCGGAGTCCATGGTGGAATGGGGCAATCCCCCCTGCCACCCCGCGGAATTCCCCCGGGACAGAGACTGCCTGGCAGCAGCGGCTCCACCAATGGTTCCGGCGGTGGCTCCGGAGGCTCCAGGTGGTCTTTTGGCCACTGCCGGGCTGCAGCCACAAATGGCGGCCGCTACGCCGGCCACCATTTGCATCCCTGCCAAGCCATGATAGGCTACGTAAGTATCTACATAGCCTATCACAGCTAACGCACAGACACCATTTGCATCCCTGCCTTTTGCTGTGATGGGCTACGTAAATATATACGTAGCCTATCACAGCTACTGCAGGGACACACATGGTGGCCACTACAGCAGCCGCCATTTGTGGCTGCAGCTCAGCAGTGGATGGAGGTCAGGCTGCAGGCGACCCTGGCCAGTGGCTCTGCGGAGTCGCTGCAGAGCGGAGATGGCCGGGGAGGATTCGGGGGGGTGGAGTGCCTCCCCCCACCATGGATGGCCCCAGCGGAACAAGGTAAATGTTTTGTACACCCCTACTTATGAGAACATAAGAAGAGCCAAGCTGGATCAGACTAAGGGTCCATCTAGTCCAGCATTCTGTTCAAACAGTGGTGAACCAGCTGTTGACCAGTAACCCACAAGCAGGGCATGAGCACAACAGCACCCTCCCACCCATGTTCCCCAGCAACTGGTGTATGTAGGCTCACTGTCTGTGGTACTGGAGGTAGCATATAGCCATCAAGACTAGTAGCCATTAATAGCCGTTGCCTTGGAGGGCTGCATTCCAGTGGTGTGTGGGGCCTAAGTCAAAATGGGGCATGGCCAAAGGAAAGCAGAAAGGCCAAAGTACCAAAATACCAGCATTTTAGTAACTAAACCAGTAACTAACCCTTAGGAGAAGAATTTCAATCTTTTAGAATTCAGGGGCGGGGGGGGGGCTGCAGAAAAACTGGGAAGCCACCAAATGTTTATATATTTACTTTTTTTACAATATTTATATACTGCTCCACATTAAAGATTTCATTTTATTTTATCTTGTTGTTCACCACATCAAAGAGTGGTGGACAACAAGATAAAATAATAATATCCCATAATTAAAACAATTTAAAAATTTTAAAAGAACTAGGGGTGCATGAAAGTCACTTACCTGGTCTCGCAGCATTTCACGGTGGGGGGGAGGCGCTTCGCTGCTCTCCCCGTGAAATTCAGGCCGGGGGGGAGGCTTCCCGCCTCGCCCGGCCAAAATTCAGGCCGAGGAGGAGACGCCTCGTCTCGCCTGGCCGCGAAATTAAAAGTTAAAAAAAAAACGCCCCCGTGATCTGCAAAGTCAGCCGTGATAGGCTACGTAAATCGTCACGTAGCCTATCACGGGTGACTTAAAAAAAAAAAAAAGCGCATACGCAAATGGCGGCCCCCATAGGGAGACGCCATTCGCGTTCCTTATTTGGTTACTGTAGTCTACGTAAATCTTTACGTAGACTACGGAGACCAAATAAGGAACGTGAATGGTGGCTCCCTATGGGGGCCGCCATTATCCGTACGCGCTTTTTTTTTTTAAAGTCACCCGTGATAGGCTACGTGACGATTTACGTAGCCTATCACGGCTGACTTTGCAAATCTAGCCATGATAGGCTACGTTAATCGTCACGTAGCCTATCACGGGGGCGTTTTTTTTTCTTTTATTGGAATGGCGGCGGCGGCAGCTGGTCGAAAGACCGGCTGCCGCTCCCGCCCCGGACGAAGACCCGACGAACCGCCGGCTGGACCCGCCGCCGGGAGGGACATTCGGGAAAGGTAAGGCCCATCCCGGGGGGGTTGCGGGGGGTGGGGGGTGCGGAGAATTTCTCCCTGAAACTTGTTTGGGGGGCCGAACACGTTGGCGCTCGGCCCCCCGAAGTTTCGGGGAGAAATTCTCCGCCATCCCTAAAAAGAACAGATTCTGAACTTAACAAACGGTGGCTGGTCACTCAGGGAAGGCCTCTCAAAATAGCAATGTCTTCAGGTGGCACTGAAAGCAACACAATGTTGACACCTGCCTGACCTCCAGGGACAGGGAATTCCACAGGAAGGGGGCCACCATGCTGAAGTCTCTGGTGGACTCCAACTGGATCATAGGTCCATGTGGAATCGCCAGGAACAAGACCTCCGATGACCTCAGTGACCAGGCAGATTGGTAAAGAAGAAGGTGCTCTCTCATGTATCCTGGTCCCAAGTTGTTTAGGGCTTTGTACACTAGTACTAATACCTTAAACCTGGCCGAGTAGGTGCAGACTAGGGATGTACGAGCTCACCCCTGTCCAAGTTCTTCAGACTCCTGCCCAGCCCCTGCCCCTGCTCGCTGGTCCCCGGATTGAGCTTGAGCCCCTCCCATTCTCAGCAAGCAGCCTGCACTCACCCCTGTGGCCTCATCGAGCTCCACAGTCACCATTTCTAAAAAAAATAAAATGGCAACCACAAAAATATGCATGTTTTTGTATGCACAAAAATGCACATTTTTGTGATTGTGCATATCCTCGTGTGTGAAATGTGCATTTTTGTGAAGGCACACAATGTGTGTACAAAAATGTGCATTTTTCATAAAATATGCACTTTCGCATATGCGAATATGCACATTCGCAAAAATGCACATCTTTGTGTGTGCGCAAATTTTCACATTTTTGCGATTGCTATTTTATTTCTCAGAAAATAGTGACTGCGAAGCTCGACAAGGCTGCTGGGGTGAGTGCAGGCCATTTGCCAAACGTGGACAGGGGGTAAGCCAGGGCAGGGGCTAGGCGAGCGGAGCTCGAGGATGCGGGCAGGAGCAGGTCTGCCAGATTCTCGGACTGAATCGGGTGCCTGTCCATCCCTAGTGCAAGCTGGATAAATCCTGATCAAAAGCAAACTGAAATGAATTTATCATACATTCCTAGGCAAAACCCAGATTTCTAAGACATGCCTAAAGAGCAGTCTTAGACACAAAGGTGGGATAAAAGAGGTTCCAGTTGGAGAAGTAGTGCTCCAAGTGGTGAGAAGTTTCAGAGGCAGCACTTACCTGGATTTGGTTCCCTTTGGAAGGAAATGTCACTTGAGACATAAGACTAGAGACATTTGGGCTTATTAACAAATGTACGAGTTGAAGGTTACAACCATACATCAGAACTACTGCCCAATATTATATTCCCAGATCCTTTTAACTTATAGCTCCCTGTTCAGCTCGCTCTCGCTCTGTCCCATCTCTTCTAGTGTTCTTCCTCATATACAAAGACCTTAATCACCCTCTCCCATCATCTGAGGAGTTGGCAAAGAGGATAAGTCATCTTCTCCAGAATGGATCTCGCCTTCCAGAAATGTCCAGATATTTCTTAGCCATTCTGGGCCATTTAATTCTACTTTCCCTAAAAAAAGATGTGGCTGGCAGTTTGGCCACTCTTAAGGAACTTCAAGCATGCTGGCCCTATTAATTTATTTCTTTCCTAATCCTAACCCAGATGGCTTCATAGCACTCAAATAATAACACTATAAGAATATTTGTTAAAATACATAAATCTCTAAACACCAGTGAACACATATCTAGGAAACTTGACTGGGCCAGGATCCCAGATGCACAGAAAATGTGTGCATGACATCCACACATTATGTGTCCTACTAGGGTTTCCTCTGGGAATTTTAACACATGGAGCTGCCTTAGTATTGGAACTGAATCACAATGTAGCAGGATGGATTTGCCTTGCTTGCCTTACACAGAAAGTCACCGTGTTGATGTCAGCACATGTCACACTAGGCACTGACACAATTATCCGTATCTTTCAAACAGAGGTGCCAGATTACAAGTGTGGATATAAAAAGAACTCCTTGTTTCATCTGTAACCCAAATTCAGCCTGCTTGTCCTTTTGCCTGGCTGCTCATTTGGCTGGCTGCTCATTTGGCCATAGTTATCTTGGTTCCAAGAACTTTATATAGAAAGTACATAAAGATTGCATTAGTAACAGAAAGAAATAACAACAATGAACCAATAAAATATTCCTGAGTCAAGCACTGAAATTTCAGTTTATTGCTAATGTTTGCTTCCCATAAATAGACTTTAAAATATGGAGTGCCATTCTACAGATGGTGAAAATCAGATGCCAAACACCACAGCTGTGTGTAACTTTACTATCCAGTAGGGTGGAATACACCTTCTTGAGTAGATGCCAGTTTAATAATGCTACATTATTCTAAATACAACTAACATTCCCTAAAGAGCCAGGCCCCATATATAATCTCCCTTTAAAGTCCTTTCTTTACAAGATGCAGCTGGGAACAACATTATTACTCAACAGCAAGAGGAATGCAGCAGAAAGCACTTTAGATAGAAGCACTTGTTCACTTTTGCCTGCACATAGAGTAGCACAATGCAGCAGAAACACCAAGCTAATTGGTAACTCAACAACAACAAAAAACCCGCACGTGTAAAGATAAGAACGTAAGAAGAGCCCTGCTGGATCAGACCAAGGGTCCATCTAGTCCAGCGTTCTGTTCACACAGTGGCCAACCAGCTGTCGACCAGGAACCCACAAGCAGGCAGCACACAGAAAGATATGATAAAGAGGGTGTAAGAAGCAGACTTTACCATCGCTAGCCAGGGGCCTGCAAGGGTCAGGGACTAGGATGGCTAAGTGGGCCTCAGCAATGTAGACAGGTATGTTAAGCCACCCTTCAGAACCACCAGTCCTCACAATATCCAATACTGCTGCTGAACTAGCAGGAAAGTCTCCTACAGCAATAGGAAATTAGGGCTGGCCAATGCAAACAAAAATTAGCCAGAATTGCCACTTCCAGAATGGGACAAGTCAGTGGAGCTTACAGACATGTCCTTTTCCAGAAGTGGTAGTTTCAGCTAACTGTCTGGGTTGTACCAGCATCCATTAGTTGCCTGCCGCACTAGTGGTAGTTTTCGCTACTGCGATGTGTTCAGAGTAGGAATGGTGGAAAATTCCACCATGGATTTCAGTGAGGCCGAATGCACTGGCATTCGCCCCCCCGAAATCCATGGCAGAACGGCCTGCCCTCCCGCAGGTACCCCCCGGGATGAAGCTTACCTGGGGTGGATGTTCCGGACGGTGGCGGCTCCGGCAGTGGCTCCGGTGGCAGCTCTGGCGGCGGCGATGGCTGGTCTTTTGACCGGCTGCTGCAGCTGCCATTTGCATCCTGGTCTTTGCCTTGATAGGCTATGTAAGTATTTATGTAGTCTATCGTGGCAAGCCAAACAAACAAACAAAAAAATGGCATACACAAATGGCGGCAGCTATGGCGGCCGCCATTTGCGTTCCCTATTTTTCGCCATAGCGGCTGCCATTTTCATCCAGCCAGGCTGCCATGATAGGCTATGTAAGTATTTACGTAGACTATCACGGCAGTCTGGATGGATGCAAATGGCAGCCGCTACAGTGGCTGCCATTTGCGTCCGCAGCAGCCCATCCATGGCCGGAAGTCTGGCTGTGGATGGCCCTGGCCAGCTGCTCCATGGAGCCACCATGGGGTGGAGCCAGCCGGGCAGGATTCCGGGGGAGAAGACTGGATCACCTCCCCCGCGTTGAGGATACTGGGGGGAGGGATGGAGCGCCCCCCCACCGCGAATCAATTCCGCAAAAAGGTAAGTGACTTTCATACATCCCTAGTTCAGAGTAGGGATGTTGGAGAAATCCTCCACGGACTTCAGTGAGGCCAGATTCTTTGGAATGTGCCCCCCCGAGTCCGTGGCGGAACATCCTCCCCCCTGAAATCCCCCCCTGGGATGGACCTACCTGGCGGCGGATGCAGCGGTGGCAGGGGATGCGTCGGCGGATGCAGCAGCGGATGCAGTGGCGATGGCGGCGGCAACAGCTTGTTTTCCAGCTGCTGCTAGGCTGCTGCAGCCACAAATGGTGGCCATTGCAGTGGCCGCCATTTGCGTGTCTGCATTAGGCCATGATAGGCTACGTAAATACTTATGTAGCCTTATCACAGCAAAAGGCAGGCACGCAAATGGCCATTTGCGTGCCTGCCCTTTGCCGTGATAGGCTATGTAAATACTTACGTAGCCTATCACAGCTTGGCAGCAATGCAAATGGTGGCAAGCGTAGCGGCTGCCATTTGCGGCAGCAGCAGCCCAGCAGCTGCCAAAAGTCTGCCTGCGGACGGCCCCTGCCAGCAGTTCCGCGGAGTCACCATGGAGCGGAGCTGCCTGGGGAGGATTCCGGGGGAAGGGATGGAGCACCTCCCTCCCACCACAGAAGCCCCACAATGGACAGAGGTAAGTGATTGGTACACCCCTAGTTCAGAGCTGGCGAACTGCCAGCATTGGATATTGACCAATATCCTGAAAAGAACTCAACTTATCTATAGCCTTCCTCCCCTAGGAACTCTACCCTAGTGTTCCTAAAGGTGCTTTTACCCCATTCTGTGTGTTTTATTCCCCGTTCTTTGTACTATACAGCAACTGGCTGCCCTCTTTTCCAAACATCACTACCCATTTGGATGACTCTGCTGCCTGGCATGATGTTGGCTTCAGGAAACCTCTGGACAGCCTCCCCTGATGCGCTGAGGATCAAAGCCAGTGGGGCTGTTGCCCTTTATGCAGGCTGCTGGCAGTGCCACCTCATCATTACAAATGGTAGATGACTTGTTACCTTTCTGTCGAGTTTTTAAAATTAAATATTTCTTAAACATATTCTTCATCAGTGCATTATTGCTGCCATGCTCTTTCCACCAGATGAGATATAATGGGTATAAAGACCACCTCTTTTTTTGAACTTATACTAGATTAAGAACATAAGAACATAAGAAGAGCCATGCTGGATCAGACCAAGGGTCCATGTAGTCTAACATTCTGTTCACACAGTAGCCAACCAGCTGTCAAGCAGGAACCCACAAGCAGGACATGAGTGCGGCAGCAGCCTTCCACCCATGTGTAAGGCCTCAGGCCTGAACCAAGCTATCAGTATTTTTAGAGGGGCTTAGATGATCCATAATGCTCTCTGACTTTGGTTCAGTTGGTATCACGGCAAAAAAAACCCAAAAAACAGCGAACGCAAATGGTGGCGGCTATGGCAGCTGCCATTTGCGTTCCCCCTTTTTTTTTTGCTGTGATAGGTTACATAAATATTTACGTAGCCTATTACAGCGAGAAAAAAAAAGGAACGCAAATGGTGGCCACTACGTCATTTGTGCCCCTCTTTTGCCGTAATAGCCTACGTTATTTACGTAGGCTATCATGGCAAAAAAAAAAAAGGGAATGCAAATGGCGGCCGCTGTAGCCACCGCCATTTGTGTTCCCTTTTTTTTGTGGTGATAGCCTATGTAAATACTTATGCAGCCTATCACGGCTTCCGCAGGGACGCAAATGGCATCCCTGCGTTATCCATGATAGGCTACGTAAGTATTTACGTAGCCTATCACGGTTATAGTGATAAAGCGAATGGTGGCTGCGGCCACCATTCGCAAGTCAGTGCGAACAGCAGCAGGTAGGTGTCCCATTTCGTGCACATTTTGTGGGGTGGGGGGCGAGGGGCAGGAGAGGCTTCGTTCCGCCATGGATTTCGGGGGGCTGAATGCACTGGCATTCGGCCTCACCGAGATCCATGGCAGAATTCTCTGACATCCCTAGTTGGCTGCTGTTTTCCTTAACAGTCCTCTTGATTTACCAGGATGAGTCAAAGGTTAATAGTGCAGCCTCAGCACATTCCATACTAATGAGCTAGAGTGTCTTATCAAGATGCACCTGGGAAGTAAAGCTTGTTTGCCTCAAAGTTACAGGTGTCTGTGCTGGGAAAGCTCTAGTTGTTTCCCTTCTGAGTCTGACCAAGCACTGTTAGCTTATGGTGGGAAAGTTGTAGATGAATGCTAAATAATGCTCGGTGTTGTCATGCTGCCTCATTGCTAACATGTATGGTATAAAACCCATTTTACCCCATGGCTCTGGGTTCAGAGAAGCTGTCTGATCCACCCATTGGCTATGCCTGTGTGCTGATGGTACTCAATAAAGTACTCCTTGTAAGTAAACCTGGATCTGATTTATCACTATCTCGGCACCTCTAAATTAAGAGGCCTAGCACAGGGGCAATACACCATGTTCCCCAGGAACTGGGGTACATAGGCTCAGTGCCTCTGGTACTGGAGGTAGCATATAGCCATCAAGACTAGTAATGACTGATAGCCTTTTCCTCCAGGAATTTGTCCAACCTCCTTTTAAAACCATCCAAATTAGTGGCTATCACTACATCCTGTGGTAGCGAATTCCATAGCTGAACTACCGTATGTGCTGTGTGAAGAAGTACTTCCTTTTATCTGTCCTGAATCTCCTACCAATCAGCTTCATAGGATGACCCCGGGTAAGAGTATTTTGAGAGAGGGAGAAAAATGTCTACCTATACACAGTCTCCACACTATGCATAATTTTGTACACCTCTATCATTTCTCCCCTTACCCTCCTTTTTTCCAAGCTAAACCATCCCAGCTGTTGTAACCTTCTCTCATAGGAGAGATGCTCCAGCCCCTGGATCATTTTAGTTGCCCTTCTCTGCACTTTTTCCAGCTCTACAATATTTTTTTTTTTAGGTGTGGTGATCAGAACTGTATACAGTATCCAAGTGTGGTCACACCATACATTCGTATAAGGGCAGTATGATGTTGTCAGTTTTATTCTGAATTCCTTTTCTATTTATACCTAACATGGAGTTTGTCTTTTTTTACAGTGGCCACACACTGGCTTGACATCTTCATTGAGATGTCCACCACAACCCCAAGATCTCTTTCCTGGTTGGTCACTGCTACCTCAGATCCCATGAGGTTATACTTGAAGTTGAGTTTTTTTTTTTGCCCCAACATGTATTACTTTATGGTTGCTTACATTGAACCACATTTGCCATTTGGATGCCCATTCTCCCAGTTTGGAGAGATCCTTTTGAAGCTCTTCACAATCCCTTTTTGTTTTAACCATCCTAAATAATTTGGTGTCATCCGCAAACTTGGCCAATTCACTGTGCATTCCTACTTCCAGATCATGTATGAACAGATTGAAAAGCATTGGTCCTAATACAGATCCCTGTGGGACCCCACTCTTTACTTCCCTCCATTGGGATAATTTACCATTCATTCCTACTCTCTGCTTTCTGTTCTTTAACCAGTTACTGACCCATGAGAGGACCTGTCCTCTTATTCCATGACTGCTACGTTTGCTCAGGAGTCTTTGGTGGGGAACTGGAAGGACAAGACTCTCCAGTGGTGGTGACCTGCAAGGTGTGTGCAATGTTTGTTTTCTTGCCTGAGAACAACATGGCCTACACCTGCAACAAGTGCAAGTTGATCACGCTGCTGGAAGAAAAAGTAAGTGGACTGGAGCGGCGACTGTCGACCCTCCGGGGAATAAGAGAACACGAAGAGTTCTTGGACAGAATGGGGGAACTACAGCAGCAAAGGGAAGACCAGAAGCTTGAAGAGCAAGATGAGGCAGTGGGAAATGCTGAGGTAAAGAAAAATGGAGTAGAGGATACTCCTTGGAAAAGGGTGACAGTTAGGAGAAGAAGAACTAGATGCCACTCTGCACCAGTGGAAGCAGTGGAGCTGTGGAACCGATTCCAGGTACTTGCGGATGAGACTGGAGGACAGCCTGCCGAGGAAGAATCACAGGGGAACCTACATGAGAGTGAGCAAGAAGCTGAAGGTCAGTCAAACAGAGGCAATGAAACCCAGGCCTACAACAAGAAGAAGAGAAGAGTGGTAGTAGTGAGAAACTCCTTGCTGCGTGGGATCGAGACCCAAGTATGTTGCGAAGACCCGTGGACTCGCCAGGTATGTTGTCTCCTGGGAGGATGGATTAGAGACATGACTGAAAGGTTGCATGCACTCATAAAGCCCACTGACAGGTATCCCTTTCTTCTCATCCATGTGGGAACAAATGATACCGCCAAGTGGAGCTATGAAGAAATCATGTCAGACTTTGAAGCTTTGGGAAGGAAACTCAAGAACTTTGGGCCCAGATAGTTTTCTCATCCATCCTTCCAGTAGTTAGAAGAGGGATAGAAAGGGAACGAAAAATACTCCGGGTGAATGACTGGCTACGAAGGTGGAGCCGACGAGAGAGATTTGGATTCTGGGACCACGGGCTATACTTCCTGGAAGATGGGCTGTTGGCAAGGGATGGGTTGCACCTCACAAAGGATGGGAAGAATGTGTTTGGCCACAGCATGAAGAACTTCATCAGGAGGGCTTTAAACTGAATCCTATGGGGAAGGGAGATGTAATGTTGGGGGTAACAATGGACATAGGTGCATGCACGGCAATGGAGAGAACAGCTCTGATAGCGCCCAATAATAGTCTTCAGACACATGTAGGAAGAAAGCCAGACTATGAAGCATATGGTCTTCGATGTCTATATACTAATGCCCAGAGTATGGGAAACAAACAGAACAAACTTGAACTCTTAATACAAGAGGGAAATTATGACTTGATAGGTATAACTCAGACTTGGTGGGATGACTCTCATGACTGGAATACAGCAATTGAAGGATATAACTTGTTCAAAAAGAATAGGAGGAACAGAAAGGGAGGTAGGATTGCACTGTATGTGAAAAATAAATATCTCTGCACAGAAATACAGGAGGATGAGCTTGGTAGCCCCATCGAGAGCATCTGGATCAAAATAAATGGAGCAAAGAATAAAAGGAACATGGTGGTCGGAGTCTACTACCGGCCACCCAACCAAGGAGAAGATGAGGATGAAACTTTTGAAAAGCAAATAGCCAATGTTTTAAGGAAGCATGATGTAGTAGTAATGGGGGACTTCAATTTCCCCGATATTTGTTGGGAGACAAATTCTGCAAAACATGGCCCCTCCAGGAAATTCCTGACTTGTGTGGTGGATAACTTTCTCCTACAGAAAGTAGAGGAAGGAACTAGAGGATCAGCTATCCTTGACTTGATCCTAACCAACAGAGATGACTTAGTGGATAAAGTAGCAGTTACAGGAACTCTGGGGGAAAGCAACCATGTTGCACTTGAGTTCTTGGTGCTAAGGGAAGCAAAAGCTGAGTGTAGTCAAACGTATACCCTGGATTTTAGGAAAGCTGATTTTAATAAACTCAGAACAATGATCAGTAAGGTCCCATGGCAAGCAACGCTAATGAGAAAAGGAGTCCAAGATGGGTGGGAGCTTTTAAAAAAGGAAATTCTCAAGGCACAATCACAAACAATTCCAACAAGAAGAAAACATTGAAGACAACAGAAGAAGCCAATGTGGCTGCACAAAAAGCTTAGGGATGACCTGAAAACCAAAAAGGACAGATATAGGAAGTGGAGAGAAGGCCAAGTAACAAAGGCAGAGTACAGGCAAGTAGCACAGAATTGCAGGGATGGTGTCAGGAAGGCTAAAGCTGAGAACGAGCTGAGGTTAGCGAGGGATGCTAAAAACAACAAAAAGACTTTCTTCAGCTATGTGCTTAGTAAAAGGCAGAAGCAAGAAATGGTTGTTCAGCTATTAAATAAGGATGGCAAAATGATAACAGATGACAAAGAAAAGGCAGAGGTGCTCAATTCCTACTTCGGCTCAGCCTCAGTCTTCTCCCAAAAGAGGGTCTATGACCGCCCTGGCAAAGGCGAAGTACAGGCTGAAGGGGAAGGATTGCAGCTTGAGATCGATAGGCATATGGTCAAGGAACACCTAATTACTTTGAATGAGTTCTAATCTCCAGGGCCAGATGAACTGCATCCTAGAGTCATAAAGGAACTGGCAGAAGAACTCTCAGAACCTCTGTCTATTCTCTTTGAGAAATCATGGAGGACGGGGGAAGTGCCAGATGACTGGAGGAGGGCTAATGTTGTCCCTATCTTCAAAAAGGGTAAAAAGGAGGAACCTGGGAACTACAGACCCCGTCTGACATCAATCCCTGGGAAAATTCTGGAGCAGATCATAAAGCAATCCATCTGGAAGCACCTTGAAAACAATGCCGTGATGACTCGAAGCCAACATGGATTTGTCAAAAACAAGTCCTGCCAGACAAATCTGATCTCATTTTTTGATCAAGTATCCTCCCTTGTAGACCATGGGAATGCTGTAGACATCATATACCTCGACTTCAGCAAAGCTTTTGACAAAGTTCCCCATGATATCCTGATGAGCAAATTAGCTCAAAGTGGGCTAGATGAAACAATGATCCGGTGGATCCACAGTTGGCTACAGAATCGGACTCAAACAGTGCTTATCAATGGGACCTTCTCAAACTGGGGAGAGGTAACAAGTGGGGTACCGCAGGGCTCAGTCCTGGGCCCAGTGCTCTTCAACATTTTTATGAATGACTTGGAGGAGGAGGTCCAGGGAATGCTGATCAAATTTGCAGATGACACAAAATTGGGCAGGATAGGTAATACTTTGGCAGACAGAAACAAAATTCAAAGTGATCTGGATAGACTGGAGTGATGGGCAGAAAACAACAGAATGACATTTAATAGGGATAAATGCCAAGTTCTGCACCTAGGAAAAAGAAACCAAATGCACAGTTACAAGATGGGGGATACGTGGCTCAACAACACTACAAGCGAGAAAGATCTTGTTGTCGATCACAAGCTGAATATGAGCCAACCATGTGATGTGGCTGCAAAAAAGGCCAATGCTCTTTTGGGCTGCATTAATAGACGCATAGCTTCCAAATCCCGGGAAGTACTAGATCCCCTCTACTCAGCACTGGTTAAGCCTCATCTGGACTACTGTGTCCAGTTCTGGGCACCACACTTGAAGAAGGATGCAGACAAACTGGAGAGGGTTCAGAGGAGTGCAACAAAGATGATCAGAGGACTGGAAACAAAGCCCTATGAGGAGAGACTGAAAGAACTGGGCATGTTTAGCCTTGAGAAGAGAAGACTGAGGGGAGATAGGATAGCACTCTTCAAGTACTTGAAAGGTTGTCACAGAGAAGAAGGCCAGGAGTGCAGGACACGGAATAATGGGGTCAAGTGACAGGAAGCCAGATTCCGGCTGAACATCAGGAAAAACGTCCTGACTGTTAGAGCAATACGACAATGGAACCAATGACCTAGGGAGGTGGTGGGCTCTCCCACACTGGAGGCATTCAAGACGAGGCAAGGACAGCCATCTGTCAGGGATGCTAGGGATGTCGGAGAACTTGTCCATGAATCTCCGGGGGGCCAAATGCCAATGCATTCAGCCCCTTAAATTGGTGGAGAAACGGTCCGCCACCCCTCCCCCGGGATGGGACTTACCTTCGGCGAATGTCCCTCACGGCGGCAGGTCCTGGTGGCGGTTCGGCGGCGGTTCGGCGGTGGACGGTCTTCCGACCAGCTGCCGCCGCCGCCATTTCCAAGTGAAAAAAAAAAAACACCAACAAATCTTTACATAGCCTATCACGGCTAGATTTTCAAAAAACACCATGATAGGCTATGTAAAGGTTTACGTAGCCTATCACGGCTGACTCTGGAAAAAAAAAAAAGCGCGTACACAAATGGCAGCTCCCATGGGTGCCACCATTTGCGTACGTGCTTTTTTTCCCCCCAAAGTCAGCCGTGATAGGCTACGTAAACCTTTACGTAGGCTATCACGGTATTTTTTGAAAATCTAGCCATAATAGGCTACATAAATCTTTACGTAGCCTATCATGATTTTTTTTTTTTTACTTCCTCATTCTTCCCCGCAGAAGAACTTTCACGGCCGGAGAGGCGGGGCGCTCCCCCCCAGCCAGAACTTTGGCAGGGAGGGACGGGGTGCCTCCCCACCTGCCAAGAATTTGGGGGGAGAAACGGAGCACCTCCCCCCCACTGCGAAGCAAGCTGCAGGACCAGGTAAGGGACTTTCGTCCATCCCTAGATAGGGATGGCGGAGAATTTCTCCACGAATCTCCGGGAGGCTGAATGCCAACGCATTCGGCCCCCCGAAATTGACAGTGAAATTCTCCGCCGGCCCCCTGCCCCCCCCAGGATGGGACTTACCTCCTGCGAATGTCCCTCCCGGTGGCAAGTCCCGGCAGCGGTTCGGCGGCAGTTCGGCGGGGGCAGCGGCAGCGGCCGGTCTTCTGACCGGCTGCTGCCGCCACCATTACAAAATAAAAAAGTAAAGTTAAAAAAAAAACACACAGCCGTGATAGGCTACGTAACGATTTACTTAGCCTATCACGGCTAGATTTCCAAAGTCAGCCGTGATAGGCTACATAAATCGTCATGTAGCCTATCACGGGTGACTTTGAAAAAAGAAAAAAGCGCGTATGCAAATGGCGGCGCCCATGGGGCACCGCCATTTGCGTTCCTTAGTTTGGCATGTCTAGTGTACGTAAAGATTTACGTAGACTACAGCGAAAATAAGGGCAACACAAATAGCGTTCCCTTATTTTCGCCGTAGTCTACATAGATCTTTACGTAGACTAGACGTGCGAAACTAAGGAACGCATTTGCGTATGTGCTTTTTTTTTTTTCAAAGTCACCCGTGATAGGCTACGTGACGATTTACATAGCCTATCATGGCTGACTTTGGAAATCTAGCCGTGATAGGCTACGTAAATCGTTAAGTAGCCTATTACGGGTGTGGGGGTTTTTTTTACTTTACTTTTTTTTTTCGCGGCCGGGTAGATGGGGAACTCCTCGCGGGCCTGAATTTCGGCGGCGAGGGATGGGGCGCCTCCCCCCCGGCCTGAACTCCGGGGGGAGAAGCGAAGCACCTCCCCCCCACCGCGAAGCAAGCTGCGGGACCAGGTAAGTCCTTTTCGTCCATCCCTACTTGGGCAAGACTTCCATTTTCTGAGGGAAGCTCTCTTTTCTCTAATAGCTCCCTTAATACTGCTCGTTAACCATGCTGGTAACCTCGTGGACTTGGCACTACTTTTCCTAACCTGTGGTATAAATTTTAGCTGGAGTTCTATTATTGTGGTTTTGAGTAAACTGCAAATATTTTGAATGGATTTAATCCTCTTGACTCCCCCTTTTAACTTCCTTTTCACCAGTTCCCTTGTTTTAGAGAAGTTTCCTCTTTTGAAGTCAAATGTGACTGTGTTGGATTTCCTGGGCAATTTTCCACTTAAATATATATAAAATCTGATATCACTGTGATCACTGTTTCCAATTGGTTCAACAACATTTACATCTCTACTACTAGGTCCTGGGTGAGACCCCTTAGGATTAAATCCAAGGTCACCTCCCCTCTGTTCAGTTCCATGACTATCTGTTCTAGGGCACAATCATTTACTGCATTGAGAAATGTAACCTCTTTTTTTGTGGCTGGAACATGCATTCATCAAATCAATGTGGGGGTAATTGAAGTCACCCATTATTACAACACTTCCTTGTTCGGAGGCCTCCCTGATTTGTTTTACATCTCAAGGTCACTCTGAGCATTCTGGTCTTGGGGACAATAGCATGTTCCTAGCACTAAATTAGTTTTGGAGCCTGGTATTGTCACCCACAGTGCTTCTGTGGAAGTTCTCTTTGACATACAGGGCAACACCTTCCTCAGTACGCCCTTCCCTGTCCTTCTTATAGAGTTTATATCCAGAGATGACTGTATCCTACTGGTTCTCTCTACCCCACCAGGTTTCTGTAATACCCACTATATCCAGGTTGTCCTTTAAAATCAAGCACTCCAGCTCTCCCATTTTGGCTCGGAGGCTTCTAACACGTGCATAAAACACATATATATGGATCCTTCCCAGATGCCTCTGGCGTGTGCATCTTTTGCTATGGGATGTTGGCCTTTCAATTGGCTACTGTGTTCTACCATGTACTCCTGACCTATTTCCTCCCCTTCTACATTTGGACAATCAAACCTTTTTCATATTCATCCCTTTGGGATGATTTAATCTGATGCTTCCCAGCTCCTGTCGGCTTTCCCCAGGATTTAGTTTAAAAGATGCTCTGCCACCCTTTTTATGTTTAGTGCCAGCAGTCTGGTTCCATTTTGATTCAAGTGGAGTCCATCCCTCTTGTACAGGCCCAGCTTGTCCCAAAACATTCCCCAGTGCCTAACAAGTCTGAACTCCTCCTCCCTGCACCACTGTCTCATCCAAGCATTAAGACTTCTCAGCTTCGGCTGTCTAGCTGGCCCTGCGCATGGAACTGGTTTCATTTCAGAGAAAGGTACCTTGGTGGGCCTGGATAGACATATGAAGGCCAAGAAAAATTGGAAAAATAGAGGAGGGGATCAGATTGTTATTTTAAAAAGCCCCCGCATGGATTTCCTCAAAGAGTTGAGGGGAGATGCTTTATTTCTGACATTTCCTGGGTTCTCCCCATGTTTTCCAGTCCCACACCCATGCCCAACCTAGATCATATCTCTGTACTAGGTATTTAGATGTCTGACAAGTTTTTCAACCACACACAATTTCTCATTACACTTAATTGCTGGAAAATCTGTTAATTGGCCCAACTCGCTGCAGACTGAAACAAAGTCTGGGGGAGGTGGTGAAACTAGGAAAACATATTGAATGCCACGCCACCCCTAAATGGATTTCAACATCGCTAGTTCAAATAGCAATAAGGAGCCGCCTTGCATTGAGTAAAGTTTCTGGTAGGGATGGACAAAAGTCCCTTACCTGTTCTCGAAGCTTGCTTCGTGGTGGGGGGGAGGTGCTTTGGTTCTCCCCCTGAAGTTCAGGTGAGGGGGGAGAGGTGCCCCACCTCGCCCAGCCGAAATTCAGGCAGGGGGGGAGGTGCCCCATCCCTCGCCTATCACAGCCTCCGCAGGGATGCAAATGGTGTCCCTGCGTTAGCCGTGATAGGCTACATAAGTATTTATGTAGCCTATCACGGCAATAATGAAGAAACGAATGGTGGCCGCAGACAAGGCCGCCATTCGCAAAGCAGCGCGAACGGCACCAGGTAGGTGCTCCATTTTGCATCCATTTTGCATGCATTTTGCAGGGTGGTGGGACGGGGAGCTTCGTTCCATCACAGATTTCAGGGGGCTGAATGCACTGGCGTTTGGCCTCACTGAGATCAGTGGCAGAATTCTGCAACATTCCTATTCAGAAGTCAGGCACACTGTGTAGTAGAGATCCTATAATCAGGTCTGAAACCTGAGTGAAATTAATCTAAATAATCAGTATCATCCAATGCTGCCTGGAATTGAGAGGACACCACTCATTCCAGTACCTTGGTGAAGAATTACCAATTTGTAGGGATGGGGGAGAATTCCACCACGGATCCCAGTGAGGCCAGATTCCAAGAATCTGGCCCCATTGAGGCCCGTGGCAGAATGAAGCACTCACCTTTGCCTCCCCCCAGAATCCATGTGGGTTGGCTCCCTCATAGTGTTGATCCTGCGGAGCCAGCCGCCAGCTCCACTTTGCTGACAATACGGCTGGCTGCCATTGCAGTGCCGTATCGCTGGGGTAGGGTAAGTGATTCTCCGGATGCAAATGGCATAGTGGGAGCCATTTGCAGCTGTAAAGCTGGTAGATTAGCCTAAATGCAGCCATTTACATTTTTGTTTTTCCCCACAATAGCCTACACAAATATTTGTGAAGCCTATCGCATGAACAGAGATGCAATGCAAATGATGTAGTGGATGCCATTTGTGTCACTATTCACGCGATAGGCTACGCAAATATTTGTGTAGCCTATGGTGTCAAAAAACAGGGATGCAAATGTCATAGTGGATGCCTTTTGCAGCCGTAAAGATGGTAGATTAGCCTAAATGCAGCGGTAAATGGCTGCATTTAGGCTAATCTACCAGCTTTATTCCCCTTCATGGATCTCTGCCTTGTTGTGGCAAAGGGGCTTGCGTAACTCAGTGAAGCCATAAGCTATGCCGTGTAGGTCCACCCAAGATGGACAGGTCATGGTGGAGAGTTCTGACAAAATGTGGTCCACTGGAGAAGGAAATGGCAACCCACTCCAGTATTCTTGCCAAGAAAACCCCATGGAATGTATCACAAAGCTAAAAGAGATGATGCCGGAAGATGAGCCCCTCAGGTCGTACACCTTTCCCAATTTTGAACCAATCAGTTGTTCCATGTCCGGTTCTTACTGTTGCTTCTTGACCCTCAAACAGGTTTCTCAGGAGACAGGTAAGGTGGTCTGAAACCCCCATCTCTTTAAGAATTTGCCAGAGTTTGTTCTGATCCACACAATCAAAGACTTTAGCATAGTCAATGAAGCAGAAATAGACGCTTTTCTGGAATTCTCTTGCTTTCTCCAAGATCCAGCAAATGTTGGCGTTTTGATCTCTAGTTCCTCTGCCTCTTTGAAACCCAGCTTGTACTTCTGCGAGTTCTCAGTTCACATACTGCTGAAGCCTAGCTTGTAGGATTTTGAGCATCACCTTGCTGGCATGTGAAATGAGCGCAATTCTATACTAGTTTGAACACTCTTTGGCATTGCCCTTCTTTGGAATTGGAATGTAAACTGACCTTTTCCAGTCTTGTGGCCACTGTTGAGTGTTCCAAATGTGTTGGCATATTGAGTGCAGCACTTTAACAGCATCATCTTTTAGGATTTTAAATAGCTCAGCTGGAATACTATAATCTCTGCTAGCTTTGTTGTTAGTAATGCTTCCTAAGGCCCACTTGACTTCACTCTCTAGGTTGTCCAGCTCAAGTTCAGTGACTGCACTATCATGGCTATCAGGGACATTAAGATCTTTCCTGTATAGTTCTTCTGTGTATTCTTTCCACCTCTTCTTAATCTCATCTGCTTCCGTTAGGTCCTTGCCTTCTTTGTCCTTTATCATGCCCGTCTTTGCACAAAACGTTCCCTCGAGATCTCCAATTTTCTTGAAAAGATCTCTAGTCTTTCCCATTCCATTGTTTTCCTCAATTTCTGTGCATTGTTCATTTAAGAAGGCCTTCCTAGTCTCCTCGTTATCCTCTGGACTCTGCATTCAGTTGGATATATCTTCCCCTTTCTCCTTTGCTTTTCGCTTCCCTTCTTTCCTCAGCTACTTGTAAAGCCTCATCAGAGAGCCACTTGGCTTTCTTGCATTTCTTTTTCTTTGGGATGGATTGAGTTGCTGCCTGCTGAACAATGTTACAGACCTCCGTCCATAGTTCCTCAGGCACTCTGTCTATCAGGTCTAATCCCTAAAATCTATTAATCACCTCCACTGTATATTCATAAGGGATATGATATCAGTCACACCTGAATGGTTTAGTGGTTTTCCCTATGTTCTTCAATGTAAGCCTAAGGATGGACGAAAGTCCCTTACCTTGTCCCGCAGCTTGCTTCACAGTGGGGGGGAGGCGCTTCAGTTCTCCCCTTGAAATTCAGGCCGGGGAGGAGCGCCCCATCTCCCCGGCCGCGAAATAAAAAAGTAAATGTAAAAAACACACACACGTGATAGGCTATGTAACGATTTATGTAGCCTATCACGGCTAGATTTCCAAAGTCAGCCGTGATAGGCTACGTACGCAAATGGCGGCGCCCATGGTTTTTTTTCAACTGTTTCATCTTACGGCATAGGTACTCTGCTGCTCAGATCTAGTTGCTACCTGTAGAGTTATTAAGTTGTAAAAGAAGAATAAAGCTTTGAAAGGAATCCCTTTGTCTGTATCTGGACTTGGCTACTGGATTAGACTGTGAGAGGCCTCCAAGGAGCCCTTGACACCTATCATGTGTGTGTGTTGTTTTTTTTTACATTTACTTTGTAATGGCGGGGGTGGCAGCTGGTCGGAAGACCGGCCGCCGCCCCCGCCCCCACCGAACCGCTGCCGAACTGCCGCCGGGACCTCCCGCCGAGAGGGACATTCGAAGGTGGAAAGTCCCATCCCGGGGGGGGGGGCGGAGAATTTCACCACCAATTTCGGTGGGCCGAATGCATTGGCATTCGGCCTCCCGGAGATTCGTGGAGAAATTCTCCACCATCCCTATAAAAGCCAAAATTTTGCAACAAGAAGCTCATGATCTGAGCCACAGTCAGCTCCAGGTCTTGTTTTTACTGACTGTATAGAGCTTCTACATCTTTGGCTGCAAAGTACATAATCCATCTGATTTTGATATTGACCATCTGGTCATGTCCATCTGTAGAGTCGCCTCTTGTGCTGTTGGAAAAGAGTGTTTGCTATGATCAGCGTGTTCTCTTGGCAAAACTCTATTAGCCTTTGTCCTGCTTCATTTTGTACACCAAGGCCATGCTTGCCTGTTATCCCAGTTATTTCTTGACTTCCTACTTTAGCATTCCAGTCCCCTATGATGAAGAGGACATCTTTTTTTGGTGTTAGTTCTAGAAGGTGTTGTAGGTCTTCATAGAACCGATTAACCTCAGCATCTTCAGTGGCAGTGGTTGGGGCATAGACTTGTATTGCTGTGATGTTGAATGGTTTGCCTTGGATTCGTACTGAGATCATTCTATCGTTTTTGAGATTGTACCCCAGTACTGCTTTCCCCACCCTTTTATTGACTATGAGTGCTACTCCATTTCTTCTAAGGGATTCTTGCCCATAGCAGTAGATATAATGGTCACCTGAATTAAATTAGCCCATGCTTGTCCATTTTAGTTCACTGATTCCCAAGATGTTGATGTTCAATCTTGCCATCTCATGTTTGACCACCTCCAGCTTACCTTGATTCATTGATCTTACATTCCAGGTTCCTAAACAAAATTGTTTAGAGGGACAGGGGGAGTGCGACCCTGTTGATTATTCTGGACCTCTCAGCAGCTTTCGATACCATCAACCATGGTATCCTTCTGGATAGGTTGTCTGGGTTGGGAGTTGGAGGCACTGCACTACAGTGGTTCCACTCCTACTTGGATGGCCGATCCAGAAGGTGGTGCTGGGGGATTATTGCTCTGTGCCATGGCAATTGTGCCATGGGGTTCCACAGGGCTCTATTTTATCCCCTATGGTGTTTAACATCTACATGAAACCGCTGGGGGAGGTTATCCAGAGGTGTGGGCTGAGGTGCCATCAATATGAGGATGACACCCAGCTCTACCTCTCTTTCTCATCAAACCCAGGTGAGGCAGTAGGTGTTCTGAATCAGTGCCTGGGCACGGTAATAGACTGGATGAGAGCCAATAAACTGAAACTCAATCCAGACAAGACAGAGGTTCTGTTAGTGGGTGGTTCGTCTGCCCGGCTAGGTGATATTCAACCTGTTCTGGAGGGGGTTGCACTCCCCCTAAAGGATCAGGTTCATAGTTTGGGGGTGCTCTTGGATCCAGAACTGTCACTTGAGGCACAGGTAATCTCAGTGGCACGGAGCACCTTTTATCAGCCTAGGCTGGTATACCAACTACGCCCTTATCTGGACAGAGATAGCCTAGCTACAGTTATCCATGCTCTGATAACTTCTCGTCTGGAATTACTGCAATGCGTTATACATGGGGCTGCCTTTGAAAATGGTCTGGAAACTTCAGCTGGTCCAAAATAGGGCAGCAAGATTGTTAACAGGGACTGGCCAGCGTCAGTACTTTTCCAGCTGCACTGGCTGCCAGTCCATTTCCAGGCCCCATTCAAAGTGCTGGTATTAACATTTAAAGCCCTTAACGGCTTGGGGCCAGGTTATCTGAAGGATCACCTCCTCCCATATGTGCCTGCCTGGACCTTAAGATCATCCTCAGTGGCCCTTCTCTGTGAGCCCCTGCCAAAGGTCAGTGATGGTATACGTATACAAAAGAACCTACCCCTTGAGGGTAGAAGGGGGGCCTGATCACACCCCCGAGCAGGCACTAGTACTCAGCAAGGCTCTGAGGAAGCTGCTTCGCTCTAGTGGAAAAGTGGGAAAGTGGGTGGCAGGGACATATGAATGAAGTGGTGAAATTGATGATTGTGTGAGTAGCTACTGCGGTTTCTGTTGCATACCGTCGACTGTCCGGGTGCCCAGGCCAGTAGCAAAGTGCGTGGTGTGAAATTCCTTTTGTGTTGGTCAGTGAGACCCCTTACTCACTGACCAATCCCCTACCCTCTTAGTGTCCATCTTCATCTTAAGAGGGAGGCTATGGGAGGTGGGGGAAGCAAGACCCCCTTGAGATGTATGTTAAAAAAGAAGGGAAAAGATTTTTTCTTTTTTAAAGGATTCAGAATAGAGGGAGGAAACAGCAAAAAGCTCAAGGTCGAGCTGAGAGAAAAAAAAGAACAAGATCTGAGGCTATTAGAAAAATGTTGCAGGACAGCCTGGCTTTTAACGAAGCGTGGGAGTGTGAGGCCGAAGAAGTAGCTGTTAGCCTAGCACGCCGAGAGGGGGGGCAGGAGAATTGCCCACAATGTTCTGAGTTGTGCAACATCATCACCTCGCCTGGTTGGGATGAAATCCCTAAGAAATAGAAACTGAAAATGAAGACCCAGAAGATGAAGGAGCAAAATAGAGGATAAAAGTGAAGAATCAGCCCCCAGGGCACAGGCTAGACCCCTCTTTGAGTAGAAAGTGTGCCATAAGACTGTCCCAAGGCAGAATGAAGCGGAAAGACCACGATGAAGATCTCTGTCAAGGTAGCCGTGTTTAGCTTTGAACTGTCCTAGAATTTCATAGAGCCTGTAGACCATCAGCTATATGATTTCTGAAGAGCATAACTGTTAAGCTTTTGCCATGGGATTCCCTGCAATGAAGAAATCTCACTAATTTGAGTGTCCAGTGTTAGACTGCCTGAGTGTGTGTGCTGAAGAGACGGAGAAACCAGACAGCATGTTCCTGGCCAAGCCAAAATCACGCTACTACCATGCTCCTAGAAGATGCAATAAACTGTGTAAGCTGAGAGACCCAACCTGATTGAGAAGAAAAGAAGATATTGGAGTAACTGTCTTTAAAAAACAGTGAAATCTGTGTACCTGGCTGGCTGACGCTGTCAGTAGTCTTACAACTTTAAATTAAGACTGTTTTCCTGTTTGAGACCCCAGCGAAGAAAGCTGACCCGAGTTATTTGTTGCCCGTGCCAAAGCAAAAATTTAGCTGCCCTGTACCTCATTGTGTCCTGTTTTGAGCTTGGGGTTTACAAATACAAACAAAGTGAGAAGCTTGCCTTTGAAGTCCTGCAAATCACCCCACCGCCTCCCCGAAGAAGATTAATGGCTGCCTGAAAAATGCAAGTATAAGGCGATGCCCATCACCCCCCAGCGTCCTGAGTTTCGGCACTTTGCTTTCATGTACCAAGTTGAAGGGGAAGAGAAGAAAAGAGGGGTGTGTGTGTGTGTGATATTGTAAATCCCTGGCTAGCTTGTCTAGTGATAGATAGCCCCGAGAGCTCCCCCCCCCCCAATTGCTGGATCTGCTCCATCATGCCTTACCATGCAAAAAGTGTTTTCCATTCATTGTGTTAAATTGCAGAAAAAGTTTGTTGTGTATATTTTATGATTTCTTAAATATCATAAAATATATGTGATATTTGCAGATTAGTGTTGTGCTGCCTCATGGGTAACATGTATGTTATAAAACCCATTTAGCCCAACAGCTCGTGGTTCAGAGAAGCTGTCTGATCCAACCATTAGGTACGGCTGTGTGCTGTAAGTTACCCAATAAAGTCTCCTTGTAAGTAACCCCCCCTGCTAAAATCCCAAAACACAAACAGGGCTAGAGCGCCTCACCCAGTATCAAACCCTGCTGTTAGAAGCCATGAAGGCAGGTATGAAGAAGTCAGTTAATATGACCAAAGTGTCTAAAGTTCTGCAAGGTGCCACCGAGGCCCCAGAGCATACTTAGAGCATCTTTTAGATGCCTATCGCCAGTATACCCCCCTCGACCCAGAGGCCCAAGAAGACGTGGACAAAGAAATAGAAGAAGACCCAGCAGAGGCAGAGGATTCTTAAGAAAGAACCAGTGTGCCCAGTGTGGACAAGATGGACATTGGTGGCATGAATGCCTAAATAAAATAATCAAATACACAAAGGAGAAAACCAAAGGAGCCAGAACGGGCAAGAGAGAAGACAGCTTGAGAGGGGCCGTGACATTGACTGTGAGGGGCCATGACATTGACTTCATGATTGACACTGGAGTGGCATCAAGAGCAAGCAAATGTTAGCCTTAAACAAGAAGTCCAAACACTGGGTAAAGTTCTTCAAGCCCAGCGTCGCTTTGTCTTAGAAAATAAGTCCCCAGTTCCCATCACAGAAGTTCATCCTTTCCAACGAGGAAATGAAGTATGAGTTAAAGAGGGAAAAAATAACCCTTTAACTCCCAAGTGGAGAGGACCAAAAACTGTCATACTTTCCACCCCCACAGCTATGAAAGTAGCTGGAGTTAAACCCTGGATACATTGGACACGAGTCAAGAGAGCAAGAGGGGGGAATGGACTGTGAACAAAAATCCTAAAAATCCTTTAAAAGGATTTCTTTCCTTTTCAAAAATCCTTTGAAAATTATTCTGAAAAAGCAGTAAGAAGACTCAGGCTAGACCTTACTGTGGGCACACCGGGAGACTGTCTACCCTGCGTACGGTCAGACCTGCAACTGCAGAATTGAAGAAGGGGACTAGACCCTACTGCAGCTTGCCAGGTAAATAGCTGCCCAGCGTACCGTCAGATCCCAAAGAAGATCAAACATGCATGTTGTAGTGTTAGTAGTGTTGCATTGTGTTTCCTTAATAAGGTGCAAAAAAGGGGGGTCTGCCCCTAGAGAGGGAAATCTGTCCCAGCAATTCGCTGATAATTACTGGCTTCACCTGGCTAACATCACGAGAGTAAAACATTTTTGTTTACCAAAAGATATACCTGCAAACAGGCTTATTAGCACTTGTCTAATACCTGTCTGTAACTATCCTAAAAGAATTCAAAAAGATACCATGTGATGCAATTATGGTATAAGCTTGACTTATTCCCCAAATGCTGATTGGGGCGTGGTTGCAAAGATCCTACCCCCTACAGAATTTACTTTACGCATCCCCATCATTGCTGGAACAAATGCTGCATGTGCACGAATGCTTTATTGTCAAAAATCTTCCAGAAAATGTAAAGCTATCCCTGGCCCCCCCTTCCACTGTAATGAAATTCAAAACATATCTTTTAATGATGCCCACATACTTTTGCCTCATGGATGGTTGTAGACATGTGGTTCCTGCACTTAGTCATTCATTCCTGCCAACTTGTCTGATAACCATCCATGTTGCCTCAGCCGCCTGGTGCCAATTCTTCCCCCGTGGCCCGAGAAAATCCGTCGACGGCAGCCTCAAGCACTCCAACTAACTAAAGATTGTAATAGTCATGTGCAGTTATATTCTGACTCAGAAAAATTGGCCTTAGCAACATCACTGGTTGGGGTTCCAAGATTAGCCTTGGCTGATGGTCTAGAAATCAACCAGTTAGCTTGCAGCTTGGCCAAAAGCATAAATACCACCTCACGAGCATTGTCATTATTAAATAAAAAGTTGCGTGATCTAAGAGGTGCAGTTCTAGAAAATAGAGCTGGTATAGATTACCTCTTCCTTCTTCATCATTTGGGTTGTGAGACACACCAAAAGCTCTGTTGTTTTAACTTAACTGATAATGGCAATGCTGTAGATGAACAGATCAACAAGCTGCACCATATAGTAGCTGACATCAAAATGGGACAACATAATTGGCTCGATTGGTTGACCTCTTGGCTTCCAGATCTCAGCTGGCTCAAAGCATTATTTGTTCTGATTTTACCAGTGGCATTGGTGGGAGTACTGTTATGCTCCTGCACTCCCTGGTTTATGCGTTACTTAAACAATCTGTTTACTGCCTTAGCCACAAAAACAGCCGCCCACTACGCTTTAATAGCTCAACAAGATATTAAGTAAGAAGGTTTCTATAAAAGTCCTGTGTTATGCTTCGCAAACCAGAATGTCTATTTGCGTAATGAAATGCTATAATTGTAATGAAATTATGCATTTAAGGGGGGAATGTAGCAGCCATATCGGGGGTCAGACTAAGTAGTCTCATGCTTCATGTTCTTGCTGAGCTCTTGCTCTCTAAAATATATGTTTGTAAGCTGACGAGACACAGGAATTTCTTATCTTGTCAACAAAGGCTAAGGTCATAGAATTGTATATCTTCTTGTTCTCTGCTGTTCTCTTCTGTTCTCTGCTTATCATGACTACTCTATAACCCATTTCATGTATTATAAACAATGGTGCTAGGAGAAGAAATGTTGAGGACTGCAACCCCACACGGGAGAGAGAGGAGGAGCCATTTCCTATGTGTCACAATATCTATAAAAACAATTTGCTGATGTATTTCGGGGCTTTTGGCTCTTTGGAAATGATTCCAGCCTTAAGCCCGTGCATTAAATAAAAACTCTTTTTCCTTCACTCCGTGGTCTCTCTCACTCTGAGTTCTGCAACAGAATGAGCTCCCTGGTGAGGTTCACCTGGCACCTACATTGTATTCCTTTCGGTGCCAGGTGAAGACCTTTTTATTTTCCCAGGCATTTTAGCATTGTAGCTTTCTGAACTTTTAGCTTTGCTGTTTTAAATCTGTATTTTAAACTCCTGCACTGCTGCTAGGTTTTATTGTGGTTGTATTGTTATATTGTGGTTTTAATGTTCTATATATTTTAAATTGTTTTATTGTGTGCTGTTTGGTTTTAATTTTTGTGAACCGCCCAGAGAGCTTTGGCTATTGGGCGGTATAGAAATGAAATGGAATGAATGAATGAATAAATAAATAAATAAATAAATAAATTGTTCTTTACAGCATCTGACTTTCTTTTCACCACCAGACACATCCACAGCTGAGTGTCCTTTCGGCTTTGGCCCAGCCGCTTCACTCTTCCTGGAGCTCAGGCAGGCCTAACCCACAGCAACTCTAGTTCTAGCAAATTAAGCACCAGGCTTGTTAATGTTCTCTGACAGCATATTTAGTTTGTAAGCCAGAAAGTTTAGCCCTAAGTAACTGCAATCCAACAGCTAAACTGCAGAGGAACTGAAATTGTCTCCTGTGTTTCAAATGGTAATATTTTCTGGGACATTTAAGAGCTACTAATCTTTGTCTTAAAATCATCGAGAGCTTCCCTAAAGAATCATAGACAGCATATAATTAATTAAGGGGATAAGCACTGCTCGGCTGCAGTGCAGGGCTGCTGTTATTCTTTCTTCCATTCTGTGCCAAATACTACATAAGCCTCTTGCTCATTCCAGAAGTGTTGTGCCTAATCTCTCTCTCCCCCTCTCTCTGTGTACACGTGTGTCTGCATCTGTGTGCGCACTGTGCTGTATGTCACTGACCAAGCTATCTTGACTCAGATGTCACAGCAAATACTGTTTAGCTTCCTTCCTTCTCCATACATTTCTGGATACACTGCTAAATGTGAGCAGTAGCAGCACTGGAGAAGATCATAGATAAGGAGAAAGGCTTGGAATGGCTTCATCCAGCTTCTGTTTTGTTTTGGCTAACCATCGAAAACCCAGAACTCCCACATTCTTAAAGCAGTGGGATGATATCAGTAACAAAATCTTATCCTCTTAATTCGGGATATTCTGCAGCAGGAACAAAGTCCTATAGAGTCCTGACCTAAAGATGATTTGTGTTTCTTTTTCCAGTCATCCTTGCATATTATCAAGCAGACGCCTCAAATTTATAACAAACTTGAGAAGCTGAGCCACATAAAAACTAATGGGAACTGTTTCAAGTAAGCCTGTTTAAGTTTGGGATGCAAGTGTATTTTTTTGGATCAGTGTCTTCCTTGATTGTCACGTCAGGGAAAATCAGTAATCAGGGTGTGATGTGGACAGCAAGACATATTAATTCCAGACAAATGTTGTTGTTGTTCAGTCGTTCAGTCGTGTCCGACTCTTCGTGACCCCATGTACCATAGCACGCCAGGCCTTCCTGTCCTGCGCTCTCTCCCGGAGCGTGCTCAAGTTCATATTCATTGCATCCGTGATGCTATCTAGCCATCTCATCCTCTGCCGTCCCCTTCTCCTTTTGCCTTCAGTCTTTCCCAGCATCAGGGTCTTTTCCAGGGAGTTTTCTCTTCGCATTAGGTGGCCAAAATATTGGAGCTTCAGCTTCAGTATCTGTCCTTCCAATGAGCACTCAGGGTTGATTTCCTTTAGGATGGACTGATTTGACCTCCTTGCAGTCCAGGGTGCTCACATTTGCTATAAAAACACCTACCTGTCTACCACTTTGGATATACCACAGGTGCTTATTTACTGCAAAGTATGGAGTTTCAGAGTTCAGCCAATGTTAATGTAAAAGATTTTAAGATTTTATGGGGATGAAAATAAGACTCCAAAAGTCCTTCTGCTGCAGTCCCTTTGCTCCACTATAGCTCTAAGAAGACCTCCCTGGAAAAATTGCTATGTAAATCTAGCCCAAACATATAGTAATATGCCAAATACTTTAACTTTTTTTAGTCTTTCCAAGAGATCTGTAAGGTAGACTGCTCCTAGTCACATTTTACAGATGGGATTGGGAACATATTCTGAGAGAGCAAGAGCAAGCAAGAGAGAGGAGTTTAATAAAGTTCTCCCTGCCCCCAATTATGCCAGGGTTTAAAGGGTAAATCTAACCATTATTTTAGAGAATGAACTACAAAATACAGATCTTGCTGTCCTGCACTGAGTGATATATATATATATTACATAGATGGGTCTTGGTGCCTGACACATTTAGCAAACTTCTGTTGAGATCCATGGAAAGAGCTGTATCCAAAGTAGGGATGGGTGAATCTGTCACTTTCAATTTCTCTCAGTTTCACATTTTTCCAAACATTGCCAAACAACCTGAACTTTCAGAAAAAAGTTTGGGTAAAAATGTGTATTACATTTTTGTGCATATTTCTTCTAATACACACATTTTTGTATGCCATTTTGTCTAATATACTCATTTTTATAAGCAACTTCCCTAATATAATGCATTTAATGCAATTTTCGCTGACAGACAATTTGTATGTATCTGCACTTTTCCCTAATAAACACATCATCATATGCATTTTTTGATAGGAGAACTCCATTGCAAAATTCGGAGAAGTGCAAATTTTGAGGGATAACTGAGTGTCAGTTTGCATATTGTTTCAGAACTGCAAAATTAGATAAGTTCTCATTAAAATGTGAACTGAACAAATTTCTCCCCCATGCCTAATCCAAAGAGACACAAAACCAGTAAATGGAACATGTTCTCCTTCAGCTTTCCCCGGTGCCTTCATTTGTTATCATAATGACCTTTGCAAGCTTAAGACAGAAAAAGGACAACCTATTTTCTGTCTCCTTTTCTAAATTGTTAGACTGACTAAGCATATTAATATGTAACTGATACTTTCAGGCAATGCCACTGTTATCTCCTAATGGATGGGGGTAGAATAAACTTTGCTTTGTTTATTCCGTGAAGCCAGTCACAAGTTGTTATCTATGGAAGATATTTTGCTTCAAACATACCTGGCATTTTGCAATACCCAATCTGGTATGTTCCCACACAAGATTTATTATAATTAGACAGGAAAAACATGGATAAGACTAGGAAAGTATGTCTTCTTTCCCAGCTTACAGTTTCAACAAGTTTCATCCTAGAGTTACTTAACTTCCCTTTGAAATTGCCTTCAAACTTATCATTGCTGAATAGCTGTAGCCAAGCCAAAGTGATCCAGTCTACAGCCCCAGTAAATTCTGGGAACTGCTCAGGCATTTTGTGCTGCTTTTCCTTATGTTTGTGACTAAACTGACACACAGAATTGGGAATAACAGAACAGTGAAGAATCAAGGTGTATTGAATACCCCCTTTTGTGGGACTATTCATTCCTGTGGAAGTGAGGGGAAATTTGGTGACTTTCAGGTAGGGATGGCAGAGAATTCCGCCACGGATTTCAGTGAGGCCGAATGCACTGGCATTCGGCCCCCCGAAATCCATGGCGGAACAGCCTGCAACCCCCCCGCGGATCCCCCTGCCCCCCCGCGGATCCCCCCCCTGGATGAGACTTACCTGGGGCGGATGTTCCGGACGGCGGCGGCTGCGGCGGCGGTGGCTGCTGGTCTTCTGACCGGCTGCCGTGGCCGCCATTTGCAGTCTGGTCTTTCTTTCTTTCTTTTTTTACCCAGACGTGATAGGTACGTAAAGACTTACGTAGCCTATCATGTCTGGGTAAAAAAAAAAAAAGGCGTACGCAAATGGCAGTGGCTACGCGGCCGCCATTTGCATTCCTTATTTTTCGCCATTTTAGTCTATGTAAATATTTACGTAGACTATTATGGTGAAAATAAAGGGGAATGCAAATAACATAGTGGGCGCTATTTACGTTCCTTTTTGATTCGCCGTTTTAGCCTACGTAAATATTTACATAGGCTAAAACGATGACTCAAAAAGGAACGCAAATAGTGCCCACTACGCTATTTGCGTTACCCTTTATTTTCGCCGTAATAGTCTACATTACATAATAGTCTACATAAGAGAGCTCAAATGAGTTAGATAATGTATTCACAGTGCAATCCGGTACATCTCTACTCATCAAAAGTAAGACTGTTAGACCTCAGTGGGACTTACTCCCTGGGGTGTATATAATTGCAGCCTCAATCACCCTGGGGTGTATATAATTGCAGCCTCAATCACCTATTGATGGAGTTTCCCATCCCAACAAGATTTGAAACAATGGCGGGGGAGGAGATTGGAAATTTTACAAAAACAGCTGGGAAAATTTCACAAGGTTGTCTGGATCCAACATATTTCTGCACTTAGGACAGAGGTGAGAAACTCTGGCGGGTCCAGGGGCCAACTTCCGCCCCACAGAACACACTGTGGAGCACATCCCTTCCCACCGCTGCTGAAATCACTGCCGCCAAATTGCTGCCAAGAAAAAAGCTGCATTGTGCATTTAAAACAAGATGTGTGGGAAATACATGCCTTGTTTTATTGCAAAATCACACTCCTGGAACCCCAGGGGAGCCTGATATTGCATTAAAACAATGTGCACTCCCTATGTGCCTTGTTTTAAAGGGGAAATGCAGCTTTTTTTTTCTTACTCCTGCTGCACACTCCTAAAATTCATCAACACTTTGCTGGTGCAATGGTGACTTGGGGGCAGTGGGGGTAGGGATGGGTGGATTACTTACCCCATTCCGGGTGGGGGTGTCCACTGGGGGGGCGATCCGTCCCTCCCCCTGGAATCCTCCCCAGCTGGCTCTGCTCTGCAGCAAGTCCACAGAGCTGCCGGCCAGGCCCACCTGCAGCCAGACTTCCGTCTGCTGCCAGGCTGCGGCCGCAAATGACATCCGGTGTAGCAGCCACCATTTGCGTCCCTGCGTTAGCCGTGATAGGCTACGTATATATTTATGTAGCCTATGACAGCAAAGAGCACTGATGCAAATGGCACCTGCTACACCATTTGCGTACCTGCTCTTTTTGTAATAGGCTACGTAAATATATACGTAGCCTGTCAGGCTAAAGCAGGGACGCAAATGGCGTAGTGGATGCTATTTGTGTCCCTGCGTTAGTCGTGATAGGCTACGTAAATACTTATGTAGCCTATCACGGCTAAAGTAGGGATGCAAATGGCGGCCGCAGATCGGGGCAGCCATTCGCAGCTGCAGACTGGGGCAGTGGATGGACCGGACCAGCCGACGCCAGGTAGGGTCCGTCCCGGGAAAATTTCGCTGGGGGAGGAGCGCGCCGTTCTGCCACAGACTCTGGGAGATTCTAAAGAATCCAGCTTCATTGGAGTCTGTGGCAGAATTCTCTAACATCCCTAAGTAGGGGTCACAGAAAGTATGGGGGTGCAGACAGGGCACAACCAACATGTTGCCCACCCCTGAGTTAGGGTGTGAGAAGTCCCAAAGGTGGGGGGAAGTGTGTATGTGTGGGGGGAGGGCAGAGCATTATAGTAGTTCCTCAGGACTACAACTACAATCCTTCAGGAATTTCTGCTACAGAAACCTTATGGAATGGGAATAGATGGGATGCTGTTACAAGAGATCCTATTCATTTCAGTGGAGTTTGTGCAAGGAAGCTTCCTGGTGGATTGTGCTGCAACTGAACAGAGCAAAGAGGGCATATTTGAAGGGTTATTTTGCTGAATCAAAGCAAACTGAGCTGTACCAGATCGACAAAGAAATGAGTTCACAGGAAAGAGATTCTGCCATTTAAGCCATCAGTAAGTTTATGGAAATCAAGACTGATTAAACTGAATGGGAGTATAAAGGGAATATATCTGTTTCTTTCCATTAAGGAAAAATATGTCATTTTAAAGTAATTATGAGTTAAATCTATTACAATTTGAGCTGAGGTGGAAAAAGTGCTTCTGTAATTACTGTAGAGCTGGGGCTGGGGGCAAGGGGAATTTATTGCCTAAGTCATTCCTTGTGATATAATGGTAGGTGATGTAACATGTATCTATCGTATTTAATGCGTTTTATTTGCCTGTAGGTATACTGTGCAGATCAGAAGAGTCCTTTAAACAGACTCAACCTTAATGCCCTGGTTGCCTGCTAGTTTCTATTATAATCTGAGTTCTTAGCGGTGTCTCACTGCAGGCTGGGACTCTGGATATGTAAAGATTTTTTAATTGTTTGTTGCCTTTACCCTTGATATGGCTATGAGGTAGCCTTTAAGGACTGACACCACTGTTATATTATTTTTTCACTTTATTTAGCAGATTTGCCTGCAAGGGAGGGTTCTATTTTTCTCCCAGACACATCTGTGAAAAGTTGCAAATGCTAGATCACCGAAGAAGACGGTAAAAAAAACTACGGATTTTGCAGGTGCCCGACTGGGTCTGGGAGTCTGTTGTGCCTCCCCACAACCCCTCAGACTGCGCCCAACGAGCCCCTGTCCTTGCTTGCACCCGCTCATGCCCTCCCAAACACGCCGCGACCCCATCTAGCATGTGCCCTCCATTTTGCTGCCTTTTCTTCTGCATAAAAAGGGGACTTTAAAAAATGTGCAATTTTTTTTTGCATTATGCGTTGAATATTGCACATATTAAGCTTTCCCAGCCCCCAAACTATGCGGATTAATGTGCACATTTTTAAAACTCCCTTTTTTATGCAGAAAAAAAGGTGGCAAAATGGCAGACACTCACCAGATGGGGTCATGGTGAGTGCGGGTGACTTGCCGAGGTCATGAGGGCTCGAATGCAGGTCCCGGGTGGGGGGGCAAGCAGGGGCAGCACTTCAGTGGGCACCTGGAGAACTTGAGCTGGGGTGTGTTCACACATCCCTAATCAAAACACATTGTGTGTTGGTTATATATGACTATGTCCATATTTATTTACTTAGATATGCCTTAGTTTGCTCGCTTTGTTGCCTGTACTGCATTTGTAAAGTGTTTGTGAAATTCGTTATTTATTCATTTTATAATATTTTTCCCAACTTTATTATTCATTTTTTGCTGCCTTTGTTCTGGGAGTGGATTTCCTTTTGTCAACCTTTTGTTGATTTCCTTAGAACTGTGGCCTAAGTCTATGCATACATGATATTTGGAGTAAACCTCATGGTCAATTAATGGGAGGTCTAGCCCTGACACATCTGATTCTCTTCTCTCCTTCAACAGGTGAGCTGTACTACCAAAGCTGACAATGACAACATTTGCCTATTTGGCTGGGGAGATGCCCATGTTGGCAGCCCAGTCTGCATCAAAAGCGGTCATAAAGAAATATGAAGATAATAATCCACAGAACACTGGTGTTCAGGATTGAGACCAGGCCCTAAGTTTTGGGTTTGGACTCTGATTCAGATTCAGAGTTGGAGTTAGAAGAAGCCCAGCTGAGACGGGGTGAGGGAGGAAATTCCCCAAGACCCCCCAGGAGCCAGCAAAAAACCTTCCCAGGGGCATATCGAGGAGGAGGGCCAGGCTTAGAGAACAGTTTCCCCCCTCCCTGTGGGAATCCAAGCTCTATTGGAGGGGGAGAGGGCTCAAGATTAGGGGTGTGCAAAATACTTACCCCATTCCGGCCAGCAGTCCGCGGTGGGGGGGGAAGCGATCCGTCACTCCCCCCCGGAATCCTTTTTGGATGGCTCCACTCTACGGCAAGGCTGTGGAGCCGCCGTCCAGGGCCAGCCACAACCGGACGTCTGGCCATGCCACTGCCGGGCTGTGGCCACAAATGGCGGCCACTATTCTGGCCACCATTTGTGTCCCTGCCAAGCCATGATAAGCTATGTAGATACTTACATAGCCTATTACAGCAAAAAGCAGGGGTGCAAATAGGGATGTATGAAATGTACTCACCTTTCCGATCTGGGGCATCCGCGGTGGGGGGGAGGCGCTCCGTCCCTCCCCCCGGAATCCTCCCCAGCCGGCTCCGCTCCACGGCAACTCCGCAGAGCCGCCAGCTGGGGCCGCCCGCAGCTGGACTTCCATCTGGTCCTAGGCTGCAGCTGCACTGCCGCAAATCTTGCCTGCTCTGGGGCCCAGTCCATCCTTCAGAGGGTTGAGCACCAAGCCCTACCCCCTTAGAGTGAGTAGTACAAGACAGATTGCCTTTTTTATCTCTGATCAGAAATCGGTGATAAAGTGGGGATTCCTCTGCACTACTTCCCATGCTGCTCGTGCCCCAATTGGAATGTGAGTGGCACAGGAAAAAGTGGTTGAACTTAGCCGGGGTTTGCAGGACCCAGCTCCTGGAAGCCCCAGCTGGGTCCCTTCCTACACTGCTAGCATCCCAATCGGGGCACGAGTGGCTCATGGAGTACCCTGATTTGGCTGGGGCTTGCAAGAGCCAGCTTCCCACAACAAGCTACTCCTGCTGAAATTACCACTTCTATACAACTATTAGCCCTAATGCTGCAGTGGTTGTAAAAATACACATGGCTTGGGGTAGTATTTTACTATCCCAAGCCATTTTCCAATGTAAAATGCCTGTGGTGGTAAAATGCCTTCACAAACATACATGTGTCAATGGTGTTACAAATACGTTATAAACGTAAACTATCTGAAAACACATCATAACCTGTCAAGCTGAAACCTCAGGTAAAACTTTAATTACTAAGAACTACGATTTGTGTGTTGCGGGGTACCATCTCTGGTGAGGTAAATGTTCCCCAATGAAATCCCATGCTTTGTGCCAACCTATTGGCACCCAAAATACTTAAGACTGCTTCCTTGGGCCAGTTTTCTTCGGAAAATCCATTGGACATTTTTATACCCCCATACATTGCCTGATTTGGCAGACATTAAATCATCCTAATGGCAAATCAATAGATTCTGGGGATGTATTATGCCCACGTTGGGGATTTTTTCCCAGAAAGAAAAGGCTAAGTAGTGGCAAGAGACTGACATTTGGAAACATTATGCAGGTGACAGAAAACAATAACATTGTCAGAGGACTATGTGGAGGGTCTACTTCTGTGTAAGTCCTGCAATGAAAAGTGCATTTGGTGTAGCCCTTCAGGCCACACTCTTTCAGCAGGTTTAAAGGTAGGGAAGACAGGGATATCTGACTGGGTCTGGGAGTCCGTCAGACTCTCCCCTACACTGCACCCCTAGACTGTGCCCACTGAGCCTCTGGTCTCACTCCCCTCCCTCCCGGATGTTCCCCACACTCACGCAGACCCATCCCTGAGTGCCCATCATTTTGCCGAGCTTATTTTTAAGGGGGAAAAGGAGGTAATTGAAAATGCACATATTTAAATATGCTCAAATTTGGGCTGGGAAAGGCTGATCTATGCAATATTAGTGGCATAAATGGCCCATTTATGCCCCTAATGTTGCATATATCAAGTTTTCCCTGCCTGAATTTGCACGTATTTAAATATGCACTTTTTTAATGACCTCCTTTTTCCCTGCAAAAATAAGCTCAGCAAAATGGCAGGCGCTCATGGATGGGATCCAGGGTGAGGGCAGGTGTCTCGGCGAGCGCATGGGGGTTTAAGGGTGGGTCTGGGGGGTGGGCTTGAGTGGGGACAGCGCTTCAGCAGGCACCTGCTGATATGAGACAGGAATGGGTTTATCCATCCTTAGTTAAAGGTGCAGAAGCCCTGCCTTGTGTTACAGCTGGCAAAAGGGGAGTAAGGATTACATTCAGTCCTTAGGTGTTTTTTTGCATGCTGGTACCCCAAACACAGAAATAGAATGGTACTTATGTCAATGAAGCCTTTACAGCACTGCAAAATGAATACTGTGCAGTGCAGCCATTTGTGGGCGAGCCTCAAACTTTTCCAGATGGCTATTCAGTATTGACAGGGTGAATATGAGATCTCTGATGTAATGAGCACCATGAAATTGCCAGTGACATTTTTTTTTTTTTTTGTATGCCAAGTTAGAGCTGATTGTTGTGGCTGTATTATTACTGAACATCTCCCACGGTATATTGATATTCTGAATTTCTACTGATGCTTAATAGCTCACCTTGAAGAATAATTGAATGGGTGAAATTCACCCTGTGCAAAAGGCCAAGGCATATGCAGCACTTAAATTTCACTTAAGGGAAAATTGAAGTGCATTTAAATCTGAAAGAACACCCTCCCCCTATTTTTTAGAGATGGATGAATACCGCCCATCTTAACTGAAAATGGGCAGGGGGGTTATGGATCTTTTTGGAGGATTCTAAGAAAATGTTTGTGTCTTTTTTCTCCTGAGAATTCTCCAAAGTTTAGTTAGAAGGAATATGTCCAGTCTGCCTCAGCTCAAGCTTCCCAGGGAAGCCTATCTGAAGCAGTTGCACTTACTAGAAGGACAACTCACAGTCAAGTCAGGCTATGCAGGAAGGTCAGATATATGTTGGTAGAACTCAGTCAGGAAGGGCTGTTGTCTCAGCAACATGCAGAGGTCTTATGAAGGCTGGCAAGTCTGGACCGACTGTTAATCCCTCTGAGAAGCTATCTACTTTTTGAAGGACTATTGTCCAGTTCTGCAGCCATTGGCTTCTATGGCCAGTAGATGTAGTTAGGACTGCATCAGTGGGGTGCCCTCTGAGTCTGAGAAGTCTTGTAAAGTCACACCTTCCAGCTTGGAAAGTCCCTGAGTTTCAGACCATGGGTTACTAGATGAAGGCTCCTCCCCCTCTGCATCCTCTTCTGAGCCTGAGGGGGGATATCAAAGCCAGAGAACATGACAGAATGCTAAGTGTCCTTCCACCATCACCAGCCCTCTTAACTACCAGTTTCTCTCCTCTCTATTTTCTTACCAGGTTGCATGGAATAGGGAAGGACTGCTGTGGCATCTGGATTAAGCAGCTAAGGCATATGGATAAAGCTCTGCCTAATAGGGATGTTGGAGGATTCTGTCTGGGGGGAGGGGGTGAGTGTGAAATCCACTGGGCATTCTGCAGCTTCTCTTCCCAGTCTCTGACTCGCCAGCTTGCATGCTGGCCTGACTTGATCTGCATGCAGCTTGTGGACTTCTGCTTTATTTATTTTTTGTCTGAAAATGGCAAGTTACGCAAATTGTGGCCACAATTTGTATAACTTGGGCAAATTACAGCTGTAATTAGTGTAATCTGTGCAAATTGAGGCCGTAAAGTGCTTAGTTACGCACAAATTGCAGCTGCTGTTTGTAGAAATTGTGGCAGCAAATTGTGCATAACTTGCCATTTTACGGCCACAATTTGTGCAAATTATGCTAATTGTGGCTGTAGTTTGCCCACGTTACACAAATCACAGCTGCAATTTGCATAACTTGCCATTTTTAGAGAAAAAAAAATAAAGCAGAAATCCAAGAGTTCCTGGTAAAAGCCTGTGGCTCACCTCTGGGGAAAACCATCGAGCCTCAAGAGGGCTGAATTTCCCTGCGACTGACATCTCTACTTCCTAATTTTCCAGTTCTGTGCAAAGATGGCTTCTTAGCATGCTTGGACCATCCATTCCTGGTGTGACCTCTGATGACTGTAGTATCTATCAATCTATCTATCTATCTATCTATCTATCTATCATCTATCTATCTATCATCTCCTGGTAAACGAATCAGGACTGGATGGACAACGACAACGACAACAAAGATGACAACAGCAACAACAACAACACAGTTCCTAGAGTACACATCAGGAATGCAGAAATGGCATAGAAGAGCCCTTGGCTTTAATCTTAGCTGCCATTCCCCCCCCCTCCTCCTCCAATGTGGTATGTTTGAGAAAGTATGGGAAGGGGAGAAGAAAGGAAACTGGCATATGAAAGTGTGAAGCCAAAATGAGCAGAAGCAGATGACATGGAGGGCAGATTGTGCTCAGTTCATAGGGAATCCCTACAGGGATTTTCATTTACAACCCCCACCCCCAAACTTCTACTAGTGTTCTCTATTGTGAACATTTTTATTTCAACAATTCAGCTAATGATTTTGCCTGGTTCTCATGTACAGCAGAGTCTCATAGGTAAATGGGTCTGTGTGCATTCCACAAAGAGCAATCTTTAAATATTCTTATCAAGGAAAATAAAGTGCTTGCATAATAGTGTCTCAGAATTTCCAAACAGTTTGTAGAAATAATACAAATGCCTCCAACATCAGCTTCAGAACTCCAGTTGTAACGCTACAGTGGGCAAGGTCAATTCATATTTCTCAGCATTATTGAAGATGCGAAGACAACAGGAAAGTGAAGGATTCATGATTCCTGTCCTGCCACTTACTTACAGGCCTTAGATGAATGTGATATGCATATTCTCTGAGCAGAGGTGCATACTCTGTTCCTGCACTGGGAGCGTGTATATTTTCCCCCAGAATAATAATATCTTCTATGAGCTGTGTGCAAATGGCCTCTCAGGTTTCACCGCTCTATTTGTGGACAGAGAAATTGGGGGGGGGGTGTGTGTGGGGGGGCAATTTCACTACATTTCACCAAGGGAAAGATAAGTACTTCAACAGATTCCCAGGGATAGGGATACCCATTAGCTGTGGCAGAAGCACAACTGGTTTCTTTTTTGTTTGTTTGTTTTTCTTTTTTTCCTGTGGGGTTGGTTTGTTTTGCTGCAAGTGGCAAGAACAGCAACTGTGTTGGCATCCCCAGGCCTAGTGTCATTTCTGGGCATGGGTGGGGGTATGGTGGCCACCACAAAAAATGTTTTTTTAAAAAAAATGGTGGAGGCTATTTGGAGAAAATCCTGCCAAGTGGCTTCATTTTCTTTGGTGGTAAGTGAGAAAAAGAAAAATCTTGGAACTTTTCTCAGAAGAGTGTCTTCTGAGAAATGTCAGCTCTGCTCTAGGTTCTATGTCCATCTCCCTCTTTGAACAAGACCTGGGAGTAGCAGGACAGAAAGCCTGAATCACACTTCTTCTTTGTGGCTCTGTCCACTGCTGCCAGATAATTGGTACGTATAGTGCAATGTTATTAATAAACTGGTCAACAGCTTATGATATACAGCACTGTTGTCAGTGCTAGATTAAGTGAAAGCTACCCATCTATTTACACTAGGTAAAGGAAATTGTAGTAAGCCAATCACATTAAAGGTTTCAGCAGCAGCTTAATTACCTTTGATCAGGAGATATCGACATGAAGGAAGGAACTGATGGGTGTTCATGAGAGTGTGTGATGAAGTTGCATGGGTGTTCTTGGGGAGGGGATATCATAATATGCAGTGATGAATAGCACTTGATTACTATTCTGCTGCAAGTTTCCATCATGTCTGTCTCTCCCCTTCATAAAGTACTGGGTGTGATGTTAGAAAGGATGAGGTAACATTAATAAACTAACCACAGCCATTTGTTCTTCTCATCTGCCCTATATATTTAAGTCTTGGGGTTGGCACCAGACTGAGTCGTGCTTAGAACAGGCTAGTGAAGGCTGGTGGCTTCTATTTAGTGGGGCAGTGGATCCACTCTGGGTTTCAGTCAGAACTAGTCAAATCTCTAAAGAAGCTATCCAAGTGCTGAAGCCTATCCCCAAAATGGGTTCAAAACCGTGGATAGCTCCTGACTGAGACCTAGGGCGGATTTACCACTCCACTGAAATAGGAGGCACCAGCCTCCACTGGAACAGACCCATTGAAATAAATGAGGCTTAATTTAGTCATGATTTACTGAAGTCCCATTCATCTCATTGGGTCTGTTCTAAGTATGACTACATCTGGACTCAATCTCAGGACGAATTTCCAAAGATCTTAACAGTGAGTTGACAAAAATTACCGCGTTTTAATACACATTTTAAAAAGGACTATCCCTGTGACAATTCTGGTAGCTGGCCAAGGTTCCTGGATGTCAGCCTTCCCCAACCAAGTGCCGTTGCAAGGCTTCTCTGCCTTCTCTGCAGCCCCTATTTACACAACGAAACACATGCATGTTGATTGTCATCATGATGCAATTATCATGGTGTCTAGTTTGGCCCTGAGAGTTGTCAATATTTGAATAGGATCATTCAGGGCATATCAGCACCATCAAGTTAGATCAGTGGCAGTTCGGTGTGTCAGGATTTCTGCCAAAGGATCGTGGGGGCTACATATGCTGAGGATTATCTGTTTGATATCTTTAGTTCCCCTCAGATTAAACCTTGTGGGAGTGGGGAGGAAATAACCATTTGTTTGGTATGCATGCCTATATAAGGACATAAGAAGAGCCATGCTGGATCAGACCAAGGGTCTATCTAGTCCAGCATCCTGTTCACACAGTGGCCAACCAGCTGTTGGCTGGGAACACTCAAGCAGGACATGAGCACAACAGCATCCTCCACCCATGTTCCCCAGCAATAGGGGAACATAGGGGTGTACATAGGTTCACTGCCTCTGGTAATGGAGGTAGCACATAGCCATCAGGACTAGTAGCCATTGATAGCCTTTTCCTCCAGGAATTTGTCCAACCAGGAGTTTGTGACCTTACCCTCCTTTTTTCCAAGCTAAACAATCTCAGCTGTTGTAGCCTTCCCTCACATGGGAGATGCTCCAGCCCTTGGTCATTTTAGTGGCCTTTTTCTGCACCTTTCCCAGCTCTATGGTATCTTTTTTTAGGTGTGGTGACCAGAACTGTACACAGTATTCCAAATGTGGCTGCACCATAGATTTGTATAAGGGCAGTATGATATTAGCAATGTCATTCTCAATTCCTTTTCTAATTATGCCTAACATGGAGTTCGCCTTTTTTACAGCAGCCATACACTCGGTTGCCATCTTCACTGAGCTGTCCACCACAACCCCAAGATCTCTTTCCTGGTCGGTCACTGCTAACTCAGATCCCATCAGGCTATACTTGAAGTTGGGATTTTTTGCCCCAGCGTGCATCACTTTACACTAGCTTACATGAACTGTATTTGCCATTTTGATACCCACTCTCCCAGGGTTGATGCACCCTGAGTACTACCCAAGGAATCACTTTGTGCAATTGCTCTTGCAACTTTGTTTCATACTTAGTTAGGTAGGGGGTGCCAGAATATAAAACACACCAATACCAAGTCGTTTGTGAGGGCTGCTGCACATTTATATATTATTAACTGTTTGTCACTTTAAAATACACAGAACCCGAGAACAGGGAAAAGAAAAGAAAAAAGGATTGGGAGCATTGTTCCACGTATTCTGAAGAAGCAAGCAGCAAATGATATATTCATATGCCCTTCACAGATGATGCAGCATGCATGGCACTCAGGGGTCTGTGCTCAAGTACAAAATGTTGGGTAAGAAGATGAACTTTCGCTTCAAGTCTTGCTTCCACAAATCCACACTGTATCCTAATGTATGGGCACCCACTAGCTGGTCCCCTCACAAACGCTGGTTTTATGAAGGGTTTCCTCTGTTTGTTGTTCTTGTCCCTTCCTATCCACAATAGTGTCACTGGTATAATTATTAACAAAGTGCCTTATTGGTTTATTGCCAGGTTGGCTTCTATTTGTCAGCTGACTCCCTCCTTCCATTGTATTAATGAGAGGGTTGGACTAGTATAATTCATAGGGAAGAGAGGAACTCTACAATACTCCCACATTTCTTTTTTGGAAAGTAGAAAAGGTCAATATTCTCTCTGTAATTTCTGCGATGACAGTTTGCGGGGAGCAGCCATATTTTTCCAACAGCAAATGTAATTACTGCTATGCCCTTTTCTCCCTTTCTGCCTTTGCTTAAAATTACAATCATCATTCATGTGTGACATGGCAAGTATCCAGGCAAACCTTCCTTTAACCATGTGGCAAGGCAGTGACCACAGCTCCTGGGTAGGAGATATAAATTCCAAGGGTGCAGCTGCATACTCCCAAACTGTTGCCACCTGATGAAAATATGAATTACCGTTGTATGGTTCCTAGGGAAAGCAAGTTCTCATTTTACTTCTCTACTCATTATAGTTTTCATTTCACGGAAGTGGGCCTGGCCTCTATAATGTACTGCAGCCTTCTGAAACCTGGTGCTCTCCAAGGGTTTTAGATTACATAAGAAGAACCATACCGGATCAGACTGAGGTCCAGCTAGCTCAGTGTTCAACCAGCTGCACACCAGAAACCCACAAGCAGGACATGAGTGCAACAGCATCCTCCCACCAATGTTTCCCAGGAACTGGTGTACACAGGCACACTGCCTCTGATATTGGAGGTAGCATATAGCCATCAGGACTAGTAGCCACTGATAGCCTTCTCTTCCAATATTTTGTCCAATTCCCTTTTAAAGCCATCCAAATTGGTGGCCATCACTACATCTTGTGATAGCAAATTCCATAGTTTAATTATGTGCTGTGTGAAGAACTATTTCCTTTTATCTGTCCTGATTTCCCGCCAATTAGTTTAATTGGATGGCTCCAGGTTCTCGTATTTTGAGAAAGGGAGAAAAATGTCTCCTCATCCACTTTCTACACACCATGTCTAATTTTGTACACCTCTATCATGTCTCCTCTTACTCACCTCTTTTCTAAGCCAAACAGTCCCAGATGATGTAACTTTTCCTGTTACTGTTAGGGGAGTTGCTCCAGCCCCTTGATCATTTTATTTGACCTTTTCTGCCCTTTTCCCCATCTCCTACAGTATCCTTTTTTAGGTGTGCTGACCAGAATTGTGCACAGTATTTCAAGTGTGGTCACACCATAGATTTGTATAAAGGCAGTATGATATTGGCAGTTTTATTTTCAATGCCTTTTCTAATTATACCTAACATGGATTTCACCTTTTTCACAGCAGCTGCATACTGAGTTTATGTGTTCATCGAACTGTCCACCACAACCCCAAGATCTCTTTCTTGTTCAGTCAGGAGGACTAGCTCAAATCCCATTAGGTTATACTTGAAGGTGGGATTTTTGAGCCCAATGTGTATCACTTTACACTTGCTTACAATGAACTAGGGATGTATGAAAGTCACTTACCTTTCGCGGATTATGTTGATGGTGGGGGAGGAGGCGTTCCATCCCTCCCCCCGGAATCCTCGACAGGGGGGAGGTGCTCCGTTCCTCCCCCCCGGAATCCTCCGTGGCCGGCTGTGCTCTGCGGCAGCTCCACGGAGCAGCCAGCCAGGCCCAGCCAGGCCAGAGCCGTCCGCAGCCGGATTTCCGGCTGCGGAGGGCTCTGGGGGGGGGGGAAGCATATGCAAATGGCGGCGGCTACGGCCGCCACCATTTGCGTTCCTTATTTTTTCCATCTTAAACTACATAAATATTTACGTAGACTAAGACAGCGAAAATAAGGGGAATGCAAATAGCGTAGCAGACGCAAATGGCAGCGTCTGTAGCTGCCGCCATTCGCGTATGCCTTTTTTTTTTTACCCAGTCATTTTAGGCTATGTAAAAACTTATGTAGCCTATCACGTCTGGGTAAAAAAAAACAACTGCAAATGGCGATGGCGGCAGCCGGTCGGAAGACCAGCCGCCACAGCTGCCGCCACCGAAGCCGCCTCCGGAGCCGCTGCCTCCTGCAAGATCCACCCCAGATAAGTCTCGTCCCCAGGGGGGATCTGCGGGGGGTGGCAGGCCGTTCTACCACAGATTTTGGGGGGCCGAATGCACTGGCATTCGGCCTCACCGAGATCCATGGCAGAATTCTCTGCCATCCCTACATTGAACATCATTTGCCATTGTGATACCCATTCTCCCAGTTTGGAGAGATCCTTTTGGAGAAATTCACTGTCCCTTTTTGTTTTAACCACCCTAAATAATTTGGTGTCATCTACAAACTTAGCCACTTCATTGCTTACTCCTTATTCCAGATCATTTATAAACAAGTTGAAAAGCACTGGTCCAATACAGATCCCTGTGGGACCCCACTATTTATTTCCCTCCTTTGGGAGAATTTACCATTTATTCTTACTTTCTGCTTTCTGTTGTTTAACCAGTTACTGATCCATAAGAGGACCTCTCATCTTAGTCCACGAGTTTGCTCAGGAGTCATTGGCGAGGGACTTTATCAAAGGCCTTTTGGAAGTCCAAGTAAATAAAACCCTGTCCTTCTCCCATAATACAAGGGGTGCAGTAAGATGTATTTATTCAATGACTGTGGATGCTACAGAGTTTTCATTTTAAATCCATAGTTTGAGTTTAAATTAGTGTTGTGCTAAATATTTCTATCCTTTTATTTTTGGTAATTCGTAGGGGATGGGGTGAAACAAAGAGTTGAGTAAAAGAGGTGTGTGTGAAAGAGTAAATCTTCTTGCATTTATTAGTAGTAACAATAGTCAGTATATTCCTGTTCCCCCAACAGAAGTCCAGTTGATTTCAATGGATCTACCTGAGGTATGACTAAGAGAGAAATCCTACACTCTCTGAGTGCCATCAGGGTGGAAGTGTGGTGGGACAATGGGGCTTATAGTATTTTTCTTCCATCCATGGAAAGAAAAAAAATCCTTCCTTCCCATTTCTGGCAATGGAAGAAAACATCTAGACATGCTCTTGAGTGCATCTGAATGTTTCCAGGGGTCAGAGGCATGGTCAGGTACTGGAATAACTTATGGTCCCTCAGATCCTTGGCCACTCTTTCCCCCACCCATCTGGTGTGCCCCCAAATGTCAATTTCCCTCCTTCTATTAGGTCACAGTTCTGAATCCTCTGCAGTGGCTGGACAGAGCCAGGAATGGCTATAACTGCTGACTCTTCCCTAGCTCCTCAGACTGACACTGTACCATCTTATCGAGAGCCCAGGGGATTACTGGTCTTGGCATGGCTGGAACAAACAGAGCCAGGGCTCCAAATGCAAGAAGACAGCCAAAGTCATAACACAGTCCATGTTCAAGTCCAAAGAGGCAGCCCCTGTGGGAAAAGAAGCTGGAGAGCGATAAACCAGTAATGAAATAGGATACAGGAGAAAAAGATAATGTTGTAGATACAGGTGGCCTGGAGGAATGGAGGTAGAAGTGAAGAGGCAGTAAAGAAAACAGGAGAAAAGCAAGAGGCAAAAACAAGACAGAGTCCATGGGATCAATGGATTGCAAAATTCTTCAACAGACAACTATTTCTAGTTGGAGTGGCAGTACTGAAATAGAAGAGATTATACCTACTATAGATACATCTCTGCTTCAGAAAAAGTGAGCCTGACACTAGCCCAGGAATGAAACCTAGAACCCTTAAGATGCAACTTACAAAGCACACTGTTTCTGCCTGCCATGGAACCACTACACAGCCACATGAGGTGCTCAGTCCCAAATGGGGAGGGCCCTTTGGACAGGGTATTACTCCATGCCAGCCTTCCTGTCCCCATATCGACACTAAGGCCATGTTCCAGTACTTCCCATTCACCAGATGGGGGAGGGGAACATCTACCCACTCCCCCTTCCAAAACTTCTTTGGAATAAAACTATAAAAGATTAATAATGCCAAAGTGCCCTGAGTCTGCAATTATTGGCATACAGGGCTGCAAGCCAGCTCAGATGTCACTAAACCACACAGGATGGCTTGGTCCTGTGAGAGCTGCAGATCTCGAACTTTGAAGAGAAGCTGAGCTTTGGATGGCATCCAAATGTGCTAATTACACCAGATGACTTGACCCTTCGAAAGCTGCAGAAGGAACGGGCCCATAACCTGTGGTGGAGCCGTTCTGGAGGAAGCTTTGATTATGGCCAAGTGAGCGTGCTGTAACAAAAAATAATAAGCTACTCTGGGTCTGTCTCTAAGTTGTTTGTTTGTTTGTTTGTTTGTTTGTTTTTGTGGGCCTGGAGTGCCCCACCGCATGGACAAAGGGGGCGAACACAATCCCTTAGTCTTTTTCCACCACCTTCAATCTAACCCAATTTAAGGTGAGTCCAGCTGGGCCTCATCTTCAGAGGAAGAATCATGCATCCTCCGATGACTATTGGCAAGTGGGCAGGGTGCTTTGCCCTTCCCCTGCTTGCCCTCTCTTGTGGGGCATCCTAAACAAACAATGGGGGACTTAGCCCCGTAGAACAACTCACCTACCACAAAGGTAATGAAATACACAAATTAAAGGAGGGAGATCTCAGTACAGGCCTAGTGACCTGAAACCCCCTACAAATCCAAGCGGAAAATAACTGTGCGTGTGTGTGTGTGTGTATGTATGGGATTCTCAGGTCACCCATACAATTACAGACCAGGCCTGACCCTCCCTCACGTTCCTCCAGACCATGCCCTTAGAGAAAATGTTAAAGCTGCTGCCCCACAAAATGAATGAGGAACAACCCCTTACAACAATCCTGTGAGGCAGGTTAGGGAGAGGGCCTGGGATTGGCCCAAAGTCGACCAGTGGGCTTCATGGCTGAGCGGGGACTAGAACCCGTACCTCCAAGTCTCAGTACAGCACTCTAACCACTGCACTAAGCTGGCACTCCAAGCTGCCTGGGAGGTATGAAAACAATGGAATCCCAAACCCACAGTGCTACCGCACAGGGGTCGGCAACAGCTCTACTAGGGTGGCAGGCAAGATTCTCGCCACGCCCTACCCGGGGAAGCTGGGGATTGAGCCTCAGACCTTCTTTAACAAAACAGGGGCTCTATGAGGTGTTCAAAGGCCCCCAGTCTAAAACTTAAGCGGGGGGGGGGGCTTCCACAGGATGCTAAGTAGGAAAAGGGTGTCCCAGAAGCAGTCAGTCCACCCGCTGTTGCAACAGCACCACCTGGGACCTGCAAGAAGGCTTCTCTTCCTCCTGTGGTATACCGAGGGAATATAGGGCCCTGAAGGGCCAGACACCCCCCCCGGAGGGACTACCACCTGGGATTGCACAGCTCCCCTGGGGCCCTTTCAGCCAAACCTTGGGCCAGATGGCCCAAGAAGGGTTGAAGATGTGTGTGGCCACATCCACGGCGATTCCTTCAAGCTGCTTGGCTGCTGCATCTGTTAAATATGCTGCTGCAGCCGTGGCAAAACTCAGGCCATCCCCCAGCCCCAAGAAAAATGAGGCGTGAGCGGCCTAGCCGCAAATAGCAGGCCGGCCACCATGGTTTCTCCACTCCCCTCCCAAGAGGGTTGAGGCCGGAAGGAGAAGAAAGGGGCCGGTTGCACCGCCGCTCCACCAGAATCCCCTCCTCAAGGGGCTGCACACTGCTGGACAAAGGTGGTGGCAGACCCACATCCAGGCAGGCTGGCTGCTGCTGCCTCCTCCAACCCTCCCCCATGAAGGCTGAGGCCTGGGGGAGAAGGAACGTGCCGTTCACAGAACCACTGCCCCCCCCCCCGTGAAGGCCGAGGCCCAGGGGAGAAGGATCGCACTGATCTCTCCCCCGATCTTTGAGCCATGTGAGCGAGAGACTGCTTGGGGAGGGGCGTGGATCAAGAACAAAACCTCTCCGTCCCCTCCCCTCTTGAATGGTGCAAAGGGCTGCCCAACAGCAGTGTGTTACACCTCTTCACCCCACCCGCTTACATTACCCCCCCCCCCCAGCCAGGCAAGCCGGACGTGGAGGTAGGGCAGTTCTGATACTGGTAAGCATACTTGCCTGGTTTGGATGTAATGGGAAACTAGGTTAATTAATCCAGAAAATATTCAATTGTAGCATGCCAACAAAGGAGGAGAGAAGGGGTGGTGCAAGGATGGAATGCACCGGCACAAGTCTCATGCATCATAAGCTGAGATAAGTACTTGCAGACTGTGTCCAAGACACATTGGCAGGAGACAGTTGATTATAACTGAAGGTGGTTCTCCAAGTAAATCACCAGGTTGAAATGCAGCAGGCTCCAGAACCATAGCTCTTTTCCCCCTGAACAAGGGAGATACCAGCTGACTATAAAGAGTTAACTAAGAAGATACAGCCAGGCAATGTATAATTTAGACAATGACCTTGCATTGGTCTTTTCTGGGATATCACTCTCCCTCAACATAGTATATAGTGATTTTTTATTTTTATTTTTTTGTATGAGATATTATCAGGACGTTTTCCTCGATTTTCTAAGACCATCTTCCTTTCCATTTGGCTATCAAACATAAATGCATAGGGCATATTTAAAGCAACCCAGCAACATGATTAATAAGGACAGCACATTGAAGGCCATAAAACTGCCCCGTCTCCTTCATCTGTTCCCCTGGTGCAGTGATTAACCTTTGAGTTTATGAGTATTTTTGCACTTGCCTCAGATAAAGTATTTTATGAGTTCTTCCCTCCCAGGCAACTTGGATTAAACTTATCAGGTCCAGGAAGATAGTGTCCCATAATGACTGTTCCCACAGAAATCATATCTGCCTCCTCATAGTATTATTGGAACATTCTTTTGCGCAAAACAGATGGAAGCATCAAGGTACGAGACAAGACAACTTGTTAAGGTCACATTCCATACTCCTATGCATCATTCATGCTTAATTGATTCCCAGCCCCGCCTAATGACAGATTGTTGTACATTAAGAAGGCCAGGAATAAGAAAAGATCATTTTCGTTTCTCCATTAATCCCACATTCAGAATGGCTCCTGCCTCAGCTAAACTTCCTTTGCCAGTGTACTTGCCAAATGACTGATTGCTGCCTTTCAACACACAAATAGAGCAGAAGCAGCCAGATTTATCTTTTTTGCCAAATGCTCTCCCTCTGTGACACAACGTTTCAGGTGTCACCAAGTTCTCACATCATATTCAAAAGGGGAAAGGAATAAGCCATGGGATGGAAAGGGCTTGACAACTTTCCAGATATTTTGTAGGGGTATAATTTTTAAAGGACACCATTTTTGTACTCCCTTCTTGCTGTCCGCTTTCGTGTTCAGGCATCTCCTCACACGCCTGACAACATATCACTTTTGAAACTGGCACAGTGGAACTCAATCAACCGGCTGCCTCTTCCGGCCTTGGCACCTCAAAGAAGATAGATGAATAATTTGGCGTCAAATCGGAACCTTCTTCAAATCTCCTGAACATTTAGGGAAATTGAAATATCATGGAAGAATGTGATAAACACCTCTCGAGAGGAAATCTTAACAGCTTTTTCAAATTGGCATTTTTCCTCACTGCTTGTTCAGGTGAATGTGGACTTTGCAAAAGAGTGACATCTGAAGCTCCAGGCTGAGAGACAGTAAACAAAGACAGTTTTCTGCATCCTCTACACATTCAGTTCAGTGTTGTGAACAGAGGATGTATGGTATGAACTAGGGATTGTGGACTTTGTAAAATCCGCTCTGTCTGTGTTTCACGGATTGTCAGGTGCCTTTTGTTCCATTGTCTGCCCACAGACAGATGCAAATTTCTTTTTTCGCTGTGTGAATAATTATGTAAGTATTTACATAAGTATTTACTTGAGTATTTGCATAATTTACCTTAGTATGTAATATTTAGCATATTGTCCACCATTCCATTCAATATTTCTTCAGCAGAAATTTACATATTTTCCTACAAATTTATATGCATAAATTTGGGGAAAGTAAAAAAAATCATCCGGAAATCTAGAGTCTCCACGCGGCCTGAGGGGGTCACTCCTCAATGGATTCCACAGGTCAGACACTTCGAAATCCAAGCTCATTTTAGTCTGTCTTGAATTTCTCCAGCATCCCTAGTATGAACAAGAGCTGGAGAGAAACAGCGATTCAACACCAAAAACAACAACAACAACACACACATGAAATTTACTCAGTAATTTGATGAGAAACTGTATCCCACATGCACACACTCCCTTTAAATGAAAGCAAAGGTAGCCATGTTGGCCATAAGAAGAAGAAAAAATCCAAGATCCATATTAGTTGGCCTTTATTAGGCCAACCAAGTCACCAAAAAGCATGAAAGCTTTTGAGAGCTCCAGATGTTTTCATCAGGCAAGGTATTACAAAAAGCAGATGGTTGGGGGTGGGGGAGGCTGATCTGATATTAAAAGCCATGGTGATCATACAGAACTTGAGCAAAAAGAACATGAGATTAAAAAAAATAAAAGAATGTGGGAGAAAGTTCTGCAAAACTGACAGATTCACCCAGCCCTATTCTCAGCCACTTACCTCCATTTCCAGATGTCTGACATCTGCAAGATAATTCCCTTCGTGTTCACCATTTCATCTACTTGTCTGTGCTCATGTGCACTCCATTTTAGGTTCTTAATCTCATTTTTCTCAGTGCACAGCATTCTCATTGATTCTGCCCCTATAATCATCTCCTATGTTGTCAAAGGAAGAAGGAAACTGCCCATATGTTATGATCAAAGTCAAGCCTCATTGGGGGTCAGATTGGTGAAAGTGTCAATAATCCAAGATCTGGTGGTTATCAAATGGAAAATGGGTAAAACTGGGTTGCTGGCAGGAACAAGTGAGACTCAGGCTGCCATCATATAAATACTTACTTGGGAGTAGGCCTCATTGAACTTAATAGAACTTACTTCTGAGTAGGCATATAGAAGACTGCACTCTAAGGCTGCAATCTTAAAACTTATCTGGGAGTGAGCTGGACTGATTCTAATCAAGGTGATTTTAAAACAATGGGTTATATTCAGTGCTGCCCATCCAGTAATGGAAAAGAGACTGATGGATTTTTTCTCCCCCTGTATCCCCCATGACCCCCAAATCTGCTCTGGAGGGTTGGGGGCATACTGGGAATAAGAGAGGACTTTATTATCATCAGGGGAAAATGAAATACACATATATGGTAGGCAGAGTGTAATTATTCACTAGCTGTACACATTGTGAAAAAACTTTGCAACCCTGTGTGTGTAACTTATGAATTGCTAACTTCATTAATTGGCTGTTTTACCTGATCATGAGATTTCACAACTTTGTAATAAATTTGTATTAAAACTGTTAGAGTTTTAATGGTACAGTAAATGAGAAATTCATTGAGTTTTGAAAGCTTTTCCACAATAAAAAGACCTAGAAATTAGGGATGTACAAAAGTTCCGCCACGGATCTCGGGGAGGCCGAATGCCAGCACATTCGGACCCCCCAAAATCGGTGGCGGAACGGCCCACCCCCCTCCTCCCCCCCAGGATGGGACTTACCTTGGGCGGATCTTCCTGTCGGCGGCAGCTCCGGTGGCAGTTCAACGGCGGCTGCGGTGGCCGGTCTTCCAACCGGCTGCCGCCGCCTCCATTTCCAATTTAAAAAAAAAACATGTGATAGGCTACGTAAAGATTTACATAGCCTATCATGGCTAGGTTTTAAAAAAACACCGCGATAGACTATGTAAATGTTTACGTAACCTATCACGGCTGACTTAAAAAAAAAAAAACCACACGCGTACGCAAATGGCGGCACCCATGGGCGCCGCCATTTGCATTCCTTATTTTGTCACGTCTTAGTCTACGTAAACATTTACGTAGACTAAGACAGCGAAAATAAGGGGAACGCAAATAGCATAGATGCTACGCTATTTGCATTCCCCTTATTTTTGCCGTCTTAGTCTACGTAAATGTTTACATAGACTAAGACGTGCCAAAATAAGGAACGCAAATGGCAGCGGCCGTGGCCACCGCCATTTGCGTACATGCGTGTGTGTGGTTTTTTTAAGTCAGCCATGATAGGCTATGTAAACATTTACTTAGCCTATCATGGCTAACTGCAGGGACTCAAATGGCGGCAGCTACAGCCGCCGCCATTTGCGTCCCTGCTAGCCAGCGGCCGGATGTCCGGCTGCTGGCGAAGCCGGCGGCCGGCGGCTCCACAGAATTGCTGCGGAGCACAGCCGGCTGGCCAGGATTCCGGGGGGGGGAGGAACAGAGCGCCTCCCCCCCCGGTGAGGATTCCGGGGGGAGGGACGGAATGCCTCCCCCCAACCATAAACATAATTCTCAAAAGGTAAGCACCTTTCATACATCCCGACTAGAAATTGCTCTGACCAACAGTCTTGGAGTTACAAATAATAGAAAAACATATTTTCCCATTATTTTGATAAAATTAGCCCCCAAAGTGATTTTTGGTATTTTTCACCAAACCTGTGTGATAAATGCTATTATGTGTGTGTGTGTGTGTGTGTGTGTAAATCGGACAAGTGAAACTCGAGATATTAATTGCTAAAGACATCGCTTCATGTTTTAATATATATCATATATATCATATCATACGGTGAAAGATTTCACAATAGAAGTGCATGTAAAGTTCTAATTCAGGAACTAAATGTTGATTTCAGCATTATTTATTCATCTCTAAACATCGATGCCATTCCATATCTTCAGCTAGTAAATTGCATGCTTGAGCTACTTCTTTAAAGGTATCATTCATATACTACCCTGTTATATGTTCTGATATCTTCATAACTGGTGGCACCAGCAACGTGTAGTAATAGTAATGTAAGAAAATATCTTTCTGTATCTGAAGGAAATGCACCATACATTCTCCCTAGACAGGGACAGCCCAGAGATACAGAATCTCAGACCTGGGGGCCAAATCCAGCTGCTTGGACTCCTAATCTGTCCCTTCAGGGTTCCACAGATGGCCACATACCCTTTCTCAGCTTTTGTGCAATTTTCTCCCCATTCTAAGAGGTTGAAATACTTCTTCTAAGACTTAGTAACTGGCAGTTAAGAGCTTTAAGCTACAATGGGCTGGTGTTTGGGGGTCTTTGGGGCCCTCACCTTTGCCTTTGGCTCTGCCTACCACTGGAATGCAGCCCCCAAGAGCTTATCCTAAATGGAATTCAGCACTCAGGGTGAAAGAGGTTCAACACCCCTGGCATACATCCTATAGCATGCAGTAGAGTTAGAGATGTGTAATGTCAGGTCCGTGGGCCAAATTTGGACCTCCAGGCCTCCCAATCCAAATCTCCAGGCTCTTCTGAGGCCATGCCCCTTCATTGGCCCCACTCCAGGTTACCGATATTATTTACTCCAACAACTAGGGATGTGCGAACCCACCCCCATCCAGGTTCACCGGGCGCCCGCCCAGCCCCAGCCCCTGCCCCTGTTCGCCAGTCCCCAGACCATGCTCGAGCCCCTCCCACACTCAGCAAGCAGCCGCACTCACCCTGGGAGCCTTGTCGAGCTCCACAGTCACCATTTTTTGAAAAATAAAAAATTTGGGAATGCACGAAAATGGACATTTTTGTGAATGTGAATATTATATATGTATTTGCATATGTAAAAATGCACATTTTGTGAATGCACATCTTTGCATATGCAAAAATGCGCATTTTGTATGAATGTGTATTTGCATATGTGCAAAAATGCACATTTTTTGCAACAATGCTCATTTTCGCACATGCACAAATATGTGCATTCTCAAAAATGCACATTTTTGTGCATACACAAATATGCACATTTTTGTGATCACCATTATATTTTTCAAAACATGGTGACCATGGGGCTTGCCGAGGCTTCCGGGGTGAGTATGGGCCACTCACCGAGCATGGGCAGGAGGCCAGCAGGGGCAGGGTTCGGCAAGCGGGACTTGGGGGTGCAGGCAGGGGTGGTTCTGCCAGATTCCCAGATGGAATTGGGTGCCCACACCATCCCTACCAAGTACAGTTATTGATTCCTTCCAACAACAAAGGGGGATAATGCACACTGGGAAAGGAGAATGCCTGGATGTCTGCTTTCTCCTTGTGCACTGGACAAAATTAAGAGTCACTTTTGTAGCTCCACCCATTTTTGCTCTGGTCCCACCCACTTTGGCTGTGACTCCACACATCTTTGGCCCTGGCCCCACCCACTGCTGGAATGTGGTGTGGGGAGAACTCTGGATAGGTTTTGACTGACATTAACGTGGACCTCAAGAGGAAAAAAGGTTTCCCACCCCACCCGTAAAGTAAGTAGAGTGTTGGAGTTAAAATTGGGAGGTACCAGGCTATGTACAGACTGTGTAAAATCTGCTCTGTTTGTGTTTTGCAGATTGTCAGGTGCCTTTCATTCCGTCATCCACCCACAAACGGATGTGAATTTTTTTTTTCGTCAAGTGGAAAAATATATAAGTATTTACGTAAGTATTTACATAATTTACCCCAGTACGAAACATTTAGTGTATTGTGCCCTATTCCATTCTACATTTCCTCAGCAGAAGCTTACATATTTTTCTACGGATTTATATGAGGAAAATTTTGGGAAAGTAAAAAAATCATCCGAAAGTCCACGGAATCCGCAGGGCCTGCAAGGGTCACTCCACAGTGGATTCCGCAGGTTGGATTCTTAGAAATCCAAGCTCATTTTAATCCACCTTGAATTTCTCCAGCATCCCTAGGCTGCATACTCAGTAGAGTACATACACCCAGCCTTTCTTGCAAATATTCCTGTTATTGTAGAGCATGACCTGCAATAACAGGGAGCATACGTAGATTGGCATCACAAGGTAATTGCATCGCAATGCAGTGAGAAGTGAGACCATGTCTAAATTAAAAATGTTAACATTGCATTATCGATATTCCAAATATTTTTTTTTAAAGGAATTGTTTTTCTGCAGTTCTAGTCATCTAGTAGCGAATGCATGTGATCAGGTATTGCTGACCTGTTTGGCTCTGGGGTACAAATTATTATAAAATTTAACAATTAATTGCGAAGCTGTCAATTTATTTTCGGGGGTGCAATTATTTTTCTGCAAACCTAGGCATTGGCAGCTTTAATTTGAGACCATTCGGACTCAACTGGATAATATTTGGGAGTCAAAATGGAGTGAACCAAAACCCCTGCTTCAAATTAATATATAGATATTTGAGAGCTAATCAAATTGGTTCTGTACTTACACTAGGGATGAACAGATGCTACTGCGTCTGTGCTCGGCCGGTGCTCCAGACGCTGCCATTGCTGTCCCATGGGCCGTGTGAGCTCGAAGACCCTTCCACGCACATCCGGGCCTTGCTGGTGCACATCTTTCCTCCGCCTGTTCTCCTTAGCGGCCGCCATTTTAACACAAGATGGGGGCTCTCGATTTTTGTAAGTCTATTGTTGCACACAACAGTGGCCCTAAAGGGCGATTTCCACAACAATAGATTTATGAAAATCAAGAGCCCCCATCTTGTTTTCAAATTGTGTCTGCTAAGGAGGGAGGAAAGGCGAGGAAGGACAAGTATGAGCAGATGGGCTGGCAAGTCCTCCTGCCTCACCAGCACCGCTGCCGCCATGGTAGCCAGGATGGGGAGAGGAGGAGGAGAGAGCGCTGCTCACCTCTTCTCTTCCCCCCATCCCAGCTACCACAACAGCATTGGTGAGGCAGGAAGGTGACAAGATGGAAGACCCACCGGCACTGCTGCCACCACAGTAGCCTAGCTTGGAGGGGTAGAAGGAAGCAGCTGCACCAGCAGCAAGGGCAAGCTGATCCCGGGTGCTGCTGAACTCTGGCACGCTCGGTGGCTGGGTCCGTCAGCACCCATGACTTGGCAAATGGTGTCTGGGAGGCTGAGCACAAGGGGCCCGTGGCCTCCGGACCCGGTGAGGTACCTGCGACAACCGTAATTTACACAGAAAAGTCTCCTTTAACACTTTGAATTTGGTGGAAGTAGGGATGTCGAGAGCACAGTTCGAGGTTCAGGAATTCATTGAGCAACCCCCGCCCATGATCCCTGAACTGCACCTGCTGCGGCACTGTCCTTGTTCGCCCCCCACTCATGCCCGCTCGCACTCCAAAATACTCACTGCGAACGCATTCAGTGAGCACTGCCATTTTTGTGCCTCTGCTTTCTAGGAAAAACAGGAAGCTCAAAAAATATGCCTATTCAAATATGCACCGTTTGGAGCTGGGAAAGCTAAATAAGGACAATATTAGAGGTATAATCCCTCTAATATTGCACTTATTTAGCTTTCCCCGCTCCAAACTGTGCATATTCGAATATGGGCATTTTTTTTTTTACTTCCTGTTTCTCCTAGAAAGCAAAGGAGCAAAAATGGCGGCACACACTGAACGGGTTCATGGTGAGTGCTGGGGAATTCACCAAACTTGTGGGTGGCTTGAGCGCAGGTCTGGGGGGAAGCAAGCAGGGACACTGCTTTAGCGAGTGCACAGAGAACTGAACTAGGGTGAGTTCTTACATCCCTAGGTGGAAGGCATTGCTTCCATTTAGAAATGAACTATAGAGTTATGTGACTTAGTTCAGTTAATAATAACTCAGGCTGCAATCCTATACATACTTACCCCGGAGGGAGTCACATTGAACACAGTAGGCCTTACTTCTGAGTAGACATGCATGGGATTGTGCTGTAAGTTCTTATTTAATGGAAACCGAGCATTTACAATACAAGATTAAAAACTGACTTCAAATGTTTAAAAATCTGGTTTGTATCCACCCTGCCTAGGAGTGAGCTTCATTTAAAACAGCAGGACTCAGTTCTGGGTAAACATCCATAGGATTGCACTGCAGGGCACACAGCCACTAGACAGCTATAGTAAAAAATGAGACAGAACAGGAAATTTAGATTTGGCTTGCAACCAATCCAGGTGAGCTATTGAATCAACCAACAAACATGACACAGATCAGCTTTCACTGAAGTCCAAACTCCAAAGTGTTTAATTGGAAGGTTCTAAAAGAACTGAACTTTTTGGAACAGGAATTGAAGCTCAGTGATAGCGCATGTGCCTTGCATGCGGAAACTCCCAGGTTAAATCTTTTCCTCTCCATTTTTTTTAAGGAACATTTTACAGGTGATGAGAGACTAGGGATGTATGGCTTTGTAAAAATCTGTTCCATCTGTGTTTCATGGATTGTCAGACATCTTTCATTCCATTGTGCACTCATTGATAGAATCAGATCTTTTTTTAGGGATATACAAGAATTTCATTCAACTTACACAAGTGCACATTAGCACTGATGTGCATTAGCGTAAGTGTGCACTTGTGCTAATGCACATTAGCACTAATGCAGATTACTGCAACTGCAGATTTGCACATACACATCTAGGGATGGGGGAGAATTTCTCGCCGAAACTTCGGGGGGCCAAGTGCCAACGCATTCGGTCCTCCGAAGGATGTTCGGGGAGAAATTCTCCGCCCCCCCCACCCCCGCCCCCCCCTGGGATGGGACTTAACTTTCACGAATGTCCCTCCCGGCGGTGGGTCCCGGCGGCGGTTCGGCAGGTCTTCGTCAGGGGCGGGGGCGGCAGCCGGTCTTTCGACTGGCTGCCGCCACTGCCATTACAAGAAAAGTAAAAAAAAACAAAAACGCCCCTGTGATAGGCTACGTAACGATTAACGTAGCCTATCATGGCTAGATTTGCAAAGTCAGCCGTGATAGGCTACGTTAATCATCACGTAGCCTATCACAGGTGACTTTAAAAAAAAAAACGCGTACGGCTAATGGCAGTCCCCATAGGGAGCCGCCATTCATGTTCCTTATTTGGTCCCTGTAGATTACGTAAAGATTTACGTAGACTACGGCGAAAATAAGGGCAACGCTATTTGCATTGCCCTTATTTTTGCCGTAGTCTACGTAAATCTTTATGTAGACTACAGGGACCAAATAAGGAACGGGAATGGCGGCTCCCTATGGGGGCCGCCATTTGCGTACGCGCTTTTTTTTTTTTAAAGTCACCCGTGATAGGCTACGTGATGATTAACGTAGCCTATCACAGCTGACTTTGCAGATCTAGCCGTGATAGGCTACGTTAATTGTTACGTAGCCTATCACAGGGGCGTTTTTTTGTTTTTTTCTTTTGAAGTTCGCGGCCGGGGAGACGGGGCGCTTCTCCCTGGCCTGAATTTCGGCCGGGCGAGGTGGGAAGCCTCCCCCCCCGGCCTGAACTTCGGGGGGAGCAGCAAAGTGCCTCCCCCCCACCGTGAAGCAAGCTGCGAGACCACGTAAGTGACTTTCGTGCATCCCTATACACACCACAAGTTAAAAAAAAGAAGTCCGCAAAAATCCACAGAGTCTGTGCAACTTAGAAAAAGCCAGTCTGCTGCAGAATCTGGACATTAGATTTTTAGAAATCTGAACTCGTATAAATCCATTGCAAAATTCTCCAACATCACTATGATAGACCCTGGAGCTCTGCTGCCAGTAGGGATGTACGAAAGTCACTTACCTTTTCGCCAGTGTGATTCGCAGTGGGGGGGAGGAGCTCCGTCCCTCCCCCCGAAATTCTGGCTGGGGGGGAGACGCTCCATCCCTCCCCCCCGAAATTCTGGCTGGGGCGGGAGGTACTCTGTCCCTCCCCCCTGAATCCTGGCCAGCCGGTTCCGCAAATGGCGGTGGCCGTAGCCGCCGCCGTTTGCGTCCCTGCAGTCAGCCGTGATAGGCTCCATAAATGTTTACGTAGCCTAACACGGCTGATTTAAAAGGAAAAAAATGCGCATACGCAAATGGCGGCGCCCATGGGCGCCGCCTTTTGCGTAAGTACGTGTTGTTGTTTTTTAATCAGCCGCGATAGGCTACGTAAACATTTACATAGCCTATCACAGTATTTTTTTAAAAATCTAGCCGTGATAGGCTACGTAAATCTTTACGTAGCCTATCACTTTTTTTTTTTTTGTCTACTGGAAATGGTGGTGGCGGCAGCCGGCCGGAAGACCGGCCACCGTCGCCGAACTGCCGCTGAACCACCACTGGAGCCGCTGCCGCCAGGAAGATTCGCCCAAGGTAAGTCCCGTCCCGGGGGGGGCAGGGGGGCAGACCATTCCTCCACCGATTTTGGGGGGCCGAATGTGCTGGCAGTCGGCCTCCCCGAGATTCATGGTGAAATTCTCTGACATCCCTAGCTGCCAGTCATAGTAGACAGTATTAGGCTAGATGGGCAAGTAATCTGACCTGGAAAGGCAGCTTCCTATCTTTCTAACTTAGATTTTCTGATGGATATGTGTATTATACTGGATCAGGCAAGGAGCATAGATAATGCAAGATATTTTCTTTTTAAACAGTTAAACCCTCTTATGGATGTTGATGTTTTGTCTCTTTTGAATGTCAAAAATATGAAAAGGATCTTTAGGGAATATTCATTCTCTGATGAAGATTTTAATGGTAAGAAATCTCATTGCTTTGCCAGCTTTTCTCTGTAGCTGCCTTCACCTTACAGAGCTGACATACTCTTCTTAGAGAATTTCTGTACTTCATCAGACAAGGTGTCCTTGGTTTGCTTTGATATTTCATGTTACTACAACAATAAACATTTATATTAGGAGATAAACATCTTGTGTTGTATTAATGTGTCTCTTCTCCATATATTTGGCCTAGAAATATGGCCTCTAGTCAGAATTGTCCCTGTTATGTAAACTGGTTGATACTTTTACTGGCAGAAATATTCAGCTATGACTTATATGCTGTGACATAGAATGTATCTTTAGTCTCCATTCTCCCTACTTACTGCCTCCAACTGACACTAATTCTTCATCTTCTGCTATTTTGGAATAAGGCAGGCTAACCCAAAATGCCAGTCCCAATTTCACTGGCCTTAGAATCATAGAATCATAGAATAGTAGGGTTGGAAGGGGCCTACAAGGCCATCGAATCCAACCCCCTGCTCAATGCAGGAATCCAAGTCATAGCATCCCTGACAAATATCTGTCCAGCCTCATCTTGAAGGCCTCCAGTGTGGGAGAGCCCACTACCTCTCCAGGTAATTGGTTCCATTGTCGTATTGCTCTTACAGTCAGGACGTTTTTCCTGATGTTCAGCCAGAACTGGCTTCCTGTAACTTGAGCCCATTATTCCATGTCCTGTACTCTGGGGTGATCAAGAAGAGATCCTGGCCTTCTTCTCTGTGACAACCTTTCAAGTACTTGAAGAGTGCTATCATATCTCCCCTCAGTCTTCTTTTCTCAAGGCTAAACATGCCCAGTTCTTTCAGTCTCTCTTCATAGGGCTTTGTTTCCAGTCCCCTGATCATTTTTGTTGCCCTCCTCTGAACCCTCTCCAGTTTATCTGCATCCTTCTTCAAGTGTGGTGCCCAGAACTGGACACAGTACTCCAGATGAGGCTTAACCAGTGCTGAGTAGAGGGGAACTAGTACTTCCTGGGATTTGGAAGCTATGCGTCTATTAATGCAGCCCAAAAGAGCATTGGCCTTTTTTGCAGCCACATCACATGGTTGGCTCATATTCAGCTTGTGATCAACAACAAGATCTTTCTCACTTGTAGTGTTGTTGAGCCACGTATCCCCCATCTTGTAACTGTGCATTTGGTTTCTTTTTCCTAGGTGCAGAACTTGGCATTTATCCCTATTAAATGTCATTCTGTTGTTTTCTAGGGATGGGGGAGAATTTCTCCCCGAAACTTCGGGGGGCCGAGTGCCAATGCATTCGGTCCTCCGAATGTTCGGGGAGAAATTCTCCGCCCCCCCGCCCCCCGCCCCCCCCCCCTGGGATGGGACTTACCTTTTACGAATGTTGCTCCCGGCGGCGGGTCCCGGCAGCGGTTCGGCAGGTCTTCGTCAGGGGCGGGGGCGGCAGCCGGTCTTTTGACCGGCTTCCCTTATAGCGTTGCCCTTATTTTCGCCGTAGTCTACATAAATCTTTATGTAGACTACAGGGACCAAATAAGGAACGTGAATGGCAGCTCCCTATGAGGGCCACCATTTGCGTACATGCTTTTTTTTTTTTTAAGTCACCCGTGATAGGCTACATGACAATTAACGTAGCCTATCACGGCTGACTTTGCAGATCTAGCCGTGATAGGCTACGTAAATCATTATATAGCCTATCACGGGGCTTTTTTTTTTTTTTACCTTTCTTTTCAAGTTCACGGCCGGGGAGACGGGGCGCTTCTCCCTGGCCTGAATTTCGGCTGGGCGAGGCGGGAAGCCTCCCCCCCGGCCTGAATTTTGGCTGGATGAGGCGGGAAGACACCCCCCCCCTCGCATGAACTTCGGGGGGAGAAGTGAGGCGCCTCCCCCCCACCGCGAAAAAAGCTGTGGGACAAGGTAAGTCCCTTTCATACATCCCTATTGTTTTCTGCCCAGCACTCCAGTCTATCTAGATCACTATGAATTTTGTTTCTGTCTGCCAAAGTATTACCTATCCTGCCCAATTTTGTGTCATCTGCAAATTTGATCAGCATTCCCTGCACCTCCTCCTCCAAGTCATTCATAAAAATGTTGAAGAGCACTGGGCCCAGGACTGAGCCCTGCGGTACCCCACTTGTTACCTCTCCCCAGTTTGAGAAGGTCCCATTGATAAGCACTCTTTGAGTCCGATTCTGTAGCCAACTGTGGATCCACCGGATCATTTTGAGCTAGTTTGACCTAGCTTGCTTTGAGCCACTTTGAGCTAGTTTGCTCATCAGGATATCATGGGGCACTTTGTTGAAAGCTTTGCTGAAGTCGAGGTATATGATGTCTACAGCATTCCCACGGTCTACAAGGGAGGTTACTTGATCAAAAAATGAGATCAGATTTGTCTGGCAGGACTTGTTTTTGACAAATCCATGTTGGCTTCGGGTAATCACGGCACTGTTGTCAAGGTGCTTCCAGATGGATTGCTTTATGATCTGCTCCAGAATTTTCCCAGGGATTGATGTCAGACTGACTGGTCTGTAGTTCCCAGGTTCCTCCTTTTTACCCTTTTTGAAGATGGGGACAATGTTAGCCCTCCTCCAGTCATCTGGCACTTCCCCCATCCTCCATGATTTCGCAAAGAGAATAGACAGAGGTTCTGAGAGTTCTTCTGCCAGTTTATGACTCTAGGATGCAGTTCATCTGGCCCTGGAGATTTGAACTCATTCCAAGTAATTAGGTGTTCCTTGACCATATGCCTATCGATCTCAAGCTGCAATCCTGCCCCTTCAGCCTGTACTTCGCCTTTGCCGGGGGGTCATAGACCCTCTTTTGGAAGAAGACTAAGCCAAAGTAGGAATTGAGCACCTCTGCCTTTTCTTTGTCATCTGTTATCATTTTGCCATCCTTATTTAATAGCTGAACCACCATTTCTTTCCTCTGCCTTTTACTATGCACGTAGCTGAAGAAAGCCTTTTTGTTGTTTTTAGCATCCCTCGCTAACCTCAGCTCGTTCTCAGCTTTAGCCTTCCTGACACCATCCCTGCAATTCTGTGCTATCTGCCTGTACTCTTCCTTTGTTACTTGGCCTTCTTTCCACTTCCTATATGTGTCCTTTTTTGTTTTCAGGTCATCTCTAAGCTTTTTGTGCAGCCACATTGGCTTCTTCTGTTGTCTTCCACCTTTTCTTCTTGTTGGAATTGTTTGTGATTGTGCCTTGAGAATTTCCTTTTTTAAAAGCTCCCACCCATCTTGGACTACTTTTCTCGTTAGTGTCGCTTGCCATGGGATCTTACTGATCATTGTTCTGAGTTTATTAAAATCAGCTTTCCTAAAATCCAGGGTATGCATTTGACTACACTCAGCTTTTGCTTCCCTTAGCACCAAGAACTCAAGTACAACATGGTCGCTTTCCCCCAGAGTTCCTGTAACTGCTACTTTATCCACTAAGTCATCTCTGTTGGTTAGGATCAAGTCAAGGACAGCCAATCCTCCAGTTCCTTCCTCTACTTTCTGTAGGAGAAGTTATCCGCCACACAAGTCAGGAATTTCCTGGAGGGGCCATGTTTTGCGGAATTCGTCTCCCAACAAATATCAGGAAAATTGAAGTCCCCCATTACTACTACATCATGCTTCCTTAAAACATTGGCTATTTGCTTTTCAAAAGTTTCATCCTTGTCTTCTCCTTGATTGGGTGGCCGGTAGTAGACTCCGACCACCAGGTTCCTTTTATTCTTTGCTCCATTTATTTCAACCCAGATGCTCTCGATGGGGCTACCAAGCTCATCCTCCTGTATTTCTGTGCAGAGATATGTATTTTTCACATACAGTGCAACCCTACCTCCCTTTCTGTTCCTCCTGTTCTTTTTGAACAAGTTATATCCTTCAACTGCTGTATTCCAGTCATGAGAGTCATCCCACCAAGTCTCAGTTATACCTATCAGGTCATAATTTCCCTCTTGTATTAAGAGTTCAAGTTTGTTCTGTTTGTTTCCCATACTCTGGGCATTAGTATATAGACATCGAAGACCATGTGCTTCCTAGTCTGGCTTTCTTCCTACATGTGTCTGAAGACTATTATTGGGTGCTATCAGAGCTGTTCTCTCCATTGCAGTGCATGCGCCTACGTCCATTGTTACCCCCAACATTACATCTCCCTTCCCCATAGGATTCAGTTGAAAGCCCTCCTGATTAAGTTCTTCATGCTGTGGCCAAACACATTCATTTCACAGTTTGGGCTGTGTCCAAATAGCCTCTAGGAATTCTCCATGTGCAGAGAAATTGGGTGGACAATTTCACTGAATTTCTCCAGGGGGAGGAGAAATTCTCCAACAGTTTCTCACAGGTAGGGTTCACCATTGGCACAGATTGTAGCACAGCTTCTTTCTTTTTTTCCTAACGGTGTGTGTGTGTGCTGCCACTGCAAGTGGGAACAGCAGCAACTGTACTGACAGCCTGGCTCCCATTTTCCAACCTTCACAATGCCTCATACTTAGCAGGGAATTGTGAGGTGGAGGGAGAGGGAAGGAGTCCACCACACACACACACACACACACACACACACACGGTGAAGAATATGTGGAGAAATTTTTGCAGAGTGGCCTTTTATTTCTAGGGGTGGAGGGTAAGAAAAGAAAAGTCTCTGAACCTTTCTGACGAAAAAAAAGTATTCCCAGAAATGTTGCCTTGGCTGAATGGTCATTCAGGGTCCAGCACTTTCCCAAGCGACTTCCATGTGTTAAATTTCTAAGGGGTGATAGTGGATATATCTTAATGCAAATACTTAGAATACCACAAATTCCCCGAAAGCCATCTACCAGGTCTGACTGGGCAGTGCTATTTAGAGCTGGAGCTAGTGCTCTCTGTTGTTGTTTTTTCCCCTGCCCATGAAAGAGGGGGAAGACAAAATGTGTCCCCTATTCTCAGTGTACTTTATACTTTACTTTGAATTCCTTTGGGTGGCGTTTTTGACCTTACCTAATCACTGTGAGGTGGCAAGGGTGCAGTGTGTGTGTTTTCTTTCTATTATACACCTCTTCACTGATCTGCAGCCTACCAGGCTGCCTGCGCTTCCTGATCTGAAAAAGGCCTTTGGGGCGAATTACCTCATAATGGGCTTTAATTGGACTTTAACTGAAGTACAGGAATCCAAGGAGTGCACAGGGTGCTGGACAGGTGATTGTACAATGAGAGGAAGGACTCTCCTGCACATTCCTCAGCCACCTCATGATTAAGGTAGGGATGTCAGAGAATTCTGCCATCGATCCCAGGGAGGCTGAATTCCAGTGAATTCGGCCCCCCGGAACCATGGCGGAACGGAGCAACCCGCTCCACCACCCCGCGAAAGCCCCACGAAATGGAGCCTACCTGGCTGTGGCTCTGGTGGCACCGGCAGCTCCAGCAGCGGCAGTGGCTATGGCAGCTGCAGTGGCTTTGGCTTAGCGTCCATTTAACGTCCACTACGCTATTTGCGTTCCCCTTATTTTCACCGTCTTAGTCTATGTAAATATTTACGTAGATTAAGATGTCAAAAATAAGGAATGCATTTGCGTATGCGGTTTTGTTTTGTTTTTCCCAGAGCCCTCCGCAGCTGGAAATCCAGCTGCGGATGGCTCTGGCCTGGCTGGGCCTGGCTGGCTGCTCCGCGGAGCCGCTGCAGAGCACAGCCGGCCAAGGAGGATTCCGGGGGGGAGGAATGGAGCGCCTCCCCCCCCGTCCAGGATTCCGGGGGGAGGGATGGAACGCCTCCCCCCCCACCATCAGCATAATCCGCAAACAGGTAAGTGATTTTCGTACATCCCTAAACACAAGAACCCCAAACCCAGTGTATGAGAATTTCTCCGACATTGGCTTCTCCTTTGAATTTATTTTCAAAAGCAATTTCTTTTCTATCAAATTGAATGAGAATGGTAAAAAAAAAATATGGAAGAAATTTTCAGTGCACCACTAGTTCAGATATTTTAGAGATATTTAGAGTTGGGAGGGGTGAAAGACAGATGAAACTTACCATTGACATTTCACCAGGCTGCTGTTGGCAGCTGTCATTTTTTCTACCCAGATGTCTTCTCACCACAACCCTATGTCACCATATAGCATCATGTTGAGAGGACTTCTAGGTAAAACAGACAAAAACTGGTGGGGCCCAAATGCTGCCACAACAAATACCTCTGGGAGCAATGATGTTGCCACTGCAAAACCAGTAGTGGCACAAAATAGGTAAGCCAGGGGTGAATTCAGCATAACTTCTGGAGAACTGTAGTTTGGCTGCAATGCAATACACATTTACCTTAGGAGTATTTTGACCTATGGGAATTATATTAAAGGCAAAACTGAAGTACTTTGGCCACATAATGAGAAGACAGGATACCCTGGAGAAGATGCTGATGCTAGGGAAAGTGTAAGGCAAAAGGAAGAGGGGCCGACCAAGGGCAAGATGGTTGGATGATATTCTGAAGGTGACGGACTCGACCTTGGGGGAGCTGGGGGTGGCGATGGCCAACAGGAAGCTCTGGTGTGGGCTGGTCCATGAAGTCACGAAGAGTCGGAAGCGACTGAATGAATAAACAACAATTTTGACCTATAAAGCCTTAAACAGCTCAGGACCACAATACCTGATGGAGCACCTCTTTCAGCATGAACCACTGTTTATCATCTAAGGCCCTCCTTATAGGCCTTTCTCCCTTGGCAACAAGGGAGAGGGCCTTCTCAGGGTGTCTCTACACCTCCAGTTTATTGCACATTCATGATTGGCCACTGACTGAATTGTACATGACATTGTCATCATCCAGTCATTATCCCACCATTTCCACCCACCTTATACCATGTTTTCCTCAAACAGGAAAAATGTGGTATTTTTCCTAATATGTGCAAATGGAGTGCCATGACCTCCCCGTGTATTTCTCCCCTAGAGCAAATGAACTGCTGTGTGTTGGTGGCTGTGGGTGGTTGTTTTGAGTTAACTGGGGGTGTGGTCATGATGGTGAAGGCAGCGACGACAGGCTGTGTGGTGTGTTGCCTTCCTGCACCTGTGCCATTTTGGGTCCTCCTCACCATTTTTGGCCTGCAGAGTTCTGAACAAGGTGGCAGAGCAGCAGGGAGGCAGACTGGTAGGTTGGCAGAGTGGCATGCCAGCCTTCCGACCTGCTGGGACGCCCCCCCCACTGTGCTTTCCCAGTGAGTGAATGGCTGGGTAAATGGCAGAGATTGTCAAAAACACTGAACAGGGTGGAGGGGGGGACATCATGGGGGGGCTGTCTGCATGTCAGTCCCCATCCACTGGTAAAGTGCAAGGGGAGGGAAAGGGGTAGGAACCGGGGAGGAATTATCGCTACTCCCCAAGTGTAGCCCTGTGAGAAGGAAAGAAATAGGGATGTCAGAGAATTCCGCGATGGATCTTGGTGAGGCCGAATGCCAGTGCATTTGGCCCCCTGAAATCCATTGCAGAATGAAGACCTCACCCCCCCAACCCACAAAAGGCACGCGAAACGGAGCACTTACCTGCTGCTTTGCCACCATTCGCTTCCTCCTCTTCATAACCGTGATAGGCTACGTAAATACTTACGTAGCCTATCACGGCTAATGCAGGGACGTAAGTATTTATGTAGCCTATCATGGCAGGGGGGAAAAAACCCAGCGTACACAAATGGCACTGGCTACCGCCATTTGCGTACGCTGGGGTTTTTCCCCCTGCCGTGATAGGCTATGTAAATATTTACGTAGCCTATCACGGTTCAATACAGGGACGCAAATGGCGGTGGCTATGACAGCCGCCATTTGCGTCCATGCTGGGCTGCCCAGCAGCTGGATGTCTGACTGCGGGCAGCTGGAGTCGGCCGGCGGCTCCGCGGCTTGGCCGCAGAGCAGAGCCGGCCAGGCAGGATTCTGGGGGAAGGGACGGAGTGCCTCCCCCCCTTTGAGGATTCTGGGGGGAGGGACGGAGTGCCTCCCCCCCACTGCGGATTGCCCGGCATGGAGCCAGGTAGGTGTTTTGTACATCCCTAGAAAGAAATGAAAAATAACATGACAAGAACAGCCATCTAAAGAGAATGACCCAGTCATAGAATCATAGATCATAGAATCATAGGGTTGGAAGGGGCCTACAAGACCATCGAGTCCAACCCCCTCCTCAGTGCAGGAAGCCTGATTCCCAGGCGGTCTCCCATCCAAGTACTAACTAGGACTGACCCTGTTTAGCTTCCAAAATCAGACGAGATCGGGCACATCCAGACCTATTTGTTCTACAATGATCCCTGATGGGGAAAGAACCAGCATTGATATGGAATTCTCTGTCTGTGAGATGGAACCCTCAGTGGTGGCCCCCAAATTATGAAATGATTCCGCCCAACAAGGGCTGCCTGGCAACAACAGTGTTATCTTTTCAGTTCTGGGTTAGAACGGTCCGCTTATCTGAGGCATTTGGCAGCATAATGAGTTTTAATCAGGCCTTGGATTGTCTTTGGTTGATTGTTTAACATTGTTTTTAGATATATGTTGTCTGCATAGGTGCTGTCTGTTTATATATTTTATGTAAATGATTTTACAGTTTGTATAATGTGTTTTTAATGGTTTTTAATTTTTGTGAACAAACCAGACAGCTTCCGCTATGGGGTGGTATAGAAATGTACTAAATAATAATAAATTTCATTGAATGGAATAGGGCTTACATCTGAGTAGACATACATAGATTGTTAAGACTTAAAAAAAAAAAAGATGCATAAGATACAAAATTAAAACTGGGTCTCATTACAACAGCTTGTGGTTAAAGGTGGTCCAGAAAGGCACCTGGTGCTCTAGTTTCTAAAGGTTCTACTTCCAATTTACCTGATACTCTCTTCTTCCCAGTTTCCCCACCTCCTAAATTGCCAGAGCATAAACTGCTATTCCTGCCCCTTTAATTTGACAAACCTGCCTCATAATGACTGGATTGGATCCCCATATAAAGGCAGCAACAAAAGCAAGTGCCAAAACAGTTTAGACTGCTAAGTGAATGACACAAAGGCCACCTGTTAGGTTATGTCTCTATCCCTTTAAAAATTAAGAGCAAGCTGCTCGGCGGTGCTGCTGTCGCTCAGATGTGGAAAGCTGTGAGAGTTAGGAACTTTTTTTGTTTGCAATGCTACTAACACCTGCCTCATTACTTTCAGCCCGCCCAGGATTCAATGCATGTGTCTTGAAACAAAGGTGGAAAGGAAAGCACAGATCTCTCTTTTAGGCCAAACTGCTTTGGAGAGCATCTCCCCTGTGTAGTGTTCTAACGAGAGCAGGGATGCTTTTTGAACTGCTGTTTGCAGCAGGAAAGGAGTGTATTTATACAAAACGTAAAGCCATTTTCGGAGCTAAGCCATTTAGATGTTACCTGTCACAGCTTTATCACATGATCCTTTTGGTGCAAAGGAACTGTCAGAATAGCTTTCAAAAGAAAGGAAGAAAGAAAAGAAACATGGTTTTATTGCTGCTTCCCACTGGGAGAAAATGTGTTGAAATGCCAGGACTGTTCTGCTGGTTTCTGCACCAACAGATGGCAGACAGCATTCAGTATGTTGCTTTCCCATTCAGCAAATTGCAGGTCACATCTGGTCTAGACCGTGTAGGCTCAGAACAGATGGACGTGTGTACTTTCTAGCAGTAGCATAAAAGGAGATGGAAGAAGAAAAAGAGGGCAAAGGAAGGGGGTGGAATTTCATAGCGATAATAAATCCTGAAATTTTGAATTTCCATATGGAAATTCTCACTCAGATTATAAAATTTCAAATTTGCATTGAGGGAAAGATGGCATTTCAGTAGGTAGAAATGTTCTCCCAAAGCACTTAGATGGTGTGAATATTCACATCCCCTCCCCACAATCTTGTTCAATGTCATGGTTCTTCCTTCACTCCTGGATTAATCACATCTTGCTCAGTCTAGGAATGCCCAAGAAATCTGTTTGAGGGGTAGAGCTCAATGAGCTTCATTGGTTGCCCCCCCCCCCGACTTTGGTCTGTTTTCCGCTGTGGAGCCCAACTTGGTCTGCAGTGGGTTGGGCCAGTTAGTGGATTTTCTGTGCTTTTTAAAGTATGCAAATTACACAAATTTCAGTCGCAATATGCGCAAATCTCTATCTGCGCAAATTACGGCTTGACAAAAACGAAATGCACAAAATGTTCCCAGAGTCTGGGGAAAACCTGTGGCTCAGGCTGCAATTATAAACTGGGCCAGGCACATTGTGCAACTCTGTTGAGCCAAAAAAAGGACTGGATTTCCCAGGGATGGATGATGTCCCTAGTGGAATCACAGGTCATACAATGAACAGAATGGTATCACAGTGCTCTAGGTTTATATGCATCTAATAGGCTCTTACCCATAGGCTATAGCATGAAATGCATATTTTGAGGGGAAATGTACACATGATCATGTGCACACTTGTACAAGTGTGGAACATGAACATTTCCTGAGAATTGTGTTCTTGCTCATGTTCACTGTTGTGAACCGGACAATTTTTACATAATTTGCAGACAGGAATGAAATTCTCGTACATCCCTAAAGATGGCCAAAGTTAGCCACATAGGATTTAGGGAGCAATCCTATGGCCCCTAGACGTGGTCTGAGGCCATGGGATAGTGGGGATTCCTCCCTCCAAGGTTGGAGACAGTGAACTGACCTTGGAAGGGGGAGTCAGAGAGCCAGCCACCTCCCCCTCACAGCTGGCATGGAAACAACTGGGCTAGCTGGCCTCTGAGTTCAGAAAATTGTCCTTGGAGAGAGGAAAAAGGGGGGGGGTTTGGTGGGCAGGGAGGGGAAGAGACTGGAGAGGCCATGATACAAGCTGTCCTGAGCCTCTTGCCCTCTTCTATCCCCCTTCCCTCCCCCTCCAAAGTGCCATTGCTAGACGGGCAAAAAAGCTTATCTAGCAAAAACTAAACAAAAGCAAACAAAAAACCCAGCAATTTAAGGACACACAGGTGAAGATTGTCTCTGCTGCTGCTCCCACCCTGCTGGCTTCATGGAAGCCTCTGAATTTGGAGGCTTCTGTCTCTTGAGGGTGCAACCCATAGGATTGCACCCTTAATTCCATGGGAGAGATTTACAATATAATACTGTACATGTCTACCTAGAAAGAAGTCCAATTGAGTTAAATGGGGCTTACTCCCAGGTAAGTGGGAACAGGAGTGCAGTTTTAGGCTGTAATCTTGTACCTCCTTACTTGAGAGTCAGCCCCACTGAAATTAATGGGATACTTCTAAATAGACATGTATAGGATTGCACTGTTATTAAAGCTCTCCTTGAAAACTGTGGGAATTAAAATTGGTTAACTTTACCAAGATCATGCCTAGAATACTAAATGCATCATTTTCCCATTTGCTCTGACCCATGGTAGCTGCACTGAATTGTTTCATTGCTTTAAACAACTGTCCTTGGTTTTCTTTGATGTTTCATATCATTTTAATTATAAATATTGCTATTAAGATCTATTTTACAATAGCATGTTTTCTCAATATTTGACCTGAAAATATGTTTGCTGATTACAATTCACCATTATAAGAATTAGAAAACTTGTTTTGATGGGCGGGAGACAACAGATGATCTATGCTGTTCTACAGTGTTTTATATTGTAACAGAAGTTCTAAAACAAAGTGAAGGCATGTTAAAAGCAACAACTGGTAAACATAAGAAGAGTGATGCTGAATCAGTTCAAAGAACTACCTAGTCCAGCATTCTTTTTCCACAGTGGCTACCCAAATGCCTATGAGAAGTCCACAACTAGAAGATGAGTGCGATAGCACCCTCCTACTTGTGTTACCCAGCTAGGGATGGCAGAGAATTCTGCCATGGATCTCGGTGAGGCCGAATGCTAGTGCACCCCCCGCCCTCCCGCGGATCCCCCCCAGGACGAGACTTACCTGGGGCGGATCTTCCGGGTGGTGGCAGCTCCGGCTGTGGCTGGTCTTCCGACTGGCTGCTGCCGCCGCCATTTGCAGTCTTGTCAGGTTTTCTTTTTTAGAAGACGTTATAGGCTACGTAAAGACTTAAGTAGCCTATCACATCTGGCTTAAAAAAACACACACGCGCGTACGCAAATGGCGGCGGCTATGGCCGCCGCCATTTGCGTTCCTTATTTTTGGCCGTCTTAGTCTACATAAATATTTACGTAGACTAAGATGGCCAAAAATAAGGAACGCAAATGGTGGCAGCCGTAGCCGCCGCCATTTGCATACGCACGGTTTTTTGTTTTAAGCCAGATGTGATAGGCTACATAAGTCTTTACATAGCCTATCACAGCTGACTACAGGGATGCAAATGGTGGCGGCTACGGGCGCCGCCATTTGTGTCCCTGCTAGCCAGCGGCCTGATGTCCGGCTGCTGGCAGAGCTGGCCGGCGGCTCTGCGGAATCCCCGCGGAGTGAAGCCAGCTGGCCAGGATTCCGGGGGGAGGGACGGAGCGCCTCCCCCCCCAGCGGAACTCGGCAGAGCCAGGTAAGGGGAGTTTCGTACATCCCTATACCCAGCAATGGGTATTGCATAGCATATTGCTTCATATATTGCAGGTAATATATAGCCATGCACCAGCATGACTAGTAGCCATTGATAACCTTCTCCTCCGTGAATTTGTCTAAGTAATCCCCTTTTAAAGCCGTCCGAGTTGTTAGCCATCACTACATCTTGTGGTGCTGAATCCCATAGTTTAACTATGTGCTGTATGAAGAAGTACTTCCTTTTATTTGTCCTGACTCTCCCACCAATCAGCTTCATGGGATGGCCCCAGCAAGTCTACTACAGTATTATGAGAGAGGGAGAAAAATACCTCTCTTTCCTCTTTCTCCACTCTATGCATAATTTTATACATCTCTATCATGTTCCCACTCACTCACCTTTTTTCTAAGTTAAAAATCCTCAAACATTGTAACCTTTCATCCTATAGGAATTGCTATAGCCCCCTGTCAGTTTTGATTGCCCTTTTCTGCACCTTTTCCAACTCTATAATATCCTTTTATTACACCAAGAACTAAAGTGCAATATGAAGTTGTCTGCTGGAACAGACTGTAAGTCCATCTAGGGAAGTTCACATGAAGATGATAACCATCTCCTGTTGTGTGTCCCCATCACATAGTAATAAGAGGTATGGTACATCTAAACATAGAGTTTCCATTTAGCTGTTATGGATAACAGCCTCTGTTAGAATTTCACTGTGTTTTTTGAAAGCCATCAAGGCCAATGCTCACCACATCATGAAATAATGGATTCTCTAAGTTAGGATCAAACTACACATTGCATTAATAATTTTGATGTTAATTTTTTATTGTAAATTTCAACAAAACAAAACCAGTCATGAAAAAAAGAAAAGAACAAGAAATATCTATGTAGCATAACTACATGCATTAAAAGTATCAATTTTAATTGGCTACAACATTCTAGAAAAATTAGATCATACATAAACTTCAACAAAAGCAGACCGAATATCTGTATTTTACCTCCAACAATTAATCGTATTAATTCTGTGATGTGCAGCTTGAAAGCAATGGTACAGTGCCTCAATCTAGAATGGGACCACCACTAATGGGGAGGGGAGTTTTCAGCCTTGCCTCCCTCCCAGTGGCTTCCTTCCCCAAAATTCTTCTTAAAAAAAAAAAAAATCACTGTGGTGAGGGGGAGGTGAGAAGAAAATGACGGGGGGGGGGAGAGATAATTTTCAAATAAACAAGAAAGGACCAGCTGCATGCTATGTAATATAATATGTAATTCAACCCTTAATTATGTGTTGTATGAAGGAGTTCTGTCCTGATCCTACTGCCAAATAATTTAACTGGATGACTCCAAGTTCTAAATTAAGGGGGGCGGGGGAGAGTATGCTACAGATCCCATCACACGACTAATGACTGTAAATATCTCCATGTAATGATGGGAACAATATTCTCTAATGTACCCAAAGGAATATTATTGCACAGAACTGTCGTGGTCTAGTGAATTTGATGCTGCTGCACAACTAGAATGAATTGGATTTGGAGGTATGAAAGGTACATCTCCAATTTTCATTCTGTTAGGATATTGGAGTTTTATCAGACCTGAGCTTGAATAATGCGTCCCCCTTGTACAGTGATGATAAAAAGCAAAATGATCTGAACATGCAGTAATCATGTCCTTGAGGTGCATTACATTTATTGTACAACATTCTAATTGAATAGCTTCCCTGGGTCTGTGATCTGGAATGATGCCAGCTGTGATATCCATTAAAAGTAAGAATAAATGCCTACGTGCTATAGCTCTGTTTTTGCTTTTGGTTTAAATCAGTATATTCAGAAATGACTAGGAAGAAATAGATTCAGTATCTACAGGTTCAGCCCATTAAAAAGGGCTTCATTTACATTGCATCAAATATTGCCAGAGCTTTTGACATTTGGGCAGAAGTGACTCATTATTATTAATTGTTGCTAGGGACTAGTTCTGACAAGTTAGTGCACCGAACAAGGAACACTGAAAAAATTATCAACTCTTGGATGTCAAGATTTGCAGCCAAATGCAAAACATTTGCCCTGTTCACTCATTCAGTATTTGTGGGTACTGAACATGCATCAGTGGACAGTAAGCTTTACCCTATCCTCCACATTTTCCTTCAAATGCCAGAACAGAGCCCCTGTGTGTCTAGCTGTATGCATAGAGGACCATGTCCATGCAATTGGGAACCATGTATTTCCATAGAATTCAGCATGTACAGCCAGATATGCAGGTTCCCTCAAGAAACATTTAAATGAATGTGCACTGCCTTGAGTGGAGCCCCCCCCCCCTGCACAATGCATGTTCAGCATCCATGGAGAGTGAGCAAAGCTCTTTTGATTGAGCAAGCCAAATGCAGCCTATCAGCCAGAGTGGCCTACAAAAGCCTGAATAAGCTTCCTGGGATTGCAGAAGTTGGATTGGGAAAGTCAAGTAGCTGGTTTTCACAAAATGGCCAGCTCATTGTGGGTTATTTTACCCATAATGAGCCACGGCATGTGCCGGGCACATGCGGCTGCCATTTTGAATACTCAGCTGCCAGTTGCAGTATTGGGGGTTGCAGTATGTTATACAAAGCCTTCCAGTGTGGGTAATTCGACAGATAAACAACCCTTGCATAATCCTACTACTAACTGAGGTTATGTGATGGTTGTTTAACCCTTGAATAACTGATACTGGCCACATTCACACAACATTCCACAACCCCTGATTGCTCCGATTGCATATTCAAAACAGTGGCCGCATGTGGCTAGCACACACCACAGCAGTTTGTGGGTTATTTAACCCATGATATCCCACCATGTCTTGCAATCTAGGTCACTCTGTTTTTGTATTTAGTTGAGGTTAAAAATGGGGTTAAAATGACTTTCAGTAAAAACATTAAAAGTTTAGAGGTGAAAAAATTACTTAGAATGTAGAGCTCAGGAAGCCAGGAGATTATGAGGTTCAACAGATTATCAGAGGAAGAAGGGGGGAAAGTTTAAACTCAGGGAATAGAAACTTAGTTTTTGGAAATGCACAAGAAACTACTCTCCTAATTGGTTGGAGGTGGGGAAGAAAACAACAACAGCATGAGTTTTAAGAGATAAAAGCCTAAGGAAGAGGTGCAGAGAAGCGAGGGAGGGAGGGAGGGAAGAAGGAAAGAAAGAAAGAAAGAAAGAAAGAAAGAAAGAAAGAAGCCCAGAGGCCTAGATGAAATAAAGAGTCAGAGATGCTGGGACTAGAGAAATAGCAGAGAGAGCTGGACCAAAGACAGTAAGATATTGCTTGGAAGCAACCTAGATAAAATAAAGGACACAATGTAGTTCGGTTAGCTGGATGTATTTACCCCTGGTTGTGTCATATCTCTGTTCCTCATATGGTTTTGGGTGGGGTGTGTGTGTGTGAATTCAGACACCCCCCCATTGTCATTTTTCTTCAGTAAATTTAAACATCATTGTTTGAAACGTTGTGGCCTCTGTTTACCCACTCCATATCTACTAGCCAAACCCCACACTACCTGAAATAGATACCTGAGGCCTTGAAAGAGTTTCAAGGCTGGTTTGGTGAAGGTAGCCAGAGGGGAAAATTAAAGATTTCCACCTGGTGGCAGCAGAAAAGCCCACAGGAAAGGAAGAGTAGAAAGGAATGGGGGGCAGTATTTTTCCTCTTTTCCCTTCAACTCATGGAACATGCTGTTGCCAGTCCATGACACACTATTTGCTCGAGGAGGGGGCAGGGGCTTCGATTAACTGTCAGTAGCTCTATGTAGCTTGAAAGAGATGAAACGTGCAAACTATGACATAATTTCACCCTGCCTAGGACTTTCTTTAGTATTCCATGCAAAGTGATAGTGGCAGCACTGTTGGGGAAGAAGTAGGCCCTGTTGGCTTTGGTGGCTGGGAAATGCCCAACACTGACTAGTGTTGACAAGCTACAATATATGGCTGATGAGCTACATTCAGCTTAGTGACTGGAGACTCCCAAGGAGATTGGAGACAGGCACTTGGCCTGTCCTAAACAATTGAATGTGTCATTGGCACAAATGATCAGTAAACCAAATAATAAAATAAATAAAGCAAAATACAACACAGATGGTGCTGAAAAGGCAACTGAGCTGGGCTGTCCTAAACCTGTAAGCAGATCCCATTGATTTAGTGAAATTTACTTCCAAGTAAGTATGTTTAGAATAACAACCAGAACAGCCTGCTATAATTCCTGCCAGATGGGGAGAAACTAGAAAGGAGCAGTGTGAGACTGTAGTGGGCCCTTGGCAATGGGCCCCACCTAGGGATGTGCAAATCAGCAAAACTTGAGCTTGCTAAAGTTCTCTGAATTCCATCTCAAAGCTCGTTCTGACATGGGTCCTTATCAGATTGCATACTTAGCTTTTGTCTTTTTTCATGAAAAGCCATCCATATTTTAGTGCATAGTTTTCCAATTGTATGCCTCAACTGTGCACATTTTTGATTGATTAAAGTGTAGTTGTCCACATTTTTCAAAAATACCATTTTTTTCATGCACATTTTTCAAATGCACACATGCTTCAAAGGCTCCCCACCCTTTTTTTTTTTTTTGGCCCATGTATCTTATCGAAAGCTTGGAAATGTACAGACTTTGATTACAGATTGTGTCCAAGTCCATGTTCAGTCCAGAAGGTGCAAACTGGGAAAATCCTGATCAAAAACAAACGGAAACACATTTCTCATACATCCCTAGCACCACCGGATTCCAGTCTGAGCCCCTACCTGGTGTGGCTGAGCCTGTGCCTGGTGTGCCTGCCACCCCTCTTGCCTCTGGGGCCATCTCCCAGGATTGCTGCTTGCTGCCACCACCAGTCACTCTATCGATGTGTTTATGCAGTATGAGGTGCCACTTGTGGATGGGACTAAGCTGCTGAGCGTTGTTCTATGGCAGGTGGGTGGCCACTGTCTTTGATCCCCCCCGAAATGCAATGGGTAATGTTGCAGTCCCATGTCAAGCATCACATCTAATTCCCTGCTGTGTTAAGAACAACTGCCAAAACTCAGTTATTCTTTCTTTCTGCCTTTACTTATCCTCCCTCTATCTCTCCAGCTGTGATATGGATATCATATGCTTTGTATTCTCCTCTACTGGAGACAAATTTCATACATCCTGGCATGTTTGGATAGAATGCAACTGTTTTTCATGAAGATCTATCACCTCCTTTGAATATGAAAAAGAAGCAACATACAGGGGAACCATTTGTGAATTATATTAAGCAAAAAGGGCGGGAGAAAAGGCTTGTCAGAGTTTGACTATGGAGAATAATATCCCTTTTGTGCATTCAGACTTTTTAGGTTCACCGATCCTTTTGTCATGCTAAATGTCTCTTGCTGGAATCAGAATCAAAACAGAACTGTGTGCATTCTAATCAGCAACGTGTAACCGGTGTCAGAATTTGGTCGACCCTTTAAAATATTGTAAGGCTATTTTTTACATTCAGTTCATTTTTTGTAACTTTGCCCTCCCCCTGCCACATTATCTTAAGAAACCTTGGCATGGCTGTATGATCCTGCCTGTAACACCTTTGTTATGACTGCCTCTACCCTGATTAAGTGGTTAATAACATGCAGGTCTCCTTACTCCGAATTTGGACTCCAGTTAAGTGAGACCAAAGAATGCACACGCACACACGCACACTTTTAACTTACAGACTTTATCTTACTGTGAAGGCATTTTGTTATTTTTAGAGTGGATTATCGTAGACACAGACCCCTTCTACCACCCCTCACACCCCTATCCTGCATATCACACCCTTTTCTCATCCTTCTCATATTTCTCACAGTTCAGCAGGAGGCCAGTAAAGAGGAGGGGGAAAAGACTTGGAAAATGTCTCAATGAAAGACAGAATTTATTGCTAGAGATTTAGCAAGAAATAGAGCAATTAGCAAGACTAGTTGGGGCAAGACCCCCCCACCCCACCCAGGCCAGTGAAAAGTTCTTCCCCACAGAGATGCTCCATACACACTGGTGATTTTTTTAATTACCTCCCCCCCCCCACTTACCTTGTCTATAGCCACAAATGTGTGCATGATCTCCATGCCAGTGATCTACAGAGATGGATGCGTCTGATATGGACAGAGTGTATGACTCGGGTCAGAACTCAGAGAGGCAGTGTGGCATAGTGATTAGAGTGTTAGAGCACAACTACAGAAACCCAAGTTCAGATCTCCCTTTAGCTAGGAAGCTCCTTAGGCCAGTCACTCTCCATCAGCTTGTGCCAGGTTGTTGTTGTGAAGATAAAAGTGTAATCTAGAAAGACGCTTTAGATCGAGTGGGACCATTCGGCCTGATGCTATTCACTGTGAAAACTAAGGGGGTCTCAGCTGGAGCTGAACTGAAATTTCTCAAAAGATCATTTTTCTGAGAAAAATCCCGAGATTGTCCTTTGTCTCATCTGCCACCCCACCCCCCAAAGAAAACAACTTTCCTGAATTTTCTCCAAAAATTCTCCACTATTTTTTCTGTGACAGCCACCATTCCTCCCCCCCATACACACACACACACAAAGCCCTAGAATGACACTAGCTCTCTAGGTCTGTGGAAGATGCAAAATGGTGGCCACAGGCCACCAACGTAGTTGCTCCTTTGCAGTGCCACTTTCAGAGGCAGGAAACAAACAAAGCAACAAAGCAACAACACATGAGCTCACTACTCATGGTGAACTCCACCACCAGGAAACTGTTGGAGAATTTCTCCTCACCCTGGAGAAATTCAGTGAAATGATCTACAAAATTTCTTTGCCTGCAGTTTATGGTGGAACATTTCTAAAGGTTGTTTGTGTTCAGCTGTAGCTCAACCTAGGTAGTACCTAGATGTAGGCCCACATAGGAGCCACATATTTATATACTGTATTTTAATGTTTTCACTACTGTAAACTGCCTAGAGAGCTTCAGCTAAGGGGTGGTATAGAAATGTAATATAAAAAATATAAAATGTAATATTATTGTAAATAACAATAATAGTAATAGGAGCCACATATAAGCTGCCCTGAGCTTCTTGAAAGGAAGAATGGGATATCAGTGTAATATATGAATTAACTGGTGTGGCATAGGCTGTATGATTATTATTTCTGCATCAAATTCAAACAGCAAGAACAAATAAAGAATCACTAATGGTTACTTTTCCACATTTGTAAAACTCTCACCTCTTGGAGGAGGGAGTTGGGATCAAATTTAGCATTAAGGACCTCCTGATTTGGGCAGGGATTTGGTGGTTGTGTTAAATTAAGTTGGTTCCAGATTGACTGGGTCAACTGTGCTGATAGAAGTGGGCGTTCCTGCCTCTTTGTTCCTATGGCAGGCAGCTCCTCCAGTCCCCTGAAAATGCTACACAGAGAATAAGAAGACCCTGTTGAATCTGGTGAGCTTTGGGGGGAGGGGGAACTCCAGAAATTGGGCAGAGGTGCCTTCCATGAGCAAAGCTGTCCCTGTCATGGATAGTCCATGTTCTTCCAGAAGGTAGATCCTGGAACCAACCCAGTGTATCTCTGAGTATGTGCATGTCTGGACCCCAGTTGTTGGAGCAGGAGAGGGAACTAGAACATTCTCTAATTGGACTGAGGGGAGTGAGTTCTCTCAGAGATGATAAGGATAAAAAAAACTGCTGTTGAAGCCAAGCATGATTGATGCTCTAAAAGTGTTCTATAAATTCATTTCAACAATATTGAATTTCATCACTTACAACTTTATATTCTTTGCCCATTAAATAAGCAGATGTAAAACTGCACCAGAAAAGTAGGCAAAATTCATCATGCCCTAACTGGTGATGTGTGAGAAATTAGCTCTTTCAAGGTTTTATTTTGGTTCTGGATTTTTTTTTTATGGATGTACAGAATTTGCAGTGCCCATACCTCAACACATACCCAAATGCAATTTGCAGTTGGAAATCCATACATTTCTGAGCTTGTGATGCACTGCTGCAAAGCAATCCCTGCTGATATATCAGAAGAATCCATCCAGGGAGTGGAGTTCACTGAGCTTTTAGCAGCTCCCCCCCCCCAATTTTGGCTCACCTCTCTGTGAGCTGGCCTGACTCTAGGGATGTACGAATCCCTTCCCTGGTTCCGGTCGGGGCATCCGCTGGCTGGGAGGTAATCCATTCCTCCCCCCTGAATCCTTGATGGAGGGGGAGGCAATCTGGTTCTCCCCCCCCCAGAATCCTGCCAAGCTGGTTCCACTCTGTGGCCATGCTGCTGAGCCGCCAGCCAGGCCGATCCGCAGCAGGGCCTCCAGCCAACCACTGCCGGGCTGGTGTGGACTCAAATGGTGTCCTGCGTAGGGGACGCCATTTGCATCCCTACGGTAGCCTCTGATAGGCTACGTAAATATTTACATAGCCTATCACAGCTAAAGCAGAGACGCAAATGGTGGCTGCTACGCCATTTGCGCCCCTGCTCTTTGCAAGTAAGTATTTACATAAGTATTTACATAGGTATTTACGTAGCCTAGCACTGTAAAGGCGGCCACGCAAATGGCAGCCACTATGCCATTTGCGTGGCCGGCCGCCTTTACCGTGATAGGCTACGTAAATACTTACGTAGCCTATCACAGCAAAGAGAGAGGCGTAAATGGTGTAGCAGCTGCCATTTGCGTCCCTGCTCTTTGCCATGATAGCCTATGTAAATACTTACGTAGCCTATCACGGCTGCCTGAAAGCACACAAATGTTGGCCGCTACAACGGCTGCCATTTGCGGCGGCAGCAGCCCGGCAGCGGCCGGCCGGGAGACCAGCTGGAGCTGCCACCAGAGCCAGAGCCACTGCCACTGCATCCACCCCAGGTAAGCTCCATCCTGGGGAGATACCACAGGGGGGCAGGGGGTGGGAGGCCATTCCACCATGGATTCCAGGGACCGGATTCTAAAGAATCTGGCCTCACTGGAGTCCGTGGCGAAATTCTCTGACATCCCTACCTGACTCAATAGCATTAAGGTGGGCCAGCTTGTGGATTTTCCTCCCCGCCCCCATATAGAGTTGGGACTGGGAGATGGGGAGAGACATGGCGTGGGAAACCCGGTGGGGGATTAGGTTGCTGGAAGAACAGAGGATTAGAGGTGGCAGGGTCAGACAGTGGTGGGTAGGAGAAGCTGTGGGAGGTGGGGGTGGGAGGGAGATGGCAGAGACATGCCAGGTTGTTCATAGACATGGCAGTATGGGTTGTATGCTGTATCTCCCCACCCCATGGTGGGGTGGGGAGATACTGCAAAGGGAGATGAGCGTAGACACAGCAAGAGCAGCAATGCCTTGGAGGCAGATGCTGTGCCTTGGAGGCAGATGCTGTGGAGGGTTTTCCCAAAGTCTGGTAAATTTTCACTTTTTTGACCATAAACAGCCATTTCCACAAATTATTGCTGCAATTTGCACAAATTGTGGCCATAATTTGTGGAAATCACTTACAAAAAAAAAAACCCCAAACAAAACCAAAACTGAAAATGTTTCTGGATTTTGGGAATAACCCCCCAGCTTGGCTTGCAAAGGCAAGCTGATTAGGGAGTGCCACAGGAATCTGTTGGGCCAAAAAGGGCTGGATTTACCCATTATAGACATCCTTACCCCCCCCACACACACACACACACATGCACAAAGTGTTCAATGGAGTGTATACTTTTGAATAATGTTCAGAGAAAAATTAGTACATTTCTAAAATTCACACAAGCATGCTTTAGGCAATGGGTGCATGCATCCAAAGATACATTGAAAAAATGCTCACAAAAATATTTAGTTTTCTGTGCAGGGAAAAAAAAATAAGCTCACACACAACCAGGATGGAATGAGTTTGGTGGTGTAAAACTGAGAACCTCTATGATGGAGCTTGAGAGATTTATCTGTCCCTAGTCCTAACCACTTTAACACCTCCTCCCCATTTAAAAACATTTATGGGGTCTATGTGTGTTTCTGCATATGGTCTATTTACATTTACTTTTTCTTTGATTTTAAAAATCAGCTTATTAGAACTTGCCCTGAGCTTCTTGGATACAGTGGGGCATAAATCCATACCAAAAAGGAATTGAAACCCATCATGCAGGAGTGTTAGGGATGTACAAAAGTCACTTACCGTTTCACGGATCTGCTTTGCAGTGGGGGGGGCGCTCCATTCCTCCCCCTGGAATGCTCGATGGGGAGGGAGGCACTCTGTCCCTCCCCCCGGAGTCCTGCCCAGCCAGCTCTGCTCCGCGGGGATTCCTCAGAGCCGCTGGCCTGCTCTGCCCGCAGCTGGACATCCAGCCACTGGGCAGCAGGGACACAAATGGCGGCTGCTGTAGCCACCGCCATTTGCGTCCCTGTATTTAACTGTGATAGGCTATGTAAATATTTATGTATCCTATCACGGCAAAGTAAAAAAAAAATGCGTATGTAAATGGCAGTGGCTACGGCGGCCGCCATTTGCATTCCTTATTTTTTGCCGTTTTAGTCTACATACATATTTACGTAGACTATTATGGCAGAAAAAAAAGGGGAATGCAAATAGCATGGTGGGAGCTATTTGCGTTCCTTTTTTATTCGCCATTTTATCCTACGTAAATATTTACATAGGCTAAAATGACAAATAAAAAAGGAACGCAAATAGCGCCCACTACGCTATTTGCGTTCCCCTTTTTTTTCGACGTAATAGTCTACGTAAATATTTATGTAGACTAAAATGGCGAAAAATAAGGAATGCAAATGGCGGCCACTGTAGCCACCGCCATTTGCGTATGCCGTTTGTTTGGGGTTTTTAACCCAGACATGATAGGCTACACAAGTCTTTACATAGCCTATCATGTCTGGGTAAAAAAAAACAAGACTGCAAATGGCGGCGGTGGCAGCCGGTCAGAAGACCAGCTGCTGCTGCCACTGAAGCCGCTGCTGGAGCTGCCACTGTCCAAAACATCCGCCCCAGGTAAGTCTCGTCCCAGGGGGGATCCACAGGGGGGCGGGGAGGCAGGCCATTCCACCATGGATTTCAGGGGGCCAAATGCCAGTGCATTTGGCCTCACTGAAATCCGTGGTGGAATTCTCTGCCATCCCTAGTGATGCTGTGACTGACTGCATGGAGAGGTGACATGGACAAATTCCTCCTCAGGCAGTTCTAGAAATACAAAGGCAACCAAGAAATACAAAAGCAATTGGTTAATGTGCAGCCTCTGCACTGCAAAATATTTGTGATAAGAATTCTTTCAAGAAGAAAGGACACCTTAGATCTGGAAAAGCAGCAAACCGTACCAGTAGAACTGAACCGTAGTTCTGATAACCAACATTAATTCATTCACCATTTCCCTCTTGCCAGCAGGATAAAAACTCTATGTTCTTCACATGGAGCTTTTATCCTGCTATTGAGATTGCTCACTCATGGAAGTTTGAAGGTCCTTTTCATGATGTTGTTAACCTCCAGGGCACATCAAGATGCATTTCCTGGTTATTCCATCTCAAAAAGATCTGGAAATAATGAACTATCTATTTAAGTAGGATTGTTATGTTATTTAAAAAGCCACTAGGTGGCAGTGTTTAATCTATCTCTATGGAACCTTGGAAATTAAACACTTCCCTTCTCAGCAATCATGTCACCATTTGGGAACCCACTGTAAACATGGAAAGTCTCCACAACGGGGGGATTGCGGTCCTTTTCTTTAGTGTAAAGGCAGCCTGTAGAACCTCTTCCAAATCCTGATGGTGTGATACATGTGTAGCAATGAAGTACTGAGCAACTGAAAGCATGCTTCATATATTCAGCAGTTGTGTACTACATGTTTAAACCCATGCATTACCCTAAATAATCCTCATGCACATGTGTGTTCCCAAGGCACCATGTTCATTCATATGGAGCAGTGTAGACAAGTCTTGTGCTGTTCCTTCAATTCTCTGTATTATAGATCTCTCTTCCATGTCACTTTTCATAATACTAACATGGCCAGGAATTCAACACAATTGTGCTTGGAGGTGTTAGGAGCAAAGAGAGATGATGAACTGAAACAAACATTTGGATGATGGAATGCAATGAGTTATTAATAGCACTGGCAAATTCACACACACACACACACACACACACACACACTATAGATATAGATATAGATAATCACATGAGTATTAAAAACTATCCAAAGATCAGCATGTGTCTCAGCTCAAACCAGAAAGCCCTGCTTCTCAGTCAAACCTTCTGGCTTCTGCATAATAAAAGATAGGATAGGTAAGAACTGAGAATTCTTGTTGTTCCCAGGATAATTAGTAGAGCTTTGAGCCATAGTAACCACTAGAGTATGGGTTTCTCACATATTAACCCCTGCTGGTTGTAGCTGCTATGGAAGCAGAGATGGTTAAACCCAGGATATCTACCTACCTACTCCTACCTAACTATCTAAAATATAACTCTGTATGTATTTCATGCTTTGAATGATGTAAGTGGCTCTCTAGTAGGAAGAGAGAGAGAATTGGATTGGAAATTCTCACAATAAGGAGTCTTTAATCTAGTATAAAAGGACCCACCCGATCCATTTTTAAAAGGCTCAAAGTTATATTTTCTCATTCTTCTGTACAACTCATATAAATGGCTGCTCTGCTATTTGAAGATTTTCAAATCACATTTTCCTTCCTTTCATGGAGAAAAATAGGATGTTTCATCATCCAGCTCAAACCCATTTTCTTTTACATCTTTCCAAAGGGGTAGTTTAAGAAATATTTATTTGGTAATACTTGTAAAGCTTCCTACGGTTTCAGGCTAATCACGGTGGAATCAAGCCTCTCTCTCAACCTCTATGCTGCTGGCTGATGGGGGGGGTAGGGGGGGACTGAGTGTGGAAGGATATAATAGTCGATTGTGGATGGGGAAGAGAATATCTGTATTTCACATAGAAACACTGCACAAAAAATAAGGGGTTAGGTTCAGGATTGGTTTTGTCTTCACAAATGATGCCTTTCTTTTAATTTTCTTTTTATTTCTTCATTGTTACTGTTTTTATGTTAAATACACAGGATATTGATAAAGGAGATCTAACACACCTTTCTTCAACCTGGTGCCCTTCTGGTGTTTGGGACTGCAATTCCTTCCACCCCTGACCATTGGTCATGCTGGCTAGAGCTGATGGGAGTTGTAGTTCAAAACATCTGAAGGGCACCAGGTTGGATAAGACTGGCCCAATCAAATAAGCTATCAATGGCTGACACAAGTGTTCCAATTTAAAGCTTGAAAAATAAAAGGTGATCTGATGTCATGGTGTTTAGAAAGAACATACGTTATGGTCCACAGAATTATGAAGAATGGATATGAAAGCCATCATTTAAAAAAAAATACTTTTTGTTGAGTGAGTGTGTAATGACACAGGGACAACCTTTTAAAATGAGGAAGAGCTGGCAACTTTAGCGGGAGGCTGAAAAATATGGTGGGAGAGATTTGCTAGAGGGACAACTAAATATGGTGGATGGAAATGTGCCAAAGGAACCATTGAATTGTATTCTTCTATCTAAGACCTAGTCCAGGGATCCCCAACATGGTTCCTGCAGGTGTCATGGCACCCACAGGCACCTCCAATGGCACCCACGCATAGGTCCCTGATGTGGTGTCCATGGGCACCCAATTTTAATTAAAAATGTGTTTCTCCCCCCATTTTTTAAATATACATTCATGAATTTGTATGAAATGCTTACAGGTCTCTAGCAATTATACATCGTTTTCAACAAAAGTGGAGCAAATATCCAAATAATTATCTATTTGAAGGTGGCATCTATATGCCACCCATTCAAATACTGATAGAGTTGTAAGGTTCTCAAAGCATTGCATTATAGAAGTTGAGTGTTTATCCTTCCAGTTTTGTAATACCAGTCTTTTAGCTGTCAAAAGGGTGCAGATAATCCATTTACACTGAGTATTTGTTAATTTCCATGAAGCAGGTAAATAATTTAAAAGACCGTGTACAGCAGTGAACATTAAAGACTATTCCAGTACAAAATTTATATTTGTAATAACCTCTTTCCAAAAAAGAAGCAACTACTGGACATTGCCAAAACATATGTTTAAAAGAAGTATTAGCTATATTGCGCCACGAAGAATTAGGCAAATTAGATAATCCCTTATTAAAGAGATGTTGCCATGTCCAACAGACACAAAGTAAAGGTTTTTGCTGAATAAGATGCAGCCCAAGATCCATAGATGTGACAGTTAGCTGCCAAAGTAGTGATCCACTAATTGGGTATTTTGTGGTTGTGCCCACAGCATGGTCTCAAATTCCCAAAAGTGCCCACAGGTCCAAAAAGGTTGGGGGACCCCTGACCTAGTCCATATGGCTTGAAACAGCTTCCATGAGGCGACTGCTGTATACAGAAGCTTCATTGTGTAATTACTGTTATTCATTTATTCCCTTTCTTCTTGGTTAAACCAGTACTCATTCAGACAGGCATCTGATGTCCCAAGCCTCTGCCTGTAATGACTATAAATGGTTGTCTAGAAATGTCCGTGTTATGTGGCAAGTCTGAAAAATGGCAGCTTTATGCATTAAATTTTATACAATGCAAAAAGGGAGACAATATGTTTGGAATAATTTTGGCCAGGTTATCTGAATGATCACCTCTTCCCATATGTACCTGCCTGGCCTGTAAGATCATCTCCAGGGACCCTTTTGCAGGAGCCCCTGTCAAAAGTGGTCAGGCAGATGGCTACCAGGAAAAAGGAATTTTCTGCTGTGGCACCCCAGTTGAGGAACAAACTCCCTAGAGAGGTTCACCTGATGCCTACATTGTACTCTTTCCAGTGTCACGTGAAGACCTTTTTATTTTCCCAGCATTTTGATTATTTTAGCATTACAGTGTTTTAGCTCTGCTGTCTTAAATCTGTTATTGCATTTACAATATCAGCACTGCTGCTAGGTTTTACTCTGGTTGTATTTTTATTCTGTAGTTTTAATCTATTATATTTTATATTGTAACTTGAGCACGCTCCGGGAGAAAGCGGAGGACAGGAAGGCCTGGCATGCTATGGTCCATAGGGTTACGAAGAGTCGGACATGACTGAACGACTGGACAACAACAATTTTATATTGTACTTTCTGTTGTATTTTTGTGGTTTTGATTTTGTGAACCGCCCAGAAAGCTTCGGCTGTTGGGCGGTATAAAAATGAAACAAACAAATAAATAAATATTGGCAATAGTGGCATTCTAAAGTACACACACGCACACACCACCTCCACTTCTGCCCTGGAGGGTTGAGGGATCTTCTGGAGAAGATTTGGAGGGTGAAAGGGAGGAGGAGAGGAAGGGGAGGTCCCAGTGAATGAGCAGGTCTGCTCATGCAGTATTGGATGGAACCCAAAAGGAAAAAAAAAAAATGTTTGCATTGACTCCCTGTCCAGCATACAGAAATTGGCTAGATCCCTTACTTTGCCTTTTGGGAGCAATACTTTTGATTCTTCCATTGCATAGTGTTCTGTGTAACGTGATGTGGAAGAGACAGGCTGTGGGTTTTGTCAAGCTATGTCATCTCGAAGAGATCATAGGGCTCCCTGTGGATTCCTCACCCCCTCTGTCTTCTGCATTTGGTATACTGCAGATGGTATGCCTGCCTGGAGATCTTTAGGGTCTTTTTATTTAACGCCAATATCCATGGAGTTTCCAGTCTCTCTCTCTAGAGGTAGACCACATAAGCTTCCGTATTAAGGGTTACCTGAACTTTAACCAAATTTAACAGCAAATACATTGTTCAATATACTCCTTGGAGTCTCTGTGAGTTTTGTCATGTCCAGAGAGGAGCTGTTGAATACTTGTGTATTGCCATGGCTTGAGCCTGCAAATTGTCAGTGTGTTTGAAACAGTTAGCTGAGCCCTTTTGTGGTAGGGCTGGATGAGAAAATCACTGAGTTCACAATTTCTTATCTCATTATTTATTATTACATTTATATCCCACCTTTCTTCCTCTTTCAGGGAACCCAAGGTAGCTTATGTAGTCCTCTTCTCCATGTTTATCCTAACAACAACCTTGTGAGTTAAGTTAAGCCAAGAGTCAGGGACTGGCCCAACATCATCAAGTGAGGTTCATGGCCGAGTGGGGACTAGAACTCAGATTTCTCCAGGCCCAGTCCAACATTCTAACAGCACCATTACACAGGCTCTCAGTTTTAATGTAAGGATACCAACTTGCATCGCTGAGATCCCTAGCTGGCACTCTGGCCACTGTATTTAATCAACTGTAGTTTCCAGACCATCCTTATGGGCAGTGCCATGTACAACATAACACACTGCAGAGCAATCCAGGCTGGATCTTACTAGAGTACAATTTAATATGGCCATACAATATAATTTTCACTCCAACTTCCTCTGCCAATACTCTTCCTTCCATCACTTCCACTTTGCAGCTCCAAATGTGTTAATACCCCACTGCTATCTTGATGGTGGAGCGAGATTAACATCCCTGTTATGCAGGATACCAAGGTCCTGCCTGTGTGTTAGGTTCCGTGCCTGAAATTAGTAAATAAGGTAGTAATCCTATGTTCTCTAGGTGGGTGTCCCAAGAACTGTAGGATTTTTCAGAATTACCCTCCAAGGGCAGAGAGAGAGGTCCGCAGTGTTTTTTTTTCCCCGATGTCAGAAAGGGGACAGGGGAGATGAAATATTGCAGGGAGGGGGGCAGGGGGCATGCCAGGAGAGGCTGTGGATCCACAGGTTTCCCGGTCTCCAGACATATCCCCGCCCCCCAAACCAGCTGTTGATCTGTGCCAGACCTGGAGTTGGCCTTGGCCAATTCTCTCCCATTGTTTTTACTGGAAGGATATTTGTAGGGGGTTTTTTATGGTCTTGGGGGAGCATAGAAAGTCATCCTGGAAATGCTATTTCTCCCCTGCTTCTGCTCTGTTGGCCTCATGTTGCCAGGGCTTTGGATTAATTGGAGGCTCAAACGTTGGAGTTGTCCTTGAGCTTTGCTTTTCCTTCAGAGAACCCTCGGCTGATCCTTCCTCTGTTATTCCAAGAAATAAGTAGGTAACACATATAGCCTTGTTCTTCTTAATTGTATTAGCAAATAGATCCTTATTATTCACTCAGGCCTTTTAAACAAACTTGTGTTTCAAATAAATCTTGGGTTCTTGTTAATTTGCACTTTAAGCTGTTAATTGTCCTTTTGCTGTTAGAATTTATGATGCATTTTAATTGTTTTTTGGTTTTAATTATTGTATTTTTGAATATTGTATTTGTTTTACTCTTTGCTCTTTAAGCCACCCAGAGAATATCTGTTGCATACGGCAATTTCCATGGGCAGCAATATAAATGTAATAATAAATTATTATAATAAATAATACAATAAAATTTAAACCCTTCATCTGTTCATGATTTTCTTATTAGAAGCCTAAATAGAATTAATTAGGCATCATAAATACCATACATTGGTTTAACATAATTTGCTCCAGTATAAAAATTTATTGATTTAAACGAGAACAGAATAAAACCTGTTAGTATTCAAAGGAAATAACTAAAAATTGCCATGTACTTGGATTTTAATTGGATTTGAAGTTTGTACCATTTCCTAGAATCAAATCAACTGGATAGACTGGTTTAAAAAAAAAATGAAAGAAGAACATTGCTTTCAGGACAGTGCCCTGCATGCCCAGTGGTAAAATAATGACGTATATTAGAATGGAAATGTTAACAGACTCTTCACCAGAGCAGTGTTAGCAGACACTGTTATACAGTAATTATGAGACTACCTTGACCAAGTAATTACTTTCTTCCAGGTGCAAATGTAGGTCTTGGTCTGCCTAGAGAGAATTTCATTTTAATGATTTACTTTTGCAATGAAAAAGGGGGAAAAAAGGGTTCTCAGTGAAATAATCTGTGTCTGGTTGGAATCTCAATATGCATGATATAGTGCCAACATTAGAGACCCATTAGTACATTTTCTGACTCCATCAGTTAGGACCATTTTCCTATTGGACAGCCTATAAGGGCTCCCATGATGTATGAATGCTATGAGTGGCACGTATAAGGAAAAAAAATGGAAAACAAAATTTTGTTGATAAGCAGTACTTATGAGTGACTTGGAATGCAGACGTCTTGCACCACTAATGAGGTTACCAGGTTTGTGTTTGTGGCAGATCCATCCCTTGACCCAGGCCAGAATTTCAGAATGCCCTGGGCTAAGCACAGATAGCCCACAGCAGGGTTTATGCAAGACCTGCGAGGCAAGGTGGTTGGTTGATGTCTGGTGTGTGAGAGAAAGGCTAGGGAATTGCTGAGGGGAAAGTGAATAGCTAAGGCCTGAATGTTAAGCTATTCCTTGGCTCTGTGTGATAGCCACATCTGGCTGCTGAAGATGAAGAACAGACAGCAGGTGGCTGTGTTATGCCAGGAGGCTGGTCTAAGATCTTACCAAAATAAATGTTATACAAGCAGGCATTAATACCCAGATAAATGATCCAAGCAGCCTGAAATACAACAGGGGGAGCTTTGGGAGTCAGAGCAAGACTGCACCCAAGAGCTGGACCTGGTTGTGAACATATTTGGCTGGGGTGGAGGTTAGGGAATTTGGCCTGAGGTAAAAGAAGTCATTAAGAGGTTTGTATTAGCAACAGTGTCTCTTGAGTCCTTAAGAAGCGCTAGCAAATATTCTTTTACAAACCCCAAAGTAAATCGTAGTAAGCCAACTTGTTTAATAGTTCATCTCATCTCTAGTGGTGGTGCTCATCTCACACCTACAATCCTATGCATGATTAGAGAGAAAGTCCTGGGAGTTACAGGATGTTTTCTGTCTAAACATGCATAGGTTTACAGCCTAAGCCTCTTGTGGCAAGCTACTAGGAGGTTTTAAAATATTCTAAGAGAACTGGTGGCAGTGGAAAGGGGTCACTTGGAGGTGCTATTGGTTACTGTGTCAGGAAGTTCATTAGGTCCTGAAATACAAGCATTTGCTAGAAAAAAATAAGAATTCCCCATAGGTGGGATTGTTCAGTGAAGGAGCAGTTTCCCCATACATGGTGAGGAAAAAAAAATGGAATTGCTCTCTGTTTTATGTATTCCTTTGGAAATTACCTTGTCACTGATAACTGTAGGAAGTGCAATGTTTCAATTAAGCTTTCTTCTGCTACTCTATAAAACATATGGAATCTGAAGAACTCCACTGAGCTATGATACAGGACAGGAGGCATATTAAAACTAGATGAGATGTGACAAACCTTATAAAGCAGAATTCTGTAATAATGAACAAAGATAGGCACAAGACGTTCATCAGACAGAAACATCCAGCCACACATAATTCCTCTGTCTCTCCCCTTTAGATCTTCTCTAGATGAAATGGGCCACTGACACCCAATCTTCACAAAAGTCCATATCCCATAAGAACATGTACTACAGTGCAGGGATTTACATTACTGAACTGTGTCTCAAATCCATTTGATAGGCCTACCCTTTTACCTGGAATCTTGGCCCCACAATCTCACTTTGTATGCCTTGGTTTTAATGCAGCATCGCACTTGGCCAGTGATGTTGCATTAAAACAATGCACAGCCACCCCACATGTTTTGTTTTAAACTGAAAATGCAGCTTTTGGGGGTCACCACCAAAATTTAATGGAAATTTGGTAGTGCAGTGGCATCCAGTGGGTTCTGGAGGCAGAAATTGGTCCCTGAACCCTCAGATGTTGCCCACCACAGGTATATATCATGATGGTTATATAGAAAAATAATGTTCAGAGGCTGTATGTCACTGAATATCAGTAGAGTGGCCAGATAAAACAGAGGACAGGGCTCTTGCACGTTTAATAGCCTAGAATTATGTAGAAGAAGGAATTACAGGAGGTGGAGCTAATCATGCAATTCCCTCTTCTACACAGCTGTTAAAGATCCAGTCTCTGCACCCCTATTTTGCATCTGGCAACCATACATATCGGTTCCTGGGGGACAAGCATTGTGGGAGAGCTTCCTGGAGGCATTTGGATGGAAATCTCAACTAGTGCAAAATGCTGCCACTAAATAACATGCTCTGCCCATCTTCTTCAATTTCAGCTGATTGCCTGTTCATTCCTGGGCTCAGTTCAAAATGATAGTTTTGACCTTGAAAGCCCTACATGACTTAGGACATGGATAACTTAAAGACCACCTTCTTCCACATGTTCCTTTCTGCATGCTCCATTCAACATCTGAGCCTTTGCTCCAAGTACCATTGTTGAATGAGAACCTAGGAGCAGGATCTTTTCAGTAGTGGCACCCCTGTTTGTGGAATGTTCTCCCAAGAGAACTTCATCAGGCCCTGACATTTTATTCTTTTAGGCTAAAACATGGCTGCTCCAGAACATTTCTAGTGGATGGTTCTCTTGGCTTTGTTATTTTAGTGCTCTTGCTTGTGCAATCAATGTTCTTTTGTTTTGTGACACCTACTTTTTTGTTAATTGGGGGGGTTGTTTTATACTGCATGGGGTGGACCCCAATTTAGGCATGTGTGTGGGGTGGCAGAAGTACATGTCCTCACCTCCTCCTCTCCACAACAGCCCCTCTAGCCCTCTGAAAATGCTACACAGAGGATCAGAGGCTCCTGCTGATTGGGGTGAGCTGTGCTGCAAGAGTGGGGGCATCCCTGAAAATCAGGGCAGAGGCACCCTCTGTGAGTGGAGCCTTTCAGTCCATGGAAAGCAGACCCTAAATCCAACCTAATGTGTTTTTATGTGTTATATGATGTTTTATTGTGAGAGCATTTCTACACCAGCCTAAAATCCCACATTTAAAATGGGGCTTTCGGCAAGATCACAACGTGATCCTTTTACATGTGCTTCTTTCCCCCTCCTTTTCCCCCTTATCTGAGTCTCTGATAGTGATATGTTATGTTATGCAGCTGCTAGATGGTGCTGTGCTCTAGCTCCTCTTATTGTGGGTTTTCCTCTTTTCACAAGGGAATGCAAGCAGAATGCAAGTGCTGTAATTTGATAGCTCATGATCTCCGATCTTTTAAAAAATGCAATAAAGGTCATTTAGTGTAGGAGACGCCTTTGAGGTTGACGACGTCATCTAAAGGACCCACAAACTTTCATGAGTAACCAATCTCAATAACTGAGGATAAAAGCTCAGGGTGAAGAAGCATGGAGAGCTGCTTTGAATACCCCTCCTGAAAAGAATGTATTCAATAAATAAATAAATAGCAAACCTGATTGACGGTTTTGAGGAAATAGGGTGCTGGACTAGATAGAACTTTACTCTGATCCAGCGGAGCTCTTCTTGTGTGTGTGTGTTTTAACTTCCTTGTATACAAGCACAGAATGGCTTCTTAATTTCTTAAAAGAAATACTGCACAGTGCAGTAGCATGCCCTTTATAGAATAAGAAAGAATAATGAAGATATTTTGGCATCAAAATCATACTGTACGGCACAAGGGGAATCCATTACCTTGTAAGCAAATCAATTCCATTTGTTTTCTCTCCCACTAATGTATTTTTAATGGAAATGCCCTGTGAGGTAGCAGACATTAAGTGATGGGGAGAATTACATGCTACATTTAGTTTATGAAGAAAGTCGAAAGTTGCATAGGCAGCCAATCAGAAAGGGAGCAGTATGGCAAGCAGGGGGTACACAGATGGGACTCGGAAGAGAACACAGACACAAATATGCATTTTTCATGCACTTTTGTTGTTTGCTTTGATCACAATCCCCTCCCAGCTTGAAATAGATTTGAAAATACTTACGAGCTGAGAACCCCAAGCATCATGCTAAAGGGATGAAACAATAATATTATTAGAGCAGAGTAAGAGTGAAAACACAAATAAGAAAGCACCGATGACACAAACTAGGGGAGGGAAGACAACATTCTTCTTTGCAGCAGATAACACAGAGAACTGAGACTGAACAGAGCAGAGTAGCGGAATTATTGGGGCAGAAACAAAGCAAGAATCCACAGGATACCAAAAGAAAATCAAAGAGAGGAATAAATGAAGTTCACTGCAGGTCAGGGAAGCTAAACTCAATAATATGTTGCTTTTTTCCCACGTTTGTTTTTCTTTAATTTCCTTCCTCATAGATAAAAGAAAGCAGGCAGAAAGGCTCACAGAGATCCATCATATCAATAAAGGTTTCATTTGTGTAGCATTACATAGATTTTTTAGCTAGTCAGCTGAGCTGGTGCACCACTGTGTTGAAACAACTGCCCATCAGAACTGGTGAAAAGGCCCTAGTATTGTGATGAGGTCAGCAATGATGTCTTAGTGCCCAATGTCCCTGGTTATGAATGATCCTGAGAGCCTAGAACAACAATTCAATCCTGCAATACTCTTCCAAATGGGCAAGGGTTTTCAGAGGGACACATGGTATCTCTCTGTCTCATCTCTGGAGTAGAAGATAATGTTTTAGTTGTCTTGGCACAAATCCTAGTACCAGCTACATCATCTTTATGGGGTTGGTTTATAGAAATAGGTCTTGCTGATCTTTAAAAGAGAAAAAGGAAATGGTTAAAAGCTGCTTCAGAACAATACTTAAACAACTGTAATAAGAATTCATGGTTCAACACTGGAGTGTCCATAACTCTGCTGAGAGTTATTTCCCTTCCAGTAGAAGAGCCTAGTTTACACAGAAGTCACCTATGGGTAGCCACAAGACACCATTGTTGGGTGAACCAGGGCCACAACTTGCTTTATCTTACTACAAATCTGCAGTGAGAACCTGCCTGCTGTAAGGGAATCAGGGAGAGCTTTGCTACCTTCTCCTCACCAGCATATTACGGGTGAGCCAAATCCGTCCCAGGTACAAGCATATTCTGAACTTAGTCTGCCTGGACAACTTTTGGGTGAGGGAGGCCCTCCCAACTTACTACACCAGGGGTGGGCAGAAGGTAGATCTCCAGATGTTTTGGACTTCAACTCCAAGAAGCCCCTGCCAGCATGATCCATGGTCAGGAATGCTGGGAGTTGATGTCCAAAATATCTGGATATCCGCTTTCTGTCCATCCGTGCACTATCCCCCCAAGTCCCATAATTCTGGGGTGTGTGCTCTGGGCAAGCCTCAAAGTGATTCTGTTTCCTGTCCCCAGGTCCCACAGCCTCTAACACCAAGTCTAGGGAATTCTCTTTCACCATAAAGGTGTTCAGGTGCTCACCTAATGATTGACTTGTTGACCTAATAACCCACCCTTCCCTTGTGACCAGCCTACTTAACATCAGTACCATCCCTGCCAACCCTCCCTTTGTTCCCCTTCAGGATCTGTGCATACTAGGTGAAAACCCCCACATCCCAGTGCCAATCAGGTTTATAAGGTGAGGCAGGGTGGAGGGGGAGAAAAAGAGAGTGAGATTGAGAGAGAATGTACTTAGCTCTAAAGTCTTACTTACACTGCCTCCTATAGGGAGATACACACCAAACACATTGAGAAGAGGGCCTGTAGTGTGTGTGTGTGGGGGGAGGGTTGGACTTTTTATAGTCCCATGTCTCACCTACAAACTGGCCAGTGTGCTGCTGTCTTGAAAACAGGTCACTTACAGAAGAACTGCCAACTTTCCTGCAAGCAGATGTCCTCAGGTTCACATTTTATGTGTTTCCATTAGAGAAGTACTATATAAATCAGAAGCATGTATATATCTGGTTATGCTATTATAAGCCCATGATTCCTGTAGTAATAACATATCCCAGAAATGTTTCATTCCAGGTGTGTGTGTTTCTGGATTAGTTTAGCCATCATTATTAATTAATGATCAATACTAAACCTTTTCAACTTTGCTCATTGCAGATGGCATGGACAGGATGAAGAAAAGTGAACCAGGTTGTAAACAAAAATGGATCCACTCCCAAAACAGTGCTGATTAAAAATGATGCCCTTTCAAATGTGAAGGTTTATATCATTCATTGGTAGGGCTATACAGAAGAATGAATGTTTCTACCATCTGCTCTTTCCATCTGCCTGCCCACCAAAAAACAAACAAACAAACCTATAGGTGTACTCTTGGGTATAAAAACCAATGTAAACACAGAGAAAGAAAAGTTATTTGTGCTCCTTGCGCTATGCTATTTCTGCACTCTGGAATCTTTTTTGTGAACCACCCAGAGAGCTTCAGCTATTGGGCAGTATAGAAATGAAATAAATCTCAAATAGACATCTCTACTGAGAATATGAATAGTGCAGAAAACACTTTGATAATGCCATAGTGAAAGAGGATTAAAATACTGTATGTCTGAAGTGAAGACCAAATTCATTTATCATAGGATCATAGAATCATAGGGTTGGAAGGGGCCTACAAGGCCATCGAGTCCAACCCCCTGCTCAATGCAGGAAGCCTGATTCCCAGGTGATCTCCCATCCAAGTACTAACCAGGACTGACCCTGCTTAGCTTCTAAGATCATTTGTCCTAAACTGGCCTCATCGGACCCCTTTTCTTGCTGTAAGTTAAGAAGTTGCACAAACCCCCAAATCCTGTGTTTTGTGATGAGGAAGTCCTCTGTAACTCTAGGAGGTATCAACCTGATTAGATAACCAGGACCCTGGAGAAAAGTGAGCTGGGAAATGGAGAAAAAGGGCTCTTTTCTAGCAAGGTGCAGCATGTAGAAAAACAAATCTAGAGAGACTGAGCCAGACTGAGCCAGACCCCATCACAATCACTTCCTTCTTTGGAAAAGTCGCCTGTGTCCATCGATGGGAAGGAGTCCCTCTTTTATTTTATTTTTGTTGGAGCACATACACATTTTCACAGCTGTCCTTTCATAACAAGCATTGCTTTCTTGATCTGGCCATGTCAAGCAGCTATTCAGTCCTTCCAACAAGCAGCTGATCAGTTCTCCCTCCACACAGTTTTGTTGTAAATTCAAAGCCATGGAGAGCAGGGCCACCGTCAGCCCCAAGTGTGATGCCAAGTGCACACTGAGCGTTGCATTTGGCATTAGGGATGGCAGAGAAATCTGTCACGGACTCCAGTGAGGCCAGATTCTTTAGAATCCGGCCCCCTGGAGTCCGTGGCAGAACGGACTACCCCCCCGCCACCCCCCAAAATCCCCCCAGGACGGACCCTACCTGCTGCCGGCTGGTCCAGGTCTGTCCGCTGCTGGCGTACATCCGCTGCCCTGTACTGTGGCCTGCAAATGGCGTCCAGTGTAGGGGATGCCATTTGCATCCCTGCTCTTTTTGGTGATAGGCTACATAAACGTAGCCTATAACCGAAAAGAGCAGGGACGCAAATGGCGTCCCCTACGCTGGACGCCACTTGCGGCCGCAGCCCAGCAGCGGACAGAAGTCCGGCTGTGGGCAGGCCCGGCTGGCGACTCCGCGGACTTGCCGCAGAGCAGAGCTGGCTGGGCAGGATTCCAGGGGGAGGGAAGGATCGCCTCCCCCCCCCCCTGCAGATGCCCGGACCAGAACAGGGTGAGTATTCTGTACATCCCTATTTGGCATGATGCGGAGGCACCACCTCAAGTGGCCCCGCCCTAACCTACCCTGAGACAAACAGTAAAGGCAGTCTCAGATTTGATAGAAGGAAGGGGAAGGGGCACCAAAGTCAGTCTCCAGGCACTCCCATTTTCTGAAGGCCAGCAGGGCATCTCTGGTGGCTCTGCCCTTGTTTATCTTGAAACAAACAGGAAAGGCATGCTGAGACTGACTGAAGGAGAAGCAGCAAACTCAGTGTCCAGGGTCTTCCACTTCCCCCCAGCCCTAGGACCAGAGAGACAGACTGTGATATCCATTCCCAGTAGAAAACCTTGGTGAGGTGAGGAGGGATATTCCCTCAGAAGAGCTCCAAAAGCCTAGCATGACCTGAGGATGCCCCTCTCGGGTGGTGTTTCCAGTACCTCATCAGTTCCCTTCTCTGCCTATGTAAGTTGGAACACAACAATCAGTAGTATAGTGGCAAATTCATAGGGATATACGAAAGTCACTTACCTTTCTGATGTGGTGATTCACTCCGCACCTCCCCCCGAAATCCTAATCCAGCCCGCTCTGCTCTGCGGAGATTCCGTGGAGCTGCTGGCCGGGGCCGCCCGCAGCCGCTGGGCAGCCTGCAAGCAAAAAACAAACAAACAAAAACAAACAAACAAAAAACAGCATACGCAAATGGCGGCAGCTACAGCAGCTGCCATTTGCATTCACTTTTTCTGCTGTTTTAGCCTATGTAAATATTTATGTAAGTTATTACGGCAGGAAAAAAAGGAATGCAAATAGCACCCACTACGCTATTTGCGTTCCCCTTTTTTTCGCCATAATAGCTTACGTAAATATTTACATAGGCTAAAACAGCGAAAAAAAGGGAACGCAAATGGCAGCCACCATAGCTACCGCCATTTGCGTATGCTGTGTTTGGGTTTTTTTGCTTGCTGTGATAGGCTACGGAAATACTTATGTAGCCTATCATGGCTATGATGAAGAAGTGAATGGCGGCCACAGGGCGGCTGCCATTTGCAAGTCAGCGCGGATGGCAGCAGGTAAGTGCTCCATTTCGCATGCCTTTCATGGGTTGGGGGGGCAGGGGCTTCATTCCGCCATGGCTTCGGGGGGCCGAATGCACTGGCATTTGGCCTCACCGAGATCTGTGGCAGAATTCTCTGACATCCCTACAAATTCAGAAGTGCAGGTTCCCATTGTGATGGTCAAAGCTGCGCCCCCTCACAGCCACACCCCCTTCTAAGATTATACAACCTTGTAAGATAAACAGCCTTCAGCTGGGATCCAAAACAGTGCAGCTGAGAGTAAGGCAGTGGTATTTCAATTGGACATCTACGAAAAAAATACAGGGGTGTTAAAATCTTTTTCACCCACATGTTCACTCATGCACTCACTCACTCAAACACAAACATTTTAGGTTTTCAAAATATGATACTCTATGGAAACTTCACCCTCTCAACTCAGCCCTCAAGGACAGATCCTTTCTCATTTAAACAGCCCCCTTGCACACTCCCTTAGTGTCCCAACATTGCCCATTAGCCTTCCTTAAGCTCCTTCATTATATCCCCCCTCCCCCTCCAACAAAAACGTCCACACACCCAGCTGGATTGAACTACACACACACACACACAGTGGTGTAGTGGTAAATTTGGAAATTCAGGAGCTCGTTGTGATAGTCTCCAAGGGCAGTCCAAAAATTTCAGGCAGCTGTGTTGATCTATATCAATAAACCAGTTCTAGAAGTTTTCATCTCCACCAGGAGCACATCTTTGATGAAGCAAATAGGTCTTAATTGCCCATTCCAGACCAAGTCATCCCAAGTACTTTGCATTCCAACATGGAACAAGATATTGTCGCTTGGAAAATTCATTCCCCCCACAGCTACAGTGAGGATCACAGCCAAGCTCAGAGGGAACAGGGAATTCTGAGGGGAGTGGCAGATGACACCAGAGTCCCCGCTAACGAAAAAGTGCTGGGGCTGCATCCCTGAGATCCCTGCCCCCACTACACCACTGACTACAACCCCAGAAGCATGAGGACCAAAGCTTCCATTGTCTGTTGAAGTATCCTATAAATTCCACTGGTTCAGAACAAAAAAGACTGTACAAACCACAAGGAATGCATTGCTGGTATCTTATGCTATGTATTAACACATCTGTTTAAATCTTCACCATTGTTACTTCTTAATAAGTCATCAAAATGATATTGTACTTACCTACATCTACAGAGCAGTCCTATACATGTCTACTCAGAGACAATTCCTATTGAGTTCAATGGGACTTGCTTACAAGAAAGTGTATATAGAATAATCATTTCTCAGCTTAGACCTCATAAAGCAGCCATCCTGATCCTGGTGCCCTACATCTGTTCTGGACTACAACTCCCATCAGCCCCAGCCAGCATGACCAGTAGTCAGAGATCATGGAAGTCCCATCCATTTGCGCCTGTAATGTTGTGTAAATGGCCGCTTTAGGGCTGCCATTTGCATAAATGGTTATTTACAAAAAAAGGCCAAGCTGCCATTTTTCACACAAGATGGAGGTTTGGTGAGGGAGCAGGCGGCCGTGGGCTTGCCCGACTCAGCGAGTGCCGAGTCAGGCAAGTGAGGGGATCTATGGACTGGCATCCAGGGGGCTGAGCCAGTGAGAAATCATTGAGCTTCGAGCCACACCCAGATGCCATCCCTACCTGTAAATCCCATGACAGTGTGGTCAGTATCAATGTTCCTGAGATCATTACTGTGATGAAACGAATGAATTAAAATGGGATTCCTCCACCTTCTTGGAAAAAAAGGTGTGAGGCAGCAGTTAGCAGTACTTAAGGAAAAACACTGCCCATTCAAATCCTTAAAAGCAAGGACATTGCTAGTTATGGAAACCTTCAGATCTCAGTGAAATGCATGTACGCATTTGAATCACATTGATTCATTCTCCAGTGATGGGTTTCTAAGGAATGTGTAACATCAAGATGCACACTTTGTACTATAGAATGATAAGATATGATACTTTATTGCTTAAAGCCATAGGCCACCACAATGTACATGAGAGAGAGAGAGAGAGAGAGAGAGAGAACAGTACAGTCACATTCCAACAGAGTCATCCCTAGTAGGCTGTTTGGGCTTTGGCTCGTATTTTCCTTGCTGCCAAAGCAAATTTTGCTACCTGGGCAGTGGTGAAAGCATCAGTGCCAGAAAGAAGGACATATATCTGTTCTAAAGGTGTTCTAGTATTTAGGAGGCTCTGGGAAATAATGACAAGAACTGTATGCCTAGGATGGCCATAGAGAGGGCACCTTAGTAAGTAATGAGAGACATCCTCAACCTTCCCAGACCCACAGATACAGAGCCTGTGATGGACTGGGGTATTGTCAAATCTTCCCTCCTAATTTTGGGATAAAAACAACCTTCACTAAAACCTCCACTGTGCACTCTATCCTCACATATAGGGGAGCTTTTGCCAATGTTGGGATACAGGTGAAAAGACATTTTTAAAACACCTGGACCCAACCTTTGATTAAAGGATTGTCTGTGAAATGTCAGGATACTGACACCAATAGACAAGAGACCCTCCTGACTCTGACCCCCTTTGTCAAAAAATAGTCAACTCTGATAAACTTTGACTCTAACAATTTAATAAATCTAGATCATGATGATAATGAGATTAGAGTCAAAGAGTTAGATTTTACCAGGCATATGAATAAGAAGCCTCTCTGTATGGCCCACTGGACTAAAAGCCACTATGATATAGACTCTGTCACTCTGGTGAAGAATTCTCTCCAATTGTACTATAGAATGAATTAAGTTACACAAATGGCTGGTCTGCATTTAGAGTCTAGCTGTAAGTCTTCAGGAGGGCTGCAATTTGGAAAAAAGAGCATACCGGGGGGGGGGGAACCACACAGTACATGTTTGTCGCTAACTTGCTTGACTTTTGGCACTTATAGTGGTAGGTTTACCTGGGGGACCCATCAATAGAATTTTGTCATTGAGGCCTCTAACCATCTGACCTGGTCTTTATTTGGCTCTGTGCCACATTGCCCCTAACACTCACTTAGAGTCCCTAACACTCACTGGGGACCCAGCAACAAGTAATTTAACTTTGCTGTTAAATTAGACATATTATTATCTAGATGGCTTGGCTCGGAATAGACTGGAGACTACCACCTCCCATGTGCCTCAACGCAATCTCTAAGAACAGCCAAAGGAAGCCTCTTCAACGGGCTCTCCAAGCACAAGGTTTTGTCACTGAGAAGCACTTTCAGTGATCGCTTATCCAGACATCCAGCAAAGCCTGGGCCTGTGTGTCTTCTGGAAGAAATGTGAGACCTTATTTCAGCAAGGATTTTGGATCCAAGACAGGCAGCAGCTGATTTAAGTGCAAAGAAACATGTATTTAAGTTGTTCTCTATTTTATGTAGCATGTGTGTGTGTGTGTGTGTCTTTTGTTGTTGCTGTTATTATCTGCCCTGAGACTTTGGGGGTAAATCAGGTAAAGATCCAGAAAAGTTGGGAGGAAGGTAGATAGATTTGAAAAATACCTAATATATCCAATAATAATTAATATATAATATTTTGTTGACTATATTTCCTAGGGACAGAACACTTCCTCAAAAATAAAATAAACAGAGAGTATCTCAAGAATTCTTATTCTGATGGGTGCACCTTCCCCACAGTTCCTGAACCAGCTACAATCCTATACACACTTACCTACAAGTAAGTCCCATTAAACTAAATGGGGTTTGCTTCTGAGTAGGGATGTACGGACTGTGTAAAATCCACTCCGTCTGTGTTTCACAGATTGTCAGGTGCCTTTTGATCTTCCATCCACCCACAGATGGATGTGAATAGCATTTTTTCATCATGGGGAAGAATATGTAAATAATTATGTAAGTATTTATGTAAGTATTTACATAATTTACCTTAGTGTGTAACATTTAGCATATTGTCCCCCATTCCATTCAGTGTTTCCTCAGCAGAAACTTATGCATTTTTCTATGAATTTATATGCATAAATTTCAGGAAAGTAAAAAAAAAACACACACATCCAAATGTCCACAGACTCTGCACACCCTGAGGGGGTCACTCTGAAGTGGATTCCGCGGGTTGTATTCTTAGAAATCCGAGCTCATTTTAGTCCACCTCGAATGCCTCCAGCATCCCTATCTCTGAATAGATATGTATGCAATTGCACCTGATGCCTCCCATCACTGTCTTCCTCCTATCTTCCTATCTTCCATTTTAGGCCCAATGTAAACAGTTAAAGAAGATGGTAGACTGGCCTAGATAAGCGGGTGGGAAACCTTTCTTAGCCTGAGGATCAAACTGGCTCTAGACAAGCGTATCAGGGGTCAGATGCCAGCAGGAAATATATACGTAGGCTAAAATGGCAAATAAAAAAGGAACACAAATAGCACCCACTATGCTATTTGCATTCCCCTTTTTTTCACCGTAATACTCTACGTAAATATTTACGTAGACTAAAATGGTGAAAAATAAGGAACGCAAATGGCGGCCGCCGTAGCCGCCACCATTTGTGTACACCTTTTTTTTTGTTTGTTTTTTACCCAGCCGTGATAGGCTGTGTAAAGACTTATGTCTATCACAGCTCCCTGGCTGGACACAAATGGCGGCCGCTACAGCGGCTGCCATTTGCGTCCACACCAGCCAGTCCACAGCCAGAAATCCGGCTGCGGACGGCCCTGGCCGGTTGCTCCGCGGAGCCGCCGCAGAGCAGAGCCAGCCGTTGAGGATTCCGGGGGGAGGGATGGAGTGCCTCCCCCCCCCACAAACACAATCCGCGAAAAGGTAACTGACTTTCGTACATCCCTAGCCAAATGCCAGTGCATTCGGCCTCACTGAAATCCATGGCGGAAATCTCTGCCATCCCTACCTCAAAAGGAGCCCTCTCAATGTGCTAGCATAGATCAAAGTTGAAGAAGCTGTGCTTTGAGAAAGGGGGTGTACATCAAAGTCGAAGGAGCAGTGCTTTGAGAAATGGGGTGTACATCAAAGTTGAAGGAGCTGTGCTTTGAGAAACAGAGTGTACATCAAAGTCGAAGGAGCCGTGCTTTGAGAAACGGGGTGTACATAGGGATGGTGAAGAATTCCACCATGGATTTCAGTGAGGCCAAATGCACTGGCATTTGGCTCCCTGAAATCCGTGGTGGAATGGCCTGCCTCCCCTCATCCCCCTGCGGATTCACCCCGGGATGAGGCTTACCTGGGGCAGATGTTCTGGGCGGCAGCGGCTCTGGCAGCGGCGGCGGCTGGTCTTTCGACCGGCTGCCGCAGCTGCCATTATCATCCTGGTCTTTGCCGTGATAGGCTACATAAGTCATGGCAAGCCAATTAAAAAAACAACAACCGGCGTACGCAAATAGCGGCAGCTATGGCGGCTGCCATTTGTGTTCCCTATTTTTCACCATTCTACCCTACGTAAATATTTACATAGGCTAGAACGGCGAAAAATAGGGAATGCAAATGGCGCCTGCCATAGCTGCCACCATTTGCATATGCTGGGTTTTTTTGTGGGGGGGTTAGCTGTGATAGGCTATGTAAATACTTATGTATTTACGTAAATATTTACGTATCATGGCTAACGCAGGGATGCAAATGGAGGCCGCTATGGCGGCCGCCATTTGCGTCCACACCAGCCCGTCCTCGGCCGGAAATCCGGCTGCGGACGGGCCTGGCTGGCTGTGGAGTGAATCCGGCTGGCCAGGATTCCGGGGGGGAGGACCGGATCGCCTCCTCCCCCATCAAGGATTCAGGGGGGAGGGACGGAGTGCCTCCCCCCCCACCGCGAATCAATCCACGAAAAGGTAAGTGAGTTTCGTACATCTCTAGGTGTACATCAAAGTCAAAGGAGCCATGCTTTGAGAAACGGGGTGTACATCAAAGTCGAAGGAGCCATGCTTTGAGAAAGGGGGTGTACATGAAAGTCGAAGGAGCCGTGCTTTGAGAAAGGGGGTGTACATCAAAGTCAAGGGAGCCATGCTTTGAGAAAGGGGGTATAAATCAAAGTCAAAGGAGCCGTGCTTTGAGAAAGGGGGTGTACATCAAAGTCGAAGGAGGCGTGCTTTGAGAAAGGGGGTGTACTTCAAAGTCGAAGGAGCCGTGCTTTGAGAAAGGGGATGTACGTTAAAGTCGAAGAAGCCATGCTTTGAGAAACGGGTGTAAAAAAGAGGAACAATCTTGTAGGCTGAAGGTTCCCCATGGCTGGCCTGGCCAATCCTTGGCCAACAGAGAGGAGGAGCAAAGTCTCATGGGTGCTCAAACCAACAAGCAATTAAGCCTTCAGGGCAGTCAGGGAGTGCCTTCTGACTTGCTTTGGTCCTACTTGCGTATAGTGCTTCCTTGTTGGTGTGGCCAGTCTCGCTACATTTCCCTCGTTTGACCAAAGGTGTGCACAGGCTGAATCGCTGTCTCGTATCCCTCAGGCTATTAGGTCAAGACTCACAAAAATTCTGACAGCATGATGGTAGCCACATATATGACACTGAGAGCACGTACCTGCATGGACACTACAAAAGGCCAGTTTAATTTCATAAAAGTCCCCATGAGTGTAAGCTAGCATAGCGGCCAACTAGGTTGTTCACCATGTAGCTTATTGCTAGGCTTATCGCGCATGCCCCAAAGATCTGAAGTTCACCATACTCCAAAGTACAGGTTGCAAAAGCTGGCAAGGATATGAATTCACTAGATCAGCCCTAATAAATGGTGTGTCTTTATGGCAACATGTTATGGCCCAGTTGGAGCCTATATTGACATGTGGGCTGGACAAGGCTAAGAACCTTTTAAATGCTAGGCCAGCTGCATAGAGGGCTTAAACAAATAAGTGCTTTTGGGCAGCCATCTTTAAAGTCAACCTGGGATGGAGCCATTGACCTAAAGACCAGGAAGGTGGGGGGAGATTATAGCACAGTAGTAGAGAGGCTGTTTAGCATGCTAAAGGTGTAATCTCTGGCATCTCAGGGGTAGGGTTTGAAAATATTCCTTACTGAGATAGTGATGGCTGTTGTGGGCAAATCCAGCACTTTTGAGGGTTGATGGATTTCCCTGGAGCCCCTGTCTCAGCTTGTGTTTGCAAACCAAGGCCCAGGCTTTTTCCAGAAATCCAGGAACTTTCTCATATTTTTTCTCTTAATTTTCACAAATTGCAGCCCTAATATGCTTAATTTTGCACGAATTTCACCTGGAATTTGCACAAATTACAGGTAGAAGTTGCGCAAAGTGAGCACATTGCAACGGCAATTCATACAAATTAAGGAAATTATGGCTGAAATTTGCATTAATTATGCAAATTGCAGTTACAATGTGCATAAATGGCAATTTTAAGAAAAAAGACACACCCAAAAATCTGCGAGCTGGCCAAACTCAATACAGATTGAGTCAGGCCAGGTTGCAGGTAAGCAAGCCAGAGCTCAGTTAACTTCACCTCCCAGACAGATTCCTCCAACACAGGGATGGCACGGTAGTTCGAAAGGGGGTGGAGTCTGACAGACTCCCCTCTGTCCAGCCTCCTGGAAGCCTTTCACCAAGCCCTGGTGCACTGATGGACCCAGCTGCCAAGCGCCTTGGAGTTTGGTGAGCAGCTGGGAGCACCACAGCACCTCAGTGATTTTGTCCTGGTCTCCTCAGGAGGAGGCCAGGGTGAGAGTGCTGGAGGCTGGCCATGCCAGGACCCATCCTCCCCATGCCCCACGCTATTTGCGTCCCTTTTTCATTCACCGTTTTAGCCTATGTAAATCTTTACGTAGGCTAAAACGGTGAATCAAAAGGGCATGCAAATAGCGCCCGCTACACTATTTGTGTTTCCCTTTATTTTCACTGTCATAGTCTCTGTAAATATTTACGTAGATTAAGACAGTAAAAAGAAGGAACGCAAATGGCAGCGTCCGTAGCCTCCGCCATTTGCATACGCAGTTTTTTTTTTAAACCCACCCAACCATGATAGGCTACGTAAAGATTTACATAGCCTATCACGTCTTTTTTTTTTTTTTTCTACACACAAGCCTGGAAATGGTGGCGGCGGCAGCCAGTCGAAAGACCAGCCGCCGCCGCCGGAGCCGCCGCCACCCGGAAGATCTGCCCCAGGTGAGTCTCGTCCCGGGGGGGATCTGCAGGGGGGCAGGGGGGCAGCCTGTTCCACCACGGATTTTGGGGGGCCGAATGCCAGTGCATTAAGCCTCACTGAAATCCGTGGCGGAATTCTCCGCCATCCCTATTTGGAACACAATAGTCTTTCTCTCCTAACTAGGGATCTGTGAGTCAGCAAAACACAAAATCCTCAAGTTTCTCCAAATTCCACATCGACACTTGTTCTGACTCATGTCTGTATCAGATTGACAGCTGAGTTTTTGGATTTTTGCAGGAAAATGTGTGCATATTTTCATGCACATTTTTCCAAACACACACATTTTTCTCCCATTGAATAAAGCATGTTTGTGCATGTGCTTTCATGCACATTTTCCAAATTTGTTGTTGGTGGTGTTGTTCCATGAATTGCATCACAAGCTCAGAAATGTACGGACTCCAACAGCAGCATTTTGGACTGTGTTTGGTTCCAGGAGCTGCAAACTGCATAAATTGTGTTAAAAGATTAGTTGAAACAACTGGGCTGTGTAGTGGAGGGAGGAGACCAAGCATTGTCTCAACTGTGTTCTAAGTAAAAGGTGTGTGGATGCTAGGGATGTACGAAAGTCACTTACCTTTTGTGGATTGTGTTGATGGTGGGGGGGAGGCATTCTGTCCCTCCCCCCTGGAATACTGGATGGGGGGGAGGCACTCTGTTCCTCCCCCCCAGAATCCTCCGTGGCTGGCTGTGCTCCACGGCAGCTCCGCGGAGCAGCCAGCCAGTCAAAGCCAGGCCAGAGCTGTCTGCAGCCAGATTTCCTGCCGCGGAGGGCTCTGGGAAAAAAAGCAAACCGCATACGCAAATGGCGGCGGCTATGGCCACTGCCATTTGCGTTCCTTATTTTTTCCATCTTAATCTACGTAAATATTTATGTAGACTAAGACGGCGAAAATAAGGGGAACGCAAATAGCGTAGCAGATGCTATTTGCGTTCCCCTTATTTCCGCCGTCTTAGTCTACGTAATTATTTACATGGACTAAGATGTCCCCAAATAAGGAACACAAATGGCGGCAGCCATAGCCGCCGCCATTTGCATATGCTTTTTTTTTTTTTTTACCCAGACATTTTAGGCTATGTAAAAACGTACGTAGCCTATCACGTCTCTGTAAAAAAACAAACAACAAAAAAACTGCAAATGGTGGCGGCCTCAGGTAAGTCTCATCCCAGGGGGGATCCGCAGGGGGGCGGGGGGGCAGCAGGCTGTTCCGCCACAGATTTCGGGGGGCTGAATGCACTGGCATTCGGCCTCACCGAGATCCGTGGAGAAATTCTCTGCCATCCCTAGTGGATGCCCATTCAGGTATTCACATTTTGACACATTACCATGGCTTATAATTTACACAGTGCAATGCTTATATTTAGCCTCCCTTGCAAACAAAACACCCATTGAAAAGGTGTTCTGTTGTTTCCATCATTTTGCCCACATAGAGCCACTTCCCTCTCCTGCTGTATTGGGAAACCTCTAAATTAGTTCTATCATAATCTGCACTTTCCTTCAAGAGATTTGCACTCCTTCAACAAATATTCAGTTTCATATAAAGAAAAAGTAGTCTCAAAGGAGATTATTGAGTCTTTAAATGCATAGCAACAGGTGCAAGTGATCCATATTATCACCTACACATGTGTTAGGATGGCACTATGGAATCAACTCATCACACAACATTCCACCACACTAGCAAAGTGAAATGATTTATTAAATCCAAATGTTTTTTCTCCCCTTGATCAGCACAGCTCTTGGTTTTACCATTTTCAACATTTTTGCACATAAATTAATCTCAATGGGAACTAATTATGAACGTTTCCAGAACTTCCATTTTATTTGGTAGTGGAAATATCACACCTGCATTCACAGGACCCCACTAACCATTAGTCATTAACAGACCAATCCTATGCACACTTATTCACAAGTAAATCCCACTGAGGTCAGTAGTGTATATGTCCAAGTAAATTGGCACAGGATTGTGGCATAAGATATGGCATCATATCTAGCATGAAAACAGTTAACAACCTGTGTTTTAGACCAGGTAATACTGTTAAAATGACTTCACCAAAGAGCTATTTCATAATAAAAGAGGTAGGCTAGTCCTTCACCATATTCTTCATATTGATGAGCCTCTGGCAAAAGTTTTGAGGGCAAAAGCACAGTAGGTCATTAATCCCTTTAGAATTGCCACCAAAAATAATCTAAACTGCAATGTGAAGCTATGATTCACTCCAACGGACAGGGAAAGAGTTATTTTGCATTGGAACAGAGAACATCTTTATGAAAATGTATCTTCACAAATTTTATTCATGCAGAATTGTTGATTATATAATTGACCTTTTTATTTTTGAAATGTTCATTTTATTAACAGATGGGACACATTTGTACATACTCATATCACAACTATATTCCTTTTACAAATCTTGAATACTTTTTAAAGGTGTCTACAATAAAGATGTGTGTTTCTGTGTGAAGGGATTTCACTTCAGACAAAGTATCAGAGGAATTCTGAGGAAAACCTTTTGATAAGACTAACAACATTTCTCAGAGGGAATTTGCACATTCATAGGTTGTCACTGAACATATTTTGGAGATTCTTTCTGAAGCAGAACATCTGAGGAAGCCAACAGAGTTCTGATAGGTCTAGTGAAATGTCTTGGATATGGGGTTCACCCATAAATCAAGAGCAATGGACTGATTTGATTAATTGTATAGAATCAGAGTGAATAATTCACTGAGGGGAAGCGATGTTTAATGAAAAATCTGGCTGATGCAGTTACAGTAAAATTTAATTCTTGTGAACTGCCCAGACAGCTTTTGCTATTGGGTGGTATAGAAATGAAATAAATAAATACAAATAAACAAAATGGCACCTTTCTATTTCCATGGGTACCTCAAAGGTACAAAGCAAAACAATTGGGCAGGAGTGACTAAAGCGTGAGATCAAAATACATTCTAGCCAAGCTATCAACTAACTTTCTACCACTCACCATGTAAATACATCTCTAAATTCATGAAATATAGTCACTCAGATTTCTTTCACAGAGTAATGGGAGTGGGACTTTAAAGAAATGGTAATCAAGTTTTGGCATGGTGCCTTTTCTTCCCCCTGCTAAGTGAAGGGAAACACACCACTGTTTATAATGGGAAATCCCTATCACATTAAGTCAAACATTTTACTAATAGGCTAAGGGTGAAAGGAGGTAGGCTAAACCTGTCAGCTATAAATGTAGGTAATGCCAATTAAAGTGTACTCCTACATTGAAAATGCAGCTACCAAAAGGGTGACACTTTTCCTTTTTTAAGCAGGGGGAAAAAGTAGATTAACTGTGGCTTAAACTACAGAACTGCCCCTTTGCTCCAGAGGTTTATTTTTGTGCTTCCAGAGGTCAATGACAATAATACTGGAATGAGTTTTCTGGGCATACTAGCTTATTCTGTATTCCACAGGTTATACTGAGAAAAAAAAATATTGAGAGGGTGGGAGAAAATAGCCAATGATTATCTCCCTGATTTTGCAAAGCAAAACAAAATTCAGCTGTCTTTCTCACCAGAGCAAGGACAATGGTATGACATCTTTTATCTGTGGTATAATTAATTTGTGGTATTTTAATTTGTGGTGAGTCCCCTGGACTGCAAGGAGGTCAAATCAGTCCATCCTAAAGGAAATCAACTCTGAGTGCTCATTGGAAGGACGGATACTGAAGCTGAAGCTCAAATATTTTGGCCACCTAATGCGAAAACTCCCTGGATAAGACGCTGATGCTGGGAAAGATTGAAGGCCAAAGGAGAAGGGGATGGCAGAGGATGAGATGGCTAGATAGCATCACCGATGCAATGAATATGGACTTGAGAACACTCCGGGAGAGAGTGCAGGACAGGAAGGCCTGGCGTGCTATGGTCCATGGGGTCACGAAGAGTCGGACACGACTGAACGACTGCACAACAACAACAACAATTTGTGGTATTGTCGGAGAAAATAGGGAAAGTGGCTTTTTTTTTTTTTGCTTTAGTCCTCTTTGCTGTTTTATTTTTGGTGCTTTTTTTGAATTTTGTTTTTAATACTGTAAATAGCCCAATTCACTGGGCCATTGTTGCTTGGACCACCCATGACTGTTCCTCTTCAGCAGGCCTGGAATTTTGAGAAATGTAGAATGAGATATTTCATAGACACAGGAAGATGTGGCTAGGGATGGGCAAACCCTCTGACATCAGGTCTGGCCTTGGGGGTGGGGAGTCCACCGCGGGGAAATCCTAAACCACTTGTAGGGATGTGAGAACCCATCTCCATCCAGGTTTTCCAAGTGCCTGCCCAGCCCCTGCCCCCACGCGCCAGTCCCAGGACCACACTTGAGCCTCTCCTGCATTTGGCGAGCAGCCTGCACTCACCCTGGCAGCCTTGTCGAGCTCTGTGGCCATCAGTTTTTGAAAAATAAAATGGCAATCACAAAAATGTGCATTTTTAAAGATGGCGACCATGGAGCTCAATGAGACAGCTAGGGTGAGTGTGGGATGCTTGCCGAGCACAGGCAGGGGCCAAGTGGGGGCAGGGGCTTGGCGAGTGGGACTCAGGGGTGTGGGCAGTGGGGGTACCACTGGATTCCTGGATGGAATAGGGCTCCCACACTATCCCTAGCCACTTGAAGTCCTGCAAATTTCCCCAGAGTCCTGGCACATCTGCCAAAGTTAGGGATGGGGGAGAATTTCTCCCCAAAACTTCGGGGAGCCGAGTGCCAACGCATTCGGTCCTCCGAAGGTTCGGGGAGAAATTCTCCCCCCCGCCCCCTCGGGATGGGACTTACCTTTTACGAATGTCGCTCCCGGCGGCGGGTCCCGGCGGCGGTTCGGCAGGTCTTCGTCAGGGGTGGGGGCAGCAGCCGGTCTTTCGACTGGCTGCCACCGCTGCCATTACAAGAAAAGTAAAAAAAAACAAAAACGCCCCTGTGATACGCTACGTAACGATTAACGTAGCCTATCATGGCTAGATTTGCAAAGTCAGCCATGATAGGCTACGTTAATCGTCACGTAGCCTATCAAGGGTGACTTTGAAAAAAAAAAAGAAGCGCGTACGCAAATGGCTCCCATAGGGAGCCGCTATTCACGTTCCTTATTTGGTCCCTGTAGTCTACGTAAAGATTTACGTAGACTACGGCGAAAATAAGGGCAACGCAAATAGCTAATCGCTCCCTATGGGGGCCGCCATTAGCCTACGCGCTTTTTTTTTTTTAAGTCACCCGTGATAGGCTACGTGATGATTAACTTAGCCTATCACGGCTGACTTTGCAGATCTAGCCGTGATAGGCTACGTAAATCGTTACGTAGCCTATCACGGGGCTTTTTTTTTTTTTTTACTTTTCTTTCGAAGTTTGCGGCCGGGGAGACGGGGCGCTTCTCCCCGGCCTGAATTTTGGCCGGACGAGGTGGGAAGACACCCCCCCCTCGCATGAACTTCGGGGGGAGAAGCGAAGCGCCTCCCCTCCACCGCGAAAAAAGCTGCGGGACAAGGTAAGTCCCTTTCGTACATCCCTAGCCAAGTTCTCAGAGCAGCTCTCCATCTTTCTAAAAGCCTCAATAGTAGGGATGTCAGAGAATTCCGCCATGGATCTCGGTGAGGCCGAATGCCAGTGCATTCAGCCCCCCGAAATCCATGGCGGAACGAAGCCCCCGCCCCCCCACCCCACGAAAGGCACGTGAAATGGAGAACTTACCAGCTACCGTCTGCGCTGACTTGCGAATGGCGGCTGCATCTGCGGCTGCCGTTCGCTTCTTCATCATGGCCATGATAGGCTACGTAAATAATTACATAGCCTATCATGGCTAACGTAGAGATGCCATTTGCATCCCTGCAGAGGCCGTGATAGGCTACGTAAGTATTTACGTAGCCTATCATGGCAAGCAAAAACAAAACAGCATACGCAAATGGCGGCGGGTATGGTGTAGGGATGTACGAAATCACTTACCTGTTCGTGGATTATGTTGATGGTGGGGGGGAGGCGTTCCGTTCCTCCCCCCCTGGAATCCTCCATGCCCGGCTGTGCTCCGCGGCAGCTCCGTGGAGCAGCCAGCCAGGCCCGGCCAGGCCAGAGCCCTCCATAGCCAGATTTCTGGATGCGGAGGGCTCTGGGGAAAAAAAAAACAACCTCTTAATCTACGTAAATATTTAGGTAGACTATGACGGTGAAAATCAAGGGGAACGCAAATAGCGTAGCGGGAGCTATTTGCGTCCTTTTTTGATTCCCCGTTTTAGCCTACATAAATATTTATGTAGGCTAAAACGGGGACTCAAAAAGGGATGCAAATAGCACCCGCTACACTATTTGCATTCCCCTTGATTTTTGCCATCATAGTGTATATAAATATTTACGTAGATTAAGAGGGCAAAAATAAGGAACACAAATGGAGGCAGCCGTAGTCGCCGCCATTTGCGTACGCAGGTTTTTTTTTTTACCCACTCAGCCATGATAGGCTACGTAAATCTTTATGTAGCCTATCACGTCTTTCTTTTTCTTTCTTTCTTTTTTCTTAGCAGAGTGGAAATGGCGCCCATTACGCCATTTGCGTTCCCCTTTTTTTTTGCCATAATAGCCTACGTAAACATTTACGTAGGCTAAAACAACAAGAAAAGGGGAACGCAAATGGTGGCTACGCTGTTGTTGTTGTTTTGCTTGCCATGATAGGCTATGTAAATACTTACATACCACGGCCTCTGCAGGGACGCAAATGGCGTCCCCTACTCAGGACGCTATTTGCGTCCGCAGCAGCCCGGCAGCGGATGAAGGCCCCGCTGCAGGTAGAGATGGACGAAAGTCCCTTACCTGGTCCCGCAGCTTGCTTTGTGGTGGGGGGGAAGCGCTTCGGTTCTCCCCCCAAAGTTCAGGCCGGGGGGGAGGCGCCCCACCTCGCCCGGCCGAAATTCAGGCCGGGGAAAAGTGCCCCATCTCCCCGGCCGCGAAATAAAAAAGTAAATGTAAAAAAACACACACACACATGTGATAGGCTACGTAACGATTTACGTAGCCTATCAGGGATAGATTTCCTAAGTCAGCCATGATAAGCTACGTAAATCGTTACGTAGCCTATCACGGCTGACTTTGAAAAAAAAAAAAGTGCATACGGAAATGGCGGCACCCATGGGCGCCGCCATTTGTGCTCCTTATTTGGGCCCAGGTAGTCTACGTAAAGATTTACGTAGACTACGGCGAAAATAAGGGCAATGCAAATAGTGTTGCCCTTATTTTCGCCATAGACTACGTAAATCTTTACGTAGACTACCCGGGCCCAAATAAGGAATGCAAATGGCGGCGCCCATGGGCGCCGCCATTTGCGTATGTTAGGGATGGCGGAGAATTTCTCCCGGAAACTTTGGGGGGCCGAGCGCCAACGTGTTCGGCCCCCCGAACAAGTTTCGGGGAGAAATCCTCCGCCCCCCCGCCCCCCGCCCCCCCCGGGACGGGACTTACCTTCCCTGAATGTCCCTCCCGGCGGCGGGTCCGGCTGGCGGTTCATCCGGTGTTCGAGCGGGATGGGAGCGGCAGCCGGTCTTTCGACCGGCTGCCGCCCCCGCCATTGCAATGAAAGAAAAAAAAAAAACGTCCCCTGATAGGCTACATGACGATTCACATAGCCTATCACGGCAAGATTTGCAAAGTCAGCCGTGATAGGCTACGTGAATCGTCACGTAGCCTATCACGGGTGACTTAAAAAAAAAAAAAAAGTGTGTACGGATAATGGCGGCCCCCATAGGGAGCCGCCATTCCCCTTCCTTATTTGGTCGCTGTAGTCTACGTCAATGTTTACATAGACTACGGCGAAAATAAGGGCAACGCTATTTGCGTTGCCCTTATTTTCGCCGTAGTCTACGTAAACATTGACGTAGACTACAGCGACCAAATAAGGAACGCGAATGGCGGCTCCCTATGGGGGCCGCCATTCGCGTATGCGCTTTTTTTTTTTTAAAGTCACCCGTGATAGGCTACGTGATGATTCACGTAGCCTATCACGGCTGACTTTCCAGATCTAGCTGTGATAGGCTACGTGAATCGTCACGTAGCCTATCAGGGGACTTTTTTTTTTTTTTACTTTCGTGTTCGCGGCCGGGCGAGGCGGGAAGCCTCCTCCCCGGCCTGAACTTCGCGGGGGGAGCAGCGAAGCGCTCCCCCCCACCGCGAAAAAGCTGCGAGAAAAGGTAAGTGACTTTCGTTCACCCCTAGCGTATGTGCTTTTTTTTTTTTCAAAGTCATCCATGATAGGCTACGTAACGATTTACGTAGCCTATCATGGCTGACTTAGGAAATCTAGCCGTGATAGGCTACGTAAATCATTACGTAGCCTATCACGTGTGTGTGTGGAGTTTTTTTTACATTTACTTTGTAATGGCGGCGGCGGCAGCCGGTCGGAAGACCGTCCGCCGCCCCCGCCACCGCCCCCACCGAAACGCCGCCGGGACCCGCCGCCGAGACGGACATTCAAGGGAGGTAAGTCCCATCCCGGGGGGGGGCGGGGGGGCGGAGAATTTCACCGCCAATTTCAGGGGGGGTGAATGCATTGGCATTCGGCCTCCTCGAGATTCGTGGAGAAATTCTCCGCCATCCCTAGCTGCAGGTTGGCCCAGCTGGCGGCTCCGCAGCTTGGCTGTGGAGCGGAGCCAGCTGGTCAGGATTCCGGGGGAGAGGAATGGATCGCCTCCCCCCCATCGAGGATTTCAGGGGGAGGGACAGAGCACCTCCCCCCCCCCACGGATGTCCCTGGACAAAACCAGGTAAGTGTTTCGTACATCCCTACTCAATAGGCTAATGCCAGCTGCCATTAACCATCTGCAGGAAAATTATGGCTGTAATTGTTCTATGTTATGCCATTTGTGGCCATAACGCACTTCTACCCCAGTTGCAGCTTTTATACTGCAGAGTCTCTCTGTGCAAAATGTGGGGACACGCAGGCAAGGGGTGGTGGCCTGCTGCAGACTCCAGAGGTCAGATTCCTGGGAATTCATCCTCATTTGGGTCTGCAGCAGATTTCTCCAGCAACCCTAGATGTGGCCAGTATAATCAGAGACTGTTTTTCGTAACTCTAGCATAAATAGCCATATAAAGTTGCATCTGACATATTTTTTTTCATATTCAGAAGAGGTCGAGCAATGAACAAAACCAGGGCTGGAAGTATTCTAGATTCTGATAGATCAAAACGACTATAAAATGTGAAATGAAGATTTTTCTGACTACAGATGGGAAAACATGCCATTTCTATTTGCTTTTTCTTAGTCTCCACACCACCCAGATATTTCTCAGAAAGTGCTACTCTTGGCTCTCAGAAGGAGAGCCCATTCTGTATACTTCATCTACTGTTTCTAGCCTTCCTTAAGGCCAGTTAAGCACCCACCCTCTTCCCTTTCCCCCAAACCTACCTTCCAGCAGCAGTTTTGGGGTCTATGAAGGGTATGGCTGCTCCCCAGGCCTTCAATAGGCCTTGTCAACATAAAGTCCCCAGGCAATGGTTTCTAGAAATTGCATTTGCCAGGACTTGTTAGTCCTGAAGTCCTGAAAAACTGTAATTCTCACTGCACTTTTGGATAGGAATGTAAGAACTCATTCTAGCTCAGTTTCTCCGGGCACTCGCCGAAGCAGTGCCCCTGCTCACCCCCCCAGGGACCCATGCTTGGGCCGCCCACAAGCTCACCGTGATCCTGTTCAGTGAGCACTCACCATTTCCGTGCCTTTGATTGCTACATAAAACCGAAAGTTAAACATGCACATATTTAAATGTGCTCAGTTTGGAGCTGGGAAAGCTAAATAAGCGCAATATTAGAGGTATAATCCTTCTAATATTGTGCTTATTTAGCTTTCCCAGCTCCAAACTGCGCATATTTAAATATGCACATTTTTTAACTTCCTGTTTTACATAGAAATCAAAGGCATGGAAATGGCAGGTGCTCACCGAACAGGATCGCGGAGAGTCCTGGAGAGCGCGAGTGGGCACGAGCAGGGGGTGAACAAGGAGCATCTCAGAGAGCGCAGTCCGGGGGGAGCAAGTCGGGGAAGCCTGACGAATTCCCAGGCCCAGTCGGGTGCCTGTGACATCCCTATTTGTGGATCATGAGGCTTTGGGGTCTACTGAAGGCTACTGGATGATTCACTGTGATAGAACTTGTAAACCTCAAATATACTGATTCCAGAAGCTCCATAAGCACATCCTTCCAAATACACTTAGGGCACAATCCTATGCATGTTTAGACAGAGAAAAGGCCTACAACTCCCAGCATTCCCCAGCCAGCCTTGCTGGCTGGGCATGCTGGGAGTTGTAGGCCTTTTCTCTGTCTAAACATGCATAGGACTGCACCCTTACAAGCCCCTTTGCAAACCTTTGTGCTCAGTGTGCAAAAGTCTCTAAGGTAGCCAGGTTCCCAGGATGCTTGGGGACAGGCTGTGCATGCTCACACACATCCCATCCCCAGTTTAGCCCCACGCATGTTGCAGGTGAATGCCTGCATAGGGATACTGACTAAACAATAGAGAAAGATCGTGGGTCAACATGGGGTTGACATTTAGGGTAGCAGCCCCATGTTCAGTGTCGTATCTAGTACCTCTTTTATTCTTCCCAGATATAAGTAGGAAAAGAAAAATCTGCAGTTGTGTGATATCTGGACCTTCGACAGAAGTGCAGACGTCAACAAATATGTTCTTTCCCCTCATGATACAGCTCTGCCCATCATGGCTGAGCAATATGACCTAATCAGTAATTGAAAATGATTGAGCAGTTAAGATAGCATTTCTCAGCTTAGTGTAAACAAATGATAGATGCTTTGAAGGATGCTTTACATTTGCTTGGCTGAGTTTTGTTTTATTACATCGGCAAGGGTGACCTTTAAAATAATGTATTTGCTATAAAAAGGGGAGAATGAAACCCTTCATAATCCAAATTTATTGGTAACAAAACTGCTTCCCAGCAATTGTCGGATTGCAATCAAAATAACCCAACAAAATGAAACAGTTTACCTGCGATCAATTTGACGCTGCAGTAAAATGCTAATTGCAGGCAAAAACACACACAGGGTTTGTGGTATCGTCTATATAATCTGCATGGAAGCTAACACTGGATGAGATGTAGGCACATATGGGTGAGCAGATGGTTGCAGGGTTATTTTTAAAGTAGGGACTTTCATTGACAAAATATAAGTTGGTCGGTCACGATCAAAGAGTTGAATTAGTGGTTGAATGAACACCTGCATGATTGCTGGAAAGCAATTGGAAAACAGGCACAAAGGTTTAAGGAATTATTTGCTTCAGGTTTAATAAGTCAGATGAGATTGGCATCATCTGTTCGTGCTGGCACAGGTGGCTACAAGCCTTTATGCAGGTGCAGGATGGCAGTGCCTGAATGCATTAAGTAGAATGGCTAAAGGCAATGCTCAGTGGCGTGGTGGTGGTACAGTAACGAGTAAGAGCAATGGTCTCTGTTAGGGATGTCACGGGAGTCAGGGGGGTACAGTACAGCAGACTCCCCCCTGCTCGGCCCCCCAGACCCCGCTTGCTGAGGTGCCGCCACTTACCAGGCCCGTTTGCTGGGGGCTCGCGCAGACCACGAGCACCCAGCCTCGGCCCTTCCCCTTAGCAAGCTGCCAAAACTAATGTTGCATAAATGGCAGCCATAAAGGGGCCATTTACGCAACATTACAGGAGGTTTTGACCTCTATGGAGGTTATAGATGTTATAACCTCCATAGATTCATAGAGTCGGAAGGGGCCTTGTCTACTCTGATTGGTCAGAGTAATGAGAATTCAGAATGCCTCCCAGTCAGAAGTTGCATTCCAGAGCAGGGTTGTGTGTCCTGGCCTTGAGGTGTTGTGACTGCTCTAACCAGTTCAAGCCAGTGGAGGCTGGTGGCTCCATTCTGACTGAGATGGTGAAACCACTCGAGGCTACAGTCAGAACCGGTCAGAATTCTAAAGGAGCTATCCACCTTGGATAACTCCTTTAGAATTCTGACCAGTTTTGACTGACACCCAGAGTGGATTCACCACCCCACTCACATTGGAGCCACAGCCTCCACTGGTTTCAGCAGTAGCGGTGGACATTGCTAGGAATGGTTGAGAATTGTGTTCCAGTTTGTTTTTCATAAGAATTTACCAAAATTTGCAAATTTCTTCAAATTCAAGCCAGAACATGAGATATAAAACATTCAGATGTGGAAGAAACCAAAAGTGACAGATTCATCCATCCATGCAAGGGGCTTTGAGTATGTAACATTTAAAAGCCTGGGCTTGAATCCATCTGCATTCAGCCATGTGCATGTTTGTGGTTCGAATTAGAGGTGGCACCTCTTTTTTTCTGACAGACTCCTCAGCTTTAACAGATATAGGGTAGGCAACAATATGGCCTGCTCCATGCTGGGAATATCAGTCCCAATTGAATTTCGCTGGTGTAGATGGGTGAGAGGTTTTTTTCCAGTTCATTTTTATAAACACCAAAATTTGCAGATTTCTTCATATTTGGGAAGAAAGAACTTGAAATTTTAAAAATCTGAATGCAGGAGAAAGTAGAACTGTCAGATTCATCCATCCCTATATATTGCACAACATAATATGCCAGTATCCTAATCTACCAGGGGTTTGCCGCAGTTCACATACCTGTATTGGTAATAGATGAAGTATTCCCACTCTGCAGCAGTTTGTGAATCCTGTCCACAATATATTTAGTGCACTATATCAAGACAAATAGAAATGCATATTAAAGATACTCATCATGCCTGACCTCTGTGCACACTCTGTTGTACCACATACGTGGAATGATGGAGAGATAGACAGACATTTTTCCTGATTAAAAATATAACATTTTTCAGAAGCTGGCATGCCAAACTTATTTTGGTAGACATTAAGTGAATCTATATCAGACTTCCTAAAAGCAAAGTGATTAAGATGACTTTCCTCTTTATCAAATGTTTGAACTTCAGAGCTCCAGAAATTACAGTGCCAAATAATTCTTGGAGGTGAATCAGATTGAAAGAGTTTGCACATCACGATAAGCCATGCTGAAAGCAAGCCGTGGTGAGTTGGTTAATTGCTCGCTAAGCCACGCTGCTGCTGACAGACGATCAGGCACTTCCTGTCTTGCCATGCTTTGTTTCCCCCTTTTTCCTCTCAGCACGTTTCAAGGGGCCTTTGTGGCACAACTCACCTATGCTTCTGCTGTGATTAGACTACACACACACACACACACACACACACACACACTTTCTTGCCTTGCAAAGTACCTGTGTTGACATATAAATGTTATATCTTCGGGGGGGGGGACCTAACTTTTTAGGACAAGGTAGCTGAGGATTTTATTTATTTTCATTCACTTAGGGTGCAATGATATGGCCACTAGTCAGTGGCTAGACAGCCATAGGACAGTTCGGTTCCCTAAGAACTGACCTCCACCCTCTCCTATGCTGCCTCGTAGGCAGCGTGGATCGGCCCCACACTCTGTGCTCATGAGAAGAACATGGAGCAGCAAAACCAGGTCATTCCTGGGGGCAGGGCACAGCGGGGAGGGTGGATGTGCCATTACAACGCTTCCTATGCATTGTCTGGCATCTGCCCCCTGCTCTGACTTCCCATGGTTAGACAGCCAAAATTGGCTGTCTAGCTATGAATGCAGGGCAGCTGAAGCACCAAAGGGATGAGCCCCTCTGCACTGCTCCTCTCCTGCATTGGATAGGCGGTCACCTCACTTGACTCACAAGGAGATAAAGCTGGTTGCTGTCAAATGAAGCATCATGCTGGAGGAGGAGGGGTGGAGAGGAAACTGAGAGGAATGGTTGGTTTTTTCCCCACTCTTTCCAGGAATCATTGCAGCACTTTCAAACAAGCCATACACAACCATTTTCACATCATGACAAGCCACTCTGAAAACAAGCCACCCCAAACAACCCAACAAGCCGTGGGTTCTCAGGGCAGCTTGTGTATTGCTAACAACCCATGCTTAAGCCACTGTGTTGGGATTGGACATCATGACAAGCCACTCCAAAACAATCAAGGGTGACCACCCATGGTGGGTGGCCATGCCATGCAAACCAGGTTATTCTTTCTTTCTCAAGATGAATTTTAATTAACTCTCTGGATTGTCAAAAAAATCACATTGTTCTTTGAAAGTGTTCTAATATTTTCTCCCCTTCTCAAATTTCCACTCTGAAAAAAGATATTCTGGCTTGTGTGTGTTCCTGTTCCACATTTTTAAATATGATTATTCAAAATGTGGACAAAGCATGCAACTATGTTGCTATAATTTATTTAAAAGGGGGTTCCAATGTTTTGTTTTGGGTTTACTGTTTTCTGTGAATAGAACTATCACTGTTCATCCATTGCCTTAAGAAAATGCATTGCCAGAATCATGGACTTGACAAAGGATTGGTAGTACCCTAGGATATTCAATGATGTGACCATAAGAGCTAATTTTTACATGATTACATCTTGATACAGGGTCATTCTGGGACAATCTGCATCGGGAAAACCAATCAGAGAAGGGAGCAGGGGCATACCTCCCCACTCTAGTCAAGGATGATGTAATCTTGGTCTCTATGATATATCAAGGTCTGGGAAGAAAGGAGACACATTTCAGAGAGAGCTCAGTTTGAGGGCTTTGAAAACTCAGAGAAAGAGCTTTCATGGGGATCTGCATCTCTTTGGGGATCTGATGTGGGCCAGTAGACTTGATTGCTTGTTGTTGCATTAAAGGTGTGGGCCTCCCTTATGCTCAACCTGTACATTTGTAAATAAACTGTAATATTACAAAATTTCATAAGCCTCCAGTGACTTCCTCCCAAGTTCCAAAGGAAACTGAAACCAGGTAAGTGCTTCTTCCCCTGAAACCTCTCTCTGCTTAATAGAATCACAGAATCATAGATTCATAGGGTTGGAATCATAAAGTATAATTTAGTTTTGTTAATTCAATATGTAAGTAGAGGTGCACATTTCTCCTTCCAGTTCATTAAAACATGAAGTTCCATTGTGTAATTAGTGGGGCAAATTTCTTCTTCCAATTGAGTCAAATTAGAAGTTAAGATGGCTGAAACAGAACATTATTTCACTGATTTTGCCACAGTGGAACTAATTACCTGTTTCCACCAACATTCCTTTGAAAAGTTTTACTTCTCAAGTCAGTGTCAAATGTGTAGGCTGGCCAGGGCAAGTATGTTTATTGCACTATCTTTGAACTCCCAATTCTCAAATGTGATCAGCAATAAAGAATGACAAACTGTGGCAATCAATAAGGACCAAGGTAAGCAAAAATGATGGGTGAGCTCCCCCGTGTCTGCAGAAAGGGCTTTCTTCCTGTCAGATTTGGTAAAGGAAAAAAATCCTTGAAACTGGAGATGGAACTGTAGATAAACAACACTGTGCAGATGTTGTGGGTGCTAGGTTAGGGATGAACTTAAAATGAAGCATTTGATTTAGTTGGTCAAACAAATTTATAACAGGATGGAGTCATCATACAAAATAACGTGGATGGAGTAAAAATATGTCCAACTCACAGTGTGCCAGTATGTTTTCTCCTCCCTGGCTAACAGTAGCTCCAGAAAGGCAATTTGAATTGGGAAATCAGTGCGTGTGTGTGGGAGGGGACTACCCTATGGCACAGCCCTGATTCAAATTAAGACCCCTCCAGCTGTTTTTCTTTTTTGGCAAATGAAAAAGACATATGGAGATCCAAATACAGATCTCCTGCATGACGTTCCACACGGCCCTGAATAAAGTGCCTTGGAGCCATACACTTTCCAAGTTTCTCTTCATTATGTGTGGCAGTGATATCAGGCACGTCCAACATTTTCCCCTGACACATCACCTCCTTTAAAGGTGTTCAGGGTTCCCTCTTCTCTGCTTTCTTTCAAAAACTAAAAGCAAGACCCCATCACATGCCACTTCCTTAGCAACAGAGCCAGAGGAAAACTTTCATCCATACACTCCTGATGTTTCTATAGGTTCTGTTGCTGGGGAAAGCAGGAAGGATATCTAAACAGAACTCTCATTTGCCCAGAAAGCATTCCTGGTTGTGGCAAAAACATTCACACCTGAGCTTCAGATTTCCTGGATGCTAGTGCAGAGTAAAAATGGCACCACCACCACCCTGCCCACACACATACAGTTTTGTGACTCTGTTTGTGTGTCTTGAAAGTAGTGGTGCCATCTTAGCTATTTTCAGGTAGTGGGGATTTCAAGGGCAGATTATCAAGGGCAGATTTGAAATGTATTGGCACTAGGATGTGGGAACCAGCACAACTTGAGCTCACCAGTGTTCTCCAAATTCCATCTCAAAAGTCATTCCAACTCAGAGTGCAACCTTAGTCTTTATCTTTTCGCATGGAAATCTGTGTTTATTTTCATACGTATTTTCCCAAATGTACACATCAATTGTGGCATTTTTGAAACATACTCATTGTTGAAATGTAGGCATGCTGTCAAATGCGCTCCTTTTTTTTGGTCTGCGAATCACATTACAAGCTCAGAAATGTGTGGCCTTCAACCACAGATTGCATCCAAGTTTGTGTTCAGTTTGGAAGGTGCAAACTGGGTAAAATCCTGATCAACAAGGAACAGAAGAACATAAGAAGAGCCATGCTGGATTAGACCAAGCGTCTATCTAGTCCAGCATTCTGTTTACACAGTGGCCAACCAGCCTTTAACAAGGAACCCACAAGCAGGGCATGAGTGCAACAGCCACAGCTGGTGTACATAGGCTTACTGGTTCTGGAGGAAGCACATAGCCATCAACACTAGTAGCCATTGATAGCCTTTTCCTCCAGGAATTTGTCCAACCCCCTTTTAAAGCTCTCCAATTTGGTGGCCATCACTACATCCTGTGGCAGTGAATTCCATAGTTGAACTACGCACTGTGTGAAGATGGACTTCCTTTTATCTGTCCTGAATCTCCCACCAATCAGCTTCATGAGATGACCCTGGGTTCTAGTATTTTTGGAGAGGGAGAAAAATGTCTCAATATCCACATTCTCCACACCATGCATTCATAAACAGAATGAATTTCTCATACATCCCTAGGCCCTCATCCTATTTCCCCACTGCCGCTGTCCACCACTTTGTTGTTATCAAAACAGTAAATGCTACAATACAAATGTTAAAAATTTACAAATATTAAAATATATTTTTAAGACCCAGCACTGCATTTAATAATCAGAGCAACAGATTAACAATTAAATGCCTGTTGGAAGAGGAAGGCCTTAACCAGTGTAGTGTAGTGGTGAGAGTGACGGACTAGGAGCCGGGAGATCCGGGTTCTAGTCCCCACTTGGCCATGGAAGCTCACTGGGTGACTTTGGGCCAGTCACAGACTCTCAGCCCAACCTACCTCACAGGGTTGTTGTTGTGAGGATACAACGGTGAGGAGGAGGATAATGTAAGCCGCCTTGAGTTCCTTGCGAGAGGGAGAAAGGCGGGGTATAAATGCAATAAATAAATAAATAAATAAATAAATAAAACCTGGCATCTAAATGGATACAGTGACGATGCTAGGAGGATCTCCGTGGGGAAAGCATTCCATAGATATGGGACCTTTACCTAGAAGGCTGTTTCCTAGGGATGGCAGAGAATTCTGCCATGGATCTCAGTGATGCCAAATGCCAGTGCATTTGGCCCCCCAAACACCATGGCGGAATGGCCTGCCACCCCCCCGCCCTCCCTGCGGATCCCCCCCGGGATGAGACTTACCTCGGGCGGATCTTCCAGACAGCGGCGGCGGCGGCTGGTCTTCCGACCGGCTGCTGCCACCGCCATTTCCAGTCTTGTTAAAATATATATATATATATAAAAAGATGTGATAGGCTACATAAAGATTTACGTAGCCTATCATGGCTAGGTTAAAAAAACAAAAACAAAACCACGACGTGATAGGCTACATAAATCTTTACATAGCCTATCATGGCTGGGTGGGTTTAAAAAACAAACAAACTGCGTACACAAATGGCAGCGGCTACGGCCGCCGCCATTTGCATTCCTTATTTTTGGCCATCTTAGTCTACGTAAATATTTACATAAACTATGACGGCGAAAATAAAGGGGAATGCAAATAGTGTAGCGGGTGCTATTTGGGTCCCTTTTTGATTCGTCATCTTAGCCTACGTAAAGATTTACATAGGCTAAAACAGTGAATCAAAAAGGGACGCAAATAGCGCCCCCTACGCTATTTGCGTACCCCTTTATTTTCACCATCATAGTCTACGTAAATATTTACATAGATTCAGATGGCCAAAAATAAGGAACGCAAATGGCGGTGGCCGTAGCCACCACCATTTGCTTACGCGGGGTTTTTGTTTTTTTTCCCAGAGCCCTCCGCGGTGAGAAATCTAGCTGCAGACAGCTCTGGACTGGGCTGGGCCTGGCCGGCTGCTCCATGGAGCTACCACGGAGCACAGCTGGCCATCGAGGATTCCGGGGGGGGAGGACGGATCGCCTCCCCCCACATCGAGGATTCTGGGGGGAGGGACGGAATGCCTCCCTCCCACCATCAACATAATCCGTGAAAGGTAAGTCACTTTCGTACATCCCTACTTCCTTGATAGCCACCTACTGCACCATTCAGTGAAGAGCCTCTGAATATGATCTTAGCATACAGGCAGTAATGTATGGGAGAAGGCACTCCTTCAGGTACAAGGAACATGTGTTTAATTTCCCTAGAATGCCCTAGAATGACACTATGTTGGGAAGAAGCATTGTTTCAAGGAGACCTTGGGGGGTGAGGGGGTGGCCCTTACTGGCAAATGCCATTTTAGAAAGGAGCCTCTGTTGGAGCACTAGTGAATTTTCCCCCATCTCCAAAATGTACCCCTACCCACCTGGACATATGGAAGAGGGGACACGATATTGCCCATCCTTTTGCTGGAAACTCTCCAAAGTTTGACCAAGTACCACTAGGAATCGCTTCATTTCAAAAACATTTGACACCAAAGTTAGCATTGCTCTGAGCAAGCCTGAATTCTCACATATGTGTGTATAATAGTTCAAAATGCCATTTATCTCTTACAGAGGTCTTCATTGTTGTAGCTGTCCAAGAATTCTTGTATGACAACATCATTTGCTGTCTTCCACACTCTGTGCAGCTAGAACAACCACCTGATGAGTTTTTAAGCAACTAATAAGCCACAAATCATTGTATGGGGGGTCAGAGGGGTTGCCCATCCTCAAGCTGTACAGTTGAAGATTTCAGTTTAAGGATAATCATTATAGCTTTGCTGTCATCATACCGGTCTCAATGGGTTGTAACGAAAGAACAAAGCTATCAATTTGCAACCCTCTTTTCCTTTGCTTATTATATATATGCCACAGAATTTGTTAACAGAACTGTGAAGCAGACAATATGTAATGGATACTGAGCCAAATGTGGACATTCTCAGATTTACAAGTATATGCTTGCCTTGCCATTAATGACACAGACGTCTTTCCTCTGGGTGACTGGAACTATATAAAACTACATATGTAATGAGTTTGCAGCAATCATGGGAGAGGAATAAATTTACTACTGTTAGCTGAATGTTTCCCAGTTCTCTTTTGGACAGTATTGGTTTATGAGTTGATGAGTAAGTCAATTATCCACATCTATGAACACTTGACATTAAATCTGCCAACATTTGAAGCAAATCTGGAGGTTCCATATTGGCTGAAAAATCCAAGGAGTTTTGAGAGAAGCTTAGAGTGACGCAATAAGACTAGTGATTTTTTTTTGGGGGGGCGGGGGGTCACTCATCCCTGCTGAGAGAGCAAAATAACAATATTAAAATGGCAACAGTAGCAGCAGAATCTCTTCTGGTGAATATGGACAGGCGGTCATAAACATGTAGATTTAATTCTGTAGGATGTGAAACCTTCTGAGCGCTGGCGGTAATTTAAACAGAAGCTGACCTGTACCTTCAGTGTGATGCTTAATGCACCTTAAGTGTGTTAGAAATAATCATAATAACCATCTGAAGCAAACCACTGGTCTTCCACTGAGCTGTGCCTGTGACCCATCCCAAGGGGGTCATGATACAGTAACATGATTCTCATCAATTGTAAATATAATTAGTATGTAATTACAATTATTAAAACCCAATAACTATTGTTTTAGATATTCATTTTCATTTCATTTATTATATTTCTATACCACCCCACAGCTGAAGCTCTCTGGATGGTTCACAAAAATATCAGGCCTCCAGTACTAAATGTACTTAATATTGGAGATCATTTCTACTAAACCTAAAAGAGGGGGAGATCAAATTAAGAGAAGTCACAACTGGAAACTAAGAATTTGGAAATAACTTTGGAAGAGTTCATTTACAAAAGTAATTTCTGATTTCTGAGAGAAAATGTGGGGAAATTAGTAGGTGTTATGAACAGGGTGGTCTAAAGCATTTTTTCTACCAGTAAGTGCTAAGATAATCTTAAGTGGGTGCTGTCAAACAAGTCCTTGTGGTTTCTGTACAGTTTTTTTTCCTCTTTCTTTTTTCAAGCTGGCTTCCACTTTAGCTTCTGCTTGAGAGTTACCAAATGTTCCCTAACTAAAAAAAAGTAACAGCTAATAGAGCAAGCTAGGGCACTGGATCACTCAAGGGACTGGTAATGCAATCTATCAGTTTTCTTTATCTGGGTCACCAGTTCAAATCCAGCCCAGTCTGTTGGGGATTACAAATTGTTACCACCTGAACTTGGGTCAATTGTGTATGTGAAATTTTGCTCATGGTTTCCATCTAGCCCTATTGTATTTTTTGCCCATCATGAAAATGGCCCTGGAAACCCCAACTCAAATTGGAAGGACGGACGCTTTGAGATAATTTGTGGCAGGGCCAGTCAAAGCATGAATTCCTATGGAGTCCCAGATGCCTCCTGATGATGGAACAAGAATCAGAACCAAGGAATCCAAGGTTACCAAAATATTTACTTGTAACTGGAGGGAGGTCAAGCACCATGGAAGACTAGAGGTCAACTCCACAGCAAGGGAATAATGCTGAGTGAAAGTTAGCAGCTGCACTGGGCCAGAGCTGAGGACCTGGGCGGTAGAAGCATTGTAGCAAGTTCAAAGGTAGGAATGGACAGCTATAGCCAGGGTGACTCTAGTCAAGGGCAAGCAGAGGTAGGTATAGTTCAGAGGGAGAATGTATTATAACATGTCCATGACAAGATACGATGTGTGGATCATCACTAGGAATATGCAAAACCAGTGACACAGAAGGGAAAAGTTGGGTGCTGGAGAACATGGTGGTTGGTACAGATTTCTGGCTTTAACACAGGAATGTGTATGTGTGCAAAGCCTTTGATTCATTTATCCATTCATTCATTTAAAATACTTATATCTTGCTGTTCAGTCTAAGATGGTATTTGGATTAAAAATCCAACTCATTTCAAGAGATGGAGGGATCAGTGATGCTCACTGTCACTGAGATTCTCCGAGCTCTCAGACCTTGAAGCTCAGACTGCCTTGAAGCTCAGACTGCCTCATTCCTGTTTGTTTGTTTGTTTGTTTGTTTGTTTTTAATTGTGATACTTTTTTTTTTTTGGTCCTTTCACTTGGGAAAAAAGCACATAATTCGGAAGTGCTAACCCAAATGCACACTCCCCCTGCCCCAGACTAGAACATGAAAATGCATTTTCGTTGTGGTTGAAAATGCACATTTTTAAAGTGCACATTTTCCTAAAGTACACATTTTGAGAAAGCAATTGCATGCGTTACATTAAAACGAGAAACAAAAAACGGCTCCCTTTCAAGTTCACATTCAAGGTTGCATTGCAAACAATGCAAATTTGAACTAGGGATGGGGGAGAATTTCTCCCCGAAACCCGTTGCCGAGTGCCAACATATTTGGCCCCCTGAAGTAGTTTTGGGGAGAAATTCTCCGCCCCCCCCGCCCCCCCCCGGGATGGGACTTACCTTTCCCGAATGTCACTCCCGGTGGCGGGTCGCAGTGGCGGTTCGGCAGGGCTTCGACCGGGGCAGGGGCGGCAGCCGGTCTTTCGACCGGCTGCTGCCGCCGCCATTCCAAGAAAAGTAAAAAAAAAAAAAAACGCCCCCGTGATAGGCTACGTGACGATTAACGTAGCCTATCATGGCTAGATTTGCAAAGTCAGCCGTGATAGGCTACGTAAATCATCACGTAGACTATCATGGGGGCGGTTTTTTTTTTACTTTTTATTTCGCGGCCGGGCGAGGCGAGGTGCCTCCTCCCCGGCCTGAATTTCAGCCGGGCGAGGCGGGAAGCCTACCCCCCAGCCTGAATTTCGGCCAGGCGAGGAGGGAAGCTTCCCCCCCAGCCTGAACTTCGGGGGGAGCAGCGAAGAGCCTCCCCCCCACCGTGAAGCAAGCTGCGAGACCAGGTAAGTGACTTTCGTGCACCCCTAATTTGAACTTAAAATAAAAGAAGTTCTCATACATCCCTATGAATTTCCATCACACCAACAATGCATAGGTAAGGGAAAGCCATGGCTTGAAAACCAGCTTGAAGTCTTGCATATCCCAGAATGTTCAAAGGCATCTGGGGGCAGCAATTATATTGGGCTCTTATGTGTATGCTGCTAAAAACAAACTTACAAACAACAAACAAACTGAAAACCTAATTTGGCAGGGTTTGCTGGGCTTGTTAATAGTATTTTGATAGGGAATGGGATTATTAGGAAACACCTCTGAAATCTCTGGCAAATTTGGCTCCAAGTCTGGTAGCAATGTTCACATCAGCTAAAGACATAAAATGTGTCCTTAACTATGTGGGTAGCTAAGAAAAGAAAAGAAAATATAGATTATTTCTGTACTTCCATGACGTAATATTTTTTTACAACAAGCAAGGGTATTGTTGTCAACCTAGCTGGGGTCAGATGTAGAAGTGGTTGCCAGTTATGAAAATAGACAAGAGAGACAATGTCAACGGAGAAGACCATGGACACACACATCAGCTGTGGAAACAGATCCCAGAAATTTTTGCCATTTTTTATTGTTTTCGGTAGGAAAAAAAAAGATGGACAAACATAATAAACAATGCATTTTGTTCTAAGCAAGACCTGCATGGCTGTGTTTATCATTTCAAATGTACTGCAGGCTAACAAAAGGTGAAGGTTTTCATTTGAGAGAGAAAAGGTGTTAATTGCCACAGGAAACAAAAAGAAGTGGGGCAGGGGAGAACAAGCAAGAAGAAATGAGAGATGGAATGTGGTGCTTTAGCTCCAGGAAATAAATAACATTCAAATAAATAACAGACATGCTTTCCCCCCCCCGATGCATTTAGCCATAATGCCTGTACCCCTTTGTTAAATGACAAAATAGTAGGGCTGTGCACCGCCTGAATAATGAGGCAAAGCAGGCTGATTTGGAGGTGCCTCACCATGATACAAAGCAGATCAGAACAGCATCGAGGCACCCCGAAGTGAAATGGCTCTTCCACGAGGCGCCTTGTCCACCTTGAAGATTCATAGCTCTTCTTATGCCTTCTGAGCAGCCCAGACAGGCTGTCTCCAAGATGTATAAAATTCTGAAAGATCACATGGAGGGGCAGGAAGAGGGAGGGGGAGGGGAAAGGTGAGAGGAAGGGGGAGGAGGGAGGGGAGAAGGCGAGCGGAGGAGGGAGTGTGCTTTGGCAAATGGGAATTCTAGGGCTGAACCTAAGACAGCAGTCTCCAATCAGAGACAGTGGCAAAGGAGGGGGGTATATATAGTTTGGCAAAAGGTTGCATTTGTTCATTTTGTGAGGTGGTTGGTTGGGAGAGAGCTGTGTTTGTTTGGTTCGATCTGGGGTGTGTGCATGCACTCATTGCAGCTTCTTCTTATAGTCCTTCCTTCTCCATTCAACTCTGTCTTTTATAGATTTTGAAAAACAAACATGTATTTCGTGGCTTGCTCCTTTGCTCCCCCCGCCCAGCCTTTTTAATTATTATTCAACCATTTAGTTTCTTCCTTCCTTTCTTTCTTTCTTTCTTTCTTTCTTTCTTTCTTTCTTTCTTTCTAAATTCTAAAATAAAGAAATATTACTATAGCAGCATACCCATGCCTTGCCTTATTGTTTGCCCCCCCCCATTCTGAAGTGAGCTGTCTGTTTCTTTTCCAGCTTGATGCTCAAAAAACATAAATTATTTTTTTTTCTATTCTTTGCTTGCTCTTGGCTCTTATCCCCCTCCCTTGGTCCCATTTTATATTTCTTGAACTTCATATGTTTTCCTTATACCAGGTGGCCCAAAAGTAGGTATACAGTTGTTTAGAATGTTGATGGGAGGGGGAGAGAATGTGTGATTAGAAGATGTGTTGGTGGAGTCAGAATGACAGTTGGGAAGAGTGAGTGACAAGTAATAACAGTTAAATCAGTTAAGTGTAGAGAGTGAGGGGAGTGAGGCCCTTAAGTAGGTATACAGTTGTTTAGTTGTTTAGTTGTGTGGGGTTTTTTTTTACTGATATTGTGAATGATGGCAGTGAACTTGAGTCAAGAACAAAAAAACTGGATTCTAAAGCAGTACTGGAAGAATGAAAATGCCGAGCGGGTGCGCACAGCGTGGCAAGAAGCATCTGACACTAGGGATGGCAGAGAATTCCGCCACGGATCTCAGTGAGGCCGAATGCCCGTGCATTCGCCCCCCCCAAAATCTGTGGTGGACTGGCCTGCCCCCCCGCCCCCCTACAGATCCCCCCCGGGATGAGACTTAACTGGGGCGGATCTTCCAGGTGGCGGCAGCTCCGGTGGCGGCGGCTGCAGCGGCTGGTCTTCTGACCGGCTGCCGCCGTTGCCATTTGCAGTCCGGTCAGGGTTTTGGGTTTTTTTTTACAAGACATGATAGGCTATGTAAAGACTTACGTAGCCTATCACGTCTGACTTAAAAAAAAAAACTGCGTATGCAAATGGCGGCGGCTATGGCCGCCGCCATTTGCGTTCCTTATTTTTGGCCATCTTAGCGGATGCTATTTGCGTTCCCCCTTATTTTCGCCATCTTAGTCTACATAAATATTTACGTAGACTAAGATGGCCAAAAATAAGGAACGCGTACGCCATTTGCGTATGCGCGTGTGTTTTTTTTTTAAGCCAGACGTGATAGGCTACGTAAGTCTTTATGTAGCCTATCACAGCTGACTACAGGGATGGAAATGGTGGTGGCTATGGCCACCGCCATTTGCGTCCCTGCTAGCCAGCGGCCGGATGTCCGGCTGCTGGTGGAGCCAGCCAGCGGCACCGTGGAATCCCTGCGGAGTGAAGCCGGATGGCCAGGATTCTGGGGGGAGGGACGGATTGCCTCCCCCCCCCCAGCGGAACCTGGTGGAGCCAGGTAAGGGGACTTTCATACATCCTTATCTGACACTCCTCCACCAACATATCTGACAATTTATCATCTTAGAGTTAGGGATGTAGGAAACACCTACCTGGCTCTGCGCCGGGTAATCCGCGGTGGGGGGAAGGCACTCCGTCCCTCCCCCCAGAATCCTCGACGGGGGGGAGGCACTCCGTCCCTTCCCCCAGAATCCTGCCCAGCCAGCTCTACTCTGCAGCCAAGCTGCGGAGCCGCTGGCCGGCTCCGGCTGCCCGCAGCCGGACATCTGGCCGCTGGGCAGCCCTGCAGGGACGCAAATGGCGGCTGTTGCAGCCACCGTCATTTCTGTCCCTGTATTGAGCCATGATAGGCTATGTAAATATTTACATAGCCTATCACGACAGGGGGAAAAACCCCAGCGTACGCAAATGGCAGTAGCCACCGCCATTTGCGTATGCTGGGTTTCCTCCCCCCCTTCCATGATACGCTACGTAAATACTAGGGATGTACAAAAGTCACTTACCTTTTCGCAGGGGTGCTCTGCAGTGGGGGGGAGGTGCTTCGCTTCTCCCCCTGAAGTTCAGGTGAGGAATTCAGGCGGGGGGGAGGCTTCCTGCCTCGCCCAGCCAAAATTCAGGGCGGGCAGAAGCGCCCCATCTCCCCGGCCACGAAACAAAGTGTAAAAAAAAACAACCCCGTGATAGGCTACGTAACGATTAGCATAGCCTATCATGGCTAGATTTCCAAAGTCAGCCATGATAGGCTATGTTAATCATTATGTAGCCTATCACGGGTGACTTTGGGGGAAAAAAAGCGCGTACGCAAATGGCGGCAGCCTATGGGCGCCACCATTTGTGTTCCTTATTTGGTCCCGGTAGTCTACGTAAAGATTTACGTAGACTACAGCGTAGTCTATGTAAATCTTTACGTAGACTACTGGGGCCAAATAAGGAATGCAAATGGCGGTGCCCTATGGGCGCCGCCATTTGCGTACGCGCTTTTTTTTTTTCCAAAGTCACCTGTGATAGGCTACATAACTATTTACATAGCCTATTACAGCTGACTTTGGAAATCCAGCCGTGATAGGCTATGTTAATCGTTACGTAGCCTATCACGGGGTTTTTGGGTTTTTTTACACTTTGTAATGGCGGCGGCGGCAGCCGTTCGGAAGACCGGCTGCCGCCCCCCCGACGAAAGGCCGACGAACCGCCGCCGGGACCCGCCGCCGGGAGGGACATTTGCCAAAGGTAAGTCCCATCCCGGGGGGGGGGGCAGAGAATTTCACCACCGATTTCGGGGGGCCGAATGCGTTGGCGCTCGGCCCCCTAAAGATTCGGGGAGAAATTCTCCGCCATCCCTAGTAAATACTTACGTAGCCTATTACGGCCTCCGCAGGGATGCCATTTGCATCCCTGCAGAGGCCGTGATAGGCTACATAAGTATTTACATAGCCTATCATGGCTATGAAGAGGAGGAAGCAAATGGCGGCCGCAGGACAGCCTCCATTTGCAAAGCAGCGCGGATGGGAGTAGGTAAGTGCTCCATTTCGCACGGCTTTCATGGGGTGAGGGCAGCAGGGACTTGGTCCTGTGTGCCTTTCGTGGGGTGGGGGCAGGCTTCATTTTGCGATGGATTTCAGGGGGGCGAATGCACTGGCATTCGGCCTCATCGAGATCTGTCGTGGAATTCTCTGAGATCCCTACTTAGAGATAAATTTGAAGCAACAGGTGCAGTGGCTAATGCACCGAAATCTGGACATCCTAAGACATCTATGACAGAGGAAAATGAGATGAGAGTTGCTCTGACATTTGTGAACAGTCTGAAAAAGTCCACACAATGTGCGTCTAAGCAGCTATCCATACCTAGAACATCCTTGCAACGCTTAATGCATAAATTGAAATTGAAGCCGTACCGTCATAGACTGTTACATGGTCTTCTGCAGGACGACCCAGACCATCGTTTGCAATTCTGTGAGATGATGCATAACCAAATCTGTAATAAACCAGACCTTCTTGATAAGATCATCTGGTCAGATGAGGCTTCTTTCAAGTTGTCAGGCCATGTGAACAGGCATAACAGTGTATTGGGCAGATGAAAATCCTCATTTGACTATCACATCTCAACTGAACCAGCCAGGCATCACAATGTGGGGTGCACTGTGCAGTGAAGGTGTTGTAGGACCGGTTTTCTTCGATACAACTGTGGATAGTAACAATTACCTAAACATGTACGTGACGTGGTAGTGCCACAACTCAGAACCAGGGCTAACTTCACTGAACTGCTCTTCCAACAAGATGGGTCACCTCCTCAATATGCTTTTGCAGTAAGGGACTATCTTGACAACACCTTCCCACAGCATTGGATTGGACGATATGGTAGCACTGAATGGCTTCCACGTTCACCCAACTTAACACCAATGGACTTCTTTTGGGGGGGCATAGTAAAGAATAAGGATTTTGAGAGGAATGCTCGGACAGCGGACAAATTAAAAGAGTCCATCTCGGAAGCAATTATGGACATTGATGCGGACCAGAATTGGTGTCGTACTGTGTGTCACAGTGTTCTGCACATGTTTAAGGAATGTTGCAATGTTGATGGAATACATTTCGAGCACTTATGAGATGAAACAGTGTTAAACAAACGTAAATGTAATAAACAATGTAATAAAATGCAAATAAACTATACTGTATACCTACTTTTGGGGCACTCTGTATATAAAATAAGAAATAACATCCTTTTCTTTGCTTGTAGGTAGTTCTGTATTTGCTTTTCTTTTGCTCTTGTGTGTCACTTTGTGTTGTGGACAAGCAAAGCAATACATCCACATTGCAATAGTGTGGGCAAAGCAGTACACGCAAATTATTTATATTAACTCATTATTCCAATAACACTCCACTGCGTGGCAAAACAATTTTGCCCCATATGAGGCGTCTTCAGGATCTTGGCAGGGGCAGAGGTGGGTGAGGTGCTGCTGTGCCCTCCTGGCTGGGTTGCTGTGTTGCTTCCTGCCTCTGTCAGTCTAGTAGACAACTGTTGTTGCTCTTCATTAAAGTCAATGTGCCCACCTGGCAGGGTTGGTGTCTTTGTTTGCTTCCTGCCTACCAGTCAGTGTTTTCCCAGGAAATTCAGCCAAGAGACCATGAGGTTTTTGACTGTGAATAAGTAGTATTTACTAGGGGAAAGGGGTTATTTGCACTTCAAAGAAACCTGCAGCAGAGTTTAGGGATAGGGATCTCCTCACTGCTTCAACGCCTAACTTCATTATCCTTTTATGAACATAAGTTTGAGTTTCTAAGACAGCACAATTTACCTGCGCCTTGTACAAAATCTAGTGGGCCAAACTGTCTAAGATTTGGCAAGTCTAATGTTCTCCAGGGGGGCTGAGGGGAGCCCAGATTTCAAGCACTTCTGTGGAAACAGTGAAAAGTTATAGCTCTTTGCTTTGAGAGTTCATGTAGGCAAAAAATCTTAATTTAACTCCATCTAGCACAAAAACGACTGGGCCAAACTGTCTAAAACTTGGCAGGTGGAGTCCCCTCTAGGGGCACTGAGATTTCCCAAAATTTCATGTATGTATCTTAAAAACTCCCCTTCATGGATCACTGCCTTGTTGTGGCAAAGGGGCTTGCATAACTCAGTGAAGCCATAAGCTATGCCGTGCAGGGCCACCCAAGATGGACAGGTCATGGTGGAAATTTCTGACAAAATGTGGTCCACTGGAGAAGAAAATGGCAACCCACTCCAGAATTCTTGCCAAGAAAATGCCATGGAACGTATCACAAGGCTAAAAGATATGATGCCGGAAGATGAGCCCATCAGGTCTGAAGGTGTCCAATATACTGCTGGGGAAGAGCAGAGGGAATGTCCAAGTAGCACCAGAAAGAGTGAAGTGGCTGGGCCAAAAAGGACACTCAGCTGTGGATGTGTCCGGTGGTGAAAAGAAAGTCCGATGCTGTAAAGAACAATATTGTTTAGGAACCTGGAATGTCAGATCAATGAATCAAGGTAAGCTGGAGGTGGTCAGACATGAGATGGCAAGATTGAACATCGACATCTTGGGAATCAGTGAACTAAAATGGACAGGCATGGGTGAATTTAATTCAGGTGACCATTATATCTACTAATGTGGGCAAGAAACCCTTAGAAGAAATGGAGTAGCACTCCTAGTCAACAAAAGGGTGGGAAAAGCAGTAGGGGTACAATTTCAAAAAAGATAGAATGATCTCAGTACAAATCCAAGGCAAACCATTTAACATCAGAGTAATTCAAGTCTATGCCCCAACCACTGAGGCCGAAGAAGCTGAGATCGATCAGTTCTATGAAGACCTACAAGAAGGGATGGCAGAGAATTCCGCCACGCACCTCGGTGAGGCCGAATGCCAGTGCATTCGGCCCGCCAAAATCTGTGGTGGAATGGCCTGCCACCCCCCCCCCGCAGATCCCCCCCAGGACGAGACTTACCTGGGTCAGATCTTCCGGGCGGCGGTGGCTATGGCGGGAGCTTTGGCGGCGGCGGCAGCTGGTCTTCCGACCGGATGCCGCCGCCACCATTTGCAGTTTTTTTTTTTAAAGAGACGTGATAGGCTACGTAAGTTTTTACATAGCCTAAAACATCTGGGGGCGGAGGCGTACGCAAATGGCGGTGGCTACAGCCACCACCATTTGCATTCCTTATTTTGGGCCATCTTAGTCTACGTAAATATTTACGTAGACTAAGACAGTGAAAATAAGGGGAACGCAAATAGCATACGCTATGCTATTTGCGTTACCCTTATTTTCGCCGTCTTAGTTAGGGATGTCAGGGAATTCCGCCACGGATCTTGGGGAGGCCGAATGCCAGTGCATTCGGGCCCCCGAAATCGGTGGTGGAACGGTCTGCCCCACCCACCCCTGGGAATAGACTTACCTGGGGCGGATCTTCCTGGCGGCAGCGGCTCCGGCTCCGGTTCGGTGGCAGTTCGGTGGCGGTGGCAGCGGCTGCGGCTGCGGCGGCCGGTCTTCCGACGAGCTGCTGCCGCTGCCATTTCCCGGTTTAAAAAAAAAAAAAAAAACAATGTGACAGGCTACATAAAGATTTACGTAGCCTATCATGGCTAGATTTTAAAAAATTACGGTGATAGGCTACGTAAATCTTTACGTAGCCTGTCACGGCTGACTAAAAAAACAACAACGTGCGTACACAAATTTGCATTCTATGCTATTTGCGTTCCCCTTATTTTCACCGTCTTAAACATTTACGTAGGCTAAGACGTGCCAAAAGAAGGAACGCAAATGGCGGCGCCCATGGGCGCCGCCGTTTGCGTACGTGCGTTTGTTTGTTTTTTAATCAGCCATGATAGGCTATGTAAACATTTACGTAGCCTATCACGGCTGACTGCAGGGAGGCAAATGGCGGCGGCTATGGCCGCCACCATTTGCATCCCTACTAGCCAGCAGCCGGATGTCCGGCTGCTAGCGGAGCCGGCCGGCGGCTCCGCAGAATTGCTGCGGAGCACAGCCGGCCGGCCAGCATTCCGGGGAGGGAGGAACGGAGCACCTCCCCCCCCGGCCAGGATTCTGGCGGGAGGGACAGAATGCCTCCCACCCCACCATCAGCATAATCCATGAAATGTGAGTACCTTTCGTACATCCCTAGTCTTAGTCAACGAAAGATTTACATAGATTAAGAAGGCAAAAATAAGGAACGCAAATGGCGGCGGCCATAGCCGCCGCCATTTGCGTACACGGTTTGTTTGTTTTTTCCCCAGAGCCCTCAGCAGCCGGAAATCTGGCTGTGGATGGCTCTGGCCTGGCTGGGCCTGGCCAGCTGCTCCGCCGAGCTGCCGCGGAGCACAGCCTGATGTAGAAGATTCCGGGAGGGGAGGAATGGAGCACCTCCTCCCATCGAGGATTCTGGGAGGAGGGACAGAACGCCTCCCCCCCCCACAATCAACATAATCCACGAAAGGTAAGTGACTTTCGTACATCCCTACCTACAACACCTTCTAGAACTAATAACAAAAAAAAATATCCTCTTCATCTAGGGATGGTGGAAAATTTCTCCACAAATCACGGGGAGGTCGAATGCCAACGCATTCGGCCCCCCAAAATTGGCAGTGAAATTCTCTGCCCCCCGCCCCCCCGGGATGGGACTTACCTCCCTCGAATGTCCCTCTCGGCGGTGGGTCCCGGCGGTGGGTCCCGGCGGCATTTCGGCGGCGTTTTGCCAGGGGCGGGGGCGGGGGCCGGTCTTCCGACCGGCTGCTGCCACCACCATTTCCAAGTAAATGTAAAAAAACACACACACGTGATAGGCTATGTAACGATCTACGTAGCGTATCACGGCTAGATTTCCTAAGTCAGCCGTGATAGGCTATGTAAATCGTTACGTAGCCTATCACGGGTGACTTTGGGGGGGGAAAGCGCGTATGCAAACGGTGGCGCCCATGGGCGCCGCCATTTGCGTTCCTTATTTGGGCCTGGGTAGTCTATGTAAAGATTTACGTAGACTACGGCGAAAATAAGGGCAATGCAAATAGCCTATCACGTGTGTGTGTGTGTGTGTTTTTTAACATTCCCTTTTGTATTTCGTGGCCGGGGAGACGGGGCGCTTCTCCCCGGCCTGAATTTCGGCCGGGCGAGGCAGGGCGCCTCCCCCCCGGCCTGAATTTTGGTCGGGCAAGGCGGGGCGCCTCCCCCCCTGGCCTGAACTTCGGGGGGAGAACCGAAGCGCCTCCCCCCCACCATGAAGCAAGCTGCGGGACCAGGTAAGTGACTTTCGTACATCCCTATCTTCATCATAGGGGACTGGAATGCTAAAGTAGGAAGTCAAGAAATCACCAGGATAACAAGCAAGCATGGCCTTGGTGTAAAAAATGAAGCAGGACAAAGGCTAATAGAGTTTTGCCAAGAGAACACGCTGATCATAGAAAACACTCTTTTCCAACTGCACAAGAGGCGACTCTACACATGGACATCACCAGATGGTCAATATCGAAATCAGATTGATTATGCATTTTGCAGCCAAAGATGGAGAATGTACAGTCAGTACTATACAGTTTTACTGTACAGTCAGTAAAAACAAGACCTGGAGCTGACTGTGGCTCAGATCATGAGCTTCTTATTGCAAAATTTCAGCTTAAATTGGAGAACATAGGGAAAACCACTAAACCATTCAGGTATGACCTAAGTCAGGTATGACCTTATGAATATACAGGGGAGGTGAGGAATAGATTTAAGGGATTACACCTGATAGACAGAGTGCCTGAGGAACTATGGACGGAGGTCCGTAACATTGTTCAGGAGGCAGCAACGAAATCCATCCCAAAGAAAAAGAAATGCAAGAAAGCCAAGTGGCTGTCTGATTAGGGATGTAAGAAAGCCACTCACCGTTTCGTGGATCTGCTATGCGGTGGGGGGGAGGCGCTCCATCCCTCCCCCCAGATACATCGACTGAGGGGAGGTGCTCCGTCCCTCCCCCCAGAATCCTGCCCGGCCAGCTCCGCTCCGCGGGAATTCTGCAGAGCTGCCGGCTGGCTCTGCTGGCAGCCGGACATCTGGCTGCTGGGCAACAGGGACATAGTGATAGGCTACGTAAATATTTTATAAAACAGGTACATTTATGTAAATAGGCTACGTACATTTACATAAATAGGCCACGTAAATAAAGTAAATAAAACGCGTACGCAAATGGCGGTGGCTACGGCAGCCGCCATTTGCGTTTGCTATTTTTCGTCACTCTAACCTATGTAAATATTTAGGTAGGCTAGAACAGCTAAAAATAGCAAACGCAAATGGTGGCTGCCATAGCTGCCGTCATTTGCATACGCTGCACCCAGCTGCGGCTGGCCAGGAGACCAGCTGCCCCCGCCTCCACTGCACCTTCCACTGCCCCTGCCCCTGCTGTCCCCGCTGCCGCCCCTGCCGCTGCCACCCCTGCCGCCCCCGCTGCCTCACCTGCACCCCTGCCACCGCACCCGCCACAGCCGCACCTTCCGCCGCCACTGCCACACCGCTGCCACACTGCCGCCGCCGCACCCGCCACCGCATCTGCCGCCACATCCGCTGCTGCACCCGCCCCAGGTAAGTGCTGTCCTGGGGGGTTCCGCGGGGCGGGCGGGGGGGCAGGAGGCCATTCCACCACAGATTCCGGGGGGCTGAAAGGGAGGAAGGGGAAGATATATCCAACTGAATGCAGAGTTCCAGAGAACAGCAAGGAGAGACAAGAAGGCCTTCTTCAATGAACAATGCAAAGAAATCGAGGAAAACAACAGAATGGGAAAGACTAGAGATCTTTTCAAGAAATCAGAGATATCAAGGGAACGTTTTGTGCAAAGAATGGCATGATAAAGAACAAAGAAGGCAGGGACCTAACAGAAGCAGATGAGATTAAGAAGAGGTGGAAAGAATACACTGAAGAACAATTAGGGATGTATGAAAGTCACTTACCTTTTCGAAGGGTGACATTCGCGGTGGGTGGAAGTTGCTCCGTCCCTCCCCCCAAAATTCTCTCTGGCTGGCTCTGCTCTGTGGAAATTCTGTGGAGCCACTGGCTGGGGCCGCCCGCAGCTGGACATCCGGCCTATTTAAATATTTACGTAGCCTATCACGGCAAAAAAAACACAAACAAACAGCGGACACAAATGGCGGCTGCTACGGCAGCCACAATTTGCGTTCCCTTTTTTTGCCGTTTTAGCCTACGTAAATATTTACGTAGGGTATTAAGGTGAAAAAAAAGGGAATGCAAATGGTGGCCACTATGCCATTTGCATTCCCTTTTTTTCCCCTGCCGTAAAATGGCAAAAAGAAGGGAACGCCAATGGCGGCAGCTGTAGGCGCCGCCACTGGCATTCCCTTAGTTAAGCCATGATAGGCTATGTAAGTATTTACGTAGCCTATCATGGCTATATGGAGGAAGCGAATTGAGGCCGCAGATGCGGCCGCCATTCACAAGTCAGCACGGAAAGCAGCAGGTAGGTGCTGTGTTCCGGGCCCATTTTGCGGGGTGGGGGCAGGGGGCTTCGTTCCACCATGGATTTTGGGGGGCCGAATGCACTGGCATTCAGCCTTACCGAGATCCATGGCGGAATTCTCTGACATCCCTAAGAACTATACAGGAAAAATCTCAATGTCCCTGATAGCCATGTTAGTGCGGTCACTGAACTTGAGCCGGACATCCTACAGAGTGAAGTTAAGTGGGTATTAGGAAGCATTACTAACAACAAAGCTAGTGGAGATGACAGTATTCCAGCTGTGCTATTTAAAATCCTAGAAGATGATGCTGTTAAAGTGCTGCACTCAATATGCCAACAAATTTGGAACACTCAACAGTGGCCACAAGACTGGAAAAGGTCAGTTTACATCCCAGTTCCAAAGAAGGGCAATGCCAAAGAGTGTTCAAACTACCGTACAATTGCGCTAATTTCACATGCCAGCAAGGTTATGCTCCAAATCCTACAAGTTAGGCTTCAGCAGCATGTGAACCGAGAACCACCAGAAGTACAGGCTGGGTTTCGAAGAGGCAGAGGAACTAGAGATCAAATTGCCAACATCCGCTGGATCATGGAGAAAGCAAGAGAATTCCAGACAAACGTCTATTTCTGCTTAGGGAAGTATGAAAGTCACTTACCTTTTCGCAGATTGTGTTCGTGGGGGGGGGGGAGGCACTCCATCCCTCCCCCTGGAATCCTCGACAGGGGGGGAGGCGATCCGGTCCTCCCCCGCAGAATCCTGCCCGGCCGGCTCTGCTCCACGGCAGCTCAGCGAAGCAGCCGGCCAGGGCCGTCTGCAGGTGGAGTTCCGGCTGTGGACTGGCTGGTGCGGATGCAAATGGCAGCTGCCATAGAGGCTGCAATTTGTGTCTAGCCAGACAGCCGTGATAGGCTACATAAGTCTTTACATAGCCTGTCATGGCTGGACAAACAAACAAACAAACAACACAGCGAGATGCTCAACGCAGACACAGAGAGCAATAAGCTATGGAGGGCGCAGAAAGGAGGCATAGCACCTGTTTGGCGCGCAAGCAACGGTCGCGTCCAGAGGACCCAAGGGAAAAGGGGAGGGACTCTCCCTAGAGAATAAGTTCGGGGTCTGCAAGTGATTCTCGTTCAAACGGGGACCAACTGTTTCCAACCCAGGGCATAAATTGCTCTGCTGTTCATAGCTTAGTCAAAGCTCTACTAATTGGTGGTAGAGTTATTAAGCTGTAAAAGGAATAAAGCCTTGAAAAGAATCTTTTGTCTGTGTCTAGGGATGTATGAAAGGCACTTACCTTTCGTGCATTATGTTTATGGTTGGGGGGGAGGTGCTCCGTTACCCCCCGCCCGAATCCTGGCCGGCCAGTTGTGCTCCACAGGAATTCTGTGGAGCCACTGGCCAGCTCTGCCAGCAGCCAGACATCCAGCCGCTGGCTAGCAGGGGTGCAAATGGCAGCGGCTGTAGCCACCGCCGTTTGCGTCCCTGCAGTCAGCTGTGATAGGCTACATAAATGTTTACGTAGCCTATCACGGCTGACTTAATAAACAACAACAACAACACGCGTACGCAAATGGCGGCGGCCATGGCCGCCGCCACTTGCGTTCCTTATTTTGGCACGTCTTAGTCTATGTAAACATTTACGTAGACTAAGACGTGCCAAAATAAGGAACGCACATGGTGGCGGCCGTGGCCACCGCCATTTCCGTACGTGCGTTGTTGTTGTTTTAAAAAAAGTCAGACATGATAGGCTACGTAAAGATTTATGTAGCCTATCATGTTTTTTGTTTTTTTTTTAAACTGGAAATGGCGGCGGCGGCAGCCGGTTGGAAGACCAGCCGCCACTGCCGCTGCCGCTGCCGAACCACCGCCGGAGCCACCACCGGAGCTGCCACTGCCAGGAAGATCTGCCCAAGGTAAGTCTCATCCCAGGGGTGGCGGGAGGGTGGCAGGCCATTCCGCCACCGATTTCGGGGGGCCGAATGCGTTGGCATTCGGCCTCCCTGAGATCCGTGGTGGAATTTTCATACATCCCTACCTGTGTCTGGAGTTGGCTACTAGAGTAGACGGAAAGAGGCTGGCTGGGGCCTCCTGACGGTAGCCTATCACAGCAAAGACCAGGATGCAAATGGCAGCCATGGCAGCCAGTCGAAAGACCAGCAGCCGGAGCCGCCACCAGAGCCGCTGCCATCCAGAACATCTGCCCCAGGTAAGCCTCGTCCCAGGGTGAATCCGCAGGTGGGGTGGGAGGGGCAGACCATTCTGCCATGGATTTTGAGGGGGGCAAATGCCAGTGCATTCGGCCTCACTGAAATCCGTGGCGGAATTCTCTGCCATCCCTTTCTGCTTCGTTGACTAGGCTAAAGCCCTTGCTTGTGTGGATCACAACAAACTGTGGCAAGTTCTTAAAGAGATGGGAGTACTGGACCACCTTACCTGTCTCCTGAGAAACCTGTATGAGGGTCAAGAAGCAACAGTAAGAACCAGACATGGAACAACCGATTGGTTCAAAATTGGGAAAGGAGTATGACAAGGCTGCATATTGTTGCCCTGCTTATTTAATTTATATGCAGAGTACATCATGGGAAATGCTGGGTTGGTTGAATCACAGGTCGGAATTAAGATTGCCAGGAGAATTATCAACAGCCTCAGATACGCAGACAATACCACCCTAATGGCAGAGAGCAAAGAGAATCTAAAGAGCCTCTTATTGAGGGTGAAAGTGGAGAGTGCAAAAGCTGGTTTGAAACTCAACATTAAAAAAACTAAGGTCATGGCATGTGGCCCTATCACTTCCTGGCATATAGAAGGGGAAGAAATGGAAGCAATGACCGATTTCACTTTCTTGGGCTCCAAGATCACCACAGACAGTGACTGTAGCCATGAAATTAAAAGACGCTTGCTCCTTGGGAGGAAAGCTATGGCACACCTAGACAGCATAGTAAGAAGCAGAGACATCACCTTGCTGACAAAGTTCTGCATAATCAAAGCTATGGTTTTCCCAGTAGTCATGTATGGCTGATGGGCTGTGTGAGCTGGACTATAAGGAATGCTGAGTGCCGAAGAATTGATGCTTTCGAACTGTGGTGCTGGAGAAGACTCTTACAGGTCCGCTGGACTGCAAGGAGGTCAAATCTAGGGATGGATGAAAGTCCTTTACCTGATCCCACAGCTTGCTTTGTGGTGGGGGGGAGGCGCTCCATTCCTCCCCCTGAAATTCTGGCTGGGGGGAGGCGCCCTATCCCTCCAGCCAAAATTCTGGCCAGGGGGGAGGCACCCCATCCTTCCAGCCGTGAACCTCGTCTCCTGCCGGGACGCAAATGGCGGCGGCCGTAGCTGCCGCCGTTTGCGTCCCTGCAGTCAGCCGCGATAGGCTACGTAAATCTTTATGTAGCCTATCATGGCTGACATTGGGGAAAAGAAAAAAAAGCACGTACGCAAATGGCGGCACCCATGGGCACCACCATTTGCGTTCCTTATTTGGGCACGTGTAGTGTACGTAAACATTTACATAGACTACAGCGAAAATAAGGGCAACGCCTTGGAATGTCACCTTGGCGGAAGAGCTATTAGGTAATTACCTAGAGCTATTAGGTAATTTCACCTTTCACGGAAGACAAGCCACCGCCAAACCACCGCCAAACCGCCGCCGAACCACCGCCAGGAGCCACCAATGCCAGGGACATTCTACAAAGGTAAGTCCCATTCCGGGGGGGCGGGGGGACGGACCGTTTCTCCACCAATTTCAGAGGGCCGAATGCATTGGCATTCGGCCTCCTGGAGATTCGTGGAGAAATTCTCCAACATCCCCAGTCAAATCAGTCCATCCTAAAGGAAATCAACCCTGACTGCTCATTGGAAGGACAGATACTGAAGCAGAAGCTGAAATATTTTGGCCACCTAATGCGAAGAGAAAACTCACTGGAAAAGACCCTGATGCTGGGAAAGATTGAAGGCAAAAGAAGGGGATGGCAGAAGATGAGATGGCTAGATAGCATAACCGATGCAATGAATATGAATTTGAGCACGCTCCGGGGGAGAGCGGAGGACAGGAAGGCCTGGTGTGCTATGGTCCATGGGGTCACAAAGACTCGGACACGACTTAACGACTGAACAACAACAACAATCTTAAAAACTCAAAAAGTTATGGCTGTTTGTGTTTCCCCATGCAAATCATTGGGGAAATGCTCCATAAAGTGATTCAGATGTCTGAATCTCCTTTCAGATCTGGATCTGAATCAAAGCAGATGGGGTCCAAATTGGTCCAAAGCAGAGTGGGTCCATTTTGGAAGATCTGAAGCGGCACCTGAAGTGGAGTGGAGGGTCCATGCGCAGCCCTACAAAGTAGTTGACTACTGAAAAGCATGCCAATTTTAATTATTACTAGCATGCCAGCTTAACTCAGTCCAGTAGTTAAAACTAGGGATGGGCAGATTCCCTACCTGTCATTCTAGCCGGGAATCTGCCCTTGCAGGAAGGCGATCCATCCCTCCCCCTGGAATCCTAGTTGTCCGGCTCCACTCCGTGGCGATTCCAGAGCACCAGCGATACAGCCGCTATTGCCATATTGCTGGCTAAGGCTGACTGTCTCCGGACGCAAATGGTGTCCACTATGCCATTTGCGGCCCTAAAGGTCTTAGATTAAGCTAAATGCAGCCATAAATGAAAAACCACAGATGCAAATGGCATAGAAGTTGCCATTTGTGGCTGTAAAGCCCTTAGTTTAAGCTCAATGCAGCCATTTACAGCCTCACTGAAATCCGTGGTGGAATTTTCCGCCATCCCTATCTGCTTCATTGACTATGCTAAAGCCCTTGCTTGTGTGGATCACAACAAACTGTGGCAAATTCTTAAAGAGATGGGAGTACCGGACCATCTTACCTGTCTCCTGAGAAACCTGTATGAGGATCAAAAAGAACAGTAAGAACCAGACATGGAACAACCGATTGGTTCAAAATTGGGAAAGGAGTATGACAAGGCTATATATTGTTGCCCTGCTTATTTAATTTATATGCAGAGTACATCATGAGAAACACTGGGTTGGATGAATCACAGGTCAGAATTAAGATTGCCGGGAGAATTATCAACAACCTCCGATATGCAGAGGATACCACCCTAATGGCAGAAAGCGAAGAGGATCTAAACAGCCTCTTCTTGAGGGTGAAAGTAGGGATGTCAGAGAATTCCGCCACGGATCTCGGGGAGGCCGAATGCCAGCGCATTCGGCCCCCCGAAATCGGTGGCGGAACGGTCTGCCTCCCCACTGCCCCGGGACAGGACTTACCTTGGGCGAATCTTCCTGCCGGCGGCGGCTCCAGCAGCGGCTCTGGCGGCGGCTCCAGCGGCGGCAGCGGTTTGTGGCAGCGGCTGCGGCAGCCAGTCTTCCAACCGGCTGCCGCCACCACCATTTCCAGTTAAAAAAAAAAAAACCTGATAGGCTACGTAAACATTTATGTAGCCTATCACGGCTAGATTTTTAAAAAACACCATGATAGGCTACGTAAATGTTTACGTAGCCTATCACGGCTGATTTCAAAAACAAACAAATGTGCATATGCAAATGGCAGCGCCCATGGGTGCTGCCATTTGCGTTCCTTATTTTGGCACATCTTAGTCTACGTAAACATTTATGTAGACTAAGACGGCGAAAATAAGGGGAACGTAAATAGCATAGACGCTACGCTATTTGTGTTCCCCTTATTTTTGCCATCTTAGTCTACATAAATGTTTACGTGGACTAAGATGTGCCAAAATCAGGAACGCAAATGGCGGCGCCCATGGGGCCGCCATTTGCATACGCGTTTGTTTGTTTTTTAAATCAGCCGTGATAGGCTATGTAAACATTTACATAACCTATCACGACTGACTGCAGGGACGCAAACATCGGCGGCTACGGTCACCGCCATTTGCGTCCCTGCTAGCCAGCGGCCGGATGTCCGGCCGCTGGCGGAGCCGGCTGGCGGCTCTGCAGAATCCCTGCGGAGTGGAGCCAGCCAGCCAGGATTTGGGGGGGAGGAACGGAGCGCCTCCCCTCCGGCCAGAATTTTGGGGGGAGGGACGGAGCGCCTCCCCCCCCCACAAATGTCACCCTTCGAAAAGGTAAGTGACTTTCGTACATCCCTAGCTGAAAGTGGAGAGTGCAAAAGCTGGTTTGAAACTCAACATTAAAAAAAACTAAGATCATGGCATGTGGCCCCATCACTTCCTCGCATATAGAAGGGGAAGAAATGGAAGCAGTGACAGATTTTACTTTCTTGGCCTCCAAGATAATTTACGGCTGCATTTAGCTTAATCTAAGACCTTTACAGACACAAATGGTGTAGCGGATGCAATTTGTATCCAGAGACAGTGAGCCTCAGCCAGCGATACGGCAATGGCGGCCATATCACTGGCGCTCTGGAGCTGGTGGCGGGGAGATCCAGCCAGAAAGGAATTTGCAGGGAGGCAGAGGTAAGCAATCCATTCCTCCATGGACTCCGGAGGCTAGATTGTTTTGAATCCAGCCTCACTGGGGACCGTGGAGGAATTCTCTGACAACCCTAGTTAAAACTAGGAGCCAGGGCCTGCAGGAGAAGCCACCACCACCACCACCGGGGAAGAGGCGTGCTTGCCGCCGCTGGGCCTGCTGCTGCCGCCGCTGGGCCTGCTGCTGCCACTGCTGCCACCACCACCAGGACTTCCCTGTGGACATCTGCCTGGCAGACCGCCAGTCCCTGCAGGACCAGGCCCCCAGGTACCGAGCCAGCTGTGCTGCTCCACCTGCCCCTCCCTGGAGGGGCTACATAAGCTGGCTGCCTGAGGTGGCCTGGGAGAGCCAGGGCCTGCAGGAGAAGCCACCACCACCGGGGAAGAGGCGTACTTGCCGCCGCTGGGCCTGCTGCTGCCGCTGCTGCCGCCACCACCAGGCCTTCCCCGTGGGCTTCTCCCTGGCAGACCGCCAGTCCCTGCAGGACCAGGCCCCCAGGTACAAAGCCAGCTGTGCTGCTCCACCTGCCCCTCCCTGGAGGGGCTACATAAGCTGGCTGGCTGAGGTGGCCTGGGAGAGCCAGGGCCTGCAGGAGAAGCCGCCGCCGCCGCCACCACCACCACCACCACCACCACCACCACTGGGGAAGAGGGGTCCTTGCTGCTGCTGGGCCTGCTGCCACCGCCACCTCCGCCACCAGGCCTTCCCTGTGGACTCCTGCCTGGCATTTTTAAGGGGATTTTAATTGTTTTGTTTGTTTGTTTTATTTTGTTGGGGGGGATTTTGTTGTGTTTTTAAGGGTGGGTAGACTGCCTGATAGGCGGGAGCGAGGGGGCATGTGTCCACCTGATGGAGGCAGTGGGGGGAGTGTTGGGGGCCAGAACATACCGAGGCTTGGCGGCAGGCGCTGGCGGAGCGCTAGGGGCAGGCCATGCCAGGTAAGGGGAACAAGGGAGAGATGTGTAGTATCTGTCCCCTGCTCTGGGCCTGTCCAGAGCCAAAGGATGGCTGGGGGAGGCATGACCCCATCTTCTGGCCTTCGTTTGCTGCTCTGCAATGCCAGGTCTGTTACCCAGAAAACCTCCCTCATCCATGACATGATCCTGGATGAGGGTGCAGACCTGGCATGTATTACAGAGACCTGGCTGGCCGAGGCTGCTGCTCCAACCCTTGCAGCCATGTGTCCAGCTGGATTTTCATATGCACAGCAGCTGAGGGCTGGGGATCGGGGAGGGGGAGTGGCTGTTATCTACCGAGAGTCCTTGGTCTTCACCAGACCCCCCTCTCCGGGAGACCAAGGTTGCTGAGTGCATGTACTGGAGGTTGGGCCCAAAGGGCAGTCTGGGGATTCTGCTCGTGTACCGTCCACCCCGCTGCACGACTGACTCCCTGGCCGAGGTGCTTGAGGTGGTCTCTGATGTGCGTGTACAGTCCCCTAACTTACTGGTGTTGGGGGACTTCAATGTACATTCGGAGGCCATCCTCACAGGAGCGCCTCGGGACTTCATAGAGACCATGGTCTCCTGGGAGCTGCACCATATTCTAACTGGGCCCACCCATGTAGCGGTCATGCACTAGACCTTGTGTTTGTTTCTGGAGAAGTGGGGATTGATCTGGAAGTCGGGGGTATATCCACCACCCCCTTGTCATGGTCAGATCACTATCTGGTGATGTTGGACTTCTCGGTTCCACAACCCCTCCGCAGGGGTGGAGGACCCATTAAAATCGTCCGCCCCAGGCGTTTTATGGATCCAAATGGATTCCTGAACGCACTTGGGGATTCTCTGGGGCATGCCAATGGCCACTCGGTCGAGACCCTGGTGGGTGGCTGGAATGCTGCAATCACTGGGGCATTAGATCGAGTGGCTCCAAAATGCCCTCTCCCCCTGAACAGGGCTTGGACTGCACCATGGTTCAATCTGCGGTTACGAGCTCTGAAACAGGAGGTGAGACGGCTAGAGCGCCGGTGGCGGAAGTCTCGCTCCACAGACCATCAGACACGGGCTAGAGCTGTATCTTCAGCCTATCACGTGGCGGTGAAGGCAGCAAAAAAGGAATATTATGCTGCCTCCATCGCGTCTGCAGAGTGCTGCCCCAGGAGGCTGTTCCAAGTGGTCCGGAACCTGGTCAGTCCTGTGGCTCCAGAACCACTGGAGCATTCTAAGGCCTCCTGTGAGGCTTTGGCAAGGCACTTTGCAGATAAAATTGATCAGATTAGGTGTGTTACTCTGCACACTGTGGATACAGTTAGTGAGCAAGAGGCGGCCTGTGGCAAACCGGTTTTGTGGGATTGGTTCCAGCTTCTTCCTCCTGATGAAGTGGACAAGGTGCTTTCATCTGTAAGGCCAACCACCTGCTTACTTGATCCTTGCCCATCTTGGCTCATTATGAGCTGCAGAGAGAGACTGGGTGAGGGAATCAGGGCGGTGGTGAATGCCTCCTTTGAGGAGGGAGTGATGCCATCAGCCCTCAAGGAGGCAGTGATAAGACTGCTCTTAAAGAAGCCCTCCTTGGATCCTCAAGTTCTGAACAACTTTCGCCCAGTCTCAAATCTGCCATTTTTGGGCAAGGTGATTGAGCGGGTGGTGGCGGTGCAGTTGAAGGCACACTTGGAAGAAACTGATTATCTAGACCCATTTTAGTCGGGCTTCAGGCCTGGGCATGGGACAGAAATGGCCTTGGTCACCTTGGTGGATGATATGAGGAGGGCTCTGGATAGGGGTGAATGCTCCTTCCTTGTTCTCCTTGACCTCTCAGCGGCTTTTGATACCGTTGACCACGGTATCCTCCTGGACCGCCTGGAGGGGTTGGGCATTGGAGACACTGTATTGCGGTGGTTCCGGTCCTTCCTCTCCGGCAGGTACCAGAGCGTAGCACTGGGAGAGGAGGTTTCGGACCCGTGGCCAGTTACCTGTGGGATGCCACAGGGTTCCATCCTCTCCCCGATGCTATTTAACATCTATGTGAAACCACTGGGGGCTATCATCAGGAGGTTTGGGGTGCAGTGTCATCAATATGCGGATGACATGCAGCTCTACCTCTCGTTCAAATCTTCACCAAGGTTGGCCGTAGAATCCCTGTCCAAATGTCTGGAGACGGTGAGTGGCTGGATGGGGAGGAATAAGCTGAAGCTGAACCCTGACAAGACCGAAGTACTTTTGATGGGAGACAAGAGGAGGCTGGGGGATGTTGACCTGGTGTTGAATGGGGTACGGCTACCCTTGAAAGACCAGGTCCGCAGCCTGGGGGTCATTTTGGACTCCCAGCTGTCCATGGAGGCTCAGGTGTCAGCTGTGAGCCGGACAGCGCTGTATCAACTCCATCTGATACGGCGGCTGCACCCCTTCCTTCCCGACCATCTGCTCCCATCAGTAGTACATGCCCTGGTCTCCTCTCGTTTAGACTACTGTAATGCGCTCTACGTGGGGTTACCCTTGAAGACAGTTCAGAAGCTGCAGCTGGTACAGAACACGGCGGCTCACCTGATTAAAGGCAGCCGCCGGCGAGATCACATCACTCCAGTGCTGAAGGAGTTGCACTGGTTACCAGTTGTTTTCCGGGCCAAATTCAAGGTGTTGTTTTTGACCTTTAAAACCCTATATGGTTCCGGCCCAGCCTATCTTAAGGAGCGCCTCCAGCAACACCAGACAGGCTGCTTAACAAGATCAGCCTCAGATGGCCTTCTCTCTGTCCCATCAGCCAGGACAGCTAGACTGGTGGGGACGAGGGAGAGGGCCTTCTCTGTGGTGGCCCCCACTCTGTGGAACTCCCTCCCTAGGGAACTCCGTCATGCCCCCTCTTTAATGAGCTTCTGTCGTGCATTAAAAACGTGGTTGTTCAGGCAGGCATTTGGGGTGGGTTAGGGTATTTAAAAAAAAAAAATATGGTAAAATTTTATTGTTTTAAATTGTTTTATGGTGGGTTGTACATCGCCCAGAGTGGCTGGGTGACCAGTCAGATGGGCGATTAATAAATAAATAAATAAAACAACTCTTAAAACACTATGTTAGACATCTGTAATGATGAGCACGCTCTGCATCCCCTACCAGACTCAAATATGATTGGATCAAAATAACTGAGCTATTTCACCTAGCCCCTCTCAAGAAATGTCCTGGCTTATTTCTGAGCTAATCCAATTTGATTTCATTTTGAGCAAATCCATATTCTTCCCCCCACCCAATCAGCTTCCAGAACCCAATCAGCTTCTTTCACACACACACACCCCACCCTGTCCTTCTTCAAACCCTCTTCCTCATCACCTCACACCCTACTTACCTGGCTCTTGCTGCTCTAAATAAGTAGATTTCTCTCACTCTTACATGTCCTATGTACGTCTACTCAGACATAAGGCCAACTGAGCATAATTGGATTTACTCCCTACTTCTCAGAGATGTAGGATGGATATGTCCTGTGTGTGTGTGTGTGTGTGTGTGTGATACACACACACACACCACCACCACCACCACCATCTCATTTCACTGGCTTATCTCTGATTTGGTACAGGCAAAGTAGGTCACAGTTTACACTAGCTTTCCTCTTATGGTATGGACAGGGAGAGTGGTTCTCATCTGCTGTTCAATAGCCATGGGACCTCCTGAATGTGTTCATGTTGATCACTAGCGTGGGTGAACACACCATGAGATTCAAACCCAGACTTTTAAAAGCAAAGCACTCAAAAAGCCCTGGGCCTGGATGGACAAAACTGTCAGCTGTGGCTTCTCCTATATTCTTTTTTTTTTTTTTTAGAAAAGCATCTCAAGTTCTTTTTTCCACAAATATGGGGAACTTTGCGAATTTTGGTAAATTCTGATCAAAATTGAACAGAAATGAAATTCTCACCCATCCCTAACTGGGAACTTTATTCATGGAGAGTTTCAACTCCCTAGCAGAATCACAGTGAAAGAGACAATGTCACTGGAGAAAGGATCTTGATATCCCTTTGAATTTCAGAGACGTAACTGCCTTTCCTGTTGCCTAACTATTTCTGCTTCTTTGTAAGTCCCCTCCCTTTGCATTGGCTTACATCTCTATCTCTTGTTTACACCTTCCATTTTCTCCCCATAGCATTCATCTGCACACAAATACAGCTTCCTTCTCTCCAATGTCTCCATGCAACTAGAGCTTGCAACAGGGCTCATTGTTACCCCATCATAATTGAATCTTTCCAGTCTCTCCCTCTCTTATCACATTCCTCACAAACTTTACATCTCTTTTTAACATTCCTGAGTACTTTGAGAATGCTTTGAAATTGCTTCCCTCTTTTCAGATGGAGCATTCTTCCTACCTCTATCAGCATAGCATTTTTAAAGGCCCCCCTTTTTTATTTTTTAACAAAAGATGCCTTATAAATAACCCAGTATTATTTATGCAGATCCTACTTGCTTTGTAAATGCACCAGCTGCTGTTCCTATGAATAGAGCTATTAGGTAATTAGAAGAGTCAGAAAACAAAAAGGGGAGAAATTAGTCCAGAACGTTTTTTTTCTTTTTCTTCTTTTTTTTTAAAAAAAACAAATGGTTCATACAAGGGAGGAAAATCTAAAGTACAAATAGGAAACAAACAGTTATAATTACATTATTAATAGCACTGATTATTAACTGATCCTAGGCTGATAATTTGGGGAAAAATGAATTAATAAAGCAGTTTCTGTCTTTGATGAATTTTTAAATAATCCAGCCCCTGATATTTTAAAGGCCAATGTTGCTTAAGTTGCAGAAAACTTTTCCTTCTTTGGTTTCTGTTCATTGGTATCCTGAGCTTAGAGAAATGTCTCGTTATGTGATGGTTGAACAGCAGAGAATGTATCTCTAGAATAATAATACACTGTCTCACCTGTGCATGATCAGAACACCTCTTATAAATTGTGCCTTAAAGACAGGGAGCCTCATGTCTCACACTGAAGTAACTACTCTGTCAGCAACAGGGACATATGGAAAATTCATTTCAGTTTTTGATCAGGATTTATGCAGTTTACACCTTTCAGACTGAACATAAATGCAAACCCTGACACAATCTGTGGTCAAAGTCCCCACATTTCCAGTCTTGCAATGTGATTGACAGACCTCAACATTTGAAAAACATGCATGAAAAAAATGTGCCCTTTTGAAAAATGCGCACACATAATCTTTAATCAATGGGAGAGCAATGCACACATTTCAAAGATGCGCAACATGGATGCATTCATTTGGGAAAATATGCATGTAAATACTCACAGCTTTTCATGAAAAAAGCAAAACTCACACAACCTAGTATATGGACTCTAGTTGGAATGAACTTTGAGATGGAATTTGGAGAACTTCAGGGACCTCAGGTTTTGTTGATTCACACGGAGGTATTGATTTGCAGAACAGAGGTACATAAAGTATATGAAGTGGTATATAAAGTCCCTGGTTCAACACCTATGCTGACTCCATCTGTTGACACTCTGACTCCATCACCTCCTAAAACTAAAGACAAGAGTCCACTCTCCTGTTCAGAAGTGGTGTCAGGTAGGGATGTACAAGATTTCTGTTTTGATTTGTTTTTAACTCAGATTTGTCCTGTTCAGGACTCTGAATGAGAATGGGAGCATAGTTTTTGGAGACACCCCACATGCTCCCAAACTTGCATTCACAAAATATATTCTTTAGAAAACTGCACGTTTTAAAAATGCATGAGGGTTTTGTTTTGTTTTGTTATTGTTTTAATACACATTTTCACACTTTGGTCTATGGGGGGAAGTACACATTTGGGTACACACTTCCAAAATATGCATACTGAAATGTGCACTTTAGCCATTTGAATGGAAGCTGGGGGGCAGGGGAGGATTGCAATCAAAAACAGGAGTTGATCTGAGCTTCAGGATGGAGCTCGGAGAAGTTCGGTGAGCTCAAATCTTGCTGAGTCTCCCATCCCTACTGTCAGGTTTAAGGTGGCCCTCAGCAGGGGAGGCTGCATTTGCCCTGTCCGCTTCTCCCACCACTCCTGTGGCCACTCCAGTTTCTCTGTCCCTACTGCCACTGTGCCTGGGTGCCACAAGCCATGATGAGGACCAGAAAGCTCTAGGGAATGGTTGGCCTTTCTAACTGCTTCTGTCCATTGCCTGCTTAGCACTTTTCTGGGATGTGACCAGAGGGAGGTGCCCCAGCTCCGTCAGCTGGGAGTTCAGCGGCTGGGTCTGGACCTCACCACTCCCGCCAGCTGCTAATATTCATTCATCTGCCTGTCTGCTTGCTTGGAGACAATACTGTTGTCCACTACTGTCCTACACTGCTGTCCATCTGGGCCTGAGATTGGCTTCTGCTTCCCCATTTCAGCAACAGGCAGGCGGCCTGCTGCCAATTTCAAATAGTGGGGAGAGTAAGCAGCAAGAGAACTACACTATGTAATCACATAGTGTGGTTCCCTTCCTTCCTTCCTTCCTTCCTTCCTTCTTTCTTTCTTTCTTTCTTTCTTTCTTTCTTTCTTTCTTTCTTTCTGCTCAGCTCCATTTTCAAAATAGGGATGGGGGAGAATTTCTCCCCGAAACTTTGGGGGGCTGAGTGCCAATGTATTAGGCCCCCCGAAGTAGTTTCGGGGAGAAATTCTCTGCCCCCCCCCCGGGATGGGACTTAACTTTCCCGAATGTCCTTCCCGGCGGCGGGTCCCAGCGGCGGTTCAGCAGGTCTTCGTCAGGGGTGGGTGCGGCACCCGGTCTTTCGACCAGCTGCCGCCGCCGACATTCCAAGAAAAGTAAAAAAAAAACAACGCCCCCATGATAGGCTACGTGACGATTAACGTAGCCTATCACGGCTAGATAGCGTTGCCCTTATTTTCGCCATTGTCTACGTAAAGATTTAATTCCTTCTTTTTCAGGATGTTCCAAACTGTTGTGTTGGCCACTCTCACTGTTTTTGCTATCTCTCTGATGGGTTTATTTTGTTTTCTCAGCCTAATGATGGCCTCCTTCACTCGCATGGACATGTTTGGACCTCATGTTGGGAGTTCCAGTGAACAGCTACCAAATGCAAATGTAACACCCAGAACCACCTCCAGGCCTTTTGTCTGCTTGATTGGTCATGGGTAGGGTTGGCGGAGAATTTCCCCCCGAAACTTTGGGGGGCCGAGTGCCAACGTGTTTGGCCCCCCGAACAAGTTTCGGGGAGAAATTCTCCGCCCCCCCGCCCCCCACACACCCCTGGGACGGGACTTACCTTTCCCAAATGTCCCTCCCGGCGGTGGGTCCCGGCGGCGGTTCGGCACGTCTTCATCAGGGGCGGGTGCGGCAGCCGGTCTTTCGACCAGCTGCCACCGCCGCCATTCCAAGAAAAGCAAAAAAAAACAAAAAACGCCCCCATGATAGGCTACGTGACGATTAATGTAGCCTATCACGGCTAGATAGCGTTGCCCTTATTTTTGCCGTAGTCTACGTAAAGATTTACGAAGACTACAGCGACCAAATAAGGAACTCGAATGGCGGCTCCCTATGGGGGCCGCCATTTGCGTACGCACTTTTTTTTTTTTAAGTCACCCATGATAGGCTACGTGATGATTAACGTAGCCTATCACGCCTGACTTTGCAGATCTAGCCATGATAGGCTACGTAAATCGTCACGTAGCATATCACGGGGGCATTTTTTTTAAACTTTTTATTTCGTGGCTGGGCGAGGCTAGGCGCCTCCTCCCCGGCCTGAATTTCGGCCGGGCAAGGCGGGAAGCCTCCCCGCTGGCCTGAATTTCAGCCGGGCGAGGAGGGAAGCCTCCCCCCCTGGCCTGAACTTCGGGGAGAGCAGCGAAGCGCCTCCCCCCCACCGCGAAACAAGCTGCGAGACCAGGTAAGTGACTTTCGTGCACCCCTATTTCAAAATAGTGGACAGTTGCCTTAGCTGCTGCTGCCAGTCTCAGAAAAGCTACCACTTGGCATCACACTAACCATTCAAATTTCTCAGGACTGGGGCGGACTATTAGCAGTAGCAGTAGCGGAGCTCCATTCTTTTTTGCTATTGTTTTTCTATCTTTCTTACCTCCACTGCAAGTGACAACAACAGCAACTGTGCTGGCAGCATGGCACCATTTTGCATCTTTCACAATACCTAGCATTGTTCTCGGGCATTGTGGGGGAGAAGGAGTGGCTGCTAGCAATAACCAAATAAATGAAAATATTGGGAGAAAAATCTGCAAAATTGCCTTTTTCTGGGCTGTGAGGGGAGAGCGAAAGAGAAAACCCAGAAATTGATGTCTTCTGAGAACTTTCAGCTCAGCTGTATTTCCTTCAAACCTATCTCACTTCTTTCTTTCTTTTTGTACCTCGCGGGCATTGTTCTACACTGACTAGGGGTGGACGAAAGTCACTTACCTGTCATTGAAGGCCGTTCGCGGTGGGGGGGAGGCGCTTCGCTGCTCCCCCCGTGAAGTTCAGGCCGGGGGGGGAGGCTTCCCGCCTCGCCCGGCCGAAATTCAGGCCGGGGTGGAGGCGCCTCGCCTCGCCCGGCCGCGAACGTGAAAGTAAAAAAAAAAAAAAAAAAACGCCCCCTGATAGGCTACGTGACTATTCACGTAGCCTATCACGGCTAGATCTGCAAAGTCAGCCGTGATAGGCTACATCAATCGTCACGTAGCCTATCACGGGTGACTTTAAAAAAAAAAAAAGCGCGTACGCGAATGGCGGCCCCCATAGGGAGCCACCATTCGCGTTCCTTATTTAGTCGCTGTAGTCTACATAAATGTTTACGTAGACTACGGCGAAAATAAGGGCAACGCAAATAGCGTTGCCCTTATTTTCGCCGTAGTCTACGTAAACATTTATGTAGACTACAGCGACCAAATAAGGAACGGGAATGGCGGCTCCCTATGGGGGCCGCCATTATCCGTACACTCTTTCTTTTTTTTTTTTTAAAGTCACCCGTGATAGGCTACGTGACGATTGACGTAGCCTATCACGGCTGACTTTGCAAATCTAGCCATGATAGGCTACGTGAATCGTCACGTAGCCTATCAGGGGCCGTTTTTTTTTTCTTTCTTTCATTGCAATGGCGGCTGCTGGTCCCGCCTCGCTCGAACACCCGCCGAACCGCCGGCCGGACCAGCCACGGGGAGGGACATTCGGTGAAGGTAAGTCCCGTCCTGGGGGGGGAGCGGGGGGCGGGGTGTGTGTAGAGGATTTCTCCCCGAAACCTGTTCGGGGGGCCGAACACGTTGGTGCTCGGCCCCCCGAAGTTTCGGGGAGAAATTCTCCCCCATCCCTAACACTGACTAGGGATGTACGAACGTCACTTACCTTTCACGGATTATATTGATGGTGGGAGGGAGGCGTTCCGTCCCTCCCCCCGGAATCCTCGACGGGGGGGGAGGTGCTCCGTTCCTCGGCCCCGCAATCCTCCGTGGCCGGCTGTGCTCTGCGGCAGCTCCATGGAACAGCCAGCCAGGCCCAGCCTGTCCGGAGCCGTCCCCAGCCAGATTTCCTGCCGCGGAGCGCTCTGGGTAAAAAAAAAAAAACACATACGCACAAAACGTATGTAGCCTAAAATGAGTGGGTTAAAAAAAAAAAAGTACGCAAATGGTGGTGGCTACACCCACTGCCATTTGCATTCCTTATTTTCACCGTCTTAGTCTACATAAATATTTATGTAGATTAAGACAGCCCAAAATAAGGAACACAAATGGCGGCGGCCGTAGCCGCCGCCATTTGCATACGACTTTTTTTTTTTTTTTATCCAGTCATTTTAGGCTATGTAAGTTTTTTAAACATACGTAGCCTATCACATCTCTGTAAAAAAAAAAAAACTGCAAATGGCGGCGGCAGCAGCCGGTTGGAAGATCAGCCGCCGCCAAAGCCACTGCCACCCGGAATATCTGCCCCAGGTAAGTCTCGTCCCAGGGGGGGATCTGCGGGGGGGTGGGGGGGCAGGCCGTTCTGCCACAGAATTCAGGGGGCCGAATGCACTGGCATTCGGCCTCTCCGAGATCCATGGAGGAATTCTCTGCCATCCCTAACACTGACTAGCAACAGCTGCCAAGGATTTCAGTCAAGTCATTGTACCTAGGAGGGGCAAAGATTTGAACCAGAGAGGTTTTGCATGCACAGTATGTAATCTATCACTAAGCTATGGCCCTTCACCTCACCTATCTCTGTCTTTGAAGAATGTGTTGTTATGGTGGTGGTTGTGGTTGTTGTTGCACATGTATACTGTCCCATAGCCAAAGCATTGTGCATGTGCTCCATTTGCAAACTCTCCCAGCAACTCTACAGAAGAGACTTTTGGGTGTTAAAAATATCCTTCCCTTTTCTCCACTATTGCAGACACTTGATCACATATGGGGCAAGATAAACAAAACTGGATGATGAACCAAGGGAAATTGTATTTTATCTTTCTCCACTTGGATACCTCTGTGTAAAGTGGTATATAAATTTCAGTAATAAATAATCAACATAAATAGAAGTCTCATGTATAGCATGCAAGTTCTCCAGGCAGAAAAGAGCCATTCATACAGAGGTTCTGGTGGTATATACAGTCAGGGCCAGAAATATTGGAACAAGGATAACTCTTTTGGCAGTTGGCCTCTGTACACCATCACATTGAAGTTGAAAGAAAACACACCAAGATGGGAATTAAGTCAGGACTTTCAGCTGTAATTCAAGGGGTTTGACAAAAGTGGGGCACTAACCATTCAGGAAGTACAGCCAGTGGCATACACACATACACATCATTGGTGGCTCATAAGTAATGGAACAAACCAACATCATTTCAAACTTAAGGAGTGCCATCTTAATACCTGGATGAAAATCCTTTGCAGTCAAAGACTTCCTGGAGTCTGGAACCCATGGACATGACCAAATGCTGAGTTTCCTCCCTCGAGATGCTTTGCCAGGCCTTTACTGCAGCTGCCCTCAGCTGCTGCTTGTTCGTGGGTCTTTCTGCCTTCAGTCTTGTCTTCAGGAAGTGAAAAGCATGCTGTATTGGGTAGAGATCATGTGACTGACTTGGCCATTGAAGAACATCCCACTTCTTTGCCTTGAGAAACTCTTGGGTAGAAACTTTTGGGTCATTATCCATCTGCAATATGAAGCGGCGTCCTATCAGTTTGGCAGCATTCAGATGAATCTGAGCAGAAAGTATAGCCCTATACACTTCAGAATTCATCCTGCTTCTTTTATCAGCAGTCAGGTCATCAATAAACACCAGTGACCCAGTTCCGTTGGCAGCCATACATGCCCATGCTATAACACTGCCTCCACCATGTTTGACAAATGTAGGGATGATAGGGATGGCAGAGAATTTCTGAGAATTTCTCCACGAATCTCAGGGAGGCCGAATGCGTTGGCCCCCGAATGCCCCCGAAATTGGCGGTGAAATTCTCCGCCCCCCCGTCCCCCCGGGATGGGACTTACCTCCTGCGAATGTCCCTTCCGGCGGCGGGTCCCGGTGGCGGTTCGGCGGGGGCGGGGGCAGTGGCCGGTCTTCCGACCGGCTGCCGCCACCGCCATTACAAAATAAAGTAAAAAAACAAACAAACACGTGATAGGCTATGTAACGATTAATGTAGCCTATCACGGCTAGATTTCCAAAGTCAGCCATGATAGGCTGACTTTGGAATAAGGAAGGCAAATGGCGGCGCCCATGGGCGCCGCCATTTGCATACGTGCTTTTTTTTTTTCAAAGTCACCTGTGATAGGCTACGTAACAATTTACATTGCCTATCACGGCTGATTTTGGAAATCTAGCCGTGATAGGCTATGTTAATCGTTACGTAGCCTATCACGGGTGTTGGTGTTTTTTTCACTTTTGTATTTCACGGTCGGGGAGACGGGGCGCTTCTCCCCTGCCTGAATTTCGGACGGGCGAGGCGGAGCGCCTCCCCCCCGGCCTGAGTTTCCATCGGGCGAGGCGGGGCTCCTCCCCCCCCCGGCCTGAACTTTGGGGGGAGAACCGAAGCACCTCCCCCCCCACCGCGAAGCAAGCTGCGGGACCAGGTAAGTGCCTTTCGTACATCCCTAGGGATGTATGAAAGTCACTTACCTTTTTGAAGGGTGACATTCACGGTGGGGGGGGAGGTGCTCCGTCCCTCCCCCCAAAATTCTCTCCAGCTAGCTCCGCTCCATGGACATTCTGTGGAGCCTTCGGCCGGGGCCGCCTGCAGCCGGACATCCAACCACTGGGCAGCCTGCAGGGACGCAAATGGCGGTGGCCATAGCCGCCGCCATTTGCGTCCCTGTATTTTGCTGTGATAAGCTATGTAAATATTTACATAGCCTATCATGGCAAAAAAAAACAAAACAAAACAAAACACTGCAAATGCAAATGGAGGCGGCTATGGCAGCCGCCATTTGCGTTCCCTTTTTTTTTGTGCCGTGATAGTAGGGATGTACAAAAGTCACTTACCTTTTCAACAAGGTGATTCGCGGTGGGGGGAAGGCACTCTGCGCCTCCCCCTGAAAATCTTCTCTGGCCGGCTCCGCTCCACGGAAATTCGGCGGAGCCGCCAGCTGGGGCCAGATGCAACCGGAAATCCGGCTGCTGGGCAGCCTTCCTTCCAGAAGGAAAAAAACCCACTTACGCAAATGGCGGTGGCTACGGCGGCCACCATTTGCGTTCCCTTTTTTTGCAGTTTTAGCTTACATAAATATTTACGTAAGCTATTACGGCGGGAAAAAAGGAATGCAAATAGCTCCCACTACGCCATTTGCGTTGCCCTTTTTTTTTGCCGTAATAGCTTACGTAAATATTTATGTAGGCTAAAGCGGCAAAAAAAAAAAAGGAACGCAAATGGTGCAAAATACAGGGATGCAAATGGCGGCTATGGCAGCTGCCATTTGCGTCCCTGCAGGCTGCCCAGCGGCCGGATGTCAAGCTGCGGGTGGCCCCCAGCCAGCGGCTCTGCGGAATCTTCGTGAAGGGGAGCCAGCCGGAGAGAATTTTGAGGGGAGGGACTGAGCACCTCCCCCCCACCGCAAATGTCACCCTTCAAAAAGGTAAGTGACTTTTGTACATCCCTAGTCAAGAGATGACTTTATGAATGTAAATACAGAGGCTTCACAACAGGGTGCAAACCACTGGTAACGCTCAAGAACCAAAAGGCCAGATTAGCCTTTGCCAGCAAACACCTAAAAAAGCCTGCCCAGTTCTGGAATAAGGTTCTTTGGACTGATGAAACCAAGATTAACTTGCACCAGTATGATGGGAAGAGAAAAGTATGGAGAAGGAAAGGGACAGCTCATGATCCAAAGCATACCACGTCATCTGTCATCATTGTAATCATTTACGCAGCTTATGACGGCTATAATGAGGAAGCAAATGGTGGCCGCAGATGTGGCCTCCATTCGTAAGTCAGTGTGGACAGCAGCAGGAAAGTGCTCCATTTCGCGCACCTTTTGTGGGGTGAGGGGCGGGCGGCTTCGTTCCGCCACAGATTTCCACATTCAGCCTCACCGAGATCTGTGGCAGAATTCTCTGACATCCCTACTCTTGACTGTAGATGTTGACAATGATATGCCTACCTCTGCAAGAGCATTCTATCTGGCTAGATGTTGTGAAAGGGTTCCTCTTCACCATGAGCAGAATTCTGCCGTCATCCGCTTTAGTTGTCTTCCGTGGTCTTCCAGGCCTTTTGCTGTTGCTGAGCTTGCCAGTTAATTCCTTCTTTTTCAGGATGTTCCAAACTGTTGTGTTGGCCACTCTCACTGTTTATGCTATCTCTCTGATGGGTTTATTTTGTTTTCTCAGCCTAATGATGGCCTCCTTCACTCGCATGGACATGTTTGGACCTCATGTTGGGAGTTCCAGTGAACAGCTACCAAATGCAAATGTAACACTCAGAACCACCTCCAGGCCTTTTGTCTGCTTGATTGGTCAAGGGTAGGGTTGGCGGAGAATTTCTCCCTGAAACTTTGGGGGGCCGAGTGCCAACGTGTTCGGCCCCCCGAACAAGTTTTGGGGAGAAATTCTCCGCACCCCCCACCCCACCACACACCCTCGGGACGGGACTTACCTTTCCCGAATGTCCCTCCCGGCGGTGGGTCCCGGCGGCGGTTCGTCAGGTCTTCGTCAGGGGCGGGGGCAGCAGCCAATCTTTCGACCGGCCGCTGCCGCCCCATTCCAATAAAACTAAAAAAAAAAAACGCCTCCGTGATAGGCTACGTGATGATTAACGTAGCCTATCATGGCTAGATCTGCGAAGTCAGCCGTGATAGGCTACGTAAATCGTCACATAGCCTATCACGGCTGACTTTGCAGATCTAGCCGTGATAGGCTATGTTAATTGTCATGTAGCCTATCACGGGGGCAGTTTTTTTTTTAACTTTTAATTTTGTGGCTGGGCGAGGCGAGGCGCCTCCCCCCCGGCCTGAATTTCGGCTGGGCGAGGTGGGAAGCCTCCCCCCCCGGCCTGAAATTCGGGGGGAGAGCAGCGAAGTGCCTCCCCCCCACCGCGAAAAGCTGTGAGCCCAGGTAAGTGACTTTCGTGCACCCCTACTCACTAGTATTAATGGATTTGGACTGTACTCTTACTTTTGTGAGGAAAAAATGACTGCAAAAGATTTTTTTAAAAAATGTTTTCAAGACTTTGCTCCTAGTCATTTCTCCTGTTGCCATGTAATTGCTTGTACTTCCAGAAAGGAAGCTATTACCAGACAATTTAGGATTAAAAAGACATAGTTATTTTGAAGCAATTGCCAAAATGCTTTTTGAATCACAGTGTTGTTGTTTTTTCTTCTTAAAAGGCTCCTCAGGTTTGCTGAAAAATTAGGATTTCACAGGATTCATTGAAGTGCTGTTGAGAGGGACAATATCCTTCAGATATAAATCCAATTATTTTGTTTCCATGAAATTAGCATAGTGTAAGTTGTTTTTATGCCTGCTGGGAGCCCTTGTATCTTTTTTTTAAGGGAAACAGAAAATGATACACTAAACCTTACAATAAATTAAAGCGAAGTACCAAGAACCTTACAGTAAATTAAAGAAAAGTACTGAGGAAAATCTTAGAGAATGGGGGAGTATGGAACCTTATCCAAATGTTGTAGTTGGCCAACATTCCCAATGATCTAAAGCAAATCTTCAAATCCAAAAGCCTCTAACCATTAAAATAATTCAGATCCCAGGCCAAATTTCTTGACTAGACATTTAACTTTACCTGTTATTAAAACAAAGACACTCACTCCCAAACTTCATGTCTTGATCCAAACAAAACTTTTGGCCTTGGCCTGACTCTGGTATTTGTGAACTTGAACTGAACTATGCAATCAGTGTGGGCTGCATCTGTTATATTTTGCTGACATGAATGGCCTAAATCTACATATGAAGCCCACACTTTTATATTGCGAGTTTTGTAAGAAAGGGGCTGGTGGGCAGTTAGCAGCCAAACTGGCTAAATGATACAAATTAACAGAAAGGATGGATTAACTAGGGAAAAATGGACTAGGGCTATAACTGATATGGGAGAACCAGGATGTTCAAGCTCATTGAAATTCTCCAAACTTTACTTCAAAACTCCATTTGGCTCACTCTCATTCTAATTTGTGATACAGTTTCTTGATATGTTTGAATGGGAAAAGTACGCATTTTTCAAAAGTGTGCACTTTTCCTCATTGACTAAGGTGTGAAAATGTGAATTGTTTTTTTAATATACAACTTTAAAAATGCACAAAGCTGTACATTTTTAACATTGTGCATTCCTTAATGTGTGCATTTTTAAAGGTATGCATTTTTTAAAGTACTTATCTTGGGGACACAAATGGAAGTTTGGGACTTGTGAACATTTTCAGAGAATGTGTCTGGGGTTGCAAATGGGGCATTTTTGAGTGATTTGCAACCTGAAACAAAATTCTTATATATACATATGATGTAATCATGCTTACCTGAAAGTAAGTTCCATTGAAACAAGGGATGTACAAAAATCACTTACCTGTTTGCGGATTATGCTGATGGTGGGGGGGAGGCGCTCCGTCCCTCCCCCCAGAATCCTGGACAGGGGGGAGGCGCCCCGTCCCTCCCCGTGGAATCCTGGATGGGGAGAGGCGCTCCGTTCCTCCCCCCCCCGGAATCCTCTTTGGCCAGCTGTGCTCCGCTGCGGCTCCGCAGAGCAGCCGGCCAGGCTCAGCCAGGCCAGAGCTGCCTGCAGCTGGATTTCCGGCCACGGAGGGCTCTGGGGAAAAAAACAAAAACAAAAAACCGCGTATGCAAATGGTGGCGGCTACGGCAGCCACCATTTGCGTTCCTTATTTTTGACGTCTTAATCTACGTAAATATTTTCGTAGACTAAGACGGCGAAAATAAGGGGAATGCAAATAGTGTAGTGGACGCTATTTGCATTCCCCTGATTTTCGCCGTCTTAGTCTACGTAATTATGTACGTAGACTAAGACAGCCCAAAATAAGGAACGCAAATGGCGGCGCCATTTGCGTACGCCTTTTTCTTTTCTTTTTTACCCAGTTGTTTTAGGCTACGTAAGTTTTTACGTAGCCTAAAATGTCTGGATTAAAAAAAAAAGGCGTACGCAAATGGCGGCGGCCATAGCCGCCGCCATTTGCATACACCTTTTTTTTTTTTTTTTACCCAGATGTTTTAGGCTATGTAAAAACTTACGTAGCCTATCCCATGGGTGTAAAAAAAACCCAAAACCTGCAAATGGCAGCGGCGGCAGCCGGTCGGAAGACCAGCCGCCGCAGCTGCCGCTGACGAAGCCACCGCCAGAGCCGCCGCCACCCAGAAGATCTGCCCCAGGTAAGTCTCATCCTGGGGGGATCTGTGGGGGTGGCGAGGGGGTGGCAGGCCATTCTGCCACAGATTTCGGGGGGCTGAATGCACTGGCATTTGGCCTCTCCAAGATCCGTGGTGGAATTCTCTGCCATCCCTAATTGAAACTAAGTTCCATATGCATAGGATTGTGCTATAAAGGAATTAACTGTACACCCTGATTCTAAGATCAGAACTAGACATTACAGGAGATGTGTGGATGCTGCTGAAAACAACAGCCTGTAGCTCTTCCTCTTTGCTTTGGGAACTTCTAATAATCCAAATTACATTTTGTAATCATATTCTAAGTTTCTCCAGCCCCGCAAGCAGACAATGAAGTGGAGCAGGAGTAGAGATGGTGCCGACAACTGACTGGGCCTGGAAGTCCATTGGGTTCCCCCCTGCCCACATCCCCGGATAGTTCCCACCAAGCCCCTGGCCTCATGCCTGCTTGCACCCTTCTGGACACTCCCCATACTCACATCGTCCTGTCTGAGAGCGCCCGCCATTTTGCCGAGGTTGTTGTTTTACGAAAAAGGGAGCTAATTAAAAATGTGTGTATTTAAGTTTGCACACATGTAGGCTGGGAAAGCTTGATCTATGCAATATGAGAGGCATAAGGCCTCTAATATTGCATAGATCAAGCTTTCCCAGCCCAAATGTGCACATATTTAAATATGCACATTTTTTATTAGCTCTTTTTTTGTAAAAAAAATAACAACTCGGCAAAATGGCGGGTGCTCCAGGACGGGACCTGGGATGAGTGCAGGTGGCTCACCGAGATCATGGGGGGTTGAGTGCAGGTTTGGGGGGAGGTTGAGTTAGGGCAATGCTTCAGCAGGCCTGGCTCCCACCAATACAGGGCAGGGGTGGGTTCGCACATCCCTAAGCAGGGGTAGGGAAATTCACAATGTGTGATGTTTTGTATTACTAGATGTTACCACCACAAAGAGAAGAGATAGAGAACAGCACATTGATGACAGCCACTCACCCATAGTTTCATAAAGATATTGAACACCAGTAGGCCTAGAACTGAACTCTGTGGAACACTGGTGAAGTGTTTCCAGGTAGAGGAGGAATAAGCCCACATCACCACCTTTTAGTGGTGATCTGTTAAAACCAAAAGAAGGACATTTTTTTAAATACCCACAGTGCCCCCACAAGTGGTACACCAACATATTTTTGATTAGGGATGGACAGACGTTGTCCAGTTTTGACAAGACTCGCTACGCTGCGGCCACCACCCACTTCTCCCAGACCCGCTCGCCGAACAGCTGTGCCTCTCTATGCTGGGCACCGGCAGAGGGAGGCATGGTTGTTCAGAGGCAGCAGTGCTAGCCTCTTGTGCTCCTTCCTTGCAAAGACAGCACAAAGGGTCTTTTCCAAAAAATTCAATTTACATAAAATTGGCTTTTATGGAAAAGGCCTCCTCTCAACCCTTCAAGCCTCTGGGGACTCTGGGGGGCAGGAATTCCCATTGTTGCTTGCCAATCCTTCATTCTCTCATTCCTTTCAAGCACTGGCAGAGAGAGGCGAGGTCGCTCTGTGGCGGCAGTGGCCTCTCACGCTCCTTCCTTGCAAGGACAGCATAAAGGCTTGAGAGAGGGACTTTTCCATGAAGGTCAATTTATGCAAAATTTGCCTTTACAAAACAGGCCAAGGCCTCTGTTGAGCAAAGAGTACAGACTGTCATGCTTGCTTGACTTGGCGGACGCCAAATTGGCAAGCGCAGGGGTCCTTGAACTGACATCTGGGGGCTGACCTGGCAGGAACCTGCTGAGTTCAAGCCCCTAAACAGGTGCTCACATAATCCCTAATTTTGGTAACCAGGCCAAAAACCAGACAATTTTTGTTACTCTGGTCCTTACAGATGCAGATTGCTCACAGCATTGTAAAGGGTTGAGGGCAGATATGTCCTCTATGTCTGGCTGTTTTTAGGCCACAAGACTGTGAACAGTTCCCTTCCCAAAGAGTAAAACGCACCAGAGTATTTGGTAATTGGGGTGATTTCTATTCACAAAAGGTCTTCTTCAGTAGCAGTGGTCCCCACTGCACCATCAACTTTGGCAGTAAAAGAATGGCCGGTTTTAGTGCCAAGTTTGCTTCCATAACTTCCTTAAGTTAATTTACCTTAGAATCCATTGCACTGAGTACATATCCAATTATAATCTCCTTCAAATTTCCCTGATGTTTAAATGCAGTTTTTTTAAGCTTGATTTCTGATTGAGTATCATGCAAGCAACTTACTGCTTTCTGCAAAATAAAGATAAAACATAAAAAAAAAATTATTAGAACACTGTCTTGAATTTTCCTTTATTGCTCTGGAATAGATGCTATCAAAAAGCAAAATAAATTCAAAACAATAATAAAAAACCCCTCAGGAATTAATCTACAGCCTCCAAACCTTTCAAGATGAATGTCTTAACTTTAAGAACACAAATATTCCATGGTTTATCTCAGTACTTAAAATAAGATGCTTTTCTTGCACCCACTGCTGTAAAATATGCCTGCTTTATAGAAACACAAAGAGATTTCAGTTCATTTTCTGCTCATATTGAGCACCATAAGCTGACTTGCAAGGCTCTCTATATCTGGCACAGCTGCGCCCTGAGTCATGGCTGGATATTTTAGGAGCCTCTATAATAACATCAGTGGCAAAAATAAAATAAGCACAATGGTGCTAATAGAAGAGAACATTGAAGTATCCAGTTAATGTATAATCAATATTGCAATGTATGTGTAGTTTCCTAGTCAAAGGGGTGGGGTCTTTAGATATACCAATGAGAAACTGAGAATGAGCAGAATATTCATCAACAAATTTTCTAGGTTCCGTAACAATATACAGCTAAATCCAATTCCAACAGTGGAACCAGGAGGGGGGCAATTCCTCCTCCCTCCCAGTTCCCCTCCCCCACATGCCTTCAAAATCTGCTCCGGAGGAGGACAGGAACAGCCGTTTGGGTAGCACAGAGGGCTGCAGTGACAAGAGAGAGGGAGGAAGTCCCATTGTGCTAGTGAATTCCCACTAGCGTGACAGGCCACTGTGCAGAATTCTAGGAGACTGCTTTATTCAAAGTTTGTAATGTGACCATTTCAGAACTACTGCTCTGAACTGGTAATTCAGCTGTAGGCTGCACTTTAGGACTAAGGCTCATAATGATAAAACACAGAGGGTTGGATTCAGATTTAGGCCCAGCCCTCAACATACACAAACCTAGTCTCCCTTGCTGGGTTGAATGGTGGGGTAAGCAGCAGGGTGCTTTAACAGGGGCTCCAACTACGCTGGTGGGTGGGGAGGTGCTTGACTCATGTTCAAGTGAATGTGAATTCAGGCTCCCTTCAGATCACCCTGATCAATGTGGGGAGGTCAGGGACTGAGGGAGTAAAGGCTGGTGTGCATAAGGACACTGGGGCAAGACTGACGTGCCTGGCCCCATACCTCTTACACATGTTTAAATGCCTTGCCCGAAAAGTGCTACAGCCACATAATCATCTAAGGTGGGGAAGCCTCACCTCTATGCATCAGGGTTTTAGGATCCAGGGACTGGATCCACTGGTCGAGATCTACACATGAAGACCTCCTCACCTCAGACATCCACACAAATGCATGGACAGTAGAGCCAGGACCACAAGGAGATGCACAATGTTGGGTAGGGATTGATAGACCTGATCCCCCAGCGAGCCTCCATTTTGCATAAAAATGGCTGCTCGTTCTTTTGCATAAAGGGCCTTTTACACAAATTGCAGCCATAAAGCGGCCTTTTACTGTAACCATAAATGGACCATTTACACCTGTAATCTTGTGGAGATGGCTGCTTTATGAACACCATTTGTGTAACAGGCCCTTTATGTAAAAGAACGAGCAGCCATTTTTATGCAAAATGGTGGCTTGGCGGACCAGCAGACTGCTGTGCTTGCCCAACTTGGCACATGCCGAGTTAGGCAAATGTGGTAGTCTGTGGACTGGCATCCAGGAGGCCAAGTTGGGGGGAGTCCACCACACTCCACCCCCTTCTCAGACTCCCGCAACATCCCTAATGGTGGGTGGCTGGCCAAAGGTGCAGCCCCCCCTGCTCTATTGAACACAGTTTGCCCCTTCATCCAAGTAATCGTTGAACTAGTTTCACAGTTTGAGATACAGATGGACTTCCAATTTTATTTCAGGTTTTTGGATTTGATTTTCAGCAAATCACTTGAAATTTTTCATCAGGCCTAATTTCAAATGTAGATCTATGATTCGTTTAAATATATATTATTTTGGCCCATTATGGTTTTGCTTTATTTTTTTATTTCAAGAAAAGGGTATTACTTGCCTACTCTCTGTCAATGGGTATTATTGTCATCCATACATTGCAAATCATTAATGGCTATGCAAGGCTCAGCTGTTTTTTTTTAAATGTTTTTGTCATGCTAAATGATACAGAGCTTTAGCTGCCTTTGTAGTTCTCGTATGCCGCTTTGCTTTATCTCAGACAATTCCTTTTTTTAAATTAGGCTCCTCTAACTCCAAAGAGTCTTTATTCCTCATTAGTCCATTTCACAAATTAATAAATCATTCAGTGTTGAGTTAATAATCGTCCTTCCATCAAAACAGGCTGTTAAAAGTCTTCTTTCAAATTATTGAGTATGATCCTCAGAATGTATTAACATTTAGGTTCTTTCAAAGTTCTTCCCCTAAAACTTCAGAATGAGAGAATTTGTGACAGATGAGATAAGAAAGAAGTTTAATGATAGTCTCATCAGACAACATTAACTTACCTCCCAAAAGCACTTCTCAAAAGTTATACTAATTTGTTATTTTTGCGATGAATAAGGGGGAGCAATGCTTGGAAAAAAGATGTAATACTCATGCATGCATTATACTATATTATTCTGTTATGTCTTCATTTAGAGATGCGTGAATATGGATGCAAAAAGCAAAAATGTGTGGGTGATGAAGGGATGAGTGTTTGAAGTGAAAGTCTGTGATGCTCCTCCATTGCTACCCTTATTGTCTCCTGCCCCCACATCTTAGACTGCCCCATAGAATGGATGCCCTTGTCCCAGACACAGGTTGAAGTTGGGCCAGGCCAGGAATGATTTCTAAGATGTTCATCTGTGCCCTGGACAACCTGCTGCCATGCTTATCATTGGGCGTATTGCAATGGTTTCACTAAAAGCATCTTCTTGTTGTGTTTTCTACTTGTTCCTCAAAGTCCCCAAGAGTCGTTGTTATAACATGGGCCTTCTCTTACCTTTTTCTGTAGGAGAGTTTGCACATTGCCTATGCAACAACCACTGAAAATGTTCCTGGGGAAAGCTCTGTTCAGGGATGGGGGAAATAACATAGAGAAACACCATGTTCTTTTACTAAATGGTGTAGAGCAGGGGTGGGCAGACTCTTTTCTGTCAAGGACCACATTCCCTCATGAGTTATCTGTCAAGGGACACATGTTGGTGGTGGGTGGGGCTAAAGCTAAAAGTAGACAGTCGCCCCTTTTCTCTTTCTGCCAGCCCCTTCTCTCTCTCTCTCTCTCTCTCTCTCTCCCCATCAAGCTAGTTGTCAACTGCTTTCAAAATTGGGCAAAAGGCCACATCTGGCCCTAGCAAGAGATTCCTGGCAAGAGACTCTCCATGTCAGTGCATAAACATTTCCTGGCATAAACATTGTATTTGATGGACTGGCATGGCATTTTTTTCAATACACAACACATCCCCATCTCTGCTGCCTGGATCTACCCACTATCATAGGAAGTATATGTTAGTGTTTCCCACAGGGCTGAGGAAAGGTGTACAACTGGGCAGCCACAGGACCCTTTTCAGAACAACGCTACTGCTGCTGAATTTTGAATTGCTGTATTCACACACTCTCTAGCATGGCTGAATCAACCTTTTTATCTCTCCACTTTTTCAACTTTTTGTGTAGCCATGGAATGGGGGACCAGGGATATATTGAAAAAGAAAAAGAAATGATTTGGTCCTTCTGCAATGAAATAGCATCTAGAGTACACAAATTGTATTAAGAGACACTCTGAATTTGTCTCATTTGGGGGCCATTTTGAAATGTAAAAGTAGGAATGAACCCTTCCCCCACAGACACAGACACACATACATTTTGTTTTAAGAGATTGAGGATGCAAAGAAGTATATTTGGGGGAGAGGAACCATTTCTGCAAATGCAGCCCAACCACTACAAAAACAGTGGAGAAAGTATATGGCTGTGGGCTTGTCCCTATCATCTTCCAACACAATAGTAGCTAGGGATTTTAGTTACAGGATGGATGGTGAGTCACCAGTTATTTTGTAAAATGAGAGCTGCAGGGTGTGAATGATCATACCTTTTTCTTTTCTTTTTTTCTCCTGACCAGACCTTTTCAGGAAATGTTTAATGTATCATTTCTGCCTTTCAGCTGCAATGATCCTACACCCCCTTACCTGGAAGCTAACATGTATAGGATGACACTTAGGGATGGACAGGCTCACTGCAGCCTGTCATTACTGGGCACTCACCAAACCGCCACTGCCACCCACCTCTGCTCGCTGCACAAGCCACTGGATGGCACAGTGAGCTCCTGGTAGCTGCCAGTCCCCTTAGCAAGCTGCCATTTTGCATAAAATTGGAGGCTTGGGTTTTTCTGTAAAAATAATGCTGCATAAATGTCCCCTTTACAGCTGCCATTGATGCAACATTACTTTTACAGAAAAAACCAAGCTGCCATTTTTATGCAAAAATGGCGACTTGGCGAGGGGACGGGCAGCCGCGGCTTGTGCAGCGAGCAGGGGTGGGTGGCAGTACCGGTTCGGCGAGTGCTCAGTGATGATGGATTGCAGTGAGTCTGTCACTCCCTAAATGTAATCCTATACATGTTAGCTCCCAGGTAAGGGGGTGTAAGGTCATTGCAGCCAGAGTGAAAGGCAGAAATGATACATTAAACATTTCCTGAAAAGGTCTGGATTGTGCAGCACTTGGTGAATGGCCTGGGAAGCACATGGCGGCTTGCCGAGTGAGGTCTGGGAGGCTGGGGGGGGATCTACTGGACTCCACCCCCCCTCATACTCCCGTGATACCCCTAATTGCACTGTAACCAACCCAGCTCTCCCAGAGTTCCTGAATTAAATATTAACCTGTCTTCTGGCAACAGCTGTCATTAGTGCCTCGGCCAGCACTGACTGGCATTTCACTAGCCCTGCCTCTTGCTAGTCTTGCACAATATAATAATAATAATAATAATAATAATAATAATAATAATAAAAAATAACAACAATAATAACAATAATTGTAATCTTGCACAATATAGATTAGTTCAGTGATATGGAGAAGAGGCAAGGAAGGATACAAAGCAATGAGGCAGGAAAATGACTTCTTTCTTGTTATAATATATTGCACTGCAGTTGCAAATATATTCAGCTGTAATACCTGTTGGCCGTCCCAAGAATCTATGACTGCAACCCCAAGGACTAGCAATGCCCTGTTCTGTGAGCGGAAGGGGGGGGAATAGTGTGCCCACACTCCTTTTTTGCTCTTCTCTTCCTGTGGCCTTTCCCACTGCCACCAGGTGAAAATCTGTATTTCTCTGACTGCCTCCACCAAACTAGCCTTAAAACTATCAGGGTCCCAGGTAACAGCTTTAGGTAGTTTTGGGGCTGGTAATTAGATATGGGTGGATAACCCAAAAGAAAATAGACCACAGCATTTCAAACACTGGAGTTTAACTTTTACTGAAGAAAAATGTCAGCAGGAAAAATTAAATAGATGGATGGATGGATGATAGATACATACGCACGTGCACAAGCACACACACTACAAGAAAACCCTATGAGCAATAGGGCCACTTATCTGAACAGTATTTTCTTGTGATCCAGCTCTCTCAATTAGTTCTCTTCTTTCAGAAGCTCTGACTCCTTATTTATTTGAGGATTCTGTCCTTTTCCCAGCCACCTAGTGGGATCACTCTCTGTAGATCTTTCCTGAAAATGTAGGGTAAGGCAAGGTCTCCAGTCCACATAAGGTTCCAAAGCATGCAGGATAAAAAAAGAAGAAAAAGATAAATCCCAGCTTTAGTGATGATGAAACATAATAACACAGATGGCAGGCAGTCTCATTGAAATCAAAAGCAAAGAGCATGCTAAAATATCACCCCTGATGGGATGAAAGGGAAGCTCTCTACTGGGGTCAATAAACATTGGGGGAAAGGCAGGGGGATGAAGGATTTGACTCTTGATATGAGCTTAAGTTTAATATAATGGGTTCAGGGAATTCTACTATTCCTTGATACTATAAAAGGATAATATAGAGGCAAGACTTCCTTATTGTGCCACACACCATTTTAACAGAAGCCTATGAACCCAATAGGCTTGTATTAAAATGGCTTCTGGCAAGGAAAATCCTGAAACAAACTGTAGAGCTGCTGATGACATGCAAGCTGGCAATTGAGTGAAAAAGATCAAACTTTTGGGTGAAAGGGCAGATAGGTATGGACCATGGTAAACACTGTTCCCTATTGCTGTCGGGCATCTTAAAGCAGCAGCAAAATTGCTTGGTGACAGGCTCCCAGCCAACCCGGGCCCAGGGGAGACCTCTTCAAAGGAGGAGATTGGGGTTCCGCAACAAGCACCACTCCCACAGATGACATGGGGCAGCCTGAGAAGCCCCATCACAGGAATGCCTCCCCTGGGCCTCAAATAACCCCTTCGATCTCATCCCAAGCCCAGCCTTGGTTCCTGATTCTCTTCCCTTGTCCTAAGGCTCTCCAGAGCATAGGCAGTGGCTGACCAGATGGGAGACTTAAAGTTGCCATCGGAGCACGTGCCTGGCTACCAGAAGACCCTTTTATGCAAGTATTATTCAGGAGGAAGGTACTACTTAGGAGCAAGGGTCTACTCTAGAGGAGAGGAAACCACTGAACCAGGAAAAGAGGTAGATGACAACATATATATATATATATATATATATATGACGTCAGACTACTCCTTTGTTGGGTTAACAGCTCCCATTTAATTCCTTGCTTACGCACATACCGTGTTTTTTTTTTAGAGCTTTCACTGAATTCCTCGCTCAGGTCAGAGTGAGGACAGCAGGCAATCAAGTGCATGCATGAGCTTGGAGGCCACAGAGCATGGTTCCTAGAGCATTGTTTGAAAGAATGCTATGCCACTATAAGAGCCACACTCTGTAGTTGGTCCTGCTGGTCCCTCCTTTCACTTTCTCCTAGGGGCTGGAAAGCATGGGGTCATTGTGGGCCGCAGAAGGTGAGGTTTGCCTGCACCTTCTGGGCCATGGGTTGTCCAGCTCTGCTGTAGGCATTTCACTTTGAGCTGGCCTGGAACTCGTACTTCTCATGAGCCTTGAGCACTATATTTTTAGTGGAAAGGGGGTATTAATTAAATGTAAACAAATACATACATACATACGTACATACATACGGATTCTCCTTCCACTAAAAACTATGTTTTTAAAAGAAAAAAATGAGTGCCTTATCATAGTAGGGTATATTTAAATGTTTCTTTTTTTTCTTTTTCCCCCCTCTTTATTTTCTTAAATCAGACTATTGAAAACAAAATCAAACATTTGGATACATTGCTTTACTTCTACAGAAATTAATAAAGCATGTCCATTTTTGGAAGGTGTTATTTGTCCTCTCTACTTTTTTTGCATACAACATTTTTCCTACAGTACAACATATAAGCTGTTAATTACCTGTGTGGTTGACTATCAAATCCATCCAGAGAATTAAGAAGATGAAACAAGGGATTTAATGAGATTTTATAGCCTAACATTTTCCCATGTGTTTATTAATCATTCTCCATTTTGTGTATCTTTTATTAGGAAATAAATTTCAGGACTTTGTGATGCCATTGTGTTCAGTAGTAACTAAACAGATCCGGGTCTACACGTCCAGTCTTCATGGAAGTGTGGGCTGTGCATTCACATTTTGAATGCTCCCCTATGTTCAAACAAAGAGACAAACGAAACCAACCCAAATTCCTTGAAGTAGAAAATTAGCACAGCGAGAGACTTGGGTGAGGACACTTTCCATGATAAGCTATGTGGTTACTGGGTTTTTAATAAAAAAATACATAGAGGGATTATTTTTACATGGGAAAGCATTCAGAAAGGTAACCTCTGTGGCCAGATGTCCTATTTTCCCCTGGACAACCTGGTATTTTAAGGGCTGCCCAGATAAATGTCTGGATTCAATATGCCAGGTACTGGACAATAAGTGGGGTGGCAGTAGGGATGCTGGAGAAATTTGAGATGGATTAAAATGAGCTTGGATTTCTAAGAATCTGACCTGAGGAATCTACTGCGGAGTTCCCCCCCCCTTAGGCCGCACAGAGTCCATGGACTTTCGGATGATTTTTTACTTTCCCGAAATTTACGCATATACATCCATAGAAAAATACATAAGTTTCTGCTGATGAAATTTGAATTGAATGGGGGACAATTAGGGATGTCAGAGAAATCCGCCACAGACTCCAATGAGGCTGTATTCTTTGGAATCCGGCCTCCTGAATCCACGGTGGAACGGCTCACTTACCTCTGCTCCAGGAAGATTCTGTGCAGAATGGCACACTGGCTCTGGAGTGCCGGCAATACAGTAATGGTGACTGCCATTACCATTTCGCTGGGAGGAATACAGCCGCAAATGGCGTAGTGGATGCCTCTTGAGACCATAAAGCGCTGAGTTTAATGTACATAGAGCCGTAAACGGCTGCAATTAGGTTAAACGCAGAGCTTTACAGCTGCAAGTGGCATCCACTATGCCATTTGTGGCTGTATTCCTCCCAGCAATACAGTAATGGCAGCTGCCATTACCGTATTGCCAGCAGTATGGAGCCGGAGTGCGGCTCTGCAAAATTCCCCCGACGCTGACACGGAGCCGCTCTGGAGGATTCTGGGGGGAGGAGGAATGGATCACCTCCCCCCCCCCGGGCAGATTCCCCACCAGACCAGAAGGTAGGGAATCCATCCATCCCTAGGGACAATACACTAAATGTTACATACTGAGGTAAATTATGTGAATACTTATGTAAATACATACATAAATATTTACGTAATTATTTTCATATTTTTCCACATGATGAAAAAAAATATTCACATCCATCTGTGGGCAGATGATGGAACAAAAGGTGTCTGACAATCCACAGAACACAGACGGAGCAGATTTTATACAGTCTGTACATCCCTAGGTGGCGGCTACTCTTTTAAAAACATAAATGAATCCAAAGTCAAGTTGCTACAGCTGCAGCAACTGAGATGAGCTTCCTGTTCTGTAACATGAAGGGAAACTTCAAATGCCTCTGTGTAGGGAGGGTAAGGGAAATGACATCATTTGCATTTCCTGTACAGGGCATAGCTGTTTCCCTAACCTGTGGTGGGCAACATGTGGCCAACGGACCACATGCAGCCTAAAGTGCACCCCTCAGGAGGTTCCAGTTTTTGTTCTTATTTTTTGCTAACAGAATGGCATCCAGAGCTGCTAGCTAATTGTGAGCCTTTGGGGGCTCCTTTGCTGCTCTGGATGCCATTTTGTTTTTATTTGGTTTGTGGGGAGGTTATCTCTCCCCTCACCATTTTTGGCATCCATGGGGTGTGTGGCCCAGGGGAAAGGAGGGCAAAAATAGCCCCTGGACCTCCCAAGTTGCCCACTCCTGCCACAGGGACAGCTATTTTTTTTCCCCATACAATTGCTCTGTAAAGGAACTGTAGACTATTCCCTTCCCTCCCTACACAGGTGCATTTGCGGTTTCCATTTGTGCTGCATGACAGGCAACTCAGCTCAGTTTAGCTGCTGTACTGCTGTGGGCATGGCTCCCTTAATTATTTATTTACATTAAAAGAAAAACAGAGAGAAAGATCAGCCACCCACCCACCAGACCACCTTATGTCCTTATCTTCTAGTAATAATCCGAGCACTGCCACTAGAAGGGAATTGAAATGCAGACCTCATTTGTCATGACTGCAATTTGATTTGTGGGGGGATAAAGATGAGAATGATTGAACTGTATGGGGGTAATTTATTGAAGGGAAATTCATTTTGGAGCAGGATCTGAATCATCTGGGGGATAATTAATTGAATAGGAGAACTGATTTGGGTGACCCAGGTACAGTGCTAATTAATGTAAGGGTTTGGGGAGGGGATTTGGTTGGGAATTTGGTTTGGCTTCTGTGAAATTTAAATGTTAGTAATTATTTCCAAATGTGCATGCATACCTATAAATCAGCATATGAAAATTGTATACAAATTAGTATCCTCTTTGTCCTCTTTTTTTCTGATGGCATATGCCCTCTTTTTGGCAATGCGTATCTGTCCACCATAGTCAGATATGGAATCATCTACACTACTGTGATTTCAGTTGCCTCATTCTGCTACATATTTAAGGACTGGCTCTTACTAACAACTTCTCTCTTTGGGGGCGGGGGGCAGGGCAGACATGAGAGGGGAACTTGCAGTTTCTATTTCCAGAAAGGACAGCATAGGAGACTCTCATCTACTGCCACACTGCTTTTCTCTCTTTCCCATCCCTCAGTGAAGAAAGCTCAGATTGGCAAAGACTCCTGGGCTCTTGATATGTGTATGTTGGTGTCTAACAGACAGGAAGCTATCATTTCAAATGGCATCTGATAAAGCTAAAGCATTAGATAGAACTCACTGACAGCCTGGCAGCTTCAAGGTCAAGATTCAGAAACCTATAAGGATGATAGACAGGATTTCCAAGCTTAGCTAATTCCCTTTTCAGAGTTTGTTCTTTCTGTGTCCTTGAGTTTGGAGGTTGTCACTGTAAGATGCAACCATTCCCCACCCCCTTCTTGTTCATTTCCAGAATTCAGAAGGGAAAAATGGGCAGTATCCAACTATGTCATTACAAAATTCCATTAGCACAAATGACGTTGTGCTAGCAGAAACTAAGTTCTGAACCATGTGCAAGGGAAGAATCCAACTAAAGTTAAGAACATACGAACATAAGAAGAGCCATGCTGGATCACACCAAGGGTACATCTAGTCCAGAATTCTGTTCCCACAGTAGCCAACCAGCTGTTGACCAGGAACCCACAAGCAGGGCATGAGTGCAACAACACCCTTGCACCCATGTTCCCCAGCAACTGGTGTACAAAGGCTCACTGCCTCTGGTACTGGAGATAGCACATAGGTATCAAGACTAGTAGGCCACTGATAGCCTTTTCCTCCAGGAATTTGTCCAACCCCCTTTTAAAGCCATCCAAATTGGTGGCCATCCCTACATCCTGTGGTAGCAAATTTGATAGCTTAACTATGTGCTGTGGGAAGAAGTACTTCCTTTTATCTGTCCTGAATCTCCCACCAAGCAACTTCATAGGAGGATTCTGGGTTCTAGTATTTTGAGAGAAAGAGAGAGAGAAATGTCTCCCTATCCACATTCTCCACACCATGCATAATTTTGTACACCTCTATCATGTCTCCCCTTACCCTCCTTTTTTCCAAGCTAAGCAATCCCAGCTGTTGTAACCTTCTCTCATAGGGGAGATGCTCCAGCCCCTTGATCATTTTAGTTGCCCTTTTCAGCACTTTTTCCAACTCTACAATATCTTCTTTTAGGTGTGGTGACCAGAACTGTATGCAGTATTCCAAGTGTGGTTGCTTGCACCATAGATTTGTATAGAGGCAGCATGATATTGGCAGTTTTATTCTCAATTCCTTTTCTAATTATGGAGTTCGCCTTTTTTAAAAGCTTAAATATGCAATATAACACTACAACCAGAATAAAACCTAGCAGCAATGCAGAGATTTAAAATGCAGATTTAGAACACTAGAGCTAAAAGATTAGGAAGCTAAAATGCTAAAATACTGGGAGAATAATAAAAACAAGTCTTCATCTGGTGCCAGAAGGTGAACAATGTAGGCACCAGGCAAACCTCTTTAGGGAGCTCATTCCAAAGCTGGAGGGCCACAGCAGAAAAAGCCCTCATTCTGGTAACTGCTACATTCCACCAGGCCTTCCCTTGAGGGCAAGTCCACACTGTTCAATTTTCCTGGGCAAATTGTGAAGGAGTGGATACATGATATTCTGGGGAAATGCTAGTGTAACTGCACTATAGCCATGGGGGAATTTGCAGCCATTTTGCAGATCATGGTTGTGGGTGGGACAATATGATCAATATGAGAAATGGCTACCACCACCCCATATGTATAGCTGACTTCACTTAAAGCTTTCTGTGTGCCAGGAAAAATGTGCATGAAAAAAATATACATTTGGAAAATGCACCCAAATATGCTTTAATCAACTGCAGAAAAACATGTATGTTTAAAAGACATGCAACTGATGCATCCATCTGGAAAAAAAATGAACAAAAATATGTACAGATTTTCATGTGAAAAGAAAAGACAAAGCTCTCGTATGGACTCGAGTAGACAGAATGAGCTTCGAAGTGGGACTCAGAGAACTCTGACGACCTTGAGTTCTACTGGTTTGCAAATTGCACATCCCCTTCATGGATCACTGCCTTGTTGTGGTGAAGGGGCTTGCGTAACTCAGTGAAACCATAAGCTATGCCATGCAGGGCCACCCAAGATGGACAGGTCATGGCAGAGAGTTCTGACAAAATGTGGTCCACTGGAGAAGGAAATGGCAACCCACTCCAGTATTCTTGCCAAGAAAACCCCATGGAACAAATCACAAGGCTAAAAGATATGATGCCAGAAAATGAGCCCCTCAGGTTGGAAGGTGTCCAATATACTCTTAGGGAAGAGCAGAGAGTATTTCCAAGTAGCGCCAGAAAGAGTGAAGCGGCTGGGCCAAAGCCGAAAGGACACTCAGCTGTGGATGTGTCTGGTGGTGAAAAGAAAGTCCGATGCTGTAAAGAACAATATTGTTTAGGAACCTGGAATGTCAGATCAATGAATCAAGGTAAGCTGGAGGTGGTCAAACATGAGATGGCAAGACTGAACATCGACATCTTGGGAATCAGAGAACTAAAATGGACAAGCATGGGTGAATTTAACTCAGGTGACCATCATATCTACTACTGTGGGGCAAGAATCCCTTAGAAGAAATGGAGTAGCACTCATAGTCAACAAAAGGGTGGGAAAAGCAGTACTGGGGTACAATCTCAAAAATGATAGAATTATCTCAGTACGAATCCAAGGCAAACCATTCAACATCACAGTAATTCAAGTCTATGCCCCAACCACTGAGGCCGAAGAAGCTGAGGTTGATCGGTTCTATGAAGACCTACAACACCTTCTAGAACTAACACCAAAAAAAGATGTCCTCTTCATCATAGGGGATTGGAATGCTAAAGTAGGAAGTCAAGAAACCACCGGGATAACAGGCAAGCATGGCCTTGGTGTACAAAATGAAGCAGGACAAAGGCTAATAGAGTTTTGCCAAGAGAACACACTGATCATAGCAAACACTCTTTTCCAACAGCACAAGAGGTGACTCTACACATGGACATCACCAGATGGTCAATATCGAAATCAGATTGATTATGTCCTTTGCAGCCAAAGATGGAGAAGCTCTATACAGTCAGTAAAAACAAAACCTGGAGCTGACTGTGGCTCAGATCATGAGCTGCTTCTTGCAAAATGTCGGCTTAAATTGAAGAACGTAGGGAAAACCACTAAACCATTCAGCTATGACTGATATCATATCCCTTATGAATATACAGTGGAGGTGAGGAATAGATTTCAGGGATTAGACCTGATAGACAGAGTGCCTGAGGAACTATGGACAGAGGTCCGTAACATTGTTCAGGAAGCAGCAACTCAATCCATCCCAAAGAAAAAGAAATGCAAGAAAGCCAAGTGGCTGTCTGATGAGGCTTTACAAGTAGCTGAGGAAAGAAGGGAAGTGAAAAGCAAGGGAGAAAGGGGAAGATATATCCAACTGAATGCAGATTTCTAGAGAATATCAAGGAGAGATAAGAAGGCTTTCTTCAATGAACAATGCAAAGAAATCGAGGAAAACAATAGAATGGGAAGGACTAGAGCTCTTTTCAAGAAAATCGGAGAACTCAAGGGAATGTTTTGTGCAAATGCGGGCATGATAAACGACAAAGAAGGCAGGGACCTAAGAGAAGCAGATGAGATTAAGAAGAAGTGGAAAGAATACACAGAAGCGCTATACAGGAAAGATCTTAATGTCCCTGATAGCCATGATATCACTGAACTTGAGCCGCACATCCTCGAGACTGAATTCAAGTGGGCCTTAGGAAGCATTACTAACAACAAAGCTAGTGGAGATGACAGTACTCCAGCTGAGCTATTTAAAATCCTAAAAGATGATGCTGTTAAAGTGCTGCACTCAATATGCCAACAAATTTGGAACACTCAACAGTGGCCACAAGACTGGAAAAGGTCAGTTTACATTCCAATTCCAAAGAAGGGCAATGCCAAAGAGTGTTCAAACTACCATACAATTGCACTCATTTCACATGCCAGCAAGGTGATGCTCAAAATCCTACAAGCTAGGCTTCAGCAGTATGTGAACCGAGAACTACCGGAAGTACAAGCTGGGTTTCAAAGAGGCAGAGGAACTAGAGATCAAATCGCCAACATTCACTGGATCATGGAGAAAGCAAGAGAATTCCAGGAAAACGTCTATTTCTGCTTCATTGACTATGCTAAAGCCTTTGATTGTGTGGATCACAACAAACTCTGGCAAATTCTTAAGGAGATGGGAGTACAAGACCACCTTACCTGTCTCCTGAGAAACCTATACGATGGTCAAGAAGGAACAGTAAGAACCAGACAGGGAACAACTGATTGGTTCAAAATTGGGAAAGGGGTACGACAAGGCTGCATATTGTCGCCCTGCTTATTTAACTTATATGCAGACTACATAATGAGAAACACTGGGTTGGATGAATCACAGGTTGAAATTAAGATTGCTGGGAGAATTATCAACAACCTCAGATACGCAGACGATACCACCCTAATGGCAGAATGCAAAGAGGATCTAAAGAGACTCTTGTTGAGGGTGAAAGAGGAGAGTGCAAAAGCTGGTTTGAAACTCAACAGTAAAAAAATGAAGATCATGGCATCTGGCCCCATCACTTTCTGGCATATAGAAGGGGAAGAAATGGAAGCAGTGACAGATTGTATTTTCTTGGGCTCCAAGATCACCGCAGACAGTGACTGTAGCCATGAAATTAAAAGACGCTTGCTCCTTGGGAGGAAAGCCATGGCAAACCTAGACAGCATAGTAAGAAGCAGAGACATCACCTTGCTGACAAAGGTTCATATAATCAAAGCTATGGTTTTCCCAGTAGTAAGGTATGGCTGTGAGAGCTCGACTATAAGGAAGGCTGAGTGCTGAAGAATTGATGCTTTCAAAGTGTGGTGCTGGAGGAGACTCTTACGAGTCCCCTGGACTGCAAGGAGGTCAAATCAGTCCATCCTAAAGGAAATCAGCCCTGACTGCTCTTTGGAAGGACAGATACTGAAGCTGAAGCTCAAATATTTTGGCCACTTAATGTGAAGAGAAAACTCCCTGGAAAAGACCCTGATGCTGGGAAAGATTGAAGGCAAAAGGAGAAGGGGATGGCAGAGGATGACATGGCTAGATAGCATCACTGATGCAATGAATATGAACTTCAGCATGCTCTGGGGGAGAGCGGAGGACAGGAAGGCCTGGTGTGCTATGGTCCATGGGGTCACGAAGAGTTGGACACAACTTAATGACTGAACAACAACAAATTCCACATCCCTACCATAAAGACTAACAGATTTAGGCTGCAAGCCCATGATCCTTGGGAGGGCATCCTAAGGGCCATAGGATGGTGGAGATCTCTCTCTCGGACTACAGAGAAGGTCTGCAGGCAGAGTGGGATGTCCATTCTCACAAGCCTCCTCCTTGTGGATTTGTAAACCTCCACCATCAGTGCTCCAATGGCAGTAACAGAAAAAAGGGGGCATTCTGGGGGAGTGGTATGCTAGCCCTGGAGCTGGCATACCAATTTCCTCTCCATACCTGTCTCCACATCAAGCAAGGTTTTGGATGTGCTTGTTCCTCCTCCACTGTGGATTGTCCCTCTGCCTCCCCCATCCTCTTTGGATTTCTCTGTTCCTGTGCATACGCTTTCATGGACTACAGGCAGCTCCTCTATTGCAAAGAAGGAGGGGCAGTTCAATGCTTGGAGAAAGTGAAGTCATGATTTATTTATTTTTTCAGACTAATTTTAGGAAGGTTTGCGTGTGATAAGTTATGGCACAAAGTGGAGCACCATCAGCGAGACAATGTGGGATGAGGCATGGAGACTGCACTCCACCACTCATAACTCTGCTATCAATGGCAAATTGTGTGGAAAACAGCTGCTCTGGGCAGACCTCAATCTATAGAAACATAACGTTTCTAGCTGTGTGTCAGTCAAGGACTGTGTAAACCTTCAGCCTTTTCTACTAACTCTGTCATGTTTATTTTCTGCTAGAAAATCATTTTATTCTTTACTGACCTTGGGAACTTCAGTGATTGCCACTGCATTGATGTCTGGTACACCGGCAGTTGCCACAGTTATTCACTGTTCAACTACATAGCCCTATTATGGGAATGTAATACATTAGCTATGATGAGTGCGTATACTTGCCATTACCTATGTGTTTTGTCAGCTGCAATGACTGAACTGTTGAAGGATCGAAGAATAACATCTTTGGAATATTCAAGCCCAAATGGGCCAACATAGATAAAGCGGGAAACATCAGATTTCATAAGCTTGAAGTGCCAATAACAGTGCGAGGGGTGGGTGGATAATATCCTTGTGTTAAGAGGAATGGACTGATATTCTTGCCATTCACAAATGGAATTGGGACTTTCTCATGTGACAGAAGATTCAATATGCAAACAGCAATGCTGCACATTGAAGTGTAAATGTGAAATGTGTGTGTGTGTGTGTGTGAGAGAGAGAGAGAGAGAGAGAGAGAGAGAGAGAGAGAGAGAGATTTGTGTCCATAGCAGCCCATCCACAGATGGAACTCCGGCTGCGGACGGCCCTGGCCAGCTGCTCTGCAGAGCCACTGCAGAGCGGACCCAGCCGGGCAGGATTCTGGGGGGGAGGACCGGATCACCTCCCCCCCCATCGAGGATTCCAGGGGAAGGGACGGAGCGCCTCCCCCGCACACCGTGAATCAATTCCATGAAAAGGTAAGTAACTTTAGTACATCCCTAGAGAGAGAGAGAGATTTAGGGTGTATTTTTCAAGGGTCCTGATATTCTGTTATTATTCCAGTACTGTATGTGACACTTTAAACATTAACAAAAGACAGGTCCCTGCCTCAAGGAACTTACAATCTAAATTTACATAACAGATGGGAGGGAGAGGCATGGAAGAAATCACCAGACAGAGGAGGAGAAGGAATGAGAGAGGCCCAGGCAGACAAACATAACACAAGAGAATGTGGTTGCATATACTTTGGTTTCACTTAAATTCTGGATAAGGACAAAGGGGCTAAGGCTTAGTCTTCATCCACAGTAGAAAAGCTGACACTTTTGTGAAGCCTTTGGCTTAACCTTTGACAAAACACTTCATGGAAGAGGCGTGTTGGGGTTAAAAGGAAGAGTGAGGTAGCATAATGCAAGTGTTCTAGGATGTTTTTGCAAAAGGTAAGCCAGCCTTGTTTGAGCAGTGTTTTCCTTATGGGCAATTTTAACCCATAAGGTTCCTGGCTTTCCAGTTATAAGAAAAGTCTTGGACAACATGGGCATATCCAACCTCTCCAACTCTTTGCTGTTATGGGCTTCCATGAGCACTTGGTTGGCCACTTTGGGAACAGAATGCAAGTCTAGGTAGGCCTTTAGTCGGATTCAGCATGGCTCTTCTTATGACCCATGGCTTGTGACCCAGTCTTGAGTTTTGTAATTAAACCAGTTTGTCTTTGAATATCTTTTATATTTATTTATTAATTTATTTAACTTAAAATAATGTACACAATTTCTACGTTTCTTCATTTATTTTAAATATTTATATCCCATTTCTTTATGTAAAGTAATTCAACACAGTTACAGCTAGTTTTAAAACAATGGGACAATCTTATGCATGTTTAGACAGAGAAAAGGCCTACAACTCCCAGCATTCCCCAGCCAGCAAAGTCAGAAATACAATACCTAAGGAAGAGCAGCCACAACAAAAGTAAATTGGCAGTTAAAAAAGGAGCACTCAGCAATGCTTAAAAAGTCCAAGTCAATCCTATGCATGCTTAGACAGAAAAAGTCTTACAACTCCCAGCATTCCCCATGGCTGACGGGGGATTGCATTGCTGGGAGTTATAGGACTTTTTTTCTGTCTAAACATGGATAGGATTGCACCCTAAGAATATTTCTTACCTGTCATCTAAAAGAAGACAATGTTGGTGCCAGGCAGGCCTCCAGATCCTGTGTGTCACAGATGAAAAAGCTCTTTGTTTAGTTGCCATCCACTTTACTTTTGGAAAAGGTAAGCCAGCTTGGTTTGAGCAGTGTTTGTGATGGGGTGGCACTCAGAGAAGGGCATTGACAGGTGATTTTAGAGCATGGGCAGATTGATATGGGAGAAGGTGTTCCTGGTGGGAGCAATCCTATGGGGATAGGTGGCTGCGTCCAGACTCGGAGGTGACTGCCTATGCAATGCAGTGCAAGTGGAGTGCAGAGGGGATCTTCTCCTCTGCACTCTGACCACCCTGCATTCATGGCTAGATGGCCAAATTCAGCTGTCTAGCTACAGGACTTCAGACCAGGGGGCAGGGGGAGGCTGGACAACACATAGGAAGCATCGTACTGACACATCCACACTTCCCACCCCCAGGAACATCCCTTTTTGCACCACTCCGCACTGCTATTCTGAGCGTGGAGCCCAGGGATGATCCACGCTGCCTACAAGGCAGCAGGGGAGGGGGCGGGAAGGCGGTTTTTGGGAACCAACCTCAGAGTGCGAACTCTGAGATTGGTTCCTGAAAACCGAACAATCCCATGGCTATCTGATCTCATTTTTTGATCAAGTAACCTCCCTTGTGGACCATGGGAATGCTGTAGACATAATATACCTCAACTTCAGCAAAGCTTTTGGCAAAGTGCCCCATGATATCCTGATGAGCAAACAAGCTCAAAGTGGGCTAGATGAAACAACAATCCAGTGGATCCACAGTTGGCTACAGAATCAAACTCAAACAGTGCTTATCAATGGGACCTTCTCCAACTGGGGAGAGAGGTAATGAGTGGGGTACCACAGGGCTCAGTCCTGGGCCCAGTGCTCTTCAACATTTTTATTAATGACATGGAGGAGGAGGTGCAGGGAATGCTGATCAAATTTGCAGATGACACAAAATTGGGTGGGATAGCTAATACTTTGGAAGACAGAAACAAAATTCAAAGTGATCTAGATAGACTGGAGTGCTGGACAGAAAACAACAGAATGACATTTAATAGGGATAAATGCCAAGTTCTGCAGCTAGGAAGAAGAAACAAAATGCACAGTTACAAGATGGGAGATACATGGCTCAACAACACTACGAGAGAGAAAGATCATGGAATTGTTGTTGATCACAAGCTGAATATGAGCCAACCATGTGATGTGGCTGCAAAAAAGGCAAATGCTCTTTTGGGCTGCATTAATAGAAGCATAGCTTCCAAATCCTGGGAAGTACTAGTTCTCCTCTACTCAACACTGGTAGGCCTCATCTGGAGTACTGTGTCCAGTTCTGGGCACCACACTTTATGAAGGATGCAGACAAACTGGAGAGGGTTCAGAGGAGGGCAACGAAGATGATCAGGGGACTGGAAACAAAGCCCTATGAGGAGAGACCAAAAGAACTGGGCATGTTTAGCCTTGAGAAGAGAAGACTGAGGGGAGATATGATAGCACTCTTCAAGTACTTGAAAGGTTGACACAGAGAGGAAGGCCAGGATCTCTTCTCCATCATCCCAGAATGCAGGACATGGAATAATGGGCTCAAGTTACAGGAAGCCAGATTCTGGCTGAACATCAGGAAAAACCTCCTGACTGTTAGAGAAATATGACAATGGAACCAATGACCTAGGGAGGTAGTGGGCTCTTCCACTGTAGAGGTGTTCAAGACGAGGCTAGACAGCCATCTGTCAGGGATGCTCTGACTTGGATTCCTGCAATGAGCAGGGGGTTGGACTTGATGGTCTTGTAGGCCCCTTCCAACCCTACTATTCTATGATTCTATGATTCTATCTAACCACTGTCTAGCAGCCATAGCATTGCACCCTATGTTGCTTAAAGAATGGTGCCACAGGCGCTCTCTCTTTCACACACAGAGACACACATCTATCTATCTATCTATCTATCTATCTATCTATCTATCTATCTATCTATCTATCTATCATCTATCTATCTATCTATCTATCTGTCTGTCTATCTGTCTGTATCTGTATCTATCTATGTCTGTCTCCTTGACAGAATAGAGGGCACATCCTTGCTGTTGTTTCAATAGTGAAAGTTATAGATTTATTTATTTATTTATTTATTAAGAGAAAAGTAGGAAAATAGAACATAATGTATAAACTAGATTCAGGCCTCTCAGTGTATCATTGATACAAACCTGTCATCACGAACCTTAACAGCCACATTTTGAACTGCCCATATGGTACACAACTGTGAGTATCAGGACAATGATGAATGAATTGAAGCCATTTGCCTCATGCCATTCAGGCTGTATTACCGGAAGCCTTTGAAGAGAACTTAGGTCAGGTTTCCATCCTTCCTTAACACTACAGCACATACTTTTGTATTGATAATAATAAAACAGAATTAAACATTGGACAGCCTCTTAAATAACAATTGCAGGCTTTAAGAATTATATTATTTCCAAACTGGTTCTGTTGTCTGTAGTATATTAAGACTGAAAGCCAGTTGCAACTATGCATATGCCATTTTTCTTCCTTCCTGAAAGACATCCACAGCAGTGCTCAAGTAAGTTCTCTGTTTCAGATCAAACGCTTGAAAGGAACATATTTAGCAACAACCAAGGTATGGGAAAATGTAGAACTGGAATGGTGACATCCTTTCTGGCATGCAGGTGATTCAGGTAGAAGAGGGGGCTTAGAGCCCCTATTTTGCCATTCATATCATCAGACTGGATTAAGAATTATAATATTTTAAAACAACAAATTGGGGAATTTCTAGCTTCTGGCATATATAGAGCTTTTTTGCTTCAACCTTGAGGACTACATTTTTAAGGGACAGTCCTACAAGAATAAACAGGGAAGGTGATGCTTCAATGGAATACAAATCCTGCCTCTGTCTAAGCCCTTGAGAGAATAAAAATCCACCTTGAAATTTGAAGGGAACAAGCTGTCCAGCAGATATAACTTTTGACTCTTTAAAGAAGGAATAACATGTCTAACAAGGTACATAATACAGAGTTCTCTGTGGGAGGGAATACTTAGAGACTCTTGTCTCTGCATCAAAAACTAAGAACAGTATTAGCACAATTCATTTTTAAAAATCTAAAGGATACGTTTATTTTGGAGAGAGTAAAACAGCAATCACTGATCAGCTATTTCTTACATTACAAATGGATCCAAGAGGGCTGGGTTCTTCTCTTGCATTTCAGTGGAAAGAACCATAGCTCAGTGGTACTGGTAAGGCGCATGGTTTCCATGCAAAAAGGTTCCAGGTTCAATCCCTGCTACCTAGGGATGTATGGACTGTGTAAATTGTCAGGTGCCTTTTGTTCCATCATCCATTCACAGATGGATTCAATTTTTTCCCATCATGCAGAAAAATATGTAAATAATTACATAATTACATAAGAGGATTCACAACAATCTACATAATTTACCTAAGTACAATTTAGTATATTGTCCCACATTCCATTCAACTTTTTGTCAGCAGCAACTTGCATATTTTCCTATGAATATTTTCCTATGGTAGGCATCATTAGGAAAGTATGAGTCCCTTACCTGGTTCCGGTCAGGACATCTGCTGGGGGGGGAGGTGCTCCGTCCCTCCCCCCAGAATCCTCAATGGGGGGGGAGGCACTCTGTCCCTCCCCCCGGAATCCTCAACAGGGGGGAGGCGATCCAGTCCTCCCCCCCAGAATCCTGCCTGGCCGGCTCTGCTTCGCGGCAGCTCTGCAGAGCCGCCGGCCAGGGCTGTCCGCAGCCGGACTTCCACCTGTGGACGGGCTGCTGCAGACACAAATGGCGGCCGCCGTAGCGGCCGTCATTTGCATCCTTCCAGGCTGCCATGATAGGCTATGTAAGTATTTACACAGCATGCCCCCCAAAACAAAACAAAAAACGGTGTACGCAAATGGCGGCGGCTATGGCGGCCGCCATTTGCATTCCCTATTTTTCTCCATTTTATCCTACATAAATATTTACGTAGGCAATTACGGCGAAAAAAAGGGAACCACAAATAGCGTAGTGGGCACTATTTGTGTTTCTTTCTTTTTTTACCATAAAAACCTACATAAATATTTACGTAGGATAAAACGGTGAAAAATAGGGAACTCAAATGGCAGCCGCCGTAGCTGCCGCCATTTGCGTACGTCGTTGTTGTTGTTGTTTTCCCTTGGCTTGCTGTGATAGGCTACGTAAATACTTACGTAGCCTATCACGACAAAGACCAGAATGCAAATAGCAGCCATGGCAGCCGCGGCAGCTGGTCGAAAGACCAGCCGCCACCAAAGCCGCCACTGGAGCCGCTGCTGTCCGGAACATCTGCCCCAGGTAAGCTTTGTCTCGGGGGGAATCTGCGGGGGGGTGGGGGGCTGGCTGTTCCACCACGGATTTCGGGGGGCTGAATGCCAGTGCATTCAGCCTCACTGAAATCTGTGGCAGAATTCTCCACCATCCCTAGGCGTCATATGTCCTGCTCTGCCACATGTGGTGGAAGGAAGGGCAATACAAGAGTGTGTGATGTGTTGCTTTCTACATAGGGCTGTGTGACGCAGCAAAAACTGAGTTCATTGAGGTTCTCCAAATTGCACCTCAAAGCTCATTCTGCCTCATGTCTGTATCAGATTGCGAGCTTCAGGTTTGCATGAAAAACATTCAAGAGTTCATTGAGGTTCTCCACTGAAAAACATGCAAGAGAGAAACATGCAAGAGATCATTGCAAAATGGATGACATGCAAGACATGTAAGAGAGCTTACTGAAAAAAACATTCAAGAGAGTTGCAAAACATGCAATAGAGTTCATTCAAAAATATACAAAAAGAGCTCATTGACGTTCTCCAAATTCCACCTCAAAGCTTGTTCTGCCTCATGTCCATATCAGATTGTGAGCTTTGGGAGGTGTTTGCATGAAAACCCACTCATATTTTCATGTACATTTTTTTTTACATGTACACACCAATGATACACATTTCATTTTTTTAAAAAAAAAATGACTAAAAAATGCGTATTTTTCTCCCATTGACTAAAATGTGTTTGTGCACATTTTTTTTCAAATGTACACATTTTCATGTGCATTTCTCAGATGGGCACTTCGTCTCCTCCATAGCGCAATGGTAGACCACATTCTTTGCATGCAGGAAGTCCTAGATTCAATCACTGTGATCTCCATGTAGAAGAAACCCTGGAGAACCACTGCCAGTCAATGTAGACAGTACTGAGCTGGATGAACCAATGCTGTAATCCTGTATAAAGCAGGCTCCTATCTTCTTAAAAATACAAGAATCTTTCTCTCTCTTTCTCTCTTCTCCTCCTTCCTTGATGATCATTCCCTCTATTTCTGACATTCAGGCATGTGTGGCAATGCTTATGTAGCTAAAACAACACCACTCGCAAGGGGGAGCATTCTCAGCAGCCACAGAATGCTGACTCATTTTGGGGGGTCAAAAGAAATGGAAACTCACTGGGATGGGGGGATAGAATAGGACAATGGGGCTGGTGGCTTCTGTTTCAGTGTGGCTGTGAATCCATTCTGGGTTTCAGTCAGAACTCTAAGAGAGCTATCCAAGGTGCTGAACCTATTTTGGGGATACAGTTCAGCACTTTTGGTAGCTCATTTAGAGTTCTGGCTTGTTCTGACTGAAACGCAGAATGGATTCACAGTCTCACCAAAATTGGAGCTACCAGCCTCCACTGGAACATCATCATCATTATTATTATTATTATTATTATTATTTATGACATTTATATCCCACCTTTCTTCCATCATGGAACTCAAAGTGGCTACATGTGGTTCCAGATGGTGTCCCCTCCAAGCACTGACCAGACCCAGACCTGTTTAGCTTCAGCAAGATATCTGCTTCATATGCCTTCAGACTGTGCCCTGAGAATAGAGTACTGATAGAGTACAGTGAAAGATGGCATGGCTGACTGATTGGAACAGTGAATGGGAAGCACTCCACACTGCAACATTGTGTTGCAGGGGTTTCCCAGTTGTAAACTCTATTACACATTCCTGTGCATTTTCTGCTTCTATGTACAGTATTGGCTGGGATGAGGGTGGAGGCAGGGATATAAGGGGGGAAAAAGCCTATTATCTGAGGGAAAAATGCAGCAGACCCTGAGAGGTTAAATTACATTAATACATGAGATTCAAAATGTTGGTATCTCCTGAATAAAGTCTTTGAAATTCTTTAGATTCACTCATCACTCCATTAATGTCAGGTCACACATCCTTCACCATTTTCATTAATTGGCATGGTTTCTTCCTTATAGCTTTTCCCTTCTTTATTCAGCCTTTTCTCTCTCAACCTGATGCAGCTGAATTATTAAAGACTATCTTCCTCATCCATCCTTCTGAAATGCAAAGAACACTAATGTCCAAGTGAATTAAGTATGGTCAGCTTAATTTTGAAAGGTTCCAGGGTTCTTTCTTCTGCTCTATTTTAAGAATTGAGCTAAAGCTCCCTGACTTACGAAAAAATGGGATTGCTATGCAGAGTGCACCAAACAGCTACAGGAACAGATTGTCCTGCACAATGAACACCAGTCACTGGAAACTGAGAAGTGTTGTCAGTATCCACCAAGATGTACATTAAAATAGTTTTGGGTGGTAACTGATGTCCGAAATGCATATGAAAGTTCCTTAAAAGTGTATTGTATTGAGAGCAGTTACTGCATGCTGGAGGAGTTGCCTGTATTATTATACTATGTTCCCATATCAACCCATGTATTAAGGTTATTTTCAAATGCTCTCTTCCAGGTGACCTCACTGTCCAACACAAGGCAGGTGGTGACTAGAGAGAAAGACTTAGTGGCACAGACAGAGCACCTTTTATCAGCTTAGGCTGATCCTTATCTGGACAGAGATAGCCTCCCTATGCTTATCCATGCTCTGGTAACCTCTCATCTGGATTACTGCAATGCATTATATGTGGGGCTGAAAATGGCAGTCCAGAAATTTCAGCTGGTACAAAATAGGGCAGCGTGATTGTTAACGGGGACTGGCCAACAGGATCACATTATGCCAGCACTTTTCCATCGGCACTGGCTGCCAGTGAATTTCCAAGCCCAGTTCAAAGTGCTGGCATTAACACTCAAAGTCCTAAATGGCTTGGGGCCAGGAAGATTGTCTTCTCCCATATATACTTGTCCAGACTCTAAAATTGTCTTCAGCAGCTCTTCTCCAGGAAACTCCATCAGATGAAGTGAGGTGGGTGGCTACTAAGAAGAGGGCCTTTTCTGTTGTGGCATCCTGGTTGTGGAATGAGTTCCCCAGGGGGGTTCACCTGGAGCCCACATTGTGTTCGTTTCGGCACCGTGTGAAGACTTTGTTATTTTTCCAGGCATTTTAGTCTTCCAGTTTCTGATGTTTTAAATCTATCATTGTATTTTAAATATTTGCAGTGCTGCTAGATTTGATTTTGTTTCTTACTTTTATTTACTGTAGTTTTAAACTCCGTTATTATAGTTTATCATGTTGTATTTTGTGGTTTTAAATGTGAACCACACAGACAGCTTCAGCAATTGGGCAGTATAGAAATGCAATGAATGAATAAATAAAAGCCTTCTCAGTGGTGGTGTCCTGTCTGTGGAATATCCTCTCAAAGGAGGCCTGCCTGGCCCAAACATAGTCATTGTCTTGTTGCCAGACAATGACATATCCAGTCTGCCAGGCTTTTAAATATATTATTTTAACATGTGTAATATATTTTTTCTGTTTTATATCAGTTTTGTAAACTTTCTTCCCTGAAAGCTTTGCTAAAGGGCAATATATAAATCTCGTAAAAATAAAATAAAGTAAACAAGTAACTAAACTATGAACAAGCAATGTTCGAGATCATCAGGTTTCTGTAGGGATGGCGAAGAATTCCTCCATGGACCCCAGTGAGGCCAGATTCAAAAGAATCTGGCCTCCGGAGTCCATGGAGGAACCAAGTATTTACCTCCACCTCCCATCAAAGTCTGCACTGGCCGGATCCTGCCTGCTGCCATCTCTGGAGCGCCAGCGATATGGCCGCCATTGCCATATAGCTGGCTGATGCTGACTCCACTCCGCACACAAATGGCGTCCAGTACGCCATTTGTGGCCCTAAAGGTCTTAGATAAAGCTAAAAGCAGCCATAAATGGCTGCCTTTAGCTTAAACTAAGGGCTTTGGGGCTGCAAATGGCATCTGCATCTGTGGGTTTTTACATGATAGGCTAGCCTTGCACTTGCACTCATGTTCAACGCTTCAAATGGCACATGCTTGCAAGCAAAAAATGAAATGTTCATGCATCATACATCACCCAAACACTTAGGAAGGAAAAGAGGGAGGGTATAAAGAGAGGAAACCTTTAAGGTGCACTGGAGATAGGATGGATGAGAATTCAATTTGGTTCATTCTTTAGTAAGAAAACAAAATATGCACATTTCTCCACAAACAGGATGAAAAGAACTAGAGATGAATAGAAGAAAACAAAAAACTGAACATGGGAGAAAGCAAAACTGACAGATTCATCTAACCTAACTGGAGATACGTGTTTAGCCAGGGAGTCTTCTTCTGGAGTATTTCTGGTAGAAAGCAGCCTTCTGTGCTGTTTCAGAATAATCAGCATCTCCAAAGAAGCCTTATAAGAAGCTGTTTACCAGGTCAGATTTATTTATTTATTTTGTATCTAGCCTAGTAATATCCCCTGTGAGTGGCAGTGATTTTCTAGAGTCTCATGCAACACTCTTTTACATCATCTGCTCTTGGATCCCTTTTTGAACTGAAAATGCCAAGGATGTGTCTTGTCTTTTCTTTTTTTCCTTTTGCACCAGAAGCATGTACTCTACCCAGTGGTGTTGCTAGGGTTGGACTCTGAGGCTGAAGTCTGGGGTCCCATACAAACAGCCCAGGCATCCGCAAGAGATGGGGGGCAAATGTGTAAATTTCACATTTTAATGTGAGCTTTGCTCATTTTTGCACTTTCAGACTGAATATTTGAGGCCTACAGAGGCAAGGAAAAGAAAAGAGACGTGGCCTAGAGATGTGGAGTGTTTAGTTGGGAGCGGGTAACCCTGAGAAGAATAGCTTCATTTTCCTGGTTGGTTCCATTGCTAGGGATGTACGAAAATGACTTACCTTTAATGAAATTTGTTTCGAGGTGTGGGGAGGTGCTCCGTCTCTCCCCCCCTGAATCCTGGCCAGCCGGGTATGCAAATGGCGGCGGCTGTAGCCGCCGCCGTTTGTGTCCCTGCAGTCAGCCGTGATAGGCTACGTAAATGTTTACGTAGCCTATCATGGCTGATTTAAAAGAAAAAAAAATGTGCGTATGCAAATGGCGGCACCCATGGGCGCCGCCATTTGCATTCCTTATTTTGGCACGTCTTAGTCTACGTAAACATTTATGTAGACTACGGCGAAAATAAAGGAAATGCAAATAGCGTAGCATCTACGCTATTTGCGTTCCCCTTATTTTCACCATCTTTTAAAAATCTAGCCGTGATAGGCTAGGTAAACCTTTACGTAGCCTATCACTTTTTTTTTTTTACTGGAAATGGCAGTGGTGGCAGCCGGAGCAGCAGCCGCCAGGAGGATTTGCCCAAGGTAAGTCCCGTCCCAGGGGGGCGGGGGGGCAGACCGTTTCGCCACCAATTTCGGGGGGCCAAATGCGCTGGCATTCGGCCTCCTCGAGATTTGTGGCAAAATTCTCTGACATCCCTATTTGAAACAGTACTTTTGGTTTGGGGGAAGGAGGGGATATAAATGGGGAGAGAGCCTGTCAGAGAGAGACTAGAGCCTGAAAAGGGAGCAGGAAGAAGCAGCCTGGAGAAGTCTAAGTGCAGCTAGGATAGAGGAACTTGTGTTTTTGCAACCTTTATTTTCTCTTAATGCCTTTTGTATCATTCAGCTCTGTTCTGTAAGTACCTTTAGTAGCAATTTGCTTGCTTTAATTTACCAGTAAACTGTTGTGGGGTGATTGGCACTTCAGACACCACCTCTCCAGCACAAACCCCATGTTATTGGGAAGGGGAAGTTTAAAAGAATGAAGGTAGGACACTTAAGGAGGCAAGAGATCCTTAAGGAGTTGCTCAGGGGTCCAGGACTTAAGGGGAACCTGGTACAGATCAATCCACAAACAAAAACTCAGTTATCCTTCAAAATTCACACTTCTTTGAATCGTGCAATGGAGTCCTCCAGTTTTTTTTAAAAATTCATACAAAAATGTGTTTATTAGGGGACAGTGCACATAAAATTGGTATATTTGTGGAAATAATTGTTAAAATGCATTCTATTAGGAAAAAGGCTTGCAGAAAATGTGCCCCTTGGGCAAAAATGTGTACAAATTACAAAATGCATGTATTAACAGAAATGTACACAAAAATGAATATTTTATTTATTTATTTGCTTTCTACCCCACCTTTCTACCAAAAAATGACACTCAAGGCAGCTTACAATCAGTGATAAAATCAACAATAAGCAAATACAATAAAACACAACCACAAAGTAAAAACATCATCCAGCTCAACAGACCTGTTTACACACTAAAGGACTGCTTGAATGAAGTCGTATTTGCTTGCCGGCAGAAGGATAACAGAGTGGAAATGAACCTAGCATCCTCGGCAAGGAATTCCACAGCCAGCGATTGGCCAGTGAGAAGGCCCTCTTTCACATTTTTCCAAATGTGCTTTTAAAGGTGGTGGTCTTGAAAGAAGGGCCTCTCCTCTCCCAAAGATCTTAAGAACCAGGCAGGCTTGTATGGAAGAATGTAGCCAGGTCCCAAGCCATATAGAATACAAAACTTCATGTAAACCTTCTATTAAAAAAAATCTCAAACTTTGGGACAAATTGAAGATTGGAAGATGATTATTTTATCATTTTAACTTTAGATAGATAAACCTTTTTACTGAGCAGTGTCAGTGCTGCTTACATAAGCCCCATTTTGTTGCAAAAAGGATTACCAGGGATAATTTACTCATTTATTATATTTATGTGTATCCCACCTTTTCCCCAATATTGGGACTCAAGGTGGCTTTACAACATTAAAAACATGTACAGTTAAAACATGTAAATAAAAATATACAAAAGTTAAAAATATAATGAAATCATCAATAATTTATTATATTTATTTAAACAGACCATGGCTGCATGAAAAGAAACCTAGATCACAAAGGCAGAAATATTCAATTGCCCACTGTGAGTGGGTCTTGTGGCAAAGGCACATCAAAACCTCCTTGATCCATTTACTCCATCAGAGACACATCATCTAGAAATAGGCTTCAACTCAAAAGTTTAATAAGAAAGACTCTCCTAGTAACAATACTGGTAGTCTTCAAACAGAACATAAAATAATTGGGGAATCTCTCATTCATTAGTAGAATTCTCTCTACCTTCACCAAAGGTAGGGGCTGACATTGGGCAGGTAAATAATCCCCGCCCCCCCATTTGTCTCTGCCAAATGCATGAGAAGTAACAGTGTGCAGAGCTGCTAAATCTTTCTCTGTTGTTTCCTCCTGGGACCTTTCCTGGGGAGAATACTGACTCCTCCAGTCTTGAGCAGTCAAGTCTGATGTAGCCTTTTTGGAGCTTGCTCTTAAAGGAACAATGGAGGAAGGAGGGTAGACCTCTTCTCTCCCCAACAGGTTAAGCATCCCTCGAGGAGTAGAATTTGTCATTTCCCAGGTAAAAATGCTTGCAACTGGCTTGCATCTCTCTCAGCTGCTTTCTGATGCTTTCATCTCCACATCTCTGCCCCCCGCTCTATCTCCTTTTCCTGCTTTTTATCCAATGTCAGCCCACTTTCCCCCTATCGTCCTCTTCACCACCTCCCTCCAACGCAAATAGCGTTGCCCTTATTTTCGCCATAGTCTATGTAAAGATTTACGTAGACTACAGCGACCAAATAAGGAACGCGAATGGCGGCTCCCTATGGGGGCCGCCATTAGCCGTACGTGCTTTTTTTTTTTTTTTAAGTCACCCGTGATAGGCTACGTGACGATTTACATAGCCTATCACGGCTGACTTTGCAAATCTAGCCGTGATAGGCTACGTTAATCGTCACGTAGCCTATCACGGGGGTGTTTAAAAAAAAAAAAAAAAAAAACCTTTCGAGTTCGCGGCCGGGCGAGGCGGGAAGCCTCCCCCTGGCCTGAATTTTGGCCGGGGCAAGGCGGGAAGCCTCCCCCCCGGCCTGAACTTCGCGGGGGGAGCAGCGAAGCGCCTCCCCCCCACCGCGAACAAGCTTCACAAAAGGTAAGTGACTTTCGTCCACCCCTAGGCAAAGGGAGCAGCGACAGAGGCAGTGGCAACAACAGAGGTGGCAGCGGCAGCAGCAGCAATGGTGATGGAAACCCGATGACAGTGATGGCTCAGGTAAGGAGCTGGGGTACCCTGGCGCAGCTGGGCCTGGGTACCAAAGTTCCAAAGTGCACTGAAGCACTTTGGAGAGCCCCTGACCTACTTCGGGTTTCTTCGTACCCCCTCCGCTTTGCCTCAGAAGGGCCCCGGAGTGGCTTGAAGTGGCTTGCTTTGACTTGGGCTTCGGGCCTCAGGACAAAGCGGTGCACAGCCTTTTGAAAATAATAAAAAATACATTACAAAGTGTAAAAACCATTTACATACAAACTATAAACAGACAGCACAGACACACATATATCTAAAACAATTTCAAATGATCAACACAGGTCATTTAGTTTACTACATCTCCTTTCCTCCTCTCTCTTGTCCTCCCCTTATCTCTTGCCTCTCTCCTTAACCAGTTTTCTCCTTCCATCATTTGCTTGTTTCCTCCTTGTAATCTTTGGATGAGCATGCAAGTGTGCGCCACTGACACATATGACATCAGAAGCACATGCCAGCTCTTGCAGCCAGTTCAAAGGTGGTGGTGGTGATTATGAAAATTGGTCACGGACACTCACATCCAGTCTGGGTATGTGTGGAAAGCTCTTGAGGTGAAGAGGGGGGCAGGGAGAGGGAATAATTTTGATATTTGAGAACTGATGTAGTATAGGGATGGCAGAGAATTCCACCACGGATCTCAGTGAGGCCGAATGCCAGTGCATTCGGCCCCCCGAACTCCGTGGCGGAACGGCCTGCCCCCCCTGACCCTCCTGCCCCCCATGGATCCCCCCCCCCGGGATGAGACTTACCTGGGGCGGATCTTCTGGGCGGCGGCAGCGGCTGCGGTGGCGGCTGCGGCGGCGGCAGCTGCAGCGGCTGGTCTTCCAACTGGCTGCCGCCGCCACCATTTGCAGTCTTCTGTATAAAAACAAAAACAAATGACACGATAGACTACGTAAAGATTTACATAGCCTATCATGGCTGGGTTTTAAAAAAAAAGACGTGGTAGGCTACGTAAAGATTTACGTAGCCTATCATGGCTGTGTTTAAAAAACAAACAAACCCGCATACGCAAATGTTGGCGGCTACAGCCACCGCCATTTGCGTTCCTTATTTTTGGCCATCTTAGTCTACGTAAATATTTACGTAGACTATGACGGCGAAAATAAAGAGGAATGCAAATAGCGTAGCGGGTGCTATTTGCATCCCTTTTTGATCCACCGTTTTAGCCTACGTAAATATTTATGTAGGCTAAAACGGTGAAACAAAAAGGGAAGCAAATAGCACCCGCTACGCTATTTGTGTTCCCCTTTATTTTCGCTGTAATAGTCTACAAAAATATTTATGTAGACTAAGACAGCGAAAAATAAGGAACGCAAATGGCGGCGGCCGTAGCCGCCCACCACCATTTGCGTACGCGGTTTGTTTTGTTTTTTTACTCAGCAGCCACCGCGGCCGGAAATCCGGCTGCGGATGGCCCTGGCCTGGCTGGCTGCTCCGTGGAGTTGCCGCGGAGCACAGCCAACCGTTGAGGATTTCGGGAGGGAGGACCGGATCGCCTCCCCCCCATCAAGAATTCTGGGGGGAGGGATGGAATTCCTCCCCCCCCATGAACAGAATCCATGAAAAGGTAAGTCACTTTCATACATCCCTACCCAATGAGGCCTGATTCCAAAGAATCCAGCCTCTGGAGTCCATGGCAGAACAGGGCACTCACCTCCGCCTCCCTCCAGAATCCACCCAGGCTGGCTCCTCCATGCAGCGATCCTGCGGAGGCAGCTGCTGGGCCCGCATTGCTGGCAATACGGCTGGCCACCACTGCCATGCCGTATCGCTGGGCTAACTCTGGCCGCAAATGGTGTCCACTACGCCATTTGCGTCCCTGTTTTTTCATGTGACAGGCTACACAAATTATATTTACATAGATATTTACATAGCGTATCGCATGAAAAATCAGGGTAGGGGTGGACGAAAGTCACTTACCTGTCCTCGAAGCTTGTTCACGGTGGGGGGGAGGGGCTTCGCTGCTCCCCCCGCGAAGTTCAGGCTGGGGGGGGAGGCTTCCCGCCTCGTCCGGCCAAAATTCAGGCCGGGGGGGAGGCTTCCCGCCTCGCCCGGCCGAAATTCAGGCCGGGGAGGAGGCGCCTCGCCTCGCCCGGCCGCGAACTCCAAAGTGGTTTTTTTTTAAAAAAAAAAAACACCCCCGTGATAGGCTATGTGACGATTAATGTAGCCTATCACGGCTAGATCTGCAAAGTCAGCCGTGATAGGCTACGTTAATCATCACGTAGCCTATCACGGTGACTTAAAAAAAAAAACGCGTATGCAAATGGCGGCTCCCTATGGGGGCTGCCATTATCCGTACGCGCTTTTTTTTTTTTTTTTAAAGTCACCCGTGATAGGCTACGTGACGATTTACATAGCCTATCACGGCTGACTTTGCAAATCTAGCCGTGATAGGCTACGTTAATCGTCACGTAGCCTATCACGGGGGCGTTTCTGTTTTTTTTTCTTTTCTTGGAATGGCGGCGGCGGCAGCCGGTCGAAAGACCGGCTGCCGCTCCCGCCCCGCACGAAGACCCGCCGAACTGCCGGCCGGACCCGCCACCGGGAGGGACATTCAGCAAAGGTAAGTCCCATCCCGGGGGGGGTGCGGGGTGCGGGGGGGTGCGGAGAATTTCTCCCCGAAACTTGTTCAGGGGACCGAACACGTTGGCGCTCGGCCCCCCGAAGTTTTGGGGAGAAATTCTCCGCCATCCCTAAATCAGGGACACAAATGGCGTAGTGGATGCCATTTATGTCCGGAGTTAGCCCAGCGATACAGCACAGCAATGGCAGCCGGCCGTATCGCCAGCCTTGTGGACCCAGAGGCCGGCTCCGCAGGATTGCCGCAGAGCGGAGCTGGCCCAGATGGATTCCGGGGGGAGGGATGGATCGCCTCCCCACAAGGGTGGATTCCCACCCAGACCAGCTGGTAGGGAATCTGGCCATCCCTACTCACCATGTTTAGTCAAGAAGACACTCTCAGTCTCTGCACCACCCCATCCCCCAAATATTTACAGTATAGTGATGATAATAATAGTTACCTACTTATTGTAAGGATTATTGGAATTAAACATGTGACATTCCTTTAACACTCTAAATCTTTATATAAATGCTAAATATGCTTTTCTTCCCTTCCAGTTTATTATGTGCTTAACTATCCTGTTGAAATCAGTGCACCAAAATAATTTTGGCTGGATTATGTGCTAATGTTCTGAACAGCACCTGCCTTTTTAACATACTAAATGTTTAATCCCTAATGGAATATTCACATTTGGCAGAGAAATGTGTGGTACTTTCGTCATCCTTCATTATTTGTATCCATTGTAATTCCAAAGAATATACTCTCCAATGTCTCATTAAAATCTGCATATCTATTGATAGGCAGTAGAGTAAGAGGTATAACATAATAGTCTTAAGGAAGTTTCATTGCCTATTACATGCCACTCTGATTCCATAATAATGATCTAAAATGTGTCTTCTATTCTTTCTTTTTTCTTCTTCATGTGTGCGTGTGTGTGTGTGTGGGTTGGTGATATCAAGAAATGAACAAATAAACTTACTGATGTTGAGCATCTACAAGGGTGCAGAAAGTTTCTCTCATTTTTATACTTTGATACAGCATTGACATTTTCATGGGAGGAAATGAGCTGTTAACTCAGGAAATTTTGATCTGGTATTATTTTCAGTAAGGGATCAAACACCAAGAAAATCTATCCCGAGCCCAAAATAATACTCTCTCATTTGTTTGGTGATTTGTCTTCTGCTGCTGTTGTTATAGCCGAATATGATTTCATTTGTGATCAAACATTTGGTTCGCATAAAATATTCATCTTCCTTCTATGGCAAAATACTGTTAGGCTGGTAAATGCCGCAATACATGAAGCTAATGTCCTAGTTAGAATCAAATTTCTATTTTATGATTCTAGATGTACACTAAACAATTTAAATCTGAGTGAAGAGCTATATTTAATTCCTCAGTATGCATTATTGAATACAGATCAAATCGCCATGAACATTCTTGCTGGGAGTACATTGGTGCTGTGACATTCCTATGGAAGAGGTAATAAAGTTATGTAAAACAGGGCATTATATAGAGATGACCCATTGGCTGATAATTTTTTTTGGTAATGTCATATAAAGAGAGAACAAGCAATTGTTATTGTAAAAGAGGAAGACAAGTTAGCCTAGGAGAGTTACTTGATAATTATGAACATTACTGATTCATTTCAACGGCCCTCATCAGTTTATATAGCACTGGCAAGACTTCTTTTGGAATGCAAACAGTGCCAGCTCTAGGATTGTGATTGAACCAGTTCTCCCTTGTCCTTAGCAAATGCCCAGCCTAGCAAATGTCTTTCCTTGACAAACACCAGGTTCTTGCTGTCCTCTGAAGTTGGACTTGAGAATACTATTCTTTTCTGAGCACCACCATACTAGAAGAGTCCTGACAGGGAGTATGTTTGATTAAGTGTATTTAGGCTTGATTAGAGACAATGGCTTTCTGTCCCACTACAAGTGCTAATTACCACAGGAAAGCTAGGACAGTTGTTCCTTTTACTGCTCTTTTGAACGGTCATTTGTGTATCTTCAGCTTTAGATGCAATTATCACAGTCTGGGCTTTTTTTCATTTCATGATAGTTTTGCACCACCACACTCCAACCCATCCAAGCTATGTAAGTCTATGCATGTATAAAAAACAAACATGGGAAATACAGGGTGAAATTTAGTTCCTTTTGTGCTACTACTTTACATTGAAAATGATTGAAAATGAGAACAGGAATTGGGCAGAAGATGAGCAGTGAGGCCATGTTAGGCAGCAGAGGTCAAGGGGGAGGTCCCTAACATTTTTAAAAAATCTTTTTTCTAGTAACACACACTTTCATACCAGTGGGACTCTTGTTAACCTCCAGTGAAAAGAGTAGAAAGTGCAGGCTACACCAGTACAAGCAGAAAGCTAGAAACATAAAAGTAATAGAGACTATAGAAGGAAAAGACTCTTCAGTGGCAGTGACCTGCAAGGTCTGTGCAATGTTTGTTTTCTTGCCTGAGATCATCATGGCCTACACATAGGGATGCTGGGATGTTGGAGAGTTCCGCCACGGACTCCAGTGAGGTCAGATTCTTTAGAATTCAGCCCCCTGGAGTCCATGGCAGAACGGACTACCCCCCCCAAATCCCCCCCCCCGGAATGGACCTACCTGGCGGCGGCGGCAGCTCCAGTGGCAGCTCCGGCGGTGGCTCCAGTGGTGGCTCCAGCAGCAGCAGCTCTGGGTCGTACTTATGTAGCCTATCACAGCAAAAGGCAGGGACACAAATGGCATAGTGGCCGCCATTTGCATCCCTGCCTTTTGCCATGATAGGCTATGTAAATACTTACATAGCCTATCACGGCCTAATGCAAGGACGCAAATTGCGGCTGCTACAACAGCTGCCATTTGCAGCCACAGCAGCCCGGCAGCGGCTGGAAGTCTGGCTGCAGCCGGCCCTGGCCGGTGGCTCCACGGCCTTGCCACGGAGTGGAGCCAACTGGGGAGGATTGCCTCCCCCCCCCCCGCGGACCCAGGCAGCAGACTGGTAAGTGGCATTCATACATCCCTAAGACAAACTAAAACGAGCTTGGATTTCTAAAATTCTGACATGAGGAATCCACTGCAGAGCGACCCCCTCAGGCCGCACGGAGTCTGTGGACTTCCAGATGATTTTTTTACTTTCCCAAAATTTACACATATAAATCTGTAGGAAAATACATAAGATTCTACTGAGGAAACATTGAATTAAAAGAGGGAGAGTACATTAAATATTATGAACTAAGGTAAATTATGTAAACACTTATGTAAATATTTACATAATTATTTGCATATTTTTCCACACAATGAAAGAAAGAATATTCACATACATCTGTGGGTGGACAATGGAATAAAAGGCACCTGACAATCCATGAATCACAGAGGGGGCAGATTTTACACAATCCGTACATCCCTATTTACATGTGCAACAAGTGCAAGTTTATTACACTGGAAGAAAAAGTGAGAGGAATGGATTGGCGAGTGTCAGCCCTCCAGGGAATAAGAGAAGACAAAGAGTTCTTAGACAGAACAGTGGAACTACAGCAGCAAAGTGAAATTCAGAAGCTGGAAGACCAACAGAACTCATAAACCACACTGACAGGTATCCCTTTCTTCTCATCCAATAAACTTATTGGTTTATTATTAACATGTAGGAAGAAAGCCAGACTATAAAGCACATGGTCTTCGATGTCTACATACCAATGCCCAGAGTATGGGAAACAAACAGAATGAACTTGAATTCTTAATACAGGAGGGAAATTATGACTTGATAGGTATAACTGAAACTTGGTGGAATGACTTCCATGACTGGAATACAGCAATTGAAGGATATAACTTGTTCCAAAAGCACAGAAGGAACAAAAAGGGAGGTGGGGTTGCACTGTATGTTAAAAATACATATCTCTGCACAGAAATACAGGAGGATGAGCTTGGTAGCCCCATCGAGAGCATCTGGGTTAAAATAAATGGAGCAAAGAATAAAAGGAACCTGGCGGTCAGGGTCTACTACCAGCCACCCAATCAAGGAGAAGACAAGAATGAAACTTTTGAAAAGGAAATAGCCAATGTTTCAAGGAAGCATGATGGAGTAGTAATGGGGGACTTCCAATTTCCCCAATATTTGTTGGGAGACAAATTCTGCAAAACATGGCCCCTCCAGGAAATTCCTGACTTGTGTGGTGGGTAACGTCCTCCTACAGAAAGTGGAGGAAGGAACTAGAGGAACTGCTATCACTGACTTGATCCTAACCAACAGATGTGACTTAGTGGATGAAGCAGCAGTTGCAGGAACTCTGGGGGAAAGTGACCATGTTATACTTGATTTCTTGGTTCTAAAGGAAGCAAAAGCCGAGTGTAGCCAAACACATACCCTGGAGTTTAGGAAAGCCAATTTAAATAAACTCAGAACAATGATAAGTAAGGTCCAATGGCAAGTGACTCTAATGAGAAAAGGAGTCCAAGATGGGTGGGAGTTTTTTTAAAAAAGCAAATTCTAAAGAGCAATTACAAACAATTCTAACAAGACAAAAAAGGTGGAAGACAATAGAAGAAGTCAATGCATCTTTATAAAAAGTTTAGCGATTACCTGAAAACAGAAAAGGAGACATATGGGAAGTGGAAGGAAGGGCAAGCAACAAAGGAAGAGTACAGGTAGGTAGCACAGAATTGCAGGGATGGTGTCAGGAAGGCTAAAGCTGAGAACAAGCTCAGGTTAGTGAGGAAGGCTAAAAGCAACAAAAAGGCTTTCTTCAGATAGGTGCACAGTAAAAGGCAGAGGAAAGAAATGGTGGTTCAGCTATTAAATAAGGATGGCAAAACGATAACAGATGACAAAGAAAAGGCAGAAGTGCTCAGTTCCTAATTTGGCTCAGTCTTCTCCCAAAAGAGGATCTATGACCACCCCTGGCGAAGGCAAAGTACAAGCTGAAGGGGCAGGATTGCAGCTTGAGACTGATAGGCATATGATCAAGGAACACCTAATTACTTTGAATGAGTTCAAATCTCCAGGACCAGATGAACTGCACCGTAGAGTAATAAAGGAACTGGCAGAAGAACTCTCAGAACCACTGTCTATTCTCTTTGAGAAATCATGGAGGAGGGGTGAAGCGCTAGATGACTGCAGGAGGGCTAATGTTGTCCCTACCTTCAAAAAGGGGGAAAAGGAAGAACTTGGGAACTACAGACAAGTCAGTCTGACATGAATCCCTGGGAAAATTCTGGAGCAGATGAAGAGATGATAAAGCAATCCATCTGTAAGCACCTTGAAAACAATGCAGTGATTCCTTGAAGCCAACATGGATTTGTCAAGGCCAAATCCTGCAAGATGAATCTGATCTCATATTTTTTCGATCAGGTAACCTCCCTTGTGGACTGTGGGAATGCTGTGGACATCATATACCTCGACTTCAGCAAAGCTTTCAACAAAGTGCCCCATGATATCCTGATGAGCAAACTAGCTCAAAGTGGGCTAGATGAAACAACAATTCAGTGGTTCCACAGCTGGCTACAGAATTGGACTCAAAGAGTGCTTATCAATGGGATCTTCTCAAACTGGGGAGAGGTAACGAGCAGGGTACCGCAGGGCTCAGTCCTGGGCCCATTGCTCTTCAACCTTTTTATTAATGACTTGGCTGAGGAGGTGCAGGGAGTGCTTTTCACATTTTCAGATGACACAGAATTGGGCGGGATAGCTAATACCCTGGAAAACAGTAAGAAAATTCAAAGTGATCTTGATAGGCTGGAGTGCTGGGCAGAAAACAATTTAATAGGGATAAATGCCAAGTTCTGTACCTAGGAAAAAGAAACCAAATGCACAGTTACAAGATGGGGCACACTTGTTTCAACAAGACTACAAGCAAGAAGGATCTTGGAATTGTGGTAGATCACAAGCTGAGTATGAGCCAACAATGTGATGTTGCTGCAAAAAAGGCCAATGCTAATTTGGGCTGCATTAATAGAAGCATAGCTTCCAAATCCCATGAGGTATTAGTTCCCCTCTACTCAGCACTGGTTAGGCCTCTTCGGGAGTACTGTGTCCAGTTCTGGTCACACATTTAAAGAAGGATGCAGAGAAAATGGAAAAAGTTAAGAGGAGGGCAATGATTGAAAGAAGTGGGCATGTTTAACCTTGAGAAGAGAAGACTGAGGGGAGATATGATAGTACTTTTCAAGTACTTGAAGGTTGTCACAGAGGGGAAGGCCAGGATCTCTTCTCGATCATTGTGCAGGACACGGAATAATGGGCTCAAGTTACAGGAAGCCAGATTCTGGCTGAACACCAGGAAAAACTTCCTGACTGTTGTAGGGATGTTAGAGAATTCCGCCACGGATCCCAAGGGGACCAAATTCCAGTGAATTCAGCCCCCCAGAATCCATGGCAGAACAGAGCCCCCCGCCCCTCCACCCCACGAAAGCCCCACGAAATGGAGCCTACCTGGTTGCGGCTCCAGCTCCGGTGGTGGCGGAGGCTCCAGACACTGCCGGGCTGCTGCGGCTGCAAATGGCGGCTGTCGTAGTGCCGCCATTTGCGTCCCTTCGCCGGCCCATGATAGGCTATGTAAATATTTACGTAGCCTATCACGGCTAAAGCAGGGACGCAAATGGCCCCTACGCAGGATGCCATTTGCGTCCGCACTGGCCCGGCAGTGCCTGGAGGCCCTGCTGTGGGTTGGCCCAGCCGGCGGCTCCATGGCCTCGCCATGGAGTGGAGCCAGCCAGGCAGGATTCAAGGGGGGAAGAACGGATCACCTCCCCCCCGTCGAGGATTCCGGGGGGAGGAATGAATCGCCTCCCCCCCACCTGCGGAACCCGACGGAGCCAGGTAAGTGGGGTTTCATACACCCCTAGACTGTTAGAGCTAGGGATGTATGAAAGTCACTTACCTGGTCTCGCAGCTTGCTTCGCAGTGGGGGGAAGGCGCTTCACTTCTCCCCCCAAAGTTCAGGCCGGGGGGCAGGCTTCCTGCCTCGCCCGGCCAAAATTCAGGCCGGGGAGAAGCGCCCCGTCTCCCCGGCCGCGAACTTCAAAAGAAAAAGAAAAAAAACCCCGTGATAGGCTACGTAACGATTTACCAAAAAAAAAGCGCGTAAGCTAATGGCGGCCCCCATAGGGAGCCGCCATTCGTGTTCCTTATTTTGTCCCTGTAGTCTACGTAAAGATTTACGTAGACTATGGCGAAAATAAGGGCAACGCTATTTGCGTTGCCCTTATTTTCGCCGTAGTCTACGTAAATCTTTACGTAGACTACAGGGACCAAATAAGGAATGCGAATGGCGGCTCCCTATGGGGGCCTTCATTAGCGTATGCGCTTTTTTTTTTAAGTCACCCGTGATAGGCTACGTGATGATTAACGTAGCCTATCACGGCTGACTTTGCAAATCTAGCCATGATAGGCTACGTTAATCGTTACGTAGCCTATCACAGGGGCGTTTTTGTTTGTTTTTTTACTTTTCTTGTAATGGCGGCAGCGGCAGCCTGTCGAAAGACCGGCTGCCGCCCCCGCCCCTGACGAAGACCTGCCAAACTGCCGCCGGGACCCGCCACCGGGAGCGACATTCATGAAAGGTATGTCCCATCCCGGGGGGGCGGGGGGGCAGAGAATTTCTCCCCGAACCTTCGGAGGACCGAATGCGTTGGCACTCAGCCCCCCGAAGTTTCGGGGAGAAATTCTCCCCCATCCCTAGTTAGAGTATGTCAGGGTGGAAACTGAACCAATAGAGCCCAGAGCAGTTCTGATTCTGAGGAGGAACAGCAACCATGGGAGAGGAGCTTGCTCTTCCCTCACAGGCACAGCAGCTGGCAGAGATTCCTCCTGCCAGCATTCCTGGGATAGATAGTGACCCTGGCAGTGAGAGAGCACTGGAGCGGGGCTTGCTGGACGCTCAGTGCAGATGCAAGGAGCGACAACAGATGGAGGATGCAGAAAGGAGGCGTAGCGCTTGTTTGGCATGCAAACAACTGTCACGTCCCAAGGACCCAAGGGAAAGAGGGAGGATCTCTCCCTAGACCATAAGTTCAGGGTCTTCCCGTGGTTCTCCTTCAAATGGGGACCAACTGCCTTACCTGGAGCTTAGGCTACTCTGCTATCTTTTCCCAGTGCTGTTCCTTGCTTTGGCGCTAGTGATTAGTATCTGAAAGAGTCATAAAGTAATAAAGGAATAAAGTCTCGGAAAGAATTCCTCATTGTCTGTGTCCTGAGTTGGCTATTGGTGGGGACTGCAAGAGGCAGCTAGGGCGCTCCTGACAGCGCAATATGACAGTGGAACCAATTGCCTAGGGATGTGGTGGACTCTCCCACACTGGAGGCATTGAAGACAAGGCTGGACAGCTATCTGTTGGGGATGCTTTGACTTGGATTCCTGCTTTGAGAAGGGGGTTGGACTCAACCCTACTATTCTATGGTTCTAATGAGGGCAATCCTAGCAATCTCTAACATCACTTATGGTCCCATCCATGTGTCTGTGTGTGAGAGATTGCTGGAGATAGAAGGGCCCTACAAAGCCCATCTACTCCAGTAAAAAAGGCACAATCCGTAAAGCATCTCCCAGATCTGATGTATACATGACTGCAGTAGATAGCGTGATGACCATTTCCATATCCCTTTCACTATTGGTAGTATTGGATAACTGGGGGAAGTGTCTTTATAGTTAATGGACTGCTCTTTGGGGAATGGGGAAAAAAGTAAAGGCTAGTGCCAGAGGCAAGGTATTAAATCACTATGGTTCATGAGTATGTCTCCTCCAATATATCATATTTCTGTGCCTCACTTATATAACTGTTTTTTTTTTAATTTCAAGGGGTAAAAACACTGAAGAGAGTGAGAGAAAGAGAAAGATAGAGAGAAACACTCCAGGCATGGACAATTCTGCCTCGGAGGTTTTGTTTCAGTATCTATAACTGGAAAATTTAGTACATGAACATCTTTAACTCTGCAGCAGAGATCTTGGTATGCACTAACATAATGCGAAAAACAAAACAGAACAGATGATGTCCTCAAATCTCCCTTCTTTCATAACTTCTGTTTCATCACCACACACCTAAGGTTGGAGAGAGATGATCTTTGAGGAAGTTGAAAGTGGTTTGAGAAAGTGGTTCCTCTCGTGTACACAGACTCTTCTGTGCTAGGGATGTACGGACTGTGTAAAATCTGCTCTGTCTGTGTTTTGCAGATTGTCAGGTGCCTTTCATTCCATCATCTGCCCACAGATGGATGCAAATTTTTTTTTTTAGTCATGTGGAAGAATATGTAAATATTTACATATATTTAAATATATATGTAAATATTTAGGTAAGTATTTACGTAAGTATTTACATAATTTACCCCAGTACATAACATTTAGTGTATTGTCCCTATTCCATTCTACGTTTCCTCAGCAGAACTTACGTATTTTTCTACAGATTTTTATGCATAATTTTTGGGAAAGTAAAAAAAAAATCATCCAATAGTCCATGGACTCTGCAAGGCCTGAGGGGGTTGCTCGGCAGTGGATTCCTCAGGTCGGATTCTTAGAAATCTGAGCTAATTTTAATCCATCTTGAATTTCTCCAGCATCTCTACTTCTGTCCCAGTACAATGGATGGTTAAAAGAGTGGAAACCTAGGGATGTACGAAAGTCACTTATCTTTTCGCAGGTGTGATTCGTGGTGGGGGGAGGTGCTCCGTCCCTCCCCCCGGAATCCTCCCTGGCTGGTTCTGCTCCTCAGCGGCTCCATGGAGCCACTGGCCAGGGCTGTCCGCAGCCGGAGTTCCGGCTGTAGCCAGGCTGCTGCGGATGCAAATGGCGGCCGCCATAGCGGCCGCCATTTGCATCCTGCCAGGCTTCCATGATAGGCTACATAAGTATTTACATAGCCTATCCCAGCAAAGAGCAGGAACGCAAACGGCGGCCGCTACGCCGTTTGCACCGCTGCTTTGCTCGTGATAGGCTACGTAAGTATTTAGGCTGTGCCCCTGCTCTTTGCCGTGATAGGCTATGTAAATACTTATGTAGCCTATCACGGCAGCCTGGCAGGATGCAAATGGCGGCTGCTACGGAGGCCGCCATTTGCGGCCACAGCAGCCGGCCAAAAGACCAGCCACCACCGCCACCGCTTCAGGTAAGTTTCGTTCCCGGGGGGAATTCTGCTGGGTGGAGGGTGGTGGGAGGCCGTTCTGCCACGGGTTTCAGGGGGCCGAATGCCAGTGCATTCAGCCTCACTGAAATCCATGGCGGAATTCTCCGCCATCCCTATGTAACCCCCTGAGAAACCCATTTCCCAGAAGTCAAAGTGAGATGAGTACACACAACACAAGAAATGATCTTTTCAACTCTCTAAATGACCTTCAGCTGTCTAAATAACAACTGGGATACACAATTGTCTCAGCTGTTTGTGTATCCCAGTCTTAATTATGCATCTTGTTCAAACTTGAATACCTCTGAACCCTGTAACTAAAGATAGATCAACCTGTCACTTGTGCTTTCTACCACATTCACATTTGAAAAATAAATAAATCTCAAGTTCTTTCCATCATGTTTATGAAGAAATGTGCACATTTCTCACATACCTGCATCTGCCGAATCCAATAGATAGAGGTATTCCCAGCATGGAGAGGGTATGCTAGTGTTTGCATGCACAGAGTCATCAGAGTCTGAAGACAGTAATGCGATCTTCTCTGATAACAGGGGAGCTGGTTCCTGGGGTGTTTCTGGTGAATGAAGTCCTGGGGAAATAGAAGCCTCATGACACCTTTCTGTGACTGAGTCATCACCCTGAACTATTACCTCTGGAGCCTCCTCAGAGTAGGGATGGGCGGCTTACTTACCCCATTCCAGTTGGGGGTATCCCCTGGGGGTGGGAGGCGATTTGTCCCTCCCCCCGGAATCCTCCCCCGCTGGCTCCACTCCGCGGCAAGTCCATGGAGCTGCCGGCCTGGCCCGTCCGCAGCCGGACTTCCATCCGCTACGCCATTTGCATCCCTACTCTTTTCGTGATAGGCTACGTAAATATATACGTAGCCTATCACGGCTAACACAGGGATGCAAATGGCATAGCGGCTGCCATTTGAGTCCCTGCATTAGCCGTGATAGGCTACGTATATATTTACGTAGCCTATCACAGCAAAAGGCAGGTTCGTAAATGGCGTAGTGGACGCTATTTGCATCCCTGCTCTTTGCCGTGATAGGCTATGTAAATACTTTCATAGCCTATCATGGCTAAAGTAGGGAGGCAAATGGCAGCTGCAGACTGGGGCAGTGGACGGACGGACCAGCCGATGCCAGGTGGGGCCCATCCCGGGAAAATTTTGCAGGGTGGCAAGGAGGAATGCTCTGTTCCGCCACAGACTCCGGGGGGGGATGGATTCTAAAGAATCCGGCCTCATTGGAGGCTGTGGCGGAATTCTCTAACATCCCTACCTCAGAGGACAACAGATCAGGATCCTCCCAGTATGAGGGTTCAAGGTCATGTCCATGACACACACACTACCAATTGGTAAATCTCTAATGCTTCCTTCCCCACCACGTGAAGCAGCACTGATGATTGTACTTCATCAGGTTTCCTTTCAGCCCCTGTGGCTCCTGGTTAGAGGTCAAATCTTTGCTTGAATTTTCTCCAGTTTTCTGCAGCATTCCCAAACATTTGCAGGCTGAACAGGGGTTGCAAGTGCTCCATAGTTCCCTCTGTGCTGTAGAAGCTGGTGGACTTAGGGATGTCAGAGAATTCTGCCACGGATCAAAGGGAGGCTGAATGCCAGCGCATTCGGCCCCCCAAAATCGGTGGCAGAACAGTCTGCCCCCCGCCCCCCTGGGGACAAGACTTACCTGGGGCAGATCTTCCTGGCAGCGGCGGCTCTGGCGGTGGCTCCGGCGGTGGTGCGGTGGTGGCGGCGGCCGGTCTTCCGACCGCCTGCCACCGCCACCATTTCCAGTTTTTTTTAAAAAAAGACGTGATAGGCTACCTAAATCTTTACGTAGCCTATCACGTCTGACTTTTTTAAAAAAAACAACGACGCATGTACGCAAATGGCAGCGGCCACGGCTGCCGCCATTTGCGTTCCTTATTTTGGCACGTCTTAGTCTACGTCAAGATTTACATAGACTAAGACGGCGAAAATAAGGGGAACGCAAATAGCATAGCGTCCGCCACGCTATTTCCGTTCCCCTTATTTTTGCCGTCTTAGTCTACATAAATCTTGATGTATACTAAGACATGCCAAAATAAGGAACGCAAATGGTGGCGGCCATGGCCGCCGCCATTTACGTATGCACGTTATTGTTGTTGTTTTAAAGTCAGATGTGATAGGCTACGTAAACATTTATGTAGCCTATCACAACTGACTGCAGGGATGCAAATGGCGGCGGCTATGGCCGCCGCCATTTGCATCCCTGCTAGCCAGTGGCCGGATGTCCGGCTGCTGGTGGAGCCGGCTGGTGGCTCCGCGGAATCCCTGCGGAGCACAGCCGGCCGGCCAGGATTCCGGGGGGGAGGCGCAGAGTGCCTCCCCCCCACCATCAACATAATCCGCAAAAGGTAAGTGACTTTTGTACATCCCTATTGGTGGTCCTGCTGCTCAATCGAGGCCAGGTCCAGGCCACAGGCCATTGGGTAGGGCCTTTCTTGCCCACAGTACTCATCTGGCCCAAGGCAGAAGGAAGCTAACAGCTTCAGAAGCCTGGTGGCCTCCACTTTGGAAACTATGTAATAAGTTTGGGTCCATATCTTAAGATAACATGGTAGTTTTATTCAATAGGGTTACAACAATATACGGTTCTTTGCTGGAGCTCTCTCAGCCAGTCCCACCTCCACCCCCTCACCCCACTCTCTAGGGATCATCTCCAAATTCCCATCCCAATGTTTCTTGTAAGGAAATGTCTCTAAATTACTACCATCAGTACACTTTCCAGGCTATTTCTTTCTTTCTTTCTTTCTTTCTGGTTGGTTGGTTGGTTAGTTAGGAATGCTAAAACAAACTGATACTGTACCATTTTTCCAAACCACTTAAAAAAAGAGATTAAAGAGCAGTTTGGATGAAGTCATGGAGAAAGGCAGCTTCAGAAAGGAAAACTAAAACAAACACACAAAAAACACACACCACCCCAGAGTGCTGCATGAAATGTACATCCCCTATGTATCATGTTTCCAGACTAAGCATATGGTTATTTCAACTGCATTTTAATCATGGTTTCTATATACTAAATATATTTTCTGTGCCTCCTATGCTGTTTATATTGAAGCTGTTTTATCTTTATAAATACAGCAGGGTTCCCCGTGCCCATGGGGCATGGCGGGAAATAAATTTAAATGAATAAATAATGAATTATTCAAACAATTCCTTTTCCAGCCTGCATAAACTCCCATTAAAATCTCCAACTTAAGTATTTTAAAATTAGATTATTTTATGCAAACATGGAAAAAATGGCTTGTAATACTATTGCTACTATATATCATTTACATGGAGCTATCAGTATGCATGGTGTTTTTATAGAGATTACTATGAGATAAGCTACTCATGGAAAGCATATTTAAATCCAACCTACCATTTATCTCCTCTAGGATCTCCTTGTACCCATGTTGCTCCCAACCGTTTACCTTTCTTAGCCCTTCTTATTCCTTTCTGATGCTTATCTCATCCCTTCTGTCTGGCAACTGGAACTATGCAGATGCTTCTGTCCTGTTGCATATATTATATACACATGTTCTTCTCACCATTCCCGTTTTCCTTAGAGCCGTTTTCCTTAGAGACTATCAATGCAGGGGTGGGGTGGGGAAGGAATGTATACATTGTCCCCACACCAACCTATGTGCAGTCATTAGGGAGAGGGCATCGCTCACTGGTAGAAGAACACATGTTTGACTCCTGGAATGTCCAGTAAAAAAGGATGAACAGTAAAAAAGCCTATAACTCACAATTTGGGGAGCCACTGCCAATCAGAGTAGACAATATAAGGCTAGATGAATTAATGATCTGAGGGTACAAGGAAACTTCTTATGTTTATATTTGATTACTGTAGTCATGTACAAATAGGGACGGATGGACTCACCCAGCCCTGGCTTTGCTGGGCACTCACCAAATCCCTGCCGCTGCTGCTGCCCACCCACTCCTGCTTGCAACACCACATAAACTCCTTCATAGCCTTGAGCCCTGCAAAGCCATGGAGCAACCCGTCCTCCCTAGTGAGCCGCCATTGTGAATTCATGCCTGTTATGTTGCATAAAAGGGCCCCTTATGGCCACCAAGTACACAACATTACCAACCTGGAAGCACCTGAGCCACCATTGGTGCACACAGTGGCGGCTCAGTAGGAAGGACGGACAGCTTCCAGGTTTTTGCCAAGCACCCGAGAGAGTCTACAAGTTCTCCATGCTTCAGCGAGTGGGGTCCAGGTGGGCAGGTGAGGGGGAGTCTGTTGGACTCCACACATCCCCACGGACTCTTGCAACATCCCTATGTACAAATATATGTACCTAGGACTTTTCCCATGCAATCAGGAAGCCTGCTTTTTCAGGATTCCTGATCACATTGAGAAATATCATTTTATACTTTAACATTTGTAGACTCTCTTCTGACATTCAAATGAACATGCCTAGGATCTACAGCTGTGATCCCTACTTTACCACACACCCACTTCCAGGCTCTCTCTCTCATACACACACATCTTGCTAATAGTCAATTGACACTAGGGATGTATGAATCCCCTACCTACCAGTCTGAGGGGGGGTCCTCGGGGGGGAGGCGATCCGTTTCTCCTCCCGGAATACTTGCCGGCCAGCTCCGCTCAGTGGCGACTCTGTGGAGCTGCTAGGCGGCTCCATACAGCAAGCGATATGGACGCCATTGCCGTGCTGTATCCCTGAGCACTCAGTGCAGGAAGGGATCTGGACACAAATAGCATCTGCTATACCATCTGCATCCCTGTTTTTTTCATGCCTATTTACAGCTGCATTTACCTTATTCTAAGACTTTTATGGCCGCAAATGGCATACTGGATGCCATTTGCATCCAGAGACAGTCCCCCTCAGCCAGTGATATGGCAATGGCGGCCGTATCGCTGGCGCTCCAGAGCCGCCACCAGCTCCGCAGGATCGCCATGAGGAGGATCTGGTTCTGGATGAGTCCTCACAGAGGCAGAGCTGAGTGGTGCTGTTCCACCACAGTCTCCGGAGGGACAGATTCTTTAGAATCCAGTAGGGATGTACGAAAGTTACGCCACAGATATCAGGGAGGCCAAATGCACTGGTGGCGGAACGGCCCGCCACCCCCCCCACCCTCCCAGGATGGGACTTACCTGGGGTGGATCTTCCTGGCAGCGGCGGCTCTGGCGGCGGCAGCAGCGGCAGTTCGGCAGCGGCGGTGGCGGCGGTGGTGGTGCGGCGGTGGTGGCGGCAGCGGCGGTTCGGCAGCTGCAGCAGCAGCAGCTGGTCTTCCGACTGGCTGCCACTGCCGCCATTTCCAGGTCAAAAACAAAAACAAAAACAAAAAAAGTGATAGGCTACGTAAAGATTTACGTAGCCTATCATGGCTAGATTTTTTTAAAAAACACTGTGATAGGCTACGTAAATCTTTACGTAGCCTATCATGGCTGACTTAAAAAAAAAATGCGCATACGCAAATGGCAGCGGCTATGGCCGCCGCCATTTGCGTTCCTTATTTTTGCACATATTAGTCTACGTAAACATTTACGTAGACTAAGACGCAAAAATAAGGGGAATGCAAATAGCGTAGACACTACGCTATTTGTGTTCCCCTTATTTTCGCCGTCTTACTCTACGTAAATGTTTACGTAGAATAAGACGTACCAAAATAAGGAACTCAAATGGCAGCGGCCATAGCCGCTGCCATTGCGTATGCGCATATTTTTTTTAAATCAGCCATGATAGGCTATGTAAAGATTTACGTAGCCTATCATGGCTGACTGCAGGGATGCAAACGGCGGTGGCTACGGCCGCCGCCATTTGCGTCCCTGCTAGCCAGCGGCCAGATATCCGGCTGCTGGTGGAGCCGGCCGGCGACTCCACAGAATCGCTGCGGAGCACAGCCGGCCAGCCAGGATTCCGGGGGGGGGGGAGGAACGGAGCGCCTCCCCCCCGGCAAGGATTCCGGGGTGAGGGACGGAATGCCTCCTTCCACACCATCAGCATAATCCCTGAAAGGTAAGTGATTTTCGTACATCCCTAGAATCCAGCCTCATTGGTGTCTGTGGCAGAATTTTCCACCATCCCTAATTGACACTAATTGATTGATTGAATAGGATCTATGGCTAAGAAGCAAAAATGCTTTAACTGGTTGATAGAACAAAATGTTACAGTGACCCCAAGATCACATTTAGAATAAAGTCTTCGTCATGTTCATATTGTTTATATTGATTTTTAATCTCTGTCTAAAATATGAGAGGAGACTTTGGTGTCAAAAATCTAAAATAGTTCCTTTGTAGAAAGTAGTCATGGGAAGTTCCCAAGAAAACTGAAATGCGTGTTAACCCTTGGTTATCTCCTGTGGTTTTTGCATTAAAGTTATTCGAACATGCTTGTTAATTTAATGGAATACAGTTCTTCTCCACTACAACTGCGGTGTATTTTAGTCATTCTAAAAGGAACAAATCTCCATTGGAAATAGTTTCTTTGATCTCTTATCTTTCTTAAAAGTCATTGTCATGTGTTCAGGGTTTAGAATTTCTTTTAAAGCCATTCGAATTTCTGCAATGCCTATAGAGTGTCAGACTTTTAATTGCACTATTAATTACTGCAGACACTTTGGAGCAGTAAAGATTTAATTTGATAACTGCAAAGCTGACAACTCTATTGTGCTTATTGTAATCCAGTATAGCAGTTAATGCCTAATACCTCATTTGCTTTTGCTCTAAGGGGGATGTGGGCCATGGGGGTGGGGAGATCCACTGTGGAATCATTATACTAAAAGTTAAAAGTACAGAGAAGGAAAAGAGAACTTGATGGATTGAAGGAAGCAATTATTTGTGGCTGTTCTTAAATTATAGAAGGAAAAGTAGGGGGCAATTAATGAAATACATGACAACCCCATCTCTGACCTCCCTGCAATTTCAGCCAAATCATGTGCTCACAGACTTAAAACAGTAGGTAAAGTTAAGGGATACTCTTACCTAGGGATGCACGGACTGTGTAAAATCTAGGAATGGCAGAGAATTTCTCCCCGAATCTTTGGGGGGCCGAGCGCCAATGCATTCAGCCCCCCGAAATCGTCAGTGAAATTCTCTGCCACCCCCCCGGGATGGGACTTAACTTTGGCTAATGTCCCTCCCGGCGGCGGGTCCGGTGGCGGTTCGTCGGCCTTTCGTCGGGGGCGGGGGCGGCAGCCAGTCTTCTGACCGGCTGCTGCCGCCGCCATTACAAAGTAAAGTGTAAAAAAAAAAAAAAAAACGTGATAGGCTACGTAACGATTAACGTAGCCTATCACAGCTAGATTTCCAAAGGGTGACTTTAAAAAACAAACAAACAAACCGCATATGCAAATTTGTGTTCCTTATTTGGTCCCAATAGTCTAGGTAAAGATTTACATAGACTACGCCATAGTCTACGTAAATCTTTACGTAGACCACTGGGACCAAATAAGGAACACAAATGGTGGCGCCCATAGGGCGCCACCATTTGCGTACGTGCTTTTTTTTCTTTCAAAGTCACCCATGATAGGCTACGTAACGATTTACGTAGCCTATCACAGCTGACTTTGGAAATCTAGCCATGATAGGCTACGTTAATCGTTACGTAGCCTATCACGGTGTTTTTGGTGGTTTTTTTTACACTTTTTGTTTCGCGGCCAGGGAGACGGGGTGCTTCTCCCCAGCCTGAATTTTGGCCGGGTGAGGCAGGACGCCTCCCCACCCTCGCCTGAACTTCGGGGGGAGAAGCGAAGTGCCTCCCCCCCACCGCGAAGCACCCCTGCTTAAAGGTAAGTGACTTTTGTACATCCCTAGTAAAATCTGCCCCATCTGTGTTTTGTGGATTGTCAGGTGACCTTTTTTCCGTCATCTGCCCACAGATGTATGCGAATATTTTTATTGTTGTTGTTGTGAGGAGAAATACGCAAATAAGTACTTAAGTGTTTATGTAAGTGTTTATATAATTTACCTTAGTACATAACATTTAGAATATTGTCTAGGGATGGATGAAAGTCCCTTACCTGTTCTCAAAGCTTGCTTCACGGTGGGGCGGAGGTGCTTCAGTTCTCCCCCCGAAGTTCAGGCGAGGGGGGGGAGGCACCCCGCCTCGCCCGGCCGAAATTCAGGCCGGGGGGGAGGCGCCCCATCCCTCGCCGGAGAAATTCAGGCCGGGTAGGAGCGCCCCGTCTACCCGGCCGCGAAAAAAAAGTAAAAAACACACAGACACACACACACACCCCCGTGATAGGCTATGTAACGATTTACGTAGCCTATCATGGCTAGATTTCCAAAGTCAGCCGTGATAGGCTATGTAAATCGTCACGTAGCCTATCACGGGTGACTTTGAAAAAAAAAAAAAGCGCGTACGCAAATGGCGGCTCCCATGCGGACCGACATTTGCGTTCCTTATTTTGACACATCTAGTCTACGTAAAGATTTACGTAGACTACGGCGAAAATAAGGGCAACGCAAATAGCGTTCCCTTATTTTCGCCGTAGTCTATGAAAATCTTTACGTAGACTAGACATGCTAAAATAAGGAACACAAATGGTGGCGCCCATGGGCTGCCGCCATTTGCGTACGTGCTTTTTTTTTTTTTAAGTCACCCGTGATAGGCTACATGACGATTTGCATGGCCTATCACGGCTGACATTGGAAATCTAGCCGTGATAGGCTACGTAAATCGTTACATAGCCTATCACAGGTGTGTGTTTTTTTTCACTTTAATTTTTTTTTTTTTGCAATGGCGGTGGTGGCAGCCAGTCGGGAGATCGGCCGCTGCCCCCGCCCCTGACGAAACGCCACCGAAACGCTGCCGGGACCCGCCGCCAAGAGGGACATTCGGCCACGGTAAGTCCCATCCCGGGGGGGGCGGTGGAGAATTTCCCCACCAATTTCAGGGGGCCGAATGCGTTGGCATTCAGCCTCCCAAAGATTCGTGGAGAAATTCTCCGCCATCCCTAATATTGTCCACCACTCCATTCAATGTTTCCTCACCTGAAACTAACATATTTTTCTATGAATTTATATGTATCAATTTTGGGAAAGTAAAAAAGAAAAAAAAACGAAAAGTCCACGGACTCCATGTGGCCTGAGAGGGTCGCTCTGCAGTGGATTCCTCAGGTTGGATTCTTGGAAATCTGAGCTCATTTTAGTCTGTCTTAAATTTTTACGACATCCTTACTCTTACCCCCTGTAATCTACGGCCTGATCTTTAGTTAGGGATGTCAGAGAATTACGCCACGAATCTTGGGGAGGCCGAATGCCAGTGCATTCAGCCCCCCGAAATTGGTGGCGAAATGGTCTGCCCCCCCACCCCCCCCAGGACTGGACTTACCTTGGGCGAATCCTCCTGGCGGTGGCAGCTCTGGCTGCAGTTCGGCAGCGGTTTGGCAGCAGCGGCTGCGGCGGCCGGTCTTCTGATCGGCTGCCGCCGCCGCCATTTCCAGTAAAAAAAAAAGTGATAGGCTACGTAAAGATTTACGTAGCCTATCACGGCTAGATTTTTAAAAAATACCATGATAGGCTATGTAAATCTTTACGTAGCCTATCATGGGTGAGTAAAAAAAAAAACCCGCACGTATGCAAATGGCGGTACCCATGGGTGCCACCATTTGCATTCCTTATTTTGGCACGTCTAGTCTACGTAAACATTTACATAGACTACAGCAAAAATAAGGGGAACGCAAATAGCGTAGCGTCTATGCTATTTCGTTCCCCTTATTTTCGCCGTAGTCTACATAAATGTTTACGTAGACTACACGTGCCAAAATAAGGAACACAAATGGTGGCGCCCACGGATGCCGCCATTTGCGTACGCGTGAGTTTTTTGGGGTTTTTTTTACTTAGCCATGATAGGCTATGTAAACATTTACGTAGCCTATCACGGCTGACTGCAGGGACGCAAACGGCAGTGGCTATGGCCGCCGCCATTTGCGGCCCGGCCGGCCAGGATTCAGGGGTGGAGGGACGGAACGCCTCCCCCCTGGCCAGAATTTCGGGGGGGGAGGGATGGAGCGCCTTCCTCCCCCGCCAGAATTTTGGGGGGAGGGATGGAGCACCTCCCCCCCCACAAATCAAATTCCGTTACAGGTAAGTGACTTTCGTACATCCCTATCAATAGTAGGGATGTACGAAAGTCCCTTACCTGAACCTGAAGCTTGATTCGTGGTGGGGAGGGAGGCGCTCCATCCCTCCCCCTGAAATTCTGGCTGGGGGGAGGTGCCCCGTCCCTCCCCTCTGAAATTTTGGCTGGGGGGGAGGTGCCCCGTCCCTCCCCCCTGAAATTCTGGCTGGGGGGGAGGCGCCCCGTCCCTCCAGCAACGAATCCTCCTGTCCTGCTGGGACGCAAATGGCGGCAGCCGTAGCCGCCGCCGTTTGCGTCCCTGCAGTCAGCCGTGATAGGCTACGTAAACATTTACGTAGCCTATCACGGTGTTTTTTAAAAATCTAGCTGTGATAGGCTACGTAAATCTTTACGTAGCCTATCACGTTTGTTTGTTTGTTTTTTAACTTGGAAATGGCGGCGGCGGCGGCAGCCGGTCAGAAGACCAGCCGCCGCAGCCGCCGCCGCTGAACCGCCACCGAACTACCGCCGAACCGTTGCCGGAGCCGCCGCCGCCAGGGACATTCACCAATGGTAAGTCCCATCCCGGGGGGGGGGGGCTGGGGGGCAGACCATTTCTCCACCAATTTCGGGGGACCAAATGCGCTGTCATTCAGCCTCCCCAAGATTCGTGAAGAAATTCTCTGACATCCCTAAAATTCTGTTGTAGCATTTGAAGAAATGCCTTTTTGATAACACTGAATGCACCGTGTCCAATAGCGTACAATAAACTTTACCCTGAGTCAGATTATTTGTTCATTGTGGAACCTACCACATTCACCTCAGTTTAATGATTGATATCAATATAGAGGGTAAACTAGAGTAGAGATTATTGTGGGCATCTGACTGGGGCTCAAGACCTGGTGAGAAATTGCTGTTTCAGCTCCCTGGATGCCAGTCCATGGATTCTTCTGCTTGCCCGACATGGAACCCGCAAAATGGTGACTCGACCATTTTCGTAAAGTTTGATTTTATGCAAATGACAGCCATATTACCCATTTCGGCAAGATTACAGGTGTAAATGGCCATTTATGCCTGTAATCTTGTGTAAATGGCTGCTTTACAGCCACTATTTGCATAAAATCGGCCTTTACAAAAAAGGCCTCGGAGCCATTTTTACACAAAATGGCAGCTCGGTGAGGGATCAAGCAGCCATGCATTGTATGCCAGGCACTCACAGACCACCCATTGACTTGCTGTGCATGGTGAGCAGGGGCAGGCAGCCGCTGGGGATCCAGTGAGTGACACACAACTGAGACGGCAATAAGTTCTCCCATCCCTAGGCTAGAGCTTCACACAGTACACAGGAATGGCCTGGTCCATTGGTTTCTGGCTCTGTCACTTTCACTTATTTTTTACTCATAATTCTCTTTTGTTTCCATTACAATTAAAATAATTTCAAAAGACATTTGATAAATACAGTATATACATGACTAACTTCTCTCATGTTACGTATTTAAATGTGTATTTTGATTTTTAAACTAGAGCTGTGCACTCTAGTCACTCAAAATTCCCCACCCCATTTGTGCGCAGAGAAATTGGGGATACATTTTTGCCAAATTTCTCCAGGGAGAGGAGGAATTCTCAATAGTTTCTCACAGGTAGGGCTCAACATTGGTAGGGTTTGTAACACAGTTTCTTTCTCTTTTTCATAAGGGGTTTTGTTTTTTGGGGGGATGTTTTGCCACTGCAAGTGGCAACAGCTTCAACTGTGTTGCAGGTATGAGGGGGGACTGTTTTGTCTAGCTCCAGGGAAGAGATGCAGTTAGAGCTGTGCCAAAATCTGTCCATCAATTTCCTGGAAGTTTTCTTCCACCATGAAATGTGGAAGAAATTTCTTCCACCAAGTTTCCATTGTTCCACTTCATTCTCAGGGTGTTTTAAAATGTATTTGTGATGGTTTGGGGCTTACCTTATCACCATGAGGCAGCCAAGGGTGCCATGTGTGTGTGTTTTCTTTCTATTATACATCTGTCCATTGCTTTGCAGTCCCAAGCTGCCTGTGCTTCCTGATCTGAAAAAGCTCTATGGGAGGAATTATCTCATGTTATATTCCCCGGGGCTTTAATTGAACTGTGGGAAGCTGAGGAGGCTACAGGCTGCCAGATAGGTTATTGTACAATGAAAAACAGAACACTTGTGCACACTCTTTGGGCACCTCCTAAGGAACGTAAGGAGAAGAACCCAAGCCCCATGAGTGTTTTTCCAATTTTTTTCTTCACCTCTGAATTTTTTTTCAAAAGTAGTATCTTTTCTATCAAACTGAATGAGAATGTTTTTTAAAAAAGGGCCGGAGAAATTTTTGGCACAGCATTACATTCAGCTGCAGAGAACTGATGTATAATATTTGGAGAAGTGTAAAATATGATGAATAACTAAACTCCAATACACAAATTAATCGAAGAAGTTCAAATTAAGCCATTTTGAATAGAAATTTTCCAAGAAAAAATTCCTCAGGCATTGCTAACCATACTTCTGTGCTTACAAAAATTCATCTTGTTTCATGAAGCACTAAAAATGCTGCTTGTTTCTCTGACTTCCTGACAGAGAACATTTAATACAGAATGCCCACACACAGAATGTCATGAATCTCTACCACCTGTATAGATGATTTGGTCTCTAGTAACAAAAGTGTGTCCGTGAGGCTGATAATGCCTGGAAAGGATAGAAGCTTGAGTAGTATTACAAGAAAGAGAAATATATGGTTCCCTTCAAATTATTCTATTATGGTGTCTTGGCTGTTTCAGTCTATCTTGTTCTGGCTTGTGAGGATCACCCAGTTCTTTATCTTCACTTCATCCAGACATCTTTCCTGGGCTTGTCTCTACATAAGCACAATTGTAGTTTTCTATTTCTAGGCAGAAATAGTTAGGAAGTGTCTTTGTGCTATTATTTGTGCCCTATTCTTGCTCCAAGGAGCTCAAGAGAGTGCACATTGCGTTATCCTATTTTATCCTCTCAATGGCCCTGTAGGTATGTATTTGAAATTCATTTTAGTTTTGATCAGAATTTACCATTTGTACCTTCCAGATTGAACACAGATGCAACCTGTGGTCGAAGTCCATGCATTTCTGAGCTTGCAATGTGATGCGCAGATCCCCCCTCCAAATGTTTTCAACAGCATGCATATGTTTGAGAACTGCGCATAAAAATGTGTATTTTGGGAAAATGTGCACAAATACATTTTAATCAATGAGAGAAGAATGCATACATGTCAAAGATACACACAATTGATGCACACATTTGGAAAAATTCACATGAAAATATGTACAAATTTTCATGTGGAAAGAATAAAATGAAGTTCGCAATCTGATATGGACTCAAGTCAAAACAAGCTTTGAGATGGAATTCAGTAAACTTTGGCGAGGTTGTGATTTGCTGATTTCCACATCCTTACAACTGTGAAGTAGATTTAGCTGTGAGCTCATGACTGGCCCAACACCACTCAGTTCACTTTGTGGATGGGTTGAGATTTGAACCCATAACTCCCTGATCCAAATACTCTATTCATTACAGCACACAGTGACTTATTTCCACAACTTCTTTATGAAGATAAGGAAACCCATTTAATACAGAGGAGAAGAATGGAAACAACTCAAAAACATAGCTAGCAGTTACACGTTATTTTCCAGCTCAAACATACATCAACAATATTCTCTGAAAGAGATTGCATTAGCACATTAGGGTTATTATGCATTAAAGGTCTAATAGAGAGGATGCTTTGGCTTCAATTCAAAGCATAGTGTTCAGCCGAGAAAGAAGCAATTGAAAATTCTGAGCAATTGCCTTGTAACAAATACATGGGACAAACTCTCTCTTATCTTTAAAAATTGCAGAAATAATGTTGTCATCTTCCACCTGTGCTTGTTTAAATTGCATAGCATTACATTTACCACATCAGGTCTCTGTGACTTTAACTGTCAGCCTTCTAAGTCCAGGGAACTGCCCCAAAATGCTTGAGCTTCAATGCTACATTTTCTTGCTACTAATAAAATGTAATCCTTCATTCCACTAATGCAAATCCCCCTGCATTGTTTTTTTTTTTTTTAAAGGCTGGAATGACTCTAACATTTTCCTAGGTGTCCATCACCTTGAAGAGTTCCAGCATACATTTGGAAAGATGTCAGAATTCTTCACATACATTGGCTTGGTACTCTAGGAAAGGTAGGAAAAGTAGTCACTCAGCGCCAGCAGCCGCACATACGATGTCCACCATTAGGTGGTAGAAGGAAGAAAGATTGTCTGTGATTAACTATATCATCAGAACTCACAGCCCCTATTGCAATGATGAAACAAGGAATGATTTGTGCTAGGGATGGCACGGGCGCCCGATTCAGTCCGGGAATCTGGTGGAACCAGCCCTGCCCACACCCCTGAGCTCCACTTGCTGAGCCCCTGCCCCTGCTCGCCCCTTGCCTTCACTCAGCGAATGACCTACACTCACCCTGGTGGCCTTGTCGAGCTTCACGGTCGCTATTTTTTGAGAAATATAATGGTGATCACAAAAATGTGCATATGTGTGCACATGCGAAAATGCACATTTTTGTGAAGGTGCATATTTGCTATGTGTGAAAATGCGCATTTTTCATAAAATGCGCATTTTTGCACATACATTTTTTTTAAAAAAATGGCAACCACAGAGCTCAACAAGGCCTCTGGAGTGAGTGCGGGCTGCCCGCCAAGCATGGGAGGAGCTCAAGTGTGGTCCGGGGACCAGCGAGCAGGGGCAGGGGTTGGGCAGGCATCCAGAGAACCCAGATGGGGGTGAGTTTGCACATCCCTAATTTGTGCATAAAAGTAGGGATGTAAGAAAGTGACTTACCTTTTTGCAGATTCTGTTCATGGGGGGGGAGGCTTTCCTTCCCTCCCCCCGGAATCCTCAATGGGGGGGAGGCGATCCGGTCCTCCCCCCTGGAATCCTTGACAGCCGGCTGTGTTCCGCGATGGCTCTGCGGAGCAGCCGGCCAGGCCCAGGCCAGGGCCATCTGCAGCCAGATTTCTGGCCGTGGAGGGCTCTGGGTAACAACAACAACAACAACAAAGCGTATGCAAATGGTGGCTACACCCACCGCCATTTGCGTTCCTTATTTTCTCCATCTTAGTCTACATCAATATTTACGTAGACTAAGACAAAGGAAAGAAAGGGGAATGCAAATAGCATAGTGGGCGCTATTTGCATTCCCCTTTCTTTTCTTCGTCTTAGTCTACGTAAATATTGACGTAAACTAAGATGGCGAAAAATAAGGAACGCAAATGGCAGCAGCCATAGCCGCCATTTGCGTACGCGTTTTTTTTTTTTAAACCCAGACATGATAGACTAAGTAAGTCTTTACGTAGCCTATCATGTCTATGGGGGGGGGGAGACACAGACTATAAATGGCAGCGGCGGCAGCCGTCCGGAAGACCAGCCGCCACCGCTGAAGCCGCCTCTAGAGCCGCTGCCATCCGGAACATCCGCCCCAGGTAAGTCTCATCCTGGGGGGGATCCACGGGGGGCGGGGGGTGGCAGGCCATTCCGCCACGGAGTTCGGGGGGCCGAATGCACTGGCATTCGGCCTCACCGAGATCCGTCGCAGAATTCTCTGACATCCCTACATAAAAGAAAAAAACAGGACAGGACAGGACAACTACTACAACTGGCTTGATTGGGAGCTTAATTCCATTTGGGGCATTCCCTCATATTTGCTTTAGCATGTGTGTTTTGATCAATGTAGCCTGAATGTTTCTGTGATATAACCCAACACCCAAACACCTACCCATTTTCTACTTGGGTAATTTTATAGTGGCTATCTGCAATTTTGTATTTAATATCCATATTTTATTTTACGCTGCCTTGAGAGCTTGTGAAAAGCCAAATGAAGGATTTTACCTACCTACTTACCTTCCCATATGCATACCTGAACCCCACTTCTCTTGAGTGATAAATGGTTCCGGGGATGCAACACTTACCTGGGTTTAATTTCCTTTGGAAGGAGGTCACTGGAGGCTTAGGGAGTTTTGTAATGTTTGAGTTCATTACAAATATTCATGTTGAATATAGGGGAAGGCACACAGGTTAAACACTCCAGTAGAAAATTCAATTGCCCAACATCAGATTTCCAGAAAAAGAAAGCCCCACAGAAGCACTTCCTCTGTCACTCTGTCTCATTCAAAAAAATTCACCCTGTCTCGCAAATTGATTATGTTGTTCCTTTTCACGCACAAACCTGGATTACATCAGCTGCCATTCTCTGTTTTTCCTATGCAGAACATCCCAGAGTGGGCCTATGTCTTCTGACCATTAGCTCCAGTGAAAATCCTGGGCTATTAACACTTATTTGTCAAGTCCCAACACTCTGGCCAGATCTTGCCTTAACCCTCCATCAAAGGGTAGGGTCAGATTCATCCAACAGCACTAGTAGAATATATATTAAAAAATAAAAATGTTGTACCAGTCTTTCACAATTTGTGCCAGCCAGGTAGTCCTAGCCATGTTGAAATCAGCTAGACCCCAACATACTGTTCATGTAGGTTTTTATACTTTATATTGTGGGGTAATATTGACTCTGAGAACTATATTGCTTTACTGGAATAGGGAAGGTCTCAATAAAGGTCTTATGCTTCCCTTACTTACGACATGGCTGAGGAGTGTGCATGAGCGTCTTGTCATTGCACGGTAATCTATGCAGCAGCCTGTAGCCTCCTCAGCTTCTGCACTTCAGTTAAAGCCCTCATGAGGAAGACATCAAGAGGCAATTCCTCCCACTGGGCTTTTCTCAGTTCAGGAACTGCAGGTGGCATGGGAGGCTGCAGAGCAATGGAAAGATGTGTAATAGGGAGAGAAAACACACACAGCTCCCTTGGCCACCTCGGAGAGATTAGGTAAGCTCAAAAATACCACCAAAAGAAATTTGAAATTCTGCCTCAAAAAAATGGAAGCCTCAACACAGTTACAGAAGCAGTGCAATAAACCAAAAATCCTTAGGAAAAAGAAAGAACCTGTGCTACAATCCCTGTCAATGGCAAGCCCTACCTGTGAGAAACTGTAGGGGAATTTCTCCTCCCTTAGGAGAAATTTGGTGAAATTTCTCCCCCCTCCCCATTTCTCTGCCCACAAATAGGCTGGGGAATTTTGAGAGGCCATTTGTGCACAACTCTAATTTGAATGGCTTTCTTGTGGTACATTTTACCCTTTAAGCACTACAGAACGCAAACATTTGCAAAACTTGTATTATCTTTTCTGCCACCACCAAATTCAGTGATGTGCAGGCAGGCAGCCACACCAAGGTGTGTGTGTGATGTGGGCTGCATGCAGCCCACAGCCTACTTGTTGCCCACCCCTGTTATTCAGCTAGATCTGTGGTGGGCAACCAACACTGCACACCCCTGCCATCAAATTTGTTACCACCACCACCGTTGACTTGACTGTGGTGGTAGTATCATAAATTGCACCCTTTAGCAAGGAAACAAGGCACACAGGATGTGTGAGGGTTTTTTGCTAAATAGGTATGATTTTTGCCAGGGCCACCACAGCAAATTCGGCAGCTGGATGATGATGGATGCAGGACACAGTCCAAATTCAGCAGCATTACAGGTCACAAAAACAGCAGGGAGGTGATGCAACATTGTGTGATCATCCACATTTGCCATATAACTAGATGAGATTTCCATAATGCACTCTACCAGGGGCTGCCCATGCAGACAGTTCAATTAATCCAAAATATAACATCATGATTACTGACTGGGGCCAGCAATGTGAAGCATGCCTTGCCAGTAAGGATGTTCGAAACCCCCCTTACCTGGCTCCGCCAGGGTCCGCTGGGGGGGAGGCGCTCTGTCCCTCCCCCCCAGAATCCTGGCTGCCTGGCTCCACTCTGCGGGGATTCCGCGGAGCTGCCATCCAGCTCCGCCAGCAGCCGGACATCTGGCCACTGGCTAGCAGGGACGCAAATGGCGGCAGACTTAGCCGCCGCCGTTTGCATCCCTGTATTCAGCCGTGATAGGCTACGTAAAGACTTACGTAGCCTATCACGTCTGGGTTAAAAAAAAAGAAATGTGTACACAAATGGCCGCCATTTGCGTTCCCTATTTTTAGTTGTCTTAGTCTACGTAAATATTTATGTAGACTAAGACGGAGAAACTCAGGGGGAACGCAAATAGCATAGCGGACGTTATTTGCGTTCTCCTTTATTTTTCACCATCTTAGTCTACGCAAATAGTCTACGCAAATAGTCTACGCATGTATTACTGAGACCTGGGTGGGGGAACTGGGAGGGGTCACTCTCTCCCAGTTGTGCCCTCCTGGGTACTTGGTGCAGCACCAACACCGACTTGAGGTCTATAGGAATTCAATCTCCCTCTCCAGGCTTCCTGCTCATTCGAGTGCAAATCTTGAGTGTTTGTACCTTGTGTTGGGTACCCGGGACAGATTAGGGATTCTGTTGGTGTACCGCCCACCCCGCTGCCCATCAGACTCCCTGTCTGAGCTGATGGAGGTGGTCTCGGACTTGGTGTTGAGGACCCCCAGGATGATGGTCCTGGGGGATCTCAACTTCCATGCCGAGGCCGCTGTATCCGGGGCGGCTCAGGACTTCATGGCTGCCATGACAACCATGGGGCTGTCCCAACATGTCATCGGCCCAACGCATATAAAAGGACACACGCTTGATCTGGTTTTCTCGACTGGGCAGGAGGATGGTGATCTGAAAGTGGAGGACTTAACATCTGTCCCTTTGTCATGGTCAGATCACTTCCTGCTGAGGTTTAGACTCCTGGTGGCCTTTCCCCTCTGCAAGGGTGGGGGACCTATTAAAATGGTCTGCCCCCAGAGATTAATGGATTCCGATGGATTCCAGAGGGCTCTGGGGGATTTTCCTGCTGGTATGGCTGGTACTCCTGTCGAAGCCCAGGTCGCTCTGTGGAATGCAGAGATGACTCGGGCGGTTGACACGATCGCGCCCAAGCGCCCTCTCCCTCTGAGCAGAGCCTGGCCAGCTCCTTGGTATACACCTGAGCTGAGGGCAATGAAGCAAGAGGGGAGACGGCTAGAACGCAGGTGGAGGAAAACTCGTGCTGAGTCTGACCGAACACAGGTAAGAGCCCACTATCGAGCCTACTCTGTGGCGGTGAGGGTGGCAAAGAGACAGTTCTTTTCCACCAGCATTGCATCTTCTCAGTGTCGTCCAGCGGAGCTTTTCTGAGTGGTTCGCAGCCTGTTACATTCTGGGCCAGGGAGAGAGACGGTGGAACCCTCTGTAGCATGCTGTTACAAGTTTGCACGGCACTTTGAGGATAAAGTCGCTCAGATTCGTCATGAATTGGACACCACCATTAATGCAGTTCCATTGGTAGAGGCGTTCAGAGCACTGTCTGGTCCAGTTTTATTGGATGAGTTTCAGTTACTGAGGCCTGAGGATGCGGACAAGGTGCTTGGCCAAGTCCGATCGACCACTTGTGTGCTTGACCCTTGCCCTTCATGGCTTATTAAATCAAACAAGGAAGGGATGTCCGGCTGGGTCCAGGTGGTTGTAAATTCCTCCTTGAGAGAGGGAGTGGTGCCTGCCACTTTAAAAGAGGCAGTAATTAGACCACTCCTGAAAAAGCCTAACCTGGACCCAGAGGATGTTAACAATTATAGGCCAGTGGCCAACGTCCCCTTCCTGGGCAAGGTGCTTGAGCGGGTGGTTGTAGGACAGCTCCAGGCACTCTTGAATGCAACGGGCTATCTAGATCCATTTCAATCGGGCTTCAGGCCTGGTTTTGGAATGGAACCTGCCTTGGTCACCCTGTGGGATGACATCTGCCGGGAGAGGGACAGGGGGAGTGTGACCCTGTTGATTCTCCTGGACCTCTCAGCAGCTTTCGATACCATCGACCATGGTATCCTTCTGGATAGGTTGTCTGGGTTAGGAGTTGGAGGCACTGCACTACAGTGGTTCCGCTCCTACTTGGATGGCTGATTCCGGAAGGTGGTGCTGGGGGATTATTGCTCTGTGCCATGGCAATTGTGCCATGGGGTTCCACAGGGCTCTATTTTATCCCCCATGCTGTTTAACATCTACATGAAACCGCTGGGGGAGGTTATCCGGAGGTGTGGGCTGAGGTGCCATCAATATGCAAATGACACCCAGCTCTACCTCTCTTTCTCATCAAAACCAGGTAAGGCAGTGGCTGTTCTAAATCAGTGCCTGGGCATGGTAATGGACTGGATGAGGGCCAATAAACTGAAACTCAATCCAGACAAGATGGAGGTACTGTTAGTGGGTGGTTCGTCTGCCTGGCTAGGTGATATTCAACCTGTTCTGGAGGGGGTTGCACTCCCCCTAAAGGATCAGGTTCGTAGTTTGGGGGTGCTCTTGGATCCAGAACTGTCACTTGAAGCACAGGTGAACTCAGTGGCACGGAGCACTTTTTATCAGCTTAGGCTGGTATACCAACTATGCCCTTATCTGGACAGAGATAGCCTAGCTCCAGTTATCCATGCTCTGATAACTTCTCGTCTGGATTACTGCAATGCATTATACGTGGGGCTGCCTTTGAAAATGGTCCGGAAACTTCAGCTGGTCCAAAATAGGGCAGCAAGATTGTTAACAGGGACTGGCCTGCGAGCTCATATTACGACAGTACTTTTCCAGCTGCACTAGCTGCCAGTCCATTTCCTGGCCCGATTCAAAGTGCTGGTGTTAACATTCAAAGCCCTTAATGGCTTGGGGCCAGGTTACCTGAAGAATCGGCTCCTCCCATATGTGCCTGCCCAGACCTTAAGATCATCATCAGTGGCCCTTCTCCGTGAGCCCCTGCCAAAGGAAGTGAGGCGGGTGGCTCCTAGGAGGAGGGCTTTTTCTGCTGTGGCACCCCGGCTCTGGAATGAGCTCCCTAGTGAGGTTCGCCTGGCACCTACATTGTATTCCTTTCGGTGCCAGGTGAAGACCTTTTTATTTTCCCAGGCATTTTAGCATTTTAGCTTTCTAAATTTTTATCTTTGTTGTTTTAAATCTGTATTTTAAACTCCTGCACTGCTGCTAGGTTTTATTGTGGTTGTATTGTTATATTGTGGTTTTAATGTTCTATATATTTTAAATTGTTTTATTTTGTGTTGTTTGGTTTTAATTTTTGTGAACCGCCCAGAGAGCTTCGGCTATGGGCGGTATAGAAATGAAATAAATAAATAAATAAATAAATATTTACGTAGACTAAGATGGCGAAACTAAGGGGGAACGCAAATAGCATGTGGATGCTATTTGCATTCCCCTTTATTTACGTAGACTAAGACAACCAAAAATAGGGAACGCAAATGGCGGTGGCCACAGCCGCCGCCATTTGCGTACGTGCTTTTTTTTTTAACCCAGATGTGATAGGCTACGTAAGTCTTTACGTAGCCTATCACGAATGGGGGGCGGGAAAGACTGCAAATGGCAGTGGTGGCAGCCAGTCGGAAGACCAGCCACCGCCGCCGCCACCGCAGCCGCCGCTGGAGCCGCCGCCATCCAGAACATCCACCCCATGTAAGTCTCGTCCCGGGGGGGATCTTTGGGGGGGCGGGGGGGCAGGCCGTTCCGCCATGGAGTTCGGGGGACCGAATGCACTGGCATTTGGCCTCACCAAGATCCATGGCAGAATTCTCTGACATCCCTACTTGCCAGTGCTGAGTTCTCTTTGTGAGCTGGTTTCTGAACAAAATTCAAGGTGCTTGCTCTGACCTTTAAAGCCACAAATAGATTTAACAAAATCCATATATCCCTAGTTTACAGTACTTGAGAAAATCCCCTTTTCCTATAAGCTATACATTAAAATCTTCAGATGGGACCCTACTCTGGGTATCTTCTTTGTATGAGATTCATTTTTAATCGACATGTTGTGGGGCCTTTTATGCAGTGGCACCAGCTGTATAATGTTCTCCCCCACGATTTCTATACCAACCCTTAGCAGAAGCTCTTTGGGTGGCTAATAGAAGTTAAAACATTAAATACAATATAAAAAGTTTAAAAGCCATTTACATAAGAGCATCCTTCAGGGGGAGTGCAACCCCATCCAAAACAAGTTGAACATCCTCATCCAGTCAGCAGAACCACCCAGCAACAGCATCTCAGTCTTGTCTGGATTGGGCTAGGGATGTATGAAAATCACTTAACCTGTTCGCGGATTATGCTGATGGTGGTAGGGGGGAGGCGCTCCGTTCCTCTCCCCCCGGAATCCTCCTTGGCCGGCTGTGGTCAGTGGTGGCTCTGCGGAGCAGCCGGCCAGGCCCAGCCAGGCCAGAGCTGTCCACAGCTGGAATTCCAGCCGCGGAGGGCTCTGGGGAAAAAATACAAAAACAAAACCGCGTACACAAATGGCAGCGGGTACGGCCGCCGCCATTTGTGTTCATTATTTTTGACGTCTTAATCTATGTAAATATTTACGTAGACTAAGATGGAGAAAATAAGGGGAACGCAAATAGCGTAGTGGATGCTATTTGCGTTCCCCTTATTTTCACCGTCTTAGTCTACGTAATTATTTATGTAAACTAAGATGGCCCAAAATAAGGAACGCAAATGGCGGCGGCCATAGCCGCTGCCATTTGCAGGTGCTTTTTTTTTTTTTACCCAGTCATTTTAGGCTATGTAAGTTTTTACGTAGCCTAAAACATCTGGGTTAAAAAAAAAAAAAAGGCGTACGCAAATGGCAGCGGCCATAGTAGGGATGGGGGAGAATTTCTCCACGAAACTTCGGGGGGCCGAGTGCCAATGTATTCGGCCCCCCAAAGTAGTTTCAGGGAGAAATTCTCCACCCCCCCGCCCCTCCCCGAGGATGGGACTTACCTTTCCCGAATGTCCCTCCCGGCGGCGGGTCCCGGCGGCATTTCGGCAGGTCTTCGTCAGGGGCGGGAGCGGCAGCAGGTCCTTCGACTGGCTGCCACCGCCGCCATTCCAAGAAAAGTAAAAAAACCCCAAACACCCCCGTGATAGGCTATGTGACGATTAACGTAGCCTATCACGGCTAGATTTGCAAAGTCAGCCATGTTAGGCTACGTAAATCGTCACGTAGCCTATCACGGGTGACTTAAAAAAAAAAAAAAGCGTGTTGCCCTTATTTTCGCCGTAGTCTACGTAAAGATTTACGTAGACTACAGCGACCAAATAAGGAACGTGAATGGTGGCTCCCTATGGGGGCCGCCATTTGCGTACGCGCTTTTTTTTTTTAAGTCACCTGTGATAGGCTACGTGATGATTAACATAGCTTATCATGGCTGACTTTGCAGATCTAGCCGTCATAGGCTACGTAAATCGTCACGTAGCCAATCACGGGGGCGTTGTTTTTTTTTTACTTTTTATTTTGCGGCCGGGCGAGGCGAGGTGCCTCCTCCCCGGCCTGAATTTCGGCCGGGCAAGGAGGGAAGCCTCTCCCCCCAGCCTGAACTTCAGGGGGAGCAGCGAAGCGCCTCTCCCCCACCGCGAAGCAAGCTGCGAGACCAGGTAAGTGACTTTCGTGCACCCCTAGGCCATAGCCTCCACCATTTGTGTACGCCTTTTTTTTTTTTTTTTACCCAGACGTTTTAGGCTACGTAAAAACTTATGTAGCCTATCATGTCGGTGTAAAAAAAAAACACCTGCAAATGGCGGCGGCGGCAGCCAGTTGGAAGAACAGCTGCTGCCGCTGCTGCCAAAGCCGCTGCCGGAACCACCACCCCCCGGAAGATCCACCCCAGGTAAGTCTCATCCCGGGGGGATCCGCGGGGTGGGGGCATGGGGGTGGCAGGCCGTTCCACCACAGATTTCGGGGGGCCGAATGCACTGGCATTCGGCCTCCCCGAGATCCATGGCAGAATTCTCTGCCATCCCTAGATTGGGCTTGAGTTTATTAGCCTTCATCCAGTCCATTGTTGCAGCCAGGCACTGATTCAGCACATCCACAGCCTCTTCTGAAGAAGATGAAAAGGAAAAACAGAGCTGCATGTCATCACCATACTGATGACAATGCACTCCAAGACTCTGGATGACCAGACTCAATGGTTTCATGTAGATGTTGGACAGCCTAGGGGACAAAACTGACCCCTGTGGAACCCCATATTGGAGAATCCATGGGGCCAAGCAGTGTTCCCCAAGCTTCACCTTCTGGATCTGACCCTCCAAGTAGGAGTGACACTACTGCAATGCACTGCCTCCCACTCCTAACTCAGCTGTCCCAGAAGGATGCCATGGTCAATGGTACTGAAAGTCACTGAAAGATCAAGGAGAATCAACAAGGTCACACTCCCTCTGTCTTTCTCCCAACATAAATTATAATACCAAGTGACCAAGGCTGTTTCTGTACCAACACTTGGCCTGAACCCCAATTGAAATGGATCAGGACCACCTCCATCAGCTCACCTAGGGAGTCACCACCTCCATCAGCTCACCTAGGGAGTTCATTGAGCAACAGGGTGGGCAGTACACCAACAGTATCCCTATTCTGTCCCGCTGACCCAACACAAGGTGCAAACACTCCACACCAGTAGTCACATGGACAAAGAGCCTGCAGAGGGAGATGGAATTCCTATAGACCACAGCAACACCTCATCCCCAAACCTCAAGCATATCCTGATGCTGAACCAAGTACCCCTGTGAGCATAGCTGGGAGAGACTGACTCCTTCCTGCTCACTCACCCACCCAGGTCTCGGTTATACATGCCAGATCAGCCACCTCATCTACTATGATGAGGATACGTCATGGATAAGGGGGGCCTTATTCTGAACCAAGGTGGCATTTAAAAACTAGCATCCAGAGAGAGAGACCCAAAGGCAGGCCGATAGGGCAACCTCCAAACCTGTTTGTGAGTGTGTGTGTGGGGGGGACTAGAACTAGGGATGGGGGAGAATTTCTCCCCGAAACTTCGGGGGGCCGAGTGCCAACGTATTTGGCCCCCGAAGTAGTTTCGGGGAGAAATTCTCCACCCCCCCACCCCCCCCCCGGGATGGGACTTACCTTTCCCGAATGTCCCGGTGGCGGTTCGCCAGGTCTTCGTCAGGGGCGGGGGCAGCAGCCGGTCTTTCGACCGGCTGCCGCCGCTGCCATTCCAAGAAAAGTTAAAAAAAAACAAAACGCCCCCGTGATAGGCCACGTGACGATTAACGCAGCCTATCACGGAAGCCTCCCCCCCCTGGCCTGAACTTCGGGGGGAGCAGCGAAGTGCCTCCCCCCCACTGCCAAGCAAGCTGCAAGACCAGGTAAGTGACTTTCGTGCGCCCCTAATTAGAACACAGCATGGCTATTAACTGTCTGGGACACATTCCCCTTACCTGGCAAGTCCTTGTCACAATGCCATATCTCCCTCTACTCACCACTACACTGATTACCCAACTGCTCAGGTTCCCCCAGTTGGCCCAGTATCCTCCCTCCCAGGCACATACTCAGGCCACCAGAAAGCCAGGCAGAGGAACAGGGTCCAGGTCCTGTAGCACTCACAGCTACGTGGTCTCTGGCCTAGGGATGCTGGAGGAATTTGAGATGGATTAAAATGAGCTCGGATTTCTAAGGACCTGACCTGCAGAATCTACTGTGGAGTGACCCCTTCAGGGCATGCAGAGTCCATGGACTTTCGGATGATTTTTTTTTTTTACTTTCCTGAAATGTATGCATATAAATCCATAGAAAAATACATATGTTTCTGCTAGGGGTGTACGAAACCCCACTTACCTGTGTCTGCGGGGGGTCCGCCGGGGGGGGAGGCAATCCATTCCTGCCCCCAGAATCCTCCTCAGACAGCTCCGCTCCACAGCGAGTCCACAGAGCCGCCAGCTGGGCCACCTGCTGCAGCCTGACTTCTGGCTGCGGACGGGTTGCGGCCGCAAATGGCGTCCCATGTAGGGGACGACATTTGCATTCCTGCTTTGCTGTGATAGGCTACATAAGGATTTATGTAGCCTATCATGGCAAAAAGGGAGGCACACAAATGGCATAGCAGATGCCATTTGCATCCTTCCCTTTGGCCATGATAGGCTACATATATCCTTATGTAGCTTACCACTGCCAAAGGGAGGCACGCCAATGGCGTCCGCTACACAGGACGCCTTTCGCAGCCTCAGCCCGGATGGCGGCCAGCAGTGGCTGGATCCAGACCCACCGGAGGCAGGTAGGATCTGGTCCACACAGACTGCGGGGTGGCGGTTGAGGATTGCTCCGTTCTGCCACGGACTCCGGGGGACGGATTCCAAAGAATCCAGCTTCACTGGAGTCCATGGCAGAATTCTCCACCATCCCTAGTTTCTGCTGAGGAAACATTGAATGGAATGGGAAACAATACACTAAATGTTATGTACTGAGGTAAATTATGTAAATAGCTACGTAAATATTTACATAATTTTTTGCATATTTCTCTGAACGACAAAAAGAAATATTTGCATCCATTGGTGGGCAGATGATAGAACGAAAGGCACCTGACAATCCATGCAACACAGACGGAGAGGATTTTACACAGTCGATACATCCCTACTCTGGCCCCTCCAGCAGCAGGAACAGCGTCTATAGCCCGAGTCAGGTTGAGGCCCTGCTCTCCCAGGCCAGGTGATACAATCAGGCAGACAAACTACACCTTTATTGTTCCAACATGCCTTTCATGAACAAAAACTTTGTTACTTGTGTTCTCTCAATTTTTTTTTAATGTTAAATGGATATATTTAGATGTTAGTGGTTTGGGGATTTATTTCTGGATATAATTGCATAGGCTGATATAAGGTACAGTATATGCCTTTCATACTGCACAGCTGGGATGTAAATGGCAGGAAAAAGTAACTAAAATGTTTCTCAGATGTTATGTCTCACTAAATTCAGTACGAATTCCTCTCAGGTAAGTGTGCATTGCAGCCTGATACTGTTTTTGCCTGTTTCTGCAATTTCTCATTGAAGTTATAGGACTTGAGTCACCACTAACATTAATGTAAATCAGTGTAAATCAATAATTCTACTCAAGCCAAATAACTGTGGGCTTAGAGCCGTGATTTACAGGCTTTATAAGAATGGCATAGCTTTACCAAATTACCAATTTAAGCAGTCTGTGAACCTCACTGTACAACCACTGTTATTGCTCTGAAGATTCTTGTTCCTAAACTGTCCATTGAGAAAGGATGCCAGTGGGATGCTGGCAACCACTGAAGTATCTAGCCCACTATTTATTTAATGTTAAATGTCATTTGACATGAGAGAGAGAGAGAGAGCTCTTTCTTTCAAGACATTCTTGTGATAAAATAGGAGAACATGTTACCAGATCTATAGATCCTTCCTCCTATCTAGGATTGGGAGAAAAATCTGGTGTGATTTAACATTACTTGGGGAGGGGTGCTTTTATTTGGCATAAAGGTGGAGTAGCCTTTATTCCAGCATCAGATTACCACTTCAACAGACTACTTTGTTCTGCTGCATGAAATCCAGGAACAATCACTGGATTTGCCTTTGCACTCAGATCTTCCATTTTTTGGAATGAGCAATACCCTTCATAGCAAACCATTGATCTTCCTCAGGTTTCTTCACCTTCTTCAGAAAGAAGTAGGGATGTCAGAGAAATCTGAAATGAATTCAAATGCCTTTGGATTTCTATGAATCCGACCTGCAGGTTCCACAGCAGACTGGCACCTTCCGAGTCATGTGGATTCTATGGACTTGCAGACCATTTTGTTTCCCTTTCTGGAATTATATACAAGCTTAGATGCAGGAAAGTTGCAGGAAAATACGCTGAGATATGCGCCTTTTATTTCCTTCCTCCCCCCCCCCATTTTTTTATACATCTCTGATTTCTCTTTAGCCTCCACTGTGTTGCACTCTTCTTTTCTGGTGCACTCGCTTCATTGTATGCTAAGAAGAATATACAACATGTTACATGCTAGCAAAACTTATGTAAACTGTATGCAGTTCTCTCTAATGTATGCTTTTTTAATTGGAAAATTGCATTGCAAAACTCAGAAAAGTGTACAAACCAAAGGATACATGCATTTTGGAATGCACAAATTAGGTTGGATTGTATTAAAAAATACAAAATAAATTAATTTCTCCTCCACCCATAGGGGAAACAACAGAAGAAGCAGGAGAAAGACAAGGGTAGGGAAAGAAGAATGTGTGCAAATGCTACTACTAAACTACTAATATGTAGCTAAAGCTTGGTTACAGTTGGGAATGAGGATTAAAGAGTTAAGCCAACGGTTTCACAGTAAGGTGGGAGTTGAGGAGAGATAGGAAGGAAGGAAGGAAGGAAGGAAGGAAGGAAGGAAGGAAGGAAGGAAGGAAGGGAGTTCCACCCATATGGGCCAGTAAGAAAGAATGGGCAGTCGTATTAGAGAGGAAAAGACCTTCAAGAAGCAGAGGATAACCAAGTTGGGTTAAGTAAGATGGGGTAGAAGAAGGAATTTGGGCTGGATATGGAAGGGGAAAGGAAGCAAGTGAAGGGATATGAGAATGGTTGCCCCAGTCTGAGTGATGGAAGAGATTAATGAATTTTAAACAGAGCAGCAAAGACTGAAGTGTGCAGGTTACACTAGTCAAGCCAGGAGGTGTTCATATCATGAACCAGAGTCTTATTAATATTCCTTCACAACCAATCATTGAAATACTACTTAAAAGAATAGCATTGACAAGACTCTTTTCATGGCTATAATTCACATCCATATCATGTTGCTACAAGTATATGAATATAATATGGAATATGTCAAAGTATCTCTTTTAAGCACTACTGATTAAAAAACAGGACCAAGTTGCAAGACATAAAATATTTTGACACTATGTAATTCTGCTGATTGCCTTACCAAGCAGTAGCTTATAGACACAGAGATGTAATTTTAAAATTGAACCATACTTCAATCATTTTCTTGAGCCACAAGATTCTCAAATGGCAATCTAGAAGAACAAAAGCCATTTCCTGAGGACACCAAGAGTGTTTTGCAGTAGCCAGTGGTTTCAAGGATCTCTCTAGTCCTTTTAACTATGTAGAAGGAGAAAATTAATCCCCCATGAGTCTTAGTTATTGAAAAGGAGAAAATTATGTGCCAAAGAGATAATGCATCTGCTAATGCAACAGAAGCTGTCAGTTTATGACAAAATACATTCTAAGCTTACTGTTAAGTATTTAGGACAGCATTTAACCCAGCTATGGCAGCTCAGCAGGTAGTGAGACAGCTGCTTCATGAGATGTGAGAATAGGACTCATCAACGTCCCACCAATGCCCAAAGAGCACAATAGGACTGACACATCTGCCAACGGCAGCAGCATCCATTCAGTGTTTCAATTGTCCTGAGCTCTTCCCTCATCAGCAATGGCAGACCCTAATGCTCAGAGACTTTCTTGTTGCTATACCAAAAAGAGACAGGGAGGAGATAAACTAGTTCAGGCAAGCCGGTTTCTGCATTATCCTTATTCAATCTCTCTCTCTCTCTCTCTCTCTCATCATGTACTCTGCTGAACATGCCATTTACATGGAAGCGGCATGCCTATTTCCATGATTGTGGGAGTTTTTGAAATGAATGCCTGTATAATGGAAATGCCCAGCATACTGGCCCACTTGAAAGTTGCCCCATGTAGTTGTGTGGCTGAGTATATGACCATACAGAACAAAACCAGTGCTGCTTCTTATATGTGAACCAGTGCAGAGTTTAAAACATATTCAGTGACATCTGAAAATGCTGACTTTGATTGCATGTAGACTTGTGCATGTGAACACTGAATGTATTAAGTACTAAAGCCTATTTCCAAGCAAGCCTGTGATCCTATACATGCATACCAGGATTTATTTATTACGTTTCTACAAATGTAAGACCACTTGAACTCAGTGGGACTTGCTTCTGAGTAGGCACATATAGGAAAGAATGTGAGTGACTGAGGCTGTAATACTGAATCACAAACCAGACAACTGGCCTACCTTCGGTGTAACCTGATTCTCGTGAAAGGGTTCTTACATATAGGGGTGGATGAAAGTGACTTACCTTTCGTTGAAGGTTGTTCACGGTGGGGGGGAGGTGCTTCGCTGCTCCCCCCTGCAAAGTTCAGGCTGGGGGGGAGGCTTCCCGCCTCGCCCGGCAGAAATTCAGGCCGGGGAGCAGGCTTCCCGCCTCGCCCGGCCGCGAACGCGAAAGTTAAAAAAAAAAAAAAAACCCTGATAGGCTACGTGACGATTAACGTAGCCTATCATGGCTAGATTTGCAAAGTCAGCCATGATAGGCTACGTCAATCGTCACGTAGCCTATCACGGGTGACTTTAAAAAAAAAAAAAGTGCGTACGCTAATGGCGGCCCCCATAGGGAGCCGCCATTCACGTTCCTTATTTGGTCGCTGTAGTCTACGTAAAGATTTACGTAGACTACGGCGAAAATAAGGGCAACACAAATAGCCCTATGGGGGCCGCCATTATCCGTACGCACTTTTTTTTTTTTTTAAAGTCATCAGTGATAGGCTACGTTAATCATCATGTAGTCTATCAGGGGGCGTTTTTTTTTCTTTTATTGCAATGGCGGCGGTGGCAGCCGGTCGAAAGACCGGCTGCCGCTGCCACCCCGCTCGAACACCCGCCGAACCGGACCCACCGCTGGGAGGGACATTCGGCGAAGGTAAGTCCCGTCCCGGGGGGGGGGGGCGGGGGGCGGGGGGTGCAGAGGATTTCTCCCCGAAACTTGTTCGGGGGGCCGAACATGTTGGCGCTCGGCCCCCCGAAGTTTCAGGGAGAAATTCTCCGCCATCCCTACTTCCATATTCAGATGGTTCATTTTGAATTGTTGTTGCTGTTCAGTCATTCAGTCGTGTCCAACTCTTCATGACCCCATGGACCATAGCACGCCAGGCCTTCCCGTCCTGAGCTCTCTCCCGGAGCATGCTCAAGTTCATATTCATTGCATCGGTGATGCTATGTAGCCATCTCATCCTCTGCCGTCCCCTTCTCCTTTTGCCTTCAGTCTTTCCCAGCATCAGGGTCTTTTCAAGAGAGTTTTCTCTTCGCATTAGGTGGCCAAAATATTTCAGCTTCAGCTTCAGTATCTGTCCTTCCAATGAGCACTCAGGGTTGATTTCCTTTAGGATGGACTGATTTGACCTCCTTGCAGTCCAGGGGACTCATAAGAGTCTTCTCCAGCACCACAGTTCAAAAGCATCAATTCTTCGGCGCTCAGCCTTCCTTATAGTCCAGTTCTCACAGCCATACATTATTACTGGGAAAACCATAGCTTTGATTAGACTGATCTTTGTCGGCAAGGTGATGTCTCTGCTTCTTACTATGCTGTCTAGGTTTGCCATAGCTTTCCTCCCAAGGAGCAAGCATCTTTTAATTTCATGGCTACAGTCACTGTCTGCGGTGATCTTGGAGCCCAAGAAAATAAAATCTGTCACAGCTTCCATTTCTTCCCCTTCTATATGCCAGGAAGTGATGGGGCCAGATGCCATGATCTTCGTTTTTTTAATGTTGAGTTTCAAACCAGCTTTTGCACTCTCCTCTTTCACCCTCAACAAGAGGCTCTTGAGATCCTCTTTGCTTTCTGCCATTAGGGTGGTATCATCTGCATATCTGAGGTTGTTGATAATTCTCCCAGCAATCTTAATTCCCACCTGTGATTCATCCAACCTGGCGTTTCTCGTGATGTACTCTGCATATAAGTTAAATAAGCAGGGTGACAATATGCAGCCTTGTTGTACTCCTTTCCCAATTTTGAACCAATCAGTTGTTCCATGTCTGGTTCTTACTGTTGCTTCTTGACCCTCGTACAGGTTTCTCAGGAGGCAGGTAAGTTGGTCTGGTACTCCCATCATTTTAAGAATTTGCCACAGTTTGTTTTGATCCACGCAATCAAAGGCTTTAGCATAGTCAATGAAGCAGAAATAGACGTTTTTCTGGAATTCTCTTGCTTTCTCCATGATCCAGTGAATGTTGGCGATTTGATCTCTAGTTCCTCTGCCTCTTTGAAACCCAGCTTGTACTTCCGGTTGTTCTCGGTTCGCATACTGCTGAAGCCTAGCTTGTAGGATTTTGAGCATCACCTTGCTGGCATGTGAAATGAGCGCAATTGTATGGTAGTTTGAACACTCTTTGGCATTGCCCTTCTTTGGAATTGGAATGTAAACTGACCTTTTCCAGTCTTACAGCCATTGTTGAGTGTTCCAAATTTGTTGGCATATTGAGTGCAGCACTTTAACAGCATCATCTTTTAGGATTTTAAATAGCTCAGCTGGAATACTGTCATCTCCGCTAGTTTTGTTGTTAGTAATGCTTCCTAAGGCCCACTTGACTTCACTCTCGAGGATGTCTGGCTCAAGTTCAGTGACCACACTATCATGGCTATCAGGGACATTCAGATCTTTCCTGTATAGTTCTTCTGTGTATTCTTTCCACCTCTTCTTCATCTCATCTGCTTCTCTTAGGTCCGTGCCTTCTTTGTCCTTTATCATGCCCGTCTTTGCACAAAACGTTCCCTTGAGATCTCCGATTTTCTTGAAGAGATCTCTAGTCTTTCCCATTCTGTTGTTTTCCTTGATTTCTTTGCATTGTTCATTGAAGAAGGCCTTCTTATCTCTCCTTACTATTCTCTGGAACTCTGCATTCAGTTGGATATATCTTCCCCTTTCTCCCTTGCTTTTCGCTTCTTTCCTCAGCTACTTGTAAAGCCTATCAGACAGCCACTTGGCTTTCTTGCATTTCTTTTTCTTTGGGATGGATTGAGTTGCTGCCTCCTGAACAATGTTATGGACCTCCATAGTTCATAGTTCCTCAGGCACTCTGTCTATCAGGTCTAATCCCTGAAATCTATTCCTCACCTCCACTGTATATTCATAAGGGATATGATATCAGTCATAGCTGAATGGTTTAGTGGTTTTCCCTACGTTCTTCAATTTCAGCCGAAATTTTGCGATAAGAAGCTCATGATCTGAGCCACAGTCAGCTCCAGGTCTTGTTTTGACTGACTGTATAGAGCTTCTCCATCTTTGGCTGCAAAGGACATAATCCATCTGATTCTGATATTGACCATCTGGTGATGTCCATGTGTAGAGTCGCCTCTTCTGCTGTTGGAAAAGAGTGTTTGCTATGATCAGTGTGTTCTCTTGGCAAAACTCTATTAGCCTTTGTCCTGCTTCATTTTGTACACCAGGGCCATGCCTGCCTGTTATCCCAGTGATTTCTTGACTTCCTACTTTACATTCCAATCCCCTATGATGAAGAGGACATCTTTTTTTGGTGTTAGTTCTAGAAGGTATTGTAGATCTTCATAGAACCGATCAACCTCAGCTTCTTTGGCCTCAGTGGTTGGGGCATAGACTTGAATTACTGTGATGTTGAATGGTTTGCCTTGGATTCGTACTGAGATAATTCTATCGTTTTTGAGATTGTACCCCAGTACTGCTTTTCCCACCCTTTTGTTGACTATGAGTGCTACTCCATTTCTTCTAAGGGATTCTTGCCCACAGTAGTAGATATGATGGTCACCTGAATTAAATTCGCCCATGCCTGTCCATTTTAGTTCGCTGATTCCCAAGATGTCAATGTTCAGTCTTGCCATCTCATGTTTGACCACCTCCAGCTTACCTTGATTCATTGATCTGACATTCCAGATTCCTAAACAATATTGTTCTTTACAGCATCGTATTTCCTTTTCACCACCAGACACATCCACAGCTGAGTGTCCTTTTGGCTTTGGCCCAGCCGCTTCACTCTTTCTGGCGCTACTTGGAAATTCCCTCTGCTCTTCCCCAGTGGTATATTGGACACCTTCCAACCTGAGGGGCTCATCTTCCGGTGTCATCTCTTTTAGCCTTGTGATACATTCCATGGGGTTTTCTTGGCAAGAATACTGGAGTGGGTTGCCATTTCCTTCTCCAGTGGACCACATTTTGTCAGAACTCTCTGCCATGACCTGTCCGGGCGTCTTGGGTGGCCCTGCACAGCATAGCTTATGGCTTCACTGAGTTACGCAAACCCCTTTGCCACAACAAGGCAGTGATCCATGAAGGGGTCATTTTGAATACTCCCTTGATTAAGTCACACTACAGCTGAATAGTACTGTTATGACTTTGGCTGCCTGGATTACTGCAGATGGGCACACCATCAGTATGGTTTTCCCAGGGCAATCAGAGGCTTAACAAAAGGGCTCAATATCCCTTAATAGCTCCAGCCTTTTGAATGTGCTAGCCATCAGACTTGGAGATGATGATGATGATGATTTTATCCTTATTTGCTAAAAGGTGAACAAGGCAGTGTACAACAATATAAAAGAATAAATCCTTAACATAATACAAAACAGAAAAATTAAAAACAGTGAAACAGTAAAACAGTCTTTAAAACACTTTTTTAAAGGCTAAGGACACAGTCCTATGGGGATGGCTGTGAGCCTCTGAATTCGGAGGATTACGGCCATCCAATGCAGAGTGGGAGGATCGGCAGAGGCGATCTTTGCCTGTGTGCTTCTCCCATTCTGCATTTCAGCCAGATGGGGTTTTTCACCCATCTTCCTGAGGCATTGGAGATGGGGAAGGAAGGAGGCTGGGGAGACCGGCGGATTCCTTGTAAGCCATCTTCCCTTTTCCCCTCCTCCCCCTGCCCACTGGAATGCCCCTTTTACCTTCCCTCCAAGGTCACTGCTGGATATAGATTTAAATTCATGTCTTTAAATAGAAACATTCATTTCTGGAAGGAGGCAGGTCAGCAGAGCTCACATAAGGGCACTCCACTGAGCTGCCTTATTCCAGAAACGAGTGTTTCTGCTGGTTCCAGGGCTTTCCCTAGGAAGAGCTAAATCTCCCTTGTGTAAGTGCAGGGTCCCACTTCTGCAACGGAATCGGCAGGGCCCACTGCTCCTGGAAAGGACTGTAGGGGCAGAAGGAAATCAGTGGGGCATAAATGCACCATTGGATATTGCTCAGTTACAGAAAATGAGCCAAGATTAGGGATGTACAAGGGATGCTCCTTTCATTTTTGATCAGGATTTACCCACTTCTCAGCTTTCAGAATGAACACAGACCAGGACGCAATCTCCAGTTGAAGTCTGTACTTTTCCAAGCTTACAATGTAATTTGCAGACAAAGAAGAAATCATTGCACATCATGCATACATTTAAAAAATGTGCTTGGAAAAAAATCATACTTTTGAAAAATGCACACGAATATGCTTAAATCAGAGGGAAAGAAATGTGTACATTTCAAAGACGTGCACAATTGATACGTACATTTGGGGGGAAAATATGTATGAAAATACACATGGATTTTTATGCAAAAAAACAAAACAAAACCAAAGCTGACAATCCGACAGAGATTTGAGTCAGAACAAGCTTTGAGAAGGAATTCGGAAAACGCCGGCGAGCTGAGTTTTTCTGATTTGCACATCCCTAGCCAAGATCCACCACTGCCCCTCTACAGTTCAAGTATTTCTCTGTGATATAGACATGCTTTATGTGACCATCAATGTTATAAATTGTGGAAGATACACATAAGACTGATTCGGTGACTAGCTAACAGCACTGGTGAGCTGAAATTCTGAAAATGTCTTCTCTGTTCTCCACTGTGCAAAAGATCATCAATTTATTGGCTCGCTTTGCCCTGTTTTGTACTGACAGACAGCTCTGTGTTCATCTTCTTGGCAGCAGTTCCCATGACAACTGCCTTACTTCTTCTCTGTGGGTGTCTGTTCTGGATTTTGATCTGAGGCAGTAACAGCTGGCGGTCATCCTGCAGGCTAAATTAAATAAAGACTTCATTGATTTTAGTGCCCTCATAAACTCTCTTTCTCCCTTGCTCCTGTCTCTCTCTCTCTCTCTCTCTCTCTCTCTCTCTCTCACACACACACACACACACACACACACTTCTGGCACATTGGCAAGAAATATCACCCAGATCTTGTCTGTTCTCATAGCCACTCCAGCAAGCAACTAGGACTTAGCTATATGCATTATACAGACAACAATGACCAAATTGTGTCTGTAATGCAAGTGACATGACGAGAACCCCTTTCTCATGGGGCTTTCATGCAAACATAACTTCTGATTTTAATTTTTAAATAAAACAGAACGTACATGTCATAACAATTGCTAACATCCTATTTTTCTTCTCCTCCCATTCAAATGTGTCCAAACTGTGTTATGAAAGGGAATAAAGACCCTGATGCTGGGAAAGACTGAAGGCAAAAGGAGAAGGGGATGACAGAGGATGAGATGGCTAGATAGCATCACCGATGCAATGAATATGGACTTGAGCACGCTTCGGGAGAGAGCGGAGGACAGGAAGGCCTGGCGTGCTATGGTCCATGGGGTCACGAAGAGTCAGACACAACTGAACGACTGAACAACAACAAAATGTTTGCATCACGTTTGAGCCAACCTGGTCACAGAAGAAGCTGGACTCCTTTACAAAATCTTGCAAAGCAGTAACTTTGCACCCCTAATATGGTGCTTTTCAAATACAACAAACTTGACATGAATTTTCCTTTTTTTTTTTTTTTGCAAAGGAATGTGACTGGAAACCCAGAATAGAAGCTAATGGAGCAAATATGTGCACATGAAATTTGGCTAAACTGGTGAATGCAACTGAGATTGGAATATTGGTGAATCCAGAATTTATGAGAGCTTCCTTCTTTCATTCAGTGCTTGGGTCTTCAGAAGAGGATCTGACTGGCTGAAATTATGGGAGATCATGAGGTTTAAAACCAATGAAAATTTGAATGTCTCTAATTCCAAACCACAAGGGATTAAATTACACTTATGCAGCATATGAACACTCATTCATCACATGCAGAGCTGATGTGTATTCCAGATGTCTTTAATAATTTCTTCTAAAGTCTCTAAATTAGCATTTTTATAGCTTTTGCATTTTCATCCACTATCTTCCCCTCTTTCTCAGCCTTTCCCAACCTGGTGCCCTCTTATCATTCCTAGCTATTGGCTTAAAGTGATGGGAGTTGTAATCCAAACATCTAGAAGTCACCACATTGGGGAAGGCTGCTTCTTTCTTCTCCCTTTAAACTCTTGAGATGAACTATGCAAAAACATCACTCCTGCATTTGCTCACAGAACTTTTTGAGTGTTGAGTTGTGAGGCAGGCAATGCATAACTCCAAACACATCAGTCACCATGAGCAAGTGCATGTGTAGAGTAGGGATGTTGAAGGAATACGTGGGGAGGGGGAAGAAGAGTTTGATATGTTTTCACTGGTTTGACCCCCTGGACTTCAGTCTGTTTTCTGCTAACAGGCCTGACTTGGTCTGTAGTGAGTTAGGCCATTTAGCAGATTTTCATGTGTTTTTCTTTACTCAAATAAATTATGGTTGAATTTTGCACAGATTTGCATATTTTGTGCAAAGTGAGCAAAATATGGCCTCAATTTCTGCACATTACACAAAACTGCACAAATTTGGGGTGCAATTTGCACAAATCTCCATTTGCACAAATTGCACCCTATCCCCCCCCAAAAAAAAACCCCAAAGTCCCCAGTGTTGGGGAAAACCTGCAACAAGACTCAGGTGAACCCCAACTGCTTTATCACAGTACTACAATTATATAAATAATTGAAGTGGTGATGAGTGGGGTGGGGGGAGAAGGTTAGTATGTAATGTTGCTAAAATGTATTTTATTTAATTTATTAAAAAAATTCAGGCCACTTTGAAGGGTAGAATCCTCTCAAGATGGCCATGTTAAGAATGTTTTTATCCCCACTGCCACTACAGGGCTACCTAAGGACCACAGTGCCCTGAGGGGAGGAGAAAGAAAGTGAGAAGAACATGGGGATCTGTCCACCATCTAGCTCCCATAGTTTTAGCTTTGGTTGCCTCTCCTTCACCCCACTGCCACCACAGGACTACTCAAGGGCCATCTTGCCCTGAGGTGAAGCGGAAGGATCTAGTCTTGTTTAAAAAAAAAAAAAGCACAAAAACAAAACAATCCATGTTGATTTCCTATTATTACCATTGTGTTGTATTATATAAATGTTATTGGTGCTTTTTAAATGAATGAATAAACTTTTTTGTGAAGTTCACCTGAAAAGTGGAATATTAAGGTAATATACCTGAAATGTGACCTATTAATAGTCTCATATCATATCATGTTTATTTCGTTATTAGATTTTAATCTTCCCAATAATATCCATTCTCTGTACAATAGAATAGAATAGAATAGAACAGAACAGAATATATTCTCCAGTATTCAGCTGCTTTTTTCCTCACAGAATTCACTTTGTTGCAAAATACTTCAATAAACATATACAAGTAATGCCAGACTATTAAGCAAACAGTCATGTTTTGGCTTCACCCTCTCTGTGTTTTTGCACTGGTGAGGGTAACGTATACTGTCAAGAAGTTCATTTTCTCTCAGTTCTCTATCTGAAGAACTCATATTTTATTTTTATGTTCTTGAAGTGGTATGTAGAGATGGAACCACCTGTGAGTCTGTTATCTCGACATAGCTCTAGCTAGGGATGGCAGAGAATTTTGCCATGGATCTCGGTGAGGCCGAATGCCAGTGCATTCGGCCCCCCGAAATCTGTGGCGGAACAGCCTGCTCCCCGCCCCCCCGCGGATCCCCCCCGGGATGAGACTTACCTGGGGTGGATCTTCCGGGCCGCGGTGGCGGCGGCTGCAGCGGCTGGTCTTCCGACTGGCTGCCGCTGCTGCCATTTGCAGGTTTTTGTTTGTTTTTTTACAGAGACGTGATAGGCTACGTATGTTTTTACATAGCCTAAAACGTCTGGGTAAAAAAAAAAAAAAGCATACGCAAATGGCTGTGGCTACGGCTGCCGCCATTTGCATTCCTTATTTTGGGCCATCTTAGTCTACGTAAAAATTTACGTAGACTAAGACGGAGAAAATAAGGGGAACGCAAATAGTGTCCACTACGCTATTTGCGTTCCCCTTATTTTTGCTGTCTTAGTCTACGTAAATATTTACGTAGATTAAGATGGCAAAAATAAGGAATGCAAATGGCGGCGGCCATAGCCGCCGCCATTTGCATACGCGATTTTTTTTTTTCCCCCAGAGCCCTCCACAGCTGGAAATCCGGCTGCGGATGGCTCTGTGCTGGCTGGGCCTGGCCGGCTGCTCCACAGAGCTGCCACGGAGCACAGCCAGCCGCGGAGGATTCCGGGGGAGAGGAACAGAGCGCCTCCCCCCCATCAACATAATCCGCGAAAAGTAAGTGACTTTCGTACATCCCTAGCTCTAGCCTTCAAGGCCAAAGTAACTCAGTTAATTGGAATTGAATGGTCTCAACTGTGTTCCTCTGGGAACTTCTACCCTCTTTTTACAGGGATTGAGAACACTGCAGTAGTCAATTTGTGATTGGTTCATAGAATTCTTCTTGGAGTTGTCAGGGCTCTGAGCATAAAATGAGGAGGTTTAGAGCCACCCATTTGTCTTTGCTTTTATCTTTGTCTTCACGTGCTAACTTGTTTTCAGGCTTGTGAACCTAATTTGGGCCCTGTCCTATTGGAAGTCCCGCACTTAGGTAATGTATATCAAACACATGGAGGGGGGAGCAGGACTGTACCACCTGCCCCTGCCATCATTCCTCGGGCACCTTCCAGTCCTGCCTCCAATACTGGTTCTACCTGCACCATTTACATATTTCCTAATTACACATCAGCTTATGTTCATAAAACTCCACCTACATAGGCTCACCTTTTCCAATGTTGCATCAGACATGCAGACAAATATCCAAACCTTCCAGACAATTTGCCAGTTCGCCACTCCCCCAGACTCTAGTCCATGGACCCCAGCTCTTGCCCCACTCGCCGCATGCTGAGTCAGGCAAGCATGTGGGCACCCAGTCCCTCAGTAAGCCACCTGTCACCGAGAGGGAAAGAAGGGAGCACCTCTCCTCACCTCCTCGCCCCACCCTTGCTACAGCAGCAGTGGTGGCAAGGGGCAGGCTGGTTGTTTCACATAAATGTAAGAGACCTAGGTAAAATGACCAGCCTGTGCCTAGCCACTGCAGCTGCTGTAGCAGGGGTGGGAAGAGCAAAGGCAGCACCTATCCTCCCCCCCACTACAATGGCAGCCACCGCCACCCACTCCTCGATGCGAGCTGCCATCTTGGGTAAAAATGGTGGCTCACAATGAGGAGTGGGAGCTGCAGGATGTTCCCGGACTGCTCACCAAGCCCTCCAAAGCTCGTGCAGCCCAGCTCAAGGGGGGGGGGGACGGAGACTCTGTTAGCACCCACAGTCAGCGGGAGCAAGTGACTCCATCCATCCCTACATGTAGGTGCCAGAGGTGGGCTAGGAGGCAGGTTCCCACTTCCAAGACAACCAAATTCTGTTATGAACAGTTGAAAGGGCTGGGCATGTTTAGCCTGGAGAAAAGCAGATTAAGGGGAGATATGATAGCTGCCTTCAAACATCTGGAAGACTGTACGAGTCCCCTGGACTGCAAGGAGGTCAAATCAGTCCATCCTAAAGGAAATCAACCCTAAGTGCTCATTGGAAGGACAGATACTGAAGCTGAAGCTGAAATATTTTGGCCACCTAATGTGAAGAGAAAACTCCCTGGAAAAGACCCTGATGCTGGGAAAGACTGAAGGCAAAAGGAGAAGGGGACGGCAGAGGATGAGATGGCTAGATAGCATAACCGATGCAATGAATATGGACTTGAGCATGCTCCAGGACAGAGTGCAGGACAGGAAGGCCTGGCGTGCTATGGTCCATGGGGTCACGAAGAGTCAGACACGACTGAACAACAACAACATGCAATAGATGGAGAAGACTTGTTCTCTGTTGCTTCAAAGGGCAGGACTAGAACTAATGGTTGGAAATTTCGGGAAAGCATATTTTGGTTGAACGTTAGGAGAAACCTTCTAACATCATGAGCTCTTCAACAGTGGAACAGACTTCCTTGGGAAGTGGTGGGCTCACCTTCACTGGAGGCATTTAAGCAGAAGTTGGATAACTGTCTGTCAGGGATGCTGTAGTTGCATCCTGCATTGCAGATCTTGCATTGAGCAGGGGGTTGGACTAGATGACCTCCAAGATATCTTTCAACACCAAATTCCAATGATTTTATGAATTTACACGTGGGGCAGGGGGTCTTCTGAGCAGCCTTCTTTATAGGTAGTAGCAGGATGGTAGTGTAAGGGAACCTAGTGCACATGTGTGCACATGGAGAAAATATTAAAAAGGCCATCCCACAAGTCTCCCCCAAAGGCAAAATAGGGACAGCAATTTACCATCAGCAGGTACCAAAAATGAGAAACTATCCCTAATAAATAGGGACAATCAGAGCATATGAATTAGGACACAACAGATTTTCACTAGAAGGCTTAGTGTAGTCTTGAAATAAAACCCACCGGCACAGGCAGGTCTGACATACAACCATAATTAAATATCCCATTAAATCATAACTGAAAATTTAAGAGGCTTTATTTAATGCACAATTTAATAATGTTTGATTTGTTGTATAAAAGTCACCTCCATTGGCAGACTTTTTTTTTTTTAAAAAAAATTGTCTACAGTATTTGGTAGCAAAAATATGATTTGATTTTCCTGGGATAATGAATAACTGTTTAAGTGACACAGGTCACAAATAATGCCAAGTTTTATAAACTGCTCTTGTCCTGATGCTTGATTTCCCCCCTCCCTTTTGGGAAATATTAACATTAATATTTAAAGAAGGTGAAGTGATTTTTAAACAAGGGCCATGCTCATATGAGACACTTTTAGGTGATTTATTTCATCCCCTTGGATGATAAATATTTCTAATCATAAATAGAATATAATGGCAAAAAAAAAAAAAAAGCTCTGCTAAGTGTAGGGCCATGGCAGAAGGGAGGGCATTTCAAATACCCAAAGCCAGGAGGAAATGCACAGCCAAGGTGGGGATTTTAACTCTGCACTGCAGCTTGAGGTAAGAAAAGGAATAGAGATCTCAATGGAATACCCTGTAACTGCCCCTGGTTCGCTGTACTGCTTTTCTGAATTCTGTAATTGGTAAAATGGCCCTGGGAATGTTCTGGATTGTTCTTATTTATAGTTGGTAAGCAGTGAGCCATCTCTCTTCCCACCCACCCCCTCCCTAAGATTTAATGGTAGTACAACTATATTGCGAAGGCTGATGCCAGCTTTCATGAGCTGCCCCCTCAGTAGCTCCTGAGTGTGGGACCCTCAGCCACAGTGAAGACATCCTGGTGGCAGAGTGGCAGCAAAGCTGGTGGAGCCCCTACCCAGATGGCAAGAGTGAAGCCAGCAAAGTCTCTGACCTGGACAGAAGATGTGGAGCCCCCTTCCTTTGCTGTAGTGGTGGCAGCAGCTTCCTTGCCCCTTCCCTTCCCTTGAGGAAGCAGGTACCAGTAGCTGCAAAACAACAGAACAAGAACAATAAAACAGTCTATCAGGCCCCAAAGCAAGACCACAATGTAGGCACGAGGCAAGTCTTTCTGGGGAGGGCATTCCACCACCAGGGTGCCACCACTGAAAAGGTTCTTTCCTTAGTAGCCACCTGCCTCATTTCATTGGGGGGGGCACCAGGAGGAGGGCCTCTACAGATGATTCTGGCAGGTATATATGGGGGGAGACAATCCTTCCTGTAAGCTGGCTTGAGGATATAAAAGTTAATGCCACTACCTCGAACTGGGCTCCGAAACAGACTAGTATAAGATGAAAGGTTATGCAATGGACATCATAAGTTATGTTCATTCCAGGTTTGGTTTACACAGCTGTGGGTTATGGATAGCTAAAGAAATGCACACAGGGACCAAGGTGACAGTGATACTTAACAAAATAAGATATTTAAGGATGAAACAGCTCCACAAGCTCACACATTCAGGCTGATCCCTTTCTGTATATTATTGTAGTTTCATAGTATCTTGCTCATTATATACTGCATCCTTTCATAAAACAGTAACAGTTTTCTGTCTGTAAGACCTTCTGTATTCCAGTCCTCTTCACGGATGTTGCTGTTGTTGTTTTTCCAGCCACATAGACTTTGTGTAACTTTCTTTCATCTCACAAGGGAAGCAAGTGGTGTCAACCTCCATAAAGGCCTTGTAGTAATTAGATGCCTCTGAAGCCCACACTAAAAGGCAAGATACTTTTGCTAAATGCATTGTGTCAACGTTTAGTGCTCTTGAGGATGGGAACGAATTTGTGGCAGCACAATTCATCACAGAGGGAATCTTCATGTGGAGATGTTTCATCCTTAAATCTCTTATTTTGTTAAGTATCACTGTCACCTTGGTCCCTGTGTGTGTTCCTTTAGCTATCCATAACCCACAGCTGTGTAAACCAAATGTGGGATGAACATGCGTTAAGAAGTCTATGGCATAACCTTTCATGAATAGCTGCATTGTACTCGGAAATGTCATGGCCTGAGATTGATAGATAACGTGTGTATATATCTGGAGGAGGAAAAGAAAAAGAAAATATCATAAATGCATTCTCGGGCACATCAGACATAAAAGGCGAGCAATATGTATTCTAGAAAACAAAGTAGTTGCTGGCTAACAAAGGCCTGCATTATGAGGAAATGCCACAAAGTTTAAATGGTTCTATGATCGGCTTTCCTCAAGCTTCAGCTAACTATTCCATTACACTGCTAAAACAGGAAGTTTATAGGTAGGGCTGTGCAAAGACCCCCCGATCTACTTCAGATGCCACTTCAGACCCTCCTAATCAGCCCCACTTTGAGTTGGACTGATTCAGACCCCTTCCTCTTGGACTCAGTTCTGGATCTTAAGTGAGATTTGGATATCCAGACCACTCGGTTTGGGTGTTATCCCATTGACTTGCATGGGAACGCAAATGGCATTAACTTTTTCAGTTTTCATGACAAATACATGAAACTTGGGGGGCTCTCTGTTGACATGGGGGGAATCTCACGAGCCAAATTTCAGACAGTTTGGCCCAGGACTCTTTGTGCTGGGTGCAGCTGAACTGAGTTTTTCCACAAAAACTGTCAAAGCAAAAAAGCTATACCTGTCAGTGCTGCGCCACCGCCGCCCCCTGCCTGCTTGCCTGTCTATGGCTGTGTTTCCAAGACAATGGAAGGAGAAGCTAATGCAGGAGTACTGGATTTTAATTTAAAAGGAATCGGCTTTGCTGGAATGTGATCCATGTAGGGCTCCACAAGCAGGTTCTCCGCACAAGTAAAAATCGCTTCACAGAGCATACTTCCTGGTGGGGGTGGGGGTTGGAGCGAATGTCATCTAGCTGGCAGGGGCTGCTCAACCGATAAGACAATTTTCCCTCCTCCCCCTTCCCCTGAAAGTCCAGATGCACCTGCATTTCAGGAGCAGGCCTCATTGAGCACAATGGGAGTTACTTCCGAGTAGACACACATATGCTTGTGCTGGGAAAGAGAGTAGTAAACACAAAGGGGACTGGGTAAAATGAGGATCCAAAAAATAAAAAAGGGATCCTCCTGATTTCATATGATTTTTCAAGGGGAGACCCACATAACCACCATCCAGTCACAAAGCACAACTGCCTCCATGGACTGAAGCAGAAGAATCGTGGATCCGCCACTCATGGGTGCAGCCGCAGTGGAAAGAATTGGATTTGAGGCAGGGATTCTTAGGGACCCTCATGATTTTTACAAGAAAGATACTTCCAAACACCATCATACCACAGAGCACAGCTGTGCCCACAGATCGAGTGACAAAAACATAGATTTGGGGGCTTCATAGCACTGTCATGTTACAAAGCCATAGATGAGATGCCCAATTCAATATGGATCCCCTGAATTTTCACATTGGGTCCCAGTTCTTCTGCTTCACCTCAAATGGTGTGAAAAATCATATAAAATCAAGACGATCCCTGCCTTGGATCCCTGTTTTTGTGCCATGGATGCACCCGCGAGTGGCAGATCCCTGATTTTTCTGCGTCAGTCTGTAGTAGGGATGTACAAAAGTCACTTACCTTTTCGAAGGGTGACATTCGCGGTGGGGGGGAGGCGCTCCGTCCCTCCTCCTGAAATTCTCCCCGGCCGGCTCTGCTCCCCGGTGACTCCGCCCATAGCTGGACATCCGGCCGCTGGGCAGCCTGCACAGGGATGCAAATGGCAGCTGCCATAACCGCCACCATTTGCGTCCCTGTATTTTGCCGTGATAGGCTACGTAAATATTTACGTAGCCTATCACGGAAAAAAGAAAAAAGGGAACGCAAATGGTGGCAGCTATGGTGGCCACCATTTGCGTTCCCTTTTTTTTTTTTTTGCCGTAATAGGCTGGCTACATAAATATTTATGTAGCCTATCACGGCAAAAAAAAAGGGAACACAAATGGCGGCCACCGTAGCCTCCGCCTGTTGCGTTCCCTTTTTTTTTTTTGCCGTGATAGGCTACGTAAATACTTACGTAGCCTATCATGGCCTCTGCAGGGATGCAAATGAGTTTTGCGTTAGCCGTGATATTGCGTTCCCTTTTTTTTTTTTTTTGCCGTGATAGGCTACATAAGTATTTACATAGCCTATCACGGCTATAATGATAGTCGTGATAGGCTATGTAAGGTAAGTGCTCCGTTTCACGTGCCTTTCGCAGGGGGGGGCGGGGGGCTTCATTCCACCACGGATTTCGGGGGGCCAAATGCACTGGCATTTGGCCTCACTGAGATCCATGGTGGAATTCTCTGACATCCCTAGTCTGTAGAGGCAGATGTGCTCTGTGATTGGATGGTGGTTTGGGGAGTCTCCCCTTTAAAAACCTTATGAAATCATGAGGATCCCTTTTTGATTTCATGGATCCTTGTTTTACTTTCTTCCAATACAAAGATGGAAACGAGACCCCATTTTAACCCTCAGGATCTCTATAATGAAGGGGCACTGTGCCTTGTCAATTGAGGGGGTAAATCACTGGTGGAAACATCCCCAAGAACTGCTAGCCATTTCCTGCTCATGAGGAGGAGACAGCTAGCAAGTGGCGGGGACGTGCACCTCACCTCCTCCTCCTCCTGCCTGGGTGATTCACAGCACTTTTGTGTATAAGTCTATGTGTATAAGTCTACATAGACTTCCAATTGCCATTTTTTATATATTTTTAAGAACATGGTGATCACAGTGGAGGCAGAGGACCCGTTAAGCAGAGCAAGGGCTGGGTGGAAGGGCTTTCTCACTTCTCATATCCCTATGTAACACCACCAGAATGATCTCTGAAATGCAGCTGTTTTTCTCCATTTATTTCATCTCCCCACCTCCTCCACCACTGTCTCTGATTGGAGATTGCTGGGTTACATTTAGTCCTGATTTGACAACTAGAGTTTCCATTCACCAAAGATCCCTCCCTCTCTCTCTCCTCATCTTCCTCCTCCTCCACCTTTTGCTGAACTTTCTGAAGTAGATACTTTTGGTGCCAGGCTGTCTGGGTTGCTCAGAACAAATCACCAAGTCAGAGGAGGTGCATTGTATACAAGCTGATTCGCTCCGAGGTGCTTCATTGCTATTCTGCTCCACCTCGTACCACATGGAGGCACCTCTGAAACATAAAACCACTTTGACTCATTATTTGGGCTTCGGACTGAAGTGGTGCACAGCCCTAGTTTGTTTGTTTGTTTCATTTCTATACTGCCCAATAGCCAAAGCTCTCTGGACGGTTCACAAAATTATAGTTATAGCATAGGGACAATATCATTGACTGAATGAGGAGTTTTCTCACTTTCTTAAAATACTAGAATCCGGCGTCATCCTGTGACGCTGATTGGTGAGAGATCCAGGACAGATGAAAGGAAGTACTTCACACAGCGCATAGTTCAACAATGGAATTTGCTACACAGGATGTAGTGATGGCCACCACTTTGGACCACTTTGAAAGGGGGTTGGGCAAATTCCTAGAGGAAAAGCCTATTAGTGGCTAGTGATCGTGATGGCTATGTGCTACCTCCGGCACCAGAGGCACTGAGCCTATGTACACCAGTTGCTGGGGAACATGGGTGGGAGGGTGCTCTTGTGCTCATGCCCTGCTTGTGGGTTCCCAGCCAACAGCTGGTTGGCCACTGTGTAAATGCTGGTCTAGATGGAATGCTGGTCTAGATGGACCCTTGGTCTGATCCAGCATGGCTCTTTTTATGTTCTGATGAGTTAATCTCAGTCAAATATAGAATAGTACAATTGTGATGGATCAGGCTTGTTGAACACACAACACCAAGACCACACTAGCCACAGACAGCATCCTGCCAGATGCTTGATAACACTACCTGCTTTTCTACAAGGATGTAATTCCATCTACGTAATGATAAGCAATTTTGCAACAGAAGACTATGGAGAAATTGGGCATCAGTCTTCACTTCAGCCAGCAAAGTGAGGCAATACTCCCTGGCCAAGGAACAGGGTTGCAGAATCTATAACGCAGGGTGGGGGAATCTCAGGCCTGTAGTCCAAATCTGGCTTCCTGGGCTCCCAATCCAGTCCTCCAGACTGCCTTTTCCTGGCCACACACCCTTGTCTCTGACCATTGACAGTTTGCATTTCCTGGCTTTTGCACAGTTTTACCCCCCGTCACATTCCAAAGGTTCAAATGCTTCTCCCAAGGCTTAGTTACTGGGAGGAAGAGCTTTAAGATCCAATCTGCTGGTATTTTCAGTATTTTGGCCTAGCTCCACCATTGGCCCTCTGCCATTTTGCCTTCAGCCCCGCCCACCACTGGAATGAGACCCTCGAGAACTTCTCTGAACTGGAATTCAACCTTCAGGCATAGGGATGGGCAAACCTACCCCTGTCTGGATTCTCTGGGTGCCCGCCCAGCCCCTGCCCCCACTCATCAGTCCCTGGATCGTGGTCCAGCCCCTCCCACACTTGGAGAGCAGCCTGCACTCACCCCAGTGACTTTGTCAAGTTGTGCAGTCACCATTTTTTGAAAAAATATAATGGTGACCACAAAAATGAGCATATTTGGATATGCATGAAAATGCACATTTCCGCAAACGCACATATTTGCATATGTGTGAATATGCTCATTTGTGAAATACACATTTTTGCACATATGCAAATATGCACATTCACAAAAATGTGCATTTTCGTGCACATGCAAATATGCACATTTTTGCAATCGCCATTTTATTTTTCCAAAAATGTCAACTGCGGAGCTTGATGAGGCCACAGGGGTTCCATCCCTGACACAGTTAAAAGCATCAGGTAGCAAATGATGGAAAAGACCTCTGCCTGAGATCAAAGAGAGCTGCTGTCAGTCACAGTAGACAATACTGGGTTAGATTAGGGATGTCAGAGAATTCCGCCACGAATCTCAGGGAGGCCGAATGCCAGCGCATTTGGCCCCCCGAAATTGGTGGCGGAATGCTCTGCCACCCCCCCCGCCACCCCCCCGGGATGGGACTTACCTTGGGTGGATCTTCCTGGCGGCAGCGGCTCCGGCAGCAGTTCGGCGGTGGTTCGGTGGCGGTTCGGCGGCGGCGGCTGCGGCGGCCGGTCTTCCAACCAGCTGCCGCCGCCGCCATTTCCAGTTAAAAAAACAAAAAAACAAAAAAACGTGATAGGCTACGTAAAGCTTTACGTAGCCTATCACGGCTAGATTTTCAAAAAACACTGTGATAGGCTACGTAAATGTTTACGTAGCCTATCACGGCTGATTTAAAAGAAAAAAAACGCGCGTACGCAAATTTGCATTCCTTATTTTGGCACGTCTTAGTCTATGTAAACATTTACGTAGACTAAGACGGCGAAAATAAGGGGAACGCAAATAGCCAAAATAAGGAATGCAAACGGCGGCGCCCATGGGCGCCGCCATTTGCATACGCACGTTTTTTTCTTTTAAATCAGCTGTGATAGGCTATGTAAACATTTACGTAGCCTATCACGGCTGACTGCAGGGACACAAACGGCGGCGGCTACGGCCGCTGCCATTTGCATCCCTACTAGCCAGAGGCCAGATGTCTGGCCGCTGGCGGAGCCGGCCGGCGGCCCCGCAGAATCCCTGCGGAGCGGAGCTGGCCAGCCAGAATTTCGGGGGGGAGGGATGGAGCACCTCCCCCCCCTGGCCAGAATTTTGGGGGAGGGACGGAGCGCTTCTCCCCCCCACGAATCACCCCGTCAAAAAGGTAAGTGACTTTCGTACATCCCTAGGTTAGATAGACAATTTCACCTGGTATAAGGCAGTTTCCTATGCTAGTAGCAGGCCATACAGGAGAATGAGAAGTAAGAAGAGGCAATGGAATGGGCAACTCTGCCCAGACTAGAGTTCAGTTTGGTGCAGCCTTGCATTGCTCAGAGTTCTGCTAGCATGTACACAAGTTGAGGCAGTAACTGTGCACAGCTCTAATGTATCAGCAGGGCTTTAGAGGCCACAGTCCAGCCCAAGGGGTTATGGGGCAGTAACTTGTCATGCACAATATTTGAAAGGGTGGTAGCAGTGAACTCCCTCTGACTCTGAGCCAGGAGTAATGTGTCCTAGAGTACCTGAAGGTAATGGCTGAATCCCAAGAACACAAGAAAATAGGGCGACTCCCAAATGAGGACACCAAATCTCTTCCCTGCTGTCTTATTCTTTGTTTCCCCCCATCTGTTTGGCTACCTGCCTGGTCCCTCAGAGCCTCCTCCAGTAATGCTCTAGAGCCTTCATTTCTTCTGGAGGGCAAATATCAATGCAGGACTTTTCAAAGGCATAATTCAGGATTAATGATGAACAGAAGATGCCTGAGAAGTCCTGAGCTGTTCACACAGGTATCTGTTTTCTATTCAGGTACAGGACACGCACCAATGTGCAAAACACATACATATGTGAATTGACCATTATACACTGTGCATAAAATAACTGAGTTGCTTTATGTTAATTTCTATCGAATGCATCCAATACAGCCATGTAAGATTTTTAAATTTATTGACACAGAAGTAGATGCAGGGAGTTCTGTGGAAAGATAATTTTATGTGGCTTTCTTTGCCTACCCTAGTCTTGCTGATGTGCCATTTTGGTTTTCAACCTTTCAGATCAGCAACATTATTTGAAATTCCATGTGAAAATGAGACCAACATATAACTTCCTCTCTTCTTCGCAGGTTTTTGATTTTGGCCAGAATTAGCCTTTTATTTGCCCAATCTGAATCTCGCTCGGAGCTGCAGTATTTTGTTTCCCAAGATTTAGCTATGTTCTTTGGTTAATTAGCCTCTAATTTGCATAATTCCCCCAACTGCCTAATCAAATTTTGTCAACTTGATATCCCTGTAATAGCCTTACTGGCACTAAGCCCCCAAATAAATCTAGTTAGTAGACTTTTGCTGTGGCTTAGTACCCATATAACTGTTCATTTGCAATAGTCCCTAATTCAACTTTCTGTCATGTACTTACTGGCAAAAGTTCTTCTTTGTTTTCATGCTGGATTCAGAGCTAATCTCTGGCTACACTTCATATAGAGGAAATGATAACATTAGGGTGCAATGATATAGGGAGAAAGATACCCTAGTCCTGAACTCCCATCTGGTCTTCACCAGGATATTGGTGAAGGGTGAAAAGGATATTGCATCCAGAAACCGGAAATAGACACGTTACAAATAAGTGGGACAAACCAGGGTCACATTTTATTGAGCTTAAAAAGAAAAGATCTTCATAGCACCTACTTCTGGAGTACCTGCTTCCTCTCCTGCTGCCTCCTCCTGCCCCAAGGTAAGTAACTGACATCTTGGTGGAGCAGAAAGGTGAGGCAGCATTAGCAGCAGGATTGAGGCAAGCAGGGCCCTATCCACATGGATCACTCCTGTTCATAAGTACTGGAACAGGGGGTGGGATGGGGCATCCATAGTAGTTACTAGTCAGATATAACACATTATCTATGACTGTCTCAGAGTTGTGGCTTACAAACACTTATTTTGAGTAGGGATGTACGAAAGTCACTTACCTTTCCGTGGATTATGTTGATGGTGGGGGGGGAGGTGTTCCGTTCCTCCCCTGGAATCCTCGAACAGCCGGCTGTGCTCCGAGGCAGCTCCGCGGAGCAGCCAGCCAGGCCCGGCCCGGCCAGGCCAGAGCTGTCCGCAGCCGGATTTCTGGCCGCGGAGGGCTTTGGGTAAAAAACAACAACAACAACAAAAACAACAACCATGTATGCAAATGGCGGCGGCTATGGACACCGCCATTTGCGTTCCTTCTTTTTGGCCATCTTAATCTACGTAAATATTTACATAGACTATGATGGCAAAAATAAAGGGGAACGCAAATAGCGTAGCGGGCGCTATTTGCGTCCCTTTTTCATTCACTGTTTTAGCCTACGTAAATCTTTACGTAGGCTTAAACGGCGAATCAAAAGGGGACGCAAATAGTGCCCGCTACGCTATTTGCATTCCCCTTTATTTTCGCCGTCATAGTCTACGTAAATATTTACGTAGATTAAGACTGCAAAAAGAAGGAATGCAAATGGCAGCGGCCGTAGCCGCCGCCATTTGCATACGTGGTTGTTGTTTTTTTTAAACCCACCCAACCATGATAGGCTATGTAAAGATTTACGTAGCCTATCAAGTCATTTTTTTTTTTTTTACACAAGCCTGGAAATGGCGGCGGCGGCAGCCGGTCGGAAGACCGGCCGCTGCCGCAGACGCCACCGCAAACGCCACCAGAGCTGCTGCCGGAGCTCCCGCCACCCGGAAGATCCACCCCAGGTGAGTCTTGTCCCGGGGGAGATCTGCAGGGGGGCGGGGGGGGTGGCAGGCCGTTCCGCCACGGAGTTCGGGGGGCCGAATGCACTGGCATTCGGCCTCACCGAGATCTGTGGCGGAATTCTCTGACATCCCTAATTTTGAGTCACCTTTTCCATGGCTCTGCTTTCCTTTCCTGGGCCACAACAGATAGGAAAGGCACCAGGTTCTTGAGGGCACTTGGGCAAGACAACCTCAGTAGCCCCGCTGCCTAATTCACCTACCTTCTCACCACCATTGTCACCAGCTGCTATTGCTCCTTATCCTCTTTCTCATCATTGCTACCGTTTCCTTGTCTGACAGGCAGAGAGCCAGTGGCATCTACTACCCTCCTTCTCACCACCACTGTTGTCTGGGCCAGAGCGAGAGGCAAGGGAGCAAGCAGGTTGCAATGGTGAAGAGGAGGAGCAAGTCCTGGGGGCTCATGTCAGTGGGGCCCTGCTGGGGTATGGGACCTCAGCAGGTGCCCAAATATGCCTACCATTCATGCCAGCTCCAGGAATGGGTAAGAAACTCATTCAGTTTGCATTTCAGTGCAAATGTACCAAATTTGCACTTCTCGAAACCAAACACCAACCGTTTGACAACAAAATCCATATTTTTGCGATGCAAGCTTGCAAAAAAAAAGGAAAGACACGGTTGAAAAAGCATACACAAATCTATACAGTTGAAAAAAATGCACACAAAATGTGTACATTTGAAACAGTGCATTCTAAAAATGTGCATATTTGGGAAATGCATGCAAAACACTTTTTTCCGATGGAAAAATCACTTGCAAAATTGTGTACATTGGAAAAAAAATGCCTACAAAATGCATATATTTTGGAAAGTGCACAGGAAATATATACAAATTTTGTGTGGACTAAAATATAATAATTGCAATCCAATGGAAAAAGAATGGGTCATCATGAACTTAACAGTGGCAAAATGAGAACCTGAGCCAAATGAAGCTTGACAGATCCACCAATCCCTAACCACATTATTAGAATCATCATCCATCCCTCCCCCCCATTTTTAAAGTGGAAAAGAGGAACAGATCTACCCCCTTTTCCTTTTCCCACTCTATCAAAAAACACTTTTTAGCCTTTGGCTTTTTGTTTTAAAAAGTCTTATTTCTTTGGAGGCTATTCACTCCCACTCTTGGGTTAGAAAGCACATGTAGATATATGATAACAACCATAAGCCCCATCACGATTAAGTTATCCTTCTTTCGTGTAACGCAGATGGGATAGCTTACTGTTGATGATAGTGGATCAGGATTTGCAGGAGAATCATGCAGAGGATAATATGTGGATATAATTTGGCTGATTGTGCAGAAAGTTCTAAGGAGCTGGCTTTGAGTGTCCTAAATCATCATTAATAATTCTGCCCAGCATGGGCAATATTTGCATCTGGTGTTGTCAAAACATAGACACATTGGCTGTTTCTCTTGGTCTGTGATTACAAATATGTGTATCCACATTGATTTAGGTAAGAATTTTTAATCCAAGTGAGTTATTAATATCTGCTGACTTGCACTTGAATGTGTTTATTCTTGCATTATTTTTATGGGAAAGTTTTAATTTATGCTTTTTACTGCATAGAGAGTCTTATCAAGAAAGGCAGTGGAAACCTTGAGGCAATATCAGAGCACACAACAGCATATATGGTACCTGTAGGGCCATTTCACGTATTAAACGAGGCAAACTTGGAACTGTCGCTGAGACAGCCAGAGCTGGCTCCCTGAAAAGTGCACCTATATGATGCACAACATCGCAACCTCATGTTTAGGCGTACATGTTTAGTTGCATCCTGTTTGGACTACTGTGGCAGGCTTTATGTGGGGCTGCCTTTGAAACCTGTTCAGAAACTTCAGCTGGTCCAGAATACTTCACTGGCGCAGATAGGGATGCCGGAGAATTCCGCCACGGAATCCAGTGAGGCTGGATTCTTTGAAACCTGTTCTAAAGAATCCTCCCGCCCTGTAATCCGTGGCAGAACGGCCTCCTGCCCCCCCCGCGAAATCCCCCCGGGACGGCATTTTCCTGGGGTGTATGCGGCAGTGGCGGTTGCGGTGGTGGCTCCAGCGGCTGGTCTCCTGGCCAGCCACGGCAGGGCTGCTGCCACCGCCATTGCCCTCCTTGCAGCCGCGATAGGCTATGTAACAATTTATGTAGCCTATCATGGCTAACCTAAAAAAAACCCTGCAGCGTACGCAAATGGCAGTGGCTACAGCAGCCGCCATTTGCATTCCCTATTTTTTACCGATTTACCTTACGTAAATATTTACTTATTTACGTAAGATGAAACGGTGGAAAAAAAGGGGAACGCAAATAGCGTAGTGGACGCTATTTGCGTTCCTTTATTTTCCGCCTTTCTAGCCTAAGTAAATATTTACATAGGCTATAATGGCAAAAAATAAAGGAACGCAAACAGCATCCACTATGTAAATATTTACATAGGCTAGAACGGAGAAATAAAGGAACACAAATAGCGTCCACTACGCTATTTGCATTCCCCCTTTTTTTTGCCGTTTTATCTTATGTAAATATTTACGTAAGATAAATCTGTGAAAAATAGGGAACGCAAATGGTGGCTGCCGTAGCCGCCGCCATTTGCGTACGCTGCGGGGGGGGGGTTAGGTTAGCCATGATAGGCTATGTAAATTCTTACGTAGCCTATCATGGCTGTCTGGGTGGATGCAAATGGCGGCTGCTATGGCAGCCGCCATTTGCATCCGCACCAGCCTGTCCACGGCCAGAAATCTGGCTGCGGACAGCCCTGGCCGGCTGCTCTGCAGCCTGGCCATGGAGCAGAGCCAGCCATTGAGGATTCCAGGGGGGAGGAGTGGATCGCCTCCCCCCCATCGAGGATTCTGGGGGGAGGGACAGAGTGCCTCCCCCCCCACCGTGAAAGATTCTGTGAAAAGGTAAGTCAGTTTCGTACATCCCTAGGCACAGACTGTTGACCAGGAATTTCTCAACTTCAAGAAGTTCTTGCTAGCTTTACTTGCATTTTTCTCAACATCCCCTACCTCCTGCGACTTTCCTCATTAGTCATTGGCTTTTGCTTGGTCACTCATCCTCCCCTCCCCTTTCTGAGACTCTCCTCCATAACAATAAGGGGTCTTCTTGAGCCTACTTTATCTTTTGCCTGGATAAACTTTGTGGACCCCCTTTTGGACAGATCCATGCCTCAACATGCAACTGGAGATTTCACCTCCCATAAGTTACAAGAACTAAGGATTTCTAAGTGCAAATCACCAACTGGGCAATTTTGTTCTGATTATTTCTGAATGCATTCCCTTTCTCCAAGGCTGGTGTCAAGGGTAGGCATGGTTGGGCTCCTTCCAAGGGCCCATACCCCAGCAGGGGCCTACTGACCAAAGCCTTCTGGAGTTGTTCCTCCTCTTCACCATTGCAACCATTGTTATTCACCTGCCTCTCAGTCTGACAACACTGGTGGTGTGAAGAAGGAGCAGGAGATGCCCCTGGCTGCTTGCTCCCTGGCTCTCTGCCTGTCAAGGAGCAAGTGATAGCAGTGCTGAGGAAGAAGAAGGGGAGTACTAGCAGCTGATGATGATGGTGTTGAGAAGGTAGACTCATTGAGGGAGGGGGGTCCATTGAGAGTGTCTTTCCCAAGGGCCCTCAAAAATCTGGAGCCTGTACTGCCTTTATTTCTCTTTATTTTGAATCTTTAATGAAATATATTTTGATACATACTTGGGACAGCCCATTGCTTTATAAGCTCAGAATTTGTCTGTTCATGGGTTTAATCTGCCGTTTATGCTCCAAGCTTTAAAGGAGGCTTGCTGAAAGTGGCCTCCCCTACTCAGTTGATCTGAGGTCACACCAGCCAAAAAGTAGGGTTTGTGGGTGGGTCCAGGGTTGAAATTCATTTGGTTTGCATTTTAATATGAACTAAAATCACTGCTTTTTTGCCGCTCCCTCTGCAGTGGCAAATTTAGGAATGGTGGCAGTGGGGGTCACAAAAAATGGACAGGGATGGTGCATTGCCCAACCCTGCATTAAACTGTGCAAAAGGGGCAAGTGCGTTCATCTTCTGGCCCTACTCTTGAGTTCCCACTTGTTAGAGAATACTGATCCTGAAATACATTTTTTTTTGGGGGGGGATTCTCCCATCAACTCCAGTCAAATGAATGTCCTTTAAGGGTCTCCTCATGGCAGAGGCCCCAAAGCAGCATCTGTGTTTTGCCAGCCATCAGGTCCCAGCAGTGATGGAGGAAATTTTAAGCTATACGCTATCCAGGATCATCATTTTGCAGGCTGTTAAAGAACTGAAGGGAAGCGAAACCAAAATGCCAGCAGCCCACTTAGCCTGAGGCATAGTACAAAATGTGGAGTGAAACCCCTCTGGAGAATTTTAGTGATCTCATATATATTCTTGTAATGCCTCTCAAAGTTCCTAAAGAGGATCCTCCAAATCTTTATCACATCTCAGTTAAGGCAAAGTTAAAGGACACCTCCAAGGGTTAAGCCAGATGAGACCCAAGATATTGGGGGTGGGGGGGATTTGATTGTAGCATGAGTGCTGGGGAAGAGGATTTATTTATGTATTTATTTTAAAATATTTATATACCGCTTCACATCAAAAGATTTCAGAGTGTGGTGACCAGCAAGGATAAAAGAATAAAACACTAAAAACAGCTACTGCCAATCCACAGACACTTACCTCTTCTCACCCCACCAGTGCTGCTAAGACTGGAGACTCTGTAGTTTTTAAGAAATTTGAAAGTCATTTGATTTAGGCATCACTGCCCTTTTTAAAATCATTTACTCCTTTATTTAGTTTGTCCTACTGCAACCAAACAGGTTTTGCAAGATTATTTTAACCATCACAAAATCCTGCCAAACCTATTTAATCAGGGGTGATAATTGGATCACTGTGCATTAATCCGCTGACAAAATGGTTCTATCCTTTATTTTATTTTATTTATTTCATTTCTATACTGCCCAATAGCTGAAGTTCCCTGGGTAGTTCACAGAAATTAAAACCACAGAGTGCAACATAAAACAATATTAAAATATGAAAGCTTAAAACCACAATGTGGAAAGCTTTCACAACAGTATAACCAGAATAAAACCTAGCAGCAATGCAGATATTTAAAATGCAGACTTAAAACATCAGAGCCAAAAGACTAGAGTGCTAAAATGCTAACATTCCTGGGAAAATAAAAAAAGGTATTTTCGTGGTGCTGGAAAGAGAAGAGCACAATGTAGGGAACTCATTCCGTAGCCAGGGTGCCACAGCAGAAATACCACTTGCACTACGCTAAAACAAAGAGACAGGACACCACCACCACCCCATCATCTGGCTACCAACCCAGTAAGTAAGAAGAGCTTTGTATTTCTAAGAAAGCCTGTCCCTTCTTCAAAGTCTATATTTAACTAAAATGTTTCTTTGTCTTGCTACCTCTATCTGCAGTGCTCATCCCCTTTTTGTACTTCCCAAAGTATCTTCACTGTGCTTGAAGAGGACCCAGTCTTCTCCTTTACGAACTGCTGCTCCAGTCTAAAATAGCAGCTTTGATCACTCATATTTAGTGAGCAATAAATTAGACTCGTAATTTCATGACTGCAATAAAATACCAAAGACATTGACAGAGGTAAATGAATTATAGGTAAACAAGAACTTTCACAGGCAAGTATAATTCCCCTGGCTAAACATAGAGAGTTCTGCCCGCCTACAAAATTGTGTAATATGGTGTAATATACGATGTAAAATATGAACACAATAATCCCATTTAAGGATTTGCTAAATGAATATGATTACCCTGAGTGGGATGTCAGGATGGATTTTCACAACATTCTTTATGGTAAAATTACTAGTATGATCATTAGGTACTATGTGTTTTAAACAGTAAAATCCCTGGGGCTAGTAGAGAAAGTATAGGCATAGGGCCAAATGCAGACCTCTTAGATAAATAAAAATAAATTACTTTGCAAATTTTGGACCAAAACATATGTATACATGATTGCATGAGTTTTATATTGCTCTTTTTGTTAGTGAGGCACAAAGCTAACAAGACTGCATCCAACTCAAGGAGGAATCCTATGGCCACTAGACACTGTCTAGAAGGCCATAGGATTGTTGGTTCCTGGGAACTGTGCTCCCCACCCCCTCATAGCGAGCACGGTTCTTTCTATCCTGGCTATGTCTCCATAATTGGAAACGGAGCACAGAGACAGGAAAAAGGAGGCGGTCCCAGGGGCAGGGAGGGGAGGAGACTGCAGAAGCTGCTTTACCCTTTGTATTGGCCCCAGGAGCATAACCAAGTCACCTGTAGAGTTAGAGCAGCCTAGAGAGCCATAATGCCTTGCTTAAGTTCATTATGGGTACAATTTCCTTGCTAGGAGGCCTCTGAGCATGCAAAGATGAGTAAAAGGCCGATAATAGCGCAGCCCATACTAATGAGCTAGAGGGTGTTTTATAGGGATGTACGAAAGTCACTTACCTTTTCGTGGATGTAATTCACAGTGGGGGGGAAGGCGCTCTGTCGCTCCCCCCAGAATCCGCAATGGGGGGGAGGCGATCCGATCCTTCCCCCTGGAATCCTGCCTGGCCGGCTCTGCTCCACGGCGGCTCCGCAGAGCAGCCGGCCAGGGCTGTCCACAGCCGGAGTTCTGGCCACGGATGGGCTGCTGCGGATGCAAATGGCGGCTGCCGTAGCAGCCGCCATTTGTGCCCAGCCAGGCTGCTGTGATAGGCTACCTAAAGTATTTACGTAGCCTATCACGGAAAGCAAAAAAAACCCACACAACACACGCAAATGGTGGCGGCTACAGAGTCTGCCATTTGCATTCCCTATTTTTCGCCATTTTATCTTACATAAATATTTACATAAGCTATTACGGCGGGGGGGGGAACGCAAATAGCGCCCACTACGCTATTTGCGTTCCCCTTTTTATTTTTCAAAAAATGGCAACCACATTGCTCAACAAGGCTGCTGGGGTGAGTGCGGGCCACTCACTGAGCGCAGGCTGAGGGTGAGCTGGGGCAGGGGCTTGGCGAGTGGGGCTCAGGGGTGCAGGCAGGGGAGTTCTGCCAGACTCCCAGAAAGAATCGGTCACCCGTGTCATCCCTAGTTATCAATCTGGCCACTGCATTTTGCACAAGCTGCAACTTCCAAAATGGTTCCAAAGGCAGCCCCTCATAGAGGGAAAAATAAAAACAGCTCCTAACCCACAGACCCACTACAGGCTAAAGCCCTTCTTTAATAAAGTGGGGATTTGCCCATCTCTATATTTGTAAGTAATTGGCACAGCTTCAGAGTAGGGATGTTGGAGAATTCCGCTACAGACTCCAGTGAGGCCAGATTTTTTAGAATCCGACCCTCTCGGAATCTGTGGTGGAATGGGGCAATCCCCCCACCCCGCAGAATCCCCCCGGGACAGAGCCTACCTGGTGGCGGCGGCAGGTCCGGGTGGTCTTCTGGCTGCTGCTGGGTTGTGGCCACAAATGGTGGCTGCTACGCTGGCTACCATTTGCATCCTTGCCAAGCCGTGATAGGCTATGTAAGTATCTGTGTAGCCTATCACGGCTAATGCAGGGACGCCAATGGTGTAGCGGCCGCCATTGGCGTCCCTGCCTTTTGCTGTGATAGGCTATGTAAATATATACGTAGCCTATCATGGCTACAGCAGGGTCACAAATGGCGGCTGCTATGGTGACTGCCATTTGCGGCCACAGCCCAGCAGCGGATGGAGGTCTGGCTGCGGGCGGCCCCAGCTGGTGGCTCCGTGGAGTCGCCGCGGAGCGAAGCCAGCCAAGGAGGATTCTGGGGGAGGGGGAACAGAGCGCCTCCCCCCCCACGGATGGACCCAGCAGAACCAGGTAAGTGTTTCATATGCCCCTACTTCAGAGGAGGCCAATGAAGATGATCAGAGGTATGGAAAACATGTGCTGTGAAGAAATGTTGAAGGAACAGGGTACATTTAGCCTGGAGAAGAGATGACTGAGTGGGCTGGGGCATGATAGCACTTGGAAGGGCTGTTACATGGAAGATGGCAAATACTTATTTTCTGCTGCCCTAGGGGACCAAACTAGATCAAATGGGTTGAAGTTACAGGACGGTAGATTTCTGTTGAACGTTAGGAGAAACATTTTGGCAGTAAGAGAAGTTTGACAATGGAACTAATTACTTAGATGTGTGGTGAGTTCTCCCTTCTTGGAGGTCTTCAAGCAAAAGTTGGACAGCCATCTGTTAGGGATGCTCTAGCTCTGGGTTCCCTGCACTGAGCAGGGCAGTTAGACTGGATGGCCTACAAAGCCCCCCCCCCCCCCGATTCTATGCATTTGTGAAATGGTCCATTGTCAGAAACTCAATATGAGAGTATGCAAGATAGGAGTAGAAACCTAGTTCACCATTCTGCATCTGGCTGGCTTCTCCTCTCCCCCAGTTAAACTCAATGTTATGTTGATCAGAAGGAAACAACAACAACAACAACCGACCAACAATGAGCAGACTTGTGGTGCAAATTGGTCCTGAGTTACATTCAACAAAGGATAGAAAAGGTTTTGGCAGGAAAGTGTAGGATGTCAGATGTCATTAGTTGCTTTTCTTGTCTCCACTCTCCCCTGTGCCCAACATACAATAAATAATACAAGTAGAATTAGCTGCAATTCCACCAGTATTCTTTGCCTGAGTAATTTACCTTTGAATTGTAATTTGCCCTGTAAATTTAATTTGCATTGAGATTAGCTGAGAGGCCTCTTATGTTCCTACCAGAAACAAATATACTGTCCTGTTTTCTGTTGTGTGTGTGTGTGTGTGGGGGGGGGGCAATGACATTAGCATATTTAAGCCAAGTGCCAAAGAGGCTTTCAAAAAATGAACAGAGAGCAATATACTTATTACCTTGTTCCAGTACTGTAAAAACCTTTAAAGGAGGGGGTAGATGTAGAAGGTTTCCATGCAGCCCTGGAAAGCCTGCCAGGGAACTACAGGTGTGTACCACATGAGCTGGTAAAACTACGCTGGTGTACAGTTTGATGACAGTGCATAGTTATAATTCATTCATCCCAAGGTGCCCTGGAGCATCTGTTAACTATACTATTTCACACAATGATGTTATAATAGAAAAGGTCGTATAACGTTTCCATTACAAACAGGCAGCATACCCAACGGCAAAGGTTTACTCTAGATTGAAACTTGGCAGTTCTCTCTTCGACAGACGGATTTTGACTTACAACTGGTGGCCAGACAACAAGGTAGCCTTTACCAATTAGTAGAATTACCCAGCACAAGAACAGTTCCAAGAAAATCTTAACTGAAAGAGCCTGCTCCTTTGGCTGAACCAAACTCAGTTGGAAACTCCTTTGCTGGATGCAGCTGGATGGATGCAAGGGGTGAGGAGAGAAGTAGTTCTCTGTCTTAAAATCTCTTCTGATTTCTTCAAGGATGGCTCCAGCTATGGAAAACTATCTCCCTCTGTCTAGTTGTTTCACTTATTTAGAAAAGTCAACATTGGAATCAAAACCAGCTGAGATCCTTGTTGTGATTTTAGAAGTTACTTGCTATGCATGAGGAATCCTGTCTGACAAATGTTTTTCCTAAGAATTTTTGCTACTTAAAGTACAGACCATGTCCAAATTTATCTGACTGCACATGGCGGTATAACAAAATTAATGCTCTAATTTCTACGTTCATTTGGTGCTGTGCCTATCTTACTCTAGGTATTGACCACATGACAGAAGACACATTTCATCCTTGGCATTATCAATACCCTATTTAGTAACATCTAAGCAAGTACAATTCTTACAATTGTCCGAACTTATATGCAAACACGTGGAAAAGTAACTGAAAAACAAGTAAGGCTCAGCTCAGCTGTTAAGGAAATTATGGGAGCAAGTGGAAATGCCTGACCTGACAGCACTTCAGAGAAACCTACAAAAAATATAAACAGACCTTGAAAAGCTGGAATCCAGTGATTAAGTTTTTTTACAGCTAAGTTAGATTTTGATGATAAGGAGAATGGAATTTTGGTGTTATAAATCATAACACAGGTTACTAACAAATTGTGAGAGGTTGGGAGAACATATTTTGGTAATGATAATTGTTTTTAAAGCAAGCCTTTTAAAAGAAAGTGTAGAAATATGTGATAGATGATTAATAGTAATAATAATTTTCACAAATACGTGGACTCACCCTAAAGCATCTCTCAGTTTTACTTGCAGTATTTGTTAGTAATGTCTTACTTATATATGTTGTATCCTCCTTTTTGTTCCACAAACCATAACTTGTTGGTTTTGAAAGAAACAGCCAAATTGAATATCTTATTATCAGTACAACCTAATGAAACATTTTCCCCCAATGCTCAGCCTGTCTTACTGGGATATTGACTATCACATTTTCTTTGTATATTGATAATCTATTTTGTTTATTGAAAAGAACATTTAAGAATGGCCACCAAATTCAAATCATCAGTGCTTACTTAGTTTTCTCTAATGGAAGTTGGAACTAATGTGACAATCTTTGTGTCTTGGACTTCAATTGCAGTAAAGACAGCCATTGCAGAATGCTAAAAATACAGAGGCAGGTTGACAATATTATTCAATGAAGGGAACAGTTCACATACCTTATGGTACTATGGAAAGGGATCTTTCACAGATCCTGACTGTTGCAAGCCCAATTAATCCAGGCTGGAGATTTTGGCTGCAAGCCTGCAATGAGAGGCACATTTACCTGGGGAAAAGCCCCATTGAACATGGTGGAACTTATTTCGAGGTAAAGATGCACAGGATTTTTCTGCATGGCTAGAATTTTATGCACATTTACTTGGGAAGAAGGGCTAAGCTACATATTATGTAGAGAGCTACTGAGCAGTGGAGGCTGGTGGAATGTCAGAGGGGCAGTGAATCTGCTCCAGGTTTCAGTCAGAACCAGTCAGACCTCTAAAGGAGCTATCCAAGGTGCAGAAACCTAGAGTGGATTCACTGCCCCACTGACAGTGGAGCCACCAGCCTCTCCTGCTGCTGAGAGTCCATATAGACAATACTGAGCTAGATGGACCAACCATCTGATTCAGTATAAGGTAGCTTCCTATGTTCTTACGAAGACATAGGAGACTGAGAGTGCAATCCTGTGCATGTGTACTCAAAAGAAAGTCCGACTGAGTTCTGTGAGATTTACTCCCCTGTAAGTGTCTATAGGATAGCAGACTGAAAGTTTCAGAATGTTTGAGAAACCGTAGGTTAATTATATGCATTTGAACTCATCACATAATTATTACACATAATGACGACCATAAAAACAGTTTTCCCTTTAAAGAGGGCACTGAGATGAGATCTCAGTCTACATGTGGAATCCATCACACTACCTTTAGTAGCAACCTTGCATCCAATAAGTGTTCTTTATTAAGCTTAGAGGGAGCTGGAGATGGTTTTTCTCAGTATAATTTATGGCATTTGTGTCTTTGTGCAACTATTGTAAAAAAAGAAAGTGTAGGATTGAATCAAGAAACATCATAAAACACTCCTAAAGCCAGTTGAAGAGTTACTTTCCAAGGAAGTGAATGAGTTATACCTCATTTGGGACACTGTATGAAATTGGCAGCCTCCGTGTGGGAGTTTGCTATGCATTTAGGCAAACAAATACAAAATGAAAACCATTTGATGTCGCTTGATTTCTCTAAGGTAGGTGCCTTATTTAAAGAGTATATAGAAGATCTGCAGACCTTTGAGCTCAACTGTTCACATCTTTCTTAGCAGGAAATACAAGCAGTGTCTTGACTGGGTAAATTCCCCTTAACTTGATTCAGAATTAGGCATGGTAAACTAGGACACACACTCCCCCCCACATACCAACACACACACACACACACACACACACACACACACACCTGGGAAGCTATAGTAGGCTTAGATCTGAGCTACAGATTATGTATTAGTGGATAGGAATGTTGTGGGTGTCTGCCTGGGGCTCAAGGCCCAGCAAGAAATCACAGGCTCAGCATCCCAGATGCTAGTCCATGGACCCCTGCACTTTCCTGACTTGGCATGCACAGGTCAGGTGGGCAAGCATGGGGATCCCCGATCCCTCACCAAGCTGCAAAACGGTGGCTCAGCCTTTTTTGTAAAGGCTGATTTTCCACAAATGGTAGCCATAAAGTGACCGTTTACACAAGATTACAGATGTAAGTGGTCATTTATGCCTACAGTCATGTGTAAATGGCTGCTTTACAGCTTCCATTTGCATAAAATCATTAGGGATGTACAGATTCACCCCATCCGTTCTGGTGGGGAATCCGCGGGGTGGGAGGTGATCCGTTCCTCCCCCACAGAATCCGCAGGGAGCGGTTCCGCTCCATGAGGATTCCTCAGAGCCAAGGTCTGCCCCGTTCAGCCATCCACATGCCCCGGATACCCCCAGGTTTTTTTCCGCTCCCCAAACTTATGTAAATAATTCCGTAAGTACAGCTGAAAAATCATTTCTGCGTGCCCGCCATTGGTCTCCGTAAGCCTCAGGACATAGGGAAAATGACTATTTTTGTAAAAAGGGTAAAACCCTTCCCAGGGATTCCCCATGTAACTTCTGGTCACTTGACCTCACCTGACCTCACTGGACCTGTCCTGACCTCACCTCACCTCACCTCACCAGACCTGACCTGAGCTGACCTCACCTCACCAGGCCTGTCCTGACCTCACCTCACCTGACCCCACCAGAGCTGACCTCACCTCACCTCACCCGACCTGACCTCACCTCACCTGACTGCACCTCACCTGATCTCACCTCCACAGACAATAAACAGAAAATATGGAAAATTTCTGTGGACTTCAAGACTCAGCCCCAGTGAAAGAAAGCCTCGGGTCACAGGGAAAATAGCTCGTAAAATGGGTAAAGCCGTTTGCGTTCTTCTTCCTCCATTTCTGATTTACACATTTCTTTTTGTAATTGTTTTCGTAAAATCCGCCATTCAGCAGACAAAAAAAAGTCTGTGTGAGCTCCGGTTTGGGTCGACCAGGCCCCTACATTCCATGGAGGATTCCGTGGACTGGATTTGTCAGAATTCGATCCCATTTAAAATTTGTGCGGAATTCTCTGACATCCCTAAAAATCGTCCTTCATGAAAAAAGCTGAGCTACCATGCAAAATGATGTCTCAGCAAGGGATAAAGTGGCTATGCACGACTCGCCAGGCTCTTGAGGACCACCCGGTGAGCAGGTGTGGGCAGTTGGGTGGAGTCCGGCAAGCGGTGCGCAGCCTGGACCACTGTGAGTTCACCCATCCCTGTTAGTAGAGATCTTTGTTGAGCTCAGTGTTCCAAGCTCAAGCTTGGTTGGACACCTATAAATCACACAAAAAAGAGGAAATGCATCACCAAAACTGAAGACAAAAAAAATACACTTATTTTCATAAAATGTGTATGTGCCATTTTATATGCATAGATGCAAATTTAGAAATAATGATTAAAATTTAATAGAAACACAGTGCATCTCACCATAGTGTGGAAGACTGTGACCAAGTGACCTATGTGCTTGTCTCTTCCGTCTGGTGGGCAACAGTTCTTATGGTTATCTTTAAGCCCAAATTTAATAGGACAGCCTTTCAAAAAGAGGACACCTTCAAATAGAGGATGGGTTTCTGGCAGCCCTTCAAAGAGAGTACTGTCTTCTGTAAAAGAGGACACATCCATACCAGCTGGAGCTCATTCTTCAAAAGTGTTAATTCTTTTTGAAGCACAAAGAACAGGGAACAGGCCTGGGCCTGTTTTGCGGGTCAGGGGGAGTGGGAGCCCACACTTGAGTGAACTTTGTTGGCAAGTCCATCTTCCTCTTTGCAATTCCTTTAATAAAATATACCTCAACTGTGCAGTCAATACTTTAGATTCCCATATCCCTTCCAATGTCCACAGCAATACGCTTTTGATAGTTTTAAAACGTCATTGTTCTATTAAAAGCCTTGTGTTCTGGACACTGGTGAAACAATGATTTCATATGTTTTGTTCTTCGTGGAGGTGTGGATGTTAATGTTATATTTTTTAAAAAGAGTTTTGCCCAGGTAGGAAACATACTGGAAAACACACTGGATTTGGCTCAGTTCTTCCTTTGTCGTTTTGGTCTCTTTGTTCAAGAGGTCTGAAATTCGCAATATTTATGCTGCAGAATGTAAATTCATTTGTGGGCCACTTGCATAATTATTTAACATGCTGTTAATCACTTTCTATGCTGTGTGATTCTCAGACTTACTATAAATTATATCCTTTTCTTGCAACATACATACATACATACCATCACAATTAATATTCTAGCAGGAAAAAGGAATAAAAAGATTTTGTCTGCATGATCTCCATCTGTTTTATATAAAGCTTAAATAAAGAGATACAGCTTCTCTCTCTCTCTCTCTCTCTATATATATATATATATATATAGGGAGAGAGAGAGGGGGGAGAGAGAGAGGGGGGGAGAGAGAGAGAGAGATGATAGAGATAGACAGACAGACAGACAGACAGACAGACAATACATAGACCATATATATGTGGTGTGTGGTGGTGATGTCAGTAACATGAAAATTATTGCTTGGCATTGCAGTCTCATAGGGGAGTGATGAACATAGAAATATGGAGTATCAGAACAACATGAACAGAAACAGTTTCAAGACCTCTACTGATATTCAGAATCAGTGGCAAATGAACGTGTGTGTGTGTGTGTGTATGTTGGGGGGGGATAGGGTTGCACCCACTGACCCTACTCGTATCATACATTCATGCCTGAAGGTCTGAATAGAACCTAAGTACATAGGCTTTCTTTGCATAATCAAGAATCATATCAAAGAGCTACAGTTGTATTATTGAAAACTGATCTGTATGAACATTGGCAGGGGGACTTAAAAAAAAAAACACAAAACTACCGGTATAGATGTAAAATTAAAGCAGGGGTGCAGTTAAGTAATTTTATTTCCTTTCCCACCACTAACACCAATGGTGTGGAGTGAGGATGGGGAAGCACACACCACCATCATGAGACTGGTAATTTCAGAGAGAGAAAGGTTTTGTTTTGGGTTCTCGGTGGCACTTATATCCAAGTAAACATGATTAGGATTGTTTTGCAATTGGTCTTACTTAAAGATATGTAATCTGCAATATGCAATTGCAGTGGAAAACAACAACGGTGTGATATTTTGGCATTAAAATAGATAAGGGAAGTTATATCTTGTTTTCATTGATGAGTAGCTATACCCCTCCTTCTCCACCTCTATCCTGCAAATACTTCTTCTAAAAGTGTTCTGGATCATTTATGAGAAACAACAGAAGAATAGACTACTACGGATCTCTGAAAGCACTTCCATATGTCCTGTGGAGTGATGTGATATTAGCATCCCTTGGTGTTCAAGCAGAGATGCTTCCTCCCAGCAGGAACTCAATTGAGGTTCATTTACATTTAAGGGACTCATTTCCAAGGGCTTGTCTCATGCCTGTTCCTGCCCCCTGCATGACACAATGTCCTAATTATTTATTTTTGGATACCTACCCAAACTATATTACTGGTACAGTAACGACAACAACAAGAACCCTATATGATCAGAGGAAAGAGACACCATATGGGTTCAGCACCTTGGATAGCTCCTTTAGAGTTCTGACTGGTTCTGACTGAAAACCAGAGTGGATTCACCACCCCATGACGTTGGAGCTACCAGCCTCCGCTGAGCATAGGTGTGCAGTCCTCTTCATGCACAAAAGGGAATAGGTGTGTGCAACTGCAACTGCTTGCATGTCTCCTGATCAGCCAGGCCAATTTTAAATCCTAGGAACCTGTTCTTCCTTTGCCTAGTCAGTAGAAAAGTATTTACTAAAAGAGCCAGAACATGCTGTTCATCCTCCTGCTCAGTGATTATCTCCTGTTCCCTCAGTTTTCAGATCCTGCAAGAAGCAGTTGAGACCCCACTGATTCTTCTGAACCCCACAGATTCCCTTCCACAAGTGGCACACACCACTTATGCAAGGGAGATTTAGCACTCCCAGGGGGAACCTGAAATGAGTGGAAAATCTCATTTTTGGAAGGAGGCAGGTTGGTGCAGCTCACAGAAGGGACCTCCTCCAACCTGCCTCCTTTCGAAATGAGTATTTCTGCTAGTTTCGGGACTTTCTCTAGAAAGCTCTAAATCTTCCTTACATAAGTGGTGGGTTTTGTTTGCACAACAGAATTGGTGGGGCTCACTACTTGTGGAAGGGAATAGAAGCACCCTGTTGGATTCTGCCCCTGGGTTGCCAGGAGCTGACCCCATAGTCACTCTACATTTCGCTATGGTATCTATAGCCCTGGCCTAGAACACACAGACTGTTCTTTTTATTTCAGTGGTGACTAAGTCTGCATAACAGCTTGCAGAGTTGCATCCCAAATAAATAGATGCATATTTATATGATGAGGTGACAGGATAATAAGAAGGCATGCATGATAATACATCATGATGGCTTCTTCTCACAAAAAAATAATGGGAGTAGCTGAATTTATCGGACCCGAACAGTATAAGTTCTGCCATGTTAAAAGATTAAGTGAATCAGCCTTGAAGTTTTCATACATTCCCCAAGTCGTCCTTTCTTCTCATGCATCACTAGCTAGGAAAAAAGATTTTCTTTTTATACAAAGCAAACTTCTAAACCAAGCTAATGGCTTTGCTAGAAAATGCATTCCCACTAATTTGGCAGATGATTAGATGGGCAGATTGACAATTACGAAGCCTGTCCCTGAGTCATAAATCACATGTATACCTTCCTCAGTGGAGAAATCTCCACTGGAATTGTTTTCTCATAATGAGTATTTATTATACTCTTCAGTAACTGCTATGTACATATGGTCACTGGCTTCAATCCAGCTCCAGTCATGGACAACTAGTTGTCTGAAATAACTAGTGGCATTGAATGGGAAGTTGTTCACACTCCTCTTCATCAGAAGGCATACCCAGTAAGTTCAGTGTGGCACAGGGGAACTTTGTGATCCACACCCTGTTATGCGTATGCATCTACATCTGCTATGTGCAACAGTCTGCATCCATGTGTGGATATCCAGGCTGGATCAGAGCAAATCAGGGTGACATGTTAATGAATGATTTGGATTAAAAGCATTGTAAATCTTTAAATATCTGGGTTTAAAGTACAGCTTCCCCATAGATTCAATAGGTGTCAACTGCTATCTTTTACTGTCAATAATTCACACAACTAATTTCCTGTGGCTAGATGTGGGTTACAATGCTTGTGGTGAGCACTGAACTGACTGGTTCATCATTCAATCACTTTTCCATTATATACAATGACCATTCACTCATGCCATTATTTTATCCATTATCAAGGTTTTGAGTTGGCAGAGTGAACTGAGGTCTACAACACAGTGAAACAACTGAGGAATACTTCAGTGCAGATATGCCCTCACCCCGGCGCCAGCTTGTCTAGCTGAAAGGGGGGGGCATTGCGGGCGGGTGGGGTGACAAGACGTAAGGGCCTCTGATTGGTGCATCCCAGTGGCACCACCATGCTGGGAGGGGCAGGCTGAGCTGCCTTAAAGCTCAGCTCCCCCTCCCAATCTCAGCTCTCTGGCTCAACGCAGAGAAAGTTACAGCTCCGCCTGAAAACAAATGAAGGACACCTGCCTGCTGGAGATCGGCTTCGTCGTCATTGGACTCTGCGTGCAATCCGCGCGCCTAAACCTCTCTACGTCGATGCTTGCCTTGACTCCAGCGTTGCCAGTGCTCGCGGTGGGGCGCTCGCGCTCTGGCGCAGTTTCCTTGGGCCCGCCGCCTGCCCTGTTGGTGGAAAGTGCTGGCATTGGTGGCGGTAGGCACTGGGGGTGCAGCGCCTGTCACCACAGGCGGTTGCGGGTCCCGTGGGCCCTGGCGCTTGCGGTAGTGGCCCACCCCCCCTTCCTTCTTCCCGCCTTTACTCGGCATGCCTACCCAGCCCTGGGTATGCTGGCGCGCGCGGCTGGGGTGCTCGTGCCCGGGTGCCGCCCCCTCCTCGGCTGGCTCTTATTGGGTCGGCGGGTGGTCCAGCAGTTGCGCCTGCGGCGTGCGCCCGGGAGCAGCACCCATTGTCCTGCTCCCGTATGGGGGCGCCGCCTCTTGCGGCTGCGGCTACGGCGCGCCCACCCTCCCTCGTCTTTCTCCTCCTCAGGCTGCGCCCCCAGGGTTGTTGTCGCTCCCGGGTGTGGTGCCTGTGTCCCGCTCCCCTGCGGGGGAGTCGGTGTCATCGGCGGCGGCGCGCCTGTCTCCTCCCCGGGGTCGCAGTGTGCGAATGCCGCTGTGCCCCTGGGGTGCCGCCGTTCGCGGCAGGGCGCGCGGGCTCGGGCACCGCTCCCTCCTCGTGTGTCTTGCCTTGCTGGAGGGTATGCCTCTGTCGGCGCCGGTGGCGGGCATCAGGGGGTGGCGCCTGTGTCTTGCTCCCCTGCAGGGGGGGCGCCGGTGCTTTCGGCGGCAGCACCCCCCCTCCGTTGCGCCTCCGGCGGTCCCGGCACACCCGTGGGCCCTGGAATTGCCTCGCTCAGGGCGGGTGTGCCTCTGCATCCCCCCCCCAGGCCGTGGAATGTTGCGCTGCCGGGAGTGCTGGCCTTTCTCACCTGCCCCCCTCCTGATTGCCAGCTCTCGTGCTGCCCGGGGAGCGCAGAGCGCTCGCGGCGGCGGCGCGTTCACCCCCCCCAAGACAAGCAAACACACACACACACCAAACAAAACAAAACCTAATAATAATAATAACAGTAGTAGTAGTAGTAATAATAATAACAACAACAACAAATTAAAGAATGGGGAAGAAGAGGGGGGGAGGGAGGGTGAAAAAAAAGGGAAAGAGAAAGAAAGGGGAGCAAGCCAATGCCCGCGTTCAGGCCCGGCTCCCATGGCCATGGGCCCTTCCCGCGCCTTATGGGCACCAATTTTTTGCAGTGGGTGACAATCGCCCCCTCCCTTCGCACCACTCACATCTTTAGTCATTATCGGCCACGGAGTATGGCCCTCCTATCTAGAGGTGCTCTCCACTCCCATCCCAGGACTCTCCTCCTTAGCTTATCTCGGGTCTGCAGTTCTCGAGGCCTGTGTGGTGTTGTCTGTTGCCCTCGATGCCCAGTGTGTAGCCTCCTGCTGCATTTACTTATAGGGGAGCTGGTTGGAGTGTTGGACTTGGTCTGGCATACGGGCCATTGCTTCTTTCTGAAAACCAGCAGAGGGCTAGAGGTGCCAGCCATTGTCTGATCTGGGAAGTCAAGCGGGGTCAGCCTTGGTCAGAATTTTCCAACATTGGGCCAAGCCTAACCCACCTTATTCCTTTGCCCCCGCAGGAAAGGCCAAGGTAGAAAGAAAGGGTAGGGTAGGTCCCCTGCCTCCCCTCCCCAAGGAACCACTGCCAAGGCCCGATTATGAGTCTAATGAGGAGGCAGACCCGGTACTGGCATCAACTCTTGCTCATTTAGAAACCGATGAGAGTTCCTCGTGGATCTCTCCCCCTCCCCTGGTCAGGCCTTAGAAGCTCTCGGCTGTCCATCCCAAATGAACATGACAGCAGACCCAATGCTCGCTACTACTTTTTCTTTCAGCTTGTCCGGATGCTCTTGAAGCCTCCACTTCTTCTTCATTAGCTCTTCTGGATGGCTCACCGCCCATGGTTGAGCTCCTCCTTTCTGCAACCTCCTCTTTCCCGAGTGCCCAAGCATCAACATCTAAGTTTCCAGTCAAGGATCAGAGCACGGTCACAATGGGTGCAGCTCGTCTGGATGCTGTTGAAGCCTCCATCTCCTTCCTTGTGGTTTTGCCCAGGCGACATACCACAACTGGGGCGGTCCGCCCTCCTGGGGCATCTCCATCAGGAGCACTGCAGGTGGCATCATCTTCCTTGCTCCCAGGGACCCAGATGCGGCTGCCTTGGATATGGGTGAGATGACTCCACTTTGCCCCACTTGTCCAGACGGGTGACCTGCAAGGCCGTGGGGTTGCTGCCTTAGCTTACCTCCCTGGGGTGGCTGGCCCTCCCAATGTCACCGGCAACTCAGTAAGTCACACCCCATGGTAGCCCCAGCCGCTCAACTCAGCATATTACAGGGTTCTGCTGGATTAACTTACGATCCCTCGCCCTGCCCCCGCCCGCTTGGGCATCCACGTAGGTGGCGTATCAGAGCCCTACGCTAACCTGGCAAGTTGGGATGCCACCAGGGCTACTCCTCCTCCTAATGGCTTTCACCTGAGGAGGTGTGTGACTGGATTACGTTGAGGCCTTTCACAGGAGGGCCGCCATTGACCCTTCTCTGTGCAGGAACCTGTTGGACCAGGACCTTTCGTGCCTCTTTTGACTCCTTCCCGGCCTGTTCTGCGACAGATCTGGCAATAGCCACAATCACCAGGCTGTCTCCCGCAATGGCCTTTCGCCTATGGCGGATCCGCTGCTTCAGCACCGCTGTCTGTGCTGGGAATATAGCCCCAAGGGTGCATACTCCCAGAACCTGTGCCTTTTTTCGTCATGAGTGCTCCCAAGTAGCAGTCAGTACTCGTCCTCCCCTTGTCCAATGCCTGGGGATGGTAGGTTCCCCCCCCCCTGGAAAGGCCGAGGCAGTAGGAAGCTCTCATGGGCCCACGCCCGGTTAGGTTGGTGCCACTACTCTGACTTTAAGTCGCTACCCCAACGGAGGGAACACGTTTTAACTTGGAACACGGTTTTATGCTAGGTTCTAGGACCTCACCCCCTTTTCTGGGTCAACACACGCCATCCTTACCTCGTAAGCAACATTGCTCCTAGCCAGGCGTCGACAGGTTCCTGACAGGTTAATATGGCAGTACTGGCAAAAGGATTATAGCCCACCCTTTTTTCCACACCTCGTTATCTACTCTATGGATCTCCCTTCTGGAAATGGTGCCCACAAAATCATCTAGGGAGTTTATCCTGATTTGTAACCTCTCTTCCCTGGGGGCCTGCCTGTTAATCAAGAGATTCCTGTTCATCTGTGTTCAGTGCGACACACCTAGTCGACGGGGCAGTTGTCTTGGTTTAGGATCCTGTCCACAGGTCCCTGGCGGGCATACTCTACATGGAGTCCGAAGACGGTGGTCAATGTTCTGACCTAACGTGAGCATTGCTTCCCTTTCCTGTTACCTAGGTGTCCCATAGCTCACAAAGGCTCAGGGCCTGTTGCCCACATCAACATTTGGTAAGCCAATCTGATACCCTTAGGCGTTATTCTAGCCTCCCTCAGGACAACTTTCAGGTCCTTTGAGCACAGCTTCAAGCAGTTATACATCTTCCTATGCTTTTCCTTTGGGGGGACCATGCAAGATATTGTAGGGCATCTTCTTTTCACAGTTCTGGTAGCTCCCCCTGTACGTGCCTTCTCACGCCGGCCCGGTCTGGGCAATGTAGGGTCGGCGGCTTCCACACCATCGAACTAGGGTTACTTCTGCTGCGCGCAAATATGCATAGGCATGGCTTCTACTGGGTAGGGCTTTAACGGCACCTCCTTGCGGAGGCGTGAGCCACTCCTCAAAGCCAGACTGCGGATTCATTTGGTTCCGCCACCGCTCAAGGTGGTTTTGGGCTCTTAGGGCAGGTACGATTGTGCTGAGGGTAGTGGCCTGTAGAGTGGTGGCCGCAGTCTCCGAGCACACCTTCAATGACCTTATAGTCAAGTCAGTAACCCCCCCCCCCTTCGGTATGACAACGTGACCACGTGATTCATTCTCCGTCCTCCTGAAATTGGAGGGTCATGTCATGTGTCAATGTGCCCGCACTCCACTGTTGGTGTTACAACATTTGGTTCTGGGTCTACCATGTGCCGGGTTAGACAAACCCAATGGTCGACGCTTTGTCATGAAATTAAGTAAGGGACTTCCGGGCTTTAGCCCCACAGGTGCTCCATTCCCAGATCACATCCTTGCAGAGACTGGGAGACTGAAGCCAGGCATGCCATCCTGCATTACAGGGCTCTCCGCACAGGAGCCACCTGCGACAGAGCAGGTAGGGTGTGCCGCACATTAGGCAAAGCTTCAGTGCTAGGATCATGACCTTACCTATAGATCATCGGCTGCAATTTTGCGCCTCCTTAGGTACAACAGACTATATGGGTCTATAAGTCGCATCCTGGCCACTTGGCTTTCCGGCCCACAATGGTGGGATGTTCTGACTCTAAGTCAGATTTTGGGTGCGGCAGGCAATATAGGATTGGGCATAGATGTTGCCTGCTTTTAGTAAATTTAGTCACCCTCTCTCCCCAGATACCCCTTTTGGGTTCCTGGGATAATGGCACTCCATTTGCGCTTTCCAGAAAGACATTTCCCTGTCCACGCAGCAGCCTTAATGGCCTTCGTCAACCCCCCCCCCATTAGGAATTCAGGATGGGTCTGAGCTCCCAAGTACGACTTGTCCCGGAGGGCCTTGATACAGTTCAAGGTGCATGGCTGGCCAAATGTAACCCACTTATGCATTTGGTGATCAAAATTGATCGGTATAGCAAAGGCACGGCAGTGGCCCATGGCCAAACGCAAGTCAATGGGTAGTGCCCCGTCGGGACCTTAGGGTTCTATGGAATGCCGTGGGTCTGAAGAAGGGCCTCCGTTGTATCAATCCAACGGCTTACTGTTGACATAAGGGCAATTTGGGCAGTTTCTACATTAGCTCTACCCTGCTAGGCCTAGGTAATTACGCAGTTTAGAACCCACCATCGCTGCATTGAAGCAGTCTCCATTAGGGATGGCGGAGAATTTCTCCCCGAAACTTCGGGGGGCCGAGCACCAACGTGTTCGGCCCCCCGAACAAGTTTCAGGAGAAATCCTCCGCACCCCCCTGCCCCCCGCACCCCCTCCGGGACAGGACTTACCTTTTGCGAATGTCCCTCCCGGTGGCTGGTCCGGCCGGCGGTTCGGTGGGTTTTCGAGCGAGGCGAGAGCGGCAGCCGGTCTTTCGACCAGCTGCCGCCGCCGCCATTGTAATGAAAGAGAAAAAAAAAAAACTTCCCCTGATAGGCTACGTGACGATTCACGTAGCCTATCACGGCTAGATCTGCAAAGTCAGCCGTGATAGGCTACGTGAATCGTCACGTAGCCTATCACGGGTGACTTTAAAAAAAAAAAAGCGCGTACGCGAATGGCGGCCCCCATAGGGAGCCGCCATTCCCGTTCCTTATTTGGTGGCTGTAGTCTACGTAATTGTTTACGTAGACTACGGCGAAAATAAAGGCAACGCTATTTGCGTTGCCCTTATTTTCGCCGTAGTCTACGTAAACATTTACGTAGACTACAGCCATCAAATAAGGAACGGGAATGGCGGCTCCCTATGGGGGCCACCATTATCCGTACGTGCTTTTTTTTTTTTTTAAGTCACCCGTGATAGGCTACGTGACGATTCACGTAGCCTATCACGGCTGACTTTGCAGATCTAGCCGTGATAGGCTACGTGAATCGTCACGTAGCCTATCAGGGGAAGTTGTTTTTTTTTTTTTTTTACTTTCGCGTTCGCGGCTGGGCGAGGCGAGGCGCCTCCTCCCTGGCCTGAATTTCGGCCGGGCGAGGCAGGAAGCCTCCCCCCCCTGGCCTGAACTTCGCGGGGGGAGCAGCGAAGCGCTCCCCCCCACCGCGAATGGCCTTCGACGACAGGTAAGTGACTTTCGTCCACCCCTAGTCTCCATGATAGTTGCTGGAGGTTTCTCTCTCAGGCACATTATGGCAGTTTAAAAAGGAGCTTCACAGCACTCTGGCCTGCGTTAGCGAGTCGTCTGCTTATTCCTGACATAACTCTCGCTTTGCTTGCCCCAATGTTTTTATGCCCTAGACCAGCAACTTGTTGTACGCCGGAACGGGAGCCCTTACATGGGCATGTTATGATGACTGGTGCTGCACGAAGGGCTTGTACATCGATTTCAGACTTCAGCATCTGTCACACTGTCACATTAAGATCCAGTGGCTTCCCAGACGAGGCATGCGATGGGAGTCCCCTCCTCACTCTGTTCCACCAAAGTTCATCAGTCTTCCTCCACAGGTCCAGGTGCTGCACATTGAGAGGAAGGACTTTGGCTGTAAGCCAGGCGAGGTCCTGATCAAACAGGCCTTGGTTGACATGCAGGTGGTCCGGCATACCTGGCCGGAAGTAGCCTATTGCAGCCCTCACTGCTCCCATGGATCAATGGGAAGGAATGGAATGACGTTGCCAGTGGCAAGGCACGTCCGAAAGTGCACAGAGAAATGGCTTATGGCTTATGCGAATGAGGTGATGGATGTACCACCCGCCAGGGAATTCTGTGGACATGGAGGGAGCGTTGCAGGACGGACAGTGTCCACCTGTCTCATGTAGTGTATAACAGATTTCTTTCTGATCTGCAAAGGGGCCTGCGGGAAGTTCTTCTGCGCAGGTGGGGGGAGTTTCACAAGCTCTAGGCTTGTGACTCCTGTGGTGGCTAGGACGGGCAAAACAGGAAAGTAGGGATGGTGTGCATGCAGAGGCACCTTATGGTGACAGGTGACGCCTGAGGCCCCCCGAACGGGTTGTGTGGCTCGGCGGCGGGATAAGGGTTGCCTGGGAGACCAACCCTACTCATTCACCCAGGTGTTGTGCGACACCGGGTCGGGGGTGACACCAGAAGGTCTACCTCCCCCAGAAGGGGCAGTCCTGAGGGATGGCAAGATCACCGCCACCCCTCAGGCTGGGTGTGTTTTCGCCCAAGAAGTGCCAGCTAGCCACTGACACAGTTAGATGCCCGTCCTAGTTACCCCTTTGCAGCTATTTCAATAAATGTGGCCCAATTTTCAACCCAAGCTTGTTGTCTGCATCTTCTTTAACCCATCTCCGCTCGCAAATGCCCTCACCCCAGCGCCAGCTTGTCTGGCTGAAAGGGGGGGGCCATTGCAGGCGGGTGGGGTGACAAGACGTAAGGGCCTCTGATTGGTGCACCCCAGTGGCACCACCATGCTGGGAGGGGCAGGCTGAGCTGCATTAAAGCTCAGCTCCCCCTCCCAATCTCAGCTCTCTGGCTCAACGCAGCTCCCTCCTACCCTCCCCTAAGTAGTGTGGGTTTCTTACCGGTTGCCCTTTTGGGAGCCATGTAGGAATTTTTTGGCTAACAGTTCGATTGGCCTATTACTGTGCGTCTTTTTTGCCTACATCTCACTGTTTTTGTGGGTCAGGAGTGTCCTGTAAGGGAATATGGTCCTTATCATCGGTCACATTCCAGTTGGTGGCTAGGACCGGCAAAAACAGGAAAGTAGGGATGGTGTGCATGCAGAGGCACCTTATGGTGGCAGGTGACGCCTGAGGCCCCCCGAACGGGTTGTGCGGCTCGGCGGCGGGATAAGGGTTGCCTGGGAGACCAACCCTACTCACTCACCCAGGTGTTGTGCGGCACCGGGTTGGGGGTGACACTGGAAGGTCTACCTCCCCCAGAAGGGGCAGTCCTGAGGGATGGCGAGATCACCGCCACCCCTCAGGCTGGGTGTGTTTTCGCCCAAGAAGTGCCAGCTAGCTGCTGACACAGTTAGATGCCCGTCCTAGTTACCCCTTTGCAGCTATTTCAATAAATGTGGCCCAATTTTCAACCCAAGCTTGTTGTCTGCGTCTTCTTTAACCCATCTCCGCTCGCAATGAGTGTTCACAATATGTACTGTAACCCACATCCCACAACATCAGGTAATTCATGCAAACTGCTTCTTGTTCTCTGACTTGTTTCACAAGAAATTAGTGATGGATGAAACTCTCCTCAGCTCAACTCAGAATTAGTTTGGTATCTATCAACTTTCTCAGTGAGTGTTCAAGAAAAAAAACAAGCCTGTCTGTTTTCAAGAGTTCTCTCCAAGCGCATAATGTTAGCATATGTATGCTGATGTGTCACATGTGTATCCCTTATTTTATTCCCCTGTGAGTATTCCCAGAATCAGCCAGGGCAGAGAGCCACTTGGGAATCAACCCCACCCCCTCCATAACAAACACATATGGGAGTAAGATGAACTTTAGATCTGGATAGGAGACAGAAAGCACATAAAAAGTTTGCAAGAACAGTTGAGACAATTGACCCAAAAGTTATTAGCCAAACGACAGGCTGCCAGGTTGGGTGGTCTGGCCATAGACTTCATAGTAATCAATGAATGTTTCTTTGAGACTGAAGGTTGCCATTAAAGAACATCTGCACACGTGTCTACAAAGAAGCAGGCTTTGCCGTTCATGTTTCGTTTCACAGAGAACAATGAAAGTTTAATTCTGAGTAAAGACTAGGAGTGCACGAAAGCCACTTACCTGGTCTCGCAGCTTTTCGCGGTGGGGGGGAGGCGCTTCGCTGCTCTCCCCCCGAAGTTCAGGCCGGGGGAGGGAGGCTTCCCGCCTCACCCGGCTGAAATTCAGGGCAGGGAGGAGGTGCCTCGCCTCGCCCGGCCGCGAAATAAGAAGTTTTTTTAAAAAAAAACACCCCCGTGATAGGCTACGTGATGATTAACGTAGCCTATCACGGCTAGATTTGCAAAGTCAGCTGTGATAGGCTATGTAAATCGTCACGTAGCCCATCACGGCTGACTTTAAAAAAAAAAAAAAAAGCGTGTATGGCTAATGGCGGCCCCCATAGGGAGCCGCCATTCATGTTCCTTATTTGGTCGCTGTAGTCTACGTAAAGATTTACGTAGACTACAGCAACCAAATAAGGAACGCGTATGGCAGCTCCCTATGGGGGCCGCCATTTGCGTACGCGCTTTTTTTTTTTTTTTTACGTCACCCGTGATAGGCTACATGACGATTAACGTAGCCTATCACGGCTGACTTTGCAGATCTAGCCATGATAGGCTACGTTAATCGTCACGTAGCCTATCACGGGGGTGTTTGTTTGTTTTTTTACTTTTATTGGAATGGCAGCGGCGGCAGCCGGTCTGACGAAGACCCGTCGCCGCCAGGAGGGACATTCGGGAAAGGTAAGTCCCATCCCGGGGGTGTGAGGGGGAGGGGGGGTGCGGAGAATTTCTCCCCGAAACTTCTTCGGGGGGCCGAACACGTTGGCGCTCGGCCCCCCGAAGTTTCGGGGAGAAATTCTCCGCCATCCCTAGTAAAGACTAACATTGTAGAACTTGCAGATATATACCTACACAGCTGACTGCTGATCATGCATGTGCAGAACCTCATTTAACATTTCAGAGTGGACAAGAACTTCTGTGGAAAATTATGCTTGATTCATAATACAACAAACATTACGTGCTAGGCAAATTAATATTCCAAACAAGGTCATTAGGAAAGTTGGTGACATACCTACAAGACATATCTACTCATATTGAGTTTCTGTATGTCTGTGTGATGTTAACATGCCTATTTATTTTTATTTTATCTATTAAATTTATTAATCACCCATCTGGCTGGTCACCCAGCCACTCTGGGCGATGCCTACAAGTTTGTTCAAATGTTCTCTGGCTCAGAAATAGCACATCCACAATTTTCTCAATCCCAGGCATCCATTTCCATACCAAAATCAATTTTCTGGTATTATGTAGCCCAGATACTCTCCTCTTGTGTCCCAAGTACAGACAGACATATCTGCCAAGTTCAATTCCACCCATTTTCTCATTTTTCCAACATTAAGTTAATTCCTTCCCATTTTCACATCAGTTTGCAAATTTTATTTAAAGGGCAGTATTGAACAGTACCATTCCACAAACTCAAATACTGCCAGTGCACAATCACTTGGGCAACCGGTTGCACAACAACACTTGTGCAAATGTAACTTTAGTTGGATTCTCCTCTTGCCCATAGTTTGTAAACTAATTTCTGCAAGTGCAACAACATTTGCACTAGTGGAATGACACAGTTGGATACTGCCCAAAGTATTTATACCTATTTTTATGTGTATTTCTCCTAATGTGGGCATTTACGTATGCACTTTTCCAAATAAACACTTTTCAAACACTTTAAATATGGATTTCTGGCAAGCAATTTCCCCTAATGCAATGTGTTTTATGCACATGTTTCCCTGTCAAATGCACTACAGTGTGCATTTTTATTTGTGAACTGCATCACAAAATTCAGAGAAGTGTGAATATCACTATGTAGCTGCATGTGTTCAAATTTGTTAATTTTGCAAGAAAACACAAACCCAACAAATTTCTCACCCATCCCTTGTCCTGAGCATTGTCTCACATTTTATCTTCTGGTGATGGAGACCATCTGTTGTTACAAAAACAGGAAGAGTACCAAAGATGAACATCAGCTACAGAACATGATATCATGGTTTTAAAATCATTTGGTGCTTCAGAGTCATTATAAAGCACACACAGGAGAGTTAGAGATTACGTCCTATCCAAGAAATATATGAGGCATATATCTTAGTGGGGGGGAAAAAGATAGTGATTAGCAGACTAAAATGCATATTGCCAAGAATGTGTCTGTTGGTAGAAAAAGGATCATAAGCATTCTCAACATTGTTTGCATTCAAGAGCCACTTTTCTGATTTGTATTAAAAATACCAATGTAGTCTGTTGAAATGACACATGGAACGCAGATTTTTTTTTTAAAAAAAGAACCCCAATCCCATGCATCTTTACTCAGATGTAAGTCCCATATTTGCAGATTATTGCAAGTGTATTGTCATTTATGAATGTGGCCTCTGGAGCAAAATAATTATTTGACCTGCCCGACAAGGTTGTTGTAGGAATTTACAAGTATTGCAAAGATATTGCATATTTAAATCAGGGCTGTACATCACTTTGGTGCTGAATCCAAATACTGAAGTGAATCGGGCTGCTTCAGGTGTGCCTCATTGAGATCCAAAGTGGATCAGACTAGCACCGAGGCGGTCTGAAGCAAAGTGGGTCGGTCTGCCTCAGAGATTTGGATGTATTCTGAATAGGGATGGCAGAGAATTGAGGCCAGATTCCAAAGAATCCAACCTCCAGATTCCATGGCGGAATGGCACCAGCTCTGGAGGATTTCGTGCAGAGTGGCTCTCTGTCTCCCTATACAAGGTGATACACTAATGGCAGCTGCATTTATGGCTGTATTTAGGTCAAAATCAGCGCTTTACAGCTGCAAGTGGCATACAATATGCCATTTCTGTCTGTATTTTTCTCAGCGATAGGCTAATGCAGCCACCATTAGCATATCACCTTGTATAGGGAGCCGGAGAGCCCATCCACGAACTGCCTGGACACCGAGCAGCTCTGGAGGATTTCAAGGGGCCCTGAGCCACATGGATGGCCCCAATACAGACCCACCCCAACTGGAAAGTGGGGGGTTCATACATCACTAATCCTGAAGCCGTCTGAAGCCCAGACAGCCTGTCTCTAAATGTATTGACTTGTGACATATCAGGGAGGGGCAAGGAGAAGGATGGAGGAGGGAAGGGGAAAATAGGGAGGGGGAAAATGGTGAGCTTTTTAGATGGCAACTCTAGTTGCCGAATTAGGGCTGAACTTAACCCAGCAGTCTCCAGTCAGTGACAGTGGTGGTGGAGGGAGGGAAATATATGTGGGCACATAGACCTATACGCAAAAAGCACTGTGGATCACCCATATACCCTAGTTTCACAGCACTATTTTGCATATAAGTCTATGGGCAAGTGCTGCCGATCACCATGTTTTTTAATCAGGACAGAGACAAACAGGCCCGGGTAAGTTGTGGGCTGAGCGCGGGGGAGGGGGGGAGGCTGAACAGCAGCCCAGAATGCCAGCAAGCCAGGGGAGAGCTTGGCTGGCACCCAGAGAACCCAAGCTGGGATGGGTTCTACTTCTCACATCCCTACTTACAAGCAACAAACAGCCATGGGTTAACTCACCGGAGGATTCCTCTAGCAATATAGTAAGCTTCAGATGCTTCTTAAAGCAATACAGGACCAGGACAACATAGCATCTTTGCTGTTCTCAAGCACTCCATCCTCCCCATCTGGATTTGGGCTGAAAGACTCAGGAAAAGTGTGGGTGCTCAGAGGGAAAGTTGTAAGAAAACATAGTTTGTGACATTGCACAACATCATTACATCCTAGCCTTGTGCAGCTTGAGACAACATGAGATAGCCTTAACACTGGTCTTGAACTGGCAGTAGGGGTGCACGAAAGTCACTTACCTGGTCTCGCAGCTTGCTTCGCGATGGGAGGGAGGCACTTTGCTGCTCCCCCCGAAGTTCAGGCCTGGGAGGGAGGCTTCCCTCCTCGCCCAGCCAAAATTCAGGCCAGGGGGGAGGCTTCCCGCCTCGCCCGGCCGAAATTCAGGCCGGGGAGAAGCGCCCCGTCTCCCTGGCCGCGAACTTTAAAAGAAAAAAAAAACACCCCTGTGATAGGCTACGTAACGATTAACGTAGCCTATCACGGCTAGATCTGCATAGTCAGCCATGATAGGCTATGTTAATCGTCACGTAGCCTATCATGGGTGACTCTGAAAAGAAAAAAAAAGAAGCGCGTACGCAAATGGCGGCCCCCATAGGGAGCCGCCATTCGCGTTCCTTATTTAGTCCCTGTAGTCTACGTAAATCTTTACGTAGACTACAGGGACCAAATAAGGAACGCGAATGGCGGCTCCCTATGGGGGCCGCCATTAGCCGTATGCGCTTTTTTTTTTTAAGTCACCCGTGATAGGCTACGTGACGATTAACGTAGCCTATCACAGCTGACTTTGCAAATCTAGCCATGATAGGCTATGTTAATTGTTACGTAGCCTATCACAGGGGCATTTTTTTTTTTTACTTTGCTTGTAATGACGGTGGCGGCAGCCGGTCGAAAGACCGGCGGCCGCCCCCACCCCTGATGAAGACCTGCCGAACCGCCGCCGGGACCCGCCGCCAGGAGGGACATTCGTGAAAGGTAAGTCCCATCCTGGGGGGGGGGCGGGGCGGGGGGGTGGAGAATTTCTCCCCGAACAACCTTCGGAGGACCGAATGCGTTGGCGCTCAGCCCCCCGAAGTTTTGGGGAGAAATTCTCCCCCATCCCTAACTGGCAGGTTTTTTTATTGTTGAATATACATTGGTAAGGATCTAAACCATCACATAAGCATCACTACATTTGCACCCAGACTTCTTTTGACTCCTCCTAGTCACTGCATTCCTTTGTGCGCCCAAAACACCATTCCTGAAGGAGAGGAGACACCCCCTGCCCTGAGTGGGATTCAATGAGGCACAAAGGAAGGAGATTCTGGATCCAAAGGAGGCAGATTCTGGATCCAACACATGGGTTTTGTTTTTGCTTTGTAAAATTCATTTAGGAAGCCAGATGTGAACAAGAAAAACATCCTTTACATTGTGCAACACATATTTCCCTTCCTTAAGAATTAATATATAATTAAAGAAACAACAATATCTAGGCCTGCCTTGCTGTATAATATATGGTTTGTCTGCACCATGCTCAGCACTCAATTGTTATATACTACCTCGGTAATTTCCTTTTTGCTTCCTTGTGGTGTATTCAAGTGATTTTATTTTCTTCTCAGACGAAAAAGTGCTCCTTTCACAGCAAACATCATTAATACTTTAGAATCCACCAAGTTCCATTACTCATGTTCTGACCATGTGTATCAGATAAACCAACATCTGATTAGAGACAGCAAAGGAAAAGCAGGGAAATAAGTAAAGGAAAGCAAACCTGGAATGTCCATATATCAATACAAACTTCTGCATAATTTGAAACCAAAAGATAAAATTGGTCTGTGCTATCCTTCCACTATATTGCAAAATGGGTTTGTTTGTTTTTTTGCTCTTTCACTGAACATATTGCCATTACCAAACTAGTATGTAGAAGCTCAAGTTTGCCGATGGCTATGCAGCACTCTCCACTAACACAAGGCTGACGAATGGCATCAGGACTCCATTAGTGATGGAATGTTTTATTTAAGAACTCAGTTGGTAACTTACTACCTTATTTCCCTTAGCAATTTGCTCACCCTAATTGTTAAAACATTTCCTGCTATTTCAGAAGTGCCAAAACTACAAACACCTGCAGATGAGGCAATATGGTATATCAAGTGAAACGGGATTTTGGTTGTGCTTTTATTATGATTATTAGAAAAAACTGCAGTTTGATTTAAATTAATAAAATGCTTACTGTTATACTGTTCAATGCAATGGGTTTTGGCCTTTCATCTAAAAAAATAATGTCCAAGCTACAGAAATGAGAAGCTCATTATCATACAACAGTTCATTACCTTTCTATGTATGTACAATAGAATGTTCACTGATGGGCTGGGATAAATTCAGTGGTTGTAAGGTAGCAGATGGGAAGATTGGGGGAGGGAGGAGAGATTTCTTCCTTCCTCTAGCACCTGACATACTCCTATGCAGTACACCAGGATAAAGTAACCCCTAGGAAATGTAGTTTTCCCAAGGGCTATTGAAATGTCTGTAGGCTGGCTTGGTGGGAGTGAGGAAGGCATAATGCAGACTTCAAGTACATGTTTTTTTACCTTATATTTTTAAGCAAGCATTATGAGCTCCTAAAACTCGTTTTTCCAATGAGTTCTCATATTTCTGAAAATACGAGCCTTGGTGACGTCACATCTCTAATGATTTCTACCGGTGTCCACATGGTGGCCATTTCATGTGAAGCAGTGCTTAGAAGAAAGGTTTAAGGTGGTCCACAAGAAGTGACTGAGATCAATAGAAGAACTGAGAGGAAAGGAAATCATAGCCTAAATGCCAAGAACTATTCCCTAACAGGAAAATAGGGATGTCAGAGAATTTCTCCACGAATCTCGGGGAGGCCGAATGCCAGCACATTCGGACCCCCGAAATTGGTGGAGAAACGGTCTGCCCCCCAGCCACCACCCCCCCGGGGATGGGACTTACCTTGTGCGAATGTCCCTGGCGGTGGCGGCTCTGGCGGCGGTTCGGCAGCGGCGGCTGCGGCAGCCGGTCTTCCGACCGGCCGCCGCTGCCGCCATTTCCAAGTTTAAAAAAAAAAAAAGTGATAGGCTACGTAAAGATTTACGTAGCCTATGATGGCTAGATTTTTAAAAAAACACCCTGATAGGCTATGTAAATGTTTACGTAGCCTATCACGGCTGAGTGGAAAAAAAAAAAACCGTGCGTACGCAAATGTCCCCCTTTCCCGTTCCCCTTATTTTCGCCGTAGTCTACGTAAATGTTTACATAGACTACACATGCCAAAATAAGGATCGCAAATGGCGGCGCCCATGGGTGCCGCCATTTGCGTACGCGCAGTTTTTGGTTTTTTGTTTTCACTCAGCTGTGATAGGCTACGTAAACATTTATGTAGCCTATCACGACTGACTGCACGGACGCAAATGGCAGCAGCTATGGCCGCCGCCATTTGTGTCCCGGCAGGACAGGATTCGCGGCCAGAGGGACGGGGCGCCTCCCCCCCAGCCAGAATTTTTGGGGGGAGGGACAGGGCGCCTCCCCCCGGCCAGAATTTCGGGGGGAGGGACGGAGCGCCTCCCCCCCACCGCGAATCAACTTTCGGGTTCCGGTAAGTGACTTTCGTAAATCCCTAAAAATCTATTAGGCTGAAAAATGAAAAGTTTAAATACACTTTTCTTCAACATTCTAAAGCTACATTAAACAAGGCTTGACAAATATATTGCCTGCATGATCCATAGAACTGCAAGCTGGAGCAGGGAGAAGTTCTCTTGATGATTTAGTAGATGTACCATTGTTTTCTTCAAAGGGGCTTCTCCTGCAGATCATAGAATCATAGAATCATAGAATAGTAGGGTTGGAAGGGGCCTACAAGACCATCAAGTCCAACCCCCTGCTCAGTGGAGGAATCCAAGTCAGAGCATCCCCGACAGATGGCTGTCCAGCCTCATTTTGAATGCCTCCAGTGTGGGAGAGCCCACCACCTCCCTAGGTAATTGGTTCCACTGTCGTATTGCTCTAACAGTCAGGAAGTTTTTCCTGATGTTCAGCTGGAATCCGGCTTCCTGTAAATTGAGCCCATTCTTCCGTGTCCTGCATTCTGGGATGATTGAGAAGAGATCCTGGCCTTCCTCTATGTGACAACCTTTCAAGTACTTGAAGAGCACTATCATATCTCCCCTCAGTCTTCTCTTCCCAAGACTAAACATGCCCAGTTCTTCCAGTCTGTCTTCATAGGGCTTTGTTTCCAGTCCCCTGATCATCTTTGTTGCCCTCCTCTGAACCCTCTCCAGCTTGTCTGCATCCTTCTTAAAGTGTGATGCCCAGAACTGGACACAGTACTCCAGATGAGGCCTAACCAGTGCTGAGGAGAGGGGAACTATTACTTCCTGGGATTTGGAAGCTATGCTTCTATTAATGCAGCCCAAAATAGCATTTGCCTTTTTTGCAGCCACATCACATTTTTGGCTCATATTCAGCTTGTGATCGACAACAATTCCAAGATCCCTCTCACTTGTAGTATTGTTGAGCCATTTATCCCCCATCTTGTAACCATGCATTTGGTTTCTTTTTCCTAGATGCAGAACTTGTCCTTAATCCCTATTAAATTTCATCCTGTTGTTTTCAGCCCAGCACTCCAGTCTATCTAGATCACTTTGAATTTTGTTTCTGTCTTCCAAAGTTTTAGCTGTCCCACCCAATTTTGTGTCATCGGCAAATTTGATTAGCATTCCCTGCACCTCCTCCTCCTAGTCATTAATACAAATGTTGAAGAGCACTGGGCCCAGGACTGAGGCCTGCGGTACCCCACTCATTACCTCTCCCCAGTTTGAGAAGGTCCCATTGATAAGCACTCTTTGAGTCCGATTCTGTAGCCAATTGTGGATCCACCAGATCGTTGTTTCATCTAGCCCACTTTGAGCTGGTTTGCTCATCAGGATATCACGGGGCACTTTGTCGAAAGCTTTGCTGAAATGGAGGTATATTATGTCCACAGAACATAATAAACAGACAGGATCATGATAACACAGGCAGTTCCTTAGACAGCCAGTCCTCAAGCCATTCAGGGTTCTAAAAGTTAAACCCAACACCTTAAATTGAGCCCAGAAAACAACTGGCAACCAGTGCAGAGCTTTCAATATTGGAGAAACGTGATCTTGACACTGGGTACCAGTTAGCAGCTTAGTTGTCTCATTTTGCACAGTTTGAAGCTTCTAGACACTCTTCACACACACACACACACACTTCATGTACACAAAACCTTTGAGCAATTCTCCAAACAGTATTCTGTATCCCTTAACAATGACAGTCACAAGGGTATGTTTGTCACTGTCCAGTATGCTCAGATAAGGGTATATTGGTAAACATCATGTTAATGTGAGTCTGAAACCATAGAGAGAGAAAAATCTACAGCCAGGAAAATCAGATATGCTATGGGCATAGGTAAGTCTATAATTAATCCAAAAAGCAGAGACTTCTTAAGGGGAAAGTATAGTTAAATATGGTGACATGGTCCTGACCTAAACAAACAGAGACGTCTACAAGGGAAAGTATGGATCCAGTTTTCGTCATACTTAGAGTAGACCCATTAAGATCTAACTTAAAATATATTGGGAAATTGTCCTTCAATAGTGCAAAATATGCCTTGGAAACTACAGTGTATAAAATGGTACCATGTGCATCATGCGTATCGACATATTCATGGATTTAGATGCGTGTGCACTAGAAGCAAGAGGCTTCTACCTTGCTAGAAGCAAGGTAGCTTCTACCCTCACAGACAGATTTAACTCAAACTAGGGGAGGGAGCTGAACCCTGGAGAATGACAAGTCAGAAGTCACACCAACAAAAGTTAACAAGGCATTTCCTCCCTTTGGAACCAATGCGAGGGGTGGAGGTGCCTCCATTTGTTTGCTCATTACATACACCTAGGGATGGGAGAACCAGTGATTTTCAAGTTTCCCTAAATTCTCCAAAAATCACTTTGGAGCTCATTTTGGCTCTCTCCTATTTCTGTTTTCGACCGATTTTCCAGCTCATTCAAATGGGAAAAGTGCAATTTTGAATAGGAAAAGTGCACTTTTCTGTGTATATCTTTCAAAAGCATGTACTCCTACTCCACTGACTAATGCATGAAAATGTGTATTTAAAAAAAAGCATTAAACATAACTATTTTTCTAACGTGATCGAGAACAAGTCATGTTTGCATAATTTACAACCAAAACTAAAATTCTCATACATCCCTACATACACTCTACGTGGAGACAGGGTTCAGGTTCATGTTCAGGTCCAAGTTTCTGGAATTTTTGTGTAAACTTATCCTCCATATCCTTATACTCTGGCTCCCTGTCATATCCGAAATCCCGAGTCAAGCTGCTATGTGTATAATCTGGTGGAGGATGTCCATTGCTGCCTCTCTAGCACCACTTTTCACTCCAAATGGAAAATGGCAGCTGTGGAGACATGGCAAAGGTCACAGTGAGACAGCAGGGATTGAAAACTGGATTGATCTGGATCCTAGACTGAACCAGAATTAAAAAGAGTTTGGTGATTCAGAGCCAAGACCTAAATCAGCCTGGTAAGGACCATTTGGGTCTGTTCTGAAACCAAAAGAATTCTACCAGGAAGAAAATATGCACTGCACTTTTTCCTGCTAGTAAAATTCTTAAGGGGCTGAATAAAAATAAAAGGACAATGTTTGATAAGGTAAACACACATGCCAGAAGTTAAATGAATGCAGCTGCAAAGTGCAGGCCAGAGTTGCTGAGTGTGGAATTCAACCCGCGGAGCTTCTCAGCACACGTTTCAACATCTCACAACTTGTTATTTACAGAACAACTCACCTTACTTTATCCCCATCATAAAAAGGGTTGTAAAATAGAAATATATGAATCATTCATCTTTCCAGATCCTTAGCTGTAAACCCTGAAACATCTGGGGTTTAGGGGTTTGACTTGCAGTTTTTAGAGCGGTCAGTTTATGCTTTGTAGTACAAACTTATTTTTGGGTTTGCATTTTCCTTTATTTATATAATGTGCCTACTTCTTTTTTGATGACAGCCTCTCTATATTGAAAAAGGCCATTATTTCTAATGTGTAAAAAACTAAGGATTTCAGATTAAGCTGGTGGATGTTACTGAGGAGTTAATTCCTTCCTTCCCAGAACTAAGAGGTAACATCACTCATCGAGAGAGACGTGTGCCTGGAGAAATACAACTGTGTAATATTCACCTCTTCCATTCCAGACAATAGCTCAGTGGTGAGTTTCAGCAGCCTACCTGGGAGTTCAGTTTTAGCTGTTTCAGACTTTTCAAATTGAAAGGGAAGATGAAGTGTGAGTTGTGCTGCTTCTCTTTCCCAAACTACTACCTATAGGGATGTGCTTGCTTCATCAGAGGGAAGACACTCATGAATGCCTGTTGACACTTCAGAAAAAATGTAAGCTAATGCAATGATCAAAGCTTACTGACTGTCATATTTTCCCATCCTGAAATTTCAGAGTTGAATAGCCAGTCTATTTGTTGTTGATTCAGAAGTCCTATACGCATAGTTAGGCATGAAACAATGTACATCCACCACTGTGTGTACAATACAAGTTATGGATCAGGGATTGGACCAAGATGTAGTCATATTTAGTGTTGCCTCACTGAAATCAGTATGTCTTCAAGTTAGCCATGGTTTAACCCAAACAGAAATCACCCACTTGGTTATGCTGTGGACATAATATACCTCAACTTCAGCAAAGCTTTCGACAAAGTGCCCCATGATATCCTGATGAGAAAACTAGCTCAAAGTGGGCTAGATGGAACAACAATCACGTGGATCCACAGTTGGCTACAGAATCAGCCTCAAAGACTGCTTATCAATTGAATCTTCTCCAACTGGGGAGAGGTAACGAGTGGGGTACCTCAAGGCTCAGTCCTGGGCCCAGTGCTCTTCAACATTTTTATTAATGACTTGGAGGGAGGAGGAGGTGCAGGGAATGCTGATCAAATTTGCAGATGACAGAAAATCGGGTAGGATAGCTAATACCTTGGAAGATGTGCTTGCTTCATCAGAGGGAAGACACTCATGAATGCCTGTTGACACTTCAGAAAAAATGTAAGCTAATGCAATGATCAAAGCTTACTGACTGTCATATTTTCCCATCCTGAAATTTCAGAGTTGAATCGCCAGTCTATTTGTTGTTGATTCAGAAGTCCTATATGCATAGTTAGGCATGAAACAATGTACATCCACCACTGTGTGTACAATACAAGTTGTGGATCAGGGATTGGACCAAGATGTAGTCATATTTAGTGTTGCTTCACTGAAATCAGTATATCTTCAAGTTAGCTATGGTTTAAGAAAAGAAAAGGAAAGGTTCCTCCTGTGCAAGCACTGGGTCATTACTAACCCCAAGAGGGACACCGCTTGTGCTGGCGTTTTCTTGACAGACTGTAGCGGGGTGGTTTGCCATTGCCTTCCCCAGTCATGACTACCTTTCCCCCAGCAAGCTGGGCCCTCATTTTACCAACCTCGGAAGGATGGAGGGCTGAGTCGACCTGAGCCGGCTACCCGAGACCCAGCTTCCGCAGGGAAGGGATTGAACTCAGGTCATGGGGAGAGTTTCGGTTGCAATACTGCCACCTACCACTCTGCGCCACACAAGGCTCAGCCATGGTTTAACCAAACAGAAATCACCCATTTGGTTTTTCAGTCAGTGAAGTGCCATACTCAGAATAATGGGCTCAAGTTACAGGAAGCCAGATTCCAGATGAACATCAGGAAAAACTTCCTGACTGTTAGAGCAATATGACAATGGAACCAATTACCCAGGGAGGTGGTGGGCTCTCCCATACTGGAGGCATTCAAGACGAAGCTAGACAGCCATCTGTCAGGGATGCTCTGACTTGGATTCCTGCATTGAGCAGGGGGTTGGACTCAGTGGTCTTATAGGCTCCTTCCAACCCTACTGTTCTATGATTCTATTATTCTAAGTGCAAGCATTCACAGGGGAAATGATAGGGATGATGGAGAATTTCTCCACGACTCTCGGGGAAATTGTTGGTGAAATTCTCCACCACCCCCTGCCACCCCTCCCCGGGATGGGACTTACCTCCCTCGAATGTCCCTCTCGGTGGCGGGTCCCGGTGGGAGTTCGGCGGTGGTTCGTCGGGGGTGGGGGCGGCGGCCAGTCTTCCGACCGGCTGCCGCCGCTGCCATTACAAAATAAAGTAAAAAAACCAAAAACCACCCGTGATAGGCTACGTAACGATTTACATAGCCTATCACGGCTAGATTTCCAAAGTCAGCCGTGATAGGCTACGTAAATCGTTACGTAGCCTATCACGGGTGACTTTGAAAAAAAAAGCGTGTACGCAAATGGCGGCGCCCATGGGCACCGCCATTTGCATTCCTTATTTGGTCCCGGTAGTTTATATAAAGATTTACGTAGACTACGGTGAAAATAAGGGCAACGCTTTGGAAATCTAGCCAACTTTGGAAATCTAGCCATGATAGGCCACGTTAATCGTTACGTTGCCTAACACGGGTGTTTTTTGTTGTTGTTCACCTTTTTATTTCGCATCCGGGGAGACGGGGCGCTTCTCCCCAACCTGAATTTCGGCCAGGTGAGGTGGGGCGCCTCCCCCCCGGCCTGAACTTCGAGGGGAGAACCGAAGTGCCTCCCCCCCACCACGAAGCAAGCTGCGGGACCAGGTAAGTGCCTTTCATACATCCCTAGGAAATGAATACAGCATGTAGCAGATGAAGTAAGGCCTCCAGCAATGCATAATAGTGGTGATGGAGTGGGCTTGAACAATGATCAATGGTAGGAGAAGAGGGTTCTTACAAATGTGCCCTTGTTTTCATCTGTGAACTTTGGAGGATATGCTAAAGATGTATTCAAAGACAAGATCTGCTGAGTTTACATGCTGAATACAGTTTGGAGGGCAAACACCTTTTTGAATATCTGTTTATTTAAAAAATTTATAATATATATATATAAGCCACTTTTCAGATAACAGTATTCTTCCAAGGCAGAGTACAATATATAATAAAATCAATTTAAAGCAATATCTCAATATTAGAATAGTATACAACAAAGTAACAATAAGCAGAAAAAACAATAGAATCAAGTCATTCCATATTATTTCAGCCAACCATTCTATCATACGATCTAAACATCTAGGGCATCTGAATACCCTGGTTCAGGGGAATGTGTGGACTGTTACAACAGGATCCTAGGTCCCAAAAAAATTCCTTGAGTATTCCTTTCCTTTCTCTCTCTCTTTCTCTCTTGTAACAACGAGAAATTTTCAACTTGTCTCTCCTTGAGCATTATAGCTATTTAGGGTGCAATCTTATGCATACTTAAGACCAAAAAAAATAAATAAATCATACAGCACCTAGCAGTGCTAGCTGGAGAATGCTGGGAGCTGTATTACTTTTTTCTGTCTAAACATGCACAGGATTGTACCTTTATGCATTATATACTGGGCTGCAGAAGGTAGATGAAGTTGCATAGGAAAACAACTAGAAAAGGTAGCAGGTTTTGTACATAATTTAATACGTACCTCAAGGAAACATAGCCACAGATACTGTAAATAATATTAGCGAGCATGCTGGCATTGCTTTCAACACTCCCACAAGTGCTCATAAGATCATGCTCAAGTGACAGATGCAGTCTCTTGGAGCTAAAAATAACCAATAAAAGCTCTATAAAAATGGGTAATTAAGTGATACATTTGAACAGAAAGCCTCAAGATTAAGGGTTGTTACATTCATTTTAGTGAGGAGATACTAGAATTCAACTCATAGCAATTTCTGAAGCTAATTTCTCAGGTAGTCATAACATTTAAGTGAGGGGGGATGGGGGAAGAGAAGTTTATTATAAAAATGTAAAAAAAAAACCCCAGTTTTCTTCCCTAGAGAAATTTCTTCCTGCAGCAAATTATGTATCTATTACTGTCTAATAATATGGGAGGAACTCATTTTTTCGTGCCACATATTTTTTCAGGCACTAAAGAGTCATGCCTGATTCCAAATGTTTTATGTACAAGATAACCTTAGGGCACAATCCTATGCCTGTTTAGACAGAAAAAAGGCCTACAACTCCCAGCATTCCCCAGCCAGAAACGGTGTAGGGCTTTTTTTCTGTCTAAACATGCATAGGATTGTGCCCTTAATGGCTCTATTTCTTAAATAGGCATTATGAAGAATAAAACCAACAACTCCATATGCCTTGCTTCTGGGCACATGACAGGGGAATGAACTTGTTCCCAGGCAGAGTTGTCATCTGGTTCTTTTCTCAATCTCAGTTTTGGGCTCAGGGCTGGTCCAAGAGATTTTGCTGACTGAGGCAGAGCAGCAAACGGTGCCCCTTCCTCTTCAATGAGTTAAGGTGCTTAGTTCCCAAGGCAAGGCAAGTTATTTTGGCATCTGAGGCAGAAAACCCAACAAGCACCACTCCCCATTCCTGGCAGTAAAAACACTAAGGATACAATCTTATGCAGTTTTAGACAGAAAAAATCTTACAGCTCCCAGCATGCTCCATCCAGCATGGCTGGCTGAGGCATGCTGGGAGTTGTAAGACTTTTTTTTTCTGTCTAAACTTCCATAGGATTGCATCCTACATATCTGATGATTTGCTGCCCTTTCATGGTACTCAAAATTAGCTGCTTGAAGTGGCCACCTAATTCTGCCTAATAATCTATAGTATCTACATGTCAAGCAAACATGTAATAACAATGATAAGAAAGAGGAGGAGGACAGGGATCAGAGAAGCAGGTAGGGATGTACAAAAGTGACTTACCTTTCACGGATTATGTTTATGGGGGGGGAGGCATTCTGTCCCACCCCCCAGAATCCTGGCCAGGGGGGAGGTGCTCCGTTCCTCCCCCCGGAATCCTTGAACGGCCAGCTGTGCTCCGCGGCAGCTCCGCGAAGCAGCCAGCCAGGCCCGGCCAGGCCATAACCATCCGCAGCTGGATTTCCGGCCGTGGAGGGCTCTGGGTAAAAAACAAAACAAAACACGTATGCAAATGGCGGCAGCTACAGCTGCTGCCATTTGCGTTCCTTCTTTTTGGCCGTCTTAATCTACGTAAATCTTTACGTAGACTATGACAGCAAAAATAAAGGGGAACGTAAATAGCGTAGCAGGCGCTATTTGCATCCCTTTTTCATTCACCATTTTAGCCTATGTAAATCTTTACGTAGGCTAAAATGGCGAATCAAAAGGCGACGCAAATAGCGCCGGCTACACTATTTGCGTTCCCCTTGATTTTCGCCATCATAGTCTACATAAATTAAGATTAAGACGGTAAAAAGAAGGAATGCAAATGACGGCGGCCATAGCCGCCGCCATTTGCATACGCGTTGTTTTTTTTTTAACCCACCCAACCATGATAGGCTACGTAAAGATTTATGTAGCCTATCACGTCTTTTTTTTTTAAGCTAGCATGATAGGCTACGTAAATCTTTACATAGCCTATCATGTCTTTTTTCTTTTTCTTTTTTACACAAGCCTGGAAATGGCTGCGGTGGCAGCCGGTCGGAAGACCGGCCGCCGGAGCCGCCGCCACCCGGAAGATCCGCCCCAGGTGAGTCTCGTCCCAGGGGGGATCTCCAGGGGGGGCGGGGGGGCAGGACGTTCCGCTACGGAGTTCGGGGGGCCAAATGCACTGGCATTCGGCCTCACCGAGATCCGTGGCAGAATTCTCTGACATCCCTAGAACCAGGGAAACTCAAGCTTAGGGATGCTGCAAAAATTCAAGACAGACGAAAATGAGCTTGGATTTCTAAGAATCCAACCTGCTGAATCTTCTGTGGAGCGTCCCTCTCAGGGCACTGAGGGGGATGTTGGGGTGATTTTTTTTTACCTCCCCAAAATTTATGCATATAAATCCATAGAAAAATATATAAGTTTCTGCTGAGGAAATGTTGAATGGAATTGGGGACAATACACTAAATGTTATGTACTGAGGTAAATTACATAAATATTTGCGTAAGTACTTAACAGAAATATTTATACTATTATTTGCATTTTTTTCTGCATGACGAAAGAGAAACATTCGCATCCACCCGTGGGCGGACGATGGAACAAAAGGCACCTGATAATCCGTGAAACACAGACAGAGCAGTTTTACACGGTCTGTACGTCCGTACTCAAGCTTGCTGATTCTCTGAACTTTGCTTCAAAGCTAAGTTTGGATCCCTCCTGTTCTCATTTGCAACCTGTTTTTCAGTTCATCTGAATGGGAAAAGTTGTACATTTTGAGAAAGCAGTGTGTTTTGAGAAAGTAGCGCAATTTTCAAGTACGGTTTTGTGCACGAGAATGCAGCTTGGGGAATTTGCAAGCATTTTTGGAGAACATGTGCTCATGTCCATGTTCAGTATTCAAATGGGGTATTTTCAAGTGATTTGTGGACCGAAACAAAATTCTCATACATCCTTATAGAGGAGAGGAACAATAGCAGCTGGTGACAATGGTGGTGACAAGGTAGGCTCACTGAGGGAGAGAGCCTGCTGAAGATGTCTTGCTCAAGAGCCCCCAAAAACCTGGACCTGGCATGGTCCAATGTTGATAGTATACTGTAAGGAGGAAGCTAAACTACATGTGTTAATGAAAACACAGGAAACACTCATTTCCTTCCTCTCCACCCACCCTTTCGTGCTGTCTCTCCAAATTGAAGGGATTTTCTAAGGAAAAAAAAACACATGTCCAATGGTTAAGCAGCCAGTGAGGAGCAATGAGCAGAGTAGCAGGATCCAGATTGCCCTGGGTCAAGATGCTTCTAGAAAGCCATGGGAGCCTTGCAAGAGTCCTAAGATAGGCACACTGATTGTAGTAACAACTGGTAGCTCCCAATTGAGGATTTACAAAGTACCAGAGTCCACACTTTTCCAGCCTGACCTGACATTTTTTTGGGGGGTGGGGGGAGAGACCTAAATCCTGGCAGATATTACAGGGCCTGTCACCTTAGGGCAGGCACAGACAACCTTTCTAGGCTTGGGGGGAACACGTGGCAATTTGAGAAAGAGTCCTGGGCACCACCACAAAATGGCTGCCATGGGATACATAGCAATGGTGAAGTAGCCTGCCCAAAAGACAGTACAAGACAGAGGTGGAGTCTGAGTGGCATCTTAAAAATATTTCCTGAAAACACACCCAGGCTTTCCCTGGGTTGTAATTAAAAATCAATTAAATTCAATCATACTGCTCCATTTTATTGCTCCTTTTATTGCTCCTTGTATTGCTTTTATTGGAATTGGAATTGTTTTTAATGTTGTGTTTTTAATATTGCATTTTAGATATTGTATTTTAAATGTGATTATAGTATTTACATGTGAACTGCTTAGGAGTTTTATTATAATTAGCAGTATATAAATATTACAAATAAATAAAATAAAACACACTAAACAATGTCTTTGAACACAGTTTTCAACATCAACAGAAATCAACAGATGCAAACTCTTTTTCTTCCCCCTCTCATCCTCTGCCAGCCAACTCATTCCCCCTATCTTTTTTTCTTCCTTTCTTTCCCCAACTCACCATATGGTCTCTCTCTCTCTCTCTCTCTCTCTCTCTCTCTCTCTCTCACTCACTCTCTCTCTCTCTCTCTCTCTCTCTCTCACACACACACACACACACACACACAAACACCAAGCCCCCATCCACCCATCTTCCATCCATCCACACACACACACACACACACACACACACCATGTATCCATCATACTGTCAGGGTGGAAACTGAGCCAATAGAGCCTCAGAGCAGTTCTGATTTTGAGGAGGAACAGCAATCCATGGGAGAGGAGCGCGCTCATCTCTCACAAGCACAGCAGCTGGCAGAGATTCCTCCTGCCAGCATTCCTGGGATAGATAGTGACCCTGGCAGTGAGAGAGCGCTAGAGGGGGGCTTGCTGGACTCTCGGCGCAAATGCAGGGAGCAGTGACAGATGGAGGGCGCCAAAAGGAGGCGTGCCGCTCGTTTGGCGCGCAAACAACAGTTGCATCCTGAGGACCCAAGGGAAAGAGGGAGGAACTCTCCCTAGCCCATAAGTTCAGGGTCTTCCCGTGGTTCTCCTTCAAACGGGGACCAACTGCCTTACCTGGAGCTTAGGCTACTCTGCTATCTATCCCCAGTGCTGTTCCTTGCTTTGGCGCTAGCGATTAGTATTCTGAAAGAGTCATAAAGTAATAAAGGAATAAAGTCTTGGAAAGAATGCTCATCGTCTGTGTCCTGAGTTGGCTATTGGTGGGGACTGCAAGAGGCAGCTAGGGCGCTCCTGTCACATACATACATACCATGTATCCCTCATACATACCTACATGTCCCTCTGTAATCCTCCTCACTGCAAGCATACACAAAAACACTGTTTTTCAGAATCTCTCCAAAATCTGCCCCCCCACACAAACTTGCCCTCTCTTCCTCACACCCCATCCATTCAGACATACAAGCTCACAACCCTCCCCAGTTTCAGTTTACCATTACTGAAAGAGTTGAGTTGAAGAGCAGCAACAAAAAAGTCATTATGAATTTTGGACACAAGTTATATATCTGGTTTAGCAGAACTCTGAAAAAGTGTAAATTGTCGGTTAGGTGCCAGTTCTAACCCAGGAAATTAAACAGAGGAAAAAAGCAGCCGACAGTTAAAAAGAAAAGCAGCAGTTTTTTTGTGTGGCCCCAGATTATGCTCTCTAATCCAATAATTTATCTGTGATGAACTTGGAGTTCCTCATAACAATTGAGGAAAGTCTGGCAATTTCAAATAATATCAGAGGAGGTGTTTTTAGTGTAGCTCCTTTTCCAGCGGGATCTATTATGTAACAGGAGAAATGAGGTCCACTATAAAGCAGTTTCTGTGCTGTGTAAGTGCAAATTACTCTGTGTCCAAGGCCATTTCCAAATGGCCAAAGGATTAGTGTTCTTCCTCAGGCTGCCGTCTCGCACAAGCATGTTCATCATTTAATCGCTAAAGCTTCAAATATGCAAATTAGCTAGGAATGAGCGAGATATTTGTTGGGATCGCATTTTCACGAAACCCTGCAAGTCTAGGGATGTACGAACGTCCCTTACCTGATCCTGAAGCTTGATTCGCGGTGGGGGGGATGCGCTCCGTCCCTCCCCCCGAAATTCTGGCCGGGGAGGAGGCGCCCCGTCCCCCCCAAAAAAAATTCTGGCCGGGTGGAGGTGCCCCGTCCCTCCCCCAAAAATTCTGGCCGGGGGGGAGGCGCCCCATCCCTCCGGCAGTGAATCCTTCTGTCCTGCCGGGACGCAAATGGCGGCGGCCATAGCCACCGCCGTTTGTGTCCCTGCAGTCAGCCGTGATAGGCTACGTAAATGTTTATGTAGCCTATCATGGCTGAGTGAAAAACAACAAACAAACGCGCGTACGCAAATGGCGGCGCCCATGGGCGCCGCCATTTGCATTCCTTATTTTGGCAAGTGTAGTCTATGTAAACATTTACGTAGCCTATCACGGTGTTTTTTAAAAATCTACCCGTGATAGGCTACATAAATCTTTACGTAGCCTATCACGTTTGTTGTTGTTGTTGTTTTAACTTGGAAATGGCGGCGGCGGCAGCCGGTTGGAAGACCGGCCGCCGCCGAACCGCCGCCGAACTGCCGCCGGAGCCACCGCCTCCGCCAGGGACATTCGCACAAGGTAAGTCCGGTCCCAGGGGGGCGGGGGGCAGACCGTTTCTCCACCAATTTTGGGGGGCCAAATGCGCTGGCATTTGGCCTCCCCAAGATTCGTGGAGAAATTCTCTGACATCCCTACCTGAAACAATATTTACAACATAAGGAGAAAACAGTTTGGCTATCTAAACATCGTACAAAGTTGTGTCATCTCCAGAACTGCCAGTCTTATGAGTGACTCCTGGGGTATTTGGGGGTGGCAATAATTATGTCATAAGGTACATGGAAGAAACAAGCAGTACCTATTGGGGGAAAAGTGCATGTAATGCCTTATTGTCTAATCTGACTGAATTGTTTGGTGCTTGCTCCCTTTCTGACTCTTCCAAAAAAGCATAATGGGAACCATTAATTCTATCCCAAGGTACATGGCTGAAACTGGTATCCCTTGATAGAGGTCACATTTCTGCATCTTGAAATACTCAGTCTGACTGCTTTTCATGGGACCAGTCCCAGACCAGACCATTTCATATGGTTGGAGCCATAACAGTTTCCAGTGTACAAAACTGGAACTATGCACGTCCGTTCTAAAAATTAGGAACTATTTTACAATCCCCTTCATGGATCACTGCCTTGTTGTGGCGAAGGGGCTTGCGTAACTCAGTGAAGCCATAAGCTATGCCGTGCAGGGCCACCCAAGACGGACAGGTCATGGCAGAGAGTTCTGACAAAATGTGGTCCACTGGAGAAGGAAATGGCAACCCACTCCAGTATTCTTGCCAAGAAAACCCCATGGAACGTATCACAAGGCTAAAAGATATGACGCCGGAAGATGAGCCCCTCAGGTCGGAAGGTGTCCAATATGCTACTGGGGAAGAGCAGAGGGTATTTCCAAGTAGCGCCAGAAAGAGTGAAGCAGCTGGGCCAAAGCAAAAAGGACACTCAGCTGTGGATGTGTCTGGCGGTGAAAAGAAAATCCAATGCTGTAAAGAACAATATTGTTTAGGAACCTGGAATGTCAGATCAATGAATCAAGGTAAGCTGGAGGTGGTCAAACATGAGATGGCAAGATTGAACATCGACATCTTGGGAATCAGCGAACTAAAATGGACAGGCATGGGCGAATTTAATTCAGGTGACCATCATATCTACTATTGTGGGCAAGAATCCCTTAGAAGAAATGGAGTAGCACTCATAGTCAACAAAAGGGTGGGAAAAGCAGTACTGGGGTACAATCTTAAAAATGATAGAATGATCTCAGTACGAATCCAAGGCAAACCATTCAACATCACAGTAATTCAAGTCTATGCCCCAACCACTGATGCCGAAGAAGCTGAGGTTGATCGGTTCTATGAAGACCTACAACACCTTCTAGAACTAACACCAAAAAAAGATGTCCGCTTCATCATAGGGGATTGGAATGCTAAAGTAGGAAGTCAAGAAATCACCGGGATAACTGGCAAGCATGGCCTTGGTGTACAAAATGAAGCAGGACAAAAGCTAATAGAGTTTTGCCAAGAGAACATGCTGGTCATAGCAAACACTCTTTTCCAACAGCACAAGAGGCGACTCTACACTTGGACATCACCAGATGGTCAATATCGAAATCAGATTGATTATGTCCTTTGCAGCCAAAGATGGAGAAGCTCCATACAGTCTGTAAAAACAAGACCTGGAGCTGACTGCAGCTCAGATCATGAGCTGCTTCTTGCAAAATTTCGGCTTAAATTGAAGAACGTAGGGAAAACCACTAAACCGTTCAGGTATGACCTAAATCATATCCCTGATGAATATACAGTGGAGGTGAGGAATAGATTTCAGGGATTAGACCTGATAGACAGAGTGCCTGAGGAACTATGGACGGAGGTCCGTAACATTGTTCAGGAGGCAGCAACGAAATCCATCCCAAAGAAAAAGAAATGCAAGAAAGCAAAGTGGCTGTCTGATGAGGCTTTACAAGTAGGTCACGAAAGAAGGGAAGCGAAAAGCAAGGGAGAAAGGGGAAGATATACCCAACTAAATGCAGAGTTCCAGAGAATAGCAAGGAGAGACAAGAAGGCCTTCTTAAATGAACAATGCAAAGAAATCGAGGAAAACAACAGAATGGGAAAGACTAGAGATCTCTTCAAGAAAATCGGAGATCTCAAGGGAACGTTTTGTGCAAAGACGGGCATGATAAAGGACAAAGAAGGCAGGGACCTAACAGAAGCAGATGAGATTAAGAAGAGGTGGCAAGAATACACAGAAGAACTATACAGGAAAGATCTGAATGTCCCTGATAGCCATGATAGTGCGGTCACTGAACTTGAGCCGGACATCCTAGAGAGTGAAGTCAAGTGGGCCTTAGGAAGCATTAGTAACAACAAAGCTAGCGGAGATGACAGTATTCCAGCCGAGCTATTTAAAATCCTAAAAGATGATGCTGTTAAAGTGCTGCATTCAATATGCCAACAAATCTGGAACACTCAACAGTGGCCACAAGACTGGAAAAGGTCAGTTTACATTCCAATTCCAAAGAAGGGCAACGCCAAAGAGTGTTCAAACTACCGCACAATTGCGCTCATTTCACATGCCAGCAAGGTGATGCTCAAAATCCTACAAGCTAGGCTTCAGCAGTATGCGAACCGAGAACTACCGGAAGTACAAGCTGGGTTTCGAAGAGGCAGAGGAACTAGAGATCAAATCGCCAACATTCGCTGCATCATGGAGAAAGCAAGAGAATTCCAGAAAAACGTCTATTTCTGCTTCATTGACTACGCTAAAGCCTTTGATTGTGTGGATCACAACAAACTGTGGCAAATTCTTAAAGTGATGGGAGTACCAGACCACCTTACCTGTCTCCTGAGAAACCTGTACGAGGGTCAAGAAGCAACAGTAAGAACCAGACATGGAACAACCGATTGGTTCAAAATTGGGAAAGGAGTACGACAAGGCTGCATATTGTCACCCTGCTTATTTAACTTATATGCAGAGTACATCATGAGAAATGCCGGGTTGGATGAATCAGAGGTCGGAATTAAGATTGCTGGGAGAATTATCAACAACCTCCGATATGCAGATGATACCACCCTAATGGCCGAAAGCGAAGAGGATCTCAAGAGCCTCTTGTTGAGGGTGAAAGAGGAGAGTGCAAAAGCTGGTTTGAAACTCAACATTAAAAAAACGAAGATCATGGCATGTGGCCCCATCACTTCCTGGCATATAGAAGGGGAAGAAATGGAAGCAGTGACAGATTTTACTTTCTTGGGCTCCAAGATCACCGCAGACGGTGACTGTAGCCCTGAAATTAAAAGACGCTTGCTCCTTGGGAGGAAAGCTATGGCCAACCTAGACAGCATAGTAAGAAGCAGAGACATCACCTTGCCGACAAAGGTCTGTCTAATCAAAGCTATGGTTTTCCCAGTGGTAATGTATGGCTGTGAGAGCTGGACTATAAGGAAGGCTGAGCGCCGAAGAATTGATGCTTTCGAACTGTGGTGCTGGAGAAGACTCTTACGAGTCCCCTGGACTGCAAGGAGGTCAAATCAGTCCATCCTAAAGGAAATCAACCCTGAGTGCTCATTGGAAGGACAGATAATGAAGCTGAAGCTCCAATATTTTGGCCACCTAATGCGAAGAGAAAACTCTCTGGAAAAGACCCTGATGCTGGGAAAGACTGAAGGCAAAAGGAGAAGGGGACGGCAGAGGATGAGATGGCTAGATAGCATCACCGATGCAATGAATATGAACTTGAGCACGCTCCGGGAGAGAGCGCAGGACAGGAAGGCCTTGCGTGCTATGGTCCATGGGGTCACGAAGAGTCGGACACGACTGAACGACTGAACAACAACAACAATTTTACAATAAAACCGAAGTATTTTTTTCAGTTATGAAAACCTGGAAAACAAAGAACATAAAACCTCCCAGAAACACAAACATAAACTCCCTATTACATCCCCCATACTTCAACCCCATATCACCCATCATTTCTCGATAACTGGATAAAAGGTACATTATTTTTGTTGTTGTTCAGTTGTTAAGTCATGTCTGACTCTTTGTGACCCCATGGACCATAGCACGCCAGGCCTTCCTGTCCTCTGCTCTCTCCCAGAGCGTGCTCAAGTTCATATTCATTGCATCGGTGATGCTATCTAGCTATCTCATCCTCTGCTGTCCCCTTCTCCTTTTGCCTTCAATCTTTCCCAGCATCAGGGTCTTTTCCAGTGACTTTTCTCTTCACATTAGGTGGCCAAAATATTGTAGCATTTCATGGCTACAGTCACCGTCTGTGGTGATCTTGGAGCCCAAGAAAGTAAAATCTGTCACTGCTTCCATTTCTTCCCGTTCTATGTGCCAGGAAGTGATGGGGTCCGATGCCATGATCTTCATTTTTTTAATGTTGAGTTTCAAACCAGCTTTTGCACTCTCCACTTTCACCCTCAACAAGAGGCTCTTTAGATCTTCTTCACTTTCTGCCATTAGGGTGGTATCATCTGCATATCTGAGGTTGTTGATAATTCTCCCAGCAATCTTAATTCTGACCTGTGATTCATCCAACCCGCGTTTCTCATGATGTACTTTTACATGGGGACTAAAAGGGCAAGGATTTTGCTGTAATTACTATGTGTATTTGATCTGTCTCTCATCGATCTATCGATTGATCTATCGATCTATCTAATCAGGATCCAGCATCATATCTCTTGGCATGTTGATCTGAAATAAAAGAGTTAAGCAGAGTACATCTGAAAGGAACTCTTTGTCTAACAAATAAATGTACAGGAGTGTTTCCCCATTAAACTGTGCTGCTATCCACTCAGTTGTTTTATTGCCTTCTCTTTCCTCAATGAGTGAGAGAAGAGCACCAGGGAACTAACCCTGTGTATTGCAAAGGGGCAGTTGGGAACATTATTCTTTTATATCCTCCGTAAGCCATAACATCTTCCTAAAGGAATAGTTTCCTTTTAGCATGAGTCTTTGCTTATTTTCAGATATCCTATCACCCTTGATGACGGAGACACTAATGGACCCCAGAGTGTTCTCCATTCACAGACACTGTTATTTTTGCATTATGACTTGTCTTATGATTGAGGCCTTTCACACAGCCTGAACAGCTTCTGGCACAGAGAATAAGTGCAGATAGAGTTAGTGGTGGGTAGGGCTGATCAAACACAACCCTTTCTATGAGAAACATGCTGAGACATTTCAGGATCTTGTTTATTCTGGAGCACAGATGGCACATGTGTGAGGAATCAAAGAACTGGGTAAAAAACAACAGCTCCTCTATAGATTATCAAGATTTATTTATTATCATATCCTTGGCCTTTCCTTACCTACCACTGGATCAGTTGCCAGGCAAAACAACATTCTTAACATAGCTGATCCTGGTCTCTGTAAAGAAGATGAAAAAAACCAAGGTGGACAGGGTACTTCAAGAAGGAAGGGAAGCTAGAGAAAGCCAGGATGACAATGGGGAATATTAAAAGAGAAAGGATGCTTAACTAAAATGCATGTGGGGTGTGTTATTGCTAGGGATGGGGGAGAAATTCATTCAGTTCTCATTTTTAAAATGAGCTTAGCTTATTTTGTACATTCAAACCAATATCTGATCTAAAACTCAGTTATCCTTTGAAATTTGCACTTCTCAGAATTTTGCATTAGAGTTCTCCAATTGTGTATATTAGGGGGAAGTACACCCCAAAATGCACATATTGTAAAATAATGTTAAAAATGCATTATATTAGGAAAATTGCTTGCAAAATGTGTATATTATGCAAAATTGGGTCCCAGTTGGGGTGGTTCTGTTGAGTCCAGCACTTTGGGGTTCCACTTTGCAAAGATGGTGCTTGTCTACTTATAGTGATGGAATATAATGAGGAAGCAACTGGGAGTAGGAACACACACACACACAAGACCCAGGAACACCTGTATGTACACATACACACACACACACACACACACACACACTGTATGTTGCCTGTGCATGAAGAAAGCTTGGTAGAGAGATTGAAGGGGGAAATAGCAGGAAGTCAATGTGTCAACTGGAATTCCTTCCTACTGACAGACCAAGATCTTTCAAGGTACTTCCTTGTCTGGCTAGGGATGGACAAACACACCTCCGTCCATCCCCATCATGTGCTCAATGAACCGCTCCCACTGCCCTCCCTTGTTTGCTGCACTGTGTGAGCTGCTGAATAGCCCAGTGAGCTCCTGGGCAGAATTTTGAATTTCTTTTGGTGGTATTTTTGAGCTTACATAATCACTGCGAAGTGGCTGAGGGTGCTGTGTGTGTTTTCTCTCTTTATTGCAAATGTTTCCATTGCTCTGCAGCATCCCAGACCACCTTCACTTTCTGAACTGAAAAAGCCCCATGGGAGGAATTGCTTCATGATGTCTTCCTCACAATGTCCTTAACTGAAGTGTGGGAAGCCGAGGAGGTACAGGCTGCCAGAGAGATTATTGTACAATGACAGACAGGACACTCATGCACACTCCTCGGCCACCTCCTAAGTAAAGTAAGCACAATAACCCCAAACCCAACCCATGAGAATGTCTCTGAAATTTATCCTCCTTTGAATTTCTTTGTGAAAGCAATTTCTTTTCTATGAAATTGAATGAGAATGGTCAAAAAACATGTGGGGGGGAATTTTGGCACAGCACTGGTGTAGGGGCATGGTAGCCTCATCTTATATGTTGTGTGTGTGGTGTGGCAAAGTGGTAAGTTGGCTGGAGTAAGCCCAGAGGGCTGTCCTTTTGCTTCTGAATGGCTGTAAGCTCACCAGGTGACAGCGCCAACTGAATTGAGGGGGTGTGGCCTGAGCACTCTCAGCAGCTGGGTGGGCAGGAAGTTTCAGTCTGTTTCCCACCTCCAACCTGAGCAGAGCAGAGAAGAGCAGAGGAAGCTGCTCCAGCTGGTCTAGGGACTATAGAAGCAAGCAAGCTCCCAGAGAGAGAGAGAGAGAGAGAGAGAGAGAGAGAGAGAGCAATCAGAGTGAGCAAACAGGGAGAGCAAACAGGAGTTGGCTAGGGGAGTTCAGTAGGGGAGGTCAAGGAGGAGGCCCCTAACATTTTTTAAAAAACATTTTTATTTACTTTATTTTTCTTGTAACACACACTTCCATGCCAGTGGGACTCTGTTTTTAACCTCCAGTGAGTAGAGAACCAGGCACAGGCTACTCTGGAACAATCAGAAAGCTAGACACAAAAAGGGAAAAGAGGCTATGAAAGGACAAGACTCTCCAGTAGTGGTGACCTGCAAGGTGTGTGCAATGCTTGTTTTCTTGCCTGAGAACAACATGGCTTACACCTGCAACAAGTGCAAGTTGACCATGCTGCTGGAAGAAAAAGTAAGAGGACTGAAGCAGCAACTGTCAACCCTCCGGGGAATAAGAGAACACGAAGAGTTCTTGGACAGAACGGTGGAACTACAGCAGCAAAGTGAAGAACAGAAGCTAGAAGAGCAACAGCAAGCTGAGGCAGAAGAGGAAAATGCTGAGGTGAGGAAAAATGCAGTAAAGGATACTCCTTGGTAAAGGGGGACAGTTAGGAGTAGAAGAACTAGAAGCCACCCTGCACCACTGGAAGCAGTGGAGCTATGGAACTGTTTCCAGGTAGTTGAGGATGAGATTGAAGGACAGCCTGCAGAGGAAGAATTACAGGGGAACCTGTATGAGAGCAAGCAAGAGGCTGAAGGTCAGTCAAGCAGAGGTGATGAAACCAAGGCCTACAACGACAAAAGAGAAGAGGAGTAGTAGTGGTAGACTCCTTGCTGTGTGGGATTGAAACCCAAGTATGTTGCTAAGACCTGTGAACTTGCCAGGTATGCAGTCTCTCAGGAGGATGGATTAGAGACGTGACTGAAGGGTTGCCTAGACTCATAAAGCCCACTGAAAGGTTTCCCTTTCTTCTCATCCATGTGGGAACAAATGATACCGCCAAGCAGAGCTACGAAGGAATCACGTCGGACTTTGAAGCTTTGGGAAGGAAACTCAAGAACTTTGGGCCCAGATAGTTTTTTCATCCATCCTTTCAGTAGTTAGAAGAGGGATAGAAAAGGAAAGAAAAATACTCCAGGTGAATGACTGGCTACAAAGGTGGTGCCGATGAGAGAGATATGGATTCTGGAACCATGGGCTATACTTCCTGGAAGATGGACTGTTGGCAAGGGATGGGTTGCCAGCTAGGGAGGATTCTGGGGGGAGGACCAGATTGCCTCCCCCCACCCCGCAGACCTTCCAGCAGACCCAGGTAAGTGGGGTTCGTACACCCCTAATTGAAGGATATAACTTGCTCAGAAAGAACAAGAGGAACAGAAAGGGAGGTGGGGTTGTACTATATGTTAAAAATACATATTTCTGCACAGAAATACAAGAGGATGAGCTTGGTAGCCCCATCGAGAGCATCTGGGTTAAAATAAATGGAGCAAAGAATAAAAGGAATCTGGTGGTCAGGGACACTACCAGCTACCCAATCAAGGAGATGATGAGGATGAAACTTTTGAAACCAAATTGCCAATGTTTCAAGGAACCATCATGCAGTAGTAATGGGGGACTTCAATTTCCCCGATATTTGTTGGGAGACAAATTGTGCAAAACATGGCCCCTCCAAGAAATTCCTGACTTGTGTGGCAGATAACGTCCTCCTACAGAAAGTAGAGGAAGGGACTAGAGGATCAGCTACCCTTGACTTGATCCTAACCAACAGAGATGACTTAGTGGATAAAGTAGGAACTCTGGGGGAAAGCAACCATGTTATATTTGAGTTCTTGATTCTAAAGGAAGCAAAAGCGAAGTGTAGCCAAACACATACCCTGGATATTAGGAAAGCCAATTTTAATAAACTCAGAACAATGATCAGTAATGTCCCATGGTAAGTAACTCTAACGAGAAAAGGAGCCCAAGATGGGTGGGAGTTTTTAAAAAAGAAATTCTAAAGGCACAATTACAAACAATGTGAACAAGAAGAAAAGGAGGAAGACAACAGAAGAAGCCAATGTGGCTTCACAAAAAGCTTAGAGATGACCTGAAAACAAAAAAAGGACACATATAGGAAGTGGAAGGAAGGACAAGCAACAAAGGAAGAATACAGGCAGGTAGCACAGAATTGCAGGGATGGCATCAGGAAGGCTAAAGCTGAGAACGAGCTGAGCTTTGTGAGGGATGCTAAAAGCAATAAAAAGGCATTCTTCAGATAGGTGCATAGTAAAAGACAGAGGAAAGAAATGGTGGTTCAACTATTAAATAAGGATGGCAAAATGATAACAGATGACAGAGAAAAGGCAGAGGTGCTCAATTCCTACTTTGGCTCAGTCTTCTCCCAAAAGACGATCAATGACCCCCCTGGCAAAGGCAAAGTACAGGCTGAAGGGGCAGGATTGCAGCTTGAGATTGATAGGCATATGGTCAAGGAACACCTAATTGCTTTCAATGAGTTCAAATCTCCAGGGCCAGATGAACTGCATCCTAGTCAAGGAACTGGCAGAAGAATTCTCAGAACCACTGTCTATTATCTTTGAGAAATCATGGAGGACGGGTGAAGTGCCAGATGACTGGAGGAGGGCTAATGTTGTCCCTATCTTCAAAAAGGGTAAAAAGGAGGAACCTGGGAACTACAGACCAGTCACTTTGACATCAATCCCTGAGAAAATTCTGGAGCAGATTAGAAAGCAATCCATCTGTACGCACTTTAAAAACCATGCAGTGATTACTCGAAGCCAACATGGATTTATTAAGAACAAAACCTGCCAGATGAATCTGATCTCATTTTTTGATCAGGTAACCTCCCTCATGGACTGTAGGAATGCTGTGGACATAATATACCTCAACGTCAGCAAAGCTTTCGACAAAGTGTCCCATGATATCCTGATGAGCAAACTCGCTCAAAGTAGGCTAGATGGAACAACTGTCAGGTGGATCCACAGTTGGCTACAGAATCAGCCTCAAAGAGTGCTTATCAATGGAATCTTCTCCAACTGGGTAGAGGTAATGAGTGGGGTATCTCAAGGCTCATTCCTGGGCCCAGTGCTCTTCAACATTTTTATTAATTACTTGGAGGGAGGAGGAGGTGCAGGGAATGCTGATCAAATTTGCAGATGACACAAAATCAGGCAGGATAACTAATACCTTGGAAGACAGAAACAAAATTCAAAGTGATCTTGATAGACTGGAGTGCTGGGCAGAAAACAACAGAGTGAAATTTAATAGGGATAAATGCCAAGTTCTGCACCTAGGAAAAAGAAACCAAATGCACAGTTACAAGATGGCAGATACTTGGTTCAGAAGACTGAGGGGAGATAGAATAGCGCTCTTCAAGTACTTGAAAGATTGTCACAGAGAGGAAGGCCAGCATCTCTTCTCCATCATCTGAGAGTGCAGGACACGGAATAATGGGCTCAAGTTACAGGAAGCCAGTTCCGGCTGAACATCAGGAAAAACTTCCTGACTGTTAGAGCAATACAACCATGGAACCAATGACCTAGAGAGGTGGTGGGCTCTCCCACACTGGAGGCATTCCAGATGAGGCTGGACAGCCATCTGTCAGGGATGCTCTGACTTGGATTCCTGCACTGAGCAGGGGGTTGGACTCAAAGGTCTTATAGGCCCCTTCCAACCCTACTATTCTATGATTCTATGATGCAGACAGTGAGTGAGTTCATTGGCTCCCTCCATATATGAGCTGCATGTTGATGTCTTTGGCAGCACCAGTTCCTGATTGGTGAGCACTGCCAGAGTTTTGAGGAATACTGAGGACATGTCTTGTGTTTTCGTGTCACTTTTGTATTTCCTATTTGCATTTCACCCCCATCCCCTTACCTTCAGAACTTAGCACACATTGGATACAGAGGCCATTCTGATGCCATAGCAGCATACTCCTGGTGCTGTCATAATAATGTGAGTATAGGATTGCTTTGCACATTGGTTTTTGAAAGGCTTAAAATAATTGTCCAAATTAATAGTAAAGGAACTAGGACACTTCCAAACTATTTTTGGTACTCATTGAGCCTGTAAAATACATCATTTTAAAATGAAACATGATCCTGAGGTGCTGGATCAAGTTCCAAAGGCAAACATCCTGAAAAATATATTACATTTTATTCCTCTTAATTAAATCTGAAACTGGGTTGGATCATACAAACTGCAGTCCCATCTTTGTTCTATCCAAAGCTAGTTGTCAGAATCAAGAGTCAGGCAAGACCATTTTTTAATGATACACAAGAACAACATCCCAAAGAAAGGGGGATATATATAGTTAAGAGGGGGAACAGCCTGATCATTGTTCTCTGAAGAACAGAATCAATGTGGGACTCATGGCACAACCTTGGGACAGGCAATTAATAACTTACTCCAGCTCCCCAGACAACATCCACCTTATTGGAGGTCTGACCCCGTGGGCCAAAGGTAACATTGCAACATTTTAAAAGCCGTTTGGGGGACAGGTCATTTCTGTGAGCAATTTCTAAAAAAGAACTAAGAAAAAACTCCAGTGTGCACATGAATGCTGCACACTTATGTCCCTAGATCACAGCCTTAGTGACTGCTAATGGCCAAATTAGATGTGTCCTTAAATGTTTGATTGTAGTGTATGGAAGGGAAGGTTAATTCTTCACCTCCAACCATGATCCCAATGAAAATCTCCCCTATCCACACACACAAACACACACACACACACACACACACACACACACACAGTTCTAAGAATTTCCATATTAGTTGCTATTAGTTCCTTTTTGCCAATGGGAGTTTTCTTCTGAGGGCTAACAGCAGCTTCAGAGGGCTATTTCCCTCAGGGATCAGAGAGACGGTTTGGAACCCCATGTGCCACAGTCTGTCCTGATAAACCCCCATGGTTGTTATTTTGACACATTTTGGTATCCAGTTTAGCCCTTAGTGGAGATGTACAATTTCTGAAAATTCTGAAGTCATAGGGGAGGGGATGACAAAACCATAGGTTGTGTGTGTAAACATGCATGTGTGGGGAAAATATCAGATATTTTGGAGAAATTGAAATATATGTAGTACTTCCATTCTTAGCAAACCTAAGCTTATCTCATTGCTTTAACAACATGAAAAGCATCATGTATACCTTAGCATATAAAATTAAACTATTTGGCATATTTAGGAAATTTACAGAGCAATCATACCTAGGTATACTGAGCATTAAAACCCACTCTGTTTAGTGGAGCTTACTCTCAATTAAACACACATTGCAGTCTTTAAAGTATAAGGATTGCAGTCTCTGAAGTATAAATGACTATATATGTCAGAAGTAAGTCCCAGTGAGTTCAGCGGCTACCAGGGAAAGAGACTTTTCTGTAGTGGTCCCCATCTGTGGCATGCCCTTTCCATGGAAATGTGCATGGTGTCTTCAGTGTACACATTTAGATACCAGGTTAACACCTTTTCTTCCAGCTGGCATTTAATCTTTAATCTGTTCCTCTATTTATTAATTTTAATGCAGGTCATTCATGTCATTTCCAGGTTGTCTGTTAGAAAAAAATGTGTGTGTGTGTGTGTGTGTCAGGGGGAGGCAGGCGAGAGTCGTCTGAGGGAAAAATGAAATAAACCAAAAACAGTTTTCATGGATTTTCCCTGGGCCTTCACACCTCTAGCCCATAGTATCTTGGGCCCCACTGACATGATCGCTGGAACCCATGGCAACTTCCAATTTTAATTAGCCCAGAGTCCCATAAGCATCAACATTCATTTAAAATGTGACTGCTGCTTCCGAGTGAACACTAAGTTCCACCTGGATTGCCTATTTGCACTTAGGCTGACCTTCTTGTAAAGGAGGTCATTTAAAATCTGTGCAATTAGCCAACCTAGCAAGAGACACTGGAGATCACATTATCTTTTAAGCCTGTAGTAACAACAGGAAAAGTACTTCTGGCCTGACTCCAAGTCATGACTACCATAGGCTCAAAGGCCCAGATTCAATTATTCTTCTCCCAGAATCTGTCATATACATACAGTGGGAAGCACCACAACATAAAAATGGTCGTTGGCTGCCTGCAATGCAGCATAGCATGTTTCAAAGTGTGTTTTGAAGTGTGCCTAGCACCCAGAAGACGGGGGGAAAGGTACAAAAGTAAGCTGTTGGGTAGCAGCGAGCTAGAGGGACAGGCAAGGGAAGGGGGTGCCTGTGCTCTTCTATGCGTGTTTTACCCATTTTGTTTCTAATGTAGTGTGTGTGTGTGCGCGCGCGCGTGTGCGCACGCGCACATTAGCTGGTTTGTTTGTTTTGGTGTGTTGAATGTTTTAAGATATATGTTATTGCTGTGTGTGTCATCTGTTTATACATTTTTATGTAAAATGGTTTTACACTGTGTATAATGTATTTTTAAATGTTTTTTTTTTAAAATTACTATTATTTTTGTGAACCACCCAGAGAGCTTTGGCTATGGGGTGGTATAGAAACATATTATTACTATTACTATTTATTTTGCCTGGGTGTTTTGTTTTTGGTTCAGGTGTGTGGGGTGGATGAGTGTTTTGCCTGTGCATGCATGCGCATGCACATGCATGCACAGGCACATATGCGTGCATTATCAGTTTTGCCTTTTGTGAAATAGATGCTGGAGCAGAAAATTCTGGGTTCAGAAGAGTGTTTTGTGAACCGCCCAGAGAGCTTCGGCTATTGGGCGGTATAGAAATGAAATGAATGAATGAATGAATGAATGAATAAATAAATAAATAAATAAATAAATAAATTTTGGAACGCAGACCCCCAACTGTGCCTTGCATTGCTCTTGGGCAAGTTCCTTTTTTCTTTCACTCCTGAGAAGAGCCCTATGAAGGCATTCAGCGTGCTCCTGTGAGGACTAAAAGTGGGGAAGGTGGACGCACCTGCAAGCCCTGCCCCCAACACCCCCAGGCCTTCCTGCATTAAGTGGAGAGTTCCGAAGGGGGCTTTTACTTGTGTTCGAGTGAACACTACTATAAAACTTCAGACCTCCCCTCCTCAATATGGGATGTTCAAGGACTGAGAGGGTGGGGGTGGGGCCTTGGGTCAGGGTGGTTGCATGCATGCCCTCATGCCCTCCCTACTTTTAGCCCTCACATGAGCAGGCTGACCACCTGCACAGGTGAGCCTGGGGCTAACCTTGGTACAACGTATCACCCACCAAGCAGAATTCAGCTCATATAAGGAGATGCGCTATAAATTATTGCTTTCATAATGTTCCTGGCTTTGCTGCATAGCTGGGACTGCCAAGTCCAGAATACATGTCTGGAGGGCTCCATTTGTTCTGGTCAGTCACTGGTTGTGCAGGCTTCTTTTTGAGAAGGCCTTCAAGAAGGGCACTTATAGATCATCTATCCATTTTCTTTTCTTTCACTGTCCAGGTTTCACATATGGATTTGAATGTATATCAATAACAATTATTGACAGGCCTAACCTTCCTCTGCCCCACCCCCAACATATTTTTTAAAAGGTCTTCAACTTTCTTCTGCACTTGAACTCACTTATTGGCTCATGATAATTAACACTTCCTGACATTTGGGTACAAAGCAATGCATAGCTTGAATAAAATAATTTTTAAAAGTGTTCAAAAAAAGCATTATATCATAATCTGGTTGAGGAATCTCTCTCCTTGGAAAGGTTAAGCACTTGGCAATATGATGTGTGAAATCCAATATCCATTTGTTCCTGGGTAACCCCATGAATTTGGTCCTGGAAGAATATTTTCCAAATGGCAGGCCCTTCCAATAAATTCACACCAGGAAGGGGGGGGGGGCAGGTGGAGAGAGAAGATCATTGCTCTGGAGATAGCAGTTGGGAGACATGGAGGATAAGGAGTTTTTAAAGAATGTCTTTACATGTGGGTGAGAATGATAAAATTATTTTTAAAGATGAGTTCAAAGTTAAATATTCTCATCTTACCCCCATTCCAAAGTTACATATTTGGAAATCCACAGGGATAGAAGAGATTGGGCAATATTGAAAACATACCATCTGGGGATTAGACAGCAATTCAAAACTAACAACCAGCATTGTTGAGGCAGAAGCCATTGATTCAACTTCTGTCTAAGACCTTTATAAATCCCCAACCTGTCAGGATTCCCTTCGCCCCTGCTGGAAACTTCAAAATCCAAATCAAAACAGAGGCTTCAAATCCATGGCTTTTAATCCACTTAATTCAATGGGTCATACAGATGCAAATTGTCAGTGACTCACAGTCTACAAAGGAAATGCCTTCAGGGAGTTCAAAGGAAAGCTATGAAAGTTGCCCACCGTTTGAAGAAAAGGCGGGCTTGCTATCCTAACTTAAGGGGTGGGGAGGATCTCCCTCTCCCTCTTGAGGTATCTAAGCGTAGCTGTTCCCGCTGGACCAATCGGGCAGATCATCTAAGCTCTGCCCCTGCCATCTCCCTCTTGGCTCTGCATCTGCACCTGGCATCTAAGAGTTCAGGCTCTCCAAGCCCCACCTCTCCCTGCTCGCTATCTTTCACACGGGTGTGTGAAAAGGGGCCCTCTCTGTCTAGCCGGGCTTTTGAAACCTGAGGAGTTTGTCTCTCCATGTTTCAAGGAGCCCGGGAAACTTCCTTCCCCACGTTTTGCAGTTTCTCTTCAGAATCAGAACTACTCTGCCAGTAGGGATGGCGGAGAATTCTGCCACTGATTTCAGTGAGGCTGAATGCACAGGCATTTGGCCTCCCGAAACCCATGGTGGAACGGCCTCCCAACCCTCGCCACCCCACGGAATCCCCACAGGATGAAGATTACCTGGGGCAGATACTCTGGCGGCTCCGGCAGTGGCTCCAGCGGCAGCTCCGGCGGCGGCTCTGGCAGCTCCGGCAGCTGGTCTCTCAGCCAGCTGCTGTGGCTGCAAATGGTGGCCATCGTAGTATCTGCCATTTGCGTCCTGCCAGCCTGCTGTGATAGGTTACATAAGTATTTACGTAGCCTATTATGGCAAAGAGCAGGGACGCAAACGGCGGCCGCTACGCCGTTTGCGCCGCTGCTCTTTCCGTGATAGGCTACATAAATACTTACGTAGCCTATCACGGTAAAGGCAGCCATGCAAATGGCAGATCCCCCACTGAGGATCCCCCACTGCGGAGCCAGGTAAGGGATTCGTACATCCCTATCTGCCAGTCTCTGTGCTCAGAGGCAACCCTGACACAACCTGTGACTACATGAAGATTAGGAACATTACATATTAGGAACATTACTTGCAAACAATAAGTATATGAGGCAAAATTCATACAAAATGCACGTATTAGGAGAAATGCATACAATTTAAAACTTTTTTAAAAATCTTGAATTTGGGGATAAACTGAATTTGAATTTAGGGATGGACGAAAGTCCCTTACCTGGTCCCGCAGCTTTTTTCGGTGGGGGGGGAGGCGCTCCGTTTCTCCACCCGAAATTCTTGGCGGGTGGGGAGGCGCTCTGTCCCTCCCTGGTGAAATTCTGGCGGGGGGGAGGCACCTCATCCCTCCCCACCTAAATTCTGGCCGGAGGGGAGCGCCCCACCTCTCCGGCCATGAAAGAAAAAACTAAAGTTAAAAATAAAACAAAACGCGATAGGCTACGTAAAGATTTACGTAGACTATCACGGCTAGATTTTCAAAGTCAGCCGTGATAGGCTACATAAAGATTTACATAGCCTATCACGGCTGACTTTGAAAATCTAGCTGTGATAGGCTACGTAAATCTTTACGTAGCCTATCAGGTTTTGTTTTGACTTTGTAATGGCAGCGGCAGCAGCCGGTTGGAAGACCAGCCGCCGCCGCCGCCGAACCGCTGCCGGGACCCGCCACCGAGAGGGACATTCGCACGAGGTAAGTCCCATCCCGGGGGGGGCGGGGGGCGGAGAATTCCCCACCAATTTCGTTGGCATTCGGCCTCCCGGAGATTCGTGAAGAAATTCTCCAACATCCCTATTTGAGATTAGGGATGTACGAAAGGGACTTACCTTGTCCCGCAGCTTTTTTCGCGGTGGGGGGGAGGCGCTTCACTTCTCCCCCTGAAGTTCATACGAGGGGGGGCATCTTCCCGCCTCGCCCAGCCAAAATTCAGGCCGAGGAGAAGCGCCCCGTCTCCCCGGCCGCGAACTTCAAAAGAAAAGTAAAAAAAAAATAAAAAGCCCCGTGATAGGCTACGTAATTATTTACGTAGCCTATCACGGCTAGATCTGCAAAGTCAGCCATGATAGGCTACATTAATCGTCACGTAGCCTATCACGGATGACTTAAAAAAAAAAAGTGCATACGCAAATGGCGGCCCCCATAGGGAGCTGCCATTCGTGTTCCTTATTTGGTCCCTGTAGTCTACGTAAAGATTTACGTAGACTACGGCGAAAATAAGGGCAACGCAAATAGCTATTTGCGTTGCCCTTATTTTCGCCGTAGTCTACGTAAATCTTTACGTAGACTACAGGGACCAAATAAGGAACGCGAATGGTGGCTCCCAATGGGGGCTGCCATTTGCGTACGTGCTTTTTTTTTTTTCAAAGTCACCCGTGATAGGCTACGTGATGATTAACGTAGCCTATCACGGCTGACTTTGCAAATCTAGCCGTGATAGGCTACGTTAATCGTTACGTAGCCTATCACAGGGGCATTTTTTTTTTTTACTTTTCTTGTAATGGCGGCGGCGGCAGCCGGTCAAAAGACTGGCTGCCGCCCCCGCCCCTGACGAAGACCTGCCGAAGCGCCGCCGGGACCCGCCGCCAGGAGCGACATTCGTAAAAGGTAAGTCCCATCCCGGGGGGGGGCGGGGGGCGGGGGGGCAGATAATTTCTCCCCGAACCTTCGGAGGACCAAAAGCATTGGCACTCGGCCCCTCGAAGTTTCAGGGAGAAATTCTCCCCCATCCCTATTTGAGATTGGAAAAATTCTCAAATTCAGAATGAACAAACTTAAACTCAGACAAATGAGGAACTGCAAGAAACCAATACTGACAGATCCATACCATTAGCCAAATGTGTAGAGATGTCCATCATTTGAAAATCCAGCCCTTTTGGGGCCCAACAGATTCCCACAGCCCACCTCGCTCGACTTGCATTCTCAAGCTGAGCTGTGGACTTTTCCCAAAATCTGGGACTTTTTTTTTTTTAACCTGTAAATAGAAAGTTACACAAATTGTGGTGGCAATTTGCATAATTTGCACACAGAACTCTCACCATAATTTGCTTAATTTGTGCAGATTTCAGCCATGATGTGCTTAATTTGCACAAATGTGTCTGCAATTTTTTCAAATTATGGCTGTAATGTGGAGAAATTAAGCAAATTATGGATGGAATTTTTGCATATTATGCAAATAGTGAGTGCAATTTGCACATCTTTCTATTTACAAGAAGAAGAAGAAGAAACCGAACATCCATGAACTGGTGTGACTCGATGCAGATTGAGTTGGGCCAGCTCAGGGGAGTGAGCCAAAGTCCAGGGAGCCGAGCTAATGAAAGCATGGCAAACTCCACCCCCTGGATGCATCCCTCACGACATCCCTTCAAATGTGTGAACTGGCACCATTGAAAAGCATTGTGTAAGATGTTATACAATTCCTGTTTGTAGGGTTAGATCTGTAGTGGCCTATTCACACATGTAAGTCATCACTGATGTTGCCATGACCATGATAAATATGCACGTGTGAACCAGCTAGGGATGTACGAAAATCACTTACCTGTTCGCGGATTATGTTTATGGTGGGGGGGTAGGCGTTCCGTTCCTTCCCCCGGAATCCTGGATGGGGGGGAGGCGGATGTCCACAGCCGGATTTCCGGCCGCAGAGGGCTCTGGGGGGGGGGGAACACGTACGCAAATGGCGGCGGCTATGGCCGCCGCCATTTGCGTTCCTAATTTTTGATGTCTTAATTAACGTAAATACTTATGTAGACTAAGAGGGCGAAAATAAGGGGAACACAAATAGCATAGCAGACACTATTTGCGTTCCCCTTATTTTCGCCGTCTTAGTCTACGTAATTATGTACATAGACTAAGATGGCACAAAATAAGGAACAGAAATGGCAGTGGCCGTAGCCGCCGCCATTTGTGTACGCCTTTTTTTTTTTTTTTTACCCAGACGTTTTAGGCTATGTAAAAACTTACGTAGCCTATCACGTGGGTGTAAAAAAAAAAAAAAAACCCTGCAAATGGCGGCGGCAGCCGGAAGACCAGCCGCTGCAGCTGCCGCCGCAGCTGCCGCAGCTGCCGCCGCAGCCGCCATCACCCAGAAGATTCGCCCCAGGTAAGTCTCGTCCCGGGGGGATCCACGTTCCGCCACAGATTTCGGGGGGCTGAATGCACTGGCATTTGGCCTCCCCAAGATCCGTGGCAGAATTCTCTGCAATCCCTAGAACCAGCCTTGTAACTGTTCAGATTCACTTCGAGTGATTTTAAACAGAAAAGCTGGGATGACGGTGATGGGTTGTATTTAGCCATGCCCTTCCACCAAAGGAGTGGACACTGCTGGCAGATCAAATTCCCCCTCCACCCGCAGCCCCCCTACACATCCCCCAAATCCACTCCAGAGGGCTGGAGGACCCAGTGGAGCATATATTGGGGGTGTTTGTTGACCTGGTGTGAGGAGGAGGAGGAGGAGGAGGGAAACTCAAAGTCTACTCATGTAACATTGGATGTAGCCTAACATCAACAACAATAATGGATCTATACCTTGAAAAGATCATTAAAAAAAACCAAAATATTGGTGAAGCACTTTCACCTCCTTGGCATTATTTATTTGTCTATGACTACGATTTATTCCCTACCTTTCTGTGGTGTTTAAGGTGGCTAAAGAATAATTACCCTAACAATGCCAATACTGTAACTCCCTCCCAATACGTTTCTCTTTGCATTGGATCCATTTCAAAGCAGTATAAAGCCCTGTACATCTCTTTTAGGTACCATCATTCCTAATTTAGTCTTAGATTTAAGCTGAATCCAATTGTTGACTTGTACTGTAGGTTGTACCCTAGCACAGGGCACAATCCATTGGGAAGTTCACGTGCAGAAGCCTAATTGAAACTACTAGAAGCTGCTCTGGGGAATGGTCCCCACCTAAGAACAAATATTAATTGGATTTCATGCATCATAATGCAAGCTGATGAATCTTAAAATATCGATCGTTCAGCTGAATTATGATTCTTGTCTCTTTATTTCCTTAGTTCTCACTCATGCATTGAGGAGCCCAAGTCAATGGGATCTGCATAGGATTACTTCCTGGTGGATTTGGGCCCATTATGGCCTGAACAAGATTACTGTATATAGGAAGTTGCTAACAGATACTCATGGACCTGTGGTCCATTTAGACTAAGGGCACAGTCATAGACAGTGGCTACTCTTTGTTCAGGCCAGGCCCTGTAGCTTCAATCATTACACTTAAAACAGGAGCTGGGGGACTTTGATTATTATCAGGTCCACAGCATGCAGGGAGAGAATAAATTAATCCCTTATATCCCCAGCCATGACTCTGCCTTCCCCAAACTGCTCCTCTGTGTGGCTACAAGCATTAGTAAAAAAATAAAGTTCACCTTTCTTTCTTTCTTTCTTTCTTTCTTTCTTTCTTTCTTTCTTTCTTTCTTTCCTTCCTTCCTTCCTTCCTTCCTTCCTTCCTTCCTTCCTAATGTTCATAGTGGCAGGACTGGATTGGTGGTGGTAGGAGGGAGTGTAATTAGGGAGGGTAACTAAGTAAAGAAAAAGAGAGAGAGAGAGAGATGTAGCAGCAGACTCGGCATTAAGTGTAATCTGTAGTTTGACCCTCCCTGATGGATTTCGGTTAGTCCTGGTTTATTACATGGACAATTCTATCTTATCCAGAATCTATAAATCTGCCACTAATTCCCATTAGGCTAGCATTCTGTGACTGACTGTACCTGCAAAGGCAGACAATTTTGGGAAACTTGCTTCGATTTCTACATCAATTGTCATTATCAAAGACACAGAGAGAGAGAATAAGCAGGGTGCTGAAAGTGTTGATGGGGTTTTCACCAGAGATGTTTTGAAGACAGAAGGGCCACAAGCCCAGTATATCTCTTAAACAGACAAAAGCCCTACCCTTTTGGTATTTTTCTACAGAGTAATAGATATTTGCTGTAAAAGATCCATCTTAGCATAAAAGTAGTTGGAAATGAGTCTTATTTTTTCCTTAAAAGAAAAAAGAGGGGAAAGGTCATCCGACTGACATTTTGAGCACAGTATTTTAGAGTTTCAAGTTGCTTGCTGGTATTTTTTAGCTAAAGGGGAGCACAGGGAATTTAAACACAAAAAAAAATATCCCCAGGGAAATTGGGGGGGGGGGAATGGGACTATGTTTCCAAGAGACTCTCTGTTAAGGCTAGTTAATATAAATGCACTTGACCTAAGAAGAAAGAGTGTGTTAAATTAGGATACTAAAATTCAGCCATTAAATTATGGAAAAACAGAGCTTTAAATCCTACTTTATGTGCAAATCTAATACCACTTTGAATATACAGTGACCACTGTCTCCATACAGAAATCTAATAAGAGGGGTAATAGGTTTGCCAGGTCTCACAGCACAATCTGCTCTGAAGTAAGCCCCATTAAATGTAATGGAACTTAGTCCCAGGTGCATGGATATAGGATTGCAGCCTCAGACTTTCAGGGGAGGAGCCTAAGAGATAAGGGGCAGGTCCTGCTAATAGAGTAGGAATGGAGCTTACTGACTACTATTAGAGGAAGAAAATGGCACCTGGCAAGTCAGTGGGTAGACGTGGTTGCAAAGAGGTGAAGGCTGAAGGACATGGAAGGCCAGCTGATAGCAACAGCTCTCATCAAGCCTGCATATTGGTTCTGCCCCCTCAACCTGAGGTTTTACTCCTTCTCTTGAATAGGGTTTGCGGAGAATTTCTCCCCAAAACTTCGGGGGGCCGAGTGCCAACGTGTTCGGCCCCCCAAACAAGTTTCGGGGAGAAATTCTCCGCCCCCCCGCCCCCCGCACCCCCCCCCCGGGATGGGACTTACCTTTCCTGAATGTCCCTCCCAGCGGCGGGTCCCGGCGGCGGTTCGTCGGGTCTTCGTCAGGGACGGGGGCGGCAGCCGGTCTTTTGACCGGCTGCCGCCGCCGCCATTCCAATAAAAGTAAAAAAAAAAAAAAAAACCGCCCCCGTGATAGGCTACGTGACGATTAACGTAGCCTATCATAGCTAGATTTGCAAAGTCAGCCGTGATAGGCTACGTAAATCGTCACGTAGCCTATCACGGATGACTTTAAAAAAAAAAAAAAGCACGTACGGCTAATGGCGGCCCCCATAGGGAGCCGCCATTCATGCTCCTTATTTGGTCGCTGTAGTCTACGTAAATCTTTGCGTAGACTACGGCGAAAATAAGGGCAATGCTATTTGCGTTGCCCTTATTTTCGCCGTAGTCTACGTAAAGATTTACGTAGACTACAGCGACCAAATAAGGAACGCGAATGGCGGCTCCCTATGGGGGCCGCCATTTGCGTATGCGCTTTTTTTTTTTTAATCACCCGTGATAGGCTACGTGATGATTTACGTAGCCTATCATGGCTGACTTTGCAAATCTAGCCATGATAGGTTACGTTAATCGTCACGTAGCCTATCACGGGGGCGTTGTTTTTTTACTTTTTATTTCGTGGCCGGGCGAGGCGAGGTGCCTCCTCCCTGTTCTGAATTTCGGCCGGGCGAGGCGGGAAGCCTCCCCCCCCCCGGCCTGAACTTTGGAGGGAAAGCAGCGAAGTGCCTCCCCCCACCGCGAAAAGCTGCGAGACCAGGTAAGTGACTTTCGTGCACCCCTACTCTTGAAGACCCTGAGAAGGAGGCTAAAATGATGAAAATTCAGCTCAGACACTGTGACTTGGCAGCTCTTTTGGACAATAGGTATAGGAAGAAACAGAGCTAGAAATGAGGCTTAGAAACAATCTCTTACTATTATAAAGTGTTTCATTTTCAGCCTTCCATCTGAAATGTATTGATGACCTCCAAGAACATATATGCCAAAACATGTATCGAAACTAGGGATGTACGAAACAACTTACCTGTTTCGTTTTATGACATACGCACTGGGGGGGAAATCCTCGCCAGCCGGCTCCGCTCCGTGGCGTCTCCGCAGAGCTGCTGGCCGGGGCCACCTGCAGCGACATCCGGCCGCTGCTGGGCTGTGCAGGGACACAAATGGAGGCTGCTGTAGCCGCCGCCATTTGCATCCCTTATTTTTGCCGTGATAGGCTACATAAATATTTATGTGAGCAGGTTTCTACCTTGCAAGATCTATTTTACTTCTTACTACTTTGTTTCTGACTTCTTACTTAGCAAGTCTTGTGCAAGTCTTACTAAGACTTGCACAAGACTTGCTCAGATTGTGCAAGTCTTACTTGTACAACCTGAGGTTGGTGCAAGAGACATTCTTAGGGCTTTTCTACGTGAGGCTTTTAACCCTGCACTTTACTGAGGCTTCTGTTTCCAGATTCATTGTGGGATTAGATAGGCTCCTCTACATGTGTGTCCCCCCTCCATGGGGGAGGTCGTTCTCTGCCTTTCAAAACACAACCACTTTCTTCCTCTGCCTCCTATTACACTACCACTAGGTGGTGCTATGGTATAGCAGAATTGTGTAACTACACTGCCGGCTTCAAGGCCCAATTCATGATATACCAGACTTTCTTCGTTAGGAAAAAAAAAAAAACCCTTGCTAAAATGTTTTCAAAGCACTGGAGAGACCCTGGAGGATGACAATGTTGTATAAAGCACCCAGAAATTACTGTAAGGAATTATGAGCGCACAGTAAATGCCTCATGCAGAAAAGCTCTTAGAAGTAAACAATTCTGAATCCATACATTTGTTTTAAGTACCTGAATTGAACAGAGTGCACAGTTCTTACACATAGAAATCCACTCCTCGTTACTCAAGTTTCTTCATTTTGGCAGTATAATTGGGAGGCAGGGGTCATTTTGTTAAACGAAGGGGAACCAGAAATCTTTGCAAATCACCCAGAGATCTGCCACAAGATCCTGCTTTACATTCATTCCACCCCTGTCCTAGAGAATCTCCTCTGTCCTAGAGGAGATTCTCTGCTAGAAGAAGGAATGGGGAAAGTGTGTATATGAAACAAGGGGAGAGAGGAGCAGAACTGTGGGAAGCAGGGTGAAAGAAATTCAAAGAACGGGATGGAAGAAAGGTCTGGCATTTTCAAAGGCAAGTGAAATTACATGACCCTTTCAGAGTTTACCATAATGGTTAATCCAACTCTGCTCAGTGTGCTAAAAATGAGTGTTTCGGCTAAGCTTTTAATATGGCATTGTTATTCATTCTACTTGATTCACAAAGGCTTTGATTGCAAGTAAGCATAACCTACAATGTATGCCCTTAAGTATATATGACATTGAGAATTTTGATAGATCAGGGAGTGGGAGGAAGAAGGACAACAACAAAAAGAAGTAAAAGAAAAAAAATGAGACTTTTTAAATGTAAGGTGGTAATTTCTCTGGTGCTGGCAGAATAGGGAATATTAAGTTCGGGTTAGAAATAAGTAACATAATTTAAAGAGGGAGGGACGTACCTCCCTCTTAAATGGGTGAGCAATGAGACACAGGAAGAGGCTTCCAAGGGAGGTTCAGGAAGACCAAGGAATAGGTCATGTTTCAAAAAGTGTATGTGTGATGCTAGGGAACCCCTTCATGGATCACTGCCTTGTTGTGGTGAAGGGGCTTGCATAACTCAATGAAGCCATAAGCTATGCCATGCAGGGCCACTCAAGATGGACAGGTCATGGCAGAGTTCTGACAAAATGTGGTCCACTGGAGAAGGAAATGGCAACCCACTCCAGTATTCTTGCCAAGAAAACCCCATGGAACATATCACAAGGCTAAAACATATGACGCTAGAAGATGAGCCCCTCAGGTCGGAAGGTGTCCAATATACTACTGGGGAAGAGCAGAGGGTATTTCCAAGTAGCACCAGAAAGAGTGAAGTGGCAGGGCCAAAGCCGAAAGGACACTCAGCTGTGGATGTGTCTGGTCTGGTGGTGAAAAGAAAATCCGATGCTGTAAAGAACAATATTGTTTTGGAATGTCGAATGTAAGATCAATGAATCAAGGTAAGCTGGAGGTGGTCAAACATGAGATGGCAAGATTGAACATCAACATCTTGGGAATCAGTGAACTAAAATGGACAGGCATGGGCGAATTTAATTCAGGTGACCATCATATCTACTACTGTGGGCAAGAATCCCTTAGAAGAAATGGAGTAGCACTCATGGTCAACAAAAGGCTGGGAAAAGCAGTACTGGGGTACAATCTTAAAAATGATAGAATGATCTCAGTATGAATCCAAGGCAAACCATTCAACATCACAGTAATTCAAGTCTATGCCCCAACCACTGAGGCCGAAGAAGCTGAGCTTGATCGGTTCTATAAAGACCTACAACACCTTCTAGAACTAACACCAAAAAAAGATGTCCTCTTCATCATAGGGGATTGGAATGCTAAAGTAGGAATTCAAGAAATCACCGGGATAACTGGCAAGCATGGCCTTGGTGTACAAAATGAAGCAGGACAAAGGCTAATAGAGTTTTGCCAAGAGAACATGCTGGTCATAGCAAACACTCTTTTCCAACAGCACAAGAGGTGACTGTACACATGGACATCACCAGATGGTCAATATCGAAATGAGATTGATTATGTCCTTTGCAGCCAAAGATGGAGAAGCTCTATACAGTCAGTAAAAACAAGACCTGGAGCTGACTGTGGCTCAGATCATGAGCTGCTTCTTGCAAAATTTCAGCTTAAATTGAAGAACGTAGGGAAAACCAGTAAACCATTCAGGTATGACCTAAATCATATCCCTTATGAATATACAGTGGAGGTGAGGAATAGATTTCAGGGATTAGACCTGATAGACAGAGTGCCTGAGGAACTATGGACGGAGGTCCGTAACATTGTTCAGGAGGCAGCAACTCAATCCATCCCAAAGAAAAAGAAATGCAAGAAAGCAAAGTGGCTGTCTGATGAGGCTTTACATAGCTGAGGAAAGAAGGGAAGTGAAAAGCAAGGGAGAAAGGGGAAGATATATCCAACTAAATGCAGAGTTCCAGAGAATAGCAAGGAGAGACAAGAAGGCCTTCTTAAATGAACAATGCAAAGAAATCAAAGAAAACAACAGAACGGGAAAGACTAGAGATCTCTTCAAGAAAATCGGAGATATCAAGGGAACGTTTTGTGCAAAGAAGGGGATGATAAAGGACAAATGAGGCAGGGACCTAACAGAAGCAGATGAGATTAAGAAGAGGTGGAAAGAATACACAGAAGAACTATACAGGAAAGATCTGAATGTCCCTGATAGCCATGATAGTGCGGTCACTGAACTGGAGCCGGACATCCTAGAGAGTGAAGTCAAGTGGGCCTTAGGAAGCATTACTAACAACAAAGCTAGTGGAGATGACAATATTCCAGCTGAGCTTTTTAAAATCCTAAAACATGATGCTGTTAAAGTGCTGCATTCAATATGCCAACATATTTGGAACACTCAACAGTGGCCACAAGACTGGAAAAGGTCAGTATTCCAATTCCAAAGAAGGGCAATGCCAAAGAGTGTTCAAACAACCATACAATTATGCTCATTTCACATGCCAGCAAGGTGATGCCCAAAATCCTACAAGCTAGGCTTCAGCAGTATGCGAACTGAGAACTATGAGAAGTACAAGCTGGGTTTGGAAGAGGCAGAGGAACTAGAGATTAAATCGCCAACTTTCACTGGATCATGGAGAAAGCAAGAGAATTCCAGAAAAATGTCTATTTCTGCTTCATTGACTATGCTAAAGCTTTTGATTGTGTGGATCACAACAAACTGTGGCAAATTCTGAAAGAGATGGGGGTACCAGGCCACTTTACCTGTCTCCTGAGAAACCTGTACGAGGGTCAAGAAGCAACAGTAAGAACCAGACATGGAACAACCGAGTGGTTCAAAATTGGGAAAGGAGTACGACAAGGCTGCATATTGTCACCCTGCTTATTTAACTTATATGCAGAGTACATCATGAGAAATGCCGGGTTGGATGAATCACAGGTCGGAATTAAGATTGCCAGGAGAATTATCAACAACCTCAGATATGCAGATGATACCACCCTAATGGCAGAAAGTGAAGAGGATCTAAAGAGCCTCTTGTTGAGGGTGAAAGAGGAGAGTGCAAAAGCTGGTTTGAAACTCAACATTAAAAAAATGATCATGGCATCTGGCCCCATCACTTCCTGGCATATGGACGGGGAAGAAATGGAAGCAGTGACAGATTGTATTTTCTTGGGTTCCAAGATCACTGCAGATGGTGACTGTAGCCATGAAATTAAAAGATGCTTGCTCCTTGGGAGGAAAGCTATGGCAAACCTAGACAGCATAGTAAGAAGCAGAGACATCACCTTACTGACCAAGGTCCATCTAATCAAAGCTATGGTTTTCCCAGTGGTAACGTATGGCTGTGAGAGCTGGACTATAAGGAAGGCTGAGCGCCGAAGAATTGATGCTTTCGAACTGTGGTGCTGGAGAAGACTCTAACGGGTCCCCTGGACTGCAAGAAGGTCAAATCAGTCAATCCTAAAGGAAATCAACCCTGAGTGCTCATTGGAAGGACAAATACTGAAACTGAGGCTCAAATATTTTGGCCACCTAATGCGAAGAGAAAACTCTCTGGAAAAGACCCTGACGCTGGGAAAGTAGGGATGGACGAAAGTCCGTTACCTGATCCCACAGTTTGCTTCGTGGTGGGGGGGAGGTGCTCTGTCCCTCCCCCCAAAATTCTGGCCAGGGGGGAGGCGCCCCGTCCCTCCGGCCGCGAATCCTCCTTGCCGGCTGGGACGCAAATGGCGGCGGCCATAGCCACTGCCGTTTGCGTCCCTGTAATCAGCCATGATAGGCTACGTAAATCCTTATGTAGCCTATCACGGCTGACTTTGAAAAAAAAAAAGTGCAAACGCAAATGGCGGCGCCCATGAGCACCGCCATTTGCGTTCCTTATTTTGGCACGTGTAGTCTACGTAAACATTTACGTAGACTACGGCGAAAATAAGGGCAACGCTATTTGCGTTGCCCTTATTTTCACCGCAGTCTATGTAAATGTTTACGTAGACTACACATGCCCAAATAAGGAATGCAAATGGCGGTGCCCATGGGCGCCGCCATTTGCGTATGCACTTTGTTTTGTTTTTTTCAAAGTCAGCTGTGATTGGCTACGTAAGGATTTACGTAGCCTATCATGGTGTTTTTTGAAAATCTAGCCATGATAGGCTACGTAAATCTTTACGCAGCCTATCACGTTTGCTTCTGTGTTGTTGTTTTTTTACTTGGAAATGGCGACGGCGGCAGCCGGTCTTCCGACCAGCCACCGCCGCCGCCGAACCGCCACCGGGAGCCGCGAGCTCCAGGGACATTCGGCAAAGGTAAGTCCCAAATGGGGGGTGGCAGGGGGGTTGCGGACCGTTTCTCCACTAATTTTGGGGGGCCGAATGCGTTGGCATTCGGCCTCCCGGAGATTCGTGGAGAAATTCTACGACATCCCTATGGGAAAGACTGAAGGCAAAAGGAGAAGGGGATGGCAGAGGATGAGATGGCTAGATAGCATCACTGATACAATGAATATGGACTTGAGCATGTTCCGGGAGAGTGCGCAGGACAGGAAGGCCTAGTGTGCTATGGTCCATGGGGTCATGAAGAGTCGGACATGACTGAACGACTGAACAACAATAAGATGCTAGGGAATGGTTTAAACTCATACCTTCCCTTCCTAAAACATTTTCATCATGCTGAAGATCCTGGCATGCTGTCATTGTAGACAAACATTGTGCATAGACATTTCAAAATAATGGAGCTCACTCATGTATTGTGTTATTACTGAATCAATAGCAGTTAAAAAGTATATAAAAATGTGCAACAGGAGGTTATGTTAGTATATGAGAAATACTGAATTAAGCACCATGCCATTGGCTAGGGCTACATGCTACTATTTTTGGTATTATTATTGTATTGCTTTTGTATTCCATTCTTCTTCAGGGAGCAAACTGCACTATACATGAGTGTGATCCCCTATCCTGCTCTGTTATCTCATTAGAGAGTCTTTCTCCTATGTATTTCATCACAATGCCCCCGACCCCCCAGTACTCGGTTGAATTCAGCATCTTGGCAAAGCCTTCCATGCAGCAAGTACAAAAAGTGGTACAAAAACAGAGATCAACGTTCTTGATTGCTATTTCCTGGTGCTGGAATCCAGTCATTCCAACGTCTGCCAAAAGTCTTTTGACTGTTTTATTTAACTCGGCCTCTATGAGCAAGTTTAACAAACACGCCGTCATTTCACAGAGGAAAACAGATACACTTGTTTTATATTAAGTGCATTAGGCCTTCACAGTATGTTAGAGAACAAGCCAATGGAATAGACCTACTGGCATGGCCTACCAAACAATTTTCAAAGCACTAACATCAAAATATGCATGTCTCTAAACCCCAGAAAGCACATCTTTTTATGCTGAGATGTCAGTTGTTCAGTAACATTTTATTAAGTGTTTAGCCACAGGCTTTTGCACAAAATGGACAAATAACATTCTGCAAATGAAACATGAAGCCAAGCTTAATAACATATATTCACTAAGGCAGAATTTTTTAAAAGCAAGACTGGGAACTAAAATGAAAGAATGTGCTCCACCAGTGCTCAGGCCATCTAGTCGAACACTCTTTCTCCATCAGTAGTCAGCCAATTACGTCTGGGAAGCTTACAATCACAGCATGATGATGGAGATAATTGTTTGTCCCCAGTATTAGATGGATACAGCTGTTTGGCTGTCATGGCTAAGGATGGGGAGACATTTTTTCAGATCGCATTTTAATGTGAACGTACCAAATTCACACTTCCCAAACCAATACGTGAACTGAAAGGCAGTTACACTTGGATAGTCACAGTTTTCCAGATTTTGCAATGCAGTTCTCCAATTAAAAACTGTGTACAGGTGTGTGAATACTAGGGAGATGAGCACACAAAAATATGCATATTAGTGAAAATAACCAAAGTTACCATATTAGAAGGAAATTGCCTGCAAAAATGCATATCGTGGGCAATATTATATGCAAAAATGTGCATATTCAGAGAAATATGTATGGAAATGCATATGAACTTCCATGCAAAGTTTTGTTTTGTTTTTTGTTTGAAAAAATTGCAGATGGATGCAGAATTCTGATGAAATGAATTCAAGATTGGAAAAATGAGAACTGAATGAAACTGAAATAGACAGGTTCATCCATCCCTTTTGTTGTTGTTCAGTCGTTCAGTCGTGTCCGACTCTTCATGACCCCATGGACCATAGCACGCCAGGCCTTTCTGTCCTCCGCTGTCTCCCGGAGTGTGCTCAAGTTCATATTCATTGCATCGGTGATGCTATCTAGCCATCTCGTCCTCTACCGTCCCCTTCTCCTTTTGCCTTCAGTCTTTCCCAGCATCAGGGTCTTTTCCAGAGAGTTTTCTCTTCGCATTAGGTGGCCAAAATATTGGAGCTTCAGTTTCAGTATTTGTCCTTCCAAAGAGCACTCAGGGTTGATTTCCTTTAGGATTGACTGATTTGATCTCCTTGCAGTCCAGGGGACTCGTAAGAGTCTTCTCCAGCACCACAGTTCGAAAGCATCAATTCTTCGGTGCTCAGCCTTCCTTATAGTCCAGCTCTCACAGCCACACATTACTAATGGGAAAATGATAGCTTTGATTAGATGGACCTTTGTCAGCAAGGTGATGTCTCTGCTTCTTACTATGCTGTCTAGGTTTGCCATAGCTTTCCTCCCAAGGAGCAAGCGTCTTTTAATTTCATGGCTACACTCACTGTCTGCAGTGATCTTGGAGCCCAAGAAAGTAAAATCTGTCACTGCTTCCATTTCTTCCCCTTCTATATGCCAGGAAGTGATGGGACCACATGCCATGATCTTAGTTTTTTTAATGTTGAGTTTCAAACCAGCTTTTGCACTCTCCTCTTTCACCCTCAACAAGAGGCTATTTAGATCCTCTTTAGATCCTCTTCGCTTTCTGCCATTAGGGTGGTATCGTCTGCATATCTGAGGTTGTTGATAATTCTCCTGGCAATCTTAATTCTGACCTCTGATTCATCCAACCCGGCATTTCTCATGATGTACTCTGCATATAAGTTAAATAAGCAGGGTGACAACATGCAGCCTTGTCGTACTCCTTTCCCAATTTTGAACCACTCGGTTGTTCCATGTCTGGTTCTTACTGTTGCTTCTTGACCCTCATACAGGTTTCTCAGGAGACAGGTAAGGTGGCCTGGTACTCCCATCACTTTAAGAATTTGCCACAGTTTGTTGTGATCCACACAATCAAAGGCTTTAGCGTAGTCAATGAAGCAGAAATAGATGTTTTTCTGGAATTCTCTTGCTTTCTCCATGATGCAGCGAATGTTGGCGATTTGATCTCTAGTTCCTCTGCCTCTTTGAAACCCAGCTTGTACTTCCGTAGTTCTCGGTTCGCATACTGCTGAAGCCTAGCTTGTAGGATTTTGAGCATCACCTTGCTGGCATGTGAAATGAGTGCAATTTTGCAATAGTTTGAACACTCTTTGGCATTACCCTTCTTTGGAATTGGAATGTAAACTGACCTTTTCCAGTCTTGCGGCCATTGTTGAGTGTTCCAAATCTGTTGGCATATTGAATGCAGCACTTTAACAACATCATCTTTTAGGATTTTAAATAGCTCAGCTGGAATACTGTCATCTCCACTAGCTTTGCTGTTAGTAATGCTTCCTAAGGCCCACTTGACTTCACTCTCTAGGATGTCCGGCTCCAGTTCAGTGACCGCACTATCATGGCTATCAGGGACATTCAGTTTTTTTCCTGTATAGTTCCTCTGTGTATTCCTTCCACCTCTTCTTAATCTCATCTGCATCTGTTAGGTCCCTGCCTCATTTGTCCTTTATCATGCCCGTCTTTGCACAAAATGTTCCCTTGAGATCTCCGATTTTCTTGAAGAGATCTCTAGTCTTTCCCATTCTGTTGTTTTCCTCGATTTCTTTGCATTGTTCATTTAAGAAGGCCTTCTTGTCTCTCCTTGCTATTCTCTGGAACTCTGCATTCAGTTGGATATATCTTCCCCTTTCTCCCTTGCTTTTTGCTTCCCTTCTTTCCTCAGCTACTTGTAAAGCCTCATCAGACAGCCACTTGGCTTTCTTGCATTTCTTTTTCTTTGGGATGGATTGAGTTGCTGCCTCCTGAACAATGTTACGGATCTCCGTCCATAGTTCCTCAGGCACTCTGTCTATCAGGTCTAATTCCTGAAATCTATTCCTCACCTCCACTGTATATTCATAAGGGATATGATTTAGGTCATACCTGAATGGTTTAGTGGTTTTCCCTACGTTCTTCAATTTAAGCCGAAATTTTGCAAGAAGCAGCTCATGATCTGAGCTACAGTCAGCTCCAGGTCTTGTTTTTATTGACTGTATAGAGCTTCTCCATCTTTGGCTGCAAAGGACATAATCAATCTGATTTCGATTAGGGTTGGCGGAGAATTTCTCCCCGAAACTTTGGGGGGCCGAGCGCCAACGTGTTCGGCCCCCCGAACAAGTTTCGGGGAGAAATCCTCCGCACCCCCCTGCACCCCGCACCCCCCCCCGGGACGGGACTTACCTTCGCCGAACGTCCCTCCCGGCGGCGGGTCCGGCCAGTGGTTTGGCGGGTGTTCGAGCGGGGCGGGAGCAGCAGCCGCTCTTTCGACCGGCTGCCACCGCCGCGATTGCAATGAAAGAAAAAAAAAATGCCCCCTGATAGGCTACGTGACGATTCACGTAGCCTATCATGGCTAGATGTGCTAAGTCAGCCGTGATAGGCTACGTCAATCGTCACGTAGCCTATCACGGGTGACTTAAAAAAAAAAAAAGTGTGTACGGATAATGGCGGCCCCCATAGGGAGCCGCCATTCCCGTTCCTTATTTGGTCACTGTAGTCTACGTAAAGATTTACGTAGAGTACAGCGACTAAATAAAGAACGCGAATTGACGTAACGATTGACGTAGCCTATCACAGCTGACTTTGCAGATCTAGCCGTGATAGGCTACGTGAATCGTCATGTAGCCTATCAGGGGGCGTTTTGTTTTGTTTTTTAAACTTTAGCGTTCACGGCCGGGCGAGGCGGGAAGCCTCCCCCCCCCGGCCTGAACTTCGCGGGGGGACCAGCGAAGTGCCTCCCCCCCACCGCAAACGTCCTTCGAGGACAGGTAAGTGACTTTCGTCCACCCCTAATTTCGATATTGACCATCTGGTGACGTCCATGTGTAGAGTCACCTCTTGTGCTGTTGGAAAAGAGTGTTTGCTATGATCAGTGTGTTCTTTTGGCAAAACTCTATTAGCTTTTGTCCTGCTTCATTTTGTACACCAAGGCCATGCCTGCCTGTTATCCCAGTGATTTCTTGACTTCCTACTTTATCATTCCAATCCCCTATGCTGAAGAGGACATCTTTTTTTGGTGTTAGTTCTAGAAGGTGTTGTAGGTCTTCATAGAACCAATCAACCTCAGCTTCTTCGGCATCAGTGGTTGGGGCATAGACTTGAATTACTGTGATGTTGAATGGTTTGCCTTGGATTCATACTGAGATCATTCTATCATTTTTAAGATTGTACCCCAGTACTGCTTTTCCCACCCTTTTGTTGACTATGAGTGCTACTCCATTTCTTCTAAGGGATTCTTGCCCACAATAGTAGATATGATGGTCACCTGAATTAAATTCGCCCATGCCTGTCCATTTTAGTTCGCTGATTCCCAAGATGTCGACGTTCAATCTTGCTATTTCATGTTTGACCACCTCCAGCTTACCCTGATTCATTGATCTGACATTCCAGGTTCCTAAACAATATTGTTCTTTACAGCATCGGATTTTCTTTTCACCACCAGACCAGACACATCCACAGCTGTGTGTCCTTTCGGCTTTGGCCCTGCCACTTCACCCTTTCTGGCACTACTTGGAAATACCCTCTGCTCTTCCCCAGTAGTATATTGGAAACCTTCCGATCTGAGGGGCTCATCTTCCGGCGTCATATCTTTTAGCCTTGTGTTACGTTCCGTGGGGTTTTCTTGGCAAGAACACTGGAGTGGGTTGCCATTTCCTTCTCCAGTGGACCACATTTTGTCAGAACTCTCTGCCATGACCTGTCCGTCTTGGGTGGCCCTGCACGGCATAGCTTATGGCTTCATTGAGTTACGCAAGCCCCTTCGCCACAACAAGGCAGTGATCCATGAAGGGGTCATCCATTCCTAGTCTTGGCAAATAGCCATTGATAGACCTACCTTACATAACTTTGTCTAAACTGTTTAAAATCCATCTAGGGAGCAATCCTATGTCCCTTAGACAGTGTCTGGGGGACATAGGATATTTTGATTTGCTGGCCTAACTCCAAGCTCAGAAACAGGGCTCCAAGATGGGAGCCAGGAAACTGCGCTCCCCTCCCTCTCATAGTCAGCACAGAAAGATCTATGCCAGCTACCTCTCTGCACTCAGAAAATGGAGCATTGAGATGGGGAAAAGGGTGTGTTCCTGGGGGAGGGGGAGGCTGGGGACATTGAGATACAAGGAATCCTCAGCCATCTCCACCCTCCTTCCCTCCCCCTCCCCAAAGCCTCCGCTAGACAGGAGGAATTGTCTGTCTAGCTAAAATGCAGATTGGGAGGCATGACACATTGGATACTCAGGTTTGGAGGCTTACTGCATTGGATACTCGAATTCAGAGGCTCACAATTACCCAGGGCGTACGTCATAGGACTGTGCCCCTAAGCTAGTAGCCATCAGCATATATTTCTTTAATAAGTTCCCGAAGTGAACTACGCATTTTGCAAAGTACTGACTTTTCGCCTGTCCTGAACCTAATGCAATTGCAAACCAACTTAACCAGGTGACTCCACGTCCTAGTCTTATATGTGAAATTGAAAAAAAAAAAGTATCTCAATTCACTGCCTCCATACCATTCATCATTTTTTACATTTCATTCATAACTCCTTTTCCTGGTTTTAATCTTGCTCTCCATGTTCAGCACCAATTACAGAGAGAAAGTCAGGGTGAATTGATATTAAATTTGCACACATTTAAAGGGACTAGACAATGCAGATGTACAGCACCTGCTTTTTGTTTGTTTGTTTTGCATATGCACTGGATTTTGTGGCTGTGGTCCCATGAGCCCTCTCCGGCTCTGCTCTCCTGCCCTCTTCTACCAGTTGTCTCTTTCCTCTTTGAACAGGCATTTAATTCTTAATCTGTAGCTTGATTATTTATTTATTTATTTATTTATTTATTTATTTATTAAATTTATTAATCGCCCATCTGGCTGGTCACCCAACCACTCTGGACAATGTACAAAAATAGAAACAGTTAAAAACAATAAAATTCTACATTAAAAACATCATATTTCTAAAAATACCCTAACCCACCCCAAATGTAGGGATGTACAACAGTCACTTACCTTTTACGAAATTTGATTCGCGTTGGGGGGGAGGCGCTCCGTCCCTCCCCCTGAAATTCTGGCCAGGGGGGAGGTGTTCCCGTCCCTCCCCCTCGAAATTTTGGCCTGGGGGGAGGCGCCCCGTCCCTCCCGCCGCAAATCCTGTCCTGCTGGGTCTGCAAATGGCGGCAGCCATAGCCGCCGTATTCGTCCCTGCAGTCAGCCGTGTTAGGCTACATAAATGTTTACGTAGCCTATCACAGCTGAGTAAAAAAAAAACCAAAAAACCGCGCGTACGCAAATGGCAGCGCCCATGGGTGCCGCCATTTGCATTCCTTATTTTGGCACGTCTAGTCTACATAAACATTTACGTAGACTACGGCGAATATAAGGGGAACGCAAATAGCGTAGCGTCTACTGTTTATGTAAGTAAATGTTTACGTAGACTAGATGTGCCAAAATAAGGAATGCAAATGGCGGTGCCAATGGGCTCCGCCATTTGCGTACTCGCGGGTTTTTTTTTTTAACTCAGCCGTGATAGGCTACGTAAACGTTTACGTAGCCTATTACGGTATTTTTTTAAAATCTAGCCAGGATAGGCTATGTAAATCTTTACGTAGCCTATCACTTTTTTTTTTAACTTGGAAATGGTGGTGGTGGCAGCCGGTCGGAAGACCGGCCGCCACCGCCGCCACCGCTGAACTGCCGTCGAACTGCTGCCGGAGCCACCGCCGCCAGGGAGATTCGCCCAAGGTAAGTCCCGTCCCGGGGGGGCGGGGGGGCAGACCGTTTCGCCACCGATTTCGGGGGCCGAATGCACTGGCATTCGGCCTCCCCGAGATTTGTGGCAAAATTCTCTGACATCCCTACCCAAATGCCTGCCTGAACTAGGGATGGTGGAGAAATCCACCACAGACTCAAATGAGGCAAGATTCTTTAGAATCTGGCCCCGCGGAGTCCATGGCGGAACGGACTACCCCCCTGTGCCACCCCGCAACATTTTCCCAGGACGGATCCTACCTGCCACCGGCTGGTCCGGGTCCATCCGCTGCCATCCATTGCTCCGGTCTTCGGAAGCAAATGGCGTCCAGCGTAGCGGATGCCATTTGTGTCCCTGCTTTAGCTGTGATAGGCTACATAAATCTTTACGTAGCCTATCATGGTAAAGAGCAGGTACGCAAATGGTGTCCGCTACACCATTTGTGTTGCTACTCTTTTTGTGATAAGCTACGTAAAGATTTCCATAGCCTATCACGGCTAACGCAGGGATGCAAATGGCATAGCAGATGCCATTTGCATCCCTGCTCTTTGCCGTGATAGGCTAGGTAAAGATTTACGTAGCCTATCATGGCTAAAGCAGGGACACAAATGGCATCCGCTACGCCAGACACCATTTGTGGCCGCAGACCAGCAGCAGATGGAAGTCTGGCTGCAGATGGGCCCGGCCAGTGGCTCTGTGGACTCACCACAGAGCGGAGCTGGCCAGGAAAGATTCCAGGGGGAGGGAGGGATCTCCTCCCCCCCCCAGCGGACACCCCAACTGCACAGGTAAGTGGGGTTCGTACATCCCTAGCCTGAACAACCATGTTTTTAATGCATGGTGGAAGCTCATTAAAGAGGGGGCATGGTGGAGTTCCCCAGGGAGGGAGTTCCACAGAATGGGGGCCACCACAGAGAAGGCCCTCTCCCTCATCCTCACCAGTCTAGCTGTCCTGGCTGATGGGACAGAGAGAAGGCCATCTGAGGCTGATCTTGTTAAGTAGCCTGTCTGTTGTTGCTGGACGTGCTTCTTAAGATAGGCTGGGCCGGAACCATATGAGGTTTTAAAGGTCAAAACCAAAACTTTGAATCTGGCCTGGCAAACAACTGGTAACCAGTGCAACTCCTTCAGCAACAGAGTGATGTGATCACGCCGGCGGCTGCCTTTAATTAGGCCACGTTCTCTACCAGCTGCAGCTTCCAAACCATCTTCAAGGGTAACCCCACATAGAGTGCATTACAGTAGTCTAAACGAGAGGAGACCAGGGCATGTACTACCGATGGGAGCAGATGATCAGGAAGGTAGGAGCGCAGCCACCGTATCAGATGGAGTTGGTATAGCGCTGTCTGGCTCACACCTGACAACTGAGCCTCCATGGACAGCTGGGAGTCTAAAATGACCCCTAAGCTGTGGATCTGGTCTTTCAAGGGTAGCTGTACCGCATTCAACACCAGGTCAACATCCCCCAACCTCCTGTTGTCTCCCACCAAAAGTACCTCAGTCTTGTCAGAGTTCAATTTCAGCTTATTCCTCTCCATCCAGCCACTCACCCTCTCCAGACATTTGGACAGGGATTCTACGGCCAACCTTGGTGAAGATTTGAACGAGAGGTAGAGCTGTGTGTCATCCACATATTGATTACACCGCACCCCAAACCTCCTGATGATAGCCCCAGCAGCTTCACATACAAGTTAAACAGCATTGGGGAGAGGATGGAACCCTGTGGCACCCCACAAGTGAGTGACCATGGGTCTGAAACCTCCTCTCCCAGTGCTACCCTCTAGTGCCTGCTGGAGAGGAAGGACCAGAACCACTGTAATACAGTGTCTCCAATGCCCAACCCCTCCAGGTGGTCCAGGAGGATACCATGGTCAACGGTATCAAAAGCCGCTGAGAGGTCGAGGAGAACAAGGAAGGAGCATTCACCCCTATCCAGAGCCCTTCTCATATCATCCACCAAGGTGACCAAGGCCATTTCTGTCCCATGCCCACGCCTGAAGCCCAACTGAAATGGATCTAGATAATCGGCTCCTTCCAAGTGTGCCTTCAACTGCATCGCCACCACCCGCTCAATCACCTTGCCCAAAAATGGCAGATTCGAGACTGGGCAAAAGTTGTTCAGAACTTGCAGATCCAAGGAGCGCTCCTTTAAGAGTGGTCTTACCACTGCCTCCTTGAGGGCTGACAGCATCACTCCCTCCTCAAGGGAGGTGGTCACCACCGCCCTGATCCCCTCACCCAATCTCTCTCTGCAGCACATAATGAGCCAAGATGGGCAAGGATCAAGTAAGCAAGTGGTCGGCCTTACAGATGAAAGTACCTTGTCCACTTCATCAGAAGGAAGAAGCTGGTACCTATCCTACAAAACCGGTTTGCCACAGACCACCTCTTGCTCACTAACTGTATCCACAGCGCATGGAATAACACTCCTAATCGGATCAATTTTATCTGCAAAGTGCCTTGCCAAGGCCTCCCAGGAGGCCTTAGACTGCTCCAGTGGTTCCGGAGAAACTGGACTGACCAGGCTCTGGACCACTTGGAACAGCCTCCTGGGACAGCACTCTGTGGCATAATATTCCTTTTTTACTAGGGATGGCAGAGAATTCCGCCATGGATCTCAGTGAGGCCAAATGCCAGTGCATTCGGCCCCCCGAACTCTGTGTCAGAACGGCCTGCCCCCCGCCCCCCCATGGATCCCCCCCAGGATGAGACTTACCTGGGGCGGATCTTCCGGGTGGCAGCGGCGGCAGTGGCAGTGGCGGTGGTGGCAGGGGCTGCGACAGCCGGTCTCCCGACCGGCTGCCGCCGCCGCCATTTCCAGTGTTTTAAAAAAAAAGACGTGATAGGCTACGTAAAGATTTACGTATCCTATCATGGCTAGGTTAAAAAACAGCGAAAATAAGGGGGAACGCAAATAGCGTCCGCTACGCTATTTGCGTTCCTTATTTTGGCCTGGCTTAGTCTAGGTAAATATTTACGTAGACTAAGACAGGCCAAAATAAGGAACACAAATGGCGGCGGCCGTAGCCGCCGCCATTTGCGTACGCGCATTGTTGTTGTTTTTTTAAAGTCAGACGTGACAGGCTACGTAAAGATTTACGTAGCCTATCACGGCTGACTACAGGGACGCAAACGGCCGCGGCTACGGCCGCCGCCATTTGCATCCCTGTTAGCCAGCGGCCGGATGTCCGGCTGCTGGCGGAGCTGGCCAGCGGCTCTGCGGAATCCCCGCGGAGCGCAGCCGGCTGGCCAGGGTTCTGGGGGGAGGGATGGAGTGCCTTCCCCCCCCAGCGGAACCTGGCGGAGACAGGTAAGGGCAATTTTGTACATCCCTGTTATTTACTGCCTTCACCGCCACGTGATAGGCTGAAGATTACTAATTTACTACAAGGTTTTTCAATGTTTTTTAACATTTCTTAAATTTTTTATATTGTATTATTTTGATACTCAGTTGTTGTTTGGTTTTATTATTGTAAATCACAGCAAGGGCATCTACCAGTTGGGTGGTATATAGATCTTATAAATAAATGAAATCAGGTCAGCCTATTTGAATCACAGTCTCACACAGAGTCTAACCCTATCGCTATTTAAACTGCTATGGGCCAATTCCCAAAATGTATTTCTCTAAACTGCAAACATCACTACACAGTCACTTCCCCCCCGCCCTTCCCTCAGTTTCCACGTTCTTTGAGAGCCTCATGTGACAATACTGAAAGTTATCATATTCTGGGAATCTCTAAATAGCCATCCTTCTTTGATATTAAAAAAATGGTTGTGCAAATGGTCCCTAATGACCTATTAATATCGCTGCACAAGTATGGAAACTAGTTTAGGCTCTGTTCCTGTACCTATAAGCATTAATTGGAATAAATGGGTCAGGTGACAATTTCATATCTTCAATGTGTTCTCTTCTGGTGGAAGGAACTGTTTGCTATAAATTGCTAGTCAGTTCAGATATATATCTTTTCTTGACATTCCAGTATTGATCAAATGTTTTGAAATAAAATTCAGTCAATCTCTCTCTCGCTCACTCCTTCCCTCCACCCTTTTATTGTCTGAATAAAACATAAGGAACTGTCACCTGCATAGGTCCATACAATTCCAATGAACATTAAGGGGAATTATCAATACACGTGATAGACAATTGGGCCCCACAGTGTAGTATAGGAAACATCACATGTAGATTTACAAAGTGGCATTTCAATTAACATTTGCTTCAAAAGTGCCAGCTGCCAGCCTTTGCTGTAATGGGAAACCTTGCAATGAAGGCAGAATTATTTTTAAAATATGCTTCCGCGCAAGGAATGGGTGGATAAAACTGCAGTCTCTATGAATATGCTAAGCACAGCACTGTTATTTGCAGAATAACTATTGATGAACCCCTTTGCTCAGGTTTAGATAACACTCTACAACATAATTTTCCTCTGCAAACTCATTACAATAGATTGAATTTATGAACCATCAAGTGATCCATATTGCACATTCAGAAGATATTGCTTTTCAAGCTTGAACATGTATTATCGTGCTGCGGGTTGGCTCCCCGGTTGATGAGGCTTCATGTGACAAAGACCGTTTTATCTTTCCTTTTTCTGGATCATTTCAAGTAAAATCATCCTCAGAAACATCCTAGTGGCTTCTGCATACATTATGTTTTATTCCTTGTTCTACCAAGAACAGACCTCTGTGTTTACCTCTAAATAAAAAGCTGACTTGTAATGTTTGCTAGAAGAAGCTCACTAGAACAAGAACTGGGGAAAGCCATCTTCTAGAATTCAAGGGGCATTCCAGCTATGTCCCACGTAGGCTGGGTCAGACTCATAAGGTAATTGAGGGACAAAGCCAAAGGCAGGTCACTGAGGTCAATAAATTGGCAAAAGTCACAGGGACAGTTTTACCAGGCAAGCAGGTGGTTTCCAGAAGAGCCTTTGGACGAATTCACTTGAAATATTTGCAAAGGCTCAATCTCTTTCTGGGTGTTGTTCCACTGGATCCAACTCTACATCTTATCAGAGCATGTCTAACTGTGAGATTTCATTTTTTCAGGAATGGTTGCAGCTGGCAAATAAACTGACAATAATAAAAAGTGTTAGTAGCCAAAGAGGCTACCTGAGCATTTCTGCATAAAGCTGGATCTAAGAGCGCTCCCAAATTGAAAACTGTTAGTTTGTTAGTGCACACACATCTATAGCAGCTCGAACTCCAATTCCCTGCTCAGTTATATCAACTTGTGAATACAACTTGCTTTACTCCACAGGTTTGACCTGTCAATGTTTGGTGGTCATTGTGGTTGTTTTACTGGCCCTGTGGTTGTGCCTTAAATAGTAACTGCAACTTGACAAGCAAAAATTTAGCAGGTGGAGCCTTTCTTTGCATGGGGATATAATTAGGGGTGTACAAACCCCACTCACCATTCTGCCCGGGGGTCCACGGGGGGGAGAGGCGATCCATCCCTCCCCCCAGAATCCTCCCTGACCAGCTCCACTCTGCAGTGAGTCCGCAGAGCTGCCTCCCGGGCCCATCTGCAGCCGGACTTCTGTCCGCTGCCGGTCTGCGAATGCAAATAGCATCCGGCGTAGCGGACGCCATTTGCATCCCTGCTTTGTCTGTGATAGGCTACGCAAATATTTATGTAGCCTATCATGGCAAACAGCAGGGATGTAAATGGCTTCGTAAATATTTATGTAGCCTATCACGAACAGAGCCAGGATGCAGACCGGAAGCGGACGTGGCTGCAGACTCAGCAGACGGACCCAGACCCAGCCAGCAGCAGGTAGGGTCCGTCCACATCGAACTTCATGGGGTGGTGGAGGTAAGGGGTCTGTTCAGCCACAGACTCTGGGGGTCTGTGGAATCCGTGGACTCATTGGAATCCGTGGCAGAATTCTCTGCCATCCCTAGATATACTCACAGGACACTTTCATGGTCTTAATTTCTTTGTGTGGGGCTGCTGTTAAAGACATAAGAGCAGGATCATTAAAATAGTTTACCACTCCAGGAGATCTGCCCAGGATTTACCCTAAGACAGCTGAAGCAAATGTAACTCTTTCTGTTGGTACAAGCCAGGGTTAGGGATGTTGGATAATTTCTCCACGAATCTCCGGGAGACCGAATGCCAACGCATTCGGCCCCCCGAAATTGGTGGGGAAATTCTCCGACACCCTCCGCCCCCCCCCCCGGGATGGGACTTACCTTGTGAGAATGTCCCTCATGGCGACGGGTCCCGGTGGCGGTTCGGCGGCGTTGCAGTGGCGGCGGCGGCCGGTCTTTATTTCCAAGTAAAGTAAAGTAAAAAAAAAAAAAGTGATAGGCTACGTAAAGATTTACGTAGCCTATCATGGCTAGATTTTCAAAGTCAGACGTGATAGGCTATGTAAATCTTTATGTAAAACTATGTAAAACTTCGGGGGGCCGAGCACCAACGCATTCGGTCCTCCGAAGGTTGTTCGGGGAGAAATTCTCCGCCCCCCTGCCCCCCCCAGGATGGGACTTACCATTCACGAATGTCCCTCCCAGCGGCGGGTCCCGGCGGCGGTTCGGCAGGTCTTCATCAGGGGTGGGTGCGGCAGCCGGTCTTTCAACTGGCTGCCGCTGCCACCATTACAAGAAAAGTAAAAAAAAAATGCCCCTGTGATAGGCTACGTAACGATTAACGTAGCCTATCACGGCTAGATTTGCAAAGTCAGCCATGATAGGCTACGTTAATCGTCACATAGCCTATCAGGGGTGACATTAAAAAAAAAAAAGTGCATACGGCTAATGGCGGCCCCCATAGGGAGCCGCCATTCGCATTCCTTATTTGGTCCCTGTAGTCTACGTAAAGATTTACGTAGACTACGGCGAAAATAAGGGCAACGCAAATAGCGTTGCGTTTGGCCCATGGGCGCCGCCATTTGCGTTCCATATTTGGGCACGGGTAAGCTAGGCTTCAGCAGTATGCGAACCAAGAACTACCAGAAGTACAAGCTGGGTTTCAAAGAGGCAGAGGAACTAGAGATCAAATCGCCAACATTCGCTGGATCACGGAGAAAGCAAGAGAATTCCAGAAAAACATCTATTTCTGCTTCATTGACTATGCTAAAGCCTTTGATTGTGTGGATCACAACAAACTCTGGCAAATTCTTAAAGTGATGGGAGTACCAGGCCACCTTACCTGTCTCCTGAGAAACATGTACGAGGGTCAAGAAGCAACAGTAAGAACCAGACATGGAATAACTGAGTGGTTCAAAATTTGGAAAGGAGTACGACAAGGCTGCATATTGTCACCCCGCTTATTTAACTTGTATGCAGAGTACATCATGAGGAACACCGGGTTGGATGAATCACAGGTTGGAATTAAGATTGCTGGGAGAATTATCAACAACCTCCGATATGCAGATGATACCACCCTAATGGCAGAAAGCGAAGAGGATCTCAAGAGCCTCTTGTTGAGGGTGAAAGAGGAGAGTGCAAAAGCTGGTTTGAAACTCAACATTACAAAAACGAAGATCATGGCATCTGGCCCCATCACTTCCTGGCATATCGAAGGGGAAGAAATGGAAGCAGTGACAGATTTTACTTTCTTGGGCTCCATGATCACCGCAGACGGTGAGTGTAGCCATGAAATTAAAAGACGCTTGCTCCTTGGGAGGAAAGCTATGGCAAACCTAGACAGCATAGTAAGAAGCAGAGACATCACCTTACTGACCAAGGTCCATCTAATCAAAGCTATGGTTTTCCCAGTGGTAACGTATGGCTGTGAGAGCTGGACTATAAGGAAGGCTGAGCACCGAAGAATTGATGCTTTTGAACTGTGGTGCTGGAGAAGACTCTTACGAGTCCCCTGGACTGCAAGGAGGTCAAATCAGTCCATCCTAAAGGAAATCAACCCTGACTGCTCATTGGAAGGACAGATACTGAAGCTGAAGCTTAAAGATTTTGGCCACCTAATGCGAAGAGAAAACTCTCTGGAAAAGACCGTGATGCTGGGAAAGACTGAAGGAAAAAGGAGAAGGGGACGGCAGAGGATGAGATGGCTAGATAGCATCACCGATGCAATGAATATGAACTTGAGCACACTCCGGGAGAGAGTGCAGGACAGGAAGGCCTGGCGTGCTATGGTCCATGGGGTCACGGAGAGTTGGACATGACTGAACGACTGAACAACAAGTCTACGTAAAGATTTATGTAGACTACGGCGAAAATAAGGGCAACGCTATTTGCGTTACCCTTATTTTCGCCGTAGTCTATGTAAATCTTTACGTAGACTACCCGTGCCCAAATAAGGAATGCAAATGGCAGCGCCCATGGGTGCTACCATTTGCGTACGCGCTTTTTTTTTCCCCCCAAAGTCAGCCGTGATAGGCTACATAAATCTTTACGTAGCTTATCACATTTTTTGTGTTTTTTTTACTTTACTTTTTTCTTTCGCGGCCGGAGAGACGGGGCGCTCCTCCCCCGGCCAGAATTTCGGGGGGAGAAACGGAGCGCCTTCCCCCCCGAAAAAAGCTGCAGGACCAGGTAAAGGACTTTCATCCATCCCTAGCCAGGGTAGAACTCCCAAGAAAGCCTCTATTACTACTAGTTTCTTACTAAATGTTACAGCAGGCAACATATATATTACAAATGATAATAAAATAAATACTAGGACTATGCACAGACCACCCGATTTGCTTCGGATGCTGCTTCAGCCCTCCAAATCAGCTCTACTTTGACTTGGACTGATTCGGACCCCCTCCGCTTCAACAGTTCTAGATATGAAGTGAGATTCAGACATCTGGATCACTCGGTTTGGGCATTTTCCCATTGACTTGCATTGGAAAACACAGATAGCCATAACTTTTTCAGTTTTCATGAGAAATATATGAAACTTGGAGGCCTCTCTGCCTGCATGAAGCGGATCCCATCTGCCAAATGTCAGACAGTTTGGCCCAGTGCTTTTTGTGCTAGGTGCAGCTGAAATTTGAATTTTTTTCCACATAAACTCCGAAAGCAAAAACCTATACCTCTCAGCCCCACGCTTCCACTGCCTCCTGCTGCATACTTGGCTGTCTTTGACAATGTTTCCATGACAACAGAAGGAGAACCTAATGGAGGAGTACCAGATTTTTCAAAGAGGAACCAGCTTTGATGCAATGTGGTCCATGCAGGGCTCCACGAGCAGGTTCTCTGGAGCAGTAATGACTTCACAGAACATACTTCTGGGTGGGGGTTGGAGTGAACATCATCTGACTGGCAGGGGCTACTCAACCAATAAGAGAGGCTTCCTTCCTTCCCCTTTTCTCCTTTCCCCTGAAAGTCCAGATGCACCTGCATTTCAGGATCAATCCCCATTGACCACAATGGGAGTTACTTCTGAGTAGACACACACATGATTGTGCTGGGAAAGAGATCAGTAAACACAAAGACAGAAACCAGCCCCCATTTTAACCCACAGGATCTCTATAACAAAGGGTCGAAGTTTCTTCCTAAGGCAATAAACCAAACAAAGGAGAATCGGAGCCTCGAGATAGCATTGTGCCTTGTCAATACAGGGGGTAAATTGCTGGTGGAAACACCCTGAAGGACTGCTAGCCATCACCTGCTCATGAGGAGGAAACAGCTAGTGAGCAGTGAAGGCATTCTCCGCACTCCTGGTCAGCTGCCCTTGACAGCCAACCTGGTAAGAGGGGTGTGTGTGCGTGCCCCCTGCTACTAGCCATCTCCTGCTCACAAAGAAGAGACAGCTAGCATGCAGTGGAGATGTATGCTGCACATCCTCCTCCCCCTGCCTGGGTGATTCACAGTGCTTTTTGCATATGAGTCTATGTGCACGTTGACTTCCAATCACCCTGTTTTTTAAGAACATGGTGGTTGTTGTGGAGGCAGAGGGACTGGTGAGTGGAGCAGGGGCTGGGGGGAGTCATCCGGAGAACCAGACAGGGGTGGGTTCCCACACCCTTATGTAACACCACTAGAATGATCTCTGTCTCTGAAACACAGCTGTTTTTATCCACTTATTCAGTCTTCCCCCTTCCTCCACCACTATCACTGATTGGGGATTGCTGGGTCACATTTACCCTGATTTGGCAACTAGTGTTTCCATTTGCCAAAACTCTCTCTCTCCCTCCCTCCTCCTCCTCCTCCCCCTTCCCCACTCCCTCCTCTTCAACCCCTCGCTGAACTTTCTCATGTTGATACTTTTGGTGCCAGGCTGTCTGGGTTGCTCAGAACGAATCACCAAGTCAGACAAAGTGCTTCGTATGCAAGCCGCTTCACTTCAGGGTGCCTTGTTGCTATTCTATTCCACCTCGTATCATGCGGAGGCACCTCTGAAGCAGCCCACTTCGACTCGTTATTCAGGCTTCAGACCAAAGCAGCACACAGGCCTAATAAATACATCATATTAGAAGACCACGAGAGATAGATTCACTAGTTGTGTGGCCAAAAATTACCAGGATATTACATTTCAGTCTATTGGATAATGCAGGGATATCATAGAATAGTAGGGTTGGAAGGGGCCTACAAGATCATAGAGTCCAACCCCCTGTTCAAGGCAGGAATCCAAGTCAGAGTATCCACAACAGATGGCTGTCCATCCTCATCTTGAATGCCTCCAGTGTGGGAGAGCCCACTACCTCCCTACGTCATTGGTTCCATTGTCGTATTCCTCTAACAGTCAGGAGGTTTTTCCTGATGTTCAGCCAGAATCTGGCTTCCTGTAACTGGAGCCCATTATTCCATGTCCTGCATTCTGGAATGATGGAGAAGAGATCCTGGCCTTCCTCTCTGTGACAACCTACTCGAAGAGCACTATCATATCTCCCCTCAGTCTTCTCTTCTCAAGGCAAAACATGCCCAGTTCTTCCAGTCTCTCTACATAGGGCTTTGTTTCCAGTCCCCTGATCATCTTTGTTGCCCTCCTCTGAACCCTCTCCAGCTTGTCCGCATCCTTCTTAAAATGTGGTGCCCAGAATTTACACAGTACTCCACAATTTACACAATCTGGACACAGTACTCCAGATGAGGCCTAACCAGTACTGAGTAGAGGGGGACTAGTACTTCCTGGGATTTGGAAGCTATGGTTCTATTAATGCAGCCCAAAATAGCATTTGCCTTTTTGCAGCCACATCACATTGTTGGGTCATATTCAGCTTGTGATCTACAACCATTCCAAGATCCTTCTCACCTGTAGTGTAGTTGAACCATGTATCCCCCATCTTGTAACTGTGCATTTGGTTTCTTTTTCCATATGCTGTTATGGTTAGGGATGTATGAAAGTCACTTACCTTTCATGGATTATGTTGATGGGGGGGAGGCGCTTCCTCCCCCCCAGAATCCTCTGCGGCCAGCTGTGCTCCGTGGCAGCTCCACGGACCAGCTGGCCAGGCCCAGCCAGGCCAGAGCCATCCGCAGCTGGATTTCTGGCTGCGGAGGGCTCTGGGTAAAAAAAAAAAACAAGCCGCGTATGCAAATGGCGGCGGCTATGGCTGCTGCCATTTGTGTTCCTTATTTTTGCCATCTTAATCTATGTAAATATTTACGTAGACTATGAAAGCGAAAATAAAGGGGAACGCAAATAGCGTAGCGGGCGCTACTGGCGTCCCTTTTTGATTCCCCGTTTTAGCCTACGTAAATATTTACGTAGGCTAAAATGGGGAATCAAAAAGGGATGCAAATAGTGCCCGCTACGCTATTTGCGTCCCTTTTTGATTCCCCATTTTAGCCTACATAAATATTTACATAGGCTAAAATGGAGAATCAAAAAGGGATGCAAATAGCACCTGCTACGCTATTTGCATTCCCCTTTATTTTCGCCGTCATAGTCTACATAAATATTTACATATATTAAGAAGGCAAAAATAAGGAACGCAAATGGCGGCGGCTGTAGCCGCCGCCATTTGCGTACGCGGTTTGTTTGTTTGTTTATTAAACCCACCCAACCATGATTGGCTACGTAAAGATTTACGTAACCTATCACGTCGTGTTTCTTTTTTTAACCTAGCCATGATAGGCTACGCAAATCTTTACGTAGCCTATCACGTCTTTTTTTATTTATTTTTTTTACAAGCCTGGAAATGGTGGCGGCGGCAGCCCGTCGGAAGACCAGCCAATGCTGCCAGTGGAGCCGCCGCCACCCAGAAGATCTGCCCCAGGTGAGTCCTGTCCTGGGAGGGATCCGCGGGGGGGCAGGGGGGGCAGGCCATTCCGCCACAGAGTTCGGGGGGCCTTATACACTGGCATTCGGCCTCACTGTGATCTGTGGTGGAATTCTTTGCCATTCCTAGTTATGATACCAGGAAATTATGTAGCACTTGATCATTATTCCACTAACAGTCCCCCAATGAAAATCTTAAGAGAATACCTAGGGTTCCAGGGTAGATTGTGGAACTGGATATCCTACTTTTCAACCTGCTGCTGCTGGTTTCTGTCAGGGGCCACAATATGCATTAGTCAGTGAATCTCTAGGAGTGCTGCACATCAGACAGAAGAGGAGGCAGACCCCTCTCCAATGTGGGGGAAATGGATGGGGAGAGCATTGCTCCTGAGTGGCCAAATCAGTGGCATTTTAATCATACATCTCCTAGCCGCATCCTGGCCATCCAGCAGGCATCTTCCAAGTCAAATCCAGTAGACAGTTCCAGAACTTTTCATTCTTGACAGATTCCCATTAGTTCTAATCACAGCAGTGCATCTCCTTCACTCTTAGATCCCACGATAGCCTTGCCTTCAGCTCCAGAGTTTTGCACAAGACGTGTGAGCCCCCCTTCCCTTTCTTAATGGCAGCATCATGGTCAGCATCAGCCTGGCCCTCATCAAGAAGTTGAGAATGGAAATCTAAAAGAAATTTCATTACCTGGAATAGTTCTGCTGTTTCACTATCTGTTCATCAGGTTTCCGCCCTGAAGTCACAGTTTGCTATGATAGCACTATGAGGGGAATGGGCCTCATGTGATGTTGCAGGCACCTGACTGGGAACAGAAGTCTGTCAGACTCCTAACTCCCACTCACCTCCCCCTGAACCCAGTTTGGCATGCCACCACCCCCACATGCCGAGCTGTGCGAATGGACTTACTGGACCCATCTGGGAACATCCTGCAGCTGCCTGTGCTCCACATGAGCCACCATTTTTATGGAACATGGGAACTCTCTAATTCCCATTATAAAGGATAATGTAAGCCGCCTTGGGTTCCTTGCAAGAGAAAAAAAGGCGGGATATGAATGCAATAAAAAAATAAATAAATAAATAAATAAACTCTAGACTTTTGCTTATCTAATGTTGCATACAATGGTGGCCATAAAGAGCCATTTGCGCCCTTTTCGTATATCTAATGTTGTGGAAATGACCCTTTACGTAGGGATGGCGGAGAATTTCTCCCTGAAACTTCGGGGGGCCGAGTGCCAACGTGTTCGGCCCCCCGAACAAGTTTCGGGGAGAAATCCTCCGAACCCCCCCGCCCCCCGCCCCCCCCGGGACGGGACTTACCTTCACTGAATGTCCCTCCCGGTGGCGGGTCCGGCCGGCGGTTCGGCGGGTGTTCGAGCGGGGCGGGAGCGGCAGCCGGTCTTTCGACCGGCTGCCGCTGCCGCCATTGCAATCAAAGAAAAAAAAAAACGCCCCCTGATAGGCTACGTGACGATTCACGTAGCCTATCATGGCTAGATTTGCAAAGTCAGCCGTGATAGGCTACGTCAATTGTCACGTAGCCTATCACGGGTGACTTAAAAAAAAAAAAAAGCGCGTACGGATAATGGCGGCCCCCATAGGGAGCCGCCATTCCCGTTCCTTATTTGGTCGCTGTAGTCTACGTAAATGTTTACGTAGACTATGGCGAAAATAAGGGCAATGCTATTTGCGTTGCCCTTATTTTCGCCGTAGTCTACATAAACATTTACGTAGACTACAGCGACTAAATAAGGAACGTGAATGGCGGCTCCCTATGGGGGCCGCCATTAGCGTACGCGCTTTTTTTTTTTTTTTAAAGTCACCCGTGATAGGCTATGTGACGATTGACGTAGCCTATCACAGCTGACTTTGCAGATCTAGCCGTGATAGGCTACGTGAATCGTCACGTAGCCTATCAGGGGGCGTTTTTTTTTAAAAAAAATAACTTTTGCGTTCGCGGCCGGGCGAGGCAGGAAGCCTCCTCCCCGGCCTGAATTTCGGCTGGGGCGAGGCGGGAAGCCTCCCCCCCCGGCCTGAACTTCGCGGGGGGAGCAGCGAAGTGCCTCCCCCCCACCGCGAATGTCCTTCGACGACAGGTAAGGGACTTTCGTCCACCCCTACCTTTACGGCCGCTGTTGTGTGCAAGATTAGAGATTCGAAAATCTAGAGCACCCATCTTCTGTAAAAATGGTGGCTCACATTACAGGCAGTGTCTTGACAGGAACTCCATTCTCCTCCTCACATCTTGGCTACCCTGGTAGCAGTGGCGGTGATGGGGCAGGAGTAGGACAAAAGGGGCTTTCTGCTGATCCTCCTCCTGTCAAACCACTGCTTGTAATGTTGCAGAAATGGCCCCTTCATGGCCACCATTTCTGCAACACTAGATTTACTGAAATACCTGAGCCAGCATTCCATTGCAACATGGTGGCTCAGGGAGGAAGAGCGCAGCTGCTGGACCTGCTCAGCATGTGTGTGTGCCCTCAGCTAGGAACGTCAGAGAATTCCGCCATGGATCTCGATGAGGCCAAATGCCGGTGCATTCAGCCCCCCGAAATCCATGGTGGAACAAAGCCCCCCTCCCCCCGCCCCACGAAAGGCGCGTGAAAAGGGACACCTACCTGCTACCATTCGTGCTGACTTGTGAATGGTGGCCACATCTGCATCACTATAGCCGTGATAGGCTACGTAAATACTTACGTAGCCTATCACGGCTAACACAGGAACACCATTTGCGTCCCTGCGGAAGCCGTGATAGGCTGCGTAAGTATTTACGTAGCCTATCACGGCAAAAAAAAGGGAACGCAAATGGCAGTGGCTATGGCAGCCACCATTTGCATTCCTTTTTTTTTTTTTTGCCGTGATAGCCTACATAAATATTTACGGCAGCTATTACAGCAAAAGAGGGGCGCAAATGGCATAGTGGCCACCATTTGCGTTCCCTTTTTTCCCCCCACCGTAATAGGCTGTGTAAGTATTTATGTAGCCTATCACAGCAAAAAAAAAAGGGAATGCAAATGGCGGCGGCTATGGCGGCCACCATTTGCGTTCCCTTTTTTTTTTACCGTGATACCCTACATAAATATTCCCGTAGGCTATTATGGCAAAAGAGGGCGCAAATGGCGTAGTGGCCGCAATTTGTATTCCCTTTTTTTTCTCACTGTAATAGGCTACGTAAATATTTACGTAACCTATCACAGCAAAAAAAAAAGGGAACGCAAATGGTGGCTGCCATAGCCACTGCCATTTGCATTCACTGTTTTTTGTGTTTCTTTTGCCGTGATAGGCTACATAAATATTTACATAGCCTATCACGGCAAAATACAGGGATGCAAATGGCAGTGGCTACAGCAGCCTCTATTTGTGTCCCTGCAGGCTGCCCAGTGGCTGGATGTCTGGCTGTGGGTGGCCCCGGCCAGCGGCTACGTGGAATCTCCGCGGAGCGGAGCCATCCGGAGAGAATTTTGGGGGGAGGGACGGAGCGCCTCCCCCCCACCGTGAATGTCACCCTTCGAAAAGGTAAGTGATTTTCATACATCCCTACACTCAGCTTTCAGGTCTGGCCAATCATGGCAGCTTGACGAGCTAGGGGCTAGGGGTGTACGAACCCCACTCACCTTCATCCACTGGGAGATCCATGGGGGGGGAAGGCAATCCAGTCCTCCCCCCAGAATCCTCCCTGGCCACCTCCTCTCAGCAGCGAGTCCGCAGAGCCACTGGCTGGGTCCGGTCGCTGCCGGACTTCCAGCCATAGCTGGTCTACAGACGCAAATGGTGTCTGGCATAGCGGATGCCATTTGTGTGCCTCCCTTTGGCCGTGATAGGCTACATAAATCTTTACATAGCCTATCACGGCCAAAGGAAAGGATGCAAATGGTGTAGTGGATTTATGTAGCCCATCACGGCAAAAGGGAGATTTACGTAGCCCATTACAGCAAAAGGGAGGCATGCAAATGGAGTAGCGGACACCATTTGCGTGCCTCCCTTTTGCCATGATAGGCTATGTAAAGATTTATGTAGCCTATCACGGCAAAAGGGAAGGGCGCAAATGGCATCCGTTATGCCGGATGCCATTTTGCATCAGCATAGGGACAGCGGCCGGACCCGGCTGGACACGGACTCGGCGGTGCCAGGTAGGATCCGGCTGGACTTCACGGGGTGGTGGGGTGGGGTGGTCCATTCTACCACAGACTCCGGGAGGGGGGCATATTCTAAGAATCTGGCCTCATTGGAGTCCATGGCAGAATTCTCCTCCATCCCTATGCTCAAGCAGGGGCAGAGGCTTGTCAGGCACCTGGGCAACCCGGACGGGGGTGAGTCTGTCTAATCTAATCTCTTCCAGCTCCAGAGGGTCAATTAATGGACACAGCAGGGTACTTCAGGACCTGTTTAATTGGCTCGGTCTAGAAGCACTGGTCAAAGTAAACACCATCCTCTTGAAATTTGCCATGCTGGGGAGTGAGGCTGTTCCTGACCTCCTTTAGTGAGGCCTTACAATGGGCACTAATCTTCGCTTAGGCAAGCTCCCCTTCTTTTCTAGATCAGAGAGGCTAATATAACCCCTGGCCGAATTCTCATATGTCCCAGCTGTGGCCTCTAACTGTGGACAGTTAACCCTCTGGATTGGCAGCTGAATGGGAGAGTCTGCCTCCAAGCAGGACACTGCTTGCTGTGTAACCTGGTGCATCTTGCTGTTTGTAGATATGAAGCAGTGACGGTCAGCAAAGTATGAAAGGGCCCCGATGTTTTTGACTGGAGGTGCTAACCAAGGTGCTGGCATCTCATTTAGAGACTGTGCAATATTCCTAATAGAAGAGTCTCTTTTTAAAGTCAGATGCTTTTGCAGCTTGTTACTTAAACATATTGATTGGCAAATGATTTGCTGTCATCTCCTGACTTGACTTCCAAGTCACACTCTTGCTGCTCCCTTATTTGCCATGATCAATAAGAACTGTTTTCCCAAGGTGCTGCTGGACAATTTGTTTATCTTATTTTCTCAGCACAGAATTCATCAGGGATGCAGTGAATTGCCAGAAAGGGTCCCCTTTCTGTACCATGGACCACAGCCAAGTCAGGCAAATGGATGCTCTGTCTGTCCTGGTTTCCTGTACAATGGACATTATGTTACAAACACCCTCTTTGTGGTTTTGGGTTGCCACATTGCAGATACCATTATGCCATTAGGTCAGTGCACATTTCCTCTGTCACAACAAAAAGATACACATGACCCTCAGATATAATGGAACAAAACTACTAACCCAAGGTACAAATGTGTGATTCCCCTAAAATCACCTACCTGTCATAAAACAGAAGAACTCCAACAGCTCTTCTAAATATGTGTTAGATGACTGTTAATAATAACATGTGGAACCTGCAACAAAATTTTGCAGTGTGTGTGTGTGTGTGTGTGTGTGTGTGTGTAGATAGACAGATAGACAGACAGATCAACAGATCGACAGACAGACAGACAGACAGGATTGATTCTGAGTGTATGGAGATAGTTAGCAGTTCAGATTCAGAAGGGGAACAGCCAGAACCGTGGGAAGCATCTTCCCGAGCAAGTTCAGATATGGATAGGTGTGCTTCTCAGGATGCTAGCACCCAGATGGCTGAGCCTGAAGCCTCCCCCACCCCCTCCTCTGTGAGAACCCAGGAGGAAGAGAGCACACGGTGTGACCTGAGGGATGCTAGACTGCAGTGCAGAGAGAAGCTGGAAAAGTTAGAGGTGGAGCTCAGACGGTCGAGCCAGTTGGCGATGCATGAGGGTCGATGTAGGGGAGCATCACTGGAAGGGCGGGGTTTCCCTCCCTAAGTTATTCTAGCCAGCACATCTTTGTTCAAACTGCTGGCAACATCATAGCTCCCATTTGGATTCCCTGTTGTTATTCTTTTGTAGCCTGAGAGTCTTTGGGGATTTGCATCTGTAATGAACCTGTTGATAGTGAGTTAAAGGTGTGAGACTGAAGCCTCTCTTCTTGTGTGTGTACATGAGGAAGGTGGCGGCCAAGGGAAGTGACATATATGTATGTATGTATGTATGTGTGTGTGTGTATTCACCTCCTAACTGGAGCGCTCCTGTTCAGGGTTCCAGGCAGGTGTCCATGTGATTCTTTAGGATGTACCATTCCACCCCTCCTCATTTTCTATTTTTTCTTTTGACACTCAATGTTCTGTACCTACAGTCCTCATTGGGTTTTTCAATTTTAATTGTATTTTTTAAAACATACTTCTGCATACCTTAGGAGTCACCCAAGCATGCTACCCCATTCTTGTTTCTCATTGGCTCTGTTTTGGCTCCACTCCTGTTACCATCCACCACCTGAGTTCACTGTTAGAGGGAATGGGAGTTATATGGCAGCTTCAGAAGCAACATGTCAAGTTGGAGAAGAATCCAGGGGTTTCTAATGCTTCTCTCTCCTTTGAGTTGAGTGCATGGAGTCAAAGCACTACTTGAACTGCTTTGTGCCTCAGTTTGGTGCTTTTGAAAACTTGACCGGTTCTGAATTTCTAACTGTGGCTTTAGGCTCAGATTCAGACATAACATTACTCTGCTTGGCTATGGGTACATTAAACCCTGATTAACAGGCAATACATTTGCCTTGGCTAGGTTATAGTCAGTCACAGTAATGAAGCACATTCAAGTAGGCTTCCCTATGAACCTTTGTAGCAATTGGCCTCTGTCTTATTAGTTACAATAATTTGATTACATCTTCTGTTTGTAATTGCTATTACATCTCATGCATTGTGTTCACAAAAGACAAATGTTTGCTATGCTAAAGGGTGTGTGCGCGGGGAGAGTAAAGAATCTTTCACTCCTCCATTAATTATGGTGCTATTAAGATAAATAGAACTCTGAAATGCAGTGCAATGTAACACAAGTAGAATCATAGAATCATAGAATAGTAGGGTTGGAAGGGGTCCATAAGACCATCAAGTCCAACCCCCTGCTCAATGCAGGAATCCAAGTCAGAGCATCCCTGACAGGTGGCTGTCCAGCCAGCCTCATCTTGAATGCCTCTAGGGTGGGAGAGCCCATCACCTCCGTAGGGAATTGGTTCCATTTAGGGATGTCAGAGAATTCCGCCGCGGATCTCGGTAAGGCCGGATGCCAGTGCATTCGGGCCCCCGAAATCCGTGGCGGAACGGCCTGCCACCCCCCCCCCCGCGGATCCCCCCCAGGACGAGACTTACCTGGGGTGGATCTTCTGGGTGGCGGCGGCTCCAGAGGGGGCTCCAGCGGCGGCGGCGGCAGGCGGTCTTCCAACCGGCTGCCTCTGCCACCATTTCCAGGCTTGTGGGGAAAAAAAAAAGACGTGAATGGCTACGTAAAGATTTATGTAGCCTATCATGGCTAGGTTTAAAAAAAAAGAAAAAAAAAGACATGATAGGCTACGTAAATCTTTACGTAGCCTATCATGGTTGGGGGTGGGTTTAAAAAAAAAAACGAGTATGCAAATGGCGGTGGCTACGGCCACCGCCACCATTTGCATTCCTTCTTTTTACCATCTTAATCTACATAAATATTTACGTAGAGTATGATGGCGAAAATCAAGGGAAACGCAAATAGCGTAGCGGGCGCTATTTGCGTCCCCTTTTGATTCGCCGTTTTAGCCTACATAAAGATTTACGTAGATTAAGACAGCCAAAAAGAAGGAACGCAAATGGCAGCGGCCGTAGCCGCCACCATTTGCGTACGTGTTTTTTTTCTTTTGTTTTCTTACCCAGAGCCCTCCGTGGCCGGAAATCCAGCTGCAGATGGCTCTGGCCTGGCCGGGCCGGGCCTGGCCGGCTGCTCCGCAGAAGCTCTGCGGAGCACAGCCGGCCATTTGAGGATTCCGGGGGGAGGAACGGAGTGCCTCCCCCTCGGCCAGGGTTCCGGGGGGAGGGACGGAACACCTCCCCCCCACCATCAACATAATCCACGAAAGGTAAGTCACTTTCATACATCCCTAGTTCCATTGTCGTATTGCTCTAACAGTCAGGAAGTTTTTCCTGATGTTCAGCCGGAATATGGCTTCCTGACACTTGAGCCCATTATTCCATGTTAAAAAAAGGCTTCTGGAACAGCAGTAATTGATAGGCAATGTTCAGAGATTTTATTTAGCTGATTTCTTTCATGAATCAATGTCAGCAACACATCTTTAGTGTCCCCTTTATCCTTTGAAATCCCCTTTGTGAACAGCACGTGGGTGAAATGATCTCAGCAGCGCGCTTAACTGATGAAGCAAATATTCTGAATAAATTAATTCACTGCCTTGTTCTCCTAATTGACGCTAATGTCATCAATGGCAAAAGGTTGAGCATCCTGGGCACCGGAGATGCAGAGATGAATGTTGATGTTCTATCCATGACTGAGTTTCACAGGCAAAGATGTAGCTAAACTCATTTTACATTAAAGAAATAGCAGAAGCTCTTCACATCCTAGTCCTAAGAACATCTTCACTCTCACCTTTCATTCCTTGCACATATTCCTACACTCTCCATTTTTTTTTCACAACCTCATCCATTATGTCATTGACCTGCCTTCCTCTTTTCCAATATGTTTCCCACCAACAAACCCTCAGTTCTACACAACAGTAGATGAGGTGGTAAACTAGTTCCCAGTTTGTACTACTTTAGATGTATGCAAGGCAGGAGAATAGTCATGAATGAATGTGCCTCCATATTAACCCCATTGGCAACATGTACTTATTGGCTGGACCCTTAGATCTTCTTGGAGGCCCTGCTTTGGATGCCCCCACAGAATGAAGTTAGATGAGTGGCTATAAAAGAGAAGGCCTTCTTTGTTGCGGTGCTCTGCTGATAGTTTTTCTTCCCCACAGAGGAATGTCTTTGGCACCAGGCAAAGAGATTCCTCTTCTCCAGGCATTTTAGTTTTTGAAGTTTAGATGTGAGAACCTTTGAGTGCCCAGAGAGGGCTCTTCTACATGAGGTTTTTAACCCGGAAACTTTAGTGAGGCTTCTGCTGCCAGATTCTTTGCAGGATTAAGATTAGAACTGTGCACAGGTGGCCTCTCAAAACTCTCCACCTTCTTTGTGGGCAGAGACATTTGGGAGGTAATTTCACCAAATTTCTCCAGGGAAAAGAGAAATTCACAAGTTTCTCCCAGGTAGGGCTCCCCATTAGCATGGCTTGTAGCACAGCTTCTTTGGGGTTGGGTGAGGGTTTGGGGTTTTTCGTGGTGCAACAGCATCATCTGAGTTAGCAGGCTGATCCTCATTTTGGATCCACCACAATGCAGTTGTGTGTGTGGGAGGGCAGTGTTGCGTCAAGGTCCAGGAATGACGTGGAATTAGGGATGGCGGAGAATTTCTCCCCGAAACTTCGGGGGGCCAAGCGCCAATGTGTTTGGCCCCCCGAACAAGTTTCAGGGAGAAATTCTCCGCACCTCCCCGCACCCCGCACCCCCCCCCAGGACGGGACTTACCTTTGCCGAATGTCCCTCCCGGCGGCGGGTCCGGCCGGCGGTTCAGCAGGTGTTCGTGCGGGGTGGGAGCAGCAGCCGGTCTTTCGACAGGCTGCCGCCGCCGCCATTGCAATAAAAGAAAAAAAAACGCCCCCGTTATAGGCTACGTGACGATTAACGTAGCCTATCACGGCTAGATTTGCAAAGTCAGCCGTGATAGGCTACGTAAATCGACACGTAGCCTATCACCGGTGACTTAAAAAAAAAAAGCGCGTACGGGTAATGGCGGCCTCCATAGGGAGCCGCCATTCCAGTTCCTTATTTGGTTGCTGTAGTCTAAGTAAAGATTTACGTAGACTACGGTATGGTTGGCGGAGAATTTCTCACCGAAACTTCGGGGGGCCGAGCGCCAACTTGTTCGGCCCCCCGAACAAGTTTCGGGGAGAAATCTTCTAAACCTCCCCTGCCCCCCGCACCCCCCCCGGGACGGGACTTACCTGCACCGAATGTCCCTCCCGGTGGCAGGTCCAGCCGGCGGTTCGGCGGGTGTTCGAGCGGGGCGGGAGTGGCAGCCGGTCTTTCGACTGGCTGCCGCCGCCGCCATTGCAATCAAAGAAAAAAAAAACGCCCCCTGATAGGCTACGTGACGATTCACGTAGCCTATCACGGCTAGATTTGCAAAGTCAGCCGTGATAGGCTACGTCAATCGTCACGTAGCCTATCACGGGTGACTTTAAAAAAAAAAGCACGTACGGATAATGGCGGCCCCCATAGGGAGCCGCCATTCCCGTTCCTTATTTGGTTGCTCTAGTCTACGTAAATGTTTACGTAGACTACGGCGAAAATAAGGGCAACGCAAATAGCGTTGCCCTTATTTTCACCGTAGTCTATGTAAACATTTACGTAGACTACAGCGACTAAATAAGGAACGCGAATGGCGGCTCCCTATGGGGGCCGCCATTAGCGTATGCGCTTTTTTTTTTTTTTTAAGTCACCCGTGATAGGCTATGTGACGATTGACGTAGCCTATCACGGCTGACTTTGCAGATCTAGCTGTGATAGGCTACGTGAATCGTCACGTAGCCTATCAGGGGGCGTTTTTTTTAAAAAAAAAAATTTCGTGTTCGCGGCCGGGCGAGGCGGGAAGCCTCCTCCCCAGCCTGAATTTCGGCCGGGGCGAGGCGGGAAGCCTCCCCCCCCGGCCTGAATTTTGGCCGGGGCGAGGCGGGAAGCCTCCCCCCCTGGCCTGAACTTCGCGGGGGGAGCAGCGAAGCGCCTCCCCCCCACCGCGAACAAGCTTCGACGACAAATAAGTGACTTTCGTCCACCCCTATGTGGAATTAGTGCTTTGCCAAAAACTGTCCTCTGGTTTCCAGATAGTTTTCTCCCTCCATGAAAGAGGCTTCCATTGTTCTTCCTAATTCAGGATGTTTTATCATTTATTTTTGGGGTGTTTTTTAACTTACCTAATCGCAGGTGGCCTCCCAGGCTGCCTGCACTTCCTGATCTGAAAAAGCCCTGTGGGAGGAATTATCTCATGGTGCCTTAAACTGGGCTTTAGTTGAAGTGTAGGAAGCTGAGGATGCTACAGGCTGCAAAAGAGATGATTGTACAATGAAAGACAGGACATTTGTGCTCCTTCCTTGGCCACCTCCTATGTAAGGTAAGCCCCAGAAACCCCAACCCAACCCTTGAGAATTTCTCCAACATTTCTCCTCCTTTGAATTTCTTTTTGAAAGCATTGATCTTCCATCAAATTGAATGAGAATGGTAAAAAAAAAGTGGGTTTTTTTTTTGGCACAGAACTAATTAAGATTAGCTCCTTTACACATGTCCTCCCCCTGGGGGGGGGGCTTCTTTCTCTGCCATTCTATATGTTTCATTTCACAACCAATAGGTGGTGCTGTGGTATAGCAGAATTGCACAAGTATACTAGATTCTCATTCTGCCATTTCCAAATAATACTGCACTTTCCTTAGTCTAACAGAAAAAAAAAAAAAAGCTGAGGAAATGGTTGCAATGCAAAGAGCAAGAGAAGCCCTGGAGGATGACAGTGTCATGTAAAGGACCCCCAAACTACCATGAATGAGGAATCACGAGCACACAATAAAAGCCTTGCATAGAAAGGTTCAACATGCTGGGATGGCTGCTTTATATATTTTATATTATATTTTATCTCCTGTTCTTATTGCTGTTATTATGGGTTGTTATTTATTGTGTATGGAAAAAAATTGTGCTGTGCTCCAATGGCCTCTTTAAATTCTCCACCATATTTGTGGGCAAAGAAATTGGGGGGGGGGAGGGCAATTTCACTGAATTTCTCCAGTGGGAGGACAAATTCTCCAATAGTTTCTCACAGGTTCACCATTGGCAGTGGTTGTCACACAGCTTCTTTCTTTATTTTTCTTAACTGACTGATTTTTTTCACTGCCAACTGTGTTGGTAGTCTGGTCCCCAATCTGCATCCTCCACAGTGTAGGTGTGAGAGGGCCGGGGCTGTGTCCAGCTCCAGGGAAGAAGTGGACCCAGTTCTGTGCCAAAATCTGTCCTCCAATTTCCTGAAAGTGTTCTCCCACCATGAAAAAGGCTTCCATTATATTTCCATTTATATTTGTGGTATTTTTGAGCTTGCCGAATTACTGCAAGGTGATCAGGGGTGTTTTGTGTGGGTTTTTTTTTTTTTCTCTTACACATCTGTCATTCCTCTGCAGCTTCCTAGGCTGTCTGCACTTCTGGTCTGGGGAAAAGAAAAAGAAAAAACCTATGGGAGGAATTATCCCAGTTGTCCCCCTGGGATTTAATTGAAGTGCAGGAATCAAAAGAAGCTACAGACTGCTGGACAAATGACTGTACAATGAAAGACTAGACAGTTGCACATTCTCCTCAGCCATCTCCTAAGTAAGGTGAGCACAAAACCCTCCAAACCAACCCATGATAATTTCTCCAAAAAAATAAATATAAAATCTTCTCCTTTGAATTTCTTTTGGAAAGCAACTCCCTTTCTATCAAATTGAATGAGAATGGTAAAAACAATGGGAAGATGTTTTTGGCACAACACTAGAAAATTTACTGTTGTGTAATTCTCCCAGAAAACTCTTGTTATTGGGTGGTGTGGCATATCCACCCTTTACTCAATTGTGATTACTATCTCATCACCACTCCTCATGAAAATCTCCACAGCATCAGGTACAAATTCTAACTCTAAAATTCTTAATACCTTTATATTCCCTCAACCTCTTCCTTTAGGGAAAACCAGAAAGCAAGTGTATGAGGAAGGGATACAACTATAATAACCTCAAAATCCACTACAGAGGTGTTTTTCTCCTACTGATGAGAAAACCTCATTTCTTTTACAAGCCTTTAAAACTGTCACTGCCACCACTCTCCTCTTGGCTAGGAGAGAACCTTCAGTCTCTCCCTCTCTCTCTCTCTCTCTCTCTCCCCCCCCCCCCAGCATCTCTACACCAGCCTAAAATCGTGCATTTAAAATGCAGCTTTCTGCTTCCATTTTGAAAGCTGGATCACAATGACTCCCTTTTTCACCCGCTTCCTTCTCCTTCTCCTTCTCCCCCTCCCCTTTCCCCTTCCTTCTCCTGGTATCTGAGTCTTCCACTATCTTTCATTGATCTCATTTGTCTTCTTGCCGCTTTAACTCTTTGCACAGAGGGAACTCAAGCAGAACACAATGGAGCAATTTGATAGCTTATTATCTGCGATCTATTTAAAAATGGAACAAAGGGCATTTAGTGCAGGAGATGCCCTGGAGGCTCACGGCGTCATCTAAAGAGCCCACAAACTTCCGTGATTGAGCCATCTTAATAGCAGGATAAAAGCTCCATGTGAAGGAGCCCTGTGTCTGCGTGTAGATATTGTGACTCTTGCTTATTACATTCTTATTATCCACAGCCCATTTCCCTGTTAGTAATGAGACTGAGATGATGCGGTTTGTATTAACAAAATAAAAATTAAACTTTATTTACAAATGATAAGATGTTTCAAGTTAGTTGATGTAACATGTGGTAATGTATTGTTGTTTCACGTTTTTTATTGAATCCTTGCCTACTCTACCCCATCTAGTAATAGTCTTTAAAATAATAATTATACCTCCCATCACCTCCTAAAGAATCTATCCACCCCCAAAGCTAGATCCCAGAGTCCTTTCTAACCCTCAAGCCACTCAAGCGGGTGTCCCCCACTCAAGATAAAACCCAGGTTCTGTTATTCTCCCTCTGTTCCAACGATCAAGAGGCAATATTTAAATTCTGAACATTCTAATCCCCCCCTCCTTCCTACTTGTCGAAGCTCACTGGGTAACTTTGGGCCAGTCACAGACTCTCAGCCCAACCCACCTCACAGGGTTGTTGTTGTGAGGATAAAATGGAGAGGAGGTGGATAATGTAAGCCACCTTGGGTTCCTTGCAAGAGGAAAAAAAATGCGGAGTATAAATGCAATAAAATAAAATAAATAATACGTCAACAATGCAAACAGACATTATAATAGACAATTAAACTATAAAACAATATACCATTTTGTCACAGGTGGACTTAAAATGTAATAAATAGATACTGATAATTATGTCAGAGACACGGGTTCTGGCTTAGCTTTTTACTTGATGTTCTAGTTTTCTTTTTGTAGAAATTTCTTTTTAATATAGGGAGTATTTTGATATGCAGCCACCGCCATATCACCACTCACAGAGTGCTACCGTCTGAAGAGGTGCATTTTTACTAACTCTGCAGATCTTCCCCTGGGACAGTTTAGTCCACCTTATCTCCTCTGCTATGGCAACATTTCCTGTACTTCATTCTAAGCTAGGGATGGATGTTGCAGTTTCAGTTTCTTCTTTTCCCATTTTTCCAATCATCCCAAACTTTGAGAATGTTTTTTTTTTTTTAAGTTCCCTTGAAAATTCATAAGCATTTATCTATGCTGTACTGAATTGTAATATTGGCAATGTTATAGGTATAACTTTTAAGTAGAATGTTACTTGAAGTTTGTGTGTATTGAAGTTTAAATTTAATCCTTTTAAGTAACTTTTTTGTATTTTTTTTTCTTTTTCTTTCTTGCTTTCTTCTTCCTTTTCCTTTTTCCGTTCTTTTTTTTTTCTTTTTTGTTATTGCTGTGTCCTCCTAAGTATACTGTATTGTTGGAAACTGTAGATAATGACTAGGCTGTTGGTACTGTTTATTTCGTTTATAAAGAAGATAAAAAATAGAACAAAATGTATTTTTTAAAGAAAATTCATAAGCATTTTTGTGCATATTTCTCCTAATGCATGCATTTTTGTAGGCAGTTTTACCTTATATAAATGCCTCCCTCCCCAGCAATTTTCTCAAAATGGGGTAAAATCCAATGTAAATCCTACTTGGAGTCTACCAATTGAAATGAATGGACTTAAGTTAGTAATAATGGCTTAGGTAAGGTTGGATTTTACCCATAGTATATGTTTAATGATATTTCCCCCCAGTATAGGCATTTTGTACACTTTTTTATTGGAGAATTCCATAGCAAAATTCAAAGAAGTGAAAATTTTGAAGGAAAACTGAGTTGGGTTTTGCATAGTGGTTCAGAAGTGAGAAATTAGGAAAGTTTGCATTAAAATACAAACAGAACATGTTTCTCCCTATTCCTGTTCTCAGCGTGCGTGTCATTGAGCACAGCAGCATTTACCAAATAAAACCTCTTTTTTATGCTGCTGCATTTGGAGCACCCTTAATTCTATGCAATGGCTTTTTCAGTCAGCTTGTCTCATGTGCCTCCCACTCTCCACAGCTCAGATTGGATGGGGAAATCCTGAGTTCAAACCTCCACTAAACCATGAAGTTTATTAGGACTGCAATCCTATACACACTTAGCTGGGAGTTAGTCTGACTAAAGTAAATAGGACTTATTCTCAGTAGACATGCATAGAATTGCATTGCAGGTGAACTTTGGGCTAACTGCACACCCCCAGAGGAGGGCTTGGATGCAATCTAAATGTGTTAGGGGTGATAAAATCAAATAAGATTTCTCCCTATATAGAGAATCAGGGTTTAAACTGTACTGTTCTCTATCCCATCCAGTACAGCCTAAGAAAGAAAGAAAGAAAGAAAGAAAGAAAGAAAGAAAGAAAGAAAGAATCTCAGCGTAAGTCTAATCGCAAACTAACTTGCAGCCTTAAATTACTAAACAACATTAGCTGTGTGTCTTCAGGCAATGTAAATCAGCACCACTTTCTTGGCTACACTGCAACCATGCTCTTATTTTAAGAGGTAGGTGGCCAATTCTACGGTTGCTTTTGAACACATCTGCAGGGGTAAGGAAAAATGCAAAAAAAAAAAAAAACACAGAAAACAAAACAAGCTTAGCCAAGAAGAAAACAGTTTCTCAATGTCCATTTGTGAGCGGCAGATTAAAATTTGTGTAGATGTTTATGTAAAACGATTTTGCCAAGTAGAGATTTATGTTTTTCTAAAACACACTTTCTTTCTTTTTTGCATTCTGTTTGCTCCTGAGATCTCATCCATTAACCATTTTGGTCACATACAAAATCTGAATGTGCTTAGTTTCTAGCCAATGGACCATTTAATTATGATCAGGCAATTTTGCAACTTGCACTTACCAACTTCTCCTATTTACAGCACAGCCCTCTTTGGCAAAAGAAGATCTAGAGCATTGGCTGTCAAGGTAGGGAGTAGGAAGAGGCAATGAACCAATGTATGGAACAGGTTGCTTCTGTAATATGTGACATTGCTCTTGTAAATTATCATCCATCTTCAAGCAAACATGGCTGCAGATTTTTGCAGGATCTTCACAGTGGACCACCCATGGGCTCATATATCATTGCCACTTCTGCTGCTGGAGGTGAGGACCAAGGGCTCCTTCACATGGGGCTTTTATCCTGCTATGGAGATTGCTTACTCATAAAAGCTTGTTGGTCCTGTATATGACACAGCCCTCCTTCAGGGAATCTCCCACTCTTTGTGAGTTCTATTACGTTGTTTTCCATGATGACGAAAGTATGGCATTTTCCCTCCTGTCACCATGGAGTGGACATATTATTAGGGTATACTGTTTAGAGTCACTTTTATTGCAAATAAAACAACAACACCCCCCTAGTGGCTTTGTAATGAAACACATAGAAGTTTAGTTTTTTGTTTGTTTTTTAAGCCACGTGAAAAGGACCTGATCTAATCCCACAAAGAGTCTGGAAGCAGAAGCCCCAGTAAAAATTGCAGGATTTTTAGCATTGTGTGATGAAGCCCCAAGTCAGACAAAAGTATCATGGTATGAAATCAGGGCATGCAGTGTGGGGCTTCTTAGTCTGCAACATGTGCAGCATTTGTTTTAGACAGGTGGTATGAATCACAGGTCGGAATTAAGATTGCCGGGAGAATTATCAACAACCTCCGATATGCAGATGATACCACCCTAATGGCAGAAAGCGAAGAGGATCTCAAGAGCCTCTTGTTGAGGGTGAAAGAGGAGAGTGCAAAAGCTGGTTTGAAACTCAACATTACAAAAACGAAGATCATGGCATCTGGCCCCATCACTTCCTGGCATATCGAAGGGGAAGAAATGGAAGCAGTGACAGATTTTACTTTCTTGGGCTCCAAGATCACCGCAGACGGTGACTGTAGCCATGAAATTAAAAGACGCTTGCTCCTTGGGAGGAAAGCTATGGCAAACCTAGACAGCATAGTAAGAAGCAGAGACATCACCTTGCCAACAAAGGTTCGTATAATCAAAGCTATGGTTTTCCCAGTACTAATGTATGGCTGTGAGAGCTGGACTGTAAAGAAGGCTGAGCACTGAAGAATTGATGCTTTCGAACTGTGGTGCTGGAGAAGACTCTTACGAGTCCCCTGGACTGCAAGGAGGTCAAATCAGTCCATCCTAAAGCAACTCAACCCTGAGTGCTCATTGGAAGGACAGATACTGAAGCTGAAGCTCCAATATTTTGGCCATCTAATGCGAAGAGAAAACTCCCTGGAAAAGACCCTGATGCTGGGAAAGACTGAAGGCAAAAGGAGAAGGGGACGACAGAGGATGAGATGGCTAGATAGCATCACCGATGCAATGAATATGAACTTGAGCACACTCCGGGAGAGAGCGCAGGACAGGAAGGCCTGGCGTGCTATGGTCCATGGGGTCACGAAGAGTCGGACACGACTGAACGACTGAACAACAATTGCACAGATTAATGAGGTGGTCCATGGGTCCTTTAACAGTGCTGGGCCTATGTTGATTGAGATTACCAGTCCTGCATATAACAGTTCTTGAATTATGGGGTGGTAATATCCTCCTCATATTTGAGGGAAGCATTATGAGCCCTTGAAGTTCATATTTCTGAGCCAGGAAATACAAGCTTCAGCAGTCTCTCTACATCTCACTAGAACTCCCTGTCTATGGTGATTTGCAAGTTGTTTATATTAGGACTGACTTTTTCCAGTAGGGTTAAGCAAGCAGAGGACTGTTCTTTTCAGCATGTTTTATGTGTGTTTTTGTAATTAAATTTCAATTGTGCATTATATATATATATATATATATACATACATACATACATATATATATATATATATACATATATATATTGCTTTATAGCTCTCTGTTTAAAGCTGCATGCCTAAGCACAGTTACTAGAGAGTAAATCCCACTGAGCTCAATGAGACTGCCTGTGAAGTAAACATGCAAAGGATTGGGTTGCACATCTTTGGGTTGGGTGCACAAAGAAACCAACATACTGGGGGAAGTCTAAGTCAAGGGAATCAATCATGCAATTCCTTTCTGGCTCAAACTCCACTTGCTTCCCTAACTTCTCTTGATAGTATCTAGCAACGTTCTGTGGTGGTACACCATTAGTGCAATAGTTGAGGTAGATGAATTATCCAGTTTGGCAAATACTAGCTATTTGTAGTCATCTTAAACTGTCATGATCCCCAGAAACATATCTGTGGCTAATGGGTTGGCTACTTTGGTTGTTGACCCATGGGTGGATGCTGTGAAGTCATTAATGTGACAGTAATCCTTATTAATGGCCATATTTGCATGTGGTCGCTGACTCTATAGGCATGACTACAATATTTATTCTTCAATGGGATTCATAAAAGAGGGTGGAGAAAAAAACCCAGTCATTATTAATAATGCATGTGATGTCTTACCTTAAGTAGGGCTGGATCTAACCCTTATGTGAGCAGCTCATGCCCTGGGACTTCCCCATCTGTTCCTCCCCCACTGCATGCCTCTCAGCTCTGTTCCAGAGGGTCCCCCAACCCTCCAGAGCACATTGGAGATGGGAATGGGGCTGCAAAAGGGAGGGGAGAATCCTTTCTGACAGCAGTTCCCTCCCATTGGTGGAATGACACAATTGGATGCAACTCATAGCCTTTAAGCCACAAGAGGTAGGGGATGGATATCCTTGGGGAAAATATTTTGTGTCAAAGCTTTCTATGGCTCCACATAAGCAAAATGTTCTCATAGGAATATCTACACAGGATGAAAAAGCTTTATATTTACTATCATGTGCAATCCTATCTTTGAACCAGTGCTGAGCAAAAAATGGCCTCGCACTTTCACACCCCCATCCATATGCCATGAAAGTGGGAGGGCATTCTTCAGTGATGGGGGGGGGGACATGCAAAAGTGTAAACATTTTCAGAGCCACTTACCAGTAAAGGAAGAGGCAGTGTCTTTTTTAAAAAATTGGGGGGCACCATGTTTTTAACCCACAATGCATCTGGTATCGTTCAAACACTGAATTTTAGGAGGACACAGTAGCCCAGCTGGTCATTGTTGCTCATGGCAAGTTCAGTTAAGAAGATGTTAACAAATGATACTGCCATCTTTGCCTTTCCTTGTCAGCTCCCCTGCCCTGAAATCACCAGAAAAGTTCCAAATGAGAAATTTGGAACAGCACTAATTTGAACACGACAGGAAAAATGGCAGCTCCCCCACCCCCATAAAGCCAATAGCCTAATTACATCTGGTTACAGTTAAAGAATAGAGATGGACTGTTTCTATATCCTTTCCTTCCCTTTAAGAGTTTTAAAAAGTGCTGTGATATACTGTTGCATAGTAACAACTTCCAGAGAGGCAGTGGTGTTAGTCTATTGCACCAAATACAACAAAGAGTCTTGATGCACCTTAAGGAGTAGTAACACATTTATTAGGGCATAAGCTTTTGTAGACTCTAGTCCATGAAAGTGTATGGTATTGCATAGCAGTTATTGATACTGTCAACATATCAAATACTAAATCAAATATCATTGGCCTAAAATGCAGATAACAAAGATTTTAAAGTCATCTAAGCTACTGACCAATAAATAATGTGCATCTCAAGCTGCTTTATCCTGATATCCTTTTAACTGAAGACATCAGGGAGTGAACTTGGGAATGTCAGAATGAAAAACTGTATGTTCCACCAGTAAATGACAGTTCCTATATAAGACTTATGTGAATGGGTCTTGTGAGAGAAATCAATGTGCTCATGGCTTGCAAAGCTATCTCTCTCGATGATGGTCACACTTTAAGCATTGGGGGGGGGGAATCTATCTTCACTAAAGTATCTTTGCTAAGAGTGTGTCAACATTTTCAATCTGTATGGAATCCATACAGATTGATAATGTAATATTAAAGCTGCAATCGTAATGTACGCTAACCTGGCAGTAAACCCCATTAAAAACTGAGGGATTTACATCTGAGTTAGCATGTATAGGATTGTTCTGTTAAATCAATCAGAAAACAAAGCACAATAGTAATACAAGTTTGCTGTAAAAATCTAGTGCTTTGTTTTGTCTGCATTGATCAGTAGTTCTCTGCCACAAATGCTAACAAGTACAGATCTATAGGAAATGTAGAAACATCAATATGATTCCAGGGCACAAATATTGAAATTTTGTATTACAGATATATTGAATTTCTCCAAAACAAATTCCTTCCCTATTTTCATAGTAAATAAAGGAAAATAACTGAAGACTAGTTCAATTGACTGAATATTAGAATTAGCAGGAGAGGACACGGGGAGATAACTATGATTTATTAGAGTTGCTTAAAGCATAATAGTCAGTGTCCACTACTTTATATTGTTCTCATTTTCTTTCTGACTTGACAATCATCTCATGCGTGGCATACAGTGTTTTCCTGCAAAACTGTAGCAAACAAACCCAGTGTGCAATTTGCATTAAAAGCCTGATACATACCACCTTGAGCCCATGGCAACAGGTCAGGGGACAGCGAGCTGACTGAGTTTGTTTGCAAAGTGAGATTGCTGTGTTCCATATCCAAGTCTCAGTGTTTAATGCATGTACAAGACTCAGGACATATCCAAATCCCAGCCTGTATGAAGATTCTAATACCATGTTCTGTCCTGGAACGCCTGCGAATAATTTTCCTTGGATGATCTCATGTCCTAGTATTATGACAAACAGGAGAGAGAGGGAGAGAGAGAGAGAAACCTCCTCTTATCCATTTTCTCTACACCATGAATCCTTGGGATCAGCTGTCACAAGTCATGTAATCCTACACAGAATTAGATGTGTCTGGAGGGGAGAGAAAAAAAAGGAATTCAAAAGTGACTTGCTTCACTTGGATCACCAGCATGGATTAAGGACTTCGTTCTGACAGCGCATTCAGATGAGTGAATATACTTTAATGGTGGGGTCTGGTGAGGTGGTGGTAGTATGTCTGTAATCACTGAGGTGGGGGCAATGGCAAGGTTGCAGATAGGGATGGTGCAGGCAGCCTATTGGGTTTGGGAGTCCAGGGGACTGCCCCCCCACCTGCTGCCCCGAGCCACGCCTGCCAAGCCCCCTGCCCCGCTCAGGCACCCTGCCCCACTTGAGCTCCCCCCCCCCGGACCCATCTGGCAAGCTCCGCGATTGCAAAAGAAAGTTTTGCAAAAGAAAATGGTGATCATGAAAATGTGCACATCTGATCTTATGCAAAATGGCACCATAAATGGCCCATTTACACCTGTAATCTTGCCTCCATCGGCCATTCATGGTGCCATTTTGTCTAAGAACAGAAGCGCATATTTTCATGATTGCCATTTTCTTTCACAAAATGGCGATCACAGAGCTCGACCGATGGGCCCAGGGTGAGTGCGGGTGGCTTGGCAAGCAGGGGGGAGCTCAGGTGCAGGTCCAGGGGTGTGTGAACTGTGTCAGCGGTTGGGTGGGTACCCAGAATACCCGAGCTGGGGAGGGTCTGGTCACCTCTAGTTGCAGAAGCAATGGATAGCTCAATAAGTACTTTTCAGGCATGTGGCTCCTGGCTGCCACAACAGTGCTCCATGCAGGCATGAGCTGCTGGCATTCGCAGGGTGTGCTGGCCAGTCATTTGTATGCCTCTACTGCTGCCTCATGAGACTGCAGCAACATGGGGTAACCCTTGATCATTGCCCAATGGTAGTCACCAAGTCATACCAGATGCCAGTGCATTTGTAGCATCCCTCAGTCCACTTACCATCAACCTATATGTTAGCAAGTGCTTAAACATATGTGAATAGGTCCTCAGTGGCATTATAGCATTCCTAGCAGAGTGGACACAGCAGTCATTGCTGAAAAATTATGATCGCTACCCCAAGAAGGCAGGCAGGAATGAATGCATAAGGACCAGGCGCATCATTAGGCAGACTAAGGTGGACACTTGAGGTGGTGGATACAAGAACGGTGGTGGCAGCCCTGCTCCAGCCTTTCATCCTGACCATCCCTTCTGCCACTATTCCAGTTCTCCCAATCTGGGCCCCAGGAGTGGTGATGGTTGGTTGTGCTGGCTTGGACTGCCTGTCTGTCTGTGTGTCTCACCTAGTCACCTTCTCCCAATGTTTCACAGACAGCACCACTGGGAAAGGCACCCAACCAAGCAAGAAGGTGGAGAGGCAGTCAGCTCAGGTCATGCACTCCAGCAGGTATCATACATGTACACATGATGGTCTGTTCACATGAGATACATAGGTACTGCCACCACTTGATAGCAGCATTTGAGCATACAGCAAGGAAGCAGTAGGTTGAGAAATGAGCAAGAGACAGTGAGGTCTTAGAGGACAGAACAGTGGGCCACTCACTCTGTCCTGTGCCCCCATCAGCTGGGGTGGAGGACACTGTCCTATTGTCAGTAGATGTGGAATGAGAGGGAGGCATCTTGTTGTTCACCTCAGGCAGCAGAAATGGGCCAGCCCTGTGAGGAAGTGAACAGAGAACAACAGAACAGCTTTTAATCCCATTGAGTCAATCATTTGTTCATGTTTTTGCTTGAATCATTTATAAACCACACTTGCATCCCTGAAAGGATTTCAGGTTGGTGTACCTAAAATGCGCTAAAAACATCACAATATAATACATTTTTAAAAAATATATAAATTATAAACATCAAAAAACTGAGATGCATAAAACTATTTCAACCAGAGAGTAGGGATGTAAGAACTCATCCTAGTTCGCTTCTCTGTGCACTCGCCGAAGCTCCATGTACTCGCCGAGCCCTGCTCGCTTCCCCCACAAACCTGTGCTTGAGCCACCCATGAGTTCGGTGAATTCCCAAGCACTCACTGCGAACCCTTTCAGTGAGCACCGCCATTTTCGCGCCTTTGCTTTCTAGGAAAAACAGGAAGTTAAAAAAATGTGCATATTCAAATATCTATTTATTTATTTATTATTATTAAATTTATTAATCGCCCATCTGGCTGGTCACCCAGCCACTCTGGGCGATGTACAACATACAATAAAAACAGTTTAAAACAATAAAATTCTACAATAAAAACATTTTCTAAAATACCCTAACCCACCCCAAATGCCTGCCTGAACAACAACGTTTTTAATGCATGATGGAAGCTCATTAAAGAGGGGGCATGACGGAGTTCCCTAGGGAGGGAGTTTCACAGAGTGGGGGCCACCACAGAAAAGGCCCTCTCCCTCGTCCCCACCAGTCTAGCTGTCCTGGCTGATGGGACAGAGAGAAGGCCATCCGAGGCTGATCTTGTTAAGCGGCCTGTCTGGTGCTGCTGGAGGCGCTCCTTAAGATAGGCTTAATTTTCATGCCTTTGCTTTCTAGGAAAAACAGAAAGTTTAACAAATGCGCATATTCAAATATGTGCAGTTTGGAGCTGGGAAAGCTAAATGTGCAATATTAGAGGAATTATACCTCTAATATTGCGCTGATTTAGCTTTCCCAGATCCAAACTGCACATATTTGAATATGCGCATTTGTTAAACTTCCTGTTTTTCCTAGAAAGCAAAGGCATGAAAATGGTGGCGCTCACCGAACGGGTTCGCAGTGAGTACTTTGGAGTGTGAGCGGAGGGCAAACAAGGACAGTGCCTCGGCAAGCACAGTTTGGGGGTTGTGGGTGGGGGTTGCTTGATGAATTCCCAAACCCCGAACTGTGCTCACGACATCCCTACCAGAGAGCCAGTGTGGTGTAGTGGCTAGAGTGTTGGACTGGGAGTCGGGAGATCTGGGTTCTAGTCCCCACTCGGCCATGGAAGCTCACTGGGTGACTTTAGGCCAGTCACAGACTCTCAGCCCAACCTACCTCACAGGGCTGTTGTTGTGAGGATAAAATGGAGAGGAAGAGCATTATGTGTGACGCCTTGGGTTCTTTAAGGAGGAAAAAGGCGGCATATAAATGCAATACATAAATAAATAAAAGCATTTGACAGGAACAATTAAAAAGTCCCATTAAGGAAGTCATGGGAATCTAGGAAGGAGTGGAGTCTGGTGGACATCCCCCCACTCAGCCTCCTGGATGCCAGTCCATGGACTGCTGTGCTTGCCCATTTCAGCACTTGTGTTTAAAAGCCTCCATTGTGTGTAAAAATGGCAGCTTGGCCTTTTTTGTAAATACCCATTTACACAAATGGCAGCCATAAAGGTGCCATTTATGCAAGATTACAGGAGTAAATGGACCATTTATGCCTGTAATCTTGCATAAATGGCTGCTTTACAGCCCCATTTGTGTAATTGGGCAGTTACAAAAAAGGCCGATCTGCCATTTTACATGCAACGGTGGCTCAGCGAGGGACCGGGTGGCCATGCGTTGCTCTATGGGCACTCACAGACCACCTGAGAGCTCATTGCACATAGTGAACAGGTTCAGGCAGCCGGTGAAGGTCTGGCAGGTGGTGCGTTATGCAGACATGGGTTTGGCCATCCATAGTCCAGATAATTTTCATAGTGAACCAACAGAGAAGAGGTGACTTGTTGAGTCAGTCAGTGGGCATCTGGATGAGTGTTCAGATGTGCAAATGCACCTTGTCTCTGTCAGTCTGCTTCTACATCTGCATGTGTCCATTGGGTTATCCCCATACATGCATGCACAGTATAATCGGATCACTTGAGGGGCTTCTCCAGTGGGTTGGCATCTTTACTGTCAGGCACCCCATGAGTCTGCAGGTTCTTCTGCTCTTTCCCTCTGGAAGAAGAGCCTGGAACCTTGACTATGACACCAATTGCCAGGGACCAGAAGAGATTGCCATAAACAACTCCATCGATTCATAATAAAATGCACAGAAAAATACAATATAATGGTAAGCTTCTGAGTGAGCCAATATTAACTGCCAAATGTAACAAACAGAATAATCAAAAAATTATTGAGAGGGATATTTGGATTTGCCTTTGCCTATAGTTAATATGTTCTATGCAGGTATGCCCACGTAGCCCAGCTATTCTGCACACATGAACTGCCTATAATATACACAGATTGACTGCTGGATTGATGGAATTACATTATGATGAGACAGGCTTAGAATTATTTTCATCTCCAATCAGCTTAATAACCTTGGTTTATAACACAGAAAGAATCATTTAAGCATCCAGTCCAAATTTTAATGGCAGCTTTAGGTACTTTTAAGCTTTCTGAATATTCTCATGGAATGCTGAGTGGGTTTTCAAAGAGTGTCAAGAGTCTTCTTCAAGAGAAGCCTGGCCTCACAATCATTTGTGATTTTACAGCTTTGAGCTTGGATGATGGGGTTGTATCCCACATGGGGCTGTGAGTGCAGAGAAAGCTCAAAGTCCTCATGGGAATGGTATACTGGAAGCTCATTACATCATCAGTGCCTCCAAGCTGGGGAAGCGAAAATGGAAGTTGCTAGCTGGGTGAGAAAGAAAAATGTTTACTCTGAGAAGCACTTCCTCTGAAATCAATGGGACTTAGCCAACACTAATTTGTTTGCTAAGCTGCTAAATTCTGAGCATTTAAATCAAGACTTTATTGGCAGATTTTATGTCCTGAAACGCAGCAACATTCTCACTGAGATCGTCTCAAATATTTTCCATGATAAAGTGATACTAATGGTAAGTGGCAACATAAATAATCAAATGTATGATAATTTTACACAGCTCAGCCATAAAATCAATCCATTTTTATGCTTCCATCCATCACCTCTGCACTTTACAGTCCTTGTTCTAATTCCCCATATGGAAATGAGGAATTAATGATTGACTGAAAAGTTTATTCATGAAAAATTCTGAGATGGAGAATCAAACCATATGTGGAGAAAGTCTTGAAATCTGTAAATAAAAGAATGGGGCCTGATTCATACATTTAGCGGGAGGCAAAAGCCTTCACACAGGGCAGGAAAAAGTGCCTGTTCCACACCACTATGCATTTTAACTGAAATGTACACAAGTGCCCCACAGAAAGGTTTATACACCAAGATGGGCCACTTCCCAGTTTCCCAGTCCTCAGGTACAAAGGCTGAATTTTGGGACAAGTTTCATATGTTAGGAGGTCACCAATTTAATATTTGAATACTTTAAGGATTCTTGAGTGGATTGCACCTGGTGATGAACTGTTGTTTTTTATTCTGTCAGCAAAGCCTAGAACTTCATCTTTTGTCATCACTATTTGCCTCAGTTCTTCACACTACCTTCCTGAAAAAGTCAGTGCTCCTTATATATGGGCCAAGGGTCTCCTTGGTTGATCTTCGGATGTATTTAAAGAATGCATTTATTGTTGGTCTTGACATAGTCTTGTTTGTTTTGGTTTTGGTTTGGTTTTGCATCCCTTATTGTTTGCTTGCATTTATTTTTCCAACATTTGTGTTCCTTTTTGTCCTCATCATTCAGGCAAGACTTCTGTTTTTTGAAGGAATCTTTATTGTCTCTAATGGATTCCTTCACTCTGTACATTAACCATCCTTGTGTCCTCTTGGACTTGATGATGTCTTTCCTGACCTGCAGTATACATTCTACCTGGGTTTGTATTATTGTGGCTTTGAAAAAAAATTCTAAGCATTCTGGAGAGATTTGACTCTCTTGACTTTCCTTTTCCACTTCGTTTTTACCAATCCACTCATTTTTAAAAGAAGTTTTTTTCTCTTTTGAAATCAAAAGAGATTGTTTTTACTTCCTTGTCTATTGTTCACTTACATATCAATTGAATTTGAAAGTACTCTAGTGTCTGTTGTCAATCAGTTCCACAACATTTACATCTCACACCAGGTCTACATCTCACACCAGGTGGGGCATGATGACCAACTTTTTAATGTGTTTAGGGTATCTAGAAATTTTACTGGAACATGTCTTTTGTCCAGGTCATGTGTGGGGACTTGATGTCACTGATTATCACAACATGTTTTCCTTGGGATGCCTCCCTGATTTCATTCTCCATCTCAAGACCAACCTGATCATTTTTGTCAAGGGGGTGATTTTGGTTGCTGGCATTGCTACCCACAGAGATTCTGTAGAGGAGTTTCTGAGGAGGTTCCTAGTTCTATGACTTGTTAGAATAATGTATGCCCTTCCCTGTCCTTTCTATACTGTATCCAGAAATAACCATATAGAACTGGGCAGGGAGGTGTCCCTATGCCCACTATATCTATGTCTCCCTTTACAACTAACTTTCACAACATGTCTCTGGCATTTTCATGTTTCCCTACAGCCCTTTATATGGCTTTCATGCTGTACTCTACACTCATTGCCTAGTTCTATCCCATCCCTATTTGAATCAGAAACAATGTCATGCTCATTCCCTAGGGGTGATTCACCCCAAACCAGGCACTCCCCTACTCCTGTTGCCTTTCCCCCAGGGGTCAGTTTAAAAATTGTTCTGACACCTTTTTGATAAAAAAGGTACCAGCAGTCTGGTTCCATTCCAGAACAAATGGAGCCTGTCCCTTTGGTGCAGGCCTTGTTCATCCCAAAAAGTTTCCCCAGTGCCTAACAAATTCAAACCCCTTCTCCCAACACCACTGTCTCGTCCACACATTGCAACTCCTCAGCTCCACCTTTCTAGATGGTCCAGGTAGCACATCTGAGGAAGCTACCTTAGAAGTCCTAGATTTCAATGTCCTACCAGGGATGAGTGAGACTGCGGTTTCCATTGTTTTTGATAAGAATTTACCAAAATTCACAAATTTCTTCATATTCAGGATTGAAAGAATTTGAGATTAAAACAAATTGAATGTGGCGAAACCAAAAGTGACCAATTTGTCCATCCAGGCCCATGCTTTGAGTGTTTAGCTCTTCAAGGTCTGGGTTTGAACCAGTGGGGGCTGGTGGCTCCGATTTTTGGAGCGGGGCTGTGATCCCATTATGGGTTTTACTCAGAATCAGCCAGAACTCAAAAGGGACTATCCAAAGTGCTGAACCCATATATCCCTATCCCAAAACTGGGCTCAGCACCTTGGATACCACTTTCACTGGTTCAAATCCCTTTGTATTCAATACAGGTAGTGGTGAACTAGAGTTGCTATCTCTCTCTTTTTTCTTTTCTTTTTTTCTGACAGGCTCCTCATATTTAACAGTTACATGGCAGGCAGGTACAGCATGGTCCTCTCTGTGCTGGGAACAGGTGTACCTATTGAACTGGGCCAGTGCAGATGGATGAGAATTTTGTTTCAGTTCAGTTTTGATCAGAATTGACCAAACTTTGCAAATATCTTCATAATTAAAAGGGGGGACACTTGAGATTTAAACAATTTGAATGCAGAAGAAAGCACAACTGACAGATTTAGTACCCATCCCTACTTCCTGCTTAGAAACCTAAATGTTATTTCCAGAACAGTATCACTACATTTACCCACATCAGTGGTTCCTATGTGCACCATGACTACTGATTTGTACCCAGCAATATCTCCCAGTCTATCTAGACAAAATGTAATATCAGCAAACATCGCACCAGGTGAGCAAATGCTCCTTTATATATTGTCATGGGGATAGACTGAATTCAGATAAGTGAGAGTTCTGGATAACAGGTTCAGACACAGGGAGTTCTACCAAACTTTGCATTCATTACCTTTACATGCAAACAGCTGCATTGCTTCAGGGGGCAATCTATTTTTCCTATGTAAAATTATAGTCTATCTATTTCTTCTACTGTAAAAGTAGACTGAACGTGAGGATAGGTTTAACTTTTTAAAGTTAGTCTTAGTTTTAAAAAAAATGAGTTCAGCTTTTCACAAAACATCCAATTTCTGGAGTAGATTGTTTCAAGACTTGTGCCCCCTCCTGTGAACTTAAAAATGATCCATAATATGATTAGATACTGCACATTATTATGGGCATTTAATGGAATTTTATGATTGACTGCAAACTGATTCTGCCAGTTCCTTCCCCTGAGCAAAGTCAGAAGAACATCATGAATCAAGGGCAAGAGAAGAATTCACTATGCAGATACCATGTAGAGCTTTAAAACTTGCTAATAAATCAAACCACATCTTTACGGACAGGTGCATATTCTCTAAAACACCCCCCCGACCTTTCGGTATCATTAATTTGCTATGATGCTTCAGAGCAGGAAAAGCACTTGTAATTGCAGTATTAGTGAATATAATATTAGTAGAACTAATATGTGATACTAATAAGAATTAAAATAATATTTCGTTTATTGGGATGAAACGGGTATTTTATTGGGCTAAAGCTTAATTATATACAGAAGAACAGATTCTAATTAACCAGCCATTGTTTTGTCACATTCACATGCTTTTCCACACACACAAGCCCTGTTCGGTGTTCAGGCAAATGTGTGAGGACTTAAGGAGATACAGAGTCCAGGCCGCTACTTCTCTGGGAATGCTGGCCTCACCCACCTCTGGTCAGACCTTGCCATGTTGAATTGGTAAGGTGTGAAAGGGAGTTTCACTAACGTTCGCTTGAACATGTGTAGAACTCTCTACACAACCAAGAATCCTGATAAGGCCCTGACTCTCTACTTCCTTTAAGCCATTACACATTTGCTTGAATGTCTGAACAAGGCTACACACACACATTGTCCATTCTGTGACTTACTTAATTTGCAAATAAAATGCCCTCTCAAAATGTGCATTTAAATATGCATTTTAATACATATTTAAATGTATATTTCCTCTCAAAATATGAATTTAAATGTCCTTTGATACATTTAAACCACCTAGAATTGCAGCACAACATTCAGAGAACTGCGAAATCCAGTGCACAGTTAAGTTCTGATCTGCACATTTTTGAGTGGTCTGGAACTGGTCATTTCATCCTGGAATTCACAAAGGTCACATTCTTCACCGACTTCCAGTCCAGCATCCTCAAGACTGAATTCTGATTTCCTAGGAAATAGACTAGTAGGATGGTTGTCTGAACCACCAGCAGGTATCTTCTTGTGGATTTTAGGTATCCTGAAAAATAAGATGCTGAGATTTGTATTGTTTAATGGCTTCACACACCAAAGGAATTCAGTAAAAGTAACTGTTTTAATATTTTAGGGGTAACAAATGTGGTGACCAGGGCACCAGTGCACCCCAGGGCAACTTTCTAGGCATGCACCAAGGTGCTGTACCTCTCCAACTTTTTTTTTAATAAAAATTAAAACATTTTCTTACAGCAGCTGGGATTGGTGTGAAATAAGTTTCTCTTGGTGCTGAAAATTGTGGGTTCAGAGGAGTTGTTTCATGTATTGGGGCTCCACTTCTGTATCCTATTCAGTCTTTTAGCCATGTTACTTGTCATTTGCCAGACTTCCTGTAGCAGCCATATTGTGGTGGTGCCCAGGACAGTTTCTCAAATTTCCAAATGTGCCCACAGCACAAAAAAAGGGTCCCATTTCATATTTTCACAAGTAGGAAGTTGCAAAAAAAATCTTCAATTCCAATAGCAAATTTGGCTTCTCCATGGCTGGTGAAAAATAAAGCATAATAGCATCATGACATCCAAAGCAGGAGAAGCTAGCTCACTTTTGAGTACCTCTGCATTGTCCTCATTACTGAGACTTATTCAGTAACAAGCCACAATGATTAGCCATAATCAGAGATGTACAAAATCTTTCTAATGAAGCCCATAGCTCTCCAAGGAACTGTCAGCATTTTTCAGACTTTAATAAAATCAAGCATACCTGCAAGGCTGGAAATCTGAAGAGCCATCGATGTTATGTAAATGTTATACAATTATGAAGATGATAAAGCCCATCCCATCATCTGCATAAATGTACCAAACTCCATAAATTCTCCCTGACACAATTCAATCCTTTCATTCCTTTCACATTCCTTCTGTTTCAAATCTTCTCTCATATTTATATGCCTGGTTTTGATTTGACTTCCCATAATGAGAATGTGGAGATGGGGAGGGGGGAACCCATGCAGGATGTTGAGGGTTAGGAAGAGATCTGTGCTGATGCTTGGAAGGGAAGGAGGATAAGATAAGTGTTACAACATCTGAAATTGTTTAGCTTTGAAAAGAGCCAAGTAGGGGAGACATGACAAGGGATGGACGAGCCCATCTCCATCCAGGATCAGGGAGCTTGATGAACTGCCCCCCCACAGGTCGCGGAGCCCAGGCCTGCTCGGAGAGCTTCCTTGCTTGCCTTCCCTGCCCACGAGCTGTGTGAGCTGCCCCTCTCCCTCGTGCCGGCTGTTAAAGGCTAATGTGGGGTAGGAGGGCCTCGGCAGAGCCAACCCCCAGCCATCGCCTTCCTTCCCCCCCACCAAGCCTGGCCTTGACAGCTGGCACAGGGAAGAAGGGCGATGGTGTCCAGCCCCCACCCACTTCCTTCCCCCCCACCAAGCCTGGCCTTGACAGCTGGCACAGGGAAGAAGGGCGATGGTGTCCAGCCCCCACCCACTCTCCCTGGCCTTCTCTAGAGGAGTCAGGGTGAGAGCTCTGGGGTGCCGCCATTGCCCTTCTTCCTCATGCTGGCTGTCAAGGGCTGGCACAGGAAAAAGGGCTTGGGCAGCCAGCCACCAGCTACTCACCCTGGCCTCCAGCAGGTGGGAGGTGAGAAAAGGATAGGCGCTTCCTTCTTCCCTCCACCCCCACCTGCTACAGCGGCAGTGGCGGTGGCAAAGGACAAGCTGTTCTTTTTCCTTAGGCCAGGAAAACTTATGGAAAATGACCAGCCTTTCCCACGCCACTGCCACTGTAGCAAGGATGGGGGAAGGAGGAGAGGTGCTGCTTTCCTTCCTTCTCCTTGCTGAGGGAGTGGGGGCCCAAGCTCTTGCCTGACTCAGCATGCCTTGAGTTGGGCAAGAGCTCAGTTCTGTGGACTGGTATCTGGGGGGCAAACCAGCAACTTCTCGCCAGGCTTCAAGCCCCAACCAGATGCTCGCGACATCCCTAGACTTGATAGAGGTCTACAGAATTATTCATGGTGTGGAGAATGTGGATAGGGAGACATTTTTCTCCCTCATAATACCACAACCTGGGGTCATCCCATGAAGCTGTTTGGTGGGAGATTCAGGACAGATAAAAGGAAATATTTCTTCATAGGGATGTTCTGAGAGTCTGGGAAGAGGGTGGAGTCTGGTGGACTCCCCTTCCCCCACACCTCCCAGATCTGCTCACCAAGCCTCAACACTTACCCAGACCTGTTCTCCAAGCCACTCCATGCCTGGCGAGTGGGTCCAGCAGCCTTCCAGTCCCTTACCAGCTGCCATCTTGCATACAATGGCAGCCACAGATAGGGATGTACGAAAGTCACTTACCTTTCCATGGATTATGTTCATGGTGGGGGGGAGGCATTCCATCCCTCCCCCTGGAATCCTCAACGGGGGGGGAGGCGATCCGTTCCTCCTCCCGAGAATCCTCGACGGCCGGCTGTTCTCTGCAGCGGCTCCACAGAGCAGCCAGCCAGGCCCAGGCCAGAACCATCCACAGCTGGATTTCCAGCCGCAGAGGGCTCTGGGTAAAAAAAAAAAAAAAGCATACACAAATGGCGGCGGCTATGGCCGCCACCATTTGCGTTCCTTATTTTTTGCCATCTTAGTCTACTTAAATATTTACATAGACTATGATGGCGAAAATAAAGGGGAACGCAAATAGCATAGTGGGCGCTATTTGCGTCCCTTTTTGATTCGCCATTTTAGCCTACGTAAATATTTATGTAGGCTAAAACGGCAAATCAAAAAGGGATGTAAATAGTGCCCGCTATGCTATTTGCGTTCCCCTTTGTTTTCGCCGTAATAGTCTACGTAAATATTTACGTAGACTAAGACGGCGAAAAATAAGGAATGCAAATGGCGGAGTCCATAGCCGCCGCCATTTGCTTACGTGTTTTTTTTTTTAAACCTAGCCGTGATAGGCTACGTAAATCTTTACGTAGCCTATCATGTCTCTGTACAAAAAAAAAAAACACCAGGTGACCAGACTGCAAATGGCGGCGGCGGCAGCCGGTCGGAAGACCAGACGCTGCAGCTGCTGCAGCCGCTGCAGCCGAAGCGCCGCCAGAGTCACTGCAGCCCGGAACATCTGCCCCAGTTAAGTCTCATCCCGAGGGGGATCCTCAGGGGGCAGGGGGGGCAGGCCGTTCTGCCACAGATTTCGGGGGGCTGAATGCACTGGCATTCGGCCTCACCGAGATCCGTGGTGGAATTCTCTGACATCCTTAGCCACAGGAATCCCCACTCCTTCCCACCAAGCACACATTCTCCCTGCCTTGCAACAAGGGGAGAACAATGGGTTGGTGGGTGATGAGACCCATTATGGCTGCCAATTACACAACATATATGGAAGTCCCTGAGCTGTTATTATTACGTACAATGCTGGCTTGCCTTGAGGGTGAGTGGCCCTGCAGCTTCAGCAGGTGGTCACCAGGCCCTTTAGAAGCTTGCGCAGTGCCGTGAGAAGGAGCGGGTGGTGGCTTGGAAAGTGCCCGATGAAACCAGGTGTGGGTTAGTCTGTCCATCCCTACTTCTTCACACAGCAAATAGTTAAACTATGGAATTCACTTCCACAAGGTGTAGTGATGGCCACTAATTTGGATGGCTTTAAAAGAGGATTGGACCTATGCCTGGAGGAGAAGGCTAACAATGGCTACTAGTCATCATGGCTATATGCTATCTCCAGTATCAGAAGCAGTAAGCATATGTACAGCGGTTGCTAGGGAAGAAGCGGGAGGCTGCTATATCACATATGTCCTGCTTGTGTGTTTTCTGTGGGCAAGTGCTTGGCCACTGTATGAACAGAATGCTGGACTAAATGGACCTTGGTCAGATCCAGCATGGCTCTTCTTATGTTCTTATGATAGCTTTTCAGTCTAGGAAATAGTGTACCAAGGAGCCAGAAATGAGAATTTCTGTGCAATGTGCAATGTGCAATGTGCACACTGCATTTCACACACTCATTTGAAGCATCAACACTTTGGCTGTAGGGCTCCAGTATTATACATTGTCTTAATAGAAAGAATAATGTATGTGTATTCCCAGATATTGCTCATCCAGGTCCTCTTCTAACCTTCTAATCAGGGGCTACCTAAAACCAAAAATGCATATGTAGCACATGATTTTTTTTTTTTTGAACAGCCGTTAACAAAGCTCGTTATTTCACTCATCTCTCAAATTGCTTTTAATAAAGACTAACTCGATGCCTCTGACTGTCACCAGGGTGCCCATTCATTATGAATTTCACTTACAGGGAGAATTGTGTCTAATCACAGTGATTTGTCTCTTGCATTTCTATTTGCATATGAGCTGGGCAAGTGGGCATGATGAAAAATGGAATCCAGCTAATGTTATTGATTGGGAAGATCTAACCCCCTCACTGACTTTCATTAATTATCTCAGTTTCTTCTTTGAAAAAAATGAAGATGGGGGGGAGGGGGAGATTTCTTCAGTGTATGAATGCATCTAGCTCATTCATTGTGCTTATGACTTCACAAGCTTCACTTGATAAAGTCAGTGCTTAATTTAGCATGGAATTTGACATCTCGTTACAGATGACAGAACTGCAATGTTAATAAAACCCTGGTAATGTTTTTACAAGTGAGAGATAGCAAAAAAAGAAAAGAAAAGAAAAGTGGATCAGATTATATTCACAATACAACTTCTGAAATTCTAGTTTGAATTGCAAAGGTTCAGAAAATCCAAGAAGCTGGGCTACACTGAGAAACCTTTATTCCCCTACCCCCAGATATCCAGAGTGTTGCTGGTTTCAATCATGAACAGGCCCCAGTTCTATATTACTTTATTTTATTTTTTCCCAATTGTTTTATTGCGAATTTTAACAAACAAAACGGGGGGGGGGATAACAAAACCAAAGAGAAAAAAAGTATAACGACATTCTAAAACCCTCAGTTTCAAATTATTACAATATTCTAAAAAAAAGTTTTAAAGGGGAAAAATATAGGTTACACATAAACTTCAGTACAAGCAGACCAAATATCCACATGTAAGTCTATTTGCAAGTTACACCTACATACCACTCTTTCAAATGTTGTTAGCGTTGTTAAGTCTTCAATCCATTGCATTATGGGCAGTGAGCTTTTATCCTTCCAGTATCGTATTATCAGTCTTGAGCAACCAAAAGGGCATGGAGGATCCATTTCCGCTGACCATGTGTTACATTCCAAGAAGCAGGTAAGTAATTTAAAAGAACATTTACATCGGTAAATATTAAAGAGCTTTCCGATTCAAAATTTATCCATATAATAACTTCCTCCCAAGAAGAGGTAACCATTGGGCATTTCCAAAATATATGAATAAGAGAAGCATTGACTTCATGACACCTCCAACAATTAGCCAAATTTGACAAAACTTTATTAAAAATATGTTGTGGCATCCAGTAGATCCAAAACAAAAGTTTTTGCTGAATGAGATGTAACTGAACTGTTGAGGTGTCCAGTATAGATGCCAAAATGGCATTCCATTAAGCAAAATAGGACATTCCAATTCCCTGTTCCATTCCTGCTGTAAACCTCTTGAATCATATTTATTCTTAAATAATAAATATTTATAAACATGAATCGTAGGTCAATATACCTGATCAGCTAAAATGAGCTTTTCTAGTAGTGAAGGAGACTCTGAGGCAGTAAAAGCAGCAGGACCGAATCTAGATACTAACAAATGTTTCAACTGCACATACTGCCATTCCACTGTAGCAGGCAAATCAAATTAATCTTGCAAAGCTGAGAATAACAAGAACTCATCATCAACCCCCACTAATTAATCCAGGGTAAAAATCATTTTATCTGTCCAGGTCCACCATAAAAACATTTTCTTTCCAATTCTTAAATCTGGATTTCCCCATAAAGTCAATTTGGCATGGGAAAATGGGTCAAACTGTAATTGATGAGACATCATATGCCACACTTCTCAAACTGCCAAAATTGTGGGAGGAGCTCTGTCTGTCTTAATATGTCGAGAACCTAATGCCATCTATTTAAGGAGAGGCTCCAGACAAGAAGATTCCAACACTGACCAAGGTGGAAATCTAATCTGAGTGGAAAAAGACCAAAATTTAGTATAAATCACCAAACAGGCTAGATGGTACATAGCTAGATCCAGAAAACCACCCCCCGCCCCCCACACACACATTAATTGGAAGTTGCATCCTTTTCAAAGATATTATTTGTGGAAACAATGTCTGTGAGCTGGTCTATATTACTTTATATCAGCCTTCCCAACCCCATGCCTGTCAAATGTCTTGGACTACAACTCCCATCAGTCCTAGCCAGCATGGCCAATTGACAAGTCTGATGGGAGTTATAGACCAAAAACATCTGAATGGCACCAGGTTGGGGAAGGCATATGAACATATGAATCTGCCTTCTACCGAGTCAGACCACATGCCCAGTAATTTGGACACATTTAGTAGTGTACAAAGCCCTAAACAACTTGGGACCAGGATACCTGAGAGAGTGCCTCCTTCTTTACCAACCTGCCCGGTCACTGAGGTCATCAGAGGGCATGCTCCTGTGCTTCCACATGGACCCATGGCCTGGTTGGAGTCCACAAGGAAAGGAGCCTTCAGTGTGGTGGTCCCCTTCCTGTGGAATTCACTGCCTTTGGAGGTCAAGCAGCGCTGTGTTCCTTTCAGCACTTCCTGAAGACATTGTTATTTCAAGAGGCCTTCCTTGCGTGACCTTGCGGTATTAAATTCAGCCTTATTGGAATCTGTCCTTTTTAAAAAATGTTTTAACTCTTCTAACCTGGTGTTTTATTCTTTTACCTTTGTTGTTCACTGCTCTAAAATCTTCTGATATGGAACAGTGTGTAAATATTAGGGATGGCAGAGAATTCTGCCACGGATTCCAGTGAGGCTGGATTCTTTAAAATCCGGCCCCCCAGAATCCGTGGCGGAACGGACTCCTGCCCCTATGCCCCCCACGCAGAATCCCCGGGGACTGCACTTACCTGGGGTGGATGCAGTGGATTCAGTGGTGGCGGCGGTTCCGGCGGCGGTGGCTTGGAGGCGGCTGGTCTCCTGGCCAGCCGTGGCTGGGCTGCTGTGGCCGCCATTGGCGTCTTTGCAGCCGTGATAGGCTATGTAAGAATTTACATAGCCTATCACAGCTAAACCTCCCCCCCAAAAAAAACCAGCATAGGCAAATGGCGGCAGCTATGGCAGCCGCCATTTGCGTTCCCTATTTTTCACCATTCTAGCCTACGTAAATATTTACGTAAATAATTACAGCGAAAAAAAAGGGAACCGCAAATAGCGTAGTGGGTGCTATTTGTGTTCTTTTTTTCCCACCATTTTATCCTACGTAAATATTTATGTAGCCTATCACGGCTGCCTGGCTGGACGCAAATGGTGGCCGCTATGGTGGCTGCCATTTGCGTCTGCACCAGCCAGTCTGTGGCCGGAAATCCGGCTGCAGATGGCCCTGGCTGGCTGGCTGCTCTGCGGAGCCGCCACAGAGCAGAGCCGGACAGGCAGGATTCCAGGGGGGAGGACCGGATCATCTCCCCCCCTGTTAAGGATTCCGGGGGGAGGGACTGAGTGCCTCCCCCCCCCACCATGAACACAATCCGCAAAAAGGTAAGTGACTTTCGTACATCCTTAGTAAATATTGTCAATCAATCAATCAATCAATCAAAGTTCTGGGACTTCCCTTGAAAGCCCTATATGGTAGATATGTACACCTATCCACACTGGATTCCACACTGAACTCAATTTGGCACTTCAGAAAATGGCCCAGTTCTAAGGGTGTATGGACTCCGCTGAGTTCCGCAGCGGGGGGGAGGCGATCCGTCCCTCCCCCATGGAATCCTCGCTGGCTGGCTCCACTCTATGGTGAGTCCACGGAGCCGCCGGCTGACTCCAAAGTGCCAGCGATACGGCCACCATTGCCATATCGTTGGTGGGCTGGATTGACTGTGGCTGCAAATGGCATCCGGGATGCCATTTGCAGCTGTAAAGGCCTTAGTTAAAGGTAAATGCAGCCATTACTTTTACGTTTAAAAGGTAAATGCAGTTTAAGGTACTTATAAATATTTAAGTGGCTAAAACGGTGACTCAAAAAGGGACGCAAATAGCGCCCGCTACTCTCTTTGCGTTCCCCTTTATTTTCACCATCATATTTATAAATATTTATATTTATACATATTTATATTATTTATAAATATTATGTTTATTATATTATATTATAATATATTTATATTATTTATATTTATAAATATTTATATTTATAATATTTGTAAATGCAGTTTAAGGTACTTATAAATATTTACGTAGGCTAAAACAGTGAATCAAAAAGGGACGCAAATAGCGCCTGCTACGCTATTTGCGGTCCCCTTTATTTTTGCCGTCATAGTCTAGGTAAATATTTACGTAGAATAAGATGGCCAAAAATAAGGAATGCAAATGGCAGTGGCCGTAGCCGCCGCCATTTGCGTACGCGGGTTTGTTTGTTTTTACCCAGCCATGATAGGCTACGTAAATCTTTATGTAGCCTATCACGTCTTGTAAAAAAAAACACACAACAAGACTGGAAATGGCGGCAGCGGTGGCAGCCGGTTGGAAGACCAGCCGCCGCAGCCGCCGCAGCCATCGCCGCCCGGAAGATCCGCCCCAGGTAAGTCTCATCCCAGGGGGGATCCGCAGGGGGGTGGGGGGGTGGCAGGCTGTTCCGCCACAGATTTCGGGGGGCCAAATGCACTGGCATTCGGCCTCACCGAGATCCGTCGCGGAATTCTCTGACATCCCTACCCCCATCCCTATTAGAAGGTGGACCTGTCAGTCACTCTGGCCCTCTCCCTCATCCACACTTAGAGAAAGAAAGCAGAGGACACTATTTTTGAAGGCACACTGCCTACTATTCTGAAGCTGAATTGTGAACAAAGCCTCATGCATTCTCCATCTTCAGTACAACAACCAGCATTGCAATTGCCTCCTAGCAGCGGCTGTGTGCAACTTATCACTTCTTCTCCATGTTGGAGCCCCACAGGGAGAAGGAGAAAGAAGTCGCACACAGCCGCTTCTGCAATTGGGAGTCTGCAATTTCCTGTGGGGAGTCCGCAGCTCAGCTCACAAATGCAAATCCATCCAAGAGGGCCAGATTTCCCCATGTGGGACATCCCTAGTCTCTCCCCTACACGTCTTTCTCTGTAGAATTAATTTCAACATGAAAATGCATAAGTAAACTAGATTGAGAGTTAAAGTGGCCATCATGGGTTCAGGGAAGATACGTAAGATTTGTTGGAAAGTACTGGCAACTAGGGTTATACATTGGTTAAAGAAAAAGAAAAAGAGGAACTGCATCGCCAAAAAAAAGGATAAAGGGGTACACAGATTTGGAAGAACAAATTTATGTGCTAATTTATATGTATAGATGCACATCTGGAAATAATTTAGGGATGTACGAAAGCCACTTACCTTTTCGATGGGGTGATTCGCGGTGGGGGGGAGGCGCTCTGCACCTCCCCCTGAAATCCTAATCCAGCTGGCTATGCTCTGTGGAGATTCCACAGAGTCGCTGGCTGGGGCCACCCACAGCTGGACATCCAGCCGCTGGGCAGCCTTCCGGGGAAAAAAAAAACTGCGTACGCAAATGGCAGCGGCTACAGTGACCGCCATTTGCATTCCCTTTTTTTCGTTGTTTTAGCCTACGTAAATATTTACATAAGCTATTACAGCGAAAAAAAGGGGAATGCAAATAATGTAGTGGGCGCTATTTGCGTTCCTTTTTTTTTCGCCGTAATAGCTTACGTAAATATTTACGTAGGCTAAAATGGCAAAAAATAGGGAATGCAAATGGCAGCCGTCGTAGCCACCGCCATTTGCGTATGCTGTTGTTGTTGGTTTTTTTGCTTGGCTTGCCGTGATAGGCTACATAAATACTTACCTAGCCTATCACAGCAAAGACCAGGATGCAAATGGTGGCTGCGGCAGCCGGTGGAAAGACCAGCCACCACCACCGGAGCCGCCACCATCTGGAACATCAGCCCCAGGTAAGCTTCGTCCAGGGGGGAATCCGCAGGGGGGCGAAGGTTGGCAGGCCGTTCCACCATGGATTTCGGGGGGCCGAATACCAGTGCATTCGGCCTCACTGAAATCCGTGGCGGAATTCTCTGCCATCCCTAAATGCATCACATTAAAGTGGGAAGACTGTAACAACTAGGTATCCCTGCTCAGTCTGCTGTCCGGCTGCCAACTACTGATGGGCAACTTCAAGGGCCCTGCTGCTCTCCATTGTTATGGTTATTTGTCTTTAAAGCAGGAAGACTTGGACTTGACCTTTGCCATGTGTCCCATGGCAGCCATTTTGTAGTAGTGCCTAGGACAGTTTCTCAAACTGCCAAACATGCCCACAATCAAAAAGGTTGTTTACCCCTGTACTAAGGAGCGTGACCCCCTGAGTATGATTCCCTGAAAACTATACGACTCACTTCTGAATAAACATGTTTAGGATTGTGCTATTATTCTCCTGAGTAAATGAACAGAAGTGGTTTAGGATAGGGATAGGGATGTTAGAGAAATCCATGATGGATTCAAATGAGTTTAGATTTCCATGAGTCTAACCTCTGGATTCGGCAGCAGAACAGCTTTTTTCCAAGTCGCACAGATTCCGCCAACTTATGGACTGTTTTTTGTTTTACTTTTAGTGGGGATTTGTACATTTGTGCAAGTGCATACTTGTACTAATGTGAAAATGTGCACTCACACAAGCACACATTAGCACAAATGTGCATTTGCAAACAGGAATGACGTTCTTGTACATCCCTAAAAAAGAAAAATCTGATTTTGTCAATGAGCAGAAAGATGCCTGGCAAGGAGTATGCCATGAAACACAGACAGAGTGGATTTGAGGCGGGGGGTATGGGGAAACCCAGGGAAAAGCTGGAAGCCTAACTGTTGCACACAGCACATAATAAGGTCTGCTCACAATGTAATGCCTCAGGAGAAGGCACATTTTTATGAAAAGCTAAGAGGACATCTTTGTGTGTGTGTTTTTCCCCCTCCATGTTTCCCTTGCCAAGAAATCAACAAAAGCTTAGCTAAAAAGACCCAGCCAGAATGCCATTCTCCAGTGTGACTCTGAGAGGTAGGAAGCTTTGTGCTGTGAATAGCAATAAGCTGCAGACGCCTTTCCTAATTGAGGACATCAGTTCCTTCAAATGCCAAGATTCTGCTCATTAAACAGTAGAGAACCTTACACCTTACACCTTTGCTTTGGTGATTATGCATTTCAAAAGACAGAGAGGTTTGTAGACAAAGAGGATGTGAACCCCCCTCCCACCACTTTCCGAGAGCTTTTAAAGACTTACCGCTGTATAAATGTTTCCTGTTTAGTCTGCCTCCTGATGAACCAAAGATCATTTTAATCCCCATATATTGGCACTGATGTTGATTAAAGCAACAAGCCATTGATAACAACATTAAACATGTCAGTGCCAAAGCTCCCAAGCAGACCAGCTTCTTACTAATTCTTACTAAGTCAATTAGATTCACAGGGCCAAATGCAGCTTCAGACAAGTTGCCTCTAGGAGACAGTTTGCCCCAGGATATTTGGTGGCAGCTTAAGAAATGGAGAGCTCAGATATCCTACAGATGTCTAGAACATGCCCCAGAGGAGTATACCTGGGGTAACCCCTTCAGCTTTAACAGAGTTATGCCAGGGATGAATTTAGTTCACTGTTAACCTAAACACCATTAATGTTCCTGTTTTACATGTGGATAAAAGCAGGCAGAGCATTAAATTCATTCTTTGGGCACCCATTTAATTACTTTCACTAATGGTATATTAGTGAAATATAATCTGGCCCCATGACTTCCTGTCATATGGAAGGGGAAGAAATGGAAGCAGTGACAGATTTTATTTTCTTGGGCTCCAAGATCAACACAGATGGTGACTGTAGCCATGACATTAAAAGATGCTTGCTCCTTGGGAGGAAAGCTATGGCAAACCTAGACAGCATAGTAAGAAGCAGAGACATCACCTTGCCGACAAAGGTCCGTCTAATCAAAGCTATGGTTTTCCCAGTAGCAATGTATGGCTGTGAGAGCTGGACTATAAGGAAGGCTGAGCGCCGAAGAATCAATGCTTTTGAACTGTGGTGCTGGAGAAGACTCTTACGAGTCCCCTGGACTGCAAGGAGGTCAAATCAGTCCATCCTAAAGGAAATCAACCCTGACTGCTCATTGGAAGGACAGATACTGAAGCTGAAGCTCAAATATTTTGGCCACCTAATGAGAAGAGAAAACTCCCTGGAAAAGACCCTGATGCTGGGAAAGAGTAACACTGAAGGCAAAAGGAGAAGGGGACGGCAGAGGATGAGATGGTTAGATAGCATCACCAATGCAATGAATATGGACTTGAGCACGATCCGGGAGAGAGCGGAGGACAGGAAGGCCTGGCGTGCTATGGTCCATGGGGTCACAAAGAGTCGGACACGACTGAACGAATAAACAATAACAATGGTATATTGCTAATATTATTGCATTCAAATTAGGGATGTTGGAGAATTTCTCCACGAATCACCAGGATCACCCCTAAATTGGTGAAGAAACGGTCCGTCACCCCCCCGGGATGGGACTTACCTTTGTCGAATGTCCCTGGCGGCGGCAGCTCCCGGCGGCGGTTCGGCGGCAGTGGCGGCAGCAGCCGGTCTTCCGACCGGCTGCCGCCGCCGCCATTTCCAAGTAAAAAAACCCAAACAAATAACAAACGTGATAGGCTACATAAAGATTTACGTAGCCTATCACGGCTAGATTTTCAAAAAATAGCGTTGCCCTTATTTTTGCTGTAGTCTACGTAAATGTTTACATAGACTACACGTGCCCAAATAAGGAACACAAAAGGCGGCTCCCATGGGCGCCGCCATTTCCCTATGCGCTTTCCCCCCCCCCCAAAGTCAGACGTGATAGGCTACGTAAACATTTACGTAGCCTATCACGGCTGACTGCAGGAACACAAATGGCGGCGGCTATGGCCGCCGCCATTTGTGTCCCAGCAGGAGACGGGATTCGTGGCTGGAGGGATGGGGCACCTCTCCCCGGCCAGAATTTCGGCCGGAGGGATGGGGCGCCTCCCCCCTGGCCAGAATTTCGGTGGGGAGGGATGGGGCGCCTCCCACCCCACCCAGAATTTTGGGGGGAGGGACATAGCGCCTCCCCCCCACCGCGAAGCAAGCTGCGGGACCAGGTAAGGGACTTTCGTCCATCCCTAATTCAAACACACCAGATGACATTACACTTTCCAAGAGAGTACCAGTAGAACAAACAATGGGAAATTCCTAGGCAGAAATCACAGTGCCATTTTTCAGGTTACGTTTAAAAGGTTGTGTGTACATATATCTGTACGTAAAGATGCCAGAATAAAAATTCTGATGAAGTAAGGCCTTTTAAAAGTGTAAGTAATGGTTAATCATGAATTAAATGTTAAGTCCTTCTGCATTCCAGGGCAGCTGAACTAGGAATGGATGAATCTGTCAATTTTCATTTCTCTCAGTTTCTCATTTTTCCAATCATAAATTTGTTTTGCTTTGAACGTTGATCGCATGAACATTTTATGCATTTTTGTGCATGTTTCTCCTAATAAATGCATCCTTGTATTCAATTTTGCCTAATATACACATTGCAAGCACATTTCCTAACATAATGCATTTTAGAATGCTATTTTGTCTCATGTATGCATTTTTGTATGCATTTTACCCTAATATGCAGGGGAGTTGTTGTTGTTGTAGTTTTTTAAGAAACTGGAGAACTCCATTGCAAAATTTGGAGAAGTGTGAATTTTGAAGGATAGCTGAGTTTTTATTTACATAATTTGCATTAACATTTTTTGAACCAAACAAATTTCTCTCCCGTCCCTTAGCTATACTAAATGTGTATAATGAATGAAAAGGAGAAGCATCACTAGTCAGTGAGCAGACTTTGCTAGCATTGTATATATTTGCAGAGATATTTCCCAGGACATGTTCTTTAACAACCTCCCAGTGAGCCAGGAAAGGGAAGGAGAAATGAAACTGGATCTAGAAGATTCTATACATATGGATATTCAATTGTGCTGGCATCAGTATGTACCACGCTTGGGCAGATGCTGGAGCCTCAGCACCCCAGCGGAGCCCACCACTCACAATTGCTCAGCCTCCGCTTATGCATTTATTTTGTTCAGTGCTCTAAGGAGAACATCACTCTGGGGCATTTGGGGGGCATCTGCTTGAGTTCTAGTGCTGCCCACCACTGCCAGCTCAGCCCACCAGGGCCATCAGAGAGCATTTTGCCCATGGTCCACCTAGAGATGTACGGACTGTGTAAAATCCACTCTGTCTGTGTTTTGCGGATTGTCAGGTGCTTTTTGTTCCGTCATCCGCCCACAGACAGATGCTAATTTTTTTTCAGTATGCGGAAAAATACGGAAATAATTACGTAAATATTTACTTAAGTATTTACATTCGTATTTATATAATTTACCTCAGTCTGTAACATTTAGTGTATTGTCCCCTATTCCATTCAATGTTTCCTCAGCAGAAACTTCCATATTTTTCTACAGATTTATATGCATAAATTTCAGGAAAGAAAAAAGAAAAAACATCCGAAAGTCCACGGACTCCACACCGCCTGAGGGGAGCGCTCCGCAGCAGGTTCCACAGGTCGGATTCTTAGAAATCTGAGCTCATTTTAATCTGACTTGAATTTCTCCAGCATCCCTAGCTCCACCTCAAACCTGGAGCTGGCCCTGTGTGTTCACCTGGGTATATATTACTTCCATATGGAGGCCCAATTGGACCCACACTACCAACTATAATTAACCTCTCCTTGAATATTCCTGCCCTGATCTGCTTTTTAACTACAGTTCCCCTGTACCAAAGCATTCCAATTTGACTACTCTAGGTCACCAGATGAGAAGATGCCCCCAAGTCTCAGGTAATATGCAGATAAGCACTTTCTTTGGACCAGTTGGCTTTGAGAAGGGATTAGACAAATTCATAGCAGATAGGTCCATCAGCAGCTACCAGCCATGACAGCTAAAAGGAACCTCCAATTTGACAGGTGGTATGCCACTGGATACCAGCTGCTGTGATGGAGGAGGGATAGCAGTTTTTCACAGGAGAGGTGTGGCCTTCATGCACTGCTTCTGGGCCTGCTGGAACATCCTGTTGGAAACAGGATGCTGGAGTAGATGGATCCTGGGTTTGATTCAGCAGGGCTCTTCTTATGTTCTTTTTTTATCCAATACCAGAGGATCATCATCACAGTCAACATCAAGAAATAGTGTTGTTCATTTTCTTGACTCATTTTAAGCCATTTTTGATATTCTTCTTTCTCCACAGTGATCCCCTTGATTTTAATAGAACAGTTCTGGAGGATGGGCTGTGAAAGGAAGTGTGTATTGCCTTGCTTTCTACACGGTGTATACTTATTTCTTTAAATACTGAAATAAATACTTACCCCAATATTAGAAAACATTGTCACACATTTCAGAGTAACAGTGCTGATCTTCCAAACCAACACCAGTGCAATGGGGGTAGCAAGTAGCTGGCAGATGCATGGCTGCATCTATGGGGGTCTCTCACTGGTGGAGTCCTTTCCCTCCCAAACACTTTCTTCAAGTCTCAACTGTGCAATGTCAAGGATTGTTGGGACTCCCATCTGGCCTACCAAAGGCAGAAATTGAGGAAGGTTTAAGGCACAATCCTATGCATGTTTAGATAGAAAGAAGTCATACAAATCCCAGCATTGCTGGCTGGGGCATGCTGGGAGTTTTAGGCCTTCTTTCTGTCTAAACATGCATAGGATTGTGCCCTTAATAGGGATGTACGAAAGTCACTTACCTGGTCTCGCAGCTTGCTTGGCGGTGCGGGGGAGGCGCTTCGCTGCTCCCCCCGAAGTTCAGGCTGGGGGGGGGAGGCTTCACGCCTCGCCCGGCCGAAATTCAGGCTGGGGAGAAGCGCCCCATCTCCCTAGCCGTGAACTTCAAAAGAAAAAAACAACAACGCCCCTGTGATAGGCTACGTAACGATTAACGTAGCCTATCATGGCTAGATTTGCAAAGTCAGCCATGATAGGCTACGTTAATCGTCACGTAGCCTATCACGGGTGACTTAAAAAAAAAAAAAAAAGCCCGTACAGCTAATGGCAGCCCCCATAGGGAGCTGCCATTCGCGTTCCTTATTTGGTCCCTGTAGTCTACGTAAAGATTTACGTAGACTACAGGGACCAAATAAGGAACGCGAATGGCGGCTCCCTATGGGGGCTGCCATTTGCGTACGCGCTTTTTTTTTTTTCAAAGTCACCCGCGTTGTTGTTTTTTTTACTTTTCTTGTAATGGCGGTGGCGGCAGCCGGTCAAAAGACCGGCTGCCGCCCCCGCCACTGACGAAGATCTGCTGAACTGCCGCCGGGACCCGCCACCGGGAGGGACATTCGTGAAAGGTAAGTCCCATCCCGTGGGGGGGGCGGAGAATTTCTCCCCAGACAACCTTCGGAGGACCGAATACGTTGGCACTCAGCCCCCCGAAGTTTCGGGGAGAAATTCTCCCCCATCCCTAGCCCTTAACCCATTTGTGTGTTACTGTGCTCCTTTAAAGCAGGCTTGCGGAACAAGTTGCCTACCCGTGCTTTAAAGACCATTATTTCCTGAGGTACATGCTTAGGGATGGCAGAGAATTCTGCCACAGACTCCAATGAGCCCAGATTTTAAGAATCCAGTCCCCCGGAATCTGCGGTGGAACAAAAGACTCACCTCCGCCACCCAGGGGAATCCACACCGGCCGGATCCTACCTGCCGCCATCCATCTGCTGCTGTCCACTGCCGTCCACTGCCGTCCACTGCTGCCCACTGCTGCCTGTCTTTGGACGCAAATGGTGTCCGGGGTAGTGGCCACCATTTGCATCCCTGCCTTTTGCCATCTGCTACGCCATTTGATTTGCATCCCTGCTCTTTGCTGTGGTAGGCTACTTAAAGATTTACATAGCCTATCACAGCAAAGGGCAGGGACGCAAATGGCATCCGCTATGCCAGATGCCATTTGCATGGCAATGACCAGAAGTCCAGCTGCGGATGGGCCCAGCCGGCAGCTCCGCAGACTTGCTGCAGAGTGGAGCCAGCCAGGGAGGATTCCAGGGAGAGGGACGGATTGCCTCCCCCCACCCGGGGACTGGTGAGTATGTTTTGTACACCCCTATACATGCTGTTAACATTTGCCTCAGCAGTGTTATGCACTTCTGTGTGTATCTGTAAAATGTACATAAAGCAGAGGACTGACTCTGCTCTGGAATGGCCTCTGTTGCCTATGCCGGTGAGACCCCATAAGACTGTGTCCTATAGAGCAAATGCCATAGTACCTGCTTGTGTTCACTCTCTCTCTCCCTTTGTGGGATAGATGGGTAGAGTTAGAAGAATAGAATCATACAATCATAGCGTTGGAAGGGGCCTACAAGACCATTGAGTCCAACCCCCTGCTCAATGCAGGAAATCTGATTCCCAGGCAGTCTCCCATCCAGTTACTAACCAGGACTGACCCTGCTTAGTTTCCAAAATCAGACAAGATCAGGAACAACCAGCCCTTCTGATACCTTCTTGGCACAGAGCTTGTAACAGGCATCACAAGAAAATCCAGGCTATTTTGCAGGCTCAGGAAGGAGCCTGGGTCACTGCTACATCCTTAGCAACAGATCATTTCCAGGTGCAGATTGTACATGGCCCATTTACGCCTCTGATATTGCATAGATCAAGCTTTCCCAGCCCAAATATGCACATATTTTGATATGTGCATTTTTAATTACTTCCTTTTCCCCATAAAAATAAGCTCAGCAAAATGGCAGGAGTTTGCGGCCAGGATCCAGGGTGAGTGCAGGAGGCTGAGTAAGCTCGTGGGGGTTTGAACATGGGTCTGGGGTGGCTCGAGCAGGGACAGTGCTTCAATGGGTGCCCGCTGATGCCAGAGAGAGGTGTGTTCATCCATCCCTAGTGCAGACAGAGATAATACTGGACTGGCAGCGGTTGGTTACTTTACTTCCTGAGGGCACAATCCTATGCATGTTGTCTGGGGAATACTGGTAGTTATAGAACTTTGTTCTATCTAAACATGTATAGTAGGGGTGGACGAAAGTCCCTTACCTGTCGTCGAAGGACGTTCGCGGCGGGGGGGAGGCGCTTCGCTGCTCCCCCCGTGAAGTTCAGGCTGGGGGGGAGGCTTCCCGCCTCGCCCCGGCCGAAATTCAGAAAAAAAAGCGCGTACGCAAATGGCGGTGCCCTATGGGCGCTGCCATTTGCATTCCTTATTTGGTCCTGGTAGTCTACGTAAAGATTTAGACTACCGGGACCAAATAAGGAACGCAAATGGCGGCGCCCATAGGGCGCCGCCATTTGCGTACGCGCTTTTTTTTTCCAAAGTCACCCGTGATAGGCTACGTAACGATTAACGTAGCCTATCACGGCTGACTTTGGAAATCTAGCCATTATAGGCTACGTAAATCGTTACGTAGCCTATCACGGGGTTTTTTTGTTTTTGTTTTACTTTTTGTTTCGCGGCCGGGGAGATGGGGTGCTTCTCCCCGGTCTGAATTTCGGCCGGGCGAGGCGGGAAGCCTCCCCCCCGGCCTGAATTTCGGCTGGGCGAGGCGGGACGCCTTCCCCCCTTGCCTGAACTTCAGGGGGAGAAGCGAAGCGCCTCCCCCCACCGCAAAGCACCCCTGCGAAAAGGTAAGTGACTTTCATACATCCCTAGTTTATGGTTGGGGGGGAGGCGTTCCGTCCCTCCCCCTGGAATCCTCGCCGGGCGGAGAGGTGCTCCGTTCCTCCCCCCCCCCGGAATCCTGGCCGGCTGGCTGTGCTCTGCAGCGATGCTGCGGAGCCGCCAGCCGGCTCCGCCAGCAGCCAGACATCCGACCGTTTGCGTCCCTGCAGTCAGCCATGATAGGCTACGTAAATGTTTATGTAGCCTATCATGGCTGACTTAAAAAAAAAAAAAATGCGCATACGCAAATGGTGGCAGCCACGGCCGCCGCCATTTGCGTTCCTTATTTTGGCACGTCTTAGTCTACGTAAACATTACGTAAATCATTTACACAATGATTAACGGCCATGGCCACTGCCATTTGCGTACACGCGTTTTTGTTTTTTGATTTAAAAAGTCAGCCTTGATAGGCTATGTAAACATTTACGTAGCCTATCACGGGTTTTTTTTAAAACCTAGCCATGATAGGCTACTTAAATTTTTACGTAGCCTATCATGTTTTGTTTTGTTTTTAAACTGGAAATGGCAGCGGCGGCAGCCAGTCGGAAGACCGGCCACCGCCGCCGCCGCCAGGAAGGTCCGCCCAAGGTAAGTCTCGTCCCGGGGGGGGGCGGTAGGGCAGGCTGTTCCGCTACCGATTTCGGGGGGCCGAATGCGCTGGCATTCGGCCTCCCTGAGATCTGTGGTGGAACTTCCGTACATCCCTAACAATACAACAATGGAACCAATGACCTAGGGAGGTAGTGGGCTTTCCCACCCTGGAGGCATTCTAGATGAGGCTGGACAGCTATCTGTCAGGGATGCTCTGACTTGGATTCCTGCATTGAGCAGGGGGTTGGACTCAATGTTCTTGTAGGCCCCTTCCAACTCTACTATTCCATGATTCTATCCAAGGTGCTGAATCCAATCCCCAAAATAGGTTCAGCATCTTGGATAGCTCCTTTAGAGTTCTGACTCGTTCTGATTGAAACCCTGAGTGGATTTACAGCCCCACTGACATCGGAGTCACCAGCCTCCACTGGTGACATCCAATGTGTGATAGGGATGTGCAAACTCACCTGTGTCTGGGTTCTCTGGACTCCTGCCCAGCCCCTACCTCCCTCGCCAGTCCCTGGACTTCGTTCGAGCCCCTCCCACTCTTGGCGAGCAGTCCACACTCACCCCAGTGGCTTCATCAAGCTCTTCAGTCACCATTTCTAAAAAAAATAAAACGGCGATCGCAAAAACGGGCATGTTTTTGTATGCGTGAAAATGCACATTTTGTGAATGCACATATTATCATGGGTGAAATGCGCATTTTTGCAAAGGCACACATTAGTGTGTGTACGAAAATGTGCATTTTTAAAAATACAATATGCATTTTCGCTTATACGCAAATATGAGCATTCGCAAAATGAGCATTTTCGTGTGTGCGCAAATTTGTGCATTTTTCTGATTGCCATTTTATTTCTCAGAAAATGGCGACCGTGAAGCTCAACAAGGCTGCCGGGGTGAGTGCAGGCCATTTGCTGAGCGTGGGCAGGGGGTGAGCAGGGGAAGGGGCTTAGTGAGCAGGGCTCCGGAGTGCAGGCAGGAGCAGGTCCGCCAGATTCCTGGACTGAATCGTGCACCCATGCCATCCCTAATGTGTGAGGCAAGTTCAGTGGCTCCAACTAGCTGCTCTGCTGCTGCCCTATTACAAATGACACTCTTATTATGAGTGGCTACTACCAAAAGCAAAGCATTATGCCTACACAGTTAGATCTGTAATGTTTGAAAATGCCTTAAAATGCATTGCTGCTGCTGCTACACTATCTCCAGTGCTGCCTTCAAGGTGCCACATTTTGGCTTATTTCGAATTCATGGAACACCTTTGCATGACATTCCTTACTTGCATCTGGATAAATCCTCAGTCATCTAGGTTGCTTCCATTTTGCAAAAGTAACTGGTGCCATAGCTATTCCTCATATAGCTTGATTTCTGGAAAGTGCAACTGGTCAATAGGACATACTTTGACATAATTCATTTTAGGAGTTAAGCCTTACCATTCCATCAATGTTTTCACATACTCCAGGAGCAATAAGGCAGAATGCAGTATCCCTGACAGGCAAGTGTCTTACCTGTCTATAGATCAGGGGTACAGAACGGTTTGGGGGTGGGGGGATGGATTGCCCTCCACAATTCACCCAGTGGGCCACCCTGTTTTTCTTTTCTTTTCTTTTCTTTTCATTTCTTTTCACACAGCTGGAAAGAGTTCATTCCACACCCCCATAGTTTCTCCAAAAAAGAATTCCCTGGGCTCATGCCTATCATGCTTCTAGTAGTTGAATTGTATCTACAGCCCAACACATCTTCTTATTCAAGTTGGTTCCTGGTAGGGATGTATGCTACTGTCTGCTCCGTCTGTGTTTTGCGGATTGTCAGGCGCCTTTCGTTCCATCATCCTCCCACACATGGATGTGAATATTTTCTTTTGTCATGCAGAAAAATATGGAAATAATTACATAAATAAATATTTATGTAAGCATTTACGTAAGTATTTACATAATTTACCTCAGTACATAACAGTTAGTGTTTTGTCCCCCATTCCATTCAACATTTCCTCAGCAAAAACTTGTGTATTTTTCTATGTATTTATATGTGTAAATTTTGGAAAAGTAAAAAAAAAAAATCATGCAAAGTCCACAGACCTTGTCATGAAAGTAAAAAAACACACACATGCAAAGTCCATGGATGCTGCACAGCCTGAGGGGGGTGCTCCACAGTAGATTCCGCAGGTCAGATTCTTAGGAATCCAAGCTCATTTTAATCCATCTTGAATTTCTCCAGCATCCCTAGTTGCTGGTAGGGATGTACGAAAGTTCCGCCACGGATCTCGGGAAGGCCGAATGCCAGAGCATTCGGCCCCCTGAAATCGGTGGCAGAACAGCCCCCCGCCCCCCCAGGACGGGACTTACCTTAGGCGGATCTTCCTGGCGGCGGCGGCTCAGGTGGCGGCTCCGGCAGCGGTTCGGCGGTGGTGGCTGCGGTGGCCAGTCTTCCAACCGGCTGCCGCCATTTCCAGGTTAAAAAAAAAAAAAGTGATAGGCTACGTAAAGATTTACGTAGCCTATCACGGCTAGATTTTTTAAAAAAACACCATGATAGGCTACGTAAATGTTTACGTAGGCTATCACGGCTGATTTAAAACAAAAACAAAAAACGCGCGTACACAAATGGCGGCGCCCGTGGGCGCCACCATTTGCGTTCCTTATTTTGGCATGTCTTAGTCTACGTAAACATTTATGTAGACTAAGATGGTGAAAATAAGGGGAACACAAATAGCGTAGCTTCTACGCTATTTGCGTTAGGGATGTACGAATGTCACTTACCTTTTCGAAGGGTGACATTTGAGGTGGGGGGGAGGTGCTCCGTCCCTCCCCCCAAAATTCTGGCTGGAGGGGAGGCGCTCCATCCCTCCCCAAAAAAATTCTGGTGGGGGGGAGGCGCTCCGTCCCTCCCCCCTGCCGCCATTTGCATCCCTGCTAGCCAGCGGCCAGATGTCTGGATGCTGGCGGAGCTGGCCGGCGGCTCCGCAGAATCCCTGCGGAGCGGAGCCAGCCAGCCAGGATTCCAGGGGGGGAGGAATGGAGTGCCTTCCACCCCGGCCAGGATTCCGGGGGGAGGGATGGAACATCTCCCCCCCCCCCAGCATCAGCATAATCCGCGGAAAGGTAAGTACCTTTCGTACATCCCTAGTTGCTGGTGGTTTCCCAAACATCTGGCAGCAGAAAGCTGGGAAAGGATATGAAGGGAAAGATGGAAGGAAGGAAGGAAGTAAAACTCACCACAAGCAGAGAGCAATCAGCACAGGAAGAAGAAGAAGGAATGCCACTGAAATCACAATGGTCATGTGAACTGGCCTTCAGTCCAATCAGGTGGCAGCCCATTTTATTCCTTATTTTGTGCTACCAGGGCACTGTCCAGACCTCAGGAAGCATCTCTATCTGACCCCCTAATGAAGACATTATTAGCAGGAACTGTCTTCCCAACATCTTCAATATGTTAATCACCCAGCTTTCCAATTATGCTAATAAGATATGCAAATCGCTGTTAGCCCTCCAGCTCATAATTAACTTTCAGTGTGACACTGCTGGACAAATTCTCCATTTCAGATATAAAAGGAAGGTCTCCACCTCTTTTTGCATCACTCCAGCTATAGATTAACCATAAAATCAGACCGGCTGATGCAATCTGAAACTCTTAAAAATGATCTCAGAAAAGGCTCTTTAGAGCATCACAGCTAGGAATGGGGGCACTTAGGGATGTATGAGAAATTTGTTTCAGTTCATTTTTTATCAGAATTTACCCAGTTTGTACCTTTCAGATTGAACACAGACTCAGACACAATCTGAGTTCAAAATCTGGACATTTCTGAGCTTGCAATGTGATTCATGGACCCCCTGCCCCCCAATTTATGATTTGCATGCATACATTTTAAAAATGTGCATTTAAAAATGTGTACTTTTTTAAAAATGCATACAAATACACTTCAACCATTGGGATAAGAATGCATACATTTCAAAGATGGACACAATTGATGCGTACAGTTGAAAAAATATGCATGCAAATATGCACAGATTTTCATGCTAAAAGAAAAACACACACATTTGCAATCTGATACAGACTTGAGATGTAACAAGCTTCAAGATGGAATTTGGAGAACTTCGTCAAGCTTGAGTTTTGCAGATTCACACATCCCTACAAGAGCTCCACTTTGAAGCTTGTTTCACCCGCCTCCCATTCTTGTTTGTGACCTGGTTTGCTTGTTTGTTTGTTTGTGAGGGGGGAAATGTACATTTCCATGTGCATTTTTGAAAATTGTGCACTTCCCCACATTGGCTAAAGTGTAAAAATGTGCATTAAAAAACAAACATGTATTTTAAAGTGTACATTTAAAAACAATAACAACCAAGCACATTTTTTCTAACCCATTCACAAGTTTGAAAATGTGTGAGGTCCCCCCCCCCCAGAAAATATGTTTGTGTTCACATTCGGGTTTGCAAAAGGGGTAAGTTCTGATGATTTGCTAACAGAAACAGAATTCTCATGTATCTCTAATCATAGCAGAGTGTGTATTACTCTGCATAGCAGTCTTACACACAGTAATGTCCAGCATGCCTTTTTCTTAGTAATCAAATCCTTTTTAAAAATAAAGTGTCAGTGACTTTAGGGGACATTTTTGCATTATATCCCCTTGGGCTTTCCTTTAGGTAAATAAGAAGAGTTGAAATGTTGCCTCATTACCTGAAAATATAGACAGACACACACAGGGTGAGAGAGTTATAAGGTACCACTTTTCAATTGTACATAGTAAGACCTAAAACGGCTGCAATTTGGGTCAAAGTCAGTGCTTTGTGGCCACAAATGGTGTACGATACTGCGTTTACAGCTGCAACTTTCCTGCAATATCATGTCTTATAGGGAGCCAGACAGCCTCCCCATGTGAACTCCTCCAAACCCGGAGGTAAGTCCAGCTGCTCTGCTGTGGTCTCCACTGTAGGGATGTAAGAAAGTCACTTACCTTTTACGAAATTTGATTTGTGGGGGGGGGAGGTGCTCCGTCCCTCCCCCCCGAAATTCTGGCTGGGGGGAGGCGCCCCATCCCTCCCCCCAGAAATTCTGGCTGGGGGGGAGGCGCCCCGTCCCTCCCACCGCGAATCCTGGCCGGCCAGGTCTGCAAATGGCGGCGGCCACAGCTGCCGCCATTTGCGTCCCTGCAGTCAGCCGTGATAGGCTATGTAAATGTTTACGTAGCCTATCACGGCTGAGTTAAAAACAAAAAAACAAAACCGTGCGTACTCAAATGGCGGCACCCATGGGCGTCGCCATTTGCGTTCCTTATTTTGGCACGTCTAGTCTACATAAACATTTACGTAGACTACGGCGAAACGCTATTTGCGTTCCCCTTATTTTCGCCATAGTCTACGTAAATGTTTACATAGAGTAGATGTGCCAAAATAAGGAACGCAAATGGTGACGCCCATTGGCGCCGCCATTTGCGTACGTGCAGTTTTTTGTTTTTTGTTTAACTCAGCCGTGATAGGCTAGATAAACATTTACGTAGCCTATCACGGTATTCTTTAAAAATCTAGCCATGATAGGCTACGTAAATGTTTACGTAGCCTATCATGTGTTTAAAAAACAAAAACAAAAACCCTTGGAAATGGCGGTGGTGGCAGCCGGTCAGAAGACCGGCTGCCGCAGCCGCTGCCGCACCGCTGCCGCACCGCCGCCGGAGCCGCCGCTGCCAGGGAGATTCGCCCAAGGTAAGTCCTGTCCCGGGGGGGCGGGGGGGCAGACCATTTCGCCACTGATTTCGGGGGGCCAAATGCACTGGCATTCGGCCTCCGCAAGATTCGTGGTGAAATTCTCTGACATCCCTGGTCTCCAGAGGTTGGATTCTTTGGAATCCGGCCTCATTTGAGTCCGTGGCAGAATTCTCCATCATCCCTACTGTAATTCCAGCTTCTGTGAGGCCTGCTCCTAACTATTGATATATGGTTAATTTTTCCAGGAGTTCCTACTAACTCCCTGCAGTAGCCGACCAATCACCCATGTATATTCCTTTGTTGTCTGATTTTATTGTTTAAAATATCGTGGTGATCTTCAAACTTCAAAACACTTTATTTGTATACATTAATCACTTAAAAAAAAATTCCCTGGATGTTAGGCAGATGGCATATATTCAGAATCCCACTAGCTTGAAAAAGCGCTTTACATAGCACAGGGAATTTGGGTCTCTAGTGAAAAAATGCAATGCAGAAGAACCCAAAATATGTCAACCCGCTCTTTTACAGAGAATGCATTCCCTCTGCCCCAGGACTGCCTGAATATCAACTCCCTAAGCAAAGGAACTATACATCCACAGCACCTCGTCTTGTCAGGATTCAGTTTCATATCCACCCCATCCACACATGAGCTCTGGAACGGCCTTCTCGCTGATTTTCCCCATTTCCAAGTGTTTAAATACAATTATAATGATGATTTTTAGGCAAATGTATCAGCAGAATGAGTCGAATGCACAGTATTGGCATCATGATCAAGATCTGAAAGCATTGTATCCACCAAAAAACCTGCCACATTCTCCCCACAGTCAGTGTTGATCCAAGGTTGCTCTGAGAATTACAAAAAAGGAATTCAAGCAGCATTCAGCAAATTTGGCACCCATTTTTGTTTGTGAGATATCCACAGATAAATCACAAGTTCTCCAACACATATTAAAAAATGTTGGCTGAATAGTCTCTGCCAGTAATTCTTGGACTGTAGCTTTTTTATGGGAAGGTTTTACAAGTCGTCAAAATGCAATATTTGCAAAATGTGCTGTTCCACATAGCGCATGATTCACAGCTTGATCAAATGCTGTATTTCTGCTGCCTGGCATGATAGGTAAAGTGACTAAAGCTGCATTTTTGCTTAATTCTGCTCTGAATTCAAAGTAAGAAACAATTGTTTCATGACGATCAGTCCATACTTCAGACGGAATTTGAGTTGCTAGAAAGAGGGTTTGGAGGTGATTTTTTTAAACAAAGAAAATGAATTAGAAGTATATTTCCTCTTTGCCTCTGGTCCCAGGGGTGGGAGAGAGAGAGATTTACTCAGGCTTCCATGCCCCAAGAAGTTCAGATCTCAGATCAGCACTCAGCAGAGAAAGGCAGGATCATAGAATCATAGAGTCGTAGGCTTGGAAGGGGCCTACAAGGCCATCGAGTCCAACCCCCTGCTCAATGCAGGAATCCAAGTCAGAGCATCCCTGACAGATGGCTGTCCAGCCTCATCTTGAATGCCTCCAGTGTGGGAGAGCCTACCACCTCCCTAGGTAATTGGTTCCATTGTCTTTCTGTTGATGATGAACAGCTTTCCGTTTTGTTAAGAACAACACATGGAATTATAACCTTCTAGTAGCAAAGCAAAGCAGCTCATGCAGACTTCCACAGACTCCAACATGCATACAGACAGCGATGGAACAAAACCAGATCTACACCCAATGGGGCCAAAGCACTCTAGGCAAGCATCGGAGGGGAAATTGGACTGTTCCATTACATGCACCTTAAAGATACATCCAATATACCACAAGAAGGGCAAATGGACATTTTTTAAGGCAATATGTTTTTTGCTAAAGTATTAATTCACTATGTCCTATGTTCTATATCTGCAATCTCTCAACTAGGGATAGGCAACCTTTGGGGCCTCTTGGCCCGTTTGGGAATTTGAGAATCATAGAATCATAGAATAGTAGGGTTGGAAGGGGCCTACAAGGCCATCGAGTCCAACCCCCTGCTCAATGCAGGAATCCAAGTCAGAGCATCCCTGACAGATGGCTGTCCAGCCTCATCTTGAAGGCCTCCAGTGTGGGAGAGCCCACCACCTCCCTAGGTCATTGGTTCCATTGTCGTATTGCTCTAACAGTCAGGAAGTTTTTCCTGATGTTCAGTCGGAATCTGGCTTCCTGTAACTTGAGCCCATGATTCCGTGTCCTACACTCTGGGATGATCAAGAAGAGATCCTGGCCTTCCTCTCTGTGACAACCTACTTGAAGAGCACTATCATATCTCCCCTCAGTCTTCTATTCTCAAGGCTAAACATGCCCAGTTCTTTCAGTCTGTCTTCATAGGGCATTGTTTCCAGTCCCCTGATTATCTTTGTTGCCCTCCTCTGAATCCTCTCTGTCTAAAAAACAATAAAACAGATACTGTCCCAAGCACAACCATAAAACAGCTGCCATGAGTGGGCATGGCTAGTACCAAGGATAAGTGCCCAAAATCATGAGAAATTAAGATGGCAGCATAAGAACAGAAGAAGAGCCCTGCTGGATCAGACCAAGGGTCCATCTAGTCCAGCATTCCATTCACACAGCGGCCAACTAGCTGTTGATCAGGAACCCACAAGCAGGACAAGAATGCAACAGCACCCTCCTGCCATGTTCCCCAGCAACTGGTTTACATAGGCAGACTGCCTCTGATACTGGAGGCTCCCGCTTCACTTTGAAGCAATCCCAGTTGCCAGTAAAATAAAAATTGGGAGGGCTGGGTGTGTCAGTGGGCACCAAGGATGGTTTGTGGGGGGACATTGGTGTCTGTGGGTAGGGCTGTATGGGAATTTTGTTTATGTTTGCAAATCATGCAAACATGTCCCATTCGTAGCTCGCAAATGCAAGTAGGAGAACATATTCTCCAAAAATGTTGTCTCATTCCTGAATGTGTGTTTGCTCTGGATAAAATAGGCATTTTCACGCTTTACTCTATGGGGTGAGAGTGCACATTTTTGCTTTAAAAAGAATGTGATTTTTCCCTGCCAAAATGTGCACTTTATTTGAGTGAAATGATAAAAGAGCATGAACTAACACCGGCAATGAGGAGAAGGAGCTTCAAATGAATGTTCTGAGAATCTGGATGATTGCTTGTTCACCCATTCCTACCCATGGACTCCACATTTCCTACCCCGGCCCTAAACACATAAGTATTGATAGCTTGATGTGTATGTGTTTTGTTATAAAGTATATTTTAAAAATATATATTTATATACCACCCTTTATTTATTTAAACTATTTACATGCTGCCCTTCATTAACAAATTCCAGGGCAGTTTACGAAATTCATTAAAACCACAGTTAAAATTGAAATAAAATTCCATAATAAAATGGAAATAATAAAAAAACAATAAAATATTCACACGTGATGAACACAATTCAGTTTTGCACAAGCAGCTTTGTGTTAGGCGAAAGATGGTGTGGTTGTTGTTTTTCTTTTACCAATTAAATTAACGGTTTTAGCTTCACAGTGAAAAATAATACTAAACACATGTATAAGCTGTGCAGAAAACAGATATGAATAGCTCCTAGCCCAGCTTTCTCCAGTTGCCATCATTCCCAGCCACCACTGGAAAAAGACTGTACTACTAGCCTGTTATTCTACTACAAGTTGAGGAGTGAAAGAAGCCTAGCATAGACAATTGCTTCTGAATACTGTAAGAATGATACTTCAGTTATATGGAATGCTTTTGTAACCCACCACCACTGGTATATGTTTCTTTAAGAATTTGAGTAGGAATATTCCTGCACATGCTCAATAAAGGAGTGAGATAGGGAGCGGTCACCATTTTAGGCAGTTACCAAAATTGCAGTGTAGAAGAAGCTTGTTTTATCCTCCCTGCAAGACCCTGAACCTTAAGACAGGTTAGTAGGGAGGTTTCCTTTTGATTTTTTTTTTTGTTTTAAGACAGAGTCATGATTTTCTTTTACAAATGCTATGAGTTTCTTGTTTGTTTATGTTCTTTTTATATTGTATAAAGGGTTGTTTAACAAAGTTCCTGTGGGACCCTGATCCAGTTCTGAGAAAAATTGCTGTAGAGCTGGAGTGAATGGAGTAGACATGGTTTCCTTCTTCGGCCAGCAGAAAAAAAATCAAGCTAGAGAGAGAAGTTGTATTTATATTTTTGTTGTGGACTCAAGCTAAAAAGAAAAAGAGAGAGACAGGACTTTGGGAGGGCTGTGCTCTGTTTTATTGTTTTGGTGATAAGTGGATTGTTATGCATGTAAAGTTATTACATGTACACTATTGTTTGAAATTAAGATACTAAAATATATGTTAATTGTTCCTCTACAAACCCTTTTGTGAGCACCTTTAGAGACCCTGAAGAAGTGTCACACTCTCAAGCATTCAAAGCACCTTTCATACATTATCTCAGTAAAATCCATGCAACAACCCTGTAAGGCAGGCCAATATAATTAACTTTATTCACAGACGGTGAAGGAGACTGAATCTGAAAGACAGTGGTTTGCCTAAGGCCATCAAGGGAGTTTGTTACAGAGGTGACCTTTGAACTTGAGAGTTCCTGGTTCGGAATGCAATTGCTTAGCCACTATGCTAGTGATGAGTGCAATACATTCCCAGGCCAGATTGAAACCTATGAAAAGAACAAAATTAAGTTGCTGCTTTATTATTATTATTTAATGTTTCTCTTCACATTTCTTTTTGCTGCTGTATGTTGGTAACAACAAAATATACAGCAAACATACTGCATGTTCTTGAGTAGGACCTCATGCAGAACCAAGCCCATTAGGAAGTGAATGTAAGTGTTTATGTTAGGTAACTCCAGAGGCAATTCCACAGCCGTGTGTGCCTCATTTAAAGCTGATTAACTGGTTATCTGGGACTTCAGCGATGGTAAATTAGCCCATTTTGCCAAATGGCCATCGAATAGATTCCTGCTTGCAAAAGTACAAAATACACAGAGAGAGAGAGTTGGTAATCTGTTCTTGCAATAACTTTGCAATTACAAGGTTCCCTTCTTCCAAGAAAATAAATATATAGGCCTGATACCTTAAATTCTGTTTCTATTATGTATGTTTTGTGAAGGTTTTCAAATAATTTCTAACACAGTACATACCAAGGATATCTTTTCATAGCTCCTGTCTCAAAGCCCACTCTTCCACTCTATGCATCCTTCACCTCAGACCACCTTTGTATGAATTGACACAAATGTTAGTAAAAGCAAAGGGGGATGCTGGACTAAGAGCTTTTCTGCAGGAGGCTGTTAATCCACTGTGTCTATTTTCGTTTTTGTCGCAGAATTGAGTTCCAAGCACTATGCAAAGAGAGCATCCTTTCCTGCTTTTCTACTGCATAACCTTTAGGTGACACTCTGGTATAATGGAATAGCAGAAATATACAAGCGGAAAAAGCATTTTTCTTTCATTTTCAGAAATAATACTTTTTCCCTGCTCTAAAATAACTCACCAAAAGTGCTGTTTAAAAACAGAAGCAAAGCTTAAGGGTCACAATATCATCTAAAAAACCCATAAACAACCATGTGTAGGGAATGATGAGCACACAAGTGCCTTGTGTAGAAAAGCTCTAAGCATCTCCCTCTCTTCTCAGTTGGTATATACATCTAAGTTTCCCTTCCCCATCCTGGTGCTGTCCAGGTGTGTTGGGCTAAAGCTCCCATCATCTCCAGGGAGCAAGCTGGTTGGGGATGGTGGGCATTGCAGTCCATCTGAGAAGCACCAGGTTAGGGAAGGCTGCTCTAAGGAATGCCTACACATTCCTTAAATTGATCAACAACATGGGGCAAAGGGAAAATGAAAATAAATTCATATATTGGTTTATCTGCACATGCAAACACTTGAACATGGCCAGTAAGTTGCTACATCAGATCAGAAATATTTTTTAAAAGGGCATAATTTCCATCTGATATAAAGTTTAAATGGCCAAAGTCAGTTAGGTGAATGATTTATCCCGTTATTTTTCTCCCTTTGACAAACCTGCCCCTAAAACCTAGATAAAAGCTATAAATTGGAAGAGAGAGAGACACATCACTCACTGTAGAGAGAAATGGTCTGCTACAGCTAGCAATTAGCCTCAGGGTTTCAGGTATTTTTCTTTTCTACTAAACTCACCAGAAGCTGGGGGGGGGGGGATTTCAAAGGAAATTCCTGCTTGAACTGCACCACCCTACAGTTGCCATTGGTAGACTGGATTCTTTCTCTTCTCCATCACTGATGACTTTCAAAGAGTTGCATTATGTAACATTTGCAACTGATTTTTGCAGTTAAGAACACATGAAGACCTGTTTGTTATATCAGTTGTTGTTGTTGTTCAGTCGTTAAGTCGTGTCCGACTCTTCGTGACCCCATGGACCATAGCATGCCAGGCCTTCCTGGCCTCCGCTCTCTCCCAAAGCGTGCTCAAGTTCATATTCATTGCATCGGTGATGCTATCTAGCCATCTCATCCCCTGCCGTCCCCTTCTCCTTTTGCCTTCAGTCTTTCCCAGCATTTCAGTGAGTTTTCTCTTCGCATTAGGTGGCCAAAATATTTGAGCTTCAGCTTCAGTATCTGTCCTTCCAATGAGCAGTCAGGGTTGATTTCCTTTAGGATTGACTGATCTGACCTCCTTGCAGTCCAGGGGACTCGTAAGAGTCTTCTCCAGCACCACAGTTCAAAAGCATCAATTCTTCTGCACTCAGCCTTCCTTACAGTACAGCTCTCACAGCCATACATTACTACTGGGAAAACCATAGCTTTGATTATACAGACCTTTGTTGGCAAGGTGATGTCTCTGCTTTTATTTTTTATTATTATTAAATTTATTAATCGCCCATCTGGCTGGTCACCCAGCCACTCTGGGCGATGTACAACATACAATAAAAACAGTTTAAAACAATAAAATTCTACAATAAAAACATTTTCTAAAATACCCTAACCCACCCCAAATGCCTGCCTGAACAACAACGTTTTTAATGCACGACGGAAGCTCATTAAAGAGGGGGCATGACGGAGTTCCCTAGGGAGGGAGTTCCACAGAGTGGGGGCCACCACAGAAAAGGCCCTCTCCCTCGTCCCCACCAGTCTAGCTGTCCTGGCTGATGGGACAGAGAGAAGGCCATCCGAGGCTGATCTTGTTAAGCGGCCTGTCTGGTGCTGCTGGAGGCACTCCTTAAGATAGGCTGGGCCGTAACCATATAGGGTTTTAAAGGCCAAAACCAACACCTTGAATTTGGCCCGGAAAACAACTGGTAACCAGTGCAACTCCTTCAGCACTGGAGTGATGTGATCTCGCCGGCCGCTGCCTTTAATCAGGCGAGCCGCCGCATTCTGTACCAGCTGCAGTTTCCGAACCGTCTTCAAGGGTAACCCCACGTAGAGCGCATTACAGTAGTCTAAACGAGAGGAGACCAGGGCATGTACTACTGATGGGAGCAGATGGTCGGGAAGGAAGGGGCGCAGCCGCCATATTAGATGGAGTTGATACAGCGCTGTCCGGCTCACAGCTGACACCTGAGCCTCCATGGACAGCTGGGAGTACAAAATGACCCCCAGGCTGCGGACCTGGTCTTTCAAGGGCAGCCGTACCCCATTCAACACCAGGTCAACATCCCCCAGCCTCCTCTTGTCTCCCACCAAAAGTACCTCGGTCTTGTCAGGGTTCAGCTTCAGCCTATTCCTCCCCATCCAGCCACTCACCATCTTCAGACATTTGGACAGGGATTCTACGGCCAACTTTGGTGAAGATTTAAACGAGAGGTAGAGCTGCGTGTCATCCGCATATTGATGACACTGCACCCCAAACCTCCTGATGATAGCCCCCAGCGGCTTCACATAGATGTTAAATAGCATCGGGGAGAGGATGGAACCCTGTGGCACCCCACAAGCAAGTGGCCACGGGTCTGAAACCTCCTCTCCCAGTGCTACCCTCTGGTACCTGCCGGAGAGGAAGGACCGGAACCACCGCAATACGGTGTCCCCAATGCCCAACCCCTCCAGGCGGTCCAGGAGGATACCGTGGTCAACGGTATCGAAAGCCACTGAGAGGTCGAAGAGAACAAGGAAGGAGCATTCACTCCTATCCAGAGCCCTCCTCATATCATCTACCAAGGCGACCAAGGCCATTTCTGTCCCATGCCCAGGCCTGAAGCCCGATTGAAATGGGTCTAGATAATCAGTTTCTTCCAAGTGTGCCTTCAACTGCACCGCCACCACCCGCTCAATCACCTTGCCCAAAAATGGCAGATTTGAGACTGGGTGAAAGTTGTTCAGAACTTGAGGATCCAAGGAGGGCTGCTTTAAGAGCAGTCTTATCACTGCCTCCTTGAGGGCTGATGGCATCACTCCCTTCTCAAGGGAGGCGTTCACCACTGCCTTGATCCCCTCACCCAGTCTCTCTCTGCAGCTCATAATGAGCCAAGATGGGCAAGGATCAAGTAAGCAGGTGGTCGGCCGTACCAATGAAAGCACCTTGTCCACTTCATCAGGAGGAAGAAGCTGGAACCGATCCCACAAAACTGGTTTGCCACAGGCCGCCTCTTGCTCACTAACTGTATCCACAGTGTGCAGAGTAACACACCTAATCTGATCAATTTTATCTGCAAAGTGCCTTGCCAAGGCCTCACAGGAGGCCTTAGAATGCTCCAGTGGTTCCGGAGCCACAGGACCAACCAGGCTCCAGACCACTTGGAACAGCCTCCTGGGACAGCACTCTGCAGACACGATGGAGGCAGCATGATATTCCTTTTTTGCTGCCTTCACCACCACATGATAGGCTGAAGATACAGCTCTAGCCCGTGCCTGATCGTCTTTGGAGCGAGACTTCCGCCACCAGCGCTCTAGCCGTCTCACCTCCTGCTTCAGAGCTCGTAACCGCGGATTGAACCATGGTGCAGTCCGAGCCCTGTTCAGGGGGAGAGGGCATTTCGGAGCCACCTGATCTAATGCCCCAGTGATTGCGGCATTCCAGCCACCCACCAGGGTCTCAACCGAGTGGCCGTTGGCATGCCCCAGAGAATCCCCAAGTGCGTTCAGGAATCCATTTGGATCCATAAGACGCCTGGGGCGGACCATTTTAATGGGTCCTCCACCCCTGCGGAGGGGTTGTGGAACCGAGAAGTCCAACATCACCAGATAGTGATCTGACCATGACAAGGGGGTGGTGGATATACCCCCGACTTCCAGATCACTCCCCACTTCTCCAGAAACAAACACAAGGTCTAGTGCATGACCGCTACATGGGTGGGCCCAGTTAGAATATGGTGCAGCTCCCAGGAGGCCATGGTCTCCATGAAGTCCCGAGGTGCTTCTATGAGGATGGCCTCCGAATGTACATTGAAGTCCCCCAACACCAGTAAGTTAGGGGACTGTACACGCACATCAGAGACCACCTCAAGCACCTCGGCCAGGGAGTCAGTCGTGCAGCGGGGTGGACGGTACACGAGCAGAATCCCCAGACTGCCCTTCGGGCCCAACCTCCAGTACATGCACTCAGCAACCTTGGTCTCCCGGAGAGGGGGTCTGGTGAAGACCAAGGACTCTCGGTAGATAACAGCCACTCCCCCTCCCCGATCCCCAGCCCTCGGCTGCTGTGAATACGAAAATCCAGCTGGACACATGGCTGCAAGGGTTGGAGCAGCAGCCTCGGCCAGCCAGGTCTCCGTAATACATGCCAGGTCTGCACCCTCATCCAGGCTCATGTCATGGATGAGGGAGGTTTTCTGGGTAACAGACCTGGCATTGCAGAGCAGCAAACAAAGGCCAGAAGATGGGGTCACACCTCCCCCAGCCATCCTTTGGCTCTGGACAGGCCCGGAGCAGGGGACAGATATTACACATCTCTCCCTTGTTCCCCTTACCTGGCATGGCCTGCCCCTAGCGCTCCGCCAGCGCCTGCCGCCCAGCCTAGGTATCTTCTGGCCCCCAACACTCCCCCCACTGCCTCCATCAGGTGGACACATGCCCCCTCACTCGCGCCTATCAGGCAGGCTACCCACCCCTAAAAACACAACAAAATCCCCCAGAAATTAAAACAAAACAAAAATTAAAAATCCCCTTAAAAATAATAATGCCAGGCAGGAGTCCACAGGGAAGGGAAGGCCAGGTGGTGGTGGTGGTGGTGGTGGTGGTGGTGGTGGTGGCGGCGGCCTGCAGCAGCAGCAGGCCCGCCTCTTCCCCAGTGGTGGTAGTGGCCTCTCATGCAGGCCCTGGCTCTCCCAGGCCACCTCAGCCAGCCAGCTTATGTAGCCCCTCCAGGGAGGGCAGGTGGAGCAGCACAGCTGGCTCGGTACCTGGGGGCCTGGTCCTGCAGGGACTGGTGGTCTGCCAGGCAGAAGTCTCCAGGGAAGGCCTGGTGGTGGTGGCAGCGGCAGTGGCGGCGGTCTGCTTCTTACTATGCTGTCTAGGTTTGCCATAGCTTTCCTCCCAAGGAGCAAGCGTCTTTTAATTTCATGGCTAGTTGGCTACAGTCACCATCTGCGGTGAACTTGGAGCCCAAGAAAATAAAACCTGTCACTGCTTCCATTTCTTCCCCTTCTATATGCCAGGAAGTGATGGGGCCAGATGCCATGATCTTAGTTTTTTTTAATGTTGAGTTTCAAACCAGCTTTTGCACTCTCCTCTTTCACCCTCAACAAGAGGCTGTAAAGTTTTGTAAAGTCCATATGCTAATCACAATTATTTACCTAAATATTTATAGAAGGGCTTCTGAAGACCAACATTCTGAAGACCAACATTCACAAGAATCCTCTAATTTGTCCAGAGCTCTGCGCCTAAAAAGATTATTGTCATTAGTAGCTATTAATTTCACGCAATTGTTAGTGTTGTCAGCTTTTTAGAGAACGATTTCTGTATGCAAAAATGCTAATAGGAATAAAGATTCCAAGGTACACTAGATACCAACCATGAGGGAGGGGCTGTAAAATAGAAGATCAAAATATTGGAATAACCAAGGAAATCAGAAGAGTGCTGTATGGTCCGATTTTGCTTTGCATTTAGTTCAGAATAGACTAAGTCATTTTGGGGGGTGGGGGTTGCAGAGAGAAGGGAATGAACAAAAAAGAAACCAAACCAGCTCTTTTCATATAGCCTGCAACTAGAATATGCCTGAAATAATTTATTGATTAAATACCCAATCCAATGGCCATCAGACAGCATCTCACCCCAGGGGCCATAGGATGCAGATGGAGTTCCAGCCTTGGAGGATATCTGAGTTTAGATCCACACCCCACACCCTCCCAGCCCTTCTCTGCCAACATGGAAACTTCTGGGGCGGCTCCCTCACTCGAGATCAGAACTCTAACCTCAGGAAGGAGGAGGAAGGGATGGGCCAGTGGGTGGGGCAGGGGTCATGGATCCAACATCCCCAGAGCTGCTTTACAGCCCCCAGTTCAGATGGAGAGTTAGACTGGTTCTGAGGTCCTTCTAATGAAAGCCCTATAATGGGAAGACAGAGAGGCAGAAAATGCCTCCGCTATTCCTCCCGCCCAGCTGGCAAGTGTCCAACAGGGCATTGGATAGATGGGTCCTTCTGAGATCAGAACACTCCATCATTTGGGTTCAGAGCCCATAAGATTACTCTCTAAATGTACTTCACTTGAGTCTCACTTACAACTATGTCTTCTTCCATATCCCCCCCCCCCCCCAGGTGACTTGATAAACCAGACTTCACCCTCATACTTCCTTCAACTCAGGTAGGAACTACTAAATGTTTGCAGTTCGACAGTATGAACTGGTTTTCAAGTTTGGTTTTGTAGTTTTCCTCAGCATGTGGAGTACAAGGGGACAAAGGAGGCTTGCCCTCTTCACTAGGGATGTATGGATTTTGTGAAATCCATTCTGTCTGTGTTTCATGGATTGTCAGGCATCTTTCATTCTGTCATCCGCTCAATGATGGAATCAGATTTTTTTTAGGGATGTACAAGAATGTTGTGTATAAGTGCTAATGCACACTTACACTAATGCACATTAGCACAAGTGTGGATTTGTGCAAATCCTTGCAAAATGTTTTAAAAAATGGATTGCAAGTCTACAGAATCCATGTAACTTTCTGGTCTGCTGCAGAATCCACAGGTCAGATTCACAGAAATCCACACTCATTTGAATCCATTGCAGTTTCTCCAACATCCCTACCCTTCACTACAGGGGGAGTGATTTGGCTGGATTTTGTGGGTGTCAGAGAGTTAAGGTAATTGAATCTCCCCTTCCTTAATATCAGCACTCTTTATTCTTCTAAAGAACCTCTTGCTAGAAGGGGCCAGAATTATTGGTGGGGTTAGGTTTATTTCTAGAGCTAGCATAGCTATAGTCCTGTTTACCTTACGCCCACAGTATGTTCTACCACTGGGAAAACAGATTTCAATAAGTCCAATGGGCTAGATTATTCCCTATTCCCCTCTGATTATTTCATACACCCATGCTCCAAAGTTCATCTTCTTATAATCTGTGCCTATATTTCTATCCCTAATGATAATAGAAAATTCTGGACTTTGGTCAACCAGAAGGGAGTGCAAATGTTTCCTCTCCAACACTGCTATCCCTGGGCCCATCTACACCAGAGATTTAGCCTGGTGCTACTGTGGCTGACAGTCATCCATGTCACATGATGTTATTGCCACTCCACAGCAAACCCCACCTTCCCAGTTGAGAACCCACTCTTTTGCAAAGGCATTTTGTCCCACATTTTCCCTTTAACCCAGCTTCCACATGGGTCCTGTGGAGTGTGCCCCATATCTCTGAATTAAATGTGGCTTAGTACATGTGGGGGTCTTTTGGAGGGGTGATTTTGCATCACCATAGGTGGGCTGTCCCTTTTCTTTTGTTGTTTTTCCCTCTGCATCCATTCATGGCAAGGAAGATAAGGGTGAGTAGCAAGCCACTAATTGGCTAATTGCTGAGAAAGAGGTATTGGCTAAACATGTCTACTCAGATGTAAGGAGCAGAGAGAACGGGTGTGAAGCCATTCTCCCAGGCTTAGAGATGAAAAGATCAGAGGGGAGGAAGGAAAGTTGCACTCATAAGTGCTTTTTCAGACGTGCACAGGAGCGAATGATCGGGGCCTTGTAAACAGGTCTTCTCAGATGTAAGGAGCAGAGACAAGGGGTGGGTGCAGCAGCAGGGAAAGGGGCGAGGTGCGAGCCTGTTGTTTAAAATCTAGGGATGTCAGAGAATTCCTCCATGGATCTCGGTGAGGCCGAATGCCAGTGCATTCGCTCCCCCGCCCGAAATCCGTGGTGGAACAAAGTGTTCCATAAGTATTCATCCATGGTGGAATACTTACATAGCCTATCACGGCTTAACTAAGGGAACGCAAATGGCGCTGGCTATGGTGGCTGCCATTTGCATTCCCCCTTTTTTTTTTGCCGTTTTAGCCTACATAAATATTTACATAGGCTATTACGGTGAAAAAAAAAGGGAACACAAATGGCGGCACTACGCCATTTGTGTTCCCTTTTTTTTGCCGTAATATCCTATGTAAATATTTATGTAGGCTAAAACAGGGGGAAAAAGGGAACGCAAATGGTATCCGCCGTAGACACCGCCATTTGCGTCCACTGTTTTGTTTTGTTTTTTGCCGTGATAGGCTATGTAAATATTTACCTAGCCTATCACGGCAAAATACAGCGACACAAATGGCGGCAGCTACGGCCGCCGCCATTTGCATCCCTGCAGGCTGCCCAGCGGCCAGATGTTTGGCTGTGGGCGACCCCAGCTGGTGGCTCTGAGGAATGTCCACAGAGCATTGCTGGCCGGAGAGAATTTCGGGGGTAGGGACGGAGCGCCTCCCCCCCCACCGTGAATGTCACCCTTTGAAAAGGTAAGTGACTTTCGTACATCCCTATTAAAATCTCCACTCTTACAGGAGAGCAAAGGAATGGAATGATTTAATCTTTGGCTTCTCCCTACACTGACCATTGCAGGGGTTGGAAATGCGTATCTCCGTATCTCCACACCTTCGAATATGAATAGGGCCGGTTCTCCTTTTTAATTTCTTTGCCTGAAGGAACAATGAGCTGGCATGGATAATCATGTCTAAGCAGAAGTAAATCACTTTTTTTCCTTCTTCTTCTTCTTTTTTTTTTATTCCTCAGAAAGTCAGCAGGCTGCTTTTGGGTTCCCTTTGTAACCAAAAAAACCCTCCAAGCATCATCAGCATCATACTATCGCACCTCTGAAAGCTTACTGAATGGCCAAAAAAAAAAAAAAATTCCCTCCGAAATTCTCTCTTTGCCTCAAGGAACAACTGCTGAAACCGGGCCAATAACCATTTCTGGCCAGAAGTAAATCACATTCTGTTCAATGTGCTTTGGCTTCTCCCTGTGCTGACCACTGGAGGTTTGGAAATGGGTATCTCCATGTCTCATTCCCATCCATTGCACTTCGCTGAGCACTGAAAGGAGGATAGGGGCAGGGAGCAAGCCTGCTGTTATGACTGTGCATGCATATGGAAGAGTGAAGATCCACAGAACTTTTGATGATTTGATGATTTTTAAAAGCTGATATCCCCAATTGACCCTTACTCCTGCCGAGAAAGGACGGATGTGAAGGGAGGTGTTTGCTAAACATGCCTAGTCAGAAGTAACTCATTCTTGTCCACTGTAGTGCACTGAGCCCAGGAGCTGGGGAGGAAGCCTCTGCCCATTCGCTCCCCACACCTACGTGGTTCATGAGGTTCATTCTACTTGCAGGACTCCACCCACCCAATCCCGAATTAATGCAGTTTCAGGTGCCATTTGGCTTGTGCAAGCATTTTTGTTTTTGTTATATTGGTTTACTGGTTACCATCTGCTGCCAGAGAAGCAAACCCCAATTGGTTAAAATCCAGATTTAAACAGAAACGCATCATAAAGCATGTCCATGTGGATAGGCCCCTGGAGAGGAGACAACTTGCCAGAAAGGATGATTTGCAATCACCACAGAAATTGGGGGAGGGGGTGGCATGGGGTTTAGAAGATATTTAAGCACAGAACATTAGAGGGCAGCATGAGCAGATGCTTTGATTTCCCACCTCTTCTATTGGAGAGGTGTGAGATGCCTGATCAAAATGCTTCAGGAGGGATCATGTAGTTTTGCCCACAGTAGATTTCTGTGTTTGTGTGTCCCAATGTCAGGGTGGAAACTGAACCTATAGAACCCCAGAGCAGTTCTGATTCTGAGGAGGATCAGCAATCTGTGGGAGAGGAGCCAGCTCATCCCTCACAGGCACAGCAGCTGGCAGAGATTCCTCCTGCTGGCACTCCTGAGATAGAGAGTGATCCTAGCAGTGAGAAAGTGTGGGAACGGGGCTTGCTAGACGCTCGACGCAGATGCAAGGAGCGACGAGCGATGGAGGGCGCGGAAAGGAGGCGTAAGACGCAAGCAACGGCCACCTCCCGTGGACCCAAGGGAAAGAGGGAGGATCTCTCCCTAGCCCATAAGTTCAGGGTCTTCAAGTGACTCTCCTTCAAATGGGGATCAACTGCCTACTCGGAGCATAGGCTACTCTGCTGTTCCTTGCTTAGTCGCTGGTGATTAGCATCTGAAAGAGCCATTAAGTTGTAAAAGGATTAAAGCCTTGAAAAGAATCCTTTTGTCTGTGTCTTGAGTTGGCTATTGGAGTCTACTGAAACAGGCCGCTAGGGCGCTCCTGACACCCAACACCCTTCCCCTCAAATACACACACAGATACAACATATTCCTTTTTACACTTACTGTTTCAAGTTGTCCTTCTTTCATTTGCTAAAGCATTATCCTTTTGTCCAAGGAGACTGCTGATTTCTCATACAGTTTTATTTGAGGGCTCTCAGAAAATTCTTTAAAATGCTGGCGATGTATTCAGGTTGCAAGTGTTGCTTTCTCTCTCCATTTTATAGAGCATATGTTTTTGTGTGTACCACTTCCTTCCAATCTATGTCTGTTTCCCACTCATAACCTGCTTCTTGTGATGAAGGACATGATGCTTGAATCAGTTTCACATGTACAGTGACTGCTGCTTGTTCCAGTTTAGCTCTTTCGATGTCATAAAGTAGAGCATATGCTCTTGACAGAACATCTGCAATTACTAGACAATCTCCTTCCTGGGTAGGAATTTATAGTACTTACTCAATATCGTATAGCCCAGCTATGTTTGTTCTTGATCGTTGTCTCTCTGGGAAATGGTAAGGTTAGAAGGAAACCTAGCCTTAGACGATATCCTACAGTCTGTGCCTAAAACGCTTTGAAAAACAATCTGAAATTATTATTTTTAAAGCTTATGTCTTTTTCTTTCTTTCTTTCTTTCTTTCTTTCTTTCTTTCTAGATGGCAGAGTACTCTCTAGAAAAAAATAAATGAAATAAAGTAACAACAATCTACTAATGGAGTTAGGGTACAAACATATAAATAGGTTGAGGTTTGTTTGTTTTTACTTATTTTGTAATATCGCTTCTGTGGTTTGTAAATTTGAAACCGTGTGTTAACTATTTTATTTTAGGGATTTCTTCATATCATAATATTTGGAAGAAAGAAATTAATTTCCTAAGATTTTGTTCACTAGATCCATTAGTAGTACCATGTGAAACAATTAACTGACCAATAGGCTATTCATGGAGGATAAGGCTGTCAATAGTTACTAGTTCCTGATGGCTAGCCATGTGTGAACACATCCTGGCTTGGGTTCTCATTATGCATCATGCCTCTAATATTGTGCATAGTAAGCTTTCCTGGCCCCAAACTGTGCATATTTAAATATGCACATTTTTAAACTCATTTTTTCCATTTAAAAAAAGTGGCAAAATGGCAGGCGCTCGCTGGACGGATCATGGCAAATCCGGGAGGGTGCAAGTGGGAGTGAAGGAAGGGGCTCAGCAGGCACAGTCTGGGAGTTGTGGGTGGGGCGGGGATTGATGGACTCGTGGACCCAGTTGGGCGTCTGCAACATACCTACTGATGGCTATATTCTACCTCCAGTTTCAGAGACAGTATACAAAAATCGAAAACCCAATAGAATATAATAAAAAATAATAACCTGCCAGACATTACACTATAACAGACAAGGGAAACAGGTATATAAAATAGACAACCCACATCAATGAATGTAAAATGACTGGGCAAATAAATACATTTTGACCTGGTGCCAAAAAGAATACAATGTCAACACCACTTGCACCTCCCTAGGGAGGGTGTTCCAGAATCAGCACACCACCACAGAGAAGGCTCTCTCCCTTATTGTCACATAACGCACCAATAGTGTTTATTTATTTCAGAAGAAATATGCCATCTATCTTTTCTATTTTTTAAATCTCAAAGTGAGATTTAATTCAAAATAACATACAGTAAAACCAATCAATAAAACCATAAAATAGCAATAAAACCATTAAAATAACCAAGGGCAGCTGGGAATGCTAGCAGTCAGGAAAACGCCCAGGCAAACAAATATATATTCAGGTTTCAGTGGGAACACTCCACACTAGAGTCCACCTGATCTCATTGGGGAAATTAATCCATATAGTAGGCTTCACAAAGAAGAAGCCTTCCTCTGCACCACATAAGATTATAAGAAGAGCCATACAAGATCAGATCAAGGTCCATCTAGCCCAGCATTCTGTTCACACAGTGCCCAGCCAGCTGCCCCAATGGGAAGCTCACAAGTAGGACATGAGTTCAACAGCACCCTCTCACTCATGTTCCCCAGCAACTGGTATACATAGGCATACTGCCTCTACTGAAGGTAGCATATAGCCATCAGGAATGAGAAACTATTGATAACCTACTCCTCCATGAATTTGTCTAACCCCCTTTTAAAGCCATCCAAATTGGTGGCCATCACTACGTCCTGGGATAGGGAATTCCATAGTTTAACTATGTGCTGTGTGAAGAAGCCCCCTACCTTTTACCTGTCCCAATCTCCCACCAATCAGTTTCATGGGATGGCCATGGGTTCTAGTATTACGAGAGGGAAAGAGAGAGAGAGAGAGAGAGAGAGAGAGAGAGGTCTCCCTATGCGCTTTCTCCACACCATGCATAATGTTGTACACCTCTATTAGGACTCCCCTTACTTGCCTTTTTTAGGCAGTGGTATATTAAGTAAGGCCTCTTCCTCAGAACAACAAGTCTCATGCAACCTATAAGGGAGAAGGTGGTCTTTCAGATAACCTAGTCCTGAACTGTTCAGGACCATATAAACCTGCAATAACACCTTGAACATGGCTTGCTCATTAACTGGCTAGCCTCCAGTGAGAGAGATGAATCCAAGAGCATCCCAAGTCTTGTTCTAGTGTACAGGGAGTTCAGCTTCATGCAGGGCAGGGAAATTACTCAACTCTCAGACCTGGGAACAACCCATCCACAAAGACTCTTATCTTACCATGATTCAATTTCAGTAGGTTGGCCCTCTATCTAATCACTGCATCTAGGCCATGCATGGCTGCACTTGACTCAGATGTTAGAGAGAAATAAGAACAGTCCAGTTTGTTGTTCGTGGTGGCCTGAGTCCTACTTTACATAGGACAGTGGACTATTTGATGGGCTGTCAGAGATCAGACTTTTATTTGAAGACATCCTGTATTTGAAGGATCATCCATTCCATGTCCAGTTTAAAGATAAAGAACCGTAAGAACAGACAGAAAGACCTTGAAGATGCTCATCAATCCTTAGCACCTGTACAGCAGAATGAGCAGGCAGGTGCACAGCTCACTTGGTCACATTCTTCTCCACTATGGTGAGATTTTGCAGAGTACATCATGAGAAACGCCGGGTTGGATGAATCACAGGTCGGAATTAAGATTGCCGGGAGAATTATCAGAACCTCCGATATGCAGACGATACCACCCTAATGGCAGAAAGCGAAGAGGATCTAAAGAGCCTCTTGTTGAGGGTGAAAGAGGGGAGTGCAAAAGCTGGTTTGAAACTCAACATTAAAAGAACTAAGATCATGGCATCTGGCCCCATCACTTCCTGGCATATAGAAGGGGAAGAAATGGAAGCAGTGACAGATTTTACTTTCTTGGGCTCCAAGATCACCGCAGACGGTGAGTGTAGCCATGAAATTAAAAGACGCCTGCTCCTTGGGAGGAAAGCTGTGGCAAACCTAGACAGCATAGTAAGAAGCAGAGACATCATCTTGCCGACAAAGGTCCGTCTAATCAAAGCTATGGTTTTCCCAGTAGTAAGGTATGGCTGTGAGAGCTGGACTATAAGGAAGGCTGAGCGCCGAAGAATTGATGCTTTCGAACTGTGGTGCTGGAGAAGACTCTTACGAGTCCCCTGGACTGCAAGGAGGTCAAATCAGTCCATCCTAAAGGAAATCAACCCTGAGTGCTCCTTGGAAGGACAGATACTGAAGCTGAAGCTCCAATATTTTGGCCACCTAATGCGAAGAGAAAACTCTCTGGAAAAGACCCTGATGCTGGGAAAGACTGAAGGCAAAAGGAAAAGGGTACGGCAGAGGATGAGATGGCTAGATAGCATCACCGATGCAATGAATATGAACTTGAGCACACTCCAGGAGGGAGCGCAGGACAGGAAGGCCTGGCGTGCTATGGTCCATGGGGTCACGAAGAGTCGGACACAACTGAATGACTGAACAACAACAGCAACAACAATGGTGAGATTTATTGTATTTAGGGATGGGTGAAAATTTTCAGTTCAGTTTTTTTTTTTTAAGAATTTACTAAAATTTGTGATGTTCATATTTGGGACAAAGATAGAGATTTATTTATTTATTTAATGAATGTGGCAGAAAGTGAAATTGACAGATCTGGCCAGTGCAGATGGGTGAGAATTTTGTTTCTGTTTGTTTTTGTTAAGAATTTACCAATTCTTATTGGTAAAATAAATTCACAATTCACAAAGCTCTTCATATTCAGGAGAACAAGAACTGGAGATATAAGAAATTCAAATGTGGGAGAAAGCGAAAGTGGCAGATTTTTCTACTTGTAATTTTGATTCTGTTTAAATTATAATAATTTTTCCCAAAATTACATCTATACATAAAAATCAGAGCACTTCAGCTATTGGGTGGTATACCAATGAAATAAATAAATAAATCAGTGTCTACTTTTGCGCTTTTGGGGAGTGATGCATTTCCTCCTTACTGGTGATCCATAGGTGTCCATCCTATGTACAACATATGTCCAAGGCTCTGCATTGCACCTTTCTGTTAGGTACCAAGAGACAATCTTGCCTTTAGTTCTCACCCCACTGTAGCCTCATTTGCAACTCCCAGCCAAGATACTGTAACATGCTACATTGTTTCCATCTTCTACTCTTGGCTTTACCATACACAGACTCTGCACACCTTTTCCTGTCCGCCAAGTCTACAGCTGTTGGACCTTCTCTTCTCTCTCTCTCTCTCTCCCTCTCCCTCTCTTTCTCATTCCATTGCCATAGAGGCTCCTTTGTTTCTGACAACCCCTTCAGCCATATACATTTGGCCTTATCTGATGAGTTTTTAAATGTTTCACATTCAAAAGAGCTATAATTCTCATCTGCATTCAGGGATGGCATCCACTGGAGTGCAAAATATTTCCTACAACAGTGAATCTCCTTGATGGATACTTCCTGTGTGTCTTCCTGTTCCTAGTTCCTTATATAGCTACTTTTAACATCTCTCCTCTAGCAGAGCAAGAAGAAAAGACAGCCTTAATTTTATTTCCTCACCCACTGCCCGTTTTGCTATCAATAACAAAAGATTGCTATCTCATCCTTTACTGACCTCTTTCTCCTTGGGAAATTGATACATTTTTGTATTTATATTCACCTCTCCAGTAATCTTTCTTTTCATTCTCTATCTTCTTTGGTTTCTCTGTTAGCTTTGGCTACAGTTTTCTAGTTTCAGTCTGAATGCTTTCTAGCATACCTTCGTATATATGAGGTTTTGTTCCCCATCTCTTTCTTGGTTTTACTGCTTGTCGTGTTGCCTTTGCAAAACACTTAGATATGAATTCAATTTTTTTCAATGCATATTCTTCTCTTTGATGCCTTTTCTCTTTGTTGACTTATTCTATTCACCATAACAAGGGTGACAAACCATTTTCACAACATGCCTTTTAAAAAAAAATCTCTTCTGCCTTTCTGATTTCTCTTCGGTATTGTCTGAAGACAAAATCAAATTAAAGAAATTGAGAATCGGATCAATTCCAGTGAAGCTGCAAGGGATTCTGGAAGTGCTTCTCTGCTAGAGCTGTGTGCAAATGGCCTCCCAAACTTCTTCACCCTTTTTGTGGGCAGAGAAATTGGCGGGAGGACCATTTAACTGAATTTCTCCATGGGGAGGAGAAATAGCACCAGCAGTGGCAATAGTACAGCTTCTTTTGTTGTTCCAATCTCTTTCCCTTTTGTTTGTTTGCTGCCACCACAAGTGGTAACACCAGAAACTATGTCAGGACCCTGACCATCTTTTTGCAACCTCTACAATACCTGGGACTTAGCATAATTCCTGGGTGCCATGGGGAGAAAATGGGGGCTGCTTCAGAAAAAAAAAATGGTGGAGAATGTTCAGAGCAAATTCTGAAAAATTGCCCTTTTTTACTGGCATGAGAAAAAGAAAAATCTCAAAAATTTTCTCAGAAAAACATATACTGACAAATTTCAGCTCACCTATACTATGCACAGCATCAATTTCTCTAAGCCACATTATACTGAATGACCAGTGAGTACTGCCCCTAAAAAATGACTACTTAAACACTTGTACAGAAGACCAGCTCTGGGAGCAAGGGATTTGTGTTTTGCACTAAAATATTATTCCTGTCTCCTCTCCCTTATATACAAAGGAACTTTAATAACTACACTGTCATTTATGATTTACTGTATGGACATATCTGTCCTGCAAGTTATAGGGCTTTTGGTGAAGGGTTTTTAGCATTGAATCAACAATTTGAGCATCTTGCTGACAGCGCTCTTGTGTTTCATGAAGACTGTCCACACTGGCACTGCAAGAAGGATCATGCAGACTCTAGAACCACCATTTGTCTTGCAATTGCTCCCATCAGGTATGTAGCTGCTTTGTGTGTGGATTGTGATAATCAGAGGTTCTGATCCCTCAAACAATCATCAGACTTCCTATAGAATCAAGTCACCAGTGGAAAGCTTTCTTCCCAGTTCTCTCCACTGTGAACACATCCTCAGTGCTCCTATCATGACCCCCAAACAGTATGTACCTTAACTGAAACATTAGCTGTAATAGCTAAGAATGGACCCTCCATTTTCAGAGCCTGTATGCCTCTGGGTCCCAGATGCTGAGGACAAATAATCAGAGATAGCCACTGTACTCTGCTTGTGAATGCAGCTGGCTAACTGCCGTTGGAAACATATTGTGTTGGACTAGATGAACATTTGATCTAATCCAGCAAAAAAAATCTGAACATAAAGGTCCCCCCCTTCATTTACTCAGATAGCAATGCTTTGAGAAAGCTTCTTCTCTTATGACAAATATGTCATAAGATATATTCAATAGATAGATGCTATTGAATAGTGTTCTCCATAACATTTAGGCTGTAATCCTAATATACACACTTACTGGGAGTAGTAGATATGTATGAGAAATTTGTTTCAGTTCCGAACATGGACTCAGATGAAATCTGTGCTCAAAGACTGTACATTTCCAAGCTTAGAACATGATTTGGGAACAACAACAACAACAACAAAAAGCATTCAACAGCCTGTTTACATTTTTCAAAATGTGCATGAAAAAAATGCATACTTAAAAAAAATGCACACAAATGCAATCAATGGGAGAAGAATGTGTACATTTCAAAGATGTGCACAGTTGATGCGTACATCTGAAAAATGTGCACGGAAATATGGATTTTCAGGCAAAAAGAAAAAAGAAAAAAGCTTGCAATCTGATATGGACTTGAGATGAAACAAGCTTCAAGATGGAATTTGGAGAATGTTAGCAAGCTTGAGTGTTGTTCATTCGCACATCCCTATCTGGAAGTAAGCTCTATTGAAAACAATGATTCTGACTTTTGAATAGACATGTATAGGATGCACTCCTTGTCACTTATAATATGCTTCCCTTCACCTCAGTTTCCACTTCCTTTCACCATGAGCCTAGAAATACACCCACATCACTGTTGTGACAGCAACTATTGTATGATTAGGAAATGGTGCCTGGAGTTCATACCCATTTCCTCTTGTGCTAAGCACTGAATATTTTAAAAGTAGAAATCTGAGAAGGTGGGGGTGTTGTTGTGATGGTGTTTTAAGGGGGGACTGCCAGCCAATCGTTATGTGACAAGCCAATTAAATACTCACCTCTCATAAATGAATAATGCACAGGATGACCTTATGAATGGAATGGACCATCCAAGGACAGGCAAGTGTGAAGCATGGCGAAACACAGTGTAATTAAGCCTCCAGCAGCCAAATGTAGTGACAAAAGACAGGTTTTTGATTGATTAGATTTCTCAGTTATTCACAGAAAGATTATGTTCAGTTGAAAGGCCATCACATGATCTGACCTAGTGAACCAAGATTCTTGCCTTCATGTAGAACTGAATGGTGATGTTCAAGCTGCATGTTAGTCCAATGCACCCAAGACCACCCCAATTCAAGGACACCAGGAGGGTTGATCTTTGAGATTACCCTATGAACATCTTACGTGACTTTTATATTATGTGAACATACTCCACCGTAGCATTTTGGCAATATATAAGGCTGCTTCTAGCACCTGTCACCTCCTGGCCACATTGCTTCCAGTGCCCAGTGCCCACAGCCTGGCAAGACTCTCACAGCTCTGTGTTGGACCATAATTCAACATTGTGGAATTACTGTTCTAGTCTAGCCCAAGTTTAATTTTGGAGAATACAAAGACTGAAACTTGAATTTCTTCATATATGCTATTCCAGATCACCTGGAGAAAGCAGGGGGAAGTTGATTTGTTCTCATTTGGCTTTCTTTGCTATTTGCCTTTCTTAGATACTCTGAGCCATTTAACTCAAAAGTATTCAAGACAGTGGTTTAATTATGTCTCTCCAGAGCTGATTCATCCATCCTGTGGTTCAGAGTCACCACAGGATGCTAGGCTCCAATGCTCTTAATGCATACTGACAACAACCTTAATCCATGCATTGTTTGACATCATAAGGTTCTAGTCCACTAACAAGTTTGAGGATTTACTGTTGGCTTTTCTGTAATAATATTGTTCACATAAAGACATCACTTTCCATATGCTCAGTCAAAGGATGTCTTCATACATGATAACAACATCCCAAGGGATAGTCGTGTTACTCTGTTGCAGCAAAAACAATGAAGAGTTTTGTGACACCTTAGACTCCACTCCCCTCTGTGGAACTCCCTCCCTAGGGAACTCCGTCATGCCCCCTCTTTAATGAGCTTCCGTCGTGCATTAAAAACGTGGTTGTTCAGGCAGGCATTTGGGGTGGGTTAGGGTATTTTAAAAAAAAAATTATGGTAAAATTTTATTGTTTTAAATTGTTTTATGGTGGGTTGTACATCGCCCAGAGTGGCTGGGTGACCAGTCAGATGGGCGATTAATAAATTTAATAAATAAAATAAAAAATAAATTAGACTAACCAATTTATTAAGGCATACATTTTTATGGATTAGAGTCCACTTCATCTGATGAAGTGTAGACTCTAGTCCACAGAAGTTTGCCCTAAATCCACTAGTCTTTAAACTACCACAAGACTCTTTGCAGTTTTCATACATGACAGTAAAGTACTTCATGAATTTCCCATGGCATCATGCAGCAAATATAAAACATACATTACTGTATGTGAGATACATATCTGACTTTTCTGCTTCATTTTATTTTTAAAGCCTTCTTTTCACTTCCTGTCCTGAGATGGACTTCCCATGTTAAAAAAGATGTCTGTATGAAAGAAGAAGATTTTCTATTGCCCTTCAAAATGTTATTTCTGATTGGTGCTAGCCTGTTCCAAAGCTCTAAAAATTAGGATTTCAAATTCTTGTTCTAGAGATATATCCTCTCCTGTGGTTAATTTTTAATCAACAAGAGTCCCTGATTTTTGCTTCTCTGATTTCCACACGCTGTTGGAAAGGAAGAAAAGAGAGTTAAAAACAACTTTTTTGATACCTCCTTTCTTCTCTACCCCCTGAAATAGCTTCTTCTTCTCTTTCTTCTGCTAAAATAACCTTACATTGTCCCCCTGAATAATTTTTTTAAAAAATGTTCAGCCCTGCAGGCCCACCGCTTCCCCAGAATCCTCGGGCAGCGGTGGAGCTGAGTTGGCACACTGTTGCAGAAATGTCATTTTTTAATTATGTGGTTCTGAGGGGAATCTATTATCTACTGCTGAGATGCTGAAATCAGACAATTTATCTCCAAGGCAGTTCTGTCTACAATCTAGAATATATATCTCTTGTCACTGCAGGAAAAAAAGAACACAGGGATGTTTTTATTTCTGGTGCCTTATGTTTATCAATTTATTCTTTTTAAACCCTGCCAAGGAAGAGAGGGGTGAAGTTCTAATGGATCTCTAGGTGTGCTGTCCTCTCTCAGCACCTCCCCTGAAAGTTGTTCAAGGTCAGAGATGTCATTGTCTCTCATTCATACAGATCATTGGAACTGCCATTCCATACCAATCAGTTGCAGGACAATAACTAATCCTAACAATAAAAGGATAGGGGAAGAGAGGAAGAAAACATGAACATGGATAGGCACACTATACCAATGAGCATGGTCAAGATACTGCTAAGGCAACCAATTTCCTTAATACTAAATGTCATGTGACCTTACAGGATTTATGTCAATGGTAATTTGAAAGTCCCTTTATGTCTCACACACCACGTATTTTCATTTAAATATAAACTAATGTATCTACCAGCATATTCACAATGATTCTGAATTATTGTGAGTTCCCACCCCCTAAGGTATCGAGGCAAATGAAAGCATTTAGTTTAAAAAAAAAAAAAATCTGCAAAATTCATTACACGCCTCACGCCCATGTTGCGGTATCTCAGCTCAAAGCAATTCATATCTATTAACCAACAGGTACATTCCAAGTGCTTTTTAAAACAATCGTGCTCTGCTTCACTCTAATTTAATCTGCATGGAGGGTTCCCCCCCCCCTCACTCCTCATTCTATCAAAGTAGCAAGATAAAAAAATAATAACACTGGGACCTTCCCGATCTAAATTGCCATTACTGCACTGTCCTCTAGTGTGCATTTTAGAGAAGGACAAGCACCAGTGCAGTTATTGGGAAGTTACTCCCACAGATTATTAAAAAGAAAAGGTTTATTGTTCATTTGATGGTTTGCTGAGTTTTGTTTAATTGGAAACTGTAGGGACATTTTGCATCACAAGTAGAAAATTATTATCCTTATTTATGATTTGCCACCCCCACCCCCCAGCAACATTTCTTAAACGGTTTTAGGTTTGCTTTGGATTGCTGGCACCTTTCAAACTGTTTTATGAGTAACCAACATTAGACTGGGCACAACCTGTCAAAGACTTCTCTTTTCTGAAGTACCTGTTCCATTGAAATCAATGGGAATGATGCACAATGCTCTTGTGCATCATTCCCCGATCACCTGCACCCCTCTTGGTAAAAGGCAAGGATTTGTTGAACATGTTTTTGCTCGGTTGTTGCCTAACAGTATGATGGCAATGACTGCCTGGAGTCCACATACTTGGCTGCAATAATTGGGTGAGGCTGGCTATTGCACAGCCACAAACATATGCCACATATCCCCCCTGTGAGTGTGTGTAATGACTGCTTTACACACCTGTTTCGGTGCTGCTGTGAATTGAAGGCCAAAATGGGATTGGTTTGCCGAGATGTCTCATAATCCCTGTTTATTACACGTAGCTTTAGTATTGGAATCACATTATAGATGAGCAAATAGTATTATTCTTATGCTAGCCTGTGCCTCAAAGGCAGTGTTCCCTAAACATTTCCTAAGGCGATATACCCAAGGGAATTTTTTGCCTTGGCCCAGGATTGACTACTGTTGAATTGGAAAGTAACCCCTTTTAATCCTTTCAGCAGCATTGCACGTGGCATCACAAGGCTTTGGTGACCTAATGATAGGGCTTGAGAACCTGTTGCAGTGCACTGCCTTGATGAGACAATCATTATACAAACTGAATCATTACATTTTATGTCACGCATTGGGTACAAATGACAGAAGCTACAATCCATATGACTGTTATCTCAACTGATTTAGCTCAGTGGACTTCTAAAACGGAATTCAGTGCCCACCAAATTATCTTATCCTGAAATAGACAGTTTCACAGCTTCCTGGAATCATACAATCATACTTTTTGCTCATTCATAACATGATTCCTATCCTATATCAAAGGTGCATATAATAGATGCAGGTTATGAGATACCCTCCACATATCTGAGGCTATCCATCCTGCCCCCCCCGCAACAAACCTGGCTTCCAGTTCAGCAACGCTGAAACAACTGAGTGAAGCAGTCATATGCAGCATTGTCCACATGACCACAAGGGAAACACGTGGCTTATGTTTCTGGCTGTGTAACTGTCAGGCTCACATGATCACTGCAATGAAGTGGCTCCAGATAGTCATTGTCATGGGCTGTACATTTTGCACAATAAACCATGTGAAACAGTCAGAGGAGAAATAATGAGAATCCATTTTTCTCTATAGCTACACAATGTAGAATATGGGCAGAATGGTCACACATTAATTGGAGGAGGAGGAGGAGGTGATGGTGACGATGACGATTTCATTTCTATACCACCCAATAGCCAAAGCTCTCTGGGTAGTTCACAAAAATTGCAAACCACAAATACAAATAGAAGATAATAAAAACATAACATAGAATCTTTAACGTACAAAATTTAAAACAATTTAAACAGCTTAAAACAATTACAGTAAGACAGTGCACCTAATAAAACAACAGCTGACATAAATGCCACATCATATGCCATCAAATGCCTGGGCAAAGAGGACAGTCTTAATCGGGTACTGAAAGTGGTGGCACAAGGCAGACCTCAGACCTCCATAATTGGGGTGGGGGGCACCTCTGAGAAGGCCCTTTCCCTTGTTGCCATCTTCTGAGCCTCCACTGGAGTAGGCACTCTGAGGAAGGCCTCAGATGTTGACTTTAGACTGGGTAGGATCATGCCAGGTGAGCGGCTCCATCAGGTATTGCGATCCCAAGCTTGAATCCGGCTTGGAAACATACAGGCAGCCAATGCAAGCAGGTCAGAATTGGTGTTATATGTTCAGACCTTCTGATCCCTGTTATTAATCTGGCTGCCACATTTTGCAGAAACTGTAGCTTCTGAACAGTCTTCAAGGGCAGCCCCACAAAGAGCATATTGCAGTAATCTAATTAGGCTTGGACTGAGCACCATCGTGGACTGAGCACCATCAACTTGGATGGACATTGGACTAATACACACATGCCTAGCTTCTCTGTAGCTTTTTCCAACTCCACCCTAGTAATAGATGAATGAAGGAAGGAACCACATGGGTTGGGGGGGGGATTTATAGTGTTCCTCTGCAGGGAAAATTGGCATTTGAAGGGAACATGCCCTTCATGACTTCATGCTCAAGTTGCTGGAATAGTCGATGGTGTGGAAAGAAACTATGGGGAAATAGCTTCCACAACATAGCTGGTAAGTGTGAATCTCCCCTCTGACCCATCAAGTTTGTTGGCATCCAATCCAAGCAGTCGAGTGCTTGGCTGAACTAATGTGTGGAATGGATCATGAGAACATAAGATGAGCCCTGCTGGATCAGACTAAGGGTCGATCCAGTCCAGCATTCTGTTCACATAGTGGCCAACCAGCTGTGGACCAGGAACCTACAAGCAGGACATGAGCTCAGCAGCACCTTCCTGGCCATGTTCCCCAGCAACTGGTGTACACAGGCCCACCACCTCTGGTACTGGAGGTAGCACACAGCCATCAGGACCAGTATTTATTTATTTATTAAATTTATTAATCGCCCATCTGGCCGGCCACCCAGCCACTCTGGGCAATGGTAGCCATTGGTAGCCTTCTCCAGGAATTTGTCTAATCCCCTTTTAAAGCCATCCAAATTGGTGGGCATCACTATATCCTGTGGTAGCAAATTCCATAATTTAACTATGTGAACTGTCCATATTCTCTAATGATACTCTTAGAAGAGGTTAATTAACCCTAACCTTAGAACAGATTAATTTAACTGACCTATTGTAAGGGTGGTAAGAAATGGGACTTTCCCAACCCTTTCAATGCATACTTATGGAGGATTAAAAAACCTAATCCATATTAGTGAAGAACTGAGGGTTGTTAGCAATTCTGGATTAATTAATGTGAGCCATAAGGGTAGGATGCTGTTCATACAGTGAGAAAGTATATGTGACCAAGGCTTGATTCAGTAACTTGGTCCTGTATCATCTTTAAAATATGAATGTCAGTCTCTTCCTTTCTCTTACAACATAGCTGCTCCTAAAACCTATCCCCACCCTATCATTTTCTCAGACACAACGAATCCCCAAACACATTTTACAGGTCCCTTGTTTTATCTGCTTGGGTTTGGCCTGAAACTTTAATGTGTCTGGCAAACAGCAAGAATCCTTATTTAGATAAGAAATGGGGAAGGAAGGAGAGAGGTCATTTCCCAGTGATCCTTCACTAAATGAAAACAACTCAAAGTAGCAAAAAAATGAAAAGAGTGGAATTTGCCTGATCTGCCACAATCTGAAATAACTCGGTTTGAAATCTTTTCTTTAGGCCAAAGGGTTGTGGTGTTCCCAGTGCACCACCATGTGTTTGGGAACAATAAACACAGCCCCGCTAAGTAAGTTCATTTTTGGTGTAACCCAAAACACTCCCTCCAGCTCTCAGCTACTATTATGTAGGGAAAAGTTATTTCTTGCATTCATTCTGCCCTGTGTTCCACGTGTCCTGAATTTTGGTGTAACTCAGAAAATTTCTGCAATGAATTCCAGAACTGAAGTATGTGCTGTGTGTTGTCAGTTCCTTCTGTTCATTTCGTATTTCCCCGCATCTACAGGTGCTTCCAGATGGGTTTTTTTAAATTATTATTGCACCATCACTCTGCCTTATTCATGAAATTTTATGGGGAGGGGGCCCAGATGAGGCCATCTCCACATGTGACCCTCCCATGTTTGCCCACTGCATTTTCCATCTTTTTTCCTTATTGCAGAAAATCTGTGAGGTGGGGGGGGGGAGGGATGCAATTGCTGTACTAGGAGTCCTCCATCTGGAAGCATCCTAGGATGGATAGATGTGCTAAAACACTGCAAAAAAACAGCAATTTTAGCCATAATTGGGCATTCAAATCCCTCACAAGATTAGAATCATGTAAGAGTGGAGATAAGTGTACTAGCTCCTTCCCCTACATTGCCATCCATGACTTGAAGGATGCACATCGCCAGAGGGGAGTGGGCTCTACTTGCGTAAGGTCCCTTTGTGGTTTAGAACCCTGATCTTTCAAGGGTTCTAAATTATTTATTGTTTTACTGCATTTTTATCCTGCTTTTCAGATAATTATTGTCTCCTAAACAGCTTACTTCAACAACAACAACATAGAGACAGGCCCTACCATCAGGCTTACAAACTAAAATGGCAAGACACACAGGGAATGGGGAGTGGAGGAAAAGGAGGAAGATCAGATTTTCAAGACACCAACAAGGGGGTGAGCTATAAGTGGGTATCTAAATGCACTTCAGGACAGACTGATCTTCCCTTGCTGGTGTTCTTGTTTGAATGGGGCTCTTGTAGGAATGTACGAAAGTCACTTACCTTTTCGATGGGGTGATTCATGGTGGGGGGGAGGCGCTCTGCACCTCCCCCCAAAATCCTAATCTGGCCAGCTCCGCTCTGCGGAGATTCTGCAGAGCCGCCAGCCAGGGCCGCCTGCAGCTGGACATCTGGCCGCTGGGCAGCCTGCAGGAAAAAAAAAAAAGCGTACGCACCATTTGCATTCCCTTTTCCCCCCTGTTTTAGCCTACGTAAATATTTACGTAAGCTATTACAGCGGGGAAAAAAGGAACGTAAATGGTGCCCACTACACCTTTTTTTTTTTTTGCCGTAATAGCCTAAGTAAATATTTACATAGGCTAAAACAGTGAAAAAAAGGGAATGCAAATGGCTGCCGCCGTAGCCACTGGCATTTGCGTATGCTGTTGGTCTTTTTTTAGCTTGCCATGATAGGCTATGTAAATACTTATGTAGCCTATCATAGCCTCTCCGGGGATGCAAATGGCGTCCCTGCATTAGCCGTGATAGGCTACGTAATTATTTACGTAGCCTATCACAGCTATGATGAGGAAGCGAATGGTGGCCGGTAGGTAAGCAGGTAAGTGCTCCATTTCGCATGCCTTTCGTGGGGGGGGGCTTCATTCCGCCACGGATTTCGGGGGCCAAATGCACTGGCATTCCGCCTCACCGAGATCCGTGGTGGAATGCTCTGACATCCCTAGGCTCTTGTTCCTCAGGCTGATGGATGGGCCTGAGCGTTCTTCTTTCCCCTTACTTCTGCAGTCCCAGGGCAACTATCAGCTGGAGCCAAGTGTTCTTTTTGGCAGGGAGGGTGAAGCGCGCTCCCTGGAACTGGTCCTCCTTTGGCCCATAGATGGGCCAGGTTGGTCTCCCCATTGGCTCTTGAGGTCATTCTCATGAAGCAGGGGATGCAGCCTTCCAGTGACCCTTGGTCCCTTGGCTGATGGCAAAAGCCAGAGTGTGCTTCCCTTCTGTTCTCCAGTCCCAAGGCAACTGTCAGATGTTTCAGATGTTTGCTGACCAATATCTGGAGGGCAGTGGAGGGGGGGCAGAGCTAGTGACTCTAAAAGTATGTGGGATCAGAATACCCCAATAAGGTTCCTGATGTGACCACTTGGGGTGACTGCATCAAGACTTTTTTTGTGGTGTTTGCTCTTGCACCTAAATATGCACCCAGGACATCTGTAAAACATCACAGGAGAAGGATCTTGATATAACAATATAGACAATCACACCAAGATTCCCCTTGGAAGAGGTTTATCACTGCACCATAGTATATGTGTGTATCAATAAAACATTGCACTAAAAGTAACCTCGATGCAATCTGATCACATCGAAATGGCTTTCTGGCAATGTTTTATCATGGGGGGGGGAGGCACACGTGAATTGAAGTTGTGTAGGTTTTATTAATTATAATTTTAATGTTTCAGTATTTTGATGGTGATATTGTTAGTCTCCTTCAACTACTTCTAGGCACAGAATAGGAAGGAAGGAAGGGGAGGAGGGAAGGGAGGGAAAGAAAGAAAGAAAGAAAGAAAGAAAGAAAGAAAGAAAGAAAGAAAGCAAGCAAGCATGCAACAGTGCTCTGCTATTTTATGGAACAATAAAGAAATCCTATTGTGTCAGTCCCCCCTTTTGAAACAAGATCAGGTAAATCAGGACTCAAAGATCTGGAGAAATTCAGATGTCAAGAATTCCAAAAGCAGTCCTGCTACTATGGTCTTTTTTTTTTTTTTTGCATCTCATGTTATAGTTCTATCCCCTATTGGAGATATAGCTGGACTGGTAATCTTAATTCCTGGCCTTAAAGAATTGTCTTTCCATTTAGTTTTTAAATTGAGTTTCACTGCCTATTAGTAAACCTACAGAAAATTGTAAATTTCTCCCTAATTGAGGAGTCATTGTCAGTTATTTAGACCTCTGCTTCTCATATATTTGTGATGCACACCTATACAGACAAAAGGCTTTCATCATTAAAGCATACAAAAAGCCAGTTTGCCTATGGCTTGAATATCAAGTCTCTCTGTTGCTAAATCTGCCCAGCAGAAAATCTGCAGTCATCCAGTAATAAATGCAATAGCAGTGGGAAAAGGAAATCTAAACTGAAGTTTTTACTGCAATGATTGATTCTAGCTTTGGTAACCAAACTCAAAAGGGCTTGATAAAGGATTGACCTTAGGCAAGGATTTCCTTTTTATCCTGGCTGAATGAATGCCAGTTTTGGAATGCATCGGTTCTCCAAAGACTCAGCCCAAAATCACATTGTAAAATATGTCCCCAATGATATAATGCTTGATAGAGCTAACAAAAGATGAGGAAACTTTATTTTTAAATAATGATAATACAGGACTACAGATCTGCAGGACTGTAGGCTGAAATGTTGTCGTTTTCCACTGTGAACTGTTGAAAACATTGTAGAACAGACTTCCCCAACCTGGTGCCTTCCAAATGTTTTGGACTATCTATCTATCGATCTATCGATCTATCGATCTATCGATCTATCTATCTATCTAATAAATGCTGCCTAGAGTATTTGTATATACGCGGGTTATAAATTGAATAAATAAAAATAAAATACATTTCTATACCGCCCAATAGCTGAAGCTCTCTGGGCAGTTAACAATTAAATCACAAACTATAACATGAGATGCACTTATGTATCAGTATAAAATAGAAATAAAAGCCCAAATAAAACTTAGCAGCAATACAAACATTTAACATAGAGTAACAGATTTAAAACAGAAACTGGATGGCCAATGGTCAGGCATTATGGAAGTTGTAGTCTAAAACATAAGAACAACCATGGTGCATCAGACCAAGGTCCATCTAGTCCAGCATTCTGTTCACACAGTGGCCAGCCACTGTCAACCAGGAACCCACAAGCAGGGCATGAGCGCAACAGCACTCTCCTGCCCATGATTCTCAGCAACTGATGTGCATAGGCATACTGCCTCTGAAAGTGGAGGGGGTATATATGCTTCAGGACTAGTAGCTGTTGATAGTCTTCTCCTCCAGGAATTTGGGCAGTCCCTTTTTAAAACCATCCAAATTGGTGGCCCTCACTTCATCTTGTAGAAGTTAATTCCATAGTTTATCTGTGCACTGTGTGAGGACATGCTTCCTTTTATCTGTCCTGAATCTCCCACCAATCTCCCCTCTCAGTATTATGAGAGGACGAGAAAAATATCTCCCTATCCACTTTCTCCACACCATGCATAATTCTGTACACTTCTATCATGCCTCTCCTCATACACCTTTTTTCTAAGTTAAACAGTCCCAGATGTTGTAACCACTCCTCATAAGGGAGTTACTCAAGCCTCCCTTGTTCTGCACTTTTTCCAGTTCTACAATATCCTTTTTTTAGGTGTAGTGACTAGAACTGTACACAGTTAGGGATGCTGGATAAATCTGCAAAGGAACAAAAGAGTTCAGATTTTGATGAATCCGACCGAAGGATTCTGCAGTGAACCACCTTTCCCCCATCAGGTGGATTCCGCTGACTTGCAGACTTTTTTTTTTTACTTTCCCCATTTGCACAAATTTCATTGTTGAAAAATATACAAATTTGGAGGGATTTTGCACATTTGGGAGGAATGTGTGCATTTCCGCACATGTGAATTTGCGCAAATTTGAGAACGAAACAAAATCTGATTCCATTGAAGGGTGGACTGCGGAGTGAAAGGCACCTGACAAGCCACAAAACATAGGTAGAACAGATTTTGCACATGCTGCACATCATTATAAACCGTATTCCAAGTGTGGCCCCATCATAGTTTTCTATATGGGGAGAATAATATTGCCAGTTTGGTTGGAGAAGTCTGTACTAGACTTTTGAGGGTTCCAAATGTAATTTAGCCTCTGAAAATGAGGGATGTATGAACCCCCCGCCCCAATGTCCAGTCCAGGGAGGTGTCCATAGTGGGGCAATTCAGGCCACTCGAGGCCCCCCAGAATCCTCTGGAGCCCAGCCGCATCTGCTGGAGTTGGCAGAGCGGCCCTCCGGTTCCCTATATGACACGATATTCTAATGACGGCTGCCATTAGCCTAGCGCGGGAAAAAATACAGCCATAAATAGCATATTGTACTTTGTACACCATTTGTGGCCATCAAGCACTAACTTTGACCTAAATTGCACCTGCTTACCTTATTCATTCATTCATTTCATTTCTATACCGCCCAATAGCCGAAGCTCCCTTACGGCTGTATTTAGGTCAATGTCTCTTCCCAAGAAAACCCCATGGAACGTATCACAAGGCTAAAAGATATGATGTCGGAAGATGAGACCCTCAGGATGGAAGGTGTCCAATATACTACTGGGGAAGAGCAGAGGAATTTCCAAGTAGTGCCAGAAAGAGTGAAGCGGCTGGGCCTAAGCCGAAAGGACACTCAGCTGTGGATGTGTCTGGTGGTGAAAAGAAAATCTGATGCTGTAAAGAACAATATTGTTTAGGAATCTGGAATGTCAGATCAATGAATCAAGGTAAGCTGGAGGTGGTCAAACATGAGATGGCAAGATTGAACATCGACATCCTGGGAATCAGCGAACTAAAATGGACAAGCATGGGCGAATTTAATTCAGGGGACCATCATATCTACTACTGTGGGCAAGAATCCCTTAGGAGAAATAGAGTAGCACTCATAGTCAATAAAAGGGTGGGAAAAGCAGTACTGGGGTACAATCTCAAAAATGATAGAATGATGTCAGTACGAATCCGAGCCAAACCATTCAACATCACAGTAATTCAAGTCTATGCCCCAACCACTGAGGCCGAAGAAGCTGAGGTTGATCGGATCTATGAAGACCTACAACACCTTCTAGAACTAACACCAAAAAAAGATGTCCTTTTCATCATAGGGGATTGGAATGCTAAAATAGGAAGTCAAGAAATCACCGGGATAACAGGAAAGCATGGCCTTGGTGTACAAAATGAAGCAGGACAAAGGCTAATAGAGTTTTGCAAAGAGAACACACTGATCATAGCAAACACTCTTTTCCAACAGCACAAGTGGCGACTCTACACATGGACATCACCAGATGGTCAATATCGAAATCAGATTGATTATGTACTTTGTAGCCAAAGATGGAAAAGCTCTAAACAGTAAATAAAAACAAGACCTGGAGCTGACTGTGGCTCAGATCATGAGCTGCTTCTTGCAAAATTTCGGCTTAAATTGAAGAACATAGGGAAAACCACTAAATTATTATTATTATTATTATTATTATTATTAAATTTATTAATCACCCATCTGGCTGGTCACCCAGCCACTCTGGGTGATGTACAACATACAATAAAACAGTTTAAAACAATAAAATTCTACAATAAAAACATTTTCTAAAATACCCTAACCCACCCCAAATGCCTGCCTGAACAACCACGTTTTTAATGCACGACGGAAGCTCATTAAAGAGGGGCATGACGGAGTTCCCTAGGGAGGGAGTTCCACAGAGTGGGGGCCACCACAGAAAAGGCCCTCTCCCTCGTCCCCACCAGTCTAGCTGTCCTGGCTAGATCCAGGAGAGCTCCGAGGCTGATCTTGTTAAGTGGCCTGTCTGGTGCTGCTGGAGGTGCTCCTTAAGATAGGCTGGGCCGGAACCATATAGGGTTTTAAAGGTCAAAACCAACACCTTGAATTTGGCCCGGAAAACAACTGGTAACCAGTGCAACTCCTTCAGCACTGGAGTGATGTGATCTCACCGGCGGCTGCCTTTAATCAGGCGAGCCGCCGCGTTCTGTACCAGCTGCAGCTTCTGAACTGTCTTCAAGGGTGACAGTTCAGAATTATACCTAAATTATACCTGAATCATACTCCTTATGAATATACAGTGGAGGTGAGGAATAGATTTAAGGGATTAGACCTGATAGACAGAGTGCCTGAGGAACTATGGACAGAGGTCCGTAACATTGTTCAGGAAGCAGCAACTCAATCCATCCCAAAGAAAAAGAAATGCAAGAAAGCCAAGTGGCTGTCTGAGGAGGCTTTACAAGTAGCTGAGGAAAGAAGGGAAGCGAAAAGCAAGGGAGAAGGGGGAAGATATATCCAACTGAATGCAGAGTTCCAGAGAATAGCAAGGAGAGACAAGAAGGCCTTCTTAAATGAACAATGCAAAGAAATCAAGGAAAACAACAGAATGGGAAAGACTAGAGATCTCTTCAAGAAAATCGGAGATCTCAAGGGAACGTTTTGTGCAATGATGGGCATGATAAAGGTCAAAGAAGGCAGGGACCTAACAGAAACAGATGAGATTAAGAAGAGGTGGAAAGAATACACAGAAGAACTATACAGGAAAGATCTTAATGTCCCTGATAGCCATGATAATGCAGTCACTGAACTTGAGCCGGACATCCTAGAGAGTGAAGTCAAGTGGGCCTTAGGAAGCATTAGTAACAACAAAGCTAGCGGAGATGACAGTATTCCAGCTGAGCTGTTTAAAATCCTAAAAGATGATGCTGTTGAAGTGCTGCACTTAATATGCCAACAAATTTGGAACACTCAACAGTGGCCACAAGACTGGAAACGGTCAGTTTACATTCCAGTTCCAAAGAAGGGCAATGCCAAAGACTGTTCAAACTACCGCACAATTGCACTCATTTCACATTCCAGCAAGGTGATGCTCAAAATCCTACAAGCTAGGCTTCAGCAGTATGCGAACCGAGAACTACCGGAAGTACAAGCTGGGTTTCGAAGAGGCAGAGGAACTAGAGATCAAATCGCCAACGTTGGCTGGATCATGGAGAAAGCAAGAGAATTCCAGAAAAACGTCTATTTCTGCTTCATTGACTATGCTAAAGCCTTTGATTGTGTGGATCACAACAAACTGTGGCAAATTCTTAAAGTGATTGGAGTACCAGACCATCTTACCTGTCTCCTGAGAAACCTGTACGAGGGTCAAGAAGCAACAGTAAGAACCAGACATGGAACAACCGATTGGTTCAAAATTGGGAAAGGAGTACGACAAGGCTGCATATTGTCACCCTGCTTATTAATCATAGAATCATAGAGTCGTAGGCTTGGAAGGGGCCTACAAGGCCATCGAGTCCAACCCCCTGCTCAATGCAGGAATCCAAGTCAGAGCATCCCTGACAAATGGCTGTCCAGCCTTGTCTTGAAGGCCTCCAGTGTGGGAGAGCCCACCACCTCCTCAGGTAATTGGTTCCATTGTCGTATTGCTCTTACAGTCAGGAAGTTTATTTAACTTATATGCAGAGTACATCATGAGAAACGCCGGGTTGGATGAATCACAGGTCGGAATTAACATTGCCGGGAGAATTATCAACAACCTCAGATACGCAGATGATACCACCGTAATGGCAGAAAGCGAAGAGGATCTAAAGAGCCACTTGTTGTGGCTGAAAGAGGAGAGTGCAAAAGCTGGTTTGAAACTCAACATTAAAAAAATGAAGATCATGGCATCTGGCCCCATCACTTCCTGGCATATGGAAGGGGAAGAAATGGTAGCAGTGACAGATTTTATTTTCTTGGGCTTCAAGTTCACCACAGATGGTGACTGTAGCCATGAAATTAAAAGATGCTTGCTCCTTGGGAGGAAAGCTATGGTAAACCTAGACAGCATACTAAGAAGCAGAGACATCACCTTGCTGACAAAGGTCCGTCTAATCAAAGCTATGCTTTTCCCGATAGTAACGTATGGCTGTGAGAGCTCGACTATAAGGAAGGCTGAGCGCCGAAGAATTGATGCTTTCCAACTGTGGTGCTGGAGAAGACTCTTACGAGTCCCCTGGACTGCAAGGAGGTCTGAACGACTGAACAACAACAACAGTGCTTTATGGCTGCAAATGGCATATAATACACCATTTATGGCTGTATTTTTTCCCACGATAGGCTAAGGTCAGCTTCCATTAGCGTATTGCATCATACAGGGAGCCAGAGAGCCACTCTGCAGGCAAGAACTCCTCCAGACCTGGAGGTATGTGCAGCCACTCTTCCATGCCTCCAGAGGTTGGATTCTTTGGAATCCAACCTCATTTCAGTCTTCAGCAGAATTCTCCAGCATCCCTACTTAAACTGCATGAAGGGATGTACGAAAGTCACTTACCTTTCCGCGGATTACGTTGATGGTGGAGGGGAGGCGTTCCGTCCCTCCCCCCGGAATCCTCGACAGGGGGGGAGGCAATCCATTCCTCCCCCCCCCAGAATCCTCCATGGCTGGCTGTGCTCTGCGGCAGGTCCGCGGAGCAGCCGGCCAGGCCGAGGCCAGAGCCATCTGCAGCTGGATTTCCGGCCGCGGAGGGCTCTGGGTAAAAAAAACAAAAAACAACCGCGTATGCAAATGGCGGTGGCTATGGCCGCTGCCATTTACGTTCCTTATTTTTGGCCATCTTAGTCCGTGTCAATATTTACACGTCATAGACTATGACGCCGAAAATAAAGGGGAACGCAAATAGCATAGCGGGCACTATTTGCATCCCTTTTTGATTCACCATTTTAGCCTACATAAATATTTACGTAGGCTAAAACGGCAAATCAAAAAGGGACGCGGCCATAGCAGGGGTTTTTTTGGGTTTTTTTTACCCAGCCATGATAGGCTACATAAATCTAAGTCTTGTCCCGGGGGGAATCCGGGGGGGGTGTCAGGCCGTTCCGCCACAGATTTCGGGGGGCCGAATGCACTGGCATTCAGCCTCACCGAGATCCGTGGTGGAATTCGCTGACATCCCTAACTGCATGGCCCCTTAAAACTCAGTGCTATAAACAGAAGAATTCATTGGGTAGCAGAAGTCAGAGATGTCTGGCTGTCATGTTGCTATGTTGTGAACCACCCGGAGAGCTTTGGCTATGGGGCAGTATGGAAAAATAATAAATGAAATGATTTGCATGTGTATGACCCTTTGTAGCCACTTCATGGAATCTGGCATGCTTTAGCTAAACCCAGAAGTTCAAGGCCAGGGCCAGATTTGAGGGGTTCCTGGGCAAAGTGTGCTCCAGTCCTCCCACACACATCCAAGCACCTCCCTACTGGGGACTGAAGTAAGGTTAAGGACTGAAGGAAACCATTTTGCAAAGCAAATGTGGCCAGAGAAAGAAGTCTGAATTCTGCAGGTGACTCACAAGAAGCAGCCTCAGGGAGCAGTAATGGTGTGCTGTTATGTCTGGGGGACTGGCAGTGCAATCCTGCACATGTGTATTCAGAACTAAGTACCACTTAGTTCCATGCGCTTATTCCCAGGAATGTGGGTAAAGGATTGCAACATAAATCTCTTTCAATACTAGTACTGGCTGTCTGGATGCTTTCCTGCTCTGGCTCAGGGATGTTAGAGAATTCCGCCACAGATCCCAGGGGGGCCAAATTCCAGTGAATTCCATCCCCCGGAAACGGTGGTGGAACGGAGCCCCCCGCCCCTCCACCCTGCGAAAGCCTAGCGAAATGGAGCCTACCTGGCTGAGGCTTCGGCTGCAGCTGCGGTGGCTGCGGCAGTGGTTCCGGCTGCTGCCAGGCTGGTACAGACACAAATGGCATCCTGAGTAGGGGACACTATGGTAGCCCATGTTAGGCTACGTAAATATTTACGTAGCCTATCACGGATAAAACGGGAATGCATAGGGGGCACCATTTGCGTCCCTGCTTCAGCTGTAATAGGCTATGTAAATATCATGGGCTACCATAGGGACGCAAATGGTGTCCCCTATTCAGGACACCAGCCAGGCAGGATTCCAGGGGGGAGGAACGGATCACCTCCCCCCACATCGAGGTTTCCGGGGGGAGGAACGGATCGCCTCCCCCCACCTGCGGAACCTGGAGGAGCCAGGTAAGTGGGGTGATCAATCATCCTGTATATTTGCAAACAAACAGATATCACCAACAATATTGTAAGTTTCTTCTACTCACCAGGAAACTGGCACTATAAAAGACTGCCTTAGAGTTCCATACTGCTCAGGGAAGTGGAGAGTGTGAAACAATACATTCCTCTTCCCTGTCATTGAGATAGAAGTTGAATCTGTATTACCGATGTATGAGACATTTGTTTCAGTTCATTTTGGATCAGAATTTACTCAGTTTGCACTTCCCAGAACCGAATGCAGACCAAAATGCGATCTGTGGTTGAAGCAATGCAATTTGCAGAACAATAAATGCATTTGAAAACAGATGTGCATTTGAAAAATGTGCATTGAAAAAAGTGTACTTTTGAAAGATGTTCACAGCTTTAGTCAATGGTAGAAACTGTCAAAAAAGCACACAATGGATACATATGTTTGGAAAAATATGCATGAAGTACTCATGAATTTTCATGTGTTTAGGAAAAAAACAGCTTTCAATCTGATACGGGCACTAGTCACGTACCTTGTGCTGGGTACCCGGGACAGATTAGGGATTCTGTTGGTGTACCGCCCACCCCACTGCCCATCAGACTTCCTGCCTGAGCTGACGGAGCTGGTCTCAGACTTGGTTTTGAGGACCCCTAGGATGATGGTCCTGTGGGATCTCAACTTCCATGCCGAGGCCACTGTATCCGGGGCGGCTCAGGACTTCATGGCCGCCATGACAACCATGGGGCTGTCCCAACATGTTACTGGCCCAACGCATATAAAAGGACACACACTTGATCTGGTTTTCTCGACTGGGCAGGAGGATGGTGATCTGAAAGTGGAGGACTTAACATCTGTCCCTTTGTCATGGTCAGATCACTTCCTGCTGAGGTTTAGACTTCTGGCAGCCTTTCCCCTCTGCAAGGGTGGGGGACCTATTAAAATGGTCCACCCCCGGAGATTAATGGATTCAGATGGATTCCAGAGGGCTCTGGGGGATTTTCCTGCTGGTATGGCTGGTGCTCCTGTTGAAGCCCAGGTTGCTCTGTGGAATGCAGAGATGACTCGGGCGGTTGACACGATCGCGCCCAAGCGCCCTCTCCCTCTGAGCAGAGCCCGGCCAGCTCCTTGGTATACACCTGAGCTGAGGGCAATGAAGCAAGAGGGGAGACGGCTAGAACGCAGGTGGAGGAAAACTCGTGCTGAGTCTGACCGAACACAGGTAAGAGCCCACTATTGAGCCTACTCTGTGGCGGTGAGGGTGGCAAAGAGACAGTTCTTTTCCACCAGCATTGCATCTTCTCAGTGTCGTCCAGCGGAGCTTTTCCGAGTGGTTCGTGGCCTGTTACATTCTGGGCCAGGGAGAGAGACGGTGGAACCCTCGGTAGCACGCTGTGACAAGTTTGCACAGCACTTTGAGGATAAAGTCGCTCAGATTCGTCATGAATTGGACACCACCATTAATGCAGTTCCATTGGTAGAGGCGTTCAGAGCACCATCTGGTCCAGTTTTATTGGATGAGTTTCAGTTACTGAGGCCTGAGGATGCGGACAAGGTGCTTGGCCAAGTCCGATCGACCACTTGTGTGCTTGACCCTTGCCCTTCATGGCTTATTAAATCAAACAAGGAGGGGTTGTCTGGCTGGGTCCCAGTGGTTATAAATTCCTCCTTGAGAGAGGGAGTGGTGCCTGCTGCTTTAAAATAGGCAGTAATTAGACCACTCCTGAAAAAGCCTAACCTGGACCCAGAGGATGTTAACAATTATAGGCCAGTGGCCAACATCCCCTTCCTGGGCAAAGTGCTTGAACGGGTGGTTGTAGGACAGCTCCAGGCACTCTTGAATGAAACGGATTATCTAGATCCATTTCAATCGGGCTTCAGGCCTGGTTTTGGAATGGAAACTGCCTTGGTTGCCCTGTGGGATGACCTCTGCCGGGAGAGGGACAGGGGGAGTGTGACCCTGTTGATTCTCCTGGACCTCTCAGCGGCTTTCGATACCATCGACCATGGTATCCTTCTGGGTAGGTTGTCTGGGTTAGGAGTTGGAGGCACTGCACTACAGTGGTTCCGCTCCTACTTGGATGGCTGATTCCAGAAGGTGGTGCTGGGGGATTATTGCTCTGTGCCATGGCAATTGTGCCATGGGGTTCCACAGGGCTCTATTTTATCCCCCATGCTGTTTAACATCTACATGAAACCGCTGGGGGAGGTTATCCAGAGGTGTGGGCTGAGGTGCCATCAATATGCAGATGACACCCAGCTCTACCTCTCTTTCTCATCAAAACCAGGTGAGGCAGTGGCTGTTCTGAATCAGTGCCTGGGCACGGTAATGGACTGGATGATGGCCAATAAACTGAAACTCAATCCAGACAAGATGGAGGTACTGTTAGTGGGTGGTTCGTCTGCCCGGCTAGGTGATATTCAACCTGTTCTGGAGGGGTTGCACTCCCCCGAAAGGATCAGGTTAGTAGTTTGGGGGTGCTCTTGGATCCAGAACTGTCACTTGAGGCACAGGTGAACTCAGTGGCACGGAGCACTTTTTATCAGCTTAGGCTGGTATACCAACTACGCCCTTATCTGGACAGAGATAGCCTAGCTACAGTTATCCATGCTCTGATAACTTCTCATCTGGATTACTGCAATGCGTTATACGTGGGGCTGCCTTTGAAAACAGTCCGAAAACTTCAGCTGGTCCAAAATAGGGCAGCAAGATTGTTAACAGGGACTGGCCTGCGAGCTCATATTATGCCAGTACTTTTCCAGCTGCACTGGCTGCCAGTCCATTTCCAGGCCCGATTCAAAGTGCTGGTGTTAACATTCAAAGCCCTTAACGGCTTGGGGCCAGGTTACCTGAAGGATCGCCTCCTCCCATATGTGCCTGCCCGGACCTTAAGATCATCATCAGCGGCCCTTCTCCGTGAGCCCCTGCCAAAGGAAGTGAGGCGGGTGGCTACTAGGAGGATGGCTTTTTCTGCTGTGGCACCCTGGCTCTGGAATGAGCTCCCTAGTGAGGTTCGCCTGGCACCTACATTGTATTCCTTTCGGCGCCAGGTGAAGAACTTTTTATTTTCCCAGGCATTTTAGCTTTCTAAATTTTTATCTTTGCTGTTTTAAATCTGTATTTTAAACTCCTGCACTGCTGCTAGATTTTATTGTGGTTGTATTGTTATATTGTGGTTTTAATGTTCTATATATTTTAAATTGTTTTATTGTGTGTTTGGTTTTAATTTTTGTGAACCGCCTAGAGAGCTTCGGCTATTGGGCGGTATAGAAATGAAATAAATAAATAAATAAATAAATAAATAGTCAGAATGAGCTTTGAAACAGAATTCGGAGAGCCTTGATGAACTTCAGTTTTGTGGATTTGCACATCCCTACTCTGCATGTCTGTTGATAGACTAATGTTTATTTAAGCAAGAGCTTTTGCCTGGAGTCCCCAGTTTGAGCTCTGCAGCAGTGCCTGAGACTATGGACTATATGGAGATATTTTTGCAAAAAGGACCCTGGATGTTATTTCTTTACACAAAGGATAATTAATTTATAAAACTCTCTGCCACAAGGAGTGGAGGAGAAGACTATCCATGACTACTAGTCATGATGGCTACGTGCTACCTCCAGGACTGGATCAGTGGTCTCTGAATACCAGTCTCTGGGAAATCACAGGAGAGGGCTATTGCCCTCATGTCTGGCTTGTGGGCTTCTCAAAGGCATCTGGTTTGCCACTGTGGGAAGCAAGATACTGGGCTAGATAGGCCTTTGCTCTAATCCAGCAAGGCTCTTCTTGTGTTCTTATGCGATTTAAAGAAGGCTTAGACAATCCACTGGAAAAATGGCAAATAAATGTAACTGAGGCCTTCATTGCATCTGCTTCTATAAACAAGGGGATCTTCTTTTTTCAGTGACAGGGCAATCACCACTTAATGCCTGCTTATGTTAAATGGTTGAAGAGAGTACTTAATTGACAAAGCAATTAATATTATCAGCCTCAGTAGTAAAAGCAATGGATCCTTCAGAATATGGCACATAACTGCTTTTAAATACCCCACGAATTACTTATGATGATGGGTTAAACACTGCCAGTCAGAATGTTAAATTGATTTCCCTTGGCTTCTTAATTACTACAACGGTGATTAACTACTGTTCACTTTACCACTGTGTTTTGTGTTTTTTTCATTTTTTGTCCAAATTACTTGACCATTTGCCCAGTATCTTGGCAGGTATTTGTTTGCTTCTAAAAATTGACATGAATTATTATGCAAGAGAGGTGGCACAGGGTATTGAAATTCCTGCCCAGCCGACATGCTTCCTCGGTGACCTTGGGCCCGTCTCTAAGCCTATTCTACCTCATAGGGTTATTGTGACGGGAGGGAAATGGGGAGGGGGTAAATAATTCATGTTGTCCTGAGCTATTTGGGGTAATGTAGAAATTAAAGTGCAATCAATAAAAATTATCACACAACAATATTTGTTTATAATTGAATAGAGTTTCTCTTCAACCTGAATGGAGAAAGTATTCTAGTTCTTGATTTAAGCCACACATGGGATATGGATATATAAAATTATATTTATGTTGTTCCATCAAATGGATGCTGTTAGGATATCTGAAAAACACCATCACACCGATGTAATTATTATTTATTTATTATTTATCTATTGCACTTATATCCCTCCTTTTTTCCTCCTTAAGGAACCCAAGGAAGCGTACATAATCTTCCTCCTCCATTTTATCCTCACAACAACAACGCTGTGAGGTGGGTTGGGCTGAGATTCTGTGACTGGCCCAAAGTCACCCAGTGAGCTTCCATGGCCGAGAGGGGACTAGAACCCAGATCTCCTGACTCCCAGTCCAACACTCTAGCCACTACACCACACCACGCTGCTGTAGGGATGTCAGAGAATTCCATGACGGATCTCGGTGAGGCCGAATGCCAGTGCATTTGGCCCCCCAAAATCCATCGCGGAACAGCCTGCCACCACCCCCATCCCCCGCAGATACCCCCCGGGACGAGACTTAGCTGGGGTGGATGTTCCGGACGGCAGCGGCTCCAGCAGTGGCTTCAGCAGCGGCTGGTCTTCCGACCGGCTGCTACCGCCGCCATTTGCAGTCTGTGTTTTTTTCTTTCTTTTCCCCCATAGACGTGATAGTCTATCACATCTGGGTTTAAAAAAACAACAGCAACACGTACGCAAATGGTGGCAGCTACGGCCGCCGCCATTTGCATTCCTTATTTTTCGCAGGCTTAGTCTGCGTAAATATTGACGTAGACTAAGACGGTGAAAAATAAGGAACGCAAATGGCGGCAGCCATAGCCCCCGCCATTTGTGTATGCTTTTTTTTTTTTTTTATGCAGAGCCCTCCGCGGCCAGAAATCTGGCTGCGGACGGCCCTGGCCTGAGCCTGGCCAGCTGCTCCACAGAGCCGCTGTGGAGCACAGCCGGCCGTCGAGGATTCCAGGGGAGAGGACCGGATCGCCTCCCCCCCCGGTCGAGGATTCTGGGGGGAGGGATGGAACACCTCCCCCCCACCATGAACAGAATCCACGAAAAGGTAAGTCACTTTCGTACATCCCTACACTGCTGTAGAGTGAAGGATGGGTTCATCGATACAACCCATCTGTTCCACTTTGATTCCATGAGCACGAAAAGGTGAATTTTTGCACTGCTATCAGATGTGACGTAAGTATGAAATGGAATATATATATACACATACACTCATATATGGAAGAACATTGCCTGATATGCTGGAATTGAAAATAACGGAACAGAAGTTGGAATTTATTCCTTTCGTATGGGTAATTTATAGTTTTGTCACCAGCTCATAGCTCAGGCATAAAATGTGTCTTTTGCATACAGAAGCTTCCCAGCTCAATCCCCAGGTAAGTATGGAAAAAGCCCCTGTTATACTTGATGTGTAGTGTGAAATGATAACTCTGTTTCCACTAGGGCTGTGTACTGCTTCGGCCCAAGGCCTGAACCCCAAGTCGAAGCAGGCTGCTTCAGGTCACTTTGTGCTGTTTCCGAGGCAAGGCGGAGGGGGCACAAAGTGACCCAGAGCGGGTTGGGGGCTCTCCAAAGCACTTGGTGTGCTTTGGAGCTTCAGCACCCCCAGCCCAGTCACACCAGGTCCTTACCTGAGCCGCTGCCGCCTCCTCCGCCGCCTCCTCCGTCATTGCCGCCGCCATCACCATCCTCACCATCGCCGTTCTCACCACCGCCATCACTGCCTCCATTGCTTCTGCCACCGCCACCTTCACTGCCACCGCCGCTGCCACTGCCATCCTCACCACCACTGCCTCTGCCGTCCTCACTGCTGTCCTCGCTGCCGCCTCCACCGCCACCATCCTCACTTTACATCCCTGTAATTCATGGCTACAAAACCTCAAGCCTGGGGGCCAAATGCAGCCCTCTGGGGACCCCAATTCAGCCCTCTGGGTTACCCAGGCCATGCCCCTTTTTCCCCTACCACTAATCATTTGGTTGTTTCTGGCTCTTGTGCACTTTTCCTCCATTCTAAAAGGTTGAAATGCCTCCCTTCAGGCTTAGTTACTAGCAGGCTTAGTTACTAGCAGGCTTAGTTACTAGCAGTAAGAGCTTTAAGCTAAAATATGCTTAAGCTATTTTGCCTCCACCCCCCATTTGCCTTTGGCCGCACCCCTTTTGGCTTCAGTCCCACCCACCCCCACTGGAAGGTGGCCCCCAAGAGCTTCCCCAGAATGTAATGTGGCTGAAAGAGGTTCTGCACCCCTGTTGTAATTAGGGATGGATGGCTGCCCCCTCGTCCAGATTTTCAGGGTGCCCACCAAGCCCCTGCCCCTGCTTGCACACCCCCAGACCCACACCTCAGCCCACACCTGCTCACCAAGCGACCCACACTCACCCCGGGCCTGTCCAATGACCTCTGTGATCGCCATTTTGCAAAAAAAAAAACAACCCAAAACAATGGTGATTGTAAAAATGTGTGAATTTGATCTTATGTAAAATGGGGCTGTGAATGGCCAATATACATAAGATTACAGGCATGAAGGTGCCATTGACCTTTTTTTTCCTCACAAAATGGTGATCGCAGAGGTTGCTGGATGGGCCTGGGATAAGCGTGGGTGGTTCGTCAAGTGCAGGGGCAGCTTGAGTGGGGCGAGGGGCTCAGCGAGTGCAGCTCGTGACAGTGGAGCGAGGGAGTCTGCCAGACTCCTGGACCAGATTGGGCATTCATGCCATCCCTAGTTTAATTAAAGTAAAAACAAGATATGCTACCTGTTAAGTGACTGCCTAGCTTGGCCCTGAAACCCTTACTTGCTGCTGCCAGTCAGAGTAGACAATACTGAGCTAGATTATACAAATGTCTGACTCAGTATACATGGCCACTTCACGTGTTTCTATTCCCAAAATAGTTTTATAATCTGTTATTTATTTCCTCCCATTCTGTTTCACTGTTTGCATGGGGGGGGGTGAAGACAATTACCACTTTTAGATAAATTCATTAGTGAGTTCAACTGCTGTCTAATGGGCCTGTGCTGTAAGAGTGCCTATTCTCTTCATCCATAGAAATAGAGATGTCCTTATGAAGTACAACAAACTCTCCATTAATTATCAGTAAAAACACCTCCTGCTTGTTGGGTGATATATCACTTTAAAAAATTGCAGTCTTGCTGATAACACTTCTGTAGCAAGGCAGTTCCAAAAATGGATGTGGTGTTATTTTGTTCTAACTGTGCTGTAGCATGACTCCTTATCTGTGTTCTCTGCTTTGCTGCCCTTTACCCTTTCTCTTGTACCACCGTCTGTTTACAGTTACATAAAAGATAGGTGATGGCTTCTTACTATCCTTCAACTTGGGTCTCAGTCCACAAAGTCTTACCTCAAGGATCCTAATATTTCTCTCAGTGATCTTTCCATTAACCTCCCAACCCCACACATAAGCCTGGATGAACATTCTGGCTTTATTTCATTTCATGCTGTTGAACTGATTGCAAAGTAGCCATATTTACATTACCTCTAGGTTCAGAGAAAGAATGCCACTGGATATTAGTGGTGTGCCTTGTATTCAGCTGAATCCTGAACCAAATGTGGCTGATACAGACAGGTCCAAATTGAGGCAGGGTTCCTCCAAAGTGGACTGAATCTGAATTTGAACATTCCTGAAGATTCAGGATTTGAAGGGACACAGAGATGCAGATAGCGTGTCTCCAAAAATCGTTTCATTTCTCCCCGTGTCATGCCCTACCTGGAGGAGGATTCATCTGCGGAAGAAGAGGAGGGGGAGAGACAACACAATGGGCCCCAGCCAGAGCTCAGTGAGGAACAGGAGGCGTTGGCTGACAGTCCTCCTCTGTCTGGAAACATTGCAGGAGCAGCCAAGCCCCTCTTGAGCAGTTCCTCAGATGTTGGAAGCAGACTCCGAGGGGATACATCCCTCTGAATGGTGTAGAATCAGATGTGTGCAGCAAAAGAATAAACAGAAGTCACAGCGTGGGGGCCTCCCTTAAAAGCAACAAACTGACATGATTAGCGATGCCAGCTTTTTGCTGCAAACAGTGCCTTAACCTTGGCCTTGCTTTCAAGATATCGGATAAGCTCCTAGACCTTGGCTATGCCTCTGGATAATGTTTTCGGACACCCCCCTGACTGGCCTGGACACTTGCTAAAAACAGGCACTGGTGAACTGACCCCTGGACTGCCTTCACCTCTCCTTTGCCTGTGACTGCAAACCCTCCTCTGAACTTCTGTGTATGACTTTGCACTGAACTGGTTGCTTTCTCACTGCTGCTCCTAGGACTCTCTATGCTTTTCCCAAGGCCCTTGCCTGTATTGAAAGAGGACACTCCCCAACCTCTCTACATAAAGAAAACACTGGGGTGGGGAGAAGGGGGAGGGAGAGGAAGTGGCGTAGTTTTGTGACTGGCAGCTCTAGCTTCCACTCACAGTGAATGGCTTTACTAGAGCTCTCCAATCCCAGTGCTTTGGGGAAGGGATGTTGAAGTAATATATATATTGCAGGACTGATTGAGTATTCAGTGCTCTTTGCTAGTTCTCTCTCCCAGGAGCAGGAATGCTAAAAGAGGTTTGGTGGAGTCTGTGAGACCTGACACGGGGAGCGTGTAACATTGGGTCCTTGCTGGAAGATGCTGGATGTTCAAGTCCTTCTGCTTCTGCCACTGTATGCTCCACATCCACCATACACTCCTTTTCTATTGCTTTTTCTATGACTGTGCTGCCAATGGAGCAAAAAACAAACAAAAGTCTTAAACTGTTTTTCATTCATCATAACTCCCTGGCCCCTGCAGGTTTTCGAATGAGGCCCACCTCTGTGACATATGCCATTGTCATACAAATCACACACACCCAATACTCACCATGGGCAGGGGGAAGGGGATGTAAACACCTCCCTGCTCCCCATGTGAACACTCCCCTTCCACAAAGAGCACTGAACATATCCTTCAGAATTTTTGCAGGTTTCTTAACTAGGGCTACCTCAGTGCTGGATGTCATTTTCATCATCACAAATGCTCACAAAAAAGGGGGGATAAATGCAGCCATTTTGGAAAACCCCAAACTGTAAATCTTACTCTTGCACAAAGATCCCTGCACTTACTCATTTGAAATATGGCAGCCTCACTCGCCTCTTTTGGAACAATACCAATAAAAAGTATTGGTTGTTCTGGTCTGTTCTCTTTTTGTTTTGTTTTTAGATCTCATTTTTAAGGGTTTGTAGCACAAACACCCCTGCAGACATATTTGGCAGGCATAGGCCCCTCATTCAAAGGAATCTCCTGTGTCTGCAGATTGCATCCAATTCTCTCTCTCTCTCTCTCTCTCTCACACACACACACACACACACTCACACAGAATAGTGCACTGCAGTGGTGGGCAACCAGTGTGGCCCTCCAGATGTTTTGGCCTACAGCTCCCAGCATCCCTCATCATTGACTATGCTGGCTAGGGCTTATGGGAGTTGTAAGCCAAATCATCCTGGAGGGCCACAAGTTGCTTACCCTTGGTGAAGTGGCTAAGCACCTGAGCAAAACAGCAATCATCCTGGAGTGCCCTGGTTCAAATCACAATTCTACAATGAACATACTAGGTGGCCTCAGACAAGCCTTTGTTTCTCAGCCTACATATGGAAGTAAAAGTACTAGCCTACTAGGTAGCTATATACAAACTATTTGAAACAATTGCTGAAGTGCTAAGTATGTGGAAGATGTGCTTTCTGAATGTTCAATTGTATCGGTTTTAAAATAAGCATGAATGTAGGGATGTACAAAAGTGACTTACCTTTTCGCGGATTATGTTTATGGTGGGGGGGAGGCGTTCCTTCCCTCCCCCCCAAAATCCTCGACGGTGGGGAGGCGCTCTGTTCCTCCCGCCCGGAATCCTCGAAAGGTCGGCTGTGCTCCGTGGCAGCTCCATGGAGCAGCTGGCCAGGCCCAGCCAGGCCAGAGCTGTCCACAGCCGGATTTCCAGCCACAGAGGGCTCTGGGTAAAAAACAAAAAATTGCGTACGCAAATGGTGGCGGCTACGGCCACCGCCATTTGCATTCCTTCTTTTTGGCCATCTTAATCTACGTAAATATTTACGTAGACTATGACGGCGAAAATAAAGGGGAAGGCAAATAGCGTAGCGGGCTCTATTTGCTTCCCTTTTTGATTCACCATTTTAGCCTACGCAAATCATTACGTAGGCTAAAATGGCGAATCAAAAGGGGACACAAATAGTGCCCACTACGCTATTTGCATTCCCCTTTATTTTCGCCGTCATAGTCTACGTAAATATTTACGTAGACTAAGAAGGCCAAAAAGAAGAAATGCAAATGGTGGCGGCCGCAGCTGCCTCTATTTGCGTACGCGGGTGTTGTTGTTTTTTTAAACCCACCCAGCCATGATAGGCTACATAAAGATTTATCACGTCTCTCTTTTTTTTTTTTTTTTTTTACCAAGACTGGAAATGGCGGCGGCAGCAGCCAGTCGGAAGACCAGCCGCCGCCCCGGGAGCCACCGCCTCTCGGAAGATCCGCCCCAGGTAAGTCTTGTCTCAGGGGGGATCCACGGGGGGGCGGGGGGGCAGGCCATTCCACCACAGATTTCGGGGGGCCGAATGCACTGGCATTCAGCCACACCGAGATCTGTGGCGGAATTCTCTGCCATCCCTACATGAATGTCCCAATCACTCTGGGTCCCTCCATACATTAGCAGAGTTGCATAGGTGCAGGTCTGTGGCTTCTTTCCCCACCACCACAGTAATGTCTGGGGCTAATTACACTAGGGATGGGAGAACCAGCCATTTTCGAGCTCATCTAAATTCTTCAAAAATCTCTTTGCAGCTTGTTTCGGCTTGCTTCCATTTTCGCTTCCAACCCATTTTTCAGCTTGTTCAAATGGGGAAAGTGTGCATTTTCAACAAGAAAAGTGTTCATTTCTGAGCACACTTCCCCATGCCCCATTGACTAAAGCATGAAAAAGCTTCTTCTTTTTTGAAAATATACATTTCAAAGTGCACTTTAAAAAAAAAAAAAATGCATTTTTCAAATGTGATTGTAAATTCATGAACATTTCTCCAAAAATAAAGCCTCCCCAAAAGCATCTTGCTCATGTTTACATTCAGGACTGTGAACAGGACATGTTGTCATGATTTGTGAATAGAAACAAAATTCTCATAGATCTCTAAATTGAATGGTTCCTTCCCACTCAGTCAAGCTCTATCTATTTGGTCATCACTCTTCCTTTCAGCCAGGCAATGATCAGGTGGGTAGTATCCATGCAACCAGCCTTGTCAAGACAGATGGGTGTCTCACAACATTTAACTTAAGCTGCACAGGAAGTCAGACCCCATTGGGACATATATAGAACAGGTCTCTACCCTGCATCAGTAAAACCATAGTTTCCAAGTCACAAGAAGTCATAGTTCCACTTTATTTGACACTAATCAGATCTCCTCTGAGGCACTTTGTCTAGTTCTGGATTTCACACCTTAAGAAGGATGTAGACAAACAGGAGCAGGTTCAGAGGAGGGCAGCAAAGAAAGGCAGAGATATAGAAAGCAAGCCTCATGAGAAAAAGGAACTGGGCATCCTTAACCTGAAGAAGACTGATGGGGTTGGGGGTGGCATGATAGCATACTTCTATTACCTGAAAGAGTTTCACATAGAAGAGGGAAAAGCCTTATGTCCTGCTGCCCCACAGGGCAGCACTAGATTGAATGGGCTTAATTTACAGGAGGGTAGATTTCAGTTGAACATTAGCAGAACCATCTACAAGGGAAGATCAGTTTGACCATAGAACCAATTTACCTGGTGATGGTGGTCATGCTCTCACTTGCTGGAGGTCTTCAAGCAGAGACTGGACAGCCATGGGATGCTGTAGCTCTGGATTTCCTGCATTGAGCCCTGCTCCAATTGTATGACTTCATGAGTCTCAAAAAAACAAAACAAAATGATAGACATTCTTCTAAAATACATTAAAGCAAATGGACAGAATAGTGGATTTTGCCTCTTGCTGTTGAGCTGGATTGCCCAGTGGGTAGTTTAGTATTTTCTCTAGATAAGTCATCTGGAAATCATTAGCCAAATGTTGACAAATTAATCTTTGTTTCTGCATCGTTTGCCAGCAGTTCATGGCTGTTATTCATAATTCAACATTCAAGCTATGTTGGCTATCAGTGATTGCAATCAAGTTCTTCAGCCAATAGACACTTTTTTTTTACATTCCATTTCTTTAATACTTAACTTGAAATTGGCCGTTTGCATGGCCATTACTGCCATTATGGTATGTCTCTATTATACTATAAGGGGAATAAATAATTTTAAAATGTCCAATTGTCCCTTTAATTTTGAATTAACAATAACTTAGTCATAGTAGCAGAACAATTGTTTTATAACGCTACCAGTATTTCAGAACTGCTTTCATATTTTCTAAGAGAAAATATGACAACATTTTAGCTGTGTCCCGCTGGTCCTCATTTTCAGTTGTCGACATGGTTGCAATCAAGATTAGGGACAGGTGTCGATTTAGTTTAAGTTCATTTTATTTATTTATTTATTTAATTAATTTATTTATTTATTTATTAATCACCCATCTGGCTGGTCACCCAGCCACTCTGGGCAATGTACAACAACAGTTAAAACAATAAAATTCTACATTAAAAACATCATAAAAAATACTCTAACTCATCCTGAATGCCTGCCTGAACAACCACGTTTTTTAATGCGCAGCAGAAGCTCATTAAAGAGAGGGCATGGCAGAGTTCCCTAGGGAGGGAGTTCCACAGAATGGGGGCCACCACAGAGAAGGCCCTCTCCCTCGTCCTCACCAGCTTAGCTGTCCTGGCTGATGGGACAGAGAGAAGGCCATCCGAGGCTGATCTTGTTAAGCGGCCTGCCTGGTATTGCTGGAGGCACCCCTTAAGATAGGCTGTGTTGGAACCATATAGGGTTTTAAAGGTCAAAACCAACACCATGAATTTGGCCCGGAAAACAATTAGTAACCAGTGCAACTCCTTCAGCACTGGAGTGATGTGATCTCGCCAGCGGCTGCCTATAATCAGGTGAGCTGCCGCATTCTGTACCAGCTGCAGCTTCTGAACTGTCTTCAAGGGTAACCCCACATAGAGCTCATTACAGTAGTCTAAACGAGAGGAGACCAGGGCATGTACTACTGATGAGAGCAGATGGTTGGGAAGGTAGGGGCGCAGCAGCCATATCAGATAGAGTTGGTACAGTGCTGTCCGGCTCACAGCTGACACCTGAGCCTCCATGGACAGCTGGGAGTCTAAAATGACCCCCAGGCTGCAGACCTGGTCTTTCAAGGGTAGCCGTAACCCATTCAACACCAGGTCAACATCCCCCAACCTCCTCTTGTCTCCCACCAAAAGTACCTTGGTCTTGTCAGGATTCAGCTTCAGCTTATTCCTCTCCATCCAGCCACTCACCCTCTCCAGACATTTGGACAGGGATTCTACAGCCAACCTTCGTGAAGATTTGAACGAGAGGTAGAGCTGCATGTCATCCGCATATTGGTGACACCGCACCCCAAACCTCCTGATGATAGCCCCCAGCGGCTTCACATAGATGTTAAATAGCATCAGGGAGAGGATGGAACCTTGTGGCACCCCACAAGTGAGCGGCCACGAGTCCAAAACCTCCTCTCCCAGTGCTACCCTCTGGTACCTGCTGTAGAGGAAGGACCGGAACCACCGCAATACGGTGTCTCCAATGCTCATCCCCTCCAGGCGGTCCAGGAGGATACCATGGTCAATGGTATCAAAAGCTGCTGAGAGGTCAAGGAGAACAAGGAAGGAGCATTCACCCCTATCCAGAGCCCTCCTCATTAGGGATGTACGAAAGGGACTTACCTTGTCCCGCGCTTTGCTTCTCCCCCCTAAGTTCAGGCGAGGGGGGGAGGCGTCCCGGCTCGCCCGGCCGAAATTCAGGCCAGGGGGGGAGGCGCCCCGCCTCACCCGGCCAAAATTCAGGCCGGGAAGAAGCGCCCCATCTCCCTGGCCACGAAAGAAGAAGTAAAAAAAAAAACCACGTGATAGGCTACGTAACAATTAACGCAGCTTATCACGGCTAGATTTCCAAAGTCAGCCGTGATAGGCTACGTTAATCGTCACGTAGCCTATCACGGGTGACTTTGGGGAAAAGAAAAAGTGCGTACGCAAATGGCGGCGGCCCATGGGCACCGCCATTTGCGTTCCTTATTTTGGCACGTCTAGTCTACATAAAGATTTATGTAGACTACGGCGAAAATAAGGGAACGCTATTTGCGTTGCCCTTATTTTCGCTGTAGTCTATGTAAATCTTTACGTAGACTAGATGTGCCAAAATAAGGAACGCAAATGGCGGCACCCATGGGCTGCCACCATTCGCGTATGCGCTTTCCCCCCCCCCAAATTCACCCGTGATAGGCTACGTGACGATTTACGTAGCCTATCACGGCTGACTTTGGAAATCTAGCCGTGATAGGGAACATAAAACATCACGTAGCCTATCATGGGTGTGTGTTTTTTCTTTTTTTTTTACTTTTTTATTTTGTAATGGTGGCGGCGGCAGCCGGTCGGGAGACTGGCCGCCACCCCCGCCCCCGACGAAACGCCACCAAACCGCCACCGGGACCCACCGCTGAGAGGGACATTCACTGAAGGTAAGTCCCATCCCAGGGGGGGCGGGGGGCTGGCGGGGGGCCGGCGGAGAATTTCCCCAACACTTTCTGGGGGCCGAATGCCTTGGTGCTCGGCCCTCCGAAGATTCGTGGAGAAATTCTCCGCCATCCCTACTCCTCATATCATCCACCAAGGCGACCAAGGCCATTTCTGTCCCATGCCCATGCCTGAAGGCCAACTGAAATGGATCTAGATAATCAGTTTCTTCCAAGTGTGCCTTCAACTGCATCGCCACCACCCGCTCGATCGCCTTGCCCAAAAATGGCAGATTCGAGACTGGGCAAAAGTTGTCCAGAACTTGGGGATCCAAGGAGGGCTTCTTCTTCTTTTCTTCTTTTTCTGTGGAACTCCCTCCCTAGGGAACTCCGTCATGCCCCCTCTTTAATGAGCTTCCGTCGTGCATTAAAAACGTGGTTGTTCAGGCAGGCATTTGGGGTGGGTTAGGGTATTTTTTTTAAAAAAAAAATTATGGTAAAATTTTATTGTTTTAAATTGTTTATGGTGGGTTGTACATCGCCCAGAGTGGCTGGGTGACCAGTCAGATGGGCGATTAATAAATTTAATAAATAAATAAATAAATAAGAGCGGTCTTATCACTGCCTCCTTGAGGGCTGATGGCATCACTCCCTCCTCAAGGGAGGCATTCACCACCGCCCTGATTCCCTCACCCAATCTCTCTCTGCAGCCCATAATGAGCCAAGATGGGCAAGGATCAAGTAAGCAGGTGGTCGGCCTTAGAGATGTAGGGGTGGACGAAAGTCACTTACCTTTTCTCGCAGCTTGTTCGCGGTGGGGGGGAGCGCTTCGCTGCTCCCCCCGTGAAGTTCAGGCCGGGGGGGGAGGCTTCCTGCCTCGCCCGGCTGAAATTCAGGCCAGGGGGGAGGCTTCCCGCCTTGCCCGGCTGAAATTCAGGCCGGGGAGGAGGCTTGCCGCCTCGTCCGGCCGCGAACGCGAAAGTAAAAAAAAAAAAATGTCCCCTGATAGGCTACGTGACGATTCACGTAGCCTATCACGGCTAGATCTGCAAAGTCAGCCATGATACGCTACGTCAATCGTCACGTAGCCTATCACGGGTGACTTAAAAAAAAAAAGCGCGTACGCGAATGGTGGCCCCCATAGGGAGCCGCCGTTCGCGTTCCTTATTTAGTTGCTGTAGTCTACGTAAATGTTTACGTAGACTATGGCGAAAATAAGGGCAACGCAAATAGTGTTGCCCTTATTTTCGCCGTAGTCTGCATAAAGATTTACGTAGACTACAGCGACCAAATAAGGAACGGGAATGGCGGCTCCCTATGGGGGCCGCCATTATCCGTACACACTTTTTTTTTTTTAAGTCACCCGTGATAGGCTACGTGACGATTCACGTAGCCTATCACGGCTGACTTTGCAAATCTAGCCGTGATAGGCTACGTGAATCGTCACGTAGCCTATCAGGGGACTTTTTTTTTTTCCTTTTATTGCAATGGCTGCGGCGGCTGCCGGTCGAAAGACCGGCTGCTGCTCCCGCCCTGCTCGAACACCCGACGAACCGCCAGCCGGACCCGCCGCCGGGAGGGACATTCAGGGAAGGTAAGTCCCATCCCGGGGGGGTGCGGGGTGCGGGGGGGGTGCGGAGGATTTCTCCCCGAAACTTGTTTGGGGGGCCGAACACGTTGGCACTCGGCCCCCCGAAGTTTCGGGGAGAAATTCTCCGCCATCCCTATAGAGATGAAAGCACCTTGTCCACTTCATCAGAATGAAGAAGCTGGAACTGATCCCACAAAACCTGTTTGCCACAGACCACCTCTTGCTCACTAACTGTGTCCACAGCGCATGGAATAACACTCCTAATCCAATCAATTTTATTTGCAAAGTGCCCTGCCAGGCCTCACAGGAGGCCTTAGAATGGTCCAGCGGTTCCAGAGCCACTGGACCAACCAGGCTCCAGACCACTTGGAACAGACTCCTGGGACAGCACTCTGTGGATGTGATAGAGGCAGCATAATATTCCTTTTTTGCTTCCTTTTACCTCCACGTGATAGGTTGATGATACAGCTCTAGCCCATGTCTGATTGTCTTTGGAGCGAGACTTCCGCCACCGGGGCTCTAGCCGTCTCACCTCCCGTTTCAGAGCTCGTAACTGCAGATTGAACCATGGTGCAGTCCGCGCCCTGTTCAGGGGGAGAGGGCATTTTGGGGCCACCCAATGAGGCATTCCACCCACCCACCAGGGTCTCAACCGAGTGGCCGTTGGCGTGCTCCAGAGAATCCCCAAGCACGTTCAGGAATCCATTAGGATCCATACCTGAGGTGGACCATTTTAATGGGTCCTCCACCCCTGCGGAGGGGTTGTAGAACCGAGAAGTCCAACGTCACCAGATAGTGATCTGACCATGACAAAGGGGTGGTGGATATACCCCAGACTTCCAGCTCACTCCCCACTCTCCAGAAACAAACACAATGTCTAGCGCATGACCAGCTACATGGGTGGGCCCAGTTAGAATAGGGCGCAGCTCCCAGGAAGCCATGGTCTCCATAAAGTCCCGAGGTGCCCCCATGAGGATGGCCTCTGAATGTACATTGAAGTCCCCCAACACCAACAAGTTAGGGGACTGCACACGCACATCAGAGACCACCTCAAGCACCTCAGCCAGGGAGTCAGTTGTGCAGAGGGGTGGATGGTACACAAGCAGAATCCCCAGACTGCCCCTCAGGCCCAACCTCCAGTACATGCACTCAGCAAACGTGGTCTCCCAGAGAGGGGATCTGGTGAAAACCCAGGACTCTCGGTAGATAACAGCCACTCCCCCTACCCGATCCCCAGCCCTCACTGCTGTGCATATGAAAATCCAGCTGGACATATGGCCACAAGAGTTGGAGCAGTGGCCTCAGCCAGCCAGATCTCCGTAATACATGCCAGGTCCACACCCTCATCTAGGATCATGTCATAGATGAGGGAGGCTTTCTGGGTAACAGACCTGGCATTGCAGAGCAGCAAACGAAGGCCAGAAGATTGAGTCATGCCTCCCCCAGCCATCCTTTGGCTCTGGACAGGCCTGGGGCACGGAACGGATACTACACATCTCTCCCTTGTTCCCCTTACCTGGCATGGCCTGCCACTAGCACTCCGCCAGCGCCTGCCGCCCAGCCTCGGTATGTTCTGGCCCCCAACACTCTCCCCACTACCTCCATCAGGTGGACACATACCCCCTCACTCCTGCCTATCACGCAGGCTACCCACCCCTAGAACACAACAGAATTCCCCAGAAATTTTTTTTAAAAAATTAACCCCCCCCCTTTAAAATACTGCCAGGCAGGAGCCCACGGTGGTGGTGGTGGTGGTGGTGGTGGCACAGCAGCAGGCACGCCTAGGGATGTCAGAGAATTCCGTGACGGATCTCGGTGAGGCCGAATGCCAGTGCATTCGGCCCCCCGAAATCCATCGCGGAATGGCCTGCCACCACCACCCCCCGCGGATCCCCCCCAGGATGAGACTTACCTGGGGCGGATGTTCCGGACAACAGTGGCTCCAGCGGCATCTTCGGCGGTGGCAGCTAGTCTTTCAACCGGCTGCCGCCACCGCCATTTTCAGTCTCTGTCTTTTTTTTTTTCCCTCCCCATTGACGTGATAGGCTACGTAAAGACTTATGTAGCCTATCATGTCTGGGTTTTTTAAAAAAAGTGTACGCAAATGGTGGCTATGGCCACCGCCATTTGCGTTCCTTATTTTTCGCCATCTTAGTCTACGTCAATATTTACATACACTAAGACGAAGAAAAGAAAGGGGAATGCAAATAACGCCCACTACGCTATTTGCATTCCCCTTTCTTTTCTTCATCTTGGTCTACGTAAATATTGACGTAGACTAAGACAGTGAAAAATAAGGAACACAAATGGCGGCGGCTGTAGCCACCACCATTTACGTATGCATTTTTTTGTTGTTGTTTTTACCCAGAGCCCTCCGCAGCCGGAAATCCAGCTGCGGACAGCCCTGGCTTGGGCCTGGCCGGCTGCTCTGCAGAGCCGCCGTGGAGCACAGCTGGCCGTTGAGGATTCCGGGGGGGAGGACCGGATCACCTCCCCCCCTGTCGAGGATTCGGGGGGGAGGGACGGAACGCCTCCCCCCCACCATGAACAGAATCTGCGAAAAAGTAAGCCACTTTCCTAGGTACGCCTCTCCCCCAATGGTGGCAGCTTCTCCTGCAGGCCCTGGCTCTCCCAGGCCACCTCAGCCAGCCAGCTTATGTAGCCCCTCCAGAAAGGGGCAGATGGAAGCAGCACAGCTGGCTCAGTACCTGGGGGCCTGGTCCTGCAGGGACTGGCGGTCTGCCAGGCAGAGGTCCGTAGGGAAGGCCTGGTGTTGGTGGAGGCGACAGCCACAGCAGGCCCAGCAGCAGCAGACCCAGCAGCAGCAGGCATGCCTCCCGCCCCCAGTGGTTGCAGCTTCTCCAGCAGGCCCTGGCAGTTTCTGATAATTTACCAAAACTCACAAAAATTCCCATTCCTAGACCCCCTCTTGGGTGATGAAAACATCTCTGTTTCAGCAGGCTTTTGCCTCATAAGTGTTAGTTTTGTTTCAAGGCTGTTTTATCTATAATCACTGTCTATATATTTTAATTGTATTTTTAACTGAATGTATGGGTCTATTTTGTATTGTGGTTTTAAATTATTGTGAGCTACTCTGAGTAGTGCACAGGCACGGGAAGAGCGGGATATACATTTATATAAGATATAAAATAGATCAATATTGATCTCACCACAGGGGGGAGATTCATGGACCCATTGTTAGATGTTCCACGAAAGTAGTTCTTCTCTCTCCCCCCTTTTCTAATGTCCAAAATGTAGGCCCATTTCTTATGTTTCAGGAGTGGAGTAGATGCCATTCCCCCCTGGCTCCATCTCATGTTACTCTGGTGATGTTTAAATGCAAGAAATCATGTGGGAAAGAATGGCAACATTCACACTAGGGATACACACATCTGTCATTTTTACTTTCTCCTATGTTCATTTTTTTAAAAATAAAATAATCTCGAGTTATTTCCATTAATAGGAGGGAGGATTGTTCCACACTACTCCTGTAACAAAAGAAGTGTCATTTTAGTATAAAATGCAGAGTAGGATGATGTGGGCTTGGGAATCTACAGAAGCACAGCAAGATGCTGTATACTGAATTGGACCACTGATCTGTGTCAGGGCTGTACAGTGGGGGGGGGGTAGTGATCTGGAGAGATGCAGGGTCCAAGAATAAGGACTGAAGAGTAATCAGGATGCAAGGGAAAATCAGAAGGCAGGACTGGAGAACAAGCCAGGAGTCAGAGCTCAGAACCAAAAGTAAGACATGTTGCTCATGTGAGGCCAAGCTGAAAGAGGAAGGCTTTTATATACCATGCCAGCCAGAAGGATCTAATGGTCAGCCTGGCTGGACAGAATCAGTCTGGAAGGTTCTTTGCTAAGAAGGCTCACAACTGAGGTTCAGTGAGTCACCACATCGGAGAGCTCCACAGAGTTCCAGCAGCTGCTAACAATCCCTGCTTAGCGTCGTCTCCACTGACTGGTGGTAGCTCTCCAGGGTTTCAGACAGGAGATTTTCTGAGTCTTACCTGCAGATATCAAGGGTTGAACTTTTTGCACACAAAACATGTTATCTGCCACTGAGTAGGGATGTCAGAGAAATCTGCAATAGAATCAAATGAGTTTGGATTTCTATGACTCCGACCCACGGATCCTGCAATGGACTGGCTTATTCTGTGTCACACAGATTCCATGGACTTGCAGACTGTTTAAAAAAAAACACCTTTCTGGAATTTTACACAAATTTAGTTGTAGAAAAATACCTAAAATAAAAAAGCCGCTCAAGAAAGCACATTTCCCCCATAGGCTAAAGCATGAATATGTACATTTTGGTGGGAGGGATTTGCACATTTGGGGGATTTGCACATTTTGGGGGATCTGCACATTTTTGCAGGTACGAATTTGCGCTTATTTGCAAATTGAGTTTACATAAATTCAGGGAACTGGGAAAAAAATCCAATTCTGTCAGTGAGTGGATGACAGAATGAAAGGGACTTGGCCATCTGTGAAATGCAGATGGAATAGATTTTACAAAATCCATGCATCACTACCACTGAGCTATGGTACTTCTATTGCCTCTGAGTAGAATAATAGCCCTCATACAGACTATGAAACAGGGAATCTTGTTAGAATAAGCTTTGAAACCTCTGAGCTTCAGGCAACTCTCTGTTGTTAACAGCTAAAAACAAATAGGAACTAAGAAACAAATCACACAGCAACAAAAATGGTTATGGATTTTTTAAAAATATATTTGTATGGACGCATTTGGAGAATGTTATAAAATTATTTTTCCCCCAGTGATGTATAACATTCATGTGGGAAGACTTTCAGCCTCTTGATTACTACTGCAAAGCAAGTGAAAATATTTTATATAAATAGAAGTAGTTCAGCTAATTGAATTCCAATCAACTCCCTTTATGAGGCATTTCTGCTGACTTGATCTGATCTCTCCCTGCCCTTTTCAGTAACACAGGCTGGCAGTCTATTTTTCACATTGATTTGTGGAAAGATCAGCAGAATTCCTTTGGAGTTAGGAGGGAAGGTGTTGTACAGAGCCCCACCCCACCCCTGCCACCGCCCAACAAACGAGCAAGTGAGATGCATTAAAGAAAGCCTGACTACCAGGCCTGTTTCTTTCCCATAGCTCCAATGTTAGAAGGCATGCTCTGCATTCATAACTTCAATCCCAAGCTTCTGCAGTTAAAAGAAGCTCGGGTGGAAAGACTGGAAAATACTTCCATTTGAGGCCCTGGAGAGCTACTTCCAGTCTCACAACAGTGGGTCAGAGAATTATCAGTGGTCCAACCCAGTATACATTACAGTCTATAAGACCCAATATTGCCTGTTAGTCTTTTCTCCAAACCACAATGAACAACCAGCACTCACACATCCAGTTGAGTCTGTCTGTCTGTCTGTCTGTCTATCTATCTTCATTAAACAAAAACCTACAGATTACAAAATAACAACCTCAGCACCAAAAAGCATGGAAATGGTGAGCTCACAAGCCTCAACACACATCCTCCCCAAAGAGGCAGAAAGAGAAAGTGCAAGTGAAATTCTCAATCTCCCAAAGCAAATGAACCATGCAGACAGGATGGAGAATATGGTATAAAGAGGTGACTCTGGGGTTTTCTATACACTTATCTAGGAGTAAGACCCATTGCACTCAATGGAATGTTCTGAGTAGACATGCATAGGATTGCACGGTAAGTCAAGCAGCAGCAATGATCAAACCCAGAGAAATCATGCTTTTTATTTAAAATCCATATTTAAATAAAGAGAAGGAGTACCACCTCCATCACCCCACCAAGCAAGCAAGCAAAGCAGCTTTATTGTAACCTGTAGGATTGTTGTGCTGGAAAATAAATGCTTTTCCTCCACACTGCAGTTATTCCCCTCCCTTCTCAATGTTCCAAATCAGCTGTTAGGTGGGTGAGAAAGAAAGATTCTACAGAGTCTGCACACCATTATGAGAGACCCATAGACTCTCATTCTATAAATAAAAAATATTTTTAAAAAGAGTAAATTGAATTTTTAAAAAATTATTCCACCATCTACAAGATAAAGGGAATAGGAAGCCATCAATATATAGAGAGTGAGGGCACAATCCTATCAAGATAGGCTGCCACCTCCGAACTTAGAGACGACCGCCTATCCAAAGCAAGGCAGGAGAGGCACCGAGGGGGGGGATCATTCCCACCGCACCTCTCCTGCCCTGCTATTTTATTTGTTTGTTTATTACATTTATAACCCACCATTTTTCCTCTTTAAGAAACCCAAGGTACATAATCCTCTTCCTCCATCTTATCCTCACAACAACAACCCTGTGAGGTAGGTTGGGCTGACAGTCTGTGACTGGCCCAAAGTCACCCAGTGAGCTTCCATAGCCGAGTGAGGACTAGAACCTGAATCACCCGACTCCCACTATACCACATGGGCTCTCTATTTTCCACTGGACAGCTGTTTTCGGCTGTCTAGCCACGGGGTCCGACTGGGAGAGGATGTGTCATACACGCAGCTCCGCTTTCAGCCCCAGAACGCCCTCACCCCTGCCCCTTTTCAGTTGCTCCATGCTCCTCTTCCAAGCACAAAGGACGGGGCTTCTCTGCGTTGCCTGTGAGGCAGCGTGGACATGGGGGGAGGCCGGCCCCAAGGTCAGTTCCTGGAAAAGAGCATATCCTATGGCCCTCTAAACAGTGTCTAGTGGCCATAGGATTGCTCTCTAAGTAAGCTATACCTTCTTCAGAAATCATGAGCAAATCTGAGTCGCCAATGTGTTTTTCAAACACTTTTGAGTAAGAAAGGCTTTTTTTTCCCCTTTAACTGCTCTTTCTCCCTCATTTTTAACCAATCTTCCTGAAATTTTCAGGTTATGTAAAAGTGACATTTCTTTCTGGCACATGTACATTTCAGAAAGATGGATGAAACCTTTCCAATTTTATTAAGGTTAGACCGACCTATCCAATTCCCTTTTACAGTGGTTGAACTCTTATTTTATTGATGGAGCCTTAACTACCAGCCACAATTGTAGCTGGTGTGTATGTGTGCGTGTGTGTGTGTGTGTACACACGCACACATACTAGTTGCTTGACTGCTGGTTGTTTATTGTAGTTTGGTTTAAAATATCATGCACATCATATTGGCTGTGTATCAGTTTATTAATTATTTGTTCATTACTGTAGAAAGAGGTAGCAGAAGCAAAGTTCAGCAATATTCCCTTTTCAGGTTGGCTTCAGGTTAGGGATGGATGGAACACTTACCTTCCATTCCGTTCTGTTTCCGCTGGGGGGGGAGGTGCTCTGTCCCTCCCCCTGGAATCCTCGATGGGGGGGAGGCGATCCGGTCCTCCCCCCCGGAATCCTGGCCGGCCGGCTCCGCTCTGCGGCCAAGCCATGGAGCTGCAGGCTGGCTTCGGCCGCCTGCAGCCGGACATCTGGCCACTGGGCAGCCCTGCAGGGACACAAATGGTGGCTGTCATAGCTGCCGCCATTTGCGTCCCTGTATTTAGCCGTGATAGGCTACGTAAATGCTTATGTAGCCTTTCACAGCAGGGGGAAAAAACCCAGCGTACGCAAATGGCGGTAGCCACCGCCATTTGCGTACGCTGTTTTTTTTCCCCCCTGCCGTGATAGGCTACGTAAATACTTACGTAGCCTATCACGGCCTCCGCAGGGACACAAATGGTGTCCCTGCGTTAGCTGTGATAGGCTACATAAGTATTTACGTAGCCTATCACAGCTATGAAGAGGAAGCGAATGGTGGCCGAAGGACGGCCGCCATTCACAAAGCAGCACAGATGGGAGTAGGTAAGTTCTCTGTTTCGTGTGCCTTTTGTGGGTTGAGGGCGGCGGGGACTTCATCCCATGCACCTTTCGTTGGTTGGGAGGATGGGAGCTTCATTCTGCGATGGATTTCGGGTGGGAATACCAGTGCATTTGGCCTCACCAAGATCCGTCACGGAATTCTCTGACATCCCTACTCCAGGTTTTGGTGAACCTTGGACTAGAGATGTGTGAATCAGCAAAACTTAAGCTTGCCGGAGTTCTTTAAATACCTTCTTGAAGCTTGCTCTGACTTGAGTCCATATCAGATTGCAGGCTTTGTGTTTTACTTTCTGCATGAAAATCCATAGATTTTCATGCGTATTTTTCCAAATGTACACATCAATTGTGCACATCACTGAAATGTATGTATACTTCTCCCATTGATTAAAGTATATATGTGTGCATTTTTCAAATGTTAGCATGCTGTTGAATGCATGTTTTTTTTTTTTTGAGGGGGGTATCTGCAAATCACGCTGCAAACTAGGAAATTTAGTCTTCGACCGCAGATTACGTCCAAGTCCATGTTCAGTCTGGAGGGTGTGAACATGGAAAATTGTGATGAAAAAATGAACTGAAATGTAGTTCTTCTCATACATCCCCACTGTGGATGCCTCCATCCTCGCCCCATTACTATGCCCAACCCACTGCCCAGCAGCGGTATTGCTCCAGCTGCCAGCTTTGCATCCCTTATGGGCTTACTCAGCTGTCACTCAGTTCCCAGCCCATCTCAACACTGCTTTTGCCACCACTACTGCTATTATTACTGCAGCTGTTGAGCAAGCCCGCTTGCAAGTCGGGGGCAAGTGGCTACAGGTATGCTGCTAAGGGTCCAAGTGCCAATGGATGCCTGGGGGGTGGAGAGAGAGAGAGAGAGAGAGAGAGAGATCAGCTCTAGTGGACACTGCCCCAGCAAATGCCCCAGTATGCTGGATGCTGATGCAGATGCAGATCCTTTTCTATGGGTAGGTTGGCTTTGAATCCCCCCCCCCCAGTGGCATGCACTTCAAAGTAAGCATTGTAGGGTTGGGTTGCACAGTTACCAAGAATATGGCCCATTTTCCCTAGACTATTCATTGGAAAATTGTATTAAATAAATTAGGGATGTCAGAGAAATCCACTGCGGATTCAGATGAGGAATCCACAGCGGATCGGACCACTTACCTCCGCTTCAGGAGGACTGGAGGTGGAACGGCATTCGGCTGCTTCTTGCCAGCCAGAGCCGCTAGCCTTCTCCCTGTACCTACCGATTGCCATGTCTTTTTTTTTTTTAGAGGCAATCAGGAGGATGTGCCCATAGACTTATACACAAGTAGAGTCATGAATCTTGCATCTATATGTCCATAGGCTTATACGCAAGATTCACGGCTCTATTTTGCGTATAAGTCTATGGGCACATCTGAACGCCATTTCTTATTTTTAATTGGCAGGAGGGAAGGTAAGCAGCCCCCAAGCCAGCTCCCCCCCCCGGAATCTGAGTGGAGCAGAACCTCTCTGGAGGATTCCAGGGGAGGGGGAGGAACAGATTGCCTCCCCCCCCCCACGGATGCCTCACCGGAACAGACGGTGGGGAATCCGTACTCCCCTAAAATAAATACATAGGGTTGTCTGTCTTGGGGAAATATGCCCCATTTTGGGTCCACTGGATCCCCGCAGTGCCCCCACCTCAGCCTGCACTTGCAAACTGAGCCATGGGGTTTTGCCAGCTCAGCCCCCCAGACTCCAGCTTGCTCATCTGTGAGCTGGCCTGACTCAGCTTTTTTTAATTGTTAAATTGCCAAAGTCATAATTTGTGCAAAATCACAGCTCTACTTAGACCATTTATGCCTGTGATTTTGCACAAATCGCACTAATTACAGCTGTAATTTTGCATAACTCACAATTTCCACAAATATTTACTGCCCGGATTTTGCACAAATCACAATTTCTTCAAATAAAAAACAGCCGAAAAAAGTACAAGCTGGTCTGACTCAATATGCGCCAAGTCAGTCCGGCTCACAGATGAATGAGTCAGAGTACGGGGGGGGGGGGCAATCCAGCGAAAATTCACTGAACTCTACCCCCCAACCGGATTCCTCTGACATCCCTATTTCTGAATCGCCTTTTGGTCCAGAAGGCAACTTACAATTTAAAACTTTAAAAGAACTTAGAAACTTGGAACATAACACATAACACAATTAAAAACAATTTAATTTTTTGGGGGGAAGCAATATTTAAAACAGAGAGCAGAGCTAATACATTTAAAATTACCTGAAAGCCATGCAGAGGTGTGTGTTTTTTAAAGATTTAATGGCACATCTGAAATCTGAGAGCACTTTCTCCCTTACCTATGGCCTGATTGGAGTCCACCAGGAGAAGAGCCTTCAGTGTGGCAGCCCCCTTTCTTTGGAACTCCCTGCCCCCGGAGGTCAGGCAGGCACTAACACTGCATTGTTTCTGACATCTCCTGAAGAAAACAGCACTCTTCCAGGAAGCATTCCTTAATTGACCACTTATAGTTTTGATTGGCATTGTGTTTTTAAACAAGTATAATTTTAACGTGGTGTTTTAATTTTTTTATTCTTTTACTGTTTTGTTTTTTGTGTTCACCGCTCCAAAATCTGTTCTAGATATGGAGATGTATATTCATATTGCAAATAAATAAAATTAAATTAAAAAAAAAAAAATGAAACTAAGCAACAAGGGGCCAGTCTAAGCTGATTACAGAGAGAGTCCATGTGTCACCACAGAGAAGACCCTGTCCCATGTCCCTACCTCAACACAGCCTCTCCTGATGATGGGACATTCAAAAGGGCCTCTGAAGCAGGTCTTAAATTATGGTTCTTAAGAGTATTCTGCTCAGTTTTTCATTTTTCCTACATTAAGTTTACTCCATTCACCACACCAGTTTGTGAGTTTTAATATCCACACCAAAATATGTACACATGATTATACACATTGAGCAAAATGTACTCCTTTCGTGTGTGCTTTTGTAAACGTACGCTTTTTGAACAAGTTATTTTCCCTTATATAATGTGGTTTTGTGTTCACTTATCCATATTATATGCATTTTGGTTTGCACATTCTTTGGTTTGCGAACTACACTGCAAGAATCAGGAGAGTGTGAAACTGAATACTGCATTTTTCACTGCATTTTTGTTCGTGTGTAGGTTTGAGAAGTGTGTAGGTTTAAGAAGCTCACATTGAAATGTGAATCCAAATGAATTTATCACCTTTCTCCAAGAAATAGTTTGCCCTTGTAGGGCAGCTTCCTTTCTCCATAATTGTATAGGTCCTTTTTCAAGCTGCTATGATCAAACCACGGCACCTATAGGCAACCCAGAAAGATAATGAAACCTGTCTCAGGAGCCCTACAGTAAAATACACTTCTCCACTATATTATTAAATAATAACACTTTGGATCTGGTTGTGATAAACCATTAATGTTATTTGACTGTTTAACAGTATAGTTGCTTATATTTTTCCTTTGCCAAAAATGATACTGAAGGAATGTGTAATCTTTTGTGATGAATGTTATATTCTAAATGTCAACTCATGTTACTCAAGAGAGTTCCAAAATGTTGCTGGGGTCAGTATTTGAGGCATGCTTTGTGGCGTACTGTTCCTAATTACCCAAGAGGTTTTGTTTGGATTTCCTGAGAGCAGCACAATTTAACCAGAAATCACTTGAGCATTAATAAATATCTCAGTGCATTTTAAACTAACTTAACTGGTTCTCAGAAAGAAGTATGAATTATGCAGAGAGCATTTTACAAGAACTGAGTGAGACATTTACATGTTTCAACTTAGGTTCCCTTTGGAGGCTTCAGTGAATGGAAGACAAAAGTGGCTGAAATCTGGACAGCTTAATATTATGAGCCTCTTTCAGGCATTCACCTGAAAACATGAGGGCTAAAATTAGGATGGGCAGAGGGGGCGCTCATGCTAGCTCCACCCCCAAGGTCCCTGTCCATTCCACCCCCAACATTCTCTTGTTTAGCATGAAGGTCTGAAGGGGGCCTAAAAATGTATGTTGAGTGAATGTGCTAAAAAATGCCTCCCTGGGATCAGGAAAGGCTTGCAAAAGTCAGGGGTGGAGCAGATGGCGAACGTGCATGTGGAGACATTGGAGGTGGAACCTGGTCCCCACTGAGCTGAGAGAGACATTTTTGGTTTTGTTTGTTGTTATTAAAAGTCCTTTTAACAAGGAGGAGGAGGAGGAGGAGGAGGAGGAGGACAAGGACGAGGAGGTGGAGGTGGAGAAGGAGAAGGAGAACTCAGCTCTCAGGCACCCAGCAGTCAGCAGCACAGGAAAGCCCAAGGACAGAATAGGGGAAAATGGAAAAAGAAAGACAGAGTACACCCCTCGGCCACCTCTTTTCAGTAAAGTAAGCACTGAAGCCCCACACCCAGAGAAAGTTCTGCAAAATTCTCAACATCCCAGTGACAGAGGCAGAAAAGCCACTGCCTCTTTCACAGGGAAATGAAGAGGTTGCAAAAGGGCAGGCAGGGTTTCCACACAGCACTATGTGATACAGTAGGTATTTCAAGATGGATGAAGCAAAGTTTTTCCTTCCCTAGGATGGAAAAATACTTCAAGTTGGCCTTCCAAATAAGACACTCCTATATTGCCTGCACACAATCTATCACTCTGCCGCTCCAATCAGTTCTACATATTTTCCAAACACTCTGCATTGCCCTGCATCCTCCTGTCTCCTGAAAACCATGCCATAGGATGAGAATGTTGGCAGGCCATGCATCGCCTGATTAAATAAAGGCTGACTTACGGAGGATCCAAGTCTGTTGCTAAGAGAAGCAGTTTATGTCCAGAAGCAGATAAGGAATTGCAGAGTCAGCAGGTAAGGAGATCACATATAGATCTTCCAGGCATTAAAATAAGTGAAATAGAAGCCTCATATCTGCACTGTAGCCCGTTAATCTAGGGTCATTGGAAGGTGAATCTGAAGGTCAGCATAATCACCATTCTCTCATATGTCTTCTCCATGTTGCAAAATCCATTTGTGATTCCTAAATAAGGTTTTAATGAGATTTTAATGGCACGTTGGACACACTTCAGTATCCAGAGATGTGGCATCATGTCTAGGAATATCATTATGTAGATTAATTATCAGTAGTGGTCAGCTATCATTAGAGGTACGTGAAAATGAAACCATGGTATATGAAATTTATGGGCTGAGAGACCTGAAAATTAATGTATATTAAACAAAAAGCTACCAATGGGGCACTTCAAATGTTTCTTTTTCAGTGAGGTTTTCTTTTAACAATGTCATCTATTTCTTGTTGCCTTTGAAAAGACTGTGACTGGAGAAAGAAATCTACTGCAATAATATTCAAAGCAATAATATTTCTCCATGGCTGTAACAAATAAAGCAGCTTTAATTCAGTTCCATATCGGAGTTGGAGAGACTCGTGGAGCTTTAAGCCACAAGAGATAGAACCCATTCGGACCATTTTCGTTATCTATGAGTTTATTTATGTATTTATTTATGTTTGTATACGACTCCATATCTATAACAGATTTCGGAGCAGTGAACACGAGATAAAACAACAAAAGGATAAAAAGATTAAAACACCAGATTTAAATTATGCTATTTTTAAAAACAGAATACCAATGGAAATTGTGAATAGTCAATTAGGGAATGCTTCTTGGAACAGTGCTGTTTTCAGGAGGCACTAGAAACAGCACAGTGTTGGTATCTGTTGTGATCCAGTGGCTTCAGTTGCAAAACACACACACAACAGGTTTCCCAATGTATTGTATGAGAGGACAACTAGACCTGCAGGACAGAGAATTAACACAAGTGCAGTGTTTTAATACAGAGTTGCTCTTGAAGATTGCTTGGCATGTGCAACAGTGCCAGGATTGCCTGAGCAATCCAGTGACTCTCCTGCACTGTGCTGCAACTCTCTTCCATAGCTGCACTGCTTGGGAACAGCCACAAAAGAAATGGGAATTAAGATGTGCCAGGGGGTATTTCAAACTGCCCTCCCCCAATTTTGCTCCAGAGTATCACCAAGGTGACACTCTACATCTGCACCTACATGTATAGATACTGTACCTTCTCTACATCTGATCTACATCTACTACACCGAGAAAAAAATCAAACAAACCAGGAAGTTTACTGAGTCCCTGGTGGGTCACTCTGTATGGCTAATGTCTTCAGCTGATAGGGGGCGCAAGCTATGCAGGCCTGGCATAGGGGATGAAAGTGAAGCTCATTAACTAGTGTCAGGGCTCAGTCACAGGCAGCGATCTGTGGTGCATCAGCAGCAGCCCAGTAATGAGGAACCATGGACCAAGCTGATAGTCAGGACTTAAGAGTATGCCAGAACCCAAGGACAAACCAGGAGCCAGGATCGGAAAGGAATCTAAAAGGACAAACCAGGAGGTAGACTGAGGAGAATAGGGATGTCCAGATTGTGTAAAGCCCATTCTGTCTGTGTTTCGTGGACTGTTGGGCACCTTTTCTCCTGTCATCCATCCATCGACAGAAGGGGGGGAGGGGTGTTTCTGAATTTGTGCAAATCCACAGTTGTGCAAATGCACATGTGCAAAAAAATCCAAATTCCCCCCAAATGCATATTTTCATTCTTTAACCTTTGGGGGAAGTGCACATTTGGGGCCGGGTTTTGTTTTGGGTTTTTTGCATATTTTTCTACGATGAAATTCGTGCAAAATTCAGGGAAGTTAGAAAACTGGTCCTCAAGTCTGTGGAATCCACCCGACAGGGGAAAAGCTGTTCTGCTGCGGAATCTGGTCAGATTCATGAAAAACTGAACCCATTTGGTTCCATTGCTGATTTCTCTGACATCCCTAGAGGAGAAAGCCAGATGTAGGGATGGACGAAAGTCACTTACCTGGTCCCGCAGCTTGCTTCGTGGTGGGGGGGAGGCGTTCTGTTCCTCCCTGACAAAATTCTGGCCGGGGGGGAGGCGCCCCATCCCTCCGGCCGAAATTCTGACCGGGGGGGAGGCGCCCCGTCCCTCTGGCTGTGAATCTTCCTGGCCGGCCGGGATGCAAATGGCGGCAGCTGTAGCCGCCGCCATTTGCGTTCCTGCAGTCAGCCGCATGATAGGCTACGTAAATCCTTACGTAGCCTATCACGGCTGATTTGGGGGGGAGCACTATTTGCTTTGCCCTTATTTTCGCCCTAGTCTACGTAAATCTTTATGTAGACTACACATGCCCAAATAAGGACATGGGCGCTGCCATTTGCGTACGCACTTTTTTTTTTTCCAAAGTCAGCCGTGATAGGCTACGTAAGGATTTACGTAGCCTATCATGGTGTTTTTGGAAAATTTAGCCATGATAGGCTACACAAATCTTTACGTAGCCTATCACGTTTGTTGTTGTTGGTTTTTTTACTGGGAAATGGCGGTGGCGGCAGCCGGTCGGAAGACCGGCCGCTGCCGCCGCACCACTGCTGGGAGCTGCCAGCACCAGGGACATTCAACAGAGGTAAGTCCCATTCCGGGGGGGGGGCGAGGGGGCGGTGGAGAATTTCTCCAGCAATTTTGGGGGGCCGAATACATTGGCATTCGGCCTCCCGGAGATTCGTGGAGAAATTCTCCACCATCCCTAGCCAGATGTCAGGACAACCAAAGGATTCAGGAATGCACCAGAACTCAGAGATAACTTGTTGATTAAATAAAGCTGATGTGGAACAGGAAGCCCTCTTATAGTCCTTCCTATGCAGGATGGGTGGAGTTAGTCCAGGGCCTGGAAATACTAAACTACCTAAGCAGATGCTGGACATGTAGTTCAGTGGCTCACCACAGGAGGCAGCCACACACAAGGCCACAGACCACAGACAGCCCTACTATTAGGCAGGGTGAAGCAGTTGCCTCAGGCGGCAGATGCTGGGAGGTGGCAGCAAGGTGTTGGAGGAAAGAGCTGTGTCTCTCACAGCCTGCCCTGTGTTCCCTAACCTAGCCTGCTGCCTTCAGGTTCAATGGAAAATGTTGTTCCATCACCAGTGTTGAAGAAACAGTCTAGTCAGCTTTTGTATGTGGAATGGGAGAGGGTGCCATCTTGTCCTTCACCTCAGGCAGCAAAATATCTTCGGCCAGCCTTGCCACAGACTTCCAGCTAGAGCTCTAGCCACTCCTGATAGTTACCAGTCACTTTCTCTGCAAACAGTTGAATTGAGAAAGAATGACCATTTCACAACAATGTTGCTGCAGCACAATGTGGAGACTGGGAAGAAGAGAAGGTCTAGCAAAACATTTTAATCTGACATTCAGTTAGGTCCCATTCATAGAGAGGCTTTCCCATGCATCTCTGTTGACAGCCTTTATCTCCATGAATGACTAAAGCTCTGTTCAGACTCCATGACTATAGCACAGAAGATAAAGAATTATGTTTACAAACAGATGTCCTAGTTTGCTACGTATTGCACTTAGACCACAAGAAAGGAGACTGGCCTTGAGGTGGTACTAAATAGAAAGATAACCATAGGAATCCCAGTGTGTTTCCACAACATGTTGCTGTCTTTTTCTGCAGAGTTATTTTTTTGAAGCCTCCCTCTAAAAGCAGGGGTGCACAACCTGCACCCCTAAGGCTTCACTAAAGCCCCCATAAGTGCCATGACTCCGTCACTGAATCCATCCACCCCACAGCCTATGCTCTCTACTTCTTCCCCCAGAGAGCCTCATACAGATCACACTTCCCTTCTGCTGCTAGCACCAAGGGGGGAAAAAACTGAATCAAGATTGCTGGGATGTGTGTTTGTGTGCATGCATGTGTGTATATATGTATGTGTATGCATGTGCATGTATATATGTGTGTTCATGTATGTGTGTGTATGTGCAGCCCCTAACCCACCCACCCCCAAGCCAGAGTAGCATGTGGCCCCGGGGGTTAAGAAGGTTGTGCACCCCTACTCTAGAAGGATCTCTTTCAAGATAGGTGCTTGAGAAGCCATTGTCTGATGCAATCCACAGTTATGCTGAAAAGAGTGTAATGCTTGCTTCAACTGTGGAATGGAAAAATGACTTTTGGGGGGCAGTGTATGGGCTGTTCTTAGAAGACTATGATAAATAGCCCGTTAATGTGCCAGAGAAGTTCAAGGCCACAGTTCAGAGGAAATTATGCCAAGAGCACAAAAGGCAAGCATTCCAGGTTTGAGAGAACTCTCTCAGGAACACCCAGCCAGTTCTTTTCAATGCTCAGGTCCTTCTAGAGCTTTGAGACTAAAGGTTGGCACCCACTTTCCATCATATGTCCACAGTCATTCATGCTGGGCTTGTGTCTGCATCCTTTTATCTGCCTCATGTCATTCTTACTACCCCATCCAGACCATCAATGAACTAGCGATGTACGAAAATCACTTACCTTTCGGTGATTATGCTGATGGTGTGGGGGGAGGCGTTCCATCCCTCCCCCCAGAATCCTCGCCGGGGGAGGAGGCGCTCGGTTCCTTCCCCCCCCCCCAGAATCCTGGCTGGCCGGCTGTGCTCCGCAGCGATTCTGCGGAGCCGCCAGCCGGCTCCACCAGCAGCCGGACATCTGGCTGCTGGCTAGCAGGGACACAAATGGCGGCGCCCGTAGCCGCCGCCGTTTGCGTCCCTGCAGTCAGCCATGATAGGCTATGTAAATGTTTACATAGCCTATCATGGCTGATTAAAAAAACAAACAAACGTGTACGCAAATGGCGGCGCCCGTGGGCACCGCCATTTGCGTTCCTTATTTTGGCATGTCAAAATACGTCAAGATTTATGTAGACTAAGATGGCGAAAATAAGGGGAACGCAAATAGCGTAGCATCAAAACTCTGGTGAAAGAGACTGCTAGAGGTGAGAATTTCCGAGTATTTTCTCCTTGGGGAGGAGGACAGGGTTTCTATATTTTTTAAGTATAGGCAATTCTTGAGGGGTCTTCTTTCTTTTATAAAATTCTCTTTAAACACCCCCCTGCACTTGCAGGAGCCCAGGACTCTTCTCCAGCCCAGCAGTTCTTTCTGAACTCCCAGGAGACCATGTGACCTCTCCCTTTCCAATAGGCATTCAGAAAGAACTCCTGGCTAGAGAAGACTCCTGAAAGTGCAGGGGGTGTTTTAAAAAATAATCGAAGCCTCCTCAAGAATTGCCTACCCTTTAAAAAGTTATGTGGAAACCCTGTCCCCATTCCCAAGGAGAAAAGTCTCTGAAATTCTCCCATTCCCTGCAAAAGAGGCAGAAAAAACAATGCCTCTTTCACAGGGAGATAAAAAGTTCCCAAGTTAGGGGGCAGGTTTCAGCACAGCACTAAAAGAAAAAAAGCTTTAAAATAATCCCCTTTTGTTGTGGCTGCACCTCCAACATTCCTTTTAAAAGACACCACTGATTTTACATTTAAAAGGGCCTTTTTCCCCTGCCACCATGCTGCTGAATTTCAGTGGTGTGCTGGTGGCAGGACAAGTAGGTGCCTCAATAAAGGTCCGGGGGGGAGGCACATGTGACCCTTGATGTAAAGGTCTGCGTAATGCCTATGCATACGTACAACTGAAGCTGGAGAAAGGATATGCACATACAGTCATGAAGTATAGGCTAATGGTATTCTTTAGGCTTCATCCTCCTTCCTGAGCTACTAGGAGTTAAGACATCTGAGTGGGGATGTGTCTGTAAATTTGAGATGTGTGTCAAAGCAAAACTCGAGGTCATTGAAGTTTTCCACTTAAAAGCCCATTCCATCTCATGTCCCTATCAGATTGTGAGCTTTGTTTTTGTCTTTTTGCATGAAAATCTGAGTACATTTTTGTTAGGAAGGTCTGTCACTGTGAAATCCAGTCCTATTTGGGCCCAATGGATTTCCGTGGCATGACTAACTTGGCTTGCATTTCTGAGCTGAGCCACAGGTTTTCCCCAAGCCCCTGGGATTTTACATATTTATTATGTGTGGAGTTTTGCACAAATTAGAGCAGGAATTTGGGCAAATTTTCATAATTTGTCCAAATAGCGACCATGCTTTGTGCAATTTGTGCAAATTACACTAATTTGCACAACATTCAGCCTTAATTTGTGCAAAGTTAAAAACATGGAAAATCCACTAACTGCCCTGACTCAATGTGGGCCAAGACAGGCTACAAAGCAGAAAATGGACCAAAGTCCAGGGGACCAAACCAATGGAAGCTCATCAAGCTCCCCCCAACCACAGACACAGATTTCTCTGACATCCTTTATTTTTGTGGATGTTTTCCCAAATGTATGCATCCATTCTGCACATCTTTGAAATTTGCACATTCTTTCTGCCATTGATTAAAGCATGTGTGTGGTAGGGATGGCGGAGAATTCTGCCACGGATTTCAGTGAGGCCGAATGCACTGGCATTCAGCCCCCCGAAATCCGTGGTGGAATGGCCTGCTCCCCCTGCCCCCCCATGGATCCCCCCCGAGATGAGACTTACCTGGGGCAGATGTTCCGGATGGTGGCGGCTCCAGCGGCAGCTTCAGTGGCGGCGGCTGGTCTTCCGACCAGCTGCCCCCGCTGCCGCCATTTGCAGTCTGGGCTTTTGTTGTTGTTGTTTTGTTTTTTTACCCAGATGTGATAGGCTACATAAAGACTTACGTAGCCTATCATGTCTGGGTAAAAAAAAAAGAAATTCCATGGAGTTTATGTAAATATTTATGTAGGCTAAAACGGCGAATCAAAAAGGAGTGCAAATAGCACCCACTACGCTATTTGCGTTCCCCTTTATTTTCGCCGTAATAGTCTACGTAAATATTTACATAGACTAAAACGGCGAAAAATAAGGAACGCAAATGGCGGCTGCCGTAGCCACCGCCATTTGCGTATGCATTTTTTTTTTTTACTTTGCCGTGGTAGGCTACGTAAATATTTACGTAGCCTATCACGGTTAAATACAGGGACGCAAATGGCAGCAGCTGCAGCAGCCACCATTTGCGTCCCTGCTGCCCAGCAGCCAGATGTCCGGCTGCTGGCGGAGCCGGCCGATGTCTCTGCAGAATCCCAGCGGAGCGGAGCTGGCCGGGCAGGATTCCAGGGGGAGGGATGGAGTGCCTCCCCCCCCCCGTCGAGGATTCCGGGAGGAGGGACGGAGTGCCTCCCCCCCACCGCGAAGCAGATCCGAGAAACGGTAAGTGACTTTCGTACATCCCTAGTGTGTGCGCATTTTTCAAAGGTATACATTTTATATTTTTTAACTGTATGCACACTGTAAAACACATTTTGCAGGGGTGGTGGTGTCATCAAATCACATTGCAAGCTTGGAAATGTACAGACTTTGACCACAGGTTGTGTATGAGTCTGTGTTTAGTCCACTAAATGTGAACTGGATAGGTCCTGAGAAAAAAATGAAGAATTTTCTCATACTTCCCTTCTGTAGACTCTACTGCACACACATGAACACTAGGGCACAGCCTGCCATGGTTTCACACTGTGAAGCTGGTGCAGTTCATTTTGTATGGCTAAGTATAATTCAATTATGTTTTTCTAGTATATCTTTAAACAAAACAATAAATGTCCTCATTTAACCATTCCTGGGCTGTGCTGTGGCTAAGTTAGTTCTTCCTTTATTGTTTAAACATGAAATACCAGTGCAATGCTATCCTCCCACACATAGCCTCCAACCCCTGTCCAGATAGTTAATGTTGCTGAATGTGTTTAAGCTGCAGCTAGTCTGTAAAAAGTACAAGCAGACACAATGTGAGATTAAACATTAAATATAGATCAATTCCATTCATAGATTTAAGCAAAGGGAGATATTGTGAGGAGGAATAGCTGTAGCAGCATGTAATGTGAATGGTGAAGGGAACAGTTTTGTTGTGCGCCATCATTTTTAATGCATATAATATAACATGAAATCTATTGTAGCTTAGGGCGCAATCCTATCTTGATAGTTAGCAGCTTCTGAAGTCAGAGGCTGCCAAGTATCCAGTGCAGGGAGGCCAGAGCACAGAGGCGATCCTTGTCTCCATGCTCTGGCCACCCCACATTTTCCAGTGTGGCTTCGGGGAAGGGGAGGGAAGGAGGCAACCATGCACATAGGAAGCTACATACAGCAGCTTCCACAGTCTCCTCCACTCCCTGCCCCTGGGACCACACCCTTTTCTCCATCTCCATACTCCGTTTCCAAACTGCACTGGTTACAAGGGGGTGGGGAGCATGGTTTCTGGGCTCCATGGTCAAAGCCCTGGTTCCAACCTTGGGTCCCAGAAATTGAAATAACCTATGCCCCTCTGTCAGGGTTCCCCTTATGACCTGGACCCCCTGAGCAACTCCTTAAGGATCTTTTGCCTCCTTAAGAGTCCTACCTTCCTTCTTTTGAAACCTCTTCCTAATAATGTGGGGTTTAGGTTGTAGACACAGGGTGATTGACACTCTAGGCACAGGGTTTAACCACAACATTTTACTGGAAAATTAAAGAATGCAAATCACAACTAAAGGTATTTATACAATAGAACTGATTGATATAAAAGGAATTCAGAGAAAAAATAAAGCTATACTTAGACTTCTCCAGGCTGCTTCTTCCTGCTCCCTCTTCAGGCTCTGTTCTCCCTGACTCTGCTCTTACTACTCTAGTCTTTCTGACTCTCTCTTTTTATACCCTCCTCACCCAAAACTGAAAGTACACTTTCAAACCTGAAGAAATGAAACTTAACTGGGAAAATGAAACTACCCCTCTCAGGGATACTCCCTCCCAACAACAGAAATCCCAGGCCTCTAAGCCTGACCTTTTTTCCCTTTGCCTCTGTAGGCCTCAAACCTTCACACCCCCAAATGTTGACCAGGGAACATAGGATTGTGCCCTTAATATATTTATTTTAATTGTCCATCAGTGTATTTCTACTAGTTACATTTCTTTATTGGGAATTATAATATGAAAATTGACAAAAAAGAATAGAAACAATGGTTTTAAATTTAAAACATGAAAATGTTATGAACTGTCTTAGAGATTGTATTTAGTCACTAGATATTTGGAGGAGAAGACATTTGGAGGCATTTATTCTGTGTCTCCAGGTGAAATGCCCAAACTCCAAAATGAGCCCCCAAAAATGTCTGAAAGGATCCTGGTCGTAGTTGAGACACAATGATGTCAGGCCAATGAGCCTACTGCACCCATCTTGACATTAGGAATATATGACAAACTCATTTCAGTTTTTTTTTTTATCAGGATTTACCCAGTTTGCACCTTCTGGACAGAACACAGACTCAGACACAATCTGTGGTCTAAGTCCATCCATTTCCAAACTTTCAATTTGATTCAGTTTGAAAAATGCACATGTAAAATGCATACATTTGAAAAAATGCACATAAACACACTTCAATCAATGCTTGTGGTTTCCTAGTTGACAGCTGGTTGGCCACTGTGTGAAGTGTGAACACAATGCTGGACTAGATAGACACTTGGTGTAATCCAGCATGGCTCTTCTTACGTTCTTATGGAGAAAAATATGCACATTTCAAAGATGTGCACAACTGATGCATACATTTGAAAAAAATTCACCAAAATACACACAGATTTACATGTGAAAAGAAAAAAACAAGAAAAAAACAAGCTTGCAATCTGATTCTGACTTGGGTTGGATTGGAATGAGCTTCGAGATGGAACTCGGAGAACTTTGGCGAGCTTGAGTTTTGCTGATTCCCACATCCCTACATGGCTTAGACTGGGCCTTCCACATGACTATCTGCCCCTCAGACGATTCATTGTCATGCTTTTAGGGGGAAGCTCACAAATATTTATTCTTTACTTTGGATTTTAATGCTCTTTTAAGAATGATATCTTTTAGTGGTTGGAGTTTTACGGCTATTGTTAAATGTTCCAGAGATTTGTGTTTATTAGATTTTCTTCTTCAGAACTATGCCTTTGGGGGGCAGGGTAACTTCAGGGACACTTCTGAAAGTGCAACCATTTTGAAGGGAAGCATGAGTGTACATGAACATAAAATTTGAATCCGGTGGTCTATCCCATAAGGATAAATAAAACAGATTTGAAGAAGTAGTCCAATTGTTACACAGGACAAAATGAAAGAGCTGGGGGAATGAACTATCTATACGCATAGTGTCTGATAAGTTGATAACAAAGTCATTTCAAGAATCTAGTCCACATAGCACTGAGGAAAAGGGAGAGACTATAAATACACTTATTCTTGCCTTTGTAGAGAAATGAAGGCGCTTGACCTATGGAAGATTCTATACAAATGCCGAAAAGAAGATGGAAAGGAAAAGGTCTGATTTCATCTCCTTGAAGGCCAGTGACCTCAGTGAATCCAAAATTACTATGATCAAATAGCTATACAAAGATTCAAAGATGAAAAAAGGATTTCTTCCAAGGAAGATCTAGAGGTCATTTAAACTTCAAAGCAAATATCCACCATGTCTCAAAAGCCTGGCATTTAGATGAAACTGGTGCTTAAAACCAAAGGGAAACAAAAAAGAATTGGTATTAGCAGAAGGAGGTGATTTGTACTTTTGCATATTAACAGATCTAACATGAGACCAGTTCTATGCAGCTACTTCTCAATGTCTATATTCAGTGTAATTTCACCTTCAGAAATTGTACAATAACACAAATGGTAATAGCAAAATTGGTGGCACTCACCTCACCTAAAACTCTGTTTAGTTTTCTCATTGACTGGGGGCCAAACTAAGAGTTCAGGAAACCACATATAGCTATGCATGCCAGTTTTCCCTACTCTCCTGCAGTCACACATGACCTCGATTCAGATCAGGATTGTGGCACTTCAGGTAGGAGGGGTTAAACCTTTTAGCTACCGGTATTTTTCATGAAATTCCACACCCACCCATCTGGGCGGGGGGGGGGGTAAAAAAAGGAAACTGCCTCCATAAACTCCAAATGTTTCTGCTCTCCCAACATTTAGTTTGACCCTGGATGGCAAATCCCAGAGAAACAGCCATATTTATACCATACTGCAGTGGAACTTCTAAAGAAGAGTCATAGTGGATTATACATTCAATTATATACAAACCAACTGAATTCTAGCTTATATTTTTTTTTCTATCTGGCTTATGGGTTTACAACTGGCAGTTTAATAGCTCTTGGATATTTTAAAGCTAAACTTACTATTAAACCATGAATATAGGGTACAGAACTACAGAACTGTTTAAGTTCTGTCACAAAATATCACTTCTCTGGGAGTATGGTACTTGCACCCACAAATTATCTGACTAATTTAACAATCTCCAAATTTAGAAAAGCCTTAATATTAGTTTGATTTAGGGCATAATCCTTTGGGGATAAGCAGCTGCCATCAAACTCAGAGGCAACCACCTATCCAATGCAGGGTGAGCAGAGCGCAGAGGGTTCTTCATCTCCACACTCTGGCCGCCCTGCATTTGCAGCTAGACAGCCGATTTCAGCTGTCTAGCCACAGTGCTTCGGAGCATGGGTGGTGGCAGCTGCCGGACAATGCATAGAAAGAGTCATACTGGCCCTTCCAAGGTCCCCACCCCTCCCCACCCTGGGAATGTCCCTGTTTCCCCTGTTCCATGCTGCTAGCGTGGAGCCCAGGATGATCCACACTGCCTATGAAGCAGTGGGGGTGGGGGCGGGGAGGCAATTTTCTGGGAACCGAGCTCAGAGTGTGGGCTCCGAGGTTGGTTCCCGCAAACCGAATAATGGTCATCCAGCCACTGTCTAGCGTCCATAGGATTGTGCCCTTAATGTTTTACCATCTATGCTTTTAGAGGAAAGATATCAAAAAAGGTCCCATACCATGAATGTACACACCCCTGTGTCAGAGGGGAAGTGCAAACTGTTGGGCATCTTTTGTTGATGTTGTTCAGTCATTCAGTCCTGTCCGACTCTTCGTGACCCCATGGACCATAGCACTCCAGGCCTTCCTGTCCTGCGCTCTCTCCCGGAGCGTGCTCAAGTCCATATTCATTGCAATCTTTTGTTACATTGTTCCTTTTATCGAGAAATTTGCTGGGCTTTTATTAAGCCTATTTTACACCCCCCCCAAAAAAAATGCCAGGCAGATCAAATGAATTTTACCTTTCTTTTCTTCTGTCTGATGAGGGGTCATGTTAGGGGTTGGTTTGGGTTTTTTTAGATTTTGTATAATTATCTATTGTGTGTGTAAGTATGGTACATGTATGGTGCTGATCTATGATCATAATAAAAATCTATCTATCTACCCTGGATTACTTTCTCGAAACATCTAGAGGACTCTAAGCTATTTGTGCTTTATTTACCAATTTACTCATTGAGTAGGAAGGTCGGAAGGGAGATTGCAACTGCATTCAGCTGAATACAATTAGTTGCAGGGAAGACTGTAACCATGTTGAGCTGAACACAGTTACAACCTCCCTTCAGGCTTTCCCACTGAATGCAGAAACATTGGGTTGGTTTGCATCCCTTCCATGTTCACAGTGTTGAATGCCTGAATAGCATCCATACTTACCCCTAAAAACACAGTGCATTAGGTGCTCATTTTGCAGAACATTACATGCTCCTTCCAAGCACAGGCCAGAAAAAGCCCAAGGTTTTCCCAACAAGAAAGACGCTCTCTCTTGAGAAAACAAGCCTCTTTAAAATTCTAAACAAAATCACTGCTGGGGTTCTCAACAGCGAGCACAAGATGTCTTGAAGTGCAGTCGCTGTAAGCAAACGTGTTCTGAATATTTCAAGCCTCATGCATTTTCACTTTAGCAGAAGTGTTTTCTGAACAGAGAATTTGCCAGAAAGCAGCATGGTAAATCAGAAACTGACACTGCAGATGGCCCCTGTTCTGCTCCAAATGGGATTCTTTCCTGCACATTTAGCTGAGCTGTAAGAAACATCGGTAACCTGCATTTTAACTGTAGATAACATGTTGTTGTTGTTCAGTCGTTCAGTCGTGTCCGACTCTTCGTGACCCCATGGACCATAGCACAACAGGCCTTCCTGTCCTGCGCTCTCTCCCGGAGCGTGCTCAAGTTCATATTCATTGCATCAGTGATGCTGTCTAGCCATCTCATCCTCTGCCGTCCCCTTCTCCTTTTGCCTTCAGTCTTTCCCAGCATCAGGGTCTTTTCCAGGGAGTTTTCTCTTCGCATTAGGTGGCCAAAATATTGGAGCTTCAGCTTCATTATCTGTCCTTCCAATGAGCACTCAGGGTTGATTTCCTTTAGGATGGACTGATTTGACCTCCTTGCAGTCCAGGGCACTCGTAAGAGTCTTCTCCAGCACCACAGTTCGAAAGCATCAATTCTTCGGCGCTCAGCCTTCCTTATAGTCCAGCTCTCACAGCCATACATTACTACTGGGAAAACCATAGCTTTGATTAGACGGACCTTTGTCGGCAAGGTGATGTCTCTGCTTCTTACTATGCTGTCTAGGTTTGCCATAGCTTTCCTCCCAAGGAGCAAGCGTCTTTTAATTTCATGGCTACAGTCACCGTCTGCAGTGATCTTGGAGCCCAAGAAAGTAAAATCTGTCACTGCTTCCATTTCTTCCCCTTCTATATGCCAGGAAGTCATGGGGCCAGATGCCATGATCTTAGTTTTTTTAATGTTGAGTTTCAAACCAGCTTTTAAACTCTCCTCTTTCACCCTCAACAAGAGGCTCTTTAGATCCTCTTTGCTTTCTGCCATTAGGGTGGTATCGTCTGCATATCGGAGGTTATTGATAATTCTCCCAGCAATCTTAATTCCGACCTCTGATTCATCCAACCCAGCATTTCTCATGATGTACTCTGCATATAAGTTAAATAAGCAGGGTGACAATATGCAGCCTTGTCGTACTCCTTTCCCAATTTTGAACCAATCGGTTGTTCCATGTCTGGTTCTTACTGTTGCTTCTTGACCCTCGTACAGGTTTCTCAGGAGACAGGTAAGGTGGTCTGGTACTCCCATCACTTTAAAAATTTGCCACAGTTTGTTGTGATCCACACAATCAAAGGCTTTAGCATAGTCAATGAAGCAGAAATAGACGTTTTTCTGGAATTCTCTTGCTTTCTCCATGATGCAGCGAATGTTGGCGATTTGATCTCTAGTTCCTCTGCCTCTTCTAAACCCAGCTTGTACTTCCGGTAGTTCTCGGTTCGCATACTGCTGAAGCCTAGCTTGTAGGATTTTGAGCATCACCTTGCTGGCATGTGAAATGAGCGCAATTGTGCGGTAGTTTGAACACTCTTTGGCGTTGCCCTTCTTTGGAATTGGAATGTAAACTGACCTTTTCCAGTCTTGTGGCCACTGTTGGTTGTTCCAGATTTGTTGGCATATTGAATGCAGCACTTTAACAGCATCATCTTTTAGTATTTTAAATCGCTCGGCTGGAATACTGTCATCTCCGCTAGCTTTGTTGTTACTAATGCTTCCTAAGGCCCACTTGACTTCACTCTCGAGGATGTCTGGCTCAAGTTCAGTGAGCGCACTATCATGGCTATCTGGGACATTCAGATCTTTCCTGTATAGTTCTTCTGTGTATTCTTGCCACCTCTTCTTAATCTCATCTGCTTCTGTTAGGTCCCTGCCTTCTTTGTCCCTACCCATTACAGAAGGCTGACCAATTTAGCTCTGCACTGCTCTGAGCTTTGGTTGAGCGAAGTCCCTGACTAGGCACCTCTACAGGCTTCTCAAGCATTTTCACAGCCCCTCCTCCTGCCTTGATTTATAGGACTCTGTCCAATATGTAAGGATACTGATGCTCTTCATCTTCAATGAAAAGCTATTTGCTCAGCTATAAATGTAATTTATTGTGATATAATTACTTTAGCAGTGCTATTAATATTAAATAAGCCTTCTCCAACCTGGTGCCTTCCAGATGTGCTGGGCCACAACTCTCATAATTCCCAGCCAATAGCCATCCTGGTTGGGAATTATGGGAGTTGCAGTCCAACATACCTGGAAGATACCAGGTTGGAGAAGCTGCCTTAAAAGGTTCATGTGTACTGAGATCAAGTTGATGTTAAAGGCAATGGAGCAGTCCAGGCTTGTTGATCTTGTCTGGTGACAACTTTAGGCCTAGGATATGGGTGGGATGCAATTACAGTTAGCAACTTTCCTCCTGACAGAAGCTCACTGTGCCTTTAATAGCAGAGTAACAGACAGAAATTCAAGAGGCACATATCTACCCTGATTAGGGATATACGAAAGTGACTTACCTGTTCGCAGATGTGATTCGCGGTGGAGGGGGAGGTGCTCCATCTCTCCCCCCGGAATCCTTGATGGGGGGGAGGCGATCCTGTCCTCCCCCCCGGAATCCTGCCTGGTCGGCTCCACTCCGCGGCAGCTCCATGGAGCAGCCGGCCAGGGCCGTCCGCAGCCAGAGTTCCGGCCACAGATGGGCTGCTGCGGACGCAAATGGCGGCCACCATAGTGGCCACCATTTGCAACCAGCCAAGCTGCTGTGATAGGCTATGTAAGTATTTATTACAAAAAAAAACACCAGCGTACACAAATGGCGGCGGCTACGGAGGCCGCCATTTGCGTTCCCTATTTTTCGCCGTTCTAGCCTACGTAAATATTTACATAGGCTATTACGGCGAAAAAAGGGGAACGCAAATAGTGCCCACTACACTATTTGCATTCCCCTTTTTTTCGCTGTAATAGCCTACGTAAATATTTACGTAGGCTAGAAAGGCGAAAAATTGGGAACACAAATGGCGGCAACCGTAGCCGCCTCCATTTGCGTACGCTGTTTTTTTTGGTTCTTTTGGAGGGGTTAGCCGTGATAGGCTATGTAAATACGTAGCCTATCACAGCTGCAAGGATGCCAATGGCGGCCACAGCAGCCGGGCCGCAGCCGGCCAGGAGACCAGCCACCGGAGCTGCAGCCACTGCCGCCGCTGCATCTGCTGCATCCGCCCCAGGTAAGTTCCGTCCCATGGGGATTCCGCGGGGGGGGGGCGGGGAGCAGGAGGCCGTTCTGCCACAGATTCACTGGAATCCGTGGTGAAATATTCTGCCATCCCTAAGCCTGATGGCAGAGAATTGTGGCAGGAAGAAAGAATAGAAAGGATCAGTTACTTATATTTTTTGTGCTTTTGGAATAACAGTGACCCCACTCCTTTGGAAAGGTTAACTAGCATAAAACTGACTTCACTTAATTAAATGTAGACGCAAATACTGAGCTCTCTTCTGCTTTCTTTTGAAGTGTTTATGACTTTTTCAACAGCCACTTGTGATGCCAATGTGAAGGCCATGGCATAAACACAATCAGCAATTATACAGAACACAGATACTGTTTCCAACAATAGCATAAAGGAGACTTGAGCGAGCAAGTGTACTGGAAAGACCAGCTAAATATTCCTTGGCTTTTGTTAAGAGCTTATTTTTCATGTTTGAGTTGAAGGTCTTGTTGTTCAAGGAGTGTGTGTGTGTAGGTGGGTGGTGAGGAGTTATAATCAACTTGTTTTGATTTCTGTTGTATGTAACTGACACCAGATATCTTGGATGCTCCAGTCAGAGTTCCTGCACAAGAAGGTAAATATCATAAGATGTTTCAGTATCATGTATTAAGGGGGGACAGTGGGAGACCCTATCCAAATTGGACAGAGGGCTGAGCAAAATGATCATTTCACAAGCAGAAATGTTGACGGCCAAGCTACATGATCATCCCACAAGCAGGACTGCAACATGTCAAGGTTTTGTAACATGATGATTCAGTGATGAAAACACTTACTAGACTAACCACTATACCACACTGGCTCCAAGGGGCTGTTGCAAGAATTACTGACATAATGTTCTGTGTAACAATTTGAAGACTCTAAAAGTGTATTCAGATGCTACATAATACTAATTGTTTATTGTCATTATTAACCCCTGGATCTTAGTGAATTGAGGTACAATTCTGCCATTGGGAAAAAGCCTGAAATTTTGCACATTTCAAAGACAAGTGTCTGTGGCAAGATTTCAGTCCCTTAGGATGCAATCCTATTGAGATTATTGTAAGCTTCCAAATTTGGAGGCTTCTGGTCATCCTATGCAGGGAAGGAAAAGTAGTGGAGGGAATCTTTACCTCCACATCCTCCTGCCCTGCATTTTTGCTAGCTGGGCTTTTCAGCCCATCTAGCAAAAGCATCTCAGATGGGGAGGGAAGGAGGTTGGAGATGCATCAGGATAAGTTGTATCCTGTCCTCTCCAGTCTCTTCCCCTCCCTGCCCAACAAAATGCCCCCCTTTCCTCATCCTCCAAGATTGAGTTCCTGACCTGAAAGAGCAGTCAGTACATTTTCTTCTGTGCTGGCTGTGAGGGGGAGAGGGATCAGAGTTCTGATTCCCAGCTCCAAAATTGAAGATGCTGTCTACAGGATCATTTCCTCTGTTTCCTATCCACATTTAAAGAATGTATATAGAAACATTAACATGGCAAGCAACCCTAATAAACCATATTGTCTTTCTTAAGACAATTATTTTCTAAGATATTTTAAATCTGCAGACAAAAATCAAAGGTCATGTGAAAATAAAACATATGACTGAGGCGCAACCATGAGCACTGTTGACTTGGACATCTGATTTCTGTATCCACATTGTATCAGATCATTAGAACAAGTATTAGAACAAGTACTTGTATTAGACCATTAGAATTTGCGTTGCCCTTATTTTCGCCATAGTCTACGTAAATCTTTACGTAGACTACCAGTGCCCAAATAAGGAATGCAAATGGTGGCGCCCATGGGAGCCGCCATTTGCGTACGCGCTTTTTTTTTTCCCAAGTCACCCGTGATAGGCTACGTAACGATTTATGTAGCCTATCATGTTTGACTTTGAAAATCTAGCCATGATAGGCTACGTAAATCGTTACGTAGCCTATCACGTATTTATTTATTTTTTAACTTTACAGGGAAATGGCGGGGGCGGCAGCTGGTCAGAAGTAGGGATGTCAGAGAATTTCTCCATGAATCTCGGGGAGGCCAAATGCCAGTGCATTCAGGCCCCCAAAATTGGTGGAGAAATGGTCCGCCACCCTCCCGCCACCCCCAGGATGGGACTTACCTTGTGTGAATGTCCCTGGCGGCGGCGGGTCTGGCGGCGATCCAGCAGCAGTTCGGCAGTGGCCGCTGCGGCAGCAGGTCTTTGCATTCCCCTTATTTTCGCCATAGTCTATGTAAATGTTTACGTAGACTACACGTGCCAAAATAAGGAACGCAAATGGCGGCACCCATGGGCGCCGCCATTTGCGTATGCGCGGGTTTGCATACGCGCGGGTTTGTTTGTTTTTTTCACTCAGCCGTGATAGGCTATGTAAACATTTACGTAGCCTATCACGGCTGACTGCAGGGACGCAAACAGCGGCGGCTACAGCCGCTGCCATTTGCATTCCTGGCCGGCCGGGATTTGTGGCGGGAGGGACGGGGCGCCTCCCCCCTGGCCAGAATTTCAGGGGGGAGGGACGGGGCACCTCCAGCCAGAATTTTTTGGGGAGGAACAGAGCGCCTCCCCCCCCAAAAACAACATTCGGGATCAGGTAAGTGACTTTCGTACATCCCTGTTTACAAGTAGCTGAGGAAAGAAGGGAAGTGAAAAGCAAAGGAGAAAGGGGAAGATATACGCAACTGAATGCAGAGTTCCAGAGAATAGCAAGGAGAGACAAAAAGGCCTTCTTAAATGAACAATGCAAAGAAATCGAGGAAAACAACAGAATGGGAAAGACTAAAGATCTCTTCAAGAAAATCGGAAATATCAAGGGAATGTTTTGTGCAAAGACGGGCATGATAAAGGACAAAGAAGGCAGGGACCTAACAGAAGCAGATAAGATTAAGAAGAGGTGGAAAGAATACACAGAAGAACTATACAGGAAAGATCTTCATGTCCCTGATAGCCATGATAGTGCGGTCACTGAACTTGAGCCAGACATCCTTGAGAGTGAAGTCAAGTGGGCCTTAGGAAGCATTAGTAACAACAAAGCTAGCAGAGATGACAGTATTCCAGCTGAGCTATTTAAAATCCTAAAAGATGATGCTGTTAAAGTGCTGCACTCAATATGCCAACAAATTTGGAACACTCAACAGTGGCCACAAGACTGGAAAAGGTCAGTTTACATTCCAATTCCAAAGAAGGGCAACGCCAAAGAGTGTTTGAACTACCGTACAATTGCGCTCCTTTCACATGCCAGCAAGGTGATGCTCAAAATCCTTCAGCAGTATGTGAACTGAGAACTACCGGAAGTACAATCTGGGTTTCGAAGAGGAAGAGGAACTAGAGATCAAATCGCCAACATTTGCTGGATCATGGAGAAAGCAAGAGAATTCCAGCGCCATTCGCTTCCTCATCATAGGAAGGCCTGTCGTGCTATGGTCCATGGGGTCACGAAGAGTCGGACATGACTTAATGACTGAACAACAACAGCAACAACAACAACATAATTGCAAATCACACAATGCTGATGTTTGAAATCGCTAGCTATTAGGACAATATATTTGCCAGCATCCTGTGTGAAGTTAATGATTATGAAGAAAATTCCAATTCAAATCCTTGCAAATCCAGAACTTTTGTTATCTATGAGCCCTAAAGGGATTCCTGGGACTTGGGTTTCTATTGCTGTCTCATTAGTGAGAAATGAGTTTGTGGTAGGGTCGGCGGAGAATTTCTCGAATAATCTTCGGGAGGCTGAGTGCCGATGCATTCAGCCCTCCAAAAGTGTTGGGGAAATTCTCCGCCGGCCCCCCACCCCCCCTGGGATGGGACTTACCGTGGCTGAATGTCCCTCATGGCAGGGGTCCCGGCGGCGGTTCGGCGGCAGTTCGGTGGGGGAGTTCGGCAGTTCGGCAGTTCAGCGGGGGCGGGGGCGGCGGCCGGTCTCCTGACCGGCCGCCGCCGCCACCATTCAAAAAAAAAATAGTAAAGTAAAAAAAAAACACATATACCCGTGATAGGCTACGTAACGATTTACGTAGCCTATCACGGCTAGATTTCCAAAGTCAGCCATGATAGGCTACGTAAATTGTCACGTAGCCTATCATGGGTGACTTTGAAAAAAAAAAAAAGTGCATACGCAAATGGTGGCTCCCATGGGGCGCCGCCATTTGCGTTCCTTATTTTGGCACGTCTAGTCTACGTAAAGATTTACGTAGACTATGGCGAAAATAAGGGAATGCTATTTTCGTTGCCCTTATTTTCACCGTAGTCTACGTAAATCTTTACGTAGACTAGACGTGCCAAAATAAGCAACGCAAATGGCGGTCCCCATGGGAGCCGCCATTTGCGTACCCTTTTTTTTTTTTTTCAAAGTCACCCGTGATAGGCTACGTGACGATTTACACAGCCTATCATGGCTGACTTTGGAAATCTAGCCATTATAGGCTATGTAAATCGTTACGTAGCCTATCACGGGTGTGTGTGTGTTTTGTTTTGTTTTTACTTTTTTTTCGCGGCCGGGTAGACGGGGCGCTCCTACCCAGCCTGAATTTCACTGGCGAGGGATGGGGCGCCTCTCCCCCGGCCTGAATTTCAGCTGGGCGAGGCGGAGCGCCTCCCCCCCCTCGCCTGAACTTCGGGTGGAGAACCGAAGCACCTCCCCGCACAGCGAAGCAAGCTGCGGGACGAGGTAAGTCCCTTTTGTCCATCCCTAGTTTGTGGACAATTTTATAATTTGTCTTCCTACCAGCATTCCATAGGGATGTCAGAGAATTTCGCCACGAATCTCGGGGAGGCCGAATGCCAGCACGTTCGGCCCCCCAAAATTGATGGCAAAACGTTCTGCCCCCCCGCCCCCCCCCCCGGATGGGGCTTACCTTGGGCGAATCCTCCTGGCGGCGGCGGCTCCAGCAGCAGTTTGGCAGCGGTTCGGCAGCGGTGGCTGCGGCGGCCAGTCTTCCGAATGGCTGCCGCCGCCATTTCCAGTAAAAAAACAACAACAGCAACAAAAGTGATAGGCTACGTAAAGATTTACATAGCCTATCACGGCGAGATTTTTAAAAAATACCGTGATAGGCTACGTAAATGTTTATGTAGCCTATCATGGCTGAGTGGGAAAAAAAAGCACGCATACGCAAATGGCGGCACCCATGGGCGCCATTTGCGTACGCATGGTGTTTTTTTTTTTTCACTCAGCCGTGATAGGCTACGTAAACATTTACGTAGCCTATCACAGCTGACTGCAGGGACGCAAATGGCGGTGGCTACGGCCACCGCCATTTGCAGCCCAGCCTGCCAGGATTCGGGTGTAGAGGGACGGAGCGCCTCTCCCCCTGGCCAGAATTTTGGGGGGGAGGGATGGAGCACCTCCCCCCCCCAGCCAGAATTTCAGGGGGAGGGACGGAGCGCCTCCCCCCCACTCTGAATCAAATTTCGATACAGGTAAGAGACTTTTGTACATCTGTATAATACTGCATCACTCAGAATTGAACTCAGAACAGATATACCCAGTATAAGCGACACCAGACTAACTTTCCTTCAAACATTTTATATGTGTGTTGGGTGCCTCTGGAACAGATAAAGATCAAACCATATATAATGCCCTTCAGAGCCTGAAAAGGCCACAGAAAGTTGTAAATTGAAAGGTCATTCCTCATGGGACACAGTGTTTGAGAGTGGGTCAGCACCTCTAATTAAAGCACCTCCTGTCTCAAAATTACCAGGCATCTATAGGCTTGAATCAACTATTCAGTTGTTTTCTGCTTATGTTATAGTTGAAAAAAACCAGATGGAGGTATAGTTGGAACATTTATGTGACTAGCAGTATTGCATATTGTTATACCAGCTAGGAATAAAAAAAAGTGAAACACCATCCATCTGCAGGGTCTAAAGCATAAACTGGTTGCGGTGAGATCAGGCAAAAATTCCTGGTGTGAAATTAGGGATGTCAGAGAATTTTGCCACCAATCTCAGGGAGGCCAAATGCCAGCGCATTCGGCCCCCGAAATTGGTGGCAAAACGGTCTGCCACACCCCCCCGCCCCGGGATGGGACTTACCTTGGGCGATTCCTCCTGGCGGCGGTGGCTCCGGTGGCGGTTTGGCGGCGGTGGCTCCGGTGGCGGTTTGGCGGCGGTTTGACAGCGGCAGCCGCGGCTGCCGGTCTTCCGACCGGCTGCTGCCGCCACTGCCATTTCCAGTAAAAAAAAAAAACACCAAAAAAAGTGATAGGCTACATAAAGATTTACGTAGGCTATCACGGCTAGATTTTTTTAAAAAAACTACCGTGACAGGCTATATAAATGTTTACGCAGCCTATCACGGCTGAGAAAAAAAAGCAAAAAAAACCCGCGCCACCATTTGTGTTCCTTATTTTGGCACGTCTAGTCTACGTAAACATTTACGTAGACTACGGAGAAAATAAGGAGAACGCAAATAGCGTAGATGCTACGCTATTTGCGTTCCCCTTATTTTCGCCGTAGTCTACGTAAATGTTTACGTAGACTAGATGTGCCAAAATAAGGAACGCAAATGGCGGCGCCTATGGGCGCCGCTATTTACGTATGCGCGTTTTTTTTTTTACTCAGCCATGATAGGCTACATAAACATTTACGTAGCCTATCATGGCTGACTGCAGGGACGCAAACCGCGGCGGCTACGGCCGCCGCCCTTTGCGCCCCAGCCGGCCAGGATTCGGGGGTGGAGGGATGGAGCGCCTCCCCCCCCATGAATCAAATTTTGTTCAAGGTAAGTGACTTTCGTACATCCCTATGTGAAATGGTATGGAGGGTTTAATTTCATTTGAGGACATTTACATTATGTAGTCCTTAGAAATATCTGACATCTGGTGTCCATTCATTTATGAAGACCAAGAAAGTTGAAACCAGTAAGATAAAGGCTTTGCTGCCCTTTCTTTTGTCCCATTGTTGTTTCTGGTCAGATTTTATAGGGGTTTGGACTACAGATGGCTAGGGATGTTGGAGAATTCTGCCATGGACTCCAGTAGTCCCCCGGAGTCCGTGGCAGAACGGCCTCCTCCCCGCCACCCCCCGAAGCCCCCCCGGAGTGGACCTACCTGGTGGCGGATGTGGCGGCGGCAGATGCGGTGGCAGATGTGGTAGCGGCGGCTCCGGCTCATCTTCCATCCGCTGCTGGGCTGCTGTGGCCCCAAATGGTGGCTGTCTTAGTGGCTGCCATTGGTGTGCCTGCATTAGGCCATGATAGGCTACCTAAATACTTACGTAGCCTATCATGGCCTAATGCAAGGACGCAAATGGTGGCCACTACGACAGCCACCATTCACGGCCGCAGAAGCCACTCTCTTGCCACAGAGCGGAGCCAGCTGTGGAGGATTCCAGGGAGAGGGATGGATCGCCTCCCTCCCCCTGCAGATGCCCTGGACCAGAACAAGGTAAGAGATTCGTACATCCCTACAGATGGGTGCGAAAATTGCTCCATTGATTATATATATATATATATATATATTTGTGTGTGTGTCTGTGTGTGTGTGTGCATATGTGTATATGTGTGTGTGTGTGTGTGTGTGTGTGTATATATATATATATATATATATAGTTTTAATCAGTTTTAATTATGCCTATAAGCCACTTTCAGCGGCATTTTTGGTAGAAATCAATCAATCATTTACCTGATTCCTACTGTAGGGATTTTCTTGGGCCTTGCAATTTACATTTAGGTAGGGATGTCAGAGAATTCCGCCACGGATCTTGGTGAGGCCAAGTGCCAGTGCATTCGGCCCCCCCGAACTCCGTGGTGGAATGGCCTGCCCCCCCTGCCCCCCCACGGGTCCCCTCTGGGACGAGACTTACCTGTAGCGGATCTTCCAGCTGGCAGCAGCTCCAGTGGCGGCTCCAGTGGCGGTGGCTCCGGCGGCTGGTCTTCCGACCGGCTGCCGCTGCTGCCGCCATTTCCAGGCTTGTGTAAAAAAAAAAAAAAGACGTGACTGGCTACGTAAAGATTTACATAGCCTATCATGGCTAGGAATAAAAAAAAAGACGTGATAAGCTACATAAATCTTTACGTAGCCTATCATGGTTGGGTGGGTTAAAAAAACAAACTGCATATGCAAATGGTGGCGGCTATGGCCAATGCCATTTGCGTTCCTTCTTTTTTCTGTCTTAATCTACGTAAATATTTATGTAGACTATGACGGCGAAAATAAAGGGGAATACAAATAGCGTAGCAGGCGATATTTGCATCCCCTTTTGATTCGCCATTTTAGCCTACGTAAATATTTACATAGGCTAAAACGGTGAATGAAAAAGGGATGCAAATAGCGCCCGCTACGCTATTTGCATTCCCCTTTATTTTCGCCATCATAGTCTACGTAAATATTTACATAGATTAAGACGGCCAAAAAGAAGGAACGCAAATGGCGGCGGTCGTAGTCGCCGCCATTTGCGTATGCGTTTTTTTTTTTTTTTTTTACCCAGAGCCCTCTGTGGCCGGAAATCCGGCTGCTGACTGCTCTGGCCTGGCTGGGTCTGGCCGGCTGCTCCTCGGAGCTGCTGCGGAACACAGCTGGCTGTTCGAGGATTCTGGGGGGAGGGACGGAACGCCTCCCCCCCACCATAAACATAATCCATGAACAGGTAAGTCACTTTTGTACATCCCTACATTTAGGTACAATGTGGGGTTTCAGAAGTTTAGAGTTTAAGGGGTAAGAGATGGTGCTTATAAGTAGGGGTTAATGCTAATGTGTAATGGGGCAAGTGGGGGAGCAAAATCTACTCTATTGGAAGCTTGCTAGATGCCACATATAAATTGGTAAGTGATGTCTTGTCAGTTGGAACGTTATCAACTGTCTCTTCCTTATAAGGAAACTAGATAAAATGTAAGGGGTCATAGAAAAGAACACATTGTGGTCTGGGATTCCCCTGTCTGAAAATAAAAGGAAGAAAAAGGAGCTGTTGACCTCATGAAAGCAGAACTACATCACAAACAACATGAGTCAGAAATAGGGAAGAGAACTTTGGGAAATGGTTGGACTTCTGGGAATAGGATGATCTATAATGTGACATGGTCCAATAGATCTAAAGATTTTAGGGTGCAATCCTATGTATGTTTAGACAGAAAAAAGGCCTACAACTCCGGGAGTTCTAGGACTTTTTTCTCTCTAAACATACATACGATTGCACCCTTAGAATATGTAATAAGAAGGAGGTCACCAAGTTTAGAAGAATATGTATTGAAATCCATTCATAATGGGACAGCAGTGTCTTTCTCCTGGTTACAGGGCCTCTAAAGAGGTCCTGTATTGTAATGAAAGTTCCAGATCTTTGCCATAAAAAATAAGGATCCCCTTCCTGGTAAAGTACAGGTGTGAGTGGTAGGCATACAGCTGCAGGATGTATCAGTACGGCTTTGCTTGGGTGAAGGTTTGAGTGTGTGTTAAACTTTATCTTTCTTTAATAAATGCATTTAGTTTATGTCCTTATTTAGTCCTTATTTGTAGAATTTAAGTAAATCAGAGTGAAGGTGAACACTCTCAGTCCCCAAAGGAACCTCTCCTACAACATCAGGGCCAAGCTGAGGCTGTTTAAAGTAAGTGTGCCTGGGTATCCAATACCAGGGACCCTGACATTTTAACCTCCAGTTTTTCCCTTATACTACTTCCAGAGCAAATGTGGATTCAACCATAATTTGCATCAGAAATGCATATATTTCTGAGCATGCATTCTGTGAAGCAAAATAACCATATTGGACAACATGCTCACATTTATAAAATATGCAAAAAAAAAAGTGTGCAATTCTAAAAAAAGAACAAATATGCTTTAGTCAATGGATGCATGCATTGAAAAATGTGCACAAAAATGAGTACATTTGAAATATGCACAAAAATACATATGGGTGTCTATATGGGCGGGGCGCTCATACAGAAGTGGGCTTAGTAGAAAAATGTATGCCTTGATGAGACTGAGCTTGGCAAATTCACCCATCTGTCCCATTGTGGTTTGGACTACTAAACCCCTGAAAAACCACATCACCAGGGATGATAGTGGAATGGGGGTCCATAGCATGGGCAACAACTCTGTTGCCACCCATTCAAAACACCTGAATGGAGATGGTGGAGGATACAAAATAGATACCTTCTCTGTGCTTACATCAGGGTCAGCTCTACCATTAGCCAGAGTGATTTTGGTTGTCATGGAAAGGCAACCAAATTGTTAATTATTTAATTTATTATTCTTGTATCTCTTTCTGCTAGGGGTGGCATGAGGCATTTGTGGGATTTTCTTTCTCAGGTGCCAAAATAACTTGACCAGCCTTGGGTACTGTGCTTTATGGCTTGAGAGGAGGAAAGCTGTTCTGCTTCAGGCAGCAAAATGTCATGGGTGGACCTGGACCTGTTTATAGATGACAATATTCTGGGTCTTTGTTTTACTGAACATTACTCTACCTTGAGATTGGATTATTTCTTTAGGAGTGGCTTGTCAAGTCACATATTGACTTCGCTGGAGCACCCAACTCTCTGAAATAAAGATGGGACAGCTAGTGCCTGGGGAAACTTTGAAGGGTCTAAAGTTGCTCCAGGAACATCTGAGAACACACCAAGACATTATGATTCTCCTGCTATCTTATTTCAGCCAGACAGCTAGTGAAGGGACAGGGGGAAGGGTCTCTGGTTTCTTGAATGTGAATAAGCAGTTAACAGCAGTTCTGTGGGTAGGATATATACAAAAATGGCAGCCACCAGTTCACCTCAAAAAATTGTCTAGCTTTGTTGAATTGTATATTTTCTTCATCCTTGTGGCAAACAGACCTCTCCTCCTGCTCGTCCTCCCCCTCCCCTCCTCCCTCTCCTCCTCTCTTAGTGTCTTACATAAAGCAACCTGCTTTTGGTGACAGCAGTTATTTTAAAGTTGTGTGTAGGCGAGAGACCTTAAGCTCAGGCTGGAGACAAGTGATGAAGGATAGCTTTTCTAAATCCAATCTCCATTTGACAAGCATGTACTCCAAAGGAGTATTTACAGCACAGCTACACAACAGAGTCTTGTCTTTATGAAATGGGAAGTAACCATCAATCAAGCTGTGATTTGTTGTGTGCCATTCATCTGCCCAAATCCCACCAAATGGAATAATTGAAAGAAAAGGGCAACATAAGGAAAATGGGACTTGGTTATGTGGGTACCACAAGACAAAGAGCAATTTGCAACTATTCCATCCCAACTTAGATACACAAGCTAAAGCCAAGAGGTTCCTCTGGCTTTCGACAGCCTTTGAAATGGAGACACAGCGAGAGCAATCACACTTCAAGTAATCACATTCAGAGCTTGAATCCTAAACTATCAGTTCTATAAAAAAGGAAAGCTTTAGTTACTGAAATAGAACTATGTTCTCCATGTTTTATTTGGGCTGATTTACACTTACCCAATCAGAAGTCAAATATTTATGGTGTAGGAGTGGGTGCATGTGTGTCCCATATATGTCTATGTGCCTGTGTGTGTGTGTGCTTGTGTGTGTGTGGAAGGGGTGAACCACATGTTTCCTGCTGGCCACATGTGGCCCCCTCATCCTCAGCTGTGGCCCCTGTGCGCCTCCCCCCCATGCCATAGAATTCAGCAGCATGATGGGGGCAAAATGCCACACTGGAGGCATTCAAGATGAAGCCGGACAGCCATCTGTCAGGGATGCTTTGACTTAGAGTCCTGCATTGATCAGGGGGTTGGACTCGATGGTCTTGTAGGTCCCTTCCAACCCTACTATTCTATGATTCTATGAAAACAAATGGTAGTTTGCTGCTGAAATTCAGTGGTAAACCATTGCAGAAGCTTTAAAAGCACAAATGTAACTTAAAAACAAGTTCAATTTGCCCTTTTTAAGCTTTTGTAGCAATTGCAGAGAGGTAGCAGGAATGCAGCCTGGGAGGGGGTATCAAGGGGCCCATGGACCCCCTGAAGTTGACCACCCCCTAATATAGGAGAACACACCTGCACCCACTCCTGCACAATCCATACACACAATGCATGAAGTGAGTTCTAAATATGTATAATTATATCCATATGTATATAATGGATATTTACATCCAGGTAGGTCCAGGATTTTCAGGTGTGGATCAATTTCAAGAGTTCAAAGATAGTGTACACATAATAAGCATGCCTAACCTTGTCATGAGCAAAAAAGACTGGGCAGAATGAAACTCTCAGTAGCTTTCTCCAACCAGAACCAGAATAGCTGGAAATTCTTGAATGTGCTGGTAAATGAAGGGATTAATACCTCTGCAAAATGTCTCCACTGTTGTGTATCTCCTCCAGGAACAAATGGTCCCAACCCAAAGTTGGGACCATTTGTTTAACCCCAAGTCCCATGTGTTACATTCAAAGCATGTTTGCCATCAGAGAGCTACAGCCCCTCCTGGTAACTTTTTGTTTTAGTGTGTGTTCATCTTGTAACTATAATCACTCCACAGTCTTAAATTCTCTCGTCTTTTAAGTACCATCATTAAATATGACTCTAGTTGTACAGATGAATGAATAACTGAGGGGCAGAGGGGCAACAACCAGAAATGCCCTACCCTGCATCCAGCTTGCCTGGCCACAGGGGGCCCATTGTGGGCGGGTGGGGAAAGGAAACATGGGTGACTGCCATTTGGAAGTCCATGGTGGCGCCACCAAGGGTGGGAGGGGAAGGAAAGGTGCTTTTATCTCTCTGCGCCCCTCTCTATCACCTCACGGATGTGTGCCTCCCTCCCAGCCTCCATTATGTTGTGTGAGTTTCGGCTTGTCACCCTTTGGGGGGTCAAGTAGGAATTTTTAACTCACAGTCTAATTGGCCAAGGCTGTGTGTCTTTTTGCCTACTTCACACTGTAAATGGGGTGGGTGTGTCCTTCAGGCATATCTGGCTCGATCTGACTGTAAGGTTTTTCCAGTCACATTCTCTAGGAGCTGCTAGGATGGGCAATGCAGATGAGAACAGGGATGGTGAGCATTCAGAGTAGGGATGTCAGAGAATTCGGCCACAGATCTCGGGGAGGCTGAATGCCAGCTCATTCGGCCCCCCGAAATCAGTGGTGGAACGGTCTGCCACCCCCCCGCCCCCCCAGGACGGGACTTACCTTGGGTGGATCTTCCTGGCAGCGGCGGCTCCGGCAGCAGCTCTGGCGACGGTTCGGCGGCGGCGGCTGCGGCGGCCGGTCTTCCGACTGGCTGCTGCTGCCACCATTTCCAGTTAAAAAAAAAAAAACGCGATAGGCTACGTAAAGATTTACGCAGCCTATCACGGCTAGATTTTTAAAAAACACCGTAATAGGCTACATAAATGTTTACGTAGCCTATCACGGCTGATTAAAAAAACAACAACTACAACGCACGTACGCAAATGGCAGCGCCCATGGGCATCGCCATTTGCGTTCCTTATTTTGGCACGTCTTAGTCTACGTAAACATTTACGTAGACTAATACGGCAAAAATAAGGGGAACGCAAATAGCGTAGACACTACGCTATTTGCGTTCCCCTTATTTTTGCCGTCTTAGGCTACGTAAATGTTTACGTAGACTAAGAAGTGCCAAAATAAGGAATGAAAATGGCGGCGCCCATGGGCACCGCCATTTACGTATGCACATTATTTTCTTTTAAATCAGCCGTGATAGGCTACGTAAACATTTACATAGCCTATCACGGCTGACTGCAGGGACGCAAATGGCGGCGGCTACGGCTACCTAGCCAGCGGCCAGAATGCCTCCCCCCCAGCATCAGCATAATCCGCAAAAAGGTAAGTGACTTTCGTACATCCCTAATTCGGAGGCACTGTTTTGGTGTCAGGTGATGCCTGAGGACTCCTGTTCTGGGTTTCATGGCCCATCGGGGTGATAAGTTTTACCTGTGAGGCCAACTCACTTCACCCACCTGGTGTTTTGTGGCCTGGGAGGGGGTGACAGGGGTAGGCCTACCTCCCCCAAAAGTGGTAGCCCTGTAGGGTGGCAAGATGTGATGCCACTCTACAGGCTTTGAATGCTTTCACCCATTACAGTGCCTGGCTAGTGGCTGGCACAGTTTAGTGGCCCATCCTGGTTTTCCCCTTTGGAGATTAATCAATAAATGTGGCCCGATTTGACTCCAAGCACTTGTCTCCATCTCTTTATTTCCCTGTCTCCGCTCGCAAAGGCAGTAAGCCACACACCTACTGTACATATACCAATATCATGTATATATTGTATTAAACAATGAATGAAAAATGTATAATAAAATGCATGTATAATAAAATACATGTATAACGTTGATGAACATATAACCATTGTGTGCCTTACAGCATTTCTGGTTGCTGTTCGCCCCAACTGTTGCCTTCTTTGTTGTTCTGTTGTTTGGGACAGAGGGACAGTCAGAAATCCAAGGCAATCTCTGAAAAGCTGTAACAGAACAGTGATATAAACACCGTTCTGACATCCCAGGTTCATGCTCCCAGAGTATATATGGGCTCAACCACCGCTATAATGTTAAGCAGCTATTCATCTATTAGTCACTCTGTATTAATGAAATATTAACATTTGTTCAATCAGATTTACAGAGATTTAAGGAGAGTATAATAATAATGACTGCAAATTTTATATGCAGTAGTTGTTACACCTCATTAAACCAGCTGGCAAATGATCCATTTCTATACAATTAATATGCAGTGATTAAATCTCACATGCAAATTAACTCTTGATTCATGTCATTTACTTTAAAGTATTATTAAAAACTTTTTCAGACTTTAAATGTCTGAATTTGTTGAGGGGGTTGTGAGAATGGGGTTCTTCCTTTCTCTATGATCCCACTATTCTGTAGCAGATACATTGATCCAGATACATTATATCTGGAGGGCCACAGGTTCCGCCCCCCCCCCACACAGCCTTATATGTAAGGAAATGTTATGAAAGAAAACCTTCCACTTTCTGCAGTAAGCCCCACCTCCCACTTTGCAATGCCCAGTGTCCCAGGTGGATTGGAGAAAAAACTTGTCTTATCACTGAAATGAGGGCCAACCCATGATTTACATTTACAGGGCGGCTTACAGATTTTATCTGTATGCCGCCCTGAGATTTAATGATATAGGGCAGGATAGAAATGTTTTCAATAAAATAAAATAATAAAATAAATGTATTTGGTTACTAAAACCAGACTTGATTATACTTAATTTCCAAAATGAGAGGTACCAATGTTCAAGGATGCATGCAAGTGAAGCAAAATTCAATGACAGCAACATTTATGGGGAGGACTTGTAGCTCATTTCAACAGATCTTAGGTGAAAGGGTTGGGAGAGACCTCTCCTGAGTCCTTGAAGAGCTGTTGTCAGTCAAAAGTCGGCAATATTGACCTAGTTGAGGCCATGGTGAAACTCAATAGAAGGCAGCTTCATTAGCATGACATGTATGCTAATACATGTGACATGTATCTGCATTGCAAGTCACCCAAAAAGTTGAGGGTAGGGGAAGGCTTGTAGGAAACAATCACATCTAGCTTTCAGAAATTGTATTGTTCCATTCACCCTCATCAGCTACATGGCTGATCCCCCCCCCCAACACACACACACACCCCTTTCCCTAGCTTTTAGTGATGTTGTAATGCAGATGAAATTTGACACACACAGTTCCATTAAACTGTGATGCCATTGTTCATCCAATAATTATTGCAATTATTCTTACAAAAACAGGAATATCTAAAATGTTTCTTCTTATTTCTGCTAGGTTTTCCACTTTTCTGGCCTATGGTTTCAGATAGCCATGGATACTTGGATAATAACCTTGCTTTTAGAAACAGCAAGCATACATCTTTTTGGAAGTGACTCAAGAACTGCATCCAAAGACGGATCTGGTGCTTTTAAGAGAATGGGATTTTGGATGCACATCCCCATCCTTAGCCCACGTGTCCCCCCACCCCAGCAAATTTGCATGAGAGTTTGTGTATTCAGCTTCTGATAAAAAACCCCACCCTCCAGCAATAAAAAGGAGATAGAACAACAGAACAGAATAGAAGGTGGGTGTGGGTACTTCTGCTTCTGCAACAGTAGAAAACCATAGTTACAGAGTGACCAGGCAACTTTCCTTTGTTAGGAAGATTGCATGTCAATGGCCCAGAATGGCTGCAGATGCTTCCTTAATGGGAGTTTATGTTGGGATATATCCAGACTTATCTGGAGTGCTTGCAAGGAAATATTCATCAGAGCTTTGAGAAGGTCACCCACCCTTCGGCTAAGGGGAGAGAACTAAGTCTCTCTGTGTGAAGAAACAGCAGTTTTGGGGAACAAGAAAAAGGAACAGAATCAGACAGAGCTGAGATGTAGCTGCAGACTGGAAGAATCTGGGGGTGCAATGTGTCTCCCTCTGGAGATTTAATGTGAGGCAGGTTGCTGTTGCCAGATCTGCATGGTGCACAGTCTGTGATGGAATGGATGTTACACAATCTGTAAAACCCTACTCAGGGTAAATTCGCACATCAATATTTTTCTAGTACTTATTGGGTATCAAATAGGGAGCAGTTCCTATCTAGCTTTTACTTATGACTCAAGCTCTTCCCATAAACAAACTGGACCTGTCTAGACAGTAGGGGTGGACGAAAGGCACTTACCTTTTGTCGAAGCTTGTTCGCGGTGGGGGGGAGGCGCTTCGCGGCTCCCCCCGCGAAGTTCAGGCCGAGGGGGGAGGCTTCCCGCCTCACCCGGCCGAAATTCAGGCTGGGGAGGAGGCTTCCTGCCTCGCCTGGCTGCGAACTCCATTGTTTTTTTTTTTTTTTTTTAAACACCCCTGTGATAGGCTACGTGACGATTAACGTAGCCTATCACGGCTAGATCTGCAAAGTCAGCCGTGATAGGCTACGTTAATCATCACGTAGCCTATCATGGCTGACTTAAAAAAAAAAAAAGCACGTACGCAAATGGCGGCCCCCATAGGGAGCCGCCATTCGCGTTCCTTATTTGGTCGCTGTAGTCTATGTAAATGTTTACGTAGACTACGGCGGAAATAAGGGCAACGCAAATAGCGTTGCCCTTATTTTCGCCATAGTCTACGTAAATCTTTACGTAGACTACAGCGACCAAATAAGGAACGCGAATGGCGGCTCCCTATGGGGGCCGCCATTATCCGTACGCGCTTTTTTTTTTTTTAAGTCACCCATGATAGGCTACGTGACGATTAACGTAGCCTATCATGGCTGACTTTGCAAATCTAGCCGTGATAGGCTACGTTAATCGTCACGTAGCCTATCACGGGGGCATTGTTTTTTTTTTCTTTGATTGGAATGGCAGTGGCGGCAGCCGGTCGAAAGACCGGCTGCCGCTCCCGCCCCGCTCGAACACCCGCCGAACCGCCGGCCGGACCCGCCGCCGGGAGGGACATTCGGCAAAGGTAAGTCCCGTCCTGGGGGGGGTGTGGGGGGCGGGTGTGTGTGGAGGATTTCTCCCCGAAACTTGTTCGGGGGGCCGAACACGTTGGCACTCGGCCCCCCGAAGTTTCGGGGAGAAATTCTCCGCCATCCCTACTAGACAAGTATATAGAATTCTGGTAGGCATCATCACTTAACATTAAATTGTTTAAGGGCACAATCCTATCTAGAATAGGTGGCCTGGCCTCTTCAAAAATGCACATTCGTCATGCATACACAAATTTTCATGCATGCACATCTTTGCGCATGCGTGAAAATGAGCATTTTCACACACATGCAAATATATGCATTTTTGCGATTACCATTTTATTTTTTTAAAAAATGTGACTGCAGAGCTTAACGAGGCTGCCGGAGAGAGTGCGGGCTGCTCGCCGAGTGTGGGAGACGCTCGAGTGCAGTCTGGAGACCAGTGAGCAGGGGCAGGGGCTGGGCAGGTGCCTGGAGAACCCAGACAGGGGTGGGTTCGCACATCCCTTATGGGAGTTGTAGGACTTAATTCTGTCTGAACATGCATAGGATTGTGGCCTCTGATTTGGTTTTATGTTATGATGTAAAGATTTTGTTTTTAATCTGTATCTTATTATTGTTAGTCATCTTTAGCACCACTTTTGGCGGAAAGATGGAACATAAATTTAATAAATAAATAATACATCCAATGATCCCCAATCAGAACAACTGCATGAATGTTACTGCTTTTAAATTTAGAGGTATCCTTTTGTTACACTTTCTGTTTGCTTTGAGGTAAGGATGGACAAGTCTGCCATTTTGGTTTCTTGTTTGTCCAACCTTGAGTTCGTTTTGTTCCGTTTCTGTTATCAGTTTGTGAATATTTTTGAAATGGTCTGCATGGAAATTGACATGCATTTTCATGAACATTTCTCCTAATGTGCACATTTTGAATGCAATTTTGCCTGATATACATGTTTTGGCAAGCAATATCCCCTTATGTAATGCATTTTTGTATGCTACTTCGATGGATATATGCATTTTGTGTGTACCTCCTCCTAATATATGGTTGGAGAACTGTATCACAACATTTGGAGAGGTTAAATACTGAAGGATAATTGTGTTTCTGTTCACATGTTGGTTCAGGAAGTGTGAATTTGACAGGTTTGCATTAAAATCCAAACTGAACAGATTTCTCCCCAATCCCTAATTTGAGGGACCTTATTCGTTTTAATATAAATACATAAATGTCATGGAAACTCTTTGGACTGCTCACATACATGACAAAAGAATATTCTGCATATGCTGTACTATACTCAACTCAGGATATGTCTGGGCTTCTTCCTGCACCCACTGGGGTTGTTTGAGGAAAAGTTCCCTCCAGTTGTATATGTGATAGCATACAGCAGAGGCCTGAGCTGCTCTTCTGGACCCCTGCCAGTGAGTGGCTATGAGAGATTATTTAAAATTTCCCACCCAATATAACATCACTCCAGAGTAATGCTATCTTGGGTGTTCTGGGGCATTATGAGGAATTTAAAATGGCATCCATCTGCTGCCAATTGGAGGTGCAGTCACCCAGTTCTGATCAGATAAATGCCGCTGCTGTCTTCATTGTTGCTGGTTAGCCCATCAGCAGGGGAGGGGGGCAACCAGTAGGGCTTATGCTAAGTAGGGGGCTGTAGCTCAGTAATAAAGCACATGCTTTGCATGCAGAAGATCAATCCCTGGCATTAGCGATCGACTGCCGCCACTGTGTCTGTGCTTGGCAGGCACTTCAGCAGCTGCCATTGCCACTCACCCAGGCAAGCCAGGCCATGCAAGCCCTTGGAGAGCTTGGCGTCCCTTCCATGTGTGTCTGGGCCTGGATTGCGTGCGTCATTCCTCCACCTGTCCTCCTTTGTGGCCACCATTCTAACACAAGATGGGGGCCCTTGTTTTTCGTAAGTCTGTTGTTGCACACAATGGTGGCCCTGAAGGGCCACTTCCACAACAATAGACTTAGAAAAAACAATCACCCCCATCTTGCGTTAAAATGGCAGCCGCAAAGGAGGACGGATGAGGAAGGACACGCACACGTAGATGGGCTTGGTAAGTACTCCTGCCTCACCAATGCCGCTGCCTCCATGGTAGCAAGAATGAGGGGAGGAGGAGAAGGGAGTACCACTTTGCTCTCCTCTTACCCCCATCCCAGCTACCATGGCAGCAATGGCAGGGTGGGAGGGTGACGAGAGGGAAGCCCCTCTCGTCACCCTCCTGACTCACCAGTGCTGCTGCCAGCACAGTAGCCAAGCTGGGAAGGGGAGAAGGAAGCAATGGCACCAGCAGTGCAGGTTGGCAGCTCACAGCCAAGAGCAAGTTGATCCCAGGCATTGCTGAGCTCTGGGGTGCTCAGCAGCTGGGTCCATCAGCATCCCATGGCTCAGTGAGGGGACTCCAGGAGTCCAAGTGCAGGGGAGTCTGTCAGCCTCCTGAATCCAATCGGGCACCTGTGACAACCCTACCTGGCATCTCTAAGTAGGGCTAGGAAAGACTTCTCCCTGAAACCCTGGAGAGCCACTGCCAGTCAGTGTCAACATTACTGAACTGAATGGATCAAATATCTGACTTGGTATAAAGGAGCTTCCAGGGTTCCTGTGAACCCTCAAGCCAGGAACTTGCTCCATAGCATGCCAAATGGGAAGAATATAGTGATGGCTGAACCCACCCCATCCAGTATCGATGGGGGCCCAATGAAGGGCTGTCCCTGCTCACGCCCCCCCAGACCCATGCTCGAGCCCCCACGAGCTTGCCGAGCCACCTGCACTCACCTTAGATCCCATCCGCAAGTGCTCGCCATTTTGCCAAGCTTATTCCCAGCCCGAATTTGCACATATTTCAATATGCACATTTTTAATGACCTCCTTTTCCTCATAAAAATAAGCTCAACAAAACAGTGGGCACTCATGGACAGCTCTGGGTGACTGCAGGGAATGTCCAGGAGGGATGAGCAGGGCTGAATGAGGCCAGAGGCTCAGCAGGCATGGTCCGGGGGCATGGTGGAGGGGGAGCCCAACAGTTTCCAGGATCCAGTTGGGCATCTGTGCCATCCCTAGAAGAATGCCCCAACATTATTTCAGTGGGCACTGAAGGCCCAACTCCTCCCCTTTAAAGTCTCTGATTCCATTGTACTGCTATCTCAGGATTCCTCATCCCCTCCAAATAGGGATGTAGGAGAAATCCACAATGGAATCAAATGAGTTCAAATTTCTATGAATCTGACCTGCAGCTTCTGCAGCAGACCAGCTTTTCCCGACTTGCAAGGATTCTGTGGACTCACAGACCTTTGTTTTGTTTTGTTTTGTTTTACTTTCTGGAACGTTATGCAAATGTAGGGGTATATGAAAGTCACTTACCTTTTCAAAGGGTGACATCCACAGTGGGGGGGAGGCACTCTGTACCTCCCCCTGAAATTCTCCCTGGCCGGCTCCACTCTGCAGCGACTCCGCAGAGCCGCCGGCCGAGTGCATCTGCTGTGGCAGGTCTGCGGAAGCAAATGGTGGCCAGCGTAGTGGCCGCCATTTGCATCCCTTCACTGAGCCATGATAGGCTATGTAAATATTTACGTAGCCTATCACAGCAAAAGCGGGGATGCGAATGGCATAGTGGCCAACATTTGCATCCTCGCTTTTGCCATGATAGACTACGTAAATATTTACGTAGCCTATCACGGTTCGTCAGGGATGCAAATGGTGGCCAATGTAGCGGCCGCCATTTGCAGCCGCAGCCCAGCAGTGGCCAGAGCTGCCGCTGCCACTGCTGCCACTGTCGTTGCCGGAGCTGCCACCGCAGCCAGGTAGGCTCCGCTTCGGGGGACTTCTGCAGGGTGGTTTGGGAGAGTAGCTCCATTCCTCCACAGATTACGGGGGGAATTCACTAGAATTCAGCCTCCCTGGGATCCGTGGAGGAATTCTCTGACATCCCTACGCAAATGTACTCATAGATAGGGATGGCGGAGAATTTCTCCCAGAAACTTCGGGGGGCCGAGCGCCAACGTGTTCGGCCCCCTGAACAAGTTTTGGGGAGAAATTCTCCACCCCCCCGCCCCCCGCACCCTCCCTGGGACGGGACTTACCTATCCCGAATGTCCCTCCCGGCGGCGGGTCCTGGCGGTGGTTCATCGGGTCTTCGTCAGGGGCGGGGGCGGCAGCCGATCTTTCGACTGGCTGCCGCTGCTGCCATTCCAATAAAACTAAAAACAAAACAAAACGCCCCCGTGATAGGCTACGTGACGACTAACGTAGCCTATCATGGCTAGATTTGCAAAGTCAGCCGTGATAGGCTACGTAAATCGTCACGTAGCCTATCACGGGTGACTTAAAAAAAAAAAAAAAGCGCATACGGCTAATGGCAGTCCCCATAGGGAGCCGCCATTCACGTTCCTTATTTGGTCGCTGTAGTCTACGTAAAGATTACGTAGACTACGGTGAAAATAAGGGCAACGCTATTTGCGTTGCCCTTATTTTCGCCGTAGTCTATGTAAAGATTTACGTAGACTACAGCTACGTAAAGATTTACGCTCGGCCCCCCGAAGTTTCGGGGAGAAATTCTCCGCCATCCCTATCTATGAGTACATTAATCGTCACGTAGCCTATCACGGGGGCGTTTTTTTTTAAAACTTTTTATTTCGCGGCTGGGCGAGGCGAGGCGCCTCCTCCCTGGCCTGAATTTCGGCCGGGCAAGGCGGGAAGCCTCCCCCCCAGCCTGAATTTCGGCTGGGCGAGGCGGGAAGCCGCCCCCCCTGGCCTGAACTTCGTGGGGGGAGCAGCAAAGCGCCTCCCCCCCACCGTGAAAATCTGCGAGACCAGGTAAGTGACTTTCGTGCACCCCTACTCATAGAAAAATATGTAAAAGGAAAAAACACTGGCTGAAAATGTACATGTTCTCTATAGGCCAAGGCATGAAAATGCACATTTTCAGGGATTTGTGCATTTTGGCGGGGATTTGGCCATTTACACATGTGGACATTTGCGCAGCTGTGAATTTGTGCAAATGCAAACTTGTGCAAGTTTGGGAAATTGGAAATAATCCAGTTCTCTCAGTGAGTGGATAACAGAATGAAAGGCACTGGACAATGCACAAAATGCAGACAGAACAGACTTTACAAAACCCATACATCCCTGCCTCCAAATAAAACAAACAGACACACAGATACGCACACAAAAACAACCTGTGGTAGATAAAGAGAACTTAGTAGAATGGAGACCTGTTCCAGGACTGGAAATAGAACTGACTAAGGACATTCTTTTTTCTCATTAGTTAAATCAGAGAATTCTTCTAGCGGCACCAGTGGGCCCAGTGAGACTGGAGACAGACCTACTGGGACGTGTTTACAAATGACTGAGCCCCGGAAGGTCAGCTATCTAATGCCATCATTAATTAAAGAACAGCAAGACTTCAAATTAGCATCATTAATTTTGTTGCACTGTTTTAACCTTTCCTCTGCATTCTCCCTTTTGTATTTCAGAAGGTGTATGACCCCACTGGAAACAAGGAACTCTCTCACAATTAATTAGTTAGCAGGAGGAAATGTCTATTCTTGGTTGCCCTGTCCAAAAGCATTTGTGTGAATACACACCCAACACAATTCCTGGCAAGAGGCTCTGAGACTCCTGAGTTCATAACTTTCACACTGCTGGATGTTTTCCTGTTACCTCCCTGCATCTAAACCCTTGGATTTTGGGGAGAAGAAATGGTTTCCCATGACCATTGATGGGCTTCCTAGAGAGAGCAGACCCACGATAACCTTGCAATCCTAATTTTGCTGTAACTCCAATAACAAATGTCCTGTAATTTTTTCAGCCTGTGATCCCTGTTACCGGCCAGCCCAGACAGTGGGAGTTGGTGATTTCTTTCTCATTCAGAGCTGCAATAACAAAACACAGCTGGCATTTATATTATGGGAGAAGAAAAAGCCGGTCTTCTTATAAGAATGCAAAGGTGGTAAGAACGCAATCCACAGGCGAGCAAGCAAATGTAACAATGTAAGGGAACTTTCCCCAGCATTTTTAGCACCAGACCTGATGAGAAATTTCCCTTTAAAAAAAAAGAAAAAAGCAGCTGCAGGGAGTGCTAGATTTGGGGCTGCAGAATCTCAGGCCCAGGGGCAAAATACACCATGCCTGGGGTCACAAACTGACCCTGTGGCATTCCCCAGTTGGCCATATCCCCTTCCCCTGGCCTGACCACATTTCTCCTGACCACTGATCATTTGGTGGCTTCCCACTACTTGTGCAGTCCCCCCCTTCTAAAAGGCTGAAATGTCTCTCCTAAGAAGGGATGTCAGAGAATTTCGCCAAAAATCTCGGGGAGGCCGAATGCCAGAGCATTGCCCCCCCCCGAAATTGGTGGCGAAATGGTCTGCCCCCCTGCCCGCCCCAAGGACGGGACTTACCTTGGGCGAATCCTCTTTGCAGCAGCAGCTCCGGTGGCGGTGCGGTGGTGGTGCGGTGGCGGCAGCGGCAGCGGCAGCGGCTGGTCTTCCGACCGGCTGCCACCGCCACCATTTCCAGAAAAAAAACAAAAACCCAAAAAACGTGATAGGCTACGTAAAGATTTACGTAGCCTGTCATGGCTAGATTTTAAAAAAATACCGTGATAGGCTACGTAAATGTTTAGGTAGCCTATCACAGGTGAGTAAAAAACAACAACAACAACTGCGCATACGCAAATGGTGGTGCCCATGGGCGCTGCCATTTGCGTTCCTTATTTTGGCACGTCTAGTCTACGTAAACATTTACGTAGACTACGGCGAAAATAAGGGGAACGCAAATAGCGTAGCATCTACGATATTTGCGTTCCCCTTATTTTCCCTGTAGTCTACGTAAATGTTTACGTTGACTTGTTGTTCAGTCGTTCAGTCGTGTCTGACTCTTTTTGACCCCCTGGACCATAGCACAACAGGCCTTCCTGTCCTGCGCTCTCTCCCGAAGTGTGCTCAAGTTCATATTCATTGCATCGGTGATGCTATCTAGCCATCTCATCCTCTGCCGGCCCCTTCTCCTTTTGCCTTCAGTCTTTCCCAGCATCAGGGTCTTTTTCCAGAGAGTTTTCTCTTCGCATTAGGTGGCCAAAATATTTGAGCTTCAGCTTCAGTATCTGTCCTTCCAATGAGCAGTCAGGGTTGATTTCCTTTAGGATGGACTGATTTGACCTCCTTGCAGTCCAGGGGACTTGTAAGAGTCTTCTCCAGCATCACAGTTCGAAAGCATCAATTCTTCGGCGCCCAGCCTTCCTTATAGTCCAGCTCTCACAGCCATACGTTACTACTGGGAAAACCATAGCTTTGATTAGACGGACCTTTGTTGGCAAGGTGATATCTCTGCTTCTTACTATGCTGTCTAGGTTTGCCATAGCTTTCCTCTCAAGGAGCAAGCGTCTTTTAATTTCATGGCTACAGTCACCATCTGCGGTGATCGTGGAGCCCAAGAAAGTAAAATCTGTCACTGCTTCCATTTCTTCCCCTTCGATATGCCAGGAAGTGATAGGGCCAGATGCCATAATCTTAGTTTTTTTAATGTTGAGTTTCAAACCAGCTTTTGCACTCTCCTCTTTCACCCTCAACAAGAGGCTCTTCAGATCCTCTTGGCTTTCTGCCATTAGGGTGGTATCATCTGCATATCGGAGGTTGTTGATAATTCTCCCAGCAATCTTAATTCCGACCTGTGATTCATCCAACCCAGCATTTCACATGATGTACTCTGCATATAAGTTAAATAAGCAGGGTGACAATATGCAGCCTTGTCATACTCCTTTCCCAGTTTTGAACCACTCGGTTGTTCCATGTCTGGTTCTTACTGTTGCTTCTTGACCCTCGTACAGGTTTCTCAGGAGACAAGTAAGGTGGCCTGATACTCCCATCACTTTAAGAATTTGCCACAGTTTGTTGTGATCCACACAATCAAAGGCTTTAGCATAGTCGATGAAGCAGAAATAGACGTTTTTCTGGAATTCTCTTGCTTTCTCCATGATGCAGCGAATGTTGGCGATTTGATCTCTAGTTCCTCTGCCTCTTCGAAACCCAGCTTGTACTTCCGGTAGTTCTCGGTTCGCATACTGCTGAAGACTAGCTTGTAGGATTTTGAGCATCACCTTGCTGGCATGTGAAATGAGAGCAATTGTGCGGTAGTTTGAACACTCTTTGGCGTTGCCCTTCTTTGGAATTGGAATGTAAACTGACCTTTTCCAGTCTTGCGGCCATTCTTGAGTGTTCCAAATCTGTTGGCATATTGAATGCAGCACTTTAACAGCATCATCTTTTAGGATTTTAAATAGCTCTGCTAGAATACTGTCATCTCCGCTAGCTTTGTTGTTAGTAATGCTTCCTAAGGCCCACTTGACTTCACTCTCGAGGATGTCTGGCTCAAGTTCATTGACCGCACTCTCATGGCTATCAGGGACATTAAGATCTTTCCTGTATAGTTCTTCTGTGTATTCTTTCCACCTCTTCTTAATCTCATCTGCTTCTGTTAGGTCCCTGCCTTCTTGGTCCTTTATCATGCCCATCTTTGCACAAAACGTTCCCTTGAGATCTCCGATTTTCTTGAAAATATCTCTAGTCTTTCCCATTCTGTTGTTTTCCTCGATTTCTTTGCATTGTTCATTTAAGAAGGCCTTCTTGTCTCTCCTTGCTATTCTCTGGAACTCTGCATTCAGTTGGATACATCTTCCGCTTTCTGCCTTGCTTTTCGCTTCCTTTCTTTCCTCAGCTACTTGTAAAGCCTCGTCAGACAGCCACTTGGCTTTCTTGCATTTCTTTTTCTTTGGGATGGATTGAGTTGCTGCCTCCTGAACAATGTTACGGACTTCCGTCCATGGTTCCTCAGGCACTCTGTCTATCAGGTCTAATCCCTTAAATCTATTCCTCACCTCCACTGTATATTCATAAGGGATATGATATCGGTCATACCTGAATGGTTTAGTAGTTTTCCCTACATTCTTCAATTTAAGCCGAAAGTTTGCAACAAGAAGCTCATGATCTGAGCCACAGTCAGCTCCAGGTCTTGTTTTTACTGACTGTATAGAGCTACGTAGACTAGACATGCCAAAATATGGAACGCAAATAGCGGCACCCATGGGCGCCGCCATTTGCGTACTCACGGATTTCGTTTTGTTTTTTTACTCAGCCGTGATAGGCTACGTAAACATTTGCCTAGCCTATCACAGCTGACTGCAGGAATGCAAACGACAGTGGCTACGGCAACCGCCATTTGCGTCCTGGCTGGCCAGGATTCAGGGGGGAGGGACGGAGCACCTCCCCCCCGGCCAGAATTTAGGGGGGGAGGGACGGAGCGCCTCCCCCCTGCCAGAATTTCAGGGGGGAGGGACGGAGCGCCTCCCCCCCACCGCGAATAAAATTTCGTTCAAGTTAAGTGACTTTCGTACATCGCTACCTAAGGCTTGGTTACTGCAGTAAAAACTAGTGCTGTGCCGAAAATTTATCCCACATTTTTTCAACCATTCTCATTCAATTATTTGATTGAAAAGAAATTACTTTTGCAAAGGAATTCAAAGGAGGAGAAATTTCTCATGGGTTGGGTTTGGGGTTCTTGTGCTTACCTTACATATGAGGTGGCTGAGGAGTGTGCATGAGTGTCCTGTCTGTCACTATGCTGTAATTTTTGAGGCAGCCTATAGCCCCCTTGGCTTCTAGCACTTCATTCAAAGCCATTGTGAGGAAGGCAATTCCTCACATGGGTTTTTTTTAGGGATGTACGAAAGTCACTTACCTTTTCGAAGGGTGACATTCGCAGTGGGGGGGAGGCGCTCCATCCCTCCCCCCAAAATTCTCTCCAGACGGCTCTGCTCCATGGAGATTCCTCTAGGGGTGTATGAAAGCCACTTACCTGGTCTCGCAGCTTGCTTCGCGGTGGGGGGGAGGCGCTTCGCTGCTCCCCCCGAAGTTCAGGCCGGGGGGGAGGCTTCCCGCCTCGCCTGGCCGAAATTCAGGCCGGGGAGGAGGCGCCTCACCTCGCCCGGCTGCGAAATAAAAAGTTAAAAAGAAAAACGCCCCCGTGATAGGCTACGAGACGATCAACGTAGCCTATCATGGCTAGATCTGCAAAGTCAGCCGTGATAGGCTACGTTAATCGTCACGTAGCCTATCACGGGTGACTTAAAAAAAAAAGCGCGTACGCAAATGGCGGCCCCCATAGGGAGCCGCCATTCGCGTTCCTTATTTGCTCACTGTAGTCTACGTAAATCTTTACATAGACTACGGCGAAAATAAGGGCAACGCAAATAGCGTTGCCCTTATTTTCGCCGTAGTCTACGTAATCTTTACGTAGACTACAGCGACCAAATAAGGAACGCGAATGTTGGCTCCCTATGGGGGCCGCCATTAGCGTACACGCTTTCTTTTTTCTTTCAAAGTCACCCGTGATAGGCTACGTGACGATTAACGTAGCCTATCATGGCTGACTTTGCAAATCTAGCCGTGATAGGCTACGTTAATCATTACGTAGTCTATCACAGGGGCGTGTGTTTTTTTTACTTTTCTTGTAATGGTGGTAGCGGCAGCCGGTCGAAAGACCGGCTGCCGCCCCCGCCCCTGACGAAGACCTGCCGAACCGCCGCCGGGACCCGCCGCCGGGAGCGACATTCGTGAAAGGTAAGTCCCATCCCGGGGAGGGGGAGGGTGCGGGGGGGAGAATTTCTCCCCGAACAACCTTCGGAGAACAGAATGCGTTGCCACTCGGCCCCCCGAAGTTTCAGGGAGAAATTCTCCCCCATCCCTAGTTTTTTTTCTGCTCAGGTGGCCTGGGAGGCTGCAGAGCAATGGAAAGATGTGTAACAGAGATAGAGAGAAAACACACACCATACCCTCAGCCACCTCGCAGTAATTAGGTAAGCTCAAAAACACCACCAAAAGAAATTCAAAGTTCTGCCTCAGAGAAGTGGAAGCCTCAACATAGTTGATGCTGTTGCCACCTGCAGGAGCAGTGCAATAAACCAAAACCCCTTGGGAAAAAAGAAAGAACCTGGGCTTCAACCCTTGCCAATAGTGAGCCGTATCTGTGAGTAACTGTTGGAGAATTTCTCCTCCCCTAGGAGAAATTTGGTGAAATTGTCTCCCCAGTTTCTCTGCCCACATTGAATAATTTTGAGAGGCCATCTGTGCCCAGCTCTAGTAAGAACTTTAAAATATGCTGGTATTTGGCCCAGCCCCTTTGCTTTCAGCCCCGTTCCTTTTGCCTTTGGCCCCACCCATCACTGGAATGTGGGCCCCAAGAGCTTCTCCAAAATGGAGTCCAGCCCTCAGGCGGAAAGAGGTACAACACGCCCTATTTAACACATTTACCAGCAACATTTTCCCATTCTAAATGACCTCTCCAAAGCAGATATTTGCCTCAATGGGGACAACATACAGGTGGATGTATAGGGCTGAGCTGCAAATTCTCAATTGAGAACTTTTGGCTTGAAATCTGGGAGAAAAGGGGGGGTGAACCTGAGGGTGATTTGGAAGGGTCCCAGGGCATAGGCAGCCACCTTGCTGAAGCTAATCAGGTTTGGGTCTGGTCAGTGCTTGGAGTGGAGACCACCTGGGACCCACATGTAGCCACCTTGAGTTCCATGATGGAAGAAAGATGGGATATAAATGTCATAAACAAACAAACAAACAAACAAACAATAAATAAATAGAAATTGGGGTTTGCAAACTGGGGGGAAGATTACAGGGCTAGCCAGTCACAGCAGTGGTAGGAGTCCTCTCAGTAGCCACCTGTCGGCAGATACCGTTACTGACTCCCCCTTTTTGCCATCATTTCTTTCATGGTGGTGATGGTGACAGCCAAATGGTAGCTGCCATTCCCCCTGCCCCCCATGACACTGGAATGCTACAAAATCAAATGTGGGAAAAGCCAAAACTCACAGATTTGTCTACCCAGGCCCAGGGCTTTCAATGTGCTAAGCTCTTAAAAGTCTGGATTTGAATGTCTGTGTATTCCAGCCATGTTTCTGGTGCTAAATTAGGGTTGCCCCCTCTTTTTCCCCTGACAGACTCCTCATGTTTAAAATCTATATGGCATGCAGGTACAATATGGTCATTTTTATTCCCAGGAAAAGCTGTACCTATTGAATTTGTCTGACGCAGATTGGTAATAATTCCATTTCAGTTCATTTCTGGTAAGAATTTACCAAAATACACAAAGTTCTTCATATTCAGGATGGAAAGAACTTAAGACTTTAAAAATCTGAATATGGGAGAAAGGGAAACTGACGGATTTGGCCATCCCTAGATAGAAGAGAAATGAATTGTTAGCCATTATTTTGGCTTTAAAATATTTCATAAGGTTTACCCCATGTTTAAGAAACAAACAAGAAGCATTCATCTTCAGAGAGTTGTGGGGCCCACCAGAGCAGATGTAGGGAGGCACAGGGGAGTGCAGTGGGGGAGAACAGGAGGGAAAAGCCCTGTTGTGTGAGCAGAATTCTATTTGCATGACAATGGATTTTGCCCATTTTGTAAAAGTTTATGACAGAAACTGGATTTTTTCCCCCCCTGAAGGTGAGTGTATCCAAGATACTGCAGCTTAGTGGAAATATTTATCCATCTGGAAGTGCACTTATATAGTAATTGGAAGGAACCAATGTGGTGGGAACCTCTCCTTGCCTTTTGTACTCCACTCCTCAAGGAACTATATGTATGAAATGGACTTGCTTTTACGCACCAGACTCCTTTAGATCTCACATAGATAATTTCCAATGCATATTTTACCATATCTTATCTGATAAATAATTACCTACTGCCCTTCTTTTTAAAGCTTGCAACACCAACCCTTTGGTCAATCTCTCAGTCTCTGAACACCCTCAGAAGTAATAGCAGAAGTGATTGGCTGAGAAGATACAGAGTGCTTCAATAATGCCCTTGCAGCTTTACTGCTTGGACTTTCCCCTCTGAAATTACTACTACTACTACATACCTGGGAGCAAGTCCCATTGTATTAAGTGGGACTTCTGAGTAGAAATGCATAGGATTGTGTTATAAGTGTTCAAACCTCTCACTGTGTCCATGGCATAACAGCCTCTGAATGCAACCTCATTCCCCAGCAAATGTTTCTGAAGTATCCTGCTACAATTCTCTCAAAAACCTCTGTGACATATTCACTGCTGTCCCCAGCTCTTATCTGGACTATTTTATTTTTCTTCTGAATTACACACTTAATAGTCTAATATGCAACTTCCTCAGATTATATGTCTATATTTTTCCCCCTTCACTGAGTCATTTGCCAGTATCAAGTGCCACGTCCTTTGTTGCCCTTGCTGATGGGCCACAGCAAGGTGAAATCTCCTGCTAATTGCTCTCTGTACTAGATTTACCACAGCAAATGCCAGCATGTTTATAGTGCTGCTAAAAATTAGTCACTCTTGAGTGACCTCAGCAAGCATCACCCCACTGCTTTCAAGCCAGCATGATGCTTTGTTTCCTAAATTCCTTCTCATTAAAATTCATTAAGGCACATAATCCCTATCCAAAAATTCAGTTCTGTCACTAGCCATAAAAGATACCTCAAGGAAAAAAGGATATTTTGTTTTGTTTTGTTTCCTTGACACTTTGTCTCAAAAAATCCCCCCCTCTCTCTCATACACACACACACGCACGCACACACACACGCACACACACACACACACACACATGGAGAGGGAGAGGGAGAGGAAGAGAGTTATACTATACCAATAAAGAGGACCCTTGTATGCAGAATTCCATGGATTGGTCTAAAAATAAATAAAGTTTATAAGAAGTCAGTGGAGGCTGGTGGTTCCGATGTCAGTGGGGTGGTAAATCCACTCTGGGTTTCAGTCAGAACCCATCAGAATGCTAAAGGAGCTATCCAAGGTGCTCTATGCTGTAAGAAGTTCAATCATGGGAAGTGTCATGGGACCATGTAATATGGTGACAATGGAAGTGAAGATGCATAGAGCTGGAAGGGGCTTTCTAGGCCATCTAGCCCAACCCCCTGCTTAGTGCAGGATATCAGAGCCAGCGCATCCCCAGTGTGTCACAGTAGAATGTTAAGAGCATTGTTCTGCCAATTAATGACTGAACTAATGACTCTCTCTGAAATTAAGAACATAAGAAGAGCCCTTCTGGGTGAGACCGAAGAGCCCTGCTCGGTGAGACCTCCCAATTCCCACAGGGGCCAATTAGATGTCACTGGGAAGCCTTCAAGCAAGGTTCCATATAGTCATCTTGGCTAACAGTAAATAGCTACTATCCATTGCAGAGGGACCATAATGCAGCAATAGACAGGGGACTTATTCCTCGGTAAGTGTATATAGGATTGTGTCCTTAATTACTCCTAGGCAAGTGTGTAGAAGATTGTGTCCTTAATTTCTTTGCATAGGATTTTCAGCCCACAGAGCCAGGATGCCCCCTGTTTTTAGATCATTTGTGACATTTTGCCAGCTGAAGAATCCAAGTCAAATTTTCAGCCTTTACAAATATTCAGCCTTTATTCTTGAAGCCATTCCAAACATTTTGAATACCATATGAGAAACCACAAGGCTGTCTTTGAACTAGGCATGTACGGATTCCCTACTGTTTGTTCCAGTGGGGAATCCATGGGGGGGAGGCAATCCATTCCTCCCCCCCCCCGAATCCTCCAGAGCGGCTCTGCTCTGCTCAGATTCTGGGTGGGGGGAACTGGCTTGGGGGCCACTTACCTTCCCTCCTGCCAGCCAGACCCATTTGCCTCCTCCCTGTCCCTGCCAATTGCCATGTCTTAAAAAAAAAGAAATGGCGATCAGGAGGATGTGCCCAAATGCCCATAGACTTATATGCAAATAGAGTCATGAATCTTGCATCTAAGTCTACATGTCCATATGCTTAAATGCAAGATTCACAGCTCTATTTTGCATATAAGTCTATGGGCACATCCTGTTGATTGCCATTTTTTATTTTTTATAACTCATTGGGGTCTGTGGAGGAATTCTCCAACATCCCTACTTATGTGGGATAGCCATTGAAGGTGATCCAGAAATTACAATCGGTGCAAAATGTATCAATGGCTAGGGATGTCAGAGAATTCCACCACGGATCTCGGTGAGGCCGAATGCCAGTGCATTCAGCCCCCCAAAATCTGTGGCAGAATGGCCAGCCCCCCTGCCCCCCCACAGATCCCCCCCCAGGATGAGACTTACCTGGGGTGGATGTTCTGGGCGGTGGCGGCTCCAGCAGCGGCTTCGGCAGCTGGTCTTCCGACCGGCTGCCGCCGCCACCATTTGCAGTCTGGTCGTTTGGTTTTTTATTTTTTTTTACAGAGACAAGATAGGCTATGTAAAGACTTACATAGCCTATCACATCCTAGTTTTTAAAAAAATGATGTACGCAAATGGCGGCGGCTATGGCCGCCGCCATTTGCGTTCCTTATTTTTCGCCGTCTTAGTCTATGTAAATATTTACGTAGAATAAGATGATGAAAAATAAGGAATGCAAATGGCGGCGGCCATAGCCACCACCATTTGCATATGCCGTTGTTTTTTTTTTACCCAGCAGCCACCGCGGAAATCCAGCTGCGGACTGCCCTGGCCTGGCCGGCTGCTCCGCAGAGCCGCCGCAGAGCAGAGCAGGCCATCGAGGATTCCGAGGGGGAGGACTGGATTGCCTCTCCCGCCATCAAGGATTCCGGGGGGAGGGACGGAATGCCTCCCCCCCCCCCATGAACAGAATCCACGAAAAGGTAAGTCACTTTCATACATCCCTATCAATGGCTACTAGTCCTGATGGCAATATGCCAGCTCCAGTATCAGGGGCAGTATGATGATGATGATGATGATGACAACGATGACGACTATTTACATTTCTATACCACCCAATAGCTGGAGCTCTCTGAGCAGTTTACAAAGATTAAAAACATTAAAAATACAATATGCAGAGATTAAAAACCATTTACATAAAAAACACATGAACACACAATATACACAAAAGAATCATATATCTAAAACAACTTCAAACAACAATCTCAAAAACAAACAACCATAACCATAAGACATTCCAGGATGAATTAAATGATTATCATATACTGCCAAATACCTCGGAGAAGGTATTAACCTGGCCCTGAAAAGATAACAATGTTGGTGCCAGGCGGGCCTTGTTGGGGAGATCATTCCATAATTTGGGGGTCACCACCAAAAAGGATCTCTCCCTTGTTATTGTCTTCCGAGCTTCCCTCGATGTAGGCAGCCAGAGGAGGGCCTTAGATGCTGAGTGTGGTGTATGGGTAGGTTCATGTCGGGAGAGGTGCTCCATCAGGTATTGTGGTCCCAAGCCATGTAAGGCTTTATAGATTAAAATCAGCACCTTGAATTGGGCTTGGAAACATACAGGCAGCCAGTGCAAGTGGGCCAGAGTCGGTCTAATATGTTTGGACCTTCTGGTCCCCATTATCAATCTGGCCACCGCATTTTGCACAAGCTACAGCTTCTGAACCATCTTCAAAGGCGGCCCCACATAGAGTGCATTGCAATAATCTAACTTGGAGATTACCAGAGCGTAGACAACTGAAGCCAGGTTATCCCTGTCCCAATAGGGGCGTAGCTGGGCCACCAACCAAACCTGGTAGAAGGCACTCCATGCCACTGAGGACACCTGAGCCTCAAGTGACAAAGATGGTTCAAGGAGAACCCCCAAGCTAAGAACCTGCTCCTTCAGGGGGAGTGCAACCCCATCCAGAACAGGTTGAGTACCCTCCATCTGGTCAGAAGAACCAGCCACCAACAGCATCTCAGTCTTGTCTGAATTGAGTTTCAGTTTATTAGCCCTCATCCAGTCCATTGTCACAGCCAGGCACTGATTTAGCACATCTGCAGCCTCACCTGAGGATGAAAAGGAGAAACAGAACTGTGTGTCATTAGCATACTGATGACAACATGCCCCCAAACTCCAGATGACTGTACTCAATGGTTTCATGTAGATGTTAAATAGCATGGGGGACAGAACTGACCCCTGTGGAACCCCATACTGGAGAATCCATGGGGCTGAGCAATATTCCCCAAGCACCACCTTCTGGAGCTGACCATCCAAGTAGGAGAGAAACCACTGCAGTGCAGTGCCTCTCACTCCCAGCTCTAGGGACATATGAAAGTCACTTACCTTTTCGCAGATGTGATTTGCGGTGGGGGGAGAGGTGCTCCATCCCTCCCCCTGGAATCCTTGACAGGGGGGAAGGCGATCCGGTCCTCCCCCCCGGAATCCAGCTGGCCAGGACCGTCCACAGCCAGAGTTCCGGCCGCAGACTGGCTGCTGCGGACGCAAATGGCGGCCGCCATAGTGGCCGCCATTTGCATCCAGCCAGGCTGCCGTGATAGGCTACATAAGTATTTACATAGCCTATCAGGGCAGGCAAAAAAAAACAGCGTACGCAAATGGTGGCGGCTACGGTGGCTGCCATTTGCATTCCCTATTTTTCGCCGTAATAGCCTATGTAAATATTTATGTAGGCTAAAGCAGCGAAAAATAGGGAATGCAAATGGTGGCTGCTGTAGCCACTGCCATTTGCGTATGCTGTTTTTTTTTTTGCTTGCTTGCTGTGATAGGCTACGTAAATACTTACGTAGCCTATCACGGCAAACAGCAGGCGCAAATGGCGGCTGCGGAGGCTGGTCAAAAGACCAGCTGCCGCTGCCGCCGCCGGGGCTGCTGCCGGAGCCGCCGCCACCAGAACATCTGCCCCAGGTAAGCTTCATTCTGGGGGGAATCCGTGGGGGGGCAGGGGGTGGGAGGCTGTTCTGCCACGCATTTTGGGGGGCCAAATGCCAGTGCATTCGACCTCACTGAAATCCATGGCGGAATTCTCCACCATCCCGACCCAGCTCAGACAATCGTCCCAGAAGGATACCATGGTAGATAGTATCGAAAGCCACTGAGAGATCAAGGAGAATCAACAAGGTCACACTCCCCTTTCTCTTGGCCAACATAAATTATAATACAGAGCAGCCAAGGCTGTTTCCGTGCCAATACCTGGCCTGAACCCCGACTGAAATTGATCTAGATTATGTACACCAGTTGCTGGGGAACATGGGTGGGAGGATGCTGTTGCACTCATGCCCTGCTTGTGGGTTCCTGGTCAGCAGCTTGTTGGCCACTGTGTGAACTAGGGATGTACAAATCCCTTACCTGGCTCCGCACAGGGGCATCCGTGGTGGGGGGTAGGTGTTCCGTCCCTTCCCCCGGAATCCTCCCTGGCTGGCTCCGCTCTGCGGCAGCTCTGCGGAGCCGCCAGCCACAGCCATCTGCAGCCAGAGTTCTGGCCGTGGCCGGGCTGCTGCGGCTGCAAGTGGCAGCCGTCTTAGCAGCCGCCATTTACGTCCTTGCAAGGAGCCATGATAGGCTACGTAAGTATTTGCATAGTCTATCACGGAAAAGAGCAGGGACGCAAATGGCGGCTGCTACACCATTTGCGCCCCTGCTCTTTGCCGTGATAGGCTACGTAAGTATTTACGTAGCCTATCATGGTAAAGGCAGCCATGCAAATGGCATAGTGGCCACCATTTGCGTGGCTGCCTTTACTGTGATGGTCTACTTAAATACTTATGTAGCCTATCAAGGCAAAGTGCAGGGGCGCAAATGGCGTACCCCAACTCTGGAATTCCATCCTCCAAGAGGTATGGCTGTTGCCAACCACACTAGCATTTCAGTGCCAGGATGAGTCCTGTATGTTTGACCAGGCATTTATCAGTGGTCAGTGAATATTACTGGATCTCTGTTGTGTATTTGCTGCTCTCCGCTGATCGTTATTGGTTTTAATAGATGGTTGTGTTTTATTGTGTTAATGTTTGTTGTTTTTTTGCTGTATTTTATTGTTTTAATATTGTTACCCACCTTGGGATTCTGTTTTTATAAAGGGTAGAATATAAAAAGTATAAAATAAAACAAAATAATTTAATAAAATCCCCACAAAGCCAAGGCAGTCATGACCTCTCAGCATAATCTGGGCTCTTAATGTCTGATGTGTGATGTATTGTACATTTGTGCAGCTAAACTGGTTTTATCTCTTTCTCTCTGGCTTAAAACAAGAGATTGGTTTTGTTGTTTTGTTCTTGCATTTTAATATTGGACCTTATTCTTCTATTTCTTGTGAGCTGTCAGAAAACATGTTATTGGATGGCCTGTATGAATAATAAAATAAAAATGCCTCATAGGGATTGTTTTGAGAATGATGTAGGAAAGGGAGAGTCCCTCTATGCTTTGAAATCAATGGAGGAACAGTGGGATACCGATGACGGAGGAGGAGGAGGAGGTCAAGGAGGAGGTCAGGAGAGGAGAGGAGAGGAGAGGAGAGGAGAGGAGAGGAGAGTGAGAAGAATCTTCAGGTATCCAGGGTTTAGTACCTTAGTGATCCCAAGTCCTTTTATTCTTTTCTTGGGCCTTGTCATATCTCTCAATGCCCTGCCAGCTTAGCAACTCAACAAGAAAGAGAGAAAGTCTGCAAGGAGCTTGTAATGCACTACAGAGTTTTTGCCTGGGGGAGAATTGTGCCAAAATGGACTGGTAATTTTGGGGAATCTGGCACTAGGGATGGACAGACTCACCTGCACCCAGCTTCATCGGGTGCTTGCCAAGCCACTGCCACTACCTGCTTCTGTTCGCAGCACCATGTGAGCTTTGTCACAGCCCGGTGAGCACCAATGAAGCTGCAGGGCCACCTGTCTTCCTAGTGAGCCACCATTGTGCACAGCCATAGCGGCTGGGATGCTTCCAGGTAGGCAACATTGCATAACTAGTGGCCATAAAGAGCCCATTTATGCAACCTTACAGGCATGAATGCTCCATTTACACTTGCAATGTTGTGCAAATGGGCCCCTTATGGCCACCAGCTACGCAACATTACCTACCCAGAAGTGCCCAGGCTGCCATTGTTGTGCACAATGGTGGCTTGCTAGGATGATGGGGCTGCTGCCATGCACTCGCCAAGCCATGGGGCAGGCAAGGGGGAGTCCATTGGACTCCACACACACAAACACACACACACACACACACATCCTGCAAACTCTTACAACATCTCTATGTGGCACATTCCCATCCTGGTTACAGATGTTTCCACAGCTTTGCTGTATACATGCAGAGACCTGCTGTGCCAATATATCATATTGCCAGCCCTGGGAATGCCCAGAGTCTTTGGGATCTAAAATGGATTCCAGAAAGAGGCAGAAAAAATCCAGATCAGCTGAAGAGCTTTTCCAGAGCTGGACAAGTTGCTGCCCATCTCTAGTCATCTTATCAGGTATCACTTCTTAACAGCTTTGTTCATCCCTGCAAAGCAAGGAAAGCCTTAGTATGGTGTAGCAGAGAAGAGAAGGCCCCTTCCAAGTTCCAACATGTGCTTGACATGTGCTTCCCCTCGCCCTTCCCAACTCAAGGACTCCACCTGGAGGCGGTGCAGCAGATCAGTTCTTCTCCCTGGCTTCCAACGATTCCAATGAAACTTTTATTACAGCCTTACCGAACCTGGGGCCCTCCAGATGTTTTGCACTACGACCCCCAGCATTCCTGACCATTAGCCATGCTGGCTGGGGCTGATGGGAGCTGAAGGCCCAATACCTAGAGAGGAGTAGTTTGGAGAAAGCTGTTTAATTAAAATAAAGGCAGTGAATTCTCAATTGTACAGAACCTAAGGTTACTCATACATGTAAATATTTTAGTCATTTTAGTTAGGTGTCGGCCAAATAACAAAACAGTTACCTTCATTTAAAAAATTAGCACTTCATGCACATATATCAGAATGCATTTCCCAGTCGTATCACCTACAGATTGCAGCAAAATCCTTAAATTGGGGAGAGGAATGAGAAAAAAAGGCTCCAATCCAGCTAAAGGCAGTCATGCCTAAAGTCTCACTGAAAGCAATGGCACTTAGGGCACAATCCTATCTGGATAGTCGCCAGCCTCTGAAATCGGAGGCTGCCAACGATCCTACGCAGGGCAACTGCATTTTTGCCTAGGACAGATTTCACCTGTCTAGGTGTAGCTTTGGGGAGTGGGGAGAGAAGGGGCCTGGAGACCCATTAGGAAGCTGCATAAAGCAGCTTCTGCAGTCTCCTACAACTCCCCACACTGAGGACTGCCCTGTTTTCCCCATTTCCTCACTCCATTTCCAAGCATGGAGATGTAGCCAGCGCAGAGAAAACCATGCTGGCTACGAGGGGGCAGGGAGTGCAGTTCCCAGAAACTGAACAATCCTATGGCCCTCTAAACAGTGTCTAGGGGCCACAGGGTTGCTCCCTCCAGCTAGTTGCCACCGAGTTGTCCTATGGGAGTGACACCTCAATCCTATGCACATGTACCTGGAAGTAAGCCCCACAGAACAAAGTGAAACTAAGTTCTGAATAAACTTGCGTAGGGTTACAATGTATGTTACTACCAACTTTAGATGAACTGTTGCCAGGATCTCTCCCACCATCGCTAAATTAGATCAGTTCCAGCTTCTTCCTACTGATGAAGTGGACAAGGTGCTTTCATCTGTAAGGCCGACCACCTGCTTACTTGATCCTTGCCCATCTTCGCTCATTATGGGCTGCAGAGAGAGACTGAATGAGGGAATCAGGGCGGTGGTGAATGCCTCCTTTGAGGAGGGAGTGATGCCATCAGCCCTCAAGGAGGCAGTGATAAGACCGCTCTTAAAGAAGCCCCCCTTGGATCCTCAAGTTCTGAACAACTTTCGCCCAGTCTCAAATCTGCCATTTTGGGGCAAGGTGATTGAGCGGGTGGTGGCAATGTAGTTGAAGGCACATTTGGAAGAAACCAATTATCTAGATCCATTTCAGTTGGGCTTCAGGCATGGGCATGAGACAGAAACAGCCTTGGTCGCCTTGGTAGATGATATGAGGAGAGCTCTGGATAGAAGTGAATGCTCTTCCTTGTTCTCCTCAACCTCTCAGTGGCTTTTGATACCATTGACCACAGTATCCTCCTGGACCGCCTGGAGGGGTTGGGCATTGGAGACACCGTATTGCGGTGGTTCCAGTCCTTCCTCTCCGGCAGGTACCAGTGGGTAGGACTGAGATAGGAGGTTTCAGACCCATGGCCGCTCACTTGTGGGGTGCCACAGGGTTCCATCCTCTCCCCGATGCTATTTAATATCTATGTGAAGCCGCTGGGGGTGCGGTGTTATCAATATGCAGATGACACGCAGCTCTACCTCTCGTTCAAATGATCTTCACCAAGGTTAGCCGTAGAATCCCTGTCCAAATGTCTGGAGATGGTGAGTGGGTGGATGGGGAGGAATAAGCTGAAGCTGAATCCTGACAAGACCGAGGTACTTTTGGTGGGAGACAAAAGGAGGCTGGGGGATGTTGACCTGGTGTTGAATGGGGTATGGCTACCCTTGAAAGACCAGGTCCGCAGCTTGGGGGTCATTTTGGACTCCCAGCTGTCCATGGAGGCTCAGGTGTCAGCTGTGAGCCAGACAGCACTGTATCAACTCCATCTGATACGGCAGCTGCACCCCTTCCTTCCTGACCAGCTGCTCCCATCGGTAGTACATGCCCTGGTCTCCTCTCGTTTAGACTACTGTAATGCGCTTTACGTGGGCTTACCCTTGAAGACAGCTCGGAAGCTGCAGCTGGTACAGAACGCGGCGGCTCGCCTGATTAAAGGCAGCCGCCGGCGAGATGACATCACTCCAGTGCTGAAGGAGTTGCACTGGTTACCAGTTGTTTTCCGGGCCAAATTCAAGGTGTTGGTTTTGACCTTTAAAACCCTATATGTCCTGGCCCAGCCTATCTTAAGGAGTGCCTCCAGCTACACCAGACTAGGGATGTATGAAAGTGACTTACCTTTCGGTGGATTATGTTGATGTTGGGGGGGAGGCGTTCCATCCCTCCCCCCGGAATCCTGGCCAGCCGGCTCCGCTCCGCAGCAATTCTGCGGAGCTGCCGGCCGGCTCCGCCAGCAGCTAGACATCCGGCCGCTGGCTAGCAGGGACGCAAATGGCGGCGGCCATAGCCACCGCCATTTGCATCCCTGCAGTCAGCCATGATAGGCTACGTAAATGTTTACATAGCCTATCATGGCTGATTTAAAACAAAAACACGCGCGTACGCAAATGGCGGTGGCCATGGCTGCCGCCATTTGAGTACGCACGTTGTTGTTTTTTAAGTCAGCCGTGATAGGCTACGTAAACATTTACGTAGCCTATCACAGTGTTTTTTTAAAATCTAGCCATGATAGGCTACGTAAATCTTTATGTAGCCTATCACGTTTTTGGGGGGTTTTTTAACCTGGAAATGGCGGTGGCGGCAGCCAGTCAGAGGACCGGCCGCCGCCGCTGCTGAACCGCCACTGCCGCTGCCAGGAAGATCCGCTCAAGGTAAGTCCCGTCCCGGTGGGGGGGCGTGGGGGCTGTTCTGCCACAGGATCCGTGGCGGAACTTTCGTACATCCCTACACCAGACAAGCCACTTAACAAGATCAGCCTCGGATGGCCTTCTCTCTGTCCCATCAGCCAGGACAGCTAGACTGGTGGGGACGGGGGAGAAGGCCTTTTCTGTGTTGGCCCCCACTCTGTGGAACTCCCTCCCTAGGGAACTCCGTCATGCCCCCTCTTTAATGAGCTTCCGTCGTGCATTAAAAATGTGGTTGTTCAGGCAGGCATTTGGGGTGGGTTAGGGTATTTTAGAAAGTATTTTTACTGTAGAATTTTATTGTTTTAAACTGTTTTATTGTACGCTGTACATCGCCCAGAGTGGCTGGGTGACTGGCCAGATGGGTGATTAATAAATTTAATAATAAAAATAAAATAAAATAAAATAAATTATACCGAACAGAATTATAATTATATTGACAATTGTATGGAATACAGAACTGCTTGAGCTTGAATAACTTGCATCAAGCTGGGGGAGCTGCATACATATTTGAGAGGTTGCCAAGACCTCACATTCCTCCTAATAGCTCCTTGTACACTTCATGTATAATATGCTGAGGGGGAGCAGGGCAGGTGTATGGGTGGAACAAAGCTCTATTGGGTTTATGGGATCTTCCATGTGGGTGTGTTGTGCCCACTGGGGACTGGATTTTGCCCCAAATCTTAAAGATAAATGTAAGGGTGGGGGGAGACTTAGTTCAACTTTTTATCAGTCTCTCTCTCTCTCTCTCTCTCTCTCTCTCTCTCTCTCTCATACAGAATAATATGAACAAAGCAAATGTTCAGTTCAAAAAGCTGGCCTTATTTTGTTCAGTCAGTGGAAGTGTGTGGGTGGAGGTGGCTTTTCATATCTGAACTATGGAAGCTCTTTCATCCTTTCACATCTAGGTCACTAATGGAAAGTCTGATGATGGACTGGTGTTGACAGTTGGTTTCACCCAAGAATGAGTCTGTTTTGCCAGCCTAAATGAAAAAAGGTGATGGCCTTACCTTTGTTCTTCTCAGTCCTCCTATTTCTGGATGTAACTTTATGTCTATAATAGTCTAGGATTTGCTACTTTTCCATTCTGCCTAGTGAAGAGTTTATTGAAACTCAGTGGCTTGGATACATTAACACAAACAGAACTTCAACAGAAGTTGGTACAGTAAAATATCATCTTCTCCAGAAGTGTGTGTGAGCCACCAAGCAAAACGTAGCTCACCAAAGATGTATGGTGGCCAACTGGAGAGCACAATAAGCCTCCTGTATTTCTGAATTGGTTGGCTGCCTGAGATGCTTAAACAAGGAATGGGCAAGTACCTGTGTTATATACTACACTTCACTGATGGGCTGCATTTGGCTTGGTGACTCCTAACTGCACAGACCTGATCTTACCTATTAGGATCTCTTCCCTTGTTGCAATTTTAAGTCAAGAGAATTACAGTGCAATCCCATATAAGTCTGCTCCAAAGTAAGACTCATTGACTTCAGTGACAGTTACTCCCAGGTGAATGTATATAGGATTGCAACCTCAGACATTTTAACTCAACTAAGGATATTTCATTTAATTTATTATGTTACTATACCGGCTCATAGCTGAAGCTCTCTGGGCAGTTCACAAAAATTAAAGATAATTAAAGACATTTCAAGATAAACCACCTGGCAATGAGATAGTAATAAAAAAAAATCCCTTTTGATGATCTCATGCTTTAGAAGTTATCCTATGCCAGAAAAACACAGAGAAATACCTTTTTTTTCATGCTGTTTTGAAATCATGACCCCTTTCCATTATTCTTGGTGGTGGGAGAATCCTTTCTAATAGGAAGAGATCCAGAAGAATAAGCATTTCCCACATGCTTGTAGGTCAGCCTGGTCCTAGTGGATTCTTGATGCCCCAGAGGACTCAACATACATCATAGTAGAGAAGAAAGGACCCTTTGTTTTAAGTTGCAAATTCCCAAGTCATTATAGATAAGCAGTCCCTTCAATAGCATCAGTACTAACATAATCACTAAGATTGACCATGAAAGGGGGGAGTACCCCAAAAGAGGTTTTCCAGTTATTGTGACAGGACTGAAATAATAATTGCACAGATTTCACAGTGAATATTTTTCTCCAACTCAGAGTTAGCCAAGGGTACAAAAAGATAGCCATGTATTTGTTCAGTCGTTCAGTCATGTCTGACTCTTCGTGACCCCATGGACCATAGCACGACAGGCCTTCCTGTCCTGCGCTCTCTCCCGGAGTGTGCTCAAGTTCATATTCATTGCATCGGTGATGCTATCTAGCCATCTCATCCTCTGTTGTCCCCTTCTCCTTTTGCCTTCAGTCTTTCCCAGCATCAGGGTCTTTTCCAGAGAGTTTTCTCTTCGCATTAGGTGGCCAAAATATTTGAGCTTCAGCTTCAGGAACTGTCCTTCCAATGAGCACTCAGGGTTGATTTCCTTTAGGATTGACTGATTTGACCTCCTTGCAGTCCAGGGGACTCGTAGGAGTCTTCTCCAGCACCACAGTTCGAAAGCATCAATTCTTCGGCGCTCAGCCTTCCTTATAATCCAGCTCTCACAGCCATACGTTACTACTGGGAAAACCATAGCTTTGATTAGATGGACCTTTGTCGGCAAGGTGATATCTCTGCTTCTTACTATGCTGTCTAGGTTTGCCATAGCTTTCCTCCCAAGGAGCAAGCGTCTTTTCATTTCATGGCTACAGTCACCGTCTGCAGAGATCGTGGAGCCCAAGAAAGTAAAATCTGTCACTGCTTCCATTTCTTCCCCTTCTATATGCCAGGAACTGATAGGGCCAGATGCCATGATCTTCGTTTTTTTAATGTTGAGTTTCAAACCAGCTTTTGCACTCTCCTCTTTCACCCTCAACAAGAGGCTCTTCAGATCCTCTTGGCTTTCTGACATTAGGGTGGTATCGTCTACGTATCTGAGGTTGTTGATAATTCTCCCAGCAATCTTAATTCCCACCTGTGATTCATCCAACCTGGCATTTCTCATGATGTACTCTGCATATAAGTTAAATAAGCAGGGTGACAATATGCAGCCTTGTCGTACTCCTTTCCCAATTTTGAACCACTCGGTTGTTCCATGTCTGGTTCTTACTGTTGCTTCTTGACCCTCGTATAGGTTTATCAGGAGACAGGTAAGGTGGTCTGGTACTCCCATCACTTTAAGAATTTGCCACAGTTTGTTGTGATCCACACAATCAAAGGCTTTAGAGTAGTCAATGAAGCAGAAATAGACGTTTTTCTGGAATTCTCTTGCTGTCTCCATGATCCAGCGAACATTGGCGATTTGATCTCTAGTTCCTCTGCCTCTTCGAAACCCAGCTTGTACTTCCGGTAGTTCTCGGTTCGCATACTGCTGAAGCCTAGCTTGTAGGATTTTGAGCATCACCTTGCTGGCATGTGAAATGAGCGCAATTGTGCGGTAGTTTGAACACTCTTTGGCATTGCCCTTCTTTGGAATTGGAATGTAAACTGACCTTTTCCAGTCTTGCGGCCATTGTTGAGTGTTCCAAATTTGTTGGCATATTGAATGCAGCACTTTAACAGCATCGTCTTTTAGGATTTTAAATAGCTCAGCTGGAATACTGTCATCTCCACTAGCTTTGTTGTTAGTAATGCTTCCTAAGGCCCACTTGACTTCATTCTCGAGGATGTCCGGCTCAAGTTCAGTGACCACACTATCATGGCTGTCAGGGACATTAAGATCTTTCCTGTATATTTCTTCTGTGTATTCTTTCCACCTCTTCTTAATCTCATCTGCTTCTGTTAGGTCCCTGCCTTCTTGGTCCTTTATCATACCCATCTTTGCACAAAACGTTCCCTTGAGATCTCCAATTTTCTTGAAGAGATCTCTAGTCTTTCCCATTCTGTTGTTTTCCTCGATTTCTTTGCATTGTTCATTTAAGAAGGCCTTCTTGTCTCTCCTTGCTATTCTCTGGAACTCTGCATTCAGTTGGATACATCTTCCCCCTTCTCCCTTGCTTTTCGCTTCCCTTCTTTCCTCAGCTACTTGTAAAGCCTCATCAGACAGCCACTTGGCTTTCTTGCATTTCTTTTTCTTTGGGATGGATTGAGTTGCTGCCTCCTGAACAATGTTACGGACCTCCATCCATAGTTCCTCAGGCACTCTGTCTATCAGGTCTAATCCCTGAAATCTATTCCTCACCTCCACTGTATATTCATAAGGGATATGATTTAGGTCATACCTGAATGGTTTACTGGTTTTCCCTACGTTCTTCAATTTAAGCTGAAATTTTGCAACAAGAAGCTCATGATCTGAGCCACAGTCAGCTCCAGGTCTTGTTTTTACTGACTGTATAGAGCTGCTCCATCTTTGGCTGCAAAGGACATAATCAATCTGATTTCGATATTGACCATCTGGTGATGTCCATGTGTAGAGTCGCCTCTTGTGCTGTTGGAAAAGAGTGTTTGCTATGATCAGCGTGTTCTCTTGGCAAAACTCTATTAGCTTTTGTCCTGCTTCATTTTGTACACCAAGGCCATGCCTGCCTGTTATCCCGGTGATTTCTTGACTTCCTACTTTAGCATTCCAATCCCCTATGATGAAGAGGACATCTTTTTTTGGTGTTAGTTCTAGAAGGTGTTGTAGGTCTTCATAGAACCGATCAACCTCAGCTTCTTCGGCCTCAGTGGTTGGGGCATAGACTTGAATTACTGTGATGTTGAATGGTTTGCCTTGGATTCGTACTGAGATCATTCTATCATTTTTAAGATTGTACCCCAATACTGCTTTTCCCACCCTTTTGTTGACTATGAGTGCTACTCCATTTCTTCTAAGGGATTCTTGCCCACAGTAGTAGATATGATGGTCACCTGAATTAAATTCGCCCACGCCTGTCCATTTTAGTTCGCTGATTCCCAAGATGTTGATGTTCAATCTTGCCATCTCATGTTTGACCACCTCCATCTTAACCTTGATTCATTGATCTGACATTCCAGGTTCCTAAACAATATTGTTCTTTTCAGCATCGGATTTTCTTTTCACCACCAGACCAGACACATCCACAGCTGAGTGTCCTTTCGGCTTTGACCCAGCTGCTTCACTCTTTCTGGCGCTACTTGGAAATACCCTTTGCTCTTCCCCAGTAGTATATTGGACACCTTCTGACATGAGGGGCTCATCTTCCCGCGTCATCTCTTTTAGCCTTGTGATACGTTCCATGGGGTTTTCTTGGCAAGAATACTGGAGTGGGTTGCCATTTCCTTCTCCAGTGGACCACATTTTGTCAGAACTCTCTGCCATGACCTGTCCATCTTGGGTGGCCCTGCACGGCATAGCTTATAGCTTCACTGAGTTATGCAAGCCCCTTTGCCACAACAAGGCAGTGATCCATGAAGGGGTAGCCATGTATAGGTCATAGCAATTTCCCACTGGAGAAGGCAGTATAAAGGACAGAAAGGCATTGTGGGTGGCGAGCAGTATGCAAATCACCCTATCAGTAGCCCTAATTAGATCTAAGCAAACTTGCAGAAAGAGGAAAGAGAGGAATTCCACCTTTTAGTCATTCTCATTTGAGGCAGGTCCTTTTCATGGCTTTTCCTTGTACAGACGTGTCATGTAGGTTACAAGTTAATTCTAATCAAGAGACAGACATAGTTTCAGGAAACTGTAGAGCCAGGGGCTTTGAAAAGAAAGCTGACATAGTTAAGGGACCACAAATAATGTGGTATTTCAACCAGTTGTTACCCTAATTACTAATACACAAAGGATAGAAACATGGAGTTCACCTCCAAAAAGGGGCAGCTTAATACACTACCACTTTCGTCTGTGCTTTAGGGTGCAATCCTATGGTCGCTGGTCAACAGCTAAATGGCCATAGGATACTATGTCGGTCTCTAGGAACTGACCTCGGAGCCTGCGCTCCGAGGTTGGTTCCTGAGTACCAACCCTCACCCCCTCCCTCGCCACCTCGTAGGAAGTGTGGAACGGCCCCGTGCTCCGCGCTTGTAAGAGGAGCGCAGAGTGGCAAAAATGTTCCTGTGGGCATGCCAGGATGGGGAAGTCAGAAATGCTGGTACAACACATCTTATGTTTTGTCCAGCTGCCACTTCCCACACTCCAAGGTCCCATGGATAGACAGACAAAATCGGCTGTCTAGCCACAAAAGCCACGCAGGAGGAGCAAGGAGGAGATCCGCTCTTCACCAGTCCTCCTGTCCTGCACTGGATAGGTGGTCTCCCCCAGGCTTGGAGGCAATCATCGATCCAGATAGGATTGCTCATTTATTTATTTATTTATTTATTTGCAAAATTTATAAACCTCTCTCTCTCTCTCTCCCCCTCTGTAAGACTTCCAAACTGAAGAGTGAAGGAAGAGGGAGAAAAAAAATCAAAACTCTATTTTGGACCAGCTGAAGTTTCCGGACCATTTTCAAAGACAGCCCCATGTATAATGCATTGCAGTAATCCAGATGAGAAGTTATCAGAGCATGGATAACTGTAAGTAGGCTATATCAGTCCAAATGCAGACATAGCTGGTATATCAGCCTGATCTGATAAAGGGTGCTCCATGCCACCGAGTCTACCTATGCCTCGAGTAACAGTTCTGGATCCCAGAGTACCCCCAAACTATGAAACTGATCCTTTAGTGGGAGTGCAACCACCTCCAGAGCACGTTGAACATCACTTAGCCAGGCAGACAAACCACTCAGTAATGGTACCTCCATCTTGTCTGGATTGAGACTCGGTTTATTGGCCCGGGTCTGGTCTATTACCATGTCCAAGCACTGATTCAGAACAGCTACAGCCTCACCTGGTTTTGATGAAAAGGAGAGAAAGAGCTGGGTGTCAACCATATGTTGATGACACCTCAGCCCACACCTCCAGATAACCTCCCTAGTGGTTTCATGTAGGTATTAAACAGTGGGGGTGGGGGGTAGAATAGAGCCCTATGGAACACCATAGCATAGCTACAAAGCAAGAATCCCCCAGCACCACCTTCTGGAATCAGCCATCCAAATAGAATTGGAACCACTGCAGTGCAGTGCCTCCAGCTCCCAGCCCAGACAACCTATCCAGGAGGATACCATGGTCAATGGTATCAAAAGCCACTGAGAGGTCCAAGAGAATCAACAGGGTCACACTTCCCCTGTCCCTTATTAGCCAAGAAGGGCAAGGATTAAGAGGGCATCGCTGCGAGCATCTTGTCCTTGTCCTCAGGCCACAACAACTGAAACTAGATCAAGGTGGAAAGGGGAGAAATGCCTATACTGAACTGTTGAAAGGGAGTGCCAGTACAATTACTGTAGCTGGTTCATTACAGCAGTGTCTAGTAGCTGCCCTAAATCTGATCTTTTTGTTTTTATTTTTAATGCACAATGAGAAGCCAGTGTGGTGTAGTGGCGAGAGTGTTGGACTAGGAGCCAGGAGATCCAGGTTCTAGTCCCCATTCAGCCAGGGAAGCTCACTGGGTGACTTTGGGCCAGTCACAGACTCTCAGCCCAACCTACCTCACAGGGTGGTTGTTGTGAGGCTAAAATGGAGAGCGGGATTATGAATGCCATCGTGGGTTCCTTAACGAGGAGAAAAGGTGGGATATTAATTAAATAAACAAACAAACAAACACTGTCCAGCACATCAAATGGGACAACAGTATTGTCCCCTAGTTTGCTTCTCTAGAACTGAAGAAACTTCGCTTCTGTTCACTAAATCTTAAAAACAAAGATAAGGTGGAATTGCTTCGATAGCTGTGCTGGTACCAAGGAATGAAAATATGAGGATGGTAGACACTGATGTAAGATGGTAAAGGAAACAAGCTGAATAATATTCATATTTATTAAAGGCCTACAGGAAGACTAGGCCTTATAATTGATGATAAAGACACAGCTCTGCCTACCAGCTAATAAAGTTACAAAATATGCTCTGTATTTTGCATGGAGCATTTAGGAACTCTGCTCCTCTTTCAGTTGTGATAAACCGAATTACTCCATTTGCAATGTAAGACAATCATACGCATCTGCTACAAAGGGGCATTATCAAGAGTAATTTATTAATGTCTTTAAAATGTTTCCTTAATTAGGACTGCTGCATAATTGCAAGTTATTATTGTAATTATTCCTTGTTTCAGGCAGGAATATGGCAAGAAAGGCTCATTTATGGTAAAGATCCTAAGAATTAATTTGACAACATGGATGGGGAGAGATCACACTGCATTTTATCCAGCTTTCCCCCCATCACACCTCTTACTTCTCAACTTCAGTCTGCTCATTGTCTACCATATATGGTTGCACATTTTTGATGAGTACAATAATAAATAACCAAGCAGCCTCTGAAAGGTCCTAAGAAGTGGTGGATTCAGATAGACGAATTCAGATGGAGTAATGTACTATTATAGAAAAAGGTGCATACAGGTGCATAAAGGGACATTCTTTTCAAGAAAAATACCCTTGACTTGGAAAACCCAAGTGAAATGTGCCCTTAGATTTCTGGGGTGAGTAAGTAGACATGGTATGAACTGACATAAAAAACTATGGACTGGATTAAGTGGGACACTCGCAAACCCCAGTCCCAGGTTTTTAGCTCCATGGTAAGGGGTATTATGAGACTGAACTGTTAACTAGGAAGTCCTCATTTCAAACCTCATCTCTGCCATTAATTCAGTAGGTGGTATTGGACAACATATGATATCTTGCCAATACAATGTGTTGATCATAGGCATGTCCAGATTTTGTTAAATCCGTTATGTCTGTGTTTCCCAGATTATTATCAGGTTTCTTTCATTCTGCTGTCCACTCACTGATGGAATCAGATATGTTTAGGGATGTACAAGAATTTCGTTCCATTTGCACATGTGTGCATTAATGCTAAAATGCACAATGAAAAGTTTAAATGTCCAGCACATCCAATGGGGCAACACATCCAGTGTGGTAACACCATTGTCCCCTAGTTTGCTTCACTAGAATTAAAGAAACTTCACCTCTGTTCACTAATCCTGAAAACAAAGATAGGGTGGGATTGCTTTGATAGCTGTCCTGGGACCAACGAATGAAAATATGAGGATGGTAGACACTGATGTAAGTAGAGATGGATGGACTCATTGGAGTCCGTGCTCAGCACAGGCACCCAAGCAGCCATCCGCCCACACGAGCCAGGCTGTGCAAGCCCCTGAGGGCTTGGCAAGCTGCCTAGGAGTGCACCGCATCTGCCCGCTCCTCCCTGCAAGCTCCCATCTTTTACACAAGATGGAGCTCTATTTATTCGTAGATTTATTGTTTCACACAATGGTTGCCAGAAAGGGCACATTAGCAGAATTGCAAATTTGCACAAATGCCCCTATAAGGTTTTTTTTTTTTTTTTTAAGGTCTGCAAATTGGCAGAATCTGCATGACTCGGAAAAAAGCCAGTCTGTTGTGGAATCCACAGGTCAGTTTCATATAAATCCCTACTCATTTGAATCCATGCAGATTTCTCTGACATCCCTAGTTGATCATAATGCTGATTGCTGACCTACCTAACATAGTACTGCAATGATTATTGAGATGATGAAACTGAAACACTTTTAAAGCTCTGAAGTACTATCTACAAAGCTGCCTTAGACTGAGTCAGAACATTGGTTCATCAAACTTGGTCCTGTCTACATTAGCCTTCCCCAGGCTGGTGAAGTTTTGGACTTCAGCTCCCATCAGCCCCAGCCAGTATGGCTAAAGATCAGGAATGTTGGGAGTTGTAGTCCAAAATATTTGGAGGGCACCAGGTTAGGGAAGCCAGGACTACATGGACTGGTAGCAGCTTTCCAGGGTTTCAGATTGGAGTCTTTCCCAGCCCTTCTTGGAGATGCCCGGTATTGAACCCAGGGCCTTCTCCATGCAAAGCATCAAACCATTGAGCTAAAGCCTCTCCCATTATTTGAAGATGATTGTTTAATTACTTTTTGTAACTGCTGTCAAAGAACAGTAGTAGCTAATGCATTCAGTGTGGTTAAAATTACAAGTGTGTACAATATTCTCAGTAAAATCAACATACGTTCAATTAACATTTTAATATCTTGTTTTAGAATCACTTAACTTCACCTTAAAGACATATCATATATAATATCCACAGTTTCCAGCTCATTTGCAGGCTCCTGAAATTAGATGGTTGGTCATGATACGGGGGGGTGGGGGGAGAGAAAAATAAATAGAAAGATAGGGAACCTTTCTTGCACTGGTCAAAAATTGCAAGGACAGAAGTAGGGATGTCAGAGAACTCTGCAATGGAACCAAATAAGTTTGGATTTTCATTAATATGACCAATGGTTCTGCAGAGGACCGACTTTCCCGCTGTCTGGCAGATTCCATGGATTTGCAGAATGTTTTTTCTAACTTTCCCAAATTTTGCACAAATTTCCTTGTAGAAAAATACACAGAAGTTTTTAAAAATGGCCAAAAATGTGCATTTAACCCATAGGCTAAAGTGTGAAAATGCACATTTGTGGGGAATTTGCGCATTTCCAATGCCATCCATGGATGAACAATGGAACAAAGGCACCTGACATTGACAATCTGCGAAATGTAAACAGAATAGATTTTATACAATCCATACATCCTGAGACAGAAGCATATCACAGTTTTGTTATTCTATCTGTAGGAAACCCAGCCTCAGCAGAATAATGGTCCCCTTTACTGATACCCTTTACGTAACTTTATCCACTCACCAGTAGTAAATCATCACTCCAGCCATAAAGGAGAGCAGTTGGAAGGAAGGCTAAGGAAGGACATAGAGAAAGATGTTTCATTTTATTTATTTATTTATTTATTATTATTATTATTATTTAATAGAAATATTAGGAATAGAAATATATAGAAATGAGTAGCTGATTATATCCAAGGTAGTATAATGCCACCACTCCTTAAGTAGGGTTGAGAAGGTGTTGTGGGAGAGGACTGTGAGGAATGAATCTCTAAAAACACACCACAGGATCCACTGAATATTCAAAATGGGCTTATTTATTCATAGGCAAGAAGGCAGGATTTACAGTTGGAGAACAAGGATTAACACATAGGTCATATACACAGAAACAAAAGGAATGAACTTGCTACAATCTATAGCTACACACCTCTAAATGACCCTGGGTTTCTTTAAACTAAACTACTTAAGCATGTGACCAGAGCCTTATGCATCACAAGTAGTGCTAAAGTGGGGACAGGATATGTGGGAGCATGCATGCCCATGTGCCCAGTTATCTCAGATGTGTAAGTGCTTGTAAGGGGCCCACATAGGGGCTTGTAAGCACATTCATGCAAACTCAGACAAGGCAGGATTCGCAATCACAGGAGCTATATAAGAATGCACTTAAAAGCCCCTATGCAGGCTCAATGAATGAAGCTTTTGGAAGGAGCCTGGGGAAGGAGGACCAGCCAGCAGCTGCACCAGGTGGATCCTGAGCCTGCCCCCACCCACAGGTACTTAAGGCGGGGCTGCCAGAGGCTGCTCGGGAAGGAGCCTGGGGAAGGAGGACCAGCCAGCAGCTGCACCAGGTGGATCCTGAGCCTTCCCCCCGCCCACAGGTACTTAAGGCGGGGCTGCCAGAGGCAGCGCCTTGGCCTCAAGCCAAGTGCGACGCTAAGTGCACACTTAGCGTCGCACTTGGAGTTGCAAGATCTACCCACCTGCCTCTCCAGAGACACCAGCAGCCACAACACCAGCAGCAAATAGCAGCAGCAGCAGAGGGCAGCAGCTTTAAAGACCAGGGGAAGGGGCAAACGTGGACTATCTGCTCCTTCTTAGCTGCTGTTCTCTTTTATCTCTTTTATATTCTTTTAAACTGTTGTATATTTTATATCTTAATATTTTAATATGTGCCTGGGAGGACTATTGGATAACTCAGGGGGTGGGGGAGGTGCCACCATAACTGTGGTCACGGGCAGGGGGAGGTATGGCGTTGGGGGATTAACAGGCCAGCTGAGGAGAAGAGGGGCTAGACACCTTACAGCTGTCCCCTCTTCTGGTTCTTCCCCCAACCTGATGGTTCCTGGCAGCCTTACCAGTCTGCCCTCGGGTCTGGTGGTGCTGCTGCTGAATGCCAGGTCAGCCCAAAATAAGACCTCCCTCATCCATGATTTGATTGTGGATGAGGGGGCTGACCTGGCATGTATTACTGAGACCTGGGTGGGGGAACTGGGAGGGGTCACTCTCTCCCAGCTGTGCCCTCCTGGGTACTCAGTGCAGCACCAACACCGACTTGAGGGTCGGGGAGGGGGGGTTGCCATGGTCTATAGGAATTCAATCTCCCTCTCCAGGCTTCCTGCTCATTCGAGTGTAGATCTTGAGTGTCTGTACCTTGTGTTGGGTACCCGGGACAGATTAGGGATTCTGTTGGTGTACCGCCCACCCCGCTGCCCATCAGACTCCCTGCCTGAGCTGACGGAGGTGGTCTCGGACTTGGTGTTGAGGACCCCCAGGATGATGGTCCTGGGGGATCTCAACTTCCATGCTGAGGCCGCTGTATCCAGGGCGGCTCAGGACTTCATGGCCGCCATGACAACCATGGGGCTGTCCCAACATGTCATTGGCCCAACGCATATAAAAGGACACACGCTTGATCTGGTTTTCTCGACTGGGCAGGAGGATGGTGATCTGAAAGTAGAGGAATTAACATCTGTCCCTTTGTCATGGTCAGATCACTTCCTGCTGAGGTTTAGACTTCTGGCGGCCTTTCCCCTCTGCAAGGGTGGGGGACCTATTAAAATGGTCCGCCCCCGGAGATTAATGGATTCCGATGGATTCCAGAGGGCTCTGGGGGATTTTCCTGCTGGTATGGCTGGTGCTCCTGTTGAAGCCCAGGTCGCTCTGTGGAATGCAGAGATGACTCAGGCGGTTGACACGATCGCCCCCAAGCGCCCTCTCCCTCTGAGCAGAGCCCGGCCAGTTCCTTGGTATACACCTGAGCTGAGGGCAATGAAGCAAGAGGGGAGACGGCTAGAACGCAGGTGGAGGAAAACTCGTACTGAGTCTGACCGAACACAGGTAAGAGCCCACTATCGAGCCTACTCTGTGGCGGTGAGGGTGGCAAAGAGGCAGTTATTTTCCACCAGCATTGCATCTTCTCAGTGTCGTCCGGCGGAGCTTTTCCGAGTGGTTCACGGCCTGTTACATTCTGGGCCAGGGAGAGAGACGGTGGAACCCTCGGTAGCACGCTGTGACGGGTTTGCGCAGCACTTTGAGGATAAAGTCGATCAGATTCGTCATGAATTAGACACCACGATTAATGCAGTTCCATTGGTAGAGGCGTTCAGAGCACCATCTGGTCCAGTTTTATTGGATGAGTTTCAGTTACTGAGGCCTGAGGATGCGGACAAGGTGCTTGGCCAAGTCCGATCGACCACTTGTGTGCTTGACCCTTGCCCTTCATGGCTTATTAAATCAAACAAGGAGGGGTTGTCCGGCTGGGTCCAGGAGGTTGTAAATTCCACCTTGAGAGAGGGAGTGGTGCCTGCCGCTTTAAAAGAGGCAGTAATTAGACCACTCCTGAAAAAGCCTAACCTGGACCCAGAGGATGTTAACAATTATAGGCCAGTGGCCAATAGGGATGGTGGAGAATTTCTTCCCGAAACTTCGGGGGGCCGAGCGCCAACGTGTTCGGCCCCCCGAACAAGTTTCGGGGAGAAATCCTCCGCCCCCCCCGCCCCCCCCCGGGACGGGACTTACCTTCCCTGAATGTCCCTCCCGGCGGCAGGTCCGGCTGGCGGTTCGTCCGGTGTTCGAGCGGGGCGGGAGCGGCAGCCGGTCTTTCGACCGGCTGCCGCCCCCGCCATTGCCATGAAAGAAAGAAAAAAAAACGTCCCCTGATAGGCTACGTGACGATTCACGTAGCCTATCACGGCAAGATTTGCAAAGTCAGCCGTGATAGGCTACGTGAATCGTCACGTAGCCTATCACGGGTGACTTTAAAAAAAAAAAAGCGCGTACGCGAATGGCGGCCCCCATAGGGAGCCGCCATTCGCGTTCCTTATTTAGTTGCTGTAGTCTACGTCAATGTTTACGTAGACTACGGCGAAAATAAGGGCAACGCTATTTGCGTTGCCCTTATTTTCGCCGTAGTCTACGTAAACATTGACGTAGACTACAGCAACTAAATAAGGAACGCGAATGGCGGCTCCCTATGGGGGCCGCCATTCGCGTACGCGCTTTTTTTTTTTTTTAAAGTCACCCGTGATAGGCTACGTGACGATTCACGTAGCCTATCACGGCTGACTTTCCAGATCTAGTCGTGATAGGCTACGTGAATCGTCACGTAGCCTATCAGGGGACGTTGTTGTTGTTTTTTTTTTACTTTCGTGTTCGCGGCCGGGCGAGGCGGGAAGCCTCCTCCCCGGCCTGAATTTCGGCCGGGCGAGGCGGGAAGCCTCCCCCCCCGGCCTGAATTTCGGCCGGGCGAGGCGGGAAGCCTCCCCCCCCCCGGCCTGAACTTCGCGGGGGGAGCAGCGAAGCGCTCCCCCCCACCGCGAAAAAGCTGCGAGAAAAGGTAAGTGACTTTCGTTCACCCCTAGTGGCCAACATCCCCTTCCTGGGCAAGGTGCTTGAGCGGGTGGTTGTAGGACAGCTCCAGGCACTCTTGAATGAAACGGATTATCTAGATCCATTTCAATCGGGCTTCAGGCCTGGTTTTGGAACGGAAACTGCCTTGGTCGTCCTGTGGGATGACCTCTGCCGGGAGAGGGACAGGGGGAGTGCGACACTGTTGATTCTCCTGGACCTCTCAGCGGCTTTCGATACCATCGACCATGGTATCCTTCTGGATAGGTTGTCTGGGTTGGGAGTTGGAGGCACTGCACTACAGTGGTTCCGCTCCTACTTGGATGGCCGATTCCAGAAGGTGGTGCTGGGGGATTATTGCTCTGTGCCATGGCAATTGTGCCATGGGGTTCCACAGGGCTCTATTCTATCCCCCATGCTGTTTAACATCTACATGAAACCGCTGGGGGAGGTTATCCGGAGGTGTGGGCTGAGGTGCCATCAATATGCGGATGACACCCAGCTCTACCTCTCTTTCTCATCAAAACCAGGTGAGGCAGTGGCTGTTCTGAACCAGTGCCTGGGCACGGTAATGGACTGGATGAGGGCCAATAAACTGAAACTCAATCCAGACAAGACGGAGGTACTGTTAGTGGGTGGTTCGTCTGCCCGGCTAGGTGATAATCAACCTGTTCTGGAGGGGGTTGCACTCCCCCTAAAGGATCAGGTTCGTAGTTTGGGGGTGCTCTTGGATCCAGAACTGTCACTTGAGGCACAGGTGAACTCAGTGGCACGGAGCACTTTTTATCAGCTTAGGCTGGTATACCAACTACGCCCTTATCTGTACAGAGATAGCCTTGCTACAGTTATCCATGGGTAGAGGGCGATGGCTTCAATGAAAGAGAGGGGTGGGGTTGGATCATTCCCTCTCTTCCTGTATTTGCCCTATTCAGAACACCTAAATATAGGGATGTACGGATCCCCTTACCTGGGGTCCGTGGTGGTAGGGGTCTGCAGGCAGGGGAAGGCAATCTGGTCCTCCCCCTGGAATCCTCCCCGGCCGGCTGTACTCCACGGGGAGTCCACGGAGCCACTGGCCGCCTCCGGCCACTGCTAGACTTCCAGCCACGGCCGGTCTGCGAACGCAAATGGCGTCTGGCATAGCGGACGCCATTTGCATCCCTGCCTTTGGCCGTGGTAGGCTATGTAAATCTTTACGTAGCCTATCATGGCAAAGAGCAGGGACACAAATGGCATAGTGGACGCTATTTGCGTCCCTGCTCTTTGCCGTGATAGGCTACGTAAAGATTTACATAGCCTACCACGGCCAAAGGCAGGGATGCAAATGGCGTCCGCTATGCCAGATGCCATTTGCGTCCACAGACAGGCGGCAGCGGACGGGATGGACGGGACAGATGGCAGTGGACAGACAGCGCCAGGTATGGTCTGTCTCGACTGGGCTTTGCGGGGGAGCAGGGGGGAGCAGTCAATTCCACCACAGACTCCAGGGGGCCGGATTCTTAGAATCCCGCCTCATTGGAGTCCGTGGTGGAATTCTCCGCCATCCCTACCTGAGTAGGGCTAGTGTTGCAAGTCCCAGCTGCCAGTGTCTTTCCGACTCTGGTTCCTCAGCCTTGCCACGTTGCTATCTTTCTCTCTTTACCACACCTCACTTACCTTCCTTTTAACTACTGGCCTCAGTGGGTCTCTGAGCTACTGTTTCTGCCTTCATATATCCCTAGGAAGTAGGGGGAAAAATGAGATTCTGTTGCCTATCCTTGCCCTTTCAGTAGTACAAATATGCCTACCATGAAAAATAAATAAGTAATGTCCTCTCTCTGGGCTACATTTGATGCTCTTAAAATTGCAGCCATCCCTTTGATCTCCACTACATTTTGTATTTTAAATCTTTCATGCCTAACTCTCTGTGGTTATTAATAGGTTTTAGTCAAACTGAGACTTTGGCTGGGTGGGTGTACAGTCAAGTCAGCTAAATCCTTCAGAAGCTCTACGTCATGGGAATCATTGAAAACACAGAGGTCATTGCTTCAGCTCTCTCCCCAGTCACCAGCATGTAAATAAGTCTTCAGACTTCACTGTATGCTCAGTAGCTGTACATGAGCAGCCATGCTTTTCTTTTTATCTTCATAATGAGGTGTATATATTTTAGGGCTAATGTGAGTTGAATGGTTAATGTGCATAACAGCCAGCCATTCTTCACATTCATCATGCTTCACAGATAATATGCATATAATCTGTTCATGAAGAGGGAATTGTGCAGATTGATCCTCCAGCCATTATGCATAATCCCCAACAGGCCTTGGAGAATGTACATATCTTGACATCATTTTGCACATTCTCTAGACTATATGCATAGTCTCCAAGAAACACTGGAGAATGTGCACACTTCAGCATAATCTGATCATAATTTTGTATTTTGCCCATGCAATATGTATGGTCTCCAAGGAACCTGAAAGAATGTGTAGAGATCAGCTACATCAGAAAAGAATTTTGTACATTCTTCATGCAATTTACTTTGTCTGCAAATGATGTTAGAGATTGTTCATAAATAACTAGTAACTGTGAGATCAGCCTGAAGAAATAATTCTAACACTGATGCTATCTAGAAATCGTTCAGGTGCTAATGCTCCCAGACTGAAAATAAAGTTGCTTTCTGGGATTATAGAAAACAAGGTTCAGATAGAGCTCTCTCAATGGGTCTGATGGTCAGCTGGTTTCTCTCTCTTTCTGCCCTCAGTTTATGACCTGGTCTACACAAGCAGCAGAATGAGGTGGTGGAGGTCAATACCTTTACAGACTGCAAGTGGTAATCATATTTTTGATTGATTGCCTCTATGAAAACCATGTTCGAGTAGAAAAATATCATAGCAGGGAGCAGGCTGGACTAGACACACCACCCCCATGTGCTAAGTTGTTGTCATTTTTTGCTTGCAGATTTATTTCTTTATGTGGGGGACAATTCAAAAATAGTATTCCCATTTTTTTTTTGTAATACAGTCCACTCTCTCATGTAAGAATTCTGTGAACTCATCCTTCTGCAGGCATAGCCACACCTTTGTCTTCCATCACTGCAGTAAATAAATATATGAATAAATAAATGAAATATAAAATACAAAACTAAAAACATTCAAATATTATTCAGCCAGCATAATAATAATAATAATAATAATAATTTAAAAAAATCCCAGAGCCACAGCAATAAAATATCAATACAACAGCAGCACAGCCAACAAAAACCATCAACTGAAAGCCATTTAAACCGAGTGAGGGTTTTCTCAAAGCATGTTGAAATACCACACTGAGAGGGAGCAAGTGAATATTCCTTCAGAGGGAGTTTCATAAGGGAAGTGCCACTACTGAAAAGGCTCTGTCCCTGATGCCTACAACTGTCTAGCTGCTCTTAAAGGTGGGCCAGTAAGCAGACCCTCCGATGCTGCTCATAAAGCAGAATAAATGTAGGCATCACAGCTGTTATTCTCCTTGTGGTAGAAATTCTGTGAAGAAGTATTTCAATTTCTGTCCTGAACGTAGTGCCAAATTTGGATCGCCATGAATTTTAATATTTTGAGAAAGAGTGGGGAGGAGGGAGGTGGAAAATTGTGTTTAATTTTTCCACATATTTCATGCATTAAGAATCCACTATGATGTTCCTTCTCACCTGTTTTTTTTTTTTTGTTCACGAGTGACAGCTTCTCCATCATCTTTAGCCTTTCTTTGTAAGAAAGATGCGCCACCAGTTGCACTTCTATACCTCTTTCAACACCACATTTGAGAGAGGTAAACCAGAAGAACTGCATACAATATTCAAAATGTGGATTGCCTATACACATTGTGAACTGCCCTCCTTTTTGTATTTAGTTTGTTTTTAGGATATTATAGGGTTAAAGTGTGTGTGTGTGTGTGTGTGTGTGTGTGTGTGCTAGTCAGTTTCAGCCGAAAGTTTAATAGGTTAGAGATAAAAAGTTTAGGGCACAATCCTATGTATGTTTAGACAGAATGAAGTCCTACAATTCCCAGCATTCCCCAGCCAGCATGGATGACTGGGGATGCTGGGAATTTTTGGATTTTTTTCTCTCTTAGCATGCATAGGATTGTGCCATTAGTTAAAATGCAGAGGTCAGGAAGTCTGCTCAGGAAGCTAGGATAGTAGAAGGTTCATCACAAGGTCAGAGAGAGAGGGGAGGGAGAGGTTTAACTTAGGAAATAGAAACTTATGTTTGCAGAAATGAGCAAGGAACTACTCAGCTGATTGGTTAGAGCTGGGGAGAGAAAAGAGTTTTAAGAGATAAAAACCTATGGGAAAAAGGCAAAGGACAGACAAGGAGGGCAAGGGAGAGGGAAGAAGACCAGAGCCCTGATCCACTGACACAGGTGAACTCAATAATGTGCATGTGCACACCACTGACTGTATTAGGCTGAAGATTAAACTCTTGATTCACAGGGCCTCACATACTCATTCTCTAATTTTGATATTTGTTCTGAAGACTGACATCTGAAGAAGAGTTTTGTTTAAGTAAAGGGCTATATTTTAAAGACTAGATGGCTCTATTAAAGGCACCGTCACATTTGGCATTCCACATTTCGTTGGACCAAGTTGGCTGAGCTGATATTTCGAGGCAGAAAGAAGCACTTCAAACAAACACCCATTTTTCTAGTGGGATTATAAACCCAGTGGTAGCTTGAATGGTTCAACATAGAACCTCAGTCCTTTTTCAATGCCCAGTCAAAGTGCATGAATTAAAGCACTATAAAACGCATTCTAACCAACTATATTAACCAACCCTGTGTGCAACAGGAGACATAGAATGATCTTTCACATTACCTTCTCTGCCTTCATCCTCTCAGTGGGTAGCATAAGTCAATCCAGTTGCCTTTGACAGCAACCTTTAAAGTGGTGATTCTTTGGGAATTAACTTAAGAGAAAATAATCCCATTACCTAGATATCACAGCTTCCTGCATCTATCATCATTTAGGAAAGGGCTGAAATGTTACCTGGAGGAAGGGACCATGAGGAGCTGAATAAATGCTAAATTGGTTCTGAAGGCCCTCTGCTCATGGTTGGCAGTAGAAGGTTGTAGATTTTGCTTTAGTCTCACCAGCTCTATCCAACATTTATCCATGATTACAGAAACAACTCAATTAGTGACTCCACCGGGACCATGGCATAGCTCTGCTATCTACAATTTAATAGCTACCATACATCATAGAAATCCAATTCCCAGGTACAGTAGGATGTAAATGGCAGCAGCCCATAGATAAAATAAAACCAAAATCTTTAAATCATTGAATCTTAGCATAGCTCTGCTCTTATAATCTGCACATGTTTTGCAACGTCTAATTCCTATATAATTTACTTCATGCATTTGGTAAATTAATAGTGCTCCCATTTGAGGTGAGAGGCTTTAATTTTCTGGAGCATCATTAAGTGAAAAGGAATTGTTTGCCATTGCCAGTTTGAACTTGTTGGCATTATTATGAGTGATTTTCTCATAAAAACAATGACTGATACTGTCTCTCTCTCTCTCTCTCTCTCTCTCTCTCTCGGATGGTCTTCATGAATGTCACTTATTTCTCCAGACTATTCTACCCCCACCCCACCCCTCACTGGAATGAAGACACAACACAATAGAATTGGCATAAGGCCCACAACTTTTATTTCTGCATTAGGATGAGGCAAATACCATCATAACTCAGTCAAAGTATGGGCATGCTGCAGTGATAGAAGGCAGTAAGGAGGGGGCTCCTTCAGTGCACTTCAGTAAAAGAGGTCAAGGGGTGGCCCACTCCTCCTCTGACTGACCAGGCTGCTGTGTCAGACATTATGCTGTGTCAGACTGGCTCCTCTGTATCGTCTGCCTTTTATTCCAGCATCCAGGAAGGGTGGGAGCAAAACCACCCCTGATCTATCACTGAGGAGCAAGATTCTGATCAAGGAAGCTTGACTGAGCAGCCTTACTCAGAATCTACTCTTAAATTTGGGGGCCTTGGACATGTTCATCCAGCACACATGAGACCCATAAGTCACATGGAGATATGAGCCAGATTTTGGCAAACATGTTTGCTGTGAAAAGGTATTTGGTTAGGGATGTCAGAGAATTCCACCATGGATCTCTGTGAGGCCAAATGCCCGTGCATTCGGCCCCCTGAAATCCATGGCGGAATGAAGCCCCCACCCCCCCACTCCACCAAAGGTGCACTAAATGGAGCAATTACCTGCTACTGTCCGCGCTGACTTGTGAATGGTGGCCGCGCTGCAGCCGCTATTCGCTTCCTCATCATAGCTGTGATAGGCTATGTAAATACTTATGTAGCCTATCACGGCTAACGCAGGGATGCCATTTGCGTCCCTGCGGAGGCTGTGATAGGCTATGTAAGTATTTGCGTAGCCTATCATGGCAAGCTAAAAAAAAAAAAACAGCTTACACAGATGGCGGTGGCTATGGCGGCCACCATTTGCGTTCCCTTTTTTTTTGCTGTTTTAGCCTACGTAAATATTTACGTAAGCTATTACAGCGAAAAAAAGGGGAATGCAAATAGCGTAGTGGATGCTATTTGCGTTCCTTTTTTCCCCCACTGTAATAGCATATGTAAATATTTGCATAGGCTAAAACGGCAGGGGGAAAAGGAATGCAAATGGTGCCCATAATGCTATATGTGTTCCCCTTTTTTTTCGCCATAATAGCTTACGTAAATATTTATGTAGGCTAAAACAGTGAAAAAAAGGGAATGCAAATGGCGGCGGTTGTAGCCGCCGCCATTTGCATACACTGTTGTTGTTTTTTGCCTGCAGGCTGCCCAGCAACCAGATGTCTGGCTGTGAGTGGCCCCAGCTGGCGGCGCCGTGGAATGTCGGCGGAGCGGAGCCAGCCAGATTAGGATTTTGGCGGGAGGTGTGGAGCGCCTCCCCCCCACCGCGAATCACCCTGTAAAAAAGGTAAGTGACTTTCATGCATCTCTAGATTTGGGGTGGGGAGCTAAAATATTCTTCAAAAGACTTCTCCCATCAAACATGCTGTCTTTTTTTCATATTGTTTCATTTCTATTTGCTGCCTCTCTCAGCAACTGTCTTGGTCCATTTGCTTTTAACGTGTTATTCTTGCTGGCTAGGTGATCCAGGCAATTGGGGATCATGTGGCCAGCAGATTAATGGCATGGTACATGGTCAGTCATAAAATCAGAGTGAGGACAATGCTTTCTGCTCTCACTCTGAATGGTAGAATATTTTCACCTCATATTTAAGCCCCTCCCCTGAATATCATTAAAAGAGATGTTTTACAAGGGGTGATTGTTTTAATGGAATTTGCCCTTCCCCCTTTTAGCTCAGCTTTAAACACATGGTCTTCATATTCATACTAGTGTAAGGAATTAAAATGTACTGGTGATTTCTTTTCAAACTACCCGACCCATTTAAAATATTGACAGGTGCCCATTTCTTGTCTACTAAAATTTGGTGCAGGCTAGGAGAAGGGACTGCCTTGACAATGAGATGCACTGACTTCCACACACAGAGACAACAGTTTAAAGCGGAAGAGAATGGCTTTTCTTACAAAACAGTAACATGCAGCCACACCTTTTATACTTAATACACAGAAACAGAAACAGAATAGAATTAGCTTACTATTTTCAGCAGTGAAAGATCTGTCTTACTTCAAAGTCCCTTTATACAGGGTTGAAAAAGACCCTAGGAACCTTGAACGAAAGCAGGACCTGGCATCTGGGGTAAGGTTCTGTTTTATACCCTTGTACTATGCCAATTTCCATGTCTACCTGTATGAATGGAAACTGTAATGTTTTCAGTTTGCTGATTGGTTATCATAAGGTGGTTTAGCTCCTTCTAAGCTGCTTACTCTAAATCTAAGTGCCTCCCAACTACTAATGACCTTGCTGATGTCTTTGTTTGTTCCAAAGAAACTTGGAAATTCCTCAATTTCTCCATAAGCATCCTGTCTCTGTACCCTTTGGTAGGGATGTCTGTAATGGGGAAATCCAGCCCTTTTCAGGCTCACCGCACTTCCCTGGTTCCCCTGGCTTGACTTGCATTTGCGAGCTGAGCCTCGGGCTTTCCCCCCAAATTGGAGAAATATTATTGAGTTTATATTTGCCTGTAAATCACAATTTGCGCAAATTGTGATTTATGACAGGAGGAGGAACGGAAAAACTACAAGCTGGCCCAAATCGATGTGATTGAGTCTGGCCAGCTCATGGGGAGGTGAGCTGAAGTCTGGGGAGCCAAGCTGCTGAGTGCTCGGTGAGCCCTACCCCTCTGACATCCCTGCCCTGCAGCTGGCAACTTGTCTAAAAAAGGGTGCATCAACTACAAGCTTTTCCGAAAGACCTCTCTGTTTTGAAAAGTCAAAATGACTCTGCTACCCAACACCACTTCCCAAATTAATTTTGGCTCAAACTAGCCCCATAGAACCAATCTTCAGTCAGGCCTCCAAAACGTCCCAGTCTTTGGTTCTTCTCAGCTGTGCCACCTATACCTATCTATACTACCTGTATATTTGTAAGGGGTGGGGGGGGGGATACCTTATGGCAGGTTCATTTGGCCTTCTGCCTTAAATATGCTCAGTTAAATGGCCTTTTAAGCTTCTTACACTAGCATGATTCTGTAGTTGTCTACATCACTGAAGCAAGGAACTGAGTACCGTACATATGATGAGCTGCGTTTCCCCCCAGGAATACTGCTTCCTAGACATCTAGGAAATAGGAATGGGAGAAGCTTTCCACCTAAGTACATCCTTATCCATCAAGGGTAATCAAACCAAAATCCCAGCATAGATGACGTTGTAGGGAATTGTCTTTGCTCTCAGAAAAATCAATAAGGAACTATTGGCCTATGGATTCTGGAACAAAGGAGTCCATCCAAATAATGGCAAGAACTGTATCACAGAACTCAGAGATTAAACTGAAGGATAGCTGTGTTATGATCCATGTATTTGTCTGGGAAGCGTGAATCACATTGGCTTGCTTAAAAAGGCAGACTGAATGAAATCCTCTGGGTGAGATAGACCAGTTATCTGATTCATTACCAGGCACAGGCAGCTTCAAAGCACAGAATATTTTATTTGAGGGGCTTGATTGATGATTATTGGCATTATCATGCTCAATATGATAAGCATATAGTGACCACTCCTCATTAATCCTTTGGATTTTGCTTTATACTGGGTATTGTACAAATCTTCACTGTCTCATTGAGAACCTTTAATACGAGGCAGAAACTTTTTGTTTGTTTAGTTTATTTATAGTAAAGAGCACAAGTTTGAATAATTCAGTGTATGTGTTTTTCCCCTCTCTGAATACTTTCCAGTTCTCTCTGCCTGTTGTTTTGCTGCTAACATCAGGAAGTTGCTTTGCAGAGATGAAAGACCATTTTTATGAGTTGTCTTCCCTGATAGCTTTGGCAAGCACATGTAAGCATTTCCTCCCTTAAAAAACAAAAACAAAAAAATCCACCCTCCAGAACAGATTAATTCCAAGCCTCGATACTTGGATGCATTTAAAGTTTCAGGGAACTCATGTAATGGGCCAAGTCTGAGATCAGGCTGATCCCTTAGGGTATTGACAGCTATTCTTTAGCATATTGGGAGAAAATACACCCTTCAAATCCAAAGGCATGTGGCTTGAGATCAGTTGACTGAATATGTTAATAGAGGCGCTTGCCTTCATTTTGCATGTTGAGTACAGCTACACCAGGAGCTGAGTTTTAGTTTGGTAGCTTTTCAAGCAGCTTCCCATACAGGCAGTAACCATAATTTGAGAAAATGTGGTAGCCTACAACACCCACCCCTCACCCCACCCCCATCCAAAGAAAACCAGAATCATGCTTCACAGTACAGCATAATTTACAGATTAGGGGACATCTTGAGCTACATGGGTATGGAACAACGAACCTTAAATGGAAGGCACTTGTAGGTCTTCACCAAAGTTTGGTCAATGGTCTTTTGTTGTGAAGAAACAGGCATCTGTATTTTGGCAAATATGCCAGGGAGGGCCAAGAGTTAATCCAGAAGTTAACCAAGAGTAGAATTAAGCCCAGACTAGAGTAGATTTTCTATTAACCAAGAGTAGAATTCAGCCAAGGGTAGTTAAATTCTGTACCTGGAAAATTAAGTTAACCAAGAGTAGAATTTCTGTATACGGCAAAGTACAGCCAGAGTCTCTTGCCCCTCATCAGGAGAGCAAGAGACTCTGTATTGTTTGGAGAGATTTCATGATTTCTTTAAACCTCCTTTAGATAAAGAGGGAAGGTTAACCAGGCACAGTAGTAGGTTGTGGTAGCAAACTATTTGAGATTTTTATTATTCTCCGTTGAAATAGGAGATTTTTTCATACATTTTCTCCATGTTACACCAAGACCCAGATTCTTCCACTTGACCTCCAATACTCCATCAACTAAGTCATGGTGTAAGAGTAAAGGCAATAAAATTAACAAAATAATGTGATACCTGAACCAAAGGCTGCTGGAATGAATGGTATTTTAAAAAACAACAACAACCTTTGTATGCATACTGGATCAGTCTTACAAATAGAGCAAAGTGGCACATCTTTAATTCTGCTTATCTTTGAACATTAACAAGCATTATCGCCATCGAAAATTCCTAAATAAAAGTAACGCCATACAATTCTCCATTGGAAAAGTCCCGCAGAACATGAGGCCGTGTTCACACATCTCTTTCCTCAGCTCTTTATGTTGTTCTGAATTCAGGACACAGCAAAACAAGCTTTCGTTACATTTTAAGGGATAATTGCTACCAAATAATTTATGGGTGCAAAATGCTACACACAGGGCAGAGAATACAGCTACTTATAACTCGGTAAATTAAAACCAGCCTGTCTGCCTGCCTGGTATCTTGCTTCAGATTAATTGGATCGTATCAGCATGCTCACATTATAAAGATCAAATGCAAGGAGGAAAGACATAAACTTTGGTTATGCATCAATGTATCCCCAACTCAGCAGTTGCTGGTTATTTATTGTGCATGTAAACAGATGTGCTTTCTAATGGCAATAGCAATTCAGATAGAGCGGGGGGAAACCTGATGTACACTGCAGGTATAGAGAAGAGGCCATTTTCTGAATGATGCGGAGCATTCTAAAACCTGGGTGACTTCAAGTGAAAACTAATCACTACTCATGAACAGATTGAAATATATAAATCAGATGAGACAAAAGCTGTTTTTTTATTATTATTAAGTGAAACTTGCAGTTAACACCACAATATCTTAAAACTGGCATATGTTTCTCCTGCTAAAAATTGACAAACACTCTCCTCCCTTCCTCCCATATGCACACAACTAATTTTTCGTTGTAATATCTCTCATGCTGAATAAGCCTGTGCTTATTGGCAGTTGATGGGTCAATACTTTTAATGTACTTTAAGATGTTTATTTGGATTTGGGGCAGTGCTGGGCAAGATGCTCTTAGTGGGCCTCCCTCCTTAAGGGTGCTTACTTCCTCCCCCATTGGTGCTTTCAATTTGCTTGCCTCCCCCTCTGGACCCAACTTCCACCACTTCCCGGAGGGAGAGGACAAGGTATGTGGAAACGACTGTTCCTTCTCCTTGATCCATTCACTGTGTGTGCACTTGGAGAAGGTGAGTGAAATCAAGAAGAAGAAGCAGATCCAGGAGGTATGAGGGAATTTGGCAGTGGATGCCCTACTGGGGTACTGGCCTTGGGAAGTGCCCAACAATGCCAATCCCTGATGCCAGCTCCCCTGATGGGGAGCTTTAAGCCTGAAGACTTGGTATGGGTGACAACTTTGATATGTGCAGCATATATACCTTCAGTGTAAGTAACCATCTCATATAACACCATATAGGATCATGCAACACAAGTTTTAAAGGAACTGCACTGGCTGCCAATATGCTTCCACTCAGAATTCAAGGTTCTGGTGATGACATTTAAAGCCCTAAGGGGCTTAGGACCTCAATATTTGAGGGAGCACATATATATATATATATATATATATATACATATATGCCTGCCTGAGGAGGACTGAGATCTGTTGAGAGCCCTCCTCTGCATCCCACCAGTGCGAGACATACATTATGGTGGGATGTGGGAGAGGGCCTTCTCTGCTGTGGCAGCCCAGTTGTGGAATGCCCTCCCCTTGGAGGCCTGATTGGCACTTACATTGGTTTAATTTCAGTGCCAAGGAAAAACATGGCTTTTTACCAAAACCTTGAGAGGCTGAAAGCAGTCCCTAAAGTAGCACACCATTTTAACTGTTTTTTTGTTTTTTGTTTTAGATGTTAATTGCTATTAGCTTGTTTAATGGTTGAATATAGGGTGTTGGAGAATTCCGCCATGGACTCCCCCGCGCCACCCCCTGAAATCTCCCCTGGAACAGACTTACCTGGTGGTGGTGGCAGCGGCGGCTCCGGTGGCGGCTCTGGGTTGTCTTCTGGATGCTGCCGGGCTGCTGTGGCCGCAAATGGCAGCCATCGTAGCGGCCTCCATTTGCATCCCTTTCAAGCCGTGATAGTATCTACGTAGCCTATCACAGCAAAAGGCAGCCACGCAAATGGTGGCTGCTACACCATTTGCATCCCTGTCTTTTGCCATGACAGGCTATGTAGATACTTACATAGCCTATCACGGCTTGGCAGGGACACAAATGGGGGCTGCTACGACGGCCACCATTTGCAGCCGCAGCCCAGCAGTGGCCGGAAGTCTGGCTGCGGCTGGCCCTGGCTGGCGGCTGTGCAGCCATGCTGCGGAGTGGAGCCAGCCGGGGAGGATTCCAAGGGGGGAGGGATGGATCACTTCCCCCCCCACCGCAGACTGCCGGCCTGAACAGGGTAAGTATTTCGCACACCCCTAGTTGAATATATTTTAACTGTTTAAATTATTTATTATTTTATACTGTTTGAATTTATTTTATCTGTACACCCCTCTGATATCTTAATGATATAGGGAGGGATACAAATGCAATCAATCAATCAATAAGATGTTGCATCCTCAGTAAAATGCATCAAATCAAAACCAGACATTTCTCTGCAGATCATTTTTTTGATTGTATGATAGTGTGCTGAGTCTGCTGCTCTGGTCCATGAAAGCTTATGCCGCTAATGAATGTGTTCAACTTTAAGGTGCCACAGACTTGCTGTTGTTTTTGCTACAACAGACTAACAAGTCCTTTCCCCCATAGAAATTGTCTGCTGCTTCTTATTCTAACATTGTTGGGAGTGCTTAGCTCTGGCTCACGTCACACTGCAAACAACAATTCCTCCAAGGCACCAGGTCTCCATTGATACCTAGGAACCAGATGGGAAGTTATATTCATAAGTCCAGATCCACCAAGAGGGTGTGTAGAGAAATCAGCACCCACCATGTTAGTAAGAATGGGGGGACTTCATAACAAACAAAGGTATAGGTGATCCTTAGGAGCAATTACATCTGATCTGAAAAGCAGTGCCTCTATTTCCTAACTGGTTGCTCTGATGGACAAAGATGGTTACACGGGGAGGGATGGGGATCATACCTGTAACATCTGCCTGTTTTGTTATGTATGTTTTTATATTGTTAAATTTAACCCAGGTAAGATAGGGTTAATAGTATTCCGAAGAGTGAGCGAAAGATGGGAGGGTCCTGGACATGTGTGAGGATTCTGAGGTTATATAAAGGATGAGGTGACAGTTAATCAGACTGGGTTTTTGGATTAAAGAAGCAACATCTAGTAGTGAGGTTTGTGTGGGGGATTTTAGTAGGGGTAGAGTGGGTAGGGAAGTTAGGGACAAGCAGTGATTGATAACAATAACATAACTTTTCTTGTTTAAAATAAAGCTTTGTTTGTTTGTTTTTAAAAATCCAAATTCCTACATGTTTGATTTTATGCTACCTTTATTATATCTATTTCTTTGTTACTTCTCCTATGGAAGGTTGAGAGAAGCAATTGAGCATATTGAGTCTCTCTGGAACCCAGAGAGGGTAAAAGGGCTGAAGCTTGTGGGACAGTGGGTACAGCTGTGAGCTGTCCCAAAGCAAAAGCAGGCATTCCTGATCCTGAGGGTTTCTGAGTCTCAGTTTCTGCAGAGGAGGCTGGGGAAAAGGTGGAACATCACAATACCCTTGGTAAATGTACCATGATGAGAGAGGAAAGGGATTATGAGTGACACAGGGTGGTGGGGAGAGGAAACCAAACTCTCTCTCCCCAATCTAGGACACCCTGGCTGCATACCACTGATTGGAGGTAAGAGTGAGTTTCCTTGTTTAATGCTAGAGAAAAGCTGCCTTTCTCTGGTGATGAAAAAGGAAAGACTGCCCTTTTCTCCATTCATAACGAGGCACAGAGTGATTGCTCTTTGCCTCTCCTGCAGAGAGAAAAGAGTCTCATCTGCCCCCCAGGGTTTGTGCCAGGAGGCAATCCAGTCCTTAGGGCTAGAAGAGTTTCCTACCCGCTGATTCAGAAATGGTTTCACATTCAGATGTACAAAGTACTGCCCAATCCTATGTACATGACCTTGGAAGTTAGTCCCAATGAGGCTAAAGGGCTCACCTTCAACTAACTGTGCATAGGATTCAGCTTAGACATGAAACATAAATGTGCAGATCTTTTTAAGAAAACCAGCTTTACATTGAAAAGAGCTGTACATGATATTAGGACATCCTTAAAGGTGGCATAAAAACCATTTTTAATCCATCAATCAATCATTAAAAGATTTGCATAGAAAGCACTAAAATGTGCCTCATTCCACAACCACCAGCTCCTGAATAAGCTATTACTTAGCTCATTAACAATACCAAACATGAATTCCAGAATAATTTCATACATCATCCCACTAGTTTTTAGGAGATAATCTTCCTAACATTATCATGACATATAGTTTGTTTAACAACAGCTGAACATCAGAACCAGTGCTGGGAAATAAGTACATTGGTCAGGATAGGTGCTATCCTTTATTCATCTTAAAATTGTACTACTGGGAAGAGCTTGTAATGCATTCATCCCCAGAATCACATATACCACAACATGCATTACACAGAGACAGGGGAAGAATGGAGAATCTGAAATTCATCAGTGTTTGGAGGGCAAGAGATAATGGTCTGTGAGAAAAGCCAATCAGCCCATGAGCTGGTTATGTGGCACACACAAGATTTATTCTTCAGTATGTAGACTACCAGTGGTGCCCCCCCCCCCACGATCCTGTGTGTGGCTGGAAATACATGTATATGATAGGCTCATCACAGACTGCATGGTGGAAGTTTACAGTGTTAGACTTTTGTGACGGACTCGACCTTGGGGGAGCTGGGGGTGGTGATGGCTGACAGGAAACTCTGGCGTGGGCTGGTCCATGAGGTCACGATGAGTCAGAAGCGACTGAACGAATAAACAACAACAACTGTGCCAAAATGGGCCACAGCATCCCTGGAATGCCTCCTGTGCAAGTTCCATTGAAAAGAGCTGCTACACAAGAGCACAGCACATTCTCCTTCTGTAGTAGCAACTATGATGGAGTGATAAAGACATGCAGAGATGGACACACTGGCTCTTAAATGTTTGGGAGAACATAGGCTCTTTCAGACAACTGTGTGTGGCTAGTGTGCTGAAGTGGATAATGTGGCAGATGTGGACCAGGGACACCTGGGCCAGATCTACACCTCATGTCATATCAATGCAACTCCATCATGGTGATGCTATATCCGTCTTGAGCTTTTATACCTTGCAGTGCACACAATGACGTCTGCTGTGGTATTTTGGATAATGTGGATTAAAATGTGGGAAATAACACTAGAAAAGCAGTATGAGGAATACATAATGTGCCCCAACAGTTAGCAGTGCACTTCAATGCCGATAAAAAGCACTAGTGTAGATCTAGCCCTGGATTCAATTCCCCCACACGCTAGTTGTGAAGCTCAGTTATGGAGCACTTAGAGCAAGTGTCCCAGCCTACCTCCCTCATGGGATTATATATACGTCAGGACAGAACAAGACAACACCATTTATGATGCCCTAAGCTCCCTGAAAGAAGGGTGAGATAGATAGATAGATAGATAGATAGATAGATAGATAGATAGATGATAGATAGATAGATAGATAGATGATTGATAGATAGATGATAGATAGATAGATAGATAGATAGATAGATAGATAGATAGATAGATAATGATAGATAGATAGATAGATGATTGATAGATAGATGATAGATAGATAGATAGATAGATAGATAGATAGATAGATAGATATTAGTGCAAAATGTCTATGTCATACTTCAGTTAACACTCTCAGGGCAGTATAAATAAAATAATAAAAACAGCAAATTTATTTATTTATTTATTTATTTATTTCTATACCGCCCAATAGCCAAAGCTCTCTGGGCGGTTCACAAAAATTAAAACCAAGGAGCACACAATAAAACAATATGAAATATATAAAATGTTAAAACCACAGTATAACAATACAACCAGACTAAAAACAGAATAAAACCTAGCAGCTGTGCAGTAATTTAAAATACAGATTTAAAACAGCAAAGCTAAAAGTCTAGAAAGCTACAATGCTAAAATGCCTGGGTAAATAAAAAGGTCTTCACCTGGCACTGGAAAGAATACAATGTAGGTGACAGGTGAACCTCACTAGGGAGCTCATTCCACAGCCAGGGGCCACAGCAGAAAAGGTCCTCCTCCTAGTAGCCACCCGCCTCACTTCCTTTGGCAGGGGCTCATGGAGAAGGGCTGCTGAGGAAGATCTTAAGGTCTGGGCAGGCACATATGGGAGGAGGCGATCCTACAGATAACCTGGCCCCAAGCCGTTTAGGGCTTTGAATGTTAATAACAGCACTTTGAATCGGGCCCGGAAATGGACTGGCAGCCAGTGCAGCTGGAAAAGTACTGGCGTAATATGAGCTCGCAGGCCAGTCCCTGTTAACAATCTTGCTGCCCTATTTTGGACCAGCTGAAGTTTCCGGGCCATTTTCAAAGGCAGCCCCACGTATAATGCATTGCAGTAATCCAGACAAGAAGTTATCAGAGCATAGATAACTGTATATCTCTGTCCAAATAAGGGCATAGTTGTATACCAGCCTAAGCTGATAAAAAGTGTTCTGTGCCGCTGAGTTCACCTGTGCCTCAAGTGACAGTTCTGGATCCAAGAGCACCCCCAAACTATGAACCTGATCCTTTAGGGGAAGTGCAACCCCCTCCAGAACAGGTTGAATATCACCTAGCCAGGAGACGAACCACCCACTAACAGTATCTCCATCTTGTCTGGATTGAGTTTCAGTTTATTGGCCCTCATCCAGTCCATTACCATGCCTAGGCCCTGATTCAGAACAGCCACTGCCATATATAAAACAGCAGATGCAGCAATTAGAGAAAGCCATATAACTCAGTAGAATGGGGGAAGAAACATAATCAAGGTGATTTACCCAACACCTTAGAATAGTAAGACAAATAAAAAGGTGTTTAAATGGCACTGATAATGAGATTAAAGTTGGTGCCGGACAGGCCTATCTGGGCCTGGGGTGATAGTTCCAGAGATGCAGCACCACAAGCAAAAAGGCCTTATTCTCAGAAAGGGAACATAGAGGGAAGCCTCAGATGATAAACACTGAGTTCAGTCAGACTTGTGCAGTGGAAGGTAGTCAAGGGGAAGAAGAAAGGGAAGAAGAAAGAAATCATGCCTGTGGAGCTTTAAGCTCAGAAATAAGATGAATGAATTTCTTCAGCTCACCATTGGCTGGCACAGCGTGATTGAAGAGATGGATAGTCAAGTAGAGATGGAAAAGCATGTTTACAGTTGGGGAGGTCAGAATAAATTCTCCCAGTTTGGGAATGGTGCCTCAGTTATGCATGCTCCCCTCTGAAATTGAGCTTCATTGATAGGTAGGTGCCTGCCATTCATAACTTTCTCTGCTGCCAGTTTCTACTTCCGCAAATCTTGTGAAGGTGGAGGAAGGAAATTCATGGCAGGCAAGGTAAGGGTTAAAAGGTAACTTCCCATTCCCAATGACAAAATGGAGGATTCCCAGTGTAAGGGAAATCTAGTTGGGTCAGTTTTGTTTTTTATGCCTTCAGGTCCCACCGAGACAGGCCCTACAACCCTGCCCAATAGAGATAAACTCGGGATTTGAGATCTACTCTTTTGACTGAAAGAGCACAGTTCCACAATAAGCTTAATAAAAAGGAGATATTCTTTATAGAAAATGGAAAAGAAAACCCACTCATGTAAGTACAGAAAGCAAACTTGGTCCTAAGAACTTAGTCTTACAATTTCTCTTCAAGCAGCAAGTTGCAATATCTACCAACAGAGTTACTGCACTGACCCAGGGCTCAGAGCTGGCATGACACATCCTTCAGGCTCCAGGGTCAGAGAGAGGAAAGCAAAGGTTGGGCACACTTCTTTTTAAATTTTATGGGTTTTGCTCACCCCCATGTGACCCAAATGCTAACAATAGGATTTAAACTCCCTTACTGGTTGTTAGGGTCCCTCAAGGCCATTCCCTTTGAGTCCAGGGAACTGCCCCACTTGCATCAGATTTTTAAAAACCCAATTCTGCTTACCATTATCCTGTTGATACCCCCTGAAGTTTTGTCATGCTTTTCTGGTTACTGATGGATATCCCCACTTCTCCCCCATTCCCTCTGTGATCATTCTAGGCTATTCCGGGCCATTTTATGATGTGTCAATGTCTAGCTTACTTTCTGATGCTCAGTTCTTCTCATCTGGCACAAAATGCTTCTCCTTAATAAAGGCCTATAGCTAAAAGTTAGCCAAAGTCCTATTTATCATATGGTCCTATGACCTCCACCTTAAAACTGTTACATTACCTAAATTCTGTTTGGCATTCTGTTTGGCAGCCTTACACCAGCTCAGAAGCCTTAATCACTACAAGGTCTTCTGGATGCTGTAGTTTTTATTCCTCCTGACTGAATCCATTAAGAGCTTTTCTACAAGAGGCTGTTAATCGCTGTATCTCCTTTCAGTTTCCTTGAAGAATTGAGATCCAAGCTCTACACAAACAGCTTTTCCTTTTCTTGCTTTTCCACTACGTATCTGCTAGGTGGCACTGTGCTATAGAAGAAAAGCGCAAATACATAAGCAGGAAAATACCTTTCCTTTTGTTTTAAGAAATAATACCCCATTTTCCCTATTCTAAAGCCCACCAGGAAAGCACTCCTGGAAAACAGAAGCAAAACTGGAGGACCACAATGTCATCAAAAGACCCTGTAAACAACTGTGGCTAAGGAATCGTGAGCTCCATGTCATGAGGAAGTGAAAGTACAGGTTCCAGAATTCCCAGCAGTGATGAAGCCTCTACTAGAACACAAAAGACAGGCTCTCCACTCTTGCCAGTCTTCCCTGCCATCAGTTTCCCTACTCTTTCCCACCCTCCACAATAAAGTAAATTAGGGAAGGAAGGAGGAACCAGAATCTGGCAGGGAGTGTTTTGGAATGGTCCTGCTCTTTCTGAGATTTCAGAGGATTCTCAGAAAAAGTCCAGCCTTTTTCTTAGAATTCTCTGACAAATACTTAAATGACCCAACACATTCCAAATCAAGATGGGGGAGTTTGCCTGTGTCTAATAACAAAACAATAGGGCAACCAGTTCACCATGCAGCTAGTTACAATGAAGATTATCCCAACCCATGCTTAGCAGGAGTCACGTGAATCTTCTCTTAGCTTTAGATGTCTTCTCTTCCCTTCTGTCCCTTCTTACACTTAGCTGTTAAAAAAGAAAAATACCCAAGTGTATTACTTGGATGAAACTTTTGAAAAGCAAATTGCCAATGTTTCAAGGAAGCATGATGTAGTAGTAATGGGGGCCTTCAATTTCCCCAATATTTGTTGGGAGACAAATTCTGCAAAACATGGCCCCTCCAAAAAATTCCTGACTTGTGTGGCAGATAACTTCCTCCTACAGAAAGTGGAGGAAGGAACTAGAGGATCGGCTACCTTTGACTTGATCCTAACTAACAGAGATGACTTAGAAGATAAAGTAGCAGTTACAGGAACTCTGGGGGGAAAACAACCATGTTATACTTGAGTTCTTGGTTCTAAAGGAAGCAAAAACCGAGTGTAGTCAAAAGCGTACTCTGGATTTTAGGAAAACCAATTTTAATAAACTCAGAACAATGATCAGTAAAGTCCCATGGCAAGCAACTTTAATGAGAAAAGGAGTCCAAGATGGGTGGGAGTTTTTTTTAAAAAAGGAAATTCTAAAGGCACAATCACAAACAATTCCAACAAGAAGAAAAGGTGGATGACAACAGAAGAAGCCAAAGTGGCTTCACAAAAAGCTTAGAGATGACCTGAAAACAAACAAGCACACATATAGGAAGTGGAAGGAAGGACAAGCAACAAAGGAAGAGTACAGGCAGGTAGCACAGAATTGCAGGGATGGCATCAGGAAGGCTAAAGCTGAGAATGAGCTGAGGTTAGCGAAGGATGCTAAAAGCAATAAAAAGGCTTTCTTCAGCTATGTGCATAGTAAAAGGGAGAGGAAAGAAATCATGGTTCAGATATTAAATAAGGATGGCAAAATGATAACAGATAAGAAAGAAAAGGCAGAAGTGCTCAATACCTACTTTGGCTCAGTCTTCTCCCAAAAGAAGGTTTATAACCCCCCTGGCAAAGGCAAAGTACAGGCTGAAGAGGCAGGATTGCAGCTTGAGATTGATAGGCATATGGTCAAGGAACACCGACTTACTTTGAATGAGTTCAAATCTCCAGGGCCAGAAGAATGGCATCCTAGAGTAATAAAGGATCTGGCAGAAAAACTCTCAGAACCACTGTCTATTATCTTTGAGAAATCATGAAGGACGGGTGAAGTGCCAGATGGCTGGAGGAGGACTAATGTTGTCCCTATCTTCAAAAAGGGTAAAAAGGAGGAACTTGGGAACTACAGACCAGTCACTCTGACATCAATCCCTGGGAAAATTCTGGAACAAATTATAAAGCACCTTGTAAGCACCTTGAAAACAATGCAGTGATTACTCAAAGCCAACATGGATTTGTCAAGAACAAATCCTGCCAGATGAATCTGATCTCATTTTTGGACCAGGTAATCACCCTTGTGAACTGTGGGAATGCTGTGGACATAATATACCTTGACTTCAGCAAAGTTTTCGAGAAAGTGCCCCATGATATCCTGATGAGCAAACTAGCTCAAAGTGGGCTAGATGAAACAACGATCTGGTGGATCCACAGTTGGCTACAGAATCGGACTCAAAGAGTGCTTATCAATGGGACCTTCTCCAACTGGGGAGAGGTAACGAGTGGGGTACCGCAGGGCTCAGTCCGGGGCCCAGTGCTCTTCAACATTTTCATGAATGACTTGGAGGAGGAGGTGCAGGGAATGCTGATCAAATTTGCAGATGACACAAAATTGGGCGGGATAGTAATACCTTGGAAGACAGAAACAAAATTCAAATTGATCTGGATAGACTGGAGCGCTGGGCAGAAAACAACAGAATGACATTTAATAGGGATAAATGCCAAGTGCTGCACCCAGGAAAAAGAAACCAAATGCACAGTTACAAGATGGGGGATACTTGGCTCAACCACACTACAAGCAAGAAGGATCTTGGAATTGGTGTCGATCACAAGCTGAATATGAGCCAACAATGTGATGTGGCTGCAAAAAAGGCAAATGCTATTTGGGGCTGCATTAATAGAAGCATAGCTTCCAAATCCCAGGAAGTACTAGTTCTCCTCTACTCAGCACTGGTTAGGCCTCATCTGGAGTACTGTGTCCAGTTCTGGGCACCGCAGTTTAAGAAGGATGCAGACAAGCTGGAGAGGGTTCAGAGGAGGGCAACAAAGATGATCAGGGGACTTGAAACAAAGCCCTATGGAGAGAGACTGAAAGAAATGGGCACATTTAGCCTGAGAGAGCAATATGACAACAGAACCAATTACCTAGGAAGTTGGTGGGCTCTCCCACACCAGAGGCATTCAAGATAAAATTGGACAGCCATCTGTCAGGGATGCTCTGACTCGGATTCCTGCATTGAGCAGGGGGTTGGACTCAATGGTCTTATAGGCCCCTTCCAATCCTACTATTGTATGATTCTATGATTCTGTGTTTCTATCAATTTAAACACAGTGGAAGGCCTGAACGTATTATTCAGTCCCCACTGTCTGAAGTATTTTTGTTGGATCCCTTTTAAACTAGTAGGTGTGATGAGAAAATAAATCTCCCTTTTGATTGCTTTCCTCTGTCAAGCCCATTCGACATTTTATTCATTAATTTTAATTACTACATTCATAAATACTTTACAGGGCTCTGGTTGGAAGCCCCATTTTTGTTCTCAGTCAGCAATGCCGGGGAGATGATACTGGTATCTCTTCCCTACGGCACAAAGACACAAAGAAGCTATTCTGCTAATCTGATCAATTCCATTTTAACATTCCTGGTTTTATGCTTAGAATTTACAAGCTATTCATGTTCTTTTATGCCCTTTCCTTTCTGTTGTGTGTCAAATAAACACCACAATAATTTGCTTCAGCTTCAGAAAAGAACAACAACAAATCAAATGAACAGTGGGACAGCAAAGAGAACATCACTTTAATGTCCATACATTGTGCTTGGATGCTACTGTTCAGAGGGAACTCTGTTAAGTAGGAACATATATAAGATTAGCATAGATATAGATACAGATATATAATGATAGTTAGATAGATACCAACAGAGTAATTTCAAAATATATTTAGAGCTAAATGTTTTGGCTTCCACCCTCATCAATGTGTGTGTGTGTGTGTGTGTGTGTGATAAACAGTTTGGCAGATTCAGATCTGGGAGGGATTGCAAATTAATGAGAACAAAACATTCAAAACATAATAACAGTGCCAGCCAAGCAAGCACTACCAATACACACTTCACAACTGATTAAGTTTAGGCTTAACAGAGATGGTTGGCTTCCTGTCCAGAGAATCTCTACTCCTGTGAAGTATGCTGCCTTGAGCAAAATCACTTCCTGGGGCTGGACAGGACCACACTTATTTATTTATTCATTTATTTATTTCATTTCTATACCGCCCAATAGCCGAAGCTCTCTGGGCGGTTCACAAAAATTAAATCCAAGCAACACACAATAAAACAATTTAAAATATACAGAACATTAAAACCACAATATAACAATAAAACCACAATAAAACCTAGCAGCAGTGCAGGAGTTTAAAATACAGATTTAAAACAGCAAAGATAAAAATTTAGAAAGCTAAAATGCTAAAATGCCTGGGAAAATAAAAAGGTCTTCACCTGGCGCCGAAAGGAATACAATGTAGGTGCCAGGCGAACCTCACTAGGGAGCTCCTTCCAGAGCCGGGGTGCCACAGCAGAAAAAGCCGTCCTCCTAGTAGCCACCCGCCTCACTTCCTTTGGCAGGGGCTCACGGAGAAGGGCCGCTGATGATGATCTTAAGGTCCGGGCAGGCACATATGGGAGGAGGCGATCCTTCAGGTAACCTGGCCCCAAGCCATTAAGGGCTTTGAATGTTAACACCAGCACTTTGAATCAGGCCCGGAAATGGACTGGCAGCCAGTGCAGCTGGAAAAGTACTGGCGTAATATGAGCTCGCAGGCCAGTCCCTGTTAACAATCTTGCTGCCCTATTTTGGACCAGCTGAAGTTTCCGGACCGTTTTCAAAGGCAGCCCCACATATAATGCATTGCAGTAATCCAGATGAGAAGATATCAGAGCATGGATAACTGTAGCTAGGCTATCTCTGTCCAGATAAGGGCGTAGTTGGTATACCAGCCTAAGCTGATAAAAAGTGCTCCGTGCCACTGAGTTCACCTGTGCCTCAAGTGACAGTTCTGGATCCAAGAGCACCCCCAAACTACGAACCTGATCCTTTAGGGGGAGTGCAACCCCCTCCAGAACAGGTTGAATATTACCTAGCCGGGCAGACGAACCACCCACTAACAGTACCTCCATCTTGTCTGGATTGAGTTTCAGTTTATTAGCCCTCATCCAGTCCATTACCGTACCCAGGCACTGATTCAGAACAGTCACTGCCTCACCTGGTTTTGATGCAAAAGAGAGGTAGAGCTGGGTGTCATCTGCATATTGATGGCACCTCAGCCCACACCTCCGGATAACCTCCCCCAGCGGTTTCATGTAGATGTTAAACAGCAGGGGGGATAAAATAGAGCCCTGTGGAACCCCATGGCATAATTGCCATGGCACAGAGCAGTAATCCCCCAGCACCACCTTCTGGAATCAGCCATCCAAGTAGGAGCGGAACCACTGTAGTGCAGTGCCTCCTACTTCCAACCCAGACAACCTATCCAGAAGGATACTATGGTCGATGGTATCGAAAGCCGCTGAGAGGTCCAGGAGAATCAACAGGGTCGCACTCCCGCTGTCCCTCTCCCGGCAGAGGTCATCCCACAGGGCGACCAAGGCAGTTTCCATTCCAAAACCAGGCCTGAAGCCCGATTGAAATAGATCTAGATAATCCGTTTCATTCAAGAGTGCCTGGAGCTGTCCTACAACCACCCGCTCAAGCACCTTGCCCAGGAAGGGGACGTTGGCCACTGGCCTATAATTGTTAACATCCCCTGGGTCCAGGTTAGACTTTTTCAGGAGTGGTCTAATTACTGCCTCTTTTAAAGCAGCAGGCAGCACTCCCTCTCTCAAGGAGGAATTTACAACCTCCTGGACCCAGCCGGACAACCCCTCCTTGTTTGATTTAATAAGCCATGAAGGGCAAGGGTCAAGCACACAAGTGGTTGATCGGACTTGGCCAAGCACCTTGTCCGCATCCTCAGGCCTCAGTAACTGAAACTCATCCAATAAAACTGGACCAGACGGTGCTCTGAACGCCTCTACCAATGGAACGGCATTAATGGTGGTGTCCAATTCATGACGAATCTGAGCGACTTTATCCTCAAAGTGCCGTGCAAACTCATCACAGCGTGCTACCGAGGGTTCCACCGTCTCTCTCCCTGGCCCAGAATGTAACAGGCCGCGAACCACTCGGAAAAGCTCTGCTGGACGACACTGAGAAGATGCAATGCTGGTGGAAAAGAACTGCCTCTTTGCCACCCTCACCGCCACAGAGTAGGCTCGATAGTGGGCTCTTACCTGTGTTCGGTCAGACTCAGCACGAGTTTTCCCCCACCTGCGTTCTAGCCGTCTCCCCTCTTGCTTCATTGCCCTCAGCTCAGGTGTATACCAAGGAGCTGGCCGGGCTCTGCTCAGAGGGAGAGGGCGCTTGGGTGCGATCGTGTCAACCGCCCGAGTCATCTCTGCATTCCACAGAGCGACCTGGGCTTCAACAGGAGCACCAGCCATACCAGCAGGAAAATCCCCCAGAGCCCTCTGGAATCCATCGGAATCCATTAATCTCTGGGGGCGGACCATTTTAATAGGTCCCCCACCCTTGCAGAGGGGAAAGGCCGCCAGGAGTCTAAACCTCAGCAGGAAGTGATCTGACCATGACAAAGGGACAGATGTTAATTCCTCCACTTTCAGATCACCATCCTCCTGCCCAGTCGAGAAAACCAGATCAAGCGTGTGTCCTTTTGTATGCGTTGGGCCGATGACATGTTGGGACAGCCCCATGGTTGTCATGGCGGCTATGAAGTCCTGAGCCGCCCCGGATACAGCGGCCTCGGCATACATACTCACAGAAGCCCTCCTGCCCCAATACTGACATTATTACAGAGATATGTGAAAGCTAACAGATATTCTTCAACCTACGTTAATTTCTTTTAAAGAATCAATAGACTCAGACATAGCTCTGATTCACAGCCCTTCCAAAGGAGAAACAGGAGCATGTCCTCCCCCTCCAGTATACACCTAAAGTTATGGGTGATGTGTGTTACTCAGATCCCTTTTGAGGGGTTCAGATGTTAGGGACAGAGGGGTTATAAGGGAGACTTGAAATGGAATGGGAGAAAAAGTGCAGTTCACAAACAGTCCTGTCTTTCCTAAAGGGGAGAAAGTTTTTGCTACCTGGAGTCTGAGCAGCAGGAAAACGCAATTAAGCTAACAAAATTGTGGTTGAGCCATGGAACAATGGACCACTATGAGCAGAAGTTGCATTTGTTACTCCCTGCAGCTAGCAGCACTATAAGTCTGGAGCATTCCCCTGTATCCTGATAAGGCCTAGGGTTACATCAACACCCTAAAACATTTTTTACAAAACCTGTTTTTTGCAGGTTTCTGCCCATTCAACACGTCATGGAGCAATCCAGAGCCAGATTTCTAGCTCCAACTGGAAAAAAAAAGACCAATCAGAAGGTAGAAAAGTTTAGGGGGCAGGGGCAGTGGATCAAAACGTGACTGCACTGTACAAGAGGGACGTTGCTTCACTTCTTTCTTTTGTTTTATTGAAGTTTTCCTTTTTGCATAGCCCTAGTTTCTTCTAACAGACTTTTTGCTTTGGGGGAAGCCTTTTAGGTCATAGTTTGTATGTTTGACTTCTTTTTGAGAGAAGAAAAGGATTTCTCATTTTGATCATGTCCCTCCTTCAGATTTTGAGGCTGCTGCTGGCCATCTTTTCTGAATGAGCTTTTGGGGGCTAGATGCTTGGCTCCTGAGCAACTTGGCTCAGTTTTTCCCCATTATTTTGTTTTATTCACAACTGAGGTTCAGACTGCACCACACTTTTCCATTTTAAAACATTTGTTCCACTTCCAACCTGAATTAAATTTCCAGTCTAGACAGCTAATAGTTTTGCCTACTGTTATGTATTCAGGGAGGGGGGGGGTGTTACTGTGGGTTAATTATTGTTTTGAACCTTGGCAGCTCCTGTAGAGTTGGCAGCGGTGGGTGGAGCTTCTGCTAAATTCTGAAGTTCTGTGTGTGATAAAGGACAGTTGTGTTGAGGCCTGCTGAGTCTTACAGTCATCCCTCTACCATCCTCTCAACACCTACCATAACATTTTTTTTATGTCAAAGCTATTTCATTTGATGCTCTGATATAGCTTTCCTAATATTGTTTTCTAATAGGCTTCAGCAAGAGTTAAACTGTAGTTTACTTTGAAGGTGTAACCTTCGCATGTGACAGTTGCACAGCTTTGTGGTTCATGGTTACAACTGTATTTTCTCTGTAATCACTAGGAATGTTATGGGCATCCAACTGGGTCTGGGGGTCCATCAGACTCCCCCTGCTCACCCCCCTGAACCTGTCTCAGCAAGCTGCTGCCCCTACCCGCCGAGCCGTGGAAGTGGCTGGGACTTACTGGATCCGTCCACTCATGCCTGGCAGCCACCCGTTCTTCATGTGAGCCACCATTTTTACAGAAGATGGGGGCTCTAGATTTTTGTATATCTAACATTGAGCACAACAGTGGCCATAAAGGGCCATTTCTGCCCTTTTCATATATCTAATATTGCAAAAAATGGCTCTTTTGGCCACCATTGTGTGCAACATTAGATATATGGAAATCTGGAGCCACCAATCTTCTGTAAAAAATGGTGGCCCATATGGAACAGGGAGCAGCAGTGGTGGATCCTGAAGCGCCCACCGAGTGCAGACGCAGGTGAGTCCGTCCGTTACATGGTTCACATTTTACTTCTGTATGTGATGCTCTTTTGCTTTTACTCTTCCCTATAAATAATTTATATCTTATTATTTCCTAGGTGGCATGTTTCACTCTTCATAAGTTGAAGGGCTTTCACTGCTTTCCTGCTTGAGTTTTAAAATATATAAATTTCAAAATATATTAAACTTTTGAATAGCCTTAAGTCAGCTCTGGTTAAACTCTATTACCCACTGGGGCAAAGTCAAAACCTCATTTTTTTTATGTGGGCTGGACACATGACTGCCCAATATGGTGGCCATGTGCCCTACTTTACAGAGGACAGTTCCCTACTTCAGGGTGTTCTTTATTTCAAGGGCTTTCCAGTCCAAATTTGGCTTAAAGATAAAGAGTGCTCAGAAGGGAGAGCAAGGGTTTTGATGTTACCCATCAACAGTTAGCACTTGGACAACAGACTGAGCAGGCAGGCACACAACTCACATGGTCACAGTATTCCCCACAATGGTGAGATGTATTGTATTTCTACTTAAATTACAGAAAACATGTTAAGTGTGAATCTATACATTAGTGCTGTATTGAATCCCATTTTCATGAACTTTTTCTCTCCCTGTGAAAGAGACATTGTTTTCTCTGCCTCATTTGCAAGGATGGAGAGAATTTCAGAGACTTTTCTCCTTGGGGATGGGGACAGGGTTTCCATATACCTTTTTTTAAGTGTAGCTGATTCTTGAGGGGTCTTCTTTCTATTATTTTTTAAAACACCCCCTGCAGTTTCAGAAGTCTTCTCCAGCCAGGAGTTCTTTCTGAATGCCTATTGGAGAGGGAGAGGTCACATGATCTCCTGGAAGTTCAGAAAAAAAAAACTGCTGGGCTGGAGAAGGGCTCTTGCAAGTTCAGGGAGTGTTTAAAAAAACAGGAAGAAGACCCCTCAAGATTTGCCTACACTTAAAATGGTATGTGGAAACCCTGTGCCCCTCCCCAAGGAGAAAAGTCTCCAAAATTCTCACCTTTCCCAGTGTCTTTCACAAAAGTTTTTGTTTTGCCCACTCCCCAACCCCACACAAAATGCCAACAGTGGAAGAATCAAATTTTCCGGCCCAGTACTAATGCAATAGATGGGAGTCTTGGGGTGGGACACACAACAGGACACTTTTTCCCAAACCATTGTAAGGAGTCAGGGGTTGGTGCACATGGATTTCATTAAGGGCTCTTCTGCCTGTGCCCCATAGTTTGAGCTATGGAAATTCCCCTATTCATCAGCCTGTTTTCATGACAGTTTTGGGCATGTTTTAATCCCTATATAGTGATCATCTATGGATCATCATCATCGTCATCATCATTCCAAAATGAATCAAAAAGAGGTTCTCCATCACACTAACCAGCCATGGTCAATCTCTGACTGTTATAGTTGTGTATATAAACTCCTATGAGTATGTAAATAGACGTTATTTTATCTGTAATAATGAACTGAATTAATGTGTTTGCTTCTAGGACTTATTCTGACCTTTTCCCAGTGGGTTACTGTCAGAACACATCACATCACTCATCATTCACTGCATTTGCTGAATAGCAAGTCTGTTTCTCAAGTAACCAAATGACAATAGTCACAGTCCAAACTACAACAGGCAAACAGAAAAGTCCCGGGAGTGAGATGGATTTCAAGAACACTAATTATTTATATTTTATTTCATCATTAATGAGGGGGTGAAAGGAATACTAAGGGCAGTAATGAGGTAATGAGGCTTAAGTCTCAGTCATTCCAATGGGTCTACTCTATGTAGAACTGTCATTGGATACTACCCTAAAAGTGAAATCATATCATCCATTTCCATCCATTTTTAATCGACAAGCATCCAAAACGCCTAGGAATGATACGTACACATTAAATCTCAGGTTGTGAGAATAATCCAGCCATCTTGAAGAATTTACATTGGGTTGTGAATCCAGGGGGCCACGGTGGCTTAGTGGTTAAGACGCTGAGCTGCAGACCGGAAGGTCGGCAGGACAGCAGTTCGAGACCCGAGTGCTGTGTGACGGAGTGAGCTCCCGTCTTCAGTCCCAGCTTCTGCCAACCTAGCAGTTTGAAAGCAAGAAATTGCAAGTAGATAAATAGGTACCGCCTCGGTGGGAAAGGTAACAGCGTTCCGTGCACCTTGGTGTTCAGTCATGCTGGCCACATGACCATGGACAGCGCTGGCTCTTCGGCTTAGAAACGGGGATGAGCACCACACCCTAGAGTCGGACACGACTGGTTGGGGACACCTTTTTTTACCTTGTGAATCCAGGGCCTTTTTCTAGTTTCTTTCTAATGTTCCTCACCCTTTCTGAAGGCGGGGGGAATGGCTCATTAACTCAAAGAGATAAGAGCAGCCCACCATCTCCCTTTGACTGCACAAATGGGAAAAAAAAATATTCCTGGCTGCTGGGGAAGGAGAAGAGAAAGAAGCTAAAATGAGGTTTAAAAATGTTATTCAGAGTTATCAAGCACCTTCTTTTCAACCACAGATTTGCTAGTGAAATAATTGTGATGACAAAGAACAAACAGCATGAACAGAAAAGGTAAGAATGGAATCTCAGAAAATGCATACTAACAGAATAATAAAAAATGCTTCTTTAATGTATGTCACCAGATTGGTCAGAAGTAAATGTAGTTTAAGGAAAGTGCAGAGGTTCCACATTACTTCTCAAGAAAAGTTGAACTGACAACTTGTTCAGCATCATGTAGGTCTCTCACTGATCCCATGTCCTGGTCACTGACAGACACAAACTCCAAAGAGGAAACACCATATCTGTCTGTACTTGAATGCAGATTTTGGCAACACCAACAGGGATGAGGCAGCGCAGGTGACTTTAACTGCGTAGTTATGCACTTGAATCAGTGGGCCTTTTTTTCACAAATTGGCAGCATCGGGCCCCCTAAATGCATTGGAAGGGTTCAGGATGGGAGGGGGTACCAGGGATAGGAGTGCTGTAGTCCTGATCCATATCAGGGGTCCCATGCCTGCACATTGCATTGCAAGAAAGGCCAATTGAAATGAATAGAGGAAAGATCAAGGCCATAATGTGTGTGTGTGTGGGGGGGGGGGTTAAGGCTCTCCTAACCCCCACACTAGGGTCCCAATCCAGATGGGCGGGCACATGAGCAATTCAGGTGGGTGGGTGATGATACCTCTGGAATAGCAATGCAGAGCCAGTAGCCACCCTTGAAGGTCTGCCTCAGAGACCATGGTCATCCAGCCCATGGGCCCCAGGGGACCTTCCAAGAAATCTCCAAGTGCCTTAGGATTGGGAGACTCTGAGCACATGCATAGGCCCTTTATGGTACAATCTTATACATATATACTAAAAAGTTAGTCATATTGAGTTCCATGGGGATTAAGTGGGTATAGGACTGCAGCCTTGAAGAGATACTCCTTCTGCTGGGGAGGTGGTGCTTGGTTTGGTTTCCGTGGCCCATTCTAGTGTATGAGGGTTCAGTCTGGCTCTGACTTCTGATGGAGCAAGTTGCCAGGCCATCTCAGATCCTGGTCTCTCATATCCATCCAAGCAGCTTTCCATTCCTGGCTACCTATTCTCTGGGCCCAGATACCTGTACACTGGTCTCAGATCCCAACTACCTATTCCTGCTGCACTGACCAACCACCACCATCTTTGGGGTCCCATAGAACCAGACTGCTCCCACAATAATTTTATTTCATCTCATAGGTATCTGCCTGAGGCAAGACAGGACACACTAGGACAGGTTAATGGCATCCTTAGTCGATCAGTTTGTAGAATTAATATTATAGTGTTCTACAAGTGAAAAGGAGAATAGTACATTTATAACACACAATTTGCTCAAGGAAGTATGCAAGCCAAAACATGTGCTAGGATGTCAAAAAAATCTGGTAGGGGGGTGGAGCTGAACAAGCTTTCATTGGCTCAGGCCCCTAGACTTTGACTCATCTTCCGCTAGCTGGCCCAACTCTGTCTGCAGTGAGTCAGGCCAGGTAGTGGATTTTCCTTTTTCTTTATCTGCACATATAGAGCTTTGCCCAAATTGCAGCCATAATTTGCACAAATTAAGCAGATTATGGCCGAAATTTGCACAAATCTCTATTTGCGCAAATTAAAACTGGAAAAAGCTCCTGGATTTCCAGGAGAAAAACCCACAGCTCAGCTTGCAAATGCAGGCCAAGTTGGGTGGGCAGCAGGAGTCCATCAAACCCAGAAAGGGCTGGATTTCACAGCAACAGACATCCAACTTATAGGACAGACCCAAGCAAACCAACAACCACCCTGGACCACCCAACAATATCTGATATTGCCTTGTCTTCAAAGAATGGATGCTTTCTACTGCATTCTAATTTGTTTAAAATCTTGAATTCTTTCCATCTCAAATATAAAGAAATTTGTGAATTTTGGTAAATTCTTATAAAAAAATGAAACAAAATTTTCACCCATCTACACTGACCAAATTTAATGAGTACATTTTATCTATTTATTTTTTTATAATAGCATTTATATCCTGCCCGTTTTCCTCTTGCAAGGAACCCAGGGAGGGTTATATGGTCCTCCTCCTCTCCATTTTAACCCCACAGCAACCCCCTGAGGTAGGTTAGGCTGAGGGTTAGTGACTGGCCCAAAGTCACCCAGTGAGGTTCTTGGCCAAGTGGGGACTAGAACCCAGATCTCCCAAATCCCAGTCCAACACTCTGACCACTACACCACACTGTAAATAACTGTGTTATACCTGCCTGCCATATAGTTCTTAAAGATGAGGAGCATGTCAGAAAAAAAGGGGTGGCAACTGTAACTCAGCACTAGCATGGTTGTATACAAGGTGTTCAGACTAGGGATAGTGTGTGGGCGCCCAATTGGGTCTCCCAGTCCAGTGGACTCCCCCCTGGCTACACCCCTGAGCTGTGCCTGCCAAGCCCCTGCACCTAGTTGATCCCCCCACACTTGCCAAGCTGCCCACACTTACTCAGGAGCTGTCCACAAGCACCATTTTGCAAAAAAAAAAAAAAAAATGGCAATGGTGATTATGCACACGTCTAGACTTATGTAAAATGGCACCATGAATGACCCACATACACAAGGTTACAGGCATACATGGGGCATTTATGCCTATAACCTTGCATACATGGGCCATTCACAGCACCATTTGGTGCAAGTCTAGCTATGTGCATAATCACCATTGCCGCTTTTTGCGAAATGGTGCTTGTGGTGCTCGCAGACTGGTCTGGGGTGAGTGCGGGTGGCTGGGCGAGTTGAGGAGAGCTCGAACATGGGTCTGGGGATATGCAAGCAGGGGCAGGGACTCAGCAGGCACCCGGAGAACCCAGACAGGGGATGGGCACCTGTCCATCCCTAATTCAGACCCAGACTAAGCACTCAAAGCTCAGGGCTTGTTTGGAAAACCCTGCCAATTTTGGTTTCTCCCTCATTTGATTTTGTGTGTGTTTTAATTAGGACTGTGCAGGGACCCCCCGATCTGAGGTGGGCCCAATTCGGCTTGGGCAGAGTTGGGGGGGCAACCCGACTTGGCCCTGACCCTGCAGTGGGATTCGGATGGCAAACCCCACTTCAGGTCCCCCCTGACGCCCCTGCACAACCCCCCAGCTCCTTACCTGGGGCTCCACCTCCTCCTCCACAGCCACCGCCTTCTCCATCAACGTGCCACCACTGCGCCACTGCCTTCTCCACCTTCTCTGTTGCTGCCGCCACCTCTGCTACTGCCTTCTCTGCTGCCACCCCCGCCATTTCCTGAGGCCTGGATGCACGGCGACTCATCGTCTTGCAGGGAGTTGCCATTTTTAAAATGGCAACCTCCCGGAAGTTCCAGGAAGTTTAAAAATGGCAACTCCCTGCAAGAAGAGTCGCCACGCATCTAGGCAGCAGGAGCTAGTGGCAGCGGCGATGGAGAAGGCAGCAGTGGTGGGCGGAGGTGTGGCAGTGGGCAGTAGTGGTGGGCGGCAGCAGAGAAGGTGGCAATGGCCAGGAGAAGGTGGTGGTGGTGGAGAAGGTGGCTCGGGTAAGGACCTGGAGGTGCCATGGGGGCTGGTCTGGTCTGAGTGAAGCTCCGAAGTGCACTGAGTGCTTCGGAGAGCCCTCGACCCACTCTGGGTTGCTTTGTGCCCCCTCCACTTCACCTCGGAAGGGGCACAAAGTGACCCGAAGCAGCCCGCTTCAACTCGGGTTGAGGGCCTCAGGCCGAAGCAGTGCACAGCCCTAGTTTTAATCTCAAGTTCTTTCCATTTTGAATATGAAGAAATTTGTGAATTTTGGTAAATTCTGATCAAAAATGAACTGAAACAGAATTCTTACCCCTCCCTATTTTCTTCCCATCTCCCCCGATGCTGAAAATTAGACCGTGAATGTGGTATCAAAGCCCACCTGCTCTGTGTCTTAAAGGGAAAATATGTATTCCCTCTGATTTGTAGCCAATTCCAAAGCATTGTGTGTTTCCATATACTTAAAAAAAAAATCTAAACTGATGAGAAACAATTTTTGATGAGAACTTCATGAGAAATAGCCAAGTTAGCGTGTTGCAGCAAAAGACAACAAAGAGACTTGTAGCACCTTGATTTTTTAGTGCAATGGTATAAACCTTTGTGGACTACAGTCCATTTCATCACATGCAATTTTGGATGAGTGAGCTTGCATTGTACTACCTTCAAGGAGAGGGGAATCAAGATTTTACCATTGATACCAAGGCACCTATGAAGATGACACAATGGAGATGCCTTACTTGAATAAAGAAGACTTTATAGCACGTTATTATAAAAGCAGCTGCCGCTTTCTGGGACACTACCATTAGGACTTTGAAATGAAATCTGAATATTAACTACATTCTAAAAGGACTGTATCAGAAAACATCTTAAAGACCTGGCATATCTTCAGGACCATGTGACCTCTATCGCCTTTGGCTCTCACTGGGGACAAGCCCAGCCACAGAAGCTATGCTAGGTTTCAGTACAGCAATGCTCCATGCAAATAGATGAAATGGTAATTGGCTTATTGTACTGCTTTGGTGAAAGTAATTGTCCCCTTTGATCTGCGGCATAATGAGATTTATTTTGAAACTTCAAAGTGATCTCTGGAAACTGAACAAGGACATGAGAAGCTACATAAGCGCCATCTTTTCATGTCCTTTGAGGAATGGGAGTAGGCAATCAGCAGTGTGAATGCTGAGAGAATGGAAACTTGCTAAAGTGTTAGAAACCAGGGATAATGATTCCATAAGGGTTTGTCTTTATCCTCCTTGGTCTGTCAAAGCGACACAAAAAGGTTTTCAAATAGACCCTCTTCTCAGTCAGTATAACTTTCTTTACTGGAACTCTAATTTAGATGGATATCCAGCAACAGAATTAATGGTTTTCAAACTGTGAAGCAGATCTTACCAGGGAGATATGATCAGGAGGGGGAACATGAACTCTTCCATAAACCCCTCCCAATAGGTGTCTTGAGTCATGACTGGGCCAGGAATCAGAGAGCGAATCTTTGTGCTCCTTACCAGTGTTAGGAATCAATGGGGCAAGGTTTTCCTTTTCAGTTTTTCAAAGCCATATTACAGGCTCATAAAGCTCTACTCCCTCCTTTTCATTTTGAACTGCTCCTGAACAAGCTAATGATTAATGAACATGGTAAACTGAACCCTCTGTCTCAGAGAAGTTTGTATAGTTATTTTTCTTGCCTTGGGGAGGTTGATCAAGTCAGACTTCAGGATCCCTGAGCAGCTTCTCATATGACCATTGGCTGTGGTGTCAGTCCATAAGGATCTTCTCTAATACCTCAGTTCCCATTTATTTTATTTTTATTACATTTCCTGCCAAAGCTGTCTGGGCAGTTCAAAAAACAAAACCTAAAACCATAAAATGCAAATACACAATCAAATGTAATTGTTAGAACCTAACAAAGTTTTAAGCAACAGAATAAAATGAAGTAAAAATCAATGTAAGTGCCAGCAGCAGTGGATAGGTCTTAAAAAAAAAAAGCCCTTACACACTTTTTAAAACTGAAGGACTAAAAAGCCTGAGAGAATACAGAAAGCTTTCACCTGGCACTAGGGATGCTGGAGAAATTCAAGATGGACTAAAATGAGCTCAGATTTCTAAGATTCCAACTTGCGGAATCTGGTGAGGAGGAACCCCCTCAGGCCGCACAGAGTCTGTGGACTTTTGGATTTTTAAAAAAAATATTTTCCCAAAATTTACACATATTTATTCATAGGAAAGGATAGCATCACTGATGCATTGAATATGAACTTGAGCACACTCTGTGAGAGAGCAGAGGACAGGAAGGCCTGGCGTGCTATGGTCCATGGGGTCACGAAGAGTCGGACACAACTTAACAACTTAACGACTGAACAACAACAATTCATAGTAAAATAGGCAAATTTCTGCTGATGAAAAGTTGAATGGAATAGGGGACAATACGCTCAGTATTATGTACTAAGGTAACGTATGTACATTGCGGGTAGAGATGGGTCAAAGAAGACTCAGACAACAAAGTTTGGGTTGAAAATTGGGCCACGTTTATTGAAAATATCTGCAGAGGGGTATGTAGGACGGGCACCTGACTGTGTCAGCGACTAGCTGGCACTTCTTAGGCAAAGACACACCCAGCCCGAGGGGTGGTGGTGATCTCACCATCCCTCCAGACTGCCCCTTCTGGGGGAGGTAAACCTTCCCCTGGCTGTCACTCCCTCCCGGTACTGCACAACACCTGGGTGAGTGAGGAGGGTTGGTCTTAGGGATGTACGAAAGTCACTTACCTTTTCACGGATTCTGTTCATGGTGGGGGGGAGGAGTTCCGTCCCTCCGCCTGGAATCCTCGATGGGGGGGAGCCAATCTGGTCCTCCCCCCCCGGAATCCTCAACGGCCAGCAGTGCTCCGTGGCAGCTTTGCAGAGCAGCCGGCCAGGCCCAGGCCAGGGCTGTCCGCAGCCGGATTTCCAGCCACGGAGGGCTCTGGGGAAAAAACACACACAAAAAAGTACACAAATGGCGGCAGCTACGTCCTCCGCCATTTGCGTTCCTTATTTTTCGCCGTCTTAGTCTACGTCAATATTTACGTACACTAAGGTGAAGAAAAGAAAGGGGAACGCAAATAGCGTAGTGGGTGCTATTTGCATTCCCCTTTCTTTTCTTCGTCTTAGTCTTCGTAAATATTGACGTAGGCTAAGACGGCGAAAAATAAGGAACACAAATGGCGGCCGCCGTAGCCGCCGCCATTTGAGTACGTGATTTTTTTTTTAAACCCAGACGTGACAGGTTACATAAGTCTTTATGTAGCCTATCACATCTATGTAAAAAAAAAGAAGAAAAGACGAGACTGCAAATGGTGGCGGCAGCAGCTGGTCAGAAGACCAGCCGCCGCCGCTGAAGCCGCCGCTGGAGCCACCACCGTCCGGAACATCCGCCCCAGGTAAGTCTCATCCCGGGAGGGATCTGCGGCGGGCGGGGGTGTGGCAGGCCATTCCGCCACAGATTTCGGGGGGCCGAATGCACTGGAATTAGGCCTCACCGAGATCCGTGGCGAAATTTTCTGACATCCCTAGTTGGTCTCCCAGGCAACCCTTATCCCCCGCCAAGCTGCACAAACCATTCGGGGCGCCTCAGGTGTCACCTGTCACCATAAGGTGCCTCTGCATGCACACCATCCCTAATCTCTTTCTGCTTTTGCCCATCCTAGCCGCCAACTGAAATGTGACCTGTGAGAGATTGGACCTAATTCGCCTACGGGACGCACCCTACCCTGTGAAGTAGGCAAAAAGACTCACAGTAGAAGGCCAATTAAACTGTGAGCCAAAAATTCCTACATGGCTCCCAAAAGGGCAACCGATGATAAACCCACACTGCTTAAGGGAGGGTGGGAGGGAGCCGTGTGAGCAAGAGAGCTTTGGTTGAGAGGGGGGCAGAGCTTGAGGCAACTCTGCCTGCCCTTCCCTGCTTGGTGGTGCCACTGGGGGTGCCAATGGCAGGCACCCACATCATCTCTCCCCACCCGCCCACAATATCCTCCCCCTTACAGCCAGACAAGCTGGCACCGGGGTTAGGGCATTTGCAGGCGGAGATGGATCAAAGAAGACTCAGAGAACAAAGTTTGGGTTGAAAATTGGGCCACATTTATTGAAAATATCTGCAAAGGGGTGCCTAGGATGGGCACCTGACTTGTCAGAGACTAGCTGGCACTTCTTGGGCGAAAACACACCCAGCCCGAGGTGTGATCTTGCCATCCCTTGGGACTGCCCCTTCTGGGGGAGGGAGACCTTCCCCTGTCACCCCCTCCCAGTGCCGCACAACATCTGGGTGAGTGAGGAGGGTTGGTCTCCCAGGCAACCCTTATCACTCCGCCAAGCCACACAACCCATTCGGGGGGCCTCAGGCATCACCTGTCACCATAAGGTGCATCTGCATGCACATCATCCCTAATCTCTTTCTGCTTTTGCCCATCTGAGCTGCCACAGGAGTCACAAGCCTAGTGCTTGTGAAACTCCCCCCACCTGCCAAGAAGAACGTCCTGCAGGCCCCTTTGCAGATCAGACAGAAATACGTCATTCCCTGCATTGGACAGGTGGACACCATCCTGTAAAGCTCCCTCCTAGTCCACAGAATTTCCTGATGGGCAATAAACCCATCGCCATGTTCCATTAGCCCCCGTGCCAGTTCTCTGTTCACCTTCCGACGCGCCCATTCAATGGCCGCGTTACTCCGCGCCCTCCAATTGATCCTCAGGAGCATTGAGGACCACACTATGGTCACTTCAGACCAACACTGCCGGACCACCTGCAAATAGACCAATGCCTGCTCGATCAGGTCCTTTCCTGGCTTGCAGCCCAAGTCGTTCCCTCCCAGGTGCAGCACCAGAACCTGGGGAGGAAGATTGACCAAACCTTGGTGAAACAGGGTGGGAAGGAGGGAGTCCCACTGCATGCCCCATTTGCCGAGCCACTGTATCGACACCTGTTGGGGTAACTGCAGCTGGGATCCAAAGGCCGACATAGAAGCCCTTCGAGCAGCCCAAAATACCATACTGTGCCCACAAATGAGCACCTGTACCGGCATTGGTCGAATCCAAAGATCTAAAGAATAAGAACATCAGGGAAGTGAAGCATCATGAAGGACCAGACAAATCGTGAACATATGACCAGAAAGCTCTGGAGCCATCATGTGCCTGTTTGAAAAGCCTACAGCAGCTGCCGTGGAGGCCGCCCCAATGAGAAAAGAGTGGGTCCCGAAATGACAATGGCCCAGGCCTAGCGCGGATAAGGCCGACTTGATGACAGCCCAGAACTGAAATTTAGTCAATGGTGAACCATCAATATAGCAAAATAAGGGACCTTCCCTTGCCCCACGGTATCCCAGAAAAACCTGCGAAGGGCATAACTCTTCAAATTGGGCCTGGCCGAGGGCCATCATTGTGCCCTTGCCAGACTGATCGGTCTTTGATCTTTGAATGCAGAGGTGGATCAGGGTGGGACGGACCTGCACATCAGAGTACCTCAAGGCCCTCCCAGACGAGTCAGATTTGGAAGCCCAAACCAATTCCAAAATCCTACGGGCCCCAAAGAAGGCCATTAATGCCGCTGTGTGGAAAAGGGAAACCTCATATGGGGAAGAACAAATGGCAGGCCATATAATCCCTGGAGGCCAAGAAGGATATCTGGAGTAAGGGGGCGCCTGGAGTCTGGCAGGGCAGGTGACATCCGTGCCCAACCTTGCACCGCTCACCTAACTTGGAAATCTGATGTGGAGTCATCAACTCCTTTTGCCTTGGCCAAGAAGGCCAAAGAGGCAAGCTTCCCACTCATGGTCCTGGCAGATAGCCCCTTTTTCCTTAAATGTATGCAAAATTGCAACAAGTGGTCCACCAGTAAGGGCCAGGTGTCCTGCAGCTGAAGTCCGCTCCTGAAGGTGCGGAACTCCCTACCTGCTCTGTCGTAGGCAGGTCTAGTGCTGGGGGCTATAGAATTCAGGATAGCGTGCTCGACTTCAGAACGCCACTCTCCCATAGTCTTGCTGGCATGGGGTCTGGTAGTGGACGTGCCCATGGGGCTAATACGTGGAATCTGTCACTCTGGTTTCATGACAAAGCATCGGCAATTGGGTTCCTCAAGCCCGGTACATGGCGGGCTCAGAACCAGATGTTGTGACATAGGCACTGGAGCATAAATGCTCTAACCAATGTCATGACCCTATGGTTTCTAGAGGACAAGGTATTAACAACGTGCACCATGGCCATGTTGTCACACCAAAAGAGGGTGACCGAACTGGCCATTAGGTCGGCCCAGATGTGCACAGCTACGAAAATAGGGAAGAATTCCAGGAAGGTAAGGTCCTGACAAATACCAGTGGCAGCCCAGCTCTCTGGCCATTGGCCAAGGCACCATCGATCCCGCCATATTAGTCAGAAACCCAGGGCACTGGCGGCATCTGAATGGATCTGCAGGTCAGCACGGAGGAGCAACTCACTCCTCCAGAAGAAGACACCATTAAAATCCTGCAAAAATTTAAGCGAGACCCGCATGTCCATGTGCATGATGGAGGTGACCCTGGTACGATGATTCAGCAGTTGAAGACCACACATTGCCCAACATAGCCGGTGCAGGAAGGCGCGGCTGGGGGCTACCACCCTACATGCAAAGTTCAAATGCCCTACTACTTCTTGAAGGGCTCTGAGGGAGACTTTACGAAGCTGCAAGTTGGCTTGAAGTTTAGCCTGAAGGACCTGTAGTTTGTCCTGAGGGAGGTGAGAACATTGTGCGAGGGTATCCAATTCGATCCCTAAGAATGTTAAAGTGACCGACAGGCCCTCGGTCTTCTCATGGGCCAAAGGGACACCCAGGTCAGAGGAAAGGGATACAAATGTTTGGATTAAGTCAGAATATTGACTGCTGCCTCTAAGCCTGGCAGACAGAAAATCGTCCAAATAATGGACCACGTTCTGGGAACCTGACCATTCTCTTACGGCCCAGTCCAGAAAGGTGCTGAACCTCTCAAACATGGCGCAAGAGATGGAGCATCCCATGGGGAGGGTGCGGTTGATGTAAAACTTATTCTGGAAACGGAATCCTAACAGATCAAAGTCAGCAGGGTGGAGAGGCAAAATGAAAAAGGCAGATTTGATATCTCACTTGCCCATCAGAGCCCCAAGGCCAAGATCCCGGATCATGGCCACCAACTCATCAAAGGAGGTATACCGCACCGAGCAGAGATAATCTGGGATCTCGTCGTTAATGGACTGGACCTTGGGGAAAGAGAGGTTATGCATCAATCTAAACTCACCAGGGGATTTCTTGGGCATTATTCCCAAAGGAGAAATCCGAAGGTTGGGTATCGAGGGCGTGGAAAAAGGACCTGCCTCTCATCCTGCCAGTACCTCCTTGTCAGTTTTTTAGGGATGGCGGAGAATTCTGCCATGGATTTCAGTGAGGCTGAATGCACTGGCATTTGGCCCCCCAAAATCCATGGCAGAACGGCCTGCCCCCTGACCCCCCCGCGGATCCCCCCCGGGACAAGACTTACCTGGGGCGGATGTTCCAGACAGTGGCGGCTCCAGCGGCGGCTTCGGCGGCGGCGGCTGGTCTTCCGACAGCTGCCGCGACCGCCATTTGCAATCTGGTCTTTTTCTTTTTTACCCAGACGTGATAGGCTACGTAAAGACTTTTTTACCCAGCACCAGCCAGTCCATGGCTGGAAATCCAGCAGCAGACGGCTCTGGCCTGGCCGGCTGCTCTGCAGAGCCACCGCGGATCAGAGGTGGCTGTCGAGGGTTCCGGGGGGGGAGGACCGGATCGCCTCTCCTCCCGTCGAGGATTCTGGGGGAAGGGACAGAGTGCCTCCCCCCCTCCAGCAGACGCGGCCACCAGAACAAGGTAAGGGATTCGTACATCCCAACAATTTTTTCCCAAACCAAGTGTTGCATGGCGAGGACAGACTTTTGATTACCAGTGAAATACAGCCTTTGCTGACACCGAAAAGGGATCCTAAAGCCCAGCGTGAAGCCACATTCCAAGTAGATCGTGTCCTCCCGGTTAGGGTAGTGTTCTAAAAGCTGAAGGAGCGGCAAAACCTTAACTGGGCTCATGCCCTTTGGGAGGGGTTTTTTGCCCACTACCGGGCTTCCTGCCACCATAGCCTTCCTTCGGGGGACCCCTCCATCCCCTGGCTCTAGGGCAGGAGGTGCAGGAGTGCTAACTGCCACAAAGGGAACATTCATGATGGAAGCGGCACAGTTTATGGGAGCAGGAGCCTTTGGAGCTATACTCCCAGCACAGCCAGCTGTGTTGAATCCCTGGACCCGCAATGGGCCTGGAGGCCATTGCGGGAGACAGCTTGGCAAAAATGTGGCCACTGTCAGATCTGTCCCTGAAGCCTGGCCTGGAAGGGGTCATAAATTGGAGCCAAAGATCCTGGTCCTTTAGGTCCCAATGCATGGAAGGGTCAATGGCGGCCCTCCGGCGGAAGGCCTCATCATAGGCCAGCCAGGCATTCCCTTCACACTCCGTGTAAGCCCTATAGATTATGTCCAAGTACTTGGTGAGAACCCACCCCCTGTCAGAGAATCCCTGCTGGAGGATGCCAGCATAAATCAAGAAACCAGGCAACCAATTTGCCCAGGTCCGTGGCACCTTCCGCCCCTTACCACGCTAAGGCTCCTTATCGTGGTTATTTCTTTGTCACAAGAATCGGGCTCCTGAAACAACAGGGAAAAGACATCTACAAATTCCCCCTTCAAAATTTTTTCCTTGGTGGTTACTGTCAGGTGGAAGCCAATAGGCGAAGAAGTAGCCGCAGTGGGCATGGCTCCCCTTCCCAGGTTAGCATATGGATCAGCTGGTGCCATTAATGATGTTGAGAGAGAAGGCAGGGGGGGAACGGGGGCCGAGCCAATCTGGCAGGTCCCTGCCAAATGCTGGCACAAGCCAAGTTAAGCGGCTGGGACTGCTGAGGCAGTGTGGATGTGAGGGAGGTGTCCCCAGTGGTAACCGGCAGGAGAGGCGCTGCACCAAGCCTCACTGAAGGAGGGGGACCGTCTGCAGGAGCAATGGAACTGTGGGCTGTGGCTAAATCCCAGGCTGGGCCATACTGGATGCGGAGTCCGAGGTGTCTGTAGTAGGGATGTACGAAAGTCACTTACCTTTTCACGGATTGTGTTCATGGGGCGGGAGGAGCTCCATCCCTCCCCCTGGAATCCTTGAAGGGGGAGAGGCGATCAGGTCCTCCCCCCCGGAATCCTGCCCAGCCGGCTCTGCTCCATGGTGGCTCTGCGGAGCAGCCGGCCAGGGCTCTCCGCAGCCAGATTTCTGGCCACGGACTGGCTGGTGTGGACGCAAATGGTGACATTACATAGCCTATCATGGCTGGGCAAAAAAAAACGGCGTACGCAAATAGCGGCGGCTATGGCGGCCACCAATATTTTGGCCATCTAATGCGAAGAGAAAACTCTCAGGAAAAGACCCTGATTAGGGATGTACAAAATTGCCCTTACCTGTCTCCGCTGGGTTCCGCTGGGGGGGGGAGGCGCTCCGTCCCTCCCCCCGGAATCCTGGCTGGCCTCCTCCACTCTGCGGGGATTCTGCGGAGCCACTGGCCGGCTCTGCCAGCAGCCGGACATCCGGCCGCTGGCTAGCAGGGACGGAAATGGCGGCGGCCATAGCCGCCGCCGTTTGCATCCCTGTAGTCAGCCGTGATAGGCTACGTAAATCTTTATGTAGCCTATTACGTCTGACTTAAAAAAAAACAACAACAACGCATGTACGCAAATGGCGGCGGCTCCGGCCACCACCATTTGCGTTCCTTATTTTGGGCCGTCTTAGTCTACGTAAAGATTTACATAGACTAAGACGGCGAAAATAAGGGGAATGCAAATAGTGTAGCGGACGCTATTTGCGTTCCCCCTTATTTTCTCCGTCTTAGTCTATGTAAATATTTACATAGACTAAGACAGGCCAAAATAAGGAACGCAAATGGCGGCGGCCGTAGCCGCTGCCATTTGCGTACGCGCGTGTGTTTTTTTTTTAAGTCAGACATGATAGGCTACATAAAGATTTATGTAGCCTATCATGTTTTTTTTTTTAACCTAGCCATGATAGGCAACGTAAATCTTTACGTAGCCTATCATGTCTTTTTTTTTTTTTAACACTGGAAATGGCAGCGGCGGCAGCTGGTTGGAAGACCGGCCGCCGCCACCACTGCCGCCACCGAACTGCCGCCAGAGCCACCACCAGAGCCTCCGCTGCCCAGAAGATCCGCCCCAGGTAAGTCTCATCCCAGGGGGGATCTGCGGGGGGGCGAGGGGTGGCAGGCCATTCTGACACGGAGTTCGGGAGTCCCCACCGAGATCCGTGGCGGAATTCTCTGCCATCCGTAACCCTGATGCTGGGAAAGACTGAAGGCAAAAGGAGAAGGGGATGGCAGAGGATGAGATGGCTAGATAGCATCACTGATGCAATGAATATGGACTTGAGCACACTCCGGGAGATAGCGCAGGACAGGAAGGCCTGGCGTGCTATGGTCCATGGGGTGACGAAGAGTCAGACATGACTGAACGACTGAACAACAACAACGGCAGCTGCCATTTGCGTTTCCTATTTTTCGCCATTCTAGCCTACGTAAATATTTACCTAGGTTTTACGGCGAAAAAAAGGAAACCGCAAATAGCGTAGTGGGCGCTATTTGTGTTTCTCTTTTTTTTCACTGTAAAAGCCTATGTAAATATTTACGTAGGATAATACGTCGGGAAAAAGAAGAACACAAATAGTGCCCACTCTGCTATTTGCGGTTCCCTTTTTTTTCCCGCCGTAATTGCCTACGTAAATATTTAGATAGACTAGAACGGTGAAAAATAGGGAACGCAAATGGCCGCTGCTGTAGCTGCCGCCATTTGCATACGCTGTTGGGTTTTTTTTTAACACAGCCGTGATAGGCTACATAAAGACTTACGTAGCCTATCACGGCTCGAAGGACACCAATGGCGGCCGCTGCAGCCCGGCCGCGGCCGGCCAGGATACCAGCCGTCACTGGAGCCACTGCTGGAACTGCCGCTGCTGCCGCCGAATCCACTGCATCCACCCAGGTAAGTTCCATCCCAGGGGATTCCGCAGGGGAGGGGCAGGGGGGGCAGGAGGCCGTTCCGTCACGGGTTCCAGGGGACAAGTTTCCGGCCTCACTGGAATCCGTGGTGGAATTCTCTGTCATCCCTAGTCTGTAGACATCAGTGGCAGAGGGAAAGGCCAAACTAAGGGGTAAACCAAGGCATCCAACCCCATGGCCCAGTATGTCCCCTGCCCACCCATGTGAAGTGAGTTGCGGAGGCCGTCTCACCTGAAACCAAGGTAGTCATTAGGGATGGTGGAGAATTCCTCCACAGATTTCAGTGAGGCTGAATGCACTAGCATTCGGCCCCCTGAAACCCGTGGCGGAACAGCCTCCCACCCCCCGTCCCCCACGGAATCCCCCCCGGGACGAAGCTTACCTGGGGCGGATGTTCCGGCAGCAGTGGCTCTGGCGGAGGCTCCGGCGGCAGTGGCGGCAGCTGGCCTCTTGGCCGGCTGCTGCGGAATCAAATGGCGGCCACCATAGCGGCCGCCATTTGTGTCCGGCCAGGCTGCCATGATAGGCTACGTAAGTATTTATGTAGCCTATCATGGCAAAGGCAGCCACGCAAATGGCGGCCACCATGCCATTTGCGTAGCTGCCTTTGCCGTGATAGGCTATATAAATACTTATGTAGCCTATCACGGCAACAACAACAACAAAAAACGCGTACGCAAATGGTGGTGGCAATGGTGGCCGCCATTTGCGTTCCCTTTTTTTTGCCATTTGAGCTTATGTAAATATTTACGTAAGCTATTATGGTGAAAAAAAAGGGGAACACAAATAGCGTAGTGGGCGCTATTTGCGTTCCCCTTTTTTTCGCCATAATAGCTTATGTAAATATTTATGTAGGCTAAAACAGTGAAAAAAAGGGAACACAAATGGAGGCCACTGTAGCTGCTGCCATTCGCGCATGCGGTTTTCTTTTTCCGGAAGGCTGCCCAGCGGCCAGATGTCCGGCTGTGGGTGGCCCTGGCCAGCAGCTCTGCGGACTCTCTGCGGAGCGGAGCAGAGCCAGCCAGATCAGGATTTCGGGGGGAGGTGCGGAGTGCCTCCCTCCCACAGCGAATCACCCTGTTGAAAAGGTAAGTGACTTTCGTACATCCCTAGTAGTCATGCTTGCATCCCCTGCCTGCAAGGCGGAAGACGTGGCCTGGGTCACTGGAGATAAAAGTGCCCCAGGAAGGTGACCCACCTCCGTTGGTGGTGTACCGTCAAGGTGAGCTGTTGAGGATGAGGTGGAGGCTTCGATCGCCTCCAGACACGCTGAAATAGAAAGCAACAGTGAACATTGCATCTGCTGTCGCATTCTTTTGGGATGGACCTCTGTGGTATCCTTGGGCCCGGCCGGGGGCGGGGGAATACCAGAGGACCGCTCAGCGGCTTCCAGGCAGGAAAGGATTGAAGCCAAGACTGGACCCGCATTATCCTCAGACTCAGAGGCAGGTTTACGCTGTGGCCTTTTTGCGGGAGGCCATGGAGCTTTCCCTTTCCCCGTTTTTACCACCCTGGCCCTTTTTGGGAGGCATGGTGAGACAAAGAAAAGACAATGACAAAGTGGGAGAGACAGAGGTTTAGGAGTCAGAGACCACCCAAAGCCACACTGCAGGCCTAACTACTGACAAAAAAACAGGGGGAGACTGGAACCCGGATCCCTGGTCACAGCACACTAACCACTATTCCACACTAGCTCCAGGGGGATCCAGACCAGGGCTGGCCGGCAGGGCTGCAATTGGCCAGAACTGGTCCCTCAGGCCTTTTGATGCTGGAAGGCAGGCCATAGGCCTAAGGGCCCAGAGATGGCAAAGGGCGCCAGCCAGTAACCTCCCTCCCTGGCTCAGGGAAAGCCCACAATCTTTGGGCCTATGGCCCAGGGAATCTGGCCCCTGGTGACTGGGCAGATGCAGGCCCTGGGGAAGGCGTTGGGGGGAGGATAGTGCCTCCACACAAAAGGTGCAGACTTGTGGGGAGCAAGCCCAACAGCTGCCTGCTGACGAGCACATGCCCCGAGTCATCGGCTGCCCAAGCTGCAGTTGCCGGGCGAACGGCAGATGAAAAAAATCTGCTGGGACTGCCACCGGCCCGCAGTAGAGGAGCGTGGCCTCTGCCAACGGTAAAGACCAGCAAGGCAGTCCGCTGCATCTGCAGGGCAGGAGGAAGGCAAGGGGCAGCCAAAGGGCAAGGAGGGGACCTAAAGGAGGAGCACGCTGTGCGCGCTGCCACCCAGGACTGCCGCCGCCCTGCAGCAGAGGGGTGTAGCTGCTGCCACAGGCAGAGCCCAGTAAGGCCATCCACCACATCAGCTGGGGCCCAAGCACAGCCACCGGAGAGGCGAGCGGCACGTGTGCCACTGAAGCGAGTACCGGCACCCCCAAAGGCGCAGCATGTGGCAGCATGGATGGGGTGAGCCAGCCGAGCTGGGACCGCCACCGCCCTGTGGCAGTGAGGCACAGCCGCAGCCGGCAAAGCCAGGCAAGAAGAGGCAAGGGGCATGTGTGCCACCGAAGCAAGTGCCGGCACCCATGGAGGCATGGCAAGTGCCAGCAGCCGCAAGGACGGGGTGAGCCTGGCGAGCGTCGAGCCAAGCACATGCAGACAGGTGGTAGTTGTAGGAGAGAGATCCGAACGTCCCGGCGAGGAAGGAGGCAAATATTTTCTCTTTTGCTCCGAAGCCACGTGAGCGAGAGAGCTTTGGTTGGGAGGGGGGCAGAGCTTAAGGCAACTCTGCCTGCCCCTCCCTGCTTGGGGGTGCCACTGGGGGTGCCAATGGCAGGCACCCATGTCATCTCTCCCCACCCACCTGCAATATCCCTCCCCTTACAGCCAGACAAGCTGACACTCGGGTTAGGGCATTTCTTATGAAACCTCTTACGTAACAAAATTTGCATGTTTTTCCGCATGATGAAAAAAAGTTTGGCATCCATCTGTGAGCAGACAACAGAACAAAAGGTGCCTGACAAACTGTGAAACACAAGCAGAGCAGATTTTACGTCATCTGCACATCCCTACCGGGCACTGAGAAGATCATGACATAGGTGCCAGGTGAGCCTCTCCAGGGAGGGCATTCCACAGGGGAGTGCCAAAGGGCCCTCTCCTTAATAGCCACCTGCCTATGGATGGGCGGATTACTTCCCCCGTTCCGGTCCAGGGAGTCCACAGTGGGGGGGAGGCAATCCGTACCTCCCCCCAGAATCCTCCCCAGCCGGCTCTGCTCTGCAAATGGCATCTGGTGTAGCGGTCGCCATTTGCGTCCCTGCGTTAGTCTTGATAGGCTACGCATATATTTACGTAGCCTATCACGGCAAAGAGTAGCAATGCAAATGGCATAGCGGATGCCATTTGTGTCCCTGCTCTTTGCCGTGATAGGCTACGTAAATACTTACATAGTCTATGACAGCTGAAGTAGGGACACAAATGGTGGCCACAGACCAGGGCAGCCATTCGCTGCTGCAGACCTGGGCAGGGGATGGACCAGCTGACGACAGGTAGGATCCATCCCGGGAAAATTTTGCAGGGTGGCGGGGGGGAGTGCTCCTTTCCGCCATGGACTCCAGGGGGCTGGATTCTAAAGAATCCGGCCTCATTGGAGTCTGTGGCAGAATTCTCTAACATCTCTACACCTGCCTCACCTCATTTGGCAGGGACAGTTGGAGAAGAGCCTCTGAAGATGATCATTGGGTCCTGTTAGTGAGTTGCTTGGTTTCATAGAGAACCAAACAGACCTAGGGGTGGGCGAACCACCCTGTGCCCACCCTGTACACTGCTCACTGGACCCCCGCCACTTACCTGCCCCTGTTCGACTCCCTGGTCAAGCCAGTAGGCGGTCCGTGGGTGAGTAGTGCGCTGACACCGGACTCCTCAGCAAGCCACCATTTTGCATAAAATTTGCATAAAAATGGCAGGTTGTTGTTTTACATAAAATACATTTTACATAAATGGCAGCTGTAAAGTGTCCATTTACACAAGATTACAGGTGTGAATGGTCTATTCATGCCCTTAATCTTACATAAATGGCAGCTTTACGACCACCATTTCTGTAAAATGTCTTTTACATAAAAATGAGCCACCATGTTTACACAAAATGGCAGCTCGCTGAGGAGTCAGGCTACTCCTTGCCAGGTCCCTATGGACCACCTGCTGGCTCAACCAGAGAGCTGAACATGGCGGGTTAGTGGCGGTGGTCCATGGATGGGGGTCTGGGGGGCCAAGCGGGATGGAGTCTAGTGGACTCCACCCCGCTCTCAGATTCCTGCGACATCCCTAAACAGACCCCATATTGGCCAGAGAAGTGTAAGCTAAGCATCTTCACCATCAACTTTTGTTGATGCAGGAAAACACGGGCAAAGGGATAAACATAAGCAGCTTTGTCACATCCACAAGGCTAGATCATACATTATCAGATTCTAATAAAACCTAAGAAACTGTATATGCCCTCAAGCAGGAATGGACAGGGGGTGGGGAGGGAATTGTGCAAGGTATGCATGTCTCACACATACAGTGATTTATCTCTCAAATGTGTTATGAATAGGTTTCCTTCTTCTGCATCATTGAGACAGCCATCTAGGTTAAGCACACTTTTAATGAGAGTATATTTGCAGGAAGAGAGAGCGAGTCCTTTCCCTTGGGGCAAGCACCACCTTTTCTAATCATCTGACAAGTTCTACAAGTTTTAGTTGGGGTTTCACACTGGTTGAGCCCTCAATTATTTTGTGTAAAAAATATTTAAAAACTCAGGGTTTTGTGTGTTTTTTAGCAGCCACATATGCCATCTTTGTGATTGGAGCTGTCGTGTCTGATCATCCTCCCCTTTCGCAATCAAGAAAACAGAGATCCATCATTCAAGGTGTTATGGCTTGATTATGCTACAGGCAAGCCTTTCCACAAGGCACATTCAAGGAAGCTCTCAGCTGCCCCAGGCTCTCAATGTCTAAGATTTCTATTAGGGAAAACAATCCGCATGGTAGTGAAGTTGCCAACAGTTTGCCCATAGACACCAATGGTCAAACCTGCCTAACAGTGATGCCCCTCCCTTAGGGCAGCTCCCTTCTACATTGTCATCTAAGGGTGGCTATCCTGGCAGATCATCTTAGCCCCATCCCTAACCCCACCCACTTTGACTTGTGATGTGCTCTGGCATCTCTCAAATCACACCCCTATTCCTCCTCCTCAGAAACTTGAGTTCCGACAGTGGGCGGGGGAGGCAGTGACTCAGCTAGGGATGTACGAAAGTCACTTACCTTTCGGCGGATTATGTTGATGGTGGGGGGGAGGCGTTCCATCCCTCCCCCCGGAATCCTCGATGGGGGGGAGGCGATCTGTTCCTCCCCCCCCACCCGGAATCCTCCACGGCTGGCTGTGCTCCATGGCAGCTCCACAGAGCAGCTGGCCAGGTCCAGGCCAGAACCGTCCGCAGCCAGATTTCCAGCCACGGAGGGCTCTGGGTAAAAAAAAACCACAAAAAAACACGTACGCAAATGGCGGCGGCTATGGCCGCCGCCATTTGCATTCCTTATTTTTGGCCATCTTAGTCTACATAAATATTTATGAAGACTATGATGGCGAAAATAAAGGGGAATGCAAATGGTGTAGCAGGTGCTATTTGCGTCCCTTTTTGATTCACCGTTTTAGCCTACGTAAATATTTACGTAAGATAAATCAGCGAAAAATAAGGAACACAAATCGTGGCCGCCGTAGCTGCCGCCATTTGCGTACGCTGCAGGGTTGTTGTTGTTGTTGTTGTTTTGAGGTTAGCCATGATAGGCTAAGTAAATTCTTACATAGCCTATCACGCTTCTCTGGCTGGATGCAAATTTGCGTCCGTACCAGGCCGTCTGAGGCCGAAAATCCAGCTGCGGATGGCCCTGGCCAGCTCCTCCACGGCCTGGACGCAGAGCGGAGCTGGCCATCGAGGATTCCGGGGGGGAGGACCAGATCGCCTCCCCCCATGTCGAGGATTTCACGGGGAGGGATGGAGCAAAGGTAAGTGAATTTCGTACATCCCTAGTAATCTGAGAGTGAAGATGAGAAGCAGGACAAAAAGTAAGGATGCACGAAAGTCACTTACCTTTTCAACAGGGTGATTCGCGGACTAAATCCTAATCTGGCCAGCTCTGCTCTGTGGCAACTCAGCAGAGCTGCTGGCCGGGTGCATCTGCAGGCACCAAGTGGAGCCTGCGGCCTCCATTTGCATTCCTGTTTTTTGGCCGTGATAGGCTACATAAATATTTACGTAGCCTATCACGGCCTCTGCAGGGATGCAAATGGCAAGAGGAGCATGGAGCGGCTGAAAAGGGGCATTTCAGGGGGAGTTCTGGGGCGGGGAGAGTGGAGCTGCGTGTATGACACATCCATTGTGTCATACAGCAACTTCCTCTCCCCGTCACCCACCCCCTGCACCACTAGACAGCTGAAAACATCTGTCTAGTGAAAAACAGCAAGGCAGGAGAGGTGTGGAGGGAACGATCACCCTCATGCCTCTCCTGCCTTGCTTTGAATAGGTGGTCACCTCCAAGTTCAGAGGTGGCCACCTATCTAGTTAGGATTGCACCCTAGATCTCTTCTAAATGGAAAAGGACCCCTTTCATTCTACTGTGAAACAAACCTAGAGCACGTACACATTATCAAATGTCAGCCCTCAAATGTCCTGCAATAAACTGCAATAACCTGCACACAAGTATCCATTTTCACTTTGGGACAGAACTGGTGGCATCCTGACATCTAACAAAGCAGACCTACTGGCAGAAATGGGTAAGGAAGCCACAAACTAAAACAAAACACTGGATCGACTGATATGCCAGACAATACATCACTGATATGATCCTCCTGTTTGTGAATACTAAACCCAAATCTGGTCCAGTGAATGAGAATAGAAACAAAGTCTGAATTCAAAGCATTTAAATTGAAAATGTGTAAGCGGAGGGTGAAGAGAAGAAAACATAAAAGATAATTTAAAGCGAGCGTGGGGGATAACCTTACAGCTATTCAGTTTTCTCATCTGAATAAATGTACCTCTGAAAAATTAGAAGGCATTTGGAGAAAAAAAAAACATGTCAGAATGTTTCTATAATTATGTTTGAAACTTGTAAAAGGGTCGCATAAGATAAAACCTCTTTTTGTATTTCTCCTTTTCCCTTAAGATTATTTTTTAAACAGGCACATCAAGCCCATCTAGGATCTTGTTCTTTTTTTCCCCCTCTTGTGCAAGATGAAAATATTGCTGTTAGGAGTTTTCCTCTGCTCTGCTGTACATGTCAAACTGGACATTTCAAATTACATCTTAGCTGCCAAGATAAAGATGTCCTCCTAAGTGTGCTAATATCTGGGAATTATATTTGGCAGAGGGTTGCTATAATAGAAACATAATTGTAATTGAGACATTTAAGCTGCCCCTGTGCAAGAAATCCTTTCCTGTACATCTGGTGCTTCCTGGAAACTTAAACACCAGGGACTTCATTTTAATTTGCCTAATGCCATGTTCCACTCGGTAATGATGGCTATGAACTATCCCACTAATCTCTCCAATGTCAATTTCACACACAGACAGTGGTCATAGGGTTGTGATTAGGTTTCTCCAGGTAAATTCATTTTGCACTGGTGGATCCTACAGCAAACAGACATTACAGCAAGCAGGACTGTGTGCAGTTAAATAGGGAAGCCCTTCTTCCTTGGCAATTATCAAGATGTTGTCTGCTGCTTGCCTCCTATTGTCAAATGGATATGAACCTCAGAAAGGCAAACTTCCATTCTAGCTGGAGGCTGGAGCATCCTTCAGGCCAGATTGGTAATACTCGGGACCATATAAGCACGCAGTGATTCTCCCCACCAAACTAGAGTTGTCAGTGACATTATAGGTCTCAGAGCTGGGTTTGTGGTGAAGATGTACATCATCTTCTTAATCAGTAGAGCTAGTGGCTGTGATGTCAGTGGGACGGTGAATCCATTCTGGGTTTCAGCCCAAACCAGTCAGAACTCTAAGGAGCTATCCAAGGTGGTGATAGAATCATAGAATCATAGAATAGTAGGGTTGGAAGGGGCCTACAAGGCCATCGACTCCAACCCCCTGCTTAATGCAGGAATCCAAGTCAGACCATCCCTGACAGATGGCTGTCCAGCCTCGTCTTGAACGCCTCCAGTGTGGGAGAGCCCACCACCTCCCCAGGTAATTGGTTCCTTAGTCGTACTGCTCTAACAGGAAATTTTTCCTGATGTTCAGCTGGAATCTGGCTTCCTGGAACTTGAGCCCATTATTCCGTGTCCTGCACTCTGGGATGATTGAGAAGAGATCCTGGCCTTCCTCTCTGTGACAACCTTTCAAGTACTTGAAGAGCGCTATCATATCTCCCCTCAGTCTTCTCTTCTCAAGGCTAAACATGCCCAGTTCTTTCAGTCTCTCTACATAGGGCTTTGTTTCCAGTCCCCTGATCATCTTTGTTGCCCTCCTCTGAACCCTCTCCAGTTTGTCTGCATCCTTCTTCAAGTGTGGTGCCCAGAACTGGACACAGTACTCCAGATGAGGCCTAACCAGTGCTGAGTAGAGGGGAACTAGTACTTCCCGGGATTTGGAAGTTATGCTTCTATTAATGCAGCCCAAAAGAGCATTTGCCTTTTTTGCAGCCACATCACATTGTTGGCTCATATTCAGCTTGTGATCAACAACATAGCTCCATTAGAGTTGTGACTGGTTCTGACTGAAACCCAGAGGGGCTTTACCACCCCATGGCATCACAGCCACCAACCTCCACTGTTGTTAATTCATTTATATCCTCTACAAATGTGTCTAATCCAGGGGTAGGAGGCAACCTGGCACCTTCCATATGCTTTGCACTGCAACACCCATAATCTCTGATCCTTGACCATGCTGGCTGGGGCAGATGGGGGATGTAGTTCAAAATATCTGGAAGCCACCAGGTTGCTTACCCTTAGTCTAATCTCTATTCAAAGCATCTGATCCAGCAGCCATCACCATATCATGCAGCAGAGAGTTCCACAAATTAATTACAGGTTGTGTAAAGTAATGCTTTGTTTTGTCTGAAATGCCCAGGAAAGAGCAGACCCACAGAGGAGGTCAGAGAATCCCGCCCACCCTCACTGCCACCATAGGTCATAGACCTCTGCAAAACAGACCTTGAGTCAACAAGCTAAATAGATTTTAGATGCTTTCTCACTGCTCTAAAATACCCATGGTTTACAAGAAAGGGGAAGAAGAATGGATTAAGGCCCCCCTCTACCAATCATAAACTTTCAGGAGTCACCAAACAGTGAGACAGAACTAGGGATGGCAGAGAATTCCACAACGGACCCAAATGAGGCCGGATTTCAAAGAGTCCATGGGTGAATGGGGCACTCACCTCCGCCCCCCTCCAGAATCTGTCCGGGCCAGCTCCTCTGTGCAGCGATCCTGCGGAGCCGGCCACCAGGTCTGCATCACGGGTGATACGGCCGGCCACCATTGCCATGCCACATCACTGGGCTAACTCCAGATGCAAATGGCATCCACTATGCCATTTGTGGCCATAATGCTTTTAGGTTAACCTAAATGCTGCCATTCACGGCTGCATTTAGGTTAATCTAACAGCTTTACGGCCACAAATGGCATCCACTACGCCATTTATATCCCTTTTTTTTGACGCGATAGGCTTGGGAACAACTAGGAATGTGTGTACAGGCAAAACCAAACTCGTCAACATTCTTCAAATTCCACCTCAAAGCTTGTTCCATCTCGTGTCTGTATCAGATCACACTCTTTGTTTTTGTTTTTCCCTTTTGCATGAAAATGAGTGCATATTTCTGTGTGTTTTTTTCCAAATATATACATCAATCATGCACTTCGTTGAAATGTATGCATTCTTCTCCCATTGATTAAAGTATCTTTGTGTGCATTTTTCAAAAGTATGTATTTGAATGCACATTTTTCAAATGTATGCATGCTGTCAAATGCATGGGGGGTCTGCAAATCACATTGAAAGCTCACAAACATCTTCAATTGCAGATTGCTTTTGACTCCATGTTTAGTTCAGAAGGTGCAAACTGGGTAAATCCTGATCAAAAAAGGACTGAAACAAAATTTTCATACATCCCTAGGGACAACATTCAGCAAAATAAACTATCAAAATTCCACAGAAATTCAAAATTCACGTAGGTAAAAGGAGACTGGCCCAAATTACCTTCGGAGACTTTCCAACAATGTAGCGCTACTACTGAGAATGCCTTGTCTCCATTGCTTCACATTGTGGAGATGGGGTGGAGATACATATGCAATATTTATGCACACATAGGGTTGGGGGAGAATTTCTCCCCGAAACTTCAGGGGGCCGAGTGCCAACGCATTCGGTCCTCCGAAGGTTGTTTGGAGAGAAATTATCCGCCCCCCCGCCCCCCCCGGGATGGGACTTACCTTTCACGAATGTTGCTCCCGGCGGCGGGTCCCAGCGGCAGTTCGGCAGGTTTTCATCAGGGGCAGGGGTGGCAGCTGGTCTTTTGACCGGCTGCCGCCGCCACCATTACAAGAAAAGTAAAAAAAAAAACAACACACCCCTGTGATAGGCTACATAACGATTTACGTAGCCTATCATGGCTAGATTTGCAAAGTCACCTGTGATAGGCTATGTGACGATTAACGTAGCCTATCACAGCTGACTTTGCAGATCTAGCCGTGATAGGCTACGTAAATCATTACGTAGCCTATCACGGGGCTTTTTTTTTTTTTTTCCTTTTGAAGTTCGCAGCCGGGGAGGTGGGGCGCTTCTCCCCGGCCTGAATTTCGGCCGGGCGAGGTGGGAAGCATCCCCCCCTGGCCTGAACTTCGGGGGGAGAAGCGAAGCGCCTCCCCCTCACCGCGAAGCAAGCTGCGAGACCAGGTAAGTGACTTTCGTACATCTCTATGCACACATTATCTTGGATTTGGAGATGTATATTTTTAGACAGTTGTCTCTTTAAAACTCATGCAAGTGTGTGTTTAATTCTATTTAATAAGTAATAAACTGTGATCAAAATTAGATTAGGCTTCCATTCACATGCAGCTTAAAGAGACACACAGCTAAAAATATACAAGTGCACAATTCAAATAAGGGCTACTTCTTCTAGATTAGGGGAGGAGCCATAGGTCAATAGTAAAGCACATGCTTTGCATACAGAAAGTCCCAGGTTCAGTCACAGACATTTCCAGTTAAATGGACCACATAGCAGGTGATGTGAATGGCCACTGCCTGGGACTCAGAAGAGCCTCTACCAGTCAGAACAGTCATAAGGCAACTCCAGTATGCACTAGGAATGCTGGAGAAATCCGAGACGGATTACAGTGAGCTCAGATTTCTAAGGATCCAAACTACAGAATCTGCTGCAGAGCGCCCCCCTCAGGCTGCGTGGAGTCTGTGGATTTACGGATTATTTTTTTGTTACTTTCCCGAAATTTACACATCTAAAGCCATAGAAAAATGCATAAGTTTCTGCTGAGGAGACACTGAATGGAATGGGGGACAATTAGGGATGGCAGAGAATTCCGCCACGGATTCCAGTGAGGCCTGATTCTTTAGAATATGGCCCCCTGGAATCCGTGGCAGAATGGCCTTCTGCCCCCTGCCCCCCCCCGTGGAATGCCCCTGGGACAGCACTTACCTGGGGTGGATGCGGCGGATCCGGCAGTGGCGGTAAATATTTACGTAGGCTAGAACGGCGAAAAATAAAGGAATGCAAATAGCATCCGCTATGCTATTTGTGTTCCTCTTTTATTTCGCCGTTTTATCTTCCGTAAACATCTACGTAAGATAAATCGGTGGAAAATAGGGAATGCAAATGGCGGCCGCCGTAGCTGTCGCGATTTGCGTACGCTGCGGGGGGGTTGTTGTTTTTTAGGTTAGCCATGATAGGCTATGTAAATTCTTACGTAGCCTATCACAGTTGTCTGGCTGGATGCAAATGGCGGCCACTACGGCAGCCGCCATTTGCGTCCACACTAGGCCATCCGCGGCTGGAAATCCAGCTGCGGACGGCCCTGGCCAGCTGCTCCGCGGAGCGGAGCCGACCGTCGAGGTTTCCGGGGGGGACAACCGGATTGCCTCCCCCCCATCAAGGATTCCGCAAGGAGGAACGGAGCAAAGGTAAGTGAGTTTTGTATATCCCTAGGGACAATACACCAAATGTTATGTACTGAGGTAAATTATGTAAGTACTTACATAAATATTTACGTAATTATTTGTGTATTTTTCCACATGATGAAAAAAAATCGCATCCGACTGTGGGTGGACAATGGAATGAAAGGCGCCTGACAACCCATGAAACACAGACGGAGTGGATTTTACAGTCCGTACATCCCTAGTATGAACACAAGAACACAAAATATACATACTGTATGTAAGATCTGAACAGCTTATGTTTATCCTAATTCCGCTCTAAACTATGCACAAAATAGCAATGCAGCCATATGATAAAATAATGCAACTTTATTTAAAATACTACTATCTTATATAAATGAATGAAGCTCCTGTGTCCTTAAGTGTGTCTGTTTTTAGCAGCAAATAAGTATTAGTGTTTCTACAGACACAAACCTGAATGTCATAAAAAGGCAACTGACTTTTATATATTACAGCCAAACCCTTTCTCATGGGAGATGAGGGGAAACATAGGAGTACAATCTAAATTTGAAATTAGGAAAATGTGTGGCTATGGTTGTAAATTCAAATGGTATTCGATTCTCTGTAGAAGCAATAATGAAACATTTTCAGAGAATCCCTTTGATAGCTTGATCAATACTGTTTATTTTTCTTCAAAAGGGTGGGGGAGGCGGAAAGAGTGGCTTAAATCACAAACACTAGCAAACTTTCTGGATCTAGACTCAAGCTTGCACATCTTTTGAATATGCTTATGGTGCATGTCAAGAAGTCTATTTTCTTTCCGAGGCTGAGAAGTAGGGATGTACGAAAATTCTGCCATGGGACTCGGGGAGGTGGTGGAATGGCCTGCCACCCTCCCGCTGCTGCCATTTCCAGTTTAAACAAAAAAATAATGTGATAGGCTACGTAAAGATTTATGTAGCCTATCACGGCTAGGTTTAAAAAAAAACACCTGATAGGCTACGTAAATGTTTATGTAGCCTATCATGTCTGACTTTTTTTAAAACAACAACGCGTGTATGCAAATGGCGGCGGCTACGGCCGCCGCCATTTGCGTTCCTTATTTTGGCACGTCTTACTCTATATAAACATTTACGTAGACTAAGACGGCGAAAATAAGGGGAATGCAAATATCGTAGTGGACGCTACGCTATTTGCGTTCCCCTTATTTTCGCTGTTATGATAGGCTACATAAACATTAGGCCGCCATTTGCGTACACGCTTTTTTTTTTTTCCAAAGTCAGCCGTGATAGGCTACGTAAACATTTACGTAGCCTATCACTGCGTTTTTTAAAAATCTAGCTGTGATAGGCTACGTAAATCTTTACTTAGCCTATCACATTTGTTTGTTTGTTTTACTTGGAAATGGCGGCGGCAGCCGGTCAGAAGACTGGTCGCCGCCGAACCGCCGCCGAACCACCTCCAGAGCCGCTGCCGCCAGGGACATTTGAGCAAGGTAAGTCCTGTCCCAGGGGGGGCAGTGGGGCAGACCGTTTCTCCACCAATTTCAGGGGGCCAAATGTGCTGTCATTCGGCCTCCCCATGATTCGTGGAGAAATTCTCTGAGATCCCTAGAGGAAGGCAGTGTTGTGTATAACTCCAGGGAAGAGGTGGAGCTAGTGCTGTGCTAAAATCTGTCAGATTTCCTGAAAGTTTTCTTCTCTCATGAAAGAAACTTCCATTGTTCTCTCTGGATATTTTGTAATGTATTTTTGTGGTGTATCTGAGCTTTCTTAATCACTCCAAGGCAGCCAAGGGTGCTGTGTTTCTGTTTTCTTTCTGTTACACATCTCTCCAGTGCTCTGCAGCCCTCCAGGCTGCCTGATCTGAAAAAGCCCTATGGGAGGAATGACTTCAGGATGTCTTCTCCTGTACTTCAGTTGAAGTATGGGAAGCTGAGGAGGCCACAGGCTGCCTGAGAAATAATTGTACAATGAAAATGGGACATTTGCACAGATTCCTCTGCCCACTCCTAAGTAAGGTAAGCACAAGAAACCCAAAGCCAACCTATGAGAATTTATCTGAACTTTTCTTCACAGTTGAATTTCTTTTCAAAGGTAATTTCTTTTCTATCAAATTGAATGAGAATGGCAAAAAAAAAAAAAAAAATGGGGGAGTTTTTCTGTCACAACACTATTTCCAGTCCCTCTCCTAATGATTTCTAAATATGTAATTCTCCTTTTTTTTTCACAGCTGCTGCAGACTGGGTCAGCATTCGCATTGAGTTATCCATCATGACCCTAAGATCCCTTTCCTGGTCAGTCACCACCAGCTCAGGCCCTGTCAGTGTATATGTAAATTAGGGATGGCGGAGAATTTCTCCCCGAAACTTCGGGGGGCCGAGCACCAACGTGTTCTGCCCCCCGAACAAGTTTTGGGGAGAAATTCTCTGCACCCCCCCGCACCCCGCACCCCCCCCCCGGGATGGGACTTACCTTTGCTGAATGTCCCTCCCGGCGGCGGGTCCGGCCGGCGGTTCGGCGGGTCTTCGTCAGGGGCGGGGGCAGCAGCCGATCTTTCGACCCACTGCCGCCGCCGCCATTGCAATAAAAGAAAAAAAAAAAACGCCCCCGTGATAGGCTACATGACGATTAACGTAGCCTATCATGGCTAGATTTGCAAAGTCAGCCGTGATAGGCTACGTAACTCGTCACTTAGCCTATCACGGGTGACTTTAAAAAAAAAAAAGCGCATATGGATAATGGCGGCCCCCATAGGGGGCCACATTCCCATTCCTTATTTGGTCGCTGTAGTCTACGTAAATGTTTACATAGACTACGGCGAAAATAAGGGCAACGCTATTTGCGTTGCCCTTATTTTCGCCGTAGTCTACGTAAACATTTACGTAGACTACAGCAACCAAATAAGGAACGGGAATGGCGGCTCCCTATGGGGGCCGCCATTTGCGTATGCACTTTTTTTTTTTTTTCTTAAAGTCACCCGTGATAGGCTACGTGGCGATTTACGTAGCCTATCACGGCTGACTTTGCAGATCTAGCCGTGATAGGCTATGTTAATCATCACGTAGCCTATCACGGGGTTTTTTTTTTTTTTTTAACTGTTTAGTTCGCGGCCGGGCGAGGCGAGGCGCCTCCTCCCCGGCCTGAATTTCGGCCGGGCGAGGCGGGAAGCCTCCCCCCCGGCCTGAATTTCGGCCGGGCGAGGCGGGAAGCCTCCCCCCCCCGGCCTGAACTTCGCGGGGGGAGCAACGAAGCGCCTCCCCCCCACCGCGGGAAATCTTCGAGGACAGGTAAGTGACTTTCGTCCACCCCTAATGTAAAGTCATGTTTTTGAGCCCACGTGCATCGCTTTACACATTCTTACATTAAAATGTATTTCTTATTTAATGCCCATTCACCCAGCTTGGCAAGATCCATTTCGAGCTCTTTGCTGTCACTTCTTGCTCTAACCACGCTAAAGAATTAGTTTTCATCAGAAAACTAGGCCACTTCACTGCTCACCCCTAACTCCAGATCGCATATTAATAAGTTTAAAAGCATCAGTCCCAGCACAGCTGGTTCCTGTGTGCTGACATACACTAGGGATGGATGTATCTGTCAATCTCAGTCTTTGAGGTCAAGCAGCATAAGCTGGTGGTATCTGCACAAGCTTGTGATTTTTTTTTTAAAAAAAATCCATATGAAAATGTATATGCATTTTTGTACTGTATGTATTAATGTACACATATTTAAACATACAGATTTTTAAAGGCACACAATTTTGGACGTATGCACCCATTGACTAAAGTGTGTCTGTGCACATTTTGAAAACATATGCACTTTTCTTTGTACATTTTTTTTTTCCAAAAATGCACTTGCTGCCAATTGCTTTTGTTCTTTTTTTTTCTTTTGTGGAACAGACCGCACACTGCAAATTGCATTTGCATCTGTGTTTGGGTCTGGGACATGTGAACTGGGTAAATCCCTTAAAAATAAAACTCAACAGAACACATTTCTCACACATCCCGAAGTTATAGGCGATTGCTACTTCAGCTACTCCCCTTTATATATCTGATTGAGAAGGTGAGATGATTCAGTGTGAGATGCATAACACTGGATTATAGGAAGATGCCTTATACGATCGGACCATCTACACTGTTGTCTACACTGACTAGCTGTTCCTCTCCGGGATTTCAGATAGCAGTCCTTCGCAGGGATTGAACCTGAGACCTTTTGCATGCAAAACATTTGCTCCATCATGGAGCTGTGCCCCAACTAACTTGCACAACCCTCTGCCCCCCCCCACATGGATTTGTCAAACAAATACTTTGACTGGACCTCTACTGCTATTCACGCAGGAATAATGATTATGGTAGCAGGTTAAGGAGCCCTTAGCCTGCGCTTTGATTTAGGTAAGGGATGAGTCATTAAGCAGAGCCATTGTTTAGGGATGTCTGTTGCCAGGAAATTAGGGATGTATGAAACTCCCCTTACCTGGCTCCGCCGGGTTCTGCTGGGGGGGAGGCGCTCCGTCCCTCCCCCCAGAATCCTCGCAGGGGGGAGGCACTCCACGCCTCCCCCCTGGAATCCTGGCCTGCTGGCTCCGCTCCGCGGGGATTCCATGGAGCCGCTGGCTGGCTCCGCCAGCAGCCGGACATCCGGCCTCTAGCTAGCAGGGACGCAAATGGCGGCGGCCGTAGCTGCTGCCGTTTGCGTCCCTGTAGTCAGCCATGATAGGCTACATAAAGACTTACGTAGCCTATCACGTCTGGCTTTAAAAAAAAACGCGCGAAAGCAAATGGCGGTGGCTATGAACACCGTCATTTGCATTCCTTATTTTTGGCCATCTTAGTCTATGTAAATATTTACGTAGACTAAGATGGCGAAAATAAGGGGAATGCAAATAGCGTCTGCTATGCTATTTGCGTTCCCCTTATTTTCGCCGTCTTAGTCTACGTAAATATTTACATAGACTAAGATGGCCAAAAATAAGGAACACAAATGGCGCCAGCCGTAGCCGCCGCCATTTGCGTATGCATTCTTTTTTTTTAAGCCAGACGTGATAGGCTACGTAAGTCTTTACGTAGCCTATCACGTCTTGTAAAAAAAAAAACCCGACAAGACTGAAAATGGTGGCTGCGGCAGCTGGTCGGAAGACCAGCCACTGCCGCCGCAGCTGCCACCGCCACCGCCCGGAAGATCCGCCTCAGGTAAGTCTCGTCCCGGGGGGGATCCTCAGGGGGGCGGGGGGGCAGGTCATTCCGCCACAGATTTCGGGGGGCCGAATGCACTGGCATTCGGCCTCACCGAGATCCATGGCGGAATTCTCTGCCATCCCTCCAGGAAATCCGGCCCTTTCGGGGTTCGCTGGATTTCCATGGCATCCCTGACTTGGCTTGTTTTTGCAAGCCCAGCCATGGGTTTTTCCTGAAATCTGGTAACTTTTCCATTAAAAAAAATAAATCGTGTAAATAGAAACTAGTGTAAATTGCAGGTGGAATTTGTGTAATTTGTGCAAATCTTGGCCAAAATTTGCACAAATTATGCAAGTGTTGGCCAAAATTTGCACAAGCCATGGCCAAAATTTGCACAAATTAGGACTGCAATTTGTGCAAATTTCTATTTATACATAAAAAAACACACACACAGGAAATCCACAAACTGCCACGACTTGATTCAAATCAAGTTGGGCCAGTTTGCAGGAAATGAGCCAAAGTTTGGGGGGCCAAGCTGATGAAATCTCAGTGAGCTCCACCCCCACCCCAGATGGAGTCCTCCAACATCCCTAGCATTGTTGCTGGCCCTTTAGCACTTGGTGTTTAAGGGCCCCTCACTAAGACTGGGGATAGAACCCAGAATTTGTTGGCAGCTTCAGGAGCCTAGAACAAAGAGCTATCTGAAAGACTGCCTTCTCCAGTAAAAACAAATGTCCATCTACCGTGAAGGGTCCCCTTTCTGTGCCCCTACCATTGGAAGTGTCACTTGGCAGTAGGGCCATTTGTATAGTGGCACTGAACTTATGGAATGCCTACCCCAGGGATGTTCACTTATCTTACTTCATCATGGGCTGATGCACCTGAAAGGGGCCATGGGCTACAACGACCAACCATCATGTGTAACAAGAATAGGCACAGCAAAACGATGCTCTATAAAGTTACATTTCAAGAAAACCAACCACCAAAAGAATGCCTTACTAATTTGCAGGCACAGACACTTACCCATTAGCATGTGAAGTGCTAAAATAATAATTGCAAACATATGTTATCCTGGTAACCTATGGGAGCTTTCCTCCATACACAAATTGCAGCTAAAGAGGAGTGAATTTCATCAAGACTGCAGAAAGGGAGGGAAAGGGTTAAATTCTTCATCCTGGTGCACTATGACACTAATAATTCTCTCTCTCTCTCTCTCTCTCTCTCTGTCACACACACACACACACACACACACACACACACACACCTTGGCTGCTGTTTGCATTTAAAAGGTGTGTATTAAATGCAAATGCAGAACTGCATTTAATGCCATGCCTAGTTTGGCCCTCAACCTAGGGATCTCAGAGAATTCTGCCATGGACCTTGGTGAGGCCGAATGCCAGTGCATTCGGCCCCCTGAAATCCATGGTGGAATGAAGCCCCCCGCACCCCCCCCACAAAAGGCGCGCGAAACGGGAAACCTATCTGCTGCCGTTCGCGCTGCTTTGCGAATGGTGGCCGCGGCTGCCATTCCCTTCATTATAGTCGTGATAGGCTGCGTAAGTATTTACATAGCCTATCACGGCTAAAAAAAGGGAACACAAATGGTGGCAGCTACAGTGGCCGCCATTTGTGTTCCCTTTTTTTTTGGCCGTGATAGCCTACATAAATATTTACGTAGGCTATTCCAGCAAAAGAGAGGGGCACAAATGGCATAGTGGCCACCATTTGCACCCATCTCTTTTGCCGTAATAGGCTATGTAAATATTTACGTAGCCTATCAAGGCCAAAAAAAAAGGGAATGCAAATGGCGGCCACCGTAGCCACCGCCATTTGCATTCACTGTTTGTTTTTTTGCCGTTATAGGCTACATAAATATTTACATAGCCTATCATGATAAAATACAGGGACACAAATGGCAGCGGCTATGGCAACCACGATTTGCGTCCCTGCAGGCTGCCCAGCGGCCGGATGTCCAGCTGCAGGTGGCCCTGGCTGGTTGCTCTGCAGAATTGCAGTGGAGTGGAGCCGGCCGGAGAGAATTTCAGGGGGAGGGACGGAGTGCCTCCCCCAACCGCAAATGTCACCCTTCAAAAAGGTGACTTTCATACATCCCTACCTCAACCACAAATGCATGTCCCTACGTCTTTATTTTAGTCCATCTCTATGCTGCTTTAAACAAGGCACTCCTTGTTAGGACCACTGTTGTTCCAGCAAGTTTTTGGAATCCAGAAATGGAGGAAATGCGCAGATTTGATGCAACCTAAGCATGAATGGGCAGTTGATGGTGAATCACTGGATGTGGCACTTAAGATGATTGTATCTCATCCTGCTCCTTGTTGCTGTGATAAAAATAAACTAAATGCTTTTGCACTCATGCTGACAAATGACACTTTTATTGAGTGCATGTCCCGTGTCCTGTGTAACAGTTGCAAAAAGACCAAATTCAGCAGGGAGAATGGCCTGCCTACCTCACAGAAAGAAAGAAACTGCAACCTCAACTTATCTTTTCTCTAGCCACAGGCTTTCTTAGTATCTCTGGAAATGCCCTTGTTAAAATGCCCTTGCTAGAATTATTAAAGCCTCCTCTGTTCCTAGAAACAGCTTAATTACTTCTCCCAAATGTGACATTTTCTAAAGTTGGCCTGTTACTACATGCAGAATTGGAGATGCCTGGATTTTGTTTGTTAATTAGAGAAAAAATGTAGGAATTAAAACTATTAGAAAATGAGATGCAGAAGACCTTTACGTTTAGCGGTGATGCAGTCCTATACCCTGCTATATAAGAAATGTTTAAATATCAATATATTTAAACATTTCTTATTTAGCAGGGTATAGGAGAAGTAAGTGAGATGCAGTTAGCTGTGAATATATTTTTCAAGAAGAGTTTGCTCCAATCCAGCAAAGTTTGCACTCACAGATGATGTGCATGGGGATGCTTATCTCCATCTAAGAACACTAAAAAAAAGGTAAAGGTGTCCCCAATCAGTCGTGTCCGACTCTAGGGTGTGATGCTCATCTCCATTTCTAAGCCGAACAGCCAGCGCTGTCCAAAGACGCTTCCGTGGTCATGTGGCCGGCATGACTGAACACCGAGGTGCACGGAACGCTGTTACCTTTCCCGCCGAAGCGGTACCTATTTATCTACTTGCAATTTCTTGCTTTCGAACTGCTAGGTTGGCAGAAGCTGGGACTGAAGACGGGAGCTCACTCCGTCACGCGGCACTAGGGATGGCGGAGAATTTCTCCCCGAAACTTTGGGGGGCCGAGCGCCAACGTGTTCGGCCCCCCGAACAAGTTTCGGGGAGAAATCCTCCGCCCCCCCCCCCGGGACGGGACTTACCTTCCCTGAATGTCCCTCCCGGCGGCGGGTCCGGCTGGCGGTTCGTCCGGTGTTCGAGTGGGGCCGGAGCGGCAGCCGGTCTTTCGACCGGCTGCCGCCCCCGCCATTGCAATGAAAGAAAAAAAAAAAACACGTCCCCTGATAGGCTACGTGACGATTCACGTAGCCTATCACGGCAAGATTTGCAAAGTCAGCCGTGATAGGCTACGTGAATCGTCACGTAGCCTATCACGGGTGACTTTAAAAAAAAAAAAAGCGTGTACGGATAATGGCGGCCCCCATAGGGAGCCGCCATTCCCCTTCCTTATTTGGTCGCTGTAGTCTACGTCAATGTTTACATAGACTACGGCGAAAATAAGGGCAACGCTATTTGCGTTGCCCTTATTTTCGCCGTAGTCTACGTAAACATTGACGTAGACTACAGCAACTAAATAAGGAACGCGAATGGCGGCTCCCTATGGGGGCCGCCATTCGCGTACGCGCTTTTTTTTTTTTTTAAAGTCACCCGTGATAGGCTACGTGACGATTCACGTAGCCTATCACGGCTGACTTTCCAGATCTAGCCGTGATAGGCTACGTGAATCGTCACGTAGCCTATCAGGGGACTTTTTTTTTTTTTTAACTTTCGTGTTCGCGGCCGGGCGAGGCGGGAAGCCTCCTCCCCGGCCTGAATTTCGGCCGGGCGAGGCGGGAAGCCTCCCCCCCCAGCCTGAATTTCGGCCGGGTGAGGCGGGAAGCCTCCCCCCCCGGCCTGAACTTCGCGGGGGGAGCAGCGAAGCGCTCCCCCCCACCGCGAAAAAGCTGCGAGAAAAGGTAAGTGACTTTCGTTCACCCCTACGCGGCACTCGGGTCTCGAACTGCTGTCCTGCCGACCTTCCGGTCTGCAGTTCAGCGTCACAAAATATGCAACTAGAGTTGGTTTGGAGCCATTGGAAAAGAGCAAACAGTGTGCTCCGACTAGTGCTACTGACATTGCACTAGTGGAAACAAATGCTTGCACAATATTAATAGTGCAGTAGCAAGCACAATTAACATTGTGCAAGCATTAGTTTCTGCTAGTGCAATGTCAACAGCATGAGTAGGAGCACACCATTGGATCTTTCCCATTGTGTGTTATACCACTAATTGCTTTTCTGTCTGGATGCCTGGATCTGTAATATATTGTTTCACATCTGCAGCCCTCACCTCCCTGAGTAGTGGCGAGGTGTTTCAGGGGCTGTTCTACCTGGATTTGGTTTTCTTAGACGACTGAGCACTGGAGACATATAGCATTTTTGTAAGATTTGTTTTATTTACAAATATAGAAGCAGAGTTTAAATGGAGAGGGGAAGGCAGGTTCCCACAGAGGATAACTGGACAGGTTTCAGACAACTCCAACTCCCCAACTCTCTTTCTCCATACCTCACTGCAAGATTTCTGTTTCACACACACCCTTAGCTGGAGGGTGGGTTTGGGCTGACACCTTCTCCAAGCTCTGATGGTTGTCTCATTCAAACATGGAGAGAGCATCTCGACCTCCCAGGACATAGCATTAGCTCCCATCAGCTGACCCTTCTGGGCTATTAACCTAACAAGGGTACAGTCAGCCTGAGCTAGATATATTGGCTTGGGATCAAACGTCCTCCTGTGCCAATGAAAGACACTGAGGTGGGCGCCTGATTTTCACTAATTCCCCCTTTCCCTTGCAGCTATCCATGCCACCCGATGCCATTCTAAAATGTCTCTCAACACTCTGGAGTGGCTTTTAACAAGGTGTAGGGGGCTACAGCAGGAAGGGGGGGAAGGGAGAAACCCTATTCACTAAAGTCAGGATCCAGGCCATTGTCAAGTTCATAATAGTGTTCAATAGGCTTAAAATGGGTAAGAAACGTATTTGTCCCCACCCACTCTGCCTTTAGTCATACCCACAGATGGAATTAGGCCCTCAAGACCTTTCCTAGATTGGAATTCAGCTCTTGGACTGAAAAATGTCCCCCACCCATGTCCCCCCCCCCATTCACAATCTTGTTAATGTTATTCTTGAGGTGATGGCTTTCATTTTGGAAAGATCTGTTTGGGACTAACTAGCTCCATGCCCTTCACTTCAGCACTAGTTTTGTCAGCCTCCTGTTGGGCTTCATCATTTGTTTTAATACCTCAGAATAACTATGGCAATGTTATCAGCAGTAAAACAAACCATTTTTAAGTGTGCTGTTGTGTTATATATGTATTTTAACTGTGATTTTCAATATATTTGCATATAAAGTGCTTAGAGGTTTTATTGTATTAAGTTGTATACAAATATTACTAATCATAGTCATAATCAAACATGCTCTTTTTAAGCAAAGGGATTTGTGCTTTGGGGATGTACATATCAAATACACCGGGCACTATCCAATGTGGTGCTTATACCCCCTCCAATTCTTTTGTTCCCTACCAATTTCCTTCTTGTGGAATGGAGATTTAGCTCTTCCAGGGGCCACCCGAAATGAGCAGAAACACATGTTTCTGGAATGGAGCAGGTCAGTGGAGCTTGCATAAGGGAGCTTCACTGACTTGTCCTGATCCAGGAATGAGCGTTTCCACTCATATCAGGGTTTCCTCTAGGAAGTGCTAAATCTCCATTGTGTCGGTTCTGTTTGCACAATGGAATTGGCAGGACCCAGTGCTTGCATAAGGGAATCAATATGGCATTAAAAAAAATGTGGTAGGCGTAAGCACCCAGCTGGATATTGCCCACACATAGGGATGGCGGAGAATTTCTCCCCGAAACTTCGGGGGGCCGAGCGCCAACGTGTTCGGCCCCCCGAACAAGTTTCGGGGAGAAATTCTCTGCACCCCCCCCGCCCCCTGCACCCCCCCCGGGACAGGACTTACCTTTGCCGAATGTCCCTCCCGGTGGCGGGTCTGGCTGGCGGTTCGGCGGGTCTTCATCAGGGGCGGAGGCGGCAGCCGATCTTTCGACCGGCTGCAGCCGCCGCCATTACAACAAAAGAAAAAAAAAAACACCACCGTGATAGGCTACGTGACGATTAATGTAGCCTATCACGGCTAGATTTGCAAAGTCAGCCGTGATAGGCTACGTAAATCGTCACTTAGCCTATCACGGGTGACTTTAAAAAAAAAAAAAGCGCGTACGGATAATGGCGGCCCCCATAGGGAGCCGCCATTCCCGTTCCTTATTTGGTCGCTGTAGTCTACGTAAATGTTTACGTAGACTACGGCGAAAATATAAAAGCCAAATGGACCTTTTAGTTCTGTTCACACAAACCACATTCTAATTCTTTCCCTCTCTGATGGATTAATATGATTACTAGGCAACAAAACAGAACGTGCTATTCAGGCTGCTCCTTCTATTGTATTTTTGCCTAACAATAGCTCTAGAAATTATAACATTAGTCAAGTTTTATATATCATTGGATAACTCAATATTTTATTGTGAGCTTTAAAGATGTGTACTACAAATGAAATGTAATTCTACACTCTCCTGTATTAATGGTTTACTCATTCACATTAATTGTTGAATTTTTAATTGCCTTGAGGGGTTGGGGGGGGTAAATGCTGACTACTAATGAAATGTAATTTTATATTTCTATAGTAATGGTTTGGGTGCCCATTTTAGTTCAAGATTTTTTAACTCCTGAAAAAAAATAACAAATAGATGCTCAATTACCTTTAATTATTTTTCAGGCATAGGGCAGTATCCAGTGGTGGCTTTCCACTAGCAGAGACTGCTTGTGCAAGGTGGGGCATGGAGAATCATAGTTGGAAGGGTCCTTTGTGGTCATCTAGTCCATCTACTTGCTCAACGCAGGACCTGCAATGCAAGATGCAGCTACAGCATCCCTGGACTTCTTCACAAGGAGCTTTTGTCCTGGTATTGAGATTGGTTACACACAGAAGTTTGGGGGCCCTTCAGATGATGTCTCCCACACTAAATGACCTTTATTCAGTTTTTAAAAGATCAGAGATAAAGAGCTATCAAGTTACTGTGCTTGAGTTCCGCTGCAGTTCCCCTGTGAAATAGGCATGTACGAAAGTTCCGCCATGGATCTCGAAATCGGTGGTGGAAGGGCCCCTCCGGCCCCTGCCCCCCCCGGGATGGGACTTACCTTAGGTGGATCTTCCTGGCAGCGGTGGCTCCAGCAGCGGTTCGGCGGCAGCAGCTGCGGTGGCCGGTCTTCCGACTGGCTGCTGCTGCCGCCATTTCCAGGTTAAAAAAAAAAAAAAACACGTGATAGGCTACGTAAAGATTTATGTAGCCTATCACGGCTAGATTTTAAAAAAACTCCTTGATAGGCTACGTAAATGTTTACGTAGCCTATCATGGCTGATTAAAAAAACAACAACAACACGCACGTACGCAAATGGCGGCGCCCATGGGCACCGCCATTTGCGTTCCTTATTTTGGCACGTCTTAGTCTACGTAAACATTTATGTAGACTAAGACGTCGAAAATAAGGGGAACACAAATAGCGGCGGCGGCGGCTGCGGCAGCTGGTCTTCCAACTGGCTGCTGCCGCTGCCGCCATTTCCAGGTAAAAAACAACAACAACAACAACAACACATGATAGGCTACGTAAAGATTTACGTAACCTATCAAGGCTAGATTTTAAAAAAACTCCGTGATAGTTTTAAACATTTACGTAGCCTATCACAGCTGATTAAAAAAACCACACACACACACGTATGCTATTTGCGTTCCCCTTATTTTCGCCGTCTTAGTCTATGTAAATGTTTACGTAGACTAAGACGTGCCAAAATAAGGAACGCAAATGGTGGCACCCATGGGTGCCGCCATTTGCGTACGCGCGTTGTTGTTTTTTTAATCAGCTGTGATAGGCTACATAAACATTTACGTAGCCTATCACGGCTGACTGCAGGGACGCAAACGGCAGCGGCTACGGCCGCTGCCATTTGCGTCCCTGCTAGCCAGAGGCCGGATGTCCGGCTGCTGGCGGAGCCGGCCGGCAGCTCCGCAGAATCCCTGCGGAGAGGAGCCAGATGGCCAGGATTCCGGGGGGAGAGATGGAACGCCTCCCCCCCAGCATCAGCATAATCCACAGAAAGGTAAGTACCTTTCGTACATCCCTACTGTGAAAAAGGAAAAACTGCAATAAGAGGAGCAAGACCACAGTACCATGTAGCGGCTGTATAATGAAACATATGGAAGACTTAGAGAAGGGGGGAAAGGAGGGGGAAAAGGGGGGAGGAAGCTCATGTAAAGGGAGTCCATTAAGATCCTGCATTTAAAATGGAAGCAGTATGTCCCGTTTTAAATGTGGGATTTTAGACTTGTGTAGAGATGCTCCCTGATAGCCTCTGCTTAAATACCTTAAGTGAAGGAGAGTCAACCACCACCCAAGACAGTCTGTTTCACTGTTAATCAGTCTACTATTAGGAAGATTATCCAAATATTTAGCTGAGCTCTGCTTCCCTGAAATTCCTGGCTATATTCAGTTTTCATGTCCTTTGCTATCACCAGTTCCAAAATGACAAGGTCACTTCCTTTAAAGGTTTCTGCCACTTTTACTTCCTCAACCAGTTCTTCCCTGTTGATCAGGATTAAGTCACAGACACCAGATCCTCTTGTTCCTTTTTCCGTTCTTCGGAGAGATAAAGTTGCCAGCAAGGCAAGAAGTGATGAGACATTAGCAGATTTAGATGTCCAGCAAATTCTGCAGTAGACTGACTTTTCCCAAGTCACACAGGTTCCGTGGACTTGCAGACCAGGTTTTGACTTCCTGAAATTCTATACAAATTTAGTTGTACTAAATTGGATGGAAAATATGCTAATATATACACTATTTTTTAAAATTAAAAATAATGTTTTATTCATCTCTTATCTCTCTTCAGGCTCTTTTCAGCCTCTGCTATGTAGCACTGTTTATGTGTGTGTGCTCTTCTCATTGATTGTACACAGAGCTAAAAAAATTATGCAATATATTACATGCCACTGAAAGTTCCATAAATTGTAGTAGACTTTTTTGTGTGTACTTTTCCGGGGGGGGGGGAGGGAGATCCAAATCCATCAATGAGCAGGTGATAGAGTGAAAGATGCCTGACAATCCACAAAACACAGACAGAACAGGTTTAACAAAATCCACACATCTGTAATTTCAGGGAAGCATTATCCATGACTTCCAGTGTCCAGAAGTCCACAAGGGTGCATCCTGTGGTGGGCATTTGTGTAGCCAGCTGTTCACTACCAAGTTCCTGTTGTTGTTGTTGTTGTTGTTTTCCTAACAATGCCCTGCCCTTCAAAAAGAAGGACTGATAAAAACAACTTTGGTGCCTCCAATTCTACCCAGAGCCTCATAGTCTTTGGAGAAGCATTCAAAATTTCCATGGACTGTATTATTACTTCCCACATAGATCAGCAGGACAGGACAGTAGTCAGTGAGTTCTAATTTGGATAGCTTCCCTGTCACATTTATTTATTTATTTATTTATTGCATTTATACCCCGCCTTTCTCCCTCTCGCAAGGAACTCAAGGCGGCTTACATTATCCTCCTCCTCACCATTGTATCCTCACAACAACAACCCTGTGAGGTAGGTTGGGCTGAGAGTCTGTGACTGGCCCAAAGTCACCCAGTGAGCTTCCATGGCCAAGTGGGGACTAGAACCCGGATCTCCCGGCTCCCAGTCTGTCACTCTCACCACTACACTACACTGGCTCTATTGAATACATATTGAATACATGCTCCAGGAAGGCAAGACACCTCCATTCCTCTCAACAGGTAGCCTCTGACCACTGCTATGTGTCCCCTGCTCATGTTAAATTCCTCCCACCTACATGATCTTGACCATCACCCTTAATGTTCTCTAGAGCATGGGGTGGTGTCACATTCACATCTCCATCTGGCCCACAGTCAGCTTCTCTGGGAAGAGCCTAGTATCAGTTGTGGAGTTCCAATGGCAGAGCATGTCCCCTGTGCCATGTTCCTCCAGTTGCCCATTTCTTACCCTTTGTTTTCTTCCTCTTCCTAGGAAGCCTCCTCCTTGTGGTGCTCTTTCAGGAGGACATACTGCTTCTCATCTAAAAAAGTGTTCATCCTCCGTGATAAGATACATTGTACAGAGATGTGCCTTTATCCCTTTCACCTTCTCTTCCAACACAGCTACTAGATTACACTTGCTGCAGGTGTAGTCCAAGTTGCTCTCAGGGGAAAAAAGAAGACCAAAATGGCACACCTTCTGCAGGTCACTGGAACAGCTCTCTCAGTGTCCATGGTGGTAGGATCTCTAGATACATCTGTCATCTCCTTGGATTACCTCTCAACCTTCCCTCCTTTGTAACAGCATGGGGAGTGGTACAGAGGGCTGCAATAGATAGGGGATATTGGCAAAAATGGGATGACCCACCTTGCTCAAATGTAAGCACATGCCACTAGTGCAAAGCCAACATTAGATACAGTGCATAGTTTCTGCTTTCAGATACTGAGAAAGCAGATATAAAAATATTTCTGGATTGCAATCATGAGATGGTTGCTATGAGTTACTTATTATTCTATGTATTCTAAATTTTGTATCTCAGTTATCATCACTCAACGAGGCAAATTATATAGGTACTGCTAAACAGCTTGCTTGATTACATCCCTTAATACACCCACACTGTTCCTTGGTCTTTCAACCTCAATCCTTTTCACCTGATCGCATCCTAAAAATTGAGGACACTATGAAAGCACTTGCCATCTCTCTGCACCCTGACCCTAAACAAGCATTTATTTGGATTAGAGTAGCATATACACAGATTGACAGATGGAAAGTATAGAGAAGAACATAGACTGAGAGTGACAGGCATTTGGGTTAGTTTCTGTAACATCATGTGGTGGCATCAAAGCTGGCAAGAGTAAGGATGAAGTAAGTCCTGCATTTATGAGTAAATATGGACAGGATTGAATTTTACAATGAGTTGCTTCCATTTGAAATGCATTACATGAATACTGAGAATTCACAAGCAGAGAACGTCTGCAACTGTAATGTGTTATATACAGGGAGGCTGGAGAAATGCGAGACAAACTAAAATGAGCTCAAAGTTCTAAGAATCTGACTAGGGATGGCAGAGAATTCTGCCACGGATTCCAGTGAGGCCGGATTCTTTAGAATCCGGGCCCCAAGAATCCGTGGCGGAATGACCTCCCCCCCCCCCGCGGAATCCCCCGGGATGGAACTTACCTGGGGCAGATGCAGCAGATTAGGCAGCGGCAGTTCCAGCGGCGGATTCAGCGGCGGCCGCAGCCAGGCTACAGCAGACGCCATTGCCATCCTTGCAGCTGTGATAGGCTACGTAAGAATTTACGTAGCCTATCACAGCATGCTCCCCCCAAAAAATGGTGTACGCAAATGGCGGTGGCTATGGTGGCCGCCATTTGCATTCCCTATTGTTCGCCGTTCTAGCCTACGTAAATATTTACATAGGCAATTATGGCAGGGGGAAAAAGGAACCGCAAATAGCGCCCACTATGCTATTTGTGGTTCCCTTTTTTTCCCACCGTAATTGCCTACATAAATATTTACGTAGGCTAGAATGGCAAAAAATAGGGAACACAAATGGCGGCCGCTACGGCAGCTGCCAGTTGCATCCTCAGCAGCCCGTCCGTGGCCGGAGGTCTGGCTGCGGACAGGATTCCGCCAGGCAGGATTCCGGGGGGGGAGGACCAGATTGCCTCCCCCCCCATCGAGGATTCCAGGGGGAGGGATGGAGTGCCTCCCCCCCCAGCAGATGCCCCGACAGGAACAGGTAAGGGATTCGTACATCCCTAAATCTGACCAGCAGAATCCACTGTGGAGCAACCTCCTCAGGCTGTGTGGAGTCCGTGGACTTTCAGATCTTTTCTTCTTTTACTTTCCCCAAATGTACGTATATTTATTCATAGGAAAATATGCAAGTTTCTGTTGAAGAAAAATTGAATGGAATGGGGGACAAGATGCTAAACATTATGTACTAAGGTAAATTATGCAAATGGTTGTGAACCCTCTTACAGAATTATTTGTGTATTTTTCCTCATAACGGGAAAAAAATGAATCCATCTGTCAATGGACGATAGAACAAAAGGCACTTGACAATCTGCAAAACACAGATGGAGTGGATTTTACACAATTCATATATCCCTTGTTATGTAAAGCACAAGCGAAAGACAGATTTGGGTATGTTTATTAATTTATAAACATCAAACCCAGGTTGGATGTGAGTTGCCAGCCTCCGTATTTGCCCTTTTCTCATTTTCTCTGGCTTCCTGAAAACATTCAACATTTTACAAATATTCTAGTCACATATTTTGAAACATGGAGCATGGAAATGCCCCACAACCAATCTCCTGCCAGTATGGCTCCTAAAAGATTGTTATAGAAGTTAAAAAGATTATAGGTTTCATAAATTATGATTATGGACTTATATTTCTTTTTATTGATCCTTTAGGGGAGACTAACTTAATAACATAGATAAAGCACTTTCTGCATTTGTTAGGAAGATTGGTTCAGTGTTATGAAAATGACACTGTCAAATGGCTTAACTGGTCTGTTGCCAACAGGCTTCCCATCTGGACAGAGCTAGCAAGAAAAACAAGACCCAAGTATGCCCCTATGAGGGAAGGTTACAACTTCTGGGATTGCTTAGCTCAGAAAAAAGGAAAGTAAGGGGAAATATGATAGAAGTGTACAGAATTATGCTTGGTGTGGAGAATGTGGATCGGGAAACATTTTTCTTCCTCTTTTCTAATACTAGATCCCAGGGTCATTTAGGGATGTACGAAATGACTTACCTGTTTAATTTCGTACATCCGCAGTGGGGGGAGAGGCACTCCATACCTCCCCCCAAAATCCTCAATGGCCGGCTCCACTCCACGGTGACTCTGCGGAGCCTCTGGCCGGGGCAGCCCACAGCGATATCCGGCCGCTGCTGGGCTGCGCAGGGACGCAAATGGCAGCCCCCCACAAAAGGGAATGCAAATGGCAGCTATGAAGGCCACCATTTGTGTTCCCTTTTTTAGCTGTGATAGGCTACGTAAATATTTATGTAGCCTATCACGGCGAAAAAGGGAACGCAAATGGCGGCCACCATAGCTGCCGCCATTTGCGTTCCCTTTTTTTGCTGTGAAAAGCTACATAAATATTTACGTAGCCTATCACAGCCTCTGCAGGGACACAAATGGCATCCCTGTGTTAGCTGTGATAGGCTATGTAAGTATTTACGTAGCCTATCATGGCTAAAATGGTGAAGCAAATGGCGGCCACAGATGCGGCCGCCATTCGCAGAGCAGTGCAAACAGCAGCAGGTGAGTGCTCCATTTCGCGTGCCCGTCACGGGGTGGGGGGGCAGGGGGCTTCATTCTGCCATGGGTTTCAGGGGGCCAAATGTGCTGGCATTCGGCTTCACTGAGATCCATGGAGGAATTTTCCGCCATCCCTAGGGTCATTCCATGAAGCTGATTGGTGAGAGAGTCAGGACAGATAAAAGGAAGTCCTTCACACAGTACATAGTTAAACCATGGAATTCGCTATCATAAGACATAATGGTGGCCATGAATTTGGATGGCTTTAAAGGAGGGTTAGACAAATTCATGGAGGATAAGGCTATCAATGGCCACCAGGCCTGATGGCTACATGCTACCCCCAGTATCAGAGGCAGTTGATGGGGAGCATGGGCTGGAGGGTGACGTTGCACTTGTGTCCTGCTTGTGGGTTCCTGTTCGACAGCTGATTGGCCACTGTGTGAACAGAATGCAAGGCTAGATAGAACCCTTGGTCAGATCCAGCATGGATCTTCTTATATTCTAAAATGTAAAACAAACAAACAAACCAGCAATTGTGAATGTTGCATGGTTACCTCCAGTTTGAAGGTTGTAGTATGTCCTTGTTGTTGCACTACATCACAGTTTATTGGTGACTTCCTTTCAAAGGTACTGTTTCTATAAGGAAGCAGCTATCTGTTAGTTTCACTTTCTCCCACATTCAGGGATTTTTTGGTAAAATAAAAATATAAATCCAAGTTCTTTCCATCCATTTATGAAGAAATTTGCAAATGTTAGTAAGTTCCTGTCAAAAACAAAATGAACAAAATTATCGTCCATCAATGGCTAAACTGTTGATCCTGCTTGCCATGCAGCTATTAAGGATGTCAGAAAAAAATGAAGTGGCTACTAGGGATGTCAGAGAATTCCGCCACAGATCTCAGTGAGGCGACTGCCAGTGCATTCAGCCCCCCGAAATCTGTGGCTGAAAGGCCTGCCACCCACCCGCCCCCCTGCGGATCCCCCCCGCGGATCCCCCCCGGGACAAGACTTACCTGGGGTGGATCTTCCAGGCTGCGGCGGCTCCGGTGGTGGCTCCGGCAGGGGCTCCAGCAGCGTCGGCGGCAGCGGCCAGTCTTCCGACCAGCGGCGACCGCCGCCATTTCCAGGCTTATGGGGAAAAAAAAAAAGACATGATAGGCTACGTAAAGATTTATGTAGCCTATCATGGCTAGGTTTAAAAAAAAGGAAAAAAAAGAGGTGATAGGCTATGTAAATCTTTACGTAGCCTATCATGGTTGGGGGTGGGTTTTAAAAAAAATGCATACGCAAATGGCGGCAGCTACGGCCGCCGCCATTTGCATTCCTTCTTTTTGGCTGTCTTAATCTACGTAAATATTTACGTAGACTATGATGGCGAAAATCAAGGGGAACGTAAATTGCGTAGTGGGCGCTATTTGCGTCCCATTTTCATTCACCGTTTTAGCCTATGTAAATCTTTACATAGGCTAAAATGGGCAATCAAAAGGGGACGCAAATGGCGCCCGCTACGCTATTTGCATTCCCCTTGATTTTCACCGTCATAGTCTACGTAAATATTTACATTGATTGAGACGGTAAAAAGAAGGAACGCAAATGGTGGCGGCTGTAGCTGCTGCCATTTGCGTACGCTTTTTTTTTTTTTACCCAGAGCCCTCCACGGCCGGAAATCCGGCTGCGGACAGCTCTGGCCTGGCCGGGTGGGGCCTGGCCGGCTGCTCTGTGGAGCTGACGCGGAGCACAGCCGGCCATTCGAGGATTCCGGGGGGGAGGAATGGATCGCCTCCCCCCCATCGAGGATTCCAGGGGGAGGGATGGAACGCCTCCCCCCCAGTCGAGGTTTCCAGGGGGAGGGACAGAACGCCTCCCCCCCACCATCAACATAATCTGCGAAAGGTAAGTGACTTTCGTACATCCCTAGCTACCCTAGTTCAGTACCACAATCAGTTGAAGACACAGGCATTCAAACCCAAGACTTTTGAGAGCTAAGCACTCAAAGCTAGGGATGGACTAATGAACTTCCGTCTGCTCTCATCAGGCAGTCGATGAGCTGTCCTGTGCCTGTGCACTATGGGAGCTGCAGGACAGGTCAGCGATCACCCAAGAAATGCTGAGAGGCCTTCCGTCATCTCACCGAGCTCCAATTGTGCACAGAAATTGCGGCTCGGTGTAACTTCTGCATGTGTAAATTTCCATCTATGGCTGCTTTAAGGGGTAGTGACTCAAGATTACAGGTGTAAAGGGCCCTTTATGCCTGTAATATTGAGTCATTGCTCCTTTAAGGGGACGGATGGCATTGCAGAGCTTCCTGCCAAGTGAGAAACCAAGTCCCCTGCAGCCCAGCGAATGGGGTCTGGGTGGCCTGATTGGGGGAGTACATCAAACTCCACCCCCTCCTCAGACTCCTGTGCCATCTCTACTCAAAGCCCTCAGCCTTCCATTTTGTTTTGTCCCACATTCATTGTAATTCTTCTCAGCCTGTTTATGAAGACATGTGCACATTTTCATATGTTCTTATAAAAAAATGAATCAAATAAGATTCTCGCCTATCATTATTTGTCCATGCATAAGCGGAAGCACCCATAAATGGGGGGGGGGAGAGAGAGGAAACAATGGTTACATACTGCAAGTCCTTAAAATATGTTTAGGTTTATAGTAGGGATCATCTCACAGGTCTTACAGTCCTAGTGATTCTGGGATTCTGATAATTACCACAGCACCTTGCAATGGTAGAGTTAATGGGACACACAAGAACGTAAGAAGACTAATGCTGGATCAGACCAAGGGTCCGTCTAGTCCAGCATTCTGTTCACACAGTGGCCAACCAGCTGCCAACCAGGAACCCACAAGCAGGGCATGAAAGTAACAGCACCCTCCCACCCATGTTCCCCAGCAACTGGTGTACATAGGCTCACTGCCTCTGGTTCTGGAGGTAGCACATAGCCATCGGGACTAGCAGCCATCGATAGCTTTCTCCTCCATGTATTTGCCCAACCCCTTTTAAAGCCATCCAAATTGGTGGCCATCACCACATGCTGTGGTAGCAAATTCCACAGTTTAACTATGCACTGTGTGAAGAAGTACTTCCTTTTATCTGTCCGGAGTCTCCCACCAATCAGCTTCATAGGATGAACCTGGGTTCTATTATTTTGAGAGAGGGACAAAAATGTCTCCCTATCCACATGATCCACAACATGCATAATTTTGTAGACTTCTGTCTCCCTTTACCCTCCTTTTTCCCCCAAGCTAAACAATCCCAGCTGTTATAACTTTCCCTCATAGGGGAGATACTCCAGCCCCTTGATCATTTTAGTTTTCCTTTTCTGCACGTTTTCCAGCTCTACAATATCTTTTTTCTTTTATTTTTTTAGGTGTGGTGACCAGAACTGGACACAGTATTCCAAGTGTGGCCACACCATAGCTCTGTAGAGGGGCAGTATGATTTGGGTAGTTTTATTCTCAGTTCCTTTTCTAATTATGTCTAACATGGAGTTTGCCTTTTTAACACAAGCTGCATGCTGGGTTGACATAGGGATGTACGAAAGTGACTTACCTTTCGCAGATTATGTTGATGGTGGGGGGGGAGGCATTCCGTCACTCCCCCCGGAATCCTGGCTGGGGGGGAGGCGCTCCGTTCCTCCCCCCCAGAATCCTTGAACGGCTGGCTGTGCTCTGCGGCAGCTCTGCAGAGCAGCCAGCCAGGCCCGGCCCGGCCAGGCCAGAGCCGTCTGCAGACGGATGTCCGGCCTCAGAGGACTCTGGGTAAAAAAAAAAAACAACAACGCATACACAAATGGTGGCGGCTATGGCTGCCGCCATTTGCATTCCTTCTTTTTACCGTCTTAATCTATGTAAATATTTACGTAGACTATGACGGCGAAAATCAAGGGGAACGCAAATAGCATAGCGGGTGCCATTTGCATCCCCTTTTGATTCCCCGTTTTAGCTTATGTAAAGATTTACATAGGCTAAAATGGTGAATGAAAAAGGGACGCAAATAGCACCTGCTACGCTATTTACGTTCCCCTTGATTTTCACCATCATAGTCTACGTAAATATTTACGTAGATTAAGACAGCCAAAAAGAAGGAACGCAAATGGTGGCGGCCGTTGCCGCCACCATTTGCATACACGTTTTTTTTTAAACCAACCCCCAACCATGATAGGCTACGTAAATCTTTATGTAGCCTATCATGTCTTTTTTTTTCCCCACAAGCCTGGAAATGGCAGTGGCGACAGCCAGTCGGAAGACCGGCTGCCACCGCCACCTTCACCGGAGCCTTCGCTGGAGCCGCCGCCGCCCGGAAGATCCGCCCCAGGTAAGTCTCATCCCGGGGGGGATCCGCGGGGGGCGGGGGGTGGCAGGCCGTTCCGCCACAGATTTTGGGGGGCCGAATGCACTGGCATTCGGCCTCACCGAGATCCGTGGCGGAATTCTCTGACATCCCTAGGTTGACATCTTCATTGAGCTGTCCACCACAACCCGCAGATCTCTTTCCTGGTTGGTCACTGCTAGCTCATATTCCACCAGGCTATCCTTGAATCCAGTCAGGCTATCCTTGACACAACTCATGATAAGTAAAGGAAATAGAAAAGGAAAGGTACATTATCAATACCAGGCCCACACAGCCTGATCCAAGGGCAAGCCAAATGCAGTCCAATAGCCATGTGTGGTAGTCCAGCAGGGGCTTGATTAACTTCTTGGTTTTGGTGCCTGTCTTGAATTGAAAACCAGGAGGAGCAGACAGACTTCAGTACATGTGGGCTGCATTCAACTTGGTCGATTCACATGTTTTACAGATCTAAAGTCTATATTATACTACCTACCACAAGAGCAAAAAAATATGAAGGTGCATATTCAGTGCCTCAGAGAACTGTAGGTTTTCTACCGCTGCTCTACCAATGTCATCTTTCATCTGTAATCTCTTCATCACTCTTCTTATTGCATTGAGAGGGTGGTACTATAGCCTTCTGAAACATTACATTGTAAATGCCTCAGGGACAGGGCCAAGGGCCCTTCATTTGTTATTTGGATTATTATTATTATTATTATTATTATTATTATTATTATTTACATTTCTATACTGCCCAATAGCTGGAGCTCTCTGGGCAGTTTACAAAGATTAAAAACATCAAAAATACAATATACAGAGATTAAAAACCATTTACATAAAAAAACATGAACAGACAATATACACAAAAGAAACATATATCTAAAACAACTTCAAACAACAATCTCAAAGGCAGACAACCATAGCCATAAGACATTCCAGGATCAATTAAACACTTATCATATACTGTTGAATGCCTGGGAGAAGAGAAAGGTCTTAACCTGGTGCCAAAAAGATAACAATGTTGGTGCCAGGCGGGCATCATCAGGAAGATCATTCCACCACAATTTGGGGGCCACCACCGAAAAGGCCCTCTCCCTTGTCACTGTCTTCTGAGCTTCCCTCAGTGTAGGCAGCCAGAGGAGGGCATTAGATGTTGAGTGTAGTATACAGGTAGGTTTGTGTCAGGAGAGGCGCTCTGTCAGGTTTTGTGGTCCCAAGCCATGTAAGGCTTTATAGGTTAACAATCTAACAGATTAGTAAGAACAAAAAGAAAATAGTACAATAAAAGCCCAGTCACTGAAAGATCCATGGACACCAATGGCATTAAATAACTAATAATCAATACAAAATGGCTTTGTCTATCTTTAGAATTTATGACCGAGACTGGTGTCTGCTGGGTGTGGGAGACTATGAGAGTGTTCAGGGATATCAGCAACAGCTGTTCTGAGCTCTGGAACTTTCTGCTCCTAAAAGGCTAATAGCTTTCCCACTTTAAGTAAAAAGAAGAAGAAGATGAACAATACATCAATTCCTTTATTTCTAGAATGGTTACTTTACCACAGAACAAGTAAATTGCAATTCATCCAATTGCACCCAGTACCCTGTGAAACCTTCAGAAGGACCCATTTACTTTCATGCAGCACAATCCTATTCATGTCTACTTAGAAGTAAGCCCCAATGAAGAATGTGGCCAGTAGGGAGAGAGGAGGTGGACCTACCACCTCAACCCCAGTTCTGCTAGCTCATGCTGGCCAGGGCAGAGGGTGAGGGGTGATTTTGCCAGGTTGCTCAGCCCAGAGAATCTGTGTATTTACAGTGTCCACTGATAGCAAGGGGTGGGGGGGAGGAATTAGCTATGCTAGCTCCAGGGTGGCCCACTGGCAGGAACAGGATGGCTTTGGATTCACTGGATGCAAAGCTAGCACCTCCCCACCGGTGGAATGCCCTGTTTGGGGATTTTCTGCCAGTTACTCCCAGCAGAAGAACCAACAATGGCAGCTTTTCACCTGCCCAGGTGCATCAGGGCCCTCTGCTCTGTTGGACACCCTACGCACCAGCAGCATGGAGACTAGAGGTACCAACGCAACACACCATCCTAACCCCATCCAGCCATCAGCTGGAGGGTTAGTATTGCACTCTTAGGGCACAATCCTATGCAGGTTTAGACAGAAGAAAGTCCTACAACTCCCAGCATTCCCCTGGCTGGGGAATGCTGGGAGTTGTTGGACTTTCTTCTGTCTAAACCTGCATAGGATTACACCCTTAGTTACTTAGTATCTTGTATGGGTGGTGTACATCTACTTTAGAAAGCAAGTTGACTATTATTCTTCCCTCCATGAGAACATCCAAGCTTTGTTTCTCTGTAAACAGCTCCTATTTTCACAGCTTTGCCAGTTTTCCTCCTTTGCCTCTTTTCTTGACTTGAAGAATAAGAGACAACTACATTGCATTAAAAAAAAAATATTGATGCCATGCTAAACTCTGAACTGCGGCTGTTTTCATCCTGATGCCACTTAAATTCTTGTTACAAATCATGTTCATAGTGACAAAGGTCACACTTGATGCAAATTTACAATGCTTGATTTACAGTTCCACTTGACAATTGTTTGAATATGCAATATTCTCACAAATGTGAAATTTGCATGAATATTGTTATTCAGATCCTCTTTCATAGCAACAGCCTCTGGAAAACATGTGGGTTTTTTTTCCTTCTGGGAGGTGATTCAGTATATATAAAATAAGCATTCTATAAAAGGATGGAACAGAACAAACAAATGAATATGGTTTATTCTTCTAAAGGCTTAGAAGGTGAAGGTGGCACAAACTAGAAATAGACATACTCACCCATCCTTACTCAAAGGTTTTCTCCACACCCCAAAATCAGAGAGTGATCTCTGTGTTAGAAAAATGCATGGCTGGGTTCCAAAGAGCTAACCAGTGATAACCAGTGAGATGCCTGATTCTCTCCCACCCCCACAACCATTTGAACAGGAAATGCCTTATACCATACCATAAATTGCATTTGAAACTTCCATCAGTGTCAAAAAAAAGTGGCTTGTTAGGCATCACGGGAGATTCTGAGAACTATGAGTCCGAAGTCCCTTTGGGTATGCAAAAGTACTTCTAAAAACAGCTGTGATTTACCCTATCTCTGCCTCACCTCAGGTGTGCTGCACAGAGCCCAGCAGGGGTGGGAGGACGGTGGGGGCAGATGGATGAAAAGACTCCTGGGGAAAAATAGGTGGGAGGAAGCACAGCTGTGCCATCTCCAAATTGAGAAGTTTTAGGGAAAATCTCTGGAATTGGATGGCCCTACTTGCAACTCTCTTACTTTGAAATTGTTGTACTGCGTTTGGTTTCATGGAAACCTATAAACTTACTCTAGAGACTGTAGCATCTTATGGATGTATTCAGCCTTCCTTCATATCCTCTGCTATCTAACACCCACTCTTAAGAAGAGTCTGGAATAGGGATGTCAGAGAATTCCGCGACGGATCTCGGTGAGGCCGAATGTCAGTGCATTCAGCCCCCCGAAATCCACCGTGGAATGGCCTGCCATCCCCCCCACCCCCGCGGATCCCCCTCGGGATGAGACTTACCTGGGGCGGATGTTCTGGATGGCGGCGGCTCCAGCGGCAGCTTTGGCAGCAGTGGCGGCGGCTGGTCTTCCGAACAGCTGCCACCGCCACCATTTGCAGCCTGTGTCTCCCCCCCCCCCAGACATGATAGGCTACGTTAAGACTTATGTAGCCTATCACGTCTGGGTTAAAAAAAACACCAACATATGCGTACGCAAATGGTGGTGGCTATGGCCGCCGCCATTTGTGTTCCTTATTTTTCGCCGTCTTAGTCTACGTCAATATTTATGTAGACTAAGATGAAGAAAAGAAAGGGGAACGCAAATAGTGCCCACTATGCTATTTGTGTTCCCCTTTCTTTTCTTTGTCTTAGTCTACATAAATATTGACGTAGACTAAGACGGCGAAAAATAAGGAATGCAAATGGTGGCAGCTGCAGCTGCTGCCATTTGTGTACGCATTTTTGTTTTTGTTTTTTGTTACCCAGAGCCCTCCATGGCCAGAAATCCGGCTGTGGACGGCCCTGGCCTGGGCCTGGCTGGCTGCTCCGCGGAGCCGCCATGGAGCACAGCCGGCCGTCGAGGATTCCGTGGGGGAGGACCGGATCGCCTCCCCCCCCGTCGAGGATTCCGGGGGGAGGGACAGAATGCCTCCCCCCCCATGAACAGAATCCACAAAAAGGTAAGTCACTTTCGTACATCCCTAGTCTGGAAATAGGGATGTCAGAGAATTCTGCCACAGATCTCGGTGAGGCCGAATGCCAGTGCATTCGGCCCCCTGAAATCCATGGCGGAATGGCCTGCTATCTCCCGCCCCCCACAGATCCCCCCCGGGATGAGACTTACCTGGGATGGATGTTCCAGGTGGTGGCGGCTTCGGCGGCGGCTTCAGTGGCAGCTGGTCTTCTGACTGGCTGCCACCACCGCCATTTGCAGTCTGGTCGTTTGGTTTTTTGTTTTTTGTTTTTTACATAGACGTGATAGACCGCCATTTCTGTATGCGTTTTTTTTAAAACCAGATGTGATAGGCTACGTAAGTCTTTACGTAGCCTATCACATCTGGTTTTAAAAAAAACGCATACAGAAATGGCGGTGGCTACAGCCACCGCCATTTGCGTTCCTTAAATATTTACATAGGCTAAAACAGTGAATCATAAAGGGACGCAAATAGCTCCCACTACGCTATTTGCATTCCCCTTTATTTTCTCTGTAATAGTCTACGTAAATATTTACGTAGACTAAGACGGCGAAAAATAAGGAACGCAAATGGTGGTGGCCATAGCTGCCACCATTTTTATATTTTTTTTTACCCAGCAGCCAGTCCACAGCCGGAAATCTGGCTGCGGATGGCCCTGACCTGGCTGGCTGCTCCGTGGAGCCACTGCGGAGCAGAGCTGGCCGTTGAGGATTCTGGGGGGGAGGACCGGATCGCCTCCCCCCCGTTGAGGATTCCAGGGGGAGGGACGGAGTGCCTCCCCCCCTCCAGTGGACATTGCCACCGGAACAAGGTAAGGGATTCGTACATCCCTATCTGGAAAGTGGACGCAGAGCTTTCAATCACAGGAACTTGTTAAATGTCTTTCACACACCCTATCAATAATACATCTGCTTGATACTCAGCAACCATACTAGGGCTTTTCACAATAATGTCCCTCATTCTTTCAGAGTATGTCTCTACTAGCCCAGTTCCTAACACTGACACACTCACGATCCATGCCCCTTAGGCATCCACACATACAGCATTAGTTCTGTGTGCATACAGCTGTATGCATGTAGGACTCTTCCATTTGATTTGGAACTGGGATGCTCTAGGAATTTGTTTCGTCCACATCTGGAAGCAAATGGGCCCGATTCTTTGGTTTGTTTTTGTGGGATTTGCGAGAAAACCTCATCAAAACCTCATCAGCCACAATAGAGTTACAGTTAAAGAGGTTGTGATAATGCTCTTTCCAACACAGTACAATAGACTCTTTGTCCTTTAGAAGTTTGGCACCATCTATTGAGCGTAAGGGGTTTGTGCCATGGTTTGTTGGTCTGTAGATGGCCTTTGTGGCATTAAAAAAAGCCCCATGCATCATGGGCATCTGCAAAATGCTGGATTTCTTGAGCTTTCTTTATCCACCGGGTATTCTTAAGTTCTCTAGTTCTTCTCTGGACCTCAGCCTTTGCACTGGCGTAGATTTTTTTCTTAGTGGCACAGTTGATGTCTTTTTGCCATATTTGGAAGGCTTTCCTTTTCTTATCAATGATATATTCAAACTCCCTATCTTTCTCATCAAACCAATCCTGATGTTTCTTAGTTTGGTATCCAATAGTTTGTTCACAGGCTGCAATAATGGAAGTCTTCAGTTTATTCCAGTGTTCCTCGACATTTTCAGGGTTTCCATAGGTAGATGTTCCTTGAGAGTTGTTTGAAAGTGGGCTCACTTAATAGGATCTTGAAGGGCTTGGGTGTTCATTTTACACCTTGGTTTTCTTCCTTGGAGCCTACATTGAGGGACAATCTTAATGGCCATCGTGGAATGAATTAATCGGTGGTCTGTCCAGCAGTCGTAGGGATGGACGAAAGTCCCTTACCTGATCCCACAGCTTTTTTCTTTCAAAGTCAGCCGTGATAGGCTACGTAAACATTTACGTAGCCTATCAGGGTGTTTTTTTTAAAAATAGCCATGATAGGCTACATAAATCTTTACGTAGCCTATCACGTTTGTTTGTTTGCTTGTTTGTTTTACTTGGAAATGGTGGCAGCTGGTCAGAAGACTGGCCGCCGCAGCTGCCACTGCCAAACCGCCGCCGAACCGCCGCCGGAGCCACCGCTGCCAGGGACATTTGAGCAAGGTAAGTCCCATCCCGGGGGGGGGGGGAGGCAGACCATTTCTCCACCAATTTTGGGGGGCCGAATGCGCTGGCATTTGGCCTCCCCGAGATTCGTGGAGAAATTCTCTGACATCCCTAAGCAGTCATCAGCACTCGTCATGGCACTGGTGAGGAATACATCACAGCGATCTCTGGCACGAACAATTACAAAATCTAGAAGATGCCAGTGCTTCAACTAGGGATGTTGGAGAATTCCACCACGGATCTCAGTGAGGCCAAATGCCAGTGCATTCGCCCCCCCAAAATCCATGGTGGAACGAAGCCTCCCGCCCCACCACCCCACGAAAAGCACATGAATCAGAGCACCTACCTGGTGCCGTTCGTGCTGCTTTGCGAATGGCAGCCACTTCTGCAGCTGCCATTCGCTTCTTCATTATTGCCGTGTTAGGCTATGTAAATAGTTACGTAGCCTATCACTGCTAATGCAGGGATGCCATTTGCTTCCCTGTGGAGGCTGTGATAGGCTACATAAGTATTTACGTAGCCTATCATGGTAAAAAAGGGAACACAAATGGCGGCCGCCGTAGCCACCGCCATTTGCATTCATGTTTTTTTGCCGTGACAACATAAATATTTATGTAGCCTATCACAGCAAAAGATAGGGGTGTAAATGGCGGCCGCTATGCCATTTGCACCCCTGTCTTTCGCCGTGATAGGCTGCGTAAATATTTACGTAGCCTATCACAGCAAAAAAATAGGAACGCAAATGGTGGCTGCCATAGCTGCCGCCATTTCCGTTCTTCTTTTTTTGCCGTGATAGGGTACATAAATATATATGTAACCTATCACGGCAAAAGACAGGCGTGTCTTTTGACAGGCACCAAAAAAAGGGCGGCCACCATTTGCGTCCCTGCACAACCCAGCGGCCGGATGTCCGGCTGCAGGTGGCCCCGGCCAGCGGCTCTGCGGAGTCGCCACAGAGTGGAGTCGGCCGGGGAGAATTTGGGGGGGAGGGAAGGAGCACCTCCCCCCCACTGCGGATGTCCCTGGATGAAACCAGGTAAGTGTTTCGTACATCCCTAGCTTCGACCGAGGGTGCTTCCATGATGTTTTAAATTTATTTTTCTGGCGAAAAAGTGAGGACTTTTTCTGCCATTGTTCTGCTGTTGAGGACTTTCTTGGATCATTCTTTGTCTGGTTCCTCCCCTTTGATCTTACCGCCATGGGTGACCCTGCTGGGAGTACATGACTCCCAACGGCTTCGCTCACAGGGTTCATTGGAACATACAAGCCCACTCACCACAGCAAGGTGACGATCCAGCAAGTAAACATTGACACAGAAACCACTCATATATATATGTGGGGGGGTTGAAAATGGCTGTATTTTTTCTTCCTTAAATAGCATTAGCTTCTTTATAGTACAATAGTATTGATAATAGTGTTGAACCACCTGCTTATTTTACAAGGAGGTCAAAATGTACATGCACTGGAACAAAACAGCTGTTAAGTGTTAATTTCACCCCTTGCTCTAATCATCAAGGAAGAAATAAAAAGTTTCTTATTTTTAGCTAAAGACAAAACTGCTGCCTGGATCTACAGCTAAGTCAATAAAACTCAAATTATTAACCATAACAGAACAAACTGAAAAAGCAACTCCTTGATCTCAGCTTGGAAGAAATAATTGTAATAAAACAGCCTGTGTTAATATTGTTATCAATACCATCCCTTGTTGCAGTTGATTAGGAATGATTGCATTACTTTCCATTTTACAGCAAACTACAGAGGTAACACATTGAATTAAAATTATAAATGATCCACTTTACAAAAATAATGCACCACTTTATAATGTGCATGGTAAAATGATATTAAGAGAATTATTTAATGGATGTTTATTGCAAGTTTCTAGGCAGGACAGAGCAATCAAACTTTAATTTTATGTGAGTTACCAGAAGAAATGAGCTAATATCCCTGCAAATTACATCATCTTTCATAAAACTGTTTGTCTGATATAGTTCCAGGAATGGGTTAGAGGACTCACTGGCTAACTTTAACTATGCCTAACTGCATAAGCAAAATCCCATAACGTTTTAGAGCATACAAATTCTCTTCATGGGGTCTTAAGACCCAGCATAGTGAAGTGTTTCCTGGCACGCAGAGGAAAACATCTTTGAATGCTCCCTTATAAAACAAACTCCTCAACACATAGAAAACTAGCATGCCAGAGAGAAATGTTCTGCATCCTGGCTATCACTCTGAAATGCTATTATTCTACATGCAAGAAGGCTTTGCTTTGCTTTGTTTTTAATTGGGATTCATTCAGACATACACACACACACACACACCAACACATCGCAGCCTGAAGGGCAATCCAGGAAATGTTTTCCCACTGGATTCTGTTGAAGGTATATAAACTAGCCTTGGAAGCAACATTTGGTTCTTATTTGTACGATCAGGATAATTTGTATTTACTGAATCCGTTCTTACCCCACAGAGTCAAAGAGGTACGAACCAGGGATGGCGGAGAATTTCTCCCCGAATCTTCAGGGGGCTGAGTGCCAACGCATTTGGCCCCCCGAAATCGGCGGTGAAATTCTCCACCCCCCCGCCCCCCCCCGGGATGGGACTTACCTTTGGCGAATGTCCCTCCCGGCGGCAGTTCGTCGGCCCTTATTTTCCCTTATTTTCGCAGTAGTCTACGTAAATCTTTACGTAGACTACCAGGACCAAATAAAGAACGCAAATGGTGGTGCCCATGGGGTGCTGCCATTTGCGTACACGCCATTTGCGTAAACTTTGGAAATCTAGCCATGATAGGCTACGTTAATCATTACGTAGCCTATCACGGGGTTTTTTCCCCTCACTTTTTATTTTGTGGCTGGGCAGATGGGGCGCTTCTCCCCGGCCTGAATTTCGGCCGGGCGAAGCAGGGCGCCTCCCCCCATGGCCTGAATTTCAGGGGGAGAAGCAAAGCGCCTCCCCCCCACCGCAAAGGAAGCTGCAGGACAAGGTAAGTCCCTTCCGTACGTCCCTAGTATGGACTGAGTTACATGCCATATAGCTTGCAAGCTTTAACTGAAGCTCTTTCTCCTCTCTGGCCAGTGGGGTGAAATAGGCAACTGTTGTTTTTATTAAAGTTCAGGAGATTATATTTGTTGCTGGAATTAGCTGTACTGGTGGTGGAACTTCTTGGGGATTGGGCTTCTTTTGTGAGTTTCGTAAATGGGGTTCTGAGAGCAGCTATGAAACTTAAAGCTGGGGAAAGAAGTTGGATTGATTGATTGATTGATTTTAGAATATTTATATACCACTTCCCATTTTAAAACCCCTGAAGTGATCCACAATGTACTACAAAACAATACATAATTAAAAGCAGAACAGCATTTAGATACATCAATGGCTGTGAAAAGCCAGGGTATACGTTTTTAATAATCATCGAAAGCACATGATAGTCAGTGCCTGATGTAGAACAGAAGTGAGGTCATTCCAGAGTGTGGGTGCCACCACAGAGAAGGCCCACTGCCGTGTTGCAGACAGATGGAATTCTGCAGGGTGTGTCACAGACAGCAAGGCCTCCCCTGAAGATCATAGTGCTCTAACAGGTCTATGAGGAGATGATCTTTCAGGTAACTTGGTCCTAAGTTGTTCAGATGTCATTGTTTGGGCAGGTTTATTATTTTACTTGGTTTTGTAGGAACATGAATTGCTGTTACTGTTAATAAGAGTCTTTGGATTGACTTCCATTTTTCTTGACAGATTCTATTCGTTTGAGTTTTGGACTGACCAATAGAGATAGAAGAAGAAATTCTGCATGTATTACATTTCTGAAGCTGGTGAAGGTACAAAGCCTACATCTGGAGGCGGAAGGGATACGTGGAAATTACAGCCATGATACCTGTGGAGGAATTTCCAGTGCTTATGCCTTGCTCTATAGAAGAAATGTCAGACTTTGCAGAGAAGTTCAAAGGGAGCTGAATATAGACACTGCAAGATGTCACTGTATCTCTACCTTCAGTGATTGTCAAGCAACACTTCCATTGTTCTGTAATTAGAATTGGTATGCTTTTACGCAAGATTCCTAATATTGGTTGCATGTTGTAACTGTTCTCTTTCTTTAGAAGAGAACAATGCCTATGAGAGTGCAAAGCAGTATATTTGTTGTCACAATATCACAAAGAAGCATGCTCATGTATATCATCCTTTTGCACCATTCCCATCTGTGAGTTTGATTCCTGGATTTATTCCAAAAATACTGAATAGTGACCCCATCTATCAAATCCTGAGTGTGTGTTTTTGAAATGTTTATAATTCCAAGATCTGCTGCCTTGAGATTAGTGTTATCAAAGGTTATAATTTTATATCTGACAATCCAGTTTTTCCAGCCACATTGTTTACTAAAGATATTAATATTGTGTTAAAGGAGCGGTGTAAGACTTCACAATAATAAAACAATGATCTGCCTTACTGAGGATGCAACTCTGCATTGTGAATATTAAAAAAGTGCACAAAAAGTGCATTTTACAAATATGCCAAAAAAACCCACACACACACACCCCACCAAACAACCCCATATAGATTTATTTCTTTTAAAAAATGAACAAAAACCTACTACACAGAATGGACTTTAAGGTGAGAAATGGAGAAAGTTTGTGAAATGGATCTGTAAGATCTGCCCATCACTATCACTAACACACCTGGATCTGGTCCCCATTCATCCCATGCCATTCTGCATGACCGTTTCCAGTGGCACCATTGACAGCTGCTGCCGCCGCTGCCGCCACCGCTGCTGCTGCTGCTGCTGCTGCTGCTACTACTGGAGAAAAAGCATTCCAGATTCTGGGTATGCAGATCTATCTTCCTCTAAGGCAGAATTCCAAAGACACCACCACCCATACCAATCCATAGCTCCTCTTTAACAAGTCGGTTTTTACCAGATGGCTGCCCACAAAATGTTTTGTCATTTGATTGGCTTTGGAGATTGGTTGTTGTATGGGAGTTTTCAGTTTGTTTCTTTAATAGATTTTATGTTTACAATGTCATTTTCATTTCCTTTGCCCGCTTTTGTCACCCAAATCAGTTGTGAGCTCCTAGTAGGGATGTATGAAAAATTCATTTCAGTTTGTTTTAGATCAGGATTTTACCCATTTCGCACCTTCTGGACTGAACACAGATGCAAACTGTAGTCAGAGTCCATACATTTGCAAGCTTGCAATGTGAGTCACATCCCCCCCCCCCAGTGTGTTTGACAGCATGCATACATTTGAGATATATGTGCATGAAAAAATGCACAGTTCTGAAAAAAAAAAGTGCACAAATATACTTCAATCAATGGGAGAAGAATGCATACCTTTGAAAAATTCAGACAGTGATGCACACATTTGGAAAGTTATGCACAAGAATGCACACAAATTTTTGTGCAAAAAGAAAAAAAACCAACACTGTCAATCTCACATGGATTTGAGTCAGAACAAGCTTTGGGATGGAATTCAGAGAACTTTGGTAAGCTCAAGATATGCTGAGAAAGCAATACGACAATGGAACCAATTACCTAGGGAGGTGGTGGGATCTCCCACACTGGAGGCATTCAAGATGAAATTGGACAGCCATCTGTCAGGGAGGCTTTGACTTGGATTCCTGCACTGAGCAGGGGGTTGGACTTGATGGTCTTATAGGCCCCTTCCAAACCTACTATTCTATGTTTCTATGATTTGCACATCCCTAGCCCCTGGGGACAGGGCAATTAACATTTGGGTGGTGCTGTAGGCTGCTCATGAGATAGGGAAAGATATAAAACAAAACAAAACAAAACAAATAAGGAAATATAGTGGTGTCACATATATACCTTCAGATCTGGGATATATTTTATGATCCCTCTGAAACCACACCCAATATTAAAACCAGATTGAAATCCCAAGGTTCACTGTGATAAGATTTTGTGTAAGGTACTAGAGAACAGTACTGGAACTCATTTCATAGATGTGCCCTAACCCTGGCGCCAGCTTGTCTGGCTAACTGGGGGGGGGGCTATTGCGGGTGAGTGGGATGAGGGGACGTAGGGGCCTCTCATTGGTGCACCCCTGTGGCACCACCATGCAAGGAGGGGCAGGCTGAGTTGCCTTAAACTCAGCCCCCCTCCCAATCTCAGCTCTCTGGCTCAATGCAGCTGGAGAGATCCTCCTCACCCCTCGGATCGCTGACAGCTGCAGCGGGCAGCCCTGCTGTTCAGTGGCGGCGCTCACTGCTGCAGGGCGGCAGCGATCCTGGCGGGCGACACGGCTACTTCCTCGTCTGCCATTTGCTTGGCGGCCTGTGGCTCCCCGGAGCATATCTTTGCCCAGGGCTGTGTGGGCTCACTCCACCACGTATTCGCGCCCGGCCAGCGCTCTCCCTCAACACCCGGCTGAGCCTTCACTCCACCATCTAGGGAGATTCTCTCCCAGTCCACTCACCCTCAGCCTTGAACCTCTGGCCCACAGATCCCCTTCGGCCTGCCCTTGCCCCACAGCCAAGGGCTAGAGGTGCTACCTCTGTTGGCCTGGGGGCCAGTAGAATAGCCCTCAAGGGGATTTCCTGCAGTGGGTTCAGGCCCCTGCCACATTTACTTCTCCAGGGCTGGCCTGAGTAGGGGTGTCAGAGAATTTCTCACCGAAACTTCGGGTGGCCGAGTGCCAACGTATTCGGCCCCCCGAAGTAGTTTCGGGGAGAAATTCTCCGCCCCCCCCGCACCCCGCACCCCCCCCGGGATGGGACCTTTCCCGAATGTCACTCCCAGTGGCGGGTCGCAGCGGCGGTTCGGCAGGGCTTCGACAGGGGCGGGGGCGGAAGCCGGTCTTTCGACCGGCTGCCACCGCCGCCATTCCAAGAAAAGTAAAAAAAAACAAACACCCCCGTGATAGGCTACGTGACGATTAACGTAGCCTATCACGGCTAGATTTGCAAAGTCAGCCATGATAGGCTACGTAAATCGTCACGTAGCCTATCACGGGTGACTTTAAAAAAAAAAAAGCACGTACGGCTAATGGCGGCCCCCATAGGGAGCCGCCATTCCCGTTCCTTATTTGGTCGCTGTAGTCTACGTAAAGATTACATAGACTATGGCAAAAATAAGGGCAACACTATTTGCGTTGCCCTTATTTTCGCCGTAGTCTACGTAAAGATTTACGTAGACTACAGTGACCAAATAAGGAACATGAATGGCGGCTCCCTATGGGGCTGCCATTTGCGTACGCGCTTTTTTTTTTTTTTAAGTCACCCGTGATAGGCTACGTGACGATTTAAGTAGCCTATCATGGCTGACTTTGCAGATCTAGCCGTGATAGGCTATGTTAATCGTCACGTAGCCTATCACAGGGGCGTTTTGTTTTTTTTTTACTCTTTATTTCGCGGCCGGGCGAGGTGAGGCGCCTCCTCCCCGGCCTGAATTTCGGCTGGGCGAGGCGAGGCGCCTCCCCCCTCGGCCTGAATTTCGGGGGGAGAAGCGAAGCGCCTCCACCCCACCGCGAAGCAAGCTGCAAGACGAGGTAAGTGACTTTCGAGCACTCCTAGGCCTGAGTAGTGGTTTGAGTGTTGGGCTGGGACCAGGCATCCTGGTCCTTGCTTCTTCATTTCCTACTGCTGTGCTCAGCTCATCTGGTGGCGAGCACCAACCCCTAACTCACCTCTGCTACATCATGACCCCCAAGAAGGGCCAGGGTGGAAAGAAAGGGAAAGGTAGGGCCCCACCTCCCCTCTTCAAGAGGCTGCTACCAAGGCCCGATTCCGAGTCTGAGTAGGGATGGCGGAGAATTTCTCCCCGAAACTTCGGGGGGCCGAGCGCCAACATGTTCGGCCCCCCGAACAAGTTTCGGGGAGAAATCCTCCGCCCCCCCACCCCCCGCCCCTCCCCCGGGACGGGACTTACCTTCCCTGAATGTCCCTTCCGGCGGCGGGTCCGGCTGGTGGTTCGTCCGGTGTTCGAGCGGGGCGGGAGCGGCAGCCGGTCTTTTGACCGGCTGCTGCCCCCGCCATTGCAATGAAAGAAAGAAAAAAAAAAGTCCCCTGATAGGCTACATGACGATTCACGTAGCCTATCACGGCAAGATTTGCAAAGTCAGCCGTGATAGGCTACGTGAATCGTCACGTAGCCTATCACGGGTGACTTTAAAAAAAAAAAAAAAGCGCGTACGCGAATGGCGGCCCCCATAGGGAGCCGCCATTCGCGTTCCTTATTTAGTTGCTGTAGTCTACGTCAATGTTTACATAGACTACGGCGAAAATAAGGGCAACGCTATTTGCGTTTTTTTTTTTTTAAGTCACCCGTGATAGGCTACGTGACGATTCACGTAGCCTATCACGGCTGACTTTCCAGATCTAGCCGTGATAGGCTACGTGAATCGTCACGTAGCCTATCAGGGGACGTGTTGTTTTTTTTTTTTTACTTTCGTGTTCACGGCCGGGCGAGGTGGGAAGCCTCCCCCCCCGGCCTGAATTTCGGCCGGGTGAGGCGGGAAGCCTCCCCCCCCGGCCTGAACTTCGCGGGGGGAGCAGCGAAGCGCTCCCCCCCACCGCGAAAAAGCTGCGAGAAAAGGTAAGTGACTTTCGTTCACCCCTAAGTCTGAGGAGGAAGCAGGCCCAATACTGGCATCAATTCTCACTCGCCTGGAAGCTGATGAGCATTCCTCAGGGATCCCTCCCCCTCCCCCGGCCAGGCCTAAGAAAACCATGGTGGTCCAACCCAAACGAACACAACAGCAGACCCAACACTCACTACTACTTTCTATTTCAGCTCGTCTGGACGCCATTGAAGCTTCCACCTCTTTTTCGCCGGCTCTTCTTGATAGCACACCGCTCCCAGAGGAGCTCCTTCCTCTGCAGCTTCCTCTTCCCCAGGGACACAAGCAACACCATCCACTTTTCCAGTCGGAGATCAGAACACAGCCACACTGGGTTCAGGTGAGACTGCCTTGGCACCTCAATTTGCCTGGCCGGGCATGGGGTATGTCAACCCCTGGGGTTGGAGGCCTTGGTTTACCCCTCAGGGCTGGCTGTTCCCCCTTCTCACACTGCCTCCAGTCACTCCGGCCCACACAGCCAGTACTCCTCAGCCCATCACTCCGGTCTCAATTCCCAGTTCAACTGCACAAGTAGCCAACCCCCCTATTTCAGTGGGGCAATGGCGCCTCATCCCCGTCGCTGGTGTCTCCGGGAGATGCCTCCCTTACACCCACGCCGCCACTCCAGTCCCATCCGCTTAACTTTGCTTGTGCCAGCATTTGTCAGGGACCCGCCGGATCGGTTCAGGACTCCTTGCCCCCCCTGTCAGCCCCCCTACCAGCACCACAGACACCTTTGGCTGATCCATGCGCTAACCTTGGAAGGGGAGCCATGCCCACGGGTGCTACTTCTTCCCCTATTGGCTTCCACCTGACCGTTGCCACCAGGGAAAAGATTTTGCAGGGAGAATTTATAGATGTCTTCTCCCTGCTCTTTCGGGAGCCTGAGGCTAATGACAAGGATAAGAACCGCTATAGGAAATCTGATCGGAGTAAGGGTTGTAAGGTGCCATGCACCTGGGCAAACTGGTTACCAGGTTTCTTAATTTATGCTGGCATCCTCCAGCAGAGATTCCCTGAGAGGGGTTGGGTCCTTACCAAGTATCTGGACATAATATACAGGGCTTACACTGGGTATGAAGGGAGCGCATGGCTGGTCTATGATGAGGCCTTCTGCCGGAGGGCTGCCATTGACCCTTCCATGTGCTGGGATCTGAAGGACCAGGACCTTTGGCTCCAATTTATGACCCTTTCCAGGCCAGGCTTTGGCGACAGATCCGACAGAGGCCACATTCTCGCCAAGCTGTTACCCACAATGGCCTCCAGGCCTATTGCGGGTCCAGGGGTTCAACACCACTGCCTGTGCTGGGAGTTCAGCTCCAAGGGTTCCTGCTCCCAAAACGCATGCCACTTCCATCATGAATGCTTCCTTTGTGGTGGTCAGCACTCCTGCGCCTCCTGCCCAAGGGCCAGAGGTTGGAGGGGTCCCCCAAAGGAAGGCCATGGCAGCAGAAAACAGGCCAGCGGGCATCAACCCCCTCCCAAAGGGCCCCAGCCCAGTTAAGATCCTTCCACTCCTTCAGCTTTTAGGACGTTACCCGAACCAGAGGGATGTGATCTACTTCGAATGCGGCTTCACGTTGGGTTTTAGGATCCCCTTCAAGGGTCCGCGTAGGCCGTGTTTAACTGGTAATCACTGGTCTGTCCTTGTCATGCAGCACTTGGTTCAAGATAAAATCAACAAGGAAGTTCTTGCGGGACGAGTCATCGGCCCCTTTTCCACGCCCCCAATACCCAACCTTCAGATTTCCCCTTTGGGAATAGTCCCCAAGAAATCTCCCAGAGAGTTCAGGTTAATTCATGACCTCTCCTTCCCCAAGGGCCGGTCTGTTAACGATGAGATCCCAGATTATCTATGTTCTGTGCGTTACACCTCCCATGTCACTGGACCTTGGCCAAGGGGCATTGATGGGCAAGTGTGATATCAAATCCGCCTTTCGCATTTTGCCTATCAATCCCATGGACTTTGATTTGCTGGGATTCTGCTTCCAGGGCAAATTTTACATCGACCGTGCCCTCCCCATGGGATGCTTCATCTCTTGCGCCATGTTTGAGACATTCAGTACCTTTCTGGAATGGGCCGTAAGGGGTAGGACGGGCTCCGGAAATGTGATTCATTATTTAGATGACTTCCTGTTTGCTGGAACCCTGACTTAATCAATGCTCTGACTTAATCAGTGCATTCGTATCCCTTTCCTCAGACCTAGGCATCCCTTTGGCACATGAGAAGACAGAGGGCCCATCTGTTACTTTGACATTCTTAGGGATCGAACTGGATACCCTCACACAATGTTCTCACCTCCCTCAGGACAAACTGCTGGTCCTTAGGGATAAGCTCCAGACCGTCCTGCAACTCCGTAAAGTCTCCCTCAGAGTTCTACAAGAAGTAGTGGGGCATTTGAACTTCACTTGTAGGGTGGTGGCCCCCGGCTGTGCCTTCCTGCAACAGCTCTGCTGGGCAGTGCGGGGTCTTCAACTCCCACATCATCACACCAGAGTCACCTCCGCCATGCGCATGGACCTGCAGGTATGGCTTAAATTCCTGAGGGATTTTAATGGCGTCTCCTTCTGGAGGCACGAGATGCTTCTTCGACCTGACCTGCAGATTCATTCAGATGCCATCAGCACCTTCGGTTTCGGACTAATATGGCAGGAGCGGTGGTGCCTTGGCCATTGGCCAGAAAGCTGGGCTGCCACCGGTATTTGTCAGGACCTCACCTTCCTGGAATTCTTCCCCATTTACATGGCAGTGCACATTTGGGCCAACCTGATGGCCAATTCCGTCGCCCTCTTTTGGTGCGACAACATGGCCATTGTGCACATCATTAATACATTGTCCTCCAGAAACCAGCGGGTCATGGCTTTGGTTAGAGCATTTACCCTCCAATGCCTATGCCACAACATCTGGTTCCGTGACCACCACGTACCAGGTCTGGGGAACCCAATTGCCGATGCTTTGTCACGAAACCAGATTGACAGGTTCCATGTATTAGCCCCGTGGGCACGTCCACTACCAGACCCCATGCCAGCTGGATTATGGGAGATTGGCATTCTCAAGTCGAACACGCTATCTTGAATTCTATAGCCCCCAGCACTAGAGCTGCCTACGAAAGTGCAGATAGGGAGTTTCGCGCCTTCAGGAGTGGACTTCAGTTACAGGACTCTTGGCCCTGTGGACCACTTGTTAATTCTGTGTACATCTGTGTAACAAGGGGCTATCTGCTAGGACCATTACTGGGAGGCTTGCCGCTTTGGCCTTCTGAGCCAAAGTGCGAGGGGTTGAGGACTCCACCTCGGATTTCCAAGTTAGGCGGGTGGTTGGGCTCGGATGTCACCTGCCCCACCAGATTCCAGGCACCCCTTGTCTCCGGTTATCCTTCTAGGGCTCTGGGACTGTGGCCCTCCATTTGTTCTTCCCCATACAAAGCCTCCCTATTCCATGCTGCAGCTTTAACAGCCTTCTTTGGGGCCCTGAGGATTTCGGAACTGGTCTGGGCTTCCAAATCTGACCCAGCCAGGAGGGCCTTAAGGTACTCCGATGTGCAGATCCATCCCAACCTGATCCACCTCCGCATTCGATGGTCAAAAACCGATCAGTCTGGCAAGGGAGCGTTGGTGGCCCTCAGCCGGGCCCAGGCCGAGGAATTATGCCCTGTCAGGGCCTTTCAGGTTTTTCTGGGACACCGTGGGGTGAGTGAGGGTCCCCTATTTTGTCATAATGACAGTTCACCCCTGACAAAGTTCCAATTCTGGGCAATCACTAAGTTGGCCTTATCCATACTGGGTTTGGGTCATTATCGTTTTGGGACCCACTCTTTCCACATTGGGGCAGCCTCTACGGCAGTTGCCGTAGGTTTTTCATCCAAGCACATGATGGCTGTAGGGAGATGGTGTTCCAGGGCCTTCCGGTCCTACGTTCGCAATTTGCCCGATACTTCATAATGCTTTTCTTCACCTTCCCCAATGTTCTATTCCTTAAATGGAATTCGACCTACGCCGGTATGGGTGTTCATTTGTGGGCACAGTATGGTGTTTTGGGCTGCTCGCAGAGCTTCTACATTGGCCTTCGGATCCCGGCTGCGGTTTCCCCAACAGGTGGCGATACAGTGGCTTGGCTGGCGGGGTATGAAATGGGACTCACTCCTTCCCACCCTGTTTCATCAAGGTTTGGTCAGTTTTCCTCCACAGGTCCTGGTGCTGCACCTGGGGGGGAACAACCTGGGCTGCAAGCCAGGAAAGGGCTTGGTCAAGCAGGCGTTGGTCAATTTGCAGATGGTCCGACGTCGTTGGCTGGGGGTGACCATATTGTGGTCCTCGATGCTCCCAAGAATCAAGTGGAGGGAGCAGAGTAATGCTGCCATGGAATGGGCTCGGCGGAAGGTGAACAGAGAACTGGCACGGGGGCTGTGAGAACATGGTGACGGGTGCATCACCCACCAGCGAATTCTGTGGAGAAGGAGGGAGCTTTACAGGCAGGACGGTGTCCACCTGTTGGATGTAGGGAATGACATATAGGGATGGCAGAGAATTCCGCCACAGATCTCGGTGAGGCCGAATGCACTGGCATCCCCCGAAATCTGTTGCGGAACGGCCTTCCACCCCCCCGCCCCCCCACGGATCCCCCCCGAGATGAGACTTACCTGGGGCGGATGTTCCGGGAGGCGGCGGCTCCGGCGGCGGTGGCTCCGGCGGCCGATCTTCTGACCAGCTGCCACCGCTGCCATTTGCAGTCTTGTTGGGTTTTTTGTTTTTGTTTTTTTTACAAGACGTGATAGGCTATGTAAAGACTTACGTAGCCTATCACGTCTGGCTTAAAAAAAATGCATACGCAAATGGCGGTGGCTACGTTCCTTATTTTTGGCCGTCTTAGTCTACGTTAATATTTACGTAGACTAAGACGGCAGAAATAAGGGGAACGCAAATAGCGTGGCGGACGCTATCTGCATTCCCCCTTATTTTTGCCATCTTAGTCTACATAAATATTTACGTAGACTAAGATGGCCAAAAATAAGGAACGCAAATGGCGGCGGCCGTAGCCGCCGCCAATTGCGTACGCACATGGGGGTTTTTTAAGCCAGATGTGATAGGCTATGTAAATCTTTACATAGCCTATCACGGCTGACTACAGGGACGCAAATGGCGGTGGCTATGGCCACCGCCATTTGCGTCCCTGCTAGCCAGCGGACGGATGTCCGGCTGCTGGCGGAGCTGGCCGGCGGCTCAGCAAAATCCCCGCGGAGCGGAGCCGGCTGGCCAGGATTCCGGGGGGAGGGACAGAGCACCTCCCCCCCCCAGTGGAACCCGGTGGAGCCAGGTAAGGGGAGTTTCGTACATCCCTAATGACATATTTTTGTCCAATCTGCAAAGCGGCCTGCAGGAAGTTCTTCTGCGCAGGTGGGGGAAGTTTCACAAGCAATAGGCTGGTGACTCCTGTGGTGGCTAGGAGAGGCAGAACCTGAAAAAGATTAGGGATGGTGTGCATGCAGAGGCACCTTATGCTGACAGGTGACGCCTGAGGGCCCCCCGAACGGGTTGTGCAGCTCGGCGGGCGGATAAGGGTTTCCTGGGAGTCCAACCCTCCTCACTAACCCAGGTGTTGTGCAGCACCAGGAGGGGGTGACAGGGGAAGGTCTATTTCCCCCAGAAGGGGCAGTCTGGAGGGATGGCGAGATCACCGCCACTCCTCAGTCTGGGTGTGTTTTTGCCCAAGAAGTGCCAGCTAGCCGCTGACACAGATGCCCGTCCTAGTTACCCCTTTGCAGGTATTTCAATAAATGTGGCCCAATTTTCACCCCAAGCTTGTTGTCTGCATCTTCTTTAACTCACCTCCACTCGCAAATGGTATTTCTAAGGTAAACATTATTGAACATGCATAATTCAGGTTAGTCCAGCATCATCATGCAATGCCGGGAAATTATACATTTGGTATATGATAATTAGGAGAAGCAACCCTTGATTCCAGAAATCTGTTTAATATCAACATATTACTTTTTGAAAGACACAATATGCTTGACAAAAAGAACAGCTTGTAATTACTCTAATAACTATGAAGGCACGCTCAATTCATCTCAGTACAATTGTTTGGGACAGGTAATCCATGCAAAATAATGGGTCAGGCAATGATTCATGGATTTCTTATGACTAAATTAAAGATAACTTGAAAATAAAGCTTGAGGCAAGTTTTTCACCAGGAAGGAAAAGCTGAAATCACATGCCTATTCCATGGGAAACCAATTCACATAACATTTAAAGGCAAGTAAACAGTCTCTGCCTTGCAAAATGCCCTCACCCGGCGCCAGCTTGTCTGGCTAAAAGGGGGGGGGCATTGCGGGCGGGTGGGGTGACATGACGCAGGGGCCTTTGATTGGTGCACCCCAGTGGCACCACCATGCAAGGAGGGGCAGGCTGAGTTGCCTTAAACTCAGCCCCCTTCTCAAACTCAGCTCACTGGCTCGCAGCTAGAGAGAACTACAGCTCCGCCAGAAACGACGAAGGACAAGGAGACCGGTGTCATCGCGCATGCTGAGGGCCCTGGCTCTTGAGGCTGCAGTGCGCCCGCCCCCTCCTTTCTCCTCAGTCACGCTGAGGGACTTTGGCCTGCTGGAGAACGGCTTCGTCCTCGTTCCAGCCGCCTGGACCCAGCGTGCTTCTGCGCGCCAAAAATCTTCGCTTGGTGATATTGTTCGCCTCCCTCCCTTCTTCGCCGGCTCCTTTCCTCTCGCCTGCCCATCCGCTCAGTCTCCTCGTGTACTCGCTCTCCTGCCCGCTCGCCCATCCGCCCGTGCGCTCGCTCAACCCGCCCGCTGGCCCGCTCGCTCACCCTGCCCGCACACCCGCCCGCTTGCCTGACGGGCCTGCCGGCCGCCGGGCCTGCTCACGGCCCGCCTGCCGGCCTGTCTACCCGGCCGCCAGCCTTGACGGCCTCTTCCTCCTCGCCTTGCCTGCCTCCCTGAGGTGTTGCTCCTGGCGGGAGGTGTCGGTGGGCAGGTGAGCGCGGTGCCGGTGTTTGCCAGCGGCAGCGCTCCAAGCGACGGTCTGACTGCCCCCCCCCCACTGGTCAGCAGAGCCTGCCTGTTGGAGGGGCGCCTGGCTGCTGAGCCGAGTCGGGGCGTGTATATCACAGCCCGATTGGTCACCTCCCACGGGCTTGGGACGTCTCCCCCTCCCACCCAATAAATAAATAAATAAATAAATAATTAAAAAAAATAGGAAGAGCTGCGGCTCAGTGGTAGAGCACATGCTTGGCATGCGGAAGGCCCCAGGTTTAATCCCCAGCGTCTCCAGGTAGGGCTACCTACCTGGAAAGAATCCTGCCTGAAACTTTGGAGATCTGCTGCTGCCAGTCTGAGTCAACAATTCTGTGCTAGATGGACCCAGGGTCTGACTCAGTATAAGGCAGCTTCCTATGTTTGTATGAAAAGAAAGCTTTAATTGAATAAATAATAATATTAATAATAATAACAATAAAAAGAAAAATTCATTAAATTACGATTATTAAATATTTAATTAATGAAATTGCATAGGAGCGGCGACTGCCTGTTTGGCGCCTCCCGTGACAGGGTGCTCTCGGCTGTGGGCGCCCACACTCAAACGCAGCTCCATCACCTTTGGCCCCTGGCTGCGCCTCTTGAAAATCTGATTTTCTATCTAAACAGTAGTGCAGCGCTCCCATCTTCATCCCCAGGCCTCTCTGTCTCGGTCTGGAACTCACACCCACAGATCTTAAGACTGTGGGGTGGCTGCCTATTGTCTGGGGTGCCCAGCGGCTTTATTAACTCTTTGATGGTGTCAAGAGCTCCTTAGAGGGCTCTCTCAGTCTAATCCAGTAGCCAAGTCCAGACATAGACAAAGGGATTCTTTTCAAAGATTTATTCTTCCTTTGCAACTTAACAACTCTACAGGTATCAGCTAGATCTGAGCAGCAGCATCCCTATGCCCTAAGTTGGAACAGTTGGTCCCCGTTTGAAAAGCAATTACTGGCAGACCCCTGAATATAAGGACTAGGGAGAATCCCTCCCCTTTCCCCTTGGATCCTCGGGGCGCAGCCATTGAGTGCGCGCCTTCACTAAGTCTGCTATCTGTGCTCAGTCACTCCCTTGACTGCTAACTAAAACTAGGAATTTGGGGGGGAGGAAACTCCATCAGCTGTTGGTCCTGGGAAAGAGGAGTGTTCTCCTCTCCCAGGAGCGACTGCTCTTCCTCAGCATTAGAACTACTCTGGGATTCTATGGGCTCAGTGTCCACCCTGACAGATTGCTTGCTTAATTCACCTCCTGCATCATGCCTCCTAAGAAGGGCCAGGGTGGTAAGTGAGGGAATGGGAGGGCCCCGCCCCCCCTCCCCAAAGTCCGCTGCCAAGGCCCGATTCTGACTCTGATGTGGATGCAGACCTGGTACTGGCATCAATTTTTTCTCATTTGGAAGCTGCTGAGCGTTCCTCGGGGATCCCTCCTCCTTCCCTGGCCAGGCACAAAAAATCCTCAGTGGTCCAGCACAAGCGAACATGACAGCAGATCCAACGCTCGTTGCTACTTTCTATTTCAGATCGCCTGGACGGTACTGAGGCATCAACCTCCTTTTCATCGGCTCTTCCAGAAGGCTCACCGCCTTCAGCGGAGCTCCTCCCTTCTGCTGCCTCATCTTCCCTGGGCGCACAAGCAACAACCTCGGTTTTTTCCAGCTGGGGATCAGAGTGTGCCCACGATTGGTACAGCTCATCTCTGGGTTCAGGGCACCCGGACGCCATTGAGGCCTCCATCTCGCCATCGCAGGTTCACCATGGCAGCACCCCACCACTGTAGGCAGTCCACCTTCCTGCGGCATCTCCGTCAGCAGTGATCCAAGCAACATCCTCCTCCTTGGGGTTTTGCCCAGGCGACACAGCACACCTGAAGGTGGTCCGCCCTCATGGGGCATCTCCATCAGGAGCAATGCAAGTGGTATCACCTCCCTTGCTCCCGGGGACCCAGACACGGCTGCCCTGGATATGGGTGAGATGACTGCACCTCACCCCAGTTGTTCAGACGGGTGACCCTTAGGGCTGTGGGGTTGCTGCCTTAGCTTACCTACCTGGGGGCGGCTGTCCCTCCCAATGTCATCTCCCTATATAACGCTCGGGCCGCCTGCAGCTCCGTCAGTCACACCCCAGTAACCCCAGCCGCTTAATGCATCATCTTACAGGTTTTTTTTTTTCCTGGATTAATTAGGATCCCTCGCCTGCCCCCGCCCGTTTTGGACATCCATGTAAGGGGCATATCAGATCCTTACGCTAATCTGGCGAGTTGTATTGTCACCAGGGCTACTCCTTCTCGTAATGCCTTTCACCCGAGGAGGTGTGCGAATGGCTTGTTGAGGCCTCTCGCAGGAGGGCCGCCATTGCCCTTCTGTGCATAAGGACCTGTTTGACCAGGACCTTTCACTCCAATTTTGACTCCTTCCCAGCTGGGGTCGGCAACAGATATGGCAGTGGCCACATTCACCAGGTGGTCTCCCGCACCGGCCCTCGGCCGATGGCGGGTCCGCTGCTTCAGCACTGCTATCTGTGCTGGGAGTAAAGCCCCAATGGGCACATGCTCCCAGGACACGTGCAGTTTTCATCGTGAATGCTCCCTTGTAGCAGTCAGCACTCTTGCACCTCTTGTCCAATGCTCGGGGAGGGTAGGGTCCCCTTGGAAAAGCCGAGGCAGTAGGAAGCTCTGGATGGCCAATGCCTAGTAAGATTGGCACTGATACTCCGGCTTTAAGACACTACCCAACTGGGGGAATGCGTCTTAACTTGGAACACGGTTTATGCTAGGTTCTAGGGCCCCCTAGCATTTTTTCTTTAGGTCAACATAGACCATCCCTACCTCGTAAGCAACATTTCTCCTCGCTAGGCGTCGACAGGTTCAGGAGAGGTTAACAATGCAGTACTGGCAGAAGGGTTTTAGCCCCCCCGTTTTTCCACACCCCATTAGCTATTCTAGGGATCTCCCTTCTCGAAATGGTGCCCAGGAAATCCTCTAGGGAGTTTATCCTGATTCGTAACCTCTCTTTCCTGAGAGCCAGTCAATTATCACGAGATCCCTGATCATCTCTGCTCAGTGTGTCACACCTCTTCGATGAGGCAGCTGTCTTTGTCTGGGATCCCGGCCATGGGTCCCTGATGGACATGTGCTACATGGAGTCCAAAGACGGTGGTCATTGTTCTGACCTAACGCAAGTATTGCTTCCCCTTTTCTGTTACTTCAGTGCCCCTTAGCTCACAAGGCTGAGGGCCTGTCTCCCACAGCAACATTCGGTGAAGCGGAAGCCAATCCGATACCCTTAGGTGTTATTCTCACCTCCCTCAGGACAATTTTCAGGTCCGTTAGGCACAGCTCCAATTAGTTATACATCAGGCATGGCTTCATCTTAGTAGGGCTTTAATGGCACCTCCTTTCAGAAGCGTGAGCCTCTCCTCAAAGCCGGACTGCAGACTCACATGGTTCCGCCCCTACCCCAAGGGGTTTCAGATTCTTAGGGCAGGTCCAATCATGCAGTGGGTAAAGGCCTGTAGAGTGGAGGCTGCCGCCCCTGCCAAGCACATTGAGGGATAAGCTTATAGCCAAGTCAGTAACCCCCCCCCCTTCGCTATGACAACATGACCACGTTATTCATTCTCTGTCCTCCCGAAATTGGAGGGTCATGTCATGTGTCAGTGTGTTCGCACTCCAGAGTCAGTATTACAACATCTGGTTCTGGGTCCACCATGTGCTGGGTTATGCAAACCCAATTGTCGATGCCTTGTCATGAAATTAGGTCAACATCTTCCGGGCCTTAGCCCCATGGGTGCTCCATTCCCAGATCCCATCCTTGCAGTACTATGGGAGATCGGGATACTGAAGCCAGGCATGCCAGCCTGCATTCCATGGCTCTCCGTACAGGAGCCGCCTGCGACAGAGCAGGGTGTGTGTGCCGCGCATTAGGCAAAACCTCAGCGATAGGATTCATGGCCCTTATCTATAGATCATTGGCCACAATTTCACGCCTCCATAAGGAACAACAGACTATTTGGGACCATAAGTCGCAAGCTGGCCATTTAGCCTTCCAGCCCACAAAGGTGGGTTTCACTGACTCCATGTCAGAATTTAGGTTTCGGCGTGCAAGATAGTGTTGGGCACAGATGTTTGCCTGCATTAGTAAATTAACCACCCTCTCTCTCCTGATACCCCTTTCGGGCTCCGCGGGTAATGGCCCTCCATTTGAGCTTTCCAATAAGACTTTACCCTGTTTCAAGTAGCAGCCCTAACGGAATGCAGGGTTGGTCTGGGCTCACAAGGCCGACTTGTCCCGGAGGGCCTTGATTTGCTGCAAGGTACAGGTCTGGCCCAAAGTAATCCATTTACATATTTGGTGATCAAATTGATTGGCATGGCAAGGGCACGGCAGTGGCCCACAGCCAAACGCAAGTCAACGGATTATGCTCTGGCGGCACCTTATGGGTTTTATGGCATGCCACGGGTTTGAGGAGGGGCCACCGTTTTTATCACTTCAACGGTTTGCTGTTGATTTAAGGGCAATTGTGTAGTTTCCCTTAATGTGCTTCTTCCTTAGACCAGCAGACTCATTGTATGCCGGTATGGGTGCTCTTACATGGGCACGTTTTGATGTCTGGAGCTTCATGAAGAGCTTGTATGTCTTCTTCAGAATTCAGCTTCTGTCACCCTGTCACATTAAGATCTAGTGGCTCCATAGACGTGGCATACGGTGGGAGTCCCCTCCTCACTCTGTCCCACCAAGTTTGTCAGTCGTCCTCCGCAGGTCCAGGTGCTGCACATTGGAGGGAATGACTTTGGCTGTAAGCCAGGCAAGGACCTGATGGAACAGGCCTTGGTTGAGATACAGGTGGTCCGGCATACCTGGCCGGAAGTAGCCTATTGCAGCCCTCACTGCTCCCATGGATCAATGGGAAGGAATGGAATGACGTTGCCAGTGGCAGGGCACGTTGGAAAGTGCACAGGGAAATGGCTTATTGCCAGGTGAATGAGGTGATGGATGCACCACCCGCCAGGGAATTCTGTGGACATGGAGGGAGCGTTACAGGTAGGACGGTGTCCGCCTGTCTCATTTAGTGAATAACATATGTCTGGCTGATCTGCAAAGGGGCCTGCGGGAAGTTCTTCTGCGCAGGTGGGGGGAGTTTCACAAGCTCTAGGCTTGTGACTCCTGTGGCGGCTAGGACAGCAAAACAGGAAAGTAGGGATGGTGTGCATGCAGAGGCACCTTATGGTGACAGGTGATGCCTGAGGGCCCCCCGAACGGGTTGTGCGGCTCGGCGGGGGGATAAGGGTTGCCTGGGAGACCAACCCTACTCACTCACCCAGGTGTTTCGCGGCACCGGGTTGGGGGTGACACCGGAAGGTCTACCTCCCCCAGAAGGGGCAGTCCGGAGGGATGGCGAGATCACCGCCACCCCTCAGGCTGGGTATGTTTTCGCCCAAGAAGTGCCAGCTAGCCGCTGACACAGTTAGATGCCCATCCTAGTTACCCCTTTGCAGCTATTTCAATAAATGTGGCCCAATTTTCAACCCAAGCTTGTTGTCTGCGTCTTCTTTAACCCATCTCCACTCGCAATTAACTGACAGTATGAAATGAGTGAAAGCCTTGTGGTATTACTAGGGATGGGCAGATGTGTGAATCTCAGTCTCATTGAGATGGTTAGTTTCCTGAAGTCACATTTGTTCCATCCCATTTCTGAACAAGCTTGTAATTTTTTTTTCTAAAAGTCCATACAGAAATGTGTACTTTTTAATGTGCATTTTCCTAATGTATGCATTAATGCTTACATTTTTTGCACATTTTTACACGTACACATATTTTCCAAGTACTTTACTTTGCTGAAATGATATTTTGTGCACAATTTCCTCAAATTTATGCATTTTGTGTGCACATTTCTCTAAGACGTGCATCAGAAAGTGTGACAAAAATGTAGATTGTGGAAGACAACTCTGTCTCAGCTCACTGAAAGTCTGAAGAGGTGTGAATTGGGTAAATACATTAAAGGAATTTTTTGACAGAGTGAGTTTCTCACCCAGCCCTAAATATTACCATTCTTACTTTGACAATAGCCCAATTCGAAACACTAAATCCCTCCATGTGAGGCCATGATGTCTGACCTAGTATGACCACATTGATATGTGCTGTGATTTATGCAAAACTGTGTGTAAAAGGGGGGGTGCATTTGTGCAGTTCATTGTCTACTCCATAGATTTCAGCACTCTTCTCTCTCTTTCTCTCTCTCTCTCTCTCTCTCTCTCTCTCTCTCTCTCTCCTTCACATGTATGTCTCTCAAAAGTGGGTTTCTCCAAATTGTGGACAACAAAGTTGATTGACTAGATGTTAGGTATTTATAAGCAAAAAATATCTGGCAGAGACAGGTTCAGGATAGCTCCTGGTTTAGAGAGTGCCTCAGCAAAGAGTGACCCATGGGCCCTCCCCACCTGTGTACCCCCCCAAGTGGGAATCTATCCACCTACTGGGATTACTGGGGGCAGCACTGCAGCAGGCACCTACAGCACAGCTGTGTCTAAGGCAACCACCTGTCTACCACTCACCATTTCAATGTTCCCATAGTGCCCCAACATAGCATGACTCCAGTGTATTGTGGGAATGTCAACAGGAAGGTTTTGAAACTACTCCAGCACTGCTGTTCTGTACATGAGGGCCCAGAAACACAAACGGTTGTGCTGGTGGAGTCTCTAGGACTCTGGGGCCTCAGCAGTTGTCCAAGGATTAGGGATGGATGAAACCTCCCTTGCCTGCCCTGCACACTGCTCATGGAACCCTTGCTACTTACCTGACCCTGTGAGCAGTGTGGGGCGAACCACTGCGTCATCTAAGGGGCTTTCATTTTTTCGATGAGGCTCCATTTTTGTGGAAGATGGGGCTCTGTATTTTGTAGATCTCCTATTTGCACTATAGATCTACACAACAGTGGCTGCAAAGGTTCATTTCTATGGCTGAAATGAGCCTTTACAGCCACCCTTGTGTAGATCTACTGTGCAAACAGTAGATCTATGAAAATTCAGAGCCCCATCTTGCACAAAATTGGCCACTCACATGGACACTGAGCAGCTGTGATGAGTCCTGGGCTCACATGTGGGGGGTGGGTGGGTTTGCCAACCCTGGTTTGGGGGCGGAGGTGGGAGGGATTCAGTGTGTTCCTAGACCGAATCGGGCACCAGAACCATCCCCAGCAAGGGTGCTAGGTGCTGCCACCAGCAGTGCTAAAGATATGCAACACACTAATCTTAAAGAAAGCTGCCCACATCTGTTTGATGTTTGCATGAGACGCTGGCAACTCTACATTTCACTGATCCAGCTATATCTCCATTTAACAAAAGGAAGCTGCAAAGAAGTACTGTAAGTATCACCACATCTATAGGCACCATTTGGGGAAACTCATGATCACTAACCATGCAGCAGGAGCATAGAAACTTCCATCATGACAGCTCTAACCAGAGGGAGCTGTATGTAGCCTCCATCAGCCATGTGCTAAGCCCTACATAGTAACAGTGGATATATGCTTCTCTGTACTACAGAGATACCAGTACTACATGGTATCTTTGAAAGGGATGGTTCTGACAATGTCCTTGTCCCTGACAACCACTGAAAAATGGAAATGGAATTGCAGGTAGAAACCTGCTTGAGTGAAACAGCTGCCTATTTGGTTGCACTGCACTAGTTCTAACTGCAACTTCTTCAAAAAACATCTTCACATAAAGCTTCCCAATGGAATTACCCGGGAAACCAGACTTGCCTTTCTTCAGAAAATTCTTACATTCCTGTTTGTGTGCTGTAGCATCACGGTAAGATCAGAGAATGTTATCTGACAGCAGAAATAGTTGACATGGCCTGCCTGAGTAGTATATGCCAAATGTGTAAATGCTAAATCTACACATATCAGTTATACTGATACCAGTATCATACATTATCATACCACAGTGATAACCATTGGTGCCCATTGGTGTCATGTACACCAAGAGTTATCACTGCAGTATGAAAACAGTAAAACTGCTACATGTAGATTCAGCCTAAGATACCACAGCCCTTTGCCAAAATGAGACTGTCAGATACCACAGAGGTTTACCAAACCTCATAGATCACTTGACATCTCTTTACCATGACACTCAGCTAAATGTATGAACTGAATCTCTGCCTGTGGAATTTGATCAACAGTGAATTTCTCACACATTCAAGTCATTTCTTGGTGTTGCAACCATGATGTGGCTACTTTTCTAGTATGTTCTCACCAAAGCTCTTTAGATTGGCACCAGTTCACCTTTTGAATCAATCCAGTGCTTCAAAAAGATGAAAACGCTTTAGGGAATTAACTGTTGCATCAATTTTTCAATGGCCCTCGATCAGATATATGAAGTTTATTGAGAAGATAGAAAGCTGCTTTGTACCAAGACAGACCATTGGTTTATCTAGGTCAATAATGCCTACACTTCCTGGTAGGGGCTCTCAAGGGTTTCAAACAGGAGATTTTCCCAGCCCTACTTGGAGATACTAGTAATTGAATGTGGAACCTTCTGCATGCAAAGCATGTACTCTATACTCTGCAAGTGAAACAAGAGATACTAGTTGAGGATCAACCAAATCAACAAGTTGAAAAGATAATGGGGTTGCAAAGACACATCCTAATAATGGGAGTAGGGATGGAAGGATCTCTCAATTTCAGTTTTCTGAATTTCTCATTTCTCCCAGTCTTAAGATTAGGGATGTACGAAAGTTCCGCCATGGATCTCGGGGAGGCTGAATGCCAGCACATTCAGCCCCCTGAAATCGGTGGCGGGACAGCCCGCCACCCCCCCCGCCACCCTCCTGGGACGGGACTTACCTTGGGTGGGTCTTCCTGGCGGCGGTGGCGGCTCCAGCGGCGGCTCTGGCGGTGGTTTGGCGGCAGCAGCTGCAGCGGCTGGACGTCTGACCGGCCACCGCCACTGCCATTTCCAGTTTAAATAAAACAACAACGTGATAGGCTACATAAAGATTTACGTAGCCTATCATGGCTAGATTTTAAAAGAACACCATGATAGGCTACGTAAATGTTTATATAGCCTATCACGGCTGACTTAAAAAAAAAAACATGTGTGTACGCAAATGGCGGCGGCCATGGCCGCCGCCATTTGCATTCCTTATTTTGGCACGTCTTAGTCTACGTAAACATTTACGTAGACGAAGACGGCAAAAATAAGGGGAACGCAAATAGTGTAGACGCTACGCTATTTGAATTCCCCTTATTTTTGCCATCTTAGACTACATAAATGTTTACATAGACTAAGATGTGCCAAAATAAAGAACGCAAATGGTGGCGGCCATGGCCGCCGCCATTTGGGTACGCGCGCGCGCGTGTGTGTGTTTTAAAATCAGCCGTGATAGGCTACGTAAACATTTACGTAGCCTATCACGGCTGACTGCAAGGACGCAAATGGCGGTGGCTACGGCCGCCACCATTTGCGTCCCTGCTAGCCAGTGGCCGGATGTCCAGCTGCTGGCAGAGCCGGCTGGCGGCTCCGCAGAATCGCTGCGGAGCACAGCCGGCCGGCCAGGATTCTGGGGGTGAGGGACGGAGCGCCTCCCCCTCGGCCAGGATTCCGGGGGGAGGGATGGAATGCCTCCCCCCCAGCATCAACATAATCCACGGAAAGGTAAGTCACTTTCGTACATCCCTACTTAAGATTGGTTCATCTTGAAATTTGAGATTTTTTTTGAAAGTGTGTGTGACAATTCATTTTAAAAATTCAGCATATTTCTTCTTTTTGTAGGGGTGCACGAAAGTCACTTACCTGGTCTTGCAGCTTTTCGCAGTGGGGAGGAGGTGCTTCGCTGCTCTCCCCGCGAAGTTCAGGCCAGGGGGGAGGCTTCCCGCCTCGCCTTGCCAAAATTCAGGCCGGGGGGGAGGCTTCCTGCCTCGCCCGGCCGAAATTCAGGCCGGGGAGGAGGCGCCTCGCCTCGCCCGGCCGCGAAATTAAAAGTTAAAAAAAAAAACGCCCCCGTGATAGGCTACATGACGATTAACGTAGCCTATCACAGCTGGATCTGCAAAGTCAGCCGTGATACGCTACATAAATCGTCACGTAGCCTATCATGGGTGACTTAAAAAAAAAAAAAGCGCGTATGCAAATGGCGGCCCCCATAGGGAGCCGCCATTCCCGTTCCTTATTTGGTCGCTGTAGTCTACGTAAATCTTTACGTAGACTACAGCGACCAAATAAGGAACGGGAATGGCGGCTCCCTATGGGGGCCGCCATTATCCATACGTGCTTTTTTTTTTTTTTAAAGTCACCCGTGATAGGCTACGTGACGATTTACGTAGCCTATCATGGCTGACTTTGCAAATCTAGCCGTGATAGGCTACGTTAATCGTCACGTAGCCTATCACGGGGGCATTTTTTTTTTCTTTTATTGGAATGGCGGCGGCGGCAGCCGGTCGAAAGACCAGCTGCCACTCCCGCCCCAGACGAAGACCCAACAAACCGCCGGCTGGACCCACCGCCGGGAGGGACATTCGCCAAAGGTAAGTCCCGTCCCAGGGGGGGTGCGGGGGGCGGGGGGGCAGAGAATTTCTCCCCAAAACTTGTTCGGGGGGCCAAACACATTGGCGCTCGGCCCCCCGAAATTTCGGGGAGAAATTCTCCGCCATCCCTATCTTTTTGTAGGCCACATTGCCTAATATACACATTTTTGCAAGCCATTTCCCAAGTGCATTTTTAACATTATTTCCCCTAATGTTTTATACACAGTTTTTGATTGGAGAACTCCATTGCAACATTCAGAGAAATGCACATTTCAAAGGTTCACAAAGTGTTTTGAAAATGTGAAGTTAGATAACTTTATATAAAAATAGCAAGTGAGCAAATTTCTTCCCCATCCCTAAATGGAAGCTGTGCTTTTATTTTCTATATCATTTGGAAACCAGGGATGCTAACAGCTGCTTGTCACTTAGGGTTTGTTTCTGTTGGAGTCTTTTATTAATTAGTTAATGTTTGCAGTGTACTTGGGAAGTGTTAACTATTATTCACAGTAATTTACAGGTGCAATCTGGTGTTTGCTAGAAGAACCTGCTTGCTGTACTGACAGGGCTTTGTTTACTAATAGCTAGCTTCTTGATTCTGTTTATAGCTGGAAAATGAGACAAGGGGAAGCTGTTTCCTAAAGATGTTTGGCTGTTGTTGTTGTTGTTGTTGTTGTTGTTGTCTTCAAACTGGAATCCACCCATTTTGTTGTTGTTCAGTCGTTAAGTCATGTCCGACTCTTCATGACCCCATGGACCATAGCACGCCAGGGCTTCCTGTCCTCCGCTCTCTCCCGGAGCGACTCCACCCATTAGCCCATTGCAAACTGAGAAATGACTCGGTTATTTAGGACCAAAGCTGATATTGCCATAGCCAATCAAGGATGTGGGTTGGGATTGTATATCTGAGTTTACTTGGCTTGTGGTGAATCAGAAATGTAGTTGTTTCAGTGCTTGCTCAGTTCAAATTTCAGCCCTCTCTACATTTCATTTTTAGAAGCAATTCAGGAGATAGCTATATGTTCCCAGCAACATGGTGCCACCACCAAAAATGGCATCTCCATGCTACTTTTTCTCTTTCTTCTCCTTTGTAATATAGAGCAACAAATACCCTGTATTCTGGGGCCGGCATGCAATGTGTGTTTCTCCAGTCAATGGTACGTACCAGGAGCAATGAATGACAGAATACAGCCTAAACCAGAATATGGATCAAGAGAAGAGTCTTCAGTGTGGTGGCTCCCTTCCTGTGGAACTCTCAGCCTCTGGAGGTCAGGCTGCCAACACTGGGTTTTTTTTGGCACCTCCTGAAAACAGCTCTTTTCCAGGAAGCCTTCCTTGGTTAACCAGCCTCAGTTTTATTGGCACCGTGTTTTGTTTTGTTTTTAAGAATAGTTTTAAATATCATGTTTCATTCTTTTTATCTTTTGTTCATTTTATCTCTCGTTGTTCACCACTCCGCAATCTGTTTAGATGTGGAGCAGTATAGATATGCTGTAAATAAATACATGCATACATAAGAATATGCTTTGCCAGCATCCATGTGTTTGGCCAGGATGGGAAATGGCTCTACATGCATAGTAGCTTATTTGCTGTATAGCCCTTCCAGGCAAGGGGAAACCTGGCCCCATCAGGATCCCCCTTAGTGTGGAGGATCTCTACAGTAACACATCAGCACACATTAAGAGCCCTTTCCCATGCTATCCAAAAGCACAGATAGAGAGAAGCATTTCCACTGCAGACATCAGACCCAGGGGACATGGCTGTGGTGTGCATCAATGGCAGGGCATAGGGGTAGCCCACATTAATGAGAAAGAACTGGAGATTTTCTTTTCCTTGATACCTCCGTTATGTTAAAATCATATGTTGTACTGGACCACGAGACAGATTAATGCATAGTGGAATTCCAATCACTGATCAACCTAAGCAAAATATTTAACTGGTACACCACCCTGCATGTTGCTGCAGAAGAGACACATTTTTAAAAAAAATCAACCATAAAAAGGAGCATGGTGCCCATGGTATCATTTATATAACAGGCTTGCCTCTTGCATCAATCTGTGCTCTTTTGTGCTAATGGAAGTGACATTCTTTATCCTTCCCAGTACACAGCATGGAGGAGTTATTTGTTTACAACTGGGCATTGTTGCCATGTCTAATGCATTAATATATTGTCTTAAAAGAGGGAATGTGTGACTAATCCATTAAGGACAGCAGCAGCATACTGTGGAATGAGATATTAGCACAAGGGAATGACAAGGACAATTAAATGAGAGTGTCACAGAAAGAATACAGCCCATGCCTGCTGCAGTATGGTCAACAACAACACACACACACACACACACACCTGTGATAAAAACACTGGGAGGAGCTATGGATGTGCCACAAACTGTGCAACACCCTCTGGCCCCACTGTCACATTTCTTCCCAGTCCTGAGGAGATTCAGACAATGAGGAACCATGTGGCAAAGAGGTGGTCTTAGAACATAAGTATATAAGAAGAGCCATGCTGGGTAGACCAAGGTTCCATCTAGTCCAGCATTCTGTTCATGCAACGGCCAACCAGCTGCCCACAGGAAAACCACAAGCAGGACATGAGTGCAACAGCACCCTCCCCCAGCAACTGGTGTACATAGGTATGCCACCTCTGATATTGGTGGTGGCATATAGCCATCAGGACTAGTAGCCATTGATAGTTTCATCCTCCATGAATTTGTCCAATCCCCTTTTCAAGCTGTCCAAATTGGTGGCCATTGCTAGGGATGTACGAAACACTTACCTGGCTCCATGTCGGGCAATCCACAGTGGGGGAGAGGCGCTCCGTCCCTCCCCCCGGAATCCTCCCCAGCTGGCTCTGCTCTGCGGCGACTCCATGGACCCACCAGCCGGGGCCACCCACAGCCAGACATCCAGCCGCTGGGCTGCACAGGGATGCAAATGGCCGCTGCCATAGCCGCCGCCATTTGCATCCATGTCTTTTGCCATGATAGGCTACGTATAGATTTACGTAGCCTATCACGGCAAAAGACAGGGGTGTAAATGGTGGCAGCTACGCCATTTGAGCCCCTGTCTTTTTCTGTCTTAGGCTATATAAATATATACATAGCCTATGGGGGCCGCCATTTGCGTTCCTTCCTATTGCCGTGATAGGCTACATATATATTTACTTAGCCTATCACAGCCTCCGCAGGGACGCAAATGGCATCCCTGTGTTGGCTGTGAATGTGATAGGCTATGTAAATACTTACGTAGCCTATCACGGCATTCGTGGGGAGGTGAATGGCAGCCGCAGATGCGGCCACCATTCGCAAAGCACTGGCGAATGGCAGCAGGTAAGCTCTGTTCCGTGCACATTTCGTGGGGTGGTGGTGGTGGGGCTTTGCTCCTCCATGGATTCCAGGGAGGTCGAATGTGCTGGCATTCAGCCTCCCTGGAATCTGGGGTGAAATTCTCCACCATCCCTACCCATCACTACTAGGGATGGGGGAGAATTTCTCCCCGAAACTTCGGGGGGGCGAGTGCCAACGCATTCAGTCCTCCAAAGGTTGTTCAGGGAGAAATTCTCTGCCCCCCGCCCCCCCCCGGGATGGGACTTACCTTTCACGAATGTCGCTCCCGGCCCTTATAGCGTTGCCCTTATTTTCGCCGTAGTCTACGTAAATCTTTACGTAGACTACAGGGACCAAAGAAGGAACGCGAATGGCGGCTCCCTATGGGGGCCGCCATTTGCGACGCGCTTTTTTTTTTAAAGTCACCCGTGATAGGCTACGTGATGATTAACGTAGCCTATCATGGCTGACTTTGCAGATCTAGCTGTGATAGGCTACGTAAATCGTTATGTAGCCTATCACGGGGTTTTGGGGTTTTTTTACTTTTCTTTTGAAGTTCGCGGCCGGGGAGACGGGGTGCTTCTCCCTGGCCTGAATTTCAGCCGGGCAAGGTGGGAAGCCTCCCCCCCGGTCTGAACTTCGGGGGGAGAAGCGAAGCGCCTCCCCCCCACCGCGAAGCAAGCTGCGAGACCAGGTAAGTGACTTTCATTCATCCCTAATCACTACACTTTGTGGGAGTGAATTCCACAGTTTAACTATGTTCTGTGTGAAGAAGTCCTTCCTTTTACCTTTCCTGAAGCTCCCACCAATCAGCTTCATGGGATGACACCAGGCTCTAGTATTATGAGAGGGAGAAAAAAATGTTAGTATTATTAAATTATTATTAGAATATATCAACAGAATGATTAAAACCTACAAAATATAAAATAGCTTTATCCTCCATGAATTTGTCCAATCTCCTTTTCAAGCCATCCAGATTGGTGGCCATCACTTCATCTTGTGGAAGTGAATTCCATAGTTTATGTGCTGTGTGAAGAAGTACGTCTGTAGATTCCAACCCTGTGAAGCCTATGTTAATCCTTTGCAAGATAACCCTTCTTTAGTTTAACATTTTCAAAATTATATATCAACCCAGCTCTGTGCATGACTCTCAGTGTTTACACTATCTTATTGCTTTATTATTATTTTAGAAGCAGACCACCCTCTTGGGAATCCACTAACTATCAAATTAAATCTAATCACCTAATTTTATTTATTATCATTTTGCATGATCTGTCATCCTACATTGCTTGAAATAATTGTAGCCACCCATTCCTTTCGGGTGGCTACAATTAAAAAAAAAACAATTAAAAAAAAACTCTCATGCCTGTTTTTTTTTTTCCTACTTCAGATTATTTTTGTGTTGTCTTCAGCTCCAAACTAAGATTATTATAGGGATGTCAGAGAATTTTGCCACAAATCTCGGGGAGGCCGAATGCCAGTGCATTCGGCCCCCCGAAATTGGTGGCGAAACGGTCTGCCCCTCCGCCACCCCCCCGGGACAGGACTTACCTTGTGCGAATGTCCCTGGCGGCGGTGGCTCCGGTGGCGGTTCGGCGGCGGTTCGGCAGCGGCGGCTGTGGCGACTAGTCTTCCGACCAGCTGCCATCCGCCGCCATTTCCAAGTAAAAAAACAAAAAACGAAAAACAAAAAAGTGATAGGCTACGTAAAGATTTACTTAGGCTATCATGGCTAGATTTTTAAAAAACACCGTGATAGGCTATGTAAATGTTTACGTAGCCTATCACGGCTGACTGCAGGGACGCAAACGGCGGTGGCTACGGCCGCCGCCATTTGCGTCCCGGCCGGCCAAGATTTGCGGAGGGAGGGACAGGGCGCCTCCCCCCCAGCCAGAATTTTGGGGGGGAGGGACAGGGCGCCTCCCCCCCGGCCAGAATTTTGGGGGGAGGGACAGAGCGCCTCCCCCCCACCGCGAATCAAGTTTTGGGTTCAGGTAAGGGACTTTCGTACATCCCTAGATTATTACAAATTTAGGCACATCACTCTTCTTCAGTGCAGGAAGGAGCCTAATAAAAGTGTTCCTATTTTTAATGCAGCTGATGTTCTTTAGCCATCACTGAATCCCAATATATTAATTCTTAGCTTCTGTGCAATATTTTTTAAGTTCCAAATGCTATATACTTTTGTGAATCTTCCTGTACATGATTTATGGCAAAAGTCACTGCCCTTTGAGTAGGGGAGGACAAAGGAACCAGTGAGATGAACTACCATCATTGCCTCTCCTACTTTCTGCTGCCTCACCGCGTTGGAACTCGGTCCCTCATCCCCTTACAGGGGCTGGTAGAACCAACTGCTCTGTGAGCAGGAGAGGAGAGGAAAAAGCAAACTGTTATCATCACCATCTCTTTATGCAGGCTACTGTTTCAATGGCATATTATTGTCCTTACTGACCTTATGGAAGCCACTCTGGGAGCTTTGCTGTCTGGTGAGCCAGGTACAAATACTTAAAATAAATAAGCAAACACATAAATAAAATAAAAGTAAGATGCACAGTGAGGTTGGAGAATGATTTTGAGTCCAGGGGCTAGATTGCCTCCCCCCCCGACCTTCCCCATGGGCCATATGACATCAGAGGCATGGGCCCTTCTGAATAAGATGTGCAAATCAGCAAAACCTGAGCTTGCTGAAGTTCTCCAAATTCCATCTTGAAGCTCATCCTGACTCAAGTCTTTATCAGATTGTGAGCTTAATTGCATTCTTTTTGCGTGAAAACCCGTGTGTATTTTTCCAGCCTTTGAAATGTGCGCATTCTTCTTCCATTGATCAACGCGTATTTGTGCGCATTTTTAAAAAGTATGTTTTTTCATGCATATTTTTCACATATACACATGCTATCAAACACATTGGAGGGGGGTGTCCTCGAATCACATTGCAAGCTCAGAAATGTATGGAGTTCAACTGCAGATTGTGTCCACATCCGTGTTCTATCTGGTGCAAACTGGGTAAATCCTAATCAAAAATGAACTGAAACAAATTTCTCATATATTGCTGCTTCTGAAGTACACATGCAATTTTGGGCGGGGGGAATGCTTGTAGGGATTACGAAATTCATGGAGGATAAAAGCAATCATGGCTACTAGTCATGATGACTATATGCTACCTCCAGGATCACAGGCGGCATGCTTTGAATACCATTTTCTGGGAAACAACAGCAGGAGAGGGCTATTGCCCTTGTGTCCTAGTTGTGGACTTCTTAGAAGCTTCTGGTTGGCCAATGCGCCAACCAGATGCTGAACTACGTGGGCGGATCTTTGCTCTGTTCCAGCAGGGCCCCAAAGGCAGACAGGCATCAGCTGGGTCCCCAGAAGCTTTATAAGGATGACACTTGCTAACACCTGACCTCGCACTGCACACAACTAAGCATTGCTGCTAAACACAAGAAAATGTGTTCACTCTCCTGTAACAGTAAAACACACTTAAGCCACAGCAAATGTTACACATTTCTGAAGAGGTGTTATTTAGCTCAGGTCATATATTTAGCACAGAAGCTCATCACGATTTCCCTTCCTTCAAACTCATATGATTTTATCATGCACCCATGCTTCCGTCTTAAATTAGGCTGCCATGGAGATAAAGAGAGCTCAGCATAAGTTTCCTTAGTTAATTCCCCTTTCCCCCTAATTCTTCCAGCGCATTTTTTTCATTGTTTGCTAGTCCTCAAAGACTGAAATTCAATATGTAAAAATGCTTCTTGAGAAGCATTTCAACCTATAATGTCAAATTCAATAAACTCAGGCAGCACACTATTTATAAAGAGAAGAGAAGGAAATGATGCCCCAAATTTCAAGTACCTATCTTCAGAGATGCTCTGAGTTGAAAATTAAGAATGCGTTATTGAAGTGTTTAGAAACCAAATTGCTATTCAGAAAATGGAACTAACATAATGATGTTTTTTTTCCCATCTGATGTATTTGTTCTAAATCCAATGGCCATTAATAAGCCTAAACCCAGGGGAACTGAAGGCACATATAGGGGGTAAACATGTTGACCGTTGTTTGTAGAGAGAAGTTGAAATTGAGATCTTCAGGGCAGGGGGACATAGTTAGGGTGCAATCCTATGTGTGTTTAGACAGAAAAAAAAGTCCATCAATTCCCAGCATGCCCCAGCCAGCATGGCTGGCTGAAGGGATGCTGGGAGTTGCAGGATTTTTTTCTGTCTAAACCTGCATGGGATTGCACCCTTAGTTATTTTAATACCGTCTTCTTCAGTGCCCAATTGAGCTAGATAAGTTAATGCATGTTACACAAAAATACAAGATGGCTATTAGCTGATGCTGGGTATTGTTGTTGTGTTGTTCTTGTTCTTGTTGCTGCTGCTGCTGCTGCTGCTGTTTTGCACATAACATGTAGTCTGGTCTGTTGACATTCACTGCATTTTTGTTTTTTAAATGGCAACGTATTGTTTTTGTATTAGCCCCTGTGGATGGGAGGAATTGCTTCATCCAATTCTGTAATCTTATGGTGGAAATCGGAATGGAGTTATTTCACTCTAGGAACATTCAGAGTGGAGTGAAAAGGCTAGAACGCATGTTTTTGTTTTTGTTTTTAAAGTCAGACGTGATAGGCTACGTAAAGATTTACGTAGCCTATCATGGCTGACTACAGGGATGCAAATGGCGGCGGCTACGGCCGCCACTATTTGCGTCCCTGCTAGCCAGCGGCCGGATGTCCAGCTGCTGGCGGAGCCGGCCGGCGGCTCCGTGGAATCCCTGCAGAGCGGAGCCAGCTGGCCAGGATTCTGGGGGGAGGGACGGAGTGCCTCCCCCCCCCCCAGCGGAACCCGGTGGAGACAGGTAAGGGCAATTTCCTAAAGTTTTCTTCCCACATGAAAGAGGCTTCCATTGTTCTGTGTCATTTTCAGAATGCTTTATCCTGCATTTTGTGGTGTATTTGAGCTTACCTAATCACTCCAGGGCAGCCGAGGGTGCAGTGTTTGTGTTTTCTTTCCATTATACATCTCTCGATTGCTCCACAGCCTACCAGGCTGCCTGCACTTCCTGATCTGAAAAAGTCCTATGGGAGGACTTACCTCATGATGTCTTTCCCTGGGCTTTAATTGAAGTATGGGAAGCCCAGGATGTTGCAGGCTGTTGGAGAGATGATTTTTCAATAAAAGACAAGATACTCACGCACACGCCTTGTACAGATGTAGAAATCCCCTTACCTGCCATCTGAGTGGGGGTCCGCCGGGGAGGGGGAGGCAGGCAATCCACTCCTCCCCCTGGAATCCTTGACGGGAGGGGAGGCGATCCATTCCTCCCCCCCAGAATCCATCCAAACTGGTTCTGCGTCGAACCTGCGGAGCCGGCCACCAGCTCTGCAGGGCTGGAGAAAGTCGATACAGCATTGCCGTGCTGTATCTCTGTCTAAGTCAGTCCCACGGATGCAAATGCTGCATGATTCCCTGCATTTATGGCTGCATTTAGGCTAATCGGTCAGCTTTACAGCCGCAAATGGTGCCCACTATGCCATTTGCATCTGGGGGACTGACTTAGATAGAGATACAGCATGGCAATGGCTGCCGGCTGTATCGACTTTCTCCAGCCCTGCAGAGCTGGCGGCCAGCTCCGCAGGTTCAATATGGACAGGGATCTGAGCCAGATGGATCCCGCGGGGAGGAGGAGGTGAGTGGTCCGTTCCGCCACAGACTCCGGGGGGCCGGATTCTAAGAATCCAGCCTCATTGGAGTCCGTGGCAGAATTCTCTGCCATCACTAACGCCTTGGCCAAATCATAAGTAAGGTAAGAACCCTGAAACAAACCCATGAGAATTTCTCTGAAACGTTTTTCTCCTTTGAATTTTGGAAGAAATGTCTTTCTTTTTTTTATCAAACTGAATGAGAATGATAAAAAAAATGTGGAAGCAATTTTCAGCACAGCATTATTTTTATTATCTTTCAGAAAGGAGAATCTAGGAAAGGGGGCTGCTCAAGATGGGTGCTTCCTGCCTTGATTCTGCTGATAACAACTGAAGCTAGGGATATCAGAGAAATCCATTTAGGTGTGGAGTTTGATGAGTTTTCCTAGGCTGCCCCCCCACCCCTGACTTCATTTCAGTACCCAACACAGTGCCCAACAAGATCTGCAGTGAGTTGGGCCAGTTCACAGCAGATTTTCTGGGAATTTCATGGAGGGAGGTCCTGCAGTTTGCACACATTTCTGAGCAATTTATTTTTCAAATTACAGATGAATTTGTGCAAATTATGCAAATTACGGCCAAATTTGTGCAGTTTGTGCAAATCTGGCTGTAATTTGCACAGAGTCCTCAGAAATTTGCATGAATTGCAGAAACTTCTAAAAATGCACCAAAAGGTTCCTGGAGTTCGGGGAACAACTTGTGGTTCGGCTCACAGATGCAAAGTGAGTCGTCATATATGCCATGGAACTCCATAGAACCAAAAATATATATATATGGATTTCCCAGCAATGGGCATCCTGAATCGAAGCACACTTTCATTGAATGTTCACCCTATTTTTAAGTAACTTCCTAAAAGAGGGAGGAGAGAGAGAGAGAGAGAGAGACCAAGCTACCTATGTATGCTGAGTGGTATGCCTGTGAAATATCACCAATACATGTTTCATAGTATGTAGAAGAAGAATTTATTTTAGTGGGGAGGGAATATCATGGCAGATGGATATCATGTGCTTTACAGAAATGTGTTCTTCAGAAATAAAATGCCCGTCACAAGAAGGAAGTCCACACAGGAAGTAGGGATGTCCGAGAATTTCTCCACGAATCTCTGGAAGGCCGAATGCCCCCCGAAATTGGTGGAGAAACAGTCTGCCACCCCCCCCCCCAGAATGGGACTTACCTTTGCAGAATGTCCCTGGTGCTGGCAGCTCCCGGCGGCGGTTAGGCAGCGGTTCAGCGTCGGTGTCGGCCAGTCTTCCAACTGGCTGCCACCGCCGCCATTTCCCAGTAACAAATAAACAAAAACAAGCAAACGTGATAGGCTACATAAAGATTTACATAGCCTATCATGGCTAGATTTTCAAAAAACACAGTGATAGGCTACGTAAATCCTTATGTAGCCTATCATGGCTGACTTTGGGGGGGGGAAGCGCGTATGCAAATGGCGGCGCCCATGGGCGCCGCCATTTGTGTTCCTTATTTGGGCACGTGTAGTCTACGTAAACATTTACGTAGACTACAGAGAAAATAAGGGCAACGCTATTTGCTACGTAAAGATTTACGTAGGCTAAGTAAAGATTTACGTAGGCTAAAACGGTGAATCAAAAAGGGACGCAAATAGCGCCCGCTACGCTATTTGTGTTCCCCTTTATTTTCGCCATCATAGTCTACGTAAATATTTACGTAGATTAAGACGGCCAAAAATAAGGAACGCAAATGGCGGCGGCCATAGCCACCGCTATTTGCGTACGCGGTTTGTTTTTGTTTTTTTCCCAGAGCCCTCTGCTGCCAGAAATCCGGCTGCGGACGGCTCTGGGCTGGGCTGGGCCTGGCTGGCTGCTCCGCAGATCTGCCATGGAGCACAGCCGGCCATCGAGGATTCCAGGGGGGAGGAACGCATCGTCTCCCCCCCATCAAGGATTCCGGGGGGAGGGACAGAACGCCTCCCCCCCCCACCAACATAATCCGCGAAAGATAAATCACTTTCATAAATCCTTAACACAGAGTACATCATGAGAAACGCCGGGTTGGATGAATCACTGATTGGAATTAAGATTGCCAGGAGAATTATCAACAACCTCAGATACGCAGACGATACCACCCTCATGGCAGAAAGCGAAGAGGATCTAAAGAGCCTCTTGTTGAGGGTGAAAGTGGAGAATGCAAAAGCTGGTTTGAAACTCAGCTTTACAAAAACTAAGATCATGGCATCTGGCCCCATCACTTCCTGGCATATAGAAGGGGAAGAAATGAAAGCAGTGACAGATTTTATTTTCTTGGGCTCCAAGTTCACCACAGACGGTGACTGCATGAAGTTAAAAGACGCTTGCTCCTTGGGAGGAAAGCTATGGCAAACCTAGACAGTTCCCGGAGAACCAACCTCCCCTCACTTCTGCTTTGCCTCAGAGGCAGCATGGAACAGCCCTGTGCTCCGCACTCACAAGAGAAGTATGGAGCGGCCAGAAAAGGGGCAATCCAGGGGATGTTCCAGGGTGGGGAGGGCGGAGTTGCCTGTACAACACATCCAATACAGCAGCAGCATCCTCCACTCAGCCCTCCAGCTGTCTAGCTGAAAATGCAGGGCAGGAGGAGAAGTGAGGAGGGAAGGATCCCCTCTGTGTTTCTCCTGCCCTGCTTTGGATAGGTGGTTGCCTCCAAGTTCGGAGGCGGCCACCTATCTGAATAGGATTGTGTCGTTATTGTTTTAGATTTTAACTGGTATTAACTTGTTTAATGTGTTTTTAGGTGTGTAAATTATTTATTGTTTTATATTGTTTAAACTGATTTATCTGTATGCTGCCCTGAAATCTTAATGATATAGGGTGGGATAGAAATGTTTAAATAAATAAATAAATAAATAAATAAAGCTTCTCAGTATGAGTTTTAAATTAGTAGCCTGGGAATAGTAATCAAAAGCTACTTGGGAAGATCAATGAAATAAGCATTGTAACTTCCCATTGTTAAGCTTTGTCATATAGCTTACTGTAATGAATAAGAGGATTGTGTTTATCAAACATAAAATATGTACGTATTTATATTTATCTAATAAATGTGTGTTAAGAGACTCCTAAGTAGGGATTTCAAGTCAGCAAAACCCAAGCTCACCAACTCCAAATTCCACCTCAAAGCTCATTCCAACCAGAGTCTGTATCAGATTGTGAGGTTTGTCTTTTTCTTTTTGCATGAAAATCTGCCCATAGTTTTGTGTATTTGTCCAAATCTATGCATCTATTGCATACATCTTTGAAAGGTACACATTCTTCTCCCATTGATTAAAGTGTGCACATTTTTCAAAAGTATGTGTTTTTTTTCCATGCACATTTTTCAAATGTACACATGCTGTCAAACGCGCTTTGGGGGGTCTGCAAATCACATCACAAGCTTGGAAATGTATGGATTTCGACCGCAGATTGTGTCGTGTTCCATCCGGAATGTGCAAACTGAATAAATTCTAACCAAAACCAAACCAAAACGAGTTTCTCATACATCCCTATTCGTAAGCTATTGCAATTATTTCAGCACAAATTTCACTTCCTGAAATCTTTGGCAAACTTTGTTCATGGTATGATATGTATAGCAAGATATGTTCTAGCCAATGGAGGAGAAATAGTACTTTGATTGTTTAAAGAGAGCCAAGAAAAAGGCTTAATAATTGTAAAAAAAAAAAAGAAAAAGATAAATCATCTTGGTCATATAATTAACTCAAAATTGCAATGGCAATAAAGGTGCAGTTAAATTCTTATTGACACATTAAAATTGTGCGGAAATGTTAATACATTTAATTGGCATTTAACAAGATAGCTGCAGCTAGTTAATTAGATATCAATTAACATTCTTAATAAATGCCAGAACATTTAACAATTATGCCCACACCCTTCAGAAAAGGCATATATATTATTTGGTCTCTCTCTCTTTCTCTCTCTGCTGCTTTCCATTTAAGAGATTGTCAGCATTGTACAGAACTTGCACCGAAATCGTGTGGCCTGCGAAGAAGTCCAAAGGAGAAGCTGTGGACATGTTGAAGATATGAAAAGAAGCAGAGGCATGTTGAAGATATGAAAAGAAACAGAGACTTGTTGAAGATATGAAAAGAAATTATTATTATTATTATTATTATTATTTATACCCTGCCTTTTTCCCAGTACTGGGGCACAAGGTAGCTTACAAACACTGAAACATATACAATTCAAACATATTAAAATATACAAAAGTTAAAATATAATTAAACAACAATACAATTAAAATTATATTAAAATGTTAAAACAGCATATTAAAATAGCATTTTAGCAGCTTACCCCCAGGTTCCAACTATGTCCCAAAGGCCTGCTGGAGCAAGGATGTTTTAGTCTGCCTCCAGAAACACATCGAGGAGGGAGCCATCCTAGCCTCCCTGGGAAGGCTGTTCCACAACCATGGGGCAGCCACTGAGAAGGTCCTCTCCCGGGTTCCCATCAAACATGCCTGTGACAATGATGGGACTGAGAGAAGGGCCTCCCCAGAAGTTCTCAGAACACGGGCAGGTTCATAAGGGAGGATGTGGTCTTTCAGATAACCTGGACCAGAGCCATATAGGGCTTTATAGGTCATAGACAGCACTTTGAATTGTGCCTGGAAACAGACTGGAAGCCAGTGAAGCTGTTTTAACAAGGGAGTTGTATGCTCCCTGTAACCAGCCCCAGTCAACAGTCTGGCAGCAGCTTTTTGGACCAAGTGCAGTTTCCAAACACTATTCACAGGCAGCCCCACGTACAGTGTGTTGCAGTAATCCAAACGGGATGTAACTAAGGCATGTGTCACCGTGGCCAGATCAGACATCTCCAGGAACGGGCTCAGTTGGTGCACTAGTTTTAACTGTGCAAAAGCACTCCTGGCCTCCACTGAAACCTGAGCATCCAGGCTTAGGGCTGAATCCAGGAACTCTCCCAAACTGCGAACCTGAGTCTTCAGGTTGCAACCCCATCCAACACAGCCTGAATCCTTCTTTCCTGATCTGCCTTTCGACTGAGCAGGAGCACCTCTATCTTGTCTGGATTAAGTTTCAATTTGTTCTCCCTTGTCCAGTCCATTACTGATGCCAAACACTAGTTAAGGACAGAAACAGCTTCCTTGGAATCCGGTGGAAAGGAGTAGTGGAGCTGGGCATCATCAGCATATTGATGGCACCAAACTCCCATACCCAGGCCTGAAACCAGATTGAAATGGATCAAGATAATCCATTTCATCCAGGAAACCCTGGAGCTGGGAGGCCACCACATGCTCTAATACTTTGCCCAAACATGGTACGTTAGAGACTGGACAATAGTTATCTAGAATGGTAGGATTCAGGGATTCACATTGTGATTTACATGTTCAATTAGCAATTAAATACTGGTTTTGTTCACAGGGCTGGACCACCCAAAGAACCAGTGGGATATCTATCTGGCAGCCAGCTCTTGGGATAGCCTGTATCTCTTCCTGGGAGCCAAGTGTATATTTCATCAAGTTGAGAGTATGAAGGTAGACTGTGGTTGCTATGCAAAATTTGCCTATTTAAAGTTTGCGTATTATTTGCCTATATCTATCTAGACGGCAGGGCAAGAGGGAGAATAACCAGATTGGCATGAATCAGGAGAAATGGGTGTGGGACATTCTGGGAATTAATTAATTAATTAATTAATTACCTGATCAATCACAGGAAATTGATGTAGTATTGTAGAGAAACATATTTTCTCGTGGTGTAGAATACAACTTCTTCCCATTATTATCTCTGAGCAAGTATGATTTGTAGTGCTGCAAAACCCTGCAAAACAAAACCTGTTTGAACAGAGATGCCAGTGAGGCCAAAGAAACAAATGTGTATGCCTTTCTTCTCATCCCCCACTTCCCTCAAGTATCTTGAGCCGTTTGGGTGTATTGAGACAAATGTAGTCATTTAAAATATAAATTCTTAACAACAACATTAATAATTTGACTCAAAACCTGACTTGTCTGAATAAAGAAATGTTGGTGCATTATTCTTTGTAAAGATGCCAACAGAAGACTCAATGTGCTCCGATAGATAGATAGATAGATAGATAGATAGATATTTTTGTTGCAAAATAAGAGGGAAGGTGGACAACAATGAATAGAAGGTATGTTCTTTCCTGTCCTAATAAAAGTTGTATAAATTCCTCCAGAGAACAATCCTTGTGTGCTTTGAGAGAAAATATGTTTTAAAATGTGCATTTAAATGTGAATTTGCATGCATTTTTTTTTAAAAAAATCACAGATTAATTAAAATGGAAATACAGAATGGATAGAATGGATTTCTGAATGAATATGTGAAAATTACATGGACCAGAAATAGGCTAATCCATCCATTCCTAATTTAACATGCACATTTCAACCTTACAGACATGATTTGGAGAGGCAGCTTACAACTGGAAACGTTGTTCTAAAAAATACCATGAACAATATCTGGAATTACGAAAAACATTTCAGTGGCATTTCCTCTGAAATTGCCCAAATTGGAATTTGGGTAGAAAGTTAGTATTTCCAAAATAATAATAATAATTATTATTATTATTAAATTTATTAATCGCCCATCTGGCTGGTCACCCAGCCACTCTGGGTGATGTACAACATACAATAAAACAGTTTAAAACAATAAAATTCTACAATAAAAACTTTTTCTAAAATACCCTAACCCACCCCAAATGCCTGCCTGAACAACCACATTTTTAATGCACGACAGAAGCTCATTAAAGAGGGGGCATGACGGAGTTCCCTAGGGAGAGAGTTCCACAGAGTGGGGGCCACCACAGAAAAGGCCCTCTCCCTCATCCCCACCAGTCTAGTTGTCCTGGCTGATGGGACAGAGAGAAGGCCATCCGAGGCTGATCTTGTTAAGTGGCCTGTCTGGTGCTGCTGGAGGCGCTTCTTAAGATAGGCTGAGCCGGAACCATATAGGGTTTTAAAGGTCAAAACCAACACCTTGAATTTGGCCCAGAAAACAACTTGTAACCAGTGCAACTCCTTCAGCACTGGAGTGATATGATCTTGCCGGCGGCTGCCTTTAATCAGGCGAGCCACCGCCGCCGCGTTCTGTACCAGCTGCAGTTTCCAAACCATCTTCAAGGGTAACCCCACATAGAGCGCATTACAGTAGTCTAAACGAGAGGAGACCAGGGCATGTACTACCAATGGGAGCAGATGGTCAGGAAGGAAGGGGCGCAGCCGCCGTATCAGATGGAGTTGATACAGCGCTGTCCGGCTCACAGCTGACACCTGAGCCTCCATGGACATCTGGGAGCCCAAAATGACCCCCAGGCTGCGGACCTGGTCTTTCAAGGGTAGCCGTACCCCATTCAACACCAGGTCAACATCCCCCAGCCTCCTCTTGTCTTCCACCAAAAGTACCTCGGTCTTGTCAGGGTTCAGCTTCAGCTTATTCCTCCCCATCCAGCCACTCACCGTCTCCAGACATTTGGACAGGGATTCTACGGCCAACCTTGGTGAAGATTTGAATTGCTAGTACTATACTCCTCCTCCTAGTACTGGTACTACTGCTATTACTCAAAACATTTAATTCACAGACTTAATAATATTTACAATAAAGTATGTCATCATTAGCCCCATACTGCAGATGTAAGGCTCAGGTTAAGAGGATAATCATATCTAAGACCACTTAGAATAGGGCATGGATGTTCATGAGACCCCTGGACAGGGTCCATAGGCCTTTCAATGACATTGACTCCAGCCTGTATGCTTGCCTGGCTCTCCCATAGTGTGCTGGTACCTGCCTCCCAACTCAATAGACTAGATTTTTTTTTAACTATTCCAGGGGATGGTGAGCTGTGATATATATAGTACTGAGCACTAGAGTGGAGCATTTTATACTTTGAGATTTGCCACAATTCCACACACACACACGCACTCATACTTGCTGACACATACACACAAAATGGTTAGCCAGCAGTGGCCTCATGAATTCATGGCTAAAGTGAGATTTGAACTCATCTCATATTCTTAGCCACTACATTTTCTCAGCTCTACGAAGAATGTTATTCCACAAAACTCTTAGCCAACTGTGATGATGGACTTTAAAACAGCAACAGAGAATTGAGTTTTCAAAGCCTAACATGGTGTCTTTAAATAGCTAAGTAGAAGTCTGCAGTAGCAAACCATTCAAGCAATTAAGAATGGAGTTCTGACCTCCACTGAGATTAGACAAGCAACCTTGTGAAACTTCCAGATTTTAGGCATGGCAGTTTAATTATAAGGTTCTAACCCATGAAAACAAGTGTGAATACTTTATTGCTTACATACAAAGGCCAACAAAGCAGCTGTGTGGTTTTCACCCAGACCGTAGCAGATAATTCAGAGGCTAATTCACATATTTTGCCTTCATGACCACTTTTCTAAATATGGCATATAATGAAGGTTATATGGAAATTCATTGCAAAAACAATCACTTATCCTTTTGTACACAAGTTCTCTGATGCACATAGAATCATAGAATAGTAGGGTTGGAGGGGGTCTATAAGACCATCAAGTCCAACCCTTTGCTCATTGCAGGAATCCAAGTCAGAGCATCCCTGACAGATGGCTGTCCAGCTTCATCTTGAATGCCTCCAGTGTGGGAGAGACCATTAACCTCTAGGTAATAATTCGTTCCATTGTTGTACTGCTCTAACAGTCAAGAAGTTTTTCCTGATGTTCAGCTGGAATCTGGCTTCCTGTAACTTGACCCCATTATTCCGTGTCCTGCACTCTGGGAAGATCGAGAAGAGATCCTGGCCTTCCTCTCTGTGACAACCTTTCAAGTACTTGAAGAGCACAATCACATCTCCCCTCAGTCTTCTCTTGTCAAGGCTAAACATGCCCAGATCTTTCAGTCTCTCCTCATAGGGCTTTGTTTCTAGTCCCCTGATCATCTTTGTTGCCCTCCTCTGAACCCTCTCCAATTTGTCTGCATCCTTCTTAAAGTGTGGTCCCTAGAATTGGACACAGTACTCCACATGAAGCCCAACCAGTGCTGAGTAGAGGGGAACTAGTACTTCCCGGGATTTGGAAGCTACACTTCTATTAATGCAGCCCAAAAATAGCATTTGCCTTTTTTGCAGCCACATCACATTGTTGGCTCATATTCAGCTTGTGATCGACAACAATTCCAAGATCCTTCTCACTTGTAGTATTGTTGAGCCACGTATCCCCCATCTTGTAACTGTGCATTTGGTTCCTTTTTCCTAGGTGCAGAACTTGGCATTTATCCCTATTAAATGTCATTCTGTTCTTTTCAGCCCAGCAGTCTGGCCTATCAAGATCACTTTGAATTTTGTTTCACAGAGCTCTTGCCTGACCAGGGGGTCCAATATTGGGTGCAGTCTTATGGGTAGCTCTATGCATGCAGCACTGTTGCATGTGGATATCTCCCTCAATATTGCAGTGCATGGGGAAATCTGCTGAGATCTGCATTTGCATATGAGAAGGCTTGCAGAATTATGGATTGAGGTCAATGAGAAAATAGAGGCCATGTTGTTTGCATTCATTTTCTGTTTGATTCAGATTTTATTTCCTCCAACTCCAACATAATCATGTAACTTACTACTTTCTGGGAATGGCCCCCAATATCCAACTATCATTTGGAAATCAATGAAATGAAGGATATTGCTGTGCAGTTTAATATGAACGAAAGAAATATTTCTAGAGAAATTTGGCCAAATACCTCTTCTCATCTTCAGTGATGTTAATGTGGCAGAACTGTTGGTTAAGAGCTGAGCTAATGGCAATGGTCTTAATTTAAATCAATGTAATGGAGAACAAAATTTGCCCTTGGAATGTAAATGTTATAATCTTGTAACACATGTCAAATGTTCCTCTGTAAAGTCATTGGAACTCTTTCTGATGCTAATCAAGATGTTATTTACATTTTAAAATAATTCTTTTAATGAAGCAACTACCAGCTTAAAGTATTGCTAGCAATGAATTTTAAAACTGAAAGAGTACAAACTGCTCAGCATACAAATTATTCACATGAAGAAGGTAGTACACCCTGACTTTATTATTAATAAGGCATAGTAGTAGTACACCCTGACTTTATTATTAATAAGGCATAGCTTGATTATTGCTTTCCTGAGCACATAATATGGTCTACAAAGGACAATTCTGAATCTTCTGTATAATCCTGGGAATATGAGCTGTACTTTTAAAAATAGTTTCTAGCCCTCATGACTTTGAAGAAAATTATTACAAAATTATAAAGTAATAACTATACAATTATAAATTATCGAATTATAAAATTAACAAATGTTAACAGAAAAGTATATTAATGTGTTTTTAGAATACACAAGGTATTGATCAAACATGCCAGTCATAGATTTCTCAAATTACATTAATTTATTTGTTACATTTATGTACGTATACGTATATTTATTTAATAGATTTATGAGTTGCACCCTCTGCCTACCAGACAACCTGTTACCACATGACCTTGTTCCCACACACATGCAGCTAGCATGTATACACATGTAACAAGCAACACAGGTCTTGTTCATACAGTCGATGAGGCATGCTCTGACTCAAATGGGGAATAGTTACTTCTGAGTTGGGAGACTTAGCTCAAACACACTTTAAAACTTAATTTTATTTGGGAAATTAACTCACATAATCTCATTAGATTCAAAACAAAACAGGATTTTATTTTATTTTTAAAAGATTGCTCTTAAACACAATATTTCAGTGCAAATATTTTGTGAACCACCCAGAGAGCTTCGGCTATTGGGCGGTATAGAAATAAATAAATAGATAGATAGATAGATAGATAGATAGATAGATAGATAGATAGATAGATAGAATGTTACAGTGGGTGGAAATGGTTTGGTTAGTGTACCCACCATCTAACCAATGGGATAGCATACTAGTTCTAACAGACCTAACTAATAGATAGAAAAGGCAAAGATTGGGGAAATTACCATTGCCAAATAAGGAGGTGAAAGTTGTTGTTGTTGTTGTTCAGTCATTCAGTCATGTCCGACTCTTCGTGACCCCATGGACCATAGCACGCCAGGCCTTCCTGTCCTGCGCTCTCTCCTGGAGTGTGCTCAAGTCCATATTCATTGCATCGGTGATGCTATCTAGCCATCTCATCCTCTGCCGTCCCCTTCTCCTGTTGTCTTCAGTCTGTCCCAGCATCAGGGTCTTTTCCAGAGAGTTTTCTCTTCGCATTAGGTGGCCAAAATATTTGAGCTTCAGCTCCAGTATCTGTCCTTCCAATGAGCACTCAGGGTTGATTTGCTTTAGGATGGACTGATTTGACCTCCTTGCAGTCCAGGGGACTCATAAGAGTCTTTTCCAGCACCACAGTTCGAAAGCATCAATTCTTCGGTGCTCAGCCTTCCTTATATTCCAGCTCTGACAGCCATACCTTACTACTGGGAAAACCATAGCTTTGATTATGTGGACCTTTGTTGGCAAGGTGATGTCTCTGCTTCTGACTATGCTGTCTAGGTTTGCCGTAGCTTTCCTCCCAAAGAGCGAGCGCCTTTTAAATTCATGGCTACAGTCACCGTCTGCAGTGATCTTGGAGCCCAAGAAAATAAAATCTGTCACTGCTTCCATTTCTTCCCCTTCTATATGCCAGGAAGTGATGGGGCCAGATGCCATGATCTTCGTTTTTTTAATGTTGAGTTTCAAACCAGCTTTTGCACTCTCCTCTTTCACCCTCAACAAGAGGCTCTTCAGATCCTCTTGGCTTTCTGCCATTAGGGCGGTATCATCTGCGTATCTGAGGTTATTGATAATTCTCCCAGCAATCTTAATTCCAACCTGTGACTCATCCAACCCAGCGTTTCTCATGATGTACTCTACATATAAGTTAAATAAGCAGGGCGACAATATGCAGCCTTGTCGTACTCCTTTCCCAATTTTGAACCAATGGGTCCATGTCTGGTTCTTACTGTTGCTTGCTTCTTGACCTTCATACAGGTTTCTCAGGAGACAGGTAAGGTGGTCTGGTACCCCCATCTCTTTCAGAATTTGCCAGAGTTTGTTGTGATCCACACAATCAAAGGCTTTAGCGTAGTCAATGAAGCAGAAATAGACATTTTTCTGGAATTCTCTTGCTTTCTCCATGATCCAGCGAATGTTGGCGATTTGATCTCTAGTTCCTCTGCCTCTTCGAAACCCAGCTTGTACTTCCGGTAGTTCTCGGTTCGCATACTGCTGAAGCCTAGCTTGTAGGATTTTGAGCATAACCTTGCTGACAAGTGAAATGAGTTTTACCGTACACAATTGTACGATAGTTTGAACACTCTTTGGCATTGCCCTTCTTTGGAACTGGAATGTAAACTGACCTTTTCCAGTCTTGTGGCCACTGCTGAGTGTTCCAAATGTGTTGGCATATTGAGTGCAGCACTCTAGCAGCAGCATCTTTTAGGATCTTAAATAGCTCAGCTGGAATACTGTCATCTCTGCTAATTTTGCTGTTAGTAATGCTTCCTAAGGCCCACTTGACTTCACTCTCGAGGATGCCCGGCTCAAGTTCAGTGACCGCACTATCATGGCTATCAGGGACATTCAGATCTTTCCTGTATCATGCCCATCTTTGCACAAAACGTTCCCTTGAGATCTCCGATTTTCTTGAAGAGATCTCTAGTCTTTCCCATTCTGTTGTTTTCCTCGATTTCTTTGCATTGTTCATTGAAGAAGGCCTTCTTGCCTCTCCTTGCTATTCTCTGGAAATCTGCATTCAGTTGGATATATCTTCCCCTTTCTCCCTTGCTTTTAACTTCCCTTCTTTCCTCAGCTACTTGTAAAGCCTCATCAGACAGCCACTTGGCTTTCTTGCATTTCTTTTTCTTTGGGATGGATTTCCTTGCTGCCCCCTGAACAATGTTACGGACCTCCATCCATAGTTCCTCAGGCACTCTGTCTATCAGGTCTAATCCCTGAAATCTATTCCTCACCTCCACTGTATATTCATAAGGGATATGATTTAGATCATACCTGAATGTTTTAGTGGTTTTCCCAACGTTCTTCAATTTAAGCCGAAATTTTGCAACAAGAAGCTCATGATCTGAGCCACAGTCAGCTCCAGGTCTTATTTTTACTGACTGTATAGACCTTCTCCATTTGTTGTTGTTGTTCAGTCATTCAGTCGTGTCCGACTCTTCGTGACCCCATGGACCATAGCACGCCAGACCTTCCTGTCCTGCGCTCTCTCCCGGAGCGTGCTCAAGTTCATATTCATTGCATCCGTGATGCTATCTAGCCATCTCATCCTCTGCCGTCCCCTTCTCCTTTTGCCTTCAGTCTTTCCCAGCATCAGGGTCTTTTCCAGGGAGTTTTCTCTTCGCATTAGGTGGCCAAAATATTGGAGCTTCAGCTTCATTATCTGTCCTTCCAATGAGCACTCAGGGTTGATTTCCTTTAGGATGGACTGATTTGACCTCCTTGCAGTCCAGGGCACTCGTAAGAGTCTTCTCCAGCACCACAGTTCGAAAGCATCAATTCTTCGGCGCTCAGCCTTCCTTATAGTCCAGCTCTCACAGCCATACATTACTACTGGGAAAACCATAGCTTTGATTAGACAGACCTTTGTCGGCAAGGTGATGTCTCTGCTTCTTACTATGCTGTCTAGGTTGGCCATAGCTTTCCTCCCAAGGAGCAAGCGTCTTTTAATTTCATGGCTACAGTCACCGTCTGCGGTGATCTTGGAGCCCAAGAAAGTAAAATCTGTCACTGCTTCCATTTCTTCCCCTTCTATATGCCAGGAAGTGATGGGGCCAGATGCCATGATCTTAGTTTTTGTAATGTTGAGTTTCAAACCAGCTTTTGCACTCTCCTCTTTCACCCTCAACAAGAGGCTCTTGAGATCCTCTTCGCTTTCTGCCATTAGGGTGGTATCGTCTGCGTATCGGAGGTTGTTGATAATTCTCCCAGCAATCTTAATTCCGACCTCTGATTCATCCAACCCAGCATTTCTCATGATGTACTCTGCATATAAGTTAAATAAGCAGGGTGACAATATGCAGCCTTGTCGTACTCCTTTCCCAATTTTGAACCAATCGGTTGTTCCATGTCTGGTTCTTACTGTTGCTTCTTGACCCTCGTACAGGTTTCTCAGGAGACAGGTAAGGTGGTCTGGTACTCCCATCTCTTTCAGAATTTGCCACAGTTTGTTGTGATCCACACAATCAAAGGCTTTAGCGTAGTCAATGAAGCAGAAATAGACGTTTTTCTGGAATTCTCTTGCTTTCTCCATGATGCAGCGAATGTTGGCGATTTGATCTCTAGTTCCTCTGCCTCTTCTAAACCCAGCTTGTACTTCTGGTAGTTCTCGGTTCGCATACTGCTGAAGCCTAGCTTGTAGGATTTTGAGCATCACCTTGCTGGCATGTGAAATGAGCGCAATTGTGCGGTAGTTTGAACAGTCTTTGGCATTGCCCTTCTTTGGAATTGGAATGTAAACTGACCTTTTCCAGTCTTGTGGCCACTGTTGAGTGTTCCAGATTTGTTGGAATATTGAATGCAGCACTTTAACAGCATCATCTTTTAGGATTTTAAATAGCTCAGCTGGAATACTGTCATCTCCGCTAGCTTTGTTGTTACTATTGCTTCCTAAGGCCCACTTGACTTCACTCTCTAGGATGTCCGGCTCAAGTTCAGTGACCGCACTGTCATGGCTATCAGGGACATTCAGATCTTTCCTGTATAGTTCTTCTGTGTATTCTTGCCACCTCTTCTTAATCTCATCTGCTTCTGTTAGGTCCCTGCCTTCTTTGTCCTTTATCATGCCCGTCTTTGCACAAAACGTTCCCTTGAGATCTCCAATTTTCTTGAAGAGATCTCTAGTCTTTCCCATTCTGTTGTTTTCCTCGATTTCTTTGCATTGTTCATTGAAGAAGGCCTTCTTGCCTCTCCTTGCTATTCTCTGGAACTCTGCATTCAGTTGGATATATCTTCCCCCTTCTCCCTTGCTTTTCGCTTCCCTTCTTTCCTCAGCTACTTGTAAAGCCTCATCAGACAGCCACTTGGCTTTCTTGCATTTCTTTTTCTTTGGGATGGATTGAGTTGCTGCCTCCTGAACAATGTTACGGACCTCCATCCATAGTTCCTCAGGCACTCTGTCTATCAGGTCTAATCCCTGAAATCTATTCCTCATCTCCACTGTATATTCATAAGGGATATGATTTAGGTCATACCTGAATGGTTTAGTGGTTTTCCCTACGTTCTTCAATTTAAGTTGAAATTTTGCAACAAGAAGCTTATGATCTGAGCCACAGTCAGCTCCAGGTCTTGTTTTTCCTGACTGTATAGAGCTGCTCCATCTTTGGCTGCAAAGGACATAATCAATCTGATTTCGATATTGACCATCTGGTGATGTCCATGTGTAGAGTCGCCTTTTGTGCTGTTGGAAAAGAGTGTTTGCTATGATCAGCGTGTTCTCTTGGCAAAACTCTATTAGCTTTTGTCCCGCTTCATTTTGTACACCAAGGCCATGCTTACCTGTTATCCCGGTTATTTTTTGACTTCCTACTTTAGCATTCCAATCCCCTATGATGAAAAGGACATTTTTTTTGGTGTTAGTTCTAGAAGGAGTTGTAGGTCTTCATAGAACCGATCAAGCTCAGCTTCTTCGGCCTCAGTGGTTGGGGCATAGACTTGAATTACTGTGATGTTGAATGGTTTGCCTTGGATTCGTACTGAGATCATTCTATCGTTTTTAAGATTATACCCCAGGACTGCTTTTCCCACCCTTTGTTGACTATGGGTGCTACTCCATTTCTTCTAAGGGATTCTTGCCCACAGTAGTAGATATGATAGTCACCTTAATGAAATTCGCCCATGCCTGTCCATTTTAGTTCGCTGATTCCCAGGATGTCGATGTTCAATCTTGCCATCTCATGTTTGACCACCTCCAGCTTACCTTGATTCATTGATCTGACATTCCAGATTCCTAAACAATATTGTTCTTTACAGCATCGGATTTTCTTTTCACCACCAGACACATCCACAGCTGAGTGTCCTTTCGGCTTTGGCCCAGCCGCTTCACTCTTTCTGGCGCTACTTGGAAATACCCTCTGCTCTTCCCCAGTGGTATATTGGACACCTTCCGACCTGAGGGTCTCATCTTCCGGCGTCATCTCTTTTAGCCTTGTGATACGTTCCATGGGGTTTTCTTGGCAAGAATACTGGAGCGGGTTGCCATTTCCTTCTCCAGTGGACCACATTTTGTCAGAACTCTCTGCCATGACCTGTCCGTCTTGGGTGGCCCTGCACGGCATAGCTTATGGCTTCATTGAGTTACGCAAGCCCCTTCGCCACAACAAGGCAGTGATCCATGAAGGGGGAGGTGAAGGTGGTGCTAGGCAAATGGCAAAAAGGGGGATTTGGAGGCTATATGACCAAATGAGCTTGGGTACTGCTGAAAGGACAGACCACAGGGCCAGAAATGGATAGAACTGAGAGAAAAGGCAAAGAAGTAGGCAGGGGACAGCTACAGTTACAAGATTCAGAGGAAGGGAACCCAATGGACTTCACTTATGGATTAATTGCAAAAGGTTATTAAAATGATGAAGGCAAAGACTACCCTCAGGTTTCCCAACTCAGCCCCAACTTCCAAAAATTGGGTGTTAGCTTCAAGCCAGTGTATAGATAATGGGTTGCACTGCATTATCAATAAATATCAAAGAGAAAGGATCTTGGATGTCTAATAATGGGGATACCAAATGGAGGCTAAGCTGTAATTAGGGACCCCAACATCACCACAATTTTGTTTAAAATAGATTTAGCCTTTCCAATAGAATTCCAGGACTCGAGTGCTCCCTCAACCTATTTTAGCCTCCATATCCAATACCTTAGGCTACCTTCTTGTCCACTTCTCTTGGACCCAGAGCTGGCAATTCACACAGAAAGGACACAGCACAAACTGAACTGTGTTCTTCAATGTATGGCAAACACAACATGCTAATAAAGAGTCATAAGGAGTAATGTGGAAAATCCATTGAGCCCCAGGTAGACTCTAAAAATGAAACCACATGCATGAGCTATGGCCAAGCAGGAGTAACAAACAAAGACTGCCCGGGTTTCAAGGCAGTTATAGGTAGGCTGACCATATTTTCTTGAGAGAAAAACGCGATATTGGGATGACAAAAATGGGATGGGGTTATGTAATATTCCGTATTCATGAAAAAGTAAGATGATAACAAAAGTTTTATTACATGAACATATTGAGCTAACAATTATTCTTCAGTGACAGAACTCATACAAAAATTTAGGTAGACGTAGAGGGGGACTGTATTTTACCACGATCGTACCATGAATATTTCTCAGATGAAGTAATCTTACACAGCAAATTTTGGTCTTTCAACACCTTATCATAAAACTTCTCACACTCCATGACATAATTTTGTCTTACAACTAACATAGTCCTCATTGTCTCAACACTTAATCTAGATTTCTTCTTTGACCACATACCATTCATAACAGAAAATATTATCTCGACAGGTGCTGTACTTCCTGGAAGACAAAGAATAAACCCTACAATATTACAAAAGTCTTGAAAGTCTAGCCATTTTTTGTGCATTTCAGAAAAAATCTTTACCCATCTATCAGATACAGAAATGTTTTCTTTATTCCATGTATCCAACTGCCTCACAATTGTAGATTTTATGAGGGTCCACTGATTGAATACCCGAGTTTCTTCTGTTTCTCTGTGTGTGATGACTTCCTCGTTCAGGCTGTCCTGTATTTCTTTCCATTCAGGTGTCTTCCTTAGTAGCACCCACTTGAATTTCTCAGTGTTTCCTACATTGCACTTCCACTTGTTGATATATTCTACACTGGTTTCATAGAAATTCTCAACTACTTCAAAAATACTTAGCCTCATTAATTTCTCCTGAATCTACTAATATTTTCAGTTGTTTTTTGACATCAGTAGTTACAAACACTTCATTTTTTCTGGACTCTAAATTGTTTACAAGATTTTCAATGTTTATAGCTACTTCTGTAGCTGAAATATTATCTTTTTCAATTAAACTAATGTAAGTTTGGAACGTAGACACTTGATCTCTTGCAAATGACAATCACATTTTCAAACAGGGATTTTCAAACCATTTTCGCAATGTAACAGGGCATTTTTCTTGAGAAAGAAAATAAGAACTAAGCCCATCAAACATGCTCAAAATTCTGTGAATTGATGGATCCAAGGACAAAAATCTTGTATTTCCATGCTCTAACAATGTAGCGTAATTGTTTCCTGTGAAGTCACAAAAGTTTTTCAGTTCTTCAGCTCTAACTGTGTATATATAGTATTTGTATACTTTCACTGCAAAACATTCAATATCAATTGGTAAACAGACGACAGCACACTGGAGACGATTGTGTATAATGTGTGCCCCACAACCAATACCGATAATCGGCCTCTTCAGTTCAATTTCAAGTTTTTGCCACACATTATTTTTGCCAAGTCTTTTGCAACCACCAAAATTGGTGTTTGTGTTATCTGCACACAAAGCAACAATTTAGTTTTGTAAAGCAAATTTGTCAGTTACTTCCTTCAACATAGCACAGTGTAGATCGGATGTTTCACCAGGTAAGGAAACAAAGTCTATAAATTAGACTTGATTTAGCAAAAAGTACCGCGCAATGATTGATTTGGCAAAAAGTACTGCACAACGATTGGAAAAAGTTTGATGTCTTTTTTGTTTGATGCATCTAAACTGACTGTAATGCTTTTTGTTTTATTCAAATCCTCTATTATTTTGCCCAATATGTATGGTGATAAAACGTTGGTAATTATTGCTTCGATTTGGTACGCACTGAAGAAAATTTTGGTTCGTAAATTTTCTTTACCAATGTCGACAAGCAATCATTTGCGTAAAAACTTTGGCCATGACACACAGTATGATAAGCAAAAAGCACTTCACTTGCTGCGATTTTATCGCTTTCACTATCACCATCACGTCTCATAAATGAACTGATGTTTCTAACTGAAGCCAGAGTCTTTTCAACATCCTTATGTTTCTCGATATGTAGATGTTAGTTGATGTCACTTCTACCTCCATGAGCAATGGAAAAATGAACATTACAATATTGGCATACCACTTTTGTTCCATCACTACACAGTTTGTCCATTTTAATAAACTTTAATTCCTTTTGGAGATCGTCATTAAAACTGCAGTTTCACCTCTTTGTCTTTGACATTGCAAGGGTTTAAGCTTTAAAAAATAAGACTAACAATGATATGAGTAGAATGTGGGACTCCGATCGTAGTAAGCAGCGAGAACGCATTCGCTCTGTCTCTCAGTAGCGATGTTCTCTCTCTGGGCAAGAAGCCTGGCCCTGCAATATATAAAGGAAACTACGCTAAGGTCAAAAAAAATAATAATAAAACCACAATATAACAAAACAACTGCAGCTCCCTTTGTGGTCTCTCAGGCTATAAGAGACCTAAAAAACAACCTAAACTCGCTGCAAAAGAACATGGAAAGGGGCACAAATGAATAACACCAATTTATTGCATATACACAAAAAAACACTCATAAATATACATATATAAAATACTAATAAAATATCACATGAGCAGTAAACAAATCTGTATGGCATACCACACTGAACACTCTAATGCAGGATTGCAGTGGCCAGACTGCAATAAATCATAAACATAGACCAAAAAGAAAAATAAAAGGAATGAATACCCCGACTGCTATCACAAGCCGGTATATGCTAATATCCCACTGGAGAGTTCCGTTGTAATAAAAAAATAGCTAACAGCCTGTTGAACTGAAATATGAGTCTGAAAAGTCCAAATCAAACTGAATGTAGGGCAGAAAGAATCTCTACGGGTGGAATGTAGGGATGTACGAAAGTCACTTACCTTTTCGCTGCTTGTGTTCGTGGTGGGCAGGGAGGCGCTCCATCCCTCGCCCTGGAATCCTCGACGGGGGGGAGGCAATCCAGTCCTCCCCCCTGGAATCCTCAACGGCCAGCTCTGCTCCGTGGCGGCTCCGCGGAGCAGCCAGCCAGGCCAGGGCCATCTGCAGCCGGATTTCCGGCCGTGGACTGGCTGGTGCAGACGCAAATGGCGACCTCCGTAGCGGCTGACATTTGCATCCAGCCAGGGAGCCGTGATAGGCTATGTAAGTCCTTACGTAGCCTATCACATCTGGGTAAAAATAAAAACAAAAAATGGCATATGCAAATGGCGGCAGCTACAGAGGCCGCCATTTGTGTTCCTTATTTTTCACCGTTTTAGTCTACATAAATATTTATGTAGGCTATTATGGCGAAAAAAGGGGGAATGCAAATAGTGTAGTGGACGCTATTTGTGTTCCTTTTTTAAACATTTACGTAGGCTAAAACGAAGAATAAAAAAGGAACGCAAATAGCGTCCACTACGCTATTTGTGTTCCCCTTTTTTTTCACCATAATAGTCTATGTAAATATTTACGTAGACTAAAATGGCAAAAAAGAAGGAACGCAAATGGCAGCCTCTGTAGCCGCCATTTGCATATGCTGTTTTTGTTTTTTTGGTTTTTTACCCAGACGTGATAGGCTACGTAAAGACTTACATAGCCTATCACAGCAAAGACCAGAATGCAAATGACGGCCACGGCAGCCGGTCAAAAGACCAGCTACTGCTGCTGCTGCCGAAGTCGCCGCTGGAGCCGCCGCCGTCCGGAACATCCGCCCCAGGTAAGTCTCTCCCCAGGGGGAATCCGCGGGGGGGGGGGCAGGCCATTCCACCACGGATTTCAGGGGGCTGAATGCCAGTGCATTCAGCCTCACTGAAATCCGGGTGGAATTCTCCGCCATCCCTAGTGGAATAATGGTAGAAATAACAGTAAGATTTACCCTCCTGGCTCCCACATGCTGAATGGGGCTTAGCAACCGCTTCTTGAATTCCCCGCCACTGCAGATAAGCAAGGGGGCGTCGTCTGATCATCGCTAGCTCAAAAAGCCTGGCCCTGACTGGATAAAGTAAATGGAACTTCCTCTTTCATGACGCGAGTAGTTTTACTGCACGCATTGATTAGCATAGAGCCTTATGATAAATGCGTTCATTTTTTTACAAAAAAATAAAAATGGGACAAAATTGACATTTATATTAAAATGACAGGACAGTTGGGAAATATGAAAAAAAGTTACTGTCCCATTTAAAACAGTACATATGGACAGCCTAGTTATAGGGTTTCACACAAAGACTGCAAATGGTTTAATTGCTCAGAGGCTGGGCTTAGGATAGGAATGTTGGAGAATTCCACCACAGACTCCAGTGAGGCCGGATTCTTTCGAATCCACCCCCCCCCCGAGTCCATGGCAGAATCGGGCAATCCCCCCCGCCACCCCGCAGAATCCCCCCAGGACAGAGCCTGTCTGGTGGCAGATGCGGTGGCAGCAGATGCGGCAGTGGATGCAGCAGATGCGGCGGTGGATGCGGGGGCGGCAGAAGCTCCAGCTCCTCCTCTGGACACTGCCGGGCTGCTGCGGCCACGAACGGCAGCCATCGTAGTGGTTGCCATTTGCGTGGCTGCCTTTTGCCATGATAGGCTGCGTAAATACTTACATAGCCTATCATGGCAAAGAGCTGTGGAGCGGAGCTGGCCAGGGAGGATTCTGGGGAGAGGGACGGAGAGCCTCCCCCCACCACGGATGCCCTGGAACAGAGCCAGGTAAGGGATTCATACATCCCTAGCTCAGGATGGGTCAAAACTAGGGATGTCAGAGAGATCTGCTGTGGGCCCCAATTAGGCTGGATTCAAAGGAATCTGGCCTCTGGAGTCCACAGTGGAATGGGGCACTCACCTCTCCCCCCCCCAAATCCGCTTTGAAGCCGGGTCCTCTCCACAGCCGGCTCCATATAGCCAGTGATACAGCTGCCATTGCCATGCCGTATCGCTGAGGAGGAAGGAATCTGGACACAAATAGCATCCACTATGCCATTTGCAGCCATAAAGCTCTTAGATTAACCTAGATGCAGCTGTAAATGGTTGCATTTAGCTTAAACTAAGGGCTTTATGGCCACAAATGTAATCCACTATGCCATTTGTGGCCATGGTTTTTCCCACGAAAGGCTAACCTATCACGTGACAAACCACAGAAGCAAATGGCGTAGTGGACGCCATTTGCATCCGGATTCCTTCCTCAGTGATACGGCAGGGCAATGGCAGCTGTACTGCTGGCTATACAGAGCTGGCCAGCCGCTCCGCAGAATGCCACGGAGCGGAGCCGGCCCATGAGGATTCTGGGGGGAGGAATGGATTACCTCCCTCCCTGCAGGCCCGCCCCCCAGGACTGAAGGTAAGGGTTTCGTACATTCCTAGTCAAAACAAAACTAACAAAGGTATGCTTCTGACTCCTGAATAGAACGTGAAGGGAGGTTCCCTGCCTCTTGATTACGTTTACATCCAGCTAGCTATTCAAAGTATCATAGCACAATATTCAGAACAAAATGAGTAATCAAGGATACTTTCAATAGTTGGTCTTGTGCTTTGACATTGCTGAACTGATTAAGTAGGTGAGGATGCTGCTGGATTGGGTTATACTTTCCCCCCAAGGGTAGGGGTGTACGGATTCCCCACCATCTGTTCCAGTGGGGAATCCATGGGGGGGAATCAATTCTTCCCGCCCCCCCAGAATCCTCCAGAGTGGCTCCACTCCACGAGGATTCTGGAGGGGGGGAACTGGCTTGTGGGGGACTTACCTTCCCTCCTGAGAGTCAGAGCCATTCGCCTCCTCCCTGTCCCTGCCGATTGCCATGTCTTAAAAAAAAAAAAGGCGATCGGGAGGATGTGCCCATAGACTTAGATGCAAATAGAGTCTTGAATCTTGCATCTAAGTCTATGTGTCCATAGACTTATACGCAAGATTCACAGCTCTATGTTGTGTATAAGTCTATGGGCACATCCTCCCGATTGCCTTTTGTTTGTTTGTTTAAAGAAAAGACATAGCAATTGGCAGGGGCAGGGAGGAGGCAAACGGCTCTGGCTAGCAGGAAGCAGCTGAGTGCCATTCCACCTCCAGTCCTCCTGGAGTGGAGGTAAGTTGTCCAATCCACTGTGGATTCCTGAGGCCAGATTCCAAAGAATCCGTCCTCATTTGAACCTGCAGGGGATTTCTCTGACATCCCTACCCAAGGGTATCCTTGACTTGATCCTAACCAAAAGAGATGACTTAGTGGATAAAGTAGCAGTTACAGGAACTCTGGGGGAAAGCGACCATGTTGTACTTGAGTTCTTGGTAGGAATGTCAGAGAATTTTGCCACAAATCTCGGGGAGGCCGAATGCCAGCTCATTCGGCCCCCTGAAATTGGTGCTGAAACGGTCTCCCCCCCGCCCCCCCAGGGACAGGACTTACCTTTGGCGAATCTCCCTGGTGGCGGCGGCTCCAGCGGCGGTTCGGTGGCAGTTCAGCGGTGGTGGCGGCGGCGGCGGCCAGTCTTCTGACCAGCTGCCGCCGCCGCCATTTCCAGTAAAAAAAAAAACACACAGAAAAAAACGTGATAGGCTACGTAAAGTTTTACGTAGCCTATCACGGCTAGATTTTCAAAAAATACCGTGATAGGCTACGTAAATCTTTACGTAGCCTATCACGGCTGAGTGAAAATTTTTTAAAAAAACAACGCATACACATTTGCGTTCCTTATTTTGGCACGTGTAGTCTACATAAACATTTACGTAGACTATGGCGAAAATAAGGGGAACGCAAATAGCATACGTATTTACGGAGCCTATCACGGCTGACAGCTAGGACGCAAACGGTGGTGGTTATGGCCGCCGCCATTTGCGTTCCAGCCGGCCGGGATTCGTGGTGGGAGGGATGGGGCGCCTCCCCCCCGGCCTGAATTTCAGCGGGGAGGGATGGGGTGCCTCCCCCCCAGCCAGAATTTCGGGGGGAGGGATGGAGCGCCTCCCCCCCACCGCAAAGCTAATTTCGTCAAAGGTAGGTGACTTTCGTACATCCCTAAGTCTGGGAAGCAAAAGCTGAGTGTAGTCACTCAGATGAGCGTACCCTGGATTTTAGGAAAGCTGATTTTAATAAACTCAGAACAATGATCAGTAATGTCCCATGGCAAGCAATGCTAATGAGAAAAGGAGTCCAAGATGGGTGGGAGCTTTTAAAAAAGGAAATTCAAAAGGCACAATCACAAACAATTCCAACAAGAAGAAAAGGTGGAAGACAACAGAAGAAGCCAATGTGGCTTCACAAAAAGCTTAGGGATGACCTGAAAACAAAAAAGGACACATATAGGAAGTGGAAAGAAGGCCAGGTAACAAAGGAAGAGTACAGGCAGGTAGCACAGAATTGCAGGGATGGCGTCAGGAAGGCTAAAGCTGAGAACGAGCTGAGGTTAGCGAGGGATGCTAAAAGCAACAAAAAGGCTTTCTTCAGCTATGTGCATGGTAAAAGGCAGAGGAAAGAAATGGTTGTTCAGCTATTAAATAAGGATGGCAAAACGATAACAGATGACAAAGAAAAGGCAGAGGTGCTCAATTCCTAGTTTGGCTCAGTCTTCTCCCAAAAGAGGGTTTATGACCACCCTGGCAAAGGCGAAGTGCAGGCTGAAGGGGCAGGATTGCAGTTTGAGATGGATAGGCATATGGTCAAGGAACACCTAATGACTTTGAATGAGTTCAAATCTCCAGGGCCAGATGAACTGCATTCTAGGGATGGACAAAAGTCCCTTACCTGGTCCCGCAGCTTGCTTCATGGTGGGGGGGAGGCACTCCGTCCCTCCCCCCGAAATTCTGGGTGGCGGGGGAGGCGCCCCATCCCTTTCCGCCGAAATTCTGGCTGGGGGGGGAGGAGCCCCATCCCTCCGGCCGAAATTCTGGCCGGGGGGGAGGCACCCCGTCCCTCCGGCCGCGAATCCTCCTGGCCGGCCAGGACGCAAATGGCGGCGGCCATAGCCGCCGCCGTTTGTGTCCCTGCAGTCAGCCGTGATAGGCTACGTAAATGTTTACATAGCCTATCATGGCTGACTTTGAAAGAAAAAAAAAACATGTACGCAAATGGCGGCGCCCATGGCAATGCTAAATCTTTTAAAGCATAGGAAATAAGAGCGACGCTAAATCTTTACGTAGCCTATCACGTTTGTTGTTTTGTTTTGTTTTTTACTTTGAAATGGCGGCAGTGGCAGCCGGTCAGAAGACCGGCCACCGCCGCCACCACTGCCAAACCGCCGCCGAACTGCCGCCGGGAGCCGCCGCTGCCAGGGACATTCGCACAAGGTAAGTCCCATCCCGGGGGGGGGGAGGCGGACCGTTTCTCCACCAATTTCAGGGGATTCATGGAGAAATTCTCCGAGACCCCTAATTCTAGAGTAATAAAGGAACTGGCAGAAGAATTCTCAGAACCTCTGTCTATTCTCTTTGAGAAATCATAGAGGAAGGGGGAAGTGCAAGATGACTGGAGGAGGGCTAATGTTGTCCCTATCTTCAAAAAGGGCAAAAAGGAGGAACCTGGGAACTACAGACCAGTCAGTCTGACATCAATCCCTGGGAAAATTCTGGAGCAGATCATAAAGCAATCCATCTGGAATTACCTTGAAAACCATGCAGTGATTACTCAAAGCCAACATGGATTTATCAATAACAAGTCCTGCCAGACAAATCTGATCTCATTTTTTGATCAAGTAACCTCCCTTGTAGACCGTGGGAATGCTGTAGACATCATATACCTCGACTTCAGCAAAGCTTTCGACAAAGTGCCCCATGATATTCTGATGAGCAAACTAGCTCAAAGTGGGCTAGATGAAACAACGATCTGGTGGATCCACAGTTGGCTACAGAATCGGACTCAAAGAGTGCTTATCAATGGGACCTTCTCAAACTGGGGAGAGGTAACGAGTGGGGTACCGCAGGGCTCAGTCCTGGGCCCAGTGCTCTTCAACATTTTTAGGAATGATTTGGAGGAGGAGGTGCAGGGAATGCTGATCAAATTTGCAGATGACACAAAATTGGGTGGGATAGCTAATACTTCGGAAGACAGAAACAAAATTCAAAGTGATCTGGATAGACTGGAGCACTGGGCAGAAAACAACAGAATGACATTTAATAGGGATAAATGCCAAGTTCTGCACCTAGGAAAAAGGAACCAAATGCACAGTTACAAGATGGGGGATAAGTGGCTCAACAACACTATGAGAGAGAAAGATCTTGGAATTGTTGTCGATCACAAGCTGAATATGAGCCAACAATGTGATGTGGCTGCAAAAAAGGCAAATGCTCTTTTGGGCTGTATTCATAGAAGCATCGCTTCCAAATCCCGGGAAGTACTAGTTCCCCTCTACTCAGCACTGGTTAGGCCTCATCTGGAGTACTGTGTCCAGTTCTGGGCACCACATAGGGGTGGACGAAAGTCCCTTACCTGTCCTCGAAGGACGTTCGCGGTGGGGGGGAGGTGCTTCATTGCTCCCCCCGTGAAGTTCAGGCTGGGGGGGGAGGCTTCCCGCCTCGCCCCGGCCAAAATTCAGGCCGGGGAGGAGGCTTCCCGCCTCGCCCGGCCGTGAACACGAAAGTTAAAAAAAAAAAAAAAACCCTGATAGGCTACGTGACGATTAACGTAGCCTATCACGGCTAGATCTGCAAAGTCAGCCGTGATAGGCTACGTCAATCGTCACGTAGCCTATCACGGGTGACTTTTTTAAAAAAAGAAAAAAAGCACATCGCGTTCCTTATTTGGTTGCTGTAGTCTACGTAAATCTTTACGTAGACTACGGCGAAAATAGAAAATAGAAAGTTTTCGCCGTAGTCTACGTAAACTTTGCAAATCTAGCCGTGATAGGCTATGTTAATCGTCACGTAGCCTATCAGGGGGCGTTTTTTTTTTCTCTTTTATTGCAATGGCGGCGGCGGCAGCCAGTCGAAAGACCGGCTGCTGCTCCCGCGCTGCTCGAACACCCGCCGAACCGCCGGACGGACCCGCCGCCGGGAGGGACATTCGGCGAAGGTAAGTCCCATCCCGGGGGGGGCGGGGGGGTTCGGAGGATTTCTCCCCGAAACTTGTTCGGGGGGCCAAACACATTGGCGCTCGGCCCCCCGAAGTTTCGGGGAGAAATTCTCTGCCATCCCTAGCACCACACTTGAAGAAGGATGTAGACAAACTGGAGAGGGTTCAGAGGAGGGCAACAAAGATGATCAGGGGACTGGAAACAAAGCCCTATGAAGAGAGACTGAAAGAACTGGGCATGTTTAGCCTTGAGAAGAGAAGACTGAGGGGAGATATGATAGCACTCTTCAAGTACTTGAAAGGTTGTCACAGAGAAGAAGGCCAGGATCTCTCCTTGATCATCCCAGAGTGCAGGACACGGAATAATGGGCTCAAGTTACAGGAAGCCAGATTCCGGCTGAACATCAGGAAAAACGTCCTGACTGTAAGAGCAATACGACAATGGAACCACTTACCTAGGGAGGTGGTGGTCTCTCCCACACTGGAGGCCTTCAAGACGAGGCTGGACAGCCATCTGTCAGGGATGCTCTGACTTGGATTCCTGCATTGAGCAGGGGTTTGGACTCGATGGCCTTGTAGGCCCCTTCCAACCCTACTATTCTATGATTCTATGATTCTATGGGTGTTTAATTAGCCAGTTCCAAGGTACCCTCATGGGTTAGCTGGTGATGGGGTAACATAGCAATTAGGTAGGCATTTCCTGTGTCCTCCAGTTGGAGGGAAACACTTTCTTTAACAAAATTAAGACATAGTTATGTACACCTAATTATTCAGCATTCCAGAGCCTGATTCTCATTCCTGACAGCTATTCAAGCCAAGAAGAAAGATGGATTCCTGAGTCAAGGTGTTTTAGGTAGGGATGTACGAAACTTTTACCTGGCTTCGTGCCAGGCAATCCGCGGTGGGGGGAAGGCGCTCCATCCCTCCCCCTGGAATCCTCCCCAGCCAGCTCCACTCCGCAGCAACTCCACGGAGCCGTCGGCTGGGGCCGCCCGCAGCCAGACATCTGGCCGCTGGGCTGCACAGGGACGCAAATGGCAGCCACTGTAGCTACCGCCATTTGCGTCCGTGTCTTTAGCTGTGATAGGCTATGTAAATATATACGTAGCCTATCATGGCTAAAGACACAGACACAAATGGTGGTAGCTACGGCGGCCACTATTTGTGTTCCTTCCTATTGCTGTGATAGGCTATGTATATCTTTATGTAGCCTATCATGGCAAAAGACAGGGGAGCAAATGGCAGCCGCTATGCCATTTGCGCCCCTGTCTTTTGCCGTGATAGGCTATGTAAATATATACGTAGCCTATCATGGCTAAAGACACAGATGCAAATGGCCGTGGCTACGCCATTTGCGTCCCTGCCCTGAGCCGTGATAGGCTACGTAGATACTTACGTAGCCTATCCCGGTTTGCCAGGGACACAAATGGTGGCTAGCATAGTGGCTGCCATTTGCGGCTGTAGCCCGGCAGCAGATGGAGCTGCCAGAGCTGCCACTGTTGCTGCCGCCAGAGCCACAGCCAAGTAGGCTCCGTTTTGCGGGGCTTTCACAGGGTGGTGGGGTAGGTTGCTCCATTCTGCCACGGATTCCGGGGGGCCGAATTCACTGGAATTCAGCCTCCCTGGGATCCGTGGCAGAATTGTCTAATATCCCTAGTTTTAGGGTAATGTCCAATAAATCCATGGTCAGTAGTAGATATGAACAGAGAACTAACACATCTTAAGATCCTCTGTAACAGCTCAGGGTGATGTACAATAAAACAACAATAAAATGTAGATAAAAGTCTACATTATAAAAACAACAACAGCAGAATAAAAATATTCAACAGAATTGGAGAGTGGCAGTGAAGAGTGACAGAAAACATTAAACACCATTAGAGCATCTGCCCACAGCCACTGAAGTCATCAGAGGACATGCTCCTGGTGGTTCCACATGGACCTATGGCTGATTGGAATCCCCCCGGAGAACAGCCTTCAGTGCAGTGGGCCCTTTCTTTGGAACTGCCTCCCTCTGGAGGTCAGGCAGGCACCAACTTTGTGTCATTTTCAGCACCTGCTGAAGACGTCTTTATTTCAAGATGCCTTCCTTGATTGACCACCCATGGTGGGGGGGGGGTGGTATTCTGTTTAAAATCATGATAATGATGATATGGTGTTTTATTCTTTTTATCTTTGTTCACTGCTCTGGAATCTGTTTAGATGTGGAGTGGTGTATAAATGGTGTAAAGAAAGAAAGAAAGAAAGAAAGAAAGGCCTGTTAGAACAGGACAATCTTCACTGTCCACCTAAAACATAATAGAGAAGGAGAATGTGACTCTTTTCTGTAAGCAATAATTTTTTGTGGGCAAATCCATCTGGAATAGCTTTATCTTAAGACAGCGTCCTGAACAATGGACTTCAGTGCCACAATTTATTTGATAACCTGGAAAAAATCTTGGTTATTGAAAATTTAGAGGCATTGGAATGTGATACATGGCATGATGGACCCTGTCCTATATACCAGTGTCACTGCAGTTGCATTAACAACACATTTCTACACATGTCTACCCTAAATAGGGATGTCTGGATTTTGTGAAATCCATCCCATTTGTATTTCATAGATTGTGCGATATCATTCGTTCCAGCATCCATTCACAGATGGATTCAATTTTCTTGTTATGCAGAAAAATACGTAAATAAGTCTGTAAGAGTGTTCTCAACCATTTACATAAATTATGTTAATGCGTAACATTTAGCGTATTGTCCCCTATTCCATTCAACTTTTCTCTGTGTATATTTACCAGTCTAAGCAGAAACATGCATATTTTCCTGTGAGTAAATTTGCACAAATTTCAGGAAAGTAGAAAAGAAAAGGAAAAGATCCGAAAGTCCACAAACTCCATGCAGCCAGAGGAGGCCAGTCTGCAGTGGATTCCGTGGTCAGATTCTTAGAAATCCGAGCTTGTTTTAGCCCATCTTGAATTTCTCCAGCATCCCTACTCTAAAGTAAGTCCCACTGAGTAAATGTGTAGAAGATTGCAGCCTAAGTAGTGACTGGATCAAACAAGGGGGAGAATTAATCAGCTTGAAAAATCATTAAGTTGAGATTTATTTATCCAGGACAAATTGCACTTCTAGTGGATGTCCCAGGAGAATTACATTTGCCACTTATGGGAAAAGTCATAAGAAATATTCACCATATGAAAACAGTGGCAAAAACAAAAAAACACATTAAGTAAGACCACAAGCAGTTTATTTTGCAAATTGTGGCAGATCATTATGGTGTCTTGATACTTAGCTTCTGCGTCTCTGTGAACATCCTGAATCAGTGACCAGTGATTCACATGGAATGGAATCCCCAGCCATTTAAGATTTTATTCTTATTTTTTGATCCAATGCCATCAACATAATTGCAAGATAGGTGGTATTAAAGTAATTAGATTTTTAATTGATTTTTGCAGGGTTTTTCCTGCAGTAGAGGAAATTCATCGATATTCATTTTGCAAATGAGGTAACAATGCCTTTTGAATCACTGCCAGCTTGCAAAAAAATTAGAAAAGGAAGGGAAAAAAGAGAAAAGTAAGGTCAATATCAATTCATTAGCAAATTAATGGGACTGTGAATTTTATTGTAAATAGCAGGTAAGTGTGCAGCTGGCAGCAATGAACCAGCTGTCAGTCAAAGCATGAAATGTAGATTCAGAGAGATACAGACAAAACTGTAAGAAGCAGAGCTTTCACTCAAGGGTGTCATTCCGTGAATACAGTTTTTCATACAAGGATTTGCATAAGTCTATAGACATAAGCTGCAATATGCACCCTTTGAGCGAGAAACAGGATGTGAAATGGTGTGTCATAAGGGTTACCCAGGGCATAGCTGAGGGCACATGATGCAGTGTAGGGACATAGGAACCCGCTTTATTCTGAGTTGGACTATTAGTCCATCTAGCTCAGTATTGTCTTTACCAACTGGCAGTGGCTCTCCAGAGTTTCAGAGAGAAGTCTTTCCTAGCCCTACCAGGAGATTCAAAGATTTAACCTGGGACCTTTTGTGCACAGAGGATGTGCTCTACCACAGAGCTGCAGCTCATCTACCTTGCCAAAGCTAAGCAACTCTGGTTCTGGCCAGTGCCTGGACAGGAGACCACTGCAAACCCCATGTATGCCACCTTGAATTCCGTGATGGAAGAGAGGTGGGATGTAAATGCATAAGCACCTGAGGTGTGGTATATACATTTTTGCGGAAATAAATAAAAATAAATGCAGTAAGATAAATACCAAAATAAATAGGACTTCTCCCCCAATCTGTTTAGTGCATGTGTGCCCCCAGTAGAAGCAAGAGCAGAGAGACCTGGGCAAAAGCAGGCTGTTGGATGACCTAAAAGAAGCAGTGGCTAGGTGCCTCTAAACAGAGAGATAGGCTTACTATGATAAAAAAAAGCCACATGACAGTATCACACTGAGCACAGAGAGCCCTGATGGTGGATGGGAGCCTACACTGGTCCCAACATAAGGGGCATGTGGATCGACCACTATGAATAAAGCAGATGATAGGTCTTTTTTGTGCAATCCCAACACAGCCAAGGGCATTAGTCTGAATTTAAAGTATTGTGTCTGAATTTCAAGTAAAAATATGAAATTGTGATATTAACAATCCCTTCATTCATTGATCTAGAAAACAAGTATCTGTTTGAAAGGCTGGGTATGTTGTGGACATTAGGGATGGACAGATCAATATATTTCTGTCCCATGTCATTTTCTCATGTGTTCATTCATAAGTCTGTTACATCCCATTTTTCCATCCGTCTGTGATTTTTTTTTGGGGGGGCACATGAAAATTGCCACTATTTTTGAACTTTTTCACAAATTATTCATTTTTGTATGCATTTTACCCTAAAGTACTCATTTGTATATGGATTTGGAGTGTGTGTGTGTGTGTGTGTGTGTGTGCTTTAAATTAAGCTGAGACCTGTATTGCAAAATTTGGAGTAGTGTAAAGCCAAAAGAGAATTGTGTTCCAATCTACAGATTAGTCCAGGGAGTGCAAAGTAGAGCAGTTCACTTAAAAATGTGAAAATACTGAAATCCTCAAACAGCCCCAATGAAAATAAAACTGGCAAAGGTAATCGAATCCCTCATATTTCTACAAAATAAATCATGAGTGTCTATTTAGAGTACTGGAGAAAGATTTGGGAGCTTGGATTAACAAACAAATATCGGATCAATATGGATGACAATAATACATATTAGAATCCCATAATCCTGTTTCTTTTTCAACGTTACTGGCATATCCAACTCTTCTGAAGTTAAAGGATGTCTGAACTTAATTGGAAGATGCACTGAGGCAAATGGCTACATATCTTTAAAGGAAGGAGATTTGGAATGCTGGGAGTTGTAGGACTTTCTGTCTAAACTTGCATAGGACCGTGCCCTAACTTTGCTTCAGCATAGCTCCTCAGGCCTTATCTAGGAGGTATAACCCATCAGCAATTGACACAGAGCCACAGATTGAAACCCATTGTTTAAAGAGGCTCCTATTGGGTGTGGCTAGGTCTGTGTCAATTTTGCACATGTTCATTCACAAGTCCATTCAGTCAGTCCTGTTTTGGCAACAACCTGTGAATTTTTTAAATTAAGAAAAAAACATGAAAATTTAAATACATAAAGATGCCTTCTTTTTATGCATTTTATCATAAAATAAACATTCCTGTATGCAATATGGTATGTTCTTTTGAGATGAGAATTGCATCACAACATTTGGAGAAGTGCGTAATCAGAAGGATAATTGTGTTTTGAGCCATATATTGGTCCAGGAAGGTTAGTTCCCTTTACAATGCAGACCAAATCAAAATCAAATCCTTAAGCATCCCTAGTTCTCATGCTGTCAGGGGTGGTAGATTTGGGAAGAGACTGGTGGAGGCTGGTGGCTCCGATTTCGGTGGGGCTGTGAATCCATTCCAAGTTTCAGTCAGCAGCAGCCAGAACTCTAAAGTAGCTATCCAAGGTGCTTAACCTATTTGGGGGATAGGTTTCAGCAGTTTGGATAGTTTCTTTAGAGTTCTGGTTGTTTCTGGCTGAAACCCAGAATGGATTCACAGCCCCATGAAAATCAGAGCCACCAGCCTCCACTGAAAGAGACTACCATGGTGATTGGGTGACGTGATCCAAAACTAGGAATGTTAGAGAAATCCATGGCGGATTCAAATGAGGCCGGATTCTTTGGAATCCGGCCTCAGGAATCTGTGGTGGATCGGCCCCACTTACCTCCTCTCCTGGAGGATTCCCTGTGGGACGGCATGGCTGCTTTTTGCACCGGGAGCCGTTCGCCTCTGCGCCGATCACCATTTTAAAAAAAGGCGATCGGCAGGATGTCCCCATAGACTTATACACAAAATATGACTTATACATAGTCATAGTCTACATAGACTTGTACGCAAGATTCACAGCTCTATTTTGCGTATAAGTCTATGGGGACAACATCCTGCCCATCGCCCTTTTTTTTAAAATGGCGATCGGCGCGGAGGCGAAGGGCTCTGGTTGATTCAGGTAATTGGCTGCCCTCGGATCAGCAGAATTGTCATGGAGCAGAGTCGCTCCGCGAGGATTCCGGGAGGGAGCGAGAAACAGATTGTCGTCCCCCCTGTAGATTCCCCACTGGAACAGATTGTGGGGCATCCATACATCCCTATCCAAAGCTAAAATACACTCTTCCCAAACTAAAACATGCTGAAGGTCCTGCCATACTTATACATGTAAAGGAACCTTCACGATGAGGTGTAAATAGAGAGATTTCCTGAAGCGCACCGAGTGTATTAGCATTCTGGAAGTGGTCAGGAGTGGCACGGTAGTTCAAGCAATTCATTCTTGTTCATTCTGAACAGCCTGTTTGAGTTCATAAAAGGAGTAAAATCTGCTGAGAACAGTCTCTGGGTCGTGGCACGACAGTCCTCCTGACAACAGCCAGAGCAAATGTCGGGGGGGGGGGGCGGGGAAGAGGACGAAATGCCTGATTACTGATTAGCTTCAGTGTTATTTCAATCAATCCCTTAAATGAAGTTAGCAATCAGCAAGACAGCGAACAATGAAGTGTCATTAAAGATCCACTGTTGGGGAAGGGAGAAGGGGGAGTGGGGGGGAGGGAAGGCGTTCATTTGGAAGATTCCATTCTTCCAAAAATTGCATTACTTATTTTTCTCAAAGATGATAAGAGAGAGAGAGACAGAGGGAGGGAGAGTGTGTCACTGGAGGGTTCTTTAGTCATAAAGTGTCAATTATGGTTTTGACCCAAATTCTGCTTGAGTAGCTTGGTTGAGTAGCCAAAGTAACCAAGGCAGCTGCTCTAACTGATCTGCACCCACAAGATATCATTCCAAAGACCATTCTTTTTATTTTCTTCCATCTTAGATTTTTGAGTGGTGGTGGGTGGGTGGACAATTCCACATGGAACTCATGGACTTGAGAATTCATTTTCTAATTGTGCCCAATGATGCCCTAAACCCCCAGCTTCCTGGACATCTAATCTAGTGCTCGTGCAAATACCCTCCTGAAAATTCTTCACTCTATTTGTGGGAAGGGGAATTGGGGTGGGTGGGTAGGGGAAGGACCATTTTACTGATTTTCTTCAGTGAGATGATAAATTCCCCAACAGTTTCTCAGAGATGGAGCTCAATATTAGCAGTGGCACATCTCTCTCTCTCTCTCTCTCTCTCTCTCTCTCCCCCTCTCTCTCTCCCCCCCTCTCTCTCTCCCCCCACCCCCGGGTTGTTTATATTGTGCTGCTGCTAGAAGGACCATCACCATTTGTGATTACAGTCTGGCCACCATTTTGTATTCTCAACAATGACCTGGACTTAGCATTGTTCTGAGGCATTATGGGTGGTGGTAGGCAGAATAGTGGCCACCACAAAAAAAGGGTGGCTTTCTTTTTTCTGGGGGTGGGGGTGAGAAAAAGAAACATATCAGAATGTTCCACAGAAAAATGTTTTCTGAGAAATTTTAGTTCATTTCTGATCTATACAGCTAAGCTAATGACTGCTAAAGACACCAAGACTCCCCTGCCAACACAGGCTCAAAATCCTTAAATACTGCTTAGATATATTTTTGGATATGTTCAGGGGCATATACATCTATTAAATTTAAAAAGAAATAGTAATGGGGCAAGCTGAGAGAGGACAGGCAGAGGAGAAGAGAGATTTCCATCCACCAAGGAATATGATTTTTCCCAAGTTCCTTACTACCCAGTCTATGCAAGCTGACATTTCCATTCACAATAATCATGGCAGCCAGTCTCATAACATCATGTTGAAAAACTTGGCCAGAGGGTTCTGTGAGAGTTTTACAGGGCAGAGCCTTCAGCCCTATCTCTGGATATTTTGCTGCCTGAGGCAAAGGACAAAATGCCCTCCTGCATCCCATATACAGAAGCTGACCTGGCAGTTGAATCTTACTTCAACACTGGTTGAAGTAAGCATCCTCCACACACCTGAGGACAGCAAACTGGCCTAGGCAGTGCAGGACAGGCTGTGTAGCACCTGTGGCTCTGTCCCGCAATATCTCCCTGCCCCTCCCTGCCTCCCAGTATCTGCTGCCTAATGTGGCTGCTTCACGCTACCTAATGGTAGGGCCAGCCCCGGTGAAACTCCACACAAGAACTGTCCACTTCTATCAGCTGGACTTCATTTATTTCTGATCATATGGCCAACACACAACAATGGATTGCAGTTTGGGGTTGGAAGTCAGTCTTGTCTTTCAGGTTATAATGCAGTGCATTCATTATGGAAGGAGAAGGAGAAAGACCCTCAATACGATCCACAAGCTCCAAATCTGACTCCTGATTTTAGTCAAATCATGTTCCCAAAAAGACATAGCTAAGGGGGCCCTGGGATGGGGGCTGTCTTGTAATTCAAGTACTGAACATGGAGGGATTTGGATACACAGCCTGAGTAAACAAAGAAATGCAGAACTGACGTTCATACTCCCCTCCTCAGCCACACAGAGATCTGGAGGCCAAGAGGCAGCCAGGGGTGGGGGACTTGAATAGATGTACGGGGTATATCAAGCCAGCCCTCACATTACGGGTGGAAATGTGCATGCAGGGCTTAATTAAATCCACAAATTCTATGCCAGACCCCTCCCAGTTTTAACCAAAAATTCTAAAATAGTAGCTAAAGGGCAGCACAAATGTAGGGGGCAGCACCCCACCCTCCCCTATCATGTAATTGTAATTGAAGCACTTTTTGTAAGCCAGTTTGCATGAATTCTGACAAAACTAAGTAGTTTATAGGGATGTACGAAAGTCACTTAGGTTTCCGCGGATTATGTTGATGGTGGGGGGAGGCGTTCTGTCCCTCCCCCCGGAATCCTTGACGGGGGGGAGGCAATCTGTTCCTCCTAGGGATGTACGAAAGTGACTTACCTGTTCGCGGATTATGTTCATGGTGGGGGGGAGGCGTTCCATCCCTCCCCCCGGAATGCTCGACAGGGGGGAGGCGCTCTGTTCCTCCCCCCCAGATCCTCGAATGGCCGGCTGTGCTCCGCAGCAGCTCCACGGAGCAGCCGGCCAGGCCCAGCCATGCCAGAGCTGTCCGCAGCTGGATTTCCTGCCACGGAGGGCTCTGGGGAGGGGGGAAACCGCATATGCAAATGGCGGTGGCTACGGCCGCCGCCATTTGCGTTCCTTCTCTTTGGCCATCTTAAACTACATAAATATTTACATAGACTATGACGACAAAAATAAAGGGGAACGCAAATAGCGTAGCGGGCACTATTTGCGTCCCTTTTTCATTCATCATTATAGCCTACGTAAATATTTACGTATTTGCGTACGTGGGGGGGGGCTTTGTTTTTACCCAGCCATGATAGGCTATGTAAATCTTTACGTAGCCTATCACGTCTTGTTAAAAAAAAAAAGACTGCAAATGGTGGCGGCGGCAGCAGCCAGTTGGAAGACCAGCCGCCACAGCCGCCACTGCCGAAGCCGCCGCCAGAGCCACTGCTGCCCAGAACATCCGCCCCAGGTAAGTCTTGTCCTGGGGGGGATCCGTGCGGGGGTGGGGGGTGGCAGGCCATTCCGCCACGGAGTTCAGGGGGCCGAATGCATTGGCATTCGGCCTCACCGAGATCCGTGGCGGAATTCTTTGACATCCCTAGTAGTACACTTCTTCCATGCATAGGCATTTAAATGGCAGAGGCAGTGAGGAATTCAGGAGAAATACACCAAACATTTGAACTCGTTGGAGTACTTCGGTATAGAGCGGTTCTTGATGGTCTACATGTCATCCATGCTGAGAAGAAATCCAATGACATTTTATCGTCACACTATCCTGCAAAGCAAGCAAGCCTGCAAAACAAAAACAAAAACATGGCCACCTAAAAATTGTTGTTGTTTAGTCGTTCAGTCGTGTCCGACTCTTCGTGACCCCATGGACCATAGCACGCCAGGCCTTCCTGTCCTCCGCTCTCTCCTGGAGTGTGTTCAAGTTCATATTCATTGCATCAGTGATGTTATCTAGCCATCTCATCCTCTGCCGTCCCCTTCTCCTTTTGCATTCAGTCTTTCCCAGCATCAGGGCCTTTTCCAGTGACTTTTCTCTTCACATAGGTGGCCAAAATATTTGAGTCTCAGCTTCAGTATCTGTCCTTCCAATGAGCAGTCAGTGTTGATTTCCTTTAGGATTGACTGATTTGACCTCTTTAGAGTCCAGGGGACTCGTAAGAGTCTTCTCCAGCACCGCAGTTCATTGAATTGAAAGCACTCAGCCTTCCTTATAGTCCAGCTCTCACAGCCATACGTTACTACTGGGAAAACCACAGCTTTGATTATACAGACCTTTGTTGGCAAGGTGATGTCTCTGCCTTCTACTTTAAAACTTTACAAAGTTTCAGTTAGGTGTCAGAAGTTTAACAAAGTGATCAAATCCTTGCATATCCATCTTGGAAAAATATAGATCGAAAATGGAATATGGAAAGACCGCTAGAGAATGACAGCATTGCTCAAATGGAAGTGAAAGACTTTTTGATGGCCTTTTGACACCCTGCCCCCGCCTCCCCAGGCCATGCCAAAAAAACTAATAAGTAAGAATTCATTTTGTGATAGTTCCAGTGAGAGAACTGTTCTAATAGAGGTAAAGAGTTTGAGAAGCACTGAAGGTTAATTGTCAATTATCCAGAGAATTATGTAGAAATGAGAATAAAAACACAGTTTAAAATATAATTGTCCTTCCTTCATTTGTGCCCAAGTGTTTGAACAATGCTAAATTGGTTTAGTCGCTGTCACTAATGTTTAATTTTAGGAAGTTTTTTAGAGTAGGAAACAATTACCATGGCACATGGAGTATGTTCAAGGATCAAAAGAAATGTCACCACAATGGGTATAGAGAAAAAAAAATACACAATCTTTTAACTAACTGTGCTACTGCTAGAGAATTAAACTATTTGATTAAAAAAAAAAAAAAACCCAACAGGCCATAATAATGCATGGTAGTCATTGTGGAAGAAAGAATATGAACATAAAATGAAAATACAGATCAGAGCATATCCTGAACTCTTAATGCCAAAGGGAGGTTGGGTATAAATTGCTTCTAGTTACATGTCAAAGCTAATACTTTTTTTAAAGCCATTTACAAAATTGTCTCATAGGTTGGAAGCTACCTTTAAGAGCAAGGGACAGAATAGGATTTAAGGACAAATCTCATTAATAAGATTGCTATCTTTTTTTCTGGTAGGGCTCCTGGGCTTTTACCAGACTCATGGTTTTTGTAAGTTGATTTTTGCAAAGCAAGCACATGGTGATATCCCCAAATGCTATATGGCAAATGAGCAAGATACTCAGGACAAGATTCCCAGTGCAGAGTTCAAATATTTAAAGTGTGTGTGTGTGTGTGTGAGTCTTGTATACAGTTGTCCCTGAAAAATGAAAATAGAGGAAAGAAAATAATCTGTGAACTACTGAAGGAGGAGGCTCTATCACATAGGGATGTATGGACTGTGTAAAATCCACTCTGTCTGTGTTTCGCGGATTGTCAGGTGCCTTTTGTTCCATCGTCCACCCACAGACAGATGTGGATGATTTTTTTCATCATGCAGAAAATCTGCAAATAATTACGTAAGTATTTACATAATAATTTACCACAGTACATAACATTTAGCGTATTGTCCCCCATTCCATTCAACGTTTCCTCAGCAGAAACATATGTATTTTCCTATGAATATATATGCTTACATTTTGGGACAAAATTAATAATAATTATTAAAAAAATAATCTGAAAGTCCACGGACTCTGGACGGCCTGAGGGGGTCGCTCTGCAGCAGATTTTGTAGGTCGGATTCTTAGAAATCCAAGCTCATTTTAGTCTGTCTCGAATTTCTCCAGCATCCCTACTACCACTAAAAGATAAAACAAAATGTTGGGGGGAAATACTATGATTATGATGACATGGCATCATCATGACTAAGAACTTTTTGTGGCATAGACAAGAGCAGGGGTGGCTTGGACATATTTTAGGCTTGGAGGATATACTTTGCTTTGTTCTAGAACCCCACAATCCACCAAATGGAGCTTGATAAAGAAGAAGGAGAAGGAGAAGACATACAATCAAAATTAAAGGTTTTGGAGTCAAGGCTTAAGTTTTGAGTACCAGAACCCTCTGCCTCTGGGGTTTATCTTTTAATGATAATTCATGATGAAAGCAGATTTTGGCAGTAGTGCAGCTATTCAATTTTAGACCCTGAATTTAATGGTCTTATGGGAGACCTCCTTAGTAGGGGTGGACGAAAGACACTTACCTGTCGTCGAAGCTTGTTCGCTGTGGGGGGGAGGCACTTCGCTGCTCCCCCCGCGAAGTTCAGGCCAGGGGGGGGAGGCTTCCCGCCTCGCCCGGCCAAAATTCAGGCCGGGGGGGAGGCTTCCTGCCTCGCCCGGCCGAAATTCAGGCCGGGGGGAGGCTTCCCGCCTCGCCCGGCCGCGAATTCCAAAGTTTTTTTTTTTTAAAAAAAGCCCCCATGATAGGCTACGTGACAATTAACGTAGCCTATCATGGCTATATCTGCAAAGTCAGCCATGATAGGCTACGTTAATCGTCACGTAGCCTATCACGGGTGACTTTAAAAAAAAAAAAGCACGTACGCAAATGGCGGCCCCCATAGGGAGCCGCCATTCCCGTTCCTTATTTGGTCGCTGTAGTCTATGTAAATCTTTACGTAGACTACAGCGACCAAATAAAACACAAAAACGCAAATAGCGTTGCCCTTATTTTCGCCGTAGTCTACGTAAATCTTTACGTAGACTACAGCGACCAAATAAGGAATGGGAATGGCAGCTCCCTATGGGAGCTGCCATTATCCGTACGCGCTTTTTGTTTTTTTAAAGTCACCCGTGATAGGCTACGTGACGTTTTACGTAGCCTATCACGGCTGACTTTGCAAATCTAGCCGTGATAGGCTACGTTAATCGTCACGTAGCCTATCACGGGGGCGTGTTTTTTTTTCTTTTATTGCAATGGCAGCGGCGGCAGCCGGTCAAAAGACTGGCTGCTGCTCCCGCCCCGCACGAAGACCCGCCGAACCGCCGGCCGGACCCGCCGCTGGGAGGGACATTCAGCAAAGGTAAGGTGCGGGGGGCGGGGGGGCGGAGAATTTCTCCCCGAAAGTTGTTTGGGGGGCCAAACATGTTGGCGCTCGGCCCCCCCGAAGTTTCGGGGAGAAATTCTCCGCCATCCCTACTCCTTAGACAGCCATATGTATTACTTCAGTTGTGAAGCACACAACTAACATTTCTCCTCATCCCCAGGACTGTTGTATGATTTACAACTGCTTCTACATTCCTTACGTGTTAGAGCAACAAGGACAATAGCAACAAAACTGTTTGTCTCATTAAAAAATGTATACTCTGAACATATGCATATATGGTAAACTCATTCATAGCACCATCATGGCTACATTTTATTTACAGGAATAAAATGGTGTTTGCGTCAGCTGCCATTCTATAAGTAGTCTTTGGGGGGCTTCCTGAGACCCTGAACTTTGGCCCCCAAGGTCCAGCCCACTGGATTTGGGGCATAACAGATCTTTCATATAGGGCTTTCAGAATTGCGAAAATTGATTTGTTTCCTTTTCTAGCAGCCTGCATGATAACTGATATATATACGTTTGCTAGAACAAGTAGATATTAGATATAACTATATTCTTAATACCTGAAAGAGGGGGGCATAATTTGCAAGAACATGCAAGGTTAATATATGTGGATTATCAGCTGAGTTTGCAAACACTTCCATAAGCCAAAGTAAAATGTAGGATTTCAGTAAAATTGGAAAAAACATCAAAAGATCAATCATTTGATAACCGTTTTATATCCAGCAAAAGATGGTGTGGTTTCATTCATAAACTAACCAAAAACAATTTTAAAGGATAAATAAATCCTTTCTGCTATTTACTAATACATTAATTATAAATAGCCATTCCTAGCAGTATGCATGAGTTTATATTAAAGCACACTGACCTCTGTAGAAGCAAAAGGTCACAAAACATTAAGTTATGCCAGCATGACTTCAAACATTGCACTAGCATTGCAGCATCTTAAAGTTTAAGGGCAAAGTGATACTGCAGCAAATATGGGATTCCCCAACACCATAGTCCTATTGGGCATTCAACCCCTCTTGCAATTGCAATATTTGGTGGCCTACCCCCTCCATTGCATCCCCAACAGCCCTGCCCCACCACTGTCCATGTCTTGGGACTGGAGGTCTGAAATGGGCTTCCTGTTCTACATGTTTAGGGTGCCCACATGGTTTGGAACTGTGATTGTGCAGAAGGGTTCTAAATCATGGAAGGTGGGGAGAACCCACAAGCTTAGAGCAGGTTCCTGTTTCAGACCTTCAGACCCAACACATGGATGGTGGTAGGGCTGGGCCATCAGACAGTACAGTAATGGCCAAACAACATTGACCATCAACATTGTCATGGTATGGAACATAAAAAGCCTGAAGGGGGCTCATGCTTGCCACTGATATGCAAATTGACCATAGTGGGGACATCTATAAGGGAGAAGGAGCAGATTAGAGAAAGTGCTTCATCCTTCCATGCCTGTCATGTTTCATCTCTCACTAAAGGTCAGGGATGCAAAACATATGGCCCACGAAACCGTTTCTGGCAGCCCTTCAGACCCCCTTGCGACCACTACAAAAATTGTGGCTCCCGCTGCACTTCCTCTCATGCTAGTAAAGGAATCCCCTCCTTATCTCCAATCTAAGACATAAGGGAGAGGATTCCTTGCTATCACTAGTGCTTGCAAGAAAAACCCACGTGTTCACGTTTGTGTGGGCAATATCTAACAGTGTCATCCCACAAGCTCAAATAGCACTAGCGGAACTCCACTGGGTCTTTCTGTTGCTCAAGCAGTTGCCTATTATGCTTGCACAACTGGTTTCACCACAGGTTGCACAAGCAGAATGCACAATGGGTTGCACAGCAGGTTGCACAAGAGTTAGGCACAATGGGAGGCACAATGGGTTGTACAAGCAAAACATACAACTGCTTGCTCAACTGCACCTGGGCAAATTTCTTTATACGCTCCCCCCTCCCCCAAGTAAACCTCAATGTTTTGCCCCTTACTATGCACTGCCCATCAACAACCATAGGGTTGGGTATACTGGGTTTGTAATTTGCACACATTTCTTTTTACAGTGCTGCCCCCCACCCCGAAAATCCATGACCTGGCCTGACTCAATACAGATCGATTTGGGCTAGCTCACGGGGAAGTGAGTAGAAGTCCAAGGGGCTGAGCTGCTGAAAGATCAGCAAGCTTCATCCCGGGATGGATTTTTCTGACATCCCTAGTATAAGGCAGCTTTCTCTGTTCCAGTCCAGAGGGAATGAGAAAAGTTGTCCACCCTCCCTCACACCCACCCACTGTTTTACCCCTTGCTATGCATTGCACGTCAAGAACCATATGGTTAGGTATATTGGATTTGCTGCCAGACATGTAGTTCCATGAATGAATGGATGAACTAGAGTCACCTTGCCAATTAACACATATAAATATGAATAATGAGGAGGGGGAATGGGTTCTTTTATTGATACCAATCTGTCATATCTCCTATGGATCCAGTTTACATGCTTAGTGCTCAGTAATCTTCTTCTAGTGCTCTTATGGTGATGCCAATGTGCCTGTTAGTGTTTCCTTCTACTCCTAAGCATGCTCATAGTATGATTGAGTTATCTTTCTTAATAAATCAATGTCTCCTTCCATTTCCCTCTTGCTTGTTACTCTCTCTGTACAGAAAACATGCAATATGCCTTGAAAACACCTGTTCAGATGTGATTCTGTCCTTTTCTGCACCCTTGATATAGCTGACAAATTATAGTTATCTAGATTGCATATAATTTTATTGGAATGTCTCCATGTTTAATATGTCCTATAGGGGAAGCATATTTATTTATTTATTTATTTATAAGAACTATTGCTGGAAATCGGGCTTCAGGCCTGGTACTGGAATGGAAACTGCCTTGGTCACCCTGTGGGATGACCTCTGCTGAGAGAGGGACAAGGGGAGTGTGACCCTGTTGATTCTCCTGGACCTCTCAGCAGCTTTCAATACCATCAACCACGGTATCCTTCTGGATATGTTGTTAGGGATGTCAGAGAATTTTGCCACGAATCTCAGGGAGGCCGAATGCCAGCGCATTCGGCCCCCCGAAATCGGTGGTGAAACGGTCTGCCACCCCCCGCCACCCCCCCAGGGACGGGACTTACCTTGGGCGAATCTTCCTGGCGGCGGCGGCTCCGGCGGCGGTTCGGCAGTGGTTCAGCGGTTGTTCAGCAGTGGCGGCTGCGGCAGCCGGTCTTCCGACCGGCTGCCGCCACCACCATTTCCAGTAAAAAAACAAAAAAACAAAAAAAGTGATAGGCTACGTAAAGATTTACGTAGGGATGGGGGAGAATTTCTCCCCGAAACTTCGGGGGGCCGAGTGCCAACGTGTTTCGGGGAGAAATTATCCGCACACCCCCGCCCCCGCACACCCCCCCGGGATGGGACTTACCTTTCCTGAATGTCCCTCCAGGCGGCGGGTCCCGGCGGCGGTTTGTCAGGTCTTCGACAGGGGCAGAGGCGGCAGCCGGTCTTTCGACCGGCTGCCGCCGCCGCCATTCCAATAAGAGTAAAAAAAAAAAAACACCCCCGTGATAGGCTACGTAACGATTAACATAGCCTATCACGGCTAGATTTGCAAAGTCAGCCATGATAGGCTACGTAAATCGTCACGTAGCCTATCACGGGTGACTTTAAAAAAAAAAAAGCACATAGGGCTAATGGTGGCCCCCATAGGGAGCCGCCATTCATGTTCCTTATTTGGTCACTGTAGTCTACGTAAAGATTACGTAGACTACGGCAAAAATAAGGGCAACGCTATTTGCGTTGCCCTTATTTCCGCTGTAGTCTGCGTAAAGATTTACGTAGACTACAGTGACCAAATAAGGAACGCGAATGGCGGCTCCCTATGGGGGCCGCCATTTGCGTACGCGCTTTTTTTTTTTTAAGTCACCCGTGATAGGCTATGTGACGATTAGCGTAGCCTATCATGGCTGACTTTGCAGATCTAGCCATGATAGGCTACGTTAATCGTCATGTAGCCTATCACGGGGGTGTTTTTTTTTAACTTTTTATTTCGCGGCCGGGCGAGGCGAGGCGCCCCCTCCCCAGCCTGAATTTCGGCCGGGCGAGGCGGGAAGCCTCCCCCCCGGCCTGAATTTTGGCCGGGCGAGGCGGGAAGCCTCCCCCCCTGGCCTGAACTTCGGGGGGAGCAGCGAAGCGCCTCCCCCCCACCGTGAAGCAAGCTGCGAGACCAGGAAGTGGCTTTCGTGCTCTCCTAGATTTACATAGACTATCATGGCTAGATTTTTAAAAAATACTGTGATAGGCTACGTAAATGTTTACATAGCCTATCACGGCTGATTTAAAAGAAAAAAAAATCACGTGCATATGCAAATGGTGGCGCCCATGGGCGCCGCCATTTGCGTTCCTTATTTTGACACGTCCTAGTCTACATAAACATTTACGTAGACTAAGACGGCGAAAATAAGGGAAACGCAAATAGCGTAGATGCTATGCTATTTGCGTTCCCATTATTTTCTCCATCTTAGTCTACGTAAACATTTACGTAGACTAAGATGGCAAAAATAAGGGGAACGCAAATAGCGTAGCATCTAAGCTATTTGCGTTCCCCTTATTTTCGCCATCTTAGTCTACGTAAATGTTTATGTAGACTAAGACATGTCAAAATAAGGAACGCAAATGGCGGCGCCCATGGGCGCCGCCATTTGCATACACGCGTGTGTGTGTCTTTCTTTTAAATCAGCCATGATAAGCTATGTAAACATTTACGTAGCCTATCACGGCTGACTGCAGGGACGCAAATGGCGGCGGCTATGGCCGCTGCCATTTGCGAACCCGGCCGGCCAGGATTCAGGGGGGGAGTGATGGAGCGCCTCCCCCCCCCGCCCAGAATTTCATGGGGAGGGACGGAGCGCCTCCCCCCCACCACGAATGTCACCCTTTGAAAAGGTAAGTGACTTTCGTACATCCCTATGTTTTTCTGGGTTGGAAGTTGTAGGCACTGCACTGCAGTGGTTCTGCTCCTACTTGGATGGCCGATTCCAGAAGGTGGTGCTGGGGGATTATTGCTCTGTGCCATGGCAGTTGTGCCATGGGGTTCCACAAGGCTCTGTTTTATCACCCATGCTGTTTAACATCTACATGAAACCACTGGGGGAGGTTATCCAGAGGTGTGGGCTGAAGTGCCATGAATATGCGGATGACATCCAGCTCTACGTCTCTTTCTCATCAAACCCAGGTGAGGCAGTGGCTGTTCTGAATCAGTGCCTGGCCACGGTAATGGACTGGATGAGGGTCAATAAACTGAAACTCAATCCAGACAAGATGGAGGTACTGTTAGTGGGTGGTTTGTCTCCCGGCTAGGTGATATTCAACCTGTTCTGGAGGGGGTTGCACTCCCCCTAAAGGATCACGTTTGTAGTTTGGGGGTGCTCTTGGATCCAGAACTGTCACCTGAGGCACAGGAGAACTCAGTGGCATGGAGCACTTTTTATCAGCTTAGGCTGATAAAAACTACACCCTTATCTGGACAGAGATAGCCTAGCTACAGTTATCCATGCTCTGACAAGTTCTCATCTGGATTACTGCAATGCGTTATACGTGGGGCTATCTTTGAAAATGGTCCGTAAACTTCAACTGGTCCAAAATAGGGCAGCAAGGTTGTTAACAGGGCCTGGCCAACGAGCTCATATTATGCCAGTACTTTTCCAGCTGCACTGGCTGCCAGTCCATCCAATTCAAAGTGCTGGTGTTAATATTCAAAGCTCTTAATGGCTTGGGGCCAGGTTATCTGTAGGATCGCCTCCTCCCATATGTGCCTGCCCGGACTTTAAGATCCTCTTCAGTGGACCTTGTCCATGAGCCTCTGCCAAAGGAAGTGAGGCAGGTGGCTACTAGGAGGAGGGCCTTTTCTGCTGTGGCACCCCGGCTGTGGAATGAGCTCCCCAGAGAGGTTTGCCTGGCACCTACATTGTATTCCTTCCGGCACCAGGGGAAGACCTTTTTTTATTTTCCCAGGCATTTTAGCACTGTAGCTTTCTAGCCTTTTAGCTTTGCTGTTTTAAATCTGTATTTTAAATCCCTGCATTGCTACTAGGTTTTATTCTGGTTGTACTGTTATGTTGTGGTTTTAATGTTGTATATATTTTATATTGTTTTATTGTGTGTTCTTTGGTTTAAATTTTGTGAACCACCCAGAGAGCTTTGGCTGTTGGGCAGTATAGAAATGAAATGAAATGAAAGGAATGAATAAATGAATAAATAAATAAATGTCATCACGTATTTGGTCTGTAAGGATCAGATGGATTAAATAAGTGCCCCTCATCCCCAGAAGAAAGTATGTGTTCAGACTGAAGGCTCTTGGGTTTAGCAATGTACATCTTCTGAAGAGGGTGAAGGGGGGATGGTATCCTGCCTCATAGCAAGTCAGATCATTGGTCTATCTAGTACAGTATTATCTACTACACTAATTGCCAGGGGCAGTCCAGGACAGGCCCTTTTCCCAGCCCTAACTTAAGATTGTAGGGATTGAAACAGGGACTTTTTGCATTCACTGAGCTATAGTCTGTACCCTAAACATTTAAACTACAGGAGGAGCCAATGATATTATTACTCACCATAGTCCTTTTCTCCAAGTGCTTTCCCCACATCTAAGCTCCTACAGATCCTGGGTTCAATGTAAAGGAAGTGAAAGGATAAGCTCTGGAGTTGATGATCCTTCCCTTTTACCCTCAGCTTTTACTCCCAAGCCCCTCCCAATGATACATTCATTCATTCTAAAAGTTGATTAGCTGTTTCTTCATCCCAAAGAGGATCCTGGGGATGTATATAAAAATCAAACATTAAATACCATAAAACCAACATAAAATCTAAATACCAATACAATAAAATTGAGAAGCATTAAAAAAATAGTTCACCCAACTAAAAAAAATCCAAGATATTAAAATGCTTGGGAAAATAAACAGGTTTTAACTTTGCATCAAAAACAAAATTAGCCCAGGCATATCTCCTGCAGGAGGGCATTGCAAAGGTGGGGTGCCACCTTTTTCAATATTGGAAGTGGGTCTGGCAGGGAGAAAAGCACTGGAAGGAATAAAGTGTGGAATAAGTGGTGGGTGTGGGAAGGATTCAGCCCTGCCTACCCATCTATTCCTTTAGCCCTTTAAATTGAACTTAAATTGAAGAGGAACCCCAATATTTGCATCACATTTCACTGTAGGCAAAATGTAGGAAGAACTCTTCTTACAAGGGATACTAGTCAATTTCATGGTTTGATCTAGTTCAGTGGTCCCCAATGCAGCACCGGTGGGCACCTTCAATGGCACCCACAAAGGGTTCCCAACATGGTGCCCATGGGCACCTGAATTTTTAAATTATTTTTCCCCATTTTAAAATATATGTACATGGATTTGTATGAAATGCATACAACTTTCTAGCAATTACATATAGGCTTCAACAAAAGTGGACCAAATATCCAAATAAGTATCCATTTGAAGGTGACATCTAAATGCCACTCATTCAAATATTGAAAGCATTGTAAGGTCCTCAGGCCATTGCATTACAGCAGGTGAGTGTTTATCCTTCCAGTGTTGTAATATTGGTCTTTTAGCTGTCAAAGAGGTGAAGAGAATCCATTTACACTGACCATTTGTTAATTTCCATGAAGCAAATTAATAATTTAACAGAGTGTGTACATCAGTGAATATTAAAGACTGTTCCAGTACAAAATTAACTGTGTAATAATAACCTCCCCCCAAAAGAATCAACTACTGGACATTCCTCAAACATACGTTTCAAAGAAGCATTCGCTGATTTGCGCTGCCAGCAATTAGCTGAATTAGACAAGCATAAGAACTTAAGAAGAGCCATGCTGGAACAGACCAAGGGTTCATCTAATCCAGCATTCTGTTCACATAGTGGTCAACCAGCTGTTGACTAGGAACCCATAAGCAGAACACAAGTGCAGCAGCACCCTCCCACCCATGTTCCCCAGCAACTGGTGCACATAGGCATACTGCCTCTGATATTGGAGGTAGCACATAGCCATCAGGACTAGTAGCCATTGATAGCCTTCTCCAGGAATTTGTACAACCCCCTTTTAAATACATCCAAATTGGTAGCCATCGCTATGTCTTGTGGCACCAAATTTCATAGTTTAACTAAGTGCTGTGTGAAGAAGATCTTCCTTTTATCTGTCCTGAAGCTCCCAGCAATCAGCTTCATTGGATGACCTCGAATTCCAATATTATGAGAGAGGGAGAACAATATCTCCCTATCTACATTATCCACACCATGCACAATCCCTTATTAAAAAGAGATGTTGTGGTGTCCAATAAACACAAAACAAAAGATTTTGCTGAATGAGCCTAGGGATGGCGGAGAATTCCGCCACGGACTCCAATGAGGCTAGATTCTAAAGAATCCAGCCCCCCAGAGTCCATGGTGGAACGGAGTGCTCACCTCCGCCTCCCCCCAGAATCCATCCAGGTCGGATCTGTAAGATAAGTTAAATAAGCAGGGCGACAATATGCAGCCTTGTTGTACTCCTTTCCCAATTTTGAACCAATTGGTTGTTCCATGTCCGGTTCTTACTGTTGCTTCTTGACCCTCGTACAGGTTTCTCAGGAGACAAGTAAGGTGGTCTGGTACCCCCATCTCTTTCAGAATTTGCCAGAGTTTGTTGTGATCCACACAATCAAAGGCTTTAGCGTAGTCAATGAAGCAGAAATAGACGTTTTTCTGGAATTCTCTTGCTTTCTCCATGATCCAGCGAATGTTGGCAATTTGATCTCTAGTTCCTCTGCCTCTTCAAAACCCAGCTTGTACTTCCAGTAGTTCTCGGTTTGCATACTGCTGAAGCCTAGCTTCTAGGATTTTGAGCATCACCTTGCTGGCATGTGAAATGAGTGCAACTGTACGGTAGTTTGAACACTCTTTGGCGTCGCCCTTCTTTGGAATTAGAATGTAAACTGACCTTTTCTAGTCTTGTGGCTACTGTTGAGTGTTCCAAATTTGTTGGCATATTGAGTGCAGCACTTTAACAGCATCATCTTTTAGGATTTTAAATAGCTCAGCTGGAATACTGTCATCTCTGCTAGCTTTGTTGTTAGTATTGCTTCCTAAGGCCCACTTGACTTCACTCTCTAGGATGTCCGGCTCAAGTTCAGTGACCGCACTATCATGGCTATCAGGGACATTAAGATCTTTCCTGTATAGTTCTTCTGTGTATTCTTGCCACCTCTTCTTAATCTCATCTGCTTCTTTTAGGTCCCTGCCTTCTTTGTCCTTTATCATGCCCGTCTTTGCACAAAACGTCCCATTGATATCTCCGATTTTCCTGAAGAGATCTCTAGTCTTTCCCATTCTGTTGTTTTCCTCGATTTCTTTGCATTGTTCATTGAAGAAGGCCTTCTTGTCTCTCCTTGCTATTCTCTAGAACTCTGCATTCAGTTGGGAATATCTTCCCCTTTCTCCCTTGCTTTCCGCTTCCCTTCTTTCCTCAGCTACTTGTAAAGCCTCATCAGACAGCCACTTCACTTTCTTGCATTTCTTTTTCTTTGGGATGGATTTAGTTGCTGCCTCTCGAACAATGTCACAGACCCCCGTCCATCGTTCCTCAGGCACTCTGTCTATCAGGTCTAATCCCTGAAATCTATTCCTCACCTCCACTGTATATTCATGAGGTATATGATTTAGGTCATACCTGAATGGGACAGTGAAAAAAATGGAACGTAAATGGCGGCTGCCGTAGCCGCCACCATTTGCGTACGCTGGTTTTTTTTCCCTGGAGGCTGCCCAGCAGCCGGATGTCCAGCTGTGGGTGGCCCCAGCCGGCGGCTCTACGGAATCTCTGAGGAGCAGAGCCTGCTGGATTAGGATTTCGGGGGGAGGTGCGGAGAGCCACAAATCACCCCGTCGAAAAGGTAAGTGACTTTCGTACATCCCAAATCATACTCTACAGCAATATCAAGCTTCTGATTTGTTTTATTTTGTTTTTAAAGCAGCAACGAACAACAGCATGTGCAGCCAAAACCGCAGGGTATATTTAGAGAAGCAAAAGATAATCAACCACATGGTAAACCCAATGTTAACCTTCTACCACCGAGAAGATAGTCATGGGATTTGAACAAGCACAGGTTAGAACCTGTGTTCTCCTAGGACATGTAACATTTCATCTGAGCTACATGCCCAGTAATAACTCTGTGGGGATAAGTGTCTTGTAGCAGCATTTGAATTTCAGGGTGGAATTCCACTTGAAATATTGATCGGTACTTTCATTTTCTTAGGTTAGTCTAGTATCATTAGTTAGTAAGGTTTTCTAAAAGGATCACGTACTCTCTTCTTTTCTGGGACTGCACATTAAAACAGTTATATATATTTAAAAAAAATGTTTGTTTGCTTCTTAGGGATGGACGAAAGTCCCTTACCTAGTCCCTAAGCTTGCTTCGCGGTGGGGGAGAGGCGCTCCGTCCCTCCCCCCATAATTCTGGCCAGGGGGGAGGCGCCCCGTCCCTCCCTGCCAAAATTCTGGCCGGGGTGGAGGCGCCCCATCCCTCCAGCCGCGAAACCTCATCTCTTGCCGGGACGCAAATGGCGGCGGCCGTAGCTGCCGCCGTTTGCATCCCTGCAGTCAGCCGTGATAGGCTACGTAAACATTTATGTAGCCTATCACGGTGTTTTTTAAAAATCTAGCCATGATAGGCTATGTAAATCTTTACGTAGCCTATCACGTTTGTTTGTTGTTGTTTTTTACTTGGAAATGGCGGCGCTGGCAGCTGGTTGGAAGACCAGCCGCCGCCGCCACTGCCGCACCGCCGCTGCACCGCTGCCGGAGCCGCCGCCACCAGGGATATTTGAGCAAGGTAAGTCCCATCCCGGGGGGGGTGGGGGGCCAGACCGTTTCCCCAGCAATTTCAGAGGGCCGAATGCGCTGGTGAGAATGGCAAAAAATAAAGGAACGCAAATAGCGTCCACTACGCTATTTGTGTTCCCCTTTTTTTTTGCCGTTTTATCTTACATAAATATTTATGTAAGATAAGTCGGCGAAAAATAGGGAGCGTAAATGGCAGCCACCGTAGCCGCCGCCATTTGCGTACGCTGTGTTTTTTTTCTTTTCTTTTTTTTGACGTTAGCCATGATAGGCTACATAAATTCTTACATAGCCTATCACAGTCCGAGGATTATTTATTTATTTATTTATTTATTATTAAATTTATTAATTGCCCATCTGGCTGGTCACCCAGCCACTCTGGGCGATGTACAACATACAATAAAACAGTTTAAAACAATAAAATTCTACAATAAAAACATTTTCTAAAATACCCTAACCCACCCCAAACGCCTGCCTGAACAACCACGTTTTTAATGCACAAGGGAAGCTCATTAAAGAGGGGGCATGATGGAGTTCCCTAGGGAGGGAGTTCCACAGAATGGGGGCCACCACAGAAAAGGCCCTCTCCCTCGTCCCCACCAGTCTAGCTGTCCTGGCTGATGGGACAGAGAGAAGGCCATCTGAGGCTGATTTTGTTAAGCGGCCTGTCTGGTGCTGCTGGAGGCACGCCTTAAGATAGGCTGGGCCGCAACCATATAGGGTTTTAAAGGTCAAAACCAACACCTTGAATTTGGCCCGGAAAACAACTGGTAACCAGTGCAACTCCTTCAGCACTGGAGTGATGTGATCTCGCCGGCAGCTGCCTTTAATCAGGCAAACCGCCACCTTCTGTACCAGCTGCAGCTTCCGAACCATCTTCAGGGGTAACTCCACATAGAGCGCATTACAGTAGTCTAAACGAGAGGAGACCAGGGCATGTACTACTGATGGGAGCAGATGGTTGGGAAGGAAGGGGCGCAGCCGCCGTATCAGATGGAGTTGATACAGCGCTGTCTGGCTCACAGCTGACACCTGAGCCTCCATGGACAGCTGGGAGTCCAAAATGACCCCCAGGCTGCGGACCTGGTCTTTCAAGGGTAGCTGTACCCCATTCAGCACCAGGTCAACATCCCCTAGCCTCCTCTTGTCTCCCACCAAAAGTACCTCGGTCTTGTCAGGGTTCAGCTTCAGCTTATTCCTCCCCATCCAGCCACTCACCATCTCCAGACATTTGGACAGGGATTCTACAGTGAACTTTGGTGAAGATTTGAATGAGAGGTAGAGCTGCGTGTCATCCGCATATTGATGACACTGCACCCCAAACCTCCTAATGATAGCCCCCAGCAGCTTCACATAGATGTTAAATAGCATCGGGGAGAGGATGGAACCCTGTGGCACCCCACAAGTAAGTGGCCACTGGTCCGAAACCTCCTTTCCCAGTGCTACCTTCTGATACCTGCCAGAGAGGAAGGACCAGAACCACCGCAATACGGTGTCTCCAATGCCCAACCCCTCCAGGCGGTCCAGGAGGATACCGTGGTCAACGGTATCAAAAGCCACTGAGAGGGCGAGGAGAACAAGGAAGGAGCATTCACCCCTATCCAGAGCCCTCCTCATATCATCTACCAAGGCCGTTTCTGTCCCATGCCCAAGCCTGAAGCCCGACTGAAATGGGTCTAGATAATCAGTTTCTTCCAAGTGTGCCTTCAACTGCACCGCCACCACCCGCTCAATCACCTTGCCCCAAAATGGCAGATTTGAGACTGGGCAAAAGTTGTTCAGAACTTGAGGATCCCAGGAGGGCTTCTTTAAGAGCGGTCTTATCACTGCCTCCTTGAGGGCTGATGGCATCACTCCCTCCTCAAGGGAGGCGTTCACCACTGCCCTGATCCCCTCACCCAGTCTCTCTCTGCAGCCCATAATGAGCCAAGATGGGCAAGGATCAAGTAAGCCATACAGTCAGCCGTACAGATGAAAGCACCTTGTCCACTTCATCAGGAGGAAGAAGCTGGAACCGATCCCACAAAACTGGTTTGCCACAGGCCGCCTCTTGCTCACTAACTGTATCCACAGCGTGCAGAGTAACACACCTAATCTGGTCAATTTTATCTGCAAAGTGCCTTGCCAAGGCCTCACAGGAGGCCTTAGAATGCTCCAGTGGTTCTGGAGCCACAGGACCGACCAGGCTCCGGACCACTTGGAACAGCCTCCTGGGACAGCACTCTGCACTCTGCAGATGCGATGGAGGCAGCATAATATTCCTTTTTTGCTGCCTTCACCGCCACATGATAGGCTGAAGATACAGCTCTAGCCCGTGCCTGATCGTCTTTGGAGCGAGACTTCTGCCACCGGCGCTCTAGCCGTCTCACCTCCTGTTTCAGAGCTTGTAACTGCGGATTGAGCCATGGTGCAGTCCGAGCCCTGTTCAGGGGGAGAGGGCGTTTTGGAGCCACCTGATCTAATGCCCCAGTGATTGCGGCATTCCAGCCACCCACCAGGGTCTCGACCGAGTGGCCGTTGGCGTGCCCCAGAGAATCCCCAAGCACGTTCAGGAATCCATTTGGATCCATAAGACGCCTGGGGCGGACCATTTTAATGGGTCCTCCACCCCTGTGGAGGGGTTGTGGAACCGAGAAGTCCAACGTCACCAGATAGTGATCTCACCATGACAAGGGGGTGGTGGATATACCCCCGACTTCCAGATCACTCCCCGCTTCTCCAGAAACAAACACAAGGTCTAGTGCATGACCAGCTACATGGGTGGGCCCAGTTAGAATATGGTGCAGCTCCCAGGAGTCCATGGTCTCCATGAAGTCCCGAGGTGATCCTGTGAGGATGGCCTCCAAATGTACATTGAAGTCCCCCAACACCAATAAGTTAGGGGTCTGTACACGCACATCAGAGACCACCTCAAGCACCTCGGCCAGGGAGTCAGTCATGCAGCAGGGTGGACAGTACACAAGCAGAATCCCCAGACTGCCCTTCGGGCCCAACCTCCAAGGATGGCAATGGCAGCAGCAGCAGCCCTGCCGCAGCCAGCCAGGAGACCAGCCATCGCCGCTGCCGCCGGAGCCGCCGCCGCCGCTGCTGCTGCTGCCACCTAATCTGCCGCACCCGAATCCGCCCCAGGTAAGTGCCATCCCGGGGGGATTCTGCAGGGGGCAGGAGGCCGAATCCGGCCTCTCTGGAATCGGTGGTGGAATTCTCCACCATCCCTAGACAAGGGTCCACATTAGGGATGTACTGATTTTGTTTAATCCATTCCATCTGTGTTTCACAAGTAGTCAAGCATTTTACATTTTGTCGTCTGCTCATTGACACAATCAGGTTTGTTTCCGTTCTTTGGAAATGTATGCAAAAACGCCCACTGCATTTTATGTAACTTTCACAGCCATGAACGTTTTGCATATTTTTCTTAGTCCAGCGTAGTTTACTTAGTTCAATCAATGAACAGAGTACACAAAAATATAGTGCTACACGGTGGAGGCTGAAGAGAGTTCAGAGATGTATAAAACATTGTCTGTGTGTTTTTAAAAATGGTTTATTTATTATCATATTTTCCAGTAACATTCATATTTTCATACAACTGAATTAGTGTACTATTCCAGAACTTCTTTTAAAAAAAATGTCTGTGAGTCCATGGACTCTGCATAACTTGGAAGATGTTTGTCTACTTCAGAATCCACAGGATGAATTCACAGAAAACTGAAATCATTTGAATCCATTTTGGATTTCTCTAACATCAGGGCACCAATAGTTATCACTGCAGTATGATCACAGTATAACTGCTTTGTGTTATCACAGTATAACTGCTTTGTGTTTACTCAGCCTAAAACAATTCCTGTTCTATAAACTTTATCATGCCAAGAGCCCCATTTTTATTTTATTTTTTTGCTATAACACATGTCAGCTTTAATGCATTTAACTGAACTTGCATTTTTAAATTGTGTCAATCAAGATAACCTTTACTGACATCTAAAAGACGGGCCCAGGCTGCAGCAACCAGATTGCAAATGAAGCATTTGATTATTTTAATTCTTCTCAACTGGATTTACTGCAAAAAGCAGGGGTGTTGGTTATGCAGAAGAGATTGTCTCCCTCTGACTTGGGACCTTGACTCAAGATGTATTCATTGAATCCATTAAATATGTCCCCCAGCATTACAGTGGATATTTTAACATATCACAGAGGATTGTACACAAAGTCAAATTAGGGTGATGCAAGTATATGGGTTTGAAAATCAAGTTATTTGGTAAAAGGATAAATAGCTGAATTTGTGTGAGCTGTATTTTTTGGTATAATTGGCAATTAACCTCTAAACCACTTTCCAGACGTGTACCTTCAGTCCAATGATGGTCTTATAAAAAGAGGTTGAAGTTGATCATATGGTTAGAGGGTGGTAGGGGGTTTATTCTATATCAGTCTTGTAAATACATTTTGGATATAAGTAATTAAAGTCACCAGTAGCAAAGCAGGATGAGGGCAAGGTCAACAGAACATGTCCAAGAGGCAGTGAGGTGCAGAAAACTTGTCTTCTGGTGGAACATTTAGTGTTTCCCCCAGGGAGTATACAAGAGGTGTGTGTGTGTGTGTGTGTGTGTGAAGGAGAGAGTGTTAAAGAGCCAGCCATGTACAGTACATTTTATGCAGTGAGAGATTTTACCACAAAGGAAGCATGGATGAAGTGAATTGCTCAACTAAATGTAAAAACTGAGAAGCAAGAAATTTGAAAAGTGACGCAGCTTTAAAATCCTAATTTGATGGCAGTTGAATGAAACCCTTCTCCCTGTTAAGAATAATCAAATACATGTCGTTATTAGTTGTGGGGAAGCTATTGACTTGTCATATTGACTCTGACCCACAACATTTTTCTCTAGATCCCTCACAGAAACTGGGTTTGACCAAGAATTACTGGGAAGGCCATTCTCCACCCAAACTAGAAGGTTTGGAGCATGGATATGTTTGTGGAAGGGCCAGAGGAAAGCCGGACATGTGTGACATTGGCATGTGGGTGCACACTGCATCAGCCTTGAGGGCGTGGGGCTTGATTCCTACTCAAGTCAGTTCAGGACCTCAAAGGGCCTCTTTCTACTTCTGGCACTGAAGGAGAAACTACTGGATAATAAGGAGTTTGGAACATGGGGACAGGGAACTCCTAGGAAGGGGGAGTATGTTGACATTTTGTCATTGCTCTTCCAAAAAGCTGAGCAGAAAGAGACAGAGAAGGGTGAGAAGAGAACAGGCACAATGAGGGAATTAAAAAGAAACAAATAGGCAGGGTTTGGCCAAGCAGACTAGCAGGCTTCCTCTCGTACATGATGAGGCTTTGAGGATGCAGGTATAGGGATGTACAAATGTCACTTACCTTTGTGGAGCTTGGATTTGCGGTGGGGGGGAGGTGCTCCGTCCCTCCCCCCGGAATCCTTCCTGGGCAGGCTTCTCTCCGCAGCGGCTCCATAGAGCCGCTGGCCAGGGCCATCTGCAGCCGGAGTTCCTGCCACAGACAGGCTGCTGCTGCGGACGCAAATGGCGGCCACCATAGCAGCTGCCATTTGCGTCCTGCAAAGCTGCCATGATAGGCTATGTAAGTATTTATGTAGCCTATCATGGCAAGCCAAAAAAACAGCATACGCAAATGGCGGCGGCTACGGCGGCCACCATTTGCGTTCCCTATTTTTAGCCATTTTAGCCTACAGAAATATTTACGTAGGCTATTACGGCGAAAAAAAAGGGGAATGCAAGTAGTGTAGTGGGCGCCATTTGCATTCCTTTTTTCCCCGCCATTTTATCCTATGTAAATATTTATGTAGGCTATTACACTGGGAAAAAAAGGAACGCAAATAGGGAACGCAAATGGCGGCCGCCATAGCCGCTGCCATTTGCATATGCAGTTTTAGTTTTTTTTCCGTGATAGGCTACGTAAATATTTACGTAGCCTATCATGGCAAAATACAGGGACACAAATGACGGCGGCTATGGCAGCTGCCATTTGCGCCCCTGCAGGCTGCCCAGCAGCCGGATGTCCGACTGTGGGTGGCCCCGGCCGGTGGCTCTGCAGAATCTCCGTGGAGCGGAGCCGGCCAGAGAGAATTTCAGGGGGAGGGACAGAGCACCTACCCCCCACCTCGAATGTCACCCTTCGGAAAGGTAAGTGACTTTCATACATCCCTAGGTGGAACGGGGTGGCCCTCGGCTCTGTGGAATCCTCGCAGAGTGGAGCTGTTCCATGAGGATTCCATGATCACCTCCCCCCCACATGGGTTCCCCACCAGAATGGACAGTGGGGAATCCATACACTCCTACTTAAAACTACAGTATCAAAATGCAACCAGAATAAACCCTAGCAGCAATGCAGAGATTTAAAATGAAGATTTGAAACACCAGAGATAAAAAGATTAGGAAGCTCAAATGCTAAAATACTTGGGAGAATAAAAAGGCCTTCACCTGGCGCTGGAAGGAGTACAACATAGGTGCCAGGCAAGCCTCTGTAGGGAGCTCATCCCACAGCCAGGGAGCCACAGCAAAAAAAGGCTCTCTTCTAGGGATGTACGAAAGTGACTTACCTTTCCGCGGATTATGTTGATGCTGGGGGGGAGGCGTTCCATCCCTCCCCCTGGAATCCTGGCCGGGGGGGAGGCACTCTGTTCCTCCCCCCTGGAATCCTGGCTGGCCGGCTCCACTCTGCAGGGATTCTGCAGAGCTGCCGGCTGGCTAGCAGGGACGCAAATGGCGGCGGCCGTAGCCGCCGCCGTTAGCGTCTCTGCAGTCAGCCGTGATAGGCTACGTAAATGTTTCCATAGCCTATCACGGCTGATTTAAAAAAACACACACATCCATATGCAAATGGCAGCGGCCATGGCCGCCGCCATTTGCGTTCTTTATTTTGGCACGTCTTTAGTCTACGTAAATATTTACGTAGACTAAGACGGCAAAAATAAGGGGAACACAAATAGCATAGCGTCTACGCTATTTGCGTTCCCCTTATTTTCGCCGTCTTAGTCTATGTAAATGTTTACATAGACTAAGACGTGCCAAAATAAAGAACGCAAATGGCAGCGGCCATGGCCGATGCCATTTGCGTACGCGCGGGGGGGGTTGTTTTTTTTTAAGTCAGCCGTCATAGGCTACGTAAACATTTACGTAGCCTATCACGGTGTTTTTTTAAAATCTAGCCATGATAGGCTACGTAAATCTTTACGTAGCTTATCACCTTTTTTTGTTTGTTTGCTTTTTTAACTGGAAATGGCGGCGGCCGCAGCCTGTCGGAACACCGGCCACTGCAGCCACCGCCGAACCGCCGCCGAACCGCCGCCGCAGCCACAGCCGCCGCAGCCGCCTCAGGAGCTGCTGCCTCCAGGAAGATCTGCCCAAGGTAAGTCTCGTCCCGGGGGGCGGGGGGGCGGACCGTTCCACCACCGATTTCAGGGGGCTGAATGTGCTGGCATTTGGCCTCCCCAAGATCTGTGGTGGAACTTTAGTACATCCCTACTCTCTTCCTGGTAGCCAGCTGCCTCATTTCCTTTGGCAGGGGAAGGACCACTGAAGATGATCTTAGGATCTGGGTAGGTACGTACGGGAAGAGGCGATCCTTCAGATGACCGGCCCCAAGCCATTTAGAGTTTTGAAAGTTAATACCAGCACTCTTCAGGCAGAAACAATGAGGGAAAGTTATGTAAGTCAAAATTTTGTTGTCTGTTTATATTATTTTTCTTGCTTCAGATCCTACTTGTTTTTAGTCAGGGTTTGTTCAACTGAGGCCCACATGCCTCAGAAGGTTGTGGGTTGGGGGCTGCATGCTGGTGCATGTGGCCAGAGCTGGTGGTGGCTGGTGCTTGGGCTGGTGGAAGGTGGGGCCAGGAGAAAACACACACAGCCTTGCCCCCATTCACACACACATGCCAAGCTAGATAGCCAAAAAGGGACGCATATCAGGCCCCTGGTGAGCCACTTTACATCACTTGTGGTTCGCATTCATGTTGGTGGCTCATACGTTATTCAGTAATGGGACAACATTTGCAAGGAACCATCACTTAGCACTATGAAGACACTGCTAGGATGACTGTCAACAACAAATACAACCTTTCCAGATGATCCATAAAGAAAACAGTGAATGTAATTCTTTAATAGAAGTGTTTCATAAATATTGTTAAATGAGATTATTATTATTATTATTATTAATAAATATTGTTAAATAAGATTTGTTTAATTCATTAAATTTATTTAGTAAGATTTAATAATAATAAATATTGTTAAATAAGATTAATAATAATAACATTTATAATTCAGTCATATCCATAAAATGATAATAGGTTCAGATCCACAGCTGATGTAGATCAGGATTATGAGTTTGTCTAGCTGAAAAACTTGTGTAGCGTAGCGTCTCCTTCTTGAGACAGCAGTTGTTTTGACATAACTTAACCATGAGTGAAATGTCATTAGTCCTATGACTCCTATCCCATTGCTACGACGGATTGGTAGCTGTGGCTATACAAAATGGTGGTGGCACCTTGGAAATTGTGCATATTAATCTTCTGGCAAATATTTACTGAACCTGTTCAGCTTACCTTCACAAGCATTTGTTTGCTTTCTACTGGAAAGGTAACCCCTTTGACATGATAATGAGATCTCAAAAAATAATTAAACAAAAACTATGCATAAGCCCAAATTATTAATAATTATGCAAATCTATTATGATGGCATGCTCCTGCAAATTTGCGCTCAGGTGAAGAAAAGTAACTCAGAGGCTTCACTTTGAGTGGAGCCCCCAATAACACTGCTGTTTGCTAATTGGGCTCATGAAAAGTTCAGAGTAATGATTCCACATGCCAGGATGCATCTGCCAAGAAACAATTCTATGTCCCAGCAGGGAACAGAAAAGATACCAAAAATAGCGAAAGCAGCAAAAATACACACACACGTGCACAGTGACAAGATAAATATTGCAAGGAGTGAGCTTGTTGAATGAATAAACTCAGAAAAATCCCTGAATTGAATGAATAAACTCAGAAAAATCCCTGAATTAGAAGGAAGCATTTAAGCTTACTGGCATTAAAAATGATAATTGTTGTTCGTAAAACATTTGGAGAATCTTTAAGGGCTGGCAAAGGATCTGAAACTAAAACCAGAGAAGTTTTCAGGTAGTCCTCAACCATAGCAAGGTGTGAACTGGCATGGGGTATTTCAAGAGACCTTCTTTTTAGGAACATTTCTATGTTTACTCTTACAAGTTCTGAGTCAATTCTACCCTTATTGGAATGACTGGAGTGACTGGGATAACTGAAAAAACATTGCCCCTAAAATGTAGGGGCCAAAGTGCCTCTGGCAAATGCTTTTAAAAGTTTTGAGTTACTCGTCATGGGCTGTGTATCCAAAGTTGGCAGTCCACCAGTGCTCATTAGCCTGTGCTAGGGTGTCCATTGCATGGAAATCCAACCCTTTTGTGACCCAACGGATCCCTGCAACAGACCCAGCCGGGCTGGCATTTGTGAGCCGAGCCACATACTAGTTCTTGAAACCGGGAAACTTTTTTTGTACAAAATGGTGGTGGTGGTAGCAGCAGGAGGCAGTGGCAGGAGTCCCTGCTGCCCACATCATCACATTCACAAACCCCTCGCACTGTTCTTGCCAGTGTGGGCATGGAGAGTGTCAGGGGTTTCCATACTGCAGCAGCAGTGAGCAGCAGCTGGCTGCTGGAGGGGGTGGGAATCTCCACCACTGGCACTGCTGCCCCTGTGCACAAATGGCTGCTTCTCCCCCTCCCGGGACAGGGAGAAGCAGTCATTTGCGCACAGCAGCAGGGCAGCTGTGTGTGAGTCTCTCCTCCTCTTCCCAGGGCTGGGAGGAGGACAGAGCTGTGCACAGCAACCCCACCACTGGGCGCAAAATGGAGGATGAGAGGAGAGCACCACTTCTCGCGCACCCTCCTGCTGTGCCACCGTGCAAAGCTGGAAAATCCACCAGATGGCACAGCTTGGAGCGGGTCAAGTCGGTGGGTGTCGGACCAGAGTCTTGGGGTGGGCAAGGTGGCAAATGCTTGCAGAGCTCTGCCCCCTGAATGAATTCCTCCAACATCCCTAGTCTGTGCTACTGAGAACAATTCTGGAATGGAGCAGGTCAACAGGGCTCCCTTCTGCAAGTTCCACTAAGTTGTTCCATTCCAGAAATGCTAGTTGAGGCTATTCTGTGGTTGTTCTAGGAAGTGCTAGATTCCAGTTGCACTAGTAGTTGTTCCCGCTTGTGCAAGGATAGTTTTGGATACTGTCTACAGATGCTTAGCAAAGAATCTGTTATGGCCATTTTGTGTGTGAAAGGAGGTTCTTTATTTTCCTTTCCCAAACCACACATACTATAAGAGATCAATAGTACTCCACAGGTTTACAAAACCTCTTTACAAATCTGAATTGTTGTTGTTGTTGTTAACAGTTTATTAGATTTTTTTTCAATTTCCAATGAAATACAAACAGTAAACCCCTACCTGCTCCTGCCCCCATTCCCTGCCCTTGAGGGTTCCTCCTCCCTTCTTTATATCATCCTGTAAACGTTAAATGTCTATAAGTAAAATAATTAAACAAATCTGAATTGTTCAAACATTTTTCCCAATTTTCATTTTTCCATTCCTTGTGACTCAACAAAACTGTGGGGTTTTTAAAAATCATTTTGTGCAAACTTACTAATCTGGGTTTAGGGATGTGCAAACTCACACCCGTCCAGGTTCTCCGGATGCCTGCCCATTGCCTGCCCCCACTCACCGGTCCCCAGACCACATTTGAGATCCTCCTACCCTCAGCAAGCAGCCTGCACTCACCCCAGTGGCCTCATTGAGCTCTGCAGTCACCATTGTAAATAAAATAAAATGGCAATCACAAAAATGCACATGTTTTTGTATGCGGGAAAATGCACATTTTTGCAAATGAGCATATTCTCATGTGCAAAATGCACATTTTTGTGAAGGTGCATACTTGTGTCAGGAGCGCCCTGGTGGCCTCTTTCAGTAGACTCCAATAGCCAACTCAAGATACAGAAGAAAGGATTCTTTTCAAAGCTTTAATCCTTTTACAACTTAATGACTCTTTCGGATGCTAATCACCAGCGACTAAAGCAAGGAACAGCAGAGTGGCCTAAGCTTCCAATAGGCAGATGATCCCCATTTGAAAAAGAGTCACTTGAAGACCCAGAACTTATGGGCTAGGGAGAGATCCTCCCTCTCTCCCTTGGGTCCATAGGAGGCGGCGGTTGCTTGTGCGCCAAACGGGCGCTACACCTCCTTTCCACGCCCTCCATTGCTCATCACTCTCTGCGTCTGCGTTGAGCATCTAGCAAGCCTTGTTTCTTCACTTTCTCACTGCTAGGATCACTATCTATCTCAGGAATGCCGGCAGGAGGAATCTCTGCCAGCTACTGTGCCTGTGAGGAATGAGCTGCCTCCTCTCCCACGGATTGCTGTTCCTCCTCAGAATCAGAACTGCTCTGGGGCTCTATGGGCTCAGTTTCTACCCTGACAATTTGTGTGTCTGCAAAAATATGCATTTTTGAAAAATGCACATTTTTGCACATATACAAATATGCACCTTTGCAAAAAAATGTGCATTTTAGCGTGTGCGCAAATATGCACATTTTTGAAATCACTATTTCATTTCTTAAAAAATGGCGACCGCAAAGCTTGATGAGGCCACTGGGGTGAGTGCAGGGCATTCACCGAGCATAGGCAAGGGGCAAGCAGGGGCAGGGGCTTGGTGATTGGGGCTTTGGAGTGTGGACAGTTGTGGTTCCACCAGATTCCCTGACTGAATTGGGCACCTGGACCATCCCTATCTGGGTTTGAGGTCATTTTGGCCCCAACTGTGAGACTCTCCCACAACACTTCATACCATATAAGAATGTTACAATCAACAGACAATTAGTACCATAGTGGGGGTGCTGCCCAACAAGGCAGGATATGCCACCCATACCTGGAAAGAATGGCATACAATTCTGGCTGTGTTAAGAGTTCCCAGACATCATAGGTTTATAATTTCAATGAATTTAAGAATGCGCAAGCGGCTCAAAATCTAGGCCACACCATGGTTGATAAAGGAACACCATATGTCTTAGGAATCACATCATTCCTTATGTCTCTCCTGTTTTGCAGTCATCAGAAGGACTGATTCTGGTGGTGCACCATGGTCCTAAGAAGTAGGGCTGTGCACCGCTTCGGCCCAAGGCCTGAACCCCAAGTCGAAGCGGGCTGCTTCGGGTCACTTTAGCCCCTTCTGAGAAAAAGCGGGGGGGGCACAAAGCAACCCGGAGTGGGTCGGGGGCTCTCTGAAGCATTCGGTGTGCTTCACAGCTTCAGCACCCCCAGACCAGCCCCCCTGGCCCAGCCCCCCCCCCAGTACCTCCAGGTCCTTACCTGAGCTGCCTTCTCTGCCACCACCTTCTCCTTGCACTGCCTTCTCTTCTGCCTCTGCTGCCCACCACAGCGTAGGTCCCACTTTCACCACTGCCACCACTGCTGCCTTCTCCATCACCTCCGTTGCCGCTGCCGCCTTCTCTGTCACCACCACCATCTCCTCAGGCCTGGATGCACAGCGACTCTCCTTGTAGGGAGTCACCATTTAAAAAATGGCAACTTCTTGGAACTTCCAGGAGGTTGCCATTTTAAAAATGGTGACTCCCTGCAAGAAGACAAGGTGCTGCACATCCAGGCCTGAGGAGATGGTGGCAGCGGCGGGTGGCAGCAGAGCAAGAAGCAGCAGTGGGGGTGATGGAGAAGGCAGCAGCGGTGGTGGAGAAGGCAGCAGCAGCAGCTACGGAGAAGGCGGTGGTGGCAGTGAGGAGAAGGTGGCAGTGGCAGAGAAGGCAGCAGCAGCGGCACAGTGGTGGTGCGGCAATGGAGAAGGTGACAGCTGTGGCAGAGGAGGAGGAGGGGGCAGCCCAGGTAAGGAGCTGGGGGGTTGCACGGGGGCATTGGGGGGACCTAAAGTGGGATTTGCCATACAAATCCTGCTTCGGGTTTGGGGCCGAGTCGGGTCGGGCCCCCTGAATCTGCCTGAGATGAATCGGGCCCACCTCAGAAGCCACGAAGAGGCTTCCGAGTTGGATCGGGGCGTCCCTGCGTAGCCCTACTAAGAAGCACTAGAAGTAGAGCATTTAGTGTTGCAGCAGGCATCCGCTGGGACATGCTCTGCAATGACATCCGGCAGGTGTCTTTAGTCTTGACTTTCAGATGCCTCCTGAAGACCCATCACTTTTCTTGGGCTTTCCCTGAGATGTGACTGAGCCGGGTACGGTTATAGTTTTACTGCTGATCAGTGTTCATCTTATTGTTCTATTTCATTATTATAGTTTAGCATTGATGCTGCGTTGAAAATTTTTTGGGGAAGCGGTATACAAATTTGCTAAATAAATACATAAATAAATAAAGTATGGCAACTGAGCTTTTTTTTTTTTTTTCACCAGTCATACTCCATTGTGAGAAAGCAGATTTTCAAATATGGAACTCATGCATCTGACCAAAGCAGAGTTCTGCCTGTCCCGTCTCTGCAGATTACATGAAAGCATGAAAGGCAAAAGAGTAGGTCCAAAAACATACCTACTTTTTGCTGCTTCTCATCATGTGCAAAGCCACCCTTGGAATACCAAAATCTATAAACCACATAGTTCCAGAAGCACTGACAGAGTTAGTATACCATCACTTTTTGTAGATGACCTCCCCTTGCTTAACTGTTCTCTTGTAATTCACATCATTCCTTCTAGGCCTGTGATATTGTTCATCCTAATGGAGGCTTGTTGAATAAAAGATTCTTAAGGGAGTTTTAAAACTGCCTCATTCCTGTCTCTTTAAGTATTTTATGATGGATGCATTATCCATTAACATGTAAGCACAATAGCCATCCTATTCAAACTTCATTCTTTAGTCAGATAATTTTAAAGAGTGCTCACGCGCTCCTGCTTTTCCTCAAGAGCTTCAAACCTCAGTTCTGTGGTTGTGTTGGGAGACACAGCAATTAAAAATGGAAACATCTTGAAATACTCGAGCATGTGGGTTTCCCAGATTTACAGTGCTAAATGTAATTACACAAATCACAAGATACATGAGATTGTTCTGGGAATGGGGAAATAAGGAGGAATGAGAGTGAGGAGGAGGGGTCTGTTCTCTGCCATCACTAATGGCCCACACAGGAGTATGTGGAGTTGTTGGCTGTTGGGAGTACAGAATATTTTAGCACAGACAACATGCCAAGATAGGATACATGGCTGTAATCTCTGTGGTTTACACTGTTTGAAGAAAGCAGATCTTTCTTCACCACCGCTGTGAGAATGCATTGCTAGTGCAAAGCTCTCCTAAGAACAGCAACAGAGCAGAGATGACAGGAGGGAGGAAATTAAAAACAAAACAAACCCCCGAACACATGTAAGATAGTTTTACCAAAACACACAGAGAGACATGCATACCAGCGGATAAAGAAGTCAATGGGGAGATGAATTTGTTCTTTTAAAGGATGGATGAAAAAATGTACTTTGAATTAAGGAACTTCAGTCCATGTTTGGACGTATTGCTAAGCCATGGTTTAGGACTACATGAATGAGCCTGGGGCTTGTGTGCACTCCCTCTTTCCCCTCTCCTTCTCCGGCATAGGGATGTTAGAGAATTTCTCCATGAATCTCAGGGAGGCCGAATGCCCCTGAAATTGGTGGAGGAACGGTCTGCCCCCCCACCCCCACCCCAGGACAGGACTTACCTTGTGCGAATGTCCCTGGTGGCGGCGGTTTGGTGGTTGTTCGGCGGCGGCAGCAGCCGGTCTTCTGACCGGCTGCCGCCGCCGCCATTTCCAAGTAAAACAAACAAACAAACGTGATAGGCTACGTAAAGATTTACATAGCGTATCATGGCTAGATTTTTAAAAAACACCGTGATAGGCTACGTAAATGTTTATGTAGCCTATCACGGCTGACTTTGAAGAGAAAAAAAAAAGCATGTACACAAATGGCGGCGCCCATGGGCACCGCTATTTGCATACGCGCTTTTTTTTTTTTTTAAGTCAGCCGTGATAGGCTACGTAAACATTTACATAGCCTATCACGGCTGACTTCAGGGATGCAAACGGTGGCAGCTACGGCCACTGCCATCCAGCATAGCTATGGGGAGATCAGAAGTGTCTACTTCCTTTTTTAACTAGCTAGAGTTTGTTGTTTCATCAAAACTGGGAACTGAAATTAGTTTTAACTATGATTCATCCAAACAAGGCAGCCTCAGAAACCATGGATTAATCTTGGCTTATTTGTACAAACCATCATTTAAACTAATCACAGTTTGAGCTTTCCTAAGTGAGGCATTTATTGTGCACTTGTCATTCCCTACTCATAGTTTTTATGGGTTCTTTAGACGACGTCATGGCCCTCCAGTTTTGCTTCTGTTTTTAAAGAGCACGTTCAGTGAAGGTTTTTTGGTATTATTTGTGAAAGTGAAAGAAAATGTATTTTCTGCAACTGGCATACTTGTGCTATTCTGCTAAACCACAGCACCACCTAGCAGAAAATGTGGCAGAAAAGCAGCAAAAGAAACCCTATGACCTGGTTTGTCTGAAACAGCGAACTGTGATTAGTTGAAAATAGAGGTAGATGCTTCCAACATTTAACTCATAGCCATGCCAGAGGAGGAGAGTTGAGGGGTAGTTCATGAGCTCAAAACTCATTCATGTAACATTAAACTATGTTTAATGTTATCTCTGAACATGGCCTAAGTTTCAAGTTTCTAGTTTGTGTGCTGTTTATTTTTATTTTTTTCCAATAGTAGTTCTGGACAAAGCTCCCCACACCATCTCCCCAGACTTTTGTCATAATTGCTGTGTCTCGTGGTTTTGTTTTGTTTTGAAAACTGAGGACTGACTTTACTAATCTAGCAAAATGACATTTCTGTGGTTGATAAAAGCGGGAGGTGTTCAGCCTTGGCAGCAGCCACTTGGTGTCCTGGATGGACTCGATGGAGGATAAAAGAACAGTGGTATCTCACAGGGATTCCATGGGATCTCCATGGGATTTCAGGTGTGTTGTTTCTCTGCAGCCCTGCACAGCCAGCTTGACTGAAGGGAGAAGCAGGAAGCACTAGTGAGGAGCAGGGAGAGGGGACTAGAAAAGTCTGAGAATTTTGTATTTGCTCACAAAATATGCGACCATGCCCCATTTGAAGCTCGGAATGCAAGTACGAGCACGTGTCCACCAAAAATATTTGTAAATTGTCAAACATGCACTCACATTTGTCTTGTTCCCAATTCCAAGTTCAATTTGCACAAATTTCCTGATGTGTGCACATTTCCTAATTTGTGCACATTTCCTCAGGAGACTGCATCAGCTCTGCTTTAGTCTGTGGAGGAAATTTGTACAAATTTGGGGAGATTTGCACAAATATCCCATTCAAGTGCTGCTCAATTTGTGAGCAGTGATCACAAACATGAATGGGAATCAGGCACAAGATGCGCAACAAGACCATGTACCAAGTATCCTAGTGATCTCAAACATTGCTTGATTGCCTATCCCTAGAGGGGACTGTATAGTACAAGGGAGACCAAGGAAGATAACTCCTGTGGACTCCATGTGTGGTTGGGGGAGGAAGATACGGTTGATATGAACTCCCCACCCGTAAGTCCTTCCTGCCACAGATAATATAATAGTTCCACTAATCCTTGGCACATTGAAAATAAAAGGATGGTGTTCTGATACCAGGCCTAATCAAGAAGATATAGGGATGGACGGACTCACCACCATCCAGTTTCACCAGGTGCTTGCTGATCCACTGCCACTCACTCCCCCCGGATCCACTTGCTGAGCCTTCACACTCACCTGTAGCTACTCACTGAGCAGCTGTGCACTCAGCAATTGGGTCCTGCAGCCGCCCATACTCTTAGCATGTCATGCTCCCTTGGCCCCCACCTTCCTCATGCACACACACAAGAAGCAACAGCAAGATGAGGCAGTGGGAAATGCTAGCAACAGCAAGATGAGGCAGTGGGAAATGCTAGCAACAGCAAGATGAGGCAGTGGGAAATGCTGAGGTGAAGAAAAATGGAGTAGAGGATACTCCTTGGAAAACGGTGACAGTTAGGAGAAGAAGAACTAGACGCCACTCTGCACCAGTGGAAGCGGTGGAGCTGTGGAACCGATTCCAGGTACTTGCAGATGAGACTGGAGGACAGCCTGCAGAGGAAGAATCACAGGGGAACCTGCATGAGAGTGAGCAAGAGGCTAAAGGTCAGTCAAACAGAGGCGATGAAACCCAGGCCTACAAGAAGAAGAAGAGAAGAGTGGTAGTAGTGGGAGACTCCTTGCTGCGTGGGATCGAGACCCAAGTATGTCGCGAAGACCCGTGGACTCGCCAGGTATGTTGTCTCCCAGGAGGACAGATTAGAGACGTGACTGAAAGGTTGCCTGCACTCATAAAGCCCACTGACAGGTATCCCTTTCTTCTCATCCATGTGGGAACAAATGATACCGCCAAGCGGAGCTACGAAGAGATCACGTCAGACTTTGAAGCTTTGGGAAGGAAACTCAAGAACTTTGGGGCCCAGATAGTTTTCTCATCCATCCTTCCAGTAGTTAGAAGAGGGATAGAAAGGGAACGAAAAATACTCCGGGTGAATGACTGGCTACGAAGGTGGTGCCGACGAGAGAGATTTGGATTCTGGGACCACGGGCTATACTTCCTGGAAGATGGGCTGTTGGCTAGGGATGGGTTGCACCTCACAAAGGCTGGGAAGAATGTGTTTGGCCACAGCATGAAGAACTTCATCAGGAGGGCTTTAAACTGAATCCTACGGGGAAGGGAGATGTAATGTTGGGGGTAACAATGGACGTAGGCTCATGCACTGCAATGGAGAGAACAGCTCTGATAGCACCCAATAATAGTCTTCAGACACAGGTAGGAAGAAAGCCAGACTATGAAGCACATGGTCTTCGATGTCTATATACTAATGCCCAGAGTATGGGAAACAAACAGAACGAACTTGAACTCTTAATACAGGAGGGAAATTATGACTTGATAGGTATAACTGAGACTTGGTGGGATGACTCTCATGACTGGAATACAGCAGTTGAAGGATATAACTTGTTCAAAAAGAACAGGAGGAACAGAAAGGGAGGCGGGGTTGCACTGTATGTGAAAAATACATATCTCTGCACAGAAATACAGGAGGAGGAGCTTGGTAGCCCCATCGAGAGCATCTGGGTTGAAATAAATGGAGCAAAGAATAAAAGGAACCTGGTGGTCGGAGTCTACTACCGGCCACCCAATCAAGGAGAAGACAAGGATGAAACTTTTGAAAAGCAAATAGCCAATGTTTTAAGGAAGCATGATGTAGTAGTAATGGGGGACTTCAATTTCCCCGATATTTGTTGGGAGACAAATTCTGCAAAACATGGCCCCTCCAGGAAATTCCTGACTTGTGTGGCGGATAACTTCCTCCTACAGAAAGTAGAGGAAGGAACTAGAGGATCGGCTATCCTTGACTTGATCCTAACCAACAGAGATGACTTAGTGGATAAAGTAGCAGTTACAGGAACTCTGGGGGAAAGCGACCATGTTGTACTTGAGTTCTTGGTTCTAAGGGAAGCAAAAGCCGAGTGTACTCAAATGCGTACCCTGGATTTTAGGAAAGCTGATTTTAATAAACTCAGAACAATGATCAGTAAGGTCCCATGGCAAGCAATGCTAGCGAGAAAAGGAGTCCAAGATGGGTGGGAACTTTTAAAAAAGGAAATTCTCAAGGCACAATTACAAACAATTCCAACAAGAAGAAAAGGTGGAAGACAACAGAAGAAGCCAATGTGGCTTCACAAAAAGCTTAGGGATGACCTGAAAACAAAAAAGGACACATATAGGAAGTGGAAAGAAGGCCAAGTAACAAAGGAAGAGTACAGGCAGGTAGCACAGAATTGCAGGGATGGCGTCAGGAAGGCTAAAGCGGACAACGAGGTGAGGTTAGCGAGGGATGCTAAAAACAACAAAAAGGCTTTCTTCAGCTACGTGCATAGTAAAAGGCAGAGGAAAGAAATGGTTGTTCAGCTATTAAATAAGGATGGCAAAATGATAACAGAGGACAAAGAAAAGGCAGAGGTGCTCAATTCCTACTTTGGCTCAGTCTTCTCCCAAAAGAGGGTCTATGACCCCCCTGGCAAAGGCGAAGTACAGGCTGAAGGGGCAGGATTGCAGCTTGAGATCGACAGGCATATGGTCAAGGAACACCTCATTACTTTGAATGAGTTCAAATCTCCAGGGCCAGATGAACTGCATCCTAGAGTCATAAAGGAACTGGCAGAAGAACTCTCAGAACCGCTGTCTATTCTCTTTGAGAAATCATGGAGGACCGGGGAAGTGCCAGATGACTGGAGGAGGGCTAACGTTGTCCCTATCTTCAAAAAGGGTAAAAAGGAGGAACCTGGGAACTACAGACCAGTCAGTCTGACATCAATCCCTGGGAAAATTCTGGAGCAGATCATAAAGCAATCCATCTGGAAGCACCTTGACAACAATGCCGTGATTACTCGAAGCCAACATGGATTTGTCAAAAACAAGTCCTGCCAGACAAATCTGATCTCATTTTTTGATCAAGTCACCTCCCTTGTAGACCGTGGGAATGCTGTAGACATCATATACCTCGACTTCAGCAAAGCTTTCGACAAAGTGCCCCATGATATCCTGATGAGCAAACTTGCTCGAAGTGGGCTTGATGAAACAACGATCCGGTGGATCCACAGTTGGCTACAGAATCGGACTCAAAGAGTGCTTATCAATGGGACCTTGTCAAACTGGGGAGAGGTAACGAGTGGGGTACCGCAGGGCTCAGTCCTGGGCCCAGTGCTCTTCAATATTTTTATTAATGACTTGGAGGAGGAGGTGCAGGGAATGCTGATCAAATTTGCAGATGACACAAAATTGGGAGGGATAGCTAATACTTTGGAAGACAGAAACAAAATTCAAAGTGATCTGGATAGACTGGAGTGCTGGGCAGAAAACAACAGAATGGCATTTAATAGGGACAAATGCCAAGTTCTGCACCTAGGAAAAAGAAACCAAATGCACAGTTACAAGATGGGGGATACGTGGCTCAACCACACTACGAGCGAGAAGGATCTTGGAATTGTCGTCGATCACAAGCTGAATATGAGCCAACAATGTGATGTGGCTGCAAAAAAGGCAAATGCTATTTTGGGCTGCATTCATAGAAGCATAGCTTCCAAATCCTGGGAAGTACTAGTTCCCCTCTACTCAGCACTGGTTAGGCCTCATCTGGAGTACTGTGTCCAGTTCTGGGCACCACACTTTAAGAAGGATGCAGACAAGCTGGAGAGGGTTCAAAGGAGGGCAACAAAGATGATCAGGGGACTGGAAACAAAGCCCTATGAAGAGAGACTGAAAGAACTGGGCATGTTTAGCCTTGAGAAGAGAAGACTGAGGGGAGATATGATAGCACTCTTCAAGTACTTGAAAGGTTGTCACAGAGAAGAAGGCCAGGATCTCTTCTTGATCATCCCAGAGTGCAGGACACGGAATAATGGGCTCAAGTTACAGGAAGCCAGATTCCGACTGAACATCAGGAAAAACTTCCTGAGTGTCAGAGCAATACGGCAATGGAACCAATTACCTGGGGAGGTGGTGGGCTCTCCCACACTGGAGGCCTTCAAGACGAGGCTGGACAGCCATTTGTCAGGGATGCTCTGACTTGGATTCCTGCATTGAGCAGGGGGTTGGACTCGATGGCCTTGTAGGCCCCTTCCAACCCTACTATTCTATGATTCTATGATTCTATGATTCTATAAGAGAGGCTTCAGTCTCACACCTTTAATTCACTATCAACAGGTTCATTACAGATGCAAATCCCCGAAGACTCTCAGGCTACAAAGGAATAACAGCAGGAGATCCAAACAGGAGCTACGATGTTGCCAGAAGTTTGAACAGGGACTTGCTGGCTAGAATAACTTAGGGAGGGATGCCCCTCCTTTCCAGTGATGCTCCCTTACATTGACCCTCATGCATCTCCAACTGGGTCGACCGTCTGAGCTCCGCCTCTAAATTTTCCCACTTTCCTCTACACTGCAGTCTAGCATCCCTCAGGTCATGCCCCACGCATTCCTCCTCCTGGGTTCTCACAGAGGAGGGAAAGGGGGGGCATCAGGTCCAGCCATCTGGGTGTTAACATCCTGAGAAGCATGCCTATCCATCTGAGCTTGCTCGAGAAGATGCTTCCCCCAGTTCTGGCTGTTCCCTTCCCGATTCTGAACTGCTCACTATCTCCATATGCTCAGAATCAGTCCTGACATAGCAAGCTGCCAGTTTGCATAAAAATGGCAGCTTGGGGATTTCCGAGAATAGAATGTTCCACAAATGGTGGCCATAAAGGGGCCATTTACACAATATTACAAGTGTGAATGGACCATTTACACCTGTAATGTTGTGTAAACGGTCTTTATGGCTGCTATTACATAATATTAGGGATGCTGGAGAAATTTGAGACAGACTAGAATGAGCTCAGATCTCTAAGAATCTGACTGGGGATTTCTGCTGCAGGGCGACCCTCTCAGGCCACACGGAGTCCGTGGGCTAGGGATATCAGAGAATTCCGCCACGGATCTCGGGGATGCTGAATGCCAGCGCATTCGGCCCCCCGAAATCGGTGGCAGAATGGTCTGCCCCCCCGCCCCCCCGGGATGAGACTTACCTGGGGCAGATCTTCCTGGTGGCGGCGGCGGCTCCGGCGCTGGTTCGGCGGTGGTTCGGCGGCAGCGGCTGCTGCGGCTGGTCTTCTGACCGGCTGCCGCCGCCGCCATTTCCAGTTAAAAAAAAAAAGAAATGTGATAGGTATGTAAAGATTTATGTAACCTATCACGGCTAAGTTAAAAAAAAAAACGTGATAGGCTACGTAAATGTTTACATAGCCTATCATGGCTGACTTAAAAACAACAACAACAACGTGCATACACAAATGGCAGTGGCCACAGCCGCCATTTGCGTTCCTTATTTTGGCACGTCTTAGTCTACGTCAAGATTTACATGGACTAAGATGGTGAAAATAAGGGGAATGAAATAGCGTAGCATCCACTACGTGATGTGCATTCCCTTATTTTTGCCATCTTAGTCTACATAAATCTTGATGTAGACTAAGACGTGCCAAAATAAGGAATGCAAGTGGTGGCGGCCATGGCCGCCGCCATCTGCGTACGCGCTTTTTTTGTTTTTTGTTTTAAGTCAGCAGTGATAGGCTACGTAAACATTTACATAGCCTATCACGGCTGACTGCAGGGACGCAAACGGCGGCAGCTGTGGCCGCCGCCATTTGCGTCCCTGCTAGCCAGCGGCCGGATGTCCGGCTGCTGGCGGAGCCGGCCGGCGGCTCCGCAGAATCCCTGCAGAGCACAGCCAGCCGGCCAGGATTCCGGGGGGGGGGGAGGAACGGAGCGCCTCCCCCCCATCCAGGATTCTGGGGGGAGGGACAGAGCACCTCCCCCCACCACCATCAACATAATCCGTGAAAGGTAAGTGCCTTTCATACATCCCTACCATGGGCTTTCGGATATATATTTTTTTACTTTCCCGAAATTTATGCATATAAATCCATAGAAAAATACATAATTTTCTGCTGAGGAAACATTAAATGGAAAGTGGAACAATATGCTAAATGTTGCATAAGAAGGCAAATTATGTAAATACTTGTGTAGTTTTCTGCACAATGCAAAGAAAATTGCATCCATTTGTGAGTGGATGATGGAAGAAAAGGTGTCTGACTATCTGTGAAGCACAGCCAGAGTGGATTTTACACAGTCGGTACATCCCTACATAACATTAGATTTACAGAAATACCCAAGCTGCCATTTTTATGCAAAATGGTGGCTTTCTAAGATGACAGGCGGCTGCTGGACCCACTTGCCGGGCTTGCAGCTGCTCAGCAACTGGGTCTGGGTGAGCATGGGGGCTTGGTGAGTGGATCCAGGGGAGCGGGTGAGGGGGAGTCTGCTGGACTCTGCCCCTTTCCCGGACTCTCGTGAGGGCTTTTTCTGCTGTGGCTCCCTGGCTTTGGAATAAGCTCCCTAGTGAGGTTCGCCTGGCACCTACATTGTATTCTTTCCAGCGCCAGGTGAAGACCTTTTATTTTCCCAGGCATTTTAGCATTGTAGCTTTCTAGACTTTTAGCTTTGTTGTTTTTAATCTGTATTTTAAATCCCTGCATTGCTGCTAGGTTTTATTCTGGTTGTATTGTTATACTGTGGTTTTAATGTTTTATATATTTTATATTGTTTTATTGTGCACTCTTTGGTTTTAATTTTTGTGAACCACCCAGGGAGCTTTGGCTATTTAGCAGTATAGAAATGAAATAAATAAATAAATCCCTAAGAAGACAACACAGTGGTGGCGGTGGTGGTAGGGATAGACGAAAGCCCCTTACCTTATCCCACAGCTTGCTTCGTGGTGGGGGGGAGGCGCTCTGTCCCTCCCCCCAAAATTCTGGGTGGGGTGGGAGGCGCCCCATCCCTCCCCACCGAAATTCTGGCCGGGGGGGAGGCGCCCCGTCCCTCCACCCCCGAATCCTGGCCAGCTGGGCTGCAAATGGCAGCGGCCGTAGCCGCCGCTGTTTGCGTCCCTGCAGTCAGCCGTGATAGGCTACGTAAATCCTTACGTAGCCTATCACGGCTGACTTTGGTGGGGAAAAAAAAGCGTGTACGTAGACTACGGCAAAAATAAGGGCAACGCTATTTGCGTTGCCCTTATTTTCACCATAGTCTACGTAAATGTTTACATGGACTACACATGCCCAAATAAGGAACGAAAATGGCGGCGCCCATGGGTGCCGCCATTTGCGTACGCGCTTTTTCTTCCCCCCAAAGTCAGCCATGATAGGCTACGTAAGGATTTACGTAGCCTATCACGGTGTTTTTTGAAAATCTATCCATGATAGGCTACATAAATCTTTACGTAGCCTATCACATTTGTTGTTTTCATTTTTTTTTACTTGGAAATGGCGGCGGTGGCAGCCGGTCGGAAGACCAGCTGCCGCCAGGAGCCGGCAGCACCAGGGACATTCGCCAAAGGTAAGTCCCATTCCAGGGGGGGCGGGGGGCAGACAGTTTCTCCACCAATTTCGGGGGGCTGAATGCATTGGCATTTGGCCTCCCGGAGATTCGTGGAGAAATTCTCTGACATCCCTAGGTGGTGGTGGTTTTTCAGCCTTATCTGGCAAACATCCATACTGGAGTCTTCACACTCAAACAACTTCTACACCAATGATCCCAAAGACTCACCATTCTTACAGAGCTGCTGCTTTTCAATCTAGCTGTTCACAGATTCAGGCCCCAAAAGGTTATGCTTCTGGAAAGAGTCTGAACCTAGTGCTGCTGTTTTATATGGGCTGAAAATATGAAACTAATGCTTATCAAAACTCCCACTGTTATTACTCATGGAGCCATTTGTCTCTCCTTGTCCTCTGTCATTTCACATTGTATATTAACCCAATGTGCAGCTATTAATTGCCCCTTTGGAGATGAACTGTTGACTTCAAGAACAATGCTTTGGAGCCTGCAGCTAAATATATACCAAAAGCTCAGTGGGCTTACAGGAACAGGGAAGAGAGTTGAAACAACCAGTTGTGTCATTTGATGCACTTGTTCTTGTTTATCTGCTTAGATTTTTTAAAACTCCCATACAAATAGAACAAGTTGAGGCAGCAGTGGAAAGAAAAGGGAGAACTGAATGGAGAGGTCAGGGCATGCTTGGATGGACAGGTTAAAGTAATCCAGCACTCATGAAACCTATGTCAGGAGTTAAACCAGGGAACTTGGGGAGGATAAAGCTAGGGATGTCAGAGAATTCCACGATGGATCTCGGTGAGATCCGGTGAGATCCGAGATCCAGCATTCGGCCCCCTGAAATCCTTCGTGGAATGGCCTGACCCCCGCCCCCTGCAGATCCCCCCCCCAGGACAAGACTTACCTGGGGCGGATGTTCCGGATGGCAGCGGCTCCAGCGGCGGCTTCGGCGGTGGTGGCGGCTGGTCTTCCAACCGGCTGCTGCCACCGCCATTTGCAGTCTGTGTTTTTTTTCTTTTTTTCCCCATAGACGTGATAGGCTATGTAAAGACTTATGTAGCCTATCACGTCTGGGTTTTAAAAAAAAGAAAACACATACGCAAATGGCGGCAGCTACAGCCGCCGCCATTTGCGCTCCTTATTTTTTGCCGTCTTAGTCTACGTCAATATTTATGTAGACTAAGATGAAGAAAAGAAAGGGGAATGCAAATAGCGCCCACTACGCTATTTGCGTTCCCCTTTCTTTTCTTCGTCTTAGTCTACGTAAATATTGACATAGACTAAGACGGCAAAAAATAAGGAATGCAAATGGCGGTGGCTGTAGCCGCCATTTGCGTACGCGGTTTTTGTTTTTGTTTTTACCCAGAGCCCTCTGTGGCCGGAAATCCAGCTGTGGACGGCCCTGGCCTGGGCCTAGCCGGCTGCTCCGTGGAGCTGCTGCGGAGCACAGCTGGCCGTCAAGGATTCCGGGGGGGAGGACTGGATCGCCTCCCCCGCCACCATGAACAGAATCCGCGGAAAGGTAAGTCACTTTCGTACATCCCTAGATAAAGCTATCAATGGCTGCTAGTCATGATGGCTATATTACCTTCATTATCAGAGGGAGTATGCCTCTGAGCACCAGTTGCTGGGCTGGGGAATATTGGGGGAGGGGAGGGGCCATAGCTCAGTGATGGATCAAATGCTTTCCATGCAGAAGGTCCCAGCTTCAGTCCCTGGTATCTCCAGATAGGGCTGGAAAAACGCCTGTCTGAAACCCTGGAGAGCTGCTGCCAGTCAGTGTTGACAATACTGGGCTAGATCAGGAACCAATGGTCTGGCTCAGCATAAGCCATCTTCCTGTGTTTGTATGTAACTGGGGCAGGAGGTTGCTATGGTGCTCCTGTCTTGCTGTGTGGGCTTCCCATAGGCATATGGGTGGCCACTGTGGGGACTGAATGCTGAATTAGATATGCTGGATTCGGTCTGATCCAGCATAGCTCTTACATTCTTATGTTCTCAGTGTAGTTATAATTTAGTGCCAGGTGATATGACATGCATGTGCATGGGCTGTACTGTTGCTAGATTCATAAGGAATCACATGTCTCAAAGTAACACAAGACCCTAAAATCCCGCTCCCCATGCATTTAACCACTTTCTCACCTTAACCTCCTCCACACACCATTAATGTACCTGCCTGCCAGGCAGCTGTTAAAGACAGAGAGCCTGTCAGAAAAAAAGAGGTGGCAACCCTAATTCAGCACCACAAATATGGCTGAACACACAGGGATTCAAACCCAGACTTTTAAGAGTTTTAAGAGCACTGAAAGCCCTGGGCCTGGATGGTCAAATCTGTCAGTTTAAGTTTTTCCCACATTCATTTTTTTTTTCAATCTCTCTCTCAACTTTTTTTGCCCCTAATATGGAGAACTTTGTGATTTTTTGTAAATTCTCATCAAAACTGAAATGGAATGAAATTCTCACCCATCTCTATAATCATTCACACACATACACACACACACACACACACACACACACACATACATATATATATATATATATATATGAATAGAGATGGGTGAGAATATATATAATTTGTAATATAGATATAGATATATAATTTGTTACTTTTATATCCCATCTCTTCCTCTAAGGGGCCCAAGATGGCATACATGATCATCCTCTTCTCCCTTTTAGACTCATAACAATCCTGTGAGGTAGGTTAGGCTTAGAGTCACTGACAGGCCCAAAGTCACCCAGTGAGCTTCATGGCTAAGTAGGGACATCACCTGGGGTCTTGACCCAGTCCAACACTCTAACCACGACACCACACATCTACCTTCACACATCTGAGTGTCAGGAGAATTAACATGAGTAAACCTTACCTAGACTGTTATTTTCTATGTGTATCTGCTGAAAATCGGGCAAGTCTATGTGGCAAATTTGTCCATGTAATAGGTAGCTGCTATGATGATGCATGGTGAGATAGGCCTTGGTGAATGCCTTGAGGAAACAAATGAGTCAAGACAGGGCTGTGCATAATTGTCAATTCTTTTCACACTGATTTACAAAGTGGGAAACAAAAAACCCCAGGGAGAGTATGAAATGGGACAGCACAGGAAGACTACACTCAACCTTATTACTAAGGGTGCAGTCTGTTAATAAGGGTGCAATCCTATTAGGGATGGCGGAGAATTTCTCCACGAATCTCTGGGAGGCCGAATGCCAATGCATTCGGCCCCCCGAAATTGGTTCGAAATTCTCCGCCAGCCCCCCGCCCCCCCCGGGATGGGACTTACCTCGTGTGAATGTCCCTCTCGGCGGCGGGTCCCGGCAGCGTTTTGGCGGCGTTTCAGCGGGGGCAGCGGCGGCGGCCGGTCTTCTGACCGGCTGCCGCCGCCGCCATTACAAAGTAAAAAAGGAAAGGGAAAAAAAAAACACACCCGTGATAGGCTACGTAACAATTTACGTAGCCTATCACGGCTAGATTTCCAAAGTCACCCGTGATAGGCTACGTAAATCGTCACGTAGCCTATCACGGGTGACTTTGGAAAAAAAAAAAAGGACGTACGCAAATGGCGGCGCCCATGGGGCGCCACCATTTGCGTTCCTTAGTTTGGCATGTCTAGTCTATGTAAAGATTTACATAGACTACGGCGAAAATAAGGGCAATGCAAATAGCGTTCCCTTATTTTCGCCGTAGTCTACGTAAATCTTTATGTAGACTAGACGAGCCAAACTAAGGAACGCAAATGGCGGCGCCCCATGGGCGCCGCCATTTGCGTACATGCTTTTTTTTTCCCCAAAGTCACCCGTGATAGGCTACGTGACGATTTACGTAGCCTATCATGGCTGACTTTGGAAATCTAGCCGTGATAGGCTACATAAATCGTTACGTAGCCTATCACGGGTGTGTGTTGTTGTTTTTTCCTTTACTTTTCTTTTTCGCGGCCAGGTAGACAGGGTGCTCCTCCCCGGCCTGAATTTCGGCAGTGAGGGATGGGGCGCCTCCCCCCCTCGCCTGAACTTTGGGGGGAGAACCGAAGCGCTTCCCCCGCACCGCGAAGCAAGCTGCAGGACCAGGTAAGTCCCTTTCATCCATCCCTAAATCCTATGCATGTTTAGACAGAGAAAAATCCTACAGTTCCCAGCATTCCCTAGCCAGCACGGCTGGCTGAGGAATGCTGGGAGTTGTAGGACTTTTTTTCTGTCTAAACATGCATAGGATTGTGCCCTAAGTGCTTTAGCGAGAGAGCAAGGAAAGGTGGGTCAGATTAAATGCAGATAAAACACCACTTATAAAAATAAGGAAATATGTTACACGAGGTAAGGCATACACGACAGAGTAGAAGCCAATTAGGTCCTGACAAGTTTAGGCTCTGCTTTTGGAGGACTGTGATGTGAAGGTGACTGTAATAATGATAAGATTAGGAAAAGCAAATACCTCCATTGGAGGATGAGTAACACCCTGGCAAACAGAGAGCAAACAGAGTGTCCCATATTCATCTAAAGATTAGATCAAATCATAAAACTATAGTGAGTATGTTAGTGGAACAGAGACTGGCTAGTTGACAGTGGCAAATGAAATAAATTAAAAGTTCCCTAACATAGATGATTGGGAGAAATACTTCAAATTTTATGGAAGGTCAAACTTTCAAATGTGGGAGGTAGGATTGCTTCTTGCAAAGTATTTTATACTTGGGTACAGGCAATCAAGTACAAAATGTGCACATCGCGTAGTGTAGGCCACATTCATGTTGCAAAGGTGGCTTTTCCCTGTTCTAACAATACACATACTGTTCTAAGGAATAATGCTGTTTTCTAGTATTAAGATTTCTGTGGAACAATGTCCTACTTGCCCATAAACATATAATTATCCACAGCCCCTGACATGGGTTGGCTGAACTAGTGTGAGAACACTGAATGTTCATGAAGATTTCAATGGCTTTGGAGACAAAAGCAACTGGGATTTTTTTTTTTTTTCAGTCCAGCTTTTGCAAGAGAAGAGAAATTAGTCAGTTCTGCCAGGACTAAAACTTCACACAAGCTTGAAGTACAGGGCTGATGTCACAGTTATGTAGGTTCAGGATTTCTCTTTGGAAGAGATCCCAGGAGGTATAGAAACTAAGGGACAGAAGCCCAGAGGCAATGAGGTTTAGGCAAGGGACTTCAGCTCACTGGTGGAGCACATGGTTTGTAAGCAGAAGGTCCTAGCTTCAATCCCTGGGATCTCCAGATAGATCTAGGTAGGGCTGGAAAAGACTGAGAAATACAAAATGAAAGTTAAGTGAAAGAACAAAGTTTTGAAGAAAAGGGCTGAATCTACACATAGCAGTTATACTGTTAACATACCATTATTATAACTACTGGTACACATGACACCAATGGGCACCAGTAGCTATGATAATGGTATGATAATGGTATAACTGCTATGTGTAGATTCAGCCAAGGTCAGAGGAGACAGGGAACTGAGACAAAAATAAACAGTTGTCAGGGGTGTTTCTGAGTGCAGGGAGTGGGATAGCAGTTCAGATTCTGAAGGAGAACTGCCAGACATGGGGGAGGTGTTTTCCCAGGCTAGTCCAGATAGTAGGCTGGCTTCTCAGGTTACAGATGTCCAGCTGGCTGAACATGAGGGTCCCTCTTCACCACCACCACCCACCCACAGTGAACAGGCAGTGAACAGGAGGAGGCAGGGTTTGGGGAGTATGACCTAATAGATGCCAGATGCAGGCACAGAGCAAAGAGATAGAGAAGGCAGGGGCAGAAGTTAGATGGTCTACCCGATTGGCCTTGCGTGAAAAGCTGCGCTTAGAGGCCGCACAAGAAGAGAGGGACCTTCAACCCTTAAGTTAGGCTGGAGAGACCACCTCCTTCTTCAAATGGCGGGCAACTCTCATAATTTCCTTTTGAATCCCCTGAAGGCATTCCTTTGTAGATGGAGAGTCACTGAGAATTTGCATCTGTATGACCCTGTGAAGTAATGGCTAAAAAGCTGTAGACTGAAGTGTCTTGTCTGTGCATGTTTGGGCATTGGAAGTAAAGTGGGGGCTAAAGGAATCCTGAAAACAGTACAACGGTTAAGGTCAAGGGAGACTTTACGCTATAGGCCAGAGGTGTTGAACCTGGGCTTCATTCCAGTGGTGGGCAGGGCCAAACGCAAAGGCGGTGCAACCAAACTACCCCAAATGGCATCATACTTTATGTGAAAGTTCTTCCTGCCAACAAAGCCTTAAGCCAGGCATTTCAGCCTTTTAGAATGGGGAAAAATGGTGCAAAAGTCAGGAAACCATGAAATGATCAACAAGTGGGGAAAAGGGGTAGGACCAGGGGAAGGGGGCATAGCTATCTGGGGAACCCCAGAGAGCAAGACTGGAAGCCCAGGTGGGCCAGATTTAGTCTGCAGGCCTGTGATTTAATGCTGTTGCTACAGGCAGAGAAAAACAGGACTTAGGGATGTAAGAACTCACCTAGTTGGGTTCTCCCTGCACTCACCAAAGCAGCGTCCCTGCCTGCTCACTCCCCCCCCCAAAAAAAACCCCTGTGTTCGAGCCACTCAGGAGTTCGGTGAATTCCGCAGCACTCACCACGAACCCATTCGCTGAGCACCACCATTTTCACTCCTTTGCTTTCTAGGAAAAATAGGAAGTTAAAAAAAATGTGCATATTCAAATATGCACAGTTTGGAGCTCAGAAAGCGAAATAAGCACAATATTAGAGGGGTGATACCTCTAATGTTGTGCTTATTTAGCTTTCCCAGCTCCAAACTGCGTATATTTGAATATTTGCATTTTTAAAACATCCTGTTTTTCCTAGAAAGCAAAGGCGTGAAAATGGCGGCGCTTGCCAAATGGTTCCACGGTGACTAGGGATGCACAAAAGTCACTTACCTGGTCTCGCAGCTTGCTTCACGGTGGGGGGGAGGCGCTTCGCTGCTCCCCCCGAAGTTCAGGCCGGGGGGGGAGGCTTCCCTCCTCACCCGGCCAAAATTCAGGCCGGGGGGGAGGCTTCCCGCCTCGCCCGGCCGAAATTCAGGCCGGGGAGAAGCGCCCCGTCTCCCCAGCCGCGAACTTCAAAAGAAAAGAAAAAAAACGCCCCGTGATAGGCTACGTAACGATTAACGTAGCCTATCATGGCTAGATTTGCAAAGTCAGCCGTGATAGGCTACGTTAATCGTCACGTAGCCTATCACAGGGGCGTTTTTGTTTTTGTTTTACTTTTCTTGTAATGGCGGCGGCGGCAGCCAGTCGAAAGACCAGCTGCCACCCCTGACGAAGACCTGCCGAACCGCCGCCGGGACCTGCCGCTGGGAGGGACATTCGTGAAAGTTAAGTCGCATCCCGGGGGGGCAGGGGGTGGGGGGGTGGAGAATTTCTCCCCGAACAACCTTCGGAGGACCGAATGCGTTGGCACTCGGCCCCCCGAAGTTTCAGGGAGAAATTCTCCCCCATCCCTAATGGTGACTACTTTGGAGCGTGCACGGGCACGAGCGGGGGGCGAACAGGGACAGCATCTCAGAGAGTGTAGTTCAGGGGTCGCGGGCGGGGTTTGCTCGATGAATTCCCAGACCCTGAACTGCACTCGCAACATCCCTAACAGGACTACTAAGGACGCTGGCCAAGAGACAGGGGTGCTAAGAAAGTGGGGCAAAGTGGACAGTGGGCTAAAAAGCAGAAACCTGAGGAAACAATGTGTGGTGGGGACATGGACTTGACGAAAGAAGGAGCCAAGGAGAAAGGAGGTTTACATAGGCCGTTAGAAGACAGGGCCAAATTTAATTGTTGCTGTTGCTGTTCTTGTGGCTGTTGTTCATGTCGTGGCTGGTTTTTCTTGCTCTTTTTCATGTGGTGGTGTCATGTTTTTATCACTCTTACATTGTATCAGTTTTACATGTTTTTTATTGTTGTACGCCACCTTTGAAGGCCTTCTGCCCTGAAAGGCATCCAAGAAATATTGGAAGGAAAGAAAGGAAGGAAGGAAGGAAGGAAGAAAGAAAGAAAGAAAGAAAGAAAGAAAGAAAGAAAGAAAGAAAGAAAGAAAGAAAGAAAGTTGAGTTCTAAAATGTACCATAAAAGATTATTAGGATGGTGTTCAAAGAATAGAATCATAGTCCTTCTAATGAGCAGAATGCTTAATTCCTTGTCTCAGAGTATATCCTGATTCCACCTATCGCCATATTTGCCTTCCATCCCAATCCTCTTTTCAGTTTAATCACCAAGCTGTTGGATCTCCCTTTCTGCCTTTCCATGAAAGCCCTCCCGCTCTTTGCTCAGCTGTGCAAAGGGAGCGAGGAAAGCTCTTCCCATCATCTGGAAAGCTTTGTGCATATACTGTTGATTTTTTTAGCTGTCCACTTTCCTCTTCCCAGGTAACATTTCTAAGCCATTTTTTTAACTATGTCAGCTTCCTTTTACATATTCTTCTACCCAGCAATCACAGTGACTCATGACGTGTGATATTCTTTTTATGCCTTTATTTCAATTACAAAGACCAGAATAGCAAGGGTTTTTGGTGAGCAGCTTGAAGAGGCTGCACAGTTTGCATTCTCCTCTCACAATAATGAATATAGTTCTTCTCATGTGGTATATTAATCCCGTGGCAGCCAGAAAAAGGGTTAGTGAGCATATAAATGAGCTCAATCACCCTTCACTCAACACTGTCTTCAGGCTTGGAGAGGTAAGTTAAAAGGAAACCATTTTCACAGCCTCAAAGGGGAGTAAAAAGACCTTCTGTCTCTCACAGTTAAAGCTAAACTGCCTCTTTCAGCAATTTACAGCTGAGATGCAACTAGGGATGGACTTCAGAGCATTATTTGCCAGAGCATCTCTGAGAGAAGTAAAGCCTTCGTGAGTACTAGTGGTTAGGCATTGCTATCTGTCAGGGACCAGAGGGAGTGGAAGAGCGCTGAATGTATCATATCAAAAGCTGATGAAGGGAAGAAGAACAGACTATCAGCTCTGATGCATACAACAATATTTTAAAGGCACAAAAGTTCATATGGGTAGGGATGTACATTTTGTTAAATCCATTCTGTCTGCGTTTCATGGATTGTCAGGCGTCTTTCGTTTCATCGTCCACTCATTGACGGAACCGGGTTTTTTTGGTTTTTTTTACCAGAATTTAGTTCTACTTGCACTAGTGTGCATTAGTGCTAATGCAGACTTGCGCACTTGCACAAATGCACAAATGTACCCATGTGAATTAGCGCAAATCCTGCCGAAATTGAAATATGGAAAAACTCAATCCATTGCAGAATCCATAGGTCAGTGTGTTAGCAATCCAATCTCATTTGAATCCATTGCAGATTTCTCCAACATCCCTAATATACATAAGGAAGGCTGAGCGCTGAAGAATTGATGCTTTCAAACTGTGGTGCTGGAGAAGACTCTTACGAGTCCCCTGGACTGCAAGGAGGTCAAATCAGTCCATCCTAAAGGAAATCAACTCTGAGTGCTCATTGGAAGGACAGATAATGAAGCTGAAGCTCCAATATTTTGGCCACCTAATGCGAAGAGAAAACTCCCTGGAAAAGACCCTGATGCTGGGAAAGACTGAAGGCAAAAGGAGAAGGGGACGGCAGAGGATGAGATGGCTAGATAGCATCACGGATGCAATGAATATGAACTTGAGCACGCTCCGGGAGAGAGTGCAGGACAGGAAGGCCTGGCGTGCAATGGTCCATGGGGTCACGAAGAGTCGGATACGACTGAACGACTGAACAACAACAACATGAAACACCCTCCCATTTTTGTTTTACTACATTTCTATACTTTGTACTAGTCAAAGGTCTCTGGATGGTTCACAAAAATTAAAAATAGCACATGATAAAATATAATATAAAACCTTTAAATGTCTAAAACACAATAAAACCTAATGAAAACCGGAGTAAAAACCAGCAGCAGGGTAAAGATCTAAAAACACAATAACACATGGAGATGAGCAAACTCACCTCAATCTGGGTTGCACGCTGCTTACTGAACCCCTGTCAGCCAGGTGGCTGGCCCTATTCACCATGCAAGCTGCTGGTCCAGGTCCACAAGGGCCTGGCAAGAGGTGCACGACTGCCCATTCCCTCAGTAGCTGCCATTTTGCATAAAAATGGTGGCTTGTTCTTTCATATAATGAACGTTATTCGTTACGTAGCCTATCAGGGGGCGTTTTTGTTTTTTTTATTGCAATGGCGGCGGCGGTGGTGGCAGCCCGCCCCGCTCGAACACCCGCCGAACCGCCGGCCGGACCCGCCGCTGGGAGGGACATTCGGCGAAGGTAAGTCCCATCCCGGTGGGGGGGCGGGGGGCGGGGGGGTTCGGAGGATTTCTCCCCGAAACTTGTTCGGGGGGCCGAACACGTTGGCGCTCGGCCCCCCGAAGTTTCAGGGAGAAATTCTCCGCCAACCCTAAAATTTGCACAAATTGAACAGGGGAATAGGGACTGAGCTGAGCATGAACATGTGTTGGACAATTTGCAAATATTTTCAGTGGACACGTGCTCGCACTCATGTTTGGAGCTTCAAACAGGGCTTGTCAACGTGTTTCGCAAGCAAAATTGAAATTCTCAGACATCCCTAGGAGAATGTATTCCCCTGTCACAGTCATGGGTCCTCCTTGCTAATCGGAGCATGTTAAGAAGTCCTTTCCAATAAAGTGTATAGACTCGTGCAGTCTATATGCCTCCATAAGTCTTCCTCTTCTTCTTCTTCTTCTCCTCCTCCTCCTCCTCCTCCTCCTCCTCCTCCTCCTCCTCCTCCTCCTCCTGGAATTTAATACAGAAGCTGGAGCATTACTGTAATGTTCTATTTATGGAGGATTTTACTGTAGTCTAGTATGTATGAAATCATGTCTGAATTAGATTTAAGAAAGACGTGAAAAGCATTATCATCTCATTGATTATGCCCTTCCCACCAGAACTAGCTCATTCCTGCTGTTTAAAGACTTTATTAAATTTTCAGAACTATGGCTTTATAAGTATAGAATCAGGTGTAAAACCCCATTACATTTAATAGCAATCATTGGTACCTTCAACTCCCTGTGCTCCACATTGAACATTTACATTTCAAAGTGTTCTTTAGTCTCAAAAAAAGGAAACATTTCTTTTCAACTAGCATTTTCCTCCCATTTGGAAATAATTTACCTTTATTCATGTTGAATACTAAATGTGGAACTTTGTCCTGAACCAGAAGAAATTACACAGCACAATCCTATATTCGTACGTCTACTCAGATGGAAGTCCACTGATTTCAATGGCTTACTCCCAAGTAAGTGGGCATAGGGTTTCATCCATAGTTGGATAACGTTCCGGACAGAATGGAGAGTGAGCCAAGTAGTTCATTTACTTGCACTGAGTTTGGCCATGTTGCCTCAGTGTTCTAAATAGGATTTCCCCTTTCGTTCTAAAGACATACATCAAAACAATATTTATTTCATTTATTAAAATATTGACTGCCATTAAAACACAGCAAAACATCAATCCATAAAAGTGAGAAGGTTAAAACAACCACTCATCAACAAGCTAAAAATAATAGCCAGGGCTGGCCCTACCTTGCAGCAGAGTGAAGCAATCTGCTTCAGGCGGCATAATGAAGGGGGTGATGGGTGAGAAAGATGGAGGCAATAATTGTAGTACATATTCAGTAGCCATATGTGAACTGTATGCACATAGGCTTCTTTGCTTAAATTTGGGTTAGGCTCTGTTACCCCAATCCCACCTCCCCCCATGTATGCACATTCAATCACCCAGTGTTTAATTTCAGAGAGGGATTCTAACCCTGACAGTTGTTGGGGCCTCAGCACCTTATGGCAGGACCCACTGCAGATGCCTGAGCTAGGCCCTCTGTAAAAACAATAATAATAATTTTTACCAGCTCTAGCAGCTGCTATCTTTGTTTTCCAATGGCCCAGCCCAACATACTTTGCTGCCTGAGTTGGAGCATGAAATGGCTTCCTACCACCACCCACATACACACACACACACATACACACACACAAACACACAAGTCAAGGTGCATAGTACCCAAGGCTGACCAAGTTATTCTGAAATCTGAGATGTGAGTCAGGACCCTGAGCCAAGGTTTGAGCCAGAGCTGAAGGACCAAGCAAGGAGTAGGAGCTGAGGAAGCCAAGGAGTCAGAGTTGAGGAGTCATTGCTGAGGAACAGACTGAAACACACCAGAGGCAGGGTTGCAGCCTGAACAGAAAGCATTTTATTGCTCTTCTTCTCCAGAAAGACCCAATAGCTAGTCTGGATGAATAGGACCAATCTAGAGCCTGCTAAAGAGATGGCTTGCTGCATCTGACAACCACATATGGAATTAAATGTTCCTAGATATAGGCTTAACAACTTCTGATAGTTGATTGGGATCTCCCAGAGCTCTGATCTTGGCCCTCTACTATTCTCTTTCTACACACTGTCCCAGGGTGATCTCATCATCTCCCATGGCTTTCAGTATCACCTACATGTCAAGCTGTATCACAGAACATTTTCACTCCATCTAATCCCAGATGTCAAAGTGCCTCTCTGATAGCTCTGTATGGGTGTTTCACTGTTAACTCCAGGTCATTACGTCCGAGACCAAACTTCTCTTTTACCTCTCATATTCTGTCCATTGGCAAACCATGTTGCTACTCCCTTCAACATTAGAAAAATACAGCCCTTCCTCTCTGTCCCTTTACCCAGCCATGGTAATCTCTCAGCTTGACTACTGCTCTCTCCTCCAGCCTGATCTGCTGTTATCTCATCTTGGTTGCCTTATTTCTATCAAGCGCTTTGCTGCCAAATTCATTCACCTGTCACACTGGCCATGTGATCCCTCTCCTTAAATCCCTACACTGCCTTCTTGTCCACTCCCTGATCCTACAAAAGCTCCTTGTCTTTACCTTCAAATCATCCATGGCTTTGCCCCCTGTTTCTCTCAGCTCTTACATCCTGTTATATCCTTACCTATTACCTGTGTTTATCCAGATTCACTACTCTCTGCTCTGAAGGTTTCCTGTTCTGTCAGAAGACTGTGCTCTTTCTCTCTTGCTGCCCTATGTGCTTGGAACTGCCTCCCAGAATGCCTCTGTAACGCCACTTCTTAGGGCCAAACTAAATGTTTATCAAATCATGCATAATGTAGGTATGTGTGGTAGTTTTACTTACTCTCAAGTAAGCATGTATGGCCTTGATTCAGATCAGGACCACAATTCTCCAGGAGGGGTCAGGGGAACCTTTCCCCCATGTGTGTTTGTCCCAAAATGCCACACACACCATGGGGGAGGGGAGTTAAAAAGAGAGAGGGAAAAGCCTCTATTGACTCCAATGGAGCCTTTTTTGTCTCTCTCCCTGCCCCCCTGAAATTCAGGGGAAATTGGTGGATGGGGAGGTTTAATACTCTCCTAGTGCCGTGGTCCCAATCTGAATCAGATCCAGACACACTTACTCAGTAGTACGTAAAACTATTACACATAGCCACACTATATGTGATTAGACAAACAATTTATTTGGCTTGTACTTCTTTCAAAAACCTTCTAAAAAACCCACCATTTCTGTGAACTTTTGCCATTCCCCCTTAGTCCCCTCTCCATACTGCAATGAAGCCCCAAATATGTGGCACTGTATGGGTTTTATCTGCTGCAGTTATTTTAATGTTGTTTTTATTCACTGCGGTTATTTTAATCTGATTGTTATATCTGATCTATTGAGGTCTGTACTGTTGAGGTTTTTCTGTGTCATCTTATTGTGTTTGAATACTTTAATGTTGTTTTCTATGATCTTACAATGTTCATTTATTGACTATTTTAAAGTGCCCTGGGAGGAAACTAAAAGGCAGTTTAAAAATCCATTAAATAAATAAATAAAATACCTGTGTCTGCAATCACATATTCTTAAGAACATAAGAGGAGCCATACTGGATCAGACCATGGGGTCATCTAGTCCAGCATTCTGTTCACACAGTGGCCAACTAGCTGCCCACAAGAAACCCACAAGTAGGACATGACTGCAACATCACCCTCCCACCCAAATCTCCCAGCAACTGGTATACATAAGTATACGGTCTCTGATACTGGAGGTAGCATATAAGCATCAAGACTAGTAGCCACTGATAGCCTTATTCTCCATGAATTTGTCGTATCTCTTTTAAATCCATCCAAAATGGTGGCCAAAACTACATCTTGTGGAGGTGAACTTCATAGTTCCACTATGCACTGTGTGAAGAAGTACTTCCTTTTATCTGTTTTGAAGCTCCCACCAATCAGCTTCATGGGATGACCCCAGGTTCTAGTATTATGAGAGAGGAAGAAAAATGTCTCCCTATCGATATTCTCCACATCATGAGTAATGTTGTAGACCTCTATCATGTCTCCCTTTATCCTCCTTTTTTCCAGGCTAAACAATCCCAGCTGTTGTAACCTTCTGTCATAGGGGAGATACTCCACCCCCTTGATCATTTTAATTGCCCTTTTCTGCACTTTTTCCAGCTCTACGGTATCTTTTCTTAGATTGGTGACCAGAACTGTACACAGTATTCCAAGTGTGGCCACACCATAGATTTGTATAGGGGCAGTATGATATTGGCAGCTTTATTTTCAATTATTTTCCTAATTACGCTTAACATGGCATTTGCCTTCTTCACAGCAGCTGCACACTGGATCAACATTTTCATTGAGCTGTCCACCACAACCCCATAATCGCTTTCTTGGTCAGTCACTGCTAGCTCAAACCCCATCAGGTTATACTTGAAGTTGGGATTTTTTGGCCTACCTCAATTCCTCTTCCCTTCCACCACTGTCCTCTTGATCCTATATCTAAATTGTAAGCCTCTGGGGACAGGGTACCAGGTACATGGATAGCACACCAACATATAGAAAGGTTATCCCTCCACCCCATCCCAACAGACAAACTGCAGACTGAACAGATTCTGAGTGCATTCTTTCTACTGAATATGTAAACTATCCTTAAGGCTGACAACATATGGAGAGGAAATGGATGTAGCTCTCCCTCCCTTCGGAGACCGATTAAACAATTACCTTCAGCGATGACCAACATAATAAATAATAAAATAATAATAGTTGTAATATCCCATTTCCTGAGCCATCCCCAGATCCTGCTCTTTTGTTGTTTTGGTCCAAACCATGAAGTTGGTAGACGTGCAGCAACTCAGCAACCAGATGGAGCAGAGGCATATTAAGCAAATAGCAAAAAGAGGCCACAGCTTTAGAATTGGCTTTTATAGGCAGGATACAAAGTGCTTTATTAGTCTCTCCATCAAATAGCTTCCTGTAGGAATTGAAAAGACAGCTTGCAGGCACAAATCTTCTAGGTTCTTACAAGGACTTTGATAATGCTTTGAAAATTACATGTGGCGTGTTATAGCCAACAGGCAGTTTCCCAACCCAAACCAGCCCGCAGCCCCATTGGAATGTGAAAGTTCCCTTGAAGTTGAACGTCACTGAAATATGCTTTCATTACTTTCCTTAAGTAGAGGGTGTTACTGTAGAAAAGCAGCTAGGTGTGTTGGATTCCTTTCTCACTCTCTTTTAATTTAAGAAAAAAGAATGCCAAATGATTTGCGTATGACATTTACCACCTTCTGCAATATTCACCTCATTTTTCAAACCACTGAATATGGAAGACAGAAGTCATTTTGCAAGTGACTGTCAGAGCAAATGTATGGCTTTTGTGATAATCGATAGTAATAACAGAGAGGATGCTATCACAAAAATGGTCAGACAGCCATTATGTAGATACCCCCCTTTAAAGTGTGTATATAAATATATGTAGTAACTCCAATCTGTCAGCCAATCAATCTGTTGCACAGCTTATTAAATACAATAACTTGAATATAATGTCACACCATTCAAATGCTGTGATGCAGATGGGAGTTTCAGTGCTTTATTTCAATTGCAAACCCTGTAAGAAGTGAATGATCAATCTGCTTCTTCGCCCTGAATAAACGAAAACAAACACAGATTTGGACAGAGCAATTTCTATGGTTCTTGGGACAGCATCTCAGGAACCATAGGGTATGGCAGATTCCCACTCCCATGGCCATAGACACTACTATGGTAGCAGGGTATCTCAGATCAGCGGGTATCTGAGATCAGGCCATTCACCATCCTGCGCCTGGTTCAGCCACCATGGAAGCACCATGGTGACTGCTCTTCCAAGACTGCAACAGTGACCTAGAAGAGCTCAAGGAGGGCAAAAAGGTGGGCAAGAAGAAAGCGAAGCATGGTTGTGCAGGCTCAGAAGCCTATCTAACTGAAATTCCCTTTTTAAATAGAAGGAATGGAAGGTGAAATCACCTCCATCATGTTGGATAACAGGAACAACTCCGTATGCTTCCAGACACTTGGGGGTGATAGAGAATGCCCTTGTTGTCTGATCAGTTCCTTCTTCCTGCTCCCACCTTCCTCTTCCTTCTTGCTCCTTCTTCCTCTGCCTCTGCAGCAAGGAGGGCCATGTGTCTCTCTCCAGGAAGGAAGCAAGTGACCATATCGCATGTCTTCGCTTACTTACACTCACACACCCAGCTTTAGGGGGTGTTTGTAGTTAAACACAGTTAGATAGGCTTCTCTGATGAAGTGTATAAAAGCACTCATAAAGTATGTTGATTTGAACTTCTTTAAAACTGGCTCTAGCCTGTGTTTATACTGCCTCCAATACTAAATGCTGTGTTGCTATGCTTTCTCTATATAAAGCAACTCTGCTGCAAGTCACACCAGATTTCCCAACAGATCATTCCTCTTGCCCTGCCTGGTTCTTGCTGGCAGGGCTTTAGATAGACAGGGAGATCCAGAAAGTTTTTTAAAAAAACACAGTCTCATGTTCACAGAATCGGCACAACTCAGAAAAAGATAGTCCAGATTCATAGAAATCCAAACGTATTTGAATTCACTGTGGATTTCTCCAACATCCCTAATGACAGGGCAGCATCCTCTACTACACAGAGGTCAGTAGGCTAAGTTAAGGCTTAAAGGGGCACAGGGCTAGCTGCACGGCACACACAGCTCTGCCCTGCAACACCATGTTATTGCTCCGCAGCCCCTCTATATGTATAAGGGTAGTCCTGGCCCTGCTTTCCGCTCAGCTTCTTTTGTCCCTGGAGTCTGAATCCTCTCAAAATGGGCTTCTGTCTTCTGATTTCTAGCTTTTGAACTGCCGGCCTGCTGCCAACTTTACTTACATGCGCTCTTTTTCTCTCCCCCCAACCTTCCTCCCTCTTAGTGAATCAGAAGGGCAGCAGCTTTGCCAAGTTTCTGGTTCCATAGTAATGCTGTTCTTCCTTCTTAAGTAACAAGGTGTCCTTCCCCCCTCCCCTGCCTTGCCTTTCAATTTCCTGGGTTGACCTACTGCGCCTTCTGTGACCCCTTGGCAAGACAGCCATTTAACCGGCCAGACAGCTTCAGCTATGGGGCGGTATAGAAATATAATAAATGAAATAAATGAAATGAAATTGAACTCAAAAGAAGCCCATTTCTCAAGACCAGCTGTTGCGGGGAGAGGAAAGTTCCCTTTTTTTTGCAAATGAAGCTTTCATTCTGCCACAAATAATAGATGCAGAACTAGATTGAAGTGGGAACAAAGGATTAACGCACATGCACATGCCCCGGATCCCGGTGTGGATAAGCCTCTCCACCACACCTCCTATTTACACTTTTAAAAAGAAGAAGTGAATTCACACAGTTTCTCATTATGCCCAAATGTATCACTTTTAGTTTAGGCCTCGGTTTGGGTTCCTATGACTAAAGAAAGTGATTGGAATCACAGGGACATTCCATTTCTTCCCCCAAAGACCTAATGTTCACTTTACTTTTCAACACGATTAAGTCATCACGAGTTGATTTTTAGTACATCCATGTCATTTTTATTTTATTTTTGCAAATGAATCACTGCATCCCAGTGAGTGGGGGACAGGGACGACATCAAGGGTGGGCATGTCTGGGGACCTGCCGAGGGTCCATACCCCAGCAGGGGTCCATTGGCAAGATCCCCTTGGGCTTGCTTGTTGTTTTCACCATTGCAACGCTGTGTGCACCATGCAGCCAGCCCTGTGCCCCTTGACTTAGCCCGCTGACCTCTGGTGTAGTAGAGGATGCTGTCTTGTCAGGTATTTATTTATTTATTTATTTATTTATTTATTTTATTAATTCATTAATCGCCCATTTGGCTGGTCACTCAGCCACTCTGGGCGATGTACAACAATAAAAACAGTTTATACAATAAAATTCAACTTTAAAGCATCACATTTCTAAAATTACCCTAGCCCACCCCAAATGCCTGCCTGAACAACCACGTTTTTAATGCATGGAGGAAGCTCATTAAAGAGGGGGCATGGTGGAGTTCCCTAGGGTGTTGGAGAAAGGCTATGGTGGCGGCAGTGATGGCAAGGGAAGAGCTTCTTCATTTAGAATCAGAAATGATTCTCCTCATTGCTACCACTTGCTTGCTTGACAGGCAGAGAGCCAGTAGGCAGTGGCATGTACCTCTCTTCCTTCGTGCTGCCACCACTGCGAACAATCACGCTGCGAGCTGTCAGGTTGGAGGCTATGAGAGCTGAGACTGAAGGAATGTTGCCACTCTGCATGAATGCTGGGGACAATGTTTCTGGTTCTGATTCTAAATGAAGAAGCCCATGCAAATAGCATTGCCCTTATTTTCACCGTAGTCTACGTAAATCTTTACGTAGACTACAGGGACCAGATAAGGAACGCGAATGGAGGCTCCCTATGGCCGCCATTTGCGTACGCGCTTTTTTTTTTTTTCAAAGTCACCTGTGATAGGCTAAGTGACGATTAACGTAGCCTATCACGGCTGACTTTGCAGATCTAGCCATGACAGGCTACGTTAATCGTTACGTAGCCTATCACAGGGGTGTTTTTTTTTTCTTTTGAAGTTCGCAGCCGGGGAGACGGGGCACTTCTCCATGGCCTGAATTTCGGCCGGGCGAGGAGGGAAGCCTCCCCCCCCAGCCTGAACTTCGGGGGGAGCAGCGAAGCGCCTCCCCCCCACCACGAAGCAAGCTGCGAGACCAGGTAAGTGACTTTCGTGCACCCCTAAGCTCGGGGCGATTCCAGTTAGCTAATGTTGCATGCTTGGTGGATGTAAAGGCCCCTTTTATATAACATTACAGGTGTGAATGGAGCATTTCCACCTGTGTGTAACTAGGGATGTAGGACTGTGTAAAATCCACTGTGTCTGTGTTTCATGGATTGTCAGGTGCGTTTTGTTCCATCATCCGCCCACAGACGGATGCGAATTTTTTTTTCGTCACATGGAAAAATACACAAATAATTACATAAGTATTTACATAAGTATTTACATAATTGGATCACTGCCTTGTTGCGGCGAAGGGGCTTGCGTAACTCAGTGAAGCCATAAGCTATGCCGTGCAGGGCCACCCAAGACGGACAGGTCATGGCGGAGAGTTCTGACAAAATGTGGCCCACTGGAGAAGGAAATGGCAACCCGCTCCAGTATTCTTGCCAAGAAAACCCCATGGAACGTATCACAAGGCTAAAAGAGATGATGCCGGAAGATAAACCCCTCAGGTTGGAAGGTGTCCAATATACTACTGGGGAAGAGCAGAGGGAATTTCCAAGTAGCGCCAGAAAGAGTAAAGCGGCAGGGCCAAAGCCGAAAGGACACTCAGCTGTGGATGTGTCTGGTGGTGAAGAGAAAGTCCGATGCTGTAAAGAACAATATTGTTTAGGAACCTGGAATGTCAGATCAATGAATCAAGGTAAGCTGGAGGTGGTCAAACATGAGATGGCAAGATTGAACATCGACATCTTGGGAATCAGCGAACTAAAATGGACAAGCATGGGTGTTAATTCAGGTGACCATCATATCTACTACTGTGGGCAAGAATCCCTTAGAAGAAATGGAGTAGCACTCATAGTCAACAAAAGCGTGGGAAAAGCAGTACTGGGGTACAATCTCAAAAATGATAGAATGATCTCAGTACGAATCCAAGGCAAACCATTCAACATTACAGTAATTCCAGTCTATGCCCCAACCACTGAGGCCGAAGAAGCTGAGGTTGATCGGTTCTATGAAGACCTACAACACCTTCTAGAACTAACACCAAAAGAAGATGTCCTCTTCATCATAGGGGATTGGAATGCTAAAGTAGGAAGTCAAGAAATCACCGGGATAACAGGCAAGCATGGCCTTGGTGTACAGAATGAAGCAGGACAAAGGCTAATAGAGTTTTGCCAAGAGAACACGCTGATCATAGCAAACACTCTTTTCCAACAGCACAAGAGGCAACTCTACACATGGACATCACCAGATGGTCAATATCGAAATAAGATTGATTATGTACTTTGCAGCCAAAGACAGAGAAGCTCCAGACAGTCAGTAAAAACAAGACCTGGAGCTGACTGTGGCTCAGATCATGAGCTTGTTATTGCAAAATTTCAGCTTAAATTGAAGAACATAGGGGAAACCACTAAACCATTCAGGTATGACTTAAATCATATCCCTTACGAATACACAGCGGAGGTGTAGGGATTTACGAAAGTCACCTTTCGCGGATTATGTTGATGGTGGGGGGGGAGGTGCTCCATCCCTCCCCCTGGAATCCTGGAAGTACTTAAAAAAAAACAAATCAACGCACATATGCAAACGGCGGCGGCCACTGCCGCCGCCATTTGCGTTCCTTATTTTGGCACTTCTTAGTCTATGTCAAGATTTACGTAGACTAAGATGGCGAAAATAAGGGGAACGCAAATAGCGTAGCAGATGTTTGTTTTTTTTAAGTCAGCCATGATAGGCTATGTAAACATTTATGTAGCCTATCATGGTTTTAAAAAAAAACTTAGCCATAATAGGCTACGTAAATCTTTACGTAGCCTATCACATCTTTTTTTTTTTAACTGGAAATGGCGGTGGTGGCAGCCGGTCGGAAGACCGGCCGCCACAGCCGCCGCCAGCACCGAACCACCGCCAGAGCCGCCGCCGGAGTTGCCGCCGCCAGGAACATCCGCCCCAGCTCTCGTCCCGGGGGGGCGGGGAGGCAGACCATTCCACCACCGATTTCCGGGACCTGAATGCGCTGGCATTCGGCCTCGCCGAGATCCGTGGCAGAATTCTCTGACATCCCTATGGAGGTGAGGAATAGATTTAAGGGATTAGACCTGATAGACAGAGTACCTGAGGAACTATGGACAGAGGTCCATAACATTGCTCAGGAGGCAGTAACTCAATCCATCCCAAAGAAAAAAGAAATGCAAGAAAGCAAAGTGGCTGTCTGATGAGGCTTTACAAGTAGCTGAGGAAAGAAGGGAAGTGAAAAGCAAGGGAGAAAGGGGAAGATAAACCCAACTGAATGCAGAGTTCCAGAGAATAGCAAGGAGAGACAAGAAGGCCTTCTTCAATGAACAATGCAAAGAAATCGAGGAAAACAACAGAATGGGAAAGACTAGAGATCTCTTCAAGAAAACTGAAAATCTCAAGGGAATGTTTTGTGCAAAGATGGGCATGATAAAGGACAAAGAAGGCAGGGACCTAACAGAAGCAGATGAGATTAAGAACAGGTGGAAAGAATACAGAGAAGAACTATACAGGTAAGATCTTAATGTCCCTGATAGCCATGATAGTGCGGTCACTGAACTTGAGCCGGACATCCTACAGAGTGAAGTCAAGTGGGCCTTAGGAAGCATTACTAACAGCAAAGCTAGCGGAGATGACAGTATTCCAGCTGAGCTATTTAACACCCTAAAAGATGATGCTGTTAAAGTGGTGCACTCAATATGCCAACACATTTGGAACACTCAACAGTGGCCACAAGACTGGAAAAGGTCAGTTTGCATTCCAATTCCAAAGAAGGGCAATGCCAAAGAGTGTTCAAACTACCGTACAATTGCACTCATTTCACTGGTCAGCAAGGTTATGCTCAAAATCCTACAAGCTAGGCTTCAGCAGCATGTGAACTGAAAACTACCGGAAGTACAAGCTGGGTTTCGAAGAGGCAGAGGAACTAGAGATCAAATCGCCAACATTCGCTGGATCATGGCGAAAGCAAGAGAATTCCAGAAAAACGTCTATTTCTGCTTCATTGACTATGCTAAAGCCTTTGATTGTGTGGATCACAACAAACTGTGGCAAATTCTGAAAGAGATGGGAGTACCAGACCACCTGACCTGTCTGTCTCCTGAGAAACCTGTCAAGAAGCAACAGTAAGAACCGGACATGGAACAACCGATTGGTTCAAAATTGGGAAAGGAGTACGACAAGGCTGTATATTGTCACACTGGTAATTTGATTTATATGCAGAGTACATCATGAGAAACGCCAGGTTGGATGAAATCCTGGTTGGAATTAAGATTGCCAGGAGAATTATCAACAACCTCAGATACGCAGACGATACCACCCTAATGGCAGAAAGCGAAGAGGATCTAAACAACCTCTTGTTGAGGGTGAAAGTGGAGAGTGCAAAAGCTGGTTTGAAACTCAACATTAAAAAAACGAAGATAATAGCCCCATCACTTCCTGGCATATAGAAGGGGAAGAAATGGAAGCAGTGACAGATTTTACTTTCTTGGGCTCCAAGATCACCGCAGATGGTGACTGTAGCCATGAAATCAAAAGACGCCTGCTCCTTGGGAGGAAAGCTATGGCAAACCTAGACAGCATAGTAAGAAGCAGAGACATCACCTTGCTGACAAGGGTTCGTATAATCAAAACTATGGTTTTCCCAGTAGCAACGTATGGCTGTGAGAGCTGGACTATAAGGAAGGCTGAGCACCGAAGAATCGATGCTTTTGAACTGTGGTGCTGGAGAAGACTCTTAAGAGTCCCCTGGACTGCAAGGAGGTCAAATCAGTCAATCCTAAAGCAAATCAACCCTGAGGCCCCTGACTGCTCATTGGAAGGACAGATACTGAAGCTGAAGCTCAAATATTTTGGCCGCCTAATGTGAAGAGAAAACTCCCTGGAAAAGACCCAGATCCTGGGAAAGACTGAAGGCAAAAGGAGAAGGGGACGGCAGAGGATGAGATGGCTAGATAGCATCACCGATGCAATGAATATGGACTTTAGCACGCTCCGGGAGAGAGCGCAGGACAGGAAGGCCTGGCATGCTATGTCCATGGGGTCACGAAGTGTCGGACACGACTGAACGACTGAACAACACGTAACATTTAACGTATTGTCCCTCATTCCATTCAACATTTCCTCAGAAGAAACTGACATATTTTCCCATGAATTTATATGTGTAACCTTCGGGAAAGTTATGTGTAACCTTCGGGAAAAAATAATCCCAAAGTCCACGGACTCCATGTGGCCTGAGGTGGGTCGCTCCGCAGCAGACTCCTCAGGTTGGATTCTTAGAAATCCAAGCTCCTTTTAGTCCATATCTAATTTCTCCAGCACCCCTATGTGTAAAAGGGGCCTTTACAGCTGCCAATTACACAAAATTACCTACCCAAAGCGGCTGAGCTGCCACTGTTGCACACAATGGCACACAATGGCAGCTCACTAGGGAGGATGGGCAGCCCTGTGGCATTGTCAGGTACTTGCCAGGCTGTGATGAAGCTTGTGCCACACCGCAAGCAGGGGCGGGCAGTGGCAGGCAGAGGCAGCAGCTTGGTGAGTGCGTAACAAAGCCGGGTGCGGGTGAGTCCGCCCATTCCTAGTCTTGCCACAGTAGTTGACTAATTTTTTTTTTTTTAGTTGCCAAATCCTCAATATACGTTCCCTGTTGCATATCTTATTGTTTGGTTATATTGATGGAAAACCACAGCAGCAAGGGAGAGGAAAGCAATGAAATAAGGAAACGTTTCTATGCATTGTTAGACCAAAAGGTCACTTGTGATATCTTCTTTTTCATCAATTTGGAATCTGGAATACAAAACATTCCCATTACAGTAGCACAGCCCTCACTCAGACTGCAGCTGAAAATGGTCACTACCTGATAAGCGATTAGAATGGGCTTTTTAAACTCTTGATGCCCAGAAAGGAAGGTGGCCTTGACATTTTTCCAAGACCTGCAATGTTATCCTTCACTTGCTGTTTGGGACAGTGTGCAAATAAAAAGAGCTCATGTTAAAACTTCAGCTCCAAACTCATAATAATTTCCTCCTTGTCAGAATTATTGCCCAGCCGCTCACTTTATTGCTTACGAGCAAACATTAGCACATTATGAAACCAGGTTATTGGCTCAAAACCTACATAAATAAGGCAAAACTGCTGCTTTTATGGTGAGGAGGGTGTTATTAGATGTCAATCATAGAAATGATGGCTCGGCGTACTCGCAAGCAATAAAAGGAGAGCATTCCTGTACCATTTGGCTGTTTCTCATACGCTGTCATTGCTTGGCTGTCAGGTTGAAGGGTATGAGAGTTGAGAATGAAGGAATGTTGCCACTTTGCATGAATGCTGGGGACAATATTACTGGTTCTAATTCTAAATGATGAAGCCCAGCTCTTCCCTTGCTATCACTGCTGCTGTCATAGCCTTAGAACATCAGTGACAGCCACAGAGGAAGGGGAAAATGAACCCAGTCCTCCATTTGCCATTACCATTGCTGGCTTGGGGGGGGGGTATCTACAAGGAATGTATGAGGATTTTGTTCCTGTTTGCAAATCATGCAAACGACATGCCCCATTCATAACCCCCAATGCAAATGTGAGCAGGAACATAGTGCTCTGGGAATGTTTGCAGTTTCCTGAACTTGAATGTGAAAATCCACATCTGTGCAAGTGTAAACTTGCGCAAATATGCAAATCCCACCCTAATCCACATTTTCATGTTTTCCCAATGGAAAATGCACAATTTTCCCAATCAAGGGAAAAGAGCTCTCATTCGGGAACAGAAATGAGGCGAAATGAGTTTCAAGAAAGAATTCAGAGAACGTCAACAAGCTCAAACATTGCATGTTTGCCTATCCACAGCAATGTGAGTGGCCAATTTTTTAAAGGCCCATTGTATTTTTTCCCCATAAGCATGTGTTTGGTTTTGTTTTAAAAGTGCTACTTTACACATGACTGGTGGCACAGGAATAGGTTTCACTTGTCCAACAGCCTGTAGCACCCTCCAGCTGCAGGTAAGGATCAGACGAATAGAAGAGAGCTGAAAATTTCAGTAAGTTGGCTGGGCATCTCATTAGAAGTTTCTGTTTCCTCCAAATGTCACACATTGAGCCAAAAGTTGAGTCAATCAACATTTCAGCTCAGCTGTATATAAAGCACCACACCGTAGTGGCACTGCGGAACTGACAGGGACGACACAGCTCAGTAAACCTTTTGGAGGAACATGGCCTTAGCTTTCAGCTAAACGTAAAATTTAAAACATGCAAATTAAAGGAAAGCTGGCACATTTCTCATATCAGACATTCCAAGAAAGGAGCAGGGCCACCGAATATGCAAATACAGACTTGGTTTTTAAATTACCTTTTGTCGCCTACTGCAAAGAGTGAATAAAATCTGGTAATTATGTTGTATTGATAGGCACACTCGAATAGCAAGAGTTATTTTCAAAAGGTTAATTATTTACATAACCTCTTTCTCTTCAGCTCATCTTGCCCTAACTCTGTCTGTGCAAAGAATGTGGCTTTATCTTTTGCTTGTTTTTCAAATGCAAGAAGATCATTTCTTTCCCCAAGCTTGGTATGAGGACAAAGCAGTCTCATCCAAGTATCTCATGCTGTCCATCTGCTTTGCACGCAGAAGGTCCCAGCTTCAGTCCCTGACATCTCCAGGTAGGGCTGGAAAAATGCCTGCCCAAAACCCTGGAGAGCTGCTGCCCGTCAATGTTGACAATACTGGGCTAGATTATGGAGCAATGAACTGACTCGTTATAAGGCAGTTTCCTATGTTCTTAAGTGCTTATATGCAACTACACGAATGAATATGTTTTAACTTAAAAAAAGTCTACTTTGTAAACTTGACTTAAAAAAAACAGACAGTTTATGAAATATGCCATTTTCTCAAATCCAAATCTAATTCAAGCATGGGTAGAAGGAACAGAGCCAGAGATGCTTAAAATGCTCCCCATCTGAATTTTTCACCCAATGTGGGAGTCCTCAAATTGCCCGGATGTATCTGCAGGGAAGTACCAGTGAATTACAGTTTTGGTTTCTGAAGTTTGTACAAAGTGTTGTTCATACATAGTTTACTTTTGTTCTAGTCCTTTTGTTTACTTGCCTTTCTCCTCCCCCCCCCCATTGTATGGATGCATTTTTGTGGTGGTTTATGATATGCACAATATGCACATTGGTAATATATGAGGGTGGAGAAATGAACTAAAACGAACGAAAGTTGCTACCAGTCGCACATAAGCCAATTCTGGAATTAATTTTAGACATTTACCAAGCTTAACCAGAAAGAATATAGGGCAGCATGTACCCATAAAATAATAACAGAACAGATATCATGGTCCAACTAAATGTTATTTTAAAGATGTACAGTGCAGCTACATATTTCTCCCCTACTCAAACTAAGTAGGGATGGACGACTGCATCTCTGTCTGGGATCAGGGAGCTTGACGAACTGCCCCCTCACAGCTTGCGCAGCCCAGGCCTGCTTGCTGAGCTTCCCTGCTCACCCCGCCTGCCTGTGAGCTGTGCAAGCTGCCCCTCTTCCATACACCGACTGTCAAAGGCCAGCATGGGAAAGTGGGGCCTCAGTGCAGCCAGCCCGCAGCCTCTTGCCCTGGTCTTCTCTACAGTTGCCCCTCTTCCATGCACTGGCTGTCAAAGGCCGGCACAAGGAACAGGGGCCTCAGCGCAGCCACCCCCAGCCTCTTGCCCTGTCCTCCAGCAGGTGGGGTGGGGGAGACGAGGATAAGTGCCTCCTTCTTCCCTCCATCCCTACCTGCTACAGCAGTGGTGGCTGGGAACAAGCTGGTCATTTTCCATAAGGCTAGGAAAACTTATGGAAAACAATCAGCCTTTCCCGCACCACTGCCACTATAGCAAGGATGGGGGAAGGAGGAGAGGCTCTGCCTTCTTCCCCTCTCCTTGCTGAGGGAGTGGGCGCCCGAGCTCTTGCCCAACTCAGCATGTCGTGAGTCAGGCAAGAGCTGAGGTCCGTGAACTCGTGTCCGGGGGGCTGAACCGGCAGCTTCAAGCCGGGCTTCGAGCCCCAACCGGACGCTTGCAACATCCCTAAAACTAAGCACAGCAGACCCAATCCTGATCAGGACCCTAGTGTAGGAGAAGGTGTTTTCTTTTTTAGTCCTTTGCCCCCAGTGCAGTCCTGCTCAGGTTTGGGGGGGAGGGGACTTCTGTAATTTGTATTACTAAAAGAGGATCCATTCGTTACAATCACCCAAAACTTTTATAATAAATGGAGTGCTGTGAACGTTATGTGCATCAAATTTTAGGTTTCCAGAACATATGAAAGTACCCGAGCAATTTAGATATTCCTGTCAGTAATAAGTCAGTCTGAAGTGTCTTGATATCCACAACGATAAACAAATGTTGCATTGTACAAACATAGATACAGATTCTGAGCTATTACTGGAAGTTCTTCCTCCATCCAATTGTACTCTGATTGAACTATAAGGAACCATGGAACTCTTGCTGCTCAGTGTTCTATGCCACATGTAGATTAGGGTCAAGGTACACAGTATCCTAAAGACTCAGCTAGCAGCTATGTCTTTTTCTTACTCAAAAGGAAGTGTGGGGGGCCCAATCTGGATCAGAACCCTAGCATGGGGGGAGCTTTAATCATTTGCTCCCCTACTGTGGTCCCATTCCACATCAGGGGTGTGTGCCGGCAATTTGTATTGCAAAAGGAAAAGAAAAAATGATCAGTTGAAACTTTTGAGTAAGGGGGTGGTTGATTTTGCTACAACTAGGGATGTCACGAGAGCCCATGTAGGGGGTGGAGTCTGACAGACTCCTCCCTGCTTGGGCCCCGGACACAGCTTGCTGAGCCCCTGCCCACTGAGCTGCAAGACCCTCCAGGACTTACCAGTCCCACCCATGAGCGCCTGCAGCCACCCGTCCCCTCTGCGAGTAGCCATTATATGCAGAAATTGTGACTTCCTATTGTCCGTAAAAAAAATCATGTGCACAATGGCCAGCACTTTCCAGCTGGCCATTGTGCACAAAAGTTAATTTACAAAAAATAGCGAATCGCCATTCTGACATATAATGGCTACTCACACAGAGGATGGGCAGCTGTGGGCACACTGCTTGGCGGCAGGGATGATGATCCTTTCTCCCCCTTCCACCCTGGCTACCATGAAGGTAGCACCTTGACTGGAGGAGGACAAGAGGGAAACCCCCCTCATCCTCCTCCTCCCATCAAGCTGCTGCCCTGTTGGTAGCTGGTCCTGGGATGGGAGGGGGAGCAAGGAGCAAAAATAGCAAATGGCGATCCGCTATTTTTAATTTACAAAAAATAGCGAATCACCATTCCGACATGTAATGGCTACTCACACAGAGGATGGGCAGCTGTGGGCATACTGCTTGGCAGCAGGGGTGATGATCCGTTCTCCCCTTCCCACCCCAGCTACCATGTAGGCAGCACCTTGATGGGAGGAGAAGGATGAGAGGGGCTTCTTTCTTTAGACTTCAGAAGTCTTAAGGCTTCCCCCTTTAGACTTCTGGCTGGCTGTAACTAAAACCTCAAATGGAAACTCCACCCCACCAAAATGGAAGTCACCAGCCTCCCCTGCTTGCAACATACCACTGGGATATTTACTTTCCCACCCTCCACCCCATCTGATGTCTGAGTTTCCATGGCAGCTGCCGGCAGGGCGTGTTCCAATGTCTGATCTCACCTTCTAGGGGAGGAACTCTCTCTGCCCTTATCAGGGAAAACCTGACACATCCCATATCCCTGGGAAGGTGCCCCGTGGACCATAAGATTGAAACCTAAGTCAACTACAGATAATATCCCTGTGCTGTGCAACAATTCTTTGGATCTATATGGCAAAAGTTGCATATACTCTTGTACCATGAGTATCTTGCATGTGTGATGCCTTCATCCTGAAAGATGAAAATATCAGCAGAAATAAAGCAACAAGTTTCTCACAGCACGTGCAGCACAATCCTGCAAATGTCAACAAGGGAGAGGGCCTTCTCAGTGGTGGCCCTCCAACTGTGGAATGATCTTCCCGATGAGGTCCTCCTGGTTCCAACTTCCTTATCTTTTTGGTGCTAGGTCAAGACTTTTCTCTTTTCCCAAGCATCTGGCAGCATATGGTGCATTTTAATTAATCCTGGATTGGTTTTATGGTTTGGCTGATTGCTCAAAGTGGTTTTCAGATATATGTTGTCTTGTCTTTGTGTATACTGTTTGTCTGTTGGTGTGTTTTTATATTTTAAATTTTGCATATTATACATTTAATGTTTTAACCTTTGTAAACCACCAAAGAGCTTCAGGTATGGGGTGGTATAGAAATAATAATAATAATAATAATAATAATAATAATAATAATATACAGAACTGTGCCCTATTCAATTCAATGTGATTTTCTCCCAGGTAACCGTGCGTCATTGTAATTCTAGCCTATCCTGCCTTGATTTAGTTTCCAATACTTCCCCAGTTTCAAGAACATCTTTCTTTTCTTTTTTCTTTTCTTTTCTTTTGAAAGGCCACTTGAACCTGTGATAATATTACAAGGCCTTTTAGAAAATGCTGTTGATTTAAACACAGGCACACACACCCAAACCAGCACAGATAGCTGGTGAAATTAAGATTAGCTAAGTGTTCAACCATCCAGGTTTTTGAAGCAAACTTGGCTTTTCTGAAACTGCTTGGTGTACCGTTAAGGTTACTGACTTTCCTTATGCAAAAGTATTCAGCTAAGGATGTGGAAATTAGAAAAATTCGACCTGTGTAGGTTCTCCTTAAAGCTCCACCTTACAGTTCCACCTTCAGCTCAGTTGGACTCATGTCCGTATCAAATTGTGAGGCCTTTTTTTGGCATGAAAATTGCAAAGTACTTTGGTTCGTACTTGGGTGCAAACTTGGCTACGCATTCAGAAATAAGCAATCTAATCCCATTCTTTAAAGCGTGCTTGTGTGCATTTTTTTAAAAGTGTGTACCTTTCATGAGCATTTTTCTAATGCATACATTTTAATTTTTTAACTCATTCCCCCACCCACCTCTAAACAGAGAAAAGGAAGTACTTCTTCACACAGCACATAGCTAAACTATGGAATTCGCTACCACAGGATGAAGGGATGGCCAACAATTTGGATGGCTTTAAAAGGGGGTTGGACAAATTCCTGGGGGAAAAGGCTATCAATGGCCTACTAGTCTTGATGATCATGTGCTACCTCCAGTACCAGAGGCAGAGAGCCGAAGTATAGCAGTTGCTGGGGAACATGGATGGGAGATCACTGTTGCACTCATGTCCTGCTTGTGGGTTCCTGGTCGACAGCTGGCTACTGTGTGAACAGAGTGCTGGACTAGATGGACCCTTGGTCTGATCCAGCAGGGCTCTTCTTATGTTCTTAACAGCATCACAAGCTCAAGAATGTACGAGCTTTGGCCACAGATTGTGTTCCCGTTTGAATTCAGTGAGTATAAACTAGAGAATGTTGTTTATGTTCCCAAAACATGAGAACATATCCCATTTCCAACCCCAAACACAAGCAGGAAAGTATGTACTCCAAAAATGCTCGCCAATTACCAAACTAGCATTGGTGCTTGAAACAAATTGCATTGGGGAAAAATGTGCATTTTTGGTGTGCTTTTTTTTTTATGTGCACTTTCCCCATTCAAAATGTGCACTTTTTCCATTAGAACAAAATGAAAAAGAGTGCATATTAATGTGGGAAACAAAGCAAACTGAGCTTCAGTGTGGTGTTTGGAGAATCTGGACAAATGCAAAAAATGCTTGTTCGCCCATCTCTGGTGTGAATGGTATAAATTATGGTCATAAACAAACAGAAACAAATGCATCCCTATTTCTGCTGTGAATGTATCCAATCACTGAAGAATGCCATATACAGGCACACAGTTGATAACATTTTCAGTCCCATGGCAACAAAATTAAGGTGGGAATGGTTTTTCAGGGAAAAACACCTCCAGATATGCTGAAACAAATGACAGAAAGGAAGCAAGTATCAGCGGAAAGGAGATGACCAAGTGATTTGTCTGTTTTCCTGAGGTGTCCATTCCTATATGAAAGACTTGTGGTTAACAGACTGAGGCTGGGCCAGCATTTGCTTATTGATCCTTGATGCCTAAGGATTAAATATGCCATAAATGTACGGCTGTTCAGGATTATGCATACTCAGCATGTACCATATACATGCACACACATATATTGAAAGAAAGTGGCCAAGGTGGAGATGAGAGGAAAAGATAGCAATCACTGCTTTTGCATGCCAAATATTGCATTCCAATGATCCATTAACTGCTTTCTCATTCCTCCATAAGCTATTAAATTATATTAGTGTGGATAATGGAGAAGCAGTCCAGCATTACAAAGGCATGAAATACAACAAATTTGCATTATTAAAGAGTCAGGTAAGCTACAGGTTAAAGGGTCCTCACATTCTCTACTTTTGATTTATTTATTCTGTAATTCTTTATTTTATTTTCTGTATACCCAAGCACCCACACCTTCCACTGGAAATAATAAGCATTATTAAAAGTTTGAGGTCAATTGAAAGGGACAGTTAGGTTCTGCCACTTGTCGCTGCCACCATATTTTCAGGTGGAAGAAAGCACCGAGAAGGAGTTGAATCATGAGCTAAGCCTCTTTTACCCAAAGCAAAGTACAGCCCGCAGGAAGTTAAAACAGAATTAGTTAAAAAGAAAATTGCAACCTTTAAAACTAGAGCTGTGTGCAAATGGCCTCTTGAAATTCTCCACCGTATTTACGAGCAGAGAAATTTGGAAGATAATTTCACTGAATTTCTCCAAGAGGAGAAGAAATTCTCCACAGTTTCTCCAAGGTAGGGCTCCCCATTGGCAGGGCTTGTAGCACAGCTTCTTTTTGGTAAGGGTTTTGGAGGTCTTCATGCTGCAACAGCATCAACTGTCTTGGCAGGCTGGCCCCCAATTTGCATCCACCACAATGCAGGTGGGGGCAGTGTTGTGTCCAGCTCCAGGGATGAGATGGAGTTAGCGCTCTGCCAAAATCTGTCCTCCAATTTCCTGAAAGTTTTCTCCCTCCGTGAAAGAGGCTTCCCGTTGTTCTGTCTCATTCAGGATGTTTCATAGTTTATTTTTGTGGTGTTTTTGAGCTTACCTAATCACAGCTAGCCTCCCAGGCTTCCTGCACATCCTGATCTGAAAAAGCCTGATGGGAGAAATTACTGCATGGTTCCTTAAACTGGGGTTTAATTGAAGTGTAGGAAGCTGAGGAGGCTACAGGCGTCCAGAGAGATGATTGTACAATGAAAAACAGGACACTCGTGCTCGCTCCTCAGCCACCTCCTAAGTAAGATAAGCCCAAGAAACCCAAACCCAACCCATGAGAATTTCTCTGAAATTTCTTCACCACTGAATTTCTTTTTGAAAGCAATTAATCTTCTATCAAATTGAATGAGAATGGTCAAAACAATGTGGGAGAAATTTTCGACACAACATTATTTAAAACCTTGCAGGCAAAAGGGGTCATTGCTGGTTATATGCTGATGGACAAAAAAAACAGCTTGAATATGTTCTCTGAGGGTATATTGGAAAGACAGAGAACCTCAGCAATGGCTGGACTCCTTATGAGGGACATGGGATAGATTCACCATATTGTGTAGAGAGTTCTATCTGGATCCGAATGAGGTCTCCTGTCAACCTAAGCTTCACTAGACTATATGATGATGATGACGATGATAATGATGATGTTTTTATTTCATTTCATTCCTATACCACCCAACAGCCAAGGATCTCTGGGTGGTTCATGAACTAGCACTGACTAGCACAGGAGCCTCAAGGACTTGGCCTCAGTGATGGCCTTAGCGGCAAGTTCAAAGGTCTAAAGGCATCTAAATCTCCTGTGGTCTGTATGCTAGAAATTGGCCCTCCCAGTACCTCCAGGTATTGCACTATGGTAATGTGGGGGGGGCCCTATCCCCGTGCTGTGAGGGCCACAGCAGGCATGGAGAACTCAAGGGAATCCCAGCATGACAGGGGAACCAACAGGTCAAAGCAAGTGCCCAGTTTCATCTGGAATCCACTGGATTCCTTGAATTCCATAGAATAATCTATTTTCAGTTACATTCTGCTGGCATTGAGTGGTGAGTTTCGATACTAAACCCATACGCCTATTTGAATTTTGGCTTGTTTCATTTATTGCTGCCATTCCTTTTATATTGTCAGTTGCTTACTTCAATTAAAGGCTCTGTCTGTAGGAATGCATATAATGTTTAGGTTTGCACTACAGCATCGGTTTCATAGATTTCCTCAACCTGGTACCCCCCAGATGTGTTGGACTACAACTCCCATCATCTCCAGCCACTCCTTCCCAATGCTGGGTGGGAATGATGTGAGTTGTAGTCCAACATATATGGGGGGTGCCAGGAAGGGGAAAGATGTAAGGGTTATAGTATACGGAGTGATTTTTACACATTCATGTGTTGTTGTTGTTGTTGTTATTATTATTATTATTCCCCACCTTTTTCTAGGGATGGACGAAAGGGACTTACCTTGTCCCGCAGCTTGCTTCGCGGTGGGGGGGAGGCGCTTCGGTTCTCCCCCCGAAGTTCAGGTGAGGGGGGGAGGCACCCCGCCTCGCCCAGCCGAAATTCAGGCCGGGTGGGGAGGCGTCCCATCCCTCGCCAGCGAAATTCAGGCTGGGGAGGAGCGCCCTATCTCCCCGGCCGCGAAAAAAAAAGTAAAAAACAAACAAACAAACACACACCCGTGATAGGCTACGTAACGATTTACGTAGCCTATCACGGCTGACTTTGGAAATCTAGCTGTGATAGGCTACGTAAATCGTCACGTAGCCTATCACGGGTGTGTGTGTGTGTTTTTTTTACTTTTTCATTTTGTAATAGCGGCGGCGGCAGCCGGTCGGGAGACCGGCCGCCGCCCCCGCCCCCGCTGAACCGCCGCCGAACCGCCGCCAGGATCAGCCACCGAGAGGGACATTCGCCGAAGGTAAGTCCCATCCCGGGGAGGGCGGGGGGGCAGCAGAGAATTTCCCCAACACTTTCGGGGGGCCGAATGCGTCGGCACTCGGCCTCCCAAAGATTCGTGGAGAAATTCTCCACCATCCCTACCTTTTTCCCCGTACTGGGACTAGGGATGGCCGAGAAATCCACCACAGACTCCAATGAGGCCGGATCCTTTAGAATCCGGTCCCCCGGAGTCCGTGGCAGAACAGACTACCCCCCCCAAATCCTCCCCGGATGGACCCTACCTGTTGCAGGCCAGTCTGAGTCCATCCACTGCTGCCGTCCATCTGCTGCCCGGGACTGCAGCCACAAATGGTGTGTGGTGTAGGCGACGCCATTTGCGTCCCTGCTTTTTTCAGTGATAGGCTACGTAAATATTTATGTAGCCTATCATGGCAAAGAGCAGGGTCTCAAATGGCATCCCCTAAGCCGGACACCATTTGCGGCTGCAGCCTGGCAGTGGATGGAAGTCCGGCTGCAGACGGGCCCGGCTGGCAGCTCTGCAGACTCGCCATGGAGCAGAGCCGGCCAGGCAGGATTCCATGGGGAGGGATGGATTGCCTCCCCTCACCCTGCGGATGCCCGGACTGGAACAGTAAGCGGGTTTCATACACCCCTAACTGGGACACAAGGCAGCTTACAAAAATTAAAACATATACAATTAAAACATATGAAAATATACAAAAGTTAAAATATAATTAAACAACAATACAATTAAAATTATATTAAAACATTAAAACAGCATTTTAAAACAGCATTTTAGCAGCTTACCCCAAGGTTCCAACTATGTCCCAAAGGCCTGCTGGAACAAGAATGTTTTAGTCTGCCTCCAGAAACACATCAAGGAGGGAGCCATCCTAGCCTCTATGGGAAGAGTGTTCCACAGCCACGGGGCAGCCACTGAGAAGGCCCTCTCCCGGGTTCCTACCAAACGTGCCAGTGACAGTGCTGGGACTGAGAGAAGGGCCTCCCCAAAAGATCTCAGAACACAGGCAGGTTCATAATGGAGGATACAGTCTTTCAGATAACCTGGACCGGAGCTGTACAGGGCTTTATAGGTCAAAACCAGCACTTTGAATTGTGCCCGGAAACAGACTGGAAGCCAGTTAAACTGTTTTAACAAGGGAGTTGTATGCTCCCTGTAGCCAGCCCCAGTCAGTAGTCTGGCAGCAGCTCTTTGGACCAACTGCAGTTTCTGAACACTTGTCATAGGCAGCCCCATGTAGAGCGGATTGCAGTAATCCAAACAGGATGTAACTAAGGCATGTGTCACCATGGCCAGATCAGACATCTCCAGGAATGGGCACAGTTGGCGCACTAGTTTTAACTGTGCAAAGGCACTCCTGGCCACTGCTGAAACCTGAGCATCCAGATTTAGGGCTGAATTCAGGAGCACCCCTGAACTGCGAACCTGAGACTTCAGGGGGAGTGCAAACCTATCCGACACAGGCTGACTCGCTCTTCCCTGATCTGCCTTTCAACTGAGCAGGAGCACCTCTGTCTTGTCTGGATGAAGTTTCAATTTGTTCTCCCTCATCCAGTCCATTACTGATGCCAAACACTGGTTAAGCACAGAAACAGCTTCCTTGGAATCTGGTGGAAAGGAGTAGTAGAGCTGGGCATCATCAGCATATTGGTGGCACCGAACTCCAAAACGCCAGACAACCTCTCCCAGCGGTTTCATGTAGATATCAAACAGCATGGGGGACAGAACAGAACCCTGAGGGACCCCACAAGCTAATGGCCACGGAGTCAAACAGGCATCCCCCAACACCACCTTCTGAGTTCACCCCGCAAGGAAGGAATGGAGCCACTGTAAAACAGTACCTCCAAATCCCATCCCAGTGAGGCATCCCAGTAGAATACCATTGTCAATGGTATCGAACGCTGCTGAGAAGTCCAGCAGAACTAACATGGACACACTCCCCCTGTCCAGTTCCCAGTGTCAGTCATCCGCCAAGGCAACCAAAGCTGTCTCTGTCCCATACCGAGACCTGAAACTAGATTGAAATGGATCAAGATAACCATTTCATCCAGGAACCCCTGGATCTGGGAGGCCACCACACGCTCTAATACCTTGCCCCCAAATGGTACATTAGAGACTGGATGATAGTTATCTAGTATGGTAGGGATGTATGAAAGTCACTTACCTTTTAGCGAAATTGATTTGGGGGGGGGAGGCGCTCCATCCCTTCCCCCTGAAATTCTGGCCGGCCGGCTCCGCTCCACAGGGATTCTGCGGAGCCGCCGGCCAGCTCCGCCAGCGGCCGGACATCCGGGAGCTGGCTAGCAAGGACGCAAATGGCGGCGGCCGTAGCCACCGCCGTTTGCGTCCCTGCAGTCAGCCGTGATAGGTTACGTAAACATTTACGTAGACTATCACAGTGTCTTTTAAAAATCTAGCCGTGATAGGCTAAGTAAATCTTTATGTAGCCTATCACTTTTTTTGTTTTGTTTTTTTTTAAAACTGGAAATGGCAGCGGTGGCAGCCGGTCGGAAGAGCGGCCGCTGCAGCCGCCACCACCGCCAAACCACCGCCGAACCACCGCCGGAGCTGCCGCCGCCAGGAAGATCCGCCCAAGGTAAGTCCCATCCCGGGGGGGGCGGGGGGGCAGACTGTTCCGCCACCTATTTCGGGGGGCCGAATGCGCTAGCATTCGGCCTCCCCAAGATTCGTGGCGAAATTCTCTGACATCCCTATAGTATGGTGGGATCCAGGGAAGGCTTCTTCAACAGAGGTCTCACAACTGCCTCTTTTAAGCATAATGGAACAATGCCTTGTTCTAGAGAGGCATTAACCACCCCCATTGTCCACTCAGCCAGTCCTCCTCTGGCCTCTTTAATAAGCCAGGAGAGGCAAGGATCCAGCATACATGTGGTAGCTCTCACCGCTCCAAGGATTTTGTCCACATCCTCGGGCTGCACAAACTGAAAAGAATCCATCAACACTGAACAAGCAGGAGCCAAAGTGACATCCACAGCATCTGCATCAACTACAGCATCCAAGTCCAAACGGATCCGAGCGATTTTATCAGCAAAGTGCTGGGCAAGTTGTTCACAGTGGGCTGTCGAGTGGTCAGAATTTCCATCACATGGGCCAGGATGTAGAAAGCCCCTGGCCACTCAGAGCAGCTCTGCTGGCCAGCTCCCCGCAGATGCAATGGTGGCAGAAAAGAAAGACTTCTTTGCTGCCCTCACTGCCATGGAGTAGGCTTTCAGATAATAAGCTCTAGCCCATGTTCGATCGGACTTGTTCCATGTTTTCCACCAACGTCGCTCTAGTCTCCGTCTCATTCGCTTCATTGCCGCCAATCCCCTAGAGAACCAGGGCGCTGGTTTGGTTCCACTCCATGAGAGGGGAGCTCCCTGTGTGCATGCGTGCACGTGTAAGTGCATACCATACATAAAAACTAAATATTATTGCAAGAATAGCAAATTAGCAGGAAGCTGTGTCTGCCAAACTGCTATCTCAGTGAATTGATCTTTCATTTCATCTCTGGATTTACAGAAGCTGTTCAATCAAGAATAAAGTTATGATTGATCGCCCAGAGAGCGTTGGCTATTGGGCAGTATAGAAATGTAATTAATTAATTACAATTAATTAATTGGATGCTTTGGTCCAAAGAGGCTGAAAAATGTTGAGAATGTATGCAGTTATTGTGAAGATGCATCTTGCTTGCTCATGTAAAACTGACCATAGGTTATCAAAAGCATGGCAGATTTTAGGATGGCCCCCAGAATTTCTAGTTCATGATTTGGAGATGATGAAACCACAGTACCCAAACCAATTTCCCACCCACCGCTGACATTTTGTGTGTGAGATTAAAGGATTCTTTGGTTTCTCTCATGAAAATTCTTCAGGCCCTCTGCACTAGTAAAAGCTGTTCCTTCTTATTGATTTCCCACAGTCAACACAGAGACAAATTGTGTGATTCCTAATAATATATGCACTGAGGAAACTTGGGTAATAAAAGTGTTTATTATGTGGCAGCATGAGAAATGAATGTAAAAGGATCTCAATTCAATCATAACTTTATTCCCAATTGAACAGCTTCTGTAAATCCAGAGATGAAATGAAAGATTAATTCACTGAGATAGCAGTTTGGCAGACACAGGTTCCTGCTAATTTGCTATTCTTGCAATAATATTTACTTTTTATGCATTTTATGCACATACCCATGCATGCACGCACACAGGGAGCTCAGGTATGGAAATGGCCATGTCTCTAGCCAGAGTACAATTACAATACTGATTTTGGGGGGCCAGGAACCAAGGAGGTGTCCAGACTGTTCCTTACATGCCCAATCCAAAACCTTCATTCAGAAGAGAACTATATACTTATTGGGATAAAGCTCTTTAATTGATGTTTTGTTTATTCATTTTTAAGATGTATATCCCATCTGTCTGAAGAAAAATAAAACATTTTATTCAAGGCAGAAGATATACAGACAAATTAAACACAAATTAAAGCATAAAAGATAAACTAAAAATTATAGATGTTTCTGAGGACCCGGGGTGGGGTCTTTCAGTGTTCCCTGGAGTTGCTTCTCTTCTCTGTGACTGAAGACTGTGGTGACTGAAGAGTTAGTAGTAGTTATAGGCAGGGCATCTGCCTCCCAGAGGTAGCGTGGGAAGTACCCTGGTTGTTGTTAGAAGTTGTTGTTAATGTGGCTGATTGCAGTTAGAGGCTCTATGCCTCGGTTGTGTTGTTTATTCAGATAAATAGTTCCAGAATTCCTTTAACGCTGGATCTATTACTAGAGGAACCCCTTTTAAAGAGGTTTTATATCCAGCATGGTGTAGTGATGAAAGTGTTGGACTGGGAGCCGGGAGATCCGGGTTCAAGTCCCCACTCGGCCATGAAGCTCACTGGGTGACTTTGGGCCAGTCATGACTCTCAGCCCAACCTACCTCACAGCGTTGTTGTTGTGGTGAGGATAAAATGGAGAGAGGAAGAGGATAATGTAATCCACCTTGGGTTTCTCGCAAGAGGGGAAAAGGCGGGATACAAATGCAATAAATAAATAAATAAATTATAAAACAACAAGTAACAAAGCTTTCCAACGTTTCAAAACATTCACCTTCTCAAAGTGGGGGTCTCCATATTTGGGGAAGAATGAAATACTCTGCTAGCTCAGGTGCTACTAAGCTTAGACATCTTTGTGTCATGGCTGTGTGGGCTTTTTCCCTTCTGTCATAACTAGGCTTTGCAGTACCCCCCTTTTTTTTCCCTACTGATCTCTCTGCTTCTGTTGTCAATCCCTCTCCCTCTGTGGCAATGTTCCTCACTTTCCACCCAGCTCCCCCCACCCCCACCTCTTGGTTCTTGCCATTTCTTCCATTTCTCCCACTATTTTAGTATTTGCTTCCTAGTCTTTTTGCTTTGGTGTTTAAAATCTGTATTTTAAATCCCTGCATTGCTGCTAGGTTTTATTCTGGTTGTACTGTTATATTGTGGTTTTAAGCTTTCATATTTCATATTGTTTTATGCTGTGCTTTGTGGTTTTAATTTTTGTGAACCGCCCAGAGAGCATTGGCTATTGGGCAGTATAGAAATATTTATTTCACTTCTATACTGCCCAATAGCCGAAGCTCTCTGGGAGGTTCACAAAAATTAAAACCACGAAGCACAGCATAAAACAATAGAAAATATGAAAGCTTAAAACCACAATATAACAGTACAACCAGAATAAAACCTAGCAGCAATGCAGGGATTTAAAATACAGATTTTACTTATTTATAAGTAAAATCTGTTCTGTCTCCTGGCCATGCCACTTGCTTTTTTATTATTATTATTATTATTCTCCTCCAGCCTTCCCATTTAAAGGCAAGATTGCTTCTCCACAAAGCACTTGCTTGTAAGCAGGACTAACTATAATAGCTCAGAGGTAGAGTTGCATGCATTGCATGCAAAAAGTCTGAGGCTTAGTCCTGGCATCTCCAGCTAGAGTGGGGAAAGATCTCTGTTTGAAACCCTGGAGAGTCACTCGTGGTCCAAAAGTAGACAATGGACTGCTGAATGAACCAATGGCCTGAGTCAGTATACGGCAGCTTCCAATGACAAACTCTGACATATAATGATATTCTGTCCAGGATAACCCAAATTCTGCATTAAGGAAAGCTGAATTGTGTAACCTGTATAAATTATGCACATTAAATACATATATGCAAATTTAGGCCAGTCCAAATCACTCAACAGCAGACTTTGCCTCTCTTCATTTGGATTCACAGTGGCATGGAAACCACTTGCGAGTGGACAGAGGGAGAAATGATGAGACGACACCAATCGATTTGGGATAAAACAGGGCCACATTTATTGATAGATTACAATCTGCGAAGAAAGCACTGGCGGGCACACCACCAACAAGACCAACATGACAGGTGTAGAGTGAGGCATTCATTGTCTGTGGTGAGGCGTCCACCCTCGCCCACCAATCGGACATCACATACCCAGTTCTGGGCTGGGAGACCTTCCCCTGTCAACCCCCCCCCCTCGAGCCACAGAACCCGAGTGGGTGAGGAGAGTTGGCCTCAGAGGTAAGCCATGTCTCCCAACTGGGGCCACAAAACCCAGAGCCGGAAGCCTCAGGCCTTAGCAGTCACCTGAAACGGTGCCTACGAATGCTCACCTGTCCACTCCCCCAGCGGAGAGCCCGCCCGGAGCCGCCACAGGAGGGCGACAAGCCTCTGCTTACTCGCTCTCCCCCCACCTGCGCAGTAAACACTCCCAAATGCCCCTTCGCAGATCGGCCAAAAAGACATCATTGCCTAGTTCGGTGAGATGAACACCATCCGCCCTGTAGAACATCCCCTGAGCAGGAGAAATTTCAGGGTGGATGATGGTCCAGTCGCCCTGTTTGATTAGAAAGTTCCCAATTTCTCTGTTGACCTTTTTACGGGCCCTATCCATGGCACAAGGATCCAAGCCATCCCTCCAGGCCACTCTAGGCAGCAGGTTGGACCAGATAATGGTGATTCCCGGCCAGCGACACCGAATCAGCCACAAGTCCTCCCAAGCTTGAAGAATCAGGGCCTTGCCTTTTAGCAGGCCTAGATAGTTCCCCCCTAAGTGGAACACTAGAATCTGCAGGGGAACCTTCACCAGCCCTTGCTGGAATAAAGTGGGCAGGAGGCGCTCCCAGCGCATCCCACGTCTGCCCAACCACTGAATGGTGGCATAGCGGCTGAGCCCTAGCTGGGATCCGCAGCTGGAGAAGGCCCTCTGACTGGCCCAAAAAACCATACCGTGCCCGCAGATGAGCACCTTCAGTGGATCACTTGCACTCCAGCCATCTAGAAGACCAAGAAAAGCAATGAACAGAAATGTCCACACAGGCTAAAGGCCTGGCAGTGGCCTCATGTGTGCCTGATATGCCTTGGAGCACCACCTACTGACAGACTGCACTTTGTCTGATGTGAACCCCAGAGATGCAGAGGTGGAGGCAGCCCCAATCCAGAAGGAATGTGTGCCAAAACAAAGAGTACCCAAACCCAACGCCTTTAATGCCTGCTGTGTGACTACCCAAAATTGATATTTGGTTAAAGGAGAGGAGTCTCTGTAGCAAAAAAGGGGGCTGGGCAGATTTCCCTGAACCTTGAGAAAGTCCCTCAATGTGGTGAATGGACAGAGGTCCAGCACGGGGGCTGGAAACAGGGACAGGCTGACGCCCCCCCCCCGGTCAGTCTTGGACCTCCTAAGCCGAATAAAGGCCCCCTGCTGAGAAAACTGTAAGTCATTAAACTGCAAGGCTCGTCCCGACAGGTCGCCCCTAGCAGACACCACCAGCTCTGATATCCTGAATGCCCCAAAGAATGCTGTAAGAGCCGTAGCATGAAACAAAGTGGCTTCATGAGAAGATTTGCACAATGAAGGCCACAGATCCCACAAACCCAGCAATATGTCTGGCGACAGAGGGCGTCTAGGGTCAGGAGGCACCGGGAACCCTCTGGACCAACCCTGAAGCATCCGCCGGACTCGGAGGTCCACAGTGTTATCTGCTACACCCTTCATTTTAGACCAGAAGGCAAGCGCAGCAAGCCTACCCCCGATGGTCCAGGCTGCTAGACCCCACCTGTGGGCATCCACGCAAAACTTCAGTAAGTGATAAACCAGTATTGGCCAGCACTGTGGGAGATGTGCGGCCACCCGGAATGAAAAGAACTCCCTACCTGATCTGACATAAGTGGCTCTCGTGCTAGAGGCTAAGGACTGCAGGATGGCCTGTTCTTCCTCTTCCAGCCAACTTCCCAAAGAGTGGCTGGCTTGGTGTCTGGTGTAGCACGTGCCCAGGGGGCCATTTCTTGGAAATGCTGCACCTGGTTATGTGACAATGCATCAGCCAAGGCATTACCCATGCCAGGAATGTGCCTTGTACGGAATAAAGTATTATACCGGAGACACTACAGAGTGAAAACCCGAAGCAAGACCATGACCCTATTGTTGTGCGATGACAAAGAATTAATGACCTGGATGGTGGCTTGGTTGTCGCACCAGAAATGGACGACAGAATTAGCAAGCTGGGCCGCCCAAATGTGCGCAGCAACATATATCGGAAAGAGCTCTAAGAAGGTAAGGTCTCTTCCCACGCCTAGCACTAACCACTCTGCCAGCCAACGTGCGTGTAGGGGTGCACGAAGCCCACTTACCTGGTCTCGCAGCTTTTCGCGGTGGGGGGGAGGCGCTTCGCTGCTCTCCCCCCGAAGTTCAGGCCGTGGGTGGAGGCTTCCCGCCTCGCCTGGCCGAAATTCAGGCCGGGGAGGAGGCACCTCGCTTCGCCCGGCCGCGAAATAAGAAGTTTTTTTAAAAAAAAAAATGCCCCCGTGATAGTCTACGTGACGATTAACATAGCCTATCACGGCTAGATCTGCAAAGTCAGCCATGATAGGCTACGTAAATTGCCAAGTAGCCTATCACGGGTGACTTAAAAAAAAAAAAGCGCGTACGCAAATGGCGGCCCCCATAGGGAGCCGCCATTCGCGTTCCTTATTTGGTCGCTGTAGTCTACGTAAATCTTTACACAGACTACGGCGAAAATAAGGGCAACGCAAATAGCGTTGCCCTTATTTTCGCCGTAGTCTACGTAATCTTTACATAGACTACAGTGACCAAATAAGGAACGGGAATGGCGGCTCCCTATGGGGGCCGCCATTATCCGTACGTGCTTTTTTTTTTTTTTAAGTCACCCGTGATAGGCTACGTGACAATTTACGTAGCCTATCATGGCTGACTTTGCAAATCTAGCCGTGATAGGCTACGTTAATCATCACGTAGCCTATCACGGGGGCGTGGGGGTTTTTTTAGTTTTATTGGAATGGCGGTGGCGGCAGCCGGTCGAAAGATCGGCTGCCGCCCCCGCCCCTGATGAAGACCCGACGAACCGCCGCCGGGACCCGCCGCCGGGAGGGACATTCGGGAAAGGTACGTCCCGTCCCGGGGGGGGTGCGGGGGGCAGGGGGGGTGCGGAGAATTTCTCCCCGAAACTTGTTCGGGGGGCCGAACACGTTGGCGCTCGGCCCCTCGAAGTTTCGGGGAGAAATTCTCCGCCAACCCTACGTGCATGACACCATCGATCGCGAAGCACAACCCCAAAGCCTAGGGCCCCAGATGAATCAGTATGAATCAAATGAATCATGTATCTGTAGTTCTGCTTCCAATAGTAACTCCTTCCTCCAGAAGGAAACGCCATTGAATGTCTTAAGGAAATGCAGCCACACAAAAAGATCATCTTTCATGGCTGATGATACCCGAATGCAATGGTGCAGCAAGCGCAGACCCCGCATGGCATTACAAAGGCATCTAAGGAAGGCCCTGCCAGGGGCAACTACCTGACAGGGAAAATTAAGATCCCCAGCAACTTCCTGCAATGCCAACAGTGTGACTTTCTTGGAATGAAGCATGTGCAGAAGCATGTGCAGAATCCTGTCCTTTAGGGCCTGTAATTTGTTGGCCGGGAGCCTACACAACTGATTCATGGAGTCCAGTTCTATGTCCAAAAACTTAATAGTGGGGGAAGGGCCCTCAGTTTTTTCCCCCGCCAAAGGTACACCCAGCTCATTTGCAAGGGCAGAAATTCCCGCATTAGCCGCGTGCACTGACGGGTGCTGGATGGACCCGCAAATAGGAAGTTGTCAAGGTAGTGCACGACGCTATGGGACCCGATTTTATCAATCAGAGCCCATTCCAAAAAGGAACTGAACTTCTCAAACATAGCACAGGACACGGAACATCCCATGGGTAGGGGCCTGTTGACGTAAAACTGACTAGAAAAACTGAATCCCAAAAGGTCGAAGTCATTGGGAAAAATTGGCATGAGGCAGAATGTGGATTTAATGTCGCATTTCCCCATGAGGGCCCCAGGGCCCAGTGCCTTCACCATGGATACTGCCATGTCAAACGGCATGTAGTGAACAGAGCACAGGTGCTCAGGAATGGCTTCATTCACGGACTCCCCCCTGGGGAAGGACAAGTTGTGGATCAACCGGTATTCACCTGCAGCCTTTTTAGGCACAATGCCCAAAGAGGAGACCCTGAGGTCAGGGAAAGGGGGGGAATCAAATGGACCAATGACCTGCCCTGCGGCCACTTCCTTATTGATCTTATCTAAGACTAGCTGTTTGAAACCTGCAATAGATTTCTGATTCCGGGAAATTTGGGCCTGGCGTTGGCCCCGAAACAGAATCCTGAAACCCAGGGAAAATCCCTCTTCCAAGTAGCGGGTGTCCTCCCGGAGTGAGTAGCGCTTCAAAAGGCGCCATAGAGGCCCCAACTTAATTGGACTGGGCCCCTTTTGGCGGAGGTTGTGGGCTACCCCCGGACTTCCTACCACCCTGCCATTCCCGATTTGGGCCCCACTGACCTTTGGCCTTTGGGCAGCCAATGAAGGCGTGTTGTCCCCCACAAATGGAGCATGCATGGCGAAATCTGCATGGGTTTTTAAAGCAAATGCTCTTGGAGCCAAACTCCCAACAGAGAGTGCGGTTTTGAACCACCTGTCCCGCTTCAGCCTTAGGGGCTGAGGCGGGCGTCGGCTTAGTTAATATGTGCCCACTATCAGATCACTCGCCAAAACCTGGCCTGGCAGGGGTCATAAACTGCAGCCAAAGATCCTGATCTTTGGAGTCCCAGTGTGGGGTCAAATGCCGCCTGCATATGAAAGGATTCATCAAAGGCAAGCCAGGCTCCACCCTCATATTCTGTATAGGCCCTATATATAATATCCAAATACTTAGTGAGGACCCAAGCACGCTCTGGGTGCTTTTGCTGAATGACACCCATATAGATTAAGAAGCCGGGCAGCCAATGTGCCCAAGTGCATGACAGCTTCTTATGCCTGACCCTCCCTATCGCCAGATTTCTCCCCCTCCTTTGTTTCAGACTCTCGGAATAACAGGGAAAAGACGTCAACGAATTCTCCCCGGAGTTTTTTCTCTTTTGTTGCCGGCAATAGGTGATATCCCAGGAGAGTGGATGTACCCCCGGTCAGGATTGCCCTTTTCCCTACCTGGGCATAAGGGTCCTTGCCACCCGTCCCAAGCTCCTCAGAGCTCTCGCCTATGGGGCCATGCCACACAGCTGCGCAGGCAGCAATGTCGGATGGAGCATGTTGAGGAGCCACCCCGTCACCGGCCAAAGGAGGATCAGCAGCCGGAGGAGCTGCAGGTGCTCCCCCCCATCGACCCCACCAGTGGGGTTCGGAGCAGGGACAGGGGCCCCATGGGGTCAGGCAGATGCAGGGATGCCCACCGTAATGGCGGCCCCACCCGGTGCGGCATGGCTTAGCGCCGGGAGTGTGTAACCTGGGCCAAAGCAGTGGGGCAGTAAACCTGGTGGAGGGAACCCTGGGATGCCCCCTGCTGTTGTGTGAAAAGGCCAACTCATACCTGCTGTAAAGGGGAACCACCCGTATGGCAGGAACTGGCTCCAGCCGGTCAGTGGCACTAACCCCCCAGGGACCGGAACCTCACCTGAAAAAAGGTTGTTTGCAATGTCAGGGATCTGGCTGCAGTCCAAAACTGCAGGAGCCAGTGAGACAGGTGCCGGCGACCCTTGCAGAGGAAGGGGCTGCTCCAAAAGTGAGCATGCAGGCGCTGAGGCTGGTGCAGATGCTGTTTGCCCACTGATGACCTCCCTGGAAGCCTTGATTGCTTCCAGCCTCTCTGAAATAGATAGCAATAGATCCTTGCGAGCTTGCCCTCTAGTAACCCTTGAATCCAAAGTCTGGGGAGCCCGCCTGGCAGGGGTGGTTAATGCAGGGATCCCTAAGTCCCGCTCAGCAGCCTCCAGTCTGGCCAGAATGAGGGCCATGTCTTGATCCTCATCGTCGGATGAGGAAGAGTCGGCCCTACAGAAGTGGCGCTTAGCTGGGGGGCAGGGGGCTTCGGCAGGGGGGCAAGCGGCTTTGCCTTTGCCTTTTTTACCTCCCAAACCCTTCTTGGGCAGCATCGCTGTGTGTTGGGAAATGCGCTAACCAACTTTAGAATGGAACCCTGGATGAAATGCGCTTACCCTACTTCCCTTCAAGAAATTTATGCATGTATATATTTGGAGTGTTTCCAATTTCTATATTTCTATAATTCTTATTTATTTATTTATTGGTAATATTATTATATATTTATTTTACGTATTAATTTTTGTTTGTTTGTTTTGTTTATTATTATTATTATTATTATTATTATTATTATTATTATTTATATTAAATCACACCCTATTAACTTTCCAGGCAATGCCTTATGCCTTACAATAGCTCCCCTCAAACCACCCCTTGTTTTGTTTTTCCCCTTTTCTCCTCCCCCCACTTTCTTTATATATCAAAGGGGGTTCAAGGCACAACAGGCCACCAGGGGGTGGCACAGAGCTAAAAAAAAAAAAAAAATCCAGGAAAATCCTAAGTGTACTCCTGGGACGAAAGACAGGGAGCAGCCAGGAATGGCCTACGGAGCTGAAAATGGAGGAGGTAAGCCCAAGGCATGGGAACACTTTCCCTTCCCTCCCTCCCTTTGTTAATTGCTACCCGGAAGTGCCGGGAAGCCAAACGGAGACCCCACACACACAAAAAACTGGCACAATGCTAATGCTAGGGGAGCGCGCAAGGGGCGAGACAAGAGACTTTCCCCCTCCTGAAATCAGCTGAGGGGGGCCTGAAATGCCATGGCAACCCAAGCAGGGACCTCCCTAAAGGAAAGGAAAGGATGTGCGAGAAGCCTCGCGCCTGTGCCAGGGGGAGAGGGGAGCAAACCACGCCGCTGAGTAGCCGCCTCGTCCTGGGGATGCCGCTACTGCTGCGCCACTGCCGCCGAGTGTTGGGAGAAGTCAAGGACAGGACGGAGGATGCTGCCGCTGCGCTGCCACTGCCACTGATGAAGAGGGCGCAAGAAATTCCAGCTGAAATGGCCGGAATGAGGAGGCAGTGGGGCAGCGCGGCCTAAATAGCAGCCAGCTTGACCCGCCCCTTGGTGATGCCAGGGGCGAAGGCCAATGGCCTTCACCCTTGTCCTGTCCTTCCCCCCGCCACCCGCAACAGCCCTTTCCTCCTGTGGCCAGGCAAGCCGGGCACGGGGTGAGGGCACTTCCTCATAGTGTAATCTCATATAGCTGTGGCAGATATGTAGATTCCAGGACTATGTGGGAGTGTCCGTTCAAGTGCATCTTTCTCAACTGATGGCCTTCTTCCTGGATGATGAACAAGCGGGGGAAATCCATGTAATTGGCTCTGCTCACATTGGTCCAGTATTCATCATAGCCTGTTGGACCTCCAAATGTGGCAGTGGATACATTGCATTGGCACTCCAAGTAATGTGAGAAGGCCACTGTCATTGCTTGAGTACAAGGTAAAAAGAAGAACCAGAAGAACCCATTCAGGGTGCCCCATTTGGACATCGAACACTTATCCTAGCAGATAATAATTAAACAAGCAAGCACAAGGGAATGGTTTCTTAAATAAACAAAGACAGGAAAGCTTCCTGAATGTCCTCTTTTTTCTCTTTCTCTTTCCATTTCTAATCTTCCTTCCTTTCTTCTTCCTTTCTTCTTCTTGAAAGGCCTTTTTGCAGCCTCCAAAAGCTTCTCTCTGCATCAGGGGATGTGCAGAACGGATAAATAGCTAGAGGTGAAAGCGTAATTAGAAGATGCAGAGTTAAAGGTTGCAGAGTTAAAGGCATTTGAATTCTTGCTGGCTGAGGAGATTACGAGAACCATGTCATATATTTCTAAAGTTTTCAAGAGGGGAAGATTAGCTGGGGCACATGGCTAGTTTCTTTTCAATGTATTTCGTGGCATGAGATTGTCAGTTCCTTTCCTTAGATGCCTGCTCCCAATGCCAACGACACCCTATTATTTAGTATTAGCCAGGAATGGATTTTGCTCCCTTTGGTCTTTATCATTTTCTTTTTTTCCTGTCTCAGCAGGCGAGATTTGACAGAACTTTAAATACTGGGCCTCCTCAACTTCTGGCAGCAACATAAGGAGGAGCAGTTTGCAAAGGACGTTCTTCCATTCATAGCCCTGCTATCTACCGCTGAAGAATCTGACTAATGTGGTCAGGATTGATTCTGAGCACAGGGAGATAGTTAGCAGCTCAGATTCAGAAGAGGAGCAGCCAGAACAGGGGGAGGCTTTTTCACAGGCCAGTTCAGATATGGGTAGTTGTGCTTCTCAGGTTACCATCTCCCAGATGGCCAGGCATGATGCTTCCTCCTTACCCCCACCCCCCGTGAGAAGCAGCGAGCAGGAGGAGGAGGGGATTGAGGACTGTGACCTAAGAGATGCGAGGCAGTGGCACAGAGCTAAGAGGAAACGTCAGGGGCGGAGCTCAGATGTTCAACCCGGTTAGCAATGTATGAGAGACTATGCAGGGAAGCAGCACACGAGGGGCGGGATCTCCATCCCTAAGTTAGCTTAGCCAGATAGCCTCCCTTTCAAATAGCTGGCAACTTTCGGTAATCCCATTTGAATTCCCTGGAGGCATTCCTTTGTAGCCAGAGAGTCTTTGAACATTTGCATCTGTAATGAACCTGTGAATAATGAATTAAAGGCGTGAGACTGAAGCCTTTCTATTTGTGTGTGTGTGAGTGGTTAAGGATAGAGGAGGCCAAGGGATTTGTGACAGCTTGACTGATTAAAATCCTGTGAGATAAATCTTGGAAAGGTTAATTTCAGCAAACTTTTTTAAAAAGAAAAAAAAAAGAATATATATATATAGTTCCTCTATGATATCTTTAGGTTAGTGCTTCACATGCTAGCCTATTTACTGAGCCATCAGTAATAAGTTATTTGACATCTCACAAGGTTTCATAATGGGTTCACGGCACTCATTCATCAATCCAGAAGGGTGATAAGAATAAGCTGATTTCAATGCATCAAAAGCTTCACTGCAATTTTGTAAAATAAATAAATAAACAAACAATAATCAGAATCATGATGTTTCATAATTCGCTGTGCTTTTTGTTGTTGAAATCACTGTCATATTGGTTTAGGTTGGCTTATCTTTGGGTAAACTGGCATTGCATTTTTCATTGGATGATGTCATGAACAAGAGACCTTCAGCTATTGAGAGGTATAGAAATGAAATAAATAAACAAACAAACCAACAAAGGCACCATTTTTTCTTTGGCTCATTGACAGAAGGAAACATATTTGAGATAAAGGAAGTGAAGAGAAAAATTTAAAACAGTTTCATTTTATTTATTTTATGTATTTACATACCACTGATTTACATGTCACTGAACATATTCAAAAACATCTCTAAGTGGTTGTATCTCTAAGTGGTTAGAGATATCTTTAGGCCTTAATACTTAAAATGTCTGTATTTGTTTTCATTCTTTCAAACTGCCCTAACTTCTTCTTTTTAAGCAATGCTTGCTTACCCACATAGTCTTAGATCATAGAATCATAGAATCATAGAATAGTAGGGTTGGAAGGGGCCTACAAGGCCATCGAGTCCAACCCCCTGCTCAATGCAGGAATCCAGGTCAGAGCATCCCTGACAGATGGCTGTCCAGCCTCGTCTTGAACGCCTCCAGTGTGGGAGAGCCCACCACCTCCCTAGGTAATTGCTTCCATTGTCGTATTGCTCTAACAGTCAGGAAGTTTTTCCTGATGTTCAGCCAGTATCTGGCTTCCTGTAACTTGAGCCCATTATTCTGTGTCCTGCACTCTGGGATGATCGAGAAGAGATCCTGGCCTTCTTCTTTCTCTGTGAAACCTTTCAAGTACTTGAACAGCGCTATCCTATCTCCCCTCAGTCTTCTCATCTCAAGGCTAAACATGCCCAGTTCTTTCAGTCTCTCTTCATAGGGCTTTGTTTCCAGTCCCCTGATCATCTTTGTTGCCCTCCTCTGAACCCTCTCCAGGTTGTCTGCATCCTTCTTCAAGTGTGGTGCCCAGAACTGGACACAATACTCCAGATGAGGCCTAACCAGTGCTGAGTAGAGGGGGACCAGTACTTCCCGGGATTTGGAAGCTATGCTTCTATTAATGCAGCCCAAAAGAGCATTGGCCTTTTTTGCAGCCATATCACATGGTTGGCTCATATTCAGCTTGTGATCAACAACAATTCCAAGATCCTTCTCGCTTGTCATGTTGTTGAGCCACGTATCCCCCATCTTGTAACTGTGCATTTGGTTTCTTTTTCCTCGGTGCAGAACTTGGCATTTATCCCTATTAAATGTCATTCTGTTGTTTTCTGCCCAGCACTCCAGTCTATCCAGATCACTTTGAATTTTGTTTCTGTCTTCCGAAGTATTAGCTATCCCACCCAATTTTGTGTCATCTGCAAATCTGATCAGCATTCCCTGCACCTCCTCCTCCAAGTCATTAATCAAAATGTTGAAGAGCACTGGGCCCAGGACTAACCCACTCATTACCTCTCCCCAGTTTCAAAAGGTCCCATTGATAAGCACTCTTTGAGTCCGATTCTGTAGCCAACTGTGGATCCACATGATCGTTGTTTCATCTAGCCCACTTTGAGCTAGTTTGCTCATCAGGATATCATGGGGCACTTTGTCGAAAGCTTGCTGAAGTCGAGGTATATGATGTCTACAACATTCCCATGGTCCACAAGAGAGGTTACTTGATCAAAAAATAAGATCAGATTCATCTGGCAGGATTTGTTCTTGACAAATCCATGTTGGCTTCGAGTAATCATGGCATTGTTTTCAAGGTGCTTCCAGATGGATTGCTTTATCATCTGCTCCAGAATTTTCCCAGGGATTGATGTCAGACTGACTGGTCTGTAGTTCTCAGGTTCCTCCTTTTTACCTTTTTTGAAGATAGGGACAACGTTAGCCCTCCTCCAGTCATCTGGCACTTCCCCCGTCCTCCATGATTTCTCAAAGAGAATAGACAGTGGTTCTGAGAGTTGTTCTGCCAGTTCCTTTATCACTCTAGGATGCAGTTCATCTGGCCCTGGAGGTTCAGATCACTCACCTTTCAGTACATGGGAAACCGTTGGGACATCAGCAAAGTCAGGTTGTTCCTCAGATTAAGAATTAGGACCAAGGAGGTCTTGCCACAATTATATTTAATGCAGAACCTGATCTAGGCCAGAGCAAGACAGGATGGGGCCCAGAAACACCAGGGCAGACAGGAAGGAAGTTAGCAGATGAGACTTAGAATAGGAGAGGACGTAGAGCAGGCTCAGGAGAAAGAAAAACAGAGTTTGCAGCAAGCGTATACCAACTTCAGCAAGCATACAGATGGGGAAGTTCAGAAGCATGGAACAACCAGGTTGCCACCAGCAAAAAAAAAAAAAATCATTACATTTATCCCCCACCTTCTGCAGATTCCATACATAGGATTCCCAGACAGACTCCCATCTGGGCACTAACCAGATCCACTTTGTGCATTATATGCCTTCAGACAAATCCCCAGGACCAATTCAAAACAATGGAACCATGATTTTATGGCAATTGGAGATCGATCTGGTTCACACACTGTCCCAGTAGCTGGATCTTACACATAGTGGGGCACAGAAGCACATCTAGCTCTCACACACACTGCCCTTAAGACAGGCCATAGGGCAGTGCATAGATCATGAAGAAGATCCCAGTATCTGGCAACAGCACTTAAAAGTATCTCATGCAGCAGTGCTAGGAGGAACCTCTGCCCGGGTACATGGAGAGGCATTGACAGTCAAAGAGGGCAGTCCTCCTGAGCCAGATGGACCCATGGTGTGACTTACTATGAAGTAGCTCCATATATTCATTGGCTCCCTATGTATGCAGAACAAGACATATGGTGAATTATATGTACATATCCCTACAATGTATTTGCACCCCACCCAGGCAACCTTTCCACCCGAGACTTATGTGCTGTGCCTTTTTCTCTACCTCCCTGCCCATAAAACAATAAAACTTGGTGGTTGACTTTAGCACTGAGAGACACATCAGATGTGCAGTAACCATGTCTACACCTACAGTCCAACACTGTTAGGAACAGGACATTACCATTAGTCCTTGCCAGGCCGGAACCCCAACATTTAGATCCTACCTTGAATGGGATGATCCTGAAGAGTCTGAAGAGGTGGGGAATGTGGCCAAGACAAGCCAGAGGTAAACTCCATTAGATCAGGACTCAGGAAGGTAGAGCTAGATGTCATGTTAAATATTCTGTTGTAGCTGATGTTAAGAGAAAGAGGGCAAAAATATATGGAATATTGGCAGTTTCATGCTTTTTATCACATCTACTTTAGCCTTGAGGTATGGTGGGAGGGAGATGCGACACCTATACTTGTGGTTCTTTAGAGGTCAAAAAAAGCACCCTGAAGTGTGCCCAGAGAACAAGAGGAAGCCCACACAGAAACTTCTGCATCATAAGAACATAAGAAGAGCCATGCTAGATCAGACCAATGGACCATCCAGTCCAACATTCTGTTCACACAGTGGCCAACTAGTTGTTGACTAGGAACCCACAAGCCAGACACATGAGCAACAGCACCCTCCCACCCATGTTCCCCAGCAACTGGTGTACATGGGCTCACTGCCTCTGGTACTGGAGGTAGCACATAGCCATCTATCTATCTATCTATCTATCTATCTATCTTTCTATCAAAACATTGCTTGACCGCCTTTCAGGGCAGAAGCTCTCCCAAGGTGGCTTACAATAATAAAATACATAAAACAATTCAAATATTAAAAGTGATAAAAATATAAAAATAATAAAAACAGCAATAAAATCCAACAATAAAACCAGCAACAAGGTTAAAAGCAGCAACAGCAATGTTAACAGCAGCAGCAGCAACAATAGCAGTCATATCAAAAGAAGTCCAAGGTAAAATAATATGTTGCGAGCGGAGATGGGTTAAAGAAGACGCAGACAACAAGCTTGGGTTGAAAATTGGCCCACATTTATTGAAATACCTGCAAAGGGGTAACTAGGACGGGCATCTAACTGTGTCAGCGGCTAGCTGGCACTTCTTGGGCGAAAACATACCCAGCCTGAGGGGTGGCGGTGATCTCACCATCCCTCCGGACTGCCCCTTCTGGGGGAGGTAGTAGACCTTTCGGTGTCACCCCCAACCTGGTGCCGCACAACACCTGGGTGAGTGAGTAGGGTTGGTCTCCCAGGCAACCCTTATCCCCCCGCTGAGCCGCACAACCCGTTCGGGGGGCCTCAGGCATCACCTGTCACCAAAAGGTGCCTCTGCATGCACACCATCCCTACTTTCCTGTTTTTGCCTGTCCTAGCCGCCACAGGAGTCACAAGCCTAGAACTTGTGAAACTCCCCCCACCTGCGCAGAAGAACTTCCCACAGGCCGCTTTGCAGATCAGACAGAAATATGTTATTCACTAAATGAGATAGGCGGACACAGTCCTACCTGTAACGCTCCCTCCATGTCCACAGAATTCCCTGGCGGGTGGTGCATCCATCACCTCATTCACATGGCCATAAGCCATTTCTCTATGCACTTTCGGACGTGCCTCTGCCACTGGCAACGTCATTCCATTCCTTCCCATTGATCCATGGGAGCAGTGAGGGCTGCTATAGGCTACTTCCGGCCAGGTATGCCGGACCACCTACATCTCAACCAAGGCCTGTTCGATCAGGTCCTCGCCTGGCTTACAGCCAAAGTCATTCCTCTCAATGTGCAGCACCGGGACCTGCGGAGGAAGACTGACAAACTTTGGTGGAACAGAGTGAGCAGGGGGCTCCCATCATATGCCACGACTGTGAAGCCACTGGATCTTAATGTGACAGGGTGACAGAAGGTGAAGTCTGAAGACGACATACAAGCCCTCCATGCAGCTCCAGACAGCATAACGTGCCCATGTAATAGCACCCATATCGGCGTACGATGAGTCTGCTGGTCTAAGGAATAAGCACATTAAAATGTAATAACATGCTTTAGAGAGAAACCTCCAGTGGCTACCATGGAGACTGCTTCAATGCAACCACAGTGGGTTCTGAACTGCAAATTACCTAGGCCTAGCGGGGTAGAGCTAATGTAGAAACTGCCCCAAATTGCCTTTAAGTCAACAGTAAGCCGTTGAAGTGATAAAACGGAGGCCCCTCCTCAGACCCTCAGCATTCCATGAAACCCATAAGGTGCCGACAGGGCATAACCCATTGACTTGTGTTTGGCCGTGGGCCACTGCCATGCCCTTGTCATGACGATCAGTTTGATCACCAAATACGTCAATGGGTTACATTGGGCCAGACCTGTATCTTGAAGCATATCAAGGCCCTCCGGGACAAGTCGGCCTTGGGAGCCCAAACCAACCCTGAATTCTGAAGTAAATGTTTTACTGTAAAGCTCAAATGGAGGGCTGTTGCCCCCGGAGCCCAAAAGGGGTATCTGGAGAGAGAGGGTGGCTAATTTACTAAAGCAGGCAACCTCTGTGCCCAACACTATATTGCACGCCAAACCTAAAATCTGACATGGAGTCAGTGAATCCCACCATTGTGGGCCAGAAGGCTAAATGGCCAGCTTGTGACTTAAGGTCCCAGATAGTCTGTTGTTCCTTAAGGAGGCGTGAAATTGCGGCCACTGATCTATAGATAAGGGCCATGAATCCTATCGCTGAAGCTTTGTCTAGGTGCGCAGCACCCCCTACCTGCTGTGTCGCAGGCAGCTCCTGTACGGAGAGCCATGGAATGCAGGCTGGCATGCCTGGCTTCAGTATCCCGGACTCCCATGGTACTGCAAGGATGGGATCTGGGAATGGAGCACCCACGGGGCTAAGGCCCGGAAGACGTTGATCTACTTTCCTGACAATTGGGTTTGCCTAACCCAGTACCTGGTGGACCCAGAACCAGATGTTGTAACACCGACTCTGGAGCGCGAACACACTGACACATGACATGACTTTCCAATTTCAGGAGGACGGAGAATGAATAGCGTGGTCATGTTGTCATACTGAAGGGAGGGTGTTACTGACTTGGCTATAAGGTCATCCAAAATGTGCTTGGCGGCGGCAGCAGCCTCCACTCTACAGGCCGTTACCCACAGCACGATAGGACCTGCCCTAAGAATCTGAAACCCCTTGGGGTGGCGGCGGAACCATGTGAATCTGTAGTCCAGCTTTGAGGAGAGGCTCACCCTTCCAGAAGGAGGTGCCATTAAAGCCTTACTAAGTTGAAGCCATGCCTATGGATACATGCACACAGCAGAAGTGACCCTGGTTCAGTGGTGTGGCAGCCGCAGTCCCTGCACTGCCCAAACTGAGCCGGCGCGAGAAGGCATGGTCAGGGGCCGCTACCCTAACTATGAAAAGAAGATGTCCTACCATATCTTGCATGGCCCCCTAAAGGAAAACCCTAGGAAGATGTATAACTGCTTGGAGCTGTGCCCAAAGGACCTGAAAGTTGTCCTGAGGGAGGCGATAATAACGCCTAAGGGTATCAGATTGGCTTCACCAAATGTTGATGTGGGAGACAGGCCCTCAGCCTTTTGTGAGCTAAGGAACACTGAGGTAACAGGAAAGGGGAGCAATACTTGCGTTAGGTCAGAACATTGACCACCATCTTTGGACTCCATGTAGCACATGCCCATCAGGGACCCGTGGCCGGGATCCCAGACCAAGACAGCTGCCTCAACGAAGAGGTGTGTCGCACTGAGCAGAGATGATCAGGGATCTCGTGATTAACTGACTGACACTCAGGGAAGAGAGGTTACGAATTAGGATAAACTCCCTAGAGGATTTCCTGGGCACCATTTTGAAAAGGGAGATCCCTAGATAACGGGGTGTGGAAAAAAGGGGGTGGCATAACCCGTCTACCATTACTGCCTTGTTAACCTCTCATGAACCTGTTGACGCCTGGCGAGGAAAAATGTTGCTTACGAGGTAAGGATGGCATATGTTGACCTAAAGAAAGGGGGAGGGGTCCTAGAACATAGCATAAAACTGTGATCCAAGTTAAGATGCGTTCCCCCAGTTGGGGTAGTGCCTTAAAGCCAGAGTAGCGGCACCAACCTAACCAGGCATGGCCAAGCCGAGCTTCCTACAGCCTTGGCCTTTCCAAGGGGGACCCTACCATCCCGGGGCATTGGACAAGAGGTGCATGAGGGCTGACTACTACAAGGGAGCACTCACGACGGAAACTGCACATGTCGTGTCCTGGGAGTATGTGCCCTTGGGGCTGTATTCCCAGCACAGACAGCGGTGCTGAAGCAGCGGACCCGCCATAGGCCGAAGGCCAGTGCTGGAGACAGCCAGGTGAATGTGGCCACTGCCAGAACTGTCGGCGAACCCGGCCGGGAAGGAGTCAAAATTGGAATGAAAGGTCCTGGTCCAACAGGTCCCTGAGCCGAGAAGGGCAATGGTGGCCCTCATGCGAAAGGCCTAGGGATGGACGAAAGTCCCTTACCTATTCTCGAAGCTTGCTTCGCGGTGGGGGGGAGGCGCTTCGGTTCTCCCCCCAAAGTTCAGGTGAGGGGGGGGAGGCGCCCCGCCTCGCCTGGCCAAAATTCAGGCCGGGGGGGAGGCGCCCCATCCCTCGCCGGCGAAATTCAGGCCGGGTAGAAGCGCCCCGTCTACCCGGCCGTGGAAAAAAAAGTAAAACACTCACACACACCCGTGATAGGCTACGTAATGATTTACGTAGCCTATCACGGCTAGATTTCCAAAGTCAGCCGTGATAGGCTATGTAAATCTTCACGTAGCCTATCACGGGTGACTTTGGGGGGGGGGGGAAGCGCGTACGCAAATGGCGGCTCCCATGGGGACCGCCATTTGCGTTCCTTATTTTGACACATCTAGTCTACGTAAAGATTTACGTAGACTACGGCGAAAATAAGGGCAACGCAAATAGTGTTCCCTTATTTTCGCCGTAGTCTACGTAAATCTTTACATAGACTAGATGTGCCAAAATAAGGAACGCAAATGGCGGCGCCCATGGGCCGCCGCCATTTGCGTACGCATTTTTTTTTTTTCAAAGTCACCCATGATAGGCTACGTGACGATTTACGTAGCCTATCATGGCTGACTTTGGAAATCTAGCCGTGATAGGCTACGTAAATCGTTACATAGCCTATCACGGGTGTGTTGTGTTTTTTTTTACTTTACTTTTTTTTTTTTGCAACGGCGGGAGCGGCAGCCGGTTGGGAGACCAGCCGCCGCCCCCGCCCCCGCCGAACCATCGCCGAACCATCGCCGAACTGCCGCCGGGACCCGCCGCCGTGAGGGACATTCGGCCACAGTAATTCCCCTCCCGGGGGGGCGGGGGGCCGGCGGAGAATTTCCCCACCAATTTCAGGGGGCCGAATGCATTGGCATTCGGCCTCCCAAAGATTTGGGGAGAAATTCTCCGCCATCCCTAGAAAGGCCTCAACATAAGCCAGTCACACACCTCCTCAGGTGAAAGTCATTACGAGAAGGAGTAGTGCTGGTGACATTACAATTCGCCAGCTTAGCGTAGGGATCTGATATGCCACTTACCACAGGTAAGTGGATGCCTGAGCAGGCGGGGGCAGGCGAGGGATCCCAAATTAATCCAGCAAAACCCTGTAAGATGCTGCGTTAAGTGGCTGGGGTTACTGGGGTGTGACTGACGGAGCTGCAGGCAGCCCGGGCGTTGTATAGGGAGATGACATTGGGGGGGACATCCACCCCAGGGAGGTAAGCTAAGGCAGCAACCCCACAGCCCTGAAGGTCGCCCGTCTGGACAAGTGGGGCGAGGTGCAGTCATCTCACCCATATCCAGGAGCCAGGGAGACAATGCCACTTGCAGTGCTCCTGATGGAGATGCCCTATGAGGGCGAACCGCCTCCAGCTGTGGTGTGTCGCCTGGGCGAAACCACAAGGAGGAGGATGTTGCTTGGATCACTGCTGACAGAGATGTCACAGGAAGGTGGACTGCCTGCAGTGGTGGAGTGCTGCCATGGTAAACCTGCGAAGCGAGGTGGAGGCCTCCATGGCATCCAGGTGTACTGAACCCAGAGACGAGCTGAAATAGAAAGAAGTAGCGAACGTTGGGTCTGCTGTCGCATTCACCACCGGGGGTTTCTTAGGCCTGGCCGGGGAAGGGGGAAGGGATCCCTGAAGAACACTCAGCAGCTTCCAGACAAGCAAGAATTGACGCCAGAACCGGGTCTGTTTCATCAACAAACTCGGAATCGGGCCTTGGCAGCGATCTGTTGGGAAGGGGAGGCGGGGCCCTACCCCTCCCGTTCTTTCAACCTTGGCCCTTCTTGAGGGGCATGATGTAGAAAGTGAGGTAAGCTTGGCACAATATTGGAAGAAGAAGCAAGGGCCCAGGACCCCGGACCCAGTCCAACACACCAACCACCATTCCTTAAAAGTAAATGCGGCAGGGGTCAAAGCACATAGAAGGAGGTTCCCGTGGGCTACTCACTGGGCATCCCGGGCAACAGGCAGCAGTGCCGCCGCTACCGCTAGACAGGAGGGGCACCCTCCATGTCCGGCAGCGGCTAGAGAGATGAGTGACAAAAACATAGACCCTCTTTCTGTATGGCTCTGTGTGTTGACATTTAAGACACCATGTGTCTAGCCATTAACCTTATTAGTTTATAGGGTAGGAGTGGAGAAACTGTGCCCCCCCACTGGCTCTGCCAGGGGTTCAAATAGGGGTTTTCTAGCCCTACCTGGAGATGCCAGGTACTGGACCTGGGATCTTCTGCATGCCCAGCAGGGGCTCTAGCCCTAAACTATACCCCTGGAAAGGAGACTAGAACCTGGGTCTCTAACGTCCCAGTCCAACACTGTAGCCACTACAACACAGTGGCTTTGAAAGGGGTGCGGTTGCCACCCACTGCAAGCCCGGCGCCCAAGAGGCACAGCAAGGGCCCGCAGCCACGGGAGCCGCTCCTGAGCGCGGGCACCCTCAGCCAAGAGTGCCCGCGACCCGGGAGCCGCGGTGGGCGCACTACAGGGAGCCGTGGCTGTGGTTTTTTTGGGGGGGCGCACATGCTGCCACCGTGAGTGCCCCATGCTCACGGGAGGTGGTGAGAGCCGGTGCCAATCTGCTCGGCGCACCGGCCTGTGAGACCGCCAGCGAGGAAAGAAGCGGAGGGGCGGGCACGTCGCTGCCGCAAGCGCCGGCACCCCTCAGAGCCAGCAACTGCCCGCAGCCACTGGCACCACGCTCGAGCGCACGCTGAAAAAAGGGGTGCGGGCGCATGGCCACCGCCCCAGCAGGGGAGCGGATCAACAGGCGCCGCACCCGGGCGCGCACCTGCACAGCCGCCGTCGCTCCTGCTGGGGCGGCAAGCGCCGGCTGAGGGGGCGACTCCCGCGCACATGCGCCCCTGCCGCGAGTGCCGGCAACCCCGGGGCTGCGGCAGCGCGGCCCCCGCCTGAGGCAAGAAAGGGGGCCGGGCGCCCAGCTGCCACAAGCCCAGGCGCCCCCGCAGGAGAGCAGGACAGCCGGTGCTGCAACCAGGCGCGCACTGGCACAGCCGCCAGCGCTCCCATCGGGTGGCAAGCGCTGGCCAAGGGAGCGGCAACTGCACACACGCGCCCCCGCCGCGAGTGCCAGCAACCCCGGGGCCGCGGCGGCGCAGTCGCATGGCAACAGGCCGAAGCAGGAGGCGCCGCGCCTGGGCGCACGCCCGCACAGCTGCCGGCGCCCCCACCAGGCGGCAAGCGCCAGCCAAGGGGGCGGCGCCCGCGCACATGTGCCCCACCGTGAGCGCTGGCAACCCCGGGGCCGCAGCGGCGCAGGCGCACGGCCACCGCCTGAGGAGGAGGGAAGGGGGGGCAGGCGGGCGCTCAGCCGCCACGAGCGCCGGCGCCCCATCAGGGGGATCAGGAGGCACCATGCCTGAGTGTGCGCCGGCACAGCTGCCAACGCTCCCATCAGGCGGCAAGCGCCGGCCGAGGGGGCAGCGCCCGCGCACCAACTCCGGGGCCGTGGCGGCGGAGGCGTGAGGTGACCACCTGAGGAAGAAGCAAGGAGCAGGAGGGGTCGGGCGTGCTGCCCCCACAAGCACTGGGGCCCTCGAGGACAGAAAGTGCCGGCGACGGCAGGCACCGCGCCCTAGCACGCCCCACCACCAACGTCGGCACTCCAGCCGACAGGGCAGTCGCCAGCCATAATGGAGCCACGCCGGAGCGCGCGCACCCTGCTGTGAGCATCAGCTAGATTTTGGGCGCGCAGATTGCAAGTCCAGGTGGCTGGCGAACGATGAAGCCGGTCTTCAGGAGGCAAGTGTTTTCGTGGTTTCCTCTCTAGCTGCGTCGAGCTAGAGAGCTGAGATTGGGAGGAGGGCTGAGTTTAAGGCAACTCAGCCTGCCCCTCCTTGCATGGTGGTGCCACTGGGGTGCACCAATCAGAGGCCCCTACGTCTTGTCACCCCACCCACCCACAGTGCCCCCCCCCTTTCAGCCAGACAAGCTGGCGCCAGGGTTAGGGCATTTTTCAAGGCCTTCTTAAAGGTCTGCAATGACAGAGCATGGTGGACCACCGATGGCAGCTTGTTCCAAAGGTGTCGGGCTACTTTAGAGAAGGCCCTTTCACATGTGGTCACTCACCTGACTGCTCTCATGGGTGGGCAAATGAGAAGGGCTTCTCTTTCTGATAAGGTGCAGGTAGGTTGATATGGGTGTAGGCAGTCCTTCAAGTAACCTGGTCCTAAACTGTTTAAGACTTTAAAGGTCAAAACCTTTTAAAGCTCAAGACTAGTAGCCATTGATAGCCTTTTCCTCCAGGAATTTGTCTAACACCCTTTTAAAACCATCCAAATTGCTGGCCATCCCTGCAGCTTGTCGTAGCTCCCTGGAGTTCCTTTGCCCCTTGCCATTTCCCCCAACCACCAATCTTAGGGTGGTTTCCCAGCTTTTGTGCATTTTTTTCCCATTTTAAAAAGTTGAAATGTTTGTCCTAAGGCTGAGTTACTAGCAGTATGAGTTTTAAGTGGACAGACACCTTTGCGTCTTCCTTTTTACTCAGGAAACCTCTTTACTCAGAAAATTCAGAAAAGAATTTGGCTCACTTGGCATTATAATTAAGCTATAATTGAAGTTATAATTTAGTTACATTCTGCTTTGATTCTTTGCTGGGTTTCTTTCTTTCTTTCATTGTCTTGTTTTATCTTGTGGTTTTTATTGTATATTTTTACATTTTGCAATAAAAGTTGCTAGCCATTGTGCATGCCCTTTGGCTGGTAATGTAGGATTTAAAAAAGAGAAAGGAATGGAGTCAATCACTATGCCATGCTTACACCCCTGAACATCTTCCTGGACCATTCCACTGGTGAAAGAGATAGAATGGCAGTCACATTCTAAAGGAGTGGGAAACTGAGGTACAGAAAAGTCCTTTACTAGTCAGTGTTTCCATTTTTGCTCGCAGTAGATTAAGGCCAGTGACAGAATATTCAGCTGATGGAGCAGGAAAAGCACATTTCTTTCATTAATGAAATTCATTACTTACAATTAACTGCCCTTCTTCATCATTAATAACTTTCCCTATGCCTTAATTGGTTCTGTTCAGCAGGTTCTTTTCTATCTTTTGCACACACACACTCCAGTTCTGTCAAGGGAGTGAGGTATTTTTTTCTGACACCAATAAGCCTTTGGCGGCCACCAGCAGGATTCCCTCCCTCCTCTCATACGGCCTGCTATTTACAAGTGATACAGTCTCTCATCCCATGATGCCACAAGAGTAATTTGGACAATGAATTCAAAGTCAGGGCTGATCAGGCAATTTCATTCCAAACTAATTTCCCCTTAGCAGAAGCGTGGAAGGCTCGCAAGTGTGAACTACATTCTATCTGGCCTATTTCAACCAACAGTGAGAAGACAATCTTGTCGGCAAACTATTTTAATTCATCCACTGCAATTCAATTATAAAGCCACCTGTGACCTTCTGCTGACTAATGAAATTCTCTCTATAAGAAAATACTTCTGGGGAGAAAACAGCATATTCCTGGAGGCACGGCAGGGCAAGGACAGAAAGACTGGCATATTATGCCACTTGCACTGGTGATTTTTCTAGATCCCTATTGAACACAGACTTGTAACCTAGCTATCCCTAACAATAAGGGGCCGTCCCTGCATAGCACCTACTCATATTTTAATGGGTACATTGTCTTGCTGGTAGGGATGGGTGAACTAGGGATGTGCAAAAGTCACTTACCTTTTCGAAGGGAGTGAGTCGCGGTGGAGGGGAGGCACTACGCACCTCCCCCTGAAATCCTAACCCGGCCGGCTCCGCTCCGCGGCAACTCCCCAAAGCCACCGGCCGGGTGCATTCACAGGCATGTGAAGCCTGCAGACACAAATGGCGGCAGCTACAGTGGCCGCCATTTGCGTTCCTGTTTTTTTGCCATGATAGGCTAGGGATGTCAGAGAATTTCACCACGAATCTCGGGGAGGCTGAATGCCAGCGCATTCGGCCCCCCGAAATCAGTGGCGAAATGGTCTGCCCCCCCGCCCCCCCCGGCACTGGACTTACCTTGGGCGAATCTCCCCGGCGGCGGCGGCTCCGGCGGCGGTTTGGTGGCACCGGCTGCAGCGGCCAGTCTTCCAACTGGCTGCCGCCGCCGCCATTTCCAGTAAAAAAAAAAAAAACGTGATAGGCTATGTAAAGATTTACGATAGGCTAGATTTTTAAAAAACACCATGATAGGCTACGTAAATGTTTACGTAGCCTATCACGGCTGAGTAAAAAAAAAATCAAAAAAACGCGCGAACGCAAATTGCGGCGCCCATGGGTGCCGCCATTTGCGTTCCTTATTTTGGCACGTCTAGTCTACGTAAACATTTACGTAGACTACGGCGAAAATAAGGCGAACGCAAATAGCGTAGCATCTATGCTATTTGCATTCCCCTTATTTTCGCCATAGTCTACGTAAATGTTTACATAGACTAGACGTGCCAAAATAAGGAACGCAACATGCAGTTTGTTTTTGTTTTTTTTACTCAGCCGTGATAGGCTACATAAACATTTACGTAGCCTATCACGGCTGACTGCAGGGACGCAAACGGCGGCGGCTACGGCCGCCGCCATTTGCAGATCCGGCTGGCCAGGATTCGCAGCGGGAGGGACGGGGCGCCTCCCCCCCGGCCAGAATTTCAGCGGGAGGGACAGGGCGCCTCCTCCCCACCTCGAATCACATTTCGTCAAAAGGTAAGTGACTTTTGTACATCCCTATGATAGGCTACGTAAATATTTACATAGCCTATCACGGCAAAAGACAGGGGCGCAAATGGCGTCCCTGCATTAGCCGTGATAGGCTATGTAAGTATTTACGTAGCCTATCATGGCAAAAATGGGGAAGTGAATGGCGGCCGCAGACACAGCCACCATTTGCAAAGCAGCGAGAACAGCACCAGGTAAGTGCTCCGTTTCGCGCGCTTTTCGTGGGGTGGTGGGGCGGGGGGCTTCGTTCCGCCATGGATTTCAGGGGGCCGAATGCACTGGCATTTGACTTCACTGAGATCCATGGCGGAATTCTCTGACATCCCTAGGGTGAACTCACTGTAGCTCACGGTCACCCCATGTGCTGCTCGCCAGACCCCCACCAGCCCCCTGACCCTGCTTGCTTCACACGGCAAGCTGCCAGGCAATCGACAGGTGCCCAGCAAGTGGCGGGTGGCTGCCTGCTCAAGCCACCATTTTGCATAAAAGATAGGGATGTGCACCGCATCGTTACGACGTCCAAATAACGAGGCAAAGTGAGCTTTTTTTGGAGCAAAGCCTCATGATACGAGGTGGTTCAGAGCGCCTCCTCTGTCTCGTATATACGGAGCTCTAGTGAATGCCTCAGCAGTCCAGACAGGCTATTTCCAAAATGTATCAACTTCTCAATGATCACATGGAGGGGGAGGAGGAGGAGGAGGAGGAGGGTAGGGGAAGGCAAGCAGGAGGCAGGAAGGTGAGCACAGGAGGAGGAAGGACGTGCTTTGGTGAATAGGAACCCTCAACCAGAACCAATGCTAGCAGTCTCCAATCAGAGAGGGCATAGGAGGAAGGGGGTATATACTTCAGTGAAAGGCTGTGTTCAATCATTGCACAAGCTGTGTCTTTGGGAGAGAGGGCTGGTGTGGGTAGATGATCGTTTGTGAGTGTGTGTGCTAGGGATGGGGGAGAATTTCTCCCCGAAACTTCGGGGGGCCGAGTGCCAACATATTCAGCCCCCCGAAGTAGCTTCGGGGAGAAATTCTCTGCACCCCCCCCCGCACCCCCCCCCCCGGGACGGGTCTTACCTTTCCCGAATGTCCCTCCCGGCGGCGGGTCCCGGCAGCAGTTTGTCAGGTCTTCGACAGGGGCAGAGGCGGCAGCCGGTCTTTCGACCGGCTGCCGCCGCTGCCATTCCGATAAAAGTAAAACAAAAACAAAAACGCCCCCGTGATAGGCTATGTGACGATTAACATAGCCTATCACGGCTAGATCTGCAAAGTCAGCCGTGATAGGCTACATAAATCGCCACGTAGCCTATCACGGGTGACTTTAAAAAAAAAAAAGCGCGTATGGCTAATGGCAGCCCCCATAGGGAGCCGCCATTCACGTTCCTTATTTGGTCGCTGTAGTCTACGTAAAGATTTACGTTGACTACAGCGACCAAATAAGGAACGCGAATGGCGGCACCTTATGGGGGCCGCCATTTGCGTATGCGCTTTTTTTTTTTAAGTCACCCGTGATAGGCTACGTGACGATTTACATAGCCTATCACGGCTGACTTTGCAGATCTAGCCGTGATAGGCTACGTTAATCGTCACATAGCCTATCACAGGGGCGTTTAAGAAAAAAAAAACTTTTGAGTTCGCGGCCGGGCGAGGCGAGGCGCCTCCTCCCCGGTCTGAATTTCGACCGGGCGAGGCAGGAAGCCTCCCCCCCTGCCTGAATTTTGGCCGGGCGAGGCGGGAAGCCTCCCCCCCCGGCCTGAACTTCGCAGGGGGGAGCAGCGAAGCGCCTCCCCCCCACCACGAAAAGCTTCGAGGACAGGTAAGTGAGTTTCGTCCACCCCTACCCAGTGATTGCGGCATTCCAGCCACCCACCAGGGTCTCAACCGAGTGGCCGTTGGCATGCCCCAGAGAATCCCCAAGCGCGTTCAGGAATCCATTTGGATCCATAAGACGCCTGGGGCGGACCATTTTAATGGGTCCTCCACACCTGCGGAGGGGTTGTGGAACCGAGTAGTCCAACGTCACCAGATAGTGATCTGACCATGACAAGGGGGTGGTGGATATACCCCCAACTTCCAGATCACTCCCCACTTCTCCAGAAACAAACACAAGGTCTAGTGCATGACCGGCTACATGGGTGGGCCCAGTTAGAATATGGTGCAGCTCCCAGGAGGCCATGGTCTCCATGAAGTCCCGAGGTGCTCCTGTAAGGATGGCCTCCAAATGTACGTTGAAGTCCCCCAACACCAGTAAGTTAGGGGACTGCACATGCACATCAGAGACCACCTCAAGCACCTCGGCCAGGGAGTCAGTCGTGCAGCGGGGTGGACGGTACACGAGCAGAATCCCCAGAATGCCCTTCGGGCCCAACCTCCAGTACATGCACTCAGCAACCTTGGTCTCCTGGACAGGGGGTCTGGTGAAGACCAAGGACTCTCGGTAGATAACAGCCACTCCCCCTCCCCGATCCCCAGCCCTCGTCTGCTGTGCATACGAAAATCCAGCTGGACACATGGCTGCAAGGGTTGGAGCCTTCTGTTTTCTCCATTCTATTTTCTTGTCATTTTTGTCAGTCAACTGTGTCTCTGTTAGATTTTTACAAACCCACTCTTATTTAGAATTTTTAAAAACACACATTGGCTTCTGGGCATGTTCCTCCCCCCACCCACTTTTAAGTCATATTCAAGCATTCAGTTTTTTTCTTTCTTTCTAAATCCTTAAAGAAAGACATATTATAGCAGCCTATGTGTGTAGTGTTTGTTCCCCCACCCCTGTGCTGAAGTGAACTGTCTGTGTCTTCCCTGTGTTGATCCTCCCCAAACAGAGATTAAAGGTGTGGTGTTTTTTTTAAGGGTTTGATTTGGCTGTTATCTAATCACATGTGCTATCGCCCTGTATTTCTTGAAGTTATCCTGCCTTCTATAAAAGAACATGAAATATAAAACAATAAATTAAAGACACCCGTCATTTGCTTAGGTAGTTCTGCTTTTCTTTAGCTGTTGTGTGTCTGTGTCCGTGTGCCTGTGCCTGTGCCTGTGTGTGCTAGGTTGTAGTTCCACCAACACTATACGTCCAAATTTCAAGGCAGTGTGGAAAAAGCATGAGACACATAGTATTTATATTAATTACCTTCTTATTCCAATAAAGTCCGCTGTGTGGCAAAGCAATTCAGCGCTATATGAGGCATCTTTTGAGTGCTGGCGGGGGCAGAGAGGGGAGAAGTTACAACTCTTTACTTTTGCAGTTTTCCTGGAAAGGCTCAAATTTCACCTGCGCCTTGCACACAAGCCAGTGGGCCAAAGTGACTGGAATTTGGCAAGTGGGATGCCCTCGAGGGGGGTTGGGAGGGGCCCAGTTTTCACACACATCCATGAAAATAGGAGAAGTTATGGCTCTTTGCTTTCTGAGTTTCCTTGGAAAATTTCAGATTTCACCAGCACCTTGCACACAAGCCAGTGGGCCAAAGTGCCTGAACTCTGGTGGGTGGGATGCCCTCGAGTGGGGCTGGGAGGGGCCCAGGTTTCACACATATCTATGGAAATGGGGAGAAGTTACAGCTCTTTGCTTTGGGGGTTTTCCTGGAAAAAATCAAATTTCACCAGCGTCTAGCACACAAGCCAGTCAGCCAAACTGCCTGGGCTTTTGGGGGTGCAATGCCCTGGAGGGGAGCTGGGAGAGGCCAAGGTGTTACGTGCGTGTGTGGAAACAGGGAGAAGTTACAGCTCTTTGCTTTGAGAGTTCCTGTGTAAAACATCAGATTTCAACTCTGCCTTGCACAAAAACCGCTGGGCCAAACTGTCTGCAGGTGGCCTCCACTGCAGGGGTGTGGAGAGGTCCCCAGAATTTATGCCTGTATCATAAAAACTAAAAAGGTTATGACCATTTGTGTTTTCCCATGCAAATCATTGGGAAAATGCAAAAACGCATGATCTGGATTTCCAAATCTCATGTCGGATTCAGATCCGTGTTGGATTGGAAGGGGTCCTAATCAGTCTGAGACAGATCGAGGTTGCTTTGGATGATCCAAAGCAGCATCCGAAGCGGATTGGGGCGGTCTGTGCACGGCCCTAGTAAACGAGGCAGCTCAGCCTTCTTCATAAATAACAATTTACATAAATGGAGGCCATAAATGGAGCATTTACAAAACATTACAGGCATAAATGGTCTATTTCCACCTGTAATGTTGTGTAAATGGCCCCTTTATGGCCACCATTTGTGTAAATTGTTATTTACAAAGAAAGCCAAGCCTCCATTTTTGCACAAAATGGTGGCTCAGTGAGGGAGCAAGTGGCCCTGCACTTGCCCAACTTGGAGCACACTGAGTTGGGCAAGGAGGGGGATCCATGGGCTGGTGTTTGGGAGGCCAAGCCAGTGACAAATCACCATGCTTCATGCCCCAGTTGGACACCCGTGCCGTCCCTACTTGCTGGTTTTATTGATTTCTCTTTCAGGCGTCCTAAGCTCTTTTGAGTAGAAATCAAAATGAATTCATTGAATATTTAAGCGCCAAACTAGAAGCAACATTAATTGCATGTATGCAGTTATCATGCATGTTTTTTGTCATGTAAATAGCAGCCAAGTGGAAGCATGAGCAGCTTCAGGATTATGGGGTAGGGGGTGGAGCTGCAGACCTGACAGAAATCCCTCCATTGACATTGCTATTTGCCTTTCAAGGGAAGTTTCCATCAGCTCCAGGCTCTAGATGCTCATGCGCTGGATTCTAAGGATGCTGAAAGCCAAGAGAACAACATTTCCCAGAGTTCCCAACATCCTTGGACACTGCTGTTCATCCTGGGTCTGAGGGTGGCAGCATTTCCCTGCTTTGGTGGCTTTGGGAAAGAGAAGAGGTGGCAGTAATGGCTCTCAGGAAGCTGTAGGGAATTCTGGCACACTTATGATGACATCATCCATCTATTCCGCTTTCATCTCACCTTTCCTCCAAGGAGGCCAGTGCAACATACATGGTTCTTCCCCATTCATTTTATCCTCTAAACTGCCCTGTGAAGTAAGTTAGGATTAGAGATAGTGAATGTCCCAAGGTCACCCTGTGAACTTCATGGCTGAATGGAAACTCTGATGGCATCTAGAGGCCCCAGTGATTTGGAATGGATATGATTTTAAATGTGATTAGTCACAGATGTCCAGTAGACATCTTGCAAATTAATCCAATTTAAATTGGCCCATCCCCAATTAGATGGAGAGAAGGTACCCACCTTCAGATATGAAATTCAAATTCTGCAGAAGAATTTCCTAAATGCCGTTAGGAATGTTGGACAGGTTAATCACTGAGCCCTACAAAAAGTATTTTCACTGCTGGAATAATGCCATGAACAATTTAAATTTCAACAAGGAGGATTTAAAGTAGCAATGAATATTCAAGGAGGAATTTAGTCAGGAAAAAAACTCTTAGTCCTATCTGGATAATTTTTGCCTTATTGAGATATAAATAATCGCCCAAGTATTCCACCAATGAAATATGCATACATTAATTAAGCAAAAGATTGCAGCTCAGTATATATACTGCATTTCTCACTTGCTGTCTCTTTTTCATAAGCAAGGTGACTGGCTGGCCAGCACTAAAATCTGAGGGGGGGGGGGTTAATAACTTTGGAAACCTGTTACAGCACAAATCAGTGGAGCCACATGCAGCAAACTGGTTGCAATGGTAATGTATCATAGCACTCACCAGGAAAAGTAACACTGGGAAAAACATTAGATTTAGTTAGCTGTTTTAGAAAGAAGGTAGAAGATGATCAGGGGACTGGAAACAAAACCCTATGAGGAGAGATGGAAAAAGCTGAGCGTGTTTAGCCTTGAGAAGAGAAGACTGAGGGGAGATAGGATAGTGCTCTTCAAGTACTTGAAAGGTTGTCACAGAGAGGAAGGCCAGGATCTCTTCTTAATCATCCCAGAGTGCAGGACACGGAATAATGGGCTCAAGTTCCAGGAAGCCAGATTCCAGCTGCACATCAGGAAAAACTTCCTGACTGTTAGAGCAATATGACAGTGGAACCAATGACCTAGGGAGGTGGTGGGCTCTCCCATGCTGGAGGCATTCAAGATGAGGCTAGACAGCCATCTGTCGGGGAGGCTTTGATTTAAATTCCTGCATTGAGCAAGGGGTTGGACTCAATGGTCTTATAGGCCCCTTCCAACCCTATTATCCTGTGATTCTATGAAAATAAAGAACCAACACCATAACTTTTCTATGAAGCAATTCCCAATTAAAGTTATTGCAGGCAATATGGCCCCTGAGAAAGTGTTTGTCATCCATGTTTTAAAAGTACTTTTCTAGACTTATACATTCTTGATGGATAAGTCTATCAGCAATTATGACTATGAACTTCTTAGTTCATAGGGTATGGTAGCATGTACCCTAATGATACTGCTTTGCTGGATAGCACTATCACTATGATCTGTGAGTTCCTAGTAGCATCTTACTAGGCTACAGGAGCTTTTTTCTGATCCAGTAAACCACTTTGTAATATCCTTATCCTCAATAAATTTGAAAATAAAATGGAAAATATGTTAAGCACTGGAAACAGGAGGAAGTAAACAACTAGAGATGGGCAAATCTGTCCGTTTTGCTTTCTCTTGCATTCACATTTTAAAATCTCAAGTTCTTTTTCTCCCAAATATGAAGAATACTGTGACATCTTGAATATTCTTATAAAAAAATGAACTGAAACAAAATTCTCACCTATCTGCACCAGCAAAATTCAATAGATACTGCAGTTCCTAGAATGGAGAAGATCTTGATCTACCTTCTTGTATAGCTGTTACAGATGAGGAGCCTTTCAGAAAGAAAAGGGAACCCCTAACCCAGCCTTACATGGATGAGCATACAGGGATTCAATCAGACCCAGACTTTAAAGAGCTAAGCACTCAAAGCCCTAGGCCTGGAAGGATGAATCCATGAGTTTCAGTTTCTCCTGCATTCAATTTTTTTAAAATCTCACCTTCTTTTGTCCCAAATATGGAGAACTTGGTGAATTTTGGTAAATCATTCTCAAAACTGAACTAAAACAAAATGTTCAGCCATCCCTAGAAACATGCTCACACTTCTTGTTTTCCATACCTCATGTTTTCCATTATTGTATTATACATGCTTCAGTCAAGCATTTTCAAAAGCTGACATGGCATTTTTCACATACTAATGGTCTTGCTGGTGTCCTTCAGTGAGGAGTTTGCCCTCCCAAACTTCAGCATTAGTCAGGTGCATGTTTGTCCCACCCCTGTGCTAGGAGAACAAAAAGGGGTCTAGGTCAGGATTATTTTGTACCACTGGTGATTTTTACAAAATTGAATGGGGGGAGGGGTCTAGGCGGAGCTAGTTCTCTATCCTGGGTGTGACCAGAATTCCATGTGCAAACCCTGTGTGGAGGTTCCTAACCTTTACCAATGCTAATGACTGCTGATTACTTTCCTGGTGGGAGAGTGCTTTCTGTCATGGTGCTTTAACTCTCCAGGGCTCTGATTGGCCAATTCAAATGGGTGCGGTGAGAATGGATGTCTGCAGAATGAGCTAGGGTTCGAGTAAGTCAGCAGTAGACATTTGGAGTTCTCACACCTCTATGCAAGCTGAGGTTAACCCACTCCTAAAGAATGTTGTGATGCAGGGGTGTTGAACCTCAAATCTGGCCAACTTGGGGTCTCAATCCATCCCACCATGGATCCCCAGAGGGCCATGCACCCTTCCCCTGGTCCCACCTTTTCACTCAACTCCAAATCATGTGGTGTTTCCCTGGCTTTTGTGTATCCCCCCACCTTCTAAAAGGTTGAAATACTTCTCCTATTTCTTAGTAGCTGGCAGGAGGAGCCGTCATAAGCTGGTATTTTTGGTGTTTTGGACCACCACCACGCTTTGTCTTTGGCCCCGCCCTTGACTGGAATGCAGCCCCGAAGAGCTTCTCCAAATCTAAATTCAGATCTTAGTCTGAAAGGGGTTCAGTACAAGGGGAACGCACTTGCTGAATCATGTGTGTTCCCCTCGCCCTGGCTTTCGCACGCCTTTGTTTGTTTAACCTTCCTGAGAAACAGAGGAAATGATTAGAGACACTTCAAAAGACAACAAGATTGAGCTGCCTGGTAACACCGTCTTCAAACAGAATAACAGTAGCAGTAATACGTTTATTGTTCCCTCCAAAGATCATTGCAAAAGATACAAAATCAGACTTTAAAATGCTCTTATACAGTGTCAAAGTTTACGCATAAAGTTAAAACAACTAAACTATAAAATGCAGATCAAGTCTTTACTGAAGTTAAAATAGGGTGGATATGCAACAATAATATAGCATAAAGGAACCTCTAATGTCATGTCAATCACCTTACAGTCATATCTCTGAATCTTTATAGCAATTCACACTGATGGCATCCCAAAACTTTGCTCTACATCTAGTGACTTGCACTGCAAATGCAACGACCCTCTGTATCACATATGGATTGGTTGATTGTAATAAATAACTCGATTTCTCCTTTATGCCCCTGGATTTCACTTTCTCTAGAAGAGGATCTAAATAACTTTCTCTTATGTCTCCACATAATCGACACTCAAGTACATAGGATGTCCTATCCAAGTCCTCAAGGATAGAATAATAGATTCATAGCAGTTTAGAGTTGGAAAGGATACCTTGGAGTTCTGACTGGTTCTGACTGAAACCTGGAGCAGATTTGTGGCCCCACTGACATCAGAGCCACCAGCCTCCACTGCATCTAACCCAACTCTCTGCTCAATGCAGGAAACGGCAACTGCAACACAGTGCATTGTATTGGGATGGACAAACTTCAGGCTTCCAGGACATACTTAGTGTTGTTGTATTTTACTATAACCCCGAGATCCACCAGCTGGAGCCTAGTGCAAATCACATGCACTTAGAATTAAAGAATTCTGTGGCCAGGGATTTGATTTGAGGACCTGAACTGAACAGGGCTCAGTCTTTTCACAGAAAAATCTCCTCCTGGGTACCCCAAGCTTTCTTCACTTCCACAATAGAATTTAGGGCAAGGGGGTGGCGGTCATTCTGTTGCTGCTCTTGTTTTGAAACCATTGGAAGTCCGTCATTCTTGATGATCTATTGCTTATCACCTAGACATCTAACATGTAGAGCGGCCATGTGTCACAGAGGACAGTCCTCTGTTTGAAGGGCTGTCCTGTCCAATCCTGGTTTAAAGATAAAGAACCGCAAGAACCAGTGGAGGCTGGTGGCTCCGATTTCGGTGGGGCTACGAATCCATTCTGGGTTTCCGTCAGAACCAGCCAGAATACTAGAGGAGCTATCCACAGTGCTTAGCCCCATCCCCCAAATAGGTTTAGCACCTTGGATAGCTCCTTTGAAGTTCTTGCTGGTTCTGATGGAAACCAAGAATGGATTCACAGCCTTACCGAAATCGGAGCCACCAGCCTCCCCTGGTAAGAACTGTTACCCATCAGCGGTTAGCACCTGAACAGCAGACTGATCAAGCTCAAGCAATCACATAGGTCACCTGTTCACAGGCTTCCATACTATGCTGGATTATACTATGATAACGATAAATTATAATAATTATTTCTAAATTTGCACCTATACATTAAAATTAGCATATGCAAATATTGTGCACACTGCTATTCTCTTTCTTTCTTTCTTTCTTTCTTCCTTTTTGGGTGATGGATTTTGTCTTTTTTGGAAATTCACAAGTGCTCACCTTGTCTATCGATAGATCCAGATCTACCATCTGCCTACCCCAAAACTGGTAAAGCTCCCTCTCTTTTCCAAAAAACTAATTTGGTGCTTACACCAATTCTCTAAGCAGGACCAACTTGCACACAGTCCAATAAGGCCAAGGACTGCATATACCATGCACTGTTACCTGTGGAGTTCCTCATCCAGCTAGGATTATGCATTTAGAAGCCTTTTCCATGCATTCATGCTCTCCAGCTAGGCTGTTTAATGTACTTTTTTTTTTCCTTTTTGAGCATTGATTTCATGCTTAGATCTTCCCTGCAATTCCTGGCACTGAGAATTCTCTCTAACCTTCAGGGATGCCGCTTTGCTTCTAGCTTGGGGACGAGAAAAGAGAGAGAAGTTTTAAAATGCATATGTTGTCCTTTCTGTGCCATAACAAGCTTGGCATGCTACCAGGGATGTCTGAATCTCTCTCCCAGGATAACTAAGACAGTTCAGCCAGCTGTACTCAAATTGCATTGAAAATGGATACTTTGTAAATTCTCCCTTTGAATGGAAGTTTAAATTACAAAAAAAGAGAGAGAAGTCATCTGACCGGTTATCTCTTACTAAAGCGCTGTACAATTTGCATATAAACTTCATTTCTTTTTCTAATTACACAGAGTTAAAATGCATTCATTTTCCCTTTGATTATAACCCTGCCTTGCCAAACACCTGTGACTGCCACAGATTCTAATTTGTTATTTATTTACTTCAAAGCAATCTTATTATCTAAATGATTCAAAGCATCAAAGGCCTTAATTATTGATAGTCGATTCGATAGGCTAAGCTTTCCATGTCCTTGGGATAAGGAAGATGGCTCCCTGTTTCCTGTACCTCAAGTACAAACCTGGAGGGGGAAAAGAACATAGAGCTTTGCTACTAAGGACACTAGAAATTAAATTCCTGCTTGACTTCTTCTAGATTTAAGCAATATAGTAGAGTCATGATTGACAGTTGCAGTCTTTGGGCTAATAGAATAAGATTTATTTATTTTATCCTCAAGGTTTGTATTAAAAACAAACAGAAAAACAATGGACATGATCTAGCCAGGAAGGGTTGAGCACTTTTGTTGATTTCCGTGGAAAATATCTATTTATTACATGTTATATTAGCTGCAATCCTGAAGCCACTCCATGTGTCCCTGCCAACACAAGAGAGCTTAACCGTGACTATTTTGCATTTCTGTAGAGCAACTTGTTATAGAAGAATGTTTCTTTTTCTCCTATATTCAGTGGGTAATGTAAACAATTGTCATCCTATCAGTGGGGAGAGGCCATGGCTCAGTGGTAGAACACATGCTTTGGATGCCAAAGGTCCCAGGTTCAATCCCTGGCATCTCCAGGTAGGCCTGGGAAGACTCCAGCCTGAAACCCTGGAGAGCCACTCCCATTCAGTGTAAACTGGCGACTCCCTGGAAGAAGACGAGTCACCATGTGTCCAGACCTCAGGAGATGGCGGCAGCAACAAAGACGAAGACAGCAGCAGTGGGCAGTGGTGAAGACAACAGCAGTGGCGGCAAAGGCAGCAGCGGCCGAGAAGGTGACAGCTGCTGCGGCAGCAGAGGAGGAGGCGGCCCAGGTAAGGAGCTGGGGTGTTGCACAGGGGCATCATGTGGGGAGCCGAAGCGGTGTTTGCCATCTGAACCCCGCTTTGGGTTTGGGGCCGAGGTGAGTCGGGAGCCCCCTGAATCTGCCCGAGCCATATCAGGCCCACCTCGGATCAGGGGGCCCCTGCACAGCCCGAATTTTAGCTTCCTAGTCTTTTAGCTCTGGTGTTTTCAATCTGTATTTTAAATCTCTGCATTGCTGCTAGGGTTTATTCTGGTTGTACTGTTATATTGTGTTTGTAAGCGTTCATATTTTATATTGTTTTATGCTACATTTTGTGGTTTTAATGTTTGTGAACCACCCAGAGAGCTTTGGCTATTGGGCAGTATAGAAACAAACAAACAATGAAACCATAAAGTTTCAAGTAGGCAAAACAAACAATGGATAGCATTTTCCATACAGCCTTGGGGCATTCTTGGACTCCCTGGACTATAATTCCCTAGATACGCCCCCAGACGGGGGCGAAACTACACTAGGCCTGGAGATGGTGTCGTTATTTTCCCTCCCATTGGAACCAACAGGAGGCAAAGTTTTTAACAAGTAAGATAAACTGGAGAGAAAAAAGAAGGAAATGGTAAAAAGCCACACACACACACCATGCCCCCTAGCCAATGTGAGCCAAGCAGCGCATCAGAAGTGGTGCTTTCTCCACCATGGATTCTCCGTCCCCCGCCCCCCAAGATGGCTTTTCCCAAGTGATGTGTGAAAAGCCCTTCAGTTTGTAACAGACAAAACAGAACTTGAAAGGCAGAATGTGCTTGCAAGGTAATAATGTCATACCTTATCATCCAATGAGTACTTGCAAGTTTAAGTATCTGTGATATTTGCAAAGGATACTGAGTCAATACTTCAAGCCTGACTACCCACCACACTGCTATCATCAACAAAGAAGATGATGCAATGGGAAATGGGAAATGGAATGCAGATTATAAAGCATCTGACATGTGAAAAATCCCATCAACATTATATCAGGCACAGAATGGAACTGACCTCGAAAACATAATAAATTATATTATTCCACTAACCCAAAGCCTAATAATAATATGATTGCACAAATTGATCTGAAATAACATTTACTGCATCTAATGGTTTACATTAGCAATGGAGGAATGACAAAATGAATCACACTAACATTCAAAGGATAACAATCCCCCTACTCAAACATAAATGCTCTGACAGATGCCGTAACCCTAGCAAAGACATACTGAGTCATTGCCTCTTAATTTGCTGGTTGTACCAGTAATATGGAAACTAACATTTAGAAATATCATAAAAAGATAGACACAAAAAGGGAGAGAGATTTCTGCACTTTGATGTCTGTTTTAGAGATGATGCTTGTGGTCCAGCTGACCAAAATGAAACTGAAGTGTATAAAAGGAAACATTCCATGGCACATTTTTAAAAACCTGGAATGGGATCCTAAAGGAATAGGATCTTTAAAAAAAAAAAAATCATATGGTCACTCACACATATATGCATGTTGTTCAGACATTTGACATTCTTGATACAATTCTTGAATTGTAACTATATTAGTCTTCCCACACTCCAAGAGATGCTTGAATTACAGAATTGTAGAACTATAGAGTTGGAAAGTGCTACCCTGTCCCTGCTCAATGAAACTATGGCACCTGTGACAGATGGCCACTCAGCCTCTGCTTAAATAGCTCCAGCAAAGATATGTTCTGCATAAAAGCAAGAACATATAGAAACCACAAGAACAACCATTTGTTATTGTTTATACCTTGCTTTTATGCAGAACATTCCAAAAGGCTTACAAAAACAAAACAGTAAAAACTATAACAAGACTGCAATTAAAAAGAAATACAGTGCATAAAATAGTAAAATAGCAGCAACAGAGGTTTAAGAAGCAACAGTAATAAAAGCAGCAGTCACGTACAGAAATCCTTTAACAAATGTTACAATGCAATCCTGTGCATATTGACTCAGAAGTTGGGTTCAGTGAAATTTATTCCCAGCTAGGGATGTATAGGATTGTAGCCTTAAGTTAATTGCCGTGGTTCTCAACATGAGAGATCAACTCAATGTATTGTGCCTTCTTGGGCCAGAATTGGGCTGATCCCCTGCACATCTACCTGGGTTGATTGGTGGTGCTCAGTGTCAGCGAGACAACCCTTTACCAGTCGGTTACCCACGAACACAGTTCATGAAGAAAAATAAAATCTAATGAAAGGTTTAACTTAACTGACTGTATATATTGAAATATTCAAAGTGTTGCATCTTTTATCTTTACAAAACTTCCTTAAATGCAATGGTCTTGGTGCAAACTCCAGGGCGGCCACTGTAACATCCTTGTTCTGGTCCATCGACAGTTTGAATCTTGAGGTTTGCCAATGAGCACATATGACTCATGGCAATGTAGTTCCCTTCATGATTTGTTTTACAGGCTGTATGTTGAACCCTTTCCTCTCCTCCTTCAATCCTGATGAAAATTGCTCCTCTGAAATTGATATTTGTGTTGAAAACTCCCAATAGCACCAAGACACAGCTAGTTTGGCCCTAAGAGAATGCCCCTATTGTGTATTTTCACTCACTTCTTGAATTGAGCCTTTGTGAGATGAAGTCCCTGTGGCTGATTTGCAAGCTGCTAAGCTAAATGCTCTTGGCAAAATGCAAAGTCCGTGCTATTTTCATACAATTGTCTGAAGATCAAGCCCATGCATCCACTCTGATGAGCAGATACAGTGCATCTCCAGCTATACAAACAACAACAACAACATTAAACTGCAAGTAATCCTGACTGATTTTTTTCAAAATGAATAAGTGTTAAAATAATTTGGGGAGTCACTGTGAATGGCAGCAAAATGAACTGGATCACTGATACCTTCTTTTGCAATGGCTTGCAGGCTGATCTGCCTCAGGTTCCATGCACAAACATCGGTGGATCAATGAAATGCTTTATTCATGCTCACTCAGTGTTGTCTCTTGTCAGTGATGATCTCTTGTGTGCCTTGGAATGGTGATAAGATGCATACAACTTGGCAGTCAATTAACCACCCGTGCTACTCAAGAGACATTGGCAGATAGCATCTTGTCAGCTGCACAGCTTTTAGCTGTAGATGGAGGCCTTGCATTAATACCATTTACCATATGCTTGCTGTTCCAGAGGAGCCTTTGTACCAATCCCATAGGCACAAACTAAGTGCAACGATCAGAGAAATGCCATCCTTTCTTGTTTTCCTCAATCTTGTCCCAAATCTTCATATTCTTCTTTCACACATGATCACAGATCCCACTCCCCACACTGCCTTGCAGCTTCAAGTAATTGGAATGGAACTGAGATCCCAAATCAACCCACAGGGTATGTGAAAAGGGTATGATGCTAAACTTTTATTAAACGGGTATATAGGGATGGATGAATCTCTTGAGTTTGTGTCTCTCTCTGATTCTCATTATTTCAGTCTTAAATTGAGTTCATCCCAAGGTTTGAGCATTTTTTCTATGCATTTTAGTATGCATTTTTGTGCACGTCTCTTAATGCATGTATTTCCATATGCAATTTTGCCTAATATTCACATTTTCCAAGCAATTTTCCTATTATAATGTATTGTTGACATTCTTTTCACTAATATTCACATTTCCGTGTGCACCTCAAAATACTCATTTTTGTATGCATTTTTTGATGGGAGAAAGTGCAAATTTACGTAAGTTTGCATTAAATATTTATGTAGGCTAGAACGGCGAAAAATAAAGGAACGCAAATAGCGCCCACTACGCTATTTGCGTTCCCCTTTTTTCGCCATTTTATCTTACATAAATATTTACATAAGATAAATTGGCGAAAAATAGGGAATGCAAATGGCGGCCGCCGTAGCCGCCGCCATTTGCGTATGCTGGGTTTGGGGGAGGTTAGCCATGATAGGCTACGTAAATTCTTACGTAGCCTATCACAGCTGCCTGGCTGGACGCAAATGGCGGCCGCTACAGCGGCTGCCAGTTGCATCCGCAGTAGCCTGTCCACAGCTGGAAATGCGGCTGTGGACGGCCCAGAGCCGGCCGTCGAGGATTCTGGGGGGGAGGACCAGATCACCTCCCCCGCCGTCGAGGATTCCAGGGGGAGGGACGGAGCGCCTCCCCTCCCCACTGCGAAAGATTCCACGAAAAGGTAAGTGAGTTTCGTATATCCCTAGGTTGGGCTCAGTGGTCTTATAGGCCCCTTCTAACCCTACTATTCTATGATTCTAGTATTTTATTTATTTATTACATTTCCCGGGAGGACAAATTAGAGACGTGACTGAAAGGTTGCCTGCACTCATAAAGCCCACTGACAGGTATCCCTTTCTTCTCATCCATGTGGGAACAAATGATACCACCAAGCGGAGCTACGAAGAAATCATGTCAGACTTTGAAGCTTTGGGAAGAAAACTCAAGAACATTGGGGCCCAGATAGTTTTCTCACCCATCCTTCCAGTAGTTAGAAGGGGGATAGAAAGGGAATGAAAAATACTCCAGGTGAATGACTGGCTACGAAGGTGGTGCCGATGAGAAAGATTTGGATTCTGGGACCACGGGCTATACTTCCTGGAAGATGGGCTGTTGGAAAAGGATGGGTTGCACCTCACAAAAGATGGAAAGAATGTGTTTGGCCACAGCATGAAGAACTTCATCAGGAGGGCTTTAAACTGAATCCTACGGGGAAGGGAGATGTAATGTTGGGGGTAACAATGGACGTAGGCGCATGCACTGCAATGGAGACAACAGCTCTGGTAGCGCCCAATAATAGTCTTCAGACACATGTAGGAAGAAAGCCAGACTATGAAGCACATGGTCTTCGATGTCTATATACTAATGCCCAGAGTATGGGAAACAAACAGAACGAACTTGAACTCTTAATACATGAGGGAAATTATAACTTGATAGGTATAACTGAGACTTGATGGAATGATTCTCATGACTGGAATAGGGGTGCACGAAAGCCACTTACCTGGTCTCACAGCTTGCTTCGCGGTGGGGGGGAGGCGCTTCGCTGCTCCCCCCGAAGTTCAGGCCGGGGGGGGAGGCTTCCCTCCTCGCCTGGCTGAAATTCAGGCTGGGGGGGAGGCTTCCCACCTCGCCCAGCCGAAATTCAGGCCAGGGAGGAGGCGCCTCACCTCGCCCAGCCGCGAAATAAAAAGTAAAAAAAAAAACGCCCCCGTGATAGGCTACGTGACGATTAACGTAGCCTATCACGGCTAGATCTACAAAGTCAGCCATGATAGGCTACGTTAATCGCCAAGTAGCCTATCACGGGTGACTTAAAAAAAAAAAAAAGCGCGTACGGCTAATGGCGGCCCCCAAAGGGAGCCGCCATTCGCGTTCCTTATTTGGTCGCTGTAGTCTACGTAAATCTTTACGTAGACTACGGCGAAAATAAGGGTAACGCAAATAGCGTTGCCCTTATTTTCGCCGTAGTCTACGTAATCTTTACATAGACTACAGTGACCAAATAAGGAACGGGAATGGCGGCTCCCTATGGGGCCGCCATTAGCCATACGCGCTTTTTTTTTTTTAAGTCACCCGTGATAGGCTACGTGACGATTTACGTAGCCTATCATGGCTGACTTTGCAAATCTAGCCGTGATAGGCTACGTTAATCGTCACGTAGCCTATCACGGGGGCGTTTTGTTTTTTTTTACTTTTATTGGAATGGCGGCGGCGGCAGCCGGTCAAAAGACCGGCTGCCTCCTCTGCCCCTGTCGAAGACCTGCCAAACCACCGCCGGGACCCGCCGCCGGGAGGGACATTCGGGAAAGGTAAGTCCCATCCTGGGGGGGGGGTGCAGGGGGCAGGGGGGTGCGGAGAATTTCTCCCCGAAACTACTTTGGGGGGCCGAATACGTTGGCACTCGGCCCCCTGAAGTTTCGGGGAGAAATTCTCCCCCATCCCTAGACTGGAATACAGCAATTGAAGGATATAACTTGTTCAAAAAGAAAAGGTAGGTGTGGTTGCACTGTATGGGAAAAATACATATCTCTTCACAGAAATACAGGAGGATGAGCTTGGTAGCCCCATCGAGAGCATCTGGATCAAAATAAATGGAGCAAAGAATAAAAGGAACCTGGTGGTCAGAGTCTACTACTGGCCACCCAATCAAGAAGACGAAGATGAAACTTTTGAAAAGCAAATAGCCAGTGTTTCAAGGAAGCATGATGTAGTAGTAATGGGGGACTTCAATTTCCCTGATATTTGTTGGGAGACAAATTCTGCAAAACATGGCCCCTCCAGGAAATTCCTGACTTGTGTGGCGGATAACTTCCTCCTACAGAAAGTAGAGGAAGGAACGAGAAAATCGGCTATCCTTGACTTGATCCTAACCAACAGAGATGACTTAGTGGATAAAGTAGCAGTTACAGGAACTCTGTGGGAAAGCGACCATGTTGCACTTGAGTTCTTGGTTCTAAGGGAAGCAAAAGCCGAGTGTAGTCAAATGCGTACCCTGGATTTTAGGAAAGCTGATTTTAATAAACTCATTTTAATAATGATCAGGAAGGTCCCATGGCAAGTGACACTAATGAGAAAAGGAGTCCAAGATGGGAGGGAGCTTTTAAAAAAGGAAATTCTCAAGGCACAATCACAAACAATTCCAACAAGAAGAAAACGTGGAAGACAAGAGAAGAAGCCAATGTGGCTTCACAAAAAGCTTAGGGATGACCTGAAAACAAAAAAGGACACATATAGGAAGTGGAAAGAAGGGCCAAGTAATGAAGAATACAGGCAGGTAGCACAGAATTGCAGGGATGGCGTCAGGAAGGCTAAAGCTGAGAACAAGCTGAGGTTAGCAAGGGATGCTAAAAACAACAAAAAGGCTTTCTTCAGCTACATGCATAGTAAAAGGCAGAGGAAAGAAATGGTGGTTCAGCTATTAAATAAGCATGGCAAAACAATAACAGATGACAAAGAAAAGGCAGAGGTGCTCAATTCCTACTTTGGCTCAGTCTTCTCCCAAAAGAGGTTCTATGACTCCCCTGGCAAAGGTGAAGTACAGGCTGAAGGGGCAGGATTGCAGCTTGAGATCGATAGGCATATGGTCAAGGAACACCGAATTACTTGGAATGAGTTCAAATCTCCAGGGCCAGATGAACTGCATCCTAGAGTAATAAAGGAACTGGCAGAAGAGCTCTCAGAACCACTGTCTATTCTCTTTGAGAAATCATGGAGGACGGGGGAAGTGCCAGATGACTGGAGGAGGGCTAATGTTGTCCCTATCTTCAAAAAGGGTAAAAAGGAGGAACCTGGGAACTACGGACCAGTCAGTCTGACATCTATCCCTGGGAAAATTCTGGAGCAGATGATAAAGCAATCCAACTGGAAGCACCTTGACAACAATGCCGTGATTACTCGAAGCCAACATGGATTTGTCAAAAACAAGTCCTGCCAGACAAATCTGATCTCATTTTTTGATCAAGTAACCTCCCTTGTAGACCGTGGGAATGCTGTAGACATTATATACCTCGACTTCAGCAAAGCTTTCGACAAAGTGCCCCATGATATCCTGATGAGCAAACTAGCTCAAAGTGGGCTAGATGAAACAACGATCCGGTGGATCCACAGTTGGCTACAGAATCGGACTCAAAGAGTGCTTATCAATGGGACCTTGTCAAACTGGGGAGAGGTAACAAGTGGGGTACCGGGGCTCAGTCCTGGGCCCATTGCTCTTCAACATTTTGATTAATGACTTGGAGGAGGAGGTGCAGGGAATGCTGATCAAATTTGCAGATGACACAAAATTGGGTGGGATATCTGATACTTTGGAAGACAGAAACAAAATTCAAAGTGATCTGGATAGACTGGAGTGCTGGGCAGAAAACAACAGAATGACATTTAATAGGGATAAATGCCAAGTTCTGCACCGAGGAAAAAGAAACCAAATGCACAGTTACTAAGGATGGACGAAAGTCCCTTACCTGGTCCCGCAGCTTGCTTCGTGGTAGGGGGGAGGCGCTTCGGTTCTCCCCCCAAAGTTCTTGGTGGGGAGGAGGTGCCCCGCCCCTCCCGGCTGAAATTCAGGCCGGGGGGGAGGCGCCCCATCCCTCGCTGCCGAAATTCAGGCCGGGGAGGAGCGCCCCATCTCCCTGGCTGCGAAATAAAAAAAGTAAATTTAAAAACACACACACACACGTGATAGGCTACGTAATGATTTACGTAGCCTATCACGGCTAGATTTTCAAAGTCAGCTGTGATAGGCTATGTAAATCTTTATGTAGCCTATCACAGGTGACTTTGGAAAAAAAAAAAGCGCGTACTCAAATGGCGGCGCCCATGGGTGCTGCCATTTGCGTTCCTTGTTTGGGCAGGGGTAGTCTACGTAAAGATTTACGTAGACTACGGCGAAAATAAGGGCAACGCAAATAGCCGCCAAAACGCCGCTGGGACCCGCCGCTGAGAGGGACATTCGAAGGAGGTAAATCCCATCTCGAGGGGGGCAGGGGGGACAGAGAATTTCACCACCAATTTCGGGGGGCCGAATGCGTTGGCATTCGGCCTCCCAGAGATTCATGGAGAAATTCTCTGCCATCCCTAACTGTTACAAGATGGGGGATACGTAGCTCAACAACACTACAGTTGAGAAGGATCTTGGCATTGTTGTCGAACACAAGCTGAATATGAGCCAACAATGTGATGTGGCTGCAAAAAAGGCAAATGCTCTTTTGGGCTGCGTTAATAGAAGCATAGCTTCCAAATCCCAGGAAATACTGGTCCCCCTCTACTCAGCACTGGTTAGGCCTCATCTGGAGTACTGTGTCCATTTCTGGGCACCACACTTGAAGAAGGATGCAGACAACCTGGAGAGGGTTCAGAGGAGGGCAACAAAGATGATCAGAGGACTGGAAACAAAGCCCTATGAAGAGAGACTGAAAGAACTGGGCATGTTTAGCCTTGAGATGAGAAGACTGAGGGGAGATATGATAGCACTCTTCAAGTACTTGAAAGGTTGTCACAGAGAAGAAGGCCAGGATCTCTTCTTGATCATCCCAGAGTGCAGGACATGGAAGAATGGGCTCAAGTTACAGGAAGCCAGATTCTGGCTGAACATCAGGAAAAACTTCCTGACTGTTAGAGCAATACGACAATGGAAGCAATTACCTAGGGAGGTGGTGGGCTCTCCCACACTGGAGGCGTTCAAGACGAGGCTGGACAGCCATCTGTCAGGGATGCTCTGACTTGGATTCCTGCATTGAGCAGGGGGTTGGACTCGATGGCCTTGTAGGCCCCTTCCAACCCTACTATTCTATGATTCTATGATTCTATGATGCTATGATTCTATACTACCCAAAAGCTGAAGCTAGTAAAAGAAAGAAAACTGAAAGGGACAGAAACTTACACATTAAGGAAAGGCGTGCATTTTTCCAGCATTTTGTATTGGGCAGAGCAACATAAAGGGAAAAACCAAAGTGAAGGAACCACCAAATCCTAAGCATGGTCAGGTCCACACTGGGAGGTCAGAAGCTGTGAAACCTTTCAAGTACTTGAACAGCGCTATCCTATCTCCCCTCATTCTTCTGGAGGGAAAATAAATACAGCAGCCCCAGGCCTGTTGTACATGTTCCCTCTCCCAAAAGTGTGACAGGAAGCAAGAGGATCCAAAGCCTCCCCCAATCCATCCCCAGCACACATCTTCTTTGCCTGTATCGCTGTCGGAGCACTTATGGCAGAGTGGCAAAGGTCTCTGTGCCTGCTTGGCGGCCTGCAAGGGTGAACATCCTCCTACGGACCATAGGTTTGCAACCTTGATGTCCTTATTTATTATGTACAAAGTGGGACAGTTTTCCATGCACTGGACCAAGAAACCAGTACCCATACTTCGTAAGGGATCCCACCCATACAAGAGGAAATTGTAAAATAATTATAACTAACACCATAGGCAACATATACGTATAACTATTGGCTGGGCATATCAGATGAGAAAGAAGATGCACATCCCTTCACATCACTTCACCCTGAAAATGAAAGCCAGCCTGAAAATCCTAAGTCATTTAAGATGTGTATTTGCTGCTGATGAATATTTACTGCTAAGTGCTCTTGGGTGCCTCTTTTTTTTCCTCGACATTAAGGATTCCACAAAGCATTCTCTTTCTCCTTTTGCATCTGTGCAATTACACTCTAACGCATGTATCCTCAGGGGCTTTTGCTTCTGTCACTCTAGATTCACTTCAAAAGAAGCCTGTGGTTTCATTTGTTTAGGGCTTTATTTTTGCTAGGAGTTTACAATCAATTAGTCTGACTCTTCCAGCATCCAACACAATAACAGAAACAGGGTTTGCTTGGTTTTTACTTTAATTATTCAAATCATGAGAGATATGAAAAGAAAGACCTGTGTACTAATGAGCAAAGCAACGTTTACACAAGAAATGGCCTACTGGTGGCCCACATGCTAGATCTGGCTCCTTTCATCAGGCCTCTGGAGTCCCTACCAAAATTTGATTCAAGATATGGGGAAACATTTGCCTGGTATCATTGGCAAGCAATAAATAAATGTGTTCAGTTGGATGTAATAGAGTTAATGCACATCTTAAGACATAGATCAGTCTTCTGATTTTGTATGTACCTTTTGTGTGCTATGAGCCTCGTGTGGCGCAGAGTGGTAGGCGGCAGTATTGCAACTGAAACTCTTATTTATTTATTTATTATTTATTTATTTCATTTCTATACCGCCCAATAGCCGAAGCTCTCTGGGCGGTTCACAAAAATTAAATCCAAGCAACACACAATAAAACAATTTAAAATGTACAGAACATTAAAACCACAATATAACAATACAACCACAATAAAACCTAGCAGCATGCAGGAGTTTAAAATACAGATTTAAAACAGCAAAGATAAAAATTTAGAAAGCTAAAATGCTAAAATGCCTGGGAAAATAAAAAGGTCTTCCCCTGGCGCCGAAGGAATACAATGTAGGCGCCTGGCGAACCTCACTAGGGAGCTCATTCCAGAGCCGGGGTGCCACAGCAGAAAAAGCCCTCCTCCTAGTAGCCACCCGCCTCACTTCCTTTGGCAGGGGCTCACGGAGAAGGCCGCTGATAATGATCTTAAGGTCCGGGCAGGCACATATGGGAGGAGGCGATCCTTCAGGTAACCTGGCCCCAAGCCGTTAAGGGCTTTGAATGTTAACACCAGCACTTTGAATCGGGCTCGGAAATGGACTGGCAGCCAGTGCAGCTGGAAAAGTACTGGCGTAATATGAGCTCGCAGGCCAGTCCCTGTTAACAATCTTGCTGCCCTATTTTGGACCAGCTGAAGTTTCCGGACCATTTTCAAAGGCAGCCCCACATATAACGCATTGCAGTAATCCAGACGAGAAGTTATCAGAGCATGGATAACTGTAGCAAGGCTATCTCTGTCCAGATAAGGGCGTAGTTGGTATACCAGCCTAAGCTGATAAAAAGTGCTCCGTGCCACTGAGTTCACCTGTGCCTCAAGTGACAGTTCTGGATCCAAGAGCACCCCCAAACTACGAACCTGATCCTTTAGGGGGAGTGCAACCCCCTCCAGAACAGGTTGAATATCACGTGGCCGGGCAGACGAACCATCCACTAACAGTACCTCCGTCTTGTCTGGATTGAGTTTCAGTTTATTAGCCCTCATCCAGTCCATTACCGTGCCCAGGCACTGATTCAGAACAGCCACTGCCTCACCTGGTTTTGATGAGAAAGAGAGGTAGAGCTGGGTGTCATCTGCATATTGATGGCACCTCAGCCCACACCTCCAGATAAACTCTTCCCCTCTATCTGAGTTCGATCCCAGCAGAAGCTGGGTCCCAGGTAGCCAGCTCAGGTCGACTCAGCCTTCCATCCTTCTGAGGTCGGTAAAATGAGTACCCAGCTTGCTAGGGGAAAGGTAGTCATGACTGGGGAAGGCAATGGCAAACCACGCCGTTATAGTCTGCCATGAAAACACCAGTGCAAGCAGCGTCCCTCTAGGAGTCAGCAATGACCCGGTGCTTGCACAGGAGGTACCTTTCCTTTCTTTTGTGTACTGTGTGTATGTCTAATGCTATGCTTGATTATATGTGCTCTATAAGTAGGAAGTTCACATGCTAGATGGCAGGCAACATGCTTAACACACTGAGCCACTCTTTCCTAGGCTACACAGTGCTAAAGTCATGGACCAGATGGTGGGGTGTGGCCATAGCTCAGTGGCAGAGCACATAATTTGGGTGCAGAAGGTCCCAGGTTCAATCCCCAGCATCTCCAGGTAGGGCTAGGAAAGAAACCTGCTAAAAGTCGCTGCAAGTTAGGGATAGCACTCTCCCATTCAGGTTCTCCAGGTGCCCGCCCAGGCCCTGCCCCTACTCGCTGGTCCTCCAGGCTGTGCTTGAACCCCCCTCCATGGTCAGTAAGCAGCCTGCAACTTATCTGGGCCCATCCATCTCTATCCCGATTGGCATGTTTTTAAAAAACGTGGCGATTGGCAGCCTGTGCCCATAGACTTATATGCAACATAGCACTGTGAAACTAGAGTATATGGGGCAATTCACAGTGCTTTTTGAGTATATGTCTATGGGCGTGGGCTGCTGAGGGTGGTCTGGGGACTGGTGAGCAGGGTGGAGGGCTCTGCAGGCACAGCTAGGGGGTGCAGGTTCCAGTGGTCCAATTTGTGGACCAAAATGGGCGCCCACACCATCCCTATTGCCAGTTGGTTTCCACAATACTGAGCTAGCTGGACCAATGGTCTAACATAGGCAGCTTGCTATGTGTGAGGAGCGCCATATCTGCCTCTTGCAGTCCTCACCAATAGCCAACTCAGGATACAGACGACAAGGATTCTTTCTGAGACTTTATTCCTTTATTACTTTATGACTCTTTCAGATACTAATCACTAGCGACAAAGCAAGGAACAGCACTGGGGAAAGATAGCAGAGTAGCCTAAGCTCCAGGTAAGGCAGTTGGTCCCCATTTGAAGGAGAACCATGGGAAGACCCTGAACTTATGGACTAGGGAGAGATCCTCCCTCTTTCCCTTGGGTCCTCGGGACGCGACCGTTGTTTGCGCACCAAACGAGTGCTACACCTCCTTTCCGCGCCCTCCATCTGTCGTTGCTCCCTGCGTCTGCGCCGAGCATCCAGCAAGCCCCCCTCCAGTGCTCTCTCACTGCCAGGGTCACTATCTATCCCAGGAATGCTGGCAGGAGGAATCTCTGCCAGCTGCTGTGCTTGTGAAAGATGAGCGAGCTCCTCTCCCACAGATTGCTGTTCCTCCTCAGAATCAGAACTGCTCTGGGGCTCTATTGGCTCAGTTTCCACACTGACACTATGTTCCTAAATTTATGAGGGAGTTGAATCATCACACTTAAGGGGGGCAATTTCTGGCAGCCCCTAGTTTAACTGCCTAGAGACAAAAATGGCCCTTGAGGCTATAAAAGGTGGCCATCCATGACTTCCACTGCTCCACTGCTAAGTCAAGGACTTCTATCCTTTCAATATTGGCCTTTGCTATTAGGGATGGCATGGGTAGCTTACTGGGTCCAGGAGTCTGTTGGGCTCCCTCCCCTCCACTGCCCCTCCCCAATCCAGCTTGGCGAGCTGTTGCCCCTGCCCGCCAAGCCACGCGAGCGGCCGGGACTTACTGGACCCATCCACTCACACCCAGGAGCCACCCATCCTGCTTTCAAGCTGCCATCTTTTACGCAAGATGGGACCTATATTTTCATATATTTAGTTTTGCACACAGTGGTGGCCATAAAGGGGCATTTCCACAACATTAGAGTCCTCTAATATTGTGGAAATGGCCCTTTACAGTCACCATTGCACACAACAGTATATATATATATATATATATATATATATATATATATATATATATATATATGAAAATATAGTGTCCCATCTTGCGTAAACATTGGCAGCTCACATAGAGGAACAGGCAGCTGCAGCATGCTCCCAGACAGCTCTCTGAGCCTTCCAGGGGCTCGTGTAGCTTGGCTCGTGTGGGCAAGTGACATAGACAGCTGCTTGAGCACCCACCGAGCATGAACTCCAGTGCGTCTGTCCATCCCTATTCTATGTCCTTTTTTTATTTAGGGATGTATGAGAAATTCAGTTTGTTTTAGACTAGACTCAAACACAATGCGTAGTCTAAGTCCATACAATTTCTGATCTTGTGATGAAATTCCTGGACTAAAGAGAAATACATTAAAAATACATACACTGAAAAGTGCACAAGAAAAAGTGTGTACTTTTGAAAAATATGCACAAACATGCTCTAATCAATGGAAGAAAAATTCATACTTCTCAAAAATGTGCACAATTGATGTGTACAGTTGTAAAAATGTGACAAAAATATGCATGATACGTGAATGAAAAAAAAATGTTTGCATTCTGATATGGACACAAGTCAGGATGAGCTTCAAGGCAGAATATGGAGAACCTCTTGACAAGCTTGAGTTTTACTGATTCACATATCCCTATTTTTAACCTTGGAGTGGTTAGAAGAAGAAAAAAACAGCTATGAGAAGAGATCTCATGATGATACAGACAGCTCTATGTAGGGGTATAGGGGTCTCTGTATTTACATAGGGGTCTCTGTATTTACATAGGGGTCTCTGTATTTACATAGGGGTCTCTGTATTTACATAGGGGTCTCTGTATTTTGTTTTCCTTTAAGAATGTAGGCTGCATGAGACAAAAGGGCCACTGAGCCAGTCAAGTGCCACAGGAGAAATGTACACATAGAGTGAGATAACTACGACTACACTCTATTTGTCCCATTTACCTGGTAGCCAAAGAACTGCTCTGCATATTCTCAAGTAGAAAACACAGGCAATAACTAAAATATGTTTCCGTTCAGTAAATTTATTATCTTAGCCATGAGCCATAGCAAAATATGAATGATGAAAACAGAAACTAAGTAATGACAGTAACTCATATTTATATGAAATAAGCATTTTCCTGTGTTCTAGACAGGGACAGAGGAAGGGAGTTACGAATTGTATTGGCAAGAGAAACGTTGTCTTCATGATTTGCTCAGGAGTTATTCATGCACCCTGTAAGGGCCAAGACAGGCATTACATTAAAGACATAACAAGCAGCGACTCTAGTGTAAGTGCAGGGGATCCAATGCAGATCAAGACCGCAGTGTGTGTGGGCTGATGGGGCGGGAGGGAGGCTCCAGCATTTCTTCACCTGCTACGAGTCTGATCCAGTTCAGACACCCCGCCCTCATGCCTGCAATTTATATTGCAAAAGGTGAACCATTTACTTCAATCAATGCAGTGGAACCAAATGTCCAGGGAGATGGTGGGCTCTCCATCACTGGAAGTATTTCAGCAGAGACTGGACTGCCATCCATCCATCCACCCATCCATCAGGGATGAATTAAACTGAATTCCTGCACCAAGCTGCAAGTTGGACTTCATGGCCGAAATGGCCCCTTCCAACTCTGTGATTCTATTTTGCAATATAAATTGCAGGCATGGGGGCAGGTGATGTGGATTGGGCCTATAGTGGTGGCAAGGGGGAGGGCTAAAATTAAAATGACATTTTATAGTCAAAAATTAAAAGTGATTAAGGAGTTTAATTGTGTCCATCCCCACTCTCCTGATGTATTTATTTTAATTTAACAAAATAGAAGTTGGATAAGAAAACAAGGGTTGCTAGATTCTCAGTTCGGAATAGGGGTGGACGAAAGTCCCTTACCTGTCGTCGAAGGACTTTGCAGTGGGGGGAGGCGCTTCGCTGCTCCCCCCGCGAAGTTCAGGCCGGGGGGGGAGGCTTCCCGCCTCGCCCCGGCCGAAATAAATAGGGCAACACAAATAGCGTTGCCCTTATTTTCGCCGTAGTCTACGTAAACATTTACGTAGACTACAGCGACCAAATAAGGAACGGGAATGGCGGCTCCCTATGGGGGCCGCCATTATCCGTATGCGCTTTTTTTTTTTTTTAAAGTCACCCGTGATAGGCTACGTGATGATTGACGTAGCCTATCACGGCTGACTTTGCAAATCTAGCCATGATAGGCTACGTGAATCATCACGTAGCCTATCAGGGGGCGTTTTTTTTTTTTCTTTGATTGCAATGGCGGCGGCGGCAGCCGGTCGAAAGACCGGCTGCCGCTCCCGCCCCGCTCGAACACCCGCCAAACCGCCGGCCGGACCCGCCACCGGGAGGGACATTCGGTGAAGGTAAGTCCCATCCCGGGGGGGGTGCAGGGGGCGGGGGGGTTCAGAGGATTTCTCCCCAAAACTTGTTCGGGGGGCCGAACACGTTGGCGCTCGGCCCCCCGAAGTTTCGGGGAGAAATTCTCCGCCATCCCTAGTTCGGAATCCTCATTTCAGTCCCTCAAAATTACCACTTGTTGGCTGTAAAGAGCGGGGGGGGGGGTGGCATTTCAACTGTAGCCTCCTCAGGGAGAAGTGACCACAAACCTATCCAGTGTCTGTCACAGTTAATCTAGTTCTGACAGAGGGAAGTAGCCCATAATTTATCAGGCAATCATCTGTGAAAGCTTATGCCACAATAAATCTGTTAGTATTAAGCTGTGCACAAATGGCCTCTCAAAATTCTCCAGCCTATTTGTGGGCAGAGAAACTGGTAGGGGTGTCAGAGAATTCCACCACAGATCTCAGTGAGGTCCCCCAAAATCCATGGTGGAACAAAGCCCCCGACCCCATAACCCCGTGAAAGGTATGCAAAATGGAGCACTCACCTGGTGCCTTTCGCGCTGCTTTGCAAATGGCGGCCGCCATTCACTTCACTATTTAGGCTATGATAGGCTAAATAAATACTTATGTAGCCTATAACAGCTAGTGCAGGGACATCATTTGCGTCCCTGCGGAGGCCGTGATAGGCTACGTAAATATTTACGTAGCCTATCTAGGGATGTAGAAATCCCTTACCTCATTCTGGGTGGGGGTATCCACGGTGAGGGGGAGGCGATCCGTCCCTCCCCCCGGAATCCTCCCTGGCCGGCTCCACTCAGCGGCAAGTCTGTGGAGCTGCCGGCCGAGGCCAGCTGCTGCCTGACTTTTGGCCGCAGCCGGTCTTCAGATGCAAATGGCGTGCGCTACACCATTTGCACCCCTGCTGTTTGCTGTAATAGCCTATGTAAACATTTATGTAGCCTATCACAGGAAAAGGCAGGGGACGCAAATGGTGTCCGCTATGCCTGACACCATTTCCGTCCGAAGAGAAGCAGCGGTGGATGACGGAAGGCAGCTGGATGGACCGGACCTGCCAATGACCAGGTAGGGTCCGTCCAGGGGGGATTCTGTGGGGTGGCGGGGGGGTAGTCCATTCCGTCACGGACTCTGGGAGGCCGGTTTAGCTAGGGATGTACGAAAGTGACTTACCTGTTCGCGGATTATGTTTATGGGGGGGGAGGTGCTCCATTCCTCCCCCTGGAATCCTCGAATGGCCGGCTGTGCTCCGCGGCAGCTCCGCAGAGCAGCCGGCCAGGCCCAGCCAGGCCAGAGCCATCCGCAGCTGGATTTCTGGCCTCGGAGGGCTCTGGGTAAAAAAACAAAACACCGTGTATGCAAATATTTACGTAGGCTAAAACGGCGAATCAAAAGGGGACGCAAATAGCGCCCGCTATTTACCAAATAAGGAATGGGAATGGCGGCTCCCTATGGGGGCCGCCATTATCCGTACGTGCTTTTTTTTTTTTTTTTAAAGTCACCCGTGATAGGCTATGTGACGATTTACGTAGCCTATCACGGCTGACTTTGCAGATCTAGCCGTGATAGGCTACGTTAATCGTCACGTAGCCTACCACGGGGGCGTTTTTTTTTTTTCTTTGATTGCAATGGCGGCGGCGGCAGCCGGTCGAAAGACCAGCTGCCGCTCCCGCCGCGCACGAACACCCGCCGAACCGCCGGCCGGACCCGCCGCCGGGAGGGACATTCGGCAAAGGTAAGTCCCATCCCGGGGGGGGTGTGGGGGTGGGGGGGTACGGAGAATTTCTCCCCGAAACTTGTTCGGGGGGCCGAACACGTTGGCGCTCGACCCCCCGAAGTTTCGGGGAGAAATTCTCCACCATCCCTAATTGGAATGAAACTCCAATCACCCCTGCCAGCATGGCCAATGGCCAGGAATACTAGGAGTTGTAGTCCAAAACATCTGGAGGACACCAGTTTGGGAATGGCTGTTCTAAGGCTTTGTATCATTAGCCATCCCTGAAACAGACCCCCACCCTACACATACACACACACACACTATGAGTTTGCAATGCAAACCTTAATTTACTTCTTTGACAGAAAAGGAGAGACTGATGGATTGAAACAATGCTTTGTTTGAATAATGTCAGCTGCTGTGGCAGTGACAGTGACAGTAATGCAAAGTCCTAAATAACAGGACTTCCTTGATACATTTTAAAAATATGCAAGCTATTGTCTTCGCTGTCAATGAGCCAGTGTGCTGTTCCGCCCCCTAATTTCATCCATCTCACTGACAGCGGACTACATGAGATTACGTTCTCTTTAAAACACTTCCCAATCATATGTTGTTGTAATTAAATAAACACAGGAATGTGTCAGTTCACAGAAAAATGAATATGAGAAACCTAATTCCCTTATGCTATTTCTGTGGAAACAATATTGGTCCCTCAAATCTACAAGTTACCCCAGATAATAGTGTAAATTTAAGAATCATGGATATGTACAGATACTGAAGTGCCACATTGCAGCCTATCCATGCTTCTCAGTGTAATAACAATGGCAGCAGCCATATATTCTATGGTTGCTGCCATCTTGCTTGTTTATTTATTTGTACAACTTTTAGCCCACTCCCTCTCACCACCTACCCCTTTACCAAGGTAATTTGGGGGGGGGGAGTGGAAGGGTCTAGTTGGGATGGTTGGAGGAAAACTCCCCTGGGTATTGCCTTTCCAAGGTTTGTGAGAGAACCCTTTGGAAGATCCGAACTTTTCTCTGAGAGTTCCCAGAAAATGCTCAGCAAACTAAGGAGGTAGGACGGGGGAGCTTGTCCACTACTAGTAAATAATCTCATAGGTAGTAGCAGAACTATCAATTTGTAATGTATATGTGGGTGGGCTTACTCCTAGAGGCTCCCATCTAGTCAACTTTGCCAACTGACTCCTGAGGTGCTGGGTTAAGGAATGAAGTAAAAACTTGCCAAAATACCCCAGGAGTATTTTGATGATATAAAGTTTTTTTTTGGGGGGGGGATCATTAATTAGGGATGAGGGGATTTCCCTCAGCTATGCTCCATTATTTTTCTGCCAATGCAATATATCTTGGAACCCACTCCACTTGTCTTCTGAAGAGCTGATTTCAGACTGTTGATAATGCACTTACACTCTAATAATAATAATAATAATAATAATACCATACAATTAAGAAGGAAAAACTAAACAAACCTCAGATTGTTCCCTCAAAATTAAATTACATTCTCAGGCCTCAGTAATTAAAACAATGCCAACATCTGTCATTTTAATTTTGATTAGAATTGATTGATTGATTTTGATTGATTATGTGCAAATGACTTCTTGAAATTCTACAATTTATTTGTGGGGCAAAGAAACTGTAGGCGGATGGGGGGGAAGATTCATCCAATTTTTCCTGGGGGAAAGAGAAATTATCTAGCAGTTTCTCAGGAGTGGAGCTCACCATTGGCACTGGCAGTAGCACAGCTTCTTTCTTTCTTTCTTTCTTTCTTTCTTTTTCTTTCTTCCTTCCTTCCTTCCTTCCTTTCTTTCTTTCTTTCTTTCTTTCTTTCCTGATGGTACAAGTGACAGCAGCAATAACTGTGTTGGTGGCCTGGCCCCTTTTGCATCGTACATAATGTATTGGGCCTGGCCAGTGTGTGTGTGTGTGTGTGTGTGTGTGTGTGTGCGTGCGTGTGTCTTAGAGGGGAGAGAGAATGGCAGCCACTACAAAATGGTGGAGAATATTCAGAGAAATTCTGAAAAGTGCCTTTCTTGGTGTATTTGGAGGGGGTGATATAAAAGAAACAGCAAGCAGATAAGGCACTTACGTGTCATGAAACGGATGAGAAAAAGAATTCTTAGGTGCCTGATTTTTTTTTTCTTGCCCAATGCATTTCAGAAATTTTCTTCCTCAGAGACCCTTTTATCTCTCTTCAGATTTATCAAAAAGAATCCTCAATTCTCAAGAGCATTTCAAGACAAAAGAAATATTGGAAGGATTATTTTCGTTACTTCTGAAGAAAGATAAAAGGGCCCCTGAAACACGTTGAGCAGAATAATTTTAAAAAATACATTCAGGCACCTGAGAACTCTTTTCCTCTTCTGTTTGGTGATATAAAAGAAAAATCTGAGAAATTTTCTCCCGAGAAGTTTCTGCGAGTCTCACATTTTAATTTTACAAGTGTGCTCCTGGAGATTTGTGTTTGTTTGTTTGGTTGGTTGGTTGGTTTGGTTTTGGTTTTTAAAGATTTTTATATTGGAAAAATACTTTTATTTTAACTATTTGCACACATTTAAATCTTTCTACAAAGCACACTTTCTAGAAATGCAACTCTAGATGAAGCCAAAGATGCCAAACTTCATTGGTTATGCTTCAGAAAACATTTTCAATAAAGTGGAACTACTAGATCTGGGGCAGAAACTGGCAGAGTTTCTAAGAAAACATTAATAGTGCTATTATAGGTAGCTGGTTAAACAGAAGTATGTATGAATAGTTTGACTGTGCAGATTAGAAAGAATGCCATTGTGATAGATAGGGCTGATCATCAAAATGGCAAAGGGGTCAAATATAAATCAATAGTGCACGTTACTGAGAATCTGGCTATATCTCCACATCCTAGCTCAGCCTGTTAAGCCATGCTGACCACACAAAATCTGAGATGTATGGCATTGTGACTTGGAATCCTTAATTGAACCAACGTCTTAGTTTAAAAATAACTAGGAAAGGGATCAATGCAAACATAGAAAACATTAAGGAAAACAATGAAAACAATTGCGAGTGGAGATGGGTCAAAGAAGACGCAAACAACAAGCTTGGGTTGAAAATTGGGCCACATTTATGGAAATATTTGCAAAGGGGTAACTAGGACGGGCATCTAACTGTGTCAGCGGCTAGCTGACACTTCTTGGGTGAAAACACACCCAGCCTGAGGGGTGGCGGTGATCTCGCCATCCCTCCGGACTGCCCCTTCTGGGGGAGGTAGACCTTCCAGTGTCACCCCCAACCCGGTGCTGCACAACACCTGGGTGAGTGAGTAAGGTTGGTCTCCCAGGCAACCCTTATCCCCCCGCCGAGCCGCACAACCCGTTCGGGGGGCCTCAGGCATCACCTGTCACCATAAGGTGCCTCTGTGTGCACACCATCCCTACTGCCTTCCCTGTTTTGCCTGTCCTAGCCGCCAAGTGGAATGTGACCGATGATATAGACTGTATTCCCTTACAGGACACACTCAACCCGCATAACAGTGTGACGTAGGCGAAAAAGACTCACAGTCCTAGGCCAATCTGGCTGTGAGCCAAAAAATTCCTACATGGCTCCCGAAGGGGCAACCGGCAAAAACCCACACTGCTAAGGGGAGGGTTGGAGGGAGCTGCGTCACACCAAAGAGCTGAGATAGGGAGGGGGGTCGAGTTTAAGACAACTCGGCCTGCTCCTCCCTGACTGGTGGTGTGACTGGGGTGCATCAATCAGAGGCCCATACGTCTTGTCACCCCACCCGCCCACAGTGCCCCTCCCCCTTTCATCCAGACAAGCTGGCGCCGGGTAGGGCATTGATGGAAAGCTATAAAGAGGGTCAGGCCCATGATTCAGCTAGTATATTGACTCGGCTGGTTGAAGATCATAAACCAAGATAACCAGTACCTCAGGCAGAGATCTTCCCCAGTTTGGCTAACTGCAGCCTTTCAGCAGAAGTCAAAGGTTTAACCTCTAATCTAACCCCTTCAAAGTATGATCACCAACACTGAGTTACATCCTCAGTTTATACTTCCTGCTAGGAAGGGTAGATGATGTTCCATTAGGTGGTGTGACTAGGGATGTGCAAATCAGCAAACGTGTGCTTGCCAACATTCTCCAAAGTCCATCTTGAAGCTCGTTCCAACTCCAATCCATATCAGATTGTGAGCTTTTTCTTTTCTTTTCACATGAAAATCCATGCGTAGGTAGGCATCAATTGTGTGCATCTTTCAGATGTATGCTTTCTTCTCTCGTTGATTAAAGCATATTTGTGCATATTTCTCATAAGTATGCATTTTTTCATGTACATTTTTCGAATGTATGCATGCTGTTGAACTCATGGGTGTTTTGGTCCACAAACCACATTGCAAGCTTGGAAATGTACGGGCATCGACCACAGATACCATCTGAGTTGATGTTTCACATACATCTCTAGGTGTGACTGGCATCTTCCTGTCTTCTCAGAATACCAGCCAAGGTGATGGTTTGGCTGAAGTCTCAGATCCATGGAAAGCATAGCAGCAGAGGAAGAATTAAGATCAGGTGCCAAACCCATCTTTCTTCTGAAGGTCCTGGGGTGTCTGAAAGGAATAGCAGGAGTTAATACACACCCCAGTTGTGGAATGCCCTCCCTTTGGAGGCCAGATTGGTGCAGATGTTGGTTTCGTTTTGGTGCCATGTTAAAACATGGCTTTTCACCAAAGCTTTTGAGAGCTAACTGAATTCCTTAAAGCTGCATGCTGTTTTAACTGATGTATTGTTTTAGATATTCTAACTGGTACTATCTTGTTTAATGGTTTAATATGCTTTTAGCTGTTTAAGTTATTCACTGTTTTATACTGTTTAAATTTATTTTATCTGTATGCTGCCCTGAGATCTTGATGATGCAGGGTGGGATACAAATATTTTAATTAGATAGATGATTGATAGATAGATAACAGAACTGAGGTCATTGGGAATTTCCAGGAGAGAGGCAAGGAGATATGTGCTTTCCCTACCCTAGGCTTTCCCTACCCTAGGCTTTCCCAACATGGTGCCCTCTGGATGTGTTAAAGTACAACACCCATCCTCCCCAGTCAGCTGAATGGGATGATGGGAGTTGTAGTCCAACATATCTGGAGAGTGCCAGGTTGGGGAAGATTGGTCTAGAGGATAGCAAGTGGCAAAGCACACCCATATTTAGGTGGTATACCTGCTGTATAGTTGAGTGAGAGTAAATGCAGAGGATTATACAGCAAACTGCACTTGGACTCATAATTTCCAGGCTGCCTCCACTGCTGGAATAGACCAGGAACCTCTGCCCCCTAGTGATGTGTGCAGCATTATAATCCTAAACAATATAGCCTACAATATAATCCACTGTGGGCTCAGTGCCTGTTCTCTGAAGTGAGGAATTTTGGTCAGAATGACTGTACTATGATTAGAATTACAAATCTAGATAATTTGGTGTTAATTCCATATGATTTAATCTGGAGACTTCACTTTGTCTCAGCAGTACCCAGAAGAAAATTGGGAACCACAAGGGGTGATGGTTATTATTCAGCTCCTTCCTACACTATGCTGTGGCCTTCATTCCATTTTTCCTTATACAGGGAGAAAGGAGTGTGAAGTTGTATTGTCAAAAGTCATCCATAGTTTCCTTTGTTGCATAGGAAAATCAGGAGGTGAGTTAAAATCCTAACCTAAGGATATGTTAGACACTAGGAACTTCCTCCCCCTTCATGGATCACTGCCTTGTTGTGGCGAAGGGGCTTGTGTAACTCAGTGAAGCCATAAGCTATGCTGTGCAGGTCCACCCAAGACGGACAGGTCATGGCAGAGAGTTCTGACAAAATGTGGTCCACTGGAGAAGGAAATGGCAACCCACTCCAGTATTCTTGCCAAGAAAACCCCATGGAACGTATCACAAGGCTAAAAGAGATGATGCCGGAAGATGAGCCCCCCAGGTCAGAAGGTGTCCAATATACTACTGGGGAAGAGCAGAGGGTATTTCCAAGTAGCGCCAGAAAGAGTGAAGCAGCTGGGCCAAAGCCAAAAGGACACTCAGCTGTGGATGTGTCTGGTGGTGAAAAGAAAATCCGATGCTGTAAAGAACAATATTGTTTAGGAACCTGGAATGTCAGATCAATGGATCAAGGTAAGCTGGAGGTGGTCAAACATGAGATGGCAAGATTGAACATCGACATCTTGGGAATCAGCGAACTAAAATGGACAAGCATGGGCGAATTTAATTCAGGTGACCATTATATCTACTACTGTGGGCAAGAATCCCTTAGAAGAAATGGAGTAGCACTCATAGTCAACAAAAGGGTGGGAAAAGCAGTACTGGGGTACAATCTCAAAAATGACAGAATGATCTCAGTACGAATCCAAGGCAAACCATTCAACATCACAGTAATTCAGGTCTATGCCCCAACCACTGAGGCCGAAGAAGCTGAGGTTGATCGGTTCTATGAAGACCTACAACACCTCCTAGAACTAACACAAAAAAAGATGTCCTCTTCATCATAGGGGATTGGAATGCTAAAGTAGGAAGTCAAGAAACCACTGGGATAACAGGCAAGCATGGCCTTGGTGTACAAAATGAAGCAGGACAAAGGCTAATAGAGTTTTGCCAAGAGAACATGCTGATCATAGCAAACACTCTTTTCCAACAGCACAAGAGGCGACACTACACATGGACATCACCAGATGGTCAATATCGAAATCAGATTGATTATGTACTTTGCAGCCAAAGATGGAGAAGCTCTATACAGTCAGGAAAAACAAGACCTGGAGCTGACTGTGGCTCAGATCATGAGCTGCTTCTTGCAAAATTTCAGCTTAAATTGAAGAACGTAGGGAAAACCACTAAACCATTCAGGTATGACCTAAATCATATCCCTTATGAATATACGGTGGAGGTGAGGAATAGATTTAAGGGATTAGACCTGATAGACAGAGTGCCTGAGGAACTATGGATGGAGGTCTGTAACATTGTTCAGGAGGCAGCAACGAAATCCGTCCCAAAGAAAAAGAAATGCAAGAAAGCCAAGTGGCTGTCTGATGAGGCTTTACAAGTAGCTGGGGAAAGAAGGGAAGCAAAAAGCAAGGGAGAAAGGGGAAGATATATCCAACTGAATGCAGAGTTCCAGAGAATAGCAAGGAGAGACAAGAAGGCCTTCTTAAATGAACAATGCAAAGAAATTGAGGAAAACAACAGAATGGGAAAGACTAGAGATCTTTTCAAGAAAATCGGAGATCTCAAGGGAACGTTTTGTGCAAAGGCGGGCATGATAAAGGACAAAGAAGGCAGGGACCTAACAGAAGCAGATGAGATTAAGAAGAGGTGGAAAGAATACACAGAAGAACAATACAGGAAAGATCTTAATGTCACTGATAGCCTTGATAGTGCGGTCACTGAACTTGAGCTGGACATCCTAGAGAGTGAAGTCAAGTAGGGATGGCGCAGAATTCCACCACGGATTTCAGTGAGGCCAAATGCACTGGCATTCAGCCCCCCAAAACCCGTGCCGGAACGGCCTCCCACCCCCCGCCCTGCCGCGGAATCCCCCCCGGGATGAAGCTTACCTGGGGCAGATGTTCCGGTGGCGGTGGCTCCGGCGGTGGCTCCGGGAGAGAGCAGAGGACAGGAAGGCCTGGCATGCTATGGTCCATGGGGTCACGAAGAGTTGGACATGACTTAACGACTGAACAACAAAGGAACTTCCTCCCACAAATGCAGATCAACAGGGATTTAGATGTTTTGTTTACTTCTGTTTTACAATGTTTAATGTTTTTATATTATGTTCTATTATGCTATTGTATTTTAGGGTTTAAAATCTTGTTTTTGAACTGCCCAGAGAGGTTTTAATATTGGGTGGTATAGAAATATAATAAAAAATAAACTCTTGAAACAGAAACCATAGTTGATTCAAGGCATGCCATAAACATCTGGCAAGTATTTCTAAGGCTATATGCTTTTCAGAAGAATAACAATGGTGTTAAAAGAAATTAAACACACTTGACAAGAAGAACACCCAGTTACCAGAACGTTATGACCTTAAAGGAAGGAGGAAAATCTCTTTTCCATGAAGAGAAAAGAAAAGCCACAAGTGTTGCACATCTGCCTCTGATTTGCCTCTGCTTGCTTAATTCTGATATGCACAGCATACTCAAGTGGCCCTGACAGATGCTTGATAACAAATATGCATTTAAACTCATCCAGAGAAACACAGTATGTTGAGGGAGTCAAATGCTCAAACACAGAGGAAGTAATTGAAGATCAACACAATGCTAGTTAATATAGATCAGTAAAGCATTTCCTTTACATTGAACATCTGAATACAGTAAATGAGGAAAGTGGGCACAAAGTATTTCTAATATGTTGCTGATCAAGGGAAGCGTTAAGAGAACCTGCTTTCTTTTTGTTCATCTTCATAGTTACATAAAGCCTCTATACCGAAACGCTTGCCTCAAGAGGATAGTTAATTTCTTTAGGATGGCAGGTCCACGTGTTAGTAGGGATGTCCAGATTTTGTGAAAACTGTCCTGTGTGTATTTCATGGATTGTGCAGTGGCATTCATTCCAGTGTCCATGCACAGAAGGTTTGATTTTTTTTTTCATTATGCGGAAAAACACAGAAATAATTCCATAAGAGGATTCACAATAACTTATGTAATTTACATTTAGTGTATTATACCCCCTTCCATTCAGCTTTCCCCCATGTATATTTACCAGTCTCAGCAGAAACTTGCATATTTTTTTCCAAATAAATTTGTGTAAATTTAGGGAAAGTAAAAAAAAATTCTGAAAGTCCACGGGCTCCACGAGGCCAGAAGAGGCTGGTCCGCAGCAATTCTGAAGGTTGGATTTGTAGAAATCTGAACTCATTTTAGGCCATCTCAACATTCTCCAGCATCCCTACCTCTTAGTAATACAGGGTGTCCATGTGATAGTGCACCTCCCAAGGAGGGGAGAAACCGTGCAAAGAGACATGATACAGAGCCATGTGGCTAGAAGAAAAGCAAAGCAGGTATGCTGTCCAAAGCACTGCAAGATCTGGGGATTTCCTCTGCTCCTCCCAGCTAAGCTTATCTGTGCATTTCCAGCCATTCTTTATGGAATAGGTGCTGTCTCCCTCCTTGTGTTCTACTGCAAGGCCCATAGCTCAGTGACAGCGTGGATGTTTGTATCCATAATGTTCCCGCTTCATTTCAGCCCTTGGCATCTCCATTAAAGATCTTGGAGAGTCAGACTCATTATACGGCAGCTCCATAAAGGAGCCCTCTTGACAGTAGTGAATGTACGCCAAGTCATTTCTCCAAAGGTAGGTGTGTGGATAGTGGCATTATATAGTTTAGTCACTAGGTGGCACTGGTCTGATTGTTATTGTTGCAGTTGCATACTACCCAATATCCAAAGCTCCCTGGGTGGTTTATAAAAAAAATCAAAACCTTAAATAGCCAATATAAATCGTAATATAAAAAGCAATTACATACAAAACAATTTAAAACACTCAACAATAAAAATCCCAGTTAAACCTTATAACAAGAAGGTTAAAACCTTATTGTCTGCTTACAGATGCCTGGGAACAGAGAAAGGTTTTGACCTGGTGCTGAAAGGATGGCAGTGTTGGCACCGGGCGGCCCTTAGTGGGGAGAGTGTTGCACAATCAGGGACCAACTCTGAGAAAGCCTTTTCCTCTGTTGCCACCCACTAAACCTCCCTCAAAGGAGGCACCTAGTGGAGGGCCTCAGATGACAATCACAGTGTATGAGTAGGTTCATACTGGGAGAGGTGGTCCATTGGGTATTTTCATCCCAAACTATGTAAGGATTTACAGGTTAAACCAGCACCTTGAATTGGGCTTGGAAACATACAAGCAGCCAGTGCAAGTGGGGCAGAAACGGAGTTATACATTCAGAACATTTGATCCCCGCAATCAATTTGGCTGCCACATTTTGTGCAGGCTGCAGCTTCCAAAGCATCTTCAAGGGCAGCCCCATGTAGAGCGCATTTCAGTAGTCAACTAGGAGATTACCAGAGCATAGACTACTGGAGCCAGGTTATCCCTGTTCAGATAGGGGCATAGCTGGGCCACCAACTGAAGATGTAGAAGACTATGCCACTGTGGCTACCTGAGCCACTGGGCTGGGGACAAATATGACTCCAGGAGAAGCCCCAAGCTACAAACTTGCTCCTTCAGGGGAGTGCAATCCCATCCAGAACAGGTTGAACACCCCCATCCTTAATTGTATCCCAGTGGATTCATGAATTTCCTCTGGTTGTTCTGTTCTTCTCAGGGAGAGCTGATAAAGTTCTTGTTTATCTTCCTGACTTGTGTGCCTTCTAACCCTCCCATGACAAGAGGAAAAAGGTGTTATCTTCACAACGCTGGAACTTTCTCCCCCAAATCAAAGCTGAAATAATGACCAGAACTATTGCAAGACCTTAGTGTCATATCTGCCAGCTTTTGGTAATCCAAAAAAGGGAGATTAAGACTCTACTCCTTACCATGAAGGCTTCATTCTGAAGAACGTAAGAAGAGTAATTGTGAATCAGACCAAGGGTCCATCTATTCCAGCCCACCCATCCTCCCTCCCTTGGTCTCAGTGTGGGATTAGTTGGTTGCTGGAGGACCAAGTGGGAATGGTTTGCCTGCATGATGGATTGGCTGGAGTATGCAAGTGGGGGGTGCCTACTCTATACTGTGAACTTAGGGGGAGGGTGCATTTAGTTCTGGTGTGCCTGATGAACTAGATTTAGTTATTAAGCCATATTTGGCAGGGCTGTGCAGGAAAGGTTTTACAGAGATAGGGAAGATCTTAGTCATAGCATCATAGAATAGTAGGGTTGGAAGGGGCCTACAAAGCCATCGAGTCCAACCCCCTGCTCAGTGCAGGAATCCAAGTCAGAGCATCCCTGACAGATGGCTGTCCAGCCTCATCTTGAATGCCTCCAGTGTGGGAGAGCCCACCACCTCCCTAGGTCATTGGTTCCAATGTCATATTGCTCTAACAGTCAGGAAGTAAGCACCTTGAGCTACCTTTATGGTGACTGGCAATCCCTGATAGTGCTCTGCTGAATCCTGTAGGGATGGCAGAGAATTCTGCCACAGATCTCAGAATCCCCCCTGAACTCCGTGGCAGAACGGCCTGCCCCCCCCGTGGATCCCCCCCCCCGCTGCCCCCTCCTCCATTTGCAGACTTGTGTAAAAAAAAAACACACACGACGTGATAGGCTACATAAAGATTTATGTAGCCTATCATGGCTGGGTTTAAAAAAAAAACACGACGTGATAGGCTACGTAAAGATTTACGTAGCCTATCATGGCTGGGTTTAAACAAAAACAAAAACCCACATACGCAAATGGCAGCGGCTACGGCCGCTGCCATTTGCGTTCCTTATTTTTGGCCGTCTTAGTCTATGTAAATATTTACGTAGACTATGATGGTGAAAATAAAGGGGAACGCAAATAGCGTAGCGGGCGCTATTTGCGTCCCTTTTTGATTTGCCATTTTAGCCTATGTAAATATTTACGTAGGCTAAAACGGTGAATCAAAAAGGGATGCAAATAGCTCCCGCTACGCTATTTGCGTTCCCCTTTATTTTCGCCGTCATAGTCTACATAAATATTTACATAGATTAAGACGGCCAAAAATAAGGAATGCAAATGGCGGCGGCCGTAGCCGCCGCCATTTGCGTACACGGGTTGTTGTTTTTCCCCAGAGCCCTCCGCAGCTGGAAATCCGGCTGCGGACGGCTCTGGCCTAGCTGGGCCTGGCCGGCTGCTTCGCGGAGCTGCCGTGGAGCACAGCCAGCCGTGGAGAGTTCCAGGGGGGAGGAACGGATCACCTCCCCCCCCCGTCGAGGATTCCGGGGGGAGGGACGGAACACCTCCCCCACCACCATCAACATAATCCGCGGAAAGGTAAGTGACTTTTGTACATCCCTAGAATCCTGCCCTCTATTTTGGGGAATGTTCTCTCTCCCTGAGAAAGAGACATTGTTTTTTCTGCTTCTTTCATAGGGAGAGGGAGAATTTCAAATGACTTTTTTCCTTGAGGAAGGGGATAGGGTTTCCACATACCTTTTTAAGTTTAGAAGGTGGCTGAAGGGTCTTTTTTTTTTCTTTTTTTACATTAAAAATGCCCCATTCACTTGCAGCAGCATGAGACTCTTTACAGACATGCTTCTCCAACCTGGCAGCACTTCTTGAAGTCCCATGAGACCAGAGGAAGTTGCCTTCTCTTATATGGATTCAGAAAGGGCTTCTGGGCTGCAGAAGAACTGTCCGCAAAGAGTCCTGGGCTGCTGCAAGCAAGAACAAAGGGGACTGTTCTTCCTTGGAGCAACACAGAGCTCTTTGCACAGAGGCTTGCAGCCCAGCAGGAGTTCCTGAATGCCTCTCTGCAGGAAGCCTCTCTGCAAAGAGCTCTGTGTTGCTGCAAGGAAGAACAGAGTTTTTCTAAAGCTCTAAAATCCCCATTTGTTCTTGCTTCGCAGAGAGGCTTCTGCAGCCTGGGAGTGCTTCCTGAATGCCTATAGGAGAGGGAGAGGTCACCTGGTCTCATGGGCATTCAGAAAGAGCTGTTGGGCAAGAGAAGCTTCTCTGTGAAGAGCCCTGGGCTGCTGCAAGTGCAGGGGGGTGTTTTTAAAGTGTGTGTGTGTGTCTATATCTATAATATATATGCCGGAGATTCCTCAGCCACCTCCCACACTTCAGAGGTAAGTGGAAATTCTGTCCTCCTCCCCAAGGAGAAAGTTATGCAAAATTCTCACCTCCCCAGCTTCTTTTGCCAGAGTTTTCCATTTTGCCCCCAAACCCCACACAAAATGCCAAAAATGGAAGGCTTGAAATATTCAGCATAGCACTAATTTGCGATATTTGTTGCTCAGGACTGCAGGACGCAGGGAAATGATACAGATCGTCTTTGGATATAACCTGTCTCAGCAACTCAGAGCTGTGACTTCGGGGGGTGGGGTGATTCAGGAAAGCTTTCCTCAACACCTGAAGAGGTGTGGCTTGTAAGAAGAGAGTAAGTAAATTGCTACCTTGAACCCAAGGCAGGCTCATCAGAATTACAAACAAGTAGAATCATCTAGAGGCTCCTGCAATAGTTAGTTTTTTCATCAGATAGCCACCACTGTAGATCTTGTGGTATTAATGCTTAACAGAGATGCATGGGAAATTCATTTTTGATCAAGATGTACCCAGTGCACACCTCCTGGATTCAAATGCTGACTTGAACATAAACCTGTGGTCAACGTCCGTCCATTTACAAGCCTGCAATGTGATTTGTGTAACAAACAAACAAATGCATTCAACAACATGTGTACATTAAAAAACATGAAAAGGTGTGATTTTGAAAAATGTGCACAAACACACTTTAACCAATGGAAGAAGAATGCGTACATTTCAAAAATGTGCCAATTGTACATTTGGGAAAATATGCATGGAAATATGCATGAATTTTCATGTGAGAAGAACAAAACCAAAATTCGCAATCCAAGACAAACACGAGTCAGAACAAACTTCAAGGTGGAATTTGGAGAACCTCAATGAACTTGATTTTTGCTGAACTGCACATCCTTAATGTTTAACTAGTTCAACCCATTTACTTATGTCTCACCTCTCTATTCTAAGTCTGGATGCAAAGTCTCCCTCTTTCTCATTTTATCCCCATAATTTTGTCCTGTTTTGTCCTGAGCTCTTCATTTGTGACTATGTTGTTTCAGTTAAGAGGAACACACAAGATAACATAGAACAAAGCTCTAGTTTTGAACAAAGCACACATAGGGATGACTGTCACCAGGAAATCTGGCCCTTTGGGGGCTCACTGGACTTCTACAGCACACCCAACTTGATTTACTTTTGCGAGTCGAGCTGTGTAGTTTCCCCAAGTTACAGGGACTTTTAATGCATTTTTTTTGTCTCAGCCATAATTTGTGCAAATAGAGATCTGCACAAATTACACCACAAATTGCACAAATTCACATAATTTGCGCATATTAGGGCTGTAATTTGCACAAATTATGCAAATTTGAACAATTTACACCTAACATTTACACAAACATTTGTTACGGAAAAAAATAATAATTTACAGAAATTCTACCAGCTGGCCCGACTCATTGCACACCAAGTCGGGTCAGCTGGTGGAAGATGAACGGAGTCTGAGGAGCCAAGCCAATGAAAGCTCATCGTGCTCGACCCCCAACCAGATTCCTCCAACATCCCTGACCAGACATCTAAGTAAAAGTTTGTTAATAAAGGAGTGTACAAGATTCCTAATGAAGGACTGTTCCCTCACTCCCTTGTGGGGGAAAGAGCATGCATTGCGAGTATACAGTCTGAATATTTTTTGCTGATTGTATATAGTGACTTTTTTTTTTTACTTGTTCCACTATGTTGATGCATTTTGACAGGATATTTTGTTCTGCCTCCAAGGCTTTTAGGGAAAATGGACTCATGGGTTATTACTGTTCCAATGGAGAGAGTGACTGAAACGATTTTGCTCATTTCCTGGAGCTATGCATTAACCAGACAGCTTGCGGTGTGTACCTTACTACCACCACATTTGATTTTTCTTTCTGACATCAACTTTTTATTCTGCTATCAAAGAGTGAAAGAAAGGAGGCAACAATTAGGAATGTTCTGATTTTAACAATCATGTTAAAAATTATGCTTTTGCCATCTGAGTGAATGAAAGAAGAGGTTAAACATCGATTCCTTGGCATTTTGTTTTGCATATGCTGCAAAGACCGTAGTTCTTTTTAATATGTGCACTGAAGATGTGAAAGAACAGGACATTCTAAGATGAAACATCTAATCCTGGCCCTGATCCAAATGCCATGGGGCTTAAGTACACACAAGACGCTCTCTGCACAAACCACAGCTCTCCCACTTTTAGTGAAATGAGTTAAGTATTACTGAGGCAAATCCTGTGTGCTTATCTCTGTCCCTTCTACCTGGGTCCTTCTTTTCTTCCATTACACTGATTCCCCTACCCATTCCTTAGCTTCTGTATTTCATGGGCCCTCTCTTCTACTCCACCTTCAAGCCTCACCATTTGTTGTATTTAGGCTGCAATCCTAAGCACACTTACTAGGGAGTAGGGATAGAAATATATGTCATAAGAACACAAAAAGAGCCAGTGCCAGCTATGGATGTACGAAAAGCACTTACCTTTCGCGGATTATGTTGATGGGGGGAGGCGCTCCGTCCCTCCCCCCGGAATCCTGGACGGGGTGGAGGCGCTCCGTTCCTCCCCCCCCCCCCAGAATCCTGGTCGGCCGGCTGTGCTCCTCAGGGATTCTGCGGAGCCCCCGGCCGGCTCCGCCAGCAGTGGGACATCCGACCACTGGCTAGCAGGGACACAAATGGCAGCGGCCGTAGCCACCGCCGTTTGCGTCCCTGCAGTCAGCAGTGAGAGGCTACGTAAATGTTTACGTAGCCTATTACAGCTGACTTAAAAAAAAAAAACACGCGCATATGCAAATGGTACTTCGGCACATCTTAGTCTACGTCAAGATTTACGTAGACTAAGATGGCGAAAATAAGGGGAACGCAAATAGCGTAGTGGACGCTACGCTATTTGAGTTCCCCTTATTTTCGCCATCTTAGTCTATGTAAATCTTGACGTAGACTAAGATGTGCCAAAATAAGGAACGCAAATGGCGGCGGTCGTGGCCGCCACCATTTGAGTATCCGCGTTGTTGTTGTGTTTTTTTAAGTCAGCTGTGATAGGCTACGTAAACATTTACGTAGCCTATCACAGTTTTTTTTTAACTTAGCCGTGATAGGCTACGTAAATCTCTACGTAGCCTATCACGTTTTTTTTTTTTTAACTGGAAATGGCAGCGGCCAGTCGGAAGACCGGCCGCCGCCGCCGGAGCCACCGCCGCCACCGCCGCCACTGCCGCCACCGCCGCCAGGAAGATCCACCCCAGGTAAGTCTCGTCCTGGGGAGGCGGGGGGGCAGACCTTTCTGCCACTGATTTCAGGGGGCCAAATGCGCTGGCATTCGGCCTCCCCGAGATCCGTGGCGGAATTCTCTGACATCCTTAGTGCCAGCTCCAGATTTTGGGGGCTCTTGGGCAAGGCTCTGTCCTGCATTGAGCCTGCCTTCTCACTGCCATTGTCACCAGCTGCTATTGTTCCTCATCATCTTTCTCATCCTTACTACCACTTGCTTGCTTAACATGGAAAGAGCCAGGTCGCAAATCAGGAGTGGCATCTACTCCTCATCCTTCTCATCACCATTGTCAGTCTGAGCCAGAGTGAGAAGCAGGTGAACAAGCAGCATGCAGGAGTAAGCCAAGGAGGTTCTTGTCAGTTGGCCCCTGCTGGAGTGTGGAGCAGTGTATGCCCTGGCCATGGGCTGCTAAGGTTTGGAGGTGCTGAGGTAGTGATAAGCCAGATCCAGGTTTGCTTACAGGGAGACTTTATTGACTACTTACAGCACTCGGGTGTACCCAATGGTTGGATCAGACAGCTTCTCTGAACCCAGAGCCAAGGGGTAAAATGGGTTTTATACCATACCTGTTAGCAGTGAGGCAGCATGACAGAAGCAAGTTCATCTGCAACTTTCCCAGCATAGACTAACAGTGCTTGGTGAGGAGGAAAACAATCAGAACTTTCCCAGCATAGACACCTGTAGCTTAGCACAAACAGAGCTACACTTCCCAGGCACATCCTAGGCCCTGATAAGATACCAGAGCTCATTAGCATGAAATATGCTAAGGCAGCAATATTGACCTTTGACTCATCTTACCAGCCAAGAGGCCCCCTAGCAAGAGAATTGCACTAATACAGCATTATGGATCTCTAGGCCCCTCTAAAACTATTGGTGACTTGGTTACAGCCTGGGGCCATTACAAGAGGTGCCCAACTATGCCTACTGTTGATGCCTGAGAAGAACCATGCTGTATCAGACCAAGGGTCCATCTAGTCCATTATTGTGTTCACACAGTGGCCAACTAGATGGAGTGGTCAATTCCACCTTCTCTCATTTCCTCATTTTGCCAGTCCATTTTGGTTTGTCCCAGATGTTGAGACTTTTTTCAATCTTAAATTCAGGTCATCCTAAACTTTGAATATTTTTTAAAGTGGGGGGGGGGTTCCAAGGTCACCTGGCAAAGATTAGTAGAATTCCTGACCTCAGGCTTAAAATCTAAAACAACACATGACATAAAAGGAAAAGGGATTGGGAGAGAGAATGAAAAAAGCATACTCAGATGCTAGTTCTTAGTGACAACATTTTTATAGGGTTGTTGTTTTTGTTTGCAGGGATGGTCAAAGGAAGCTCCCTGCAGCGCCTCCCTCCCTGGACAATGTATGGGGAAAGTTTGGTCTCCCATTTTCCATGATGTTCTTCCTAGAATGCAAGGTGTACACCCTCCCAGTGTCCCTTGGTGCCCTGGCTGATGGATGAAGCAAGAGTGTGCTGCTTTTCTCCTCTGCAGACGAGGGTAACAATCAGTTGGAAGTCGATAGGATATATCTATGTACTCCCACTTTTTATAGAGCAAGATGCTTAACTGCTAGGAATGGTGGAGATGTTCATTCAGCTCACATTTAATGCAAGCTTACCTTACCTAATTTGCACTTCCCAAACCAATACATGAACCAAAATGCAGTTATCCTTCAGCATTTGCACTTCTCCAAATTTTTCAATGCAGTTCTCTAATAAAACAAAAAAACACCATGTATATAAAAAGGTGCATCTTAGGGGAAAGTGTGCACACAAAGGTACAGTCAGGTCCAGAAATATTGGAACAAGGATAACAGTTTTGGCAGTTGGCCTGTGTACACCACCACATTGAAGGTGAAAGGAAACATACCCAGATGGGAGCGAAGTCAGGACTTTCAGCTGTAATTCAAGGGGTTTGACAAAAGTGGGGCACTAACCATTCAGGAAGGACAGCCAGTGGCATACACACACACCCATCATTGGTGGCTCATAAGTAATGGAACGATTGGCTGACAAGGAGCTGCATGGCCAGGTGTGGCCTGTTTCCTTGGTACCCCAGATAAAAGGCCTGGTTCTGAGTTTTACATTGGCATTTGGTAGCTGTTCTCTGGAACTACCAACATGAGGTCCAAAGAGGTGTCAATGCGAGTGAAGAAGGCCATCATTAGGCTGAGGAAACAAAATAAACCCATCAGACAGATAGCAAAAACAGTGGGAGTGGCCAATACAACAGTTTGGAACATCCTGAAAAAAAAGGAATTAACTGGCAACCTCAGCAACAGCAAAAGGCCTGGAAGACCACAGAAGACAACTAAAGTGGATGACCACAGAATTCTGCTCATGGTGAAGAGGAACCCTTTCACAACATCTAGCCAGGTCAAGGATGCTCTTGAGGAGGTAGTCATGTCATTGTCAACATCTACAGTCAAGAGACGGCTTTATGAATGTAAATACAGAGACTTCACAACAAAGTGCAAACCACTGGTAATGCTCAAGAACAGAAAGGCCAGATTAGCCTTTGCCAGCAAACACCTAAAAAAGCCTGCCCAGTTCTGGAATAAGGTTCTTTGGACTGATGAAACCAAGATTAACTTGTACCAGAATGGTGGGAAGAGAAAAGTATGGAGAAGGAAAGGAACAGCTCATGTTCCAAAGCATACCACATCATCTGTCAAACATGGTGGAGGCAGTGTTATGGCATGGGCATGTATGGCTGCCAATGGAACCGGGTCACTGGTGTTTATTGATGACCTGACTGCTAATAAAAGCAGCAGGATGAATTCTGAAGTGTATAGGGCTCTACTTTCTGCTCAGATTAGGGATGTCAGAGAATTCCACCATGGATCTCGGTAAGGCCAAATGCCAGTGCATTCAGCCCCCTGAAATCCGTGGCAGAACAAAGCCCCCCACCCCCCCACCCCACGAAAGGCACGCGAAATGGAGCACTTACCTGCTGCCGTCCGCGCTGACTTGAGAATGGCGGCCGCAGATGCGGCCGCCATTCGCTTCCTCATTATAGCCATGATAGGCTATGTGAATAATTACATAGCCTATCACGGCTAACGCAGGGACACCATTTGCATCCCAGCGGAGGCCATGATAGGCTACGTACGTACTTACGTAGCCTATCACGGCAAAAAAAAAAAAAGTGGATGCAAATGGTGGCTACGGCAGCTGCCATTTGCGTTCCCTTTTTTTTGCCGTTTTAGCCTACGTAAATATTTACGTAGGCTAAAACGGCTAAAAATAGGGAACGCAAATGGCAGCCGCTGTAGCCACCGCCATTTGCGTCCGCTGTTTGTTTGTTTTTTGCCGTGATAGGCTACGTAAATATTTACATAGCCTATCACAGCAAAATACAGGGACGCAAATGGCGTTGGCTACGGCCGCCACCATTTGCGTCCCTGCAGGCTGCCCAGCCCTTGGATGTCCAGCGGCAGGCGGCCCCGGCCGGCAGCTCTGCGGAATTGCCGCAGAGCGGAGCTGGCTGGAGAGAATTTGGGGGGGAGGGATGGAGCATGTGAACAGGCTAACAGTGTATTTTCCTGTGATGTACACACACATTTCTTGTGCCCCTCTATCATCTATGACCAAACAGTTTGTGTAAGCCTGCAGGAAAACCTGTTTATTAGGGATGATCATGTGATGAGTAAATACATTACAGGCAAAGATGCCTGTATCATATCACCTTCAACACTCTAGAAAAGCTGTGACTTGTCTCTGTCATAAAGTTATGGGATTTTATATAGGGATAGATAGATCCGTCAATCTCACTCTGAGATTGTTGGTTTTCTGAGGTCAAGCTCATTCCACCCCATTTCCACATGAGCTTGCAATATTATTTTGTTTTTAAAAAATCTTTACAGACATTCATACAACATTTTTGTAATGCTTACATTAATGCAGGGGTAGGCAAAAGTAGATCTCCAGATGTTTATGACTTCAACTCCCAGAAGCCCCTGCTAACATGGCCAATGGTCAGGAATACTGGGAGTTGTAGTCAAAAATATCTGGCAATCTATTTTTGCCCCCCCCCCAGATTAATCTATACATTTTGTGCACATTTTTAAATATACACATTTTGGATGCATGCACCCATTGTCTAAAGCATGTTTGTGCACATTTTGGAAATGTACTCGTTTGTCTTTCTGCATTTTCAGATGTGTGCATGTTAATGAATGCATTTTTTAGTTTTGTGTAATACATGACAAACTCAGAAATGTACGGATTTCCAATTGCTAATTGTGTATGGGTCCACATTTAGGCCCGGAAAATGCAAATTGGGTAAATCGAATTTTTAAAAAACCTTGATAGAGTGAATTTCTCACATATCCCTACTTCCACAACAAACAAACCTTTTCAGCTGCTTTCCATTAGGGGTCTATGAAACCCCACTTACCTGGCTTTGCTGGGTTCTGCAGGTGGGGGGAGGCAATCCATTCCTCCCCCCAGAATCCTCGACGTGGGGGGAGGCAATCTGTTCCTCCCCCCTGGAATCCTGCCCGGCCGGCTCTGCTCCACAGCCAGGCTGTGGAGTCACCAGCCGGGCCAACCCGCAGCGGGGCCTCCAGCTGCTACCGGGCTGCTGCGGATGCAAATGGCATCCTGCATAGGAGATGCCATTTGTGTCCCTACGCAAGCCTGTGATAGGCTACGTAAATATTTACGTAGCCTATCATGGCTAAAGCAGGGACGCAAATGGCGTCCCTTACACCATTTGCGTTCCCGCTTTAGCCGTGATAGGCTACGTAAATATATACGTAGCCTATCACGGGCCGGCGTAGGGACACAAATGGTGGCCACTACGACACCCGCCATTTGTGTCTGCAGCAGCCCAGCAGCGCCCAGAGCCACCGCCGCCAGAGCTGCAGCCAGGTAGGCTCCGTTTCACGGGGCTTTCGCGGGGTGTTTGGCTGGGAGGCTCTGTTCTGCCACGGATTCTGGGGGGGGCAAATTCACTGGAATTCAGCCCCCCTGGGATCCATGGCGGAATTCTCTAACATCCCTACTTTCCATATCTTCAAAGCTAACATGTTTTTAATACCCAGATCTATTCTCTGTCATTAATTAAGTGAACCAACAATGAATACAGCATAATCCTGTGCATGCTTACTCAAAAATAAGTCCCACTGGGTTCAGTAGGGCTTCTTTCTTTGTCATTGTGCTTAGGATTACATCTTATACCTTTAACTTAGTAGTGTTTAAAAACAACAGCAACACCAAACAGGTCCAAGGTGAAAGTACTCAAGGAAATTGTGCAAAAGAAATTAAGGATTAACTCAACTTCCCTGGAGTTGACTTGCCCTCAATAAAGGAATGAAGGTGTTATGATTTTTAATGGAGGCTATGATATTAGAAGGTAGATGAACATGGCAGAATTTGTAGCATTTGTTTATTACTGTTTACAATTTAGTCTGAGAACTGACACATTTCCATTCACAGGATAATGACAAGGTGTTTGATGAGGAGGAGGAGGAGGATAATGTACTAATCATAGTCAAACGTAAGATACCTATCATCTTAAACCTATATCTTCAGCTATGAACTACAAATTATCCTTGCTATGTTATGTTACAGTTTATTTCTATGTCACTCTTTGGACAAAAAGTCCCCCAAAACAAAAAATACAAATAAAACATTCAAACAATACACTAAAATACAAGTTAAAGCTGCAATATCACAATGCCTGTTTAAAACCAAACAAACAAACCAGACAATCTCTAAAGACTGAACACACCCTTCCTCATGACCAGAAGAGAGAGAAAAATACTAAAGGCAACAATACCAAAGGAGAGCTAGAATAACCCCCAGCTTCTAATAAGGTTTCCTTGGCAGGGGCCCCAGGAGGGGGAACAGAGCAGAGCAGATAAAAATAAAATCACTTTTGTTGGAACAGCATCCATCCCCTGAAGCCACACCTCCCAAGCTGCAGCTCCACTCTTGCTTACAAGTCCTCCTGGCAGGAGCAGGGGAATAGGTGGAAGAGTTCACCCTCATAGGGATGTCAGAGAATTTTGCCACGAGTCTCAGGGAGGCTGAATGCCAGCGCATTCGGCCCCCCGAAATCGGTGGCGAAACGGTCTGCCCCCCCCGCCCCCCCGGGACGGGACTTACCTTGGGCAAATCTCCCTGGTGGCGGCAGCTCCGGCGGCGGTTCGACGGCGGTTCGACGGCGGCCGGTCTTCCGACTGGATGCCGCCGCCATTTCCAATTTAAAAAAAAAAAACATGATAGGCTACGTAAAGATTTACGTAGCCTATCACAGCTAGATTTTTAAAAGATACCATGATAGGCTACGTAAATGTTTACGTAGCCTATCACGGCTGAGTTAAAACAAAAAACAAAAACCGCATGTACACAAATGGCGGCGCCCATGGGTGCCGCCATTTGCATTCCTTATTTTGGCTACGTAAACATTTACGTAGACTATGGTGAAAATAAGGGGAATGCAAATAGCCTATCACGGCTGACTGCAGGGATGCAAACGGCGGCAGCTACGGCCACCGCCATTTGCAGACCCGCCCGGCAGGATTCGTGGCGGGAGGGACGGGGCGCCTCCCCTCCGGCCAGAATTTCGGGGGGGAGGGACGGGGTGCCTCCCCCCGGCCAGAATTTGGGGGGGGAGGGACGGAGCACCTCCCCCCCACCGCGAATCAAATTTCGTCACAGGTAAGTGACTTTCATACATCCCTACATGGAACAGCATCCTGCCCCTGAAGCACTGTCCTTACCTGGGAAGCGTTCATGCTCCCTCTTCACTGACATATATATTGTAGTCTCCATTTTATTAATTTTAGTGTAGCTGTGCATTTACGTAGGCTTTATTATGTTATGGTCCATGGGGTCATGAAGAGTCAGACACGACTTAGCGACTGAACAACAACAACAAAAGGGATGGATGGACCCACTTCCTCCTGGGGATGCCAGTCACTTGCTGAGATGCTGCTACTGCCTTTGCTCACTTGTCACATTGTGCAAGCCCCTAGACAGCTCGACAAGTGACCAGCAAGTGGTGCAGGGCTGCCCACTCCTTCCCTGAGCTGCCAGTGTTATGCAAAATGGCATCTTGCATCTTTCTGGAAAACTAATGCTGCATAGATTGCAGCCATAAAGGGGCCATCTACACAGCTGCATTACAGGCATAAATTGCCTATTTTACATCTTTAATGTTGCATAGATGGTCCCTTTACAGCCACAATCTATGCAGCATTAGTTTTCTGGAAAGACCTGAAATGCCATTTTGCACAACAATGGCAGCTCAGGGAAGGAGTGGGCAGCCAGCCCCTGTTTGTGGACCCTGCAGCACTTGACGAACAGATCTGGTAAGTGCCGCACAGTCTGTGAATGGGAGTCCAGGGGGCTGAGCAGGGAGGAGTCCATCATACTCCACTCCCATATTGGGCACTCGTGTCATCCCTAATTACAAGCATGGCCATTAAAACTGAAATATCAGCAGCAATTAAAGAATACTCAATTCTGGACCCAGGGAATGATCTGAGTGTATCTGAAGCTACAGTATGTGAAGTTTCAAGACCAGCATCTCTGGTCTACCTGTTAGAGCTCTGAGAATGGCAAATACCATGGACAGGGCCTTTTCTGTGGTGGCCACACAATTTTGGAATGTTATGTTATGTTACAGTTTATTTCTATGCCACCTTTCAGCCAAAAAGGCCCCCGAAGTGGCTGACAAAAATATACAAATACCATATTCAAGTAATACACTAAATACAAGTTTAAAGCAGCAATATTACAACAACTATTTAAAACTAAATGAACCCTAAAACCTGAACATGCCCATCCTCATGTCCAAAAGCAAAAACCCATCAGGAAAACTGCCAAAGGAGAGCTGGAATAATCTCTGGCTCCTTATAAAGTTTCCCAAGCAGGGGGATGGAGCAGAGCAGATGAAAAGAAAAATTGCCTTGGTTGGGATAGTCTCTCCCTTGAACCAGTGCCTCCCAAGCTGCAGCACCAGTCTGACTTATAAGACCTCCAGGCTCAGGGCAGGTGCAATAGCTCACCCTTGATGGAACACCATCTCTGCCCTGAAGCAGTGCCTTGAATTATGAAATGATGCTTTCATTACCCTTTATTAAAAAAAAAACTGATCGAGTCTAATAAATATATGTATGCAAAGGTCTATCAGTGGTTCATGGACAGTCCTGCTTATAAAATTTTCACAAATTAAAGACTCATTGATGGTTTTTTTACCATCACCACTGCTGCCCCTTTCATCCACATCTTTCTCATGCAACGTAGGGAAGCAAGCCAAGAAGGGCATTTGTTTCCTTGTCCCTTGCACTGTACTTGCTGAAAAGGGATTATTGAAAATTGATGTGAGGGAGGCCATTTTCCTTGATAGTTGATCATTAGTGCAAATGGACTACAGCTGAATTCCTGTTTACACTGCAAGAAGGAATAACAAACTAGATGAGGAAAATGCTTATAATACGTGCAATGTCTGCAATGAGGCAGCACAACAATGCACCGAAGATTTGTTGCCTATCTCAAGAAAATATTCTCTCATTTCCTTCTCATTAAAAAAATGAACAAAGAAAGAAATGTGACCTTCCCATTTCCATGCGTGGACTCTGTTGCTTGTGCAACAAGCTGGGGAAACAGAGTCCACATTACCAAAAGGTGACCAACAATACGGGAGTAGCAACCATGCTGCAAATTTAACATGTTTACTGTTGCTTATGCAGCCAATCAGCTGGAATTATTATTATTATTATTATTATTATTATTATTATTATTATTACTACTATTGTTATTAACATTTCTATACTGCCCAATAGCCAGAGCTCTCTGGGCAGTTTGCAAAGATTAAAACCATTAAAAATACAATACACAGTTATTAAAAACCATTTACATGAAAAACACATGAACAGACAATATTCACAAAAGAAACATATATCTAAAACAACTTCAAACAAACAATCTCAAAAGCAAACACCATAACCGTAAGACATTCCAGGACTGATTAAAACTTATATGCTGCCTAATGCCTGGGAGAAGAGAAAGTTCTTAACCTTGAGCCAAAAAGATAACAATGTTGGTGCCAGGCAGGCCTCGTCAGGGAGGTCATTCCATAATTTGGGGGCCACCCCCGAAAAGGCCCTCTCCCTTGTTGCCATCTTCTGAGCTTCCCTTGGTGTAGGCAGCCAGAGGAGGGCCTTAGATGTTGAGTGTAGTATACAGGTAGGTTTGTGTCGGCAGAGGCTCTCCGTCAGGTATTGTGGTCCCAATCCGTGTAAGGCTTTATAGGTTAAAACCAGCACCTTGACTCGGGCTCAGAAACATACAGGCAGCCAGTGCAAGCGGGCCAGGGTCAGTCTTATATGTTCGGACCTTCTGGTCCCCATTATCAATCTGGCCGCCGCATTTTGCACAAGCTGCAGTTTCTGAACCATCTTCAAAGGCAGCCCCACATAGAGTGCATTGCAGTAATCTAACTTTGAGATTACCAGAGCATAGACAACTGAAGCCAGGTTATCCCTGTCCAGATAGGGGCATAGCTGGGCTATGAACTGAAGTTGGTAGAAGGCACTCCGTGCCACTGAGGACACCTGAGCCCCAAGTGACAAAGATGGCTCAAGGAGAACCCCCAAGCTACGAACCTGCTCCTTCAGGGGGAGTGCAACCCCATCCAGAACAGGTTGAGCACCCTCCATCTGGTCATTTATTAAAAAACTCATCCTGATTTCACTGTTTCACTCACTGTGTCCTAACTCAGGATGTACAAAGTTTGTAAAATCTGTTCTGTCTGCATTTCACAGATTGTCAGGTGCCTTTCATTCTATTGTCTGCGCATTGATGGAATTTGATTTTTTCCTATTTCCCAAATTTGTGCACCTTTGCACTTAAACAAAGTGCACTTGCACAAATGCGGAATTCCCCCCCCCCTCCCAGTGGTCAAATCCCTCCAAAATGCACGTTTTCATGCTTTAGCCTATGGAAAAAATGCACATTTTTGGCTTGTGTTTTTTTAATTCTATGTATTTTTCTAGGATTACATTTGGGTAAAATTCCAGAAAGTTAAAGAATTGGTTCGTGAGTCCACAGAATCCATGCACTTTGGGAAAAGCTGGTTCACTGCAGAATTTGTGGGTCAGATTCATAGAAATCTGAACGCATTTGTTTCTGTGGCAGATTTCTCCAACATCCCTAGTCCTAACTTTCTCTTGCAAACTCTTTAGAGGTGGGTGAATGATCAATGTCTGAGATTGCTAGGATGCTCCGAACATCATCCTGCTGTTCATTTCATGCCCGATTCCCATTTACGTTTGTGAACACTGCTCGCTTTGCATGAACAGGAAATTTGCACATATCAACAAGCAATTGAATGAGAGATTTATGATTATCTCCCCAAATTTGCACAAATCTCTCCAAATGTGTGCATATTTCCTAATTTGCACAAATTTCTTCCATAAACAAAAGAGGGACTGATTCAGTCTGCTGAGGAAATTTGCACAAATTAGGAAAACTGTGAAAATCGAACTGGGAGTCAGGAACGAGACAAACGTATGTATTCAACAATGCGTGAATATTTTTTGGCAGAAATGGGCTTGCAGTCATGTTCAGAGCTTTGAACAGGGCATACCAGCATGTTTTGCAAGCAAAAATGACATTCTTGTACATCCCTGAAACTCTCATATCTGTCTCATAAACTTTCTCTTCCCTCAGTTGGAGCAGATCCATTCTTTCAACAGAGGTTGTTCCATTCCTAAGGTTTGTGGACTGTACCTGGTTTCTCTGGTTTCAAAGGCTTAAACTTTATATTATTTTGAAAGGATGAGCAGCATTAACAACACTGTTGCCAAAGTTTATAATTCATTGTTTGGAATACAAACCTTAGCAACTGGTAATGCTCACCATGAATATGAAGCAAGCATTACACGCCCTGTCTGCTGCTGCCGTAAGGGACACTGCTAAAGCAACAACCCAGGCACTAAGGATGGAGCAGGGAGGAAGGGAGCAGAAAAGGAAGGTCTTTCTTCTCTATCTCTACTACTGCTGCTGGAGCAACAATCACTACTAGTTGAGGATGCATGATGGAAGAGAGCATGGAGGCTCAAGATGGACATGGGCTTGAGGGAGGGACTGGACCCTGTAGTACTCCCAAAAATATTATTGGCAGCATAACAGGCTTCAGTTGACTTGCCACAAGCAATTGGCTTAAAATAAACGGAGCTTTTAAAAAAAGGAATAGCAATCTATGGGACCAGACCCCTCTTTTTCCCTAATTTAGTGGGGAGATGTCTCCCTCTGTCCTCCCATTGGTTCCACTCCACTTTGGTTTCACTTGTTTTGTGTCTAGTGAGTGTTGCATAGTGAAGTCAGGATTTGTGATTTGCAAATCAGCAAAACTCAAGCTTGCAGAAGTTACCTGAATTCCATCTTGAAGCTTTTTTCAACTCAAGTCTATCACATTGCAAGCTGGGGAGTGGGGGGTGTTTTTCACATGAAAATCCATGCGATTTTTTGAGCATATTTTTTTCCAAATGTACACATCCTTCTCCCACTGATAAAGCATATTTGTGCACATTTTTCAAATGTACACATTTTTTCATGCACATTTTTCACATGTACACATGCTGTTTGATGCAATTCTGGGGTCCATGAATGACACTGCAAGCTTGGTAAGGTACGGACTTTGACCACAGGTTACATCTGAGTCTGCGTTCAGACCAAAATATGCAAACTGAGTAAATCCTGACCTAAGCAAACTGAAAAAAGATTCTCATACATTGCTAGTCAGGACAGGAGTTTTGAGAAGCACAAGAGTTTTATTACAGCCCTGCTTCCAGTCTTCATAAAAGCTCGTTAAAATGTTCTGTTTGCACCATGGATGCCACTCTGTTATATCCTTAGCACTTCAGTAATATCTGATGTTCCATATCACATGGCTCATCTGAATGACATGGGTACTTCCCAGAAGTGTCAGAAGCTCTAATGACACCAGGACATTTGTGTCAGTATGTGTGAATCAGCAAAACTCGAGCTCGTCAAGATTGTCCAAATTCCACCTTGACGCTCTCTCCGACTTGTGCATGTATTAGATGGCAAGCTTGTTTTGTTTTGTTTTTTTCCACATGAAAATTCATGTGCACTTTTTCCAAATGTATGCATCAGTTGTGCACATTTTTGAAATGCATGTTTACATTTTTTTTCTCCCATTCATTATGGCAGAGAAGGGAACAGAGGAATAATGACACCAACACCAGAGCTTCTGTGAGCTAGGGCCTCTTTATTTAAACAAGGACATTATTCCTTCCTAGGATCTGCATGTGCAAGAGCAGGAGTGTGATTAAATGGACCTGCGGGCAACTAGTATGCCATGTCAGGTGGGGCACTCTGCCTGGTCAAGAAGCAGCCCATCCCTTAGGCTGCATTTGTAAGCAGTAGCCTCCCTGAGTCACCTCCACCCAGTGCCTCATTACTAGGTGAGTCAGATCGGTTCCAAAGGCAAACCATATCCTGGCTCCTGGGCTGCACAGCCCGAGCTGCAGCCCTACCGGCTTTCCAATCACCATAAAGGTCCCTGTGAGTGCCCTGCAAATCCTATTTAATGGCAAATTCTCACACATCCCTGCCAATGAAGGGGGACAGTCTCAACTTCAGCTCCCTACCTCCACCTGCCCAGGATGAGATCCTGCAGCCCAACATTCAGCTCCTGCAGAAATATGTCATTATTACCTGTGTCAGACAGTTGAATGCCATCGGCCCAATCGGTTCCACCCTGGATTGCCAAATTACAGGATGCAGCAGGACACGACCTAGGTCATCCTGTAGGGCCAATCTAATTTCTCAGTTCACCTTTTTCCTAGCTGTATTTAAGCCCTGAGTGTCCCCACCCTCCATCCACTTACCCTGAGGCAACATATTGGACCACACAATATGGGTGCCCAGCCACCTCTTCCAAATGGTCTCAAAATCCACTCTAGCCTGTAGAATCAGGGCTTTCCCTTTCAGAAGCCCTGTGTCATTTCCACCCAGATGGAGCACCAACACCTGGGGTGGGACCACCACCATCACCTGGTTGAAGCAATGTGTGGAGGAGATGTCCCCATTGCATGCCATGCCTCCCATCTCACTGGATGGAGGCCATCTGGCTGAGCCCCAACTGTGATCCGACAGTTGAATAAGACGCCCCTCCAGCTGGCCCAGAACACCATACAGTGGCTGCAGATGAGGACCCTCACAGGCTCCGGTCTCCTCCAGAGATCTGTCAAGAGAACAACAATAATATAAACAACAACAGTATTGAACACAACTTCCTGAACTCACTTACGAATGTACTTTTAAAGGCATGTGAATGTCATCTCTCTATGGCCTGAATCCTTGCCCCATCTAAATAGGCATTGGCTGCCGTAGACGCAGGCCCAATATGAAATGAATGTGTGCCAAACTGATATGCCTTGAGGCCAGAGCACAGAGGATCTTCTTTGCCATGGACCAAAAATGACAGTGAGTTAGGGGGTGGCTGTCCTCATGACAGAAAAGAAATCCTACCTCCTCATACAAGGAAGGCTTCCAGGGCTCTAACTGGGCAAATCTCACACTCAGGTGCAGCAGATGAAGATCGCGATGAGCCAAAATGTCTCTGATCCATCTCTGACCACTGTAGCCAGAAAACAGCAATTCCATGCCCCATCTGCAGATGGTACCATTCAAAGGCCCAGCCAGAATGGTCAGCTCTGGATCCCACTAGCACTTCCCCCATCCTAAATGCACCAAAAAAGGCAGTCAGTGCCACAGTGTGGAACAACATGACTTCATACTGTAAAAAAGCACAACTTAGCCCATTGGTCGGACCGTCCAGAATCTCAGTTGTAATGGGGTGTTGTGAATCTTGTAGAGAGGGGAATGACTGAGAGCATCCCTTGAGCATTCTCCTAACCCTAAAATCAGCTGTAGAGTCCTCTACCCCTCTGATCTTGGATCAAAAAGCCAAGTCTGCTAGCCCCAGAAATTCAGTCCTTATGGCCACATCCTGCCTAATACCCACTGTGACCTAGACCCAGTGAAGGGGGCACTTGACACCTTTCATGGCTTTGCAGAGGTGATGCTGGAAGGCACAACCTGGCACTATCACCCACCATGCAAAGTTCAGGTGCCCCACTAGTTCCTGAAGCTGCTTCAAGGTGTCTTTGCATGCTGAATGCACCTCCTTGATTTTTTGCCTCAGGGTCACTAACTTATCACTTAGGAGACAACTACATTGTCTGATTGAATCCAATTCAATACCTAGAAAGGTCAGAATGAGTAATGGGCCTTCAGTCTTCTTGGATGCCAGTGACATTGAAGTGACCATGCCCCTCCCACAAAGAAGAAGTCATCAAGTTAATGCACAGTGTTCACAGAGGCAGCTCACCATCACAGCGCCTACTCCAAAAAGGTGCTGAAGCATTCAAACACAGAGCAAGATACTGAGCAACCCATAGGAAGTGCATGATCGACATAGAAGCATCCCTTGAATGCAAAATCCAAGAGATCAACTGGGAGAAGGTGACATGCCTGACTTTCGCACTTTCCCATTAGCGCATCCTTTCCACAGTGCCAGACTATATGGATGGCGCTGTTGAAAGATACATGGTGCACCAGCTCTTCAGAAATAGCATCATTCACAGACCAGCCATGCAGGTGAGAGAGACAGGTTGTGGATAGCGATATTGGAGAAATCTGTTTGAGGGGTGGAGTTGGACAAGTTTTTCTAGGTTCAGTTCCCCAGACTTCATTCTGGTTCTCTCTGCAGTGCCTGACTCAGCCCAGCCTCCTCCCTTCCCACGTGCTCAAAGCCCCTGTAGGCTGTATTGGCTGCTCTTTCCAGCAGCCGAAAAGAGATAGAGGCTGAGTTTGGGGCAGAGCCAGCTTTTAAGGTTTCAGGCTTGGCTCTGCCACTGCGAGTGTGTGTCTGTGTGCTCCACAGAGCATCACCTCCTCTTCTCTTCCCACCCTAGCCATTCTGGCCAGGAGGGGAATGAGCTTGTGCTCATTTTTCAAACGTGAAAAATGTGCAATTTTTTATGCACATTTTTCACAAGTATGCATTTTGCAAACACAAAATTATGTTATGCAAATCACACCAAAAGTTCCAAATTGTACAGACTTTGACTTCAGATTGCATTCAGGTCTGCGTTTGAGTCCAGGTGGTGAAAAATGTAGGGATGTACGAAAGTCACTTACCTGTTTGCGGATTATGTTGATGGTGGGGGGAAGGCGTTCTGTCCCTCCCCCGGAATCCTCGCCAGGGGGGGAGGCACTCCGTTCCTCCCCCCTGGAATCCTCTGTGGCCGGCTGTGCTCCGCGGCAGCTCCGCGGAGCAGCCGGCCAGGCCCAGCCAGGCCAGAGCCGTCCGCAGCCGGATTTCCGGCCGCGGAGGGCTCTGGGTAAAAAAAACAAAAACAAACGGCGTACGCAAATGGTGGCGGTTACGGCCGCCACCATTTGCGTTCCTTATTTTTGCCCTCTTAATCTACCTAAATATTTACATAGACTATGATGGCGAAAATCAAGGGGAATGCAAATAGCGTAGCGGGCGCTATTTGCGTCCCTTTTTGATTCCCCGTTTTAGCCTATGTAAATATTTAAGACCTATGATGTTTAAAAATGGATACTGCGATTGAGCTACAATACACAGGACAACATATATTACACTTAAGTGTTTATAGAGATGAGTCTAGTCGATTTTTATAGAGTATATAATAAAATGAAATCCACAATCACTGTTTTCTATTATTTAAATTTTTATTCTTTAAATTTGTGGTGCTTTTCTATCTTCACAAAGGCAATAAAACTGCTAAGAGGTTCTGGCAAACAAACAATCCAGAACTGGACTGACATTTGTCTGTTCCTTCCAGCTGAAATCAGGGGATGGTCTAATTTTAATAATATTCACCATGACTTGCTACCTCAACCACTGGTTGCGTCCTCAGTGTTTTTTCTACAAGCTCCAGATCAGTTTAGTCTAAAATGCTGCACAAGCCAACATATTCATTTCTTTACATGTGGTTTCTTAAATAAGATGATGATGATGACGATGACTGCAAGATAAGATGAGCTAGGCTTTGCCTTTGTGTATTTTGCTCAATTTCAGGTCCTCTACAAGTTCAGCTTTGCAAAACGTGATCTGCTAAAATGAAGCAGAAGGCTGTGTGTGATAGGATCTGGTAACAGAGCTATGTTGACTTACTTTTAGCTTTCCAAAATTGTATTCATGATTATCCATTTGTTGGATGGGTATGTGTGTGAAGATGACATTTACTCTACTCTAGCCTCATGTAAGTCTACTCTACTGCAATGTAAGTCTACTAGAATAGCCTCAGCTATAGTATATAGTTCACCTTCGGTATGCTGGACTGGATGGAAGCTACTGCCGAGAATTCAAGGCTCTCAAAAGCACTGATACGTTCACAGTGTTTGGTTGATCCGGAAAGTCCACTAGACACAATAGGGAATGCTCAATACGTAAGTATTCAGGGTTTTCCCTTACTCACAGAAGAGAACAAGGCAGCTCTTTTACATGTGGATTCCTAGCATTTCCACAGAAACCATTAGAATGGGGTTCAGATGCATTGAAACCTGAAGAGGAATTATTATGTGATACATGTGTGGGTTGGCTGGATTTCTGTGGAAAATCACTCTGCTTTATAGATTTTAACTTGCTCATTCATGCTACCCTGCTGACTTCATTGGTATGGCCTGAATAATTTCACACAAACACATGTAGCTCAGACTTGCACTGCAATATTGTAATTGTAGTCTTAAACCTAGAGATGGGGGAGAAATACTTTCCAATTGCATTTTAATATGAACTTACCTAATTTTGCAGTTTTGAACCAATATGTGGATCAAAATTCAGTTATCCTTCACAATTCTCCTGATTTTGCACTGGGGTTCTCTCATCAAAAAATGTTTACAGAAATCAGTATATGAGAGAAATGTGCATACAAAATGCATATACCGGTGAAAATAATGTCCAAACATGCATTGTATTAGGAAAATTGCTTACAAAAATGTGCATATTAGGAAAAATTACATATAAAAATAAATGTATTCAGAGAAATGCACACAACAATGTGTATTACTTTTTTATGCTTTTTTAACATTCTCAAAGTTTGGGATGAACCAACCTTAAGACTGGAAAATTTTCTCAAAGTTCAAGACAAACTGAAGTTAAGACTGAAAAAATGAGAAACTGAAATTGATAGATTCATCCAACTCTACTTATACCTTCCTTAAATAAACGTTTTCATCCATCCACGCAAACTGGAAATGCACCATGCTAATGCAGTCATTACTCTTCCTTAACAATAGGAGATTTACTGAATGAAGAAATAAAGATGTTGGTGTGTCTCCCCACCTCACCCTTTTACAGGACACAATTTCACATTAGCAGATCCCAAATTTCCATTCAATTTTAGGTGGAATTTGATAGCAGCCTGAATAACAGGTATTGCCATTAGATTTAGCCCATGTTTCCACAAAACTATGGTGCAGCAGTAACAAAGATTTTCCTGATAAAGCTACACAACTCCCTTCCCATCCAAATATATTGTTGCTGACAGGATATCCTACATGTAAACTTAGCCTCATGTAGGCCGCATTTACACCCCTTGTCCCATTCTCCTTGCCCCTATTGCATTGCTCTTTCCCACTGAACTATCAGCCAGGTCATGGTGTTGCATCCTGTGACACTGCAGTCATAGACTGCATTGTTGACATGCCCTTCATCTTTCCCCTTGCTGTGTACATTATTTTGGTCATTAACTGTGAGGTATCCTTGATACCACAGTGGGATTTGAACCCTTCTCCTAGGAGGTCTTTCACCTATGTTCCATGTGCAGATCTCCTAATTGCCAGCTATGGAAAATTGACTAAGCATTGTGAATGGAAGAGCAACCTTCCTTCCCAGTCCAACCCTGGATTTTCTCCTGCCAAAAGGGTGGCTTGCTCACTGCTGCTGCTAGCACTGTTTGGACTGCCAGGGCATTTGAACCTCTCTCTTGAGGGGGAACCCTGCAGCTTGCAGCTCCAGATGTCACTTGCTGCCCTCCTGTCCACTGGGAGGCTCTGTAGCCTGCTTCTTGCAGTCTACATGTACACTGTTGTTGCAGATGGATTATTTGATACCATCACGGTGTTCTGGCCATTGTAAATGTTGGTTGGTGCCTTTCAACCAACAAGTTATTAACATAGAATTGCCAAGGTCTCTTTAGGAGTGTGGTTGTCATTTTTGCTATGACAACATAATACTGGGATGGAATACTATGTCAGATTATGATGATAGACACATTTGTTGTTGTTCAGTCGTTCAGTCGTGTCCGACTCTTCGTGACCCCGTGGACCATAGCACGCCAGGCCTTCCTGTCCTCCACTCTCTCCCGGACCGTGCTCAAGTTCATATTCATTGCTTCGGTGATGCTATCTAGCCATCTCATCCTCTGCCGTCCCCTCCTCCTTTTACCTTCAGTCTTTCCCAGCATCAGGGTCTTTTCCAGAGAGTTTTCTCTTCACATTAGGTGGCCAAAATATTTGAGCTTCAGCTTCAGTATCTGTCCTTCCAATGAGCACTCAGGGTTGATTTCCTTTAGGATGGACTGCTTTCGATCTAGGTGTTGGGAGTGCATAGGATCCATGACTTCTTTACCCTGATCTGAACAGTTGACTCCCATAGAAATGGCCTATCCAGGAAGGAATCCATTCTGTGTTGCTGGTATGAACCTACATTCTATTTCAGTGTAAAATATACATAGCAGAACTCCCTGAAAAGCTCATGGAGGCTGCTTAGCAGCAGTGCTTTATACCCAACAACTCCAGGCTGCAACATCTGCTGCCTTTTAAACTTGAGTAGCAGGAACAAAAAGAAAAGTCAGTTAGCCAAATAAATCAAGAATAAGATTCCATTAAGAAAATGGGACTTGAAAAGCGGGATATATTATTCATTGTCACTGTGCAGCTGAAGGAGAAAAAATTATGAATGATTTGTTTATGCCTATCTCCCGCCTTCCATTTAGATTTTTTTTTTTTTGCCACTTGAAGCATAAGTGCAACCCTGAAGTAAGTCTTCCCGAACTTCATTACTCAACTGGAGCTAAAATCAGCCCCAAAATATCAGCTAATGATAAAATGCAAGTCAAAATTAAAGGCACCATGTTAATAAAAGCTACCGTTATTCATCTCGGATTGTTGACTACATTGCATTTGGATTAATTTTCTTAGGCAAAATGTATCTCATTCTTCAAAACAAGACATTGTATGCCTTGTCACTTCAGTGTAATCAAAATGACAATTTCAGTTTTGAATATTTAGCCTGATAGTGATTTATTGCTGGCTTGATTGGACACCCCCTTTCCAGAGAAAAGAGGCATCTGTGGAAAATTGGCAGCCATTCAGTGCACTTGTATTAAGAAGGTTCTAGCAAACAGTTCTGATACATTTCCATATTCAAAACAAACAAAACAAAAACAGTTGGAAAAACAACTGATGCTCACAAGTTTAAGCCAACTGAACTATATGTGCATATCCTCTAGTAGATCATGACCTTCCTTTAACAATAAGAACATAAGACCCATATTGGATTGGTCCAAACCCTATCTAGTCCACCATTCCATTCCCACAGTGGCCAACAACATTCCTATGAGAAGTCCAAAAGCAGTCTGTGTGCACTAGAACCCACCTGCTTGTGATCCCCAGCAACTGTTATTTAGAGGTATATTGCCTCCAATACATGAGGTAATATATAGCCACCATGACTAGTAGCCCTTGAAAGCCTTATCCTCCATGAATTTGTGGTAATCCCCTTTTAGAGCCATCCAAACTGGTGGCCATGTAATTCCCAGTTTGACTTCTGTGCTGTGTGACGTACTTCCTTTTCTCTGTCCTGAATCTCCCACCAAGCAGTGTCATTGGACAACCCAGGTTAATTTTTATACACCCACTTACTCATTGTTATTCTCACTTAAAGAGTCCCTAATGACCTTTTGTCATAAGAGAGTTGCTCAGCCCCTTGATCATTTTGGTTGCCCTTTGCCTGCACCTTTCTCAGCTTTATTATTTATTTGTTTGTTACATTTCTATCCCACTTTTCCTCCAAGGAGCCCAAGACAGCATACATGATCCTCCTCCTCTCCATTTCATCCTCACAACAACCCTGTGAGGTAGGTTAGGCTGAGAGTCAATGACTGGCCCAAAGTCATCCAGTGCATTCCACAGGCAAGTGGGGACTAGAACTCAGATCTCCCGAGTCCCAGTCCAACACCCTAACCACTACACCACACTGGCTTACAAAATCCTTTTTGTGGTGTAGTGGTGGTGAGAACTATGCACAGTATTCCAAGTGTGGTTGCACCATAGATTTGTATAAAGGTATTATGGATATTCATTATGGATATCCTATTCAGCCCCCCAAACTTACAACACATCTCTATTTTAATTCATAATTCTAAATTCTTTTTTAAAAAATCCTGAAAGCTAAGGCTAAATGAGGATGAATGTGAAAAGCACACACATATTCAGCCTGGAGAGTGTTTTCATCTGAGCAGAGTCACTATAGGCCACCACAACCCCCACACACACACCAAAAAAACCCCTCAGAAATTCTGATTTGCTTCTAGGAATGTGCGAACTCAACCCCATCTGGGTTCTTCAGACACCCGCACAGCCCCTGCCCCTGCTTGCTGGTCCCCGGACCACACTTGAGCACCTCCTATGCTTGGCAGGCAGCCCGCACTCACCCCAGCGGCCTTGTCGAGCTCCGCGGTCGCCATTTTTTTTAAAAAATGTATGTGTGAAAATGCATATTTTGCGAATGCGCATATTCTCATGTGTGAAATGTGCATTTTGTGAAGGTGTATATTTGTGTGTGTGCAAAGACTGTTATTTTTTTTAAATCGCATTTTCACACACATACGTGCATTTTTGTGATCGCCATTTTATTTCTCAAAACATGTCGACCCTGAAGCTCAACAGGGCCATCAGGGTGAGTGCAGACCATTCGCTGAGCGCAGGCAAGGGGCGAGCAGGGGCAGGGGCTCAGCAAGCAGGGCTCAGGGTGTGGGCAGGGGTGGTTCTACTGGATTCTCAGGCTGAATCGGGCGCCTACGCCATCCCTAGTTGCTTCTAGCAACTGTTTGGAACTCCTTTTACCAGTGACTTAAAATGCTTCCCCCCAGCCTCCCATCTCCTTCCACTGTTTCATCATCACCCTATCACTTACTATATGTGGTTTAGCCAATCGAAGAAGTGCTACTCAAAGTGAAGTGCCTACTTTAGTAACTACAGTTGCCTTCACTTGACTCTCCACTGTGCTACTCTGAAAAGGAAAGGAAGAAAGCAATGTCCCCCTTCTATGCACAGCATTTCAGGAAATAACATGTTTGTATGCACTCAGCACTCAAAGACAATTGGAGTTTGATTCATGAATCTGATTTTTGATGTGGGGGGAGGGGGTTGTGTGTGTGTGTTTTAAATAACCTGGTTATTTAGAAAGTATATGCTTTGCCAGAGTCATCTACAGTCAGACAAAACATATGAGAGATGGCGTGTACTAATAAAATCACAGTTGATAGCTGTACAAAGTAGATGGTTCAGCAGCCAGAAGTTACTGCAGCTGCTTGACATTTAAGCAAACTGGTGTAAAAGCTGGCGGAGATTACAAAAAGGGATGCAGTTATACTAAAATGGGCAAACCAGAAGAACACAAGAAGAGCCCTCTGGCTCAGCATCCTGTTCCCCACAATGGCCATACGGATGCTTCCTGAAACCCTACAAGCAGGGCACTAAGTCAACAATATTTTCCTCCTTCCCCATTATTTGCTCCACAGGAAGTGGTATTCAAAGGCATAGTCCCCATGAACGTTAGGCACAATGTCGCTATGATGGATAATAGCTTTCAGCAAGATCTCCTGAGCAGCCATGGGATAAGAGAAGTCCTCTTTTTTTTCTTTTTTTTATCATGAAATTTTATTTTATTTTGAAACAAGGTTAACAAAATGAAGGCAACAAAATGAAGAAGAACATGCCTAATAATAAATCACAATCACTAAAGAAACAAAGGAATGTACTCATTATAAATCTAAGTAGGAGCTCAATTTCTAATGAAAGTACAAATGCAAGTTCTACAACATATGAAAGGAGCGTGTGCAGGTGTAAGAGGTGTAGGTCCACTTATGGATCCGCAGTTAATTAAAGAACAGAAAGCAGAGAGTAAGAATAAATGGACAGTTCATGAAGTGGGATCCTCCAAGGATCTGTAGTGGGACCAGTGCTTTTTAACTTGTGCATAAATGATCTGGAGTTAGGAATAAACACTGAAGTGGCCAAGGCTTGCTGATGACACCAAATTATTTATAGTGATTAAAACTGAAAGGAGCAGCAAAGAGCTCCAAAAGGGTCTCTTCAGAGTGGGGGAATGGAAATTAAAAGGGTGAGCGCACTTCATTATAAGCAAGTGTAAAGTGATGTACAGTGGCTACACTGGTCAGGCAAGGGATAGTGGGGTTGTGATGGATAGCTCGATAAAGACCTTGACCCAGTGTGTGGCTGGTGTGAAGAAAAAAAAAGCAAATTCCATGTTGAGAATCATTAAGAAAGAAATTGGGGAAAAATACCAATATAATAACGCCTTCATACAAACCTGGCGCCATCACACTTGAAATGCTGTGTACAGTTCAAAACAGATATTGTAGAGCTGGAAGAGGGGCAGAAAAGGGCAACCAAAATGATCAAGGGGGTGGAGCAACTCCGCTGTGAGGAAAGTTTCCAACGCTTGGAGTTTTTTAGCTTAGAAAATGAGACAAGTGAGAGGGTATGTGATAGAGGTATATTAAATTATATATGGCATGAAGAAAACTGTTAGGGGGAAGTATTTATCCCTCTCTCAATGAAGCTATCTCAGAAACTAAGCAGGGTTAGCCCTGGTTAGTACTTGGATGGGAGACCGCCTGGGAATCAGGCTTCCTGCATGGAGCAGGGGGTTGGACTTGATGGTCTTGTAGGCCCCTTCCAACCCTACGATTCTATAATTCTATGCTTTATAAGCCCGTAGTTAAACTATGGAATTTGATCTCACAAGATGTAGTGATGGCCACCAACTTGGACTTAGAAGGGGAAGGATAAGACTATTAATGGCTACTAGTCATGGTGCTACATGCTACCTTCAGTGTCAGAGGCAGTGTGCCTCTGAATACCAGCTGCTGAGGATAACAGCAGAAGAGGCATATTGCCTTCATGTCCTGGGCTTCCAAGACATCCATGTCATACTGGGCTTTCCATAGGCCTCTGGCTGGCCATTGTGTTAACAGAATGCTGGATCAGATAGGTCTTTCATCTGATCCACATGATGTTGCATGGTCACATGGGCATTCCAGGAACTGTTGTGGGCTGAAAGCCTGTCTGAGAAGAGTCTGTGATGCTGTGAATATGTGTGGGGCATTTTTACAGTAAAATTCCAAACCTCTTATGGATAATTCTTCACACACACACACACACACACACACACAAATTGCCGAAAATAGAACAGAAATATTCAACACAGCACTAGCTGGAACTGCCTCCATGGCTGCTCTCACACCAGTCTAATTATATATAAAGAATTCCATCCATGTGATTTGGTGTCTTGGCATGGATTTCCCAAGGATGAAAAAGGTTTTACACATACCTGGGCAAGTGTGGAAGCAAATGTAGAAGTGCCAGGAAAGAAAGAACCAGAAAAAGAGCCCAACTCTATGCTGGGCAGACTTCCATAATTCATTTCAATTCCTTGTTGTTCAGTTGACCTCTATGCATAATAATTTTTATCTTCGCTTCCAGGATGATGGAAGATTTGGTAGTACATGATGTTTAGTTTTTGATAGACCTTCAGAGGATAGGAGCTGCATGATTGTCTTGTGTTATTTCATACTGTTCATTTTGCAAATAGATTCATAAAACTGCCCTTCCTAATCAAAACACGCTTTGCTACAGAATCATATCTCACTGGGGCCAGTCCAGCAAGAGGGTGACTTCTTCCCATACATTCAGGATAATTAATTATAGCATTGCTGCAAATGAGCTTATCAGGTTGATGCATAAATTCAGCTGATTTTTCGAATGTGTTGGTTCAGAAAACATTTAAGAGATAAGGGATGAGCCAGACTCATTTTTAAAATTAATATTTTATATTACTTGAATTAGGCTCCAACTCAGTTATTATCTCTCAGGTCGTATTTGCACCACACACAAACTAGTCATTTCCTGTCCCCACAGAACTCTGGGAACTGCATTCCTATGACTGGGGTGGGTGAGTAGAGATATTTATCAGAGGTAGGTCCCAGGATTCTTTGGGGAAAAACATATAACTTGAACTGGTATAAAATGGATGCAAATTTTTATTGCAGATATGTCCTCAGTGTCTCTTCAGTAGGTTCCTGCGTTCCTCTATATTTCCTAAATAATCACATTCCTTCCTTCCTTCCTTCCTTCCTTCCGTCCTTCCTTCCTTCCTTCCTTCCTACCTACCTACCTACCTATCTAGTGTGCATGTGGATGTGATTTCCAACTCAGATGTCCTTTTTTTCCCTTCCACTCCTTACATGCAGTATGCAAGGCTAATGATGACTGCAGGTCTCTAAGAAATGTTTTTACATAGATCAAACTATTTCATCAATTCATCTGCACTTTAAAAGTAAACCGGGAGAGGAAAGAAATAGCTTCTGTCACAATCCTGTTTTGTTTTGGTTCTCTTTTTGCTTTTATATCAAGAGTCATGCGGGTCACTCCGAGTCTGGGATATTCATTATATTCCTTCCCTTGGGTAATTCTGAAAAGGTCACAGAATGTCAGTAATCATCTCCTTTATGTCTTAGTGGCAAGTTTATGATTGAAGGATTGCCTTGCTAATATGTGTTTAAATGAGGAGCTGGCAATGTTAGTGGTATTTAAAGGAGTGCTGGCATTTGAAACAGTCGACAACAAGAGATCTTACTGGTAAACAGGAACGTTATTGATGTCATGGCTAGTTTTGAGAGTGAAGGCTATAATGGCAGCTCTGGCCGAGTGCTATTTTTTCCTCAGTGCCCTAGAAAATTATATGGGACTCCATAAGGCCCAGAGCTGTATAATAGCCAAAGGTGGCAAAGGGATGAAAAGATATCAGAGCTTTTTTAAAAAGAGACTATAATATTTTAAAAGTAGTTTTTCATTTTGTGCTAAGGCTACGGTATAATAATGGAAGTTTAATAGAAGTGGAAAATATCAGGGGAGGGAAAACACTTGATCAATCCCCCCTGCGCTCCAAACAGGCTTTTAAACAGCCTCCATTGGTGCCAATAAAGGCCTTTAAAAGTCCTAAACGGCACGGGGGGCATTTTGGGGAGGTATCACTGCTAGGAAGGGAAGAGGTAACTCTCCCCCCTCCCTGAATGCTGTGATCCCCACTAATTACCATGCAAGGGAGGGGCTTTCCCTGAAGTAGGGGTGCACGAAAGTCACTTACCTGGTCTCGCAGCTTTTCACGGTGGGGGGGAGGTGCTTCGCTGCTCTCCCCCCGAAGTTCAGGCCGGGGGGGGAGGCTTCCCGCCTCGCCCGGCCGAAATTCAGGCTGGGGGGGGAGGCTTCCCGCCTCGCCCGGCCGAAATTCAGGCAGGGGAGGAGGCGCCTCGCCTCGCCCGGCCGCGAAATAAAAAGTAAAAAAAAAAAAACGCCCCCGTGATAGGCTACGTGACGATTAACGTAGCCTATCACGGCTAGATCTGCAAAGTCAGCCGTGATAGGCTACGTAAATCGTCACGTAGCCTATCACGGGTGACTTAAAAAAAAAAGCGCGTACGCAAATGGCGGCCCCCATAGGGAGCTGCCATTCGCGTTCCTTATTTGGTTGCTGTAGTCTACGTAAATCTTTACGTAGACTACGGCGAAAATAAGGGCAACACAAATAGTGTTGCCCTTATTTTCGCCGTAGTCTACGTAATCTTTACGTAGACTACAGCGACCAAATAAGGAACGTGAATGGAGGCTCCCTATGGGGGCTGCCATTAGCCGTACGCACTTTTTTTTTTTTTTAAAGTCACCCGTGATAGGCTACGTGACGATTTACGTAGCCTATCATGGCTGACTTTGCAAATCTAGCCGTGATAGGCTACGTTAATCGTCACGTAGCCTATCACGGGGGTGGGGTTTTTTTTTTAGTTTTATTGGAATGGTGGCGGCGGCAGCCGGTCGAAAGATCGGCTGCCGCCCCTGCCCCTGACGAAGTCCCGATGAACCGCTGCCAGGAGGGACATTCGGGAAAGGTAAGTCCCGTCCCAGGGGGGGTGCGGGGGGCGGGGTGGGTGGGGAGAATTTCTCCCCGAAACTTATTCGGGGGGCCGAACACGTTGGCGCTCGGCTCCCCGAAGTTTCGGGGAGAAATTCTCCGCCAACCCTACCCTGAAGGGGGAGTGTGTATGGTGTACGTACCACCTGTGCGTGTGTTACATGTTGTTTGTATACGTGTGTGTGTGTTTGTATGAGTGGATGTGAGTAGTTGTATGAATGGCTGGACCGTGAAGACTAGTGGCTCCAATTTCTGTGGAACTGTGAATTCTCTCTGGGTTTCAGTCAAAACCAGCCAGAACTCCAAAGGTGCTATCCAAGGTGCTTAACCTATTTTGGATTCACATCCCCACCAAAATTGGAGCCACCACTTCCACAGTGGGTGGATTAGTGTTTTGTGTGTATTTGTGAAGGGTGGCTGGGCAATCATGTGGCGGGGGGCACATGCTGCTCACCCATTGCTAGCATGCAGCACCGACTTGCTTGCCTGGAGCCAATTGAAGCAACAACAACAAAAGGTTCCCCACGCTGGTTATAGGGATTCCTTTCTGAGTGCACAGAATTGTGAGCTAAGCATGTAGCAGGAGAGGGTGAATCCTGCTCTTAATGTGTAACAGCCAAATGGCTTATTTTGTACCAGAGTTACTATTAGTTGCACTTCTTGACAGTATTAAAGACATGTACACCAGGATCAGAAGCTTAGCAGAAAAGTATTATCGTAACACAACTGGCACATAGGAATCTGTCTTACACCAGGTCAGACAGATTTGTTCAGTTGTTAAGTCGTGTCCGACTCTTCGTGACCCCATGGACAATAGCACGCCAGGCCTTCCTGTCCTCCGCTCTCTCCCGGAGCGTGCTTAAGTTCATAGAATCATAGAATAGTAGGGCTGGAAGGGGCCCACAAGGCCATCGAGTCCAACCCCCTGCTCAATGCAGGAATCCAAGTCAGAGCATCCCTGACAGATGGCTGTCCAGCCTCGTCTTGAATGCCTCCAGTGTGGGAGAGCCCACTACCTCCCTAGGGAATTGGTTCTATTGTCGTATTGCTCTAACAGTCAGGACGTTTTTCCTGATGTTCAGCCGGAATCTGGCTTCCTGTAACTTGAGCCCATTCTTCCATGTCCTGCACTCTGGGATGATCAAGAAGAGATCCTGGCCTTCTTCTCTGTGACAACCTTTCATGTACTTGAAGAGTGCTATCATATCTCCCCTCAGTCTTCTTTTCTCAAGGCAAAACATGCCCAGTTCTTTCAGTCTCTCTTCATAGGGCTTTGTTTCCAGTCTTCTGATCATCTTTGTTGCCCTCCTATGGACCCTCTCCAGTTTGTCTGCATCCTTCTTCAAGTGTGGTGCCCAGAACTGGACACAGTACTCCAGAGGAGGCCCAACCAGTGCTGAGTAGAGGGGAACTAGTACTTCCCGGGATTTGGAAGCTATGCTTCTATGAATGCAGCCCAAAAGAGCATTGGCCTTTTTTTCAGCCACATCACATTGTTGGCTCATATTCAGCTTGTGATCGACACCAATTCCAAGATCCTTCTCACTTGTAGTGTTGTTGAGCCATGTATCCCCATCTTGTAACTGTGCATTTGGCTTCTTTTTCCTAGGTGCAGAACTTGGCATTTATCCCTATTAAATGTCATTCTGTTGTTTTCTGCCCAGCGCTCCAGTCTATCCAGATCACTTTGAATTTTGTTTCTGTCTTCCAAAGTATTAGCTATCCCGCCCAATTTTGTGTCATCTGCAAATTTGATCAGCATTCCCTGTACCTCCTCCTCCAAGTCAAATTTGATCAGCATTCCCTGTACCTCCTCCGAGCTACAGCCGCTGCCGTTTGCGTCCCTGCTAGCCAGCAGCCAGGATTCCGGGGGCGGGAGGAACGGAGCGCCTCCCCCCCCGGCAAGGATTCTGGGGGGAGGGACGGAACACCTCCCCCCCAACCATAAACATAATTCATGAAAGGTAAGTACCTTTTGTACAGCCTCTTGTTGAGGGTGAAAGAGGAGAGAGCAAAAGCTGGTTTGAAACTCAACATTAAAAAAAAACTAGGATCATGGCATCTGGCCCCATCACTTCCTGGCATATAGAAGGGGAAGGTGTGGAAGCAGTGACAGATTTTAGTTTCTTGGGCTCCAAGATCACCGCAGACAGTGACTGCAGCCATGTAATTAAAAGACGCTTGCTCCTTGGGAGGAAAGCTATGGCAAACCTACCTAGACAGCATAGTAAGAAGCAGAGACATCACCTTGCTGACAAAGATTCGTATAATCAAAGCTATGATTTTCCCAGTACTAATGTATGGCTGTAAGAGCTGGACTATAAGGAAGGCTGAGTGCCAAAGAATTGATGCTTTCAAACTATGGTGCTGGAGAAGACTCTTACGAGTCCCCTGAACTGCAAGGAGGTCAAATCAGTCCATCCTAAAGGAAATCAACCCTGACTGCTCATTGGAAGGGCAGATACTGAAACTGAAGCTCAAATATTTTAGCCACCTAATGCGAAGAGAAAACTCCCTGGAAAAGACCCTGATGCTGGGAAAGATTGAAGGCAAAAGGAGAAGGGGACGGCAGAGAATGAGATGGCTAGATAGAATATGGACTGTTTCCCGCCATATGGGCTGTTTCCCGCCTCCCAGCTGAGCAGAACAGAGCAAGCTGCTCCAGCTGGTCCAGGGACTACAGAAGCAAGCAAGCTCCCAGACAGCAAGCGACCAGAGCGAGTGAACAGGGGGAGCAAACAGGAGTTGGCCAGGGGAGTTCAGCAGGGGAGGTCAAGGGGGAAGCCGCTAACATTTTTTTCATTTTTTTTTCATTTTCATTTTTGTATTTTATTTTATTTTTTAACTAACTTTTTTTCATTTATTTGTCTTGTAACACAGACTTCCACACCAGTGGGACTCTGCTTTTTACCTCTACTGAGTAGAGGAGCAGGCACAGGCTAGTCTAGAACAATCACAAAGCTAGACACAAAAAGGGAAAAGAGGCTATGGAAGGACAGGACTCTCCAGTGGTGGTGACCTGCAAGGTGTGTGCAATGTTTGTTTTCTTGCCTGAGAACAACATGGCCTTCACCTAACTAAGACAGCAAAAATAAGGGGAACTCAAATAGCATAGATGGGCCGTGGCCACCGCCGTTTGTGTCCCTGCAGTCAGCCGTGATAGGCTACATAAATGTTTACGTAGCCTATAGGGTTGGCGGAGAATTTCTCCCCGAAACTTCGGGGGGCCGAGCGCCAACGTGTTCGGCCCCCCGAACAGGTTTCGGGGAGAAATCCCCCTGCCCCCCGCACCCCCCCCGGGACAGGACTTACCTTCACTGAATGTCCCTCCCGGTGGCGGGTCCAGCCGGCGGTTCGGCGGGTGTTCGAGCGGGGCGGGAGCGGCAGCCGGTCTTTCGACCGGCTGCCACCACCGCCATTCCAATCAAAGAAAAAAGAAAAAGCCCCCTGATAAGCTACATGACGATTCACGTAGCCTATCACGGCTAGATTTGCAAAGTCAGCCGTGATAGGCTACGTCAATCATCACGTAGCCTATGACGGGTGACTTTAAAAAAAAAAGCGCGTACGGATAATGGCGGCCCCCATAGGGAGCCGCCATTCCCGTTCCTTATTTGGTCGCTGTAGTCTACGTAAATGTTTACGTAGACTACAGCGAAAATAAGGGCAACGCTATTTGCGTTGCCCTTATTTTCGCCGTAGTATACATAAATATTTACGTAGACTACAGCGACTAAATAAGGAACGCGAATGGCGGCTCCCTATGGGGGCCGCCATTAGCGTACGCGCTTTTTTTTTTTTAAGTCACCCGTGATAGGCTACATGACGATTGACGTAGCCTATCACGGCTGACTTTGCAGATCTAGCCGTGATAGGCTACGTGAATCGTCACGTAGCCTATCAGGGGGCGTGTTTTGGGGTTTTTTTAACTTTCGCGTTCGCGGCCGGGCGAGGTGGGAAGCCTCCTCCCCGGCCTGAATTTCGGCCGGGCCGAGGCAGGAAGCCTCCCCCCCAGCCTGAATTTTGGCCGGGCCGAGGCGGGAGGCCTCCCCCCCCAGCCTGAACTTCGCGGGGAGAGCAGCGAAGCGCCTCCCCCCCACCGCGAACGTCCTTCGAGGACAGGTAAGGGACTTTCGTCCACCCCTAGTAGCCTATCATGGCTGACTTAAAACAAAAAACAAAAAAACATGCGTACGCAAATGGCGGCGGCCATGGCCCATCTACACTATTTGCATTCCCCTTATTTTCGCTGTCTTAGTCTACATAAATGTTTACGTAGACTAAGACGTGCCAAAATAAGGAATGCAAATGGTGGTGCCCATGGCCGCCACCATTTGCGTACACGCATTTTTGTTTTTTTTAAAGAAGTCAGCCGTGATAGGCTATGTAAAGATTTACGTAGCCTATCACGTTTTTTTTAAAAAAAACTGGAAATGGCGGCGGCGGCAGCCAGTCGAAAGACCGGGTGCCGCTGCTGCCGAACCGCCGCCACAGCCGCCGCCGGTGCCGCCGCCGCCGCTGCCAGGAAGATCCGCCCAAGGTAAGTCTCATCCCGGGGGGGGGGCAGGCCGTTCCACCACCGATTTCGGGGGGCCGAATGCACTGGCATTCGGTCTCCCCGAGATCTGTGGCAGAATTTTTGTACACCCCTAGGCTCTTTAGATCCTCTTTGCTTTCTTCCTTTAGGGTGGTATCGTCTGCGTATATGAGGTTGTTGATATTTCTCCCAGCAATCTTAATACCGACCTGTGATTCATCCAACCCGGCGTTTCTCATGATGTACTCTGCATATAAGTTAAATAAGCAGGGCGACAACATGCTGCAGCTTTATGGATCACTATTTTGCTATAGAAACGGCAGTCACAGGTCCCTTAATCCAGATCAGGCCTATAGCAGAGGGGGAGGGGGAGGGGAAGATTTAAAGCCTCCATATCCCCCATATTAGGGTCCCAATTCAGATCAGCCCCCATCTTTCAAATACTGTTTGGTTTTGGTCATATATTTATCCATCTAGCCCAGTATTGTCTTTTTTCTGAAAGCAGCTTTACAGGGCCTGAGGCAGAGGCCTTTCTCATCATCTCTCTCTCTTTCTCTCTCTCTCTCTTTTAGGGTCAGCCCTCTGCTCTGTTCCCACAGCAAGTCCTACAATCAACCACCTTCTGCTCCACAACAAAGGGTGCTGGCTGACCACCCAGTCAGCCAGTCACTATTCATTACTTAAAAAAAAAAAAAAAATTATTTACCGTAGTGTATTCTTCCCTTCATCCAAGGAAGCTCCAAGTCAAACAGTTTGGTCTCTTTTACTTCTTTACTCAAAAGTAAGTGCAGAGGGCCAGAACCATATTGAGGCCCTAGTATGTGATGGGTGACAGGATTTAAGACCAGGCCCCCAGGATTATTTTTTAGTAAAGAAGAAGAAACAGCATCGTTGTTAGCTAGCTAGCTAGTTAGCTAAAATTCTGTGATTCTATATACGTGTGCCTTCGAGAATATAATGGATATCTGATAAAAGACGCCACAGCTCCCAAAGGCCCCAATTTTAGACATACAATCTTGGTACTAGAGGAGGGGTGAGGAACCTCTTTCAGTCAAATGGCCAAAATCAGTTTTAGAGAAACTCTTAGCTAGCTAGCTAGCTAGCTAGCTATGTCTTCAAGGTACCATGTAGTTTGATCCTTGGAGGAGCTGTTTAGCCTCAGAAGAAGTCTGCAAGGCAGTTTTGGCTGAAGGATTTGCCCGATATCCACTGTGTCCTTCATAGCTGAGCAGGGATGTAGACTTGCAGATTCAGCATGATTGGGAAGCTTGGTAAGGCAGGGTCCACGATTGCACAGAGAGTTCTACTCTCATTCAAGTGACCGCAAGTAGAACTCCCTTTCGAATCTCGCCGATTCAACACAGCAAGGTCTGAATAGAAGGGGGCGGAGCCAGCATGCCCTGGACCATAGGAGGAGGGGCTAATTTGCATTCCCCCAACTCTCTGTCCCCTTAAATGCTCATGTGAATGCCTCCTCAGCAGTATTCTGTATATGGAGTACTATGTCCAGTCTCAATAGACACATTTTAAGAATGGTGAGGGGTCTGGAAACCAAGTCCTATGAGGAACACTAGAAAGAGCTAGGTATATTTTAGCCTGGAGAGGAGAAAATTAAGTGCAAATGTGATTGCTGTCTCAAAATATTTGAAAGTCTGTCACACAGAAGAAGGAGGAGTAGGGATGGGTGAGAATTTTACCAAAATTCATAAAGTTCACCATATTAAGAACAAGAAGACCTTGACATTTAAAAAAAAAATCAAATGTGGGAGAAATCGAAACTGACAGCTTTGTCTATCCAGGCTTAGGTCTTTGAGTACTTTGCTCTTAAAAGTCTGGATTTTAATCCCTGTGTATTCAACCATTTTAGTGTTTAATTAGGGTTACTCCATGTTTTTCTCATAGGCTTCTCTATATGCCAGGCAGGTATGTCATGGTCATCCCAATGCTGGGAACTGAGCTGGAACAGATCAGGGGGAATTTCATTTTATTTCATTGTTGACAAGAATTTGCCAAACTTCACGAAGATCATATTCAGAAGAAAGAACTTGAGATTTTAAAAAATCTGAATGTGGGTGAAAGTAGGGATGGATAAAACCTCCCCTGCCCACCCCGCACACTACTCAATGAATCCTTGCTACTTTACCAACCCGGTAAGCAGCATGAGATGAGCCACTGGGGCATCCAGGGGCCTCTCGTTTTTTTTCGACGAGCCTCCATTTTTGCACAAGATGGGCTCTGTATTTTCATAGATCTACTGTTTGCACAGTAGATCTACACAACGGTGGCTGTAAAGGTTAATTTCTATGGCTGAAATGAACCTTTACTGCCACCATTGTGTAGATCTACTGTACAAACAGTAGTTCTATGAACATTTAGAGCCCCATCTTGTGCAAAAATGGCCAATTGCATGCACGTCAAGCAGCTGTGGGGAGTCCCCGCTGCATGGGGATTCATCGAGCTGGGTTCAGATGTGTGGGCAGGGGAGGTTCAGTGGGTTCCCAGACTGAGTCAGGCACCTGAGCCATCCCTGGGTGAAAGCAAAACTGATGGATTCATCCATCCCTAAGAAGGAGCAGTTAAACTTGAGTAGAGGCTTCCTAATGATAAGATCTGTATGGCAGTGGAATAATCTGAATCAGGAGGTTGCTGGCAATCCTTCCCCAGACAGCAAAGGCTGGACTAGGGATGCTGGAGAAATTCAAGACGGATTAAAATGAGCTCGGATTTCTAAGAATCTGACCTGTGGAATCTCCTGTGGAGCGCCCCCCTCAGGCCATGCGGAGTCCGTGGACTTTTCAGATGATTTTTTTTTTACTTTCCCAAAATTTATGCATATACATTTGTAGAAAACTACCTATGTTTCTGCTGAGGAAACGTTGAATGGAATGGGGGTTGTTGTTGTTGTTCAGTCGTTCAGTCGTGTCCGACTCTTCGTGACCCCATGGACCATAGCACGCCAGGCCTTCCTGTCCTGCGCTCTCTCCCGGAGCATGCTCAAGTTCATATTCATTGCATCCGTGATGCTATCTAGCCATCTCATCCTCTGCCGTCCCCTTCTCCTTTTGCCTTCAGTCTTTCCCAGCATCAGGGTCTTTTCCAGGGAGTTTTCTCTTCGCATTAGGTGGCCAAAATATTGGAGCTTCAGCTTCATTATCTGTCCTTCCAATGAGCAGTCAGGGTTGATTTCCTTTAGGATGGACTGATTTGACCTCCTTGCAGTCCAGGGGACTCGTAAGAGTCTTCTCCAGCACCACAGTTCGAAAGCATCAATTCTTCGGCGCTCAGCCTTCCTTATAGTCCAGCTCTCACAGCCATACATTACTACTGGGAAAACCATAGCTTTGATTAGACGGACCTTGTCGGCAAGGTGATGTCTCTGCTTCTTACTATGCTGTCTAGGTTTGCCATAGCTTTCCTCCCAAGGAGCAAGCGTCTTTTAATTTCATGGCTACAGTCACCGTCTGCGGTGATCTTGGAGCCCAAGAAAGTAAAATCTGTCACTGCTTCCATTTCTTCCCCTTCTATATGCCAGGAAGTGATAGGGCCAGATGCCATGATCTTAGTTTTTTTAATGTTGAGTTTCAAACCAGCTTTTGCACTCTCCTCTTTCACCCTCAACAAGAGGCTCTTGAGATCCTCTTCGCTTTCTGCCATTAGGGTGGTATCGTCTGCATATCGGAGGTTGTTGATAATTCTCCCGGCAATCTTAATTCCGACCTCTGATTCATCCAACCCGGCATTTCTCATGATGTACTCTGCATATAAGTTAAATAAGCAGGGTGACAATATGCAGCCTTGTCGTACTCCTTTCCCAATTTTGAACCAATCGGTTGTTCCATATCTGGTTCTTACTGTTGCTTCTTGACCCTCGTACAGGTTTCTCAGGAGACAGGTAAGGTGGTCTGGTACTCCCATTACTTTAAGAATTTGCCACAGTTTGTTGTGATCCACACAATCAAAGGCTTTAGTGTAGTCAATGAAGCAGAAATAGACGTTTTTCTGGAATTCTCTTGCTTTCTCCATGATGCAGCGAATGTTGGCGATTTGATCTCTAGTTCCTCTGCTTCTTTGAAACCCAGCTTGTACTTCCGGTAGTTCTCGGTTCGCATACTGCTGAAGCCTAGCTTGTAGGATTTTGAGCATCACCTTGCTGGCATGTGAAATGAGCGCAATTGTGCGGTAGTTTGAACACTCTTTGGCGTTGCCCTTCTTTGGAATTGGAATGTAAACTGACCTTTTCCAGTCTTGTGGCCACTGTTGAGTGGTCCAGATTTGTTGGCATATTGAATGCAGCACTTTAACAGCATCATCTTTTAGGATTTTAAATAGCTCGGCTGGAATACTGTCATCTCCGCTAGCTTTGTTGTTACTAATGCTTCCTAAGGCCCACTTGACTTCACTCTCGAGGATGTCCGGCTCAAGTTCAGTGACCGCACTCTCATGGCTATCAGGGACATTCAGATCTTTCCTGTATAGTTCTTCTGTGTAGTCTTGCCACCTCTTCTTAATCTCATCTGCTTCTGTTAGGTCCCTGCCTTCTTTGTCCTTTATCATGCCCATCTTTGCACAAAACGTTCCCTTGAGATCTCCAATTTTCTTGAAGAGATCTCTAGTCTTTCCCATTCTGTTGTTTTCCTCGATTTCTTTGCATTGTTCATTTAAGAAGGCCTTCTTGTCTCTCCTTGCTATTCCCTGGAACTCTGCATTCAGTTGGGTATATCTTCCCCTTTCTCCCTTGCTTTTCGCTTCCCTTCTTTCGTGAGCTACTTGTAAAGCCTCATCAGACAGCCACTTGGCTTTCTTGCATTTCTTTTTCTTTGGGATGGATTTCGTTGCTGCCTCCTGAACAATGTTACGGACCTCCGTCCATAGTTCCTCAGGCACTCTGTCTATCAGGTCTAATCCCTGAAATCTATTCCTCACCTCCACTGTATATTCATCAGGGATATGATTTAGGTCATACCTGAACGGTTTAGTGATTTTCCCGACGTTCTTCAATTTAAGCCAAAATTTTGCAAGAAGCAGCTCATGATCTGAGCCACAGTCAGCTCCAGGTCTTGTTTTTACTGACTGTATGGAGCTTCTCCATCTTTGGCTGCAAAGGACATAATCAATCTGATTTCGATATTGACCATCTGGTGATGTCCATGTGTAGAGTCGCCTCTTGTGCTGTTGGAAAAGAGTGTTTGCTATGATCAGCATGTTCTCTTGGCAAAACTCTATTAGCTTTTGTCCTGCTTCATTTTGTACACCAAGGCCATGCCTGCCTGTTATCCCGGTGATTTCTTGACTTCCTACTTTAGCATTCCAATCCCCTATGATGAAGAGGACATCTTTTTTTGGTGTTAGTTCTAGAAGGTGTTGTAGGTCTTCATAGAACCGATCAACCTCAGCTTCTTCGGCCTCAGTGGTTGGGGCATAGACTTGAATTACTGTGATGTTGAATGGTTTGCCTTGGATTCGTACTGAGATCATTCTATCATTTTTAAGATTGTACCCCAGTACTGCTTTTCCCACCCTTTTGTTGACTATGAGTGCTACTCCATTTCTTCTAAGGGATTCTTGCCCACAATAGTAGATATGATGGTCACCTGAATTAAATTCGCCCATGCCTGTCCATTTTAGTTCGCTGATTCCCAAGATGTCGATGTTCAATCTTGCCATCTCATGTTTGACCACCTCCAGCTTACCTTGATTCATTGATCTGACATTCCAGGTTCCTAAACAATATTGTTCTTTACAGCATCGGATTTTCTTTTCACCGCCAGACACATCCACAGCTGAGTGTCCTTTCGGGTTTGGCCCAGCCGCTTCACTCTTTCTGGCGCTACTTGGAAATACCCTCTGCTGTTCCCCAGTAGCATATTGGACACCTTCCGACCTGAGGGGCTCATCTTCCGGCGTCATCTCTTTTAGCCTTGTGATACATTCCATGGGGTTTTCTTGGCAAGAATACTGGAGTGGGTTGCCATTTCCTTCTCCAGTGGACCACATTTTGTCAGAACTCTCTGCCATGACCTGTCCGTCTTGGGTGGACCTGCACAGCATAGCTTATGGCTTCACTGAGTTACGCAAGCCCCTTCGCCACAACAAGGCAGTGATCCATGAAGGGGAATGGGGGACAGTATACTAAATGTTACGTACTGAGGTAAATTATGTAAATACTTATGTAAATACTTATGTAATTATTGCGTATTTTTCCGCACAATGAAAATAAGAATATTCACATCTGCCTGTGGGCAGATGGTGGAACGAAAGGTGCCTGACAATCCACAAATCACAGACGAAGTGGATTTTATACAGTCCTTACATACCTAGTCTGGACCGCCATTAGTCAGGAATGCTGTAGTTGCAAGATTGAGCAGGGGGTTGAATTAAATGACCTCAAAGGTCCCTTCCAACTCTAAAATTCCATGATTCTATATATGTGTGCCTTCTAGAATATAATGGATATCTGATAAAAGACACCACAGCTCCCAAAGGCCCCAATTTTAGACATACAATCTTGGTAACTCTAGAGGAGGGGTGAGGAACCTCTTTCAGTCAAATGGCCAAAATCAGTTTTGGAGAAACTCTTAGAGGCCATATTCCAGTGATGGGTGGGGGCAAAGTCAAAGGGGGCACTGGCGGCATAACAAAAGAGTGAGTGGAGGGAATGACTGACAGCTGAGACCAGAATGGAATCTTGGGTGGGGCTAGTGGCAGTTACAAGGAGGCCAGAGGAAGTTAGGGAGAAGTCAGGAAAGCAGGGAGTGGAGTTAGTATGGAGAGACTGGGAGATGAAATAGGTCAGTTAATTTAGGGGGCAATCCTATGGCCTCTAGACAGTGTCTGAGGGGCCATAGGATAGTTTGGATGCCCCGATTCGAGTGTGGTGACAGCGTTCCCACCTCAGAGTGGGTAATTGGAGACCACAGGGACCTCTAGGGGGCAGGGCCTTATACAGGAAGTTATGTCACAGCTGGAAATACTAAATAAATAAATAAATAAATAAATAAATAAAATGCAAAAAGAAATACCAGCATATTGTAGCTTAAAACTTGTACTGCCACTAACTCAGCCTTAGGACAAGCATTTCAACTTTTTAGAATGGGAAAAATTGCACAAACACTGGGAAACCACCAAACAATTGGTGGCTGGGGAAAATGGGAAGGGGCAAAGGAAAGGAACCCCAGGGAACTACCACAAGATGCAGTGATGGCCAGCAATTTGGATGGCTTTGAAAGGGGGTTAGACAAATCTCTGGAGGAGAAAGCTATGAATGGCTACTAGTCCTCATGGCTATGTGCTATCTCCAGTACCACAGTCAGTGTGCCTATGTACACCAGTTGCTGTGGAACATGGGCAGGAGGGTGCTGTTGCACTCATGTCCTGCTTGTAGGTTCCTGGTAGGGATGGCAGAGAAATCCACCATGGACCCCAACGAGGCCGGATTCAAAGGAATCTGGCCTCTGGAGTCTGCGGCAGAGCGGCACCATTCACCTCCGCCTCCCTCCGGAATCCTATGGAGCCAGCCTCTCTCTGTGGTGATTCCGCACAGCCGCAGGTAGGGGTGTTGGAGAAATCCTCCACAGACCCCAATGAAGCCAGATTCTATTGAATCCGGCCCCCTGAAGTCTGTGGAGGATCGGATCCCCTATCTCCTCCTCTACTGCGAAGTCCTCGCCAGCGGATCCTGCCTGCCGCCGGCTCCGAAGCACCAATGATACGGCCGCCATGGCCATATCGCTGGCTGGACTGACGAACTATGGACTAGGGGTGTTGGGTTTCCCCACCGTCTGTTCCAGTGGGGAATCTGGGGGGGGAAGCGATCCATTCCTCCCCCCCAGAATCCTCCAGAGCGGTTCCACTCTGCTCAGATTCCGGGGGGGCAGTGGCTTGGGGGTGCTTACCTTCCCTCCTGCCAGCCAGAGCCATTCATCTCTTCCCTGTCCCTGCTGATTGCCATGTATTAAAAAAAAAAAAAAGGTGATCGAGAGGATGTGCCCATAGTCTTAGAATCATGGAATCATAGAATAGTAGGGTTGGAAGGGGCCTACAAGGCCATCGAGTCCAACCCCCTGCTCAGTGCAGGAATCCAGGTCAAAGCATCCCTGACAGATGGCTGTCCAGCCTTGTCTTGAATGCCTCCAGTGTGGGAGAGCCCACTACCTCCCTAGGTATCTGCAAACAGAGTATGTTTGCAGAGTATGTTATACAGAGTATGTTATACGCAAATCTTGCGTATAAGTCTATGTGTCGAAAGGCTTATATGCAAGATTCACCGCTCCATTTTGCGTATAAGTGTATGGGCACATCCTGCTGATCGCATGTGCCCATAGACTTATACGCAAAATAGAGCGGTGAATCTTGCATATAAGCCTATGGACACATAGACTTCTACGCAAGATTCATGACTCTATTCGCATATAAGTCTATGGGCACATCCTCCCAATCCTTTTTTCTTTTTTCTTTTTTTAAGACATGGCAATCGGCAGGGACAGGGAGGAGGCGAACGGCTCTGGATGGCAAGAAGCAGCCAAGTGCCGTTCCGGCTCCAGTCTTCCTGGAGCGGAGGTAAGTGGTCCTGATCTGCTACAGATTCCTGAGGCTGGATTTCAAAGAATCCAGCCTCATTTGAATCCGCAGCTGACGTCCCTACTGAGGACACAAATGGCGTCCATCGTAGCAGACACTATTTGCGTTCCTGCTCTTTGACGTGATAGGCTATGTAAATCTTTACGTAGCCTATCGCGTGAAGGAACAGGGACACAAATACCCCATTTGTGTATGCAGTTCATTAGTCCAGCCAGCGATACAGCCACGGCAGCCATATTGCTGGGGCTTTGGAGCCGTCCGGTGGCTCCGCGGAATCGCCGTGGAGCCGGCCGGTGAGGATTCCGGTGGGAGGAATGGATCGCCTCCCCCCCCGGCAGACCCTTCACGGATGGCAAGGTAAGGGATTCATACATCCCTAGCTGCAGGCTGGCTCAGTATCGCTGGCCTGGAGAATGGATACAGCTGCAAGTGGCATAGTGGATGCCACTTGCAGCCATAAAGCCCTTAGTTTAACCTAATTGCAGCCATTTACAGCTGCATTTAGGTTAAACTAGGGGGCTTTACAACCGCAAGTGGTGTCTACTATGCCACTTGCAGCTGTATCCATTTGCCAGACGAGCGATACAGAGCTGGCTGCCGGCCTGCGGCTCCGAGGAATCCCGGAATCTGGGATCCCACAGAGAGGAGCTGGCTCACGAGGATTCTGGGGGGAGGAACGGATCACCTCCCCCCATGGGCAGATTCACCATGGACCGGCAGGTAGGGAATCTGCCCATCCCTAGTTTTTCGCTGACAGCTGGTTGGCCACTGTGTGAACGGAATGCTGGATTAGATGGACCCTTGGTTTGATCTGATCCAGCATGGCTCTTCTTATGTTCTTATGAGCTGGACTGGGATCCCAAGAGGAGGGGGAAATTTGGCCTCTGGCCCTGAGGTTCCCAAGCCCTGGCCTAGAATTATTCCATGAGCATACTAGCTCAGGCCCCATGTCATCCACATGTAAGCACAGGCATGCTGGGAAGTATAGAAATGCACATTTTGAAAGTACATTAAAAGTTTTCTTAGAGGATGTGCCATCAAGCAGTATAGCAGCAACTTTGCTCACTTGGCTTTCTTATTATTATACAATGAAACCCCTGAGCTTTTAATTAAAAAAAAAAAAAACCCTAGTTCCTCCATGAAACATTAGAGGATTTGGTGTAATCTATAACACTGAAGTGCCTACTGATGTGTTCTTTCGGGAGGAAAACCCAAGAGGACAGCTGGACAACAACAATAAGGCCTTGCTTTAAATTAGACCAGTTTTTCATCGCAAATAATTGAGATGAACATCTTTGCAATCTACTGCCTTTTACATTTGTCTTTGCTCTCAGGGCTCCTTTCATTTTAATAGTTTCTCTGAATATTTTGTTTCTTTTTACACTTTTGCTTTCATTTACAGCCAAGCACATTTTAATAGCATTAAGAACACCCAGAGGCATAAGAGTTTAAATGGCTCATTACAGTTCACCAGAGGCAAAATGGATGTTCAGTTTGTTCCTGAGAGGTTAAAGGCCTCTAGGACTGCTTAGCCTTTCCAAATCCCCATGTTCAGTGTTTTATAACATCTTGCGAAAAAGAATATGCCTCCAGTCTCCTAAAGCAAACAAAAGAGATGGGCTTGTAGCAGCCTTTTCATAATTTTATCCAGTCAGTTCTCCCCCCCCCCCGCCCCATTCTTGTCAACACAAAATCAACTTTTGTTTCAAGGACTGTAGGGACATTAATTACTTCAAGATGTCAGGGAAATTGATGCCCTAGGACCAAAAGAATCACCCAAGTTGGGAAATACTGAGTATTGTTCCCTTCGCAGCATTTTTCATGTCTCTGGGCCCGTACAGGCAACTGAGCTACCTATCAGCACCTATTTTACCATTAGCTTAGCTATCTATATCACCCTGACAATGGTTAAGGATATTTTTTTACTAGAGATGTATGAGAATTTTGTTTTGCATCATTTTTTTACTGGAATTTGCCCTATTGACACCTCCAAATGTGAACATGAAAACATTTTGCGGGGGGGGGGGGAGCTTGCGCGTTCCTGAAATTGCATCCCCATTCGAAAAATGTGCACTTTTCAAAACGTGTAATTTTCAAAATACACATTTTGAAAAGAATAGGCTTGGACAGTCTGACAGCCCTTCAGGGCTGGGCTGACTTTAGGCTTGCAGGATCTGCACCGTTCTTCACTAGAACCCTGAAGTTCACCAGTTGATCTAAGTGAAAAACAGTGGCTCAAGAAGGCAGACATGGACTTGCAACACCCAAGTCCTTTCACACATCAATTGATTCCTGTTTCTCCCTCCACCCCATGCCCAGCTTCCTTGATTTCAGCAATCTCATTTAGGAGAGGGAAAGGCTTTTGTTGTCACTATTTGTGAAAGAACCAGGAATCAGAAATCTTTAGTTATCTACTGCAAATTACCAGAAGATGTACAAGTACACCCAATCTCCCTTCTGCCCACCCCTGAAATAAAGGATGCATTCAAATAGAGGGCAATCCTCTGTGAAGTAAGGCACATGGCCACCCTAAATTATACCTAGGTAGAGCTGTCCTCCTGACAGTCTCTCACTGCTCAAGTCATTTCTCTCCTTCTCCTGTGGAAGAGTCAGGAGATGCTGCTACAGGCTCAACTGACAGGTGAGCCAAGAAAGGCTGATAAGGTCATAGAGGAGGATGCTCCTAGAAGAACAGACACTGGCGGGGATGGGAGGCCCAGCCTCTTCCATCCCACAGAGCTGCCTCTGGAAAGCCCACAAGCAGGACAAACATTTAACAACACTTCTTTCTTGGTGCTTCCCAGAAACTGGCATTCAGAGATATGTTGCCTCTGAACCTGGAGGCCCCATAGAGACACCATGGCTAACAAGCCAGTGATCAGTTGCTCCTCTACACATTTGTCTGATCTCTTTTTCAAACCACCTAAGCAGTGAATGCTGGGAGTTATAGGACTTTTCTTATCTAAACCTGCATAGGATTTCATTCTTAAGCTAAACCGTCCTAGAATTTTGGTGGTTTGGGCCCCACCCCTTTTGCCTTTGGCCTCATCCACCACTAGGATCCACACACGCATGCCAAGCTTTTCTGAACCTGAATTTGGCCCGGTGGAGGTTCAACACGTCTACTGATATATTTGGTGAAGAAAGCAAACATTACAAACTGCTGCTGGGCCTACTAACATTGGGCATACTAACATTGTTTTTTTTAATAAGCCTTAGCAACAGTTAAACTGTAGTGTATTTTGCATAGTGGTACACATGTATTTTCCTTGTAATCATTGCATGTTTCACATTTTAGATGTATGTGATGTTTTAGTTTGGTTTTTTGCATTTACTTTTCTTTATAAACCATTTATATCTTAAGACTTCTTGCGTGGCATGTTTTCATTTGTTTAGCAAGTTAAAGGGGTATTCACATTTTTCCTGCTTAAGTTTTAAAATACATTTTCAACAGGCCTAGTTGCTGCCATGATTTTGGAGTTTCTTGCTCTTGTTTCTGAAATAAAACCTATTCATTAGGAAGTCTCCACTGTTTAGGGATGGGTGAACGAGTGATCATAGAATCATAGAATAGTAGGGTTGGAAGGGGCCTACAAGGCCATCGAGTCCAACCCCCTGCTCAATGCAGGAATCCAAGTCAGAGCATCCCTGACAAATGGCTGTCCAGCCTCATCTTGAAGGCCTCCAGTGTGGGAGAGCCCACCACCTCCCCAGGTAATTGGTTCCATTGTCATATTGCTCTAACAGTCAGGAAGTTTTTCCTGATGTTCAGCCGGAATATGGCTTCCTGTAACTTGAGCCCATTCTTCCGTGTCCTGCACTCTGATCAAGAAGAAATCCTGGCCTTCTTCTCTGTGACAACCTTTCATGTACTTGAAGAGTGCTATCATATTTCCCCTCAGTCTTCTCTTCTCAAGGCTAAACATGCCCAGTTCTTTCAGTTTCTCTTCATAGGGCTTTGTTTCCAGTCCCCTGATCATCTTTGTTGCCCTCCTTTGAACCCTCTCCAGTTTGTCTGCATCCTTCTTAAAGTGAGGTGCCCAGAACTGGACACAGTACTCCAGATGAGGCCTAACCAGTGCTGAGTAGAGGGGAACTAGTACTTCCCAGGATTTGGAAGCTATGCTTCTATGAATGCAGCCCAAAAGAGCATTGGCCTTTTTTACAGCCACATCACATTGTTGGCTCATATTCAGCTTGTGATCAACAACAATTCCAAGATCCTTCTCGCTTTTAGTGTGGTTGAGCCACGTATCCCGCATCTTGTAACTGTGCATTTGGTTTCTTTTTCCTAGGTGCAGAACTTGGCATTTATCCCTATTAAATGTCATTCTGTTGTTTTCTGCCCAGCGCTCCAGTCTATCCAGATCACTTTGAATTTTGTTTCTGTCTTCCAAAGTATTAGCTATCCCACCCAATTTTGTGTCATCTGCAAATTTGATCAGCATTCCCTGCACCTCCTCCTCCAAGTCATTCATAAAAATGTTGAAGAGCACTGGGCCCAGGACTGAGCCCTGCGGTACCCCACTCGTTACCTCTCCCCAGTTGGAGAAGGTCCCATTGATAAGCACTCTTTGAGTCCGATTCTGTAGCCAGGACCTTACTGATCATTGTTCTGAGTTTATTAAAATCAGCTTTCCTAAAATCCAGGGTACGCGTTTGACTACACTCAGCTTTTGCTTCCCTTAGAACCAAGAACTCAAGTACAACATGGTCGCTTTCCCCCAGAGTTCCTGTAACTGCTACTTTATCCACTAAGTCATCTCTGTTGGTTAGGATCAAGTCAAGGATAGCCGATTTTCTCGTTCCTTCCTCTACTTTCTGTAGGAGGAAGTTATCCACCACACAAGTCAGGAATTTCCTGGAGGGGCCATGTTTTGCAGAATTTGTCTCCCAACAAATATCGGGAAATTGAAGTCCCCCATTACTACTACATCATGCTTCCTTAAAACATTGGCTATTTGCTTTTCAAAAGTTTCATCCTTGTCTTCTCCTTGATTGGGTGGCCGGTAGTAGACCAAGTTCCTTTTATTCTTTGCTCCATTTATTTTGATCCAGATACTCTCGATGGGGCTACCAAGCTCCTCCTCCTGTATTTCTGTGCAGAGATATATATTTTTCCCATACAGTGCAACCCCACCTCCCTTTCTGTTCCTCCTGTTCTTTTTGAACAAGTTATATCCTTCAATTGCTGTATTCCAGTCACGAGAGTCATCCCACCAAGTCTCAGTTATACCTATCAGGTCATAATTTCCCTCATGTATTAAGAGTTCAAGTTCGTTCTGTTTGTTTCCCATACTCTGGGCATTAATATATAGACATCGAAGACCATGTGCTTCATAGTCTGGCTTCCTTCCTACATGTGTCTGAAGACTATTATTGGGCGCTATCAGAGCTGTTCTCTCCTTTGCAGTGCATGCGCCTACGTCCATTGTTACCCCCAACATTACATCTCCCTTCCCCGTAGGATTCAGTTTAAAGCCCTCCTGATGAAGTTCTTCATGCTGTGGCCAAACATATTCTTCCCATCCTTTGTGAGGTGCAACCCGTCCCTAGCCAATGGCCCATCTTCCAGGAAGTATAGCCTGTGGTCCTAGAATCCAAATCTCTCTCGTCGGCACCACCTTCGTAGCCAGTCATTCACCCGGAGTATTGTTCGTTCCCTTTCTATCCCTCTTCTAACTACTGGAAGGATGGATGAGAAAACTATCTGGGCCCCAAAGTTCTTGAGTTTCCTTCCTAAAGCTTCAAAGTCTGATGTGATCTCTTCGTAGCTTCACTTGGCGGTATCATTTGTTCCCACATGGATGAGAAGAAAGGGATACCTGTCAGTGGGGTTTATGAGTGCAGGCCACCTTTCAGTCATGTCTCTAATCTGTCCTCCCAGGAGACAACATACCTGGCGAGTCCACGGGTCTTCGCGACATACTTGGGTCTCGATCCCACGCAGGAAGGAGTCTCCCACTACTACCACTCTTCTCTTCTTGTTGTTGTAGGCCTGGGTTTCATCACCTCTGTTTGACTGACCTTCAGCCTCTTGCTCACTCTCATGCAGGTTCCCCTGTGATTCTTCCTCTGCAGGCTGTCCTCCAGTCTCATCCGCAAGTAACTGGAATTAGTTCCACAGCTCCACTGCTTCCACTGGTGCAGAGTGGCGTGTAGTTCTTCTTCTCCTAACTGTCACCCTTTTCCAAGGAGTATCCTCTACTCCATTTTTCTTCACCTCAGCATTTCCCACTGCCTCATCTTGCTGTTGCTCTTCAAGCTTCTGGTCTTCCCTTTGCTGCTGTAGTTCCCCCATTCTGTCCAAGAACTCTTTGTGTTCTCTTATTCCCCGGAGGGTCGACAGTCGCCGCTCCAGTCCACTTACTTTTTCTTCCAGCAGCGTGATCAACTTGAACTTGTTGCAGGTGTAGGCCATGTTGTTCTCAGGCAAGAAAACAAACATTGCACACACACCTTGCAGGTCACCACCACTGGAGAGTCTTGTCCTTCCATAGCCTCTTTTCCCTTTTTGTGTCTTGCTTTGTGATTGTTCTAGACTAGCCTGTGCCTGCTCCTCTACTCAGTAGAGGTTAAAAGCGGTGTCCCACTGGTGTGAAAGTGTGTGTTACAAGACAAATAAATGGAAAAAAGTTAGTTAAAAAAAAATGTTAGGGGCCTCCCCCTTGACCTCCCCTGTTGAACTCCCCTGGTCAACTCCTGTTTGCTCCCCCTGTTCACTCGCTCTGTTCACTCGCTCTCTGGGAGCTTGCCTGCTTCTGTAGTCCCTGGACCAGCTGGAGCAGCTTGCTCTGCTCTGCTCAGCTGGGAGGCAGGGAACAGACTGAAGCTTCCCACCCAGTCAGCTGCTGGGAGTACTCAGTCCACACCCCTCCAATTCAGTTGGAGCTCTCAGAAGCACCTGGTGAGCTCACAGCCAATCAGAAGGATAAAGGGCAGCCCCCTGGGCTTCCTGTAGCCCACTTACCTCTTAGCCTCTGTCTCCTTTGTCTCCTTTGTCTCCTTTGTCTCTTCAACCACTGCATCTCCCCTGGCCAACTCCTGTTTGCTCCCCCTGTTCGCTCGCTCTGTTCGCTCACTCTCTGGGAGCTTGCCTGCTTCTGTAGTCCCTGGACCAGCTGGAGCAGCTTGCTCTGCTCTGCTCTGCTCTGCTCTGCTCTGCTCTGCTCAGCTGGGAGGCAGGAAACAGACTTTCACCCTTGTTGAGGTTCTCCTTTTCCCACCCCAGTGTTCATTTTGCTTTGTTCTTGTTTGTGCATGCAAGTGTGCATGTGTGTGTGTGTTCAAACAGGAAAATTGTGCAACTTCAAACAGGAAAAAGTGTACTTTTCCAAGCATGTACCCAAACACATTCTTCTCCCCATTAAGTAAAGTGTGAAAAGACATCCTTGGGTGGAGTGGAGAATTATTGAGCAATCCTATGTGGATCGATGGTCACCTCTGAGCCCGGGGCTGGCCACCTATCCAGTGCAGGGTGGGAGGAGTGGTGAGGAGCAGATCTCCTCCTCACTACCCCACCCTGCTTTTGCGGCTAGACCGGCAATTTCGGCAGTCTAGCCACAGGACCTCGGGGTGCGGGAAGTGGCAGCTGGATGACACATATGTGTCATACTGGCATTTCTGACCCCCCCACCCAGGCCCACCCCCAGGAATACCCCATTTTCACTGCTCCATGCTGCTCTTACAAGCACAGTGCACGGGACCGATCCATGCTGCCGACAAGGGGGTGGGGGTCAGTTCTCCGGAACCGGCGTATCCTATGGCTGTCTAGCTGCTGACTAGCAGCCATAGGATTGCACCCTTAAATTGCACATTTTTCAAAAAGGGTGTATTTTGTGGATGCAACCGAAATCTTGAGAACGTGCAAGCTTTTTCCAAAAATTATGTCTGAGGTTGTGAGTGGGGCATTTTTTGAATGTGAATGAAATTCTTGGACATCCCTACCATTGTTCTCCTTTGCTTTATTTCCAAGTATTGTACAAAGCACTGCACGTTGCATTTTGATGCGGCTTTCAGTTCATTTGCCCCCCACGCCACCACCACATTACCGATGTACATGTGTGTACTGACAAAAAGAAAACTGCCAAGATATGTAATGCTGATGTGATTGTACTTACAGTGGTGTCAAAATAATCTTGGCTGCAATTCTATGGGCCCTGGGGGGACATCCCAGCATCTATAGGATGGTGTGGAAATCTCTTTAAACCCATGGAGAAGGACATCTGCACTACTAAGCCTAATTAAACTGGAATTTAAAGGTAAAGGTAAAGGTGACCCCAGCCAGTCATGTCCGACTCAAGGGGGTGGTGCTCATCACCATTTCTAAGCCGAAGAGCCAGCACTGTCCGAAGACACTTCCATGGTCACGTGGCCAGCATGACTGAACACTGAGGTGCACGGAATGCTGTTGCCTTTCCCACCAAAGCAGCACCTATTTCTCTACTTGCAATTTCTTGCTTTCGAACTGCTAGGCTGGCAGGAGCTGGGACCGAAGACAGGTCTCACAGCACTTGGGTCTCGAACTGCTGTCCTGCCGACCCTCTGGTCTGCAGTTTAGCATCTTAGCCACTAAGCCACCACGGCCCCAAACCAAAATTTTGGAGGACCCAAATTCAGGACAGTGCGAGTCAGTGGAGCAATAAAGGAATTGAATTGGGGAGGAGGGATCTGCTCCCTACAGTGGAGGTGTGCCAATTATAAGGTAGGTGCTTTGGCCTGCTGCTCTAATTTATAATTTGACAGGTGCTGTTCTACAGGGCCTGAAGTTAATCACTAGAGAGCAGGAGTGTACAACCAGAGCAGAACATGTTCCATCCCATGGGTCCAGGCTAGAGAAGCTGGTTCTCAAATATGTTTTGCTCGGGTAGTGTCAGACACTTGTTTACTAGAAAACATTCTAAAGATGCTATGGGCACTGGAATCTAAGATGTCCTTTCCACTAACATCACCATCAGATAGGTATGGACGAATCCCTTACTGGCTCCATTCCAGGGCATCTGCGGTAGGGGGGAGGCGATCTGTCCCTCCCCCCGGAATCCTCCCCAGCCAGCTCCACTCTGTGGCAAGTCCACAGAGTCACTGGCCGGGGTCACCCGCAGCTGGACTTCCATCCGCTGCCTGGCTGCGGCCGCAAATGGCGGCTGCCATAGCGGCCATCATTGTGTCCCTGCATTGCCATGATAGGTTATGGATATCTTTACGTAGCCTATCACAAAAACAGCAGGGACGCAAATGGCATAGCGGATGCTATTTGCGTCCCTGCTCTTTGCTGTGATAAGCTACATAAATACGTAGCCTATCATGGCTAAAGTAGTGAGGGAAATGGTGGCCTCAGACCAGGGCAGCCATTTGCAGCCGCAGACGAGGGCAGCGGATGGCTGACAAAAGGTAGGGTCCATCCCAGGGTGGTTTCGTGGGGTGGCAGGGGAGATTGCTCCGTTCTGCCACAGACTCCGGGGGTCTGTGGCGGAATCCTCTAACATCCCTACCATCAGGTCAGGCATTTGCTTTGGGACTTAGGACAAAGGGCTCTGTGCCACTATTCCAATTTGAGGTGGAGCACCCAAGAAGGTAAAAGAATCAATGTCAGTTATCAGGTTGCACATCCTGCCTCTTCCAAGGCCTCCACTGAGGGACCCTTGTCTGAAGGCCTCAAAGCTCTAAAGAAAACACTGAGCACAATCTTCTTCTTCTTCATCATCATCATCATCATCCTCATCCTCAATCTCCATGTGGATTTCATACTCAAGCATTATCCCCCGACTATCAGACACATCACTTCACATCATTCCCAGCATAAGAAAATGTGCTGGACAGTAACAAGCCACTGTGTAGACAGGTGAAATATTTTTCTCATTAGTATAACATGATAGCCATCACTCTGAAAGCAGATCTCTTTTCCCCCCTTCCTTTTTCTTGTATTGAGCATCATATTTGGTGTATTCGTATTAGTCAAGAGAGGGGTGGCTCTATCAAAAAGGCTATTCATTTAAATAATTCTCATTAATCTCCCTAGAGTGAAGGAATCTGATCAGCTTTATGTTCATATAGTTTTATTGTTTCATTGTTCATTTGTGCTGCTCATCAGGGTTTCACTGTAAACAGAAAAGACAGCAAACAAGACATATGGGATGGGCACTGAGAAACTAGGGCCATGGTAGAAATGGATCTGAACATATGTGCATAATAGGGATGTACAGATTTTGTTAAATCTGTTCCCTCTGTGTTTCACAGATTGCCAGGCCTCTTTCATTCTGTTATCTGTTCATTGATGGAATTGGATTTTGTTTTCGGGATACACGAGAATTTTGTTCCTGTTTGCAAAGGTGCATTTGAGGTAATGAGCACGTGTGCAAGTATAACCCACTGGGATATTTTTCTTTAAGAATTCTGAGTGGGAATATTCCTGTGCATGTTCAGTAAAGGAGTGAGATAGGGAGTGGCCACCATTTTAGGCAGTTACCAAAATTGCAGTGTAGAAGAAGCTTTTTTTTCTCCTCCCTGTAAGACCCTGAACCCTTAAGACATGTTAGTAGGGAGGTTCCCTTTTGATTTTTTTTAAGAGTTATGTTTTTTTTCAAACACTATGAGTTCCTTGTTTGTTTGTGTTCTTTTATATTGTATAAAGGGCTGTTTACGTTATTCCTGTGTTGCTGGATTCTGATTCAATTCTGAGAAGATGACTGTGGAGCTGGAATGAGTAGAGACTGTTTTCCTTCTTCGGCCAGCAGAAGAAGAAAAAAAATATCAAGCTTCAGAGATAAGTTTTATTTATATTTTTGTTGTGGACTCAAGCTGAAAATAAAGACAGAACTTTGGGAGGGCTGTGCTCTGTTTTTTTGTTTTGGTGGGTTATGCATGTAAAATTATTACATGTGCATTACTATTGTTTTTAATTAAAATATTGAAATATATATTAATTGGCCCTGTACAAAGCCTTTGCTGTGAGTCCCTTTAGAGACCCTGAAGAAAGAAGTGTTACACAAATGTGCATTAGCACTAATGTGCCTTAGTACTAATGTGCCTTAGTGCAAGTGCACACTTGCACTAATGCACATTTGCACAAATTGCTCCCAAGGGTAAAAACCTGTCCACAAGTCCGCGGAATCTGTGCAACTCAGAAAAAAGCCAGTCGGCTGCATAATTCACAGGTCGGATTCATAGAAATCCGAACTCATTTGAATCTGTTGATTTCTCTGACTTCCCTAGTAAATAATTATATATATATATATATATATATATATATATCCATATCCATATCCATATCTAGATCCTGAAGGGAGCCAGAGAAATAAACATTTCCACCTGGTGGCAGAAGAAAAGGCTATGGGAAGGGAAGGGCAAAAAGGAGCAGAGGCACGCTGTTTTGCCTGTTTTCCTTTCCACTCATGGAACAGGGGGTTGTTGATTCATGACAGTAGGCATGAAAGCTGTAGAAGTGGCTTGAGTACATAGAACTGACAGAACTGAGCACTGGGGGAAGCCTGAGAGGACAGAGCCCCAATCCTATGGCTGAAGCCAATCAGGTACCGTGAGCCATGTATCTCTATTTGATAGATCCAGGAAGGGAACTCGACTCATCACTGGCAGGCCAATAGTTGTCAGGGTTCATCTGTAGCCTCTTTCTCCTCCCTACATAGCTGGGTCACAGCCTCAAGGATGGAGGGGAAAGATAGAGGGTCTGTCTGCCACTTTTCAGCCACTGTGCTTATGCTTGGTCAGAATGGGGTAGCGGAGCCTGGTTAGTTAGTTCCTTTCTTCCTCCTCTGCCTCCACTTGCACAGTCCTGGTCCCCGCTCTATGCATATTTAATGTAACAGGTGAAGATGGAATGCTTCAATTTGTGCTGTGCATAAATGACCTGCCAAATTCTCCACCTTGTTGTGGGCAGAGAATTGGGGGGACAATTTCACCGAATGTCTCCAGGGGGAGGAGAAATTCTTAGGGGTGTACGAAACCCCGCTTACCTGGCTCCGCCGAGTTCCGCAGGTGGGGGGTGGCGATCCGTTCCTCCCCCTGAAATCCTCGACGGGGGGGAGGCACTCCGTGGCCAGGCCGCAGAGCCGCCGGCCAGGCCAACCCGCAGTGGGGCCTCCAGCTGCTGCCAGGCTGGTGCGGTCACAAATGGCATCCTGAGTAGGGGATGCCATTTGCATCCCTGCTTTCGCTGTGATAGGCCACGTAAATATTTACGTAGCCTATCACAGGCTACCATAGGGACGGTAATGGCATCCCCTACTCAGGATGCCATTTGCATCCGCACCAGCCCGGCAGCAGCTGGAGTTGCTGCCACTGCCACGGCCACGGCCACCACCCCCGGAGCCGCAGCCGCAGCCAGGTAGGCTCTGTTTCGTGGGGCTTTCGCGGGGTGGAGGGGCAGGGAGCTCTGTTCCACCATGGATTCTGGGGGGCCGAATTCACTGGAAATCAGCCCCCCGGGATCCGTGGCAGAATTCTCTAACATCCCTAGAAATTCTCAACATTTTCTCACAGGTAGGGCTCATCACTGGCAGAGGTTGTAGCACACTTTCTTTCTTTCTTTCTTTCTTTCTTTCTTTCTTCCTTTTCCTAAGGGTTTTTTGTCCTGTCACTGCAAGGGGCAACAGCATCTCCTATGTTGGCAGGCTGGCCCCCATTTTGCATCCAGCACAACTAGGGATGGCAGAGAATTCCGCCGCGGACTCAAATGAGGCTGGATTCTTTGGAATCCAGCCTCCGGAATCCTCAGCAGAATGGCACACTCACCTCCGCCTCCTGAGGATTTCCTGCTGAATGGAACTCCGGTTCTGTTGCGCTGGTGATACTGTAATGGCGGCTGCCATTACCGTTTCTCTGTGAGGAATACAGCCACAAATAATGTAGTGGATGCCACTTGCAGTCGTAAAGCACTGTTCTTTACCTATTTGCATCTCTTGTGTTGGCAGGCTGGCCCCCATTTTGCATCCAGCACAACACAGGTATGAATGGGCAGTGTTGTGTCCAGCTCCATGGAAGAGGTGGTGCTAGTGCTGAGCCAAAATCTGTCCTCTAATTTTCTCAAAGTTTTCTTCCATCATGAAAGAGGTTTCTGTCATTCTGCCTCATTCTCAGGGTGTTTAATGCTATATTTTCTGGTGTTTCTGAGCTTACCTAATCACTGTGAAGTGGCAGAGGGGCTGTGTGTGTTTTCTTTCTATTACACATCTCTCCATTTCTCTGCAGCCTCCTAGGCTGCCTGTACTTCCTGATCTGAAAAAGCCCTATGGGAGGAATTACCTCATGATGTCTTCTCCTGGGCTTTAATTGAAGTGTGGGAAGCCAAGGAGGCTACATGCTGCCAGAGAGATGATTGTACAATGAAATACACCTGCACACACTCCCCAGCCACCTCCTAAGTAAGCCCAAGAAGCCCAACCCCAACCCATGAGAATTTCTCTGAAATTTTCTTCAGCATTGAATTTCTATGCAAAGGTTTCTATCAATCGGAATGAGAATGGTCAGGAAAAAATATAAGAGTTTTTTCTGGCACAGCACTAGCTATGGATACTGGATACTGTATCCAGTGGATACTGGACACTGATGTTACTGGATCAGATATTATAATACAATGTCTTCTTTTGCTTATGTATTCTTTGAAAGTTACTTCATTTCTAATTGAGGTGTTATATATGTAACTACATAGCATGCAAAACAACCCATTGGCAATTTGCTGCAAATTTATGAAGTATTAAGGTAGTGTTGTTGATAGCACTGAAGTCCTAAATGTCTGGTGAGAATCTCACTTAATCATATTGTTCCCCATTTGAAAAAAAAAAAAGGTTGAATCAAAATGACCCAAAGTCAGAAGAATATTGTAGGCCAGATAATTTGTCTTATCCTCTTCCAGTGCCTCATATAATAGCCACTCATTAATAAAAGGGCTCAGTGAAAAAGCCTTCCATCATTATTAGATATTGCCAAGAAAAGCCTCTTTTTTCCCTGCCAAGATCACATGTGCGGTATGGATGGAGCAGCCAGAAAGGCTATATTTCAGTTCATACAGTTTTCCATCATAGCTTGGGCACAGGACCTTTTGCTGTCGAGTGATATCGCAACTGCAGCTGCCATTACAAGGACAGCAAAATCTGAGTGTATTGAATTGCACAGAAGGAAACAGGGAAATATGATTAAACTCATGGTATTCCTCCATAAGATCTTTTTTAAAACCAACAACAACATCAACAACCCTGCCAAATGTCCACTCCCTGTCTCTATTTGTGGTTATCTCTGGTGTCTCTTTCTCCCCCCGCTCCCACTGGATTACCTCTAGATTACACTTAAAATACAATTCCCACAGAAATCGGAGGCTCTGCTAAAGTGGAATTACTGTCCAAAAGTGGTTGGTAGACTTATTTTTAAAGCATTTATTTAATTAGAACTGCCCTGTCTTCCTTTAGTACATTCTTGGTAATTTATGCAGCCTTGAGACCACAAAAGCCATGGTGTATTGTGGTGTTAAGTAAAATGTGCAGGCATGTAAAGTATATAGATACTCAGTTTAGTCATGTGCAGTTCAGCAAAATGTGAGCTCACTGAAATTCTCTGATTTCTTCCTTAAAGCTCATTCCAATGCATGTCCATATTGGATTGCGAGCACTGGAGGTGTTTTCACACAGAAATTCATACATATTTCCATGCATATTTTCCAAATGTATGCATCAATTGAGCACATTTTTGAAATGTATGCATTTTCCTCACTGAATAGAGTATGTTCATGTGCATTTTTCAAAAGCACAGATTCTTTCATGTGTATTTTCCAAATGTACACATTTTTCAAACACTTTTTGTTGTGCAAATCTCATTGCAAGCTTGGAAATGTATGGACTTCAGACTGCAGATTGCATTCAGGTCTACATTCTCTTCCAGGAGGGGCAAATTGGATAAATTATCATCAAAAATGAACTGAGACAGACTTCTCACCCTTCCTTAATTCACTCTTAAACCTATAGAATCCACAATATTCTATAGTGAAATCATGTGACCATGAGCATCACATGCATGAATAAAACATCTGGAGCAGCTTTCCCCAACCTAGTATCCTCCAGGTGTCTTGGACTATGACTCCCAGAATTCCTGACCCTTGGCCATGTTGGCTGGGGCTGATGGGAGCTGAATTCCAAAACATCTGGAGGTCATCAGGTTGAGGAAGCCTAATCTGGAGCCTGTAATTTCAGTGAGTGGTTGTTAGAAAGGAACAGCAAATGAACAGCACTGTCAGGGCAAGTTTAAGTTTGAATGCTGGAGATCCATGGTTCTAGTCCTGGACAACAAACTTCACATTGGAATGTTTCCCAGGTGTATTGGCTAATGTTGTTGGGAATTAGCTGTTTGTTTTGTTAGAGAATTAGATATCTAGCCTTTTCACAAAGGGTTAGGTTGGAATCTAGAGACATGAAAGTACATCGTAGTTCCAAAGGTTCACAGTCTCAATAACCACTTTGTTCTCTTCTTTCCCCTCTTATGATGACTTAGATCTAGACTTAATCATACTTAAGTCTTATTGACTACTTAAGAGTAGACTTATTGAAATCAATGGGACTTAAGTTGACTAACTGGGCTACCTGTATGTTTCCGAGCATGATTCAAGGTGCTGGTTTTAACCTACAAAGCCTTACATGGCTCTGGACTGCAATACTTGATGAAAGGTCTCCTGACCTGAACTTACTCAGACACTATGATCAACATCTGAGGCCTTCCTCCAAGTGCCTCCTCTGAGGGAGGCTCAGAAGGTGGCAACAAGGGAGGGGGCCTTCTCAGTGGTAGCCCCCTGACTGCTCCCCACTGAGGCCCGCCTGGCACCAACACTGTCATCTTTTCAGCACCAGCTTAAGACTACCCTCTACTCCCATGACATTTAATGGCATATGATGGGGCACTTATGTCAGCTGTCTTATGCCTGTTATTGACTTATGTCTGTTATTGAAATCTGTTGAAATTGTCTGTAGGCATTTAAACTGTTTTTAAATGTTGTATATTCAACATTTTAAGACTAAGTTTTATTATAATGTGGTAATGTTGCATAATGTTGCATAATGTTTTAATGTTGTAGTTTGTTTTGGGCTTTTTCTGTGTGTGAATTGTTGTGAGCCACCCAGACAGCTTCAGCTATTGGGTGGTAGAGAAATTTAATGATGATGGTGATGATGATAATCTTCAGTCCCATTGATTTCAATGGGTCTACTGTAAGTATGATTAAGTCTGGGTCAAACCCAATGTCATCAGTGCCACCATCCCAAACTTAGCCACTCACCCAACTCCTTTATATAATTGTCTCGTTCCATCTCCTCCAATGTCTAAGTTTCCACACTTCCCAGTCCCTGAATTCCTGGTCAAATCCATCCAGCCCCTTTCCTTCCTAACCAATAACATAACTAACCACTTACCCCCATTACTGGACTATACATAGCTTCTCCTTTTTAGATATTACCAATGTAGATCAAAACTTTCCCAGAAGGTCTGGTGCCCTCTATTTTGCACAGCAAAATGGGGTATTATATGAGGGGGGAAAGCCAAAATCTGGGTCTAGGGGTTTTTTTACTTTAACCTTTCTCATATCTGACTGTAGCACTAAACATTCAGCATCTGTTCCTCTTGTAGAATCCAAAATGACTGTGAATCCAGAAGGAAATAATATAAACTTGGTTTAAACATTCTCCCCAGGTTTCTGTAGCAAAGGTCACTTGCTATATCTGTAGTCCAGCCTGCATAATTTCACAAAGTCCATTTTGGAGGAATGACCCCTTGCTTTGAAGCAGTATCCCACTGGCTGATGATACTGCAGAAGACAGGTATGTGTGTGAGAGAGGTGGGAGAGGGAGAGGAAGAGAGAAAGGAAGAGAGAGATAATTGTATAGGTTGAAAGGTAGCAACCACTTCCCTGCAGCCAACAGAAACAGCTGAATAGGATGACTTTGGGTATGCCATCCCTGCGTCCTAAGACCTCCTGGGATACACTGTCGACTCCTCAGTGTCTTCTCACCCATTTCCGTGGAGGAACATGCAACAGAACTCCATTTGGTGGCAAATGGCCTACCGCATGTGCATTGTCCTATTTATGTGCCTGAATGGTGTTGTCTTAATATAACTGTAACGAAGTGTGTATTAATAATAGCAACAAATATATGGAATGTTTGTTCCAAGCCTCCAACATTAAAAAAAAAAAATCTTCCTCCAATTTTAGATTTATTGTAACAGCCATAGAATTTTCCAAACTGTCTTTCCAAGAAAACATATGCCATCATTTTTTTGACCACCCACTTGTCAAACAAAATGATTTTTGAAAGTCCCATCCACTGAGAACTGCCACCTTTCATTTTGACTGAATGGTGATAGAGGATCAAGATGTTCAGTCTTTGTTTGTTTTACAATATTCTGATCTTTTGTGGGGCAGGAGACAATATATGGCAACATTTAAGGGCTGCCAAGTCTTCCCACAGAAAAGGTACCTGTCTTGCAAAAAGTTCCAAGACATTGCCAAAGGATGCAGCCACTGCACCTTCAAACCCTAACTGTCATACGATTTAAGTAAAATGTGCCCAAACATTTTGCACATGGAATAGGTTTAGTGGCTGATGTATTTCCCCAAGTTCCTAAGGACACTTGAATGTAGGTAGGTACCACTGAAATCAGTGCATATTCACTAACATTTGAAAATCCAGAAAATATAAATGTTGTATTTCAATCCCCTTATTCAGGAGACCCCTCCCTTGCACACACACACCTCCTTGAAGGGAAAGCATACCTCACATGCTCAGAGATACTCATGTCTCTGCTGTCTCTTCATATGTACCAGGGCTGAGCTCTACAGTTAAAAACCAAGTCTGAGCCCTGTGTGAGCTGGCCAGAATTAAACCAGTATATCCCCAGAGGCATTAAAAAAAATAATTCCTAGGGGCTGATCCCATGCCTCAGAAATCTCAGGAGTTCAAAACAAAAATAATATTGTTGTTTGTTCTACCTGATATTTAGGTTCACTTTGTTGCCTTGTCTTAAAGTTTTCACTGCCAATTTCATCTTAATGTAATGCCATGAACATCAGAACATGTTCATGGAAGGAAGGAGGAAGAGCCAGAGGCCAAAACTGAATTTGATGGCAGTTAGAAGGTGACTTGGTAATATACGCATTGACAAGGATGAGAAGGTGCAGTGAAAGCATCTGGGAAAAGTGCTCCGTTTTGACGATTCAGCACTCAAAAAGCATTGTGGCTGTAATGCTTAGAGATTAACAGGCTGAAACATAGGGAATAATTCTGGTACAGTAAAACATCATCTCTGTGGTGACAGTTTAATCTTTGTTGAATGCATATGATACAAAAGACTGGGGCAAGATGGCTTAACACAGGAAGTTTAACAGAAGCTAAATTACCTTATGTTCCCCTCATCAACATTCCTAATCCCTCTGTTCCTTGGACAGTGCAAAAATGCTGGTGTTCACATCTGTTTGCTATCTCAAGGTATTTCTTACAGTATCTTAATTGAGTTAAAATAGATTGTGCATAAATGGTTTCTTGAAATCCTAAATCCTATTTGTGTGCAGAGAAGTTGGGTGGTGGTGGGGTGACCATTTCACCAAATTGCTCCCTGAGAAATTCTCCAACAGTTTCTCAGGGGTGGGGCTCACTGTTAGCAGTGCCAGTGCCACAGTTCCTTCCTTCCTTCCTTCCTTCCTTCCTTCCTTCCTTCCTTCCTTCCTTCCTTCTTCCTGCCACTTCAAGTGGCAACAGCAGCAACTGTGTTGGTAGCCTAGCTGCTATTTTACACCCTTCACAGTGCTCCAGACCAAGCATCTTTCTGGAGCATCATGGGACAGAAATGGTGACTGAACACACAAAAATGATGGTGAATATCAGGAGACAATTCTTCAATGTGGCCTTATTTTACTACAGGTGGTGTGGGGGAATGAGAAAAAGTAATCAGAAATTTTCTCAGAAAAACTTTTGTAAAATTCTGGCTGACTTCTAAATAAAAATAATAAGAAGAGATACATTATCATCGAAGTTATGAGTTTGGGTTGGATAGTGCACCTCCAAATCCTGTCCTCCATCTATGTGGAGAAAGAGCTCAGTAAATATTAGGGATGTCAGAGAATTCCGTGACGGATCTCGGTGACGCCGAATGCCAGTGCATACGGCCCCCCGAAATCTGTCATGGAACGAAGCCCCCGCCCTCCCAACCCACGAAAGGTGCACAGGACGAAGTCCCCGCCGCCCCCAACCCACAAAAGGTGCGCAGGACGAAGTCCCCACCGCCCCCAACCCACAAAAGGCATGCGAAACGGAGAACTTACCTACTCCCGTTCGCACTGCTTTGCGAATGGCAGCCGTCCTGCGGCCGCCATTCGCTTCCTCCTCTTCATAGCCATGATAGGCTACCGCCTTGAGTCCCAGTATCCGCCTTGAGTCCCAGTATTGGGAAAAAGGCAGGATATAAATAAATATAATAATAATAATAATAATAATAATAATAATAATATAATAATAGGCTACGTAAATACTTACGTAGCCTATCACGGCTAACACAGGGATGCCATTTGCATCCCTGCGGAGGCCGTGATAGGCTATGTAAGTATTTACGTAGCTTATCATGGCGGGGGGGGGGAACCCAGTGTACGCAAATGGCGGTGGCTACAGCCATTTGCGTACGCTGGGTTTTTTTCCCCTGCCGTGATAGGCTACGTAAGTATTTACGTAGCCTATCATGGCAGGGGGGAAAAAACCCAGCGTACGCAAATGGCTGTAGCCACCGCCATTTGCGTACGCTGGGTTCCCCCCCCGCCGTGATAGGCTATGTAAATATTTACGTAGCCTATCACAGCTCAATACAGGGACGCAAATGGCGGCGGCTACGACAGCCGCCATTTGCATCCCTGCAGGGCTGCCCAGCAGCCAGATGTCCAGCTGCGGGCGGCTGGAGCTGGCCGGCGGCTCCACGGCTTGGCCGCAGAGCAGAGACGGCCGGGCAGGATTCCGGGGGGGAGGGGGAGGAACGGAGTGCCTCCCCCCCACCGCGGATTGCCTGGCGCAGAGCCATGTAGGTGTTTCATACATCCCTAGTAAATATCCAAAATATTAGCAGGGAGGAATGGTGCCAAATTCTTCCCACTACAGCACTACCCATCCAAGGGTCCTTACTGGTTGAATCACAGGGCTCTTGGGCAGATTGAAGCTGTACTCACCCCTGTGGGATCCAGTCTCCCAAGCAGTGTAATGAAAAACATCTGGCAGCAGCAGTCACAGAAGAAGGTGAGGGTGGGTGGCAGTATGGGACTTCTGGGTACAATGGGATAAACAGGCCTCTCATCAGCAGGCTGGGGATTAGATGCAGAGGGAAGGAGAGAAACGGCGAGTACCCAGATGAGGATGCAAAGGCCAAGATGGCCAGAGCTTTCCAGCCAAATAGTGGCTAGGAAATGCTAAGTTGGAGCTCCAGGACTCCCTCCCCGATGGAGCCCTGTTCCCCCAGCGTGCCTCCTACAAGCACCAGTGATGACAACTGAACAGGCCGGGGCTACCGCTTAGCCCAGTGAGAGGCAGCTGCCAAGGAAGGTTTACTTCAAGTTGTGAATTGTTTTAGTTGTTAAGACGTGTTACCCCCTCAAGCAGATGTCATGAACATTTGCTTCTGCTCTTTGAATCCATGTTTGGCTATTTATTTATTTACAACATTTGTATAGCGCTCCACATCTGAACAGTTTCCAGAGTGGTGAACAACAAGAGATAAAATGGACAACAGATAAGAAGAATAAACATGATATTAAAATTATTCTTTTAAAAAACAGAATGCCAATAATTCGAGGCTGTTTAACCAAGGAAGACTTCCTGGGGGCAGGGGGACAGTTTTCAGGAGGTGATGAAAACAACCCAGCATTGGCACCTGCTTGACCTCCAAAGGCACGGAGGGAGTTCCATAGGAAGGGAGCCACCACACTGAAGACTCTTCTCTGGGTGGACTCCAGTCAGGCCATAGGTCCATGTAGAACCACCACATGGTTATGCTTACCTGTAAATACACATACAAGCCAAGGATTGGCTCTGCCAAGGACAGGCAGTAGTCTTTGTCACCTATACTGACGAAATCCTGTAAGGTCGATTCCTACAGACTTAAAGTCAGAGAGGCTTGTGTACATCTGTCACTTTGATGGACTGATGGGTAAACCTTTACTGAGCACCTTTGTATGGTACTCTGCCTAATATGGTGGTCCACCTGACATTGCAGATTCAATAAATTTATTTGTGACGACGATGATGACCTTAAATGGAAGCCATGTCATTTGGATTTTCTGCCTCAGCCACCAAAATGTCTTGTGCCATCTCAGATGCTCCAGCAAAGGACTTGGTTGTTGAAGACACTGTGTCAATATAGTAGTACCTGCCTGAAAGAACTCCCAAACTGAGCTGACAAACTCAGAGTGGCTGGGTGACCAGTCAGATGGGCGATTAATAAATTTAATAAATAAATAAATAAATTGATGTAGCTTCTGAGTGATCAGAGTGACAAGTACAAGACACATGCCATTTCCATACTATTTGTGCTCTTATTTATTGATAAGAGCACAAATAGAAGATGGAAAAGAAGCTGTAAGGCAGGCAGAGCAGCCCAAGTCAGATGTAAACGCCATTCTGGCAAAGCATGGTTTGCTGGTGCACAAAGAAGTAACAAGCTCAAGAACACCCTTCTCCTCTCACTCCCCTTCTCACCTCCTCTCATCTGGCCAATGGCAGAAGAGACTTCTTGGCTTCTTAAACCACAGTTCTTGTGATGTCTAAACTAGGAAATTGGTTTAAGCATTGCCTACAAGCCAAGATTGCAAAATAGGGATGTCAGAGAATTTCGCCACAAATCTCGGGGAGGCCGAATGCCAGCGCATTCGGCCCCCCAAAATTGGTGGCAAAACGGTCTGCCCCCCGCCCCCCCCGGGATGGGACTTACTTTGTGTGAATGTCCCTGGCGGCAGCGGTGGCTCCGGCGGCGGTTTGGCGGCGGTTTGGCGGCAGCGGCTGCGGTGGCTGGTCTTCCGACCGGCTGCCGCCACCACCATTTCCAAGTTAAAAAAAAAAAAGTCATAGGCTACGTAAAGAATTACGTAGCCTATCACGGCTAGATTTTTACAAAACACCGTGATAGGCTACGTAAATGTTTACGTAGCCTATCACTCACGGCTGAGTGAAAAAAAGAAAAAAAAACTGTGCGTACGCAAATGGCAGCGCCCATGGGTGCCACCATTTGCATTCCTTATTTTGGCACATGTAGTCTACATAAACATTTACGTAGACTACAGTGAAAATAAGGGGAACGCAAATAGCGTTCCCCTTATTTTCGCCGTAGTCTACATAAATGTTTACATAGACTACATGTGCCAAAATAAGGAACGCAAATGGCGGCGCCCATGGGCGCCGCCATTTGCGTACGGGTAGTTTGTTTGTTTGTTTTCACTCAGCCATGATAGGCTATGTAAACATTTACATAGCCTATCACGGCTGACTGCAGGGACGCAAACGGCGGCGGCTATGGCCGCCGCCATTTGCATCCCGGCCGGCAAGGATTCGCACCGGGAGGGATGGGGCGCCCCCCCGGCCAGAATTTTGGGGGGAGGGATGGGGCGCCTCCCCCCAGCCAGAATTTTTTGGGGGAGGGATGGGGCGCCTCCCCCCAGCCAGAATTTTTGGGGGGAGGGATGAGGCGCCTCCCCCCCGGCCAGAATTTCAGGGGGAGGGATGGAGAGCCTCCCCCCCACCGCGAATCAAGTTTCAGGTTCAGGTAAGGGACTTTCATACATCCCTACAAACCAGGACTGCAACTATTGATTGATTGATTGATTGATTTAATTTCATCTCTATACCACCCAATAGTCAAAGATTTCTGGGTGGTTCACAAAAATTAAAACCAAAAGGCGCAGGATGAAACAATATAAAATATAAAAGCATTAAAACCACAATTTAACAATACAACCTAGCAGCAATGCTAGTAATTTAAAAAACAGATTTAAAACAAAGTAATTTAAAATACAGATTTAAAACGTCAAAGCTAAAAGACTAGGAAGCTCAAATGCTAAAATAATGCCTGGGAAAATAAAAAGGTCTTCACCTGGTGCTGGAAGGAATTCAATGTAGGTGCCAGTTGAACCTCTCTAGGGAGCTCATTCCACAGCCAGGGTGCCACAGCAGAAAAGGCTAGGGATGGCGGAGAATTTCTCCCTGAAACTTCGGGGGGCCGAGCGCCAACGTGTTCGGCCCCCCGAACAAGTTTCGGGGAGAAATCCTCCGCACCCCCCCGCACCCCGCACCCCCCCCGGGACGGGACTTACCTTCCCTGAATGTCCCTCCCGGCGGCGGGTCCGGCTGGCGGTTCGTCCGGTGTTCGAGCGGGGCGGAAGCGGCAGCCGGTCTTTCGACCGGCTGCCGCCCCTGCCATTGCAATCAAAGAAAAAAAAAAACGTCCCCTGATAGGCTACGTGACGATTCACGTAGCCTATCACGGCTAGATTTGCAAAGTCAGCCGTGATAGGCTACGTGAATCGTCACGTAGCCTATCACGGGTGACTTAAAAAAAAAAAAAAAAGTGTGTACGGATAATGGCGGCCCCAATAGGGAGCCGCCATTCCCGTTCCTTATTTGGTCGCTGTAGTCTACGTTGCGTTGCCCTTATTTGCGTTGCCCTTATTTTCGCCGTAGTCTACGTAAACATTGACGTAGACTACAGCAACTAAATAAGGAACGCGAATGGCAGCTCCCTATGGGGGCCGCCATTCGCGTACGTGCTTTTTTTTTTTTAAAGTCACCCGTGATAGGCTACGTGACGATTCACGTAGCCTATCACGGCTGACTTTGCAGATCTAGCCATGATAGGCTACGTGAATCGTCACGTAGCCTATCAGGGGACTTTTTTTTTTTTTTTTTTTACTTTCGTGTTCGCGGCCGGGCGAGGCGGGAAGCCTCCTCCCCGGCCTGAATTTCGGCCGGGTGAGGCGGGAAGCCTCCCCCCCGGCCTGAATTTCGGCCGGGCGAGGCGGGAAGCCTCCCCCCCCGGCCTGAACTTTGCGGGGGGAGCAGCGAAGCGCTCCCCCCCACCGCGAAAAAGCTGCGAGAAAAGGTAAGTGACTTTCGTCCACCCCTAGAAAAGGCCCTCTTCCTAGTAGCCACCCACCTCACTTCCTTTGGCAGGGGCTCATGGAGAAGGACTACTGAGTATAATCTTAAGGTCTGGGCAAGCATATATGGGAGGAGGCAGTCCTTCAGATAACCTGGCCCCAAGCCATTAGGAGTTTTGAATGTTAATCCAGCACTTTGAATCAGGTCCGGAAATGGACTGGCAGCCAGTGCAGCTGGAAAAGTACTGGCATAATGTGATCTTGTCAACAGCTGAAGAGACAAGCTGCTTTTTAAGTTAAACAGCAGGTGTCTCTTCAGCAGTGGGAGATGCTGTCACAAGGACCTTGTTGAAAATTGCTGCTGCACACGCACAGTTCCATTTGTGTACCTAGAAAGCTTCTTGGGATTACTGCCTCTCTTTCTGCAAGATATTCTTTAAGGTATCAATATTTTTCTCTATATCGCTATGGACTGGAAAAGTGAGAACTGCATATGTTCAGGAATCATACATACATACATACATACATCTTCTGTTCATCCTGGGAATTCTGCATCCAAGGTATACTACATGGGGGAAGGATAGATTAACTAGCACGACCTTGTCTTAGTTGCATAAATACCAAGTATCAGTAAACTGCCTCTAATAACTTCTTATTCCTATAGCAGAGATTAGTTGGTTTATGTATCTAGGATTAATTTTACTGCTATACATTTTGCAGCTGAAAGTAGTTCATAAATCCTGTGGCATAATAAAAAGAAATCTGGTAAGGAGGAAGAGTACACTTATTCTGCCAGAGCACATAGTAGAGATCAATCATTTAAGATCAGGATAAAGCATTCCATTCCACAAAATCCTTCCATCACAACATATTCACTAGCTGTCACTCTGTAAAGTTCACTAGATGGATTTGCTTTTATTTCTGAGATTGAACAGTCAAACAAATGCACATTTATATACACGAGACCATCATAATGAATAGGCACTGTGCATTCATTTCACTGCCATCTCAAACATTCCAGAAAGCACATTTTAAAATATGTCCCATATATCTTCCTTCTTTCCCTTTTGTGTTATCGTTCTTTCTCTTATTCAGCTTTCAACTGTAACTTCTATGCAGTGGAAACCGGCTTCTTGGACCCAATTCACGTGGCTCAAAAATGTGACCTGTAGCAAACTCAGGAGAAGAGACTGCACATCGCAGTCAACCACTCGTTTTGGAGTGATGGAGTGGTTATTTGATCCCTCCATTGCCTGCCCGGACCACTGTTCGGTGTGCAGTGTTTTGAGAGTTACTTCACTGTGGGGTTCGATGCAGCATGTGTTTGCTTCAGTTGTTTCAGTATACTGAGTGTTGCTTCACACATGCCAGGGAGGGATCATAGGGCAGTATCCAATGGTATGCCTACACAGAGTAAACCCATTAAAGTGAATGGGCCTAGTTTACACAGGACTACCATTCGATACTTCCCATAGCTCAGTTGCACATTCTTTTATCAGAATGCATTCCTTTATCAGAACTCTGATATCCCACAGTAAATCTGGAGGGTAAGTGGTGACATTTATATCACATTTATATTATTTCCCTTTGCCTTTCATTCCTTTTTTTAAGTATGTGTGCGTGCACGCGTGTATGTGTGTACACACACACACACACACGTTGCACAGCACCTTTCTTCAAATGATGTCAAAGGATTCTGCATGAATAAACCACATAAAATCTTTACGGCAAATAGCACTGACCAGGTAGTTATTTTACAGCATCTGAGTCATGTGGTGTCCCAGTTACAGCTGTGCTTGTCATTTGCCAACACTCCACAGCCTGTGCTGGCGGGGGCAGGGGCAGCATTATCATGCCAGCTCAGTGGGAGACATTTGAAAATATGGACACAATCCTTCCCTAATAAGTATTGCACTTATTCTGCATAGAGCATCCAAAATACAACCCACAAGTGTTTTGAAAGATGGTAGTTCTAGCACAGCAGCCTCCAGCATAAAAAGGCCTCCTCTTTTTCCAGAGACACTTTCTTTCCTACTGTTCTATGATTCTTATGACTCTATTGACTAGTATGGGCAAATAGCCTGACTTAAAGCAGATCCCCATTTTCAAGTATTCCCACCCATCCTTAGGAAGGAGGCAGGCAGGGGGAACTCCCGAGGTCCTAAGGGAGCATGTCCTCTTGGACTGGTTATTAGGGATGAGTGAATCGGTAAGTTTGTTTCACTCCCTCTCACATTTGAATTGTTTTAATCTGAAGTTCTTTCTCTCCCATATATGAAAAACTTTGCAATTTTGTGTAAATTCTTACCAAAACTGAACGGAACTGAAGTTTTTACCCTTCTGCACAAGCCAAATTCAATAGGTAGAGCAATTCCCAGCATAGAGAGGATCATGAAGTATCTGCCTGCCATATAGTCATTAAAGATGCAGAGCCTGTAAGAAAAAAGAGGCGGCCACCCTAAATCAACACTAACATGGTTGAATACATGGGGTTCAAGCTCAGTCTGCTAAGCACTCGAAGTCCTGGGCCTGGGTGGACAAATCTGTCAGTTTTAGTTTCTCCCACATTGATTTTTTTTTTTTTTAAGCTCATGTTCTTTTTGTCCCAAATATGGAAAACGTTGCAGATTTGGATAAATTCTTAACCCATTGAGAGAAAATGCTCCCCATGAGTTCTTGGCATGCATCCAGTGCCCATTTGCATTCCTGCCACTTTCCTCATCTTACCCAAAGGCCAAGGTAAGTTGTTGGGCCCTTGGGGGTAGAGGATTGGGGTAGAGTGCGTAGCGGAAGTAGAAGATCCATAAGAACTTTTGAGACTGTTTGTGAATGCTTGGTCAGGTGCTTGCAAAGCTCAACTCTTTTTGGATCAAACACTGGGATGTGTACACATCCCTGATCTGCCTTTAGGTCACAAATATCTAAGCTACATTTGTATGTATACATGTGGTGGCTTACAAGAGAAATAAGACAGGGAAATACAATGAAAATATGGTGCCAAAACAAGAGTAAAATCTCAGAACTAAAAGATCAGACCAACAGATAAAATTGACAGCTAAAAAAACAGTAAAGTGCCCCTAGGTACCATATGCAAGTCAGATCATTTTTACTACAAAAGTCCATTCCAGAAGGCTAATTTTAAAAACAGAACTGATTGAGAACTACTGAGCCTTCCAATATTGTCCAGATTTTATCCTGGGGAGGAAATAGGTTCTCAATTTACAGGCAGAAATCCACACATTTCTAAGCTTGTGATGCATGCCATAAAATGAAACAAAAAATGTGGTTCAGTAACACATTTGAAAAATGGAGATGTAGAAATGTGTGCATTTCTAATATGCACACAAGCATGCTTTAGTTAATAGGTACATACGTACCAAAATTCATACATTTGACAAATGTGCACAACAATTGCACACATCTTGAAGAATGTGCACACCACAAATACTTACAAAATTTTGTGCAAGGAAAAAGAGAGCTGTCATGGAACCAGAATAGAACAAGTTGGCAATTTAAAAAAAGAAGAGCCTCAATGAGCTTGAGTAGGGATGTATGAGAAATTTGGTTCAGTTTTTTTTTGTCCATCAGGATTCACCCAGTTTACACCTTCCGGGTAGGGGTGTCAGAGAATTTCTTGCCGAAACTTCGGGGGGCCGAGTGCCAACGTATTCGGACCCCCGAAGTAGTTTCGGGGAGAAATTCTCCGCCCCCCCCGGGATGGGACTTACCTTTCCCGAATGTCGCTCCCAGTGGCGGGTCGTAGCGGCTGTTAGGCAGGGCTTTGACAGGGGCGGGGGCGGCAGCCGGTCTTTCGACCGGCTGTCACCACCGCCATTCGAAGAAAAGTAAAAAAAAAAAAACGCCCCTGTGATATTTGTGTTGCCCTTATTTTCACTGTAGTCTACGTAAATCTCTATGTAGACTACAGCGACCAAATAAGGAACGCGAATGGCGGCTCCCTATGGGGGCCGCCATTTGCGTACGCGTTTTTTTTTTTAAAGTCACCCGTGATAGGCTACGTGACGATTAACGTAGCCTATCACGGCTGACTTTGCAGATCTAGCCGTGATAGGCTACGTTAATCGTCACGTAGCCTATCACGGGGCGTATGTGTTTTTTTTTACTTTTCTGTTGAAGTTCGCGGCCAGGGAGACGGGGCGCTTCTCCCTGGCCTGAATTTCGGCTGGGGGCGAGGTGGGAAGCCTCCCCCCCAGCCTGAATTTAAGCCGGGCAAGACGGGAAGACACCCCCCGCTCGCATGAACTTCGGGGGGAGAAGCAAAGCGCCTCCCCCCCACCGCAAAAAAAGCTGCGGGACAAGGTAAGTCCCTTTCGTACATCCCTACTTCCGGGCTAGTGATGTCAGAGAATTTCTCCACGAATCTCTGGGAGGCTGAATGCCAACGCATTCAGCCCCCCAAAATTGGTGGAGAAATGGTCCGCCCCCCCCCCGGGATGGGACTTACCTTGTGCGAATGTCCCTGGTGGTGGCGGCTCCCAGCGGCGGTGCGGCGGCGGCCGGTCTTCCGACTGGCTGCCGCCGCCACCATTTCCAAGTAAAACAACAACAACAACAACAACAAATGTGATAGGCTACGTAAAGGTTTACATAGCCTATCATGGCTAGATTTCCAAAAAACACCGTGATAGGCTACGTAAACATTTACATAGCCTATCACAGCTGACTGCAGGGACGCAAACGGCGGCGGCTATGGCCGCCGCCATTTGCTTCCCGGCAGGAGACGAGGTTTCGCGGCCAGAGGGACAGGGCGCCTCCCCCCCGGCCAGAATTTCAGGGGGGAGGGATGGGGCACCTCCCCCTGCCCAGAATTTCAGGGGGAGGGACAGAGCACCTCCCCCCACCGCGAAACAAGCTGCGGGATCAGGTAAGGGACTTTCGTCCATCCCTATTCCGGGCCAAATATGGACTCGAACACAATCTGCAGTCAAAGTCTGTACATTTCCAAGCTGGCAATGTGATTTGTGGACCCCCAAAAATGACTTGAACAGCATGATTACATTTAAAAAATGTGCATGAAAAAAATGTGTATTGTTAAAAAATGTGCACAAATATGCTTTAATCAATGGGAGAAGAAGATTTCAAAGATGTGCACAGTTGATGCATACATTTGGGAAAATACACATGAAATTATTCATGTGAAAACAAAAGAAAACGTCTGCAATCTGATATGGACTCATGAGCTTCGAAATGGAATTCAAAGAACTTTGGCAAGTTCGAATTTTGCTGATTCAAATATCCCTAAACTATCATGGAACCAGGATGGAACAAGTTTGGCAGATTCACCATCCCTACTCCTTCCTTTGCACCAAGGTAAGTTACTGGGCTTTGGTGCAGCAGAAGGTGGAGTGCTTTTATTCGAATGCTGCTTGTGACAGCCTTAATGTATATGTGATGCACCTACCTGCTTCAAAATACACATTATCTATGAAACAGAGTTGGGGGGGGAAAGTGGGGGAAAGCTACTCAGTACACATGTGCAGAAGCTCAGAGCCCAAATTGAAGAGGGCCCCTTCAGAATATTTTTGGTGCTTCCTGAGGTGAAGCAGGCTTACCTCCAAAGTGACCAGAACTGAAGCTGGACCCTGCATGAGGCTTCATTTGGGATTTGAAAAGGCAGACAGTGTGTCTTTTGCTTTCCTTATTCTAAATGCTGATTGGGAGTGAAGTGGAGTGGAGTGACTGACAGGACTACATTCTAATCATGGGGCACATTTTACCAGGGGCCCTCAAAGCCCTGTGCTTTGGGGGACGGCAAGGATGGAACCATGAGATGGTCATTCTTCCAACATCACCAGTCTTCACTATGAAAAAAGGATTAAACTGGTTTTCCTTCCTCATAACTCCCAAGTTCCTGTATCTTGCCTTCTGAAACTTTGCAGTTTTCTTGTCTGGATACACATCTATGAAGTGTGCCTTTATCATACAAATTGCCCAAAAACCACAGGGGGAGGGAGGGGAATCACTCACACACACCCAACATGAGGGATTGGATCCAACTGGGGCCTTGTGTGTGTGGCCAGCCCTTCTGTCCCCAGTCCATGCACGGCCATGATGTAATGCTTCTGGGCGCAAGCCCCGAAATGAGCAAATATGCTTGTTTCTGGAAGGGACATAGAATAATACAATAGTAAGGTTGGGAGGGGCCTACAAGTGTCAGGAAGCCCTAGCCTGCCTCTTTCAGTCTACTCCAGTAGCCAACTCCAGACACAGTCAAAGGATTCTTTTCAAGGCTTTATTCCTTTTACAACTTAATAACTCTGTCACCAGCGACTAAGCTATGAACAGCAGAGTAACCTATGCCCCGGGTTGGAAACAGTTGGTCCCCGTTTGAACGAGAATCACTTGCAGACCCTGAACTTATGGGCTAGGGAGAGTCTCTCCCCTTTTCCCTTGGGTCCTCTGGACGTGACCGTTGCTTGCGCGTCAAACGGGCACTACTCCTCCTTTCCGCACCCTCCATAGCTCATTGCTCTTTGCATCTGCATCAAGCATCCAGCCAGCCCTCCTCCCATGCTCTTTCACTCCCAGGACCGCTATCTATCTATGGAATGCCGGCAGGAGGAATCTCTGCCAGCTGCAGGGCCTGGGAGGGATGAGCACGCTCCTCTCCCACGGACAGCTGTTCCTCCTCAGAATCAGAACTACTCTGAGGTTCTATGGGCTCAGTGTCCACCCTGACATCATCCCCACTCCCATGAGCCCCCCCCCAGGCTTGTGGGGGTACAGCTGGTGGAAACGCCTCAGCAGCAACGGAGCATGTACATATTCCGTGGGTTCCCAGGATCGCTCATCTGGCCCGTACCCCTTCCAGTCCACCAAATATTGCAGGCGTCCGCGAGAAAGGCGAGAATCCAGAATCTCCGTGACCTCAAACTCGTCCTCCCCCTCCACCAGCACTGGCGGTGGGGGGGAGGAGCCAGTCGAATGATGAGGGTTGCCAGAAACCAGGGGGGACAGCAAGGACCAATGAAAAACAGGATGGATCTTCATGGAGGGGGGGAGAGCCAGGCAAAAAGCAACAGGGTTAATCTGGGCAGTAATCTGGAAAGGCCCCGTGCGACGAGGCGTGAGCTTCCTTGTGGGCAAGTGAGAGGGGAAGTAGTGGGTGGACAACCAAACCAAACCCGGTGGGGGGGGACAGAGGCTAGCCCCAATTCCTCCACCTTTGTGCAAACAAAAGCATCCAGAGCCTGTGCAGAATGAAGGAGCTCCTCCCAAGAGCGAGGCACCATAGTTGCTGCCAGGCTCGGGGGGGGGGGAAATCAGAGGGGGGGGGTTCCCTCACCCCCTGGCTGGAGGTCCAGCTTATGAGAAAGAGCATCCACTTGTAGGTTGTCGGAGGCCTTCACATGGCAAATCTTAAGGCGGAACCAGGGGGGAAAAGTGACCACCTAATCTGCCTCTGGTTTAAGGCACGGGCTGTCTGAAGATGTTCGAGGTTGTGATGGTCAGTTCTAACTTGGACTGGGTGCTGTGCCCCCTCTAGAAGATGACGCCAGGTCTCCAAAGTGGACTTGATGGCCAACAGTTCCTTCTCCCAGATGGTATAATTCCTCTCAGACATGTTCAGCTTCCTGGAGTGGTAGGCACAGGGTTGCAACCCACCGCCCGCCCGATCTGGTTGAAAAAGCACCGCCCCCACCTCAAAGTCAGAGGCATCAGTTTGCACTACAAAACATCTCCTTGGGTCGGGATGTAACAGGATCGGCTCAGAACTGAAAAGCCTCTTAAGTTCCTCAAAAGCCTGTTGGGCAGATGCTGTCCAAAGAAAAGGAGATTTCTTGCCCTTAAGGAGGTCTATGAGAGGAGATGTAGCTGAGCAAAGCTGGGCAGGAACTTTCTGTAAAAATTTGCAAAACCCAGAAAACATTGCAAGTCCTTCTTGGTGGATGGAGACTGCCAGGAGATGACAGCCTGGACCTTTGCAAGATCCATCCTGATTCCATCAGCTGAGATAATGTAGCCAAGAAAGTCCAAAGAGGTTAGGTCAAACACACATTTCTCCAGCTTGGCAGACAGATGGTTCTCGCAGAGGCACTGGAGGACGGCGGAGACATGATGCTGATGGGCATGGGGGTCCTCAGAAAATATAAGTAAATCATCGAGATATACAATGAGGAAAGTGTCCAAATAGTCCCGGAAGATGGCATTCATAAAATGCGAAAACGTGGGGGGGCGCAGGCGAGCCCAAATGGCATCACTAGGTTTTCATATGCTCTGTACCGGGTGCTGAAAGAGGTCTTCCACTCATCCCCCTCCCGGATGCAAATCAGATTGTAGGCACTACGCAGGTCCAACTTTGTGGAAATCTTGGCTCGCCCCAGGCGCTCCAGCATCTCAGGTATGAGAGGGAGGGGGTACTTGTCAGGGATGGAGACCAAATTGAGGGCTCTATAGTCATGCACCAGGCGGAGTTCTCCAGATCGTTTGGCAATAAAAAAGGTAGGGGTGAAGGCGGGGGAGGAGGAAGGGCGAATGAAGCCACGTTTGAGATTTGTGTCCAAAAACTCGCGCAGAGCTCAAAGTTCCAGCTCCAACATTGAATACAGCCAGCCAGCGGGGATGGTCGCCCCCGGAATGAGGTTAATTACATAGTCAAAAGGGCGGTGGAGTGGGAGCTGGTCGGCCTCCTTCTTGTCAAAAACATCCCGAAAAGCCGCATACTTCTCTGGGAGGATGACGGTAGCTGAAGAACTGCCAGAAACAGACGAGGAGGGAGAGGAAAGGGTTAAGGCCTGGACTGGGACAGGTGCCTCTTGGCAATTAAACCATACAAAAACTGAGCCACCAGCGCAGCATCATTTAAATGTAAATCCTGCATCAGCAAGCGAAAAGTTGTTGCATAGCTGGAAAGTGAGTCCTTGCCCTGCCTGAGGCGGCAAATCTCCCGAGAAGCTGTCTGCGTACACAGGGGGTCACCGAAAAAATTGGCCATCGCTGTCATGAAACCTTGATAGTCCCTGAGCAGGGGGTCATTAGCGAGAAGGAGTCCCAAAGCCCATTTAGCGGCCACGCTGGAAAGTAGGTTAATGATGAAGCCAGCCACACAAACCTGTTCCATCAGGAAATCCTCAGGTCGAAGGCGCATGTACAGCTCCAATTGGGCCCTGAAAATCTGAAAAAGTCCCTTCTCCCCAGAAAAGTTATCTGGCAAGGCCACCGGGCACTTGCGGCGGGGGGGAATCGGAGGTGGTGGGGGTTGAACCGCAGTTTGTAGATTCTGCATGGCAGCTGTCAGTTGAGCCAATTGATCATGGAGAATCTGGTTCTCTTGCGTCAGAGCCTGCACTGTCGGGTCTCCAGCACCCTCCATTAATTGGCAGTAGGAGGAGAGTGCGAGAGAGAGAGAAAAAAGAGAAACGGGGACCAAGCTGTCAGGAGGCCCTAGCTGGCCTCTTTCAGTCTACTCCAGTAGCCAACTCCAGACACAGACAAAGGATTCTTTTCAAGGCTTTATTCCTTTTACAACTTAATAACTCTATCACCAGTGACTAAGCTATGAATAGCAGAGTAACTTACGCCCCGGGTTGGAAACAGTTGGTCCCCATTTGAACAAGAATCACTTGCAGACCCTGACCTTATGGGCTAGGGAGAGTCCCTCCCCTTTTCCCTTGGGTCCTCTGGACACGACTATTGCTCGCTTGCCAAACGGGCGCTACTCCTCCTTTCCGCGCCCTCCATAGCTCGTCGCTCTTTGCGTCTGCGTCAAGCATCCAGCCAGCCCTCCTCCCACACTCTTTCACTCCCAGGACCGCTATCTATCTCTGGAATGGCAGCAGGAGGAATCTCTGCCAGCTGCAGGGCCTGGGAGGGATGAGCGCGCTCCTCTCCCATGGACGGTTGTTCCTCCTCAGAATCAGAACTGCTCTGAGGTTCTATGGGCTCAGAGTCCACCCTGACAATAAGACTATCAAGTTCAACTCCCTGCTCAATGCAAGAATCCAAGTCAAAGCATCCCTGACAAGTGGCTGTCCAGCTTCACCTTGAATGCCTCCAGTGTGGGAGAACCCACTACCTCCCTAGGTAATTGGTTCCATTGTCATATTGCCCTAACAGTCAGGAAGTTTTTTTCTGATGTTCAGCCAGAATCTAGCTTCCTGTGACTTGAGCCCATTATTCTGTGTCCTGTACTCTGGGATGATTGAAGAGTGCTATCCTATCTCCCCTCAGTCTTCTCTTCTCAAGGCTAAACATGCCCTTAGGTCATGCCCATTCCAGAAATAAGCAACTGTGCTTGTTGCGGGGCTTCTCCCTGAAAGTGTTACATTGCAGCCATGTGTGGTAGGGGCCATGCATGGACCAGGGCCAACAGGGCTGGGCGCACATGAACCAGGGCCCAGTAGGGTTGGCTGTGCACAAAAGGCCCCAATTGGATCCAACCCATAGTCTCCCATTCCACATAAATCATTTCACTTATCCTTCTGAAACTACAGATTTCTTACTTAGTGATACTCTTCTAGCACACTTCTAATTTTCAGAACAATGTTCCACAAAGAACATAGGAGGATAAACAAACAAACAAAAATTGGATACCTTCAAAATGAAAAGGCTGCTCTTGCACAAGCACAAAGACCTCTGTGCCTATCCCTTTGAAACATGGCAGGTATGACCCGCTTAGAAGGGGAAACTGCAGATTTATCCAATTTTGCCAAGAAATAAAAAGTTATTGGCAGTTTCCTTTAAAAAAAAATCAAAATATTAACAGGTGGAGCACAAAAACCAATTCACCTATTTTTATAAAATTTGGCAGGCATAATCCCCTCCTAAGGGGCTTCTATATCTTCAAATGCCATCCACCTCTGCCAAACAGAGAAAAAAACATTATAGCAGGGGTGTGGGTGGGGGTGTTATTTCCCATAATAGTCAACAGGAAGCATGAAGCCTCAAATTTCTGAATCTCAACTCAGGCTCAGGACCTGAGTCAAAGCAGACAGCCTCCAAATTGGTCCAAGTAGTATTGAGCCATTTTCTGAACCACTGAATCAGAGCCCAAATTGAATCATGTGTTAAGTGCCCACCTCTGGCACCCAGTAACTGTAATAACTTATTTGGACCCTTTAACATTTCTCAAACCAAAGTTCGAACCAAAGGTGATGAAGATTTGCAGATGCAGCACTAATTCAGTAGAACTGAACCCAAAGACCTGGATTTTGTTGTATGTTGTATTTTCCATAAGAAGGAAAATATGTTGTATTTTCCTTCTTATGGGTTTTTTTTTTCCATTTGTTCATTTTTGGGCACTCCAACTGATGAGAGATCTCATGTTGCTTTAGGTCTAAAACTTGCCATTATTACAGAAAAGCAGTTTGCAAAATCACCATGTTTGTCTGGTCAGAGCCAAGATACTTCAGAAACTGAATGCTGGAAATCTCTTTCCGAAGAGCAAAAGGAAACTCTCCCACTTTGGACAGCATTAACAGGCAATAAAAAACAACAGCCAGCAGCTGCCACAGAGAAATTCGGGATTCTTCACATGAGAGAATTTTTAAAGCATTTTGAAAGTCAGGAGATCTGTGCCGAGAGGGGCTGATTTTGAGTAATCACGGCTCCCACTGGTTTGGCTTCACAGCAGACACACATTGATGCACAGCTCATCTCAGAAACAGAATCAAATGGGGCCTGAGGCCATTAAGTGCAGTGAAAAGGGTGACAAAAAAAGAACAGCCTATAAACCTGACAGAATATTGGCAAGGATAGACTAGAAGGCTGAGGGGAATTTAAACCCCTCAGCGGGTTTGTTTGCTTTTTAAGAGAGAGACATGCATTTTCCGCACATCCACAAAAACACACGTATGTACAAGCATCTTTAGTTGTCCTGTATTTTTATATTTTCTGTGTGGCTCATTGCTGATTGCTCACTGAAGGTTTTGACAGCATCTATGAGCACAAAGATGCACTCAATCCAGTGCTTTTCTAGTTCATTGTTCATTGCCTGGGAGACCACAGTGAAAGGCCTAGATGGATCCAGTCCAGAGGCATGGTTTAGCTCTTATTGATACAGTCCTAGAAATGTGCATGGAGATTTACAGACAAATAAAAGAAACTATTCCTTTCCCTCAAATGGTTGAACTCAGAAATAAAGCATGATTTTTAGTCTTAGCAGAACCATGAGTTATTAGGTAAAACCCACCAAGAATGTGGCTCTGACCAACCCTATCCCCAACTTATGCAAGAAATAAAAATCACACTGCAGTCTGGCCAAAGTAACAGGTGACAGAAATTGTGACCATTGAGGCTAGTCATAATTCATGAAGTGCTCTGGATTTTGTACACTCCTCTGTGTTGGAATAACAAAGGCAGGGGGTCACACCAAAAAAGAGGGTTCATTTGTTCTTAGAGGTTTTTAAAGCAATGAGTAGGTTCAGTAGCAAGGATCATTCAGGGTACAGAGCTAATTAAGAGCTATGGATGCATCAGAAAGCTTTGCATGCAAATAGGGGAACAGGGGGATGTTGCCCAGCAGACTGGTGGGGCCAAATATGTTTCCTTTTTAGCCTGGGTTTCTTGTGTATAGGAAGGCTAGCATGATCACTATGTTCTGTAGTAGTGGTTTCAGTCTGTTAGAAGCCTGGCCTAATTTGCTTAGGGATGTATGAGAAATTCATTTCAGTTCATTTTTGTCCAGAATTTACCCAGTGTGCACCTTCCAAATTCAACATGAACTCGGATGCAAGCTGCAGTCAAACTTAGTGCATTTCTGAGCTTGCAATGTGATTTGCAGACCCCAAAATGTGTTCAACAGCATACGCACATTAGAAAAATGCACGTGAAAAAATGTGTACTTTTGAAAAATGCACACAAACACTTTAATCAATGGGAGAAGAATGTGTATGTTTCAAAGATTCACACAACTGATGTGTACATTTCAGAAAATACACATGAAAATATTCATGCAAAAAGAAAAGAAAAACGTTCACAATCTGATATGGACTCAACTTGGAACAAGCTTCAAGATGGAATTCAGAGAACTTTGGCAAGCTCACACTTTCGTGATTCGCACATCCCTAGATTTGCTGTGCTGTTTTATACTTCTGGCTAGGGATGGCAGAGAATTCCGCCACAGAGTCCAATGAGGCCGGATTCTAAAGAATATGGCCACCCAGAGTCTGTGGCGGAATGGACAACTCCCCTCTGCCACCCCGCGATGTTCGCGCTGGCCGGATCCTACCTGCTGCTGGCCAGGTCTGGGTCTGTCCGCTGCCATTTGTGTCCCTGCTCTTTGCCGTGATCGGCTACGTAAATCTTTGCGTGAAGGGACAGGGACGCAAATGGCATCCGCTACTCCATTTGCGTCCCTGCTCTTTGCCATGATAGGCTATGTAAAGATTTACGTAGCCTATCATGGCAAAGAGCAGGGACGCAAATGGCATCTGCTACGCCAGATGCCATTTGCATCTGCAGACTGGCAGCGGATGGAAGTCCGGCAGCAGACGGACCCGGCCAGCGGCTCCGTGGACTTGCCACAGAGCGGAGCCAGCTGGGGTGGATTCCCAGGGGGGCAGAACAGATCGCCTCCCCCCCATGGACCCCCCAGTGGACTCGGGTGAGTGGGGTTCATACACCCCTACTTCTGGCTGCTTAGCTAGGGGACTTTGCCTGTAAACTGCTATTTACAGTGCTCCAATTGTTATGGTTTTGTTCAGCTTATCTGTTTGAAACAAATTAAAGTTTGCCAAGTCCTCCACTTTCTGGATTCAGTCTGCTTTATTCAGCCACTTCTGCTAACACAGCTTGTACATACATAGGCTCTATTCAGACATTCAGCTAGGTTGGGAGTGTGAATAGTGGGCACCATCCCATTCCACGCTCCCGCACATGAACTAATCATCTGCCATATGAAAAAGGCTTCCATCATGCATGTCTTGATTGTCAAAACAGACCCAGCACTCACTGCTACTCCTAAAACTCTTTAACATGTAATCACTTTTCAACATCAACAGTGTGCTAGGTTTACCGTCATAGAGCTTGTGCCCATGTTTAACCCTAGCTCATGCTGCACATGCAATGGGTCAACATTGCACATGTTCTTCTAACCCTATCCATTACTATTTTAACCTTTCTCAACCAGAAGACTCTCAGTAAGGCATCTGCAAAAGATCTTAGCAAGATGTTCTACACCAGGGTTGGGCAGATGCCGGGCTTGTAGAATCTACTTTGGGGTTGTTGTTTTTTCTAAAACCCTGAGATCCACCAGCAAGAGCCTGGTACAAAAGACGTACACATAGAATTAAAGAATTCTGAACCCAGGAATTTGTTCTGAGTTCTGAGTTCTCACAGTTCTTCTTCACAAAAATCCATTCCTGGTTATCTTCGTTACATACACACACACACACACTGGGGGCTTCATTTTATCACTGCTATTGTTAAACAATTGGGAGTTGGACATCTGGGAGTTGCTGACCTACTGAAAATCACCCAGATCTCCCAGTAGTTCCCAATCTGCTTCTGCCCATACCGGCTGTAGGCTTCCCCGTGTTCTACATTTCCACCTTTTGCTCCTGAAGCAAGAGAAGCAATTGCACCAAGGTGACATCAGAAAGGAAAGTTCATCCCATTTGCTGCAGCAGCAAAAATGCTGCCCTCTACAAAGTGCTGACCTAGGCAGCCACTGGAGGTCATCTAAAATGATAAGGCCAACCTTGGTTGTCATGTGCTACAAATAGCTAAGCTGCTCTGCTGTGTTTTGTATTCCAATCTCAGATGGAAAGAGCCCTGTTTCCAAACAGGTGATTTGCAGTGACATTAAAGGTGAAAGGGTGCTGGTTTCTATCTATAATTAGAGCCTGGCATTACTGCTGGAAACCTTGTACACTCTGGATTTTGGCTGGAACAAACAGCATCTCTGTCAACATAACTAGACTCTCAGCATTTTTCTGATTATTAATGTGCTCTAGAAGTCCACTGTGGCTGGTTACATATAACTGATGAAATACTGTTGACTTACTCAGCTTTCTATTTCTTGTGAGACTGGACATCTTTCTGGGCTCTGGAGCCATCCAAATTTTAGTAATGAAAGGAAGCAAAACAAATGTGGTAGATACATGCCTGAAGCCACATTTACAAGAACATCCTCTGCTAATGAATGAAGTCATCCACAATTTGTAATACACCAATGTTAGCATCAGTTAAGGGCTTGAAGAATATTTTGTAAGGTTTATTTGATTTCAAGGTTGTAGACATAGGATAATAGATAGATAGAGACTCCTTATCATAACATGGACAACTTCACAAGGCTTGTCAGGAATCTAGAATGATTTTGGTGACTTTTGAAACATTAGTGAACACATTATAAAGCACCAACTTTGTGCTTTCCAGATGTGTTGGACTGCAACTCCCATAGATCCCGGTCAATGGCCATGCTGGCTGAGGATTATGGGAGTTGCTGTCCAACACATCTGGAGGGCACCAGGTTGTAAGAGGATGCTGTGGAGAATAGCAGTGGAGTCTGTAGGATGTATTTATGGCAGGGGCGGAGTAGGGAGAGAATTGGGCACACTTGGGGGAGTATCCCTAAGCCCCACTCATGTTGCCGGCAAATGCCTGCATACAGCTAAAGTCTCTTCCTGATACAGGTTTTGTTTGGAAAGATGAGGCTCATAGGGGGAAATAATGCCAGCAAGGGTTTTCAATGCTGATACAGGCTGTGTTGCTTAGCCTGGTAGGCCTTTTCAACATTAAATTTGTCCGCAACAGGACATGACCATCTAGCTGACCACTTTTCATCAGCAGCCCATTATTTAAATATAAATGATGTCCCTGAGAGCCTTACAAAGGCCTTTCATCCTGTATTTTGGCTTGCTTGGTTCCCTGACATCATTCCCCCTTATTGAAGAAATACTGGAAAGAAATCCCATGCTTCTCAATGACACTTCAGCTCAGAGGCCTACATCCGAGCCAGCCGGCCAGCATCAACACATTGCAGCCAGACTGTGGCAGAAACATCCATAGACTGAAGAATGGAAGCAAGAGTTTATTGAGTGGGCAGTGGTGGGTGGATGCCTGAGGGAGACAAAATAAATCCTGCAAGTAAATTGCTGCTGGGAGCCAGCTGCAGAGAATATTTCATTTCAGGAGAGGCATAACATTTGGGGAAGCTAACTGAACAAGTCATTAGAATCTGGGAATGTGAGCCTGATGATAAAGCTGAGTTTTCAAGTACTGGGGCAGATCCAGAACTAGTGTGAGCAATGTGGTTATTTGAAATAGAAATAAAATGGCTACTGAGGTCTCCAAATGGAAAGGTCATGTGACTAATGAAACTGCTAGGGATGTATGAAAGTCACTTTTTCAAAGAGTGACATTCACGGTGAGGGGGAGGCACTCCGTCCCTCCCCCTGAAATTCCCTCTGACCAGCTCCACTCTGTGGAGATTCCGCAGAGCCGCCGGCCGGGGCCACCCGCAGCTGGACATTCGGCTGCTGGGCAGCCTGCAGGGATGCAAATGGTAGCTGTCGCAGCCACCGTCATTTGCGTCCCTGTATTTTGCCACGATAGGCTACATAAATATTTATGTAGCCTATCATGGAAAAAAAACAGCGAACGCAAATGGCGGCGGCTACAGCAGCCGCCATTTGCATTACCTTTTTTTTGCCATTTTAGCCTACATAAATATTTATGTAAATATTTATGCAAATAGCGTTGCCCTTATTTTCGCCGTAGTCTACGTAAATCTTTACATAGACTACAGTGACCAAATAAGGAACGCGAATGGCAGCTCCCTATGGGGGCCGCCATTACCCGTACACGCTTTTTTTTTTTTTTAAAGTCACCCGTGATAGGCTACGTGTCGATTTACGTAGCCTATCACGGCTGACTTTGCAAATCTAGCCGTGATAGGCTACGTTAATCGTCACGTAGCCTATCACGGCGGTGTTTTTGTTTTTTTTTCTTTTATTGGAATGGCAGCGCTGGCAGCCGGTCAAAAGACCGGCTGCCGCTCCCGTCCCGCACGAACACCCGCCGAACCGCCGGCCGGACCCGCCGCCAGGAGGGACATTCGGCAAAGGTAAGTCCCGTCCCGGAGGGGGGTGCAGGGGGCGGGGGGCGTGGAGAATTTCTCCCCGAAACTTGTTCGAGGGGCCGAACACGTTGGCGCTCGGCCCCCCGAAGTTTCGGGGAGAAATTCTCCGCCATCCCTAATTGAGGGTTAAGTAACCCACAGTGACCCAAGGCAAATGTAGCTAGCTACTATTTTGAATATGCAACCCCTGATCAGGATGATCAGGGCTTGTGCCATGTTGTGCGAACCCAGCCAATGTGGGTTATTTGAGGGTTAAACAACCGTCACATAACTCTCAATTAGTAGTAGGGTTATGTGAGGGCTGTTTATCCCTCGAATAACCCAGGGTGGCTAGGTTTGCATGATGCAGTGCAACCCCTGATTGTGCCAATCAGGGGTTGTGTATTCAAAATGGTGGTTGCATGCACCCGGTATGCACAATGGCTCATCATTGGTTAAATAACCCACAATGCCCCAGCTGTGCCATGCAAACTGGCCCAGTGAAAGGAATATTCCCAGGATCTGCATTGCCTTTATTCTGAATGAGCAAACACTTTTGTCTTCTTTTGGAACAACCCTTGAAAAATGAGATAATATGTGTCCATCAATGCTCTTGTTGGTTTCTTGCAAATATTTTTATGTGGTCATTCTCCCCCATCCAGATCTCCTTTGCCCCGGATGTGTTTGGGGTTTGGGGAATGGGGAAAAGGGTGGTTGAAGCTCCAGATGGCTCTGAAGGAGATGGAGAGATCCACAGCTGGCATGGGAGAAACCATCCATAGGACAACTATCACCTGGATACTCCACAAAGCTGGGCTTTATGGAAGAGTGGCAAGAAGAAAGCCAATCCTGAAAAAACCCATATCGAATCCCATTTGGATTTTGCCAAAAAGCATATGGGAGACACAGCAAACACGTGGGGAAAGGTTCTCTGGTCTGATGAGACCAAAACTGAACCTTTTGGCCTTACTGCAAAACATTATGTATGGCGCAAAATCAATAATGCTCATCACCCTGAGAACACCATCCCCACGGTGAAGCATGGTGGTGGCAGCATCATGTTGTGGGGATGCTTTTCATCAACAGGGACTGGGAAACTGGTCAGGATTGAGGGCAAGATGGTTGGAGCCAAATGTAGGGCAATTCTAGGGGAAAATCTATTTCATTCTGTTTCTGTAAGGCACCTCGGACTGGGGCAGTGATTCACTTTCCAGCAGGACAATGACCCTAAACACACAGCCAGAGTTACACTAGAGCGGTTTAAGAACAAGAACCTGAATGTCTTAGAATGGCCAGGTCAAAGCCCAGACCTCAATGAAACTGAGAATCTGTGGCAAGACTTGAAAATGGCTGTTCAACAATGGTCCCCATCCAACCTGACAGAGCTTGAGCAATTTTGCCAAGAAGAATGCACAAAAATTGCAGCAGCCAGATGAGCAAAGCTAGTAGAGACTTACCCAAACAGACTCACATCTGTAATTGCTGCCAAAGGTGCTTCTACCAAGTACTGACTCAGGGGGGTGAATACACTTATGCAACCAACAAATGCCAGTTTGTTTTTGTTTAATTAACTTTTGTATCACAATAAAAATATTATTTTCAAAGTGTTAAGTATATTGTGTAAATCAATAGTAAAAATGCTTATTAAATCCATTTTAATTCCAGGTTGTAACATAACAAAATGTGGAAAAGTCAAAGGTGTGTGTGTGTGTAAATACTTATGCAAGGCACTGTATATTACTAGGGATGTGCAAATCAGCAAAACATGAGGTCACTGAAGTTCTCCAGATTCCATTTGAAGCTCATTCCAACTTGAGCCCATATTAGATTGCAAACTTTGGGGTTTCTTTCTGCATGAATATCTGTGCGTATTTTCATGGGTATTTTTTCAAATGTATGCATCAATTGTGCACATCTTTGAAATGTACTCATTCTTCTCCCATTGATTAGAGTGTATTTGTGCACGTTTAGCACAATTTTTTTCATGCACATCTTGCAAATGTACGCATGCTGTCAAACACATTTTCTTGAATCACATTGCCAGCTTGGAAATGTACAGACTTTGACTACAGATTGCATCCAAATCCATGTTCAGTCTGGAATATGCAAACTGGGTAAGCCCTGATCAAAAATTAACTGAAATGAATTTCTCATACATCCCTATATATTACATCCAGTATCAGAAGCAGTATGTCTATGTATACCAATTGCTAGGGAACATGATTGGGAGGGTGCTATTACTAGGGATGTTAGAGAATTCTGCCATGGATCCCAGGGAGGCTGAATTCCAGTGAATTCGGCCCCCTGGAATCCGTGGCGGAACGGAGCAACCCAACCCACCGCCCCGCAAAACGGAGCCGGCTCTGGCGGCTCTGGTGGCAGCAGCAACTCTGGCGGCTCTAGCCACTGCCGGGCTGTGGCGGCAAATGGCGACCGCTACATCTGACACCATTTGCGTCCCTGGCAAGCTGTGATAGGCTATGTAAGTATCTATGTAGCCTATCACGGCTCAGGGTAGGGATGCAAATGGTGTAGCGGCCACCGTTTGCGCCCCTGTCTTTTGCCTTGATAGGCTACGTAAATATATACGTAGCCTAACACGGCAATAGGAAGGAACGCAAATGGCAGCCGCCATAGCCGCCGCCATTTGCGTCTGTGTCTTTAGCCATGATAGGCTACGTATATATTTACGTAGCCTATCACGGCTAAAGACACGGACACAAATGGCGGCGGCTCCGGCAGCCACCATTTGCGTCCCTGTGCAGCCCAGTGGCTGGATGTCCGGCTGTGGGCGGCCCTGGCTGGTGGCTCCATAGTCGCCGTGGAGCAGATCCGGCCAGGGAGGATTCCGGGGGGAGGGACAGAGTGCCTCTCCCCCATCGCGGATTTCCCAGCATGGAGCCAGGTAAGAGTTTTGTACATCCCTAGCTATTGCACTCATGTCCTGCTTGTTGGTTTCCCATAGTCATCTGTTTGACCACTTTGGGAACAGAATGCTGTATGAGAAAGACCTTTGGTCTGTTCCAACATGGCTCATCTTACATACTATGATTCCTGTTCCATCTCACTGCATTCAGTTCTCTCACTTCATCTCCCACCAGTACTTAAATGCCTCTTGTGCAGAGTTAGTTATCATCAATTTGCTGTGGCTTTTTTCCTTGCCAGCCCAGCAAACCAACAGAGGTCAATGGACGTTACAACAAAGAGAGTATCAACTGCACTAAGAGGATTTTTGTAAAACCTTTTCAAACCAAAAAGCCTCAGCACAGCCAGCACTAGGCAGTTCTCAACAATGGTGCAGCACATGGTATAGGTCAGGCTCTTAAACTATCTCACTGAGCTGTAAGTCAAGAGTGACCCAGTTCTAGCATCCATCAGAGTTTAGAGTAGTGTGCTCAGGTTTGGGATTCTGGGCTTAATTATGCCAATTTTTACAGTGGAATAAAATATACCAATTGGATAGAATTAGAACTGCAAAAATTTACTTAATGCACATCTTCTATTCTGATACATATTTCTTCCCCAAGAATTTAGGATTCTTTGTTTAATTGGGGGTGGGGTCAGGACCATAAAGGACATAAGGACTGGCTTTAACTGTGCCCCGCCAAAAAAAAACCTTTGTCCCACGAACTTTCATTTCCAGCCCAAGCACTCAATGCCTGTAAGCCTGCTGATCTTTTATTCTCGGCTAGGCCCAGTGAGAGGTCTGAAAATATCAGATAACAGCATGGATGTAGTAAATAGAAGATTTAGGTTCTGGATTGTATTGTAGGGATACATGAGAATTCCTGCATTCACCCCAAAAAGGCTAGAGCCTTTGTATGTGAGCAATGCAAGCATGTGTGAACAAAGAATTGCTATTCTGTGCATACTTCAGGCATTTGTAGGAGTGTAAAATTATTGGTTAAGACGGTGAATTGCAGACCGGAAAGTCGGCAGGACAGCAGTTCGAGACCCGGGTGCCGCGTGACGGAGTGAGCTCCCATCTTCAGTCCCAGCTTCTGCCAACCTAGCAGTTCGAAACCAAGAAATTGCAAGTAGATAAATAGGTACCACTTCGGCGGGAAAGGTAACAGCATTCCATGCACCTCGGTGTTCAATCATGCCGGCCACAGGACCACGGAAGCATCTTCGGACAGCGCTGGCTCTTTGCCTTAGAAATGGAGATGAGCACCACCCCCTTGAGTCGGACACGACTGGTTGGGGACCCCTTTACCTTTTAAAAATTATTTATGGGGAAATTTCTGGACATACCTTAAAAAGCAGGCATTTCTGTGTATTGTTGTTGTTGTTCAGTCATTAAGTCATGTCCGACTCTTGGTGACCCCATGGACTGTAGCACGCCAGGCCTTCCTGTCCTCCGCTCTCTCCCGCAGTGTGCTCAAGTTCATATTCATAGCATCGGTGATGTTATCTAGCCATCTCATCCTCTGCTGTCCCATTCTCCTTTTGCCTTCGATCTTTCCCAGAATCAGGGTCTTTTCTAGGGAGTTTTCTCTTCACATTAGGTGGCCAAAATATTTGAGCTTCAGCTTCAGGATCTGTCCTTCCAATGAGCAGTCAGGGTTGATTTCCTTCAGGATGGACTGATATGACCTCCTTGAAGTCCAGGGGACTCGTAAGAGTCTTCTCCAGCACCACAGTTTGAAAGCATCAATTCTTCGGCGCTCAGCCTTCCTTATAGTCCAGCTCTCACAGCCATACATTGCTACTGGGAAAACCATAGCTTTGATTATACAAACCTTTGTCGGCAAGGTGATGTCTCTCTTTCTTACTATGCTGTCTAGGTTTGCCATAGCTTTCCTCCCAAGGAGCAAGCGTCTTTTAATTTCATGGCTACAGTCACCATCTGCGGTGATCTTGGAGCCCAAGAAAATAAAATTTGTCACTGCTTCCATTTCTTCCCCTTCTATATGCCAGGAAGTGATGGGGCCAGATGCCATGATCTTAATTTTTTGAATGTTGAGTTTCAAACCAGCTTTTGCACTCTCCACTTTCACCCTCAACAAGCGGCTTTTTAGAACCTCTTCACTTTCTGCCATTAGGGTGGTATCGTCTGCGTATCTGAGGTTGTTGATAATTCTCCCGGCAATCTCAATTCCGACCTGTGATTCATCCAACCTGGCATTTCTCATGATGTACACTGCATATAAATTAAATAAGCAGGGTGACAATATACAACCTTGTTGTACTCCTTTCCCAATTTTGAACCAATTCATATGTTTGTTTAGTTCTTTTTCTTTTCTTTTTTGCATTAATCTGCAAACATTTTAAACCACATGAAAAACCAAATTTAGTGAGCAATCGTATGGCTATTAGATACTGTCTAGATGGCCACAGGATTGTTTAGCTTCTGGAAACTGAAGTCAGAGCCAGGGCTCCAAGTCCAACCTCGGTCCCCAGGAACCTCCCCCCCCCCACTGTCATAGCCAGCGTGGTTCTCTCTGGCACGCTCAGAAATGGAGTGTTGAGACAGAGAAAAGGGGGTGATCCCGGGGTCAGGAAGGGGAGGAGACCAAGGAAGCTGCTTTAAGCAGTTTCCTGTCAGGTCTGTAGGACCCTTCCTCTCCCTCCACAAAGCTGCACCTAGATAGACAAAATTGCCCATCTAGACAAAATTTCAGGGTGGATGGAACATGGAGGAGAGGAACCATTCTGTGCTCCAGCCACCCTGCACAGGGTAGTTGGCAGCCTCTGATTTCAGAGGCTGGTGACTATCCAGATAGGATTGCACCCTTAAATACATATTTTTGGCTGTATTTCCTCACAAAATGAACAATTACATATGTGTTTTATCTTGAAATACATTTCTAAACACATTTCATCCTAAAATATATATATTAAAAGGCATTTTTCTACTTTTTTTCCTTTTTGAGCTGAGAACTGTATTGTGAAATTTGGGGATGTGCAAGTTTTGAAAGATAATTACATTAGTCCAGGAGGTGCAGATCCCATCAGTTTGCATCAGAATGCAGAAACAGCAAACTCCTCAAGTATCCTTTATCTGTGTATCAGTGCACAGTAATGGAACTTTAAAGTATAATATTTTAAGCCTGTGCATTATTGCACGGAAACAAGCTTCAAAAAGGCTTTTAATTGTGAAAGTGCTTGTGAATGCTTATGTGCACCAAGCAAACAGCGTACAAATCAGCACGCAGCAATGAAGTGTGTGTGTGTGCATGTTTATGGAGATTGTAAGCCAGGCGTGTTGAACCCCATTCAGCCCAATAGGTGAATTCCATTTCAGAGAAGTTCCGGGGATGGGGGGGGTAGCACTTTCCAGTGGTGCATGGGACCAAAGGTAAAAGAGGTAGGGACAAAACAACAGATATACCAGTATATGCTAGTTTAAAGCTCTTGCTGGCAGTAACTAAGCCTTCGGAGAGGCATTTCAATCATTTAGAGGAGTGGGGGGAACTGTTCAAGAACCAGGAAACCACCAAATGACTGGTGTTCAGGGGAATGGGGGTGGGAGTATGGTGAGGGGCATGGCTATTTCTAGAGCCCTGGAATGCTGGATTGGGATGGATCGGTCTCGCGGGCCTGAGGTTCAACCCAAGGGGAAGGCAATGTTCTTTCAAGTAGAAATTAGAGCTGTACACAAGTGGCCTCTTGAAATGTTCTACTTACTTGTGGGCGGAGAAACTGGGGAAACAATTTCACCAAATTTCTCCAGCGGAAGGAGAAATTCTGCACAGTTTCTCCAAGGCAGGGATCCCCATGGGCAGGGCTTGTAGCACAGCTTCTTTCTTTTTTTCCCAAAGGGGTTTTGGGGTTTTCATGGTGCAACAGCATCAACCATCTTGCGTCCACTGTAATGCAGGTGGGGGCAGTGTTGTGTGCAGCTCCAGGGATGAGATGGAGTTAGTGCTCTGCCAAAATCTGTCCTCCAATTTCCTGAAAGTTTTCTCCCCACCACCCATGATAGAGGCTTCCATTGTTCTGCCTCATTCAGGATGCTTTATAATGTATTTTTGTGGTCTTTTTTGAGCTTACCTAATCACAGCTAGCCTCCCAGGCTGCCTGCATGTCCTGGTCTGAAAAAGGCCCCATGAGAGAAATTACCTCATGGTGGCTTAAACTGTGCAGCAGTTAAACAGCACCAACTGTGCTGTTTAAACAGCACCAACTGTGGTGCTGGAGAAGACTCTTATGAGTCCCCTGGACTGCAAGGAGGTCAAATCAGTCCATCCTAAAGGAAATCAACCCTGAGTGCTCATTGGAAGGACAGATACTGAAGCTGAAGCTCAAATATTTTGGCCACCCAATGCCAAGAGAAAACTCCCTGGAAAAGACCCTGATGCTAGGAAAGACTGAAGGCAAAAGAACAAGGGGACGGCAGAGGATGAGATGGCTAGATAGCATCACCGATGCAATGAATATGGACTTGAGCACACTCCAGGAGAGAGCGCAGGACAGGAAGGCCTGGCGTGCTATGGTCCATGGGGTCATGAAGAGTCGGACACAACTGAGCGACTGAACAACAACAACAGCTTAAACTGGGGTTTAATTGAGGTGTAGGAAGTTGAGGAGGTTACAGGCTGCCAGAGAGATGATTGTACAATGAAAACCAGGACACTTGTGCTCACTCCTCGGCCACCTCCTAAGTAAGGTAAGCCCAAGAAACCCAAACCTAACCCATGAGAACTTCTCTGAAATTTCTTCACCATTTAATTTCTTTTTGGAAGCAATTTCTCTTCTATCAAACTGAATGAGAATGGTCGAAAAAAATGTGGGAGAAATTTTCTGCACAGTGCTAGTAGAAATAATTCTTAAAAGCATGAAGGAGGCACTAGAGCAAAGCAACAAGGACTGTGAACAGGCACAGACAATTACAAGAGAGTGGAAGATGCAGGAGCCTTCACCAATCTTTTCACAATCTTCAGAATGGCAATCTTTGCCTTAAAACTGGAAAATTTACAACAACAACAGTCGGTGTAGCACTACTGATTCCCCCTACAGCTGTACTGCCCTAACCCTGACCAGTGGCTCCCCTACAGGTTTCACAGAGAACATGAGACTAGGTGTACTCCATTTCTTTTCTTTCTTTCTTTTTTTAAAATCCTTTATTAGTGATGTTTAATCCTTTATTAAAGGTTTTATTTTCTGAGATTTTAATTTTTGCGAACCGCCCAGAGGGGTTTGGCTGTTGGGTGGTATAGAAATGAAATAAATAAATAAAAATAAAAAATAAATAAGTATTACTGATCTGTTAATTTATTTTAAAAGGAGTAACATGAATTTCTGAGATTTTTCTATTATCTTTTGCAGATGGACAGTCAGAAGGCACGTCTTTATCCTTCTACCTATTACATCTAGAGACAGAAGTCAGTCATAAAATATTCAAAGAAGTAGGGAAAATGCTTGCACTACAGTATTGCAAACAGAACAGCTGAAAGCCACAGGAGGCAGGCAACGGGTAGATAAACATGTTTCTTATCTCGTCAGCCTCTGAGAGAGTGGCTTGTCCATGAAAATATATATAGAGGGAGCACAATTAAAACCCTGTTAGATGCAGGCAAATTCTGTACCAAATGATATCAGTTGGCATGTGTGTGAGTGAGAGAGAGAGAGAGAGAGAGAGAGAGAGAGAGAGAGAGAGGACGTGCAGAATTGCAATACTTTTACGAACACACACACACGCACACGTGCGCACTTTCTTATAAATTCAAATGGCAAATGCAAACATTTTTAACAACTCCAGAATTATATCTGAAGCCTGATTTTACGTTTTCAGGTTGCAATGAAAAACTTTGAAAGTGTGGGAGTCATGGCTGCACTTGAAAAAATGTAACATAGGCAATATTAAACATGGATCCTGTGCATAAAGGCATCTAGAAATTCTGAAATTCCAAAAATGATTCCTAGAGATCATGCATCAAGTGTGACATTCATTGCATTATGCTTCCCATGTTTTGTTTTCCTATATACAATTGAAAGAGTGTGACTACAAAATCTGAACACACACACACACACAAATCAGCCCGAGAAAGGTTTTTAGAAAATAATTAATTACAGGAGAGTAGATATGATCCTTTTGAACAGAGAAATGTCCTCACAAGGTGAGTTTTCCCTATTCCCTCTCCTGCTGTGAAGTTTCTTCTTTATACACTCCAGCACATGGAAATCAATATTTCACCATATTATTCAAAATGTTATATTGATTTTACTGCAGGAGAATGGTAGAATTTTTTCCCCTTGTACACTAACCCCTTAGCATGTAGTCCCTAAAACATAACCAGATGCAGTAAGTCCTTGGAAACTGATTAGTTTGTGGTAGCATGAGATTTCATGTTCTGGAGGGGGTTGCACTCCCCCTAAAGGATCACGTTCATAGTTTGGGGGTGGTCTTGGATCCAGAACTGTCACCTGAGGCACAGGTGAACTCAGTGGCACGGAGCACTTTCCATCAGCTTAGGCTGGTATACCAACTACGCCCTTATATCTGGACAGAGATAGCCTTGCTACAGTTATCCATGCTCTGATAACTTCTCATCTGGATTATTGCAATGCGTTATATGTGGGGCTGCCTTTGAAAACGGTCCGGAAACTTCAGCTGGTCCAAAATAGGGCAGCAAGATTGTTAACAGGGACTGGCCAGCGAGCTCATTTTACGCCAGTACTTTTTCAGCTGCACTGGCTGCCAGTCCATTTCCGGGCCCAATTCAAAGTGTTGGTATTAACGTTTAAAGCCCTAAACGGCTTGGGGCCAGGTTATCTGAAGGATCACCTCCTCCCATATGTGCCTGCCCAGACCTTAAGATCATCCTCAGCGACCCTTCTCCATGAGCCCCTGCCAAAGGAAGTGAGTCAGGCTACTAGGAGGAGGGCCTTTTCTGCTGTGGCACTCTGGCTGTGGAATGAGCTCCCTAGTGAGGTTCGCCTGGCACCTACATTGTATTCCTTTCGGTGCCAGGTGAAGACCTTTTTATTTTCCAAGGCATTTTAGCATTTTAGCTTTCTAGACTTTTAGCTTTGCTGTTTTAAATCTGTATTTTAAATTCCTGCACTGCTACTAGGTTTTATTGTGGTTGTATTGTCATTGTGTGGTTTTAATATTCTGTATATTTTAAATTGTTTTATTGTGTGCCGTTTGGTTTTAATTTTTGTGAACCGCCCAGAGAGCTTTGGCTATTAGTCGGTATAGAAATGAAATAATTTTTTAAAAAAAATCATATGCAACAATAAATACCACCACATGCAGGAAATGGACTGAGAATGTGGGTTGACTACACTGGAAGATAACCCAAACTGATACCGTGAGAACTAAGGTTCATCCACAATATTACCGCTACACAGGATTTCAGTAAAGTATTATATGTAATGGTATTAGGGATGCCAGAGAATTCTACCGCGGACTCAAATAAGGCCAGATTCCAAAGAATTGAACCTCCGGAGTCCACAGTCAAGTGGCTGCACTTATCTCCGGGTCTGGAGGAGTTCCTGCGGAGCCACTCTCTGGCTCCCTATACGATGTGATATTTAATGTCAGCTGCTATTAGCCTATCACAGGAAAATAAATAAATACAGCCATAAATGGCATATTGTATGCCAATTGCAGCCATAAAGCACTGACTTTGACATAAATTGCAGCTGTTTATGACTGTATTTAGGTCAAAGTCAGTGCTTTATGGCCACAAATGGTGTACAATACGCCATTTACGGCTGTATTTTTTCCTGCAATAGGCTAATGGCAGCTGACATTAGTGTATCGCATTGTATAGGGAGCCAGAGAGCCGCTCCACCAACTCCAGCAGACACGGCTGGGCTCGTGAGGATTCTGTGGGGCCCCGAGTGGCCCAAATTGCCCCACTATGGACCCCCCTCCCAGACTGGACAGTGGGAGGTTCTTACATCCCTAAATGATTTTCTACATAACAGTATGTTCATTTGTGATGAAGTTATTTTTTTACTCCTAAATTTAAGAGTTAATGTCACAATATGGAAACTCTCTGTTTTCTTCATCAGTATATTGGCATTAACAATGACAACTTCATTAACGGTAATAAGTCATTAAAAGTCAGAGTGGTTTGAAGACAGGTGCTGGAACAGAAATCTCATGCGATTTTCCATTTAGCCATGCCTCTGCCATTTCATGATTTAGAAACTTCTTCATCTGGCCTTCAGAAAAAATGCAAAATGTAGCAGGATATTTTAAGTGATATTGTAAGTTCATTTGTTTTTCCATATTTTTTGCCTTCTTTTATCAACAGTTTCTTTGATGTAATCTGGAAATAGCATAACTTTATCTTGTTTCCAAAAAAGGTTTCCAGCCTCTAGGGGTGTACAAAACCCCACTTACCTGGCTCCGCTGGGGTCCGCAGGTGGGGGGAGGTGATCCGGTCCTCCCCCCCCCTGAATCCTACCTGTCCAGCTCCACTCAGTGGCCAGTCTGCAGAGCCGCCAGCGGGGCTGACCCGCAGCGGGGCCTCCACCTGCTTGCCAGGCTGCTGTGGATGCAAATGGTGTCCTGCGTAGGGGACGCCATTTGCATCCCTGCGGACGCCGTGATAGGCTACGTAAGTATTTACGTAGCCTATCACGGCAGGGGGGGAAAAACCCAGCGTACGCAAATGGCGGCAGCTACTCCCATTTGCGTACGCTGGGTTTTTTTCCCCCCTCCCGTGATAGGCTACGTAAGTATACGTAGCCTATCACAGCTAAATACAGGGACACAAATGGCGGTGGCTACGACAGCCTCCATTTGCATCCCTGCAGGGCTGCCCAGCAGCCGTATGTCCGGCTGCTAGGGATGTATGAAAGTGACTTACCTTTTCACGGATTCTGTTCATGGGGGGGGAGGTGTTCCATCCCTCCCCCCGGAATCCTCAACAGGGGGGAGGCAATCCAGTCCTCCCCCCCAGAACCTCGATGGCCGGCTCTGTTCCATGGTGGCTCCGCGGAGCAGCTGTCCAGGCCAGGGCCGTCCGCAGCCGGATTTCCAGTCGCAGTGGCTGCTGGGTAAAAAAACAAAACAAAACAGCCTACGGCCGCCACCATTTGCATTCCTTATTTTTCGCTGTCTTAGTCTACGTAAATATTTACATAGACTATTATGGCAAAAATGAAGGGGAATGTAGGGGTGGACGAAAGTCACTTACCTTTCCTCGAAGGACGTTCGCGGTGGGGGGGAGGCGCTTCGCTGGTCCCCCCGCCAAGTTCCGTCCGGGGGGGGAGGCTTCCCGCCTCGGCCCGGCCGAAATTCAGGCCGGGAGGGAGGCTTCCCGCCTCGGCCCGGCCGAAATTCAGGCCGGGGAGGAGGCTTCCCGCCTCGCCCGGCCGCGAACGCGAAAGTTAAAAAAAAAAAAACGCCCCCTGATAGGCTACGTGACGATTCACGTAGCCTATCACGGCTAGATCTGCAAAGTCAGCCATGATAGGCTACGTCAATCGTCACGTAGCCTATCACGGGTGACTTAAAAAAAAAAAAAAGCGTGTACGCGAATGGCGGCCCCCATAGGGAGCCGCCATTCGCGTTCCTTATTTAGTCGCCGTAGTCTACGTAAATCTTTACGTAGACTACAGCGACCAAATAAGGAACAGGAATGGCGGCTCCCTATTGGGGCCGCCATTATCCGTACACACTATCACGGCTGACTTTGACATAGCCTATCACGGCTGACTTTGCAAATCTAGCCGTGATAGGCTACGTGAATCGTCACGTAGCCTATCAGGGGGCGTTTGTTTTTTTTTTTCTTTCATTGCAATGGCGGCGGTGGCAGCTGGTCAAAAGACCGGCTGCCACTCCCGCCTCGCTCGAACACCCGCCGAACCGCCGGCCGGACCCGCCACCGGGAGGGACATTCGGTGAAGATAAGTCCCGTCCCGGGGGGGGTGCGGGGGGTGGAGGGGGTTCAGAGGATTTCTCCCCGAAACTTGTTCGGGGGGCCGAACACGTTGGCGCTCGGCCCCCCGAAGTTTCGGGGAGAAATTCTCCGCCAACCCTAGGGGAATGCAAATAGCGTAGTGGGCACTATTTGTGTCCCTTTTTGATTCGCCATAATAGTCTACATAAATATTTATGTAGACTAAGATGGCGAAAAATAAGGAACGCATTTGCGTACATCAGTTATGGGTTTTTTTTAACCGGGATGTGATAGGCTACGTAAGTCTTTACGTAGCCTATCACGTCTCTGTAAAAAAAAAACCAAACAACCAGACTGCAAATGGCGGCGGCGGCAGCTGGTCGGAAGACCAGCTGCTGGAGCCACCGCTGCCACCTGGAACATCCACCCCAGGTAAGTCTCATCCTGGGGGGTATCCGCGGGGGGGCGGGGGGGCAGGCCGTTCCACCACAGATTTCGGGGGGCCAAATGCACTGGCATTTGGCCTCACCGAGATCCGTGGCGGAATTCTCTGACATCCCTACCGGCTGCGGGAGGCCGGAGCTGGCCAGTGGCTCCGCAGCTTGGCCACAGAGTGGAGCCAGCCAGGCAGGATTCCGGGGGGGAGGACCGGATCGCCTCACCCCCCCATCAAGGATTCCGGGGGGAGGGATGGAGCACCTCCCCCCCAGCAGAAACAGAATGGAATGGAGGGTAAGTGTTCCGTCCATCCCTAGCCAAATGCAGGATATATTTTTTTGTGGAGATTCTTACAAATTGGACTATAATCGTATAACCAGTCCCTTTGGCATTTGACACACGGAATACCTGCTCAATATCAAATGAATAATCAGATGGCACAGGGAGTATCTCATGCAGGAACTTATCTTATCTAAAAGTAGACAGATTTACATCAGTAGGTAAATATTTAATACCAATAATACGTACATTTGCCCTGCGCGCTAACGCCTCCAGTTGAGAAATTCTGACAGAAGAATTGTTGAAAAAAGCTTGTGACATTTAGGGATGTACGAATTGTGTACCTTCCATGCCGCTTGACTTCCGCAGTTTGTGGCCAGTGCTCCGTACCGTCGTTCACAAGCCCCCAGAATTCTCCTCTTTTTTTCCCACTCCAAGAATTACGAAGATAAATCCGTGCCGACAGCCGTAATTCTGCATAACTTCTGTAAGAAAGGCTATTTTTCGTAGAGATTTACGTATTTTTTCCCCTGCCCTGAGACGTGCAGTAATTACTTTCAGCCAAAACACTTCCTCCTCCTCAGGGCTTCCCAAAACAAGGCTGCCCTAGGTGTGCCTGAGCGATGCACTCTTTGTTTAAAGCAAGCTGTTTGAAAGAAAGAAAGAAAAAAACCTTTTAATATGACCATGCCGGTCTGGAGCCCTGCACGAGGTATTATGCTCCCTGCTAGGCTTTCTATTTCCACATCCAGCCTTGTTGGTGACATGGTGAGGCTCAAATGGAGAGGAGAACCAACTCTGTGCATGTCTACTCAGAAGTAAGTTTTACTGAGTTCAATGCAACTTAGTCCTACACATGTCAGCACCCCACTTGCCCCCAGCTCAGCTTTGTATTTCCACATCCAGCTCATTAGCAAGCCTCCTGTTAGTTATCTCACTGAGTGACTTTGGGCTGGACTCTAACCACTACCCCACACTTCTGTTATGAAACTCATGAAGAAAAAGAGACAGTATAATAGAAAGTTCTTTCTGAAGCAGTCACACTTCACTTGTACAAATGCAGCATGAAGGGAAAGATCAGCAACCTTCTCTTTGTTTGAATAAAAAGCACACTCTGCACATGCTCAGGGAATGGACAAAATGAGGAATAAACATACCAGGGAATATGAAGAACTATATTCTTCGTGTGTGTGTGTGTGTGTGTATTTAGGTATAAAATATAATGCACTACGTCTTCAATTTGGCCTAATCCACATACACAGAAACAATCTTTTGCTGGCTTTTTAAAGAATCTGCCAGCCAGGTATTCAGTGGGCATCAGTTGAAATCTGAGCTGAGTAAAAGTTCACCTTACAGGGAAGAAGGTTAATTCCCACAGATAGGTGGCTCTTTTATGGTCTAGCTTGATTTGGGCATATCAAATAGCAGACATACAATTCTTTATACATGCAGTATCTCTCTTAGCATCTTCAACAGAGATTATGTCCCAGATCTTATGAACAGATGCATCTTGCATCATCATTACTGGGGAGATTGAATAGCTCTACATCAAACATCTGCATGATTGTACCCAACCTTCTCTATTCTGTAGATCAAATTTTGACCAAACACCCCTGTAGCAATAGCAGCAACAGTATGCAGGAAGAGAGTTTTTTTTCCCTTCCTCCTCCATTCCTCTCTGTCATTCTGACATGCTCCGAACTGAACCAGGAAGTCTGAAAGAGCAGTGGCCCACAGCACCAGGCAGGAAGCCTGGCTGTCAGAGAGGGGTTCCTCATTTTCTGAGCCCCTCAAATTGTATCAGGAAATGAACTAATTCATTTCCAGTTTTTTAGAAGAAGCACATCAGTTCATTTCCGGGTTAGTCCAAGGGGATCCTGGGGAAAATTCACCTATCTCTTACAGCAATCTTTTGTAAGCCTCCTTGAGAATAATTTCATCAAAATGTGAGGCATAACCCTTCAAAATATATAAATAAATAAGCAAACTGTACAACATAAGCAGAGTGCGGGGGATATCACCATAGTAAATAGGATCTCCCTTTTTTCAAAATCCTAAAGTACCTATGTTTTTCTATTCCTTTCTGACTGCTGACCCTGAATGTATATGTTGAACATCGGAATCTCTGACCCTAAGCAATACTAAGCAATACAATGTTCAGTGTAACATTGGTGAACTGTCCACCTGTCCTCACACTATACCACCCCCCACCCCACCCCCCACCAAATCAGCAGCTTGTTGGAAGTTGCTCAACACCAAGTGTTAGTGGATTAATTATTCCCAAAGTTTCTTTGAGGGAAAAAGAAGTTCCATTGGGATTTGATTTGATTTTGTAGCTCTGAACCCAAACTTATGTTTGAAAACAAACTGATATTTATTTATTTATTTATTTATTTAATTATTTATTTATTATTGCATTTATATCCCACCTTTTTTCCTCTTGCAAGGAACCCAAGGCGGCTTACATTATCAGTATATGTAGGGAAAGAATTGTTTTCCCTCAGAACAGCATAGTATTTATTTCCCCTGACATGCAGTAATGCAAAATGGGCTTTTAACAACTTTTGTCTATAGTATGCAGTGTAGAAACAGAAGAAGAAAACATTCTAACTACAATGTTTCTCTTGTTTTAGCTCCAATAGGGATGGATGAAACTAGCAATTTTGGTTTCTCTTAGTTTCTCATTTTTTAGGTATTAGGTATTTCATCCCATTTCATATCAGTTTGTGAATTTTTCCCCAAAGTCAGAATGAAAATTTGTATGCATTTCTCCTAATATATGCATTTGCTGCAATTTTTTGACTAATATACAAAGTTTTGCAAACAATTTTCCTTAAATAAGTCATTTTTGTATGTTATTTTCACTGACAGATGCATTTTAGTGCACTTTTCCCTAACATGTGCATTGTTGTACACATGTTTTAGTTAGAATACTGTATCACAAAATTAAAAAAAAGTGTAAATACCAAAATAAAACAGTATTTTGGTGCACAGATTGGTTCGAGAAGTGCAGATTTGGTAGGTTCACATTAAAATACAAACCAAATGAATTTCTCCTCCATCCCTCCCTGCAACGATGTTATACAGATGGTCTACCTTTGACATGCGGGAATTGCAATCATGAGCACAATCACGAGGTTCCAAAGAATCTCATAACTTGTCACAGGATTTTGTGCTTGTGGGTCTAAGACCTATGCCGCATGGAAACCACTTCTGAAACTGTTTCCAAAGTAAAATGCTCAAAATAAATAAATAAACAAACAAAATAATCTGCTCCTGGGCACACACACGAAGTCCTGGCTGGGTTTAAAGTAGCATTTTTAGCTCAGATAATAGGATGCAGATTTATCTGCCACTAGGTTCTATGAAGACAAAGAGCTGGTCTATGCATTATGCAGAATGAGGAGGCAGACGAAGATGGTGGAATTCTGGGTTGTACCACTTCAGACTGCAGATGCAAGTCAATAATTTTGAATGCCGCCCTCATGTATGAAATATTCAGCAAGTGATGAGCAAAGGTTTAATCTACTCCTCTCTTTTATATGCTAGTTTACTACTTGCAGGGAATTTTATACATGGGGGATTATTGGACTAAGACGTATGAAGTGGTACAGTCTACTACCTCAGTTGACTACCCCATTCTGTATGCTCTAGCTAGGCTCTTAGCCTGTGACAATGCCCCTATGAATCTCTTGTGACACCCCCAGTCTCCTATGCAGAAAACTGGGAGGGAGCAGGGTTGGGGATCAACTGGTCCTGGGTTGCTTGTGTAGATCACATGTACGCTATCAGTATATGAGAGCCCTATAGATCCATACATGCACATCCCCCCACATGCCAATTCAGTGGTTAATTTTCATCCTCAGGTTCTTATCTGTAAAATGTGAATAATTTTTAAATAATACCCTAATTCACAGAGAAATTGAAAGGGTTAAAGATAAAAAGTATAATAACAAGACAATTAATGTGTACAGTAAAATTGAGATAAGAAAAATAGACTGCCAAGGAAGGCTGAAATGCCACCTGACAGCTCCACTGGCCATTCCCTTCACACCCAAAAATGATAACATAAACATATATTTGAATGATTGTTCCAAGGGAACTTTAGCTACAGCTTTCTGTGGCCAAAATGGGAACAGTTGGTTGGCTTTGTGCTTTGTACATCATTCACTTGGCCAGCAACATCTGAAAATATCATCGCTGCAGCCTCATGCAATGAAGGCCCTGAATGGGAATTTGTGCATCTAATCAAAGCCAGCAGACAATCCAAGTGACAAGGGGTGACTTGATTCCAGCCAGGATCAAATTATACAGAATGCTGTAATTTCTCAGTGGGAAAATTTTTTACATGGCATTCCCACTGTATATAATTATAGACTCACATAAAATCTCAGCCCTTTTTTCCCCTATTCCCTTGGTTGACCTGCATTTCATCAAGGCAAATGCTGATGCTTCCAAAGACTGCTGCCCACAAATTCACATGCTCTCAGAATGCAAATGTTTCACAGCTGACCTTTCCATTATATCAACTAAGCAAGATCTTGATTCCATCCTTCCTCCACTCTTTTTGATTCTTTGGTTTTGGCTCACTCTATGTTCCCTTATGCACTAAAGTAAACCACTTCCTCAGGCCTACAGGGCCATAACCTGAGCTGATTGAAAAATCCATTTAACACAGTTGAATCTCTTCCCCACACACTGTCCATAATAACTCCCTTTCCTGTATGATTGCTTGATCATAGAGACCAGATGTGTACTTAGAATTCTGGAACTCTGGGAATGCATTTCTCATGGTCATTACCTCTTCATACACAACTACTGTTTGCAGTAGGAGAGTTGGACTGTTATGTAGGCCTGATCCAAGGCTACCTTGCTATTCCATGGGGAGCCACTGACTAACTCCTTCCTTTTTATGTGGATCTCCTTTGTTTCTTCTGAGTCTCCACATCATAGCAAGGAATTTCTGAAAGGGGACAGAGCAAAGCCAGTTGTGTCATTATGTGGCCTTCACCTCCCTTCATAGAACCAGGACTCCAAAAATGTGATAACATCATACTTCCTGCAATAGAGATGCACTTTTGATTATCGTTTTGATACATTAGATATTTAAAAATTAAAATGGACACCAAGTTTCCCATAAGAGCAGCCAACGTGTCATCGCATTCCAGGAATTACCAAAGGTGTCCCAAGGTTTCTCTCTCATGCCCCCTATTGTCTGCCAATAATACATGTCTTCCCCAAATATCCAGCAGTTGGTGCAAACACCTAGCAAATTGTGACAGTTAAGAACCCCTGAACAGAGCTAATAACAAAACATTTCTAGAGACTCTGCTGCAGTGTGATTGATCTGAATAGGACTGGGGTAAATTTTAAGGTTCCTAACCATCTGTTTATACTCACTGTCACCCTCTCACTTACATATGGAAAGCACTGGGATGGAGGACTGTCTATATGACAAAACTAAAGTGATAGAATGGGCACTAGGGATGTGGACTTGAACAATTTTTTGTTTTTGTTTCATTTTTCATTTCATTTCTGGCAGCCCCATACATTTCATTTTCCATTTGTTGTCTCATTTACTTAGTTTTTCTTGTGTTATTGTTTCATTCTTTACTGTTTCTCATTCATTTCACTCCTAGTCCTACCTTGATTACAGTGGGGATCACCCCTGTCTTCTGATGTCTGTAACTTTGCAGTTTTCCATCCAAATAGCATACCATTCTCAGGTGCTCTACTAATCACCAATGGCATCAGATCTGCCTAGTTTCAAGCAAAGAATGGAAAAAGAATCCTCATTTTACATGCAGTTTAATAAAGTGCACTATCTTCTCAGCTTCCTGTTGGTTTATGCTTCAAACTGGACAGTTTCGATAAGAGCTTGCTGAATCTATCAGTTTTGCTTTCTCTTGCATTTGCTTTTTTTAAAAAAAACACACACATCTCAACTTATTTCCATCCCGAATATGAAGAAATTTGAGAATTTGGGTAATTATTTTATCAAAATTGAACTGAAACAAAGTTCTTACCGACCCCTAGTTTTCACTGCATGATCCCCGCCCCCGCCCTTACACACACACTTTCCTGCAGAGCATCCCCAGCTTGCTAAGCAATACAATGTAATGTCTCTTGTCAAGTTCAAGAATCCCTTCTGTAAGAAAGCAGTGGGGAAAACAGAACGATTTTCATTTGTTTCTCCCATTGGTTTCTATATTTTCATTTGTTTCTCACAGAAACATACTTGAAATGAACATCATGCATTCATTTTAGAAACAAATGCACAGCCCCTAATGGCCACAAAGTTGTAACGAACTTAAATTATGCACTCCACAGCTATGGGACTGGAACTGGGCTTGTAAAATGAAGAAAGAGATATCTTCCATCATCATATTTATTCCTATATAGAACTGGCCAAGCAATGCGATGTACTGTTCCATTTCATAAAATGATTAGTTATGCTGACTGAGAAAGTTTCCAGGTTAAATGTTGCTTCCTAGCTTGGCTGGGGAGCTTAAGATTACCTTTTTTCCCTTTGTTTATGTAGCTCTCACAAAGAAAGTCATTTTCTGAAATAACACAATTGCTTCGTCAGCTTTGGCCATGACCCCTCGGTATCTTCATATTGCTGGTGACCTCATTGCCAACTATATAAGCCCCAATGATCAGTCCACTTTCCACAGTTTGCCAGATGCTCTTTTGTGTGAACTGCACCAGTGACCTTCACCTTCTTAGGACTGTCAACAGAAAAGGTGATGTTTGCTATAAATTAATCCCTAGCTGCAGACTTCATGAAGCTGCAGTTTTCCTTTGCTTTAGGTCTATTCTCTGGTGGCCATCACTTAGCAGAGCATCAGGGCAGTACATAGAAAGAGCACAGAGGACGGTGGCGGTGGTGGTTTTTAAAGCTTGTTATGTTAGCTTACCAGCTTGTTGAATTTATCTGAGTTTCCCTGCTGATAATTCTCTGCATGGGAAGCAAAATCCTTCTGTCTAGCTTCTTCTTATATGATCCTCTTCAAGAAAGTTGGAGCAGAGAAGAGAATATAATTTACCTTCCTTCCCAAAATGATTGTTATTTATTTTTTAATAAAAGAGCAGATGAAATTATATAGTTTAGCAAATCAACCTATTGTTTGCAAAGTTAGAAATATGTGTGAGCTTTTTTACATGATGCATTTATTGTGTGCATTTGTCATTCTTTACTCAGTTTTTTATGGGTTCTTTGGGGTGTAATCCTATGGGGATAGTTGGCCACCTCCAAACTTGCAGGGTGGCTGGAGCATGGAGGGGATCTTCTCCTCCATGCTGTCTGGCCACCCTGCATTACAGCTAGATGGCTGATTTTGGCTGTCTAGCCAGGGTGCCTCAGAGTGGGCGAGAGGAGGCCAGACAGTGCATAGGAAGTGTCGTAATGGCGTTTCTACTGTACCCTACCCTACCCTAAACCAGGAACATCCCCTTCTCCCCCACTCTGTGCTGCTTTTACGAGCGCGGAGCCAGGGACGAACCATGCTGCCTACGAGGCGGTGGGGGAAGGGGCGGGGAAGTGGTTTTCTGGGAACTGACCTCAGAGCACTGGCTCTGAGCTTAGTTCCCAGAAAATGTCAAGTGGCCATAGGGTTGTGACCTTAGACAATTTGGTGACCCTCCAGTTTCACTTCTGCTTTTGAAGAGCACTTTTTGTTTTTATAGAGCGAAGAAAGTGGAGTATTATTTGTGAAAGAAAAGGTATTTTCCTACTTGTGTAATAGCATTATTCTGCTAGTGCCACCTAGTGGTTACATAGCAGAAAGAAGGAAAGAAAACACTTTGTGTAGAGCTCGGATCTCAATTCTGCGATGAAACTGATATGCGGATTAACAGCTTCGTGTAGCAAAGCTCATCATTAGGGAAAGGAAAGATAGTAGCACTTTATGGAACAGAGGATATACTGCTATTTTTGTATATTAAAAACATACTATCATTTGGAGCAAATGTCCGCTCATCGAATTTTATTTATCTTGTAGTAGCATTATTGTCTTCTAATATTTTCAAAGGATCCCAATTCTTGGAACTATTTTAGTCAGCTGCTCCAATAAAATGCCTGACACTGCTACCATGTTTTGAACAATATTATAGAATATTTTCAGACACCTTGGAAATGAGAAGCTTGTAACAGTGTAACACATTTGATGGTCTTTTGTGTATCTGTGGAAGGAACTAAGGATGGACAAATCAATACTGGTTTCTCTCAGTTTCTCATTTTTCCAGTATCAACTTCTTAGCTTTTCTAGCTCCACACTAGATCCTGCATCTCAAGAGACTTGTTCAGGTGCTATTCATCTGTGTAGAACCAATGCATGAGGAGAAGGAGCAGTCTACCCCCCCCACATCCTCATTTGTTTCCATCACATGTGTTTCCATCACTCATGCAGGGTAGCAGTCTGACGAGGAGAGCTTCCTGTATCCATGGAGGCTCTCCAAATCAGCTAGGACCCTGAAAGATCCACATTCTGGCTCACATGGAGAGCCTCCACAGATACAGGAGGCTCTCCTCTTCAGACCATTGTCCTACATGAGTACAAGAAATGTGTGAGCAGGGCGGCTAGCTTAGAGTGCTCCTTCTCACCTGTTGCTTTTATACAGACCCTGAACACATGAAGAGGGCTAAGGGCTACAGTGGATTGACATTGGCTTGGCATGCATTGGAACAACTATTTTTCTTTTCCCTGCTATAATCTGAAGGCCTTGCATATTTTATTGTTTGGGAAGTGTACCACTTCCCTGTGTTATCTGAGGTCATCGTGTGAATGATTTATAAGGATTCATCAGCAAACAAATGGTTTATTCGTGATGGAAGTGTTCCCACAAATCCTGTAAGTTTCATGGAGGATATCAGAGATTATTTGTTAAAAAATTCTGAATGCTTCATCTTTCAAGGTTTTACAGAAAAAGTTGCAGTCAACCAATATGTTAACAAAACAGTAATATTCAAGCCAACACACATGTACCAAAAATGAAGTATGACGGGGGAGCCTCATTGCAGATTTACAGTCATCCATGCAACAGACATTTTTCATCCAGACAGCAGATATATACAGAATACAGATAACAAATTTAACCTGTAATCCTACACACACTTAACTGTGAGTAAGCTCTGTTGAACATAGCACTGGGCTGTTGGAGTGATTTGGATCAGTATACAGAAGATTAGTAAATGAAATGATGATGATGATAAGATGGTATTCAACCTATTGTGTATTCAAAGCAAGTTATTCCAAATGCTACATTTAACATGCCCTGTAGTGGAGTATTTGGGCAAGCAGACATCCAAATACATTTTTCATGCTTTTTTACTAGAATACACAAAGCTGTAACTTGCACAGGCACACAAATATATAATTCATTTTCTTAGTACTCTATCTGCAAGTGCCAAAGCAGCGATGTGCCAGGGCCTTGGGCTACCTGACTGCTTCTGCATTCTAAAGTACTGCATGAAAGTCAAAAATCCAGACATTAGCTATAAGAACCAAAACAAAAGGGAAAATATGTCTCTTTATTTAACTAAGGAAGCTGAACATTCTCATGGTGTTACAGGAAAAGAACACGAGAGGCACTATTCACACACTGTTGCCCCTTTCCCCCATACTAGTGCTATGTCAAAAAGTCCTTCCTTTTGTCTGTCAAGGGCTCACAATCCAGCAGAGCCTCATGCTGGAAGAAGAGGGGAGGCAATTTTCACTTATTTCCTCTGCAGCCACCAGCACCACATCCCACTCAGTTCTAGAGGGTCCCCAACCATCTGCAGCAGAATTATATGAGCCATGGGGCCAGGGGGGGATTACAGGGGGATTTATTTATGTATTTATTGCATTTCATACCCATTTCATATTGCATACCACCCAATAGCCAAAATTTTCTGAGCAGTTCACAAAAATTAAAACCCTAAAATATATGATAAAACATACGCAGTTGAAGGTTTAAAACAGTAGGGAGATCCAGCAAAAAAAATGGCTTACAACCTTCCTCCAACTAAATGCATTTCCATGGAGTCAGGTCATACTAGAGATGTCAGAGAAATCCACAACAGATTCCACTGAATTCAGATTTCTATCAATCTGACCTGTGGATTCCGCAGCGGACCAACTTCTTCCAACTCACATGGATTCCATGGACTTGTTGACTCATTAAACAAACGAACACACAAAACTGGGGGGGATTTGCACAAATTTCACTCGTGCTAGTGCACATCAGCACTAATTCACACTTGTGCTGATATGCATTAGTGCTAATTTAGCACAAATGTGCCCTTGTGCTAATGTACTTTAGCGCAGGTAGAACGAAATTCTCATAAATCCTGAAAAAAATCCAGTTCTGCCAATGAGTGGACAATGGAATGAAAGATGCTTGACAATCCACAACACTGTATCCCTAGCTCATACATTCATCTGCCTGCCACCAACTGTTTTGCACATGCAAGAATGAACTAGCCCTTTATTATCGCTTATGTACCTGCCTGGACCCTAGGATCATTCCCTTCTCCGAGAGCCCCTGCCAAAAGAAGTGAGGTGGGTGGCTACCCAGAAGAGGGCCTTCCCTGCTGTGGCATCCCAGTTGTGGAATGAGCTTGCTAGAGAGGCTTGCCTGGCATCTATGTTGTACTCTTTCCGGAGCCAGGTGAAGACCTTTTTATTTGCCCAGGCATTTTAGCTTTCTAATCATTTAGCTCTGTTGTTTTAAACCTGAGATTGTGTTTTAAATGTATGCATTGCTGCGACCCCCTTCATGGATCACTGCCTTGTTGTGGCGAAGGGGCTTGCATAACTCAGTGAAGCCATAAGCTATGCCGTGCAGGGCCACCCAAGACGGACAGGTCATGACAGAGAGTTCTGACAAAATGTGGTCCACTGGAGAAGGAAATGGCAACCCACTCCAGTATAATTGCCAAGAAAACCCCATGGAACGTTTCACAAGGCTAAAAGAGATGATGCCGGAAGATGAGCCCCTCAGGTCGGAGGGTGTCCAATATACTACTGGGGAAGAGCAGAGGGAATTTCCAAGTAGCGCCAGAAAGAGTGAAGCGGCTGGGCCAAAGCCGAAAGGACACTCAGTTGTGGATGTGTCTGTGGTGAAAAGAAAATCCGATGCTATAAAGAACAATATTGTTTAGGAACCTGGAATGTCAGATCAATGATTCAAGGTAAGCTGGAGGTGGTCAAACATGAGATGGCAAGATTGAACATCGACATCTTGGGAATCAGCGAACTAAAATGGACAGGCATGGATGAATTTAATTCAGGTGACCATTATATATACTACTGTGGGCAAGAATCCCTTAGAAGAAATGGAGTAGTACTCATAGTCAACAAAAAGGTGGGAAAAGCAGTACAGGGGTACAATCTCAAAAATGACAGAATGATCTCAGTACGAATCCAAGGCAAACCATTCAACATCACAGTAATTCAAGTCTATGCCCCAACCACTGATGCTGAAGAAGCTGAGGTTGATCGGTTCTATGAAGACCTACAACACCTTCTAGAACTAACACCAAAAAAAGAGGTCCTCTTCATCATAGGGGATTGGAATGCTAAAGTAGGAAGTCAAGAAACCACCAGAATAACAGGCAAGCAGGGCCTTGGTGTACAAAATGAAGCAGGACAAAGGCTAATAGAGTTCTGTCAAGAGAACACGCTGATCATTGCAAACTCTTTTCCAACAGCACAAGAGGCAACTCTACACATGGACATCACCAGATGGTCAATATAGAAATCAGATTGATTATGTACATTGCAGCCAAAGATGGAGAAGCTCCAGACAGTCAGTAAAAACGAGACCTAGAGCTGACTGTGGCTCAGATCATGAGCTTCTTGTTGCAAAATTTCAGCTTAAATTGAAAACCACTAAACCATTCAGGTATGACCTAAATCATATCCCTTATGAATATACAGTGGAGGTGAGGAATAGATTTCAGGGATTAGACCTGATAGACAGAGTGCCTGAGGAACTATGGACGGAGGTCCGTAACATTGTTCAGGAGGCAGCAACAAAATCCATCCCAAAGAAAAAGAAATGCAAGAAAGCCAAGTGGCTGTCTGATGAGGCTTTACAAGTAGCTGAGGAAAGAAGGGAAGCGAAAAGCAAGGGAGAAAGGGGAAGATATATCCAACTGAATGCAGAGTTCCAGAGAATAGCAAGGAGAGACAAGAAGGCCTTCTTAAATGAACAATGCAAAGAAATCAAGGAAAACAACAGAATGGGAAAGACTAGAGATCTTTTCAAGAAAATCAGAGATCTCAAGGGAACGTTTTGTGCAAAGACGGGCATGATAAAGGACAAAGAAGGCGGGGACCTCACAGAAGCAGATGAGATTAAGAAGAGGTGGCAAGAATACACAGAAGAACTATACAGGAAAGATGAGAATGTCCCTGATAGCCATGATAGTGCGGTCACTGAACTTGAGCCGGACATCCTCGAGAGTGAAGTCAAGTGGGCCTTAGGAAACATTAGTAACAACAAAGCTAGCGGAGATTACAGTATTCCAGCTGAGCTATTTAAAATCCTAAAAGATGATGCTGTTGAAGTGCTGCACTCAATATGCCAACACATTTGGAACACTCAACAGTGACCACAAGACTGGAAAAGGTCAGTTTACATTCCAATTCCAAAGAAGGGCAATGCCAAAGAGTGTTCAAACTACCATACAATTGCACTCATTTCACATGCCAGCAAGGTTATGCTCAAAATCCTACAAGCTAGGCTTCAGCAGTATGTGAACTGAGAACTACCGGAAGTACAAGCTGGGTTCCAAAGAGGCAGAGGAACTAGAGATCAAATCGCCAACATTCGCTGCATCATGGAGAAAGCAAGAGAATTCCATAAAAGTGTCTATTTCTGCTTCATTGACTACGCTAAAGCCTTTGATTGTGTGGATCACAACAAACTGTGGCAAATTCTTAAAGAGATGGGAGTACCAGACCACTTTACCTGTCTCCTGAGAAACCTGTGCGAGTGTCAACAAGCAACAGTAAGAACCAGACATGGAACAACCGATTAGTTCCAAATTGGGAAAGGAGTATGACAAGGCTGTATATTGTCGCCCTGCTTATTTAACTTATATGCAGAGTACATCATGAGAAACACCGGGTTGGATGAATCACAGGTCGGAATTAAGATTACCGGGAGAATTATCAACAACATCAGATACACAGACGATACCACCCTAATGGCAGAAAGCGAAGAGGATCTAAAGAGCCTCTTGTTGAGGGTAAAAGAGGAGAGTGCAAGAGCTGGTTTGAAACTCAACATTAAAAAAAAGAAGTTCATGGCATCTGGCCCCATCACTTCCTGGCATATAGAAGGGGAAGAAATGGAAGCAGTGACAGATTTTATTTTCTTGGGCTCCAAGATCACTGCAGACGGTGACTGTAGCCATGAAATTAAAAGACGCTTGCTCCTTGGGAGGAAAGCTATGGCAAACCTACCTAGACAGAATAGTAAGAAGAAGAGACATCACCTTGCTGACAAAGGTCCTCATAATCAAAGCTATGGTTTTCCCAGTAGTAACGTATGGCTGTGAGAGCTGGACTATAAGGAAGGCTGAGTACCGAAGAATTGATGCTTTTGAACTGTGGTGCTGGAGAAGACTCTTACGAGTCCCCTGGACTGCAAGGAGGTCAAATCAGTCCATCCTAAAGGAAATCAACCCTGACTGCTCATTGGAAGGACAGATCCTGAAGCTGAAGCTCAAATATTTTGGCCACCATGCGAAGAGAAAAGTCACTGGAAAAGTCACTGATGCCGGGAAAGATTGAATTTTGAAGGCAAAAGGAGAAGGGGATGGCAGAGGATGAGATGGCTAGATAGCATTACCGATGCAATGAATATGAACTTGAGCACACTCCGGGAGAGAGTGGAGGACAGGAAGGCCTGGTGTGCTATGATCCATGGGGTCATGAAGAGTCGGACACGACTTAACGAACAACAAATTGCTGCTACATTTTAATCTGGTTGTACTTTTATACTGTAGTTTTAAGCTTTTATATTGTATTTTATGCTGTATTTTTGTAGTTTTAATTTTTGTGAACCACCCAGACAGCTTCAGCTATTAAACAGTATAGAATGTCATAAATAAACAAATATTCTCCTGTGTGTTTTTGTCCCTATTTGGCTGCTTTTGTCCATAATTTGTCTTCTCTGTTTCTGCCACTGGTTTTAACTGCTCCGGCCCACAAATATACTCCTGGACTTTATCACTGCTATATGAACTGCTGCTGTCTTGGAGACAGCACTGCATATGTATATACATGCATTGTGACCAAAATGGGGGACTTTGTACATTTTAACATAAATATTCCTAAGAACGTAAGAAGAGCCATACTGGATCAGACCAAGGGTCCATCTAGTCCAGCATTCTGTTCACACAGTGGCTAACCAGCTGTCGAATGGGAACCCACAAGCAGGGCATGAGCAAAACAGCACCCTCCCACCCATGTTCCCCAGCAACTTGTGTACATAGGTTCACTGCCTCTGGTACTGGAGGCAGCACATAGCCATCAGGACTGGTAGCCATTGATAGCCTTCTCCAGGAATTTGTCCAACCGCCTTTTAAAGCCATCCAAATTGGTGGCCATCATTACTTCTTGTGGTAGTGAATTCCATAGTTTAACTATATGCTTTGTGAAGAAGTAATGTTTCTTCGTATGATTGTTCTTGTTTTGTTTTGTTTGCGCAAGCACCCTATTTGGAGACAGCATTATAAAAGCTTTCAAAACATGTCCCAATTTTTCAGAAAAGATGCCAGAAATCTTAAAGTGCTTTTCCATCTCCAGCTAGACCATCCGTTCTAGTTAATGCCTATAAGGTATCTCTGGAAGCAATGACTGACAGAAGGGGGCTCATCTAAGGACAGGACAGGACAGGACAGGACAGGACAGGACAGGACAGGACAGGAAAGGAAAGGAAAGGAAAGGAAAGGAAAGGAAAGGAAAGGAAAGGAAAGGAAAGGAAAGGAAAGGTTCCTCCTGTGCAAGCACTGGGTCATTGCTGACTCCTAGAGGGACGCCGCTTGCACTGGCATTTTCATGGCAGACTGTAGCGGGGTGGTTTGCCATTGCCTTCCCCAGTCGTGACTACCTTTCCCCCAGCAAGCTGGGTACTCATTTTACCACCCTCAGAAGGATGGAGGGCTGAGTCGACCTGAGCTGGCTACCTGGGACCCGGCTTCCGCTGGGATCAAACTCAGGTCGTGGGGAGAGTTTTCGGTTGCAATACTGCCGCCTACCACCCTGTGCCACACGAGGCTCTCATCTAAGGAGGAGAAGCCTATAAGCAAAATGAGGCAACTTCATGTTTGAGGGGATGGGAATGCTCATGCAGCAGTTGCTCACAAAAAATTATATTTTCCTCCCGATCACTAGATCAGCCCATCACTTCCATTTTGTACAGTCACCACCGGCCAGCAGCTGAGGGGCAAGCAATATGCATACATGCTATGTGGGTGTTTATGTTCCCTTTGTTTGAATGCTGAGGAAATCCATTACTCCAAGCATCAGCCATCTAGCACTTCTAAATCACACTTGCGGGAACAATGAAAACTGTGTCTTCTTAATACATACATGTTGATATTTCTTATCTAATTGCTTCCAATGGGATCCTAAAAATATCCCATGGAGCAAAAGGAACACACATAAGTCAAGAAAGCCGGAGAACAACTGAATGATGTATATGATCCTTGTGAGTCAGGGACAAAACTCCAGGGGTACACTTCTTTCTGTCACTTCGTTACCTGTTGTTTCAGTAAGATAGATGGGTGAAGGTGGCTGGGGGAGAGAGAGAAGCCTATAGCAAACACATAAATCCCAGATGCCTATCTGTATAAGATATAGATGGTAGGGCTGAGATTTAAGGGTACATATTGTGCTTACTTTTGAGGATTTTTTGTTGTTGCTGTTCTGGTGGTTTACTATAACAGAGAATCCATATATATAGCCATATATATAGCCTGCGTTCAGAAATAACCAGAGGTTTGTGTACTCTTTCTTCACTTCACCTCCTCTGGAGTGGCTGCATGGAGGAGATCAGAAGCATTTGCTTCTCTTTTTAACTAACCATGGTTTGTCATTATGCCCAAACTGGGACAAACGGTGGTTAGTTTCAACTATGGTTTGTCCAGACAAGCCAGCTTCAAGCCACGGTTCATGATCCTGGGTTGCTTGGACTAAGGATGGCTGTCGTGGGGAAATCTGGCCCTTTGAGGGCTTGCTGGATTGCCCTCAAGCCCCTGGCTCAGCTTGCATTTGCCAGCCAAGCCACAGGGTTTTTCCTGAAAACTGGGAACTTTCTCGGGGTTTTTCCCCACCTTAAAATCACCATTTATTCAAATCGTGGCCACAATTTGCATAGTTTGTGCAAATTTCAGCTGTAATTTGAGTAAGTTGCACAGATTGCGCCCAAAATTCCCAGCAATTATGCACATTGCAGCTGCAATGTGCATAAATGGTGGTTTTAAGAAGAAAAACAAAAACAATATCCGTGAGCTGGCCTGACTACTTAATACAGATCGAGTTGGGCCAGCTCATGGTTAACTGAGCCAGAGTCCAGGGGGTTGAGCTGGTGAAAGCTCAGTGAACTTCATCCTCTGGATGGATTCCTCTGACATCCCTATTTTGGACAAATCACAGTTAAAAGTAACTGCAGTTCCCAGTTTGGACATAATGACAAACTGCGGTTAGTTGAAAACTGAAGCAAGTGCTTATATTCTGCTCCTGGTGGCCAGACTGGATGAGAGGAGAGGGGGAAGCAGACTTGAGCATGTAACACTAAACTATGGTTTAACATGATGTCAAAACCAGCTCATATATTTTTCTATGAACAACGAATGGTAACTTAACTAGAGATGGATGGGAGCCCCCCCAGTCCAGCTTTTCCGGGCACCTGCCCAGCCCCTGCCCCCACTCGCCAGTCCCTGGACAGCTCTCGAGCCCCTCCCATGCTCAGTGAGCAGCCCACAACTTACCCGCACCCATCCACCTCCACCGCGATCACCGCGTTTTTGAAAAACATGGTGATCAGAAGCCTGTATCCACAGACTTATATGCAGAAAGTGCTATGAATCTTGCATATGTAGGAGATTCATGGTGCTTTTTGCTTATAAGTCTATGTGTGTCCATAGATGTATATGCAAAAAGCACTGTGAATTGCCCATATACAAACGTTTCATGGCACTTTTTGTGTATATGTCTACGGACACAGACTTTCGATCGCCATGTTTTTAAAAAACATGGTGATCAGAAGTCTGTGTCCACAAACTTCTATGCAGAAAGTGCTATGAATCTTGCATATGTAGGAGATTCATGGTGCTTTTTGCTTATAAGTCTATGTGTGTCCATAGATGTATATGCAAAAAGCACTGTGAATTGCCCATATACAAACGTTTCACGGCACTTTTTGTGTATATGTCTACGGACACAGACTTTCGATCACCATGTTTTTAAAAAACATGGCAATCCCTGCGGAGGTGGATGGGACTGGGTCAGTTGTGGGCTGCTTGCTGACTGTGGGAGGGGCTCAAGCTGGGAGGCACAGCTCAGCAGATGTGAGCGCAGGTGGTCTGATGGATTTGCAGACCAAAATGGGCGCCCGTGCCATCCCTAAACTTAACATTTAGTGAACAAATACCTGGGGAAAAACTAGCCTTCCTGCAGGTTGTGAAGGGTCGGGGGGTCTAATATTAGGCCACAAACTGAGACTTAATTCTAGACTTTGGGAGGACTTCTTAAAAAGAAACAGGTTTGACTTTCATCTGATTGATTAGAACTCTCTAATGAGACATGAAAAGGTTTCTTAGATGCCTTGCTAGCACTCAATTTACATGGCACCATCTAGAACAGAAGTGCAGAAACTCAGGCCAGGGGGCAGGGTTGGAATCCATCCGACTGGGGATCCTGAGAATGCCATGCCCCTCCTCCTGGCCTCACCCCCTTTCCTATAACCACCAATCATTTGGTGGTTTCCCAGCTTTTCTTTTCCCCATTCTAAATGGCTGAAATGACTTTCCTAAGGCTGAGTTACAGGGCAATAAGAGCTTTTGGCTAAAATGTGCTGGTATGTTTGGTCCTGCCCTTTTTTGCCTTCACCCACCCACTACCTGCTACTAGAATGCAGCCCCTGAGAGCTTTTCCGAAATGGAATTTGGCCCTTAGGCTGAAAGAGTTTCTGCACCCCTGATCTAGAAGTTGTATTTATTCATTTGTTTCATTTATATCCCTTTTTTCATGTAGAATGCTCAGGATCCCATGAGATGAGTTTTGCTTATGCACATGTCACTCTTAACTCCCACAAACAAAAGGGAGCAATTTTTGGTAATTTTCCCCTTCCCCCCAGGATACCCTGACTGCTTCCCCTGAAAATCTGTTTGGGAGGTTTGGGAGACCCTCCACTCACACACATGGGAAGATTTGGAGCTGCAAGGCTGGGAAAATCACAAAAATTGCCTCCCGCAATGTACAGAAGTCACTTACCTTTTCGAACGGATGTACTAAAGTCACTTAACTTTTCGAAGGGTGACAGTCATGGTGGGGGGGAGGCACTCCGTACCTCCCCCTGAAATCCTACCCTGGCCAGCTCCGCTCTACGGCGACTCTGCAGAGCCACCAGCCGGGTGCATCCGCACAGCAGGTCTGCGGACGCAAATGGCAGCCAGCGTAGCGGCCGCCATTTGCGTCCCTTTGTTGAGCCATAATAGGCTACGTAAACACTTTCGTAGCATATCACAGCAAAAGAAGGGATGCAAATAGCGGCCACTATGCATCCCCGCTTTTGCAGTGATAGGCTACGTACATTTTTACGTAGCCTATCATGGCTAAAAAACTAGGGAACACAAATGGTGGCTGCCATAGCTGCCGCCATTTGCGTTCTCTTTTTTTTTTTTTTTTACTGTGATAGGCAGGCTACGTAAATTTTTACGTAGCCTATCACCACGTCCGCAGGGACACAAATGGCATCCCTGTGTTAGCCGTGATAGGCTACATAAATATTTATAAATACTTACGTAGCCTATCACGGCTAAAATGGTGACGCGAATGGCGGCCACAGATGCGGCCACCATTCGCAGAGCAGCACAAATGGCTGCAGGTGAGTGCTCTGTTTTGTGCGCCTTTCATGGGGGGGGGCGAAGGGCTTCGTTCCGCCATGGGTTTTGGGGGGCCGAATGCACTGGCATTTGGTCTCACCAAGATCCATGGCAGAATTCTCCACCATCCCTACCTCTCCCTCAGTCCACTTGTGGGAGCCTGAATGGATAAAAGTAGGGATGTACGAAAGTCACTTACCTTTTCGTGGATTCTGTTCATGGGGGGGAGGCGTTCCATCCCTCCCCCCAGAATCCTCGACGGGGGGGGGAACAATCCGGTCCTCCCCCCCAGAATCCTCGATGGCTGGCTGTGCTCTGCGGCAGCTCTGCGGAGCAGCCAGCCATCCCAGGCCAGGGCCGTCCGCAGCCGGATTTCTGGCCGCGGAGGGCTCTGGGTAAAAAAAAAAATGGGTACACAGATGGCAGCGGCTACGACTGCCGCCATTTGAGTTCCTTATTTTTCTTCGTCTTAGTCTACGTAAATATTTACGTAGACTAAGATGAAGAAAAATAAGGAACGCAAATGGTGGCGGCCGTAGCTGCCGCCATTTGCATACGCGTTTTTTTTTACCCAGACATGATAGGCTACGTAAGTCTTTACATAGCCTAGTATCACGTCTATGGGGGGGGGGACACATATTGCAAATGGCGGCGGCAGCAGCTGGTCGGAAGACCAGCCGCCGCTGTTACCGCCGCCGAAACCACCACTGGAGCCGCCGCCATCTGAAACATCCGCCCCAGGTAAGTCTCGTCCCGGGGGGGATCCATGGGGGGCAGGGAAGCAGGCCATTCCGCGATGGATTTCGGGGGGCCAAATGCACTGGCATTTGGCCTCACCGAGATCCGTCACGGAATTCTCTGACATCCCTAGATAAAAGGCCTTTCCATCTATAGAAGAGCTCCTTCTCTGAACATGTTGTATTTGCTCCTTATGGATAGGTTTTCACACCTTAGCTGCTGAACAAACCATAAGTTATTTGTGTTAATCAGGATGTAAGAAACATAAAGAAAGTGCACCTGCTCTGTAGGTCAAGAGGTATTAGTACTGATAGAGAATATGAATTTAAAAGAATGTGAGAGAAGGTCTTAATAAAACATCTGTTTACTTCGACCAGAACAATCAAATCACATTTACGGGATAACAAGGTAACAATGACAACATAGAACATATACAAAAATATAATACTCTTAGAGATAATACGCAACAATGCATTTCAAAAGCTTTGTAAGAATTCCTTAGGAGCTTGCCTTAAAAAAAAACAACTTACCTAAATGACCTTTCTGAACTGTCCCAAAGGAAAATAGAAGGCATGATGAGGACAAATATTCTCATCCTGAAATCTCTCTGGACTCGCTCCAATATTTATACCCTAAATTTTTATCGTCTTGCAGAAACTACTGACTAGAAAAAGGACTCTAATCATCACTCTTAAACAATGACCTGACTAAAGTGTGTGTGTGTGTGTGTATGTGTGTGTGTGTGAGAGAGAGAGAGAGAGAGAGATTTAGATATGTTCAGCCGTGTGTGTGTGTGCGTGTGTGTGTATATATATACACACACACACACATACACACACACACACACTAAAACAATCAATCAATCAAAAAAAATTAAAAAGAGCTTAAAACATTTAAGGGGCTTTTCTACATGAGTCTTTTAACCCGCCACTTTACGAAGGCTTCTGCTTCCAGAATCTTTGTGGGGTTAAGATTGGCTCCTTTACATCCCCCCCCCCCCGGGAAGGTCTTTCTTTGCCTTTCTATATGTTTCATTACACAATCACTAGATGTCACTGTGGTATAGTAGAATTGTGCAACTACATGAGGGTTTCAAGCCATCATTCACAGAAATCCCAGACTTCCCACCTTAGAAAAGAAATGTTATAATGGTTGCAAAGCACAGGAGAGACCCTGGATGATGATGATGTCGTGTAAAGCACCTGTGAACTACCATGAGTGAGGAATCGCAAGTGCACAATAAATGCCTCATGTAGAATGGCTCAGGGTCATATTTGAATTTACTTCCTTTGACACATGCTCCAATATAACTGGTTTGACGCTTCCAAAATATTTTCACAAAGGGAACAATCCTATGGCCTCTAGTCTAGACAGCGGCTAGATGGCCATAGGATTTGCTGTTTTCTGGGAGCCAACCTCAGAGCCCACGCTCCTCATTTGGTTCCCAGAAAACTGACCTCCCTCCACATCCACGCTGCCTCAGAGGCAGTGCGGAGAAGCCCTATCCTCTGTGCATGGAAGAGGAGAATGGAGAAGCTGAAAAGGGGCAGGGTTGGGGGCATTCCAGAGCGGGGAGAACGGAACTGCATGTACAACACATCCCATGTGTTGTACAGCAGCCTCCTCTCTCACTTGGCCCCCCTGCGGCTAGACAGCTGAAAACAACTATCTAGCAGAAAAAGCAGGGCAGGAGAGGCGTGGAGGGAACGATCCCTCCCCCCGTGCTTCTCCTGCCTTGCTTTGGACAGGTCACCTCCAAGTTTGGAGGCAACTGGCTATCTAGATAGGATTGCACCCTAAATGCTCATTTTAACATGTTAGGTATTAGCAAGACTAGCTTAACCAAGTTCCTTCCACTGAAGCTGTTGTCAAAGATAGCAATGTAGCAGATGGAAAACAGATGAACAAGGTCTAGTCTTTGTTTGCAAATGCTGATTAGCAAAGGCTGAATTAAGAGAGCTAGCCAAAAATAAGCTGAATCACCTAGACTACAAACAAGTATTGCAAAGAAGAGTGACTATAACTCATATTTCCTAATTTCTTCTTACATTCTATGAGACAATTTATTATTATTAGTATTATTATTATTAATCATCATCAATTAACTTACATCAACATCTGGGACTAGACACTTGGAAGTATGCATGTATATTTGGGATGGGTGGGGTAAAAGGAGAATGATCGATGGGAGGATTTAGCATGCAACAAGCTGTATTCTTTTCCCCCTTCTCTGTGCACACTATTGACTAGCCAGTTCTATCTGACATCGGTCCCCTTTGTCTCTGTGAGCACCAAGCTTTGGCCCTGGCTGTGTAGGTATTCATGCATGGGAATAATAAACCGAAATGAACAACAAGGTAATGTAATAAAAAATATCCTAGAAATTCTTGGTTGTATAACACAAGACAACACATTTCAGACTACCTCTGATTTTTTTTCCCCTGTGTATATAAACCCACCATCATTAAGGTCAAAACTCGATGATACCAGAAATATGTAGAATACATGCTGAGGTGGGTTAACCCTTTCCTCCCATCCCACGCTATGGTCCCAATGAAAATTGCCCTCAGGAAGATACTAATTTCCTGCTCATGGTTGTTTATCATGACCCTCCAGTTTTGCTTCTGTGTCTAAAGATCACTTTCAGTGAGTTTTTTTAGAGCAAGGGAAATGAAGTATTTATTTGTGAAGGTGAAAGAAAACGCCTTTTCTACTTGTGTATTTGCACTATTCGAATATACCATAGTGCTGCCTAGAGGTTATGTAGCAGAAAAGTAGGAAAGGAAACAGTCTTCTTATAGGGCTTGAATCTCAATTCTGTGATTAAACCAAAAGTAGATAGAGCTAGGGATGTTCGAAAGTCACTTACCGTTTCGTGGATCTGCTTCGCGGTGGGGGGGGGGTAGGCGCTCCCAGCCAGCAAGCCACTCCCGTCCCTCACCCTAGAATCCTGCCCGGCCAGCTCCGCTCTGCAGGGATTCCACAGAGCCGCCGGCCGGCTCCGCCCACAGCTGGACATCCGGCCGCTGGGCAGCAGGGCCGTAGCCGCCGCCATTTGTGTCCCTGTATTTAATCGTGATAGGCTATGTAAAGACTTACGTAGCCTATCACAGCAAAGTAAAAAAAAAGTGTATGCAAATGGTGGCAACTACGGCGGCCACCATTTGCGTTCCTTATTTTTTGCCGTTTTAGTCTACGTAAATATTTTACAAAAAGGATCAAAAAGGAACGCAAATAGCACCACTATGCTATTTGCGTTCCCCTTTATTTTTGCCGTAATAGTCTACATAAATATTTACGTAGACTAAAAAGGCAAAAAATAAGGAACGCAAATGGCGGCCACCATAGCCGCCACCATTTGCGTACGTCGTTTTTTGTTTTGTTTTTTACCCATACGTGATAGGCTACGTAAGTCTTTATGTAGCCTATCATGTCTGGGTAAAAAATAATAATAAAAAAGACCAGACTGCAAATGGCAGCTGCGGCAGCCGGTCGGAAGACCAGCCACTGCCGAAGCCGCTGCTGGAGCCGCCGCCATCTGGAACATCTGCCCCAGGTAAGTCTCATCCCGGGGGGGCATCCGCGGGGGGGATCCGTGGGGGGGCAGGCCATTCCACCACAGATTTCAGGGGGCTGAATGCCAGTGCATTCAGCCTCACTGAAATCTGTGGCGGAATTCTCCGCCATCCCTAGATAGAGCAGATTAATAGCCTCATGTAGAAGAGCTCATTATCACCAGCAACCACTTCCTTTCGGTGGTAAATAACTTCAGGATAGAGCCATTTTCATTAAAACTACAGTGTGAGCTCAAAGGGTTAAGCTCTACCTTCCCACATGCCATTATCCCAGACTTGATCACCACACACACATGCACACACCCCTTCTATTTAATTAAAACAAAAACAAACCAGATACATGGAATGTAATGATGCATTTTACCTAAATTTACCCCATTAGGCCTCAGTTTCCTCTCTTTGTTGCTTCACTCTGCCCCATATTTAAATGTATTTTGAGGAATGTAGTTTCCTCTTTTACCAAGCTCCTGTTTTCCTGTGAACATCACAAAGGAATGTTCTTAATCAGCTAATTTGATTCCCAAGATCTCCCCTTTGTTGGATAAACATTTCGTTTGATAATTTATCTTAGTTTATCTGGATTCATATTCCAAGCAAGGCATACAGTATCTCACTAATCAGTAAGAATGATGCTCTCATTATGTTGTTCCAGTGGCTACAAGATAATTAATGTCTATTGATAGACATATTCAAAATACCATTAATTATGTTATTAATGATTTTAATTAACTTCAAATGCTTCATGTTTTCCAATAAGATGATCGTATTTTTTTAAAATGCTTCCTGCACAGTCTTCACTCATTCCCTGGTGTTTGTTTACGACAATGATTTATCTACGACTGTAAGGATGTGACTTCGGAAATTAACTTTAATTCTGTTTTATTAGCTAGTTTTTTTTTTATTCTTGCCAACAATAAAAATTTAATAACAAAACAATTGGATGCATTTATTTCTAGTTGCCTCACCTTTTGTCTGGTCTCCTGCGTGGAGTCCTTTTTTGTATTGAGTTGTTCCAGGAAGAGATGGCACTATAAATGCTATTTTGCCAGTGGTTGTGAAAAACTATTTAATACTCCCAAGTTTTTAACTTGTATGTATAGTGCAATAATGAGGATACAATTATAATGGTCCTAATATAGCGTGTGCCTTTTGGGGAAACTTGCTGTTGTTGTTAGCTTCCTATTTCTAAGACTAATATCCTTTCCCATTAAAGTTAATTTAAACTGAGGAAAACTGTCGTACCAATAATCCTAAGGCACCTAAAATATTTTTATTTATCCTTGGAAAAGAAATCACAGCCACTGTTAACACATAAGGTCCACCATACAACAGTGCAAGCAGGACTACGAATGGGTGAGAAATTCATCCTGTTGAGGGGTTTGTTTGTTTGTGTTTTACACATTTACCCAATTCACACCTCCAAGCAAGCGGAGACAGGGTTGCATACAACAGATACAAGATCTGCATTTTTACAAGCTTTTACAACCCATCTCGTCTTAGAAAAAATCTGCGGAAGAGGTGTAATTATAAGAGTGTGATCCTGGATGTAATTCTATGCAAGACAGAATGGCACGCACCCCTAAACTGTAGAAGTAGTGGTTGCTAATAGTTTTCCTATCTTTTTAGATGCACCCACAATGACATCAAACTCACCAACTGCACTTTGGAAAATATGTAATGGTTAATATCAATTCTCTCTGCTTTCTACAATCAGTTAGATAGGGTTAAAGCGCAGTCCTATGCATGTTTAAGACGGGGGGGGGGAATCCTGGAACACCCAACATGGCTGGCTGGGGCATGCTGGGAGCTCTAGGGCTTCTAAATATACATAGGATTACACCCTTAATGGGAGCGGCTATCCAGAGAAGTTTTCATTGTGCCTGTAAAAAAACCTAACCTTTCCCAGTGGTGCCATTTTACCATGACACATTGCAGCTTCCCTTATATTGTGTAATTCTTGACTCCAGTGCATCATTCATTATGACTTGCTGGATTTGTTCAATGTTGCAACTGAATGATTTATTTTCATTTATATCTTCTATTGTACCATTCTTTTCTCAGAGTGAGATTTCTTCCTAATTATTTAGGACAAACATTTTACCCAATGAAGTGTGGCCTTCCCTTTCAGGGAATGGAACTTCCATGCACCAGGGATGAATCCAGCATAACCTCTGAAATTTAATATCATGCTTGCAGATATGTTCCCTCTACTGCCAAACTGCTACACACACTGAGGCAGCTGCAATTCAGGGATTTCCCATTGTGCCTTTCCAGAGCCTGTCTTCTTTCTAAAAGGGCCTACTTTCCCTTAGGCTTGAATAAATGCAAAATGTTACCAAGCTCAGCATCTTTGAAAGACCCTGGCCATTTTGTGGCAAGCAGGATGAAACAGCCCGCATACATCTCACAGACCTGCTTTAAATTAGCAACAGATGATTTTTTCTTTTCTCATTTCATTAGTAAGAAAATTACAGATCAAAAAGTTGGCTTTCAAAATTGCAGGTCTGATGGTAATGTTTACATTTTAGATGTAAGTTCAAGGTTAGGTGCATACAGCATTTACTATTATCTAACTACTAAGTTAAAGTATTCACTTGCTGCAAAATACATGGTTTCTGTCTAGTGAACTTGGACCTTCTCAACTTGCCAGTGGTATCATGAATGTAGCAGGAAAATGCTACCCTCCAAAAACTGAGTTTCATTTCTGGAAATACTGCACACATAGCATATCAATAAATACCCTTAATGTGATCTAATTTCTAGATAATTTCAAATTAACTGTTTTAATTACTTTGACATTTGAAAGTAACTGTTTTAAAGGTGGCAATTTAGCATCTTCAGCCATACTTTGTAGTTGGGGGGGCGGGATCTAGCACCTGGGAGAAAATGTTATTGAAAACAATAGTGTTTTCTTTTAATTCATCACATTAATGAGGTCATGATTCATTATTTGCAATACCCAGAGGCATCATTCAAACACAGAACTAACTGTGTGTACTGCAAAACGCTGAGACTGTAACTTGCATTCTTCTGCTATCCTTCACTTCTTTCTGTGGATTGTGTCACCCATTTTTCCTTATTGGCTATGGCTAGGCTCCAAGGAACTGGGCAACTGATTCCATACACCCAAGGGAGATTTGGATTTCTTGACAACTTCTCCCTACTGCATGGCAAAGTATTTTTGAAACTAAGAGGAGCTTCAAAAGCAGTTTGTGTCTCCTGTTTATTTATATTTATAATTTATTTATTAACATATTTCTGTTTTAATAGGTTGACTTTAAAGGCAAAAGTCATTGCAAGGCTGCTCACATAATCAAACCTAATACAATAAAGTATTATAAAGATGAAACAGCAAAACGTAATGAAATCAACAAACACCAGCAACAAAACATCTAGTTCAGGCGGTACTAAAATCATGTGAAACATAATTGCAACTAAAAAAAAAACCCAGAACAGGCCACTGCCATAGCACCCTCTGCTGGCAGGAAACAGTTATTTGACCAAAAATTTGAGGACAAATAATTTGTTAAATGCTTCATCACATTAATGGAAAATCCCACTGCCTTACTGGGGCTTTCTGCTTCTGGATTCTTTGTGGGATTACGATCAGCTCCATTACCTTGGTGGACATGAGCAACCACATGGTTTGAATGGAAAACTTCCATTTTGGCAGTTTTCCTATGTTTTCTTTAGACCTCACCATCTAGAGCTATGGAAGCATTACACACTACTGATTCTGCACATCTTCAAAAAATACCTGATTTGGGGCACAATGCTATTGAGATAGACGGTTGCCGCCAACTTCCTCTGAAGTTGGAGGCGACTACCTATCCAAAGCAGGGTGGCTAAAGCATGGAGGAGAGGATTCTTTCTGTGCTCCAGCTGCCCTGCAGTTTGCCTTAGATGCCCGATTTGGCGCATCTAAGTGCAGCTTTGGGGAGGAGGCAGGAACGGGGCTGAAGACCTCATAGGAAGCTGTCCAAAACAGCTTCTGCAGTCTCTCCTCTCCCCATCGCCGGGAATGCCCCCTTTTCACCCTGTCTATGCACCATGTTATGAGCATGGACAGGCAAGAACAGGCAGCTGCTGCTGTTATCTCCAACCCAGCTATGACGGGGAGGGGTGGAGAGCACCGTTTCCTGGCTATGAGTTTGTAGCACTGTCCATGAGCTTTGAGGTGGGAAAATGAAAAATCCTATCTCCCCCAGATGCTGCCCAAGGGACATAAAAGTGCTCTCTCCGTCCAGTGTGTTTTACAGTGGGATAAACCTGAAAAAGTGTGGGATGGGCCCTGGATGTCAACAACGTCATGTAATGGACCCGCAAACTTCCATGAGTGGCCAATCATGATGAGCATGCAATAAATTGCTGATGTAGAGATGCTCTTTGTTTCAGTTTTGCTGATTCATCAGCATGTTTGCTTGACAGTAAGTCCCACTGAATTCAATGGCATGGCACACTGGTTTTATTTTTTAACATGCCTGATTGAAACATTGCCTTTTCTTTGAAGGGGTATTTAACCCTGCATCTCTGGAATAAAATGGACTGATGAAGGAATGATCTACCTACTCTGTAAAAGTGTGGGTTTTCCTGTAGATATGCAAGTGCTGTCCACTATTGGTTACCATATGATCCTGGCTCGGTTCAAAGACAGGCTGCTGTCTGCCTGGCAAACCTGTTCCAGACTAACATGTTTTAAATAACATACAAGGAGCTTGGTGTGTGTAACTTTTTGACTAAATAGTCAAGGCAGTACAATGACCATTTATTTAAGGTATTTAGGAGAGCAATGGAGATTAGATTAGAATATTTCTAGAAAAATACTTTTTATTGAGAAAGTATAACAAAATAGCAATCAAATATTTAACTAGTCAAAGCTTTCCAGGAATGGGGAGAGAAAGAAAGCAACTGAGAAAGGCAGCGAAAGAGAGTCAGACAGAGAAAATAAATGTTTTAAATATGACAGGATTTTTTGTTTTGTGTTTTGCTTTTACTGTTTTGCTGAGGGGTGGGAAGCAAAAAATTGAAACAATCCATTTCAAGGTGAGTGAAAGGGCTTCAAAATGACCATTGTCATTTCGAGCCAGCCCTAATTTAAACAGCTCTGTCATTTTCTATCCTGCATAAACGTTATTCACAATTGACCCATTCCAGAGTAAGAGGCATTAACCTGGTTTGCATGACACAGTGTGGTTTGTCGTGGGTTATTTAACCCATGATGAGCTGCACTGCCTGTGGGCACCACTTTGCATATCCAACCCCCACACGGGGCTTGTCATGTCATGCAAACTTGGTGATGCAAGGATTAAGCAACCCTCACATAAAGCATGGCCTGTTCTAGGGTTATGTGAGGGTTGTTTAAGGGGGTTGGATATTCAAAATGGTGGCCACACATGCCCCATATGTACCACAGCCTCACTATGAGTTATTTAACCCATGGGTTACTTAACTCACAGTGAAGCTGCAGCACATGCAGGGCACATATGGTCACAATTTTGCATATCCAACTCCTGCTCAAGGGGTGTCATTTCATGCAAACTAGCCCATCCTTAGCAGCACCTGTTGAAATCGTCATAGGGTTGGAGAGTATGCTGCTTTGGTAGCTTTTTTGGCAGAACATCAGGGCAAAAAATGGTTTGAATGAATGAATGAATGAAATGCATTGTTCAAACCCTTGAAACATCATTAAGGCATCCATAATATCAAGCTATTATATACATACATACATACATACATACATACGTATAAAATTTTAAAAAGCTGGAGTTTACTACAGCTAATTTAATTTCACCCTGTAGTTCATTGTTTTCTCATGCTGATCCTTCTCAAAGGAAATACTGAAAACAATGGCTCAGGTTGCATTATCCTTTCAGATGGTTAGCAAAACACATCACTAAGAACGGCATAAAAGAATGCCACAATATGAACACCCCCTTCTGAGTCTTTGAGCTATTCAGAAAAAGTGAAAGAGACTTGAGACCATCCAGCTGTGAGTCCTACAGGACCAGGACCCTGCTTCTCTGCCTGGATCTTCTCCACCTGGCCTGGGAAGTTAGGGCCCCAACCTGACTCAGCGTATGAAGGCTGCTCCTGCTGCTGGAGGAGCCAGAGACCACCTAGCTGTGAGTGCCGAAGGGCCTGTACCCTGCTTCTCCACCTGGCTTTCTGATGGCCTGAGTATGTGCCTGGGAGGGAGGATACTGGGTCAATTGGGAGGACCTGGGGTGGGGGGGCAATCAGTGTAGTGACAGGTAGGAGATATGGCATTGTGAGGAGGACTTGCTAGGTAAGGAGAACATGACCCACACAGTTAATGGCCATGCCATGTTCTGGTCCTCCCCGCACCCTCAGGTTTGGTGTTTGATCTGTCAGCCTGCCCTTGGGTCTCCGGGTGCTGCTTTTAAATGCCAGATCGATTCAGAATAAGGCCCCCCTTATCCATGATTTAATAGTGGATGAGGTGGCCAATCTGGCATGTATAATTGAGACCTGGGTGGGTGAGCAGGGAGGAGTCAGTCTCTTCCACCAGCTATGCCCACTAGGATACCTGGTCCATCATCAGGGAAGGATTGAGGGCTGGGGAGGGGTCACTGTGGTCTATAGGAATTCCATCTCCCTCTGGAGACTTCCTGTCCATGTGACTACTCATCTGGAGTGTTTTCACCTTGTGTTGGGTCAGTAGGACAGATTAGGGATTCTGTTGGTGTACCACCCACCCCACTGCTCAACGGACTCCCTAGGTGAGCTGTTGGAGGTGCTCTCCGGTGTGCTGCTGAGATCTCGCAGACTGTTGGTTCAAGGGGAAGTCAACATTCATGCTGAGGGCACCTTGTCTGGGCCAACTCAGGATTTCATGGTTTCCATGACAGCCATGGGACCGTCCCAATATGTCATTGGCCCAACACATGTAGCGGGGCACACTTGAGACCTGGTTTTCTCAACTGGATGTGGAGATGGTGATCTGAAGGTGGAGGACTTTGTATCAGTCCTTTTGTCATAGTCAGATCACTGCCTGCTGAGGTTTAGACTTACAGCAGCTTTTCTCCTTTGCAAGGGTGGGGGACATATTAAGATGGCTCTCCCCCAGGGCTAATGGATCTGGGGGGTTTCCAGAGGGCTCTGGGGGGTTTCCAGTTGATATGGCTGGTGCTCCTGTCAAAGCCCTGTTAATGCAGAAATGGCCTGAGCGGTTGACACAATCACTTCTGAGAACCCTCTCTAGAATAGAGCTTGTACGGCTCCATGATATACCCAGAGCTGAGAATGATTAAACAAAATAGGAGACAGCTTTAGTGCAGGTGGAGAAAAACTCCTAGTGAATGCAATCAAACCCTGGTATGTGCCTGTGGCCAGGTATATACAAAGGTAGTGAGAGCAACAAGGAAAAAATATTTCATTGCCTCTATTCAATCATCCATATGCTGCCCAGCTGAGCTTTTTAGGGTTGTCTGGGGCCTTTTACATTCTGGCCCTAAGGAGGCTATGGAACCATCTGAGGCCTGCTGTAATGCAGTGGCTAGGCACTTCCAGAATAAAATCTCTTGCATCTGTCAGGACTTAAACTCCAGTATTACTGCAGGTGAATCTGGTGAGGTATCCAGAGCACAGTCTTGTCCAGTTTTCTGGGATGAGTTTCAGCTGATACAGCTCGAGGATGTGGACAATGTGCTTGAACAGGTTCATGCAACCACTTCCATACTGGATACTTGCCCATCTTGGCTAATAAAAACTAGCAGGGAGGGAACAGCTGGCTGGGCTAGGGAGGTGATTAATGCTTCCTTGCGAGAGGGAGTGGTCCCGGGCCACCTGAAAGAGCTGGTGCTGAGGGCACTCCTGAAGAAATCCTCCCTAGACCTGGAAAAATGTAATAATTATAGGAAGGTTGCAAATGTTCCATTCCTGGACAAGGTCCTTGAGCAAGTGGTTGTCAACCAGGTCCAGACACCCTTGGATGAGACCGATTATCTGGATCCATTTCAATCGGGGTTCAGGCCAGGTTTTGGCACAGAAATAGCCTTGGTCACCCTGTATGATGACCTATGTCAGGGGAAAGACCGGGGGACTGTGACCCTGCTGATTCTCCTTGATCTCTCAGCAGCTTTCGATACCTTCAACCATGGTATCCTTCTGGGATGGCTCTCTGAGTTGGGAGCGGGAGGCACTGCATTGCAGTGGTTTCACTCCTACTTGGAGGGTCAGCTCCAGAGGGTGGTTCTTGGGGAACTGCTCGGCCCTGTGGATTCTCCAATATGGGGTTCCACAGGGGTCAGTTTTGTCCCTCATACTGTTCGACATCTACATGAAACTGTTGAGTGCGGTCATCCAGAGTTTTGGAGTGTGCTGTCATCAGTATACTGATGACACACAGTTCTATTTCTCATGTGGATGTGCTGAATCAGTGGATGGCTGCAACAATGGGGCTAATGGATGAGGGCTAATAAACTGTAGTTCCATCCAGACAAACTGAGATGTGGTTGGTGGGTGGTTCTGCTGACAGGATGGAGGGTGTTCAACCTGTTCTAGAGGAGGTTGCACTCCCCCTGAAGGAGCAGGTCCATAGCTTGGGGGTCCTCCTGGAACCATCTTTGTCATTTGAGGTTAAGGTGGCTTCACTGGCACAGAGTGCCTTCTTACAACTTTGGTTGGTGGCCCAGCTACACCCCCATCTGGACAGGGATAACCTGGCTTCAGTTGTCTATGCTCTGGTAACCTCCAAGTTAGATTACTGCAATGCGCTCCATGTGGGGCTGCCTTTGAAGACAGTTGGGAAGCTGCAGCTTGTGCAAAATGCAGCAGCCAGATTAAGAACTGAGCCTACAAGGTCCTCACATATAAGACTGACTGCCCACTTGCACTGGCTGTCTATATGCTTCCGAGCTCAATGCAAGGTGCTGGTTTTAACCTATAAAGCCCTACATGGTTTGGGACCGCAATACTTGATGACACACCTCTCCCAAAATAAACCTACCTGTACTCCACCCACGTTTAGCATCTAAAGGTCCTCCTCTGAGCGCCTCCTCCAAGGAAAGCTCAGAAGACAGCAATGAGGGAGAGGGCCTTCTCAGTGGTGGCCTCCCACCTGTGGAATGAGCTCCCTGATGAGCTCTGCTTGGCACCAACATCATTATCTTTTTTGGCACCAGGTTAAGATATATTTCTTTCCCTGGGGCATTTGGCAGCAGATGATGAGTTTTAATCAGTCCTGGATGTGTCTTTAGCTATGACTGATGGTTCAAAGTTCTTTTTAGTTATATGTTTGTGTATATTGTCTGTGCTTTTTGTAAATGGCTTTAAAACTTTTTATATAGTATTTTAATGTTTTAACTTCTGTAAACCACCCAGAGAGCTTTGGCTATGGGGCTGTATAGAAATGTTGATAATGATAATGATAGTGATAATGATAATGATAATGATAGAGGCACTACATGTGTAGGAGAGATGGGGTGTGTATGTAGGGGGCGTGTCTACTCCTGTAATAAATCCCTCCTTCCCCCAGGCCCCCCTAAGCTGTTTAACTCTGTATTAACATAAATATTTCTCATTTCCATTATCACACAAGTGGAAATATTTCTTTCCTGCACATCAGTGTTTGGACAATACCAACTTGTCCTCAATGCCTCTGGTGAAGGTTACTATATCACAGTAAGAACATAAGGACATAAGAAGAGCCGTGCTGGATCAGACCAAGGGTCCATCTAGTCCAGCATTCTGGTCACACAGTGGCTAACCAGCTGTTGACTGGGAACTCACAAGCAGGGCATGAGCAAAACAGCACCCTCCCACCCATGTTCCCCAGCAACTGGTGTACATAGGCTCACTGCCTCTGGTACTGGACATAGCATATAGCCATCAGGACTAGTAGCCACTGATGTGCATTGTTAGGGATAAACATGGCTGCCCTTGTTGTCCTGCTAGGAGCAGGCATGTTTTTCCCTAAGCAATGCAAGTGGAAGGACATTATGCCATGATGAGGCATCCTTCACCAGAGGCACTGTGGGCAAGATGTCCCCAGATTGGAAGAGGAGCACTGCTTTCCCACAGTGGCAAAGCCAAAAAGAAAAGGGAGGGAGGGAGGGAGGGGAGGGAGGAAGAAAGGCAGACAGAAAATCTGCTACTGACTATTAAGTATTTCCCTCCCCCCCACCCCAAATTATAAGTTGTATGAACTGCCTGGAGAGCTTTGGCTCTTGGGCGGTTATTGTTGTTGTTGTTCAGTCATTAAGGCATGTCCGACTCTTCGTGACCCCATGGACCATACCACGCCAGGCCTTCCTGTCCTCCGCTTTCTCCCGGAGTGTGCTCAAGTTCATATTCATTGCATTGATGCTATCTAGCCATCTCATCCTCTGCCGTCCCCTTCGCCTTTTGCCTTCAATCTTTCCCAGCATCAGGGTCTTTTCCAGGGAATTTTCTCTTCGCATTAGGTGGCCAAAATATTTGAGCTTCAGCTTCAGGATCTGTCCTTCCAATGAGCAGTCAGGGTTGATTTTCTTTAGGATTGACTTTGACTTCTTTGCAGTCCAGGGGACCCGTAAGAGTCTTCTCCAGCACCACAGTTCGAAAGCATCAATTCTTCGGCGCTCAGCCTTCCTTATAGTCCGGCTCTCACAGCCATATGTTGCTACTGGAAAAACCATAACTTTGATTATACGAACTTTTGTCAGCAAAGTGATGTCTCTGCTTCTTACTATGCTGTCTAGGTTTGCCATAGCTTTCCTCCCAAGGACCAAGCGTCTTTTAATTTCATGGCTACTGTCACCATCTGCGGTGACCTTGGAGCCCAAGAAAGTAAAATCTGTCACTGCTTCCATTTCTTCCCCTTCTATATGCCAGGAAGTGATGGGACCAGATGCCATGATCTTCGTTTTTTTAATGTTGAGTTTCAAACCAGCTCTTGCACTCTCCTCTTTCACCCTCAACAAGAGGCTCTTTAGACCGTCTTCGCTTTCTGCCATTAGGGTGGTATCGTCTGCGTATCGGAGGTTGTTGATAATTCTCCTGGCAATCTTAATTCTGACCTGTGATTCATCCAACCCAGCGTTTCTCAAGATGTACTCTGCATATAAATTAAATAAGCAGGGCGACAATATGCAGCCTTGTCATACTCCTTTCCCAATTTGGAACCAATCGGTTGTTCCATGTCCGGTTCTTACTGTTGCTTCTTGACCCTGGTACAGGTTTCTCAGGAGACAGGTAAGGTGGTCTGGTACTCCCATCTCTTTAAGAATTTGCCACAGTTTGTTGTGATCCACACAATCAAAGGCTGTAGCGTAGTCAATGAAGCAGAAATAGACATTTTTCTGGAATTCTCTTGCTTTCTCCATGATCCAGTGAATATTGGCGATTTGATCAATTAATGGAAGGAAGGAAGGAAGGAAGGAAGGAAGGAAAGAAAGAAAGAAAGAAAGAAAGAAAGAAAGAAAGAAAGAAAGAAAGAAAGAGTATATGTAATTATTGACTTTGTTTATATTATTGTGTTGTATGTTTGGGGGTTAATTGGAATACGCTCTGGTATAGAGCATAATATAAATTCGCATTTTATTGTACTATCTGCTATTAGGTATGCAAGTCCCCTGCTCCTGAAGGTTATAGGTTTTATGAACTGCCCAGCTAGCTTTGGCTCTTGAGCAGTATAGAAATATAATTAATAAAATAAAATAAAAATTAGCAGCCCACCACTGAAAATACAGAAAGTGCTTCCCCACTTTGCAGCCCAAGAAAGAGGTGATGAAGGTGAGAAGGCACTTTTGGCTCTGCACTAGGCAGAGCTCATTTTGAAAGTGTGTAAGTGTGTCTGTCCAGAAAGGAACCACCCAGGGAGCTTCAGCTATTGGGCGGTATTGAAATGAAATGAAATGAAATGAAATGAAATGAAATGAATCAATGGATGGATGGATGGATGGATGGATGAATAAGGCGTGACTGTGGATCTGGGCCCAGTTGTTTCATCTCTCTGAGACTACGCCTGCCCTGCCATGTAGCAAGGTGGAGAGACTTGTTTTAAGCTGCACCATGAAAGGGTGCTCTTCTTTGGGCAACTTCTGTCTGTCTGTCATCAGCTCTGGATACCTGAGGGGTGCTGATCACAACCTCACAATTCATTCCAGCTCAACCGAAGTCAAAGGAACTATTCTGAAGTCAGTGATGTGAGCCATGACAAGAGGCAATCCTATGGAAATCAATTGCAGAACAACTTCCACAGAGCATGCCAACATTTAACCCCTGTCTTGTTGACATGGATCAATACCTGAGCAAAAGCATCACGAGCAATTTGTATTGCAATTTCTATACACGTCGCCCTTCTGAAGCATCCCAGCTGTCCTCAGCTGCTTCATTTCCCAGCATGTTCCATTCTGTCCTCCATTATGGAACTCCTTCCTAATCCCCTTGAGTCTGTGCTGCACCTCTATTCCAGGCAGCTCTTGGCATTTTTATTTTTATTTTGAAATGGAAGCTCTCAGCTATGAGGCAGTGCTGTGAAGTAGGCAGAAGTCCTCCGGGGATACAAATGCTCACTGTCTTTTCTCTAATAGACCCAACATTTTTTTTAAAAAAACGGTCTGCAAAAATAATGAAGCGACTGTGCCATCTGCCAACTTTGACAATCCTTTTCCTCTTCAGCTTCTTCAGTGATCACTCTGCCTGTTCCATGCCTTTCTGCTTACAATAAAATTCCATTTTTTCTATTTCAGTTAAGCGTATTTCCTCACATCAGTTTCACAGAGGTGGCATTCCAACTGCTCAAGGCTTACTTCAGCTGGCTGACTGCACATTTATACTTCCAGGGAGGAGTTCAGCATCACAAAGGAAACCCCAACTCTCCTTGCATTTATTAAGCCATCGGTGCCCTTAGAACCTGAACATGACTAGCAAATTCATTAATTCTAATTAGAAGAACTGCTGTTCCGTGTGTGTGTGTGTGTGTATGTGTGTGAAAAGTGGCATTATTCACAACATATTTCCCCCAAGCCTTTGGCTAGGAAACAGGGGCCTCTCCTGGGAAACACAACTGACAGGATTGGAACCTAGCTAATAAAAGTTTAATTATGATCAGCAATGATGGTATTTAATAACTGTGATTTCACCAGGAACAATTTCCAAGAGGGAATCATTTGGGCTTCATTACAGCATGTGAATGATGATACTAATAAACCTCAACATGTGGAATTCATGCCTGAATCTTCCAACCCTACATCAGTTATTCTTCCATAAGTTGCTAAAGCCAGGAAGCCAGTGAGAAAAGTCCTTCATTGTATTTGGCAGAGTTAACTGCACAACGTTCACAGGGCAGGATGTTGGAGCTTATTACATCCAGTGAGCAACCCTGAGAGGAAGCTTATGTGTAGATGATTCCAGCTCCATGGAAAAAAGGGAGGGATCAACCATCCACTGCTGTCACCAAAGGTCATCCATTTTGTAAGTGAAATTGTCAAAATAATTTGACTTAAAAGTTATATTAACATGTTGTGATGTTTAACAGACACTGATAAGGACTTTCTTTAGGCTGTCAAAATTCAAAATTATAATCTCCCTCCATTTAAAACATGGGCATTTCAGTCCCCATTCAGTTTGTGGCTTTTCCCATTCATATTTCAGTTGTGCCCAAGAAAGTAGGAAAGGTTAAGACCCAATACAATGGCTTCAGTTTACAAGAAAAAGGATTAAGGGCAGTATCCAATGGTGTCATTTCATTAACGTAAATGTTGTTGCACTAGAGGAAATTAGGTTCCAAAGTATGCACAAGCAGAGAATCCAACTTAAGTTATGTTTATGCAAGCAAAGTTATGCAACCCATTGTGCAACCGGTTGCACATTATGCTTGCACAACCTTTTGTACAACCAGTTGTGCATTATGCTTGCACAACCAGTTGCAGAAGTATAATGGGCAACTGCTTGGGCAACTGATTCAGTGAAGCTCTGCTAGTGCTATTTGAGTTTGCAGAATGACCCTATTGGATACTGCCCTTAGTCTGAACATTTGGAAGAACTTCCTGATGGTATGAGTGGAACAGACTGGCTTCGTTGGGGAGTTTCAAGGAGAGGTTGAATGACCGCTTATCAGGGATGCTGTAGCAGAAGATTTCCTGCATCAGGAGTGAGTTCAACTAGATCAGCCTTTGGCCATGCTGACTAGGAATGAGGGCAATTGCAGTTCAAGACATCTGGAAGGCACCAGGTTGGAGAAGGCTGGACTAGATCTTCTTTGAGGTCTCTTCCAACTCTATGGTCCTGTGATGTTTTTAGTTTGAATAATTCCAACATTCTCTTTCTTTTAACATAGCAGAGATGATGTGTGACGGATGCTGCTTTTTCTACGGTCAGACAGGACAATGAATATGCGAGCCTATCCAGCATGCGATGTTTGGAAATTAAATCCTACTGTTGGGAGCCCAGGAGGCTGGGCTGCATGCCAGGTAAGAACAAATTGGAACCTGAACCGGCCTCTCAGGCTGCTTCCACAGGCTTGCTCAGGTGACAGGAACAACCTGTTTTCTCATCCTGTTTCCATGTAAATTCATCTCTCCCCATGTCTCTCTTACCATGACAGCTTTGCACTGTGATTATTTAGATTCAAAAATATGGTTGTTGTGGGATTAGTGGGGGAAAACAGAAATGGAAAGGTTCACTGTTTGCAGAGGCACCTGGCCTCTCCTGCATGCTTCCCAAAACTCCTTTGTGCAATACAGGTGATGTGGAGAACACTGCCAAAGTATATCACAGCACAGAAATATATTTGATGAACAGCTTCTTCCTTTTTTAGCTTGCATGATTTCTGATTAAATTACAAATAAAGCATCCTGGGCATAACTGGTAAGAGCTGTTTGATACATCTACAGGTCTCGTAGCTCAGTGATATGATAGAACATCTGCCTTATATGTAGGAAGTCTCAGGTTCAAACCCTGGCATCTCCAGTTAAAAAAGAATTAGGTAGGAGGTGATGGGAAAGAAATCCTGGAGATTCACTGCCAGTCAGAGTGGGTAATACCAGCCTAGATGGACACATTGTCTACCCTGGAATGAAACAGCTTCCTATGTACCTATAGTTTCGTTAACCCCCCCCCCAACACACACACACACACACACACAATTATGAAGGAATAATTAAGGATGGCATTGTTCATTTGGATCAATAATGGGCTACAGGCAGCATCAGATGCAATAAGCAAACTTATCTGGCTCTACAATTTGGGCAACTTTCTTTTTAAAATGAGAAGTACAGCTACTAGCTCTTTGAACCTTGCTGGTTTTTAGAGTCCAGTTCCTTTTGCACCACATCATCTCAGTTCCATGCTGCTCACAAGAAACTGTAGGAGGCTTTTACAACAACTTGTTCTTTGGGTGCTGGTACTCACACAACCTCTGTGTTAGCACAGCACGTTGCTAATCACAAACACCTTGTCTGGTGGTAAGGCCTTTACTTGCACTTCATCTGCATCCTAAAATCTCATAAAAACAGCTTTTTAATGAGACATTTTGCCTGAATTAAAGCTGAGTGAGAATTTTGTGTCCCAAGAATAAATACTTCATTTTTATGTACTGTTTTCCATTTTGGCAAATGCAGCACCAGCATTAAACAATGTACCTAAATTATAACTAAAATCAGTGGCTGAAGGTAATATAGAGATGTACAGGAATATCTTGGTGATTATAAATTAGTTTGCTTTGTAGCAATGCCATGTGAAATTCTGCATGGAAAGATTAATCTCAGTTTGCTGTGGGTAGGACTGCAACGGGGGGAAAATGGCAGAAGGGCCATAAACAAAGGCAATGATGCTGGAGATAAATACAGTGTAGGATGTGTAGGATGGGCCTGCCCAAATTGGTATTCACTGAAAGATAGCTACTCTCTTATTTAACCTCTCCATTAGCACTCAGCAAATGAGGCCAAATGTTTCCTGTGAACATTTGTCCTTCTTTTCAGCCCTCATAAATAGGAATTATGGATTTAAGGCTACAATCCTAGGCGCACTTAACTGGGAGTAGGCTCTGGTGAACTCAGTGGGACTCACCTCTCAGTAAACATGCATGGGCTACCAGAGTGGTTGCTATAGGAGGGATAGTCAAATCTGTCAGTTTCAATTTCTCCAGCATTTGATTTATGTTCTTTTTCCATCTCACATTTTTTCTCTCCAGAATGTGAAGAAATTTGAGAAGTTTGGCCTTTATTTGCACTTCATTCCCATTGCATTGGGAAATTCTTACTAAAAAATCAAGTGAAACAAATTTCTCACCCATCCCCTCCACCAAAATCCAAAAGTAAAGCTATTTCCAGCATAGACAGGACCATGATGCACCTGGGTGTCATATAGCTGTTAACAATGAGCCCGTCAGAAAAAAGAGGTGGTATCCCTCATGGTGGAGCACACAGGGGTTCAAAGCTAGACTTTTAAAAGCAAAGCCCTCTAAGCCCTGGGCCCAGATGGATGAAACAGTCAGTTTAAGCTTCCACCACATCATCATCATCATCATCATCATCATCATTTTAATTTCAAGTTGTTCTTTTCCCAAGTATGGAACTTTGTGAATTTTGCAAAAATTCTTCTCAAAACCAAACTGAAACAAAATTCCCACCCATGCCTAGTTATAAAGCAACACAGCCATTCCACTTAACAATAGGTACTTCCAGTTTTAGGGATGAGACTAGGCCATGTCCTTTCTTTTTTTCTTTCTTTTGTAGGGATGTACGAAAGGTACTTACCTTTCAGCAGATTATGCTGATGCTGGGGGGGAGGCGTTCCGTTCCTCCCCCCCGGAATCCTGGCCGGCCGGCTCCGCTCCGCAGGGATTCTGCGGAGCCGCCGGCCGGCTCCGCCAGCAGCCGGACATCTGGCCACTGGCTAGCAGGGACGCAAATGGTGGCGGCTGTAGCCGCCGCCGTTTGCGTCCCTGCAGTCAGCCGTGATAGGCTACGTAAATGTTTATGTAGCCTATCACGGCTGATTAAAACAAAAAAAAACAACGCGCATACGCAAATGGCAGCGCCCATGGGCACCGCCATTTGCATTCCTTATTTTGGCACCTCTTAGTCTACGTAAACATTTACGTAGACTAAGACAGCGAAAATAAGGGGAACGCAAATAGCGTAGACGCTACGCTATTTGCGTTCCCCTTATTTTTACCATCTTAGTCTACGTAAATGTTTACATAGACTAAAATGTGCCAAAATAAGGAACGCAAATGGCGGTGCCCATGGGCGCCGCCATTTGCGTACGCACAGGGTTTTTTTGTTTTTTGTTTTAATCAGCCATGTTAGGCTACGTAAACATTTACGTAGCCTATCATGGTGGGTTTTTTTTAAATCTATCTGTGATAGGCTACGTAAATCTTTATGTAGCCTATCCCTTTTTTTGTTTTTTTGTTTTTTTGAACCTGGAAATGGCGGCGGCAGCAGGCGGTCAGAAGACCGGCCGCCACAGCCACCACCGCTGAACCGCCGCCGCCGCCGCCAGGAAGATCCACCTAAGGTAAGTCCCATCCCGGGGGGGTGTGGGGCCAGGGGCCGTTCCGCCACCGATTTTGGGGGGCTGAATGCACTGGCATTCGGCCTCCCCGAGATCCATTGCGGAACTTTTGTCTATCCCTACTTTTAAGTGTCAGACAAGTTCATAGAGCACCCTTCCCCAACCTGTTGCTCTCCAGATTGATGGGCTACAACTCTCATCATCCCCAGCAATTGCCTGTGCTGGCTGGGGCTCATTGGAATTGTAGTCCAGCACATCTGGAGGGTGCCCAGTTGAGAAAGGCTGTTGTAGGGGACAGATATATTGATGACTATTAGTAATAGCTAAATGAAGCCTCCATCTTTAGAGGTACTATGCCTCTGAAAAACAGGTGCTCGGGTTCACGCCCTTCATGTGAGCATCCCAAAGGTTCTGGCTTTGAAAAGAGAATGCTCAGCTGACCAGCTAAGCAGTTCTAATGTACTTACATTCACATCTAACCATTGTAGTTACCGGCCATGGCGGCCAATGCCATGTAAAAGTAACATTACAAATGGACTTTGGTGTCTGAGCTTATCTTAAGAGTCAGGAGTTTTCTTAGTGTAGAGAGGCAAGTTTGCTGGGGGGGCAGGGGGATCAGTCCAGAGACTAGGGATGTCTGTCACTGGGAAATCTGGCCCTTCGGGGGCTCACCAGATTTCTGCAGTGCCCCCAGCTCAGCTTGCATTTGTGAGCCAAGCTGTGGATTTTTCCTGAAATCCAGGATGTTTGCGGGGGAGGGGGATTAATATTTTTTTCATACATAGAAATTTGTGCAGATTGCACCCATAATGTGCATAATTTGCACAAATTACAGTTGCAATTTGCACAAATTACGGGCCAGATTTGTGCAAAGTATTCAAATTACAGCCACTATTCGCGCAAATTTCTATTTACAAGTATAGTTATTTTTACAAAAATCTGCAAGCTGGCCCGACTCAATGCATATTGAATCAGGCCAGCTCACAGGGTAACGAGCTGAAGTCCAGGGACTGAGCTGACCAAAGTTCAGTGATTCCACCACCCCCTGGACGGATTCTGCCTACATCCCTAGTCCAGACCACATCCACTCAGGTAGCCATTTCTTGACAATAAAGGAGACCAACGAACTGTTTGGTAGAGAAATGAAGGCATTAAGCATGTTTCAAAGAGTGGCCATCTTAACCTCCATGCAGATCTATTCTAGCAATATTCCACATTTATAGACTTCCTCTGTTTTGTCCGTGTAATATACTTAGGAACATTGTGAAAATTACTCCACTCTTGGGAGTCAATTATATTACATAAATATATAAATAAATAGACTCTGTTTGAGTCAAGTGTAATCACCGGGGGCAGCAGGCAGATTGCTAATAACTGGCCAGGGGGTTAAGCTTCACTTGCATGGAACTCTCCTGAAAAATGGAAATGATGTAAGAAACTGCCTTATACCAGATCAAGCAACTGTTCCATCTAACCCAGTATTGTCTACTCTGACTGGCAGTGGCTCTCCAAGGCCTCAGGCAGAGAATTTTCCACCTATCTTACTATCTGAACCATTATGCTGGAGATTCCAGGGACTGACCTGGGGTCTTTCTGCATGCAAAGTATGTGTTCTGCCCCTAGGGATGCTGGAGAAATATGAGATGGATTAAAATGAGCTTGGATTTCTAAGAATCCGACCTGCGGAATCTGCTGCGGAGTGACCCCCTCAGGCCCTGTGGAGTCCATGGACTTTCGGATGATTTTTTTTTTACTTTCCCAAAATTTACACATATAAATCCATAGGAAAATATGTAAGTTTCTGCTGAGGAAATGTAGAATGGAATAGGGGACAATACACTAAATGTTATGTACTGGGGTAAATTATGTAAATACTTAGGTAAATACTTACGTAAATATTTCCATATTTTTCCGCATGATGAAAAAAAAAATTTGTATCTGTCTGTGGGAGGATGATGGAAAAAAAGTCACCTGACAATCCGCAAAACACAGATGGAGTGGATTGCACTAGGGATGTACAAAAGTGACTTACCTGTTCATGGATTCTGTTTGTGGGGGGGGCACTCCGTCCCTCCCCCCTGAAATCCTCAATGAGGGGGAGGCGATCCGGTCCTCCCCCACAGAATCCTGCCCAGCTGGCTCTGCTCCACAGCGGCTCCACGGAGCAGCCAGCCAGCCAGGGCCGTCCTAGGGATGGGGGAGAATTTCTCCCCGAAACTTCGGGGGGGCGAGTGCCAACGCATTCAGTCCTCTGAAGGTTGTTCGGGGAGAAATTCTCTCCCCCCCGCCCCCCCCCGGGATGGGACTTACTTTTCACGAATGTCGCTCCCAGCGGCGGGTCCCGGCGGCGGTTCGGCGGGTCTTAGTCAGTGGCGGGGGTGGCAGCCGGTCTTTCGACCGGCTGCTGCCGCTGCCATTACAAGAAAAAAAAAAAACGCCCCTGTGATAGGCTACATAACAATTAACGTAGCCTATCACGGCTAGATTTGCAAAGTCAGCCGTGAGAGGCTACGTTAATCGTCACGTAGCCTATCACGGGTGATTTTTTTAAAAAAAGCGTGTACGCTAATGGCGGCCCCCATAGGGAGCCGCCATTCGCGTTCCTTATTTGGTCCCTGTAGTCTACGTAAAGATTTACGTAGACTACAGCGAAAATAAGGGCAACGCAAATAGCGTTGCCCTTATTTTCACCGTAGTCTACGTAAATCTTTACGTAGACTATAGGGACCAAATAAGGAACACGAATGGCATCTCCCTATGGGGGCCGCCATTTGCGTACGCACTTTTTTTTTTTTTAAGTCACCCGTGATAGGCTACGTGACGATTAACGTAACCTATCACGGGTGACTTTGCAGATCTAGCCGTGATAGGCTACGTTAATCGTTACGTAGCCTATCACGGGGCTTTTTTTTTTTTTTTTTACTTTTCTTTTGAAGTTCGCGGCTGAGGAGACGGGGCGCTTCTCCCCGGCCTGAATTTCGGCCAGGCGAGGCGGGAAGCCTCCCTCCTGGCCTGAATTTCGGCCAGGCGAGGTGGGAAGTCTCCCCCCCAGCCTGAACTTCGGGAGGAGAAGCCAAGTGACTCCCCCCCACCGCGAAGCAAGCTGCGAGACCAGGTAAGTGACTTTTGTACATCCCTAGGCTCCTCAGCCGGATTTCCTGCTGCGGACTGGCTGGTGCAGACGCAAATGGCGGCCACTATAGCGGCCGCCATTTGCATCCAGCCAGGCAGCCGTGATAGGCTATGTAAGTCTTTACATAGCCTATCACGGCTGGGGGAAAAAAACACACCAGCGTATGGAAATGGCGGCAGCTATGGCGGCTGCCATTTGCGTTCCCTATTTTTCGCTGTTCTAGCCTACGTAAATATTTAGGTAGGCAATTACGGCGGGAAAAAAGGGAACCGCAAATAGCGTAGTGGGCGCTATTTGCGTTTCTTTTTTTTTCGCCGCAAAATCCTACGTAAATATTTACATAGGATAAAACGGCGGGGAAAAAAAGAATGCAAATAGCACCCACTACGCTATTTGCGGTTCCCTTTTTTTTGCCGTAATTGCCTACATAAATATTTATGTAGGCTAGAACGGTGAAACATAGGGAACGCAAATGGCGGCCACCGTAGCCGCCGCAATTTGCGTACACTGGTTTGTTTGGTTTTTTTTAAGGGGTTAGCCATGATAGGCTATGTAAATTCTTATGTAGCCTATCACAGCTTGAAGGACAGCAATGGCGGCCGCAGCAGCCCAGCCACGGCCGGCCAGGAGACCAGCCACCGCCGCTGGAGCCGCCACCACCACCACCGCCAAATCCGCCGCATCCGCCCCAGGTAAGTTCCATCCCAGGGGATTCCACGGGGGGGGGGGGCAGGAGGCCGTTCTGCCACAGATTCCGGGGGGACGGATTCTTAAGAATCCAGCCTCACTGGAATCCATGGCGGAATTCTCTGCCATCCCTAGATTGTATGCAGTGCATACATCCCACTCTGCCCCTCAGATAAAACACAATATCTATGCATGTTTTCTTTTAAAAAGAGTGTTTCATGTAAGGATGGCGGAGAATTCCGCCACGGACTCAAATGAGGCCAGATTCTTTGGAATCTGACCTCCAGAATCTGTGGTGGAATGGCACCACTCACCTCCGCCTCCCAAGGATTCCCCCTGGACCAGCACTCTGGCTCCGGGTCCTTTGCAATATGGTAATGGTGGCCGCCATTACCGTTTCGCTGGGAGAAATACAGCCGCAAATGGTGTAGTGGATGCCACTTGCAGCTGTAAAGTGCTGCTTTTTACCTAAATAGAGCTGTAACTGGCTGCATTTATGTTAAACACAGGGCTTTACAGCTGCAAGTGGCTAGGGATGGCAGAGAATTCCGCCACGGATCTCAGTGAGGCCGAATGCCAGTGCATTTGGCCCCCTGAACTCCGTGGCGGAATGGCCTGCCAACCCCCCCCCCACGGATCCCCCCTGGGACGAGACTTACCTGGGGCGGATCTTCCGGATGGCAGCGGCTCTGGTGGCGGCGGCTGGTCTTCCGACCGGCTGCTGGTGCCGCCATTTCCAGTCTTGTAAAACAAAACAAAAAAAAGACATGATAGGCTACGTAAAGATTTACGTAGCCTATCATGGCTAGGTTAAAAAAGAAACACACACAACATGATAGGCTACGTAAATTTGTACGTAGCCTATCATGGTTGGTGGGTTTTTTTTAAAAAAAAAAGCGTACGCAAATGGCGGCAGCTACGGCCGCCACCATTTGCGCTCCTTATTTTTGGCCATCTTAGTCTATGCAAATATTTATGTAGACTATGACGGCGAAAATAAAGGGGAATGCAAAAAGCGTAGTGGGCGCAATTTGCGTCCCTTTTTGATTCATTATTTTAGCCTATGTAAAGATTTACGTAGGCTAAAACGGAGGATCAAAAAGGGACACAAATAGCGCCCGCTACGCTATTTGTGTTCCCCTTTATTTTCGCCGTCATAGTCTATGTAAATATTTACGTAGATTCAGACAGCGAAAAATAAGGAATGCAAATGGTGGCGGCCGTAGCTTCCGCCATTTCCCCCAGAGCCCTCCGCGGCCGGAAATCCGGCTGCGGACAGCTCTGGGCTGTGCTGGGCCTGGCTGGCTGCTCCGCGGAGCTGTCACGGAGCACAGCCGGCCATCGAGGATTCCAGGTGGGAGGAACGGATCGCCTCCCTCCCCCATTGAGGATTCCGGGGGAGGGGACGGAACGCCTCCCCCCCATCAACATAATCCGTGAAAGGTAAGTCACTTTTGTACATCCCTACAAATGGTGTCCACTATGCCATTTGCAGCTGTATTTCTCCAAGGAATACAGTAATGGCACCTGCCATTACCGTATCACTAGTGCTGCGGAGCCGGAGTGCGGCTCCACAAAATCCTCCAGACACAGAGCCACTCCAGAGGATGCCAGGGGGGAGGAATGGATCGCCTCCCCCCCCCACAGAACCCCCCCCCAAATGGAAGGTAGGGGTTTTGTACATCCCTAGTTTCATGCAATGATGGCACATGGCAAGCATTTGCTGAAGATCTGCAAAAGAATGGGGGGAAGTGTTGCCCATATCAATGTTCAGCCACATCTAGATGAATGAAAAGCTAAGCTAAGTTGGGGAGCCCTTTACACTATTGCCCTCTTTGGGTGTTCTGCTTACCACATTGACTGCTTACCAGTCCTGCCCCCTCCATAGGGATGCATGGATTTTGTTAAATCCATTCTGTCTGTGTTTTGTGGATTGCCAGGCATCTTTTGTTCCATTGTCCATTCATTAGCAGAATCTGTTTTTTTAAGGAAATATGAAACATTAATTCCACTTGTACTAATGCACACTGGTGGAAATGCAAATTAGTGAAAGTGTGCATTAGTGCAATGGTGCATTTCTGAAATTCCTCCCCCCCCCCCAGGTATAAAAACTGCTCTACAAGGCTGCAGAATCCATGCAACTCGGAAAAAGCCAGTCCATTGCAGGATCCACAGGTCAGATTCATAGAAATCTGAACTGCTTTGAATCAGTTACAGATTTCTCCAACATCCCTACCCCTCCATCTTCACTCTTTATCACTCTGTACAAGTGGAGGGTGACAGGAGAGCCTCCTGTATTCATGGAGGCTCTCCCTGCAACTGAGAACCCAAGAAAACCAGGGTTCTGAATTGCGTGGAGAGCCCCTGTGGATAGAGGAGGGTCTCTGCTTCAGACAGTCACCCTCCACAAGAGCGATGGCAGGAAGAGTCGGGCTGGACCGCTCCTCCTCTCCTCATGCATTCTTGTAAGAAGACTACCCGAAGAGGGCTCATGTCTCTCCTGAAACTAACATGAAAACTTGCAAACTGAATGTGGAGAAAGGGTTGCAACAGAAAAATCAATGGCACCTTAAGAACAATGCCATAGGGTTAAACCCAACATCATGCAAGATGACTTCCATGCATGCAATGGGTGTTCCTCTTGCTCTCCCCTCCCCAACCCACCCCTGTATATTCCAAATCTGCTCTGAAGGGTCCACCAATACCCTAGAACTAATACCCTCGATGGCCTTGTAGGCCCCTTCCAACTCTCCTATTCTATGATTCTGTGATTCTATGATAACACATTTGGGGCATGGGGACTGCAGGGGGGGGGGGAATCTGCTCCCCAGCAGTTTCCATTCCACTGGTGGACAGACAATATTGGTTCCAACCATAATGTTGTACTCACAAAAATTCCCATAGAAATGATCAGAAACTGACGATTTGCTTGTATGTTTGTGGCCGCAGCAGCCCAGCTGTGGCCAGAACTCCGGCTGTGGCCGGCCCCGGCCAGCAGCTCCACAGAGCCGACCCCGAGTGGAGCCAGCCAGGGAGGATTCTGGGGGGAGGGACAGAGTGCCTCCCCCCCACTGCAGATTGCCCGGCGCGGAGCCAGGTAAGGCTTTCATACATCCCTACCCTCTCCAGCTTGTCTGCATTCTTCTTAAGTGCGGTGCCCAGACCTGGACACAGTACTCCAGATAAGGCCTAACCAGTGCTGAGTAGAGGGGAACTTGTACTTTCCAGGATTTAGAAGCTATGCTTCCATTAATGCAGCCCAAAATAGCATTTGTCTTTTTTGCAGCCACAGCACATGTTGGCTCATATTCAGCTTGTGATCTACAACAATTCCAAGATCCTTCTCGCTTGTAGTGTTGTTGAGCCAAGTATCCCCTATCTTGTAACTGTGCATTTGATTTCTTTTTCCAAGTTCTGCATTTTCCTAGAGTGCAGAACATGTCATTTATTCCTATTAAATTTCATTCTGTGAATGTTTTCTGTCCAGCACTCCAGTCTATCAAGATCACTTTGTATTTTGTTTCTGTCTTCCAAGATATTAGCTATCCCACCCAATTTTGTGTCATCTGCAAATTTGATCAGCATTCCCTGCACCTCCTCCTCCAAGTGTTGAAGAGTACTGGGCCCAGGACTGAGCACTGCAGCGCCCGGCTCTCCCCAGTTTGAGAAGGTCCCATTGATAAACACTCTTTGAGTCTGATTCTCAACTGTGTCTGATTCTCCACAGTAGCCAACTGTGGATCCACTGGATCGTTGTTTCATCTAGCCCACTTTGAGTTAGTTTGCTCATCAGGATATCACGGGGCACTTTGTAGAAAGCTTTGCTGAAGCCGAGGTATATTATGTCCACAGCATTCCCATAGTCCACAAGGGAGGTTACCTGATCAAAAAATGAGATCAGATTCATCTGGCAGGATTTGTTCTTGACAAATCCATGTTGGCTTTGAGGAATCACTGCATTGTTTTCAAGGTGCTTACAGACTGATGGCTTTTATCATCTGCACCAGAATTTTTCCAGGGGTTGATGTCAGACTGACTGGTCTGTAATTCCCAGGTTCCTCCTTTTTACCCTTCTTGAAGATAAGGACAACATTAGCCCTCCTCCAGTCATCTGGCACTTCACCCATCCTCCATGATTTCTCAAAGATAACAGACAGTGGTTCTGAGAGCTCTTCTGCCAGTTCCTTTATTACTCTAGGATGCAGTTCATCTGGCCCTGGAGATTTGAACTCATTCAAGATAATTATGTGTTCCTTGACCATATGCCTATCAATCTCAAGCTGCAATCCTGCCCCTTCAGCCTTTACTTCACCTCTGCCGGGGGGGGGGGCGGTCATAGACTCTCTTTTGGGAGAAGACTGAGCCAAAGTAGGAATTGAGCACCTCTGCTTTTTCTTTGTCATCTGTTATCATTTTGCCATCCTTATTTAATATCTGAACCACCATTTCTTTCCTCTGTCTTTTACTATGCATGTGTATGAAGAAAGCCTTTTTGTTGCTTTTAGCATCCCTCACTAACCTCAGCTCATTCCCAGCTTTAGCCTTCCTAATGCCGTCCCTGCAATTCTGTGCTACCTGCCTGTACTCTTCCTTTGTTGCTTGTCCTTTGTTGCTTGTCCAACGCTATTTGCGTTGCCCTTATTTTCGCCGTAGTCTACGTAAACATTTACGTAGACTACAGCGACTAAATAAGGAACGCGAATGGCGGCTCCCTATGGGGGCCGCCATTATCCGTACGCGCTTTTTTTTTTTTTTAAAGTCACCCGTGATAGGCTACATGACGATTGACGTAGCCTATCACGGCTGACTTTGCAGATCTAGCCATGATAGGCTACGTGACGATTCACGTAGCCTATCAGGGGGCGTTTTTTTTTAAAAAAAAAAACTTTCGCGTTCGTGGCCGGGCGAGGCGGGAAGCCTCCCCCCCGGCCTGAACTTCGCGGGGGGAGCAGCGAAGCGCCTCCCCCCCACCACGAACGTCCTTTGATGACAGGTAAGGGACTTTCGTCCACCCCTACTTAGGGATGGCAGAGAATTTCTCCCCGAAACTTCGGGAGGCCGAGCGCCAATGTGTTCGGCCCCCCAAACATGTTTCAGGGAGAAATTCTCCGCACACCCCCGCACCCCGCACACCCCCCCGGGATGGGACTTACCTTTGCCGAATGCTCCTCCAGGCGGCAGGTCCGGCCGGCGGTTCGGCGGGTGTTCGTGCAGGGCGGGAGCGGCAGCCGGTCTTTCGACCGGATGCCGCCGCCGCCATTCCAATAAAAGAAAAAAAAACGCCCCCGTGATAGGCTACGTGACGATTAAGGTAGCCTATCACGGCTAGATTTGCAAAGTCAGCTGTGATAGGCTACGTCAATCGTCACGTAGCCTATCACGGGTGACTTAAAAAAAAAAAAAGCGCTTACGGATAATGGCGGCCCCCATAGGGAGCCGCCATTCGCGTTCCTTATTTGGTCGCTGTAGTCTACGTAAAGATTGACGTAGACTACGGCGAAAATAAGGGCAACGCTATTAGGGGCCGCCATTAGCGTATGCGCTTTTTTTTTTTTTTAAGTCACCCGTGATAGGCTACGTGACAATTAACGTAGCCTATCACGGCTGACTTTGCAGATCTAGCCGTGATAGGCTACGTTAATCGTCACGTAGCCTATCACGGGGGCGTTTTTTGTTTTTTTTTTAAACTTTCGAGTTCGCGGCCAGGCGAGGCGGGAAGCCTCCTCCCCGGCCTGAATTTCGGCCGGGCGAGGTGGGAAGCCTCCCCCCCCTGGCCTGAACTTCGCGGGGGGAGCAGCGAAGCGCCTCCCCCCCACCACGAACAAGCTTCGACGACAGGTAAGTGACTTTCGTCCACCCCTAGCTACACTTAGCTTTTGCTTCCTTTAGAACCAAGAACTCAAGTATAACATGGCTGCTTTCCCCTAGAGTTCCTGTAACTGCTACTTTATCTACTAAGTCATCTCTGTTGGTTAGGATCTAGTCAAGGATAGCCAATCCTCTAGTTCCTTCCTCTACTTTCTGTAGGAGGAAGTTATCTGCCACACAAGTCAGGAATTTCCTGGAGGGGCCATATTTTGCAGAATTTGTCTCCCAACAAATATTGGGGAAATTGAAGTCCCCCATTACTACTACATCATGCTTTCTTGAAACATTGGCTATTTGCTTTTTAAAGGTTTCATCCTCATCTTCTCCTTGATTGGGTGGCCGGTAGTAGACTCCGACCACCATGTTCCTTTTATTCTTTGCTCCATTTATTTTAACCCAGATGCTCTCAATGGGGCTACCAAGCTCATCCGCCTGTGTTTCTGTGCAGAAATATGTATTCTTAACGTGTAGTGCAACCCCACCTCCCTTTCTGTTCCTCCTGTTCTTTTTGAACAAGTTACTGTATAACCTTCAATTGGTGTATTCCAGTGACGAAAGTCATTCCACCAAGTCTCAGTTACACCTATCAAGTCATAATTTCTCTCCTGTATTAAGAGTTCAGCTTCATTCTGTTTGTTTCCCATACTTTGGGCATTAGTATATAGACACTGAAGCACATCATCTGGCTTTCTTCCTACATATTTTGTGAAGATTGGGCACTATTAGAGCTGTTCTCTCCATTGCGGTGCATGAGACTTCGTCCATTTTTACCCTCAACTTTACATCTCCTTTCCCCGTAGGATTCAGTTTAAAGCCCTCCTGATAAAGTTCTTCATGCTGTGGCCAAATACATTCTTCTCAGCCTTTGTGAGGTGCAACCCATCCCGTGCCAACGTCCATCTTCCAGGAAGTATAGCCCATGGTCCCAGAATCCAAATCTCTCTTGTTGTCACCACCTTCATAGCCAGTAATTCACCCAGAGTATTTTCCCCCCTTTCTATCCCTCTTCTAACTACTGGAAAGATGGATGAGAAAACTATCTGGCCCCAAAGTTCTTGAGTTTCCTTCCCAAACCTTCAAAGTACAACATGATTTCTTTGTAGCTCTGCTTGGCAGTATCATTTGTTCCCACATGGATGAGAAGAAATGGATACCTGTCAGTGGGCTTTATGAGTGCAGGCAACCCTTCAGTCATGTCTCTAATCCATCCTCCCGGGAGACAATATAAGGAGTCTCCCACTACTACTAGTCTGCTCTTCTTGTTGTTGTAGGCCTTGGTTTCATCGCCTCTGCTTGACTGACCTTCAGCCTCTTGCTCACTCTCATGCGGATTCCCCTGTAATTCTTCCTCTGCAGGCTCCAGTCTCATCCTCAAGTACGTGAAAATGGTTCCATAGTTCCAATGCTTCCAATGGTGTAGAATGGCTTCTAGTTCTTCTGCTCCTGTCACCCTTTTCCAAGGAGTATCCTCTACTCCATTTTTCCTCACCTCAGCATTTCCCTCTTCTGCCTCAGCTTGCTGTTGCTGTTCAAGCTTCTGGTCTTCACTTTGCTGCTGTAGTTCCACCGTTCTGTCCAAGAACTCTTCATATTCTCTTATTCCCTGGAGGGTCGACAGTCACCTCTCCAGTCCTCTTACTTTTTCTTCCAGCAGTGTGATCAACTTGCACTTGTTGCAGGTGTAGGCCATGTTGTTCTCAGGCAAGGAAACAAACATTGCACACACTTTGCAGGTCACCACCACTGGAGAGTCTTGTCCTTCCATAGTTTCTTTTCCCTTTTTGTGTCTAGACCAGCTGGAGCAGCTTCCTCTGCTCTGCTCAGCTGGGAGGCGGGAAACAGACTCAAACTCCCCGCCCACACTGCTGCTGGGATTACTCAGGCCACCCCCCCCCTCAATTCAGTTGGAGCTCTCAGGATCACCTGACGGGCTCACAGCCACTCAGAAGGAATAGGACAGCCCCCTGGGCTTACTCCAACCCACTTATCTCTCTGCCTTTGTCTCCTTTTTCTCCTCTTCCACTGCAACTCCCTGGCCAACTCCTGTTTGCTCCCCCTGTTCGCTCGCTGTGATCGCTCACCCTCTGCCTGCTTCTATAGTCCCTAGACCAGCTGGAGCAGCTTCCTCTGCTCTGCTGTCCTCTGCTCAGCTCAGCTGGGAGGCTGGAAAACAGAGGACAGTATCTTGTTCAACACTACTGCTAACAAAATTGTGTTGTGTGAGCATAAGCTACCTCTAGAGTGACACCAGTAGCAATTGCTGGCACAATGTGTTTCCCCAGAAAAACCACTGCGCCAGAAAATGCTATTGGCATTGCACTAGAGATCACTTACACTAGCATCTTGTAATTTATGTTAGCTGTAGTATCAAATCGGATACTGCCCAGTAGAAGAAGAAAAAAGTTCAAGGAAAACTAAGCTCTGAATAAGAGATAAAGGCAGCCAAATCTTCTTTAAAAACCATTCTCATCTCTCTACTTGTATAACATTTTCCCACTGGCTCCTAAGCTCATGCCAGCAATTACCATTCATTTCCAGAATCCTCTGTCTACACTTCAGTATTCTGAATATGCCTCCATTGAGTCCTCCTCAAAATGTTCAGGGTGAAAAGAATCTTTTTAAACTGTATTTCATTTAACAACATCAGAAGTGCACTCGGTTTTCTAACATTATCAATCTGGATTTTTAAACTCAGCGTGTGTGGGGAGAGCCCATGGAACATTGCAACAATTTCTCAGCCCTTTGGGAGTAGGAAGGATGGAAAAAATATCAAAAGTTTAGAATCATCTGTGTGTGGGTGGGTGTGTGTTTGTACAACTCGGAAAGGGTGAAAAAGCACTAAGATCACTGACTGTGACGGGACAAAAACCACAGTTTCCTTCAACAAATTCTCTCATTCAACTTAGCCTAGGGTATTAAATCTGAGATTGCTCTGACCTTTGAAAGTATAACATAACAGATGCTTATTATATCCTGAAATATACAGTCAAACCTTGTGTCAAGGCAGGTCACCTAGATCATGAGCAGGTTTGACAGTCATGTCAATCACGGAAATTGCAAAGATGGCTGTTTCTAATTCTCACTTCCAGTGGCTGACAACTGAAAAGAGAAATCACAGACTTGGTATCTGCAATTCTGTGTGTGGATCCAAAAGACCTAAACTTTTGGAAGAGACAGTTATTGCTCTGGTTGCTCCAAAAATAATAGGTAAGGTGAAACTTTATATTACAAAAGACAAAAGCTGCCATCCAGGAAGCAACATGGTTAGCGTGTGCACAGAGTGAGGTGTTTGGCTCTTAATACTTTAACTGTGTTGTCTTCTGTATGCACATCTGGATCAGAAAGGGGGAAATTCTGCTTTCTCCCATATTTGTTTGTTGTTGTTCTGGTTAACATTTCCTGGATGTGGGCATTTGGGAAACATTCCCATCAAAAACAAACGAAATTTGCACCCAGCTCTGCCAGCCAACTTCAAAAGGTACGGCTATTCCCAGCATTGAGAGGACCATGTTGTCCCTGCCTGCAATAGCTGTTAAAAGATGAGGAGCCTGTCAGAAAAAAGGTGGCATCCCTAATTCGGCACTAACACAGGGACTCAAAACCAGACTTTTAAAAGCAAAGCACTTTAATCAGTGGGGTTGTATTGATCTGGGTTCCTGATTCTGTCAGGGCCCAATCAAAATAGATTCTTCTCGATTACTAAGATGAAACAAAGCCACTGGTGCAAAAGGATGACAGCTGATTGATAGAGAACAGATGCAGAATAAATATGCAAAGAAAGCTCACACTTCTCGTCAGCCAATGAAGCTGTCGTCACAGCTGATACAGTATGTCTATCTGAATCTCCAAGACAGACAAGAAGTCATTGCTCTAGGACTGGCAAAAGTTTTCTAAACTGGTAGCATGTAGGGATGGGGGAGAATTTCTCCCCGAAACTTCAGGGGGCCAAGTGCCAACGCATTCGGTCCCCCGAAGGTTGTTCGGGGAGAAATTCTCCCCCCGCCCCCCTGGGATGGGACTTACCTTTCACGAATGTCCCTCCCGGCGGCGGGTCCCGGCGGCAGGTCCCGGCGGCGGTTCGGCAGGTCTTCGTCAGGGGTGGGGGCGGCAGCCGGTCTTTCGACCGGCTGCCGCCGCCGCCGCAATTACAAGAAAAGTAAAAACAAACAAAACGCCCCTGTGATAGGCTACGTAACGATTAACGTAGCCTATCACGGCTAGATTTGCAAAGTCAGCCATGATAGGCTACGTTAATCATCACGTAGCCTATCACGGGTGACTTTAAAAAAAAAAAAAGCGCGTACGGATAATGGCGGCCCCCATAAGGAGCCGCCATTCGCATTCCTTATTTGGTCGCTGTAGTCTACATAAAGATTTACGTAGACTACGGCGAAAATAAGGACAACGCAAATAGCGTTGCCCTTATTTTCACTGTAGTCTACGTAAATCTTTACGTAGACTACAGCGACCAAATAAGGAACGTGAATGGCGGCTCCCTATGGGGGCCGCCATTTGCGTACACACTTTTTTTTTTTTTAAAGTCACCCGTGATAGGCTACGTGACGATTAACGTAGCCTATCATGGCTGACTTTGCAAATCTAGCCGTCATAGGCTACGTTAATCATTACGTAGCCTATCACAGGGGCGTGTTTTGTTTTTTTTTCCTTTTGAAGTTCGCGGCCGGGGAGATGGGGCGCTTCTCCCCGGCCTGAATTTCGGCCGGGCGAGGCAGGAAGCCTCCCCCCCGGCCTGAATTTCGGCCGGGTGAGGAGGGAAGCCTCCGCCCCGGCCTGAACTTCGGGGGGAGCAGTGAAGCGCCTCCCCCCCACCGCGAAGCAAGCTGCGAGACCAGGTAAGTGATTTTTGTGCATCCCTAGTAGCATGCATATTCCCCTTTGGAGTGAGACCAGAGACCAAAACTAGCCTGCTTGATTTTATAGGTTTCTCTCTCGGCTTAATTCAGGAGCTGACAGGCTACCTCTGCCCATCCTAGAGAGGGGGGCTCTCTTCCCTGGGAGCAAAATCTATCTCATCTCAGGATGACCGAATATGGCTGGAGAACAGCTCCAAGGTGAAAGCTGTAAATTGCTGGCCTGTGTGAAAGGCCTACTTAGGGCACAATCCTATCTTGGAGGCAAACCACCTATCCGAAGCAGGGCAGGAGAAGCACAAACTTGGAGGCAACCACCTATCCAAAGCAGGGCAGGAGAAGCACGGAGGGGCTCGTTCCCTCTATGTTTCTTCTGCCCTGCTTTTTCTGCTAGACAGCCGACTGCAGCTGTCTACCCACAGGAACATGGAGCAGGGAAGGAGGCTGATGTATGACACATAGGATGTGTCATACAGGCAGCTACGATCTCCCTGTTCCAGAATGCCCCCACCAATGCCCCTTTCTGGCCCCTCTGCACTCCTCTTGCAACCACGGAGGATGGGGCTGTTCTGTGCTGCCTCCAAGGCAGCGTGGAAGTGGCGGGAGGTCGGTTTTCCAGGAACTGACCTCAGAGCGTGGACTCCAAGGTCAGTTCCCAGAAAACAGCATATCCTATGGCCCTCTAGCTGCTGTCTAGCGGCCATAGGATTGCTCCCTGAATCAAAGCAACAACAACAATCATATTAAGAGAAGGTCATAATAAAATAATACATTTTCAAGGCCTTCTTAAAAGTCTGAAATGACAGAGCATGGTGGCCCTCTGACGGCAACTTGTTCAAAAGGTGTGGGGCCATTTCAGAGAAGGCCCTCTCACGTGTGGTCACCCACCTAACTGCTCTCATGGGTGGGCAGATGAGAAGAGCCTCTCTTTCTGATCTTAAAGTGTGGGCAGGCTGATGTGGGTGAAGGCGGTCCTTGAATAACTTGGTCCCAAACTATTGAAAGCTTTAAAGGTCAAAACCAGCACTTTGAATTGGGCTTGGAAACACACCGGTAACCAGTGCAACTGGTGCAGTGTAGGAATTATATGATCAAATCGCCTTGGCCCCATCAATGCTTGGGCGGTTACATTCTACACCAGCTGAAGTTCCCTTACTGTCTTCAAAGGCAGCCCCACATACAGCACATTACAGTAGTCCAGCCTGGATGTGACTAGCATGTGGATAACTGAAGCAAGGTCCATCCTCTCCAGATAGGGCCACAGCTAGGGCTTTACGGTTTTCCCACCATCTGTTCCAGTGGAATCCATGGGGGAGGAGGCAATCCGTTCCTCCCCCCCCCCCCAGAATCACCTGGAGCGGCTCCGCTCCGTGAGGATTCTGGGGGAGGAGAAACCAGCTTGGGGGCCGCTTACCTTCCCCCTTGCTAGCCAGAGCCGTTCGCCTCCTCCCTGTCCCTGCCGTGTCTTTTCTTTAAAAAACAAAATGGCGATCGGCAAGATGTGCCCATAGACTTAGACTCAAATAGAGTCGTGAATCTTGCATCTAAGTCTACGTGTCCATAGGCTTATATGCAAGATTAACGGCTCTATTTTTCATATAAGTCTATGGGCACATCCCGCCAATCGCCATTTTTTATTTTTTTAAAGAAAAGACATGGCGATCGGCAAGGACAGGGAGGAGGTGAACAGCTCTGGCTGGCAGGAAGCAGCCGAGTGCTGTTCTGCCTCCAGGCCTCCTGGAGCGGAGGGAAGTGATCCTGATCCGCTGCAGATTCCTCATTTGAATCCGCAGCGGATTTCTCTGACATCCTTAGCCACAGCTGGCATTCCAGCCTAAGCTGCTAAAAAGCACTCCTGGACACTGCAGCCACCCGGGCTTCCTATAAAGCTGCTGGCTAAACCAAACTACACAGGTCTCTAGGCAGCTGCCCACCAGCATATAGGAATGCAGTGAAGTCCACCTTTTTGCTCACTAACAAACTCACCAGAGGGGGAAATCCACATTTAGGTGCACATTGCGTACTTTTCCTGTTTGAATGTGTGGCAGGGGATTCTCTCAATCAGGAATGGGAACAAGGCAGACCAAGCTTCAAAGTGGAACTCAGAGAAACATGATGAGCTCGAGCTTTGCTGATTCGCCCATCCCTAGAAAAGCTGAGAGCAGTTCACTCTTACACAGTGGAGGCTGGTGGCTCTGATTTTGGTGGGGGATTTTGGTGGGCTGTGATTCCATTCCAAGTTTCAGTCAAAACCAGCCACAACTCTAAAGTCAATTTTCAGGGTAGGATTCAGCACTTTAGATAGCCCCTTTAGAGTTCTGGCTGGTTCTGATTGAAACTCCGAATGCATTCAGAGCCCCACCAAAATTGGAGTCACCAGTATGTGGAGTATGTAGAGAGGGCTCTCTCCGTACCATCACAAATCCTGAAAAAATAACAACAATAGGATTCCCAGTCATGATGACAGAGCCCTCTGTTCAACAGCTGAGCTTTCAGAGGCTCTTCCACACCTTATGATGAACGAGTGGAGTTTGGGGATTTGTGGTCCCACTCTCCTTGCCCCCAGGTATTCATGTAACATCCAAATTGGGATGGATGAATCTGTCAAATTCAATTCTGCTAAGTTTCTCATTTTTCCAACATTAAGTTTGTTCTGTCCCATTTCAACATCCTTTCAGGGGGTTTTCTAAAGTGTCTACATGAACATTTGTGCATATTTCCATGCACATTTCTCCTAGAATATGCATTTTGTACACACTTCTCCAAATATACACATTTTTTCCCAAGCAGTCCCCGCCCACAAGATGATCCATTTTTGTGAGCTCTTCTCCTAATTGTCCTAATATACATACTTTGTGCACACATTTTTTCCTATTATACACCTTTTTGCCCACATTTTTTGATTTGCAAACTGCATTGCAAACTTCCAAAAAGTGAGAACATTGTTTCATAGCTGTGTTTCAGTTTGTGTCCAGGTTGGGGAAATGCATATTTGGTATGTTTTCACTGAAATGGGATTCCAGTTAATTTCTTACCCATCACTACATCTGAAAAGCACATTAAAGTTAGGGATGTTGTGAGCACCTGCCTGGGTCTGGGATTCTGTCAGACTCCCCCATGTCCGCCCACCTGGACCCTGCTAGCTGAGCTGCAGGGCACTTGCAGACCCAGTCGATGAGTACCTCAGAGCTTGGCAAGCAGCCAGGAGCAGCCCGCCCTTGTTGCAAGCCATGGCGGCCACTGGAGTCCCCATCGCCACACACCAACTGCTCGCCCCTCTCCTCCTCGCAAGGACGGAGACCTTGAGGGCTTCAGATCCAGCTGGGGTTGTTTGGCAGCGGCAGCAACAACAGCCCCTCATGCTCCTTCCTTGCAAGGAGAGCATGAAGGGTCCTTTTCCGTAAAAGCCGATGTTACATAAAATCAGCTTCTATGGAAAAGGTCTTCCTCATTGCAAGGAAGGAGCAGGAGGGGCTGCCGCTGCTGCCACTGAGCAACTGCACCTCCCTTTGCCAGTGTCTGGATAAGGGCCCTTCATGCTCTTCTTGCAAGGACTGAGCATTGCAAGGAAAGAGACTGAGCCAGTGGGGGAAATCCCTCGTCGTGTTAGGGCTTCAGAGCTGGTGGGGCAGGAGGGCGGCAGCTTGCAGTGGGGGCGGATGGCCCCATGGCCTCATCGGCCACTCACTGAGCCACTGAGAAGCTTGCATGGCACCACGAGGAGGGGCAGGTGGCAGTGGCTCGATGACCGGCCTACAAAGCTGGGCATGGGGGAGTCCATCCATCCCTATTTAAAGTCTTCATTTCACTCTTCTCATAAACCACCTGAACTTGAAAAGGGTACCTAACCTAACCCTCCACTGGACAGAGAAAAGGAAGCAGAACATGAGGCCAATATAAAGACAAAGTTGGTGACTTAATTCTCTGTTGTTGCCAAGCCTATGAAACTTGTATTGTACTTTACATTTTTCTTCACAAAGAAGGGTAATATTAGATCTTTGGGAAAAAAAAAAAGTTTAAATTAAACTTCACATTTTTCATTGTGCACTTTTCATTATGCTGTTTCATTATGTTTCTTTGTAGTTTTGTCATGGTTTCAAATAATTGAGTTACTTTAACAGCCATCAAATTCTCCAATGGGAGCTGTCTGCCTTTTTTTTTTTTACTACTTAATACTGTTTTCCTTTTAATGCAGTAAGATTTGACACAGTGGTGATGCTCTCATTTATAGATTAACTTCGATTTTTCTACGCTTTTCTTAAAGACTGCTGTGTTAATAATATATAAAGAATTCTATTAAGGTTGCTGAAATATAAAAGTGGCCCAGTTCGCATGTAACATAAAACCATGGTTTAGCTGTCCTTGAATTCACACACTCCCTCTGCCCCTCAGGCACTCTGATTCCCTCCTCATCTTTTTTGTTTGGACAAACCATAGTTTGATATTATATTCAAATAGACCATAAATAAATAAACACTTGCCCTCTGAAAAACATATTTGGATACCACAGTTTGAAGGGAGTTTCCATTTCTATGTGGAAGGCAAGTACAGAGCCTGGTTTGCCAGTTTGAATGCAATGATAACTTATGTTTTGCCCCAAACCAGAAGTCAGGGAAGAAATACTGGAATCCAAGGCCATCCTATGAAGCTGATTGGTGGGAGATTCCAGACAGATAAAAGGAAGCACTTCTTCCCATTCATAGTTAGAACTCTCTACCACAGGATGTTGTGAGGGCCACCGATTTGGATGGCTCTAAAAGGGTGTTGGACAAATTCCTGGAGGAAAAGGCTATCAATGGCTACTAGTCTTGATGGCTATGTGCTACCTCCAGTACCAGAGGCAGTGAGCCTATGTACACCAGATGCTGGGGAACATGGGTGGGAGAATGCTGTTTCGCTCATGCCCTGCTTGTGGGTTCCTGGTTGTCAGCTGGTTGGCCACTGTGTGAACAGAATGCTGGACTAGATGCAGCCTTGGTTTGATCCAGCAGGGCTCTTCTTATGTTCTTATGAATTAGTGTGTGTGAAGGAGGGAGAGGAGAGAGTGTGCAAACCCAAGTCTCAGACCCAATGGCTAAGCCACCTCATTGTCTTCATTTGATCTTTTGGGGAGGCTGCACAATTCAGAAATAACCACCTCTAGTCTGTCCACTTTGGATTAATATCTCTCTTATACTGTTTTGCATTCCAACTTCCCTCCTGTGTTTGGAACCCCACTAGGGGAAGCGGCTTGAGGGGGACAATTTGGAGCAGCAAGTAGGCTGAGTATCCAACCCCTTCACACCATTTTTCTGTATTTATTTATTTAAAAACTTTATGGGCTGCCTTTTCCAAAGGTTCAACGTGCCTAATAAAGTGGCCTCTGCCTAAAGCTACTCCTCAAAGTGCATTCCAGTGTGGTTTTGGACAATGAATTGCCACACTGTCTCTATGACATTGACAGTGTCCTCCATTCTCCCCCATTGTTATCCTATAACATTAAAGCCTAACAGGAGGGGTTTGTTTTAAATTTAATGCATAACAGGACAGCGTGGCTGCGACAATATCAAAACATATTTTTTAAAAAATCATTTTCTGACCATTATAGTTTCACCTCCTTTAGAGTGGTGCGCAGCTGTTTTCTAACAATACACTTCAACGTCAGTATACTAGGAACCCAATTTATAAACATAAAATTTGCTTCATAAATATTTTCTCTCAATCTGGAATGGATTTTTATTGATGGTTTAAAACTAGGGAGAAAATCATTTTATGTCATTGGGGGAGGGGTTGAGCGCGCGTTTGAGTCTACTAAATTCTGAGCCATACAGAGGACTCTCTGTAGTGCAGGTGGTTTTGGAATTCCAGTCCTGGAGCTCATTGAGGGATAAGATACATATATTAGCAAAATTCCACAAGCCAGGATGCTTGCAGGGATAAAACACCAGTCACACAGCACCATAGAAGATTTAGACCCATTTCAGACATTCAGGCCCATCCATGATGTCTTTTGCATGATGAGGTCCAGGAGCAGAACCAAAGAGTACACTCACTTGGCACTAGGTGTGAATTAGCACTGGGTGTGAATTAGCACTGTGCCAAATTCTTCGATCTATTTCTTTTTTACCATTCGTTATGGGGGTGGAGCGAGAAGAAATTGCACCTGAAAATTGTGAGAAGTGGTGAGTGTTCTGGAGAAAATTATTTGGGTGCAGGGCTTCAGTGTTTACCTTACTGTAAGGCAGTGGCTGGGCAGAGGTGCTCTCCCCCCCCCCCATTCTATCCTTGCAGCCTCTCCAGTTGCTTGAGCTTCTTGGAAAGCCCCCTAGAGAACTTAGCCAGGATTTCCTCCCTTGAGGCTTTCCAGTGCTGCTGCCTGCTGAAGGCCTGAAAGCTGAGAGAGGCATTTTTGGTTTTGCTTTGTTGTTATTAAACATCAGAAGAAGAAGAAGAAGAAGAAGAAGAAGAAGAAGAAGAAGAAGAAGAAGAAGAAGAAGAAGAACTTGCTCAGCTTTCAGGCATTCAGCAGGCAGCAGCACAAAGCTAAATACTCTAGGGGTCTTTCCAAGAAGCTCAAGCAGTCGGAGAAGCTGCACAGACAGAATGGGGTGATATAGTCAAAAAAAGAGCAGACACACCCCTTGGCCACTTCCTTACAGTAAGGTAAGCACTGACAGCCTGTACCTAGGGATGGACGGACTATGTAAAGTCCGCTCCGTCGGTGTTCTGTGGATTTTCAGGCGCCTTTCATTCCATCATCCACCCACAGGCAGATACGATTTTTTCTTTTTGTCATGCAGAAAAATACAGAAATAATTGCATAAATATTTACCTATTTACCTAAGTATTTACATAATTTTATCTCCGTACATAACATTTGGTGTATTGTCCCCCATTCCATTCAATGTTTCCTCAGCAGAAACGTACATATTTTTCTATGGATTAATATGCATACCTTTTGGGAAAGTAGAAAAATCATCCAAAACGGACTCCACATGGCCTGAAGGGGGCACTCCGCAGTAGATTCCTCAGGTTGGATTCTTAGAAATCCGAGTTCATTTTAATCCGCCTTGGATTTCTCCAGCATCCCTACCTGTACACAGAGAAATTTCTCCAGAATTCTCAACATCCTAACAAAAGAGGCAGAAAAACAATTGCCTCTTTTGCAGGGAAACAAAGAGAATGTGAAAGATCAGGTGGGGCTTCAGCACAGCACTAGTGTGAATCATGTGTATAATGCAGAGCTAGGCAATTTGATGTCCTCCAGATGCCATGGACTACTACTCTCATAAGCCCCAGCAAGCATAGCCAATGATCAGGGAGCTGCAGTCCAAAAGTCTTGAGGGAACCAGATTGCCTACTCCTGGAATAGATGCCAATTCACCGAATACGTGTGGTCTTTCTCCCTCCCAATTCTTGTGGAATGACCATGCTGGGAAAATCGCACTCTCATTATTCATGCCAATCACCCAGCTAATACAATGTATTATAAAAAGGGAGAAACCATGAAAAGCGTCCTGAATTCCTCAGAGCAAGGATGGTCTACAAAAGCATTAAGTAACTTAACAAAATAGGCAGTGGGGTAAAAGAGTGTTCTGGGAAATCATGAATACAAATTTTGCCTCAGCTCACAAGTCACTGTCCCTCAGCATCAACCTATCTGCATACTTTTGCTGAACTATCTTGCTGTAATGAGTATTGAAATAATGTCTATGAAACACTCTGAAATGCTATGGAAATAATTGCACAGTATTATGAAACTGACTTGGCACTGCTTTCTTCATTTCTGTGCAGATTGTCCCTCAGTACTTGCTGTAAACAGTAATTCTCTCAAGATACCATTATTATCTGCTTCACAGCTCATCTCCCCCTACTCACTATCCCCTGCCACATACTACTTACAACATGCTCAAATCCTGTTGCTTCAGAGGTCAGAACAAAAGCTTATATTGTTCTCAGCATGCTTGACCCAATCTTTGCAAAAATTGCACTACAGATCTTAGCGCTGGGTTTTTGTTTTGTTTTTTGTTTTTGCATCTTCTAGCCTTTCCAAGGCCCATTGCCAATGTGAATACGAGCGTTTAATTTGCAACAGGGAAACAGAATTCCAAATAGCTGATTTTTAATATTCATCTTCAAATTTAAAATTCATTTATGTTCTGGAAAAGGATACATATCATCTTATAGAAGCATTCAGGGGGAGGATTTCAATTGCCATAATTCTTATTCACATGGAAATTTGGTGAGGATGCAGGAGTTAAAGCTTCCAATGATAAAGACATGCTAGTGAAATTTTACAGTTATGCCTGCTAACATCTCAATATAAAAGTATTATTTTACTTTTATGTGTTTATTTCAGGACATGTATAGATCACTTTTCATTAAAAAAAAAAAACCTCTCACAAACCAGTTCACAACATAAAACCACAACAAAATGCATAAAACCAATCAACAAAACAGTAATACAACAGTAAAATATCTCATTAAATTTAGGGATGGATGGGTGCCCCCTTATCGGGGTTCTCTGAGCACCCACCCAGCCTCAGCCCCTACTCGCACGCCCCCAGACCCACGCTCGAGCTCCCCGCTGCTTGCTGAGCTGCCCGCACTCACCTGGGACCCATCCTCCAGCTCTATGATTGTCATTTTGCAAAAATAAAAATAAAAAGGCTATCACATATATGTGCACATCTCGTTGTATGAAAAATGGCACCGCAAATCACCCATATACTCAAGATATGAGAGCCAGTGTGGTGTAGTGGTGAGAGTGTTGGACTGGGAGACAGGAGATCCAGGTTCTAGTCCCCACTTGGCCATGGAAGCTCACTGGGTGACTTTGGGCCAGTCACAGACTCTCAGCCCAACCCACCTCACAGGGTTGTTGTTGTGAGGATAAAATGGAGAGGAGGAGGAAAATGTAAGCCACCTTGGATTCCTTGCAAGAGCAAAAAAGTGGGATGTAAATGCAATACATACATACATACGTAACATACATAAAGACTGCAGGTGTAAACTAAATGGTCCATTTACGCCTGTAATCTTGCATATATGGGAGATTCACGGCACCATTTTGCATGCAACTAGATGTGCACATATACGCAATCGCCATTTTTTCACAAAATGGCAATCACAGCGCTCAAGGACAAGTCCCAGGTGAGTGCCAGCCGCTCGGAAAGTGAGGTGGGGGCTTGAGCAGGGGCACGGGCTCAACAAACATAGCTCAGGGGCATGGGCAGGGGGGAGTCTACTGGACTCCCAGACCAAATCAAGTGCCCACATCATCCCTAATTAAAATAACCTGGGGTAGCTGGCAATGCCTGGGCAAGCAAATATGTCTTTCGTTGTCAGTGAAAACACTCGACACTAGGATCTCAACAGGGTGACCATTCCATAGACTGGGTGCCACAATGGAAAAGGCCATCCTCTGTGCCCAGACCAAGTGAACATCAGTAGGCAAGCAAGGCCTCCACCTCAGAATGTAACGACCAAGGCAGCTTATACAGGAGAATGCAGTCTCTCTGAAAACCTGGTCCTGAGCTATTTAGGGCCTTATAAACCAGCAATAACACACCTTGAACATGATGGTTTGAGCAGGAGTAAGGAACCTCTTTGAGTCATGGGCACATTTAAGCAACTGTCCTGGGCACCACCACAAAATGGCTGCCATGGGAGGCATGGCAAAGGACAACTAACCTGCCCATAAGACTGAGTACAAGGCATAGGCAGGGTCTGAGCCCCAACACACTAAACAATTCATTTGAACCCACAGTTTTCAGGCCCAACTTTAACTGATTTCACAGCAATCCCAGCTGCTAGTAAGAAAATGTGTTATTGGTGTTTTTTAAGTGGGAGGGGTAGGGCACCTTGGTGGGGGCCAAGAAAGGTGTCTGGGGGTACATTGGGGGTACAATGCCTACCCCTGGATTAGAGGTTGTGCCCTCTTAAAAGTCCCCTCACCCTGCGTCCAGCTTGCCTGGCTGTGGGGGAGGATGTTGCGGGTGGGGGGGGAAGGGCGGGACAAGATCGAAGGCCATTTGCCCTCGCTCTTGACGTCCAGGTGGGGTGGGGGCTGAGCCTACCGATTCCTAGGCCTCCCCACCCCCTTTCCTTATTCATTCTGGCTTTTCTGGCTCCCTCCCTCCCACCCAACATGCAGTGTGGGTTGTACTGGTTGCCCTATTGGGGGCCAAGTAGGAATTTTTGCTCTTAGCCAGATTGGCCGGGCTATGGGTTTTTTGCCTACTTCATACTGGTAGTGGGATAGGGAGTAATGTAGGCTAATTGGTATCATCCGATTGCTATTTTTATCCGGTCACATAACTGTACTGGCGGTTCCGGGTGGGCACTCCACTGGGGGAGAGGACAGGTGAGCATTCGTGGGCACCGTTTCAGGTGACTGGTAAGGCCCGAGGCTCTCGGCTCCGGGTTTTGTGGCCCCGAGTTGGGAGATAAGGCTTACCTCTGAGGCTGACCCTCCTCATCCACTCGGGTTCCGTGGCTCGAGGGGCGGTGACAGGGCAAGGTCTCCCAGCCCAGAATTCGGTGGATCGATCTGCAGGATGGCTACAGTAGACGCCATGCCTCAGATGACGAATGCCTCACTCTATTCCTGTCATGACTACTTGTTTTCTATGTGCCCGCTAAGGATGGCGGAGAATTTCTCCCCGAAACTTCGGGGGGCCGAGCGCCAATGTGTTTGGCCCTCCGAACAAGTTTCGGGGAGAAATTCTCTGCACCCCCCCGCCCCCGCACCCCCCCCCCCCGGGACAGGACTTACCTTTGCCGAATGTCCCTCCCAGCGGCGGGTCCGGCCGGTGGTTCAGCGGGTGTTCGTCCGGGGCGGGAGCGGCAGCCGGTCTTTCGACCGGCTGCCGCCGCCGCCATTCCAATCAAAGAAAAAAAAAAACACCCCCATGATAGGCTACGTGACGATTAACGTAGCCTATCACGGCTAGATTTGCAAAGTCAGCTGTGATAGGCTACGTTAATCGTCACGTAGCCTATCACGGGTGACTTTAAAAAAAAAAAAAGCGCGTACGGATAATGGCGGCCCCCATAGGGAGCTGCCATTCCCGTTCCTTATTTGGTCGCTGTAGTCTACGGCGAAAATAAGGGCAACGCTATGCCTTTATTTTCGCCGTAGTCTACGTAAATCTTTAAGAATTAACGTAGCCTATCACGGCTGACTTTGCAGATCTAGCCGTGATAGGCTACGTTAATCGTCACGTAGCCTATCATGGGGGTGTTTAAAAAAAAAAAAAAACTTTTGAGTTCGCGGCCGGGCAAGGCGAGGCACTTCCTCCCCAGCCTGAATTTTGGCCGGGCGAGGCGGGAAGCCTCCCCCCCCCCCGGCCTGAACTTCGCGGGGGGAGCAGCGAAGTGCCTCCCCCCCACCGCGAAAAGCTTCGAGGACAGGTAAGTGAGTTTCGTCCACCCCTAGTGCCCGCCGGTGCTTCCTTCGCAGATTGTAATATGTCAATAAATGTGGCCCAGTTTTATCCCAACTCTATTTGTGTTGTCTCGTCATTTCTCCCCCCTATGCACCCGCAATCAAGTCCCATTTCTCAAAATTGTGAATGGTTTCACAGTGACACACATCTCTGTCCTCCTTTGAAATTCCCCACTCCCCAAAACACACACACATTTTGCTATCAAATATCACACATACACACACACACTTTTGCTATCAAATATTGCACACAATGAAAAAGTGTGGCTGAGTAGGCATCCAGTACTGTTTTCTTACTGTGTGCACAGCAAAATCATTCTAGAAAGCATCTCTGAGCTGGATGTTTCCTTTTTTAATGTTTCTGCAAGGTGTGTGTGTGGGGGGGGGGAAGCGACATGATTGTTAAGTATTATGCACTGCCAGCGGATTTGCAGATATTGCCACCTTTCCAAGTGCTCTTAACTTCCGGGGGTGATGGATCTCGTCAGACAAACCGCAGCCTGATAGCAGGCTGCAGAAATTGCTTCGTGCTTCCCCTTGCCGCCTCCCCACTCAGGCTACAGGATGTCAGAAGTCACAAGAGAAGGATTAAAGAAATGCTGGCAGTGCTTTGTCTGTGCTGAACACCCTCTCTGACACATTTCCACTAGGCATGCTGCTGTAGCTCATACAAGGTCTTTTGATATTTTCTCTCCCCACCACCACCCCGACGCTCAAGTTTGTTATTTTTACCCCTCCCAGTTTAATTTATTTTCCTTTCTGAAGAGCTGCTTTAACAGCTGCATCTCCAGCTGTCAAGTGAATAATTCAGGGGCAATTTCTCACCATTACGTGATTGGTCTACAAAATACATAAACGTCTTCAAGTGGGGGCGGGGGGGGATGAGCTTCATATGACAGCTGTGTACACTTAAAGGGGAAAAATATCTTTTATTAGACAACAATGGAGCCTCACACAATGAACACTCGGATTTTAACACTCTTTCAGCATAGAACATACCATGGAGACATTAATTCAGCTGACAAGGTCCCTGCTCTGGAATTAGTGGCTTTCATAATCCTTCCTTTCACAGAGTACTAGCCATCTTCCTGACTGCAGATGTAGAAGGCCATCTAGGAATATGACTTCAATGTGACCCAGGACATGGCCTGAAGGCCCATGAAACAGCAACCCTTGCTGAAGCTAAGCAATTATGGGTCCAACCAGTGCCTGGATCAAAGGCTACCTGGGAATCCTATGTGTGCTGCATTGAGTTCCATGATGGGAAGAAAGGTGGGATATGAATGAGAAACAAGTAAGTAAAGTGAAATTGTTCATGAGGAAATCCCTTATCACCATTACAAATGGTTGAATCAGTTTATGGGGTTTCTGCACAAGAGTGCTAATGTGCTACATCTACTTTTGGTTTTGTCACAGAATTGAGATCTGAGCATTACACAAAGAGCATTTCCTTTCCTGCTTTTTTGCTGCATAACCTCTAGGTGGCACTGTGGTATAGTGGAATAGTGCGAATATACAAGTGAAAAGTGTTTTCTTTCACTTTCACAAATAATTCTGCATTTCCCCCACTCTATTTTTTTTTTTTTTTTTGCTGAAAGTGATCTTTAGAATGATACAGAAGTGAACTGGAGGGTCATGACGTCATCTGAAGAACCCATAAACAATCGTGAGTAAGGAATAATGAGGGCACAATAAATGCCTTGTGTAAAAAAAATGTTCTGTATACAGTCTATTTTAGTTTCATTTCATTTAATTTATTACATTTCTATACTGCCCAACACCCAAAGCTCTCTGGCCAGTTTACAAAGATTAAAACCTTAAAAATACAATATAGTAACATAATATTAAAAAATACATTAAAATAAACAATTTTAACAATCAACAATAAGAAGTCCCAGGACCCATTTAAAACCCTATCTTATGCTGTCAAATGCCTGGGAATACAGGAAGATCTTAACCTGGCACAAAAAAAATTGACAAAGGCAGACTTCACTGGTGAGAGCATTCCATAATTGGGACTCACCACCAAGGAGGCCCTCTCCCTCATTGCCATACAGTTTTGCATATACTCAGTTGTGACTCTGTTCCATCCAATTTCCACATCAGTCCTTGAATTAAAAAAAGAGAAAAAAAGTGCATGAAAATTCACATCTATTTTTGTATGCAGCTTTTCTCATATACACATGAAAAACCCTAACGCACACATTTTTGTTTCCAATTTCCCTTATTATATGCATTTGCATATACAATTTTTCAGTCAAAAACTGCATCATAAAATTTGGAGAAGTCAGCAGTTTGAAGGATAACTGTGTTCTTCACATTAGTCCAGGAAATGTGAATTAAGCTGGATTACCTAGGGAGCAATCCTATGGGGATAGGCAGCCGCCTCCGAGCTTGGAGGCGACCGCCTATCCAATGCAGGGTGGGCAGAGTATGGAGAGGATCTTCTCCTCCATGCTCCAGCTGCCCTGCATTTGCAGTTAGACAGCTGAGTTCAGCTGTCTAGCCACCAGACTTTGGAGCAGGGGGGGAGGCCAGATGGCACATAGGAAGCATCATAGCAGCACTTCCATGCTCCCCGCCCCTGGGAACAGCCCCTTTTCCCCCCGCTCTGCCCTGCTTTTCTGAGCATGGAGCACGGGGATGTTCCGTTCCACCTACAAGGTTGGTTCCTGAAAACCGAACAATCCTATGGCCGTCTAGCCACTGTCGAGCAGCCATAGGATCGTTCCCCTAAAAATGCAGATGAAATGAAATTCTCCTCCATCATTAACCATCATTACACAATAGCAAAGAAATAGCCCTAGCATGTCATTTTAATTACACATTTACGCACGTTAAACTGCACACTGCTCAGACAGATTCAATAAAGATCAGGTGGCAACAACAATGACCAGCAAATTATGATTGAAACTGGTAAGGGACCACTCTATCACCACTGCATTATATGGCTGGCCAGACTATAGAGAGCAATCCTATGGTCCCTGGGTGAGCATCCCAGGGACCACAGGATAGCTCAGATCTCCCCCCGCCCCTGAGGTCGAAGACAGCATTCCGACCTCACTGGTTGCCTCTCCAAGGTTGGAAAATCAACCTCGGAGAGGGGGAAAGGGGGTCTTCCAGTGTGTGGGGGGAGGAGGGGAGGAGACTAGAGAGGCCAAGATACGATCAGCCCAAAGCCTCCTCCGGCCTCCTTCCCTCCCCCTCTGAAGTGCCCTCACTAGATGGGCTGAAAAACCTGTCTAGCAAAAACTCAAAGTTTGGAGGATGGAGAGGCAAAGACTGCTTCAGTTCAGCAGGTCATGGGAATCTTGGAAGCCTCCGAGTTTGGGGGTTTCTGAGCAGCAAGGACACAGTCCATAGAATTGTGCCCTAAGGCTGCAATCCTATGCACATTTACCCGGGACACCCTGATTGAACGAAATGGGGTTTACTTCTGCATAAGCATGCATAGGATTGCACTGATAGGAGTCTGAACACCTGAAAGTAGCCAAAAGGGGGGCTACTTTCAGCTCCCTGCAATGTTCCACCTCTTGCAGACAAAGACATGCTCTATAACCCATCAGTACCACGACTCTGCACCTGCCATGCTCCAAATTCGCTGCCATGCTTGTTTACATCTTGTGGACATTCTTTTTAATTGCATATCTGTGTGTACCTTCAATAACATTAGGAATGTGGTGCCATGACTGGCAGAGATAAAGGGAGCATGCATGCATATCTCTCCATGACTCATCACTCAGTAATGTCTATTTCACATTGATGAGCCTGCAAGTGTGAATTTGGTCTGAGATACCGTCTTAGAAAGTCCTAAGCACCAAGAGAGCTGAGAGGTTTCTCCATATAATATCCTGTTTGTATTAAGCCTATCTGAAAGTAACACTGCTTTCTCCTCCTGAACTGATTTTTCTATCCAGACAGGATGAGATGAGCTACTGTAAAACGAAATGGAAGAGCAAAAGAATAAGTGCAGACTATTCTTTTGCTCTCCCATTTTGGCTTATAGAATATCACCTCTCATCATGCCTGGACAGAACCTCTTGCCTGGAAGAAGAGGCCCCCAGATGTCCTTTCTCCCTTGCATTTCCAGGACAGAATACAACAGGAAGGCTGGATGAGTATAGAGCATGAGAGCCAAAGTGATATCATGGCCAGTACAAAAGAACATAAGAAGAGCCCTGCTGGATCAGAGCAAGGGTCCATCTAGTCCAGCATTCTGTTCACACAGTGGCCAACCAGCTGCCCACAGAAAACCCACAAGCAGGAGGAAACCCATAAGCAGGAGCTTGTAAAGGAGCCCACTGAGAGGCCCCCGTACTGGGGCTACTTGGACCCAGTAGAATCCCTTTACCCCTACACCTATTTGCACAATGATCCCATTGAGAATCTGCATGAACCACAGCAATGTTGTTCTGTAGCTGAGTGGGACTGAAGTAAAGAGGGGAAGGGGGACATCAAGGACCATCAAGCCAACGTGAGGAGGTCCAAAGGAAGGAAAAAGAAATCAGCCTAGTGAAGAGAGACAGAGAGAGAGAATGGGTTAGGGAAAGTTATGGAGGTAATGAGAACTTGAAGGAAGGAGGCTAATAAGGCAACAGAGAAAAGCAGGTGAAGCAAAGGAAGAAGTAGTTGAAGTAATAAGTAGTACTCAGAAAGGAGGATTGTGGAAAGCAAGAGCTCAGCATGGGAGCAAATCCATTTGGGAATGATATAGGGAACTGGGGGTAGGGACTAATCCCCTCACTCAGTCATATACTTTGTTATACCCAAGCCTTTATACCCTTTCAGGAGCATCTCACTCCTGAAAGCCACATGGTTTGTGCAGAGATCATTGGGCTCATCATTCATCACAAACTTTCAGAAATCTAACTGAACTGCTCAACCTTCTTGCTGTAAGCTCTCCCTCTGTGAGGGAGTGGTTGTTCATCTCTCCTTCAGAGCTTTCCGCTACTTGTGCTCTACAATGCACACATTACAGAATGCACATCACAATGCTCTGCAGCTATAAATCCTTTGAAGAATTCTTGATGAATGCAGCAGTGTGTATTTTTATGGAATCGTACAATGTCTCTGGCCAATGGTTTGGCCAATATTTCAGGCAAGTGAAAGCTTTCCACCATCCTGGTTATGTCATGGCTTCTCACTTCTGAGAAATTACTTAGTTTGCACTTCTTGCTGTTTAAGTGGCCTCTATTAATGTTATGTAGCACTTCATTTTGAAGGCTCTCTCATCTCACCACCTTACCAGCCTCCTTCTATGATTGAAAGTTCATGTTTGCAATCCCCAAAGTCTCTTAAATCTATCATCAAAGCTCCTTGGATCCATCTGGCCACTCTGTAACTAGGGATGTTGTGGACACCTGATACGGGGGTGGAGCCTGGCAGACTCCCCCACACACACCTCAGCCCCCCAGGCCCCCATTAGCTGACCATGCAGCACTCACCTGACCCATCTGTGAGCACCACACAGTCCGTGAGTGTCCAGCAGCCTGCCCACTCCTTCCCCAAGCTGCCATTTTGTGCAACAGTGGTGGCTCAAGCATTTCTGGGAAGGGGATGTTGCATAGATAGTGGCTGTAAAGGGCAATCTATGCAACATTACAGGTGTGAATGGCCCATTCCCTTCAACAACATTCCCTTCACAGAAATCCCTGAGCTGCCACCATTGCCAAAATGGTGGCTCAGGGAAGGAATGAGCAGGTCCGCAGTGCTTGCTGGTCACTTGCCAAGCTGTCAAAGGGCTCACACACTGCAGCAAACAGGCGGCGGCACAATGAGCAACCAACAGCCCGGACGGATGTGAGTCTGTCCATCCCTATCTGTAAATATGTTCAGTTATTAATTTTGTCCATTTCTGGTTCTATTTGTTGCCATTTTGTTGTTACTGCAATAAGTTTACCCCTTTTTCCCCTGTCAGACTCTTATTCCTTTAAGAGTTGAGCAACAGACAGTAGCTAACATTCACTCCTCACCTCTCCATACCCATGCTGGGGGAAATTGTATTCATTGAATTTCTGCCTGTCATGAGCTTTTAAAGGAACAATTAGAAGAACAAAAAGCATATCAAGTCCCACTGAACCCAGGGGAAGGGCTCTAGATCAGTAGTAGAGTGCATGCTTTGCATGCAGAATGCCCCAGGCATCTTCAGGCAGGGCTGGAAAAGACTCCAGTCTGAATCCTAGAGAATCAGAGAGAGCCAGTGTGGTATAGTGGTGAGAGTGACGGACTGGGAGCCAGGAGATCCGGGTTCTAGTCCCCACTTGGCATGGAAGCTCACTGGGTGACTTTGGGCCAGTCACAGACTCTCAGCCCAACCTACCTCACAGGGTTGTTGTTGTGAGGATACAATGGAGAGGAGGAGGATAATGTAAGCCGCCTTGGGTTCCTTGCAAGAGGAAAAAAAGGTGGGATATAAATGCAATAATAAAAAAAAAATCACCACCAGTATTAAGCTAGAAGGACCAATGGTTTGACTCAGTATAAAACCAGTTCTTACATTCCTATGATTTGCTTCTAGGTGAATATGCATAGGATACAGCTGCACATCTAAATGAGCTTTCATCTCATTATCAGAGGCCTTCTCTGTGGGAATGTCTACTTTAGACAGTGCATTTGAAGTGGCAGAAATGCAACAGGCTGTAAACCTCTGATAAATTTGTAGCATAATTTCCATTTTTATTTCTATTTTCTTTGCATCTTCAAGTGCAAAAGTTCAGTGGGTTGCTGAACAATGCAATAAGGCTCCTGTGGCCTACTTCCAGATTCATTGCTGGAGTACTTACAAGGCTCTTTGGAGAGAGCAAGCCCTTATCAACAGTCTGAGAGCTGAAATATCAAATACATCAAGACCTCCTTTTCACTGATGGAAAGAACAGATTTTTAGCAGAGCTCTGGGAAATGAACTATTAGTAAGTAAGGACTCTTATTGATGCTGATGGACTGCAAAGAAGTCAGTGATCAATTAGTTAATGACCACACTTAACTTTTGTTGAATGACAGACATCACATGTTCGTGAATATTTTTTCCCTTTAAATGGCCTCCCATTGAGCAGAGCCTATTGAACAATATAGACAATATATATATAGGACATTTAGGGCACAATCCTATCAAGATAGGCAGCCGTCTACAAACTCGGAGGTGACCACCTATCCAAAGCAAGGCAGGAGAGGCACAGGGGGTGGGGAAACATACCCTCCATGCCTCTCCTGCCCTGCTAGACAGCCATTTTTGGCTGTCTAGCTGTGGGGGGGGGCTGACCAGGAGAGGAAGCTGCTGTACGACACATTGGATGTGTCATACGCGCAGCTCCACTCTCCCTGCCCCAGAATACCCCTTTTCAGTTGCTCCACACTCCTCTTCCGAGTGCAAAGGATGGGGCTTCTCCGCGCTGCCTCGGAGGCAGCACGGACAAGGGGGGAGGTCGGTTTTCCAGGAACTGACCTCGGAGCCTGTACTCCAAGGTTGGTTCCCAGAAATGAGCATATCCTATGGCCCTCTAGACACGTCTAGTGGCCATAGGATTGCTCCCTTATTTATTTACACAAACCATGTTGTCCATAAATAACTTGTTCTCATTTTTACAATGGTATTAACCTTAGGGATGTATTCAATACTTACCTCCATCTGTCCCTCCCCCCGGATCCGTCCCTCCCCTCAGAATCCTCCCTGGCTGGCTCCGCTCTGCGGCAAGTCCGTGGAGCCGCCAGCTGGGCCCATCCACAGCCGGACTTCCATCTGCTGCCGGGCTGCGGCTGGCTGCAAATGGTGACCAGCGTAGGGGATGCCATTTGCATCCCTGCTTTAGCCGTGGTAGGCTACGTAAATATTTATGTAGCCTATCACAGCAAACAGCAGGGATGCAAATGGTGTCCCCTACGCCCTTTGCGTCCCTGCTTTAGCCGTGATAGGCTATGTAAACATTTATGTAGCCTATCATGGCTAAAGCAGGGACACAAATGGCATCCGCTACGCTGGACATCATTTGCGGCCGCAGACCGGTGCAGCGGATGGCAGCGGATGGACTGGTCAGCAGCAGGTAGAGTCCATCCCGGGGGAATTTCGGAGGGGTGGCGGGGGGGTAGTCCGTTCTGCCATTGACTCTGAGGGGCCGTATTCTAAAGAATCTGGCCTCATTGGAGTCCATGGCGGATTTCTCCGCCATCCCTAATAAGGCATGAGGTGAACTTTTGTAAGGAAGTACCCACACACTTTATTTTATATGCCTTTGAGATTATTCAGTTGGCTTTATTCATTACATAAACATTTCTTTCTAATACTGATTGTTCTAGGGATGTTAGAGAATTCCGCCACAGACTCCAGTGAGGCCAGATTCTAAAGAATCCGGCCCCCCAGAGTCCATGGCAGAATGAAGCAATCCCTCCCCCGCCACCCCGTGAAACTTCCCCGGGACGGATCTTAGCTTGTGTCAGCTGTCTGGTCCATCCGCTGCCCGTGGCCTGTGACCACGAATGACTGCCCCCAGTCTGCGGTCGCCATTTCCCTCCCTACTTTAGCCATGATAGGCTACATAAGCATTTATGTAGCCTACCACAGCAAAGAGCAGGGACACAAATAGTGTCCACTACGCCATTTGCCTCCCTGCTCTTTTCGTGATAGGCTACATAAATATATACGTAGCCTATCACAGCTAATGCAGGGATGTAAATGGCAGCCGCTAAGGCAGCCGCCATTTGTGGCCGCAGCCCAGCAGCGAATGGAGGTCCAGCTGCAGCCGGCCCCATCTGGTGGCTCTGCGGACTCGCCGCAGAGTGGAGCTGGCCAGGTAGGATATCGGGGGGAGGGAGGGATCACCTCCCCCCCCCCGCGGACGCCCCGGACCAGAACAAGGTAAGGGATTCGTACATCCCTAATTTTTTCGGGTGTGGTGTACACACTGGAAACAATATTCCCAATATCTGCTTCTCATCCGTGTGTACAACTGACCTCTGCGTCATACAAAGGCCAGGATAAGTATGTGATTGGTTTGCAAAGTGTTCTTATAAATCTAAGTTTATAGTCTTAGTTTATACTAAGTTTATATTCTGCTATATACTGATTTTTATGGTCCTAAGAATATTACTAACTCCCACATCAGTTGTCACCTAGAGCCTCATGGAAACGTGAGGCTGCCTTGTAATGTGTCAGATCATCAGTCCATCTAGCTCCATACTACAACAGACTATACGGTAGGGATGTATGGAGTGTGTAAAATCTGTACCATCTGTGTTTTGTGGCTTGTCGTCAGGCACCTTTCATTCCACCATTTGCCCATGGATGGAATCGGATTTTTTTTAGTTTCCAAATTTGCACAAATTCACATGTGCAAAAATGCGCAAAGTGTGAAATGCGTATTTTCACACTTTAGCCTCTGGGGAAAATGTGTGGTTTGGGCTGGGTTTTTTTTTAGTTTTTGTGTACTTTTCTATGACAAAATTTGTGCAAAATTCCTGAAGGTTAGAAAAATGGTCTGTGAGCCCACAGAATCCACCTGACAGGGGGAAAGCCGTTCGCTGCAGAATCCATGGGCTGGATTCATAAAAATCTGAACTCATTTGGTTCCATTGAGGATTTCTCTGAAAACCCTACTATAGGACTACAGCTTAGTAGCAGAGCACATGCTTTGCATGCAAACATCCCCAGCCACCATGGGATTGGCCCATTGGCTGGGTGAGAATGATGGAAGTTGCAGTCCAACACATCTGGAGGGCAGTAGCCAAGGTTGGGAAAAGCTGGTGCTCACTGTACCTAGCAATTTAGAGGAAGGGCAGAATAAATATGTAGTACTTGTGAACTTCCCAGACCAGAAGGGTACTTCACAGAGATCACAGAACTTTCACATTCACACTGGAAGGTCATGACTCTCTTTGAACTTATCTTGCCACCAGATAATTCCATTTGTTTAGTGGCCACTTCTGACTACAATAACAGCCAAGCTCCACTAGGCTTATTTTCCATTACTACAACATCTGGCTCACTAGTGATGCAGATGACACACCTACCAACCAGTAGTCCTCACACAATTTCTCCCTTTATTCCAGTATCCTGCAGATGCCTTTAATGATGGCCTTTTTCCTTATTGGTTTGTCCTTGTGGGAGTGATTTCTGTGTATAAAAGCAGTGCACCACCATGATGTGTGTAACTGGGAGTGACTTCAAATTGCTTTGGCAACCTTTCTTCCCTGCCTTCGCCTTTCATCTTGGGGGGGGGGGACGACTCCGTGAGGAGAAAATAGGGGCCTGTTCTCCATTTGCTGGCTGACTGTCACCGATGCTCAACCATTTAATTTTTTTGTAATGCTATTTTTCAATATACACCCAGATGGCTCTTCAGCCATTAACTGAACATTTTTCTATTAATTAATCTGCAGAAAATGGTCCTGGATGCATGGATGCACAGCTATGAAGAGTGGGATATGTTTGCTGTCCAACAAGCAGGAGAAAAAATAGCTGGGGCTTGGAGGAGGAGGAGGGGGGAGGGAGTATCAGCAGAAGCTCATCCTTTCACTGAGCCTCTGAAACATGTCTGAGGGCACTTAATCAGCCTGCCTTGGCAGTGTTACCACTGCCCTCTGAAGTGCTTTCCGTACTCCTCCTTATCTCTCTCTTCCTGCCTTGCTCAATCAAAAGGAGAGTGAACGCCATGTTTCTTTTCCCCAGCCCTTTCCCTCATCTGAAGGAAATACAGTTTTGAATGTCTTTTTAAGCCCACCAAATCACCCTTTCTTTCATTTATTTCCCACAGAAAATATACTAGGAAGCTGACAACACAATCACATACATGTCTACTCAGAGGTAAGTAACGTTGTGTTCAACAGTGCTTACTTAAAGGGGCATGAAGCAAGGCAAGAGGAAAGGAGACATGACAATTGGTGTTGGTTGGGAAAGGGGGACATTGGCTTTTGTGTTGGTAGGTAGGGGTGTTAAGAGAATGCTCTTTGGTGGACGGCTGGATAGGATCATAAGGTGTACTTTGTAGATAAAGGGAGGCAGGAAAACATCTTGACATGAATAGCTTCTGCTGCTGCCAGGTGGAAGCAAGTGCGAGCAAGGGGCCCAGAAAGGCAAAAATTCATCCCAAGCTCTAGAGGGGGCTGGCCAAAAGACTGAAGAGAGGTGCATCCAAAAAGCCCATCAGCTTCCCAGACTGGTTGAACAAGGGGAGCATGTTTTGCAATGAAACACATAACAATGGAACGGACTATAGTGGTGGTGTAAACAATTCTTCTCTGATAAAGTAATGTGAACTTGTGCTGGAATGCATGCATTAAATAACGTTTTTAAAAGAGGCTCTGAGACACAGGGCTCATGGGGACATGAGAAGCCACCTTCTACTGAGTCAGACCAATGGTCCATTTAGCTCAATATTGGCGACACTGAGTAACATCAGATCTTGAAGGTTTCAGGCACGATTCTTTCCTAGCCCTACCTGGAGATGTCAGGGGCCTTCTGCATGAACACCATGGGCTCTGCCCCTGAACTACAGCCCATCCACGTCTTACAACTAGATCGCACTTCTAAGGCAATGAGAGCAATACGAAGTAACATGTGACACAGTGTCACATTGCAAAGTGTCGCAACTCTGCTCACACGGTCTTGAAAGCACCACTCATTTCTCCCATAATTGCAACACTGCGGGTTGGTGTGTAGCACAGAATTCATTTTAAACACAAAGAATACTGCACATCACACACTGACGTGTGCCCATCGAGAAGCAATTGCATCACAAAATTGCAATTTGCAACAAAAGCAGTGCAGGCAGTGGGAAGGATCCACCAGCGTCATGGCACTTGTGTTATTGATGTTGTGCTAGAGTAAACCAATGCTTACACATCAGCAGTAGCACTTGCCAGTCTGGTATGTCCCCTGGGAAATTTGTTGTGCTAGCAAGCACTATTGACTTTGCACTAGCATTAGTTTTGTTTGTTTTTTGCATTTATATCCCGCCTTTTTTCCTCCTTAAGGAACCCAAGGCGGCATACATAGTCCTCCTTCTCCTCCATTTTATCCTCACAACAACCCTGTGAAGTAGGTTGGGCTGAGAGTCTGTGACTGGCCCAAAGTCACCCAGTGAGCTTCCATGGCCGAGTGGGGACTAGAACCCAGATCTCCCGACTCCCAGTCCAACACTCTAGCCACTACACCAACTGGCTCTTTATGCTAGCACAATGTCAATAGCACTAACACCATGACACCGTTGGATCTTTCCCTATACCTGAAGGCTTATTTGCTGCTTTTTCTCATGCTGTAACACTGCCAAGATATCTTCTGTTCTCTTGTAACAGAAATTAAGCTTTCCACTTTGTGATCATAAAGGTAGCAATCACAGCTTGTCTTCTCACTCACAGATTTCAAAGCCTGAAGGCACAGTATGGCCATACTGATCAATCTTCTTTATGACATAACCTCAGGCAGTTCACTTGTATGTCTCTTTTAACCCCTGGACAACCATTAGAAAAAGACTGTAGGGCAGTGTGATATACTGGAAAGGATCTAAGACTTCAGCTGGAGAAACCTGGGTCGAAGCATCTGTTCAGTCATGTAGATAAATAGGTGACCCTGGACCAGTCACTACCTTTCAGCCTAGCCTATGTGAGAGGTTGGTGTGATGATATTCCAATGGGATATTTGAAATCCTTCTTGTAAAAGCAGGATACTAGTGCGATTAAAAAATAGATAGAAAAGATAGGCAGTCATGTTGAAAGGTTTAAGGGCTTGGAAAAACATGCTAAGTTACTTATTAATATTTTCTGATGTTTCTCCTTATTAATGGATTTGCCATTGCTGTTTTGTCCTCTATTGTGAAATTGTCCTGTTTTCTTACCTGTCCATGTTGTATTTGGAATTCCCTGGCTGACTGAGTTTGAATTTTAAAATCAATCAACCATGGCTGGTAGATAAAAATAGCTACCAATACCTCGTTTCTGACCCTACTTCCCCCAACTCCAAGCTGCAGCCAAGAGAAATCGTCTCATTGATTCTGGCCACCAATGGTGTAGAGTAAATAAATAAAAAAATCCGATAATCTTGCTTCCTAGACTTTGTAAACTAATTATATCTATTAATCACACAGACTTTGGAATGTATTCTTCATGGTATAAGAGTTCCTGCAGTTACTAACACCTCTCTTGTTTTTCTTGGACCTTTCAATAATCAATATTCTCATGATCTTTTTTTACCAAATTAATTATAGGAACTAACCTGCTGTTCTGATTAATTAAGGAACTAAAAGGAACATTTGGGTTGGGATGTGTTTTAAAAAAAATGCATGGAAATCTCCCATTGATTTTTGTACCAGATAAACTATAGACATTAAAAAAAAATCACAGAAAAACATGAAGACTGGAAGCATGGTGAAAACCAAGACCTGCTGACTATATGAGGGCCATTTAATTCTGTGTTTGCTTGCTGCCATGTGCCATGCTTCATTTCTCCAGAACAGGAAGTGCTTACTTGGAGGTAAGAAATGCTCAGACCATTTGATCATGATTAGTACTACTGCTAAAGACCTGGTCCTGTAGACCCTTTGGGCAAAGATACGTATTGCCCATGATGCATGGATAGCAGACAGAATATCAAAGCAATGACTGGCACGAAGAACCAACTGGTAATGGCAAAGCACACAAACCATAATTATGTTCACTTTAATCAACCAGCAATGTAAAGATAGCCAAGGGTTTCATTGAGCAGCAAACATACCTTGCTAGCCATTCTTCCATTAAACTGATTCTGGCTGCCTGTTCTATTGCAGTACAAAGACAGCAAACAATTTGCTTATTTAGCTCTTAAAGCAAAAAAGGAAATAATCCTTTGAAACATGTTTTCAGTGTGAAAAATATAGCATTCAAATCTGTCAATTACAGCTTGACACACAACAGTATTCAGGTGTTGCCCATTTTTAGTCATTTGTCTTCCATTTTGACTGTTGGTGTCAAGCCCTGGCAGGTCCGGGGGCTGAGAGTGATGAAAGCAACTCACTTAGCCTTAATTTTCCCATTTGTGAAATAGGAGATAACTCTTACCTGCCACACAGGATATTGTAATGCTAATGCTCAAGTTTTAAAATGCTGCTGCTTTCAAAGTCAAGCACATTGTGATGAAAGGCTGAATAGAAATGCAAAATGATATTACTATTATTAGTAAATTCTAAAAGGCAAGTCTCCTTCAAATTGTTGGCGCCATTTTCTCTTAGATAGTTTGCAATGTTTCAGCCAATGCAGATGATTTCTACTTTTCAATCAAATGCAAACCCAACATAATGCAGGAGATTAAGGGCACAATCCTATGCAAGCAAGTTTAGTCAGAAAAGGGCCTACAGCTCCCACCATTCCCCAGCCAGCCTTGCTATTGGGTTCATGGTGGCTGTGGAAGCAATACAATTCCCAGCCCATGAATAAGCTAGTCACATGCAGCTAGTCATATCACCTCTGAGATTCAACAATCTTGGAGGTGGAAAGTTCCAGGGACATGGTGCTTCCCATGCTTGCTGTGAGCCAAATCCTGTGTATGGCAGGGGAGGGTCACATTACCAGATCACCACAGGCTGGAGCCAACCACCAGGTGCAGGATTTTCCCATTATCACCATGTACCCAGTTGACTGTGAAGTGGCCACTTCTAACAGCCAACCCTCACACTACCTGAAAAAGATACTCGAGACCCAGAGAGTTTGAAAGCTGGTTTGGTGGAGGCATCCAGAAAGAAAGAAAAAAGACATCCACCTGGTGGCAGGGAAAAGGCCAAAAAGGAGTGAGGCAAACTATTTCCCTCATTTCCCTTTCACACACAGAACAGGGCATAGCCAGTCCATGACCATGACATACTTTACTGAACACTGAATTCAAAATCAAGACTTTTACTCAAAAAATACACTATAAATTGAATTGCCATAGTTTATCCTATTTGTCTTGGCATACATGCAAGCACTTATGGCTCTTCCTATGTTCTTTGGCTGTTCTTATGTTCTTATAAGGGGGTTAGAGAAATTCCTGGAGGAGAAGGCTATCAATGGCTACTAATCCTGATGGCTATGTGCTACCTCCAGTATTACAAGCAGTTGCTGGGGAACATGGGTGGGAGAGTGCTGTTGCGCCCATGCCCTGCTTGTGGGTTCCTGGTCAACAGCTGGTTGGCCACTGTGTGAACAGAATGCTGGAGTAGATGGACCTTGGTCTGATCCAGCAGGGCTCTTCTTATGTTCCCATTATTGTAAGTATGATAGTGGCAATGCATGAGGTCAGCCATGGGAGCCTCGGGACCATGGGTCTAATCAAGCCCATGAGTTTCCCCAGTACAGCCTATGAGGCCTATTGGTAACATCCCATTTCTGGTAATATGCCTCCTTGCTATTGAGCTGAGCCAGTGCCTCAAAGAGCTACTCCATGATGGGGCAGCTCAAAAGACTTTGCCTGCCGCCCATTTCCCCAATCAGAGAAGGTGGAGGTGGGCAAATCTAGCTCTGGACTGAGCCCGCAGCTCAAAGAGAGGAGCCACCCCCCACCTTCCCTGACTGGGGAAGTCGTGTCGAAAAAATTCAGGATTCTGAAAGGAGAATTTTGAGGAAAATGGGGGGGGGGATACATTCATTTCAGTTTTAACTCCATCTGTTTCTTCATGTCATCCTTTGCTCTCTGAAACAGTCTAGAAAAAGAAAACAAGGAAGGATCTGCTACATCTCAGTAGATTTGTGGGGAAGGCTGTGGGAAGCAGCACCTCCCAGGTTCAGACTCTGAAAGAGCACCTTGAAGAATAATATGAAAGGAACAAGTTTGTCTCATTGGAATGATGTAGTGACTGCAGAAGCTGCACTTGGTAGAAATTTCCTTTCTTTGAGCTCTTAAAGGTACAGGTCTCCTTTCTGAATCTGATGGTAGGAAGACAATGTAGTGGTGCAGATCAGCGTGTAGAAGAATGGCTATGAGGATCTCCAATTGCATGCTCAATCATTTACCATGTACAGTTAAGGTTTAGAGGGGGATAGAATAACCACTGGTAGTTATAATTCAATAAGTGAATAACAATTGGAAATAATTTAGAATCATTGAATAATTATTTTAACTTCCTTTGAAATGTCCACAGGGGTCTTGTTGATTCACAGCTTTTGAAATTCACCTAAGGTGATATTCAGTGACAACCAGGGATGTGTAGAAATTCAACTCTTGCAAAGTGTTGTGTGATCAAAATTCCCTTGAAATTTATGTAGGTTGACCTTCTAAATTTGCCTTATATTTCTAAATAGATAAATTTAATAGCAACTCTCCTTAGGCTGCAATCCTATATACTTACCAGGGAATAAATTTCATTGAATTCAATGAGGCTTCCTCTGGGTAGTCATGCATAAGATTGTACTGTTACTTTCAAAAGCAGCACAGAGATGGATTTTTAGTGCATGGTAAGGATGGAAGTGATGATTCTAATCATCTTCATTGGACAGAACCAGTATCACCACCAAGCTATAGCAGGTATGAAAGATTTTCATGCAGAAAGCTTTTATACACTTTTCCAATATGAATGAATGGCCTGTCAGTTTGTGCCACTTAGCAGCAGTGCAGGCTTACTTGAGTCAAGAAATACTTTGTTGGCATGGATGTGGCCTTCAGGGTTCTTATACTGACCCAGTTCACACATTTTTCCCAATTGTGGGTTATCATGAATGGGCACTCCTGCTGCAAGTGGGAGCAGAAAAACAAACCACAGACCTTCCATCTGTGGTTTTGGTTAGTGTTACATGCAAACCAGGAACTCTGGCTTGTCTCTCCCTGCAAGGCTGCAATAAGCCAGAGAAAGAATCCAACAATAAACCACAGGTTGTAACTCTGACCTATCAGGAGAGAAAAACCCAAGATCCTGGTTCACACATCATGCTAAACAAACCATGGGCAGAAGATCTGTGGTTTGTTTAGCCACTTCTTCTTGCAGTGGAAGTGATCGGGCAGCATGCACCTGCCCACTGCCTCATATGCAATAACATGTGAACTGGGCCATTACCTAACAATGGCATAAGTGATTTTGAGAATGGAACCATGGGTTGCTAGCTGGTTTAAGGTGTATTGATGCTGAGAACAAGGTCACAACACAATATCTGCCACATGGCTTCATTCTGTGAAAGAAAGATGGAACAGGAGGGCTAGAAATTGGATCCTTACATTTTTGTGATGAGGTTTAACTATGTATTTCTTCTGGCTTACTCAGTTTGATTGTACTTCTGGACAGAATCATGAAGAGATTGTTCTCCACCTTGAAATCTTCTTGTTTACTACATTTCATGTCCTGTTTCCAATATTTATCACATGACTTTACAGGAAGAACAAAGCAGCATCATTAGCAGAGATATTTACAGTAAAAGCCATTTTTTCTGCCTAACATCATGGAAGTATATTTCAGTTCTTGTCTTCACCATCCAAAAATATTTCCATTCAAATGAAATACGAGATATTTTTTCCCCTCCCAGAAATCATTAAAAGCAATTTCTAAAGAAAAAACAGGGCATCCTGTGGATATAAATCTGGTTATTTTGCAACCATGAAACCAATGAAGGTCATTGAGGCTTCTGATTAGGTTGCCTAATGTTGTAAAACTCAGCTCAAAGGAATAATGTAAGAAATTCAAATGATGTCTTATGGGATAACATTTCAAGTCACATTTTAGTCTGCTAAGATCAATCACAGGAATATTAAAGTAAATGCTGAAATGTCAGCTCACTGCAGGTTCAGTAAAGTGATGTGCTAAAACTGGGTTGGTTCCGTTAGTTCTCTAAGCACAATATTACTGAAAAACACTGTGTACAAGTCCTAGCAATGCTAATTACGCCTCTTCATTGGAATATAGATTGCTTGTACAAGCAAGCACAATACAACAATAATGCTTAATGTTTAGTTCATGTACTGATGCCTTCAATTTTACTACTAAATTACCTTTATGCAAGAATAACATCTCTGAAAGTATATTAGCAGAATTATATATGTGAAAGAGGATAGGAGAAGGCAGGTTCAGAATAAGAATAAATTAGAGAAGTCTTGAAAAGATGTGATTAAACAGAGAAAAATGGAGAGCTGGGTTAACTGGAATTTAAACTCCCCCATGAGACAGAACCAGGAAAAGAGGCAAGGAAGTGAAAGTTACTATCGGACACATATTCCAGCTTCAGACAGGTTAGTAGATTTGTGGGATGGGGTGTTTTGTTTAATGTTTAAAGTGTAGCATTATTAATGGATCTATTATATTACTTTGTATAAAAAATGGGGCCGTTTGGGGCTCCAAAAAAACATCAGAATACAGATCAACCCATTGATAGATATCCTATTTGAAGCAAGTGAAGCAGGCCCCTTTTGCTAAGCTATATGTGAAACCATGTCTTGTTCACCAGCACAAATTCAAGGGTAATTCCGTTTAGCTACCAGTTTATGCACAGAGCTCTGCTCAAATGCCTATTGAAATTCTCCACCCTATTTGTGGGCAGAGAATTGGGGGGGGGGGAGGTTCCTGAATTTTTCAGTGGGAGAACAAGTTCTCCAAAAGTTTCTCACAGGTAAAGCTCATCTTTGGCAGGGGTTGTAGCTCAGCCTTTCTTTTTTCCTGGGGGGGGGGGTGTTGCACTGCCACTGTAAGTGGCAACAGTATCAACTGTGTTGACAGGCTGGCCCCCATTTTGTCTCCTCCACAATGCAAGTGTGAGGGGAACAGTGTTGTGTCTAGCTTGAGGGAAGAGGTGAAGCAAGTGGAGTGCCAAAATGTGTCCTCCAAGTTCCGGAAGGTTTTCTTTCACCGTGTAAGTGGATTCCATTTTTCTGCCTCATTCTCGGGGCATCCGCATTTTATACTTTATTATGAATTTCTTTGGGTGGTGTTTTTGAGCTTACCTAAGCCCAAGAGATGACTCTACAGATGGACATCACCAGATGGTCAATATCGAAATCAGATTGATTATGTCCTTTGCAACCAAAGATGGAGAAGCTCCATACAGTCAGTAAAAACAAGACCTGGAGCTGACTGTGGCTCAGATCATGAGCTTCTTATTGCAAAAGTTCGGCTTAAATTGAAGAACGTAGGGAAAACCACTAAACCATTCAGGTATGATCTAAATCATATCCCTTATGAATATACAGTGGAGGTGAGGAATAGATTTCAGGGATTAGACCTGATAGACAGAGTGCCTGAGGAACTATGGACGGAGGTCCGTAACATTGTTCAGGAGGCAGCAACTCAATCCATCCCAAAGAAAAAGAAATGCAAGAAAGCCAAGTGGCTGTCTGATGAGGCTTTACAAGTAGCTGAGGAAAGAAGGGAAGCAAAAAGCAAGGGAGAAAGGGGAAGATATATCCAACTGAATGCAGAGTTCCAGAGAATAGCAAGGAGAGACAAGAAGGCCTTCTTAAATGAACAATGCAAGGAAATCGAGGAAAATAACAGAATGGGAAAGACTAGAGATCTCTTCAAGAAAATTGGAGATCTCAAGGGTACGTTTTGTGCAAAGACAGGCATGATAAAGGACAAAGAAGGCAGGGACCTCACAGAAGCAGATGAGATTAAGAAGAGGTGGCAAGAATACACAGAAGAACTATACAGGAAAGATCTTAATGTCCTTGATAGCCATGATAGTAATGTCCTTGATAGCCATGATAGTGCGGTCACTGAACTTGAGCCGGACATCCTCGAGAGTGAAGTCAAGTGGGCCTTAGGAAGCATTAGTAACAACAAAGCTAGCAGAGATGACAGTATTCCAGCTGAGCTATTTAAAATCCTAATAGATGATGCTGTTAAAGTGCTGTATTCAATATGCCAACAAATATGGAACACTCAGCAATGGCCGCAAGACTGGAAAAGGTCAGTTTACATTCCAATTCCAAAGAAGGGCAACGCCAAAGAGTGTTCAAACTACCACACAATTGTGCTCATTTCACATTCCAGCAAGGTGATGCTCAAAATCCTACAAGCTAGGCTTCAGCAGTATGCGAACCAAGAACTACCAGAAGTACAAGCTGGGTTTCAAAGAGGCAGAGGAACTAGAGATCAAATCGCCAACATTCGCTGCATCATGGAGAAAGCAAGAGAATTCCAGAAAAATGTCTATTTCTGCTTCATTGACTACGCTAAAGCCTTTGATTGTGTGGATCACAACAAACTGTGGCAAATTCTTAAAGTGATGGGAGTACCAGACCACCTTACCTGTCTCCTGAGAAACCTGTACGAGGGTCAAGAAGCAACAGTAAGAACCGGACATGGAACAACCGAGTGGTTCAAAATTGGGAAAGGAGTACGACAAGGCTGCATATCGTCACCCTGCTTATTTAACTTATATGCAGAGTACATCATGAGAAATGCCGGGTTGGATGAATCACAGGTCAGAATTAAGATTGCTGGGAGAATTATCAACAACCTCAGATATGCAGACGATACCACCCCAATGGCAGAAAGTGAAGAGGATCTAAAGAGCCTCTTGTTGAGGGTGAAAGAGGAGAGTGCAAAATCTGGTTTGAAACTCAACATTACAAAAACTAAGATCATGGCATCTGGCCCTATCACTTCCTGGCATATAGAAGGGGAAGAAATGGAAGCAGTGACAGATTTTACTTTCTTGGGCTCCAAGGTCACCGCAGATGGTGACTGTAGCCATGAAATTAAAAGACGCTTGCTCCTTGGGAGGAAAGCTATGGCAAACCTAGACAGCATAGTAAGAAGCAGAGACATCACCTTGCCAACAAAGGTCCGTCTAATCAAAGCTATGGTTTTCCCAGTAGTAATGTATGGCTGTGAGAGCTGGACTATAAGGAAGGCTGAGTGCTGAAGAATTGATGCTTTCGAACTGTGGTGCTGGACTCTTACGAGTTCCCTGGACTGCAAGGAGGTCAAATCAGTCCATCCTAAAGGAAATCAACCCTGAGTGCTCATTGGAAGGACAGATACTGAAGCTGAAGCTCAAATATTTTGGCCACCAAATGCGAAGAGAAAACTCCCTGGAAAAGACCCTGATGCTGGGAAAGACTGAAGGCAAAAGGAGAAGGGGACGGCAGAGGATGAGATGGCTAGATAGCATCACCGATGCAATGAATATGAACCTGAGCACACTCCAGGAGAGTGCGCAGGACAGGAAGGCCTGGCGTGCTATGGTCCATGGGGTCACGAAGAGTCGGACACTACTGAACTACTGAACAACAACAACAAATCACTGTGAGGTAACCAATGGTGCTGTGTGGTGTCTCCCCCCACCCTGCTATCTCTCCATTGCTTTGCAGCCTCCCAGACCAAAAAACAAAGATGGGTGCATACTAATGGCCTCATCTCATGACACTTCAGCATATACAAGTGAGCACTGGAACTTCATAGGATATTTTTCCCTACCTCAGCCTGCCATGCTGCATTGCATTAGAAGCTCCACGTTTCAGAACCAGTTTATAGATAAGCAGCACACAATCAGTTGCACTTGGAAGAACGAGCCTTAGAAGCCACACGTGTGGAGCTGCCTGTACTCTCCTGTGGTGCCAAGCATTCATTCTTATTCTTATTCATTTAGGGAGCAATCCTATGGCTGCTAGTCAGCAGCTAGATGGCCATAGGGTATCTTCTTTTCCAGGTACTGACCTCAGAGCCCATGGTCCGAGGTCAGTTCCCAGAGAATTGACCTTTCCTCCTTTCTGCGCTGCCTTGCAGGCAGCGCATAGAAGCCCCATGCTCTGCACTGACAGAGGAGCATGGAGCAGCCAAAACAGGGCATTCTGGAGAGTCGCTCTGGGGTGGGGAGGGCGGAAACTCCTGTACGACACATCCTATGTGTTGTATGGCAGCCTCCTCCCCCGCTCTGCTCTCCCACAGCTAGACAGCTAAAAGCGGCTCTCTAGCAAAAAATGCAGGGCAGATGGAGCGTGGAGGGAATGATCCCCTCTGTGCTTCTCCTGCCCTTCATTGGATACGCGGTCACCTCTGCGTTCGGAGGAGGCTGCCTATCTGCATAGGATTGCACCCTTAAAGACCCAAAATATAGACTTTCTCAGTGAGGCATGAATTAGGGCTCCCTGAGTCTAAAAATTATATGGAGAACCAAAGCTCATTTCACAGCATCCCACCTCATGGCAGTCATTGCAGGGAATTGGTCATTTCACAATGACTTATATTTAGCTTTTAAAAAAGTAGCCGGCCACACACACCATGCTCATTTCAACAGACCTTGAAACCCCTTGAGTTATCCAAAAGGCAGCTACACACTGAGCTGGATCACTATGAATCAGAAGCTCTGACATGCACAGATGATGTTACGTGAGCCGTCTACAGAAGTGATCAGTGTAATGTTGGAGATAGGATGGGTGAGAAATGTATTTCGCACTCATGAATCAATATGTGAACTGAAACTTGGTTACCCTTTGAAATTCGCACATCTCCAAATTTTCTAATTGAGTTCTCCTATCAAAAAATGCGTATGAAATATACGAAAATGTGTATATTAGGGAAACATGCACACACAAAAAATGTGTATATTAGTGAAAACAAACTTCACAAATGCATTACATGAGAGAAATTACTTGCAAAAAAATGTGTATCTTAGGCAAAACGCATGCAAAATGTGTGCAGTAGGAAAAATGCTCATCAAAGCTGAGTAGAAAGATGTATGCATTTTTTATTTAAAAATCCCAATGTTCCAGATGAACTGAAATTAAGATTAGAAAAATGAGAAACCAGCAGAAACCTAAACTGACATATTTGTCCATCCCCAGTTGGATTAACATCCTTCAGAAGGCACAGTTGCAGCTTCCATGACCAGTATGTGCTGGGGACATGGAAACGTTTGCCGACAGAAGCTGCTGCTGTATCTTCTATGAAGAAGATTCTCCAGTATTACACTGGTCCACTCAAAGTGAGCAGTCATTTGCACGTATCAGGGCCAATTCGTTGCATATGGAGTGGCTGACATTCAGTTCACACAAACATACCCATCAAGGCTGCAGTGCAATCATATAAGCATGCTTACTTGGAAATAAGTCCCATTATATAAATTGCAAGCAAATTTGTGGGTGTGAGGCTATAATACACTGTGTATTTATTTGGAAGCAAGTCCCCAAGTAAAAGGTGTTGTTCTGCATCTCTGTCATCCATCATCTTTCAAATCATATTTTGCCTTCCTGTCTTAGCAATCTGGCTACTGAACAGTTGATAAATTGTGCCCCACTTCTTTTCCACCTGGAGAGAAAGGAAATATTGGCACAAATAAGCCACAGGAGAAATTTGGTTGCTGCAACTAATCTTCCACCTCATTAGACTTTAGTGAACACAGTGATCTTACTTCCTTAAATGTGATTGTTTGGTGGCGGTGGCGATGCCGTTCCTTTTTTGTACATTTCTTTACTATTAACCATGGCTCCTTTAAAGCTGCAGTGCTTCACTGTTGTGAAGAATGAATGGAGTAGCACCACTGTGGGAAAACAGGATCATTACTGCTAAAATGAGCAGCCCAGGGTCATTTGGGTATTTCAGATCAAGAGATTAAAACTCCATTGCTTGCTGTGAAATGTAATGCAAAAGTTACTGACTTTGTCTTCTACAGCTCACTTTTAGGGAAGTCTCATGATATTTCTTGAATAAAGTCACACACTTTGCCCTCCAGAATTTTATAGGGTTTAAAAAAAAAATCTGCTTGATGATTGTTTGGATAGTGATGATATCTGAAAGATGAGCATTAATTGATGTCATAGGTATGTAAAAGGTTTTAAAATGTTTTGGAGGCTATCTGATGATGTATCATTTTATAATTTCATTTTATTTCTACATACAAATGTATATAAAACAGCCCTAGGAGTCTTGGCTGAAAGATACATTACAAATTTGAAATTGATTGATTGATTAATGGTGCAAGCCTATGCTTGTCTACTCAGAAGTAAGTCCCATTGTGTTCCAGGTGTGCAGAGGATTGAAGGTGGTTTTTTTTTTTTTCATTTTTCATTTTTTCTGTCTACCCATGAGTGCTTGAGGTAATTTATAATAAAATCATAAGAAGAATAAATGCAAATTCACAAACAGCTAATAGAAGGCAGATAAAATACAGACAGGAAAGTTCTCTAAAGAAGGAGTGGGATTAATCACCTAAAACTCGATGAAACAATATCACTTTTACCACTTTTACTTTGCTTGGGAGACCCAAGTTCTAGTCCCTACTCAGCTATGAAGTTCACTGGGTGACTTTGGGCCAGTCACTGACTCTCAGCCTAACCTACCTCACAGGGTTGTTGTGAGGATAAAATGGAGAGGAGGGGGACTATGTAAGCCATCTTGGGTTCCTTGCAAGAGGAAAAAAGGTGGGATATAAATGTAACAACAACACAGTTGTGGCTGTCAAACCTCACTTTCCCACGACTGTGAGAAAGTGAGGGCCAAACCTCACTTTCCCACGACTGTGAGAAAGTGAGGGCCAAACCTCACTTTCCCACGACTGTGAGAAAGTGAGGGCCAAACCTCACTTTCCCACAACTGTGTTGCTGCTACCTTAAAGGCCCTGGCTTGAGTCCCCACCAACCTCACCTCTCTATGAGATGGGACACAAGATGGATGGATGGACGGACGGAGAGACAGACAGACAGATAGATGACAGCCAGACAGCAACAACTGGGACAGGGGACTCCCCACTCTCCTTTGCAAGAGGAGCAGGCTACATACTTTGGGAGTATGACTGCCAATATATATTTAAAAAGTCTCACCATTTCCTCTTAGGGTGGGTGACCAGATATTAAGGAGGCAACGGGTTCTATCATACGCAGTGCTATGGTGGCGACGGCAGACATATGCTCACCTTGCTGGAATTAGAAATATAGAGTGTAACAAACTTGTTTCTGTTTGGAAAGGTTATGCAAGCCAATGTGCTGCCTGCCTGGCTCCCAGATCTACCTTGCCTTCTTTGCCCATCCCTATCATCCCCTCCCCCTGGAGCCGCTAACTCCACCTTGAAACATAAAAGAGAAAGAAATAGAAACACAGGTACTGCTTGAGAAAAAGCTGCACTTGATGAAATGCCCACTTAAAAGTACAGCAGCTCTGTCCTCTTCCTTTTGCATCTGATCATTTTACTTCCACTTCAAGGATCTCAGGATGTAGAGATGGGGCAGGGAGCACCTATCTGCTTCAGATATCCTGGAGAGCTACCAGCAGTTTGGGTGGAACTTAGGATCAAACTGCACATTCTGTCAATTGTGTAGCATGTCGCTGAGGATAATCTCTTTTTTAATTTAGGTTTGTGCACCCTGATTCAGACTGGGACCACCACACACCAGGACAGGAGGATTAAACCATTTTCCCACCATTGCTTTCTCAAAAAGAAAAGAAAAAAAATCTCTTTTTTTAACTCCCATGAAAGGGGTGGGGAATTGGGGGGGGGGTGGACAGTGGGAGGGAGGTTTAATCATCCCCTCCCAGTGTGCAGTGTACCAATCTGAATTGGGGCCATGCATACTTACTCCAGAGTTTAAAAAAAAAAAAACTATGCAGTTAACGTAACGTTTAGTTTGATCCTGAACTAGATATTGAATTGATGCAATGAAAGGCAGCGCCTTTCTTTTCTTTCCCCAAATCAGAAACTAATGCTGCTGGGATGAGGGAGGGAATCAGTGCCCATGAAATCATCAGGTTGGTATGATGATGGATGTTGACACAGCTTCCCCCCCCCCTCACGGCAATCCAACAGAGCCTAGCCCCATCCTGAAGAGTACATGCCAAACTCTGTTTCCCCATGGGCTTATATACCCTTCTGCTTTTGTCCACTTTTCTTCTAGGAAGTCACTGGAGCTTCCTAATTAACTATTTTTTGGAATCAATTCCATAATTATTTAAATTGTTAAAAAGCCTCATGAACCCAAAATAACAGAACTCATTGGAGGCGGGGGGGGGGGAGGGGGAGAGAGAGAGAGAGAGAGAGAGAGAAGTTGGCCTGTCTGTACCCTGTGTTAACACTTAACATATTGTCAGTATTAGTTCAGGCAAAACTCTTGCTCCCTTCCAATCTCACTCCAAGCAGCAAAAGTTAATCTTCCTGTTACAGACTGTATTTCTTTCTTTAACTGCAGAATAGCAAAAAGGAAATTGAATATATTGTCTGATTCTGCTTTCCCCCCATTTTATTTTAACGGTAGTGATTTGTCCCAATTGAATGCATGTCTGATGGAAGTTGAACTCTATTTGGGCTAATTTTTATTCTCAGCAGTTCTTTATTACTTTGTTAGGTCTAGACACACTTCACTTCCTTGGCAATAAACGTTTGAGTTCCACTTCTGATGCAATTGGGAGGTTTACATCATTTACAAAGACACGACTACCTATCCATCATAACAATGTCAAGTAGAATTTATGATCCCAGCCATGTCAACATTTTATTTATTTATTTATTTATTGCATTTCTATCCCGCCTTTTTTCATCCAAGGAACTCAAGGCAGTGTACATGATCCTCCTCCTTCCTCCATTTTATCCTCACAACAACAACCCTGTGAGGTGGGTTGGGCTGAGAGTCTGTGACTGGCCCAAAGTCACCCAGTGAGCTTCCATGGCCGAGTGGGGGCTAGAACCCGGATCTCCCAATTCCCAGTCCGGCACTCTAGCCACTACACCACACTGGCTCTACACACTACACCACATCATGAAATGAAGATTAACATTCAAAAAAACCCATTGTAGATTAGACAGGGAAGATGATCTTCTGACCAGGGTAGGTTGACAAATTAGCTGTTTGTACCAAGGATCTCATCTATTCTATATTGGTATTAAATTTTGAAGCCAGGAGGGAAAAGCTAGCAGTTCTGTCAAGACAAAAATGATCTTCATTTGAAAAGATGGTGGAATAACAGCTTGCCTGAGGCTACCTAGTGAGCTCCTGAGTGGCTTGGAAACATATCTCAGTTGAAGACCATATGCTTTTCATGTAAGAACATAAGAAGAGCTGTGCTGGATCAGACCAAAGACTTATCTAGTCCTGCATTCTCTTCACACAGTGGCCAACCAGATGCCCATGGGAAGCCCACAAGCAGGACATGAGTGCAACATCCTCCTGCTAGAGTTCCCCAGAATATGTACTGCCTATACATAAGAAAGTTAAGAAGAGCCAGTCCAGCTTTCTGTTCATACAGTGGTCAACCAGCTGCCTGTAGAAAGCCTACAAGTAGGGCATGAGTGCAATACCACCCTGCTGCTTGTGTTCCATGACAACTAGTAAACAGAGGCTTACTGCCTCCAATACTGGAGGTAATATCTAGCCATCATGACTAGTAGTCATTGATAGACTTATGCTCTATGAATTTGTCTAATCCTCTCTTAAAGCCATCCAGGTTGGTGGTAATTATTACTTCTTGCAGTAGCGAATTCCATAGTTTAACTATGTACTGTGTAAAGTAGTACTTCTTTTGGTACTCTGATACCCAAGTTCATTCCCTGCTAGGGATGGGTGGATTCCCTACCTGCTGCTCTGGGGGGAAATCCACCCTGGGGGAGAGGCGATCCATCCCTCCCCCCAGAAACCTCTTCGGCCGGCTCCGCCCCACGCTGATTCCATGGAGCCGGCCACTGCTCCAGTTCGCCACTGATACAGCTGCCATTGCCATGCCATATTGCTGGCTGAGGGCTCACTGCAGACACAAATGGCATCCAATACACCATTTGCAGCCGTAAAGCTCTTAGTTTAAGCTAAATAAAAGAGCTTTAGGGCCGCAAATGGCATCCATTACACCATTTGTGTCCGGAGTGAGGCCTCAGCCAGCGATACAGCATGGCAATGGTGGCCATATCGCTGGCAATCCAAAGCCAGCCAGCAGGTCCACGGAGTCGCCACAGGCATGAGGAGGAATTCCAGAGGGAGGTAGAGGAAAATACTCCATTCCGCCACGGACTCCGGAGGCTGGATTCCTTTGAATCTGGCCTCATTGGGGTCCATGGAAGAATTCTCCTCCATCCCTATTCCCTGCACCTCAACTCAAACAGATCTCAGGTAGTGGGGCCAGAAGGCTCTTGTCCTCAGAATTCTTGGTGAGCTGCTGCCATTAAGAGTAAAGTTGGGTTGGGGAACCTGTGGACCTCTAAATAATGTTTGACTACAACTCCCATCATCCACAGCCATGGGCCATACTGGCTGGGGCTGATGAGAGTTGCAGTTTAGCAACATCTGGAGAGCCATAGGGATGCTGGAGAAATTCAAGACAGACCAAAATGAGCTTGGATTTCTAAGAATCCAACCTGCAGAATCTGCTGTAGAGTGAGCCCTTTAGGCAGCGTGGAGTCCATGGACTTTCAGATTTTATTTTATTTTTTACTTTCCCTAAATTTATGCATATTTATTTTAGGGGTGGACGAAAGTCCCTTACCTGTCCTCGAAGGATGTTCGCGGTGGGAGGGAGGCGCTTCACTGCTCCCCCCGCGAAGTTCAGGCTGGGGGGGAGGCTTCCCGCCTCACCCCGGCTGAAATTTAGGCCGGGGGGGAGGCTTCCCGCCTCGCCCCGGCTGAAATTCAGGCCGGGGAGGAGGCTTCCCACCTCGCCCGGCCGCGAACGCGAAAGTTAAAAAAAAAAAAATGCCCCCTGATAGGCTACGTGACGATTAACGTAGCCTATCACGGCTAGATCTGCAAAGTCAGCTGTGATAGGCTACGTCAATCGTCACGTAGCCTATCACGGGTGAGTTTAAAAAAAAAAGCGCGTACGCTAATGGCGGCCCCCATAGGGAGCCGCCATTCGCGTTCCTTACTTGGTTGCTGTAGTCTACGTAAATCTTTACGTAGACTACGGCGAAAATAAGGGCAACGCAAATAGCCCTTACGTAGCTACGGCGAAAATAACGTAGACTACGTAGACTACGGCGAAAATAAGGGCAACGCAAATAGCGTTGCCCTTATTTTCGCCGTAGTCTACGTAAATCTTTACGTAGACTACAGCGACCAAATAAGGAATGGGAATGGCGGCTCCCTATGGGGGCCGCCATTATCCGTATACGCTTTTTTTTTTTTTAAGTCACCCGTGATAGGCTACGTGACGATTGACATAGCCTATCACGGCTGACTTTGCAAATCTAGCCGTGATAGGCTACGTTAATCGTCACGTAGCCTATCAGGGGGCATTTTGTTTTGTTTTTCTTTGATTGCAATGGCGGCGGCGGCAGCTGGTCGAAAGACCGGCTGCCGCTCCCGCCCCGCTCAAACACGCGCCGAACCGCCGGCCGGACCCGCCGCCGGGAGGGACATTCGGCGAAGGTAAGTCCTGTCCCGGGGGGGTGCGGGGGGGGGGTTTGGAGGATTTCTCCCCGAAACTTGTTCAGGGGGCCGAACACGTTGGCGCTCGGCCCCCTGAAGTTTCGGGGAGAAATTCTCCGCCATCCCTAATTTATTTGTAGGAAAATACACAAGTTTCTGATGAGGAAAAGTTGAATGGAATGGGGTACAATATGCTGAATGTTACATACTAAGATAAATTATGTAAATTGTTATGAAACCTCTTACGTAATTATTGGCCTATTTTCTGCATACCCCCCGCAAAAAAATTGCATCCATCTGTGAGAGGATGATGGAACAAAAGGTGCCTACAATCTGCAAAGCACAGACGGAGCAGATTTTATCCAGTCCGTACATCCCTGGAGGGCCATGGGTACCCCACCTATGGAGTAGACCATACAGGGGTAGATGGACCAATGGTCTGACACAGTATAAGGCAGTTCATGGATTGGATCCAGACTTAGTCAAACTTTGAATAGTCCCATTGAAATCAATGGGACAAGTTAATAATTATTAACTTAAGTCCCATTGATTTCAACTGTTCTCCTCTAAGTATAACTAATTCTGGATCCAACCTATTTGTTCATGGTAAGCCTAAGATTTGAAACAGAAGCTTCTCAATTTGTACTCTTAATCACAGTACATGTCTCAGAAAAGGTGTAACCAGAATGTAACACACAGAACAGCGTAATGTCTACATCCAAAGCTTTGCATGTCTGTGAATCATGGACAGTGTGTTCCATCGGTATCAACGATGCCAGTAAGATTGTGTTGAAACTGCCATGTGTTTGGCTCATTTTTCTTCATAACCATCATTGATTTGCTTTTTGGTCAAAGTGTTAAGCAATTGTTTTGGCATTTTCATTCTGCGACACTGAATGCTTCCTTGGTGAACCACTTTGCACATAGTCTGCAATGTTTATAAAGCAGCTTCAGACAACAGTCTGAGGATTCTGCTCTTAATAAATATTCATTCATGGCACAAAAATGTTGAATCAAAAGTACAGAAGGAAGAAAAAGTATAGTTTAGTATCAGCAGTTTAACCTCACCAATTGAATATGGGCTATTTTCAACTGGGCATATCAAATGGTGAAGTTTACCAATCTCTTCTTTTTCCCTCTCCTCCTATAATCCTACTTTATATCAATCATAGCTTCTCACTGAAAGCTATTCAAATGTTGTGCTTTCCCATTTACGATCTGACCTTGCACTTCTATTACTCCAAGGACTCCATTATTTTAAATATCACCATTTTCATTTTAAAAGCCTCTGTGCCTTGCAGGAGATGGGAGGGGGAGCTAAGAGAAGCTTAGTAAGAAGGGGTGAAAATATTAAGATTCTTATCTACAGAACCAATATAACATGCATTTGTTCATTCATTAGATTTCTATGCTGCCCAGTAGCCAAACCTCTCTGTACAATTTATAAAGATTAAAGCTATAAAATTACAACATAATAACATAATATAAACACATACACCCACGCACATACATACCAGGACGTGTTAAAAAGCCTTATATGCTGTCAAATGCCTGGGAGTAAAGCGCCTTGACCTGGCGCTGAAAAATGACAATGTTGGCACCAGGTGGACCTCACTCGGGAGAGCATTCCACAATCAGGGGACACCAAGAAGGCCTTCTCCCTTGTTGCCATCTTCCAAACTTCCCTCAGAGAAGGCACTTGGAGGAGGGCCTCAGATGATGATCGTAGTGTATGGGTAGGTTCATATTGGGAGAGGCACTATATCAGGTATTGCAGTCCTGAGTCAGGTAGGGCTTTAGAGGTCAAAACCAGGAACTGAGTTCAGAAATACATAGGCAGCCAGTGCAAGCAAGCCAGAATTGGTGTTATATGTTCAGAACTTCTGGTCCCTGCAGTCACTTTGGCTGCTGCATTTTGCACAAGCTGCAGCTTCTGAACCATCTTCAAAGGCATACCCATGCAGAGTGCATTGCAGTAATCTAATCTGGAGTTACCAGAGCATAGACTACTGAAGCCAGGTTACCCCTATCCAGATAGTGGTGTAGCTAGGCCATCAGCCAAACCATACAACTGAGTCCACTTGATCCTCAAGTGACAAAGATGGCTCCAGGAGAACCTCCCAGCTACGAACCTGCTCCTTCAGGGGGAGTGCAATGCCATCCAGAACAGGATGAACACACTCCATCCAGTCAGAAGAACCACCCACTAACAGCATCTCAGTCTTGTCTGAGTTGAGCTTCAGTGTATTAACCCTCATCCAGTCCATTGTCATAGCCATGCACCAGTCTAGGACATCTGCATCCTCTTTGATGAAGATGAAAAGGAGAAGTAGAGCTGTGTGTCATCAGCATGCTGATGATAACACACGCCGGAACTCCAGATGACTCCACTCAGTGTTTGCATGTAGATGTTAAGTATCGTGGGGACAAAACTAATTCCTGCACAGAAAACTAATTTCCTCCATGGGTTGAGTATCCCCCAACACCACCTTGTGGAGCCAACCATCCAAGTAGGAGTGAAACCACTGCAATGCAGTAGCACTTGTACCTCTGACAATTGTCCCAGAAAGATACCATGGCTGATAGTATTGAAAGCCACTGAGAGATCAAGGAGCATCAACAGGGTCATGCTCCCCCTTTCTCTCTCCCGACATAGGTCATTACACAGGGTGACTTAGGCTGTTTCTTTGCCAAAACCTAGCCTGAACCCTGATTGAAAAGAATAATTGGTCTCATCTGAGAGTATCTGGAGCTGGTTGGCAATCACCCATTCAGTGACCTTGCCCAGAAAATTAACATGTGCAACCAGCTTAAAATTGCTGAAATCTTCCAAATCCAGGGAAGACTTCACCAGCATTGATCTTACCACCATGACTTTCAGGAAGCCCAGGACCTCTCCTTCTTATAAAGAGGCATTAACTAGGGCTGTGCAAGGATCCCCCAATCCAACTCAGAAGCCCCTTCACGGCTTGCGAGGTGGGCCCGATCCAGCTCAGGCAGATTCAGGGGGGCCCCAACGTGCCTCGGCCCCAAACCCTAAGTGGGTTCCCCGCCCTGACAGCCTGAGACAACCTCCTAGCTCCTTACCTGGGCCACCGCGTCCTCTGCCGCCACTGCCTTCTCCGTTGCACTGCCTCCGCCACCGCCCAATGCTGCTGCCTTCGCCGCCCTGCCCCCCCAGCAGCCGCCTCCTGAGTCCTGGACGCGCGGCGACTCTTGATCTATGATCTGTGACCTTGTCAATATCCTTGGACCGTACCAAGAAAACAGGACAAAGTTATATTCTGTATACCTCACTCAGTTCATCTGCCATAAGACTAGAGTCTAAGTCCCAGCAGATACAACACATTTTATCTTGGAAATGCTTTGCTAACATGTCACAATGGGCCTCTGATGGATAACAATTTGTGATTTGACATTGGTATTTTTAAAAGCCCAGCAAGAATATATTTGGCACAACCAATTGCTTTATTATGCTAACTACTCATTAAAAAAGGAAAGAAAAGAAGAACAATCCTAAAAGGCTTCTAGTAGTATATAAGGGAAAATTGAGAGAAATATTAAGCGACTGGCTTTGGTTGACCAGTTTGTGGCCTAAGAAACTTTTTTGCTGTAGTGGTGGTTTTTGATGGGTTTTGCTGTTACGGTGATGATAGAGAAGTTTACGATGACTGGGCCTCAGTCAGTTTCAGGGGTGAAAAGGTTAGGAACAAGAAGATTCTGAGAAGTCACATCTTTATGATGAAAAAAACTGAAATTCCACAGTAAGATCCCTTCTATGGATAGTAAAATAAAAATTTTAAAAAACATAAGAAACAACTTGAAGTGATCAAATGCATGCTTATGGACAGGCAGCCAATTAGCCAACAGAAAGGTAATTTAGTCAGATAGCTCAAAAAGGTCTCGTAACAACTTGGCGTCTTACAACTTTATTTACTGTTGTGCTCACATCTCCAAGGCAGAGATGTAAAAGATGGACTATGCTTAGATTGAAGCAAACACATCAATATTTCAAATGAAGTTAAGAGCCACCAGTGAAATATAAATGGGGATTAAATGGTAGCTTGCAAAGCAACTCCATTACAATACATTGCCAATAGCAGCAATGCCTTAGCATACCTGGATCTTGGGAAGGACAAACAGGGTCTACCAGCAGATTAATATCACATTTACTTTCTTTGCTATCATTTTTTCCAAAGTGACCTGTTTGCCTACAGTGCAATCACTACCTAGGAACATAGGAAGTTACCTAATTAAGAAAGTTAAAATGAACATTTTGCACCTTTGAAGGAACAGCTGTGTCGTTTGCTCAAAGCTGATTGATAAATTATATATGTTTCATCTCATGTTTTTGCTTGGCTAATTCTGTATTGTGAGCACTAACTGTATGAAACATCTTGGGATGAGATCTACAATTAAGCAGAATGAAATATATATGTGGTCTATGAACAGTGAAACAAAATGGCACTGGAAACAGAAATGAATTTCATTTTGCAAAATCATTTCTAAGCACTGTGCTTTAGCCCAATTGCTGTCAGGTGCAAACTTTTATTTGTCTTGCCTGTAAATTTAACTTTCCTACCAATCATCTCAATGATCCTGAACTTAACTTCAAATTCAGAAAGTTTCAATTCCATTTTTGTAAAGTTTGCCAGGTATATTCATATAAAATTCATATCTCTCCAGAGACACCAGCAGCCACAATACCAGCAGCAAATAGCAGCAGCAGCAGAGGGCAGCAGCTTTAAAGACAAGGGGAAGGGGCAAACGTGGACTACCTGCTCCTTCTTAGCTGCTGTTCTCTTTTATCTCTTTTATATTCTTTTAAACTGTTGTGTATTTTATATCTTAATATTTTAATATGTGCCTAGGAGGACTATTGGGCAACTCAGGGGGTGGGGGAGGTGCCACCATAACTGTGGTCACGGGCAGGGGGAGGTATGGCGTTGGGAGATTAACAGGCCAGCTGAGGAGAAGAGGGGCTAGACACCTTACAGCTGTCCCCTCTTCTGGTTCTTCCCCCAACCTGATGGTTCCTGGCAGCCTTACCAGTCTGCCCTCGGGTCTGGTGGTGCTGCTGCTGAATGCCAGGTCGGCCCAAAATAAGACCGCCCTCATCCATGATTTGATTGTGGATGAGGGGGCTGACCTGGCATGTATTACTGAGACCTGGGTGGGGGAACTGGGAGGGGTCACTCTCCCCCAGCTGTGCTCACCTGGGTACTCGGTGCAGCACCAACACCGACTTGAGGGTCGGGGAGGGGGGGTTGCCGTGGTCTATAGGAATTCAATCTCCCTCTCCAGGCTTCCTGCTCATTCGAGTGCAGATCTTGAGTGTCTGTACCTTGTGTTGGGTACCCGGGACAGATTAGGGATTCTGTTGGTGTACCGCCCACCCCACTGCCCATCAGACTCCCTGCCTGAGCTGACAGAGGTGGTCTCGGACTTGGTGTTGAGGACCCCCAGGATGATGGTCCTGGGGGATCTCAACTTCCATGCCGAGGCCGCTGTATCTGGGGCGGCTCAGGACTTCATGGCCGCCATGACAACCATGGGGCTGTCCCAACATGTCATCGGCCCAACGCATATAAAAGGACACACGCTTGATCTGGTTTTCTCGACTGGGCAGGTGGATGGTGATCTGAAAGTGGAGGAATTAACATCTGTCCCTTTGTCATGGTCAGATCACTTCCTGCTGAGGTTTAGACTTCTGGCGGCCTTTCCCCTCTGCAAGGGTGGTGGGCCTATTAAAATGGTCCGTCCCCGGAGATTAATGGATTCCGATGGATTCCAGAGGGCTCTGGGGGATTTTCCTGCTGGTATGGCTGGTGCTCCTGTCGAAGCCCAGGTCGCTCTGTGGAATGCAGAGATGACTCGGGCGGTTGACACGATCGCGCCCAAGCGCCCTCTCCCTCTGAGCAGAGCCCGGCCAGCTCCTTGGTATACACCTGAGCTGAGGGCAATGAAGCAAGAGGGGAGACGGCTAGAACGCAGGTGGAGGAAAACTTGTGCTGAGTCTGACCGAACACAGGTAAGAGCCCACTATCGAGCCTACTCTGTGGCGGTGAGGGTGGCAAAGAGGCAGTTATTTTCCACCAGCATTGCATCTTCTCAGTGTCGTCCAGCGGAGCTTTTCCGAGTGGTTCACGGCCTGTTACATTCTGGGCCAGGGAGAGAGACGGTGGAACCCTCGGTAGCACGCTGTGACGAGTTTGCGCGGCACTTTGAGGATAAAGTCGCTCAGATTCGTCATGAATTGGACACCACTATTAATGCAGTTCCATTGGTAGAGGCGTTCAGAGCACCGTCTGGTCCAGTTTTATTGGATGAGTTTCAGTTACTGAGGCCTGAGGATGCGGACAAGGTGCTTGGCCAAGTCCGATCGACCACTTGTGTGCTTGACCCTTGCCCTTCATGGCTTATTAAATCAAACAAGGAGGGGTTGTCCGGCTGGGTCCAGGAGGTTGTAAATTCCTCCTTGAGAGAGGGAGTGGTGCCTGCTGCTTTAAAAGAGGCAGTAATTAGACCACTCCTGAAAAAGCCTAACCTGGACCCAGAGGATGTTAACAATTATAGGCCAGTGGCCAACATCCCCTTCCTGGGCAAGGTGCTTGAGCGGGTGGTTGTAGGACAGCTCCAGGCACTCTTGAATGAAACGGATTATCTAGATCCATTTCAATCGGGCTTCAGGCCTGGTTTTGGAATGGAAACTGCCTTGGTCGCCCTGTGGGATGACCTCTGCTGGGAGAGGGACAGGGGGAGTGCGACCCTGTTGATTCTCCTGGACCTCTCAGCGGCTTTCGATACCATCGACCATGGTATCCTTCTGGATAGGTTGTCTGGGTTGGGAGTTGGAGGCACTGCACTACAGTGGTTCCGCTCCTACTTGGATGGCCGATTCCAGAAGGTGGTGCTGAGGGATTATTGCTCTATGCCATGGCAATTGTGCCATGGGGTTCCATAGGGCTCTATTTTATCCCCCATGCTGTTTAACATCTACATGAAACCGCTGGGGGAGGTTATCCGGAGGTGTGGGCTGAGGTGCCATCAATATGCGGATGACACCCAGCTCTACCTCTCTTTTTCATCAAAACCAGGTGAGGCAGTGGCTGTTCTGAACCACTGGTTCAGAACCACTGGGCACGGTAATGGACTGGATGAGGGCTGATAAACTGAAACACAATCCAGACAAGACGGAGGTCCTGTTAGTGGGTGGTTTGTCTGCCCGGCTAGGTGATATTCAACCTGTTCTGGAGGGGGTTGCACTCCCCCTAAAGGATCAGGTTCGTAGTTTGGGGGTGCTCTTGGATCCAGAACTGTCACTTGAGGCACAGGTGAACTCAGTGGCATGGAGCACTTTTTATCAGCTTAGGCTGGTATACCAACTACGCCCTTATCTGGACAGAGATAGCCTAGCTACAGTTATCCATGCTCTGATAACTTCTCATCTGGATTACTGCAATGCGTTATACTTGGGGCTGCCTTTGAAAACAGTCCGGATACTTCAGCTGGTCCAAAATAGGGCAGCAAGTTTGTTAACAGGGACTGGCCTGCGAGCTCATATTACGCCAGTAATTTTCCAGCTGCACTGGCTGCCAGTCCATTTCCGGGCCCGATTCAAAGTGCTGGTGTTAACATTCAAAGCCCTTAACGGCTTGGGGCCAGGTTACCTGAAGGATCGCCTCCTCCCATATGTGCCTGCCCGGACCTTAAGGTCATCATCAGAGGCCCTTCTCCATGAGCCCCTGCCAAAGGAATTGAGGCGGGTGGCTACTAGGGGGAGGGCTTTTTCTGTTGTGGCACCCCAGCTCTGGAATGAGCTCCCTAGTGAGGTTCGCCTGGCGCCTACATTGTACTCCTTTCTGCGCCAAGTGAAGACCTTTTTATTTTCCCAGGCATTTTAGCTTTCTAAATTTTTATCTTTGCTGTTTTAAATCTGTATTTTAAACTCCTGTACTGCTGCTAGGTTTTATTGTGGTTGTATTGTTATATTGTGGTTTTAATGTTCTATATATTGTAAATTGTTTTATTGTGTGTTGTTTGGTTTTAGTTTTTGTGAACCGCCCAGAGAGCTTCGGCTATTGGGCGGTATAGAAATGAAATAAATAAATAAATAAAACATTCATTCAACTCAGTTTAACCAGAATACTGTGGGATGGGGAAAAACATTGCTGACTGTTGGCTGACTTCTTTTTTTCCAAAACCCATGCATTTTTTTCTGGAGTACAGCACATACTACACTTTCTGTCTTACCTAAGATAACAGTTTTCCAAAAGTCACTGTACAAATGGGACAATTCTTACTACAAAGTGAAGTGTAAGTCGGGGGGGTGGGCAAATATTACCTTTCAAAGCGCGGGTGGGCACTCATCAAACTTTAAACTCTGATAAATAAGCCATTCCTTGCCCTTTCTTCCTCAAAATCAGCACGGAAACCTCCTCTCCTACACTGCCAAGGTTCAGAGCAGTGTGATAAGCCATTTTTTAAGTATACGCCATAGAACCTACTGCCCCACAATTTCTGATAATAATGGTGGAATTGATTCATCCAACTCACCCTTAACATAGAGCTATGTCTATCGCTCCATAACTGAAGAGGTACAAGATGCAAAAGAAAGGAAGGGGAACAAAAAATGCATCATGTTCGCTGGGAATAAGTAAATAAGTAAATAAATAAATAAATATATATATATATATATATATATATACATATATATATATAGTTAATGGTAGACTAACATTAGGAAGAATTTTCTATCAACTAGAACAGGCAAAAATAGAAGGGAAAGGAAGCTACTGGACCAGAGCTGGAACCTCTTTTCTAAGAGGTTCCCAAAACAAGGTATAGAAGTAGGGATGGTTGTGAGGGTGATGTAGAGGATAAATTAGTGGACCATTAACATACATCGCCCACCATTACAGCATGTCTGAAATTTCACAGCTCGAAGAGAAAGTTTTGGAACTAATAGATCTATAAATATGGCTCATTATTAATGCCTTAATCAGGGAGTTTCCCTTCAGCTGGAAAAGACACTTCCAAAGGGAGTCATTGCAGTGTAAGGGACCTGACACTTAAATGCAAGAAAATAACAACTCTGCATGGACAATCCAGTGGAACAGCCTTTCTGAACCTGGGGCCCATCAACACCTGGCTTTTACTCCGGGGCGGGTGCAAGTCGAGGTCCCTCGTGATAGATGACACAGTTGTGACTTCACAGCCATCCGTGGTTTTTGCCCGGAAAATGCGGAGTTCCAAGAAGTAGTTTTGCTGCGATGTTTTTCATTTGCTACGGGTTTCCCCACCCTTCCCTGAACCGACTTCACATTTTCCAGTGCGCATGTTGTAGGCATGCGTAGTGCTTATGTCACTCTATGATGCCCCTTTACTCCCCCCATCTCTTCACAGCTGCACAGTTACAGAGGCACAGAGGGGTGTTTTCATCTATTTAATCACATTTTCACACAGTTTTGCAGCTTTGTATCTTCGCAACGGTTGTGGATTCAGTTCAGTACCCAAGGGGGGGGGGGCGTTTGAGGAAGGACCAACATCACTCCAGCCACCATTTTGGAGCAATGGCTAGGTACGTACCGCTCACGCTAGTGAGTGCAAACCATCGCGAGAGTCTCAGGCTGGGGAACTGACAGACAGATGGTGTGAAAATGAAGGAGCACAGAACACCCACTTTTTACCTAACAAGGGACGGAAAGACACAGCAGAGCCCCTCAAATACAAAACAGCCACTGAAGTGTTGCGCCCCCACACTCACGGGACTGCAGTGCACAGCTGTGCATTTCAGTATAATAGCAAAAAAAAAGGCACGGCGAGTCTGTTAGGGAAGCGTGCAGTACAACATGAATGTATCACAGAGCATGCTGATTTGAAGCTGCATTGCTGTGCAGTTGCGACAGGGTGGGGGGTCAGAGCAGTGCCATATAGATGGTGCCCTGGTACCCTGCAGGTGTTTTGGACTTCAATTCGCATCAGCCCCAGCCAGCACGGCCAATGGAAGGAATGCTGGGAGCTGTAGTGCAAAACATCTGCAGGGCACCGAGTTGGGGAAGGCTGCAGCAGAACAACGTCTTCTGCTGAGTATGTGGCTAACTTTCAAATACTGTTTAACTCAGCCAAAGGCTTTTCAGGCTCACTGAATATGGATCGTCTTGGGGCAGAAGTAATACAGGCATGGCATATACAATAATCATATCACTAACTCATCTACAGTAAGGTTTTATCATGACACTACATGTGCCATGTTGCATATACTTAAATTCCACAGCAAAACCCACATTGTTGGCAAAGAAAACAGTGTCCTCAATGCATAAATTCCCCGTTGTGTTGCTAGCTCCTTTGTTTTTATACCAGTAGCACCTCATTTATGCCAGTACACATCTGCATTGTGTTACTTCCCTTTTTCATATTGTAACGTAACTATTAATTGTACAGGGGAGGAAAGATGTCAGTGGGGAGAGTTATAATGCTGTAGCTAAAAGTATTTACAGATCATGCTTTTGGTGATGCAAATTAGACATCAAAATAATCAGATAGAGAATTTTGTAAATATCTTACTTTAACATGCGGGGGGTGGGGGAGGACTGCCGATACACTGAAACTTTCTTTTTTGATGTCTGAAAAACATGTTCTCTGACTGATCTTTTCATGTCCTCCCTGTCGCTGATGGGTTTTTTAGAATTCCAAGCATGTCTTTTAGTTTGGTCTTCTATTGATCATTAAAAAATTGTTTTCTTCTGATTTTGTTAGCACTGCAGGCTGACTTAGTGCTACACAATGTTGCACAGTGATTTGGGAAAGAAAGAAAGAAAGAAAGAAAGAAAGTCAAAGAGATTTGTATTACTGCATCATAGATATGTATCTTCCTAGTCCCCAGAAGATATTTGGCCTCATCTCACACAAATCAATGTACCTTTGCTTCCTACCTTTGCAATAAATTAAATGCCAGGAATGGTTCTGAGTTCATGTTGAAAGAATGCCTGTCACTGGGAAATCTGGTTCTTTTTTGGTTCTACAGAGTTCTGCAGCATGTATGACTTGCTTTGTGCCAGTGAGCCAAGATGCGGGACAGTCCCTAAACTCAAGGAACTTTTTTGCACATTTTTGAAGGTTCTGCAATTGGTGCAAATTTCTGAGCAATTTGCCCAAATCACAGCCAAATTTGAAAAAATTACACACATTCGCTCAAAATGTGTGTAATTTGCACAAATTTCTCAGAAATTTGTGCAAATTGCAGAACCTTCTCCAAAAAATGTGCAAAATTCCTGGGAAGCTTTAGAACTGGTCCAACTCACTGCAGATCGAGTCAGGTGCAGCAGTGGGAACAGAAATGAAGTTGGCGGGGAGCCCAAGAGGAAATAGTCCAGGAAAATCAGATTTCCCGACATCCCTAATTGAGAGAGATACAGTTGCAGAACTATGACTAATGTCAAAAAATGTTTAATTAGATGTGTTTTTTAAAAAAGCAAACTCTGATTCCCACTAATTCACAGTCATCATGATCAACATTTTTCCAGTCTTACAAAAATGCCACACCAGCCATTTTCTAGAGCAGAAGACAATCCTACTGGAGGCCTGATCTAAATATAATGCCACCACACAAAGAGTCACTTACCCACTGTAAATGTTTAACATGGCCAGTGTCACTCTTAAAAGTGTGTAGTGTGCCAATCCATATGCATGCAGCATTTGCACACATCAGTCCACCAGGGGAAACTTGAATGCATACTCTGCACATATAAGTGCTAATGAGATGAGCATCATTTAAATATGATGGGGGTACCTACTAGGTGAGTCTACACATGTGGCAATATCATATTTAAATGAGGTCTGCATGATATCTTTCTCCATGGAAATAAGTGGAAATAGCCTTAAACTGTCTCCAATTTTGTCTCCCATAAAATGTGGCCCCATTTGTGACTGGCAGAAGGAAGCCAATGTCCATGTCAGCCCCATGCTACCTAGTTACTCAAACTTAAATGGCACTCAACTCCACCTCATAGAATCATAAAATAGTAAGGTTGGAAGGGGCCTATAAGACCATTGAGTCCAACCCCCTGTTCAGTGCAGGAATGCAAGTAAGAGCATCTCTGACAAGTGGCTGTCCAATTTCATCTTGAATGCCTCCAGGGTGGGAGAGCCTAGGTCACTGGTTCCATTGTCGTATTGCGCTAACAGTCAGGAAGTTTTTTCTGATGTTCAGCCAGAATCTGGCTTCCTAAGTTGAGCCCATTATTCCATGTCCTGCATTCTGGGATGATCGAGAAGAGATCCTGGCCTTCCTCTCTGTGACAACCTTTCAAGTACTTGAAGAGCACTATCCTATTTCCCCTCAGTCTTCTCTTCTCAAGGCGAAACATGCCCAGTTCTTTCAGTCTCTCCACATAGGGCTTTCTTTCCAGTCCCCTGATCATCTTTGTTGCCCTCCTCTAAACCCTCTCCAGCTTGTCTGCATCCTTCTTAAAAGTGTGGTGCCCAGAACTGGCCACAGTACTCCAGATGAGGCCTAACCAGTGGAGGGGAACTAGTACTTATACGCAAACTAGACCTGTGAATCTTGTGTATAAGTCACTCTGATATGTCTATAGGCACATCCTGCTGATTGCCATTTTTTTAAAAATGGTGATCGGCATGGAGGAGAACGGGACGGGTCCAGCAGCAAGCAGCCAGAGCAATTCTGCGCAGAATCATCCTGGAGTGGAGGTAAGTGGGGCTGATCTGCCACAGATTCTGGAGGTCGAATTCCAAAGAATCTGGCCTCATTTGAATCCCTGGCAGATTTCTCTAACATCCCTAAATAGGAGAGTGGCTGCCAGTGGCAGCTCTTGCATTATGTCTCTCTTTGAGGATCCTGGCCACTTCTGCCTGTCTGACAGGGATGCCAAGCTCAGTGTCCAGCCTGGTGGTAAGTAGGGATGTACGCCCATTTTGTTTCAGTTTGTTTAACATCAGAACTGTCCCTGTTCGCACTCCCAAATGCCAATGCAACACATTTTTCAGGCAAAGCTTGTATACTCCTAAGCTTTGATCGCATTTGCAAAATGCATTCATCAGAAAAATGTGCACTTTAAAAATGTGCATTTTGAAGAAAATAACACATTTTATGCTTTATTCAATGGGCAGAAGTGTGCATTTGGGTGCACACTTTAAAAATACGTACCTAAATGTGCACTTTTCCTGTTCATAAGAACATAAGAAGAGCCATGCTGGGTCAGACCAAAGGTCCATCTAGTCCAGCATTCTGTTCACACAGTGGCACCAGCTGCCCACAGGAAACCCACAAGCATGACATGAGTGCAATTGCTGCAGTTTATTAAGTTCAGAATCTGTTCTTTTAAAATGTTTTAATTGTCTTAATTATGGGGTTTTATTATTTTATCTTGTTGTTCACCGCTCTGAAATCGTTGATGTGGAGTGGTATGTAAATGTTGTAAATAAACAAACAAACAAACAAACAAATAAAATAAAATAAACTGCACCCTCCCACCCATGTTCCCCAGAAACTGGTGTACATAGGGTTACTGCCCGTGATACTGGAGGTAGCATATAGCCATCAGGATCAGTAGCCACTGATAGTCTTCTCCTCCAGGTATTTGTCTAACCCCCTTTTAAAGCCAACCAAATTGGTGGCCATCACTACGTCTTGTAGTAGCTCCATTGTCTGACTATGTGCTGTGTGAAGAAGTACTTCCTTTTATCTTTTGTTGTTCAAACAACAACAAAAGCTTGCATTTTGGAATGGAAATGAGATGGACCAAGCTTCGAGGTGGAATTCAGAGAACCTCAATGAACTCACGGCTCGCTGATTCTCCCATCCTTAGTGGTGAGGACTGAATAAACGTTTTCTACAGTATTGGCAGTGGGGCATGGAAAGCCTCACATATTATTTTACCTCTTAACACGGACATCAATATATATGCCAGACTGAAAGTTACAGAGACTATAAACAAATACCATGGCAGATTAAGATGATTAGTAATGAACTGCACATTTTGGAAACACTGACAGAGATCTCAAGTTACCACTGAGAAAGCAAGGGCTCAGTGACAGTGATATCACACAAATAGAACAGCTAGACCTTGCATGCTCCATGGATATAGGTGGTACAAGAGGACAGCACTGAAGAGTTGGATCAATCTGTGGGAGGAAAGGTCAACAGGCCACAGTCTCAGAAAGAGAATAAACAAGCAAATCTACAACCAGGGTTAAGAATGGGGATGGGCGGAGTCAGCTCTGTCCAGTCCCATTGGGTTATCAACGAGCCACTGTTGCCGCCTACCCAAGCTGCACCGTGGGAGCTATGGGACAGCTTGGCAACCACCCAGGAAGTGCTGTGAGCACTACACCCTTTACGCCTGTAATGTTTAGTCAGCACCCTTTTAAGGCAGCCATAGATGCAACATTAGATTTGCAGAAGTAAGCCAGCTGTGATTTCTGCACACAATGGCATCTCAGTAAGGTGACTGACAGCTTAACAGCACTTCCCACCAGTCGCTGAGAGGGCAAGCATGCCCCCCACAGACTGGCGAGTGGGGTCCAGGTGGTCGGGTTGTGGGGAAGTTTGTCGGACACCATCCCTAGATAAGACAACAACTGGATCAGATAGCAAAGAAAGTCATGGCTGCTTCTGTGGTTACAGCTATCTGCATAAAAGCACATGCCCTGAAAAAAAGGAAATCTGGGGAAATCATTTAGCTAAGGCATGAAGAATGAAAATGGACATTCATGCCAAAGTTCCAGATAACTCAAATGTGTTTCCTGACAATCCACATTCAAACCACCACCCCTGCCCCAGTGAGTACTGATCAATGAAGACTACAACTCCAATACTATATTTTCCCTGTGAGGTAAAAACTAAGCCAAAACCAGCCATCCAAATACCTGTCTGTAGGGACGTTGGAGAATTCCAGAATCTATGGCAGAACGGCCCTACTTATCTCTGAGTCCGGAGGATTCCCTGCAGAACGGCACTCCAGCTCCGCGGCATTTGCAATACAGTAATGGCGTTCACCATTACTGTATTCCTTGGGTTAATACAGCCGCAAATGGCATAGTGGGCATGACTTGCAGCGGTAAAGCACTGATTTTTACGTAAATAGAGCCATAAACGGCTGCAATTAGGGTAAACTCAGGGCTTTACGGCTGCAAGTGGCGACCAATCCGCTATTTGCATCTATGTTTTTAACACAGACGAAAATGGCATATTGGATGCCACTTGCAGCTGTAAAGACCTGAGTTTACCCCAATTGCAGCCATTTACAGCTCTATTTACATAAAAACCAGCACGTTACAGCCACAAGTGGCATCCACTACGCCATTTGTAGCTGTAGTAGGAATACGGTAATGGCAGATGCCATTACCGTGTCGCCAGTGCCACGGAGCTGGAGTGTGGCTCCACAAAATCCTCCAGATGCAGAGCACACCCCCCCGCAGACACTGTCACAGAATGGACGGTGAGTGATCCCCCCACCCCTACCTGTCTGGTCATCCAAGTTAAGTCAACAGTTCTCGATGATGTTTAGCACTTGATGAAGCTGAAAAATTACAGAAATCCCTCTCCCAAACCCCAGGAAGTAATGACCCTGATACTGAAGGGTACATAGCAGACAACTGAAAATAAACCAGAACAATGCAAACAGGAACTATTTGCTAGAACATCCAATGATCTAATATGTCAGGTGATATATTGAAATATGTGATGTGTGCTGTGCTGTAGTTAGACCCATGTACAAACTTGCACATGTTCTAATGTGACCTACACACCTGCTTATGGGGAATCTTTAGACACTGGCCAATAAAGCATCTAAGAAGGCAGTTCCCACCCAAAGAGATCCACACTCAGACAGTGTTGGAGAGGATAATGCCACAATGACACATTTCTTGAGGTTTACAAAGATTCACATTCACAAGCTTTGTTGTTGCTGTTGTTGTTCAGTCGTTCAGTCGTTCAGTCATGTCCGACTCTTCGTGACCCCATGGACCATAGCACGTCAGGCCTTCCTGTCCTGCGCTCTCTTCCGGAGTGTGCTCAAGTTCATATTCATTGCATCTGTGATGCTATCTAGCCATCTCATCCTCTGTCATCCCCTTCTCCTTTTGCCTTCAGTCTTTCCCAGCATCAGGGTCTTTTCCAGAAACTTTTCTCATTAGGTGGCCAAAATATTTGAGCTTCAGCTTCAGTATCTGTCCTTCCAATGAGCACTCAGGCTTGATTTCCTTTAGGATTTATTTATTTTATTTATTTATTATTAAATTTATTAATCGCCCATCTGGCTGGTCACCCAGGATTGACTGATTTGACCTCCTTGTAGTCCAGGGGACTCGTAAGAGTCTTCTCCAGCACCACAGTTCAAAAGCATCAATTCTTCGGCGCTCAGCCTTCCTTATAGTCCAGCTCTCACAACCATACATTACTACTGGGAAAACCATAGCTTTGATTAGACGGACCTTTGTCGGCAAGGTGATGTCTCTGCTTCTTACTATGCTGTCGAGGTTTGCCATAGCTTTCCTCCAAAGGAGCAAGCGTCTTTTAATTTCATGGCTACAGTCACCGTCTGCGGTGATCTTGGAGCCCAAGAAAGTAAAATCTGTCACTGCTTCCATTTCTTCCCCTTCTATATGCCAGGAAGTGATGAGGCCAGATGCCATGATCTTCGTTTTTTTAAAGTTGAGTTTCAAACCAGCTCCTCTTTCACCCTCAACAAGAGGCTCTTGAGATCCTCTTCACTTTCTGCCATTAGGGTGGTATCGTCTGCGTATCTGAGGTTGTTGATAATTCTCCCGGCAATCTTAATTCCGACCTGTGATTCATCCAACCCAGCGTTTCTCATGATGTACTCTGCATATAAGTTAAATAAGCAGGGTGACAATATGCAGCCTTGTCGTACTCCTTTCCCAATTTTGAACCACTCGGTTGTTCCATATCTGGTTCTTACTGTTGCTTCTTGACCCTCATACAGGTTTCTCAGGAGACAGGTAAGGTGGTCTGGTACTCCCATCACTTTAAGAATTTGCCACAGTTTGTTGTGATCCACACAATCAAAGGCTTTAGCGTAGTCAATGAAGCAGAAATAGACATTTTTCTGGAATTCTCTTGCTTTCTCCATGATCCAGCGAATGTTGGCGATTTGATCTCTAGTTCCTCTGCCTCTTCGAAACCCAGCTTGTACTTCCGGTAGTTCTCGGTTCGCATACTGCTGAAGCCTAGCTTGTAGGATTTTGAGCATCACCTTGCTGGCATGTGAAATGAGCGCAATTGTGCGGTAGTTTGAACACTCTTTGGCATTGCCCTTCTTTGGAATTGGAATGTAAACTGACCTTTTCCAGTCTTGTGGCCATTGTTGAGTGTTCCAAATTTGTTGGCATATTGAATGCAGCACTCTAACAGCATCATCTTTTAGGATTTTAAATAGCTCAGCTGGAATACTGTCATCTCCGCTAGCTTTGTTGTTACTAATGCTTCCTAAGGCCCACTTGACTTCACTCTCGAGGATGTCCGGCTCAAGTTCAATGACTGCACTATCATAGCTTTCAGGGACATTAAGATCTTTCCTGTATAGTTCTTCTGTGTATTCTTGCCACCTCTTTTTAATCTCATCTGCTTCTGTTAGGTCCCTGCCTTCTTTGTCCTTTATCATGCCCGTCTTTGCACAAAACGTTCCCTTGAGATTTCTGATTTTCTTGAAGAGATCTCTAGTCTTTCCCATTCTGTTGTTTTCCTCGATTTCTTTGCATTGTTCATTTAAGAAGGCCTTCTTGTCTCTCCTTGCTATTCTCTGGAACTCTGCATTCAGTTGGATATATCTTCCCCTTTCTCCCTTGCTTTTTGCTTCCCTTCTTTCTTCAGCTACTTGTAAAGCCTCATCAGACAGCCACTTGGCTTTCTTGCATTTCTTTTTCTTTGGGATGGATTTCGTTGCTGCCTCCTGAACAATGTTACGGACCTCTGTCCATAGTTCCTCAGGCACTCTGTCTATCAGGTCTAATCCCTGAAATCTATTCCTCATCTCCACTGTATATTCATAAGGGATATGATTTAGATCATACCTGAATGGTTTAGTGGTTTTCCCTACGTTCTTCAATTTAAGCCGAAATTTTGCAACAAGAAGCTCATGATCTGAGCCACAGTCATCTCCAGATCTTGTTTTTACTGACTGTATAGAGCTTCTCCATCTTTGGCTGCAAAGGACATCATCAATCTGATTTCGATATTGACCATCTGGTGATGTCCATGTGTAGAGTTGTCTCTTGTGTTGTTGGAAAAGAGTGTTTGCTATGATCAGCGTGTTCTCTTGGCAAAACTCTATTAGCTTTTGTCCTGCTTCATTTTTTACAACAAGGCCATGCCTGCCTGTTATCCCGGTGATTTCTGGACTTCCTACTTTAGCATTCCAATCCCCTATAATGAAAAGGACCTCTTTTTTTGGTGTTAGTTCTAGAAGGTGTTGTAGGTGATCATAGAACTGATCAACCTCAGCTTCTTCGGCCTCAGTGGTTGGGGCTTAGACTTGAATTACTGTGATGTTGAATGGTTTGCCTTGGATTCGTACTGAAATCATTCTATTGTTTTTAAGATTGTACCCCAGTCCCCAGTACTGCTTTTCCCACCCTTTTGTTGACTATGAGTGCTACTCCATTTCTTCTAAGGGATTCTTGCCCACAGTAGTAGATATGATGGTCACCTGAATTAAATTCACCCATGCCTGTCCATTTTAGTTCACTGATTCCCAAGATGTCGATGTTCAATCTTGCCATCTCATGTTTGACCACCTCCAGCTTACCTTGATTCATTGAGCTGACATTCCAGGTTCCTAAACAATATTGTTCTTTACAGCATCGGATTTTCTTTTCACCACCAGACACATCCACAGCTGAGTGTCCTTTCGGCTTTGGCCCAGCCGCTTCACTCTTTCTGGCGCTACTTGGAAATACCCTCTGCTCTTCCCCAATAGTATATTGGACACCTTCCGACCTGAGGGGCTCATCTTCCGACGTCATATCTTTTAGCCTTGTGAAACGTTCCATGGGGTTTTCTTGGCAAGAATACTGGAGTGGGTTGCCATTTCCTTCTCCAGTGGACCACATTTTGTCAGAACTCTCTGTCATGACCTGTCCGTCTTGGGTGGCCCTGCACGGCATCGCTTATGGCTTCACTGAGTTACGCAAGCCCCTTCGCCACAACAAGGCAGTGATCCATGAAGGGGGGGAAGGAGGCTAGTCCAGTGATTTCACCATGAAGCCTTTCCTCTGGGAGGAGGGACTCTGGGTGATTTCAGCAGCAGTGTGGCACCTTACCCCAGGGAGTGGGGGGTAAGGTACATTGTGATTTCAGCAGCATGGCCCCATGCCTCTGGAAAGAGGGGGGACAGGGGAATCAGGGGATTCTGGCTGTTCAAACTTGAGGGTTCTCATACAGTTCAGAGAAAAGCTGTATCATCACAACTTTGATGAACCAGACACCGCTCATAGGCACTGGAAATGGTGCTACTTGCTATGGGATAAACTGAGCTGGGTTTCATTCTGTATAACAAAACAGGGGACTTGGGGATGATGGCTGTACTTACTGGAAACAAAAGTCCTACTGGGGCCTTTTTGCTATCACTGTTCTTTTAACAAAAGATGAGCTTACATGCTAATGACAGTCTTAATGACAGGTGTCAAGGCTGGAGTTCAGCAACAGGAATACACTCCAGGTAGTTGACCAAGTAACTTACCAGATATCACATCCATGGTTTGCTCAATTTTTACCCCCATCTTTGCCTTTAGAGAATGCATTTTAGGAAGTCCATTAGAAACTGAATTAAGAACATAGGACAATCCATACTGGATCAGACCAAGGGTCTATCTAGTCCAGCATTCTGTTCACACAGTGGCCAACCAGCTGCCAGCCAGGAACCCACAAGCAGGGCATGAGTGCAACAGCACCCTCCTGCCCATGTTCCCCAGCAACTGTTGTACATAGGCATACTGCCTCTGGTACTGGAGGTAGCACATAGCCATCAAGACTGGTAGCCATTGATAGACTTTTTCTCCAGGAATTTGTCCAACCCCTTTTTAAAGCCATCCAAATTGGTGGCCATCACTACATCTTGTGGTAGCGAATTCCATAGTTTAACTATGCACTGTGTGAAGAAGGACTTCCTCTTATCTGTGCTGATTCTCCCACCAATCAGCTTCATAGGACGACCCCGGGTTCTAGTATTTTGCGAGAAGAACAAAAATGTCTCCCTTTCCACATTCTCTACACCATGCATCATTTTGTAGACCTCTATCATATCTCCCCTTACCCTCCTTTTTTTCCAAGCTAAACAATCCTAGCTGTTGTAACTTTCCCTCATAGGGGAGATGCTCCAGCCCCTTGATCTTTTTAGTTGCCCTTTTCTGCACTTTTTCCAGCTCTACAATATCTTTTTTTAGGTGTGGTGACCAGAACTGTTCACAGTATTCCAATTGCTTGATCTAGTCTCATGTGATTGCTCTCAACCCCATCCCTGTGCCTTTCTCCCACTTTTGCTGAAGCAGAGGATGAAGACTCCTGGGGTTTTTTTGGTTGCATCTCAAAATGGAGTCCGTATTGTTCACTTAAAGGAGAGCTACTTTGTAACATATGTAAGACAAAGAAAATATAACACCAGCACATCACCAATTACAATATGCTGTGAGAGGCAAACATCTACCCAAACACTTGAAATACTATGTATACTAAGCGATGTTTATGTGAAATAGCTAATCAATACAGCTCCTGAATACATGGTATAGAAGAAGATAGGAAGAACACAATATTCTATATGAAGGTATGTTCTAGAAGTGTGCCTCTGAGCCCATCGGATTTACTTACCTGGCTGGAGATGGGGATACAGAGGGGCTCATGGATCTAGCAAATCCAAACCCCCTCCCCTCCCCATCCATTACCATGCCCTCTTCCACCCTCCCTGTCCTTCTTCCAAGGTTGCAACAATGATATTGGTAAAGGAGCTGCCATGGAGCTTTCCACAGTGGCTGAGAGGGGTACAGTGGAGGAATCCCTGCTCAGATGCCCTCCTCCCCTCCCAGTAGTAGCTCTGCCTATGGCCATGGTGGGGGGTCGACATTCTATAGCCCCTGGGATGCACTGCCAGGAATCATAAGATTGCTCTATTAGACTACGTATTAGAGAAATACTGTACACACTGCTTTTCCAATGGGATTTAACATCTGCAAGACAGAATCAGATATGATCAGTGAATTGCTGGAAATGCAAGACATTATGTGGAGATCTCTACCACAAGAGGTGGGATTATCAGTTTGCCCAGGATTATTGTAAGGAAATTTGGGGGTATTATTTCTCAGATTGTGGGTGCCAATTTAGGTTCATCCTCTTAGTTGGTATTATTTAATGTTATTGATCTGGATACTATTTGTACACAGAAACTATTGATTATGAACATTTTACTTGCAGCCAAAGTATTATGGGCTAGACATGTAGTGGGCAGCTTGTGGCCCTCCAGATGTTTTGACCTACAACTCCTGTGAACCGTCAGTGTTGGTTATGCTGGCTAGGGCTGATGGAAGTTGCAGGCCAAAACACTGGGAGAGCCAAACATTGCTCACCCCTGGCCTAGATATTAGAAGAATGTAGTATTACCCTCAATTCAAGGGTGGCTGTTTAAGTATTCTGATATAGTGGGAATAAACACCTTGATGGAATCTATACACAGAAGTGTTTGATTTGAAATATAATTCTGCAGATAAATGGAATAGTTTTATTGACTATTGGAACACCTGTAGTCATATAAAACTGGACAGAATGTTTTTGATTTTATCAGATGATGATTTTTTTTCCCCATCTCTGTTTTTGTGGATATTTTAAGAGCTTTTTCTCTAAAAAAAAGAAGAGCCATGTGTGGCACAGAGTGGTAGGCAGCAGTATTGCAACCGAAACTCTCCCCATGACCTGAGTTCAATCCCAGAGGAAGCCAGGTCTCGAGTAGCCAGCTCAACAAGTCAACTCAGCCTTCCATCCTTCTGAGGTTGGTAAAATGAGTATCCAGCTTGCTGGGGGAAAGGTAGTTATGACTGGGGAAGGCAATGGCAAACCACCCCGCTATAGTCTGCCATGAAAACACCAACGTAAGCAGGCGTCCCTCTAGGGGTCAGTAATGACCTGGAGCTTGCACAGGAGGAACCTTTCCTTTCCTTCTCAAAAAAAGATAATAATTTGGAGTTCTCTTCAGCAGCTTCTAAGTAAATATGAAAGGTTGGGAGATCAGATTTTAGTTATTTGGCCTTCAATGTTTGAAGCAACTGAAAGTGTCTGAAAGTTCTTCACAAACCATAATCTAGGCTCAGGTATGTGTTTGCAGTTAATAGCCAATTTATGGAACAACCAAGAAATCACAGAGCCCAAGGACATGCTAAGCCGTTGTTTGCATTCTTCTGAAAAGCAGGCTAATTAAATTAATGCAGCTGTGTTAACAAAGTTCTTTGGACTCCCCACCCCAATGACACTGTGTTTTGTTTATTGTGATTAGATCTGGGGAATAATTTAACTGGCCAAACACACTGTGAAATAGCGTAACACAAAGGAGGAGATAGAATGGATATTAAAATTTTAGGACATTAAACTCAGGTGGGGAAAATTAAAAGCTTTTTTTTTTTTTTAACTGTAAAGCCTTACCATAAAGGGATTTTTTTCTACAGCCTGTAAAAGAACTGCATGTTCTTCCTTCTTTTTGGTGCTTTAAATTTAGAAGATTCCAAAATAGTTATAAAATAACTGGCTCCTCTATAGGGATGTTGGAGAAATCCTCCACGGACCCCAATGAGGCCGAATTCTATTGAATCCGGCTCCCCGAAGTCCGTGGAGGACCAGATCTCCTACCTTGTCTTCCAGCGCAAAGATCTCGCTGGCAGATCCTCCCTGCTACCGGCTCCGAAGACCCAGTGGTACGGCCACCATGGCCGTATTGCCAAACTGCAGATGCAAATGGTGTCCGCTACACCATTTGCGTCCCTGCTCTTTAACGTGATAGGCTACATAAATCTTTACGTAGCCTATCACAGTGCAGGATGCAAATGGCATCCGCTACGCCGGATGCCATTTGCAGACGAAGACCGGCTGCAGCCAGAAGTCCAGCAGTGGCCAGCCCTGGCTGGTGGCTCTGTGGACTCACCATGGAGTGGAGCCGGCCAGGGAGGATTCCGGGGGGAGGACCAGATTGCCTCTCCCCCTGCAGACCCCCCAGCAGACCCAGATAAGTGTGGTTCATACACCCCTACTCCTCTACTGCGAGTAAAACATCTATTGGTCAAGAGGGCTACCCAATAAACCAAAATGGGAACAGTACAAGAAAACCCAGACTATAATGCAAACATGAGGGGAAACATGAGTAAATTGACAAAGCAAAATTCTAGGGATGTACAAAATTGGCCTTACCTGGCTCCGCTGGGTTCTGCTGGGGAGGGGAGGTGCTCCGTCCCTCCCCCTGGAATCCTGGCCGGCTGACTCCACTCCTCGGGGATTCTGTACAGCCGCCAGCCAGCTCTGCCAGCAGCCGGACATCTGGCCACTGGCTAGCAGGGACGCAAATGGCGGCAACCATAGCCGCTGCCGTTTGCCTCCCTGTAGTCAGCCGTGATAGGCTACGTAAGTCTTTACGTAGCCTATCACGTCTGACTTAAAAAAAAACCAACAACATGCGTATGCAAATGGCGGCGGCTACAGCCACCGCCATTTGCATTCCTTATTTTGGCCCGTCTTAGTCTACGTAAATATTTACGTAGACTAAGACGGCGAAAATAAGGGGAATGCAAATAGCATAGCGGAGACCATTTGCGTTCCCCCTTATTTTCGCTGTCTTAGTCTAGACTAAGATGGGCCAAAATAAGGAACACAATTGGCGGCGGCCATAGCCGCCACCATTTGTGTATGCGCGTGTTTGTTTGTTTTTAAGTCAGACGCGATAGGCTACGTAACGATTTACGTAGCCTATCACATCGTGGTTTGTTTGGTTTTTTTAACCTAGCCATGATAGGCTACGTAAATCTTTACATAGCCTATCATGTCTTTTTTTTTTCTTTTTCTTTTTTAACACTGGAAATGGCGGCAGCGGCAGCCGGTTGGAAGACCGGCCACCACAGCCACAGCTGCCGAAGCCGCCGCTGGAGCCGCCGCCTGGAAGATCCGCCCCAGGTAAGTCTTGTCCCAGGGGGAATCCGCGGAGGGGCGGTAGGCTGTTCCGCCACGGAGTTCGGGGTGCCGAATGCACTGGCATTCGGCCTCACCAAGATCTGTGGTGGAATTCTCTGCCATCCCTACAATTGCCACAGGCATCCCTGAAATGAATCAGGATTCCATAGCAATAATATGTAATAGATTATTTATATAGTGCCATCAGTGCGCATGGCACTTTGCAGAGTAAAATAGGACAAGTCCTTGCACCAAGGAGCTTACAATCTAAAATTCAACTCAGGAAACATTAGAGGAAGGGGAGGGAAATGGGAGGTAGGGTTTTTTTCCAGTTTCACATGGGTAGGCTTTGTTTCAGGTTGACTTACAGTACAGCAGGGATGGGGAACAACCAGCCTTTAGGCTGCATATGGCCCAATAAGCCTTTGCATCCAGCTGGCTGCCTCTCCTCCATAAGCCTCACCTCACCCCACTCTCAGCAGATCCACTCACTTCTCATCCACCATGAAAATCAACCTGTCTCCCAGTCGGGATCTGTTGTTTTCTCTCTCTCCTTCTCCTCAGCAAAAACTGCTTAACCCACTGGGAATAGGGATGTGCAAACCCACCTTCATACAGGTTCTCTGGGTGCCCGCCCAGCCCCTGCCCCCACTTGCCAGTCCCCAGACCATGCTCAAACCCCTTCTGCGCTCAGTGAGCAGCCCACACTCACCCTGGCAGCTTTTTTGATCTCCACAATTGCCAGTTTTTGACACATGATACGGTGATTGCAAAAATGTGCATACTTGCATATGCCCGAAAATGCACATTTGTGAAATGTGCATATTTACATATGTCTGATATGTGCAATTGCAAAAATGCACATTTTTGCACATGCGCAAATATGCACGTTAACAAAATGTGCATTTCCACACATGCACAAATATGCACATTTTTGCAGTCGCCATTTTTTTTTTTTTTAAATGGCAATCACAGAACTCGAAGAGACCACCAGGGTGAGTGTGGGCCGCTCAATGAGCATAGGAAGGGGCTCGGTGAGTGGGGCTAGGGGGTGTGAGCAGGGGGGGTTCTGCCAGATTCCCTGACAGAATTGGGCATCTGTGTCAGCCCTAACTGGGAATAGGGATGGGTGGATTCCCTACCTGCTGGTCCTGGGAATCCACCCGCAGGGGGAGGCAATCCATCCCTGCCCCTGGAATCCATCTGGGCCGGCTCCACTCTGTGGTGATCCCAGAGAGCTGGCCGCCAGCTCTGCATCACTGGTGATACGGCCGGCCGCCAGTGCCGTACCGTATCACTGGCTGAGTGAGGGCTAACTCTGGATGCAAATGGCTGCATTTACGTTAATAAATTTACTTCTGCATTTAGGTTAAGCAAACAGCTTTACAGCTGCAAATGATGTCCACTATGCCATTTGCATCTGGAGTTAGCCCTCACTCAGCCAGCGATGCAGAGCCGGCGGCTGGCTCCACAGGATCGCCATGCAGAGGAGTCAGCTCAAACAGATTCCAGAGGGAGGCAGGGGTAAGTGCTCCATTCTGCCATGGACTCTGGAGGCTGGATTCTTTGGAATCCGGCCTCATTGGGGTCCATGGTGGAATTCTCCTCCATCCCTAACTGGGAATGATTCAGTGAAAAAGACAGGCAGAAGGTACCTGGAAGACCAAAAACAGAACACAGTGACTAAAACAGTGACTGCTTCATAAAGATGCTCTACCCACATTCTGGCTGGGTTCACACATAATACTAACCCATTGTGGGTTGTGTTCTATAGTGACCCATGATAGGTTAGTGTGGCTTGGGGGGTGAAATTCCTGCCCACAATCAGTATATTACTCACCCAGAATACCCACCCTCTAAGGGACCCTGGGGTGGCTTACCATGTCATGTGTTGGGCTATGCACGGACAAAAGCAGCATCCCCATAGATAAAGTCCAGAGATCATAGACACAGCTACCTAGAGCATCCAGAACTTCCAGTGACACTCTAGCCAGCACAGCCGAAATCTATGATTGCTGTCCACTGTGATACGTGGCTGCATCAGCAGGAGGATGACGCAGGAACTATGCTGCAGGGATGAGTAAGTAAACCATGGCATGCCGTGTGGTTCCCAGTTGTGTTGAGGGGTGCACACATCATTTTCCTACCCCTCCCTGCAGTGTAGTTCCCCTACCCACTCTGCCCGCATGATCGCATGAACATGCCCTCTGTGGTCAGGCCTCTGATATCACACCTGCTTGCAGAGGCCTTTCCTAATGCTAATTGCCACAAGGGGATGATTTTTGTCCAGATAATAGGATTTTTCAGGATTAAACCTCTCCTCCCCATCTGCTTTGGACCTGATAACAATGAGGGGTACATCATCATCATCATCATTATTATTATTATTATTATTATTATTATTATTATTATTATTATTATTCCCCAAAGGAGAAGAATGAATGGATGGATAAATGGTGTTGTCAGGACTGAGCCCAGGCTCTTTGTTTTGGTTTTGGACTCTGATTCAGATTTGGAGATGGAGTTAGAAGAAGCCCAGCAGGGACAGGGCATGGGGGAGAAAATTCCCCAAAACTTTAGGGAATTTCCTCCCTCCCCCCCGCCCCAGCTTCTAACTCTGTCTTTGAATCTAAATCAGAGTCCCAAACCAAAACAGATGTCCTGAGCTCAGTCCTGACAGGTGTGATTGTGTGTGTGTGTGTGTGGTGTGCATGTGCATGGATGGATAGATGGATACAGGGTGTGTCCGTATGTCAGAGAAAGTGTTTCCACTCATTTTTGGCTGCAGTACTACCTACTTTTGGTTTAGCCCCACCCAAAACTGCCTCTGTCCAGAACCACATTCTCCTGAGGAAATTCAGTTCTCAACTTATTGCTGAATCCTTAAACAGTAGCAATAACCAAGAGGAAAGCTCTGGACTTAGTACCAAGGCTTAATTGGAACAAAGCACACGCTTTCAATTATGATAGGTGGTATCATTATTTACAAAAAGGAGAAGGGAAAGAGGATCTCATACAACAAAACAGAGCAGTCTTTGGAAACAGTACTTACAAAGCAAAATGCAAAGCTAACTGGACCTGTCTATACATATCAAGGCATGGGTATGCAAAAGAACAAGGCCTCAGAAACCAGCAATCCCAAACAGACAAGGGAAAGGGTCAGATGAAGATGAAGGGCAGCTATAGCCCTTCTGGTTTTATACTTTAGTCACGGTAAGGCGATTCATATTAATCAATCACAAGTTAACTGAAACAGTCTTCACAGACTGTTTCTGTGAAACGTGGGGGGGAGTTCCCACAAACACTCGGCTGAACTCATTCAGCCCATTTAGTGAGATTGCCGCTATGACCTTGAAGCCCTGGACAGTACGAGAAAACATACACAGGGATACAACTAATATGTGCAGGCTCAACCTCACGGAATAGAAGCTGCTGAGACACCAAAGGAAAATGGATTTCTTGACAATAAGGAACAGTAATAATGAGACAGACTTCGAAATAGGTTTTTAAAAATCTTGTTAATAATAATCACTTTAAGCATTACCTCTAAATGAGACTACCTCTTTGCAGTAGTTAGAGGTATTTCAATCAAGTAAAGCAGATCTCTATCAGGCCAAGACCTACAACCTATCCCCTGTTGAAAAGGGGGGAGGGGAGGATAGCAATGATCATGATGCAAAACAGGAAATGTTATTAAATATTGTATAATTCCATAACCCAAATGAAATTCCAACTCACAAACTGTAGCATTTGACCAAAGAAAAATCTAGACACATCTATTTAGAATAGTATTAGAATATTATTTAGAATATTGTTATTATTAGAATAATAATAGTATTTAGAATATTATTAGAATATTATTTAGAATATTATTTTATTTGTCAAGGGAGTCCTGTCTAGCCCCACCTCTGATGACCATTCACTGGGAGAAAATGATATTTTTATTCAGACAGGTCTTCGCCCCATATGTTGACGATAAAGTGTTGTAAGTAATTTTATTTTATTATTTTTTTTCGTAATTGACTTGAGTGACATTTTACCTGCCTTGGTCTTATCTTTTTAATTTATATTTTATTTTGTATTGACTTGCAGTTTTATTGTATTTTATTATATTTTATTGGATTTGTATTATTTTTGCTAGCTGCCCTGACCTATTTGATGTAAATATGGGATACAAATTACTACTACTCCTACTAATATTCCACCCTTAATCAATAGTAAAAAATAAAAAATAAACAAAATGAGGGAGAACAATATTATGCACTGTTAGGCAAGAAGGCTAGGGATGTGTGTTGATACACAGAGTTCCGACATGCTACAAACCATTAAGGGCTTTGACTGAATGACAAGGACTGGAGCTATGGCTAGTTTACAACTCATCTGAACCATCCAATATTGGCCACTGTTAATAACAAGCTAGTGGGATACATAAAAGAAAGATTGCTCTGGCACATAAGACTGCTTTTGTAGGGTTGGATCCATAGGTTTCCTTCCTCTCATGAAGGAAGACTCCCTCCATCAGAAGAGGGTAACCTTTGGATCCAACCCATTGCCTGTATCCTGCAGCCTTCTTCTCTGTTGTCTCACCCTGATCCCCTTACATCTTATTGCTGCTGTTTATGGCTTCAGGTTTGGAGCTTTGAAATAGGGGGGGGGGGGTTTGGCTTGGAGCCTTGTTTCATAAGGCTTAAGGGTGTCCTGTAAGGTCTGAGCATCCCCTGGATGAGGTTGAGTTATTGCTTCTTTAGTATAATCACACACACACACACACACACACTCCTTCTCCTGCTGCTTCTTCCTCCTTTCTAGATTAGTCACATGAGTGATCTCATCCAATCTGAGATCAAGCAGTGAATGAGATAGAATGACATCATTATGTAGCATGGCATCATTGTAGCCTATCAGATTTGCCTATGTGATTATGGTATTGAGTGCAAGTGGCAGTCATGTAAATGGAATGGATTAGCAAGCTTGCTTGCAAGTAGTTTGAAAAAAAAAAATTGAAAGAGGACATGTTTCTTGTCCCTGCAGAGAATGTTCACAAAAATATCGGAGTTTTGGTTCAGCTCTATGAATTTGTGCTCTTCAATGAGAACTTACCAAATCTGCACTTCCTAAACAAAAACTGGAATGCTGTTAACATCAAAATGCATATATTTCCAAAGTTTGTGATGCAGTTCAGATAAAAAAGTGCAAAAAAAATGTACGTTTTTTAAAATCCATACATTCATTGGAAAATCACTTTTTTAAAATTGTGTATGTTTGGAAAAGTGTGTACAAAAAATGTGCTCATTTTGGAGAGATACATGACCCACCCACCCCGCCAAAAATTATTATTTTTCAAATGCACATGAAAACCTGTACAAAGTTTCATGAATATGGGAGGGAAATTGCAATCTGATGCAGAAATGAGATGGAATGAACTTAAATGTGAAACAAAATGAGAACCTGAGTGAAATTAAGCTTGATTTCAGCCATCCCTATTCAGCTCTAAACAAAACCCACTTTTCAGCTCTGTGTTGCTAACTGGATGGTTTTGATTTCCACCTTCCTTCCTGTCTCTTCTGCACATTTTATTTGTTTACTTCTCTGCATACCATTACCATTAAGCACGCTTTTAGGCATCAGGGCTCTCCACCTGGCAAAGTCTTATGAGACAAATATTAGCCTACTCGAGAAATGAATCAACACACAATGAATGAATTCTACAAGTATATGAAAGAGAAAGCTATATCTAATCCCTCTTGAAATCACAATTGCACATAAGATAACTGACAAGCAAAATCTTCCTATTTTCTAAACATAATGTACACTGTATCCAGACTCTCGATTCATTTATATTTGATTGTGCTCATTCCATCTCTGTTTATAAAGAGCAGGGTGTTCATGCGTTCACACCCACTCCATCACACTCCCTAACCAACACAGTTTAATATTTTATTCAGATCATTAAATAAGGTTTTCATTTTGGCTCACATAAAATTAAATGCATATTTTTTGCATTTTACCTCCTTTGTCATAAGGTACTTGAGAAGTCTTGGGGCTGCAGCTGTCTCGGTATTGCAGCCAAACAGAGTTATATACCAATATTCACTGAAACGATTTAAAAGATGGACAAAAAAAAAAAAAAACCCAAAAGATTGTAAGAAGTCTGTAGGTGCTTGATAATACCTCAGTCAAGTGCCACAATTCACTTTGACTTGGATCCTAAGATAAGTTAACTTAAGAAAGTTTACCACCCCCTCATCCTCCTTTAAGGGACCTGTGGCACCAAAGAGCCTCCCTAGAGGCTTGGACAATATGGGGTGAGGCATGGGGCATGCTGCAGGGGTGATGGAGCACTTTCTTTCCATTAACTTCCTTGAGGGTGCAATCCTTTGAGAACTGTGCTTGATGCTCATAAGCCTCCAGTGCTCAGCTGGGGGAGCAGCGGAGGTGATCATCGCCTCCATTGTGCTTCCCGCTCTGCATTTTAGGTAGACTTGGATTTTTCGCCTGGCTAGCTGTGGCGCTGAGGAGGGGGAAGGAAGGAGGCTGGAGAGACCTGGGATGCAGTATAAGCTGACCTCTCCAGTCCCCTCCCATCCACAGGAATGTCCCTTTTGCCTCATCTTTGACTTCGAAGAGACAGACAGCGCAGTTCTCTCCACATTGGCTGCGAGGGTGGGGGCAGGGGCAGGGAGTTCACATTCCTGGGTCTGGAGTCAAAGGGCCGTCTTCAGTCTCTGATCCAAGAATCTGAAATATCCTGTCCCCCCACCCCGATGCTGTCTAGGGATCATAGGATCATTCCTTACATTAACACAGGATCCAAATCTCTGTACTATTACTAGTTAGGAAGTGCTTTAACAAAACAAAAAATCATTCTACAGAAAGTCCTTGCTTAGTTGGTTGGCAGTTGTTGTTATTATTATTATTTTGTTGTTGTTGTGTTGTTGTTGTTGTTTATATTTCCATGCCACCTTTCTGGAACCAACCAAGACAGTTTACAAAAATTCAGAAAGCAAAAATGATAAACAAATACAAACATACTAGTAAAATCTTAAAAAAAACATGAAAACCCATAACAATGGTTTTTACAAAGCCAAGCTAAAAAAATGTTCCTTGACCATCCTTCCTGAAAGGAGAGAGAGACCACTCATAACTCAGAGGAAGTGTGTTCGAGAGTTTGGGAGCCACACAAGAGAAAGCACTTTCCCATGTAACTGACAAGTGGACCTCTGTAAGCAAGGTCATCTTCAGCCCAGTCAACATGGGCTGATTACATGATATCTGAAATTGTCATTAAGCTTTCAAAAAAAAAAAATGCTGGGGGAAAGCACTCTTTTAACAAATGTTTATCATTTTCATGTTCATTCCATGAATCATGTTATTTCATTTTCCTAACTTCCTGGGAAATTAAGGCATGATATCATACAAGCAAAAATGATAACTCCAAGCATACAACATTTATTATTTTTATTTTATAAGATTTCACCACCACCACCATCACTCTGATTTCACAATGCTCATGGGTGACCAGAAATGTTTAGCATGCATACAATTAGACAGAACACTGTAAATCTTTCTGAAGCTATTTGTGCTCACTATGAATGATTGGGTGGATTTATTATTTGTTTGTTTGTTTGTTTGTTTATTTATTTCCAACATTTATATAGCACTGCACATCTAAACAGATTCCAGAGCAGTGAATGATAAAAGATAAAAAGAATAAAGACACAATATTAAAACATACATATTTAAAAAGTCAAACAACGTATTAAAAGTTAAAAACAACAACAGAATACCAATAAAAACCATGGCTGGTCAATCAAGGAAGGCTTCTTAAAATAAAGATGTCTTCAGCAGGTGTCAAAATCAACACACTGTTGACCCCCAGAGGCAGGGAGTTCCACAGAGAGGGAGCCACCACACTGAAGTCTCTACCCCAGGTGGACTCCAGTAAAATAAAGATGTCTTCAGCAGGTGTCAAAATCAACACACTATTGACCCCCAGAGGCAGGGAGTTCCACAGAGAGGGAGCCACCACACTGAAGTCTCTACCCCAGGTGGACTCCAGTCAGGCCATAGGTCCATGCAGAACTACCAGGAGCATCCCATCTGATGACCTCAGTGACTAGGGAGTTTGATAAGGGAGAAGGTGCTCTTCCAAGTATCCTGGTCCCAAGTTGTTTAGGGCTTTTAGATGATAGTAACAAAACCTTAAGCCTGGCCCAGTAGCGAATACACAAGCAGTGCAGTTCCCTCAGCAAGGGAGTTACATGCTGAAAAAGGGCAGCTCTTGACAACAGCTGCATTCTGCACTATCTCCAGCTTCCAGAGTAGCCTTAAGGGAAGCCCCTCATAGAGTGCATTATAGGAATTTAGATGTCCCTGATGAAAAGGCAGGGCTTGTTTTATGCTAGCACCTTTACTTCGAAACGGTCTCCCGAAAGAGGCCCATCAGGATGGTTCACAGCAGGGGTGCAGAAACAAAACTGGGTGGTGTGGCTGGATGACATGACATAATTTGTCATAATTTGCTCCCTGGCTGAAATGCCTAGTGGATCTTTTGCCCAATGCTTGGCCCAGGGACTTGGTTTCCCCCTTGCGGAACAGGTGAAGTCAATCTGGCTGAGCCCCATCACTCCTCCAATGAAGGAGTGAAAGGGATTGGGCCAGCTCTGCCGCAGCTTTTCCTCCCCACCTTGTTCCCCAAATTAGGAGGATGAGCAGCACACAGGGAAATCCCGACGGTTATCTCTGATCTGTGATCAGAGCAGCGGAGGCTGGTGGTTCCACTATCAGTCAGAACCAACCAGAACTCTTAAGGAACTATCCAAGGTGTGTCACACTTTAGAGTTCTGACTGAAACCTGGAGCGGAGTCACCACCCCACTGACATCAGAGCCAACAGCTTCCACTGGATCAGATATAACAATATGGATTCCTCTCCCCATATCCTTACCAACCCCAAGTAGTAGCAGGGCTTATAGAGTGGGTGGGCTCCCAAACCCAAGGGGGCAGAAATCACAGAGGTGGTACAAGTCTCCACAAGCCAGATGTTGAATTAGGCTCATGGTCCAGATTAGGCCTGCGGGCCAGAGATTTTGCATCCCTAGTTTATAGTATCTTCAGCAAAGGAGATTGTTACCTTGTGGTGCTGGAGCTTCAGCACCTCAATGACGTCATGAGCTAAACCGTGAAGGGACACCCAAGACGGGAAGGTCATGGCAGAGAGGTTAGAGTAAATATGATCCCTGGGGAAGGAAACAGCAACCTACCCCAGTATTCTTGCCATGAAAACTAAATGGAACAGTACAACCAGAGATATGTCAGTATACCATCGGAAGATGGGACTCCCAGGTTGGAAGATGGTCAAAATGCTACTGGGGAGGAACAGAGGATAAGTTCAACTAGCCCCAGATGTGATGACGCAGCTAGCTCAAAGCCGAAAGGACGGCTAGCAGCCGATGGTGCTGGTGGTGAATGACGAATCCGATGTTCTAAAGATCAACACACCATAGGAACCTGGAATGTAAGATCGATGAGCCAGGGCAAATTGGATGTGGTTATTGGGGAGATGTCAAGATTAAATATAGACATTTTGGGTGTCAGTGAACTGAAATGGACTGGAATGGGCCACTTCACATCAAATGACCTCCAGATCTACTACTGTGGACAAGAGGACCACGGAAGAAATGGAGTAGCCTTCATAATTAATAATAAAGTGGCTAAAGCAGTGCTTGGATACAATCCAAAAAATGACAGAATGCTCTCAATTCGAATTCAGGATAAGCCATTTAACATCACAGTGATCCAAATATACGCCCCAACCACAGATGCTGAAGAAGCAGAAGTAGATCAGTTCTATGAGGATCTGCAGCACCTACTGGATAGTATGCCAAAAAAAGATGTTATTTTCATTACAGGAGATTGGAATGCTAAGGTGGGTAGTCAAACGACACCTGGAATTACAGGCAAGCATGGTCTGGGAGAACAAAAGGAAGCGGGACATAGACTGATATAATTTTGCCAAGATAACTCACTGTGCATAACAAACACTCTCTTCCAACAACCTAAGAGACGACTTTATACATGGACTTCACCAGACGGTCAACACCGAAATCAGATTGACTACATCATTTGTAGCCAAAGGTGGTGGACATGTATGCAGTTGGTAAAAACAAGACCTGGAGCTGATTGTAGTTCAGATCACGAACTTCTTATTGCACAATTTCGAATCAGACTAAAGAGAATAGGGAAGACCCACAGATCAGTTAGATATGAGCTCACTAATATTCCTCATGAATATGCAGTGGAGGTGAAGAATAGATTTAAGGGACTGGATTTAGTAGATAGGGTCCCAGAAGAACTATGGACAGAAGTTCGCAACATTGTTCAGGAGGCGGCAACAAAAAACGTCCCAAAGAAAAAGAAAACCAAGAAGGCAAGATGGCTGTCTGCTGAGACACTGGAAGCAGCCCAAGAAAGAAGGAAAGCAAAAGGCAACAATGATAGGGGGAGATATGCCCAATTAAATGCAACATTCCAGAGGTTAGCCAGAAGAGATAAGGAATTATTTTTAAACAAGCGATGCGTGGAAGCGGAAAAAGATAATAGAATAGGAAGGGCGAGAGACCTCTTCCAGAAAATTAGAAACATCGGAAGTAAATTCCAGGCAAAAATGGGTTTGATCAAAAACAAAGATGGCAAGGACCTAACAGAAGCAGAAGAGATCAAGAAAAGGTGGCAAGAATATACGAAAGATCTGTATAGGAAGGATAATAATGTCGGGGATAGATTTGACGGTGTGGTCAGTGAGCTAGAGCCAGACATCCTGAAGAGTGAGGTGGAATGGGCGTTAAGAATCATTGCTAATAACAAGGCAGCAGGAGATGATGGTATCCCAGCTGAACTGTTTAAAATCCTGCAAGATGATGCTGTCAAGGTGATGCATGCCATATGCCAGCAAATTTGGAAAACACAAGAATGGCCAACAGATTGGAAAAAATCAACTTATATCCCCATACCAAAAAAGGGAAGCACCAAAGAATGTTCAAACTATCGAACAGTGGCACTTATTTCACATGATAATGCTCAAGATCTTCCAAGGTAGTAAGGTAATGCTCAAGATCTTGCAAGGTAGACTCCAGCAATTCATGGAACGAGAATTGCCAGATGGACAAGCTGGGTTTAGAAAAGACAGAGGAACTAGAGACCAAATTGCCAATATCTGCTGGATAATGGAGAAAGCCAGGGAGTTTCAGAAAAACACCTATTTCTGTTTTATTGACTATTCTAAAGCCTTTGACTGTGTGGATCATAACAAATTGTGGCAAGTTCTTGGTGGGATGGGGATACCAAGTCATCTTGTCTGCCTCCTGAGGAATCTGTATAATGACCAAGTAGCAACGGTAAGAACAGACCACAGAACAACGGACTGGTTTAAGATTGGCATATACTTTCACCCTACCTATTCAACCTGTACGCAGAACACATCATGCGACGTGCTGGGCTTGATGAAGCCAAGGCTGGAGTTAAAATCACTGGAAGAAACATTAACAATCTCTGATATGGAGATGATACCACTTTGATGGCTGAAAGTGAGGAGGAGCTGAGGAACCTCATGACGACGGTGAAAGAAGAAAGTGCAAAAGCTGGGTTGCAGTTAAACCTCAAAAAAACCAAGATTATGGCAACCAGTTTGATTGATAACTGGAAAATAGAGGGAGAAAATATGGAGGCAGTGACAGACTTTGTCTTTCTAGGCGCAAAGATTACTGAAGTCGCTGACTGCAGCAAGGAAATCAGAAGATGTTTACTTCTTGGGAGGACAGCAATGACAAATCTTGATAAAATAGTGAAGAGCAGAGACATCACACTGACAACAAAGGTCCGCATAGTTCAAGCAATGTTCCCCATAGTAACCTATGGCTGCGAGAGCTGGACCATAAGGAAGGCTGAGCGAAGGAAGACAGATGCTTTTGAACTGTGGTGCTGGAGGAAAATTATGAGAGTGCCTTGGACAGCAAGAAGATCAAACCAGTCCATACTCCAGGAAATCAAGCCAGACTGCTCACTTGAGGGAATGATCTTAAAGGCAAAACTGAAGTACTTTGGCCACATCATGAGAAGACAGGATACACTGGAGAAGATGCTGATTCTAGGGAAAGTGGAAGGCAAAAGGAAGAGGGGCCAACCAAGGGCAAGATGGATGGATGATATTCTGGAGGTGACGGACTCGACCTTGGGGGAGCTGGGGGTGGTGATGGCTGACAGGAAGCTCTGGTGTGGGCTGGTCCATGAAGTCACGAAGAGTCAGAAGCGACTGACCAAATAAACAACAACAACAACAAATTTATAGTATACGTGTTTTAAGAAGCGTGCAAATAATTTTTTATTCTGAAGGAAACCTGAAAGCTGTGGGGTCGGATTATGTTGAATTAATTGTAGTCTACTGTATTTCTCCCCTTCATGGATCATTGCCTTGTTGTGGCGAAGGGGCTTGCGTAACTCAGTGAAGCCATAAGCTATGCCGTGCAGGGCCACCCAAGATGGACAGGTCATGGTGGAGAGTTCTGACAAAATGTGGTCCACTGGAGAACGAAATGGCAACCCACTCCAGTATTCTTGCCAAGAAAACCCCATGGAACGTATCACAAGGCTAAAAGATATGATGCCGGAAGATGAGCCCCTCAGGTCGGAAGGTGTCCAATATACTACTGGGGAAGAGCAGAGAGAATTTCCAAGTAGCGCCAGAAAGAGTGAAGCGGCTGGGCCAAAGCCGAAAGGATACTCAGCTCTGGATGTGTCTGGTGATGAAAAGAAAATCCAATGCTGTAAAGAACAATATTGTTTAGGAACCTGGAATGTCAGATCAATGATTCAAGGTAAGCTGGAGGTGGTCAAACATGAGATGGCAAGATTGAACATCAACATCTTGGGAATCAGCGAACTCAAATGGACAAGCATGGGCGAATTTAATTCAGGTGACCATTATATCTACTCCTGTGGGCAAGAATCCCTTAGAAGAAATGGAGTAGCACTCATAGTCAATAAAAGGGTGAGAAAAGTAGTACTGGGGTACAATCTCAAAAATGATAGAATGATCTCAGTACGAATCCAAGGCAAACCATTCAACATCACAGTAATTCAAGTCTATGCCCCAACCACTGAGGCCAAAGAAGCTGAGGTTGATCGGTTCTAGGAAGACCTTACAACACCATCTAGAACTAACACCAAAAAAAGATGTCCTTTTCATCATAGGGGATTGGAATGCTAAAGTAGGAAGTCAAGAAATCACTGAGATAACAAGCAAGCATGGTCTTGGTGTACAAAATGAAGCAGGACAAAGGCTAATAGAGTTTTGCCAAGAGAACACGCTGATCATAGCAAACACTCTTTTCCAACAGCACAAGAGGCGACTCTACACATGGACATCACCAGAGGGTCAATATCGAAATCAGATTGATGATGTCCTTTGCAGCCAAAGATGGAGAAGCTCTATACAGTCAGTAAAAACAAGACCTGGAGCTGACTGTGGCTCAGATCATGAGCTTCTTCTTGCAAAAGTTCGGCTTAAATTGAAGAACGTAGGGAAAACCACTAAACCATTCAGGTATGATCTAAATCATATCCCTTATGAATATACAGTGGAGGTGAGGAATAGATTTCAGGGATTAGACCTGATAGACAGAGTGCCTGAGGAATTATGGGCAGAGGTCTGTAACATTGTTCAGGAGGCAGCAACGAAATCCTTCCCAAAGAAAAAGAAATGCAAGAAAGCCAAGTGGCTGTCTGATGAGGCTTTACAAGTAGCTGAGGAAAGAAGGGAAGTGAAAAGCAAGGGACAAAGGGGAAGATATATCCAACTAAATGCAGAGTTCCGGAGAATAGCAAGGAGAGACAAGAAGGCCTTCTTAAATGAACAATGCAAAGAAATCGAGGAAAACAACAGAATGGGAAAGACTAGAGATCTCTTCAAGAAAATCGGAGATCTCAAGGGAACGTTTTGTGCAAAGACGGGCATGATAAAGGGCAAAGAAGGCAGGGACCTAACAGAAGCAGGTGAGATTAAGAAGAGGTGGAAAGAATACACAGAAGAACTGTACAGGAAAGATCTTAATGTCCCTGATAGCCATGAAAGTGCGGTCATTGAACTTGAGCCGGACATCCTCGAGAGTGAAGTCAAGTGGGCCTTAGGAAGCATTACTAACAACAAAGCTAGCAGAGATTTTTTATTATTATTTATTTATTAAATTTATTAATCGCCCATCTGGCTGGTCACCCAGCCACTCTGGGTGATGTACAGCATATAATAAAACATTTTAAAACAATAAAATTCTACAATAAGAACATTTTCTAAAATACTCTAACCCACCCCAAATGCCTGCCTGAACAACCACGTTTTTAATGCACGTTTTTAATGCACAGCAGAAGCTCATTAAAGAGGGGGCATGGCAGAGTTCCCTAGGGAGGGAGTTCCACAGAGTGGGGGCCACCACAGAAAAGGCCCTCTCCCTCGTCCCCACCAGTCTAGCTGTCCTGGATGATGGGACAGAGAGAAGGCCATCCGAGGCTGATCTTGTTAAGCGGCCTGTCTGGTGTTGCTGGAAGCGCTCCTTAAGATAGGCTGGGCCGGAACCATATAGGGTTTTAAAGGTCAAAACCAACACCTTGAATTTGGCCCGGAAAACAACTGGTAACCAGTGCAACTCCTTCAGCACTGGAGTGATGTGATCTCACCGGCAGCTGTGTTTAATCAGGCAAGCCGCCACGTTCTGTACCAGCTGCAGCTTCCAAACCGTCTTCAAGGGTAACTCCACGTAGAGCGCATTACAATAGTCTAAATGGGAGGAGACCAGGGCATGTACTACTGATGGGAGCAGATGGTTGGGAAGGAAAGGGCACAGCCGCCGTATCAGATGGAGTTGATACAGCACTGTCCGGCTCACAGCTGACACCTGAGCCTCCATGGACAGCTGGGAGTCCAAAATGACCCCCAGGCTGTGGACCTGGACTTTCAAGGGTAGCCGTATCCCATTCAACACCAGGTCAACATCCCCCAACCTCCTCTTGTCTCCTACCAAAAGTACCTCGGTCTTGCTTCAGCTTATTCCTCTCCATCCAGCCACTCACCATCTCCAGACATTTGGACAGGGATTCTATGGCCAACCTTGGTGAAGATTTGAAAGAGAGGTAGAGCCGCGTGTCATTCACATATTGATGACACCGCACCCCAAACCTCCTGATGATAGCCCCCAGTGGCTTCACATAGATGTTAAATAGCATCGGGGAGAGGATGGAACCCTGTGGCACCGCACAAGTGAGTGGCCACAGGTCCGTCACCTCCTCTCCCAGTGCTACCCTCTGGTACCTGCCGGAGAGGAAGGACCAGAACCACCACAATACGGTGTCTCCAATGCCCAACCCATCCAGGCGGTCCAGGAGGATACCGTGGTCAACGGTATCAAAAGCCGCTGAGAGGTCAAGGAGAACAAGGATGGAGCATTCACCCCTATCCAGAGCCCTCCTCATATCATCCACCAAGGCGACCAAGGCCGTTTCTGTCCCACGCCCAAGCCTGAAGCCCAACTGAAATGGGTCTAGATAGTCGGTTTCTTCCAAGTGTGCCTTCAACTGCATTGCCACCACCCGCTTAATCACCTTGCCCAAAAATGGCAGATTTGAGACTCGGCGAAAGTTGTTCAGAACTTGGGGATCCAAGGAGGGCTTCTTTAAGAGCGGTCTTATCACTGCCTCCTTGAGGGCTGATGGCATCACTCCCTCCTCAAGGGAGGCATTCACCAGTGCCCTGATCCCCTGATGACAGTATTCCAGCTGAGCTATTTAAAATCCTAAAAGATGATGCTGTTAAAGTGCTGCACTCAATATGCCAACAAATTTGGAACACTCAACAGTGGCCACAAGACTGGAAAAAGTCAGTTTACATTCCAATGCCAAAGAAGGCCAATGACAAAGAGTGTTCAAACTACCGTACAATTGTGCTCATTTCACATGCCGGCAAGGTGATGCTCAAAATCCTACAAGCTAGGCTTCAGCGGTATGTGAATCAAGAACTACTGGAAGTACAAGCTGGGTTTCGAAGAGGCAGAGGATCTAGAGATGAAATTGCCAACATTCGCTGGATCATGGAGAAAGCAAGAGAATTCCAGAAAAACGTCTATTTCTGCTTCATTGACTACGCTAAAGCCTTTGATTGTGTGGATCACAACAAACTCTGGCAAATTCTGAAAGAGATGGGAGTACCAGACCACCTCACCTCTCTCCTGAGAAACCTCTATGAGGCAACAGTAAGAACTGGACATGGAACAACCGATTGGTTCAAAATTGGGAAAGGAGTATGACAAGGCTGTATATTGTCGCCTTGCTTATTTAACTTATATGCAGAGTATATCATGAGAAACGCCGGGTTGGATGAATCACAGGTTGGAATTAAGATTGCTGGGAGAATTATCAACAACCTCCGATATGCAGACGATATCACCCTAATGGCAGAAAGCGAAGAGGATCTAAAGAGCCTCTTGTTGAGGGTGAAAGTGGAGAGTGCAAAAGCTGGTTTGAAACTCAACATTAAAAAAAAAAAGATCATGGCATCTGGCCCCATCACTTCCTGGCATATAGAAGGGGAAGAAATGGAAGCAGTGACAGATTTTATTTTCTTGGGCTCCAAGATCACCGCAGACCATGACTGTAGCCATGAAATTAAAAGATGCTTGCTCCTTGGGAGGAAAGCTATGGCAAACCTAGACAGCATAGTAAGAAGCAGAGACATCACCTTGCCGACGAAGGTCCATCTAATCGAAGCTATGGTTTTCCCAGTAGTAACTTATGGCTGTGAGAGCTGGAGGAAGGCTAAGCGCCGAAGAATTGATGCTTTTGAACTGTGGTGCTGGAGAAGACTCTTACGAGTCCCCTGGACTGCAAGGAGGTCAAATCAGTCCATCCTAAAGGAAATCAACCCTGCTCATTGGAAGGACAGATACTGAAGCTGAAGCTCAAATATTTTGGCCACCTAATGCGAAAAGAAAACTCCCTGGAAAAGACCCCGATGCTGGGAAAGATTGAAGGCAAAAGGAGAAGGGGACAGCAGAGGATAAGATGGCTAGATAGCATCACCGATGATGCAATGAATATGAACTTGAGCACACTCAAGGAGAGAGCGGAGGACAGGAAGGCCTGTTGTGCTATGGTCCATGGGGTCACGAAGAGTCGGACACGACTTAACGACTGAACAACAGTATCTGTATTCCTGGTTTTCCTAGTGGTTTTAAACAATTTGATGTGGCTGGTTTTACATGTGTGCTAAAGAAAATGTATTTTTACATTAGCCATACATAGTATACATATTTATATTTTTAATCCAGACTTCCCCAAGGAGGTCCTTCCAGGTGTTTAGGACAGCAACTCCATTCAGCCCCAACTAGCATGGTCAATGGCCATAAAATGATAGAATCATAGAATAGTAGGGTTGGAAGGGGCCTATAAGACCATCGAGTCCAACCCTCTGCTCAATGCAGGAATCCAAGTCAGAGCATCCCTGACAGATGGCTGTCCAGCTTCACCTTCAATGCCTCCAGTGTGGGAGAGCCCACTACCTCCCTAGGTCATTGGTTTCATTGTTGTATTGCTCTAATAGTCAGGGAGTTTTTCCTGATGTTCAGCCGGAATCTGGCTGCCTGTAACTTGAGCCCATTATTCCGTGTCCTGCATTCTGGGATGATCGAGAAGAGATCCTGACCTTCCCCTCTGTGACAACCTTTCAAGTGCTTGAAGTGCGCTATCATATCTCCCCTCAGTCTTCTCTTCTCAAAGCTAAACATGCCCAGTTCTTTCAGTCTCTCCTCACAGGGCTTTGTTTCCAGTCCCCTGATCATCTTTGTTGCCCTCCTCTGAACCCTCTCCAGCTTGTCTGCATCCTTCTTAGTGCGGTGCCCAGAATTGGCCACAGTACTCCAGATGAGGCCTAACCAGTGGAGGGGAACTAGTACTTCATGGGATCTGAGTTGTAATCCAAAACATCTCGAGTGCAATACATTGGGGAAGGCTGTGTTCAGACTACCCTGAACTTTAATGAAAAAGTAGAATTAAAAATCCAGAAAAACATCACAATTGCACAGGCTTAATAACATGTTAGACTACAGTACTGTATTTTGAAGCAAATTTCAGACACAATAATTTGTATACTATTTCCACTGCTTCTGGACTAATTAGACATCCAGTACCTTTACTTTGACAGGCTGAAATGTATAATTTTCAACTATTTATTCCTTCTTTGTCTTTGGATATGACACATGCAGTCAAAATGTATTTTTGTTTGAGAAAATAATCTGTCAGTGAAAAATTGCACTGGCAAATCACTGAGTCTATGGAAACAAGGGAGTGCCTTATAGTCAGGACATCCCAGGGCCTCAGTGGATTATTACACCAGATGTCAAATACGCCATCTCTGATACTGATTCAGAGTTGTTGTTTTTAATGAGGAATCAGAAGTATTGGCATTGTGTTGAGATATTCTATACAGGTGCTGTGATTAATATCTAATGTGTCATGTGGAAAATATCCCCTCAAGCCCCTATAGTAGGCATTAAAAACACACATACCACCACAGCATACAAGGATTTGGTCCATGAGGGGGAAAATCCATGCTGGTCCATGAGGGAGGGGGGGATTCAAAACCATACCTTTACTAGGCCCAATCAAAATTCCACAAAAATGTGCAAGCTTTTGAGTTCATCAGAACCCTTCATCAGGCTAGGTGATAGAAGAAGCAGGAGATGGGGCAGGGCTGACCAAAGACTTTTTGCTGCCTGACATGAACAGCCAGATGACGCTCTCCCCTCACCTTCCACCTACAGAAGCCAACAAGACTAGCAGCTGAATCTTACACTGGTGATAGGACAGAATCCTCCACCTCATCTGAAGGACAGCAGGCTAGGTTAAGCGGTGTAGGCCAAGTGTGGTGGAAATGCAGAAGACAATTGTTATTTTGAAGACTTAGTGGTGCACAAATTGTTCCTTCTCATGTCTAGACTTCTGGGTGGGCCTGTTGCTTTTAGTGGTTAGCTATGATTCTTCTTCCCAGGGCCAATTATCTGTTTGAGACCGAACAACTGAGAGGCTAGTAGATAAACCTCTGGTGAGATCCCAAGGCCACTTGTTGTTAGCAGACTAGCTGGAATGGGAGTTATTAGGACCAAACATTCTCAAAGTCAGTGGAATAGAGCTCCAGAATAGAGGATGGGTTACTATAAGCATAATAGTATATATGGAATCCCTGAGACACTCCCAGTGTGGGGATTTCGATGCAGGACGATCCCAGGGTGGGGATTTCAATGCAGATCAATACGGAGAGGTGCTGCATAAAACCAGAGGCCATTTTGGGTGTCACATGCACTGTCATATTTTGATGGCATCTCCCAACAACTGGGGACATAAACTTATGATCTTGCTTTGAAATAGATTGCTGCAATTATCTTGTTCTACTTTCTTCTGCTCTGTTAGTTTATTCTTGCTTAATAAAATCTTTAGCCTTCACCCATTAATGTGTTCACTTTATTCTGAATCCCCAAAAGAACCATTGCCTCTTGGCAGCACACCAGACCATGGGGAACACACAGCTCTGTCTTCCCAACAGAGGGAAATTGTGAGGGGACTGCTACTCTTGCTTTCTCCATACCACCCATCATCAGATGGGGTACATGGAAGTCACCTCCTCGAAGATTGTTGTACAATCAGGCGTATGCTGGTAATGGTGCATTGCGCCGGCTAATCCCTCTACCACCTGATCGAACCACAGCTTGGCGGTGTGGCGGTGGCTACATTTTGGCGGAGCTGAGTTTGGTCTGGACACAACACGATGACGATGATCATCAGATGGGGAGGGGAGAACAGTAAACTCCAGAAATTTGGATAGATGTTGCAGCCATGTGGGCTGCAGTTTAGATAAACCCAATCTCAAGATGGAGAGTTGCAGTAGGAATGAATTAGTCAGTGGTAGGTGTTGCAGGTATCGGACTACACATAGCAATGGATTTGGATATAGAGAAGCAATGGTTGATCTCCATTTCTGAAAACAGAACGTAAAAGCTGGCTGAAACCCTGTTCTGCCTCTTGCCTTGGGCAAAACACACAGGTTCCTTATTTGGCTGATCTGTTCCACATCCTGTCCCCACAGAGCACAGAACTGGAGTGTGTAGAACAGTCTTGTCTTCTCTCTTGTTGTTTTTTGCTGTTCTCTCAAAGTTCATTCAGGGCATCTCTACACCAGCCTAAAATCCTGCATTTAAAATGGGGCTTTCTGCTTCCATTTTAAATGCAGGATCACAACGACTCCCTTTTTCACATGCTTCCTTTTCCCAACCCCCTTCCCCCTCCTTGGGGGCTTTCTGCTTGCCCCCTTCCATTATCTTTCATTGATCTCGCTCCTCTTCTTGCCACTTTCAGTCTTTTCATGAAGGAAACTGACGCAGAACACAAAGGGGTAATTTGATAACTCATTATTTGCGATCTATTTGGAACAAAAGGCATTTAGTGCAGGAGACACCTTGAATGATCATGGTGTCATGTAAAGAGCCTGCAAACTTCCATGAAGGAGCAATCTCAACTGCAGGATAAAAGCCCAGTGTGAAGGAGCCCCCTGACATACCGGAGAGAAGATACTGGAGCATTCCACCACTAAATAAAACTTAAGTGTGGATAAATGACTTGCACTTCCTGATCTTGTCCAAAAGGAAGTATGTGCATTTCCCACATGGGGAGATGCATGCTCTCCCAATATGGGACAGAACAAGCTTTTTTTCCCCATTTGGAAAATGTGCATCTCACCTACTAAAATGATGCACATGTACATGAAGAGGAAGCATGAGCTACTGGTGCCTTCTCTCTACCTGCTTCTTTTGAATGTCCAAAGTGCCTCTAAAGCTACAATCCTATGCATGTTTACTCAGAATTAAGTACCACTATGCTCAGTATAAGTGTGATGAGGATTGCAGCCTACATAAGGCAAGGGGAGGACTTGCAGGAGGGAGATGGTGAACAATAATAGCTCAGTCCCATTTACTTAAAAGTAAATTCCATTGATATAAGTGGAACACTTCCAAGTAACTATGCATGCTTATGATTATGAACAGGATATTTTACATGCAACGAAATTGGCCCTGGAAGTCCCTTAGTGCCAGTTTTAAGCCAACTGTATTAAATAAATATGCATTAACACAACAGTCAGTTGGCAGACAGGTGTGCAAGTATGTAATGTGTTTATATCCGAAGAATATCTTCAAATTCAATCTTTTTAATAATCTAACTGTGGCATTTTTTTCAGTTCCTAATCTAAAAGAAAGCAGATGGTTGTTAAATTGTTGGTAGAGAGTTTCATTTTAATATTCAGGATAGAATTTGTTTGAAGGAAGAGATGAAGGACACAAGAACTGCTCTGTTGAAATGCAAGACAAGATTTTTTATGTCTGCTTGCAATTTGAAAAACAGAGCTATAGTTGAATCAGAACAATATGTAAGTGTGTGTGTGTGTGAGAGAGAGAGAGAGAGAGAGAGAGAGAGAGAGAGAGAGAGAGAGAGAGAGAGAGTTTCTACCTGTATGGAATAATTGGCACTTTTGTAACATAAAAACAGCAGTAATACAGAACCGAATGGCAAAAAGAAAATAACAATAATTGAAACTTGACCCAATATGTGGCATTACAAAAAGCTGTATGACCAAACTTGAGTTATACTGTGATTTGAGATAGCCAGTAATACTGATGTAGTTCAGCAGACTTCTGAGAAACTGTTAGGGCTGAGAGAATTTCCCCATTCGTCGTTGCTGTTGTTGTTGTTGTTGTTGCTGTTGCTGTTGCTGTTGTTGTTCCCCTTGATTGTTCTGCCCTGCCTTCCATGCCTCCTGAATTCTGGTTTAACAAGAGCCCAATTCCTGCATTCCAAAGAATGTGGGAGGGTGAAACTCCTTTATGCGAGCTCTGCCAATCTTCTCCACTCAAAAAACAAATCTTTCCACCCATTTCCAGTTCCCAGGGAAGTGCTAAATCCCTGTTGTGCACACGGTGGGTGCCTCTTGTGGAACGGAATCAGCGACAGTGCCCGCTTGCACAATGGCCTGTTTGGATACCTGCCTTTGAAGCACATTCAGCCAAACATGCTTAGAAGCCCCTTTCAGACCTTTGTGCTCAATGTGAAAAGGCCTGAAGCTCCCTTTTGCAGGGACAGGGACAATGGAGATGGGACTGATGTGCACAGCACACCCACGACAACGCTGAGCATCACTACACCAGCCTAAAATCCCGCATTTAAAAGGGGGCTTTTTGCTTCCGTTTTAAATGCAGGATCATGACGGACTCCCTTTATACAGGCTTCCTTTTCCCCTTTCTCTGAGTCTTCCATATGTTTCATTATACAGCCACAAGGTGGTGTGTGGTCTAGCAACTCCTATTGCAGCTTTTCTTCTTTTCACAGAGGGAACTCAAGCCGGGTAATTTGATAGTTCATTATCTCCAACCTTTTAAAAAATGGAATAAAGATCATTTCGTGTGGGAGACACCCTGGAGGTTGACGACATCATCTAAAGGACCCACAAACCTCTGTGAGTGACCAGTCTCAATAGCAGGATAAAAGCTCCATGTGAAGAAGCCCCCAATCACAGAAGGGCACATTAAACCCATTGACTCCCACTGACTTCAGTTGCACGAAATCAAATCACTTCAGACTATCAATGGCAGAATCCATTGCCTCAAAGGAAAAGCATTAACACATGCTTAGGGTCAAGTTATATGTAACTTTAATTGCATAGCATGTAGCTGAGCCTTATCTTTTTATTTATTCTAGAATAACTGTGTGCGGCCGTGATTTGGATCAGGACACGTGTGTACCAAGAGGAGAAAACTGAACCTTCTGCCTGGGTGTTTGCTTATTGAAATCCACTCTCATGCACACACACAAGGATTTTAAAAAGAAAAGAAGTTTCAGGAAGCAAATGAGGGGGAAGTTTAATTCTCCCCTCCTGATGCATGCTGATCCTGATCCAAATAGTGACTGTGCATATGCATGACTTTATATAGTGGATTTTTCTGAACAGTGCCAGTTCCATGTTTTTCAGGACTCTTGGGCAAGACACTATCAATGGGCCCCTCCCTCAGTGAGTCTACCTTCTCACTGCTATTGTCACCAAATGCTATTGCTCCTCATCCTCTTTCTCCTCACTGCTACCACTTGCTTGCTTGAATTGCTACCACTTGCTTGCTTGAAAGAACCACTGAGCAAGTAAGTACTGGTATCTACAGCTCCTCCTTCTCGCCACCACCATTGTCTGGGCCACACCAAGAGGCAAATGAACATTGCAGATTGCAAAGGTGGAGGAGCAAATCTTGTCAGTTGGCCCCTACTGAGATATGGGCCCTTGGCAGGTGCCCCATGCCTACCCTTGATGCCAGCCCTGGTTCTGAAGCTGTTTACCATAGTTTCCTGGTGCAGACATGATGGAAAACTATAATTAATGGAAGACTTGCTGGTTTATTCACTTATTCATGTAAGGGGAGGAGCACAGCAGCTGCATGTGAGACCATAAGGCTCATAGAATCATAGAATAGTAGGGCTGGAAGGGGCCTATAAGACCATCAAGTCCAACCCCCTGCTCAATGCAGGAATCCAAGTCAAAGCATCCCTGACAGATGGCTGTCCAGCTTCATCTTGAATGCCTCCAGGGTGGGAGAGCCCACCACCTCCCTAGGTAATTGGTTCCATTATCGTATTGCTCTAACAGTCAGGAAGTTTTTTCCTGAAGTTCAGCTGGAATCTGGCTTCCTATAACTCATTCATATCCTATTGTAATGTGATCATCTGAACATGACTATTGACTTTCTTCGTAATTACTCCAGATTGTTTAAGCCTGAATTTTAACATTCAGACCAGCTCCATTGACTGAATCTTGGTATTGTCCAAGTAACTGAGAAATGTTAACCAGTGGTAAAATTAGAACTCATCCAATATGAAAGGGAAGTAGAAAGTGTATTTCTCTAAAGTATCAGTATTATCTCAATTTTTCATCTGAATTAAACTACAGCTGTGTGGTAGTAAGTCAGATGAAAGAAATTATTAGGGATATGATGGGTATATTTTCTTTCAAGAGGTTTTATCACTTCATATCACTTCACTTCATAAAACTGTCTTCATAAGTAATCGATAGAATAGTATTTTCATTTTTTCCTGAGAATCCCAATAAAGTTTGTTTTTTTAAGCTAGCAGTGACTACTTGACATATTAGTGATTGTCTTGAGCAGGAAAGTAGTGGAACGGAATAGAAAAACCTTTAATCAACTCCTCCAGTGCTACTGTGCATTAGACTAAGTTGTTAGCATGAACAAGGTGGATGAAGGAAAGGGCTTCTACTGATTGGTACAAGTATCTTATAGAGCGATACTGATCTTTCTGCACTGTAATCAACTAAAATTCAGAATCAGTACCCCAATAATGCTGCATTTTTATTAGGTACACAATTCAACTTTAAAAAGAAATTGCTTTGATCTTTTGGTAAACGTACAAATGTAATTTGGTCAGAAAATAGCAAGCAAGATTTATTAACGAAGAATGATATTTGGAGGTGATTAATTTTTTTTAAAAAAAATTGGACAGATATAATAAGCAATCCTTGACTCCACTAGGGTATCTTCACTAGCTCCAGTAGTATATAGTACAGAATTTCAAAGAGCAAAGGAACTAGGAAATTTTAATATTACATCGTGACTAGATTTGTTTGTTTATGGAATTTAGATCCTACTGTTCTCCCTCTGAAAATGACTCACTTAAAATCCTTACAAAATAAAAAAGCATAAAAACAGTAACTAATAATTAAAACACATTTACAGCAAGATAAAAGCAACAGCAAAGACAAAAAACATGAAGAGCCCAAATTGATCGTCAATAAATAAGATTAAGCAGTATCAAAGTCAGATGCTTGATTAAAGAGAGATGTCTTCAATTGTCAATGGAACACAGATAAAGAGGAAGATGGCCTAGCCACTTAGAGTAGAGAATTTCATGTATGAGGCCACCTTGAAAGCCCTCTTCTGTCTGTGTTGCTACCAACTGTGCCTCTGAAGGCAACAGAACAGGCAAGAGCCGTGCAACAGCTGGTTTTAAAGACTGGGCAGATTCACATGGGATTTGAGTAGCCAGGACTTAAGCTGCTAGGACATTTTAACGTAATAACCAGAACTTTAAACTGCACACAGGAACAAAGCTCACAGCCAGTCCACCTGATACAGTAAAGCTGATGCAATATACTGTGACATATCACAGCATTTTGCTCCAATTAAAATTCTAGAAGCAGCATTCTGCCCTAATTGAAATTTTTGAGAGGTTTTCAGGGGCAGCCCCAACTGGGACACATTACAGTTGTCCATTTGAGATATAACTAATGCACATAGGACCATGGTCAGGTCTGGCCATAGACTTTATGGATGAGTTATGAATTATAGTATTATTGTAATTTTAATAATATGAATAATGACATAGATTCAATTAACTCAAACGCACAGATTCAATTAACTCAAAAATTTCTGATGCACCTTTTTAATTATTTTCCATATTTACAACATTGCATTTATATTCACAGAATAAATCAACTAGTAATTTAAACAGGACATAAACATCCTTTGAGCTTTTGATACTTAACAGTGATTTCTTTAAAAGAACCCTGTATAAATTAAATTTTTCTGGACTTAGATGTCTCTGATTTAGTTATTTTTTAAAAAATGGGAAATTGAGTTTATATATCAGGTACAAACCCACAATGGATACTTGTTTATAATAACCAAAAATACTTTACTGATGTAGGAACCCTGGAACTATTTTTGCAGATGAAATGGGGGGGGGGGTAAAGAGATGAGACACAAGTAGTTGGTATAAAATATTGGGCCGCATTTGTTGAAAATGGATTCAATCTGCGAAGGGAATCCTAAGCAGGCTACTTCTCTATGACAGACTAGTCTGATCTTGTATCGGGTGAGACAATTGATGCCTGTGGAGTGGCATTGTTGATCGCCACCCCTCAGGACTGCGTAATTTTGGGAAGAGAGGCCTTCCCTTGTCACACACCCCTTGGGCCGCAAAACGCCGAGTGGGTGAGAAGAGTTGGCCTCAAAGGTAATCCGTATCTTCCAACTGGGCTGCATAACCCTGAACTGGAAGCCTCAGGCCTTACCAGTCACCTGAAACAGTGCCTCCGAATGCTCACCAGCCCTATACCCCACCCAAAGTGCCCACACATAACTACCTATTTACAAAATGTGACCAAATTAACCTGAGTGTAGGGATGTCAGAGAATTCCGCCATGGATCTTGGTGAGGCCGAATGCCCCCCGAAATCTGTGGTGGAACAAAGCCCTCCACCCCCCCACCCCGTGAAAGGCACGCGAAACAGAGCACTTACCTGCTGCCATTCGCGCTGCTTTGTGAATGGCGGCCGCGTCTGCAGCTGCCATTCGCGTCTTCATTATAGCCATGATAGGTTACGTAAATACGCAGGGATGCCATTTGCATCCCTGCGAAGGCCGGGATAGGCTACGTAAGTATTTACGTAGCCTATCATGGGGGGGAAAAAAAGGGAACGCAAATGGCGGTGGCTACGGCGGCCGCCATTTCCATTCCCTTTTTTTTTTTTTTTGCCATGATAGGCTACGTAAATATTTATGTAGCTTATTATGGCAAAAGACGGGGGCACAAATGGCGCCCCCTACACCATCTGGCCTACATCCGGCTGCTGGGCAGCCTGCACAGGGATGCAAATGGCGGCCGCCATAGCCACCACCGTTTGCGTTCCCTTTTTTTTTTTTTGCCGTGATAGGCTACGTAAATATTTACGTAGCCTATCATGGCAAAATACAGGGATGCAAATGGCAGTGGCTACGGTGGCCGCCATTTGCGTCCCTGTGCAGGCTGCCCAGCGGCCAGATGTCCGGCTGTGGGTGGCCCCGGCTGGCGGCTGCGTGGAGTCGCCATGGAGCCGAGCCGTCCAGGGAGAATTTCGGGGGGAGGGACAGAGCGCCTCCCCCCCACCGAGAATGTAATGCTTCAAAAAGGTAAGTGACTTTCGTACATCCCTACCTGAGTGATTAAATAAGACCAAAACAACCTAATATTGTTTTCCTTTTTTTTTCGCGGTAATAGCGTACATAAATATTTACATAGGCTAAAATGGCGAAGAAAAAGGAACGCAAATAGCACCCAGTACACCATTTGCATTCCCCTTTTTTTCACCATAATAGCCTACGTAAATATTTACGTAGGATAAAACGGCGAAAAATAGGGAACACAAATGGCGGCCGCCGTAGCCGCCACCATTTGCTTATGCCTTTTTTGTGGGGTGGTTTGCTTGGCTTGCCGTGATAGGCTATGTAAATACTTATGTAGCCTATCACGGCAAAGACCAGGATGCAAATGGCGGCCACGGCAGCCGGTCAAAAGACCAGCCGCCGGAGCCACCGCCGGAGCTGCCGCCGTCCGGAATATCCACCCCAGGTAAGCTTCGTCCCGGCGGGAATCCGCAGGAGGGGGGGGGGCAGGCCGGTCTACCATGGATTTCGGGGGAAATCCATGGCGGACTTCTCCGCCATCCCTAATTCCATCACATCCTATCACTGGATTGTTGCGTCACTTTAAAAGGCAGATGAAATCAGAACATAGGAGACATGGTTGCATGTTAGTGCTTGGGAGGTTTTGTTGTTTAAGGCAATCCTGTGCCTACTTAGTAAGAAGTGGGCCATAGTGAACTCAATGGGACTTACTTCTTAGTCAAAAAGCATAGGATTGCACTGACAGGCATGGAAACAGATATAACTGCAAGAAGTGAATATCTGGAAATACAGACTAAGGAATATAAAGCCTATTAATAAGTTAAGTGCATATAAACCTAAGTGGGGAGGTAAACATTACATAAATGAGAATGATTTGTATGGTATAATTGCAGGATTGGGACTCATTTATTATCTGTTGGAAGAGAAAATAAGGCCTAGAGAAAATAAGGAGCACTTTCATTATTGTGTTGTGACTTATTATTATTATTATTATTTTAAAAGAATATATTTTCTCTTCATTATATATCCTGAACACACAATGGGTTGGATCCAAACATTTCCTTTCTCCAATGGAAGGATTCTTGTTTCAGTGGAGGAGAATCATGGCCCATTGGAAGTGTTCCAGTTTTGGATTCAACCCAACGTCTACATAATATATATATATATATATATATATATATATATATATATATATAAAGAAAATGTGCTTTGGTTTGGGCAGAGATGGCCAAACAGCACCCAATACAATTTAGAAGAATCAGGCTTATTTTGCAGAAATGAGCTCCCCTATGTGAATGTTTCTGAGCAGGTGAGCAGGGCCCCGCTTGCCGCAGTCCTACAAGTGTGGTCCAGTGCCACCTCCCCTTTCTCTTCCTCTTCCCCAAGGTATATTAACTTATCTTGGTGTGTAGGAAGGAGGCAGGCAGCAGAGGCATTCAAGACGAGGCTGGAAGCCATCTGTCAGGGATGCTCTGACTTGGATTCCTGCACTGAGTTGGACTCGATGGTCTTGTACATTCCAACCCTACTATTCTATGATTGATACTATGATTCTATCCCAGGGCCCCTGCCCAGCATCTTTCTGGTGGGAGGGAGAGAGTGACCCCACTCTGTGTCCATAATGAATCATGACCGGATGATGACTTTCATTTTTTACAGATGCTCAGGTTGTATGCCGCTCTACCTTTTTCTCTCTCTAGAAAAACACCAGTCAGGATGGTAACTGTATTCTTTTTCCTTGTGTTCTTTTTTGTCTTAAAGGAACATGACAAAAGAAAAACTCCCAGCACAGTTTAAACAGAAAGAACTGATTGTTCTACCTCATCACTAAGCCATACAACAATAATTTCTGCACACAGCAATCCCCATTATTAACCCTGTAGATTTGTACTTACAAACATAGCTTATCTGAGCACCTATGACTTTGTTATTGTCTGCAGGCAAGACATCTTAAGCAATGCCTTTCTGGTGCCCACTTCTGTGCTGTGTAACAGCTTTACACAATTCTACTTTGATTGCGGGCTGGGGGCGGGGGGTGGAGAGGTAATAGCAACAAGCTACCACACTGTACTAGCATGAAGTCCTGGATCTGCTCACAATTCTATAACAATGCTCTAAATTGAGACCTAATGCAGGCATGCATATTGTTGCATCTCTTCCCATGTGCTTAAACTCTAGTGTGCCGAACTCCCAGGAATGAGCCTTTCAGACTCCTTTTAATTGTTTATATTGACTTATTTCTGGCTCTAATTTCTAAAATATGAACAATGCTTGAATGCTTCTGGAGGCATATCCAGAATCAAAACCCATAGTAAAGAATGAAAACCGAAATAGATAAAAGGTTACATTGAAACTATAGAAATGCAGCATGTGTACACATACATGTTAAAAGACAGAGCCTTGTATTCTTTCTCTATGGTGAATGAAAAGGGAATACAGGAAAAAAAATACAAAAGGAATTTCAAATATAGGAGCTCCACCATTAGCCTGGTGAAGATACAGTCCTGGAACAATTAGCAAGAACAGCATTGTGGATCTTAACTCCCATGAAGATAAACAGTGGGAGAGGTTTGCTTTAAGGTAAACATGGTTTGAACAATTCAGGGCTTATGGAGAAGAAGAAAGTCTAATGGACAACCTAAATCCTGTTGCTATGTTTCAGGCCATTGCATAGTTTTGCTTGTGCACTACAAGTTGCCATTTATGCCATTCAAATCAGTGTGAAAGATTATGGTAGATAGCTCATTTGTGAAAAAGACCTTGACAGGATAAGCTAGTGGGTTTTCCCCGCTACAGAACATAGAGAGATAATGTACGGTTACACTTCTCAACAGTTTGGATGCAATTAGGCAATTTTCAAATGAGATGTCAAAAAAGGAAATGGTAGTTATTTCTTTCCAAAAGGTATCTGAAAATTCCACAAAGCCATAGCTTACTTCAGATGGTTCTCTGTGTTTAAAAAAAAAATACTGGAGGAATATATTACCAGTACCTTTAAGCCTAGTTTGTTCTGTTGAAGAAATGAATTGCCATAATGGTTACATCTATGTGCTGAAAATAGTTATGAAAAAAAAAGGATTATCCAGGCAGAGGTTCTGTCTTCCTTACAGTAGCAACAGCCTTTGGAGTGAATTGCTTAAAAAGCACTCTGAAGAACTTGTGGAAATTACCCATGACTGGTGGAAAGGGCTCTGTAAATGAGGACACCTTCTAATCTGACCACTGTAAATACTTCCTTAGCTATTTGTTGGCCATGTTAACAGGGTTTCTTAAGAGGTGCAGGAAGCAGAGAGGATGCAAGGTTTTGAATGGGAGAGAGCTTGGAATGGAAGCTCCCCCTCCACTCAAAATGTCTGACCCCATTTTGAGTCAGCCTGGGAACTCAATGTGGTCCTCGTTGCACGCCCATAGGGGGCGTGCGATTCTGATGGCAAGCCTGATCTAAACATGTTAACTAGAGTGTGTGTCCCTACACATATACAATCTATATATGATTCCCTCCACCCCCCGCCGTCATAAGATCAGAAGAAACAGAAGTTATCCAATGAAGCTGACTGGTGGGAGAATCAGGACAGGAAGTACTTCTTCACACAGCATACAGTCAATTTATATAATTTGCTGCCACAAGGTGGCTTCAAAAGAGGAATAGACACATTCACAGAGGATAAGGCTATCAATGGCTATTAGTCATGATGGCTATATATTACCTCCAGGATATTGCCTCTGAATACCAGTTGCTGGGGAATAACAGCAGGAGAGGGCTATTGCCTTCATGTGGGCTTCCCAAGGGGCATCTGGTGGCCACTGTAGGAGGCAGGATGCTGGACTAGATAGGCCTGTGGTCTGATCCAGCAGGGCTTCTCTTTAATTCATCCACAGCTCATCCATACTGCTATGAACCCTGCTTTTTCAGATGTCCTGATCATGCATACAGAGCCTACGCAGATGTTTCAGAAGGAAATGGGGAGTTTAATATTATTAATATTTCATATTTGTTTCCACCTAGAGGCCAAAAAAACAAAATTGTTTCTTTATCAAAAGCCCTATTTGGGTGTTCTCTCCCCCCACACATACAGCCAACCATGGATTACCAAGACATGAGAAGGAGAGCAGGAAGGAGCCCATTGGTCCCACCTCCTCCTTCGCATCCCTATGACTGTTTTCATCACCTTCCACTGCTGGGAAGGTGAAGTTCTGAATCACAGACCCTTCTTTATTTGTGGAGGCCCTCCATGTGACTTAGAACCCTGGAAGGTCAATGAGCAGAGAAAGCTCCCCACAGAAGTTCACCTTTCCAACATGTGAAGGGGATCAGGCACAATGAGATGATAAAGGAGCAAAGCTAGAATGAATCTCCAGTTCCCCCCTTGTCACATGAGGGGCATAAGACCAAGAATGTAGGGGGTTATGAGAAATCCATTTCAGTTTGTTTTTTTAATCAGGATTTACCCAATTCACACCTTCCAGACTGAACACAGACTGAGACACAACATGTAGTTGTAATCCATACATTTCCAACTTTGCAAAGTGATTCATGAATCCCCGCCCCCCAATGGCTTCGACAGCATGCGTACATTTGAAAAATGTGTATGAAAAAATATGTACTTTGGAAAAATGTACACAAATATGCATTTGGAAAAATATGCATGAAAATACACACAGATTTCCATGTGAAAAGAAAAAGAAAAAAAAAGCTTGCAATCTGATATGAACTTGAGTCGGAATGAGCTTTGAGATTGAATTTGGAGTACTTCGGTGAGCTTGAGTTTCACTGATCCGTACATCCCTACAAGAATGTTCCTCAGGTTGACTTCTTTTGTCTTCCTTCCTTCTCCTTCCTTCTTGAAAAGATAGATACCTAGGAGAAACCTCTTTGGAATTAGAACAAAATAAAACATAGTTCTGGCTTAGCAATGCTATGTTGGTGTGGTCTTACATAAAGAGCTAGTCTGAATCAGTGCACGTGAGGTTTTCCTTTACTATTCGCTGATGCATCAAAGTCTGCAGTTATCTTCACCTCTATTATTGGCCCATTCAAGGCATATGCTAAACACCATTCTATTATTAACCACAACGTGACAAAATTTACTGAGAACAGATTGCAAAGAGGTCTGTGATGTTATTTTGTTAGGTAATGAATTTATATCATTTACCTGAAGAACACTAATGCATACAGAAGATGCAGATGGCCACACACCAATTTTTTAAAATATCTAATTTTCCCTTCCCAGGAAGCTGTACAATTATACACAGGCAATCATTTAGCAGTTTTTAATACTTGGAAGAAACTTCCTGGACAAGGCTAGTTCCAAATAAGTCAGCACGTCCAGAACAGCTTTGTCATGAATAACACTGTGTGAACAGACAAATGATTAATAAATAGATCGCAGTAGTAGCAGGTGTTAATTACTGTCCTAGCATGTGATAATGGGATTCTAATACCATGCAGTGCCATAAGATCCTATACCCATCAGATGATGTGTCCAGCAGAAATAACAGATGAAGAAAAGGGCCAAGACACCAGCAAAAAAAGAAGGAGCATCAATTTATTACTAGTACTACTATTAGTACAAGTAAGAACGAAGAACAAAATGTTGCAGTGCATCCTGTGATGGCACTCACCAAGCTTTTCTACGCCAGGCTGTTAATCCACTGTATCTACTTTTGGTTTCATTGCAGAATTGAGATCTAAGCACTACATGAAATGTGTTTCCTTTCCTACTTTTCCACTACATATCCTCTAGGTGGCCCTGTGGTATAACAGAACAGCACAATTATGCAAGTAGAAAAAATGTATGTTTTCACTTTTACAAATAATACCTCATTTTCCCTGCTCTTAAAAACTCACCAAAAGTGCTGTTTAAAAACAGAAGCAAAACTGGACGGTCATGACATTGTCTAAAGAACCCATAAACAACCATGAATAAGGAATGGTGAGCAAACAATAAATACTTGGTGTAGAAAAGCTCACCATCAAAGGGAGGGGAGGCAAGCAACCAGCTAACTTTGATCCTCCCTCTTGGTCCTCACTGCTGGCACCTTGTGGATAATTTTATTCTTTGGCTGCCTCCACTAAACAGCCCTTTAACCTCAGGAGTTTAATTACTGCGTACTGCCCCAGCCAGCTGTCTGTACTGAATGATGTTGGCATGGCACTTAAGGGTGGGGATGTGGGGTGAATAGCAAGATCTCAGACCACACTATTCCAGAACAACTTTTGCTTTTAATCAGTGGAAGCTGATGGCTCTGATTTTAGTGGGGCTGTGAATCTACTCTGGGTTTCAGTCAGAACCAACCAGAACTCTAAAAGGGCTGTCCAAGGTGCTGATGCTATTTTGGGGATAGGGTTCAGCACCATGGAAAGCTCCTTTAGCATTCTGACTGGTTCAAACTAAAATCCAAAATGGATTTATAGCCCCGCTGAAATCAGCCACCAGCCTCCACTGCTTTTACTTAAAGATTTTGTAAGGTGACAATTTAAGCAGTTATTGAGAAGATTTTTTTCAAATTAGAACAGTTTGAACAGTTAACCATACAATCAAATAAAAGTTAATGGAGATAAATACATGCAGATAAACCTAGACTGTTGCCCCAACCCAGCTAATAACACCTACCAATTAAAGCAGCCTCTAGCTTTCTCCATTTAGTTTCTCCAGTCTGGATCCATTCTGGTTTCTTCCTGCAATAGTGCCCTAACTTCAGTTCTGATGCTTTCCAACTGTATCTTATTTTTTCTTCCCCATTCCAAACCTCTAGCTCTTATCTGACTTTCTCCTTTCCCCCCTTTTCTTCTCTCTGTTTCTCTCCAGCTTTGCTTATATCAGGACAAACCACCCAATGGTCTAAGAACCTGTGGTTAAGCTAGACTTCCTTTTGAGTAAACAAGCATTCTGTTTACGATCAAGTGGCTGTGTAATCAATTTGCTAACAAAAGCTAGCTGCATCTAGCATGCTTCAAGGAGTCTTGCATCTCACAGAAGGTGGGCTCCTTCTGCTGTAGCATTGTTTCTCTTTCTCAATAAAGGCATGTTGTACCTGAAAGTGTCTTCGAGTGTTGGGCCAGGACAGTCTTTCATTCTCCATGCAATCTGTGCCTTTCACCTTGAATCAACTCTCTATAAGTGAAAGCAGAATGTAGCATATTCAACAATTCTGTTTAGTAAAAACCACAGCCATTAATTTAGACCATCAATTCACCCAACATGGGTTTTTTTTCCTATTATTAGAGTAACTAAATAAGATTGGCATTTCATTATATCTTCATATCTCATACGTTTTAGACTTATAAACAGAAACCAGAGATCATGCTGCTGTCATTTACCCTGTGATGCAATTTTCCTTGGCTGGTGCTATGACAGTTCTGTTAGTGTGTATCATTTTTTGTGGCACTTTTATTACTACATGTTAAAAGACTATTTGGCAATAAATCAAGAAAAGGAAAAGAATGGAACTTGGGATGTATAAAAAATTCATTTATATTTGCAAGTCATGTGGACGTGTGCAGGAGAACGTGTTCTCCGAAACTGCTTGCAAATTCTTGAACACGCATTCGCAATCAAAAATATGCATTTTTTAAAGAAAAAACACATTTTTAAAAGTGCACATTTTTATGCTGTAGTCTATGGGGAAAGGTGCATACTTTTGGAAAATATGCATATTTTTGTGCATTTTCCCATGTGCACAAAACGAAAAAGGATGGCAAATGAATGCAGTAAACGAGGAGAGACTAACATCACGCTGATGTTCAGAGAATCTGGAGGAACGCGAACATCACTTATTCGCCCATCCCTAAATGGAACTGAAAAATGATAGTTATGCTGGACAGGTTCAGGAAACTAGAAACAATTCACCATTTCAGAATTTTTTTCTTCTTTGTGGATAGAATTTCCTTTTTCTTTTTGTCTTTTTTTGAAGCAATGGCTACCTTCTGTTGTTTGTTTCCATATCTATCACTAGTATACTATGTCTGTTAGGGCTGCCCTGAAATTTCTTAGAAAATATGTTTCTGATAAATTTGTGATGTCTTTCTTTTCAAGCTCCTCTTGAACTGTTGGAGAATTTCCATCCTCTACTGGAGAATATTCATCAAAATGGCATCCCCAGTTTTGGCATCTGTGAATAGGGTGGAGAATTTCAGGCACAATTCGGAATCCAGTTTTAATATTGTCCAATATTACTTTAAAATCATTGAAGGAAGCACTGGGGTTGGTCCCTACTCTTTCTGTTTCTTCTCACTTAGCCCATTGCTGTCTGCATCCACAAATATGAACTCTCCTCAAGCAGAAAATCACCCTTCATATGTACAGAATAATGAAACACATTAGCAAGGCTAACATTTCTTAATTTATTTGATAGGGTTATATACCGCTGACCATATTTAAAAATGGTAAGGAAGTGGATAGGGAGACACTTTTTGCCCTCTCTCATAATACTAGAACCCTGGGCCATCCTGTGAAACTGAATGGTGGGAGATTCAGGATAGATAAAATGAAATACTTCTTCACACAGCACATAGTTAAACTCTGGAATTTGCTACCACAGGATGTTGTGATGGCCACCAATTTGGATGGCTTTAAAACAGGACTGGACAAATTCCTAGAGAAGGCTATCAATGGCTACTAGTCCTGATGGCTATATGCTACCTCCAGTATTAGAGATTATACGCCTATGTACTCCAGTTGCTGTGGAACTTGGGCTGGAGGGTGCTGTTGCACTCATATCCTGTTTGTGGGTTCCTGGTCAACAGCTGGTTGGCCACTGTGTGAACAGAATGCTGGACTAGATGGACCCTTGGTCTGATCCAGCACAGCTCTTTTTATGTTCTTATGTTCTAAATATATCTGTAATCTCTAATGCCCTACTTGCATGTTTAGCATACCAGGATTCTGAATGCCTTAACAAGGGTGAAGTTGCTCATAACCAATGCCAATGACATCCTCCACAAATATATTTAATCTTTTCAAAATTCAGCTAATCTTGTGGTAATCAAACCATATTAATAGTGTTGGGTAGGGATGTCATGGATGCCCAACTGGGTCCAGGAGTCTATCAAGGGCCCAGCCACCTGCAACCCCTGGACTGCACCCGCCGAGCCCCTGCCCTTGCTCACTCCTGTTTGCACCCTCCTGGACTCACCCCAACCCATCCAATGAGCACCCACCATTTTGCCACCTTTTTTATGAAAAAGGGGAGCTTAAAAATGTGAATATTTAAATATGTGCAGTTTGGGGCTAGGAAAGCTTAGTATGTGCAATATTAGAGGCATTATGCTTTTCTGGCCCCAAACTGCACATTTTTTAAAGCTCCCTTTTATCATTAAAAAAGAAAATGCGGCAAGATGGTGGGCGCTTGCCCAAAGGGCCCCGGGTGAGTGCGAGGGACTCGCCAAGCTTGTGGGGGCTCGAGCGCAGGTCCACAGGAGGTGAGCAGGGCTGGCACTTCAGTGGGCTCCAGGAGAACCGAGGCTGGGGTGAGTTTGCACATCCCTAGTGTTGGGTATTTTATTTTTCCTGTTCTGAACCTACTTCTAATCAACCTCATTGGATACCCCTGAATTCAAGTATTATGACAAAGGGGAGGGGGAGAGAGATAGAGAATGAGATAGAGAGTCCATAATTGTATAAACCTTGGTCATTCACCTTATGAGCATCTCTACACCAGCTTAAAATCCTTCATTTAAAACAGGGCTTTCTGCTTCTATTTTAAATGCAAGATCATGACAGACTCCCTTTACACAGACTTCCTTTCCCCCCTCCCCTTCCCCCCTCCTACTCCCCCTTATCTGAGTCTTCCATATGTCTCATTGATCCAGTTCCTCTTCTTGCAGCTTTTCCTTTTTCATGGAGAGAATTCAAGTGGAACAAAAGTGGGGTAATTTGATACCTCATTATCACTGATCTATTTAAAAATGGAATAAATGTCATTTAGTGTGGGAGACACCCTGGAGATTCATGACATCATCTAAAAGGCCCACAAACTTCTGTGAGTGAGCAATGTCTATAGCAGGATAAAAGCTCCATGTGAAGAAGCCCTATGTCTCGCAAATCCCACTTCAACCCTGACAGAAATATATGGGAATGAATATAACAAAAAACATAGGTGAGATTATTCTCACAAACATCACACCTCAGTTTATTACACTAACATTTTACTACACTGTTTCTATTAAATCTTACATGTAAATGAGATCTGGGTTCTGATGATTTTAAGCAGAAAAGAATTTCTGCAAGAGACAGTGACTCAAAAAAGCAGGATAAGGAACTATATGGAAATCACTATCTTGAATCCTTTATTGAAGCTGAATAGGATATTCCGTCCTAGCTGAGCTCAGCTAACTGAGTGAAAAGCCACAGAACATATAATGAGAAGGAGAAATTTTAAGTATTTTGATGTCTAAGAGTGACCTAAACAAAATGGAATAATCCTTGTCCAGGTTACAAAACATTGCATCCTCTCTACTTGTTGCCATCTCCCTTTTCTAGAACATGGGTGGGCAGAAACTAGATCTGCAGATTTATTTTATATATATATATATATATATATATATATACACACATACACACACATACACACACATACACACACATACACACACACAACATTTATATACTACTCCACATCTAAATAGATTCTGGAGCAGTGAAGATAAAAGGAATTTTAAAAAATATTAAAAGTTTTTTTAAAAAAATCAGAATACCAATAAAAAACCATGGCTGGTCAATTTGGGAAGGCTTGTTGAAATAAAAATGTCTTCAGCAGGCACTGGAAACAAAAACATGTTGGTGCCTACCTGACATCCAGAGGCAGGGAGTTCCACAGATAGGGAGCTAGCACACTGAAGGCTCTACTCAGGGTGGATTCCAACCAAGCCATAGGTCCATGCAGAACCACCAGGAGTATCCCATGTGATGACTTCAGTGACTGGGCAGGTTGATAAGGGAGAAGGTACTCTCTCAAGTATCCTGGTCCCAAATTGTTTAGGGCTTTAGACACTAATAACCAAACCTTAAACTTGGCCTGGTAGTGAATTTGCAGCCAGTGCAGTTCCCTCAGCAAAGAAGTTACATGCTGAAAATGCTTCTGACAACAGCCAAGCTGTTGCATTCTGCACTAGCTGCAGCATCTGGACCAGTCTTAAAGGTAGCCCCACATAAAGTGTGCTGCAGTAGTCCAGTCTTGAGGTTACTAGTGTCTGTACTACTGTGGCCAGCTATTCCTGTCCAGAAAAGGCTGTAACTGGTGAACCAGCTCAAGCTGATAAAAGGCACTCTTAGCCACCACTTGGGCTTCCAGTGATAGTGATGGATTTAGGAGTAGCCCAAGACTATGTACCTGATTTTTCATAGGGTGTGCAACCCCATCTCCAAGACTCAGGAACCACTCACCCACAAGGCTGAGTGGCTTCAGGATTCAGCTTCAGTTGATTGGCCTTCATCCAACCCATCACTGAGTCTAGGCACTGATCCAGGACTTGCACAGCTTCACCTGATTCAGATGTCACAAGGAGATAGAGCTGTGTGTCATCAGCATACTGATGGCACTTGGCTCCTGATCCCATAATGACCACTCCTGATCCCATAATGACCACTCCCAGCAGCTTCATATAGATGTTGATCAATGTTGGGGACAAGAAGGTACCCTTTGGAACTCCGTAACTCAATCGCCAAGGGGCTGAGAAATGGTTGCCCAATGTTGCTCTGAAATTGATCCCACAGGTAAGACAGGAACCACTGTAACACAATGCCTATAGGAAGTCTACAAGCTCAAAAGCACTTTCCTCCCCATGTTCCTGAGCAACTGGTATTCAGAGGCATACTGTTTCCAATACTGTAGGTAATATACAGAACCATCATGATTAGTAGCCATTGTTAGCCTTATCCTCAAGGAATTTGTCTCCTTCCCTTTTAAAGCTGTCCAAGTTGGTGGCCATCACTGCATCTGGTTCATCAGAAGGAGGAACTCCGTGATCAGGCAACTGGTAATTTACTAAGGGAGCACTCCTATGGCCCCTAGACCATAGGATATGCTGTTTTCCAGGAACCAACCTCAGAGCCCATGCTCCAAAGTCGGTTCCCGGAAAACTGACCTCCCCCCACAGCCCCATGCTCTGCACTCACAAGAGGAGCATGGAGCAGCCGGAAAGGGGAATGTCTGGGGTCATTCCAGATATGTCTGGGGGCATTCCAGGGTGGGGAGATTGTAGCTGCCTGTATGACACATCCAATGTGTCATACAGCAGCCTCCTTCCCTGCTCCATGCTCCCGCAGCTAGATAGCCACAATCAGCTGTCTAGCAGAAAAAGCAGGGAAGGAGAAGTGCGGAGGGAGCGATCCCCTCTGTGCTTCTCCTGCCCTGCTTTGGATAGGCGGTCACCTCCGATTTCAGAGGTAGCCACCTATCTAGATAGGACTGTGCCCTAAATCTCAATTCTCACATATTATACTGAGAATAAATACCACCCCAAAGTTAAATTAAGACATTGTATTTGAATGAAAGCTGGCATCATTTTAAATGACTGGGTTATCCCACAAGAGATATTTCTCTTGCTGAACTTTTCTCATTCAGTGGCAAGCCAAATACTCTGATCTGCAATGCACATAGTAATTATATATGGCATAAGAACACTGCTGGGGGGGCGGGGAAGCAGCATTGAAAATGGCAGCCTTTCCAAGGTCATGAAAAATATCTGCACCCACCCTGGAAACACCGAAACAGGATCCCGTTGGCCAACATCCTAACCAAAAGCCAATCCTTTCTTGCCTTGAGGAGTGCTAAAATGCAGAGCAGGCTCCTCACAAATGACAAGAATGATGTTACAGAGATAATGAGTCTTTTCAGAGTTTGAATTGCAAAATAACGATCAAAGCAGAAAGCTTTACCTGGGAATTGATGACTAGCTGGGAGACCTCATTGCCGGAAGCTTTGCCTCAGGCCATTAACCTCCTCCAGTCATTATGTCCCACAGGAAATGTCTTATGCCAAAGGATGTCATTGCTAGAACCCATTTGGGTCCTATTTTTTCCCCCTTTACAACAAAATTTCATTAAGAATGATTCTGCCTTAGTAATACAAGTGACCCAAAGTGTCTATTTGAAGACATAAGGCTCCTAAGGAGATGTGTTAGATGTTATCTGATGACTGAGGAAACACAATTTGCATTTATTAAAAGAAAGATACAAGTGTACTGTACCGAACTACATAAGCTTAAAGTGAAAACCTGATCTCAGTTACACTGGCTTATTGGAGCAGAATTTAAAATAACAAGAGATAAACACGAGAACACAAAGGTTGGCAATTTAGAGTATAATTTACCAGGTACTGCATCCACGCATCCTCAGATAAGCCCCGCTGAACTGAATGGGGATTGGAGAGCAGAACATTTGCCTAGCATAGAATCCGATCCAGCTAGAGCAGGACTCTTGTGTTAGAATGATGTGGATTTGACTCTATAACAGATATACCTTTACCTAGTAGGGCTGTGCACTGCTTCGGCCCAAGGCCCAAACACCAAGTCAAAGTGGACCACTTCGAGTCACTTTGTGCCCCTTCGGAGGCGAAGCAGAGGGGGCACGAAGAGACCTGGAGTGGGACAGGGGCTCACCAAAGCACTCGGTGTGCTTTGGAGCTTCGTCCCCCAGCCCAGGACCCCCAGCCCAGGGCCCCCCCCAGTGCCTCCAGGTCCTTACCTGAGCCCCCTTCTCCTCTTCGCCACCGCAGCCGCCACCTTTGCCGCCACCCACCGCCGCCGCCTTCGCCACCGCCATCTCCTAAGGCCTGGACGCGCAGCAACTCTTCTTGTAGGGAGTCACCACTTTTAAAACAGCAACTTCCTGGAACTTCCAGGAGGTTGCCATTTTAAAAATGGTGACTCCCTGGAAGAAGACGAGTCACTGCGCATCCAGGCCTCAGGAGATGGCGGTGACGAAGACAGCAGAGGTGGTGGCAAAGACAGTGAAAGTGGCAAAGGCAGCAGCAATGCGACAGAGAAGGCGGCGGTGGCACGGTGGCAGAGAAGGTGACGGTTGCGGCAGCAGCAGAGGAGGCGGCGGCCCAGGTAAGGAGCTGGGGGGTTGCTCAGGGGCATCACGGGGGGAACCCAAAGCAGAGTTCACCATCCGAACCCTGCTTCAGGGCTCATATACAAGAAGACCTTGGACTTGTGACTTTATAATAATTAATGTTATGGCATTATAACACCTCTGACTGAAAGGTTGTGATAGCTGATGGAGAGTTTGCAAAGGAAAAGTACAGCAAGCTTTGTTATGCTCCGAACTTGCTTTCTGCAGAGCAACATTTTGGTTAAGGCTGGAGATAAGAAGCAGAGAAGAGAAGAGCTTTGAGATGCCAACTTAAAGAAAAAGCCTTCATCAGCTAGCTCGTATTGTGCACCTACGGGAGATAAGGGGAACTGAGAACATCCTTACTAAATACCTGCTGGTTTGGGAAGCCATAACAGTGTTACAAACAATGGTTGCGAAGAGGCACAGAGGACCACAGAGGAACGCATCAATCAAGATAATGCACACAGACTTTTCAAGGAATTTTAGAGAAGCTCAAATTAACCTGTTAATGATTATGCCAGAGATGTTCCCCAAACATATGGGCATAAAATGTGAGATTGTTGGGGGATGTGTGGACCCCTCACTTCTTACTGGTGAATGGGTGGTCTCACTACCCATTCACCCGATTTTTGGTTGGAGGATGGCTATAGGGATGTATGAAAGTCACTTACCTTTCCACGGATTATGTTTATGGGGGGGAGGTGTTCCGTCCCTCCCCCTGGAATCCTCGACGGGGGGGAGGTGATCCGTTCCTTCCCCCTGGAATCCTCGATCGGATTTGCCATTTGCATATACTTTTTTTAAAAAAAAACCCAGCCGTGAAAGGCTACATAAATCTTTAGGTAGCCTATCACATCCCTGTAAAAAAAAAAAAAAAACCTCCAGACTGCAAATGGCGGCGGTGGCGGCCGGTCGGAAGACCAGCTGCCGCAGCCGCTGCCTCCCAGAACATCCACCCCAGGTAAGTCTCGTCCCAGGGGGGATCCGCAGGGGGGCAGGGGGGGCAGGCCGTTCCGCCACAGATTTCGAGGGGCCGAATGCACTGGCATTCAGCCTCACCGAGATCAGTAGCGGAATTCTCTGACACCCCTAGATGGCTATCACACCACCCATTGTGGTCCCTGCCTATGACCAAAGCATGTGAGTTCTTAAAAAGATGTATAAAAGCTTTTGTGTATATTGTGTATAGAGAGCTTCAGCTATTGGGCAGTATAGAAATAAATAAATAAATAAATAAATAAATAAATAAATAAATAAATAAATAAATAAATATTGTATAAAAGCTTAGGTAGCGAGAAGCCTTCTCTCTCTCCTGCCTGTCTTTACCTCTGATCTTCACTACACCAGTGGACCCAAGGATTTCGGTAATTAGGGATCTCCTTGACATGTAGGCTTAATACTTTAACGTGCAAATAATTTTAACCCTTTATTTTCTGAAGTTAAGTCTCATAATATTTTCTGAACTTAGGACTGTGCCTCATTCCTGAAGATGGGACTTAGAATCATGTCCAAATTTACAGGTATCTTAGAACCAAACTTGATAAACCCTTTTAATCCCCAATTTGATGAACCCTTTAAGTGCTATTACATGTTAGGGTCTAGCACGTAGCTTAACATTTAGGTGTAAGATCTTAGCATTGACGCAACACTTTTAGAACTCACACACATAGAGAATTAACCCCTTAGGTCCTGGATTCTTTCTGTTTTTATCAAATCACTTAAGGTGCAATCCTATGCATGTTTAGACAGAAAAAAGAGCTAGAACTCCCAGTATGCCGCAGTCAGCATGGCTGGGGCATGCTGGGAGTTGTAGGCCTTTTCTCTGTCTAAATATGCATAGGATTGAGCTCTTAATTTTTCATGTTTAGACTTTGGTCCTTCTACTCTGCCTTCTACATTTCACTATGTAGGTGACAAGTTAAAGCCTTCACATGCCTAGAGGAACTGAGTAATGCTTTGGCTTAGCTTGTTATTTATTTATTTTATTTATTATTAAATTTATTGATCACCCATCTGGCTGGTCACCCAGCCACTCTGGGCGATGTACAACACACAATAAAAACAGTTTAAAACAATAAAATTCTACAATAAAAACATTTTCTAAAATACCCTAACCCACCCCAAACGCCTGCCTGAACAACAGCGTTTTTAATGCACGACGGAAGCTCATTAAAGAGGGGGCATGACGGAGTTCCCTAGGGAGGGAGTTCCACAGAGTGGGGGCCACCACAGAAAAGGCCCTCTCCCTCATCCCCACCAGTCTAGCTGTCCTGGCTGATGGGACAGAGAGAAGGCCATCCGAGGCTGATCTTGTTAAGCGGCCTGTCTGGTGCTGCTGGAGGCGCTCCTTAAGATAGGCTGGGCCGGAACCATATAGGGTTTTAAAGGTCAAAACCAACACCTTGAATTTGGCCCGGAAAACAACTGGTAACCAGTGCAACTCCTTCAGCACTGGAGTGATGTGATCTCGCCGGCGGCTGCCTTTAATCAGGCGAGCCGCCGTGTTCTGTACTAGCTGCAGTTTCCAAACCGTCTTCAAGGGTAACCCCACGTAGAGTGCATTACAGTAGTCTAAACGAGAGGAGACCAGGGCATGTACTACCGATGGGAGCAGATGGTCGGGAAGGAAGGGGCGCAGCCGCTTTATCAGATGGAGTTGATACAGCGCTGTCCGGCTCACAGCTGACACCTGAGCCTCCATGGACAGCTGGGAGTCCAAAATGACCCCCAGGCTGCGGACCTGGTCTTTCAAGGGTAGCCGTACCCCATTCAACACCAGGTCAACATCCCCCAGCCTCCTCTTGTCTCCCACCAAAAGTACCTCGGTCTTGTCAGGGTTCAGCTTCAGCCTTCCCCATCCAGCCACTCACCCCATCCTCCCCATCCAGCCACTCACCGTCTCCAGACATTTGGACAGGGATTCTACGGCCAACCTTGGTGAAGATTTAAACGAGAGGTAGAGCTGCGTGTCATCCGCATATTGATGACACTGCACCCCAAACCTCCTGATGACAGCCCCCAGCGGCTTCACATAGATGTTAAATAGCATCGGGGAGAGGATGGAACCCTGTGGCACCCCACAAGTAAGAGGCCACGGGTCCGAAACCTCCTCTCCCAGTGCTACCCTCTGGTACCTGCCGGAGAGGAAGGACCGGAACCACCGCAATACGGTGTCCCCAATGCCCAACCCCTCCAGGCAGTCCAGGAGGATACCGTGGTCAACGGTATCGAAAGCCGCTGAGAGGTCGAGGAGAACGAGGAAGGAGCATTCACCCCTATCCAGAGCCCTCCTCATATCATCCACCAAGGCGACCAAGGCCGTTTCTGTCCCATGCCCAGGCCTGAAGCCCGACTGAAATGGGTCTAGATAATCAGTTTCTTCCAAGTGTGCCTTCAACTGCACTGCCACCACCCGCTCAATCACCTTGCCCAAAAATGGCAGATTTGAGACTGGGCGAAAGTTGTTCAGAACTTGAGGATCCAAGGAGGGCTTCTTTAAGAGCAGTCTTATCACTGCCTCCTTGAGGGCTGATGGCATCACTCCCTCCTCAAGGGAGGCGTTCACCACCGCCTTGATCCCCTCACCCAGTCTCTCTCTGCAGCTCATAATGAGCCAAGATGGGCAAGGATCAAGTAAGCAGGTGGTCGGCCGTACCGATGAAAGCACCTTGTCCACTTCATCAGGAGGAAGAAGCTGGAACCGATCCCACAAAACCGGTTTGCCACAGGCCTCCTCTTGTTCACTAACAGTATCCACAGCGTGCAGAGTAACACACCTAATCTGATCAATTTTATCTGCAAAGTGCCTTGCTAAAGCCTCACAGGAGGCCTTAGAATGCTCCAGTGGTTCCGGAGCCACAGGACTGACCAGGCTCTGGACCCCTTGGAACAGCCTCCTGGGACAGCACTCTGCAGACGCGATGGAGGCAGCATAATATTCCTTTTTTGCTGCCTTCATCGCCACGTTATATTCAAATAGAGTGCAGGAGGAAGTCAAGGGGGAGTTAGGAAATTTAGCATGTTTTACTTTAGCTCTGAAATGCAAGTAGAGTGCAGGAAGGTGTTGCAGAGGAGTCGTATTATCCAAACAGCAATGCTAGAAGCCCATTTAGCTATCTTGCTTGCTACATTTGTAGTGTCAGCTTTGTCAGCTGCAAACCTTCTTTGTTGTTCAGTCGTTAAGTCGTGTCCGACTCTTCGTGACCCCATGTACCATAGCACGCCAGGCCTTCCTGTCCTCCTCTCTCTCCCGGAGCGTGCTCAAGACTCAAGTCCATATTCATTGCATCGGTGATGCTATCTAGCCATCTCATCCTCTGCCGTCCCCTTCTCCTTTTGCCTCCAATCTTTCCCAGCATCAGGGTCTTTTCCAGGGACTTTTCTCTTCATGTTAGGTGGCCAAAATATTTGACCTTCAGCTTCAGTATCTGTCCTTCCAATGAGCATTCAGGGTTGATTTCCTTTAGGATTGACTGATTTGACCTCCTTGCAGTCCAGGGGACTCGTAAGAGTCTTCTCCAGCACCACAGTTCGAAAGCATCAATTCTTTGGTGCTCAGCCTTCCTTATAGTCCAGCTCTTACAGCCATACGTTACTACTGGGAAAACCATAGCTTTGATTATATGGACCTTTGTCAGCAAGGTGATGTCTCTGCTTCTTACTATGCTGTCAAGGTTTGCCATAGCTTTCCTCCCAAGGAGCAAGCGTCTTTTAATTTCATTGCTATGGTCACCGTCTCCAGTGATCTTGGAGCCCAAGAAAATAACATCTGCTATATTCTTTTCCACTGCTGATAACTTAATCACAGAGAAGCTTCCAAATCACACTCATGTAACCACCATGCTGATTATTAGTTTTTCTTAATAAGATACTTTCTGTAATTTTCTTAAAGCATTTAATCTATTCCAGTTAAAATATGAGTCTGTGGTGATGCTGGCCTATTTAGGCTTGGCTTTGTTAGCCACGGCATGTCTCAAACCAAATTGGGATAGGTTCTGAAGCTTTACAGGACCAAATCAGTAGTGGAAAAAGATGAAGCTGATGGAATCACTCTCCATCTTCATTCTATAGTCAGGGGAAGGTAGAGAGGCCCAATGGCAGGTCTCTTCCATCTCTGAGAGAGGCTTCCACCCCCTGGTACCACTGCCCCCCCCCCCCGTCCCCATGGTGAGTCCTTTGATCCTTGAGGGATGGGGATGGCGTAGCAGACAGAGGAAGGGGGTGAACAGAATCAAGGCAGGCACAGCCTACTTCCCTGAATTCTACTCAGAAGAGTTTGAGCAGGGGGTGTTTACATGCTCTTGCATCCCTGGTCGAACTTTTGTGACATTCCTAACTGAAAGGGACGAAAGGTCACATTGCCAAACTGATCCAGTGTGTGATTAATTCACCTCTTATTGCTCCACAGCTCAACTTTCTGGCCATAATGTGTCACAAAAAGAAAACAGTACATTTCAAATAAATACCTTCAGAACAAGAAGATCCATATGACTCCAGAAAGTAAGCCAAGCTGTAGGGCAAGTATGGGAACCTTCAGCCAATGTGACAAATTTTGGCTAGGGAGGGTTGTGTGTGTGAGAGAGGATGGTGTGTGTTAGGATGGATGCATCTGTAACTTTCAGTTTCTCATTTTTCCCATTTTAATTTTGGTTCATCAGAAATTCTGAGAGTTATTTATTTATTTATATTTGCATTAAAACATTGTATGCATTTTTGTTTGCATTTCTCCTAATACATGGATTCTTGTACAACATTTGCCTAATATACACATCTTTTCAAGGAAATTTCCTAATATAATGCATTTTTAACATTGTTTTCACTTATACACATTTTTTGTGTCCATTTCCCCCCTAATATATGCATTTTGCAGCACATTGTCTGACCGGAGAACATCACTGCAAAATTTGAAGGAATTAAAGTTTCCAAGGATAATAACTGAGTTTTGGTTCTCAAAGTGGTCTGAAAGTGTGAAATTAGGTATGTTTAATTGTTGTGAACCTCCCAGACAGCTTTAGCTGTTGGGCTGTATAGACATGTAATAAATAATAAATATAAAATAAAAAAGTTCTGCTTAAAATTCAAACTGAATGAATTTCTCCCCCATCCCTACATTTGAGGTAAAAGCATGGATGAAAATACCTTCCTCCAGTTGTTCATCCAAATTGTCATTCATATCACAAGCAATGAATCCTATAAAAGTTGTTTTTGCATGTTTCCTTTAATAATTCACAGGAGTGTGAAGATTAAGGGGGTTCAGTGCACTTAGCACCTGGTAAGTTTTGAATATTAGTGTATTCCTTTTAATAACAGGATTCTTCCTAAAACTCACATTTTATATTTTCTCTGTTCTAAGCTGAACTGCAAAGATGACAGCATGTATTTAGCATTTAACATTCTGCAACCGACAGCAGTCGCCTCATTGGTTGTGAGGTATAATTAACTTTTAGCATCACACTGTTTAAAGATCTTTGTCAAAGGATTTCATGCTTCAGTGGCCTCCTAAAACTCAGCTCACTGAGACTGAATGCAATTAATACGTAAAACTGAGGTCCAGGAACACAAAGCAAATTTGAAATCTATCTATCCAACTGTACAACAGTGTCACCTGTTAGCTGTGAATGGGCATTTTGTTTTTATATTCTATGTGAATGTTATGCAGATGGGGAAAGAATAATTTCTATAGAGAGCCTGGGACAGTGAGATCCTCTTGAAAATGACATGTACAAACTTCTATAATGAAGCATTCTTTATTCTTAGCTGGAACAAAGTAGACTAGCAAGCTGTGAAGTGGAAAGAATGAGATGCAGTCCATCTAGAGTTTAAATATGGAATCATCCCTAAATGCTAACCTCGTAGGGGTATGTAAAAGGCAAACAGAGGCAGGGGGGATAATATAAACTTGCACTGTGGTTGCTAGGTGCCCACAGTGTTTAATCCACAGCTTTGTCTGGCCCAAGCAAGATGACAGGGCTGGGATTGAGTTGCACTGGGAAAAGACAGTAATACCAGGATACAGGATTGAGCCGAGCATTGATAAGCCATGTAAGAAAGGGGGGGGGGTATAGCAAGCAACAGGTAGAAGTGGAGTGTTGTTTAGTTAGGAAGACTTTGAGTGCCACAAGGCCTTTGTATTTTATCTTGTGTTTTTTATTTGTATACTGATTTTGCATTGTATAATTATAACTGTATGGTATGAACCACCTTGATGGTATATTATTTCATTTATTTATTTATTTATAATATTTCTTGGCTGCTTTTCAGGGCAGAAGCCCTCCCAAGGTGGCTTACAATGATAATAACCATTAAGATATTAAAAGCGATAAAAATATTAATGCAATAAAAACAGCCATAACAAAAAATGCTAAAAACCATCACCAGCAGCAACTACAATAGAAGCAAGAGCAATCATATCAGGAGAAGGCCAAGGTTAAATAATGTTTTCAAGGCATGCAATGATGGAGCTTGTTCCAAAGGTGTGAGGCTACTGCAGAAAAGGCCCTCTTATGTGTGATTACCCACCTATAGGGATGTACGAATCCCTTACCTTGTTCCGTTGTGGGGCTTCCGCGGTGGGGGGGAGGCGCTCCGTCCCTCCCCTCGGAATCCGACCTGGCCGGCTCCGCTCCGTGGTGATTCGGTGGAGCCACCGGCCGGGGCTGGCCACAGCCAGATTTCTGGCTGCTGTCGGGCTGCTGCAGCCGCAAATGGCGGCCACTACGCCAGCCACCATTTGCATCCCTGCCAAGCCTTGCGTGCTGCATTAGGCCATGATAGGCTACGTAAATACTTACGTAGCCTATCACAGCATAGAGCAGGGGTGCAAATGGCGGCTGCTACGCCATTTGCGTGCCTGCCTTTTGCTGTGATAGGCTACGTAAATGCTAATGCAGCAGACAAATGGCGGCCACTACAACGGAAGACAAGGCGGAGCCGCCACCACTGCAGCCACTGCATCTGCTGCCACATCCGCTGCCACCGCCACTGCATCTGCTTCCGCTGCCGCATCCACCGCCAGGTAGGTCCGTCCCGGGGGGGGGATTTCGGGGGGGGGAGGCCATGCGGAGGGGAGGTAGTTAGGTGGGTAGGGATGTTGGAGAAATCCGCCATGGACTCCAGTTAGGGATGGCGGAGAATTTCTGAGAATTTCTCCACGAATCTCAGTGAGGCCGAATGCCAATGCATTCGGACCCCTGAAATTGGCGGTGAAATTCTCCGCCACCCCCCCGGATGGGACTTACCTCCTGTGAATGTCCCTCCCAGCAGCGGGTCCCGGCGGCGGTTCAGCGGTGGTTCGGCAGGGGCAGCGGCCGGTCTTCTGACCGGCTGCCGCCGCCGCCATTACAAAATAAATTTAAAAAAAAACACAAAACCTGTGATAGGCTACGTAATGATTAACGTAGCCTATCACGGCTAGATTTCCAAAGTCAGCCATGATAGGCTACGTTAATCGTCAAGTAGCCTATCACAGCTGACTTTGGAAATCTAGCCGTGATAGGCTACGTTAATCGTTACGTAGCCTATCACAGGTTTTTGTTTTTGTTTTTCACTTTTTGTTTCGCAGCCGGGGAGATGGGGCGCTTCTCCCCGGCCTGAATTTCGGCCGGGCGAGGCGGGGCGCCTCCCCCCCCGGCCTGAATTTCGGCCGGGCGAGGTGGGATGCCTCCCCCCCACCTGAACTTTGGGGGGAGAAGCAAAGCGCCTCCCCCCACTGTGAAAAAAGCTGCAGGACAAGGTAAGTCCCTTTCGTACATCCCTAACTCCAGTGAGGCCGGATTCTTTGGAATCTAGCTTCACTGGAGTCCGTGGCGGATTTCTCCAACATCCCTACCCACCTAACTGCTCTCACTGGTGGGCAGATGAAAAGGGCCTCTCTTGCTGATCTTAAAGTGCAGGCTGGCTGATATGGCTGAAGGCTCACATCACCCACATCTGGCGCTCACCATTATTTCTGCTCATTCGAGTACAGACCTTAAGTGTTTGTACCTTGTGTTGGGTCCCCGGGAGGGATTAGGGATTCTGCTGTGGTACCGCCCACCCTGCTGCCCATCAGACTCCCTGCCTGAGCTGACGGAGGTGGTCTCAGATGTGGTGTTGAGTACCCCTAGGCCGATGGTCCTGGGGAATTTCAACTTCCATGTCAAGGCCGTTGTATCCAGAGCAGCCCAGGACTTCATGGCCGCCATGACAACCATGGGTACTTTTCCAGCTGCACTGGCTGCCAGTCCATCTCTGGGCCCTTTTCAAAGTGCTGGTATTAACATTCAAAGCCCTTATTGGCTTGTGGCCAGGTTACCTGAAGGATCACCTCCTCCCATATGTGCCTGCTGGGACTTTAAGATCATCCTCCAAGGTCCTTCTCCATGAGCCCCTGCCCAAGGAAGTGAGGCAGGTGGCTACTAGGAGGAGGGCTTTTTCTGCTGTGACTAGGGATGTTAGAGAAATCTGCCGTGGATTCAAATGACCGGGCTCAGGAATCCGCGGCAGATCAGCACCACTTACCTCCGCTCCAGGAGGATTGGAGGCAGAATGGCACTCAGCTGCTTCTTCCACAGGAGCCATTCGCCTCCTCTGCGCTGATTGCCATTTCGTTTAAAAAAAAAAGGTGATCGGCAGGATGTGGCCATAGACTTATATGCAAAATAGAGCCGTGAATCTTGTGTATAAGTCTATGTGTCCATAGGCTTATATGCAAGATTCACGGCTCTATTTTGCATATAAGTCTATGGGCACATCCTGCCGATTGCCATTTTATTTTAAAGAAATGGAGATCGACGCAGAGGCAAATGGCTCTGGTTGGTAAGGTAAGCAGCCCTATAGCCGGTGCGGTTCTGTGGAATCTTCGTGGAGCGGAGCCACTCCAGAGGATTCCGGGGGAAGGGAGGAACGGATTGCCTCCCCTCCCCCACGGATTCTCCACCAGAATGGACGGTGGGGAATCCGTATACCCCTAGCTGTGGCACAGCGGCTGTGGAATGAGCTCCCTAGAGAGGTTCGCCTGGTACCTACATTGTATTCCTTCTGGCACCAGGTGAAGACCTTTTTATTTTCCCAGGCATTTTAGCTTTATAGTCTTTTAGCTTTGCTGTTTTAAATCTGTATTTTAAATCTCTGCATTGCTGCTAGGTTTTATTCTGGTTTTATTCTGGTTGTATTGTTATATTGTGGTTTTAATGCTTTTATATTTTACATTGTTTTACTGTGTGCTTTTTGGTTTTAATTTTTGTGAACTGTCCAGAGAGCTTCGGCTATTGGGCAGTATAGAGATGAAATGAAATAAAATAAACATACAAACAAACAAACAAACAAAGGCTGTCCTTCAAGTAATTTGGTTCCAAAACCATTTAAGGCTTTAAAGGTCAAAAGGAGCACTTTAAATTGGGCTGGAAAACAGACTGGTAACTAGGGATGTACGAATCCCTTACCTTGTTTCAGGTGGGGGCATTCGCGGTGGGGGGGAGGTGATCCATCCCTCCCCCCGGAATCCTCCCCGGCTGGCTCTGCTCCGTGGGGACTGGCAGCTGCCTGACTTCTGGCTGCGGCTGGTGTTCGGACGCAAATGGCATCTGGCATAGCGGACGCCATTTGCGTCCCCTGCCTTTTGCTATGATAGGCTATGTAAATCTTTACGTAGCCTATCACGGCAAAAGGCAGGGATGCAAATGGTGTCTGCTACACCATTTGAGCCCCTGCTCTTTGCTGTAATAGGCTATGTAAATCTTTATGTAGGCTAGTAATTGGAAATGGATGATTATATAGTTACCACTTGAACAGTCCAATCCTTGCAGAGGTAAGTCCCACTGAGTTCAATAAGCTTATCCTATGCATGGAAGTGAGTCCCAGTGCCATTGAGTCTCAGGCCACACCCCCAGCATGAATTGGACCCTCTCAAGCAGCCCCCTTGAACACTGAATCCTGTTGAGTGGGGCTTCAGTGTTCAATCAGGCCACTGAAGGGGGCTTGATCCCCAGGGTGATTTCTTCCCCCTTCTCCTTAATTCTCCTACAACCAGTTTTGGGGCAATTCCATTCTTCTCCTTGCCACCATTGTGTCCCACCCAGGAACAAAGACTTACCATGGGACCAGAGACATAGGCTCTGACAGCAGAGCAGCTCATTGGATGCAAGAGGCCTGTCGGGCCTCCCTTCCTTCATCTGCACTTCATTCAAACATGAAATGAGGCCGGCCTGTGTTTTGACACTGTGACATCTCCTTCTGCTGAGAAACGTTCTGGTACTTGCTTGCATGCATAGGACAGGCCGCCCATCTTATTAAAGTGATTTGCTTTTGCATAAACATGCATAGAACCAGACTGTTCAAATGGTAATTATGTGATAAGTGATCATCCATTTTCATCCACTGGCACAATATCATAGAGCGTGCCATGACACTGGCACAGTAGTGTCCCTTCCTAAATACTTAATTCCCCAAGGCTGCAACCCATAAGATCGAGCTTTAAATTAAATGGGGCGGGGGGTAGCATGTACTTCTTACCAGAGCTATCTCAGGACTATGAACTGGATTAATACAATTCATTTGTGCAGTTTTTAAAAATGCATGAACTTATGGCATTCTAGCTCATTAAAATTCAAAACTAGATAAATAAGGAATAGCTGTGGCTCTATTCACTCTATTTTTATACTTGCAGGAAATTGAGGCAAATATTAAAAAGCAACCTGTTTATAAATGATTTTATTTGTATGGAGGTAGGGCAAAAAAAGTACTAATTTTCAGAGTCCACATTATGACATGTCTAATTAAGCTTAGGCTATAGTCTTTAAAGGATTTAGCAGCCATTTCTCACACTGACAACAATGAAAGGGCTTCATAATAACTAATTTGAGGTTGCAGCCTTTGTTTTTTTAAATTCATTTTAAATAAATCATGGTGAGTGTGTGTGTGTGTGTGTGTGTGTGTGTGTATTCACAGAGAGAGAGAGAAAGAGAGAGAGAGAGAGAGAAAGAGTATATACCCTCCCAATGTACTACACAGCTGTCTGCATGCATCTAGCCACATCTGATGTGGCACCATGAGAACTGGATGTGGATCTTGAATGTAGGGCTGGGTGAGAATTTATTTTTGATAAGAACTTACCCACATCTGGGAGAAAGCAAAACAGAGAGGTCTGTCCAACCCCACTGGGCACAACTCCAATATGATGTGACAATTGTCACAGGGCCAAACGAAACAATCTGCTATCATGCACAGTGTGGCTACGTGTGATAGTTTTCCTCATGCTTGTGTAAGTTCTTACTTGTTTTCTTTTTTTTAAAACTATCCCATGGGAAGGTGGAATTTTGAGGGGGAAATGGGTGGGGGAGGGTTAACAACCCCCCCCTCCCAGAGCACTGTGGTCCCAATCCATAGCTCCACTACACGGGTGTGTAGAACCAGATTTGGGTGGGGGCTGGATGACCCCACACACACTCAGCCCTCCATGAGCTATAGGACATCAGGTGGGCTTGACCATGCCCCTGATGCCCACCTGATGTCATCGTTTCCTGGCTGAACTGCTGGGTGGATCTTCCACCTGGCATTTGGGCCAGGGACCAGGTTTCCCTGTGCATGGGCTGTCCCAGTTAAGGAAGCCCAATGTGTAGCAAAGCCAAGCCAGACTAGCCCCCGTTGCTCCTCTGCAATGGGGGAAGGAGGAGGGGCAGGCAAAGGAGAAGCAGCTTTGCCCCTTTGCTTTTCCTACAGAGGGGCGGAAGGGACATGATCTGCCTCCTTCCTGCAATGGGGGAAGGAGGCAGGGCACACGAGGGATGAGCATTGCTTGGGTCAGGACTCAGCCAGCTTTGCACGACCCACCTCCTTCCTGCAATGGGGGAAGGAGGCAGGGTGCGCAAATCCCCATCCCCACTCTCTTCTCCAATCTTGAATCAAAGATAACTCATATGGGTTCTGCTGCTGGTGTGCATCAACAAGGGAACCCCACTGTCATCTCTGTCATCTCTGATCTGAACATAGGAAGCTGCCTTATACCGAGTCAGACCATTGGCCCATCTTGCCCAGTATTATCAACACTGACTGGCAGCGGCTCTCCAGGGTTTCAGGCAGGATTCTTTCCTCGCCCTACCTGGAGAAGCCAGGGATCGAACCTGGGACCTTCTGCATGCCAAGCATGTGATCTGTCACACTGAGCTACGGCCCCTCAGAGGGCTCCCCTACCAGAGATAGGAGTGGGGGAGCCCTCAGACTTAGGGACTAAGCCCCACCCCTGGAGGAAAATGCAGAGGCTCTGTGGGCTGGATTGCGGTGCCTTGCAGCCACAAGGTTCTACACCCCTGCTATGTGTGATTAGCAGAATGTTTAATTTGGACCACAGTGCGGCGGCTGTTTGGATTTGCTGTTGCAGCTCTAGCTCAGAGAATTAATATGGCCTAGATCATCAGAAGCGATTGTGAAGTTGATGCACCCCTTCATCCTTAGAAACTGTGGCAGACTAAGGTTGTACCCCCACAACAGCTTCTCACACTTGGTTGGGCACTACTTAAGATGTTTGAGGAATTCATTCTTTTCAAATTCTGATACATAGCATTCAGATCTGCACTTACTGGTCTAATGTGCTAAGTGGACCTTACCTATCCAGCCTATTTCTAACTGCTCTGAATTTTGCAATGCAGTTCTGAGCCGGATATGGATGGGCAGTATGCAATCCTATCCTTATCTAGGACTGTTCCAAACTCAGAGTGCTTTGACATTTCCTGTAGGGATGTATGATTCCAGTAGGGATGTATCTTTTCAGTTTGAACAGGATTTTACCCAGTTCACATCTTCCAGACTAAAGACTGACTCAGACTCAATCTGCGGTTGAAGTCCGTACATTTCTGAGCCTGCAATGTATACACGGACACACACACACACCAAAAAAAGAAACCCTGCATTTGGCAGCATGTGTACATTTAAAAAACAAGCATATTTCAAAAACGCCACAATTGATGCATACATTTGGAAAAATACACATGAAAATAAGCACAGATTTTCATGCAAAAAGAAAAAAACAAAGCTCGCAATCTGATACGGACTCACGTTGGAATGAGCTTTCAGATAGAATTCAGAGAACTTTAGCAAACTTGAGTTCTGCTAATCTGCAATTCCTAATTTCCAGTGCCCTGCCAGGCTCCTGGTGGAAGGGAGGGAGGAGTGCCTTTCAGTGCTCTTCTGCCTGTTTTGTTGCGACCATACGACACCCCCAGTTTGGCACCTCACTGTGTTCAGCCATTCATAAGAACATACGTACACAAGAAGAGCCATGCTGGATCAGACCAAGATCAGGCCACAGGAAACCCCCAACCAGGGCATGAGTGCAATGGTGCCCTCATTTGTTTTTTGCAGTATTTATTACAGGTACTTTTGAGGAAACCAGAAATTATTCCTTTATTTATTTATTTGTAATGTTTCTAGGCCAACTTTTGTGGCAGAAGCCCTTTCAAGGCAGCCGACAGCATTCAAATCCATATATTTTTATATATATATTTAAATAACACTTGTTTCCACAAGTGTTATTTCTTGGACAGTGTTTACATTCCCTCCCCCCCCCCCAATCATGGCTTTTCTGTCCATTTATACTTGATCAAGTGTGCAATCTTATTCAGATAGGCGGCCACCTCCGAGTTTGGAGGCAACCGCCTATCCAATGCAGGGCAGAAAAAGTACAGAGGGGATTGTTCCCTCCACACTCCTCCTGCCCTGCATTTTCAGCTAGACAGCCAATTGCTGCTGTCTAGCCGCAGGAGGGCTGAGGGGGGAGGAGGCTGCTGTACGACACATTGGATGTGTCATACAGGCATTTCCGCCCTCCCTGGAACGCCTCCTGGAACACCCCTTTCCAGCTGCTCCGTGCTCCTCTTGCAAGCGCAGGGGACAGGGCTGTTCCATGCTGCCTCCGAGGCAGCACAGAAGTGGGGGGAGGTCAGTTCTCCGGGAACCGACCTCAGAGCATGGGCTCCGAGGTCGGTTCCCAGAAGACAAGATATCCTATGGCCATCTAGCTGCTGTCTAGCGGCCATAGGATTGCTCCCTTAATTGTATTGTAACTCTCAGTAAAAAAAGTATATAGCAGTAAGGCCCAATGTGAAATGCTGACTATTAGTTAAAGTAAGCATAAGCATCTGGTAAATACAGTGCTAGATATTTTGCTATTTAAGCACAAAACAACAAAACTAATCTGAAGGATTTTTTATGGGATTTTAAACTGAAGTCTCTAGCAGAGGTGATGTTTTACGTTTATGGACATGTAGGGTGCTTAATAATAATAACAATGGCAATGATGTAAAATGCTGTCAATGAAACTGAACTAAACCTTACTGAACCCACACAATCCTGACCACCAGATCCAAGAAGCATAAAAACGTATGAAGAGCCCTCCTGGGTCACAGCAAGAGTTCATCCAGTCCAGCATCCTGTTCAGCACCGTTGTCAGCCAGATGTCTCCAGTGACCCCAGAAGCAAGACATGAAGGAAACAAACCTACTTCAATTTTTGGTTTGTCCCCAGCGTCTGGTTTTTAGAGGTCCTGCCTCTGAACATGGACTTTCCATTTATCTATGATGGCGAAAGAAGAACGCAAGTGTGCTCAAAGGAGGGTTGTTTATTCCTGTAGCTCCAGGGGACTCCAGCAAACAAGATAATATTTTTTTGTATTTAGACTCCCCAGCTCTTCCTAAACATCTGCTAATCCATTCCTTTGAGAAATGATCTATAGAACAAAGCAGATTAAAATTGTTCAGCTAGTTCCGAACAGATTAATTCCTGCATTTTTTTATTTTTTAAAAAGAGGGGCAATGCATCTGTTCTTTCAGGTTCTATGATTAGCTTTAATTAAAGAAATTCTAATATCATTATTTAAGGCAATGGAGCCTTAAATCATGAAAGTGTCTTCCCTTATTTGTAAAGATTTGTATTTCATAGCAAGGCATAGGGTCAATCTGCTAGCCACTCTCCTTTGGCTAGACTGGCCAGCTATATGTTTTTTCCCCATCTGTTGTCAAGCCATATTCTCCTAGTTACAGAGCATCTCTACAGCACCCTAAAATCCCACATTTAAAATGGGGCTTTCTGCTTCCCTTTTAAAGGCAGGATCATGACGGACTCCCTTTACACATGCTTCCTTCCCCCCCTTGTCCCCCTCCTTTCCCCCCTTATCTGAGTCTTCAATATGTTTCATTATACAGCCACTAGATGGCGCTGTGGTCTAGCTCCTCTTTTTGTGGCTTTTCCTTTTTCACAAGGGAAGGGAACTCAAGTGGAACTCGAGCTGTGATTTGATAGCTCATTATCTCCAATCTTTTAAAAAATGGAATAAAGCTCATTTAGTGTGGGAGACACCCTGGAGATTCATGACATCATCTAAAAGGCCCACAAACTTCTGTGAGTAACCAATCTCAATAGCAGGATAAAATCTCCATGTGAAGAAGTCCACAGTCTCAATTTAGGGAAAAGGATGTACTCTCAATAGGGGTGTAAAAAACCCACTTACCATTCCGGTTGGGGGTGTCCGCAGTGGGGGGAGAGGCAATCCTTCCCTCCCCCTGGAATCCTGCCCAGCCGGCTGTGTTCTGCGGCCGGGCCCATCCACAGTCAGACCTCTGTCCGCTGCCGGGCTGCGGCCGCAAATGGCGTCTGGTGTAGGGGACGCTATTTATATCCCTGCTCTTGTCGGTGATAGGCTACGTAAATATTTACGTAGCCTATCACAAAAAGAGCAGGGATGCAAATGGTGTCTGCTACGCCATTTGCGTTCCTGCTCTTTGCCGTGATAGGCTACATAAATATTTATGTAGCCTATCACTGAGAAGAGCAGGGACGCAAATGGCGTCCCCTATGCCAGACACCATTTGCAATTGCGGCCACAGTCTGGGGAGCGGATGGACAGCAGCAGCGGACAGACCTGGATCGGCCGGCAGCAGGTAGGGTCCATCCGGGGAGGATTTGGGGGGGGGAGTAGTCCGTTCTGCCACGGACTCCGGGGGGGGGGGCGGATTCTAAAGAATCCAGCCTCATTGGAGTCCGTGGCGGATTTCTCCGCCATCCCTAACTCTCAATCATTTGAAGTACAGCAGAAAAGTTTATTTTCCCATAAACCTACTGATCAAGCACCATCCACTTCTATCAGTTGCCCAATTTCTGTATTCCTTACGAAAGAACACTCCAGCTGCAATTCAGATAAGGAGTACATTAGTTGACATACATGAAACATTTGAAGCAATGCTAGTGCGCACAATAAGTCAACATAGTGATAACAGCAAAGAACGCCAACAAAAATTATAAATAGAATGGGTCATGATGCCCAACAGGTGAAACTATCACTGCATCTGTTTATGGGGTTGGATCCAGCCTTAGTCACACTTAGAGTAGACCCATTGAACCAATGGGACAAGCTAGCCATTGTCTAACTTAAGTCCCATTGATTTCAATGGGCCTACTCTAGAAATGTGACTAATGACTCTGCATTAGCCAAAAAAAAAAAACCCCGCAAAAAACTCGCATCCTTACTGGAGCTTTTTGCTTTTGGTTTCGTTGTGTGATTAAGATGGGCTCCTTTACATGACAGACATGTGGTTTGAATCGAGGGAGCACCTCCCTCCCTCCCTAGCATGTGTGCAAAGGAGCTGGAAGAAAGAAAGACAGAAAGAAAATTTGCTTTGGCAAGCAATGTTAGTCCCTGTGGGCCCTGGCAAGCCCATGCTAGCCCAGGTACTTATAGCAAGCCTGTTTTCCACTGGCCCATCACCTACCACTTTCTGGCTTGTCAGCTGAGGGCCCCCTGGGTTTTGACCATGAGGTCCAGCCCTAGCTACACCACTGACAACAACTCTCAGAATTCCCAGCAGAAACTGCCAATGCTCAGACTTATGGGTATCAGCCCTGGGGAGCGCAATATTTAGGAAGTAGTAATGTATGGCTGTGAGAGCTGGACTATAAGGAAGGCTGAGCACTGAAGAACTGATGCTTTCGAACTGTGGTGCTGGAGAAGACTCTTACGAGTCCCCTGGACTGCAAGGAGGTCAAATCAGTCAATGCTAAAGGAAATCAACCCTGACTGCTCATTGGAAGGACAGATACTGAAGCTGAAGCTGAAATATTTTGGCCATCTCATGCGAAGAGAAAAGTCCCTGGAAAAGACCCTGATGCTGGGAAAGATTGAAGGCAAAAGGAGAAGGGGACAGCAGAGGATGAGATGGCTAGATAGCATCATTAGATAGATGCAATGAATATGGACTTGAGCACACTCTGGGAGAGAGCGGAGGACAGGAAGGCCTGACGTGCTATGGTCCATGGGGTCACAGAGAGTCAGACACGACTTAATGACTGAACAACAGCAACTGCTGCACCAGCATTATATGGCACCCCCTGTGGTATTGTGGTAGTAGTTGGAAATGGATGATCTTTTATCACATTGTTACCAGTTGAATGACTCCTTCCCCCCACCAAACTTGGATCCCAATCTGGAATCATCCCCCCCTCTCCTGCACTAGTAATTTGTAAAGAAGAGCTCTGCAGGCTATGCGGTTACGGTCATATGTAGTTTAACCCTTGGATAGTACACCTCTGTATGCCAGTTACTGGGGAACATGAGCAAGAGGGTGCAATTGCATTTGTGTGGTCTTCTCACTGGGGCATCTGGTTGGCCACTCTGGGAATACAGTGCTGGACTAAGGTAAGGAGGCAGCGGGGGTCACTGTACAATTCCCTAGGTATTGCCTAGCAGCAGTAGCCAGGCACAGTTAGGGCTGGTTAAACAGAAGACAAGGGAATCAGGACATGATTTAAATCTTTAAACGGATCCAGGACTCTGAGAAAGAGGTGGGGCAGAAGCACAGAGGATAAAGGCCTGAAGGCTAGAAGCTCAAGGGAGAAGGAAAACAAACTAGAAGGTAAGGAAGGGGAGAAGTGCAGTTGGGCTCCCTTGAAGGCCGGGGACCTAAAGCAGAGGAGGGTCTGCTAGTAAACCCAAAGGAGATTTATGTGTGTAGACAGCAGAAGCCTACAGGAACAGGTGGGTGAGAAAGGACTGGCTGAATTCCCCAGCAAGTTCAGGAACAGATTACCCTGACTCTGCAACTACTCCTCAACCTCAAGCAGCAGCAGGATGTAAGAAGCCCCTCAGATTCTACAGCTACTGCTCTAGGGTTATGCACTCCAAACCCACAGCTACCTTCAGCCTGCTTCAGGGGATACTTACCTGTATTGTCCTGTACCAGTCCTGCAGCTTCTTACTTCATGCTGTGACCTCATATCCAGAACCCTACAGATACTTTCTGTTATTGATCAGAGACTCTGTACCTTATCCTGGAACTACTTACTGCAGGTATCGAGAGGAGATCCTGATACTGCAGCTACTGCTTTTGACTGATCCTGTGCTGTAAGAGGAATTTATAAAGTTTATAACTGCTGTGTTTATGTGGTCCCTATAGTAATTTGGGATGGAAAGGGGGCAGAGGGACATGTTCCCTTTGGCAGAGGGGGCACACTTTATGACAAATAGATAGTCCATTGGTCTGGTCCAGCAGGGATCTTCAAATGATATGTTCAGTAAAATGAACACAAAAGCATAGGCCTTGGCTATTATGAAAAGTATGAGCTCAGGTTCAAAATTTCAGAGGAGCCTCCTGTTTTGGATGGCTGAGTTGCTAGGGTATTTTTGGCTTTCGTCATGACTAGTTTTCTAGTGCTCAGGCCAGCTGCTGCTCCTAGCACTGTGAAACCTGATGCCAACCATTGATGGGGTAAGTCCACCTCCATGCCCTAAGTATGCACGTGTGTGTGTGTATACATACATACATATATTCATATTCCAGTTATGTTTCATTTGGGGGGGGGGGGGATGTGACAACTAAGAAATTAAGCCAAAATGGCCACCATAGAGCGGAGGTTTAAAGAAAGAGAGATCGCATTGTGCATTCCTGGTATTCAAGAACAGAATTTGAGGCATAAGTGGCAGTAAAGGAAAACACATTTTAGGGTGGGGAGCAATTTAAAAGAGCCTGGGGCCTCCAGGTAGGTGCAGGCGGCAGAGTTGGAGGAGTTCAGGTTATGGGAAGGGATGTATCAAGATATGTGAGCATAGATACATTGGAAAGTAATTTTTAAAATTGTTCCCAGCTAAACCACGGGAAATTTATCACAAGAAAGGAAAGGCAGCACTGTGATCTTAATTCAGCAAGTTTGAAGTGTGAACCTGACCATTTTCCTCCCTGGGGGGAAAAATGCTTTCCTATTTGAACTTGTGTGTTCATTTCCCTGTATGGTGGTATTTTTAGGTTCCAAGTTTAGCTGTTCTGCTGCACGAGAAAAGAAAGCAATTTGCAGCCTCACATCGAAACACCACCACTTCCAGTTCATTTGCGTTTCATCTTGATTATCAACACATTTGTCATCCCCCTGTAATTTATTCATTATCTTTACCAGAGGAATAAGAAGGGGGAAGGGATTGGAAACAGTGTTGAAAGAAAGGGAGGACAAAGAGGTGCACTTGTCAAAATGTGAAACAGATGCTCCTGCAATGATTGGAGACAATTAATGTTCTCAAGAAGTATCAACAGGCAAGGGTTGTGCTGAGCCTCAGATTTCTCCGGCAAAACAGATGTCTGAAGATGCAAATACAGATTTATTTTGCGATCACGTGAGCATGCTGTCTCTGGCTTGGAATGAGCTGTCACATTTCTTTTTAAAGCCTGGGCTATTTTTCTTTTTCTTTGATCGAAACAGTAATAAGACAACTAGATCAGACAACAAATAGCTGACAATTTACTTTTCAACACGAAAGAGAGAGAATCCATTTTTTTACTTATTTGGGTCTGCCCTACACATGCAGCAGAATAAGATCATAGAACCCTTAGTGAATTGGTAAAGTAGACCATACCACTTCGTGCATGGGGGGGTACCAATTTTAACAGTCCTTCACAGACAGACAGACAATCTCCCTGCAAATAATTTTAAAAACCCTAGTACATCCAGGACCAGGCCAAGACATTTTGCTCCCTGAGGCAATGAACACGATTCCATGTACAAAAGCTGACTGGAGTGACAAGTGAACCTTAAAAAAAAAAAACTGACAATGGGACTGCATCCTCTGCTGCACCTGAAGGCAGCAGGTTATCTTAGGGGGCACAGGGCAGGATGTGTGGCATGCAGGGGGCAGGGCAGGATGTGTGGCATGCAGCTCTCTTCTCCAACACCTGGTTGCCACTAGGGATGTCAGAGAATTGTCAAAAATGTCAGAGAGGTCAAAAATGTCAGAGAGGATGTCAAAAAAAAACCCCACACATACGCAAATAGCGGCGCCCATGGGCACCGCCATTTGCGTTCCTTATTTTGGCACATCTAGTCTACGTAAACATTTATGTAGACTACAGCGAAAATAAGGGGAACGCAAATAGCGTAGCGTCTACGCTATTTGCGTTCCCCTTATTTTCGCCGTAGTCTATGTAAATGTTTACGTAAATGTTTACGTAGACTAGACATGCCAAAATAAGGAACGCAAATGGTGGCACCCATGGGCGCCGCCATTTGCGTACGTGCGGTTTGTTTTGTTTTGTTTTCCTCAGCCGTGATAGGCTACGTAAACATTTACGTAGCCTATCAGGGCTGACTTCAGGGACGCAAACGGCGGTGGCTATGGCCGCCGCCATTTGCGCACCCGGCCGGCCAGGATTCGGGGGTGGGGGAACGGAGCGCCTCCCCCCCGGCCAGAATTTCGGGGGGGGGGGACGGAGCGCCTCCCCCCCGGACAGCATTTTGGGGGGGAGGGACGGAGCGCCTCCACCCCCAGCCAGAATTTCGGGGGGAGGGACGGAGCGCCTCCCCCCCACCTCAAATCACATTTCGTCAAAAGGTGAGTGACTTTTGTACATCCCTAGTTGCCACCTTCCAGCATCTGCCATCAGAGGGGACAGCATCACTCTGCCTAATGGTAGGGCTGGTCCTGAGTACATCAGACAGAATCATACTACAACTCCTCTCCTTTTCCAGAGGTTTCCAGAGAGACTGGGGAAGTGGCTTTGCAGCTGGCCTCCTGTGGGAGTGGTGAGATGTATGGTTGGCAGCAAATGGGAGAAGGACCTGGCTGCATTTAAAGCATTGGCGCATGTTCCTCTCCTCCAGGGTGGTTGAAGCTCAGCACCTGCACACCTGAAGGTACAGCGTGGGCTGAGCTGGTTACCGGTTATTAGAACCATGCAGGAATTTCTTACCTTAGTTGCTGAGATTAGCCCTTAATCTGGTGGGGAGGGGGAGCTCATCTATGCCACATAGACCTTAAGGAGAGGCCCATATTGTAGGGCAGTTTCCAAAAGATAGAAGATTGTTTGGCAGACCCAGTACAGGTTCAAGGGGAAGAAAAGAGGAAAGCTATTGGTGAGCCTCCTGAGACATCTTTTAAAGTGAACAGAGGCTTCCCAGATTTACCCCTTCAAGACCAAGAGGTTGGAAAGGATAAGGACAGGACCACAACTTGAGGCCTGCCCAACTCTGAGGATGTGTGAGAGCCAGTGTGGTCACGGTGTACTGGTGAGAGTGTTGGACTGGGAGCTGGGAGATCTGGGTTCTAGTCCCCATTCGGCCGTGGAAGCTCACTGGGTGACTTTGGGCCAGTCACAGACTCTCAGCCCAACCCACCTCACAGAGTTGTTGTTGTGAGGATGTAGAGAAGGAGGATAATATAAGCCACCTTGGGTTCCTTGAAGAGGAAAAAAGGCGGGATGAATGAATGGATGGATGGATGGATGAAGGGATGAATGAATGGAGACAGTTAATAGCATGGCTACTGATGAGGGTGGAAGCCAAAAAGTTGAGTTTAAAATATATATATTAATACTCCGTTAGTCATTGTATCCTTCTTTCTTTCTTTCTTTCTTTCTTTCTTTCTTTCTTTCTTTCTTTCATATATATATATATATATATATATATATATATGGAAGAAACTAAAACTGACAGATTCATCCTTCTAGGCCCAGGGCTTTGAGGGCTTAGCTTTCAAAAATCTTTGTTTGAATCCCTATATATTAAACCATGTTAGTGCTGAGTTAAGGTTCCCACCCCTTTTTTTCTCCTCCTCATCTTTACCAGCTAAGTGGCAGGCAAGTACCACATGGTCTGGGATAGCAGCACCTATTGAATTTGGCCACTAGAGGTTGATGAGAGTTTCATTTCCATTTTTTTTGGGGGGGGGAGATAAGAATTTACCAACATTCACAAATTTCTTTGCATATAGGGCAGAAATAACGTCAAATTTAAAAATAATAATGTGGGGGAAAGCAAAACAGATTTCTCCATGCTTGTCCAACTTCCTCAACCAAAGCCACGAGGCTGTCCTGTTTGGGTGTGATGCAGGCAGACATTTCTTGGCACATGATTGTGAGGGAGCATAAGTAAGAAGACCAGCCATGGGCCCTGAGCCATGGGAGTTTGCCCTGAAAAGTTTGAGGAGGAAGGCAGTGGAGGTTGGTGCCTCCGATTTCAGTGGGGCTGTAAATCCATTCTGGATTTCAGTCAGAACCAGCCAGAACTCTAAAGGAGCTATCCAAGGTGCTGAACCTATTTTCTGAGCACCTTGGATAACTCCTTTTGAATTCTGGCTGCTTCTGACTGAAACCCAGAATGTATTCATAGCCCCACCGACATCAGAGCCACCAGCCTCCCCTGGAAGGAGGAAGGAAACTCCACTACATAGAAAGATAACTTTTATCAGATCCTATTAATATTCATTAAAGTTTTTGGTCACTTAGAACCCAAAGAGCTGGAGTCTTGCCTCTTCATTACAGAGGTCTGGGTGCAAAGGTCATAACTCATCTTTCTCCTCTCTCTCTCTCTTTCTCTCTCTGCCGAGATATTTTTCTGCTTTTTAGGAAATGCATTCGAACATGTGATCTGAAGTGGTACATCTGAATCACCTCAGGATTCCACCAGCTTATTCCCACCATGTTGGCTGCATGTGTACAACATAGTCAATCATTTGTGCATATGGATACATCCTATTCAGTTCATTCACTCTGTTCTCAGCACTAGCAGGTGAAAATCACCATTCCATCTGCCATGATAAGCAATTCATTCACCTTTCACCTTGCTACCACCATGTGACTAGCACTAGCATGACGATTATGCATATCCAGTGCTTGATAACTGGCTTCATGAGTCACTGCTGTTTCACTGGTTTAGCTTCCTGTATATTCCCTGTGCATTACCAGTAATCTTGTTATGTGGAGAGCAGTTTTGCTTTTGCTTTTCATCCTCAGTACCACTTACCCATGTTGACCACATGCTCATGTTTGATTTGTCGTTATTGTTGCGTTCACAATTTCATTGTGAATGTATTTGTTTCCCTTCATTGGTCCTAGGGCAGTGTCCCATAATTGCACAGAAGAGTTCTGCATGACATCCTCAATTGACTGATACCTTAAGGTACCCAACTGTGAATGCAGCCATTCAAATCTGCAGGAAATTGCCTATTTCAGAGTTAATATCTAAGCATTTCTTGGGATGTTTTCAGCTAGGTTCTCCCAAAATAATTTATTCCTTTGCTGCTACACTTAAAAACTGCTTGTGAATGTGTACATGAAATGTTTATATATTGCTATCTGTCAAATGTTGGAGGGTATGTTATAATGAATCCAAATGTGAGAGATCCCTGTGGAGGTGGGGGAAAGTCCATCCTGAAGCATGGTTGACACATGGATGAGTCCTTAGGCACCTGTTTAAAATTAAGCATGTTCTTTGACAGGGAAACATTGCAAGCTGGAGCACCTAGCCATGAACGAGTATATTCACAAGCAACTTGCCTTGCCATTTGCAGCAGCAAACTGACATAACCTACTCATGTGCGCCAGTCTGCACATGGTTAAGTACCCCAGATTGCTTTCTCAAGAGACAGAGTGGGGCAATTACTCTCAAACAGACTTGTAGGTAGGGGAGGACTCCAGACTGCCCCTAGACAGGGCAAACTTGAGCCCTTCCCTGCTTGCAAATCTACTCATCAATAAGACTTCCAGCTTGCCTCTAGAAGCAGCACACTTTTTGTGTACTCTATGCAGTAGGTGGGCTACTTTGGCAGCTGCCAAAGACTTACTGCAGCTGACTTTGCTGCCCTGGGCCCCATTTTTTCAGTGTTCTGTTGTGCCCTGGGTAGCTGCCATTATAGCTGCCCACAGTACATCACAGCAGGGAATTAAAATGGTGGCTGCCCAGTGTTTCTTGGAGGAGCACTGGGCAACTACTACAGCTGTCATCCTCATCTTTATCTTCCTTTAGTGCCTATTACCTGCCACCACAGTGAGCCCACAAGATGGCCACATATCAAGGGCTCCATCAAACCTGGGTGACCTTGAGCCAGTCACTTCCAGGGTTATTGTGAGGATAAAATGGGTGGAACATGTAGTCTGTCTTGAGCTCCCTGAAGGAAATGCAGAATATAAATGTGATACGCAAACAAACCTAGAGCTGGCTGTATCTGTGTATCTTTCACATATCCAAAAAGGAAGATGAAAATATGAGGAGAAAAAAGGGAAATGTGCTTCTAGTTGTTCTAAGAAGCCCTTGTTTTATCTTTGTCCCCCATCTTCTCTCAAGTGGACAATAGTCCTGTTCAGCTATTCATTTGGGTACAAATGAAAGTATAGTTGAGCTTGTCACAAAGTATGAATGTAACATGTATTGTTGATAAGAATTCATGGTATTTCTTGGAGCTGGGGCAAAAAAAGCTTACCACAGGTGGGTTGATTAATTCTTGGAAGTAAAAAGGTTATTACCACATGAGGATATGGACCTTCACAAAGGTGCCTCTGAAGTTTGCTGTAAGCCTGGCTGCGTTAGGGAGAGACCCTCCTGTGGTCATGAGTAAGAGCTACGACTGACTGAGTCCAAAAAGACAAGGTGCACAGATGTGTGTGTAAGATAAAGGAACTAGAGGTATTGCTAGGTGGAAAGTTCTAAGTGGTAAGATTTTGACATGGTTGCCCAGAGAGATCCTGGGAGAATAAGAAGCCTACTAAACATGATTACTTAAGCTCTGCCAACCACGCCTGACAGATAAGTAACTATAAAATCTTAATGATTACTGCTTTGTTGGTTGAGAGGGATAGAACTTTAGTTTTACTAAGAAATATTCTAGCCACGATTTCTGTTATGCTTTTTCTGTTATGCTTCTAATCATCCTAATTACATTGTGTGTTGTTATGTTTTTGTTTGTTTCATCACAGCAAAGTTGTGTTATGCTCTAATACTGTTTGAACAGTGAATATATATTTTGTAGTACCACTTTGTGTTAATTAGCATGAGGGGTGTTTCAGGGACCACAACCCATAAATTAATTATTGAAGCCCAGAACACTCAGCTGGGATTTACACATCTGCTGCTGAGTGGGGTTCAGTCTATTCAGCCACTGGTCAGGTGAGTTTCAACTTTCAAAGCATCTCTCACAAGGCATTTATAGTGTGCTCATGATCGTTCACTCACGGAAGTGTGCAGGTCCTTTTCATGACATCATCAACCTCCAATGCCTCTCACATAGTTTTCAAGGGGATAATCCTCCATTTTAAAAGTTACTGAAAATGCGGTAATAAACCTAAATCATGCAATAAAACAGTGCCATCTGCTGGTGGTATCAATGAAACATATGGGAGGCAACTGGAAAAAACAAGGGAGGTGACGTGTGTATTTTGCACATCATTCCACCCACAAAGACTCTGGAAGACAAAGCCCCAGTAAGGCTGTGCAATTTTTGCTAAATGTGGAGAAGCCCATAGACATACCTGTTCAGGTAGGAGAAACAAGCTAGTCAGATGGAGCGGGAGTAGAATTCCCATCTCAAGTCGATCAGGGTTGCACCCACTGTGCCCCTGTAAACTCCATGTGTTCAAGAACTGGGATAGAACAGTTCAGACAAATCCTCTCACATGTGAAAAGATGCTGTATTTTATGCTGTATTTTGTGGTTTTAATTTTTGTGCATCTTCCAGAGAGCTTCAACTATTGGCTGGTATATAAATGTAATAAAGAAAGAAAGTCTGTGAGAAGTTTCAGTGCCATGAGGACTAGCCCCACACCTGCGACTGAGCCACTCAGCAGTCATGCCCCCACCCCATATGCCAGCCACACATACTCTCCAAAAGATCCCTCCTCACATGGCTGCAAAGGATCCCTCTCTCACAGAGAGCTCTATAAGCAGATGTCAGTACAGACATAGAGTCCCTTCTAATGCTTGCTGAATGTGAGGCTAGTGGGGCATAACTGGCATGCAAATGTGGCCAGAGGGGCAAAACTAGCAGGCATGACCCTACTCCTCCAATGTATGGGGTGAGTTCTTCTCAACACTCCTACTACCATGGAGCCTATGTGCATGCACCAAATGCATTATCCAGGACCCTGGAAAATGGTGGGTCCCAGATCCATTGTTGTTCTTCTTGTTGTTCTTATTTAACATTTATATACTACCTTATTTGCTAAAATGCCATCAACGCAGTGTACAATTCAAAAGAACAAGACCTTAATGGATTTTAAAAAATCAAAAATAGTCAAATATTAAAACAGGGCAAAACAATCCTATGGTCCCTTTAGAGCATCCTATGGACCAGAGAATCCTTCATAGTCCCTCGTCCTAGGCCATTGACACTGCTACGACCTCAGAAGGGGGACTCCAGAATCCGATTGCCATTTCCCTCACAGCCACTGTCGAAGGAACCATGCCGGCTGCTTTGCAAAGTTGCAAATGCATCTTTGGAGGACTTTGGAGAGGTCTGTAAGGGCGCGTTGTGATGGGTGGGGAGGAGAGGCCAGATTATGATGAATCCCAAGGCTCTCCAGCATCAGTCCTGCCCCCACCAGTACATCCTTTCTAGATAGGCTCAGAGGCCCATCTAGAGGAAGAAACAAAAACATGGAGGATGGACAGGTGACAATCACCTCCATCCTCCTACTGCCCTGCTGGCAGCGGCTCCCTAGGACATTGGATTCATGGAAGCCTCTGAGTTTGAGGCTTCTGTCTAACAAGGGCACAACCTATAGGACTGCAGCCTAAAACAAGTACATAAAGGCTAAATTAAAAAGATACGTCTTCACACTCTTTCTAAAGGCTGTGAGACAGGGGCCAATTGTACTTCTTGAGGGAATTTCAGGAGGTTTCAGAAACAGCACAACACTGGCACTTGTCTGACCTCCAAAGGCAGAGAGTTCCTTAGGAAGGGGGCCACCACACTAAAGGCTCTTCTCCTGATGGATGCCAATCAGGCCATGGGTCCCTGTGGAGTCACCAGGAGCATGGCTTCTGATGACCTCAGTGACCGTGCAGGTTGGTAAGGGAGAAGGCTCTTACTCAGGTATCCTAGTCCAAGTTGTTTAGGACTTTATATACTAGTACTAAAACCTTAAACTTGGCTTGGTAGTGAATAGGCAGCCAGTGCAGTTCCCTCAGCAAAGGGATTGCATACTGAAAGGGGGCAGCTCCTGACAACAGCCAAGCTGCTGTGTTCTGCACTAGCTTCAGTTTCCAGAACAGCCTGAAGGGCAGCCCCACATAGAGTGCATTGCAATAATCCAGTCTTGAGGTTACTAGTGCCTGTACCACGGCAGCCAAGCTATCCCGGTCCAAGAGAGGCCATAGCTGGCGAAGCAGCCAAAGCTGGTAAAAGGTACTCCGAGCTGCCATGGCAACTTGGGCCTCCAGTGACAATGATGGATCTAGGAGTACCCCCAGACTATGAACCTGATCCAAATAGGCAATGAGCCTATCTCCCGGCGCTGGGAACCACTCACCCACGGGGCTTCCATCTTGCCAGGATTCAGTTTATTGGCCCTCATCCAGCCCATTGCTGAGTCTAGGCACTGATCCAAGACTTGCGCAGCCTCACCTGATTCAGATGTCACAGGTAGACAGAGCTGCGTGTCATCAGCATGCCCTAATGACCACTCCCAGCAGCTTCGTATAGATGTAAAACATCTTGGGGACCTGATGGTACCCTGCAGAACCCCATACTCAATTGTCAAGGGGCCAGGGTACATTGCTCTCAATGTTACCTAATGTTACTCTCTGAAATCGGCCTGCAGGTGGGACCAGAACCACTGTAACACAGTGCCTCCAACAGCCATCTCACGGAGTTGATCCAGGAGGATATCATGGTTGGTGGTATCAAAAACTGCTGAGAGGTCAAGCAGAATTAACAGGATTTCATTCCCCCTGTCCCTCTCTCCATAAAGGTCATCCATCAGGGTGACCAAGGCTGATTCAGTCCTGTAACTAGATCAAAACACAGACTGGAATGGCTCTAGATAATCATTATCCTTCAAAAGTGCCTGCAGTTGCTTAGCCATAATCCTCTCAAGTAACTTACCTAGGAAACGGGTACTTGCGACTGGGTGGTAGTTGTCTAGTACCATTGGGTCAAGATTAGGTTTCTTCAGGAGTGGTCACACTGCTACCTTAAGGACAGCAGGAACCACTCCTTCCTGCAGGGAAGCATTTACCACTCCCTGAACCCACCCAGTCATACCCCCTCAGCCAGGAGGGGCAGGGATCGAGAGGGCAGGGATTGAGAGGCCATGTGGCTGGTCACATTGCTGCAAACGCCTTATCCACATCATCAGGCTGCAGCAGCTGAAGCCGATCCCACAAAATCAGGCAGATGGTGACATTAGACACCTTGACTGGAACTGCACTAACAACAGCATCAAGTTTGCTACAGAGACAAGCAATTTTGTCCTAGGGATGTTAGAGACTTCTGCCATGGATCCCAGGGAGGCCGAATTCCAGTGAATTCAGCCACCCGGAATCCATGACAGAACAAAGAAACCCGCCCTACCACCCTGTGAAAGCCCCGCGAAATGGAGCCTACCTGGCGGTGGCTCTGGCAGCAGCAGCAGCTCCAGCTGCTGCTGGGCTGCAGCCGCAAATGGCAACCACTACGCCGGCCACCATTTGCGTCCCTGGCTAGCCGTGATAGGCTACATAAGTATCTACGTAGCCTATCACGGCTCAGAGCAGGGATGCAAATGGCGTAGCGACCGCCATTTGCATCCCCGTTTTTGCCGTGATAGGCTACGTCAATATTTACGTAGCCTATCACAGCTCAGCGAAGGGACGCAAATGGCGGCTGCTACACCGGCCGCCATTTATGTCTGCAGACCTGCCGTGCAGATGCACCTGGCCAGCAGCTCCATGGATTTGCCACAGAGCACAGCCAGCTGGGATAGGATTTCAGGGGGAAGTACGGAGCACCTTCCCCCCACTGCAAATGTCACCCTTCGAAAAGGTAAGTGACTTTCGTACATCCCTATTTTGTCCTCAAAGTGCGATGCAAAAAGGTCACAGTGGGTCCTTGATGGAGCCAGGGCCCTGTTTACTGGGGAGAGGGTTAACAGCCCCTGGACCACCTGGAAGAGGTCCCTGGGATAGCTAATTGAGGATGCAATGGAGGCAGCAAAATAAAGCTTCTTTACTGCCTGCACTGCCACACAATAGGCACATTTATGTGCACCAGAGCAGTGGTCTCCAAACGTTTTTGATCGTGCACCCCTACCAGTGAAAAAACTTTGAGCATGCACCCCCAATATATGTATATTTATTTATAAATTATATACATATGCTACTGTACTACTATATTATGTACATTATAAAGCATACACAAAAAATAAAAATTAAACAGGATGAGATAAAGATGAAATAAAAAATATTTTGAAAATATTTTTAAATCTTATTTATTAGCAGTACAAAACCCCTTTTTGCTCTCACTTAAAAATTATTATTAATATAATCTGTAAATCCGTTTAACTGTGCACATGTCATTGCTATATGCTGATAATTGAGCAAAGGTGCCACTGTCAACTTGCAAGGAGGGGAAAGGTGTGCTTGGCTGGGCTTCTTCCTGCGCCAGAGTCAGGAGTCCTGGTCCGGTCCCCCACCCTGCGCAGAGTACCCGCTCCTTTGCCAATTGGCTGCTTTGCCTGGGCTGTTAACCCTTCCCACTCTCCTTTGACAGGATGGAAGCTGAGAGGAAAGTGCCCACTTCCTTCTCGGCTTCAAGAGGAGAGTGGGAAGGGTTAACCTTCTCACTCTCCTTTGGCAGGATGGCAGCTGAGAGGAAAGCATGCACTTTCTTCTAGGGCTTTCTTCCTATCTTCAATCTGCCAAAGGAGAGCGGAAATGGTTAGCTTCCTCCTGAGCAGTTAACCCTTCCCACTCTCCTTTGGCAGGATGGAAGCTGAGAGGAAAGTGCCCACTTCCTTCTTGGCTTCATTCTGCGACAGGAGAGTGGGAAGGGTTAATCTCCTTCCCGCTTTGCTGAGTGGGAACCATTCACCTCCTCCCTGCTTCCCTTCAGCCGCCATCACCACTGCTGACACCCTCCTTGCACACAACAACAGCTCGTAGGAGCAGCAGGAGGCAGCTTGTGCACCCCAGTGGATCATCGTGTGCACCCCCTGGCGTGTGCACACCCCACTTTGGAGACCACTGCTCTAGAGCGTGCTCAGTTGTCTTCACTTTGAATCTTACGCCATTTGCGCTCTAGACAACATCCAGCCCGTTTCATTGATGGCAGCTTCCCAGTATACTAAGGAGCAGAATGGGCTCTACAGCACCGGAGAGGATACTCAGGTGCAATCAAGTCAATGAACCGCTGCATCTTACTGTCTGTTCCACAGTGAGGCTAGGGCCTCTGGATCACCAGCTCTCTCCACTGGAAGATCCCTAAGGGCATTCAGAAATCCACTGGATTCCATCAGTCTGGGGCAGACCATCTGAATGGATCCCCCACCCCTGAAGGAGGGAAGTAACACCGTGAATTCAAATCTCACCAGGAAATGGTCTGACCATATTAGGGGTGTACAGATTCCCCACCATCAGTTCCGGTGGGGAATCCATGGCAGGGGGGGGGCAATCTGTTCCTCCCCCTCAGAATCCTCAAGAGCGGTTCCACTCCGCTCGGATTCTGGGGGAGGGGAAACTGGTGTGGGGGCGCTTACCTTCCCTCCTGCCAGCCAGAGCCGTTCGCCTCCTCCCTCTCCCTGCTGATTGCCATGTCTTTTTTTTTTTTAAAGGCGATCGGGAGGATGTGCCCATAGACTTATATGCAAATCGAGTCATGAATCTTGCGTATAAGTCTATGTGTCCATAGGCTGATACGCAAGATTCACGGCTCTCTTTTGTGTATAAGTCTATGGGCACATCCTGCTGATCGCATGTGCCCATAGACTTATATGCAAAACAGAGCTGTGAATCTTGCATATAAGCCTATGGACACATAGACTTATACGCAAGATTCATGACTCGATTTGCATATAAGTCTATGGGCACATCCTCCCAATCGCCTTTTTTTTTTTTTTTAAGTAAAGACATGGAGATTGGCAGGGACAGGAAGGAGGTGAACGGCTCTGGCTGGCAAGAAGCACCTGATTGCCATTCTGCCTCCAATCCTCCTGGAGCGGCAGTAAGTGGTCCCGATCCGCTGCAGATTCCTGAGGCCGGATTCCAAAGAATCCAGCCTCATTTGAATCCGCAGCGGATTTCTCTGACATCCCTAGACCATATCGATGGAGTTACTTGGACCCCTTTCTTACCTGACTTTCCTCCACTCAAATGCTCTGTGTGTTCTATTGATAGCTATTTGGTTCCCTTCATTATGACTCCTGTATATCTGATCACCACTGTATTAGGAGCTAGTGTGATACACCTTCCCAGAAAAATAAGTATGTCCTGTGCCATCAATGAAAGGCAATTGCTAAAATGAATATTTAAAAGAAAAAAGGAAAGAAAATCAATAACACATAGAAACACTCTCATTAGCAACATTTGTGTACCAGTCCTTTATTGCTTTGAGCTCCACGTAGCTTTCATCTTTCCACTCTGTGCTCTGTCAATTTATTTTTCCTTTCTCTGCATTTGTACTATCTAAAATGATCAAATACTAAGCGTGCCCTGGAAAGTATGCCAATTAAGAACTTCATTGAAGTCTTCTTAGGCGTGTGTGTCTCCAGTGTAATTGGAATAATAAACACATATTTTCTAGGCTACTATTTGGACTTCACTAGAAATAAGAGAGCATCACCTTTTGACGTAGTTAAATACATATTTTGATTGGTTTCGTTTTTGCTCCTTCATACAGCAAGAGTGGCAGTGCTGAAAACATCTGGGCTAACAGCTCTTCAGATCAATGGGGAAATTCTGCCTCCAGCCAAGTCAATCAAAGCTTTACAGTTGACTTCACAAAGGAAAGAATCTCACCCATCACACATCTCCAACTTCCTAATCTCACTAAGAGCAAGGCCAGAAGAATCCAGTTGTTAACTTCAGATTCATCCCACTTGAGTCAATGGAACTACTAATGGGACCTCACCTGATTTTAACCAATTATCCCCTCTCATAGCTAGGGATGTGTGAACCCACCCCTGTCCATGTTCTTCAGGTGCTGCCCAGCCCCTGCCCCCACTTGCCAGTCCCTGGACCACACCTGACCTGAGTCTCTCCCGTGTTCAGTGAGTGGCCCGCACTCACCCCGGAGGCCTTGGCAAGCTCTGTGGTCTCCTTTTTATGAAAAATGAAATGGCAATTGCAAAAATGTATATGTTTGTATATATGCTATAATGTGCTTTTTTGTTATCATGTGAATATGTGCATTTGCGAAAATGTGCACATTTGCGTATGTGTGAATGTGTGCATTTGCAACAATGCACATTTTCGCGCATATGCAAATATGCACATTTTTGTGATTGCCATTTTATTTTTCAAAAACTGGTGACCACGGAGCTTGACAAGGCTGCTGGGGTAAGTGTGGGCTGCTCACAGGGCGTGGGCAGGAGGCGAGAGAGAGCAGGGGCTTGGCAAGCAGGGCTTCCAAATCTGACTCAGAATCTGAAACCAAATGAGGAAGCCTGGGTTCCTCCCTGACATTGGGAAGTATAGAAATGTAATTAATAAATAAATAAATGAGACAAAAAGAACTTCAGACCTCTGAATGGGGGAGAAAGCAAAACTGACAGATTCATCCATCCAAGCAGAGCGCTTTCAGTGCTCAGGTCTTAAGGGTCTGAGTTAGAATCACTGTGTGTTCAGCCATGTTTGCGGTGCTAAATTAGGGTTGTCACATCTAGGGATGTACGGATTCCTCACTGTCTGTTCCACACTGCCTGAGGGGGGAGGCAATCCATTCCTTTCCCCCCCCGAATCCTCTAGAGCAACTCCGCTCTACGAGGATTCTGAGGAGCCGCCTGGCTTGAGGGCTGCTTACCTGGACCTGTTCACCTCCGCGCCGATCACCATATTGCTGTAAAAAATGGCGATCGGCAGGATGTGCCCATAGACTTATACGCAAGATTCATGGCTCTATTTTGCATATAAGTCTATGGGCACATCTTGCCAATCACCATTTTCTTAAGCAATATGGCGATCGGTGCGGAGGCAAACGGGTCTGGTTAAGCCTAAAGCCGAGTGCCGTCCCACGGGGAATCCTCCTGGAGCGGAGGTAAGTGGGGCCATTCTGCCACGGATTCTGGAGGCCAGATTCCAAAGAATCCAGCCTCATTTGAATCCGTGGCAGATTTCTCTGACATCCCCAGTCGCATCTTTTTCCTGACAGGCTCCTAAACTTTAACAGCTACATGACAGGCAGATACAACATGGTCTTCTCCCTGCTAGGAATAACTTCACCAATTGAATTTGGCCACTGTGGGTAGGCAAGAATTTAGTTCAGTTCATTTCTTATTAGAATTTACCAACGTTCACAGATTTCTTCACATATGGGACAGAGCAAATTTGAGATTTTAAAAACAAATGAATGTGGGAGAAAGTGAAACTGATCTGCCCATCCCAGGCCTAAGCAGAGATGCCCAAATGCATGTAGGGCTCCCTAGAGTTGACCTATACCTTGTAGAAATGGACAGTACAAACCACATATTGGTGATTTGGGTGTACTTGAATATGTCCCTATGCAAAAAGCATCTTGAATTCATGGAGGATGTGGCTTGTGGGCAGGGCCAGCAGGTATGATTCTGATCCTCCCTTCATGCTTTCATTTCTGCATGAAATGAATGCCTGCCTGTATGGGACAGTAATCGAGTGTAGAGAAAGAAAGTGTTATACATGCATGTGTGAATTGGCCTTGATGGCTGGCAGCTGAACGTCTGAACTGACTCCATTGAAGCCCATTGTATCTGAATTGATGGCGGTGACAGGATATGAAAGCTCTTTGTATGATAGCCCCTCTTCTGTGCTTTACAAAGGGCTGGTTCTCCAACAAGGCAGGGTGAATCTCCCAACTCAGGAGGCAAAGAGGGAGGAAAGGCAAATTGCACTCTCTTTCCTCATGTCACTGGAGCAAGGCAGTGGCACTAGCAGGTGCTCCAGTGAGACCCACCACCCCTGCTTGTCTGCTGTGGCAAATGTCACAGCAGGAGAGCAGCTGGAGTAGCTCTCCAGAGCAGCCGTCTGCCCGTTCTTTCTCTCTGAGGGATACCCAGAGTGAAACAGAGGGTGGGTGGTTCCTCTGGAGGAGCTGCCCACCCTCTGGCTCACTCCAAGAACTCTCTCAGAATGAGCCAGAGGGCGAGCTTTCTGGAGATCCATGTCAGCCGCAGAAAAGGCCAGCACAGCTCTTCAAAGAGCCCCCAAGACTCTCATGCCTGCCTGGAGAGGCATCCAAGGAGATGGCTTGTGCTGCAGGCAATCCCCTGGGGTGCCTCTCCTCTGGAGCAGCTGTTAACCAGAGCTTGCAGTGGCGTGTTGCCCCTGCAGTGGGCATTGAACTCTTAGCTTAGAGGTGCCAAGGTAGTGATACATCAGACTCAAAGGTTTACTTACAAGGAGTACTTTATTGGGTAACTTACAGCACACAGGTGTACCCAATGGTTGGATCAGACAGCTTCTCTGAACCACAAGCCACGGGGTACAATGGGTCTTATACTCTACAGGTTAGCAATAAGCAGCGTTTCAGCAGCACGCACCCCTAGCATTCATTCTCAGCATAAACTAGGGACGGCGGAGAATTCTGCCACGGACTCCAATGAGGCCGGATTCTAAGAATCCCCAGAGTCCGTGGCAGAACGCAACACCCCACCCTGCCACCCTGCGAAGTCCGACCCGGCCAGATCCTACCTGGCACCGCCTGGTCCGGGTCTGTCCGAGTCCGTCCACTACCCCTGTGTAGATGCAAAATGGCGTCCGGCGTAGCGGACGCCATTTGCGCCCTTCCCTTTTGCCATGATAGGCTATGTAAATCTTTACGTAGCCTATCACGGCAAAAGGGAGGCACACAAATGGCGTCCACTATGCCAGATGCCGTTTGTGTCCATAGACCAGCCGTGGCCGGAAGTCTGGCAGCGGCCGGCCCCGGCCAGCAGCTCCACAGACTCGCCGCGGAGCGGAGCCGGCCGGGGAGGATTCTGGGGGGAGGACCAGATCTCCTTCCACCCCCCGTGGACCTCCCAGCAGATGAAGGTGAGTGGGGTTCATACACCCCTAGCATAAACTAACAGCACTTGGTTCTCAAGCATAGCCACCTGCAGCTTTAAGGTAAACAAACTCTGCTTCTCAGGCTCATCAGTGATAAGACATTCTCCTCATTAGCAAGGAATGTTCTGAGAAGGCTGTTATTGGGCTTCTGACTCATCTGCCCAATGAGTCCATGGCGGAATGGCACCACTCATCTCCACTAGGGATGGCAGAGAATTTCTCCCCGAATCTTCGGGGGGCCGAGCACCAACGCATTCGGCCCCCCAAAATCGGTGGTGAAATTCTCCGCCACCCCCCTGCCACCCCCCCGGGATGGGACTTACCTTTGGCGAATGTCCCTCCCAGCGGCGGGTCCCGGTGGCGGTTCGGCGCGGGCGGGGGCGGCGGCCGGTCTTCCGACCGGCTGCTGCCACCGCCATTGCAAAAAAAAAAAAGAAAGTAAAAAAAAAAAAACACACCCGTGCATAGGCTACGTAACGATTTACGTAGCCTATCACAGCTAGATTTCCAAAGTCAGCCGTGATAGGCTACGTAAATCTTCACGTAGCCTATCACGGGTGACTTTGAAAAAAAAAAAAAGCGCGTATGCAAATGGCGGCGGCCCATGGGCGCCGCCATTTGTTCCTTATTTTGGCACTTCTAGTCTACGTAAAGATTTACATAGACTACGGCGAAAATAAGGGAACGCTATTTGCATTGCCCTTATTTTCGCCGTAGTCTACGTAAATTTTTATGTTGACTAGACGTGTCAAAATAAGGAACGCAAATGGCGGCGCCCGTGGGCCGCCGCCATTTGCGTACGCGCTTTTTTTCCACTCAAAGTCACCCGTGATAGGCTACATGATGATTTACGTAGCCTATCACGGCTGACTTTGGAAATCTAGCCATGATAGGCTACATAAATTGTCACGTAACCTATCACAGGGTCTTTTTTTTTTTTTTTACTTTTTGTTTCACGGCCGGGGAGACGGGGTGCTTCTCCCTGGCCTGAATTTCGGCTGGGTGAGGCAGGAAGCCTCCCCCTCTTCGCCTGAACTTCAGGGGGGAAAGCGAAGCGCCTCCCCCCCACCGCGAAGCCAAGCTGCTAAAAGGTAAGTGACTTTCGTACATCCCTAATCTCCACCTCCCTGAGGACCCATCCAGAGCCGGATCCTCCTCGTGGCGATCCTGTGGGGCCACTGGCCAGCTCCAGAGCACCAGCGGAATGGCTGCCATTGCTGTATCGCTGGCTGAGGGGAACTGTTTCCAGATGCAAATGGCATCCAGTACGCCGTTTGCAGCCGTAAAGGTCTTAGATTAAGGTAAATGCAGCTGAAAATGGAGGCTGTGATAGGCTACGCATTTATATTTATGTAGATATTTGCATAGCCTATCGCATGAAAAAACAGGGACGCAAATGGCATAGCAGATGCCATTTGCATCCGGATCCCTTCCTGCAGTGAGTGCTCAGTGATACGGCATGGCAATGGCGGCCGTATCGCTTGCTGTACGGAGCCGGCCAGTGGCTCTGTGGAGTTGCCGCAGAGCGGAGCTGGCCAGCAAGGATTCTGGGGGGAGGAACGGATTGCCTCCCCCCCCATGGACACCCCCCTGGACTGGCAGGTAGGGGATTTGTACATCCCTATCTGCACATGCTCAGAGGCTTACTAGCATGGGAATTGCACCAATAATGAATTTAAGCAAGCATTATGGATCTCTAGGCCCCTCTAACACTACAAATGACTTGGCTATGCTCCTGGGGCCAATACAAGTGGACAGGCAGCTGCTCTGAAGGGGAGGTGTCCTGGGGGATCACCTGTGCTCCTCAGTCACCTCTCCAGTCTCAGTGCCTGACTCTGAGGAAGGACCCCTCAGAGTCAGGCATTTGAGCCTGGGTGGCTCTCTGAAGAGCCACACTGGCCACTTTCTTCCAGCCAACCCAGCTCTCCAGAGAATGCATCCTCTGGTTTGCTGAGAAGGTGCTCAGAGCGAGCCAGAGGGTGGACAGGCAGTGGCTGGAGAGGGTAGCAGCAGCAGTCGTGTGGGTTGTATTGCTTGCCACCTGCTTCAGGTGGTGGAAGAACATACACTGCCAGGGATGCTACGTTAAGCAATGAGCATGAGTCAGCTATAACAGCCTGTCTCCGGTTATTCATGCTGTGGTAGCTTCCAGTAGTACATGGGGCTGCCTTTGAAGACTACTCAGAAGGCTACCAGTGCCATCGCAGCCTGCAGCATCTGCCTCCTGGTATGGCCACCTCACTCTGCCTAATGGTAGGGCCAGCCCTGAACCACTTCTCCAAATTCACCTTGGATTAACCTGGAAATTACCTGAGAACCAAGATCTCCCTTCCCCCAAATCAAAAGATCTCAAGTAATTTTTCTGAGCCAACTGAAGAGCACAGAAAGATTATGTACCCATCTCCCTCACCCGCCTTCTCTCCCCTGTCCTGGCTAACAGAATCACTTTGTTCCATTAGCTTGCATGGGCAACCTGCAAGAAAGATCTGTTCATAACTGTACCACTCTTCATTATGCATGGGTTGATAAATGAGGAATAGGGTGGGCTTTAAAGGGTAAAATACAAAATGTCAGCTACCCGACATGGAATATCAGCTATCAAATATTGACTATAAAATGCATATGATCAAACAGCAAATAGTAAATAAGGAATGTCAAATAGTGAGTGTGTCATTTCAGATGGTCCACAGTACAGCTGGTACCAGAATCCAGTGTGATGGACTCTGGGAAGAATGGGAACTGAATTCATTTCTACCCACATGGCATATCTTCATACTTACATGACACACTGCATATAGAAGAAAAAAATCTTGTAACTTCCACAGGCAGCTAGTTATGGAGGCACTGGGGCCTAGAGCTTGGCTTCTGATTGATCTTATCTACCAGGTATAACTACAAACAATATTATCCCAGAATTATCCAGGATTACAACAGCCTTATCACTATAGCTATGATAAGAAAACAATAAAATATTCCAAATCCTCCCCAACAATCTGGAATTAGATTTCAGTGGTGTGATCTTGATTGGAAAAAAGCAAGAAAAGGAAAACATGCTCTCCTACTCCCAATAGCTTGCAGATGCATAAGCTATAATAATTAATTACCTTTGATTTCTAAGAGATTATGTTGCTGGGTTTCTGTCAACGAGAGATTTACCTTTGGATGCGGTCCTGGCTTCTCTGATTACTTTTTAATTCAGAGAATCCTGGTTTTCAGCACATGCCCCCCAAAGGGTCATCCTCTTGTGATGAATCTCCCTCTGCTTGAAGTAATTAATAACTACACGCACAGAAAATGCTCACTTTGCAACAGCTGTGAACTTTTTGAAATCCTTCCAATGGCAGGATCAGACATAATGCTGTCAATGCAGTTTGCCACCTAGCTCTGCAACGTTCCTTGCCCTCCAACAACAGAATTTACTTTTTTTAAAAAATAAATACTAACTGGACAATTAATGGAATACAACTATACACAGAAATCAGGTGTGGTTGTTAATGAGGATTCTTTGTAAACCGTATGAATAAAACCAGGTTTTGTTATTTTGCTCACATATGGATCTCTCCTTTCATCAAATTTGTACTACCTGCAGGTTTACTGCTAGTAGATCTCTGGGGAAGGTGCTATTACAGTACAAAGCTGTAGTAGCCTCCCTGTACCCTACTTGAGTTCTAGTACCAGTAACTGAGAGTCTGGAATGTTTTCCTCCAGTGTCCCCAAGTCCCCATTGGCCATTATGAGCACATCAAAGTGCTTCATCTTCCACCAGCCCTATATAAGGGGTCTGGTGGTTATTTGGGTCCTGCTGATTCTCCTCTGCACCTCTGTGATCAGGAAGTAGCAGCACAGCATCCACACTTATATGGAGGGGGACAAAGATGGGGAGGGACCTTCCTGTGTGGGGTGCACTGTACCAACATTTCAGAAACCAGTGGCACTAGAGGATAGAGTTGAAATATGAGCACCCTAGTGCTTCACCTCAGGAGAAGTATGCTTTAAAGCCCTGCTCTTTAATCACAGACCTATACATTTGCACGTATATGAAGTTATGTCCCTCTGTACATGCCATTAACCTTGAGTTTCTGTTGTGTCAGATGTGGGGGGAAGAGATGAGGAATTCTCCAAGAGTTCAGTACCAAATGTTCAAAACCCAGAGGCATGCGAGTTCAGCAAAAATGCTTGATTTACCACTTGCCAAGTACCCAAGTGTCAGGAAAAGAGCTCATCTTCTTCCCTGCTTGACAACAGGGCAAAGCATCTGTTGCACCTGATTTTAAAAAATACCTATCTATCACTCTGCTCAGTTGGCAGCCCTAGTTTACTGCATATCGTATTAACAGAGGGATGGAAGTTCCCATGGCTTTGTCAAGGCCCAGCTTCAGTACTGCAGTGGGCCTTGTAGGTCATAGCCAGGATTTGATTGGAAGTAGCCTGGAAGGGCTTGGGCCTATTCAGTTTCTGGAATGTCAGAGTCTGTGTGAGCTCATCTCTGCCAGCGTTCTCAGAGCAGAGCCAGGGGGAGTCACCCAACTCCCTGTCCACCTGCTGGTCTGGCCTTGGCATGCAGGGAGGCTGGAAGCTGTCCGTGAGAACCTAACAGAGGTGGGGAGGCGTTTGCAGAAGGGTTGCCCACGTTGAAGGGTCACTGCTGGAGGGCTGAGCAGTGCCACCCTGTTTACACATGGGTCTTGCTGAAAGGCTAAAGGCCCGTGTCTGTCAAGGGATCTGGAGGGGGTGCCCTACAGTCACGCCTTCCTTTTTAAGCTGATGCAAAGGTGAAGAGCCTTTGCTAGGAACATCTCGTCTTCATTGCCCGAAGCCTTCTCTGTTTGGATCCATCATTGTCTGGGCTTTTGGAGGCACTCTGCACATGGACTGGAACTTTGGACTGTTAAGGACTTGCCATGAAAAGTACTGTGAGGCTTTTCATAGACTTGAACTCTCGTTGCTGTGGATTGCGTGTCTGTGTTTGTCGTCAGCTCAGTGTACGGCAGGCTGGGTTTGATCTATGACTTTTGGACTTCCCTCTGCTCATACAGCGTGGAGTTGCCAATGCGAAAGCGGTGGCCTGGAACTCCTTGCGTGTGTGGGTAAACCCTTCCCTTGATCTTGATGGGCCTTGATGATGTAGCCTAGAGTTATCAACAAAAGATTCAAAGCTGGACTCTCTATGGGTGTGAGTTGTCAGGCCTTTCAAGAAGTTATCCCCTGATTGCCTGATGGGTTCATTCCAGGAATCATTCCCTTTCTATGTCTGGGGTTGGAGTCCCGTGAAAGGATTGTCTGGGTTAGGTACCCAGGAATCCAGAGTCCCTTCCCTTGTGTTCAGAACCATGGAGATCTCAACAGAGAAACCATGTTGAGGATCTCAGTCACAGTAGCAGTGTTTAGCTTTGGACTGTTCTGGAATTAGGGATGTACGAATCCCTTACCTGGCTCCGCACCAGGGCATCCGCAGTGGGGGGGAGGTGCTCCGTCCCTCCCCCCGGAATCCTCTCCAGCCAGCTCTGCGGAGCCGCCAGCCAGGGCCAGCCGCAGACAGAGTTCCGGCCGCAGCCAGGCTGCTATGGCCACAAATGGTGGCTGTCATAGCGGTCGCCATTTGCATCCTTGCAAGCAGCCGTGATAGGCTACGTAAGTATTTATGTAGCCTATCACGGCAAAGAGCAGGGGCGCAAATGGCATAGCGGCTGCCATTTGCACCCCTGCTCTTTGCCGTGATAGGCTACGTAAGTATTTATGTAGCCTATCACGGTAAAGGCAGCCACGCAAATGGCGGACGCTACTCCATTTGCATGGCTGCCTTTACCATGATAGGCTATGTAAATACTACCGCTGGGCAGCCTGCACAGGGAAGCAAATGGCGGCCGCCGTAGCCGCCGTCATTTGCGTTCCCTTTTTTTGCCGTGATAGGCTACGTAAATACTTACGTAGCCTATCACGGCAAAGAGCAGGGGCACAAATGGCGTAGCGGCCCCCATTTGCGTTCCTGCTCTTTGCCGTGATAGTCTATGTAAATACTTACATAGCCTATCACGGCTGCAAGAACACAAATGGCAGCCACAGCAGCCCAGCCGCAGCCAGCCAGGAGACCAGCTGCCGCCACCGCCGCCACCGCCCCAAATAAGTTCCGTCCCAGGGGGATTCCGCCGGGGAGGGGCGGGAGGCCATTCTGCCACGGATTCCCGGGGGCTGGATTCTAAAGAATCCAGCCTCACTGGAATCCATGGCAGAATTCTCTGACATCCCTATCTGGAATTACATAGAGCCTATTAGCTACTGACCACCAGCTATATGATTTCTGAAGAGTGTAACCATAAAGCTTTTGTTGTGGGATTCCCTGCAATAAAGAAATCTCACTGATTTGGGTGTCCAGTGTCAGATTGCCTGAGCTTGTGCGCTGGGCGGATTGGGAAGCCTGATAGGCCTGTGTGATAAGTACTAAAAGGAAATAAGCAGAATCATTCTGGACCATGGAGTTGCAATTAGGGATGTACAAACGTCACTTATTTTTTCGAAGGGTGACATTTGCAGTGGGGGGGAGGTGCTCCATCCCTCCCGCTGAAATTCTCCCCAGCCAGCTCCGCGGCAACTCCGCGGAGCCGCCGGCTGGGGCCGCCCACAGCCAGATATCCGGCCACTGGGCAGCCTGCACAGGGACGCAAATGGCGGCCGCTGTAGCCGCCACCATTTGCGTCCCTGTATTTTGCCATGATAGGCTACGTAAGCAATACTTATTTTTATAGTGCTCTTTACAGATCTAAAGTCACTTTGTTACATTAAGACAGCCTTCCCACAACATGGTGCCCTCCAGATATTTTGGGTTTCAGTTCCCATCAGCCTCAGGCAGGATGGCCAATGGTCAGAAATGCTGGGCACTGTAGTCCAAAACATCTGGAGGGCACCAAGTTGGGAAGGGCTGCTTTAAGAACGTAAAGCAGCCTTTCTGTTCTTAAAGTTATTTTATGTATAACTTAGTTTGCTCATAAAATTATCATTATATTTTAAAACATTTAAAAGTAAACTCAGTAAATTTGTAATTATTGTCTGAACACATTAGAACTATGTGAAATGACTGTTTCAGCATCAGAAACACAGGACTTATAGAACAAAACCCAAACTGTCAACAATGCACATTTACTGTCAAGAACGCACAGTGGTGACTCTACTCACATGTTGGGAAACTGAGCATAAATGTCTATCAGCAAAATATACATTTGATCAATAATTTTAATAAGGCATGAAAGAAGTAACTATGCTGGGAATCTTACAGAGAGGATTAAAAAACATTTTTCCTCATGGCTTCATTATTTCCAGACATGCTACATCTCTAGTCTTTCTATAAAAATGTTCTTATTACATAGTTTTAGAAATCATTTTTGGAGGGATAAAGGCTGGGTAACAATAAATAAATACTTTGTCTTAAATTCTAAAAGAAAATATTTCATAATCCAGAGCTGTTCAATTTTTCCAGTTTTTTGGGGGGAAACAAAAACAGTCCTCAGGGGGAAAAAAAAGTGTGGTTCTTTCCCCATTTTTTCTTGTCTTTTTCTGAACCTTCACATCTCTAGTTACAACTGCTCTGTATAGCTTTAATGAAGCCTAAATGGAATCACATAGTATCTCCCTGTTTAACCCTGCTTCCACTTCCCTCCCTTTGTTGTTTTCCATGTGTTGAATTTTAGATTTTATCATCATCTCAATTTGGTGGGTGATCTCAGTTACATTCCAGTCTTTGTCTGAAGTGGTACAAAACTGAAATCTTGGCATTTGGGAGGAGGTGTGGTTTAAACTGTAACGTATCCAAATGTTTCAGTTTCAAGAAAGGTGAATAGGTACACAGACCTATTCAAATTCCAGCTTTTGTCATGAAATGCCTGACACTGGTTGATGAATGGATATTGAGCTTTTGAGACTTATCCATCATGTTAGAGCAGATGTAGCTTGACCACTTGAACAGAATGTGCTTTGACACTTTGATTCTTGGTCTGAATGGACCCTAAAATTATGGTGACAGCCGTACGAATTAGGAATAATTGTGAATATTAATTGAAGCAAACATTTCAGACTCTTGATAATATGAATTAGAAAAAGTTTGAAGATTGCTGAACATTTCTTAATGAGGCATAAAATAGCTCAGCATTTATTAGCAGTGCTGGAGAAGAGCCAATCTCAAAAGATAGTGTTAGACTGTCCAGGCACACTTATTTATAATAACTGTGTCACATTCTTCCTCCAAGAAGCTCATGCATAGACCTTCCTCCCACACTCCACACCTTTATCTTCAGAACTACCGTAGATGTAAACTGCCTTGGGACTTTTAATTGAAGAGCAGTATAAAAATAAATAGGTTAGGCTGAGATCTAGTGACCAGCCTGGCCTAAGATCATTGGTCAACCAGTCAATAATGATCTGAATCCAGAGCACCCAGTACTAAGACAATAAGGGAGCAATCCTGTGGCTGCTAGTCAGAGGCTAGACAGCCATAGGATATGTAGTTTTCCAGGAACCAACCTCGGAGCCTGCTCTCCAAAATCAGTTCCCGGAGAACTGACCTCCCCCCCCCACCCACGCTGCCTCTCAGGCAGCTCAGAATGGTCCCACACTCTGTGCTCAGAAGAGGAGCGCGGACTGGCGAAAATGGGGTATTCTGGGGGGCGTTCTGGGGCGGGGAAGGTGGAAATGCCGGTACAACACATCCTATGTGCCATCCAGCAGCCGCCTCCCCCGCTCCGCCTTTCCACTGCTAGACAGCCAAAATTGGCTGTCTAGCTACAAATGTAGGACAGGAGAAGTGCAGAGGGAATGATCCCCTCCATGCTTCTCCTGTCCTGCATTGGATAGGCAGTCACCTCCGAGTTTAGAGGCGGCCGCCTATCCCCATAGGACTGCTCCCGAATCTAACCACTACAACACATTGGCTGTTTGGACATGAGGATAACAACCCAGGAACAGGGCATTCCTTGGCTGTTGATTGAAAGTAGGGATGTACGAAAGTGACTTACCTGTTCACAGATTATGTTTATGGTGGGTGGGGAGGCATTCCGTCCCTCCCCCCGGAATCCTCGCTGGGGGGGAGGCGCTCCGTTCCTCCCCCCGGAATCCTCGAACGGCCGGCTGTGCTCCGTGGCAGCTCCGCAGAGCAGCCGGCCAGGCCCAGCCAGGCCAAAGCCGTCTGCAGCCGGATTTCTGGCCGCAGAGGGCTCTGGGTAAACAAAAAACAAAAAACACATGTAAGCAAATGGCGGCGGCTACGGCCACCGCCATTTGCATTCCTTCTTTTTGGCCATCTTAATCTATGTAAATATTTACGTAGACTATGATGGTGAAAATAAAGGGGAAAGCAAATAGCTAGGGATGCACAAAAGTCACTTACCTGGTCTCGCAGCTTGCTTTGCGGTGGGGGGGAGGCGCTTCGCTGCTCCCCCCGAAGTTCAGGCCGGCGGGGAGGCTTCCCACCTTGCCCGGCCGAAATTCAGGCCGGGGAGAAGCGCCCCGTCTCCCCGGCCACGAACTTCAAAAGAAAAAAAAAAACGCCCCTGTGATAGGCTACGTAACGATTAACGTAGCCTATCACGGCTAGATCTGCATAGTCAGCTGTGATAGGCTACGTTAATCGTCACGTAGCCTATCACGGGTGACTTTGAAAAAAAAAAAAAAGTGCGTACGCAAATGGCGGCCCCCATAGGGAGCCGCCATTCGCGTTCCTTATTTGGTCCCTGTAGTCTACGTAAAGATTTACGTAGACTACGGTGAAAATAAGGGCAATGCGATAAACCCACCCAACCATGATAGGCTACGTAAAGATTTACATAGGCTATCACGTCGTTGTTGTTGTTGTTTTTTTAAACCTAGCCATGATAGGCTACGTAAATCTTTACGTAGCCTATCACGTCTTTTTTTTTTTTACACAAGCCTGGAAATGGCGGCAGCGGCAGCCGCCCAGAAGATCCACCACAGGTAAGTCTCGTCCCAGGGGGGATCCGTGGGGGGGCCGGGGGATGGCAGGCCGTTCCGCCACGGAGTTCAGGGGGCCGAATGCACTGGCATTCAGCCTCACTGAGATCCATGGCAGAATTCTCTGACATCTCTAATTGAAAGCTGTTTCCCGCCTCCCAGCTGAGCAGAGCAGAGCAGAGCAAGCTGCTCCAGCTGGTCCAGGGACTACAGAAGCAGGCAAGCTCCCAGAGAGCGAGCGAACAGAGCGAGCGAACAGGGGGAGCAAACAGGAGTTGGCCAGGGGAGTTGCAGTGGTTGAAGAGACAAAGGAGACAAAGGAGACAGAGGCTAAGAGGTAAGTGGGTTGCAGGAAGCCCAGGGCGCTGCCCTTTATCCTTCTGACTGGCTGTGAGCTCACCAGGAGCTTCTGAGAGCTCCAACTGAATTGGAGGGGTGTGGCCTGAGTACTCCCAGCAGCTGACTGGGCGGGAAGCTTCAGTCTGTTTCCCGCCTCCCAGCTGAGCAGAGCAGAGCAGAGCAAGCTGCTCCAGCTGGTCCAGGGACTACAGAAGCAGGCAAGCTCCCAGAGAGCGAGCGAACAGAGCGAGCGAACAGGGGGAGCAAACAGGAGTTGGCCAGGGGAGTTGCAGTGGTTGAAGAGACAAAGGAGACAAAGGAGACAGAGGCTAAGAGGTAAGTGGGTTGCAGGAAGCCCAGGGCGCTGCCCTTTATCCTTCTGACTGGCTGTGAGCTCACCAGGAGCTTCTGAGAGCTCCAACTGAATTGGAGGGGTGTGGCCTGAGTACTCCCAGCAGCTGACTGGGCGGGAAGCTTCAGTCTGTTTCCCGCCTCCCAGCTGAGCAGAGCAGAGCAAGCTGCTCCAGCTGGTCCAGGGACTACAGAAGCAAGCAAGCTCCCAGAGACTGAGTGACCAGAGGGAGCAAACAGGAGTTGGCCAGGGGAGTTCGGCAGGGGAGGTCAAGGGGGAGGCCCCTAACATTTTTTTTTATTTTTTATTTTTACTAACTTTTTTTCATTTATTTGTCTTGTAACACACACTTCCACACCAGTGGGACTCTGCTTTTAACCTCTACTGAGTAGAGGAGCAGGCACAGGCTAGTCTAGAACAATCACAAAGCTAGACACAAAAAGGGAAAAGAGGCTATGGAAGGACAAGACTCTCCAGTGGTGGTGACCTGCAAGGTGTGTGCAATGTTTGTTTTCTTGCCTGAGAACAACATGGCCTACACCTGCAACAAGTGCAAGTTGATCACGCTGCTGGAGGAAAAAGTAAGTGGACTGGAGCGGCGACTGTCAACCCTCCGGGGAATAAGAGAACACGAAGAGTTCTTGGACAGAATGGGGGAACTACAGCAGCAAAAGGCAGACCAGAAGCTTGAAGAGCAACAGCAAGATGAGGCAGTGGGAAATGCTGAGGTGAAGAAAAATGGAGTAGAGGATACTCCTTGGAAAACGGTGACAGTTAGGAGAAGAAGAACTAGACGCCACTCTGCACCAGTGGAAGCGGTGGAGCTGTGGAACCGATTCCAGGTACTTGCAGATGAGACTGGAGGACAGCCTGCAGAGGAAGAATCACAGGGGAACCTGCATGAGAGTGAGCAAGAGGCTAAAGGTCAGTCAAACAGAGGCGATGAAACCCAGGCCTACAAGAAGAAGAAGAGAAGAGTGGTAGTAGTGGGAGACTCCTTGCTGCGTGGGATCGAGACCCAAGTATGTCGCGAAGACCCGTGGACTCACCAGGTATGTTGTCTCCCGGGAGGACAGATTAGAGACGTGACTGAAAGGTTGCCTGCACTCATAAAGCCCACTGACAGGTATCCCTTTCTTCTCATCCATGTGGGAACAAATGATACCGCCAAGCGGAGCTACGAAGAGATCACGTCAGACTTTGAAGCTTTGGGAAGGAAACTCAAGAACTTTGGGGCCCAGATAGTTTTCTCATCCATCCTTCCAGTAGTTAGAAGAGGGATAGAAAGGGAACGAAAAATACTCCGGGTGAATGACTGGCTACGAAGGTGGTGCCGACGAGAGAGATTTGGATTCTGGGACCACGGGCTATACTTCCTGGAAGATGGGCTGTTGGCTAGGGATGGGTTGCACCTCACAAAGGCTGGGAAGAATGTGTTTGGCCACAGCATGAAGAACTTCATCAGGAGGGCTTTAAACTGAATCCTACGGGGAAGGGAGATGTAATGTTGGGGGTAACAATGGACGTAGGCGCATGCACTGCAATGGAGAGAACAGCGCTGATAGCGCCCAATAATAGTCTTCAGACACATGTAGGAAGAAAGCCAGACTATGAAGCACATGGTCTTCGATGTCTATATACTAATGCCCAGAGTATGGGAAACAAACAGAACGAACTTGAACTCTTAATACAGGAGGGAAATTATGACTTGATAGGTATAACTGAGACTTGGTGGGATGACTCTCATGACTGGAATACAGCAGTTGAAGGATATAACTTGTTCAAAAAGAACAGGAGGAACAGAAAGGGAGGCGGGGTTGCACTGTATGTGAAAAATACATATCTCTGCACAGAAATACAGGAGGAGGAGCTTGGTAGCCCCATCGAAAGCATCTGGGTTGAAATAAATGGAGCAAAGAATAAAAGGAACCTGGTGGTCGGAGTCTACTACCGGCCACCCAATCAAGGAGAAGCCAAGGATGAAACTTTTGAAAAGCAAATAGCCAATGTTTTAAGGAAGCATGATGTAGTAGTAATGGGGGACTTCAATTTCCCCTATATTTGTTGGGAGACAAATTCTGCAAAACATGGCCCCTCCAGGAAATTCCTGACTTGTGTGGCGGATAACTTCCTCCTACAGAAAGTAGAGGAAGGAACTAGAGGATCGGCTATCCTTGACTTGATCCTAACCAACAGAGATGACTTAGTGGATAAAGTAGCAGTTACAGGAACTCTGGGGGAAAGCGACCATGTTGTACTTGAGTTCTTGGTTCTAAGGGAAGCAAAAGCCGAGTGTACTCAAACGCGTACCCTGAATTTTAGGAAAGCTGATTTTAATAAACTCAGAACAATGATCAGTAAGGTCCCATGGCAAACAATGCTAGCGAGAAAAGGAGTCCAAGATGGGTGGGAACTTTTAAAAAAGGAAATTCTCAAGGCACAATCACAAACAATTCCAACAAGAAGAAAAGGTGGAAGACAACAGAAGAAGCCAATGTGGCTTCACAAAAAGCTTAGGGATGACCTGAAAACAAAAAAGGACACATATAGGAAGTGGAAAGAAGGCCAAGTAACAAAGGAAGAGTACAGGCAGGTAGCACAGAATTGCAGGGATGGCGTCAGGAAGGCTAAAGCGGAGAACGAGGTGAGGTTAGCGAGGGATGCTAAAAACAACAAAAAGGCTTTCTTCAGCTACGTGCATAGTAAAAGGCAGAGGAAAGAAATGGTTGTTCAGCTATTAAATAAGGATGGCAAAATGATAACAGATGACAAAGAAAAGGCAGAGGTGCTCAATTCCTACTTTGGCTCAGTCTTCTCCCAAAAGAGGGTCTATGACCCCCCTGGCAAAGGCGAAGTACAGGCTGAAGGGGCAGGATTGCAGCTTGAGATCGACAGGCATATGGTCAAGGAACACCTCATTACTTTGAATGAGTTCAAATCTCCAGGGCCAGATGAACTGCATCCTAGAGTCATAAAGGAACTGGCAGAAGAGCTCTCAGAACCGCTGTCTATTCTCTTTGAGAAATCATGGAGGACCGGGGAAGTGCCAGATGACTGGAGGAGGGCTAACGTTGTCCCTATCTTCAAAAAGGGTAAAAAGGAGGAACCTGGGAACTACAGACCAGTCAGTCTGACATCAATCCCTGGGAAAATTCTGGAGCAGATCATAAAGCAATCCATCTGGAAGCACCTTGACAACAATGCAGTGATTACTCGAAGCCAACATGGATTTGTCAAAAACAAGTCCTGCCAGACAAATCTGATCTCATTTTTTGATCAAGTCACCTCCCTTGTAGACCGTGGGAATGCTGTAGACATCATATACCTCGACTTCAGCAAAGCTTTCGACAAAGTGCCCCATGATATCCTGATGAGCAAACTAGCTCGAAGTGGGCTAGATGAAACAACGATCCAGTGGATCCACAGTTGGCTACAGAATCGGACTCAAAGAGTGCTTATCAATGGGACCTTCTCAAGCTGGGGAGAGGTAACGAGTGGGGTACCGCAGGGCTCAGTCCTGGGCCCAGTGCTCTTCAACATTTTTATTAATGAATTGGAGGAGGAGGTGCAGGGAATGCTGATCAAATTTGCAGATGACACAAAATTGGGAGGGATAGCTAATACCTTGGAAGACAGAAACAAAATTCAAAGTGATCTGGATAGACTGGAGTGCTGGGCAGAAAACAACAGAATGGCATTTAATAGGGACAAATGCCAAGTTCTGCACCTAGGAAAAAGAAACCAAATGCACAGTTACAAGATGGGGGATACGTGGCTCAACCACACTACGAGCGAGAAGGATCTTGGAATTGTCGTCGATCACAAGCTGAATATGAGCCAACAATGTGATGTGGCTGCAAAAAAGGCAAATGCTATTTTGGGCTGCATTCATAGAAGCATCGCTTCCAAATCCCGGGAAGTACTAGTTCCCCTCTACTCAGCACTGGTTAGGCCTCATCTGGAGTACTGTGTCCAGTTCTGGGCACCACACTTTAAGAAGGATGCAGACAAGCTGGAGAGGGTTCAAAGGAGGGCAACAAAGATGATCAGGGGACTGGAAACAAAGCCCTATGAAGAGAGACTGAAAGAACTGGGCATGTTTAGCCTTGAGAAGAGAAGACTGAGGGGAGATATGATAGCGCTCTTCAAGTACTTGAAAGGTTGTCACAGAGAAGAAGGCCAGGATCTCTTCTTGATCATCCCAGAGTGCAGGACACGGAATAATGGGCTCAAGTTACAGGAAGCCAGATTCCGACTGAACATCAGGAAAAACTTCCTGAGTGTCAGAGCAATACGGCAATGGAACCAATTACCTGAGGAGGTGGTGGGCTCTCCCACACTGGAGGCCTTCAAGACGAGGCTGGACAGCCATTTGTCAGGGATGCTCTGACTTGGATTCCTGCATTGAGCAGGGGGTTGGACTCGATGGCCTTGTAGGCCCCTTCCAACCCTACTATTCTATGATTCTATGATTCTATGAAAGCAGAATTGATGAAAGGCAGCATGCTTGCTCACCTCCACTCATGACATACAAACTGGGTCTCAGTGAATGTATATCTATCACTACTGCAAGCCATGCAAATATAACACCTTAGAAAGTGATGGTCTTTTTTATCCATTAAGTCATTGAATCATAGAGTTGGGAGGCACTTCAAAGATCATCTAGGTCAACCCTCTGTTGGTGCAGTAAATCCATGACTATAGCATCCTCAATAGGTGGCCATCCAGCTTCTGCTTGAAAAACTCTAGTCTAGAAGGGTCCACCAGCTTCCAAGACAGTCTTTACTACTGTTGAACACCTCATATCATGCGGAGATTCTTCCTGATGTTTAAAATTGGTGCTTGCAAGAATGTCTTGCTGTCACCAGTCTCACCATGATAAAATCCAGAAGTGATTGTTCCTCTCTGCACATTGCTAGCACTCATATCCAAGATAGTGATCATAGCACCTACATATTCATCTTATGGAATATACACCTATGTTATCATAGAGAAGGATGTGCTGGAGAATGGCCAGAAGGTCACAACCCTTTTCTATGAATACTTGTGTGAAAACTCCAACAGTATGAGATTATTTCATTGTGCATTGGGCTTCACCAGTATAACTCCACTACCATCATCATCATCATCATCATCATGGCGATCACTCGTGACCAAGTAAGATTGTCTTCCAAGAGTAGAGTCTTAACAGTGGGTCTGCAGGTGGCTGTAAAGGCTGATTCTGGATCTACACAGCCTCCCACAGTGAGGACATAGGTTTCCAGGTGGAAGGCGATCACAGTGAGGATTTGCTTGATGTGCCTTCCACTGAGGTCGTTTCTCCCTTTCGCCCTGTACTCACGCTTCTTCAAAGTCCATAGTGCCTTTAATATAGGCTGACCTCCAGTTGGAACACTTATGGGTTAGAGCTTCCCAGTTCTCAATGCTTATGTTACATTTTCTCAGATTAGCTTTGAGAACTTAAATCTCTTTTGCTGTCCACCAATATTCCGTTTTCCATTCATAAATTGGGAATAAAGTAGCTGCTTTGGGAGACAATGATCAGGCATTCAAACAACATGGCCGGTCCAGCGAAGTTGATGTTGGAGAATCATTGTTTCAACGCTGGTGATCTTTGCTTCTTCTAGTATGCTGACATTAGTCCGTCTGTCTTCCCAAGTAATTTGCAGAATTTTTTGGAGGCAGTATTGATAGTATCTTTTGAGAAGTTGGAAGTGGCATTTATAGATGGTCCATGTTTCACAGGCATACAGCAAGGTCGGTAATACAATGGCTTTGTAAACAAGCATTTTAGTCTCCCTATGAATGTCCCGATCCTTGAACACTCTACGCTTCATTCGGGAAAATGCTACACTCGCAGAGCTCAGGCAATGCTGAATTTCACCGTCAATGTCAGCTTTTGTGGAGAGATGGCTGCCAAGATAAGAAAAGTGATCAACATTTTCCAGCATCACACCATTAAGCTGGATTGATGGCGCTATAGAGGGATTGGTTTGTGCTTGCTGGTAAAGCACTTTGGTTTTTTTGATGTTAAGCAAGAGGCCGATTGATTTTATATTGAGTTTAACTGTTGTGTTAGAGTTCCCTACCCCAAAGAGTTCAAGGAAATGTAATTTTTGAAGGTGCTGGGAATTCTTCCTTAAAGCTCCCAAGTCTCCTTTACAGAACAAGTTCCAGGATTTTCTGGAAACAATTGTTGTGTGTTAAACTACTTTAGACTGTAGTATACAACACATTCTGTATATATTCTAACTAACTGAAGGTGGAAGGCAAAATATTTGATAAAAAATTAAAGAGTATTTTTATATATCCATTCCTGTTTTGCCAACTGATTTATTAAAAATGTATAATATAGAAAAATGAGCTCTGTTGAAACATTGCAGAGGGAGTTGGGGCCAGTCCCAGGTGTTAGAAGGAACAGGATGAAACCCCCTCTGGCCTGGATGACAAATGATAGGTAGCAGAGCTCTCTCCTCATGGTATATATTAGTGCTGTGCTGAAAATTTCTCCCACATTTTTTTCAACCATCCTCATTCAATTTAATAGAAATGAAATCCATTGTCTGCTTTTCTAGCATTATTTCCCACGTTTTATTCCATATTATCCAAAATACTGCAAGATATGTCATTGTGTGTGCTATGAGGTATAAAAGCGCAAGAGGGATATAGTGGCACCATGATGGGACCATATCAATATGACACAATGTGTAGATTTGGCCCTAGAGCCAGTGTGGCGTAGTGGCACCAGGAGTAGGGAGATCCAGGTTCTAGTCCCCACTCGGCCATGGAAGCTCACTGGGTGACTCTGGGCCAGTCACAGACTCTCAGCCCAACCCACCTCACATGGTTGTTGTTGTGAGGATAAAATGGAGAGGAGGATTATGTATGCTGCCTTGGGTTCCTTGGAGGAAAAAAGGTGGGCTAGAAATACAATAAATAAATAAATAAATAAATAAGAACTGTCATAAATTTTATCAAAGTCATTTTAACTTCTGAGATTCCAGGAGATGTTTTGGAGTAGGGTCACCCAAATTCCCTTCATTTCACTTCAGAAGAAATAGAGCCACCAATCTACTTGGATGTCCTTTGCATGCCTCCTTGTGAAGAAACTGGTTGAAATACAGTAGCTACTCCACTTGAAACACTGATACAGCCAGTGCCCCAAAACCCTGTTAAGAAGTTGACTCCATATGTATGCCAAACATAAGGAGGGAGGGAGGGGCGGGGTTGTACCACTGGCCCTACCCCCAATATCACAGCACTTTGCCAGTCTCACCCACAGATGACCACACATTAGCCAAAGGTCTGAAAGGGAAACCTAGGTATGAACAGCTAGACCAATGTGAAAGCATTCCCCTTCTCCCTTCCATGCATACTCCTCTTCACATTTTAGATACAGCCAGGTCCCAATCACTTTCCCAGCAGTTGCATGCTACTCAGATCTCAGAAAGCAAGAACAATGCCATGCAGGAGGGCGACACGTGGACCCTGTCTGTGGAAGAAAACGATCAACCCTATCTGCAATCACTTGCCGAGCTCTTTCAGATCACACTGGTTAATGGTACTCAGCTCTGTTCTGGATTAATCCATGCAAATCCTTTACATGAAAACTGGGTTGGGACTAGCTGGCAAATACACACACATCATCCTAAGAGATCAAGAAAAAGATAGTTCTATCATGGGTCCCTGAGTTTGCCTCCATCTTAGTTTTACGAGTGAACCTTCTAAGTCACAGTGTGTAGTGTGTGCGTGTGTGTTTAATTTAATCATTTTCCTTCAGATAGCACACAAGTAAGCAACCTTCTAATTCCATCCCTAAAGGAGATTAATTATTTTCTATTGTTAAGTAAAAGGCTTTGCTGTGATTAAAAGAAATTAAAAGGCATTCACTAGTGGAATCACTCTAGTCAATAAAGTAATTAGGGTCATGGCAAATGGAGGAAGAGACAGCCAGTGATTTCTGTGCTGAGAGAGTAAGGAAACTTTAAGGAAGTGATTGTCTTGTTTTGCCAAATGTGAACTTTCATTGGAGTTTATTTTAAGCAATCAATTTTAATGTCTATTAAGTACTGCTGTTCTCGACAAATAACAGTGCTATACATCTGATGTATGTGGGCCAAACTATTTGTAACACCGGAGACTTGTGATTAGTCACCTCATCTTGTAGACACTTTGATTGAAAAGGCAACATTTTAGTAAAACTAAAACTAAATGACAACATGGAGAGCTGGGAGCTGCTCATTTGAATGGAACATGCAGCGGGGGGAGACACTAAACTTTCCCCACTGGCTGTTTTTATTATCACAGTCATACAACCCAGCTACTTTCCCATGCATGAGGAAAACCCTTTCTCCTCTGCATTCTATTCACCCACAGCCATCTTACCTCTGAGCCCAGCAAAATTTAGTAATTCTTGTAAATCATCAGATTTATCATTTAACTTATCTTTGATATCTAGTTCTTGAAAGGGAAATTCTCAGGACACAAACAATGCCCTTTGATTAAAAAAAAAAAAAAATCCTGTGCTGAGCAGGCCATTCTGTACCTCTTTCTGTGTGAAAGAGTTTCATTGTGTGTTTATGTTTTCAGTAAAAGGGGAAGCTTGTGTTGTATTTGAGTTCTCTGCCACAGATATTAATCTTCTGCTTCCAGCAAAGCATGGAAGATGTTTTCCACTAAAATATGTAGTTCACATTATTTTTATATATAAAATTATTTTCTTTGACTTTCTCTCTCTCTCTCTCTCTCTCTCCCTCCTTCTCCCTTTCCCTCCCTGACTCTCTCTCTCTCTCTCTGTGCATGCACAGATGTCATCTGTGAGTTCCGTATTGGGTCAGAATAGAGCCCCCGCTACAGATAGCTAGCCCCAGCACCAATCATGGCCTTGATCAAGCCCTGGCAACATTACTAAATAAAAGAGGAAACTTGGTCTTAAAAGCTTTCCTTCCAACTTTATAACTTTATAACATCACTGTCTAGATGAATTAATCATAACAATGAAAAAAAAACTTAAAGCTGTCAGCCAAAGGATATAGAGAAACTGCATTTTTTCAATGGATTAGACAGGGACAATGTACACACTATTATGAGAGATCAATACTAGGGGTGTACGAAACCCCCCTACCTCCGCCAACAGGAAGCTCCGGTGTGGGCTGGTCCATGAAGTCACGAAGAGTCAGAAGCGACTAAAGAATAAATGACATGGAGTTCCAGTAATCTAAGGACAGTGGCAAATATATGATTGCTTCCCCACAATGCTGTTTCAGGACATTTGGTAGCTCTGATTTAAGGCATCAGAGACATTGTTTCAACACATCAGAGCCATGTAGTGCACAGTGCAAGGGGGGCCCACAGGGATCTGTATTAAGACCAATACTTTTCAAGCTATTCATAAATGATCTGGAATTAGGCGTGAACAGTGATGTGGCCAAGTTTGCAGATGACACCAAATTATTTAGGGTGGTTAAAACAAAAAGGGATTGTGAAGAGCTCCAAAAGTATCTCTCCAAACTGGGAAAATGGGCATCAAAATGGCAAATGTGGTTCAATGTAAGCAAGTGTAAAGTGACACACATTGGGGCAAAGAATCCCAACTTCTAGTATAAGCTAATGGGATCTGAACTAGCACTGACTGACCAGGAAAGAGATCTTGGGGTTGTGGTGGAAAACTCAATGAAGATGTCAACCCAGTGTGCAGCCACTGTAAAAAAGGCAAACTCCATGTTAGGCATAATTAGAAAAGGATTGAGAATAAAACTGCCAATATCATACTGCCCCTATACAAATCTATGGTGTAACCACACGTGGAATACTGTGTATAGTTCTGGTCACCACATCTAAAAAATGGTATTGTAAAGCTGGAAAAAGTGCAGAAAAGGGCAACTAAAATCATCAAGGGGCTGGAGCATCTCCCCTATGAGAGAAGGTTACAACAGTTGGGATTGTTTAGCTTGGAAAAAAGGAGGGTAAGGGGAGACATGATAGAGATCTACAAAATTATGCCTGGTGTGGAGAATGTGGATAGGGAGACATTTTTCTCCGGCTGGATCTACACTTACCACCTTTTTCGCTTCCAATGAGGTTTCACTGCCCACCTTTCACACTACACAGTAGCCGCCTCGAATTGGAACCGGAATTTCCCACTTCCGTGCTCCCAATTTCAATACCCTAATATCCCAGTATTTCCCCTTAATGTGCTCTGATTTTCCGCCTTTGCTACCATATCCAGTCGTAGTCCCCTCCCCCGCCTGTCCATATGCGGCAGTGTTTGTATTTCCCTCCTGTCCAATCACAGCTCTCGACGGCCCCATGTCTTCTTCCAGCTACTGATCACATAGCTTCCTCAGCAGCCCCTGTCTCCTCAGCAACAAGCAAAGGGCTGGATGTAGGGATGGCGGAGAATTCCGCCACAGATTTCAGTGAGGCTGAATGCACTGGCATTTGGGCCCCCAAAATCTGTGGCGGAACGGCCTGCCACATACCCCTCTGCGGATTCCCCCCAGGACGAGGCTTACCTGGGGCAGATGTTCCGGACAGCAGCGGCTCCGGTGGCAGGTCTGGCGGCGGCTCTGGTGGCGGAGGCGGCTGATCTTTCGACCGGCTGCCATGGCCGTCATTTACATCATGGTCTTTGCTGTGATAGGCTACGTAAGTCTTTATGTAGCCTATCACGGCAAGCCATCCAAAAAAAAAAAAACAGTACGCAAATGGCAGCGGCTATGGCGGCCGCCATTTGCGTTCCCCTTTTTTTTGCCGTAATAGTCTACGTAAATATTTATGTAGACTAAAATGGCAAAAAATAAGGAATGCAAATGGTGCCCACCGTAGCCGCTGCCATTTGTGTACGCCTTTTTTTTTTTTTGCCCAGCTGTGATAGGCTACATAGAGACTTATATAGTTTATTTATTTATTTATTTATTTATTTATTATTAAATTTATTAATCGCCCATCTGGCTGGTCACCCAGCCACTCTGGGCGATGTACAGCGTACAATAAAACAGTTTAAAACAATAAAATTCTACAATAAAACATTTTCTAAAATACCCTAACCCACCCCAAATGCCTGCCTGAACAACCACGTTTTTAATGCACTACGGAAGCTCATTAAAGAGGGGGCATGGCGGAGTTCCCTAGGGAGGGAGTTCCACAGAGCCTATCACGACTGCCTGGCTGGACGCAAATGGCGGCTGCTATGGCGGCTGCCATTTGCATCCACACCAGCCAGTCCGCAGCTGGAAATCCGGCTGTGGATGGCCCTGGCTGGCTGCTCCACAGAGCCGCCGCAGAGCAGAGCTCGCCATCAAGGATCCCAGGGGGGAGGACCAGATCGCTTCCCAGCCCTCCCGTCGAGGATTCTGGGGGGAGGGACAGAGCACCTTCCCCACTTAGTCTCATTTGAGGGGATACAACAACCCCCTGCTCAGTGCAGGAAGCCTGATTCTCAGGCGGTTGCCCATGCAACTACTGACCAGGGCCGACCCCACTTAGCATCCGAGATCAGACAAGCGTGTGCAGGAGAACAGCAGAGCACTTGAGTGTAAACTGAGCTTGCGCATTCGCAAATAGCGTTGCCCTTATTTTCGCCGTAGTCTATGTAAATCTTTACGTAGACTACAGCGACCAAATAAGGAACGGGAATGGCGGCTCCCTATGGAGGCCGCCATTATCCGTACACGCTTTTTTTTTTTTTTTAAGTCACCCGTGATAGGCTACGTGACGATTAACGTAGCCTATCACGGCTGACTTTGCAAATCTAGCCGTGATAGGCTACGTTAATCGTCACGTAGCCTATCACGGGGGCGTTTTTGTTTTTTTTTCTTTGATTGGAATGGCGGCGGCGGCAGCCGGTCAAAAGACCAGCTGCCGCTCCCGCCCCGCACGAACACCCGCCGAACCACCGGCTGGACCCACCACCGGGAGGGACATTTGGCAAAGGTAAGTCCCGTCCCGGGGGGGTTGCGGGGTGCGAGGGGGGGCGGAGAATTTCTCCCCGAAACTTGTTCAGGGGGCCAAACACGTTGGCGCTCAGCCCCCCGAAGTTTCGGGGAGAAATTCTCCGCCATCCCTAGCTCCGGGCTGGATTCTGGATGGCCACAACTTCATGTATCCTCCAAACACAGCCAGCTCAGAGTAAATCATTCATGGAGACACCACCTTAGTCTCGTGTGAATGTTTGAAGTACAATGCAAGTAAATCTCCCCACATTTAAAATCTTGGATTTGGAGAGAATACCTTTTAATTGTTCCTTTTGTGTAAGCGATTGATTAATAGGTTTCAATAAATGGTGTGACATGCCCTTTAAATAGAATGTACAAGTGATATATTTTGTGGAAATTCAGTTATTAACTGTTTTGCTATCTGGTATCTCCTAATTCAAAGTTCTATTATTTATTCTGCCCTGGGGTAGATGGCAGTTTTCAAAAAGGACTCTTGCCCCTGATCTGTTGCACTGTGTTCTCACGGTCACATATACCTTTAAAGATGTTCTCATTATTCACATTATGAAGCCTAACATTTCCACAGGGAAAGCTTTCTTGAATAATATCTGGGCAAGACTTGATCATCATTACCAGTAATAACTTATGTGCTGTTGGAAAATACTATCTAAAAAGAATTGTGAAAGAATGATAAAACAGGAGTTCTTTTTATTATTATTGTTCGTCTTCCACTAAATTTTCATAGCCTAAATATTATTCTTGGTTTACAAGATTCTGCCTCTTCCCCAACACTCAGCAGCATTTCAGGGGAGCCAGACCTATCAATCAAAGACTGGAATTTCCAGTGCAGAGAGAAGTACACAGAAATTAAAGCCATAAATCCACATAATGTGATTTTTTTTGTTAATGTATCAGAAGCAGGAAGTACACGAAGAGGCTCATTGAGTAGTGGAGGCTGGTGACTTCAGTTTTGGAGGGGCAGTAATTCCATCCTGTGTTTTAGCTAGAGCCAGCCAGAGCTCTAAAGGTGCTGTCCAAGGTGCTGAACCCTTTCCTCACAATGGATTCAGCACCCAGGATAGCGCTTTTAGAACTCTGGTTGTTTCTAACTAAAACTGGAGCCACCAGCTTGCACTGTCATTGAGTCTGCTGTTCTACTGTTTATTAAGTGAACCAATGATGAAAACATAAAGGAGCTGAAAATAACTTAAATGGCTTATATCTGACTTGCTTTTCCTTGCCAAGAACTTCTAACATGGAGATTCTCAATGTGATGCCAGTGATCTATATTAGGGGTAGGTGGGATCATGCACCATCATCATGCTGCTTTGGGTCATGAAGGTTGCACTGTTGATTGACTATAGAATGTTCTTATTTACCAGTACAGGTGTCTTTCTTCTCCTAATGATCACCTCAATCCATTTCCCCCCATAGAATTCAAAAACTGCATTTTCTAAACCATATAGTTGGAACTCCAGGGGTGCGGAAGTGGATGGAAGTGTGTGTAATTTGGAACAAAGGAATGAAGAGTGGTTAAGTACCCCCTCTGCCACTACTTCTCCATTCAAAATCCCTCTCCAACATGCTTTTTGTCCCTTTAAAAAGGGGGGCATGGGGTGCTGTTACATGCATTTTTGAGTAGCATATAGTACAGTTAGGCCCTCAAAAGTATACGCTCTTGGTGTGACTTACATATACAAAATAAAAGCAGTCAAATGAATAAAATTCAGTCAAAACTAAATAGCAGAGACCTAAACACAATTTGCAATAGCAGAGACTAAAACAAATAATAAAAGATCTAAAATATCCACAGAGATAAAACCACACCGAGATTTAAAACAAAAACAATGCTAAAAGTAAAATACATATATTTTTGTAAAGGCATGAGAGAAAATGAAGGTCTTTGCCTGCCACCAGAAAGTAAGCAAGAAAAGTGCCAGGTTGGGATGGCACAGGCACCCAACTCTGTCCAGGAATCCAGTGGAAGCCCCCACCCCACCCCCTGCCTGCATCCCCGAGCTGCACTCACTGAGCCCCTGCCCCCACTCGCCCCCTGCCCATGCTCACTGGGCTGCCTGCACTCACCCGGGTGGTGGCGTCAAGCTCCGCGACTGCCATTGTTCAGGAAAAAATAGCAATCATGAAAATGAGCATATTTGCATATATACAAAATGTATATGCACATTTTCGAAAATGCGTATCTTTGTGTGTATGCAAAATGGGGCCATGAATAGCCCATACACGCAAGACTACAGGCAAGCAAATGCCTGTAATCTTGCATATATGGGCAGTTCCTGGCTCCATTTTGGGTATATGCAAATATGTGCATTTTTGCGATTGCCATTTTCTTTTTCAAAAAATTGAGATCACAGAGCTCGATGAGGCTGCCCGGGTGAGTGTGGGTGGCTCAGCAAGTGGCAGGGAGCTTGAGCGTGGGTGAACACAAGCAGGGGCATGGGCTGGGCGGACACCCAGAGAACCTGGATGGGGGGGCACCCACCACTACTGCCAGGTGGACCTCTCTAAGAAGGGCATTCCACAATTGGGGGGCTACCACAGAAGAGGACCCCTGCTGAACCTTGGTATATGGGGGCACTAAGAGCAGGGCCATTATCTCCAAGCATGGGTAGGAATATATTGGAATAGGTGGTCAGATACTGTGGCCTCAAGCTATGAAGGGCTGTATAGGTCAAAAACAGCACTTTAAACTGACTCTGGTCACCAACCAGGACCCAGCGAAGATGGCACAATCTTGGTGTACTATGATTGCAAAGCTGGGTTATAGTCTTTTACTGTTACAGTCAGCACTCTTGCCACCATATTTTGTACAAACTGAAGTTTCCAAACTGTCTTCAAAGGCAGCCCCACATTGCAGTAGTCTAAAAAGGAGGGCATAAATCACTGAGGTAGTGCTGCAGTTGGTGTACCAGCTACTAAAAGGTGCTCAATGCCACAGAAGATACTTGTGCCACTAATGACAGAGAGGGATCCACAAGCACCCTCCAAGACACAAATGTGATCCTTTAGGAAGAGTAAAAACCCCTTCAGAACATGTTGAACACCACTACCACAGATAGTCAAACCACCCACCAACAGTGCCTCCATCTTATCTGGATTGAGCTTCAGTGTATTGCCCCCCCCCCCGCCCATCCAGTCCATTACTGTGGCCAGGGACTCATTATGCACATCTACAACCTCACCTGGATCAGATAAAAAGAGACAGAACTCAACAGCATACTGATGACAGTGCACAGTCTAAATCTCTAGATGATTTCAATCAGTGGTTTTATATACATGCTAAATAGCAAGCAGGACAAGATAGAACCTTGCAGGACCCCAAAGTATAAATGCAAAGGAGTCAAACAGAAATCCCCCTGCATCACCTCCCAAAAGCAGTCATCCAAATAAGAGGAGAACTCTTACAACACTGTCCCACCTGCTCTCAGTTCAGACATTTCCGGAAGGAAAGCATGTGTGGGCGTAGCATGCTGTCTCTTTAATACTTGTTTATATTTATTTATTATGTGTGTATTCTTACATTTATATCCCACCTTTTTTCCTCTTGCAAGGAACCCAAGGCAGCTTACATTCTCCACCTCCTCTCCATTTAACCCGCACAACAGCCCTGTGAGGTAGGCTATGCTGAGAGTCAATGACTGGCCCAAAGTCACCCAGTGAGCTTCATGGTCGAGTGGAGACCAGAACCTGGATCTCCCGAGTCCCAGTCCAACACTCTAACCATTACACCATACTGTTGCTGATATGAATGAGATCTGGTTGAGACTGGTTAGCGTCACTAGGTAGCTGGGATAGAGCGAAGCCATCTATAGAGAGAGCTCCATTGTTATCTTTTCAATGTAATAAATAATGTTGTTTCTTTGAAAAATTGGAAGTCTTGCTTCTTCATACAGAACAGCACACCATGGGCGATAGTACTGAAAGCCAACGAGATCTCCAGGAGAATCAGCAGGGTCACGCTCTCCCTGTCTATCTCCTGGAATAGGTAATCTCACATGGTGACCAAGGCAGTTTTAAACCAGGCCTAAACCCTGATTGAAATGGAATCAGAAAAACAGTTTCATCCAAGAAAGCCTGGTTCTGGCTGAGCACCCTTACACCCCTCCATAATGTTCCCTGTGTTAAGAGTGGCAATCTTCTTTCCTTCTCATTGACATTGCAGAAATTGAGCTCTTCCTTGCTGAGCCATAAGCAGAAGGTCAGTGAACATCTGCATTTAAATGAAAAATTGGTTAGCACCACTAAGGCAGAAAGCTCTTCATAATTAGGGAGTATTAGACAGACAATATGGAAAGACAGATACAGAGCTGCAGCTAATGATTTTGAGGGTGAGGAGACGACTTGGCCGCTTGCTGTGTATTCTGCCAAGAGATGTTAAGACCTACTCACTGGGACTGTGAAAGGGCCACGTAAAGAAGAAATTTATAGAGAAGGAAGGAAGAGGCTGCAGCTCTGAAGCTTTAAGTTGGGGGTGTGAAAAGTGTGGGCCGCCAAGCCATTTCTGGCAAGCTGTCAAATCCCCTGTGTCTCCCAATGTGGCAGCACTTCCTAGAGGAGTGCTTATCTCCAATCTCTGATGAGAGAGCAGAGATAAGCATTGGGGGTGGGGGAGAGATGGGGGGCTAGGGTGAGGAGGAGGCTACAGCCTTGTCCCTTCCCCAGTGACCCAGAGCAGTGATCGAGTCAGGTGCATTGGGGAAGGGACAAGGCTGCAGCAGACTTCTTCCTTCCACATTTATTTATTTTATTTTAAATTATGTTTACCCTCCAAGGGTAAAAAAACATGACCCAAATCACTGCTTTAGTGGTGCCAATGGCAACGCTAAAGTGGAGGCTGGTGGCTCCGATTTCGGTGGGGCTGTGAATCCATTCCGGGTTTCAGTCAGAACCATCCAGAACTCTAAAGGACCTATCCAAGGTGCTGAACCTATTTGGGGGTTAGGGATCAGCACCTCAGACAGCTCCTTTAGAGTTCTGGCTGGTTCTGACTGAAACCCAGAATGGATTCACAGCCCCACTGGAATTGGAGCCACCAGCCTCTACTGGCTGGCTAAAGCAGCAATCAGACGCTGGGGAAGGGAGACAGCTGTAGCCTCCTCCGGCCTTTAGCGCCCCCTCCCCATGCTTATCTCTCCATTCTTCCTTCCCAAAGACCCAAAAGCAGCCCAGATCGATGTATGTCTGTGTCTAACCACCCCAGAGTGTGTGTGTGTGTGTGTGTGTGTGTGTGTGTCTGCGTATACGCATGAACCCTAAGAGCCCCCAGTAAAACTGAATTTAGCCCTCAGGGCCAAAAAGGCTGTGCACCTCTGCTTTAAGTAAACTCTGAAGGAAAGATACATTGCAGAAATGGTGAGTACACAATGAGAACAGAGAAGAAGAGAGAGAACAGTTATTCCACCCACATATGCTCCAAATGTTCCCATTTATCAGAGACAGCCCCTATTTTCTCAAACCTATCCCTGATAAATCACTGCCTGTATGTCGTCCCTAGTTTTGCCATTTGGGGATGCCTTGTTAACATTTTGTTAGCCTGACTTACTAGAACTGCCATTCTTCAGGGCTCAGTTCATCCACCGGGTTCTCCAGAAGCTAAATTGTTCAGTGGATCCATCTTGTTTCTAATGCTCACACATGTAAACAGTAAGCACACCTGGACATTAATGTACCATGTAGTACACAGTCTGCCATGTCACATGCTGGCTGAGGCTCATTTTGAGCTGTTGACAAAAGATTCTATCTTTTACCTGAACCATTCAAAAAACGAATGCTGACAGTTCTCTACAAAGTTCAAAATCTTATGGGAAACTGTCCTCTGTTTACCACTTTTGCCACCACAACTATGTTTCACATTGGTGGCATTCTACTCACCTTTATCCCAAGAAGCCCTGGAACAATGCTACATCATGACACAGCATTGTTCTAAGGGAAAAATGGTGGCCAGCAGCAGGACCCACCATTTTCCCCACAGATTTCCCCCTTGAAACAATGCTCCATCATGATACAGCAATGTGATCGAACGTGAAATTTCTGCAACTTTGCACACATTTGGAGGCTTCAAACAGGGCATGCTCGCTTGTTGTTTTGCAAGCAAAACTGAAATTCTCATACATCCCTCCCCTCCTCAACTGTTTCCAGTAGCAAGCAGATCTCTCACCCTCTAGCTGTGTGCCCAGGGGAAAAAAAAAAGGGATGGGCAAAAGTTAGATTGGTTCAATGGTTGGCAGTGGGAAACCCTGCTACGGCATCCTCTCTCACTGCCAACCAACATGCTCTTACACCAGTGGTGGTGAACCCGCGGCCCTCCTTATGCGTTTTGTCTTCAACTCCCATCAGCCCCAGCCCTCATGGTCAGTGGTCAGGGATGATAGGAGTTGAAATCCAACAACATGTGGAGGGCCACAGGTTTCCCACCCCTGCCTTACAGGAAGCACCTCATTCCCAGCATTTGGCTTTGAGGCCTGCAGGCTTCCAAGGGTGCCCACGGGAAAGATGTGTATCCCACCTGATTCACAAAGGCATCATGGTTGGGGTATCTTTAGGCCAGATTCCAGCATCATTTATTAATAATTCTCCTATTTAAAAACAGCAGATGAATAATCAAAAAGAGATCATACGCTGTGCAGCAGGGAGTGTGTGTGGGGGGGGAAGAGTGGCAAGGAGGGAGTCTCAAGGGGTCGTGCTCCCCCCCTCCGTCACCAGCTGTAGTCTCTGCGCAGGAGACAGCCTCCTAATAGAAGCCGGCTAATTTCTTTAGAAATATCTCATTAGTCCCACCCTTCGCAGGCTGCCTCTCTATTAAAATGTGATAAATGAATTCTGCCATTGCCAATTCCAGTCCTGTCCCCTTAATGAAATGAAGATGCGTCATGCTGGCAAGCACTCAGGATAGAGATAATTATTCATGGGCCAGTGGAAGTATTTCAATCACTGAACCCATAAGTGCTTCACAGATAATAAAGATTGGCTCTTTCTCTCCCCCGCCTCTTTCCGGCCCGCTTCTTCTTTGTCTTTTTCATTCTGGAGGACTCTGTAAAGAGCAATCTATGAGCTCCTTAATAAAAACATCTCTCACACTCACTTCTTTTAGGAATTTTTCCCTTCCCACCCCATCCTTTATTAGAAAATGTTAGTAACAAATTGGTGCTGATGGAAGCAAGTGTTCCATATGACAGGCCTTCCTCAATGTGGAATGTTACCTTCAGGGCTTAACGTTGCTGAGACAAGCCTCATCAGGGCTTAGCTATGGAAAGCCTATTAGCAGGGCACATGCTTTGCATGCTTCAGGCCTCAGATCATAGCCATGTTCAGGTATTCAGGGTCTGTGTACAATCAACACATGAGGAGAGGAAGCACTCTGCCCCCCCTTCCTCACACATTTCTATTGGCAGTTGGTGACTTCAGAGTCATGGCAGTTGGTGACTTCACAGTCAACCATGTTTTAGCACTATATGAATAAGATGTGAATAAGGAGCAGTGTTCCTTCCTCCCTTTCCTCCACACATGGCAAATTCCTACTTTCCTAGAGGATGTCGGGCTCTGTATGCTTGTAGGAGTGACTCTTTTCCTCCACTTATGCTCTGCTTATATATTTGTAGACAAAACAAATTTATTTATTTATTTATTTATTTATTTATTTATTTATTAAATGTATTAATCACCCATCTGGCTGGTCACCCAGCCACTCTGGGTAGCTGCCTTAAATATTACAAAGTTGCCTTAAATCTGCAGCATGATCTCACATCCAAGGGAAAACACACCCGATAGTCCTTACTCCTGGAACCTCTCACCACTTGACGAGGTGGGGAGCTTGTTGCAGTATGATGTTCTGGCCTGCAGTGGAGCCTATGCTTCCATGTTCTATTAGATCAGATGACACAGTTCCCAGGATCATGTTTAGATTGTGATACTCCTGTATGTTAAGAAATCAATGGAACTATTGAAGTGGGGGAAAGGTACTCTCAAGAGCAAGGATATATAAACGTGTTCCTTAAGTCAGGTCGAGAAGACAACTCAGTGGATTTATATACCTTGCCTCTTTCTTGTTTCAAGCTGTTCTCCTCTGCTCAAATGAACAAATGGCTGCATGTGTGTTCATAACACCCAGGCGTATATATTTGCGCGCACAGAGCTGGGTTCCGTTACACATAGGGTTCCGTTACACTGTCAAGTTCTGCTACACATACACACACAGAGCTGAGTTTCACTGGGCATTTCATCCATGGCAGGCAGTTTGTGGGTTATAATGAAGCTAAGAATTTGAGTGACTTCTCTCTTAGCTCTTTGCTCTCAAAAAGCCTCCAGGGTCTCTCTGTGCATCTTTGCTGATCTCCACAGCTGGCTAAGCTAGGCCTTGATGTGTCTTCCTGCTACATCTGCATTCAGTTTCATGTGAGCCAGTACAAGCATTTTCCCAGTTCAGCTGCTTTCAGAAGGGCTGAGGAGGAGGGAGAAAGGAGCAGACAAGAGCAAGGTGACAGAGCAGAGCAAATAAATAATACTAACATATATTATATATCAGGGTATCAAAGACTACATAAATAGTTATCACCACACACACACACACACACACACACACAAATCTCCTTATTTCCTATTCCCAAGTCCAGTGAGATTGATCTAACTAATATATTTAGAAAGCCAGAAAGAGCCTGAAGGTATGGCAACAAATCAATGTACAAAGTATTCCTCCTCCAGTTTAAGAGACTGGATTCAGCCAAGCTTAGAAACGAACACAGTATCTAGAGCTATAGAATACATACATTTAGTGAATCAAGAAATGGCTTTTCCAGCTATTTTTTTTTTTTTAAATGACACTGGGTTTGGCTGTGAATATGACAGAGTTGGTAAAAAATATCCAAATAAAACAAGAACCTATTCAGATGACAATTTTGAATCTCTGTACCTTGCTAAATAATGTAATTTGACACATTACATAGGAAAAATCCACCCAAACCTGGATTTGCTGTTAAGTGTACATGGATGCTGCCAACCCTTATTCTCTGAATATTTATGTTTGAAATATTTATAACCTGACTTTCAATTAAAGTCTCCAAGGAGGCTTGCAACATATATTATAAGCAATATAAAACCATACTTAACATACCACATTTTACAAACAGCCCCCCAAAATCAGACCAATAGCACCATTAGTTGGAGCAGCAGACCAAGACCCCCAAACCCTGCTGCCAAACCTTGCTGTATGACTAATTAAGGGCTCAATCCTATTGGGATATTCGGCTGCTTCTGAACACAGAGGCAACCAACTATCCAACACAGGGCAGGCAGAGCACAGAACAGATCTTCTCCTCCGTGCTCCGGCCACCCTGCATTTGCAGGTAGATGGCCGATTTCAGCTGTCTAGCTGAGGCGCCTCAAAGCAGGGTGGGGGGGAGGCTGGACGGCACATAGGAAGCATTGTAACAATGCTTCCGCTGTCCCCTCCCCTCCCCGTCCCCAGGAACATCCCTTTTTCCCCACACCCTGCGCTGCTCTTACGATCCCAAGCCAGGGACAAACTGTGCTGCCTACATGGCAGTGGGGGGGGGGGGCAGGAGGCAGTTTTCTGGGAACTGACCTTGGAGCGCTGGCTCCAAACTCCGTTCCCAGAAATGAAAAATCCTATGGCCATCTAGTCGCTGTCTAGTGGCCATAGGATTGCGCCCTAAACGTCTCCAAGGTGTGCCCTAGAAAATATGTTAAAAACAGCATAAAATGTGGCAACTAGACTGCTAACCAGTGCACATTATCGGGTCTGTTGGAGTAAAGCACCAAGGATTGTCATAAGTCATCTGAACCAGTGCTGGTTGATAGACAAAAATAAACTTTTCCTACTCCACTACTTTCTTCTTCTAACTACTCATTGATGTAGGCTGCCACTCTCAGGCTTTTCTTACTTACTTCCTCTTTTTTCATCACTAGTAAGTGTTCTTTTGTCTGAACACTGCAGCCATAATAGCTGCACTCAACCCTTTCTTCAGGAACTATTTGTTTTCCCAGAGATATGAGCTCCCCATACAATACAGTTTACTTTGGAAGTAGGTGTGTGTGTGTGTGTGTGTGTGTGTGTGTGTGTTTCTTTCTATAGCACTAGCCTTGCACCAGTATAACTCTTAACAGGGACCATATTACACCTCTCCTGAAAGACTGGTTGGCAATTGCTTTCCAGGTACAATTCAAGGTGTTGGTTTTAACTTTTAAAGCCCTAAGGCCGCAATCCTATACATGTTTAGGCAGAAAAATGGCCTACAACTCCGAGCATCTCTCTGGGAGCTGTATGACTTTTTTTCTGTCTAAACATGCATAGCATTGCACCCTAAATGGTTTAGGACTTGGCTATCTAATGAACCTACCTAGGTATGAAGTTCTGCAGGAGAGGCACCTTTTGAGGGTGCCCTTACTCACAATGGCCCATTTGTTGGGCATACGTGAAAGGATTGTTTCCTGTGTTCCCCTCAAATAATGGAATGAGCTCCCTCAAGAACTATGATTGCTCCTCACTCTCTTGGCCTTTAGAAAGGTTATGAAAATGCAGCTTTTCAATTTAGGTTTTTAAAACGTGTAGTTTTAATGGGTCATTGTTGGTTTTACTGTTCTTAAAGTTCTTATTTTTATTGTGTAGGTTTTTATTGCTTTAAATTGTTGTATACCACCATGGTAGTTTTTTTGCAGATAAGGCAGTCTATAAATGTATGTACACCTTGACACTGCTCAGAAAAATAAATTAAGGGGGGCCCATGGCAGGCACCAGCAATGGATCCTACTAGGGCAGGGGTAAACAACCTTTTTGGGCCATGGGCACATTTGGTGATTTTAGAAACAATCCAAGGCAAAATCACAATGTGGCTGCCATGGTAGGCATGGCAAAGGAAAAGTAACCTCCCCAAAACACTGAGTACAAGGCAGTGATGGAATCTGACACACTTAACAGTAGGTTTTCAGCACCAACATAAACCTATTTCATACCAGTGCCAGCTGCCAATAAGAAAGTGTATTCTATTTTTCAACAACAACATTAGTCCACCTGTGAGAGCAGTTAGGTGGGTGACCACACATGAGAGGGCCTTTTCTGCAGTGGCCCCATACCTTCAGAACAAACTGCCACTGGAGGTCCACCGTGTTACATCATTGCAGGCTTTTAAGAAGGCCTTGAAAACATATTATTTTACATTGACCTTCTCCTGATATGATTGCTGTTGTTGCTGTTATTGCCATTGTTGTCGTCGCTGGTTTTATTTTTTGGCTTTTGGCTTTTATTGTTGTTTTTATGCTATTTTATTGTGTTTATGTTTTTATCTATTTTAATACTTTAACTGTTTTCATGTATTTTATTGCTTTAAGCCACCTTGGGAGGGCCTCTGCCCTAAAAGGTGGCCAAGAAATATTTTTTAAAAAATAAATAAAATTTAAAAAAACAATAAAAAATGGGAGAGGTAGGACACCTTGGCAGATGTCAAGAAAAGTGTTTGGGGCTGCATTGGTGCCTGCAGGCACCATGTTGCCTACCACTGTGCCCAAAGATGCCAGGTACCGATGCCAGGCCTCAGAACAAGGCACTCCATTCCATTCCTCTTTCCCTCCCCCAGTTTTCTGGGGTTTCCCACACAGTCAGTCAGTATTCTGTACCCACTGAGCATGCTCAGTCCTCATTAGGTTGTGTTTGAACTTCTGCAAAATCTGGGGTTCACCCAAGTCTTCTGATACCCCCCTCTTGTGTGTGGATGCTGCCTTGTTGGCTACCTAAGGACCAGCACTTGAAGAATGAGTTCATTATTAGCACATATGATTTCATATGTGAGTTCTATATCTGTGCTGGCTTTTTAAAGCTGTTTTGCCATTTCTGTTTTAGTAAGTCATTTTTTAATCTTTATTTTTTTATTATATTTTTTTCCTGTCTTGTGGAAGCTGCCCTGGGAAAGTTTTGGAAGGGTGGAATATAAATCCTTAAAATAAATGGATAGATATCTGTACTAAGTAGCTGGCAATGAATATTCTGTAGTTCAGAATATGAGATTTAAAAAATATACAAACTTCCCATGCAACTATAACCCTTTACAGATGACGGGTGGGGCAGAGAGCTTTTCTGCTAAGATTACACTCTTGACAGCCCAGCTGTGATTTTATTCACAATGCACTTTGTGTAATACCCCCACATCACAAAGTACAGGCTCCGGAAATGGGTTGAGCTACCCCTCCCCTAGAAAGGCACAGTGCCATCAAATTTCTATGGAAAGCTCTTCCCATTGTATGGCACATTCAGCCAATTAAATAAAAGCACACTGTGCCATCTAAAGTGGTCCAAGCCACATTGAAAGAGGAAACCCTGCTCTGCCCACCTTTGCTGAGAAAATGGCATGGGAGGAAATGGTTGATCCCCCCTCCCCTTGCCACTCCCCTGCAGCTGTCATTTGTAATAGCTTTAACAAGCTCTGTCACCACCATGTCTAGTCTGGCCCTTAGCAAGAATGGAACAGTGCTGGAAAGGGTATATAATTCTTATAGAAAGCAAAGCCTTATTCAACGTCAACATAAGGCTTCTACACTCCAGAGCATTAATTGCAGATGTGGATGTGAGAAGTAGCCAGTCACTTTCCAGGACACATTGCAACTATTAGCACCTTACGAAATTACCATTGCCTCAATCGCTAACATTTCTTCAATTAATACTGTGAGGGTAATGAGACATTTTTCTTCGTTAATGCCTCTGTCTCTTCATCTCATTCGCCCATCCATTTTATCCTTCCTGTTCACACACAGGCCAGGAAGCTTCATCCAGCGCACCTCCTGCTTACATCCAGCTTTACCAGATGTGTAAAGGCTGCAATCATCACTGCTTTACCTGATGTGTTTCCTAAAGAGACTGATTCCTCACAAATTGTGCATATGTAATTGTAGAATTTGATTCTTAGCTTCCTCCTCTGGGATTCTTCTGCATTGAATAATTATTGCATTGATCCTGACAGAGTTGTCAACGAAGACTTTATTTGGAGGACATGGAAAGACCAAAATATTTTATTTCCCCCCCACTAAAAAAATGGACAAAATATCTGGAAGGAATAAAGCCTCCAATGGGAAGTAGAAAACCTAAATGGATAGTGCAAACCACAAAATGTAGTATAGCAACTAACACTGGGGCAGGAAGAGGGCTTTTGGCTACAAGTGATGTATGGCCAAAAGTTCATAGAATCATAGAATCATAGAATAGTAGGGTTGGAAGGGGCCTACAAGGCCATCGAGTCCAACCCCCTGCTCAATGCAGGAATCCAAGTCAGAGCATCCCTGACAAATGGCTGTCCAGCCTCGTCTTAAAGGCCTCCAGTGTGGGAGAGCCCACCACCTCCCCAGGTAATTGGTTCCATTGCCGTATTGCTCTGACACTCAGGAAGTTTTTCCTGATGTTCAGCCGGAATCTGGCTTCCTGTAACTTGAGCCCATTATTCCGTGTCCTGCACTCTGGGATGATCAAGAAGAGATCCTGGCCTTCTTCTCTGTGACAACCTTTCAAGTACTTGAAGAGTGCTATCATATCTCCCCTCAGTCTTCTCTTCTCAAGGCTAAACATGCCCAGTTCTTTCAGTCTCTCTTCATAGGGCTTTGTTTCCAGTCCCCTGATCATCTTTGTTGCCCTCCTTTGAACCCTCTCCAGCTTGTCTGCATCCTTCTTAAAGTGTGGTGCCCAGAACTGGACACAGTACTCCAGATGAGGCCTAACCAGTGCTGAGTAGAGGGGAACTAGTACTTCCCGGGATTTGGAAGCGATGCTTCTATTAATGCAGCCCAAAATAGCATTTGCCTTTTTTGCAGCCACATCACATTGTTGGCTCATATTCAGCTTGTGATCGACGACAATTCCAAGATCCTTCTCGCTCGTAGTGTGGTTGAGCCACGTATCTCCCATCTTGTAACTGTGCATTTGGTTTCTTTTTCCTAGGTGCAGAACTTGGCATTTGTCCCTATTAAATGCCATTCTGTTGTTTTCTGCCCAGCACTCCAGTCTATCCAGATCACTTTGAATTTTGTTTCTGTCTTCCAAAGTATTAGCTATCCCTCCCAATTTTGTGTCATCTGCAAATTTGATCAGCATTCCCTGCACCTCCTCCTCCAAGTCATTAATAAAAATGTTGAAGAGCACTGGGCCCAGGACTGAGCCCTGCGGTACCCCACTCGTTACTTCTCCCCAGCTTGAGAAGGTCCCATTGATAAGCACTCTTTGAGTCCGATTCTGTAGCCAACTACAGTAGCCGATTCTGATCCACACCACATGATCGTTGTTTCATCTAGCCCACTTCGAGCAAGTTTGCTCATCAGGATATCATGGGGCACTTTGTCGAAAGCTTTGCTGAAGTCGAGGTATATGATGTCTACAGCATTCCCACGGTCTACAAGGGAGGTGACTTGATCAAAAAATGAGATCAGATTTGTCTGGCAGGACTTGTTTTTGACAAATCCATGTTGGCTTCGAGTAATCACAGCATTGTTGTCAAGGTGCTTCCAGATGGATTGCTTTATGATCTGCTCCAGAATTTTCCCAGGGATTGATGTCAGACTGACTGGTCTGTAGTTCCCAGGTTCCTCCTTTTTACCCTTTTTGAAGATAGGGACAACGTTAGCCCTCCTCCAGTCATCTGGCACTTCCCCGGTCCTCCATGATTTCTCAAAGAGAATAGACAGCGGTTCTGAGAGTTCTTCTGCCAGTTCCTTTATTACTCTAGGATGCAGTTCATCTGGCCCTGGAGATTTGAACTCATTCAAAGTAATGAGGTGTTCCTTGACCAAGTTATTCAAACACATACCGGGAAAAGTCCTTATTGCAAGATGTTCTAATGCATCCCAATGGATTGAATCACTCTGGGCTTGCTGTAATTTATTTATTATTTATTTCATTTATATCCTGCCTTCTTTCCTCCTTAAGGAACCCAAGGTGGCATACATATTCCCCCTCCTCCATCTTATCCTCACAACAACGCTGTGAGGTGGGTTGGGCTGAGAGACTGTGACTGGCCCAAAGTCACCCAGTGAGCTTCCATGGCCGAGTGGGGACTAGAACCTGGATCTCCCAGCTCCCAGTCCAACACTCTAGCCACTACACTACTCTAATTTAATGTGTTGTGCTTGATAATCCACCAAGTCTGATTTCCAATGAGTATATTTTTGTTGTGTGGATAATTGTTGGTGTGGACAATTATCCTGAAGATTCCTTACATCCAGGTCTATCCCTTTTACTCTTGTCAGTGAAAAAATATGTAATGGGTGCCTGGATGTGCAAAGTCGTGTGCAGGCTAGACAGAGGTGGGGAAACAGTGGCTGGAAGCACATAAGGATGTGCACTGGGATGCACATCCAAGTGAAGTTCTCTATCAGGTCTGCAATACAGATGTCTGCCTACTTGTTTTTCCAGCAGCCTCTTCTCTCCTGTGGATGAAAGGGAGAACTGATTTGGGAGTATTCCTCCCATTTGCTCAAATTGCCATTCTGATCCATCCATCCCAAAAGCAATAGGTGTACTGAGCCACTAGCAGATTGTTCTAGGCAGGCTGTATTTTAGCCTCCATTTTAAGCTCTCCTATAGCTACTGAAACAATGGCACCTGAAGAGGTACTGGGGAAGGACTGCAACTCTTTGTCACAAGCTACACTTCTATACAGGAGTTCAGCATTAGAATTTAGAAGCACTGCCCAGTTCTGTATCGTCTGAAACCATTCATTAGGCTGACAGTTGTCCTTAAGTTCCAACACTTAGGTGGTTTAGTTTGTTCGTTGGATTGACTGCTATCTAGCCTTGGCAATCTGGAACCACCAGGATCTCTCTTTCTCCTGCATCTTGCCCTTCTCCCTTATCCATTGTACCAGGATCAGTACTGGAGTCTGAAGGAATTGAAGATGTAGAGGTATCCCATCACATTGTTGTTCAGTCGTTCAGTCGTGTCCGACTCTTCGTGACCCCATGGACCAGAGCACGCCAGGCCTTCCTGTCCTGCGCTCTCTCCCGGAGCGTGCTCAAGTTCATATTCATTGCATCGGTGATGCTATCTAGCCATCTCATCCTCTGCCATCCCCTTCTCCTTTTGCCTTCAGTCTTTCCCAGCATCAGCGTCTTTTCCAGAGAGTTTTCTCTTCGCATTAGGTGGCCAAAATATTGGAGCTTCAGCTTCATTATCTGTCCTTCCAATGAGCACTCAGGGTTGATTTCCTTTAGGATGTGCAGTGATTAGGAAAGCTCAAAAATACCACCAAAAGAAATTCAAAATTCTGCCTCAAAAAAGTGGAAGCCTCAACACAGTTAATGCTACAGAAGCAGTGCAATAAATAAAAAAAAAAAAACTAGGAAAAAAAAGAAAGAACCTGTGCTACAACCCCTGCCAACAGTGAGCTCTATCTGTGAGAAACTGTTGGAGAATTTCTCCTCCTCTAGGAGAAATTTGGTAAAATTGCCCCCCCACACACACACACACACACAATTTCTCTGCCCACAAATAGGCTGGAGGATTTTGAGAGGCCATTTGCGCACAGCTCTAAAAATAAGCAGGTGAATCTTGTTGATAGACAAAAGGGAGGCCTGTGGGTCTTCAGGCCTTTCAGTCCAGCATTTTCCACCAGTAACTCATTCATGACTCAAGGAAAATTCTTCTTTTGATGAAGTGGGCTTCAGCCAGAGAGAAAAGGTAGAACACTGAGCAAGAGCAACTGCCACTCAGGTACACATCCATTCATCAGACAAAATTGCTACTGTCATTTGGGATAACATCATAATAGCCAGAGAGGATCAATGTTGCCTCCTCTAACAATAAACACTTGGCCTGTTGGGTAGCAGAAGGAGATAATATTTGCCTATGATAAATTAAAGTCCAAGTCCACTTTCATTATCTCTTCTCTCAAGAGAAGCACAAGTGAAATCCCAGTGAGACCCCTCATGCATCGACTCAGAGGAATCCAGGTTAGGGCAGGTAAATCACTGGTAAAACAGTAGGAAATAATTGCTACTCATCTCACAAATGGCCCGGGGGCTGGGCACACTGTAACATTGTCATAGAAATCCTCTCCTAAAGCACACACAATGACAGTCTGATGTTATAAGAACAATAACACAGAGAATAGTTTGGGGGCTAAATGTAGGAATGCACTTACAGGCACATATGAAATGGAAGTTTTCCCTGTAATTCTAAAGAATTACACAGTATTTATTTATTCATTCATTCATTTTCACAATTATTTATGTCCCACTTTTTAGGATACAAATCCTGCAAAGGCAGCTTACAAGTAACATCAAATTACATTTTTTTAAAAACACAACGAACCATATAAAGATATCATAGCAAGGTTCCATGGTATGGAAAAACTGGATAGGGAGACATTTTTCTTGCTCTCCCATAATACTAGATCCTCTGGTCATCCCATGAAGCTGATTGATGGGAGATTCAGGGCAGGTAAAAGGAAGTAATTATTCACACAGTGCACAGAAAAACTATGGAAGTCACTACCACAAGTTGTAGTGATGGCCACCAACTTGGATGGCTTTAAAAGATTAGACAGATTCATGGGAGGACAAGGCTATCAATAGCTACTAGTCATGTTGGCTGTATATTACCTCCAGAATGGGTGCCAGTACACCTCTGAATAGCAGTTGCTGTGGAACATGGATGGAAGAATGTGGTTGTATTCAAGTCCTACTTGTGGGTTTCCCGCAGGCAGCTGGTTGGCCTCTGTAGGAACAGAATGCTGGACTAGATGGATCTTCGGTCTGGTTCAGCATGGCTGTTCTTATGTTCTTAACAAGTCATCAAGATCCTTCCCACAAAGCAGTTTGTCCTAGATGGTCTTTAGGATGGGAGAATAGTCCTGCTGGAACAGGCCCAGCAGTCTTCCTCACTGGCCTCTCACCTTCCCTCTTCTCATATATATTAGCTCTCACTTATATTATTGCAACATTCACCACAGAGTAAATTTGCTTCTGTCTGTTTATAGATAGACATTCTGTGCTGGTTTTGAAATTGTTTGTATGGCTCATGAGAGCAGATCTAATGAGTGACTGATGGGACAGCATTCTAGGAAAGGTAAATTAGAGGAAGATAAAGGAAAAGAAAAATGCTACTCACCCTTGAGTCAAGGAACATGATGGCTAGTTTTGCTTCAGCTCACTTCCATGACCTTTGCGTCCTATGCATGTTTAGAGAGAAATAAGTCCTAGCATGGCTGGCTGGGGAATGCTGGACATTGTAGGACTTTCTCTCTAAACATGCATAGGGTTGCACTCTTACTGTCCCATTTTCAAATGATAGTGCTAAGGTGTATCACTAGGGTGGGCTTGTTTGATTAGCATGTTAGCCCAATAGCAACCATCACCTTTATCAAGTTCCTTAGTGGACAGAAGAAAACATTCCAAAAAATGAAGCAACATACTCTGGAACCAGTAACAGATACACTACCTCCAGAGGCCTTACATGACAGCAAATATCTGATGAGTATATATGTGTATGATACATATGTTTACATGCATCTATTTAGCCTATGCAGGCATTTGCCCACATTACGTGTAGGGCTAAAGTGGGCACAGGACATGTCTAAGCAAGCACACCCTGCCCTCAACCATACCCATGTGCCCGGCAACCTAAGCTGAATGTGAAGGTCTGCATAGGGGCTTGTAAGCATGTAGGATCAAATGCGCTTACACAGCTCCCACTAGGGATGGGCAAACTCACCTGCATCTGCCTTGCACAGACCCCCACCAGCTGCCCAACCCTGTTTGGCATGCCGCGTGAGCCACTGGATGGTCTATGGGTGCCCAGCAAGTGACAAGTAGCCACCCACTCCCTCGCCAAGCCACCATTTTGTGCAAAATGGTAGCTCATTCTTTTTACGTAAATTGGTTTTTTATACAAATGGCAGCCATAAGGGAGCTATTTACACAAAATTACAGGTGAACATTTACACTTGTAATTTTGCATAAATAGCCCTTTTACAGGTGCCATTTGCATAAAAAGCCCCTTTGTGTAAAAAGAACGAGCCACTATTTGCACAAAATGGTGGCTTGGTGAGGGAGCAGGGAACATCACACTTGCCCAGCTCAACACGCACCGAGTCAGGCAAGCGCGGTCTGTGGTCTGGAGTCCAGGAGGCTGAACAGGGAGGGAGTCTGCCGGACACTACCCCCACCCCCCTCAGACTCCCACAACATCCCTAGCTCCCCCAATCAGGAACTCTCATCCCTAGTTTGAATGCAACTGTATTGCAGCTGAATGCCTGCATAGCTAGAGAAGTATGAGAATTTCATTTTTGCTTGCAAAAGTATGCAAGAATGCCCCATTTGAAGCTCCGAACAGGAGCCCAAGCACATTTCTGCCAAAAATATTCACAGATTCTCAGACATGTGATCATGTTGCTGATCCCCAATTTGCACAAATTTCCTAATTTGTACACATTTCCTCAGTAGACTGAATCAGCCCCATTTTTGTCTATGGAAGAAACTTGCATAGATTAGGAAACGTGTGCAAATTAAGAAATTTGGGGAGATTTGTGTAAATCGCCCTTTGGATTGCTGCTCCATTTTCTCAAACAGGAACTGGGCATGAGATTAGCAGTGAGATGATGTTCAGAGAATCCTAGAGATCTTGAACATCATTCATTCACCCATCCTTATGCATAGCCCTTCTCTCTCTCTCTCTCTCTCTGATTTCTCTCTTCTTTTTTTGTAATTTTAAAAATGTAATGTTTGAACTGGGCCCTGAGTGTTGTTCAAAGGCTTCTGATTAGTTTCCAAGCAGAAATCGAAGTGCTGGTTATTACCTTTAAATCCCTATATTGTTTGGGTTCAGGGTATCTTAAGGATCACCTGCAACCATATGAATTGTGATCTTCAGCAGAGACCTTGTTTTGTGTCCTGCCACCATCAGGGTGAGTTTAGCAGTGACATGGGAGAAGTCCTTAATGGTAGTGGCACCTAGGCTGTGGATCTCCCTCCCTCTAGACACTCATATGGCCCCCATACACAAGCTTTCAGATGATATGTGAAGACTGTTTTATCTTGTCAGCCTTGTTTAAAATAAAAAATGCAGCTTTTGTCTTACTGCCAGCAGGAGTAACTGGGTAGCACCATACAGATTTGGGTGGCTGGGCTGCAAAAAAGGACAGGGGGGACATGTGGCCCACCCCTGTCTTAAAACATGAGTATTGGCTGGACAAATAAAATCCTAGCTAGTTGGCATGGGAAGCCTAGGTGTTAGGATAAATAGTGCTGTTCCGAAAATTTTGATTCTTCTATTTTCTGTATTTGGCGGGGGGGGGGGGTGAAATGAAAATGCTGGCAAAAGAGGCTGGGAGGGGTAAGAATTTCGCATAACTTTCTCCTTGGGGAGGAGGCCTGGACTTCAGCTTACCCTTTTAAACGTAGGCAGCAGCTGAGGGTTCTTCTTTCTTCTTTTTTTATTTTTTTTAAAAAATCACCCCCTGTACTTGCAGAAGCCCAGGACTCTTCTCCAGCCCAGCAGCTCTTTCTGAACTCCCAGTATACCACATGACCTCTCCCTCTCCAACAGGCATTCAGGAAAGGCTCTGGGGCTCCTGAAGCTGTTTTGAAAAGCACAAGCAATCAGGGATTTTAGAGTTTTAGAAAAATTCTACTCTTCCTTGCAGCAACACAGAGCAAGCAATATAAGTGTTTTTCTAAAGCTCCAGAAGTCTCATTTGTTCTTTGCAAAGAAGCTTTTTGTTTTTGCAAAGAAGCTTCTGCAGGCAGGGAGTTCTTCCTGAATGCCTGTTGAAGAGGGCAAGGTCGTGTAGTCTCATGGGAGTTCAAGAAGTGGTGCCAGGCTGGAGAAGCCTCTCTGTAAAGGGTCTTGCACTGGGGGCATTTTTCAAGTAAAAAAAGGACAAGGACAAGAATATCATTCAGCCACTTCCCAAACTTAAAAAGGTATGTGGAAACCCTTCCCCCTCCCCAAGGAGAACATTCTCCAAAATTCTCCCCTTCCCTGTGAAAGAGGGAGAAAAAGTCCCTTGTGCAGCCAGGGTATTCATCCTTCCTAGCAGATACAGTGTTGCACTGTATCTTCAAAGTGTTAATGTACAATGAAGGGTAAAGTCATCACATTGCATTAGTGCTGAATTGAACATGACCAGTTCTCCTTGACAGACTCCATACAGCACAAAGGGTGCCCATTTAGCAGAGTTAGTGCATACCATAACAGAGTCCAAATTGAGCAAATTCCTATTATACTACAAGAGAACACAGCTGTCCATTTTCTGGTCCTATTTTTAAATATGTAGCCAAGCACCTTTATAACCACTTGTGTGAAGATGACTTGCTTGGCCATTGTCACGTCTCTTGGCACCCAAGCCTATTAAAGCGTTTTGGGTTGCAGACAGTACATGCTCCATTGGCTCCATTGGTTCTCATGCATTTTGTGCCAGACAGAGCATGATACATCTTAAAACCTAACCTGGACTTGGTGGGGACAACCACATTTGTTTATTCATGTGTCTGCCCCATTCATACAAACAAGGGGATGATTTTTATTTTTTATTTTACATCTGCCTCACCTCCCCTTGCTGCATACTGCTAACCAGTATCAGCCCAGTTCTGATACTAGAATCACATCAGGATGTGACAAATGTGCCAGAAGCAACCAAATACAGGAAGGTAAGATGGCAGCCAACAGAAGGTTCACCATCCCTTCACTCACATGCCCCTTTTGATGTAAACATTAGACATTTTCTGTTTTACACACAAGTTGGGTACTTATGTGCAATGAACATGAGTCCCCGCAGTTGTGTATATATAGGTAGACCCCAAAGCTACCTTATATTGTCTATGGATCCAAGACTAAAGAAGATACTATCCAGGAAAGTGAAGAGTCTTATGTCTCCCAGACACTGTCTAGGGGGCATAGGATTGCTCTTCCCATGAGAGAATTGCAAAGACAGAGACTAATGTTCTAGTACGGGCACAGTGTTGTGCATGGAGGAAATGCGATGCTGTGCGCTCTAGATTCGGAGCAGTATTGTGGCAATCATTTTCTGTGCCAGGATCCAGCTTGATGATATGCAATCCACAAACAAAAATTATCTTTGAACATGTCCAGAGTGGAATTTCCTCTTAAATGAATCACCAGAACATGAGGTACCACAAACCTACTTTGTGTTTTTAAAAAAATCATGGAGTGTGCAAATGAACTCAGCTGGTGCTGGGAGGAGCCTCTTCACAACATGCACTCACATCCCTGCTGTTGTCTCTGATGTGTGTGAATGGTGGTAACAGTGGAGATTCCTCTGTGCATCACTTGCCCTCCCAATTAGGTTCTCCATCGCAGGTATAAGTATGGTCAAACCATAGACTGGTATAAAGCAAGGGTAGGGAACTTCTTGATTGTGGTGGTGGTGGTGGTCTGAATTACCCCCCCCCACACACACACACACACACACACACTGGCCCTCTGTGAACCAGATGTCAGTGGGCATGCCCATGCCCACTGATGTCATCGTCTCACAAATTTTGCCTTTCTCCATTCCGAGAGAGATACAGAGGTCTGTGTTTCCATGGAGAAAGAGACTTGACCAGTGCTGAGAGGGGCACTGGCTAAGTTCCTGGCTTTGCACACCACTCATCCTGTATAGTGGAAATGCAGAATACCATTGTTATTTTGAGTTAGTGGTACACAAACAGTTCCTTCTCGTGTCTAGACATCCCCATTGGGCCTGTTGCTGTGCTTAGTGCTTAGCTATGCTTTTTCTTCCCATTAGTTCCCAGGTCCAATTATCTGTTTGGGACTTGAAAGGCTCGCAAGTAAGCCTCTGGTGAAATCTCAAGTTCAGGCCACTTGTTGTTAGCAGAGAAGCTAGGACGAGAGTTCTCGATGCTGGGTTATTGCCAAACATTCTTGAAGTCATTGGACTATGTCCAGGACAGAAGGGATCAATGTGATAGCATATGTGTCTTCCTGGAGACCCTCCCAACTGAGAACCTCGATGCAGGCTAGTCTAGAAAGAGTGCTGCGCAAGCCAAGCTGCTGGAGTGCATTTGTCACTGATTAAGGGGATTCCCAGTGAATGAAAGGCCATATGCTTATGTTCTTGCTTTGAAGCACATTGCTGCAAGTATTGTGTTCTGCTTTCTTCTGCTTTACTGACTGGGCATCTCTACATGAGTGATTTATTGCATGCTTGAGATTGGCCACTCCCAGAAGTTTGTGGGTCCTTTACATAACATTGTCAACTTCATAAGAACATAAGGAGAGCTATGCTGGATCAGACCAAGGGTCCATCTCGTCCAACGTTCTGTTCACACAGTGGCCAACCAGCTGTCAACTAGGAACCACAAGCAGGGCATGAGTGCAACAGCACCCTCCCACCCATGTTCTCTAGCAATTCGTGTACATAGGCTCAGGACTAGTAGCCATTGACAGACTTTTCCTCCAGGAATTTGTCCACCCCCCTTTTAAAGTCATCCAAATTGGTGTCCGTCACCACATTATGTGGGAGTGAGTTCCATAGTTTAACTATGCACTGTGTGAAGAAGTCCTTTCTTTTATCTGTCCTGAATCTCCCACCAATCAGCTTCATGGGATGGCCCTGGGTTCTAGTATTTTGAGAGAGGGAGAAAAATGTCTCCTTATCCACATTCTCCACACCATGCATAATTTTGTAGACTTCTATCATGTCTCCCCTTAGCCTCCTTTTTTCCAAGCTAAACAATCCCAGCCATTGTACCCTGCTCCAGGATAGCTCCCACGCCTTTTCCCATTTATCCCGCTTTCAAAAATATTGGAGATAAGCTGGATTTTTTTTTTTTAAAGTGGGATATCACCAGTGTGTAATGCCGGCATAGCACTATAATTCAGCCACTAGATGGCGCTGTTTCATTTAAAATATTGAAAGCCCCCCCCCATAAGGCTCCCGAGAAAGGGTGTTTTCAGTTCCACATCACGTGTTCGTCATCTAAAGGAGCCCAACCTAATCACGCCACAGAAATGGAAGCAGAAAGCCCCGGTAAGGCTGCAGGATTTTCCCATAATGTAGAGAAGTCCACTCTGTTTGCACTTGCTTAATAAAATATTTCTTTCACCCATTAGTGTCTTTTTTGTATTCTGAATCCTAAAAAGACCCATTGCCTCTTAGCAACACATCCTCCCCATGGGGATCGCACGCAGTGCAGAAACAGACTCGGCCAGCCCTGGGTGGAGCTGCTTCCCCCAGAGCCTGGCTGAGTCCCCAGCATCACACACACACACATTCCTTATCACAAACTGGAGAATACAGTGAGGATTCCTCCAGAGGGCAGGGTAGGGGTGTATGAACCCCACTCACCTGAGTCTGCTGGGGGGTCCACGGGGGGGAGGCCATCTGTTCCTCCCCACAGAATCCTCCCTGGCCAGTTCCACTCTGCAGCAAGTCTGTGGAGCTGCCGGCTGGGTTCATCCACTGCCAGACTTCCGTCCACTGCCAGTCTGCAGACACAAATGGTGTCTGGCATAGAGGACACCATTTGCGTCCCTGCTCTTTGCCGTGATAGGCTACCTAAATCTTTACGTAGGCTATCATGGCAAAGTGCAGGGACTCAAATGGTGTAGTGGACGCCATTTGCATCCCTGCTCTTTGCCGTGATAAGCTACATAAATCTTTACATAGCCTATCACGGCAAAGAGCAGGGACACAAATGGCATCCACTATGCCATTTGCGCAGACCGGCAGCAGATGGCAGCGGATGACCCAGACCCGGCCAGCGGCAGGTAGGATCCAGCCAGTGCGAACTTTGCGGGGGGATGGAGGTGAGTGGTCTGTTCTGCCATGGACTCCGGCGGGCCAGATTCTAAAGAATCTGCTGGTGGTGCTGCTGCTGAATGCCAGATCAGCCCAAAATAAAATCTCCCTCATCCATGATTTGATTGTGGATGAGGGGGCTGACCTGGCATGTATTACTGAGACCTGGGTGGGGGAACTGGGAGGGGTCACTCTCTCCCAGCTGTGCCCTCCTGGGTACTCGGTGCAGCACCAACGCCGACTTGAGGGTCGGGGAGGGGGGGTTGCCGTGGTCTATAGGAATTCAATCTCCCTCTCCAGGCTTCCTGCTCATTCGAGTGCAGATCTTGAGTATTTGTACCTTGTGTTGGGTACTCGAGACAGTTTAGGGATTCTGTTGGTGTACCGCCCACCCCACTGCCCATCAGACTCCCTGCCTGAGCTGACGGAGGTGGTCTCGGACTTGGTGCTGAGGACCCCCAGGATGATGGTCCTGGGGGATCTCAACTTCCATGCCGAGGCCGCTGTATCCGGGGTGGCTCAGGACTTCATGGCCACCATGACAACCATGGGGCTGTCCCAACATGTCATTGGCCCAACGCATATAAAAGGACATACGCTTGATCTGGTTTTCTCAACTGGGCAGGAGGATGGTGATCTGAAAGTGGAGGAATTAACATCTGTCCCTTTGTCATGGTCAGATCACTTCCTGCTGAGGTTTAGACTTCTGGCGGCCTTTCCCCTCTGCGAGGGTGGGGGACCTATTAAAATGGTCCACCCCTGAAGATTAATGGATTCCGATGGATTCCAGAGGGCTCTGGAGGTTTTCCTGCTGGTATGGCTGGTGCTCCTGTCGAAGCCCAGGTCGCTCTGTGGAATGCAGAGATGACTCGGGCGGTTGACACGATTGCACCCAAGCGCCCTCTCCCTCTGAGCAGAGCCTGGCCAGCTCCTTGGTATACACCTGAGCTGAGGGCAATGAAGCAAGAGGGGAGACGGCTAGAACGCAGGTGGAGGAAAACTCGTGCTGAGTCTGACCGAACACAGGTAAGAGCCCACTATCGAGCCTACTCTGTGTCGGTGAGGGTGGCAAAGAGACAGTTCTTTTCCACCAGCATTGCATCTTCTCAGTGTTGTCCAGCGGAGCTTTTCCGAGTGGTTCACGGCCTGTTACATTCTGGGCCAGGAAGAAAGACGGTGGAAGCCTCGGTAGCACGCTGTGACAAGTTTGTACAGCACTTTGAGGATAAAGTCGCTCAGATTCGTCATGAATTGGACACCACCATTAATGCCGTTCCATTGGTAGAGGCGTTCAGAGCACCGTCTGGTCCAGTTTTATTGGATGAGTTTCAGTTACTGAGGCCTGAGGATGCGGACAAGGTGCTTGGCCAAGTCCGATCGACCACTTGTGTGCTTGACCCTTGCCCTTCATGGCTTATTAAATCAAACAAGGAGGGGATGTCCGGCTGGGTCCAGGAGGTTGTAAATTCCTCCTTGAGAGAGGGAGTGGTGCCTGCCACTTTAAAAGAGGCAGTAATTAGACCACTCCTGAAAAAGCCTAACCTGGACCCAGAGGATGTTAACAATTTTAGGCCAGTGGCCAACATCCCCTTCCTGGGCAAGGTGCTTGAGCGGGTGGTTGTAGGACAGCTCCAGGCACTCTTGAATGAAACGGATTATCTAGATCCATTTCAATCGGGCTTCAGGCCTGGTTTTGGAACGGAAACTGCCTTGGTCGCCCTGTGGGATGACCTCTGCTGGGAGAGGGACAGGGGGAGTGCGACCCTGTTGATTCTCCTGGACCTCTCAGCGGCTTTCAATACCATCGACCATGGTATCCTTCTGGATAGGTTGTCTGGGTTAGGAGTTGGAGGCACTGCACTACAGTAGTTCCGCTCCTACCTGGATGGCCGATTCCAGAAGGTGGTGCTGGGGGATTATTGCTCTGTGCCATGGCAATTGTGCCATGGGGTTCCACAGGGCTCTTTTTTATCCCCCATGCTGTTTAACATCTACATGAAACCGCTGGGGGAGGTTATCCGGAGGTGTGGGCTCAGGTGCCATCAATATGCAGATGACACCCAGCTCTACCTCTCTTTCTCATCAAAACCAGGTGAGGCAGTGGCTGTTCTGAATCAGTGCCTGGGCATGGTAATGGACTGGATGAGGGCTAATAAACTGAAACTCAATCCAGACAAGACAGAGGTACTGTTAGTGGGTGGTTTGTCTGCCCGGCTAGGTGATATTCAACCTGTTCTGGAGGGGGTTGCACTCCCCCTAAAGGATCAGGTTCGTAGTTTGGGGGTGCTCTTGGATCCAGAACTGTCACTTGAGGCACAGGTGAACTCAGTGGCACGGAGCACTTTTTATCAGCTTAGGCTGGTATACCAACTACGCCCTTATCTGGACAGAGAGAGCCTAGCTACAGTTATCCATGCTCTGATAACTTCTCGTCTGGATTACTGCAATGTGTTATACGTGGGGCTGCCTTTGAAAACGGTCCGGAAACTTCAGCTGGTCCAAAGTAGGGCAGCAAGATTGTTAACAGGGACTGGCCTGCGAGCTCATATTACGCCAGTACTTTTCCAGCTGCACTGGCTGCCAGTCCATTTCCGGGCCCGATTCAAAGTGCTAGTGTTAACATTCAAAGCCCTTAACGGCTTGGGGCCAGGTTACCTGAAGGATCGCCTCCTCCCATATGTAGGGATGGACGAAAGTCCCTTACCTGTCCTCGAAGGATGTTCGCGGTGGGGGGGAGGCGCTTCGCTGCTCCCCCCGCGAAGTTCAGGCCGGGGGGGGGAGGCTTCCCGCCTCGTCCAGCCGCGAACTCGAAAGTTTAAAAAAAAAAAAAAAAACGCCCCCTGATAGGCTACGTGACGATTAACGTAGCCTATCACGGCTAGATCTGCAAAGTCAGCCGTGACAGGCTACGTCAATCGTCACGTAGCCTATCACGGGTGACTTTAAAAAAAAAAAAAGCGCGTACGCTAATGGCGGCCCCCATAGGGAGCCGCCATTCGCGTTCCTTATTTGGTCGCTGTAGTCTACATAAAGATTTACGTAGACTACGGCGAAAATAAGGGCAACGCAAATAGCGTTGCCCTTATTTTCGCCCTAGTCTACGTAAATCTTTACGTAGACTACAGCGACCAAATAAAGAACGGGAATGGTGGCTCCCTATGGGGGCCGACATTATCTGTACGCGCTTTTTTTTTAAAGTCATCCGTGATAGGCTACGTGACGATTGACGTAGCCTATCACGGCTGACTTTGCAAATCTAGCCGTGATAGGCTACGTTAATCGTCACGTAGCCTATCAGGGGGTGTTTTGTTTTGTTTTTCTTTTATTGCAATGGCGGCGGCGGCGGCAGCCGGTCGAAAGACCGGCTGCCGCTCCCGCCCCACTCGAACACCTGCCGAACCGCCGGCCGGACCTGCCGCCGGGAGGGACATTCGGCGAAGGTAAGTCCCGTCCCGGGGGGGGCGGGGGGGGTTCGGAGGATTTCTCCCCGAAACTTGTTCGGGGGGCCGAACACGTTGGCGCTCAGCCCCCCGAAGTTTCGGGGAAAAATTCTCCGCCATCCCTACCCATATGTGCCTGCCCGGACCTTAAGATCATCATCATCGGCCCTTCTCCATGAGCCCCTGCCAAAGGAAGTGAGGCGGGTGGCTACTAGGAGGAGGGCTTTTTCTGCTATGGCACCCCGGCTCTGGAATGAGCTCCCTAGTGAGGTTTGCCTGGTACCTACATTGTATTCCTTTCGGCACCAGGTGAAGACCTTTTTATTTTCCCAGGCATTTTAGCATTTTAGCTTTCTAAATTTTTATCTTTGCTGTTTTAAATCTGTATTTTAAACTCCTGCACTGCTGCTAGGTTTTATTGTGGTTGTATTGTTATATTGTGGTTTTAATGTTCTATATATTTTAAATTGTTTTATTGTGTGTTGTTTGGTTTTAATTTTTGTGAACCGCCCAGAGAGCTTCGGCTATTGGGTGGTATAGAAATGAAATAAATAAATAAATAATCCAGCCTCATTGGAGTCTGTGGCGGAATTCTCCACCATCCCTAGGCCAGGGCCTGGAGGCACACCAGGTACTGAAGCAGAGAGTGACCTACCTACCTCTCGCTTGTTGCAGCAAAGTAAGTGAGAGGCAGTGAAGGGAGAAGGAGGTCAGAGAATCATTGGTGGGTGGGGGTTGTATTTGCTGGGTTTCGAGGGGGCCAAAAGCTACCAGGTAGACTGGTAAGAGGGACGGGGGCATTTTTATTTTATTTTTTTTGCATTCAGCTTTTCTGAGTTTTCTCAGAAAAGGCTCAGATAAAATTTGAGTTTTCTCACAGGATTCTCTACAAATGTTTGGAAAATCCAAATGCTTTCCAATGTGAGCTGCACGGTGCTCTTCCGTTTCTAGTTTCCATGACACAAATGTGGTTTCAAAACAAAATACAATATGCAAACCCCTGACTGTAATTCGGACTCATTAATACTTAATAGCACATAAGCTGGTGACTTTATTTTACTTTTAAACTTCTCATTCATTGTTTTATATATTCATTTAATTTAGTTTACCTTTTTCTCCTTTGCAGTTAATTTCCTTACTGCACTGGAAGGTGTATGTGTGTGTTTTTTTCAAGAAAAACAAATCCATCCATTGTTCAAGTTGCCTTGAACTCCACTCAGCTGTTGTAAGAATTCATGTTACAAGACAAAAAATCTAACAACTAAAAGTGTAATAATTCTTGTCAAATTCAAATAACCCTCTGGCTATCTGGAGATTATTTTTAAAAAGATAAGGGATAAAATATTATGAATAGCAATTACTTTTGTACACATACTTTGTTTGTGATGAATTTGTTTTATTCTGATGAATAAAAACTATCCCTCAAACATGCTGAGATTGCATTGTGGGAATTTCCTTTGAATAATTCACTTGATTTAGAAAATTCATGACAAGTCAGTACAAGTTCCTTTAACATTAAGACCAAAATCCTATACAAATGTATCTGGGAGCAAATCCCATTGAACTCAATGGGACTTACTACTGAGTAGACACCTGGCATCCATGGGCAACTGCTGATACCTGCCCTGGGCAACCCTTAATTTCATTTCTGGCCCAGCACTCTGATCAGTGTCAGGTGGCTGGACATAGCCACCTACTTAATTTCCCACAATACTCCTAAACTTAGCATTGCTGTGGAGCATTCTGGGCAGTGGTGTAGTGGAGCCAGGACTCACAGGGACACAGCACCAATACTTCCTTTATTAGCAGGGATGCTGATGTCATCTGCCACCCCCCTCAGACTTCCTGTTTCCTCTCAGCTGAGCTGCAGTCCTCACAGAAGCTGTGGGGAAAATGAATTTTCTCAGCAAGCTATTGTTACACTCCTGCCCCCCCACTCCTGAGAGGGGAGAACTTGCATGAAGTTCAGCACTTACTCAGACTTCAGTTTCCTAGAAGGCAAGGCACTGGAGGCTTGTGCTTCTTTTATAAAAGGTTTATTTACACTGAGTGCAGGCCCACAACCTCACAACCAAACTCCAAGCAAACCTTGCTTCCTCTCAGCTGCCTAGCGATCTTCTTTTCCCAGACAATAACAGCTCTCACCTTTTGCCTGAAATTCACCCTTCCCCAAGCCTCACTTCCTCCTACTCCCTCAGGCCTCACTCAGCCCTTCCGCTTGGCCTTGTAGAACAAAGGTTACCAATTCAAGGATAACAGAGTTGGGGAAAATCCTCAGTCTCTTTGTACTCAGAGGCACTGAGTTGTAAGGGACCCATGGAAGTAATTTAGACTGACCCCAAGCACATAACAATATACTGTTCTCTGCTGTAATGCAAATTATTTTGGGGTGGCTTGCTCTTGAAAGAGCAATTAAGCTTTACAAAAGACCTGCTTCTGGTGGAGATAAAACTACTTGAACTGTGTTGTTGATACGGATCAACACAGCTGCCTGAATTTTTGAACTCTCCTTGGGGGTGTGGCTATGGAGACTGTCATGATGAGTGCATGCAAAATTACCACTACACCACTGATTCTGGGAAATTAAAAGTTTGACTAGCTATATCCTGGGGTTGTATCCAATTTTAGTTTTACTTAGAAATAGACCCATTGAAATGAATGGGTCTTAAATTAGACTACCAACATTGGATACAACCCTCAGGCACTCAGCTCATTTTGGAGTGCTGCCACTGCAACCAGGTAACTCTCCCTGGGCCCACTGACAGAGGAGGAGGCCCACCAGATGACACTTGGCCCAGGGACCCCTCACGCCTAGAACTGGCCCTCATAGACTTGAATAGGTTTGCACTGTAAACTAATGGTCAGAGAATGGTCAGAGAGAAAAGGGATCCTGGGCCTGGCATCAAGGCCTTTTCATGTTACAGAAGTCTCCAAGGAGAGGTATGTCAATACTAGGAATGGCGCGGATGCCCAACTGGGTCTGGGAGTCCGTCGGGCTCCCCCCACACACACACCCAGGCCATGCCCACTGAGTCCCCAGCCTCGCTCACCCCTGCTCACACCCTTCTGGACACTCCCTGCACTCACCCGGACCTGTCTGCAAGCGCCCACCATTTTGCCAAGTGTTTGGGGTTTTTTAACGAAAAAAGGGGAGCTAATTAAAATGTGCACATTTAAATATGCACACATTCAGGCTGGGAAAGCTCGATCTATGCGATATTAGAGGCAACATGGCGGGTGCTCACGGATGGGACCTGGGTGGCTCGTCGAGCTCATGGGGACTGAGCACAAGTCCGGGGGGTGGGGGCTCAAGCAGGGGCTGTACTTTAGCAGGCGCCTGCCGATACCGGATGGGGGTGGATTCGCACATCCCTAGTCAATACTCACAGCAAGGCTGAAAAGCCTACTCTTGTATATACTTAAGTGTAGGGGGAGGGTAAAGCTGGGGGTGTATTGTAACACCTCTGCACCAGATCTGGCACCTACCTCTCACCCCTGTTAATTCAATCCTGTTTAGTTTCAGAACTTAGACAATTTCAGTCCAAGACACTGCAGTGAGTAACCAAGCCAGATCTGATTAGATAGATATCCCAACAGACTGAGAATGTAGCTGAAACACATTACATGTTTTATTTAAGAAAATTACAAAACCTAATAGTCAGCATGGTAGTTGCATAAGTATCATTTGGAAGCTTTTCTGTGGCTACATTATCAGTGGTGAGAGAAAATGCAACATAAACTTGAGATGAACAAAGAAGAAGGTGGCTGACAAAACCAGCACTACGAATGTTGCAATTAAAATAGCTAATTGGACTGCTGCCACCGCTGTTTGAATAATATGACTTCTCCACAACTTCTCCTGCATTGTACTTGCATTGCAAAACTAAACTAAAACATGCTAAATAATCTAACTTCCACTTAACTTCATCCTGCACACTACTTGAATGAGAAAAGGCTAAGCTAAAGCATTACTGTAGGCATGTAAAAGGTGAAGTCTAAAACAAATTGTTACAGACAGAAGCTAAAAGTGAGAAACTAAAGTTAATTCATCAAGGCACAAAAGGGTTGATCAGATTTGATCAGATAGATCAAAGTCCAGAAAATATTCTCCAGAAAATAAAGGGTTTCGCTAGAACTTAAAGCCCAAGTGTCAAAGAGATCCATAGTTACCTAAGTTCCTGTGTCTGATGATCCAGTGAAGTTTGGTGGTGAAGAAATAAAAGTAAATTCATAGCGAAGACAAAATGCTAGACCAAGAGTGCGATGCCAAAAGAGAAACAGAGACAGACAAGACGAGCAAGAGAGAGCAAGAGCCCTTCCTGCATGAACTTCCTACCCTTGTTCTGATTAGACATGGGGGCTACCATGGTAGTGGACTCACTCATCCACCAATCAGAGGTGAGGTGCCCATGTGTTCCCGGTACCCTTGTGTTTTACCCTCATGTTTTTGGAACATGTCTGACACGTTCTCTCTTCTCTTCACACTTCCATAATTCCTTATCAGGGCTCCCTTGAAACCCCACTGAAGCTTCCTTATCTGTGTATCCATTGTTGACAGTACATCATAGCATGCTGTAGAGTACACCAAGGTTACTTGCACCTGCTTCAACCAGTCCTCATACCATTATGAATTATCATGCAAAAGGCTTCAAATACAGATATTCTTATCAGCACCTGAGCATGCATAGTAGCTCTATTCTTCATAGCAGCAGCTGTGAGGCCTCAAATTGAACCATCATTGTTGTGGCTTTATAGAAAGCAAGATTAAGCTACAGTAAGCTGCACTGTATCAATCAGCTCTCATATGCCCATAACATCAAATTTTAAGAGGTCACAAGTCCAGGACCTTCAGACACATGGGTCTGAGGTCTAGAGTATGAGTCTTGGGTCTTCTTCTGGATTTTCATGTGGATCTCCTCAAGACTGTTTATTAAGCCATCTGTCTCTTTTAGAATAAGATCTGTCCATCCCATAAAGTCTCATGGATGGAGGGGATTTGAGAGGCCCAGGCCCTCAGCTGGCTAAAGCACGTCAGGCCTAGTGGTAGTGAAGGGGAAAGAGTCCTGAGAGAGGGAGCTGGGGCTGGTTCTTTACAGACTGGCAGAACATCCCGGCTAGAAACCTGTGTAGATAAAAGAGATGGGATCGTGACCTTTGATGTGGAACTGTCTCTCATATTGGCAGACGCAACTGTTTTTGTTGTGGTTCCTTTTTTTTACCTCATAGTAACCAGAGATATAGATGGTCCTGAGAAATCATCAGCTGTGGTCTGAAACACAATGGAACTTCCTTACCCTGTCTTCCCCAGATGACACCACTGGGTGTTTATATTATGGGACTGGAGATTGTGCATTTGAATTTCCCCCCATTATCATAGCAGTAAGGGCAGGTTGACCATGCATTAAAAAGTGTATTCCTATTTCCTACTGACTTACAGTCTTTCTGCACCGTTGTGTTTTTGTACCACATGGCCTGACAGAACAACACAGGCAGAACTGCTGCTCACTTATTCTCCTTGAAGATCCCTGTTCATGTTAGATCCAAATCCCTTGGCACATGTGATTAGCAGCCTGCAGCCAAATCTCTTCCTGTAGGACCATCAGAATAATCAACTCAGCATTACTTTGGATGGATTAGGATGGGTGGCATGGAAGCAAGACAGATTAGATAAATAGGCCTAATATGTATTCAGTGTGTATATATTGATGTGTTGTTGCTGGAAGGGAAATATCAGATGCCTAAATCTTGACATAATTCCTTGCACTTTTCAAATAAATACCAGCAGAGAAACAAACTCCGATGAACATATCTTTTCCAGCTGTGATGGAAGCCTGTAGATTCTCCTGAACAATTTAGAGTACAAAAGAGGAGGGGATACATAAGGAATCTATGGGTTGCAACTGTCCAAATGAATCTGCTCATAGGGACTGAAATAGGTACGTAAGAATTAGACAGAGACTGAAAGCCAAAGCCAAATCGTTGCTTAAAAATCAAACAAGCTGTCGACAGAGGGATAGAAACTGGTGCTGTAAATGCTCTTCTAATCTGGCAGCTCCTTTCCCCTTTCCTGTTTGTTTCATTTCTTTTTTTAAAAAGGGGGGAGCTTCTTATGATACAATTGCCATGAAAAATCCATTTGAAATTGCCTTAGCATGGTGGCTGTTCCACATGGCGAACCCTTTCACATCCATCATACTGCCCTGTGAATTAGATGCCAGTGTGCAGCATGCCAGTACAACAAAACAACTCATTGCATGCAGCAGTGGTCTTGTGTGTCTGAGCCTTAGATGCACATGTTAAAAATTGAAATAATAGAATGAACACATAATGAAGTGCTAACTTAACATGCTGTTCATGTAACCATGGTGATGTGTATCAGCCTGCTAAGTGGTGAGGAGAATTTCACCACTCCTCAATTTCCCTGGATTCCTGCTCAGATGAGGAAGTGTGGCAAAATACCTCTCAACACTTGGCAAAATAATACAAATGAGCAACTTATTAAATGGCTGTATTACACCAGGATACATTTCCACCTGTTAAATTCTCATCTGTATTCCTTCTATTGCTTCAATTTTTCAAATATGGATCTCATATTGTGACTGTTATGTTATGTCATGTCATGTTATTCTGTTACAGTTTATTTCTATGTCACCTTCTGGCCAAAAAGGCCCCCAAAGCAGTTTCACAAAAATATTTAAATATCATATTCACACAGCACATAGTTAAACTATGAAATTCACTTCCACAAGATGTAATTATGGCCACCAGATTAGATGGCTTTAAAGGGGGATTGGACAAATTCATAGAGGATAAGGCTATCAATGGCTACTTGTCCTGATGGCTATATGCCGCCTCCAGTATCAGAGGCAGTATGCCTACATACACCAGTTGCAGGGGAACTTGGGTAGATCAGTACTGTTACATTCATATCCTGCTTGTGGGTTTCCCATGGGCAGCTGGTTGGCCACTTTGTGAACAAAATGCTGGACTAGATGGACCCTTGGTCTGATCCAGCATGGCTCTTCTTATGTTCTTAGGTTTAATATTCAAACAATACACTAACATGAAAGCTTAAAGCATCAATATCATTCACAATACTATTTAAAACTGGGCGGGGGGGGGGGGGGGCTCAAGGCCAAACACACCCTTCTTCATGTCCAAAAGCAAAAACCCATCAGAAAAAAATGCCAAAGGAGAGCTGGGATAAACTCTGGCTCCTTATAAGGTTTCCCAAGGGGATGGAGCAGTGCAGATGAAAAGAAAATTGCCTTGGTTGGAACAGCATCTCCCCCCTGAAGCAGTGCCTCCTAAGATGCAGATCCAGCCTTGATTGGAATGGGAAAATACCCCGACATCCAGTCCGGGGGTGGGGAGTCTGCCTTGGGGAAATCTGGGCCACTTGGGGCCCTGCGGATTTTCTGGGAGCCTTGGTGTGTCTGCCAGACTTTGTGTGGCAGCTCTCTGGCTTTATAGAAGGTGAGATAGACTAATGGTGGCTGCCATTAGCCTATCATGGGGAAATTATGGCTGTAATTGGTGTATTTTACACCATTTGCGGCCATAAAGCACTAACGTCTACCTAAATGATGGCCTTTTATGGTCACAATTTAGGTAGAAGTGCTTTACAGCTGCAAATGGCATAAAATATGCCAGTTACGGCCATAATTTTCCCAGGAAAGGCTAATGGCAGCTGCCATTAGCCTGTCCTGCCTTTTGTAAAGCTGGAGAGCCGCTACATGAGAAATCCAGAGGATGTGCGGGGGGGGGGGGGACGACAGGGCAGGCCACTGCAGACTCTGCAGGTCAGATTTTTGGGAATCCAGCTGCATTGGAGTCTGCAGCAGTGGATTTCTTCATTTGTACTGATGAGGTCTCCAGGTGCGGGGCAAGGTCAGGGGAAGCAGGTTCACCACTGACAGAATAGCGCCTCTTCCCCTGAAGTGCTTTTTTACAAGACTGCACACTACCCCTGTTCACACCTCCAAACTGCATTCACTGAACATGTGGAGGGAGAGAAGGGGGATTGCATTTGCCTGCACCAACCTTCACACATCCAGTCAAAGAAGTGGACAGAGCATTACACATACAACTTCACCATCTGCACAGTCTCCCAGTCAGTAAGCGCCAGGTGAAGACCTTTTTTATTTTGCAGACTTTTCAACCCATCTTAGCTTTAATCTGTTTTTACTTTCTGCGACCTGTGATTTTATGCTGCATTGCTGTTTTTATGGTTACTGAATTTTAACTTGTTTTATTTCTTGTGGCAAGTAGCCATGAAAACTCTCTTATAAGGTGGCCTGTAAATACTGTCACTGTGCAATCCTATAATATCTACTTAGAAGTAAATACCATTAAGTTCAATGAAATGTACTCCCAGGTACATTTTTATAGGATTGCTATCTAAGGGTTGGATCCAGGATCTGCCTTCCATTAGAGGAAAGGCTGCACACACAGAGACAGACACACTACGGCTCACTCTATTCAGCAGGGTCTCCTTGACTCTCTGTGAGGCAAACATATTCTCCACATGATCTCATCTGATCTTTGAAGCTAAGCAGGGTCAGCCCTGGTTAGAAGTTAGAACTTGGGTGGAAGACTGCCTGGGAATCAGGCTTCCTGCATTGAGCAGGGGGTTGGACTCAATGATTTTGTAGGCCCCTTCCAACCCTATGATCTTCTGTGATCTATGATTATTCCAAACATTTTCAGAGGGCTGGAGAGTCTGCCATTGGAAGGAGTGAGTAGGAAAGTTCACTTCTATCAGTGCATTTGATCCAGAGTAAATCTGGACCCAACCCTAAATAAATAACTACAGCTGGGAATTCCATTCATGCAGGGCTCCCAGTCGTGTAGAAGAACCTATATGATGATAGTCTACATAAATATTTAGGTAGCCTATCACAGCAAAATACAGGGACACAAATGGCGGCAGCTATGGCGGCCGCCATTTGCATCTCTGTGCAGGCTGCCCAGTGGCTGGATGTCCGGCTGTAGGTGGCCCCGGCCAGCGGTTCCATGGAGTCGCCGCGGAGTGGAGCCGGCAGGGAAGAATTTCGGGGGGAGAGATGGAGCACCTCCCCCACACCGCGAATGTCACCCTTCAAAAAGATAAGTGACTTTCGTACATCCCTATGTGCACCTAGTTTTAGAGTTCCATTTATACCTTCTGCTAAATGAGAATGGTCTAGCTATCAGACAACAAGGTCTTTCTCCAGAAAGTTTCCCTTGAGCACTCCAGAGCAATCCATGGATTCCCAAAGCTTCACTTATTTTTAAAAAGTCATATATGAAGTATGATAACAGCAAATAGAGACTGGCATGTAGGATGGTGAAGCAATATCAAATAATTTACCAACTGTCCTCCTCTGGGATCCACTAGTTTGTCCCTCTGAAATTTTAATATCTTCTTGGCTGTGATATACCTTTACTTTGGGCCAGCCCAATGTTTAAGAGTAATAAATAGCCCATTAAGGTTGCAAATATGGCATACTCAACTAACTTGTCCTTGTGGTCATATGTCTGTTTCATTTCTGCTCCCTGCTAGGAGTTCAAAAAGTCAACAACAACAACAAAACAAGATATTTCACCTATAATAGGCACCAGGGTGTTTGCATTTTATGATCTGTGCCTCTACCGGCTTCATCTTATTAGAAAAACAAATAGCATAGAAGGCAATATAATGTTTGTTGAAAGGTTTTTGAACTGATTTCACCCCAAAGATACTGAAATTATTTGTGCACAATTACTATATATCTTTCTGTCATCAGTCTTCTTACAGGAGGAATGTACACTGTGGATCTAGTCAAGTGAGTCTCAAAATATCTCTAGAGGTGGTGATGGTTGGGAACCAGAGTGACATTACCACCTACTCAAAAGACATATTTGATCTTTCATATAAGCTTGTCAACAAATAAAATGGAGTTTTGGTCTGTTTGCAGTTGTTTTTTTCCAGCATCTTTTACCTCTCTTCCTGCTTTGGCTTTTCTGTCCTCTCCTAGTCTTTCTTTTGTTTTGTTTTGTTTTGTTTTCTTCTTTAATGACATAGTCACCTACACACACCAGCACTGACGTTTCAAATTGCTGCAACAGAAGAGGAGACAGAAACACAGGCTAACAGAAGAGTTTTACAAACATTTCAGAATATTTCAACAGGGAAAAAATTAACAAGATCTTAGGAGAGCGAGCTGAATGCAACATAGCCAAAGAGCATTCCTAACTGCTAAGGGCCAGACCACATGTTTACACATTACCTTTCCAAAGAAATTGAGTGAAAGGAACTCTGATGGCCCCTTATTCTAGGCTAAGCAGCTATGGGAGTGGATGAGGAGAAGCAATGAAGTAGCAAAGCGTGTTTAACCATTTCCCAACTACCACTTTTCCAATGTAACTTACCCCACAGAGTTTTTGATGTGCCCTGCCCCCATTTCTCTGCTGCAAATCAGCCTTTCTCAAAGCTGTTTTGCTTAGAACAAGGGTAGGCAACTTGTGGCCCTCCAGATGTTTTGGCCTACAACTCCCATGATCCCTCACCATTGGTTATGCTGGCTAGGACTGATGCTGCCCATCCCTGGCTTAGAAGAAACAACCATTGGGGGTTTGTTACACTAATTTGTGTGCGACGTGCAATGATGGTGATAAAATAATCAATTTCAATTGTCTGTTTGCTCCCTTCCCATTACTCTGGGTTGAAAATAGTTTCCTGTTGCTTACAGCAGATGAAAAGTGCAGGCTTTCTTAACCTCATGCCACCAGAAGGCTGATGACCCACACTAAAAAAAAAGAATTAAACTTCCATAATCGACCACTGGCCTCCAATTTATCATCTTTTGCATTGACTGGTACTCCACTGCAATAAATTATTAACAAGTCATAATGCATCTGCCACACAAATGGGTTCAAAAGGTGACTAGTCTTGGATCACTCCACCGTGTCTCCAAGTGGACCCTTTCAAAAAGATCTTAATTTATTTTATTATTTATTATCTTCCTTAATGGAGGTGATTTTCCAAGAGAAACTCCAGCACACATCATGTGACCTCAGCTGTGTTCCCTCCACTTCAGCTTCCAGGAAATATCTACTCTAGCAGTCCCTCAGAAGAACTGACAAACTGAACTAATTGTACCAGGCCAAGAAAGAAAATGGTCTTGCTTGGACATGATGGCTCTCTTGGCATTACTCCTCAGATTTGGAGACTTGAATTTTATGCAGAACGGAGGGTGGAACATACAAGTGAATGGTCACAAAATTCACATGGGTTTCATGCTAGAAGTTCATGAATATGTAAACTCCAGACAGCTAATGGTTTTCAGGTGTGCAGCGCCAGTTCCTGGGTGAATGTAGCACAGATGCCACAATGGATTAAATAGGCAATCACACATGGTAAGTGACCTATGCAGAGAAGCCCTCAAAGGATAAATCATCAGCCTGCATAACAGTTCAAAACTTCTCTCAAGTAAGCTGCCTTTTCCCAGTATTTTTCTGTAGAAGTTTAAAAAATAAAATAAAAAAAGACTGAAGACCTCTGCTGCTTAGACTGTTTGCTTCCTCCCTTGCTGTTCCTGATTAAAGCCTAAACTTTTTTTCCTCCTGAATCAGAGTAACTTGCCAAGATTCAGTCACACACACACACCGCATGCTTCCTCTTCTTCCCACACAAATGCCAGGCTGTACTGTATTGTAGATGCTTTGTGAGAAAATAATCACTTTAGATACCGCAAGAAATCTTATGGCCATTGTCACAGTTCTTGAACTAGGTGCTTGACAGAAGTCATGAATGTAACAGACTCGGCCTGGGCTAGTATTAGTCCACATTGGTCTCACAAAGCCTGGTCTTACAGAATGTTATGCAGGAGAAGAAACAGGGGTTAGTTCTATACCACTGCTTTCTTTCTGGAGGGATTTTATACCCCCTCCAACCCCATTCTATTGCCTGTCATATAGGCTTAGGGTCAAAAGAATTACTTTAAATGAGTGCTTAGCAGCAACATATTTTTATTATTTTTACTCTAGAGAAGGAACAGGGGCCCCTATTTAAATTGGGACCATGGTATGGGGGAGGGCTTTTAAGATCTGGATCAGGCCCCCATACCTAACCTAGAGTAAAAATGAAAAGAAGCTGCTAGACACACATTTAAAGTAATGTCTGTTTTGGTCCTAAGTGCTTACAAACAGCAACCTGGTTCTGGGCTGTCTCAGGTCAGGCTGAAGATGAGGCAGCAGAGCCGGCCCTACCATTAGGCAGAGTGAGGTAGCCACCTCAGGCAGCTGATTTTGGGTGTCATGGAAGGAAGAGCAAATTGTTACATCATCATCATCATCATTACTATTCCCAAGAAGAGACGCTTGTAGGATTTCCTGTCTTCTTACTTAACCAGCCTTGGGTACTAGGCACTTTGAGTTTGAGATGAGGAGGGGGAAGCAATATTTGCTGTTCCACCTCAGGAAGCAAAATGTCCTGAACTGAACTGGCCCTGAGTGAATGCTCACATGACAAAATGTTCTCCCATCTGCCCATAGGGATCAGAAAATACAGCTGTAAAGCTGGAAACCAAAATCAATTTTTATTTTTTGTCCAGTCTAGGAAGACTTTTTTGGAAAAAGTAAGGGAGAGGGCATCTTCCAGAAAAGTCTCTTGGGGCGCAATCCTATGGCTGCTAGTCAGTAGGGATGTTGGAGAATTCCCCCCCGAGTCCGTGGTGGAACGGATTACCTCCACCACCACCTCCCGAAATCTGCACACACACCCCGGAACAGACCTACCTGGCGGCGCTGGCAGCTCTGGCAGCGGCAGCTCCAGGTCATCTTCTGGCCACTGCTGGGCTGCAGCCGCAAATGGCGGCTGCTACGCTGGCCACCATCTACGTCATTTGCGTCCCTGCCTTTTGCCGTGATAGGTTATGTAGATACTTACGCAGCCTATCATGGCTTGGCAGGGATGCAAATGGCAGCCGCAGCCTTGCCACAGAGTGGAGCTGGTCGGGGAGGATTCCGGGGGAGAGGTATGGATCACCTCCCTCCCCACCGTGGACTGCCGGCCGGAACAGGGTAAATGTTTCGCACACCCCTAGTAGTCAGTGGCTAGAGAGCCAGAAGATAGGTCGGTTCCTGGGAACCAAGCTCCACCCCCTCCCGCGCTGCCTTATAGGCAGCTCACATCGGCCCCGTGCTCCACACTCATAAGAGGAGCATGGAGCAGTGAAAAAGGGGCATTCCTGAGGGTGGGGCGGCTGAACATGCCGTTCCAACACTTTCTTTGCACCACCCGGCATCAGCCCCACACACACACACACACTCCAACTCCCCATGACTACACAGCTGAAATTGGCTGTCTGGCTGTGAATGCAGGGTGGCTGAAAAGCGGACGGGAAGATCCCTTCCACGCTGCTCTTGCCCTGCATTGGATAGGCAGTCACCTCTGAGTTCGAAGGTGGCTGCATATCCCAATAGGATTGTGCCCTTAAGAGTTTTTCCCTTGATAAAGACCTGTGTCGAAACACATTGAGAATTCAACTGGTACAGCTGCTCCTTTTTTATTATTATTTTGGTCTCCCATTTTGTTGTTCAGCCATTCAGTCACGTCCGACTCTTCGTGACCCCATGGACCATCCACCCCCCTAAATCCCTAAACACAATTGGCACATCAGGGAGAATATTATTGTTTTCCTGCTTGTGTGTTTCCTGCAGGCAGCTGGTTGGCCACTGTGAGAACAGAATGCTGAGCTAGATGGACCTTGGTCTGATCCAGCATGGCTCTTCTTATGTTCTTAAGATTAACCTTCAAACCTTGCAATCATTCCTCTCTCTCTTTTTTGCAAGCAAAGCATTGTTTTATACCATGGCCTGTGATTCTCCCAGTGAATACTGTTGCATTGGCTTTTGTTACTATATCAAAAAGGGCCTTGGCTTGGATCACTGTAGATTACATCACATGTTCAAATAAGCAGATGTCTCTACGCTGATGAGAGTAATTCATAGGGTGGCCACATGTCCTTCTTTACATGGAACTATCCTCTATTTGAAGGTATCTCCTATTTGAGGGCTGTCCAGTCCAACCTGTCCAGTGTCAACATAAAGAGCCTTGAGGTTCCCATCAGCAATGAACTAATGGACAGCAGACAGGGCGGGCAGGCACATTGGTCACCTGGTCACAGTCGCCCCCACTATGGCAAGATGTATCATATTTCTATTTATAGTAATTATTTCTAAATTTGCATCTATACATATAATATACTACACATATAAAACAGTATATGCACATTTTATGAAAATCTGTGTCTTCTTTTTGGGTGATGTGTCAGTGGCCATCCTCATAATTCAATATAGCCATCTTATGTCCTTTCCTGTCTTAAACTACACTTTGGCTTTCTTCTAACAGAGCATTGATCCTTAATAGAGCGATTGAGATTGCGCTTTCATGGAAGTTTGTGGGCTCTTTACAAGACGCCATGAACCTCCAAGGTGTCTCCTGGACCTGCACTAAATGCCCACTGTTCCATTTTTAAAGAGATCACAGATAGTGAGCTATCAATTTTCCCCGCTGTGTTCCACTTGAGTTTCCTCCGTGAAAAGAGGAATAGTGGCAAGAAGAGGAGCGAGATCAATGAAAAATAATGGAAGACTCAGATAAGGGGGAGAAGGATGGGGAAAGGGGAGGGGGAAAGGAAGTGGGTGAAAAGGGGAGTCATCGTGATCCTGCATTTAAAACAGAAACAGAAAGCCCCGTTTTAAACACAGGATTTTAGGCTGGTGTAGAGATGCCCTGTGTCTTTGTTATGGGGTTGCTCAGGGATCAGCTCCAGGTTTCAGTGGGCCATCCCATTGCAATGTGTGATGGGCTACCTCAGCTCCTCTATCTCATCTCCCTCCCCCTCCATCCTATAAAAGCCTGCTATCAATGGATGGGTGGTGGATGGGCAGAACTTCCCTTCATACCCCAGGGAGAGAGGGGAAGAGGATGCTACGATGGCTCCAGTGGAGGAAGGGGACATGGCATTGTTACTGGGAAGGAGGGGGGAGGGGCAGTGACAAGGAGGCCATGCAGGATGCTCAACACTTGTCCAGCTGTGCTGCCAGGCCTCAGTTAGCTATTCCCCATTCTTCCCAATGTTTATACTCTGAAGATGGTTCAGAAACTCCAGCTCATGCATAATGCGGCCACCCGAGTATTAGTGGGGGCAAGGTGATTTGATCAAATAATGCCTATACTGTGCCAGCTGCACTGGTTACCAGTGTGTTTCCGAGACCAATCCAAAGTGCTGGTTTTGACTTTTAAAACCTTAAATGGTTTGGGACCAAGTTACTTGAAGGACCACCTTCACCCATATCAGCCTGCCCACGCTTTAAGATCAGAAAGAGAGGCCCTTATTTGCCCACCCATGAGAGCAGTCAGGTGGGTGATCACATGTGAGAGGGTCTTCTCTGCAGTGTCCCCACATGTTTGGAACAAGTTGCCATTGGAGATCTGTCATGCTCCATCATTGCAGACTTTTAAGAAGGCCTTGAAAACATAGTGCTTTACCATGGCCTTCTCTTGAGATAACAGCTATTGTTGCTGGCTTTATTGTTGGCTTTTATTGTTGTTTTTATGTTTTTATCACTTTTAATATTTTAACTGTTTGAATGTATTTTATTGCTGTAAGCCACCTTGGAGGGCTTCTGCCCTGAAAGGTGGCCAAGAAATGTTTTAAATAAATACATAAAGACCATGCATAGATTCACCACATCAGTAATGGTGTGCATAACAAATTGGCATTAACAATCTTATTACCAGGCCATGGCCAAACAACACAGCCCCCACCCAAAGAATGCAGTAAGCAATAGGGTTATTCACATTGAGGTAGCAGAGGAACAATTGGCCCTAATCCTGTCCAAAACACAACAGAGAGACAGTTTGTGCACATGGGGATTTTAATCTAAATAAGCATTGCAGGGCAAAATAAAGGAAGGGGACAAGATAAAAGAATGATTTCCTTTGGGTTAGGGTGAATACATTGAGAACATTATTTTACTGTGGAGTTCTCAGGATATGACTGCTATTGTTGCTGGTACTGCTGTTAACATAGTTGCTGGTTTTATTCTTGGCTTTTATTGTTGCTTTTATTGTTTTTATGTTATTATCACTTCAAATATTTTAACTGTTTTTATGTATTTTATTGTTGTAAGCCTCCTTGGGAGGGCTTCTGCCCTGAAAGGCAGCTAAGAAATATTTTAAATAAACAAATAAACAAACATAAGGAGAGCCCTGCTGGATCAAATCAATAGCCTGTCTTACCCAGGATCCTGTTGTTTCCCACAGTGGCCAATCGGATGAGTTGATCACTGGGAAGGTGAGGATGTGGTGGTCCAAGAAGAATTGCATGAAATGTGCTTTCAAAATATGAGATTTAAAACAGAAGATGACAAGCATACGGATGGTTTGGTCCACGTAGTACCCAGAACCACACCTCCACAATCACATAAACAAATAAACAAAATAGGCCTCACTGTTTGGTCAGATATTACAGATATCAGTCTTTCCATACAATTGCAGTTACCACGCAATGACTTTTTAAGCAATGACCAGGCCACATAACAGTTGTTTGAATCTTCCCTCTGTGTCTGTGTTTTGGGTTTTCCCTATCTCACTGGCAGCTTCGTTACAGGCCAGCAAGATTTTCACCCCAGTCCCATTTTAGTACACTATGGTTGCAGCAGAAGATAGGTGTGTTGCACATATGAATGTGTATCCCGTTAAAAATAATGTAGTGTGGATGAGCAATATCCACGTTCAGATGTGCTTCATGTCACCCATCTAGACTGCATTACTTTCCATGGGATGCACATCCAGTTGCACATACATCCAAATGTACATCCCCATTCTGCTGCAACTAGCCACTTCTGTACAACTAGATCAGAAGAAAGGAGTACCAGCCCAGTTTCCAGTTGCCTTGGAGAGTTGGATACATTCTTCCGAGACACCCATTGCCTTGCAAACAGTTTGGTAAATGGGTGCAGAAAATGATCAAAAAGTGGTGAGCACTTTTTTATGAGGGACAAAAGGGTTCCCAAACACACTTCCACCCCATTCCAACTCAGCACTAGTTCTAAACCAGAATTTATGAATCGTTGAAATGTATACTTGCAGCACCCTCTGCTGGTAAAGGAGAAAGAAGAAAGAAAGAAAAAAAGATGAACTACTTTTGTTGAATAATGTGATGCAAAAGTCCAGAAGTGTGGTCTGGCCGTCTGCTGTCTCTCAGAACATGTGGAGAGTTTGAGATGCATTAAAGGGCAATGCACAATAATAGCAAATATAAGAGTAGCACGCAAGCATGCACAAGCACATATTCTTCCTAAAATCTCGAGACCTCTTTCAGGATATTATAGAAATGATAATATCCATCGGCATGTCACTATTTGCAACAATCCTAAGGTAGAGAACACCCCCCTGGGGGGGGGGGGCTTTGGCAATTGTTTTTGTCACAATGCTGACTAAAATTCTTATGTGAAATTCTAGCTATTATGGGGCTTTTTTAACCAGTGGAACCAAGTTAATCAAGTTGCTGCTACCTCTTGAGAGTTACCAGCTCAATATAAATTGGAGCGAATGTACGCTATACATTCTGTTCTCCAGCTGTCTCTTTAAAATGACTCTCCACCACCCCCTCCACATCCAGGTCCCTTGAAGAATTCAGTCTTTCTGAATTCCTGTATGAAATGTCCTAATGTACAGATCACAGCTTAGGGCGCTATCCTATGGGGATAGTTGGCTGCCTCCGAACTTGGAGGTGGCTGACTATCCAATGCAGGGCGGGTGGAGCACGGAAGGAATCTTCTCCTCTGTGCTCTAGCCACCCTGCATTTGAGGCTAGACAGCTGATTTTGGCTGTCTAGCTGAGGACATCAGAGCAGGGTAGAGGAGGCTCGATGGCGCATAGAACATGTTGTAATGATGCTACTGTGGTCTCCTCCCCTCCCTGCCCCCAGGAATGCCCCCTTTTTGCCTGCTTTACGTTGCAGTTAAAAAAGCAGAGACAGGGACAAACTGCACTGCCTATGAGGTGGGGGCGAGGGGAAGGGGTGTGAGGTTTCTGGGAAATGAACTCAGAGTCCTGGCTCTGAGCTCAGTTCCCAGAAACTGAAAAATTCTATGGCCATCTATACACTGTCTAGCAGCCAGCCATAGGATTGCTCCCTTAGTTATTCAACTGATTTTGCACTTCTCTGAATGTTGCAACTAGGAATGGGGGAGAAATCTGTTCAGTACCTGATTTCACACTTTCAAACCACTATGCAAACTGAAACTCCATAATCCTTCAAAATTTACACTTCTCTGAATTTTGCAATGGAGTCCTCCAATCAAAACATACATATATCATGGCAAATAACATTGAAACATGCATTATATTAACAAAATTGTTTGCAAAATGTGTATATTAGGCCAAATTGTATACAAAAAATGCATTTATTAAGAGAAATGTGCACAACGATCATTATGAATTTTCATGAAAACTTTTTTTAAAACTCTTATGTTCAAGTCAGATTAACCAAATGTAAGATTGGAAAAACGAGAAACTGAAATTAACTCATCCCTAGTATCAACACAGTTTTCTCAGTATTTTAAATATATCAACATATTTAAATATTTTGAGAGGAAATACATAATACATATTAAAACAGTTTTATAGATTAATGTGGAATGGAACATAATGGAATTAGGGGTAAAACATGTGAGAGTGATATGAACCAGAAATAGATTCATCCATCCCTATGCCACATTGTAATGTTTTCCACTGATGATTGCATGACTTCCTATTTCAGGGAGACCTATCAGTGGCAGACATCCTATTGGGGTTCTCTGACAGGCAACAAAAACCTCCATGCGATGGAAGGAGAAGGTGTATGCGATGAAGGATGTGGTGGATTTTGGCATAGGTTGGATTCATTTTACCTGTTCCTGTTTTGGCTTAGGTTGTACTCCTTTCAGTGAATACCAGGTGAATATCTGGTGAATACCTTTTCATTCCCCCAGTATTTTAGCAGTTTAGCTTCCTAGGCTTTTAGCTCCAGTGTTTTAAATCTGTATTTTAAATCTCTGCATTGCTGCTAGGTTCTATTCTGATCGTACTGTTATATTGTGGGTTTAAGCTTTCATATTTTATATTGTTTTATGATGCACCTTGTGGTTTTAATTTTTGTGAACCACCCAGAGAGCTTCAGCTATTGGGCAGTATAGAAGTGAAATAAAAATAAATAAATAAATCAGAGTACTTGTCTTCCAGACTCACAACAAGCTTGCATGTGGAATTGAGTCATCTGAAAGGACTCAGAATTCCTTTAGGGTGCAATCCTATGCAGATAGGCAGCCACCCCTGAACTCAGAGGCAAATGCCTGTCTAATGCAGGGCAGGAGAAGCATGGAGGGGATCATTCCCTCCACGCTTCTCCTGCCCTGCATTTGCAGCTAGACAGCCAATTTTGGCTGTCTAGCTGCAGGAGGGTGGAGTGGTGGAGGAGGCTGCCGGACGATGCATAAGATGTGTCGCACCGGCATTTCCACCTTTCCCGCCCCAGAGCGCCCCCTGGAATGCCCCGTTTTGGCCACTCCATGCTCCTCTTGTTAGTACAGAGCATGAGGCTGTTCCGCACTGCCTGCAAGGCAGCGCAGGGCAGGGAAAAGGTCGGTTCCTGGAAAACCAGATATCCTATGGCCATGTAGCCACTGACTAGCAGTCATAGGATTGCTCCCTCTGGAGGTCTAAAATATTTGACTTGCTGAAAGCCTGTTCACCCCAATGTTGACTAGGAATTACCACCCAAACATTCCATATGGCTGGAGTGCAGGAGAGCAGAAAAGCTGAAAGAGTGCCCTCAGTTTTAAAACTAGAACTGGCTGGACAAGCCCCTCGCTTCCTTTTTCATATGCCACAATGAAGTCAAGAAAGCCAGTGTACCTTGCTTTTAGATCTTTTCCATGAACTACAATTCCTAGCAGTTGAGTGCATGCCCTAAAATCAACCCCACTCCAACACAATTCCTGTTCATTAAAGGGGAAAAAAAAATCTGAAATCACAAGAAAGCCCCAAGGCAAACAGACTAGACCAAAATTGTATTACAAATAGGATGTGATAGACATGCAATTAAACTTACCTGGGAATAATAATAAATTATCCATGAAGTTCCAAAGGAGCCAGCAAATCATTGCAAGAAACACGTAAGTACTGTGAGCATGTTGTGCAATGAAGTTACTCCCTTTTGTCTGTCCTGAATCTACTGCCATTCTGTATTACCTAAAGCACAGTAAACACTTTCCACCCAGAGAGCAGGTTGATCCTAAATTATACAATCATCGCTGATATCACCCCACCCCAATCCTTCTCCTCCAAGGAACTAGAGCAGGCAGAGATGAAGGCCATCAAGGAACCACCCACATCAGGAGACTGGGAGGAGCATACACTCTTGGGGAAGATGACTGTGGGTCCATCCCTGCAGGAGGAGGGAAGCTCTGAGGTGGAGGCTAGGTGACCACCTAGCTCCCAAGAACATCATTGTCTTAAGAGGCAGGCTAGTAGAGCTTCTTTGAGAAGAAGTCCTCCATTACAAAGGAGGACTACACAAGAGGAAAGGACTCCCTATTAGCAAGGCCTTCCTCATGAGTAAGACTTTTTGAGTGCCTGTAATGAACTGCAGCTGAGTCCTGGGTGGGGCTCTGGAGGCTCTGGCTATATAAGCCTTCACACAGTGCTTACTAGCTGTTGGAATCAACATCTTACTTTTAGTTCTAATGTTTTGGATCTTTGATGGAACCTCTGTGCTGCTGTCCTCTTGACTCTGCTTTGGGGGCTGGATTTCTGTTTGACTACTCTCCCTTGGACCTTGGCTGCACCTCAGACCTGTCTTCTGGAAACCACCTACTTGCCTGGTAATACTGTGCTTTAACCACTGCCAGTATTCTGACTACTCTTGCCTTAAACTGCTCCCATATTGGACTGATACCTCTGTGCTTGACTATTTGCCTACCCAATTGACTTGCCTATTGGATTTGCCCCTTTATTTGCTTAACACAGAGTCTCACTGAGCCAGAGCAGGGCAGCTATCAAAATTCTTATAGTTTTAAACAGGCAGTTTGTGTGCAGAGGAAAAGATTGCTGAAGATCTGTCAGTGAGGGCAGATCCAGAGACTCTTAGTGGTGTTTTGGGTAAAACCTTCCTTCCACAACAACATAGCTATGTGCAGCACTTTGTTTTTCCTTATGGGATGAATGGCAATAATTCACTTATAAGAGTAAAGGATCACTTGGGGGCAGCACTGTGGTTGGGTATAAACCTGCTCTCTATTCCTAGTGACCCCATCCATTAAGAAAACAAGCCTGAACCTATGCTCATGACATCATTTAAATTGTGATGGATCATTAGGGGCCATAGATTTTGAAACACGGTTTGTGGGTTTAGGCTATTGATAAAACAAAAATATTATATGATTACATCCCTCAGTGCTTATAAACATATCTGCAATGCTTCTAAAGTATCCAGCCGCTACCAGTTTCTTTATTATTTGACCATTAGCACCTGTCCGAGAAGAGTGTTGCTTTCATTTTTAAACACTGAATCAAAGCAGATTGACTGTTCTCAGTCCCATTCATGCCCCCTGCATTTCCACACACAACTTTAAATGACAAGATGTGTGCTTTATCACAGCATCACCCAAGCTGACTCCTTTAAAGGGGGCATGAAAGCAGCTGTCTTAGCAATCAATGATTGATTTTCAGAGCTCAATGGACTTTGGTAAAGGAAAAAATGTAGCTAGGAAGACAAAGTGAGGAGGAAAACCCAGAGTGTGCATTCTACTCAAAGTAGAATTAGAGTATTGTGGACTTTGGTAAAGGAAAGAATTAAGTAAGGAAGAAGTAGGAAAAAACTCAGTGTGTGCATTCTACTCAAAGTGGAATAAGAGTAGACTGGGGGAGAAATTCTCTCAGTTCACATTTTAATGTGAACTTATCTAATTTTGCACTTTGAACTGCTATGCAAACTAAAACTTACGGCGCAATCCTATGGCTGCTAACTAGTGGCTAGACGGCCCTAGGAGTTTTCCAGAACCAACCTCAGAGCCAGTGCTCCAAGGTCAGTTCTCAAAAAATCATAGGGATGTATGAAAGTTCAGCCATGGATCTCGGGGAGGCCGACTGCCAGCACATTCGGCTCCCCGAAATAGGTGGCAGAAAGGCCTCCCACCCCCCCCGGGACGGGACTTACCTGGGGCGGATCTTCCTGGCGGCAGTTTGGCAGCGGCTGCGGTGGCCGGTCTTCCGATCGGCTGCCACAGCCGCCATTTCCAAGTTTAAAAAAAAAAGAAAAAAGTGATAGGCCATGTAAATGTTTACGTAGCCTATCACGGCTGACTGCAGGGATGCAAACGGCGGCAGCTACGGCCGCCGCCATTTGCATCCCTGCTGGCCAGTGGCCGGATGTCCGGCCGCTGGTGGAGCCGGCTGGTGGCTCCGCAGAATCCCTGTGGAGTGGAGCCGGCCGGCCAGGATTCAGAGGGGGGGAAGGACGGAGAGCCTGCCCCCCCCAGGCCAGAATTTCAGGGAGAGGGACAGAGCGCCTCCCCCCCAGCAACAGCATAATCCCTGAACAGGTAAGTGACTTTTGTACATCCCTAGAAAATCACCTCCCTGCCTCTCACCCGCTGCCTCGTAAGAGGTGTGGTTCATCCCTAGCTCTGTGCTCAGAAAAGCAATGTGGAGCAGGGGGAAAGGGGACGTTCCAGGGGCGGGGACAGCAGAAGCACCATTACAATGCTTCCTATGTGGCATCCAACCTCCCACCTCCCACTCTGAGCTGATCTGGCTAGACAGCTGAAATAGGCCATCTAGCTGCAAATGCAGGGTGGCCAGAGTGTGAAGGAGATCCCCTCCCCACATTGAATAGTTGGTTATCTCCAAGTTCAGATGCAGCAGCCTATCCCTATAGGATTGTGCCCTTAGTTATCCTTTGAAATTCTCACTTCTAATTTTGTAATGCAGTTCTCCACCTAAAAATGTGTACAAAAATGCATTTATTAATTTATAATACTTTTATACTCCTAGATATACTAAAATCCCTAAGCAGCTCCCATTAAAAAAAATACAATATAAAAACAAGATCAAATAATAAATTAGGGCACAGTCCTATCAGATCGGCCCTGGGTACTTGTAAACCTCTGAACTCAGAGGCTTGCGAGTACCCAAAGCAGAGTGGGAGGTGCATCGCACCCCCGCCCCTCTGTAATTTAGCTAGACAGGCATTTCTGCCTGTCTGGCTGAGTTGTGGGGGAGGGAAGAAGGCTGGGGATATGGCATAAGCGATCCCTGCCCACCAGCACACCCCCTTTTCCTCCTCTCTGAGGTCATGTTTGCAAACTCATAGTGGCAGCCAAGATAGTTCTCTCCATGCTGAGGGGGCAGCGACCTCAGACGCCTGGGTCCAAGGTCAGTGCACTGTCTCCGGCCTCAGATCCAGGAATCTGAAAAATCCTATGGCCCCTCGGACACTGTCTAGGGGACATAGGTTGCTCTCTTAAACATTAAACACATAGATCAGGGGAAATAATGTTCAACACTGTTAGGAAACGTGCTTGCAAAAAAGGTGCTTATTAGGCAAAAATGCATACAAAAGTATGTGTATTAGGAGAAACGAGCACAAAAGTGCATATGAATTTTCATGCAAGCTTTAAAACAAATCTCAATGCTTGAGAAGAACCAAACTTAAGACTGGACAAATGAGAAACTCAGAGAACCTGACAGATTTGCCCATCCCTAATTAAGAACAAAAGTTGTTTCTGTTACCCATTTAAAAGAGCATTGCCAGATAGCAGTATTTTGAGCTTTGACAATCAATATGTTAGCATCCCACTGTTTGAAACCCATTATATTGCCTTTAAGAGCATAACTGTTCTGGATCTGGCCAAACTGGCCTACCTGAGCCAGCACTGTTCTTTGACAGCATGTTCTTTGACAGCAGAGAGGCCATTGTGGAACAAAGAAGGGAAGCCCAGAGAGAGAACACTCTGCAATCATTAGGAGGAATACTTAGGCTTGGGAAGTAATGATGCAAACCTCGTGAATTTCTTAAGGTGAAAGGATGATCAGCAGGGCCTCAGTTGTTGAATGGCAACAGCCTTCAGCTAGAGGCTGATAAAGAGCCCCTTACATTCAATCACAGCTGCCTGATGAGCCTGTGCAGGCATGCCGTTCAGATCTGAGGCAGTTGTTGATTGTCCTTCCACCATCTGAAATTCATCAGGTTGGGATGTGAGCTGAATGTTGTATCACATGTAGATAACATAAGTTAGGGGACAGGTGCAGCTCCGTGGCAGAGCACATATTTTGCATGCAGAAAGTCCCCGGCTCAACCCTCCAGGAGGTGCTGCAAAAGATCCCTGTCTAAAAGCCAGGAGAGCCAATGCCGGTCTGCATACACAGTAGTAAGCAAGATGGCCCAGTGGCCAGATTCGATAACAAAGCCGCTTCCTCAACAGCTGTGACAAGCACCTTCATTTTTAACACCAAGTCAAAAACAGGCCAACTGAGAGCATGACGTGCAAAAACCGAGTGTTCCTGTATGGACCGTGCACACATACACAAGCTCCTTTGTGAGTCTGATTCTTATTCACAGGCACAGTGACTTTTTTACCAGCCCTCAGACTGAGACCCTTTCCCCCTCAGTTCTTCTACCAGCACATACTCATCACTTTTCCCATTGTCCCCATCTAGTTTCAGCACCCATTCTGCACCTTGCTCTATTGCTAATACAGTCCAGTTTCAAATTGCAGGCCGAAGACCGGCACTTCCGAAGAATCTGAGTGCACCCTGATTGGGTCTTTGGTGGTGCTTAGAGACCTCTGTCTGCTCTAATAACACACACCTAAGTGTAGCTCCTTTCATCCTCCCTGCACTTCGGTATAGCTTTCCCCGTTTGGGAACATGCTCCTATCAGAATCACTGCTGAAGTGTTCAAAAGCCATTTTGTTGTCTTTGATAATGGCCATTCTGGGACAAAGAAGGGCCTGCAGTGCAAGAACAGTCTCCAGACTTCAGGAGAAGTGTCTAGGCTTGAGAAGTAATAATGAAACCTTTCAATCAGCCTATATCTGTGTGACACTTTACAGTCACCACCAACCAATGCAAACCAGGATAGGTTTGGGTCAAACTAGATGGTACTTTGATTTTATGGTTAGCAACCATACCTGGGAAGGAAGGAAGGAAGAAAGAAAGAAAGAAAGAAAGAAAGAAAGAAAGAACTAAAATGGGGGAGCCCAATTTTCATCTCAACTGAACTGCAGCAGATGAGGAAGGGAGATTTAACTCTTACCTCCCCAGCCATAATCCCAGTGACCCCCCCACCCCTTGCCATGGCAGTTAGCATTAGAGCAAAAGTCACACTGGTGCAGAAGGGAGCTTTTTTCTAATGTTAATTGCTGTGTGGAGGAAGGAATTGTATAAGAACTGCAGTTGGGGAGGGAAGAGTTAAACATTCCCTCCCCACATGGTGCAGTCCTAATGAAAATCAGGGTTCCCCACCAGCTTAGTCTTCATTTTTTTAACAGCCCAAATGTGGTTGCTAGCCATAAAATTAAAGTAACATCTCGTTTGGTCCTCAAATAGTTTCTTCCTTTCAAAGGAAAAGGAAAGGTTCCTTCTGTGCAAGCACCGAGTCATTGCTGACTCCTAGAGGGACACCACTTTCGCTGGTGTTTTCATGGCAGACTATAGCGCGGTGGTTTGCCATTGCCTTCCCCAGTTGTGACTACCTTTCCCCCAGCAAGCTGGGTACTTATTTTACCGACCTCGGAAGGATGGAAGGCTGAGTCGACCTGAGCCAGCTACCTGGGACCCAGCTTCTGCTGGGATTGAACTCAGGTTGTGGGGAGAGTTTCAGTTGCAGTACTGCCGCCTACCACTCTGCGCCACACAAGGCTCTTCCTTTCAAAACTCCACCACTTTTAGACAGCAAAATTAATAGGGATGGCGGAGAATTTCTCCACGAATCTTCGGGAGGCCGAATGCCAACGCATTCGGCCCCCCAAAATTGGTGGGGAAATTCTACGCCGGCCCCCCGCCCCCCCCCGGGACTTACTGTGGCCGAATATCCCTCTCAGCAGTGGGTCCCGGCGGTTCGGCGGTGGTTCGGCAGGGGCTGCCGCCATTGCAAAAAAAAAAAGTAAATTAAAAAAAAAACAACACCCGTGATAGGCTACATAACGATTTACGTAGCCTATCACAGCTAGATTTCCAAAGTCAGCTGTGATAGGCTACGTAAATCGTCACGTAGCCTATCACGGGTGACTTTGAAAAAAAAAAAAAGCGCGTACGCAAATGGCGGCGGCCCATGGGCGCCGCCATTTGCGTTCCTTATTTTGACACGTCTAGTCTACGTAAACATTTACGTAGACTACGGCGAAAATAAGGGAAAGCTATTTGCGTTGCCCTTATTTTCGCCGTAGTCTACGTAAATCTTTACGTAGACTAGACATGTCAAAATAAGGAACGCAAATGGCAGTCCCCATGGAAGCCGCCATTTGCGTACGCGCTTTTTTTTCCCAAAGTCACCCGTGATAGGCTACGTAACGATTTACGTAGCCTATCATGGCTGACTTTGGAAATCTAGCTGTGATAGGCTACGTAAATCGTTACGTAGCCTATCACGGGTGTGTGTGTTTTTTGGTGGGGTTGTTTACTATTTTTTTCGCGGCCGGGTAGACGGGGCGCTCCTACCCGGCCTGAATTTCGCCGGCGAGGGATGGGGCGCCTCCCCCCCGGCCTGAATTTCGGCCAGGCGAGGCGGGGCGCCTCTCCCCCCTCGCCTGAACTTCGGGGGGAGAACCAAAGCACCTCCCCCCCACCGCGAAGCAAGCTTCGAGAACAGGTAAGGGACTTTCATCCATCCCTAAAAATTAAGCATGGGACATCTGAACCTGCAACTTTTTAAGTCTCGTGGCTTTGCAGACCTCATTTTTCTCTGCTGCTCAGAGCAATCTCAGAACATATCTACATTACAAATTTAAGACAGATTCAAACTATGGCATCTTCTTGAAGAATGAGACTAATTAAAAGATAAGCACTTGGTTAACTGAAGAACAACTAGAGAATAGAATCACTATGGTTTCTCCTGCCCGTTCCCTCCTAGCCATCTACCCCCCCTTCCTCAACCTGTTATATTAAATAAGGGCTCCGGGTGTGCCACAAAACAACCAGGGGAGGGGATGGATTTCAAGACAAGGTGGGGGAATAGGCAGGAGAAGCCACAACTGCTTTATCTCCTGCCACATCCAGAGATTTAAAAGATCATAAGTGTTCTTCAGCTTTGGATCTGCTAGCTCTATTCCCATGTAATATTTTTTTAGCTGTGCACCCAAGATATTTTAAGTATACACCTAGAAGTGTTATGTGTGAATGCAACAAAATACAGTATCATATAGATGCAGTTGCCAGAGATTTCTGTTTATGAGCTCCTTCACACAGAGCTTTTATCCTGCTATTGAGATTGCTCACTCATGGAAGTGTGCAGGTCCTTTTCATGATGCCATTAACCTCCAGGGCACATCCAGAGGTATTTCCTGGTTATTTCATCTCAAAAAGATCCGGAACTAATAAACTATCTTTCTAACTCGGAATGTTACATGATTAAAACAGTCATTAGATGGCTCTGTTTCATTTAGTTCTATGGGACCTTGAAAATTAAAAGCTTCCCCTCTCAGCAATCATGCGGTTGCTGTCTGGGAGCCCACGGTAAATGCAGAAAGGCACCAGAACAAGAGGATTGCAGAGTTTTTCTTTAGTGTAAAGGCAGCCTCATTGTAGTTCCTTGTTGAGTGGTCACTCAGTGACAAACCCAGATTTTCTTTTGTGCGATGTGTGGGAAGGTTTTTAGATGCTCTGCTGCAGAGGTGCAAAATCTCTTTTAGCCCAAGTGCCAAATTGCATTTTGGAGAAGCTTTCAGGGGTCAAATGCCTGTGGTTGGTGGGGCTGAAGGCAAAGGAGCAGATCCAAAATACCAGTATAGCATAGCTTAAAGCTCTTATTGTCAGTAAGCCTTACAAGAGGCATTTCAACCTTTTAGAAGGGGGGAAAAACTGCACAACAGCCAGGAAATGAACAAGCTATTGGTGGTTGGAGGAACGGTGGTGAGGCCAGGGGAAAGGCGCATGGCCATCTGGGGAACTCCAGAGGGCCAGATTTGGGTCCCCCCCCCAGCCTGAAGTTCTGCACCCCCGCTCTAGGGCATCAAGAATTCTTCTGAGTGCAATGTTGGTAAATGCTGCTATACAACATCACAGAAGGTGCAACTGTGTACATTAAAACTGGATTTATGAAATCCAAACTGCTCAGGTTATCCAGAGTTAATCTATAGTTTCCACAGAGGCATGGGAAATTCCAGTCATACTAGTGGAGCAACACAAGTGAAGCTGGCCTCAAAGAAATGGTCCCAATCTTCTTTTCATGCTAAGAGAAGATCATCTAAAATCCCTAGCCTTTTGTCAGACATCTTTGCCTTTCCTCTGTGTAGACTTGCATATGAGAAACCAGACTTCCTGGAAGAATGAAATTCAGCAAACTCCTGTTGCTAAGTTTGCATTAGCAGATCTTCATGGGAAGCAGCCTGTATAACCTCCATGAATTAAACACCGCAACAATCAAAGGCCTTTGGCACCAGATGAGGATTAATGACCAAGTGGAAACATGATGGCTCAAGGCAAAATTGAGCAATCATTAAGCCAATTCCCTAGGAAATGTACTGTGCCAAGGTCGTTGCTATTATAGAGTTTCTTTAAAGAGGCAGAGAAACAAATACAACAACAAGAAGGTGAGAATAACCATTAGACCATATAGTTTTTTGTTTATGCATTCTAACAACACAGTATTTTTCAGAGAGTGTTTGAATTCTATATCTAAAATGCATTCATGGGTGGAAGTAGTTATGCACTATACAGTTGTGCCAAGACTGAATTATAACAATAATATATTGTGATATCAAGTGTAGTGCCAATATAATACACAGACAAGACAGTTCCCATCACATTCTAGCATGACCAAAAAAACAGAACTGGTGGCTTGGTTATAAAGATTGGGGTCAGTTCAGTTTCCAGTGGCTTCCACATAATGTTTGAATTCTTTGTGACCAAGTAAAGAGGCTGCAGCTTCTGAGACACAATGTAGAGTGGAACAAACCTGTCTCTTACCCCAGACACTGGGTACCCCAGGGCTAGAGAATGAGTGTAGTTCCATTCCATGATGTCTCTGCACCCCTTGGGTTTTCTCCCATATAAGTAAATGACATTCACACCTGTGCTGTATTTTGGGACAATATTGTGATGACAAAGCATATCTACCCCACCTGCTTTCACTGAGAGGGATCGTATGAGATGCATCTCTCTGAATTACACACTTCCCTAAAGATCCCTGGACTTCCACCTACCCACCCCATCTGTCATGATGATGGGCATTTCACTAGTATACATGATGGGCATTTCACTAGTATACAACACTGGTATCTAGTGCTGTGGTATTTAATTAATGGGTTAGATTAATTGATTTAATACATTTTCATTGACTAAAAAGGCACCCCAGTGATTCGGGCAGCAGATACCATTTTAATACAAATGCCAGATGATCTTTCTATCTTGAAAGATCAGCAACATATACAGTAATGGAACAGGGAGAGGTAGCAGGGATTGCAGGTGACCCATCAAAGATGAGAAAGGCCAAACAGTTGCTCCTTCCCATAACAGTTTGTAAAATGTGTGATGCTGCCACCACCTTATTTATTATATTTGTATATCGCTTAACGTAATATAATGTCTCAGTGGTGTCCATGCTAAAATATTGAAATCACTACTAAAATACTTATTAAACAATTACCAGTACAACAAAAATAAAGAAGAGATAATTAAAACAATTATCCTGGATGTTTAGGAAATAGCTGATTTTGCTTTATTGGAAATGCTGGAAAGGCTGTTGAGAAACTGCTAACCCACCTCTCCTTAAAAAAAAATGTAAGGTGTCTTATGAAATGCAAATGCCATGAAACATTATGTTTCATGATAAATAATTAATAATCTGAATATGTGAATAAGTAAACAGTAATAACTGTATTAAAGGGAAGATACACAATCAGGTTCACAATGAATTCTGGGTAACTGGTGTAAAGAGTAGTTGTCAAGATGACATGGTTGGTATCCAAAGAGAAAATGTTGAAAAAGGGCACAATCCTATGGGGATAGTCAGCTGCCAACTATCCAGTGCAGGGTGGGTGGAGTGCGGAGGGGATCTTCTCCTCTGTACTCCAGCCACTCTGCATTTGTGGCTAGACAGCCGATTTTCGCTGTCTGGCGAGGGCACATTGGAGCAGGGGGAGAGGCCAGACAGAATGTAGGAAGTGTTGTAATGTTGCTTCTGTGGTCCCCACCCCCACAAATGCCCCCTTTTCACCGCTCCATGCTGCTTTTATGAGTGCGGAGCCAGAGACGAACCACCCCGCCTATGAAGTGGCAGGGGAGTGGGCAGGGAGTTGGGTTTCTGGGAACCGAGCTCGGAGCGCTGGCTACGAGCTTAGTTCCCAGACACTGAAAAACCCTATGGCCATCTAGACACTGTCTAGTGGCCAAAGGATTGTGCCCTTAGGGCTCAATCCTATCCAGATAGGTGGTCGCCTCCGAACTCGGAGGCGACTGCCTATCTAATGCAGGGCAGGAGAAGCATGGAGGGGATCGTTCCCTCCGCGCTTCTCCTGACCTGCATTTTCGGCTAGACAGCCAATTGAGGCTATCTAGCTGCGGGAGGGCAGAGCAGGGGAGGAGGCTGCTGTACAACACATTTGGATGTGTCATACAGGCATTTCCACCCCAAACACACCCCTTTTCGGCCGCTCCACACTCCTCTTGCAAGTGCAGAGCACAGGGCCTTTCCACGCTGTCTTCAAGGCAGTGCAGAAGTGGAGGGAGGTTGGTTCTCCAGGAACTGGCCTCAGAGTGGGGGCTCCGAGGTCATTTCCCAGAAAACAAGATATCCTATGCCTGTCTAGCCACTGTCTAGTGGCCATAGGATTGCTCCCTTAAAGTCCTATCACTTGGACCACAGGGTTATTTGAGTAATGAACAGATGTAAGATTATTATAACAAGGTTAAAAGTGTACTTAAATTTTCCCTTATCAATTAATGAGCAAAAAATATTGTGTAAGGTATCCGTATCAAAAAGCTTGATATACAGATATTTAGGAAAAAATATAATTATCAAATTTTGAGTGAGGAATTATCTGTTCAAAGGTATAATTCAGAATTGATCGTATCTAGCCTAAAAGATATACATGTAAGCCATTTTTTGTTTTTATTTTTCAGGAATGTTTAGTAACAATAAGGTAACTAACACTAAGCCCTAATTTATGGGACAGTGAATAATATGAGGTATGACATAATTTGTACACAAAAGATATAAATTTGTGGTGATTTTAGAATGGAGGAGGTTCTTCTTAGATGCTCGCCAGGCCTTTGTACCTATCAGTTGAATAACTTATTCAGTATTGAATGGAGAACTTGGTACATAGAATGAGATCGCTCCTTAAAGCCATTAGGACTAAAAGTCTAAAAACAAGAAATGTTTAGGAAATTCTGTTTTCAATTAAGCAATTAAGATCTAAGAAACTTTAGGAAAGTTCTGTTTAACAATAATAAATGTTATGTTATTTCATGCAAGTTATATTTTGATGTGATGTTACAAGTATATTTCTAATAAAATAAAATAAAAATAGATCAAAAGATTTTCTCCTTACTAATTCTTGTTCGTACAAAACCAAAATTGAATCCAGCTAAAACAATTTTTGTGTATGCTTTGTTTGAAGTGTATTGATCAACTGTGAGTAGTTACCTGGCAGCCAAAGGCTTCCTAAATACTAGAACTATAGTTTGAAAACACTCAGCAAAGGCCAAATCCGTAACACAATTAAAAAGTAACTATGGAAAACAATCAAATGGAGTAGCTTCATTATCAATTACAGGCCAGGGAAAGCTTGCATAAAGAGGTACCTTTTCAGGAGGCATTCATAACTCACCACATTTTCTGCCTTCCATATCACATGTGGGAGGGAGTTCCAGAGAGTGGGTGTCATTACTGAGAAGGTTTGTTTTCTAGGTGTCACATGGAAACGTTCCAATGGTTGTGGAATGACCAGTGAGGCCATCTTTTCCAGCAAGGGATCATGGGGGCTGAATTAAAATCCTATGATTCCAGGAAGAAATTGATGGATTTAAAATATTTCTTGGCCGCTTTTCATGGCAGAAGCCTTCCCAAGGCAGCATACAGCAATAAAACACATAAGAACGATATGATGCTAAGAGTGATAAAACCAACAACAAAACAAGCCATAACAACAAAACAAGCCATAACAACCAACAACAAAACCAGCAACAACAGCAATCATATCAAGAGAAAGCGAGAGTAAAACAATACGTTTTCAAGGCTTCTGATGATAGAGTATGGTGGACCTCCAATGGCAACTTATTCCAGAGGTGTGGGGCCACTGCAGAGAAACTGTGTTCAATGAGGCTTAGTGCCAGGCACAAGTTCATAGTCTCATAGTGCAATCCTATGCATGTCTACTGAGAAGTAAATCTGAGTTCAATAAGACTTATTCCAAGGTCGTGTATGTGAGAAGTTCAAAGGTAGCTTCACAGCAGCTATCGAATAGGGGATCTCTCCTAATACAACATTCTGACAGAAATGCCAAATCCAGTTTTTTCAGCAAAGCTAACTGTCTCAGCACGTATGATCCCAACATTGGATGTGATTCCAATTCAGTAAAAAACAATTTGTTCTTTTGTAGAACACAAGGTATTCCCTCAAGCTGTGCATTTTTATGATGAAAGTTTTACTGAGAGCCTCTTCTATAAATGAGTCAACTAATTTCATTTTATGGATGAATTTAACTGGAAAGCTTAAATTGCCTTTCATTTGAGGAGTGACTACATATTTTTGATCAGTGGAAAAGACCTTGGTGTTAACTTGAAAGAGCCGGCATTTCCCCTTCATGTATTTGTCCAGTGCCCTCGAGTAACACTTCTACATTATTGTGGCAGTGAATTTACAGTGCATAAAAGGATCTCAAGATGTGACTTAGACATTAATCTTTAGGATTATCAGGCCCTTTACTCTGATGTTTTAAAGAATCGTACTGCTAGTGGAGTGAGTGATCTGACCATGTGTTCTAAAGCAGCCTTCCCCAACCTGCTGCCCTCCAGATGTGTTGCGCTGCAATTCCCACCATTCCCAGTCAGCATGCTATGGGAGTTGTTGTCCAACACATCTGGAGGGCACTAGGTGGGGAAAGCTGTTCTAAAGTATGCAGCACTATCAACCATATAAGAGCAAAACTTTAATTACCTTTGCCACCCAATCTGCAATGTCCTTTATTACCTTTATTACAAACTCAAAGGTCGCAAAAGTCCTTAATAAGGATTTTTGAATTTTTCTTATGGCTGACACAGCTGCCTTTGCTTTTTGTGTAACTTATTCACGTTTTCTCAGTAGTAAGGCCCACTTTGTTCCATGGAGATTCATCCCGTGTAAATTTAGGCTTGCCACCTTAGACATGTGGAGGGGAAATTATTAAAGAGGGCACGTGTTCTCTCCCATGTCCTCAGTGGCCCCATTCCCCTGCAGTCCACATGTTGGAGGCATGTCTGCATAAGGGAAGCCTGCTGAAGGCAATAGGTTCTCCCCATGATTCCATGGTTCCATGATCTGGAACCCCTAGATTCCAGATAGGATGTGCAAATCAGCAAAACTCAAGCTCACTAAAGTTCTCCCAGTTTCATCTTGAAACTTGTTCTGACTCAAGTTCTTATCGGAATACAAGCTCTGTTTTCTTTCTGTATGAAAATCTGTGCATGTTTTCATGCATACTGTTTTCCAAGTGTACACATCAATTGTGCTTGTCATTGAAATGTATGCATTCTCCTCCCACTGATTAAAGTGTAGTTGTGTGTATTTTTCAAAAGTATGCATTTTTTTCATGCACATTTTCCCAATATATGCATGCTGTCAGGTGCATTGTTTTTGGTCCATGAATTGCACTGCAAGCTTGGAAATGCTTGGACTTTGACTGCAGATTGCATCTGGGTCTGTGTTCAGTTGGGGAGGTGCAAACTGGGTAAATCCTGATCAAAAATGAATTGCAATGAATGTCTCATACATCCCTAGTTCCAGATCATGGGGAGAGGCTATGCATGTTCGGCAGGCTTCCCCTCTGCAGATATCTTTAAGATGCAGTTGTATGGGGTAGAGCCACCAAGGATGTGACAGTAGGGCAGGCCCAGGTGGTACAGCCTTGCTCTCCCCTTCCCACAATTGCTAATTGCATGAGGGGGAAACTACTGAATGGGGATTCTGCTTTTTCTTACACTGCTGTTGGCATGAATGATGCAGCAGTGCTGGCCCTTCCAGCACTGCTCTTGCTAAAGTTGGTTCCTCCCAAGTAGACCCTTCCTTTCACTCTATTAGTAGTAGTAAGGCAACCAAATACAGGTTGTAGCCAGACATACACACTCCTGAAAATAAAGCATACATAAAATAGAGCCTATCATACACAGAGAATAAAACATACAAAAACGTAAGTCTTGAGGTAAGCCAGATAAGCTTGCTTAAACTGAGCAGCCTTCAATGCAAATTTAACCGTATTAAACATTATAAACCTCTCCGGGCTGAACAATCTTATCCATATCACTGAGTGTAGGAATCTTTGCTACAAAATTCTTCAAATATTTTCGCCTGGGTCCATCATACAACTTACAATACAACATATAATGTATGGTGTCCTCTACCTGGCTTCCACAAATGCAAAGGCACTGTTCTCTGGGACTTTCCCAAGTAGACCCAGGCTTGTGTAGCCCTCCTGGGGAAGGGTCATGGTGATCACTTGAAGACAAAAGAGAAGATGAGACCATACCTCAGTGAATCAAAACAAGGTCTCAAACTACTTTGCCCAAAGTAGACCCAGACTTCTCAGCAGGAATCGCGCTGCTGCTGACCCCTGCCATCAAGAATCCAGCCTTTGTTAGATTATGCAAAATTAATTATATTATATTTATCTTCACGAGGGGGGAGGACCCTCTTTCAGCCCAAGGGCCAAATTCAATTTAGGAGACCCTCTCCAGGGCCACAGTCCAGTAGTGGGTGGGGCTGTAGACAAAGGCGGCAGGGCCAAAGGCAAAAGCAGTGGGGCCAAAAATACTAAAAATACCAGCATATCACAACTTAAAGCTGATAACTAAGCCTTAGGAGGGGCATTTCAACCTTTTAGAATGAGGGGAAAAACTGCATAAAAGCCAGGAAATCACCAAACAATCTGGTTGGGGAAAACAGGCAGGGCCAGTAGAAGGGGGCTTGACCATCTGGTGAGCACAGGAGGGTGGAATTTGGCCTTGGGCCTGAGGTTTTATGGTGCAACCACACTTGGAATTCTATGTACAGTTCTGGTCACCACACCTAAAAAAGGATATTGTAGAGCCTGGAAAAGTGCAGAAAAGGGCCACTAAAATGATCAAGGGGCTGGAGCATCTCCCCTATGTGGGAAGGTTACAACAGCTGGGATTGTTTAGCTTGGAAAAAAGGAGGGTAAAGGGAGACATGATAGAGGTGTACAAAATTATGCATGGTGTGGAGAATGTGGATAGGGAGACATTTTTCTCCCTCCCTCAAAATACTAGAACCCAGAATCATCCTATGAAGTTGCTTGGTGGGATATTCAGGACAGATAAAAGGAAGTATTTCCTCTCACAGCACAGAGTTAAACTATGGAACTTGCTACCACAGGATGTAGTGATGGCCACCAATTTGGATGGCTTTAAAAGGGGGTTGGACAAATTCCTGGAGGAAAAGGCTATCAATGGCTACTAATCTTGATGGCTATGTGCTATCTCCAGTACCAGAGGCAATGAGCCTATGTACACCAGTTGCTGGGGAACATGGGTGGGAGGCTGCTGCTGCACTCCTGTCCTGCTTGTGGGTTCCTGGTCGACAGCTGGTTGGCCACTGTGTGAACAGAATGCTGGACTAGATGGACCTTTGGTCTGATCCAGCAGGACTCTTCTTATGTTCTTATGTTCCCCACCACTGATCTAAAACAATTCTTTGCTGTCTTTCAGTGTATGCTTCCAAAGCAGCTAACAATATGAATTTTAAATTAAAAAATTAACATTAAATAATTGGGGAGATTCAGTACAAGTCCCACTGAAAGACCTGATCCTAGTATATTTTGACACTTGTAGCAAAAGAGGGAAGGCTTTGCTTCAAGAGCTGATTAAGGCAGCCTGTTTTTTGTAGGAGAAAGCTTCATGAATAGTGGCTTATTTCTGCCTGAGTATCTTGTTTAATTATGGCCTTTCTTCCTCTCACTTACGATCAATGTAATCAGCAACTCATTACATTTTATTAGTATTATTAAATAAAATGATCTTCTGCGCTGGTTCTCCATAGCTGATTTAGGAACCTTAAACAGGACTTGTGACTATTAATGACTGATCTGGATGATAATATGGTGCTCGTATTTGTTATCGCTTGATGAAAGTTATTATTGTAATAAACCCGCATGGTTTTCTGAGAGATTCCTTTTAATCTCCAAGCAAAAACAAATAACTCATCTCGTTGAATACTTTACATTATTAATCCACTGCAGATGAAATGCTTGGGAAGGCAAAACAGTATGAAGATTCACTGGAACAATTTTCTTTGAAAAACATATAGTATGTGCAGATTAAGACTCATTCTTAAGATCTTTGAGTGCAAACCCAAACTGTAGCTAGTGCACTAATTAATTGGAGTGGAATTTAAAATTGAGAACTTGAGCTTGCACTCTTTTTAATCTGGTCAAGTATATTCAAATCCAGTGCATTTGCTTGTCTTCAAGCTAAAACAGGGATGGTCTAAAGGCCATACAGCACAACGTTCCTGACTAAGTCCCCAACACTACCTAACCCATGGAAGCAGTAAATGAAAATCTTTGCAGCAGCAAAAAGCACTTTAAGCTGCTCCAAACCCACATGGTAATGTGGGATATAAACCTAATAAATGAATGAAAAATGAAACAGATTAGAACTGAAATGAACTTGTTCCCAGCATTTCCCTCAAAAATATTATCTCCAATATCAGTTGTCAAATATTCACCATATATGCCCTAGACAGTCAAATATTTGAAGAATATCAGATAATATCCAATGATATTTTATTTCAACATTCAGTACACATGCTGATGGTTCAGTTCCATCAAATCCTGAAATCAAATATCTACTTGATTTTTATATTTGACAGAACTGTATAATTACCATGCAAGTATTTGACAGCATTCACTAGGCCACATGCAATGGGTGCTACTATTTGTGTTCGATGGTGGACATTTGAGCATAGTTGGTATTTAACTGCTGGCAGCTAATAAGCATTTGTATTTGACAGCTGGCAAAAAACAAAACCATCAGGAGATGGCAATGTCTTAAATCATTCCATTTTTGCAGGCTGAAACACAATTTCATATTCCAAATTTGAAATATTTAAAAAGGATATTTGAATTTTTGCATCAAACCCAAACTGTACTTTTATGTTGCTTGATCTTCATTTCATCATATTAGCATGCATGAATAAAAACAAGAAACCATAAAAGGATGATAAGGAAATGATACATTATGGTTATCTTTTCTTGTCAAATGGCATCCTCTCCCCTGCAGAAACAAGTGTGGGAAGCAGGGAAGTTGTGGACTGCTAAGGGAGAGGCAGCCAGCTTTCACTTTGCATAGTGAGAATCAAACTACGAGTGACACTAAACGTGTTGCTACCTGCTACATAGGCACAGGGGCAATTTTTGTTAGGACTACAGTGTATGGATTGGAAAGTCAGCATCTGCAACCTGCCATTCAAAGCAGAGATGTTCCCTCAAACTTGATGCCAAAGACAGAAGAGTCTTCAATGAACAGAATGTCTTGCAGCATGCTGCAGAGAAAGCTACCATGGAGAAATGGAAGAAATAGCATTCAGTATCACTGCTGGGAATCCTTGCTTGCTCCATGATGGTAACTACAGGTTCCTGGTCTTCTCTGAGTTTGGTCGCTCCCTTCAGTCAATCCTGAATGACTGTGCATTGCAAACAAGATGACAGAGAAAGCTGCTTTGCAGCTTGCAATCAGGTTGCTGGATGTGCTGGAGTACCTCCATGGGAAATCACTGCCAAAAACATATATGTGGATCTGGCTGATCTGGCTGCAGTCACCCTGGCAAATTACTGCTTTTCCTTCCAGTAAAAGCCCTGGGGGAAAGCATGTGTCTCAACATGAGGGCAGCAGGACTCCTCATGAAGGCACCTTAGATTTCATCATCTGGATAGCCACCATCCCATCAGAGTGATCTTGAATCCTTGGATTACTGCCTAGTGAAGTGGCTGTGGGGGTACCGTCCCTGGTCTGAGTAGCTGACAAATCCCTGTGTGGTCATGGAGACAAAGGAGAGGTACAAAGCAGATGTTATCAAGCACCCAAGGCTGTCCTATGTCAGGAGAGCAATTCCAGAAGCCCTGCAGAGTTACCTGCTACAAATGATGCCCTAGGAATATGAAGAGAGGCCAAACCATGAAGAACTATGAACGCTCCTGGGGAGGCCTCTTGAAGCGATGAGAACATCTGCCTACTCAGTGGACCTCAAGGTGGAACCCTAGGGCTGAAAAGCCGAGAGAAGTTGCTGCACAGAGTCAAGCCTATGAAATATCCTCACGCCAGAGCAGATGCGAACACGCTTTCCATTTTGTTTCATATGCCCAACGTTCAGATTGGAGAGGGAATTTCTTGGAACTGTTTGTAAGGATCTTGCTGTGATCTTTTATAGACTCAAACTCTACCTGGCCACATAACTCAACAAAGAGTAGCTGATGTGAAGCCTGAATCCCTGTTCAGCAGACTCCTCTTTGATCACTGTTCTAAAATCACTTAGCAGCCCCAAATGTTGCCCTAGATATGAAGCACTAAACCTAATGAGGTGGGGAAACCCTCATGTTGTTTTTAAAGTGTTTTATCATGTAAACCAGTTTCCAGTCTTGCCTCCTCATTTTGTTTTTAAATTTATTTATTTATTTATTTTATTACATTTATATCCCACCTTTCTTCCATCATGGAACTTAAGGTAGCTACATGTGGTTCCCAGGTGGTCTCACCTCCAAGCACTAACCACACCCAAACCTGCTTAGCTTCAGCAAGGGGCCTGCCTCAAGTGCCTTCAGACCATGCCCGGGGACGCAGTGTCTTATATAGCGTCTTAATGATGTGTTAGGTTTATTTTATTGTAAGCACCCTTGGAGGCCTGTTGTCAGGCAGAAAAGTGGGATATACATATTTTAAATAAATAAATTTAACCTTTTCCCTTCTCAGCTATGATCTTGATGAAAATGCCCCCACCCCCACCCATGATGCAATTAGCATTAGAAAAAAATACCCCCTTTTTCCTATTGCTAATTGCAGTCTGGGAGATTTTCCTCAGGATCATAGTGAGAGAGGGAAGGACTAAACTTCCCTTCTTCACATGCTATGGCCCTGATGAAAATTGCTTCCCCTGCACCTAATATTTTTATTTTTTTAATTTGACATAGTTCGTAATAACGCATATAGTGTCACATGTAGTTTGACCCTGAGACTTTGGCCTACCTAGCCCAAAGTGCTGTCGGGGCCAGGATTTGAGCCAAGTAATGATGGGAGAGAAATCTGATCAGTTCACATTTTAATAAGAACTTACCTAATTTCGCACTTTTGAACCACTATGCAATCCAAAATGCAGGTATTCTTCAAAATTCAGATGTCTCCAAATTTTGTAATGGCATTCTCCCCCCCCAAAAAAAAAATCATGTAAAAATGCATAAAGTAGGGGAAATAACGTTAAAAAATGAATTATATTGGGAAAGTGGCTTGCAAAAACTGCTTATATTAGGCAAAAATGCTTGTATTCAGAGAAATGTACACAAAAATGCTTATAAATTTTCATGCAAACTCTTAAAAAAAAATAAATCCCAAAGTTCAAGTCAGACCAAATTGGTGTCCGGAGGAATTCTTAAAGTCTGAAATAAACTTAACATTGTGAAAATGACAAACAGAGAGAATTCAGAATTGACAGATTCATCCATCCCTACCCACCACTCTCATGAGACTTAGGGCAAGAGGTGGGAATATGGTTTAAAGCCTATTCCCACCTTGGGTTGTCATTATTTGGGGGCAAACCGGCAGCACAACCCGCTCAATGGGTTAGGGCCACATAGTGGGCTATGGCTGGTCATTGGCTGGGACTGATTGTTTAATGCTATCCCTGATTGCCTGCTGGACTGGTAAAAGGAAGTACTTCTTTTGGATGGCTTTAAAAGGGGGTTGGACAAATTCCTGGAGGAGAAGGCTATCAATGGCCATTAGTCCTTATGTGCTGCCTCCAGTACCTGAGGCAGTGAGCCTATGTACACAAGTTGCTGGGGAACATGGGCAGGAGGGTTCCGCTCATGCCCTGCTTATGCTCATGCCCTGCTTGTGGTTTCCTGGTCAACAGCTGGTTGGCCACTGTTTGAACAGAATGCTGGACTAGATGGACCCATGGTCTGATCCAGCATGGCTCTTCTTATGTTCTTACATTTGCTTTGTTTTTGTTTTTGCTTTCCCTGGGGTGTTCCTCCTCTTTGGTGTGGATCATGAATGCTGCCTTAATTAGCTCTGTTTGTCTGTTGCTAATTGTTCATTGGCAGAAGGACCAGCGTGGACATTGAGAATGCCCCTGGGGTAGGGGGACAATAGATGCCTGGGTAGTTCATCTCAGCTGAGATGGGGCATCACTGAACTGAACACTTACAGGGTAGAAGCAGTTATAGTGAGTCTGCTGCCAGAGTGGTGAAAGTAGGCTACATGTAGCAGAATGGTGGATTATATGGGGACCCTACTTTGCACCTGCCTCTCCATGCAAGGGAAATGGGTTGCCATTATTCAGGTACTGCTCAGGCATGGAGTCTGTGGGCTCAGTCTGTCAGTGTAGGTTTGACAGTGTTTTACAATTATCCCCTCTGCACTGCTCCTAGGTCAATGCACATATTGCACTGTGTTATTTAAATAAAGTTGTGGCCTGTTTAATCCCAGTTATTGGCATTCTTTTTTTCCATATCTCCAAATGATGATATTAATTCTAATGTAGATAGATTCAGAGCACCAGTTTATTCACACCAAAACATTATGGAAGATAAAATGTAGCAGTCCTTCCAGTTCTCTTTTATTCTATAGAATCTATCTATCTATAGCAGTAGATAGTACCCTGAAGATGTTGTAAATGAGTGGATTCACTCATTGGACAAATATATTGCATTATCACTGTACGCAAAGCTTTACATGCATACCCCTGTACTGAGCGGCTTCGAATCTCTTTCTTTTTTTTCTTTTCTTTTTTTTAAATGTGAAGTCCAACAATCACAAACTTCACATCATAATTGAATTTAACACTGTCACTTTCGAGCTTCTGGAAGCCTTTGTATCTGTCCACCCAATGGGAAGAAGATAAATCTCAACAGATATGGCTGTCCATTTGTCTATAAAGACTGTGGGTGATGTCAACTTACTCCTGTCAAAGGTGTGAGAGGTTACTGCTGGATGAGGTTGTCCATGATTCCAACCTTTGTCTGAGGGGAGCCCTCGACCTTGTAGCTGCAAATATCTGTTTTTCCCCCTCCTAACAATGGAGGCCTCTGACAAGTGTAGGACTGTAGATTTTTCTTGGTAGTATGCTCCTGAATTGTATGTAGGGGGAGCTATGGACTAGATTTCATGATGTCTTCATTATGTTCTTGCCATGGCCACATTTGATTGGTACATTGCGGGCATGGATACTGTGTGCACTGATGACGCCCTCAATGTCATGACTGGTGGAAAGGGTTGGAGTTGCCAGGGACATAGTGATAGTGTATGGCCATGTTTCTACAGTATCTGTTGTTTCAGCCATTACTATTTTGCTTTCTGTTTTGCTGCTAGGAATGCATAGGATCTCAGCTATGTTACACTGGCACCATGGGTGATAGCATAACAGTTACATAGGATTAGCCTGCTCATATCCTAACATGGCTGCTGGAGTCAATAATATCCCAACCAGCATGGCTGAGGTCAAAATTGTAAATGAAATTTATGAGTTGTGTGTTGTGTTTTTAACACTTTTCTAAAGACCCATTAAATCTCTTTTATGTGTCGTTTTCCCAGCCATGCTACCATTAACTAGAAAAAGAGAGAATAAAATCCCATTTACAACCTTGCTACAATCACAGAGCAATTCTCGCTTGACTGATATTCTTCTTATGAATTATATGTATTGTAAACAAGTATGTCAAGGTCCTCTCTATTAAAACCCATTAATGAAATGCGCCACTTAGCTTATTTGATACCTAAGTGACTTCATAAATTTCAAAGACAGGACACCAAAGAACAAATCTTTGGAGGGAAGAAGTTAATATATTAAACAAAACATTGCCCCAACTCTCAAAACCTTGATATGGTACATGTGATTGAATAAACATTCTTTTGTGTGGTGTTTTACCGATGCAGAGGTATGCATGTTCATATCACTAAAACACCTCACAAAAAGAATTTTGATGGAAGCACACATGCAATCACACTGAGATCTGGAGTGGGGGTTGCAGTACATTGGTACCTCAGTGCATTAGTAATACAGAGGGGAAATATGGAAATAAACAGATAGAAAAGAATGCTGTGACAAACTGTAGAAGTGCCACTTCTGGAATCCTAATAATTCTATAAATTCTCCACAATAAACCAAAATAAGGGGAACACAGGGTAGAGCATACCCATGGAATAATAACAGAATGAAATAGGAAAATCCTTTAATCTTTAGCAGGACAGCCACCAACGACGGGGGTGTATGCATGCCACTGGTTGTACTTCCTGAATGGTTAGTGCCCCACTTTTGTCAAACCCCTTGAATTACAGCTGCAAATCCTGACTTCACTCCCATCTGGGTGTGTTTCCTTTCAACTTTAATGTGGTGGTGTATGGAGGCCAAATGCCAAAACATTTATTGTTCCAATATTTCTGGCCCTGACTGTATCTGGAAGTGCAGTCCCCAAATTATTCTCGCTCTTCCATGCAGTAAATGTCTCACCAAAAGGCCTGAAAATACTTTGAAAGAGAATCCTAGACCCTGTAGATATACCAACAATGCAGAAGACCTGGGAGGAATTGTATGTCCTCGTACTGAAGGTAAGGGGGAAGGTGGATATTGTGCTAGTTCCAAGGCTTTGGAGTGAGCACATGAATACACCCCCACCCCATGCACGTTCTTGCTGATCACACTTCAAAGAACCTAACAAAAATGTCTGTGGAAGCTAGAGGGATTGTCCTTCATACTTGAAAGTGACACATCTGGCTCACTAGAATGAAATTGGGTGTGGTGGGGGGGATGCATTGACAGAACAGAAAAGTAAAGATCTGAGTCTAAATCACAATGCATCAGCCTGTAGCTTTTCTTGAAAGAAGACCCTTGGTAAGACATGAAAGGCTGAGAGGAACAAAGTACTTTATTCCAATGAAAGGCAGCATATACATTTTAATGAAATTCAATTCTTTCTCTAATTGGGTCACTTCAGTAGGGGGAAAAAATCTATGCAAATTTATGGGCTCACAATGAGTTTGGCAGTAATGAATGCCTAATAAATCATTAGTCAAAAACAATGGTTTGGTATTTTTTTCCTTTCTTAATCCTGTCATTACACAACATTACAAATACCTTGCTGAGGGCTTAGAGAAATCACATACACACACAAACCTAGTTGCAACATACGATGGCATATCTTTAAGCTATTCCTGATCTCACGTGCGCACGTATGTGTGAGTGAGAGAGAGAGAGAGAGAGAGAGAACGAACACGTGTGCACAAATGCCCAAGAGAAAAGGAATAGTTTAAGAATAAAAACAGGAAGAAGAATTAATGTTTACAAGATTAGCAGTTTTATTATTTTGAAGCATTGGCAGAAAACCCAGTTGCAGAGACATGGAGAGGAAGACATTATTCCACGTGGCACACAGAGAAAGAATTGCCTAACATTAAAAAAAAAAATCATTTTATACCATGTGATCATGCCTACAAAAATTGTTTGACTGTACAGCACTAATCAGAATATAAAAGCAGCCTTGCCATCCTGGCTGAGGATGGTGTGAGTTCTAGTTCAACACATCTGGAGGGAACCAGTGTTGAGAAGGCTGATTGGAGGCCTTAATACAAATGTTTTAAATAAATAATAAATATATAACAAACAGGAGACATTCCAAGATAATCCATTCATTTAAAAATAAATCAAATTCTGTGTTACTATTAAAAAAAATGAACACCTTCATTTGGAAAGCCTTCATCTTATTCATGCATTTAAACAGAACCTAAATTGACTCTGTAGTACCTCATTGATGCTGAGACATCAGGGTGTAAACTAATTTCATCTACCTGAGACTTCTAGTACTTAAGCAAATCAAGAACAGGGTTCCCCGCCCCGGGGGGGGCTGTTTCACACAGTGACATTGTTCGCATGACACAATAAGCCACGATGGGTTGTGAGCCTTGTTTGTGTCAGCGTGGCTTATTGGGATGTCTGAACCTGGTGTGGAAGATTCCATGCAGTTTGTTAACCATGCACAAGCCACACTGAGAACACATGGCTTGTTGTTGGGTTGCTGAGGGTGGCTTGTCATGATGTGCAAACTCAGCGGTGTGGCTTGTCAGTGGTTTCTTGACATGGGCTACAGACCTGCCTCGCAGGAATGGCAAAAAGCCCAGCCACTTCTGTCAATCTCGCTAGTGTGCCACCTCCAGCCTCCCCCATCCCTCATCAGTGATCTCCATTCCTCCACTAATACTGAAATGGGACTTGGGAATGTCCATAACTGGTTCACAACCATTTTTTAAAATATATTTTTGGGTGCTTCAGAAGTACACAAATGGATTCAGAATTCTTCTTTTTTCTTTTTTTCAGTGCTTCTCAAGTGTGCAAATGAGTCCATAATTTTAATTGTTATTTTTTTCCCAATCCTTTGCAAGTGCACAAGTGTGCAGATACACCAGTCTCCAGTAGTACAGGCACCTTGTCAATTTCCTTGTAAATTACCTGTCAAGGGCTCCTTGGAGGCCTCTCTCAGTCTTATTTATTTATTTATTTATTTATTTCTATACCGCCCAATAGCCGAAGCTCTCTGGGCGGTTCACAAAAATTAAATCCAAACAACACACAATAAAACAATTTAAAATATACAGAACATTAAAACCACAATATAACGATACAACCACAATAAAACCTAGCAGCAGTGCAAGAGTTTAAAACACAGATTTAAAACAGCAACGATAAAAATTTAGAAAGCTAAAATGCTAAAATGCCTGGGAAAATAAAAAGGTTTTCACCTGGCGCCGAAAGGAATACAATGTAGGCACCAGGCGAACCTCACTAGGGAGCTCATTCCAGAGCCGGGGTGCCACGGCAGAAAAAGCCCTCCTCCTAGTAGCCACCCGCCTCACTTCCTTTGGCAGGGGCTCACGGAGAAGGGCCGCTGATGATGATCTTAAGGTCTGGGCAGGCACATATGGGAGGACGCGATCCTTCAGGTAACCTGGCCCCAAGCCGTTAAAGGCTTTGAATGTTAACACCAGCACTTTGAATCGGGCCCGGAAATGGACTGGCAGCCAGTGCAGCTGGAAAAGTACTGGCATAATATGAGCTCACAGGCCAGTCCCTGTTAACAATCTTGCTGCCCTGTTTTGGACCAGCTGAAGTTTCCGGACTGTTTTCAAAGGCAGCCCCACATATAACACATTGCAGTAATCCAGACGAGATGTTATCAGAGCATGGATAACTGTAGCTAGGCTCTCTCTGTCCAGATAAGGGCGTAGTTGGTATACCAGCCTAAGCTGATAAAAAGTGCTCCGTGCCACTGAGTTCACCTGTGCCTCAAGTGACAGTTCTGGATCCAAGAGCACCCCCAAACTACGAACCTGATCCTTTAGGGGGAGTGCAACCCCCTCCAGAACAGGTTGAATATCACCTAGCCGGGCAGACAAACCACCCACTAACAGTACCTCCGTCTTGTCTGGATTGAGTTTCAGTTTATTAGCCCTCATCCAGTCCATTACCATGCCCAGGCACTGATTCAGAACAGCCACTGCCTCACCTGGTTTTGATGAGAAAGAGAGGTAGAGCTGGGTGTCATCTGCATATTGATGGCACCTCAGCCCACACCTCCGGATAACCTCCCCCAGCGGTTTCATGTAGATGTTAAACAGCATGGGGGATAAAATAGAGCCCTGTGGAACCTCATGGCACAATTGCCATGGCACAGAGCAGTAATCCCCCAGCACCACCTTCTGGAATTGGCCATCCAAGTAGGAGCAGAACCACTGTAGTGCAGTGCCTCCAACTCCTAACCCAGACAACCTATCCAGAAGGATACCATGGTCGATGGTATCGAAAGCCGCTGAGAGGTCCAGGAGAATCAACAGGGTCGCACTCCCACTGTCCCTCTCCCACAGAGGTCATCCCACAGGGCGACCAAGGCAGTTTCCGTTCCAAAACCAGGCCTGAAGCCCGATTGAAATGGATCTAGATAATCCGTTTCATTCAACAGTGCCTGGAGCTGTCCAACAACCACCCGCTCAAGCACCTTGCCCAGGAAGGGGATGTTGGCCACTGGCCTATAATTGTTAACATCCTCTGGGTCCAGGTTAGGCTTTTTCAGGAGTGGTCTAATTACTGCCTCTTTTAAAGTGGCAGGCACCACTCCCTCTCTCAAGGAGGAATTTACAACCTCCTGGACCCAGCCGGACAACCCCTCCTTGTTTGATTTAATAAGCCATGAAGGGCAAGGGTCAAGCACACAAGTGGTCGATCGGACTTGGCCAAGCACCTTGTCCGCATCCTCAGGCCTCAGTAACTGAAACTCATCCAATAAAACTGGACCAGACGGTGCTCTGAATGCCTCTACCAATGGAACGGCATTAATGGTGGTGTCCAATTCATGACGAATCTGAGTGACTTTATCCTCAAAGTGCTGTACAACCTTGTGGGCGTGATCGTGTCAACCGCCCGAGTCATCTCTGCATTCCACAGAGCGACCTGGGCTTCGACAGGAGCACCAGCCATACCAGCAGGAAAATCCCCCAGAGCCCTCTGGAATCCATCGGAATTCATTACTCTCCGGGAGCGGACCATTTTAATAGGTCCCCCACCCTTGCAGAGGGGAAAGGCCGCCAGGAGTCTAAACCTCAGCAGGAAGTGATCTGACCATGACAAAGGGACAGATCTTAATTCCTCCACTTTCAGATCACCATCTTCCTGCCCAGTCGAGAAAACCAGATCAAGCGTGTGTCCTTTTGTATGCATTGGGCCGATGACATGTTGGGACAGCCCCATGGTTGTCATGGCAGCCATGAAGTCCTGAGCTGCCCCAGATACAGCGGCTTCGGCATGGAAGTTGAGATCCCCCAGGACCATCATCCTAGGGGTCCTCAACACCAAGTCCAAGACCACCTCCGTCAGCTCAGGCAGGGAGTCTGATGGGCAGCGGGGTGGGCAGTACACCAACAGAATCCCCAATCTGTCCCGGGTACCCAACACAAGGTACAAATACTCAAGATCTGCACTCGAATGAGCAGGAAGCCTGGAGAGGGAGATTGAATTCCTATAGACCACGGCAACCCCCCCTCCCCGACCCTCAAGTTGGTGTTGGTGCTGCACCGAGTACCCAGGAGGGCACAGCTGGGAGAGAGTGACCCCTCCCAGTTCCCCCACCCAGGTCTCAGTAATACATGCCAGGTCAGCCCCCTCATCCACAATCAAGTCATGGATGAGGGCAATTTTATTTTGGACCGACCTGGCATTCAGCAGCAGCACCACCAGACCCGAGGGCAGACTGGTAAGGCTGCCAGGAACCATCAGGTTGGGGGAAGAAGCAGAAGAGGGGACAGCTGTAAGGTGTCTAGCCCCTCTTCTCCTCAGCTGGCCTGTTAATCCCCCAACGCCATACCTCCCCCTGCCCATGACCACAGTTATGGTGGCACCTCTCTGACTCCCTGAGTTGCCTAATAGTCCTCCCAGGCACATATTAAAATGTTAAGATATAAATAGCACAACAGTTTAAAAGAATATAAAAGATAAAAGAGATAAAAGAGAATAGCAGCTAAGAAGGAGCAGATAAAGTCCACGTTTGCCCCTTTCCCCTTGTCTTTAAAGCTGCTGCCCTATGCTGCCGCTATTTGCTGCTGGTATTGTAGCTGCTGGTGTCTCTGGAGAAGCAGGTGGGTAGGTCTTCAGGTCCTACGCGACTCCAAGTGCGACGCTAAGTGAGCACTTAGCGTCGCACTTGGCGCGACGCCGAGGCGCTGCCTCTGGCAGCCCCACCTTAAGTACCTGTGGGCGGGGGCAGAAGCAGGCTCAGGATCAGGATCACCCGGTGCAGCTGCTGGCTGGTCCTCCTTTCCCAGGCTCCTAATCCAGTAGCCAAGTCCAGACACAGACAAATGGATTCTTTTCAAAGCTTTATTCCTCTTTTACAACTTAACAACTCTACTGTTGGCAACTAGATATGAGCAGCAGAATACCTATGCCCTACGTTGGAACAGTTGGTCCCCGTTTGAAAGGGAATTACTGGCAGACCCCTGAACTTAAGGACTAGGGAGAGTCCCTCCCCTTTTCCCTTAGATCCTCTGGGCGCAGCCGTTGTTTGCGCGCCAACCGGGCACTACGCCTCCTTTCCGCGCCCTCCATTTGGCGCCGCTCTCTGCGTCGGTGTCACGCGTCCATCAAGTCTGCTTCCTGCGCTCTGTCACTCCCAGGACTGCTATCTAAGCTAGGAATGCTGGTGGGAGGAATCTCCGTCAGCTGTTGACCCTGGGAAAGAGGAGCGTGCTCCTCTCCCAGGAGAGACTGCTCTTCCTCAGAATCAGAACTACTCTGGGATTCTATGGGCTCAGTGTCCACCCTGACATTACCTACTCCACTTCAGTGCCTCCCTTGACAATGAACTCTGAATATATATTAGGACAAATGTGCAAAAAAAAGTGCACAAATTTTCATATGAACTTTTTGGGAAAAATATCTCAAAGTTCCTAAAGCTCTGAGCTGTAGTAACATCCTCCAAGGAATATCTTCCCGCTGATGGGAAAACTGTGTCTGTGTGAGGCTTGCACAGGCAACATATGTGAATATTAAAAAATATTCATCGTAAGTGTAAACCAAAAGCTTGTGGGGGTTCTGTGAGATCACTAAAAGCTTAAATAAGAAATGAAGTTCCTTGGCACGGAAACAGTCTTGGTCACCCTGTATGATGACCAATGTCGGGAGAGAGACAGGACGAGTGTGACCTTGTTGATTCTCCTTGTTCTCTCAGCGGCTTTCCATATCATTGACCATGGTATCCTTCTGGGGCAATTGTCTGAATTGGTATTGGGAGGCACTGCATTACAGTGGTTTTGCTCCTACTTGCATGGTTGGCTCCAGAAGGTGGTACTTGGGGGATAGTGCTTGGCCTTGTGGACAATCCGGTATGGGGTTCGGCTGGGGTCAGTTTTTATCTGCCATGTTATTCAACATCTACATGAAACCACTGAGCACAGTCACCCGGAGTTTTGGAGTGTGCTATCAATATGCTTGGGGCCGCGGTGGCTTAGTGGTTAAGATGCTGAATTGCAGACCGGAAGGTCGGCAGGACAGCAGTTCGAGACCCGAGTGCTGCATGACAGAATGAGCTCCCATCTTCAGTCCCAGCTTCTGCCAACCTAGCAGTTCGAAAGCAAGAAATTGCAAGTAGATAAATAGGTACCGCTTCGGCGGGAAAGGTAAGAGCGTTCCGTGCACCTCGGTGTTCAGTCATGCCGACCACATGACCACGGAAGCGTCTTCGGACAGTGCTGGCTCTTCGGCTTAGAAATGGAGATGAGCACCACACCCTAAAGTCAGACAAGACTGGTTGGGGACACCTTTACCTTTATCAATATGCTGATGACATGCAGCTATATTTCTCCTTTTCATCTTCTTCAAGTGAGGCTGTGGATGTGCTAAATTGGTGCCCTGCTGCAACAATGGACTGGATGAGGGCTAATAAACTGAAACTTTATCTAGACAAGACTGAGATGCTGTTAGTGGGTGGTTCTGCTGACCCAGTTGGGGACTACTCAACCTGTTCTGGATGGGGTTGCATTCCCCAGAAGGAGCAGGTTCGTAGCTTGGGGGTCCTCCTGGAGCCATCTTTGTCATTAGAGGCTCAAATAGCCTTGGTGGCACAGAGTGCCTTCTACCAACTTCATTTGGTGGCCCAGCTATGCCCCTATTTGGACAGGGATAACTTGGCTTCAGTTTTCTATGCTTTGGTAACCTCCAAGTTAGATTACTGCAATGTGCTCTATGTGGGGTTGCCATTGAAGATGGTTCAGAAGCTTCAGCTTGTGCAAAATGCAGCAGCCAGACTGCTTAGGGGGACCAGAAGGTCTAAACATGTAAGACCAGTTCTGGCCTGCTTGCACTGGCTGCCTATATGCTTCCAAGCCCATTTCAAAGTGCTGGTTTTGACCTATAAAGCCCTACACAGCTTGGGACCACAGTACCTGACAGAACACCTCTCCTGGCATGAACCGACCCATACACTATGTTCTACATCTAAGGGCCTCCTCCAGGAGCCTCCTCTGAGGGAGGCTTGGATGGTGGCAACCAGGGAGAGGGCTTGTTTGGTGGTGGTTCCCCATTTATTGAATAATCTCCCTGACAAGGCCTGCCTGGCACCAACATTGTCATCTTTTCAACACCAGGTTAAAACTGCCCTCTTCCCACAGGCATTTGGCAGCATATAATGAGTCTCTTGATTGTCTTTGGCTGATTGGTTTTAGATGTTTTAGATATATGTTCTTGGGTGTGTTATTTGTTTTATGTCATTATGTGAATGGTTTTTATATTTTAATGGTTTTTAATTTTTGTGAACCACCCAGAGAGTTTCGGCTATGGGGCAGTATAGAAATATAATAAATTAATGAAATGAAATGATGTGGCTGTTGTGCACAGCAGAAGAGGAATTAACGTAATATTAAGGCTATTGTCACTTTCTACTATTAAAGTTATAACTGTGCCTGGACTTTGTTAAGCTACTGAGCTAATTTGATTTTTTGAAACTATGGTGCTTCATGCTGTGCAAAGAGTGATGATACTAATTGGCAGACAATAGTCAATTAACTTTTAAAGGGGCTGAAGGCTGCTAAAGCACCAAGAATCGTATTTCTTTTTCATCATATATTTCTCATCAGGATAGGCTCAGATGTTCAGCTTACCAGAAACATCCTAAATGTAGTTACCTGGAACCAAACCCCCTTTAATTCAATGAGACTTTCTTCTGCGTAGACATGTCTAGGTTCTTCTGAGTAGACATGCGCAATGTGAGACTATAATACTCTAGAGATGATGCAACATTTCTCAAGTCCCAAGTTGAATGTGGTGGTCTCAGAGAACTGGCATACAAAATCAGATGTCTTCAGTGATTCTTACACCAGTTTCCTATCGATAAAATGAAAAGAAAAGAAAAATCCTAGACTAGATCTTAGGAATCCTAGATCTAGAAAACTGTAGAAAGCAAACTAAAACCATGAATGCTGTCATATGTGTCTTTGATATTTATACTGCAGCTGCTCAAATGGCTGCATGGGAAACCAGACTTGAAACTGAAAACCAGCTTTCGCATTGAGCCATTTGTTCAAGCAGCTGCAATAGAACTTCAAGGACTTTTGACTGGGCTGGTCTGAAATAATTCAGTTCACCAATCTTGGCAAGATCCTGAAAGAGAAAAAAAAAGTCCAGTGTCAAGTGAATGTGAACCTATGGTGCCTGCATTGCTGATGTTCTTCTGAAAAGTTGTTGACTACAGCAGACAATGCTGTCTTATGATTAATTTGGCCTAATTCATTTGTGACCCATCAAAATGTCCATCCATTTTTTTTAGCGGTGGTATAGATAAATATACATTAATTTAATTGCTCTGTTTTTTATTCCTTGATCCCATGCATGGATCATATAATTTTATTCAATGCAATAAACTAACCTGTAGGAACAAATAATATTAAAGGACATAAAATAAGGTCATTAACTACAGGGTATTACCTTGGCGTTACTCATCTAAAGACCAAATATGCAGCTGGAAGTTTTAGCAGGGTATTTTAATTTTAAAAAATTCAGCTAACCACTTGGCAAAATGATTTTGTATTGCCAAATATAAACTTTGATAAGTTTTCCCCCCCATCATAATGTATTTTTGAACATGCTATGTGAAGAATGAAGAAGGGCTTGTGACTCAGTTCTTACATATATGTACCGCATGACTTGCAGTTAAATGTGATGGAATTCCCCAGATCTGTAGGGATACACAGTGGGCACAGTTGTACTCTCATAATGTTACTGAGGTTTCACTTAATGATCTTCTGCATGGATCATACTTCAGATTCAATGCAAAGGGATGGGAAAGGTTATTTTATATTTATTTAACCTATAAAAGTATTTGTATCCCACCTTTTGGCCCTCAAACAATAAAGTGGGTAAATGCAGTCATTTCAACGGGAGCTAAATTCAGTGAACCCTTCTCCCTTCCATTCTTGTCTCCCCCCACCCCACCCCAATATTTGGGCCCTATATGCACACACCTCCTGGCATCTATTCCATTTTGAAAGATATAGGTCTGGATCCAGATTAAGAGCATTTCTACACCAGGCTAAAATCCTGCAACTTTACTGGGGCTTCTGCTTCCAGATTCCTTGTGGGATTACGATTGGCTCCTTTCCATGTGTTTTTTCCCTTGTTTTTCTTTCTCAGCAAGTTCTATATGTTTCATTATAAAGCCATTAGATGGTGCTGTAGTATTATTTGCTACAAAGTGCCTTTTCATCAGTACACTATAGTGTAATCAATACACCACAATTTATAGCAAGAGGAAGGAAAACGCTGGACTTTTGTCATCATGAAAAACAACACAATAAAAGTTGCAAAGAGTGGGAGGTGCCCTGGAGGAGGATGACATCATGTATAGGACCGCAAACATCCATGAGTGATGGCTCACAAGCACATGATAAACATGTCATGTAGAAACAGCCTAAGTCAGTTGAATGTAGGTTCTGTTAAAATCAAAGAGACAAGTTAGTCATGTCTTAAGCCCCTAAATGGGAATTCAGTTCAACTAACATATAGGACAGTCTTATGCATACTTCCCTGGAAGTGAGCCCCATTGAACACAACTGGACTTACTTCAAAGTAAACATTCATATGATTGCATTGTTAGGCTGCAATCCTATACATACTTACCTGGAAGTAATCACCATTCAATGGGACTTTATTGCACCCTGAGTCTAGGTCCAGCCCATAAACTTTGGACATAGTATAACATAGTGATCTGAAACTATAGGTTACTATAAACATTTTTTTAATCAAACATTTTCTGCGCCATGATTTTATGCATCAGTTTTAACTCACTGCTTTCAGTGGTGTCATGAAATAGTTCAAATGTGGGTATATTGATAGATATCCTTTATTTCACATCAGCAGCCAGACTCTTACATTCCTCTAGATTATGAATATTACAACAATCTTCTACCATAATATCAATACAGCAGATTTTTAGATGTTGGAAAGGGATGTTTATTCCTAAATCAAGGAACAGCTTCAGAGTCTCAGCCTGATGCCTCTGCAAAATACAGTTACGTTACTGCTGTGAGCTGCAGGATAGCCAGCATGCAAGCTGAACTTTTTGAATGATCTGCATTCGTTTCAAACCATGTGGAAGGCAAGAACTGACTCAGTGATCCACAAATAAGATAACTGGAATTGATCTCATCCTGTGCAACTTTCTGCCATTCCACAAAAGTTTCTACACATTTAGTTGCAGCAGCATAGGGAACACTATCTGAGGGGACATAGGATACTGCAGATTCCCCTCTCCGAGGTCAGAAATAGCACTCCAACATCGGAAGGGGGAGTCAGAGATCCATCCCCCCTCCTCCACCCCCTCAATGCCAGCATTGAACGAACTGTGGTAGCTGCCCTCCGAGGTCAGAAAATCAACCTTGGGGGGGGGGGGTGTTCCAATGGGGGTGGGAGGGAAGGAGACAGGAGAGGCCAGGATATGAGCTATCCTGAGCCTCGGCCAGCCTCCTTTCTTCCCTCTTCGAAGCGCCCTTGCTAGGCAGGCTAGAAAACCCATCTAGTGAAATCTGCAGGGTGGGATATTTCACTCCTCCCACTCTGCATTGGAAGATTGGAAGCCTCCAAGTTCAGGGGTTCTGATCATCAAGGTGACACAGTGTGATTTTATTTTTCCTATTTTTCTCCAAGTTATCTTTCTAATGTCTCCTCATATCCACTTATATTTCCCTTAAATATTGACTTTTGATCTCATGACCCCAACGAGGGAAACAGAATATAAAACCCCTGAATCTGCCATTGTTCAGGAGAGGTATGGTAGCACCTGGATCGTTGTATGTGCACATACCAACAGTGCCTTTGATCCACGGGACACGCACTGAGTGCTCGGCCAAGTACTTGATAGCGTTGTGGTGAGTATGTGTTGGGTAAAATTCAGGGGAAGGATTTTACTGTCCAGGGCTTAGATATGGGCGCAGTTATCTTTGTTTTGTCATACTCACTGTTGGTTTGGATATAAGACAGCAGGCGTAGGCTTGGGCCTGGTTGACACTGGATCACCATTGTCTCAGTGGGCCATTGACAGCGTTGGGCTGATCTGGAGCTGAGCAACAAACAGGGGCTAACTGCATATTTAGTCATTTAATGCACCACATTTGGGTAACTAAGTTTCTACCTTAAGAGGCATGTAACCTCTTAAAAGCCTCAGAAGTGTGCGACTTCTGAAGGATTGTTGGTTTGGGACTCTAATCTAAGAGGCGTGTAACCTCTTGAGATTCAGAGGGCTTGAAACTCTTTGAGATTTCTTTGTAACTGAGTTTATACCCAAGAGGTGTGTAACCTCTTCAGTCTTGAGCTTCAGAGAGCCTGAAACTCTCTGAGATTTGTTTGTAATCAACTTGTGCCTGAGAGGTGTGTGACCTCTTCAGCCTCAGGGAGTGTGCAACTCTCTGGGGAGGTTCTACTTTTGCTTATTCCCTTCATTTTCAATAAATCTCCTTTTCTTTCATCTACATTAGTTGTGTGCGTGTTCTTCTCCACCTCATAAGATCCCAAATCTCTCAGCCTGATCAACTGAGGGGTCCTGGGAAAATTGAAATCCATATTTCACAAAGGGCACAATCGATAGGACTGCGCCCTTAGTGATGTAGTGGCTAGACTCTAATGCAGCAGTTCCCAAATTTGGGCCCCTAACTGTTGGACTATATCTCCCATCATCCACAGCCAGCAGGGCCAACGGTCAGTGGTGATGGGAATTGTAGGCCAAAACATGGGGCACCAAGGTTGAGAACGATTACTGTAGCCAGTCAGGTGTTGAACAGAATGAGGAGACTTGGATTCAAATCCCTGCACAGCCACAGGGCTTATTGGCTTACCTTGGGTGAATCACTTTCACTTTCACCCTAAGTCCCTAACCAACTTCATAAGGTAGTTGTAAGGATAAAGGATAGGGGAATTTATAATAGAGAAGCAAGTGGAGTGGGATGGGAACTTCATCTTCTCCCAGCCTTCCATTTCCCCATTCCAAATCACTTCCAAACAGCTCTTCCTTCCATACTTAAATGTGTGTTGAAGAGTCTATGCAGACTCTGGAGCACTTCCATAATGTGGTTCCCGGTGCAAGATGGTTTTTGCTAGCAATTACCAGTTAGACAAGAGTTATGTAATAACATTATCTCTTTTTTAATCAAATCTGCATAATTTCCTCCACTTTAGGCACCTCTCTCTCTCTCTCTCTCTCTGTAATGCTGTGCTAAGTCACTTCCTAGCTGCTGCTCCCTCCATTTGTGTCTTCCCTCTGTGGCACTGAGTTTCCCTAACTCTCCTAACCTCTATTGAGGTGTTCTGTTTGCACACGATTAGAATGACATGAGGTGAAGAGCAGGCCTGCACTCACTGGCGCCACCCCTTCTGTCAAGGCCTTGTTGCCATGCCATGGGGCACGGGCACCCCAAGCAGTAGAACCATAGAACTGTAGTGTTAGAAGGGGCCTATAAGACCATCGAGGCCAACCCCCTGCTCAGTGCAGGAATCCAAGTCAGAGCATCCCTGACAGATGGCTGTGCAGCCTCGTCTTGAAAGCCTCCAGTGTGGGAGAGCCCACCACCTCCCTACGTCATTCATTCCACTGTCGTATTGCTCTAACAGTCAGGAAGTTTTTCCTGATGTTCAGACGGAATCTGGCTTCTTGGAACTGGAGCCCATTATTCCATGTCCTGCATTCTTGGATGATCAAGAAGAGATCCTGGCCTTCCTCACTGTGACAACCTTTCAAGTACTTGAATGAAGGTAGTAGAGATGAAGGTTTTGTAAACCACCCTCATAATTGTATACTGAAATACAGCGCGTGCGCACGCACACAAGGCAGTATCCAATGGGGCGCTTATGCCTCTGCCAATTCTTTTGTGTCCCACTGGTTCCCTTCCACAAGCAGTAGGACCTACTGATTCCATGGCACAAGTGGAACCCACCACTTATACGATGGAGATTTAGCACTTCCTAAAGGAAGCCCTGAAATGCAAAACACAAATTTTTCGATCGAGACGAGTCAGCAGAGCTCCCTTACGTGACCTCCACTGACCTGTCCTATCCCAGAAACAAGAGTTTCTACTCATTTCAGGTTGCGCCCAGAAACACTAAAACTCTGTTCCACAAGTGGTGGGCACCAATTGCGGAAGGGAATCAGCGGGGTGCAAAAGAATCAGTGGGGGCATAAGGCTACTGCCCTATACATATATATATCAGACACTAGCCCTATTCATGTCTACAGTTTGAATGTGCAAAGGGGCTTGTGGGAATGTGAGGGGCTAGCCCCATTCCCTCAACCAATCAGTGTTCCCATCCCTGTGGGAGGAAACCTTATAATCATAGAAGTGGCCTTCTTCAGATTGCTGCTGTTCATGCACCTCAAAGGTGTGCAGTTGGTGCGCATGGCATGCAGGGGGTAGAACTAGTCCTGTATGTTCCTGCTGGCCCCTTGTGGCAAATTCTTAAAGTGATGGGAGTACCAGACCACCTTACCTGTATCCTGAGAAACCTGTACGAGGGTCAAGAAGCAACAGTAAGAACCAGACATGGAACAACTGAGTGGTTCAAAATTGGGAAAGGAGTACGACAAGGCTGCATATTGTCGCCCTGCTTATTTAACTTATATGCAGAGTACATCATGAGAAACTCCGGGTTGGATGAATCACAGGTCGGAATTAAGATTGCCAGGAGAATTATCAACAACCTCCGATATGCAGACGATACCACCCTAATGGCAGAAAGCGAAGAGGGTCTAAAGAGCCTCTTGTTGAAGGTGAAAGAGGAGAGTGCAAAAGCTGGTTTGAAACTCAACATTAAAAAAATGAAGATCATGGCATCTGGCCCCATCACTTCCTGGCATATAGAAGGGGAAGAAATGGAAGCAGTGACAGATTGTACTTTCTTGGGCTCCAAGATCACCGCAGACGGTGACTGTAGCCATGAAATTAAAAGATGCTTGCTCCTTGGGAGGAAAGCTATGGCAAACCTAGACAGCATAGTAAGAAGCAGAGACATCACCTTGCCGACAAAGGTCCGTCTAATCAAAGCTATGGTTTTCCCAGTAGTAACGTATGGCTGTGAGAGCTGGACTATAAGGAAGGCTGAGCACCGAAGAATTGATGCTTTCGAACTGTGGTGCTGGAGAAGACTCTTACGAGTCCCCTGGACTGCAAGGAGGTCCAATCAGTCCTTCCTAAAGGAAATCAACCCTGACTGCTCATTGGAAGGACAGATACTGAAGCTGAAGCTGAAATATTTTGGCCACCTAATGCGAAGAGAAAACTCTCTGGAAAAGACCCTGATGCTGGGAATGACTGAAGGCAAAAGGAGAAGGGGACGGCAGAGGATGAGATGGCTAGATAGCATCACGGATGCAATGAATATGAACTTGAGCATGCTCCGGGAGAGAGCGCAGGACAGGAAGGCCTGGCGTGCTATGGTCCATGGGTTCACGAAGAGTCGGACACGACTGAACGACTGAACAACTGAACACCTGAATAAGCTACGGTCAATGATTGAACCTGCGTCTGTCCTCCTATGCTTGGACTTGTGCCACTGAGCTACACCCCCATCCTGACTCTGTAGCTGGTTTGTATCAAAAGTATCCCCCACTCCCTAAGAAAGAAGCTCTGCTGTTTTCAGGGAAACATTAGCAGCAAATTCCTTCCATTTCTCTGGTAACCACACACCATTCCTGACCTAGAATGGTAAATAAGCAATCTGTTTTAGCTACTAAGAATAAGAAAGCAAGAAGCAAAGGACTGGATAACTTCATCTAGCATATAGCATTGTGTCTCCTGAGGGAAGCCTGCATTCCATGCTGAGAATCATGGTTCACCAGGAATGAAGCTCATTTATGTATGAGGATGTTCATAATCTGCCTTCTTGGTATTGTTCGGCCAGGCTGATACATCTCTCGCATTCCCTATCAACCCGTCAGTTTCTCCTATCATGTACATTTTCTAATCCTCATCATATGGGCCCTTACTCTGTCCTGCAGTGCTGCTATCAAAGGACTTGGTCCTCTCACAAGAATGTATGGTTACAATAAAATTAACACCCTTCCTTCACCAACATCGACTGTTCTGAAGACAGAGTGAATGAATAAGCTTGGGGAATTTACAGTAGTATACCACTAGTCATTGTACCAAACTGAAAAGTTGGCTCAGCGGACAGCTGTAGACAGTAATAAAGAAAGGTTGCCTAAGGGAGAAAACAGAGCTGTTGATTTGTTGTGAGGGGGATGTACATTATTCTGATGTGTGACAGCCAGACATTAGGCTGGGTTTGTATTTTGGCCAGGCAGAGTTTGTCAGTGCATGCTCTCATAAATTATTACTTTGCACAGAGTGCCCAAGAAAATGCATATTTACTTATCACTTTAGGGAGTGTGCCATTTGGTCCAGACTTTGTAAAGGCCCACATCATCTTTGTTTTGAAGAGGATCATTTAGAAAGAACTAGCCAAATTTGTTTTTTTTTTCCTTTGTGAACAAACTGTCAATGGCCAAGGAAGACATTTCGTATAACAGTAGCAAGAGAAATATGGACCTGGGCAAAACTGGCCTTTAATGACTACTCATTAATTAATGTAATAGATTAATGATTAATCTGGCCCAATAGGTTGCTGTCCATATGGCTGGTTTAGCACAGAGGCCTCAAAAGCTGGAACACTGATTCTATTCCAGGGGAAGAGGACATGTGAGACTGATTGACTGAGTTGTCTGTCCTGCTAGCCTAGCTCATAATATGCCACAAGGCTGAACAAACAATGTAATTCTTTAACTTCTGTAAGCTGAAGGCAATCTCAGACTTTAAACACATGTCTTTGGGGGCAAATATAACCAATTCAATTGGTTTGCAATTTGTAACATCTTCTGGAGTTGGGGCTGGATGACAGAATAAGGGCCTGTAATGGGTGCTGCAGGGGCTGAGGGGCGTGGGGTACAAATTAAAATAGTCTGATAAACTGGCATGTTCCTGCTTCCTGCCCCTTAAAATGGCAGAGATGAGAATAGCGGAAACGGGAAGAGATTGAAAGAAAGTAGCTCCAGAACCATGTCACAATTATTTTATTACAGTTATGTCCTGCTTTTCCCCCCACGAATCATAGAATAGTAGGGTTGGAAGGGGCCTACAAGGCCATCAAAGCTCAATGCAGCATATATGGTTCTCTCCCCTTCACCATTTTATCCTTACAACAACCCTGTGAGGTAGGTTAGGATGAGAGAATGTTGTAGTGGAATATGTATTGCACTCTGTGGAATTGATAAGAATGTATTGTATTTTGTAGATGTGACTATGTGTATATTCTGAGATAACTATGAGTAATGGAATGTATTCTTGGAATTGTAGGAAGGCTGCCACTAGAAGCAACCAGCTGCTTAGTTTAGCAGGGATACCATTGTCTAGGTGTTACTGATGTCAGTGGCAGGCCTGGTGGTTACACTGAGAACAATGGGAATGGTGGTAAGACCAGGTCTGAAATTAAGGATGAGGTCATCGATTTCATGGGGGTTACAAAAGACTAGAATTTTTGTTTAGGAGAGAGATCCTGGGAGAATGAGAAACCTGCCATCCATGCTCAGGCTGGCTCTGTCCACCGTGCCTCCCATTTAGGTAAACATGAAACTTTGATATTGACTGTCAGATTGAAAGGAACCTAGGTTTTACCATGTTAACAATATGCTTACTATTATTTTCATTATGCTTACAGTGATTATAACTTGTGTGTATTTAGGGATATTTGTAATCTGCCTCATCTTAGCTAAAGCTTGTTATTCTCTTAGACTGTTTGAGCAATAAATATATATTCTTTAATACCGTATTTGTGTTGTCTGGCTTGAGAGAGATATCAGGGACCAGTACATAGGGATGTACGGACTGTGTAAAATCCACTCTGTGTTTTGTGGATTGTCAGGTGCCTTTTGTCCCATCGTCCACCGACAGACAGATGCAAATTTTTTTTTGCCATGCAGAAAAAATCACAAATAATTATGTAATTATTTATGTAAGTATTTACATAATTTACCTAAGTACGTAACATTTAGCGTATTGTCCCCCATTCCATTAAATGTTTCCTCAGCAGAAACAGAAAGCTAAAATAATATAAACAGTATTTTATAAAGATATGGAAAGCTAACAGCAATTAAAAAAAACAACTTTTTTTTTTAATTAAGAATGTAAAATGTACACCAAGAAGATTTCACTCAGCATCTGAAGTCCCATGGCAATGTTGTCTGGCAGGCATTACTGGGTAGATAAATCCCAAGCTTCAGTGCCACCACCAAGAAAGTGCCATGAAATTTTACATCACACAAAAAAGAAACCTGAAGCAAGCCCTCCTAATACAGTAGGGGAGTTATACTGTCAGTCCCACATTAATGGCAGGATGGGGAAAGGCATTAGGGCGACTGGGTAGAGGCAGGCTTCATAAAAGCAAATGCAGTAACAGCTAAGAATCATCTGGGTGAAGTATCCTTTAGATATTACAGTTCTGCTATGGAAGCAGGTTTTTAATGAGTTCCTTCCATGGCACTGCTATAATGTTAAGAGGTCCACAACCACCATGGGTGGGCTAGGGATATTGGAAAAATCTGAAACGGGTTCAAATGACATTGTATTTCTATGAATCCAACCCACAGATTCTGGCATCTTCTGAGTCACATGGATTCCACAGACTTAGGAACTTTTCAGAATTGTAGCAAATCTAGCTGTACGAAAATGCAAAATATTGGTTGATAAGGACCTGTGCATTTGGCCCCATCAGTGTGGATCTTTAAATTTTACAGCAGTGCTATGGGATAAAACTGCAGTAAGAGGGTTCCCATTTCCTAAAATATTCCACAGGGAAGGACTATATCTCAGTGGTAGAGCACAGGGTTTGCATGCAAAAGGTCCAAAATTCAAACCTTGGAATCTCCAGTTAACATCTTAAAATCAGGTAACATGTGTGTAGACAACAGTGGACTAGATAGACAAATAGTCTGACCTAGGCTGAATCTACACATAGTAGTTATACCGTTATCATAACTATTGGTGCCCATTGGTGTCGTGTGTACCAATAGTTATGATAACAGTATAACTGCTATGTGTAGATTCAGCCCTAATATAAGGCAGCTACCTATGTTCCTAAATATGAGGTCAGAATTAGGGATGTGTGGGAATTTCATTTTAGTTCAGTTTTGCTAAGAATTTACCAAAATCTGCAAAGTTCTCCATATTCAGGACAAAAACAACTTGAGATTTAAAAACAATTGAATGTGGGGAAACCCAAAACTGACAGATATGCCCATCTGTATCTAGGATGAGCAGGTTGCTTACAAAAGTTTCATAGGTGGCCAACCAGTAATATTGCCAATTATGTTGTGAATATATAAGCTTGTCAACGTATTCTAGAATTCAATGTATGATGAGCAAGGTGACAAACCAATAGTAAAGGCTGCTATATTTCATTCCTAGGCTCTTAGGGGTGGGCAACTAGTGGCCCTCCAGATGTTTTGGCCTACAACTCCCATCAGCCCTAGCCAGCATAGCCAATGGTGGGGGATGATGGAAGTTGTAAGCCAAAACATCTGGAGGGCTACAAGTTGCCCACCCCTCATTTAGAGAATGGTGAAAATAGAGGGGTTACTTAGAGTGCAATCCTATAGATGTTTACTCAGAAGTAAGCCTGGCTGAATTCAATTAGACTTACTCCCAGGTAAATTTATATATGTTGGCAGCCTTAGAAAGCTATGACAGCCTTTCCCAACCTGCCGCCCTCCAGATGTTTTGGACTTCAATTCCCATCAGCCCCAGCCAGCATGCCCAATGGTCAGGAATGCTTGGAGTTGTATTCCGAAACATCTGAAGGACACCAGTCTGGGGGAAGCTGAACTATTACTATGTATCATAGGAATATATTGGGGGGGGCACCTGTGGGGTTAAATAAGAATTATTTATTTATTTGTTTATTTATGGGAGAAATATGGGAGAAATAATATGAGAATATGGGAGAAATAAAAGAATAAGATTAACTGAGGAACAAAAGATCTGGAAAACAGGATGCTGTTAACTATATTAGAAAAAAGGAAATGAAAAGCACAAAGGGGAAAGGGAGTGATGAGCAGAATGAGATCAAGCAGCTCAGATCTTCCCGAGGAGCGTCGGGTGTTTGAAGTCCACAAAGATAACACACCTTGTACAATCCCCTTCGAAGATCAGAGTGCAGAGCGAAAGAGAGAGAAGAAAGAGAAAGGGAAAAAGAGAAAGGGGGTGGACCATGAAGCTATTACCCTACAAATGAAAAGGAAAGATGTAGAGACTGAGAGAGGTTTAGCCTGACAAAGTTAAGTAACTGTGAATAGCAAAGGAAAATTAAAGGAACACCTTTCATCAGATGCTGAGATATGCGTGTGGGAACTGTAGTTTGTTTTGGTGGAGACAGAATGAATCCTGAGCAGAAAATTTAAGGAATTTCAGTAAAGTAGTGACCATCTGTATTTCATGATCTTTTAGAATAAGGCAGCAAGATCTATTATAGAGGCTGCTTTTCACTGGATGTTACTTTTCAGGATTAAATGTGCATAGGCATGTAAAGTAATCCTGATGCTGTCTCACTCTTGCTCTCTCTTTTAAAAAGAACACTGCTTCAGGATGGGGTGATTTCCATTAAAAAAAGAAGCAGTGAATGCATGGATGACATAACCCTTTCTGAGCCTCTCTGCTTCTCCACTGTGAATCATTCTCCCTGTTTTCCCCCTCTGCAGTGTTCCAACCAAATGTTTGCAAAGATAAAAACACAATTAGAATTCCATGGGGGGAGCAGGTGGGTGATGATTCAGTGCAGACAATTGTAGGTAGGAAAAGGGTTATGCAGCCCTTCACCCCACTGCATCTCCTCTCTAACGGCCTGCCCTAAAGCAAGGTTATCTCTTCAAAAAAAGAAAAATCCATGTTGGGGAGCTCAATGCATATGAAACCCCACAGACATCTCTGAAGCTCCCCTTTGGTTTCCCAAAAAAGAGATAACCACCTACACTGTGCCACCATTGATTGCGTCTTCAGACTTTGCAAAGAATAGCCTTGTGTGTTTGAAAAGGAAAGTGTCTGAAACTCGAAAACTACAGACACAACAGACTACTCTCCTGTGGTTATATGCACAATTCTTCATACCAGCATTTGGGATAGATAGTACTGAAAGGGATTCACAAAAAGGAAAAAGTGCAGCATCTTGAGAAGCAGCAGTCTATACAACAGAGACACAATACATTGCAATGTTTGTGGTCTTAACGGAACAAAAGGAGAGCTTTCTTTTACAACAGAGAGCACATGTTAAATCCCAATTCAACTGTTTTATTGTTGATGGGGTTGAGGAAATTATGATACTTACCCAATGTAGGTAAATCCTATGGTTCTGCTGCACTGGCAGACCTTACGCTCAAGCCTCTCTCCCTCTAAATGCCAACTGTCATTGCTGAGGAACCAGAGAGAGGAAGCAGCAGACCTTCCATTGTGCTTAAATGCAGCTCCATGATCTGCTGAATTACTGCTGATCATGCAGATGTCAAGGACTTTGGAGAACAAAAGGTCAAGAAGGTCTATGCCATACCTGAAAGGCGTGCTGGTCAAATTCTAAAATCTTTCCATTATTAGTTCAAAGTTTTACAGACTGACTGAGGCTTTTCTGAAATCAGATTTTCCGAGGAGGGAGGTGAAGCCAGGATGGGGGAAGACTTAAGGGCTTGGAATGACATTGGTGATAGGCATGGCAGAATGGATCATAGGTGGATGGGTAAAGAAAGATCATTGGGTACCTAGACCAGAAACATTACATGTGGGTTGTCCTGTAAGTCATTTCGGAAGCATAACACTCCTGCTAGGTGTATGAAGCTAATTACCTTTTGTAAGCTGCCTTGGGTGGGCTTTGCCCTGAAAGGCAGCATGTCGATACTTAAATAAATAATGGCAGCACAGTGTAACTGCAATCTTACACACTCCCAGTATCAAAATAGGGAGCACAAGAATATGTAGCAATACTGACAGAGACTCCTAAAGCATCCATAGCAACTGCATAACCATCCACCAATCAGTATTGAACACCGATAATGCCCCCACATTTCCAATGCATCGAAGGCACGAAGTGACATGCAGCAATGGCACAAACACTAAAATTATGTCACTCTTCTTGGTCCACACTTGCCCTGTCATTGGAGCCTTGCAAAAACAAATGGTTGGCAGCCTCAAAGTGGAGCAACTGGCTAAGCACCTACTGGTGCTGTAGGCTTTGCTTGTGTGGTGTGCATGGTACTGGGACTGGAAAATATCTTTGAGTGTTGAATGACTTCCTGGTTGTCTGTGGGGAGACATGGGGACAGTAATACATAATAATATGGTTCAAATAGTTAATGTGCTCTGATCTGGGTAGATTTCAGGGTAATATATCTCACACCAAATTCTGGCTTTCATCTGCACAGTCAACCATATTTTAGGAGAGCTCTACTGCTCTATAATTTAGAAGGTGGTGGTGACAGAAGTTTACCATGGATAAGTTAATGGTGAGTCTGGGCCCAGCAGACAGGCTGGGCTACTGGGCACTTGAATTACTTTGGCCTAACCAGTGACTCCTAGGGGCCAGTGCCTTGTGTGGCTCCTAGGGGTCAGGGAAGTCACAAGTCCACTTTTGGGGCTAGGAATGTCTTCCTCTACATACACCTGATCCCAATCACAAAATGATCCTCCCAGAAATCTCACTGCTGACCTGGGACCTAAAGCCTCTTGATTCAGTCCCCCTGATGAATGCTAAAGTCAACACTTGGCTTTGGTTTTTCATAATTCTAGGGAGCTGGATAGAGTTGAATACCTTGAAAGTTCCAGAACTGACTAACATGCATGTATATCCCATAGATTCCTGCCCATGCCCTGAAATCATAGTCTGGGGCCTTTCTCTTGAGTGCCCCCACAGACTGAGATGCAATAGATGGCTATTCATAAGCAGGCCTTTTCTGTGGCGGCCCCCAAATTGTGGAATGACCTCCCTAGAGAGGTCACCTAGCACAAACTTTATTGACTTTTAAGTGCTAGGCAAAGACCTTTTTATTCTCCCAGACCTTAAAAAGAATCTAATTGCTGCTTGTTTTATTTTTAATGACGTTCTTAAAGCTGCCTTTTAGAATCATTCTCTTCCAAGTTTTAGCTGCTTGATATTTATCTCTCCTTTTAAAATGATTTGAATCATTCTTGTTGCGGTTTTTTTTTTTTTTTTTTTAAGATTCTTCTAATGTGTTTAATCATTGGTTTGATTGTATTTGTTTTTATTATGTCTGTTGCCCTGAGAGTTTTGGATATAGGGTGACTCATAAATTGAAATAAATAAATAAATAAATAAATAAATTTATATTTTCAATTTGGGGGCCACATAGAAGTCTTTTAAAAAAATGAACACCTGCTGGTGCTAAAGCAAGCTTATTTTAAGACTTGCAGGCAATATGGTGTCAGCAACAGCACACTGCATTTGTATGTGTATGTATCAAATGCCTTCTCATCCATTTGTATGTATCAAACGCCTTCTAATCCATGAAGATCATCCAGTAGCCTTGGACAAGTTGCTACTGCTCTGCCTACCTGTGAAGATAAATGTGATAAAGTATTATAAAATTGATGTAGCAATAATGAATAAAACTTGGTCTTCAGTATGGAGCAAATTCTTGCTGTGGGTGGGTGGGTGCACCCGCGTGTGGTTTCTCTATTCAATCTGTTCTGTTTTCCTTTCAGATAAAGGGCAGCCTCATTTATATCCAGACACCAAGAATGATTTGAATTCTGTATGCAACAGAGAGACATCGAAAATAGATAGGCACATAAAGCATATAGCTATAGAGCAATAGGAATGTAAAATATCATGTGCCTTTTCCCCAAATGGATCCATATTGAGACCTAGATAAATGAGGTTTTATTATGTTCAAGGTGACGTAACACAAAGAACTGGCTGTAGGTGTACATCCTAAAACAGTTCTGTACATCTGGGGTACAAATCCACTAAATGCTGCTACTGGGCAATCTCCATCATTTTAAATCTTATTGAACAGAATTAAGTTGCATAGCAGCCATGCTCAGAAGACTACCATAGTGTTATTTGAGCTTCATGATTAGCAACAATGCCAAAACCAGCTCTAGAAGAGCACACCTGCTAATTTTATTTCCGTGTGTCTTTTGTCTCAGAATATTCACATACAGCATGCTCCTATGTCAAGGGCCAGTGTCAAAGGTAGATATGGTTGGGTACCTGCCAACAGCCCATACCCCAGCAGGGGCCCACTAACAAGAGCCCCCAGGACTTGCTCCGCCTCTTCACTATTGCAACTTGCTTGTTCACCTGCCTCTCACTCTGGCCCAGCCAGTGGTAGTGGTGAGGAGGAGGAAGAGGAGGAGGAGCTGCAGTTGCTACTGACTTCTTACTCACTGGCTCTCTGCCTGTCAAGGAGGCAAGTGGTAGCAATGATGAGAAAGAAGGTGAGGAGCAACAGCAGCTGTGACAATGGTGCTGAGAAGGTCAATGCACTGAGGGAGGGGGGGTCTATTGAGGGTGTCTTGCCCAAGGGCCCTCAAAAACCTGGAACCAGCACTGGTGCTTCCTCACCAGTTACTAGAAAACACATCATGCATATGACAGGACACACAGCAAAATGGGAGGCGATTTCCTTTTTGTAGTAGTGAGTGAAATTCCCATAATCCGCATCAAAGCCATGAGAAACACAGTCAAATTTCTCAGTGAATTCCAACTCTCCCACTCTAATTGTCCTTTGAAAGTGCTACATTTAATTATAGTGATTTAGAGGTCACAAGTGGAGCCTTTCTAGCACCAGTGGGATTGAGCTCAATCTGTAGTGTTTATAAGCATTTTATTCTTACTTATGGTCTCTTTAGATAGATTATAAATACTTGCAAAGTCCCAGGAAGTTTCATCCATGAATGGTCACAGTGAAATGACTGAAAGTAATTGACATGACCCATATTCCCTGATGGGCTAGTCAGAGTCAGAGACTGGAGAGAGTGTTGTTATGGCTCCTTAAATCTAACCAGAAAGCCTGTACAGACAGCATGAACATTAAACCAAGGACAGCACACATGAGATTACCGCTGTACATGTCTATAAAATAATGTATGGATGTATTTTAATATTTTTTTCCATTGGATTCATTTGTTCCAGCTTTGTTTATTTTCTTGATGCTCTTGAGTGGAGCAATAAAAAAGATGGAAGACAATATGAGCCTGGAGAGAAGGAGGTAGAATAATAAAGCTGCAGTTATTAATGATCTGTCCTGCTTGGTGCAATAAGACCCTGACAGCTGTCAGGTTTCAGACACATCAGACCTCTTGTGAAATGCAGTGACAATATCACAGGGCTCTTATAATTCTCAGGCAGTTGCAGAGGTCCAACCTTGGAAGTCTGACAAGCCCTGTGGAGTTATGATTTGTTTAATAATATGACAGAGGACTTTTATTTGACAAAGGAGATGGGAATTGAGTCTGTGGGATATGTGTACTTCCAGTTCACTTTATGTTGCAGCATTCAGCAGTTTGCACAGTTTTGCAATGGGCCACAGGGGCTGCCCTTGGTTAAAGCTGCCACCAACATTTTGCACATGTGAAATGAATTTGGTTACCCCTTCAGGCAGTAACATCTGAGGAACATCAAGGGAAACCAAAATAAGACTAGTAAAAATTACCCAAGGTCCTTGACGTATTTCTTTATTAAGTGTCAACCTGGATTCTGGATGTTTTACTATCCCTCCTAGCTATTTCCAACAAGATGTTAGAACTGAGCTATAGGAAGCCATTGAATGGAGCTTCCTATATGGAGTTCTGTCAGGGGTCAGAGCCAGGAGGTCAAGCCAGGGAAGATATCCAACCAAAGTCCCAACTTGAAGAGAAAGCCTTCATAATACTTCCTGTTTGGGAGAGTAGGGATGGACAGACTCACCTCCATCTGTGCTGCTGCTGCCCATCCACCAAACTCCCACCAGCCACTCACCCCTGCTTGCCATGCTGTGCAAGCCGCCACACAATCCCCAGGCACCCAGTCGCTGCCTGTTCCCTCAGCAAGCCACCATATTTTTTTTTGCAAAATGGAGGCTGGGTTTTTTCTGTAAATCAAAAGAGATTGTTATCTAGTCATGGTGCTGGAGCTGGAGCACTTCAATGATGCCATAAGCTAAACCGTGAAGGGACACCCAAGACGGGAAGGTCATGGCAGAGAGGTCAGACTAAATATGATCCCTGGGGAAGGTAACAGCAACCCACCCCAGTATTCTTGCCAAGAAAACCCCATGGAATGTATCACAAGGCTAAAAGAGATGACTCCGGAAGATGAGCCCCTCAGGTCGGAAGGTGTCCAATATACTACTGGGGGAGAGCAGAGGGTATTTCCAAGTAGCACCAGAAGGAGTGAAGCGGCTGGGCCAAAGCCGAAAGGACACTCAGCTGTGGATGTGTGTGGTGGTGAAAAGAAAGATGCTGTAAAGAACAATATTGTTTAGGAACCTGGAATGTAAGATCAATGAATCAAGGTAAGCTGGAGGTGGTCAAACATGAGATGGCAAGATTGAACATTGACATCTTGGGAATCAGCGAACTAAAATGGACACGCATGGGCGAATTTAATTCAGGTGACCATTATATCTGCTACTGTGGGCAAGAATCCCTTAGAAGAAATAGAGTAGCACTCATAGTCAACAAAAGGGTGGGAAAAGCAGTCCTGGGGTACAATCTCAAAAATGACAGAATGATCTCAGTACGAATCCAAGGCAAACCATTCAACATCACAGTAATTCAAGTCTATGCCCCAACCACTGAGGCCGAAGAAGCTGAGGCTGATCGGTTCTATGAAGACCTACAACATTTTCTAGAATTAACACCAAAAAAAGATGTCCTCTTCATCATAGGGGATTGGAATGCTAAAGTAGGAAGTCAAGAAATCACCAGGATAACAGGCAAGCATGGCCTTGGTGTTGTCAGGAGCGCCTTGGCGGCCTCTCTCAGTAGATTCCAATAGCCAACTCAAGACACAGACGAAAGGATTTATTTTCAAAGCTTTAATCCATTTACAACTTAATGACTCTTTCACATGCTAATCACCAGCGACTAAAGCAAGGAACAGCAGAGTGGCCTAAGTTTCAAGTAGGCAGTTGATCCCCATTTGAAAGAGAGTCACTTGAAGACCCAGAAGTTATGGGCTAGGGAGAGATCCTCCTTCTTTCCCTTGGGTCCATGGGAGGCGGCCGTTGCTTGCACGCCAAACGGGCGCTACGCCTCCTTTCTGTGCCCTCCATCGCTCGTTGCTCTTTGCATCTGCGTCGAGCATCTAAGAAGCCGAGCTCCCACACTCCCTCACTACCAGGGTCACTATCTATCTCAAAAATGCTGGCAGGAGAAATCTCTGCCAGGTGCTGAGCCTGTGAGGGATGAGCGGGCTCCTCTCCCACGGATTGCTGTTCCTCCTCAGAATCCGAACTTCTCTGAGGCTCTCTGGGCTCAGTTTCCACCCTGACAGGTGTACAAAATGAAGCAGGACAAAGGCTAATAGAGTTTTGCGAAGAGAACATGCTGATCATAGCAAACACTCTTTTCCAACAGCACAAGAGGCGACATGGACATCACCAGATGGTCAATATCGAAATCAGATTGATTATGTCCTTTGCAGCCAAAGATGGAGAAGCTCTATACAGTCAGTCAAAACAAGACCCGGACCTGACTGTGGCTCAGATCATGAGCTTCTTACTGCAAAATTTCGGTTGAAATTGAAGAACGTAGGGAAAACCACTAAACCATTCATGTATGACCTAAATCATATCCCTTATGAATATACAATATGCCCCCACTACCACAAATTATGCAGTCAAGTTTCCTGCATTTGGGGAAATCGCAGGGGTCAGCACACCCAGAGGAATAGATTTAAGGGATTAGACCTGATAGACAGAGCACCTGAGGAACTATGGACAGAGGTCCATAACATTGTTCAGGAGGCAGCAACTCAATCCATCCCAAAGAAAAAGAAATGCAAGAAAGCAAAGTGGCTGTCTGAGGAGGCTTTACAAGTAGCTGAGGAAAGAAGGGAAGCGAAAAGCAAGGGAGAAAGGGGAAGATATACCCAACTGAATGCAGAGTTCCAGAGAACAGCAAGGAGAGACAAGAAGGCCTTCTTAAATGAACAATGCAAAGAAATCGAGGAAAACAATAGAATGGGAAAGACTAGAGAACTTTTCAAGAAAATCGGAGATCTCAAGGGAACGTTTTGTGCAAAGACAGGCTTGATAAAGGACAAAGAAGGCAGGGACCTAACAGAAGCAGATGAGATTAAGAAGAGGTGGAAAGAATATACAGAAGAACTATACAGGAAAGATCTTAATGTCCCTGACAGCCATGTTAGTGCGGTCACTGAACTTGAGCCAGACATCCTCAAGAGTGAAGTCAAGTGGGCCTTAGGAAGTATTAGTAACAACAAAGCTAGCGGAGATGACAGTATTCCAGCTGAGCTATTTAAAATCCTAAAAGATGATGCTGTTAAAGTGCTGCACTCAATATGCCAACAAATCTGGAACACTCAACAGTGGCCACAAGACTGGAAAAGGTCAGTTTACATTCCAATCCCAAAGAAGGGCAATGCCAAAGACTGTTCAAACTACCGTACAATTGCGCTCATTTCACATGCCAGCAAGGTGATGCTCAAAATAGCTAGGCTTCAGCAGCATGTGAACCGAGAACTACCAGAAGTACAAGCAGGGTTTCGAAGAGGCAGAGATCACCAACATTTGCTGGATCATGGAGAAAGCAAGAGAATTCCAGAAAAACGTCTATTTCTGCTTCATTGACTACGCTAAAGCCTTTGATTGTGTGGATCACAACAAACTGTGGCAATTTCTTAAAGAGATGGGAGTACCAGACCACCTTACCTAGCTGTCTCCTGAGAAACCCATATGAGGGTCAAGAAGCAACAGTCAGAACCAGACATGGAACAACCAATTGGTTCAAAATTGGGAAAGGAGTATGACAAGGCTGTATATTGTTGCCCTGCTTATTTAATTTATATGCAGAGTACATCATGAGAAATGCCAGGTTGGATGAATCACAGGTCAGAATTAAGATTGCCAGGAGAATTATCAACAACCTCCGATATGGAGACGATACCACCCTAATGGCAGAAAGTGAAGAGGATCTCAAGAGCCTCTTGTTGAGGGTGAAAGTGGAGAGTGAAAAAGCTGGTTTGAAACTCAACATTAAAAAAACTAAGATCATGGCATCTGACCCCATCACTTCGTGGCATATAGAAGGGGAAGAAATGGAAGCAGTGACAGATTTTACTTTCTTGGGCTCCAAAATCACCACAGACGGTGACTGTAGCCATGAAATTAAAAGATGCTTGCTCCTTCGGAGGATAACTATGGCACACCAAGATGGCATAGTAAGAAGCAGAGACATCACCTTGCCGACAAAGGTCCGCATAATCAAAGCTATGGTTTTCCCAGTAGCAACATATGGCTGTGAGAGCTGGACTATAAGGAAGGCTGAGCGCCGAAGAATTGATGCTTTCGAACTGTGGTGCTGGAGAAGACTCTTATGAGTCCCCTGGACTGCAAGGAGGTCCAATCAGTCCATCCTAAAGGAAATCAACCCTGACTGCTCATTGGAAGGACAGATACTGAAGCTGAAGCTCCAATATTTTGGCCACCTAATGCGAAGAGAAAACTCCCTGGAAAAGACCCTGATGCTGGGAAAGACTGAAGGCAAAAGGAGAAGGGAATGGCAGAGGATGAGAAGGCTAGATAGCATCACCGATGCAATGAATATGAATTTGAGCACACTCCGGGAGAGAGCGGAGGACAGGAAGGCCTGGCGTGCTATGGTCCATGGGGTCATGAAGACTCAGACACGACTTAATGACTGAACAACAACAACAACATAGATCAGGTGTGTAGAACTACAGCTGTGCACAAATGGCCTCTCAAAATCCTCCAGCCTACTTGCGGACTGAAATTGTGGGGACAATTTCACCGAATTTCTCCTAGGGGAGGAGAAATTCTCCCACAGTTCCTCACAGATAGGGCTTACTATTGGCAGGGGTTGTAGCACAGCTTCTGTCTTTTTTCCTAAGGATTTTTGGTTTATTGTACTGCTTCTGTAGGTGGCTCAACTGTGCTGAGGCTTCTGCTCTGCTGAGGCAAAATTTTTAATATCCTTTGGTGGTACTTTTGAGCTAATCACTGCAAGGTGGCTGAGGGCACTGTGTGTGTTTTCTCTCTCTATTACACATCTTTCCATTGCTCTGCAGCCTCCCAGGCCACCTGCCCTTCCTGAACTGAAAAAGGGTCGAATTACCTCATGATATCGTCCTCATGGAGACTTTAACTGAAGTGCGGAAGCTGAGGAAGCTACTGGCTGCTAGAAAGATTATTGTACAATGACAGACAGGACAATCATGCACATTCCTCAGCCACCTCACAAGTAAGGTAAGCACAAGAATCCCGAACCCAACCCATGGGAATTTCTCCAAAATTTCTCTTCCTTGGAATTTCTTTTCCACAGCCATTTCTTTTCTATCAAATTGAATGAGACTGGTCCAAAAACATGTCTGAGAAATTTTCAGCACAGCACTATGTAGAACCCTAGGACCCAGTGGCCAAATTTGGCCCTGCTGTGATCACAGTCTGGCCCTCCAGGGTTCCCTTCCCCCCCACACCACCAATCACTTGGCGGTTTCCTGGATTTATGCAGTTCTTTCCTCATTCTACATGGTTGAAATGCTTCTCTTAAGCCAGTAAGACTTTAAGCAAAAATATGCTTGCATTATTTTTATGTTGGTCCTGCCCCTGTGGTCTTTAGCCCCACCCACCACTGGAATCCTGCCCCCCAAAGCTTCTCCAAAATGGAATTTGGCCCTTGGGCTGAAGATATTCTGCACCCCTGGCATGGCTAGATCTATTCTTCATGAGTTTGCCTAATCCGCTAAGGCTGCAATGCTATACGCATTTACCTAGGAGTAAGTCCTTTGGGGGGGGCTGTGGTGGCTTAGTGGTTAAGACGCTGAACTGCAGACTGGAAGGTCGGCAGGTCAGCAGTTCGAGACCCGAGTGCTGCGTGACGGAGTGAGCTCCCGTCTTCAGTCCCAGCTCCTGCCAACCTAGCAGTTCAAAAGCAAGAAATTGCAAGTAGATAAATAGGTACCGCCTCGGCGGGAAAGGTGACAGCGTTCCGTGCACCTCGGTGTTCAGTCATGCCGGCCACATGACCACGGAAGAGTCTTCGGACAGTGCTGGCTCTTCGGCTTAGAAACAGGGATGAGCACCACACCCTAGAGTCGGACACGACTGGTTGGGGACACCTTTACCTTTTTTTTTTAAGTCCTTTGGGGAGCTTATTTCTGAGTAGATGTGCATAGGATTGCACTGCAAGCTATCTATGCCAGCGGCTGCTAACTCAGCGGCTTGTGGATAGTGGCAGATAATTTTTAAAATTAATAATGCTGTGTGTGAAGAGGTGATTTCTTTTGTCTGCCTTGAAAAAGAAAATAATAAATGTGAGGCCATTTAGAAGCCGGGTGGCTTTTGCAATGTCTGAGATAGGAGAGGGAGGGTTTTTTTAAAAATTATTTATTCATTCATTCATAGCATTTCTATCCTGCTATTCAGTCAAAAGACTCTCTGAGCAGTTTACAACAATCAGCTTTGCTCCCGCAGTGCCTTTTGCATCTGCTGCCAGGAGCCAGAAGCTGTGAGAGACATCAGCAGCCGGAGTGAGGAAGTCCCACCCTGTGAGGGATTAACATCAGGGTGCTCTGGAGGCTGGCAGAGGTGCTCAGGGTGCTCTGGAGGCTGGCCCATCTTTGGGATGGGGTTATTTCCTATGCCTCGTGTGGCGCAGAGTGGTAGGTGGCAGTATTGCAACCGAAACTCTCCCCACGACCTGAGTTCGATCCCAGCGGAAGCTGGGTCTTGGGTAGCCGGCTCAGGTTGACTCAGCCCTCCATCCTTCTGAGGTCAGTAAAATGAGGACCCAGCTTGCTGGGGGAAAGGTAGTCACGACTGGGGAAGGCAATGGCAAACCACCCCGCTACAGTCTGCCATGAAAATGCCAGCGCAAGCGGCATCCCTCTAGGGGTCAGTAATGACCCGGTGCTTGCACAGGAGGAACCTTTCCTTTCCTTATTTCCTATGGGACTTGCTCTGGCCCAGAGATTCAGAAGCAGAGTATCAGTTGGAACATCCAAAGACTGTGAGGAAACTTCAAGCCATGGGTTTCAGGGTGGTTTGTAAACCACCCCACCACCCACCCTCACCGGGTTTGGACGTCAGGACAACCCACAGCTGGAGAGGGTAATTATGTTAATTAGGCAGCTCATAACAAGCATGTGCATCCTCTGTGACTGTGCGAAGCCAGAGTCTGTGTCTGTGTAAAAATTAGCTCTCATCTGTTAGAATAGCAAAAGTACTTTAAACTACGGCACACTTCTTGAAAAAAGAACCAATTGGCAACTGTAGCTGAATCCTTGCCTCCCCCCACCCCCCGAGAGATTGTTCTTGTGAGGGGAGACTGATCTTTCATCATTTCACTCCTCTTCACTAGGCATACATGACAAGAGACCATCTCAGCCCTTCAGCTGCAGACTCTGAGACCTCCATTGCCTGCCTTTACTCGGGCACTAAAAGCAACAGACATGGCTTTGAATAGAAATCAACAGTGTTGGGATGCAGAGCAGCAGCAATTCTGCAGATTTAATAAGAGGAGCCGTAACTTCTCTCAGCTCCGATATACCTCACTTGTTTGTGGTTTTATCTTTTCTGGCACTCTGGTCTACAATTCCATTTTCCATTGACCTTCAACGCTTCCAGTGTCTGTCAACCTGCTTCTGCTGACACCAGCAACAGCGACTACATTTCTGCTATGCATAACAAGGAGCTCTCACATCTTGGTTGATTGTTATGATTACAGGCAATCTGCTCCTCTCTGGGTCTCCAGGAACCATATAGCAGGGGAAGGCACTTTAACTGCAGTTATGTAAATATAGTAACAATATCGCTCTTCACACAGGATCAGAACAACAGCCTTGTCAAAGAAACTACAGACCTTTTCATTGCTGAGAAAACAGAAGGAAGTGAGCATCCAAAGAAGGTCACAAAGAAGAGAAACGGGTTCTCAGGAGGCAAGACTGAATGTATTGTAAGAAGACCAATGTGTTTTGGCCTTTTCTCTTATTTTAGGCCTTCTTCAGGGGGTAAAGGAAGAAGACTCTGCAGATTTTTTTCAGCAAAAGATTGTCTCCCGTGTCAATACCAGTGACTCCTGTGTCAGTCTACTGAGTCACCAGTAGATGGACACAGGAGACAATCTTTTGCTGAAAAAATTCTGCAGACTTTTTTCTTTACCCCCTGAAGAAGGCTTACAATAAGAAAAAAGGCCGAAATGTGTTGGACTTCTTTCCGTTGCTGAACCAAAGGAGGAATGCTTACTGTAAGGCCCCATATCTATGATCAGGACATATAACACCATCAGTGTCCTCCCCAATTTTTCCCAAGTTGGGAAGAAGGACTGTGGACATCTGAGCATCACTTCCGCAGTCTGAGTGAAAAAAAGGGAGACACAGAGAACCAGGCCCTTTTGGAGGTACACAAATGTCAGTGAATTCCTGTGCTTCCCATTCCCCACTCCCTGATATGCTCAGCACAGCTGGAATTTCAGGAAACACAAGCCCACTTCAGATGTAAATAGGGGTAGAGATGTTGGAGAAATCTACAGTGGAATCAAACGAGTTTGGATTTCTATGAATCTGACCCATAGATTCTGCTTTTCGGGCTTTTCCAAGTCACACAGACTCTGTAGACTTGCAGACCTTTTTTTTTTTTAACGTTCTAGAATTTGTGCATATTCAGTCATAGAAAAATATGTAAAATAAAAAACACCAGCGAAAAATGTGCATTTTACCTAGGGATGTACGAAAGTCACTTACCTTTCGCAGGTGTGATTCGCGGTGGGGGGGAGGCGCTCTGTACCTCCCCCCGGAATCCTCCCTGGCTGGCTCTGCTCCACGGTGGCTCCATGGAGCCGCTGGCCAGGGCCGTCCGCAGCCGGAGTTCCAGCCATGGCCGGGCTGCTGCGGACGCAAATGGCAGCCACCATAGCGGCTGCCATTTGCGTCCTGCCAGGCTGCTGTGATAGGCTATGTAAGTATTTACGCAGCCTATCACGGCAAAGAGCAGGAACACAAATGGCAGCCACTATGCCATTTGCACCGCTGCTCTTTTCGTGATAGGCCACGTAAGTATTTACATAGCCTATCATGGTAAAGGCAGCCATGCAAATGGCGTAGTGGCCTATCACGGAAAGAGCAGCAGCACAAACGGTGTAATGGCTGCCGTTTGCATCCCTGCTCTTTGCCGTGATAGGCTACGTAAATACTTACGTAGCTTATCACGGCAGCCTGGCAGGACGCAAATGGCGGCCACTATGCCATTTGCGGCCACAGCAGCTAGCCAAAAGACCAGCTGCTGCCGGCGCCGGTAAGTTTCATTCCGGGGGGAATTCCGCGGGGTGGCGGGGTGGGGGAGGCCGTTCTGCCACATGTTTCAGGGGGCCGAATGCCAGTACATTCAGCCTCACTGAAATCCGTGGTGGAATTCTCCGCCATCCCTAATTTTACCCATAGGCTAAAGTATAAAAAGGTGTATTTGGGGGTGATATGCACATTCGGGGGATTTACACATTTTTGCAAGTGCAAATTTGCACAAATTTGGGAAACTGGAAAAAAATCCAATCCCCTCAATGAGCAGAAGATGGAACAAAATGCATCGGGCAACCTGTGAAATGCAGACAGAATGTTTTTTACAAAATCCATACATCTCTAATCGGGGCGGGGGGGGGTCCTAATTTTAACAGCTTGCAGTAATTCAGCTGATCAGACAACTACATGGTAGAAAACCCTACCAATCAGTATGCTTGTTGTCTATATTTGCTCTATGATTTTGCCTAAACCATCACCTAATGGGGGCTTGGGATTTGACACAAGAAGCTTAATGACCCTTTATGAGTGAGGGATGTTTTTCCTGGTGGACTAGAATCCACCCTTTAGAATGCAACACCATTCAGAACTAGAAGGTAACAACAGAAAGACAGCTATAGGCAGGTTTGCAGTTTGAACTGGAAGACACAGATGCCTTATTCACACATTACTCACATGTAGGGCACTCATGTACTGAATCAGGAGTGGTGCCATGCTGCTGGCCCTGCTCCCAACATCACATCTCTGGGCTAACCCTGCCCTCTATGTCTGCATGGTGAACATGGACATCTGAAAAGGAACCCACACACATGAGCAGCTGCTTATGCATATAGGAGCCCCATGTGACCAGGTGTTATGTAGGGATGTATGAAACAGGTACCTGGTTTCATCCAGGGACATCCACGGTGGGGTGGAGGTGCTCTGTCCCTCCCCCTGAAATCCTCCCCAGCCAGCTCCGCTCCACGGTGACTCTGTGGAGCTGCCAGCTGGGGCTGCCCACAGCCGGATATCCGGCCGCTGCTGGGCTGCGCAGGGGGCAAATGGCAGCCACCATAGCTGCCGCCTTTTGTGCCCCTGTCTTTTGCCGTGATAGGCTACGTAAATATTTATGTAGCCTATCACGGCAAAAGACAGGGACGCAAATCTGTCAGGGAGGCAGAGGTCCGTAAGGATTCAGATCAGGCTATGAACACACACTGGAAAGTTCCTCTGTTAACTTGGTTTATTCAGAGAAATTACAACAGAAGAGGAAAGGAAACAGATTCACAAACTCTGTTGCTGAGGAGCCCCTGAATCAGTATTGGCATCACTCCAAAGCCAGCATGCTGTTGCACACATCACAATCCCAGCCCACAGAGAGGTTAATGGTAGAAGGAGTCCTTTGAGATTATAGTCCTTTCACCATGGACTGCAACGTAAATTGCCTATTTATCACACAGGTGTTTTGGCCTTACTGGTATCACACATGTGACACTGAGTAGCTCATTGTTTCTAGCCCAAAGCACCTGGCCCCAGGTACAGCAAAGACTTAGGCATAGAGAAGACTTATTGTATGCATCAAATCCTAACCTCCTCACCACACAAGGGTCTTCCAGTGGGTCCCACATGACCAGGACACCTGAGCTACCAAGTATCCCAATCATGTGAAGCCCTTACGGGCAAGCAGCTGCTCACATGTAGAGCTTTGTTTGTTTGCTTGCTTGCAATATTTATAAGTACCACTCCATACAAAAAAGTTATCTGGAGACCTGGGCTGATCTGAGATATGTGGGTGTTTCCAGATAAAGGGGTCCTAGCACTAACAATCAGAAGCCATTGTGCAACTGTTCTGTCTCTTCTTTCTTAATGGATTTTACATGGTAAGAAAAAAGATGGAAGAAATGGTGGGAAAACATGAGAGGGTTACAAGTGGAAAATGACACTGTCTGGACCTCCCATAAAATTCTGTAAATGAGGCAGGGTTGTGGCTAGGGATGTACAGACTGAATAAAATCCTCTCTGTGATTCGCGGATTGTCAGGCACCTTTTGTTCTGTCATCTGCCCACAGATGGATGTGAATACTTTTTTTTTCATCATGCAGAAAACTATGGAAACATTTACGTAAGTATTTACATATTTTACCTCAGTACATAACATTTAGTGTTATGTAACACTATGTAACCCCATACATAACCCATGGGGTTATGTAACCCCATTCCATTCAACATTTCCTCAGCAGAAACTTATGTATTTTTCTACAGATTTATATGCATAAATTGTGGGAAAGTAAAAAAAATCACCTGAAAGTCCACAGACTCCGCACAGCCTGAGGGGGGAATTTGCAGCAGATTCCGCAGATTGGATTCTTAATTGGAGCTCATTTTAATCCATCTCAAATTTCTCCAGATTTCTTATGTTTTCTTGTGACATAATATTATTTTTAAAAACCTTGTCTGGAAGCACCCTGTGTCTGAAGAGGCAGCAGTTTGGGAACAGAAATGGAAGCAGAGAGAGAAGAACTGAGAGGTGAAAGAAAGAAAAAGCACCTTTTGGGATGTTTGGCTGCCTCCCTGGTGATCTGATGTAGGACAGTGAATTTACAGTTTGTAGTAGTGTTGTGCTGTTTCCCTCCCCCCCCCCCCCCCGGCTTTCTTCACATGGAGCTTTTATCCTGCAATTCAGATTGCTCCTTCATGGAAGTTTGTGGGCTCTTGACATGACGCCATGAACCTCCAAGGCATCTCCTGCACGAAATGCCCTTTGTTCCATTTTTAACTAGATGGATCGCAGATAGTGAGCTCTCAAATTACCCTGTTGTGTTCCACTTGAGTTCCCTCTGTGAAAAGAGGAAAAGCGCAAGAAGAGGAGTGAGATCAATGGAAGATAATGAAAGACTCAGATATGGGGAGAAGGCAGGGGGGGGAAGGGGAGAGGGGAAAGGAAGCAGGTGAAAAAGGGAGCCTTTCTGATCCTGCATTTAAAATGGAAGCAAAAAGCCCCATTTTAAATGCAGGATTTTAGGCTGGTGTAGAGATGCCCCCTATCTTCAACTTTGTATATCTGTAAATAAACCAAAATATTGTAGAAACATAATACGTCTACAGTTATCTCTCCTCCAAAAGGAAGGCAAACCGAGGTAAGTGCATGCCTGTTCTGGATGGTGTTGCACTCCCCCTGAAGGATCAGGTTCATAATTTGGAGGAACCCCTTTAACTATCCTTGTCACTAGAAGCTCAGGTGGACTCCCTGACTAGAAGTGCCTTGGTATGGCAGCTTCGGTAGTTCCTGGATAGGGATAGTCTGACCACAGTGATCCATATTATTTACAACCTCAGGATCAGATTACTCCAGTGTGCTCTTCCCTTGAGATTGGTCCAGAAATTGCCTCTAGTGTAGAATTTGGCAGTTAGGCTGCTGAGTGGGGCAACAGCCTGCTGGTAGCATGTTACACCTTTGCTCAGAGAACGGCACAGGTTGCCAATATGCTACCAGGATAGGTTCAAGGTGATGTTATTCACATATAAGTCCCTAAGGGCATGATCCTATGGCCGTTAGTCAGTGGCTAGACAGCTATAGAATTGGTCGGTTCCTGGGAACCTACCTCGGAGCCTGCATTCTGAGGTCGTTTCTTGGCGAACCAACCTGTACCCCCTCCTGCGCTGCCTCGTAGGCAGCATGGATCAGCCCCACATCCCAAGCTTAGAAGAGCAAGGCAGAGCAGGGGAAATGGGGCATTCCTGGGCATGGGGCGGGGAGGTCCGAAGTGCCGGTACAACACTTCCTATGTGTCGTCCGGCCTCTCCAACCTATGCTCTGAAGTCCCACAACTGGAGAGCCAAAATCAGCTGTCTAGCCGTGAAAGCAGGGCAGTGGGAGCATGGAGGAGATGGGCTCCTCACCACTCTTCCCACCCTGCAGTGGATAGGCAGTCACCCCTGGGTTCGGAGGTGACCAGTGATCCCCATGGGATTGCTCTCTCCACAACTTGGGACCAGGCTACGCAAGGGAGCACCTTTTCCCGTGTTAACCTGCCCATTCACCAAGGTCTGCAGATCAGGGCCTCCTAGTTATCCTATCATTTGCACAAGTACATCTGACAGCAACCAGCAGGAGGACCTTTTGCACAATTCTTGACTATTTTTAGCTGCCTGTTGAAAACTTATCTGTACACTCAGGCATTTCTTTTTTAATTTTAATACCTAGCTTGATAGGTTTTCTTTTCTTTTTTATCACTGCATTTTATTTTAATTGCTGTTTTAATGCATTTTGTTCACCACCCCGTGATTTGATAATGAAGGATGGTATATAACTAATAAATAAATAATAATGTAACAGTGTAAATATGTCCTGACACTGAAAGTTTTCAGCAGAGGGCATTAAATGTTAATGCTCTCCCTCTTTTTTTTTTTTTTTAAGAAAAGTGTATTAGGTAAAGAAATATCTACTTTAAATATTTATGACATTAAGTTCATAACATTTATATGTGCAATCCCAATTATTAAGTTCTGTCGCTCTGTGAAATACCAGATCAAGGATGGTTAATTAGGTGTTTGCTTGCTCTGTGTGTGTGTGTGTGTGTATATATATATAAAAGATATGGTTCATTTCGGCATGGAAATCAAAATAAATCTGCATTGTAAAAGAGAAGGCAAGTTATCAAGTGTTTTTTCCTGCAAAAAAAATATCTACAAACATAAATGAAATCAGAAGTGTGAACCATATGAAAATTGAAACATATGCCAGGAAGTTCAAGAGGAATACAAGTTCAAGGTGATGAGGGCTGAAGGTGATGGAATCTTCAGAGGATCCAGTGGAAAATCAAACAGTCCTATGATAAATTAAACAGGTAAGCTCTCGCTCACGGCAAAAATAATGCTTTTATACTTCAGGTAGATAACTCATTTAGATAACTGTTAATATGCAGCATACCTTTGCCTCAGTCTCGGAACAAATTTGTAAGACAGGTTCCTTTATTATGCACATTTACAGAGAATATACTGTGAGGAATTTCTCCACATTAGACTACAGGTAATTCCTAAAGCTATGCCTCATCATCAGTTCCTAAACTAATCTCCCTGGATTCCTGCATAAAGCCCTTCTTAAGCAATTGTATACAGCAGCAAAGTTATGTATAGCTCATAATTGGAAGTCTCCCAAGCAATCTTCTAAACAAAAGTTGATTGATAAAAGTTTGGAGACCATGATTATCTGCAAATGTATTCAGCAAGTGCAACAAGCCAGGAATCCCAATTTTTAAAGATGTTATGGCATGATGGATGAGGAAGACGTTCAAGCCTCTAAGCAAATTCCAGTCAGGTAGAGATGCATATATATATTTTACTTATGATGATTTGGCCATATAACTTATACATCCAAACACTCTCAATAATTAGTGAACATCTCCTTGGGCTGTTTAAGTATAATGGGGAAGCTTCCCATAAGCTTACCCATAATGAACTATCAGCTGTTATCAGTGAGTTTCCTTTTTCTCTTATTTTGTTGTATTTTTATAAGTGTTCTTCCTTCTTTGCTGTCTGGGTTCTTAATTTCTAAATAAAATTCCATGTGTGTGTGTGTGTGTGTGTGTGTGAGAGAGAGAGAGAGAGAGAGAGAGGTGGGGGGAATAAACTGAGGCTTAGGGCTGATTCATGTAGTTTCCTATGCTTCAAACCTCTGCTAAAAATATCTGAGAGGATACACTGCATTCCACTCAATGTTTCCTCATTCTTCCAATTTTAGATTGTAGTAATATAACTTCAGAAGCTATTACCCTGCTTTCAAGTAATGCAGTTTTCCTGGAGCAATTGGTTGGCAATAATAATCCTGAGGAAGTGAAACATCAGTGAAACATGAGGCTGTGGTGCAGCACAAGGGGTCCAATACAATCTCTAGTTCATACAAATGCCATCTGCATTACATGTAAGCATAGCGTCAACTACTCGTATTTCCACCTCACACTATAGGAGTACCGCATCATTCTTCAGGGGGGAACAGCACTCCTCTCACTTCCTGTTGAAGTGAAACAGTAGTAAAAGCCCAGTAGCCATACCATCAGATTTTTATTTTTAAAAACTAACTAGGAAGGATACTTTGTTATCCTTAGTTGTTTGAAGGGTGGATGTCTGTCCATTTTTAAAGACGGAGGCTAGATCCTTGCATCTTTTAGGCCATGGCAGCCTATGTGGCAGTTTCTTTCATGAAACTGCCAGTGGTCAATGCATGGTGACAGAAGGAAGGGGGAAATTTCTGTCCTGACATTTCGATGCAGGAAGGCAGCAGGAGAGGTGAAGGCTGCCTCAGTCATCGTCTTGGAAGTGCAAGCTTGCTGAATGGATAGTTGCACCTGTTGAGCCCGGTCTGGGACAATTATCCATTTGGCAACCTTGCTGTCAGGATTGACTCCGGGTGCAGGGAGATAGTTAGCAGCTCAGATTCAGAAGAGGAGCCACCAGAACTAGGGGAGGCTTTTTCACAAGCCAGTTCAGATATGGGTAGGTGTGCTTCTCATGTTACCAACTCCCAGATGGCCAGGAATGAAGCTTTCCCCTCACCCCCCTCTGTGAGAAGGAGCGAGCAGGAAGAGGGGTTTGAGGACTGTGACCTAAGAGACATGAGACAACGACGCAGAGCTAAGAGTCAGGGGTGGAGCTTAGATGGTTGAACCGGTTAGCGATGCATGAGAGGCTATGCCGGGAAGCAGCATGTGAGGGGCGGGACCTTCCTCCCTAAGTTAGCCTAGCCAGAAAGCCATCCTTTCAAATGACGAGCAACTTTCGGGGATCCCATTTGAATCCCCTGGAGGCATTCCTTTGTAGCCAGAGAGTCCCTGGGGATTTCCATTTGTAATGAACCTGTGAATAATGAATTAAAGGTGTGAGACTGAAGCCTCTCCTTTTGTATGTTTGTGAGTGCTTAAGGAAAGCAGGGCCCAAGGGAATCATGACACTTGCATTGTATTGGCTGTGGCATCCCACGCCAACAACTTCTGAGTATTGTTGTTGTTGTTCAGTCATTCAGTCGTGTCCGACTCTTCGTGACCCCATGGACCATAGCATGCCAGGCCCTCCTGTCCTGCGCTCTCTCCCAGAGCGGGCTCAAGTTCATATTCATTGCATCGGTGATGCTATCTAGCCATCTCATCCTCTGCCATCCCCTTCTCCTTTTGCCTTCAGTCTTTCCCAGCATCAGGGTCTTTTCCAGAGAGTTTTCTCTTCGCATTAGGTGGCCAAAATATTTGAGCTTCAGCTTCAGTATCTGTCCTTCCAAGGAGCACTCAGGATTGATTTCCTTTAGGATGGACCGATTTGACCTCCTTGCAGTCCAGGGGACTGATAAGAGTCTTCTCCAGCACCACAGTTCGAAAGCATCAATTCTTCGGCGCTCAGCCTTCCTTATAGTCCAGCTCTCATAGCCATACATTACTACTGGGAAAACCATAGCTTTGATTAGACGGACCTTTGTCAGCAAGGTGATGTCTCTGCTTCTCACTATGCTGTCTAGGTTTGCCATAGCTTTCCTCCCAAGGAGCAAGCATCTTTTAATTTCATGGCTACAGTCACCGTCTGCGGTGATCTTGGAGCCCAAGAAAGTAAAATCTGTCACAGCTTCCATTTCTTCCCCTTCTATATGCCAGGAAGTGATGGGACCACATGCCATGATCTTAGTTTTTTTAATGTTGAGTCTCAAACCAGCTTTTGCACTCTCCTCTTTCACCCTCAACAAGGGGCTCCTCTTCGCTTTCTGCCATTAGGGTGGTATCGTCTACTTATCGGAGGTTGTTGATAATTCTCCCAGCAATCTTAATTCCGACCTGTGATTCATCCAACCCGGCGTTTCTCATGATGTACTCTGCATATAAGTTAAATAAGCAGGGTGACAATATGCAGCCTTGTCGTACTCCTTTCCCAATTTTGAACCAATCGGTTGTTCCATGTCTGGTTTTTACTGTTGCTTCTTGACCCTCGTACAGGTTTCTCGGGAGACAGATAAGGTGGTCTGGTACTCCCATCACTTTCAGAATTTGCCAGAGTTTATTGTGACCCGCACAATCAAAGGCTTTAGCGTAGTCAATGAAGCAGAAATAGACATTTTTCTGGAATTCTCTTGCTTTCTCCTTGATGCAGCGAATGTTGGCGATTTGATCTCTAGTTCCTCTGCCTCTTTGAAACCCAGCTTGTACTTCCGGTAGTTCTCGGTTCGCATACTGCTGAAGCCTAGCTTGTAGGATTTTGAGCATCACCTTGCTGGCATGTGAAATGAGCGCAATTGTGCGGTAGTTTGAACACTCTTTGGCGTTGCCCTTCTTTGGAATTGGAATGTAAACTGACCTTTTCCAGTCTTGTGGCCACTGTTGAGTGTTCCAAATTTGTTGGCATATTGAGTGCAGCACTTTAACAGCATCATCTTTTAGGATTTTAAATAGCTCAGCTGGAATACTGTCATCTCCGCTAGCTTTGTTGTTACTAATGCTTCCTAAGGCCCACTTGACTTCACTCTCGAGGAGGTCAAGTTCAGTGACCGCACTATCATGGCTATCAGGGACATTCAGATCTTTCCTGTATAGTTCTTCTGTGTATTCTTGCCACCTCTTCTGAATCTCATCTGCTTCTGTTAGGTCCCTGCCTTCTTTGTCCTTTATCATGCCCGTCTTTGCACAAAACGTTCCCTTGAGATCTCCGATTTTCTTGAAGAGATCTCTAGTCATTCCCATTCTGTCGTTTTCCTCGATTTCTTTGCATTGTTCATTTAAGAAGGCCGTCTTGTCTCTCCTTGCTGTTCTCTGGAACTCTGCATTCAGTTGGGTATATCTTCCCCTTTCTCCCTTGCTTTTCGCTTCCCTTCTTTCCTCAGCTACTTGTAAAGCCTCATCAGACAGCCTCTTGGCTTTCTTGCATTTCTTTTTCTTTGGGATGGATTTCGTTGCTGCCTCCTGAACAATGTTACGGACTTCCGTCCATAGTTCCTCAGGCACTCTGTCTATCAGGTCTAATCCCTGAAATCTATTCCTCACCTCCACTGTATATTCATAAGGGATATGATTTAGGTCATACCTGAATGTTTAGTGGTTTTCCCTACGTTCTTCAATTTAAGCCGAAATTTTGCAACAAGAAGCTCATGATCTGAGCCACAGTCAGATCCAGGTCTTGTTTTGACTGACTGTATAGAGCTTCTCCATCTTTGGCTGCAAAGGACATAATCAATCTGATTTCGATATTGACCATCTGGTGATGTCCATCTGTAGAGTCGTCTCTTGTGCTGTTGGAAAAGAGTGTTTGCTATGATCAGCGTGTTCTCTTGGTAAAACTCTATTAGCTTTTGTCCTGCTTCATTTTGTACACCAAGGCCATGCCTGCCTGTTATCCCGGTGATTTCTTGACTTCCTACTTTAGCATTCCAATCCCCTATGATGAAGAGGACATCTGAGTATTAGGTAAAGAAATATCTACTTTGAATATTTATGACATTAAGTTCATAACGTTTATATGTGGAATCCCAATTATTAAGTTCTGTCGCTCTGTGAAATACCAGGATGGGCTGAAATTCCCCTCCATTGCCATGCTACGGCTGCTTGTGTTTTTGCCTATTGAATTGTCACAACTGGCCACCAGTACTTTTAGATATGTGCTGAATCTCAGACTTCCTGCCTCCATGCAGGCATTTAGACTTGGAGACCATAGAAGTATCTTCCATATTTTGAAGAAAATGGGAAGCATGAACCAAATTGACGTTCAACAATAGATAATTCCCCAAAGAATGGTTATTGTATAAACAAAATCAAACTTACCAACTTCTTCAAAGAATAATTTGAAATTCCAATCAACTGTTTTGCAAATCTTAATTTGGCCTTTTCTTGATTCCCTTTGTTGCCTGTTTGATGTTAGACCCCCCCCCCCCAACCACCTCTTCATTGCTCAGAAAGCACCAACATGAAAATACAAACAGCCCCTCCATTTCTGCATGGAGATACCTAGACAAAAGCAGCAGTCTTAATTAATCAAATTAAATCAGCAAGACACTTCCGATTATCCCCTTTTAGTCCAAACCAGCTTCTATAATGACAACTGATGCAAAAATAATTAAACCAAGACAGAGTTGAGTGGGGAAGGGTGGAATAATATATTTAGGGTTTGAAGAGAAGTAATTAGTTTTGGCAGGTTATTTATGTATGTTTATGTATGTAAATTGAAAAATTAGCTGTTCTAAGCAGAGGCAACACATTCCAGTGTGTGCTTTGCTACATGGTCACAAGGAGAGCAGGGAGAGAGAAGTTAAAAGGACAGCAACAAACTTCCTTTTAAAGGGTGTGATACTTAATCAGTTGCATCTGTATACAGTGGTGGATGGTAAACCCCAGATGTTGTCAATGTGTTCTCTGAAAGGAACAGATGAAGACGGGCCAAAGATTCTAAACTTAACAGTTATGCACCAAGCCACACATATAACGACAGAGGTCATAAAAGGTCCCAGACTGATAGATATCAGATCCAGATCAACAAACTCAAGAATCTAGATATTCCCAATCCCATCATTTGTTTTTCAGGAAGGTAGACTTTGGATGGGCTAGTTACAAAGTTATTCTGTATTTTAGGATGCAGTCTTATGGGTTGCACCCTCAATTATTGTAGACCCCCCCCAAACATGGAGGCTTAAGGTTATCTAATGCAGGTTGGGAGGAGCAGCGAAGGCAATCTTCACCTCCCCATCCTCCTTCCCTGCATTTTTGGCTAGATGGGCTTTTTTGCCCATCTAGCTGGAGCACTTCAGAGGGGGAGGGAAGGAGGCTGGAAGAGGCTCAGGATAACTCATATTTTGGGCTTTCTGGTCTTCTCCCCTCTTCAGTCTCCTCCCCTCTGCACCAACCAGAACACCCCCCTCACCCCTTCTCTGAGGTTGAACTCCCAACCTCAGAAAGCAGCTGGCATGGTTCTTTCCACGCTGGCTGCAAGGGGGAAGGGGCGGAGCTCCAATTCCCCTGTCTGAGGTCAGACAGGGGAATTGCTGTTTCTGACCTCGGATCAGGGAATCCGAAATATCCTGTAGCCCCTCAGGTGCTGAATAGGGGACTATTCCCCATTGGATTGGTCCCTTCTACTATTTACTATTTAAACAAGAACCTAGTATACATATTTTGTCTCAGCTGTGCAAGCCTAGGGTAGCATTGCTCTTCATTACCCAAAGTGTGTCTGTGAGATTATTCAAAGAAGCCACCTTCAGCCAGAAGACCCATCTAATTGCAAATGAAGCCTTTTGTCCACTCTGGGCCTAGGAACATAAGAAGCTATCTTATACTGACTGGGTTCGCAAGATCAGTGCAGCCCACTGTGGCTTATTTAAGCCACAGTGGGTTGTGGCTAAGGATGTACGAAAGTCACTTACCTTTTCGCAGGGGTGCTTCGCGGTGGGGGGGAGGCGCTTCGCTTCTCCCCCTGAAGTTCAGGCGAGGGGGGGGAGGCGTCCCGCCTCGCCCGGCCAAAATTCAGGCCAGGGAGAAGCGCCCTGTCTCCCCGGCCGCAAAACAAAGTGTAAAAAAAAAAAAACCGTGATAGGCTACGTAACAATTAACGTAGCCTATCACGGCTAGATTTCCAAAGTCAGCCATGATAGGCTACGTAAATCGTTACGTAGCCTATCACGGGTGACTTTGAAGAAAAAAAAAAGCGTTTTTGCAAATGGCGGCGCCCTATGGGCACCGCCATTTGCGTTCCTTATTTGGTCCCGGTAGTTTTCGTAAAGATTTACGTAGACTACGCCATAGTCTACGTAAATCTTTACGTAGACTACCTGGACCAAATAAGGAACCCAAATGGCAGCGCCCATAGGGCACCGCCATTTCCGTACACGCTTTTTTTTTTTCAAAGTCACCCGTGATAGGCTACGTAATGATTTACGTAGCCTATCATGGCTGACTTTGGAAATCTAGCCGTTATAGGCTATGTTAATCGTTACGTAGCCTATCATGGGGTTTTGGGGTTTTTTTACACTTTGCAATGCTGCCCCCGCTCCCGACGAAAGGCCGATGAACCGCCGCCGGGACCCGCCACCGGGAGGGACATTCGCCATAGGTATGTCCCATCCCGGGGGGGGGGGCGGGGGGCAGAGAATTTCACCGCCAATTTTGGGGGGCCAAATGCATTGGCCCCCCGAAGATTCAGGGAGAAATTCTCCGCCATCCCTAGTTGTGGCATGTGCCAGCATGTGCTGGGCAGCTTTTGAATACTCAAGCTGCTGCTGCAGCTTGTTGTGACATCCAAACCCAGCAAGGTTTGGATGTCAAACCCTCCGCGCCCAAATGCCACCCGTCCAGTTCCGCCATCCTGCAAAAGACTATTCTTCGCAAATATTTACATAGTTTCCGTCGGCCGGAATTGATCCTATGTAACTTCCGCCGCACTTGCCATTGTTTGTTGTGATTGCTTACGTATTTTCTCCCTAGGGGGGAATCCCCCCGTAACTTCTGCCACACTCGCCATTGTTTGTTGTGATTGCTTATGTATTTTCTCCCTTGGGGGGAATCCCCCCGTAACTTCCGCTGCACTCGCCATTGTTGGGATTGCCTTGGCTGGAACTTTCCCACTATTTTCATAATTGTTTACGTATTTTTTTTCATTTCCGCCTGGAATGTTTCCTGCCCTCTGTGCACTCCCCCACTGTCTTGTCTCCTATGTGTGAAGGAGGGGAAAATGGTTGGTGAGTTCCCTCCCCTCCATGATGTTATCTTCCTGGTGGTGGGGGTGGCCTGGAGGGTTCTCGCTCACCTGACCTCACCTGACCTCACCTTCACAGACAGTAAAAAAAAAGATGAGGCTACGTGCACTTCGTGACCCAGTCCCTCCCAGCGAAATAAAGCCGCGTCGTCGCAGGAAACTGTGTATTTATTAAATACTTTCATAAAATCCCTTTCACCATCTATGTCTATTTCTTTCATTCCGATTTGCAAAGTTTCCTTCGTAAATACTTTTGTAAAATTTTCGGCGGCGAAAAAATAAGGGTCCACGTGAGCTCTGGTCCGAGTAGACTGGGGCTCCCCATTCCTAGGTGGGTTCCATGGACCGGATGTGTCTGAATTCGATCCCATTTAACTTTCGGATGGAATTCTCTAACATCCCTACCTGGCTTACATTCTCCTAAGTCAAGATACAGGTCAGGGCTAGCCTGAGATTGCCTGTAACAAAGAATGAGAGGGCATCCCCTCCCATTCCATGTGCAAGAGCCAACTGAACTGGAAATTGAATCTTTCTTCAACACTGGGAATGAGACAGCATCCTCCACCACAATAAGGCAGCAGACTAGCTTGGTAGGTGCAGGACACACAACTCTCCCCTCCAACACCTTGCTGCCACCTCCCAGCATCTGCCACCTGAGGCAATCGTCTCACTCTGCCTAATGGTAGGGCCAGCCCTGACACAGTCAAAGGACTCTTTCATCCATTTCCTGTGTGAACAATAACAGAAGAAGTTCTGTCAGAATTCATCATTTATGCACCTCCAGCTGCTCAGTCATGAGCCAAGATGTGGGCAGATAAGAGTAAGAAGATAAGGAGCATAAAAAGAGGATTCTGTTCAAGTCCTCACTGGTGTTCACACTGGGAATGATGGGGATAAAATGGCCTTTGTCTGTGTCCTTAATCCTTATCCTGGGATTGGCACTGCACTGGGAGAGGGCTGCTATTTTCAGTGGTATAGTGGAGCCCAGACTCACAGGGTTGAAGCACTGGGACTTTCTGATTAGCAGGAATGATGATGGAATCTGCCACTCTGCACTCAGGCTTCCCAGTTCCATCTCAGCTTCGCTGCAATCCTCACAGTAAATTGTGGGGAATGGATTTCCCCAGCAATAACATATTGCTGTGAGCTATTCCTGTTGTAATGCAAAGTATTTTGGGATGGCTTGGTTTGAATGGATAATTAAGACCCATTCACCTTACAAAAGACCTACAAAAGACTTCCACCATCAGAGGTGCATTTGGTAGCAACGCAAGAGCGGACCTTTGCGGTCAGGATGGATGGACTCACCTGCACCCGGCTTCCTGGGGTGCTCGCCGAGCTGCTACCCCTGCAGCAGCTCCCCTGGATGCACTCGATGACCCTCTGAGCTCGCCAGGACCTGATCACTGAGCAGCCCTGTGCCTGACAAGCGGTCCTGTGCTGCTCTTGAGAGCTGTCAAAAAAGTGACTGCTCTCAAAAGCAAGGGAGAGAAGGGATCCCTATGAAAATCATGAAAATTGGGGATGGGGGTGGGGAATCCCACCCCTCCACTGTGGGTCCTGTTGCCCCAAGGACACATGATGGGGGGGAGAATTCCCCTCCACCCCCACTCAATTTTTGCAACAAGCACTTTGAAAACCTAGTGTAAGTAAATGGAGCCCTTCCACTGCCTGCAATTTTGCTCAGATCAGGGCCTTTTCTGCCCTATGTGCGCAATATCACATTTACAGAAGTTCCCAAGGCACCTTTTCCCCCACAAAATGGTGACCTCAGGAACGTCGAGCGCTCAGCGATGGAGCATGGGGATGGCTCAGCAAGTTTTATTCAAGAAGGCCTTTGGCCTGTAAGTGGGTGCGTGGGTTGGGGGCTATTTTTATTCTGTAATTGTTAGGTTTTAAATTGTATGGCAATATGTTTTATTGTTCTAATCTATTTTAAATTGTTTTTTATAAACTGCCTTGAGTGCCATTTTTGGTAGAAAGGTGGGGTATAAATCAAATAAAAAAATAATACATGCAAAAGACATGTATAATATTATTTATTTAGTATATTTTAATCTGCCCAATAAACAACACTCTTGGGGCAGATAACAAACAGCTAAATGACTAAAATGACATACAATCAGTTAAAAGAATTAAAATATAATACAAATATTTATAAGAATAAAATACATCACAGAGGGCACTCACCCCTCAATTGTTTTCCTCATAGCAATGGAGTTGCAGCCTGGGTTCAGGCCCCAATGGAGCTCTCAGCCCCAATAAAGTGTACCCCTTTCCCACCCCCAACCCCCATACTTGGGCTCTGGTATTCCATTCAGATATTCAGATGAACATGTAGAAGTCAGAAACAGGGACAGTTGGTGTGATCCCAATTGCACCTTCCATGCATTTACTGAACGTATCAACCAATTAACAGGACTTCATTTGAAAACTGAACCACATGGAGCAAATTTCAGCTTTCTAACTTTAGTTAGGAGATTGTGTTTCTGTCCCATTTCACTTGATAACATTTGCAAGCCACTCTGCCCCATGTGAGTTAAACTTTGTCCCTTACGAATTTCTCTTAGCATGAAAACTGTTGTGGAAACTGTATGCCTCCCAGTCCTCTTCGCTAAATAAAAAAATCCTCAAGCGGAACTAATATGAGAGCAAAATAAATTTCATTTAAATGCAGAATACATTTCTTGGCCTCCTTGGGTCAAGGTTTTAGCAGGGGGGAAACTGTCCTGTTTACTGTTATTTCTTATCCTCTCTTGAGAGCCAAAATACTTCACCTTCCTTCTTGGTTTGGAGACTAGGCTTTAGCTGTCTCCTACAGAAGAAGCATGATGCCTTCTCAGACAGAATTAAATAGAGGTCATGCTCTAAGGCTTAGGAAAATCCTCATCATTCTGAGTGCCAAGTGGAATGAATACTAAGCATGTCAGCCTATATAAGGGCACAATCCTATGCATGTTTAGACAGAAAAAAGTCCCGTACCTCCCAGCATTCCTCGGCCAGCATGGACTTTTTTCTGTCTAAATATGCATAGGATTGCACCCTGAGTTGCTTTTCAGCACTATTTTTCCAGCAGTACTGGTGGATCACTACTAGACAAAAACAGGGGGCCTTTATGTCATTTTTACCCAAACTTCTTTTTTTTTTACCTTGCTTTACATCTCTAAACATGAGCCCAAAGGAGGAATAATGAAGCCCCAAGAGAACATGATTTCCAGTACCAATAATCAGCAGATCCAATTGCAGAGAAGGCAACAAGTTTGTGTCATGAATGTTGCCTGCAAGTGGTTTAAAGCTAGTTCAGGTTACCTTTCCTGCTTCATAAACCATGTTCAGGCTTGCATACTTCTCCCTCCCCTCTCCCCCATGTGTCAATTTTGGAACTTCTTTCCTGACTTGTGATTACACCAGAGTTTCCCTGAAGATCTTAACCAGGGATATCTGGTTTAATCTTAATTAACTAAGCAGATCCTGCGTAATTATCTTGGTGTGAGCTGACTGAGATTAAACCAAAGTTCCCTGGTTCAGACATAACGGGGACTAGCTTAATGCAAGCCAGGAATGAAGCATCAAAGTCAGTGAGCCTGTTTGCATGTCAGAACAGCCCATCATGGCTTAATTTAGCCAGGAGGCCTGTCATGTCATGCCAGGCCCCCATGGGCACCATTTCTGCATGGCGCCCTTGGGTGCCTGGCTTGCCATATCATGTGAACCCTGGCAGAACAGGGTGTTTGAGAGTTACACTAGGGATGTTGCGAGAGTCCGTGGGGGAGTGGAGTCTGACAGAATCCCCCTCACCCACCCTCCTGGCCCCCACTCGCTGAACTCCGGGGTGCTTGCAGACCTGTTTGATGAGCACCCTGTGAATGCTCCCTTCACACCTGTAATGTTGCATAGCTGGCCCTTTACGGCTGCCAATTACGCAATATTACCTACAAGGAAGTGCATGAGTTGCCACTGTTGTGCACAATGGTGACTTGCTAGGGAGGACGGGTGGCCCCATGGCTTCGTTGGGGGCTTACCAGGCTGCTATACTCACACAGCAACACAAGCAGGGGCGGGTGGCAGCAGCCACTTGGCAAGTGCCCAATGAAGCTGGATGCGGGTGAGTCCATCCATCCCTAGGTTAGACAACTGTCAAATAACCCATGACTTGTTTTAGGGTTATTTGAGGGTTGTCTAACCATCAAACAATCCATGCCAACTGGGTTTGCATAACACAACAAGCCATGGCAAGCCAGTGACCCATGGATGCCATGCAAAAATGGTGCCCATGGGCACCTAGCATGATGCAACAATTTGCACGGGTAAATTAAGCCACAGTGGACTGTTGTGTCATGCAAACCAGGTCAGTGAGTGAGGCAAGGCAGGTGTATGCAGTCCCGATGCTCATTCCTGGCTTCATAGTCTGTGGTTTATGAAGCCAGGAAAGATAATCCAAAAATGCTCATTAGAAACTCAGGGATGTCACTGTAATGTCATTACTTTGTGAGATTTCCGATCCTCATTCCATATCACTGGCAGCCATTGGTGGGGCTGGAAAAACTCACAACATGATGGTATAACAACTAGAGTTGTGCTGATAATTTTGGCACAGCTTTTCTCTCTCTCTCTCTCTCTTACACACACACACACACACACACACAGAGAGAGGACAGGTGGAAAGGGAAAAAGAGAGAGAGATTTTCAGAGGGCAGGAGAAATTCTTTGTTTTCAGCCCCTGCACAGGTCTAACCTTGATGGGTGGAGGTGGCAGTGGCATGTGAGGGTTGTATGTGTTCTTTTTATAATTAATTGCTGCAAAGTAGCAATGGAGCTGCAGAGTGGGCTACCATTCCCATCACCTCAGGAAAGCCTCTTTTCCCCAATGTACTGTCAATTCAGAGGGACTGGGGTGGGGGGAGATATGGTGTCCCCTACAATGCCTCTGAAATGATGCTATGTTGTTTGTTGCTTATTTACTTATTTGTTTATAATACTTCTATACTGCTTAATGTTTTTAAAAACACCTAAGTGGTTCACATTAAAATGTATATATAATACAATATAAAAACAATAAATAATAACAAATATAAACTTTACAGCAAGAATGTTAATAAAACAGGGCACTGACCAGCACTGTGACAATCCCTTTCTGGTCTTTCACAGCCTCTTTGCTTCACTGTGAAGGAGGCAGGTGTTTTTCTGCTTCCTTTGCAGAGATAGTGAGAATTTCAGAGACATTTCTCATTATGAAGGGCTTCAGGGGCTGTGCATATGTCCTTTATTTTTCAACTTGAGTCCTGTTCTCCTGTGCTTTTGCAGCCTCCCTGATTGTTTGTGCTTTCTGAAAAGACCCTAAAACACTTAGCCAGGACTTCCTCCCTTGGGGCTTTCCAGTACTGCAGCCTACTGAGGGCTTCTCTATGCCAGGCTTCTATCCTGCACCTTTACAGGGGCTTCTGCTTCCGGATTCTTTGTGGGATTAAGATCACCACCTTTACACATGCTTTTTTCAGGGAGTTCCTTTCTCTGCAAGTTCTATATGTTTCATTACACAGCCACAAGATGGATGCTGTGGTATAGTGGAATTGTGGAAATACATGAGCCGTTGGAGCACCATTAACATTAAATACTACATTTTCCCCATTAAGAAAAAAAACTATGATAAAGGTCCAAAAACACAGGAGAGGCCCTGGAGGTTGACAACATCATGTAAAGGACCTGCAAACTACCATGAGTGACCAATCACAAGCGCACAACAAAAGCCTTGTGTACAGAAACCCTGAGTGCTTGAAAGCTGTGTGAGGTTGTTTTGTTTTGTTGTTAAATGGACTTAACAACAAAACCCACCCTCACGACTTCACTCAATAGCCCACCCTGCTGTTGCCTCCTAATAATGGGTATCCAGTGTCATACTGCCTCTGAACCCTGGAGGTTCTATTCAGCCTTCATGACAACTAGCCATGGATCCATAGCCCTTACTCAAGTCTTGAGAAACTCTCCTACATGTATGAATAAGTCCCAGCAATTAGGTCTCCCATAACAATGATCTTTTAAGGCAACCTTTGTAGTCTAAAAAGGATATCCCACAACAATATTACTGGCTTGTCTATCCACACATACCAGTGGAAGCTGGTTACTCTGACATCAGTGGGGCGGTGAAAGTCAGAACAAGTCAGAACTCTAAAGGAGCCATCCAAAGTAGGAGAGGTCATTTAGAGTTCTGACTGAAACTCGGAGCTGATTCACTGTCCCACTGACATTGGAGCCACCAACTTCCACTAACACATACCTACGCAGGGGAAGGCCCATAGTTCATTGGTTGAGCACTTCTTTTGCCAGTTTCAATCCCTGGCATATCCAGCTAAAGTTCCTTAGGTAGCAGATTTTATTCATTCATTCATTCATTCATTCATTCATTTCATTTCTATACAGCCCAATAGCCGAAGCTCTCCGATGCAGGGGAAGCCTTTGCTTGACATGCTGGAGAGCCACTTCCAGTCAGAAGTGGGCTCAAGTTACAGGAAGCCAGGTTCTGGCTGAACATCAGGAAAAACATCCTTACTGTTAGAGCAATACGACAATGGAACCAATGACCTAGGGAGGTGGTGGGCTCTCCCACACTGGAGGCATTCAAGACGAGGCTGGACAGCCATCTGTCAGGGATGCTTTGACTTGGATTCCTGCATTGAGCTGGGGGTTGGACTCGATGGTCTTGTAGGCCCCTTCCAACCCTACTATTCTATGATTCTATGAGAATAGACAGTACTGGGCAAGATAGACCAATGCTCCAACTCCTTATAAGGCAGATTTCTGTGATCATTTATGCGCTCATCCTTAGGGGTAGATGGTAGAAATAGGGATGGATGGACCATCTGGTTTCACTAGGCACTCACCAAGCCGCCAGCACTGCTTGCCCCTGCGAGCCGCACAGTGCAAGCTGCTGGAGCACCCAACGAGTGCCCAGCAAGCACTGCAGGGCTGCCCATCCTCTTAGCAAGCTGCCATTTTGTGTAAAAATGGCAGCTCAGAGCTTTCTGGATATGTAATGTTATATAAATGGCAGGCAGTAAAGGGGGCAAACATAAACAGCCTATCCACGCCTGTAATGTTGCATAAATGGCCCCTTCACGGCTGCCACTTACGTAACATTACATATCTGGAAAACCCCAAGCTGCCATTTTAATGCAAAATGGTGGCTCACTAAGGGGACCGGTGGCCACTGGGTGCTCGTGGACAGCACGGCAGCTCCGGTAAGTGGTGGTGGCTCAGCAAATGGGGTCCAGGAGGCTGAGTGGGGGCAGGGGGATTCCATCCCTAGACATCCCTAGGTAGAACCAGGTCTTTTAAAATCTGTGAAAGCTTTCCTCAGGGGTTCACCTGCAGCCTGCAGATGGTTCTTGTTCACCCAAGTTATAGGGAAGCACACACAATCCCTCGTCACATGTTGATTGAATGAACATGTGTAGGGGGTCATGGTGCTGTGTAGGCTAGCACTACCTCACCTCGTTTCCCAATAAACATCCATTAGATATTTGCTGGGAAGGCTTCTCCACACATACAGATGTTCATGAAGAGAACTCCTAAACATGAGGAGAGGCCCTGACCAGTGGGGGTCTATCTTCATGTGTCAGAGCTCTCTGCACATACAAATGTGCATGCAGAGAACTCATGTTGACGAACATCAAACTGACATTCATTGAGGGAGCATGACAGTGGTACCTGGTGACAGCAGTGGGCAGGGCTAATCTGTAGCAACCCACATCCTCCTCTGCATGTTTGGTTGCTGCTAGAACAAGGGATCTAACTTGGGACCTTATCGCATAGGGACAAGTTTGGGTGAAATGGATGGTTTGGGCAATTTCTTTGGTGGAGAGGGTGCTGCTGTAGTTGAAAATGCCCATACCACATGGAGAGCCACTGCATGCCAAATTAATAGCTTTCTATATGGACAAATGCCATATGGTTCCCAGTTTTATGCAGCTTTGGGTTTGGTTAAGGCATAATTGGGCAATGATGGTATGCCCGGGAAGTCTTAAACATTACCCACAGGTTTCAGTACATTTCCATTTTCAGTGTCCAATGCATGTCCATAAAAATGGGCCAGTAGGAACCACAGAAATTTGGTACACCCAAGTGCCCTCCTATCTTTGCCCTTGTGAAGTCTTGAGTGGAAATAATAGAGGATACTGCAGGTCAGAACTGCAATGAATTGGCACCCTTTGGGGATAGCCTGGGACAAAAATTGCAGGCTACTGCAATAGGCCTCCAGGGAACTTTGCACAATATTCCATCCCCTACAATACATTTCTCTTTAACGTCTGTCCGCAACCGCAATCCATAAAACACTCATTAAGCCATGAACTTCAACACATACCAAAAAGCTATTATGAGGGGATGGTATAAGGCACTAAGTGGGGCTCGGGAATGCAATCCTCCTAACAGATGATAGCATTTGTTTAGAGACGTCTGCCTGAAAACATTAGAAAATCTTTTAATAAATGTACTAAATAAGATGCATAATTTAGCCCTTACTTGGCAGAACACTGGCTGGCTGCCAAAGCCGGCATGTCTTGGGCCCGACTCAGTGTCAGGACTACCCGCTGGTCCAGTACAAATAGGCTCATTAAAAAGTGGTTGCTGTTGTGCATTTGGGTTCCATTTCTCTTGCTAATGGCTCAATTTATGCTTTTCCTCTGAGAATGAGCCTCAGGAGATGGTGATGTTCACCCATATATACATTTCATATGCAACTGCAGGCCGCATAGTGAAAGAAAAGGGGATGGAAGAAATAACTTTTCTGTGCCTAGAGAAGGCCAGGCAGTCTTTTGGGATCTTCCTCATAACACTGAATACATTGCTTTTAGGCCATACATATTATTCTTAAGACACTGACACCACCCTCAAGCATGCCTATTTGATGAGTGCTGCTGTCAGCATTAAAAACTAGGGCTTGGCACAAAATATGGGATGTGAACGATCTCAGAACTGTTTTATACTTAGACCTGTGCCAAATAACTGACATACACACATGCACTGAGCTGGAATTTCTCAGAAGACATTTTTCTGAGAAAATTTCTAAGATGGTTCTTTTTTTCACTGCCTCCCCGCTAGAAAGAGAAAGATGCTTTGCAGAATTCCTCCAAATAGTTTCCATCATTTTCTATGGCAGCTGCCATTTTTCCATCACAATGCCCTAGAATGATGTTCCATCTGAGGCATTGTGGAAGATACAAAATTATGGCCTGGCTGCCATCACAATTGCTGTTGCAGAAGCACCCCCCCCCCCGACACACACACACACACCCTGCCCCAAATTTAGGAATAGATTTAGGGTAAAAGCTTTACTACCACCACCACTGTTAATGGTGTGCCCCATATCCAAGGGCTCCTTCACACTAACCTTTTATCCTGCTATTGAGATTGCTCACTCACGGAAGTTTGAGGGTCCTTTTCATGATGTCGTCAACCCCCAGGGCACATCCAGAGATATTTCCTTGTTATTGCGCTCCAAAAAGGTCCGGATAAAATGAACCATTTTTTAAAGTCAGAATGTAATGCGATTGAAACAGCCACTCGATGGCGCTGTTTCATTGTGTTCTATGGAACCTTGAAAATTAAAAGCTTCCCCTCGCAGCATTCATGTGGTCACTGTCTGGGAGCCCGCGATAAACATGGAAAGGTTCCAGAACAAGAGGACTGTGGGGGTTTCCTTTAGTGTAAAGGGAGCCCAAGAAATTGTTGGGGAATTACTCCTCCCACTGGGGAAAGTTGGTGAAATGGACCTTCCAATTTCTCTACTCAAATATAGGGTGGAGAATTTCAAGAGACCACTTGCACACAGCTGTAACACACACACACAGGGCTGGACCAAGACACTTTGCTGCCTAAGGCAGAGCAGCAAATGGTGCCCCCCCCCCAGTCAAGGTGCACAGTACCCAAAATTAGGGATAGACGAACCCTCCCACATCCACCCTGCATGCTGCTTGCTGAACCCCCTCCCCTTACCTGACCCCAGCGAGCATGCAGGGTGAGCTGCCCAATGGTCTGCGGGCACTCGGCAACAGCTCGCAGCTGCTTGCGAGCCTGCCCCTGCTGCCTGTCAGTCAGCCCCTCATGCTCTCCTTGCAAGGAAGAGCCCAAGGGGCCACTGCCACCGAGCAACCACACCTCTCTCTGCTGGTGCCCAGCAGAGAGAGGCGAGGATGCTCAGCAGTGGCAAAGGAGGCGAAGGTGGCAGGATGAGAAACTCTTGGCTCCCATCCTGCTGCTGCAGGCAACCATGCCTCTCTCTGCCAGGCACCAGCAGAGAGAGGTGCAGTTTCTCGGTGGTGGCAGCACCCCCTCGTTTTGCAGAAATGTTTCCTTCTCTCTGAACGGCTCCCTTCAGCAAGAAGGAAACATTTCTGCAAAATGACCGGCACGGCCAACTGAGCACCAGCCGTTTGGCGCAAGTGTTTCCTTCTCCCTGAAAGGGCCCCTTCAGGGAAGAGGAACCACTTCTGCCAAACATCCAGCACTCAATTGGCTGCAGTAGTGGGGAAAGGGAGAAAAGAGCACTCCCCTGTCCTCCTCCAGCCCTTGCTACAGCAGCAGCAGCAGCAGGGACAGGCCGGTTGTTTTACGTGTCAGACACTTATGTAAAATGACCAGGGCCTATCCCCACCGCTGCCAGCACTGCAATAGCAGGGATGGAGGACAGGAAAGGTGCTTCCTCTCTCCTCCTCCTGTCCCCATTACTTCAGTGGCAGGGACAAGGGGCTCGGGGAGAAAATGGGCAGCTGCGCTCTTGCCTGACTGTGCACGAGCCAAATCGGACAAGAATGGGTGACCACAAACTGGTGTCCAAGAGGCTGAGCTAGTGAGAAATCACCAGGCTTTGAGTCTCACCTGTGCCATCCCTGCCCAAAATTAGCTGAATTATTCTGGTACATGTGGCAGAAAATGCCATAATCACCTCTCCCCCTCCATGGCAGTAGAAATACAATAGCAAGGTAAATAATTAATGATTTGCTGCCTTTTTATGACACCCAGAATTTGCTGCCTGACATGACTGCCTCACTCCGCCTCATGGTAGAGCCGGCCCTTCACACATCACTTTTGCATCACCATTCATCCCCCACGAAAGTGGGAGAGGATATTTAGCCGTTTCAAGTGGAGGAGGCAAATGTTTTAACTTCGCTTTGTCTTAACTTATGAGGTAGTTCCCCCCCCCCTTTTTTTTTCTTTCTTTCATGGAAGAAGCCTTGCTGCTTCATCATCAAGAGGAAATGTGGCAGCTCTGGATTCTAGGACAGAAGGCTTCTAGGAACAATGCTACATGATGACATAGCGGCATTCCCAGGAACGTTCAGTCCAGGAACATGGCCAGAGCTGCCACACCATCTCTTGATGCAGTAGCAAGCTTTTAGGGATGGAGGGAGGGAGGGAGGAAGGAAGGAAGGATTTCATTCCTGGAAAACAAGATATCCTATGGCCATCTAGCCTCTGTCTAGTGGCCATAGGATTGCTCCCTCCCTCAGTGTGTATGAAAGAGACTGTGGTGAATGAAGAATTACTCTTTGTAGGAGGGGCAGTCTGCCTCCCAGAGGTACTGTGAAGAGGAAAAGGAAGAGGAAGAAGCAGCAGCAGCAGCAGCTCTTGTTGTTGCTGTCTGTTACCGTTAAGATGGTTGATTCTAGTTAGAGGCCTCTATTGTGTTTTATACTAAAATAAGGGTGCATTCCCATGCACCTTTTCACAGAAAAAGTCCTACAACTCCCAGCATTCCCCAGCTTGGTGGGTCACAAATTCTGCAGGCCTCAATCATCCTATGAACAAGAATTGCAAAATGCTCACGTTACATTTTCAACACCTCAAACCTACATGCACCACTCTGCTACTCCACTTCTAACAAAGCCATCAATCCTGTGAAACTAGATTAAGACCTTGGTGATAAATGTGCTTATAAGTAAGTCCCCTTGAAATCACTACTTCAAGACTGTCAGCTACATGGTGACAGGTGGGGGAAGAAGCGCTACAGAAATATAAACCTGGAGGTGTTTTTTAGAGGCTGTGTCTTCCCCCAAATGTGTGTTTCTCAAAGAGCCGTAAACAGGACTCCACATAATCAGCCTATTTATTAATCCTGTATATATCACAGCCCTCATATTTTCTTCCTCAAAGAGAGCCATTTATTTCTGTTTTTGTCCTTGAAGCCATATCCATACCTTTTAATCATAGAACACTACCTGACATTATTATTATTTTCTTTTAAACTTACAACTTGAAAGGGAGCCCACATCTGCTAGTCATTTGATCATTAGCACATATGCACCCCCTCATATAGGCAGAACTGTACTTCCTATTCAAATGAGTTACATGCACATTATTTGCTACAGATATAACATGTTAAATATGACACAATCACATGTAAGAAAATATCCCAGCGGCTCATTTCTTTGCAAAAAAGCAATGACCCTTTTCCCAGCCCATCGCTTCACCATTCCAAATGTCTTCCCCATATAAACTCTTACAAACAAACACCTGGAACTCCATAGGAGAAAAGCAGTTGAGGGAACAAAATAAGCCTTCTGAATACTCCATGTCTGCAAGGTAGCAAGTCATGGGGATTTTATCACATGCAACAGCATATAATGTGCAGTTTGATCATTAGTGGGAGTTTGACCTATGGGGAGGGATAGCCTTAGTGATTACAGAAAATTTATTGGGATTTGGTGGTGCTGATCTTATGGCTGATGGGATTATTTAGTAATGATGTCTCCTGTTAGAAAGGCCATTAGCAGACAAAAAACAAAAGGCAAAACAGAATGAGTGTGTACCAGTCCCACATGCACACAGGCTATCTTAGAATAACAAAAGGAAACCACATCTTTCTTTAGTGAAGAAAACAGTTTTATTCACAAATATTCTTGCATATACAATGCAGGTACAGCATAGGGCTTCAAAAGAGTTTGTTAGTCCATTTTGTATTCTATTACACTGACAGGAGTGAGACAGAAAACACAGTAATGGAGGTGGTTGGGCTGGGGAGGGAGGAAGGAAGGAGAGGAGCAAAAGGAAGAAATCACAGGAAACCACATTGTAGGCTATAGAAATCCTAAGGCTAGCTATGGTCAAAATTCCCATGAATTAACTAACTGCAACACTGCCCCCTTCCAGTAACTTCAATTGCAGATGAGGTTGCAGTATTCCCAACAATAGTGGCAGACACTGGGATTATCCAGGTGATCAGTGAATTCATGTTCCCATTTTAAAGTAATTCAGTCCATATAGAAATGGATTTGGGGGTAGGGAGATAGATTCGGCATGGGAAGATCACCTGTTTGTTCCTTTTGAAAAAGAAGTAGTGGTTGTACCCTTTGGATAAGGGCAGTGCACAATGTTCATAGATCAAAAGAAAATAAAATTAAAGCAGAAGCAGAAAAATGGCAAAACATTGATAAAGGCATAGGGGACAGCTTTGGTTTGCCACTTAACTTTTAAAGAGAAAGAGAGGCAGCAATGGTACAGCTTGAAGTGCTAAGCCCCTAAAATATTTTCAAATAAAGGGCAGAGTAGTCCTAACACTCTCCAGTGGCAATCCAGGAGAGGTTACGATGGGACAGAGGTTCTTTCTGCTAGTGGAGAGGAGTTCCGCCAGCTGGGGTGGGGTGTACACCCCAGAGGCCCCATTATTTCCCATGGAAATCTCTGTGGTCATCTATCTCCCATCAGTGGTAGGCCCTGAAATGGGCGTTCCAGACAGGGGCAAATCAGGGCTGACTTTGGATCCAGGTGGATCCTCAGCTATGCCAGTCTGGAACTTGCACAGTTAATTCCCCAACCACCACCATCACTGCTTTCAATTGGGGTATTTGAAAGATCCACCAGGGTAAACAAAAACAAAAACTGTCAAAGCTGCCCAGGAAAAGCCCTTAGTAATGCATAATGTTGTATTTATTCATCCAGTCTTTCTGTTTCACCTTTCAACTTGTATTAGATTGACAAGGTGATTCACAGATGAATTGTGGCTATTAAAACATAATGCATTTTAGACAACATTAAAAACATTTAACCTTTTCACAGCCTGAGCCTAATATAAGGGTAGCCACAAACAAAAGAAAGTAGTTCTTCACACAGCACGTAGTTAAACTATGGAATTCGCTACCTCAAGATGTAGTGACGGCCACCAGTTTGGATGACTTTAAAAGGGGGTTAGATAAATAACCTGGAGGAGAAGGCTATCAGTGGCTACTAGTCCTGATGGCTACATGCTACCTCCAGTACCAGAGGCAGAAAGCTTATGTACACCAGTTGCTGGGGAACATGGGTGGGAGGGTGCTGTTGCACTCATGTCCTGCTTGTGGGTTCTTCATCAACAGCTGGTTGGCCACTGTGTGAACAGAATGCTGGACTAGATGGGCCCTTGGTCTGATCCAGCACAGCTCTTCTTCCATTCTTTTGTTCTCACACCCCTAGAATAAACTGCTGCTCTTCATGGTCTAGTTATGGCACTCAAAGGCTAGTTATGGCACTCAAAGCAAGGTCCAATAAATTGACTTGAGCATATCGGAGATGGGAGTGGGGGTTCACAGAATGAGACATGCTCATGATCAAGGCCAGCCTTCCACAAGTACTTCATGCCCTCCACATGTGTTGGACTATTTATTTTATTTATTTATTAAAATATTTCCAATCTGCCTTACATGGATAGATCTCAGGGCAGGATGCAATTCATCAATAAAACAGCTCATCATTAAACAATAGAACAATAATTTATTTATTTAATTAATTTATTAATTGCCCATCTCTGGTTGATATAGAAAGTGTATAATAAAACAGTTTAAAACAATACAATTCTACAGTAAAAACACCATATTTCTAAAAATACCTTAACCCACCCCAAATGCCTGCCTGAACAACCATGTTTTTAATGTGCGGCGGAAGCTCATTAAAGAGGGGGCATGGCAGAGTTCCCTATAGAGGGAATTCCACAGAGTGGGGGCCACCACAGAGAAGGGCCTCTCCCTCGTCCCCACCAGTCTAGCTGTCCTGGCTGATGGGACAGAGAGAGGGCCATCCAAGGCTGATCTTGTTAAGCGGCCTGTCTGGTGTTGCTGGAGGCGTTCCTTAAGATAGGCTGGGCTGGAACCATATAAGGTTTTAAAGGTCAAAACCAACGCCGTGAATTTGGCCCGGAAAACAACTGGTAACCAATGCAACTCCTTCAGCACTGGAGTGATGTGATCTCGCTGGTGGCTGCCTTTAACCAGGTGAACCGACGTATACCAGCTGCAGCTTCCGAACCATCTTCAAAGGTAACCCCACGTAGAGCACATTACAATAGTCTAAACAAGAGGAGACCAGGGCATGTACTACCGATGGGAGCAGATGGTCGGGAAGCTGGGACGCAGCCGCCGTATCAGATGGAGTTGGTATAGTGCTGTCCAGCTCACAGCTGGCACCTGAGCCTCCATGGACAGCTGGGAGTCCAAAATGACCCCCAGGCTGTGGACCTGGTCTTTCAAGGGTAGCCATACCCCATTCAACACCAGGTCAACATCCCCCAGCCTCCTCTTGTCTCCCACCAAAAGTACCTCAGTCTTGTCAGGGTTCAGCTTCAGCTTATTCCTCCCCATCAAGCCACTCCAGACATTTGGACAGGGATTCTACAGCCAACCTTAGTGAAGATTTGAACGAGAGGTAGAGCTGCGTGTCATCCGCATATTGATGACACCACACCCCAAACCTCCTGATGATAGCCCCCAGTGGCTTCACATAGATGTTAAACAGCATCGGGGAGAGGATGGAACCCTGTGGCACCCCACAAGTGAGCAGCCATGGGTCCGAAACCTCCTCTCCCAGTGCTACCCTCTGGTACCTGTCAGAGAAGAAGGACTGGAACCACTGCAATACGGTGTCTCCAATGCCCAACCCCTCCAGGAGGTCCAGAAGGATACCGTGGTCAACAGTATCAAAAGCCGCTGAGAGGTCAAGGAGAACAAGGAAGGAGCATTCGCCCCTATTCAGAGCCCTCCTCATATCTTCCACCAGGGCGACCAAGGCCATTTCCGTCCCATGCCATGTCCAGGCCTGAAGCCCAACTGAAATGGATCTAGATAATTGACTTCTTCCAAGTGTGCCTTCAACTGCATAGCCACCACCCGCTCAGTCACCTTGATAATAATCCACAACCCTTTAAAATCACCATGGATGACAAACCTGTAGCCTGTGGGTCTAATCTGGCCAGTGGGGGTTCCCCTTGGCCCCTAGAGCTCTTCTCCCAACCCCAACCCCTCTCCCAGTGCTAGAGAAGGCAGACTTGTGGGGTTTCCCAGGGAAGATTTTTCCACCACTGGGAGAAGAAGCCCCTGCTCTTATCTCCATTCACTGATAGGAGATAAGAGCAGGAGCTTCTTCTCCCCATGCTAGAGCAAGCTTGCCTTTCTTGACCATTGATAGGGATTGACCTTTTATCTGTGCAAAGAAAGGTACTGAGCTACTCTCTGCATGGAGAAAAGGACTTTCTTCTCTGTGCAGAATGAAATAAATGGATAAAACATGATGCACAGAGAGGCAGAGAACATGTCTCTCTCTGTATGGAGAAACTTTCCTATGACAAGAGGGGGCAGGGCATCAGGTGGAAGGGGTGGGGCTTTGTGAGGAGGGGAGGAGCTTCAGGGAAAGGCCTGCACCTGATATCAACCAGCCCCAGGGAGTGAGCCAGAAAGCAATCTAGCCTCCTAGGGATAAACTGTTCATCACCCCTGATCTGCACTATAAAATCAACTCTAACGCACTGAGCAAATAAATCAAAATGAGTGTCAAGAACTCCATTTTCTTTTTGTATCTTTGCCGTTTGTAAGCTTCCATTGCATAAAGCTGAAGCAGCATGTAGTGGTAAACCACCTGTGGGTGTGTTATCTTGTTATCTTGGGAATGTCTCTAGCCCCAAGGTCAGAACTGGACCCAGTTAATTGGACTGAATGATGATGATCTCAGCTGCATTCCTGTGGGAGCTCTCTCACACACACACACCGCTTGGGGCCTGGGAAACGGTTCCAGCCAGCCTGTGAGTGGCTAACAGGGATCACCTTAGAGTTGGCAGGAGCTTTAGTATACAACCAGGGGGTTGGAGCTGCCCATTGTCTTTATCTTCATCTTTGAGTTGCCTTTGCTTTGGATTCCCAAGTATTTCTGTCTGGACCCTGTCCTATTTGAAATCCCATGCCTAGGTATGTATAGACAGGGTTAAGTAGCTTTGTTGTTTTATCCGTGAAGTACTTTTACCAAACATACTCTGGTTCATGTGTGTCTTTTACTCCCTTTCCACAGTAAACTTACCACCTCTTATAGCTGGCTCTCTTTGTGCTTCACTCTAAATTGCCTCAGCACTAAATCCCAAGTCTTCCTCTTGGTTAATGCTACTGTTTAAAGTTTCAGGCCTAAGCTTGGAAATAGAGGGTGCTAGTTTGGCCTTAGCCTTAGGGTATCCTGTAAGGTCAGAGAGTCCCCTGGCTCAAGCTGAGTTGGATGCAAGGGGTGCAAGGGGTGGTGGCACCTTGCTGAGTTGTTCATCCTGGGCAATATTTTGTTCCTGCCTATGCTGCTGGGAGCTAATGCAACCCCTTCCTCCCTTCATTTTGAGGTACAGTCATTGAGACTCAAAAGCTTGGATAAATAGCCAGTTCTTTACTTGGCACGAATAACAGCAAATAAGTCAGTACTAGCCAGGCCTCCAAGGAAAGGGCTTTCCATAGCCAAGGAACCACAGCTAAGACGATCATCACCACATAATGTAAAGCTCCCAATGGTGGGGCAGGTGGGAGTTGTACTCTTAACTGGAGGATCCCAGTTTGAGGAAAGTTGGTCTAGTTCATGAGGCTGCCTGATCCACAGATCCAGGGTTCCTCTCCAGCTTTCCATGTTTCTGGCACCAGCTTATAACCTGATCTGAAAGCACAAATCAGCTCTTAGATTACCTATTACAATTATATGTACGTTCTCTGGGGAAAATAACAACTGAAAGAACACAAATTTACAAAGAACAAATAAGAAGCATTGTCCTTCTTGAGCAAGAAGCCTGAACAACGTTTGATCAGCTGCTCTACATACTAATTCAAAAGATGTAGGGAAGAATCCTCAACTCTTAAACTAGCTGAAAGGATAGCTTTAGGGGGATAGTCCAATTTCATGTTGCCTTTCCTCAAATATACCTTTGATCAGTGCATGGCCTAAAGAAAGCCTCCTGGCTCCTTTACAACAATTTATTTTGAAAAATCAGCTAGAATGAGCAAACAGCATCCCCAGCTAAAGCAAACAGCATCCCCAGCTAAAGCAAACAGCATCCCCAGCTAAAGCAAATTTATATTATACAGAAAATAGGGGCTCTGAGCAAAATTAATAGAATTGCAATCCTGGAAATGCTGGAAATGTTTCAAAAGTTGCATTGACTTTTGTTGTATGTGGTGGACATGCCCATTTGCAAAAAAAAAAATGTAATAATAATTGTAAAAAGATGAAAACCATAGTTGAAAAAATATTAGGCTATACTATAAGACTGGATCCATTACTTTTTCTTTTGACATATACACTATGAACTGACTGGTTATTGGATAACTACACAACTAGGTTAGTGCATGCAAAATATTGGAAGCTGCCTAAAATTCCAGATTTAAAAGAATGGATAGCAAAGCTATCATATTTTGGCTAAGCTTACTTCATATATAAGACAAAAGAAAACAGACACAAAAATGTGATGATTTTAGGGATAATTGGTTACTGTTTACTGAATTTTGTGAAATTAATTTAATAATCCCTGATGTACATTTCTGTTTTGAGTTAATTTGATTTAATGGTACTTGCTTCTTTTACCCTTTCATAATTTGTAGATATCCTTGTGCTCGCTCTCTCTGTATATACACACACACACACATTTCACACTGAAAACTTCACTACAGGAAGGAAGGAAGGAAGGAAGGAAGGAAGGAAGGAAGGAAGGAAGGAAAACCTCCCATTCTGCATATCAGCTAGACAGGCTTTTTTTGCCCATCTAGCTGAGTCATCATGGAGAAGGAGGGGAAGAGGCCGGAGAGGCCTCATGATACAGCATAAGTCAGCCTCTTCAGTCCTCTCCCCTCCCTGCCCATGGGAACACCCACTTTACCTCCTCTCCTCGGTTACTTCTGCAACTTCAGAGAGGCAGCCAGCAAAGTTCTCTCTGTGCTGACTACAAGGGGGAGGTGGTGGGGAGCACGGATTCCTGGATCTGCAGTCAGAGCACAGTCTCTGACCTCGGAGCCATAAATATAAAATATCCTATGGTCCCGCAGACTCTGTCTAGGGGCCGTAGGATTGCTCCCTAAATGATACATAAAATGGCAACAGCTCAGAATGTGCGAACACACCCCGGCCCAGGTTCTCTGGGTGCCCACCCAGCCCCTGCTCCTGCTCACCAGTCCTTGGACCATGCTCGAGCCCCTCTTGTGCTCAACAAGCAGCCCACACTCACCCTGGCAGCCTCGGCAAGCTCCACAGTCACCATTTTTTGAAAAATAAAATGGTGATCGCAAAAATGTGCATTTTCACGCATACGCAGGTATGCACATTTTGCCATCGCCAGTTTATTTTTCAAAACCTGGTGATCACAGAGCTCAACTAGGCGACAAGGGTGAGTATGGACTGCTCACCAAGCATGGGCAGGGGGCGAGTGGGGGCAGGGGCTCAGCAAGCAGGTCTCAGGGGTGCAGGCAGGGGGAGGTCCATTGGATTACCGGATGGAATCAGGTGTCCACACCATCCCTAGCAACTAGGGATGTGTGAATTCACCTGAGTCCGCCCTACGATCTGCTTGCTGGATCCCCACCCACTGCCAGACCCAGCTTGTGCTGGGATGCAAGCTGGCTGGTGGTTCGCAGGGGCCCAGTGAGTGTAGTTGCTGCCACCGCCACGACCAGTGATTGAGCACCGGCAGAGAGGGGTGCAGTTGCTCTCAGCAGCAGGATGGGAAGCAAGAGGGACGCGGTGCTTCTCTCTCGCTTCCCATCCTGCCATCTCCACCACTGCCCAGAGCAACTCCGTCCCTCTCTGCTGAGCACCATGTTATATGTTTGTTGGCATGGGATTTGGGGAGAAATGCATGGCAATTTATATCAACACCTGAGCTTTACTTCAGATCTCTTGCTCCACCTCTCATGAACAGGAATTCATAACATGAGAAATGGCCTTTAGGATACAACCCATCTGTACATGTTCTTTTTCACAGTATATTTGATTTTCCAGTATTGTACATCACTTGGGGAGGCTACATGAGGGCACACAGCTCCCCATTGCAGAATTTATCCCTCCAACCGATGGAGGGCGATGGGGATAGTGATGGGGTGGCTCATCTTCACTCTCCCCCATGGCATGTTGCTTAAACACACTAGCAGGGCACTTGAATAGGGCTACTGGATGCCCTGTATCCAAATTCAGACAGCAGTGCTCAAGCACACTCAGATCCCTATTGTATCAAGTCTGTGCATTTTAAAATGGTGATGACAAGAAGAAGAAGAAGAAGAAGAAGAAGAAGAAGAAGAAGAAGAAGAAGAAGAAGAAGAAGAAGAAGGCTACCAGCAAGTGTCCTGAGGGCCCAGATAAGGAGCTGGGGTCTGGGCAGCAGTAGCAGCGGTGTTGGCACAGCTGGGCTTCCAGATTGCCCCGAGGCACCCCAAAGTGCTTCGGAGTGGCCCTGACCCACTTCATGCCCCCTCCGCCCCACCTTGGAAGTGGCACAAAGTGGCCTGAAGTGCCCCACTTCAGCTCGAAGCAGTGCACAGCCCTACCAGATAGGGATGGGGGAAACTCCTGTCTGAAACTCTGAAGAGCTGCTGCCAATCCATTTTCAGAGGAGTACCATGTTAGTCAGTTGCAGTTAGGGATGTATGAGAAATTCATTTCAGTTTGTTTTTTATCAGGATTTACCCAGTTTGCACCTTCCAGACCAAGCTCAATCTGCAGTCAAGGTCCGTACATTTCCTAGCTTGCAATGTGATTCATGGACAAAAAACAAAATGTGTTCGACAGCATGTGTACATTTGAAAAATGTGCATAAAAATGTATAGTTTTGGAAAATGCACACAAACAATCTTTAATCAATGGGGACCAAATGTGTACATTTCAAAGATGCACACAGTTGATGCATGCATTTGGAAAAACATATGCACAAAAATATGCACTGATTTTCAGGTGAAAAGAAAAAAAAAAGCTCATCATCTGATACGGACTCGAGTCGGAATGAGCTTTAAGATGGAATTCAGAGATCTTCAGCAAGCTCGAGTTTTGCTAATTCACACATCCCTAGTTGCAGCAAAAACAATGAAGAGTCTTGTTGCACCTTAAAAACTAACACATTTATGATGACATCTAGCTGAATATTGTCTACCAGTGAACACTCTGAATCTTTATAAGAGCCCTGCAAGGTTCAACCTCAGCCATGGATCTCCCTTGCTGGATCAGAGCAATACAGCCCTTCTGGCCTTATGGTCAGCCATGAATTCAGTAGATAAAACTGGACAAGCTGCATGTTCTCAGTCTCAGTTCCCCTTCTGCAAAATGGGAATAATATTGATCTGTCTCATGTGGTTAATGTGAGCTAATAAATTGGGAAAGGTATTGATGGATGTAGTCATTCTGCCTTCAAACTGTTACCCACCTGGTGCAGCTCCCATTTTTTGCTGGAATGCAGAACAGGTTTTATCAGCCTTGAACAGCTGGAAAAATAATATTTGCTGCACAACAGGGCTTTAGGAATCTGTACTAATGGTCCACTGACAATGACTGAACTTTCCGAAATTAGCAAACAGGCAACGGGGGTGGAATAAGCAAATTAAAAATGATATGTCAGGACACAGTAATTTAGGATAGAGACAATACTTCCCTTGACAGCTGCAGAGCTCTTATATTGGTGATTAGACCTTAAACACAATGAATATTAAAAAAAATATATTAGTCGGTAGTCACCTGGTATATGGAATTTTTGTCTTTATTGTTACATTGTATAAACTAGACCCTCGTGGCAGATAACTTGGTCTTGGTTCACAAATGTACATATGGCTCCAGTCATCAAAGCCCCCTTCAGATATTTTCCCATCATCACTACCACCAATGCCACCACTATCACGCATTCACTAAATGCATGGAGGTCCTGCACCCCTTGGCTCACCTTTGACCTCTGCACATTTTGAGGAAGACCTGAAAGGGAGGCTCTCCATGCCATCAGGACTCCAGTCACAGTAGAAGGATTCAGGTGAAACACCTCATGCTTTAAAATAATGTGTGAGGAGGTCTGGGGTTATATGGGAGCAAGTCCACTCCTCCTCAATATGGAAAGTGTTCATCTGAACACCATTACTGTGTTCCTTGTTACCCTTTACAAACCACAAGTCACCTTACTGGGGTAACTGAAGTCATCTTACTGGGGTGACTGGTAAGGGTACTGGGGTGACTGGTAACAGGCCCATAGCCAGGGATGCTGGGGGGGGTCGGGTTCCCCCCTAAATCCCCCCCCTAATTTTTTTTGCAAACAGATAATTAAATTTATTATGGAAATTTTAGAAAACCAACAAAAAGGCCTTTGTTTCTCTTCTTAAAATTACAGATGCTGTTATTTTGGGGCAGTGCCACACTGGAATCTGCCCAGGTATTCCCAATAGTACATGCGATTGAGGCTATACCTGAGATGAAGGAATATTTTGACTTATGTGAAGACTTGTATATATATTTTTAAGAAGGGGCATGTTGCTCAGATTTATAAAGGCAGTTCTTTAAAACACCTGTTGGTTCAATGATGGGCTGGACACTCAGATTCAGTTACAGTTGTACATTCAGTGAAGAATTCATTCTTTCTACACTCTTATCGGTGCATCTTCCCCTTCTGAAAAATTCTGTCATTCTAAAATTCAAGAGCTGAGGGGAATGCTTATCAGATTTGCAGATGACACAAATTGGGTTGGATAGCTAATACCTTAGAACAGTGGTCTCCAAACTTTTTTGATCACGCACCCCTATCAGTAAAAAAATTTGAGCATGCACCCCCAATATATGTATATTTATTTATAAATGATATACATGTACTGCTGTACCAATATATTTTGTACGTTATAAAACATACACAAAAAATAAAAACTGAAAAGGATGAGATAAAGATGAAATAAACAATATTTTAAAATAATTTATTTTATTTATTAACAGTATAAAAAACCTTTCTGTTCTCATTAAAAATATTGTTATTGATAATATTTCTTTTGTGATGGCTGTGTGATTGAATATATTTCATTATTTTTTGAAAATCTTGGTTTAACACTTTGGGGTACAGCTATATGAAGGTCTGGTTCTAAGTTCAGTTTATTTCGATACTTGGTTTTAATGGCTGTCACGGCTGAAAAAGACACCTCACAAAGAAACGCAGATCCAAATGGAAGAAGCGCATTGTTGGCTGCACTTACTAAATCATGATACTCATTTCTCAATCCCATCCACCAATTATGCAAAGGTTTTGTTGAAATTCAGCTAGTAAACTTCTATCTTCCCTGATGTCAATCAGTTCTTCTTGCAAACTAATCAGAAGGTGTTGCATTTTTAAATTTTAAACAAATAGGTTCAAAGCTCACTGAAACACTTTGTTTGGAAGATTTTTAAACAGGTTAGAAAATTCCACTTCCAAGTTTTTTAAGTGTGCAGATATGAGAATTTTTATACGTGACACACATCGTTTTGGCAACAAAATCCCATACCGATGGAAACGTTTCCAAACATCCATTTTCAAAATGCTCTCTCCACAGCACAAGTTTATTTCAAAAAGCAGTTACTTTCTCACTCATTGTTAAAACGTCACCTTTGCCTTGAAGGGGCACATTACATGTGTTTATTTTTTCAAAAATATCTGCAGGTAGCATACTACTGACATCCACTTGCCATCAGAGAAAAGGTCAGCAAACTTGGAACAAATTTGCTCTCCCTCGGCAGGATGGCAGATGCTCCAGTGCTGTGACCGAGCAAGCAACCAAACCTTCCTCCGCCATGCCTGGCAGAGACTGGCGCAGTTGCTCTCAGTGGCCACAGCAGGGGCAGGATAGGACTGGAGCCGAGAGAGAAATGCCACAGACTTTCCCTCTCGGCTCCCGTCCCATCCTGCTGCCTCCACCACCGCCGTCACTGCACACAATGGCTTGCTCGTCGGGGCAGCAGGAGGCTGCTCAAATATCAGGCAGCTCGCACACCCCAGTGGATTGTCTTCTACACCACTTGAGGTGCACGCACTCCACTTTGGAGACCACTGCCTTAGAAGACAGAAACAATATTCAAAATCATCTTGAGGGGTTAGAAGACTCAGCAGAAAAGAACAGAATGAAATGTAACAAAGACAAGTACAAAGTTCTTCATTTAGGAAAAAGAAATAAAATGTGCAGGCATAAGATGGGGGATACCTGGCTTGGCAATAGTACACGTAAAAAGGATCTTGGAGTTGTAGTTGATCGCAAGCTGAATATGAGTCAGCAGTGTGGTGTGGCTGCAAAGACAGCAAATGCAATTTTAGGTTGCATCAATAGAAGTGTAATTCTAAAATCACAGGAAGTGATAATTCCACTCTACTCTGTGGTGTCAGACCTCACCTTGAATACTGAGTCCAGTTCTGGACACCACACTTAAAGAAAGATTCAGATAAATTGGAACACGTTCAGAGAAGGGTAACAAAGATGATCAGGAGACTAGAAACTAAGTCTTTCAAGGAAAGGTTGAAGGAACTGGATATGTTTAGCCTTGAGAAGAGAAGCCTGACGGGGATATGATAGCACGTTTCAAGTACCTAAGGGTGCAATCCTATGCAGATAGGCGTCCACCTCCGAACTTGGAGGCACCCGCCTATCCAATGCAGGGCAGGAGAAGCATGGAGGGGATCGTTCCCTCTGCACTCCTCCTGCCCTGCATTTTCGGCTACACAGCCAAGTGCAGCTGTCTAGCCATGGGAGGGACAAGTGGGGGAGAAGGCTGCCATATGACACACTGGATCTGTCGTACAGGCATTTCTGCTCTCCCTGCCCTGAAATGCCCCCCTTGCACACCCCATTTTGGCCACTCTGCACTCCTCTTGCGAGCGTGGAGCACGCGGCTTTTCTGCATTGCCTGCAAGGCAGTGTGAAAGTGGGGGGGGGGGTCGGTTCTCCAGGAACCGACCTCAGAGCGCAGTCTCCAAGGTCGGTTCCCGGAAAATCAGATATCCTATGGCCATCTAGCTGCTGACTAGTGGCCATAGGATTGCTCCCTAAGGGGTTGTCACAAAGAAGAGGGCTGTTCTCTGTCATCCAAGACTGTAGGACACAAAATAATAGGCTTAAGTTACAGGAAGGCAGATTTCAGTTGAACATCAGAAAAAACATCCTAATGGTCAGAGTAGTCAGTAGAACAAACTGCCTATGGAGGTGGTGGGATCTCCATCTCTAGAGGTATTCAAGCAGAGACTGGACAACAGTAAGTCAGGGATGGTTTAAACTGGATCCCTGGACTGAGCAAGGGGTTTGATTAAATTGATGGCCTAAATGGCCTCTTCTAACTCTGATTCTATGGTAAGAATATTCCTGTTGTAGCTTATTCTTGATTTTCTACTAGTGGATTAATCTTGATTTTTTAAAACCTTTTTTGTTAATTGATGGCAAGAACCTAAACAATTGGTGAAGTGCCCTCCACCATCCCGATGGTTACTGGGAGGGTTACCAGACAGTTACTGGGGTAAGGTTTCCACTGCATGGACCAGTTACTGGGTTGACTGGTAGGGTTACTGGGGTGACTGGTAAGGTTTCCACCTTACTGCACGAGTCACCTTACAGGACCTTACTGAACTCTCTTATTGGGTTCCTAGTCACTCTTTAGGAACTGTGAGTCGTCTTACTGCATTTCTCATCACCCTTAATGGGTTCCTATACACATACAGCTGTATTTATGAAGAATCCTCTTTCAGACTGTCAACCAAATGTGTGTACATTGGGGACAGGATCCGTAAGCACCCCAACATTGGGGGCCAGGACCAGCAAGGGTAGTCCCACTTCCATCTCTTATCTATTCAGTGAATATGTGGGGGGACCCGAAGAGGGTATTGATTATTGGGTGTCAAATGCACAGCTTCATCCCATTGAAAATTATTGCCATTGAGATGATGCAATATGATTTAATGTGTGGTGTTAGATCTCCAATGGCCCATTCTTGTATTCAAAAATTCTGAATGAAATATTCAAAGAACAAAAGAATTAAGACAAATAGGGTATAAATGTGCAAGAACAAATAACATTTAGAAGAGATCCTAAAAGATGATGCTGTTAAAGTGCTGCATTCAATATGCCAACAAATTTGGAACACTCAACAATGGCCGCAAGACTGGAAAAGGTCAGTTTACATTCCAATTCCAAAGAAGGGCAACACCAAAGAGTGTTCAAACTACCGCACAATTGCGCTCATTTCACATGCCAGCAAGGTGATGCTCAAAATCCTACAAGCTAGGCTTCAGCAGTATGCGAACCGAGAACTACCGGAAGTACAAGCTGGGTTCCGAAGAGGCAGAGGAACTAGAGATCAAATTGCCAACATTCGCTGCATCATGGAGCAAGCAAGAGAATTCCAGAAAAACGTCTATTTCTGCTTCATTGACTACGCTAAAGCCTTTGATTGTGTGGATCACAACAAACTGTGGCAAATTCTTAAAGTGATGGGAGTACCAGACCACCTTACCTGTCTCCTGAGAAACCTGTACGAGGGTCAAGAAGCAACAGTAAGAACCAGACATGGAACAACCGATTGGTTCAAAATTGGGAAAGGAGTACGACAAGGCTGCATATTGTCACCCTGCTTATTTAACTTATATGCAGAGTACATCATGAGAAACGCCAGGTTGGATGAATCACAGGTCGGAATTAAGATTGCTGGGAGAATTATCAACAACCTCTGATATGCAGACGATACCACCCTAATGGCAGAAAGCAAAGAGGATCTCAAGAGCCTCTTGTTGAGGGTGAAAGAGGAGAGTGCAAAAGCTGCTTTGAAACTCAACATTAAAAAAACAAAGATCATGGCATCTGGCCCCATCACTTCCTGGCATATAGAAGGGGAAGAAATGGAAGCAGTGACAGATTTTACTTTCTTGGGCTCCAAGATCACCGCAGACGGTGACTGTAGCCATGAAATTAAAAGACGCTTGCTCCTTGGGAGGAAAGCTATGGCAAACCTAGACAGCATAGTAAGAAGCAGAGACATCACCTTGCCGACAAAGGTCCGTCTAATCAAAGCTATGGTTTTCCCAGTAGTAATGTATGGCTGTGAGAGCTGGACTATAAGGAAGGCTGAGCGCCGAAGAATTGATGCTTTCGAACTGTGGTGCTGGAGAAGACTCTTATCAGTCCCCTGGACTGCAAGGAGGTCAAATCGGTCCATCCTAAAGGAAATCAACCCTGACTGCTCATTGGAAGGACAGATACTGAAGCTGAAGCTCCAATATTTTGGCCACCTAATGCGAAGAGAAAATTCTCTGGAAAAGACCCTGATGCTGGGAAAGACTGAAGGCAAAAGGAGAAGGGGATGGCAGAGGATGAGATGGCTAGATAGCATCACCGATGCAATGAATATGAACTTGAGCACACTCCGGGACAGAGCGCAGGACAGGAAGGCCTGGCGTGCTATGGTCCATGGGGTCACGAAGAGTCGGACACGACTGAACGACTGAACAACAACAATGACAATCTTAATATTAATAAAATAAATATAGCAGAATGAAGAATAATGTATTTGAACTATATGAAACATGTCACCTTTAGAGGAAAAAATAATTGCAATATTGAACATTTGAATGAAAGTAAAATGTTTAGATGTTAATGATCATTATTTTGCAGTCTTTAAAAAACATTTTTAGCTTTTAAATAAAAGGGATCAAAAAGAGGGTTTTTTAATATTCACCATGGGAGAAGGTAAATATTAGGGGTGGACCACAACAGACCCTAATACAAATGGGTAACACCAATTGCAATAAACTGAAAAATATTCACTGGATCACCACCACTACTTTTGTTTAACCTAATAGTAGCAACACAGACATGGGGTGCGGTGTCAGGGTCAGGTTCTGGCAGATTGAACATATTGCATAACTGTCCAGAAAATCTCTGTCCAATTAGGCTCATGTTTATGAGGTAAAATTTAACTGCCAAGTTCTTTAATTTCATTATTCCTACCTTCATGGATCACTGCCTTGTTGTGGCGAAGGGGCTTGCGTAACTCAGTGAAGCCATAAGCTATGCCGTGCAGGGCCACCCAAGACGGACAGGTCATGGCAGAGAGTTCTGACAAAATGTGGTCCACTGGAGAAGGAAATGGCAACCCACTCCAGTATTCTTGCCAAGAAAACCCCATGGAACGTATCACAAGGCTAAAAGAGATGACGCCGGAAGATGAGCCCCTCAGGTCGGAAGGTGTCCAATATGCTACTGGGGAAGAGCAGAGGGTATTTCCAAGTAGCGCCAGAAAGAGTGAAGCGGCTGGGCCAAACCCGAAAGGACACTCAGCTGTGGATGTGTCTGGCGGTGAAAAGAAAATCCGATGCTGTAAAGAACAATATTGTTTAGGAACCTGGAATGTCAGATCAATGAATCAAGGTAAGCTGGAGGTGGTCAAACATGAGATGGCAAGATTGAACATCGACATCTTGGGAATCAGCGAACTCAAATGGACAGGCATGGGCGAATTTAATTCAGGTGACCATCATATCTACTATTGTGGGCAAGAATCCCTTAGAAGAAATGGAGTAGCACTCATAGTCAACAAAAGGGTGGGAAAAGCAGTACTGGGGTACAATCTTAAAAATGATAGAATGATCTCAGTACGAATCCAAGGCAAACCATTCAACATCACAGTAATTCAAGTCTATGCCCCAACCACTGAGGCCAAAGAAGCTGAGGTTGATCGGTTCTATGAAGACCTACAACACCTTCTAGAACTAACACCAAAAAAAGATGTCCTCTTCATCATAGGGGATTGGAATGCTAAAGTAGGAAGTCAAGAAATCACCGGGATAACAGGCAGGCATGGCCTTGGTGTACAAAATGAAGCAGGACAAAAGCTAATAGAGTTTTGCCAAGAGAACACGCTGATCATAGCAAACACTCTTTTCCAACAGCACAAGAGGCGACTCTACACATGGACGTCACCAGATGGTCAATATCGAAATCAGATTGATTATGTCCTTTGCAGCCAAAGATGGAGAAGCTCCATACAGTCAGTAAAAACAAGACCTGGAGCTGACTGTGGCTCAGATCATGAGCTGCTTCTTGCAAAATTTCGGCTTAAATTGAAGAACGTCGGGAAAACCACTAAACCGTTCAGGTATGACCTCAATCATATCCCTGATGAATATACAGTGGAGGTGAGGAATAGATTTCAGGGATTAGACCTGATAGACAGAGTGCCTGAGGAACTATGGACGGAGGTCCGTAACATTGTTCAGGAGGCAGCAACGAAATCCGTCCCAAAGAAAAAGAAATGCAAGAAAGCCAAGTGGCTGTCTGATGAGGCTTTACAAGTAGCTCACGAAAGAAGGGAAGCGAAAAGCAAGGGAGAAAGGGGAAGATATACCCAACTGAATGCAGAGTTCCAGAGAATAGCAAGGAGAGACAAGAAGGCCTTCTTAAATGAACAATGCAAAGAAATTGAGGAAAACAACAGAATGGGAAAGACTAGAGATCTCTTCAAGAAAATTGGAGATGTCAAGGGAACGTTTTGTGCAAAGACGGGCATGATAAAGGACAAAGAAGGCAGGGACCTAACAGAAGCAGATGAGATTAAGAAGAGGTGGCAAGAATACACAGAAGAACTATACAGGAAAGATCTGAATGTCCCTGATAGCCATGATAGTGCGGTCACTGAACTTGAGCCGGACATCCTCGAGAGTGAAGTCAAGTGGGCCTTAGGAAGCATTAGTAACAACAAAGCTAGCGGAGATGACAGTATTCCAGCTGAGCTATTTAAAATCCTAAAAGATGATGCTGTTAAAGTGCTGCATTCAATATGCCAACAAATCTGGAACACTCAACAGTGGCCACAAGACTGGAAAAGGTCAGTTTACATTCCAATTCCAAAGAAGGGCAACGCCAAAGAGTGTTCAAACTACCGCACAATTGCGCTCATTTCACATGCCAGCAAGGTGATGCTCAAAATCCTACAAGCTAGGCTTCAGCAGTATGCGAACCAAGAACTACCGGAAGTACAAGCTGGGTTTCGAAGAGGCAGAGGAACTAGAGATCAAATCGCCAACATTCGCTGCATCATGGAGAAAGCAAGAGAATTCCAGAAAAACGTCTATTTCTGCTTCATTGACTATGCTAAAGCCTTTGATTGTGTGGATCACAACAAACTGTGGCAAATTCTTAAAGTGATGGGAGTACCAGACCACCTTACCTGTCTCCTGAGAAACCTGTACGAGGGTCAAGAAGCAACAGTAAGAACCAGACATGGAACAACCGATTGGTTCAAAATTGGGAAAGGAGTACGACAAGGCTGCATATTGTCACCCTGCTTATTTAACTTATATGCAGAGTATATCATGAGAAATGCCGGGTTGGATGAATCAGAGGTCGGAATTAAGATTGCTGGGAGAATTATCAACAACCTCCGATATGCAGACGATACCACCCTAATGGCAGAAAGCGAAGAGGATCTCAAGAGCCTCTTGTTGAGGGTGAAAGAGGAGAGTGCAAAAGCTGGTTTGAAACTCAACATTAAAAAAACTAAGATCATGTCATCTGGCCCTATCACTTCCTGGCATATAGAAGGGGAAGAAATGGAAGCAGTGACAGATTTTACTTTCTTGGGCTCCAAGATCACCACAGATGGTGACTGTAGCCATGAAATTAAAAGACGCTTGCTCCTTGGGAGGAAAGCTATGGCCAACCTAGACAGCATAGTAAGAAGCAGAGACATCACCTTGCCGACAAAGGTCCGTCTAATCAAAGCTATGGTTTTCCCAGTAGTAATGTATGGCTGTGAGAGCTGGACTATAAGGAAGGCTGAGCGCCGAAGAATTGATGCTTTCGAACTGTGGTGCTGGAGAAGACTCTTACGAGTCCCCTGGACTGCAAGGAGGTCAAATCAGTCCATCCTAAAGGAAATCAACCCTGAGTGCTCATTGGAAGGACAGATACTGAAGCTGAAGCTCCAATATTTTGGCCACCTAATGCGAAGAGAAAACTCCCTGGAAAAGACCCTGATGCTGGGAAAGACTGAAGGCAAAAGGAGAAGGGGACGGCAGAGGATGAGATGGCTAGATAGCATCACGGATGCAACGAATATGAACTTGAGCACGCTCCGGGAGAGAGCGCAGGACAGGAAGGCCTGGCGTGCTATGGTCCATGGGGTCACGAAGAGTCGGACACGACTGAACGACTGAACAACAACAATCAAGAAGTCCATCAGAAAGATTCTCTGTCAATATAGCACAATAGATTACATGGTCAGTAATTAGATTCTGTCATGAGGACAAAACAGTAATTGTCTTCAATTGTCTTTGAGAATAGTCGTTTTGGAATTAGCATGCATGCCTTTGCTACACTTCTCCAAATGTCTTTGCAGAGACTATTTCACACCCATCCAGGGCCCTCTGTGATAAATGGCTTATCCTATGGCTGGAGTATACACTTGGTAAGGTCTCAGGGCCAAACTAGACATTACATTAATTGCATGAATGGAATTAAAGTGTATGTTTTTGTAATGTAAATAGCCTCAGAGGCTAACCTAGCAGTCTCAGGACCATGGGATGGGGGAAGGGAAGCTTAACTGTCCCTGCCATGATCCCAGGAAAAAAACCCACTCCAAAGCAACTATTTTCTTTTCAAGGGAAGTCTTCATTAGCGCTGTGAAAGAATAGACCTGTCCTCCATTTTTGTGTTAGTTTTACAATATTATGGGGTCAGTCGTGTGTGTGTGTGTGTGTGTGTGTGTGCGCGCCCGCTTGTCAGATTCAGCCAGTTTAGAGGTCAAAAGTTTACTTAGAATGTAGAGGCCAAGAAATTTACTCAAAAAACCAAGAGATTATAAAGTTCAACAAAAAGTCAAAAGAAGATGGGCGGGGGGGGGGCAGTTTTAAATTCTGGAAACAGAAACATAGAGATAATATACACCTTGCATGTAAGTGCAACCAAGGCAGCAGAAGATCGCCTTCAAAACAATCGGGATTATAACATCCTAATTCACACCTTCTCGATTTCCAGGTTCTCATACTGCCTGGAAAGCATTACCTCGCCCCACACTTCCAACAGGGGAATGTTTAATGCAGTAAAAGAGGGCAGTTCAAGGAAGAGCGACTGGTCAGGCTACATCTCCAGAAATAAGTCTAGGGATGCTAGAGAAATCCAAAACGGACTCTAATAAATTTGGATTGATCTGTGATTTCCGCGGGTTTTAAAATGTTAGTTTCGGAAGCAGCAACTTCCTTATAAATTTAATATGTGTGTGTGTGTGTGTGTGCAGTGTTATGCTTTCCGGTAACATAGTCAGCTGTATGGGTGTTCTTTTTTCAATTTAAATCCTAGTCAGCTGTAATGTCTTCTGTTCCTGGAATTCCATAAAAGAACTCCAGTTCCTCTCATGGTATTGCAGAGAGTATCAGTTTCCTGAGAGGTTGCTTGTAGGGAAAGTTTTTCTGCATGGAGGGAAAGTGCCCATTGATAGCATTCTTGCCTTCAATCTTATACACACTTACCTGAGAGTAACTGTTGGTGAAATCAGTAGGGCATACTTTTGAGTAGACATGCACAGACTTGAGCTGTAAATTAGTTAACCATCCCCAATGCTTCTCTATGATCCCACTGAGCACAGCAATGCTTTCTTCTGAGTAAACACATTGGCTGTAAGGCTATCATTTTATTTTTTGGTAAGGGCACAGGGAGGTCTTGTCTTTCTCAGCAAACCTTGGGCTTTACTGCTCCGGTCCTCAAAGTGTTTAGAATCCAGTGTCAGTTCTAACTGCAACAGGATGCCAGTCTATATTAAAAGAGGGAGTTTGGCTGAACTGACTTGTAGACTGTGAAATGTGTGGCTTCATAAATACACCTGACCCATTTACATTGCTGGGACTGAGTGCCATTGAATTAACTGGGGCTTGCTTCTGAGTAGGCTTGCATAGGAGTGCACTGAACGTCAGCTTGGAGTAGCAGTCTTAGGATCCCGCATCCCCATCAATGCATTTACCTGGACCCTCCCCCTCCCACTGACTTCAGTGTAGCTTTTATCTATGAGAGGAGGATTGTCATCCTTAACCCTCTCCTGCTTCTCCTCCCTTTTGCTCACCAGTTTGATGGAGGGGGGGTATTTAAAGTGCCCTTTCCCCCACCCTGAATACACTCATCCTGCAGAACTTGGCATGGTCATTTCTAAAAGTTATTTTTAAGGAATTGCTTTACATAAAGCACTCATGCTTGGGTGGGAAAGGCGTTCTCCATTGCCTCCAAACCAGAAAGAAACCTTAAACGCATTTTGCTTTCAATGAGATTTCCCTCCCTCCTTGAAAAGATGCAGGCACAGGCAGACCTGACCCCAGGGATTTGCCAATGGAAGGGTAAATCTGAAACCCTGGATGGGATTAAATACAATCCTAATATACCTACAGAGTACAGAAGGAAGGGATTTAATAATATCCCTAGTGGGAGAGCCCTCAACAGCAGTCACTCTTGCGATGAGAGCTGTGATTGGCCAGTGGGGAAATACAAACTCTCCCATATAAGGACATGGATATGAGTAACCCACGCCGATATATGGTCACCAAAGCGGGAAGGTGGAACGCATCACTGGGAATCTGGGATTATGTTATTAGGGGTGAACGGATCACTCACCCCATTCTGGTGCGGGGCTTTCATGGTGTGGGGGAGGTGATCCATCCCTCCCCCCGGAATCCTCCCTGGACGGCTCTGCTCCACAGCAAGTCCGCAGAGCCACCAGCCGGGGCCGCCCACAGCTGGACCTCCGTCTGCTGCTGGGCTGCAGCAACAAATGGTGGCTGCCGTAGTGGCTGCCGTTTCCCTCCCTACTTTAGCTGTGATAGGCTACGTAAGTATTTACATAGCCTATCACGACAAAGAGCAGGGACGCAAATGGCGGCTGCTATGCCATTTGCGCCCCTGCGTTAGCCATGATAGGCTATGTATATATTTACGTAGCCTATCACGGCAAAAGGCAGGAATGCAAATGGCATAGCAGCTGCCATTTGCATCCCTGCTCTTTGCCGTGATAGGCTACGTAAATACTTATGTAGCCTATCATGGCTAAAGTAGAGGGAAATGGCGGCCACAGACCAGGGCAGTGGACGGCCGACAAAAGCTAGGGTCCGTCCTGGGGAAATTTTGCGGGGTGGCAGGGGGATTGCTCCATTCCGCCACAGACTCTGTGGGGCCGGATTCTAAAGAATCCTGCCTCACTGGAGTCCGTGGTGGAATTCTCCAACATCCCTACATGTTATGCTTTGTTTGGGTGATGAAACCAGTTAAAACTTCACTGATAATACCAGCACCAAAACAACACAGGGGAAGCCTCATGTGAACCAAGGGCAGTAAAAACTCTTTGGAAACTGAGTTAAGCGGAAGTGTAGATAGCCTCATAGTTTGCAGAAATGAACAAGAAACTAACCTCCGGATTGTTTGGAGTTGGGGAGAGAAAAAGAATTAATTTTAAGAGATAAAATCCTAAAGAAAAAAAGGCAGAGGGGAAGAAAAACAGAAAGAAGAATAGGGAGAGCAACAAAGAAGGAAAAGCCAGAGTCCTAGAGGAAAGAAAGATTCAGAGCTGATGGAACCGAAGAACTGATTGAGAGAGCTGGATCAAAGACAGTAAGATATTGCTTAGATAAGGGCCCTGGGTTAAATAGGAACACAGTCTAGTTAGGTTAGCTGGATATGTTTATCCCTAGTTGTTTACTACCTTATTGCTCATATTTGTGTGTGTGTGTGTGTGTGTGTGTGTGTGTCTCTTTTCTCTTTGGGTTACCTACCCCTCATATAATAGCCAATCCCCACATAACCTACAGTAAACACCTGAGACCCATAGAATTTTGAGGGTGATTGGGTGGGGGCAGCCAGTGAAATAAAGGTTTCCTCTGGGTGGTAGTGGAAAAGGCCACAGGAAAGGAAGAGCAAAAAGGACAGTCTATTTTGCCTGTTTTCCTTTCCTCTCATGGAACAGGTAATTGCCTGTCTATGAAAGGCATCAATGGGAACTTCCTTCGAAATACAAATAGCACCTTGGAGAGATGACTTTTGTTGGCATCATGTCAGGATGAGAAGTTAAACTCCCTGTGTCATCCCCACCCCCACGGTCCCAAGTCTGCTCAGGCTTCCCAATGGGTGCTAAAAATGTGCATGTTAGTCGCATTCATAAAACTAATGTCACATCTAGTTTAGCTCAGACCCAACACAGAGAAGATGTTTAGCAGTGACCAGGAAGTAAGTAACCAATCCATTTTGATTCTACAAGGCAGCAGTAAAAATGTTTAAACTGTAGTGCAGAGCTTTCCAAAGTGTGTGTCGTGACACATTAGTGTGTCGCCGGCAGTGTGTAGGTGTGTCGCGTGAAAATTGTGAGGAAGGGCACCGCGGAGTTCCCTTACTCACATTTGCTTCGCTTGGTCCCTCCTCTGGAACTTCCTAAAGCAGCTAATGTTAAAGCAGCTTAGCTGCTAAGGCTTAGGTGCTTTAACATTAGCTGCTTTAGGATCACGTGGCATCTTGATGCAGGATGCACGTGATTGGTCGTGTTGGAGCAGTAAGGCGAGGAGTGTGGTAACACTGGCTGCATGAGGAGTGTAGAGAATTCGAAGTTAGCAGAGCAATTAGTCGAGCAATTTGCAATCAGCTCGGGCGAGAGGCTTCCCCACATCCTCGGTGCGGCTGCAAGGCAGTGGGGGAGAACAACGGCCCACTGGACATCCCCAGAGTAGGGAGGGCTGTGCCGGGCAGGCGAGGAGCTTCGAGCCTGCGCTCCCCAGAAAAGTAGAGGCGCGGGGCGAAGAGAGGGGAAGGGAGGCACTGCCCTGGGAGCAGAGCTCGGCCGACACCAGCATGAAGAAGTGGCAGCGGCCACCAGCCCTGCGTGGTTTCGGGCATGCCCTTCGCGGACTTCTGCACCGCGCTGCCGCGCGGCCAGGCCAAAGTAACACACAGGTGGAAACGCCACCTGGGACTGCACCGAGCAGGCTGTCCGCCATCTTGGCCAGTCAGAACGGAGCTCAGTTGATTTCTGTCATTTATTTTTATTTTTACTCTGCTGTAATTGTGGATTAACCACCCACTGGCAGTGTACCACCGGAGAGTGCTGGAACTGGACTCTGGACATAGGCATTGCAAATATTTACAGCAGTATAGCTTGTAGTGAGACATATATATTTACACCATTTTTGATGGACTTTTGCTTCTCTACTTCATGTGTTTTTGCAGCTGAGCTCCTACCTGGACCTGGAAATGGTAAGTAGTTATTGGTGTTATTCAACTTTTTAAAATTCTTGCACATATTTACATACTGTTACTCATAAATGATAACAATGTATGTTATTATCTTACAAATCATATATTTTTAAAAATATAAATGAAAGGTTTTCATGAGATATGTTGTATCCCCATACATTTCGTTATTACAATTTATGTATGTGTCCGTATCTCTTATAACGGGTTAGTTTAACCTCCGGTTTGCTAGTAAAACCAAGTTACCGTGTCACGAAATGATGCATGTCTAAAAAGTGTGTCACCAATACAAAAAGTTTGGAAAGCTCTGCTGTAGTGGGAGGCTTCCAGATACCATCATGCATACTACCTATCTCTCCAAGCTCTGGGTATTTCCACATGGAGGGCTCCTAGTGCTGTTGTGCAGCAATTCCATCTTTTGTCCCTTAATGGATTTTAATAGGGTTATGAGTAGAAAAACAAGTCGAAGATATAAAAAAAAAAAGTATTGTAGAGTTGGAAAAAGTGCAGAAAAGGGTCACTACTAGGGCTGTGCACCACTTCAGCCCGAGGCCTGAACCTGGAGTCAAAGCGGGCCGCTTTGGATCACTTTATGCCCCTTCCAAGGCGAAGCAGAGGGAGCACGAAGCAGCCCGGAGCGGGTTGAGGGCTCACCGAAGCACTTGGTACACTTGGGAGCTTCGGCCCCCAGCCCAGCCCCCCTGGCCCAGCCTCCCCTGGCACCTCCAGGTCCTTACTTGAGCTGCCTTCTCTGCCGCCGCTGCCTTCTCCTTTCCACCACCATGCCACTGCCTTCTCCACCTTCTCCACCGCCGCGCCACCAGCTTCTCTGCCACCACTGCCTGCTCCTGAGGCCTGGACACATGGCGACTCTTCTTGCAGGGAGCCATTTTTTAAAATGGCAACTTCCTGGAACTTCCAGGAGGTTGCCATTTTAGAAATGGCAATTCCCTGGAAGAAGACGAGTCGCTGCGCGTCCAGGCCTCAGGAGATGGTGGCGGTGGTGAAGACAGCAGCAGCAGACAGCGAAGGCAGCAGCAGTGTTGAAGGCGCAACAGAGAAGGCAGTGGCACAACAGAGAAGGTGATGGCTGTGGCATTAGCAGAGGAGGAGATGGCTCAGGTAAGGAGCTGGGGGGTTGCGCTGGGGCGTTGGGGGGAGGAACTAAAGCGGGGTTCGCCATCCGAACCCCACTTCGGGTTCAGGGCCGAGGCAGGTTGGGGGTCTCCCAAATCTGCCCGAGCCAGACTGGGGGGTCCCTGCACAGCTCTAGCCACTACAATGATCAAGGGCTGGAGCTACTCCCCTGGAAGGTTACAGCAGCTGGGATTGTTTAGCTTGGAGAAAAGGCAAATAAGGGGAGACATGACCAAGGTGTGCAACATTATGGATAGTGTGGAGAAAGTGGATAGGGAGACATTTTTTTCCCTCTCTCATAATACTAGAATGTGGGGTCATCCCATTAAGCTGATTGGTGGGGGATTCAAGACAGATAAAAGGAAGTACTTCCTCACACAGCACATAATTAAACTATGGGATTCGCTACCACAAGACGTAGTGATGGGCACCAATTCGGATGACTTTAAAAGGAGATTAGACAACATCTTGGAGGAAGAGGCTATCAGGGCTACTAGTCTTGATAGCTATGTGCTACCTCCGCTATCAGGGGCAGTATGCCTATGTACACCAGTGGCTGGAGAACATAGGTGAAAGGGTGCTGTTGCACTCATGTCCTGCTTGTGGGTTTCCTGTGGGCAGCTGGTTGGCCACTGTGCGAACAGAATGCTGGACTAGATGGACCCGTGGTCTGATCCAGCATGCCTCTTCTTATGTTCTTATGTACACTGTGGTCTGGATCTCCCCATAAAATTTCATGAAGTGAGGCAGGGCGATAAAAGCCTCATCCGGAAGTACCCACTTTCTCTCCAGATGGTCTCACACCATCAGTGCTAGGGACAGTGTTCCTACAAGTCTTTCATCTATAGTTACCATTTTCTAGGGATGTCAGAGAATTCCGCCCGGATTTTAAATGGGCTCAAATTCTGACAAATCTCATCCATGGAATCCTCGGAATGGGCAGCCAGGTCGACCCGGACCAGAGCTCACGCGGACCCAATTTTTTTTTCTCCGCCAAAGGGAGGATTTTTGGAAAATAATTACGAAAATAAAAACATAAATTGGAAATGGAGGAAGAAAGACCATGAGCAGCTTTACCCTTTTTACGAGGCATTTTCCGGAGGCTTTCTTTCGCTTTGGCTGAGTCGTCCATGGAAATCCTCCATCTTTTCTGTTTATTGTCTGTGGAGGTGAGGTGAGGTGAGGTTGGGACAGCTCTGGTAAGTTCAGGTCAGCTGAGGTGAGGTCAGCTGAGGTCAGGTCAGGTGAGGTCAGGTGACCGGAAGTTACGTGGGGAATCCCCGCGAAGGGCTTTACTCTTATGGAGACCGAGGGCGCACGGAAAGGATTTTTCGGCAGGAGTTACGAAAGCATTTACGTAAGTTCTGGAGCCAAAAAGAAACGGGGGAGGGGGAATCCGGGGCAAGCGGACGGCAGAACAGGGCGGCCCTCGGCTCTGCGGCATCCAGGGAGGAGGAACAGATCGCCGTCCCCCCGCAGATTCCCCACCATTACACTCCTACCATTTTCTTAAATTCACATCCATACCAAATATTTTACTTTTGTTCTTGCTTTTCTTAAATCTTTTCAAAGAAAGGAAGCATGATCATAGTATACCAGTTGGTTAAAAGAATTATTTCCTATTTGTCCTACTGGCAAGTATCATATCAGTATTACCATGTTTTGGCCCTCAAACACTTTCTTTGAAAGTTGTGTTAAACAAACAAACCCCAACATATTAAGGGTGCAATCCTTTTTTCCCCAATGTCTTTATTGTGAATTTTAACAAAACAAAACAAACAAAAAACATAACAAAACCAAAAAGAATTTAAAAATATAACAACATATCCTAAAATCCTCAGTTTCAAATAATACAATATTCTAGGAAGAAAAAAAGAGAGAAAGAATAGGTTACATGTAAACTTCAGTAAAAGCAGACCAGATATCCAAATATAAGTCCATTTGCAAGTTATGCCTATATACCACTATTTCAAATGTTGCTAGCATTGTTAAGTCTTCAATCCATTGCATTATAGGTAGTGAGCTTTTGTCCTTCCAGTATCATATCAGTCCTTTAGCAACCAAAAGGACATGAAAAATCCATTTACGCTGACCATGTGTTACGTTCCAAAAAGCAGTAAGTAATTTAAGAGAACATTTCAATCAGTAAGTATTAAAGAGCTTTCCAATACAAAATTTATCCGTATAATATCTTCCTCCCAAAAGGAGGCAACTGTTGGGCATTTCCAAAACATAAGAATAAGAGAAGCATTAACTGCATTACACCTCCAACAAGTAACCAAATTTCACAAACCTTTATTAAAAAGATGTTGTGGCATCCAACAGACCCGAAACAAAAGTTTTTGCTGAATAAGGCATAACTGAAGATCTGCTGAAATGTCTGATATTACAGACACCAAAATGGCACTCCATTGATTAAATAAAATAGGATGTTACAATTCCCTGTTCCATTCCTTCTGTAAACCACTTGTATCATATTTATTCATTAGGGTTGTGCAAGGATCCCCCGATCCTGACTCAGGAGCCGCTTTGCGGCTTCGGAAGCGGGCCCAATTCAACTCGGGCTGCTTCAGGGGTCCCCTGACCCTACGTGGCCCTGAACCCAAAGTGGGACTCGGAATCCGAACCCTGCTCTGGATCCCCCCCTGATACCCTCACGCAACCCCCCAGCTCCTTACCTTGCAGCCACCTTCTCCTCCTCCATCGCTGCCACCTCCACCATCACCTTCTCCTCCGCCACCGCTGCCACCTCCGCTGCTGCCTTCTCCTCTCTGCCACCTTCTCCGCCACTGCCGTCTCCACCTTTGCCTCCTTCTCCTCGCCACTACCATCTCCACCACTGCCACTGCCAGGTCCTGAGGCCTGAACGTGTGCCGACTCTTATTGCAGGGAGTCGCCATTTTTAAAATGGCAACCTCCCGGAAGTTCCTGGAAGTTGACATTTTAAAAAATGGTGACTCCCTGGAATAAGAGTTGGCACGTCCAGGCCACAGGACCTGGCAGTGGTGGCAGTGGCAGTGAGGAGAAGGCAGAGGAGAAGGGGACGGTGGTGATGACAGCAGCGGTGGCAGCGACGGGAGAAACAGCAATGACGGTGGTGGAAGAGGAGGACAGGGCAGCAGCGGTGGTGATGATGGCAGTGGAGGCAGAGGATGAGGAGAAGGTGGTGGTGGAGAAGAAGAAGAAAGCGGCGCTGGAGGCGGCAGCAGGGGAGGTGGGCGGCTCAGGTAAGGACCTGGAGGCACTGGCGCAGCTGAGCCAGGGGTGCTGTAGCTCTGAAGAGCACCGAGCACTTTGGAAAGCCCCTGACCCGCTCCGGCTCACTTCGTGCCCCCTCCGCTTCACTTTGGAAGGGGCTCAAAGTGACCCAAAGCAGCTTGCTTCGACTCGGGCCTCTGGCCGAAGCAGTGCACACCCCTATTATTCATGGATAACAAGTATTTGTAAACATGAATCCTTGGTTGATATATATATCTGGTCAGTTTCAATAAAGTTTTCCAACAGCAAAGGAGACTCTGAGGCAGTAAAAGCAGCAGGACTGAATCTAGATACTAACCACTGCATATACTGCCATTCCACTGTAGCAGGCAAATCAAATTTATCGCGCAAAGCTGAAAGTAGCAAAAACCCATCATCAACAGCCAATAATTGATCCAGGGCAAAGATCATTTTATCTGTCCAGGCCCACCACAAGAATATTTTCTTTCCAATTCTTAAATTTGGATTTCCACATAAAGTCATTTTGGCATGGGAAAATGGGTCAAACTGTAATTGATGTGACATTATACTCCACACGTTACTAACTGCCAAGATTGTGGGAGGAGCTCTGTCAGCCTTAATATGCCAAGAACCTAATGCCATCCATTTAGAGAGAGGTTCCAATGCTGACCAAGGTGGAAAATCAAATCTGAGTGGAAAAGACCAAAATTTAGTACAGGTCAGCAAATAAGCCCAATGGTATGTAGCAAGATCTGGAAACCAAAACCCACCTTCATTAATTGGAAGTTACATCCTTTTCAAAGATATTCTTGGTGGAAAGGAACCCCAAAAGAATTTACAAAACAAAGCATTAAGTTTTTGGAAACATTTGCTGGATATAAGTATGGGGATCCCATGTTTAAGGGTGCAATCCTAGTAATTATGTCCGCCATGATGAGAAGCCCCCGAACTTGAAGTCTTCTGACCATCCATTGCAAGACAGTTGGAGCGGCAGAGGCAATCTTCTCCCCATCCTCCCACCCAATGTTTTCATTAAATGGGCTTTTTTGCCCATCTAGTGATGGCACTTCAGAGGGGGAGGGAAGGAGTCTGGAGCGACCTCAGGATAGCTCGTATCCTAGAATCATAGGATCATAGAATAGTAGGGTTGGAAGGGGCCTACAAGGCCATCGAGTCCAACTCCCTGCTCAATGCAGGAATCCAAGTCAGAGCATCCCTGACAAATGGCTGTCCAGCCTCGTCTTGAAGGCCTCCAGTGTGGGAGAGCCCACCACCTCCCCAGGTAATTGGTTCCATTGTCATATTGCTCTTACAGTCAGGAAGTTTTGCCTGATGTTCAGCCGGAATCTGGCTTCCTGTAACTTGTGCCCATTATTCCGTGTCCTGCACTCTGGGGTGATCAAGAAGAGATCCTGGGCTTCTTCTCTGTGACAACCTTTCAAGTACTTGAAGAGTACCTGGCCTCTCCAGTCTCCTCCCCTCCCTCCCCACAGAAATTCTCCCTTTTCTCTCCAAGGTTGCTTTTCTGAACTCGGAGGCCAGCCAATGCAGTTTGTTCCAGGCCAGCTGCGAGGGGAAGGGGGATTGAATCTCCGACTCCCCTTTCCACATTCGGAGCACTGACTCCAACCTCAGAGGGGGGATTCTCCAGTATCCTATGGCCCCTCACACAATGTCTAGGGGCCATAGGATTGTTCCCTAATTTTCCTTTCTGGTGAGCGCCCTGCCTCTGGACATCAAGCAGGCGCCAAAACTGTGCTGTTTTCGGTGCCTGCTGTTTTCAGTGCCTGTTTTCGGTGCCTATCATTATTTCAAGGAGGCTTTCTTAAATGACCTGCAACTGTTTTTATTGGTATTCTGTTTTTAAACAACAACAACAACAAAAAACCTTTTAATATGCTTTTTATTCTTTCCAGAATCTGTTTAGATATGGAGCGGTATATAAATATAGTAAATAGATAAATAACTTACTGTATGTCTTCTTCACTTCTTAGAAAAATATATTTGAGCCTTCTCTTACCCCAATACAGGTCCAGCAGGAAGGCAGAATCAATTGTTTCCTCTGTGATGTGGAGTGGTATATAAATGTTGTAAATCAATAAATAACTAAGGACGCAATCCTATGCAGATAGGCAGCCGCCTCAGAACTTGGAGGCAACCACCTATCCAATGCAGGGCAGGAGAAGCACAGAGGGGATCATTCCCTCCTGCATTTGTGGCTAGACAGCCGATTCTGCTGTCTAGCCGCGGGAGGGCGGAGAGGGGGAGGAGGCTGCCAGACTACACATAGGATGTGCCGTACCAGCATTTCCACACACCCCCACCCCGGAACACCCCCGGCACGCCCCATTTTGGCTGCTCCTCTTGCGAGCACGGAGCATGGGCCTGTTCTGCGCTGCCTGCAAGGCAATGCAGAAGGGGGGGAAAGTTGGTTCTCCGGGAACCGACCTCGGAGCACTGGCTCCAAGGTCAGTTTCTGGGAAACCAGATATCCTATGGCTGTCCAGCCTCTGACTAGTGGCCATAGGATTGCTCCCTTAGTGTATTTCTTCTTCACTTTTCAGTCAAATGTATTGGGCACTTTTCTTATTGTTTAGATTATTTTGGCACAGCTAAAAGGATGTGACTTGTATAAATAAATAAAAAGTGGGGAATGTTAATCACTGGCCTTAAGTCTGAGTTAAATATAGACATAAGCAGAACTTCTAAATGGAATTCTGTTTTCAATTCCATTTCCCTGCCTCTGTGCAGGGGATTCTGATTTTAAAAAACTCATCTGCCTTTTAATTTTTTCCTCCCGACTCCATTTATACAACTGTTCCTTCAGTATCTTCAATAGCTTGCTTCCCTTAAAGGCTGCAGATGTTTTTACTTTTACCTATTTTGCTTGTGACCAAAGTGCATCATCGGTTATATAGTATTCAAAATGAATTAATACATGTCTGTTCCAGTTTTAGAATGATTAGGAACTGTTTATATACTGCACGAACACCCACAGTTCTTTACAAAAAAATTAAGGTATCCAAATAAATAATGTAGATATATCTCAAGAACATATCATGCTTGTTTATGTATGCATGACTTGTAACTGGATTAATTGAAAGAACAATGAACAGCTTAATTGTGTGTATTTAAAAATTTGCTTAAATGGTATATATCACCTTTCAGTAGAGCTTCCAGGGCAGTTCACAAAAAACAAGAGAAAATACACAAATAAAACAGATTCAAATGCTTTTATATATTAAAAAGATTACAGCAGCAAATGTGGATGAAATTATGCAAGGATGTATGAAGGATTTTACCTCAGTGCAGGTCCAGCAGGAAGACAGAATCAAAGGTTCCCACTATGTATGAATTATTTAAAGCAGCAGCCAAATAACCTAGAGCTGTGTGTAAACGGCCTCTCGAAATTCTTCACCCAATTTGTAGGCAGAGAAATTGTGGGGGGACAATTTCTCTGGATTTTTCCAGGGTGTATTGGCCCCAGGAGTTCATTATTGGTGCAATTCCCATGCTATGCTAGTAAGCCTTTGGGCATGTGCAGATGAGTCAAAAGGCTGATAACAGCCTTCTTGGTGCATTCCTTGCTAATGAGGAGAGCCTTTATCTCTGATGTGCCTGGGAAGCAAAGTCTGTTTACAGGTGGCTGTGCCTGAGAACCAAACACTTCTGGCCTATGCTGAGAATGAACGCTAGGGGTGCTTGCTCGTGTTGTGCTGCCTCATTGCTGGAGTATAAGACCCATTGTACCCCGTGGCTCGTGGTTCAGAGAAGCTGTCTGATCCAACCACTGGGTATGCCTGTGTGCTATAAGTTACTCAATAAAGTATTCCTTGTAAGTAAACCTTTGAGTCTGATGTATCACTATCATGGCACCTCTAACCTAAGAGTTCAACACCCACTGCAGGGGCGATACACAGGGAGGGCAAAATTCTCCAACAGTTTCTCACAGGGAGGGCTCACTATTGGCAGGGGTTGTAGCACAGCATCTTTGGGTTGTTGTTTTTTTGCCCAGTCCTCATTTTGCTTCCTCCAAAGTGCAGGTGTGAGGGTCACAGTGTTGTGTCCAGCTCCAGGGAAAAGGTGGAGCTAGCGCTCAGTCCTCTAGTTTTCTTCCCCCATGAAAGATACTTCCATTGTTCTGCCACATTCTCAGGCCACTTCATCATTTATTTTTGTGGTGTTTTGAGCTGACCTAATCATGGGGAGATGGCCGAGAGTGATGTGTGTGTTTTCCTTTCTGTTACAGAACTCCCCATTGCTCTACAGCCTCCCAGGTTGCCTGTGTTAGGAGCTATAATTTTGAGGCCAATTCCTTCCAGTACAAGTCTCACCAAATTAGCCACTACAGTTCTGAAGAAGAAAACCTGCATCTCACCCTCCAGTTCTTAGAATACAGCCTGATACACAGTCTGAGGTAGGCTTTTATTTTATTTGGTTTATGTTCGTTTGTTTTTTGTCACCCATCACATAGGATGTTAACTCTGCCCCTCCACACACAAGAGTAGTTTGAAATTAGAGAAAACAGGCAAACTAATAATTCCCTGAGCACAAAAGAACTGGCAAAGCATCTATGACTAAGGAGAAGGTTGAAATGTGCATATATCAGGACTGCATATCCTAGATAGCTTGAGATCAAGCATAATCAACAGACAGATAAAAAGCACAAAGCTGAACAGATTATTAAATAAGGGAGTCTGTACTTATTAGAGCAGCACCAGTATTCATAATTATATGTACTGTGTTATTAATGGAAATAATAATGCACAGTTGCAGAATCTATTACATAGTTTTTTTCAAGGACATCCTGGGGAGGATCCAAAAAGGAGTGGAAGAGAAGAGCAGCTGATGGTGCATATAGTTTTTTCATTGCATCAGAGGACTGGTAAGTCCTGACATAAGGGGCCATGGTGGCTTAGTGGTTAAGACGCTGAACTGCAGACCGGAAGGTCGGCAGGACAGTAGTTCGAGACCTGAGTGCCGCGTGACGGAGTGAGCTCCCATCTTCAGTCCCAGCTCCTGCCAGCCCTAGCAGTTCGAAAGCAAGAAATTGCAAGTAGATAAATAAGTACCGCTTCGGCAGGAAAAGTAACAGCTTTCTGTGCACCTCGGTGTTCAGTCATGCCGGCCACATGGCCACGGAAGCGTCTTCGGACAGCACCAGCTCTTCGGCTTAGAAATGGAGATGAGCACCACACCCTAGAGTCGGACACGACTGGTTGGGGACACCTTTACCTTTACCTTTAAGTCCTGACGTAGTCTGTATTCTGATTAGCAAGCAATGAATTGCAGCTCTAGAGCTAAATATTTTCATTTCCTGCCATACTTCCTCATCAATTTAATTCGTGGGAAGGGGACTGCCTTACTTTGTGGAGAGAATGTGACTGATCAGGTTCTTATGATAAGTACCTGGTATAAGGCAGCCCCATCTTCCAGGGATGGAGGGTGGATTTATTTATAGAATAACTTGCCTTTCTGCCATTTAAATTACTTGGCCTATAAACAGTCCAAACAAATTAAATAGTATAGCCTAAAAACAACATACATGGGCAGACACAGTTAACAGTCCATCAATATTAATAGTCATTAAAGGCCTAAAGAAACAGGACAGCCCTGGCAGTGTGTCTGAAAGACAATAACTAACCAACTATAGCACCACCTAGATGTGCTTAATGAGGGAATTTGATAATCAGGGTGCCATCACAGAGAAAGCCCTCTGTATTTCCCCCTCACTGTGTCCCAAAGTGCAGCATCTTACTCTGCCCCCATAAGAATGAATAGTAACCATTCCTGCCCAGAGTTTGGTTTCTTGGTGATGCTAGATTGACTGACTGTATTATTGGGTGAATTAGAACGTTAGTTATTGGGTGGACTAGAAATCTAATAAATAAACACATTACATAGATAGATAGATGATAGATAGATAGATAGATAGATAGATAGATAGATAGATAGATAGATAGATAGATAGATAGACAGACAGACGATGGATGGATGGATGGATGGATGGATAGATAGATATGCAGAACAAAAGGGAAGCATCACTTTAGAGTCAGTTTCTATACCTGACAGCATCTAGGCCTCCTCTCACCTTGAGTTTTTCTTTTATATTGTATTAATAAGCTTTTAAGAAAGTAGATTTAAACCCTGTGCTCCATTCTCTCTAGGGATTTGGGCAGATGGGAGTCTTGGGTCATTAAACAAAGACCACTTAATAACTCCCAGTGCTAGCTAGTTTGTGCTTGACAATTGCTGGAAATATTTGTGGTAGATCTGATATACAAAAGAATACCACGGTGTTATAGTCAGGGAGTAGGAGGTGGGAGTGGCTCAGATAGCTGGTGCATTCCAGAGCCATATACATTATCCTTGGCTTATTATATCAGCAGAGATCAATGAAGTGTATAGCTGATGGGTTCAAATATAAATGGAGTTGTTACATACTTTGGCACTGAACAAGAGTCTTGAGGACTTTAAATAGAGCTGTGCATGAATGCCTCTTGAAATTCTCCACCCTATTTGTGGGCAGAGAAATTACACAGAGTAATGCAGAACTGGTATTGGTGAACACCTGCAGAATTGACATGGACCAGAAATACACTGATTCATTCATCCATCCATACTCACAATGTGAAAACTTCAGGTCATGCATTTTGTGTTGTTGTTGTTGTTGTTGTTGTTATTGGAGAGACATGAGGAGGTGTTCCTAGTTCCCCTGTTCCCTGTAGTAGACTTTAAACTGTAAGGAGGGAATGTCCCACACAGAGAAAAATACTGTGGGTGGGGTTATTCTTGGAGGCCAATTCTCCTATATAAAATCCTTCAATCTGTGAGGAGGTTTTAAAGATGAGAGGGTTGGGGATTGTCCTTAGAAGACATGCTTCTTCTCAGACAATTCTTCACATATACCCCAATTGTGATTCCTTTTCTCCACAGGTTATCACTTGTGAATAGTAACACTGATTTGTCTCAGAGTATTGTGACAAGGATGGGAGACCTAGATATGAGAGGATTTTGTTAACATCAGTTAACAGTACTGATATTGACATGGTACATTATATTTTCTCTTAGGAGACCACTGGAGGAAGAGAATCCTAGAAATATTATTAAGTGGTGTAGAGAAATAGAATTAAAATCATTTAATTTGGCTTGGGCAGCTTAATCACAGAACTTGTTGATGCCCCTTCTATACAATGCACATCTATCCTCAGTGTTGCTGGCTATTATCTTTTCACAGAAATTCCTGTAAAATCATCCTGTGGGAGAAGGGAATAGTTCAATGGGACCCATTACTTTGCATCTCTGACCTGAGGGAACACAGAAAAGGAGGCGAATGTGCCTGTCACCAGAACATCTGTCAGCAGGAGGGGCAGAGCAGAGCAATAGAAATGTATACTGACAACTTTAAAGCCCTGGCAAGCAAATTAGAAATTGATCTCCCCTTTTTCATGCTTGGAGTGAAGAACCCAGAAATGCAGGTTTATGTGGGGCTGAGAATTTTTTTTCTTAAACTTGTCTGTAAGAGTTGACTTAACTTGGGAAAGGCACTCTGAAATGTACCGATGGTATCAGCAGTGCACACAGGTTCCTAGAGTACTCTGCAAATGTCTCTGGAAGACCTTTTGAGCACCAGGGGGCAATCAAAATTTGAATACACCCACAACTTCAGGCAGAATATACATAAGGTTCCAAAACTTCCGAAGCATACCAGCTTCTGGATTATGTGTGTGCAAGTGTGTGTATTGGAGGGGTGGGTGTTTATCTATCCCCATCACAAGGTCTCTTGCCAATCTGAATTCAGGGAAAAATTATTCCTGTCCCCAGATAAAGTAATCACTCATATAGCTGTGTGCAAATGGCTTCTTGACATTATTCACCCTATTTATGGGCAGGGGAAGTGGCAAGAGATACATTTTTCTCCCTCCCGTAATAGTAGAACTCAAGCTCATCCAATGAAACTAATTGACAGGAGATCCAGGACAGACAAAAGGGAGTGCTTCTTCTTTACCCAGCATGTAATTAATTTGTTGAATTCACTGCCATTAGATGTGACGATAGCCACTGGCCTGTTGTTCAGTCGTTAAGTTGTGTCCGACTCTTTGTGACCCCATGGACCATAGCACGCCAGGCCTTCCTATCCTCCACTCTCTCCTGGAGTGTGCTCAAGTTCATATTCATTGCATCGGTGATGCTATCTAGCCATCTCATCCTCGGCTGTCCCCTTCTCCTTTTGCCTTCAGTCTTTCCCAGCATCAGGGTCTTTTCCAGTGACTTTTCTCTTCGCATTAGGTGGCCAAAATATTTGAGCTTCAGTTTCAGTATTTGTCCTTCCAATGAGCAGTCAGGGTTGATTTCCTTTAGGATTGACTGATTTGACCTCCTTGCAGTCCAGGGGACTCGTTAGAGTCTTCTCCAGCACCACAGTTCGAAAGCATCAATTCTTCGGTGCTCAGCCTTCCTTATAGTCCAGCTCTCACAGCCATACATTACTACTGGGAAAACCATAGCTTTGATTATACGGACCTTTGTCGGCAAGGTGCTGTCTCTGCTTCCTATGCTATCTAGGTTTGCCATAGCTTTCCTCCCAAGGAGAAAGCGTCTTTTAATTTCATGGCTACAGTCATCATCTGCGGAGATCTTGGAGCACAAGAAAATAAAATCTGTCAATGCTTCCATTTCTTCCCCTTCTATATGCCAGGAAGTGATGGGACCAGATGCCATGATCTTTGTTTTTTTAATGTTGAGTTTCAAACCAGCTTTTGCACTCTCCTCTTTCACCCTCAACAAGAGGCTCTTTAGATCCTCTTCACTTTCTGCCATTAGGGTGGTATAGTCTGCGCATCTGAGGTTGTTGATAATTCTCCCGGCAATCTTAATTCCGACCTCTGATTCATCCAACCCGGTGTTTCTCATGATGTACTCTGCATATAAATTAAATAAGCAGGGCGACAACAGCCGCTTATACAGCCTTGTCATACTCCTTTCCCAATTTTGAACCACTCGGTTGTTCCATGTCTGGTTCTTACTGTTGCTTCTTGACCCTCGTACAGGTTTCTCAGGAGACAGATAAGGTGGTCTGGTACTCCCATCTCTTTAAGAATTTGCCACAGTTTGTTGTGATCCACACAATCAAAGGAGCCACTGGCTTAGATGGCTTTAAAAGCGCATTAGGCAGATTCATAGAAGATGAGTTCATCAGTGGCTACTAGTCATGATGACTCAATGCACCCCCCAGATTCAGAGGCAAGTGCTACTGGATGCCAACTGCTAGGGAACAATAACAGGAAAGGACAATTGCCCCCAAACTCTCGTTTGTGGGCTTCCCAGAAGATCTGGTTACCCACTGTGGGGAAACAAGATGTTGGGCTAGACAAACGATTGGTCTGATCCAGCAGGGGCTCCTTCACATAGAGCTTTTATCCTACTATTGCGATTGCTCAATCACAGAAGTTTGAGGGCCCTTTAGAAGACATCGGGAACCTCCAAAACATCTCATGCATTAAATGTTTTTTGTTCCATTTTTAAATAGATTGCAGATAATGAGCTACCAAATTACACCGTTGTGTTATGCTTGAGTTCCCTCTGTGAAAAAAGGAAATGCGGCAAGAAGAGGAGCGAAATCAATGAAACATATGGGGGAGGGGGGAAAGGAAGCACATGAAAAAGGGCGTCATTGTGATCCTGCATTTAAAACAGAAGCAGAAAGTCCCATTTTAAATACAGGATTTTAGGCTGGTGTAGAGATGCTCCAGGTCCCTTATTATGTTTTTGTGTTCAGAGTAGAGCACAATACTTGTATGGGTTCCTAGAAAAGTGAGAGATCATCTAAGATGGCATGCTTTTGCCAGTCTTGCTTTCCAGTGGGTGAACAAATAACTTTATGTATTTCATTTTCACACCCTTTCTCCACTCTGCTTATCGTGAAGATGGATGTCTGGATGAAGACAGCATGCATAAATGACTTCAAACTCATTTCCATTTAGAATGTCTTTTTAAATACTGATTTGACCTCTGATGCATTTGGTATAGGGTAATATATGTAAAAACTGTCATTACAATTGAGTATGAAGTAGACATTGAAATGGACATAATGTACCTTTGCTGGCCTTTTCTCCCCATAGGGATACAATGATAAGAAAGGTATCCAGATAATCAATAAGAGAGAGAATGGGAAGATGGACATTTGATGTCAAGCAGCAATGACAGGAAAGTTCTGTTTTCTTTTCATCATTATTTTAGAGAATATTTATTTCATAATTGACCTCCTGAAATTATGGTATCCTCTGCCACATTGATGAGTGTGATATACTGAATGCCTAGTCAAACACAATAGGCTGTCAAAAAGCTTAGAGCTAAATTAGGTTTTATTGGGAAAATAGAACAGAAATATCACAGTTTCTTGCTTCAGTTATAGACCTTTTATTATGCCAGTGGGAGTGTCCTCAAGCAGAGCTCCACTCGGAACACTCCCACTGGCAGTAAAAGGGAGGGAGTTGATTTTTCTCACATTTCCTCTGCCCTCTGCAGGCCTTAGCAATACTTTCCCGGCTTTTCCAATTCCAGTATGTTGCTGTTCAGGGGATTGTAATGAAGTAGCTCAGCTTTAAGAGTGAACTAAACAGAGCCCATCCTAGAAAACAGTAAGCTGAATGTGTTCACCCCCAGCTTGAACAAGGGAGTAGAACACAGGCAAAGGGACCATGCTCAGCACTTCTGTCATGTATGCAAGGCTAGGTCAGATATCATCAAGTTCTAATCAAACTTGCAAATGTGCATATGCCCCAAAGGAAAAGGAGGGGGTAAAATTGAGCAAGGTATGCATATCTCATACACAGAGCAATGTCTCTCAGGAATATGGCCAATGACTTGCAATAAGGTTTAATTGTTATAACTAAGTTTTCTTAATGCATGTTGTTATGACAGCCATCCTCACTAAGTACTCTCTTTTGTTATGAAAAAGGATGGCGGAAGGAAGAGCCATAAAGGTCCCTCTTTGTTTCCTCTTCAAGCCATCACTGCCAGGACAAACTCTCACAGAGAGGTTGTCTTGACACTGCAGAAGGCCTTTCACTTAGTCTCCACTATAAATTTCCAGAAGAGCAAACAAGGAAGTCTCCTGAAGTAAAGTAAATAAATTGTGTAGCCAAGGCAGACCCCTCCTCCCCCTCCTTTCTTGCTACAGTGACTGTAATCTCCAGTGTCTTGGGAATCTACCCAATCACATCACTGTCTGGCAGAACAAATTCCCCTTCAACCCATTCCTTCCACCCCACTCTCAACGCCCACCAGCCTTTTGCTCTCCTTTTTCTACTCCCATGAGTGTTAGGGACTTCTAGTTACCCAATCCCCTCCTCCTTGCCCTATCATCCCAACATATTCCTGTCTTTGCAAATCAAATCATCCACACCTGTCTGTGGCCTCACAGATAGGTATGGATGGGAACACAGCAGTTTCTCCTTTGTAATATAGTTCTCTGTGAAGGCTGGGGTGTTCATTGCTGGTGTTATGTTCAAATCTGTTTTTTAATTGTAAATGCTTCACCAAGTTAATTTCCTCCAAATCAACTTGTGTTTGTGATTAATAAATGTGCCAAGTGGCGTTACTCTCAAACTTATATGTGTATGGGTCTCTTGGGTGGGGGTTGCCTTCTTAGCCATAGAATGCTGTATTTCCTGTGACAACAAGTCCCTTTAAGCAAATGCATGTCTCGTGAGAACATGCAGAGTTCTGTACATGTGTCTAGACAGACGGCACTTTCGGTAATGGGATGTAGAAGACCACAGAGTGAGCAGGGAATTACCAAAGGTCACCTCCAGGAAATGGAAAAGCTCTACTGGATCAAAAACCTCCTGCGGACAGAAGGAGCACATGGAAGGCTTTTGCTGGATCCAGCCTCATGAGAAGGATGGCTCAGTGGGTTGGTTGGTTGGTTAATTTACTATGTGGATAGAAAACGCTTCCTGAACTATATGCTCATGGCCTTGCTTAGGGATGACCACCATGGTGAAATCCAGCCCTTGTTAGGCTCACCAGATTTCCTTGGAGCACCCGGGTCAGTTCGCATTTGTAAGCCAAGCTGCGGGCTTTTCCCCAAAATCTGGGAACTCTTCTCAGGGGTTTTAAAATTTAAATTGACATCTGCACGAATTTCAGCCATAATTTGCTTAATTTGTGCAGATTGAGACCGCAACCATTTTAGCTCAGTATTATCTACACTGATTGGCTACAGCCCTCCAGGATTTCAGACTGGAGTGTTTCCCAGGCCTACCTGGAAATGCCAGGCATTGAATCTGAGACCTTGTGCGTAGAAAGCATATGTTGTACCACTGAGCTACGACTTTTAATCAGTGGTGTAATGGAACCAGTAGGACTTGCAGGGTTGAAGCGCTGGGACTTTTCAATTAGCAGTGACAATTACATCCCATCACAACCCCCTCAGGCTTCTCTGTTCCCTCTGACCTTAGCTGCAATCCTTACCTTCACTGGGGGGAAATGGATTTTCCCAGCAATAATATATTGTTGTGAGATATCCCTCTTGTAATGCAAAGTATTTGGGGGTGGCTTGGTCTTGAATGGACAATTAAGACCCATTAGCTTTACAAAAGACCTGGTGGATATGAAAAGTGGTAGAACTGGTTTGTGGGTATGGATCAACACAACTTGCTGCATTTTTGGACTTCCCTTGGGAACTCTCATGACGAGTGCCTACACTTCAAAATTTACCACTACACCTCTATTTGTCATTCACAATAAACAAAAGCCTTTCACTCTGTTTCATATACCTCTAATTCTTTTTCTTAAAAAAAAGTATTTGCCACTGCTTGTGATAATGTCAGCACATTTCACTACCCTTCTCTAATCTCTGCATAAACACCTACTTACATCCTTTGTGATTTCATCTTTGGGGTCACACTTCCAATTAGGCTACATTTATAAATAATGTACAGTGAATTAATACATTATGAATATATGTTTCCACAATGGCTAATCAGTTGATCTAGAGTGCAACATGTCACTAGGTGATTACAACAATAGTCCATAGCCAGCTCAAAAACCTTTGATGCACTCATTTCCATATCACACACTTCTGATTCCATTTGTGAAATTTAGATCATGAATTCTGAGGTGTCATTTACAACTCAGGAGGAAAAAAAAAGGTGGTAGTATTCACTAGCAAAATCTGATAATCATGTAGACCTTCAAATTCTGATGCAAAATGAAATACAACAAGGAGTTATATACTTCCATTGCATGAGTACAAATTAATAAATTAACAAATTATACCTAGAACACAAAAATAATTCTCCTTTTAAATCTGTAGACTTTGATTAATGATGTATTATTTACTTAAATGCATGCATACTCCTAACTTCCCTCATAAAAGACCCTCAAGGAAGCTACGGAAATGAAAACAATCTACCAAAAAATCATCCTACAAAACTACAACTAAAGCAAACCAATAGACAACAACATAGAGCAACATCATGCCAAACAATGCTGTTTTTAATTGCCACCTAAAGACTAAAAATGCTAATAAGGAATATTTTTGATCTCAAACCAGATAACACCACACAGTAGCTACAGAACCGGCAAAAGAGCAAGAACTGTCAGCTGAGGACTACAATGTAGTTACACTTGGTTAGATCCAAGGGTTCCTTCTTCAGCAGGAGGAGTCTTCATCCAATAAAAGGAGTTCTTACATTTGAGAAATCTCCTTCTGTCAGAGGAAGGGAACCTTTGGATCTAACCCAATATGATTGGGTGTCAAAAACGGGAATCAAATTATTATTGGATTGGATCCAAACTTTGCCTCCTGTGAACAGAAGGGCTCCTTCTGTTCACACACAGAAGGTTTCTAATCCAACAGAGGAATTTCACCAGCAGAACGGGGGAGGAGGTGATTTTCATTAATTCCTCTGTCCCCCTGCAGCCTTTTTTGAAAATGTGCTCTGGAGAGTTGGGGGACCTTCTGGCAGTGTGGGAGGTGGCACTGGGAGCTGAAGGGGGAAGGGAAATCAGCAAAAATTACCTCCACCTCTTTCCACCGGCAGGAGTGTTCTGAGAAGAACTCCACTCAAAGGATGCTACCACCAGCAAAATCAAACTCTGAATCCAACCTCTTCTTCTTGTTGTTGTTATTATTACACTGTCAGTGTTCATGGTGGTTTGCAAGAGGACAGTTCCCTGCCCCAAAGAATTTACAATCTATAATTCAATACCAGGGAAAATAAGTGAGGAAGAGGAGGGAAGTGGAGGGATATGAGAATAATACTGAAGCAACATAAGAGCATTTTGAGGGAAATGCTTGGGAGCAAATTCATTTCAGCTCAAATTCTAACTACAAAATGGTTGAGAGGGCTCCAAACTCCAGTATGTACCTGTCCTGTTTCAAAGACAGAGCCCTCTATCAACGTGTGTTTTTCAAAACACACAGCTTCCTTTAACTGGGAGTCCTGCCAGCAGAAACACTTCAAGGTTTGCTGATTGTTACAAACATCAATAAGTGCATGGCTAAGAAGGAGCTCATTAGACAGTCCAAGAAATCCAAGCAGTCAGAGTTCCAGGTACAGGGTGAAGCAAAGGCAAAGTCAGAAACACCCTGAAGTTATTCACGAAATCCAGTTCAGATCAGGAGTTCAGGATACATGAAGCAAGCTTGGATACCGGTAACAGATAATGGCGATGTTGCCAATGATGGCTTGACCAGCCTTGCAGCCTTTTATACAGGTCCTAGCTTAGACATGCCCATCTGCTGCAACTCATTAGCAAGCTTTCTGGTGAAGCCAGCTATATAAAGAAGGCCTTCACAGTGCTGCATTCCTGGACTAGAACCTAACGCTTCTCCTAAGGGGCTGGGCCTGCTCTCTGCACTTCATACATCTTTGATGAGGGCTGGGTGGATGCTCCACTTCTGGCTTGGAATCTGAGCCATCTGGGGAAGGAGGAGGCAGAGGAGGGAGGCCCCCATTGGACATTCCAGAGGGCCCACCTCCTCTTCAGCTGCACATCCGAAACCCTCCAGAGATGCTGCCACTGGGTCATTCTTAGAGAAAGAACAGTCCTTGAGCTTAAGCAAACCAAGTTCCTCTGAGGAGGAAGACTCCTTGGGGAGAGAAGGAGGGGTATGACAGTACCTATTGTGCTGGCAGGAGCAAATGATCATAGCACCCACCCTGGACCACTTCCAAGCATTTCTGCTATATGGTGGCCCCAACCCAGGCTTTTCTATACAAGGCTGTTAATCTGCTGTATCTACGTTTGATTTTGTTGCAGAATTGAGATCTGAACACTACACGAAGAGCATTTCCTTTCCTGTTTTTTTGTTACATAACTTCTAGGTGGCACTGTGGTATAGCAGATGGAAAAAGCATTTTCTTTTGCTTTCACAAATAATACCATATTTTCCTTGCTCTAAAAAAAATCGCCAAAAGTGCCGTTTAAAAATAGAAGCAAAACTGGAGGGTCACAACGTTGTCTGAAGGTCTCATAAGCAACCTTGAGTAGGGAATGATGAGCGCACAATAAATGCCTCATATGGAAAAGCTTCCAAAGAAAACTCGTTGTGCTTAAATCCTACATTCAGATTATTAGGACAAGTTAGCCAGAACTAGGTGAAGGACTTAAGTCCAAACAACCACCTCTCCTTACATGAAATCTGAACAAAGTTAACTTCTTTTTAAATCCAGCACTTCCTTTCTCCTAAAAGTAAGTGGAATGCAGTTACCCCCTCCTGCATTTGCACAGCATTTGCTTTTCCCTTAAGGGAAAAGCCACTTTCAAGGAGTTTTACCGTTAAAGGCATCCTAAAATGATTTTAAATAAAATAAAGTTCCATAAGCAAAAGTGAGCCCACACTGCTTTTCCTATAGGAAAAAAATCAACACTTTTATTTAGAACTAAATCACAATTTTTCCTGCATAAGGCAAGTCATTAACCTTTGCCTAATCATTACCTCTAGAGATAATTAAAACCAATCCCATTGAAATCCCAGCTAATATAGTAAGCTCTTGAAAAATAATACAGAGAAAGAAATGGTACTTGGCTTCCCTGACAGAATGATTTCCCCAGAGAATATAAATTTCTAGAAACTTTACAAACTCCTGTCCTGGAGCAGAATGTGACTTTGAAATGGACAGTTTGCATTAGCTTAGCAAGAACCTGAAAATGGGATTCTCAAAAGTATTATTTATGAATGGCATTGGGAGTTTGCCTGTGAATGGGTCTAAATGCCATTTTGGTTTTATTTATTATTTATTACATTTATATCCCACCTTTTTTCCTGCTTAAGCAACCCAAGGCGGCATACATAATCCTCCTCCTCCATTTTATCCTCACAACAACAACCCTGTGAGGTGGGTTGGGCTGAGAGTCTGTGACTGGTCCAGAGTCACCCAGTGAGCTTCCATGGCTGAGTGGGGACTAGAGCCCGGATCTCCCAGCTCCCAGTCCAACACTCTAGCAACTACACCACACTGGCTCTCTCTGACGATTTTGACAATAGTGATGTCTGATTGGAGTCCAGGATTTGACAAAAGAATGTTAACATTTCTGAATGCCTTTGGATGCTTCCTGGTGGTGAATTCCTCTGCAGGAATGGGGGTCTGAGGGCTAAACTAGATGTGATGGTAAGCAAATGGTAGATGCATAACTGTGCTTTGTTTGATATGTAGCAACTGGGGAGGGGCGTATCTGGACTGGGGCCATGATGGAGAATGAAAGATTTAACCATCTGGATTGCCCCCAGTCACAATGGGAGCTTTCCTCCTAATGCAAATAACAGCCATGAGTAGGGAGGAATCTGGTTCAGGACTGTGGTGGAGGCAAAGAGTAGTATCCAATTGTGTCATTCCGTTAGCACAAATGGTTTTGCTCTAGCAGAAAGTAGGTCCTGAACTATGCGCAAGAGGAGAATCCAACTAAAGTTACACTCGTGCAAGTGCAGTTGTGCAAGCATAAAGCGCTAGCCCTTGCACCACAGAAAGACTTGCAGAGCTCCACTAGCACTATTTGCGTTGGCAGAATGAGACCACTGGATACTGCCCAGTGGGTTATGTAGTCAGCCTCTGACCAACTTCATCCCTATGCCAGGACCCCACACTGATACTTAAGTCAGGTGAGGTCCCAAGGGACCAAGAAGCCAGGTGAGCCAGCCCCAGGAAAAACACAGCGTGGGCCTCCTGCGGCTTACATGATCCCCCCCCCCGCTTGTCATTTTATCCTCACAACAACCCTGTGAGGTAGGTTAGGCTGAGAGTCAGTGACTGGCCCAAAGTCACCCAGTAAACTTCATAGCCGAACCTGGGTCTCCCGAGTCCCAGGCCAAAACTTGAACCCCTACACCACCCTGGCTTTCTGGACTATTCCTATTGGGCCGAGCAATCCTAACCCCTTCGGACAGTCATCTGAGGGAGGTAGGGTGGGGTTGAGGTGCCTCTCCTCCAGGAAGGGGGCATGTATACCCCTGAGGCCCCAGCTCCACCTGCAGAAAGCTCTACAGGCATAACTGTACTAGCAGTGGTGTTCCTGCTAGTGCTAGGCCCCAAAGTGGGGCAGGGGCAAGATGGAGGCAGCCTTGGATCCACCAGATCCAAAGCCCCTTTGTCCACCAAAGAGGCCCCACAACTGGGTCAGCCCTCTATATCAGCCGGAAGCTGGTCTGACTGATTTTCTCCCCATTGGAACCAATCAAAAGGAAAAACATTTCAAAAAAAGAAGCAGCAGCACAAACAGAAACACATAGGGCAATATCCAATGCTGACCATCCGCAAGTGGGTCCCACTACTACTTCCATTGTTCTAGTGGCCAACCCTGCCAATTCCATTGCGCAAGGGGCACCCACCATTTGTGCAATGGAGATTTAGTGCTTCTGGGGACAAGCCCTGAAACGAGAAGAAACGCTCGTTTCTGAAATGGGGCGGGTTGGAAGAGCTCCCTTATGCAAGCTGTGTCGACTTGCCCTGTTCCAGAAATGAGCATTTCCACTCATTTCAGGTTGCCCTCAGAAGCGCTAAATCTCCATTGCACATGGGGTAGGTTCCGCTTGTGCAACAGAATCCGCAGGCTGGCCGCTCACAGGCAGTCACTGTTCTGTTGCATTCCGCCCATGGAACACAAAAGGTAAGTTTGCCTGCCATGCAACTCCCACCCTGGCCTTCATGGGCTGGCAGGGCTTTGGAAGTAGGGATGGGAGAACCCAGGATGCTCGAGTCACTGAGATTTTCCAGACTCCACTTCGAAGCGTGGTTCACCTCCCTCCCATTTTTATTTGTGACTCTTTTCGTTCAAACCGGAGAAGTGCATATTTCGAACACTGGCTGCCTCAAGGCTCTGGAATTCCCTTCCCAGAGAGGTGAGAGCGGCACCCTCTTTGGTATGCTTCCTCAGGCACACAAAAACTTTTTTGTTCCAGCAGGCTTATGGGGATAGATAGTCTGGACCTGTGAGAATATGATGGATTGGTACTATTGTTTATATTGTTGTTGTCTTTTCAAATTTTGATTTTTAATACAATTTTAATATTATTGATGATTTAATTATATTTTTAACTTTTGTATATTTCTATTTATATGTTTTAACTATACAACTTTTTAATGTTGTAAAGCCACCTTGAGTCCCAGTATTGGGGAAAAGGTGGGATATAATAATAATAATAATAATAATAATAGTAATAATAATAATAATAATAATAGAGAAATTGCACATTTCCATATGCAAAATTCCATATGCACACTTTTCCCCCATTGACTAAAGCCTGGAAATGAGCTTCCCCCCACCTCCCCGCAAAATGTGCTGTTGCTGATGTTCAGGGTGTCGAAAGGGGCAAGTTTTGATATTGTGAACTGAAACAAAATTCTCATTCATCCCTGTGGCTTAGTGGATGATCCATCAAGTTGCTTATACACCCAAACCCACTTCGGATCTCACTGTAAATCAATGAATTAATCCAGCTGTAAATCTGACACATATAAGCAGGGATCAAATAATACCTTTTATAAAATCTTTGCTCTAGTGATCTCAAGTCCCACAATCCAGTCAGGTGGAAAAAGTTATTAATTTACTGGATCCTGAAGGTGTTAGATGAAGCTTAATGGTGATTAGATCAAACCCCACCTCTCAAGGAGGGTTCAGCACTTTAAATCTTTGTATGGTTAGTTCCATTAGTCTGTGCTATAAAATATAGTTTAGCTTGAATAGGACAAAAATAGGGTGTAATAATATACAGTATCTAATTGTACCTGGAGATTTTCATCATCCATTCTAGATACCTATTTTTAGACTTAAATTATATTTAAATTAGTAATTTAGATCATTATTTCAGTTGCTAACAATAGTATAAGGAGAAACTAAGCCCAGGGTTGTTGTATTTTTTATCTTTTGCTTCAATGGGGAGAAATTCTAGATGATCAGCTAGGGGATATTTCAAGCTGTGATGTACATAATATTTCTAAATGTAAGAATCTTGTGTCAAAGGGAAGGTTCATTATTAGAGGGGAAATACGATGACTCCAGTAACTCCAGACTAGAGAGCTGGTTCTATCTAAACCTGGTCAACAATTAAGCCTTAGGAAATGGCTGACATGGGAAACCTTGGTTTTGAAAACCAGAAGCAAAGGCCTTTGTCCATTAGCCTTTGCATTTCTGGCTAATCTGAGTAGTAAAAGGTAAATATTTAATAAAGAATGCTAGAGAGAATTGACCATTTTAGACACATAACAAAAATGGAATTTAGGCTACAATCCTATATTCACTTACCTGGGATTAAACCCCATTGAAATCAATGGGATTTAATTTTGAGTAGACATGTATAGCATTGTGCAGTTAATCTGTTAAGAGCCCCTCTCTTTATGGGAGCTGTAATATAAACTCTTATTCTGTTGTTATTTAACCCCAACAAAGTTAAGTCTGATGTTGTCTATGGCCAAATGTAAACACTGGTGTAACGGAGCAGGAACATGCTCCTACCTTTTGTTTGAGGTAGGCCAGGCTAGGAGGCACGCTGCATGTTATTTACACATGGCTAATTGCCACCACAATGTTACCTCCCCTAACTCTGGCCATGTGGAAACCAGATCTGTGATATTTACTTATGAAGAAGGACAGACCTTTTAGCAGACATCCTTTGGTCTTCCTTTAAAACCTTATTATGGTATGGATGAATAGCTAAGTTGGGTGAGTGAGATTGATCCTGTGTGAAGACAGAATCTGATTTTTAGGCTTCAGGCTTCTGATTTTTAGAATGCAGGCTTCTGATTTTTATTATTTTCATTAAAGGATTCAGTTCAATGAGTAGAGAAATAGCAGTTCCATAAAAAGAAAATAAACCAGTGATTTTCTAACTAGTTCTAGATGGATATAATCTTTAAGATAAATTTGGTAACTTACAAAAAGAGTACAGGCATCTGACAGACTCCCAGTACAGAGCTTGTCTTGATGAGTAGCAGTAGACCTTCCCCAAGCAATCAAAGTCATGTTCAAAGTAGGGCTGTGCATGGACCCCCTGATCCACCTCGGAGGCCGCTTTGGGATTTCCAAGGTGGGCCTAATTCACTTCAGGCTGATTTGGGGTGGAGGGACCTGCTTTGGCATCCGTAGCTGAAGCAGGATTTGGACATCCAATTCCCATTCCGCTCCCCCCACCCCAACAAGCGTGACATACCTCCCAGCCCCCAGCTCCTTACCTGGGCCCTCTGGACACACACCATCAGCCATCTTGTTTCTCCGGGGCGGGAGCTGCCTCTGCCACCACACCATGCCGCCACTGCAGGGGGAGCTGCAGCTGCCACCACCAGCTCCTGGGCCCTCTGGATGCATGCTGGAAGCCCTCTTGTTGTCCCGGGCGGGGGCAGGGGATCCATTTTTAAAAATAGTGGTGGTGGCATGGCTGGGCTGGGTTTCCAGATTGCACCAAAGTGCTTCGGAGAGACTCGACCCGCTTTGTGCCACTTTGTGCCTCCTCTGCCTCACCTCGGAGGTGGCCCAAAGCAACTTGAAGTGCCCCGCTTTGACTCAGAGCCTTTGGGCCGAAGTAATGCACTAGCCCTAATTCAAAGCTATCCCTTTTCTGTTGTGTTCTAGAGGGCCATGCCAAACAGAGGGAAAAGCAAGTGATCGCTCAGTAGGGTCCTGGGCTTTCTCAGGTCTGCCATGTATGCAGGATGGTCATATTTAACACATTGTTTGGCCCATGGAAAATAATAGGTGCATAGTTAGGAAGATATTTTTCTTCCTGTTAGACAGGACCAACCCAGGGAAAGTACTATCTTGTGGATATCTGCAGTGCTCAGGCTATGTGTCTCAGCTGTCTCATTCTCCTTGGCAGATATAGTGAAAACAGGATTAAGGCTTTGGATTTCATTATAAGTGGAAATCCTTTACATCTCATGTAGAACTTGCCTACATGTGATGAAGCAATCAAAAGGTGCAACATTACCAGATAGAGGTTTTAGGAGCAATTTGTCAGTGGGCTATAATTTGACTCTATATCCTATGCTGATATTATTTCATGTACCATTTCATATGTGTTAAAAACTCATATATCGAATTTATTATTGGCTGTGGAAATTATCTAGGTTCATCTCTAGAAAAAAAATCCTATCCCTCCTATGATTAAAGGGTGGCTGTTAAAATCCTAAGACATTATGGAAATGGATACATTTGACTGATATAATCCACAAAGGATCTGGTTCAACTTGGTTAATTTAGGTTAGGCAAAGAAAGGCTTAACTAGGGTGGGGTCTCAAACCAAGGTCTACCCAGTCCTAATCTGTCACTCTAACCATTATACCACACTGGCTGTACACCACACTGGTTCAGGTAAGATGTAATTAGAGTTGGGCAAACTCACAGCCACTTGCCCAGTGCACCGTTTGCTGGACCCCTGCTGGCTGCCCAACCCTGTTCGCCATGCGCAGTGAGCCGCCAAACAGTCCACAGGCGCCTGGCAAGCAGCACGAGGTGTCCCACTGCTTTGGCAGCCACCATGGCATTTTGAACAAAATGGTGGCTAGGCTTTTCCCGCAGATCTCCCATTTTGTGCAAATGGTGGCTGTAAGTAGGAACAAGCCTATTTTGTAGAACAAGAATTTGTGGAACAAGCCTAGCAGCTGCCATATTGCACAAAATGATGGTTGCCAGAGTCCCCATCGCCACCTGACTACCCCTTGTTCTCTCCTCCTTGCAAGGAAAGTGTAGGGGGTTGGCACTGCAGGGATGTCGTGAGCATCCAGTTGGGGCATGAAGCCTGGCAAGAAGCTGCCGGTTTGGCCCCCTGGACACCAGTTCGCGGACCTCAGCTCTTGCCCGACTCGCGGCGTGCTGAGTCGGGCAAGAGCTCGGGCACCTGCTCCCTCAGCAAGGAGAGGGGAAGAAGGCTGAGCCTCTCCTCCTTCCCGCATCCTTGCTATAGCAGCAGTGGCGCCACGCGGGAAAGGCTGGTCGTTTTCCGTAAGTTTTCCTGGCCTTATGAAAAACGACCAGCTTGTCCCTAGCCGCCGCCGCTGTACCAGGTGGGGACGGAGGGAAGAAGGAGGCACCTATCCTCTTCTCCCCCCCCCACCTGCTGGAGGACAAGGCAAGAGGCTGGAGGTGGCTGCACTGAGGCCCCTCTTCCCCGCGCCAGCCTTTGACAGTCAGCGCACGGAAGAGGGGTGATGGCGGCACCCCAGCACTCTCGCCCTGGCCTGCTCTAGAGAAGGCCAGGGCAAGAGGCTGGGGGCTGGCTGCACCGAGGGCCTCCTTCCCCGTGCCAGCCTTTGACAGCAGTGTGCAGAAGAGGGGCAGCTCGCGCAGCTCGCAGGCAGGCGGGGCAAGCAGGGAAGCTCGGTGAGCAGGCCCGGGCTGCGCGAGCTGCAAGGGGGCAGTTCATCAAGCTCCCTGATCCCGGATGGAGATGGGCTCGTCCATCCCTAGTTGGCAGGCGGTGGAAAACTGTGAGCTTGCCCACGTCAGCACATGACAAGTCAGGCAGTCTCGGGGCTCTGCAAGCTGGCATCTGGAGGGCCAAGCTGGAGGTAGTCTGCCAAGCTTGAGCCCCCAACCAGGCTCCCTAGATGTAATTAGTTTTGCTTCAAGTCTAATGTCACAGAATCCCTAATAAGCATGTTTCCAAGTTGCCTGGACCATCAGTCCTGAAATACATCTGATTCCTTACAGAATCTGGGTTAAGTAGAGTACAAGTGGGACCCGCAGTGAAATGTTGCAATGTGGAGTGCTCCTATTCAGGATATTCCTTTCCATTTCTCCTATGACCTAGTTTCCATTCTTCTATCCCAACATGTAATCAGCACTCCATGGACACTGAGCACACTCAGTCCTCACTGGATTGTTTTTTGGGGGGAGGTCCTCCCCCCTTACATTTATTGTCTAAAGCTTTTTGTATTTCCACAAACCTCAGGGTTCTCTTGTGTCTGCTAATACCTCCCATTGGCTACATAAAGATGGCACTGAGCCTGAATGTCAGAAATAGGCCTAGTTCGTATGTAACGACAACCCAGGGTATGAGCTGAATATGGGTTGTCCTTGAATCATGGGGAGTCGTTACATGTGCACTATGGTTTAACTATAGGTTGCTAACCATAAACAACCCAGGAAGAGAACCCATACTTTGTTGTTGGGTTGTGACCTAGGGGTTGTTTGTGGTTAACAACCCACAGTTAAACCATAGCGCAGGGTTTGCATGTGATGACAACCCATGATTCAACAACAACCCATACTCGACCCGTACTCTGGGTTGTTGTTACATGCGAACCAGGTCATAGATGGAACAAGTGAGACCTGCAAAAGAAAGAAAGAAAAAAAAGTTGCACTGTAGAGCATTCCTTCTCCACAATATTCCATTCCATCCCCACTCCACCCCAGTTTTCTGTCATCCCTGGCCCTGGTCACTCAGCATTCTAAGGCTACCAAGCATACTCAGTCCTCTTTGGGAAATTTTGAGGGGTTCCTCCCTTAGGGTTTTTTCCCTAATGGTTTTTTTGGGGGGGAAGGGGTACTTCTGCACACCTTTGGTTTCCCCTCAACCTGCTAAAATCTCCCTCTTGTGTGGGGGTGGTGCCGTTTTGGCTAAATAAGCAATGGCCTTGGAACCTGAACATTGGAAATAGAGGGGATGGAAACTTTGAAAAATATATGCTAGCAAAAACGGGGTCTCAGGCTCTTCAGCTGTACTTTGAAATTTGCGGCATATCCATTGTGTTCTTTCTCATTACTCCAGGCAGGGAGTGGAGCAAATTGGCTAGGTTTCCTTGCCTATGTGTAAATTTATTTCTTGTTGCACAGTTGATGCTATCTGATGCCACACTGGAGCCGTGTATCACTGTGGCCAATACCCACAGTTTTCAGTTCTACTGTATGATTTTTATGAGGTCCCCGTAAAGGTTTCATGAAGTAAATCACAGGCTTTTATCATTCCATGTAGTACTTGCTTGCATTATTTATAAGGCCTTGGCAATGCATCATGTTGGTTCATGCTAGAAACCTATAAATAATCTAATCTAACATAAAATGTACACTCTAGAATCAAGGAAATATAAAAGTATATTTGCTCCTTTGAAGAAAAACTAACCAACTGCTCTTTGAAAATACATCAAAATAAGATATGTGATTGTATTTGATATTTAGAAATAAGAAATACACCGTCAGAAGTAATATGTACTCTAAGCAGGAATGTAGGATCGATCATACTGGCAGTGCTTAAATCCTAAATTTCAGGTAGGCGTATAAAAACATGTTTTTGTATACAAAAACATAAAGTGAGAAGTGGTCCACACATGGAACAACAGAATACTGAGATGCATGCATTGGTCCTTCATATACTCGAAGCAACCACAGATTGATGAAAAGGGGATTAGAAGCAGTAAGCTAAATGTGCTAAATTGGTGCCTGGCTATTAAAATGGACTGGTTGAGGGCTAATAAACTGAGATGCTGTTGGTGGGTGGTTCTTCTGATTGGATGGAGGGTGCTCAACCTGTTACGGATGGGGTTGCACTCCCCCTGAAGGAGCAGGTTCATAGCTTGGGGGTCCTCCTTGAGCCATCTTTGTCACTTGAGGCTCAGGTGGCCTCAGTGGCACAGAGTGCATTCTACCAACTTTGGTTTGTGGCCCAGCTACACCCCTATCTGGACAGGGGTAACCTGGCTTCAGTTGTCTATGCTCTGGTAATCTCCAAGTTAGATTACTGCCATGCACTCTATGTGGGGCTGCCGTTGAAGACAGTTCAGAAGCAGTAGCTCATGCAAAATGTGGAGGCCAGATTGATAACAAGGACCAGAAGGTCTGAACATGTAAGACTGACTCTGGCCCACTTGCACTGGCTGCCTGTATGTTTCCGAGCCCAATTCGAGGTGCTGGTTTTAACCTATAATGCCATATATGGCTTGGGACCACAAGACCTGATGGTGTACCTCTCCCAACACGAACCTACCCATATGCTACGCTCAACTTCTAAGGCCCTCCTCTGGCTGCCTACACCGAAGGAAGCTCAGAAGATGGCAACAAGAGAGAGGGCCTTCTCGGTGGTGACCCCCAAATTATGGAATGATCTCCCTGACGAGGCCCACCTGGTGCCAACATCTTTTTGGTGTCAAGTTAAGACCTTTCTCTTCTCCCAGGCATTTGACAGCATATGATAAGTTTTAATCAATCTTGGAATGGCTTACGGTTATGGTTGTTCGCAGTTGTTTTAGGTATATGTTCTTTTGTGTATATTGTCTGTTCATGTGTTTTTTTATGTAAATGGCTTTTAATCTCTGTATACTGTATTTTTAATGTTTTTAATCTTTGTAAACTGCCCAGAGAGCTTTGGCTATTGGGCAGTATAGAAATGTAATAAATAAATAAGCAGGGACATTAGAGATGGCGGATTAGACAAAATCATGGAGGAAAGATCTATTAATAATTATTAGGCATGGTAGCTAATGGAAACTTTTAGTTCAGAAGCAAGCAACCTCCAGGGCCAACCCTATCATTAGGCAGAGTGAGGTGTTTGCCTCAGGCAGTAGATGCTGAGGGTGCAGAGTGGACAGAGCTATGTGTGCCACATGATCTGCGCTTTGCCCCGAAGCGAGGTGGCTGCTCTCAGGTGCAGTAGAGAATGGTATCCTATCGCTGGTGCTGAAGGAAGATCAACTGCCAATCTAGTTGGCTTTTGTACAGGGAATGCGGAGAGGCGCCGTCTTGTCCTTCATGTCCGGCAGCAAAAAATCTTGGATTGCCCCTGGTTACATCTCAATACCAGTTGTTGGGGGCGGGGGGAATCATACAGCAGTGGATGACGGCTTGTGGGCTTCCCAGAGTCATCTGGCTGGTCAGTTTTGGGGAGAGAACTAGATGGGCCTCGATTTGATCCAACAGGGCTCTGCTTCTGTTAACATAACTCTGGGGCCACTCTGTTCTTCAGATGCTAGTCCAGAGGCTGAGTTATTTCAGCCATGCTATATATGGCTGGATGGTTCTATTCTGGGATATGCACAAAATAGCAATATGGTAAAAAGATGTAAAGCCCCACACAAATTCCTTATACAATGAAACCATGAGCAAACTGCTGCTGCCCTACAGTGATTAAAATTTTCCTGAGGCTGCTGGGGGCTATGTAAAGTTGCTCTGGTGAGCAAAACCTGCCCTAAAGTCCTCTGGTCAGCTGTCCCTGCCATCAAGCACCCAGTGTTATCATTGCTGGAAATAGATATACTGGGTTAGACCCTCACCACTCCCTTTCTTTCCCTGTTGGCTTCTCTACTGTCAATACAATACAATAGATTCAACAAATCTAATTAAAAACAATATTGTTTCCTATGCAGCACAGTAACGTTTGATATCAGGTTCACACTGAAAATGGATTGTATCTATGGTACAAAACAAAATAGAGCAAGTCCTAGAGCCTGCAGATCTCCACCTGGCCATTAATATGTAAATAGCTGCCTTAATTAAAACTCCACTTAATTGAATGTTTTCTAGTCCTCTCTTCTAAATATTTGGGGAATAATTAAAATCATCAATTCAATTTCTGTTTGTGTTTCTGCTTGTGGTTGCTGGCAAAAAAAATTAATATTTCTGAGCTGCTTTAAAAAACAAAAATAACAGTGATATAAAAGGAGAAATGGAAGTGAATGCAAACAAAAGATCAAATGGCTCTGATGCTTAACCTATAAAACCTAACAAGAACTACTGACAACTCTGTGTGTGTGTGTGTGGTATTGGAAAAAAAATCCAGTAGAAGCAAACTGCATTTTACAGCTTTACAGAAAAAGTAATGAACAGTTACCACAGGCTGCTTTCTCTTACTAGTTTTTATATGCAGATCTGTCAGTTCTCACACTTCTTGCCCACACTTCTTGCCATCAGCAATTGCAGAATCCAGAATCAGTTTTTCAGATATGCTGCTATAAAATAAATGGAGCAAAGAATAAAAGGAACATGGTGGTCAGAGTCTACTACCGGTCACCCAATCAAGGAGAAGACAAGGATGAAACTTTTGAAAAGCAAATTGCCAGTGTTTCAAGGAAGCATGATGTCGTAGTAATGGGGGACTTCAATTTCCCCAATATTTGTTGGGAGACAAATTCTGCAAAACATGGCCCCTCCAGGAAATTCCTAACTTGTGTGGCGGATAATTTCCTCGTACAGAAAGTAGAGGAAGGAACTAGAGGATAGGCTATCCTTGACTTGATCCTAACCAACAGAGATGACTTAGTGGATAAAGTAGCAGTTATGGGAACTCTGGAGGAAAGTGACCATGTTATACTGGAGTTCTTGGTTCTAAAGGAAGCAAAAGCCAAGTGTAGTCAAATGCGTACCCTGGATTTTAGGAAAGCCAGTTTGAATAAACTCAGAACAATGATAAGTAAGGCCCCATGGCAAGCGACTCTAATGAGAAAAGGAGTCCAAGATGGGTGGGAATTTTTTAAAAAGGAAATTCTCAAAGCACAATTACAAACAATTCCAACAAGAAAAAAAGGTGGAAGACAACGGAAGAAGCCAGTGTGGCTTCACAAAAAGCTTAGAGATGGCCTGAAAACAAAAAAGTACACATGTAGGAAGTGGAGAGAAGGCCAAGCTACAAAGGAAGAGTACGGCAGGTATCATAGAATTGCAGGGATGGCGTCAGGAAGGCTAAAGCTGAGAATGAGCTGAGGTTAGCGACAGATGCTAAAAGCAACAATAAGGCTTTCTTCAGCTACGTGCATAGTAGAAGGCAGAGGAAAGAAATGGTGGTTCAGCTATTAAAGAAGGATGGCAAGGAAAAGGCAGAAATGCTCAGTTCCTACTTTGGCTCAGTCTTCTCCCGAAAGAAGATCTATGACCCCACTGGCAAAGGAGAAGTACAGGCTGAAGGGGCAGGATTGCAGCTTGAGATCGATAGGCATATGGTCAAGGAACACCTAGTTACTTGGAATGGTTCAAATCTCCAGGGCCAGATGAACTGCATCCTAGAGTAACAAAGGAACTGGCAGAAGAACTCTCAGAACCACTGTCTATTATCTTTGAGAAATCATGGAGGAAGGGTGAAGTGCCAGATGATTGGAGGAGTGCTAATGTTGTCCCTATCGTCAAAAATGTCAAAAAGGAGGAACCTGAGAACTACAGACCAGCCAGTCTGACATCAATCCCTGCGAAAATTCTGGAGCAGATGATAAAGCAATCCACCTGTAAGCACCTTGAAAACAAAGCAGTGATTACTTGAAGCCAACATGGATGGTTCGAGAACAAATCCTGCCAGACGAATCTGATCTCATTTTTTGATCAGGTAACCTCCCTTGTGGACTGTGGGAATGCTGTGGACATAATATACCTAGGGATGTACGAAAGTCACTTACCTTTCCGCGGATTATGTTGATGGTGGGGGGGGAGGCATTCCGTCCCTCCCCCCGGAATCCTCGACGGGGGGAAGGCAATCCGTTCCTCCCCCCCGGAATCCTCCATGGCCGGCTGTGCTCCGCGGCAGTTCCGCGGAGCAGCCGGCCAGGCCCAGCCAGGCCAGAGCCGTCCGCAGCTGGATTTCCGGCCACGGAGGGCTCTGGAAAAACAAAAAACAAAACAAAACCGCGTATGCAAATGGCGGCGGCTATGGCCGCCGCCATTTGCATTCCTTATTTTTGGCCGTCTGAATCTACGTAAATATTTATGTAGACTACGACGGCGAAAATAAAGGGGAACGCAAATAGCGTAGTGGGCGCTATTTGCGTCCCTTTTTGATTCACCGTTTTAGCCTACGTAAATCTTTACGTAGGCTAAAACGGCGAATCAAAAAGGGACGCAAATAGCGCCCCCTACGCTATTTGCGTTCCCCTTTATTTTCACCGTCATAGTCTACGTAAATATTTATGTAGATTAAGACGGCCAAAAATAAGGAATGCAAATGGCGGCGGCCGTAGCCACCGCCATTTGCATACGTGGTTTTTGTGTTTTTTTAACCCAGCCATGATAGGCTACATAAATCTTTATGCAGCCTATCACGTCAGGTTTTTTTTTTTTTTTAAACCCAGCCATGATAGGCTACGTAAATCTTTACGCAGCCTATCACGTCTTTGTTGTGTGTTTTTTTACAAGACCGCAAATGGCGGCAGCAGCAGCCAGTCGGAAGACCAGCCGTCGCAGCCCGCCACTGCTGCCGGAGCCGCCGCTGCCCGGAAGATCTGCCCCAGGTAAGTCTCGTCCCGGGGGGGATCCGTGGGGGGGCAGGGGGGCTGGCCATTCCGCCACGGAGTTCGGGGGGCCGAATGCACTGGCATTCAGCCTCACCGAGATCCATGGTGGAATTCTCTGACATCCCTAAATATACCTCGACTTCAGCAAAGCTTTCAACAAAGTGCCCCATGATATCCTGATGAGCAAACTAGCATAAAGTGGGCTAGATGAAACAACTATCGGGTGGATCCACAGGTGGCTAGAGACTCAGACTCAAATAGTGCTTATCAATGGGATCTTCTCAAACTGGGGAGAGGTAATGAGCGGGGTACCACAAGGCTCAGTCCTGAGCCCAGTGCTCTTCAACATTTTTATTAATGACTTGGAGGAGGAGGTACAGGGAATGCTGATCAAATTTGCAGATGACACAAAATTGGGCAGGAAAGCTAATACCCTGGAAGACAGAACCAAAATTCAAAGAGTTCTTAAAAGGCTGGGGCACTGGGCTGAAAACAACAGAATGTAATTCTATAGGGATAAATGCCAAGTTCTGCACCTAGAAAAAAGAAACCAAATGCACAGTTACAAGATGGGGGATATGTGGCTCAACAATACTACAAGCAGGACGGATCTTGGAATTGTTGTAGATCACAAACTGAATATGAGCCAACAATGTGATGTGGCTGCAAAAGAGGCAAATGAGATTTGGGGCTGCATTAATAGAAGTATAGCTTCCAAATCCTGTGAAGTACTAGTTCCCCTCTACTAAGCGCTGCTTAGGCCTCATCTGGAGTACTGTGGCCAGTTCTGGGCACCACACTTTAAGAAGAATGCAGAGAAACTGGAGAGGGTTCAGAGGAGGGCAACGAAGATGATCAGGGGACTGGAAATAAAGCCCTGAGCTGTAGGAATGAGTGGATTATTTACCCCATTCCAGGTGGGGGCGTCCGCTGAGGGAGGGAGGTGATCCGTCACTCCCCCCGGAATCCTCCCCAGCCAGCTCCACTCCACGGCTAGTCCGCAGAGCCGCCGGCCGGACCTGCCTGCAGCTGGTCTTTGCATCCCTGCTCTTTCCGTGATAGGCTACATAAATATATACGTAGCCTACCATGGCTAACGCAGGGACGCAAATGGTGTAGCAGCCACCATTTACATCCCTGCATTAGCCATGATAGGCTATGTATATATTTATGTAGCCTATCACGGCAAAGAGTAGCAACACAAATGGCGTAGCGGACACCATTTGCATCCCTGCTCTTTGCCATGATAAGCTACGTAAATACTTACATAGCCTATCACGGCTAACGCAGGGAGGCAAATGGTGGCCGCAGACCGGACCATCCAACGCCAGGTACGTCTGTCCCGGGAAAATTTTGGGGGGTGGCAGGGGGGACTGCTCCGTTCTGCCACAGACTTCTTTAGAATCCAGCCTCATTGGAGTCGGTGGCGGAATTCTCTAACATCCCTAGTGAGCTGAGACTGAAAGCTTTAGCATTGGCCCTAAATCCAAGGATTGCCAAAACAGCTGACACCAGTTCCTTAATATCATACATTTGCCCTTGGAGCAACATGGTTTTACCACTTTTGACGGCATTTTTGAGGGGCAGCTGGTATTAGGCCTAACATGAATCCCAGAGGTTTTAGAAGCCTACGTAGAAAATACCTGAACATTCTAATCATAATAAAATCAACACTATGACCTGATTTGCACATAATTGCGATTCATGGGTATAAGGAATTATTTAACCCATGAATTGTTGGGATTGCATGGGAGAGAGCGAGTGCTTTGCTTCCCACCCATTTGCCAGTTCTGCTTTTCATCTGGTTTCTTAAACAACCCATGAATGCCCCATTCCTGGGTTGTTTGATGCGACTTCCAAACCCAGAACTCTGGGTTGTTGAGGGACAAACAACCCAGAGTTTTAACTTATCAACAAGCCATGGGTTCAAACTCTGGGGTCAGACATTTCATCAAACAACCCAGGAACAAGACATTCCCTGGTTGTTTGAGAAATCAGATGTAAAGTGGAAGCAGCAGGCAGGCAGGAAGCAGCATTCTTGCTCCTGCTTAGTTCCGACAACCCATGGTTTAAACTACCCATAGGTTGTCACTACATGCAAACTGGGCTTATGCATCTCAACTTCATAAAATCATGCACATGGTGAGAATTATAAGGTGGACAATTTTTTTGCACACCCATAATAGCCCTCCAGTTTTTGCCAGTTTATATTCCATCAAAATATCAGAGAAACAGCTGTTAGAGTTTTGTCCCTATAAAATGGTCAGTGTACAAAATGCTTGTTCATATACCAATCCTTGCATTATATAATGCTCTATGACTGATGCATCTGGATTCAAAACATCTTTTGTACAAGTTTTGCATTGTTACCCCAAATATATTACAACCGGCCATTGTTTTATAATTTTTCATCTTCTGAAAACCTTTAGAATCAATATTGCTCTCAAAATTTCATCGAAATTAATAAAACAGTATGGCTCCATGGGCAAATGTATGCTATTTAGGAATTAGTATCAGCTGTTTCAATTTCCACTCTTGGTTTTAGGGTCAGCATTAATTATATGCATTGTAGCCTGCCAGAATTTGCAGGCCTTTTCTCAAAATATCGATTTAGCACCAACTGTTTATTTTTTTAAAAAAACCTCCAATATATTAATCAGAGTTTTTTTCAAAGCCCTTGAATAGTGTAAAGAAAGACACAGAATATTTTTCCCTTCCCTCTTCAATAACATTAGAACTATGGGTCATACTCTGATGAAATCAATAGATTCAGGTCAGGCAATAGAAAGAAATTCACACAATGCATAACTAATTTATGAAATTCACTGCCAGAAGGTTCAATGAGGTTCAGTAGCTTAGAGCACACTCCCCTTAGAAGGAAGCCTCTGATCTAGGAAGCTTCCAAGTATCTAGTGCCCTGCTGCCAGCAGGGTAGAAAGATTTTCACCTCTCTTTTACAAACTTTTCCTGTGGATGGGCCTCTAGAAGAGTCTCTGAGCCCATCTAGAGATGGCGCACTGCTGGGGACTGGGCCAGGGCGGAAGAGGCCAGTGGATTTCTCATATCCCAACTCTCCTCTCCCCTTCCCACCCACCTGAACACACCCTTTTCTCTCCCTACAAGGCCACATTTGTGACCTTGGGAAGCAGCCATAACAACATAAGAAGAGCCATGCTGTATCAGACCAAGGGTCCATCTAGTCCAACATTCTGTTCACAGAGTGGCCAACCAGCTGCCCACAGGAAACCCACAAGCAGGACATGAGCGCAACAGCACCCTCCCACCCATGTTCCCCAGCAACTGGTGTACATAAGTATACTGCCTCTGATGCTGGAGGTGGCATATTGCCATCAGGACTAGTAGCCATTGAGAGACTTCTCCTCCAAGAATTTGTCTAACCCCTTTTTAAAGCCATCCAAAGTGGTGGCTATCACTATGTCAAAGCTAGCACAGTTCTTTCCACAGAATGCAAGGGAAAGGGACCAGAACTTAGAGTCCTCTTCCTAAGATCATAGCAGTGTTTATTGCCTGGGGGGGGAGGATTCCAAATAATCCTGTGCTCCTTGGATTGCTGTCCAGTCCAGGGACCATAGGATAGCTCTCTTAGATGGCTTTGAAAAAGGATAGGGTGTATTCATGGAGAAATGTTGCACCATTGGCTATTAGCCATGATGGCTAAATTAACCTCCATGTTCAGTGGTAGCGTGCCACTGAACGCAAGTTGAAAATTGCATGGGAGATATACTGCATTCATATTCAGCTTGTGAGTTTTAAAAGCAGTTTTTCATATGACCTTGGAGTTTGCTGTTCAAAAGAAGAAAAAGCAGGAAAACATATCAACTCATTGGGCATGTCCAAGCCCATGGGCACCCCTAAAATAGTTCTATGTGCTGGATCAAGACTTAAGCATACTTAGGTATGAGTAGGGCCATTAAGTCAGTCGCATGATGGATTTCAGTGGGTCCACTCTATGTATGATTAAGTCTAGATACAACCCATTGCATATAGTTTTTCTCTTTTAGGTCTAGACTAACTTGGTGAAGATGATCCTGTCATAATTCATTCCATCAAACCTAACTGGACTGCAGAATCCATCTCCAGGTGAAGGCGGTGCTTTGGAGACTGGCTGGTTTGGCTGATCAATGGATAAAAACTGCTAAGTGTTCCTGCTTTGTTATTTTCATTCCTTAACATTCTCAGTGCCTTTCAAATCTGTGACTAGAGAGAATGGGCCCAGAAAGTTCTTAATTGACAAGTTCACCTTCAAAAACTGTCTGCAACTCCCAGATGCAAATGGCTGCTCTACCCAAGAAACACTTCCTTGAGTTAATAGTCATTCACTTCCAGCTGAGTGAAGATTTAAATATATTATTAAAAAGTGACAGGGTCCCTCACATGCCAGGACAATTTTAATTTGGGAGTTGCTAATGAAGTAGCAACCCACTCCAGTATTCTTGCCAAGAAAACCCCATGGAACATATCACAAGGCTAAAAGATATGATGCCGGAAGATGAGCCCTTCAGGTCGGAAGGTGTCCAATATACTACTGGGGAAGAGCAGAGGGAATTTCCAAGTAGTGCCAAAAAGAGTGAAGTGACTGGGCCAAAGCGAAAAGACAGTCAGCCGTGGATGTGTCTGATGGTGAAAAGAAAGTCCGATGCTGTAAAGAACAATATTGTTTAGGAACCTGGAAGGTAAGATCAATGAATCAAGGTAAGCTGGAGGTGGTCAAACATGAGATGGCAAGACTGAACATCAACTAGGGGTGTACGAAAGCCTGTTCACCTGGCTCCGCCAGGTTCTGCAGGTGGGGGGAGGCGATCCATTCCTCCCCCCCGGAATCCTGCCTGGCTGACTCCGCTCCACGGCCAGGCCACGGAGCCGCAGGCTGGGCCAACCCGCAGCGGGGCCTCCAGCCGCTGCCGGGCTGGTGCGGAAGCAAATGGCGTCCTGTTTAGGGGATGCCATTTGTGTCCATACGCCGGCCCGTGATAGGCTATGTAAATATTTATGTAGCCTATCACGGCTAAAGCAGGGACGCGTCCCCTATGCCATTTGCGTTCCCGCTTAAGCCGTGATAGGCTATGTAAATATTTACGTAGCCTATCTCGGCAAAAAAAAAAGGGAACACAAATGGCAGCCGCCGTAGCTGCTGCCATTTGCGTTCCCTTAGTTTTGCCGTGATAGGCTATGTAAATACTTACGTAGCCTATCACAGCTTCTGCAGGGATGCAAATGGCGTCCCTGCATTAGCCGTGATAGGTTACATAAGTATTTACGTAGCCTATCACGGCTATATGGAAGAAGCGAATGGCGGCCGCAGATGCCATTCGCAATCCAGCGTGGACGGCAGCAGGTAGATGCTCCGTTCCAGGCCCATTTCATGGGGGGGGGCCCTACATTCCACCATGGATTTCAGGGGGCCAAATGCACTGGCATTCGGCCTCACCAAGATCCATGGCAGAATTCTCCACCATGCCTAACATCAACATCTTGGGAATCAGCGAACTAAAATGGACAAGCATGGGCGGATTAATAGGTGACCATTATATCTACTACTGTGGGCGAGAAACTCTTAGAAGAAATGGAGTAGCACTCATAGTCAACAAAAGGGTGGGAAAAGCAGTACTGGGGTACCATCTCAAAAATGATAGAATGATCTCAGTACGAATCCAAGGCAAACCATTCAACATCCCAGTAATTCAAGACTATGCCCCAACCACTGAGGCCGAAGAAGATGAGGTTGATCGGTTCTGTGAAGACCTACAACACTTTCTAGAACTAACAGCAAAAAAATATGTCCCTTTCATTATAGGGGATTGGAATGCTAAAGTAGGAAGTCAAGAAATCACTGGGATAACAGGCAAGCATGGCCTTGGTGTACAAAATGAAGCAGGACAAAAGCTAATAGAGTTTTGCCAAGAGAACACGCTGATCATAGCAAACACTCTTTTCCAACAGCACAAGAGGCGACTCTACACATGGACATCACCAGATGGTCAATATCGAAATCAGATTGATTATGTCCTTTGCAGCCAAAGATGGAGAAGCTCTATACAGTCAGTAAAAACAAGACCTGAAGCTGAATGTGGCCCACATCATGAGCTTCTTATTGCAAAATTTCAGCTGAAATTGAAGAACGTAGGGAAAACCACTAAACCATTCAGGTATTACCTAAATCATATCCCTTATGAATATACAGTGGAGGTGAGGAATAGATTTAAGGGATCAGACCTGATAGACAGAGCACCTGAGGAACTATGAATGGAGGTCCATAACATTGTTCAGGAGGCAGCAACTCAATCCATCCCAAAGAAAAAGAAATGCAAGAAAGCCAAGTGGCTGTCTGATGAGGCTTTACAAGTAGCTGAGGAAAGAAGGGAAGCGAAAAACAAGGGAGAAAGGGGATTAGGGATGGACGAAAGTCACTTACCTGATCCCGAAGCTTGCTTCGCGGTGGGGGGGAGGCGCTCCATCCCTCCCCCCGAAATTCTGGCCAGGGGGGAGGCGCCCCGTCCCTCGCCGCCGAAATTCTGGCCGGGGGGGAGGCGCCTCATCCCTCCAGCCGTGAAGCGTCATCTCCTGCAGGGACGCAAATGGCGGCAGCCGTAGCCACCACCATTTGCGTCCCTGCAGTCAGCCGTGATAGGCTACGTAAATGCTTACGTAGTCTATCACGGCTGACTTTTTTTTTAAAAAAAAAAGCGCGTACGCAAATGGCGGCGCCCATGGGCGCCGCCATTTGCATTCCTTATTTTGGCACGTGTAGTCTACGTAAACATTTATGTAGACTACGGCAAAAATAATCCTTAAATGTTTACGTAGACTACACGTGCCAAAATAAGGAAAGTAAATGGCGGCGCCCATGGGTCGCCATTTGCATACGCGCTTTTTTTTTTTTCAAAGTCAGCAGTGATAGGCTACGTAAACATTTACGTAGCCTATCACGTTTGCTTGGGTTTTTTTTGTTTTTTTTTACTTGGAAATGGTGGCGGCGGCGGCCGGTCAGAAGACCGGCCGCCGCCGCTGCCGCCGCCGAACCACCACCAAACCGCCGCCGGAGCCGCCGCCGCCAGGGACATTCGACCAAGGTAAGTCTCATCCCGGGGGGCGGGGGGGCAGACCGTTTCTCCACCAATTTCGGGGGGCCAAATGCACTGGCATTCGGCCTCCCTGAGATTCGTGGAGAAATTCTCTGACATCCCTAGGGAAGATATACCCAACTGAATGCAGATTTCCAGAGAATAGCAAGGACAGACAAGAAGGCCTTCTTAAATGAACAATGCAAAGAAATCAAGGAAAACAATAGAATGGGAAAGACTAGAAATCTTTTCAAGAAAATCAGAGATCTCAAGGGAACGTTTTGTTCAAAGACGGGCATGATAAAAGACAAAGAAGGCAGGGACCTAACAGAAGCAGATGAAATTAAGAAGAGGTGGAAGGAATACACAGAAGAACTATGCAGGAAAGATCTTAATGTCCCTGATAGCCATGATAGTGCGGTCGTTGAACTTGAGCCGGACATCGGTGGCAGAATGGCCCCCTGCATCCCCCGGGACGGGACTTACCTTAGGCGGATCTTCCTGGCGGCGGCAGCTCCGGTGGCGGCTCCGGCGGCGGGGCGGCGGCTGCTGGTCTCCCGACCGGCTGACGCCGCCGCCAGTTCCAGGTTAAAAACAAAACAAAACAAGTGATAGGCTACATAAAGATTTACGTAGCCTATCACGGCTAGATTTTTTAAAAAAACACCATGATAGGCTACGTAAATGTTTACGTAGCCTATCACGGCTGATAAAAAAAAAAATGCTCGTACGCAAATGGTAGCGCCCATGGGCACCGCCATTTGCGTATGCGCCTTTTTTTAAAAAAAATCATCCGTGATAGGCTACATAAACATTTACATAGCCTATCATGGCTGACTGCAGGGACGCAAAAGGCGGCGGCTACAGCCGCCGCCATTTGCGTCCCTGCTAGCCAGCGGCCGGATGTCTGGCTGCTGGCGGAGCCGGCCGGCGGCTCCGCAGAATCACTGCGGAGCGGAGCTGGCCGGCCAGATTTCCGGGGGGGAGGAACGGAGCACCTCCCCCCCGGCCAGGATTCCGGGGGGAGGGACGGAACTCCTCCCTCCCAGCATCAGCATAATCCACGGAAAGGTAAGTACCTTTCATACATCCCTAACAGGAAGGCCTGGCATGCTATGGTCCATGAGGTCATGAGGAGTCGGACATGACTTAACAACTGAACAACAACAACAATGAAGTAGTACCTGCTGTAAACTTAAATATGTATACATCTTAGAGAAAATAAGAAAAGTGAGTGTATCTTTCTCAGGAATCGGACTTGCAAGCATGCCAAACAAAATTAATGGGAATGGCCAAAATGGTCATAGCAGTTTGCTATCTATGGGTTGGATCCTGACTTAGTCATGCTTTGAGTAGACATTGAAATCAATGGTACTGAAGTTAGTCAAAGAGGTGGATATAATTTGGATTATTTGAGTTTCATTTTCATTCTGGCTTTTTTAATTTTCAATTACTGTTCACATTTTTGAATAATTTTAAAAATTTATCTCAGTTTCTATGCAATAAAAATTATTTTCATGGTGTCTGAAATGGTTAGTCCTAAATGTAAACTATGGATGTATTTGTTATATCACTTATGGTATATAAATTTAGTTATTGTTTGTAAATTTGGAAAGAAGTGTTTGGGCAGAGGGGAAAATAATTTGCTTTTGTTTTTTCAATGGTTAACATGATTTCATGGAATGTCAAGGGGTTGCAAAATGTAAACAAACAGAAAAGGGTTTGTACTAAGTTAAAAGAGCTTAATGTTGACATGGCTTTTTTACAAGAAACCCACTTGATTGCTGCAGATCGACAGATGTCGCGGAAGGACTGGGTTGGTGAGGCTTATGTTACAGATACCTCAACACAGTGTAAAGGGGTTACGATTTTAATTCATAAGTGACTTATTATTTTAGTTCAACAGGTGGTTCTTGATACTGAGGAGCATTTTTTGATTCTGGTAGGAAAGAATATGGGTAAATTAATTGCTATGATTAATGTATATGGGCCAAATATTGATCCTCCGGCTGTTTCATAATTGTTATGCTAAACTGGTAGATATCACCTATGATTATTTTATTGTGGGTGGGAATTTTAACAAGGTCCTAGATCCTTTGTTAGATAGGAGTACATCTTCTCCTAAGACCCAATCTGCTGTGAGATTGGCACTCCAGGTTTATATGATAGAATATGGTTTAATTGATATTTGGAGAATTTTACATCCTGCTGATAGAGAGTATACTTTTATTTCACCAGTTCACCATAATTGCTTTAGATTAGACTACTTTTTGATGTCTATATCTTTAGTATGTCAAATCAAAGACTGCAAGATTGACACATTTGTAGTGTCAGATCATGCCCCAGTATGTTGCAATTTTCTGATACTCCTAGGGCCTTTGGTGTCTTAATGTTTCTCTTCTTAATGATGAGAAGTTTAAAACTCAGATGTTAGCTGAACTAACAGAGTACTTTAATATTAATGGGGATACAGCGGGTTCATGTGCCATTGAATGGGAGGCTAGTAAAGCTTTTATAAGGGGCCAAATTATCTCTTACGTTTCTTATCAAAAGAAGCTTTAAAAAACTCAACAGACGCTTTTACACAAGAAGCTGAAACCTCTTATTACTCAGTTTGCCACTTCCCCTACAGCAGAACTTTATCAGGAGCTACAGAATACTAAGCATGAGCTCAATAATATTATTTCAAAACAAGCAGAATTTGCTCTGACCTGTTTACAATAGAAATATTGAGAAAATGATGAACGTCTTAATAAGATCCTTGCACGTTGTCTTAAACAGCACCAACATCAACATGTTATTTCAGCCATTAAAGACAAGGGTGGCAAAGTATATACCTCTCCCGCAGACACAAACTCACAATTTTTAAAGCTTTATTCTGATCTGTATAGTTCTGGAAATAAGATACCAGAGCAAGATATGGACAGGATTTTTTCTCAGATTAATCTTCACATCTTAAATTCTTCACAACAACAGCTCCTTTTAGCTCCTCTGCGTTTAGAGGAAATTATGAATGCAATAATGAAAATGAATACTGGCAAAGCACCCGGACCAGATGGATTCCCAATTGAATGGTATAAAACATTTTCTAGTTTTTTAGCCCCAAAGTTGTATCACCTCTATAACCACATTTTTGAGGTGGGCTCCCTTTCTTCATCATTAAATGACACTTTATGATTCCTAAGCCAGGCAAGGATCATACCAATTGTGCTATCGACCAATATTATCAATTAATGTAAATATCAAAATATTAACAGCAATTTTGGCCGATAGATTGCAACAAGTCATGGTCGCATTGGTTAGACCAAACCAATTTATTTATTAGTATAAATAATAATATTTTATTTATTAAAAATAGACAGGGGGGCTGATAATCTCAGATTGGTTGTTGATCTAGTTGCTTTAAACTCTGGAAGAACTGACCAGGCGGCCATCATTCCCTTGGATGCAGAAAAGGCCATACATTGGAAATTTATTTTTATTACATTGATTAATTTTGGTTTTCTGATAGAATTTCTGAAGTGGGTTAAGAACTTATACTCAGCTCCAAGAGCAAGAGTAATCACTAACCATTTATTTTCAGCTCTTTTTTTTCTTGGGTGGGGCACCAGACAAGGTTGTCCACTGTCCCCATTGATATTGAACTTATACTTGGAACCTCTGGCATGCACTATTAAACAAAATAGTAGTATTAGACAATAGTTGTGCCTGAAGGCTGTTTTGGGATGGATGAGGGTGAACAAGCTGAAACTTAATCCAGACAAGATGGAGGTACTGTGGGTTGGGAAACCAACTACTTTGGATGGAGGTTTACAACTGGTCTTAGATGGGGTCGCACTCCCCCTGAAAGACCAAGTGCACAGTTTGGGAGTTCTCGACTCTGAGCTAACTGGGGAAGCCCAGGTGGCTGCGGTGTCCAGGAATGCTTTTTACCAGCTTAGGCTGGTATGCTAACTGAGACCCTATCTGGAGAGGATGGACCTTGCCTCAGTTATCCACACACTAGTCATGTCCAGGCTGGACTACTGTAATGCACTATATGTGGGGCTGCCTTTGAGGATGGTTCAGAAACTCCAACTTGTGCAGAATGCGGCCGCCCGAGTATTGGTGGGGGCAAGGCGATTCGATCATATAAAGCCTATATTATGCCAGCTGCACTGGTTACCGGTGCATTTCCGAGCCCAATTCAAAGTGCTGGTTTTGACCTTTCAAGCCTTAAACAGTTTGGGACCAAGTTTCTTGAAGGACTGCCTTCACCCATATCAGCCTGCCCACGCTTTAAGATCAGAAAGAGAGGCCCTTCTCATTTACCTACCCATGAGAGCAGTCAGATGGGTGACCACATGTGAGAGGGCATTCTCTGCAGTGGCCCCACATCTTTGGAACAAGCTGCCATTGGAGGTCCGCCATTCTCCATCAGAAGGCCTTGAAAACATATTATTTTACCTTGGCCTTCTATTGATATGACTGCTATTGTTGCTGTTGTGGCTGTTAACATCACTGTTGCTGCTTTTAACACCATTGTTGGTTTTATTGTTGGCTTTTATTGTTGTTTTCATATTTTTATCACTTTTAATATTTTAATTGTTTTTATATATTTCATTGTTGTAAGCTGTCTTGGGAGGGCTTCTGCCCTGAAAGTCAGCCAAGAAATATTTTAAATAAATAAATAATAGTATTCATGGATTTGTCCATTTTGGTTTAGAATTTAAAATTAGTCTTTATGCTGATGATCTTTTGTTGTTTATCTTGAGACTCCAGTCATCCGTTCCAGCTTTGATGAAATTGATTAAGGCTATTCAGTTAATTGGTCAAAGTCGGAAATAATGCCAATTAGAGATAGGGTATACTTTACTGTATTAGCCAATTGGCAATTTCTATGGTGCCCATCAAAATAAAGTATAAGTAGTAAAGTAAGTAGTAAAGTTTATTTGGGAATAATTATCCCTAGATGTATATCTCAAATGATTAGGTTAAATTTAAACAAGCTGATTAATGATATTTCACAAGATATAGATAGATGGGCATCTTTAAAATTGAGTTTCTGGGGTAAGGTGAATACACTTAAGATGAATACCATACCTTGAATTATTTATGTTATACGTGGGATCCCTATACGTATACCTGGCAAATATTTCCAAAAACTTAATGCTTTGTTTCATTTTTAAAAAATGGGGGAGGGTCTTTCTACCACGAATATCTTTGAAAAGGATGCAACTTCCAATTAATGAAGGTGGGTTTGGTTTTCCCGATTTTGCTACATACCATCAGGCTTATTTGCTGATCTGTACTAAATTTTGGTCTTTTCCACTCAGATTTGATTTTCCACCTTGGTCAGTGTTGGAATCTTCTTGTCTGGAGCCTCTCTCTAAATGGATGGCATTAGGTTCTTGACATATTAAGGCTGATAGAGCTCCTCCCATGGTCTTGGCAGTTAGTGACATGTGGCGTATAATGTCATGGCAATTACAGTTTGACCCATTTTCCCATGCCAAATTGACTTTATGGGGAAATCCAGGTTTAAGAATTGGAAAGAAAATGTTTTTGTGGCGGACGTGGACAGATAAATTATCTTTACCCAGGATCAATTAGTGGGGGGTTGATGATGAGTTCTTATTATGCTCAACTTTGTGAGATACATTTGATTTGCCTGCTACAGCAGGATGGCAGTACTTGCAATTTAAACATTTGTTGGTATCTAAATTCGGTCATGTTTATAAATATTTATTATCAATGAATAAATATGATACAAATGGTTTACAGCAGGAATGGAACAGGGAACTGGAACATCCTATTTTGTTTAATAAGTGGAGTGCCATTTTGGCTTCTGTATCGGACATCTCAACAGATCTTCAGTTACACCTTATTCAGCAAAAACTTTTCTTTGGGGTCTATTGGACACCACAACGTCTTTTTAATAAAGGTTTGTCAAATTCGGCTACTTGTTGGAGCTGTAATGTAGTTAATGCTTCTCTTATTCATATGTTTTGGAAATGCCCAACAGCTGCCTCCTATTGGGAGGAAGTTATTATATGGATAAATTTTGTATTGGAAAGCTCTAATACCTACTGATGTAAATGTTCTTTTAAATTACTTACCTGCTTCTTGGAATGTAACACATGGTCAGCATAAATGGACTTTTCATGCCCTTTTGGTTGTTAAAAGACTGATACTATGATACTGGAAGGATAAAAGTTCACCGCCTATAATGCAATGGATTGAAGACTTAACAATGCTAGCAACATTTGAAAGAGTGGTATATAAGCATAACTTGCAAATGGACTTATATTTGGATATCTGGTCTGCTTTTACTGACGTTTACATGTAACCTATTTTTTTCCTCTTTTTCCTCCCACTTTCTAGAATATTGTAATAATTTGAAACTGAGGATTTTAGAATGTTGTTATACTTCTTTTTCTTTTTGGTTTTGTTATGTTTTTGTTTGTTTGTTGAAATTCACAATTAAAAAAAATGAAAAAATAACTAACTTGTCATATTGTCAGTGAGTGTACTCTAAGCATGACTAAGTCTGAATCCAGCCCTATGAAGACAATGGTTACTCATGGTAAGAGCTCTGCTGAACTTTGTAGATCTGCTGCCACTACTTCCTTAAGTTCCCTGGGCTGGCTGTATAAGACAGGGATCAGTGGTCCTGGGAGAATCATTTCCCATTTCAGAATGAAACATATTTCAGAGAACACCAGAACTTAGAACTTAAATGATGAAACTAAGGGCTTCTTCACATGGAGCTTTTATCCTGCTATTGAGATTGGTTACCTGTGGAAGTTTGTGGGTCCTTTAGATGATGTCACAAACCTCCAGGGCATCTCCTGCACTAGATGACCTTTATTCCATTTTTTTAAAAGATCAGAGCTATCAAATTACAGCGCTTGAGTTCCGCTTCAGTTCTCTTGTGAAAAGAAGGAAAGGAAAGGTTCCTCCTGTGCAAGCACCAGGTCATTACTGACCCCTAAGAGGGATGCTGCTTTTGCTGGTGTTTTCATGGCAGACTATGGCAGGGTGGTTTGCCATTGCCTTCCCCAGTCATGACTACCTTTCCCCCAGCAAGCTGGGTACTCATTTTACCAACCTCGGAAGGATGGAGGGCTGAGTCGACCTGAGCCGGCTACCTGACACCCAGCTTCTGCTGGGATCGAACCCAGGTCGTGGGGAGAGTTTTGGTTGTAATACTGCCACCTACCACTCTGCGCCACATGAGGCTCTCTGTGAAAAGAAGCAAACAGAAATAAGGGGAACCAGACCACAGTGCCATCTAGCAGCTGTGTAATGAAACATATGGAAGACTCAGATAAGGGGGGAAAGGAGGAGAGAAGGAAGCAAGTCTGTCATGATCTTGCATTTAAAACAGAAGCAGAATGCCCCATTTTAAATGCGGGATTTTAAGCTGGTGTAGAGATGCCCTACGCATGGTGATTTAGTGGAACAATTGCCAATAATACATGACCACATACTTATTAGGGATTAGCACTCCATCTTTGTAAAACAATCATATAAGGCTATCTGTGAGGAGTGATACCAACATGTATTTAAATCAAAGTTAATATATTTAGCAGATAATTAAGATGATTAACTTGTTACAAGGGTGTCAGGGAATGGAATCATTTCAGAAACCTAAGCCCACCCTCCAAAGGATCATCCGCTACCATGAAGTATGTTTGTTTTATTAATTCCCTTTTTTAAAGTAGGAAGAAGGGCATGGTGAGAAGGCACATGGTATAGCAACCTTCCCCAAGCTGGTGCCCCCCAAATGTTTTGGACTTCAACTCTCATCACTCCGAGCTGGCTGGGGCTGTTAGGGGTTGAAGTCCAAAACATCTGGAGGGCACCCACAAGGTGGGGTAAGGCTGTGATAGCAAAATAAGCAGGTCAGGCCAGTGCCTAGACCGGAGACCAACTACAAAACCTGTTTATGCTGCCTTGAAGTCCAGCGTGGAACTTGGAAGAAAGGTGGGATAAAATTGAAGGGTCAGATGCAGATATTGCCATGCTTAGAGTAAACCCATTGAAATTAATGGGACTTAAATTAGTCATTAACTTAAGTTCCATTGATTTCAGTGGTCTTACTCTAAGTATGAATAAGCCTGGAACCAACTTGATTGAAACAGCCAATGCTATTTAGCCATAAAGAGCATGTAATTAAAATATTTGTTACATTTTCCCTTTTTTTAAGTGTTCATCCATTTTTACATCATTTTCAATTTATTGCTACATTTTGCTATCTTTTGGTGTTCAAATCATTTTTTACTTTTTATTTCTTTATTTTACTTTTATTATGGTATCTGAAAGACCATTAACATTTTAAACAAATTAAATACAAGAGGTCCAAAGGCCTGCAGTGGAATCTTACACACAATGGCAAAACATGGTGGAGATAAAGTGTGTTTTGTGTGTGTGTGTGATAAGAATTGTAGCAAACTTCATATAGCCTCAAGGTGTTACAAGAAAAATTTGTGAGAAAGCAGAGAACAGAGCACGATGAGAATTTTAGTTTGTATCCAGTAGAAAAGCATGGTGAAGTAAAACAAGGGGTGGGAAAATATCAAACCATTTTTTTCCTGTGGATTTACTGCATAATCCTATGCATGTCTACTCAGAAGTAAGTTCTACTAGGATTTCAGCCCTCATGTAGCATCTTTGCTATTTACCTGCATTGTGTATATTCTGTGCTTGTTTATCTGTAGCTACATGAAATTTATCTTACTAGAAGTGAATAGTATGTTAGAGATCCTGAATGATCATGTTATTTTCTTACACACAAAGACATTCTTTAAAATGACAGAAACTATTCCCTGTGTCTTCCATGTACACAATACTATAGGCAGCAATGTACTCCATCTCTTTATCCTAGCACAGTGTTTTAAACAGGAGTGCCAGCACAACCATAAAAAGGATTCACAGCTTGAGCCCATCTGGAATCCAGGAGGCTACTGTGTAGGAGGTAATGATTTGTGCTTGTTCTCGAGAAGAAGTCATGGGGAAGTCTTTGTACTAATGTCTGCTGTCTCCCTTTTTAACCTGTGAATGAAATTAAGTTCTCAGGAAACGTCAAGAGTGGCAGCACAAGAAAGAAGGTTTCAGCACGAACTCTCCTCTGTTCATTTTGATGCCAAATATCCCCCACATATTCTGTGAATAAAATATTTTATACCTGTGTTTTTATATCATGGGAAGAGCAATCCTGTGGCCCTGAGACAGCATCTGGGGGAGGTGGGGATAGGATAGTTCAGATTCCTGGATCCAAGATCCAAGATAGCGCTCTGACCTCCGACTCAGGAATCCGAGCTCTCTGCCCCTTCCCCTCCCACCCACAGCTGGCATGGAGAGAACTGTGCAGGCTGCCTCTCCGAGGGTGCAAAAGTGACCTTTGAGGAAGGGAAAGAATGTGTTCTGATGGGTGGGGAGTAGAGGGGTCTGGGGAGGCTGGCTCATGAAGAATCGTCTGGCTTCCCCAGTGTCCTTCCCTCCCCTCCCTGACACCTCAGCTAGATGGGTGAAAAGATGCCAATGATGGCACCAGATCGACCTCACTGGGGAGAGCATGCCACAGTCAGGGGGCCACCACCTTAAAGGCCCTCTCCCTTGTTGCCATCCTCTGAACATCCCTTGGAGGTGGCACTGGAGGAGGGCCTCAGATTATGATTGTAGGTTCATACAGGTAGGTTTCTTGTAGGCCTCTGGTTGGCCTTGGCCTTTGTGAGAACAGAATGGTAGACTAGATAGGCCTTTGATCTGGTCCAGCATGGTTCTTCTTACGTTCTTGTGACCCTGCTCAGTGACTCAGGCATCACTGACCCACTACACTTTCACCTTCAGTAATGGGAATGATACTGGTCTACTTTACAGAGCTGTTGCAAGAATTGCTAAGTTAATGTATGAAAAGTTAATTAAGCGTATAAGAGACAGGTTGTATAGAAGCAAACTATTATTATTGGCTTATTTGTAGAGTATTAGGCCACAGATAGAGAATTCATTTAGCTAGAGGGAAGGATGGACATCTTGATTTGGACACTTTCCTTTGCAAAAGCAGTGCATGCAAATAGAATCCATATTCATTAGTTGGCTGGCAGGAGACAGAGGCTGGGAATAGAACAGCAGTCTGCTCATGGATCTGAAGAATTAGGGGGAATAGATGAAAATAATGAGCCTGGGGTTCAAAAGGTTCCCTTTAATGTGCATCAAACAGTTTTTCAGAACACACAAAACGGCAGGAATTTGCTATTTAGCAGCAACAGGTCATGTCAGACCTGAATTCCTCTTGATTGCCTGTTGAGATGACAGCATGCACCACACTCTAGTCTTCTGCCAACATGAATCAAGTGTTAACATATTTTCCCTTAATGAGCTCATCAGGCTGGAGCACAAGTTAAAGTGTATGTGGGGGGGTGGGGTCAGATATTCATGTTTGTTTAGCTGCCCTGCAGTCTCTCACATCTTAATTCAACAAGCCAACATCTCATTATGTATCAGAAGCATCACAGTCCACAGTGCCAGAATGGCAGGCACTGATTTTTCTATGAACTCTAGTCAAAGGCCCAATAGGTTTGATGTCTGGGAGGGCGGGGGTGGAAAGGATGAAGGTTCTGGGCCTTTCCCCCAACCCCACTGCCCAATTTCTTCTTCCTTACTACCTTCCCTTCATTCCCTTCAGGCCAAACTAGATGATCCATTAAATGTTTGATTGCATTTAATTTCCCTCCTGGAATGAATAAGTAAGTAAGTAAGTAAGTAAATAACACATTTATAGCTCAATCCAAAGATCATTGCAAAACCCTCCTGGGATGAGTAGCAGTTTGGGGGTGGTATTTTTGATCCAGACAGCAGCATGATGGGAGGGTGGAGAGTTTAACCCTCCCTTTCCCTATTCACCATGGTCCCAATCCTGCTCTGCAGCCCCCAGAACTATTTTTAAAAAGGGAGAAGGGAGATTATTCAACATAATCATACATTTACCTATTGTCTAGTTTGGCCCTTGAATGAAGTGAAAGATGAGGCTTGGAATGAGGAGGAAAAGAACCTCAAGAACAACACCATTTTCTCTCCCCACTGTACATGAAGATAGGATTCGAAAATAGAAAATGCCTTGAGCTGGGCTTGGGCATAAAGTGAGTGTAGGCCAGTGTAGGAACTCCCCACCCTCTTTGAGCTTTAGATAACAATTTATGAAGAATGTGGAAGGAATGATGGGAATCAGGATCAGCACCAAAGGAAGGCATGATTGGGCACCTGCCAAGGGTCCACACTCCCGCAGGAGCCCACTAACAAGAGTCTCTTGGAGTTGCTCCTCCTTTTCACCAATGCAACCTGCCTGTTCATCTACCTCTCATTCTAGTGGTGAGAAGGAAGAGCTGTAGCTCCCACTGCCTGCATGCTCACTGGCTCTCTGCCTGTCAAGCAAGCCAGCTGTAGCAAGGAGGAGGAGGAAGAGGAGGAGGAGGAGCCATTCCAGCTGGTGACAATGGCACTGAGAAGACAGATGCCCTGAGAGAGAGGGCCCAGTGAGGGTATCTAGCCCAAGGGCCCTCAAAAACCTGGAGCCTCCCTTCTCAAAGACAGCTACAGGGCTGCAGACACAGAAAGATGTGTGACACATGAGCCCAGTCCAGCCCAAATCAGGAGCGAATATTAGAAAGCGTCTCCATCTTCCTCATCTTAGTTGCTGGTTGGGAGAGCAGACAAATGTTGAGCTGTGTATCTTGAGTTCCTTCACAACAATGAAGCTGCCTTTGGGAGAGAAGAAGAGGCAATGAGAATTGTCTTTCTGCGCCTTCTTCTGACAGCAGACGTAACACTGTTGAAGAAGCACGGGCGGAATTGCCTCCTTTATTCCCTCTCCCCGAGCCAATTCCTGGGTTGTCCTCCATAGTGTGTGTGGGGGAAACATTACAACAAAAACATTTTGTCCATCCCTTACAATCCCCAAATTCGGCTTCATTTGACACCATGATGTCTCCAGCTAGTGCTGTGCTGAAAATTTCTCCCACATTTTTTTCAACCATTCTCATTCAATTTGATAGAAAAGAGATTGCTTTTGAAAAGGAATTCAAAGGACAAGGCATTTCAGGGAAATTCTCATGGGTTGCATTTGGGGTTCTTTTCCTTACTTTACTTATGAGGTGGCCATGGAGAGTGCGTGATTGTCTTGTCTGTCATTGACATTGTACAATAATCTCTGTGGCAGCCTGAAGCCTCGTCAGCTTCCCACACTTCAATTAAAGCTATTATGTGGAAGACATCATGAGGTAACTCCTCCCATGGGACTTTTGCAGTTCAGGAATGGAAGGCGGCCTGGGAGGCTGCAGAGCAATGGAAAGATGGGTAAGAGAGAAAACACACACAGCACCCTCAGCACGCAGTGATTAGGTAAGCTCAAAAACCAAAAGAAATTCAAAATTCTGCCTCAGAAAAATGAAAGCCTCAACATAGTTGATTCTGTTGCCACTTGCCAGAACAGTGCAATAAACCAAAAACACTTTGGAAAAAAGAAAGAACCTGTGCTACTACAACCCCTGCCAATAGTGACCCCTATCTGTGAGAAACTGTTGGAGAATTTCTCCTCCCCTCAGAGAAATTCAGCAAAATTTTCCCTCCAGTTTCTTTGCCCACAAATAGGCTGGAGATTTTTGAGAAGCGATTTGCTCACAGCTCGATCTCCAGCTCCCAACATTCTCTTTCTTGGTTATGCTCAGGGTGACCCTAAAGGGATGTTGAGAACTGTCCTTTATGTGGAGAGACCATACAGAGTCCACCAGGAGGGTTGTATGTGTGTGAATGTATATTGCACTGAATACAACATGTAACTGGATTGATGGGGACCTGGAAAAGGGTTATAGACTAGCAGTGGCCTCCAAATGCTTTTGATCGTGCACCCCATCAGTAAAAAAGTTTTGAGCATGCATCCCCAATGTATGTATATTTATTTATAAATTGTATACATCTACTACTGTGCCAATATGCTATGCACATTATAAAACATACACAAAAATAGAAACTAAAAAAGGATGAGATAAAGATGAAATAAACAATATTTTTAAAATAATTTATCTTATTTTTAACAATACAAAAACCCTTTTTGTTCTCACTAAAAATATTATTATTCATAATATTGTTTTAGTGAGAGCAATGTGATTGAATAGGCTTCATTGTTTTTTTAAAATCTTGGTTTAACGCTTTGTGATACAGTGATTCGAAGGTCTCGTTCTAAGTTCAGTTTATTTCGATACTTGGTTTTAATGGCTGTCATAGCTGAAGACGACACCTCACAAAGATACATATATACAAATGGAAGAAGTACATCTTTGGCTATGCTTACTAAATCATACTACTCGTTTTTCAATCCCATCTACCAATTATGCAACAGTTTTTGTTGAAATTCAGCTACTAAATTCCCATCTTCCCTGATGTCAATCAGTTGTTCTTGCAAAATAACTGGAAGGTGTTGCATTTTTATATTTTTAACAAATGGGTTCAAAACCCATTGAAACTCTTCATTTGGAAGATTTTTAAAAGGGTTAGAAAATTCCATTTCCAAGTTGTTTAAGTGTGCAGATATGAGAGTTTTTATAGGTGACACATCATTTTCGACAACAAAATCACCTCCTGTTGGAAACGTTTCCAAACATCCATTTTCAAAATGCTCCCTCCATAGCACGAGTTTCTTTCGAAAAGAAGTTACTTCCTCACTCATTGTTAAAACATCACCTTTACCTTGAAGGGGCACATTAAGGGAGCAATCCTAAGTAGATAGATGGCTGCCTCCGACCTCGGAGGTGACTGCCTATCCAAAGCAAGGCAGGAGAGGCATGGGGGGATCATTCTCTCCATGCCTCTCCCGCCTTGCTTTTTTTCTCTAGGCAGCTGTTTTCAGCTGTCTAGCAGCAGAGGGGCCAGCTGGGAGAGGAAGCTATCATATGACACATAGGATGTGTCTATGTGCAGCTCCACTTTCACCGCCCCGCCCCTTTTCAGTCGCTCCATGCTCATCTTCCAAGAGCGGAGGACACGGCTTCTCCGTGCTGCCTCCGAGGCAGCACAGACAAGGGGGGAACTTAAGTCTGTTCTCCGGGAACCAACCTCGGAGCATGGGCTCTAAGGTCAGTTTCCGGAATAGACCACGCTAGACAGTGTCCAGTGGGCTATAGGATTCCTCTCTAAGTGTGTTTATTTTTTCAAAAATATCTGCTAGGTAGCACACTACTTGCCATCACAGAAAAGGTCAGCAAATTTGGAACAAACTTGCTCTCCTTCAGCAGGACGGCAGCTGCTCCAGTGCTGTGGCTGAGCAAGCAACTGCGCCTTCCTCTGCCATGCCTGGCAGAGACTGGCGCAGTTGCTCTCAGTGGCCACAGCAGAGGCAGGATAGGACTGGAGCCGAGACAGAAATGCCACGGACTTCCCCTCTCGGCTCCTGTCCCATCCTGCTGCCTCCACCGCCGCCGTCACTGCACACAATGGCCGCTCGTCGGGGCAGCGAGAGGCTGCTCAAATATCAGGCAGCTTGCACACCCCAGTGGATCATCTTGTACACCCTTTGGGGTGCATGCACCCCACTTTGGAGACCACTGGACTAGAATACACAGACTATATGCATTTTTGTGCACATTTCTCCTAATACATATATTTTTGTACACAATTTTGTCAAATTTTTGCAGGTAATGTTCCTAATATACTGCACCTTGAATATTATTTTCATGAATATATACTTTTTTTTTTCACATTTCCCTAATATATGCATTTTTGTACACCATTTTATTAGAGAACTCCATTGCAACATTTGGAGAAATGTGAATTTGGAAAGAGAACTGAGTTCCAGTTTCCATGTTGGTTTGAAAGTGCAAAATGAGGTAAGTTGGCAATAAAATGCAAACTGAATGCATTGCCGTCCTATCCCTAATAGGAATGTTATTAACACATGTCTGTCTCTCATTGTGCCTTTGCCACGTGTGTCTACTACAGATTTGATGAAGATTAGCATGGCCTGCTGGCATTCCAGAATTCCATGGAATAACCAATGGATTCTCTTTAGTCCGAAGTTCAATTTTCCAAGAATTTCGTGCAAATATTCCACCAAAGTCCAGATTTGGGGGCATCCCCAACTAGAGACTGGGACCAGCCATTTTTTCCAGGTAATCTGGCCACAAGCCATTTAGGGCTCTAATAGTTAACAGCAGCACTTAAAACTGGTCCCAGAAATGGATTGGAAGCCAGTGCAGATGACAAAGCACTGGTGTAATATGATTACACTATCCAATCCCAGTTAGCAATCTTTCTGCCCTATTTTGGACTAACTGAACTTTCAGGGCTTTTTCAAAGGCAAGAAAACAACCAGAAAAGGAGCAGTAATTATATAGAACTATTAGTTATTTCTATTTAGCTTGAAGAAGTTGTTAAATGGTTAATCAATTTGATTGGGCTGCCCTTTGGTATATTCTCTCAATCCAATGATCACTTTTATTTCAAACCAAATGAGCACAATTAATTCTAATATTCCTTTGCAGACTTGATTAACTTGTCAGGATCTGCCTAATTTACTTCCTGGAATTTAATCACTGAGCAAGTTACAAAAATGTGCTTCATTAAAGGGACACACTACTTCGCTTAGTCTGAAAACTCTGACACATGGACGGAATTTACAAATGGAAATAGTCTTTCAGTTTCAAGTAAGCTTAGCTAGTATCCCATGATGATTGGGAGATTTTGGTATGTCAGATAGTTTTGAGCTGGTTTAATATGAACAAATATTGTCTGTGTATTTGTGTGTGCCTCCTATTTTCTTCCAGATACACATTTCTTCTTTCCTAATGCTGTTTTCCATAGACACATTTGATCTGCAGAATCCTGTTCTGATTTCTTGTTTTTAAGACTCCTTGACTGATATACTAAGGGCACAATCCTATCAAAATAGGCGGCAACCGCCTATCCAAAGCAAGGCAGGAGACGCACGGGGGGGACGGGACATTCCCTCCACACCACTCCTGCCCTGCTATTTTCCACTGGACAGCCATTTTCAGCTGTCTAGCCACAGGGGGCCGACAGGGAGGGGATGTGTCGTACACGCAGCTCCTCTCTCCCCGCCCCGGAACACCCCCAGTCCTGCCCCTTTTCTTCAGGCTATTGGGCGGTATAGAAATGAAATACATACATACATAATTTTCGGTCGCTCCACGCTCCTCTTCTGAGCGTGGAGGATGGGGCTTCTTTGCACTGCCTCCAAGGCAGCACAGACATGGCGGGAGGTCAGTTTTCTGGGCTCAGAGGTTGGTTCCCAGAAAAGAGCATATCCTATGGCCCTCTAGACAGTGTCTAGTGGCCATAGGATTGCTCCCTAATTCACTCATAGTGGTTCCACTAAGTAGGGTTTCTGTGCATAGTATCTTTGAAAGGTGTGATGTGGGCAGGTGCTGTTATTTGAGCTGTAGGGGGAGGTTTTATAGTTCATTTGTTTTTGCTTGGAGCTGAGGAACCTATGTTCAACCTACCAAGCCATCACCTTCCTGTCTCTTTCATTTCTGAGGGAATCTGCACACCAGGTTGGTAGAAATCAGTGTTTGTTTTACTGGGAGTCCTAAAGTGATATGGTGCCTTTTGGTATCCTTTTATGACAGGATGAGGAAGCTTTTTTTTGTCAAAGGCCACATTCTCTTGGGATAATCTGGGGACGGACGCATACTAGTGGTGGGTGGGACCAAAGACAGTAGTTTCCAGGTTCACACTTCTTTCTCTCTCTTTTTCTGCTACCCCTTTCCCACTCTCTGTCTCTGTCTCTGTCTCTCTCTCTCTCTCTTTCTCCACCAACCCCTTGTTTCTCTCTCTCCCTCTTCCTTCACACCCAGTGGGCTGCCAAGGAGGGACAGTTCACTCTTACCAGAAATCTGAACTGATTGTTTGCAGAGGGCTTTTGAAGGGTACAGCTTATCCACCTCAGTTTTGTGGTATATAGCATAGTTATGTAGTTTGAAATGCAATTGTTTTTCTTCCTTGCTCTTTGCAAGCCCTGAGTGGGAAGACTACTTGCCCAAAAGTTTTTTAAGAGCAAGTCAGATGTCAGCACAGACAGAACTATAATATTACACAGCTCGTGTGAGTAAGTAAAGACACACACCCCTTTGTGAGAGCAGTTATTTATCAGGCATGTCCACTCGATTATCTCTTCCACTTAGAAATGTCTTTATGCAGTCAGTTCAAAGCCATTCACAAAACACGAGCAATACACATGTATTTACCCATCCTCCACTCACCGTTTAACATTGCCACTATATTGTGGCTGGGGAAAAAGTCCTGCTTGTTGATTCCAGTATATACCATTTATAAGACCAGTTTCTGTGTGTATCTCGAAAACAGACCACAAATAATTAATTTTTATTTATTTATATATCCCACCTTTTTTCCTCCTCAAGAAACCTAAGGTGGCATACCTAATCCATCTCCACTCCATGTTATCCTCACAACAACAAACCTGTGAGGTAAGTTGGGCTGAGACTCTGTGACTGGGCCAAAGTCACCCAGCAAGCTTCCATGGCCAAGTGGGAACTAGAACCCAGATCTCCCGACTCCCAGTCCAACACTCTAGCCACTATGAGTGAGTGGTCAGGGATGGGTCAAAAGAATGTTAATGTTTCTTAATGACTGTGCACATTTCCTGAATGAGTATGTTTCCACCTGCAAGGATGGGACAGAGACAAGTGCCTGAAAAAAGGATGTGGGAGAAACAGCAGTTTTGAACCTGAAATGGGCAGAGAAAGAAGTCCTTTTTCAGACCACAAATGTCAGATGAGTGAATGTGTACATGTTGGGGGAGAAGAATCATGGTAGAAGCCCTCACCCACAACCTACATATATTCAATTGAAAGTCAGAACCGCTTATGCATGTACAACTGTATGTGGACATAATGCTCTCTGAATGATTGGGAACTCATAAATAAATAAAAACAGCATCCCAAGTCTCATTGAGAGAGCCTTATGTACATGTATATGAGTCTAGTCTCCACTGTGACCTTCAAATGAACATATGCAAAGGTACAGGGAGACCAGGATCAGACGCATGTGCACATACACAATGAATATTTTCACTCAAAGGTTATAGTGAAAAGATTTTCACTATAATCATCAGATAAGAGCTAGTGGAAAAGAAACTGAGAGTTTCTAGCTGGCTTAAAACTTGGAACTGAGAATGCAAGTCTTGGGGGCAGCCCAAATTGCTTTCTGGAGAATTTTGGGCAGTATACAACTGTGTCATTCTGTTAACGCAAATGACATTGCACTAGTGGAAATTAGGTTCCGAACTATGCACCAGAGCAGAATCCAACTAAAGTTATGTTTGTGGAAGCACAGTTGCACAAGCATTGCGCAAGCAGTAATACATTATGCTTGCACAACTGGTTGTGCAACCGGTTTTGCATAACTTCTGTGCAACTGGTTGCACAACTTGTTGCACAACTGGTTGTGCTAGCTTAATGGGAAGCCAGTAGCGCAACGGAAAGATTCAGTGGAGCTCCAGTAGCGCTATTTGAGTTTGTGGAGTGACACCATAGGATACTGCCCTTTGTGACTGCAGTAGGTGTGCCCATGTGCCTCCACTTATTCTCTTGCTTGGATATTTGTAAATAATAAAGCAAATACAAAATTACCTTTAGCTTCCAGTGCTTCCTCATACAAAGTAAATTAAAACCTGTTGCATTTCCCCAGAACATCTCAGGGAAGTGGGGGAACATGTGACATGAACAAAAACAATAAAAAACAGTGTATCTGTGCTTAGTCCAAACTGGTGTTCAGATCTGTATGTTTGTTGTGAGTGGAGATGGGTCAAAGAAGATTCAGACAACAAGGCTGGGGTTGAAAATTGGGCCACATTTATTGAAAATATATCTGCAAAGGGGTACCTAGGACAGGCAGCTGACTGTGCCAGCGACTAGCTGGTACTTCTCGGGTGAAAGCACACCCAGCCTGAGGGGTGGCGTCAATCCCTTGTGGGGGAGGGAGACCTTCCCCTGTCACCCCCTCCCGGTGCCACACAACACCTGGGTGAGTGAGGAGGGTTGGTCTCCCAGGCAACCCTTATCCCCCCCCGAGCCGCACAACCCGTTCGGGGGGCCTCAGGCATCACCTGTCACCACAAGGTGCCTCTGCATGCACACCATCCCTAATCTCTTTCTGCTTTTGCCTGTCCTAGCCACCACAGGAGTCACAAGCCTGCTTGTGAAACTCCCCCCACCTGTGCAGAAGAACGTCCTGCAGGCCCCTTTGCAGATCAGACAGAAATATATTATTCCCTACATTAGACAGGCGGACACCGTCCTGCCTGTAACACTCCCTCTTTGTCCAAAGAATTTCCTGTGGGTGGTGCATCCATCACCCCATTCACATAGGCCATAAGCCATTTCTCCGTTCACTTTCCGACGTGCTCTGCCAATGGCAATGTCATTCCAAGCCTTCCAATTGATCCATGGGAGCAGTGAGAACTGCAATGGCTACTTCCGGCCAGGTATGCCAGACCACCTGCGCATTAACCAAGGGCCTGTTCGATCAGGTCCTTGCCTGGCTTACAGACCCAGTCGTTCCCTCCATCATGCAGCACCTGGACCTGCGGAGGAAGACTGACCAAACCTTGGTGGAACAGGGTGAGGTGGGGGACTCCCACCACATGTCCCGTCTGCCAAGCCACTGGATCGTAGCGTGTCGGAGTAACAGAAACTGAGATTCAAAGGCCAGCGTAGAAGCCCTTCGTGCAGCCCAAAACACCATACTGTGCCCACATAAGAGCACCCGTACCGGTGTACGTCAAGTTCGACAGTCTGAGGAAGAAAACGTTAGGGCAAGGGAAGGGAAAATTGCATCAGGAAGAAGCAGTCAAATTGCGAAGGCCCGGCTGGAATGCTTCGAAGCGCCATCTTCCCACCGTCATAACGTGCCTGTGAGAGAAACCTGAAGCGGCTGCCTTGGGGCCCGCTCAATGCAAAAGAGGGTTCTGAATCAAAAATTACCTGGCCTAGCATGCTAGAGCTGACGTGGTGACTGCCCAAACTGAAATGTTGTCAACGGTGAACCATCGGAGTGACAAGACAAGGGTCCCTCCCAGACCCGGTATTCCAGTAAAAACCCGTGATGACCCTGACGGGGCATTAACTTCTGAATGGGTAGGTGGAGCACAGCAGGACAGACCTGTAAATCATAGTATCTCAAGGCACTCCCAGGCAAGTCAGATATGGGAACCTGAAACAACCCTGAAATCCCAAGGGCCCGAAGAAGGCCGATAAGGCTGCAGCATGGAACAAGGGAATGTCATACTGAGAAGGGCAAATGGAGGGCCATCGTCTCGGAACCCCAGAAGGGTATCTGGAGAGGGAAGGGCACCTAGAATCTGCTAAAAGCAGGCGGCATCCGTGCCCCAACCCTACACCACACGCCTGGCCCTGAAACCTAACTTGGAGTCAGTATCTCACTTCTGTTGTGGCCAAGAAGACTAAAGATGGCCAGCTTGCCCCTTATGGCTCTGGCAGATATCCCCCTTGTTCCTTAAAGAGACTCTGAATTGCAGCAAAGGATCTATAGGAAGGGCCATGAGTCCAGTGACTGAAGTCTGCTCCTAAGGCGTGGAACTCCCTACCCACCCTGTCGTAGGCGGCTCCAGTACTGGGAGCTATGGAATTCAGGATGACATCCTCGGCTTCAGTATGCTAGTCCCACATAGTACTGAAGGGATGGGATCTGATAACAGAAACCCAAGGGGCTAAGGTCTAGAACCTGTTGACCTGATTCCATGACAAAGCATCGGCAAATGGGTTCACCAAACCCGGCACATGGCAGGCCCAGAACCAGCTGTTATCACACAGACACTGGAGCAGGAACGCTCTGACTAATGACATGATCCCCAATTCCTGGGGGATAGTGAATCAATATCACACACAGTGGCCATGTCGTCGTATACAAGAGGGCCACCGACTTGGCTATGAGGTCAGCCCAAATGTGCACAGCTAGGTAAATAGGGAAGATCTCCAGAAAGGCAAGGTCCCAACAAAATCTGGCGGCGGCCATACTCTCAGGCCACTGCATGGGGCACCACTGAACCTGCCCTATGTGTCCAAGACTCAGTGTACCAGTGGCGCCTGAGTGAACCTGTAGGTCGGCTTGGAGGAGCAGCTCACACCACCAGGAGGAGACGCCAGTAAAATCCCACAAAATTGAAGCCAGATCTCCAGATTCATGTGCACAGCAGAAGTGACCCTGGTCCTATGGTGCGGCAGCTGCAGCCCCTGCATTGCCCAACAGAGCTGGTGCAGGAAGGCATCTTTTTACATCTCACTACCCTGCATGAGAAATTGAAAAATGCCCTACAACTTCTTGCAAGGGCCCCCAAGGGAGACCTTATGGAGATGTAAAACCTCCTGGAGCTGTGCCCGAAGGACCAGAAATATGTCCTGAGGGAGGCGAGAACATTGCTTAAGGGTGTCTAACTCGATTCCCTGGAATGTTAACATGGCAGACAGGCCCACTGTCTTATGAGCAAAAGTGACACTGAAGTCAAAAGGAAAGGGAACGAATGCTTCCATTAAGTTAGAACAGTGCCTTGGGCTTTAGGACCCTACACAGCACATGCCCTTCAGGGGCCAGGTGCTGGGCTCCTGGACCGAGACAACTGTCTCATCGGAAGAGGTATTTCACACTGAGTGCAGATGCCCAGGGATCTCGTCAAGAATGGACTGGCCTTTGGGGAAGAGAGGCTATGAAAGGGGGGGGGGGCTATACCCCATCCTGCCAGTACTTCCTTGTCTATTTTTCCCAAACCCATCGATGCATGGTAAGGACAGAGTCTGATTGCAAGCTAAGTATGGCCTATGTCGACCCTAGAAAGTGGTCCTGAAACCTAGTATGAAGTGATGTTCCAAGTAGAATGCATTTTCACCGTCGGGGTAGCGTTTTAAAAGCCAGAGGAGCGGCTCCATCCTAACCAGGCTGGGTCCCATTTTAAGGGAGCTGTAGCCTCCTACAAGGCTTCCCACTGCCTTGGTCTGCCCAAAGGGGGACCCCACCACCCCTGGGCTCTTGGATAAGAGGTGCATGGGTGCTGTCCGCTACAAGGGGAGCACTTATTACGAAACGGCAACGGTTCCGGGAGCATGCGCTCTTCAGGCTGTACTCCCAGTGCAGCAAGCAGTGCTGAACCACTGGACCTGCGATAGGCAGAGGCCAGTGTCGAGTCCGTCACCAAAACCCAGCAGGGAAGGAGGCATAACTTGTAGCCCAAAGGTCCTGGTCTCTCAGGTCCCACCACATAGAAGGGTAATAGCAGCCCTTCTGCGGAAAACCTCATCATAAGCCAGCTATGCTGCCCCTAAGGTGAAAGCAATAGGAAAGAAGTAGCCCAGATGGGCATTGCCCCTCTCTCCGGATAGTGAAAGGAGACAATATTGCCACCTATGTGGGAGTCTGAGTGCGGGGGCAGGGCAAGGGATCCAGAGCTAATCAGCAGGACCCTGCCAGACACTAACGAAATGGGAGTTGAGCAGCTGGGGCTACTGCGGAGATGTGACTAATGGAGCTGCAGGTGGCCCGTGCGTCATATAGGGTGTGGTCATCTCACCATATCCGGGGCAGCCACGCCCGGGTCCCTTGCAAGCAAGGGGGGATGTCGCTTGCAGTGCTGCTGACAGAGATGCCCAAGGACAGTGGACCACCTCCAGTTGTGGTGTGCCACCCAGGTGAGCCTGCGAAGACGAGGTGTAGGCCTCAATGGCTTCCAGGTGCACGGGATCCAGGGCAGCAGCACCCAGGTCCCGTGCCAACAAGGCAGATGATGTTACTTGTATCACTGCTGGTGGAGCTGCCTCAGGAGGGTGGACTGCCTCTGGTGGTGGTGCGCTGCCCAGGTGAGCCTGCAAAGACAAGGTGGAGGCTGAAATGGCATCCAGACATGCTGGACCCCGGACGGCCATGCTTGGATCCCTTGCCAGCAAGGCGGAGGGTGTCAACTGCGTCACCAGTGGTAGAGGTGCCATGGAAGAGTGGATGGCCTCCTGTGTGGGTGTGCCATTGGGGTGAACCTGAGAGGACGAAGTGGAGGCTTCAATGGCATCCAGACGTGCTGGACCTAGTGTGGTCGTGTGTGGATCCTCCACCAGTGAGGTGGATGATGGCGCCTGCGTTCTGGCGGTAGAGAGGCTTTGGTGGGTGGGCAGCCTCCAGAGGTGGTGCGCCAGCGAGCCGAACCTGGGAGGATGAAATGGAGGCCTCAATGATGTCCAGACATGCTGAAATGGAAAGCAACAATGAACGTTGCATCTACGGTCGCGTCCGTTTGGGCTGGACTACCGTGGTGTTGCCGGGCCCAGCCAGGGGAGGGGGGTGCTATCCTGGAGGTACGTTCTGCCGCTTCAGGGCAAGAAAGGATTGAAGCCAGGATTGGGCCTGCTTCATCCTCAGACTCAGAATAAAGCCTAAGCTGTGGCCACTTCGTGGGAGGTCATGGGGCTTTACCCTTCCCTTTTCCGCCCCCTTGTCCTTCCTTAGGAGGCATGGCGTATGGCAAAGGACTACTTTGGGAAAAGAGAATGGTCTAAAGTCACCCAGTGAGGCCTATGGCCAAGTGGAGACCAGGACCTGGGGTCCGGACTGGGTGCAACACTCTAACCACTATACCACACAGCCCCTTGCGGTGGTGCTGAAGGCCAGGAGGACAGGCCGAAGGTGGGGCCTGAGAGGGTGCTGGCAGCAATAGCCCTCCCCCAAATCCTCCAAACCTGTGGGCCTGTTGGTCCGGCGCTGGGGACGGACAGGGGAGTCCCTTGGAGGGCGGTGAAGCACTGCCGCTGCCAGGGACAGACTGGCCCAGGAACCGCGTCCTTGGCAGCACAAGGCTTGGCAGGGGGCTTCGATGAGGAGGGGGAGCGCCACTGGCAAGCAGGCTATGCCGCGTGGCCGCCGGCACAGACTAGTTGGGCTGCTCCCAGCGTCTGCCGCGGTACGTGGAGGAGGAAGGCAAGGGGGGGCGCATCACAGAAGCGACCGCTGCCACCCCTAGACAATGAAGTGCGGCCACCACCACCAATGAGGAGGCCAGGGAGGTGTGCACCGCAATCGCCCACCACCACCCGACAGCAACACTGCGCCGCCACTGCTGCTGCTGGCCAGGAACCAGCAGGGCCCGGTCGCTGAGCTGGCCACAGCGCGGAGGCAAGCAGTGGCAGGAGGAAGGCAAGGGGGGGCATGCGCTGTAGAAGTGAGCGCCGCCACCCCAGGAGTGGAGCGCAGCCACCAAGCGAGGGGTGCCTGTGCTGTCAAGGCGAGTGCCGGCACCCTTGGAGGCGCTGTTGGCTGCAGGCACAAGGCGATGGTGAAGCAGCAAGCAAAGGTCGGTCGCTGTTGTCCAGGGGATCTCTCTCACTCAGGGAGCCGTGAGAGCAAGAGAGCTGGTTTGGGAGGGGGCGCAAAGCTTAAGAGGTCTCTGCTGACTCCTCCCCTGCCTGGTGGTGCCATGGGGGGGCACCCAATAGGCAGCAGCCACCTCTTCTCACTACACCCCCCCGCAGCGTCCCCCCCCCTTTTGCCAGACAAACTGGCGCCAGGGTTAGGGCATTTCTAGGGATGTCAGAGAATTCTGAGACGGATCTCGGTGAGGCTGAATGCCAGTGCATTCGGCCCTCCCAAAATCCATCGCAGAATGAAGCCCCCACCCCCCCAACCCAGGAAAGGCATGCGGGATGAAGTCCCCACCGCCCCCAACCCACAAAAGGCACACGAAATGGAGCACCTACCTGCTCTCGTCCACGCTGCTTTGCGACTGGCAGCCGTCCTGCGGCCACCAGTCGCTTCCTCCTCTTCATAGCCGTGACAGGCTATGCAAATACTTACGTAGCCTATCACGGCTAATGCAGGGACGCCATTTGCGATGTATTTACATAGCCTATCATGGCAGGGGGAAAAAAAACCAGCGTACGCAAATGGCGGCTGCTACCGCCATTTGCGTATGCTGGGGTTTTTTCCCCCTGCCGTGATAGGCTACATAAGTATTTATGTAGCCTATCATCATGGCTAAATACAGGGACGCAAATGGTGGCTACGACAGCCGCCATTTGCGTCCCTGCAGTGCTGCCCAGCGGCCGGATGTCCGGCTGCGGGTGGCCGGAGCCGGCCAGCGGCTATGGCTTGGCCACGGAGTGAAGCAGGCCGGGCAGGATTCCGGGGGGGAGGACCAGATCACCTCCTCCCCCTTTGAGGATTCCGGGGGGAGGGATGGAGTGCCTCCCCCTCCAGCGGAAACAGAACAGAATGGAAGGTAAGTGTTCCGTCCATCCCTAGGCATTTGTACATATATTTCATAGGGCAGTGGACAGCTTTTCCCGTGAACTGCACAGCTTTCTTCAGGTTACTTCTAACTCGCTTGGAGCTATCAGCCTGGTTGTTACAATGATTATGTATGCAGGCTTGATTAACCATGTCTCTCATATTTCAAACTTCATTAAAATATTTTTTTTCCAAATTCCGATGAGATTGTAAAGAAGGAAAGAAAGTGATTAAGAGGCATCAGGTACTGGAGGCATGTTTGTATAATTAACGAAGTTCATATGGCTTCACACAGGCTGTCTGTATTTTCTGAATAATATGATCAGCAAGTTGCTAGCTGAATAGTAGTGACTTGTTTAACAAAACCAATGAAGGCTTAAAACAGCTGAGTGGAGAATCTTCTCTGATCTGAGTGTGTATCTATTGCTGAACACACACAGATGCATGCATGCACACACACTGCTGAACCAAAATGCCTCTTCCCATTATTTGCTAACTTGTTCACAGGCTGCAAATCTGAGGACTATTTTGGAAACTGGAGGGTGAATAGGGTTGTGAACAGAGTGGGACTTACCCATGGTGGCAATCATACTCCCTGCTGTTGGTGGATGTCATTTTCCTTCAATGCACACCCAGTTTCCTGTCCTGAAGATACCACAGAGCCATTTCTTCTGGCTCCTGATCTTACTCCGAGACTTGATAATGATGTCACATGGTGCTGTCATCAAGCCAGATCAGACTGTTCTCACTCTGATGTCTTCTAGGAGTAAACATTGGAGAAAACAGCACTCCACAAAAGCAGCAGGGGTGAACGCAACCAATGTGCTAAGACTCTGTAGTGATCAACACAGTCACCACCACCATTGTCAGGATCATAGGAAGAGAAGGCATCTGTGAAAATGTGAGTGTGGGACCTGATTTTGTGAAACCTGTAGTCCCACACACAACCCACACACACACAGTTTCGGGGGGGGGGGAGTTTTCAAAAGAAATTTCCACTCTTGTCTATATATTTCATGTAAAAGGTTAATTTTAAAGGGTGTTTTCCCAAGACAGAAATCAAGGGTGACAGTGTAAGTCTAAGGAAAACAAATGGTGGCACAGACAGTCTAAGAAAAAGAAACACTTTATATATTGTGACAAATCAAACAATGACCACTTTGGGGAAGAAGAAGAAAAAATCAAACAGTCATATCAATAAATAATAGAAATAGGGATAGATGGACTCAGCTCTGTCTGTGCCACTGCCTGTCCACTGAACTCCTGTCAGCTGCCCAACCCTGCTCGCCATGCCACGTGAGCCTCCACACACAGCTGGCTGAGTGAGCCACCATTTTTTCACAAAACGATGGCTCGGCCAGCAGGTCTGGTAAACACAGCAGCTTGGCAAGCAGGGTCCAGGATGTCGAGTACGGGGGAGTCCACAGGATTCCTCCCCCCTCAGATTCTCACAACATCCCTAAATAAAAAGAATAATAACCATTTATATAACACTTTATGTCAGTAAGGGTGCAATCCTATGCATGTTTAGATAGGAAACAGTCTACAACTTCCAGCGTTACCCAGTATGGCTGACTGGGGAATGCTAAGAACATAAGAAGAGCCACACTAGATCAGAACAAGGGTCCATCTAGTCCAGCACTCTGTTCATACAGTGGCCACCCAGCTGTCAACCAGAGATCCACAAGCAGGGCATGAGCACAAGAGCACCATTCCACCCATGTTCCCCAGCAACTGGTGTACATAGGCTCACTGCCTCTGGTACTGGAGGTAGCACATAGCCATCAAGACTAGTAGCCATTGATAGCCTTTTCCTCCAGGAATTTGTCTAACCCCCTTTTAAGGCCATCCAAACTGGTGGCCATCACTACATCCTGTGGTAGCGAATTCCATAGTTTAACTATGCACTGTGTCAAGAAGTACTTCCTTTTCTCTGTGCTGAATCTCCCACCAGTCAGCTTCCTAGGATGACCCCGGGTTCTAGTATTTGAAAGACGGGAAAAAATGTCTCCTTATGCTGGGAGTTGTAGGACATTTTTCTGTCTAAACATGCTTAGGATTGTGTCCTAATTCTTAAAACTCATTTGTACAGTAAGTTACTATTATGATCCCTAAACTGCAGCTGAGAAATAGCAGCTTGTTTAAGGACACCTAGTGATTTTGTGGCAGGAGCAAGATTTGTTCCAAAAACTTCCTAATGCACTAAACCTAAAGGGGGTTAAACAAATTCGTGGTGGATAAGGCTATCAATGGCTACTCATTTTGCTAGTTATAGATTACCTGCAGCATCGGAAGCAGTATGTCTCTGTATACCAGTTGCTGGGGAACATGGGCAGAAGGGTACTATAGTGTTCACGTGTTGCTCATGTGCCCACTCCATGGGCATCTGGTTGGCCACTATGGGAATGGAATGGTGGACTAGGTAAGCCGTTGGTCTGATCCAGCAGGGCTCTTCTCATGGTCTTGTCTTCTTATCTCCAACAGAAGTATATGTAGCTGCAGAAACAGAAAGACTTTCTGTTCTCCGGAGAATACCAATTGCTACTCAGCAATCAGGCAATAATCAGGAGGGGTTAGCAGCCATCCTTTTGATGAGGAAAAAAGAAATCATTGATGGCCCCCATTCAAAATGCCACCTGCAACAATAGAGCACCAGCCTGTTATTCACAACTTATGAATGATTCATGTGTAAGCTGTAGGCAAATCCAACCAGCTGATTATATGCAAACCATTTTGATAAGGATGGGGATACAATAGCTGTTGTCCACAGCAGTGGGACCCCTTTGACAGTGGTGCTTCTGAATTGATGGATGCTTGCCAGTTGACCTCCCATCCTTCTTGCTTCTCTCTACCATTGGCCTTTAAAACAAAGAGGTGACCCCTTCCCTTGGTTGGCTTCCTTTCTGCTGCCACAGTGATAGAGGTTAAATGTGACCAAGGAAAGCAATTAAAATAGATCTGTCATCTTATTCAAATGTGCTGCGTGCAAAATTCTGCCTACAAAGGGACCTGACACTGTAGGATGGTAATTGAGATTTGAGATTCTTCCCTGTTGACAGCTTGTGACAAATATGGAAATTTTCTTTATGCACTACCTTAAATGTGCCAAACATAGACACACATTATAAATGAGAAAATGGACGACATTTTGACTATGGCATATTCAAAGCTTGGTGAAGTTAACTTGTCACCTAGTTGGAAAATGAAGGCCAACAGGGACACCAACAGCCAATTTTCATGGCCATTTATACTTTGCTGAACGTCCTGTGGTGAAGTTAGCATGCATTTTGGGGGGTATGCCAGACTGGCATGCAGAATGGGTCAAAATCTTGAGTCAAATCATAGATTTGGAAGGTGTCTTATAGATCATCTAATCCAACCCCAAGCTCAATGAAGGAAATCCAAAGCGTATCCCCAGCAGATGGCTATCCAGCCTCTGCTTGAAGATCTCCAGCAAGGGAGAGCTCTCCATATCCCAAGTAATTCATTCTATTGTCGGACTTCAATTACCATTAAAAAAAAATCCTAATGTTCAACCAAAATCTGTCCTCTTCTTCCTTAAAGCAATTAGATCTAGTCCTGCTTTCTGGGGCAGCAGAGAACAAGTCTTTGCCCTCTTCTATGTGACAGCCCTTCAGGTATTTGAAGACTGCTGTTATGTCCCCACTTCTCTAGGCTAAAGGAATATCCTATTCCTTCAACCTTTCTTCATAGAGTATCTTTTCAGTACTACTAACTATCCCCCTCCTCCCCCTCTGAACCCAGTCCATTTTGTCTGTATCCTTCTGAAAGGGCATCTCCCAAAACTGGACACAGTACTCTAGATGAGGTCTTAAATTAGTGTAGAATAAAGTGGAGCTATTACTTCTCATGAGTTGGAAACAATGGTTCTATTAAGTCAGCCTAAAATTGCATTAGACTTTTTTTGCAGCCACATCAAACTTCTGACTCATGTTTGGCTTATGATCAGCTACAATTCCAAGATCCTTTTCACATGCCAAGCCAAGTATCTCTGATGTCTACATCTCAGCTTCTTTTTTCTTTTCTTTTTTGCCTAAGTTCAGAGTTGAATTTCATTCATTCATTTATTACATTTTTATACCACCCAATAGCTGAGGTTCTCTGGGTGGTTCACAAGAATTAAATCCACAAGATACAGCATAAAATACAATATAAACTTTAAAAGTTCAAAACTACAGTATAAAAATAAAACCTAAAAGCAACAAAGAGATTGAAAATACAGTAACAGATTTAAAACAACAGAGCTAAAAGACTAAAATGTTAGTTTCATTTTAGTTTTTTGTAAGTTTCAGCCGTTTTTCATTCTGTCATTTTGAATTTTGTTTCTGTCTTCTGAGATGTTCACTATGCCTCCCAGTTTTGTTGTCATCTGCAAAGTTAATAAGGATTCCCTCCACCTCTTTATCTAAGTTAGAACTTCCCAAACTGTGGTCTTTAAACACTGGTGGTCTGTGAGCTCCATTCAGTTAGTCTATGGAAAGGTATCCTACAGCTGAGAATATCTGTACTTGGACCCACATTTGATTTATTTTCTGTGATAATGGAGATCAATGCCGTTTTGACCAGGAAAGGATTATCAAACAGGGTAAAAAGGACCTGGGGAGTTTCTCCATGAGAACAGAAGGAGATGGAAGGAGAAGCCAATCGTGGCTTACCTGGATTTTTCAAGCAGCCTATTTTGGTCTGCGCAGGGTCCATGAGCAAGTGAATCACACCTGTAAAAATCACTTCACAGAACATACTTCCAGGTTGGGGGGAGGGGTTGGAGTGAATGTCATCTGATGGGCAGGGGCTGCTTAAGCAATAAGAGAGACTCCCCCCCCCCGTCCAGGCTCTCCCCCTTTCTCCTTTGTTAAAATCCTGAAAGGTTTCCTCCCCTGTATCCACAGAAATCACTCTCTTTCTCTCTTCCTACTTAGGGATGTAAGAAAGTCACGCGGATGTGATTCGCGGTGGGGGGGAGGCACTCCATCCCTCCCCCCGGAATCCTCGATGGGGGGGAGGCGATCCAGTCCTCCCGCCTGGAATCCTGCCCGGCCAGCTCCACTCCGTGGCGCCTCCGCAGAGCAGCCGGCCAGGGCCGTCCGCAGTCGGAGTTCCAGCCACAGATGGGCTGCTGAGGACACAAATGGCGGCCGACGTAGTGGCCACCATTTGCATCCAGCCAGGCTGCCGTGATAGGCTACGTAAGTATTTACGTAGCCTATCATGGCAGGCCCAAAAAAACCCAACAACCGGCATACGCAAATGGCGGTGGCTACAGCAGCCGCCATTTGCATTCCCTATTTTTCACCATTTTATCTTACGTAAATATTTACATAGGCTATATGGTGGGGGGGGAAAGGGAACGCAAATAGCACCCACTACGCTACTTGCGTTCCTCTTTTTTTTTGCTGTAATAGCCTACGTAAATATTTGCATAGGATAAAACGGCAAAAAATAGGGAACACAAATGGCGGCTGCCGTAGCCGCCGCCATTTGCGTATGCGTTGTGTGTGGGGGGTTTTGCTTGCCATGATACGCTACACAAATACTTACGTAGCCTATCACAGCCTCCGCAGGGACACAAAAGGCATCCCTGCATTAGTCGTGATAGGCTACGTAAGTATTTACGTAGCCTATCACGTCTATGATCACGAAGTGAATGGCGGCCGCAGGGCGGCTGCCATTCACAAGTCAGCGCGGACGGCAGCAGGTAAGTGCTCCATTTTGCGTGCCTTTCATGGGTTGGGGGCTCCGTTCCGCGTGCCTTTCATGGGTTGGGGGCGGGGGCTTTGTTCTGCCATGGATTTCGGGGGGCCAAATGCACTGGCATTTGGCCTCACCGAGATCCGTGGCAGAATTCTCCACCACCCCTATCCCTACTTCCTTATAGCGACAATCATTATAGGATCACAGTGTTCTTGGTGCCCTGCTGCGATCAATCAAAGCTTCGAAGGTTTGACATTAAGGCTTTCTAAATGCATTATTTTGATTCATGGGGATCTCAGTAACTTCAGGAGAGCAAATTTCAGGAACAAGCCTCATTTACCAGAATGGGGGTTACTTCCAAGTAGACACACATATGTTTGTGCTGGGAAAGGAGGGGAAACAAAGGGAGGGGAAAACAGCCCCCTTTCTAATGCTGTGCAGGAAGGAAGGTCTGAATTAGTTACTTCTGAAGACAATAAACCAAACAGAGAATCACAGCTTGGGGAAGTGCTTTACACCCTTTAGGGGATGTGTTAAAATGTGTTATTTCAATTGAGGGGGATCTCTGGTGTGCGCATTCAGGGGACAAGCCTCTTTGATCACAATGGGAGTTACTTCTTAGTAGACACTAATTGGTTTGTGCTGGGAAACTCGGGGACAGGAAACACCCCTTGACTGGGGTCACAGTGAAAGACACACCTCTGGGCAGGGCTAACATATGCGAGGTAAATGCAGGGGTTGGGGCACACAACAACTATACCACGGAGAACCCAACTTAAGGAAAAGAATCGGCAGTATCAGGAAATCTGTTTTTTTCCCTGATAAGCCCCGGGGTGGCAGCTGGATGGCCATGGCATCATGTATCCCTAACGACCTCCAAATGCAGCCAGCTCAGAGTAAATCGCTCATGGAGACACAGCCCTGGTTTAGGGCCTGCAATTTTCATAATATAGCTCTTGTTTTGACAATGATGCCAGTCCTGAAGAAAATAATAATAATTAGAATATGAGTTATGACTGTGCTTTGTTTTGTAGTACAAAAAAAAGTGTAGGTCATGTATTCAGATTCAGACTACCAGCAAGGGTGTGTGTGTGGGGGGGGGGGAGTTTGAGAACCACTGATTAAACTCATTGATAAAAAATATGGAAGAATATCAGCAAGAACAGAACATGTGAGGCAGCCCATTAGAAATCTCCCTTCCATTTGATGAGGAACTATTGACAAGCACTCTTTGAGTGAGGTTTTCCAACCAGCTTTGAATCCATCTGCCAGTATTATCAACTAGCCTGCATTTAGCTAGTTTACTCACCAAACTATCATGGAGAACTTTGTCCAATGCTTTTCTGAAATCAAGATGAATGTATGTCCTCAGCATTTCAACAATCCAATAATCTAGTAACCCATCCTAGAAAAGAGAGATAAGATTATTCTGGAAGAATTTAACTGCCTTGAGTGCCATTTTTCTTGGTAAATTTAAAAAAAATACATTTCTTCATGACAAATCTATGCTGGCTTCTACTAACTACTACATTGTTTTCAATGCGCTTACAAATAGTCTGCTTTAAAATCTGTTCTAGTATCTTCCCTGGCATCAGACTGACCAGTCTGTAGTTTCTTGCTTCCTCCTTTCCCCCCTTTTTGGGACAACCTTTGCCTTTTTTCAGTTCTGTGGCACTTCGCCTGTTCTCCAGGGTTTCTCCAAGATGATAACCAGGGGGTTCTGAAAGTACATCAGCAAGTACCTTTAATACCCTAGGATGCAATTCATCTAGACCTGAAGTCTTAAAATTGTTTTAGGTATTAGGTATTTCCTGACCAAATCCTTATCAACTCTGAAGCACTATGAGGTAGGTTCTACTGTGTTAGAGAAGTTATGTTGCTTTGTGTGGGACTAGGTCCTGACATTCCCTACTGTGGAAATGTGGGGGTGAGCTTTGCTCATGTTGCATTAACTATGGATAGGGCTGTAAGTTGTTTTGCCCCATAACAACTGGAGAAGACGGATCACTCTAAGAAATTATGATATCTCCACACAAGGATTTTTTCACATAACATGAATGAACATAGACATGAAAAGCTGGCACAGTCTATACCTCATCCTGTGGTCTATCCGTGATTAGTCCTCTGTGTGAAGAACCACGTGAATGTCCAGCTCATTGTTCTATCCACCACGCAGACTGTTGCTGCATGCTGAATTTCTGTCTGTGAGAAAGGAGGTGACTCATCTGCCACAAGCAGGAATTGGCATAGGAAAAATGACCACCAGAAACAATAGGTTGGATCTTGGGTCTTTCTTCTTCCAAGGATGGGAGGGCTCCATCCATCCCCAGAACACTTCTGATCCAGTGGAGCATTTCCTCATAGAACAGGGGAGAAGGTGATTTTCATTTATTTCCTCCCCCCCCCACCCGCAGCCTCCATTCCACCCCAAAAATCTGCTTTGGGGGTTGGAACAATGGCGGAGATGGGATTTGGGGCCACAGAGGGAGATCTGACAAAGATTGGCTCTTCCCCCTGGCCCATTTTCACCAGCAAGAGCATTCTGAGTGGACTTTCACTCAGGCAATGCTCCTGCTGGTGGAAAAGAAGCTAGATCTAACCCACTGTGGTTCTGTGAACTGGCCCTTACACTTTTTTTTTAGGAGCTGCTAAGCCTTCATGTGCATTATGTTTTCATTTCAAAACCAATACTGCATACTTGCAGGGATACACACAGCTCCTAGTGATTAATTCTGCAATTGCAAAATATGACTGGAACATGCCACGTGTCTTTGCATATTATTATTATCAATGTGCTACTTAAGATGTATACCAAAGATGGACTTGTGCACTTATTACATGAATTCTTGGGAATTTCAATTAGATAAGAGATAATATTTTAAAGATGTAAGCAATTACCACTTCCTGTATTTCCTAACAGACTTAAATAGCCTATTAATTTTTAGCTGAGGATGAGATGGCTAGATAGCATCACGGATGCAATGAATATGAACTTGAGCACACTCCGGGAGAGAGTGCAGGACAGGAAGGCCTGGCGTGCTATGGTCCATGGGGTCACGAAGAGTCGGACACGACTGAACGACTGAACAACAACAACAACTTCAAGATACTTAGTTGAAAAAAGAAACATTGCTAGTGTTATGCCCAATTGTGCATATAGCTATAATGCAATCCTATCTGTGTTTACTCAGAAGCAAGTCCAACTGTGTCTAGTGGGGCTTAGTTCCAGGTAAGGGTGCACAGGATTGAAGTATTTCAGCATAATCTTATCTGTGTCTACACAGAAGTAATTCCTATAGCATTCAATGGGAGTTACTCCCAGATAAATGTGTATAGGATCATTGCAGTCTTAGCATTCTTTGGATTTGTTTTTCCTTGTGTCATTAATGCCATATCAAAGAAAAGTTGTAATTAATTACTTCTCTCCATCACTCGGGGGAGGGGTCCTTTTAATAATGGAGGTGAAACTGTGACCCAGAATATTTTCCCACTTAGGGTGCAACCCTGTTGGGTTGCCATGCGTTAGAAGGACACCTCCTATCTTGGAAGCTTCTGAGTATCCAGTGCCCTACCGGACTGCCGGGGGGAAGTGACAGGGGCAATTTTCACTGATCAGCCCTCCTTTTTTTCTGTTTCCCCTAGATGGGCTAGAGGAGAGCACTGCTGGAGGAGGGGGCAGGGCTGGAGAGGTCATAGGACTTTTCGTCTCCTGGCCTCTCCTCTACCCTACTCTGCCTACCCACCAGAACACCCCCTTTTTGACCTCTGTGAGGTCATCCAAGGTGGCTTTTGCAACCTTGGAAAGCAGGCTGTGAAGGGGAGGGGGAGAGATCAGATCTTGGAGACCCCCTCCCAAAGTTGTAGTTGTGTCTATGATTTGGGGAGGGGGAATGTGAAAAATCCCATGCTCTCCAGGGACCACAGGACTGCACCCTTAAAATGACAAAGAAGGTCAGAATGATTAATGGCACAGCATGAGTCCAAAGCATGGAGTGAATAATAGGGATGGATGAATCTCTCTGTTTTGCTTGGTATATCATTCACATTTTTTCAAGCATGCATTTATTCTATCCCATTTCTGCATCAATTTGCTTTTTTTTTTAAGTCTCCACAAGTAGTAGACATTTTCATGCACTTTTTCACATGCATGAAAATGTGTACACATTTTATGTATTTCTCATAATATATGCATTTCTACAAGCACTTTTCCCTAATAAATAAGTTTGTATGTAATTTCCCCTTATGTACACATTTTTATACACAACTTCCCCAATATATGCATTTTGTATGCTTTTCTAAAAATTGGAAAATGACATTTTCCAATTTCTTGGAAAACCAAAGCTGAGTAAGGCATGTTTGTTTTTGTTATTAAAAGGGTACAATCACCACCACCACCACCACCACCTCTTGTTTAGAACGGGTAAAATGTGGTATTAGCAAAAGTAAACACTTCCCACTTGTGTAATTGCACTATTCTGCTATACCACTGTGCCACCTAGAGGTTATATGGCAGAAAAGCAGGAAAAGAAATGCTCTCCATGGAGTGCTTGGAACTCAGTTCTGTGATGAAACTGAAAGTAGATACAGTGGATTAACAGCTTTGTGTAGAAAAGCTCAAGGTGGTATATAAATTAATAATAATAATAATAATAATAATAATAAAAGCACCACCCTATTTGCTATGCATTTCATTTTTGAAACACAGGTCTTGGGACTCAAGCCTATCTAATGACCATGTCCTGTATGAGCCCCACTGCAATAACAGCTTGGGCAATAGGCCCTGCTCCAAGTGCCTTTGCTACCGAAGGAAAGAACTCCTCCTCTGAGGAGCACAGTCTTTACAACAGTTGCCCCAAAGCTCTGTAATACCCTCCCAGATGAGGTGTCAAGTTGCTTTTCTCTCATGTCTTTCTAGAGAGGATGCAAAATATTTTTTATTTCAGAAGGCATTCATCTGTTGAGATCCACTGCTGTGTTGTTATTACAGTTAACTGTTGTTATACATTTGGTGTTTTTAAATTGCTAGGTGTTAGTTGTATTATTAGACTATCTTTTAAATCTTTTGGGCATAAACTGCATTGAGCTGAGGAAAGATGGGATAGAATATTTCAAATTAATGAAATGCTTTTACTAGTAGAAACAAAGGTGGAAACTCTATTTTAGGAATTGTTCTCTGAGTTCACATAATAGGGACATATATGAGCAGAATCTTATATACGCACAGTGTTTTTCAGTACATCACTGTTGGGCCTTGGAACAATTTTGCCTTTAAGTTGTTGTGAAAACTCCATCACTGCAAACAGTGAAATAAGACACATCGAAGCAAGAGGAGCTAGCTTAATGGAAGGGACTCTATTATATGCTTATATGGGGTGTGTCGAGCCTTGGTTAGCAAAGCGTATGCCCCATGGCTTGATGAGCAGCCAATGGAACGTGGCTACAGGTTGGCATTCTTTTTTCCCACCCATTTGTGGTAGCAACTGAAGTGCTTAGTACCAGTGATACCTCTTTGCAGCAAATACCTGCACAAATCAGGAGTTTCTCTTCTCATGCAGCAATTAATACGGTTCCCATTGACAATGATGCTACAGACCTGTAGAAAATGCCTTTCAGAGAAACAGTGAACTAAAGGTATCACACAGCCTATCTGTTGGATTAGCATAATAATCTGTCTGCATATACAAAGCACCCCAATCCTTTCAACAGCCCTTTACTAATTAAAGTAGAACATAATCCCTTTTCACAGATTCTTAAGCTGCTGTGTACAATGAATACATCCTGTGCCTGCTACCTCCAACCTCCGTGATTTCATTGTTTCTTTGTGGACACAAGCCCTATTCAGGTGTTCACCCTCATTGCATCTTGTGGAATTATGCCTGCTGCCCTCAGCCTTTATGAGTTCATTGTTTCTTTGTGGACATATTACATAAGGCCTATTCAAGTGTTCACCCTGATTTCATCTTGAGGGATTATGGCTGCCAACCCCAACCTCTGTGAGTTCATTGGGGGTTTTTGTGGATATAAGCCCTATTCAGGTGTTCACCCTCATTGCATCTTGGGGGATTATGGCTGCTACCCCAACCTCTGTGAGTTCTTTTTTTTTCTTTTCTTTTTTGTGGACATAAACCCTGTTCAGATGTTCAACCTCATTGCATCTTGGGGGGTTATGGCTGCTACCTTCAACTTCCGTGAGTTCATTGTTTCTTTGTGAACATAAGCCCTATCCAGGTGTTCACCCTCATTGCGTGAGGAGGCGGGGGAGATGGGACCATGCTTACTGGTCTGCTCCTCTGCTATGGCCCCACCACCTGGCCTCGCTGCCTTCTATGCAATAGATGGGGAAGGTCTGAACCAGAGAGCTTGCTCTATGCGTGGACACTCTGCCCATGATTTAGAATCCAAATCACTTGGGATTCTGAGTTGCTCAGGGAACTTAGTTATATAGAACAGTCTCCTCACTTCAGACCTTCCCTATCCAATGTGTGGAAGGTGGCAATGCTGAGCGATGGGGATGCAATGTAGGGCAGAGTTAATGCATACATCCCCACTCTTTCCCCTTCATGCAATTCTAATCTTGCAAAGGATGGAAAGCCTCAATAGGGCAAAACCCTACATGCCATCTAGGACTCTGCAAAATGCAGGGTGCCCAATGAAGCAGAGATCCTATTTGTGTACAACTTATACATGCGTAAACTGTGTTCTCAAAGGACTAATGTACATGTAGAGGTCAGAGGGCGGGGACAGCAGGTGTGATTCCCTCCCACACATATGTTGTGCAGTGTTTAAAAATGTATGAATAGGGATATAATCATCACCCTTTCCAAATTTAGGGCAGTATCCAACAGGGTGCTTATGGCCCCACTGACGCTTTTGTGCCCCGCTGATTCTTTTCCGCAAGCAACTCCCACTCCTTGCAGAATGGAGACTTAGCACTTCCGGAAGCAATGTGAAATGAGTGGAAACACTTGTTTCTGGAAGGGGCAGGTCAGCAGAGCTCACATAAGGGAGCTCCGCCGACCTGTCCTGATCCAGAAATGAGCATTTCCACTGATTTTGGGCCTTTCTTTAGGAAGTTCTAAATCTCCGTTGCGTGAGCAGTGGGTCCTGCTTGCACAATGGAATCAGCAGAACCTACTACTTGCAAAAAGAAATTGGTGGGGCAGAAAGGAATTGATGGGACCAGAAGTGCCCCAATGGATACTGCCTAACGTATTTGCATAATGTGATATTTCTCAAACTTTTTGAATTCAAGACCATCAAGGCAAATGGCAATACCCACCACCCCCTTAATTTCCTGAGAAATTACTTTCCCCCCTATGATTTTTCACTCCCATGCATCCACCCTACGAATGGTCAGAAAAGAAAACTGTTGATTTTTTATTTTTTTATTTTTTATTTTTGCCCAGCCTTAGCCTGACTCCCTAGCCAGTGATTGAAAGGAACGGAACCAAATGGCTTTTTCCTCCAGTCCCTGTATGCAACATTCCTGCTCAAGGTATTCTGACAGCATCCACAAAAAATACACACACAGAAATTTCTCATGCACTCCCCCCACCCTTGCACCCAATCTTGAGAGGCCTACTCTACATGTCACATTTTGAGGCCTTAGGCCACAGCAAGAAAACTCCACTTCTAGTTGTCCAACCCTTTCATGCCAGTTAAATTTTTAAAGTATTATAGACATTATGTTTCTTGTAAAGATGTTAGCCACATCAAAAATCAAGCTCCTTCTGGAAAAATAGATGGTAGCCATTATTTAGTTGTGCATATATATATGAACACTTCAGATTGCTTATTCCCAAGCACTGAAGCTGAACTAAATAAAAGCCAGCCATGTGTCAAAAAATGCTAAGGCAGGTCATTTGAAAACCAACCAAGTAGGAACTATAGTTTCGCTCCACTGTATGAACAAACAATGAGATAGAATAGCCAAGACATAGGAACAGTAAAGTCTATTTCAGACACTATCCTGGAGGGTGATGTTCTTCACATGGTGGTGGAGTGGGCATGCGCCCCCCTCCAACACAGATGACCACAGATATGACACCAGTATTCCCCTGGCTAAGTGCTTAGATGTCCAAGCTGTAGAATTCTTCTCCACACCCACACCCCCAAAACAAGGGAAGAGCATGCAAATTAAGCATCTGTGCAATTTCACCTTTGTGTAGAGAATCATAGAATAGTAGGGTTGGAAGGGGCCTACAAGACCATCGAGTCCAACCCCTGCTCAGTGCAGGAAACAGGCCCTGATTAGAGGCCCTGATGTAATCTACCTATGGCTATGGAGGAGAGTGTTACTGAGACGTTCCTCCATGATGGCTTGTACATGTGTGTTTTGCTGGCATCACCCTAGCACTTTGTCTAATCTGTTTAATTGTTTTGGAAAGGCTGCATGGGTAAGGAGTGTGTGGCAGCTAGGAGCAGAAGGGCCCTGATGGTAATGTGTGAGCTACTAGCACCTCAGCTAGTTAGAGTTCATGACCGGTGTGTGTCCTCTATTGTAATGTAATTAATAGGAGTTGCCCTTGTGCAAGTGCGCAAATGATGGAAATGCCGGACGAATGCACCTGCTTTCCTGACGTCCAAGTCACCCCGCTTGCAAAGCAACCCATGAGGTAACCAAAGAATTGACTAATCTAAAAACCTGGCAGGAAACATTGCCCAATCCTGAAGTGTGCCTCTAGTGGGGGGTGTACGAATCCCTTACGTTGCTCCGCTGAGGGGCATCTGCAGTGGGGGGGAGGCACTCCATCCCTCCCCCCGGAATCCTCGATGGGGGGGAGGCGCTCTGTCCCTCCCCCCGGAATCCTGCCCGGCTGGCTCCGCTCCACGCCAAGCTGCTGGGCTCGGCTCCACATCCGGCCGCTGGGCAGCCCTGCAGGGACGCAAATGGTGGCTGTTGTAGCCGCCGCCATTTGCATCCCTGTATTGAGCCGTGATAGGCTACGTAAATATTTACGTAGCCTATCACGGCAGGGGGAAAAACCCCAGTGTACGCAAATGGCGGTGGCTACCTCCCCCCCACTGCAGATGCCCCTCAGCGGAGCAAGGTAAGGGATTCGTTATTTTTCCCCCTGCCATGATAGGCTACGTAAATACTTACATAACCGATCATGGCCAGGGGGGAAAAAACCCAGCGTACGCAAATGGCGGTAGCCACCGCCATTTGCGTACGCTGGGGTTTCCCCCACACACCTTCATAGGCTACGTAAATACTTACGTAGCCTATCACTGCCTCCGCAGGGATGCAAATGGCATCCCTGCGTTAGCCGTGATAGGCTACGTAAGTATTTACGTAGCCTATCACGGCTTGAAGAGGAGATAGCAAATGGCGGCTGCAGGACGGCCGCCATTCGCAAAGCAGCGTGGACGGGAGCAGGTAAGTGCTCCGTCCCGCACGCCTTTCATGGGTTGGGGGGGTGGGGGCTTCATTCCACGACGGATTTTGGGGGGCCAAATGCACTGGCATTCGGCCTCACCGAGATCCATCGTGGAATTCTCTGACATCCCTAGCCTCTAGCTATATCATCAGGTTAAGACACCACCAGGTTATCCCTCATGGTACCGCTTTGTTCTGAGAACCTCCCTGTGTCTGTCCCTTGGGAGCATGGCCTTTGTAATGCTGAACTGGTCAGCTCAAATTCATTTACAGGCACTGGTGTAGTGGTAAATGTTGAGGTGCAGGCACTCATGATGACAGCTCCCATAGCTAAGTCCCCAAAGAGAGCCCCCAAAGTCAGGCAGCTGTGTTACACCCTCTAGTTCTACCAGATTTCATCTCAACCAGGAGCAGGCCTTGCGTAAAGCTAAAGGGTTTTAATTGCCCATCCCAAAGTAGTTTGCATTACAACAGGGAGAGCTTACAACAATGGGCCTGTCCCTTACTCCCTCTCAGTTGTAAAAGTACCAGATCAATAGATGGAAACATAATATACTTTGGAAGACAGAAACAAAATTCAAAGTGATCTTGATAGACTGGAGCACTGGGCAGAAAACAACAGAATGACATTTAATAGGGATAAATGCCAAGTTCCGCACCTAGGAAAAACAAACCAAATGCGCAGTTACAAGATGGAGGATACGTGGCTCAACAACACGACAAGCGAGAAGGATCTTGGAATTCTTGTCGATCACAAGCTGAATATGAGCCAACAATGTGATGTGGCTGCAAAAAAGGCCAATGCTATTTTGGGCTGCATTCATAGAAGCATAGCTTCCAAATCCCAGGAAGTACTAGTTCCCCTCTACTCAGCACTGGTTAGGCCTCACCTGGAGTACTGTGTCCAGTTCTGGGCACCACACTTGAAGAAGGATGCAGACAAACTGGAGATGGTTCAGAGGAGGGCAACAAAGATGGTCAGGGGACTGGAAACAAAGCCCTATGAAGAGAGACTGAAAGAACTGGGCATGTTTAGCCTTGAGAAGAGAAGACTGAGGGGAGATATGATAGCGCTCTTCAAGTACTTGAAATGTTGTCACAGAGAGGAAGGCCAGGATCTCTTCTTGATCATTCCAGAGTGCAGGACACGGACTAATGGGCTCAAGTTACAGGAAGCCAGATTCCGGCTGAACATCAGGAAAAACTTCCTGACTGTTAGAGCAATATGACAATAGAACCAATTACCTAGGGAGGTAGTGGGCTCTCCCACACTTGAGGCATTCAAGATGAGGCTGGACAGCCATCTGTCAGGGATGCTCTGACTTGGATTCCTGCATTGAGCAGGGGGTTGGATTCAATGGTCTTATAGGCCCCTTCCAACCCTACTATTCTATGATTCTATGATTCTAGTTGGACCCGGTGGTAGTATTAATCTCTTCCTAATTTCCACAAAAGGCCTCCAAGAAATGCATGTAAGATGACAAGCCAGTATGGGTTAGTTCACCTGTGGGGCTCCAAGATGCATGCCAGCTGCCATTTTAAATATGCAAGCAATGATGTGTTGTGCAATCCCTGGTTTTGTGGTCTATTTGAGGGTTAAACAACCCATCTGAGGGTCAATATAGTCTTGCTGGGAAAATCCATTCCTCCCATCAGCTTCTTGGTAGGATTGCAGCTAAGTTCAGAGTAGGGAAGTCTGAAGGGGGTGACGGATGACATCACTGATGAGAGATTTTATTATATTAAGCAGTATATAATTATTAATAAACAAATAAAGTAAGAAATCATCCTTGCTATTCAAAAAGTCCCAGCGCTGGCCCCTTCAAGCCCCAATTCCACTACAGCAATTTTCTTCTGGAATCAAGCTATTGAAACTTTTCAAGGGAGGGATGTGTCTGCTCTTCCCACACTCAAAGTCAGCTGCCACTGGGATAAGTGACTGAACTGGACCTTAGTCCGAAAAAGGGGTAAAAAACATCACAATAGCTGGCGGTAGAGGAAAGGGTCATCTCAGTAAGGATGTACGAAAGTCACTTACCTTTTTGCAGGGGTGCTTCGCGGTGGGGGGGAGGCACTTCGCTTCTCCCCCCAAAGTTCAGGTGGGGGGGGAGCCGTCCCGCCTCACCTGGCCGAAATTCAGGCCAGGGAGAAGTGCCCCGTCTCCCTGGCCGCGAAACAAAGTGTAAAAAAAAAAAAAAAAACATGATAGGCTACGTAATGATTTACGTAGCCTATCACGGCTGACTTTGGAAATCTAGCCGTGATAGGCTACGTTAATCGTTACGTAGCCTATCACGGGGTTTGTTGTTGTTTTTTACACTTTGTAATGGCGGCGGCGGCAGCCGGTCAGAAGACCGGCTGCCGTCCCCGCCCCTGACAAAAGGCTGACGAACCGCCGCCAGGACCCGCCGCCGGGAGGGACATTCACCAAAGGTAAGTCCCATCCCGGGGAGGGGGCGGGGGGTGGAGAATTTCACCGCCGATTTCGGGGAGAAATTCTCCGCCATCCCTAATCTCATGGTAACTCTTCCTGTGGTTAAGCTTTTTTGATTAAGGTACTCCCATGTGCACTAAAGGCAGTTAACTTCAATCGCATGTACAGGCATTAAGTTAGCACAATCATAAGAGAAAGACAGTGAAAAGTCAATATATGGTGTTTTCCCCACATGAAATATGATTGTGGTAAGTTGCTTTACTGTGTGGATGTTTTAACCAGCTGAAGTAGCCTCACTTGCCTGGTGAGGTTAAACTCTGTGAATGAAGTAACCTTGGGTCCAAATTTGCAGCAGGGGAGAACCAAATGAACACAAGCAAATATCCGCTGGAAGCCTTAACTGCATTCGAACAGAAGCAAAGCCCTCCCACAGAGCAGAGAAATGTACTTATTTCTAATAGGCCGGTAATACAATTGAATACACACTTTGTGTTCTGTGAGTCGCAAGGAAAGTGAAGAATTAAGCACACAGCATGGTCTCCAGAGATGATTGAGAAGGAGGACAATTTGGAGGAGGGAAGAAGAAACTGGGAAGGTGACAGGATTAAGATTCAGTGTTATTTTTATTGCAAACCTGAGCAGGAAGATAATGAATTCTGGAGCTGGCTCCTGGGAATCAGGTTGCCGTATTCTGGGCAATGGAGAGATGAATAATTAATAACCTACTTCAAAGTTCATAACTTCCTCCTCCTCCCCCAAGGAGATAATCAGAGGCAACAGCTAACTAAAGGGACAACCACTTGCAATGTCTTATGCAAATTATCCTCATCCTGGCTTCAAGGTGTGCATTGCATCCTAGTTGGGAGGACACCTCAGATGTTCTCCTATCTCACAGTGGCATGGTGTTACACCTGGCATTTGTTCAAAGGCCTGGAAAGGGATTAGGGCCACTAAGTCTTGTAATACAGTGATAATATATCTGTCCTTTGGAGCCCAAGTGATGAGGGACCGAACTTGGCAACAAGCAAGGTGTATTTTAGAATATGCATATTACAGAAAGCTCAAAAATCTTTGATGAAGATTTGTTGTCTGCTCCAGAGGCAAATGAGCATTTCATAATGTATGCATTGCTGCTAAGCTTCCTTTCCTGGTTATTGACATCTGTAGGTATAAATGGGTACCTGTTCATCTACTCCTGCATGGCTGTTTGTAAGTTCTTGCCCATTACTTAACTTGAGCAAGATGATCATCAAATGCTGGGATGTTTATTAAAACATGATTGTGAAGGTGAACTAGAAATGAGGGACAGGCAAGAACCCCAACCTCCCTTATTAAATTCAAGAAATATTCCAAGGTGGTTAGAATCATAGAATCATAGAATAGTAGGGTTGGAAGGGGCCTACAAGGCCATCGAGCCCAACCACCTGCTCAATGCAGGAATTCAAGTCAGACAAAGATGTAAGCAAAATAAAGACATAAGAGATTACTAACCCATAGCAGATGAAAGATACAACAAAACTTAAAATGCCCAAGAGAACAATGGTGCCAGGTGAGGCTTCTCAGTGAGGTCATTCCATAATTGGGGTGCCACTGCCAAAACACCTTCTCTCTAGTTAACACGAGTCTCACCTCAAATGGAAAAGAAATTCCGAACAGGGCTTTAACTGATGAACATAGAGTATGGGTAAGGGCATTCCATCAGTTACTTGGGTCCCAAGTACTTTAAAGATGTACCGGTACTTTGAATTGGGCTGGAAGGTGAATAGGCCAGCCAGTGAAGCTCTCTCAGGACATGTGGGATGTGGCCTGAACAAGCTGTCCCAGTCAAAATGCTGGTAGATGTATTTTGCACTAACTGAATTGTTTGAACTGTCTTCAAAGGCAGCTCCATGAATGATGCATTAGTAATCCCTTCCTAACTGGCTTCACCTCACCTTGCTCACCTTGGCTCCAACTGGAATTCTTGTAGTTATTGCTCTGGGATAGAATCATGCAAATAGCTGTGAGAAGAGGGATGAGATTGGTGACTTTACCAATGATATCACAAATGGAAGGCTCCCTTCTCAGGCTGCTTTGAAATGGTTTTCCACAATGCAGTTCCGGGGGGGGGGGATTTATTGGCTCTTCTTCCCAGGTGAGAGGCTGCACAATCACAACATATTACCTTCCCTGCCAGTTGCTTTCCAATGCTACTCTAACTGTGGCAACAAACTGGTTCTGGAGGAGAAGCAGGTAGACTGACATACTTGTTCATAGAAATGTGTAACACTTATTATAAAATATTCTTTTGTTTTAGAAAAATATCACTTTGTACTCTGAGGAAATTTCATGGGTTCATCAATTTGCTTTGGTTCACAATACTTTCAAGTGCAAAATAGTTTTTTTCGCTGGCATTTGCAATAGATGTAGGAAAACTAAGGGCTAAATTAGATGTGACGTGGGAAATGCATGATTAGGATTCCCCATGGTTTTGGGATCACAACAAACTGTGGCAAATTCTTAAAGTGATGGGAGTACCAGACCACCTTACCTGTCTCCTGAGAAACCTGTACAAGGGTCAAGAAGCAACAGTAAGAACCAGACATGGAACAACCGATCGGTTCAAAATTGGGAAAGGAGTACGACAAGGCTGCATATTGTCACCCTGCTTATTTAACTTATATGCAGAGTACATCATGAGAAATGCCGGGTTGGATGAATCAGAGATCGGAATTAAGATTGCCAGGAGAATTATCAACAACCTCCGATACGCAGATGGTACCACCCTAATGGCAGAAAGTGAAGAGGATCTCAAGAGCCTCTTGTTGAGGGTGAAAGGGGAGAGTGCAAAAGCTGGTTTGAAACTCAACATTAAAAAAACGAAGATCATGGCATCTGGCCCCATCACTTCCTGGCATATGGAAGGGGAAGAAATGGAAGCAGTGACAGATTTTATTTCCTTGGGCTCCACCGCAGACGGTGACTGTAGCCATGAAATTAAAAGACGCTTGCTCCTTGGGAGGAAAGCTATGGCAAACCTAGACAGCATAGTCAGAAGCAGAGACATCACCTTGCCGACAAAGGTCCGTATAATCAAAGCTATGGTTTTCCCAGTAGTAACGTATGGCTGTGAGAGCTGGACTATAAAGAAGGCTGAGCGCCGAAGAATTGATGTTTTCAAACTGTGGTGCTGGAGAAGACTCTTACGAGTCCCCTGGACTGCAAGGAGGTCAAATCAGTCAATCCTAAAGGAAATCAACCCTGAGTGCTCATTGCAAGGACAGATACTGAAGCTGAAGCTCCAATATTTTGGCCACCTAATGCGAAGAGAAAACTCTCTGGAAAAGACCCTGATGCTGGGAAAGACTGAGGGCAAAAGGAGAAGGGGACGGCAGAGGATGAGATGGCTAGATAGCATCACTGATGCAATGAATATGGACTTCAGCACGCTCCGGGAGAGAGCGCAGGACAGGAAGGCCTGGCGTGCTATGGTCCATGGGGTCACGAAGAGTCGGACACGACTGAACAACAACAACAACAACAATCCATCTCTGTGGCAGTGGAGGCTGCTGGCTCTGATTTTGGTGGGGCTGTGAATCTATTCTGGTTTTCAGTCAGAACTCTCAAGGAGCTATCCACAGTGCTGAACCTTATACCACAAATAGGTTCAGCACCTTGGATAGATCCTTTAGAGTCGATTAGCAGCCCCACTGAAATCTGAGCCACCAGCCTCCACTGCCACAGAGATGGATTAAATCCCTCCTCCCTGAGCACCATGGATCTGCCTCAGAGGCCAAGTACCCCAGTCTCAATCTGGATTTGGGGGTGGTGGTGCTGTGACTACTTTTTCTAAAGAAACAGATATGGCCAGTGAAATATTTGTGGTGGATCAATTCCTTGAGCCAGGGCAGGCATTCTGAATACCTTGGCTAAGCCTGCCTTTCCCCAACCTGATGATCCTCAGATGTGTTGGACTGTAACTCCCAGCATTGGCTATGCACAGATAGACCACCCTAGGACTGGCAAAGCGATGGCCAGGCTGCTTGTGTCTGTATGCAAGGAAGAAATATTAAAATAACCCTTACAATTCCTAAGATGTGTATGAATCCAGAATCTTTCCAAAAATCCCAACCCATTGGACACAATAGTCAGGGCCAAACTAAACGGTCTCCCAGTCATGCACCCGAGAGCTGTGCTTGACTAGTTTATTTATGTCAGAGCACAGCCCTATTTTGGATTGGAACTGCAGTATTCCAGAAGGGGTATGCCATTGCCATTAAGCTTCACCTGTTTTAATCCTGAAATTCCACACCCCCACAGAGGGTGTGTGTGTGTGTGTGTGTGTGTGTGAAAAAGAAACTGAAATCAAAGGAGGTAGGTTTTTTTTAAAGGCACATAAGGCAGCCACTCTGGAGTGTGTGGAATTCTGGGATGAAAACAGGCATGTGCGTATGTAAAGCGTAACCACGCCCCCCCTTTCCTAAAGCATCACAGTCCTGATCTGAACCCGGCCTGGGTGCACTTACTCTGAAGCAAATAAGCTCTGAAGTGAATAATTAGAAGAACTTTTAGTTTGGCTCTCAGTTTTAAAGAAACAGGTATGGTAAGTTCTAAACATCTTAGCTAAGTACTATTTAGATGTAATATGTGGTCTGTTCTTTAATCTTGTTAGGACTGTGAGCTCCTGTCTAGCATCCTTTGACTCTTGCTCCAACAACCTTTGAGGCAGCCTTCCAGAACGCTGTCTGTCCCCGATCTTGGCAATCCATTAACCCAGTCCTCCTTTGTGCTGAAGGGCAACAGTGGAATCCTGCTTACAAGATTTGGGGGCAGATGTTGAATGAATCAACATTCAGCATTGTACCAACGGGGAGGGAGACACCATTGATGCATGCTGTTTTAACAAACCTAGATCTGTTAAAGCAATAGTCCAGAATACAAGCTTAGTAATAAGGATGCACAGAAGTTAGATTTTGGACTTCAATTCCCAGAAGCCCCTGCCAGCCTAGCCAATGGTCAGGAATGCTGGGCACTGAAGTCTAAAACATCTGGAGATTTAGTTTCAGCCCACCCCTGGTTTATATGTATATGTGTATGAAAGCATTATAGCAATTCTTCAGGTACCTGCCCAGCCCCTGCCCCCACTCGCCAGTCCCTGGACCACACCTGAGTCCCTCCCGTGCTCGGTGAGTGGCCCGCACTCAACCCGGTGGCCTCGTCAAGCTCCGCGGTCACCTTTTTTTGAAAAATAAAATGGCAATTGCAAAAATGCACATGTTTGTATATGTGCTAAAATGCGCTTTTTTGTGATCATGTGAATATGTGCATTTGTGAAAATGTGCACATTTGTATATATGTGAATGTGTGCATTTGCGACAATGCACATTTTCGTGCATATGCAAATACGCACATTTTTGTGATCACCATTTTATTTTTCAAAAAATGGTGATCATGGAGCTTGAGGATGCTGCCGGGGTGAGTGTGGGCTGCTCGCAGAGTGCAGGCAGGGGGTGAATGGGGGCAGGGGCTTGGCAAGCAGGGCCTCCAAATCTGACTCAGAACCTGAACCATGGTCAGCAACAATGGCCTACCTCTCATGGAGGTGATAAATCTGTGTTTGAGCAATACCAGTTCAGTTTGCAGATGGGCATTCAGATGACTGAATGTTCCTCTGCAGAGAAATCTTCCATGACAGGGGGAAGGGTTCTAGTCCAGCCTGAAAACTCAGTTTTTTCCTGTGATGGAGGATTCAGTCAGGCGAGCCTATACCTGCAGCTTGAAGTGGTATAGAATGCTCTTCGAGAGCTAAGGCAAGTGAAGAAAGAGGTGGAGGACTATTTAAACCAGCTTTCCCCAACCTGGTGGGCTCCAGATGTGTTCACTACAACTCCCTTTATCCCCAGCCAGCATTGGCTGGTTGGGGCTAATGGGAATTGTAGTCAAACACATCTGGAGCCCCCCAGGTTGGGGAAGGCTGGTTTAACCTTTTATTGCCCTTGGCTAACCAAAATAGAAAGATGCTGGGAAGAGGGAAAGCAAAACCATTTTGGGTAAAAAAACCCAGAAAGGTCTCTTTAGTTACTTGACTGACAAGGAACCTAACCATGTCATCCTATACATGTGTGCTCAGAAGTAAGCCCCACTGAGTTCAATGGAACTTACTCCTAGGTACGTTCATATAGGGTTACAAAGGGTATTGTTGACTATGTTCTTCCTGTTTTGTGAAACAGCATGTTGTCTTTAAATGTGTAAAAGCTTAACGATGTGAAATGGTGTATTTATAACTTAAGTAAAAGTATTAGGAGAAGAGAGTCTTTGAAGCAGACACTTTAAAATGTGCTTCTGACATGTAGATCCAAGAGTACCAAATAATTCCAGGGATATGAAACATCTCATAACCCACGGAAATCAAATAACAGTATTTATCTGACAGCCATTACATGCATGGGCAAAAGATTGGTGTCATTAGCAGTGCAATCATCACACACTATGACACACTACTAATATTTTAGGTGAGAGAAACAAATTGTTTCTGTAATCTACCTGTTCTCCATTAGCATGGGAGAATGGTTGCTTCACTCAGAAATGTTGCATCTAGTTGTTTCAAATGTAAGTGGTTTTCTTTCCAGCTTTTAAAAGTCAGCCTGAAAAATCCCTGGATAGAGTGGAGAGAAGGGTCTCTCAAGGACATCTGAAGTCGCCGGAGTTTTTTTTTTCTGAAAGAGCATCTGTTCCTCTGACATGACAGCAGCAATTTAGCAAGTGCCATTTTTTTCACCATGTAGTGATGGCAGAAATGTCACCTGTTGAATTTCTGCCTTACATGTTGTTGCTGTTATGGCCATGCCCAGTGGAGGCTGGTGACTCTGTCAGTGGGGCAGTGAATCCTCTCTGGGTTTCAGAAAACCTGCCGAGAAAAGCATCTCAACCACAATGACATTTCTTCACATGAGTGAAATTCATGATCAAGAATTTAAATAAATTAAATAATGTTTTAAAAGATAAATTCTGATCAAGAGTTTGCCCATTTCTCCTCTGCCTAGCATGAATTCTGCTTTCTTTGAAGAGGACTGTATTTTGAATGAATCATTATTTAGGGATGCTGATTTAGGGTGGCCAAATATGAACTAGAACAGAATTCCTGTATCTCTCTACATAAGAAGCAGCACCTGCCAAATGGAGCTCTATGTAAGTTTACATCTAGTTGTCTTATGTTGGTTTCATTAAGAGTTAACCCAGCATTCTTAATTTTTTAATTCAAAATTCTAAAAATTAGAGGTGATTAGCTCAAGCTTACTTTGAAGTCTTTACCCCAGATCCCATAAACATGGGTTCTTGTAGTAGTTACAATGTTTTGCTGTAGTTACAATGTGGTGAATGGGACAGCAGCAGGCAGCCATCCTTTTAACATTGGTTTGACGTGCAGAAATCAGTAGCGAATCTTCTCATGGCATGGCCAGTGACTCCAATGTCAGTGGGGTGGTAATTCTGGTCTGGGTTTCAGTCAGAGCCAGAACCAGTCAGAACTCTAAAGGAGCTATCCAAGGTGCTGGACCTATTTTGGAGGTAGGGTACTGCACCTTGGATAGCTCCTTTAGAATTCTGACTGAAACCCAGAGAGGATTCACTGCCCCACTGACATCAGAGTCACCAGCCTCCACTGGGCATGGCCATAAACACTACCACTTTCTAGTTGCTGCATATCAAATTGCTGTTCAAGGGAGAGCTACCAAAGGTGGCCCAAATGTCATGGCCACTCTGGTTGCAATCCTGTACCCACCTACCTGGGAGTAAACCCCACTGAACTGAATGGGATCTACTTCTGATTAGACATGCATGGGACTGATTAGCACTCTAAGAATTCTTAGAAGCACTCTTTTCTTAATTATTACTTTATATGTTCCGGAGCTGAATCTGACATTGAAAAGTGGTTCTGGAATTGATCTGTGATGGGCCACTGCTCATATTAAGCACAATGCAGCCCTCAAAGCATGCGAGGAAGTAATCAACTGAGCAAGAATCTATCACTTCAAACAGAAGCTAAGCATTGAATTCTTGTCTGTTGTTCCTGAAGAGCAAGCAGTGTCCTTCTGAAGCAAGGTGTTCACTGTCGGCTTCAATGTGACCTTGCCTTTCCTCTCATTATCTTCCACTTATTAACCCTGATCTAATTGTTATTGATAGCTTCATTATTCTACCTGGGACAGCAATGATGCTCTTGCTGGCCTTGCCCCAGGTGATCAGAAGCTCATTTCATGTTTTGGATAGTTCTCTGGCCAGAGGATGGGGAGAAAAGCGACTTTCCTATAAGGAGGAGAAAGGCATCTGGACATAATTCTGCCAGGTCTGGAGGCTACTATACTGTCTGAATATCATCCAAAGGAAAATTTGCAGTCCCCTTCCCTTTGCATCATTTTCTTGAATAACTCCCCCCTCCCCCACATACTTCAGTTTGTCCCATAGGACATAAACATACAAGTAACATAAAGGTTTAAGTAGATGTATATGTTGCCCTGTGGGGAAAATAGCAACTTTAGAGTTGATTCTAATTGGGAAAATGGCAAATAGCCTTTCCCACCCTGATTCCCTCCAGATGTTTTAGACTACAAGTCCCATCAGTCCCCAGCCAGCATGGCCAATGATCGGGGTGATGGGAGTAGGAGTGCACGAAAGCCACTTACCTGGTCTCGCAGCTTGCTTTGCGGTGGGGGGGAGGCGCTTTGCTGCTCCCTCTGAAGTTCAGGCCCGGGGGGAGAGGCTTCCCGCCTCGCCCGGCCGAAATTCAGGCCGGGGGAGAGGTTTCCCACCTCGCCCGGCCGAAATTCAGGCCGGGGAGGAGGCGCCTCGCCTCGCCCAGCCGCGAAATAAAAAGTTTTTTTTTAAAAAAAACGCCCCCGTGATAGGCTACGTGACGATTAACGTAGCCTATCATGGCTAGATCTGCAAAGTCAGCCGTGATAGGATACGTTAATCGTCACATAGCCTATCACGGGTGACTTAAAAAAAAGAAAAAGCGCGTACGCAAATGGCGGCCCCCATAGGGAGCCACCATTCACGTTCCTTATTTGGTCGCTGTAGTCTACGTAAATCTTTATGTAGACTATGGCGAAAATAAGGGCAACGCAAATAGCGTTGCCCTTATTTTCGCCGTAGTCTACGTAATCTTTACGTGGACTACAGCGACCAAATAAGGAACGTGAATGGCGGCTCCCTATGGGGGCCGCCATTTGCATATGCGGTTTTTTTTTTTAAGTCACCCGTGATAGGCTACGTGATGATTAACATAGCCTATCACAGCTGACTTTGCAGATCTAGCCGTGATAGGCTACGTTAATCGTCACGTAGCCTATCACGGGGGCGTTTTTTTTTTTTTTTACTTTTATTGGAATGGCGGCGGCGGCGGCCGGTTGAAAGACCTGCTGCTGCCTCTGCCCCTGTCGAAGACCTGACGAACCACCGCCGGGACCCGCTGCCGGGAGGGACATTCGGGAAAGGTAAGTCCCGTCCCGGGGGGGGGGTGCGGGGGCGGGGGGGGTGCGGAGAATTTCTCCCCAAAACTACTTTGGGGGGCCGAACACGTTGGCACTCGGGCCCCCGAAGTTTCAGGGAGAAATTCTCCCCCATCCCTAGATGGGAGTTGCCATGCAAAACATCTGTAGGGCACCAGTTTGGAGAAGGGTTAAGCTCTCCTTTGCCCAGCATGACAGTCCTGATAGTTGGGAATATTGCAACCTTGTTTGCAAGTTATTGGAAAGGGACAGTCTTACAGTTAGTTAGTTCATGGGAATTTTGACCACAGCTAGCCTCAGGATCTCTATAGCCTACCACATGGTTTCCTGTGATTTCTTCCTTTTGCTCCCCCCACCCCCGACCTTTCTCCATTATTGGGAGCGCAAGTGTTTGCTCTCTTGCTCCAGCCTGTGTAATGGAACACAAAATAGACTGGACAAACTTCTTTTGAAACTCTATGCTGTGCCGGCATCGTACATGCAAGAATATTTGTGAGTAAGCTGTTTCCTTCCTTCCTTCCTTCCTTCCTTCCTTCCTTCCTTCCTTCCTTTCAGTGAAGGAAGGCATGGTCTCCTCTCCTAAGATAGCTCTGTGCGCTTGTGGGACTGGTAAACCCTAATTCTTGTTTGCTTTTTTGTTTTGCTCTGCTAATTGCCATTCTAACAGGAGACATCATTACTAATAATCCCATCACTTATTAGGGTAGCCAGATACAGAAGTGCAGCTTTAGTAGCTGTGTAGTAAATTTCAATTCGTGTGTAGTTTGTGTGACAGTCTACACCTGCTGAAATCCCCTCTTCTGCATGGCTATTAAAGATGCACGAATCTAGTCCTCATTTGCATCTGGCCACCCTAGTCCTGATCTGAATCGGGCCTCCTGATTGTTGTTGTTGTTCAGTCGTTCAGTCGTGTCCGACTCTTCGTGACCCCATGGACCATAGCACGCCAGGCCTTCCTGTCCTGCGCTCTCTCCCGGAGTGTGCTCAAGTTCATATTCATTGCATCCGTGATGCTATCTAGCCATCTCATCCTCTGCTGTCCCCTTCTCCTTTTGCCTTCAGTCTTTCCCAGCATCAGGGTCTTTTCCAGAGAGTTTTCTCTTCGCATTAGGTGGCCAAAATATTGGAGCTTCAGCTTCAGTATCTGTCCTTCCAATGAGCACTCAGGGTTGATTTCCTTTAGGATGGACTGATTTGACCTCCTTGCAGTCCAGGGGACTCGTAAGAGTCTTCTCCAGCACCACAGTTCGAAAGCATCAATTCTTCGGCGCTCAGCCTTCCTTATAGTCCAGCTCTCACAGCCATACATTACTACTGGGAAAACCATAGCTTTGATTAGATGGACCTTTGTCGGCAAGGTGATGTCTCTGCTTCTTACTATGCTGTCTAGGTGTGCCATAGCTTTCCTCCCAAGGAGCAAGCGTCTTTTAATTTCATGGCTACAGTCACCGTCTGCGGTGGAGCCCAAGGAAATAAAATCTGTCACTGCTTCCATTTCTTCCCCTTCCATATGCCAGGAAGTGATGGGGCCAGATGCCATGATCTTCGTTTTTTTAATGTTGAGTTTCAAACCAGCTTTTGCACTCTCCCCTTTCACCCTCAACAAGAGGCTCTTGAGATCCTCTTCACTTTCTGCCATTAGGGTGGTACCATCTGCGTATCGGAGGTTGTTGATAATTCTCCTGGCAATCTTAATTCCGATCTCTGATTCATCCAACCCGGCATTTCTCATGATGTACTCTGCATATAAGTTAAATAAGCAGGGCGACAATATGCAACCTTGTCGTACTCCTTTCCCAATTTTGAACCGATCGGTTGTTCCATGTCTGGTTCTTACTGTTGCTTCTTGACCCTTGTACAGGTTTCTCAGGAGACAGGTAAGGTGGTCTGGTACTCCCATCACTTTAAGAATTTGCCACAGTTTGTTGTGATCCCAAAACCATGGGGAATCCTAATCATGCATTTCCCATGTCACATCTAATTTAGCCCTTAGTTTTCCTACATCTATTGCAAATGCCAGCGAAAAAAACTATTTTGCACTTGAAAGTATTGTGAACCAAAGCAAATTGATGAACCCATGAAATTTCCTCAGAGTACAAAGTGATATTTTTCTAAAACAAAAGAATATTTTATAATAAGTGTTACACATTTGATAGGCTACATGACGTGATAGGCTACATGACGATTCACGGGTGTGTTTGTTTGTTTTTTTACTTACTTCTTTATTTTGTAATGGCGGCGGCGGCAGCCGGCCGGCAGACCGGCCGCCGCCCCCGCCCCCGACGAAACACTGCCGAACCGCCGCCGGGTCCCGCCGCCGAGAGGGACATTCACTGAAGGTAAGTCCCATCCCAAGGGGGGGAGGGGGGCCAGCGGAGAATTTCCCCAACACTTTCAGGGGGCCAAATGCCTCAGCGCTCAGCCTCCCGAAGATTCGGGGAGAAATTCTCCGCCATCCCTACTAGCTTGTAGGATTTTGAGCATAACTTTGCTGGCATGTGAAATGAGCGCAATTGTGCGGTAGTTTGAACACTCTTTGGCGATGCCCTTCTTTGGAATTGGAATGTAAACTGACCTTTTCCAGTCTTGCGGCCACTGTTGAGTGTTCCAAATATTTGGCATATTGAGTGCAGCACTTTAACAGCATCATCTTTTAGGATTTTAAATAGCTCAGCTGGAAGACTGTCATTTCTGCTAACTTTGTTGTTACTAATGCTTCCTAAGGCCCACTTGACTTCACTCTCGAGGATGTCCGGCTCAAGTTCAGTGACCTCACTATCATGGCTATCAGGGACATTAAGATCTTTCCTGTATAGTTCTTCTGTGTATTCTTTCCACCTCTTCTTAATCTCATCTGCTTCTGTTAGGTCCTTGCCTTCTTTGTCCTTTATCATGCCCGTCTTTGCACAAAACGTTCCCTTGAGATCTCCGATTTTCTTGAAGAGATCTCTAGTCCTTCCCATTCTGTTGTTTTCCTCGATTTCTTTGCATTGTTCATTTAAGAAGGCTTTCTTGTCTCTCCTTGCTATTCTCTGGAACTCTGCATTCAGTTGGGTATATCGTCCCCTTTCTCCCTTGCTTTTCGCTTCCCTTCTTTCCTCAGCTAATTGTAAAGCCTCATCAGACAGCCACTTGGCTTTCTTGCATTTCTTTTTCTTTGGGACGGATTTTGTTGCTGCCTCCTGAACAATGTTACGGACCTCCATCCATAGTTCCTCAGGCACTCTGTCTATCAGGTCTAATCCCTGAAATCTATTCCTCACCTCCACTGTATATTCATAAGGGATATGATTTAGGTCATACCTGAATGGTTTAGTGGTTTTCCCTACATTCTTCAATTTCAGCCGAAATTTTGCAACAAGAAGCTCATGATCTGAGCCACAGTCAGCTCCAGGTCTTGTTTTTGCTGACTGTATGGAGCTTCTCCATCTTTGGCTGCAAAGGACATAATCAATCTGATTTCGATATTGACCATCTGGTGATGTCCATGTGCGGAGTCGCCTCTTGTGCTGTTGGAAAAGAGTGTTTGCTATGATCAGCGTGTTCTCTTGGCAAAACTCTATTAGCCTTTGTCCTGCTTCATTTTGTACACCAAGGCCATGCTTGCCTGTTATCCTGGTGATTTCTTGACTTCCTACTTTAGTGTTCCAATCCTCTATGATGAAGAGGACATCTTTTTTTGGTGTTAGTTCTAGAAGGTGTTGTAGGTCTTCATAGAACCGATCAACCTCAGCTTCTTCGGCATCGGTGGTTGGGGCATGGACTTGAATTACTGTGATGTTGAATGGTTTGCCTTGGATTCGTACTGAGATCATTCTATCGTTTTTGAGATTGTACCCCAGTACTGCTTTTCCCACCCTTTTGTTGACTATGAGTGCTACTCCATTTCTTCTAAGGGATTCTTGCCCACAGTAGTAGATATGATGGTCACCTGAATTAAATTCGCCCATGCCTGTCCATTTTAGTTCGCTGATTCCCAAGATGTCGATGTTCAGTCTTGCCATCTCATGTTTGACCACCTCCAGCTTACCTTGATTCATTGATCTTACATTCCAGGTTCCTAAACAATATTGTTGTTTACAGCTTCGGACTTTCTTTTCACCACCAGACACATCCACAACTGAGTATCCTTTCGGCTTTGGCCCAGCCGCTTCACTCTTTCTGGCGCTACTTGGAAATACCCTCTGCTCTTCCCCAGTAGTATATTGGACACCTTCTGACCGGAGGGGCTCATCTTCCGGCATCATCTCTTTTAACCTTGTGATATGTTCCATGGGGTTTTCTTGGCCAGAATACTGGAGTGGGTTGCCATTTCCTTCTCCAGTGGACCACATTTTGTCAGAACTCTCTGCCATGACCTGTCCGTCTTGGGTGGCCCTGCACGGCATAGCTTATGGCTTCACTGAGTTACACAAGCCCCTTCGCCACAACAAGGCAGTGATCCATGAAGGGGAGAGATGGATTAAATCCCTCCAAAAACCACCCCTGCAGGTGCTATTTCATGCAAGTAGCACCTGCAGGAGGAAATAGTCACTTCAGGGTGATTTTCAGAAGAGAAAACATCAGGGTGAGAGAGGGTTAATCCCTCTCCCCAAGTGCTGTTCTCCCAGTATGGATCAGGGTCCCTGTAGCTGCTTTTATTAAAGAAAGAGGAATGGCAGTTCCAAGCCATTCTCTCAGGATGGAGTCCGAAAGCACATGAGGCAGCCACCTTGCTGAAGGTCTGGGTTTGGTCAGTGTAGCCACCTTCGGTTCCACAATGGAAGAAAGGTGGGATATAAATGTAATAAATAAATCAGCACTTTATTTATTACATTCCTACACCTCCCAATAGCCAAAGCACTCTGGGTGGTTCACAACAATTAGTTAAAAACATTTTAATGTAACATGCGATTTGGCCCCAAGCGCATTTGCCCAAATCATTTCACTCTCATGAGGCTGCAACCTTGGTCCTGTCTACATGGCACCACTTCCACCCTTCACTCCATCACAACTGCAGAGCATTTCAGCTTCAAATTAGCTTCTGCTGGGATACACTCGCGATTTACTGCGGGCTTCCCTAACAGACTCCGCCGTGCCCTTTTTTTGCCATTATACTTTAATGCAGTCCTGTGAGCGTGGGGGTGCAACACTTCAGTGGCTGTTTTGTATTTTAGGAGTTCTGTTGTGTCTTTCCATCCTTTGTTAGGTAAAAAGTGGGTGTTCTGTGTTCCTTCATTTCCACACCATCTGTTTGTCAGCCCCCAGGCTCAGACTCTCGCAATGGTTCGCACTCACCTGCATGAGTGGCACATGCCTAGCCATCACTCTGAGATGGTGGCTGGAGTGAAGTTTTTCCTCCCCCAAGACCACCCCCCAGCCCTTGAGCACTGAGTCCAAAAAATATGAAGCTGCCAAAATGTGTGTAAGTGTGATTAAATAAATGAAAGTGCCTCTCTGTGCCTCTGTAACTGCACAACTGCAAAGGCGGGGGAGTAAAGGGGCGTCACAGAGTGATGCAAGCACTACACATGCCTACAACATGCCCAGTGCAAGATGTGAAGTTGATTTGGGGAAGGGACAGATAGCTCCCAACCATGGGAAAATCCGCAGCAAATGAAAAACATCACAGCAGAACACCTCCTTGGAAATCTGCATTTTCCAAGAGAAAATCATGGATGGCTGCGAAGTGGCGACTGTGTCATCTGTCCCAAAGAACCTCGACTCGCAGCCGCCTCAGAGTGAAAGGCTCATGTAGATGGGGCCCTTGAGAACCATCCATTCTTTGAAAGTGGATGCAGCCATGGCTTCTCATCTCCCTGCTCTTTTTGCCAGTCCCATTGCCCATCCTTTGCCCCCACCTGGTCTGGGGCAAAATAAGAGTCCTACTTGCTTACTGTGTGCAACAGGGTTCGATGCAGAAGATTCCTGCAGCGGCAGACCCAAGTCAACGGGATGGCTCTTTGGCTTGCAACCTGACTTTCTCACATAGGGTTGAACTTGAGCAGATGCAAAAGGGATCCTGGCAGGAGCTCACTTTCATTTTTCCTTACAGACTCATGATCAGAGTTTAATGCAAGGGTGTGGAATCATCCAAATATTGTTGGACTGCAGCCCCTATCCTCTCTCACTATTGTCTGTGCTGACTAGAGCTGATGGGAACTGCAGTCCAACAATAGCTGGAGGACCACATGTTCCCCACCCCTGGTTAGAGATGTGAAGGCCTGGAAGAAAACCAGAAAAATTAAGGGGAAAAACAGGGTTTTTTCCATCCCCCCCCCCTACCATTTTTTGCTTTGTTTTTCCAAACAACTGGAAAAATGGAACAGCTTTAGATTATGAAATATTTTCTTTTAGAATTTAAGACAAGTTGTTTATACATTGTTACCAAGCCTTTTATTCCCCCTACCCAATGATTTCTAAAAAATTCTGTAATAAGGCTTTTATAGAAAGACTAGAGAGGTAAAATGTCTGGAAATAATGGAACGTAAGGAAAAATGTTTTTAATCCTATATGTAAAATTCTATGCATAGTCATTTCTAATTAAAATTATTGATCCAATGTAGCTTTTACTGATAGACATTTTGAGATGTTCCAAGTCATGTTCACTTGCCCAATGTGTGAATAGAGTCACCATATCATAATATGGAAGAAAATGTGCATTCTAATTTCTTGGCAGTTTGGGTTTTGTTCTACAGAGTCCTGTGTTTCTGGACTTGTCTTCCTCTGTCTCCAGTTCTTTCTGCTTCTTCTGGCTTCTAGGATGATTCAGATGTTTCAGGGACTACTTGATGAAGTTCCTTCTAGTCAGACATAAACTAGGAACCTAAAATATATTATGGATAACTTGATTTGCTCATAAAATTCATCATGTTTGGTATATTAAAATTTAAAAGTATAGTTTATTCAGACAAGAATTACACATTTACTAACTAGGGATGGGCAAACCCCATGAAGACCAGTCCAATGGGGGTCCGACGGGGGGAAATCTGGGCCCCTTAGTCTCACTGGATTTCCCCAGTGCCCTGCCCTGCACCCACCTGCCAGATTTCATGGGGCACCTTTCCAGTTTTAAAATGGTATTATGGGGGGAAATTGCATCTTTTACGCCATTTGGGGCCGTAAAGCACTTACTTCCTTGTAAATGGCAGTGGCAAAAGCACTTTTACAGCAGCAATGTACATAGATGTAAGTAGTTTATGGCCGCAAATGGCGTAAAATATGCAATTTATGGCTGTAATTTTCCCAAGGTCCATGAATGGTAGTTGCCATTCACGTACCTTGTCTTCTTAAAACCTGGAAGCTATCCCACATGGAGTCTGGCAGGTGCAGAGGTAAAGGTCGCCAGTCTGCTGTGGACCTCACAGGTCAGATTCTTGGGAATCCAGCCTTATTTGAGCCCGCAGCGGATTTCTCCAGCATTCCTATTACTACTAACTGACTTCACTTTTAAAGTTTTCAAATATCATGATAATTTTATAGGCAAACCAAGTTATACATAATATAACTTAAGAACATAAAGGCTGCTTAACCTGCCTAAAGCAGCATTCCTCAACTTGGTGCCCCACAGATGTTTTGGACTACAATCAATGGCCAGCATTCTTGACCATTGGCCATCCTGCCTGAGGCTGACAGGAGTGGACATCCAAAATATCTGGAGGGCACTTGGTTGGGAAAGGCTGTCTGAAAGCAACAAAGGGACTTTAAATCAGTACAGAGAGCTTAAAAATAAGTATTGCTCACTTTTCAATTTTCCCCAAAATTTCCAGGGTTTTTTCAGGAAAAAACTGAGAAAAACATTTTTTTCCATGGCTTCAAAATTTCCAGAAATTTTACATCTCTACACCTGATTTTTCAACTCATGGAGATGTATCTCCCCAAACCCACTCTGTACTCCAGCCTTCCCCAGCTTGGTACCCTCCAGATGTTTTGGACTTCAGTTCCCATCAGCCAGCATGGCCAATGGTCAAGAATGCTGGGATCTGTAGTCCAAAACATCTGGAGGGCACCACTTTGGGGAAAGCTGTTCTGCTTCAACAGCGTCCCACTGAAGTGTTCTCTTCTTTTCTGTTACCTCCCTCTAAGGTTGCCTCCCTCTCCTTTTTTAGCTGTGCTGACACCCAGTCACCCTTCTTTGGGCCACATGTGAAGCTTATATGGATAATCAATGGACCTTTCAAACTGCCATCTCTGTTCCTTCCTACTACAAACCTGCATGCAGTGGAGTGACAGCTTGCCTGCCCTTGGGGAAATTAAACCATCAATTCGAATCCCACAGAGCTTTGAAAGGCCACCTTTATCCCTGCCCTCTCCCTACTGCTGTCTGCGCAGCTGGAAGCTCTCCTCAGAAGGGAATGAAGAGCAATCAATAGCTTCTCCAAAGAAGATGCCATTGGCAGCCCGGGAGCGCTTAACTGCAGTGAACCACATGCTGTTGATTAAGATACCTGGGTGGGGGCTGATTGATTTGTCTGTCTCAATAGCATGCTAACCAGCCACTCTTCATTCTGCTGCTCACGCTTCTTGACAAGGTCTGACTGGAGAAAACCTTCCAGAAAAAAACAAAGTTTAAATCTGCACACAAATATTAGACAAGATACGTAAGAATGATACACGGGTCTTGGAAGTAATTCGGTGCAGAAGCCAGAACCCGTGACTCTCTGTAGCCTTGCTAGATAACAGCAGGGGCAGCTAGTTCCTAGGGTGGCCACTTTCACATCGTCAGAAAGGAGGACAATGATTACCTAAAATCTGCATAAGCTAATTGACTTGTACAGATGCAAATTTAGAAATAATTAATATAATCCAATTAGAATGTTCAAAACATCTGGAGAGCTACCTTGAGCCTATCCCTGATCTCGAAGATACCAGGTTGGGGAAGGATGGTTAACCTGTTGCAAAGGAGGGGTGGGGATTTTGGCAGGGGCATGTTGTTATACAAGTCTGACAAAAGCTTTACCTGCTGAAATATCCTCCCTGTACAATTGTGACAGGCACAGAAGGCCTTCCTCTTTGCATCGGTTACCTGGTCATTTATAAATATACCTGCTCTCCTAGCTTGTATTAATAACAGCAGAAGCATTTAACAGTACAGTATTTTGTGTGGCACCCATTCCCTGCCTCTAGATGCATCATTGCTCTTTATATATCCTCTTGTCTTGTACTTGTACTCTCACTTTCTAGCTGTGAATTCAGAGCTTTGCATTCACAGATATGGCTCTGTCCCCCCCCCACTCCAAATAGATTTTAAACCGTCTGAGCAATTAGCCTAATAAGTACAGATAATCTTGGCAATGATTTCCACTGATAGTGCCTCTTAACTAAATTCAGAGCAAGAGTAGACTTCTGTAGAAGGTACATTTCCAGTAATAATAATAATAAAAAAAAAAATCAGTCTATATAATTACACCTTTGGGAACTTTCCTGTATCCCAGCCACCAGGTGGCAATTTCACCACATTATATGTTCCATTAGGTAGGCAATGGCCTAAAGTGGTATGGAAAGATGAATGTATTTTCAGTCTATTAATTCTGCAAAAGGATCAGGACATTCCAATGTTGCAAGCAGGGGCAAAGGCTGTCTTTGATGCAGGAATTTGATTCTCTGTATGTGTACGACAAAGTGAGGGTCCTTTTGTTGTTGTTGCTCTGTTCCAGTTCATTCTCTCTCTCTCTCTCTCTCTCTCACACACACACACACACACACACATATATATATATATATATATATATATATATATATATATATATGAAAGCGAACTGTAGGTTCATATTAAACCAGGTAGGCAAAGTTTATTCACATTCAACTTGGGTTGTTTTCTTCTTTAATGTTCCATTTGTAGATGGGGAAACAAATACTTTTGTCTTCATCAAAAAAATCTGAGATAATCTCAAGATCAGTTCACTTTTGACACATCTGTCCTAATATCTGTGTCTCTGTATATGTGTGTGTGTGTTTACACGTTGCAAATAATTTTGTAATTCATATTATGCTCACAATTTTTCAAAATTAAGAGCTACATGTATACATACAAATTCATGCCTGTGACATCTTATAAGAACCAAGTTTATCATTTTGATCACATTCAAGACTCTTAATAAAGTTCTTAAGAGATTATCCTATATTTTATCAGTCTAAATCTTAACAAAATATACTCCAGTTTCGGGAAGGAAAAAAAAGAGAGGGAGAGAGAGAGAGTCTGATTTTGTTCACCCTTCTAACAAGCTGAAGCAAAGATCTAAATACCTGGGTCATGTATTTGCCTAATTGTCCTCCCCTACATCCATTTACAAGCCCTTCAACATAAGAGGAAACCTTCTTAATTATTCAGTCTGTGTGCCAAGTTCAGACAGCAAGGGCACATAGAAAGACATTCTAGGTGACAGCCCACAGCAGTCTCCTTCTTCTGGACACTTGCCAAAGCTTGTGCCTGATCGCCTTTTGAAAGCATTGCAAGTGATCTTTCATTGGTGAAGGCTTTTAATGGATGGGATTAAACTTGCACTTGTGTATGAAAGAAGAGCAGTGAAGTTCAACACATAAATAAAAAAGGAAGGCATGGTTGGTTTGTTTTTTATAGATATTAAATTTGTTTCCTGCCTTTCTTCCAAAGTAAAGATATTGCACCAAATGTATTTTATGTTTGAAGACTTTAAACTGGCAACCCTTGCATCAGTTTGCTGGTTTTCTCTTCAATTTAATATAAATACATGGGTTTAAAACAAACACACACAACCCAGCAAAAGTGCCAGCATTACCACCAGACACCCTAGCTCCTCAGCAGGCCCACCCCTTATTTATTTATTTATTTATTTATATCCCACCTTTTTTCCTCTTCGAGGAACCCAAGGTGGTGTACATAATCCTCCTCCTCTCCATTTTAACCTCACAACAACAACAACCCTGTGAGGTAGGTTGGGCTGAGAGCCTGTGACTGGCCCAGTCACCCAGTGAGCTTCCACGGCCGAGTGGGGACTAGAGCCCAGATCTCCCGGCTCCCAGTCCAGCACTCTAGCCACTACACCACACTGGCTCTCCTTTTCCCCCAACCACCAATCACTTATTGGTTTCCCAGCTTTTGTGCAGTTGCCCCCCCCCCCATTCTAAATGCTTAAAATGCCTCTCCTGAGGTTTAGTTACTGGCTGGAAGAGTTTAAAGCTAAAATATGCTGGTATTTTTCCCCGCCTCTTGTTTGCCTTCACCCCCACTCCCTTTGTCTTTGGCTCCACCCAACACTGGAATGCAGCCCCCCAAAGCTTCTCAAAATTGTAAGGTGGCCTTCAGGCTGAAAGAGGTTCAACACCACTGCAGTAAAGGGTTACTAGGTCCCAGGGTGACTCTTCCCATCCAGACTGCCAATTGTCTCCACATGTAAAGAGTTAAGGCTTCCAGATCATGCCACAACCTTATGTGAGCAACAACAGCATCTGTTATGTCTGGCTTCCACCTGCCTGTGGTCCAGCACAGACTCCAGTCATACACCTTGTTGAAGTTCAGGGCAGAGATTCTCAAATGCCGTTTTCTTCCCCTGCTTTCTACCTTGGGAGGTCATTCCATGACATCTTGTGAAATGAAGAAAGTGGTAATTAAACAGAAATGTTTGGATAAGAGTCAGGTTTTGAATTTCTCAATGTTCAATGGTATATTTGATTTTAAAAACACACACACACGTGCGCGTACATTAACGGGCTGGGTGTTCTTCCAACTGAACTAGTTCCAGTGTTCAATCAGGGTGAAAACCATCGTTTCAGAGAATTAACAACCCTACTAGTTCTTCTATTGACTGTCCAACCATATCAAAATAAAACATTTAACACTCTGAGTATTAGATGTTAGATCTGCAGATTTCTACCATAATTGAAAGATATTATTGCACTTGGCGATAGCAAAAGCACTGAAGCTTCCACACCATCCACTGCAAAATGAAAATGAATGGAGGAAATGACATCTTAATAAAAATAATGAAATTCAAACCTCCAGTGAGGTATAGTGTATAATCCATTACATGGGGATTAGATGCCTCAAGGATATGAGATTATTGATTTGACATAAATCATATGGTTTTGTAACTAGAGGACAGCTGAAAACTGGCAGCCGGGTAAGACATGGGGCCAGATTCTCCTCTTTATGTAAAAGAAGTTGGACAGCTTGATGGAAAGGATTTACTTTATTAGGCAATAGTCTTTTTCAGGCGTTTGGTGTAGTACAATGAATGCATGTGGGGTGGGGCAGCCTTACAGTAGTAGGGTTCTCTGGTGGTATAGTGATTAATTTTGATGTGCAGGTACATCATGACAGTGCCCAAAGCCACACATCCAAGCAGAGTCCAAAACTGCAGGTAGCGGTGTTGCTCCATATCAGAAAACAATTTCTGAGAGTTTTCATCTGCTGGGAGCCTGTCTTTTGTAAAGCTAATGGGTCTTAATTGCCTCTTCTACACCAAACTACCTCAAAATACTTTACATTACAACAAGGAACAATATATGTTAGTGGGAACGTTCATTTCCCCCCAGGTACTCTGAGGAGTGCACCTAAACTTGGGGTGTGCGGGGCGGGAACACACTCTGAGGGGGGTGGCAGATGTTAATGTCGCTGCTAATAAAAAGTGCCATCCCTGCATCCCTTGTCACCATTACACCACTGGGCTGCTGGCCCTACTTATGAACATTAAATAGAAATTACCTAGGGAGGTAGTGGGTTCTCCCACACTGGAGGCATTCAAGATGAAGCCGGAAAGCCATCTGTCAGGGATGCTTTGACTTAGATTCCTGCATTGAGCAGGGGGTTGGAGTTGATGGCCTTGTAGGCCCCTTCCAACCCTACTATTCTATGATTCTATGTATAGAACGTTCCCACACATAAACTGTACTTGAACAGGAATCCTGTCTTTGCAGGGCTCTTGAGTGCTTACAGAGAGCCCTCCCAAAGCATCGGATATTTACAGATGTGAAGATGAACACATGTTGTCTGGATGGAGCCTGCTTCCCCTCATGTGCGTTCGTTCCACTGACCTGAATGCCTGAAAAGGGCTACAACCTGTTCTTTAATGAGTTTTTATAAGGCCCTTTTTGAAGGCTCTGGATAGTTTTGAAAACATCAGTGCAGCCATATCTCTGATAAAATCAAAAAAGAAAAAAAATGTCCTAAAATTACTTGTGAATATCTTGAATATATTTTATCTTTAAACACACAATGTGTTTTGAGCTCAAGTGTTGACAAGTTTAGGAAACTCTTTGCAAAGAAGCTTCTGCAAGCCACGAGTTCTTCCTGAATGCCTCATGAAGAGGGTATGATCACGTGGTCTCACAGGAGTTCAGTAAGCGCTGCCAGGTTGGAGAACCTGTCTTAAGACTAGAGAGTCTTGTGCTGGGGGCATTTTTCAAGTAAAAACCAACAAAAAAATAGAAAGAAGATCCTTCAGCCACCTCCCAAACTTAAAAACCCTTTCCCCCTCCCCAAGGTGAAAATTATTCCAAATTCTCCCCCTCCCTGTGAAAGAGGTAGAAAAAGCAATGCCTCTTTCGCAGGGAGAGAAAAAATTCCCAAAGATAGGGGGCAGGATTCAGCATGGCACTAATAACTGTATAATGTAGGTGACATCTCTAAGGGTTCTTGAGGTGGTTAACAATAAAATACAGATAAAATAATGTTATAATTAAAACATAGCACATCAGATAAAAACACAGCAATAAGAAGAAATAACATCACCCATCAGATTAAAATCTAGTTCAGCAACTACTCAGGCGAAGCACCAGAAACTTGTCTAAAGAAAAATCTTATTGCCTGCCCATGGAAGGACAACCGAGATGATCTCCCTTGTCAGGAAAGTCCAGAGCCTGGCATCCACCGAGAAGGCTTTTAAACTCTTTTTGTATGTCAGTTGGTTGTAGGCACTATCATGATGATGCTATAAAGCAGAACCTAAGTACTGATAGGCCCTGCATCTAAAATCCACTATTGATAAAAGAGCCATTGTTTAACAATTCTCTATCAGCAGGTTGAAATGGGCTGAAAAAGCTGGGAGGCCCCTATAGTTTTGAAGACCCAAAAGGCAGAACATATATCAAGCCGCAATTGACTGGAGAAACATTTCTGAGAACTCTTCATCATGCTCCAGGGTGGCTGCTTTGGAATTGTGGACTATGCAAAGGCTAGTTGTATTTGAATAATTCTGATCATCTGCTATATATCAAACCTAAGTACTTCAAAGTGAAAACTAGTACGCTGTGACTTCTGTCATTGTGTGCTACCATGAGATTATGAGCATATCAATGTGAGTTTTATTTCAAAGTGATTCTGTAAGAACACTACATGAATGCAGCTCTAAAAAAAGTTCAACAAAAAAAGAAGCAGGAAAATTGTGGCAAAACATTGCAGGTGCCCTCAAGTTAAAATGATAGGAATTTTCTTGGTGCTTAAAAAAAAAACAACACCCAACCCTTTTGGAAACTGACAGAGGCAATAACAATAGAAATAAACATTAGTGACATTTAAGCAGACAGACATAATTGGATCTCCCCAGAAGCCCTTTTCTCCTAGAGGCAATTATACTTCATGAAATTTTCATTCCTGCTGATGCACTAATTCCACAAGATTATTATCTTAATTACAGAAGGGCTAGCAATGTTACATGGCACATTAAAATCCACAAAAGTAGCAGGTGAGTGGATTGACTGGAACTATGTGTATGTATTACACGGCACCTTGGCAATTTATTGTTCTGGAAATATTACTTCCTTCAATTGCACACAGTGGTTTTGTAAGGCTATATTTATTCACTTTATTAACATGAAATCACACTTAGACTATGGGATTCATACTGAAAATTAAAGCATATCCAGCTAAACCTGAGCACTTTTACATCCTGTTGAGTTAAGGAACTGCTTAATTTTGGTTAGGACATATCCCTACATTCTGCAGGTAGTGTGCTGCAAACATCTAAAATGTGGAAATGAGGAATCTGTACATGCAGCATGTTCTCCATGCATAGGATCAGTATGGCAACAACATATTCTTATATCCAGAATTCTGATGAAAATGTAATTTCTTGACTTTTTAATATCCTTTCTATCAGTCCACACACATTGGATTTTTGGATCCATCTCTAGAGAACCCAGGTTGATTATGAAGACATTCACAGAGATTACAACTCCACAAGAAATTATTATTCTCCTGCCTTTGTACATTGAGGGTCCAAGTTCTGTAGGTCATATATAGAGAATATGGTATTGTTGTATATAAGATAACAGCATGACATACCTTTCTGTGCTCTATGAACAGAAGAAGAGCCATGCTGGATCAGACCAAGGGCCCATCTAGTCCAACATTCTGTTCACACAGTGGCTAACCAGCTGTCGATCAGGAACCCACAAGAAGGGCATAAGTACAACAACACCCTCCCACCCATGTTCCCCAGCAACTGGTGTACATAGGCTCACTGCCTCTGGTGCTGGAGATAGCACATAGCCATCAAGACTAACAGCCATTGATAGCCCTTTCCTCCAGGAATTTGTCTAACCCCCTTTTAAAGCTGTCCAAATTGGTGGCCATCACTATCACTGTGGTAGTGAGTTCCATAGTTTAACTATGCGCTGTGTGAAGACGTTCTTCCTTTTATCTGTCCAGTATCTCCAACCAATCACTACCTAGGATGACCTCAGGTTCTAGTATTTTGCGAGAGAAAGAAAAATGTCTCCCTGTCCACATTCTCCACACTATGCATAATTTTGTAGACCTCTATCATGTCTCTCCTTACCCTCCTTTTTTCCAAGCTAAACAATCCCAGCTGTTGTAACCTTCTCTCATAGGGGAGATGCTTCAGCCCCTTGATCATTGTAGTTGCCCTTTTCTGCACTTTTTCCAGCTCTACAATGGATTCATGAATGCAAAATGTATTTTCCCCCCAAACACCATCATTGTCAACCTTAAACTAAAATGATAGGTCCTACAACAAAAACATGGTGCTGTATTTATTTGGAACACGGACATGTCCAGTCCTTAAGGGGCAAGTTTCAATTTTAAATAAAATATCCAATGAATTACCATCAAAACAAAAACAAACTTAAGTCTCACACCCACTGACTTTAGACCTGTTCACAGAAACAGAAGGACCAACCTTAAAGGGGGGGGGGGAGATTCATGGTGAGAGTAGCCAAAAGTGGGAGGTGGCTTGTCATGAAAGATTTCCTGGTAGGCTGTGCTGAAACTTTTATCAGAACCTATGCTGTCGTATGAGGTTGTTTCTCCAAGGCCGAAAATAATGCTCTGTAGTGGTAAATAGGAATTAGTCTCACCTGTGGCTTTTGTGGAGGAGGAGAGCTCTTTGAGATTTCAGGAGCAAAATGGCATCCGGAAGCTAAGCCTACAAGGCGGCAATCAGGGGAGGGGGAGCTCAGTTTGTAGCAGCTTCTTCTTAAGGTCATATATGTCTCAGGTTTTGCCTGATGAACCCGGGAAAATCAGGGTTCTAAACTGTGTTAAGAGCCTCCACAGATAAGAGGAGGCTCTCTGCTGCAGACAGTCACTTTCTATACATGGAGGCAATGAGAACAAAACAGAAGGGGGCAGAGCTACTGCACTCATCCCCCCTTCCTATATGTCAAGTTTCATATACTTAGAATGCCTGCATAGGGCTATACATCACATACACACACACACTGTGAACCACTGTAGCGTAGTTATTCCATGTGAAGAAAGCCTAAGTGGCATTGGAGGCATGGGGTATGAGCTAGACCTTCAGTTGTAGTGGGGGACACTGTCCTATTGCCAGGGACTCAACTCTCCATCCGATTAGCTCCTGTATGTGGAAGAGGGGGAGGTGCCATCTTGCCTTCACTTTGGGCAGCAAAAGGTCTTGGGCTGGCCCTGGTATCAGAAATGAAATCCCCTTTTTCAAGAATGGTGTGCCAAATATGAGCTATTATCTCCTACGTTCAGCATGGCTTGCCAGCCATTCCCTGCCTTCCCTGTCATTGTTTATGTCTTCTCCCCTCCCTTTTCCTTATCTTGAGAAGAGAGAGGAGAGAAAAATCACCAGGAGGGATGATCATCAACACTTCAACTTTCCAGTGTTTTCTATGGCAAAGAGAGGGTATTCTCATAAGCCTTCAATGCCACTTAGGCTTTCTTCACATAGAGCTTTTATCCTGCAATTGAGATTGCTCCTTCATGGAAGTTTGCAGGCTCTTTACATGACACCATGAACCTCCAAGGCGTCTCCTGCACTAATGCCCTTTGTTCCATTTTTAAATAGCTCGCAGATAATGAGCCATCAAATTACCCCATTGTGTTCCTCTTGAATTCCCTCCATGAAAAGAGGAAAAGTGGCAAGAAGAGGAGCGAGATCAATGAAAGATAATGGAAGACTCAGATACGGGGAAAAGGAGGGGAGAAGGGGAAGGGGGAAAGGAAGCAGGTGAAAAAGGGAGTCATTGTGATCCTGCATTTAAAACAGAAGCAGAAAGACCCATTTTAAATGCAGGATTTAGGCTGGTGTAGAGATGCCCTTAGAATGGCCTCCTGAGTCAATCCACTCAGTGTGGATGAATTTGGTGCATTTTCATTAGCAATGAAGACCTCACCAAGAAAACTGGGAAATGAAAGATAGGCCCTTTGCTGCCTACAGCCTTCACCACTGCAGGTGTTTCACCTCCCTCTCTTCACAAGATATGTTTGGGAAAGTGGGGAAGCAGAGAAAATAGTAGCAGCAGGGAAAGTTGCAGATAGTGAAGAGATGGTGGGACTCCCCTAGGCCTCATCTTTCTAAGATTTAAGAGCTCGTGGGGAAAGTCTGCCCATAAAAGGCAAGATGTCTGGGAGATGGGTTTGTATGGAGGAACAACATTCATTCCTGTGAGCTTCACCACCAAGTCTAAGTTATAGGTTTTTTGTTTGGGAGACTTAAGCCTGAATCTCCTTCCTCAACCCCTTGTAATACAGGAATAATATCAGTGATCTACATCAGGGTTGAGCAGAAGGTAGATCAGGATTTCCTGGTCGTGAATGAGCAAAATATTTTAATCAAATATCCTTTGCAGTTTTGTCTGTTATAGATGGTAGGATAGGGTATTCTTTTAAAATGAGTCAGGCAATCTTTTATTCCATTCCACAGTTTAGCACCGTCATCCTTCATTTTATTTATTTACAATATTTGTATACCACTCCATATCTAAATGCAAAGAGAAAACTCTCTGGAAAAGACCCTGATGCTGGGAAAGACTGAAGGCAAAAGGAGAAGGGGATGGCAGAGGATGAGATGGCTAGATAGCATCACTGTTGCAATGAATATGGACTTCAGCACGCTCCGGGAGAGAGTGCAGGACAGGAAGGCCTGGCGTGCTATGGTCCATGGGGTCACGAAGAGTCGGACACAACTGAACGACTGAACAACAACCATATCTAAAACAGATTTCAGAGTGATGAACTAAAAACGTAAAACAGTAAAAGGAAAAAAAGACTCATGGCGCCCACACTGATTCTGCTTGCCCTTTGCACCTTCTTCTGTATTTACTTATACTATAACACTTTAAATCAGATGATTATTGTAACACTAAGGCTATACTCAGGGCCACGGTGGCTTAGTGGTTAAGACGCTGAACTGCAGACTGGAAGGTCGGCAGGTCAGCAGTTCGAGACCCGAGTGCCGCGTGACGGAGTGAGCTCCCGTCTTCAGTCCCAGCTTCTGCCAACCTAGCAGTTCGAAAGCAAGAAATTGCAAGTAGATAAATAGGTACCGCCTCGGCGGGAAAGGTAAGAGCGTTCCGTGCACCTCGGTGTTCAGTCATGCTGGCCACATGACCACGGAAGCGTCTTTGGACAGCGCTGGCTCTTCGGCTTAGAAACGGGGATGAGCACCGCACCCTAGAGTCGGACATGACTGGTTGGGGACACCTTTACCTTTACTTAAGGCTATACTCACTTACCTAGACACAAGTCCCAGTAAACTCATATAATTGCACTGTTAGTGTCCCTTTTTAAAAAAAACTGTTTCGAAGTGTAGAATATTCAATATATTCAGCTCAGCCCACAGTGACTACATTTTTGCTTTATTGTGGAGAAAAGGCAGGAAAGAAACCTTCACATTTTCACCCCAAGGACAACAGAAAGATTTCCCATTTGATAACCTTGAGTAACCCTGGTGCTTTTGGCTTTCCACGAGGCACAGAGTCAAGTGGATTAGCAGGTGAAAGGAGAACTGTGCCAACCTCAGTGGCATGACATTTGCCCCAGAATGACTTATCTAGTATTGAAGCTTGGGATGGAAATATCCATTGCTGGAGGGCTAGTTCTTTCTGTTCTGGAGGTTCAGCCTGGCCAACAGACCCTTAGCAGATACTTCCCTTTCCCCTTATAAGCTTCTTGCTTAAATTAGGTATTAATGGACTTTGTTGCCTCTAAGTCCTGATAATGAGGACAGATAGAATGAGCAATTGGTAATGAAGGTCATTGAGACTAAAGAACTGCAGTGCAGTTCAGCAGCATGGCTTGTGGTACAGACTCTTTGACAGGTTCTTTAATGTTGAAAAATCCTTTGCTCTCCTTCTCATGATTGTTTCCAAGTTGGGAGACTTTGAACTGGTATGTCTCTCCTCCTCCTTCTCCACCCACACCTTTCAAGTTAGCTAGGAGTGCCAGACTTCATTCAGTGCAAGGTTGTTGATATGCACCACCTTCCTTTCATTGACTAATTCAGGTCACATTTCTATAGTGCACAGCTAATCCACTGAGCCAAAATTGTCCAGATACTGAAAACCATTTAGTCACATATGTAAGTATTCACTTAATTCAGGGCCACTCCATAAAATCATTCCATGCAGTCAGACAGGAGGACAAGTCTCAGGCATACATGCATGCACGTACCCATCTCTGCATGCCCAAGCCATCAGAGGTGAGGGAGATGGTGACAAGAAAGTGGGCATTTGGGTGTCCTGCTTATAAAATTCCCTCCCCGAGGTGTCTCAACTAGCATCTTCCTCAATATCATTTAAGCACCAGATTAACACAGCAATCTCTGTTAATCTGGCACATAAATGCTAGAGCAGGGGGAGAAGATCCATGACAGAGCCGCCACCACATCAAGAGCCTTGCCAGCTCACAGGACAGGAGGTAGAGGAAGATGTTGTTTTATTTTGGGGTTCCTCCCTCCCATTACAGCCAACAGGAGGAAATTAACTATACCACCTGCAGGGCTGATGTAGTTTTAGGGCATTTTGTGGGGGTGTCAGGAAAATGATGGACCATTTGAATGCCCCCCAAATAGCCCATTCCTGGCCTCACCACCATTAGAGCACCACTGGTGGGACAGCAACAGTGGTGGAGCTTTCTGCCACCAGGGAGACGATGACTTCCCCCTCTGGTGATGGAGAGGGAGGTCTGCAGCATCCTATTGCCCCTCAGCCACCCTCTCAGGGAGTTTAAGATTGCTCCCTAATATGTTTTTGTTCACCCAAGCCTTTTAGAGATATTGATTTTTTTTTAAAAAAAGATGCTTGGATATATTTTTTTATGCCATGTATCCTCCCTAGAACAATTGCCTGTTAAACTGCTAGTGTTTACTTCCACCATTGCTTCCTCTGCCTCAGATGGGAGTAGACCTACTTGGGGGGTACTCTGCTATCCATTATAATAGCCTTCCTCAACCTGGTACTTCCCAGAAGTCATATCATAGAATCATAGAATAGTAGGTTTGGAAGGGGCCTAGAAGACAATCAAGTCCAACCCCCTGCTCAATGCAAGAATCCAAGTCAAAGCATCCCTGACAGATGGCTGTCCAGCTTCATCTTGAATGCCTCCACTGTAGGAGGCATTCAAGTGCTGGATTACAATTCCCATCACCCCCAGGATGGGAAGGACGCATCTTGAGAGATGCACAGAAGATGCACAAATAAAATTGCTTTTATTCCTTTCAGCAAAATGTAATCCAGCAAACCAAGGCAGACAAATTACGTGTGGAGTCATCAGTGCTTGTGTTCAAAAAAGCCACATATCCGTCCTCTCCCAGAAGGAAGAAAATGGTAGGATCTAAAATCTCATTTAGGATGGATAGAATTCAAAGGGCTGGTTTTGACCTATAAAGCTGTACATGACTTGGGACCTTGATACCTGATGGAACATCTCCTTCCCTATGTACCTACTGATAGTGCTGAAAATTTCTACCACATTTTTTTTGACCATTCTCATTCAATTTGATAGAAAATAGATTGCTTTCAAAAAGAAATTCAAAGGAGAAGAAATTTGGGGGAAATTCTCCTGGGTTGGGTTTGGGGTTTTTTTTCCTTACTTTACTTATGAGGAGGCCATGGAGTGTGCATGATTGTCTTGTCTTTCATTGTACAATAATCTCTGTGGCAGCCTGTAGCCTCCTTGACTTCCTGCACTTCTGTTAAAGCCATCATGCAGAAGACATCATGAGGCAATTCCTCCCATGGGGCTTTTTCAGGTCAGAAAGTGCAGGTGGCCTGGGAGGCTGCAGAGCAATGGAAAGATGTGTAATTAAGAGAGGAAAACACACACACAGCACCCTCAGCCACCTTGCAGTGATTAGGTAAACTCAAAAATACCACCAAAAGAAATTCAAAATTCTGCCTCAAAAAAGTGGAAGCCTCAACACAGTTGATGCAGTTGCCACCTGCAGAAGCTGTGCAATAAACCAAAAACCCTTAGGAAAAAAGAAAGAACCTGTGCTATGGCCTCTGCCAATAGTGAGCCCCATCTGTGAGAAACTGTTGGAGAATTTCTCCTCCCCTGGGAGAAATACGGTGAAATTGTCCCCCAAATTTCTCTGCCCACAAATAGGCTGGAGAATTTTGAAAGGCCATTTGTGCACAGCGCAGCCTACTCATGCCTTCAATCAGAGGTTTGGGGGATGGTCAAAGACATTTGGTAGCCCTTTGACTTTGGAATGCTTTCTCTAGGGAAGCCTACATTATGGTATTTAGTGCCAGGCTTGTAAAGATCTGCATTCTCCTCCTTGTGGTTTGGTTTTATCTCCTGTTCCTGTCAGCTCTCTTAGCTTATAGTATGGTATTATATATGGTATTATCTGGAATGTTTCTATTGAGCCTTTTATTTATGCTGGGTTTTACTGTGAATTTTATCATATTTTATTATGTTTTAATCTGTACAATGCCAAGAAAGACTTTGTCTACAAGACCTTTAAGAAATGGAATAATAAAGATAACTAAATAACTTGGTAACTATTTTATACACTTGTATTTTCGATGCACAAGATATGAATGGGAGTGGGGGAATGAAATCTTGGAGGTGATAGATTCCTTTAATGAAATTAGAGACTCCGTTTTTTGCTGTTACTGGTTCGCCCTCTTTTTTCTCCCCTCATGCCTAGTTTAAACCAAGGAGTAATGGAAAGGTGCATTCTTAACATGGAAAACTGAAGGGATTGGTGAACCAGTGTTGTAGAAAGTAAATAGACATGCAGAATATCAAGAACACGAAATGGAGTGAAATCTGCAGGCGTCAGGGGGAGCACAAGAGAAACAAATATTACTCACCTCTTAGTACACGCAACTGTTTTCTTTGAAAAGTGGACCTTTGCTGCCATCTACAGGTATGTATTGGTGACAAGAAGGAAATGCATTGCCTGCCCTATTGAATGAATAATCCCTGCCAGGGGGAGAAAATTGTTTAAAGGTACGATTTTCTAACAAGATGTAAGTCATGGGAATAAATTCATTAGCTTGGCAGCAAAGCAATGAACTAGGTGAAGATGGTCCTCCACAAAGATGCTAATTAACAGCACAATCCTGTACATGCCTACACAGACACAAGTCCTATTCAGTTCAGTATGAGACACTGCTTCATCTTGAGAACTGTAGGATCCAAAATGCAACAATGACCAAGAGTTTTCAGATTCAGCAGTACTCTATTATTTTACCCTAGCAATCCAACTTCCAGTGAATTGCCAGGAATGGAAAGACAAGGAGTAAGCTTTACCCACGGAGTCATTTTTACTGCCTATTTATATGTGCATTCAGGGCTTCTTCACACAGAGCTTTTATCCTGCTATTGAGATTGCTCGCTCATGGAAGTTTGCGGGCCCTTTAGATGACATCATGAACCTCCAGGGCATCTCCTGCACTAAATGACCTTTATTCCGTTTTTAGAGAGATAATGAGGTATCGAGTTATCCTGCTTGTGTTCTGCTTGAGTTCCCTCCATGAAAAAGGAAGAGCCACAAGAAGAGGAGCTAGACCAGTGAAACATATGGAAGACTCAGATAAGGGGGAGAAGGAGGGGGAAAGCAGAGGGGAGGAAAGAAGCACATGTAAAGGGAGTCCATTGTGTCTTTTAAAATGGAAGCAGAAAGCCACATTTTAATTGCGGGATTTTAGGCTGGTGTAGAGATGTTCTCACACTAACGTATACTATAACAATATAAAAGAACCGCTGGATTCAGCCTGAGTGGGTTGTGCTTCCTGGGAGGAACTAGGAAGCAGTTAGTGGCAACACCCACTGCTTCTGGCCTGAGGAGAGTGTGGGCACAGCCTGAGAGAGCTCTGTATAGAAACTCTTGTTTATTTTTTTTTTAAAAAAAATGACGTTTGTTTTTAAAGCGGAGTCTATTTGAATCTGTGGGGTGCAGTCCACCAACTTTGAAACATATACTGTTTCAATGAGAATTGTCCCCAAGGCCGGTCTTTGCCATGCTTGATGGGAGATCTGGCCCCAGGCAGTGTAGATCTGAACCAATCTCAAGCAACTTTACTCCTATTCGGTTCAAGAAAGTAGCATATTTTCACACAAGGGTTTCTGTCTAGGTGTTTCTACAGTTATAAGACCAGACAATTCTCAGACCTGGTGATCCTTGGCTTCACATACGGAGATCTCTAAAGGCAGCCTGTAGTGTGTATGAAACATTATTGAGAACATTAATGGACTTCAAACCTGAAAATTGCTATCCCTTACACTGCTTCTCCTGCTGTGCGTTGCTTTTTACATTCCTTCCTCAGAGTACTTGCATAAAATGCAATGGAAAGCCAGAAATGAGAAGCATTGCTTCTAGGGCCATATTGTCTAGTTTAGATCTGGAGCATCCTGCCCCCAGTATTTTGATCCATTCTCACTTTTGTTCAGACCTAGTTCTAGCAGGGTTGATGACATTAAGGCATCATCAGATCAATATCCTAGCATACTTTTTGGTGATATTATTTGGTATTGTGGCATTACCAGAGGTTCTGAAGAGGTTTCAGAATTCTAAATATCCTCCTGGTACTTTGCGGTGGGCAGAACAATTCTTGAAGCTTGTTTATCTAATCTGATGTCCTGAGGGAGATAGTCTTTAAACAGGTTTAATCTTAGATTTGGGCTGTTTACGTGTTCATTCAATCTGCGATAAAAGCCTTTGAATGATTCAGTGTCTCATTTTCTTACGAAGAGTAAATCAAAAGTTGAAATGAATTTAAAGAAAGATGACTGATACCGAACCAGGAACTTTTGACTTACCTCTCTTTCATTCAGCAATAAGTGATTAATAGCAAGCAGAGATACATTGTTGCTCCTTCAGAGCTCCATAAGGAAGCTCGAGAACTTAGTAATGACTCAAGGTAGCCAGCAAAGAGGGAGGATGAAATACACTCATATAGGATAAATACCAGGACTGTGGAGAAACAGTGATTTGACTAAAAATACAAGTGAAATTGACCAAATAATTTGAGGATAAATAGTTTTGTGAAATGACCTCTCCTCTGACTGTTTCTCCAAATCATTTGGTGATTCTTCAGCAAATATACTTGGGAGTAAGCCCCATTGAACTCAATGGAGCTTACATTTATTTATTTATTTATTACATTTATATCCCACCTTTCTTCCATCATGGAATTCAAGGTGGCTACATGTGGTTCCCATGTAGTCTCCCCTCGAAGCACTGACCAGACCCAGACCTGCTTAGCTTCAGCAAGGTGGCTGTCTCATGTGCCTTCAGACTATGCCCTGGAACCGTAGAGAGGCCTAGGATTGCTCTGTGGACCTTTGATTCCCCACCCCTCAAGAGAATTCATGGGACACCATTTAAAACTTTGGGTTTGCTTTCAAATAAGGGGGGGGGGTGAAATTGCAAGATATTCTTATAAAACAAAGAAAGAAATCCAAATGTTAAAAAAAAAATCCAAGTCATTCAAGTTTAAAAGGTATAGTTGCATGGAATTGCACACTGTGAATTTTCATTTTTAACAAGCCTGCTGTTTAACACTGCACCTCTCAAATAAAATGAGCTGCTGGAGGAATGATCCACCCACTCTGTAAAGTGTGAGGTTTTTTGTAGCAATTTAACTGCTGCCTACTGGAATGGTGACCCACAAGGGGTGGCAAAGGGGGCAGCTGTTTCCTTGGTGACTTCCATTTTGAGTTTCCCAAAATTCAAAATGCAAAACAGGGCTTTCTGTGAAAAAAATGGTGGCTGCTCTGATTCTCTCCCCCACCCTAAAGAATTTCACCTCACTTCTGAGCCAAACAATACAGCCACCAAACAATCCACCCTAAAGGATTTCATCTCACCACCTCACAGCCAAACAATACAGGCAATTTTGAGGTGGATGAAGCAGCTGAGTATTGATATTTGTCAATTCAATACAGCCTTAAATATGGCAACTCGTTTACCTTGTGGAAAATGTGGGGAGGTTTCCTCATTTCTTAAATATGTCCTAAGGGATGTAATATATGCACTGTTCAGGGGGTTATTACCCATGGATAATGGATGTACATGGGGGTGGGGGGTGGGGGGTGGGGAGCAGACACTGCCCCCAAATTCACCTGTTCATTAGAACTTCTGTGGAGGTCCAGAAGGGCCTGGTACATACAACCAGGAACCCAGCCTTTGCAATGAAGGCTTCAATGTGTACAGCTGTACACATAAGGGCCTTCCACAGATAGTCTAATGAACACGTGTAGGTCAGGAAAGGAGCCTCCCCCCTGCCCCAAAGGTATCAGGAACCCCTTCTCCATCTTACCTATTTGACAGCTTCTGGTGCCCAGATGGGAGAAAAGAGAAGCTGTGACAGGTTAACTCAGAATTTTACTGGACCTTAGTGGCTAGGAGCATGACGGATTTTTGTAAATCATGTCTTTCCTCCTTTCATACTATACTGTCTTGTGGGAAAGGATGAATCCCCCTTAGGTTCATTTGACAAACTTTTGCTGCTGGGTTCCTTCATTATCTGTAATGTAAGATTTATGTCGGATCCTCCAAACCCTGTGGGTGGGAGGATGTGGCGTACAGTTGTTTCCCTGCTCCTGATTTCTTTTGGACAAGTCTCCTTTAAGATCACCAGCTTGGTGGAACAGGACTAGGGATGGCGGAGAAATCCGCCATGGGCTCCAATGAGGCTGGATTCTTTAGAATCTGCCCCCCCCCCCCAGAGTCCATGGCGGAACGGACTACTCCTCCCCACCACCCCGCAAAATTCTCCCAAGACGGACCCTACTGCCGCCGGCCGGTCCCAGTCCGTCTGCTGCCGGCCGCTGCCCCGTTCTGCAGATGCAAATGGCGTCCGGCATAGCGGATGCCATTTGTGTCCCTGCTTTAGCCGTGATAGGCTACGTAAATATTTACATCCGCTACGCCATTTGCGTCAGCACTCTTTTTGTGATAGGCTACGTAAATATTTACATAGCCTACCACGAAAAGAGCAGCGACGCAAATGGAAGTCCAGCTGCGGACAGGCCCGGCCAGCAGCTCTGCAGACTCGCCACAGAGCGGAGCCGGCTGAGGAGAATTCCAGCAGGAGGGACGGATCGCCTCCCCCCGCCCCAGCGGACGCCCCGAACCGGACAGGTGAGTGGGGTTTGTATACCCTAAACAGGACCCAGTATTTCTCATGTTCATTGACAGCGGGGGTCCTTCATGTTCCAGCTTAATTAGAAGCAGGTGTGTCACTCTTTTGCCCTCCCTTTGTGGCTAGCCCTGATAAAAGGCTGTAGAGGTTTTTCTCCTCTCAGACTGGGGGTCTATTGATAGCTGGATAGCCTGTATTCTGGATCCCCTCCTGACCAAGGAAGTGGAGGATTGTGAGACCTTCCCTAGAGATTGGTATGAGGGAGTAAGTGCTGAGTTCAAACAGGATATATAGAGTAAAAGCTTACGTTTGTTATGGATGTATCTTCTGTTTTTGCACCAACTCTTTGATTAGTAAAGATCTGCATTTCTTCTGATTGGGTTGGGAAATGCCTGAGGTTTCTGACCAAGACCTCATGGAGAGGGTTTTCTCATCCCGTGTGGCCTAACCCCTCCAGAACACTACCCATTTCTTTGAACTGGACTTTGAGTAGAGTGTTACTGCATAAAGAAGCTTATGTAATCTTCCATCCACATTACTGGGGCGAAGTAGTAATGGTCCATGTCTGTGTTCACCTGTCCTGCACTGTTTGGCCATTAGGAATTGGTTCATAGGGAGGACGTCTGGGTTACACAGGCCACAACAAGCAAGTACTGTGTGGGCAGGGGGAAGGTTGAGAAACACAGAGCAAATGGGAGGCATCGTAGTAGTGGAAGAAAGCATATCCAAACCATCACTTAGAGTTTTCTGCTTGAGCAAAACTGGGAAGGGGACTACGCTAGGGCACAGACAGCCTCATTGACGCTCAAGGCTCACCGATGTCCCTCTCATGAGCCTCCTCGACACACTTGTGCCATGTGGCAGTGACAGAGACCACACCCTAGACAACCATTATTTCAACAGCAAAGGCTGTGGTAGATCCAGCAGTTGAGGCAGCCCCTTCTCCAGGCTTGAGTACAGCATGCCAGTACACCTGATAGGTGGCATAGCCACCAGCTGGGGTGATTGTCCACTTCAAAGGCAGACAGGCAGGGTGGCCTGGGCTCCAGCGCATTTGGTTAGAATTGTTGCTCGGGAGAGGTTGGAGGGAGACTGCAGATGTTGGGTCAGGCCAGGAGGAAGGTCAACAGAGAAATGAATGGAGCAGCAGCACTGGGGGAGTTGGCCAATTATCTCCTCCACCTGGGAGCCACCTACTCATTGCAACATATTTACTGGGCCGATAGCATTCACCTGTCAGAGGCCAGTAATGATGTCTTTAGGAGATTTGCAGTGGGGTTTGAGTGATGTTATTATCACACCACTGCTTCTGTGAATGGGGGACAAATGTAAAGCCCAGCCCTGCCTCTCAAAGGTGCACTTGCTACTGGGTTGGCACACACACTCCTGCTATGGATCAATATATGGGCATGCTGCTGGTTGCCTTTGTGGAGCCAAATAGGAATGTTTTGCTAAGCGCAAGATCAGTCAGTTTAGAGTTTTTTCATCTATTCTAAACTGAAAGGGGGGGTGTCAATTGGCTGTTAGGGGTGTGATGCTCTGGAGTTAAATGGGTTAGGTTGGTCACAATGTGGGCAAAGCAGTGTGGGTGAGGAACAGAGACAGTTTTGGCACCGTCCCTGAATTCAGAGTCAGGTGCAGCTTGGCCATATGTGCTAGTGCCCACGCGGGTAGCTCCACACTGCATACCTCCTGGATTTAAGTTAATAAAGTTGTGGTCCTACTTTACCCAACACACAGTGTTTTGCCTCCTTATTCCTGGATGGGGTTGCAAATAAGTAATCCATTAACGCAGGGGAGCTAGTGCAGTTAGATTTCTTTTGTCACCAGTTGCTAAAAGCTCACAATAAAACATTTCCATATCCATTATTCTGTAAAACATTGTGAACTGGTAATACAGCTTTTAATGCTTTTAAGGCAAAAAGGGGGGGGGAAGAGTAATAAAGCTCAAATAAAAAAGCTTTCTTCTATTGCTTGGGAAACTGTTGTACTTCTCACATGTTTGTTTCAAAAAGGCAAGAAAGTTTTTTAGAGTTCTCATCCCTTGGGTGTATTCTGGGAAACTGTGTGGGAGACAGTATATTACCAAAAAGAAAATGGTACAATTATTATCACACACTCATAACAGAAGCCATCGTTTTGATAGAAGACGTAGAATAAATGTAAGCTAACAGTTAATCTTCCTTTGAGGGGCTTATCTAAAGTGCAAACTTTGTTGTAAAATGATTATAGCTGTCATGGCTTCCCCCAAACAATCCTGGGAACTGTATTTTGTGCTGGGAATTCTCTTAAATATTCCCTTTACAGAACCACAGCTCCCTGCGTTACTTCAGGAGACGGAACAACTATTAAACTAGATGAGATCTACCATGTACATTGATACTGAAGCTGAAGCTCAAATATTTTGGCCACCTAATGCGAAGAGAAAACTCTCTGGAAAAGAACCTGATGCTGGGAAAGACTGAAGGCAAAAGGAGAAGGGGACGGCAGAGGATGAGATGGCTAGATAGCATCACCGATGCAATGAATATGAACTTGAGCACACTCCGGGAGAGAGCGCAGGACAGGAAGGCCTGGCGTGCTATGGTCCATGGGGTCATGAAGAGTCGGACATGACTGAACGACTGAACAACAACAACAACCATGTACATTTGGTGAGAATATGCTCAGGTTAAAACATTTTGGCTGGACATAGTCCATGGCATTAAAGACATTTTGAGACATGAGATACAATTAAATTTCAGGCTTATACTGTTGGGTGAAATAAACGGACACATCAGGAAAGACTACACAGTACTGATTGTGTGTATGCTTATGGTGGCACATTTATTACTGGCAAAAGCATGGAAACTGCTTTTTATTTAAGGATGGATGAATCTGTCAGTTTCAGTTTCTGTCAGTTTCTCGTTTTTCCAGTCTTAAGTTCAGCTCGTCCCAAACTTTGATATATTTTTTAAAGGTCTCATTAAAATCCATAGACATTTTTGTGCACATTTCTAATAAATTCATTTTTGTACTCCATTAGACACATTTTTGCAAGCACTTTCTTAATACACTAATTTTGCCGTAAACATTTTTGTGTGTGTTCCCCTAATATTCATGTTTGTACAGACTTTTTGAGTGGAGAATGCCATTGCAAAGTTCAAAAACATGTGAATTCTGAGCTTCAGTTTGCATATTGGTTCAAAAGTTCAAAATCAGTTAAGTTTGCATTAAAATGCAAACCGAATGAATTTCTCCCCATCCCTACTTCTATTCAGCCAATGGAGAAGGAAAAACTGCAATATCATGCTGATGAATAAGATGACTGTTTATAAATATCTATGGGAAAGAAGAAACAACTCAATCAACAGAGGCTTTTCAGAGAAACTGGTCTTTATTCAATTTTGGAATCGATACTGCCAAATGATTTAGCATTAATGGACATTAAAAAAAATGATGAAATGAAGGGATCAGATCCAATTAAAGATAATTTTAATTGTTATTGTTTAATGTAAATGAATGATATCTTATCCTATTAATTTGTTCTCCTGGGGAATGTTTCCAGTTATTGTATAACATTTTTGCAAGGCAAATAAAAATAACATCTTTAAAAAACATACCACCTGAAAGTTGGGATGCAATCCAAAGCAAGTTAGGCAAACTTAGGTTGCAATCCAATACAGTTAGTGAGCAAGAGGCGGCCTGTGGCAAACCGGTTTTGTGGGATCGGTTCCAGCTTCTTCCTCCTGATGAAGTGGACAAGGTGCTTTCATCTGTAAGGCCGACCACCTGCTTACTTGATCCTTGCCCATCTTGGCTCATTATGAGCTGCAGAGAGAGACTGGGTGAGGGGATCAAGGCGGTGGTGAACGCCTCCCTTGAGGAGGGAGTGATGCCATCAGCCCTCAAGGAGGCAGTGATAAGACCGCTCTTAAAGAAGCCCTCCTTGGATTCTCAAGTTCTGAACAACTTTCACCCAGTCTCAAATCTGCCATTTTTGGGCAAGGTGATTGAGCAGGTGGTGGCGGTGCAGTTGAAGGCACACTTGGAAGAAACTGATTATCTAGACCCATTTCAGTCAGGCTTCAGGCCTGGGCATGGGACAGAAACGGCCTTGGTCGCCTTGGTAGATGATATGAGGAGGGCTCTGGATAGGGGTGAATGCTCCTTCCTCGTTCTCCTCGACCTCTCAGCGGCTTTTGATACCGTTGACCACGGTATCCTCCTGGACCGCCTGGAGGGGTTGGGCATTGGAGACACTGTATTGCGGTGGTTCTCGTCCTTCCTCTCCGGCAGGTACCAGAGGGTAGCACTGGGAGAGGAGGTTTCGGACCCGTGGCCACTTACTTGTGGGGTGCCACAGGGTTCCATCCTCTCCCCGATGCTATTTAACATCTATGTGAAGCCTCTGGGGGCTATCATCAGGAGGTTTGGGGTGCAGTGTCATCAATATGCGGATGACACGCAGCTCTACCTCTCATTCAAATCTTCACCAAGGTTGGCCGTAGAATCCCTGTCCAAATGTCTGGAGACGGTGAGTGGCTGGATGGGGAGGAATAAGCTGAAGCTGAACCCTGACAAGACCGAGGTACTTTTGGTGGGAGACAAGAGGAGGCTGGGGGATGTTGACCTGGTGTTGAATGGGGTACGGCTACCCTTGAAAGACCAGGTCCGCAGCCTGGGGGTCATTTTGGACTCCCAGCTGTCCATGGAGGCTCAGGTGTCAGCTGTGAGCTGGACAGCGCTGTATCAACTCCATCTGATACGGCAGCTGCGCCCCTTCCTTCCTGACCATCTGCTCCCATCGGTAGTACATGCCCTGGTCTCCTCTCATTTAGACTACTGTAATGCGCTCTACGTGGGGTTACCCTTGAAGACGGTTCGGAAGCTGCAGCTGGTACAGAACACGGCGGCTCGCCTGATTAAAGGCAGCCGCCAGCGAGATCACATCACTCCAGTGCTGAAGGAGTTGCACTGGTTACCAGTTGTTTTCCGGGCCAAATTCAAGGTGTTGGTTTTGACCTTTAAAACCCTATATGGTTCCAGCCCAGCCTATCTTAAGGAGCACCTCCAGCAACACCAGACAGGCCGCTTAACAAGATCAGCCTCGGATGGCCTTCTCTCTGTCCCATCAGCCAGGACAGCTAGACTGGTGGGGACGAGGGAGAGGGCCTTTTCTGTGGTGGCCCCCACTCTGTGGAACTCCCTCCCTAGGGAACTCCATCATGCCCCCTCTTTAATGAGCTTCCGTCGTGCATTAAAAACGTGGTTGTTCAGGCAGGCATTTGGGGTGGGTTAGGGTATTTAAAAAAAAAATTATGGTAGAATTTTATTGTTTTAAATTGTTTTATGATGTGTTGTACATCGCCCAGAGTGGCTGGGTGACCAGCCAGATGGGCGATTAATAAATTTAATAATAATAAATAAATAAATAAAATAACCACTTATCTGGGAGTAAGCCACATTGAAATCAATAGGACTTACTTCTGAGTAGACATGTATAGGATTGCACTGTTCAAGCCCTATTTATCTGAACTGGACTTAAGCATGTCTAACATTCTTTGCATATATGAGATCTGATTCCTCCTCCCCTTCCTCTTCTTTCACCCTACCATGCACTGTTGATGTTGCTAGGGCTGAAAAATTGTTTGTTTCATTTAGAATCATGGAATCATAGAATAGTAGGGTTGGAAGGGGCCTGCAAAGCCATCGAGTCCAACCCCCTGCTCAGTGCAGGAATCCAAGTCAGAGCATCCCTGACAGATGGCTATCCAGCCTTGTCTTGAACGCCTCCAGTGTGGGAGAGCCCACCACCTCCCTAGGTCATTGGTTCCATTGTCGTATTGCTCTAACAGGAAGTTTTTCCTGATGTTCAGCCGGAATCTGGCTTGTAACTTGAGCCCATTATTCCGTGTCCTGCACTCTGGGATGATCAAGGAGAGATCCTGGCCTTCTTCTCTGTGACAACCTTTCAAGTACTTGAAGAGCACTATCATATCTCCCCTCAGTCTTCTCTTCTCAAGGCTAAACATGCCCAGTTCTTTCAGTCTCTCTTCATAGGGCTTTGTTTCCAGTCCTCTGATCATCTTTGTTGCTCTCCTCTGAACCCTCTCCAGTTTGTCTGCATCCTTTTTAAAGTGTGGTGCCCAGAACTGGACACAGTACTCCAGATGAGGCCTAACCTGTGCTGAGTAGAGGGGAACTACCTTCCTGCCAAGACTAGCCCAGAACTGGATGAGGCCCTGAAGGAGGAGGAGAAGGAGGATCCTACTGCTGGTCCAAGCATCTATGGAGTTCAAGGGAAGTCAGTGGGCACCAACAACCTGACCAAGACCAGCACTCAAGAAGATGCTCTGCCTGAGAAGGCTACAGATTCAGGGGACCCAATGACTCCTGATTGGTCTCATCCCTTCCCCTGCATCTCCAGACACTCCAAGATCATTTGCAGGACCCTAGGAGCAAGGCAGCATGTCTGAGCAGAAGCCCAGAACTGCAGGCACCATGCCTGTCAGGCAGCCCAAGGCCTCCCATCCCTGAGCCTTACTTGACACATGCTATGGGATCAGGGCCCTGCCAACATGCCAGGAAGGGGTGAAGCAACAATAAAGGTGCTGTTGTTGCCTAGCTATGGCTGATGCAACACTTAATCCTGCATTTCTCTCAATGCCACTTTTGCTGGACGGCTCCTTCACTGTCTCAAACACCTTGACCCCTAACCTGCTGGACAGCCCCTTGGCCTCACTATTCAGTCAAGAGTCCGAGTCACACAGCAGGGCTGGTGGGAAAGGGACAGCTTCTATGCCTCAGAGCCTTAATGGCATGCAAAGCTTATTTCCTTTCTCGTCTCTGTTCCTCTTTAGGGCATCAGTTTCTGCTTAGTTTTTCTTACACCCTTTCATTCATTGCTCACTTTGGAGATCCTTACTTTCCTTTCTTATCATACGACAACCACTGTCATGGTTCAATCCCCCCCCCTGCTTTGCTCACTGATTATCATATGAAGGCCTGCCATTTTCCCTCTTTGTGGAGAGGGAAATGATAGTACCACCTTGGTTGCTGTCCTGCAGAGCTGTGCCTGCCAAATAGGTTGCAGATCATGGGTCCCTTCTCTCCAGATCAGAAGCACATCCTTAGCATATTAGCTTTGAGACCGTTTCCTCAGTTGTGATGGGACTTCATTGCCTCAGCCTGGACCACACCATGTGAAGTTGGCTTTAGCTGACATTCTTATCAGGCATAGCATCTAAAAAATATGGTTGATTTGTTCCTGGAATTGATAACAATTCTTGCATGGGGATGAGTGCAAAATCGCTGAGGTTATCGGCAGGATTACTCTAATTCCACTGAGTGCAGAATAGAACCAGTTACCTTCTAGAAAAATGGTAAATACCATTTCTTACATGTGCTTGAGCAAATGATGATGGATGATGCTGTATTTTATTTCCCAGTGTACCATCTTTTCTGAGTCCAGCCAAAGAAATGGAAATTGGATGCCTCTGCTGAAAGAATATTTTATTTATCTCCACATTTCTTCTGCTTACTGCTGACAAATCAGTATAAATATTTAAAATAACACACACACACATACACACACACACACACACACAGTCAGAGCCAGAAATATTGGAACAAGGATAACTGTTTTGGCAGTTGGCCTCTGTACACCACCACACTGAAGTTGAAAGGAAACACACCCTCTTTGGCAAGAGCCAAAGGCCTGGAAGACCACACAAGACAACTAAAGTGGATGACTGCAGAATTCTGCTCATGGTGAAGAGGAACCCTTTCACAACATCTAGCCAGGTCAAGAACACTCTTGCAGAGGTGGGCATGTCATTGTCAACATCTACAGTCAAGAGACGGCGTTATGAATGTAAATACAGAGGCTTCACAACAAGGTGCAAACCACTGGTAACGCTCAAGAACAGACAGACCAGTTTAGCCTTTGCCAGCAAACACCTAAAAAGGCCTGCCCAGTTCTGGAATAAGATTCTTTGGACTGATAAAACCAAGATTAACTTGCACCAGAATGATGGGAAGAGAAAAGTATGGAGAAGGAAAGGAACAGCTCATGATCCAAAGCATACCACATCATCTGTCAAACATGGTGGAGGCAGTGTTATGGCATGGGCATGTATGGCTGCCAATGGAACCGGGTCACTGGTGTTTACTGATGACCTGACTGCTGATAAAAGCAGCAGGACGAATTCTGAAGTGTATAGGGCTATGCTTTCTGCTCAGATTCAGCCGAATGCTGCCAAAATGATAGGATGCCGCTTCATATTGCAGATGGATAATGACCCAAAACATACAGTAAAAGCTACCCAAGAGTTTCTCAGGGCAAAGAAGTGGGATGTTCTTCAATGGCCAAGTCAGTCACCTGATCTCCACCCAATAGAGTATGCATTTCACTTACTGAAGACAAGACTGAAGGCAGAAAGACCCACAAACAAGCAACAGCTGAGGGCAGCTGCAGTAAAGGCCTGGCAAAGTATCTCGAGGGAGGAAACTCAGCATTTGGTCATGTCCATGGGTTCCAGACTTCAGGCAGTCATTGACCGCAAAAGATTTTCATCCAGGTATTAAAGGCGATCCTTAAATTTGAAATGATGTTGGTTTGTTCCATTACTTATGAGCCACCAACGAGCTCATAATATATATATATACATATATACATACATACATAGCAAGGTGATTTTGGAACCTGCTCTTCACCTCACAGGAACTTTATAAGGTAGGTTAGTTTGAGAAAGTGTCCTTGCACATGGGTTTACCACGTGCAACCCAAATCCTATAGGTCAGGGTAGGGAATCTTTGTTCAGCTGAGGAGCACATTCCCTCAGGGCTAATCTGCTGGAGGTTGTATGCTGGTGATGGGCATGGCCAGAGCTTTCTCTGTATCTTGCGCTCTCTCCCCTGCTCTCTCTACCTCCACCACCCCCGTTCTCTCTCTTTCTGTCATCCTCTACTGACTCCCTGTGTGCATGCATTCTAGTGACAGCAGATGTGTACAGCATATCTGCAGCTGTCATGCCAACCTCCTAAAACAGGGGTAGGCAACATGGTGCCTGAGAACACTTTTCTTGGCATCTGTCAAGGTTCCTACTCCTCCTTTTTAAAAAAAAAAAAAAAGAATTAACACATTTTCTTGCCTGCAGCTGAGATTGCTGTGAAATAGGTTTCTGTTGGTGCTGAAAACTGTAGGTTCAAGGGAGCTGTTTAGTGTATTGGGGCTCAGACTCCACCTCTGCCTTATACTCAGTCTTTTGGACAGGTTACTTGTCCTTTGCTATGCCACCCATGGCAGCCATTTTGTGGTGGTGCCCAGGACATTTTCTCAAATTACCAAATGATCCCACAGTCTCAAAAGGTTGTCTATCCTTTTCCTAGATCTAAAGCATTTAGGGCTTTAAATATAATAACAACCCCCTTGAAGTGGCCTGGAAACACATGGGAAGCTCTGGAAGTATGGAAGGGCTGTAGGTCAGTGGTAGTGCATATAGTTTACACACAAAAGAACCCAACGATCCTAAATTCCATCGTGTCTGAAACCCTGGACAGTTGCTGCGCCTGCCAGTCAGTGTAGTTGATAGTGAGCTTGATGGACCAGTGGTCTTACTAGAACATAGCCTCCTATGTTCCTTTTTTTTAAAAGCAACAGGTAGGTTTCAAATGTAGTTTAGGTATGGGGTAGGGAGGATAGCTACTGAAAAGGAAACTGGCATGAAAATAAATGGACCAGGAATAGTTCTGCACGCATGCTGCTCAACTCTTGTGTTACAGCCTATGGGGAAATTGCTCTTTCACTGGCCCTCTGGGGTTTCTTATTTTTCTAGCAAATGCTTATATTTCAGAGCTTAAGGCATTCCTAGCCACTATAACACAGTGTTCCCTTTTCCACTGCCATCAATTCTTTCAGAATATTTAAAATCTAGTAGCCTGGTATAAGACGCTTAGGCATGAGATGGGCACCAACACTAGAGACTAGGGGTGTATGAACCCATGACTGCCAGTCCAGGTGGGGTCCGCGGTGGGGAAATCCCTGCTTGGGGCCCTGCGGCTTTCCCTAGAGCCTTACTGCATCCATCAGATTTTTCAGGGTGGCTCTCTTCCTGGCCGCACCATGCCCCTTCTTCCCCATGCCGGCTGTTAACGAAGCCCTTGACAGCCAGCGCAGGGACAAAGGGCCTCAGCGGCACCCCAGTGCTCACTCCCTGGTCTCCTAGAGAGGAGGGAGAGAGCGCTGGGGTGCCACTGAGGCCTTTCTTCCCTGCCCCGGCTCTTAAGGAAGCCCTTGACAGCCAGCACGGGAAAGAAAGGCTTCGGTGGCACCCCAGAGCTCCCCCCCACCAGTCTCCTGGAGAAGAGGCCAGGGAGAGAGCGCTGGGCACGCAGCAACCTTTCTTCCCCATGCCAGCTGTTAAGGAAGCCCTTGACAGTCGGCGCAGGAAGGAAGGGCCTTGGCAACACAGACAGCACTTGAGAGCTGCCCCACGGGAAATTCAGCCGACCCAGGGGTGAGTGGGGTTGTTCTGCCACGGACTTCAGAGGTTGGATTCTTGAGAATCTGGCCTGATTTGAGTCTGCAGCGGATTTCTCTGCCATCCCTACTAGAGACTAGATGAACTATTAAACAATTGGTTTTTTGAAGGGATAGTTTGTACATAAGGGACTATTTACGATGGGGTTTTCCAAAGACTGCTTACTGTCAAATCTTAAGGACTCAAGAGACACTTTTGCTGATACTAGAGAACAATCCTATGATCCCAGGGACCACAGGATTGCTCGGAAAAATCCTTCCGAGGTCGGAGACCGTGCTCCAACCTTGGAAGGGTGAGTTGGAGATCTGACCCCCCCTTCCCCACCCCTTGCAGCCAGCACAGAAATAACCACACCGGCTGCCCTCCAACATCAGAAAAGCAACCTCAGAGGAGAAGGAAAGGGGGCGTTCTGGTGGGCAGGGAGGGGAGGACACAGGAGAGGTAGAATATATCTTGAGCCTCCTCTAGCCTCCTTCCCACCCACTCCAAAGCACCCTCTCCAAAGATGGAGTACAGGGAGGAAAAGATTGCCTCCGCTGTTCTTCCTGCTTCAGCCAGGCAGGGCATAGGAATCTTGGAAGCCTCTGAGTTCAGAGGCTTCCAAGCAGCAAGGGCGCAATCGATCAGATTGCACCCTGAATTACTTTTTTTTACCTCGTGCCAAATTTTCTAAACCCATCCAAATACATTCATAACCAGGTCCAGCTCTTGAGTACAGTCTTCCTCGAAATCAAACTCCTCCTGTAGTACTACTGGCTGCTTGGACAGTTTATCTGCTTTCTAATGCCCACTTGTATAACCTTCTTCTGGTAAGATCTTAGGGCAGTCTCCTGGCATAACACATAATACTCCAGATCCTCACCAGCCACATATGGTTATGACTCAGAGACCTGGTTCACACCACACATGGGTGGTTAATAAGCCACAGTGGCTTGTTAACTACCCTGTGTGTGCTCATTGCGTGCCAGTCCAATTTACGCAATTACCTTCACCAAGTGCAATTTGTCATGACATCCAAACCTGCCAAGGATGGGTAGTTAATAACCCACCCAGAACCCACGGCCTGTTCTAGGGTTGCTAAGTGGTTTGTTAACCATCCCAACTAACCACCATCACCAGGTTCGGAGGTCACAACGAAGCCATGCCTGGCGAGGTTAATTTTGTAAATCAGGCTGGCACGCGCAGGGTGGTTAATAAACCACCGTGGCTTATTAACCACCATCATGTCATGCAACCCAGCTCAGAGAAGGAATAGCTTAATATTCAGGACTCAGCTATTCACTCTCTCCTCAATCTTCTCCTAGTCCTTCTGTCACACAACCCACAGCAACCAACAGACTTTCTCTCTTGCTGACTTTCTCTCTTGCTCTTTTCCACCTAGTTAGAATACCCAGCCAATCAGAATCTGATGTTTCCCAAACTAATCAAACCCACTTCAAGGGTATTGGAGTTTCATTTTCCTCTACACCTACAGTGGCGAGAAAAAGTTTGTGGACCCCTTTACAAAATGATAATCAGATTCCATACTGTTTCAGTAATAGAATGTACATAGGTAGGTGGTTTTCAGTCTAACAGGAAGAAAAATTGGAAGATAATATTTTAATTTTCTGATCCTAAAATGTGCATGTCCAGTTTGAGATAAGCTGTGGTAATGGTATTGCCATTCTGCATTAGTTTACCATTTTTTGCACCAAGCTATTTAGGTGACATTTTACTATTTTTATATGAGCATCATGTGAATGCATCATTCATTTGTGCAACTTTAAAACTACAAAACCCATGATACAGTGTGAGTGCATGTTAACACACATGCAGAAAAATATGCAGGGCCTTTGCTTAATGCAAAGAATTGATAAGATCAAACGATCTGATGCCCACAACAATATTTGAGCTGTCTGACAGTTTTTCCATGGTAGTTCAGTTCAGAAAGAGGAACAACAAATGGTCTCTTCAGCAGTTTGCACATGCTTATTCTCCACACAATATGTGCTAATGGGCACACTATGCAAAGTCCTGCAAAAAAAATAGGTTGGGGGAATGGGTACTGGAAGAATAAAAATGATAATTGTTAGCAACACAGATGAATATCTCTGCATTTCCTGTAAAATTGTGCACTACTTATGGGTGATCAAGCAGACTTTCCAGTAAATCACAGAAACTGTCCTACACAGTTAATCTTCTGAGCTCCTACAGATAGCTGTGTTGGTTTGATAGGTAGGTTTATGATGTCCATGAAGCTTTAGTGGGGATTAAATGAGAGAGCACCACAGTCTCTTAAATTTGTGGTCCGATCAAGATTGATCTCCTGACCTTCATCTCAGTGTTCGGGATGTGTGATATTTCTGTGTGAGGAACAAAGCTGGTGATTGGTTTCTCTAAACAAAGCATACACAGTGCTGTTGAAAAACTGCATCAATTTTTCCAAAGCTCCCATATTTGCAGTATAGTAGTCTCCAGCTAAAATTACACATGCTGGGGAGTCTTAGTGTTATTGGCAGTGTTTTCCTGAATGAAGGTCACAATCCTGCTGATAGAGTCCAAATGAACAACAAAAAAAGGCACTTCCTATTCCAAAATCGGGTGTAGTGAATAGGCCAGGGGTGAGAAACTTGTGGCACTCCAGATGTTGTGGCCTACAACTCCCATCAGCCCTACCCAGCATAGCCAGTGGTAAGGGAACATGGGGGCTGTAGACCTCCAGGGGGTTGTCTCCATGAGTGTTTTACTCTGAGCTGGCTGTGTGTTAGGGATATATGTTGTTGTGGCCATCCAGCAGCCCCCCCCCCCCAGCATATCAGGGAAAAAACAGATTTCTGAGACTTCTTAAAGTCTGATTCATTTCCTTAGGTCAGGTTCTCCATGAGAGAACCTTGTTGTGTACCCCAACTCCCGCATTTACCTTGGGTATACTAGCCCTTCCCAGGGGTGTGACTTTCACCATGACCCCAGTCAAAGGGTGTTTCCCATCCCTGTGTTTCCCAGCACAAACCAATTAGTGCCTACTCAGAAGTAACTCCCAATGCGACTTGCCCCATGATACACACACCAGCATTTACAGTGATCCCCCTCAACTGAAATAGCAGATTTTAAAGCACTAATTCCCTGAAGGGCTGTAAAGTGCTTTCCCGAAGCTGTGATTCTCTGTTGTTTGGTTTATTGCCGTTTGAAAGTAACTACTTCCACCTCCGACCACTGGATCCTGCGCAGCATTGGATTAGAAAGGGGGCTGGTTTCCCATCCCTTTGTTTCCGCTCTGTCTTTCCCAGCACAAACATATGTGTGTCAACTCAGAAGTAACTCCCATTGTGGTCAATGAGGCTTGTCCCCAAAATGCGCACTCCCGAAAGTACTAGATTCCCATGAATCAAAAATAACGCATTTAGGAGCCTTAATGTTGAACCTTTGAAGCTTTGGTTGATTGTGTCATCAGCTGATCAGGGCAGAGAGAACATTGTGTTCCTTTAGGGCACAATCCAGTGCAGATAGGTGGCTGCCTCCGAACTCAGAGGTGACTGCCTATCCAATGCAGGGAAGGAGAAGCATGGAGCAGATTGTTCCCTCTGTGCTCCTCCTGCCCTGCATTTTTGGCTAGACAGCTGGTTTCAGCTGTCTAACTGCCAGAGGGCAGAGCGGGGGAGGACGCTGCCGTATGACACATAGGATGTGTCGTACAGGCATTTCCACCCTCCCTGCTCTGGAGTGCCCCTGGAATGCCCCATTTCAGCTGCTCTGCACTCCTCTTGCAAGCACGGAGCATGGGGCTTCTCCACACTGCCTGTGAAGCAGTGCAGAAGGGGGAAGGTCGGTTCTCCGGGAACCAACCTCAGAGTGCGGGCTCCGAGGTTGGTTCCCTGAAAACAATATATCCTATGACCATCTAGCTGCTGACTAGTGGCCATAGGATTGCTCCCATAGTGATTGTTCTTTAAAGGAGTAAATAACACTGGGGGTGGGGGCAGGGGAGGGTGAAGAGAGAAGGAGATTGTTCCCAGCATCATCAGTTTCAAGGGAAGGAGAACACTGTGTTCCTTTAGTGATTGTTCTTTAATGGAGTAAATAATGCTGGGGGGGGGCATGGGAGAGAGGGAGAGAGGGAGAAAGAGAGATTTATGTAGCGACACAGGAGGAAACCTCCTGGGATTTTATCAAAGGTGAAGGGATGTGAGAGCCTGGAGGGGGAGAGCCTCTTTTATTGGTTGAGCAGCCCCTGTCCATCAGATGACATTCACTCCAACCATCCCCCCACCCAGAAGTATGTTCTGTGAAGTGACTTTTACTGGTGTGATACACTTGCTTGTGGAGCCCTGTGCAGATCAAAGCTGGCTCCTTGAAAAATTCGGGTAAGCCATGATTGGCTTCTCTTCCATCTCCTTCCATTGTCATGGAGAAACCCCCCAGGTGTTCTGGCCTACATGTTGTCCACCCCTGGTGTTGGACTTGTACTGTGAAACCTGGGTTCAAATCCATGCTCACTGGGTGAACTTGGGCTAGTCCAGCCTTCCCTAATATAATGCCTTCCAGGTGTTTGCGACTTCCATCATCCTCATCAGCATGGTCAATAGTCAGGGACAATGGGAGTTGCAGTCCAAAACATCTGGAGGGCACTACATTGGGGAGGGCTGGGTGAATCAACCTGTCTCATCCTAATGTATCCTACAGGTTAATTGTGAAGTACAATGGAATCTCCTTTGAGGAAAGACAGGATCCAATATCATCATCATCATGTGCTCTCTAAATTATAGTTGCATGTAGGTAAAGCAAAACTGTTATTATACTACAGAATAAGAATATAAAAATAAGCCACTGACTGTACTCATTCTCTCAGCTATAATAGAGAGAGAGAGAGCCCTAACAATGCAAGTGAGAGGAAGGTTTTGGAACTGATTGCAGAAAAAAGTTGCAATCCTAAGTATACATTTATTTGAATGTAAATCCCATTGAAATAAATCAGACTTTATACTGCTGAGTAAGTTTAGAATGACTGTTGTGAGTTGCCCTAAGAACTCTCTTATAGGACAGTCTGCAAATGCTGTTAGTAAATAATACACAGAACAAAACTTATAATTTTGGATTAGTTTATTTTACTGGCAGCTAGGAAATAGGGAATAAAACATCCCATCATTTACATACATAGTGCTGGTGACTGGCAGCTAGTTTCATGGCACCTTAATTTCAAGGTGCCATGAAACGAAGGAGGATTTCAAAGGCAGGTGGTTTCAGTGTTTCTACAGCACAGCAAAGACTGAACAAGTGCAAATGAGTCCCAAACTGTGTCCTTTTAACTATTTTTAAAAAAATTGAATGCTGAAAATATGTTTTTTATTTAAAAAGATATAATAACCCCTCAACTATGCCCTCTCCCACTCATTATCATCATTACTACCAGAGGAAGGAAGGAAGGAAGGAAGGAAGGAAGGAAGGAAGGAAGGAGATTTGAGCCATATGCAGGCGAGTATGTTCCAAATAGCTCCTGGAGACCTGACCACTTATCATTCAATTCTCTGCTAGAATGAAAGGCACTATTCACAGCGGAGACATTTTAGTGGGGAAATTCTATTTCATTACAGAGGTGTTCTACAAACCAGAGTGTTCTCATTTTATTTCTTCCCTTACTAGAAGTTGTCCGCACTTCCCATGCTTCAGATATCGTCCGAGGGTGCATGACAGAAGACTGGACTATTTTATCTATCATTAGCAAGTCTATTCTGCTTAGACTTCTACTAGGAATGCAAATGCATGTATTTTCAAGAAATGCATCATCATCATAAAGCTCAAGTTGGATTCATGTATCCCCAGGACATGTGCAAACAAAATGCGAATAATTCAACCTGACAAACATTGAAACTGCATATTTTAAGGGAAATGGCTGTTAACACCACCAACACTATTCATGTAAATGGTGGGATGCTTTACTCCCTATTTTCTAGCTGTCAGTAAAACGGACTAATCCAAAATGATAAGCTCTAGTTAAGTCTGTCTTCCTGCATTATTGAGTGAAATTACTATTATTAAGCAAAAGGTGGCTCAGAGTTTATGCCCCAAAATACATATGATAATGATAATCCGTCGCATCAAATGTAATGCCATTAACAATGTGCCCAAAGCAGGTAGTAGTAAGTGATAAGACTGGTGGATTTTAAACTTGCCTTGACTCTATAGGACAAAAAGAAATACAATCTTGTTTTTAATCAGCAGTTATGCCTGAAGCAGAAAGGGGGGGAAGCAGATAAGTTGAGTATGAAGGTGCCATTACAGCAATCACTTTCCTGATTATTACTGCACTTTTGAGGGGAAAAGAAACAATAAGTAGAGTTAATACTTGAAATTACCATGAAAAAACGATTTTGCCAAAAGTAGAGGGCCAGCAAGGTTACCAGTTCCCATAAGTGAATGGGGAATTTGAAGTAGGTAATGGGTGTAACAGATGATCTGAGTGCATTTCAGCAGATAAATTAGACAGAGCATTAAAATTTATAGCCTACCTAAAGCTGAACTTCCTTTAAGAGAAGGTGGGGGGAACCAGAAAGAAAGAGGCTGGAATCACATTTCTAAGCTGTGAAGTAAATGGAGGGTACTGAAGGGTTTGTTAATCCTTAGCACTAACTACTGGTTTGTGAGGGACTTACACCAGTGCTTAATTGGGTCCAAGGTGCCTAGAAAGTTGGGTATGTATTTCTCACACAGCTATTCACACAGAGATACTTAATTTTGCTGTTTTCCAGCAGATGTGTCATGTAGCTTGACATCTGCTGTGAAGCTCTCTCTTCTGCTCTGCCTGCCAGAAAGACAAGCAGTGTCAAGAAACACACATGCCATGCCCCACCCCACCCCCTTTGTATACTGAAAGCAGCACAGGAGTCTAGACTGACAATGGTGTTTGCTGTAGATGTACAGACTGTTCTGTAAGTTTGGGCAAAATGGAGATCCAACTTCTCAAGTTGAAGAACAAAACATGGAAACTCCTGTAATTGGATTGTAGATCACCTTCACACATGCTTATGCTTCATTGTGACAACAAGGAGGAAGTATCTTGAACGTTTGATCCAGCTTGTTGGAATAAGCAGTAACTATTAGTTAAACCCCACTGTATGAGGGGGGAAAATTGGTTAAGGGCCAAATCGTATGCATGCTTAGACAGAAAAAAGTCTTACAACTCCAGCATTCCCAAGCCAGCCATGCTTCTGTAGGACTTCTTTCTATCCAAACACATACAGGGTTTCAGCTTAAACAGTTAATGCATGTAGAGATTTGGGGTGCTGGTTTTGGTTTCACTTTTGCCTACTTACTTTGCCTGCTTTAGCTGTAAAGAAGATCCCCCCTGTTAAGTAAAGGTCCTGTTTGAAGCTTGCAGTTGCATTGAGCAGGGGGTTGGACTCGATGGCCTTGTAGGCCCCTTCCAACCCTATTATTCTATGATTCTGTGATTCTGCCTCAGGTGTGGTTAGACAAAATTAAATTTACTCTGCAGCAAAGGTTCCATAAGATGTGAGGAGGGGAAGGTAACTCCTGAAATGGCACAAAAGGCTAGCAATCATAGGGCAACTGTCTGTCGTTCAAATATAACATCATAATGTACATCCAGGACCCAAGACTTATTCCCGAATAAAGGTAAGTAGTTTTTCACATTCACTGGAGGGAAACCATGAAGGCCCCTCCCATCCACCTGCCTGCTTATCTCTTTTCAACACCCCGCTCCCTCTGTCCCAGCTTACCTGACTTGTTGCTCTGGCAGTAGCAGTGGAATGCAGCAAAGGAGGGAGATCTCTCCCCTGCCCCCAGCACCTGGCACACTGCTCTAGTTACGGACCAGGCCCCAGAGGGGAGAAAGAAATGTCTCCTTTCTTTACTCTGTTCTGCTGCCACTAGAAAAGCAAAGAAGGTAAGTAGAAGGGAGGCAGAGAGGGAGTGAGAACAAGTTCTTCTCTGGCCCAGATTTTATTCTGGCCCAGAGAAGAAATTTGAGGACTGTAATATTCACGTCCCATTTGAGGCGAGCATTACAAACCGCTAAGCTTCATATTTCCAAACCAGATAATATGAAATTCAGTGACATCACTAACTGAAGCATTAAACAGCATGTCTAATCCCCTAAGGTATAGCAATATGGTTGTTTCTTTAAATGCCAGGGTGGCTAGCGCGGGCCCTTCAAGCACCAACGCTACACAAGCTCTCCTCTGCAGTAGACCAACATGTACTCAAACCTTTATTGGGAGGTGTAAACCCATACCATCCTCAGCTTGGTCCTTTTGCAATGCCACAGACCCAAAGGAATTGTGCAGCTGGAGCAACATTCTGTATCAATTCCCAGAATGCTATTGAAGTCCACCCATTAACAGGTACAAAAACAAAAGCTGGGAAAGAATGGATTCTGGCCATGCTCAGACTCATTTGTAATGCATCCCGTAATTAAGAACTTCAAAAGAAAAATGAGGTAGGTTTTGTCAAATGTATTATTAAAGCATAATAGAGTCCCCCAGGTCCCAATTAGAAAACTGACTCAAAAGTGTTTGAATTAAAAGAAGCTGCAGGTAGGTAGCTCTGTTCACTCAGCTGTCTTGAATTAGCATATTGATAGGGCAACGGTTCCAGCTGGGATGAAATGCAGAGGTTGGCCACATGCCTTGTTAGGGCAGCGTTGGCCAACTCTGAGTCCTCAGACCCCATTCTGAATTAAGGGATATGTGCAGTGCTACCTATGATTGTATGTAAATACAAAAACAATGTACATGGTTGAGAAAACATGATTGTCTTAGGGAACAGGTTAGGTATTATATTATTGAAAAAAATTAAGATTGCCAGCTGGAATGAGTAAGTATTTTGCTATGTGGCTCTAGGGTGTTTTTAAAGCATAGACTAATTTTTAGGTGATTTGCAATTTTAAATCTGAATATTATTTAAATGAATTCATGGATGCTTTTCATCAACATTTTATAAGCAATGTTATTGTACGGTTACCTTATTTTTTAAGATCCTTTGAGAGCCCTGTGGGCTAATAATGCAGTGGGCAAATTTTTTAAACAAATGAACAAACCAATTTTTTAGACAGTTGGCATCCCTTAAAACACATGTAAAAACCTGACAGGAAACCCAACAATGAGTCTCATCTTACTGTCAACAAACCTGAAAAATCAACTCAGCTTCCATTTAAGAGATTGTCATTGGAGGTGAGAATTGTCTTGCTTAGGGATCTATGAGAAATTTGTACCAGATCTTTTTTTACCAGAATTTACCCAGTTTGCACCTCTCAGGACTGAATGTGGACTCGAATGCCATCTATGTTCAAAGTCATTTCTGAGCTTGTGAAGCTGTTCACAGAAGAAAAAGAATGTGTTCGAAAAATGTATGCATTCAAAAAAAGCGCATGGAAAAAAATGTACTTTTGAAAAATGCATACAATCATGTTTTAATAACTGAAAGAAAATAAGTACATTTAAAGGGCACAATTGAAGCATACATTTGGGAAAATGTGCATGAAAATACACATAAATTTTCATGCGAAAAAACATGCTCACAATCCGATAAGGACACAACTCAGAACAAGCTTCAGAATGGACTTCGGAGAAACTCAATGAGCTCGGGTGTTGCTGATCCTGCCCTATTCCGAAATCTCAGAGTAATTTACAGTGCAAAAAATCTCAATCTCCAGACAGGTAAATAGATGTTACTATAAGTATCAGATATTCTGATACTTCACAAATCATGTGAAAATGTCTCATTTGCAATCCCAAACATGAACCTAAGCAAAAATGTTTTTTTTTTTTGGGGGGGGGAGTCTTGCAATTTCCTGAAATAGCATTCACATTGAAAAAATTAGCACTTTAAAAATGGCACATTTTCCCCATTTGTGACTCACACTTTTCTCGTTTGAAGCAGATGGAAACAGAGCACAGAAAGCTTGGGTAATGAGATAAGCCAAGCCTCAAGGTGGTCTTCAGAGAACCTTGCTGATCATGAAAATTGTTTGTTCACCCATTCCTAGTGAGCACACAAAAGCAGAAGGTTAATGTAACATATGGTGTCCTCCAAGTGTGGAAAGGGTTAACAGGAGTTAATTGGGAGTTAATGTGGGTGTGCTCATCCTCACCAATTGTGTGTTTAAGCCAAAGTCCTGAGGTAGAAAGAGAGAGGGGAGGAGGTATTCCTGGGGCTTTTGCTAGACCTTGTTCCACAAGGGTGTTGAAACAAGAAGAGATTCATGGACAGAGCACGGGAGGCTTTGATAAGGAGTCTAGGAGTGTTGTCATAAATGTTTGTGCTTTCTAGAGAATCATAGAATCATAGAATAGTAGGGTTGGAAGGGGCCTACAAGGCCATCGAGTCCAACCCCCTGCTCAGTGCAGGAATCCAAGTCAGAGCATCTCTGACAGATGGCTGTCCAGCCTCGTCTTGAACGCCTCCAGTGTGGGAGAGCCCACTACATCCCCAGGTAATTGGTTCCATTGTCATATTGCTCTAACAGTCAGGAAGTTTTTCCTGATGTTCAGCCGGAATCTGGCATCCTGTAACTTGAGCCCATTATTCTGTATCCTGCATTCTGGGATGATCGAGAAAAGATCCTGGCCTTCCTCTCTGTGACAACCTTTCAAGTACTTGAAGAGCGCTATCATATCTCCCCTCAGTCTTCTCTTCTCAAGGCTAAACATGGCCAGTTCTTTCAGGCTCTCTTCATAGGGCTTTGTTTCCAGTCCCCTGATCATCTTTGTTGCCCTCCTCTGAACCCTCTCCAGCATGCCTGCATCCTTCCTAAAGTGTGGTGCCCAGAACTGGACACAGTGCTCCAGATGAGGCCTAACCAGTGCTGAGGAGAGGGGAACTAGTTCTTCCCAGGATTTGGAAGCTATGCTTCTATTAACGCATCCCAAAATAGCATTTGCCTTTTTTGCAGCCATATCCATTCTTGGATCATATTCAACTTGTGATCGACAACAATTCCAAGATCCTTCTCGCTTGTAGTGTTGTTGAGCCACGTATCCCCCATCTTGTAACTGTGCAGTGCAGATTCTGCTGAGGCCAGAGGCTGCCTGCAACTGGAAGCCGAGATAGTATTTCTTTCAAGGAGTAAGGACTCAATTGTTGCAAACTGGGACCTGGTGGCTACTACAGTGTCAGAGTCTGGAGGCCTGCCTATTTTCCCCCTGAGCCAAGACCTGAGAGTGACCATGTGTGTGTGTATGCGTGTGTTTGTGTGTTTGTAGCTACCCTTTGGGATTGCTACAGGACTCTGGGTTTGTGACGTTGGGATCTGCCTATGGAGATATGAAGACTTGAGTTATGCTTCTCAGTTGCATGGCCATCCTAGACTTATCAGGGTTGGCCTTGATAAGCCCTGTTGGGAATGCAGTATTTAATATATCCTTTGTTAACTGACTTGCCCTTGTCTGGGTGTGTGAGTAAGTTTGGCTGCCTGAGGTTAAGTGGTAAGATTCGGGTTACATTAAGAATTACAGGTAAATATCAGTATTACAGTCCTCATTAACAGAGAAACGAAGGAAAAACAGATCCACAGCCCAACTATGTCGCCTTTCATACACATGCACTTGGGAACGGTGTTACATTTTGGGAAAACAGAACAAGACATGGGCGTGGATCCTGAGTTGCCCTTCTGCAAACGGGGCTTCTTCTGTTCACTCCAATCCATAGGAAAACTCTCTGTGGCACAGGAGGGAGGGTAATTTTTGCTAATAACACCTTCCCCCTTGCAGCCCCCACCACTACCTTCGATTCTGTCCCAGAAGCCCCTCCCCCTAACCTTGTTGTTGTTTATTCATTCAGTCACTTTCGACTCTTCGTGACTTCATGGACCAACCCACGCCAGAGCTTCCTGTCGGCCGTTGCCACCCCCAGCTCCCCCAAGGCCCCCTAACCCACAGAGCAGATTTTCAGGTGATGGGGGTGGGGGGCAGCAGAGGAGGGAATGGCAAAAATCACCTCCCTCCCCACTTCCACCAACAAGAGCATCTCAAGATTGGAATTCTATTCATGGGAACTTATTACACAAGCTATAGTCTGCTGTGCGTGCACGAAAGCACTCTGTTCTGCACGTGCATTCGCTTTTTTGGCCCCTCTCCTTTCCAGAAAGAGCTCCAGAGGGTCATATCTATTCAGTGGGATTTACAATACAGCTGGAGTGACCTGCTGAATGCAATCAGTCAAGTGGTGTGTTATGGAATAGGAATGGACAAAACAGTCTATTTCCAGTCTGTTTCTCTTTCACATGTGTTTACTCTTAAGTCAGTTCCATCCCACTTTCACATAAATGTACATTGCAAGCAATCTGCATGAAATTCAGCATTTAAGTATGTATTTCTAAATGTAGCCCTAGGGTATATCATAACCATTAAGATCCAGCATCAATTTCCACTTCTGTGCATAGGCGTAAGGTCCCTCAGTAGCAGCAACAACAACAACAATGGCGGGGGGGGGGGCTGTGTTGCTTTTATATGATGGTCCTTTTAAATTTTAAAATCTCATGCAAAGATCAGTTATTGAAGTCTGTGTTTGAGATCCTGAAGGTTGAATGGCCACAGTGCACAAATAACCAATGTCATGGTGCAGATAACATGTGCATCAGCTCACTTGAATCGGAATAGAGAGGAAGATAAAAGAAGAACTTTGAGAGTTTAAAAAATGGGTCAATATTTGAATACAGAATACAAATCTCAAAACTCTAGCTTTTTAATTTTAAAGTCTTACACCCTCAGGTTTGACATTTACATTTGGAGTTCTAAGTGAATTACAGGTTTTTGAGTGGGCTTCAGGTGCTGGAGGGGAGGTGTTCATAAGAACTGCCAGGGGTTGCTTAGGCAATCTGTGGTGGAGACCTAGGGATGGGTGAAACCATGCAGATCCTACAGTGTAAGGTTACAGAAGATGAACTCAAACCTTGTGAAGCTTTGCGTACCCTTAGAGTATTAACTATACCAAGAGCAAAATAACAAACATGGGTGGGGAGAAGGGGAACTGGGGAAGAGAGCAGGAGGGCAAGTGTAGCTAACTTGGAGATGAATTCATCTCCCCTGGAACAATCTGGGAGGAAGTCAGAGGTGAAACAGCCAGCTTTAGAAGGGGATATCTTTTATAGGTTTGGTTACTCGAGGGAGGGTTTTTTCCTAAATCAACAACGATAGGGGGAACTAGGTTAGGAGGAATGCTCTATACCATGGGGGCAATAGGTAAAATTGAAAAGAAAATCTAAGTTCCTAAGCTCTCTTGTCTTGTGCAAAAGTGAATAGGGTATCTAGGGTGAGCTTGGATGCAACACGACTAAATGAGCAAAGAGACATGTGCAGGTTCCAGAGGCCTCACGCTGCTGTGCACACCTGGTGAGGATCCCTCCTATTAAGTTAATACAGGTACAAATTGCAACTTCCTCATTCTAGCTGATCCTCAACCCTTGCTTAGTCAGCTTTCCCACGCAAAATGGAGATATAGAGACAAGATGCTAAGGCCATACTTTAAAAGGTAGTGAGACTGAGCTTCTCGGTAACACCTACTCATCTGTTCAGGTGTTAATGAGTCGGGAATTCCATTCCTGTTCAACAACACTGAATAATTATAGGCAACGCCTATTATTGCTCCTATACAGAAGTTGGGTATATCCTCATCTTATATTCCATTTCCCATCTCCACACTTAGTGCAGCCAAAATGGCAGCATCCATGAGCAAGAGGTGTTGGTGAAGTCAGGGGGAGCCCCAAGGTTTGCAGAAGTACAAAAAATCTTCAGGGGAAAAAACCGCAAGGGGGGAAACCCACCAAAACAACCCAATGAGGACTGTGCATACTCTGTGGGCATGAAATGTTGACTGGCAGGGGGGACAGAAGAATGGAAGGGGGTGAAATGGAGGGGTAGAATCCTGAAAAAAAGCATTTCACACGGCGACATTTTGTTGCGGGCCCCACTTGTCTCCTTAGAACTTGGACCATGCTAGATTTTACTCTTTAACCTGGAAGAGACATGCCTTGAATCTTTCACTCATGCAGTGCCCAAACCTTACCTAAGTCATTTGCACTGCTGAAATGGCTGATATTGCAGTTCCAAAGCATGAGCCACAACTGTTCCTGCCTTTGCTGTTCCCTGATTTAGACAAAGCAAAAAAAAGTGCCCTTGATTAGCTGCTGAGCTGAGAACCAGCAACTCACAGCTTGCTAGAAATGAAGGCTGAAATCCTCTCCCTCACAGTGTATGGAGGTCTACTCAGTGAACCATTGGAAGCTCATTACACACAGCAATAAAAGGACTGATCCTTTCATAAAACTCCCTTGGAACTTCTAACAATTAACCCATGTTCAGTTTAATGCCTCTAGCATAAAGAGCCTGCCAATAAATCAAACTTTAAAAAAAAGTTGCTGAAGGCAAGGGGGAATAAGAGCCATATTAATACACAGCAGCATATGGAATTAATACAATTAGGAACTAATAAAACAAGTCGCTCGGAGCAATGCTGCCTTTGCAAAATTTCAAACAACTGACACGGCATGTAAGCAGCCAGTTTGCTGCATCTGAGCAGGGCATGGATCTTTTTTACATTACATAAATGATGTATGGCTATGTGTATGAACTGTGAACTGATCCTTCGGAGCAATGCCACCAGATGAAGCAAAAACCAACGACCTGTTGACAGAGTCACAATGGCGTTAAGTAATGTTACTTGCGACCAGGAAGCTATTCTATGACTTGCAGTTAGTTCAGACTTGCAGTGCACTTCTAGAGAAGTACATCCTTGGCCGGTTTCTTTTACCCTTTCTGTCGAGGGTAATGCCCAGGTATTACTTCCTGAGCAAGAGGCTGAAATGTGTGGTGGCCAATCAGATCCAGGCGCTCTTGAATGAAACTGCTTTTCTAGATCAATTTTGATTAGAGTTTAGGCCTAGTTTTGATACAGGAACTGCCTTGGTCACCCTGTGGGGATAATTTTTGCCAGGAGAAAGATGGGCAGTTTGCTGCTGTTGATTCACCTGGACCTCTCAGTGGCTTTTGACACCACCACCTATGGTATCCTTCTGGCAAGGTTGTCTGAATTGGGTATGGACAGCACAGCTGTTTGGTGGCTCTGCTCGTGTTTGGTGGCTCTGCTCATGTCTGGATGACCATTTCCAGAATATGGTGCTGATGGATTACTGCTTAATAAATAAATAAATACATACATACATACATACATACATACAAATGTTTTTTTTAATTGCAGGTAGGGACACTGCAGTACTCAATACTGTCAATAGGTGAGAGAAGCTTGGATTGATGTGTGTGTGTGTCGGCGTGCACACGCGTGTGTGTATTTCTATATATCTTTTCATATATCTTTTTATATACTAGATGTCTGAAGAAGACTTACGGTCGAAATGCATTTGGTTATTTCTGGTATTGAACGATATGATTGTACAACTTGATTTTGCTCTCTTCTGTTGTTTAATGGCTGTATGACTGTAGCCTCTATAGATAAAGTAATGTTATGAGAGTTCTTGGATATCATTCATCTTTTCCAGATTACATCCTAATTGATTTATTTGGTGAATATCATACAGTATGATGCTTAGCAATTAATTTCTGTGTTCTGCTATTTTAAAAAGAATTAAAGCAGAGCTTCTCTAAGTATGTTCATGTACTGCCTATGCATCTGGGCATGAATTTCAGCAGCAATGTCTACACACATGCAAGGGGCCAGAGTTATGTCTACTTTGGGAGCCACTTCATTGACATTTATTTATTTATTTGCACTTGTGCATTTTAGGGGGGTATTGTTCCTTGTTAGAGTAAAATAAATTCTGAGCATGAAAGCGTCAGATCAGTGGGCAAATTCCTCAACAGAAGACATTAATTCCCTTGATAGAAAATGATCTTCTTTCTATCAATAGGATAGTCTCCTCCTCAAACTTTTAAGACTAAGCTCTTGCTGCTTCAGAACAAACCCTGGAAGGTACACTGAGTCCTTGTTAATATGGGGGAGGGGGGGACATGGTTTTCTAATGTTTCCTTTTCTCAAGAATCAGATGGGCATAAAAAGTGCAGAACCCAGTCACCATAGTAATTTGTTACCATGTTATAGTCAGCCCTTCTGAAGTTGGCTTGGTTGAAACTTTGTGCCAAGTTGTAGCATATGATATATTATATTAGCAATCCTAAACTCCCCCTGAGGCTGGCTGAGGGGCTATAGGATGTGGTACAAGCAGTGGAGGCTGATGGCTCTGATTCTGGTGGAGCTAGGAATCCATTCTGGTTTTCAGTCAGAACCAGCCAGACCCCTAAAGGAGCTATCCAAAGTGCTGAACCCTATCCGCAAAATGGCTCCGTTAGAATTCTGGCTGGTTCAAACTGAAACCCAGAATGGATCCAGAGCCCCACCGAAATCGGAACCACCAACCTCCACTGGATACAAGTACTGCTCTTCCAGTAGAGAGGGAGGTCTGCCATTGGGTCAGCACCTGTGCCTCAGAGCCCCAGCCCCTCAGTGCACCTGTAGAAAGCTCTGTGGGCGCAGTTGTGCTGCCAGCACTAGGGCCTGAAGCAGAGCATTCCATGTCAGGGATGGGCTTGAATCCACAGGATCCCAAGACCTGTTGTTCCCCTGACATACTCATACATTGGGCTACACCAGCCCTGGAGCTGACATGATTTATTTCCCTCCCATTGCAGTGAATGCAAGGGAGAAACCAACGGATCACTGGCGAGGATGGAAGAAGGGGTCCCACCTTTTGCCCCGGCCACAGAAAACTGGCAGGGCTATGGATGCAGCAAATTCTCCACTATGTATCTCCTGCTGTCTGGATTGCTCTGCCAATGTGGCATTTTAGGAAATCAATGTCTTTATTTGTATTGTGGGTGGCTGGAAACCTTAGTACTGACTAAGGATGTATGGATTTTATAAAATCCACTCCATTCACATTTCATGGATTGTCAGGTGCCTTTTGTTCCATCATCCACTCATGGGCAGAATCCGATTTTTTCCAATTTCCCAAATGTGCACAAATTCTCATTTGAACAAATCCCCCCAAATGCGCAAATCCACCTCCAAATGCACATTTTCATGCTTTAGCCTATGGGGAAAATGTGCACTTTCAGCCAGTGTTTTTCTATTTTACATATTTTTCTACAACTAAATTGGTGTAAAACTCCAGAAAGTAAAAAAAAAAAAAAAAAAAAACAATCTGCAAGTCTGCATGTGACTTGGGAATAGGGATGTACGAAAGTCACTTACCTTTCTGCGGATTATGTTGATGATGTGGGGGGAGGCGTTCCGTCCCTCCCCCCAGAATCCTCGATGGGGGGGGAGGCGATCCGTTCCTCCCCCCTGGAATCCTCCACGGCCGGCTGTGCTAAAGGCCAGAGCCATCCGCAGCTGGATTTCCGGCCGCAGAGGGCTCGGGGGGGGGGGAACCGCGTACGCAAATGGCGGCGGCTACGGCCACCGCCATTTGCGTTCCTTATTTTTGGCCATCTTAATCTACGTAAATATTTACGTAGACTATGACAGCGAAAATAAAGGGGAATGCAAATAGTGTAGCGGGCGCTATTTGCGTCCCTTTTTGATTCACCGTTTTAGCGAATCAAAACGGCGAATCAAAAAGGGACGCAAATAGTGCCCGCTACGCTATTTACATTCCCCTTTATTTTCGCCATCATAGTCTACGTAAATATTTACGTAGACTAAGATGGCCAAAAATAAGGAACGCAAATGGCGACGGCCGTAGCTGCCGCCATTTGCGTACGCGGTTTTGTTTTGTTTTTTTAAACCCAGCCATGATAGGCTATGTAAATCTTTACGTAGCCTATCACATCATTTTTGTGGGGTTTTTTACAACACTGCAAATGGCGGCGGTGGCAGCCGGTCAGAAGACCAGCCACCGCCGCCGCCGAAGCCACCACCGCCACCGCCTGGAAGATCCACCCCAGGTAAGTCTCATCCCGGGGGAGGGATCTGCCGGGGGGCGGGGGGGCAGGCTGTTCCGCCACGGAGTTTGGGGAGCCGAATGCACTGGCATTCGGCCTCACCGAGATCCGTGGCAGAATTCTCTGACATCCCTACTTGGCAAAAGCCAGTCCACTGTGGAATCCATTGCAGATTTCTCCAACATTCCTAGTACCGACTATATATGTGGCGGTGTATCTATGGTGTGGGCATGGAAGTTTTGAAATATGTTCATATCTCCCATTACCATTACCATCAATGCCACCCCATTTATTCCAGTGTGGAGCTGACCCATGTCCACATTCCTTTCAGCACACAGATGTGATCTCTCTATCAAAATGTAATAATCCAACACTACCACGAGAAAAGGAATAGACTACCATATCTCTGACCACATCCAAAAACTAGAACAGAGTAAACTATCACTATTACAAAGCAGTAGCACTTATTAAGCTCACTTTTTCCCAAACCAGGTCGGGATGATGGAATATAGGGGGGTGCAGTGACCCCCACAAAACTAATGTGGATCAGGGAGGGTCTTAAGCCAGGAAGGAATATGCATGACAACCTAACCAGGTACTAGCTAGTTGGAGAGAAAGATTAAACCTGCCACAAGATCCTATCCCTCCTTGGATGTTTGTACCCCAAAGTGTGGATCACCTCATAGGTAGAAAGGGCCTACCTACACAAAATTACAGGTGTAAATGTTCTATTTACACCTATAATGTTGTGTAGATGGTCCCGTTATGGCTGCCATTCGCAAAATGGCGGCTCAGCAAAGGAGTGGGTGGCCGTGTACTTGCCTGACTTGGCGCATGCCAAGCAGGGTCAGGCAGCCAGTGAGGGTCCAGAGAGCAGTGCACAACATGGACAAAGTTGAGTCCATCATCCCTAATCCAGTCCAGCATTCTGTTCACACAGTGGCCAACTAGCTGCCCATAGAAAGCCCACAAGCAGATAATGAGAGCAAAGGTACACACACCCCACCCAAGCTCCCCAGCAACTGGCATACATAGTCACACCACCCCTGACCCTGGAGGCAATACACAGCCATCAGGACTAGTGGTCGTTGATAGCCTTCTCCTCCAGGAATTTGTCTAATCCCCTCTTAAAGCCATCCAAGTTTGTGGCCATCACCACATCCTGTGGCAGCAAATTCCATATTTATTTATTTCATTTCTATACCACCCAATAGCTGAAGCTCTCTGGGCGGTTCACAAAAATTAAAACCAAACGGCACACAATAAAACAATTAAAAATATATAGAACATTAAAACCACAATATAACAATACAACCACAATAAAACCTAGCAGCAGTGCAGGAGTTTAAAATACAGATTTAAAACAGCAAAGCTAAAAGTCTAGAAAGCTAAAATGCTAAAATGCCTGGGAAAATAAAAAGGTCTTCACCTGGCACCGAAAGGAATACAATGTAGGTGCCAGGCGAAGTTGCACTGTGCACTGTGTGAAGAAGTACTTCCTTTTATTTGTCCTGAATCTCTCACCAGTCAGTTTCATGGGATGACCCGGGTTCTAGTATTATGAGAGGGGGAGAAAAAAATGTCTCCCTATCCACTTCTCCACACCATACATAATTTTGTACTTTTCTGTCATGTCTCTCCTCACTCACCTCTTTTCTAAGCTAAACAGTCCCAGATGTTATAACCTTTCCTCATAGGGGAGCTGCTCCAGCAATGTGTCTAGGTATAATTGACTAACCCAATGAAATTGATTGTATTCTGGACAAAGAAAACAATTCTTCAAACAACTCACTACCACAAGATGTGGAGATGATGTTCACTAGCTTAGGTGGTTTAAAGGTGATTAGACATGCATAGCTACTCTAAAAGAGAAAAGAACAGCACAATCCTAAGCGTGTTTACTTGAGGTAAAGCCCTCTAAGCTCAATGGGACTTACTGTCTAATAAATATGTTTAGGCTCATAGCCCAAAAGACCCAACCATGTCCTGACTCCACCAGGGTCCGGTTCATCCATTTAAAATGAACCCTGGTGGGTTTTAAAACAGTAAATAAAACTCTTTGATAGGGCAACCCCAGTAATCTCCCATTAATCAATTATCTTCAGATAACCAATGCAAGCTCTAAGGCACAAGGCAGCCTTACTATCAAGAGGCCAGGCTAGTGTGACCATTCACAGTGAAAAAGGCCAATTTAGAATGTATGCTAATGGGAGCTGAAGCCTCATTTGTAATCCAGGCCTATTAAACTAAGCTCCCATGAAGCCAATTTCATTAGTTAAACACACATAATGCAATGAAGAGATCTCAAGGTTCAAATCATGATTTAACCATGAGTCACAAGGGAAACGTGTCTGGCAAGTTTCATCTGAGTACAGATGAGAGCAATAGCCGAACACCCTTGCATGATTTGTAGCCTGCATTTGAAGGCCAGGCAAAGACTAATGGAGCAGTTTGCAGACCCCTGGAAAGACACAGCATCATGGGCATAGGATTGTCATTAGCAGGAGGGAGAGCTGAAACTAGTTACAGGTGGGTACATGGATGAGGAGGCAATCAAATTCTCAGAGTCTGATATTACTTGCAAAAAATCTACAGTATATTATCCTAACTTGATTTTCCCCCAGCATTCCCAATCATGCATTCTGTTGGATTTAGCATTGGGGAGGGGGGTGTTAAGTTATTTCATTTGTCAAGTTGCTGTTTAGCATTATTCCCTGAAAAGCAAGAGTTCAGATATACAGATCTCTCAGATGGCCATTTAAAAAGCAAAATTATTTTTTCAAAATTTGGGGACTTCTAATTTCAGCCCTTGAAGGGATTGAGGACAATAGGCAAGGAACACATATCTCTCCTAAGCATAGTCAAAAATACTAGAACCACAGCCATTCTCATCAATGGGGTATCAGTCTGATCTTACAGATTGAACTGCAAGGCTGTCCCTAACTGGAGTATCGAGAGACTAAAATGGGAGGCTGACAGATTTAAGGGACTTCGTATTATAAAGCATACTACTGTGATGGACACAGCACTGCAATGCTTTGCACATTTGCCTAGGAGAAAGCCATTGGATGTAGACTAACTTCTGAGAAAACATCCATAGGAACAGGTTGTAAAGGTATCGGTACTAAAATGCAGTGATGTGCATACTGCTCTTAGAAGAGCTCAACTAACGCTAACCACACACACACGCGCACGCGCGCATCTTCAAAGATCGCAGGTGTTATTTAATCCTGAAAATGTTCACCCAGTGAACTACCACTTGCTGTAAACAATGGGGATGAAAATGGGAGATATGACGCTATTACAGCACACACAGAGAATCTAGTAAGTGATATGCAGTTAATCATCCTAGGAATCGCACTGAAGCAGAAGTTTCCTGCGTAAGCATCTGTGGGCAAATGGTTGAAAACATGTACACAACATCTAGAGAAGCCTCAAATTCTGGAGATACATTCAACAGAACTTCCACAAGTGGGCAGTACTTTAGTTTGTAACCTACTCAGCTCCTACACTAGGGTAGCCAGATGAATCAATCCCCTTCTTTGCAGGTCTCCCAGGAGGCTCTGAAGACTCACTTGTTTTCACTGGCCTTTCCCAGAAAGGGTGGCCACTTGTGAATCACCAAAAAAGAGGACATGCAACACCAAATAGAGGACAAAAGAGGGCACCTATCTGCATAAAATTTGCATATGCTAATTTATATGTATAGATGCTAATTTAGAAATTATTATTATAATTTAAATAAAAATACAGTACTTCTTACCATAATGTGGAAAAGTGTGACCGGGTAACCTCTGTGCCTGCCTGTTCCATCTGGTGTTAACTCTTGACAGGCAACAGTTCTTATGTTTCTTTATTTTTAAACTGGAATTGGACTGAACAGCCCCTCAAATACAGAACTGTAGAAGACATATGGCCACCCTATAATGACTACTATTACCTGATCCCTGACCATTCAACATATCTGTACCCAGTTTCTATGGACAGAGCCCAAAGAGCTTCATATATTGAGCCAAAGTTTTCATGTGTACACTGAAGCTTTCCCAGTTTAAATGTTTCTACCGCAAGAACATTAAATGTTCCCATCATAGCTTTTGCATTGTATCAGGTCAGGAGCAGCATTCATAACAGGGCCTCCACATCTCTAGTTCATGAGCAGAAGCTCCACAATGAATGAAATGTGAATTCCTTTACATCTATAATTCAGAGACTAATACACTTGGCCTAACAGATGATAGGATAAAACCTACAAACCTCCCATTTTCTTCACCATAGTCCCATCCATGGCACTATAACCACCACCTGCTCTACCACGAACACTGAGCATTTCTGGCTTCCTAAAAAAAAAATGGGATTTTCCATTTCAGTATGTTTTCCTGGATATGCTATTAGACTGAGCCTCGAGTACATGATCTATATTTCTTATTAGAATTAGATAATGACATAGAAACTGTTACAGAAGAAAGACATATAGGCAGAAATGGAATTTTAATACTCCTCTGTTTAGCTTTAGGGAACAAAGTATGCACATTAATGACAGGGGCTTAAGAACTTCCAAATGTCCCTCCTGGGGGTGGAATATTTAATTGCACCCCATCTCCCAGTAAAACTCATTTTTTTCAGAGAGGAACGCAGCCCATTTGGGATGGAGAGGAGGGAGGAGAAAGAATTAACAGCTCTAGACACCTTTTCACTTTTAATCATAAGACATATGTGGCTGCTTCCATTAGCTCCGAACGCACAACCTCTGCTCGCTTCACTGCACTTCATTATCATCAGCAGAAAACAACACTTGTGCACTTGTACACACCAAGATCTGTGCGCAGCGAAGATCATTTGTAGAGCAGACTGGTTTTCCAGAAAGAGCAACTGCATGATTTTGTTGAAAAGTTAAGAAAGCAGGAGAAAAAGCAAAGGTCATCCAGCCACTTATGCTAATATTTGGCCATAATTCTCTCCCAGCTGACACTAAATAGCTAAGCTACTAAATTTTAATAGCAAAGTTAAGTCTTCTAGACAAGCACAATATGGGGCAGGAATGGAAAGGATAAAACCGTAGTTATTTAACCTATCTTAATTCTTTTAAAGGGCAGGGGGGAGAAATCCCATAGTCTAACATTTAGACACTGCTCCAGAAACACATTGTTAAGGCATTTCTACTTTGTGTTTGAATTAGATATCACCAGAATAATATTCTGAGCTCAGAATTAAAGGAGAAGCTTATACAACATGGTAGTGCTGATAAATCACTTTTGAAAGAAATACTGGTAGCAGTGATGGTTTTGCTGAGACTAATCGCCCATTCTAGGGCTGTTGGGGTTACCCAATGGTGCCATCCACTGTCCCAGACACATGGACCAGCAATTCCCCACTCAAGTATCTCCCTGCCCCCATGTCTCCTGCTCCTACCAGCAGCTAGGAATTGATGCATCTAACCATTTTGGTTTCTTTTGTTTCTCATATTTCCAGTCTTAAGTTCAGTTCATCCTGAACTTTGAGAATTTTTAAAAAAGATATTTGCACTAAAATTTATAATCATTTTTGTGCACATTATTCCTACTACATGCATTTTGGTATGCATTTTTGCCTGATTACACAATGTTTGCCAGACATTTTTCTAATAGAATACATATTTTCTCTAATATATACATCTTTGTATACATGTTTTAATTGGAGAACTCCATTGCAAAATTCAGAAAAGTGCGAATTTCGCAGGACAACTAAGTTTCAGTTCACATAGTTGTTCAAAAGTGCAAAATTAGGTAAGTTTGCATTAAAATGTGAACTGAACGAATTTCCACCTCATACCTACCAGAAGCAGGTGATGTGGAGTGCAGGTGGGGGTGAACGTAGCATGTTGATGTGAGCTCATGGCTAAGTTCACATTCCAGAGAGGGTGGGGGTGAACTCAATACATGGCAGCCATTTTGGGTGGCACCTTCATGTCTGTCATCATGTTCTTCTGTTCCACTTCCATCCCTGAGCACTCTCACCAGTTCACATAAATGAAGAATACTTGCAGAAATAATGTTCTCCACATGAAAAGAACTGATAGAACCCATTGTGTGAGTATCTAAATTGCTTTCATTGTTTCTGTTCACATTCACACACACACACACACACACACACATCTATTTTGTTCAGTTTCTTTCAAGCCTGTTGTTGTTTTAAAGACATGCTCTGCCACCATTGCAAACATTTACAGCTCACATCAGTTTGGCCCAGGCTACATTCAGCTCATCCAAAAGTAGCCACCAACAACCGTCACAGCACCCACTGAAATTTTGCTATTTCAACACAGGGTTTCTACCATGCTGATTCAGAAAATCCCACTTTGAGGGTACTAGAGTTTCATTTTCTCCTACACCTACATACTACTGACAGCCTTGCAACACAATCACAATATTCACCAAGTAGATTGTGGCATCTTGTGGCCCTCCAGATGTTTTGGCCTACAACTCCCATCATCCCTCATCATTAGCTATGCTGGTTAGGGCTGATGGGAGTCGTAGGCCAAAACATTAGGAGGGCCACATGTTGCCCACCCTTGCAGTAAATATTCCAAACCTTCCTTTGGGAATCATGGATTACATCTCTATCCTAGATTTGTCATTTCAAACAGTAAAGTACGGTTTGGATACAATATAATCACAATTTCCCTACAAAGAGATAACTCAGTTGGATTCAAGGATACTATTATTATCTGTGAAATCTAGCATAGAATAAATCATCATTTGTATTCATATCTTTAAACTCTCAGTTGTTATTTCCATCAAGGGCACCCTGGCAGAAACATGCCATACCAGACAAGATACCAGATAGAATACTTTACAAGAGGACAAGATGAACAGTCTCTAATCAGACACATAGCATGAGGAAATTCACTAAGTAAGGACCCATTTGGGGGAGCTGAGGCAAGAATGGAGAGATTATAACAAGGAATTGTAGAAGCATAAATGATATCACAAAGGGCCCAGAGAAAGAAGGACCAGTATAATGGACATCTCATCTTGACAACAGAGGCTCCCAAGATGAAAGGAAAGGAGGACTTTGTGAGTTTTCTGGCTTCTTGTGTTTGGTGTCAGATGCAATGGCATATCCTTGCAAAATGTCAGCAAGTTGGAAAGCAAATCAAAAGGAACATCTCTGATCTGAGATAGGGTTGGGTGTTTTTTTTTAAGGAAGCAGGCTTGAAGAGGTAAAATACAACACATTAGGCCATCTGGGTAATGAGGGAAAGGAGATGAAAAAGACAGAGAAGGAATTATGTCAGTCCTAGAATGAAAAAGGCTGATGATGGGAGAGAGGTGTCCATTTTGTTGCTTCAAGTACAGTTCAACACCATTTATTTCATAACCCACTGAATTGCAGCTTTTGTTCCTCTCCATTTTATTTTTCAAAAAAGGAGGTGATTTAGGGGCTTTTGATATGTTGTGTTTAACAGCAGCGGGAATATAGTCACATATACTGTGGCTATATATTCAAAGGCTCTGAACATGCTCAGCTAAAAGCTAGACTTCTTACAGAGGAAACTAGGGATGGACAAGCCCATCTCCATCCGGGGCAGGGGGAACTCAATGAACTGCCCCCCACAGTTGGCACAGCCTGGACCTGCTCAGCGAGCTTCCCTGCTCGCCCCATCTGCCCGCAAGCTGTGTGAGCCACCCCATTCCTCCCGCCAGCTGTCAAGGGCTGGCGTGGGGAAGAAAGGCCTCAGCAGCCAGCACCCACCCTCTTGCCCTGGCCTTCTCAAGAGAAGGCCAGGCGAGAGTGGTGGGGTGCCGCCGTCACCCTTCTTCCTCTCGCTGACTGTCAAGGGCTGGGTGCAGGAAAGAAGGGCCTCCGTGGCCAGCTCCCAGCCTTTCACCCTGGCCTCCAGCAGGTGGGGGCAGGGAGAAGAAGATAGGTGCCTCCTGCTTCCCTCCGCCCCCACCTGCTACAGCAGCGGCGGCAAGGGACAAGCTGGTCGTTTTCCATAAGGCTCTTACACTTACGGAAAATGACCAGCCTGTCCTGATCCACTGCTGCCGGAGCAAGGATGGGGGAAGGAGGAGAGGCGCTACCTTCTTCCTCTCTCTGCAATATGCGACTGGCTTGCTGAGGGTGCAGGCGTCTGCACTCTTTCCTGACTCAGTGAGTCAGGCAAGAGCTCAGATCTGTGAACTGGCATCTGGGGGCCGAACTGGCAGCTTCGAGCCCCAACGGGACGCTCACACCATCCCAAGAAGAACCACTCAGGGCGAGTTCAGTCAGCCATTTTGGTATCTCAGCATGAAGGAATTCAATGGGCTTGTGTTGCCCATTGAATTTACCATTAAACTGTCATCTGTTCCTAATTTGTGTTTTTTCTATTACATGTATAGCCCACTTTTCCAAAAAGGAGCTGTGCAGTGGAGGCTGGTGGCTCCGATTTCAGTGGGGCTATGAATCCATTCTGGGTTTTAGTCAGAACCAGCCAGAACTGTAAAGGAGCTATCCAATATGCTGAACCTTATTCCCAAAATTGGTTCAGCACTTTGGATAGCTCTTTTAGAGTTCTGTCTGGTTCTGACTGAAACCTAGAATGGAATTACAGCCCCACCAAAATTGGAACCACCAGCCTCCACTGATGTTGTGTATAAATTCCCCCCCGCCCCAAATTTTATCCTCGAAAAATGTCATGAGGTAGTTTAAGCTGAGTGATTATGATGATTGGCCCAAGGCCACCCAGTGAATTTCATGGCTGAGTGGGGATCTCCTCAGTCCTAATCTGACACTAACCATTAGGGCTGTGCACAGCTTTGGTCCGAATCCCGAATAACAAGATGAAGCGGGCTGCTGTGGAGGTGCCTCACCATCATCCAAAGCAGATCAAAATAGCACTGAGGTCGCTCAAAGTGAAGCGGCTCATCGCCGAAGCACCTCGGTTCGCCTCAGATTCGTAGCTCTTCTAATGCCTTCTGAGCAGCCCAGAGAGGGCTCCAAATGTATGAACTTGAGAAAGATCTGGGAGGGGGAGAAGAGGAGGAGGAGGAGGAGGAGGGAGGGAGGGAGGGGAGAGGAAGAGGAGAAAGTGAGCTCTAGTGAATGGCAACTCCAGTTGCCAAATTAGGGCTGAATGGAACCAAGCAGTCTCCAGTCAGTGACAGTGGTGATTGTGGGGATACTGGAAGGGAGAGATCAGCCCGAGTTTGTTCATTCCATGAGAGACTGCACACCCATCAGGTGGTGGCTGGTTTTGTTAGAGAGAGATCTGGTGTGTGTGTGCAGCTTTGTGCTTCTTCCTTATTACTTCAACTATTCTCTTTCTTTCTTTTGTAGATCCTTCATTTTTAAAACCAAACATTTAGTACTTCATTTGGGTTTCCTCCCTGGTTCCTAGCCTCTCCCCACCTCACCCTTCTCCAGTAGGTTTTACCTTTCATTCTTCTTGTTTGTTCATTTAAAAAACCAGAAAATTTCACTTTCGTTGCTTTGCTTCATTCTTTAGCTCCCCCTCCTTCTCAATTCTCTCTCAAACATTAGTTTTCCCTTACTTTCATTCCGCAGAGAGAGAGAGAGAGAGAGAGAGAGAGCTTTCTTGTCCTTGTTCTTGGCTCCCCTCCACCACCCCCTTCTCAATTCCTGTATTCTTTCCCTTCCCATTTTTTATCTATTTTCTCTAAAATAAACAAAAACAAAAAAGTAAAAACCCTTTCTCTTCTGTTAGGATTATAGATAGTTCCCCACGCCTTTGCTTGTAGGTAGCTGACTGTTTGCTTTTCTTTTGTTTGTTTGTGTGTGTGTGTGTGCACGCGCGCGCGCGTGCGCATGTGTGCTTGTGCTGTGTGGACAATCAAACCATGTGTGGCAAAGCACTACGCATTCCACATTTCAAAAACCAGTGGGCAAAGCACTACACACATACGAACAGCTATTATTTAAATAGTATAATACTACACTGCATGGCAAAGCAAGCAAGCCCAATATGAGGCATCTTCAGGGTCTTGTTGGCAGGGGCGGAGGTGGGCAAGATGCTGCTGGGACTCGCAGCACTGGTAGGCAAGCTGGCTCTCCCCCAGTCCAGATAATGTGTCCTGGTGTAGCAGGGCAGCAGAGCGCAAAGGCAAGTTGCAGTACCCAGAGGTCACTATTTGAGGAGGCTGGTGAATGCAGCAGCAGTAGACCAGTTAACAAAAGAGCACCATCTGCTTCTGTAGTGGAAGAGGGGAGCCTGCACATGGATGTTAGGTCAGAGGTGTCTGATGTCCTCAGTGTGGTGGAGGGTCAAGAGGAGGAGATCCTCCAGGGTGTGGGGGAGGATGAGCAGCCGGCAGAAGCTCCAGCACCCAACCCCTCTTCCATTGTTCCCCCTGCTCATGTGGTGACCCATGAAGACCCACAAAGACCCATGGACTTGCCAGGTATACTGTCCCCCTGGAGGACAAATTAGAGATATGACTGAAGGGTTGCCTACACTCATAAAGCCCACTGCCAGGTATCCCTTTCTTCTCATCTATGTGGGAACAAATGATACCACCAAGCTTTTGTGATTTCTACGAAGAAATCACATCAGACTTTGAAGCTTTGGGAAAGAAACTCAAGAACCTTGGGGCCCAGACAGTTTTCTCATCCATCCTTCCAGTAGTTAGAAGAGGGATAGAAAGGGAAAGAAAAATACTCCAGGTGAATGACTGGCTATGAAAGTGGTGTCAATGAGCGAGATTTGGATTCTGGGACCATGGGCTATACTTCCTGGAAGATGGACTGTTGGCAAGGGACAGGCTGCACCTCACAAAGGCTGGGAAGAATGTGTTTGGCCACAGCATGAAGAACTTTATCAGAAGGGCTTTAAACTGAATCCTATGGGTAAGGGAGACGTAAAGTTGGGGGTAACAATGGGCGAAGACTCATGCACCACAATGGAGAGAACAGCTCTAATAGTGCCCAATAATAGCCTTCACAAACATGTAAGAAGAAAGCCAGACCATGAAGCACATGGTCTTCGATGTCTATATACTAATGCCCAGAGTACGGGAAACAAACAGAATGAACTTGAACTCTTAATACAGGAGGGAAATTGTGACTTGATAGGTATAACTGAGACTTGATGGGAAGACTCTGATGACTGGAATACAGCAGTTGAAGGATGTAACTTGTTCAAAAAGAACAGGAGGAACAGAAAGGGAGGTGGAGTTGCACTATATGTTAAAAATACATATCTCTGCACAGAAATACAGGAGGATGAGCTTGGTAGCCCCATCGAGAGCATCTGAATTAAAATAACTGGAGCAAAGAATAAAAGAAACATAGAGTCTACTACCTGCCACCCAATCAAGGAGAAGACAAGGATGAAACTTTTGAAAAGCAAATAGCCAATGTTTCAAGGAAGCATGATGTAGTAGTAATGGGGGACTTCAATTTCCCCAATATGTGTTAGGAGACAAATTCTGCAAAACATGGCCCCTCCAGGAAATTCCTGACTTGTGTGGCGGATAACTTCCTCCTACAGAAAGTAGAGGAAGGAACTAGAGGATTGGCTATCCTTGACTAGATCCTAACCAACAGAGATGACTTAGTGGGTAAAGTAGCAGTTACAGGAACTGTGGGGGAAAGCGACCATGTTGTACTTCAGTTCATGGTTCTAAAGGAAGCAAAAGCCGAGTGTAGCCAAACCCATACCCTGGATTTTAGGAAAGCTGATTTCAATAAACTCAGAACAATGATCAGTAAGGTCCCATGGCAAGAGACTCTAACGAGAAAAGGAGTCCAAGATGGGTGAGAGTTTTTAAAAAAGGAAATTCTCAAGGCACAGTTACAAACAAGTCCAACAAGGAAAACAGGTGGAAGACAACAGAAGAAGCCAATGTGGCTTCACATAAAGCTTAGAGATGACCTGAAAACAAAAAAGGACACATATAGGAAGCAGAAGGAAGGCCAAGCAACAAAGGAAGAGTACAGGCAGGTAGCACAGAATTGCAGGGATGGTGTCAGGAAGGCTAAGGCTGAGAACGAGCTGAGGTTAGAGAAGGATGCTAAAAGCAACAAAAAAGCTTTCTTCAGCTACGTGCATAGTAAAAGACAAAGGAAAGAAATGGTGGTTCAGCTATTAAATAAGGATGGCAAAATGATAACAGATGAGAAAGAAAAGGCAGAAGTGCTCAATTCCTACTTTGGCTCAGTCTTCTCCCAAAAGAGGGTCTATGACCCCTCTGGCAAAGGCGAAGTACAGGCTGAGGAGCAGGATTGCAGCTTGAGATCGATAGGCATATGGTCAAGGAACACCTAATTACTTTGAATGAGTTCAAATCTCCAGGGCCAGATGAACTGCATCCTAAAGTAATAAAAGAACTGTCAGAAGAACTCTCAGAGCCATTGTCCATTATCTTTGAGAAATCATGGAGGACGGGTGAAGTGCCAGATGACTGGAGGAGGGCTAATGTTGTCCCTCTCTTCATAAAAGGTAAAAAAAGAGGAACCTGGGAACTACAGACCAGTCAGTCTGACATCAATCCCTGGGAAAATTCTGGAGCAGATTACAAAGCAATCCATCTGTAAGCACCTTGAAAACACTGTAGTGACTACTGGAAGCCAACATGGATTTGTCAAGTACAAATCCTGCCAGATGAATCTGATCTCATTTTTTGAGATCAACTTCCCTTGTGGACTGTGGGAATGCTGTAGACATCATATACCTCAACTTCAGCAAAGCTTTCGACAAAGTGCTGCATGATATACTGATGAGCAAACTAGCTGAAAGTGGGCTAGATTAAACTACTATCAGGTGGATCCACAGTTGGCTACAGAATTGGACTCAAAGAGTGCTTATCAATGGGATCTTCTCAAACTGGGGAGAGGTAATGAGTGGGGTACCGCAGGGCTCAGTCCTGGGCCCAGTGCTCTTCAACATTTTTATGAATGACTTGGATGAGGAGGTGCAGGGAATGCTGATCAAATTTGCAGATGACACAAAATTGGGTGGGATAGCTAATACCTTGGAAGACAGACACAAAATTCAAAGTGATCTTGATAGCCTGGAGCGCTGGGCTGTAAACAAAAGAATGAAATTTAATAGGAAAAAAATGCCAAGTTCTGCACCTAGGAAAAAGAAACCAAATGCACAGTCATAAGATGGGGGATACATGGTTCAACAACACTACAAGCGAGAAGGATCTTGGAATTGTTGTCGATCACAAGCTGAATATGAGCCAACAATGTGATGTGGTTGAAAAAAAGGCCAATACTATTTGGGGCTGCATTAATAGAAGCATAGCTTCCAAATCCTGGGAAGTACTAGTTCCCCTCTACTCAGGACTAGTTAGGCCTCATCTGGAGTACTGTGTCCAGTTCTGGGCAGCACGTTTTAAGAAGAATGCAGAGAAGCTGGCGAGGGTTCAGAAGAGGACAACAAAAATGTTCAGAGGACTGGAAACAAAGCCCTAGGAAGAGAGACTGAAAGAACTGGGCATGTTTAGCCTTGAGAAGAGAAGACTGAGGGGAGATATGATAGCGCTCTTCAAGTACTTGAAAGCTTGTCACAGAGAGGAAGGCCAGGATCCCTTCTTGATGATCCCAGAATGCAGGACACAGAATAATGGGCTCAAGTTGCAGGAAGCCACATTCCAGCTGAACATCAGGAAAAACTTCCTGTTAGAGCAATAGGACAATGGAACCAATTACCTAGGGAGGTGATGGGCTCCCCCACACTGGAGGCATTCAAGATGAAGTTGGACAGCCATCTGTCAGGGATGCTCTGATTTGGATTCCTGCATTGAGCAGGGGGTTGGACTTGATGGTCTTATAGGCCCCTTCCAATCCTACAATTCTATGATTCTATTATCTCGAGACTCAAGGCAAGCAGTCTCTGTCTCCACAGAAACATTAGGGCAGCATCCTGTGAGACCACTCTGAGGTGGGAGTGGATACCAGCACTGCCGTCTGCCACCACTGCAAGGCATTTCTGAGCAGGAGAAAACAGCCAAGGCACTACAGCACCAGCAGCCTGATCCTGCACTTAAGGAGGCAGCTCCAATCAGTCTTGCTTGGGGAAGAGGCCCCCACGTCCCAGCAGGCAGGCAGCAGGGACAAGCAGAAGACTGGTAGTGCCAGAACTCCTGCAAGCTCTCCATCTCTCACCCCCAGGAGGCTTAGGCCACCATGGAGGAGATGGGGTACGGGAAGTATGGGTCCACAAGGTGGAGGTTTCCAGTACCCGACCAGATCACCAACTGCATATATAAATATAAACTTGATAATGATGTGCATTTTGCTATACTCTCAATTCCTTTGGTTCACATGCATCGTTTTTCTGAAATTAAAACTGTCTGAAATTTGGCAGGTGTGATGTGGCTAATTTTTTTAAATTAAAATATAAAATAAATATAAAATATTCATGTTGTGTGAGCTAAAAAAAAAAAAAAAAGCACATTAGCACAAAAACTACTCCAGCCTGTTTTCCCAGGTAATATGTATTCCAAATTCAGCCAAAGAGAGCCTGAGTTCATCCACTGTGAAGCTGAATGGGAAAGGGGAGAGGGGTACTGCACTTCAAAGAAACCTACAACAGACATTAGGGATAGTAACCCCCTCCTAATCACCACTTCAACACCTAATTTCTCTGATTATCCCCTTATGACCTTTGGTTTGAGTTTCTGAGAAGGGGACATTTTAGCTGTGCCTAGCAGAAAAACTACTGGGCCAAACTGTTTGGAATTTGGCAGGTGGGATCCCCTCCATGGGGGCAGAGAGGTCCCCAAATTTCATCCACCTCTGTGGAAACAGTGAAAAGTTATAGCTCTTTGCTTTGAGAGTTTTTGTTGAAAAAATCAAAATTTAACTCCACCTAGCACAAAAATTACTAAGCCAAACTGTCTGAAATTTGGCAGGTGAAATTCACTCCAAGGGGGATGACAGATCCCCATATTTCATTTACTTATCATGAAAACAGAAAAAAATATGGCTGTTTCTATTTTCTAATGCAACTCAATGGGAAAACCTCCTAACAGGATGATTTGGATATCCGAATCTTGCTTCAGATCTGAATCCGAAGCGACGCAGATGGGGTCCAAATTGGTCTGAAGCAAAGTGAGGCTGCTTTGGAAAGACCAAAGTGGTATCCAAAACGAAGCGTGTAGTGGGGGGGTCTGTGCACAGCCCTACTAAACATCACACTACACTGACTCACTGTATTCTTCAGTTCAGTTACAGGTTATGAGTGAAATATTCACCTCAGCCATGTTGAGGTGAATGTGTGAAAAGTCATTCAGCTTGTCATGAACTTGCCAGCCACCTGGGAGCTGGGTTAAACAATCAGACAATGGCTTCACTATGAATTCAATCTGCAATACAAGGACAGCAACCCAGTCCCGCCACACCTAATGGGTTTATTAATTGGCCCTTTCTTCATTTCAATTGCCTCAGAAAATACTGCAAGTTCATATCAGTGCTTCCACATAAGTACCAATTGCCTGGGAGCCCATGATAAACTGTGAGTTCTTCCACTCAATTTAGCATTTATTTACTGGTGAACTGTTCCTCCAACAAATAAAAACAAAGTGAGGTTCAGGTTTCTGCCCAGCCATCAGATACATAGCAAATTGCCTTGTAAAGAGAGATCTAGGCTACATTAGCTGGCACACTGCAAATTTTTCATTTCATTTATTATATTTCTATCATGGAGAGTTTGAGATATTCCTATACATCAGATACTAAAATGAGCGGGAATATAGTTACTTACCAAATAAAAGGTGTGTTTTCTCTTTTAAAAGTAGTTGTGATTATGTTTGACCTCATGTAGACTCCTGAGTTTGCTAGAGTTAAACTGAAACATCCTTCCTGAATTCTGTTTGGGGCCAGCTCTACCCCTCGTCTCATATCGATACAAACCCATCACAGTAACACTATATCCCTCTTGCACATTTATACTTCATAGGACACACAATGACATCTGTTGTGGTATTTTGGATAATATGGAATAAAAAGCCAGAAATAATGCTAGAAAAGCAGGATATGAAATGTGTAATGTGCCCCAATGGTTATCAGTGCACTTCAATAAAAATCTCTACTGCAGATCTAGCCTGGGACAGATTAAAGATGGGTAGAATAATTCACACTTACCCCTGAGTCCATCTACCTGGAAGGACACAACAACATTTTCTAGGTGCCTCCCCCATTTGTCTCACAATTGTTGTGAAGTGCATAAGACCCCTGAAGATCCTAACAAGTAATTGTGTATTTATTTTCTACAATGAGAAGTACAAATGCCTTCTTTTGTGATTGCTTAGGAGTGACTTGACTGACATCCTTCTGCACTACTTGGGGAGAGTACTGCTAAACCATAATGGCCCCATCTCCTTTTCTGACAATAAACTCAGCTAAACCCTAAATAGGGTTCATGGCATATCTAGCATGTCACTGAAATTGCAAGATTCTAAGTAGATCTCAAACTTTGTGGATGTTGATGATGATCCTAGCCTAAATGTAATAGAAGGTCAAACAAAAACAAACTACAACCCTGTTTTTGATTTTTTGATTTTGTTTTCCTGCTAAACTAGTACTTCTGAAGCTCTTTGAGTCTGTCATCCAACAGCCTTGAAAAATCCATTGAGGCAAACATAGTGATGGCATGGAATGTATGACAAAGTTGAAATCAAACAGCAGACCTCAAAGATTCATCAGGGCTCCTCAGCTCACCATCTTTAGCAGACACATTTCAACAGTTCATACTCTGCTTTGTCACAAAAGAAAAGGTCTGTTATTATTTGTAATAAGTGAGAATGGAGATTTTCTTCGTATTGCCAAATGTGTCAACACCTGCTCAGAGTGGATCTTGGGTAGCTCCAGAGCTATCTGAGTAAGCTGACAGCAGTAACAAGAAAGCTGTATAATTGGCTTGGAGAAAGATTGAAGAATTACAAATACACTGCAGTTTTGTGTAGAAGTGTGAGCTGGCTGACTGTCAAGCTCAGCAGCTCTGTGCACACCTGGAAATCACACACCTTGCTAAGACTCCTGTGCTCTGATCATTTTTGTTCTTTCAGGCTCTTTGCTAGAATAGAAATAGAAATATTTGTGAATATGCGAGTATTGAGCTATATGGCATCTGCATCCACTGTGTTTTGTCTAGGGATGTGTGAATCAGCAAAATTCAAACTCACCGAAGTTCTCCAAATTACATCTCGAAGTTCATATAAGATTGCAAGTGTTGTTTATTTCATTTTTGCATGAAAATCCAGGTATATTTTCATGAGTATTTTTCCAAATGTACACATCAGTTGTGTGCATCTTTGAAAAGTATGCATTCTATTCCCATCAATTAAAGCATATTTGTGTGCATTTTTCAAAAGTATGCATTTTAATGCATATTTTTCAAACATATGCATGCTGTTAAATACAATTTTTTGGTCCACAAATCACATTGCAAGCTCAGAAATGTATGGACTTCAGCTACAAATTACATCTGAGACCATGTTTGGACCAGATGGTGTGAACTGGGTAAATTTTGATCAGAAATGAACTGAAATGAATTTCTCATACATCCCTAGGTTGTTGGGTTTTTTATGAAGACATGATAATACACCAATGAGTCATGCTTCCATATGTGGAATAATAGAATCCTAGAAGCAGAATAAAAGTGCTAATGGTAAAGGCACTTTCTTCAACCCATTTTTGTACATGGTTCTTTACCACAGGTTGAGAGAGACTCCCTTTCTGAGCTGCCCAAAGCTCAAGCTTTGAAGTTTTTCATAGTTTCAGAATTTTGTGCACATTTACATGTCTCAAGCTTCAGTTAAAATTAGCAAAATTGGTCTGATCGATCTCTAGTAATAAGCCTTACACTACCATATTCTTATATAAGATGATGATGATTAGGTTGGACCCCAGGGTTCTAAATCATATCGTGAGACTTTATAGATCCAGCTCCCCTCTGCAACTTTCAGCTCCAACATGTGAAGGACATCAAGGCTGGGCCATCAAGAATGCAACAGATGGGGCAGGGGCAGTGTGTATGTCCATGCTGTCCATCCTCATGCAATGGCAGGTGCATGAGAGGAAATGCGCCTAGAGCTGTCACCACATAGGTGTTTAGGGAGGGAGTTCTAAATGATAGGGGGCAGCAAAGGACAATAGGATATAGGTTAATGGTCCTTTAAAATACTAAGGGAACAATCCTATGCATGTTTAAACAGAAAAAGGTCTGACAACTCCCAGCATTCTCCAGCCAGCATGGATGGCTGGAGGAATGCTGGAAGTTGTAGGACTTTTTTCTGCCTAAACATACATAGGATTGTGCCCTAAATTAATCAGATTTTTTTTCTGTGGGAAAACAAAAATGGTACAGCAGTGGAACAGATCAGAGTTCATTCTGTGGCTTTAATTGAAAGCTTAAAGAGGATTATCATCCAATGCCAGTTTATTCTAGTGGATTCCATCCAATCTTCTAAAAATAAGAGTTAAAATGCTGCTTGCTTACTGAGAATCAGTCCTTTGTGGATGTGATATGGACTTGATGGATTTTCTTACTAAGAAAGAAAGAGCCTCTGTGGTGAGTGAAAAAGAAGGAAACAAATTTAAAATCACTGCCACTTTGACGATTCAAGTTTCTTTATGTCCAAATTAAGAATTAAGCTTGCAGGAAAACTGAGTTTCCAAGGCAAGTGTTAGGGGCTCATTCACCTCTGGTTCACAACTGGGTTTTTCAGACCTCGTAGGGAATTTTGCTCATGGCAAACTGTTTCTTCTGTACAGGTCATCTTGATCACATGGGCCACAATGCTGCATATGCCATGATGCCAAAGAACAAAATTTAGCTCAGCAAAAAACAGAAGCCTGGTCATGTGCACAATAGTCCTCCAAAATGGAGCAATGAGCTCATCTAGTATGAGTATGTGGGGGAAATAATGGTTAGGTAGGAGACATACATTACTCCATATTATAGTAAGGTCAGTATAGTATTATAGTGAAGTCAGTAGGGCTAGCAACATAATGGGTGCTGTTTATCATCTGTCTAGGAGGCAGTAGTGCAGCTAGGTAATTTTAGACCCTGAACTTAATGGTCTTATGGAGGGTTCCTTTAAATGGCCATGTGTATTACCATGTGCATTAACTATCTAAAGCACACAACTAGCATTTCTCTTCCACCCACCACCACCACTGCTATTCCATGTGTTAAAGCTGCTTCTGCATTCCTGATATGTTGTAACAACAACACTGTTTGCCCACCCTGATTTTTTTTAAAACCCATTCAGTTTTTCAATTTAAACTCACTTAAGTCATAGTACCATCATGACTACAGGAATAAAATGGAATTTGCTTCTGTGCTTGCCTCTCCCTGGATAGTCATGGGGGGGGGAGCTGTGGGGCACTGGATATTGGCCCCAGTGTCCAGCTCTGGCTGCACCACTGTTAGGACAACCCATGGCTAGCTTGGGAGGGTGGAGCCAGTCCAGAGGATACTTCATTAGCTCCTGAGATGTTCCAAACAATGGTTCTGTTACTCACCATATGAGACAGTAGCACACAAAGAAGAGAATTCCCAGTTCTAGCCTTTGGGCAGTATCCAACTGTGCCATTCCATAAGCGCAAATGATGTTGGGCTAGCGGAAACTAGGTTCTGAACTATGCAGAAGAGAAGAATCCAAGTAAAGTTTCATTTGTGCAAGCACGGTTGTGCAAGCAGTTGTGCATTATGCTTGTGCAACCCATTGAGCAACCTGCTGTGCAACCAGTCATGCAACGGCTTGCATTACTGGTTTTGCAAGTGTAACGGGAAACCGCTTCCACAATGGAAAGATGCTGCGTAGCTCTGCTAGTGCTATTTCAGTTTGCAGAGTTACACCATTGGATACTGCCCTTTCTGACAAATACTTGCCCCAGAAGTCTTTGCATTGTGCAAGACTCCAATACCAACCTGCTTGGTACAGCAGGTACCTTGCCGATATTGATCCAAAACAGAGTTACTTGATCTTCCACATTTTTCTTATAAGTACCTCTCTCTCTCTCTCTCTCTCTCTCTCTCTCTTTCTCTCTCTCTTTCTCTCTCATAAGTTTAGAATTTTCATAGAGAAAATGATATATTATTTGTATTATTTGTGCTGACAGATTGTGACTTTTGACCGAAACTTTCACTGACCTAGGAACCTGCTATGGGAAAGATGACGTTTTCACAGCTGAATTCAGGGGAAAGCTAAATGTGTTTCTGATAAGAACGCTGGGAAAGAGAAGAATAACTGCTAAACAATGTTCATCTTCAGCTTATAACAAAAATGACATGAAATATTATAAAAGGTAAACAGGACCTACAAAAGAGAAGCAGTATTATCCTGTTTTGAAGAGAAGTGTGGCTCAGCAAAGCTGACAAGATATGAAGGAAATATATATTAGTTCCCAAACTCATAGCTGAGAACTATGAGAAGAACTAATTGTTAGAGAAATTCCAGTTTCATGGGAAACATACATGAGCAGCTCAAAATAAATCATTTAAATATAAGAGAGAAAATACTGGAACTAGAAGACATTCCACCTGTCCTCACAGAACCCAGCATTGGTTCTCACAGGACATTCCATCAGTCCTCAGAAGGTCAATGGTTCCAGTTTTCATTGCCTTCTCTACTCGGTTTTGCTCCCAGCTCAGAAACATTATTTGATAAAATACTTTAATCCTTAAAGGCAATGCTCATAAATAATTCTTAAAAGACTTAAATTGTGTTTTGTTTGTGGCCACTTTGTATTCTTGCATGTTTATATCATGAAATGTAGAAACTCCTTGAGATTTTGAAGTACAAGATGAAAAGACATGCCTGATTTCAGAGTTCTCTATGTCTAAAAACTCTGTGTGTTAATACCAGGAATATTTTAACTTAGGGATCAATCCTATGGGGATAGGTGGCCACATCCGAACTCGGAGGCAACTGCCTATCCAATGCATGGATTGGCATTGGATAGGCATTCGCAGCTAACCCTGCATTCACGGTTAGATGGCCTGTTTTGGCTATCTAGCCATGGGACATCGGAGTGCAGGATGGGGAGGCTGGATGACATATAGGAAGTGTCGTACCAGCACTTCCACACTCCCCGCCCCTCCCCCAGGAATGCTACCTTTTGCCCTGCTCCATGCTGCTCTTATGAGAACAGAGCATGGGGACAATCCTCGCTGCCTACGAGGTGGTGAGGGAGGAGGTGGGGAGTCAGTTCTCTGGGAACCACTCAATCCTATGGCCATCTAGCCACTGCCTAGCAGCCATAGGTTTGCACCCCTACAGTTCCTCAGTGACAGCTTTGTACCTGTAATATGCATAGGATAGTTAGCTGCCGATTCATGATTAAAGCTAAATACTTGAATCCTATATCCCAAGACAAGGACAAATCTGTCACACCTTGCTGGCTCCAGCCACTGGCCCTTCAACAACGTGCTCAGTTTGAAATGAAGCCCATGTTCAAAGTTGGTGGACCTTACAATGTGTTCTAGCAGCCTCTGCTCACCCAGATGATTCAGCCAGCACTGGCCCATGTGAACCTATGAAAAGTAGCTATCTGGGAATACTGTGTAAATAATTCTCTTTGGCATATTGTGTTTTATTATGCATGTAATTTGAGAGTTCTGATTTTAATGGTGTTTAGATATTGTAATGTTTTATATGGGTTGTTAGCTGTCCTGGGCTTCTTGTGAGGAAGGGTGGAATATAAATCAAATCAAATGAAGAAGAAGAAGAAGAAGAAGAAGAAGAAGAAGAAGAAGAAGAAGAAGAAGAAGAAGAAGAAATCAAATGATTATGATGAAAGAGAGGAGGAGGAAGAGGAGGAGGAAGAGGAGGAAGGGGTGGTGGTGATGGTGGTGACTGCAACCAAATTATTGTGACCTTTCATGAAATCATGTTAAGTGCACTGTCAATGTTGACAGTCCTAATCATCTGATTGGAGGGGGGAGGACTTCCTGCCTCCTGCCCCAGGCAATGTTGATAGGGCAGGCTAGCTGCAGCGGGACAAGGTATGTGTGCAGTGCCTAGGCAATACAAGGCTATGTAAACATATACCTCAACTGGGGAGAGTGATGGGACAGCTCCCGTCTTGGCTCAATTCAGAAATGGGGTGGGAATTACAAGCATAATCTGAGAAAGCTTTTTAATAGAGAGATTTTTCCAGCCCATGAGTTCTAAACTGGCCCATATAGATAGATAGGTAGATAGAGCATGTGCACTTCCTGTCCAGGATGCATGCATGCTCACATAATGTTACTTGGAAAGTATAGTACAGGAATAGGGGGAATTGAAGTTCCCACCATCAGCCATGGCAGACAGCCCACCTTCCAAGATACCAAAAGCACCCAGGAATAAGAGAACGTTTTAAATCTGGTTGGAAACAGCAACTAGGCCTGGTATGGAATGCCCCCACATTTTTGCCACACGATTCATAGGTGGCAAAAATTGGGGACCCATTTGTGGAATTTGGGGGGCCAAAAATTGAGGGAACAAATTGAGGAACAGGCAACAATTACCCCAGACTGCAGCAGTGCTCCTCCCAGAGGCTGGCAGCTGGTGGCCACCATTTTTTTCCCAGAATCCCCCTCTACATAATGCTTTATCATGAATAGCATTTCACACAGGAGACTTCTCCATGAAAAAAGCAGCTGCCAGCTACTGGAAAGAGCACCGTACCTGCCATCATGAAACATGGGTGGCAAAGAAAGGCAACAAAGGATAGGTAATACACACACACACACACTTCTACCCCAAACCATCCCAATTTTTGGCCAAAGAACAGTTGAGTCAGGCCCAAGAGCAATCCATATAAAATGTTTGTAAAGGACAACTGAAATAATTTACCCAAATAGAGAAGTTACTCATCAAAAACAAAAGGCTCACCAGAAGTTACTCACCAAAATCAAGACAACAGTTTTATCGAGAGTAAAGAGCTAAGAGTTTCATTAACGAGTTTCTGCCTGTGTGCCTATACAACAGTGGCTTTGTATTTCAAATAGCTTCACAGTAGCTCTATTCACACATTCAAGATGAACACATGGATGGGATGAGGGCCACGCACACACTAGTCCTGCCCCTATGTCCCTTCACACCTCAGCTGACCTTGAGTGGAAAGTCTGAAGGGGGATTTTTCATCCATTCAGCTGAATGGATGAAACACATCCCCCACAGTCAGGAACCCTGCAGTATCGGAGTTCCCAGTCATAGGAAGGATTCTAAACACATTCAGCCAAACGGATGAAAAATTCTTCTTCAGACTTTCCTGCTCAATGAAGGAGTGGAGTCAGGAGGAAGGGAACACTGAGGACAGGGCCGGCACATGTGAGGCTGTAGCTCAGTGGTAGAGCACAGGCTTTGCATGCAGAAGGTTTTAGGTCCTATCCCTGTTGTATCCAAATAGGGCAGAAAGAACCCTGTCTGCAACCCTAGAAAGCTGCTACTAGTCAATGTCGACAATACTGGGACAGATGGATCAAAGGCCTGACTCAGTCTAAGGCTGTTTCCTATGTTCCTATGAACAGAGCTAGTAATCAACAAAAGATTCACCACGAGTAAGTACTTTTGGTATACGTATGTCCGTGCAAGGGAACTGTCTTAGGTGCTTGGTCTGCTGAACACTAAACATGCATGCTCAGAATCTCATTTTATATTCCAAAGGGAACAGAGGTTTGGGGAGAAAATGGTGCTCAATTTAGAATACAGCAAACATTATGAGTTGCATGGATTTCTATTGCGAACCAAGTAATTACGAACTTCAGTGACATTATTCATTGGGGCTATAGACTGTATCTTTTCCTGACAGCTGGACACTTGCCTCATATTCATTAGAGGTGCTTTAATTCACAGAGAAAAGATCTTGGATGTGTGTGTGAGAGAAAGAAAGTGTGCACACTTTTTATGGACTGACTAATCACAGATAGACAAATAATGAATGCCAACTTACTAATTTGTGCTGGGGGGGAAATATCAATTGAAGTAAAACATCAATGTTTCATCCAAGTTTAAATCTGAAATATATCCATTTCAAATTAATTAGTTTTGCAGAGGCTGTTAATGACTCCTAATATTTTTTTCGAAGAGGAATGAACAAGTAATTTATTTATTTTTACTAAGCTGTTTCCAAGCTCTGTGCTAATTAAAGCTAAGCATCAATAGCAATTTATCCACAGTGAGTTCTTGAAAATGCAAATAATGAAGTGAAATAAGTGGATGGCAATGCATTTCCCTGGGTGAGAATAAAACAGACAGAGCAGAAAGAGCAACGGAAGAGATGCAGGGGAAAGGAAAAGAAGGAATATAAAGGATTACTTTTTCTGTCTCTAGTGCAGATCGTTTAATATTCTATGGTTCCTGCTGCATTTTGCATGTACTTCTTCTTCTTGTTGGTTAAAGATTTGTTTGTTTGTTTGTTTATTACATTTCTATACCACCCAATAGCCAAAGCCTACACTAGAGGCAGCTCCCCTGCATATATGGCTCCCAACTCCCACTCTGCATTGAGAGGCAAAAGAAAGATAGAGAGATGTTCAGAAAAACATAAAAGCCCAGCATAGAGTGCAGTGTACCTGATTTACATGGTGTGCTTGTTTTTGTGCACAAGAATATGCTTGTGAACAACCAATCCTACTGTGGTGATGTTAGTGGGAAAACACCACTCCAATCCAGTCATGCGTTGTACGTGCAATGGCTACAATGTACACACAGAACGCCTCCATCTTCAAGGACTTCCCTTTTACCTTACTGGAGGGGAGGCTCTGAAAGAGGGATGTGAGGGAGCCCTTAAGAAGGCACACTCTGGTGGGTCCCCTGACATCATTGTAGCCTACACACACACACACACACACACACACCACCACCACCACCACCACCAATACCAACGGCGACTCCAATTGTCTTAACAGCAGCAGCACCATGATCTGTGGCAGGTGGCTGCAAGCTGGCCACCATTTTAAACTTCCCACACTGTCTTGATGTAGTGCTATTCAGGGGCAAAGGAGGAGATGTTAAATGGAGGGTGGTCCTCAGAGCCAGATGCTGCAGCTGTAAGTTTGTGCTCAGGGAATGGTCAAGCAGGGACCCCATTCATGCTGGAGGGCCCTCCCAGGGCATTTGAGCTCCAGTAGCAATGGCCCTGTTCTAGGCAGCCTAATGGGATGTGTCTGTGGAGCTACCCCTTTCACCCAAGCAAATGGGGTGTCCTACATGTGCAGGAGCTCTTTGTGAGCATCGGAGCACATGCATTTGTTTATTTAAAGTATTTCTATCCCCCTGTTCCATTAACTGTGCTCAAACCAGCTCTACACAAACAGTTAAAAAATAGTACCTATGTGTTGTCAATGTATAAAGATCTGGAGCAATCATATCCTTAATCCTAATGCTTGGGCAGATCTTAATATCCTTTGGTCAAGAAAGATGGGTGATGCAGGACAGCAAACTGCATTTAAAACAAAAACAAAAACCTGGTTTTCCATCATTGTGACATCCTTTCAACAACACCCCTGTCGCTAATGTGCTTCTAGCCAAACAGATTTCATTATAATAACATGTTGCCAATTTCAATAAAAACGTGGATTTTATTCCATTCAATGGAATAGGCTTCAAGTCACCAGTATTAGTCATGCTTGTTTCCTTTCAGTTCAACTGTTTGTTCATCCAGTTGGTTTAACGTATAATGAGGCTGTTGCCAGCTTGGGGCTTTCTTCCCTCCAACTCTTCTTGCATTTGTATTTAGCTTCATTAGGTTTTATGATTCCTACAAGCTCTACACAGCAGAACTTTCACCCTGATATTATTCTGTGCTTTATAATGGCCTCCAATTAAAGCCAGCTCTGAAAATGGCTGGGAATACATTGTGTGATATTTATTTAATGAGAACATGTTTTCCCACAACTGACCTTTCCATCATATTTTTGTCTACTAAAGAGGAAATAAATGTTTCTTCCTCTTTTAATTCCATGGTCCTTGGCTTGGTGTAGTATGCACACATGCACACACAAGCAAGATAATGAAAGGACACCCTCTGCTCCAACATTCCCTTTCTGCCTGCTGTGGATTCAAAAAATAAATCACAGTGCAGTGCACTCCTAAGCAAGTTTATGCAGAAGGAAGCCCCACTGAATTCAATGGGATTTACTCCCTAATATATTTATGATTGCAGCTTTAGCCAAGGTGAAAGATTTGAGCCAAAACAGCAAGGGTCGTCCTTCCCCCAGTTCATACATATCACCTTTCAAACTCTGGGAAATCTTTCCTGGACATGCCAAGTCACAAACTGGAATACATTCAGCTACTCATGGGATGGATTCAACATGTACGCAAGCACAGAAAAAGCAACACATCCTGGCTGATTCAGCAATGCCTAGAGCTCAAGGGATGTTCTGATGAGCACACATAGGTGTGTACAGCCACACACACATCAACATGTGCTTTGTTTCAAAAGGAGGGACATCTCATTATGTGTGAGGAATATGTGCCAATGTCTGTGTGTACACTGCAGACACATATCTGGACTTTATCTTCAACACAGAAAAAGAGTTGACAACTAAATTTTTCAACAGAAAACACGAAAAAGCGGTGAGGGGCAGATGTTGCTGAAGCCTTCTGCTTTCTTAAAAAGTAGGACTGCGTACAGACTCCCCAGTATGCTTTGGATGCCAATGAGGACCTTGGCCCAGGGCCGATCTACATTGCTCCCACCATCGCAATGAATTCGGTGTCCCGTCGGGTTAAATGCTCTCACATTAAAATGTGATTATTCACACTCAGACATTTCCCCCGTTGCAGTGCTTCATCGAATGCGCAAGCTCGGTTCACACTCAAGCGCTGTGCTGTTTTCCTGCGCCCGCTTGCCTGATCTCAGATGCTAAGCGGGGTCGGCCCTGGTCAGTAGTTGGGTGGGCGACCACCTGGGAATCAGGCTTCCTGCATTGAGCAGGGGGTTGTTGTATCCCTTCAAATGAGACTAAGTTTTACCCTCTCCTATCCCCCACTCTGGATGTGTTTCACAACTTCGAAGCTTTGAAGATCATGCCTCAATTAGAAAAAAAAACATTGCAGAGAAGCCCTGATTCTGCAAGGATAACGCCTGAATTTTAAAAAAAACAACATCCAGAGCGGGGGATAGGAGGGGGTAAAAGTTAGTCTCATTTGAAGGGATAGAACAACCCCCTGCTCAGTGCAGGAAGCCTGATTCCCAGGCGGTCTCCCATCCAAGCACTGACCGGGACCGACCCTGCTTAGCTTCCGAGATCAGACAAGCGCACGCACATCCAGCCCTTTGCTTGTTGCTGAGGAGACAGGGGCTGTTGAGGAAGCTATGAGATCAGTAGCCAGAAGAAGACATGGGGCTGTTGAGAGCTGTGACTGGACAGGAGGGAAATACAAACACCGCTGTATATGGACAGGCAGGGGAGGGGACTACGACTGGATATGGTAGTGAAGGCGGAAAGTCAGAGCAAATCAAGGGGAAATACCGGGATATTAGGGTATTGAAAGCAGGAGCACAGAAGTGGGAAATTCCAGTTCCAATTCAAGGCAGCTACTGTGTAGTATGAAAGGCAGGCGGTGAAACCTCATTGGAAGCGAAAAAAGGCAGTAAGTGTAGATCCAGGCCCAGTAGTTTTTGTGCTAAAAGGTAAAAGGTAAAGGTGTCCCCAACCAGTCGTGTCTGACTCTAGGGTGCGGTGCTCATCCCTGTTTCTAAGCCGAAGAGCCAGCGCTGTCCGAAGACTCTTCCGTGGTCATGTGGCCGGCATGACTGAACACCGAGGTGCACGGAACGCTGTTACCTTTCCCGCCGAGGAGGTACCTATTTATCTACTTGCAATTTCTTGCTTTCGAACTGCTAGGTTGGTAGGAGCTGGGACTGAAGACAGGAGCTCACTCCATCACACAGCACTCGGGTCTCAAACTGCTGACCTGCCGACCTTCCAGTCTGCAGTTCGGCATCTTAACCACTAAGCCACCGTGGCCTCTTTTTGTGCTAGGCACAGGTAAAATGTGCTGTTCTCAGAAACTCAAACCAAAGGTAATAAAGGGATATTCAGGTTCAGCGAGGTTAGGTGTTTAAGAGGTGATTAGGAGGAGGTCACTATCCCTAATCTCTGGTGTAGGTTTTTTTGAAGTGCAAAATCATCCCTCTCCCGTAGTATTTACCTATTTAGCTTCACACTGGATTACCTCAGGCTCTCTTTGGCTGAATGGAATATACATTACCTGGGAAAACAGGTCTGCCCTACAACAGGGTACACTATCTGGACTGGGGACAAGCCAGCCTGGCTACTGGTGCTGCTGGTATCTGAGATCTGTCTGCTTTCATTTCATGGTGTAAGAGAGTTGGTTAGAGAAAGAGTTGGTTAGAGAGAGAGTTGGCTAGTTAGATCTGTGTAGCTTGTCCATTCTACTGCAGTTTCATTTGTCTTTCTCCTTCCTTCCCATCCAGCCCTTCTCAATTCAGCTATTCCTATTAGTCTTCCCTTTCTTTCTTTTCTAGATTCTTTATTAAAAACAAAAAACAAAAAAAATTAAAAAGCACTTTCCCCTCCACCACAGCATCTGTAAGTTGACACAGACATTTGCAAAGGCAAAGGCAACATGCATGCAACTCCACATGACATGTGTAGATTTTATTTCGATCGGAAACCCTGCATGATCCGAATTCCTCATCTCCTGTAAGGCTATGCAGATAAAGTTATATGTGCATAGGCTTCCCTGCTGCAAATATTCATATTCAGTACATGGATCTCAGAAGTGGGGCCATCAGCCCTCAAAGGCAATGTTCAAAAGTATTATAAGAACTGTTTTAGCTGATCTTTGTGGCTCAAGAGTAAGTTGGGAAAGGGTGGGATTATATCAGTGAATATGACAAAGCATCAGTCTATTTTGCCAGGATTTTTCCTTTCTTTTTGTTTTGTTACCCCAACCCCCAACCCCTAGACTAGGGGATTGGGTGAGCTATAAATCTAAACAAACACATTTATTGTAAATAATAATACTCTCAGACATTGATGAGATTAAAATATTGTACAGGGTTTTTTCCCCAGAAGAACTTATTTTATACAGTATATACGGAAAATCTAGTGAGATTTCCTTGAGTTAAGGAAAACCATTATAAAATGTTATATTGTTGGTATCTTTGTCCATCTAGATTTTTACACACACATACACACATACTACTTATCTGAGTGGACATGATAGATGTGGGTGCTATAGTAAACCGAAAGCCAAAAGACAAACAACCTAATATGTACCTACCTACACATACTCACCAAGTGGTTATATACACTAAAGCTGTGTGCAAATGGCCTCTCAAAATTTTCCAGCCTATTTGTGGGCAGAGAAATTGGGGGGACAATTTCACCGTATTTCTCCCAGGAGAGGAGAAATTCTCCAACAGTTTCTCACAGATGGGGCTCACTACTGGCAGGGGCCATAGCACAGGTTCTTTCTTTTTTCCTAAGGGTTTTTGGTTTATTGCAGCTTCTGCAGGTGGCAACAGCATCAGCTGTGTTGAGGCTTCCACTTTTTTGAGGTAGAATTTTGAATTTCTTTTGGTTTTTGAGCTTACCTAATCACTGCAAGGTGGCTGAGGCTGCCATGTGTGTTTTCTCTCTCTATTATACATCTTTCCAGTGCTCTGCAGTCTCCTAGGCCACCTGCACTTTCCGAACTGAAAAAGCCCCATGGGAGGATTTGCCTCATGATGACTTCCACATGATGGCTTTAACTGAAGTGTGGGAAGCTGAGGAGTTTACAGGCTGCCACAGAGATTATTGTGCAATGACAGACAGGACACTCATGCACACTCCTCAGCCAGCTCATAAGTAAGGTAAGCACAAGAACCCCAAGCCCAACCCATGAGAATTTCTCCAAAATTTCTCCTCCTTTGAATTTCTTTTTGAAAGAAATCCCTTTTCTATCAAATTGAATGAGAATGGCAGAAAAAAATGTCAGAGAACAGCACTTAACATACACATATCTCCATGCAAAAACCATCAAAACCTATTTTGTAGTCTTTTAGCTAGTAATCTATGGCTGCGAGAGCTGGACCATAAGGAAGGCTGAGCGAAGGAAGATAGATGCTTTTGAACTGTGGTGCTGGAGGAAAATTCTGAGAGTGCCTTGGACTGCAAGAAGATCAAACCAGTCCATACTCCAGGAAATAAAGCCAGACTGCTCACTTGAGGGCATGATATTAAAGGCAAAACTGAAGTACTTTGGCCACATCATGAGAAGACAGGGTACCCTGGAGAAGATGCTGATGCTAGGGAAAGTGGAAGGCAAAAGGAAGAGGGGCCGACCAAGGGCAAGATGGATGGATGATATTCTGGAGCTGGGGGTGGCGACGGCCGACAGGAAGCTCTGGCGTGGGCTGGTCCATGAAGTCATGAAGAGTCGGAAGCGACTGAACGAATAAAGAACAAAAAGTCTTTTAGCAGCTGCAAAGATCTTAGAAGCTTATAAATGGTGCTCTTCTGCTGTTCTTTCTATTTTAAAAAATTATGGCGAGTATGGAAATTGACAGAAATGTCAAAAATAACTAAATTGGATCAGGGATTTATTACATTCTGTAAACAGAGGTGCAATCTTTAAATAAGTTGACATATTTTGGAGTGATCTGACAGGATATTTTAGCCTAGCTCAGTCCATATATTCGTATGTTCAGTTTGTATCATATTTGTATTGTGTGTGTTTTTAAAAAAATGTTCCCTGCATTCTGCAACATTTGAATCACTTACATTTTAAAAAGTCTAAAGGTCAACAGCAAACAAGGAGTATACAACTGGCTGAAATGTTCACAATAAAACCATTCCAGTTCATAGCAATCTCCTTTGTCTTTCATACCAATTATTGGAAGAATTAACTAAAAAATGGGCCAGATGTAAAATATAACTTGGGTTTATTTGCTGCTGTTTTAAACTGCCCAAATGAGCTAATTTATCTCTCTCTTATTTCTCATAAATAATTATACAAACTGCACTGTAAAACCCCAGAAGGGAAATTCAACTTTTACAAAGAAAATATACACCACCCACTCCCACTTCATGGAACAAATATTGCACATATCCTTTTTTTAAAAAAAAATCTCAACTGTATTCCCATTTGTTTTAATTACAATTTTTTATTTGGGAGACAAATGATTGGGTATACTTTATAAACTAAACAAAATAAAGTTTCTTATCCAGTCTGTTTGAGTCATTCTGTGAATAGTCACCAGAGTGTTTTTAATTTAAAAACAGATTTTTTTTAAAAAAAAAACATTAAATGTAATATACCAAACACTATAAGGGCTATTCAACTAGCTCCCCTCTTGCATGTATTTGAAGTGCTATTTCTTCCCACAGGGTAAAGTCTTGCAAAATTTCCTGTGCTTCAGCAAGCTTTGCAATTTCTAATTTTTTTTATTCCTTGTGACAAATATATTCATTCTGCCAAGAAAGGAGTTTCTGTGAAAGAACTGCCTGTCGGAGTGTGTTAATCACAACCATCTTCATCGATTTTCATTATTATCATTATCATTATCAACACAGAAGAGACTGCTGTTCTGCCAGAAAGTAGTGAGAAAGCAAAGTTTCTCAAACCCTCATCATTAAAAAGCCATGTTCACACAAACCGTTTTTGGGGCTCCTGCACTGTTCTCGCCAAACCTCGATTTAGACACATCCTAATCATGCATTCAGACATATCCTAATCATACGCATTTGCACAATGCATATGATTGCATACAGTGCATTTATATGCAAATTGGCATGCACTGGTGTGGGCAATCAGGTGCTAGTGGCACTAAAACACAGAATAGTGTTTCTGGTCACCAGTCAGTTCCCATGGGCACTGGTGGAGAACACCTGTATATATACTAAGGGCACAAGCATCTGAATTAGGGGAACTCAAAAAGCAACCACCCCTCTTTGAATGCTTGCTTGTGTTCTGACCCAGCAACAGCAGGTACCCACAAGTCAGGGCATCCCAGTGGTTGCAGCACCATGGAAAGCTCCAGATGAGGAACTTGCTCCAGTGAAGAGTGGATGTGCACTAGGGCTTTATGAGTCCTTCCAATGCAGCCTACCCCTTCTAAACCCCTGCCTGAAGAGCATGAGGGCCAACCCCCTGGGCTGAAGGTGAGTGCCTCTCCTCCTTTCTGTGGCCTTCACCTGGCTGTTGGGCCAGGCATGGTGAAGCAGGAGGCACTTGACTCCTCAAGGGAATTGGACTTATGGGAAGGCATCTGTTAAGGTCTTGGGTGGGCTTCCACAGGCTCCTAGCCACTAGCCTCTGGTTCAATATGTTGTTGTTTATTCGTTCAGTTGCTTGCGACTCTTCGTGACTTCATGGACCAGCCCACACCAGAGCTTCCTGTCGGCCCTCGGCCCCCCCAGCTCCCCCAAGGTTGAGTTTACTGATCCATTAAATTTTCATGGCAAGAATACTGGGGTGGATTGCTGTTACCTTCCCCAGGGATCGTATGTAGTATGACCTCTCTGCCAAGACCTTCTCATCTTGGGTGTCCGTTCACAGTTTAGCTCATGGTGTCATTGAGGTGGTCAAGCTCCAGCACCATGACAAGGTAACGATCTCATTTACTGGAGAAGAGCAAATATTTGCTGGTTCAATATAGAGAAGAGCAGATCTGTCAGTTTCACTTTATCCCTCATTCAAATTTTTAACTCTCAAGTTCTTTTGCTCCTGAATATGGAGAATTTTGCAAATTTGTGTAAATTCTTATCAAAACCAAGCTGCAATAAATTCTCACCTATCCCTACTTGAAGCTCCTTAGATGTTTTGCTTGTGGAGAAACCCCCAAATGTTCTGCCAACACTGGTAACTCGTATTCAGACCTAAGGTCTAGCCCTCTCCCCATCAACAGGTGAATGCTCACAAGTATAGTACAGCAGAGGTAGCTGTGGATGCAGGAAGTGCTTTAAGGTAAAATATGCTGGTGTTTTGGTCCAGCCCCTTTTGTCTTCAGCCCCACCTACCCCAGGATGTTGTTGTTGTTCAGTTGTTCAGTCGTGTCCAACTCTTCATGACCCCATGGACCATAGCACGCCAGGCCTTCCTGTCCTGCACTCTCTCCCGGAGTGTGCTCAAGTCCATATTCATTGCATCGGTGATGCTATCTAGCCATCTCATCCTCTGCCGTCCCCTTCTCCTTTTGCCTTCAATCTTTCCCAGGATCAGGATCTTTTCCAGTGACTTTTCTCTTCGCATTAGGTGGCCAAAATATTTGAGCTTCAGCTTCAGTATCTCTCCTTCCAATGAGCACTCAGGGTAGATTTCCTTTAGGATTGACTGATTTGACCTCCTTGCAGTCCAGGAGACTCGTAAGAGTCTTCTCCAGCACCACAGTTCGAAAGCATCGATTCTTCGGCACTCAGCCTTCCTTATAGTCATAGAATCATAGAATCATAGAATAGTAGGGTTGGAAGGGGCCTACAAGGCCATCGAGTCCAACCCCCTGCTCAATGCAGGAATCCAAGTCAGAGTATCCCTGACAAATGGCTGTCCAGCCTCGTCTTGAAGGCCTCCAGTGTGGGAGAGCCCACCACCTCCCCAGGTAATTGGTTCCATTGCCGTATTGCTCTGACACTCAGGAAGTTTTTCCTGATGTTCAGTCGGAATCTGGCTTCCTGTAACTTGAGCCCATTATTCCGTGTCCTGCACTCTGGGATGATCAAGAAGAGATCCTGGCCTTCTTCTCTGTGACAACCTTTCAAGTACTTGAAGAGTGCTATCATATCTCCCCTCAGTCTTCTCTTCTCAAGGCTAAACATGCCCAGTTCTTTCAGTCTCTCTTCATAGGGCTTTGTTTCCAGTCCCCTGATCATCTTTGTTGCCCTCCTTTGAACCCTCTCCAGCTTGTCTGCATCCTTCTTAAAGTGTGGTGCCCAGAACTGGACACAGTACTCCAGATGAGGCCTAACCAGTGCTGAGTAGAGGGGAACTAGTACTTCCCGGGATTTGGAAGCGATGCTTCTATGAATGCAGCCCAAAATAGCATTTGCCTTTTTTGCAGCCACATCACATTGTTGGCTCATATTCAGCTTGTGATCGACAACAATTCCAAGATCCTTCTCGCTCGTAGTGTGGTTGAGCCACGTATCCCCCATCTTGTAACTGTGCATTTGGTTTCTTTTTCCTAGGTGCAGAACTTGGCATTTGTCCCTATTAAATGTCATTCTGTTGTTTTCTGCCCAGCACTCCAGTCTATCCAGATCACTTTGAATTTTGTTTCTGTCTTCCAAAGTATTAGCTATCCCTCCCAATTTTGTGTCATCTGCAAATTTGATCAGCGTTCCCTGCACCTCCTCCTCCAAGTCATTAATAAAAATGTTGAAGAGCACTGGGCCCAGGACTGAGCCCTGCGGTACCCCACTCGTTACCTCTCCCCAGCTTGAGAAGGTCCCATTGATAAGCACTCTTTGAGTCCGATTCTGTAGCCAACTGTGGATCCACCGGATCGTTGTTTCATCTAGCCCACTTCGAGCAAGTTTGCTCATCAGGATATCATGGGGCACTTTGTCGAAAGCTTTGCTGAAGTCGAGGTATATGATGTCTACAGCATTCCCACGGTCTACAAGGGAGGTGACTTGATCAAAAAATGAGATCAGATTTGTCTGGCAGGACTTGTTTTTGACAAATCCATGTTGGCTTCGAGTAATCACGGCATTGTTGTCAAGGTGCTTCCAGATGGATTGCTTTATGATCTGCTCCAGAATTTTCCCAGGGATTGATGTCAGACTGACTGGTCTGTAGTTCCCAGGTTCCTCCTTTTTACCCTTTTTGAAGATAGGGACAACGTTAGCCCTCCTCCAGTCATCTGGCACTTCCCCGGTCCTCCATGATTTCTCAAAGAGAATAGACAGCGGTTCTGAGAGTTCTTCTGCCAGTTCCTTTATGACTCTAGGATGCAGTTCATCTGGCCCTGGAGATTTGAACTCATTCAAAGTAATGAGGTGTTCCTTGACCATATGCCTGTCGATCTCAAGCTGCAATCCTGCCCCTTCAGCCTGGACTTCGCCTTTGCCAGGGGGGTCATAGACCCTCTTTTGGGAGAAGACTGAGCCAAAGTAGGAATTGAGCACCTCTGCCTTTTCTTTGTCCTCTGTTATCATTTTGCCATCCTTATTTAATAGCTGAACAACCATTTCTTTCCTCTGCCTTTTACTATGCACGTAGCTGAAGAAAGCCTTTTTGTTGTTTTTAGCATCCCTCGCTAACCTCACCTCGTTCTCCGCTTTAGCCTTCCTGACGCCATCCCTGCAATTCTGTGCTACCTGCCTGTACTCTTCCTTTGTTACTTGGCCTTCTTTCCACTTCCTATATGTGTCCTTTTTTGTTTTCAGGTCATCCCTAAGCTTTTTGTGAAGCCACATTGGCTTCTTCTGTTGTCTTCCACCTTTTCTTCTTGTTGGAATTGTTTGTGATTGTGCCTTGAGAATTTCCTTTTTTAAAAGTTCCCACCCATCTTGGACTCCTTTTCTCGCTAGCATTGCTTGCCATGGGACCTTACTGATCATTGTTCTGAGTTTATTAAAATCAGCTTTCCTAAAATCCAGGGTACGCGTTTGAGTACACTCGGCTTTTGCTTCCCTTAGAACCAAGAACTCAAGTACAACATGGTCGCTTTCCCCCAGAGTTCCTGTAACTGCTACTTTCTCCACTAAGTCATCTCTGTTGGTTAGGATCAAGTCAAGGATAGCCGATCCTCTAGTTCCTTCCTCTACTTTCTGTAGGAGGAAGTTATCCGCCACACAAGTCAGGAATTTCCTGGAGGGGCCATGTTTTGCAGAATTTGTCTCCCAACAAATATCGGGGAAATTGAAGTCCCCCATTACTACTACATCATGCTTCCTTAAAACATTGGCTATTTGCTTTTCAAAAGTTTCATCCTTGTCTTCTCCTTGATTGGGTGGCCGGTAGTAGACTCCGACCACCAGGTTCCTTTTATTCTTTGCTCCATTTATTTCAACCCAGATGCTCTCGATGGGGCTACCAAGCTCCTTCTCCTGTATTTCTATGCAGAGATATGTATTTTTCACATACAGTGCAACCCCGCCTCCCTTTCTGTTCCTCCTGTTCTTTTTGAACAAGTTATATCCTTCAATTGCTGTATTCCAGTCATGAGAGTCATCCCACCAAGTCTCAGTTATACCTATCAAGTCATAATTTCCCTCCTGTATTAAGAGTTCAAGTTCGTTCTGTTTGTTTCCCATACTCTGGGCATTAGTATATAGACATCGAAGACCATGTGCTTCATAGTCTGGCTTTCTTCCTACCTGTGTCTGAAGACTATTATTGGATGCTATCAGAGCTGTTCTCTCCATTGCAGTGCATGCGCCTACGTCCATTGTTACCCCCAACATTACATCTCCCTTCCCCGTAGGATTCAGTTTAAAGCCCTCCTGATGAAGTTCTTCATGCTGTGGCCAAACACATTCTTCCCAGCCTTTGTGAGGTGCAACCCATCCCTAGCCAACAGCCCATCTTCCAGGAAGTATAGCCCGTGGTCCCAGAATCCAAATCTCTCTCGTCGGCACCACCTTCGTAGCCAGTCATTCACCCGGAGTATTTTTCGTTCCCTTTCTATCCCTCTTCTAACTACTGGAAGGATGGATGAGAAAACTATCTGGGCCCCAAAGTTCTTGAGTTTCCTTCCCAAAGCTTCAAAGTCTGACGTGATCTCTTCGTAGCTCCGCTTGGCGGTATCATTTGTTCCCACATGGATGAGAAGAAAGGGATACCTGTCAGTGGGCTTTATGAGTGCAGGCAACCTTTCAGTCACGTCTCTAATCTGTCCTCCCGGGAGACAACATACCTGGCGAGTCCACGGGTCTTCGCGACATACTTGGGTCTCGATCCCACGCAGCAAGGAGTCTCCCACTACTACCACTCTTCTCTTCTTCTTCTTGTAGGCCTGGGTTTCATCGCCTCTGTTTGACTGACCTTTAGCCTCTTGCTCACTCTCATGCAGGTTCCCCTGTGATTCTTCCTCTGCAGGCTGTCCTCCAGTCTCATCTGCAAGTACCTGGAATCGGTTCCACAGCTCCACCGCTTCCACTGGTGCAGAGTGTCGTCTAGTTCTTCTTCTCCTAACTGTCACCGTTTTCCAAGGAGTATCCTCTACTCCATTTTTCTTCACCTCAGCATTTCCCACTGCCTCATCTTGCTGTTGCTCTTCAAGCTTCTGGTCTGCCCTTTGCTGCTGTAGTTCCCCCATTCTGTCCAAGAACTCTTCGTGTTCTCTTATTCCCCGCTCTTAGTCCAGCTCTCACAACGATACGTTACTAGTGGGAAAACCATAGCTTTGATTAGACGGACCTTTGTCGGCAAGGTGATGTCTCTGCTTCTTACTATGCTGACTAGGTTTGCCATAGCTTTCCTCCCAAGGAGCAAGCGTCTTTTAATTTCATGGCTACAGTCACCGTCTGCGGTGATCTTGGAGCCCAAGAAAGTAAAATCTGTCACTGCTTCCATTTCTTCCCCTTCTATATGCCAGGAGGTGATGGGGCCAGATGCCATGATCTTTGTTTTTTTAATGTTGAGTTTCAAACCAGCTTTTGTACTCTCCACTTTCACCCTCAACAAGAGGCTCTTTAGATTCTCTTCGCTTTCTGCCATGAGGGTGATATCGTCTGTGTATCTGAGGTTGTTGATAATTCTCCTGGCAATCTTAATTCCGACCTGTGATTCATCCAACCCAGCGTTTCTCATGATGTACTCTGCATATAAATTAAATAAGCAGGGCGACAATATACAGCCTTGTCATACTCCTTTCCCAATTTTGAACCAATCAGTTGTTCCATGTCTGGCTCTTACTGTTGCTTCTTGACCCTCATATAGATTTCTCAGGAGACAGGTAAGGTGGTCTGGTACTCCCATCTCTTTGAGAATTTGCCAGAGTTTGTTGTGATCCACACAATCAAAGGCTTTAGCGTAGTCAATGAAGCAGAAATAGACGTTTTTCTGGAATTCTCTTGATTTCTCCATGATCCAGCGAATGTTGGCGATTTGATCTCTAGTTCCTCTGCCTCTTCGAAACCCAGATTGTACTTCTGGTAGTTCTTGGTTCACATACTGCTGAAGCCTAGCTTGTAGAATTTTGAGCATCACCTTGCTGGCATGTGAAATGAGCACAATTGTACGGTAGTTTGAACACTCTTTGGCGTTGCCCTTCTTTGGAATTGGAATGTACACTGACCTTTTCCAGTCTTGTGGACATTGTTGAGTGTTCCAAATTTGTTGGCATATGGAATGCAGCACTTTAACAGCATCATCTTTTAGGATCTTAAATAGCTCAGCTGGAATACTGTCATCTCTGCTAGCTTAAGGCCCACTTGACTACACTCTCTAGGAAGTCCGGCTCAAGTTCAGTGACCACGCTATCATGGGTATCAGGGACATTAAGATCTTTCCTGTATAGTTCTTCTGTGTATTCTTGCCACCTGTTCTTAATCTCATCTGCTTCTGTTAGGTCCCTGCCTTCTTTGTCCTTTATCATGCCCGTCTTTGCACAAAACATTCCCTTGATATCTCCGAATTTCTTCAAAAGATCTCTAGTCTTTCCCATTCTATTTTTTCTTCAATTTCTTTGCATTGTTCATTTAAGAAGGCCTTCTTGTCTCTCCTTGCCATTCTCTGGAACTCTGCATTCAGTTGGATATATCTTCCCCTTTCTCCCTTGTTTTTCGCTTCCCTTCTTTCTTCAGCTACTTGTAAAGCCTCATCAGACAGCCACTTGGCTTTCTTGCATTTCTTTTTCTTTGGGATGGATTTTGTTGCTGCCTCCTGAACAATGTTACGGACCTCTGTCCATAGTTCCTCAGGCACTCTGTCTATCAGGTCTCATCCCTTAAATCTATTCTTCACCTCCACTGTATATTCATAAGGGATATGATTTAGGTCATACCTGAATGGTTTAGTGGTTTTCCCTACGTTCTTCAATTTCAGCCAAAATTTTGCAACAAGAAGCTCATGATCTGAGCCACAGTCAGCTCCAGGTCTTGTTTTTGCTAACTGTATAGAGCTTCTCCATCTTTGGCTGCAAAGGACATAATCAATCTGATTTCGATATTGACCATCTGATGACGTCCATGTGTAGAGTCGCCTCTTGTGCTGTTGGAAAGGAGTGTTTGCTATGATCAGCGTGTTCTCTTGGCAAAACTCTATTAGCCTTTGTCCTGCTTCATTCTGTACACCAAGGCCATGCTTGCCTGTTATCCCAGTGATTTCTTGACTTCCTACTTTAGCATTCCAATCCCCTAGGATACAGCCCCTTAAAGCTAAGGATGGACAGAAGTCCCTTAACTGGTCCCGCAGCTATTTTCGGTGGGGGGGGAGGCGCTCCGTTTCTCCCCCCGAAATTCTGGCCGGGGGGGAGCGCCCCGTCTCCCCGGCCACAAAAGAAAAAAGTTATGTAAAAAAACACACAAAAAAACGTGATAGGCTATGTAACGATTTACGTAGCCTATCACGGCTAGATTTTCAAAGTCAGCTGTGATAGGCTACGTAAATCTTTACGTAGCCTATCACGGCTGACTTTGAAAAGAAAAGAAAAGCACGTACGCAAATGGCGGCACCCATGGGCGCTGCCATTTGTGTTCCTTATTTGGGCACGGGTAGTCTACATAAGGGACCGTGGTGGCTTAGTGGTTAAGACGCTGAACTGCAGACGGGAAGGTCAGCAGGTCAGCAGTTCGAGACCCGGGTGCTGCATGACGGAGTGAGCTCCCGTCTTCAGTCCCAGCTTCTGCCAACCTAGCAGTTCGAAAGCAAGAAACTGCAAGTAGATAAATAGGTACTGCCTTGGCGGGAAAGGTAAAAGCGTTCCGTGCACCTCGGTGTTCAGTCATGCTGGCCACATGACCACGGAAGCGTCTTCGGACAGCGCTGGCTCTTCGGCTTAGAAACGGGGATGAGCACCGCACCCTAGAGTTGGACACGACTGGTTGGGGACACCTTTACCTTTTTTTTTTTTTTAGTCTACATAAATCTTTACGTAGACTACCCGTGCCGAAATAACGAACACAAATGGCGCTGTCCATGGGTGCCGCCATTTGCGTACACGCTTTTTTTTTCCCCCAAAGTCAGCCGTGATAGGCTACGTAAAGATTTACGTAGCCTATCACGGCTGACTTTGAAAATCTAGCCATGATAGGCTACGTAAATCATTACGTAGCCTATCACGTTTTTTTTTTCTCTTTACTTTCCTGGGAAATGGTGGTGGCAGCAGCTGATTGGAAGACCGGCCGCCGCCACCGCCGAACTGCCGCTGAACCGCCACCGGGACCCGCCGCTGAGAGGGACATTCGCACAAGGTAAGTCCCATCCCGGGGGGGGGGGTGTTGGGAAATTTCCCCACCAATTTCGGGGGGCCGAATGCGTTGGCATTCAGCCTCCCAGAGGTTCGTGGAGAAATTCTCCGACATCCCTAAATTAAGCTCCAAAAATTTATTTGACTCTTGGGCTGAAAGAAGTTTGACAACCCTGCTCTAAGCAATGGCCATCACCACATCTCATGGCAGTGAATTCTGTTCTTTATAAGGATTTAGTTGTCTTTTCAGAATTTGTTCAAGATACAACAGAACAACCGACTGAAGGGGATAACAGAATGTTAAGAGTTTTCTAAGATGAAGCCATGGGGTTTTTTTAATTAAATTTTAAATTTTATTAATATGGAGAGATGGTACAAATTTATCCAGATTTTTAAAACAACAAATATACAACTGGTTAAGCAAACAAGGGAACACATAGCATATAAACACGTAGACCAAATATGCCAAGAGAATAAAAATCCATTTCCAAAAAGAAAAAATCTCAATGCAGGGGAACCACATGAAGATAAAGAGTTTTACTGTCCAGATCTTATAGAGCTGAATCAATCTGTCCATACATCGCCATGAGTTGCTGGAGCAGATCAAAATCCATCGCTTTCTCAGTCAATGCAATTAATGAACAATGACCATATACATTCAAATGTGTCGATGTCTGACTGATCTCTTGAACATCTAACTTGTAGAATCAGTTTCTCCAAAAACACCAAATTCCACGGTCTCCCATACCGGTCACTCAAATTAGGAAGCCAATAACATTTCCAATTTTTAGCAAAAACTTGTTTAGCAGCCAGCAAAAAAAATGAAATTAAATCGTTCATTATAACATGACCCTGTCTGGGCTAGAACATTACTGTATGGGCTAGATGTGCTATTGCTGGTATTTATTGATTTTATTAATTGTTGCAGTTTTATCATTGTATGGATATTTATTGTATGCTACCTTGGGAAGGCTCATATGTATGTATGTATGTATCTACAAAATTTATATACCACTCCACATCTAAACAGATTCTGGAGATAAAATAAAAGATAAAAAGAATAACATACTATATTACAAGTTTTTAAAAACAGAATACCAATAAAACCATGGCTGGTCAATCAAGGAAGTCTTCTTGAAATAAAGATGTCTCCAGCAGGCACTGAAAGCAACACAATGTTGGCAGCCTGCCTGATCTCCAGAGACCACACAGAAGGCTCTACTCCAAGTGGACTCCAATTGACCTATAGGTCCATATGGAACCACCAGGAGCATCCCATCTGATGACCTCAGTGACCGGGGAGTTTGATATGGGAGAAGGTGCTGTCTCAAGTATCCTGGTCACAAATTGTTTAGGGCTTTATACCCTAGTAGCAAAACCTTAAACCTGGCCCAGTAGTGAATAGACAGCCAGTGCAGTTCCCTCAGCAAAAGCGTTGGATGCTGAAAAGGGGCTACTTCAGACAGCAGCTGAGCTGCTGCATTCTACACTAGCTCCAGCTTCTGGACCAGCCTGAAGGGCAGCCCCACATAGATCACACTGCAATAATGCAGTCTTGAGGTTACTAGTACCAGTACCACTGTGGCCAAGCTATCCCTGTCCAGGAGATGCCATAGGTGGCAAACCAGCTGAAGCTGATAAAAGGCACTCCAAGCCACCATGGCCACTTGGGCTTCCAGTGACAACAATGGACCTAGGAGTACCCCAAACTACGAACCTGATCTTTCAGAGGGAGTGCAACCCCATCCAGAACACGCAATGAGCCTATCTCCCAGACTCAGGAACCATTCACCCACAGGGCTTCTGTCTTGCCAGGATTCAGCTCCAGTTTATTGGCCCTCATCCAGCCCATCACTGAGTCTAGGCACTGATCCAAGACATGCACAGCCTCACTTAAGGGCTCTTGCCCTTAAAGATGGCAGAGAAATATTCTAAATAAGTAAATAAATGTGGATGTTGTGAACATCTTGTGGGTGTGAGTGGATCCAAGTAGGCAGAATAAGCTAGCTTCTTCTCAGAGCCATAAGGCTGTTTTTTTCTTCAGGGCTAGGCAGTACCCACAGGCACCTCTCTTGAATTAATGTTGTAGTCACTCTAGTTATGTGCTGGATGGCAAAATCCAGAGATTCCAAAATCTACAGCAAGGAAATATTTTTATTAGGGCTGTTTTGTTTTTTAAAATGCACAAAATTGTGGGCAAGATTTTAAGATCTCTTAATGAGATACAGTCAGGGCTAGAAATATTGGAACAAGGATAACTGTTTTGGCAGTTGGCCTCTGTACACCACCACATTGAAGTTGAAAGGAAACACACGCAGATGGGAGCCAAGTCAGGACTTGCAGCTGTAATTCAAGGGGGTTGACAAAAGTGGGGCACTAACTATTCAGGAAGGACAGCCAGTGGCATACACACACACCCATTGTTGGTGGCTGATAAGTAATGGAACAAACCAACATCATTTCAAACTTAAGGATTGCCTTTAATACCTGGATGAAAATCCTTTGCAGTCAATGACTGCCTGAAGTCTGGAACCCATGGACATGACCCAATGTTGAGTTTCCTCCCTCAAGATGCTTTGCCAGGCCTTTACTGCAGCTGCCTTCAGCTGCTGCTTGTTTGTGGGTCTTTCTGCCTTCAGTCTTGTCTTCAGTAAGTGAAAAGCATGCTCTATTGGGTGGAGATCAGGTGACTGACTTGGCCATTGAAGAACATCCCACTTCTTTGCCTTCAGAAACTCTTGGGTAGCTTTTGCTGTATGTTTTGGGTCATCTGCAATATGAAGCGGTGTCCTATCAGTTTGGCAGCATTCGGCTGAATCGGAGCAGAAAGTATAGCCCTATACACTTCAGAATTCATCCTGCTGCTTTTATCAGCAGTCAGGTCATCAATAAACACCAGTGACCCAGTTCCATGGGCAGCCATACATGCCCATGCGATAACACTGCCTCCACCATGTTTGACAGATGATGTGGTATGCTTTGGATCATGAGCTGTTCCTTTCCTTCTCCACACTTTTCTCTTCCCATCATTCTACTACAAGTTAATCTTGGTTTCATCAGTCCAAAGAATCTTACTCCAGAACTGGGCAGGCTTTTTTAGGTGTTTGCTGGCAAAGGCTAATCTGGTCTGTCTGTTCTTGAGCGTTACCAGTGGTTTGCACCTTGTTGTGAAGCCTCTGTATTTACATTCATAAAGCCGTCTCTTGACTGTAGATGTTGACAATGACATACCTGCCTCCGCAAGAGCGTTCTTGACCTGGCTAGATGTTGTGAAAGGGTTCCTCTTCACCATGAGCAGAATTCTGCAGTCATCCACTTTAGTTGTCTTCCGTGGTCTTCCAGGCCTTTTGCTGTTGCTGAGCTTGCCAGTTAATTCCTTCTTTTTCAGGATGTTCCAAATTGTTATATTGGCCACTCCCACTGTTTTTGCTATCTGTCTGATGTGTTTATTTAGTTTCCTCAGCCTAATGATGGCTTCCTTCACTTGCATGGACACCTCTTTGGACCTCATGTTGGGAGTTCCAGTGAACAGCTACCAAATGCAAATGTACTACTCAGAACCACCTCCAGGCCTTTTATCTGCTTGATTGGTCATGGGGTACCCAGGAAACAGGCCACACCTGGCCATGCAGCTGCTTGTCAGCCATTCATTCCATTACTTATGAGCCACCAACGATGGGTGTGTGTGTATGCCACTGGCTGTCCTTCCTGAATGGTTAGTGCCCCACTTTTGCCAAACCCCTTGAATTACAGCTGAAAGTCCTGACTTCGCTCCCATCTGGGTGTGTTTCCTTTCAACTTCAGTGTGGTGGTGTACAGAGGCCAACTGCCAAAACAGTTATCCTTGTTCCAATATTTCTGGCCCTGACTGTAGTTATAAAAAGCAGTGACAGGGGACCGAGAGAAAGGACGTGATGTTGAAGTCATGAAGTCTGCATGGTCAAAGTCTTAAGATGGAATGGACAAAGAGGCATGGGCAGACCCAAATGGGTAAGGTGTCATGCAGGTTTCCTTTTACAACTAAGGCTGTTGGGACAAAGAAACACACAATGACTGATTTCCTCCATTTTTTAAAACATAAAATCTATTTTTTTACTCTAATTTTTTTCCAACCATAGGTTGGACAGAGGTTCCTTGATAGGCAGAAAACAAGAGTAAAGGTAAAGAGAAATACAGAAGCTTTTGTATTAGCAAAGCTGGAGATTTCTTTTGGGTGGTGCACTAGGATAAAAAAAAATCCGTAGAAGTCAAACCGGATATTGTTACCTAGCGCCTGGAGAGAAAGTAAAGCTCAAAGGGTAAAATCCCATCTTCAGGTGGTAAACACTCATCTTCCTTTGAGGGTTGCCTTCCATCCAACCACTAGGTAAAACTACCCAATTTTATTTATTTATTAAAAATTATTTTTTATGGATGGAACCCTCCCAATTTGCCTTCACTATAGAATACCACACAAAATTAATTTCCAGCTTTGCTAGCATAAAAACAGCTATGGAATAGGAATAGAGGGAGAAATTAAATATAAATAAATATTTATTTATTTATTTATTTATTTATTGCATTTATATCCTGCCTTTTTTCCTCTTGCAAGGAACTCAAGGCGGATTACATTATCCTCCTCCTCTCCGTTTTATCCTCACAACAACAACCCTGTCAGGTAGGTTGGGCTGAGAGTCTGTGACTGGCCCAAAGGCAGCCAGTGAGCTTCCATGGCCAAGTGGGGACTAGAACCCGGATCTCCCGGCTCCCAGTCTGTCACTCTCACCACTGCACTAAATGGTAACATGGGGAACAAATATCACCACCTGAGTACAGCTCTTCTTACCTCTGCAGTTATTCTGAAACTATACTACTTGGAAGGAAACAAAAACCATTTAGCTTCCTCATGGCTCTTCCGAGGGATCTCATCTGGGTAAATATTGACTCAGTGCTGTCAGTTTAATACTTAGTGGGAACATTGTTCACACACAATAAACCCAGTGTAATGATACAAGGTGTGTGCACATGCATTCGGAATTCAATCAAGTGAAGTGTTTTTCCTCTTGTTATTCTGAGAGAATCTTTTTATGGCCCTGTTCTCAAATAAATGGAACTAGGTAAGATGGGGCAATGTTTAGCAGACATCATGACTGCCAACTCGTTATATGTTACTCTTTCCCTGCTTCCCAAAAGTTCACATACACTGCAGTGTGCAAGTGGAGAGAGTGGCACTGAACTAACTGCCTCAGCTTCTTAGCCTCTGTGCTGAGGAAGAGAAGGCTCAGATTCCATGCAGCACTCATCCTGGGACCAATGGAGGCTGGTGGCTCCAGTGTCAGTCGGGCTGTGAATCCGTTCTGGACTTCAATCAGAATCAGTCAGAACTCTAAAGGAGCTATCCAAGGTGCTCCACCAGTTTGGGGATTGGGTTCAGCACCTTCGATGGCTCTTTTAGAGTTCTGACTGGTTCTGGCTGAAACCCAGAGCGGATTCACAGCCCCACTGACATCGGAGCCACCAGCCTGCACCGCCTGGGACACAGCCTGTCCTAGCACTGGCTCCTGAATTCAGCCCCCATCAACAATATCATAGCAGCCAGAGGCATTTCTGCTATGGCACCCTGGGCTTCTTCACACGGAACTTCTATCCTGGAATGGAACTTTAGTAAGAGACATTTGTGGGCCCTTTAGATGACATCATGACTCTCCAGGGTGTCTCCAGCACTAAATGACCTTTATTCCATTGTTTAAAAGATTGGAGATAATGAGCTATTAAATTACCCTGCTTGTGTTCTGCTTGAGTTACCTCGGTGAAGAAGAAAAGCCACAAGAAGAGGGGCAAGATCAATGAAGGTTATGGAAGACTCAGATAACAGGGAGAAGGAAGGGGAAGGGGGAGGGGGGAAAGGAAGCCTGTGTAAAGGGAGTCTGTCATGATCCTGCATTTAAAATGGAAGCAGAAAGCTCCCTTTTAAATGCGGGGTTTCAGGCTGTTGTAGAGATGCTCCCAATATCTTCCCATGCCACAGCAGTGCTGTGCCATGCAAGGGCCACTAGTGATTCTGCAGGAGAAGGTGGAGATTCAGGTTTTCCACTGGCTCCTTTATAGGCATTGATAGAATTTTTATGCCACTGTTTCTTCAATAACTCAGGGTGGCACACATGGTTTCCTTCTCTGCATTCATTTGTAGAATTATATTATTATTATTATTATTATTATTATTATTATTATTATTCCACAAATGTCACCAAGGTAGTGTCCAACAGTTCAAATTAAAGCAGTAATATCTGCTTCCTGACCATCTGCTCCCATCGGTAGTACATGCCCTGGTCTCCTCTCGTTTAGACTACTGTAATGCGCTCTTCGTGGGGTTACCCTTGAAGACGGTTCAGAAACTGCAGCTGGTACAGAACGCGGCGGCTCGCCTGATTAAAGGCAGCCGCCGGCGAGATCACATCACTCCAGTGCTGAAGGAGTTGCACTGGTTACCAGTTGTTTTCCGGGCCAAATTCAAGGTGTTGGTTTTGACCTTTAAAACCCTATATGGTTCCGGCCCAGCCTATCTTAAGGAGCGCCTCCAGCAACACCAGACAGGCCGCTTAACAAGATCAGCCTTGGATGGCCTTCTCTCTGTCCCATCAGCCAGGACAGCTAGACTGGTGGGGATGAGGGAGAGGGCCTTCTCTGTGGTGGCCCCCACTCTGTGGAACTCCCTCCCTAGGGAACTCCGTCATGCCCCCTCTTTAATGAGCTTCCGTCGTGCATTAAAAACGTGGTTGTTCAGGCAGGCATGTGGGGTGGGTTAGGGTATTTTTTAAAAAAAAAATTATGGTAAAATTTTATTGTTTTAAATTGTTTATGGTGGGTTGTACATCGCCCAGAGTGGCTGGGTGACCAGTCAGATGGGCGATTAATAAATTTAATAAATAAATAAATAAAATAAATAATATATAAAAACATAAAAGCAATAAAATGATATGAAAACAGCAATATTACATCCCACGTTATCGCGTTCTCTTCATGGCAACTTATAATAAACAATATAAAAACCAACAATAAAATTTCAGTAATAAAACCATAAAAGCAGCAGCAGCAAAAAAAAAAAACAAAGAAACCAGCTCATAAAATCAATTAAAACAGCAAAAGCCATTTAAAATGCACTCAAACATTAAAAGCCACTAAGGGTGCAATCCTATGTGAGTTTAAACAGAAAAAGTCCCAGTATTCTCCCATGCTGGCTGGGGCATACTGAGAGTTTTAGGACTTTTTTGTGCCCTAAAGGCATGTAGCAACAGGATGAATGTTGCTTGGTGTGAAATAGATAGTTAAGGTGCCAGACAAAATATCTAAGATGAAGGTTCCTCAGTTTAGGTGCCACCACTAAAAAAGCTCTCTCTCCTGGAACCACCTGCCTAACATCTGAATGTGGAGACACAGAAAAGGGTCTCCATCAGAGCAATCATAAGTTGGGGATGGAATTTCTGAAGAAGCCAGATCAGGAGGGTGACTTCTCTTTTTTTTCCTGGTATTTTTAAAAAAACTTCCCTCCCATTGACACCAATAGGATGGAAAATAACTACACCTAATCCGTGACAATGCTGGGGGAATGAGAGGTATGCAGAACCATGTGCCAAGAATGTTTTGGGCCCTATCACCTGCAGGAACATTGCTGATACTTCTACACCCATGAAGTTTTCTGTGGGCATCCTGGGGGGTGGGGGGCACCAGGGTAGTACTGCCATTGCATAGGAAACTGCCACATAGGGCACAATCCGATAGGGATAGTTGGCCACCTCCAAACATGGAGGCAGCTGACTAACCAATGCAGGGCAGGTGGAGTGCAGAAGGAATCTTCTCCTCTGTGCTCTGGCCACCCTGTATGTGCAGCCAGATGGCCGATTTCAGCTGTCTAACCGGGGCACCTCAGAGCAGGGGGGAGAGGCTGGACGGTGCATAGGAAGTGTCTTAATAGCAGCACTTCCACTGTTTCCTCCCCTCCCTGCCCCCAAATGCCCCCTTTTCGGCCGCTCTGCACTGCTCTTATGAACATGGAGCCAGGGACAAACTGTGCCACCTACGAGGCGGCGGGGGAGGAGGCGGTATTGGATTTCTGGGAACTAACCTCAGAGTGCTGGCTCCAAGCTTGGATCCCAGAAAATGAAAAATCCTATGGCCATCTAGACACTGTCTAGCGGCCATAGGATTGCGCCCATAATCTATTGTACTGGCACTCTTGTTAGTAAAAGAGGTATAGGTGACCCACTGCATCAGCAGAATGACACTTTTGCCACAACCCCTCAGCTGGCCTTCAGCACAGGTTTGGATTGCTCTGTCAGACAGATCAAGGCAAATGCAGGTGGGAAAAGGTAGTCCTTCAGACACCAAAGTCCCAAAATATCCCCACAACTCTATGAGCTAGGATATGCTGGGAAGTAATGATACATCCAAGGTCACCAAGTGTTCTGCTCTTGATTGAGTCTCAGCTGTTTGTAACGAAATACAGAGAACATTGCAATAGAAGAGTCAAATTGGCAAGCAGATGGTCAAGCACACAGGTTTCAGTCCAAGGAGGTTTAGGCTAAGGCAGGAGTGGTCAAAATCCAAGCAGAGGTCAGAACATAGGCAGGCAGACCAGCCGGCCATGAGGATCAGGCAGCAGCAGGAGTAGTCAAGGTAACAAACAAGAGGTCAAACACAGTAAATCAGCCAGGTACATCAAGCAGTCCAGAAGCAGGGTTGTTCAGCAGCCCAGAAGGTCAGTAAATAGCACATCGATCACAGGGCACAATTCAGGAGGCAAGGTACATGGCATTGGCTGGATGGACCAAGTTGTTCCACCACTGGTTGGGTTTCTAGTGAAGGCTTTTAAGCCCAAAGCCAGCCAGACTCCACCCAGAGCTCAGCAGCAGCAGTCAGAGCTCCCTTTCCAGAGCCTACTCCCGATGAGTCCCTTTCTCCTGAGGAGACCTTTTCTGGAGGTGAGTGCTCCTTTGCACAGGAGCCCTGCTAGCCTGTTGCTTAGGGTGACGACGCTCCTGGAGATCAGGGGGTGACTCAGCCTCTGCCTCAGAGGCAGAGTCACTTTCTCCTGACAGGGATGGCCCTGCAGCCACCTCCCCTGAGGGCTCAGGCTCCTGCTCTGAACTCAGAGGCAGCCAACTATCCAGTGCAGGGCAGGTGGCACACAGAAGGGATCCTCTCTTCCACGTTCCAGCTGCCCTGCATTTGTGGTTAGACAGCCGATTTTGGCTATCTAGCCAGGGAGGTCGGAGCAGGCAGGGCCGGGGAGGCCAGACAGCACATAGGAAGCGTTGTAATGACGCTTCCACAGTCTCCTCCTCTCCCCGCCCCTGGGAATGCCCCCTTTTCTCAGCGCTGCACTTACAAACGCGGAGAATGGGGCGAACAGCGCTGCCTATGAGATGGCAGGCATGGGGAGGGGAGTGAGGGTTCTGGGAACCAAGCTTGGAGCCCTGGCTGCGAGCTCAGTTCCCAGAAACCAAAAAATCCTATGGCTGTCTAGACACTTCTAGTGGCCATAGGATTGCTCCCTAAGCTGAATAATTAATTAGGTAAAGGTCATTTGCCATGATTGATTGACTGAATGGCCACCACATGGCTTGATACATATGTGAACATAAAAAGTTGAATCTAAGAGCCCCAGTGGCTCAAAGTGAGCCCATGAGTATCTGGGTTCCAACAGGGACCAACCAGATGCTTCTAGGAAGAAAGATTACAAGCAAGGTATGAAAACACTAAACATGAGGTTCTAAGTTTAAATCATGGCTTATCAACATTACACACTGATTTGTCTCATCCCCTTTTTAAAATCCAGCAAAGCTAGTGGCCATTGCTACATCCTGTGGCAGTGAATTTATTTGTTTGTTTGTTACATTTCTGTATCACCCATTAGCTAAAGCTCTCTGGGCAGTTTACAAGACAAAGCTTAAAACCATAAGATACAATAACATAGTAAAATATAATATAAAACCTAAGCTTAAAACAGAGTATACCCAAAGTAGTAACCAAGATTTTTTAAAAATCCACAAGTTATTTATGTGTTGTGTGAAGAAGTACTTTCTTTCATCAATCCAAAGCCCTATTCAGGTGCTCTCAGAGTATGCTGAGGATGCCCCCTCTATCATTGCTCTCATCACCCTGTACACATGGAGGGTGACTGTCTGAATAGCAAAGCCTCCTCTATCCATGGGGACTCTCCCCAATCAGATCCAGAACACTGATTTTACAGACCTCTATAATTTCTCTCTCTCTCCCCTTACTCAATTTTTTTTTTCTAAACTAAAAATTCCCAAGTGCTTTAATTTAATTCTTCTTAGGAAAGGTGGTCCAGCCTCCCTGGTCATTTTGGTTGCTCTGTTTCTGTAGCTTTTATAATACCCTTTTAGAGATGGGTCAGTCGCAACTGTACACATTGTTTCAAAAGTGGCCACACCACAGATCCACATAAGGGGATTATGATATGTTATGTGCCTTTCCCAATAATTCCCATGCTAAGTTTTACTTTTTCCCTGAAAATGCAGGATAAGGACATTTTCAGTGAGCTGTCAGCCACAACCTGAAGCTGTCTTTTCTAAATAATCACAACCAATTCACAGACACACACACCCATCAGTGTGTGTGTGTGTGTGTGTGTGTGATAACTGTAATGTGCATAACTTTATACTTACTTACACTGAATCTCATCTGCCATATTGTTTACCCATTCAACCAGTTTGAAGAGATCCTACTAGAGTTTTGCCCAGCCCACTTTATATTTCACATTCTTCCAAATAATTTGGTGTCATCTGCAAACTTGGTGACCTCACTGCTCACCACTTTGTGATTGTGAATCTTCAGCTACTTAGAATTTAAAACCTTCTAAACACTTAAACTCTGTATAGCTTAACTTAAGATCTAAAGAAGATCAGTTTAAAGAGATATATCTGGAATGTAGAACTCCTTCTACCATCACTTTCATGCTCCTGCCACCAAAGCCCACAATGGAAACACTATCCTGACATTTGTGCACATGAAGAGCATGAGAAAGGGCTCTTTATGAGTACTGATGTACACACATAGGTTCACAAAATACGATAACCCACATTCAGTGGTTGAGCATGGGTTATCGTTAAATAGTGGGTTGTTGTTGAACCATGGATTATCATGTTGTCTGAACCCATTTTCTGCAGGGTGGCTTGTTAACCATGCAAGGTGGCTTATTTTTTTTCAAACAAGCCACTTTGAGAATCCATGGTTTGTTGTTGGGTTGTTCAGGGTGGTTAACAAGCCATGCTGTGGAAAACATGCTGTGTTCAGACAACACAATAACCCATGGTTCAACAACAACCCACGCTCAACCTATACTCAACCACTGAGTATGCGTTATTGTGTTGTGCAAACCCATTCACAGAATTCCATGAGAGGAGAGGATCTGGCCCAATTAGCATTCCTCTTCACATAGAGGATCTCTATATGTGCACAGCAGTATGTGTGGGGAGCCTTTTCCCATGCGAGCCAAATGTATTAACAGTGGGGAAGTGTTTCTGCTCTGGGTGATGGCACCTGGGGACATGTCAGGAGACTAGCCTGCACAACCACACAACCCCTTTCATATGTTATTTCAGTGCGTGGGAGTTTGTGTAAACCTGTGTGTCTTTAGGTTACTATTACAGCCTCTTTAATATAATTTTAGAGTTCCCCTGAAGGCAGAAAAGCAGCTTGGAGGGGTGAGACAAAAAATGGCTCAAGAGGAAAGAGTTTAGCAGGCCCTCCCTGCCCACAACCAGTGCTCTGCTCAAAACTGCATCATCCAAGGGCTGCTTTTCAGAGAGAGAGAGAGCGAGCATGCAGATCAAGCATGTAACATAGTTTTCCACTGTGGATATGTGTCACAGTAACAAGCAGAAGAACAGAGGCAGTGGAACTTTGACCATGAACATTCTTCCTACAACCAGCTGGCTGCAGTTCCGATTGGGGAATGAATTGGCAGGTGGGTGGAATGGGGGGAGATCCTGCAGCGTAGTGTGCATCTGCATGTTGCATCGTGAGGGAGGAGCAGAGCTTGGGCTTATTTAAGCCAGCTCTGCTCAGGAGGTAGCCTCCTTCTAGCAGCATGTACCCTCCCTCCCTGTATTCAGTATGGGATCAGCCAGTCATCCCTTTGGGGAGCCAAGTAGGATTTTTTTGTTCACCCTCGAATTGGCCTCACTGTTGAATTTCTTTCATCTAGTTTGCACTCACTAGAGGCTTAATAAGTTGTGTTTTAATGTTAGGCAGCCTAACTGGTATATCTGGCAGGAATGTATGGGATACAATAGGAATTGGTAAGCTCCCTGAGGTACCTTTATGATGACTGGCCATTCCCAAGCCTTGCCATTCAGGGCTGTGTGACCTAGTGGTGGGGTATGGATGGCTTTGGGGGCTAACCTGGCTCATCTGCCCAGACTTGTGTGGCACCAAGAGGGGGTGGCTCAGGAAGTCCTCCCTCCACACTGGCTGGCTGTAACCTTACAGAAGGGGCGGGAAACACTTTCCATCCCTCTCTTGAAGCAGGGTTTGGCTTGCCCAAATTGCCTGAAGGCTATGGTCTTGTGGGTTCAGGAACAAGCTAGTCTCCCACCCAGTCATTTTCCCCCTCTGCAGATCTTCGATCTTTTAATATGAAATAACTGTGGCCCGAGTTTCATTCAACACTTTTTGTCTCACCTTGTTATTTCCGTTCCTTCTCCAATTTCGTATTGTCAGGTACTTTCCAAACTCCAGTGCTTTTATTTTGTAATCCCACAAACCTTTTTGTTTCTGACTTAGATCTTTACTGGACACTTTTCTTTGTGCTGCAAAGATGAATTTGGGTCACTTTAAGTGGTAAATATTTCATAACAAACAAGCCATTCATTCAGGAGAGTCCTCTGTAACACAGAGCAATTTGAGTGTGTTTTGAATTTTTCATGCCAGAGTTGAGCCAAATATGTTTCCAGTTTTATTCTTGGCACAGCAAACAGTAAAAGCTGTTGACCTGGGAGCCATCTTGGCTCTGCATTCCAATTAGTGGATCTCAGCCTGGATTTAGAATGCACCTAGCATACTCGCTCAAAGTAATGGTGTGCAAAGCATTCCTGATTTTCTGCTACTCATATGGAAAACGTAAGAGAGCTTATGCTCCTTCTGTGGCCAGTGTCTCAACTGTTTCTGGTAGGAGATGCTAACCACATCTAAAATGAACCTACCCCTGTTTCTCTGGCAGTTGATAAGATCATATCCTTGCATAACTTCTCCACTGAGATCAGATTTGAAACAGAGAAAATGAGTTTCTGGACATCTGCCATTCACATAGATATGGAGGTGGTAAGCTTGAAATGGATGCTGTAAATATTAAAAACTGTGATCCTCCTCCTTTGCAGATGCCGAATATCTGTGGATTAGTGAGGACTCTTTCTTCTTCCCAGGAAAAAGTTTCCTGTGAGAAAGTGTGGGCCAGTGGACATTGGTCTGCATTTATCAGTTTGTCTTTCCATGTAATGGTAGAACTTGCCCAGCATTGTCTAAGGCTGCAAGCCTGCACATAGGATTATGTGGAACTTGGGATAAAACTGGACATTACACAAAAGATCTGTGAGTAGCATCTCCCATATTTTTCAGGGTACAGTCCTATGGGTTGTAGCCTTGTTGGACAGAAGCTTCTGATCTCGGAGGCTTCGGAGTATCACGTGTCCTGCTGGGCTCCTGCTTGCAGGGCAGGAGGAACAACGGAGGTGATTTTCGCCTCACCATCCTCATTTGTTCGTTTTTCCTCCAGACATGCCTGAGGCATGCTGGCAGGTGCAGGGCTGGGGCTAGAGAGGCCACAGGATTTCTCATACCCTGGCCTTCCCTTTCCCCTCCCTTCCCCACCCACTGCAATTTAAGGGCTGATCTACACTGCACCCACCATCGCAATGAATTTGGTGTCCTGTTGGGTTAAACAGTCTCGCATTAAAATGTGATTATCCACACTCACCCATTTCCCCCATTGTGGTGCTTCATTGAATGCATGAGCTCAGTTCACACTCGAGCGCTGTGCTGTTTTCCTGCTCTTAAAGATGGAAGATCTCATTGGAGGATCAGAAACTCTTCCTGTTTCTGCTGATTCCACGCCCACCACACTCACAGTCTCGATGGCCCCATGTTGTCTTCTGGCTACTGATTGCATAGCTTCCTCAGCACTCAATGTTTCCTCAGCAACAAGATAAGGGCTGGATGTGCACGCACTTGTCTGATCTCGGAAGCTAAGCAGGGTCAGCCCCAGTCAGTAGTTGGATGGGCGACCACCTGGGAATCAGGCTTCTTGCATTGAGCAAGGGGTTGTTCTATCCCTTCAAATGAGACTAAATTTTACTCCCTCCTATCCCCCTCTTTGAATTTTCTTTTGAAAATTCAAAATCTTTGAATTTTTGAATCTTCGAAGATTTGAAGCTTCACATCTTCGAATTTTTGAATCTTCGGAAATCATGCCTGAATTAGGGGGGGGGAGCATGGAGAAGCCACGATTCTTCGAAGATAACGCCCTAATTTAAAAAAAAAAAAATCCAAAGCAGGTATGTGTCTTCAGTAATCCTGCAAGTTCATCACCCACAGGCTTCTTGGGTGAAGCAGGTGCAGTGAGTGATCTAATTCTGGCAAAACTTTGGACCCACAGACTGCCAGGAGAAGAGCTTGCTTCTGCTCAATGGCCCATGGCCCTCTGTCTTGTTTGCTTGGAGATAAAGTGAAAGCCCTTAAGTATATGAATCCCAGGCTGACTGACATCAGCATGCCCCAAAGCAGCCATTTTAAGCACACAGGGTCTGCTCAGCTTCCAAGATAGCGGCCTTATCCGGACTGCTTACCAGTAGTAAGTGGGAGTGTTTATTCCTACTGCCTCCTGGTTGTTCAGCTCTCAGCAGAATCCTATTCCAACTGTAGAGCTGGGATAGCAGGAAAACACGTACAGGTTAAGCAGGCCTTTCAAACACAACTATCCTTTATCACAACATAAAAGGTCTGATCATAAATGCCTCCTATGAGCTACTGTATTAGGAGCTTAGGAGGTCCAAGAAGCACTAACACTGACCCACAGCACCCCCTGGTATACATATGTAACAAACACTGGGGGAAGCATTTGCCATAACAACCTCATTTTTTTCTGGAAATATAACTATTTCCTTAACACCTGCATGATGTGTGTGGAGATGCAGAGATGGGAACAGCTGCACCTATTCAATTTCTGCTTGTGGTGCATTTGTAAAAGACTCAGGAATCCGAACAGAAAATTAAGTCTGCTTGGTGCTATAAGCAAATGCATGGAGCAACATGTTCACAAACTTAATTGGTTCTCCCACAACTGGGTCAAAATCCACAGACTTTAAGCCAGGTAGCTCCCTTTAGGAAGAAGAGAAATAGATCACTTAATACATGTCCCTGTGCAGCTTCTAAAAATAAAATGCACACGTGCAAACTGAAATTTAAGTCCAGAGGCTTTAGAAAGTAGTGAATTGAGACTCAATCAGAGGAACAATTCTCCCATCATGTATTCTAAACAAGGAGAAAGAAGGCTGCCACTTTGTTGTTGTTCAGTCGTTCAGTCGTGTCCGACTCTTCGTGACCCCATGGACCATAGCACGCCAGGCCTTCCTGTCCTAGGCTGCCACTACTCAGGTGTAAAACCTACAGCAATACAGCTCTACCTTTTTAGCAGAAAAATGGTTCTGTTTTAAAGTTTAATGTAGTTTAAGCTTCCTGACTCTTCGTGATGCAGAGATCTGTTTGTATCACACAGGGCCACAGTGGGAGACTCAGACAGGCAGAAATGATTAGATTTTCCATCACTCTGCTAATGCTGTCAAGCCTGCTGAGCTTTTCATAAGACTCCAACTTGTGGAAATCTTTCGTGCCATGAGGGAGAGTAGTTAAGCCTGTTCACTACATTGTCTCAAAAGGCACAGCTGAATTAACATGCGCCAAAAAAATCCTAAAATACATTTGCTTCAGCTACAATGGGTATCACCCATGTTACACAGCTTCTCTGAGTATAGGCTTTCTTCGTTCTGTGATCTTTCTCTCTTATGCCATTATTCCAGCACAGTGGTGGCGAATTTATTTTCTCTATCTTTCTATCTGTCTGCTTTGTCCTTTGTAACCCACCCTCCAACAAGCTCAGAGTGGCATATGTGGTGTACTGTCATTTTATTCTGACAACAAAGCTGTGAAGGGGGTTATGTTGAAAGATACATTATCAACTTTGATTGATAATGGGGACCAGAAGGTCTGAGCATATAACACCAATTGAGAGCCAGTGTGGTGTAGTGGGAAGAGTTTCAGACTGGGATTTGGAAGATCCAAGTTCTAGTCTCCACTCTGCCATGAAGTGCATTGAGTGACTTTGGGACAGTTACTGACTCTCAGCCTAATCTACCTCGCAGTGTTCTTGTGAAGATAAAATGGAGAGGAGAAGAATTATGCCTTGGGCTCCTTGGAGGAAAGGCAGAATATAAATGTAACAAAAAAACAGTTAAATCAATAAGAAATTCTGTCCTGCTTGCACTGGCTGCCTATACGTTTCTGAACCAAATTTAAAGTGCTAGTTTTAACCTATGGAGCCTCATACAGTTTAACTTATAAATACAAGAACTGATGGAGCACCTCTCCCAGTATGAGCCTACCCATAAACACCCGAGGCCCTCCTCCAGGTGTTCCCTCCAAGGGAGGTTTGGAGGATAGCAACAAAGGACAGGGGCTTTTCAGGGGTGGCATTCCCGATTGTGGAATGCTCTCCCCAGTGAACCCTGCCTGGCACCAACATTATCATCTTTTTGGCACCAGGTAAAGAGTTTCCTCTATCCCTAGGCATTTGAAGACAGATGATGAGCTGTTTAATGCATCCATTGAGTTGTTCATGTTTGTCACTGATGTTTTAGTTGTTTTATAAGGTGGTTTTGCTGGATAATTGTTTTAGCTGTTTTAATTTTGTTGTAAGTCATCTCAAGTCTCTTTTGAGAAAGGTGTCTAAGAAATCTAAATACTAATACTAATAATAGCTGAGGTCTGTTCCCTGAGATTCATGGCTGTGAAATTTGAATCTAGACTTCCCATATTTAAACATATTGCTCTAACTACTTGTTGGGAATATTGTAACCGCATCTGCAAGTAGGGATGGCGGAGAAATCCGCCATGGACTCCAATGAGGCCAGATTCTTTGGAACAGATTTTGGAACCATGGCAGAACGAACTACCCTCCCGCCACCCCTTGAAATCCCCCCGGGACGGAACCTACCTGGCGGCAGCTGGTCCAGGTCGCCATCTTTGTTCCGCAGCCATCTGCTGCTGGGCTGCAGAACAAAATGGTGTCTGGTGTAGCGGACGCCATTTGCGTCCCTGCCATTGGCCGTGATTGGCTACATAAATATTTATGTAGCCTATCACGGCAAAGAGCAGGGATGCAAATGGCGTAGCAGACACCATTTACGTCCCTGCCATTGGCCGTGATTGGCTACGTAAATATTTACATAGCCTATCATGGCAAAGAGCAGAGACGCAAATGGAATAGCGGACTCCCTGCAGAGCAGAGCCGGCCGGGGAGAATTCCAGGGGGAGGACCAGATCACCTGCCCCTGCCTGTGGACCCCCCCACAGACCCCAGGTAAAGGGATCTGTACATCCCTATCTGCAAGTTACTGGAAGGGCACAGTGTTTCAGTTAGTTCATTTATGGGAATTCTGACCACAGTGAGCCTTAGGATCTCCATAGCCTACAATGTGGTTTCCTCTGATTTCTTCCCTTTGCTCCTCCCCTTTCTGCCCCTCTCTCTAAGTTCTACCATTGCTGGGAGCATGTGTATTTGCTCTTTCGCTCCTGCCTGTGTAACAGAACAAAGTTTTTTTGAAACTCTACAACGTACCTGCATTTTATATGCAAGAACATTTGTGAGTAAAATTTTACCTTTTTTCAACCAAAGAAGGGTGTGGTCTCCTTTATTGTGCTAAGATTTATTTATTTATTTAAAATATTTCTTGGCCACCTTTGAGGGCAGAAGCCCTCCCAAGGCGGCTTACAGCAATAAAATACATAAAAACAGTTAAAATATTAAAAGCTATAACAACATAAAAACAATAAAACAACAACAACAACAACAAAACCAGCAACAATCAATGTTAACAGCAGTGACAGCAACAATAGCAGTCATATCAATAGAATGCCAAGGTAAAATAATATGTTTTCAAGGCCTTCTTAAAAGTCTGCAATGACAGAGCACGGCAGACCTCCGATAGAAGCTTGTTGCAAAGGTGTGGGGCCATTGCAGAGAAGGCCCTCTCATGTGTGCTCACCTACCTGACGGCTCACACAGGTGGGCAAATGAGGAAGGCCTCTCTTTCTGATCTTAAAGTGTGGGCAGGCTGATATGGGTGAAGGTGGTCCTTCAAGTAACTTGGTCCCAAACCATTTAAGTCTTTAAAGGTCAAAAACAGCACTTTGAATTGGGCTCGGAAATGCACCGGAAACCAGTGCACCTGGCACAGTATAGGCGTTATGTGATCGAATTGCCTAGCCCCCACCAGTACTAGGGTGGCCACATTCTGCACAAGCTAGAGTTTCTGCTGTCTTCAAAGGCAGCCCTACATATAGTGCATTACAGTAATCCAGCCTGGATGTGACTAGTGCGTGGATAGCTGAGGCAAGGTCCGTCCTCTCCAGATAGGGTTGCAGTTGGTAGCCTGTGTGCATGTGGGACTGGTAAACACTTGTTCTGTTTTGCCTTTTTGTTTTTCTCTGCTAATTGCCTTTCTAACAAGAGGCATCATTAGTAAATAATCCCATCACTACTATCATTAGAACAGCAGCTCAAATGTATCACTCCTTCTAACAGCAAGATCTGGTGGTGGGTGGCAACAGGATGGTGCCAAAACTGAGAATCAAAAGGGAGGTATCCACATGCTCAGTGGAACCCCAAAGTTTGCAAAAGTCTAACAATATATATATATATAAAAAAAAACTAACAGAGCAATTATATGGCTTCTCGGATGATTTCTGAGGAGCCATAAGATGGTGCAGGTTCCTCCCACCACCACTAGGCCATTGACACAGCTTGGATCTCAGCAGCAGGAATCCAAGTGCGGATTTTTCCACCTCCGTCCCATCCTTCACAGCCACTGCAAAAAGCACCTCAGTGGCTCCTCTTCCAAGGACACAACAGCATCCTAGGAAGAGGTTGGGGAGGGTGAAAGGGGGCATTCCAGTAGGCAGGGAGGTGATGGAGGAGAGGCCTTGATCCACTCAATCCAAGAGCCTCTCTGTCACTGTGGCTGCCTATTGCCCGGAAAGTCAGCAAAACAAGCTGAGGCCCATCGAGCTGAAGAACTAGGATAGAGTGCCTTGCTTGAGCTCCCTATAGTTCATGGTATCCTAGAGGAGAGCAGGGCAGGCTGGCACTGAGACTTTGAACAGGAGCATTCCTGCTAGGAGGTGAGGCTAAGCTCCAACATTTTGCTGCAGGTCTCACTGATTACTTTAAAACTACATGACCAAGCGCACAATCCTATGTATGTTTAGACAGAAAAAAGTTCTACAGCTTCCAGCATCCTGGAACCACCAAGGCTGGCTGGGGCATGCTCTGAGTTTTTCTGTGTAAACATGCATAGGATTGCACCATAAGTAATTATTTTAAAGCCAAGGAGGCCTGTCAAGATCGACAGTCGCCTCTGACTCCAGGGCAGGAGAAGCACAGAGGGAATTGTCCCCTTCGCACTTCAGCCACCTTGCATTCATGGCTAGACAGCTACTTTTGGCTGTCTAGCTGGGGGAAGTCAGAGTGGGGGGCTGAGGAGACACCGGACAACGCATAGGAAGCATTGGAAAGGCATGTATGCCCTCCCTGCCCTGGCCTGCCCCCAGTTTTCACTGGTCCACACTCTTCTTATGAGTGCAGAGCATGAGGCTGATCTACGCTGCCTATGAGACTGTGCGGGAGGGGGTGGAAGTCAGTTCTCAGCGAACCGACCTGAGAGCGTGGTCTCCGAGGTTGGTTCCCAGGAACCCACCTATTGTATGGCCATCTAGCCACTGACTAGCAGCCATAGGATTGCACTCTAAGCTAAAACACATAGAAAACTCAGAATATATTCAGAAACTGCTGAAAGGAAATGCTAAAGCTTTTGCATTCCTGTGTACTGTGACACAGAGGCCAAGCAATACATTTCCCCTTAAAATGTAATTGATAGAAGTCATTACAAGTTGGATCAGACAACTTAGTTCCACATAAATTCAATAATAAAAACCTGCCAGTTTAAGATCAGAGTTAAGACCAGGACAACATGGGGCATCTTTGCTGGTCCTAGGCATTCCATCCTCCCCATCTGGATTTGGACCTGAAAGGCCAAATAAATGTGTGGGTGCATAGAGGGTAAGTTGTAAGCAAGCACAATTTCTGACTTTACACAACATCATAACTGATCACGGGCATGTGTGTAAAAGCATCAGTAGGATTATAGCAGCACACTTCACCGTGCAATCTCTGTGCTTAAGTATGATTACATTTGGATCCAGCCCATTAAGCATAATGTGTAATTTGTTCCACAAAAATGATCACCTGTCAATGTCATGAGAATATACTTGGTCACTTGTAAAACTCTGAAAGAAATCGTTGGTGTCTTGAAACAGATATTTTTTTAAAAAAAAAACTTCAGGTATTTTCTACGAGCACCTTAGATGCACCTTTTATATTCTGTTACATTCATAAGGAAGCCATAAATAAAAATCATAAGCTACATTTGAAATATATTGGAAATATTCTGGCTGCTTCTAACCTATAGGAACCTCTAACCAAGAGGTTTCCTGGCACATTCTGGACTTTCAAAACTGAACAACAACAACAAAATTATTCTGCAGCCTCTCTCTGGCTTTCTTCGTGCAATTTTATTTTCAATCACTTGCTAGGAAATACATGGAAGTGAAAGAGAAAATGCCAAAAAATAACATAAAAAATGTGAGCATGCTGGGACTGGTCAGCACCTTTCTAAATTAAAATCCCCACACACTTAATAATCTGATTTGAGGGAAGCCGAAGAGCCAAAGCAATCTCTTTCTGAAAGTTGCCTGACAACAGGAGTGGTATCTGATTAAATCTGTCTATAATAGGCTCTTCTCAGTTATTTCTCTTCCGATTATAAAGCAGAGACCAACAGCTAGTTAGAGGAGTTTGCCCTGGGGATGGCAGGGGGAGAATTTCACCTTTTTGATCGCACGCAGCAGGGCATATCTGAAGACTGAGCTTTTTTTTTTTATGTTCTCCCTTTCTTTCTTTTTCCCTTTCCCTTTCCTGTTAATATTTTTTGGCGGGGGGAAGCTTCAGCCAATTGTTCTTCTTTACTGCAGCCTGTCTCTGTGATAGATTGTCTGCTTCATATTTATAGTATTAATTCTATGGTAAAGGAAAATCAATGCAAGAAAATCTCATGGTGTAATTTAGTAATAAGACTTATCTATGTTAGGATTCTAGAAATGGACCCCCTTAAAAAAAAAAAAAGAGTCTTCCATTCATTGTGCTATACAGGCCAGTTGTGGCCATCTATAAAAACCACACATGCAATCAGGAACTACACAATCGCATGTACAGAGCCCTTTTTGCACACCACTGAAGCATGGGTGTTTCCCACAGACATTCTCATGAACAGGCATGCATGGGGTAAAGTATACCTCTTCAGTGCTGCTGCTTCTCTCCCACCCCACCCCACCCCTTATTCTACAGAGAATAAATGACTGAACAGGACTATCAATCATTCTTAGCTGGTAATACTCTGCATCACTTCTCCTTTCTTGTCCAATGCTTAACATGTGACTCAGTCGAAGTAGGATCATAAACATTGCCTTGCTAGGTCAGTTGTGTAACTTCCCTGAGAATTTTCCTGAACCTTATCAAATTATTTGGACTCTCCTTTAGCTTCCTTTGATGTTTTCCCTGAGAAACATCTAAATTTGCTTTCAGTTTCTCTTTAGGTAAATCCTGGATGTAACTGAAAACTGTTGCTAGTTTTGCCAAAACTCTTTTGATTTCCTTTGAAGCTAGGGATTGATCAATCCGTCAGTTTCACTTTCTCAAATTCTTTCTATCTTGGATATGAAACAAATGTGAATTTGGGTAAATTCTTATGAAAAACAAACTGAAACAAAATGCTCACCCATCTCCACTGACCAAATTCAAAAGGCACATGGAGAGAATCATGGTGTATCTGCCTGCCATATAGCTCTTAATGGTGAGGAGCCTGTCTGCAAAAAAAAAAAAAAAAAGAGGTGGCAAACATGATTATTATCTTATATATATAATTCAAATTTCGGAATTAGTTGGTCATCCCTTTTTGACTGCCTTCCCATTGACCGATTCTCATGAAACACACTTCATTGGAAAGCTCATCACACGCAGATTCCATGAATAACAACAGTTTTCACTGTAATTCAGAGTCAGGAGTTTATGTCCATAAAGCTTTTTTTTTTTAAGAACTAGGCTACCTTCTATAGCAATGTATTATAAACTTTCATTTTTAATATCAAACAATCTCAATTATAATTGAACAAACATAATTAATTGCAAATTGGAGTAAAATGAAATATGAACACAAAAAAAGTATCTGTACACCTTTATAAACACAGGTTCAGACCAAAGTTCAATGATATGCAAGTAACATACAGCCTGTAAAGAAATCATGAAGGGATTAAGAGTCACCTACACTTTGAATGTTTCAATAAACACAGTAGGTAAGTTAAACCTTTTGTTAGATTTGATTTTTCTCCGCAAACTGTTTGCGAAGAACCAACTGGTTTATTTATTATTTATTTGACTTGTACCCCGCCTTTCTACCAAAATGGCATTCAAGCCGGCTTGCAATCAATAATAAAACTTAATTTAAAAAAAGAAAAAAAGGTATTCAAACTCAAACTTTGAAGAGCTAAGTTCTCAGAGCCCTGGGCCTGGTTGGACAAATTGGTCAGTTTTAGTTTCTCCCACATTCAGATTTGTTTAAATTTCAAATTTTTCCATTCTGAAAATTAAGACATTTACAAATTTTGGTAAATTCTTATCAAAAACAAAATGAAACTAAATTCTCACCTATCCGTACTTGAAGCTTCTTGGATGTTTTGCTTGTGGAGGAACCCCAAATTTTCTTCCAATATTGGTAACTTTAGATCAGCCCTAAGGTCTAGCACTCCCTCCCTCCCCTGTCAACAGGTGAATGCTCACAAGTATAGTATGACAGAGTGGGTGCACCCCTCCACTTCAGCCAAACCAGAAGTAGATGGCAGATCTGGGACTTTGCCTAAGCAGAACCCATCATGGGGATCTTGTATGGGCTTACCAAAATTTGTGCAGATCCCAACCAATTCTCTGAGCCTTCCCCCCACCCTCTCTCTCCACCATAGCATTTTTGTGCTGGATGCTCCACGGCTGTGGTCTCCATGGTGCAACAACACCCTGAATGCACAGCATGTGGGCAGGAACATTCAGGGACTCATGCAGGCTACAGCCTGTACAGCATGCATCAGACCTATATTCAGATGTTTATGTAGTAGTTGGTCACAACAACAATCCCAACCCAACAGTGGGACTCCCACCCCCATCATTTGAACATTTTTTAGAATCCATTTGAACATTTTTTAGAATCCAGGGTTTTCACACTTTTAAAAATTCTGTCTCCTACAATGTCTTCTCTGGTGTCCCATTGAAAAGGTGTTTATTGCCAATAAATATCACTAATTGACTATTTGCTAATTGTAGAGTCAAAGAAAAAACCTGAAGGTCCAATTAAGAAAGATTTCTGAAAGAGTGGACCTCGCATCACCTCAACTGGCTTCATAAAGTGAGAGAGCAAAGACTGAGCAGCATTCATCAACAGTTACCTTTCATCTTGACATTAATTATCTCTTTTAACATTTTCTTTTAAAGACCCAGCAAACCTTGGCTGCATTCTGCTATATTCACACAAAAAATATGTCAGCAACAAAGGGCAGTGTAACATGAGCACACAGTCAGTTCAGAGATTTAGGTTTCTTGATAGGGCTGTTCACTCAAACCCCTTCTATGGGCGCAGCCAACACACTGAGAAGGAAGTAGGATTGCACCTCTCAGACCTGTCCCAAAGTTTACACCCCCTACTGGTCCTACCCATGACATCCATGTGTTCAGCATGATATGCCTATGTGCATACAGCCCTTTCAAAATGTCATGCTGAATGCATTGATGTGGGGGCAGGGCCAGTGAGTCATGCTATGTTAGTGGTGGGGTCAGGAGGCATGGTCTCATTGCCTCCTCCATCCATTGGATGCAGGCTTGGATGGGGACTCAAACAGCCCTATTTTCTTATTTCTGAAAGAAAGATGGAACATCTTTGGATGTTAACATAATTGTGGATATTGTTGGGGAAGGGGAGGAAATATGACCAATACATATTTTTTCCAGTGTGAGAAAATGACCCATTTGGCCATTTCACATATTGCAACCACCCTGGATGGATGGATGGATGGATGGATGGATGGATGGACGGACAGATATCCTTGGTGCTAGGGTGGTCAGGTGTCCTTTTTCAAAGGCAACCAGCCTCTATTTGAAGGTGTGCTGTATTTAAAGGGCTGTCCTGTCCAATTCCAATTTAAAGATAATGAACCACAACAGCTGTTGCCCATCCAAAGTTAGCACATTGGAGGGGCATGTCTCAGCACATGGGGAGGTATCAGCACATGGGGTTAACCTTTCCACCCCCAGCTAAGACTACCCAAATCACCCCCACACTGCAATTAGGCATTGGCTCTAATGGGAGGGTTTTGTTTTTTTCAACTGCTACAGTGGAGAGGAGGGTGCCATGGGTTAGTCAGGGAACCTCATGGGACACTTCCAGTTGTCAGGCTGCTGTTTCCCCACCCATGATGCAAAGACTGCACTCTGAACTCTGTCTTAGCTTTCTGTCAGGGCCCAGCCCCAGTGGGCTCTATAGTTTAGAGTCAGAGTCTGATCAGAAGTGGTCCAGAATGTTTTGGAACCCAGTTCAATAGAGAGAAGCCCAGGGCCTCAGAGTTTGGCTATGCCTAGTTATTAATGTAATGGCAAGAGGAAATAGGGGTTGGGGTTGGGCCTAGTCAGCCTGTGGAATGTCAGAAGAAATGTGAGGTTTTCTCTGTCAGTTTTCTCAGAGGTAAGAGGGGGGGAGGGGGAGTCTCTCCCATCCAGCTGCTCGTTTTCAACCTTGAATGCCACACCTATAGTTAAGATAGCTAACAGCCTATCCATGAGAAACTAGCAGAAGTGGGGAGGGTTTCCGAGGTGTTATACAGGTTGGCGTGTCAACTCAAGAAGGCAGAGCAGAAATGTCCAGTTTGGCATAGGGCTTGTTTATGGGCTAAAATTCTGTCAATTAAACCATTAGGAGGTGTGTTTTTGCAGCCCCACCCTTGCTTTTAAGCAGATGCTCAGGTTGGGGGTCGTCTTTAAGGTCCACCTTTTATTAACTGTCATATACTGGCTATAACCCGTCATGTTTGAGACTCCCCTCCATCTGAGCTGCGAGAAACACTTCTCCCTGGGACTTTACTCTGTTTCACCTGCAACATCTTAACCTGTTTGGTTTTAATTTTTGTGAACCACCCAGACAGCTTTGGCTATTGGGCAGTATAGAAATGAAATAAATCAATGAATAAATAAATAAACAAACAAACAAACAAACCTGAAAATTTGTCGGTTGAACTGTTCATCAGTAAAAACCTGCCATGAAAGTTATTGCTATACTTTTCATAGACTTTGAATTCTTGTTTGCTATGGATTGTGTATCCTCATCTTCAATAGCCCAGAGTACCTGCTGGCTTGGACTGATCATGAGTCCTGCAGCGTTAGTAGCACTGGGATACCATTGGATACTGTGCTTAATAATGTTATTAAGGATCTGAGATTTTAGTGTGCAGCCCATTTTTAATATGGTTTTATCTGGATACGAGTTGCTGCATCATATCACAGTTGTGACAGATCCCATGCCCTTGGAATATGGCTCACCTTGATTAATTTGAATGCTCTAATTTTGCACAGGCAATATTGTTCAGAAGTACAATAGGATAGAAAATTAATGTGCTCAACAGTGGGTGTCCATTCTGGAAAACACACTCCTAATTATCACTGATGTGTTATTGTGAAGGAAGGAAGGAAGGAAGGAAGGAAGGAAGGAAGGAAGGGGATCTGCAAAAATGTTATTGAGAAATAGGTGGGGGAATGACTTGTGGCATGGGAAAATAAATAGAAAATGAAATACTGTAGGACAGCCAAGGAAGGGTGAAAGTTTAGAAGCTGGGTAGGGTATGTATAACCTAGGAAATGCTGCTCACCTGAAGTACCATCTTTCATGGAAAGTTCCAGGGTACAATTTGTCATCATCAACCTCCTCAAAGACAGACCAACCATATTCTACAGACTGTTAGGTCATGAGATGCCACCACACCTGACCACCACATTTATCAGCTTGGGAAACCAACATCCAGGAGTTGGCATTATGAAATATGGGAAGTCAGAGTCAACATTTATCTTTCTTAGAACTGACAGATCACCCATACAGTTCCAGCTCAGTCCACGCTGACACACAAGCCCAATGTATTGCAATCCATCATTGTGATCTCCTTTGAAATGCAACTTGGAATTTCTTGGAGCCAGGACACGGGGGCGGGGGGGGGGGGCGGTGTTGCCTTTGATGGATTTGGAGCATTGCAAAGTTACAGAGGAAGAAATAGCTCTTTTGAAATGCTAAGCAATGGCATTGTTGCTCTGAATTCATACAAATTATCTGCACTGTAGGCCTTCTCATTTGCTTGTCTGTTTCTTTTAAAAATCTTTGATTGAAATTTACAGTGGTGAAAGCTATGAGTATGACATATGGTAATATGGCATAGACATTGGGTGTATCATTTCTGGACTGGACTGTTTTTCACATGTACATATTTTGTGAAATCTCTTTGAGCCCCACAATGAAGTTAGCACTTTATTTTGCCCTGCAAAGGAATGGACATGTATGATTTCACCTCGACTAGGTTTGAGCCAGGACTAAATGGAAGGCCTAACCCATTTTTCTATTTAAATATGCTCATTGCCTTAGATCCTGAGATAGGTTAACTTAAGAAAGCACATGGAAGGAAAGTTTTCAATCCTCCCATCCCCAGCCCATCCTGCAGCCCCAGAAAAGCTTGAGCAGAAGGGTAGGGGTTCTTCCTAAACGATGTGGGATGAGGCATGGGGTACTAGTGACTTCTTTTCTTGCCCCTCTAGTGTTGTTATTGGTTGTGGTGGTAGTTTTTAGAAATATTTTTTCCACTTCTGCAAACTTCAGGGTTCCCCTAAGTATGCTGATATTTCCTTCTTGTTTCTCAGTGTCAGCATTTTGGCTCCAATACTGTCTACACTTACCACCAGATTTTGCTATTAGAAGGAGTGATGATGATGCTGGGGCACTAGTATCTCAGTGAAAGAGGAACATTTTTCCAAACAAACTATTAAACCATGCATTGAAGTCATATTATGGCCTAACTATGGAGGCATTATTGCCTGTAACACTAATTAGTACAGAATTCATGGCTTCTGAATGAATATATTAAAGGAAATCTGCTCTTCTTCCTCTGTAATCTCATTAACATCCCTATATCTTTTTCTCCAGAAGTTTCAGGAAAACTATATGAATTTCTGTGGTCAAATCATAAATGAAGAAAGAATTAAAATGGAATAATTAAAATGACTGAAAGGGTAGAAGAAATATCTCTAGAAGCAGACAAAGGAATGGAGATGTGGATTGATCAGGCTTTAAGATACAGAAATGTAGACAATACTTTTTTTGTTGTTGTTCAGTCATGTCCGACTCTTCATGACCCCATGGACCTTAGCACGCCAGGCCTTCCTGTCCTGCGCTCTCTCCCGGAGCGTGCTCAAGTTCGTATTCATTGCATCGGTGATGCTATCTAGCCATCTCATCCTCCGCCGTCCCCTTCTCCTTTTGCCTTCAGTCTTTCCCAGCATCAGGGTCTTTTCCAGAGAGTTTTCTCTTCGCATTAGTTGGCCAAAATATTTGAGCTTCAGCTTCAGGATCTGTCCTTCCAATGAGCACTCAGGGTTGATTTCCTTTAGGATGGACTGATTGGACCTCCTTGCAGTCCAGGGGATTCGTAAGAGTCTTCTCCAGCACCACAGTTCAAAGGCATCAATTCTTCGGCACTCAGTCTTCCTTATAGTCCAGCTCTCACAGCCATACATTACTACTGGGAAAACCATAGTTTTGATTAGACGGACCTTTGTCGGCAAGGTGATGTCTCTGCTTCTTACTATGCTGTCTAGGTGTGCCATAGCTTTCCTCCCAAGGAGCAAGCGTCTTTTAATTTCATGGCTACAGTCACCGTCTGCGGTGATCTTGGAGCCCAAGAAAATAAAATCTGTCACTGCTTCCATTTCTTCCCCTTCTATATGCCAGGACGTGATGGGGCCAGATGCCATGATCTTTGTTTTTTTAATGTTGAGTTTCAAACCAGCTTTTGCACTCTCCACTTTCACCCTCAACAAGAGGCTCTTCAGATCCTCTTTGCTTTCTGCCATTAGGGTGGTATCGTCTGCATATCAGAGGTTGTTGATAATTCTCCTGGCAATCTTAATTCTGACCTGTGATTCATCCAACCCGGCGTTTCCTATGATGTACTCTGCATATAAGTTAAATAAGCAGGGTGACAATATGCAGCCTTGTCATACTCCTTTCCCAGTTTTGAACCACTCGGTTGTTCTATGTCCGGTTGCTTCTTGACCCTCGTACAGGTTTCTCAGGAGACAGGTAAGGTGGTCTGGTACTCCCATCTCTTTAAGAATTTGCTAGAGTTTGTTGTGATCCACACAATCGAAGGCTTTAGCGTAGTCAATGAAGCAGAAATAGACATTTTTCTGGAATTCTCTTGCTTTCTCCATGATCCAGCGAAAGTTGGCGATTTGATCTCTAGTTCCTCTGCCTCTTCGAAACCCTGCGTGTACTTCCAGTAGTTCTCGGTTCGCATACTGCTGAAGCCTAGCTTGTAGGATTTGGAGCATCACCTTGCTGGCATGTGAAATGAGCGCAATTGTGAGGTAGTTTGAACACTCTTTGGCATTGCCCTTCGTTGGAATTGGAATGTAAACTGACCTTTTCCAGTCTTGTGGCCACTCTTGAGTGTTCCAAATGTTTGGCATATTGAGTGCAGCACTTTAACAGCATCATCTTTTAGGATTTTAAATAGCTCAGCTGGAAGACTGTCATTTCTGCTAGCTTTGTTGTTACTAATGCTTCCTAAGGCCCACTTGACTTCACTCTCGAGGATGTCTGGCTCAAGTTCAGTGACCGCACTATCATGGCTATCAGGGACATTAAGATCTTTCCTGTATAGTTCTTCTGTGTATTCTTTCCACCTCTTCTTAATCTCATCTGCTTCTGTTAGGTCCCTGCCTTCTTTGTCCTTTATCATGCCTGTCTTTGCACAAAACGTTCCCTTGAGATCTCCGATTTTCTTGAAGAGATCTCTAGTCTTTCCCATTCTGTTGTTTTCCTCGATTTCTTTGCATTGTTCATTTAAGAAGGCCTTCTTGTCTCTCCTTGCTATTCTCTGGAACTCTGCATTCAGTTGGATATATCTTCCCCTTTGTCCCTTGCTTTTCGCTTCCCTTCTTTCCTCAGCTACTTGTAAAGCCTCATCAGACAGCCACTTTGCTTCCTTGCATTTCTTTTTCTTTGGGATGGATTTCGTTGCTGCCTCCTGAACAATGTTACGGACCTCCGTCCATAGTTCCTCAGGCACTCTGTCTATCAGGTCTAATCCCTGAAATCTATTCCTCACCTCCACTGTATATTCATCAGGGATATGATTTAGGTCATACCTGAATGGTTTAGTGGTTTTCCCTTCATTCTTCAATTTAAGCTGAAATTTTGCAACAAGAAGCTCATGATCTGAGCCACAGCCAGCTCCAGGTCTTGTTTTTACTGACTGTATAGAGCTTCTCCATCTTTGGCTGCAAAGGACATAATCAATCTGATTTCGATATTGACCATCTGGTGATGTCCATGTGTAGAGTCGCCTCTTGTGCTGTTGGAAAAGAGTATTTGCTATGATCAGCGTGTTCTCTTGGCAAAACTCTATTAGCTTTTGTCCTGCTTCATTTTGTACACCAAGGCCATGCCTGCCTGTGATCCCGGTGATTTCTTGACTTCCTACTTTAGCATTCCAATCCCCTATGATGAAGAGGACCTCTTTTTTTGGTGTTAGTTCTAGAAGGTGTTGTAGGTCTTCATAGAACCGATCAACCTCAGCTTCTTCGGCATCAGTGGTTGGGGCATAGACTTGAATTACTGTGATGTTGAATGGTTTGCCTTGGATTCGTACTGAGATCATTCTATCGTTTTTAAGATTGTACCCCAGTACTGCTTTTCCCACCCTTTTGTTGACTATGAGTGCTACTCCATTTCTTCAAAGGGATTCTTGCCCACAGTAGTAGATATGATGGTCACCTGAATTAAATTCGCCCATGCCTGTCCATTTTAGTTCGCTGATTCCCAAGATGTCGATGTTCAATCTTGCCATCTCATGTTTGACCACCTCCAGCTTCCCTTGATTCATTGATCTTACATTCCAGGTTCCTAGACAATATTGTTCTTTACAGCATCAGATTTTCTTTTCACCACCAGACACATCCACAGCTGAGTGTCCTTTCGGCTTTGGCCCAGCCGCTTCACTCTTTCTGGCGCTACTTGGAAATACCCTCTGCTCTTCCCCAGTAGTATATTGGACACCTTCCGACCTGAGGGGCTCATCTTCCGGCGTCATCTCTTTTAGCCTTGTGATACGTTCCATGGGGTTTTCTTGGCAAGAATACTGGAGTGGGTTGCCATTTCCTTCTCCAGTGGACCACATTTTGTCAGAACTCTCTGCCATGACCTGTCCATCTTGGGTGGCCCTGCACGGCATAGTTTATGGCTTCACTGAGTTACACAAGCCACTTCGCCACAACAAGGCAGTGATCCATGAAGGGGAGACAATATATTAGAAGCAGACAAAGAAATCAAAATATGTTTATGCAGCTTGCTAATTATTATTTTTAATACCATTCAGTATAGATAGCTGCCTAAATATCTGTGTTAGAAAGAGGTATGTGAAACACTGTAGTGATAGAAACAACAGGGATGTCTAACAGAAGGAATGCTTAGTTAAAAGATATTTGTCATGAAATTGTAGAATGGAGACCAGAAATGCAAAATAACAGGAAATTAATAAAATGATCCCTAGAGATGATAAATGTTGGGTTCCGCGCTAATCAAGTAATACCGGATCAATAGTATCTCCTTCACTGAGCATATTTATCTATTTATTTGTTTGTTTGTTTATATTTTTAATCTACTCAATACCAAACATTCTTTGGGTGGATTACATACAATACAAAATGACAAACAGCACAGGAATAAATATAAAGATATATAAGAACAGCCATGAAAAAAAATCAGGATCGTTTAAATATTGTATAGGACTTACTAGCAGAGTTCAGCTTCAGGAGAGGCTCCAGAAAACAAAACTAAAAACATGGTGAACAACCAGAGTGAAACGGAAGATCGAAAAAGAACATCCTGTGTCAAAGATACACACACACAAACACTTCAACCCTACATGCATATACATGCGCGCACACACACACACACACACTCCACACACATATGCAGACATGCATATATGAGCTTATACTTACTGACCACTCAGTTAATAAGCTCACATATATAGCTACCCTTCGTGCTTGGGAGGAGAAGGTTTGGAATAAACTCAGGAAATCCTTCACTTAGTCTCCTCTCAATGTCTAGGTAAAGTAACCTCAAGGACCCAGCCTTCAAGTATATCAGGTGTCTAGGTTTCAGCTCTGCATAATGTCAATGTGGCCTTAGGGCTTTGTAGGCCCTTTTTGGATCCACTCCCAATTTTACACTTTGGGAGTACATATTGTAATTAAAAGAGTCCTCCTCAAAGGGCAGCAGACTCAACATATGTGCAGCCAGTTGGCTTCAGAAAATCCCTACAGCTGTGAAATAAATGCTGTTACCAGAGTTGTTTAGTAGAGGTCATACAGAGAAGTGAATCTAAGTGAGAGCAGTTTTATATTTCCATCATGTGCAACTTTGTAAGGTTTTTTGTCTTCCATTTCTACATTTTCGGGGATTGGCCAAGATCCCAAAGTGGGAATTTATCAAGGAAGCATAGCAATGAAACAAGCAACATGAAGCAAAACAAGCCTTATTTTACAAGAGGAATAAACTACTAGGATGAGGTCAGTGATTAATTAAAACGTCAAGGCGATATACTTGGAAATGCAAAGCCATTAAAAGAAATGCTTCTAAAAGCTTAACTACTAAGTTGAATGTAAGCTACGATGGTGTAGACAATTCTCTTGACACCATGCATTAGGGATCAGCAACTGGAAGCCACAGGATCAAATATAGACCCCTGAAGATGACCAGTTGGCATCCAAGCAGCGATGGCACAACCCAGTTGCCAATCCAGGAGCAAGAGAGGCATGTGAAGGGAATTGTAGATGTGACAATAGAACTTGCTGGCAGTCTGCTTTATGGGTTAGGGCATGAATCTCTATACATAATGGGTGGAAACCAGTTTTAGATGCATAAGGGGAAATCACAAAGGAATCATTTTAAAGGAAAATGGGACTCTTCCATCAGTTTCCATAGATAGGAGACTCAGCAACCCAATTTAGATTACCATGTCTTGGCTTATGAATGAGCCTTGTGCTCGTACACACAGCAACTTCCTTCCCTCCTTCTTGGTTCACTGCAGTTAGCACCAGACGTCTTCTATTAACCAGGGAGAGCAACAATGGTCCGTGGGCAAGCATTCCAGAGACCATAGGATGGCTTGGATTTTCCCCCTCCAAGGTCAGAGACAGCACTTCAAGCTCAGAAGGGGGAGTTGGAGATCTGCCCACCCCCTTGCAGATGGTATGGAGAGAACCACACCAGCTGCTTCTCTGAGGTCAGAAAATGGACCGGGGGGGGGGGAAGCAGACATTCCAGTGGGAAGGGAGGGGAAGAAACAGGAGAGGCCAGGATACAATTTATCCTGAGCCACCTCCAGCCTCTTTCCCTCGCCCCCGCCACTCCTCTCACCCTGCCAGCTTCAGTCTGGCAGAGCAGAGGAATCTTGGAAGCCTCTCAGTTGGGGGGCATCCAAGCAGCAATGGCACAAGCCATAGAATTGCACCCTTAGCTTCCTATTTTGTCCAAACCAGGAAACCATGGTTACCAGGACCAGAATAAGCCAGGAGCTTAAACCAACTTCAAATTTGAGTTAAGATCCTGGCTTATTCTGAACCTAGCAACCATAATTTTCAAGTTGCTAGGTTCAGGATATATATAAAAGGACACTCTGGTAACTGAAGACTTCCTAGTTTATCACAGCACACTGAGGAGGGAAGGAGCGGCACATGGATAGAGGATGTGATATGATCATTTTGTTCGTTTTGGTTCATTTTGATGGAGAACATTAACATAACAGGACCACTCAGTATGAATCACAAATCAGAGGTAAGAACCTTTACGAGGAAAAGGTGGCATCTGAAGGAACTGGATCACATGAACCCAGTGGAGGTGCAGTGAAACTGCAGAGTTTTGGTAAACTGACAGGAATAGTCCTAGTATATAGAGTTGTGCATGGAGAAAGGAGGGAGGTGCCCAGAATCCATGCAGCACAGAACAATTACCATCTGGATGAGGGAACCATAGACTAGATTTTCCCCAAGCTATTCAACACCACCTGAAGTGATGAGCATCAACAGATATTTCAAAGTACTGCTGGGACACAGTGTTTATGTATAATTTAAATGTTAAATTCTCTGCTGTTATTCACAGCATCACTGTTGTGTGGGAAAGCAATTTCCACTTTAAGTTTGCACCAGTGAAAGTGACACACATGCCTATACATCTTGTGATGGGTACAGTCACAAAACAGTCAAAAATTTCTAGAAGTCTTTGGTCGCCTCCATCATAGGATGCACAAGCAATGCTGATTTAACTCAAAAGTTAAAGCTGCATCCCCCACAAAACAGTGGTGCTGTGAATAACATTAGAGAACTTAACATTTTAAATTAAACATAAACACGGCCTCCCAGCTGTTCCTTGAAATAAATGTAGCTAATGTAAATACAGACACTAATGGGGATTAATTGTTTAAACATTTCCCTTGGTAAAGAATAATTCACTGGTGTTGTGTTTTTGGCTAGGCATCTTCCTGCTTCCTCCTTCCTTCCTCAGCCCTCTATCCCACCTCATTCTGTCTTGCTCTCTTCTCCTCTCCTAGGAATTAATGCCTACGTCCCCATCACAGTAGGAACTAATTCTGTCTTTGGCACATATCTGCCCTCCTGCTCCTTTCACTTTGTCTCCAAAGAATAAGCTCAATTCACACAGCCCTCCTTTCCGCCCATCTGTTGAATCCGCTGCTTTATCTGTGAAAGGAATATGTACATATTTCAGTATTGGCAACAGTGGTTTTTGTAGAGCAGCTTTGACATGCCAGGATGCTTTGAGGAATTCAATCTTTGTATATTGCTATACAACAAGGGTGGGGAACCTTTTCTGAGTGGGGGGCAACGGCCCAATTCCATTTTGAAGACTCTCTTGGGGGCTGCATTCCAGTGATGGGTGGGGCCAAAGGCGAAAGTGGATGGGGATGAACAATCCAGGACACACACACCCCAATTCTATTGTTACCAATTTATGGTAGGGAGCATGTCTGCTCAGAAGTAAGCCAGACAAGCATCTGCTTGTCTGCTCAGAAGTAAGCAAAGCAAGACTCTATGACTGCAGGACAAGGCTCAGAAGGAAGCAGAACTGAATCACTCAGCAACACTTTCAAAGAGCATTTCTACTCAACAGTAAGCATGAACATGAATATCATGTCTACCCAGAAGTAAGCAGGGCAAGCCTCTGCATGTCTGCTCAGAAGTAAGCATGAATATCATGTCTACTCAGAAGTAAGCAGGGCAAGTTTCTGCATCACTGATAGAAGTAAGCAGGATAAGCCTCTGCAGGGCAAGACTCAGAAGAAATCCAGACTGAATCACGTAGCAGCTTGCTTTTGGGGCCTGCCCCCTCTATCTGTGATCAGCAGCTGATTGGAGATAAGTACTTTCCCCTACTAAGCACTGAGAAAGGGGATCTTTTTCAGTGGTAAGCAAGAGAAAGCACTTACCTCCTATCACCTGCTGATCAGATGCAAGAGCTTTTCCCTCCACAGCAGAGGTTGTGGGGCCAGGAGAAGAAGCTGCCAGGCCAGATGAGGAACTCCTCCAGACTTTATCAGGCCTGTTTGACAAAATTCCCTGATCTGCAACTTTGGACAAACATGCAGATAGGAACATAGCTATGTACTGGGTTTTGCATTATTCCAGATGTTGTGACACTGTTCTTTGCAGTATACGTGTAGCAAAATGTTCATTTAACTGTACTTATCTGGCATCAGAATCAAGTGTAACCGAAGAAAGCCATACAACTAAACTGCTGGGTGGAAGTTATTATGCTTGACACTACTTACAAGTAAAACAAAACCATACCTTTGCTGAGACTTTCTTTTTCCATTTAGGGAAATAATTCCACATAGGTTATTGTGGTCAATAAGCCCCACAATGTAAAGCACAAAAACCTACATGAATGTAAGTCCCTTCCAACTCTATTATTCTGTGTGGATGATATTCGTTGACAGATGGGTACTTGTAATGTGGCACGGTAGCGCTAGTTTTATCAGGGCAGGTGCAACACCTCCCACAGCCTAAGGTGGGAGGTCACACTGCTACCCTCTCTCCTCTCCACCCCCTAGCCATGCCCTCCCACCTTCCCCTCATGATGGCGGTGGCCACCATCTGCCCTCCACCACCACCTCCTTGTCCCCACCCACTGCTGCCTTCTCTGCCCCCCAGGCCGCAATGATGGTGGTAGTGGGGGAAGCTGCTCACTAACCTCCTCTCCAACAGTGATTGGGGGGGCAAGCCTGCTGCCCTCTTCCTTCTCCTTCCTTCTCCCTCGGATGACAATGATGGAGGTGGCAGCTGGCTGGCTGGCTGACCACCCTCCTCCTCCTCCTTCCCCCCACCTGCTGCTGCTCTCACGTCCCTTATCCTCCAGCCATGGTGATGGTGGTAGCTGTGGCCAGCCAGTTGCCCCCTCCCCCACTTCTCCCCCCCCCAGCTGTGACAGCCTGCCCCTCTTCCTCCTTCCCCTCCAGTACATTTCCAGGCAGCAATCACTGGCCCCTCCTCCTGATGGCAGTAGGCCTCCTCGCTTGATGCCTCACTTGAGAGGTCCCTCCTTAAAGCAAGGTACTGGCGGGGAGGTGGCCCTGGAGACTACCTTTGCCGTAGCAGTACAGGCAGTCTCCCAGGCCACGTCCCTGGCAATACCTCACTCTAATGAAGGGCCCCACATAGCAAGGCATGTCTACCAGAACTCTGGTTTTATCAGAAATCTGTTCCTTTAAAAAAAAATTAACATGGTCTTTTTATTCTTTCCCTTGTCTGCTGCTCACTACTCTGAGGTCTTTGGATGTGGAATAGTATACAAATACTATAAATAATTTGGACCAAGCTCTCTGGAAAGCTACGCTGAGTGCTCTCTCTTCTGACCAGCCAGTGGGGCTTCCCAGAGCATCTGCCCAGAGTGTCTGCACTCTGGGGGTGTCTCAGTGCAGGGCATCAGGCAGATGATGGTCCAGAGAACTGTGCCAGCTAGAGGACCATGCAATTCTCCTGGGGCCAGAATCTGCCACCTTTTGGGAACTGCTACCTGAGGCAGGGATTCACCCCATTTCATGGAAAGGCTGGTCCTGTTCATGATAGCTTCAGTTGCATAGACCCCATGTGTCCATTCCTGTGAACAGACAAATCTGGGATTTAGGGCTGCTGCTGACAGCCATCCAGTTCCAAGGTAGTGGTGAAGCTGGAACTAACCACAGCACAATACCATATGCATATTGCCTAAATTCCACATCTGTTAAGGGTGTGGCCCTTAACAGGTCTAATTTCATGGCATTTTGGAGCTTGTGTGAAGATGGAAAGCCCTTAACACAACATGTTAAACTAAACAATTTTTTTGTTAATTGAATATGTGAGATGCATGTAGTATTTCAAGAGTGGGCAGACCTTTGGCTTGCAGGATCAACTTTGCTTTTAGCTAGGATCCTGAGGTTCACCAACCAGAGCCAGGTGCAAACTGTTGGCTCAGACAGATGGACATGTGCTAAAAATTAAGGAACAAGGCACAAGTTCAGCCTAGGGATTTATGATTGGTAATGGAACCACACTCACAAATCCTTTCTCACACAATTCCACTCCTGTTGTTTTCCCCAGGCATTCTTTTCCAGCAACATAACTCAGGAGAAACAAGCTTTATAGTTGTTGCTATAGTTAAACACCAACTAGAGTCAGGTGCAGACATAAACCTACAATTATAGGATTCTGAGCCCAGGAATTTGTTTTGAGAACCAGAACTGACATGAGCTCACAGTCCTTCCATTCAAAACTCCACTCCTGACTCCCCCACCTCCACCCCAGCTTTCTTCATTTTGGTAGTATATTGGGGGGGTCATTTTGTTGTTGCCATTGTTAAACAATTGGGAGTCAGTAACCCTTGCTCATCTACTGCAAATCACCCAGAAATCTACCAGTAGATCCCAGTGTACCTACAAACAAAACATAAAGTGTTCACCAAATTGGAATTATATCGCTCACTGCTAATAGCTCCATACACAATACCCAGTAGGGCACCATGACATTTGCGCAACCACAGTCCACGCAGCAATTACAACAGTGATGCATGCCATATCTGTGGGTGGAAGGATGATCACATTTTCCAAGGTTTTGGAAACCTGCAGCATTTGGAGTGAGACGGCTATGCACAAGAAATGGTTGAGAATCCAATGTGTGTTTATTTCACAAAAGACTGATGATGCAGAATGGTGCTAAGTAACACTTTGCTATCTTCTGGGAATTCTGGAGTATTTGCCTAGCTGGGATTGTTTAGCTTGGGGGGGAAAGGCGAGCAAGAGTACAAAATTATGCCTGGTATAATCTGACAGATAAAAGGAAGTGCTTCTTCACACAGCACATGGTCAAATTATGGAATTCCCTACCATAAGATCTAGTGATGGACACCACTTTGGAGGGCTTTAAAAGGCGGTTAGGCAAATTCCTGGAGGAGAGGGCTGCCAATGGCTACTAGTCCTAATGGCCACATGCTTCCTCCAGGATCAGAGGCAGTATGTCTATTATGTATGCCAGTTGCTGGGGAACATGGGTGGGAGTGGGTGCTGTTTCACTCATGTCCTGCTTGTAGATTTCCTGTAGGCAGCTGGCTGGCCACTGTGTGAAGAGAATGCTGTACTAGATAGACCCTTGGTCCGCCAGAATTCCACTGTAGCAGCCTATGGAGATTCATTCTTTTGATTCTTTTGGAAAAACACCAGCGGTGTCATTAAGTTGGGGAGAATTGTGTTCAAGGTTCTGTTGTCATGTTCTGGCTTGATGTTGCACATCAAAGCACAGGAAGGAAACTAATGCAAACTTCAGGTGGAGGCTCACATTATAGAAGACTTGACCTAATCACTAGGCTGTCAGGGAGAAAGCTAAGCTAGAATCCTCCTCACTGCCATGCTAATTTTCTATGTCAGGAGGGAGGAACCTGTGACCCTCTAAATGCTGGTGAACTACTACTGCCATCATCCCTCACCACTGGAGATGATGGGAACTGAAATCCAACAAGATCTGGAGGGCCACAGATTCCCCTGCACTGTTCTACGTGGAGGGATTTTTAAGCCTCCACCTGCAGTGTGAAGGAGAGAAGGGGAAGAAATTCATTCTGTTCACATTTTAATGTGAACTTACCTAATTTTGCACTTTTGAACCACTATGCGAACCAAAACTCAGTTATCCTTTGAAATTTGCACTTATCCAAATTTTGTAATGCTGTTCCCCAATCAAAACATACAGTCAGGACCAGAAATATTGGAACAAAGGATAACTGTTTTGGCAGTTGTCCTCTGTACACCACCACATTGAAGTTGAAAGGAAACACACCCAGATGGGAGCCAAGTCAGGACTTGCAGCTGTAATTCAAAGGGTTTGACAAAAATGGGGCACTAACCATTCAGGAAGGACAGCCAGTGGCATACACACACACCCATTGTTGGTGGCTGATAAGTAATGGAACAAACCAACATCATTTCAAACTTAAGGATTGCCTTTAATACCTGGATGAAAATCCTTTGCAGTCAATGACTGCCTGAAGTCTGGAACCCATGGACATGACCCAGTGCTGAGTTTCCTCCCTCAAGATGCTTTGCCAGGCCTTTACTGCAGCTGCCTTCAGCTGCTGCTTGTTTGTGGGTCTTTCTGCCTTCAGTCTTGTCTTCAGTAAGTGAAAAGCATGCTCTATTGGGTGGAGATCAGGTGACTGACTTGGCCATTGAAGAACATCCCACTTCTTTGCCTTCAGAAACTCTTGGGTAGCTTTTGCTGTATGTTTTGGGTCATCTGCAATATGAAGCGGTGTCCTATCAGTTTGGCAGCATTCGGCTGAATCGGAGCAGAAAGTATAGCCCTATACACTTCAGAATTCATCCTGCTGCTTTTATCAGCAGTCAGGTCATCAATAAACACCAGTGACACCCAGTTCCATTGGCAGCCATACATGCCCATGCCATAACATTGCCTCCACCATGTTTGACAGATGATGTGGTATGCTTTGGATCATGAGCTGTTCCTTTCCTTCTCCACACTTTTCTCTTCCCATCATTCTGGTACAAGTTAATCTTGGTTTCATCAGTCCAAAGAATCTTACTCCAGAACTGGGCAGGCTTTTTTAGGTATTTGCTGGCAAAGGCTAATCTGGTCTGTCTGTTCTTGAGCATTACCAGTGGTTTGCACCTTGTTGTGAAGCCTCTATTTACATTCATAAAGCCATCTCTTGACTGTAGATGTTTACAATGACATGCCTACCTCCGCAAGAGCGTTCTTGACCTGGCTAGATGTTGTGAAAGGGTTCCTTTTCACCATGAGCAGAATTCTGCAGTCATTCACTTTAGTTGTCTTCCATGGTCTTCCAGGACGTTGGCTGTTGCTGAGCTTGCCAGTTAATTCCTTCTTTTTCAGGTTGTTCCAAACTGTTGTGTTGGCCATTCCCACTGTTTTTGCTATCTGTCTGATGTGTTTATTTAGTTTCCTCAGCCTAATGATGGCCTCCTTCACTCTCATGGACACCTCTTTGGACCTCATGTTGGGAGTTGCAGTGAACAGCTACCAAATGCAAATGCAACACTCAGAATCACCTCCAGGCCTTTTATCTGCTTGATTGGTCATGGGAAATGGGCCACACTCAAGAAACGGGCCACACCTGGACATGCAGCTGCTTGTCAACCATTCGTTCCATTACTTATGAGCCACCAATGATGGGTGTGTGTGTATGCCACTGGCTGCACTTCCTGAATGGTTAGTGCCCCACTTTTGTCAAACCCCTTGAATTACAGCTGAAAGTCCTGACTTCGCTCCCATCTGGGTGCGTTTCCTTTCAACTTCAATGGTGGTGTACAGAGGCCAACTGCCAAAACAGTTGTCCTTATTCCAATATTTCTGGCCCTGACTGTACATATATCAGGGGAAGCAATGTTCAAGAATTCATGCTTTTTGGAAAATTGCTTGGAAAATTGTCTATATTGGGGAATAATTCTTACATAAATGCATTTGGTAAAATGTGCACAAAGATGCTTATGAATTTTCATGTAAACTTTAAAAAAAAAAACCTCAACATTCACTATGAACCAAACAATAACTGAAGACATTCTCAAAGTTGGAGACAAACTGAACTTAAGACTGGAAAACATGAGAAACTGAGAGAAACTGAAAATGACAAGTCTGTCCATCCGTAATCGGAATTGATACAGCCCAGAAACACACTTCAACACCTTACCTGCTAGAGAAAAAAATGAGGTATCTAATGAAAATTGAAAAGTGGAAGATGGTACAGCACTTCTTTCAGGGGGGAATTAAGGACAAGATAAATAAAAGCAGCTTGAACCTTTCTCACTCAGGAACTTACATGGGTGAGTCTGGCTGGCTGATAATAGTCCACCTGGCTGTGTTTATATGGGTCAAACTAGACCTGACATACATTGCGTGTAAGCAATTACCTTCTTTCAATTTAAATTGCTGCTGTGGGAGGGGCAAGCAGAATCAGGGCCACAGCATGTGGGGGGGGGGGTGTTTAAGCCTTTCCCACCACAGTCCAGAAAATAAATCACTCCTCCGAAGCCGATATTAGACAAGGGAGGAAAATTCCCACTGGTGGCTATTTACATTTTAGCTCCTGCCATGATGACAAAGCAAATACCACTGCAGTTTTGATATACGGAAGGGGGGGTGTCTTTCTAGTTATGGGTATTTCCTGACCTTTGCTCAATTAATTGCCCTTCAAATTAATTTCTACTAACCCTCCCCTCCCCAGCTCTTCATGATATTTGCCCGCAAAGCCTGGTAAACACCAGCTTTTCAGTCATAAAATACTACAGCAAGAGAATGTGACTCCATCAAGGCTTAATAGTCTTTCTCCTGGAAAGAATAATAGAAAGGTGGCCCTTCCAGAAGCTGTTTCTATCAATTTGTATTAAAGGTATCCCTCGGAGATGTCAGGCCACTCATTTCTCCATTGGACTTGGGGAACGCTCTGAACAGTGGGCACTTCAGAAGGGGTCCAGGCAAGGAGATGCACATTGACATCACGACCCAGGTGCCCTGTCACAATCACGGAAACCAAGCTGAATCTAAGTGAGGCTATTAGAGGATACATGGCACGGTTGCCTCTTGCCGCTTGCAAGATAACTGCTTTGTGGACTTCAATATACCTGCAGAGAATTAGATTTTTCTAAGCCAAGGAATGGATTTTTCCTCTCCTTTCCCCTTTGCTTCATTCTACCCCGCCACCCTCATGCAAGCAATTTTATTTTTGTTGTGTACCAGATAGGGGACATTGTGTTATATTTGCCAGAGGCTGGACAAGCTGGAAACCCTGGTATTATTTATAAAAGTTTCTCTTTCTTGTACTCAAAGAAAATCTGAGTTCTTTTTAACTGTGGCTGCAAACCAGTAAGCCAGTGGTTCTTAAGCAGTTTCATGAGCATCCATAGTTTTGTTGGCTTGTATTGAACAAGGAACTGAAAACTAATAATGTAAAGTGTGTTTGCATGTTATATTGAGGCACATGACATCCTGTATATTCATTTTATCATAGTGATATTCAAAGTGTTCCAAGGGGGGGGGGGGACCAGGGTTCTTCAGAAGGCTAAGTAGGGGTTCCTCAATGAGAAGATTGGGAATAGCAGAGAAGCTTCACTAACTGTTAGCTTATCCAACACTATCTATTTTCCCCTGGAATGTGCAGTTCTAATGTACACTTTCTGTTCCTGCATGCAGAATCAGCATTAGCCCTGGCATCCTGAGGCAAGTAATGAGACCTCAGGGCCATGGAAGGGCCAACTGACACCTGCCCTAGGTCCACTGTACTAGGCAGCTGGATATGGCACACCACTGTTTCTTTCCCAAAATGCCCAAGAGCAGCTGACACAGTGGTGCTTCTGGGGACTGTGGGAAATTTTAAATTGTTGCTTTCAAGCTGCCACCAAGTAAGACTATGGCTGGCAGGTGGGGGGGGGGGGCACTGACCTAGAAGGGTGACCACCAGATAGCCTCTTAATACCAGTTGCTGGGGAATAACAGCAGGAGAGGGCTATTGTTCTCATGTCCTCCTTGTAGGTGTTATGGATCTAGGGTAATACTGGAAAGGCCTGTCTACAGACAGAACTGAGCTGCAAGGAAATGCTTTGCCTATTTTCTTCATTTTGTGTAGTCTGGCAGGGGCCCACAGCCACAGCTGGGTTCCCTCACAGTTAGTTCAAACAAAATAAAGCTTTGGTGCTAGGCACGGTGCCAAGTCAAGCCCAAAGAGTGAACCCAAATTACAGAGGAAGCGTTTAACAGCACGTGCCTCAGAAGCAGCCAAGAAAACAAAGGAGATGTAACAAACACCTCCTTTGTTTGGTGTTTGGTGTTTGGTCTCCTCACCAGAACTAAAGATAATATGGGCTGTCTCACAGTTCCTTGAAACCACAACAAAACACAGGAGATAACTTTCTCCTCCTTGGATCTTGTCCATACTTCCCTTAGTGGATAAAGCACACTTAACTGAAGGAATAATCCTGTGTTTTGGCACCCCAAAGAGGAAAGTAGAAGGGGAAAGAATAGAGAAAGTAGGGCTCATGTCTCCCATACAGATGTATGAGGTAACATCATCACACTCAGTGTTACACACACACACACACACAGCATTAGCTGCTGCTTGCAGGGAGCAAGGAAGTGCTCAGCTGAATGACATGTCTTGCACTCGTGAGATCACTGAAAGACACAGGAGGGAGACCCACATCAGCAGAGACCATGCTTTTAAGGCAGGGGTACAGAACTTCTTTCAGCCCAAGATCTGAATTCCATGTTGAGGAAGTTTTCAGGGGCCGTATTCCAGTGGTGGGTAGGGCTGAAGGCAAAAGAGGCAGGGCCAAAATACTATCGTACTTTAGCTTAACACTCTTAAACTAAGGCCAGATCTACAGCTTGTGTCATATCATTACAATCCCATCATGATAATGCTATATCCTTCTTGCGCATTTATACCGTGTAGAACACACAATGGCATTTGTTGTGGTATTTTGGATAATATGGAATAAAAAGCAGGAAATAACACTACAAAAGTGGTATATCAAATATGTAATGTGCCCCAACAGTTACCAGTGCACTTTAATACCGCCATAAAGCAGTAGTGTAGATCTAGCCTAAGCCTTAGGAGAGAGGCATTTCAACCTTTTAGAATGAGAAAAAAACTGCACAAAAGGTGAGAAACTATCAACTGATGGGTGGCTGGGTAAAGGGAAAGTGACCATCTGAGGAACCAGGTGGGCCCCCCAGGCTTGACATTCTGCACCCTTGTTTTAAAGTAACATGTAGTTTGGTCCTCAGAAAAGGGAAATGATCGTATTGCTGAATTATTAGAAAAAACACTAGTATGTATTCATTAAGTGCATGAGGTAAACCAAGGATGAGATGGAATGTACTATGAGCAACATTTTCATCCTGCCCAATGTTTGGGTACCAGAGACACAAATAAATAGTAGTGACTTCAAAATCTCATGGGTGAACAAGGTTGCTGGAGATATTATGGGCCTTTGCTGCCTTTGAAAACTCTGAGATGTCTGCTTTGCATAGAAATGCTCAGCTTCTGATACTCATCCTTTTGACTAAAGCAAAGGAGGCAGAATGCCTCACTGTTTAGAGGTTTAGCTCTAGTATTTATCCAGATGCAGTCTAGGGCTTAGGGTTGGTACCATCAGCAGCCCCATATGAGAAAAACCATTGCTGAACTGTACCACTTAAGATTGCTGATGAGAGATCGGATAATTTGAACACTCCCTCGGGTTTATTTATTTGTAGATTTCCTGCACATTCAAAACTAGCACCTAGGCTAGTACTTTCACCCTGACATGGTCACTTGTTTTGTGTGCAGGGCATTTTTATGTGGAAAAACTGTTCAAGCATCTTATCCCCCTACCAGGATTCTGGATGGATAGATAGATAGTAAAAGTTTGACAGAGGCTGACAGCTTTGGCAATTATAATATATATGGGGCCTACAGGAAATTAGTGAAAATATATGAAACCTGGGATGCAAATCTGGTTTGAAATAAATGGTAACCTTTTCCGTAGGTTTGGTATTTGAAAATCACTAATGGAGTGAGCCTTTGCTGTAATGTGATCTATTCGAGCTCAAATCCACAGAAGCTTATAGGAAAAAGCCACCTTTCACAGGAGGAAATTATGGTTTGGATCTAGACAGATACAAGTATCTGTGATTTGCAAGGAAAAATCCAGTGGAGGCTGGTGGCTCCGGTTTTGGTGAGGCTGTAAATCCATTCTGGGTTTGTCAGAACCAGCCAGAACTCTAAAGGAACTATCAAAGGTGCTGAACCTATTTGGGGCATGTGTTTCAACACCTTGGATCATTCCTTTAGAGTTCTGGCTGGTTTTGACTGAAACCAAAAGTGGATTTACAACCCCACCAAAATTGGAGCCACCAGCCTCCACTAGAAAAATCAGTACCAAACAGCAATTCTAGCAAGTACAATTGGAAGCCACCTTGGCCCTGTTCTCATCATTATTTTAGCAGAAGATTGCCAGGGCAAAAGCCAACTCACCTTCATTCCTAGCTGAGCCCTGTTGGTGAACCCACCCCCATCCACCACAATGAATCAAATTTGGCTTTTGTGCTAACTAGGGTGGCTGTGTGTCTGACTGCATAGAGGACATTCCACTATTTGAAGATGTCTTCTGTTTGAAGAGCCGTCCAGTTTAGGTCTGGTTTAAAGATCAAGAACCATAAGAAGGGAAAGCAGGGGCCATTAAGGTATTCCTCAACAGCCAGCACTCCAACAGAAGCCTGGACAGGCACAGAGGTCACCTGGTCACAGTCTCCCTCACTATGGTGGAATTTCTTGCATTTCTATTTAAATTATAGTTATTATTTCTCAGTTTGCATCTCGTTAACCTGCATTTTGCATGTCTTCTCTGTTGGCATACCAAAAGCTGAGGTAAGACTATGGGGGTGGGTTTGGCATTTGCTGGGAGTCAGCTTAGGCCTTCTTTTCCTCCTGGTTACCTCACAATGAAATGAGTGTACAAGGACCTCATCATGTTGCATTTTGGCCCCTTGTAGCCATGCTAAGGGGTTGCTCGATAGTTTTCCTGCCACGTACAGCTTTCTTGTAGTCCAAAGGAGCCTGAAACCCTCTCCTTTTCTCTCCAGGGCAATGTGCTATTGCTATTTTCACAGGCATTTTTCTACTGGTTTTGGGCTATAGGTGTCAGGAGCGCCCTAGCTGCCTCTTACAGTCCCCTCCAATAGCCAACTCAAGACACAGACGACGAGGATTTTTTCCAAGGCTTTATTCCTTTATTACTTAATGACTCTTACAAATACTAATCACTAAAGACTAAGCAAGGAACTGCACTGGGGTAGTTAACAAAATAGCCTAAGCTCCAGGTAAGGCAGTTGGTCCCCGTTTGAAGGAGAAACACGGGAAGACTCTGAACTTATGGGCTATGGAGAGATCCTCCCTCTTACCCTTGGGTCCTCGGGACGCGACCGTTGTTTTAGCGCCAAACGAGCAGAGCGCCTCCTTTCGGTGCCCTCCATCTGTTGCCGCTCCCTGCGTCTGCGCTGAGCGTCCAGCAAGCCCCCCTCCACCACTCTCTCACTGCCAGGGTCACTATCTCTCCCAGGAATGCTGGCAGCAGGAATCTGCTGTGCTTGTCAGAGATGAGCGAGCTCCTCTCCCACGGATTGCTGTTCTTCCTCAGAATCAGAGCTGCTCTGCGGCTCTATGGGCTCAGTTTCCACCCTGACATCATCCCCGCTCCCATGAGGCCCCCCCCTTGTGCTCCTCCCCTGGGGGGCCGGGTTTGTGGGGGTACAGCTGGTGGAAACACCTCAGCAGCAATGGAGCATGCACATTTTCTGTGGGTTCCCAGGATCGCTCATCTGGCCCATACCCCTTCCAGTCCACCATATATTGCAGGTGGCCACAAGAAAGGCAGGAGTCCAGAATCTCCGCGACTTCAAATTCCTCCTCCCCCTCCACCAGCACTGGCGGCGGGGGGGAGCCGGCTGAGCGATGAAGGTTGCCAGAAACCACGGGGGACAATAAGAACCAATGAAAAATAGGATGGATCTTCATGGAGGGGGGGAGAGCCAGGCAAAAAGCAACAGGGTTAATCTGTGCCGTAACCTGGAAAGGCCCCGTGCGATGAGGCGCGAGCTTCTTTGCGGGTGAGTGAGAGGGGAGGTATTGGGTGGACAACCAAACCCAGTCCCCCAGTTACAGAGACGGACCCGGCTGGCACCGCCGGTCCGCAGAGGCCTTGTAGGCTGTCTTGGCTTGCTCGAGGAAGTCCCGTAAGAGGTGGTGTACCGCTCACAACTCGTCTAAAAACTCATGGGCCGCAGGCACCAAAGAGGGAGCTAGGGTGGACGGGAAAGCCCTGGGGTGGTAACCAAAATTGGCAAAAAATGGAGTTTGGTGGGTGGAAGCATGGCAGGCATTGTTATAAGCAAATTCTGTGAGAGGCAGCAAGGAAAACCAGTCATCTTGCTGGTAATTGACATAACAGTGCAAATATTGCTCCAGAGTCGCATTGGTGTGCTTGGTCTGACCGTCCGTCTGGGGATGGTGGGCAGAGGAAAGACGGAGCATCACATGGAGAAGCCCAAGTAGCTCCCTCCACAAATGGGCAGTGAATTGGGACCCCCATCCGAAATGAGACCCTAAGGTAGGGATGGACGAAAGTCACTTACCTGATCCCGAAGCTTGCTTTGCGGTGGGGGGGAGGCACTCCGACCCTCCCCCTGAAATTCTGGTGGGGGGGAGGCGCCCCGTCCCTCCCCCCGAAATTCTGGCCAGGGGGAGGCGCCCCGTCCCTCCGGCCGCGAAACGTCGTCTCCTGCCGGGACGCAAATGGCAGCGGCCATAGCCGCCGCCGTTTGCGTCCCTGCAGTCAGCCGTGATAGGCTACGTAAATGTTTACGTAGCCTATCACGGCTGACTTAAAAAAAAAAAAAGCACGTACGCAAATGGCGGCGCCCATGGGCGCCGCCATTTGCATTCCTTATTTTGGCACGTGTAGTCTACATAAACATTTACGTAGACTACGGCGAAAATAAGGGCAACACTACTTGCGACTGTTGTTTTAGCGCCAAACGAGCAGAGCACCTCCTTTCAGCGCCCTCCATCTGTTGCCGCTCCCTGCGTCTGCGCTGAGCATCCAGCAAGCCCCCCTCCAGCGCTCTCTCACTGCCAGGGTCACTATCTCTCCCAGGAATGCTGGCAGGAGGAATCTCTGCCAGCTGCTGTGCTTGTCAGAGATGAGCGAGCTCCTCTCCCACGGATTGCTGTTCTTCCTCAGAATCAGAGCTGCTCTGGGGCTCTATGGGCTCAGTTTCCACCCTGACAGTAGGCTTTAGGGGATTCTTGCATATTGCTCTCTGTTTGGGCCCTTCTACACCATTGCCCCCTCCAGTGGGTTGACTTAGCAGTGGTGATGTTTCTCTGATCTGTGCTGGGTGGCTGCCATTTTAATTTCCCACAATGCCTTGGGGAAGTGCCATGTCAGGGGTATTATGATAAATAAAAATGGTTGGGCCCCATCAGATTTTTTTTTTTTTAAGAGGGGGCATGGGGTAGGTTCAGCAATGCTGGGGTCTCAGCAGTTGCCTTAATTACTGCATGGTGACGCTGGGCCTGGTTCCTTCCAACCCACCCACCTGCCTCTGTTCAGGGAAGGGACAGGGGGTGGGGGAAGGGAATATTATTAGATAGCTTCCTGGTTTTGATATCACATCCTCCCAAGTGATTAGCATGACCAATTACAAGTGTCCAATAGCCATAATAAATCAGAACCTTCCAACCTCATATGCTTGGATAGGGATGGTGTGACACTCTGAAGGCAGGGAGCTCAAAATGCAAACTTCCCCTGCTCAAAAGGTCTGGCCTCATATTGAGTCTGGTCCAGCTCCCTTTTAGCTGGGCCTAACTCAAATTAAGATTCAGATGCTCCTCCTAAACATTCCCCCCCCCAGTTCCCTTCCTTACCTTGGGAGAAGGGTGAATTGTCCACAGGAGGCTGAAGCTAGATCCTGCAAGATCTCTCCCTAGCTGGAAATTATGTGTGGAGCATCATTTCCTGCTAGGGATCATGGGGCTTGTAATTTTTTACTAATAGGGAAAGGAAACACTCTGGGTCAATCAATCAGGGTTTCCTAGCACTTGGCTCAACCAATCAGGGCTCTACCGATTGCGGTTTGGGAAAGCTCAAAAGGTCCCACTGGTTTTCAGGGTTAGTTGAAGGGGCGGAGGGCTCACACATACTGTAACTTCTCCTGGGATAGCACTAAGTCTGCTGTCCTCTCTCAGACCCAAGATACTGAATGTGTCATTTTTTTGTCTCAGCAATGACATGGGAGCCTTAACCAGTTGTGTCTCTTAAAAGATGTCATGGAACTTCTGGACAGTATGAGCCTGCAAGTATGGATGCCATCTCACCACGTCTGTCTAGCACAACTCCTGCTTGACTGCAAATTGTGTAGTATATTTTTTCCTTCACCTCCTGGCCTGGCCTGCTGCGTCAAGCTTTGCCATGCAGTGTTAAACATGTTCTGCCCACAAGACTACATTTTTGTCATATCTCTGTGACATTTGGTGCTTTGGGTATGAAACTGTTTTTAGAAATGTGTTTGGAGACATTTACCTCAATCTAAAACATGCCGTAGAACCCACAGAAATATCTCATATTGCACAGAGCTGAAAGGTGCCAAGATTGGCTTTCTCGGTTTCCTTCAGTTGTCAGATCTGAGTGCTGCTGTGGGATGTAGCTGTGATGTCCCTATGGTAACTAAAAGGTTTCATTAAATGAAGGACAACATGCCGCTGCCTCTGCTTCAGAACGACCTCTGGAGTACTGGGCCTGTTTTAAACACCTTCGAATCCCCAGTGTGTATCAGAGGCTATATTAAGCTGGTTTATTTGTTTCTAATTGTGTATTTTTAGCAGACTGTTTAACTCAAGCATCACAAAGAACAACCAGAGCACTCAATGTTGGTTCAAAACATTTTCAGCACTAATAGCCATGATCAAAGAGATCCTGCCCCCAGGCAAGGAATGCTAGACATGCAGCCATTTATTCTTACTTGGTTCCTTGTGGGAAAAGTTAAGACTTAACTAACTCACAGTGAGAAGAGGATTTATAAATGCTGGAATGATGAAAAATTAATCAGCCAGCGTCAAACTGTGCTTAGTGGCTGCCATATCAGCTAGCTCCCTCTGTACGATGACAGCTCTGTACCACCTAATTCAGCTCTCTGCCTGAATTAGCAGTAGTAAGATAGATGGAGAGAAGCAAATTGTGCTCTGTGTTATGCACTGCTCATCAACTCCCTTCTGCGTAGTTGGCAAGGTGGTTATGGGCTTATAGAATAGTGAAGGGATAAATCATTGCAGGATAACATCCCTGGGAAAGTAGAACCTCCATGTTCAGGAGCAGTAGGCCTCTGTATGCTGAGGACAAAGGACAGGAATGGGCTGTTGTTACCTTTATGCTCTCCTTGTAAGCTTCCCAAAAGCATCTGTTGGAAACAGTGCTGGAATGGATGGATTCTCAGTCAGATCCAGTAAGACATGTCTTATGTTTTTAAAGTCTGTGGATGGTCTCACCTTTGGGCCCTGCCACTCTTTCTCTCTAATCTCAAATGTCCAGGAAAGGCCCTAAGGCCTTCTCGGTTTTATCTCTTCATATATCCCAACACTGCACAGTGCATGATCAGCAGCACTGCACAGTCTTTGGCTATCACTTGGTAGAAATGTAGCTATTCTAAGACTCTTTGACACTGGACCATTGTTCCTTATTTCAGAGCATCCCCACCCCAATTAAAAATGTACTAAGGTTGCTTTGAAAAGTTGGGGCCAAACTAAACGTAATAGGGAAGCTGTGCATATGTCTCCCCGTTCATTTTTTTTAAAATGGCAGCTACCAGTGATGGGCCAGCCACAAGAGTATCAGACATAGCAGAAACATCCTGAAATCCTTCCGAGTGTTGTCATACCTGGGACACATGTCTCTAAACATGTCTGCAAACCATTTCTCCACGTTCCAGAAATAAGCCCTTCTGGAACATGAATTCTGGGGAACTTTAGCCCAAATGTTGTTGTGCTAGGGGAAATTGTTTCCACTGTGACCCTGGCTTTATTTTGTCATGGGACAGCTGCTGTCTGTCCAGTAAAGTCAGTCCAAAACTAGCACCTTTAACAAAAACACACTGTGCCATGCATGCCTAACTGGGATCATTAAGTCTGGGAAGAGGAGTGCCCTCATAAGGTATTCAGGGAGGAACAGAGATGAATCAGAGCTTTTCCAGAAAATAAAGTTTTAATTAAATATTATAATAAAACAGCAGGTAAAAAATTAGCTGTGAAGCTTCCCAGAAAGAAAGAAGATGGGGGTTGGGAGTTTACATGGCTGTGTAGTATGGTTTCAAAGGTGGAAGAGGGAAGGGGAAAGTTGCAGCAGTATTTCCCAGGCACAAAACAAAAGAAGACAGTGGTCCTCAAGACTGATTAGCAAATGAGGTGGTATGTTACTTCTTGGGTTTTTACACTAGGTATAATAATTCATCTCCAGCAAAGGAGATGTTTCCTTGTCGTGGTGCTGGAGCTTGAGCACCTCAATGATGCCATGAGCTAAACTGTGAAGGGACACCCAAGACAGGAAGGTCATGGCAGAGAGGTCAGACTAAATACGATCCCTGGGGAAGGTAACGGCAACCCACCCCAGTATTCTTGCCATGAAAACTAAATGGATCAGTACAACCAGAGATATGTGAGTATGCCATCGGAAGATGGGACTCCCAGGTCAGAAGATGGTCAAAATGCTACCGGGGAGGAACAGAAGATAAGTTCAACTAGCCCCAGATGTGATGACGCAGCTAGCTCAAAGCCGAAAGGACAGCTAGCGGCCGACGGTGCTGGTGGTGAACGACGAATCCGATGTTCTAAAGATCAAAACACCATAGGAACCTGGAATGTAAGATCTATGAGCCAGGGCAAATTGGATGTGGTTATTGGGGAGATGTCAAGGTTCAATATAGACATTTTGGGTGTCAGTGAAGTGAAATGGACTGGAATGGGCCACTTCACATCAGATGACCACCAGATCTACTACTGTGGACAAGAGGACCACAGAAGAAATGGAGTAGCCTTCATAATTAATAATCAAGTGGCTAAAGCAGTGCTTGGATACAATCCAAAAAACAACAGAATGATCTCAATTCGAATTCAGGGTAAGCCATTTAACATCACAGTGATCCAAATATACGCCCCAACCATAGATGCTGAAGAAGCAGAGAAGTAGATCAGTTCTATGAGGATCTGCAGCACCTACTGGATAGTACATCAAAAAGAGATGTTATTTTCATTACAGGAGACTGGAATGCTGAGGTGGGTAGTCAAACGACACCTGGAATTACAGGCAAGCATTGTCTGGGAGAACAAAATGAAGCGGGACATAGGCTGATAGAATTTTGTCAAGACAACTCATGGTGCATAACAAACACTCTCTTCCAACAACCTAAGCAACGACTTTATACATGGACTTCACCAGATGGTCAACACCAAAATCGGATTGACTACATCCTTTGTAGTCAAAGGTGGTAGACATCTATACAGTCAGTAATAACAAGACCTGGAGCTGACTGTAGTTCAGATCACGAACTTCTTATTGCACAATTTCGAATCAGACTAAAGAGAATAGGGAAGACCCACAGAGCAATTAGATATGAGCTCACTAATATTCCTCATGAATATGCAGTGGAGGTGAAGAATAGATTTACGGGACTAGATTTAGTAGATAGGGTCTCGGAAGAACTATGGACAGAAGTTCGCAACATTGTTCAGGAGGCGGCAACAAAAAACGTCCCAAAGAAAAAGAAAACCAAGAAGGCAAGATGGCTGTCTGCTGAGACACTGGAAGTAGCCGAAGAAAGAAGGAAAGCAAAAGGCAACAGTGAAAGGGGGAGATATGCCCAATTAAATGCAAAATTCCAGAGGTTAGCCAGAAGAGATAAGGAATTATTTTTAAATAACCAATGTGCGGAAGTGGAAGAAGATAATAGAATAGGAAGGACAAGAGACCTCTTGCAGAAAATTAGGAACATCGGAGGTAAATTCCAGGCAAAAATGGGTATGATCAAAAACAAAGATGGCAAGGATCTAACAGAAGCAGAAGAGATCAAGAAAAGGTGGCAAGACTATACGGAAGATCTGTATAGGAAGGATGATAATATCAGGGATAGATTTGACTGTGTGGTCAGTGAGCTAGAGCCAGACATCCTGAAGAGTGAGGTTGATTGGGCCTTAAGAAGCATTGCTAATAACAAGGTAGCAGGAGATGATGGTATCCCAGTTGAACGGTTTAAAATCTTGCAAGATGATGCTGTCAAGGTGATGCATGCCATATGCTAGCAAATTTGGAAAACACAAGAATGGCCATCAGATTGGAAAAAATCAACTTATATCCCCATACCAAAAAAGGGAAACACTAAAGAATGTTCAAACTATCGAACAGTGGCACTTATTTCACATGCCAGTAAGGTAATGCTCAAGATCTTGCAAGGTAGACTCCAGCAATTCATGGAACGAGAATTGCCAGATGTACAAGCTGGGTTTAGAAAAGGCAGAGGAACTAGAGACCAAATTGCCAATATCTGCTGGATAATGGAGAAAGCCAGGGAGTTTCAGAAAAGCATCTATTTCTGTTTTATTGACTATTCTAAAGCCTTTGACTGTGTGGATCATAACAAATTGTGGCACGTTTTTGGTGGTATGGGGATACCACATCATCTTGTCTGCCTCCTGAGGAATCTGTATAACGACCAAGTAGCAACGGTATGAACAGACCACGGAACAACGGACTGGTTTAAGATTGGGAAAGGAGTATGGCAGGGTTGTATACTCTCACCCTACCTATTCAGCCTGTATGCAGAACACATCATGTGACATGTTGGGCTTGATGAAGCCAAGGCTGGAGTTAAAATCACTGGAAGAAACATTAACAACCTCAGATATGCAGATGATACCACTTTGATGCCTGAAAGCGAGGAGGAACTGAGGAACTTTATGATGAAGGTGAAAGAAGAAAGTGCAAAAGCTGGGTTGCAGTTAAACCTCAAAAAACTCCAAGATTATGGCAACCAGCTTGATTGATAACTGGCAAATAGAGGGAGAAAACGTGGAGGCACTGACAGACTTTGTATTGCTAGGTGCAAAGGTTACTGCAGACGCTGACTGCAGCCAGGAAATCAGAAAACGTTTACTTCTTGGGAGGAGAGCAATGACAAATCTTGATAAAATACTGAAGAGCAGAGACATCACACTGACAACAAAGTCCCGCATAGTTCAAGCAATGGTATTCCCCGTAGTAACCTATGGCTGCAAGAGCTGGACCATAAGGAAGGCTGAGTGAAGGAAGATAGATGCTTTGGAACTGTGGTGTTGGAGGAAAATTCTGAGAGTGCCTTGGACTGCAAGAAGATCAAACCAGTCCATACTCCAGGAAATCAAGCCAGACTGCTCACTTGAGGGAATGATCTTAAAGGCAAAACTGAAGTACTTTGGCCACATCATGAGAAGACAGGATACCCTGGAGAAGATTCTGATGCTAGGGAAAGTGGAAGGCAAAAGGAAGAGGGGCCAACCAAGGGCAAGATGGATGGATAATATTCTGGAGGTGATGGACTCGACCTTGGGGGAGCTGTGGGTGGCGACGGCCGACAGGAAGCTCTGGCGTGGGCTGGTCCATGAAGTCACGAAGAGTCGGAAGCGACTGAACGAATAAGCAACAACATAATAATTCATGCTTTTACTTCTAAGTGCTCTCAAAATCAATTCAACAGATGTTCAGTTGAGGCTAGCCCAGGTGTAGAGAAACTTGGTTACATTAGGCATGGAAGCAGGCTGGGCATTTACAACCTCTGGAGAGGAGTAGTTGTTGGGACCACTCCCTTGTCCATATCCTTAGAGAACCTTTTGGCAGGAACCTTACAATTAGATCTGGATTTTGCCCTACGCAAGCAAGTTCCTGCTTAGTTTTTCTTTACTGAGCAATCCAACATGAAAAGCAAAGGAGCTCAGTGACAGGACACATGCAAAAAATGGTGGGAGAATTTGCTCTCCTGGCAACACAGGATCTGAGAGTCATTTATTTATTTGTTTGTTTATATATTAAATGCCTCATAAATAAATTGCTCTAGGTGTTGTACCCAGAGACACAGAATCTAGCTCTGGAGCTACCCTAGGCAGCTGCCTACTACTGCCTAGTGGTAGAATTGGGCCTTTCTTTGAAAGTGGTGGCCCTTGGAGCATCTGCTCCCATAATAATATCTCCAGATAATTAAAAGAAGCACATGACATGGTACCTGAATACTACACTTCTGGCTAATCCCAATGTTCAATCAGAAATTGAAAAATAGCAATAGTTCCCCATAATAATTTGCAGTATTGGACAATCACACGCAAATTTCCAGTGTAGGCACTGTGCATGCCAGTGTTGGTTGGTGTTTAGGCATCTCTGAACTGCTTTCCAGATATTCTTTTTACAGGGTGTTTGCATTAACCCTCTTTGAAGAGCCAGCACTAAGTACAAGCACAATGATCAGTAGTGGATCAGTAGAGCTACACAATCTAAGGGCCGAAACAGCTGTGGGAGATATGTGATTTGAGTCTCCTGCTCTTTTAAAAAAATTAAAAGCAGCCGTGAGAGCCCTGAATTGGACTGGGGTAGTGGCATCAGGGGAGGAGTATTTAACTCTTCCCCGTGCATCACTTTCCCAATTGAAATCCCACCCCCACCGCCAATGCTGCTATTAACCCTACTGGAGAAAACAACATGCACAAGGCAAGTACTTGTCTTCTTCCTCCAGCAGGGCTAACTATGGTCTGGTTCCAATCTCCCCCCTCCACCCATGGTCTCTTTTACATGGTTGTGCTTTAAAAAAAATGGGTTTATTATCTCCTATGTTATGTTTATGGACACTGCAAAGCAGCTAAGGAAGAGTCCCTATGCGTTTATTACAAAAGAAATTACTCCAGGATCTATCGAAAACAGACCTGGGACTTGGCTGTTTATTCCAACTATATCTATGAAGTAGCTTTGTGACTGAGGGCAAATTCAGCTCACTTGGAGTCCCAATCTGGCCCTCTGGGACTCCCCAGATGGCCACACCCCCTTCTACTGGCTCCACCCCCTTTCATCCAACCACCTATCATCTGGTTGTTTCCTGGCTTTTGTGCAGGTTTTTTGCCATTCTAAAAGGTTGAAATGCTTCTCCAAAGAACGCCTCAGAGCCATTTCTTTTACTTAAAAGAACATTGTCAGTCCCATAGATGAAAGTTAATCCTCATGCAAAGGCTCACTAAGTGATTCTTTTTTAAAGCCCCATTATTTTGCATGAATGCCTGGACTTTAAAAAAAAAATCCTTTTTCAAGCATTCGGGGGGGGAGAGAAAATGGGGCAGAGTTTTTTTGTGGGGCACAAAAAAGCTTGTCAACCTCCCGCTCAGCACTAAGGAGATTGTCTTTCCTGGCAACAGTTATTTCCATCGTTCCCTGGAGCCAGTTCTCAAGTGAACCTAATGGTTTGCTTTGTCAGACGTTTGAGAAATTGCCTTTTGCTGCTGTTCTATCTTTCTGTTGCACTCTCTTAGAAGAGACTGTGTTTACAACTCTTCCTGCCTTCCCAGTTACTGGAGCTGTAGCGATTCTGACACTTGCTCAAGGCCTATGGAGACCAGAGCCTCACGAGAACTGGTCTTAGTAAGTGATTCTCCTCCACTTCCCTTGACTGGTATGGGCCAATGTTTGCTGGAGGTGGAACAGGCTCTTTGTCAGCAATTCTACCTCATAGAAGCTGGTATTTCGCTTGATCCACTCCTCCCTTAACTCTGCTGCTCACTTCTAGGATTCTCTGTAATAGTCTTGGGTTTCTTTTTTCTTCCCATATATTACACAAGTTCCGGTCCACCAGACTGGGAGCTGAGCTGGGTATTGTTGCCTGTTGGGGCATATTTCATGCATGATGTGCTGTTTTATCACATCTGTGCTCTTATTTCCCAAAGAGAGGATGCTGAAAGGAATATAAGAACATGTCAAGGAACCACTTTGTGAAATGCTTTGGGAAATTAAAAAATGTTAATTGAAGTCATTGCATGGGAATTTTGTTTCTGCTAAGAGAGCAAGTGGGAAGGGTTTTTTGTTTGTGTTTTGTGTGTATGTGTGTTTGTTTTGATTAGAAAATCCTTGACTAATGTTATGGTTCCCTTTTCATTAAACAGCTCCAACTTGACACCCACCAGCCAAAGCTCTGGAGAAAACTTTTGTTCCAGTATAAAATATCAAGGGTGGTTAACCTGCAGCCCTCAGACTAATTTCAGAAGCCCTCTCCATGTGATCAGTTCAGACCTCAACAAGAGCAATCTGTCCCTTCCCTGACAGCCTGCTACATGGGAAGGAAGAGTTTGAGAGATAAAAGGGAGTGGCAGAAAGAGAAAATGGGTGATCCGCCCATTTATGGCTTTGGTCCCGCCCATCAAGGACATGTAGCCCCCAGCAGATTACCTAGGAGAGAATGTGACCCTCAACAGAAAGACAGTTGCTCACCCCTAATATGTATTATGTGAAATCAATACAGTGAAATCAAAGAACCCTGGTCTCAATGACCACTTGCTCCCATGCAAGCCTGCTCATTCACTGAGATCATCTGAAGAGGCCCTTCTTAGGGAAGTCAGAGAAATCTGCAACGGAATCAAATGTTTGGATTTCTATGAATGCAACCCGCAGATTCCACAGTGGACCAGTTTTTCCCAAGTTGCATTGGTTCTGCTGACTTGCGGACCACTTTTTTTTACTTTCTGAATTTTACACAAATTTAGTTGTAGAAAAATATGTAAAATAAAACAATACCAGCTGAAAATGTGCATTCCCCCCCCCCATTGGCTAAAGCATGAAAATGCATATGGAGGGAGGGGATTTTTACATTTTCACAACTGCGAATTAGTGCTACTGTGAATTTGAGCAAATGTGAATTTTGTGCAAATTCGAGAATTTAAAAAAAAATGATTCCGACAATGAGCAGATAACGGAATGACAGGTACCTGACAATCCATGAAATGCAAACGGAACAAATTTTACAAAATCTGTACATCCCTAGCCCTTCTTCAGGTGTACCCACCTGCAGATGATGATCAGAGATTGGGCCTTCTAGGTAATGGCAGCTACTCTCATGAGTTTTAGGCACAGTTAAAATAATTTTATTCACCCCATGCTTTTTCAAAACCACACATCATGATGTTTTATTTCTGCTGGCTGTTTTTATTTCCACTACTTTATTTCTTTCCTGCTTTATTGGTTTATTGTTACATTTTCTGTAATCCTTAACACTTGTATAGTGTGTTTTGAAATTGATGTTATCATGCTGTAAACCGCCCAGAGAGATTTGGCTATTGGGTGGTATAGAAATGTAATAAATTAATGAATGACATATCTAGTTTTATCATTGCTTTAGTTTATACTCCACCTTGAAAATATTTAATTGAAAGGTAGATTTTCTAAGTGATTTTAAGTAAACAAATTATATCAGAAAACTTTCCTCTTCACCCAGAGTCTTTAAACGCCATCCTGGAAAAAGCTGGGAGAGAAGATGGAAATTAATGTTAATGGTAGTCTCCTTTATCAGAATGCAGGGAGGATTTTTTATGGGGAAAAGCCAAAAGATGAAATGTTACTTTGATCAAGGAGAAGGCAGCACAATGCCGTGTCAGTGTGAAAAATCACCAGCACTAAGGACAGTGACTCTGGCATTGCTTTGAAGTCAAAGGTATTAGGTGTATGGATGAGGCTCACTAAGATGCTCATTTGAATCCAGACTGCAAGTCCTTGGACAAGAATGCAAAGTCAAAGCAGTATCACTTCCAAGAATGTCTCATTCTAATAAGTACCTTATTTATTAATCAATCTTATCTATTAATCCTTCAGTTAAGGAAGGAAGACACAAGAATGTCTGTGCTTGGGCGTTCAGTCCCACCTCTTTCCCAGCAAATCAACCAGCCAGCCAGCCTGGGGTTGTATCCTTACATTATGATGCTTTATGCTACATTCCATATAAAGAGTACATATCCATGGAAATGAATGGGAGTTTTGCTATTAACTTCAGTGGGATGTCATTTAAGAACATAAGAGCAATATTGGATCACACCAAAGGCCCATTTAGACCAGCTTTTTGTTTCCACAGTGGCCAACCAGATAGCTAAAGGAATCCCACAAGCAGGACATGAGCAGAATAGCATCTTTCTACTCATGTTCCCAAGCCTCTGGTACTATTAGCCACTGATACCCTTTTCCTTCATGACTTTGTCTAATCTCCTCTTAAAGCCAGCTAGATAGGTGATGATCATTTATACCTTTTGCAGAAGAGGAGAAAGCTGTGGCTGGTTCACACATTATACTATAGCCAATTAATTGTGATCAGGCAGTTTCAATTGCATACCATGTATACACAAACACTGCTTTGGCAGTACCCTTTTATATCATCATCCCAATTCTTGATGGCCTAGTAGCTATCTTGATCATCATTCTGGATCTTCTGATATTCTCCCATTTTATTCCATACTATTCCACATGGCAGGAGATGAAATTGAAGATGCAAGGAGGGTACTATTAAAATAAAGCAAGAAAACATTAATTAAGTGAAGCTTTGGGAATCAATGGATTACTCTGGAGTGATCAGGACAAACTTTCTGGAGAAAGACAGTGTTATCTCATACCTTGTCACAATTAATGGCGTATCCCATCTATGATTTCCCAAGGAAGAAAGGGCTTGGACATTTGTTTGTTTCATGTTAGGGGAGTTAATGATATTGATAAGACTAAGGATTCACTGTATGATTATAATGCATTCAGTACTTCCAGAGTGGCTATATTTACTTCTGAAGCTTAGGAAGGAACTCAGGGAGGGTCAAGCAGTCAACTGGATGACAATAAAACCTAACCCAAATCATCTTAGATTGTGCTTGTGTTGTGTTGTTTTAATGCTTTGCTGTTGTAAATAGTTCAAAACTTTTTAGCCGATCAGTACACAAAACTCGAAGGATTACCCCAGAGTGGCTCAAGACTCAATCTGGCAACTGCCCAACCCAAAGCCAGTCATCTAAAGCATCCAAGCACCTATATAAACAGATGTTTTCCACTTGTGTTTTTACTTATCCTCACCCTTCTAGAGTCAATTTCCTGATGGCGATATTGTACACTCCATTGAATTTTCTCCCATTTGTGATCTAGTTTCTTTTGCAGCTAGGTTTGCTGCCTTGAGTTTGGGAAGGATACTTTCTAGCTCTTTCATATTTCTGCCCAATTTACACTCTAGTGTTAGTGTTCCCCTGTCTTCCTGCTACCTCAGAGATTCTGTTGGTTGACCAATTTAATCTTAAACCTTTCCCTTGCACCAGGTATGAGCTGGTACCAGCAGAGCACTTTTGCCAAACAATGTAGCTTCTGATTTCAGAGTTGTTGCACCTGAGCCTAGGGAGGCATAAGATACCTGAGTGGGGCAACAGGAGTGAAAAAATGTACAAGAGGAGGCAGGACTCACCCATGCAGGGAAGGGATCAGAGATAGCTGTGGGGATGTCCTCTAAGGGGTTTCCTCCAGGGGATGTGGCTTGGAGCCTAAGCCCCACCCCCTATAGGAACCCCAAGAGGTGGCCAGATTGGGCCAGATTGGGGTGCTCTATGGACCAGACTAGGTTTATGGGCTGGAAGCTCTGCACCCCTTCTTTATATAATGCAAGCACAAAAGATGACAGAATCCAATTAGAAAAGTAGAGACATGGGACATTGTCCAATACTGCCACTGCAGAACTCATTGCTCACATATAACAGAAAGCTAGCAGTTCAAAAAGCAACCTCGGGAACAAGCAGAAATGTTTGTTTCTGGCTTGGGAAGGTCAGTGGAGCTTTCTTCTGCACATCCTGCTGACCAGCTATTTTCTGGTTGCTTTTTTAATTGCTAGCTCCTTGTTATACCAATGATGGACCCCACAGGCACATGAACAGACTCAGATTTTGTCCTAGGTGTTGTAATAAATTTGTAATAGACCATTTTTAAAACTTGCTCTTACCTATCCTCTGTGCCTTCAGCCAAGCCTCTGGTTTCATGGAAATTAGAACCTATTAAATTTCATTAGGTGTGGGCAAAGATGCTGAAAGCAAAGAAGCCATGGACAAGCATGGACTATATTGGGGGATGGATGTCAGGATTCTTGGCTGACACATTCTGCATGATAATGCATTTTCCATTCCTTGCTGGGGCTAAGAGAACTGGCCATCTCTAATCCATTTTGGAAACGGATTGCCACTTTAGCTCACCTCCTGCTATACCTCCTGGTAGCTGACTTCTTTGCCAGCAGGCGCCAGTCTTCCATCTGTTCTTTGCTAATCGAGGTAACTATCAACCTGTCTATGAGATGTTTTCCTTCCAGTTAAGGTTTCAGCCCAAAAACCTGGGGTTTTAATCAAATGCCTTTTTAAATTCTTTTAAAATTAAGGTTTTTATATTAGGCTTTTCTGTTTTGTTGTATTTTATGGTTTTAAGTTTTATTTTGTGAACTGGCCAGAGTTCTTTGGCTATTGGGCAGTATAAAAAAAGGTAAAGGTGTCCCCAACCAGTCGTGTCCGACTCTAGGGTGCGGTGCTCATCCCCGTTTCTAAGCCGAAGAGCCAGCACTGTCCGAAGACGCTTCCATGGTCATGTGGCCGGCATGACTGAACACCGAGGTGCACGGAACGCTGTTACCTTTCCTGCCGAGGGGGTACCTATTTATCTACCTGCAATTTCTTGCTTTCGAACTGCTAGGTTGGCAGAAGCTGGGACTGAAGACGGGAGCTCACTCCGTCATGCAGCACTCGGGTCTTGACCTGCTGACCTGCTAACCTTCCAGTCTGCAGTTCAGCGTCTTAACCACTAAGCCACCGCGGCCCCAACTGGGCAGTATAGAAATGTAATAAACAAATATTTTTTGAAAATGTCTTAAGGATGATAATGACCATGATGATTAATGCTATTGCCTGAACTAACTGATGCCTTATGTTCATCCTCTGCTTCTCCTACTTATGTCCAGCCCAAGGGATTGGTCTAAACATATTTGTGAACTGATAGTGCATCGAGTTCATTACGTGCAATTATATATGATTTGTTATTTACAATGCAAAACTCTCACTAGTATGAAGGGATTGGGGATTCACTCCGGGAGAGAGCCGAGGACAGGAAGGCCTGGCGTGCTATGGTCCATGGGGTCACGAAGAGTCGCACATGACTTAACGACTGAACAACAACAGCAGTGGTTAGCAGTAGAGGCTGGTGGCTCTGATTTCAGTGGGGCTATGAATCCATTCTGGGTTTGTCAGAACCAGCCAGAACTTTAAAGGAGCCATCCAAGGTGCTGAACTTATTTTTGGAATGGGGTTCAGAACCTTGGATAGCTCCTGTAAAGTTCTGGCTGGCTCTGACTGAAACCCAGAATGGATTCACAGCCTCACTGAAATGGAGCCACCAGCCTCCACTGGTGGTTAAAGTATTGGGCTAGCACCATGGAGACCTGGGTTCAAATGCCCATGCAGCCATGAAGGCTGCTGGATGACCTTGGGCCAGTCACTTGCTCTTGGCCTAACCTACCACATGGGATTGATGTGAGGAGAAAATGGGGGAGAAAACTATGTATGCTGTTCTGACCTTTTTGGAAGATTTAAACATGTAAACAGCACCAGAGAATCTACAGTTAATGAAAAGTCTCCAGAACATGAATATAATCAGATTAGCTTTTAGGCTACATCACAGAGCTCTTTCAATCAACTGAAAGCTATTCCTGGCTTGGGTGAAGTAAGCTAGGATGAAAGAATCTACTTAGAGAATACAAAATGCCCATTGATTACCTGAGAAGATGCTCTAGTGCTTATTCCCATCCTATTCCAGTTAATGGGAAGCTTGTATTGTGAAGTAATGAACTGCAAACTAAAGAAATAACCAATTAATGAGGGAATTGCAGTTGCAAAGCTGCAATTCTGCAATTCTGCAGTGCCTGTGCGGTGCTAATTTGAAAAGAATTCACAACTGAGATTGGCCTCATGCTGTTGAAATCAATGGCCTCCAAACTTTACCACATAACGTTTACAGCCCCAGCCTGAGCATATTTATTTGGAAGTAAATTCCATGGAAGTCACTAGTGCTCCTGAGTAAGTGTGCTTCGGATGGTCAGCCTGGAGCTCAATCCTATGCACATTCACTCAGAGATCAAGCCCAGTGGCTTCAAGTAATTGTGCCTAGGATTGCAACTTTAGTTTTGCTGTTCTCATGCTTTGGGGTAAAACTGTATGAGGATCAAGATCTTGCTAGATCCACCATTTTCTAGGACAGCAACATCAGATTTATTGACAGAGTGAAAGGGCTTAGAAACTGTTGAGATTTAAAACAACAACAACAACAACAACACTGTTTACATGGCCAGGGCATTCTTAGATGCTTTAAGTTACAAATCTATTCAGTTATAAAAAAAACTTGCCAGTTTTCCTTGGTCAGCAAAGGTGTCCCATGTTGTCCTGGTCATGTATTGCCTTATGAAACATCTAGCCTTGCTGCTAGAAGAGGGCTCCCTCTAAGTGGGCTCCCATCCTGCCAGCTACTGGTGTAAGCAACAAACTGGCATGGGTCAACCCACAGGCGGATTCCTCTAGCAGAACTGTAAGGCTCAGATGCTTCATAAGGAAATACCAGGACAACATGGGGCATCTCTCCTGGTCCCAATCACTCCAATCTCCCCATTTGGATTTGGGCCTGAAAGACAGGAAAAAAGTGTGGGTACATGGATGGTAAATTGTAAGCAAGTACAATTTCTGACATAGCACAGCATCAACATTGATCACGGGGCATGTCAGTTAAGGCATCAACCTTAGCTTCCAATTTCCTGGCTTTGTGGAGCTTGAGTCAACAACATAGGATTGCCTTAATTCTGGTCTTAAACCATTAGGTTTTTTTAATCATTGAATTTGCCTGGTTTTTGAAAAAGAAATGTACAATTGCCCTGTTGACAATCCTACCCCCACCCTCAATGTATTTGAATCTGCTCTATATGATCCATGGGATTATAAATACTTAACTAACAATAATCATGATTTCATTTCAAAGATCAGGATAGAGGAGGCTGCAGACAGTCACCCTCCACAAGTAGAAAGTGATGAGAATGCTGAAGGAAGGGGTGGAACAAGTGAGCTTGAAGGAAATATACAATACATCGATCCACATTTTGAAGTAAAAAGACAAATGTGTCAATTTTCAGCACTTTTTTACTTGCTGTACCTGTAGTAATTTGGATTGGATTTATTTGGAAATTGGCACAATTGTGGACTTAATCAGGTAGATCATGGATGCCAAGTTTCATGTTATTAGCTCAACAGGTGTCATTTGTATAAGCAGAAGAATTATGAAGGTTATAATGGCAGAATTCTTTTTCTTTTTTGGTGACTCACCACACTCCCATGCCCCTTTAATACTTACCTAGGAGTAATACACATATACACTTTACTTCTGAGTAAACATGCATAGGATTGTGCTCTCAGTGACACACCCTTGCTGGCCACATCTCATAACTAATTTAAGTCCCATTGATTTCAATCAATCTGCTCTAACTATGACTAAATCTGGATCTAGCCTTTTCCCTTTCTCTCAGGAGAATTCAATTCACCTCTACATATCAACACTAGTATGTTTAGATGGCCAGCTATACTGGGATGAAAGGCAAGATTTTGCCTTAGGTTTTTCCCTGTCAGCTACACAGCCTGATTCACTCCTGAAACATGTAACCAAAACAGAGGTGGAGGATATGGCTATCAATGGCTACTAGTCATTGACACAGTGTGATTTTATTTTCCTATTTTTCTTCAAGTTGTCTTTCTAATGTCTCCTCATATCCACTTATATTTCCCATATATCTTATATTATCACTTTTACTAATTTCTCTTATTTCTTAAATCCACATTTACTTGATTTTTGTCAATAAAGATTGTACTTTCTATAACTTCTCTTTCTGCTCCTAGTAGATAATCTTGTAGACTTCAGGCTCCACAATGTACTCTTGTTTTCTTTGCAATGTAACAAATCTGGTGTGAAAAGAAATAGAATGCAAAGTTTGACCCTGAATACAAGCCTGAATTGTAAATATACTGAAAAGTATTTTGTAATCCAAGGTATCTGAGTTTAAAATTAGAGCACTATGAAATGTAAAAAGGTCAACATTCTAAACCAGTCCATGTCATGTGAATAGCCCAGATCAGGAAGGGGAGGTGTGAATGGAGAATGAATGGTTTTATTGCAGGAGGGCCAGATGAAGGTGCTCTGGTATGTGCTGAAGATTGCCAAAGCATCGGTTACAGAAGATGGACATGGGCCAATAAGAGAAGGGTATCTGCAGATGTTCTGATAACAAGGATGGCACTTTATAGAGATGTTGGGGAGTCGGAAGGAGGTGCCTGGCTGTCTACAACAAATGTCAGTCATGGGAATTGGGAACATGTTGTATTATCAACAAAGAACATACTGAACCCCTCTTTGATCTCATGAGCCCCAACGAGGGAAAAAGAGTATAAAACCCCTGAATCTGCCATTGTTCAGGAGGGGCATGCTTGCATCTGGATCATTTGTATGTGCACAAACCAACAGTACCCTTGATCCACGGGACACGTATTAAGTGCTCTGGCCAAGTACTTGACAGCATTGTGGTATGTGTTGGGTAAAATTTAGGGAAAGGATTTTACTGTGCAGGGCTTAGATAAGGTGCAGTTATCTTTGTTCTGTCATACTCACTGTTTGGGTTTAGGATATAAGACAGCAGGCTTAGGCTTGGGCCTGGCTGACACTGTATCACCGTTGCCTCAGTGGGCCATTTGCAGCAGTGGACCAATTGGAGCTGAGCAACAAACAGGGGCTAACTGTATACTTAGTCATTTAATGCACCACATTTGGGTAACTAAGTTTCTACCTAAGAGGCATGCAGCCTCTTAAACCTCAGAGAAGGATGCAACTTCTTGAGGATTGTTAGTTTTAGGCTCTTATCTAAGAAGTGTGTGTATTGGGAACCTACCAGAAGATGAATTGTACTTCGAGGAGTCAGGTGTGACCTGTCACAGCTTCCCTTCATGCCTTTACTCCCGAGGAAAAAGCTTGGACACAGCAGCTCCTAGAAGCTGCCAAGCTATAGGGCTGCTTGCTATGAACAACCATGGGAATATCCCTTTAAGCAGAGACTGCTAGGACTGGGTGGTGATGCTGCATTTCCCACAAGTCTAGGCAATCAGCACAGTTGGGATGGACTAAGCCTTCAGGACAGACTGCATGCAAGGCCCTGCTAATGGACTATAAAAGACAGCTGGAGAAACAGGAAGGAAGGTTGCTAGCAGATGCCTGGTGTGAGAGTCCATGACCAAAAGCTGCTGACCTTACTGCTGCCTCTGTCCTTTTTGCCTCTAGGATTCCAGACCACTGAAGCTGGAGAGGTGCTGTGACTACAACCTGGAAAGAGACCCAGCCCACCAAGGGAAAGAAGGTATCATGCCTTTGCCGGGGGGATGCACCATAATTTGGGACCAGTTGAATGAATGGCAGGTGTTCATATATGCCATGGATAAAACCCAGTGGGTCTATTTTATAATATTTATGTTGGCTAATAAAGCCTTAGGACAGCTGCCTGGCTTGATCTGCCTTATATGAGGTAAAATCAAGAACCAAATCACTGTGGCAATACAATGTGCAACCTCTTAAGCTTCAGAGAGCCTGAAATTCTTTGAGATGTCTTTGTAAGTAAGTTTGTACTTGAGAAGTGTGTAACCTCTTCAGCCTCAGAGAGTGTGCAACTCTCTGGGAAGGTTCTACTTTTGCTTATTTCTTTTATTTCGATAAATCTCCTTTTCTTTCATCTATATTGGTTGAGTGCGTGTTCTTCTCCATGTCATAAGATCCCAAACTTCTCAGCCTGATCAACTGCTCCTGGGTAAATTGAAATCCATGACTATATATTGTCACCAGTGTCATGAGAGGTATGTCTCTGTATGCCAGTTATTAGGAATATGAGTGGGAGGGTGCTGTTTCACTCCTGTACTACTTGTGGGCTTCCCATGGGCATCTAGTTGGCCACTGTGCAAACGGAATGCTGGACTAGGTAGGTCATTCATCTGATCCTGCATGGCTCTTCTTATGTTCTTATGAGGGTGAAGTGAAAGAATCCTTAACCAAGAAAAACTAAGCCCAATAGCTGCTTAAATGACATATTTGATGATTGGTGACTCTTCTTTGCTGAAAGAGCATCCTGGAAGCAAAAAGTAACCAATACTGGATGCAAAACAAAACTTCCTCCCACTCTTCCCTTTGCACTTTTCAGTATGCCTCCCCTAATTTAGTTCTTATGCTGTTTGTGCTTGCTCACAATGATTCACCTCATCCAATTGGCTGGCGGCCCATTTCAACAAGACGTCGGGCATGTAAAAGAACTTACTTATGCTGCTACATCATGTCTGAACTAGAGTTGTCAGTGAAGTTCTCCTAAGCTAGGCTTGGGGAAGAACTTCAGGGGCTCGCAAAAGTCCACTTCAAATGAGAGGCAAGCGTTAAAGCCCCCCCAATTCTTTCCTCCCCATCAGCCCATCCCCCCTAAAACCCTCCCCCAACCTCTCCCCACCTTTCAGCAGTGGTGGCAATTGCAGTAACCCTCAAGAGAACTACTTCTCCCATGGGCCCCTGGCATTATGACCACCATGCTACTACTCAGTACACTAAGACAAGTGGGTGTATAGACTAACCTCCTCTCCTCCCATTGCTGCTGTTCTCACCTTGCCAGGTGAGGAACAGGAATGTGGTAGTGTTTGGGGGCGGGGGGAGTGTAGTTGGCAAAGAGGGCTTCTCAGGTCAGAAAGGGCTAATGGTTTTGCATGCTTCATTTATCTGAGGCTTGGCTTGCGGGAATGCTCCGAGTTCTTCCTGATTTGGGGGGAGAACCCCACATCATATCTAAGTTAATCTGAGGTGAGTGGGTGACAGCTAAATCAGGTCACTGCACCTACACAGGCAGCATTAACTTAACATACAACTGGAGCACCAATCCCTGACATGCTGGCATCTACTTATCTGGTGGTGGTGGTGTTATTGTTCAGTCATGTCCGACTCTTCGTGACCCCATGGACCATAGCACGCCAGGCCTTCCTGTCCTGCGCTCTTTCCCAGAGCGTGCTCATCTTCCGGCGTCATATCTTTTAGCTTTGTGATAGGTTCCATGGGGTTTTCTTGGCAAGAATACTGGAGTGGGTTGCCATTTCCTTCTCCAGTGGACCACATTTTGGCAGAACTCTCTGCCATCTTGGGTGGCTCTGCACGGCATAGCTTATGGCTTCACTGAGTTATGCAAGCCCCTTCGCCACAACAAGGCAGTGATCCATGAAGGGGTATCTGGTGTTAGCATCTACTTAACTGTGATATGGACCATCCTGGCTTCCCATTCAAGCAGTCCTACTGTACACATTCCATCTCCCTTTTCACCAACATTGAATTTAGCCTACATTTTCATAAGAGAGACTAAGAGAGCAAAATCTAATTTGACAGTTCGGGGTGGGAGGAAGCAACCCTTATGAATCTCATGCAACTCCAGTCAACTCAAACCATACATTTATGGTTCATTATATCACCCCCAGAGAAGTTTATAAGCATATAACTCTCAGCTGTTTGGTGACTTTTGTGCGTTTGTGTAATTAGAAACTTTCCCTTGGCTTCATCCACCTGTTTTTCTTCATCCCAAACAGTTAATATTTCCAGATGCTGATCTACTTCTGTGGATTGATTGGACTCCAGATGCACAGCCAATAAGTGTTTCTCTATTAGCTGAGGGATCGTTGGAATACGTTCCGTTGCAAACAACAGCTGCTGGACACATCCAGCCCAGATGGCTTCCTGGAAGCAGTGTTCTTAATGTAAGTAAAAGAACTATGCAAACTGTGTGTGTCAAAACCCCAAGTGATACAGGGCTTGCCTGCTTTCATGTTTAGTATAAGACCTCAAAACACAGGCTATCATTGGCAGAAGATCATAAAGCTGGACTCAGATTTGAAAGGAATGTAGCTCTTTTGTGCTGCTGTTGAAGACCTTTTTTGGCATAAAAGGTTTACTTACTGTTAGGCACCACACAGAGCACTGAGAAAATGGGTCTGTGGCACTAGAGGCTGGTGGCTCCGATGTCAGTGGGGCATTGAATCCGCTCCGGGTTTCTGTCAGAACCAGTTAGAACTCTAAAGGAGCCAGAGCTCCTTTAGAGTTCTAACTGGTTCTGACTGAAACCCAGAGCGGATTCACTGCCCCACTGACATGGGAGCCACCAGCCTTCACTGGTCTGTGGTTGCTGAGCTTACACACCAAGGGCATGATCCAGCCAAAGTGAAGGAGATGTTAGTCCCATTGAATACATTGGTGAAGCCTCAGAGGAAAACCATGCTTTCCCCATCCATGAACGATTGCAGCCATTGGCACTTAATTAGCAAAGGGCTTCTTAAAGACTAACCAATATACTGCAGCAAAAGCAAATCTGTTGCTGTTTAAGGTGCCACCAACATATCTACTCCTTTGGAAATAGATGCTTGGATACAGTGCTGAGTTGGATGAAGACCAGTAAACTGAGTTTGAATCCTGGCAAAATGGAAGTACTGTGGGTAGGTGGGTCACATGGCAAGGAAATAGGTTAGTTGCCTGTTTGGGATGAGGTTGCTCTTTCCCTGAAGGAACAGGTGTATAGTTGGGAGTACTCTTAGATTCATCTTTGTCACTGGAGGTTCAGATGGCCTCAGTGGCTAGAACTGCCTTTTGCCATCTTCCGCTGGTATGCCAGGCCAGCCATGGCCACTCCTGGACCGTGCTAGCTTAGTGATCAAGGCTGGATTATGTAATGCACTCTGTGTGAGGTGGCCCTTGGGTTTGGTCCGGAACCTGTGCTAGTACAGAATGGGGTGGTGAGGCTGCTAACTGGGGCCTCTTTCTGACAGCAAGTTACACTAAAAGAATGGCACTAGCTGCCAACAAGCTACTGGGCCAAGTTTAAGGTGCTGTTGCTAACAAAGATCTTATGCTGCACTTTGTGATTTTAATTTTTGTGAAGCACCCAGAAAGCTCTGGCAATTGGGCAGCACAGAAATGAAATGAATAAATACAATATAAAGCCCTAAACAACTTGGAACCAGGTTATCTTAGGTATCGACTCACCTCTTCTGTCCATGCCTCATCTTTGCAGTCATCGGAGGAAGCGCACCCAAGGATGCCATATGCTCCTGAGGTTTGCCTCAGGTTAGCATCGCAGCAGCCAGCCTCTGCAATGCGTTACCAACTGCCATTAGATAGGCCCCCATTGTTCTGACATGGAAGGAGCAATAGTATGTGGATCAATCGCCTCCAACCCCAGGGTTGACTGCCTATTCAGTGCAGGGCAGGAGGAGTGGATCTCCTCCTTGCTCCCCCCGCCCTGCTTTCATGGCTAGACAGCCGATTTTGGGACTTCGGAGTGTGAGAAGTGGTGGCCAGATGACACATACGATGTGTCATACCAGCATTTCTGACCTCATCGCCCCGGCCCAGCCTGTTTTCACCCTTCCACACTGCTCTTATGAGCGTGGAGCATAGGGCCAATCCACGCTGCCTATGAGGCAGTGGGGGGGGGGGTTCCTGGGAACCAACCTATCCTATGGCCATCTAGCCACTGACTAGCAGCCATAGGATTGCACCCTTAGACATCTTCTCAAGAACTGTCTCTTCACACAGGCATTCCCTAAAGTGTGACCCAGCCAGCTACAGTCTGTAGTGTACAGTGGAGTGTATAGTTTTAGAACTGATTAGCATTTTTATGATTGTGTAGTTTTAATGTTATGTTTTATTGTCAACTTGATAGTATAACATTGTATGTTCGCTGTTTTGAAACATTACGAAAAGAGGTACATAAATCTGATAAATAAGTAGACAACTGTACACTGAAGATCCACTGATTTCAGTTTGAGCTGACATATACCTAACTTTATCTGGCTTGTGCTCTACTGATACATATACCTGCTCCAAAGCATTTCACTAGGGATGTCGGGATTTTGAGAAATCCATCCCGTGTATGTTTCATGGATTGTCTAGTGTCATTCGTTCTGGTGTCCATTCACCAATGGATTCAATTTTTTTCATTATGCAGAAAAATATACAAATAATTCCATAAAGGAGTTCGGAACAGTTTACGTAATTTACATTAGTAAGTAATATTTAGCGTATTGTCCCCCATTCTATTCAACTTTTCCCCATGTATATTTACCAATCTCAGCAGAAACTTGCATATTTTCCTATGAATAAATTTGTGTAAATTTTGAGAAAGTTAAAAAAAAAAAAAAAAGATCCAAAAGTCCACAGACTCCGCATGGCCTGAGGAGGCTAGTCCACAGCAGATTCCGCAGGTCGGATTCTTAGAAATCTGAACTCATTTAATCTGTCTCAAATTTTTTCAGCATCCCTACATTTCACTGATGGTTTTATTTATTTATTTATTTCATTTCTATACCACCCAATAGCCAAAGCTCTCTGGGCGGTTCACAAAAATTAAAACCAAACAACACACAGTAAAACAATTTAAAATATATAGAACATTAAAACCACAATATAACAATACAACCACAATAAAACCTAGCAGCAGTGCAGGAGTTTAAAATACAGATTTAAAACAGCAAAGCTAAAAGTCTAGAAAGCTAAAATGCTAAAATGCCTGGGAAAATAAAAAGGTCTTCACCTGGCGCCGAAAGGAATACAATGTAGGTGCCAGGCGAACCTCACTAGGGAGCTCATTCCAGAGCCGGGGTGCCACAGCAGAAAAAGTGCTCCTCCTAGTAGCCACCTGCCTCACTTCCTTTGGCAGGGGCTCATGGAGAAGGGCCGCTGAGGATGATCTTAAGGTCTGGGCAGGCACATATGGGAGGAGGCGATCCTTCAGGTAACCTGGCCCCAAGCCGTTAAGGGCTTTGAATGTTAACACCAGCACTTTGAATCGGGCCCAGAAATGGACTGGCAGCCAGTGCAGCTGGAAAAGTACTGGCATAATATGAGCTCACAGGCCAGTCCCTGTTAACAATCTTGCTGCCCTGTTTTGGACCAGCTGAAGTTTCCGGACCGTTTTCAAAGGCAGCCCCACGTATAACACATTGCAGTAATCCAGACGAGAAGTTATCAGAGCATGGATAACTGTAGCTAGGCTATCTCTGTCCAGATAAGGGCGTAGTTGGTATACCAGCCTAAGCTGATAAAAAGTGCTCCGTGCCACTGAGTTCACCTGTGCCTCAAGTGACAGTTCTGGATCCAAGAGCACCCCCAAACTACGAACCTGATCCTTTAGGGGGAGTGCAACCCCCTCCAGAACAGGTTGAATATCACCTAGCCGGGCAGACAAACCACCCACTAACAGTACCTCTGTCTTGTCTGGATTGAGTTTCAGTTTATTAGCCCTCATCCAGTCCATTACCGTGCCCAGGCACTGATTCAGAACAGCCACTGCCTCACCTGGGTTTGATGAGAAAGAGAGGTAGAGCTGGGTGTCATCTGCATATTGATGGCACCTCAGCCCACACCTCTGGATAACCTCCCCCAGCGGTTTCATGTAGATGTTGAACAGCATGGGGGATAAAATAGAGCCCTGTGGAACCCCATGGCACAATTGCCATGGCACAGAGCAATAATCCCCCAGCACCACCTTCTGGAATCAGCCATCCAAGTAGGAGCAGAACCACTGTAGTGCAGTGCCTCCAACTCCTAACCCAGACAACCTATCCAGAAGGATACCATGGTCGATGGTATTGAAAGCCGCTGAGAGGTCCAGGAGAATCAACAGGGTCACACTCCCCCTGTCCCTCCTCCCAGCAGAGGTCATCCCACAGGGCGACCAAGGCTGTTTCCGTTCCAAAACCAGGCCTGAAGCCCGATTGAAATGGATCTAGATAATCCGTTTCATTCAACAGTGCCTGGAGCTGTCCTACAACCACCCGCTCAAGCACCTTGCCCAGGAAGGGGATGTTGGCCACTGGCCTAAAATTGTTAACATCCTCTGGGTCCAGGTTAGGCTTTTTCAGGAGTGGTCTAATTACTGCCTCTTTTAAAGCAGCAGGCAGCACTCCCTCTCTCAAGGAGGAATTTACAACCTCCTGGACCCAGCCAGACATCCCCTCCTTGTTTGATTTAATAAGCCATGAAGGGCAAGGGTCAAGCACACAAGTGGTCAATTGGACTTGGCCAAGCACCTTGTCCGCATCCTCAGGCCTCAGTAACTGAAACTCATCCAATAAAACTGGACCAGACGGTGCTCTGAACGCCTTTACCAATGGAACTGCATTAATGGTGGTGTCCAATTCATGACGAATCTGAGCGACTTTATCCTCAAAGTGCCGTGCAAACTCATCACAGTGTGCTACCGAGGGTTCCACTGTCTCTCTCCCTGGCCCAGAATGTAACAGGCCGCGAACCACTCGGAAAAGCTCCGCTGGACAACACTGAGAAGATGCAATGCTGGTGGAAAAGAACTGTCTGTTTGCCACCCTCACCGACACAGAGTAGGCTCGATAGTGGGCTCTTACCTGTGTTCGGTCAGACTTCGGTCACGAGTTTTCCTCCACCTGCGTTCTAGCCGTCTCCCCTCTTGCTTCATTGCGCTCAGCTCAGGTGTATACCAAGGAGCTGGCCGGGCTCTGCTCAGAGGGAGAGGGCACTTGGGTGCGATCGTGTCAACCGCCCGAGTCATTTCTGCATTCCACAGAGCGACCTGGGCTTCGACAGGAGCACCAGCCATACCAGCAGGAAAATCCCCCAGAGCCCTCTGGAATCCATCGGAATCCATTAATCTCCGGGGGCGGACCATTTTAATAGGTCCCCCACCCTTGCAGAGGGGGAAGGCTGCCAGGAGTTTAAACCTCAGCAGGAAGTGATCTGACCATGACAAAGGGACAGATGTTAATTCCTCCACTTTCAGATCACCATCCTCCTGCCCAGTAGAGAAAACCAGATCAAGCGTATGTCCTTTTATATGCGTTGGACCGATGACATGTTGGGACAGCCCCATGGTTGTCATGGCGGCCATGAAGTCCTGAGCCGCCCCGGATACAGCGGCCTCAGCATGGAAGTTGAGATCCCCCAGGACCATCATCCTAGGGGTCCTGGTTCTCTTATATCAATCTTGCCCAGACCCTAATGCCCTTTAAACGTTCTCCCAGCCAAATGAGAGCAGCTTACCTGAGGCTTGCATCTAAATGATGTAAGTAAAAGGGCTGATTGGGTGGGTCTTGCCCACAAATCAGCACCCTCCAATTTCCAAGGATGTAAATAAGCCAGAATCTTCACCTACAAGCCATAGAGGTTTCTTCTGTTCTGGCACAGTGGTTCTCATCATAGCAGAACCTTTGGAAATCACCCATTCTTGCCTGATTTTTCATGGTACTTGCTATCTATTTTGGGCATTCGCCCCAAATTTCAGCTGCTGACAACCATCTACACATTCCTTCTAGAGTCTAAATCCTGTTTTAGCATCACACACACACACACACACACACACACACACACACACCCCAGCATCTGTTTTCCAGCAAATTCCTTTGAACTTGAAGGACCTCCTATTCACTGGAAATGTGTTGTTCCTCTTAGCAAATAAACCACATTCTCAACATGCTTATAAACACAGAGCAGCTGGAGATGTCTGTTTCTTCACATCCATAGAAATATCCCTCTAATAAAGCATTCTGACAAATTCCAGGCTTCTCTCTGCTCATGTGATCCTGAGGAATTGGCTGTGGAGTAAGTGAACAGAATATAAAATGTCCCTTGTTAAGGCCGGGGGAAGAGGGATCAGCGCAAAGAAAATTGCAGTACATGATGTTCATTTCTGGCTAGCAGAAACTATGCATGAACTATAAGGCAAACAGATTAATCCCACTGGAGGGAGAATGAAAAAAAAAAAAAAAAAGACCCACAAACCACAGGTTTAGCCTCTCTCCCTAGTTCATCAGTTTCTTGGTAACAATGAGATGAAAGCACCTGGGGAGAGAGGCAATACTGGAAGCAAAAGTGTTAGACTCTACTCTAAGCCAAATTCTCCTCCTCTTGGTACCAGTGTAAACCCACAATCCAGTCCCTGGGCTTCAACAGGATTGTATCCAGGGTTATTGAAACCCCTGCTGATTTTCTCCAGTCAACACCATTTTTGTGTGAAGTTGGATCTGCATGCAGTCATCCTGGTCACAGTTTAGCTTAGTTTTTAGTTTGGTATCCACCCTTTCCATTGGGCTCAAGGAGGCTAATAAAATTACAACTGCACAAAACAGTTAGAGCACTGCAGTCCAAAATAATCGCGAACAAAAGAAACATCATATAGACCATGATTCCTAATGGAAACTTGGAGGTGTAAGATTTGTAGACAGAAGACTCCAGAGGAATCCAGGCATTCTAGCCGCTGGCCATGAAAATATCCAGGAGCTGAGAAAAGGCTTAAAGATGCATTCCAACATTCCCTCCCCTCTGCTGAATTGCAAGCTGTTTTTGAAACTCCTCCAGTTATAGAAGTTACTTGTGTGATACAACACAGGCTGGTTGCTGTTCAGGCAGGGGAAGAAAGCTGTACTGCTCACATGGAAGTAGCCATTCTGTAGATCACGGCCAGGTTAATAGGATATGGACCTCAGCATATCACCTCTCAATATTCCCCTGGATATATCCCTCGGATCAGCTCTCTTGGAGTGCCTAGGTTGCTCTTTATAGGAAATTTTTTTATCAAGTTCAATTTTCACCACAAAAGTTGCCATTGGGGGAGGGTGTATGGTAACGTTCATGGAAAAAAAGCCTTCCTTCCACTCTTTTGAATGTTTTTCCATGCATCCCCATTGCCCAGATAACTGTGCTGACATTCCATGCCTTGCCAGTGTCCTGGCAGTTTCTTTCCCCACCAGCACCTCATGACTTTCACCTCTCCAGCTCTAACCACATGTATTGGAGAAGTCTGAATCTTTGGAGCTAGATGTCCTTAGGGAACAGGCCACCTCAGAAGCCCCCAGTACTACCCAAGATGGTCCTGACACCTCAGGGGCGATACCTTCAGATCTGCCTCCACAAGAGACAGAGAGCTCAGCTTCTGAGGCAGAGAGGGATACTGAGCCCTCACCTAGCCCCCAAGAATGCTGGTGCCTTTAGATTCAGGCTAGGACAGTGGCCAGGTGAGGGAGTGCCTACTTGTTAAGGTTATCACCTCAAGGGTAAAGGCTTCCTCATGAGCAAAGCCCTGGTTGCAAGTAGACTTCTGACAAAGTGCCTCTGATGAGCTGAACCTGAATCCTGGGTGGAGCTCTAGGAACTCCAGTTTATAAGTGAAGACCTGCTGCTTGTTGGATCCAGACCTTATTTCAGCTCCCAGTACCTTGAAACATTATTTCCTCTTGGACTGATCTCTTGTGCTGCTGAGTCCTGGACACTTGATAAGACCCTGCTTTTGGACTGGCCTTTTTCTGGACTGGTAATACTGCATTTTTTTTTTTTACCTTTGATTGCCTACTGACTTTGCTAAATAGCTTTGCTCCTAGTTTGCCCCAGGGCTGAGCCCGACCAGCCATCGCAGGACAATCCTGTTGAAAGTGATGAAGTAGGGAAGAGACTGATGGAGAGACACACTGTTCTAGCATGATTGTTCACTTTCCTGCTTCAGTTTGCTTCTTTTCCCTAAGCACATAACATGGCCACAAGGGCTTTTCTTTTCTTCCTGAGAGGAAGATTGCAGCAAGAAGCACCATTCAACCTGCCGAACAGGTGCATAAATTCAAACCTTAATTCTGAAATCTTGTACATAGTCGAGACCTCCACAGGACTGAGAAACCTGAGTGGAGTTTGAAGTTAATGACCTTAACAGAGACCAAAGGGATAGAAAACAGATGTTCTGTCCCAGTTCATGGATAAGTGGAGTCTGCAGGGCAGAAGATGAAGTAACAGGAGCAAACTTGCACAGAGATAGTAAGAAAAACAGGGAATAGTCATTGAGGTGGAGGAAAGGCATTTCAGAAATCAGAATGAACCTTAGAGAATCACATGGGGAAACATTTTAAAAACCTCGGGCATAGCGTGGGGGTGTTCATGACTCTTCTATCACAATTCCTTCTCTTTCCTGCCTCCGCTTCAGGGCCTCAAACTACATCACATCCACACAGGTATGTGGGATACAGGTGTTCAGGATCATCAGGGATCAGGCAAGGTAGCAAATCATCTGGAAGCAAAGATGAGAGACTGAAGTCTTGTATACTCTTATGAACTCCTCACTGCCCTGAGTACTGAGAAGTTCCACAGACAGCACTGCCAGTTTAGTTTCCTTGGATTAGAGAATGCTGGAGATTTTTAAATAAAATTTGCTCTACTTACAAATATACAGGTAAAGCATGAGTGGGGCAGTACATCTACTAATCTGCATCAGATCCTGAGAAATTGGCTCTGCACCCCAAGTTGCTTCACCTTCCACCAACTCGCAGCTCTCTGTCCCCAAATTCAAAACTGGCATTTTTCACACACATTATCTTACAGTCCCTGGCCTCTCCTCCCCACTGCTGCAAGTGGAGAAACATCTGTTGTCCTTAAAGAACACTCGCCTCTTGGGTGGGTGGGGTCAAATTCTGGATTCTAATCAGGCATCTATTTAGGCAAAACCAGAGTGATAGACCCATTCAAAGTCATCATGACCAGTAAATGCATTACAGTACCATGCAGGTGAAGGAAGCTTTCCAACAGGGCCAGTGTCAAGAGTAGGCATGGCGGGGCACATGCTGAGGGCCCACTGACAAGAGCCCCCTGGAGTTGCTCCTCTTCACCATGGCAACCTGCTTGTTCACCTGCCTCTTGCTCTGGCCCAGACAATGGTGATGGTCAGAAGGATGCCACTGTCTACTTGCTCCTTGGCTCTCTGCCTGTCAAGCAAGCAAGTGGTAGCAGTGATGAGAGAGAATGAAGAACAATAGCAGCTGGTGACAATGGTGCTGAGAAGGTAGACTCACTGAGGGAGGGGGGCCCATTGAGGTCCCAGGGCATAGTCTGAAGGCACTTGAGGCAGCCACCTTGCTGAAGCTAAGGAGGTTTGGGTCTGGTCAGTGCTTGGAAGGGAGACCACCTGGGAACCACATGTAGCCACCTTGAGTTCCATGATGGAAGAAAGGTAGGCTATAAATGTAATAATAACATTTTTGTAATGTATGTTTTTGTAATGTACATTTTGTAAATGTAATAATAGCATAAATGTAATAATAACAAATGTAATAATATAAATGTAATAATAATTGAGGGTCCCAAGGGCCCGCAAAAACCTGGAACGGGCACTGCTTCCCAATCTCAATAAATGTTGAGCTCATTCTTCCCACAGCTTTCCACAAGGTCAATGATTACGTCCACCTCTGGCATGGCAGTCATTGATTAAAATATCTGCTTAGGTACATGAAGCAGCCATGGGTGAACCCTTGTCTTTTGGCTTAACATCAGGCTATCTTTCTGGCAAACCAAAAAATTAAAATATTACATTTTCTCCCACCTTTGAGCCAAGAAGCTCAGTACATTGTTCTTCCCCCAATCCCAATTCGTGTTGTTAGATTAGGTTAGGTTCTGGTTGGCATTTGTGGAAAACAGGAAGCTTGATGAGATTAGCTTTGGGGCTGACCAGCATGGACCTTCTTATGTTCTTATGAGAGATAGCGACTGGACAAAGGTCACTATCATGAGCTTTCTGGCTAAGTGGGGATTTGAGCTCAGGTCTGGCACTTTATCCACTACAATACACTGGTTCTCGAGGTTGTTATGAGGTTCCATACACGACAGAGTGTAAGAGTGCAATCTGATGCATACTTACCTGAAAGGACGTCTCATTGAAATGTGGGATTTTGTTCCAAATAAACATGCTTAGGATCAGGATGCTGAGCACATTGGTCTTGATCCAGGTGTATGCATGTGCAGCAGCTGCCAGGACTTAGAGCACACAGCCCTGTCAGATAAGCTGCAGTTAGGTTGATCAGCTGCTTGGTGGGGAAGGGGCACTAAATGGAGTCCCCCACTCTTCCTTCTGAACAACTGGCTCTGTGCTTGCACAGCTCCACCTACTGCATCAGACTAGGGCAGAAGTAGGCAATGTGGTGTCCGAGGACATTAGTGCGCCACCAGACACCTTCTTTGGTGCCCACTGAGACACCCTACTCCTCCCAATTTTTATTTTAAAAATATTTTCATATTTTCTTACTGACAGTTGGAATTGCTTCAAAGTGAAGTGGGGGCCTCTGATTGCTGCTATCTTAATTTCCCAGGAATACCTCTGGGCAGGTTACTTGTCTTTTGTGGCTAGGCATGCCTTCCCATGGCAGCCATTTTATGGTTGTGCCCAGGAGAGCTTCTCAAATTTCCAAGTGTGCCCATGGGCCCAACAAGTTGCCTACCTGTGGATGAGGGAATCATATAGCATTGATTTATACATGTGAGTCCTCATCCAAGGTACAGAAGCACATATAGCCCGGAACTGATTTGGGGTTACCTACACCAGAAATGATTATAAACATTATCTTTTGTTATATTAATTCACACATTGTGGTTCCTTACCAAGATCAGATCCCAGTGTGCTTGAAATTCAATTCCAAAAATCTACAATAAAGTAGGCCACCAACAAACCACTTAAGTAGAATTTTTGAACTGAGCCAACTGTCTTTTTTTTGTTTTTCCATATCATGGTGCACTTCAGACACAAAGCTATGGCTTATGCAAGATGGGTCACTTTCCCCAACCTGGGGACTTTGGGGCACACTTCTGTTTCTTAGAGATCCTTGTTTGTTGTACAGAGGTGTGATTGCTACAAAATCAGCCAAGGAGCCAAAAGGTTGGACATCGTACAGTCCAAGTTAAACAGGATGAAGCCATTAGAGGGAATCCCAGGAGCAGGTCTGCGAGGTAGAAAATTATGCCCCCGTGTATCTTGTTTAACTTGGCTATGTTATTGTGAATAAGTAGTTAACATAATTAATGCATTTTTCACTGTGGCTGTGAATGGCTTATGCTTTATTGCTGTTTATGGCAGCCAGATCTCCAATGGTGTTGCTACATTGCCACCTAGTGATGAATACGTATATTAAAAAAAATACCACTTGAAGGCATGGTTGAGAAAGGGGCACAAACATACAAGAAAGCTGAAATGGATTTTTAAAGGTTGAAGCTTTCATAGTGCAGTTTGCTTTTTCCAACTAGCTATGCAGCTGAGTGATCATTTCATTTTGGATTAAAATTAAATTAAAATTGGAAGGAATTTCAGTGAGCCTGACGGGATGCACAGCTGAACAGAGATTAAGCCCTGTCACCTCTGCCGAAGCTAATCACCTATTTCTGCATGAAGGGTGGGGAGGGGGCATCTGGGCTGAATCTGGCAGATATGGAATTGTTTTTCCTCCTCTGCAAAGTTTGCATGGATGAAAGGCTAGGCCCACAAGCAGAAAGCTGTCTTACTATACTGAGATTTGGTCAAGGGACCATAGCTCTAGGAGAGAACTCATGCTCTGGATAGAGAAGGTCCCAGGTTCAATCCTTGGCATACCCAATTGAATTATTTCAGACAGGAGGACCAAGATAGACCTCTCTGACTGAGACCATGAAGAGCAGCTGTCAGTTGCAGTAGACAGTACTGAACTGGATGGACCAATGTTAAGAGTCATTCTAAAGCAGTTTCATATGACTAAGAACAACTAGACACCTGCAGCCAAAGAACTGGCTCAGTAGTTCAAAGCATAACTAACATTCAGCCTCTGTCTCCCACTATAGCTACTCTTGCCCATAGGGGAAAGCATGACATTTCAAGCCCAGGTAAATGGACAGCTTTCTCTTCTCTAACAGAAGCCAGATCACAAAGAATCTGACAGCTTTGTTCCCTGACATGTTGGAATGTTCATGAGTATTCCATGCCTTCACACCAGTCCAGCTAATCATTTTCAAAGGTTCTGCCATTGCAACCACAATACAATGAAGGTGATATTAAGAGAGCGATGCTTTGACTTAGATTCCTGCATTGAGCAGGGGGTTAGACCCAATGGTCTTATAGGCCCCTTCCAACCCTACTATTCTATGAGGAACCTTATTTGTTAAATATGTTTATAGTACTACCCACATGTAATAACACATGTGATAACACATTGGGAGTATCTGCAAAATGTATTTCTTTTTGTGATGTATGTAAGGCCAACAGGGCTTGAGGAGGGGCAGTACAAAATATCAATGGGAAAATATCAGTGGGTGAAAGAGTGCAGTGCGGGACACAAAAATCCTTTTTCCTGGCCACTGAAAGGCAGTTCTATGCCCCTTTCTTAAGTCTTCAAGCACATCTTGCCTGCACATGTTCACATTAAACACAATAAAGGAAGACATAATCTACATGTACAATGCTACCAGAAGGAAAGACCATTTGGAATCTTTCTTATTTTTTCAAAAGCAAGCAATTCCTTAGGAAAAAGCTAGTCGATAGAATGAACAGGATAAATGGAGAGAATATATCCCTACTAGGTGGGTTATATGTAGTTTATGGGCCAAAATGTGTTTGTATGTTGCAGATTTCCTTACAATCAACTCCAAGGCATGGAGAGAATTGGGCTAACTTTGAGCGCAGGCTGCAGATGATGTGTTAAGTGAGGGCCACCATGCACAGAATGTGGAGCGTTCAGCTACCAAAGGCAAGAGCTGACACCTTTGGCAACAATATTATACTGGCTGGTTGCCATAAAAATGCAATGCCCTGTGACCGAGAAGGGGTTCTGTCATTTCCTATTCACATTAAAGCTGGAAAAGCTTAAAGATGATGATGAAATGACTGCCTTTATTAATTTCCAGGGTAATTAGAACTTAGAGGGTGAAAAAATGAGAAGAAGTTAAATCATTGCTACAATTTATAGCTTGGTAAAATGGGTGCAGACCCCACATTAACACTGCAAACACAGCTTCAACGATTGCATAAAGGTATATAAAAGCATATCACTCTGAGCAGACGTGACACATTCAAGCTGGCTATTTGCAAGTGGGGAAATGGTGGAGTAATTTATTTTTTAAATGGATTTTTTTCTTTCTATGAATGTGTTTGATTCCTTGATGGCTGTGGTGTACACCATGCAGGGCTACTGGTAGAGTGTGTTTAATCTGCACACCCCTAAATTGTTAATAAGGGCACAATCTTCTTCTTCTGGAGGTTTATGGCAAAGGAAGGCCTAAAGGCCCTATTACCACCACCTACTGACGTCAGATAAGCTCAGGAAGTTAACTCACAAACTCCTGGCTCAGTTACTATCAAGCATAAACAGCCAGATGGCAGAGATCACAGAAGACTGAATCTCTCAGATCTTAAGGGGAGCACCCAAATCCCCAACGGGAGCTCTCCTATCCCTCAGCATATTGTCAAGGGCTCCTTGGAGGCCTCCCTCAGTCTAATCCAGTAGCCAAGTCCAGACACAGACAAAGGGATTCCTTTCAAAACTTTATTCTTCTTTTACAACTTAACAACTCTACCGTTTGCAACTAGATCTGAGCAGCAGAGTACCTATGCCCTAAATTGGAACAGTTGGTCCCCGTTTGAAAGGGAATTACTGGCAGACCCCTGAACTTAAGGACTAGGGAGAGTCCCTCCCCTTTTCCCTTGGATTCTCTGGGCGCAGCCATTGATTGAGCGCCAACCGGGCACTACGCCTCCTTTCTGCGCCCTCCATTTGGCACTGCTCTCTGCGTCGGTGTCGCGTGTCCACCAAGTCTGCTGTCTGCGCTCTGTCACTCCCTGGACTGCTATCTAAGCTAGGAATGCTGGTGGGAGGAATCTCCGTCAGCTGTTGGCCCGGGGAAAGAGGAGCGCGCTCCTCTCCCAGGAGCGACTGCTCTTCCTCAGAATCAGAACTACTCTGGGATTCTAGGGGCTCAGTGTCCACCCTGACACATATGGAGAAAGGGCTCCCATTCTCTTAGACATTTTATACAATCCCATAGAATGTGATCAATTGTCCCTGATAATCCACAGGCTGCGCAAATATCTGAATCCACCTGCCCAATACTGAAGAGATTGCTTTGAACTGCACAGTCTCCAGTTAATACTCGAAAGACACAAACTTGCTGAGCTCAGCCTCGCTGATTAAACATTTTAAAGTCTCACAAATTAGGGCAAAAGGAGAAAACCTTGCGACCAGTACTGCTCTCTTCCCAATTTTTTTTGCCATCTTTGAATACACTCCCATAGCAGGCAGCTCTTAATTTCACTATGACATAAACGTACTTGCACATCAATAAAGGCCCTATTTAAAGCCTGCTTTGCTGTACAATCCACCATTTCATTCCCTGTAATGCCAACATGAGCTGGTATCCAACAAAAGCCAGCCCAAAGGGCACAATCCTATGTATGTTTAGACAGAAAAATAAAAGGCCTACAACTCCCAATATGCCCCAGCCAGCCATGGCTGGCTGGGGCATGCTGGGAGTTGTAGGCCTTTTTTTCTGTCTAAACATGCATAGGATTGCACCTTTAGAGTTTGTTTGCTCTCTATAGACTGAAGATGATAGTCAAATTAATGAAGGGCATAACCCAGCTGTGTTCCCCATCTTAAGGATTCAGTCCTATCGGGATGGGCATAAGCCTCCGAACTCGTAGGCTTCTGGGCATCCAATGAAGAGCAGGAGGAGCAGTGGAGGCAGTCTTCACCTCTGCACTGCTCCCGCTCTGTATTTTAGCTAGATGGGGGGGTTCACCCATTTAGCTGGGATGCATCAGAGCAGGAGGGAAGGAGGCTGGGGAGGTCTGAGGGTACATTGTAAGCCAGCCTCCCCAGGCCCCTCCCTGCCCACCAGCACATCCCCTTACCCTCCTCTCTGAGGTCACTTTTGCAAGCTCAGAGAGGCAGCCAGCATGGTTCTCTCCACACCAGCTGCAAGGGAGAGGAGAGCTCGGATTCCTGGGCCCAATGTCAGAGCGCTGTCTCCAACCTTGGATCCAGGAATCTGAAATTTCTGATGGTCCCCTAAGGCCATTGCTCCCTAGGATTGGTCCTTAAAGCAATGTATGTGTTTATTTCAAACATTTGTATCCCACCCTATATCATTAAGATCTCAGGGCGGTGTACAGATAAAATCCACTGAAACGGTATAAAACAATAAATAATTTAAATAGCTAAAAGCATATTAAACCATTAAAAAGCTAATACCAATTGATAAATCTAAAACAATAAAATAGTTTAAACAGCGTGCAACTTTAGGGAATTCAATTAGCCCTCAAAGGCTTTGGTAAAAAGTCATGTTTTAACTTGGCCCCAAAATGAAACCAATGTCTGCACCTATCGGGCCTCCAAGAGGAGGGCGTTCCACAACCGTGGTGCCACGGCAGAGAAGGCCGTCTTCCACATGTCACCATAGTGTATGTCTCACGCTGGTGGGATGCAGAGGAGGGCCCCTCCAACAGATCTCATTCCTCGGGCAGGCATATATAGGCAAGTTATTCCTGTTTTGATAAGTTGGAGGAAGTAACTGGATCCTTCTGGATTAAAGTGTGCGTAGCCATGTTAACATGCCTGCTACTAGCCTATGGGCAAAAATTTTAGTCTGAAATTTATAGATCAGCCTTCCCCAAGATGGTGCCCTACAGATGTTAGAAGTTGGACTGCAGCTCCCATCATCCCCAGTCAGCATGGCCAATGAGCAGGTTTGGGAAGGCTGTTATAGATGGACCCAGGTCCAAGACATAAGTCTTGTGTTCTTGCTTAGCAGTCCTCTAGCTGTTTTCTTCCCTTTTCCTGGCACAAAATTTGATGACCATACTTGGGGCCAATGCAGACATGACATGTAAGGTTTTTTTACCCTTTTTTATTCACCATCTCCTCAAAAAACATATGTCACATCCAGAATTCGCCATCTCCCGCCTCACCCCAACCCATATGCATTATAACTAGCAAAGGGATGCCCTTTTTGCGGACTGTTGTCTTTTTGTTGTCTGTACAAAATAGAAGTGTTATTTTTTGTCAGACAACCCTCTGCTGATGTAAGAATATGTGAGTTTTAGTAAAGGAACACTTTGCCATGTTGTCAAGAGTTGTGAAGCAGGCGGGGGACAAATTAGTAGAATCTCTAGGAATGCTGTAGGGGTCCGATGAGAAAATGAGAGAGATCCTGTCTTCCCTGTCTCTAGTGTAAAGAAAGCTAATACCAATCATCCAACTAGAGGAGCTCAAAAGGCCTCCTCCAGCTAGAAATTTTAGACCATCATAGCTCTCTGGTAGCTCTGTCTAGAGATGCCTGAGCGATTCCATTTTTTGCACATTCCAGTAAAAACTGAGGTGATCTGCACCTCCTGGATTCATGTGTGGATTGGAGCCTATTTATCCATTGGTTTTCACATCTCCCAAATGTTCTGACATCATATTTAAATACATATTTCCATCAGACTGGGTTTTTTCTCTTTTATTTGCAGGTTAATGCAGAAACCAGATAGAACAGACTTAGGGGTGAATGCATGCGGAAGTGACACAGATGAGAAATAGACCAGTTCTCCCCTCCCTAGCTCCAGATCCAGCTCTAGCATTGATCCTTCATTACCATGGCGGACCATAAGTCCTTCTATGCAGTGGAGGACGGTGGCTCCAATGTCAGTGGGGCTGTAAATCCGCTCCAGGTGTCAGTCAGAACGCTAAAGGAGCTATCCAAGGTGTGAATCTGACTGGTTCTGAAACACAGAGAGGATTCATTGCCCCACTGACACTGAAGCCACCAGCCTCCACTGCTTCCAGGAAGGTTTTCTGTAGGTCTTCCAGTATCATGTCGCAGGCTTATTGTTCTCAACCACATCTGTTGCAGCCCTGCTTGGCTTCCTCCCCTCCCAGTCTCTCCAGTTCTTCTGCCTCAACTCTGCCTCCCCAACACACACACACACACACACACACCAGAACCTTTCTCAGAATCTGGATGACTTCTCCTATTTGCCTAACAAATATGCTGAAGATGTTTGGTGGCAAACACAGGATTCCTAATTCCGCATTTGCTTCTGAGGTGCCAAATGGGAAGAGGTGGCATTTGCACCGGAGAAGCAGCGAGCAGGAGGAAGCCCCAACTATTGATAAACTTCTGCAACCTCTCCTCCTGACCTCACTAAATTGCATGTCAAAGGTTCAGGAGGAGGCTCAGGCTGAACATACTCCTGGGGTTAGTGTTCTTTCTCCAAGATGCATGCCATGTTGAAGCCTCTATAACCCCAGACTCAAGTAAAACCAGTTGGTTGCCTAGCATTTCTAGGACAGCTTCCATATTTTTTTTAAATATGCATCCAGGGCCAACAACCATGCTAAATTACACATGACTGATTGATTTGATTTGTACCCTACCTTCCTACCAAAACCAGTGGCATGCAAAGCAGCTTATGGGCATGATTAAATTGATTAAAACAATAAAATACATTAAAATAGTTATGCAATTGTTTGTGAAAGGCAAGCAAAACCCACCCTATATCTTGAGAGACAATTTTACCAAAATATAAACCTATGCATGCTAACAGAGTAAAAAAGAAAAGAAAAGAACATGCCATAGAGAGATTGGGGAACAGGAGAGAGTGCAGAAAACACAAAGCACAGGTGCCGTAAACCCCTCAAAAACAGCTAAGCATGTAACCAGGAAATCCTGCTACTACTGCCAAGCTATTGTGGTATAAACCACTTTGCCAACAGCCCCCTTCAAACCTGAAGCCAGACCTGCTGCACACCTTTCCTTTTATCTGCACAAGTAAAAAGAGTGAGGGCAGTATCCTACTGGCACTAGAACTAACCTAAAGTATGTTGCACTAGCGTAAGCTACCCCTCATGCAACATCAGTACCATTTGCTGGCAAAACAAGTTTTCGGGAGAACCTGTCATGCCAGCAAACATTATTGACATGCTACGGGCAGTTTATGTTCACCCAATGTAATTTACATTACTGCTAGTGTCAGTGAAGGCTGGTGGCTCTGATTTTGGCGGGGCTGCAAATGCATTCTGGGTTTCAGTCAGAACCAGCCAGAGCTCTACAGGAGCTATTCAAGGTTCTTAACCTATTTGGGGGGCTGGGTTCAGCACCTTGGATATCTCCTTTAGAGTTCTGGCTGGCTCTGATTGAAACCCAGAATGGATTTACAACCCCACCAAAATTGGAGCCACTGGCCTCCACTGGTTTGTGCTGAATAGGATACTGCCCTAACCTGAAACAGAGGGAAACAAACTGAAAGTTTAGGGAGGAGCCAAGCCCCAGAAAGGCTATGATTCTGGCCAGAATGTCTCAATACTTTATACTCACAATAACCTTATATAGTAGGCTAGACTGAGGGATAATGACTGGTTGAGCATCACCTAGCAAGCCTCAGGGCTGAGCAATGATTTGAACTGAGTTCTGTTGTTACAGGTTCTGGGCTAGTGTTGGGAATGCTCCTTCGCAGAGAGACCGAAACAACCACTAAATGCAGTGCTTGCTTCTTTATTTTGAACACAGGCACGCATGTCCACCTGGGTTTCTTTCCAATTAGTTCTTTAACGAACAGAGCTGTGGTGCCAAGCACAGTGCCAAAGCACAGCCAAGGACTTAACGCAAAGACGAGAGGCAACGTTTAACAGCATGTGCCTTGGAAACTCTCCAGCAAAACCACGTAGATAACTGACAGGTTTTTATCAGCGATCCAAATGAAAACACTGGCAAGCACAGCTCTTTACAAATGACAATACAGGAGATAATTCTCTTCTTTGGGATCCTGTTCAGTCCAACATGCAAGATCTCTCTGCCATTCCATGCTAGGAAGCAGTAGTCAAGTTTTCCCCAAGCTGGGAATTTTGGGGATCCTTCACACGGAGTTTTTATCCTGCTATGGAGATGGCTCACTCACGGAGGTTTGCGGGCCCTTTAGATGACGTCATGAACCTCCAGGCTGTCTCCTGCACTAAATGACCTTTATTCCGTTTTTAAAGAGATCAGAGATAACGAGCTATCAAATTGCCCTACTTGTGTTCCCTCCAAGAAAAGAGGAAAAGCCACAAGAGGAGCTAGATCAATGAAACATATGGGAGACTCAGATAAGGGGGAGAAGGAGGGGGAAAGCAGGGGGGGAAAGGAAGCGCCTGTAAAGGGAGTCCATTGTGATCCTGCATTTAAAATGGAAGCAGAAAGCCCTGTTTTAAATGCTGGATTTTAGGCTGGTGTACAGATGCTCTCAGGATTGCAGTTACCTCTGGATGCCAATGCTGCATCCACCAGGTGGACTGGCTGTGGCTCCCTTTCATGCATCCTGACTCATCTCCTTCCTCCCTCGCCGCTGCCGCCCATGCAGCTGAGGTGAGCTCTTTTTCTCCTCACTGGGCATAGCCTAGCATAGTGGCTCTTTCCCATCTGGCATTTCCTGGGAGCTGCAGCTGTTCATGAGTGATCCCAATTCCTGAGATCCTGCCAGGAACAACTTAAAGTCACCTCCCATGGTAGACTACTTAAGTTGCCAGGGCTGAATTAAAGGAGGAAGAAGCAGCTGGTGCCCCCGCACACACCCCACATCGGAGTTCCACACTAGCAACTAGCTACCCCTCCATAAGCCCTGGCACCACACCATGTTGAAATGATCATCGTATATTTTGGGAGCTATATATATAAATGTATGTATGTATTTCTTAAAGTATAAAAGAGTAGGAATGCTGGCAAAATTATCCCAAGACAGGCCTGGAAACAAACTTTGGGAGCTCATAAAAGTGGAGCTGTGTGCAAATGACCTCTTGAAATTCTCCACCTTACTTGTGGGAAGAGAAATTTGGGAGACAATTTCACCACATTTCTCCAGGGGGAGGATAAGTTCTCCACAGTTTCTCCCAGGTACGGCTCCCTATTGGCGGGGCTTGTAGCACAGCTTCTTTCTTCTTTGGTAAGGTTTGGAGGGGGGGTTTCGTGCTGCAACAGCATCCACTGTCTTGGCAGGCTGGCCCCCAGTTTGCATCCACGGCAATGCAGGTGGGGCCAGTGTTGTGTCTCACTCCAGGGATGAGATGGGGTTAGTGCTCTGCCAAAATCTGTCCTCCAATTTCCTCCCCCCATGAAAGAGGCTTCCATTGTTCTGCTTCATTCAGGATGTTTTATAATTTATTTTTGTGCTGTTTTTGAGCTTACCTAATCACAGCTAACCTCCCAGGCTGCCTGTACTTCCTGATCAGAAAAAGCCCTATTGGAGTCATTACCTATGTTGCCTTTCACTGGGCTTTAACTGAAGTGTAGGAAGCTGAGGAAGCCACAGGCTCCCAAAGAGATTATTGTACAATGAAAAACAGGGCATTTGTGCTCACTCCTCAGCCACCTCTTAAGTAAGGTAAGCCAAAGAAACCCAAACCCAACCCATGAAAATTCCTCCGAAATTTCTTCCCCACTGAATTTCTTTCCAAAAGCAATTTTTCTTCTTTCAAATTGAATGAGAATGGTCGAAAAAAATGTGGGATAAATTTTTGGCACAGCACTACATAAAAGCCTACTGCAAATGAGTGGTGAAATTTAAAAACACTTCTCGAGTTCAGAGCAAAATCCTAGTTAGGGTATACTGTTCATGATCCATGATAGCTTTCCTTTGGCCCTTCTACTCCATTTGATGGAGTGGAAGGTCACCCACAACATCTCTTCCAAGCCCTTACTAATCAAAGATAGCCCAGTGGCTGATATCACTTTACAGATTTTACATCCCATTTTCAATACTCTTGGCCTTTCTACATTGGTGGTGTAGGCAGACGTATGTGAATGGATCTCATGAAGAAAATGAGTTCTCTTGTGTTTTTCATTTGCTTGTAAAGAAAATGCATTAGTCATGATCCAGCAACCCCTTTTACTCATGCTTATGGCCTGCTACTGGCAGTGGGGCTTCAACCTTTATTTCTGAGCAGCAGAGCCCTATCTCCTCTATTTTTGTATGTTATGTTTTTTAAAGTGTACACCTAAAAATGAAACATGGGAAATATGAATCCTGCTAAGACCTAGCATAAGAGGCATCGACCTGTGAAAGCATGATATAAGGAGTGTTGCCCTTGAAAAAAGATACTTTGTTGGACAGCCCTCTTTCCCTTTGAGGTGGAACAGAGAATAAGCAGGCTCTCCCCAAGGCTACATGAAAAGAGGAACAGACCCAGCCAAAAGTTTCTGTGCTCTTGCCAAGAATTTGACACACTACTTCATCATGAAAAGTCAGGCTTCCCCTTGGTAACTAGTGTTGGATCTGCCCGAGTCTGAAAAATTAAATTATAGCAGGAGATTGAGTTTGAGGAGCACCAGAGAGTTGTTCCATAAGGAATCTGAAATGCTTGGACAACACCAAAGGATGATAAGGTGAGGCAGGTGTCAGATGGGGCATTGAAGTCTGTGCGGGCTGAACAAAACTGTCAGACACTGGGATCAGGTAGGGATGGGGGATAAATGTGTTCAGTTCACATTTTAATGCAAACTTAGGGCGCAATCCTATGCATGTTCAGACAGAAGAAGGTCCTACAGCTCCCAGCATTCCCCAGCCAGCTATGCTGGGAGTTGTAGGACTGTGTTCTGTCTAAACATGCATAAGATTGCACCCTTACCTACTTTTGCACTTTCAACCCGAAACTGTCATCCATCAAAATTCGTGCTTCTCCAAGTTTTGCAATGGAATTCTCCAATCAAAATGTGTATACAAAAATTCATATAATAGGGGAAATAACATTCAAAAGACCTCATGTTAGGGAAATTGCTTGCAAAGCATGTATGTATTAGGCAAAAATGCATAAAACAATGCATGTAAGGAGAAATGTACACAAAATGCAGAGACATTCCAAAAAGTTTGAGACAAAGTGAACTGAAGCCTGGAAAAATGAGAGGAACCAAAATGGTCAGATTCATTCATCCCTACCCTCAGGTGGCCTTTACCTTCCACTTAGCCTGAACTGACACTCTGTGTAACTCAAAGACAGCACTGGTGTGGAGAATGGTGAAGCTGGTTACACCAACAGGCTGGATGATGATGTTATTTTCCCCAAATAAACCTTGGCATTTGGCTCAGCTTGCTTGCACAAGTCATCTGGCAGAGGAACCTTGGGCGTGTTCCCAGTTTGCATGCACCCCTCTGCCCCTTGCTAGGCTCAATGACAGTTTCTTGGACAAGGGCCCTCAAAATCCCAAAGCCTGGTTTCTTAAGCATTATTTAATTTACTTATTGAGTTGCCAACTGGGATCTATGTCTAAATAGTCATACACTACTTCACAGTCACTCGGCACTGATTTCCTTTGTGACTAGCAATTGGGAATAGTTCTGTAAAACTTATGCAGAGGAATCTCCTTTATCTGGGAGTGCTTCCAGATAGAGGCCTCCTCGCGCTACCAGTCAACCCATCAGAAGGCACTGTGCAGATATTCCATCTTTTCCTCCTTAGCAGGTTTTTTTTTTTCTGGTAAGAAAAATCAAATGGAAGGAGTGGTGGGAAAACACAGAGGGGTTGCCAATGGGAAATGACATTGTAAAATTCTGTGAATGAGACAGTGCAATGGCAGAATATAAGCTTCAGGTTGGCTCCAGATTTAGTCACAGAGTAGACCCACTGAAATCAATGGTACTTTAGTTATCTTTAGAGTAGGTGCAGGGGGCCCAATCCAAACCTTTAAAGCCCTCCCAACCTCACCCCTGCCCTGGAGTCCTGATCAGGTTTGGGCCCTGCACACCTGTACTAGAGTAAAAAGTGGGGGGGGGAGAGATGTAGCTGCTAGACACAGATTTAAAATCTATTCTGCCCCTCAAAAGCATGGAATACAATGAGAGAATCAGACGTTTTGAGAAAATGGGAGCGTACTTGTGTACATGGGCATCCGCTCATAGGGGCAAGGGGGTGCAACTGCCCCTCCCCCCGGATTCCAGTGATGACATCCTTCTGAGGGCAGCAACAGTGGCTACTTGTGCTGTGCCTGCCCCATCTATCTCTGCTTTCAGTTTCCAGCCACGCAGGCAAGGCTCAGGACAGGAGGAGAGTAAATCAAACACAGGAGTGGGGGATGCCCTGGTGTTTAACTGGTGCTGCTGGAGCGTGTCCTTGTAAGGCAAAGAGGTGGCATCAAGCAACAGCACGACCAGGCTCCTCCATGCCAAAGAAGCTCCATTCTGAGAGTGCAACGGCACCTCATGCTGCACATGCCTGCCCCATCTATCTCTGGTCTCCGGTTCCCTGCAACACAGGCAAATGAGGTCCATCCAGGGCAGGGCAGTAAGTTAAACCTGGGGAGGAGGTGAAGTGAGCTCATTTGAGAGTGGCTGCAATGCAAATAGTAGAACGTGGGCCTGGAAGGGGCAGTGGGGCCGGCTTTCTGGCAGGACCAGCCAGGGAGCTCCACAGCCTGTTAGGCCTTCAGTTTGGCAGCCTACAGGAGCACCTGCCTCGTAAAGCATCCCTCACTGACTGCAACTATAGAAATCACTGACTTCCTATGCTGTTCCATCTGGTATGGGCCCCAACTAAGTACACTTTAATTTAAAGTGAACCAATGAGTTGCTTTCCAGCCCACAGGTGAGGTGAGTTGGGGGAAGAACACAGGAATGTTGTCCATCTGGGAAGTGTGGGGACGGCGGGGGGGGGGGGATTTGCTTGGAAGAACCATCCCTGCCAATCCCAGAATAACATGGGAAGATGCACTTCTTATGTACACCAGCTTTTTGTGGCTTAACCCGCCCTGTCCCCACCTGTAAACATGCATAGGATTGGGCTGTTAATGTCAGTATGTGAAAGCACCTTAAAACCCTATGCTTTCACCCACAAAGATTCGGAAAGTGCTGGTGGGGGGAAATAAAGGAACGGGAAAGATGGCTAACTGTCACATTATGAGGACAGCCGTTCCAAATTTCATCCATGTTCATGGACATCCAGAGGAGGGGCAGTTGATCCCCTGGGGATCAGCCATAATCTCCAGATTCCCAGCTTTCTTTCTTTTTTCCTTTTTTTTTAAAAAAGCAAGTCTATAGCCCTTGTAGAACCCAAGATATGAGGCAAAATGTGAAGCTGCTATTCTGCCTATTCATTTTGTGAGAAACTAGCCAGCTCCCACCTTTTAGTGTTTTTAACCAATGCAGGAAGTCACAGCAATGGTTAACACACACACCCAATCTGCATGTGTTGTTAACCCTTCTGGGTGTGTTAAGCCTTTTGGAGGGGTCTTCCCTGTTAGGAAGTAATTGTAGCCTCATTAAAAAAACACACACACAATTTAGAAATCCAGGAATATCCTGTAACTGGGTTTGGACAGTAGTGTGCCTACCAAAACACAAAAAGGTAGCAGAAAAGACAGGAGTCCATGATCTTTCTAACTCAGGTTCTTGTTGATATTTTTTCCTGAGTTTATAAACATTTAAAAATTACCTTGACAATGTGTGCAGATAAAGTTCAACATTATTATACCCATATTGCAGGAGGCAGGGCTGTGGCTGAGAAAGTGTGGGTTACACAAGTCCAACAAAATAGTCCAGTGTTGTTCTTATTTTGTGGATGGGGTGTATGTTAGAGTAGCAAATGACAACTCTGCAGTGTAGTTCAGTGTTATTGGTGTTTTAGGGAAATGCAGATGGGGCTGTGAAATTGATTGTAGCAGCAGTGAAATGTATTAAGGGTTAGAATGAGTTGTTGTGATACATATATATGGCTTTAAGAGAACCTGCCATTTTTAGCTCTTGCAGAAGGCCAAATGGAACCTCTCCCCATCTCAACACCAGCCTAAAATACCACATTTCAAATGGGGCTTTCTGCTTCTGTTTTAAATGCAGGATCACAACAAGACTCCCTTTATGTGTGCTTCCTTCCGCCGCCCCCACCCCCGCCCTTTCCCCCCTCCTTTTCCCCCTTATCTGAGTTTTCCATATGTTTCATTGGTCTAGCTCCACTTATTGTGGCTTTGCCTTTTGCACAGAGGGAACTGAAGCAGAACTCAAGTGCGATAATTTGATAGCTCATTATCTCTAATCTTTTAAAAAATGGAATAAAGGTCATTTAGGGCACAATCCTGTCAGGATAGGCAGCTGCCTCCAAACTCGGAGGCAACCGCCTATCCAATGCAGGGCAGGAGCAGCACGGAGGGGATCGTCCCCTCCACACTTCAGCAGCCCTGCATTCGTGGCTAGACAGCCAATTTTGGGGGCAGATGCCAGCCGATACATAGGAAGCATTGGAATGGCACTTCAGCCCTCCTTGCCCTGGCCTGGCCCCCAGGAACACCCTGTTTTCACTGCTCCGCACTCCTCTTCCAAGCGTGGAGCACAGGGCCGTTCCGTGCTGCCTATGAGGCAGCGCAGGAGGGGCTGAAGGTTGGTTCTCAGGGAACTGACCTATCCTGTGGCCGTCTAGCCACTGACTAGCAGCCATAGGATTGTGCCCTTAGTACAGGAGAGGCCCTGGAAGTTCATGATATCATCTAAAGGGCCTGCAAACTTCTGTGAGTAACCAATCTCAGTAGCAGGATAAAAGCTCCATGTGAGGAAGCCCTTAGTGTTGGCCTTGGAGCTGAGACAGTGTACCATGCAGCTCCATAGTGTTTTCTGAAGTACTGTAGAAATAAAGAAACCTCTTGTGAAGGTACCTGATGTACTGTGCATTGTCTGCAAAGCAGAGCCTAGCAGTGGGCTGCAAGCTGACCAGATCATCCCACCCCCACCGCAATATTAACCATGCCCTTCAACCCTGTAATGGCCTTTGGCACAAAGGGAGTCATGGAAAGAACTGAGGGTTTCAGCAGTGGGTGGAAAGACATTGTCTGGACACCAGGTGTACCCACTGAGAAACAACTGAGGAGTAGACCTAGTATAGAAATATCTGAGAGGCTAGATCTACCCATCTTGGTAGACCTGGTACCCAGGCCTTATCACTGCTCAGTCACCAGATCTACCAAGGGTATTGGCATCAGTTGTCTGATGCTGACAGGGTTTTTTAAAACTTTGCGACCGTACACAAAATGTACAGTTCAAGGAAAAATATGAAATTCCAAAAGAACATTGCTGTTGTTCAGAATTCAAGCCAAGCAAACGTTGCATTGTTAGCAGATGTAAAAAGTGGCTGGTAACAATGTGAAACCTGTACGAGGGTCAAGAAGCAACAGTAAGAACCAGACATGGAACAACTGAGTGGTTCAAAATTGGGAAAGGAGTACGACAAGGCTGCATATTGTCACCCTGCTTATTTAACTTATATGCAGAGTACATCATGAGAAACGCTGGGTTGGAACAGGTCACAGGTCAGAATTAAGATTGCCGGGAGAATTATCAACAACCTCCGATATGCAGACGATACCACCCGAATGGCAGAAAGCGAAGAGGATCTAAAGAGCCTCTTGTTGAGGGTGAAAGAGGAGAGTGCAAAAGCTGCTTTGAAACTCAACATTAAAAAAACAAAGATCATGGCATCTGGCCCCATCACTTCCTGGCATATAGAAGGGGAAGAAATGGAAGCAGTGACAGATTTTACTTTCTTGGGCTCCAAGATCACCGCAGACGGTGACTGTAGCCATGAAATTAAAAGATGCTTGCTCCTTGGGAGGAAAGCTATGGCAAACTTTATCCCCGTCTAATCAAAGCTATGGTTTTCCCAGTAGTAATGTATGGCTGTGAGAGCTGGACTATAAGGAAGGCTGAATGCTGAAGAATTGATGCTTTCGAACTGTGGTGCTGGAGAAGACTCTTACGAGTCCCCTGGACTGCAAGGAGGTCAAATCAGTCCATCCTAAAGGAAATCAACCCTGAGTGCTCATTGGAAGGACAGATACTGAAGCTGAAGCTCCAATATTTTGGCCACCTAATGCGAAGAGAAAACTCTCTGGAAAAGACCCTGATGCTGGGAAAGACTGAAGGCAAAAGGAGAAGGGGACGACAGAGGATGGGATGGCTAGATAGCATCACCGATGCAATGAATATGAACTTGAGCACACTCAGGGAGAAAGCGCAGGACAGGAAGGCCTGGCGTGCTATGGTCCATGGGGTCACGAAGAGTCGGACACGACTGAACGACTGAACAACAACAACAACAATGTGAAAAGTAAAGAGAGTAGTCCAGGCTACTCTAGAACCTTAAAACCTGATCAGGCATACTCATTTCTTCTTCCTCTGCTAAAGGCATTCCCCACAGACTCCACTGCTACTCTGTAGAGCAGCCTTCCCCAACCTGGTGCCCTTGAGATGTTTTGGACTTCAACTCCAATCAGCCCCAGCTAGCATAGCCAATGGTCTGGAATGCTGGGTTGCAGTCCAAAACATCTGGAGGACACCAGGTTAGGGAAGACTGCTCTAGAGAGTGTTCACCAATGTTTCCAAGATGAAGGAAATCATTCTAAGATGAGTCATGTGAAGTTGTTGATGTTATGATAAGGGCAGTGATGCCATAAAATATATGATATATTCTTAAGATAGCTGTAACGTGTTTGTGCATTTGGGGGTTTTTTTCTCTTGTTGCTAGGTGTTTTCTTTTATCCATCCCTCATTTCAAATAAAGTTTTGTTGGAGTTCTTCTTGAATATAACACTGTTCTGCATTAGTGCTGTTCAATTCCCACAACCTTCTACTGCTAGATGTAGGCAGAAAGAAAGTACACAGGTGTATTGAAGCAGCACGTGCTATGTGAGCAAAGTACAACTACTAACTGCTGTGCAGGTTTGCGCACGCGCGCACACACACACACACACCAAAAAATTCCAGCGGATGCCCGTGTGTGTGTGTGTGTGTGTTGTTGTTGTTCACATTGACCTGGAGCTATGTGATAGACGCAAAAGCCCCATGTTGGCATTCAGCTTACTCCCATGAGAGTTAAAATGGTGGTAGGGGCATGAGTGTGCCTGGAAACCTGACCAGGGCCTACCAAAGGTAGGCAGGGTTGGGCAAAAACTCCCGGGACTTACTCCTCCTTTTCACCATTGGAACCTGCTTGTTCACCTGCCTCTTGATCATGCCCAGACAACAGTGGGGGCGGGAGGAGGAGGAGCAGATACCACTAGCCACTTGCTCACTGCCTATCAAGCAAGCAAGTGGTAGCAGTGGTGAGAAAAAGGAGGAGGAGCAATAGCAGCTGATGACAGTGGCCATGAGAAGGTACCTGAGGGAGTAGGGATGTACAAAAATCACTTACCTGTTCGCGGATTATGTTTATGGTGGGGGTGTTGCAGAACTCAGAGTCAGAGAGACCACGGAGTGAAGGAAAAAGAGTTTCTTTATTTAACGCGTGGGCTTAAGGCTGGAATCACTTCCAAAGAGCCAGAAGCCCCGATTTACATCAGCACATTGTTTTTATAGATATTGTGACACATAGGAAACGGCTCCTCCTCTCCCTCCCGTGTGGGGTTGCAGTCTTCAACATTTCTTCTCCTAGCACCATTGTTTATAATACAAGAAATGGGTTATAGGGTAGCCATGATAAGCAGAGAACAGAAGAGAACAGCAGAGAACAAGATATACAATTCTATGACCTTAGCCTTTGTTGACAAGATAAGAAATTCCTGTGTCTCGTCATCTTACACACATATATTTCAGAGAGCAAGAGCTCAGCAAGAACATGAAGCATGAGACTGCATGAGGCTACTTAGTCTGACCCCCGATATGGCTGCTACATTCCCCCCTTAAATGCATAATTTCATTACAATTATAGCATTTGATTACACAAATAGACATTCTGGTTTGCGAAGCATAGCACAGGACTCTTATAGCAACCCTCTTACCTAATATCTTGTTGAGCTATTAGAGCTTAGAGGGCGGCAGTTTTACTAGCCAAGACATAAAACAGATTGGTTAAACAGCGCATAAGACAAGGAATGCAAAGGCATAACAGTATCTCTATGAACAACACTGGTAGAATTAGGATGAACAATGCCTTAAGCCAGCTAAGATCTGGAAGCCAAGGGGTTAACCAATTTAGCCAATTGTTTTCTTATTGTTATGTTAGCTACTATATTATGCATGCAGATTATTGATTTGAACATCTACAGCATTACTATTATTAGTCAAATTAAATGATGGAGGAGAAAAAGATAAAAAAACCTGTTTGCAGGTATATCTCTTGGCAAACAAAAATGTTTTACTCCAGTGATGTTAGCCAGGTGAAGCCAGTAATTATCAGCAAATCGCTGGGACAGATTTTCTCCTCTAGGGGCAGACCCCCCTTTTTCGCACCTTATTAAGGAAACACAATGCAACACTACTAACACTACAACACGCATGTTTGATCTTCTTAGGGATCTGACCGTACGCTGGGCAGCTATTTACCTGGCAAGCTGCAGTAGGGTCTAGTCCCCTTCTACAATTCTCCAGTTGCAGGTCTGACTGTACGCAGGCAGGGTGGACAGTCTCCCGGTGTGCCCACAGTAAGGTCTAGCCTGAGTTTTCTTACTGCTTTTTCAGAATAATTTTTAAAGGATTTTTTGAAAAGGAAAGAAATCCTTTCAAAGGATTTTTGTTTACAGTCTACTCCCCCCCCCTCGCTCTCTTGACTCGTGTCTAATGTATCCAGGGTTTAACTCCAGCTGCTTTTACAGCTGCGGGGGTGGAAAGTATGACAGTTTTTGGTCTTCTCCATTTGGGAGTTAAGGGGTTATTTTTTCCCTCTTTAACTCATACTTTAACTCCTGGTTGGAAAGGATGAACTTCTGTGATGGGAATTGGGGGCTTATTTTCTAAGACAAAGCGACGCTGGGCTTGAAGAACTTTGCCCAGTGTTTGGACTTCTTGTTTAAGGCTAACGTTTGCTTGCTCTTGATGCCGCTCCAGTGTCAATTATGAAATCAATGTCACGGCCCCTCACAGTCAATGTCACGGCCCCTCTCAAGCTGTCTTCTCTCTCGCCCGTTCTAGCCCCTTTGGTTTTCTCTTTGTGTATTTGATTCATTTTATTTGGGCATTCATGTCATCAATGTCCATCTTGTCCACACTGGGCACACTGTGCTTCTGCTTCTGCTGGGTCTTCTTTCATTTTTCTTCGTCCACGTCTTCTTGGGCCTCTGGGTCGAGGGGGGTATACTGGCGATAGGCATCTAAAAGACTCTCCAAGTATGCTCTGGGGCCTCGGTGGCACCTTGCAGCACTTTAGACACTTTGGTCATATTAACTGACTTTTTCATACCTGCCTTCGTGGCTTCTAACAGCAGGGTTTGATACTGGGTGAGGCGCTCTAGCCCCGCTTGTGTTTTGGGATTCCAGCGGTGGGGGGGGGTTACTTACAAGGAGACTTTATTGGGTAACTTACAGCACACAGGCGTACCTAATGGTTGGATCAGACAGCTTCTCTGAACCACGAGCTATTGGGCTAAATGGGTTTTATACCATACATGTTACCCATGAGGCAGCACAACACTAGCAAGCATTTTCAGCATAGGCTAGAAGTGTTTGGTTCTCAGGCACAGCTTTCTGTAAACAAACTTCGCTTCCCAAACAAAGTGCTTGATAACACTTTCATTCATTAGTATGGGAAGAGAAATCTCTCTCTTTCTTTTGCTTTCTTTTTCTTGCTGATCTGCCTGTATTGCAGATCATGTTTCAAACTTTTTACGTAAAACTTTCCCCTCTATTCACCAGCCTTGTCTCTTCATTTGTCTTTTTTTCAAGTTAAACTCACTTACTTAAACCTTTCTGCCTTACACTAGTCCCAATGACACACATTTGGGATAGGCTCTTCTTCTCTTTCTAGTTACATTTTCTTATTTTAAAAAACTATTACATTATTGTAGCTACTTTACCCCAGGTAATAAGCTCCAGATATAATCAGCTGTTTCTAATTCACCCTGGGGGCAACTATGGCCACGCTTCTTCTTTATAAATGTTCTTTCTCTTTACCTCTTGCCTTCTCTTTCTTCTTTTTTTCCCCCTTCTCTATCTGTCTGCCACTTTCTCTATTTCTCTGTCTTTTTCTACTTGCCTCTGTCTTTCTCTACTTGTCTTTGTCTTTTCTCTTGTCATCCATTGGGAACCACACTCAGTATCATTTGGAGTTGCAACTAACACTAATCTGCAAATATCACATATATTTTATGATATCTAAGAAATCATAAAATATACACAACAAACTGCAATTTGTTTCTGCAATTTAACACAATGAATGGAAAACACTTTTTGCATGGTAAGGCATGATGGAGCAGATCCAGCAATTAGGGGGGGAAAGCTCTCGGGGCTATCTATCACTAGACAAGCTAGCCAGGGATTTACAATATCACACACACACACACACACACCCCTCTTTTCTTCTCTTCCCCTTTAACTTGGTACACGACAGCAAAGTGCCGAAACTCAGGACACTGGGGGGTGATGGGCATCGCCTTATACTTGCATTTTTCAGGCAGCCATTAATCTTCTTCGGGGAGGCGGTGGGGTGATTTGCAGGACTCCAAAGGCAAGCTTCTCAGTTTGTTTATATTTGTAAATCCCAAGCTTAAAACAGGACACGATGAGGTACAGGGCAGCTAAATTTTTGCTTTGGCACGGGCAACAAATAACTCGGGTCAGCTTTCTTCGCTGGGGTCTCAAACAGGAAAACAGTCTTAATTTAAAGTTGTAACATCACTGACAGCATCAACCAGCTAGCTACACAGATCTCACTGTTTTTTAAGACAGTTACTCCAATATCTTCTTTTCTTCTCAATCAGGTTGGGTCTCCCAGCTTACACAGTTTATTGCAGCCTCCAGGAGCATGGTAGTAGCATGATTTTGGCTTGGCCAGGAACATGCTGTCTGGTTTCTCGGTCTCTTCAGCACACACACTCAGGCAGTCTAACACTGGACACTCAAATCAGTGAGATTTCTTCATTGCAGGGAATCCCACAGCAAAAGCTTAACGGTTACGCTCTTCAGAAATCATATAGCTGATGGTCTACAGGCTCTATGAAATTCTAGGACAGTTCAAAGCTAAACACGGCTACCTTGACAGAGATCTTCATCGTGGTCTTTCCGCTTCATTCTGCCTTGGGACAGTCTTATGGCACACTTTCTACTCGAAGAGGGGTCTAGCCTGTGCCCTGGGGGCTGATTCTTCACTTTTATTCTCCATTTTGCGCCTTCATCTTCTGGGTCTTCATTTTCAGTTTCCATTTCTTAGGGATTTTATTTCAATTAGGCAAGGTGATGATGTTGCACAACTCAGAACGTTGTGGGCAATTTTCCTGCCCCCCCCTCTCGGCACGCTAGGCTAACAGCTACTTCTTCGGCCTCATACTCCCACGCTTCGTTAAAAGCTGGGCTGTCCTGCAACATTTCTCTAATTAACAGCCTCAGATCTTGTTCTTTTTTTTCTCTCAGCTCGACCTTGAGCTTTTTGCTGTTTCCTCTCTCTATTCTGAATCCTTTTTAAAAAAATCTTTTTCCTTTTTTTTTAACATACATCTCAAGGGGGTGCAAGTCTTGCTTCTCCCACCTCCCATAGCCTCCCTCCTAAGATGAAGACGGACACAAAGAGGGAAGGGGATTGGTCAGTGAGTAAGGGGTCTCACTGACCGACACGAGAGGAATTTCACACCGCGCACTTTGCTACTGGCCTGGGCACCCGGACAGTCGACGGTATGCAACAGAAACCGCAGTAGCCACTCACACAATCATCAATTTCATCACTTCATTCATATGTCCCTGCCACCCACTTTCCCACTTTTCCACTAGAGCGAAGCAATTTCCTCAGCACCTTGCTGAGTATTAGTGCCTGTTCGGGAGAGTGATCAAGTCCCCCCTCCACCCCCAATCGGGTGGGTCACCTTTTGTATACGTATAGTAACACTGACCTTCTTCATAAGGCGGGGCCCTCTTTTTTTCTGCCCAGTGGCCTTTCTCCCGAAGGCGGGGCCCTCTTTTTACTCCATATACTTGCCTTTCTCCTGAAGGCTTCCAATGTGGGTTTCAACTCAATTGCAGCTGCAGCATGGGCAGGGCTCAAGTTCCTTCCTCCGCTTCCCAAGGTTCTCTTGCCGCTCGCTGCCGTTTGGGCAGTCCCGGCGCAGGCTTTCTCCCGTTCACCCGACAAAAAGGTCGGTGGCGCCAAGAAAGGGAGGCATGTGCCGAGCTCTCCCTCCCGGTGCGGCGATAAAGAGCAGGCAACTGCCACCTCTCTGTCTCAGAGCCTGCCACATCCGAGTCACAGCACCATTTATGTTGCAGAACTCAGAGTCAGAGAGACCACGGAGTGAAGGAAAAAGAGTTTCTTTATTTAACGCATGGGCTTAAGGCTGGAATCACTTCCAAAGAGCCAGAAGCCCCGATTTACATCAGCACATTGTTTTTATAGATATTGTGACACGTAGGAAACGGCTCCTCCTCTCCCTCCCGTGTGGGGTTGCAGTCCTCAACATTTCTTCTCCTAGCACCATTGTTTATAATACAAGAAATGGGTTATAGGGTAGCCATGATAAGCAGAGAACAGCAGAGAACAAGATATACAATTCTATGACCTTAGCCTTTGTTGACAAGATAAGAAATTCCTGTGTCTCGTCATCTTACACACATATATTTCAGAGAGCAAGAGCTCAGCAAGAACATGAAGCATGAGACTGCATGAGGCTACTTAGTCTGACCCCCGATATGGCTGCTACAGGGGGAGGCGTTCCGTCCCTCCCCCCGGAATCCTGGACGGGGGGGAGGCGCTCCATTCCTCCCCCCCCGGAATCCTCCACAGCCGGCTGTGCTCCGCGGCAGCTCCACGGAGCAGCTGGACAGGCCCAGCCAGGCCAGAGCTGTCTGCAGCCGGATTTCCAGCTGCGGAGGGCTCGCGGGGGGGAACGCGTATGCAAATGGAAGCAGCTACGGCCGCCGCCATTTGCGTTCCTTATTTTTAACATCTTAATCTATGTAAATAATTACGTAGACTAAGATGGCGAAAATAAGGGGAACGCAAATAGTGTAGTGGACGCTATTTGCGTTCCCCTTATTTTTACTGTCTTAGTCAACGTAATTATTTATGTAGACCAAGATGGCCCAAAATAAAGAACGCAAATGGCGGCAGCCAGTCAGAAGACCAGCTGCTGCAGTCGCCGCTGCTGAAGCCGCCACCGGAGCCGCCGCCACCCGGAAGATCCGCCCCAGGTAAGTCTCGTCCCGGGGGGATCCGTGGGGGGGCGGGGGGCAGGCCGTTCCGCCACAGATTTTGGGAGGCCGAATGCACTGGCATTCGGCCTCCCCAAGATCCGTGGCGGAATTCTCTGCCATCCCTATGAGGAGGGGAGCTTGTCCAAGGGTCCCCAGAAACCTGGAGCTGGCCCTGAGCCCATCTCTCAGCATCCACATCCATGCCCACTCAGTCCAGATGGGGAAATGAGAAAGAAAAAGTCAGGAAGAAAGGGATGTGGTGGTACTTTGCCAGGAATGGGGGGGGGGGTAAGAGAAGCCTTTAATATAGTATTAGCATAAGGTTATGAAGATTGAAAAGAAATAGTAGTCATCTGTATTTTCTATTTCTTTTTAAATCCTCTTTTGTTCTCATGTTTTTAAGAAATGGCCTAGTTCCTTATTAAACTCAGTTTGTCCAACTGCACAAAAACTTAGTTCCCACTCCACAAAATTTGTCTCATTAAGCATTAGGATAAATGCTGATGTGTAACAATAAATATGCTGTCTTGTGGTGTAATATAATGGTTCAGGTTGCAAGCTTATGCATGTTAAGAGAGAGAAAAGGACTACAGCTCCCAGCATGCCCCAGCCAGCCGTGTTGGCTGGGGCATGCTGGGAGTTGTAGGACTTTTCTCTCTCTCTAAACATGCATAGCATTATGCACTGCGAGTGTGAGCTGAGAAGCCACCAGTCCAAATCTCACCTTGGCCCTGAACTCATTGCAGGAAGGTGTATAGTTAAGCACAGTCTTGGGATGATGTTATACAGGCTGAAAGCAGGCTAGCCTAACCAATGTTAAAGCTGGTACCTCAATCCACGATGGTATTGCCACCACCTGTTGTTTATTTTAAACCCAGAAAGATGGCAACAGTCTCCAGGATTTAGTTATCTGTTAAATTTGCTCACCACCCAACTGACAAATACACTTGGGGCAGTTTACAATTATAAAAGACCAAAACAACACCAACAAAATAACCAAAGTAGTATAATATTAACCGTTAATATTATATTACAGATAATAACAGAGCATCAGGTTAAAGTTTAAATGCCTGCTGAAAAAGGAAGGTATTAACTTGGCATCTAAATGTATACAGTGAAGATGACAGGCAGATATCCCTGGGAAGGGCACTCCACAAATGGGGAGCCACTACAGAAACGGTTCTTTCCCTGGTAGCCACCCATCACACCACGGTGGGCAACTGCACGAAGAGAAGTATCTGGAACCCCCCTCCCCACCCCCTGGAAGCTACTATTTGCATCAAGAGGGAAGCTCCCACAGGCACCAATTGGAGCTTTCCTCTCAATGCAATTAGTAGCTTGGTGAGGGGAGTAATCTTAATCAGGAATGTAGCAGGGGGAAAGAGTTGAATTACCCTCTCCCTGCCTGCCACAGTCCTGACAGTGACTGGGCCCTTTCCCAGCATCTGTTTGTGTTTGAAAAACCACTCATGTTAAATGCAGTAATACATTTGCCATAACCTGTAGTTTGGCCCTTGCTGAAATATTTTTCCCAAGGGGGAAGGAAAAAAAATCTGTAAGGCCAGTGTAGGTTAGAGAAAGTTTGTTTTCTTTTTTGCTCTCGCTGTTCCCAGGTTTACCCCCAGCTTCTCAAGTCTGTCATGTTTGTGGATGCAATTTTAGCGCTTGCTTGGAATTTTATTAATTCACCCCCAACCCCCCAGGTCTTTGTAGCCCATAAGGAAAAGCTTAAGTGGCATTTGTAGAATGACAAACCATTTTCCTTTAAGGAACACTTGGTTGCACAATCCTGATATGAAAGGGCTGTTTCTTTGGCTTTTTTTCTTTCTTTTTTTTAAGATACAGGCAAGAGAAATAAACAAACCTCTATTTCCACCTTGTCTGTCTGGTCATGGTTGTGCACTGTTATACTGAATGAATATTATTTTAACTGGCTTATAAATTCCCAGGACAAAGGAAAGAAAAAAATAAGTGTGCCATTCTGGGCCTGCAGGGAATGTTAAGACGTGTGTTACATGATGGTTACTTACGCAACACAGAACTGCCCTGAGGTCCCAAGTATGAGCTTAATTCTTCACTTACTCCTTTAACATTTTTGTTCCTCTTTGCAGCCTAAGTTGTTTGGCTGTATGCTTTTTAGATGGGGGGAGAAATCATACCCCGGTTGACAGACGGAATCATGCTAGCTTAGTGCAAAGCTTTAGGGCACAAGTGGGAAAACTTCAGATATTGTTGGACTCCAAATCCCATCAGTCCTGTCCAGCATGGCTGATAATCAGGGATGATGGAAGTTGTAGGTCAACAATACCCACTCCTGAATTTGAGATCTTGCCAATTCCAAGGCACACAAATGACAATAGCCACACAGGCTATTCCTATATAGTCCATACAGACAGCCATTTTACCATGCACCTGCATGTGGCATGAGATAAATTCGTCCTTCCTGCATAGCTGGATGATACAGATTATTATTATTATTATTATTATTATTATTATTATTATTATTATTCTGCCTTTTTCCCAGTACTGGGACTCAAGGTGGCTTTACAACAAAACTTATACAGTTAAAACATATAAATAGAAATATATAAAAGTTTAAATCATCAATAATATTAAAATTTTATAATATATCAGAATTTTAAAAACAACAATATAAACAATAGTACCAATCCATCATATTCTTGCAGGTCCAGACTATCTATCCCCAAAGGCCTGTTGGAACAAAAAAGGAGAGTGCCACTCTCACCTCCCTAGGAAAGGAATTCCAGAGCCTTGGGGCAGCCACCAAGAAGGCCTTATCCCACGTTCCCATCAGGCAAGCCTGTGATAGGGGTGGAACCGTGAGAAGGGCCTCCCCTGAAGATCTCAGGGCATGAGCAGGCTCATAGGGGAGAATACGGTCTTTCAGATAACCCGGACCCAAGCCGTATAGGGCTTTATAGACCATGACCAGCACCTGGAATTGTGCCCAGAAACATAATGGAAGCCAGTGAAGCTGTTTTAGCAGGGGAGTTGTATGCTCCCTGTAGCCAGCCCCAGTCAACAGTCTGGCAGCAGCTCTTTGACAACCAAAGGTAAGGTAGGATGGCTGCTTATACATCGCCGAAAAACAGGATACTGATTTGCATAAAAATGTGCATGGACTGATTTATACAGAGAGATGCAAATGTAGAAATAATTACTATAATTTAAATAGAAGTGGAAGACATCTTACCATGATGGGGAAGACTGTGACCAGGTGACCTGTATGCCTGCATGCTCCGTCTGCTATCCAGGTGATGGGCAACCTCAAGGTTCTCCGTTCTGATGGCTACCTAAACCACACTTGGACTGGACAGCCCTTCAGATAGACTGTCCTCTGTAGACCATTCATTTGTTTATTTAGTAGATTTGTGTCCCACTTTTTGACTCAAGTCGTCAAAGTGGCTTACAATATTTATGAAATGTAACAGACAGAGCCAGAAGCACATGCTCAAAAAACAAAGCTGAACAACACAACCAGCTCTACTTGAGCAGGAGACTGTATCTGATGTTCCTTCTCAGGGGGCAATTGGTGCCAGTGGGCTGGGGCTGCAAGGTGCAGTCTGACTGGAGCAGGCCCTGATGTTCCCTTTGCCAATCTAGGATACATGGCCAATCTCCGGTGAAAAGGCAAGAAGTTTACCAAGTAGTAACGTGTACTAGGCAGTGGTAAACTATCTTTTGGTAAATGGTGGCATGTGTCCTCCACCCACACCCGCCCCTGAAAACATGCCATCAGAGACAATGGAAGAGAAACAAAATATCTGCCACAATGTTCTTTTTGGGTAGATTGGTAATGAAGAGAACAGAGCAGTGAAAAAAGCAAATTAAATCTTCCTCTGCTATCTCTAAAGCTTTCTGCAGACTCCCAGCTTGCTGATTTTCAGTATGATGATGCTGTCTTTTAACTAGTGCTTTAGTTGTAAGATTGGAAATTTTGCCAAGCAGACTGATTTTATGCTGCGGTTTTATTTATTTTGATTAAAGCCAAGTGGGGAACCAACGTGATGAGAAAGTGGAATATATTATTATTATTATTATTATTATTATTATTATTATTATTATTCCGGCTTTTTCCCAATACTGGGACTCAAGGTGGCTTTACAGTACTTAGCATCTGTAAGGTGTTTTTGATGATCCCTCATCAACAACAATCTTGTGTCTATAATATTCCTGCAGAGACTAACACACTTGCAGCTGTGGGAACAGCTTCGATGAGCAACCAATGGCATGTGTCAGATTTCTGAGTTTGTGTTCATACACTACAAAGACTAATGTCTTCAGCTATTATGCCTTCCTGTTCATGTTGAGGGATCATTTCCAGTGTAGTAGTGGTTACAAATATGAACTATAAACCAGGAAGGCCCCAGTTCAAATCTCACTTCGACTACAAATTTACTAAGTGCCTTTAGGTAAGGCCATTCTTCTCATTTCTCCAGTTATGGGGGGGGGGGATACTATTGACCTACCTTTTAGGGTTGCTGTAAAGATTACTGAGAACAAATGCTTTGAATGCCCAGGAAAAACACCTTACAGATGCTGAGTACTGTTAATGTTATCCTAGGCCAGCTGTGAGGAACTTGTAGCCCTGCTGTGTGTGAGAGGGTAACAGTGAGACAAGCAACCCCAGTTTCTGTCATTAATTTTAGTGTCAGTATAACCAAAGGATTGAATGGAGGCTTTTGCATAAAGAAGCATTCAAATTCTGCTGAAAACAACATCAGATTCCTGCCTACTGGGAGAATGTGCATGTGTACTGCGTGAGGCTCGGTACAATGGAGAGTTCCCTTCCCTCTAGTCATTTGCATTGTGGCATTGATCTTGGGAAGCGTATTATTCCCAGTGTGCACTGTGCTGTTGCATCCGGCTGTTCGCGTGCCAGGGATGCACAGCATATGGCTCAGAGGCTGTTTGGATTCTGCTTAGCAGATGTCTCACGCATGATTTGATGGCTGGGGGGGGGGGTGATTTCCCCCAACTCTCTCTTTGACTGGCTAATTGCTGTTTATTAAACAGTTGTTTACATCTGGCTGGTAAGAACTTCAGAGAACTTCAAATGGAATCCCACTCAGCAATGTTTGAAAGACTGAAGCGGTTCTTCAGCAGTTGAGGCCAACTGAGGCCATCTTCACTTTACATCCAATTATGCCCCAGTGTGGTAATTTCAAGGCATGGCAGTCATCAGACATTGCAACAAGGCATTATTCCTGAACAGTCATAAAGATCTTCTATCAAAAGGCCAATCTCTGCAGGCAAGGGGGGGGGGTAGCCACAGGGGGGGGGGGTGATTGAGAGAAAGGGTCAACTGTACCACTAGGCAGAATGAGCCAGGTATGTCAAGTGAATTGCAAATAGCTCCGAAGATGTGACTCTGGTTGGGAACATGGCAGGGAGAGAGAGTTAAGCTCCTTCCCCCAACTTGCACAATCCCAAAGCTGCTCACTGTTCCCCCACAGCTTTTATTTACTTAACAAAAAAAACATACACATTAAATTGTATGCATGCAATTAAGGCCATATCTAGTTTGGTCCTTACAGCTAATGTGCAGCCAAGTCACAGCACCAAATGTACTATCTAGCAGACCACCTTCCCTGACACGTACCCAAATGATTATTAAGATCATCCAAGGAGGCCTTGCTGGTCACTCTGAAATTAACGGAATGTCACCATGCAATACCGTGATGGTGGGCCTTCTCAGTAGTGGCTCCCAGCCTTTGGAAAACCCTCCCTTGTGCAGTTTGAGAGGCAGAACATGTAGCATCTTTTAAACGCCTCCTGAAAATACACTTGTTCACCCAGGCTTCCCCTGGGCAATAATTAAATTAATCATACCACTCCATCTACTGCTCCTTGTATTGCTTTTATTGTAGTCGGAAGTGTTTTAATGTTGTGTTTTTAATACTGTACTTTAAATGTGATCGTAATATTTGATGTAATCTGCTGGGGGGGGGTTATTATATTTAGCAGTATGCACGTGTCACAACTAAATAAATAAATTGTACATGGCATGTCAACTGAGCATCACAGCATGTGGACAGTAGTAAACTAATTAAAGCTTTAGTGTGATATCACATACAAAAAACATTTATGCTGGGTAATCTCCACTGAAAATAATGGGCAGTATCCAATGCTGCCCACACGCTAGCATAACAGGAAGCTAGCAGATGCTGCAGCAATTAGAAATGAGCAAAACACTGTTTTCTAGGATGGGGCAGTCCAGCAGATCTCCATTCTGTAAGTTCTGCTAACCTGACATGTTCTGGAAATAGTGTTTTTGCCCGTTTCTGGGATTACTGTCAGAAGCTCTAGTTTTCATTGCACAAGTGGTGAGTCCCATGAGCACAGTGAAATCAGCATGAGCACAACAGCAGTATTGGATACTGCCCCAAATACTTGTCTTTTATTTTCTTTCAGTCCACCTTCACTACAGCCTTATATTGACTGAAAACTGCACCATAAAAAGATCATGTCCCAAGGGCTTCATCTGACCTATTTTTAGGCACCTGAAAGCATGGGGTTTGTTCTCCTTCCCAAGAAGACTACTCCATAGTAAAAAAAAAAAAAAAAAAAAAGAGTCAATCCAAAGGTCTCTTACTTAAGTAATTCCCTTTAGATATAACAACTATCCAGACCAAGGCGAAAGCATATCTGATGCTAACAAATTACATGGGTATTTTCAGTGGATTTCCTTCTTTCACTTGCAACAGTTGATTTTGACTGGGTTAGCTAGTAGCTACACACATTTCCTGTAGTGCTCTTCATTAATTATGAATATTAGGATCAAAAGATGGAAGTGCCTAGCAAAACGTACAAAGCTTCATTAACAGATGTACCTTGGTTTTCTTGTCTTCTACACATTGCACAATCAACCCCCTGTAGATCATAATTCAATGAAGTACCATCATAGAAAGATTATTTTCATCAGCACAAGCTGATCATGTAAGGTGGCCTTACCCCAGCAGAAGGCTATGCCACACTATACCATTTGTAGCCTCCAAGAATGTAATTATTTAGCTGCCATTTGTGTTTCTAGGGGTCTGGCAGGCTACAAACCCCCAAATTAACCTTCTGTGACTGCCAAAACTTTGAAGGCTACAGCCACCACCACCAAAAATGTGTTAATCTAGGTAATAAATCAATAGAAGACCTTCATTGAGAGCCTAAGGATGCCATCCTATGCATGTTTAGACAGAAAAAAGCCCTACAACTCCCAGCATGCCCCAGCCAGCATGGAAGCCAGCTGGGAGTTGTTGGACTTTTTTCTGTCTAAACGTGCATAAGGTTCCACCCTAAATCCCAGAGGGGCTAGCCCCTTTGGTAAACAGATGGAATAACCCTTGATGGCAAAGTTCAGCAGTATTCAGCCAAGGGAGGAGAAGGAGCTATGGTAGCTCTTTGCAATCACAATACATGGAGGTTCTCAAGCAGTGCATTAGAGAGAACCACTAGTCTAGGTTTGTCTGGAGGTAGGTTAAGAGTGTGAGTTTTGAAATCCCTCATTCCAATTTAACCTTGAACATGAGCTCACATGAATGGCCCTAGGCAAGCGACTATCTCTCAGCCTCAGCATTGTATCTACAGTGTGGGAATAAGAAAATAATAATACAGATTTACCTTATCAGAATTGTTGTAAGGATTCCTGAGCTCATGTGGGTGGCATGTTTTCAACACTCTGAAGCACAATAGCAATGCTGTTATTGTTGTATTTGGTCAGAAGGCAGATAATCACACATGATCACATGTGAAAGGGTCTTCTCTGCAGTGGCCCCACACGATTGGAACAAGTTGCCAACGGAAGTCCACCATGCTCCATCACTGCAGGCTTTTAAGAAGGCCTTCGAAACGTATTACTTTACCATGGCCTTCTCTTGATATGAATGCTGTTGTTGCTGCTACTGCCATTGTTGCTGTTGCTGGGTTTTTTTGTTGGCTTTAATTGTTTTTGTGTTTTTATCACTTTTAATATTTTAACTGTTTTATATATTTTATTGCTGCAAGCCGCCTTGGGAGGGCTTCTGCCCTGAAAGGAGGCAAAGAAAATGTTTTAAATAAATAAATATTTATTTATTTATTTATTTATATCCCACCTTTCTGATGCTCATACACCAGTCAGGGCAGCATAAAAACACTTTAAAGCCAATTATAAAATACAATAACATTCCATACAAATAATAACATGATACTATGCATTAATGTCCTGCTTGTGGGTTTCCCATGGACAGCTGGTTGGCCACAGGATGCTGGACTAGATGGACCCTTGGTCTGATCCAGCAGGGCTCTTCTTTTTTCCAAAAAAAATATAAAAAATTAACTAACGAAAAGCCACATTAATATTAATTCAAAATCCCTCCCCCAGCTCAAACAATTTCAGGATTCTTCTTCTCCCTTTTTTTCTATTTCTGTTCCAGGATAATATATTAATTCATCCTGTATCATTCCTTTATTGTCTTCTTCTTTTCATGTGACCCATAGATTTCTATAGGCTTCCATCAAGGTTGTTCCATTTGACTCTTTTTTCATATAGTCTATATATTTTTGTCAATCCTTCTTGAAAGTGTCTCTTTATTCCTCTGTGGGCTCTTAGTTTCTGTGTAAACTTTTCATTTATTGCTATGTCCCAGATTTTCTTTTTCCAGATAGATATTTGTTAGCATCCGGGCTGTCTTCCAATTACTTGCAATTAATTGCCTCATGACTGTCAACAGGAAACCAATTTTTTTTCCTCTATTTTCTTTTACGAACATATTCAATAAAGCTAATTCTGGTATTTTACAAACCTCTTGATCAGTACTTCTCTCTATTTCTTGAAATATCTTGTCCCAGAATTTTCTGATCCTCCTACATTCCCACCACATATTTGAGTACAATTAATTCCACATCCTCTCCAACACAAGGTGATTGATTCTTATTCATTTTTGCTAACTTCGCTGGTGTCAAATACCACTTCTGCACCAATCCACCTTTTATTTTGGTGGATATTGCTTGAGAGGGAAATCTGTCTAAAATTTGCTTCCAGTCTTCTTCCTCTATCTCCTCATCAATATCTCTTTCCCATATCTGCTTTGGTGTTACATTCCCCCCATCTCCTGCTTTTATCAAAATTCTATGTATTGGGGTTATTATACCCTTTTCTCCTAACTGATAATTATCTACAAATTTTTCCCATTCTATTAAATCCCTTGTACTTTGCTTTCTTATCCTTCAAATTCTTATAAAGTTACTGATTTGCAGCCATACTTACCATGACATTCCCATACTTTGTACACGATTGTTCCATATTTCTTGTATTTTAAGATTCTGCTGTTCATAAAACTTTCTCATTTGGCTCACTCCTGTTTCTTTCAACTTATTTTTCCCCACTGCTTTCCCTTTTATATCAAACTCTGGGTGCACCCAAATCAGTATTAATGGAGAAACCCCTGGCATTAGTTTCTCTTCCCTGAAGTCCCATACTTTTAATAATCCTTTTATTGTACTTCTTTTATTTCTTATTTGTTGTTTTAGGGCACAATGTTATGCAGATAGGCAGCCGCCTCCAAACTCGGAGGCGACCGCCTATCCAATGCAGGGCAAGAGAAGCACAGAGGGGATTGTTCCCTCTGCGCTTCACCTGCCCTGCACTTTCGGCTAGACAGCCAACTGCAGCTGTCTAGCCACAGGAGGGCAGAGCAGGGGAGGAGGCTGCCGTTCAACACACTGGATGTGTCATACAGGCATTTCTGCCCTCCCCGCCCCAGAATGCCCCCCGGGAATGTCCCATTTCAGCCACTCCACGCTCCTCTCACAGAGCATGGGGCTGTTCCACGCTGCCTCCAAAGAAGCACAGAAGTGGGGAAAGACCAGTTCTCTGGGAACCTGGGAACTGACCTATCCTATGTCCGTCTAGCCACTGACTAGCAGCCATAGGATTGCACTCTAAATACTTTTGTTACTAAGAGAATAGCTGTCATTTTTGAAATTTCTATTTGTTCCTGTGGTCCTATATTCAGACACATCAAATCAGATTTCTTTGTATTTAGCTTCAGTCCTGCCACCTGTTGAAATTAATTCTCTTATCAATTCCTGTATTCCCTTTTCTGAATTTCCTAATGTAAATAAAATGTCATCCGCATATAGGTTTAGTTTAAATTCTCTCTTGCCTATGAGTATCCCTTTAATGTCTGTATTAATATATTTAATATCTCTTTAATATCTTTATTTCCCCTGATTCTGTCAGCCAGAAATGCAATTACCATTGTAAACAAAAGTGGTGAAAGGGGGCACCCCTGCCTTGTCCCTGAATTAAGCCTTATTTCTTCTGTCTCTAATCCATTGTACCTTATTTTTGCTGTTGTTTGTATGTATATCACCTCTATTATATGTTTAAACTTATTCCCCAAATTATACTTACTTAGCAGACTTAGGGCGCAATCCTATCCAAATAGGCGGCCACCTCCAAACTCAGAGGTGACCACCTATCCAAAGCAGGGCAGGAGAAGCACAGAGGGGATCATTCCCTCCACATTTCTCCTGCTCTGCATTTCTGGCTAGACAACCGATTGTGGCTGTCTAGCCACAGAAGGATGGAGTGGGGAAGGAGGCTGCTGTACGACACACATACAGGCATTTCCACCCTCCCCGCCCCGGAACGCCCCCAGCCACACCACTTTTTGGCCATTCCGCAATCTTCTCCAAGGCAGCGTGGAAGTGGGGGAGATCGGTTCCCAGAAAACACCATATCCTATGGCTGTCTAGCCTCTGTCTAGCGGCCATAGGATTGCTCCCTCCATATAAATTTTGGGTTAACTGTATCAAATGCCTTGTAAAGATCAAGTGTCATTATTACAACTGGGATATTTCTTGTCTTCCAAATATTGATCATACTAAATACTTTTCTAAATGGATCTGCAATAAGCCTATTTTTAAAACAACCTTTTTGATCTGAACCTATACAGTCATTAATAACTTCTTTTAGGCATTTTGCCCATATTTTAGTAAATATCTAATAATCCACATTCAGTAGAGATATTGGTCTGTAGGAGTCCAGGTTACATTTATCTTTGTTTAATTTGGGTATTAATTTGAGTGGGGGCACCTCTTGTATTTCTCGATATAGTTTCTTGAGTTGTGGCACCAACACATCCACAAATGCTCTATAAAATTCACCCGTAAACCCATCGCAGCCTGGTGATTTATTATTTTTTAATTCTTTTAATTCAGTAATCTCCTCTTTTCCTATCTCAGCTTCTAATAACTGCTTCTGTTCTTCTTTTAGTGAGGGTATTATGGTTTTGTCTTGATATTCCAAAATCTGCTTTATTTCTATCTGTTTCCCTTCATAAAGATCTTTATAATAACTTCGTAATAATTTTCCCATCCAGCACAGGTAGAACAAGCAGGATGAAAGGTATGGATGGTTTCCAGTCCAATACCGCACCTTGGGCTTCATATGTGTACAGAAGGTCAGAAAATCAGCAATAGCACCTTTATTATTATTAGTTGTTATTATATATTCAATTTATGTGTCGCTTCCCACCACAGAAAGCAGTCTTGAAATGACATACACACAAATACAGAAATCCATAATTACTGTTAAAAAGAAAAATTTATATAAACCATAATCAACACAATAATACAAATAAAAATAAACACCATGAAAACATAATCCAAAGACAATACAATATGAAAAGTGTTAATCCACAATACATAAAATCTCCCCCGCTCCCGCCTACTCCCCACATAGAATGAACACCACAAATGCAACCCACAACAACTGGGAAAATAAGTATGTCTTTGCCTAGCGCCAAGAAGATGGCAGTGTTGACTCCAGGTAAGCTTCCTTAGAAAGAGCATTCCATAAACATGGAGCTATCACAGAAAAGACCTGTTCCCAAACTGGACCTCCCCACCACACGAGAGTCTCTCAGGGGCACATAGAGAACGGCCTCTGAAGCCAACCTCAGGGACCAGGTAGGTTCAAACAGGGAGAGGCAGCCGTTGAGGTACTGGGGCCCCAAGCCATGTAGGTCTTTATAGGTTAAAACCAGCATATTGAATTTGGCCCAGAAACAAATTGGCAACCAGTGCAGGCAAGGCAGGACCGGACTTATGGGTAGTGTCCAATGTTACGCCTACACAGAGTAGACCCATTGAAAGGAATGAAAAATGCTAGCCATGACTAACTTAGGTCCCATTCATTTCAATGGGTCTACTCTACATAGGACTAACATTGGATACTATCCTGAATGTTCACATTGCCTAGCTCCAGTCAACAACATGGCTGCCAAATTTTGCGCTAGTTGCAGTTCCTGAACCATCTTCAAATTTACAACACGTTGCAGTAATCTAACCTAAAGATTACCACACACACACACCACAAAATCACAAAAGTGGCATAAAACAACCAGCAAGACCAAAATCAAATAATGTAAAAATAAAACGGTCTTGGCCTGGCACCAAAAAATGGTATGCACCAGAGTACAGAATTCCAGAACTGGGCCACCACTACTGAGAAGTCCCCCTCTCTGATAGCCACCCACCTCACTTCAGATAGTGGGGCACTATGTCACTGGATTAAGCCCTTATGGAACAGTCTAGTGGGAATGAGGGAGAATCCGTGGTGGAGGAATCCATGGAATCCAAAACCTGCTAGGCTCGCACCAGAAGGGTGGAAGTGGGGAGCAGCAGGAGAGAAAATAAGGTTCTTTAGCTGGTGTACGTTCTCCCAGTTTCAGGGGCATGTCAGGGGAATGGAAGGGCTTTGGATTTGTTGGATTCAAAGCTTCCCCCAATCCACCCCTGGAAAACTCCCGTTTTGCCATTACCAATGGCAGAGCACCAACAGCAGAGCAGCAAGGGCAGAAGAGGTTTCCACACACACAACAGGGAGGCTTGTGAGAACAGATCTCCCTCTCTGCCTGTGCACCTCCCTCTGGAGGGAGATCTAGGGCATCTCTACACCAGCCTAAAATCCTGCATTTAACATGGGGCTTTCTGCTTCCATTTTAAATGCAGGATCACAACGACTCCCTTTTTCACGAGCTTCCTTCTCCACCACCCCCTTCCCCCTCCTTCTCCCCGTATCGAAGTCTTCCATTATCTTTCATTATTCTCGCTCCTCTTCTTGCTGCTTTTCCTCTTTTCACTGAGGAAACTGAAGCGGAACACAGTGGGGTATTTTGATAGCTCATTACCTGCGATCTATTTAAAAATGAAGTAAAGGTCATTTAGTGCACGAGACGCCTCGAATAATCACACCATCATGTAAAGAGCCCGCAAACATCCGTGAAGGAGCAATCTCAATCACAGGATAAAAGCTCAGTGTGGAGGAGCCCCTAGTCCTACATTTCCTGGAACACCTTTCCCAGCAACCTGAGGACTGAAGCCTAATTTTTTTCTCTCTCTTTTGCAAACTTTCCATAGATTGAGAGGTTTTTGCATGAATTGGGGGTACTAACCTTTTTCAACAGGGTTCCAGTATTCTTTAGCACCTGGCTAAAGGCAAAATTTCAGCAGATAACATTTTCTCCCACTTGATCTGCAGGAATTAGCAGGTGAAACTTCACAACATGGAGATAAACATCACCTGCCCATTCCTGCAGATCAAGTAGCCATAAAAAGCACAGCTACAAAAGGCCATCCCAATGTGATTGGCCTCATTTAAGTGGCTTCATCTGCTTCTATCCCACATTTCCCAGAGAATGCTCAAGGCAGCAAACAAACATTAAAATGGTACATATAACATACATAAATCTCAAACAAAATCATTACAAAGGAATCTTGACCCTGAAATTAGAGTGCAGTAAACAAATTGATCATAACCATTCCAAATGCCCCTAGACAGGCCCTTTTCAAGCAAAGGTTGAGAGTATATATATTCAAAAGTTGGATCCAGCGACCATGCAATGAAACCTCATGCCAAAAAAAAATCAGTAGCTGTTTAAAAAAGAAAAAAGTCAGTGAGTAAGTTGCCAAAGGTCAGTCTAGAGCTTTCTGGCAGAGCTAAGACCCAGCACACAATAGATCCATTTAAAAACCAGTTCTTGTGGATTTTTTGGTGTTTTGTTTTGCTTTTGGAAAATAAAAACTTGCTGCATTTAACAGCTAGAACAATATATGGTGCTTGTACATTGGTCCTTAAGGCATCCCAGTTGTTGAGTGCCACCGGTTTTCGACTATTGTTAATGCTACAGTGCCATCTAGTGGGGAAGTGTGCTTTAAGCTTTTGGTTCTTTGACAAATAAGATACACAAGGAATGGTTCACTGGAATTCTTTTTAGTAGACTGAGCAATATTAAGGGCTGCTTTACATATTACATTGTATTTGATCTGTATCTAAAACATGTGACAAAAGATTGCAAACATGTGTATCATACAGATTCCAGAAGATTAGCTATACTGGTTTGCGACTACATGTTACAAAGGACATAGGGCTGCCACTGAAAATGGCAGCCCCGTGTTGATATCCCCAGCTCCATAACTTTTACATTATATACATTTCTCCAGCCCAAAGGTAGCCAATAATAAAGCAGGAGGGTCAGGGAAAACACATATCATAATGAAACCGGGGCAGAGCACAGAGGAAATTGAACTGGACATTAGAAAGGGAGAGGAGTAAACTTGACATGGGACTGCCATTTTGAGCAGAAGTCCCATGATCTTTATAACTTGACCCTGTTGTAACAAAAACAGAAAAGAACCCTGTGTCGCTTTGAAGACTGACCCGTGTGCGTGTGTGTGTTATATGAACCTTTTTGTAGGCAAAAGTCTGTTTTGTGAAATGCATCCGTTAGGCTCATGCCTACAATAAATTCATTAGGCTCATGCTGCAATAAATTTGTTAGATTTTATTTAAGGTGCCACAGGGCTCTCTTTTGTTCTACATTCAGCCTTCAGCTGTGATCAGGGAGCCAAATGTCCCCATAAAGATCACAAGCATAGCAGGGCAGAGATAAGCCTCCTCCCCTGTTCTTTGTCTCCCAGCATCTGGTATACTGCCCCTAAATATGGAGATTCCATTTTAAGCTCCCCTGGCAGACAAGGTGAACAACATAAAGACTGTTAAGTCACTTGAGGAAAGTGATACAACAAATATTGATAAACATTGAGAAAGACAGATCACAAACAGCTTTTTGCCCCAGAATCTTGTCAGCCTATTAGATGATACACCAGATCAGGTGATGACTACTGAAGCCCCATTCATTCATAGAGAATAAATATGTGAGTTGCCATTCTACAAACCACAATCGTTGGGTGCTGGTGTTGTTTCCAAAATCAGTGAAAATGGTCAATGGACAGGATGAAAATAAATGAGGCAACAGCTGGGATCCCAGACTCCTTCCAATTACTACAGCCCCAATTATTTCCTGCCCTGCTGTTGCTGTGTTTAATCTCTCCACAGCTCTGAAGACAGCAGAGCAGCTCTCCTTAATATGCTGCTCAGAGGTGGCCGTGCAGCCAGCTGAAATCATTAGGGGGCTCTTTCTCTCCTTTGAAAATGCACTTGACAGAAGCATGTGACCCTGGCCCACCTGCTCTGGAAAGAATTCCCCAGCCTACGCTTGACCTCTGCTTTCACCATCACCTCTCATGTCCTCCAGGCATCCAACGACAGCTTTAAAAGTGTGATGGGTTGGTAAACCATCAGCAGTAGTGACCCTTACTGACTGACTGAAAGTGGCCTTGGGTTTAGTCAATCATCTTTTGGAGTTGATATAGGCCAATTTGTTAGCTTTTCTCTCCACCCCTGGACTCAGCTCTTGCTGCCGTGGTCAAGGACTCGTTTAATGGGGAAAGCAAGCCACCATTTTTCAATGCACAGAGGAAAGTAGATCAGGCATTCTGATCAACTGAGAGTGTCAGATAGCAGTGCCAGCTCCAGATTTCTCAGGGTCATTGGGCAGGACACCCTCAATGGCCCCCCTCCCTCAGTGGGTCTACCTTCTCACTGCCATTGTCACCAGCTGCTATTTCTCCTCCTCCTCTTTCTCATCATTGCTACCACTTGCTTGCTTGACAGGCAGAGAGCCAGTGAGTAAGTAGCCAATGGCATCTACTGCTCCTCTTCCTCTTCTGTATCACCACCATTGTCTGGGCCACAGCGAGAAGCAGATGAATAAGCAGGTTGCAATGTTGAAGAGGAAGGGCAACTCCAGGGGCTCTTGTCAGTGGCCCCCTACTGGGGTGTGGCCAGGTGTCCAACCATGCTTACCTTTGACACCAGCCGTGCCAGACAGTTATTGTAGCATCCTCTTCCCTATTCAGGCACTGTGTGGTCATTTCTGAGCCTTCCCCATTCAGATATTCCCCAATACAAGGATAATAATAAGAACAACCCATGAGATCTCGAGGATCCCTGTGGCCTGGGAAAGGAATAGCAGAGAGGGATCTTCTCCCACAATGCATGGGGCCTTAAATTGAGGTTCGCTGGGTTTTTGGATCAGGTTTAGATTTCCCTTACTAACCAATTTCAGGGATGGTAGGATGGCCAGTACACAGACCTAAGAAAAATACTGGGTGGGGGGCACTTTTAAAAGATTTTGCTTAGATCTTACAGTAGTCCCCAGCAGGCTGTTGGCAAACCCTGCAATGACCAGTTATGCCGCTACTCCCTGTCATGCTTTTTTCCACTCACTGCTCTTTGAAAACTATTACTTCTACCTGTCCCACACTCTGATCTGTCACGCCTGACAGAATCTGGATTTCATTTTGCTTTTTATTTAGTACATCAAGCTTCATGTCAAAATTTGGGTCTCAACAATCCTAGCCTGATTCTTTAGAACTCAAATCATCCCCTGCCTATTAATATGGACTAACCTTTAACTGATGCTGTAAACTGTGAACTGCCTACCAGGTTCTGGGCTACTGCTGGCCTTGACAATATCTCAGCTATTAAGGCTACAATCATATGTAAACTTACTGTGATCCCTGTGAACTCAGTGGAAGTTACTTCCAAGTAAACATACATAGGGTCAAAAACAACCATCACATAGCATCTGAAATATTATTATGGTGTTTTATGGACTCATGAAATGTTATCCTTCTCAGCAGGTATAGAGAGGGGGAAAATGGAATCAAATGGCAATGAAATTCAAAAAGGATATCTGACCCCATTTTTCTTCCTTGCTTTTGTTTTGTTTTTGCTACATCCAATGAACATAGCTATCCCTTTGGAACTTGTGTATTTATTTATTTATTACATTTTTAATCTGTCCAGTAACTATGGCTATTAGATCAGCAGAACAGAGCAAGGAAGCTCAAGAGAGAGATCACATAGGAAAACAAATATTACAAACATTATCTGAAAAGAATATGCCACATGCCTTCTCCTTCCTGCTGCCATGATCACAGAGGATGGAGTATTCTTATTATCTTGTCCTCTTACACACAGTGATACTAGTTTCTGGTGTCCATGACAAATTGCTGAACTAGAGGAATCTGGAGTCTTAACCAGTAAACGGCCTCACAGAAGCAACCATGAGTTTTCCTCCAAGTGTACATGCAACAAGGACCTCTTGCCAAGGAGTGTGTCTGTATAAATCAGCCTTCCCCAGCCTTTCAACTCCCATCATACCGAGCCAGTAGAATCATAGAATAGTAGGGTTGGAAGGGACCTACAAGGCAATCGAGTCCAACCCCCTGCTCAATGCAAGAATCCAAGTCAGAGCATCTCTGACAGATGGCTGTCCAGCCTCATCTTGAATGCCTCCAGTGTGGGAGAGCCCACTACCTCCCTAGGTAATTGGTTCCATTGTCATATTGCTCTAGCAGTCAGGAAGTTTTTCCTCATGTTCAGCTGGAATCTGGCTTCCTGTAACTTGACCCCATTATTCCATGTCCTACATTCTGGGATGATGGAGAAGAGATCCTGGCCTTCATCTCTGTGACAACTTTTCAAGTACTTGAAGAGTGCTATCCTATCTCCCCTCAGTCTTCTCTTCTCAAGGCTAAACATGCCCAGTTCTTTCAGTCTCTCTTTATAGGACTTTGTTTCCAGTCCCCTGAACATCTTTGCTGCCCTCCTCTGAACCCTCTCCAGCTTGTCTGCGTCCTTAAAGAGCGGTGCCCAGAACTGGACACAGTACTCCAGATGAGGCCTAACCAGTGCTGAGTAGAGGGGAATGTATAGCCATTAAGTATGGCCATTAAGCTGGTATAAATACATCTATGCAAAAACTCATATGTAAAACTTCTGAACAGTGATGAAGCAGAGTGCCTGAAAATGTACTTTGTGAATTTCAAGTAAAATAGCTTTGAAGCAATCCCAAGATTTGCTAAAACTTACCTTCCCTATAGGTGTGTAATATATACCCATCGCAACGAGATCCATGTTGATTATACTCTATCTAGTCTTTTGCCTGGGAATTAACTGGTTTCTTTTCATGGCTAGGGTCCCAATACATCCGCATATTCAACACCAAAGTTACACTTTGCATTTAACCAATTTTTATAGCTTTTTATAGTTCATTTTTGAATGAAATTAGAAGGGAGATGTTGCTGGAGGTGGGGAAAGTTATTAACAGAGAAGATTACTGTAGTCTGCTCTATGCCTCAGAGTTAACGAGATGGCAGGAAATGTGACCATTCAATGGAAAAGGCTGTGTCCATTAGGAAGACTGTGATAAGACTGTATTGTATTTTTAATGAATTACTCAGATCACAAGAATTGGTCGCTACAGCCTAAATCAAGAGAACACTTACCTTTAACCACTGTGCGAGGCATCCCAGTAGGATGGATGCTTTCTTGTTAGATTGTAAAAGCAAGAGGCAGTGAGTTTTTAAGACAGAAGCATCAGAGGGTTCTTCTTGCCTGACATGTCTGCATTAACTAAAATGTAACCACAAGCTCACTGCCTCCGTCTGCTCCAAATGGGGTGGTTGTTGTGACTGCAGCTAGCAAAAATGGCCTTTTAAAAAAGCATTAAGTAAATATAGAAAGAGATGTGTCTAGCAAAAGTATAACCTTCATTTTCTATCTTACTGAGAAAAAGCAAAGATTCGATATTGTCACCAAAATGCTCTGCTTGTCAACCATCCTATGGTACCTCTATGGCTGTTGTCAAGAGGCAGAGTGCTGAATTATTGGTATGACCCATCATGGTGTTTCTGATATTCCCATTCCTCTTACACTATATTTATGCATTTCTTAAGAACATAAGAAGATCCATGCTGGATCAGATCAAGGGTCCATCTAGTTCAGCATTCTGTTCACACAGCAGCCAACCAGCTTCTTAACATACACTTATAGGCACTGGATTCTTTTAAAAGAGAATCATCAAAAGGAGCTCTAAGGGAGCAATCCTATGGCTGCTAGTCAGCGGCTAGATGGCCATAGGATATCTTGTTTTCCAGGAACTGACCTCGGAGCCCATGCTCCAAGGTCGGTTCCCGGAGAACCAACCTTCCCCCCCTTCCGTGCTGCCTCTCAGGCAGTGTGGAGAAAGCCTGTGATCTGTGCTCTCAAGAGGAGCACAGAGTAGCTGAAATGGGGTGTTCCAGGGGGGCATTCTGGGGTGGGGAGGGCGGAAATGCCTGTACGACACATCCTATGTGTCGTATGGCAGCCTCCTCCCCCACTCCGCCTTCCAGTGGCTAGACAGCCGAAAGTGACTGTCTAACCGAAAATGCAGGAGGAGTGCAGAGGGAATGAGCCCCTCTGTGCTTCTCCTGCGAACTCCTCCAAGTTTGGAGGCAGCTGCCTATCTGCATAGGATTGTGCCCTAAGGAAGTTTTCCAGGGGACAATCTACATGGTGACAGTTTCTGAAATGTCTTCTGGTTATATCCGGATTTTCATGAAATTGCTTTGGTCCATCAGCACACGAAGCAAGAAAAGCAGAATATACACTATCTAGAAACCCGTTTTCACAGGTCACATGGCACTTGAGACCTCTATACTTCGAGGCTGGGTGGGCGGAGTCTAGCAAATAGAACCAAACATCATCAACCACATAGGTGCTGCTCAGCCAATGGCTTGTTCCCTGCCCGTGTCCATAATCCCCTGCTCAGGGAAGTTTAATGGAAGTGCAGAATTAAGCCTCTGTAGTTTACCCCATACCTCTTCTGTCTCATCCACCATTGGGATATTGTGAAAAGTTTAAAAGAGTGCTATTGCAATATTGTGAATGGTTAAAACAGTGTGGCTACAGATTGTGAATCGGTAAAGCAGACTACTGCAATATTGTGAATGGGAAAACAGTGCTACTGTGATATTGTGAATGGTTAAAACAGGCAACATATTATGAATGGGTAAAGCAGGCTACTGCGATATTGTGAATGGTTAAAACAGTGCTCCTGTGAAGTAGTAGGAAAAGGAAGCCTGTGTCCAAAAGCACCCTACTGCAAATGGGGAAAAAGAGGGAAGGGGGATGGGCAGACCCACCCCTTGACCATCACTTCCAGGCCACAGCCAGGTCACAGAAACACCCCTAGGCATGCCCAGGATTTAATGCAGGGGGATGGGGCACGCTGCAGTGGAACCACACGGGAGCCGCGTTTAAGGAAAACAACGCACTAAAATGACTCGCAAAAAATTACCTTTTCTAAAGGGAAGCTGCGGGGTTGCTGCAGCCTGGCGACAGTGTCATCTATCATGAATGACCCCAATGTGCTCTTGCGTCGTAGTAAATCAGCCATGTGGATTGGGCCCAGGACATTTCCGGAGTAAATGGTTAGTGGATAGTTGTGAAATGAGCTATTTGCTGGCCTGGTGCCAAACTACACTAAGCCAACCCCCTTGAGACTAGCAATTTATTGAACATCTCTAATAGTTCATTAGGCATGTATAATGGCACATGGATGAGTTAATGGAACTTTTCAGAATCTTGGGAACTGATTGAATTGATTCTAGGGATGCCACAGATTTCACGTTCCAGCTCTCCCAAAGTTCAGAGAGGCAATATTCTGAAAATGGCCTTGAACGTTTTCCTCATTGTGGACTGGAGCACAAACATAAACTGGATATGACAAGTTCCCTTTGAGATCACTGGGCATGAAAAGCCCCTGTGACAGAGAGAGGTCAGACTCAACGTACAGCTAGAGTCAAGAAAAGAGACTTAGGGGTGCAATCCGATGCATGTTTAGACAGAAAAAGTCCTACAACACCCAGCATCCCTCCAGCCAGCAGTGCTGGCTGTGGCATGCTGGGAATTGTAGGACCTTTTTCTGTCTAAACTCACATAGGTTTGTGCCCTTACTTGGAACTAGATTTTGTAGATATTAATCAGCAGCACATCACTTTAGTACAAAGGTTTGGGAGGTGGGGTATTGTTAACCCTGCTGCCTGGCCCAGGGGATACCCTGTTGCCCTTGATCAAAGGTTCTGCCCTCAAAATGATGATGCCTCACCCATAAAACTCCATGAGCAGTGACATCATTTGAACAATGAAATGCACAAATTAAATAGGCATCTATGCTGCAGGATGGTAAATATCATTGTGTTTTAATTCAGTTGGGTAAAACATCTGGGGGAAGGCCTGTGGCTCAGGAGCAGAGTGTATGCTTTGCATGCATAAGATGCTAGGACCCATCTCTGGGATCCCCAGTTAAAGGACATCAAGAAGCAGGGGTGAGCAAAAAGCCTGACTGAGAGTCAGGGCAGCCTCGTCGTTGGAGACAATGCTGTGCAAGAGGGATGAATCGTCTGGCTCAATGGGAAGGCAGCTTCCTATGAACACATGTCACTTTATCCAACCCTTAGCAGAACGTGTAAGGCTGAGAAAGCTGCCGGCAACAAGCATATTTTCCAGTGGAGGCCAGTGGCTCTGATTTTGGTGGGGCTGTAAATCCATTCTGAGTTTCAGTCAAAACCAGCCAGAACTCTAAAGGAGCTATCCAAGGTGCTGAACCTATTTTGGGGCTAGAGTTAAGCACCACGTGACCTGCCCTGTACCCTCTAAGCTAGACTGCCCTCAGGTGTAGTGGAGGTTGTGAGTGTCGAAGATTTGGGGAGGGGGTAGCTCAGAGGTAAAGCACATGCTTTGCATGCAGAATGTCCCAGGTTTGATCCCCAGCATCTCCAGGCAGGGCTGGAAAAAATTCCTGCCTGTAACCATGGAGCCCCTTCATGGATCACTGCCTTGTTGTGGCGAAGGGGCTTGCGTAACTCAGTGAAGCCATAAGCTATGCCGTGCAGGGCCACCCAAGACAGATAGTTAAACTACCACACATAGTTAAACTATGGAATTAACTTCCACAAGATGTAGTGATGGCCACCAATTTGGATGGCTTTAAAGGGGGACTATCGATCCCTACTTGTCCTGATGGCTATGTGCTACTTCCAGTGTATGCCTAGGTACACCAGTTGCTGGGGAACTTGGGCAGGAGGGTGCTGTTGCACTCATGTCCTGCTTGTGTGTTTCCCGTGAGCAGCTGGTTGGCCATTGTGTGAATAGAAAGCTGGACTAGCTGGACTCTTGGTCTGATCCAGCATGGCTCTTCTTATGTTCTGTACATAGGAGGACACCTTGTTCTTTGCCTGAGGCAGCAAAATATCTTGAGCTAGCCCTGATGTTTAATGAGTTTGGGAGTGAATGTAGGCTCCAAGAATGTGGTGGGAGGGAATATAATGAAGCTAATCATACCACAGTGCACACTTCTAAAGTTTGAGGGGATCCCTCAACTGTACGTGTGCTTGAGATCTAGGTTTGTATCGGCAGTTTTCCCCCTTGCTCACTGAAAAAGGCTGTTGAGTAATTCTCTTGTTTTCCTGAACTAGTTAATTCAACCCCATTTCATAATGTGCCTCAGTCCTGCAGTCTAATTAATTTCACTCCATTTAATATACATACTTTTATAGGAGCCCAGTGTATTTCAGGAAACAATAAAATTATCTGTGTACCAGCTATAAAACTCTTGCTGCTCTTCTTAACAAATATGATAACTTATTCCAGAAAGCTTAATAGATGTTTGTTTATTTTTCAGTGAAACTTCCCTATTCAATAATGATTTCCATAATATGTAACTTGGAGGTTTGCCTGCCACTGGCAATAGCTGAAGAAATGCAGGCCAGGAGATACAGTACTATTTCATTTCAAACAAACAGGGGGGGAAATGTTCATATGAAAGTTAGCATAATAATTGATGATTAGAGGAGCATTAAATATGAAAAGCCAAGCCAGGCATCGAACTTTGTAGACCTCAGGCAATGGATGTCCAAGCTACAGTCCTATACACACTTACTTGTGAGTAAGCCCCATTTAACTCAAAGGGGCTTACAGCCAAGTAAACATGCATAGGATTGTGTTGCCAGTGTCTTCACCTAGCTTCTACCTTCAGCCTGTAACTGGAAAGAGAGCTACTAGGCTGAAAGAAATGGTCAAGATAAATTATGGTTGCCACCTTCTTTTCTGACAGAGCTCCTCTGGTTTTAACATTTAACAGATGAAAATAGGAGCACACTGTGTATCTTTAACACCAAGGATTCTTCCATCAAGGACCACTTAGTCTCTCTCTCTCACACACACACACACACACACCTTCCCCTATTACAGACAGCTGAAATCCTATCTCTGGCTGCTCTGTGGGGTTGCCAACTTTCTGACCAGCAGTTGTTACTTGGCCTTTAGCTGTGACTTGATCACAGCAAGAAAATAAATGTTGCTAATGGCTGCAAATCCAGCTACAGGGATTGGTTGAAAAGTTGGCATCACCTAGCTGTTAAGGTTCCCTTCATGGATCACTGCCTTGTTGTGGCGAAGGGGCTTGCGTAACTCAGTGAAGCCATAAGCTATGCCGTGCAGGGCCACCCAAGATGGACAGGTCATGGTGGAGAGTTCTGACAAAATGTGGTCCACTGGAGAAGGAAATGGCAACCCACTCCAGTATTCTTGCCAAGAAAACCCCATGGAACGTATCACAAGGCTAAAAGAGATGCCGCCAGAAGATGAGCCCCTCAGGTCAGAAGGTGTCCAATATACTACTGGGGAAGAGCAGAGGGTATTTCCAAGTAGCGCCAGAAAGAGTGAAGCGGCTGGGCCAAAGCCGAAAGGACATTCAGCTGTGGATGTGTCTGGTGGTGAAAAGAAAATCCAATGCTGTAAAGAACAATATTGTTTAGGAACCTGGAATGTCAGATCAATGAATCAAGGTAAGCTGGAGGTGGTCAAACATGAGATGGCAAGATTGAACATTGACATCTTGGGCATCAGCAAACTAAAATGGACAAGCATGGGTGAATTTAATTCAGGTGACTACTACTGCGGGCAAGAATCCCTTAGAAGAAATGGAGTAGCACTCATAGTCAATAAAAGGGTGGGAAAAGCAGTACTGGGGTACAATCTCAAAAACGACAGAATGATCTCAGTACGAATCCAAGGCAAACCATTCAACATCACAGTAATTCAAGTCTATGCCCCAACCACTGAGGCCGAAGAAGCTGAGGTTGATTGGCTCTATGAAGACCTACAACACCTTCTAGAACTAACACCAAAAAAAGATGTCCTTTTCATCACTGGGGATTGGAATGCTAAAGTAGGAAGTCAAGAAATCACCGGGATAACAGGCAAGCATGGCCTTGGTGTACAAAATGAAGCAAGACAAAGGCTAATAGAGTTCTGTCAAGAGAACACGCTGATCATAGCAAACACTCTTTTGCAACAGCACAAGAGGCGACTCTACACATGGACATCACCAGATGGTCAATATCGAAATCAGATTGATTATGTCCTTTGCAGCCAAATATGGAGAAGCTCTATACAGTCAGTAAAAACAAGACCTGGAGCTGACTGTGGCTCAGATCATGAGCTTCTCAAAGCTCCATCTTTGGCTGCAAAGAGAAAAGTCACTGGAAAAGTCACTGATGCTGGGAAAGATTGAAGGCAAAAGGAGAAGGGGACAGCAGAGGATGAGATGGCTAGATAGCATCACCCATGCAATGAATATGGACTTGAGCACACTCGAGGAGAGAGCGGAGGACAGGAAGGCCTGGCGTGCTATGGTCCATGGGGTCATGAAGAGTCGGACACGACTTAACGACTGAACAACAACAAGCTGTTAAGGTATTAATTTTTACTCTACAATAGACGTCATGCATAAAAACAATAGGAAGAGTCCTGCTGGATCAGAATAAAGGCCTATCTAGTCCAGCATTCTGTTATTACAGCAGCCATTCAGATGCCCATGGGAAGCCCATAGGCGGGACATGAGTGCAATAGCACCCTCCTGCTTATGTACCCTAGTAACTGGAATTTAGAAGCATACTGCCTCTAATACTGGAGGTAGTATATAGCTATTATGACCACTAGCCATTTGATAGCCTTATTCTCCATGAATCCCCTTTCATGTCTCCATGTCTAATCCCCTTTTAAAACTATTCATGCTGGGGGCTATTACTACAGGGATCTCGACACCTCAAGTTTATTGCACATTCATGGTTGCTCACTCACTGAATTGTGTGGGTCCATTACATGACGTCATGGTTGTCCAGTCATTATTCCACTATTGCCTCCCACCTATCCAGTGTTTTCCTCAAACAGAAAAAAATGGGTATTTTTCCAGATATGCACAAATGGAGCGCCATGTCCTCCCCGTGTATTTCTCCCCTAGCGTGAATGAAGCGCTGAGTGTGGTTGTTGGGGGCATGGTCATGATGTCAAAGGTGGTGACAAAGGTCTGATGGGTGTTTAGCCTTCCCGCTCCTGCGCCATTTGGGCTCCTTGCCAGGGGTGTCATTAGCAGAGGGTCCACCTGGGCATGGGCCCTGGATCTTTTGAGCTGTGCCCTAGATCTTTTGAGCTGTCCTAATTGCCTTTTTTTTTTTTTTACATTTTCCCATTGACTTGCATTGGAAAACAGAAAAAGCCATAACTTTTTTCTTTGATGTGATAAATACATGACATTTGGAGACCTGGCAGCCCCTATATAGATGACTGAATCTGCCAAATTTCAGACAGTTAGGCATGGTGGCTTTTGTTCTAGCCACAGGTAAAATTTGATTTTTTCCAGAAAAAATGTCAAAGCAAAGAGCTATATATTTTTTTTGTTCTTCTACATAAGCACATGGAAATTGGGGATCTGGCAGCTCCCATGGAGCTGATTGAACAAGCTATTTTCAGGCAGTTAGGTGCAGTGGCTTTTATGTAGGGATGTCAGAGAATTCCACAACGGATCTCAGTGAGGCCAAATGCCAGTGCATTCGCCCCCCCGAAATCTGTTGTGGAACAAAGCCCCACCCCCCCAACCCACGAAAGGCGGGCGGGATGAAGTCCCCGCCGCCCCCACCCCACGAAAGGCGTGTGAAATGGAGCACTTACCTGCTCCCGTCCGCGCTGCTTTGCGAATGGCAGCCGTCCTGGCCGCCATTCACTTCCTCCTCTTCCTAGCCGTGATAGCCTACGTAAATACTTATGTAGCCTATCATGGCTAATGCAGAGACACCATTTGCATCCTTGCGGAGGCCATGATAGGCTACGTAAATATTTACGTAACCTATCACGGCGGGGTGGGGGGAAACCCCAATGTACGCAAATGGCGGCGGCTACCGCCATTTGTGTATGCTGGGGTTTTTCCCCCTGCCATGATAGGCTACGTAAATATTTACATAGCCTATCACGGCTCACTACAGGGACGCAAATCGCGGCGGCTACGACACCCACCATTTGCGTCCCTGCAGGGCTGCCCAGTGGCCGGATGTCTGGCTGCGGGTGGCCGGAGCCGGCCGGCAGCTCCGCAGCTTGGCCACAAAGCGGAGCCGGCCGGGCAGGATTCCGGGGGGAGGGACGGAGCACCTCCCCCCCATCGAGGATTCCGGGGGGAGGGATGGAGCGCCTCCCCCCCACCCCGGATGCCCCTGCGCGGAGCCAGGTAAGGGATTTGTACATCCCTACTTTTATGCTAGTCACAGGTAAAATTTGCTATTTTCAAGAACATGTGTCAAAGCAAAGAGCTATATTTTTTTTGTACTTCCACATACATGCATGGAATTTGGGGACCTGGCAGCCCCCATGCCCTCAGCCACCTCACCTCATAAAGTTCATTTAAGTACATGCAATCCTTACAAACCCTCCACAGCCTCCTAAATTTCTCTGAAGTACCACCTCTCTGAAAGGAGCCGCTTGGCTTAAGGAATTCCCTCTAGCCCCCACCCTGCATTTCCAGTCACCATTCTTCTTTTCTTCTTCCCTATCCTGTTCTTTCTTTCTCTTCTTTATTCCACCCAGAGCATATCGTGAGGAATTCTTAAAGAGGAGTCTCTTCAGTGGGCAAGAGAAGTTCTGAACTGTATTTGACTTTATACAAACAGACAAGAGGGTTGGGTTTTCTCCTTCTCACTCAAATCTTTGAGAAGAGTGGGTTCACATGGTTGCAGAGAAACAAAACTTGGGCTGTTTTGTTTGTTATTTGCCATTATCCAGCAATAGGAAGGGCTGTAGCTCAGTGGTAGAGCACATGCTTGGCACGCAGAGGGTCTCGGGTTCAATCCCCAGCATCTCCAGGTATGGCTAGGAAAGAATCCTGCCTGAAACCCTGGAGAGCCGCTGCTGCCAGTCAGTGTCGACAATACGGGGCTAGATGGACCCAAGTCTGACTCAGTATAAGGCAGCTTCCTATGTTCCTATAAACAGAAAGCTTTAACAAAAATAAGAGGTTTTGGTTTGTTTTTTAAGTGAAGGGGAGATAAATACTGCTCATTTATGCAATCCTATGTATGCCTACTCAGAAGCCCCATAATGTTTAATGAAGGCTACCTTCAGGAAAGTGTGCATAGGATTCCAGCATGACTTACTTTTGCAGGGACGTTTGCACTTTGATGTTCTGGATGTTTACTCAGAAATAAGTCCTGAGTTGTGACATGGTACTGCAGGCTTAATACAGTGCCTACACAATTCCACCTAATGAATTGACTACCCTTTCAGCTCAGTCTAATGCATGTTTTGTCATTTGTGGGTTTAGTGTTTTGTTGTTGTTGTTTTGTTTTGCATGAACTCTAGCTTCAGTGGTGAGGGAAAGGCACTTAGCACATGCTCAGAGTTTCTCCATAACTTAGCCCTACTTTTGAAAACAGACTCATTGGCTGAATCCTGGTGAAGTCTTGGCACAAATGAAGTTATGGGGAGGAAGATACAATGAGAGCTTGTGCATAACAAGGAGGAGGTAGAGAGGAGTTGCACAAAACAAGACATCTATTTTTTTGAAGAGTTGCTGGAGGATGGTAGGATGAGGAGAGATGGTTGTATGGAGGGGAATAGAATTGGTAGGGGGAGAAAGTAAGTGCTTAGTGTGAACGAAAAGCATTCTGCATATGCTCAGAGGCACTCTTTATTTAAGAACATAAGAAGATCCATGCTGCATCAGACCAAGGTCCATCTAGTCCAGCATTCTGATCACACAGTGGCCAATCAGATGCCCTTGGGAAACCTGCAAGTAGAACATGAGTGCAATAGCACCTTCCCACCCATGTCCCCCTGCTGCTAGTATTGGTGAAATGTAAATAAATTCTAGTTGTTCTAAATTTGCATGTATCTATATCCTTCAGAAATTTTGCAGGTTTCTTGCCTGGGAGACACCTCTAATGACCTATGCATTTTCATACAAATTTACCCAAAAAAACTATTAGGGAAGGGGTGAAGGGAAAGAAAATCACTCCCTCCCCAAACTGGAGAACTCCCCTTCCACATGAACTGCTGCATTTATCCTTCTGAAACTTTGCTGGTTTCTTACTTAGGGACAACTCTAGGCTGTCTGTAATTTTCAGAACAATGGTCCACAAGAACATAGAGAGATAAGTATGTCCTCTTTTGGAGCCCTCAAAATGGCAAGGCCACTCTTGCACAAAAATCCTTGTGGCTATCATTCTGAAATTTGAAGACATGATCTCCTCAGACATGATCTCCTCTTATGGGGCAATGAATCCTGAAACGTTTATCCAATTCTTCCAAGTAATAAAAATTTTTATTGGCAGTTCCCATTAACAGAAAATCAAAATATAAACCCTGCACCTATTTTTCTGACATTGGGCAGGTGTAATCCCCTTCTAGGGGGCTATTATGCCTGAAATTATCATCCAGTTCTGAGCAAGAGAAAAAAGTTACAGGGTGTTTTTTTTAAATTTCCAATGGTAGTCAACAGGAAGTATAAAGATTCATTTTTCCAAACCTTAACTCAGGTTTGGTGCTGAGCTGAAATGGTCCGACTACAAATTGGCCTGAGCAGAAGCGGAATGTTTTCCAAAATGCTGAATCAGGGTCTGAGTTGAAGGGGGGGGGGGTGTCAGTGCACCCTTATGTATATATGTATGTATGTATGTAATCTATACACACACACAAGCACACCACACACATGCACACCACACACATGCATGCCACACACACATATGTATATATGAGGTGCACTTAGACTCGGATATATTATAAAGATAGATAGATAGATAGATAGATAGATAGATAGATAGATAGATAGACAGACAGATGCAAATTTGTGTTATGGGCCTGTGCCCGAGATCTTTTAAGAACCTAGCAATGCCCCTACTCCTTGCCATTTTCAGCCTGCCTGTTCAAAACAGAACGGCAGGGCAGCAGTGAGGGTGGGGCGGCAGAGCGGAGGAGCAGCAGAGGGGCTGAGCATCAGGGACTGGCCAAAAGCATGGAAGAGGGAGGCAGGGCCCGGGAAGATCTGGGGGGGGGGCTGTCCGCGTGTCAGTCCCCATCCACCAGTAATGGGCAAGGGGAGCAAAAGGGGCAGGAACCCAGAAGCAAGTATTGCTGAACCTGGAGCGTGTGTAATGCCTCTTCACGGAAGCATAACACTATGGGAACGGCCATCTACAGAGAAGGAAGCGTGTGTAAAGGGAATCAGTTGTGATCCTGCATTTAAAACGGAAGTGGAAAGCCGCGTTTGAAATGCAGGATTTTAGGCTGGTGTAGAAATCCCCTGGAGAAGATGCTGATGCTAGGGAAAGTGGAAGGCAAAAGGAAGAGGGGCCGACCAAGGGCAAAATGGATGGATGATATTCTGGAGGTGACGGACTCGACCTTGGGGGAGCTGGGGGTGGTGACGGCCGACAGGAAGCTCTGGTGTGGGCTGGTCCATGAAGTCACGAAGAGTTGGAAGCGACTGACCGAATAAACAACAACAACAAATCCCCTACATCTCATGGAAGCGAATTACACAGTTGAACTATACACTGTTTAAAGAAATACTTCCTTTAGTCTGTCCTGAATCTCCCACCATTCAGCTTCATTGGATGACTCCCAGGGTTCTAGAATTGTAAGAGAATGTGTGCTAGTATTTTTTATTATGGTCTTTATTTACTAGCCCTCACAGTGAAGGAAACCTAGTGTATTCTAATGGATTTTTTAAAGGCATACACACACACACACACGAAAAACAGGGGGAAAGAGTTGGAACATGTGTGCATGACCAGCAGAACTTCAATAGTTCAAACTTTTCCCAGCATGGAGATGTAGTGATGAGAAAAGCGAGCCCTGTTGAATGTCTAGCTGCCAAGTTAAAAGACTGGGAACTCTGCCGGGGAGAAACCCTAGCAGAGATCTATCCGCATATGATCTTATTTATTTCATTTATATCCCATTTTTCTTCCATTTAAATTAGGCTGATGAAATGCAGAAAACTTCAGGCAGGGGTAGGCAACTAGTACCCTCCTGGGTTTTTTTTAACTAAAGTCCCATAAGCCTCAGCAAGCATGGGCAGTGGTCAGGAATTATGGGAGTTATAGTGTAAAACAAGAGTGAACTTTTGTATGAAAGAACTATGAGCTCAGTTCAGTTCTGGTACTGAAAACAAATTCAGAATGTGCTCAGGGGCATCCTGTTCTTGAATTCTAAGGGCATGTCTTTCACAACTGGCTCTGGTTGGTGGATCGTAGAGTTCTGGCAAAAAAACAAAGTAGTTCCAACAAGCCTAAAGTCTGCCCATCCCTAGTTTATACACCCTCTTGTGTATGCATGAGATGTTGCTATTGCAGTTTGCTCTTTCAAAATCCAGTTTCCAGAGAACACTATGGCCCTTATATAAGAGTTGCCTGTGTTACTAGCCAGTTAATGGTTCCAAGATTGCTTTCTAGACTGACCTCTCAAGGGAGGGAGATCAAGCAAAGCTAATTAATTCCTAGGTGAGTTTATCACTTCAACTCTGCCTTTTTAGATAGTTCCTTAATAAGCCACATAATCAAGGCACCTGATGAGAACAAGCTGGCTCAATCGACTTTTACTTTTCTCTTTAAAAAAAAGCTTTTCTCCAAGCTTTTGAGACATGGTATGGTGAATAAAAGAGAATGTCTCGAGATTGTCTTTTGCTGTCCAAAACAAATGTCAAGTGCACCACTTAAAGCACTTTTTGAGCCTTTCTTCAACTGTTGGTGCGCAGGTGGGAGAGACAGAAATGCAGTTCCAAATGTGTTTGTATCAAGTTTTTTAATCAATTAATGGCCATGCAGGAAGATGGATTTACAATGACATTTCAACCTCCTTGTGTTATTAAGTAAACAAGTGCATTCTGTTTGAAGTGTATCTCTTAGTCTCCACCCACTAGTTTTCCCCATAAAGTTGTGTGCATTTGGGAATGACTACTTTCATCTCCTCTCTGTGTGGAAGCGTCTTTATAACACAGTGGTGAGGAACCAGTAGCCCTCCAGCTACTTTTCCACTACAACTCTTGTCATTCCTGACCATTGGTCATGGTGTCTGGAGCTTGATGGGAGTTGGGAGTCCACTAATTTTGGAGGACCACAGGTTCTCCACCCCTGCTATAAAACTATTAACAGGTGTGGCTTTCTTACTTAATTTTACCCTATTACCCAGGGCTGGCCCTACCATGAGGAAGAGTGAGGCAGTTGTCTCAGGAGACAGAGGCTGGGAGGTAGCAAGGTGTTGGGGGAGAGATCTGGGCAACATGGCCAGCTCTGCACCCCCTAAGGTAGGCCTTCAGATGTGGGGAAGGAGGTTGTCCCATTGCCAGTGTTGAAGAAGACTCATCGGCCAACCCATGGCTTTCATATATGGAATAGGAGAGGGTGCCATCTTGTCCTTTGCCTCAGGCTGCAAAATGTCTTGGGCCATCCTTGCCTTCAACTTTTCCTTGTCCATGGGCATCAGTGGCACAGATTTTTCCTTCACTTCCTTGGTCTCAACTGAAACTATCAAGATTAAGGGCAAATCTTGCCAATTTCATTGGGGTTTTCTTCCTTTTTCTTGTAAACATCACATATTCCCACCATTGCGCTGGGTGCATGCACATGGAAATACTTCCAAAAAAACCTTACAAGCGATCTGTGAAACTGACATGGGTTTCCCCCAGAGCTTGTCAATTTAACTGTTATAGAAGGAAAGCGGGCATCAATGGCATTGATAAGGTTTTCCCCGAGCCTTGTTAATTTCAACAGAGACCAGAAAGGCATGTGCATGTGCACTTGTGTGCATTGTTAAAATACAGAAAGAAAGCAATTTTTGTGTGATTATATAAACAGTTCTAAAAAGATTGTTTTTCTGTGTTTTACCAATGTGCCTCAGTAAAACACTGCAAAAAAAGGCTATTGGTGCAAGCATATGTATGACTACTGTGATTGTTTTTTTTGCACTGTGCTATCAATGTGCACATCTGTGTCAGTAACATAGGACAGGGAAAGATGCCAAGGGAGAGAGTGATCCCAGGTCCCATAGGCAGCATCTGGGGGAGATAGGATTTCAGTTTCCCAGCTCCAAGGTTGTAGACAGTGGTGAGAGCTCATAGCTAGGAAACCATGTTCCCTGCCCCCTCGTAACTCGCACGGAGAGAACCACACTTCTGCCACCTCCGTGCTCGTAACATGGGGCATGGAGGGATAAAAATGGGGCATTCCTGGGGGGAGGGGATGGAAGGAGACCAGGGAAGCTGTTTTAGATAGCTTCCTATGTGGTCTCCAGCCCCATTCCTGCTCCTTCCCTGAAGCCTCACTTAGACGCACAAAAATGCATGTCTAAGGCAAAGTGCAGGGCGGCTGCAGCACAGAGGGAATCCTCTTCTCCATGCAGCTTCCACCCTGCATTGGATAGGAAGTTGCCTCCGACTTCAGGGGAGGTTGGAGGTGCCCATCTATCTCTAGAGGATTGCACCCTAAACCTATGGCAAACTGCATGTGCTCCATTTCTGGAATTAATTTTTAAAATTTTCCTAGTTAAATGAGAATTCAGGAGGTGTGAAATGTAGGGCAGAGCAAACCCACACAACAATAATGGAACAGAACTGGGGCAATCCATTCATCCCAATTCAAAACATAGATATCAGTCCTTGGAAATATCTTCATTTTGATAGTAGCAAGACCTTTTTCCATGAGCAAGACCTTTTCCTTCCTAATAATTAAATTTAGACAAATATATGGAATTACTAGTTGTTACTATTAGCTCTATATTGGATTCCATTCATTCATCAAAGGACGTATAAGCCATTTAGGGCCAAACCCTCACAAAGTGACATTCAAAGATGAATAAGATCAGACAGGTGTACCGTGATTAAGAGAATTGCTATGAATAACACATGCCATTCACAATCTTAAGGAAAGACTGCAGTGAAGAGATCAGTTTTCAAATCCTTCTTAAAGGCCTGAACTGAAGGGGCTAAGTGTGAATCCGGTGGAAGGTAGTTCCTTAACTGTGAGGCCATGACCAAGAAGGCTCTGTCTGTCATGCTTACCAACCTCCTCAGCAGACACACAAGCAGGCCCTCCAAAGCAAAGCTGAGTGTATTTATGGACCATATGGGTAAAAGCAATCATTAAGATAACCCGGTCCCAAGTCATTTAAGGCTTTAAAGATTAACACAAGTTGTAGGTAATCCAACTGATGCAAAAATTGTGTGACATGTCCTGACTTTCTGGACTGTATAACATTTAGGCAATCTGGATAACCCTCATTGCTTCAGCCCTAATGAAATGAGTGCTGATTTTAGCATTATCTTTTGAATTAGCTTGCTTATTCAGCTTTGTTTATCCCTTTTAGGTACACCTTCATTAAGCACATTGTCAGCTCATTTTACAGAAGAGAAAATAGAGAGATTGAACTTCTCTTTTGCCACTCAAAACAAAGTTATCTGTAGCACAGTTAGACACCACCCCAGTAAATACTTTTGATTAAGTTCTCCTCCGTTCCCCAAGTTCAGAGAAGTTCAGGGACAGTGCTAAAGGAATTTAGTTTCCTTTGGAGAGAGCACTGGAAATACATGGTGTCTTTGAAGTATTTCTTTGTTTGCAGAGCATAGCAGACACAAATAAGAGTCTTAAAAGCAGGTAGCACAGCTGCTGATCCTGCCTTATACTCCAAGGGGAATTACTGTTGCAGTCCATCCAAGGCTCAACCCCAGCTTTAGCAAAGTCCAGCTAAAAACTCCTGACTTTCTCTTTCCAAATGCAACCAACAAAACTGGCCCCAAACCATTTACCTGACCCTCCGTCATGTCCTCAAGCTCTGATAAGTAAAAAGGTGAAAAGGTAAAGGTGTCCCCAACCAGTCGTGTCCGACTCTAGGGTGCGGTGCTCATCCCCGTTTCTAAGCCGAAGAGCCAGCGCTGTCCGAAGACGCTTCCGTGGTCATGTGGCCGGCATGACTGAACACCGAGGTGCACGGAACGCTGCTACCTTTCCCGCCGAGGCGGTACCTATTTATCTACTTGCAATTTCTTGCTTTCGAACTGCTAGGTTGGCAGGAGCTGGGACTGAAGACGGGAGCTCACTCCGTCACGCAGCACTCGGGTCTCGAACTGCTGACCTGCCGACCTTCCAGTCTGCAGTTCAGCGTCTTAACCACTAAGCCACCGCAGCCCAGTATTACAGTCCAAAGACTGGAGAGGGGCTCCTAGCTACCAAGGAACATTACTGTTTTTATAGTTTCAGTCCCTGGCCATTCAGTTCACTGTAATCGTGCAGTTTACTGATCAGTAGCTTGGCCTAATGATCTTGAAATAAAATTGCAAGCCTCAGTTTGCCCATTCTGTGCAATATGTTTTGTGCAATGGGTGGATTGTGTGTTGCTGTATGGATCTCACCCCCAATGCTTTGTTTTGCTCCAAACAGCTTTTTCAAATCTAAGTTTTGCACACAAGCTTCATTTTAAAGAATGGACAAGCTATACTTCTGAAAAGGTCTGGGGCAAAACTTCTTGTTAATAGAGTGATATGCCTAAGTGGAGGATCAAGATAGCTCTAAGGGGTGGTGGAGGCCACATACTTTGGGTAAAATTCAACAGAAGCCCCACTGAGAGTAGACCCATTGAAATGAATGAGACTTAAGTTAGTCATTACTAACCTAGGTCCCATTCATTTCAATGGGTCAACTCTAAGTAGGACTTATGTTGGATTTTACCCTCTGTATCCCAGCACAGAACTAAGTGTGACAGCACCCAACCCTGCTATACCAAGGTGATACATTATCCTTCACCTTAGTTAGGTGCTGACACTTCCAGATGAAGGCTTCTAGTGCTACCAATTCGAAGGCATTGCACAGCTATTCTACCTTTTCCCCCCCAATGGACTTTTTGTGGTGAGGGGAAAAAAGATGGAAGAGGTGGTGAGAAAATATGGCAGGATTATGAGTGGAAGACAATGATGTCTTGATGCCTCATAAAATTCTGTGAATAAGGCAGAACAATGGCACAATAAAAGCCTTATGAAGTAATGGTAATGCATTGCTTAAGGGCGTTAAGTGCATTGTAAAGCAGAAGGATGGGGAGAAAACCAGATCTAGTTGGCTCCACCTACCGTCACCCCTTGGATCCACTTATTGTGACCCCTTGGATCCACCAGCCTCAATGGACACCAACCACCACTGAAGAGAAGCATTATTCTGTTCAGATGCTTCCAGAATTTAAACCATGAAAAAACACAGCCAGTGAAATAACAAATCTATATGTCAACTGATACATTAGAACAAGTCCAAACATGAGAAACATTTACACAAACCAAATAGATTCTTGTAAGGCTGCCTGTGACAAAATCACAATTCTTGCCATGTGGAGTTTATATGTGTTTGCTGTGTTAACAGGTGAGTTAGGGTAAACTAGGAGGGAGTGAGGGGTGTGAGTGTGTGTGAGGAGAGTGAGTTTATATAAGGCTGGAGCAGACAGTTAGTTGGTTAGACAGGTGATAGAGATAGGGTTTGGAGTAGAGTTGTGCACAAATGGCCTCTCAAAATTCCCCAGCCTATTTGTGGGCAGAGAAATTGGGCAGACAATTTCACTGAATTTCTCCTGGGGAAGGAGAAATTCTTCAACAGTTTCTCACAGATAGGGCTCACTGTCAGCAGGGGTTGTCACACCTTTCTTTCTTTTTTCTAAGGGTTTTTGGTTTATTGCACTGCTGCTGCAAGTGGCAAGAGCATCAATTGTGTTGAGGCTTCCACTTTTTTGAGGCAGAATTTTGAATTTCTTTTGGTTTTTGAGCTTACCCAATCACTCCCAGGTGGCTGAGGCTGCTGTGTGTGTTTTCTCTCTGTATTACACATCTTTCCATTGCCCTACAGTCTCCTAGGCCACCTGCCCTTTCCGAACTGAAAAAGGCCCATGGGAGGAATTGCCTCATGATGTCTTCTGCATGATGGCTTTAACTGAAGCATGGGAAGCTGAAGAGGTTACAGGCTGCCACAGAAATTATTGTAATGACAGACAGGACACTCATGCACACTCCTCAGCCACCTCATAAGTAAGGTAAGCCCAAGAAGCCCAAACCCAACCCATGAGAATTTCTCTGAAATTTCTATTCCTTTGAATTTCTTTTTGAAAGCAATTCCTTTTCTATCAAATTGAATGAGAATGGTTGAAAAAAAAGTGGGAGAAATTTTCGGCACAGCACTAGTCTGGAGATAGGGACTTGGGGTTTGATGAAGCTACATCTAGATAGTGGGGTTGTGGAAACAGGAGTTAGAAGGGGTAGAGTAGGCAAGGTAAGACCAAGAACTGAGTGATTAATTATAAGATATAACATCTCGTATTAAATAAACTCTAATTTGTTTTTAAATTATAAAATCCCACATCTTGTTCATTCTGTGCTACCAATAGTGTTCATATTTCCTGGATACTTCTCCTGGGGGGATAAAGGGAACCAGTTAGGCATATTGGGTGTCTCTGTTACCTGGTGAATTTAGGGGCTGAAGCTTGTGGGACAGCAAGGACAGGAGAGTTGTCCTGCACGACCTGCAGGAGAGTTACGTCACACTGCCCTTATAAAAACAATGCAGTAATCCAAATGGGAGGTTACCAGAGCATGGATCACTGAAACCAGGCTATCTCTGTTTAGGTACGGTTGTAGCTGGAGTACCAGCCTAAGCTGGTAGAAGGTACTCCATGATAATATTCCTACATTGCATGGGGAGAGGGGGAGGCCTGAGCCCGAGGAAGATAAATTTATGACCACCCTTCCACTACTGTCCCCATATGACCGGGGGGGGGGGGTGTGCAGCTGAGACATGGACAGACATTGAGAGAAATTGATGTGATAACCCCGTAATGTAGTCCAGTTTGGGTACCTGGTCACTTTCAGTTGGTGCCTGTTTGGTGTTTCCAAGAACAGATACCTTATCTTATAGAAAAGAAGATCTCAGAATGGAACAAAGTTAAGTCTAGTTCAATTACCACTACCATTGCTCCCTCAAAAGCCCTCAAAGCAAGCACTCAACTAAATTTAAACATGTTGTACTTTTACAGCTGCAACAGAGATAAATGGATAGCTGGGGAGAGGGGATAAAGCGCAATCTACAAATTGAATAAGGATGCAATCCTATGTGTGTTTCAACAGAAAAAAAAAAGTCTTACAACTCCCAGCATTCCCCAGCAAGCATGGCTGGCTGGAGAATGCTGGGAGTTGTAGGACTTTTTTCCTTCAAAAAATGGATAGGGTTGTGCCCTTAATGAATAGCACTGGACTCCATTATAGAACTGCTGTAAGCCATCTGCAATATGGAGGTAACACCACGGGACAATAATATGAACTTCACACACGCACACTTACATTACCTTAAATTAAAACGAACAAACGAAAACCCTGGATTCTAGATAATAATATTGGAGTACATTGCGGGAACGTCGTTTCACTACTCTCCATCAGACAAACCCCTCCCCACTCCAAGGGGTATAATAACACTGGTCCCCATGAGGTTGTGGCTGAAAGACTGGCTCACAACAGCCCTGCCAAGTAGCTCAGTATGATTATAATCCTATTGCCTGGTGGAGGGGAGGGGAGTCTGAGAGAGAGTAGCATAGGATGAAATAATACCTGAATTAGGGGGCAATCCCATGCATGTTTAGACAGGAAAAAACAGTCCTACAATTCCCAGCTTGCTGAGGAATGCTTGGAATTGTAGGACTTTTTTTTGTCTAGATATGCATGGGATTGCGCTCTTAGAAAGAGTATGAACTCCCTGTCTGCTGATACTTTTTATTGGGTGGACGGGCAGGGAGAGAACTACACTGTCCCGTCCGGTCGCAGATACTCTAAAATCTTGGATTTCTACCGGGAAGTCCTTACTCTAGACAATGGGTGTGTCACACTACTTATCTCTACGGGCGACAATGTACGACTCTACACTTTTTATCTCTATATGGCTTTTAATGCGAGTGACGTAGTTCCTCCGCACGGTCCCCGGGGCCGGTGTTCTGAGCTGGCCTTCTCGATGCGTTCCACTCGCTTGTGGCAATGCCTTCTGGTTATTGTAGTCCTTCCTGCCCATTCCCTTGCGCGCATTGTACTGCCTGGCTTGGGCGAGAGGATTCTCTGCGAGAGCAAAGGGCTACGGTCTCGATGAACTTGGGGCTATACTTCCGGTTCGAAGTTGCTCTCAGTCGAAACCTCCATATGCGGGGCAAAACTGCTGGAAGTCCATAGACAACTATGTAATAACGCAGGTAGAGGCTCCCTTTCGTTGCAATGGTTTGAAATACTGACAGCTTGAATCCCTCCCCCCCCAGCAAAAAGAGGTAGAAAAGAAGCTAGCCATTTATTTATTTTTCTTCTGGGAGGGCTTCACGGCTTTTTAATTCCAGCAGGCCCCTCCCGTGAAAGAGCGTAGGGGCTGCAATACAGAACCGGAAGTGGGAGTGCGAAACTTGCGTTGACGTCCTCATCGCCGTCGAAACCTGACTGGTCAAGGGGAAGACACTGACGCGCCGCCTCACCATTGGAATCGGCGCCTTCCGTCCAATTCGGAGAGGCCATGTCGGAGAACGAGGCGGCCAATGAAGCCCCGGCTTCGGCGACGTCAAGCGGCCATTGGAAGCGCTCGCGTCGTCGGCGGCTGCCGAAGCGGTGCTGCGCGATTGGCCGCCGTGCGGTTAGTGGGCGGGGTCGGGGGAGCCGGACTCGGGGCTCCCTCAGCGGCGCAGCGGCGGCCCGTCGTGTTGCTTCGCCGGGAAGGAATCCGGAGCGCGATGGAGCTGCTCGGCCGGGTCGGACCGCGGTGGCGGCTCGTGTGGGCCGTGGCGGCGGCCGTGGCGCTGACGGCGCTGTTGTTAGCGGGGGTCAGCCTGGCTGCCGCTGGTCAGTAATGGCGCTTCTGGTGGGCCTCGCCTTCCTGGGGCTGAGTTCGGGAGGGCAGATCCAGGAGGAGGAGTTGGGTCCCAGGGGGACGGCGGGCGGGCGGCTGGCAGGTAGAGTGCTCCCGCCACAGGGTGCGGAGGGAGGGCGTCATCTCTGGGTGCCCCAAGAGCCCACCGCGGGGCCAGGGCTGACTTCTTCGTCCGTCTCTTCACCACCCCGAGTGAACTTCAATGAAAATATTATTGCTTTCCTTATTTCCCTTCTCTTTCTCTCTCACACACACACACCCCACCTTGAGTGTCTTATCCTGCGCAGCATCAGATTAGCACGTTGTTCAAGGGTGGACGGCGGCACTCTGCTCCCACTTCTGTTTATAATGTCACTTCTGCAGTATCTCTGCCCACCCAATTTCTGGAAAGAGTGGGGAAAGCTCTTACCAGCACGGGCTTTCCGTATGGGCCCGATCACGTCTAAATGCGCTGGCTGCACGTGCCGGTGCTTTTGTGTGGTTAAGCTAGCACTCCGGTGATGGGGCGGGCGACTGTGTTTGAATTGTAGGGGTGGCCCCCCTGCAATTTGTGTGTTGCCTCCCAAACCTGGCCAAGTGCACACTAAGAAAACGTATATGGGGAAGGACCGTAGCTCAGTGGTAGACAGCCCACGCTTTGCTTGCAGTTCAATCCCAGGTTCAATCCCCAGATATTGCTGGGAAAGACTCCTGTCTAAAACCCTGGAGAGCTGCTGTCAGTCAGTATAGACCAAGGGTAAGTACATGGTACTCTGCAAATGTTTTGGGTTATAATCCCTGACCATTGGCCATGCTACCTGCGACTGATGGGAGTTGTACTCCAAAACATCTGGAGAGCACCATGTTGCCTACCCCTGGTATAAGCAGTACTGACCTAGATAGACTAAGAGTCTGACTTGGGTTAAGGTAGCTTCCTAGGTTTCTGTATGGGTAAGTGTTACCCTACGTTCTGTATAAATAAGGCCTGTGTCTATGGCCTGGGCAGCTGGTGTAGGTTAGAAAGCCCTGGACCCTGTTCCTCCAGCAATGCAGGGAATTTCACTTAGCTAGCAAGCTACTAAACTGCCTCTTTACCTACACCATGGGAAAAGGCAATGGTTCTTTTTCAAAGATATTTATGTAGTTGAGGTAGGTACCTCTAGAATTTTGGTAACCCGGGTGGTTGTGTCACCTGCCCCTCTGGTTGAATTGTGAAGTGCCAAGAGGCTGTGGAAATCAGTGGGTGCCAGTTGATGATGGTCACTGATGGCATGAAATATGGCAGGTCATTTTTGAAACTTGGAATAAAAGCTAGTTGAAAGGTGGGAGGGATGGTTTGGATTGAACAGGGTAGGTACAGCAAGGGCCCTGAATTAATTGGATAAGTCTGACAGATGGCACTCAGAGGGTGGGTGGGGCAGTAGTTTGTAAGTTGTACAGATAGGATGTTTGGATAAGGGTGAAGGCATTGGAGAATGCACATCAAATAGTGGATGTGGTCGATGCAATTAACTGACTAATCTGAAGTCAGAGCCCCCCTTTAGGTAGTCCAAATTCATAACTTGATCTGTATATTAGCTAACTTGGGATTCAAGCAGGATGGAATCAGCCAGTGGAATGGCAATATGTCTGCTCTTCTTCCGTGTGTCTAATTGTTCCAGTTTATGTGCAGAAGTCTTCTATATAGTTTAACAGAGAGCTGGTTCCCTGTCTTAGGCTACAGTCCTATGCATATCTATCTGGGAATAAACCCAATTGAACACAAGCCCTGTTTGAGTGTTCAAGCACATGGGATGCAAATCGCATGAAAAGGGAAAGCTGGACTGTATTCACTGGCATTGGAAAGGAAGCTGTGCAGCAGGCAGCTTGCTGTAGGAGTGTAATTGTATACAAGGGGTTCTAAATCACATGGGGTGCATCATATGTATTTGAACATCCAAGTAGAGCTTCAGTGGGACTTACGTCTGAGTAACATGCATAGGATTGTGTTGTCATTGTGCAAAGAACAGGAGCGCTATCCAACTCAAGTTATTTCTTGATACTCTGGGTTCCTTGTGAGCAGTTAAGCCAGAGGAATGGGTATATAATTGTACCTCCTTCTCCTCCTCTCCTACTTAACTGCTGAGAAGGTGGAGGCACTGATTTCATTGCTTGTTGCAGGCTCAGTTGCTCAGAACATGAGAGTATTACAGTGTTGTCTTTACTTTCTGAAACTTGTTCTCTAGTTTTGTAGAGGTTATGATGCAAGCCTGTCAAGCTGAAAGTATGTTATCTCTGAGCTACCAGTTAGGTAAATAGGGTTAAGGTGAAGGAAAACATAAAGAAGCATTTGGAGGAGAATAAGTGAGTGGCTTTGCAGTAATGCGTACTGGTTACTGCTGGAGAGGTTGTGGAAATGGGATTATATTAATCTCTTTTAATGGTAACCAGATTAATAGTAGCTAGACATTGAGAAGCATAGGAAAGGGTTTTTTATCTACTACAGAGCAGTGGATTGATTAGAGTCTTATAAATTCTAGTGATAAAACGGTTCATTCACCAGATTAAAATTGGCAGTCGGGCTGACTTCCTACGGGTGTGGTTACCATTCTTGGGATTAGTGCTATGTATGTTTATAACTTGTAAGACCCATTGACTTCAATGGAGAGATTTAAGTACATGCTTAGCTCCCACTTACCACTCAGTTCACTAGCTTAGCTTTAGTAGGATCATGCTTACACTTAAAAAGAAAATCCTTGGTGGATTCTCATTTGGGCATCTTACCAGCCTTCTGCCTGTCCATTAGGTTGATGTATTGGGGGGGGGGGTCGGGGGGGTGCAAAAAGCATGAGCATTGTGATGCCAATTGTAAGTTGGTGCGCTGGACAACTTGGGTTAAATATCAGTGACAGGATGCAAGATCAAGTTGTGCCCCCAATGTGGTAGTGTGCCCCTGATCCTGTGAGCAGCTCTCCCAGTACAACAGCTAAGAGGAAAAGGCCATTGACTATTTATCACATCCAAAGATATGATTAGCTGTTTGTTAAACCTAACTAGCCATCTGCACTTTTCCCAGAAGTATTTTTAAAATAACTGGTTCTGTGAAGTCAAATGAATCAACCTTGCTAGTTGTTGCAGGTAATAAGTTCCAGGGTTCATCAACCTTTTCCACTCCTTACAGATGACCAAGACACTAGCAATATTTTTGTGATCGAACTCTTATATGTAATCCTGAAGTCCTCTGACACAAGTATTTTAATGCATGCCAGGGTTTTGGTTGGCAAATAGAAACTAACTGTGGCATAATGATTTTGCTATGTTTGATGGGAGGGAGGGGCGGTTGTTAATGCTGACCTTTCCCTAGAAAATATCACATTTTAATTTAAGGATGAGTATATGTAGATTTATGTTATCAGCCTCGCATTTTCTGATTCATAAGTTAGACACAAAGTATATAAAGAACAGAAGTCTACACTACAGCTAAAAATAAGACTGAAATTAACTCCAGATATTCCAGAATGATTTTGCTAGTTAGTATAGTCCTTGAAAGGCATTTCTATTACTGGCTTTAAAATGACTAGCATCTGAATTCTGCATTGTTAGTATGTCCTGATATCAATAAATAAATGGCCTTTTAATATCTGAAGTATTAATTTTCACCAACTTAAGCCTGAAGGCTAAGTCTCCCTCATATATTCTTGGAATGCATGGTCAAGATTTACTTGGTCTGGTTCTCTGAATATAATAGCATACTGACAAATACCCAGTGTGATTTTTGTATGCCTCGGTCTGCTGTAGATCTCCTGAACCAGTTCAAAATTGTCTCACGAAGCCTTTCTGAGACAAAAACATCCAGTTGCTGCCATTTTTGACCTTTCAGACTTATGACAGTTCTTTGAAATATAGGAGTCTTAGAGACCTTTCATATTGTGGCCGAAGAGGCAATTTGTCCATTTTTGTTTGCTTGTTTTTTCTTTTTCTCTTTTTCGAAGAACCATACATTCCAGGGTTGCATTGGATTTACCTACTTCAGACCTTTTGAGAAGCAGGATGGTGTCTCTCAAGACACCTAAGTGTAGCTTCCTATGTGTAGCTCTTTTGTCTCTGAAGATTAATGGCATTATAACTCCACCTCTTATCCACCCCCCACCCACTCATGCTCCCGGCAGTCGTAGACCGGTATACATTAGTGGACTTTACTGAACAGGTGTGGATTCTCCGGGACAAAAAAAAAATTCTCTCTACTTTTGCCATAAGCTTGGCTTATATTCCAGTGTAGGACTGAAATTGGGCCAGATGGATGTCCCAGTGATGAGAGACAAAGTTTTGGGGATTGATCTTAGCAAGCTTTCTTTCCACATGTGAGCCAGCTCAAGGTAAAGTTCTGAAGGCACTAAATGTTTTGAGAATCCTATCTTTTATCTCATTTGGAGTAGACCATACATTTGTGTTGCAATTCTACAGAGCATTGGTTCAATCCAAACTAGACCTTATTTATCATGGGGTGAGGGGTGGGGAGGGTGCTCAGACTGTATCAGAAAACATTTCGTTTCGCCTCCCCTCTACATAGTCTCTATGCTGAAGCAACAAACCACTGCTGAGTTTGTCATGCACAGCTCTCTGCAGTGTATTGCTATGACGTGGCATCTGTTTGACCACTTCACTGGGTGGGAGACGTTGTTTGCTGAGTTCTTTCAGTCAAAGCTTTGCACTTAGACTTAACCTGCTTCTGCAACAATTCAAGCTACCACTTAATATTGCTTCAGTAGTACTTCATTGTCCTCTCTGGCCAGGAGGCTTCTTGGGGCACTTTGCCCACTTGAGATACTTGCTTACTTGCCCAGTTCCCAAAGGTTGAGATCACTGTCATCCATTATCAACAGTTGAATTATGAACACCATTCACTTCACAAGGATTTGGCACTGATTTTTATTGACAGTTACAAGACACATGACCACGTGGGAGCAGTACTTATCCATAGGCAGTTGACTGTAGCACAAAGATTCCCAACTGAGTCATCTGTGTTCACTGCAGAACTGTTTGCAATCCTGGCATTGGAATACATTAAGCATCTGGGCTTGGAATATCAGTGATTATACTGACTCCTTCAGTTCACTGATGGCTGTTGCTGGGAGTGCTCCTTGTATCTTCATTCACACGTATATGTAAACTCACATTTATACACGTGTATATGAATAATACAAAATATTAGGAACTTTCGTGCATACACGGTAGGTCATATGCTGTGCCAGACAAGATGGGCAAATTAATTCAAGATCACTGACAAAGATCAAAAGCATATAAGTTTTATTTGATCACCAATATTTACAGAAAGGAATAATTTATTAGTATACCACTCCATAACCCTGGACCAGCAGGCTATTCCTAATAGCAGTGATAGAAGACAAAGGCAGGGAGTTATGGTTTGCCACATACGGAGTGGAAAGGGCACTAAAAACTCTGTTCTCCTCTTTGTGGCAGAATAAAACATGAAGGTTTCTAACATTAGCTTTCCTTATTGCAATAAGGAAATTAAATTAATTCTAATTCGCCTTAAGAGTTATAGGGTTAATGTTATGCCTGTAATTTCCTAGTGTATCTTTTAAACATTTTGGAATCCATCTATTGGATTTGCAGAAATAATAGATCATGTTTTGCTAAGCTTGGTTTTCATCTTTGAAAACAATTTATGAAATCAATCCTGACTATAGTTAGTAATCGTTACGATTTTTCTCTTGGGAACCTGTAATTAACATGTCTTCTTGTTTAGGTATACGAACAGAGTAAGCTTTCAAGTAGCCTTAAATTAATATTTATAATCATGGAATTCCTGATATTACTTTAAAAGAAATTATTGTTGTTGTGCAGTGGACATGCCTCTCCATTAGAGTTCTGTGCCAGGAATGGTAGAGGAGTAAATTCTACCATCTTCAGTGATTTTATTGTACAGACCAGCTACTGATTTAAAAGGGAAAATATACCAAAAGCAAACTGAACACACTCAGCCTGTTTTTCCCTCTGACATGTTGCTTTGGAAAGAACATCTATTTGCTGACAATCAACAGAGTGTTTGTCTGCAACCTAATATAGAGCTTGTTGCTTCAGAGAGAGTGTTAACATGATGCAATGAGAATGAAACACGCTGCATGCTTCACTCTAAAGATTACAAACAAAAAAACATTTGTTGGTTCTGGTAATTCAATGAGTTCAGCTTAAAAGGAATGCTTTCCCCCTTGTTTTTATATTGCTCTTCCATGCCACAATGCTAATTTACTGAGGTGCAGTTTCATATCTAATTCTTAGTGACCTGGTCCTGGTCCCTTTTTGTACATCTTCTCCATAATACTGATGCTTAAATGTGACATTGTGATGGCTATCACTTCATTTTCATAACTGAAAGAAAAATATACCTTCAAGCCTCGAGCAGGTTTTTAATCAGGACAGATATACCCATTAAAATACCTTGATGCTTATGGTTTGCGTCATTGACTGCCGTGTAAATTTTAATAATAATTAGTAGTACTTGTTTTTCTTGATGTTTATTTCTACGTTTCTTTCACAAAGATTAAGTATATTTTGCCATGAGTTATGGAAGTTAAATTTGTTGCTTTTCCAGAGTAAAACCAAGCTAGATTCCTTGCTGATAACCTGCAGTCTTTATGAAAACTCCTTCGGCTGGCTGTTATGATTGATCTTGCAATTGTATATTTACTGTATCCTCTAACTTTGCTCACAATTAGTCAGATTACTTGTCTTTTCCTTTCATTTTCTAACTTTGCTTTGAGGCTTCAGCTAAGAGACTCTCCTGTCTCTGCCCCACACAACTCTTTATCTTTGTTTCCTTCCATGCCTTCCACTGCCAGAGGGTTTTCTTTCCTGCACACCACTTCTTCTTTTCCCTCTTAAACAGTTTTTCTTTATTAACTGTTAAATATTCTTGCTGACTTCTAAGAATTTGAAATATATAATTTTCACCATATTGCTATTGGTGTTTTTATCAAAAGAATAATACGCTGACAGAATGACAAAAGAGAAAAAGGGATAAATGCATAACATGGGTGAAGGAAGAAAGGGAAGAACACTCTGCTATTAATGTTTACTGTCTGCAATACCTGAAGTACATTCTAATACTCTTGTGTGTACTGAATAATCTAGGAATAACTGGTTCCATTAGAGACTGAGCTCTTAATCTTAAATCTGTACTGTAAATTGGGTTAGGTCCAGAGTGTCCCTTCTGCAAATGGAAGAAGTCCTTTCATTCACAGAAGGGAATGAGATCTAATGGAAGCTTTCTTTGGAGGAAAGCAGGAGATTTTCACCAATTTCTTCCTGCAGTCCCCCTTGCCACCTCCCACACTGTTCCAGTGGGTCCCCCCAATCCTTTAGAATAGTTTCTGAGTGGGCTGTAGAAGGAAAGAAAATCAAAAACACCCTTTCCTTTAATATACACATTTTTTATACATCCTTTCCCTGGAGAACTACATCACAAAATTCAGAAAAATGTGAATATTGAAGTATAACTGTTTTGGTTCAGCCATTGGTTTGCGAAATGAAAACTAGGTAAGTTCACATTAAAACATGAACTAAAACAAAATGTTCACCCAGCCCTATATGAGAAAGTTACATTTTACATGTCTAGAGATGCTGATAAAGACTAATATAACAAGCATGTGACCATTCCAGACTTGGATAAATAAAGATAACAGATACTAATATCTACAAAGTCTTAAACTACAGAGTGGCATTTGCTGTCAGAACATTAATGCCTCTGGTCTGCTTTGCTGAGAGCATGATTTGTTCATATATTTTGCTGTTGAAATTATATACAGTTATTCACTGCTTAATATAGCTTATTTTCCAGGAGGTTTCAGTTCTGTTTAATAGCCTGTAGATACCTTAGTTACATCTAACTTCTCTTAAAACACTCTTCTTTAACTTTGCAGATGAAGAAGGAACTCAGGAGGAATCCTTTGAAACAAAGGTGAGCACAATCTCCTTGTGTGCAATTTCCTTCTCACAGTTGAGAAATGCAGTGAACTCTTCAGTTGCCAGTACCAAAGGCATGTACTCCACATAAGATAATTATTTGTTCTGAGTAGTTTGGCGTCTGGAGGCCAAAGAGTAGTTTGGTGTGTGGATGCTTCAAGAGTTGAGAGACAAGACTTGAATGGTGATATGAATTTTTTTATATAGCCCATCTTGGACTATAATTAAAAATATTCAGATACTTCTGCATGGAGCTGTAAAAAAAAACTGTAAAAAAAAGTATATTTGTGGCTAGAATGGAGTAGTGGGAGTAGATTAGATGTAGTGGGAGATACATGAGTTACAGTGAGCAAAGAACAGGCTTACATCTTAAACTAAAGCAGTAGATGCTGAAAGTAAGAGTGAGAAAGAGAAGAATCTGGACAGGGCACATCTTCAAAAGAACATTCATTCACGAATCCTAAATATTGTTCTCAAGCTATGGTGGTACCTTCTAACTCCTTGCATGCATCCATCCTAAAATGAACATTCTGGCTTTGTTCAATCTATGTCAAAAATCTTATGTATGTGAGAGGTGGTCAAATGTTTCATCTGCTTAATGTTTCATACTACTTATTTTGTAGACAACCTTGCCTTCTGAAGAACAGGTGAAAGACCATTCAACAAGAACCCAAGTGGTAGCAGGTCAGATCTTCATTGACTCTGAGGAACCAGAGACTCACACTGAAAATGGAGAGAACTCCAGGAGCCAAGAGGAAGCAAAGGAAAGAACTTTGGAGGACTTAAGTTCTCTAGAACTGTCAAACCTATTAAATAAGGACTTGGAAGAAGTAGAAGCACAAAAAACAGGTGATCTTTTATGCTGTCCCTGATCTAGAGCTTTAAAAAAATGTGTGTGTGTGACTCTGAGATGAGAGTGGACCTGTGGGAGGGGAGGGGATATCAATTCTTGAGAGAGAGGTGGTATAACCATATGAGCCATGGTTATCAGAGTGAGTTTCTGATAACCTACACACTCTGCCTCTATTCTCTTGTGTGAATTCCCCTCCTCTCCTCAGCATTAACCATGATGTAGCAATACATCTGTTCTTACACTATTGTTACCGTGCTTACTCGTAATCAGTTAGCAAACAATATCCAACTTAAAACTGATAGTTAACTAAGTAGGATTCTTTTACTAATGTTTCTAACTGGAGTTGAATCTTAACACACTTACTTACCTGCAAGAATACTTGCTCTTCTAGAGCAGGAGTGTTAGGATCATATACATAAAACTGAATGGGACTCCCTTAATGGTAGTAGATAGGAGCATAACTCTCAAAAGTCTCACATCTCCAACATATTGATCCAAAAGTGTGGGTGAGAGGTTTAAGTATAAAAGCATACCAAAATCTGAGTTGGGAATGTAATATGTACTGTAGAAGACATGACTAACATTACCTTTTATCATGGTATTCTGTGTACTGCAGTGCAGCTTAACCTTGCGTTAGATGTGTTGGTAGGAACCCTTTCTTACAATGTAAAAGGAATACAATGTATTTATGAGTCATCATTGTACTTTAACTGGCAAGTGGTTACCAGTTCTTGTTCAGTATAGGCACCTACCCATGCAAAAAACATATGGTATAAGTAAAGGTGACGTACTTTAGACAGCATATTGAACTTGAAATACCCCAGTAGCTTGATAAGAGGACATATTTCAGATCACTCTGCAACTTGAAAATGAAAAGCAACTAATCACTAAACCATATTGAAACCTTCTATATATAATTATTAACATTAAAAAAGAGAAGACTTGTCTCATGCCAGACACAGCAAGTGTAGCCTGATGTTTCACTTTTCCCCTAATGCCACGTCAACAGTAATTGCTGGCTTTATGTAAATTTCAGAATAGACTGGCATATGAAACCACATAATAGGAATAAGTCTGCTGAAAGCCTAAGCTGTTTTCTGCTTAGGTTAACAAATATAACTTCAGTCTATAACAGAAAACCCTGTTGGATTTAGAGGTGGGGAGAGTTTCCTATATCATCAAACTTTAGGATCCTAGCCTTAAATAGTTGCTTTATCAGAGAGAATTTCAGCTTGCAGTGCTTTCTGAGTCCTAATTATACATCGAGGTTTGTGGATGTCCTATTGCTTTCAGCTCTGCAATTAATATTAATAAGGAAAATATGGTGTGTAGGAGTGTATGAGAGAGAGCAGGCAGATGCGTACGTGTGTGGGAGAGCTCAAAGGTGTGTATGTGAATATATCCTTATACAACAGCAACTAGAGGTGACGTAAACAACTTTGCAGTCATGTTGCTGCTAGATTATGATAACTAATTAGCAAACTCCAAACTGCTCATGTGTGATTCTGCTGTAATTTCTGGAGTTTCTGAATCTGAATATCCATTTCAGTGGGGTAGAAAATGTCTATAAATTTACATTTTGGAAAGATGCCACATGTTCTTTTTAACATAGAAAACTGGTAAGAAATAAAATGAGCAACAGTTGAGATCCTTTGGTATGTTAACTCCTGGGTGTTTGTGTGGTGGTGTTTTTAGTTTTGACAGCCATTGCAGGAACTGCAGATGGTGAACCATGCCACTTCCCCTTTCTTTTTCTGGAGAAGGAATACTCAGAATGTACTGCAGATGGAAGGGAAGATGGCAGACTCTGGTGTGCAACAACCTATGACTACAAGATTGATCAAAAGTGGGGCTTCTGTGAAAGTGAGTGTGGAAGCTATCCTAAGCGATTCAGTTCTTGGGCTGCATGAAACTTAATTGATGGTTACCGTTGAAAGAAAATTTCGTTCTTGCCCTCATAATGCCAGAACTTGGGGTCAACTGGTGAGGTTAGTTTTCAGTACATTCAGGACAGATGGACAAAACACTACTTCACACAACACATAATGTATGGAATTTGCTGCTCCAAGGTATGGTGGTGGCCACTGGCTTAGATGGCTTTAAAGTCAGGGGTGAACAACATGCGGCCCGTGGGATATATGTGGCCCCCGCTACCCCCTGAAATTTGGGGACCCCCAAAATCTAAGGACACTTTTTTGCAACCAAAATGGCATCCAGAGCTGCTACAGAGCACCAGAATTAAAAATAGCTTTAAAAATTAAAACAAAATGTCCATAGCTGCTACAGAGTCCCAAAAGGGTCAAGAGAGCCAGTGTGGTGTAGTGGCTAGAGTGTTGGACTGGGAGCCAGGAGATCTGAGTTCTACTCCCCACTTGGCCATGGAAGCTCACTGGGTGACTTTGGGCCCATCACAGACTCTCAGCCCAACCTGCCTCACAGGGTTGTTGTTAGGATAAAATGTAGAGGAGGATAATGTAAGCCACCTTGGGTTCCTTGCAAGAGAAAAAAAGGTAGGATATAAATGCAATAAATAAATAAATAAAATTAGGTTGCAAGCAAGCTAATTTTGACCCTTTGAGGACTCCATAGCAGCTATGACACCATTTTGTTTTAATTGTTAAAATTATTTTTAATCCCCTCCCCACTTTCGGCATCCATGGGGGGGTGCAACCCATGGGAGGGGGAGGGAAATGGCTGCCAGACCTCACAAGGTTGATCCCACTTCCCCCTCCTTTAAAAGCAGATTAGACAAATTCTTTGAGGAACTTCCAGGTTCAAAAGCAGTATGTCTCCAAGTACCAGTTTGTGGAAATGAACAAGGTGAGGGACCTGTTGCCTTCGTGTTTTGCTTGCAGGCTTCCCAGAGATATCTGGCTAGTCACAACTATCAACCTGTCTTGCATCTTTTTGGGGTAATTTGGATTCTTTAATTGAGCAGAATTGGAACTATTGGTCTTTTCTGTATTGTGAATATGGTTTGTTATGAGTTTGTTTGTTGATTTCTTCTGTCCACTAGAATAATATGATGTCAGTGAGACTATATTGACCTTTCCAGCAGGATTCCTACATTTAAAATCCTGATTCACTTGCCTCCCCACTTGTTTTTTGTTTTGTTTGTAATAGCCTGAATATGTTCCTCCACTTAATGTAGCATTACTACTCCAGGGGGTGGAAATCGGTGTGTAAAACTAATTCCGATATTTTGTCCATATCCTTAAAGTCATGTAAGCTGGAAAAAAAGTCATGTACCCAAGGAGGTTTCAGTCTAAATTTTTGGCAGTGCAGGAGATAATAGAGAGAAAAGAAGGGAGAAGCTGGGGTAATAGAGGGGTGGTATCGGCAAGGTAAGTAGTGCCAGCACAACAAGAAGAGCAGAGCAGAAGGCTAGCCCATATGGAAAGCAGCAGTAAAAGAAGAGAAGCCTTGGAAACGATCAGTTACATGTTCACTGTGACACCCTTTCAAGTTTTATATCATCTGATCAAAGCACAGTCAGTACACATAAGCAAACACACCTAACATGTCAAAGAGTTGAGGAAAATACTGGGCATGAGAAACGTCTATGATGGAATTGAAAATGGAGATGTTCATCTTGGTGGTTTCCAATTTCTTGCAGTCAAAAGCACTTCTGACTGTTCCAGATGTTAGAGTCAAATGCTCAGAGTCCTAGTCCCAATACCTACTTCAAGACTATCTCGGTCATGAGCATATAGAATACGCTTAGACCAGGATGGTGATTATAAATGAGCCCGCATACTTTCTGGATTTGTTTAAGACCAAAACTACACAGGACAGTCATTTCTGACATTCTTTTTCCTGACCTTTGGGGAGGTTGTGTGTTTCTTAAACTGGGAAACTGAAATAGTGAGCCTGGGAGAGGGGCTGTTTTACTCTTTCCTGCCAGTCCATTTGGCCTCATCTAGCTACCTTCTTACTAGCAGGGGGAATGTATCTATCAGCACTGGTGGAAAGCAGTTGGGTGATGGTTGGCAGGGAAAGCATTAAACAGTCTCTCCTCAGCTCATGATTTCAGCCTCCCATGGCTGCTTTTCACTTAAAAAGAAAAAACCTGGGTGGACAAATCTGGGAACTGGCAATCACTTATAGTTGTACTAAAGTAACTGTAACCTTGATGAAATGCAAAAATTGCTCTGTCCTCTGAAAAGCAGTGGGTCCATCTATCTTCATTTAACAGTCAAATGAAAATGTTTCGTTTCCCTGAGTAGAATAAAATGAGTAACTTCCACTTTTGAACAATCAGGTCTCAGTTGTCATTGACAGTGTGACTTTTTCAAGAAAAAGAATTTTATTTGGAAAAATTTTTAAAATTGTGTTTCACTTCGTAACATCTCCATTAAATTCTTAGCTAGATATGTTTGACTGTTTCCAGTTTGTGATTGTTTATTTCTGAGCCTTTCCTTCTTTGCTGCAAGACAAGTATAAAGCACAGTGGTTTGTTAAAACACAGGAGCCCAGTATGAAATATGTAGGGTTGTGACCGTTTTTTAACAACCAAAATGGTTGGCCTGAGCACTGTCTTAGTGGGTGAAGTATTAATTACTCCTTCTTTCCCCCTTTTATTAGCTGAAGAGCAGTCTAATAAGAGAAGACAAATGCAAGAGGCAGAGGATGTTTACCAAACTGGGATGAAAATTCTTAATGAGAGCAGTAAAAAGGCCCAGAAGAAAGAGTGAGTTGTCATCTTCTTTCAGCCCTGCTGTGGAAACGTCATGCAATAATAGGCTAGTACTTGGGTATCAGTAACTAGTAACTCATGATAGCTATATCATACCTAAAGAATCGGAGCCCTAACATATAGATGCTTAATACATATTAAGTATCATCAAGCTACTCCACCAAACATTTCTTTCCAGGTAAATATTAATGGCATGTCAACACTCACTACTTAAGACATTTTGGTATCATTTCCAATATACATGAAGCCTCAGATTTCAATTTTCTAGCTCTAATACTTTAAAACCCTTAACTATTTAACATTAGGGTAACCTGCTACCTTCTTCCTTTTTTTGTTAAACCAAAATAACTGACCCTGCATATGTGTGTGTGTGTGTGTATATAAATACTTGTTTTTTCTTTTAAGAGCCTATAAATATCTTCTGAGAGCAGCTGACATGAATCATACTAAGGCGATGGAAAAAGTGTCTTATGCTATGTTGTTTGGGGACTACCTGAAGCAAAATATTCGGTCAGCTAAAGAACTCTTTGAGAAACTGACTGAAGGAGGATCTCCTAAAGGACAAACAGTAAGCATACCTTTAAGAGCTGTGATACGTTTTAGGAAGTGTCTCTCTTTTTTTTTGCTTAGTGGCAGGATTGTAACTTGCATGTAAATGCTGAAATGAATAATCATACTTCTTTTGTTACTATTCCTGTGTTAGAAGGTCAGCGCACTTTCAGTCATGGCTGACATAAGGCTTGAGTGCTAATTTGGTATTATCTGTAATTGTTTACCTATGTCAAACAAATTAGCTGTCCACAGATCTGAGAAGTAGAAGCAATTCTCAGGGTCAGCCAAGCAGCACCAGAAGTTTCAAGTAGCACCGCAACCTCCTACATAGGTTTAATGTTAATACCATTTATGGAGATTCACAAAGAATGTGGTTGTCCAGCTTAATTTCTTAGTATGGTAGAATAGTGTGCCTTTTGGTGTCAATCAAATCTCTGGTGACCTGGGGTCGAAATAAAATTCACTGTGTAGCCAAAATAGTACTCATAGAATTTAGCTTGTTTCCCCATACTATGTTGCCTTCAAATTTAAGATAAGGTCATGAAGTCTTTTTCTAGTTACCTGTGTTATAAATTATCTTCCTATTCACTGTCTTCATCTTGTATTCACAATACGTATATAAACACAGACACCTTGTAAAACAGGTTGTGACTGTAGTTAAACCAGTCTTGAAATTGCTCCATCCAATTGCTTTGTTATGTTTCTATTTCAGGCCCTTGGATTTCTCTATGCCTCTGGACTTGGTGTTGATTCCAGCCAGGCTAAGGTATGGCAATTGTACTGGCTTCTTTAAAACAACAACAACTGTTCAATATGCCAATGAAAATAGTGTAAATAACCAGTTCTACTTTCTGTCTGTAGGCACTAGTTTATTACACTTTTGGAGCTCTTGGAGGAAATTTGATAGCACATATGATTTTGGTAAGTGTATTTCCCTACCTAACACACAAGTGATTTCATAAAATAGCAGTATATTCCATTACCAAAACATAAATGCCTTACAATATCTAAAAACACTGAGATGTTCTAATGTAAAATATTAGTGTTATTTTTATGGGTCTAAGGCCAAGGTACTTTGGAGTATGTCTCATCAAATCCAGTGGAGTGTACTTTTGGGTAGACATGTATAGGATTGCAGCATAAGTTAACTAATTGGCTTTTAAATAGGAACATTTCTGTATTTAGTCCTTGAAACTTGGAGCTCCTTGGTTCTATCACGTTTTAAATCATGACCTTTAATGGTTTGGATCCTACTGTATCAGTAGTGCAGTTGTTCCTAACTTAACAGAGATAGTGCTCAATTAAACTCTGAACATCTCTTCTTTGGCTGTTCATAGTACAGGCAGCTTTTTGTTTTGATTTGTTCCAGACTAGTTCAGTCATTGTTCTGCCTATGTCTTCAGATGCTGGATGAACAGTTGGCATCCTGGACTGCTTACCAGCTTCTCAGCTAGCTAAAGGGGCGGGGGGAGTGTTAATTCTCTTAAGAAAAGTTCACTTTTCTTTCTAGTAGCTTTCTGGAAAACCTTATAAGCTAGGTCGCTTTTAGATCACTAAAATCTGAACATAATTCCATGGGTCCTTTAGACATTTCAGGCAGCACACACAAACACACCCGCTTCCCATTCTTTGAGAAGAAATCTGTGCTCAAACATGGCAACTCTACGCAAAAGTTTAAAATGGCTTGTTCCTCCATGTGCTAGACTCTGATTATAGTTGCAGCATTAAAATAGCATAATAAAAATTGGTGTTCAAGGGGGTTCCCATAAGTCAAAGCTGCAAATGTGTAAGGTAGAGAAGTACTTTGCAGATGTTTTAAATGAACCTCCCATGTTTAAAACCATTGGCTTGCAAGTTATTAAATTAGGACTTAAAAATACTAATGAATGTTCTACCATAGCCCCATATTATATAACATCAGATCAATTTGGTTTTATTAGAAGATGCAATATTGTAGACCTAATTCAGAGATTATTAAATACAATTTATCATTGTAAGAATAAAAGCAACACCCCATATACCATAACATCATAAGACACTGCCAAGGCCTTCAATATGTAGAATGGCATTTTATTTTTGAATTAAGCAAGAAAATGTTGCGGGGGGGGGGGGGGCATTATTAACTACTTCAGTCAATTATACTGCCAGAATAATATTGCCAGAATTAGGCAATACTTAGGATGAATAACATAGGCTCCCTGCCAATCCAAATCACCACAGGCACCAAGCAAAAATACCCATTATCACCTTTATTGTTCGCCCTTTCAGTTGGACCCCTTGCCAATTTGATCCAAAATTCCTCAATGGGGGAAGGTGTTAGGGTTAATTAACAAATAAACGAGATTCAGAGCATCATAGAATAGTAGGGTTGGAAGGGACCTACAAGGCCATTACGTCCAACCCCCTGCTCAATGCAGGAATCCAAGTCAGAGCATCCCTGACAGATGGCTGTCCAGCCTCACCTTGAATGCCTCCAGTGTGGGAGAGCCCACCACCTTCCCAGGTAATTGGTTCCATTGTCATATTGCTCTAACAGTCAGGAAGTTTTTCCTGATGTTCAGCCGGAATCTGGCTTCCTGTAACTTGAGCCCATTATTCCATGTCCTGCACTCTGGGATGATCGAGAAGAGATGCTGGCCTTCCTCTCTGTGACAACCTTTCAAGTACTTGAAGAGCGCTATCCTATCTCCCCTCAGTCTTCGCTTCTCAAGGCTAAACATGCCCAGTTCTTTCAGTCTGTCTTCATAGGGCTGTGTTTCCAGTCCCCTGATCATCTTTGTTGCCCTCCTCTGAACCCTCTCCAGTTTGTTTGCGTCCTTCTTAAAAGTGTGGTGCCCAGAACTGGACACAGTACTCCAGATGAGGCCTAACCAGTGCTGAGTAGAGGGGAACTAATACTTCCCAGGATTTGGAAGCTGTGCTTCTATTAATGCTGTCCAAAATAGCATTTGCCATTTTTGCAGCCAAATCACATTGTTGGCTCATATTCAGCTTGTGATCGACACCAATTCCAAGATCCTTCTCACTTGCAGTGTGGTTGAGCCACGTATCCCCCATCTTGTAATTGTGCATTTGGTTTCTTTTTCCTAGGTGCAGAACTTGGCATTTATCCCTATTAAATGTCATTCTGTTGTTTTCTGCCCAGCACTCCAGTCTATCAAGATCACTTTGAATTTTGTTTCTGTCTTCCAAAGTATTAGCTATCCTGCCCAATTGTGTGTCATCTGCAAATTTGATCAGCATTCCCTGTACCTCCTCCTCCAAGTCACTAATAAAAACGTTGAAGAGCACTGGGCCCAGGACTGAGCCCTGCGGTACCCCACTCGTTACCTCTCCCCAGTTTGAGAAGGTCCCATTGATAAGCACTCTTTGAGTCCAATTCTGTAGCCAACTGTGGATTCACCGGATCGTTGTTTCATCTAGCCCACGTTTAGCTAGTTTGCTCATTGGGATATCATGGGGCACTTTGTCGAAAGCTTTGCTGAAGTCGAGGTATATTATGTCTACAGCATTCCCACAGTCCACAAGGGAGGTGACTTGATCAAAAAATGAGATCAGATTTGTCTGGCAGGACTTGTTCTTGACAAATCCATGTTGGCTTCGAGTAATCACTGCATGGTTTTCAAGGTGCTTACAGATGGATTGCTTTATCATCTGCTCCAGAATTTTCCCAGGGATTGATGTCGGGCTGACTGGTCTGACTGACTGTAGTTCCCAGGTTCCCCCTTTTTACCCTTTTTGAAGATAGGGATAACATTAGCCCTCCTCCAGTCATCTGGCACTTCACCCATCCTCCATGATTTCTCAAAGAGAATAGACAATGGTTCTGAGAGTTCGTCTGCCAGGATGCAGTTCATCTGGTCCTATGGATTTGAACTCATTCCAAGTAATTAGGTGTTCCTTGACCATATGCCTATCGATCTCAAGCTGCAATCCTGCCCCTTCAGCCTGTACTTCGCCTTTGCCAGGGCGTCATAGACCCTCTTTTGGGAGAAGACTGAGCCAAAGTAGGAATTGAGTACCTCTGCTTTTTCTTTGTCATCTGTTATCGTTTTGCCATCCTTATTTAATAGCTGAACCACCATTTCTTTCCTCTGTCTTTTACTATGCACGTAGCTGAAGAAAGCCTTTTTGTTTTTAGCATCCCTCACTAACCTCATCTCGTTCTCAGCTTTAGCCTTCCTGACGCCATCCCTGCAATTCTGTGCTACCTGCCTGTATTCTTCCTTTGTTACTTGGCGTTCTTTCCACTTCCTATGTGTGTCCTTTTTTGTTTTCAGGTCATCTCTAAGCTTTTTTTGAAGCCACATTGGCTTCTTCTGTTGTCTTCCACCTTTTCTTCTTGTTGGAATTGTTTGTAATTGTGCCTTGAGAATTTCCTTTTTTAAAAGCTCCCTCCCATCTTGGACTCCTTTTCTCATTAGCATTACTTGCCATGGGACCTTACTGATCATTGTTCTGAGTTTATTAAAATCAACTTTCCTAAAATCCAGGGTACACGTTTGACTACACTCTGCTTTTATTTCCCTTAGAACCAAGAACTCAAGTGCAACATGGTCGCTTTCCCCCAGAGTGCCTGTAACTGCTACTTTATCCACTAAGTCATCTCTGTTGGTTAGAATCAAGTCAAGGATAGCCGATCCTCTAGTTCCTTCCTCTACTTTCTGTAGGAGGAAGTTATCCGCCACACAAGTCAGGAATTTCCTGGAGGGGCCATATTTTGCAGAATTTGTCTCCCAACAAATATCGGGGAAATTGAAGTCCCCCATTACTACTACATCATGCTTCCTTGAAACATTGGCTATTTGCTTTTCAAAAGTTTCATCCTCGTCTTCTCCTTGATTGGGTGGCCGGTAGTAGACTCCGACCACCAGGTTCCTTTTATTCTTTGCTCCATTTATTTTGATCCAGATGCTCTCGATGGGGCTACCAAGCTCATCCTCCTGTATTTCTGTGCAGAGATATGTATTTTTCACATACAGTGCAATCCCACCTCCCTTTCTGTTCCTCCTGTTCTTTCCTCCTGTTCTTTTTGAACAAGTTATATCCTTCAATTGCCATATTCCAGTCATGAGAGTCATCCCACCAAGTCTCAGTTATACCCATCAAGTCATAATTTCCCTCTTGTATTAAGAGTTCAGGTTCGTTCTGTTTGTTTCCCATACTCTGGGCAGTAGTATATAGACATCGAAGACCATGTGCTTCATACTATTAGTGTACAGCAATGGCTGTCATGCAGTAAAACACGTCTGAAATCAATTTCTTACAGGGTGAGGGAAAATGTTCTAATGACGAGACATAGATGGTATGTCACACCACTGAAATTAGCTATATTAGCTATATTGGCGAGACATTGTAGGCTAAAATAGCATGGAACGCATTATACAGCATGAACTGGACAACATGTTCCTCCTGTTACATCATTCTGTTTAGGACCAATAATAGAATTATATATGTTTAAATATTGATTTCTGATATGTTTGCCTGTTTATTGATTGTTTATAAAAATTTCAATAGTAATTTAAAAAAAATTGGCTTGCATCCAGGCTTTGCTTCCGCCAGCAGAAAGAAGGGAGATGACTTTTGCCAATTTCCCCATTACCCCTGCAGCTCCATGCACGCTCTGGAGGCTTGGGGGACCCTCTGGATCAGTGTGGGAGTGGCGCTGGGGGCTCTAGGGGAAGGGGGGCATTACCAGAAGTCATCTCCCCCCTTCCACCATCAGGATGGTGCTCTTTATGTAGTTCTTTACAATAACAGAAGCTCAGCTTTGACATTTGAATATGACTGTCTCTTTCACCACTGTCTCAGCATCACTGTCTGCTGGAATAATTTCAGTTACGGAACAGCAAGATGTATTTCCATTTGTGTACTATCCCCAATCGTGGTGGATTTTTTTCTTTTTAATATTTTGCCTGAATACGTCAGAATAAAAGAGTTGTTTCTTTCCAGGGCTACCGGTACTGGGCTGGGATAGGAGTCCTTCAAAGCTGTGAATCCGCACTCACACATTACCGTCTAGTAGCCAACCATGGTATGTGTGTGTACATTTAGATAGATATTTATTTTCCCATTGCCTAATGCATTTTCTCTGAATTGTGTGTTTTCGAGGTTGATGTCACTATACGGAAGTATGAATAAGGTGGATATCAATATATGGAGATACGCACATTTTATTCTGTTCTTAGTTTGCTTTGAATAGAAATGGCCTTTTACATAAAATGAAGATTGTTCAATTGCTGTTTTAGGCTGGATTTCTCATGTAGTCACTGTTGCAGGTGAACTACCAGTATAAAAGAATATAATCTTTTTTGTAGGCCAGTCTCGTTGAAGAAGTACAGAATTACAAGCTCATGACGTAGTTTCTCTCAACTATTGAAATACCATCTTAATTTAAATGTTGCTTCTGCTTTACTGCCTATTCCTACCACTCAATGTATGGCCCTTGACGGTACTAGAGTCTTCTGTTTAACCACCCTAAGCCAGTGGGGTTCCTGTGGACCCCCAGCTGTTTTAAATATTAGAAAACGTACTTTAGAAAATCTGAACCATTTCATACGCCATATACTTTTTAAAAATATGGGTTAATTTGCCTGAGGTGTTTTGTCTCCTCCTTTCCTTTCTTAAAAAAAATATTACATATAACTTATTAAGCCAGGGGTGAAGAATATTCTTTTCTGTTTAGTGCCACATTCCCTCAGAGTAATCTGTCGAGGGCTGCATGCCAGCAATTGGCAGGGCCATCCTTTTGTGTATACTCACACACGCGCTCGCTCTCTCTCCTCCTCTTATTGAGACAAATGGGAAAGTGAAACTACCAAAGAACTAAGCTAATTGGGGCCCATTCTGCCCCCAGCAACTTCTCAAAATAGAGCAGGGGAAATAATTTCACATTTTTCCTGTATTAATACCACTTGAACAAAGGAGCAGGTTTTTTTTCTGGTTTGCAGCAGCGGTGGCAGTGGAATTGTACATTCCTATGTGTACCAAAAAAATCAGTTGGAATCCAGGAGTAAACAGGAGTAATTTTTGTGAACTGCCCAGAGAGCTTCGGCTATTGGGCGGTATAGAAATGAAATAAATAAATAAACAAACAAACAAACCGTCACCTCAGTAGGAACGTAGGAAACAGCCTTACACTAAGTTAGACCATTGGTCCATTTTGCCAAGGATTGTCTACACTGACTGGCAGCAGCTCTCCACAATGCCAGACAGGATTCTTTCCCATCCCTACCTGGAGCTGCCGGAGATTGAACTTGGGACTTTTTGCATGTGCTGTACCACTGAGATATGGCCTCTCCCCAACTGAATGTCTTATTACCCATACTCAGTAACTTCTGCTCCTGTTCCTTTTCTAATACTACTATATATTTTTGAGGGCCGCTTCACATTGTTTTCTAGATGTACATGTGCAACGTTACATTTGCTGATAAAACTGCAAGTGTATGTCTCATTCAGGTATACTAGTCAGGGCACTTGGATTGTTTACATCTCCCTTCTGATTATACACTTCATGGCCAGTTTGCTACTATGTACTGTGCAGAAGAGCCCTAAATCTGGCTAAATTGGTTCGTCCTATAAGCAGTGTTGTGTTTCTTTTAGGCAATTCTATATGAGTAACTGCTAAATGTTCTTGTCGCCTTCTTTCTCTCTAGTGGCTAGTGACATCTCTCTGACAGGAGGCACAGTGGTGCAGAGAATTCGTCTGCCAGATGAAGTAGAAAATCCAGGAATGGCAAGTGGGATGCTGGAGGAAGATTTGATACAGTATTACCAATTTCTAGCTGAAAAGGGAGATGTTCAAGCACAGGTATAATTAGCTTGCCAACTAGGGTGGGAATTTGGAGAATGGCAATTGCGTACAAGTAAAGGTCTAGAGAAAGCAATAGAGCACATACATCAATATTAACATGTTGGGCATGGTGGGAAAGACTGCAGCATAGCAACTAGACAAATTGGATGCAGTATTGTGAGCCCTCAAGGGAGCTTCAGCCAGAAATGATACATGGCTCCGCAGGGTAGAGAAACAGAGGCACACCTGCCTGTGGTCTATACCACATTTCCAAAATGTGAGCGACTGAGACCAATTTTACTAAAAAGCTTGTTTTTTTCCTTGTACGAAGTGCCATGATTGCTTCCACTCATCATTAGAACTTTGTACTAAACTACTCCTGAGAGAATTAGCACATTGCGCTAGGGATGCATGGCATATTTCAAACAAGCGATGAGAGTTGTGGCCTCCAAAAAATGTAATAAGCAGTAAATTGCTGTTCTTTTAGAAGACAGTGTTGGCCAGCTGTCCCACCACTATATTGCAATCCCTCTAAATACAGACTGTACCCTTCTCACTGTGGTGAACCTGTGCATGTCGTGTCTGCTTCATAGTGCAGACAGGGGCTCACAAAACTGAATGCGTCTTGGTAAGAAACGAGATGTTGGGTATAAGCTGAACCGCCTCAGCCTGACATGCTCAGTGTGCAAGGAATTGTTTTATATGGAGGAGCTTTAAGTCATGCAAGCCCCCACCTAGAGTCTGAAGAAGTAGAACCCAGACCAGGTTCACCACCACTGTGAGTAGTAGCCCTGTACCACTTTGTTCCAGCATGGAAGATGTCTTTGCTTTTTAGAGTATCACTAATTTATTGGTTGTGGCTGACAAGTTATTGTGTTTACCGAAGCAGGGCTATTTCCCCCCTCAAAATGTTTCCTTGAGTTCTTGATTTGCATGTTGCGCCCATATTGCATGTTTATTCTTTCTACTATTGTGTGCCTTCTTTCTGTAGGAAAATATGTGACATGTTTCAATTAATGTTCCAGGTTGGCCTTGGGCAGTTGCATCTGCACGGAGGAAGAGGAGTAGAGCAAAATCATCAGGTAGCCATTATTTTCTATTTTTATAGTGCCATGGAACTGTTTCAGGAAGATAAAATATCAGTGCATTTTGCATATTTTTAAAAAAGTGGAATTGGAAGCACTATCTGTCATATATCCACATTAGGACTTTGATAAGAGGCCTGCAAAAGAATTCCAGTTTTTAGCAGTAAGTTTGAGGTTAGAAAAGTCAAAATAGAAGGAGCCCAATTCCAGTTGATGCACAGCAAATAGCTCTGCTTTTTTATTCTTAAGCAGTTCACGTATGAGATTGTGCTGCTGTCTGGAATTAGAATATTTGTATAATTAATAAACTTCCTCACTTGGCTGTATAAGTAGTGAAACTGACTAAGTACTGCCAAATGTTCAAGATTCTGAGTTCAGACAAGGCAGTAAAAACATTTCCCTGGGGGCTGGGATTATGCAGTGGCCAGGCATAGTTTGGATTCATTACATGCGATACAATGAGATGCTGTTTATATGCTTAAGATACTTATGTACTGCCCTTTATGAAAAATTGATTCCAGGGCAGTTTGCAGTAATACAACAAATAAAATACTACCACAGTAAAAACCAGGTAGTTGAATTCTGAGGTGACAGAATGGACTGTGCAATTTCTTAATATTCCTTTACATGAAAAGCTCCCTGCGAGTAGAAAAGTAGGAGAACAGAAAGGTTATAGCCAGCCCTTTTTCTCCTTACTCTGCTAATTTTCTTCTGAGACAGCTGTTTATGTAGAAGAGTATTTTAAAATGCTGCACCTCCCCTCACATTCCCACCTGCAATCTGAAGCAGTATAGTCCATTTTACTACCTTAGGACTTTACCACCTCATTCTGCGACATATGTAGGCTAGGCCTCCTAGTCTGTTAAAAGAAACTAGCACACTGAATTAACAAGATACAGGAGTGAAGGGTTGCTGTGGTGGTAATAATAGGTAGTCATTAACTACCTGTTAATACGCATTGCCAGAAATACAGGGAGGGAGGAAAATGCCCCCCCCCCCTTGCTGGATACCTCTGGCTACTTGAAGGAAAAGAAAGATGCTTTTTTCACATGCTCCTGCTCTTCCCCACAGGAATGCACTTTGCCCCTTCCATGTGCTCCCCAATATTCTTTTTCTGGCAACACAAACACCTCACGGTTAAACTGTTGAGTAAGATTGCAATGAAGTAGGGTAGAATAGTATCCAATGTGGGCACTGTGTGACTTCAGTCCATACCAGTTCCACAAAATCTTCTAGCGCTTCAAGGGCTATAAAATGTTTGGGTGCCAAAACATGCAAGCAGATAAAGTTTTCCTGATGTGTTATAAGCGTTGGCCAAGAGTCTGTCACAGATGGGCCACTCCTGGTGTTAGAAGTAGAAGCTGGTAATGTTTAATACTTAATTTGTACCCACTGCAACTCCATAATGCATGTAGCAACTGCATGGAAAGCTGGAGTTCCTCATCAGTACAGAAATTTCTGTACCGCCCAATAGCCGAAGCTCTCTGGGCAGTTCACAAATGCAAAATAAACTCATCTTCAGCACACTCAAAAGTAAAGAGGTCTTGGTAGACTGTGATCCGATGCTTTCTACAATATTTCTGATAGATCCAGTGTGTATTAAGGCTGCAATCCTATGCATACTTGCCTTGGAAGTAGGTGCCTTGAACCAAAGTGAGACTTACTTCCAAGTACACCTGCATAGGATTGCACTGCACAAGGTATCCAATAGGGACATTGCCTCATGAAGTTATTCAGGGAAGTGCAGTAATGTACGTGACCTGTGTGAGTAGTTTGAAGGGGTGTTCAGTTTTATGAAATTATTATTGAACACTTAAAGTATTTGTTCTGTTGTATATAATGCATGATTTAATTATAAAATAGAGTTGCTGTGATGGGCAGGTGTTCTGTTTGAAATAGTTGTCATTTTTTTCTCCCTCCCCATCTTCTCTGTAGAGGGCTTTTGAATACTTCAGTCAAGCAGCTGGTGCTGGCAATTCGCATGCAATGGCATTTTTGGGGAAGGTAAAGTATATAATGTTTGGATATTATCTTTTGATTATTATTGAAATCAACTGACTAACTGCTGTGGAAAATAAGATATATCTAAATGAGAACCTGGGTGCATTTAAAAAAAAACTGTTCTCTATTTGGTGTAAGGATGCATCCAAGTGAATCTCATTAATATCCCCAGAAAGGCAGTCCTGCCTTCCTGGGTGGTGGTGATTCACTAGGATGCCTCCATCATACCAAAACAAAATGGACTTTCACAGTAAGTAACCAACATCCCATTTCCTTTTACAAATCTTATGACTTCAAATTTAATTTGGCAGCAGGTTTAAAGTAAGTTTTAATAATAAACTAGGTTAGACTTTGATTAGGTTTTAAATTATCTTTTCCATGTCCAATAAGTAGTTCATAATACTTTTTTAAAATGTAACAGTTCACTTGGAAAACATATACACACTTCAATTCTAATCAATATATTTATGCCGTTAGAAGTGTTGACAAAAACTTCATATGGCAAGCAACCTTTTCAAGAGAGGCATTCTCCCTTGTCTCTCACACAGGGAATGCCTCTTCAAAGATGTCTGCTTTGAACCTATGTTATCATCCAAAAACAAGCTAAGCTAAACCCATGGGTTGTTTAACCCTTAAACAATCCAGCACTCCGAGTTCAGATGACATGCTAAGCAACCTACAGCAGAGCTGATCATGGGTTGGTGAGGAACAGCAGAAGTGGCAGGTGCATTGCAGGCAGCGCATCCACTCTCCTGCTTGTGCACAACAGGCCATGGGTTGTTTAACCCATGGGCTGCCATGTCGTGTGAACTGGCCCTATATCTTTTTTCCTAAATAACCTGCAGTTATCTTTTGTTCTTCCAGATGTATTCTGAAGGAAGTGATATCGTACCTCAAAGCAATGAAACCGCTCTTCATTACTTCAAGAAAGCTGCTGATATGGTATGTTTATTTTAAGAGAGCTATTTAAGGCTCCATGTTATCAAAAGAAGTAAGTTTCAGATCCCAGTCAACCGAGCACAAGAGGCCTTGTGCTGAGGGTATAAAGGTATGAGTGCTAGTTTGAGAGAACAGTTCAGCAGCACTGTAACCTACACTCAGCCTAAGCATTGGCACGGCAGTGAGTAACACTATTCTTGGTGTTGTTACCATGCCATTCATTATAACCCTGCCACGTTAATATCTTTGAGTGTTTAACTTTCCATACCCATTTTCCACAATGATGTTCCATGATTGTAGGATGGATGTACCTACCAGGTGAGAAATACGCCATTTTTCTGAAGAGGGTGCCAGTTCACTAACCAGAGAAGTGCCATCTCCTATTTGTGATGCTTCTGTTTTTAAACATCATGCAACATAATTTACATATGCAGCTTGATCAATGCCTGCCACTATCAAGTGTCTAGCATCAAATTTATCCTAGCTTTCTTCTAAAATTGGAACTGAAGCACAAAGCATATGGATAGGCCAAAACTTGGCATTATGACTCTTTCTGAATGTCTGTGTTCTGTTTAATCCTTGTGAATGTTAGAAGTGCAAAGTGGTGATCTTACATTCCAACTTTTCCCCTTTTTTCAGGGTAATCCAGTAGGGCAAAGTGGTCTAGGAATGGCTTATCTATATGGAAGAGGTGTTCAAGTGGTAAGTCTGCCTGGCACAGTCGCAGTGCTAATCTTATTGTAAAGATCCAGTTATTTGTAAAATAAATGAGATGCACTTGATTTGAAATATTGCAATTTCATTATTTATATAGCTCTATCGGTGTGCATGATGCTTAACAAGGCAATACGTATCTGCCCAGAGAGCTTAATATCTATAATTTACATACAGGAGAAAACAGAGGATGGGAAGGCAGTAGTAAATGGGGGGGGGGGGGAATGTGCACTGTTTCACTTAAAGATACTTCAGCATTACTTTGTATTGTTTTATTGTGTGCTCGTTGGTTTTAATTTTTGTGAACTGCCCAGATTTTGGACGGTATAGAAATGAAATGAAATAAATAAATAAGCCTGCACATGGTGATTAGTGGGTTCCGCTTCACAGAAAAAATGGATTTTGAAAATATGCAAGTATTCTGGGAAGCAGTTCCAACAGTAAGGTCCAGAAAGGGGAAAAGGACTGAGTTCAAGTCAACAGAAGAGCTTTGGATGACTGAGGGTGGCAGAGCTGCAAGAGTGAAGGTCATGGGACAGGGCTGTTTTGAGATATAACAGCAGAGAGCTATGGGGACAGTAGGGCCATGGTGGGCTTTCAAGATAAAGAAGAGGAGCTTCTGCTGAATTCCGGGATGGACAGAGGAAGCCCATGTAAGCTAACTGAGATGACAGGGTCCATATTTAGTATAGCTTTTTCATTTTTATCTCCTAGAATCAATATCCATCAGCATAATGTAGTAATAATCATAAAAGTGTGTTTACGGTTGCTTGTAAATGCGTCTGCAAGCCTTTCAGTGTGGGGTAGAACTCTAGTATTGTAACTGATTCTCCATCACCTGTCTTCCTGCAGAATTATGAGCTAGCACTGAAATATTTCCAGAAGGCAGCTGAACAAGGATGGGTGGATGGACAGCTTCAGCTGGGCTCCATGTATTATAGTAAGTAGCTTCAAGCAGATGTTCAGTATCTACACCATAGGGGCTGCTATGCAAGTCAGTCTCCAATAGGTGGCGATTGCAATGCAAAAGTAATCAATTGTTTAAATTTGATGTGTTGGTTTATTCTTTGTTGTAAATACATATTTTTTAAAAAATTACTTTTTTAGAGTGAATACTTTTTAGCTTTTCACAGACTTCATAAAACATAGGCCAAAAGGTAGATAATAACCTATAAAGCATATAGTGTAGAAAAGTAGATTGGTATCACATTCTTTTTTCCATTGTATTCTTGGTCTTTTTAGCAAATATCCTTGTTAAAGCAGTTTTAAGTGACAGACCTGAGCAGCTCTGTTCAGTGGCTAGAAGGGAAGTAAATCTGATGTTGGGGACAAGCTGCATTTTATTCAAGTTTTTCACAGTCTGGAACTCCCATCACATAATGAATGGGCCCTCTTTTTTTGGTGACCTAAAATCTTGTTTTTGCTAAAGGTTTCAGTCTTGCGTGTACTTACCAGGAAGTAGGTCTTGTTGAACTAGATATAAATTTGGAGTTGGTGTGTTTAAGATTGGGCTGTATGAGGTTAGCCATATTGGTGTGTCAAATGGAAGGCAAGGTAAATGTCTGTATATAGCTGTATACACACAGCTGTATACAGGAATCACTACAATCTTTGAGGGAAGCTCACTTCTTTTAATACCCAGGAAGGTTAATAGTTGTTATACTTCTTCAGAATTGAATGTATTTTCCCATAAAAGTTAAACTATCTTGACAATTTTATAATTAAATACTGCTATTACACTTGGCTGTAATCAAACGTTTGTACTTTTGAATTTAGAGGAGAGAATGCTTATAGGTCAAGTGACCATAGTTCATTCATTTCAGCTGACACTAACCCTCTGCTGTCACTTCTCTATTTGTAGATGGCATCGGTGTTGAGAAAGATTATAAACAGGCCTATAAGTATTTTAATCTGGCTTCCCAAGGAGGCCACATTTTGGCCTTCTATAACCTGGCACAAATGCATGCCACTGCCACTGGAGTAATGCGTTCCTGTCATACTGCTGTTGAGGTAAGACTGCACTCCTTTTCTAGGTTTGTGTATAAGCACTCAGAGCAAAGTGTTGCATAGCAGCATACTTGGTAACAAAAGTCATTGCAGGTACAGTCAAGCAGCAGTTCTGTACACATGGAGTTGAACTTGCTTTAATTGAGTCCTGAGTGCCATGTATTAAAACTATTCTTGAAATACAGACAGGTTTGGGTTATATATATATGAGCCATACTCATGCTTTGAGTAAGTAAAATGGAACGGCTTTAATTTCAGTGTACTCAGTTAAATACTGCTGTAGGACTTAACAGAGGTTATTCTTTACAAACCAATGTGATACCTAATATGAAGAAGGCAATATTGCTGGTGCTCGGAGTAAAGTACAACCAAGAGAAAGAACAGACAACTCAGTCCTTAAATGTTCAATCTACTGTGAAAACATGAATGAGCCCAAGTTAAGCATTTTCCCCTAGAGACGAAGAGTTCTAAGACTAACTGAAGAGCAACAAAATGTTTTTATAAAGCAGAAGGGTTGTATCCCATGGTGCCTGTCTGCCAACAGAATGGATAACACTAGTGGAATGGATGCCCTTTTCCCGTTGTAGCGCCCCATGCACTTTCCAGATCTGCTCCAGAAACTTGGGTGACCATCCAGAGCAAATTCAGGGCTGCGTAGAGTAGGAGGGGAAGGTAAAGATCCATTGCACCAGCAGACATCTGCTCATGTAACATGGATGTAGCCTGAAGTATTTAAAGTAAAACCTGGTAGGAACTTGCGCAATAAGCAAATTCATGAAGATGTTTTGTCATATCTTTGTCTAGTGGTTTGTCACTCTCATTCATTCTTGCATCCTTGTTGAATGGCTGTGCACCTTAATGCCCTTTTTAATATCCCTGTGGTGTCTTCTAAAACAATTGAAAGGTCTGTAGGAACATCTGATTGTATCTCCTGAATGTATTTTAAATGGTTAAGTAAAGTTACAACTGTTTCGTGTTTCTTTTCTCTGCAGCTATTTAAGAATGTATGCGAACGGGGTCGTTGGTCTGAGAGGCTTATGACTGCCTACAATAGCTATAAAGATGGTGATACAAATTCTGCTGTTGTTCAATATCTCCTCTTGGCAGAGCAAGGTTATGAGGTTGCACAGAGCAACTCTGCCTTCATTCTTGATCAAAGTAAGGGATTAGACAACGACTTACATAAAGTACTAGCTGGGTGCAGGTTACCTACAATCAGTGCTTTTTAGCATACAAGCCAACCTCATTTTTAATTATATGCTTCTGGGAGTTAAAAAAAAAAAAAAAAAAAGCTGACCTGAAGTAGCAAGATTCTTGATAAGCCATTTGTATAACTTTATTCCAAGGTAAATGTTATTCATGCCAAAGGCCATGACAAATACATACAGAAATAAATCAATACAATAATACACAATCAAAATTTCAGACTCTGCATCAAAGCAGCAATACAACAATGGGGCCGATTACCTAGGGAGGTGGTGGGCTCTCCCACACTGGAGGCGTTCAAGATGAGGCTGGACAGCCATCTGTCGGGGATGCTCTGGCTTGGATTCCTGCATTGAGCAGGGGGTTGGACTCAGTGGCCTTGTAGGCCCCTTCCAACCCTACTATTCTATGATTCTATGAATAGATTACAGAGGTAGAGAAACAGGCTTTAATACAAATTAAATCTCTTATCTCCATAGCATTTTGCACCATTTTTCTAGCTCACTTTCTGATATTCCTTGCTGCCAAAGCAAAAAGAGCCACTTTGTGTGTTACCTCGGTATTAGTATTACTCCAGAGAAATAACTTGATTCTGTTTAACTTGCATTCCACAATGGATAAAAATATAAAATGGAAATGTTCCCTCCTCCACCCCAAAACAAGTCCAGGCTGAGACCTTGCACTGCATTGCTTCACAGATCCTCAGGAAAACAATGTGTTGCAACCTGAGGTGGTCACAATGCACACCTCCCACATGCTCTTACTTGTTGGAATTTAATGAATAGGTAATGTGCTTTGCATTGATCTTGGGCAATGTGGCGCAGAGGGACAGAAGTTAGTATTAAGATGAATTTTGTTGAATGTAGGTAATCCTTTGAGATGCTTGCAGCTATTTTCACCAACGCATTATTGTCACTCTTAAAGTTCAGACTTCCTACTGAAAACTGTTGTAGGCCCTGTGTGTGTGTTCATCACCTTGGCACTCAGTTCTAGGGTTTCTGCTGACCTAAATGCAAAGTGACCTACAGGGAGAGGTGTTTGCCTACTTCTTCCTGGCTTGGAGTATACGAGGGGGCTTTAGCCTTCCCCTCATAGGATTGCTTTCCATCCAGGGGTATCTTTGTTTTATATTTAAGCACCTTGTTGTGTATCTCAATCTGCCAGATGCAGTGAGAAGGGGGAGGGGGTCTAGCACAATGAGCAAGATGGGTTAGATCTCCCCCACATTTGATCATCTGAGTAGAGCACAGCAGCAGGAAAACAATCCTATGAAGGAAAATGTAAACCATAAATCCACCTTCTGTGCTTTCATTTGGGACTGTCAGATCTACAGCCCCCAGGCTTTGCTAGGCATGATCCACTTACCACTGTGACCTCTCATCTGATGTGCTTAGCTGCAAGTTGTGGGGAGGGGTTGTAGAGTGAATTATGGAAGCCATTTTGGCTTCCCTGATTCCCTCAGTGGAGCAGAACTAGGTGGTTCTGCCCATCCCTATTCCCAGTGTAGCTGAGCACAGAAACCTCTACATGGGTCCTATGGTACTTATATTTTAGGAAATTAAGACACAAGTCATACCTAATTCTCCCAACTTCTATTGTAACTCTGCAGAAGAGGCCAGCATAATAGAAGAGAATGAGACTTATCCTAGAGCCTTACTACACTGGAATAGAGCTGCCTCTCAAGGTCAGTAACACCTGAAATTATCCTGGTCCATAAGAAGTAACGCACATGATGAGTTCTTACAAGAGATGCCTGATTGGACTGGTAAAGAAAGGAGAGGCCCTTATTGTTTCTGTGCCTGTTCAATTGTTGGAAGCAGCTCATGTTAGCAATGTGCCAGATCCTTTATAGATAGGCAAATGTCTTGCTTTGTGCCTCTTGAATCCTTTCTTTGCCCACACTCCTGCACTAACTACAGCAGAATACAGGCAGATCTAAGAGAGCATGTGTACTAGAGGGGTGAACTGTTTCTAGGTCTGCTTCTGCTGCAGTGTACTTGCTGCCCACTTGATCCATTGTTCAGTAGGTGATGTAGTCAACTTGGGTCTCAAATTTAGTAATTTCTGAAGTGGCTTTTCAAAGTAACTTCTCCGAAAAGCTACCTTATTCTTTCAGTGCTTTTGCATAATGGGGAGTGGGGCACACATGTTCACCACAACACTGTAGACTCAAATTCTGTCCATAATGCAAGTAAATCTTGTGCTGAAATTAAATTCCCTCTATAATTATGGAGCGTCTTGAAATAAGCTGAAAGGCATATGCAGTATAGCCCACATTTGCATAGATGATGTTTTTTTTTGTAATAGGTTACACTGTTGCTAGACTGAAACTTGGCGATTATCATTTCTATGGTTTTGGCACCGAAGTTGATTATGAAACTGCATTTATTCACTACCGCCTAGCAACAGAGCAGCAACACAGTGCACAAGCCATGTTCAACCTAGGGTATATGCATGAGAAAGGCCTTGGCATCAAGCAGGTAAGCACAGTTTGAGACACAGTGATTGTAAGTTTGCTGCAGCATCCACCCTAGAAGGCTGTAGAAATCTCTTGCCTTCTAGCAAGAATAGACTATAGGCGATATTCCCTATATCCTACAGCTTGCAATCTTTCTGAATAGAGATAAGGGATCCATTAATCAAAATTGCTTTAATTTAATGCAAGATGGTACTGATGGCCAACAGCTAAAGTCATATTGGTGAAGCCTCTGAAGATATTTGAAGACATAATTTCCAAAGCTCCTGTTAACCTTTTCTCATGCAGTATTGATGAGATGTACCTATCTGGAACTAATCCATTTAAATCATTCTTGTGAAATAAATAGATTGGGAACGGGGTGGGGGGGGATAATCTTTCTGCTGTTGCTTAGAAGTCAGCATTGACAAGGTCAGATTAACTCCTTTTTTCCTTGGACAAATAGATTTTAACATACTGTATGTTCATTGCAGGATATTCACCTTGCAAAACGCTTCTATGACATGGCAGCTGATGCCAGTCCTGATGCTCAAGTCCCTGTCTTCCTTGCACTCTGCAAACTAGGAATCATTTATGCCTTCCAGTACATGCAAGAAACCAATGTAAGTAATGTGAAGGAAAACAATGATACAGGAAAAGAATGATACTGCAGGTATCGTAAAGGTGGTGCATTCTTGGTCACAGTTATCCCTCTTCCCCATCTTCTATGAGACTGACTTGGATGGCTTGAAATATAAATATATCATGTGAAACACCTTTAAGGAGCAGGAACATTTGTCTGTAGATAGACCAGTTTCTGGTAGCATTGGGCTTTCAGGTGAGAGGTTAATGTTTTGTGCTTGTTCTTTATTCCACTTCCATTGTAATGGCATTTATATTTCTTAATACTTTTGATATCTCACCCCTATTTGGCTAGAGAGGTAGGCTGTGTACAGAATTGACCAGTTGTACAGTTATTGCCCCTGTTGTGGTGCATAGCACACTCTAGAAATGTGGTGATTGATCATAGGTTTTTAGTGAGTAATTGTCAAGGGCTCCTTGGAGGCCTCTCTCAGTCTAATCCAGTAGCCAAGTCCAGACACAGACAAATGGATTCTCTTCAAAGCTTTATTCCTCTTTTACAACTTAACAACTATACCGTTAGCAACTAGATATGAGCAGCAGAGTACCTATGCCCTAAGTTGGAACAGTTGGTCCCCGTTTGAAAGGGAATTACTGGCAGACCCCTGAACTTAAGGACTAGGGAGAGTCCCTCCCCTTTTCCCTTGGATCCTCTGGGCGCAGCCGTTGTTTGCATGCCAACCGGGCACTACGCCTCCTTTCTGCGCCCTCCATTTGGCGCCGCTCCCTGCGTCGGCGTCGAACGTCCACCAAGTCTACTTCCCGCGCTCTGTCACTCCCTGGACTGCTATCTAAGCTAGGAATGCTGGTGGGAGGAATCTCCGTCAGCTGTTGACCCTGGGAAAGAGGAGCGCGCTCCTCTCCCAGAAGCGACTGCTCTTCCTCAGAATCAGAACTACTCTGGGATTCTATGGGCTCAGTGTCCACCCTGACAGTAATCCAGCTTCTGTTTCCATATGATCCATATCCATTTGGAGAGTCCTCTAAATTTGTTGGATGATATATTTCACTATTGCTGAGCCTTGCAGGTCTAGAGACTGTTCTGTGTGATTCAGCATGGTTATCACACCTCAGTCACTCTGGGATGACTTAAAACTCAAAAGCAAGTTTAGGCCAGCCAGAAGTGGGCTTAGCTTGGGGAGCTGCCTTCACTTATCTTCTTTCCACACCAAATCCCATTTCATACCAAGCAACTAGAGGCCCTCATGGATCTAGCCAAGAGCCCATCTGGTCCAGTGTTCTGCCACCATAGCCAACCAGATGCCTCCAGGAAATCCACAGGCAGAGAAGGAAGGCAATAGCCATCCCATGCTGTTGTCCCTCAGCAACTGGTATTCAGTGGCATTCCTCCTCTGACAATGGATATACCACACAGCCATCATGGCTAATAGCCAGATGTCTAAGTGATTCTTAGGCTGTACAGCTATCAAAGGGGAAGAGGCTGACAAAATAACACTGCTTTTTTCTGGTTTGCTTCAACTGTTAGCATTCCCATCAGATGAGAGCTCTGGCTTGGCTGTCAATAACTTATTTTCGGATAGGCCTGGGTTGTTACTTTTTCGCCTCTTAGAGATGGGCCTGCACAGTTGTCTTACATCCTAACAACATGAGATCGTGGTTCTGGTAGCTGAAACTTTGGTACTTTCATCCAAACACCCTTCAGAGCGGTCATTTTGAGATTTCATCCTCTTACAGAAGTGCAGGGGAGAAGTGCTCCTATGACTGAACATAGCTGCTGTGTTCTAGTTCGTTCTCTCTCTCTCTCTCTCTCTCTCTCTCTCTCTCTCTCTGTGTGTGTGTGTGTGTGTGTGTGTGGTGGGGATAGGGAGGAGAGAGAGAGATTAGCCTCCCTTCAAATGAGCATGATTTTTTTGCTGCATCTTGCCGTTATTTCTGTGGCCCAAAGGTGAGTTTGAGCAATAATAGATTTTGAAGACATTGAAATTTCTATATATGGCTGTAGGATCTGGCTGGGAAGAGAGATGTTTGCTGTGCCTGTTCCATAGAATCAGTGAGGAAAAAACAAACCCGCTGTCTAGTCAGAATGGACGTGGGCATGTGCATTGAAGGCCAAGTGAGGAACAGCAAGCAGGCAGAGGAGTAGCACAGGCATGGGAGATAATTTTAGTGACTTCTTTAAAAATAAATCAAGCAGTCTGGCACAGAGGGGAGCAGATAGTGTGACAGGCACAATGGCACCCATGAGCACCATATAGGAGACCCCAGAAATAAGGTATAAATGTAGAACTTCTATGGTAGCCTGGGTTGCTCCACAGCAAGATTGCTATAGATGGGTTATCCCATCAAATATGCTAGCCTTACCATTCAAGAAGATGCGTTTGATTTGTTCATGTTGTAAGGGACAGGAAGCTGCTGAAATTGTGGGCAACCTCTTAAGCAGCATGGTTACACTGTTGAAAACTGGTTTTTCCATCTAGATTTTTTTTAAAAAATGTCTGTCTTTGTTTAGATCAAAGAGGTATTTTCACATCTTGACATGGACCAGCTTTTGGGACCTGAGTGGGACCTTTACCTGATGACCATCATTGCTTTGCTTTTGGGCACAGTTATAGCTTACAGGCAGAGGCAGCATCAGGCAATCCCCCGGCCGGCAGGGCCACGGCCAGCTGTGCCTCCCCAAGAGCCTCCCCCAGAACATCAGCCACCGCAATAGCAGAAGTATGAGTCTCAATGAAGTGAACTGGATTTCTCAGCTGGGACTGCTCGTGTGATTTTATGACACCCGATCAAATGGCCACATCTGCAAGAGAGACACAAAAAAAGCATTGCATTCTGAAAGCCGTTTAGAACTATGCCTTTTTTTCAGGGATATGCATCTTTCTTCAAGATGGAGTTGAATGTTATTTCAGTGCCAATGGAATAACAAAACAGTTTTTTGTGAAACACAAGTGTGCTACTTCAAAAGTGATGCCTGCTGTATCCAGATTATTCAGTGCCCTTTTCAATTTGCCTCCTGGTCGTTCAGATGTTCTTTCTGGTGTAAGTCGGCCTACACAGAAAGGAAAACATTGTGAGGCTTAATAGAAGAAAACCAGACCTTTGCCCTTCTAAGTAAAAGGCAGCGCTCCTTTCATTGTGTGTTTGGCATTGTGATAAATTTGATTTACTTTCGGATTCTCCCAGTTGTTTCTAAAGCCATCTTAATCCCTTAAAAGTATTTTCCACCTTTGAGCGTTTGTTTGGATGCTTTAACTTGGATATACCAGTCATAAGAAGCAGATAATGACTACTGGTAAATATGATGACTAGACAACTAATTCTCCATGATCTGTACATATCCTCCCCAATACATACTCTTTTCTTAGTAACAGAATTTAGAAATATGAGTTGCACTTGTAAAACGAAAATATAATTTAACAAAACCCTCCATTATGTTCACAGAATTTAATTTTCTTTAAATGATGCAAACTCAAGAGCCTGTCTGTAACTTGTAAGATTTTTTCCCAAATATGCAAGGCAGGTTGTTTAATTTTCCCTTTTTTATTGTTCCACAAATATGCCAAGGTTAGCCAAACAGTGGGCTGGAAAAAGAACCAGTGTTAATTAACCTCAGAAGGCTTCTTTATGGCAGTCTTTTTTTAATGGCATTTTCTTATGCTGGTTTGCTTTTCAGTCCATCATGAAAGAGTTCTAATGAGCCAGATTATCTTAACATAGCATCATAGTGGTAAAGGATTGTGCAGTTGTGAGTTATTGATGTAACTGCAATGTACATATCTCTAAAATACATAAACTCCAGTTTTTTGTTGCACATGCTATCTGGGGTACCAAGCACCAAATTTGCATATACTAGACTACTCTAAAGATATGGTTAATGACCGCCCCGAGATTTAGACTATGCTGGTCTGACAGTACAACTCCCTGGGCCAGTCATGATCTGGCTAAATCTGGCATCTGATTTTTAAGGTCCTTGGGGATGGGGTGGATGCAGTACCTTATTGTGGGTTCTTGTTTTTTTTAACTGATTATCCTTTTTGCATAAGTTATTATACAAAGTAAAGACACAAGGATAACTTTCTGGCTAAAGACCAAAACAGAAACATGTTCCTTTTCTACTGCTACAGTAGCAAATACAGATGTCTGTTCCTAGAGCATCATTATATAAGCTGTCAGTACTCTTGAAAGCAATGTTGTATTTGAATGCTGCATGCAGCATATCTTTGAACAGCAACAGCTTTTCTTAGTAGGTAAGCATTTGATTTATGTTTGGAGCAGCAAGGGCCTCCTTAAAATGGGGGAGGGGCAAAGAGATACTCTTTGGCTCTGAAATGTAAGGATATTGTTGAGCAAGACTGTCTTACTACTAAGTTGTCCCAGAATCTGTGGGAAGGGCTTCTAGCAGCAGGGCATTTTGTGGCTTAATGACAGTATTATAAAGACAGACAACCTTGTAAGTAGTTTTAGAGCTTTTCTTCAAAATTGCACGCATTAGATAAGGAGATATAAAAATCTCTTACTATGAATAAAAAGTTCCCAGAAGTTTGACGAAAACAAAATGGTGTAATTGAAATTCTACATGTAGGCTGAAATTCAAAGGAGCAATATGTGTATCAGGGAGAGATTTCTTTGACATTTTGGTAGCTCTCACAGTCCTAGAGGCAAGGCACTGCATTAGCAAACAGCTTGCCTCTTCGGCCTTACAATTGAGAAAATGTTCAAGATTCCATTTGTGGTGGTCTCCTTATGTATGCATGTATGCAACTTTTGTTAACTGCTGTAACTGCTGTAGATTGAAATCCTTAATTTCAGTGAGATCTAGCATCCTTAATTTCAGTGAAATGTAAACTGTGATACAATTGTTATTGTTGCATTGAAATCAGACTTCACTTTCTCTGGATGACAGCTAGTAACTACATTAGTTCTTCAGAATATTCATGCATTTCCAAAGCCTTTCCCCCTCTGATATTACATTTAATTCCTACTGTGGATATGTTTTAAAGAATTGCTATTTGCACCCCTTCAAAGCTTGTTTTCATTCATTGGAAGAACATAATCATTGGTTCTATCTGTTTAATCTCTACCTAATGATGTAGCAGCCATAGTCCCCTTACCCACATCTATACTAAACTTTGGGGAAATAAGCAGACCAACTTATTTTCCCACTTTTGAATTACATTCCTCTTAAAAATGCAAGATAAGCAATAAGTGTGTCTCCTCTTGGGTTTTACCATTGCTTAATCTATTTAAATAGTATCCATTTGGATATGATATAGCTTATACGAGGTTACATGGAAAAACATCAAGCTAACTCAGGGATTTAAGGATGATGAGTAGGTCTTTTATGTTACCTGCCTAAAATACAGTATCTTTGAACATCCTCTTCTATTCAGAATAAAACGTTTAAAATTTAAATTAAGGCTAGCAATTACCAGAATAAAACTGCTTGTGTTCAGTTGGTGATAGGAAAATAGGCTTTGACTTTTGAAAAACCTTGCTGTGGGTATGAATTCAGGAGAGACACCTTGTTAGAAAAACTAGAGGGAAGGATGGGTTTACATTACCTAAGCTAAATGGATTACTTGACATGAATCAAATTGTGACTCTAATTGAAAAGCATTCCCTAAGTGGAGACTGTAATTAAAAGTTGTCTTCATAAAACAAAAAAGTCAGATACTTTTGTCCAAGATGGATTAGAACATAAAGGACTTGGCTAAGGATTTGCTGAAACTTCTCTATTTCTAATCAATCTCTTTTCTGAAAGTTACCACTGTGCCAGATGTTGTGAACATGAACAGCAGCATGTTTCAGAATATAATTATATACAGTTTGATGAACTTTGCATACTGTGTAAGTAGTACTATCCATATATATGCAGGAAGTTGTCCTGAGGCTTGCACATAGAGAAGAGACAGTGTTTGAGTGAAGAGTTTACTCAAGTCTTAAAAATCACTAAACCAGGAATAAATACTTAAAATAACAGAGGATGTTTCCTCACAAATCTGTGTTGAAGCTCCTCGTTTCTGCCTTCCTCTTCTTGGTTGCCCTCACAGATGCATCTTAATCTGTTTTCTATAATGTGGTTGTGTGTGAAATATTTCACTCTGTTATGAACATCCTTAGGGGAATAAAGTAGGGTGCGGGAGCTGACCTTGCCTTTAAGAGAGAATTCTAGTGAATGCATTGCTTTCCCTAGAGGGGATGAGAGAATTGAAGGGAAGTTCAAGGTTTTTTTCCATGTTTTAACAAGCCAAACAAATGTACAGCACCCACTCCAACTAAAAGTAATCATCACTGTTGGTCCCAGTTTGGTTTTTCTGTTACACTAGGTGGGTTAAATAAATCCTCACTGAAACCAATGGAACAAACAACTTGTGATAGACGTCATGAGGCTGAGCATGATGTAAAAATAAAAAATGGAGAGCACATAGTGTTCTGAGCAATTGCTGTTGTGCATGAACAGTTACTAGCACTTGTGTGTGCAACGCTGTGTCATGTACTCCCAGGTCACAGATCCCTGATGCAACTGACTGGTTCCAGTTGTTTCAGTGGAACCAAGGTTGCAATCCTGTGAACACTTCGCTGGGTGTATGCCCCATTGAAGGTAGCGGGACTTAATTCCAAATAAACATGCATAGGATCAGGCTGCAAGTCACTGCTGGCTGAATCTGGATTGGGGCCAGACCTTATACCATATTTAAAACCCACATGCCCAGAAGGATAGAAGGTTACTTCTACCACTTCTTTAATATTTGAAATTGAGCATGATAAACAGAATCTTAATAGATTTTTTTTAAGGTTTAGTATGATTTGAGAGCTGCAACTGAATGCATACAGTTGGAGAGGGCTAGTGAGAAGAGTCCTTTTGTCTCATGTTGGCCTAAGTCGCTAGGAGTGTATAAGAGGTTTTGTAAATTTTCTTTTGTATTTAAGATGATGCAGTATAAAGGCTGGAAAAGTGTAATATAACTATGTAAACAAATCCTGTTAATAGAAAGATGTACAGATTCATTTTGTACTATATCTTGTTGAATAAAGATGCCACTTTTGTGATTGGCCTGTAATGCTGTAAGAGGACTTGTTTCTTTCTTAAATTCAAAAAGAGCTGGTATTTCTGAAAAACTGTGGCCCACCCAGCTGAACTAATTCTCACCTTTCAAATTTAACACTGACTCTTCTTTTTGAGTGCAGTTCAATACTTGCAGTCCCTCTGAGTTGAAGTAAATATGCATAGGATTTCAGCTTCTACTCACCTACCTGAGAGTAAGTCTCATTTGATTCAGTGGGGCTTCCTTTTTAGTAGATACCTATAGGATTCCACTGTTGGACTCCTAACCATCGGGGTGCAGGGGGGAGACATATCTTCTGCATGTACCCTCAGTGTGTCTGATTCTCATGATTGCTTTCTCTCCTCTGAAGTGTCTTCTTCCTTATGAACACATTGAAGCTATGCTGAGCTTCTAGGAAGGTGGGGGCACAAAGAGCCTGGTGGGCCTGTAGTCATTTTTTCCCTTGCAGGTATATAAGGGAAAATGGACAGGCATTATTAATTGCTTAGTAAGAAGTAAAGCTGCTTTTGGCTGTCAGTGTTCCAGTCAATGACTGATGAATATATTGAATATATTGTGTAGTTGTATAAAAATTACTTATGTAGAAGATTTATAATCTGCCTTTTAGGGTAAACCCTTTTCAACATCTTAAACTACTAATTTTCAGTTTTACAGTAACCCCTTCGGTTGTACCATTTGGTCCAACCCTCAACATTCTTGCCTATCGGCTGGAAGCTAAGTAAGTTAGGCCTGTTCTCAAAATGAGACAATTGCAAAAACAACAGTGACAATCTCCAAACCCCACAGAAACAAATAAAAGTATAAGAACACTTCTGCCACCATATATTGTCCTTTGGTTTTAAAAATGAGACATTCCACCTGCCTGAATATAGAATAATATGATATAGATACAGGGTTGTATCTAATTAATGGTGCCTTTGCACTAGCAGAAAGCACTCCTGCTTATACAAGTCTTATACAGTGCATACAAAAGAACATAAGAGCCATGCTGGATCAGACCAAGGGTCCATCCAGTCCAGCATTCTGTTCACACAGTGGCCAACTAGCTGTCAACCAGAAACCCACAAGCGGGACACGACTGCAACAGCACCCTCCCACCCATGTGCCCAAACAACTGGTGTACATAAACTTACTGCCTCTGATACTGGAGGTAGAATCATAGAATAATAGGGTTGGAAGTGGCCTACAAGGCCATCGAGTCCAACCCCCTGCTCAATGCAGGAATCCAAGTCAGAGCATCCCTGACAGATGGCTGTCCAGCCTCGTCTTGAAGGCCTCTAGTGTGGGAGAGCCCACCACCTCCCTAGGTAATTGGTTCCATTGTCCTATTGCTCTCACAGTCAGGACGTTTTTCCTGATGTTCAGCCGGAATCTGGCTTCCTGTAACTTGAGCCCATTATTCCATGTCCTGCACTCTGGGATGATCAAGAAGAGATCCTGGCCTTCTTCTCTGTGACAACCTTTCAAGTACTTGAAGAGCACTATCATATCTCCCCTCAGTCTTCTCTCCTCAAGGCTAAACATGCCCAGTACTTTCAGTCTCTCTCCACAGGGCTTTGTTTCCAGTCACCTGATCATCTTTGTTGCCCTCCTCTGAACCCTCTCCAGTTTGTCTGCATCCTTCTTAAAGTGTGGTGCCCAGAACTGGACACAGTACTCCAGATGCGGCCTAACCAGTGCTGAGTAGAGGGGAACCAGTACTTCCTGGGATTTGGAAGCTATGCTTCTATTAATGTAGCCCAAAATAGCATTTGCCTTTTTTGCAGCCACATCACATTGTTGGCTCATATTCAGCTTGTGATCGACACCAATTCCAAGATCCTTCTCGCTTGTAGTGTTGTTGAGCCGCATATCCCCCATCTTTTGACTGTGCATTTGGTTTCTTTTTCCTAGGTGCAGAACTTGGCATTTATCCCTATTAAATGTCATTCTGTTGTTTTCTGCCAGTGCTCCATTCTATCCAGATCATTTTGAATTTTGTTTGCCTTCCAAAGTATTAGCTATCCCGCCCAATTTTGTGTCATCTGCAAATCTGATCAGCATTCCCTGTACCTCCTCCTCCAAGTCATTAATCAAAATGTTGAAGAGCACTGGGCCCAGGACTGAGCACTACGGTACACCACGCGTTACCTCTCCCCAGTTTGAGAAGGTCCCATTGATAAGCACTCTTTGAGTCCGATTCTGTAGCCAACTGTGGATCCACCGGATTGTTGTTTCATCTAGCCCACTTTCAGCTAGTTTGCTCATCAGGATATCATGGGGCACTTTGTCGAAAGCTTTGCTGAAGTCGAGGTATATTATGTCTACAGCATTCCCACAGTCCACAAGGGAGGTGACTTGATCAAAAAATGAGATCAGATTTGTCTGGCAGGACTTTTTCTTGACAAATCCATGTTGGCTTCGAGTAATCACTGCATGGTTTTCATGGTGCGTACAAATGGATTGCTTTATCATCTGCTCCAGAATTTTCCCAGGGATTGATGTCAGACTGACTGGTCTGTAGTTCCCAGGTTCCTCCTTTTTGCCCTTTTTGAAGACAGGGACGTTAGCCCTCCTCCAGTCATCTGGCACTTCACCCGTCCTCCATGATTTCTCAAAGAGAATAGACAGCAGTTCTGAGAGTTCTTCTGCCAGTTCCTTTATTACCCTAGGATGAAGTTCATCTGGCCCTGGAGATTTGAACTCATTCCAAGTAATTAGGTGTTCCTTGACTGTATGCCTATCGATCTCAAGCTGCAGTCCTGCCCCTTCAGCCTGCACTTTGCCTTTGCCGGGCAAAGACCCTCTTTTGGGAGAAAACTGAGCCAAAGTAGGAATTGAGCACCTCTGCCTTTTCTTTGTCATCTGTTATTGTTTTGTCGTCCTTGTTTAATAGCTGAACCACCATTTCTTTCCTCTGCCTTTTACTATGCACGTAGCTGAAGAAAGCCTTTTTGTTGTTTTTAGATCCCTCGCTAACCTCAGCTCGTTCTCAGCTTTAGCCTTCCTGACGCCATCCCTGCAGTTCTGTGCTACCTGCCTGTACTCTTCCTTTGTTGCTTGGCCTTCTTTCCACTTCTTATATGTGTCCTTTTTTGTTTTCAGATCATCTCTAAGCTTTTTGTGAAGCCACATTGGCTTCTTCTGTTGTCTTCCACCTTTTCTTCTTGTTGGAATTGTTTGTAATTGTGCCTTGAGAATTTCCTTTTTTAAAAGCTCCCACCCATCTTGGACTCCTTTTCTCGTTAGCATTGCTTGCCATGGGACCTTACTGATCATTGTTCTGAGTTTATTAAAATCAGCTTTCCTAAAATCCAGGGTACACATTTGACTACACTCGGCTTTTGCTTCCTTTAGAACCATGAACTGAAGTACAACATGCTCGCTTTCCCCCAGGGTTCCTGTAACTGCTACTTTATCCACTAAGTCATCTCTGTTGGTTAGGATCAAGTCAAGGATAGCCAATCCTCTAGTTCCTTCCTCTACTTTCTGTAGGAGGAAGTTATCCACCACACAAGTCAGGAATTTCCTGGAAGGGCCATATTTTGCAGAATTTGTCTCCCAACAAATATCGGGGAAATTGAAGTCCCCCATTACTACTTCATCATGCTTCCTTGAAACATTGGCTATTTGCTTTTCAAAAGTTTCATCCTCATCTTCTCCTTGATTGGGTGGCCAGTAGTACACTCCGACCATCAGGTTCCTTTTATTCTTTGTTCCATTTATTTTGATCCAGTTGCTCTCGATGGGGCTACCAAGCTCATCCTCCTGTATTTCTGTGCAGAGATATGTATTTTTCACGTACAGTGCAACCCCACCTCCCTTTCTGTTCCTCCTGTTCTTTTTGAACACGTTATATCCTTCAACTGCTGTATTCCAGTCAGGAGAGTCATCCCACCAAGTCTCAGTTATACCCATCAAGTCATAATTTCCCTCTTGTATTAAGAGTTCAAGTTCGTTCTGTTTGTTTCCCATACTCTGGGCATTAGTATATAGACATTGAAGACCATGTGCTTCATAGTCTGGCTTTCTTCCTACATGTGTCTGAAGACTATTATTGGGCGCTATTGGAGCTGTTCTCTCCGTTGCAGTGCATGAGCCTACATCCATTGTTACCCCCAACTTTACATCTCCCTTCCCCATAGGATTCAGATTAAAACCCTCCTGATGAAGTTCTTCATGCTGTGGCCAAACACATTCTTCCCATCTTTGTGAGGTGCAACCCATCCCTTGCCAACAGCCCAAATTCCAGGAAGTATAGCCCGTGGTCCCAGAATCCAAATCTCTCTCGTCGGCACCACCTTCGTAGCCAGTCATTCACCTGGAGTATTTTTCTTTCCCTTTCTATCCCTCTTCTAACTCCTGGAAGGATGGATGAGAAAACTATCTGGGCCCCAAAGTTCTTGAGTTTCCTTCCCAAAGCTTCAAAGTCTGACGTGATCTCTTCGTAGCTCTGCTTGGCGGTATCATTTGTTCCCACATGGATGAGAAGAAAGGGATACCTGTCAGTGGGCTTTATGAGTACAGGCAACCTTTCAGTCATGTCTCTAATCCGTCCTCCTGGGAGACAACATACCTGGTGAGTCCACGGGTCTTCGCGACATACTTGGGTCTCGATCCCACGCAGCAAGGAGTCTCCCACTACTACCACTCTTCTTCTTGTTGTAGGCCTGGGTTTCATCGCCTCTGTTTGACCTTCAGCCTCTTGCTCACTCATGTAGGTTCCCCTGTGATTCCTCCTCTGCAGGCTGTCCTCCAGTCTCATCCTCAAGTACCTGGAATCGGTTCCACAGCTCCACTGCGTCCACTGGTGCAGAGTGGCGTCTAGTTCTTCTTCTCCTGTCACCCTTTTCCAAGGAGTATCCTCTACTCCCATTTTTCTTCACCTCAGCATTTCCCACTTCTGCCTCATCTTGCTGTTGCTCTTCAAGCTTCTGGTCTTCCCTTTGTTGCTGTAGTTCCCCCATTCTGTCCAAGAACACTTGGTGTTCTCTTATTCCCTGGAGGGTTGACAGTCGCCGCCCCAGTCCACTTACTTTTTCTTCCAGCAGCGTGGTCAACTTGCACTTGTTGCAGATGTAGGCCATGTTGTTCTCAGGCAAGAAAACAAACACTGCGCACACCTTGCAGGTCACCACCACTGGAGAGTCTTGTCCTTCCATAGCCTCTTTTCCCTCTTTGTGTCCAGCTTTGTGATTGTTCTAGACTAGCCTGTGCCTGCTCCTCTACTCAGTAGAGGTTAAAAGCACAGTCCCACTGGTGTGGAAGTGTGTGTTACAAGACAAATATATGGGAAAAAAAGTTAGTTAAAAAAGAAAAAAAATGTTAGGGGCCTCCCCCTTGACCTCCCCTGCCCAACTCCCCTGCCCAACTCCTGTTTGCTCCCCCTGTCCACTCGCTCTGGTCGCTCACTCTCTGGGAGCTTGCTCGCTTCTGTAGTCCCTGGACCAGCTGGAGCAGCTTGCTCTGCTCTGCTCTGCTCAGCTGGGAAGAGGGAAACAGACTGAAGCTTCCTGCCCACTGAAGCTTGCTGCACCTGGTGAGCTCACAGCCACTCAGAAGGATAAAGGGCAGCCCCCTGGGCTTCCTGCAGCCCACTTACCACTTTGCCTCTGTCTCCTCTGTCTCCTTTGCCTCTTCTACCACTGCAACTCCCCTGTCCAACACCTGTTTGCTCCCCCTGTTCACTCGCTCTCTGGGAGCTTGCTTGCTTTTGTAGTCCCTGGACCAGCTGGAGCAGCTTGCTCTGCCCTGCTCTGCTCATCTGGGAGGCGGGAAACAGACTGAAGCTTCCTGCCCACTGAAGATTCCTGCACCTGCACCAGACTGAAGCTTCCTGCACCTGGTGAGCTCACAGTCACTCAGAAGGATAAATGGCAGCCCCCTGGGCTTCCTGCAGCCCATTTACCTCTTAGCCACTGTCTCCTCTGTCTCCTTTGTCTCTTGTACCACTGCAACTCCCCTGTCCAAGTCCTGTTCGCTCCCCCTGTTCGCTCGCTCTCTGGGAGCTTGCTTGCTTTTGTAGTCCCTGGACCAGCTGGAGCAGCTTGTTCTGCTCTGCTCTGCTCTGCTCAGCTGGGAGGCGGGAAACAGACTGAAGCTTCCTGCCCACTGAAGCTTCCTGCACCTGGTGAGCTCACAGCCACTCTGAAGGATAAAGGGCAGCCCCTGGGCTTCCTGCAGCCCACTTACCACTTAGCCTCTGTCTCCTCTGTCTCCTTTGCCTCTTCTACCACTGCAACTCCCCTGTCCAACACCTGTTTGCTCCCCCTGTTCGCTTGCTCTGGTCGCTTGCTCTCTGGGAGCTTGCTTGCTTCTGTAGTCCCTGGACCAGCTGGAGCAGCTTGCTCTGCCCTGCTCTGCTCAGCTGGGAGGCGGGAAACAGACTGAAGCTTCCTGCCCACTGAAGATTCCTGCACCTGCACCAGACTGAAGCTTCCTGCACCTGGTGAGCTCACAGTCACTCAGAAGGATAAATGGCAGCCCCCTGGGGTTCCTGCAGCCCATTTACCTCTTAGCCTCTGTCTCCTCTGTCTCCTTTATCTCTTCTACCACTGCAACTCCCCTGTCCAACTCCTGTTCGCTCCCCCTGTTCGCTCACTCTCTGGGAGCTTGCTTGCTTTTGTAGTCCCTGGACCAGCTGGAGCAGCTTGTTCTGCTCTGCTCTGCTCTGCTCAGCTGGGAGGCAGGAAACAGACTGAAGCTTCCTGCCCACTGAAGCTTCCTGCACCTGCACCAGACTGAAGCTTCCTGCACCTGCACCAGACTGAAGCTTCGTGCACCTGGTCAGCTCACAGCCACTCAGAAGGATAAAGGGCAGACCCCTGGGCTTCCTGCAGCCCATTTACCTCTTAGCCTCTGTCTCCTCTGTCTCCTTTGTCTCCTTTATCTCTTCTACACTGCAACTCCCCTGTCCAACTCCTGTTTGCTCCCCCTGTTTGCTCCCCCTGTTCTCTCGCTCTCTGGGAGCTTGCTTGCTTCTTTAGTCCCTGGACCAGCTGGAGGAGCTTGCTCTGCTCTGCTCTGCTCAGCTGGGAGGCGGGAAACAGACTGAAGCTTCCTGCCCACTGAAGCTTGCTGCATCTGGTGAGCTCACAGCCACTCAGAAGGATAAAGGGCAGCCCCCTGGGCTTCCTGCAGCCCACTTACCACTTAGCCTCTGTCTCCTCTGTCTCCTTTGCCTCTTCTACCACTGCAACTCCCCTGTCCAACACCTGTTTGCTCCCCCTGTTCGCTTGCTCTGGTCGCTCGCTCTCTGGGAGCTTGCTTGCTTCTGTAGTCCCTGGACCAGCTGGAGCAGCTTGCTCTGCCCTGCTCTGCTCAGCTGGGAGGCGGGAAACAGACTGAAGCTTCCTGCCCACTGAAGATTCCTGCACCAGACTGAAGCTTCCTACACCTGGTGAGCTCAAAGTCACTCAGAAGGATAAATGGCAGCCCCCTGGGCTTCCTGCAGCCCATTTACCTCTTAGCCTCTGTCTCCTCTGTCTCCTTTGTCTCTTGTACCACTGCAACTCCCCTGTCCAAGTCCTGTTCGCTCCCCCTGTTCACTCGCTCTCTGGGAGCTTGCTTGCTTTTGTAGTCCCTGGACCAGCTGGAGCTGCTTGTTCTGCTCTGCTCTGTTCTGCTCAGCTGGGAGGCGGGAAACAGACTGAAGCTTCCTGCCCACTGAAGCTTCCTGCACCTGCACCAGACTGAAGCTTCCTGAATGTGGTGAGCTCACAGCCACTCAGAAGGATAAAGGGCAGCCCCCTGGGCTTCCTGCAGCCCACTTACCTCTTAGCCACTGTCTCCTCTGTCTCCTTTGTCTCTTCTACCACTGCAACTCCCCTGTCCAACTCCAGTTTGCTCCCCCTGTTTGCTCGCTCTGGTCGCTCGCTCTCTGGGAGCTTGCTTGCTTCTGTAGTCCCTGGACCAGCTGGAGCAGTTTGCTCTGCTCTGCTCAGCTGGGAGGCGGGAAACAGACAGCATATAGCCATTTGGACTAGTAGCCATTGATGGCTTTCTCCAGGAATTTGTCCAATCCCCTTTTAATGCCATCCAAATTGGTGGCCATCACCACATCTCGTGGTAGCAAATTCCATAGTTTTTACTATGCGGTGTGTGAAGGAGTATTTTTATCTATCCTGAATCTCCCACCAATCAGCTTCATGGGATGACCCCGAGTTCTAGTATTATGAGAGAGGGAGAAAAATGTCTCCCTATCCACATTCTCCACACCATGTATAATTTTGTACACCTCTATCATGTCTTGTAATCTTTACAACAACTCCTATAAGGTACAGCAAGATTATCCCCATATGCAGATGTGGGGGCTCAGGCTGAGAAGAAGCAGCTTGCCTATGGCCATCTATTGAACTTCTCAGGACAAAGGCAAGATTTGAATCTGGGTCTTCCTGATTCATAGCTCACTGTCTTCACCAGCTCAAAATAAAGAGACTGCAGAGTGAGTGTGTGTACGAGTGTTGTATAAATCAAATACCGTGACACTCGTGGTTAGGAAAAACACATGTTTGTTGTTGCACACTTTCAAGGCCTGTCAAAAATAGCTTTTACTGGCATAAAATAGTACTGGAAATGATAGTACCATGTCTTAAAAAGCCAGCAAGAGAAGCATCATTTATGTATGTAATTCCTCAAACCAGCAGAGGGAGTTCCCTTCCAACATCATAAGCTCCGCAGTCAGATACTGAAAATTGATGGGGAAAACTTCCTTGAAAGGAAGTCCAATTAATTTAACTGAGACTTCAAAATAAGCAAGTTTTGATGTCAAGATTTCTCTCCTCATATGATTTCCTTATCCGTTGACAGTGTTACTATCCACCCTTTTGAACAGGCATGTAATCTTGGCTTTATCTTTTACTCGTCTTCCTCCTTTGTCCCCTTATTCTGACTGTTGTCAAGTCGTGTGACTTCTCCCTTAGCAAGACTGCAACAGTAGCGAGGCCCATCTTCTCTGTCCCCTCAGCAAAAACTCTAGTCTATGCCCTGGTCATCTTTTACCTAGCTATTATAACCTTCTACTCTCTGGTCTTCTGATGTCTCATCTCTGTCTCCTCATGTCTATGCAGTACCCTGCTATCAATATCGTTCACCTCTCTTTCTTTGATTGCTTGACTCCCCTTAAATCCCTACGCTGGCTTCTTGTCCTTTCCTTGATCCAGCAAAAGCTCCTTGTCCTTGCCTTCAAAGCCCTCCATAGTTGCCCCTCCCCCTTATTTCTCTTGTACTGTGTTACAGCCCTTCCTGTGACGTATGCTATGCTACCCTCAGCTGTCCAAAGGTCTTCTACTCTACCCAAGCCTTTATTCCTGGCTGTGCCATACGCTTGGAACTGCCGGCAAGAACACCTACATAAAGCCACCTTCTCTTGCTTCCTTCAAACCCCTCCTTTAAAACTCACCTTTTCTGTAAAGCCTTTGGCACCACCCCCTAGTTCCCGTGTCCCACTGTAACTCCAGGTGCTTCCATACGGACAACTCCTAACGATACCAATCAAAGGACATTGTGCAGCTATTCCATGTTTTCCTTCTTAGCAGGTTTTTTTGTATCATCATCATCATCATTATTTTATTACATTTATTTATTTTATTTATTTATTTATTACATTTATATCCCACCTTTTTTCCTCCAAGGAACTCAAGGTGGCGTACATAATCTTCCTCCTCCTCCATTTTATCCTCAACAACAACCCTGTGAGGTAGGTTGGGCTGAGAGTATGTGACTGGCCCAAAGTCACCCAGTGAGCTTCCATGGCCGAGTGGGGACTAGAACCCGGATCTCCCGACTCCCAGTCCAGCACTCTAGCCACTACACCATGCTGGCTCATTTCTATACTGCCCAATAGCTGGAGCTCTCTGGGCAGTTTACAAAGATTAAAAACATTAAAAATACAATATACAGAGATTAAAAACCATTTACATAAAAAATACATGAACAGACAATATACATGGAAGAAATATATATATAAAACAACTTCAAACAACAGTCTCAAAAACAAACAACCATAACCATAAGACATTCCAGGATCGATTAAACACTTACTATATACTGCCAGAAGAGAAAGGTCTTAACCTGGTGCCAAAAAAATAACGTTGACACCAGGCGGGCCTCGTTGGGGAGATCATTCCATAATTTGGGGGCCACCACCGAAAAGGCCCTCTCCCTTGTCGCCATCTTCCGAGCTTCCCTCAGTGTAGGCAGCCGGATAAGGGCCTTAGATGTTGAGCATAGTATACGGGTAGGTTCGTGTTGGGGGAGGCACTCCCTCCATCAGGTATTGTGGTTCCAAGCCATGTAAGGCTGTATAGGTTAAAACCAGCACCTTGAATTGGTCTTGGAAACATACAGGCAGCCAATGCAAGCGGGCCAGAGTCAGTCTTATATGTTCGGACCTTCTGGTCCCTATTATCAATCTGGCCACCGCATTTTGCACAAGCTGCAGTTTCTGAACTGTCTTCAAAGGCAGCCCCACGTAGAGTGCATTGCAGTATATAACTTGGGGATTACCAGAGCATAGATAACTGAAGCCAGGTTATCCCTGTCCAGATAGGGGCGTTGGTAGAACTTCTACTGAAGTTGGTAAAAGGGACTCCGTGCCACTGAGGACACCTGAGCCTCAAGTGACTAAGATGGCTCAAGGAGAACCCCCAAGCTACAAACCTGCTCCTTCAGGGGGAGTGCAGCCCTGTCCAGAACAGATTGAGCATCCTCCATCCAGTCAGAAGAACCACCCACCAACAGCATGTCAGTCTTGTCTGGATTGAGTTTCAGTTTATTAGAATAAAGATAGAAGAAGCAGTGGGAAAACACAGGAGGGTTGCAGGTGGAAGATGACAGCATCTGGACCTCGAGTAAAATTCTGTGAATAGGGCAAGGTCATTGCACGATAAAAGTCTTGTCTGGAAGCTCCCTCAGACAGTAACTAAGCTTAAGCCCATGTAACTGAAACAACTACGTATTGCGTTTCCGCATTTAACCCCTTCGTCCATGTCCTCTGTTTCCCCTCTATTGAATCTCTGATCGTAACCTCTTGGGGCTGGACATGTTGTTTTATACTCTCTAAAGCACCATGCACACAGGTGCTATATAAAATAATGATAGTCATGAACTGGGGACTAGAACCCGGATCTCCCGGCTCCCAGTCCGTCACTCTCACCACTACACTACACTGGTTATCCTTTCATTTTTTCAGATGAAGTTGTCATTGTTAATTTGTATGCCATTTTTCTGCATAGATGTGTCTACAGCAACTTTCAGCACAAGAACAGGAATATGTAGCAAAGCATCACTACAATAAGCCTACTGCCAATTCATTTCAAAATGTAATATAGCAATCCAAATAAACAGTTCATTTCAATAATACTAACATTATGATATTTCAAATTTGTTACAAGATAGACTGTATCAGTCTCTAACATTAACATATGAATTTATTTGTTGTTAATATACATAAGCCAGTTAGTGACAGGGCTACGATTTTAATTTACATTGTTCAGTGTTGCTAGCCAGGAACTTTAAAAAAAAAATCATTCTGTTTCCATTTGTGCATTGCATTCAAATTACATTGGCTTTTGGTAAATTTGGGTTCATGTTTCTTTGGTCCTAGACTGATTTATGTTGATCCAAATTTTCCAGTATTGTTAGTTTTCCAGTATTGTTAGTATTCATGACAAATATAATATTTTTGGGACTGAATTCTTAAAAGTGATTGAGATGTATGGTGCTCTTAAAATGTATGTGCCCAACCCAGCCAAAGTTGAGCACTTTCCAGTTCCATTTATTTCAAAAGGGAGAGTTAAGGAGCTGCTTAAAACTCTTCCAGTGAAATAAGTGGGACTGATAAGTACTTAACTTTAGCTGGATTTTGCCCACAGATTATATTTTACTTCTTATCTTGAGTATGAGTTGAGTTCAGTTCTGCCTGGAGGGAAATTACACAGAAGGGAGTGGGATAAGATGAGAGTGCAGAATGGAATGACATAATATGACCTCACTCTGCAGCTGTCTGCTTTTTCTGCCCCTTTGCTGAAGATTCCCTATTGAGGTTCATACAGGTTGTCCAGTACTCAAAGATGGTCCCAGGCAATAGTAATAGTTATGTGGAATTTTTCAGAATTGGCAGGAGGTTAATCTCAAAAGTATGGCTGTTTGGTCCATCTTCCAGTATGAGCAAACACAAACAGACAGTGACTTAATGCTCTAATCGTGTTTGCCTGAGAAGTGTTGGAGACAACATAGACATTTTTGGAGTAATTTTTTAGCTTCCTCAAGATGGACTGAGAACGCTCATGCCAGTATGCAAACAAGAAGGACTTAATAAGCAGTGGGAACATATATTCCAGGTAAACTGGGTAACTGATAAGGTGGCTTTGCTCCATCACAGTAGCTGTGAATTAACAGATTACAAACTACTCTAATTCACAAAGGTAAGAACTATTTAATCCAGTGGTTTTTTAATTTGCTACCTTCAGTGATCTTTTTCTATGCTGACTGGTCTGTTGAGGAATTCCTGCAGATTGTTCTTCCTTCTAGCATGAATGTACCATGCAACCAGGACACAAGCTAGACCTATCAGTTTCACCATCATTCTACCCCTACATGAATCAACAGAATATTCCTAACCCAGCTCTATTTCTAACTTTCATCAAATTCAGGTGAGGCAATGGATGTTTTAAGTTCGTAAATGACTGAAGCTCAATCTAGACAACACAGAAGTGTTAGCCAGCTTATTCTTGATGGGGTATACTCTGCCCAAAGGACCAGGTTTGCAGTTTGGGAGTGCAGTTAGATCCATGCCCAAGTGGCATCTTTGGCATGAAGTGGCTTGCGCTAGCTAAAGCTGGACAGAGATAGTGTGGCCATTGTTATCCATGCTCTGGTAACACCCAGGTTAGACTACTGCAATGTGTTGTACGTAGGACTGGCTTTGAAGAATACTTTTAAACCGTACTTGGTCCAAAATACAGGCTAGGAGCAGGTGAACAGAACACATCTTGCCAGTTTTAAAACAGCTTTGCTGCAAGCAGTGACCAGGAAAAGGGCTTTCTCAGCAGTGGTACCCTTTTTTTGGGCTATGTGCTGTGTTAAAAAGTGTTGTTTTTCTGTATTGTGTTAATTCATTATTCTTAAATTTGCAAGCTGCCTTGGACATTTTTAAATGGAAAGACGTATAAATATTTTAAATAAACAATAATAATCCCAGTATTGTACTACAGTTATTTATTGCAGGAGAGTATCTGCAACAGTGGGCAAGGCAGCTTTCTTGGAAGCTTGCCTACCATTACAGGTGGGGAAATGTGGTTAAATGCAGCTGGAGAAAAAGCAGAGGCTTTTCACAGGTTCTGCTACTTAACCTGAATGGCCAGGAGTTGAGCCTGGAATGTTAAAAACTCACAAAACATCTCCCTCAAAGCTAAAACATCTTTTGAGCCTACTATATCCAGCCACAATCCCCTTCCTCCTCTCTCTAGTGCAGGGGTGCAGAACCTAAGGTAGGAGCCAAATCTAGTGCTCTGGGGATCCAATCTGTCTCTCCAGGGATCCCCAGATAGCCACTTCCCCTCCCCTGGCCCCACCCCTTTCCCACCCTTTCATATGGTGGTTTCCTGACTTGCAAGCAATTTTTCCCCAATTCTAAAAGGTTAAAATGCCTCTCCTAGGTAGGGATGTGCAAACCCACCCCTGTCCAAATTCGGGCACCTGTCCAGCCCCTGCCCCTGCTCAGCAGTCCCCAGACTGTGCTCGAGCCCCTCCCATGCTCAGCGAGCAGCCCACACTCACCTCAGGGGCCTCGTTGAGCTCCTCAGTCATGATTCTTTGAAAAATAAAATGGCGATTGCAAAACTGCGCATACTTGCATATGCGTAAAAATGTGCATTTTTGCGAATGCGCATATTTATAATTGCCATTTTGATTTTTTAAAAATGGCAACCGTGGAGCTTGACAAGGCCGCCAGGGTGAGTGTGGGCCGCTCGCCGAGTGGGGGCAGGGGCTCAGCGAGCAGGGCTCAAGGGTGTGGGCAGGGGGGGTTCTGCTGGATTCCCAGATGGATTCAGGTGCCTGTGCCATCCTACTCCTAAGGCTTAGTTACTGGCATTAAAAATGCTAAGCTAAAATATGCTGGTATTTTTGGTGTGTTTGGTTTTTGGCCCTGCCCCTTTTACCTTCAACCCCACCCACCACTAGCGTGCAGTCCCGGAGAGCTTCTCCAAAATAGAATTCAGCTTTTGGGCTGAAAGAGGCTCTATACCCCTGCTCTAGTGCAACTAAGGACATAAGGACATAAGATCTATGCTGGATCAGACCAAGGGTCCATCTAGTCCAGCATTCTGTTCATATCGTGGCCAACTAGCTGCCCACGGGAAGCCCACAAGCAGGACATGAGTGCAACAGCACCCTCCCACCAATGTTCCCCAGCAACTGGTGTACATAGGCTCACTGCCTGTGGTACTGGAGGTAGCGCATAGCCATCATGACTAGTAGCCACTGATAGCCTTCTCCATGAATTTGCCCAATTCCCTTTTAAAGCTATTCAAATTGGTAGCCATGACTATCTCTTGTGGAAGTCAATTCCATAGTTTAACTCTGTGCTGTGTGAAGAAGTCCTTCCTTTTATCTGTCCTGAATCTCCCACCAATCAGTTTCATGGGATGACCCCGGGTTCTAGGGTTATGAGAGAGGGACAAAGATGTCTCCCTATCCACTTTCTCCACACCATGCATAATTTTGTCATGTCCCTTATCAAGTAGCCCATACAAGTACCGAATACAATGGTGTTATGGTTCCTGATGTTGTTTACACACATTACCGTAGCTCCTAATCTTAATGGGCTGCTGTATAATCATAGGTGGGCAAAGAATAAAAATAAGTTACTCTTCAATGTCTTACCAGGTGGAGTGTCTCTCTTTTTGGTGTTGCACAAGAACAGTGTGGGAATTCTGAGAATACATTGCCTGCATTTTTCACATTAATGCTTTTCATTTTCATAGCAACACCAGCTGCTTATAATGAACAGAAGGGAATCTTATTCTGCATTGGTGTTGCTGAAATATAAATAAAAATCATTCTCTTTTCCCTAGAATGCTTATTTAAAGGGCAAGGCAGTGGATAAATTGATTAGCTTGTAAGCAATGTTGAATTATTTTAGCTTCCAGGTAAATAATATTGTACAAAGCAGATAATATAGAACCTTGCAATGACCAAGAAAAGTCAATACGTCTGTCTCTGTGCATTATGTAGGGTAACATACAAAGGAATATATTTACAGCACTAATGGGAGCACTTCCAGCAACGGGGGAAGAAACATACAAAATGTTTAAATGGGTGGGGGAGAATCCTTGCTTATATGTATATGCTAATCTCAGCTGTTATTGCTACACACCTTGGCTTATTGTCTTCAATAACTCTCAAGTCATGGTGTGTATGTGCTGTAAATTCCAAACCTCTTATCCGAAGATGAAACAAAAGTGAATTACGGGCTGCGGGTTATGTAAAATATCTCCCCTTGATTTCCACTGCCATCCATGTCTGAGGTCAACTTCACAGATCATGATTTTTCTGTAACTCTTACTTTGGTGTAGGAAAATTTGGGAATATTGTCATCCATCCTAAGTGTGCCCTGATCTGTTTTGTCACGTGTGAAGTAGCCCCAGTTAACGTCTTTCACACTTGACACTTCTTGACTCAGATTTCTGGAAGTAAAGCTATCACTGTAGGTGCTTTAAGGCAAGATTAAGAGCATGGACACGACTGAACGACTGAACAACAACAACAAGATAGAGGGACTTCCCTGTGATTGTCCCCCAACTCCTTCCAAAGACAGATCTGTCTGGCACCTTATTACTATCTTTGGGAGAGGTTTTGCATTTTTCAGTCCCGCCCACCACTTTTGCCTTTGGCTCCCAAGAGCTTCTCCAAAATGTAATCTGGTCTTTGGGCTGAAAAGGGTTCCCCACCTCTATCCTCAACTATTCCAACAATGGGAACATCCAGAGAAGGGCTTCCAATGATCTTAGCTGCCAGGCAGGTTCATATAGGAGCAGGTATTCTTGTATTTCTCTACCTGTTCTCTCTTGCTGCTCCTTGTGGCTGGAACTCCTTCTCAAGCACCTATGGGGTTCCACCTTTCTCTCTCTCCTCCTGCCCTACTTCAAACTGTTCAATTAAGCCTTTGATTTCACTCTTGAGGCTCAATTAAGAGATGAAGACTAAGTACATATACATTGCATATGAACATATTTATCCTGGCAGGGCCTCAGGTAAAGACCCCACCTCAGGCAGATGCTACAGAGAGCCCTGCCAGCTGCTGTCCTGCTGTGGCATTTGCAGCATCGAGATACTGGCTGGCAGGGCTCTCCAGAGCAGCTGCCCTCTGGAGAGCTGCATTGTGGGAGGCGTGTCCAGGAGCTGGAAATCTCCTGGGTGTCAGGGCCCAGCTTCAGCACTGCAGTGGGCCTTGTAGCTTATAGACTGGATTTGATTAGAAGTAGCTTGGAAGGTTTGGGCCTATTCAGCTTCTGGAATGTCAGAATCTGTGTGAGCTTACCTCTGTCAGTGTTCTCAGAGCAGAGCTGGGGGAGTCACCCTACTCTCCATCCAGCTGCTGGCTTGGCCTTGGCAAAGAAGCTCCCCATGAGAACCTGACAGAGGTGGGGTTTGGTTTGCAGGAGGGTCACCCAGGTTGAAGCATCAACACTGGAGGACCAAACAGAGATGCTCTGTTTGGATAGGGGCCTTGCTGAAAGGCCAAAAGCCCTTGTCTGCCAAGTGGTCTGGAGGAGGTGTCTAACCGTAATGTTTTCCCTTTTTAAGTCAATGTAAAGGTGAGGAGCTTTTGCTAGGAACATTCTTGTCTTCTTTGCCTGAAACCCTTATCATGGTCTGAGCCTCTGGAGGAACTCTACCATGGACTGTCTTTTGAATTGGAATTTCGGATTGCTAAGGACTTGCCATGAAAAGTACCATGATGCTTTTCATAGACTGTTGTTTGCTGTGCATTGTCTGTCTTCCTGGTCGGCAGCCCAGAGTGTCGGCAGACTGGGTTTGATTCTGACTCTTGGACTTTTATCTTCCTGGACTTATGCAGCGTGGAGTTACCAAGGGGAAAGCTGTGGTGTGGAACTCTCTGCTTGTGTGGACTTACTCTTGGACATAATAGGCATCGCCCATGTAGCACAGAGATCCCAATAAAGGTTCTAGGAGAAGTCTCCGGGTGTGTAGATTTGTTTGGGCCTTTTCTAGAACTCTTGCCTTTGATTGCCTGGGAAGGATGACCCCAGGAATCATTCCAGTTCCTTGTGGTGTATGTGGAAATTCATGTCTTTGATTGTCTGGGAAGGTTGATCCCAGGAATCATTGCAATTACTGACTATTGTCCTTGATTGCCTGGGAAAGATGACCCCAGGAATCCTGAGCCTCTTCCCCTGTGTTTTGAGCCTCAGAGATTGCAGTGGGGAAACCTGTTGTGTGGATCTCTGTCATGGTTGTAGTTATTAGCTTTTGACTGTTCTGGAATCACATAGAGTTTATAGCTACTGAGCTATAAAGTTTATAGCTTTATCAGCTATATGCTTTCTGAAGAGTATAACCATTAAGCTTTTGCTGTGGGATTTCCTGCAATAAAGAAGTCTCACTGATTTGGGTGTCCTGTGTCAGTTTGCCAGAGTGTGTGTGCTGGGAGACACAGCACTGGGACACTCCTCCCAGGCCTGGCTCTGAGGAAGGACCCCCTCAGAGCCAGGCATTTCATCCAGGTGGGCTCTCTGAAGAGCCATGCCAGCTGCTTCCTCCAGTCATGTGGCTCGGTGGTAATGGTGAGGGGAAATGGGGGCAGGACGCAGTAAAAGTAAGGGGTGGTTGATGTGATGGGAGGGGTGTCATGTGGTAAAGGAAAGGGGGGTGCGACACAGTGGCAAGAAGCGGAAAGTGGAGCCATGACGCAGGAAGGGGCTGGGGGATCTCAGTGCAGCAGGACATGTGCTGTCTTGCCTCAGGTGGCAGGAGAGCTTGCGCAGGGGCTGTATCCTGTCACCTTTGCATCACTTCCCTTGCCAACCCTATGTTTCCCTTCTGTAGAATCTTTTGACTGTAATTTCTCATTTTATTGTGCCCCACTTAAGCTTTGGTCCTCTTCTTGGGCTCTGCTCCAAGTACAAATTCTACATGAGGTAAGGAAATTGTTGTGACAAGAAGCAGGGCCTTCATATCAATTGCCCGAAGGCTTCCCCTTGAGGTTAGTAACTCTCCCTCTAGAATGGCCTTCCCAAGAGGGTGCAATGGCATCCAGATGTAGATGTAACTAAACTATGGCCTTTAGTTCAGCTGTCTAGTTTGTCTGTTGACTGTGCTGTTTATTTTTGTTATTGGGGGGGGGAGTATTGCTTTGTGTGTGTGGGGGGTCATTTTAGTTCAATGCCTTGAGCATGTGGAAAGGCAGGTAACACGTGATTTTGACAATAACAATAATTAAAATTGATATTATATGCAATTATAAATGTATTGATTTAATATTACATTAATATATTTAGATATTCTAATGAAGAAGGAGGAGAAGAGAGGAGGAAGAGGAGGAGAAGCAGCTGTTGCTGCTTCACCTTGGAACAGATATCTATGGGTTTTTTTAAAAAAATTATTGGTTTACGTTACTCTTTGTTGTGCACATAGACAGTGCTGTGTTAATGATGATGGACCGTGCGTGGTTATTTTAAATAAGAATCCGAGACCTGGTGAAGAGCCTCAGAAACTGAAACTTGAAGAGCGACGGATGAAATCCGTGGCATCCACGCTCAACCCTTCAGCATCTCCAGGCACGTACTGGGTGGAGAAAAGGAGGACCCACCCTTGGACGATCTGCCACACCCTCCTTCCTCTTCAGCCAATCCCCGTTCCCTTTAGCTCCCCTCCGGCTCAGGATACTGCCCAATAGAGATGCTCTCTTGCCCTGGTTCCTTCCTCTAAAGAGAAGGAGGAGAGAGCTGGCGTGGCCCCCTTGCTTTGAAGGGGAGGCTGCTCTAGGCTCCCTTTGCCTCGGCTGCCTGCTCCTCAACTTTCCTGCTGGGGTTTAAGTTTTCGCCGCCGCCGCCACCCGCCCTCCGCCTTTGCTTCTGTGGCTGGAGAGATAGACACTGCATGGTGTTTCCCAGGTAATCCGATCTCTGTTTACACCACGTTTATATCTCTCCTCGCTGCTCTTCCAAACCGAACGCGGCAGGTGGAGGGCAGGGCAGGGCATCCGAGCCACCCAGGGGAAGTATGTCTCGTTCCTCTCTACCAGTTCGCTCAACGGCCGCGACATTGCAGGTGAGATCGCCTCTCCGCCCTGTAGAAGAGCATGGTACACGGTCAGATTCTTGTGTGGGCTGCAACGGGTTACCCTGGCGTTTCGGCTGCAAATACTACTCTGCACAATCCCATCTATGAAGCTGGCTAGGGAAATGGACCGTGCTTAGCAGATTGGCAAAGCGTGGGCTCCTCCCAGCTAAACAAAGACCAGATACTAGCGCCTTCGGTCATTCTATCTATAGTAGCTCGATGAATGGGGTTTGCCGTTGGTTAGGGTGGGGTAGAGGTGAAGGAAAGGGCATAGGATTAAAGGTGTGTGTGTCCACTTGTTAAACAGAAAAGAGATGCTTTCCTGGTAATCAAACTGGGAAAGACGGGGGGGGGGGGAGGGAGAGAGAGAGAGAGAGCGATGATCGCCTACCCTTTCCCCAGTGCGAGAGCAGCGCTTTTATGTACACTGTACAGCATGCGTGATCCTGTGTGTCTGTGTAGTTACTTTCTTTGAGAGATGGCTCCCAGACTGGTGATCAGATGTTTCGATCCCCCCCTCCAAATTCCCCCAGTTTACAGCGCAATTCTATACGCGCCCATGCAGCAATAAGTCCCACTGAGTTCAATGGTGCTTACTCCCAGGTCATTGGGTATGGGATTGGAGACTTATTTGCTCTCCGTTGCTCCGGCTGGACCTGTTCAAACACCTACTTCAAGGGGAAATGGTTATTTCTATCTCAGCCTCTTTCTCTCTCTCATTCTTTCCTGAATTCATTATCTTCCCAGACAACAACAAGCCACAGGAGTGTGTGAGGAGGAAGAGTTCAGCCAATCCAAATCAATATAAGTGTTGAAATTGCTGCCCTTCACTTCTCCATACAGCTGTTACTTAACTTCTATGCTTAACTTTCTAGAGCAAGCCAGCTTGTATTCATAGTTTAGATGGTGTTCCCGAGGTTAGAAAAGTGAAAAGGAAATGTATACCTTAGACTGCCTTAGTTCTGTTTTGTGGTGAGGTTTAGAAATGTACCCAACAGGCAAACCAAGGAGCAGTGGTAAAAAATAAAATGCACTACGTGTGTGTATATTAAAGCTGTTGTTGCCTAGACTGATGTAGAACTCCCATTAAGCAGAGTGGGAGACAGCTCTGACCCATGGCATAACTTGCCCCCAAGTTAAGATGCTTCTGCAACTGGTCTTTTCTGTCATTTTGAAGCATCTTCTTACATAGGCCAGGATCTGTCCTGGGTAAGAGCAATGCACCTGAATCATGTGGGAAGCAGTGACCAGTTCTACTTTCCCAAATGGATGTGTGAACACTGCAAGGCCCTAGATTTTTCTTGAACCCTATTCATAAAATTGACCCAGAGAAGTTTGTAACAAATTCCCCCATGAAGTTTCTATATCTGTAGCCTATCTGACCTCTGTCAGCAAAAAGGGCTAGGTTTTTGATTCTACTTGTGGACATGGGGAAACTCTTTTCCCAGTCACAAGCCTGTACTGCAGTTCCAAAACCATGCTTTTATTTAAATGTGGGAGCATAAGAAGCACCCTGTTGGATGAGACCAAAGATCCAGCTATTCCAAGTATCTTGTCTCCCACAGCTCTTCAGGTGCAGTCTCAGCTGTTCACTCAGGCCAACCAGATGCCTGTGAGAAGCCCACAAGCAGGACATGAAGGCTACTGGTCCTCCTCTGATGGTGCTCAGTTGTCTGCCGCCTCTGAACATGATGATTCTGTACACCTATCAGGGTTAGCCAAGATCTATCTTCCGCGTATTTAGTATCTGATCCTCTTTTAAAGCCATTTAAGCTAGTGGCCTTCACTATATCCTGTGCCAAAGAAGTCCATAAATTATACACTGTGTGAAGATGTGAGTCAGGGATGGGCCTACAGATCAGGCAGTGTGAGATCCCCACCTCAGCTAGTGGATGCTGGGGGGAAGGGAGCAGTACTGAGGTGATGAAGGAGAGAGTTGTGTGGGTCACATGGCCCCCCATGCACCTCCAAATTTGGCCTGCTGTCCTTGCATGCCATGGCTCACATTGTCCCATTGCCAGAGCTGAAGTCAGATTCAACAGTCCATCCAGGCAGCTTCTGCGTGGACTGGTTGGGGCAGGAGGGTTTGCCATCTTGTCCACCTCAGGCAGCTTCTGTCCAGCCCTGGTTCTACTAACGCAAAGCCAATACTGAAAAACCCTTTCCAACATCAAAGCATGAGGGAGAAATCCACCCCTTTGGTTCTTTGGGCCCTACTCATAAATCCATGCAATATGGAATGTCCATTTTCGTCCCAAGTGGACAACGTTCCTGGAAGGTTGCTGCCGATCTTGTTTGCATAGGTCTGCCTTTGGATCTGGGCATCAGCCATTCGTCCCAACAATTACCAAACTGCAGGACAGAGGATGCTAGTAGACCTTCCACAGTCTCAATAGTTTACATGAGATGGCCATTTCTGACACAACAATATTTCAGCTCTGGTAGAAAGGCAGCTCCTCAGCAGACTCCACTTCAGTTCTCTCAAGGGGGAAATACACAGAGTGATACCCTTCCCTCATCTGTCTTCACCCATCCTCTCACCAATCTCCCTTCCTCACCAAGAGGGAGCAGCCAGGCCTACCCATTCCTGTTGCTAGGCAACAGCTCACAGAGACTCTCAACATTCCTCCACCCCAGATGGCAGCATTCTTGGGCCAATCAGATCTTGAAAGCGTATGCACACATATATGCTCTACAAAATCACTTTAAAACATGAAGCCTCTCAACCACAAAATGGTACACTGAAGGATACACACAGGGACTTTGTTAGTGCAGTACATGCACCAGAGCTAGTTGCGTGTGTGGGATCCAAATATAACTTTCTTCAATGTAGTGTTTGTGTTGTGGGGAGATTACTTTCGGGGGGGGGGAAGTAGTCCTCAAAACGGCAGTATTTTGTTGCTTGAAACATGCATCCTCCACTGAACTGATATGATGATTGCAATAGTAAGTACTATGTGAGTACTTGCCCTGCTGGTTTAGTTTGATCATTGAATCGTTTTGCCAAGGAGTAGGGAGGATGCATGTGGTTATTACTACCTGAGAGCTTTATGTAACAACCGTTACATTTGCTTGTTATTCCATTCCTACCTAGCAAAGATAAAATTTTAGATCAAGGACTGGTAGAAAGTAATTGATTATGCAACTGTGAGCTAGGTTTTTTTTGTTGGCAGATTGTCTGGTTCAAGTGCTTTCTTCCATCACCCGACGGGTTGTGCAGTATGAGCCATTTTTTCAGCTATAGTAGACTTCATGGAATTCCGTTTTCAGCATATATATTTTATAATAGAGTTCATAGAAGCTTCCATCTATTTTCTATGTAAGACAGAAGACAATTGTTGAATGTGGGAAGACTCGCATTCTCTTTCTCGTTTACTACTAGAATTGGTTTTTCTTCACTTGCAAGAGAAATCTTCAGACCTCATGTAAAGAGAATAATTTCTCCTCAGTTGAAATTGAATGAAAGAATGAGTCACTAGGAGAACACTGAGAGCACTGCTGTTGAGAGAGAGATCATTAGTGTAGAAGGACATGCTTCTCGAAGAACTGCAACTACCTTTTTCTACACATTTTGAATCCATGATGTTCATTTCTCCCTGCTGGCTTCCTAATCACTGCGAGTTATTAGCACCAGTGAAAGAATTAATGGCAGCTTCTGGCTTCATGATGTGCAGATACCACTGCATAGTAACTGATGTTGCAGTCTAATGATATGCAGTTCCTTTTGTGGTGAAGGGGGAAACTAGGTTATATTGCAACCTGGCCTGTTATCTCAGTGGGCAGAGCAAAAAAAAAGACAAAAAAAAAAAAGACAGGATACAGTTTTCCCCAGAGGAAAGAAAGTTTCATCTGCCAAGAAAACTGAAATATGAAACTCAAATTCTCATTTGAGATTATACAAATGTTACGGGAGGAGGACAAGTCCAAGGCCTACTGCTGTGTTTTGCCATGTGAATAACCCATCACTCTGTGATCTAGCGTTCACTCTAACAAACATTGGCTTATGTGGATGTATAGAATCATCTCAGTGCTAGTGATATATATGCCATGGAGAGAGAACTTTTTTGGAGCCTCAACAAGCCAGCTATGTCTTTCCAGAGTGTAGATGGCTCAAAAAGCCACTTTGCATTTCCAGTGCAGTTATGTAAGAGGAAAATACTTTGCACACATAAATAATGCAGCATTAGTGTTAAACACTGAGGCTCAATGAGTAATGTTTCAAGCTGATCCTTTCCATAACCGGATTTTATTCTAAATGGTCCAAGCAATCAAATTTCTTACCACCTATCTGGTGAGGTGATTTCACAGCATAACATTGCTTTCAGTGATGTAATGTGTTTGGATCTCCCCACCCCATTTGTTGTGCTATAGTACCTGGTTAAATCCTGATAGAACCACAATTCTAAACACATAGAGGGGCTGAATTCTCAGTAAACATGCTGTAAGGGTCATATGAAACTTGTTCGTTCATGTTCGTAATCTATGACCCCAATGGAAGCAAAACAAGGAAACTTGTGGCACCTTAAAGGCCCATAAACATACTGTGGCATACTGTAGCATAAAAGCTCCTACTTCATCAGGTGCATCTAAGCTGTACCAAGTCTCTCCTCTCCCATCTTTGTGCAGCCCAGGTGTATCATGGCAGAATCCTGAACCTCAGTGATGGGACATATACTGGGTTGTCAACAGCCTCTTATGCTGCTTCCAAAGAGTGGTCTGTGTTGTGGTGTCTCTTATTTTAATACTTGGGAAGGCTTTAAATAGCAAGCTGAGCACAGACACATAGCCCTGCATCATTTCCCACTGAGATGCTGCAATAGACAAACTTAGATTTGCCTTTGTACAGCTAAATAGAAGCTGCAGGATTTGGAGTGTCAGATAATTCATACCTGCAAAGTGGCAAGGAATTCATATAAATTCTGTTTTCCAGCTCTCTCTTTTATTGTGCATCTATTTATTTTGTTAGAAATGTTTATCCCATTTTTCTTCCACTAGGAGAATTCAAAGAGGCGAACAGTAAAGAGATGCAAATAATCAAGATAATATAAAACATCACAATAAAATATTATACTAATAGAATTGGAAAAAATGGATTATGGTTTCAACTTTCCCTTCTTTAAAGAGCCAGGTCTTCAACAGGTGCCGGAAGGCATATGACGGAGCTACATGGGCCATGCTAGTGAAGGTTTTCCAGAGTGTTGGCCCCAGAATCAGAAAGACTCTCTTCCTTGGCCACCTGCCAAACCTCAGGTCAGTGGGAGGACCCAAAACAGGACCTCAGTTGTTAAAGGCAGAATACAGGCAGGCACATATGGAAGAAGGCACCCAGGTCCCAAACCATTTAGGGCTTCAAATGTTACAGCTGTATCTCTGCTACTATGCTGTGTTGTAAGTAGTTTTATCTTTATGCTTTTGGTTCTTCATCTGATGCCTGTGTCTAGCTTCTGCTGCATTTAATTGGTTGTTCATTGTACCTATAGGTTTTTTTAAAACATGGAGTTTGGTCTTTCTCTTCATTTTTATTGTATGTCACCCTGAGAGCTTTTAGCTATAGGGAAACTAATACATTTTAGAAATAAATTAAAGCACCTTGAAGAGCCTTGAAATGAACAAGTAACCAGTGCTGATCAAATGGAACAATGTTATGCTCTGTCTGGCCTGTCCCAGACAGGTCTGGAAGCAGCATTTTTGATCAATTGTTACAGAGGTCTCAGCTGTGAGGTTAGTAGAGCATTAATGACTGTGGCCAGGTCCATCTTTCCCTGGAAAGTGTCAGTAGGCACACAAGCCAAAGTTGGTAAAAGGCAGTGGAGGTTGGTGGCTCCTATGTCAGTGGGGTGGTGAATCTGCTCTGGGTTTTAGTCAAAACTCTAAAGGAGCTATCCAAGGTGTGATAGCTCCTTTAGAGATCTGGCTGGTTCTAACTGAAATCCAGGGTGGATTCACCACCCCACTGACATTGGGGCCACCAGCCTCCACTAGTAAAAAGCATTCTTGATCACTGTTACCTGAGCATCTTGAAGCAATACCAAATTAAGAGCACCCCCGAGACATAAGCCTTACATTGTAAGGGGGAGGCAACACCTAATCCCAGATTAATTGATCTTTATCTGGATTAAGTTTCCCCACATCCAGTCCCTTACTACTATCAAACATTGGTTCAGGGGTTCTAGCTTCTAGGATCTGATAAAAGTAAGAAATAGAGATGGGTGTCATCTGCATACTTGTGAATCATTGGCCCGAATCTCTCCTGATAACTGCACCTGGAAATTTTATGTTTCTTCTCTATCTTTGTTCAATGGGTTATGACCTTTCTGACACCTTCAGAATATTGTTTGGCATTTTATAGTTTGGGGATTTTCTGTACAAGGCTGTTAATGCACTGTATTAACTTCCAGCTTCATAACAGAATTGAGATCTGAGTGCTAAACCAAGAGTGATTCCTTTCCTGCTTTTCTGCTACATAACCTCTAGATAGCATTGTGCTATAGCTGAATAGCACAAATACACAAATGAAAAAGTGTTTTTGTTCACTTTCACAAATAATATTGCATTTTCTCAGCTTTTTAAAAAAAACTTGTCAAAAGTGTTCTTTAGACACAGATGCAGAACTGAATAATCATGACATCATCTAAAGAATCTGTAAACAACCCTAAGTAGGGAATGACGAGCACACAACAAGTGCCTCATGTAGAAAAGCTCTTGGAGGCAGGGCTTAACTTGAAACTGGGCACTGTACTAAAGACTGAGGCAGAGTAGTGCAGTGGTTAGAGAGTTGTGCTTGTCTCTTCCCCACACTTCATGGCAGAATGCCATACTTCTCATTTTCTTAGGTCCTCTTGAGTTCTCCCTGTCCCCAGGCTTGTATGGAAGTTTAATCTCCACTCCTTAAGAGTTGAAGAGAAAGGACAGTTTGGCTGAGAATGTGCATCATTTGATGTCAGCGATCTCACGTGATGTCTTGCATGTGTGAAATGGTGATAAATAAATTGACAGTTTGCTCTTGAAGGATATCTAAAATGTTCTGTCTGTGGTCGGGCCAAATGGTGTCCCCAGAATGGTAAAATAATAGTAATTTTAATTTTACCACTATTGGGTGCAGGGACAGCTCCAGGTTTGAGGGAGCCTTTGGCTAAGGGTCCTTGGGTGGGCCTCTTGGTGGTGGCAGGGGGAATAGCTCCCTGATGGGAGCCACCATTTTAATTTGAACTTGAACTTCCTGCTTCGGGCATCAAAAATGTCTTGGGATCTCTGTGAGAGACTAAGAGGAACATTAGTACTGCGGTGTTCATGTCTGCTGTAGTGTGAGCCTTGGGTTAGGTTGGATCCCAGTGTTTGCAAAGGAGGAAGGGTTATCCCTTAAGTATTACCCTTCCTCTTCTGCAAGACTTATCTGCTACCCATCCCTGTGAGCTACTGTGTTGGCAGTGTGATTCACAGGGTCATTAGGGTCTTGCTCATATATTATGAGTCAACTTGTGGTTAGGTACTGCTCCACTAGACTATTTCAGGCACAAAGAGCCATTTTCACTGTGCCAGTGAAATAGCCAGCCCTTGTTTAGGCATTATTAACATGAGCACAGAGAGTGCAACTCAAATGCTGTTTACCCAGTCACACTTGATGCTCACTTCAGCCTGGAAACAATGTGGAATAATACAAGAATTCAGAAATAACGAACCAACCTGCCCAACTGCCCAGAAGAATTTTCTTCTTTTCCCTGTTTTCCCCCTTTAAACTCCCGGCCTTGATCAATTTTATTTTTATAAACTTGGGAGGGTTACGTATGGTGTGGGCATTTTATGGGAGTAGAAAGGGAGGAAACATAGTCAAACTTGAGGGGGAAACCATTTTATTTTAGCAACGGCCCGTCTTCCTGTCTCCTGTCAGAGGTTTTCGTGGACACTCAGAGCAAAGAAAACGGAAGGGATGGGGGAAGCTTTCTTTTAGGCTCCCTGAGTTTGTGAAACTCTAGATGAAGTGTTTTGCTTCATGTCCTGCCCTCTTCAGATTTCCTTCAGGACTTGCTTACTGAGGTTGCTCAGGAGAGGTCAATGCTCTATTTGAAAATTACTCACATTACAGTTATTCAAGTAAGCCAAAACAACATTTCAAATTGGTCAGGTGGGAAAAAAACCAGCAAAATATTTAGGTCAATTTATCCCTCCCTGTCTCAAGGGCAAAACCAGAAAAGAACATATGCTGCCTGTGACCTTAAATGTCTTGAATGGAAGTAGCTATAACTGTCCTGCTTGTTTAAAGCACAGTTTATATTTGACGGAAACATTTTTTTTTATGCTTACATTTTATAGCAGTGTAAAGAATAGGCAACCTCATGCCCTGTGTAATGCTTGGGGCTTATGGGAGTTGTAGTCCAAAATATCTGGAAGGCACCAGGTTGCCAGTAAGAGTGATTTAGTCAAACTTCACAATTGTGAAGAAAACTTGACAGCTTGCTTCCCTGCTAGGAACAAGGAAGCTGTGTAAGAACAGAAAAGATGGAGTGGGAGGGAGGAAGTGGAGAATTGCCAGGAGGGCTTTATTTGAGCCAGGGTTCATTGGAACTCAACCCCAGAAGCTGTTTTCAGTGCCATATCTCAAACTCAGAAATCTCCAAGTGCCTGCCACTACTTAGGATCGCTTTTTTTCATTATTGGCAGGATAAGGTTCCTGTGCTATTAACAGCTATACAGCAGGCAGAAATTCAACATAGTGGAGTTCCTGCATCAACAGGGGTTTGGACTAGATGGCATTTGACTATACAGCTTTCCCCATCGCTGCATCTTCTGCCTGAGGAAGCTATACCAGCTGAATTTCTGCCTCTCATGCAGCTGTTAAAAGGCCCAGGAGGCCCCCCCCCCCATCAGCAACCTTATTGTCACCTGCTATTGTTTCTGGTCCACAGGAGTGTACAAGCATTTGAAGACCTGTTAGATGGACTTCCTCCTCTCCACAAAATGAATGATCTTAAAAATATCCCCCAGCTAGATATTTCCATCAGATTACTATGGCCAGGTTACATTGACAAGCAATATAGCAAATGAGCAAAATAGCGAAGGGTTGGAGGCACCTGATCTCGTCTGATCTCAGAAAGCTAAGCAGGGTCAGCCCTGGGTAGTACTTGGATGGGAGACCACCTGGGAATCAGGCTTCCTGCAGTGAGCAGGGGGTTGGACTCGATGGCCTTGTAGGCCCCTTCCAACACTATAATTCTATGAGCAGAAACTCACTGATTGGATGCTGTAGTCTCTGTTTGAAAACAAGTGTAAATTGCTAGCAGCTGCATGTTCCATAGTATGAATTGGTCAGAATCATTTTTTTAAATCCGTGGGCAGGCTGAATAAGAGCTTCTCAGAATGTGTGCGGAGTGTTGGCATTCTTGCACCACTCAGTTTTCACAGCAGCCACCACACGTCTGGAAGTAGTATCTGAGCTTACTGGCAGGAGGAGTGGCTTCTAAGCAGGCCAAGCTCTTCATTTTTACAAGTGAAAAGGTGGCTGCTGGATAATTTTAAGACGTGATACTAGGGTGGCCATGTGTCCAGCTTTACAAAGGATAGTCCTCTGTATGAAAGACTGTCAGAGGACTGGCCTCCGATTGAAGACATCCTCTTTTATTTGAAGAGCTGTCTAGTCCAAGGGCATCTCTACACCAGCCTAAAATCCTGCATTTAAAACTGGGCTTTTTGCTTCTGTTTTAAAGGCAGGATCACAACCCCTCCCTTTTTCACATGCTTTCTTTCCCCCCTCCCCTTTCTCTTTCCTTCTCCCCTGTATCTGAGTCTTCCATATGTTTCATTGATCTCACTCCTCCTCTTGCCGTTTTTACTCCTTTCACGGAGGAAACTGAAGTGGAGCACAGTGGGGTAATTTGATAGCTCGTTATCTGCGATCTATTTAAAACTGGAACAAAGGGCATTTAGTGCAGGAGACAGCTTGAATGATCACTGCGTCTACGCGGCGTCTACAACAGAGCCCTCAAACTTCCATGAAGGAGCAATCTCAATCGCAGGATAAAAGCCTGGTGTGAAGGAGCCCCAAGTCCCAGTTTAAAGATCAAGAACCATAAGAAGCTGAGAGAGTGGGGGCTTTGAGGTTGCCATCCACAGTTAGTACAGGATAGTAGACTGAGCAGGCACACAGGTCACCTGGCCATCATCTTTCCCACTATGGTGAGATGTATTGTATTTCTCTTTAAGTTATAGGCACAATTTCTGAAATTGTGTTTATACATCTAATTTGGCACCTGCCAATTTTATGCAAATCCATTTTGTCCCCTTTGTGTATGTGATGCATTTCCTCTTTTTTGCTGATGCATAAGTGGCCACCTCAGATACTGCTGAGCTGTGGTACCTATTTCATTCAGGGACCTAATGAACAATTGCCTTCTTAAGTGTCCTTTGTTATGAGGAACAGTTAGCAATTTGTTTAATGCTGGCTCCATTCCCTGATTGGCTCCTTATGCTCAGCCCCGTGAACGTCTTACAGTGGGTGACTGGGCAGCAGAATATTATATCTGGGCTATGGTTTCAAATACAATTTGCCAATAGAAACCTCTGGCTACAAAGGAGCCTGCTTGCTTAAATTCTGATATAGGAATTAGGTATAGGTATATAGTCAGAAAAACTTCCTGACTGTTAGAGCAATACGACAGTGGAACCAATTACCTAGGGAGGTAGTGGGCTCTCCCACACTGGAGGTGTTCAAGACGAGGCTGGACAGCCATCTGTCAGGGATGCTCTGACTAGGATTCCTGCTTTGAGCAGGGGGTTGGACTCGATGGCCTTGTAGGCCCCTTCCAACCCTACTATTCTATGATTCTAGGAAATGATGCCTTCTCTGTTAGAATATAGTTGTTGAGGATGTTGGGAAAGAACTTGCATCAAGAACCTAGGCCTCATATTTAGTATTGTGGTTACCATAAGATCATGTCATCCTTCAAGTGTTGGTTGTTCCACAAGGATCTTCTTTGTTGACTTGGCTTTATTGAATTCCATGCAGTTATGGAACAGGAACTAGTTTATGAGATACAGACTTTTCCAATGGAAACACACAAAATGTAAATAGGTTTAAACATTCCATTTGTTTTTGAAGATTTTAATGCCCTGAGCAAATAGGGAAGATCCATATATTTTAATCTTCTTCACTTAGACTAAATAGATCTAGGAAGATACATTGCAGAAGATACCATGAAAAGAGACCAGGCATAGCACAGTGTGATTTAGGGAGCCATGCACTCTTTCACACTCTAGATCAAGGGTGCATGGCCTGCAGGCCCCCAAGGGACCCTGACCTTCCCACTGCTGCTTAACTGCCCACACCACAACCTGTACTCTCTTCTCCCCGCCTCCACCCCAAATCCTCATACAGATCTCTCTTTCCCTGCTGCTGCTAGCAGTGTTAAAAGAGCGATCTGGGATGTGTGCTTTTGGTGCAAACAGCAGCTTCTTGGGGAAGTAAAAGGTTTTTTTGAGGGCGGGGGTAGAGAGCTCAGGTTATTGGGCATATAGAAATGAAATGAATAAATAAATAAACAGTTTTCATTCATTCATTCATTTTATTTATTTTATTACATTTCCATACCACCCAATAGCTGAAGCTCTCTGGGAGGTTCATTGGGACCTCAGCAAGGGGAAAAGGATTAATTCCCCCTCCCCTCATCCACACCATGGTCTCAGTCTGGATCAGGGCCCCTTGCCACCTTGTGTTCTTTTAAAAAAAAAAAGAACGCACACACAACTCCAAAGATGCATTTTAATGTACTGTGTAGTTCGGCTTCTAAATGTGATTAAAAGGTGTAGTGATCTCTGTGAAGTGATCTTGGTTATCCACCCTTAAAATATGAATGGTCTAGCTGTTAATACACCTTGTAATGTATTATACAAGTATTGAAGCCTTACTGAAGGGAGCAGGTACAGAGAATGGCCTGGGCGGATTATTGGGTGGATTAAAAATATAATAAATAATAAATACGTGAACAAGACCTGTGAACTATTAAATAAAAGAACGATGGTAGGGTAGTGTAAATGGCACAGGTAATTGGCAGGGGTAATTTGTAGATATAATGTTATTAATGTCATTCAAAATGCTAGATTAAAACAGATGTTAATGTATTCCTTTCTTTTATTTTGTTGGTACAAATTATCTCATTTAACAAACAAAGGGTAGATCTCTAAACTTGACATCTTTCTGGCAGCTGTTTTCTTTCAAATGAGAAAAAGAACTTTGCGGCATGCTGGACTGCCTGTTCTCTAGTGACTTTACTATCCGCTGGTGATGTGATGATGAGTAGCAGACTGCAGCAAGCATGACATCGCTGGCCACCGTCATTGCTTCCCAGCAGTCTGAGTGGGTCTCCTTCAGCGATGGGCTCCACCTGCCTGTTACCTCTCAGGGTAAATTCCTTCATTCTGATGAAATAGGCGGTTGCCATATGTTCAGTTCAGTGTTATTGCTTATACCCGTAAGTTATCACAATGTAAACAAAGTAACCAATATATTGCAAATAAAATAGAGGTACGCAAAATTAAACATAGATCAGTAAGAATGATTAATGTATCCAAGGTTGACAGATTCAACCTAAATATAAAATTATGTGATACTCGTTTCCTGTTCCCATTTTTATAAGTGGCACTTAACCAAACGAAGGCTAAAACATAGGAAGATAAAATTAAAATTATTAACAATCGAACCTCCAATACAGTCTTTTACATTTGCTGTAGAAAAATTTGTGGCAACTCTTCTCAGAATCTTGAAACCCTTGTTGAGAAGCAAAATGTCTACCTTCTGGCAAACTAATGACTTAATTCCATTTTTTAACAAATCAACAAGAATCCCTCCCCCCCACATACCTTGTGTCAAAAAGCAATTAAACACATAATGGGGAAGATTCTCAACCTCACCTGAACCACAGTGACAAAGGCATAAATGATAAGGTATCTTGGAGAACAATCCCAGACAACATCTGGGGTGCCATACCATGCTGTGGATCTCCTCCTTCATGCACATAGACATCGCTATGAGGATAGAGAAGGAGATCCAGTTGTGGATCTTCCCTGCCCCACCCCCTCCTAGCAGCCACCAAAAGCTTTGCTTACTGCAACCTTGTAAGAGAAGTTGGAGAGGGAGAAAAGGGGTGTGCTGGTGGGCAGGGAGAGGAGAAGAGAGGCCGAGATACACAGTATCATATGGCCTCTCCAGTCCCCTCCCTGCCCACTGAAAGGTAAATCAGATAGATGGGTTCAGAGGTCCATCTAGCTACTTCTTATACTTTGAATGGAGGCAAAAATCACCTCTGTCCTCCTCTCGCCCTGCCTGGCTCCTGTTGGCAGGGCATAGGATAGGCGGAGGGCTCCAAACTCAGAGCCCCTGCGTATCAGCAGTGCAACCCGTAGGATTACACTGTTAGGTAGTCTACCAACAAGTTTAATAAAGGGCATTAAATGAAGCCTGGCAGGAGTTAGTTCCTTCCTCAGACTGAACTCATCAATATGTCAAAAGAAGTTAGTCAAAGGTGACATTGCACTTTATCCTAGTTGAAAGCCTCCTGTGAGTTGCAATGGGCATGTACAGTCTTCTCCATTCATTTTGATGGAGGGGTAGACTGATGGGTCCATTCCTGTGTGGGATTTTATGCTCCCTTGATTGCATACTGCACCAAGGAGTCCTGTTAGGATGCATAAGGAAGCCCTTGCATGTAGGGGAGTTCCTTCTGCCTTCGCTTATCTGTTCGGTTGTGGTGGCTGCTACTAGAGTGAGGCAGTGTGAAGTTGTGGATAGAGTGTTGCACTGTGTTCAGTTCTGCATTCAGCCATAAAGCTCAGCGGTTAACTTGCCAGTCACTCTCTCAGCGTAACTTACCTCAAAGGGTAGTTGTGAGGATAAAATGGGGGGACCATGTACACCACCCTGAGCTCCTTGGAGGAAGGGCAGGATAAATGTAGTTCAAGGATTTGCTTATACTTAGGCAGCTAGGTTATAAAACACCACGGTTAAAAAAGAGAATGCAACCATATGACTTGGTACAGTTGGGTTGAAATGAAATGAAAGACAGGGTGGAGTGTAGAGAAATTGGGCTCAGGCTAAATGATTAATGAGATTCCTTCCAACTCCTACAGCTTTATGTTTCTCTGGGCAGGACTACTGTTATAAGAACCACAGGCCTGGTGCTGGGGGGAAAAACACACACACCAGCCCTGTGCTGACTTCCCCTCTTCCCCTCTGTAACATCTACTTCAACATTGTTCCCATGAGCTGTTATTTTAATGGGAATTTGCCCACCCTATCTTCTTGTCGCTGACCAACGGGGTAAGTTGTACTATGCATTACAAAGCCTCTGTAATGGAGGTGGGCTAAGAACTCAAGGCTGGGCTGCCATGTTTCCCTCAGAGAAACATAAAGCTGCAAAGTCACCCTATGACATTACAGTTTTACAAAGCAGCTACAAAAATCAAATGATCAGTGTGATGTGACATTACTCCCTTTGACATTGTGGCTCTCACTGCAGGCCATGCTGGGGAACCACTCGAGCAGTTTCTTTCCTCCTCTGATACTTCCTCTGAAGGCATCCAAAACCTGGATGGAGAACTTCGGGCACTTGCACAACCTGAGCTGGGAGGTGCGATGGACAAAGCAGCTGCAGACCCTGCATCAGTATGTTTGCTTGATAACCATCCGTCTCCAAAGCCTGGCTTATCTTCATCCTTCAGCACATGGGTCCAGTTTGAAGATACACCCTGGACCAGTACTTCACCAGAGCATGCACAATCAGGTTGGAATGGACTATGCTAAAGTCTCTTACAGTGATGCAGAAGGGAGTAGCCACAAGCTACATTTACAGAGATAGTCTTTGAGCTAATGCATGTTTAGTTTCATTTACCTCAATGGAAAATTGAAGGGCAATGTATGCACCACTTTTTTGCCACAGCAGGAAAACAGCTGGCAGGGCTCTCTAGAGTGCCTGCCCACCCTGATGCGTCACTCTGTGGAGTCCTCAGAGCAAGGCATTGGCCTGAGTGGTGGCAGTGGCTGGCAACCGGTGGCAGGGGACAGAGGGCTCTCTTGGCAGTGGGAAGGGAGTGACTGTCACCCCTCCTGATTTGCTGCCTGAGGCCAGGGATTTACCTCATCTCACGGAAGAGCTGTCTGTGCTATTGCCAATCACAGCTAAAGTAAAATCCTGGATTTCTGAATTATTTTCTATGTGGCATCAACTGCTTCCTCTCCAGGGAAGACCAAAAAATGGCTTTAAAATGAACCGGGAAATTCCTTCTCCAGGCAATGGGTGTGTCAGTCATTGCTATGGCTTCATTCATTCTCTAAAAACACTAAAAGCTGGAGCAGGCCCATACCTCACAAAACAAATGGGCAGAATGGTGCCTGCACATGTCGTCTTGTATCTTGGGTTTCACAGAGGCTAGAGACTTGCTTGTATTTTGTTTTTTGTTAATGAAAGCTGAGGATCAGAGGATTATGGCTCCTCTGGGAGGAAAAGCTGCCTCCCTTTGTGTCCCCCCCCCCCACCTCCGATTCCCATGCTGCTCAACCCAGGTCCAGTTTAAAGGTAAAGAACCATAAGGAAGGAAAAGTTGTCCATCAGCACTTAGGATCTGGATTGTAGTCTGAGCAGGTATACAGCTCACCTGGCCATATTCTTCCCCACTGTGGTGAGAGCTACTGTATTTCTATTTAAATTATAGTAATGATTTCTAAATTTACATATATGTATAGATATATAGATACACACACACACACACACACGCGCGCGCGCGCAAATCTGTGTTCTCCTTTTTGGGGTAAGGCATTTCCTCTTTCTTGGTGATATGTAAGTGGCCACTCTAAGCAGAAGCAAAGCAGAATGACACAACCCCTTTGCCACCACGCAGGGTTTCCACAGGCCCACCTACTCTCATATTAACCTGCTGCTCTTTTATAATATGTATCCGCTCAGAATGCTGTTACCGTCAAAGGTGCCAAGAGCAACAACTGGAGATGGGTCCTTTTTGGTGGTGGTGCTGTAGTTGTGAAATGTTCATCCTAGAGACACTTGGTTGGTGCCACCTTTGCTAGCTTTTTGGTAACAAGTGAAGATCCTGAGCTTTTAAAGGATGATCTAGGTTTTTACTCTTGCTGATCCTGTCATTTTTATTGCTGTTTTTAGAACCACAAGAAGCTGCCTTATACTATGTCAGACTGTCCATCTAGCCCAGTATTGTTGACTCTGACTGGCAGCAATGGCTGTCCAGGGTTTCGGGTAGAAGGAGGTCTTCCACTTCACCTGCTACCTGATCCATTGTTGTTTTTTTTTAACTGGAGATGCATGCATGCAGTGCATGTGCTGTACCACTGGGCTATGAGCCCTTTTACTGATTTTCTTTTGTGTGTGATTTTAGAAATATTGTATTTAATGTTAATAGCTGAGTTTTAAAATCTTTAAAGTCTAAGTCAGGATACAAATCTTTTTAAATAATTAAAAATATTTTAATTAAAAAAAAAAAAACCAGCCAAAACTTGTCTAATTATACAAAGAATGACAACTTGGGATCTGACACAAGTCCTAGGAAGGGGTAACAATGGCATAGGAAATAACCACATCAGTCATACAGCTCACGTATTATTCTGATGACCTGTGTAACCAATGCAGCATGGAACAGGATCATATGGAAACAGCTTTCTCACACTGCAATGATAACGTACAAACTGGGCCTTAAAATCTCCCCCATTTAATTTAAGAACATAAGAAGAGCCATGCTGGATCAGACCAAGGGTCCATCTTGTCCAGCATCCTGTTCATACAGTGGCCAACCAGCAACCAACCAGGAAACCTCAAGCAGGACACAAGTGCAACAGAACTCTCCTGCCCATGTTCTCCAGTAACTGGTGTACATAGGCCCACTGCCTCTGGTACTGCAGGTAGCACATAGCCATCAAGCCAAGTATCCATTGATAGCCTTCTCCAGGAATTTGCCTAACCCCCTTTTAAAGCCATCCAAGTTGGTGGCCATCACCACATCCTGTGGCAGTGAATTCCATAGTTTAACTATGCACTGTGTGAAGAAGTACTTTCTTTTATCTGTCCTGAATCTCCCCCAATCGGCTTCATGGGTTCTAGTATTATGTGAGAGGGAGAGAAAAAATACTGGGTTCTAGTATTATGCGAGAGGGAGAAGAAAAAGAATTTGCATCTTGTATTGAAGTCAGTAGGTTACCAATCAGATATACTGTTGGGTTGAGCTGCACCATGGAATGTAGTGAGGCATGAAATGTAGAGTTAGAAAAGGTCTATTGTGATTTGTGACATCTAGCTCACACGCTTCTGAAGGACTTTGTCTGTATCAAAATGGCTCAAGTAACTTGGACTTTATCTCACATCCTTGGGAAGGCATTTTCACAATAGAGTAAACCTCATGGGATGCTTATTGTGCTATCTGCTCTGAAATGGGAAAGTATTAAGTAAGGGAATAACGCAGCCGGGGGGAAAGGAAAGCAGTAACTCAAAACAAAGAGAGCTTTAGGTGATACTAAAATCAGAACAAGGTGAAGATGACATCTTTGTGCTAGAGAAAAAGGTTGCTGGAGCTAAGGTAGCTGGAGATAAGCAGTTACCTGGGAGTCCCATTTAACTCGGTGTGACCTACTTCTGAGTATATGTTTTCACAGTAAGGATATAGTGTAATTGAAACGAATTGGAGATACATTTCTCAAGCAGGTTATTCTAGGTAGAACTTGTTTTCAAAGTTCTTGTTCTTTACATGAAAGCTGTTTCATGAAAACGAAGTTGTTTTCATGAAAGCATATTCTTCTGTGATTTCCTAATGATAGATGCTATTTGGATTTGGGGTTTTGGCAGGGAAAAGAATAGCCCTACTCAGACATTCTGAAAGCATGTGTGGAATGAAAGTGTGGAGCAGAGAGACAAGGATCATGGGCCTCCGCTCTCCTTGCACTGATCACTCCTGTGCACACAGAGCCTGTACGCATACAAGATTTGCACGTGTAGGTTCTGTATACGCAATCTGACACCCTGCATTTTGCAAAGATCAAAACTATGTGGAGAGAGACTGGCTGTGTACAGCTAGTAAACCATGGCTTAGATTATTGCAGATGAGCTCAGAAAGCCTCAGACTTCCACTCTCCTCCTTTTTCATGCATGAGAGGAGGAGAGTAAAAGCTTTTGCTTTTAGCTTTGAGTAAACCACTGTTTCTCATTATGTATGAACTGGAGGAACTCTAGTTAGTTTATTCTAATTCTAGTTAGTTAACAAACCAGGATATCAAACTACAGTTTAGATTGGAGTGGGGAAACTTTTTCAGTTGTGGAACTTCTTTCAGTTGCAGGGGGCACATTTCCTTGGGGGTAATCTGTCAGAGGCTGCCTGTCAGTGGTGATGGAGCCAGAGCCAAAAATGAGCAGGGCATCTGCTTTCTCTCTTCTGGCCATACCCTTTTCCCTCTCCCTCTTTTTGCCAAACCCTCCTCTTTCTCTTTTCCTAACATCCTGTCTGTCTGTCTGTCTGTCCTCCCCACTTTTTCTTCCCCACCCAGCAGGTTACCAGGCAGGACTGGTCCTACAATTAAGCAAAGTGAGGCAGTTGCTTCAGGCAGCAGATGCTGGGAGGCGGTAGCAAGGTGCTGGAGGAGAGACCTGTGTGCCACACAGCCTGCCTCCTAAGACTGCATGCTGTCTTCGGATGCAGTGGAGGACATGGTCCCATCACCAGGGTTGAAGAAAAATTCAACTGCCAGCCAATTAGGCTTTTGTACATAGAATGGGAAGGGGCGCCATCTTTGTCTTTTGCCTCAGGCAGCAAAATGTATTGGGCCGGTCCTGCTACCAGGGAAGGAACGGATCGTTCTTGCTAGAGGTTGCAGAGGATTTTTTGAATATAGGCCAAGGCATGAAGTTTGCCCACACTTGGGTTATATGATCATCCAAACTGGGCCTTTGGTTAGGCTGTAATATGTGATTAATCACATGTATGTGTCTTTCACTATGTGCATTTGGCATGAAGCTGCACTTGGCAACAAGTTCATATTCCAGAACAGACAGGTGTATATTTTTCATAGGTTACTGTATGTTACCAGTGTTTACTTCATAACAACTGAACAGTATTTATAGGATTAAGCTACAGGTGCCCTGCAGGATGCTCAAACAGAATTTTCTTGCCTTAGGAAAAATTTGCCATGAAAATGTTAAGAAACCACACTCTGTTCCATTGATAGTTTGCTCCATCCAGTCCTCTCATTTCTCATGATTACACCCATTCAGAATCCCTTGTGTGGAACTTATTTCCACAAATTTATTTCTCTATTTTTTAAGCTTCTTCTCCAAAAACATCCTGCTGGACATGTCCCTCCTCGGGATCTTCTGAACGACGGCCTCTTGCCTCAGACAGCAGTTGGACACCGACATCTGAGAACACCAACAGCCCAAGTATCACCCCTTCTTACACCGATCTTCAGTCCATAAATACTGAAGACCTGACCAGTGGAAGAGAATCTGCAGCAGACTCAACGGGTAAGCAAGCTTTGTACTCTTTTCATTGGCCTAATTTCCCCAAATAAATCATTAATGTCAGAATCTCCATTTATGATGAATCCTGGATCAAACTATTTCAAGACAGAAACAGGTAAGTCAGCCTTCAGTTCTCTTATAGCTTCATTCTAGATGCTGCTGTTCCTGTTCCAGTTATCAAAAGAATGCGCTAATGAAGCCATTGGTATTTTGATACATGCTTCACAAATCACTTCACATTGTAGCTGGAACATTATCACTGCTCTAGCGCATTTGCATTTCTTCATACGCGAGTGAATACTTCTCCCACTTTAAAGATCTCCAGCCCCTCCTGCTGGTACCTTGCCCAGGAAAGGTTTTTTTTCCCCTTTAATTTTAAGGGTCAGGCTAGATGTCACCTGATCCATGTCTTTAGCTGTGGCTGCCATGTTTCCCCCCCCACCCGATAAATAGCCGGTGGTTGGGGCGGGGAAAACTAGATTGGGACTATGGAGTGTGTGGTGGGGGACACCCCTGCCAGTCACAATCCAGCTTGCTCTCCCTTTCCACAGGCACAACTACTTGTGGGTAAGGATGCTGGAGAAATTTGAGATGGATTAAAGTGAGCTTGGATTTCTAAGTATCAGACCTGCGGAATCTGCTGCGGCCCTCTCAGGCCGTGCAGAGTCCTTGGACTTTCAGATGATTTTTTTACTCTCCCAAAACTTACGCATATAAATCTGTAGAAAAATACATACATTTCTGCTGAGGAAACATTGAATGGAATGGGGGACAATACACTAAATGTTACATACTGAGGTAAATTATGTAAATACTTACGTAAATATTTACGTAATTATTTGCGTATTTTTCCGCATGACGAATCTGTGGGCAGATGGTGGAACGAAAGGCGCCTGACAATCTGCAAAACACAGATGGAGCAGATTTTATACAGTCCATACATCCCTATTTGTGAGTGGGGTGGATTGGGGGGGCATGGCTGGGGAATCATGCATACCAAGGCTAAAGATGTGAATAACATCATATCTAGTCTGGCCCTAAGACAAAGGAAAAACAGAGAGAATCAAACCACTTGATGTGACTTTAAAGCAACTGTTGTGGGGGCTCAGATTTTGATTGCAGCAGCAACCCTGGGCATCATCCTCCCCAGCTGGTCTGAGCCCTTCCTTGGGGGGTAGGGGTGGAAATAAAGGGACCTGTGCCATGCATCCTTTTTTTCTACTGCACGGCTATTTGGAGCTGGTGTGTGCATGATACGATTAAACACCCTCTGATCCAGTGTTGCTGTTTGATCAAAATCTGAGAGTAGGCCCCCCCCACACACACACACATCTGCTTTAAAATGGAGTTGGTGGAAAAGAAGAATCTAGTCACTGATCTCCATGCCATATCTATTTTGGCCCAGAGACAAAGAAGCAAATAGGCAGACCTGCATGATTTCTTACAAATAGAAAAAAGAAGCAGGTCCCATGTTGCAAGTTGGAATTAAAGCTGGATCCCTGTATGGAGGTAGAGAGCAAGTGTTCTCTGAACACATGAAGGCTGACCCTCACTGAACCATTCACTGTTGTGACCACATTAAAACCTGGATTTCTGTGCAGCCATTGCTAGATTTCTGGAACCATTCCAGTGTTTTGTAGAGAATGCATCTGCAGTAGCTGTGGCTTGTTTCAGGGCAGAGAGGTGATCTCTGACAAGCTTCAAGGACAGCTGCCTTAAGTTGAGATCTTCCACTTCCCTGGGTGAAGTATCAACAGGGACACGTTGAGCAGGCAGGGCTCTTTGCACATTGTGGGAAGGATTTGCAAAGTGATCAATGCCTTTACGGATTTGGCATGCATACTTTGGCCCTTGACCTTTTGTCATGCAGTGTGGAAAGTCAAACATCTTTGTGATGTTCAGGAGTTCAGTGAGAGAGTTTGCAGCAGGACACAGCTGTGTCACACTTCTTTGTAAAAGTGCCGATGGAAATTCTTGGTCTTCTACTTCTGGTGGAGGAATCTAATTACTGGGTGGAAAAGAAGAACGTGGCAGCAAATTGTTCAGGTCCATGACTGCAAGCTACTGAGCACCCTGAAAATCCTTTTAAAGTCCCTGGGTACGAAAGGATCTTCCTTTTTGTTTGACTAACAAGGTGTGGAGTTGGAAAATACGAGCAGAAGCCAATGAAAGGGTAGTCTGTGTTTTAAGGGGCATGTGTCCTCAAGGATTCACAACTGTGAGAGCAAGCTAGGACTATGCAAAGCTTTGCACTATCCAGAGCAGAAATGCACGCAGCCCCACAGTAAGCAAATTTCTCATTGTGCATGAAATACATGACTGAGAAACTTGCACTCTCTTGATGTGGTTTTTAAGTGGCTGGAGATTAAGTCAGTGAGGTTTTAGCAGTAGCACTGACTGCTATTCCTTTTAACTCATTTCATGTGCTCTGGCTGTTGGAGCATGTGTATTGCCAAGTGTACACAAAAGGTGGCATTCCCTTCTTCCTAATCAAGCAGTGATCCTGCTCTGTCCCCAAGAATTGGCAGGACCACACAGTGAGTGGGGGGTGGGGAAGGGCTCCTCGCACTGAAATAAGAGACTGTGCTTCTTTGTAGCTTAATGTGGTCACATCGAAAGCATGGGAAAAGATGAGGAGATCATACCAGTAAGAAGCAGAAGAATGTGGTTCAGCAATGATGAGAGGTTTAGAGGATCAATTTTAGGCCTAACTGTTCTTAAGCACAGGGAACTAATTGGAAGCAGATCTCTCATAAAAGGGAAGGGGAAAATCAAGGGGAAAACTTTGGGCCCAAACGTTGGCTGCTCCTCTTGAATGATTTATTCCTAGATGGGCAAACAGAAGCTGTTGCAGTGCTTATTCTGCTTTCCTTCTCCCCCTGCCCCTGCCCCCTAATTTTTTTTTTTTGCTAAAATTGAGCATTGATGGAGCATTTTAGAAGCTCCGAAGACCACTGATTGAAACTTAAAGGAGAGCCCTGGTAAAGTAATTCCCTGATTGGAAGCTAGAATGGTCAGTCACAAAACTATAGCCCCTCCTCTGCCACCCCCCCCAGCTTGGCATTTCTTATTTATGGAGTTTTTGAAGAGATTCCAAAATGTATCAAATTGGGACAAAAAGAACCACATCCAAGCTGGGTCCAAAGCCTTGTGACCATCTCACTTCACCTCAGACCACTTTGAAACCAAGGGTGCTATCCTATGCATGTTTAGACAGGGAAAAGCCCTGTAACTCCCAGCATGCCCCAGCCAGCGTGGCTGGATGGGGCATGCTGGGCATTGTAGGACCTGCAGCACCCTGAGTCACTTAAATTTGGAGGTGGTCCAAGTATCTTCAAGGCGGAGATATTCACCTCAGACCTGGGCCTCGTCTGAGACTTTGCACAACCCTAGTGGTGATCGCTTAGTTCTCTATGAAAGAAAAACAACAACTACCTGTAATACATATGCCTGCTGTCCTCCTTTCACATGTTCGTTTGAGTAGTTCTTATGCCAAATTCCCAAAATATTTGCTTTTATTTTTTTTTCCTTGAGAGAGTTGAAAATCAGATCAGGGGTAACAGAGGGTTAGCTTTTAAGAGTGGAACTTTCAGAGAAATCTCAATGGGTGTGCAGATGCGATGATCTTTGTATCATAACCATGCTTCCAGATGTTTGTGCTTTTGCCTACCACTGAAGAAATATTAGAGGTTTTAATGCTTAGTGTTCCCCAACTTGATGCCCTCTAGGTATGTCCAACTACAACTCCCATCATCCCCAGCCAGCATGTAGCAATAAGAGTGTGTAGCCCAGCCTTACACTGGCATACTAGGGTGTGACCAGCCAGTTCACAATAATGTAATAAAAGAGTTAATTGATCTTAATAGAAAGTCCATTTTGTCTTGATCTTAATGAAGAAAAATAACTTGTATTTATAGCTGAGTCATTGATCATATTATTGTTTGTTTATATAGCTCAGGGGTGTCGAACCTCTTTCAACCCAAGGGCCAAATTCAATTTTGAAGAAGCTCTTGGGGGGGGGGGGCACATTCCAGTGGCAGGCACAGGGAAGGTATTAAAAATACCAGCATATTTAAAGTTCATAGTGCCAGTAACTATGCCTTAGGAGAGGCATTTCAACCTTTTTGAATGGGAAAAACACTGTGCCAAAGCCAAGAAATCACCAAACAATTGGGGGAAAGGGGGTGGGACCAGTGGAAGGTGTTGTGCCATCTGGAAAGCCCTGGAGGGCCACATTTAGCCCACAGGCCTGAGGTTTAACACCCTTGATAGAGATCCTCCACAATGTAAGAATTCTCTGTAACATTTCTGCTTTCCCTTCTCATTAAACACCTCACTCACACAGGAGGAGTATAAAGCATTGTATTTAGCCAGTGGGATTCTGGCTGAAATCACCAGCTGAATTGAAATTGGAGCTCCAAGTAGCATTGGAGTAGATAGGAGCCAGCACAGACACCTACTTGCTCCAGCCTTGAGGTTTGCTGATAGTTATCGCAGAGGCTCAGGAATGGCAAAGCAAATTAAAAAGTGCACCAGTGTAATTTCTTGAAATGTCCTGAAGCCGATTTTGGAGCAAATATATAATTTAATAGATGTGGATGAATGGCATAAATGCAGGCAATTTAACCCCTGACTGCCTTCAATGATAATGTGCAAGGATATGGAAACTGGAGAGAGTAGAAAGTTGCTGATGCTATCATGGGAATATTGATTGCATGGAATAGAACCTTCAAATGCACAGCAGCATCCAAAGGAAAGCCTTGCAGCCAGTGCGTTTACTCAGAAGTAACACCCCCTAGCACACACCCACACAAAGTGGGACAAAGTGCTAAAGGGGAAATAAATACACAGGGAGGAAATGGTGAAGAGAGCCAGTGGATGATATACTAGTTGTGCATCTCATCATCTTTGCCCCCCTCGCCCCCTTCTGCTCTTCTCCAGCCCTTTCGTTTTTTCCTTTAAAGTGAGTTTTAAAGTGCACTTTCACTTTAATGAAGGCGTGAAAAAGCAAAGCCATGTGTGCAGCATCCCCCCCTTTTAACCCCCCCCCAACCGGGGACTTAAAGCACAGTTTCGCCTTAACGAAGAGGAGTGTAAAAGCAAAGTTGCATGTGCACCATCCCCCCCCCTTTTAAACCCTTTCTTCCCCTAAACCTGGGATGCAGCCATAATGACTTAGCAACACTTTGTGAAGCCGTCTTTGCGGCTCTCCTAATTTCCCTGCCACCACCTTGACTGGGAACTAATTGGGATACCCAGGGTGGACAGACTCTGCACTTGTATGTCAGGAGAGCTTATGTGTGCATCTCTTCATCTCTGCCTGACTGCTCCCTCCAGTATCATCTCCCCCTCTCCTTCACACGCTGCCTCCAGTGAGGTCATGGGCAGGTGAGCGACACACCCACAAGGGCCGGGCTACATGCCCCATGGGCAGGACTATGATACCGAACCCAGTGCAGTTGTGGAAACAGGTTAGTAATGGAGCCAAAGTAGGCAGGAAAAGTTGGACTATAACCAGTCTTAGAAGAAGCGGTTTTGCCACAATGAAATGTGGGGCTGGTGCTGAATAGCCACGATGGCGGGGAAACACAGAGACCTCACCATGCAGCCAGGTTGGAGTAAATCACTGGTGGAAACACAGCCCTGATTGGTGTTCCTCCGTCACACAAAGATGGCCAAATGACACATGACAGGGGAGTTCGTTGATTGGATTTCTCATTTTTTAGTTTCAGATGCAACTGCAGGAGGTTACTAGTATGCCTGGACAGTGACAGGTGAGGAAAGGTGTTAACCCTTTCCCCTCTTCGCCATTTTCCTAATCTAATCCCCACCCTGAAGGTGCAGTCAGCCCTTATCAAGAGAGATAATACAGACAAGGGGGTGTATAAATGTGCTAGTGTTCACAAACTTAATCTAAGATTATCAATATTTACCAAATTTTGAACATTCAGTGTAAAGTACACCCCCCACACACACCCCCACACACACGTATACACACACACAGGTGCTCTACAATGTACAAGACAATCTGATATGCCGGCTTGGTTTTTGTGTCTGTGTTTAAGCAGATGACATGTACTAAGCATTATATACTAGTTCAAAAGCAATCCTAAAAGCCTTCTACAATAAAGCAGCTCCACTCTAAATGTGCTTTGGTGAAAATCCTATTGAAACCTGAATGTTCATACTACAAAAAACAGACAGGAATTCCAGAAGGCAGAGCTTGATGTGTCTCAATCACCAAACATCAGAGTTTAGGCTGAGTGAGAAAGTAAACACAGTCTGTATAAGGATTAAGAACTGTGTGTTATTGTGAGGTGACCAGAAGCAGGGAGTTTGCCAGTCCCATTGATTTCAAAGCACTGCAAAATACACTTCTCCCATGCTGTAAAAGATCTTGGCTCTGAAAGTGGGGCAGTTAGATTTCCCCAGAGTGCTTTGCAAGGCCTCCTTTGTGGCAGGGTGTTCTCTAACAGTACAGTATTAGGATCTGGTTGGGAAACTTTGCACAAAAGAACCTGGGGGCTCTGGAGGCTTTGCTTACATGAACTCATTTCTTCTCCTCCTGGGCTGATTTGTTTGCAGAGGCTTGGTTGCCTCAAGCAACGTAATATCAGTGTGAACTATGGAGTATCCTTGGAGATCGGCAGGATTCTCTGCAAACTTTTTCAGCTCAGTCTCTTCAGAGGGTGAAACAAACAGGCATTTTCTTTTGCAGGAACTATCGCTTAAACTCTCCCCTGACATGCGCACGCGCGCACACACACACACACACACACACCTCTTTCCCTTTTGTGAAATATGTAAAAGCAGCTTGGTGTGTTTTACAAGCAGACTCTGTAAAGGGGATGCTTCGAATGCCACAACCGTGGTTTGCAGCCCTAATGCCTTTGCATCAATCTCTCACCTTAGGGAGAAGCAACTGGTGAACTTGCAGTGTGCCTGCACCTGCCTGTGCCTTTTTCTTTGGTTGTTTTTTCTTCTGAGGTTCCCTTTCCCCTAGCCAGCTGGGACTAGGGATATATGAGAATTTAATTTATGTTTGCAAATCATGCCAACATATCTCATTTGCAATCCTGAACATAAATGTGAGCTTTTTTGAGAAATGTTTGCAAATTCTGAAATTTGAGATCCAGTTTGAAAAATGTGTATTTTTTTTAAAAAAAGAACTTTAAAATGTGCAATTTTCAAAAATATACATGTTCATGCTTTAGCCAGTGGGTGAAGTGCACCCTTTTGAAAAATACACACTGAAACAAGCCGAAAAACTGGTTGAAAACAAAAATGAGAGTGAGCCAAAATGAGTTTCAAAGTGATTTTCAGAGAATTTAGGAGAGCTCAAAAATTGTTGGTTCTCCCATCCCTAACTGGGACTGTACAGGGGCTACAGTCTGTCTATTGCTTTTCCTTCTGCTTGCCTCATCCCAACTGATAAAAGCGTGAGACCAAGGTAGCTCTACTAGGCCTTCCTCCCCACACTCCTCTCCTGTGGTGTGCTCTGGGATCCTGCCTTTTATGGAATTTCAATTTTGGGGTGAACGTTGTTTTAGTGATGTGATAGCTAAGTGGTTATATGTAAAAGAATAAAGTATGGATGTGTGAGGGTATGTATCTGTGTGGCGGGAAGGAGGGTTTGAATTGTCTGCACTGACTGGCAGCGGCTCTCCAGGGAATCAGGCAGGATTCTTTTCCAGCCTTACCTGGAGAAGCCGGGGATTGAACCTGGGACCTTCTGCATGCAAAGTGTCTGCTCTACCCCTGAACTACAACCCCACCGCCAAACTCAGTGACGTAGATTTAATTTCTGTGTGCCTATGACACACATATCTGGTGACAGGAAAAGTAGGGTGGATTCCAGTCTAAGCTAGCTATGCAAGATAATCCCTAATGGTGTACATACCTTTTCAGGACGCACCAAAGACCTATTTCATGATGGCTATGAATCATAGCATCAAACCCAGCCTTTTTTCCATTCCTTCCCCAGGGTGTTTTCTGATCATTCAAGAATAAAACCATGTGTGTGTGTGTGTGTACACTATGATGGTATGTGGGAGAGGACTTTCTCTGCTGTGGCACCCCAGTGTGGAATGCCCTCCCCTTGGAAGCCTGATTGGTGCAGACGTTGGTTTCATTTCTGTGCCAAGTTAAAACATGGCTTTTCACAAAAGCCTTTGAGGGCTAATTGAACTCCCTAAAGTTGCACACTGTTTTAACGATGTGCTGTTGTACATCGCCCAAAGTGGCTGGGTGACCAGCCAGATAGGCAATTAAGACATTTAATTAATAAATAAATTTAATAAATAAACCGTTTTATTGTTTTAGATTTTTTAAAATGGGTATTAGCTTGTTTAATGGTTTAATATGTTTTTAGGTATTTAAATTCTTTATTGTTTTATACTGTTTAAATTGAATTTATCTGTATGCCACCCTGAGATCTTAATGATATAGGGCAGGATACAAATGTTGTAAATATGTGTGTGTGCGTGTGCGCGCACGCACGCACGTGTGTACACCCACACACCCACAAGAGCATGGGAACTATTTGCACATGGCAGCTCCCCATGCTGCTCTGGTAATGCCTGTATGTCAGAACCATACAGATGACCTGGATGACTGGATTCCTTCCCATGAGACTGTGGCCGTCCTGGCTGTCCACATGAATGGGATATTCGTTTATTGATCGTTGCAGTCTCATGTGTGATCACAATGCTAGTAGTTTTGTGGTAGACACACCACAAATTAATCAGGGAGATTATTCAATTTAAAATCATTTGGAAGAATTACTAGGTGCCCCTGATTTAAACAGGCAGATTTGTGTCTCTGTGTGCATTTATATAATTTAAAAAAATATACAAGGACTTGTAAAAACTTAAGATGGCAAGAGCAACCTTAAAAAATGCATTCTGGCCTATGTAGGAAGAAGGGGGATGCCTCTCCTAAGATGATACCTGCTGTGATGCATGCACATATCATCTAGAAATAAAGTAGCTCTGAAGGAAAAGACATATTGTTCTTATTGGCAAACTTATGCAGATTTAATTGACTGAAAACTCTGATTAAAGGTTTCTAGTTCTTTGTGTTGTGATATGAAGATTAGAGAGGCACTATCGTATGGAGCCTAATGCTAAAGAGATAAGATGAAATTGTGGGATGAGCTTTTACTGGAAACTGAAAATGGCTGAGCCAATGGCAACAGTGAACCTTTTATTTCATAGGGTTGTATCCAGTGTTAGTCTAGCTTAAGACCTTTTCATTTCAATGGGTCTGCTCTAAGCAAGACTAACATTGGATACAACTTAGCACTGGTTAGGCCTCATCTTGAGTACTGTGTCCAGTTCTGGGTGCCACACTTTAAGAAGGATGCAGACAAACTGGAGAGGGTTCAGAGGACGGCAATGAAGATAATCAGGGGACTGGAAACAAAGCCTTATGAGGAGAGACTGAAAGAACTGGGCATATTTAGCCTTGAGAAGAGAAGACTGAGAAGAGATATGATAGCGCTCTTCAAGTACTTGAAAGGTTGTCACAGAGAGGAATCTCTTCTCAATCATCCCAGAGTGCAGGACATGGAATAATGGGCTCAAGTTACAGGAAGTCAGATTTTGGCAGAACATCAGGAGAAACTTGCTGACTGTTAGAGCAATACGACAGTAGAACCAATGACCTAGGGAGGTAGTGGGCTCTCCCACACTGGAGGCATTCAAGATGAAGCTGGACAGCCATCTGTCAGAGATGCTTTGACTTAGATTCCTGCATTGAGCAGGGGGTTGGACTTGATGGTCTTATAGGCCCCTTCCAACCCTACTATTCTATGATTCTATGAACCCTTAAAGTTATTTGTTTCTCATTCATAATTGCTTGGTTTTAATCCATTTATAACATGTCATCTCACTGAAGCCATTTTCTTGCTATGTTATGTACATTTTTGAGAAGAGCAGTGCTCCTTTTTCACTAGAAGCTTAGAAAACATCTGTTGGCATGATAAAAAGTATTTCTGTGGAGACCCATTGCCCAAGTAAGTGTCATCTCAGTCTGCTATTTTTCCCAATGGAGACCCCTGTTATTAAACAGGACAGCAGGCTAATAAAGACTCCTTAAAAGGCAGAAGGTTCCCTAGTTTCTGTTCCTACTTCACTCTGTCTCTTAACCGATGGATGAACTCTGTGGCACAGTTATGAATTTTAAAGAGTGCCGAGGAAAACATTGCTTTGAAATTAGCTTCCATTGTGCCTTTGCTGAAAAAAGCAGTAGAGCAGCCCTTCTCCCTCGTAATCTCCATTAATAAGGGTGACTGAGCACATCTTCATTAAACTGTTGGTGTAGCTGTGTTGGGGGATTTATTTGGCCCCAGCCTCCTTTCAGATCATGACCTCAATGAATCAACTGTAATGCTTGCACTCTTTTGTTGCGTTGCCCTGGTTCTGACAGCAATTAGTAGTTCAGCACCCATGTATTTTGGGATAGGAGAGGACCCTAGCAGCCCTTTTTTATTTTAATGAGGGAGCCTAGTTGTCACATACCTCAAACTTCATTTGACTGATTGAGCAGCATGTTAGCTCTCACCCAAATCCATGGAAGATTTGTTATTTTGCAAATTCTTTTGCAATTGGTTTTGAATATACTAAATTGAATTTAACCCTATAGCTCCTCTCGATGAACAGGCTGAAGAGAAGAGATATAGGGTTAAATTCAATTTTGTACAAGCAGAGCTCTGCTTGTGCAATGGGGCTTCCCCCTTGTTCTCCTCCATGCCCCCAAACTGCTTTGGTGGGTCTCCCAATTGTCCAGAGCAGGATTGGAGGGCTTCAGAGGGAAAGGGAAATCCATTTTGTCTGCCGATGGTTTCCATTCCACTGGCGCACAGCCAGGATTGGACACAACTTGTAGATATGGATATATTGTTTGTATTTGGGCATCTCCCCCAGTCCATTTTGTTAGATATTTTGGGCTTTCTTTGGGAAGGAAAAGCAAGGTATAAGCAAGAAATAAAATGAAAATGAAATATTTTCACAATTAATTGCAAAAGAACACAATTAATGGCAAAATATTAATGATGCTAGTTGTTAAGAACATAAGAAGAGCCATGCTGGATCAGACCAAGGGTCCATCTAGTCCAGCATTCTGTTCACACAGTGGCCAACCAGCTGTCAACCGGGAACCCACAAGTCCTGATGGCTATGTGCTACCTCCAGTATCAGAGGCAGTATGCCTATGTACACCAGTTGCTTAAGTGCAACAGCACCCTCACACCCATGTTCCCCGGCAACTGCTGTACATAGGTATCCTGCCTCTGACACTGGTGGTAGCACATAGCCATCAGGACTAGTAGCCAACGATAGCCTTCTCCTCCTGGAATTTATCTAACCCCTTTTTAAAGCCGTCCAAATTGGTGGCCATCACTAGATGTTGTGATAGCGAATTCCATAGTTTTAACTATGTGGTGTGTGAAGAAGTCCTTCCTTTTATCTATCCTGAATCTCCCACCAGTCAGCTTCATGGGATGACCCTGGGTTCTAGTATTATGAGAGGGAGAAAAAAATCTCCCTATCCACCTTCTCCACACCATGCATAATTTTGTGGGCCTCTATCATGTCCCTGTTTACTTGCCTTTTTTTGAAGCTAAACAATCCCAAGCTGCTGTAACCTTCACTCATAAGGGAGATGCTCCAGCTATAATTATTGATTGTTACAATGCTTTGTTGTTTAACAAACACTGTTATCAATGCATGCCAGTGTGTCATGAGGGTTTTTTCCTTCAGTATGCCTAGTATGTTGATCCATGTAATCATTTATAGCAAGAGTTGCTCAGGGTACAAAACCTGTGATGGAGCCAGGAATAGATCATGTGGTCTGAAACACAAGGGAGAGGACATGAGGCCCACCTCCCTACGTGGCACTGCTGCACAGTTGACCACAACATGAATCAGACCTTCTTTCTGATACATTCTGATTCACAGTACCTGCATATGGCCACAAGGTGGTGCTACCTAATATCAAGTTCATATATTCCTCAAAAATCACATGACTGGCCCATCTAGGTAAGGGTGGAATGTTAATCAATTATTTACTGTCAATTATTTGACCACAGTCAAATATTGGCTGCATTCAAACATTTGTCCATGACTTCATAAAGCATGGTTTTTGAAACCAAGGCAGCACATTCCTCACTCCCTTTCGCCTTCCTCTTGCACACTGACTCCAGCATAGAGATGCTGGCTTAATACCTGGCTTAATGTCAGTTAACAAACCAGGATAATAAGCCAGGATCTGATCCAAGGAAAGAGATTCCACAACATCTGTAGGCAGTTTGTTCCTCTGGTGTTGTTCCCAGCCTCTATCTTCCTTTCTGAGGTTGAAATTCATTGCTTCTTCAGCTATCATTGGTGATTAAGATGAACTATTATTTTCCCTTTTCTTTCTTGGCATCCTTTAAAATATTTGAAGAAGAATGAAAGAACCCTATCAGTTTAAATGACTAGGACAGCTGTGGCAACCCTGTAGTGATGGCCACCAAAGTAGTGATGGCCACCAAGTTGGATGGCTTTAAAAGTGGGTTGGACAAACTCCTGGAGGAAAAGGCTATCAATGGCTACTAGTCTTTATGGCTATGTGCTACCTCCAGTACCAGAGGCACTGAGCCTATGTTCACCAGTTGCTGGGGAACATGGGTGGGAAAGCGCTGTTTTGCTCATGCCCTGCTTGTGGTTTCCTGGTCAACAGCTGGTTGGCCACTGTGTGAAAAGAATGCTGGACTAGATGGACCTTTAGTCTGATCCAGCAGAACTCTTCTTATGTTCTTATGTTCTTAAACCTATTTGTAGAGTGTGCAAAAGGTAACAGGCCAGACAGACATTATGTTAAAAGTGTATCTAGCGCTTTGGTCCTTTAAAAAATACTCTAGAATAGTGCAGGCTCCCAATCTGGATTGGGACCCTAGCATGGTGAGATAATGGGGCTTTAAAGATCTGGATTAGGCCCCCTGTGCCTATTTGAGAGTAAAAATGGAAAAAAATCATAGCTGTTAGAGACAGATTTAAAATAATGTCTGTTTTGGCCCTCAGAGGTGAAGGCACACTAATGGGCATTACGCTACATGTACAGGCTTCCATGCTCTACTGAGCTGGTGGAGAGCAAGCAGGAGCACAGCTTTGATTTAGAGATTTTCTACATGAGGCATTTACTGTGTGCTCATCATTCCCTACTCATGGTTGTTTATGGTTTTTTAGACAACGTTGTGACCCTGCAGTTTTGTGTCTGTTTTTAAACTGCACTTTTGGCAAGTTTATGAGGGGGAGGGGCTTGAAGATGCAGTGGTATTTGTGAAAGTGAAACAAAACACTTTCTCTGCTTGTGTATTTTTGCTACTCTAATACACCACAGTGTCACCTAGAGGTTATGTAGTGGAAAAGCAGGAAAGGAAATGTTCTTCATGTAGTGCTTGCATCTCAGTAATGGGATGAAACCAAAAGTGGATACAGCTAATTAACTGCCTCATGTAGAAAAGTTCTGTGCCATGGCTAACCCCACCAGCCCTCCTGCTCCTGGCCCTGAGAGGTTTTCAGTCTCCAAAAAACCTGAAGCGAGAATGAACTGATTTGCATTTAGGTTGCTTGTAATATCGTCTGAAGGTCCTACAAGTTATGGAGCTCTGCTGAGAGTTGCTTTAGCTCTCTTCAGGAATTCCTAGCTCATGCAATGAGGGAAAGAACTGAGGGGGCTGGCCCCACCCCCTGCATCACGCCCCCATTACCCTGCCCCTCCACCCTCTGTGCATTGGGGGTGGGAAGAAGATCTGGAGTGGGGCACCTGCCCTGTATGTGTAGGCTCCCTGCATTATTTAGACCCAAAGGACACTTAATTTTTCTTTTTACTCTAGAGTAAGTAATGAAGGTCTAGAATGTAACCCCATTCCCAACCCACAATTAACATGAGTTTGCCTGACACCACTTGACAATGACATCCCTATCTTTAGATTGGCATGCCAGGATGGGGGCTGTTCTTGGTAGCTGAATGAATTATGAGCTCTAATTGCTGTCCAGAAACCAGGGGACCAAGGGCAGTATCCAATGGTGTCATTCTACAAACTCAAATAGTGCTAGCAGAGCTCCACTGAATCTTTCCGTTGTGCAAGCAAGTGCCCATTATGCTTGCACAACTGGTTGTGCAAGCAGTTGTGTGGCACAATGGGTTGCACAAGCAGATTGCACAACAGACTGCACAACTGCTTGTGCAGCTGCAATTCTGCAAACAAAACTTTAGTTGGATTCTCCTCTTGTATGTAGTTCAGAACCTAGTTTCCACTAGAGCAGTGTCATTTGTGCTAACAGAATGACATAGTTGGATACTGCCCAAAGCTTTGGTATGCTGTTCCTGCCTCCTTGGTTTTGCTGCCTCAGCAGCCAGAGACATCAAGGCTAGTTTTGCCCATCAAAAAGTCTTCTCTCTGGGATAAAAGGCTGGGTAAATCTGCAGCAGGAGGGCAGAAAGAATACTGAATGGATCCATCATGTCTGGCAAGGTTATTGGGGCTTCATTTGCATCCTTAACCATTATAAAAGGTGAAAAGGTAAAGGTGTCCCCAACCAGTCGTGTCTGACTCTAGGGTGTGGTGCTCATCTCCATTTCTAAGCCGAAGAGCCAGCATTGTCCGAAGACACTTCCGTGGTCATGTGGCCGGCATGACTGAACACCAAGGTGCATGGAATGCTGTTACCTTTCCCACCAAAGCAGTACCTATTTATCTACTTGCAATTTCTTGCTTTTGAACTGCTAGGTTGGCAGGAACTGGGACTGAAGACGGGAGTTCACTCCGTCACGCGGCACTCGGGTCTCGAACTGCTGTCCTGCCGACCTTCTGGTCTGCAGTTCAGCGTCTTAACCACTAAGCCACCGCAGCCGCTAACCATTATAGGATTCGCCTAAATGTTGTTCTCGTACTTTGCACTTAAGGGCTTCCAAAGGTTGATCTGATCAAATTCAGCCTGGGAACAGTATGAAGATACCAAGTAGGACAATGGTCCTGGTTTTTTGTATTTCCTTCAGGAACAAAACCTTCATGGCTTCCATCATGGAAGTGGATTACCTGTTTGCCAGAACTCTTGTGATGTTTTGTACTTGTCATACATGCATTTACATCATGTTGACAACATTTGCCCCACTCCCTGATGATATTGATTGACTACTTGCAGCTGAATTCTCTGAGCTGTGTCTTCTAAAGGTGAAATGCAGTGATGCATGAGCGGATGTCTGCTTGCACAATGGGACTTTCTGCTCTTCTCCCTCATGTAGCCCACTGAAGGTTTCCCCAAGCCTCAAGCAAATGTTGAGGGTGCACAGAAGGCTGCAGGGGGTGGGGCAATCGCTCCCTCGCCATTCCTCTGACTGAAGCCATTCCTTCAGCAGGAGGGTCTATAATTGGATAAAACCCTAAAAGTGTTGTATTTGCGGTAATGCAAAGTGATAATGGAAGCTCTGTCTGCAATGATTGTCCTACAATGGCTATTTGCCACATAGTACATCTCAGTTGATGAGTGAACATATAAAGGTGCCTTATACCAGAATTAGACTACTAAACTATGTGCCGCAATGTTGTTGTGACTAGCAGTGGCTGTCCAGGGTTTCAGCTCTGTTCCTAGGGGTTGAATCTGGGACCTCCATGCAAAGCAAGTGAGCTATGGCCTTATCCTTGATAGCAGTGCCAGCTCTAGGTCTTTGAGGGTACTTGGTAAGACACCCTCAACGGCCCTGCTACCTCAGTGAATCTACCATCTCACTGCTGTTGTCACCAGCTGCTATTTCTCCTCATCCTCTTTCTCCTCATTGTTACCACTTGCTTGCTTGACAGGCAGAGAGGCAGTGAGCAAGTAGCCAGGGGCATCTACTGGTCCTCCTTATCACCACCACAGCAAGAAGCAGGTGAACAATCATGCTGCAATGGTGAAGAGGAGGGCTCTTGTCAGTGGGCCCCTGCTGGAGTGTGCGCCCTTGTCAGGTGCCCAACCATCAGGGACGGCCCTAGACATTTTGCTGCCTGAGGCAAAGGACAAGATGGCGCCCCGTCCCATTCTGTGTACAAAAGCTGACTGGACTGGCAGATGAGTCTGTCTTCAATGTTAATGATGGGACAGTATTCTCCACTGAACTTGAAGGCAGCAGGCCAACTTAGCAGGTGCAGAGTAGGCTGCAAGGCAGACAGTTTTCTCCTTGAACAGCTTGCTGCCGCCTCCCAGCAACTGCTGCCTGAGGAAACTGCCCCACCCTGCCTAATGGTAGGGCCAGCCTATCCTTGACACCATCCCTGCTTGATAGAAAGGATATAGAAAAAAATGGAATACTGTGAGCATACATGTGCATTCCCCCCCCCAGATGGTGGTTTGGGGGTCTTATGGGTGGGCTATCAGGATGTCAGTAGTGGTAACTAGTTATGGGGGCTTCCACTTCTGGGTCAATAGTTAGAGCCAATACATGGTTCTCTTTTAGCAAAGGTTTAACACTGAAATGCCAACTTTGGGACAGTTAGACAATGTTTCTTCTAACAGATTTGTTTCTTAGTCATAGAGGCACAGTGTGGATTTTAAATCCTGATTTTAATTGGAATTGTCTCCTGGGGAAAGGGGTGACTGGTGCTGATGGCATTGTTGTAAACAAAACTGCTTTAAGATGTTCCTCCAAGTGATTAGTCGTTTGTCTGTGTTGTTTTAGCTGAAAGTAATTGTGTTCCTTCCATAAATAACATTATCAAAATGTCACCTGCCACTGACATATTCACTGCTGGAATGTAAGTCAGGCAGATGGGCTAAACAGGATTTAATATAAGTTCACATGTCCAGGAAACAAGTTTAATCTTAATGTTACTTAAGATAGATGGGACTTTTTTTTTTTAAAGGAAGTTTAAAACTTTAAAAACTGATATACTACTTCATAAAAAGCTGACTTTCAGGGTTATTCGTGGCAATGGAATTATATGAATTGGAGCAAGTCTTTGAGCATATGCAGAGTGCATTTCTCTAACCATAGAGTAACTATCGCCTGTCACGTCTGACATTAAAGCACAGGTTTTCCCTGTCAAAAAAAGATAGCTTCTAGGCAGTCTTTAAAAACTGCTAACCAGTGGCCCCCTATCCTCTCGTCCCACCCCCTCAGGAATTAACCCACCACCACCAAAAAAACAAATGTTACCCAGGTTCCAGGGATTTGGAGGTTATTATTATGCTGCCCATTTCCTTCTACTACTACTTCTCTCTCTCTCTGTCTCTCTCTCTCTCTCTCTCTCTTTCTCAACAAGGGTGTGCCTTGTTTGATTTGAAGGTAACCTGCTCCACACTCCCCCCCCCCATGCCCTGCCCACACCAAATGAGCAGGGCTGGCTGACAGGCAGGCAAACAGCCACGGGTCCTGCTCAAGCATGCATAATGCATACCTCCCCACACCACTCCCACACATAGCCTCTGCGACGCAAAAGGGAGCCCTGTTTTGGCAGTCATTCTAAAGGAACTTGCTAAACTGAGTGACACGCAGCACCTTCTCCTGAAGTAAGTACCACAAGGTTTCCAGGCTTGCTTTCATTTTAACTGTGTGGTGGGGAGGAGGGGAGGCGAGCAAGATGGGAAGAGAGACAAAACCAGAAGCAGATGGGGGGGGGGAACACGACACAGACACACACAAACTGAGTTGAGAAATGTGTTGCCTGTTGCCTGCAATATACTTGAAACTGTAGTGCTGAAAGTCTGAAATTGAATTTGTAACCTGAGAGCACTGAGGTGAGGTAACGACTGTTTGCTGTTAACTGGAGATTTGTGATGAGAACCTTAAATGATGAGATAGAGTTGCCCTTTGCATGCGCACACGCGTGCATACTCCCCCCCCCCTTACAAAGCTACTGTCTTTTGATTCAGCTTTTGTGAAAGTTGGCTTGTAAATGCAGGAGGATGTAGAATGAACTCAACGTCATTTTTCTCCCCACCTCACTGAAAAATCCTGATGCTTCTAGTATACCCTTTGAATTGAAAGGAAGGTTGGAAGATTCTTGTTACGTACTTTGGGATGACCTGGTAAGGTTTTTTTTTTTTACCCCTTATCTTAATAAACAAAAAACAAAATAAATATGAGCTGGGCTCTTTTACAGTATTACAAACCTGAAACTAATGCCAAGTATGTGTCTTTTTAAATTGTTTCACATTTTTGTGAAAAAACAAGTTGAATACCATTTTCACAAATTAAATCAATGTTTTTTAACCATTCTTCACATCTGTAATCCAAATGTAAATCCCCACAATTGACTATAATTTACTTTTTGATTTATTTATTTTTTTAAAAGTTCCATTCCACATTCTGTCCCCTCTTAACATTCACAAATGGCACATTTCAGACTAAAAGGTGTTTTGGGTATAACTTGTGAAAACATCCTTCCATTAGAAGGTGCTGGAGATGCTTCCTTGCAGAGAATAGAGGTTTTTCTAAGTGTGCAGTCCTATATATCTTTTCCTGGGGGAAAGACCCTTTGAATTCAGTTGGATGTACTTCTGAGTAAACGTGCATAGGATTGGACTGCACAGCTGTTAGTATAAGTAACTCAAATATTAATGTGTGAAGCAAAGGTATCATTTAAAAACAACTATGTTCTAGCCAATGTAGATTTGCATTCAAATCAATGTTAGGTATGGAGATGTTAAAAAAAAAGAAAAGAACAACCTTGATTTTAATAATGATGTTTGAAAAACAGCCTATGAAAGTTTTGCTGTGATTTTAATAACCAAGGACTGGGATTTGTAAGTAGGCGAGTGAATAACTTAGTTTAATCAACTGGTTGCATTGTTAGGAGATGTAAAATCTGACTTTTAACATTTGTTCAACATTTGTTGCCTGGGTGTGTGGAATACATAAATGATCTGAACTTCAGAAGCTGTACAGTAAGCTAGGAAAGCAAAGGTCTCTTGATGGAAACCGCTGAGAATCTACAGGGGATGTTAATTTGATACTAGTTTCCTTTAAAAAAAAAAATCTTCCCTGTTATTTTTAAACTGAGCTTTGAGCACCAACCTGATTACCAGTAAAAGCATGGAAGTTCTGGCAAAGCATTTCTGGACACTCTTGAGGAGTCAAGATTTTAATGCAACAAATACCATATTTCACTGCTTTTTCAAACCAATTTTATAAGAAAAATAAGTTAAAAAAAGAAAAGAAAAGCAAGAAGGGTATATATACAAACCCTTTATTTCTCCATTTGTTTGTTTATAACTTCCTTTTTACCAGATTGCTTTCTCTTTTGCCGGGCTAATCATGCCATGTGTTTAATAAGTTGGGTCACATCAAATTATGCAACCCAGACCCAAAGAATTCTGAGGTTCCTTTCATTTTGCCTTTTTGCTCAGAATTTACTCCAGAAGAGAATGCTGCGGCACCAACTAGTAAATGTACTGTAGCATGAGTATTCGTAGAGGAGAGATGGTTTGGATCTGGTAAAATAGGCTTTTATCTCTGAAAACTAATGCCACAATAAGTGGGATCATCATGGACTGCTTCTGGGCAAAGCTTTTATCCTGCAATTGTCCTGCCTCAAACACGGAATTTTATGGCAGTTCAGACTTCATCGACTTCTGTTTGTAACTCTCCCATGTTTTCCTACCACTTCTTCCATCTCTTGCAGATTTCTAAAAATAGGCCAAATATCCAGGAAAAAAATATTTTAAGGAGGAAAAGACAGAATAAGCGCTACTTATTATGAATAGATATTTGTGAGAAACAGAATAATAGAATTCACCAAGGCTTATAAGCATTGGGGGAAAGGGGAAACCATGATGGAAGTCATGTGAGGGGTTTCTTAATTGTATTTGTGGCTGCCACTAGCATAGAGAGTCGTGGAGGTGGCAACAGTCCTAATGACTCTTAGGTGAGGGTCCATAGCTCAGTGATAAGTGCATATTCTTTGCATGCAGAAGGTCACAAGTTCAGACTCTGGCACCTCCACTTAAAAGGATCAAGTAATGGGAGAGACCAGTGAGTTCCTGGAAAGCCGTTGCCCACCAGAATAGAAGAAAATACTGGCCTAGAGGAACAAATAGTCTGATAAGGCAGCTTCCTGTGTCCCTAATCACAGTACTGCACTCCAGCTGACCCTATTCCTAGGCACTATTCCTATTTTTAGATACTTTTCACTGTCCCTCTTCTGCCTTTTGGGGAGGTGTGGGAATGAGTGCCTCTTGAAAATGTTGTCTTTAGCCCCCATGTTCCGATCTGGAGGGTAAATATCTCAGTGGGGGTGGCATGGATGTAACTTGAATTTAGTGTACATATCCATGAACACACAATGCCAGTGTACTGCTAACTCCCCTGCCTCCCATAACCACCTCTCCAGTTAGTAAATGATGCTGAATATGTTGGGCAGGTATCCACAGTTTCTCTTGCCACACTCGCCACCCTCTCTTGGTGACCATGAGAAGCCACAGCAGTCTTCCCAAACTTCAATCTGGGCAGTGATCATCTCTGACCCCAAGAGATGCTTTGGAGGCACTGTGGGCACAGCTGAAGCTCAGTGTGACATCAGAGATGAGACCCTGCCCTTCTCCCATTGGGACAGTGCCCTGGCAACCACAAATTTGTGGATCCTTGGTGTTCATGAGTTGCAGCTATTCTATGGTAAGTACAACCAAATTGACTGTGAGATTAAACATTCTTTTAAAAGTAGGGGGTGGAGGAGACTTTTATGGTGAGCCTATTAACACCCTGCTCTGGAAGCCAGTGCAGAACAGACAGTTGCAGAGTAAATGGATACAGCATACAACTAGTGAAAAAGAGATCCTTCAGGTTTGTGTTTTGGAAAGGGTGGGGCTCAGGCAGTGATCTTGAGAATAGGGGTATTACAATAGTCTTGAGAATAGGGGTATTACAAATGCAAAAGTGTGTTCCTTCTTTAAAAATTTGTGAAATGTTGGACAGAATGCACAAATATAAAACCTGTAGAGATTGCTAGAAGTTTTAATTTGTTGTTCTTTTTAAGTGAGTGTAGACAGCACCAGATCCTGTTGTTGCTTCTCTACCCAGGATCATGTGAAGTACTAATATAGGGTGGTATCCAATTACCCCCGCCCCCAACAGAACAGCTTCCATCAATGAAACGGGGAGGGGGAGATTCTCTCTTCTTTGCGCACCCTCAGAATCAGCTTTGGGGGATTGGGGAAACTTCCAGAGCAGATTGCTTGGGGGTGGGGTGGGGGGTGCATGCTGGGAACTGCAGGGGGAAGAGAGGAGGGGAAAGTCCTGTTGTATGAGCAGAAGTCTGTTGGATTTCTCCCACACTTCAGAGCATTTGTAGATGTGCATTTGAATTATCACTGACGAGCTATATAGCACCCAACCAAAGACATCTGGGCATATCAGGCAGGGCTTCTATGTTGTCAGGCAAACTTGAACATAGTCACATCATTATTTGCAAAGTTGTGTGTGGGGGGGGGGAGTTAATCCCTGCAGAGGTTCATAACCACAAAGTCACTCCCAATATATAAAATCCTAATGTGACTCGCTGCTTTCTCTCAAGCAGGCAAATGCATACACTGAGAATCAGCCTGGCTCTGCCTACCTGTTGTGAGTAAATTGGTGTGTATCGCAATGGTTCATTGTGTTTGTTATTTTCTAACCCACCCTTATTTCTTCAAGGAGCTCAGGGTAGCATATCTGGTTTCTTCTTCATTTTATTTTCACATTAACCTTTTGAGGTAGGTTAAGCTAAGAGTGAATGATTGATCCAAGGTCACCCAGTGGGCTTCATGGAAGAATGGGGGTTTGCAAATGGGTTTCCCAGGTCCTAGTCTAGCACCTTAACCACTACACAACACTGCTCTTTCCACTACACTTTGACCCCTATTCCACATTTATTTAAATCATAGGAGTGATTCACAGCAACACTTCTGTGACTTAAATTTATAAGCAGACTGAAGACATGGTGCTTATAACAGCCATCACTTACACCTAACCCCTTCCCCCCACCCCACACACACATACAGAAAAGAGTTACACCAATGTATTTAAATTAAGAAGAAAGTGTATCTCCAAAGTTAACACTTTAGGTAGTATTCAATAGGGGCTGTGCATGCATGCCCAGCCCTGGTCCGTGCACGACTGCGATATAACGCTTCTGGGGCAAGCCCCAACATGAGCAAAAAAATTGGTTTCAAGCATTTTCACTCATGTCGAGATTTTCCCCTGGAAGTGCTATATTGTGGTCATGCACGGCCCCTATTGTATACTACCCTTTGAATTAAGCTTTTAGAATATTTGAGAGATTAGTATATATTTATGAATACTGCTTTTTCATATTGATGGTGAACGTTAGGCAGAATGTGGAATCAACTGTGTTGGACAGTACGTTCTCGGACGTTATCTGTCTCTTCCCTTCTCCACAGCCCCACCACCACCACAATCATTATCATGTACAAGAAAATCTTCAAGCTCTTGTGGTTTTTTGAGGACAGTACTCTCTTGTTTATGCACTTTCTAATTCCAGCTTTATTTCTCATCTTCTGACATTGATGAATAATGCTACTCATCTCAAGGCAGTCTTTGCCTTCTGTTTTTTTTTATTATTTTTTGAGAGAAATATTAACAGAGAGAGAGCACAAGGAGCTATATTGTCAAAGCTTTCAGATGTGAAGCTATGCAAGTTTATTACTTGTGAATAGTTTTAGGTTAGTTGATTTATTATGGGGAGATTTAATAACTGCTGATGAATAAAGCTAATAAAGACAGATGCACTGTGAATTGCATATATGTTTTGAGAAAATTATAACTTTTTGTTTTCCCATAACGGGGAAAGGATTCATAGAGGGCATGGTAGTGGCAACCTGATCCTATCAGGACTTGAAAGTTTGGGGGTTCAGATGGCTGCTAGGACTCAGGGGAAAATACATGGTGGGCATTTTGGAAGATTTCCAGAAGTGGATGTAATTAAAGAATTTCACAATAACCAGGAGGAAACATAGGGGAAATATTGGGTGTTTGGGAGTACAGGTTCTTACAGTTGAAGGCTGGAGTGAGAATAGGAGGAAGGGAGCTGATTAAGCCAAAGGGTTGTTTAGCCAGCCTTTGGAACATAGTAAAGGGGCTGGCTGGTTAAGGAGGAGAACCTGGGTGATGCAGAATCTGCTACCCTCAGATCTGAGGCCATGGACAACAGACCAGGTCAAATACTGAAGCTCCATGAGTGATGAGGAAGTATGGTTGTATCTCCAACTACATGCTTAGTCCAATGCTTGTGGAGAACCTTGTACCTATCCTTCTTTACACATAGTTCCAATCAACCAACCAGCTAACCAACCACTGTCTAATACATTCACTGACCATGAAGCATCCTTGTAAGAACAACACTTTGAAGGTCAATTCACATGACCATGGTGTGGTGATGCAGTCAATGACATGCTGAAATGGAAAATGCAGCCTGGCAACTTCAAAAATGAGGGCTGAGCCAAAGATGGGCGAATTGTGACATTGACCTGTATTAGAGATGTTGGAAGGTTTACAGGACCTTGCCAAAAACTGAGCTGATGTTGGCTTCACAATATTGCCGTCATGTCAAAATAACTATGAGAAGTAACATTTGCAGTGGCTCTCATGCAGCTGAAGTTATGTTCCAATGACTCAGCAACATGGGCGGGTGCTACTTTTGTAGGACTAGGCCACAGAATTGGCACTCCACTAGGTGGTCGAGTCATTTACACCTTACCCTATGATGGGGCAGCTGCATGAAGTACAAGAGGGGGGCGCTGTGTGCACACATGGTATATAAATCCAGAATAGTTTAACGCAGCTCATCTAGTGCTGTTGCTATTTTCATGTGATACACTCATTCTTTGTTTTTCCACCATAGTATGCAAGGTTACCTGCAACCTACAAACTTTCAGGAGTATCTCTGTAACTCAGAATCGATCCTGTATTGACTACCTATTGAAAAAAACTTGACCTTTTTTCCCAGTGTGTAGTGGCCTACTGTCATTCAGATATCCAATTGTATTCTATTTTTGCTAGCATCTTGTTTTTTAAAACACACACACACACGTAAACTGTGAGTCCTTTCTAAAATATGAACACTCAACTCTAGAGACCTCAGAAGTGAGAAAGGGCTTGTTTAATCCCTACTCTCTTGTCTCTTTTACAACCATTTCATAGCCTACAGGGTTTGTTTGTGACCAGACACATAAAGATCGAAATATTCTCAGGAATGCTGATCTAGCAGCTTTTCTGTTCTGACTTGAAGTGCTGGAACTCTTACAACAAAGACTAGCCCAGGCTTCCAGACTTTCGGAATCCGCAAACTATTTAGGAGCAAATTGAACCAAAAAAGGCTGTACTAAGCAGAGCATGTCTTTGATTTCAAAATCATTTCATTTTGCTATCTATAGCATAGCAGCATTTAGAAATGGCACATTTCAGACTAAAATATGTTCTAAGCATTAATTGTAAAGCATACCTGGTTTAATCCAAAGGAAGTCAACTACTTAAAGGTGGCAGTCCTAAACACATATATTTCTGATTAAGCATATGTAGGATAGCGGAGATGACAGTATTCCAGCCGAGCTATTTAAAATCCTAAAAGATGATGCTGTTAAAGTGCTGCATTCAATATGCCAACAAATCTGGAACACTCAACAGTGGCCACAAGACTGGAAAAGGTCAGTTTACATTCCAATTCCAAAGAAGGGCAACGCCAAAGAGTGTTCAAACTACCGCACAATTGCGCTCATTTCACATGCCAGCAAGGTGATGCTCAAAATCCTACAAGCTAGGCTTCAGCAGTATGCGAACCGAGAACTACCGGAAGTACAAGCTGGGTTTCGAACAGGCAGAGGAACTAGAGATCAAATCGCCAACATTCGCTGCATCATGGAGAAAGCAAGAGAATTCCAGAAAAACGTCTATTTCTGCTTATTTGACTACGCTAAAGCCTTTGATTGTGTGGATCACAACAAACTGTGGCAAATTCTTAAAGTGATGGGAGTACCAGACCACCTTACCTGTCTCCTGAGAAACCTGTACGAGGGTCAAGAAGCAACAGTAAGAACCAGACATGGAACAACCGATTGGTTCAAAATTGGGAAAGGAGTACGACAAGGCTGCATATTGTCACCCTGCTTATTTAACTTATATGCAGAGTACATCATGAGAAATGCCGGGTTGGATGAATCAGAGGTCAGAATTAAGATTGCTGGGAGAATTATCAACAACCTCCGATATGCAGACGATACCACCCTAATGGCAGAAAGCGAAGAGGATCTCAAGAGCCTCTTGTTGAGGGTGAAAGAGGAGAGTGCAAAAGCTGGTTTGAAACTCAACATTCAAAAAACTAAGATCATGTCATTTGGCCCCATCACTTCCTGGCATATAGAAGGGGAAGAAATGGAAGCAGTGACAGATTTTACTTTCTTGGGCTCCAAGATCACCGCAGATGGTGACTGTAGCCATGAAATTAAAAGACGCTTGCTCCTTGGGAGGAAAGCTATGGCCAACCTAGACAGCATAGTAAGAAGCAGAGACATCACCTTGACGACAAAGGTCCGTCTAATCAAAGCTATGGTTTTCCCAGTAGTAATGTATGGCTGTGAGAGCTGGACTATAAGGAAGGCTGAGCGCCGAAGAATTGATGCCTTCGAACTGTGGTGCTGGAGAAGACTCTTACGAGTGCCCTGGACTGCAAGGAGGTCAAATCAGTCCATCCTAAAGGAAATCAACCCTGAGTGCTCATTGGAAGGACAGATAATGAAGCTGAAGCTCCAATATTTTGGCCACCTAATGCGAAGAGAAAACTCCCTGGAAAAGACCCTGATGCTGGGAAAGACTGAAGGCAAAAGGAGAAGGGGACGGCAGAGGATGAGATGGCTAGATAGCATCACAGATGCAATGAATATGAACTTGAGCACGCTCCGGGAGAGAGCGCAGGACAGGAAGGCCTGGCGTGCTATGGTCCATGGGGTCACGAAGAGTCGGACACGACTGAACGACTGAACAACAACAACAATATGTAGGATCAGGCTGTTTATCCCATTGGAAATAATGGACTGGCATTTAAGTCCGGTGAAAATTAGCACTACTCGATTTTTAAATCATGGTTAATACATTGGGAGTGCTGCCCAGGCTTGTGTGCTCCCCACATCTTTTTCTCTTTGCTCTCTCCTTGCATGTAAATCCCCCCTTCCTTTACTTTCAGAGCTAGCCATGGTTAGTCTTATAATCTGCATCAGCATTTTCACTAAACATGGGCTAGATCTACCCTAGTGCTTTTTATCAGTATCGATAAAATACTGATAAAAATTTGATATTGCTTTTTAGCAGCAATTGATTGATTTATTGATTGCATTTCTGTCTGGCCTTTATTGCTCTTGCAAGGAACCCAAAGTGGCTTACATGATCCTCCTCCTCTCCATTTTATCCTCACAACAACCCTGTGAGGTGGGTTGGGCTGAGAGTCTGTGACTGGCCCAAAGTCATCCATTGAGCTTCCATGGCTGAGCAGGGACTAGAAGCTGGATCTCCTGGCTCCCAGTCCAACACTCTAGCCACTACACCATGCTGGCACTATACCACATTACACATCCCGTATGCATTTTTCTAGTATTATTTCCTGCTTTTTATTCATATTATTCAAAATACCAGAGCAAATGTCATCGTGTGCACTACGAGGTATAAATGCGCAAGAGAGAGATAGCGTCACCATGATGGGATTGTATAGATATGATAAGGGTATAGATCTGGCCATGGTTAGATCAAAACATAGTTTGCAAACCCATTTCTAACCATGGTAAGTGTGAATAGAGATAGTAAGGCTAATGGAGACCAACCTCATTCTAGAATCTTGGTGAGTATTGTTATGGAACTAACTCATCTGCAAGGCCTCACTTTTACCTGATTAATATTGGCACTCTGTTTTAGCACAGAGCAGAATCCTTTGGTTGCTGTTCCCCAGCCTGTGGGTTAGAGCACCCTAGTTTCCAGACTCTGTAGAATATCAGAATTCGCTTATAAGAGGTATGTTCGTAGGTTTGCTTCATATTGACTTTTCATCACGTAGTTGAAATCCTGCTCATTTAGAATCCTCAGGAATTGTTTTCTCTGTGTGTCATTGTGCTCCACCCACCAGATGACAAGGCAAGGGAAGCTAAGAGGTGTAGTGGCAAGAGTGTTGGACTAGGAGCTGGGAGATCTGGGTTCTAGTCCCCACTCAGCCATGGAAGCTCACTGGGTGACTTTGGGCCAGTCACAGACTCTCAGCCCAACCCACCTCACGGGGTTGTTGTTGTGAGGATAAAATGGAGAGGAGGAGGATAATGTAATCCGCCTTGAGTTCCTTGCAAGAGGAAAAAAGGTGGGGTATAAATGCAATAAATAAATAAATAAGAGGATTGGCTGGTTTACTGTCTCGTGCACTCTTGGGGAGAAAAATAGGTGGAGATGTGCAGCTTCCCCACTTCAACCTGTCCTTCTCAGCAGTTTCAGCTCTCTTTTGAAACTGCTGAAGATGACAACTTGATATGGGTCGGGAGCTCATCCTTCTGCAAGAATTAGCTCACTAGTTGCTTGTTGTTAACATTGAAGTAGATTGTGTGTTAATATAATCTGGCACTAAGAGAACACCTTGGGTGTCAGTGAACTGAAATGGACTGGAATGGGCCATTTCACATCAGATGACCACTAGATCTACTACTGTGGACAAGAGGACCACAGAAGAAATGGAGCAGCTTTCATAATTAATAATAAAGTTGCTAAAGCAGTGCTTGGATACAATCCAAAAAATGACAGAATGATCTCAATTCGAATTCAGGGTAAGCCATTTAACATCACAGTGATCCAAATATACGCCCCAACCACAGATGCTGAAGAAGCAGAAGTAGATCAGTTCTATGAGGACCTGCAGCACCTACTGGATAGTACGCCAAAAAAAGATGTTATTTTCATTACAGGAGACTGGAATGCTAAGGCGGGTAGTCAAATGACACCTGGAATTACAGGCAAGCATGGTCTGGGAGAACAAAATGAAGCGAGACATAGGCTGATAGAATTTTGCCAAGACAACTCACTGTGCATAACAAACACTCTCTTCCAACAACCTAAGAGACGACTTTATACATGGACTTCACCAGACGGTCGACACCGAAATCAGATTGACTACATCCTTTGTAGCCAAAGGCGGCGGACATCTATGCAGTCGGTAAAAACAAGACCTGGAGCTGACTGTAGTTCAGATCACGAACTTCTTATTGCACAATTTAGAATCAGACTAAAGAGAATAGGGAAGACCCACAGAGCAGTTAGATATGAGCTCACTAATATTCCTCATGAATATGCAGTGGAGGTGAAGAATAGATTTACGGGACTAGATTTAGTAGATAGGGTCTCGGAAGAACTATGGACAGAAGTTCGCAACATTGTTCAGGAGGCGGCAACAAAAAACGTCCCAAAGAAAAAGAAAACCAAGAAGCAAGATGGCTGTCTGCTGAGACACTGGAAGCAGCCCAAGAAAGAAGGAAAGCAAAAGGCAACAGTGATAGGGGGAGATATGCCCAATTAAATGCAAAATTCCAGAGGTTAGCCAGAAGAGATAAGGAATTATTTTTAAACAAGCAATGCGCGGAAGCGGAAGAAGATAATAGAATAGGAAGGACAAGAGACCTCTTCTAGAAAATTAGAAACATTGGAGGTAAATTCCAGGCAAAAATGGGTATGATCAAAAACAAAGATGGCAAGGACCTAACAGAAGCAGAAGAGATAAAGAAAAGGTGGCAAGAATATACGGAAGATCTGTATAGGAAGAATAATAATATTGGGGATAGATTTGATGGTGTGGTCAGTGAGCTAGAGCCAGACATCCTGAAGAGTGAGGTTGATTGGGCCTTAAGAAGCATTGCTAATAACAAGGTAGCAGGAGATGACGGTATCCCAGCTGAACTGTTTAAAATCTTGCAAGATGATGCTGTCAAGGTGATGCATGCCATATGCCGGCAAATTTGGAAAACACAAGAATGGCCAACAGATTCGAAAAGATCAACTTATATCCCCATACCAAAAAAGGGAAGCACCAAAGAATGTTCAAACTATCGAACAGTGGCACTCATTTCACATGCCAGTAAGGTAATGCTCAAGGTCTTGCAAGGTAGACTCCAGCAATTCATGGAACGAGAATTGCCAGATGTACAAGCTGGGTTTAGAAAAGGCAGAGGAACTAGAGACCAAATTGCCAATATCCGCTGGATAATGGAGAAAGCCAGGGAGTTTCAGAGAAGCATCTATTTCTGTTTTATTGACTATTCTAAAGCCTTTGACTGTGTGGATCATCACAAATTGTGGCAAGTTCTTGGTGGGATGGGGATACCAAGTCATCTTGTCTGCCTCCTGAGGAATCTGTATAATGCCCAAGTAGCAACAGTAAGAACAGACCACGGATCAACGGACTGGTTTAAGATTGGGAAAGGAGTACGGCAGGATTGTATATTCTCACCCTGCCTATTCAACATGTAGGCAGAACACATCATGCGACGTGCTGGGCTTGATGAAGCCAAGGCTGGAGTTAAAATCGCTGGAAGAAACATTAACAATCTCAGATATGCAGATGATACCACTTTGATGGCTGAAAGCGAGGAGGAGCTGAGGAACCTCATGACGAACGTGAAAGAAGAAAGTGCAAAAGCTGGGTTGCAGTTAAACCTAACCCCTCCCCCCAAGATTATGGCAAGCAGCTTGATTGATAACTGGCAAATAGAGGGAGAAAACATGGAGGCAGTGACAGACTTTGTCTTTCTAGGCACAAAGATTACTGCAGACGCTGACTGCAGCCAGGAAATCAGAAGACGTTTACTTCTTGGGAGGAGAGCAATGACAAATCTTGATAAAATAGTGAAGAGCAGAGACATCACACTGACAACAAAGGTCCGCATAGTTAAAGCAATGGTATTCCCTGTAGTAACCTATGGCTGCGAGAGCTGGACCATAAGGAAGGCTGAGCGAAGGAAGATAGATGCTTTTGAACTGTGGTGCTGGAGGAAAATTCTGAGAGTGCCTTGGACTGCAAGAAGATCAAACCAGTCCATACTCCAGGAAATAAAGCCAGACTACTCACTTGAGGGAAGGATATTAAAGGCAAAACTGAAGTACTTTGGCCACATCATGAGAAGACAGGATACCTTGGAGAAGATGCTGATGCTAGGGAAAGTGGAAGGCAAAAGGAAGAGGGGCCGACCAAGGGCAAGATGGATGGATGATATTCTGGAGGTGACAGACTCGACCTTGGGGGAGCTGGGGGTGGCGACGGCCGACAGGAAGCTCTGGCGTGGGCTGGTCCATGAAGTCACGAAGAGTCGGAAGCGACTGAACGAATAAACAAAAAAAGAGAACACCAGAGCACTGTGGGAATTTGACACTTTTTCTAGCTTTGTTTCTAATGGTTCATGATGTGCCCCCAAATTTAACATATTCGTCCCCTGTGTCTGGTGCTGTGTGTGTTGCTCTCTTTTCCCCTCATCTTTTAACTACCTCGCTTCCTCTTGTTCCTGTGCAGCAGTTCATCAAAGGGTTAACAGCAATGCACTGCTTCATTAAGAGACACTCATTGTGGGCTGGACAGGGATATGGAATTGATGGGCTCATACAACAAGCAGCAAATTCTGCCACTGAATCCTGTTTACGCTGCTGCTATAGCAACAGGTTGAGAATTTTTTTTGTTTTCTCCTCTGGTGTTGTTCAGGAGAGCCTGCATTGCAGATGGCTGTGTTGTGTGCAGTCTAATTGTTTTTCAGTTAAGTATCTTCATCCTGGAGATAAAGGATGCTAATGCAAAACAGAGCCTTAAAACAAATGGGAGAAATGCCAAGTGAGGGGTGTGTGATGGAGGAATACCCCTTATGTATTTGGTAACTGTAGGGGAGTGTCTCCTTGCTCGAAAAGACTGGGCTAAATACAAAGTTTGTTTAGAGCCATCTAGCAGTTTGATTTAACCAGGTTATTCAAATGACCACCTGTGCCTATGTAAACCTAACTTAGCCCTGAGATCTGCTTTAGAGGCCCTGCTCTCTGGCCTGTTGCTAAGCCCCCTCTTTCCCAGTCATTAGCCATGGGGTTAAGTCATTTTTATTCTGCAAAGCCTGATTGGATTGATTTCACACTGTTTTTAGACATTTTATGGCTATGTCTTTATTTGATCTGTTTGGGCATTTACAAAGTTTTTTATTATGTTATTTCTCTGGGAGCTACTTTGGAAAAAAATGCTATTCTTAAAGGTGGGATATAAATAAGTAAATAAAATAAAGTTTTAATGCGGAGTGACAAGGCACAGGTTTGCTAATGGAAAGACACATCATTTCAGGCTGAAATGTTACCATCTGCTTGACAGATGAAACCTATGTCAGTGGGTTTGACAAGTTGTCTAGCTCTTGATGTATCAGCCTCTACCTTTCTTTATAAGACCTGTTTCATGTGTGCACTGGAAATCTTAACAATGTGGAGATGACAAGCCATCTGTGTGACGCAGCACCCTGTGATATTCTAGTGATTTCAACCACAGCCTTGCAACCTCTCTTTTGGGACAGGGGGTGGGGAAGAAGGATATGTTAGGCATATTTAAATTGACAGAACTACATGAGGAGCAGCACACACAAACTGTTTGCCATGTAGAGCTCTCTCCATGCTGCAGATTCAAATGACTGAATCAGGCCTGAGCTAGTTGATGGTGATGCTCATTGAAACATTCAGTTGGTGCTGTAGCATTTCAACACCCTGGGCAGCTCAGTCACAAAAGATTTACTGGTATTACAGAAAGATTTTTGCTGCTGAACATAGAAGAGCTATGCTGGATCAGACCAAGGGTCCATATAGTCCAGCATTCTGTTCACACTGTGTCCAACCAGCTGCCCATGGGAAACCCACAAGCAGGACATGAGTGCAACAGCACCCTCCTGCCCAAGTTCCCCAGCAACTGGTATACATAGGCAAACTTCCAGGTCAGGGATCATTTGAAAACTCCCAAGTGCAGAAAAAACATGCTAGCTTGACCATTTTTATCATGTTGAGCCAGTGATCTACAGATAGGGTTGTAACTCAAGGAACAACAGGTCCCCAGTGCCTAAAAGAAATGAGATGTTGTTGTTTGTGGTGTGAAATGGGGAAGGAAGCATGGATTTTCTGTCCACTTTTTACCATGCATTTCCAGGATAATTATCAGAAATCATTGTCATACCATGAATTGCTCATTGTTGACTGAAATGATAGGTTTTATAATTTAGTGACACTCCCTTAGTATTAAGGAGTTGGTAATCATGTGGTTCTCTTGCAGGTCAGCTTTTGTTCTGAAATTGTAGGCTGCTTACCTACCTTTCTTTTAAGCAAACATTCTCCCCTCCCTATGTGTTCATGTGGCCTGTAGGAGAAAATGAGTGTGAAATATTGTGAGAGGAAACGGTGGCCTCCTGGCTAATTCCGTTTTGTGGCTTTCTGTGATGTGACCCCTGGTAACCCCATGAACTTGGATGTCTCCATGTGCGCACAAATGAATGGGAACCAACAAAATCCAAGTGACAGCTGAAAGGTAACAGCTCAATATTGGCTTCTGTTAATTTCCTGCAATTGTGAGTAGTCATGTCAGCAGCTGAGGCTTTATTGTGAAGGGGTTTTTGTCTGTTTGGTGGGAGTATCTGTCACAGAGGTGACCCAAACTAAAGCAAGAAGGTCCCCTTTACTCCAGAGATGAAGGTCAGTGAATGACTAGTTCTCTTGCTACGGGCATCATTTTGTGAATATACATGTGTTTGGTGCTGTTCTTTGGAGCATTGGTGTCTGGGCTGAAAAGATTTCAGTCACTACAAATAAAACACAATACTTTTGAATCCCAAGTGTCACAGATTCCCAAAGAAAGGGGGAACATCAGCCACACACAAGCAGTGTTGTCCCAGGCTGAATTGCTCCATTGTCATGACTGCTTACAAGCAGGGCTGCCACCAGGCGCTAGTTCTGGCCTGGGAGTGGTGAAGGAAAATAGAGCCTTCAGATTGCTCACTGTTGCACCTTGCCAGAGTTGGTTCCAGGTTGCGAGAGCGGCTTGTTTTTTGCACAAGGATAACTCAATGGTCCTTAGACCCCCAGCCTGACCTCTGGAGACTGAGGATAGGTCACCTGCTCAGAGCTTTGTCTCTCAGCCTCTTGCCTCCAACTGTGAGTTGTAGCATTACTTTAGCTCACCCCACTTGTGATATGTATATGGTATATATGGAATTTTTGATACTTATGACTGGTGGTTGTGCATTTTATTGGTTTTAATGACATAGTATATTGTGATCCGCCCTGGAATCACTCTGTGATGAAAGCAGGGATTTAAAAAAATAAAAATAAACACAATATCTTTAAGGGAGCCCACAAGTTTTAGTTTCTCTGTCTTTTCTGGAGGCCTGGGCAGGGTTGCTTTTCTCTTGTAGTGCAGGTCTTGGAGCTGAGGCAGTGTGGCTCCTTAGAATTAATCTTCCCTCATGTGTATGATAATAAGGTATGCTATTGTGAAAGTTGCTGGGTCTGATATGTGTTCCCAGGAGAACAGAGAGCCTAGGGGTGGACTACAAGTTGAGCAGGTAAACTTACCCCATATTAATCATGCCATGGGGGTATTACACAAGAGGGCTGTGGCCAGCCAAGATTGCTGAAAGCTTGGCTACTCACCTGACCCAAGTATTCTGGTTGTCAATATGGAGATAGTCTTCCATGCCACCCATAATTTCTGTTGTACAACCACATTCCATGCAGCACTAACAATCAGGATTAATGCAGTAGCTGGGAGAAAATGGCATTTTCCCCTCCAAGAAGATATTGCTATTTTGAATGCTGAGAACAAATGTAAGCGGCACTGCAGCTAAAGAATTACCTTGTGGAAAGATGTATGGTTCCAGTACAACACATGAGTAAGAGCTGAGCATTTTATAGTGTGTGTATGTATGCTTGACACATTATCTGGAAAAGGCCCTCATTTCCAAGTGAACATACTAAATTCTGAAGCCATAGTCTAAGGCAGAGCTTTCCAAACTGTTCATGTTGGTGACACACTTTTTAGTCATGCATCATTTCGTGACACGGTAATTCAGTTTTACTAGCAAACCAGAGGTTAAACTAACCCATTATAAGAGATACGGACACATACATAAATTGTAATAACGAAATGTATGGGGATACAATATATCTCATGAAAACCTTTCATTTATATTTTTTAAAATATATGATTTGTAAGATAATGACATACATTGTTATTTATGAGCAACTATGTAAATATGTGCAAGAATTTTAAAAAGTTGAATAACACCAATAACTACTTACCATTTTAATGGAATGTATGAGGTTGATGGGATGAACACAGCTTTTCAATATTAGATAAAGACACTCGCATTTCGTCATCAAGCATTTTTAAGCTTCTACGTTTCAGTGTCTTTAAGTTTGCCATCGTTGAAAAGGATACTTCACAAATGTATGTAGTAGAAAACTGCAGAAGAATTTTTAATGCTTTTTAAGCTATGTTTGGATGCATTTTTTGAAATGTGAATCCAAAAGCTGTCTAAGTCACCCTGTTCATGCATCATTAACAGATTTCGATCATTTTTTATGTCAGCTAATTCTTCAATAAGTGAAAAGTTCCTCATTGCAGTTGAAAGAAATGGATTTCTGATCCAATCATAGTCTTGGATTTCAACATTTGGGAAGTAATGATGAACTTTCTCTCCAAGCAATGATAAATGGTCAACAATTAGTGAGCTGATATCACATTTTAGCTGGCACTCAGCAGTTTTGGAAAACATTTCAAAATTTCCTTCTTTCACTTTCCTTTTCCAAATTGCTATTTTGTCTCTCATAGCACAAATTTTATCTACCGCTGTTAAGATGTTTTCTCCTTTTCCTTGCATACTGGTGTTTATTTTATTCAAATGTTCAAATATGTCAGCAAGGTATGCCAATTTTGTGCACCAAAGGTTGCTTTGAATTAGATCGCAGAATTCATTTTGCTGATTTTCCTCAAAAAGTTTAAGCATCATTTCCCTCAATTCATATACACGACAAAGCACTCGACCTCTTGAGAGCCAACGAACTTCTGTGTGTAGTAGAAGCTTTTTAAACCTTGCCCCCATGTCTTCACAAATATGAGCAAATCTTGATTGAAGAGGTCTACTTTTAATGTAATTGACCATTTGAACCACTTTGTCCAAAACTTTTCTTAATTCATTTCCAATGGTTTGCGTGACTACTGCTTCGCGATGTAAAAAGCAATGAGTAATTTCATTCTCTTTCTTTGCTAAAGCTATAAAACCTTTTGTTGAACCAACCATTGAGGGTGCGCCATCTGTGCATATTCCTACACAATTTAACCATTGCAAATTATTTTCCTTCATGAAGCAATCAAAAGTTAAATCTTCACCTCTAGTTCTCATTGGAAGTTCTAGACAACACAAGAATTGCTCAATAATTCTGTCAGTATGAATGAAACGTATAAAAACCAATAATTGTGCTAACCCACTGACATCTGTTGCTTCATCTAATTGCAATGTAAAGATCATATTATCGTCTTGAAAAATATCCTTCATTTGCTGCTTAATGTCATCAGACATGTCTTGAATACATCTTCCGATCGTGTTATCTGCCAAAGGGATTTTATTAACTTCTATCTCAAATTCGGGCCCAAACATTGTTCAAATAATAGCACAGCAAGATTCCTTTATGGTGGTTTCGGCAATAGCGTGTGGGTCCTTGTTTTTGGCAATTATTTGAGCAACCAAGTAACTTGCCTTTTGAGCATTCTCTGATGTCTTCACTCTCTTTGTGAATGATTCGGACTGCTTCTTTATAGATTTTGAAAGCTCAATAAAGTATTCTACTGGTTTTTCTGACAAATGACAGTGTTTTGAGGTAAAATGATGCTTTAATTTATTTGGTACCATACTTTCATTTGCAAGTATATCCCCACAAACTAAACACTGGGGACAAGGATTGTTTTCATTACCAGAAAATGTGAACCCCAGTTTCATATAATCTTTACTGTATAAACGAGGCTTGGAAATTTTTCCTTTACACTTCTTGCGTACTAATACAAACTGTTCAACAGTTGATTCTTGGGTAGTTTCCTCTATAGTGGCTACATTTTGTTCATTGCAAACGTCATCTTCACCAGCTTTCCTTTTCTTAATTAGAAACGTATCCATTTTACGGGTAATTCAACTGCAATTTAATGAATAAATCTATGCAAATTTATTTCTAGGTTTTAGCATTAACTAAATATGAAAATAACAGGACTGTTTTTAGCGCTTATCTTCCTCTGTTTTTTCTTATGAAAATAACAGCAGCTGTGCCCCACTGCCACAGTGATAAAGTGAGATAAAGATAGGAATCAGGACCAGGAGAAAATGTGAAAAATAAACAAAATTAAAGTATTTACAATACATATTAGGACACATAGATCCAGGTAGGAGCTCAACTGCAAAAACACATGAAGTAGAGAAGCAAAAGTCCAACAAAAATGGTGTAAATATATATGTCTCACTACAAGGCTATACCGCTGCAAATATTTGCAGTGCCTATGTCCAGAGTCCAGTTCCAGCACTCTCCAGTGGTACACTGCCAGTGGGTGGTTAATCCATGATTACAGCAGAGTAAAAATAAAAATAAATGGCAGAAATCAAATCATAAGGGCCACGTGGTGGGTGGCTTGCTGGTTTGCCACACTGAGTTTGGGAGGGTGGCTTCCCTTCAGCCAGCAGCAGGTGGGTTGACTAGGTGACAGCCTGCAGCTGCGCTTGCCTGGGTGATCGGAAGCCGGTCTGATTCTGAGGCTTCTGGCCTCCACTGAGCACCGTTCCGACTGGCCAAGATGGCAGACGGCCCGCTTGGTCCAGTCCCAGTGTTACTCTGGCCTGGCAGCGTGGTGCAGAAGTCCGCGAAGGGCACACCCAAACCCACGCAGGGCTGGTGGCTGCTGCCACTTCTCCGCACCGGCATCAGCCGAGCTCTGCTCCCAAGGCAGTGCCTCCCTTCCCCTCTCTTCGCCCTGTGCCTCCACCTTTCCAGGGAGCGCAGACTCGAAGCTCCTCGCCTGCCTGGTGCAGCCCTCCCTGCTCCGAGGGCGTCCAGCAGGCCGTTGTTCTCCCCTGCCGCCCTGCAGCCACACCAAGGACGCGGGGAAGCCTCTTGCCCGAGCTGATTGCAAATTGCTCAACTAATTGCTCTGCTAAATGAGAATTCTCCACACTCCTCGTGCAGCCAGCATTACCACACTCCTCGCCATACCGCTCCAACACCGCCAGTCACGTGTGTCCTACATCAAGACGCCACATGATCCTAAAGCAGCTAATGTTAAAGCACCTAAGCCTTAGCTGCTAAGCCTTAGTAGCTAAGGGTTAGCTGCTTTAACATTAGCTGCTTTAAGAAGTTCCAGGGGAGGGGCCAAGGGAAGCAAACGCGAGTAAGGGAGCGCTGCAGTGCCCTTCCGCACAAATTTTTGCATTTCACACGGCGCACCTACACACTGCTGCCGACACACTAATGTGTCGCAGCACACAGTTTGGAAAGCTCTGGTCTAAGGCATAGATGCTATGCTGTGAAGGACAGTGTAACAGAAAGTTGGAATGTATGCCTTATGCATCTATAAGGAATGGTTCCCATAGAACAGAAAGAGAACACATGCTTTGCATGCAGAAGGTCCCAGATTCAGTCAGTCCCTGGCATCTCCATACTGGGAAGGGTCTGAGACCCTGAAGAACCACTGATAGTCAATGTGTGTAGACCAGAGGTTGACAGACTTCAGGCTTGCAGGATCTATTTTGTTTTATATTTGAACTCTTGAGGTCTATCAACCAGAGACAGGCACAAAATGGTGGCTCAGGAGGTGGAGTCAATTATCTGTTATACCTCATGAGCTATATACTGGAATGTAGACAAATCTGCATGTGAGCTTACCAGAGATCAAGGATTCTACCACAACACTCTGAAGGAGGACCTGCTCAAAAGGAACCAATTAGTATTCCCATGTTACAGATGAGGATGAGAGAGGAGACAGCACAAGGGCAGCCATACCAGAGAGGGTTTTTTTCTTTCACTTTTACTTGTGCTTGTTAAAGTACTGGGAGATAGAAACCCTTGAAGAGCTATTGCGAAACATCCAGAGATCTACTGGTAGCTCCCAAGCTACCTTCTGACCATCCCTGGTATAGACAGTATTGAGCTAGATAGACTAGTGAGCTGACTCATAAGGCAGCTTCATATCATCATTTATGCTGAGTCCAGTTTAGGATGTAAACCCTACTTTTCTGTTAAAATAATCAGAGGCTTATGTCAAAATAATACAAAATACAATAAAATGAGGTGATAACATTATATAATCAATTTAAAATATATTTAAAATATAATTTGCAATTAATAAGAGCAGCAGAACAAAATAATATCAATAAAACCACAACTTAACAGCCAACTTAAAAATAAATGTTTGTATATGGAGATGAACTCTGCCTATCAGAGTTAAGAGCTTTTTCCCTGCAGGGCAGAGAGGCTGGGGCTTCGGAAGGAAGCTCCTGAGTGCCTTCTGAGGCTTTTCCTGATTACTTCTGAATGGGCATGCTTCCTACTATAAATTGGTAATGATGGAATTTGGGGCAGGGTGGTGGTGGATTTTTCCAGCTGGCTGGCCCACCACTGGAATTTGGCCCCTGAGAGATTCTCCAAACTGGAATCTGACTTTTTTTGCTGAAAAAGGTTCCCCACTCCTGTTCATAGCTGTGATGGTGGGAAGTAATTCCAGCACATATGTTATAAATTTTGTAGCATCCATGTTACCTGGGACACACCCAGTACTGTTGTGAAAGCTTTCCCGAGTAGAAGTAGATGGTCTATGAACAAGACAAATTTATCACTGGGGAAAAAGTCTCAGAAGGCCAGTAGCAACAGATTACTTTTTCAAATATGTTTGTTAAAATTGCCAGAAGCACCAGAATTTTGTCTATGCTACAGCTATCTCTGGTAATACTGCTGGTGATATATTGTGGTTGGGTGTTGTTGCTGTTTTTGCCAATTTTGTCTGTGACCCAATAAATAAAGGTTGCATAACATAAACTATAACAGGTATTGCTTCTATTCCAATGGGGCAAGAGGCAACTATGATATTCTTTTTAGATACAGTCAGTCTGGTTTTGTGGTTAGAATGTTATCCTTGGGTGACATGCTTTTATCACTCCATCTGGTGATGATGTAAATGGGAGGCAAATGAAAAAACTTTACTTGGGGAGAAATTGATCATATAACAGTTGTTGAAATGAGAGTTTTAGCTTGGGAGACAAAACAACTAAGATCATTGTCCCCAACAACTGAATTTTTGGAACATTTCCTGAATCTCTCTCTTCCATGGCTTCTTTCGTCAAATGCTCCTTTATGGACCCCATCTAAACCCAAAGTAATTTCTTCGCCATTTGCAAAGATGATGCTTGTAAACACCAGTGCTTTCACTACCTACTAAATAATATGGAATAACAGGTTCTGTTTGTCCTGCTTTGGTTTGTTATAATGTACAGTCTTCTTTCCAGCTGTTTCTTAATTTATAAGAAATACAAGCAAATGAAAATAAAACTAAATTATTTCTTTATCTGACCAAAATTTCCATGGTAATAGCTTTGCAGTTCATTTCTGCAAGGAAGAGTGGAGCGAGCCATAAACTATATGCTGGGCTTTTCTGCCTTTCATCTTGAGATTGCTGTTTATATTTATGCTGTCTGCATCCAACTTGGCAATTTAATGACAAATGAGAAATGATTTTTTAAAAAACGCTTCTTTCTCTTATCTGTATTCTCATAGTCAGCAGCTTGCAACAGTTGATGAAAGGAGCATATTGGCTGCTGAAAGCCTATGTAAAGGGGTCACACAGAAAAATGATCAATTTTCCTTTGTGAATGGCTTTCCTCTCTTAGCCCTGTGCATGGCAGAGATCCAACATACTTGGATAGTAGGACAACCTATACTCAGAACCCCATGTGCATTATCCCAGACAAAGCCACCAGTGCCTAAGGGAGATGCCCTTTCCTGTTGCCTTGGGCAATATTCTTGCCATTGGGAATGGCAATATTCTTACCATAAGCAACCAGGCTAGTGGCTATTTGCAAGCAGCTGTAAAAGGCAGTTTAATGTTGTTAAAGGCTAGACTGCTTGAGGCTGAGGTTGCTGCCTGTAACAGTGGTTGATCTCAAGCTAGAAGCCAGGATGGGGTCATCCAACAAGGTTGTTGTTAAATACTGCCCATGAAGGTATAGTACTTCTGTAAAATGCCAAGCTGTAAGTTGGCTCCATGTCCAATAGACAGTCCAGAATAGTACTCTTATGTAAATTACATACTGCTTCCGTTTTACATCCTTCCCCACCCCATCTGTGCAGGCATTCTATTTGTCGTATTCAGCAGATAGAAGAAATACATTTGGTAACATTTGATCCCTGGGAAATACCCTGGGCTCAAGAAACAGGAAGCCAGTGTTACTATTTTAAAGTCAAGGAAAAAAACAATGCGAGCTGGTCTGAGTAACATTGTGAACACTTTAGTTTTGAAATTAGAAATGACTGCTACTTTTCCCATCTTCCTCTTCGTGTGAAAATCTGGAGGCCAAGTTATAAATCTGTTCACACACACTGTATTCTTAGATGCGGCTAAATCACCGCTTTGAGCATCATTCATCATTCATGAAATTAGTCCTACTGTGGCTCCTGCAGCCAATGCAGTGACCAAACTCCAGAAGTATTGATATGGAACTCTTTCTTAGCCTGGAACTGCTAATTTTGGCTGACTACCAATTTATCAGCAAAACAGATGGAGCAAGAACAAGACAAGTTTCCTTACAACCTCTTCCAGAGTAGAAGCGCATGTTATCTTTGATCTCCCTGCAGAACCATCTTTCCAAGACTTTCTATTATTTCAGCCACCCAGAGTCTCATAGTAACAAATGTATTCTCTGTATGAACATACTGTGTTTGTATTTGAGAGGTGGAAGTGACCATGCTTTTCTTGGTGAGAATTTAAGGCAATCCTGCTGCTGTGTTTGTCGGAAGCAGAGCAAGAGAGAAGCACCGTACGAAAGAGAGCTTGCCTGAACGTGCTGATCCTTAAATACATGGTGGATACCTTCTCTTGTGTGCTTTTTCATTGTTCCTGTCATTCCACTCCTGGCAAGTATGAGCTTCTAGAAATGGGTAGGATTAACAATAATGAATCCTCCTTAAGGATCCCAGACATGCAAACTCCATGCATGTTGTTTTCTCAGCCCTGTGCAGGTTGTCCAATATTAATAGTTTGATGTAGTCTTTATGGCAGCAGGCAACCTCCTGTGTATATCCATCTCTGAGAGGAGGTAGATATTAAGCTGTGTGAGGGTATGAACTAAGTCCAAGCTTCAGAGGCAGTTTGCCTTGGAGTACCAGTTGCTGGGCACCAAGAATGGGAGAGGGCTGTTGCCTTCATGTTCTCTTTGTTGCTTCTGGGAGGCATCTTGTTTGCCATTGGTAGGAAACAGGATGCTGAACTAGGTGGACTTTTGGACTCTTCTTACATTATTACACAGCATCTGAGATCCTCTTCTTTCCCAGGTGCTTTGGGAATGAACTGGTAGTCATATTCTGGCCTGTGTGGCTGAGGGTGCTTCCAGTCGAGGTTTTTATCTTCAGTAAAAGCCAAAGTTGAGGGAAATGTGTAACTCAAAACAGTATTCTTTAATACAAATGAATATGCATATTACAGCAATATAGCAATGACAGATATATCAGTATAAAGAATTAAAACCTGAAAGTATAGAACCTAAAAACTATAACATAAAAGGTCAATTGCATTGCCTTTCTAAAATATTGTCTTTTTGATGTTTTGCCTGTGCTGAATTTGATTTGTTATGTTTTTGTTTTGTAGTTCTGTTAGGCCACTGATGAAGACTGCTGTTGTAATGCATTTGGCCTATTCCGCTACAGTTTTTAGGTTCAATACGTGCAGGTTTTAATTTTTTATATTGATCTATTTGTCTTTGCGATATTGCTATATGTATTCATTTGTATTCACGAATACTGTTTGGAGGTATACATTTTCCTTAACTTTGGCTTTTGTTGATGTACATTTTGTTAAGGACTATTTTTGCTGTATTGTTTATAGCATCAAGGTTTGTATGGTGCCATCGCCCTGCCTCATTCAAGGACATTTACGGCAGGGGGGTGGGGAGGTCCAGATGAAGTGGTAACCTTTTACTTGTGACCCTCCTGTGTTTTCTTGCCACTTCTTCTGTCTTTTTCCTTAACACAGAAAATCTGTTCAGGAGAGAAAGATGGAACAGCTGCACAATGACTTCTAATGGCAAAGGCTCGGAGCCCTCCATCTGGAAGCACCCCCAGAGGCTCTAGTATGTTGGGCTTGGACATGGTAAACCCAGTTTAATGTCCCTCTCCACTGTAAAGCCCCATGGGTGGCCTTGGGCAAATTGCTATCACTTAGCCTAATCTCTACCTCACAGGCTGTGATGAGAATAAAACGCTCCCCTGAGCTCCTCAGATGCAGGGCAGGGCACATGCAACAATCAAGTCATCTCCCTGTGAAGTTTGGAATGCAAGTCCAAATTCCAAAAATATTCTACTGGTAGGGCGAGTTACCTGAGTGTGAAAAAAAGAGCTAAAACCATTTGACGGTGCACATAAAATAATGTGGATGAGCAACTCACCCACAAGAAGGCCATGTTCTTATGCAGGCAATCCCCTGTGTATCTTTCAAAGCATAGTCCTGCTTTGAAGTCAGTTTTATGATATGGCACACAACTATCTCTGTCTTTGTTTGGTTTCCTCCAATTGATTTCTGGGACAGAAAGATCCCCAAGGTGTTTTATGTAAAATAATAAAATACAATATCAAGAACTGTGTTGATTTCAGCCTCCCTGTGGCTCCAGGGCCCGACTTCCTTAGCAACAACTGAGCCAGACAGGACTGAGGACTGCACATGCCTACACATGAGCAGCCCAGATTTCCATTCCTTTGCCCAGGTGGAAGGATAAAAGAACTCAGGAATCTCTCAGGACCACCCACATCACCCAAAATTCAACCTTCACTCCTGTAACTCCAGGGGCAGGCTAAGTATAGCACAGAGAGAACAAGAGGTGGCACCAATAATGAGGTGATCTTCCCTTTCCTCCATGTGTTACCAATGGGAGAGGAAAGCTCTGGTACCCAATCAAATACAAGCTAATGTAAGGGGTAAGGCTATGTCAAAGCAGAGTGGGAGGAGCAAGGTGCAGAAGCTGAGCCTCAGGTGAACTGCCGCTCAGTTTGTGGCAGTATTAGAGACAGTTGCTTCTCCTTTCATTTTGGCACAAATAATTATTTATTCTATCCCTCCTCCAAGAAGCTTATGGTAACATATGGCAGGAGTGGGCAACTTTAGGAGGTCTGGGGGCCATTTTTACACACACACACCCTGTCCTGGTGGGTGCTGAAAAATAATAAAAAAATTAAAATGGCATTCATAGTGGCTGCAGTGCACAAAACAGATCAAAATTAGCTTGCAAACAATGTAGGGGGCAGTGGTGGCTGCCTACAGCCCGTGTGTTGCCTATGCCTGATATATGGGATAATCCCATTTTATCCTCTCAGCAGTCTTATGGGGTGGGTTAGGTTGAGAGAGATTACTTGAATACTTCATGCTTGAACCAGGATTAGAACCCAGCGCTCTCTCTCTCTCTCTCTCTCTCTCATTCAAATTCAGTGCTGTATCCACTGCACCACACTGGCTGTACAAAGTCTTACTGATGCCATCTGATGGTATGAAGCTTCTTTCATTCACTTCCTTGTGTTTGGGATGTTGATGCAGAAAACTAGGAAACATAATTTCTCATCAGTGCAGTTCTACTGATAATGGAAATTATACAACCTTCTAATGTCAGCAATCTGAAAGCCTCATAGCCACAACTACTAAAATGGTGTTGACTTCCTTTCAGCAGAGTTAGATTATGTGGAATATCTGAGATTACTGATTCAAGGTTTTGTGGAGGTTTTTCATTCTCTTACTCTCCTAGGTCATAGTGTACTTGAAGTGAGTGAACTCTGCTTTTCCCTCACCTCTGCCTACCTGACTAAATAAATAGTTACACTATTGGTTATATATTCACCTATCCCATAGGGAAACTGCGACAAATCCAGAACCCTGAATAAAAATGGTCAATGTGCTCTTTTTGTCACACGTAGCTCTCTTCAGTCTTGAACTATCAGCACAATTCTATATATGTCTACTCAGATCCCATTGTGTTCCATGGGACTTACTCCCAGGAAAGTGGGTATAGGATTGCAGCCTAAGCGACAAGAGCAAATTCACCTGGATAAACTAACTTCATACTTGCTGGTGGCCCCCATTTCAGGGCCAGCCCAAGACATTTTGCTGGCTTGAGACAGAGCAGCAAATAGTGCCCTCCATCCTGTCAAGGTGCATATTACCCAAGGCTAATCAAGTTATTTTGGCATCTGATGTGGAAAATCCCACAAGTACCTCTCCTCCTCCCTGGCAGTAAAAATACAATAACCATAAATTAATAAGTAACAACTTGCTGCGTTTTCATGGCACCAAAAATCTGCTGCCTGAAGCAGCTGCCTCAGTCTGCTTAATGGCAGAGCCGGCTCCACCCCATGCAAATGCTTGGGATCGTACAATGCTCAGGATCATACAAATCCTGATAGCTCCCCAAAATGTTGTTGGGGTCATGGCCATAAAGACAGCCCCACCCCACCCTGAAGGTGCCAGTTTAACAGAAAGGCAAGGCACAAATCAAATCAATCAATAAATGCATATAAATACATACTTGAGGCTGTACGTGCTTGTGTGCACACATGGGTGGGGTGGGGGGTACTTTCATATTGCTGGTACAGTTATTGTTAACCTTTACCCTATGTGAATGATCAAAGCTTTATTGCCTCCTCCAGATTAGTGAAAACTAAGTGGTAGGTCATTCAGACACTAATTAAAATAATCCATTCTCTAGCCAGTTCAGTGTAGATAAAGAGGGTGGGAAGCCTGTTTTCTTCTAGTTCTCTTATGAATTCTCATCCATCTTTTCTTGCACTGCCCCGGAACAATTTTCAACGCGCACAGCTTGCAGTATCAATGAAAGTGCTTCTGCTGTATGATAAGCTACAGAACAGGCATTTACTGAAGTCCTTGTGTGACTGGGAGAAGCATTCTTTCCCAGGCAAAGGGTGTTCTCTTTTTCCACACTGTGCACAATTTCAAGGTCACAGAAACAGTTGCTGAGGCTGGTGTGTGTGTGTGTGTGTGTGAGAGAGAGAGAGAGAGAGAGAGAGAGAGAGAACACTATTCAGTTGTAACATCTATTTCATGGTGCTAATGGAGCTGCAGGGTTGGGGGTATATTCTAGGAAAGAAAAAGTGGGTGATGTTTTGGCCTGTGGAACTATTACAAAATAGAGATTGTTGAAAACCCTCATCAGGCAAGAGTCAGTCTCAAAGGATAGTGTTCTAAGCTCTGATCATCAATACATTTAAACTATTATTTCTCTTTCCTTGGAAGTGTCTTATTTCCAGATGTTCAATATAACCACATACGGCAGCCTTCCACAACCGGATGCCCTCCAGATGCCCTCCCAGAATGCTAGGAGTTGTCATTCAACACATCTGAGGGCACCCAGTTGGGGAAGGCTGACACAAGGATAACCCTTCTGTCAGTAAGAATAAAGGAAGTTCCTGAGACAAAAATCTGAGCTGGAAGAGACCACTGTTGGTGATCACTGGCAGATGTCATCCTCTGATTTCTATGAGGAACAAAATATCTCTGCCCTGTGGGTGATGTTTCCACAGGTGCAAGGCTGCTCCTTTCCAGGAGGAAAACACCAGCACCAGTCCTTCTACAACCACTATCTGTCCTTTATTTTAGGTCCTCTCTTTTTTCGCCTTTACTCATCCTCATAATTCTTCTGTGAAGAGCATAACATTATTACATGCTAGTTGAGGCCCTGCCCTCAGTTTGCAATATAAAACTGACGGACACTAGAGCTAAAACAAGTACCCACAGATATTCACAATTGGGCCAAAGTTCCAGTTTCACTATTCATATTTTGAAATTAGAAATGTAAAAATAAACTCTGGTTTTATATTTGGGATGACAATTTTTAACTCAAAATTTGAATGCTTTTTACTTTGAATGCTTGTTGGCATCTCTTTGATTTGTTTTGGTTCTGGCAGGGTTCAGATACGAAAATTCATAAGCTGTCAGCTGTCAATTATTAATTACCATTGCATGCTATCTATCAACTGCCATAAAAATGTATTTAAATACTGTTGCATGTTAACTTTCAAAATGTCAAATATTAAATAGTATTGTGTGCCAACCAGCAAATATTGTCAAATATAATATACAGGTGGTTTTCAGACAATCTTCCAGGGATCTCTGAGTTCTTCAATAGTTTATTAGGGATTCCTCACTGACAAGAGGCTGAAAGACACTTGGCCACCACTCCTGTATTTCCTCTGCAGTGTGTAATCAAATATCTTTGGCTGTCAATGAAAACAAATATCACTGGCTGTCAAACACAGATAGAGGCCCCATCTACACGAGCCATTTACTCTGGGGCTGCTGCGATTCGAGGTACTTTGGGACATATGATGCAGTTGCCACTTTGCAGCCTAACCGTGGTTTTCACCCAGAACATGTGGATTTTTAAAGATGTGTTTTGCTGCGCTGTTTTTGGTTTGCTGCAGGTTTCCTGCAGTTGCGAGCTGTCTGCCTCTTCCCCGAACCGACTTCACATTTTGTGGTGGGCGTATGGTAGGCGTGCCTTGTGCTTGTGTCACTCTGTGATGGCCCTTCACTCCTCCCCGTTCCTTTGCAGCTGCACAGTTACAGAGGCACAGGGAAGCAGGCTAATTTCTTCAATCACACTTTCGCGCACCTTCGCAGCTTCATATCTTGAAGCTTCATGTCTTCAATGGTTGCTTTGGAGTCAGTGGCCAAGGGGTCTCCGGGGAGCAGAAGGTCGAGGACCCACTTCGCTCCAGCCACCATTTTGGAATTATAGGTAGGCATGTACCTCTCTTCAGTGCATGCCTTGGCATGTGCGAACCATCATGAGAGTCTTGGGCTGGAGGTGCCAAACAGTTGGCATGGTAACAAAGGAGCAGATCACCTACATTTTACCTAATGAAGAATGGACAGATACAAAAGAACCCCTAAAATACAAAACAGCCACTAAAACCCAAAGTGTCACACCCCCACCCTCACATACCTGTGCAGCTGCGCATTTAAATACAGTGGTAAAAAAAGAGAGAACAGTGCGACTGCCGCAATTAACTTCGCTTCAGTGCCTATGTTGTCAGGGCCCAGCAGATAAATCGCACGTGTACCGCAGCAGAAACTAATTTGCAGCTGCAATGCTGCTCAGTTATGATGGAGGGAAGGTTGAAAGCGGTGCAGTGTAGATGGTTCCATAAACTATTTGGAGAACATTTGAATATCTGGCAAATATTCAAGATCAAAATTTGTGAAGGAGAATTGGGAGAGGGGCAGGATTTATTTCAGCTCTGACACAGTGACTGAGTTTGCACGACACGACAACCCGGCATGGGTGACGAGCGACAGTGGGTTGTCATGTCATGCAAACCCAGACTGATTCCTGCAGAGTGGCTTGTGTGTGAGCAACAAGCCACCCTAACAACCCATGGCTTGTTCTTGAGGTTGTTCAATCCAAGATGGGTTGGCATGTTGTCCAAACCCGGCACTGCCAACCCATCGTGGGTTGCGGGCATCAGCAAGCAAGCTACTCATCAAGAGCAGCAGAAATCCCTCCCGCTCTTGCTGAGCGATCTCGCCCGTGAACAAGTGACAGCCCCTCCAATGGTGCCCAAGCAGCACTTTGGGGGGCCTGTCACTCGTTCACTAACCACCTAAAAAAAAAAAAATTACCTCCCCATATTTGCACAAATTGGGGCTGATAATACATATATTCAGCCCTGGTAATGTGCGCGAATATCCTGGTATTTTATTTGTTGGATTTTTGTCAACTGTAAGTATATAGAATATAAACTTGTAAATATATAAAATTTTAACGATAATCTCAAGAAGTCCTCTATTTTAGTCTGGTTTTATGGCACCACCTTCTGGCCATAACTATTAATTTATGCTGATTTAACAAAGTTCATGGTTATGGATTTCAGGAGGTGATATGACAGATGGCAAGGGCCCTAATTCATATATTATGTGGCAAAGAGGTTGCTACCTGGAAAACTGCTTCTATGTGGCCCAGGCTCCAAATCAGAGTGTGACATCTACAAACAGACCGGCCTGTATAGTTAGTTCCTTAGACAAACACCACACCTCTATGAGGTGCTCCTGGCACAGGTATTGAAACTAACCACATGGCCAATACTCCCCATGTGGTTGCTGCTTACTGCTTGAATATGTTACAGCAGGCTTCCCCTCCAGGTGTCATGGACTACAACTCCAATTATCCCCAGCTGGTGTGGCTGTGCTGGGAATAATAGGAGTTATAGTCCTCCTCTGGAGGTCACCAGATTGGGAAAGGCTGTATTACAGCTACACTGTCTATCCAGCAGCTACATGGCCCTCTTGACTTCTGAATCAGGACTTATGAGGGAGCAATCCTATGGCCACTAGACACTGTCTAGAGAGCCATAAGATTTTTTGGTTTCTGGGAACCAAGGTTGGAGCCAGGGTTCTGACTTCAGTTCCCAGAAACTACACTCCCCACCCCCTTGTAGCCTCTCCACACCGGCTACATCTCTGTGCTCAGAAATGGAGTTCAGAAACAGAGAAAAGGGCGTGGGTTGTGGGTGGGGAATGGAGACCACGGAAGCTTCCTATGCACCACGTGGCTTCCTTCCTTCCCTCTACCCAAAGCTGTGGCTTTTGACAGTCAAAATCGGCCATCTAGCCAAGAATGCAGGGCGGCTGGAGCATGGAGGTGAGGATTGCCTCTGTGCTCTGGCTGCCCTGCATTGGATACTCAGCATCCTCTGACTTTGCAGGCTGCCGACTATCTCAGTAGGATTGCACCCTAAGTCACCTAAATATACATTTCTAGGACAAAAAAAATAATTCTAAACCATCCTCCATCCAATATATTCCAGGGCAGTATACACTAGACATAAGTAAATGAAATATAAATACAATAAAGCAATATCCTTCATAACATCCTTCTAGGACAAGTTCTCAAATTTACATTGAAATATTAGCAATTGTTTCGGCTCCACTCACAGAAAGCAAATGAGACTGAAGCTGGGTTGTTACTAATAAAGCCTACACAGAGGGAATATTTTATCATGTTGAAAATGGGCCATAATGAATTTACTTTCACAGAAAGTTACTAACTTTCTGCAGACATGGCACTATTCAGTGTAACGTTTAGGAACTGCTGAAGGCTTCACCTGAAATACGGAGGGGGGGGGATTGCTCATCCTGCCCCTTTGTGCTACTGCAGTGATAGCAGGGTTGTGTATTAGCAAGCGGCAAGCCTAGTTTTGTTGATCCCTCCTTGTCTATTTTGGACAAAATGTCCAGTGGATCCTGCATAGGATATTGCCCTCAGATTGCTATGCAAATATTCTTGCAAGTACAACAGCATGTCGGAGGTGGGCTTTTCAGTATTTTGTTGTTCAGTCGTTAAGTTGTGTCTGACTCTTCATGACCCCATGGACCATAGCACGCCAGGCCTTCCTGTCCTCCACTCTCTCCCGGAGTGTGCTCAAGTTCATATTCATTGCATCGGTGATGCTATCTAGCCATCTCATCCTCTGCCATCCCCTTCTCCTTTTGCCTTCAATCTTTCCCAGCATCACAGTAAACATAAAGGTGGTTTCTTAACACTTAGAAATTAATAGAGCAAAATATCCGACATTTAAACAAACAAAAAATGGAATAATTCTTCAGTTACATCCAATCCTTCCCTTCCATCAGATTATTAACATATCAATTGATGCTAAATCATTTGGTCTATATTGATTCAAAAATTGGATAAATAACAATCTGTTTCTCTGAAAAGTCTCTAATGAATTAGTTTTTCTTTCCCAGAGCTGCTTATACACAGTGACCTTGTTCAACGACATAATATTCCACATTTTCTTCTTCCATTGACTAATAGTGGGAATAACCATCAATTTCCAAACTTTGGCCAACATTATATATGCTACCATTAGCATACATAGAACCTATACATTCATAAAATGTCCATCTATAGCACTCAACAGCATTACTTTTGGATTTATTGTTTTCTCATATCTCAAAATCTGCCTGATAACCTGGATTACATCCAATCAATATATCTTAACTAGAGCTTATGTGGGCAAATGTACCTCTTACACTTCCCCATCTCTGTCATCATCTGATGTATTTGCATACGTGTTAGCTAGTTTTATTGGTGTATAATACCATTTGTATAATATCTTATAAAAGCCATCCCTTGACATAACATCCTCCAAATGATACCTCAGAGTCTTACGAACATATTTCCATTCTACATTCTGATGTTAAATTCTGTTTCCCAATTTTGTTTTACTAAATTGTTCACATTAGTTGCTTCTAATATTATTTTATATATTGCTGACAACCATCTTTTACTGTCATCACAATTCTTTCAAGAGCTGTTAATGGTCTATTTATATTCATTCCTTTCTTGGAATATTGAATACAACTTCTGATTTGCAAGAACTGGGGGGGAAATGGAAGCCGCACATTTAAATTTCTATGTGCAAGCTGATCATAAGTCAAAATTATACCTTGGGATATAAAGTTCATAAAGCTGGCAAAACCAGCCCTTATGCAGACCTTATCCTGTTACAAAATCTTCTGTCTCTCTTGCTTTTTGAAATCAAATTCTATTTAATACTGGTGCTAGGGGCAAAATTTCTGGGGCTAAAATTGACCTATACTTGTCCCAAACTTTTGCTATTGTTTCTCTGATCATGCACGCTTGAGCTGTTTTTTGTTTCTGAGCTTTATACCATATCCAGTCCCTCAAGGGAACGATTAATCATGCCTGCTCTATCAGCCAGGATGGCTTATCTTTAAATATACAAAACCACTGAACTAAAGCCACCAATACTGCTGAATATAATAATCTATATCGGAATACGGTAGTGTAAGGCTTATTAGTAGAGATCTACCAGACTGATTTTGCTCATTTTAGTTTTTAACTGAAGCTTGAGCAGTGTAGACATGCAGAAAATTTTGAAACTTGGAAAAAGTTCAACGCTCGACCTTTGGACAGCTCAGGAAAGAAGAAGGGAGAGGGATGAGGCAAAGGGGAGGTTAATATGCCCTACACTGTGCATGTAATGTAATATGTGACATAGTGTGTATATGCATGTGTAATAATGCTTACTCCTGTGAGCGCTTAGAGTGCTGGTTCATGAAAAGACTGGCACAGAATGTGGGGATAGAGGAGGAGGAAGAGAAGCTGAGGAGAAAGAGCTGAAAAGACATCAGAGGAAGAAGAGAGAAAGAAACAAGAGACAAAAACAGATAGACAATTGCAAGGGAAACGGGCAAACATATCTTTATCCAATCATTCTCTGACTACTAGCCCCTGTGGCGACATGGGATTTACACTAGGAGCAACAAGAAGAAGAACAACAACAATAATATTTGGCATTTTTGTACCATATGTTACATATTGTTTTAATTCTAGGCATTTTAAATTCGAAATATATTTATTAATTTCTGACTGCATTTTATTTAACACCTTCTGTGGGATCGTAATCAGAAGGGGGCAGGCTTGTCCTTGTAAGCATAATATGGCTGCTGTTTTGTTGGATGAAGCTTAAGTGCAGTCCCATGGACTCGAGCAGTAGAGCTGGGGTCCCCAACGTAGTGCCCATGGGGATCTCTAACAGTGCCCATGGGGATCTCTAACAGTGCCCATGAAGCTCTCCACTCCCTTCCCTTCAAAAATGTATTTTTAATAAAAACCTTGAAAACTATTAAGGTGCCAAATTTTTCTTGTTGTTCCTGAACCTGTCACTGATGGGCTGTTCGGTGGGCAGGAAGGAAAAAGCTGCTTCCTGGCCCCATCCAATCTTCTTCCATTCACACAGACCTTTCACCTCTGCTCGCTCTCTCTCTCTCTCTCTCTGCCATACCTCTAGCCTCACTATTTGTCTCCCTTGCCTGTCCCTAGCCGCCTTCTTTCTCTCCTTTCCTCACTTGCAGCCTTGCTCTTTCTCTCCCTCTCTCCCCTTTATCTCACTGTTTTTCTCTGCTCCCAGCCTCTAGCCTCACTATTTCTCCCCTCGCGGCTTCTCCCCCTCTCTAGCCTTGTTCTTTCTCTCCCCTCCACCCTTTTGCCTTGTTATTTCCCCCTTTTTCTCTCATTGTTTCCCCCTCCCTCTCAGTCCCTAGCCTTGCTCTTTGTCTTCCTCTCACCCCTTTATCTCACTATTTTTCCTCCTCTCAGCCCTAGTCTTGCTGTTTTTTCTCTCCCTTCTCAGCCTCTTCTCTTGTTCTTCTCTCTCTCTCTCTCTCTCTCTCTCTCTCTCTCTCACACACACACACACACACACACACACTCAGAAGTAATTCCCACTGAGTTCCATGTAAGTGTGCATAGGATTACAACCTTAAATGGGTACTTTGTTGTGCTTCTGTGGGGTCAAATATGTGGATTGCCTTTGGAGTTCAAACCATTTCTCTACTTGTAGTCAGTTTCTTGGGTAAATTACTTGTCTTTTGACTAGCCAGGCTCCCATGGGAGCCATTTTGTGGTGGTGCAGTTTCTCAAATTGCAAAACATGCCCATGGGTTGAAAAAAGTTGGGAGACCCCCGCAGGAGAGTGTGGGATGATAAAGTCAAGTCATTATGTACCCAGGAGTGATTTGTTTTGGCTATGCTGTCATATATGTGTAGATGTATTCAATCCATTTATTACATTCTAAATGGAACCCAGAGTGGTACTATGTAGATGGAGTGTGATAAATAAATAATGTTTTTAAAAGAATAAGTTTAATATATTGTTTTAATCATTTTATCTTTTTTATTGTTTTACCTTTTATGTTCACTGCTGTGGGATCTGCTTTAGATACAGAGCAGTATACAAATATTGTAAATAAATAAAATAAATCAACTATGCAGATGGGAGCAGGATCAAGAGGACATAAGAGTCCCGCTGCATCAAACCAAAGGCCTGTCTAGTCCAGCATCCTGTTTTCCACAGTGGTCAAGCAGATGCCTGTGGGAAGCTCACTAGCAGGACTGGTCTTCGGGACTATGTTGCCTCTGATCTTGGAGGTAGCATATAGCCATCAGACTAGTAGCTACTGATAGCCATATTCTCCATGAATACCTTTTTAAAGCCATCTAAGTTGATGGCCAACGCTGCATCTTGTAGCAGTACCAAACTCTATAGTTTAACTATGTGTTGTGTGAAGAAATAATTTATTTCATTTCTTCTGAATCTCCCACCATTCAGCTTCATTAGATTATCTCAGGTTCTAGTACTGTATATACTAGAAAACTTCTCTCTGTCCATTTTCTCTATACTATGCATATTTTTTATTAAACATTATCATGTCCTCCCCTTACTTGCCCTTTCTCTAAATTAAAAAGCCTTAATTTAATACATGGTAACCTTTCCTCCTAGTGGAGTTTCTCCAGCCGTCTGATAATTTTGGTTGCCCTTTTCTGCAGTTTTTCCAGTTCTACAATATCCTTTTTGAGATGCAGCAGTCAGAACTGTATACGGTATCCCAAGTGTGGTCACATCATAGATTTGTATAAAGGCATTATGATACTGGCAGTTTTAGTTTCAGTCCTTTTCCTAATGATCCCTAATATGGAATCTGGCTTTCTCACAGCTGCCCCACACTGGGCTGATGTTTTCATTGAGCTATCCACCATCAAGCTACCCCAAGATCCCTTTCCTGGTTAGTCGCGATAAACTCAGACAGATTCCCATCAGTGCATATATGTGACGTTATGATTTCTTGCCCCATTGTGCACTACTTCACTTAATTACATTGAACCACATTGGCCGTTTTATTGTCCATTCACCTAGTTTGGAGAGATCCCTTTGGAGCTCTTCACAATCCCCATCCCTTTTTAACACTCCGAAGAATTTGGTGTCATCAGCAAACTTGGCCACCATAGTGTCCACCCCTAACTCCAGGTCATTTATATAAACAAATTAAAAAACACCTGTCCCAGTACAGATCATTGGGGGAATTACACTTCTTGCATCCTGTTCTTTAACCAGTTACTGATCCATAAGAGGACCTGTTCTCCTATCCCATGACTACTATGTTTACTCATTTCCCAGTGGCTCTCATTAAAATCAAGCAAGCCAGCTGCAATTGGCAAGTGTTAGGAAAGAGCAAAACTTGGTTTTCCAAAGAAACTGAGTTCAACACAGGCAGGGGCAGGTTAAGCCCTCATCCGAGCTGTACCCCTTTACTTTTGCCCATGTAAATGAATGGAGGTCATTCACTCCTATGGGGGGAAATGGGGCAAAATCTGCACCCCTCTCATGACACTGGGTGTTTTGGTCTCCACTGAGACAGCAAAGGGCCATACAGTGTGTCTCTGTGTGTAGAACGTGCTCAGGCGCATATGCCCCCCTACAGGGGTCTCTACAAGACACAGTCTGTCCTCCACCATCCATCTATCATAAGGTCAGTCTTTTTGCATTTTGATAAATTTACAGTCATCTACACATGGCGAAATGAAACATTATAGTTATTCTAATGGAGTATCTGTTTGCTCTGTTCTAGATCTATGTATGAGTTAAAATAGTCATGTGAACGAAAAACAGCACTATACAATTGAGGTTTCTTTCCCCCTCTCCAAACCATTATTTTCCACTAATTATCTAAAACACCTGCTCCAGTTTCTTTAACCCTTTAATATATGTTTATAGATATGCCTAACATGAATGTATTTAGAATTCAAGGGCATGGTTTTATGATAAATTGTATTTCTATAACATGTATAATATAGATGAAAGGCAATTAAATGTTATACTTGCACAAATACATCATGTGAATTAATGCTGAATGTTTCGTTTGCTCATCTGTTATTTTCTCTGCCACAGAAAAGACAAGCTGTCAAAGATTGTGCCTTGGCTAGAGGCATATTTCTGTGGTTGACAGAAACATCTGTAAATCCAAATGAGCAAATAACAGTCTTATGGTTGTTTTTAAGTCTATGTAATCACATTTTCTGGCTCCAAGAATCTGAACATGGCTTACCAGAGACCATCAATAAACAGAAAAACCTGAATATAAAGCAAACCAATATGAGCTGGGGAAGGAGGTTGTTTTATTTTGACCTGAGATTGTACAAATGGGTTCTCCCATCTAAAGTAGATAAAAGGTGAGGTATTTTGGATAGTTAGCATATATTTTTCCCTACAGCAGGGGTGTGGAACCTCAGGCCTGTGTGCCAAATCTGGCTTCCCTGGGGTCCCAATCTGGCTCTCTGGGGTTCCCCAAATGGCCATGCCCCCTTCCCCTTTTGCCCACCCTGTGATTATTGGGTGGCTGCCTGGCTTTTGCACATTTTCCCCCATTGAATAAGGTTGAAATGCCTGTCGTAAGGCTTAGTTACTCGCAGTAAGAGCTTTAAGCTAAAAAATGCTGGTATTTTGGGAATTTTGGCCCTGCCCACCACTGGAATGTGGCCCCTGAGGCTGAATGAAGTTCAACACCCTTGCCTTACAGAAACCTTCTGCAACTCCTATGACACTTTCAAAACTTGCATTACATTGCAATCATAACATACGTAGAAGAAATTATTAAATATATGGTGATATCTAGAATTTACATTATAGTAATGACACTGTCTCCCCACTCCCCTTAGACAATTCCTCATCCCTTCTGGAAGATGAAGAGTTAGGCATGGAGGCCACCAGCTGGCAGCTGAACAACACATCCATTAATGGCCACAGTGAAACTCCAACAACAGCTCGTTTCCCTAGCTGGGTGACTTTTGATGACAATGAAGTCAACTGTGTTTCTCCGCCGACTTTATCCCCTGTGAAACCAGACACTCCACCATTCGCAACAACTCCACCACCACCACCAGCAACAACAACAACACAGATAAAAAATGTGAACTCTACTACCCCCTCTTCATCCTTTAAAAAAAGGGAGCGTCCAAAAAGCACCTTAGGTGACCTCTCTAAAGTTCAAAAACTAGACTTTTCCTCCATAACTAGGTTGCCTTCAGTTGGTGGGACACCCCCCTGGAGTGCTACTAACCCTTTCCTTGATGAATCTTTGAGGGATGTTCAACCTTCCCCCATCAACCCATTCAGCTCTTTCTTTGAGGAACGGGATAGGCGTTCCCAATCCTGCTCTGTCTCTGGTAGAAACCAGAGAGACTCCCTCATTATCCTCCATCAAGAGCCTGACTCCATCAGCTTCAATGAATCAAGTAAACACCTTAAACACAGAGATGCTGTTGAGCAACTCAAACAACTCCAAATTGGGGACCCAGATCAGCTGAGCAGCCCCGCTTTGCCCGACGATGACCCTACAGTGCCAACTGAGTTGGACAGTATCTTGTCCAGTTTGTGGCCACCTCAGCAAAAAGATGGCTGGCCAATGATGCTGAGGATACCAGAAAAGAAGAATATCATGTCCTCTAGGCACTGGGGTCCCATTTATGTCAAACTGACTGACAGCAGGTACTTGCAGCTCTTTTATGAGAAGGGTCTGGAGAAGCCTTTCAAGGAATTCAAGCTTGACATCAATCATGAGATTTCAGAACCCAGGCTCCAGAACTATGATGAGAATGGAAGGATACACAGTGTGAGGATAGATCGCACCACCTACAAGGAGAAAAAGAAGTACCAGCCAAAGCCGGCTGTCTCTCACACAGCGGAGCGGGAACAAGTTATTAAGCTAGGCACCACCAACTATGAAGACTTCCTCAGCTTCATCAGAGCAGTCCAGGATACACTGATGGATTTGCCCGCCTCATTGACAGACCTGAGCACAGTAGGATTAAACTACCAAGAGGAGGAAATCACTGTGGATGTAAAGGATGAGTTCTATGGCACTGTGGCCAAAGGAGACAACAGAATTTTGCAGCACCATGTGTTGACACGAGTGTATGTTCTCACTTTTCTTTCCGGCCTGGCAGAATGCAGGCTGGGCCTCAATGACGTCCTTGTCAAAGGGAACGAAATTGTCTCACGGCAAGACATTATGCCCACCACCACCACCAAGTGGATTAAGCTGCACGATTGCCATTTCCACTCGTGTGTGGATGAGGAGGCATTTGCCAGCGCCCACGTTATTCTGTTCAACCCTTTGGATGCCTGCCGGTTTGAACTGATGCGTTTCAGGAGTGTGTTTTCTGAGAAGATGTTGCCCTTTACCTTGAGGGTGGCATCTAGCATCAATGGTGCTGAGGTGGAGCTTCAGAGCTGGCTGATGATGTCACCGGGGTTCTCCTCCAACAGAGACCCTCTTACTCAGGTCCCCTGTGAAAATGTGATGGTCCGCTACCCTGTGCCACAGGAGTGGGTGAAAAACTTCCGCAGAGATAGTGTCCTTGGGGAAAAGTCCTTGAAAGCAAAGGTGAACAAAAGTGCTAGCTTTGGATCCACTAGTGTTTCTGGTTCTGAGCCAGTAATGAGTGTGACACTAGGAACTGCCAAATATGAGCATGCCTTCAATTCCATTGTGTGGAGGATAAATCGACTGCCTGACAAAAACTCTGGTGGGTACTGCTGCTTGTACCAGATAATCTCACAGAAAGTTATATTTTGGGTGCTGGGGCATATTGGAGTCATGAGGGGTAAAAAGGCAATCTCTCAGTGTGCGTGCATAAAGTGAGGCACTTAAAGTTTCTGAAGGCCTGAAAAGTTGCTACAATAATACTAATAATTCAACAGTCCATAATAGTACTGGACGCCCCTCCTGATGGTTGTTAACAGCTTCCATCCATCCCCCATTTTTTATTTTGCCTTTTCCCTCCTCTGCCTCTGCTTATACTGCTTCTCTTGAGCCACTACCTCATCTGCTTGGATGTCACAGGCAGGCCTCTGTTGGGAGCAGAGCCATACACCTCTGGATGTCATTGCCTTAGCTGCTCTGAAGTCATAGAAAGGCTGCCCTGTCACCCAGGCAACTGAGTGTTTAGGAAGCCCATCAGATGGGACAAGCTTTCAATATGCTATTGTATGTATGCCTAGTTCTCACTGCCATGGTAAACCTTTGTCTGGGCTGAACCACTTCAGGTGGTGGAAGCTCATAGGAAACTAGATGAGCCCTCCAAACATAGTTCCTACATACAAAATAACTTCAAAAATAGAAAACTGGATGGACGGGGAGAAGGCTAGGTTAGGACCCTTCTCCCTGACATCTAACACATGTGAGATTTTTTTAATGGAAGAGCAATCAGTCATATGAACCCCCACCTGCAGTTTGAAGTGGTTTAGCCAGACATAGGTTTACCACTTCCCTGAGTAGACATAAATCTGCACCACTTACTATGAATACATAATTTGGGCTGCTTTGATATAAAATTTGAAAGCGCTGGATGCACCAATTTACAGTGCAATCCCATGCATGTTTGGTCAGAAGTAAGTCCCGTTGTATTCAGTGGGGCTTGCTCCCAGGTAAAGTGGGCATAGGATTGAAGCCTTAGTCTGACTAACATGTATTTCCAGCTTCTCATAAAATTGGCCCAGCTTGGGTCTCGCTGGCCTGATTTTATGACGCATGAAAGCACCAGTTGCTCCTTGCTAAACACAAGGCAAGTGTTGTAACTGTGCAGCTGTCTTTTGTTGTGTTTGAGGGGCAGCTGTTTTTATATGTCACAAAACTGGTCCTTAAAAAAAAAATAAAATCCAGTGTTGGACCAGTTTGGAGCTGCAAGATCAAAATAGTGAAATTGCAATTGTTCCAAGAACAGCTTGGTAACGTCTATTGCATTCCCCTGATTCATAAGCAATATGTTGGTGCTCGCTGATAAAATAAGCCCTGTTTACGGGCTGTGAGGAGTCTCAGTCCCAACTGGACATGATTCAGTGCTTCAAGGCGAATGTGTGTGTGTTTTAGTTAGCCAACAGGCAAGCAGAACAAAGGATGCTAAGAAAACATTGATTAATAGACGGTTTTGGATCTGAAACACTGTAGAAAATAGGCATCTAATGAATGACTAACAATACTGAATGGCCTTTTCTCAAATGCATTGCACTGAACATCTGAATTTGTAAAGTGCAGTTTTAAAACACATGCCCTGCAAAGCTCATGCAGATACTTAGTAGTGGTGGTGGTGATAGTGGTAGTCATCGAAGAAGGACGACTTTATAAGTTAGAGGATCTTGCCTCTCACAAGATCTTGGATAGCAAAGTTAGATTCAGCTTGGGGTGTTTGTCACTATGTTGTTGTCACAGACAAAAGAAAAAAAGATCCATTCAGATACTGTGTTTTGCATCCATGGTGTCACGGGGAAGAAGGGAAGGAGGGAAAATCCCAGCCACTGGGACCAGCCCCAACCTCCCTGTGAGGGAGGGCTGCCCAGGACCCAATCCCAGGGTCCCCTTCCCAAAAACAGGACTTGCCAAACCTGGCCTTTCAGTCCCCCAAAATGCCCAGTAGCCACCCTTGTAAGCCAAGAGGCACTGAAATTAGCACTGAGGTTATGCAGAGAGATTACACCAACTAAAGGTTGGATAAAGGTTTATTAAGATCAAAATAAAAGGGTAGAGGGAAAGGGAAGAATGGAAGTGGCAGGTTACACAGAGGGTACAAAGCTAAATCACTTAACTATAAACAGAGAGCTTCATGAATGCACACCCAAGTGAAATAATAAATCTACCGGGCCTATCCTTGCATACCTAAGTATGGATCTCCCTGGATAACAACCAGCCGTCTGCAGGTCCAGGACCACCAGGATGAAGGGAGACCCCATGCCTTGGCCTCAGCCCACTTTTAAAGCCCAGCCCTGGCAACCCAGGGCAGATTTTGCCTCAGCCAATCACTGGCTCCACCCTGGCCTCTGAGAGGCTGGAACTCCCCACCACCTCCAGCTGTTGGCACTTTCTAGGTAGCCCGGGCTGCGTCTGGCCTTGGGCAAAGGGCCAAGGAGCCTCTAGATTACAAACAATTCCAGGTGGTTACATCGGACGTGACAGCCTGACCCGATCTTATGGCGGAAAGCAGGCCGTTATCCTTGACACGTGGAATCATTCAAAAGGCCAAGGTTGGGATGTGTCATCCACACAGCTTATTCAGTCACCACTTTCTGCATATTGAATGCAACATGAAACTGGCACTGGATCATCTTTGAACAAGATGTGTTGATAGCAGTATTATCCCTATATCACAGACAGGGAAGCTGGGTTGGATTGCCAAGGTCACCTAGTGAATTCATGGCTGTGGCAAGATTTGAACTGTGGATTTCTAAACACACAGTCCACATATTTAGCTGCAGTGCTACACCAGTTCTAGTAAATTAGCTACTTCCCAAAATATAAACAAGGGCTTTCCCTTTATCTTTATTGACTTTTTCTAAAGGATATATGGGGCTCTCTGTAATTCTTAACTCACTTTGAGATACATCTTTTGAGATTTAAGAAATGATTATTTAACTCTGGTGGAAGCAGCTGGTCTCCCAATTCTAATTTCTAGTCCCTAATATTGACTTTCTTTGGAACCTTTGGTAAGTTACATATGGCTCTTTTTATACATGTTTAAGAAATTACATATGTAAGACATTTCTGATGGCCTGTTTATAAGTGAAAAAGCAGCAATGAGAGCAAATTATTTGCAAAGGATAAGCAAGTGCCTGGAACCTCACAGCAAGAAAAGTAGCTGGGGGAGTGAGATGCAGCAGCAGAACAGCAGATGGTAGAAATATTAAGCATCGTATCCCTCTCCCCACCATTTCTTCACTGAAAATTTGCCCTTCCCATTATTGCTTTTCAGTCAAGAAGGTGGGCCATTGTGGTTTTCTTATGCACAGTTGCATGAAATGTGTGATTTGTCCCATAGATCCATAGCTTCTCCTAGCCCTATATCCTGAAGGAGTGTGTGCCAAAGACTTGATTTATGGCCCTAGAAAACCCAGTTAATATATTTGTCACTGGATTTTCTCTATGAAGACAGTATTTGGCTCAAGAGTACTGTCAGTGGGCACCAGCCCTCTCCTCCAAAGAAGAAATGAAATGTGCCTAAGGGCACAATCCTATGGGTTGCACCATTGATGATTGTAAGCCCTGAACCAGGAGACTTATAAGCATCCTATGCAGGGCAGAAAGAGTGTCAGAGGCAATCTTTGCCACCCATCCTCCTGCCCTCCATTTTTTTTGCTAGATGGGCTTTTTTGCCTGTCTAGCCAAAGGCATTTCAGGGGGTGGGGGAGGAGCCTGGCAGAGGCTCCTGGCCTTTCCAGTCTCCTCCCCTCCCTGTCCACTGAAAGTCGCCCTTTCCCCCGTCTCCAAGGTCAAGTTCCCGACCTCGGAGGACAGCCAATGTGGTTCCTTCCATGCTGGCTGCAAGGGGGAGGGGAGTCAGATCTCTGAGTCCTCCCTCTGAGGTCGAAGTGCTGTCTCCGACCTCGGATCAGGGAATCCGAACTATCCTAAGACCCCTCAGATGCTGTCTAGGATCCATAGCATTGCTCCCTCTGACTCTTTGAAATCATCCCAAAGTCCCCTAAGATTTTATTTATTTATTAAATTTTATTATTAAATTTATTAATCGCCCATCTGGCTGGTCACCCAGCCACTCTGGGTGATGTACAAAGCATATAATAAAACACTTTAAAACAATAAAATTCTACAATAAAAACATTTTCTAAAATACCCTAACCCACCCCAACTGCCTGCCTGAACAGCCACGTTTTAATGCACAGCGGAAGCTCATTAAAGAGGGGGCATGGCGGAGTTCCCTAGGGAGAGAGTTCCCCAAACTGGGGGCCACCACAGAAAAGGCCCTCTCCCTTGTCCCCACCAGTCTAGCTGTCCTGGCTGATGGGACAGAGAGAAGGCCATCCGAGGCTGATCTTGTTAAGTGGCCTGTCTGGTGTTGCTGAAGGCGCTCCTTAAGATAGGATGGGCCGGAACCATATAGGGTTTTAAAGGTCAAAACCAACACCTTGAATTTGGCCCGGAAAACAACTGGTAACCAGTGCAACTCCTTCAGCACTGGAGTGATGTAATCTCGCTGGCAGCTGCCTTTAATCAGGCAAGCCGCCGCATTCTGTACCAGCTGCAGCTTCCGAACCGTTTTCAAGGGTAACCCCACGTAGAGCGCATTACAGTAGTCTAAACGAGAGAAGACCAGGGCATGTACTACCGATGGGAGCAGATGGTCGGGAAGGAAGGGGTGCAGCCGCAGTATCAGATGGAGTTCACAGCTGACACCTGAGCCTCCATGGACAGCTGGGAGTCCAAAATGACCCCCAGGCTGTGGACCCGGTTTTTCAAGGGTAGCCATACCCCATTCAACACCAGGTCAGCATCCCCCAGCCTCCTCTTGTCTCCCACCAAAAGTACCTCAGTCTTGTCAGGGTTCAGCTTCAGCTTATTCCTCCCCATCCAACCACTCATCGTCTCCAGACATTTGGACAGGGATTCTATGACCAACCTTGGTGAAGATCTCAGTGAGAGGTAGAGCTGTGTGTCATCCACATATTGATGACACCGCACCCCAAACCTCCTGATGATAGCCCCCAGTGGCTTCACATAGATGTTAAATAGCGTCGGGGAGAGGATGGAACCCTGTGGCACCCCACAAGTGAGTGGCCACGGGTCCGAAACCTCCTCTCCCAGTGCTACCCTCTGGTACCTGCCGGAGAGGAAGGACCGGAACCACCGCAATATGGTGTCTCCAATGCCCAACCCCTCCAGGCGGTCCAGGAGGATACCATGGTCAACCATATGAAAAGCCACTGAGCGGTCGAGGAGAACAAGGAAGGAGCATTCACCCCTATCCAGAGCCCTAAATTTCAATAAGAATTTGATTTTCCTAATTTCCTCCAGATTGGACAATTAAAAGGAGCACATGTGGGGTCCTTCTTTCATAGGTGGACATGGGTGTGCCTGTCACAGATTTAGAGCTTTAAACCCTTATGCAGTATCCATCACTGGTGCTCTCATACAGGTTGGCAGGTTCCACATGATGTTACACAATGAAAACTAGGGAGTGGAACAAAAACCTCCAAATCATCAGCTGACAGTTTTTTCAAGATCCTTCAGGATCCACTGTGACAATTTTATCAATGCATGCAACAAAAGGCTGGTGTGAAGATCAAGAGAGGCCTTCCGTTCCGTTTACAAGGTTCCATGCTTACCCTCTAGAGTATGCTGTAACATAAGCACTTTGTGCTTGCATTTCTCCCCAGATGGTTTTATTTTTAAAAAAAATCTTAATCTAATATGGCTGTCTCCACATCTCTCATTTTTCATTAATAACACGACATGGGCCTTCTGACTCATAACCATCTAATTAATTCAACTGTTTAAGAAGCTGCTTCTGAACACTTTTAGATTTCATGGTAAGGCTTTAATTTCCACATTCTTTTGCTTTTTTGTAGCTTCAGGTCATCCTCACTGCTTCTTCTGCCACCTGGAGCTTGGCTCAGACCGGGAAGTGCCTTCCAGTTTTGTCTGCTATGCGGACGTGGAGTTTGACATGCCAACCACTTCAGCATCCAAAGCCACCATTCGGTCCATCTCGGTGGAAGGAAAGACAGATGTCAGGAAGTGGGTCAACTATTCAGCACATTATAGTTACAAGGTATGACTGAGCTGCTGACAGCCAGTTGTATATGCATTTTTTCTTCCAAGATTGGGACACGGCATAAGTGGCTTGACGTTTGTTTGTTTTTTTTGCAAATAAAACTCTTGATAGCATACCTCCTAGCTGGATCACTAGCTTCAACAAACAAGTATTAACCAATGTAAGTTGTCTACCTTAAATGTGCAGTGCATTTGCAGTAGAAGCTGTAGCTCAGCAGCAAAGCATATGTCTTGCATGAAAAAGGCCCCAGGCTCAATCCCTGGCACCTCCAGTTAAAGTAGGGCTGGGATGGTCAACTTCCACTGTTCTGGGGGTCAATTTCCACCACCACCCCATCACCAGAAACAAGCAAGGGCTACTCCCTCCCTGGAGTTTGTGCCACTGCACTGCCAGAAAAAAAAAGTCAATTTTCCTTTAAAACAAGCCATGTGGGAAGCTCATGCCTTGTTTTAAAACAAAATTGCAATCCCTGGATGCTCCCAAGGGTGCGATTTTGCTTTGAAACAAGACATGTGCTCCCCACATGGCTTGTTTTAAAGGAAGATCAGTGTTTGTTTCCCATCACTTCAGCACTGAACTTTGGCAGGAAATTCAGCAGCAGGGCAGCGGGGGCTGCGAACTCAGCCATGTGTGGCCCACCCCTTAGCTAAAGGGTCTCTCAGATAGCAAGGATCCAAAAGACCCTTGGGGAGCCACTGCAGATCAGAGCAGACAACACCAAGCTAGATGAACCAATGGTCTGACTTGGTGTAGGGCAGCTTTTACTTTCATAAATCTGGTGGAAAGGAAAAATGCATCTGATATTCTAGCTGTGCTTGTTATAGGAACAGTTTTGGGGTGGGTTGCAGAAGAAAGGCAGAGATTGCAGCACTAAGTCCCCCCTTGAGCCCCATCATGTTCTGATTTATATCCACTGAACCTGGATGTCTTTTCCATCAAACAGAACATCATGACACTAATTCCATGCTTCCTTCATTGCCCACTGTACAGCTATACTGCTAACAGTTTGGAGCAGGATGGGGGTGGGGATGCTTTAGCTGTGGTCTGTCCTGCTTTGGCAAATGGGAGATGCAGGCGAGTATTGGCCATCCTTGCTTTCAAGCAAGTTGCTGTGGACTGAGGACACCAGGAAAGAGAAACTAGGTAGAGCTTTCATTCTTTTCCAAAACTCTTTCACCTTTCTTTCCTTATCAGGTGGAAATAGAGCAGAAAAAGAGCTTGAATCCAGATATGATGGGAGAAGACACTAATAACCCCAAGGGATGTGCTGTACAGTGAAGGAAAGTTCCACCTAGAGTTAAAACAGTAAAATCAACAGGACTTGAAGAGAAAACACAGCACCTCACTCCTGCTGTCAGAAGAGCCGGGAAGTATTTGGAATGTCGTGGGGGTCCCTTGCCCTCTGTGACCTTACTTAGAGAGGATGCTCCTTTGAGATTTGTTTACAACAGCCTGGTGGCTTTGGTAGAAGCACACTAAGTATGTAGGCTTGCAATTCAGTCAAACCTGCCTCCATCCCTACTACTAATCTTCCTCCAGTGAAATAACGGTATTGTGACAGCCACAACTCAAAGAAAAGCTGTAGCCCTAGTCTTGTTAACAATCTTTTTCCTTCTGTGCACTTGACACTTGCTGAAAATTCAGTCCTCAGAAGAGTTCTTCCAGGTGGTCTGCAACAGCACTGAGGGGGATGGCAGTATAAAACATATACCACAGAATCCCTTTGTTTCCTATCATGTTCAGAGTTCACAATGAAAAGCTGAACAACCTTTCCTTTCAACCAATGTGAATGGAATCACTGGGAATTCCTGGAGGTAAAGGACAAGTGGTTTGCCCTTTCCTATTTGCCATCTCTAAGACAGAACATTTAAATATCGCACATTTTCCTTGGATGTTGGTCATCAGAAAGTTTCCTTTATTCAGTTAGTCTGTTGCTGGGGGCAGGTTATTCTTTAGACTTAACATAGTTATAGCTGCCAGTAGAGGGGACTGGACTGATATTTGAGCATTCTTGCCTTGGACAGTACTGGGACGAAATAGATCTCATTTGAACTTCTTTTTGGATGGTTAGGTGGACTGGTATACTGCTTATTACCCAGAGCAATGCTTCTGTGACAAACTACAGTTTATATTCTTGATAGGTATGGTGGAAAGGAGATGTTCTGTTTATTTTTTTGTAGATGCTGACAATGCTAATTTTATGTTCTGTCCCAACACCACATCTTATTTTAGAAAGACTGCAGTGTAACAGTTGTGTGTGCTGCCAGTAATTGTGTTATTACTTTGTTAATATGCAGACATAATGGCATTGAAGTCAGGGCTCTTTGAATTCGATGTCCACAGTAGTTTCATACAAATGCAGAAATTAACATCCTGAGAATGGGAGCAGGTGGGTTTAAAATTCAACTTTCTTGGCTGTGGAAAAAATATTGAAAATGTCTGGGCATGCCTACACAGGAGATTCAATGGGAAAACTTAGGGAAACCCTTTGCTGCTTTGTATCATATAGGTAAGCTCCCCATCCCCACAAGTTGTATTGAATTAAACCACCATGAAAATGGCAGAAAATGTACACCCTTTCTCATTCCAGAGATGGTGGTAGATTTTTGGCTCAGCTGTGGTGTGAATGGGCCATCACAGATATAATACCAGAGATAGAACTTCCATATCATCCATAACATAATAGCCAAGATCCAACTGTGTACATATGGAACTGTCTTTAAAAAGCAGTAATCATGTTTATCAACCATGTGGTGGTGAGGTGGAAACACAGAAACACTAAATCCAGCCCACCCACCCGTCTTCCCAACAGCTAATAAAGTGCTTTTGAAGAGAAATGTGTATGTGCAGCCGGATCAGGAAGAGAAACCTGTCTGCAGCACCCATTTGGGGACACGGCTCCTCACCTAGATGGGGATACATGTGCATACGGCCTCTAACTAGATTGGGGTAAATGTTTTTTCAGTGAAGTCCATTTATACATTCAAGGCGCCAATCATCATATATAATCAAATGTTGTATGGACTTATGTGAACCAGCCCGTGGCCTCAGTTAAAAGCTGACCCAAAAAGGTCTTGACAGCACTTTCAGAAGAAGCTTGGACTTTGACCTTTGGTAGCAGTCTCTGAAAATACTTATCTGCATGCCCTGATGTATAGACTTCATTGATTTATAATCAGAAAGTCACTTCTCAGCTGATCTTAGAAAAGAAAATTTGAGCAAGCGGGATCAATAGGGGAGAAGTTTTTCTCTCACTCATATGGAGCCTGACCTATTAAAGTTCTAAGGGTAAAAATCAGTACTTTGTTAATTGTGCCCAGATGTCCATTCATACCCCAGAGCTTCAAATTTAATGTGCTCTAAGCAACCAGCCCCCTTCAGGAGCTATCCTTATGTAGAATGCACTACAGTCCATTACAAGGGCATACATGATCCTTAGCAGGTGTAAATCCAAAATTAGCTGTAGTAGACCCAGAAGCCTCCTGTAGAAGTGAAGGAGCAGGAGGCAAGGCTGTAGTCCTGTGCAAGAGAGGCTGATACTTCTCACTGATGTTTATGCTCCTTACAAGTGAATCATCACCACTGACTGAGGGTGCTTCCAGATGAGGCTTTTATTGCACTATCACCTGCCTCATTCATGGAATTTTACAGGGGGAGCAGGGAGTTCCACATGTCATCATCTTCCCCTTTTAACCCTCCCATGTTTCTCCACCACTTCTTCCATCTTTTCTTTTACTGCAGAAAATCTGTTGAGAAAAAGACAGAATACCTGAACAATGCCTTCTAATTGGTAGTGCTAGGAGCTCTCCATTTGGAAGCACCCGGAGTACATCTGCCTTCGGTGGATGCACCTTCAATTGACTTATCAGTATCCAGTCCACTGTTCCAAAGAGTTACTGACTATAAAATACCACATGGTTTTAGACCTCCTTTTATAGACCAGGGATGAGCAACTTCGGGGGATCCATACCCTCCCCCCACCCCTTGCTGCACTCCTGCCACCACACCACAAAATTTGATGGCGGCAAAAAAACCACAGCGATTTGTCACCAATTTTCAGCAGCTAACAGCTATGGAAGGCTAAAACAGCCCAATTTAGCTTGGTAAGAAGCTAAATTGGGCCGTTTTAGCCTTCCCTCGCAGTTTGCCATTGAAATTTGTCAACATACCACCAGGATTTTGCCACCAGGAATTTTGGTGGGAGGTTGCATGCAACAATAAGTTGCATGTTGCTCACTCCTGTTATAGACAGAACCATTCTATGGTATTGCTAACTGTGCAGGAACTGTTGGAATCCCGTTCATGTATTGTGAAAATGCCCCCATCTCTTTGCTATTTCACTTGAAGCAACCGCAAAAGCCCTTAAAGCATTGCCAGCTTAAATTAAAAGGCCTCGTGTTGTTTTCAGCCTGGGTTTTTGCTGCCTCCATACAGACAAATTGTTTGTAACCTCTTGCACTATTGTGATTGAGTGGTTTTTTTAAACATATTTTGTAACAGGTTTCTACCTTTTGATGTTATACTATGAGAGAGTCTACACACTGGCTGATTCTTTAGAAATTTTGTTGTGACTCCCCCCCCCCCCCCACGCAGCATCTCAGAGAGATGCCATTTTGCATTTCGTTGTGGGAGAAACTGTTGAATAAATACAAATGAAATATCATCTTCACTGAAGTAATTTCTTCATTGTCACATTGCTTTAATTTCTCTGCACTGACATCCTGCATACAGATTAAAGGAAGACAAAGGTAATTTATAGCGCATAAGCAATAGGACTTCTTTTAAACCATGAAAGGGGCCAGGATTCCAAGATGCATGTGTATGGGTATTAAAAGACATATATCACGTCCACACTTTATGTGCTTGCTGTAGGAAACACTGAGTGACATTAGCGTTTCCTGCAGGAATCTTAACACGTTGTACGGTCTCTCCATGTGCAGTTTTTCTAAACGATAAGTCTAAAGAAAAGATCTGGGGATTTTTCATAAAATTCAGCATTGCTGAAATTATAGCTAAAGGTGTTGACTGTATTTGACTTATTGATATCAGCCATAAATCTTGCTAAAGAACTACTCACCTTTATTATCTCGTAGTATTTGATCCTGGGGCCTAGAGGCATCATAGCGAAATGAAGACTGTGGCAAGTGGAGAATAAGGCATCACTTGAAAGCTGTTCCAGCTGCCTGGGAGATGATAGATAGATAGATAGATAGATAGATAGATAGATAGATAGATAGACAGACAGACAGACAGACAGACAGACAGACAGAATCAGTAAGAGTCAGGTGCCTCTTCAAGTATAGAGGGAGCTGGTGGGGTGGGGTGCACTGGTGCCCATAGGCACTGTGATGCCAAGACACCAAGAAGGAGATCTTGATCTGATCATTTTCAATTTATAAAATGCCAATTCCTTGTCATTGCAGAGCGTTTCCAAATGGAAGGGTTTGTAACATCAGCCTTCATTTACATTACTCCCTTGGCTTGTGCAGGTCCCAAAGGAAGAAACTTGTTCCCCTGGCTTCATCATGACCCCGGGGGTGGGGGGGTGTCTGGTGCCAAATGCCTTCAAACAACTTAGGCTGGCATAACAGGTGCAATTTAAAGCTCTTCTGTTATCATCTGGGAAAGTTCCCTATTTCACTCCCCCGCTCACCTACCCTGAAAGCTGGTCCTTCCTGCTCAGAAACTAGACTCAGATGCAATCCCACAGTGCAGTGTAGAGCCCTGCTTTTGCACATTCCTTGCCCACTTGTCCTTTTGCCCCTAGCAACACAAATCAAATGTCCATGTATACAAGGCAAGATTTCACCTTATTTACAAGGCTGAGATTTCATTTCTATCGTTCCTTCTGGGTTTTTAAAAAATATGTTTCAGGGCTGTTGAGCACTTTTAAATACAAATAAAATCTTTAAAGTGGCTGCAGATTGGAGATGTGGAATGAGAGGGAGAGAAAAGGACACAGATCAGTAATGACTCTGAGAGCAGCTGCCAGTCAGTGTAGAGCAGGGGCAGGCAAGCCTTTTGAGCCCGTGGGCATATTTGGCAATTTGAGAAATTGACCTGGGCACCACGACAAATTGGGTGCACCACAGATGAAAGCATCGGCCCAAAGGCACACACCATCTTCATTTCATAAGAATGTTTCCTCGTGTGGCCCAGAGGCCTTCACAGGAAAAGAAGTTAGGAGCAGCTACAGGCCCTCACTTTGCTTTGAAGTAATCTCAGCTGCCAGTAGGAAACTGTTATTAAAAAGAAAAGTGGGAGAGGTAGTGCACCAAGAAAGGTATTTGAGGGCGCACTGGTGCCCACAGGTACCATGTTGCCTACCCTAATGTAGAATATACCAAGTTAGATTGACTACTGGACTCATTCACTATAAGGCAGCTTCCTATGTTCGCACCATGTGGCTCAGATTTATTTTCAACTCTTAAAATATGCCTGTTAATACTGATCAAAATTAAATTTCCCTAAGGAGAAGTTAAAATGTTTTTAAAACCATTCCTACAGGGGTGTGGCGGGGGGATGGTCGGCAAAGGACTAAAAATGTGCTTTGCACAGAAGAGCTGTTTACAATAACAAAAAAAAAATGCTAGAAGTTTGAAATGTGACTAACTCCATCTGCCCACATAGACATCAAATAACCCAATCCAAGTGCATTTAAAACTGCATTTCTCTTTCGTACATGGAGCTGTGGCCAATGTTATCACAGTGCTAGTGCTAACGGTGTTGCACTAGTGTAACCCAGTGCTGATGCAACATCGTTCGTGCTTGGTAGACAAAATGGAAAAGTATTTGCCACTGAAATTGGGTAGCAAACAGAACCACCAAAATTTGGTAGCAAATCATGGCTTTTTCCCTTTGCAAGCATTAATGATGTTGTGCTAGCATTGGCTTATGCTCATGCAGTGTCATTAGCACTAGCACTGTGACAGCACTGGATACTGCCCATGTGCATAAACCAAGGAAAGAGGCTCAAAAGCACATGTCAAATTAGTTGCGGACATGAAGATCTATAGGTTTCTCTATTGTTTGATAATGATTTGTCACTCAAGCCAAGATCTTTCAAAGAACCATCATGCAAAAAACTGAAGCAGAGGGGACTCCTAAGCACAAACCTAAATCCTAACTGAAAAAGTAAGTTGGAATACTCTCTTCACCTACTTGAGCCTTCTTGGTTCAAGCCAAAATGAAGAGTTGCTGTAGCTCCCAATATGTTTCATTTTTCCTTGTGAGGAACGTTTTTGCCACCTTGTGGTCTGATGTTAGTATTATAACCCCAATGGTGAAAAACACCAGAAACAGCAATCAAAGGCAATAATTAACGCAAGATAACATTGCACTATACATTTTTTATAATATAAAATGACCTGATACACAGAGATTGTTAAGAAGTAATTAAATTACTGTATTACAAGGACCCCCTTCATGGATCACTGCCTTGTTGTGGCGAAGGGGCTTGCGTAACTCAGTGAAGCCATAAGCTATGCCGTGCAGGGCCACCCAAGACGGACAGGTCATGGCAGAGAGTTCTGACAAAATGTGGTCCACTGGAGAAGGAAATGGCAACCCACTCCAGTATTCTTGCCAAGAAAACCCCATGGAACGTATCACAAGGCTAAAAGATATGACGCCAGAAGATGAGCCCCTCAGGTCGGAAGGTGTCCAATCTGCTACTGGGGAAGAGCAGAGGGTATTTCCAAGTAGCGCCAGAAAGAGTGAAGCAGCTGGGCCAAACCCGAAAGGACACTCAGCTGTGGATGTGTCTGGTGGTGAAAAGAAAATCCGATGCTGTAAAGAACAATATTGTTTAGGAACCTGGAATGTCAGATCAATGAATCAAGGTAAGCTGGAAGTGGTCAAACATGAGATGGCAAGATTGAACATCGACATCTTGGGAATCAGCAAACTAAAATGGACAGGCATGGGCGAATTTAATTCAGGTGACCATCATATCTACTATTGTGGGCAAGAATCCCTTAGACGAAATGGAGTAGCACTCATAGTCAACAAAAGGGTGGGAAAAGCAGTACTGGGGTACAATCTTAAAAATTATAGAATGATCTCAGTACGAATCCAAGGCAAACCATTCAACATCACAGTAATTCAAGTCTATGCCCCAACCACTGAGGCCGAAGAAGCTGAGGTTGATCGGTTCTATGAAGACCTACAACACCTTCTAGAACTAACACCAAAAAAAGATGTCCTCTTCATCATAGGGGATTGGAATGCTAAAGTAGGAAGTCAAGAAATCACCGGGATAACAGGCAGGCATGGCCTTGGTGTACAAAATGAAGCAGGACAAAAGCTAATAGAGTTTTGCCAAGAGAACATGCTGATCATAGCAAACACTCTTTTCCAACAGCACAAGAGGTGACTCTACACATGGACGTCACCAGATGGTCAATATCGAAATCAGATTGATTATGTCCTTTGCAGCCAAAGATGGAGAAGCTCCATACAGTCAGTAAAAACAAGACCTGGAGCTGACTGTGGCTCAGATCATGAGCTGCTTCTTGCAAAATTTCGGCTTAAATTGAAGAACGTCGGGAAAACCACTAAACCGTTCAGGTATGACCTAAATCATATCCCTGATGAATATACAGTGGAGGTGAGGAATAGATTTCAGGGATTAGACCTGATAGACAGAGTGCCTGAGGAACTATGGACGGAGGTCCGTAACATTGTTCAGGAGGCAGCAACGAAATCCATCCCAAAGAAAAAGAAATGCAAGAAAGCAAAGTGGCTGTCTGATGAGGCTTTACAAGTAGCTCACGAAAGAAGGGAAGTGAAAAGCAAGGGAGAAAGGGGAAGATATACCCAACTGAATGCAGAGTTCCAGAGAATAGCAAGGAGAGACAAGAAGGCCTTCTTAAATGAACAATGCAAAGAAATCGAGGAAAACAACAGAATGGGAAAGACTAGAGATCTCTTCAAGAAAATTGGAGATCTCAAGGGAATGTTTTGTGCAAAGACGGGCATGATAAAGGACAAAGAAGGCAGGGACCTAACAGAAGCAGATGAGATTAAGAAGAGGTGGCAAGAATACACAGAAGAACTATACAGGAAAGATCTGAATGTCCCTGATAGCCATGATAGTGCGGTCACTGAACTTGAGCCGGACATCCTAGAGAGTGAAGTCAAGTGGGCCTTAGGAAGCATTAGTAACAACAAAGCTAGCGGAGATGACAGTATTCCAGCCGAGCTATTTAAAATCCTAAAAGATGATGCTGTTAAAGTGCTACATTCAATATGCTAACAAATCTGGAACACTCAACAGTGGCCACAAGACTGGAAAAGGTCAGTTTACATTCCAATTCCAAAGAAGGGCAATGCCAAAGAGTGTTCAAACTACCGCACAATTGCGCTCATTTCACATGCCAGCAAGGTGATGCTTAAAATCCTACAAGCTAGGCTTCAGCAGTATGCGAACCGAGAACTACCGGAAGTACAAGCTGGGTTTCGAACAGGCAGAGGAACTAGAGATCAAATCGCCAACATTCGCTGGATCATGGAGAAAGCAAGAGAATTCCAGAAAAACGTCTATTTCTGCTTCATTGACTACGCTAAAGCCTTTGATTGTGTGGATCACAACAAACTGTGGCAAATTCTTAAAGTGATGGGAGTACCAGACCACCTTACCTGTCTCCTGAGAAACCTGTATGAGGGTCAAGAAGCAACAGTAAGAACCAGACATGGAACAACCGATTGGTTCAAAATTGGGAAAGGAGTACGCCTAGGCTGCATATTGTCACCCTGCTTATTTAACTTATATGCAGAGTACATCATGAGAAATGCCGGGTTGGATGAATCAGAGGTCGGAATTAAGATTGCTGGGAGAATTATCAACAACCTCCGATATGCAGACGATACCACCCTAATGGCAGAAAGCGAAGAGGATCTCAAGAGCCACTTGTTGAGGGTGAAAGAGGAGAGTGCAAAAGCTGGTTTGAAACTCAACATTCAAAAAACGAAGATCATGGCATCTGGCCCCATCACTTCCTGGCATATAGAAGGGGAAGAAATGGAAGCAGTGACAGATTTTACTTTCTTGGGCTCCAAGATCACCGCAGACGGTGACTGTGGCCATGAAATTAAAAGACGCTTGCTCCTTGGGAGGAAAGCTATGGCCAACCTAAACAGCATAGTAAGAAGCAGAGACATCACCTTGCCGACAAAGGTCTGTCTAATCAAAGCTATGGTTTTCCCAGTAGTAATGTATGGCTGTGAGAGCTGGACTATAAGGAAGGCTGAGCGCCGAAGAATTGATGCTTTCGAACTGTGGTGCTGGAGAAGACTCTTACGAGTCCCCTGGACTGCAAGGAGCTCAAATCAGTCCATCCTAAAGGAAATCAACCCTGAGTGCTCATTGGAAGGACAGATCCTGAAGCTGAAGCTCAAATATTTTGGCCACCTAATGCGAAGAGAAAACTCCCTGGAAAAGACCCTGATGCTGGGAAAGACTGAAGGCAAAAGGAGAAGGGGATGGCAGAGGATGAGATGGCTAGATAGCATCACGGATGCAATGAATATGAACTTGAGCACGCTCCGGGAGAGAGCGCAGGACAGGAAGGCCTGGCATGCTATGGTCCATGGGGTCACGAAGAGTCGGACACGACTGAACGACTGAACAACAACAACAACAATTACAAGGACACAAACTCCATACGAAAATATCTGATTGATGTCACATACTGCCAGATAATGGCCTGGACGTCCCACAACTCAGTGAAGAACAAATTTAATAATATTTATTTTATTTTGCAAACATGTTACCCGCTTTTTATTATAAAACAATCCCAAAGTGGGGTGCAAAACCAGCAGATAGTAACCAGTGACAGTACTAATTTTCCACAAAATTCGATCATGACCTAAACCAAAGTGAACCTCAGCTGCCCATATAAATCTTCCACAGGTAAATTATTTGGTTAAAATGCAACAATTGCAACTACCATGCAGTTTCTCAGTGTCGGTAGTTTTCACCTTTTGGCTTACAGTTCACATAGGACAACCTTTTTTTGTTTGTTTGGTATTGGCATTAGCACCTTCCAAAAACGTAGAGAAATGGGTCAATAACCATGCAATGGCTCTGTAACCAAAGAAGCTCAGGAAAAGGAGGCAAAAGTTTAGGAGCTGGCACCAGCACTGAAGAAAGATAGCAGCTTCAGCTGGGAGAAGGTGAAGAAGCAGCAGTCTAGCTCTCAAGGAGAGAAAAAGGGCAGCTGGGGGAATTACCAAGGCAGAATAAGAGGAGGAAGCATTGGCAGTGGGAAGCATTACGCTTCATGGAGAAGACGGAAGGACTGTGGGTGGCAGCTGTGCAATGAAGTCTGTGGGGAAAGCAAGGCATACAAGTACATTTCCAGGCCGTCTCACTAGTCCTAGTCTGATATTCTGACCGCACTAGCTCTCAGAGGTGGAGACATCAAAAGGGTGATTTATATAATATGTTATAGTGAAAGTTAGATTTTAAAGCAGAAAGCTGGCAGATTAGGCTATGCAGTGGCTATGCACATTTGCAGAGCTGGAAGGTCTGCTGTTCAAATCTCCCTCTGGCTATAAAGTCACTCAGCTCCCTGTCTGCAGTACAGGGATAGTAATTCTGGCCTGCCTTACAGGTTGCTATGACTGAGATAGTAATACAAAGGTAGTCATGCTGGCCCATGGGACGGGTGAGGAGGATCCAAAATCCACAGTTGGGCAATACCTTTATTTTTAGGACCAACCAAACTTCCACAAATTGTGCAAGCTTGTGAGTTCTCCAGAACTCTTCCGCAAGCTAGCTGGTACAAAAAGCAAGGGGTGGGGGTGAGGGAAACAGAAACGCTCAAAAAATATGGCCAGATATGGTGGCCATGAGGTCTGCAGTTTAGATAGGCCCAGTCTCAGAATGAAGATTTCCTTCCCTCCTGCTCAGACACGCCCCAGCTAGATGGGTGAAAAAGTCCATCTAGCCAAAATGCAGAGCAGGAGGAGCACAGAGGCAAAGATTGCCTCCACCACTTTTCCTGCTGTGTGTAGGATGCCCTTAAGCCTCTGAGTTCTGAGGCTTAGGGGCATCGCCATAGGACTGCACCCAAAATGTAACAGGATTGTTCCGAGCACCATTTCTAAAACATTTTTGATAACTTGGAGAAGAACATCTGAATTCAATTCAGTAAATCTGTGAACCACATAATCCATAATCCTGATCTGGCACCCTCCAGATGTGTTGAAGTGCAAACCCCTCCCCCCAACATCTCAGTGTCATGCTGACTGGGGATGACTGCAGTTGTAACCCAATGCATCTTGGGGGTGCCATAGCAAGGAACAACATCAGATACGTTTCTAGTTAGTTTTTTGTGCTGCAGTTTTGTCTTGAATATTGAGCAGTTCTGATAGCACAGCACTGTAGCTACCATCACTCTTGTGATATTATTGCATCATGACATTGTCTGACCCTCACCACTGACAGGAAGTCACACAGTCTTCCCAGTTGGAAGACTCTCTTCCGCATGAGGGATGGCAATACTCACAGATGCTGCTCTGGTAAAGTTTGAAGCTGGAAGAGTGCATCCACAAGTGCACAAGGGCACAATGAAGCCTGGAACATCACTCTAGTGGATAAATGGTCCCATCAGATAGGTGTCAGTGGGCAGTCAAAAATCAGACTACCTTCTGGAGTCATGCTTCATGGAGTTGTGGTTGGAGCTGTGGCTCAAAGGTGTAGAAAAGCTCCTAGTGGAGGCCATGCCTGAAGAGCATAGGAACGTGCCTATTAAGGGAAATAGTAACCTGGTGGACTCCGGGGGTCAGGATTCCTTTAGCTCTCACTTTATTTATAAGCCCAAACACACACAGAGGAGAGGCTTCAGTCTACAGCTTTTAATCCATTACTTCACAGGGTCATACAGATGCAAATTCTCAGTGACTCTCAGTCTACAAAGGAATGCCTTCAGGGGAAACAAAAGGAAGTTGCGAGACTTGCAACTTGAAGAGGGAGGGGGTCTGACTAGCCTAACTTAAGGTGGGTGAGGTCCCTCGCTTCTTGTGAGGCCTATAAGCACAGCTTTTCACGCAAGGCCAATCGTGTAGACGGTCTAAGTTCCGCCCCAGCCTTCTCTCTCTTTGCTCTGTGCCTGGCATCTATTAGGTCATACTCCCCAGACCCTGCCTCCTCCTGTTTGCTGCCTCTCACGGGGGAGTGTGAAGAGGGACCCTCATCCTCAGCCAGCTGGATGTTTGTAACCTGGGAAGCCAGTTTGTAACCTGGGAAGCCTGGGAAAACACCTCCCCCATGTCTGGTGGTTCTCCTTCAGAATCTGAACTGCTATCCCACTCCCTGCACTCAGAAACACCCCTGACATCGGGCCTTAACAAAAAGATGATAGTGTAATGGCTGCACTTACTTCTTCCTTAAATCAGCCTCAAATAGTGATGTCTTGGTTATCAGAAAAAAATTATTATCTCCACTAAACTAAAGTGCAGTTCATTGACTGTACAGGGTTTGTGCATATTATTAGCGTTGTTGCTACACTGAAAACAGAATAAAAGTTAAGTTTAAAAATCCACCATAGATGGAGCCTATTGCGCTGCTCCTCCCACTCTTGCCTGTCTGGGAAGAAGGCAGAGTGAAGCAGTCGCCTCAGACGGCAGAGACTGAAAGGCGGCAGCAAGGTTTTAGAAGAGGGAACCTTCTTCCAAGCAGCCTGCCCTGTGTCCCCTAAGCTAGCCTGCTGCCTTCAGGTGCAGCAGAAGATGCTGTTTCATTGCCATGGTTGAAGGAACAGTCCAGTCGGCTTTTATGCATGGAATGGGAGAAGACAGCATCTTGTTCTTCACCTCAGGTTGCAAAAGGTCTTTGGACAGCCCTAGAAAAAGGATGAAGTTTGGGTTGAAAGGACCCATGCAGCTGGCTGTAACCACAAGGTTCTGATGTCCGAATATCACTGTAGCAGAGTGGGAAGAAGCCCTGGGAAGCAAAGGGATGTACGAAGGGTCCCGGGGTTCCATTCTATGCTGGAGAATGACCAGCACAGGTGACATTGTTATTACCAGTGAATCTCTTTCTCATTATGGTCAGTAGGATATGAAGTCCTCCCCCTTTGGATGAGAGGAAAGAAATAGCTTTGAGCAAAGGGGGAGGCATTCCCCCTGCCAAGCTCCCAAAAGATGAATTCAACAGCTACACAAACACTAACAAGAGCCAATCAGGAGGGGCTCTCTTCACTATGACTTGCACTTTCAGCGCCTTTTGATGGGAGTTGATAACCTCCTGCTATGTCTCTCTGGCAGCTAGCCAAATAAAACATTCCAGTCAACCAAGCCAGGCCCAACTTACATACACATGCTTACATGCTGCCTGGGGCTTGAGTGATGACAGATGAGGAACAGTTGCTGCCAATGCCCGAGGCTCATCTGTCATAGAAAAGGAAAACATCAGAGTTTGCTGAAACAAATTGGTGGCCTGGCATGATAGGTTAACAATAGGTTTAAAATCTGAATCAATTTAAGGGCGCAATCCAATCACCCTTCACACTGCCTGCCAACCAGCCTGCACAAATCCTGCTACCACCACCACCACCCCTTGTCGCCAGATCTCCCACAATGAAGAGTTGTGTTCGCAAGCCATGGTGCATACCTAACAGCAAGCATAAGAGAACACTTGAATTGGGCCCCAAAACTTCACCCAGCAAAGAGCGTATATATTCACTTGGATTATATGGTCACTTAGCAACAGCCATTCCATCAAGCTGAGGGAGACAAGAAGCAGAGCCACTCTATCATCTCTGCTGTGAGATCAGATCCATTTGACGACTCCTCTCCCCTGAACTGTTTCCATTCCAGTTGGTCACTATAAGAACTACTATGTAACTGTACGGACTGGTGCCAGGGTTTCTTTATTTTTCTCTTCCCTCCTCATCCCTTTTTCCTTTTATGTCTTTTAGATTGTAGGTCTGTAGGCAAGGATGATGATGATGATGATGACTGATCTTTTGTAAGCTGCTCTGGGAGCCTTTTTGGCTGAAAAGCAAGGTAAAAAGGTTTTAAATAAATAAATGTTAGAGAGACGCAGGCAGGCAGGCGGGCAGACCACACACACCCCAATTTGAGAGCATTCAGCTCTGGAGAACAACCTGTGTCAATAGTTTTTCCTGTAATACAGCTTCACGGGTGCTCCAGTTCTCCATTTCTTAATTATTTTTAATTTGAGGCATAAAATTGGGTGGTACAGTAGTGATTTGAACCAATGGATCTTAATGATATAGGGCGGAATACAAATGTAATTAATTAATTAATTCATTAATGGTTCAACTTGGGTTACAGCTGTGCCATTTTAGGTTTTGGTGAAGCAGGACCAAACAGACTGGAAGAAAAAAGCATTTAGGGCAGGGAGACTAAATCAGAGGATATCTGAGGGATGAGGTTGCAAAGACTTGCAATGGTACAGAAGTAATGCAATGGGGTATTAAGAGAATGGGGGTAATGGAGATAGTGATGCAGAAAAAAGGAGCAACTTTGAGGTGGTGTTATAAAGCCCATGATCTGAGACCGAGGGTCTCTTTCTTATTAGCTCCCCACCACAAGCACAGGAAAACCCCAGAGGAGATTGCTCCCATTCACACTTCTTGGGTCATTAGTGGATGCTTATGGTCCATTCCTCTGCCCTGAAGAATCTCAAGTAGCCCAAGGAAGGTTTGCTCTCCACGGTCCACCTGATTGCCTGGGTCCCCCCCCCCCTCTTCCCTAGCACCTTTCTTCAATTTTCAGAGATAAAAAAGGACTCATTTTCCCCATGCAGGTTCTCTGTTACTGGAATGCTTGCTACAATCTGCCAGGGATGCTCCAGGCCATAGGCATGAAAGGAGAAAGTAATAAGTCTGCTCAAGATATTGTATAGTACAGCTATATATTTTTCTTTCTTTAAGGCAAATGCATATTTCTTTCACTTTCTTATACCAGCTTTGTTCTTTTAACTAGAACTCCGAAGTTGGTACAATCCTATGCTTGGTTAGCCACAAAAACTACTACTGCTCTTGGCTGGGGAATGCTGGGAGTTGTAGGACTTTTTTCTGTCTAAACATGCATAGGATTCCACCTTAAGTTTATTTTGCATAGCCATTGGACCTGCCATTTCGCCCACACTAAAGCTTTTAAGGGCGCAACCTTATGCATGTTTAGACAGAGAAAAGGCCTACAACTCCCAGCATGCTGGGAGTTGTAGGCCTTTTCTCTGTCTAAACATGCATAGGATTGCACCGTAAGGGGTTTAAAGGAAGCCTGTAAAATGCTCTGACCTCCACCAGGGAATACCTCAGGTCTGAATTGTCTGCTGTCAAGTTGTCAAGTCTGAATGTTCAGACCAAGGAATTAAAATGTGAATGGTGGGAGCACTACCCAGGATATAATACCAAGAGCCTCTTGCAGCCTGTCCTACCTCGAAAGGGCAGGAGGGAAGTACATGCACTCATATTAACAGTGACCCAAAGTAATTACTGATTTTGGCTAGGGAGGTAAATGAAAACTTTGACATGATGGAGGGACTTTCAAAGAATGTGCTCTTCCTCTGACATGATGCTATGTTTCTATGTATGATTAATGCAATTAGGTTAAGGACAAGTGGGGGCAGTAATAAAATGTTGCAGTGTGGAGCACTCCTGTTCCAGCCAGCCATGCCCCCTTTCAGGAAATGCCACTCCTCATGATTCTCCATTTCTGTTGTTTTTGCCCTCAAGCAGTAAGCCAGCCAGCGTTCCATGCCTGAGCATGTTCAGTCCCCAGTGGACTGTTTTGGGGCTGCCTCCTCCCATGCTTAAGACTGTTTCCCCTAAAGTTGTGTGTGTGGGGGTTCTTTTTGTATTTTTTACATAAGGAGTCACTGTAGTGTAGTGTGATGGTTAGAGTGTTGGACGGGGACTGGACAGACCAAGATTCAAGTACCCCCTTGGCCATGAAGCTCACTGGGTGACTTTGGGCCAGTCACTGACTCTCAACTTGACCTACCTCACAGGGTTGTGAGAATAAAATGGAAGAAGGGGATGATCATGTACACCACCCCGGGTTCCTTGGAGGAAAAGGTGGGATATAAATTTTACAAATAAACCAATACATAAAATAAAATAAGGACTATCTAGGCTATTAGTATATCTGATGTGTCCCAAAAAAAGCAATCCTTGAAGTGAATAAAAATAGGAAAATTGCCCTCAGAGTGATTTGAGTGGCACATCCCTGATTTAGCACTTCATGCACAGATACCACACAGACCACCAGAGTGTTAAGATTGAACCAATGACACTGCCTCCAAATCTTAATCCAACCTATTGTCCTTTGTGTTCAAAAATAATCTTAAATTTCTAAGGAAATATTTTAAAGGTGCTGGACAAGGCTAGAGGGACAGTACACATGGTGAATGTCCACATGCACAACTAAAGTATACCACATACAGTCAGCCAAGTTAGGCTTCTGTATGCTTCAGCAAATGTGAAGCCAGGAAAGTGAGCAGAAGTTGGACATGACTTGTGAAACTCCAGAAATAGTACTTTAGAATACAGCCATAGCACGATCAACTGAAAACAGCTCATGCTAGCAACTTTCTAGAAAGCTTAAAACTTGCTTTGCATTTAGGAGAACCATTTGCAGCTGTGTTCAATAGCACACATGCATCTCAAATGCACCAGGCTTCTGCTCTGAGCTACTGGCAAGAGAAAAACCACAAGATCTAGCTGTGTGTGTGTGTGTCTGTCCCCACCCCCTCTACAAAAATATTGATTGATACTACAGCCATAACCTAGTATTTTCAACCTACATCATAACAAGAGTCTCAGCCATCTGTATTCACCATAGAACACAGATGGTGTTGAAACTGGCCAACCGCTGGGGAAGTTCCTGTCTACAGATAACCAGAAATGCCAGGCAATGAAGGAGCAAGTTTAAAAATTATAAAATGTCACAAGGTAATGTGATTTGCGGGGGTGGGGGAGGTCTCTTCATTAACATGTCCCAGTTTCAGGCTGTAATCCTAGACACACTTACCTGGGCATAAATCTAATTTGATTTAATAGGACATATTTCTGAGTAGACAAACATAGGCTTGTGCTGTTGGCCTCCATTGTGGGCAAAAGCACATCAATATGTATTATTGTAGTTATTCAATATAATAATCAGCCCCTAAGGCATTTACTTCCCGCTCAGAAAATTGCTTCTTAGCCAATTGACTTAGGAAACAATCCTATACATGTTTAGACAGAAAAAGTCCTACAATTGGCTGTGGTACGTTCACAGTTGTAGGACTTTGTTCTGTCTAAACATGCACAGGACTGTGCCTCCTAAAATAAATGTGTTATTCTCCTTAAATAACAAATGACTAACTTTGAGAACTTCCTGCAGTAAGGGCGCAAACCTATGCGTGTTTAGAAAGAAAAAAAGTCCTACAACTCCCAGCATTCCCCAGCCAGCCATGCTAGCTGGGGAATGCTGGGAGTTGTAGGACTGTTTTTCTTTCTAAACATGCATAGGATTGCACCCTAAGTTTCCTAACAGTTACAGTTAAAGAAAAAAAAATGCAATATACTGAAGATGTTGAAATCAGTTTTGATGATGATTTATTCATAGCCCTGGTCGGATTACAAAAGTTAAAACATTAAAACACAATATACAAAGTTTAAAAGCCATTTACATAAAAGCATATGCATAATATATACAAACAACATATAACTAAAAACAACTTTGAGCTAAAAACAATTTAACAAAAAATAAAAAATAAAAATCCAACAATAAAGCAACACAGCTTAAAAACAGTATACAAGAGTCAGCAAAAGGAACAAGAGTTCTAAAAAGAGAAAGCCTGCCAGAATAATAGAGTCTTTAGTGCCTGCTTAAAAAACTTCAACGAGGTCAGCAGGCATATTTCAACCGGCAGGTCATTCCACAAATGAGGCACAGTGAAGGAAAAGGTCCTCTTGTGTGTGGCTGCCAGTCTCACATTAGGCAGCTGCAGCAGAGAGCCCTCAGAGGACCTTAGGTGGTGGACTGGGACGTAGGGGAGAAGGCGCTCCCTGAGGTACCTTGGACCTAGACCATGTAAGGCTTTAAAGGTAAGAACCAGCACTCTATATTTTGCTCAGAAACAAATTGGCAGTCAGAGTAAGGATTTTAAAACCGGTGTAATATAGTCACCACAGGATGTCCCAGAGACCAACCTGGCTGCCATATTTTGTGCCAGATGAAGTTTCCAAACTAAATATATAGGCAGCCCAAAGTACAACACATTACAGAAATCAAGCCTAGCAGTTACCAGCACGTGCACCACCGTTACGAGGTCCACATGTTCCAGGAATGGGCATAGCTGGCGTATCAGCCGAAGTTGATAACAGGCACTTCTCACCATTGCCTCCACCTGGGGTGCCAGGAGCAGGGTTAGATCAAAAAGCACCCCCAGGCTATGAACTTGCTCCTTCAGGAGGAGTGCAACCCCATCCAGAACTAGCTGACATACCTCAATACCTGAATTAGGACCTTTCACAATGATCACCTCTGTCTTGCCTGGATTCAACTTCAGCTAGTTCTCCCTCATCCAGCGCATTACCGAGTTCAGGTAATTTCATTCAGAGGAGTCATACCTTCCTTGGATAACGATATTAAGGAGAAATAGATTTGGATGTCATCAGCATACTGATAACACCTAGCCCCAAACCTCCTGATGATCTCTCCCAGCGGTTTCATGTAGGTATTAAACAGCATTGGGGATGGAATGGTGCCCTGAGGGACTCCACATAATAGTTCCTTTTTCAAGGAACAACTATCCCTGAACAACACCATCTGGAACTGTCCTGAGAGAAAGGAGTGGAACTACTGCAGAGCAGTGCCCCCAACTCCCTCAGGCAATCCAGAAGGATACCATGGTCGATGGTATGAAATGCAGCTGAGAGATCCAAAAGAATCAACAGGGGTCCATTCTCCCTATCGATTCCCAGGAGAAGATCATCCATCAAGGCGACCATGGCAGTCTCAACTCTGTATCCTGCTCTGAAGCCGGTTTGAAATGGGTCCAAGTTTGGTTTCATCCAAGACTGCTTGGAGTTGAATGGACACCACCTTCTTCATTACCTTGCTCCCAAACAGTAAATTACTTACTGAACTATAACTATTGAAGTCTAGGGGATCAAGGGAAGGCTTCTTCAGAAGCCGACTAACAATTGTTTCTTTCAGAGATGATGGGAAATTACCTTCCCTTAGGGAAGCATTAATAATATTCAGCAAAAACAGCTTTATCATCACCCCTCCCTGGAGTACAAGCCAGGATGGGCAGGGATCAAGAGTCAATTACGGACTGTAAATTATAAATTGCCCTGTTGCGTGGAATGACAACCATATGATCAGGGGTTTACTGGATGTTCATTACTAGAAAAGTACTGGATACCTAGCAGTACATGTTTTACCAGTCTGACCAGTAAAATACTGGCAGTTCAGCAAACCTAACCCCAACCAATATTCAAAGTGCTGGAGGGTCAGACAGTTGAGTTACACAGAACAGTCGATCAGAAGCAAAGTTTAGCATCACCTGCTCGCCACCATATAACCCTCCCCCTCCTAACCTGCACTGTCCTTCTCCAACATTTAATTACAGTGGTTAAAGGAGTACGACAAGGCTGCATATTGTCGCCCTGCTTATTTAACTTATATGCAGAGTACATAATGAGAAACGCCAGGTTGGATGAATCAGAGGTCGGAATTAAGATTGCCGGGAGAATTATCAACAACCTCAGATATGCAGACGATACCACCCTAATGGCAGAAAGCGAAGAGGATCTAAAGAGCCTCTTGTTGAGGGTGAAAGAGGAGAGTGCAAAAGCTGGTTTGAAACTCAACATTAAAAAAACTAAGATCATGGCATCTGGTCCTATCACTTCCTGGCATATAGAAGGGGAAGAAATGGAAGCAGTGACAGATTTTACTTTCTTGGGCTCCAAGATCACCGCAGACGGTGACTGTAGCCATGAAATTAAAAGACGCTTGCTCCTTGGGAGGAAAGCTATGGCAAACCTAGACAGCATAGTCAGAAGCAGAGACATCACCTTGCCGACAAAGGTCCGTCTAATCAAAGCTATGGTTTTCCCAGTAGTAACGTATGGCTGTGAGAGCTGGACTATAAGGAAGGCTGAGCACCGAAGAATTGATGCTTTCGAACTGTGGTGCTGGAGAAGACTCTTACGAGTCCCCTGGACTGCAAGGAGCTCAAATCAGTCCATCCTAAAGGAAATCAACCCTGAGTGCTCTTTGGAAGGACAGATACTGAAGCTGAAGCTCAAATATTTTGGCCACCTAATGCGAAGAGAAAACTCTCTGGAAAGGACCCTGATGCTGGGAAAGACTGAAGGCAAAAGGAGAAGGGGACGGCAGAGGATGAGATGGCTAGATAGCATCACCGATGCAATGAATATGGACTTGAGCACGCTCCGGGAGAGAGCGCAGGACAGGAAGGCCTGGCGTGCTATGGTCCATGGGGTCACGAAGAGTCGGACACGACTGAACAACAACAAATAGACTGCGGATTCCTAACTGAACACAACATGATGGAAGGAATAAAGACAAGGGAAAATGGATAGAGATGTGGAGACAGAAAGCCCCCTTATTTTATATTTTCCCGCCCCGCACATGGCGTCACTCACATGGAAACCGGAAATAAAAGTCTGTGGCTATCGTGTCGCTTCCTATCTCTATGGCGGTAATAGTTACAGCAGCAGACATAGAGGAAGAAATAAACTAGCATCGCTCACAGCATGAACTTCCTGTAAAAATGGAAAGCCACCGTTGCCCATGAGTCTGTAAGTGTGCCGAGTACCGTCGTTCTATCCTTTAGCATCTCTATGGCCACGCCCCGCCCCTCCTCCTCACCCTATATAAGTAGAGCGGAAAGGCAGCTCAGCCTGGGCCCGGAGCTGCCAGGAGCGGCGGCCGCGCTGTCGTTATGGCGGCACCCCACCTCGCAGCTACTGCTGCGGCACTTCGGCACCGCCGCGAGGCTTCCGCCTCGGTAGGTGTCATGGCGCCAGGAAGGCGGAAGCGGCTGGGCGGAGAGGAGGAAGAAGGACGGACACATCTCGCTCGCTCTCGCGGCGTTTCCCTCGCCCTCCCCTCCTCGGCCTCCCCCTTTCGCTGGCCGCTCGCGCAGCTGCTCGGCACTCGCTATATAAAGGGGCGAAGCAAGCGGAGCAGGCGGCTGGCGGCTGCAGCCCAAGGGCCGCCGTGTGAGGCCGGGCCGCGGGGGAGGGTGGCCGCCTCTGCGCCTTCTCCCTGCTGGCTTTCCCGTGAGCGGCGGGCGAGCTAGCGAGGCCGAGGGGGGCACCCCTGAGGCGAGACGGGGGCGAGCAGGCGGCGGCGGGAGGGAGGGGGCACTAGTTTACCTCAGCTCGCTCTCGTCTGAAGGCGGGGGGGCGTCGCGGGCTGCCTCAGCCGCCGCCCGCTCTCCTCAGCCGCCGCCGTTGGGGGTGTGTGTGTCCTGCCCGGGGGTGGCGCGGGACATGGCGAGCTCGGCTAATACAAACCCCGTGGTAAGGACGAGGGCCGCGCAAGGGCTTCTTCAAGGGGAGGCGGGCGGGAGGCCGCTCGGCTTGGGAGGGCGGCGGCGGCGGCGGGCGAAAGGGGGACGGCGGGCGGCGGGCGGCGGCAGACCCTCCCGGCCTCCGGCCGTCTCAGTGGGCAGGCGGGGGCGAGAGAGGGGCGGGGGCGACCGCGACCTCCGAGCCGCCCCTTGCGCGCTGCTCCGGGGGAGCCGCCGCGGGGTCTGGAGGGAGCCCGCTCCGCTCCTCGGCGGTGGGGGTGGGGGGAAGCTGGAGCGGCGGGATCCGGGTGCCGCAGCCGCCCCGCGCGCCTCTTTCCAGGCTGGGGAGTCGGGGGTGGGGGGAGCGGCGGCCTGTGTTCGTGTCAATTTATTCTTACTCGCTTAAAAAAATTAATATGTTGATGGTTGAAGCCAGCCGCGGAGCCTCTTTTTGTAGAATCTCTATATATGTATCGGTGACGGAAGGTTGACAAGCACTTTTAATTCTCAGCCCGGCAGAAAATATGTCTTCTCTCCCCTCCGCCTTTCTTCTCGCAAATATAAATATATATTTGGGAGGAAGCCAGTCTCGGTCAGTCCGACCTTTCTCTAGAAAGCGTTTTATCATTATTAATCGGCCCTCTTCTTTTTCCCGCCTCCTTTTCTGTGCTTTCCCCATCGGCTATTACTAGACGACACAGTTTCTCGGTCTCTGTTTCATATCGGTTTGCAATAAGCAGTCACACGAGAGAGAAAAATTGCCCTTCAGCCCTTTTTATCACGCTTTCACGACTCTACATTTAAAGAAAAAAGAAAACCAAACGGATTGTATTAAAAAAAAATATACGCAACACCCCCGCCCCACCCAAATAAAGCACTGCTGACAAACCCGGAGTCCAGGCGGCTCTGCCGCAGATTTGGCCGCTCTTATTTTCTGCTCTCGGATCCATCATGGCTTCCCTCTGCTTTTCTCTCTCCCTGCTCCTTGTGTTCCTCCTCCCTGTGGCTGCCCTGTTTATATAGAGCCATTGCCGCTCTCTAATATAGACTCTGCCAGGATGGGAAGGTGCTTTCCAGCCCCACGTCACCGCCTCTCCATTTAAACACCACATCAGCCTTTAAATAGGGAGAGAGCCGCGGAAAGCAGGCTGGGAGGTGCCTGCACTGCACAGGCACAGTCTGAAAGGCGCTCTCTTTGTCACTCGGAAGCCGCTACTGGCAGCTTTCAGATCCCAGTCGCTGGGGCTGTCAGTTGGCAAAGCGGCTGGTGATCCGTTAGTGTTATTTGGTGTTCCTGTGGATCATGGTCCCCTGTTACGTATTACGCAAAATAGAGGCTGGTTTTCCTTCCCCTTTTTTTGTTTTGTTTACAGAAGAGCTGTTAGGTCTAGCCTGTTATATGTGTTTACTTAGAAGTACATCTGTGCTCCATGGGGCTTGCTAGGTGAGCTTAGAATTGCAATCTTACATACTAAACCAATATTTAAAAGATTTTGGTGTACATATTCATATACATGTAGTAAGACAGAAGATTTGTTTTTAATGTTCTTTACCCTTTGAGCTTGGGAGTGCAATTGAGGGGAAGGTAGCTCTTCTAGTTTGAATTTATTAACAACTCTGGCCTGAAATGTTAGTTAAATACAAGTAGCTGAATATGCTGAGATATAGCCCCATTTAAATCAATATTACTAATGTGTTCTAAATCCTCCTACGGCAGTTTACCTAGGCTGTGAATTGAGGCTTTAGTCCCTCTGACTTCAGTTGGAATGAACTGAAGTAGAGCACAGTACTTTAGTTTGATTTAAGTTGTGAGTCAAGGTTACTGGGTACTAGAGGTTAAGAACTTGGATACCATTTTTGAAAGAGTAACACTCCTAATATGAAGAATATTATAAATACTTAACAGTTAGAAATGCTTACATCATATATACAAATTTGGCACAGTGTTTCAGAATGTATTTCTGATGTATTTCTGAATTGTTTTCATGCTAGAAGTGGAATATTAATAGTCTAATTTTGTTTGATGGCCTTTTAAAATAAAAACTTTTTAAGAGCCAGTATAGAAGCTTCTTCAAGGTTTCTCTGTAGATCATTAGTTCAGTAATTCAGCGTGACTTCAGTTTAAAAATACTTTCTCAAAATGTTTTGAAATATTGCTATCATAGTTTTTTTTTTACAAGTGCTTTTTATTTGTTACTTTTTAAAGCCTAAACTGTATAGGTCTGTGATTGAAGATGTCATTAATGATGTCCGAGAAGTCTTTCTGAATGATAGTGTTGATGAGCAAGTCCTTGTGGAACTGAAAACAGTAAGTGCCATTCGCTGCAAATTACTCGGAGCTTGTAACTTAGGGGCGGTTAACCTGTAAAATTGTCAGCTTTACAGTTACAGTAACTGTAAGGACTGCACGTTGCTGTTGCTATTTATATACCACTTTATTTAAAGCACTTCACATACATTTGCTGAAACCCTTTAAACAACACTATAATGGAAGCCATTACTACCACTGTATTGCAGGTGGGGAACTATTGCTATGACTTGCCTAAGTTTAAGGTTGAACATAATAAGTTCAAGGTTGTGGTGACATTTGAACTGGGGCCTTTTGGCCACTGCTACATTCGTTCAGTAAAGTTTTATATATGGCTCTGATATTTACATGGATATGTGCTTGGTGGTTTTCATAATTTTGATGTCACCTTCCTTCAAGTAACACTAATAATAAAAACAACATTGAACCATAATAGGCAGTATCTAATACTGCCAGTGTGCTAACGGGACCTATCGCTAGTGCAATCAGAACCTAGCAGTTTCTGGAACAGTGCAGGTTGGAGAGCTCACAGAAGGGAGCTCTGCTGACCTGTCCCATTCCAGAAACGAGTGTTCCCGCTAGTTTCCAGGGCTCCTTTAGGAAATGTTCCTGTTGCACTTGTGGTGGGTTCTGCAGTCATAATGGAACCAACGGAGGCACAGTAGCAATATTGGATACTGCCTGATGGCTGTAATATGACTGCTAAATGTGCAGTCATGTTAGCATAACATATTATTTAAACAAAGTAAGAATACTGAGAATTCTTTGGCTAACTTTTTTCATTATCCAAATTGTCTTCCCTCATATTGAGAGAAATTACCACTTTCTCCTGCAATTGAAATTTCAGTAAAATAACGCTGTGTAATAGGGCAAACAAAATAAAGACAGCATGAATATTCCAGAAGTATCACTTCAGTGTTCATACTAATCCAAAAAGCAAAGTAACTTTCCTTCTGGGAAAGATTGGCATTGTACATCAGCATTATTGGGGTTGTGCAGAGTACTTCCTAAAATGCTGCTTATGAAACTGGAGTTAAGGAACCTGTCCTTTCTTTCCTATGCTGCTTGCATTTTTCACAGGAAGCTGTCCTAAGTCACCACCCATTTAGAGGCAACATGCATGGCTGACACTAGCTCTACTTGGGTGTTATGCCTGAATAGGATACATGTGTATGAATAAGAGGGACAGGGCCACATATGCCAGCAATGTCTCCATCCTCCATGTGCTGAACAGGAACATCTGCATGGGGTTATGCTTGCTTGAACCTGAGTAGAAGTCTCCACACAACCAAAACCCCTGCTTTATTAGGGCTCCTGGTCACGCAAAGGGTTCTACTCATGTTCAGATTTACAGAAGTAGAAGGCCACTGCAGATCTTCCCATTGAACACAGAGATTGGGGGCTGAGGGGGCTGGCTGGAAAGATGTTCAAGGCAGGGCCAGCATGCATGGCCCCATCCCTATTACTCATGTACATATACTGTATTCAGGCTGCTACCAGTGCAGGCAGGGGTGGCATGAGAATCAAATGTAGAGTAGATCCAAATTAATAGGAGCTAAATAGGCTCCTTTCATTTTTTTAACTACTTGGAATAATCTCTAGAAATCAGTAGATACTGAATCATCCAATGGGTCAGTAAAGATAATGCCAGGTAAATTAACTATATTTCAGTAAAAAAAAAAAAAAGTGTGCTTAGGAGAATTTTCTTTAAACACAGCTGTGGGAAAATAAGCTGCTGCAGTCCAAGGCTGTAGATGGATTTCATTCAGAGGAACAGCAGCTTTTGTTGCAAGTGCAGCAGCAGCAGCAGCAGCAGCATACCCATCATCACCATCACCCACAACCACAGTCACAGCAGACAGTTCAGCAGCAGTCCCAGGCACAACAAGTCCTTATTCCTGCAACACAGCAAGGTAAGAACCAAGCCCCTTTCTGCATCTCTTGGGATTATGTATGGCTACAGCAATGATTTCTACAAATAAAATCTAATAGGAGCACAAGTCCAACTTTTTTCCATTAATGTTTTGCCTCCTTAGTTTCAGTTTCTCACAGCTGATACTACCTCATCTTGAATTGTCACTTGATCATAAGCTGCCCTCCAAAAACAAAATACTGTACATATGTAGTGCAATAGAAGAAGACTGAGGAAATAGATGGTAGAAAGGCAAAACACTTTTAAAAATTAGCATCTCTTTCCATTTCCCCAAACTCTTATAGTTTCAGGTGGTAGTGTAATTTATGAATATGCAAATAAGTGAGGTGCATAGTATAAGCACTGGTCTGACAATGCTATCATGTTTAGGACATGGGCAGACACAGCCATGCATATACATAATTTTCATGTTTCTACAAGGTTCAGAGGCATATATTTCAAGGCAGTGAAGAAAGTTTTTTTTAAAAAAATCAAGTTTGTTTCATTGGTGGGGAGGAAGGAGCTGATTCTTAGGATGACTATCTCCATGTAGCTGCTGTTGAAGGCTCATTTCTTTTGGTTATAAGCTGTTTTAGGCTCCTTTGTTCTGGAAATTGTTTTGCTCTCAAAGATCAGGTTTGTAGCTTGGGAGTGGTGCAGTGGCAGTACAGTTATGTTTAGTGTGCCAGCTGTGACTTTTCCTCAGCTGGCTTGATTACTGGCAACAGTTATCCGTGCCTTGGTCACATCACATTTGGACTATTGCAATGTATTCTACATAGGGCTACCCTTGAAGAGCGTCCAGAAGCTTCAACTGGTGCAAAATTCGGTAGCCAAGCTGCTAACTGTACATGGTATGAAGATCATATTACCCCAATATTGAAAGATCTGTTATGGTTACCAATTGTTTTCTAGGCTCAATTCAAGGTGTTGGCTTTAAACTTTAAAGCCCTAAACAATGTAAGGCCTGGCTATCTTAAGGGACCACTTGTCTCACTATGAATCCATCCAGTTACTAAAATGTGCAGGGAAGGCCTTTTTGAGGATACCTCCGCTTGCAGAGGCCCTCTTGATTGGTACACGTGAGCGGGCTTTCTTCTGTGTTGCTCCCAAATTGTAGAATGCGTTCCCCTTGAAGCATGGTAGCCACCTTCTCCGCTTTTTGGAAATGTGTCAAGATGCATCTCTTTAACTTGGCCTCTTAAAACAATACTAATGAAACCATGTTTTTATGATACTGTTTTATGGTTTTAATGTTTTGATTGTTATACATTGCCTTGGTGGCTTTGGCAGCAAGGCATTTTTAAAATAAAGTTCATATGATTTGTCCCCTGCCATATGGCTTATTATTGCTGCCAAAATTTGGGCTTGGGGCACAGACATGTGATCTCAAGGAGAGATATCCTATAAACTGTTCAGGAATGTCTTTACTCTCCAAACCCCAGGTAAGGGTTTTCCTACATCTTACTTTATTCGCTGTGGTATTTGCACACAGTAAAACACTCAGTTAAAACCCATTAGGCAATTTATTAGTGATGGCTATTTCATAATTACTGCCACCAATGTATTTTTATGAGACACAGGGCAGCCCTTGATGCAGAGTCTTAAGTTGCTTTGTCAGCTTGAAACAACCATGTAATATAAAGAGATAAGCAAATTCTGGCTTCCTCTCAAGGCATATTCTTGAATAAAAGGTGAGGGCAAATTTGACATCATAAGAAGAGCTGTGCTGGATCGCATCAAGGCCTATCTAGCCTAGCATTCTGTTCACACAGTGGCCAACCAGCTGCCTGTGGGAAGCCCAAAAGCAGGGCATGAATGCAGTAACACCCTTCTGCTTACGTTCTCCAGCAACTTGCTGGTACACTGAAGCATACGGTCTCTGATACTGGAGATAGCATATAGTCAACATGACTTTGATGGCTTTATTCTCTATGAATTTGCCTAACTCCCTTTTAAAGTTGGTGGCTATTACTATATCTTGTAGCAAATTCCTTAGTTTAATTCTGTGCAGTGTGAAATACTTTGTTTTATCTGGTCGGAATCTCCTATTTAGTTTAATTGGATGACCCTAGATTCTAGTTTCATTTAATAAGTCTTGTCTTAGGGATAATACATCTGATTATATAGAGCAGAAAGACAAAATATGAAACCTTTTTCAACAGGATCCTCTCATCCCTGTAGGACTGCATGGTTTGACCAAGCAAGCTTTTAAATCTAAGGCATTTCAGTCTTTTAAGTCATTTTTAAGTCTAAGGCATTTCAGGGAATCAAACATGGCTTTGGCTGCATGGTTTTTTGCAGTCAGTGCGCTGAAGGGGCCCTAGCCAGCCTATCTGTCTCCATGTAGGTGTCTGGTAGAATCTAAGGAGGAAGGCTTTTTTCAGAACCTCCCCTTTTAAAAGAAGAAAAAAATGCACACACCAAACCTTAGACCTTCCATTACAGCAGCCAGATGGACCTTCAGCGCCCTGGACCAATTAGAGCTGGCCTAACCACATCTGCCAGGAAAGAAAGCCTGTTCTCAGGGCTAAACTAAATGTGATAATGGGATATCTGTGATTAGATCTCCACACTTTATTCTGCTACTTGGCCTCATAGGGGTGGTTTGAAGATTAAGGAAATAGCATGTCGGGAGAAGATATGGAACCGTTTCCTAAATCTAAATCCCCTCCCCCAGTGCTGCTATTTGCTGTGCAGGGGGGGAAGCCAAGGACAGCATCTGTACCTGTCCCCCCCCCCCCCCCCCGGCAAGGCTAATAGTGGCTTCAAGTGGGGGGCACTTTAGATTGAGGAAAGAGTTCAACACTCTCTCTGAGTGCTAATTCTCTGATACTCTTCACATCAGTAAAATGCAAACTGGGAGACATTAATGACATGTCTAGTCCTCACTTAATACCAGACAGAACTAATATCAGATTAATGGAATACACAACTTGCTTCCTAGGAGGGCTTGGTCAGGTAGAAGGTGTGGCAAGTCATTCATTTTGTGTAGCAGATGAGATTAAACAAAGGAAATGTAACGTTCATACCTAACTGTGAACCACGCAGAGAGCTTTGCCTATTGGGCAGTATAGAAATTTAATAAATAATAGGTATAGCTTTCCTTGCTAGGCTGACTTCCAATATGAAGTCTTGGGCTTATAAAATGGAGGCCTGTCAAACAGTAGAAATCATGCCCAATACAGGCCAGCCTCATCATATGCTTTTCTTCATTTCTTAGTTATGATTTTAGGTCCTTGGGTTAAAATGTTTGGAATATTGTAGTGGGTATGATCTCTTCCATATGATAGTAAAGTGTTATGTACTTAAACTAAAAACACACTTCTCTTAGCAAACACAGGTAAATATTAATGTTGTGTAATGGGTGTTATAACTGTCACGCAGTCTTTCAAGAGTTCTAAGTTAAGAATTGTTCTACTGAAGTATGTGTTTGGTGTCACATGGATTGTGACGTGAAAAGCCTTGTTTGAACAGAAAACATGGTTGTTACTCTATGTTGAAGTATTCTGTAATGACCCAGCAATTATTACTTTTTCTACTGTGTTCTAGCACCTCAGCAACAAGTTATTGTACCTGACTCCAAGTTAATACAGCACATGAGCGCATCAGGCATGGTAAGATTATATAATTTATAATGCCTTTAAGCCCATGGGCTACATGTGTCCCCTGGGTGCTTTTATGTGGCCCATGCTCCTACCGCTGCCTAATTCATCCCCCCTCCCCCCGATTGGCATAGCTATTTTTGCGCAGATAATAGCAGTGCAGAAGTAGCGATACCAGTCAGAGTCGGCAGGATGGGGAGGAAGCTAAAGCCTCCTCCACCTCCCAGTGACCCAGAAGCAACTGACATCACTGTTTCTGTACCAGCAAAAACAGTGAAGGGAAGCTAAAATAAAGATGTTCACAGCTTTCATATTTTAAGAACTGAGATAATGACAAAATGTGCTAACTGGAAGCTCTGCCATGAGTAAAACTTGCTGCCAGTTTTGCGTTCTGATGGTTTTCTTAACTTGGCTTAATTTTGCAGAATCCACTAGAATGGCAGTGTGAATAATGTGCCTGTCTTCTTCAGAGGAAAAGGCTTGTTAAAGCATTAGTTTTCCATCTTACATCAGTTTAAACCTGCTAATATTTTGAAAAATGAATTGGAAGAAAAAGGAACAAAACTTAATACTTGTTATAAAATATGCAGATCTACGACTAGCTTCAAAAAGCTGTGTTCCTGTATGAATTGCCCAAGGCGAGAAGACTGGTGGGTGGGAGAAGAAAATCAGCATTGTAACAGACATGAAATGGACTAAAAAACTCGATCTGTTCTACTCCACCTCAAATCTGGGTTTTCACTTTAAATGCGTTACTTTGTACAACTGATTTTTGTTGCTAAACAAGTCTCTTATATTTCAGAGTGCTGCTGCTACTGCAGCTACTTTGGCTTTGCCTGCTGGTGTTACTCCAGTTCAGCAAATACTCACAAATTCAGGTATTATTTCTTTGATTTTTCTCTCACCTTTTGAGATACATTTCCATGATGTTGTACAATGGAAAACCTAAAACTATATCTCCAATATTGTGCCCTGAAAAGCAGCCTATAAATATTTTAAATAAATAAAATTAAATCTAAAATTAAAACAAAAATATTCAGTAAAACTACAAATACATAATAGAAAAATCTTATAAAAGCCCAACGTCCAAAGGCATGATGGGGTGGGGGAAGCCTTTGCCAGCTTCTAGAAGGGTGATGGAAGGAGCCAAAGAGCATCCTGAAGGAGGGTGTTCCAGAGTTGTGGAACTTCTGCAGAGAAAGGGCCCTGTGTGTTGTGGAGCCTCCAAATATATGGTGTTTTCAACAGGGTGTCATTGGCAAAGTTGAAGTTTCAGGGTGTGGGAGGGAGTCGTATTTGAAGCAGTCTTTCTTGAGATAATCAGGACCCACTCCATAATCAGGAATGGTATTTAGGATTGAGCCTGGAAACTGGCAGTAAGTGTAAATGTCCCAGATCAGGTGTAATACAAATGTGTTGATTTGTACCAGTCATCAGTTCTGCAGTGGCATTCTGCACTAACTGGCGCTGCCTCCAGAGAATGAACAGTTCATTACAGTACCAAAGCATGAATGATAATATCCTTGTCTCTCTTACAGCAACTGCTGTCACTGGCACATCATCCTAAGCTAATAAAATGCCCTTGGGCCACAGCTGCTACCTTGGAGCCCAAGAATACCCCCAAGCTATAAACCTGTTTCTTTAGGAAGAGTGTGACCCCATCCTGGATAAGCCAGTCTGTGCCTCGGCATTGTCTTAATCGAGCTAAACTGGGGGAATCCCCAAAGCTGCCTCATCGCCCAGAAAGCACTGCCCCATCCTTGACAATTGAATATCTGGACAAAGAGGAGGGTGGAATGCCAGGGGACTATTAACTGGAGTATCCTGCAGTTTTAAAGAGGAAGCCTACCTTGTCTGGGAGCTGATTGAGAAACAGTTTAGTGTAAGTTGAGTGTAAGAGTAAGTGTATGTCCTGTTTTAATACAGAAACTATCCCTATTGAAAGCTGAAAACCAGTGGATTAGATAAATTCATGGAGGATAGGCCTATCAATACCTTTTATCCATAATAGGAAGTGGAACCTTCCATATGCTATACCTCCAAACACCAGGTGCCAGAGGCAAACAGAGGAGGGCCATCACTTGATGCCGTGACTTAGGGCCTCCTAGTCATCTGGCTAATTACTACCGCAGACAAGAATGCAGGGCTTGATGAACTCTTGGTTTGATCCAGCAAGGCAGTTCATGTGTTGAGAAACTAACATGACAAAATAATCAAGCTATAGACATTGGGCTAAATTCAAACTCGCAGAAGTGAGTATGATCCAGTGGAGGGTCCTTCTCAACAAATTGGATGCTGTCATGGGCAGAAGGGGGATTTCACCTTCCCCTGTGGCCCCTCTTGCTACCTTCCATGTTTTTCCAGAAGAGATTTCTGGGGACATAGGGGGTTGAAGTGGGGATTGATAAACTGTCTCTCCCTTCTGCTTGTGGGAGCATCCAGTTCACAAGAATTCCAGCCCATGCAACTCTAGATCCAACCCTATAATTAGACACTTCACTTGAGTCACAAATTTGCCTAGTTTAATTGTATCTGTTTCCTTGTTTTTAGAAACACTTTTCTACCATATGAATCAAATGTGAGTCAGTTTGTTGTAGGATTGGTTTTTGGGCAAGAAAAATAATTAATTGAAATATTCAAATGAACTCATTTCATTACAGGCCAAATCCTACAGGTGGTTAGAACTGCCAATGGAGCTCAGTATATCATTCAGCCCCAGCAGCAAGTGGTTCTACAGCAACAGGTTATACCACAAATGCAACCTGGTGGGGTACAGTCTCCTGTTATTCAGCAAGTAAGATAATTTTGTTAAGTGAAGAGGATCATTTACTTTTCAGTCTTTTTGTATGCCAAAATCTCCCCATTTTCTAGTTTGTTCTACAGGTATCCCATTATTGCAAAAATGAGAGAGGTTACCAAAATTAGGTTATATCCAAATTAGGTTATATTCAGATAAGTGTCAAGTAGTTAATGAATTCCTCAATGATGCTTAAACATAAAACATTTTTTTTGCACTGTTTGCAAAAAATATATATATATTTGTGCCAACTCATGAAAGTGAAGTAGATTATTATGTGTTTTATTACAGGCGCAAATACTGAAAGTAAAAACTAGGAATTATGACTGATACAGTAGTTTGTTTGGTTTTCATTATTTTTGGGTTAGGTTTTGGCTCCCATTCCTGGAGGGATCTCACAGCAGACAGGAGTGATTATTCAGCCCCAGCAGATCTTATTTACAGGAAACAAAACCCAGGTCATACCTACGACAGTGGCTGCACCTACACCACCACAAGCACAGATTCCTGCAGCAAGTCAGCAACAACCTCAGCAACAACCAACACAACCACAGGCACCTTTAGTACTGCAGGTAGATGGTGCTGGTGACACATCATCTGAAGAAGAGGAGGAGGAGGAGGAAGATTATGATGATGATGAAGAGGAGGACAAAGAAAAGGATGGAGGTGAAGATGGCCAAGTTGAGGAGGTAAATTTTGATGTATCTGCTTCAGACAGTCTTGCACAGTGCTTGCATATATATTCCTCAGTGTGCTAACATTATTGGTTGTGGTGTAGTAAAAAGTCATGAGTCACTCTTGTGGACAAACCATATCCTATAGTATCTTTATATAGCCCAAACCCAACCCAACCCTACCCCACCCACCCACCCCCACACACACACATGCATGTGTGCATGCAGAGGAGGGAGGTATCAGTATGCTCAGGGGAGCCCTGACGTTTGCAGAAATACAAGAAGTATTTAGAAAAAAACCTAAGGTGACAGCCCCCCCGCAGCCCAATAAGAACTGAGCATGCTCAGTGGCCACAGAATGCTTACTCCCTGTGGACGTGAAAGGGTGGAGGAGTAATGGAATGGCGTGTCTGGAAAACTGAACAGCAGAACTTCACACTACAACATTTTGTTGCATGTCCCACCTCTCACTGGAGAAGCAATTGGTATTTGAGTTGAGTGTTGAGCTTCCTTTAGTTAAATGATGTGTGTGGCTAGGTGTTATGTGTAAAATAGCTGTGTTGTCATTATGCAGGACTTGTATATGAGTATGTAACCTTTAATAGATTGGGTCTTCTGTTTATTCTGATCTCTTCTAGGAGCCTCTCAATAGTGAAGATGATGTGAGTGATGAAGAAGGACAGGAACTATTTGACACTGAGAATGTTGTTGTGTGCCAGTATGACAAGGTAATCAGACTAATTGTTTCCTAAAACCTGCATGCCCCCTGTCCTTTAAGTGTGTGTTCTGCAAAAACCACATACTTAAGAGGGGGGTATGCGTATTTCTCTCTGGTTTATATTAATATTGGCAAAGATCTCTTTTATCAAGTATAGCTTTCTGATAATTAGAACTTCAACTTTTAGTCTATGACCCACTTAGATTAATTTGAAAATTTTTATCAACTAAAAAGTCCCTAATTTGACAGCTTTTTTTTAAGAAAAAGTTGGCTGTATCCAACTTTACGTAATGGGGCATCCACTCACACAGCAGTACTTCCCTTTCCTCTCCTCCCCTGTGCCCTTCCCCCCAGTCTGCTCTGGAGGGTCTCCCAATCCTCTAGAGCAGGGGGAATGCAGTGCGGCAGGGGAGCGTGTTCAGACAGCATTGTCCTTCCTGCTGGCAGACAGGCACCATTGGATATAATCCACTACATTTATTAGAAGTACTAATAAATACTGCAGGTGGCAGGAACCATTTTTGAACAGGAGTGTCTCTTCTATAATGGTGCCTGATATGATAAAAACATGCATCTAAAAATAAAGTGTGCTTTTTTCTTTAAAACTTTAATTCATAAATGCCCATTTCTAAGAGAGTATAAAAAATCTTGGCTAGTAAGTCCTTCATGAATCTGGTCTTTGAAATGTCAAATCTGGCCATGACTCATGTCTTCATTAGATCTCAGTTGTATTATAGTTAACACATTGTATGTGGAGCTAGATATTACCTTAAAGGCTTAAATGGCTTGGGGCCAGGATACATCTCCAGTATGTACCTGCCCATGTATTAGATCTTATCTGCATTTGACATCTGAGACGGTTGGTGGGAATGCAGGAGAGTACCATCTTGGTGGCTACACCTAGACTATGGAGGTCCCTGTGGAGCCCGTCTGCCTTCCCCCCCCCCCTTGGCTTTCAGCTGAATGGCAAAGACCTTCCTCTTCTGGCATGCCTAGTTGATCATTTCTCGGTCCTGCGGGATTATTTTATAAGCTTAACTGGGTGCTGTTTTAACTTCTTTCTAGTTTGAGATATGTGATTTTATTGTGTTCTTGTAATTTTTGTGACATATTATTGTTAGTCATGTTGGCCATGAAATATGGAAAGGCTGGATAACAGTTTTAAATAATAAATGTTCTGCAAGTACTTTGGAAATAATTTGCTCTGACTAGTTCAGGCAGTATTGGCCCCACTCTGGGTGCTTTCCTTTAGAATGAACTTGCCTAGCTGAAATATTTGCAGGCAGTTCCTTATTCATAAAGAAGGTATTTTTTGTAATTGTTTTTGGAGCAAGAAGCATTTATGCAACAGTAGCACCGTATTCACAGCAAATGTGACATCAGTCTTCGGTTCCAGTACAATGCTGTGAAGGGTGGGGGGGTAAATGCTACTCACAGCATACCAAATGTTGTATGCCTTGGATGTTTCCCTATAAAATTTGCTCCCCATCCTCTACAGATTCATAGAAGTAAGAATAAATGGAAGTTTCACCTCAAAGATGGAATCATGAATCTTAATGGAAGAGATTATGTATTTTCCAAAGCCATTGGAGATGCAGAATGGTGAGATTCCTTACACAAAACAAACTCGAAGTGAACGCAGGGAAAGGTTGAGACTTGGACATACACTTCAGCAGAAATCTGTATCTGGACACCAGAAAGGATTAGTAGAACCGAGACTACTAGGACAGAGGAATAGCATGGCGACGTTGACACTACTTCATTCAACTGGGAAAGCTGAGGCATTGGTGCAGCTAGCTATGCCTGGAAGCTGGTTTTGTATTAATACCTTAATTAACCACTTCTACCTATAGATAAAGGTAACTAGCATGTAATGCTTAATCTCCCCTTCCGCTGATTTGAAGGAACTCCCCTTTTTTTGGTAACAGTACTATGGAAAAAGCTTAGTGTGTCTTTGTATATAAATTGTGCTGAACCGTTCCCTCTGGGAGTGGGGTTGGTGAGAATCTTGCTTAAACTGTGTGCAAGTTTCTAACCAATTGGTAAGGACTGAGGCATTGAGTTCTAATTACCTTGTAAGAGTAAACTATTTTTAAATCTCTTGTTCTGAGTCATGCATAATTTTATCTACAGTTCTGGGCCTTTTATATACATTTTGATCCTGGCACCAAAAGATCTCATTTGTATTTCAAATGTAATGATTCTAAATCTTTCTTTTAAAAGGTTGTTGTGCTTTAAAGGGGCCTACAGATGGAAGCTGTGTGATTCTGATGTCTTAGTCTCCCTGTTCTCTTTCAAAAGGTCCTTAAAGGAAGATTGAACAAAGTTAGTAGTCTGTGGCGTGCTGAATTATTGCTGGTCAGACATCAGTTTTTCAATATATTCCACTGGTTAACATAATGCGTATTCCCATTGCCAAGTGAATATGCACTGCTGGTGATGAGATCAGAAATTGTAGGTGACTATGCACTTTGGTCTACTGCATTGAAAGAGCTTCCAGTTTTCCTTTCAGTAATTAAAAAATAATTTGACTTGATGGAACAAAGTCTCGCTAGCTCTAATAATTCAAAAAGTAATAATTTTAACAGCAAAAAGTCGCTGTTGAAGGTAAATTTCGCTCTGTAGCAATGGTTTTTTGGAAATCAGGCTTTCAGAAACACAGCTGTCTTCACAGTCGGGGGCAAGGGCTGAAATGCAGCCATATTAAGGAAGATATGCACTTCCAGATGGTTTATCATGGCAAGATAGGTCTGTATTATGCCAGCCAGCCAGCTGAAAAGCAGTGAAGCCAGGAAAGGGTGAGTTCACAGATGGGGGCTATGACAGTAGCAGATACCTGCTGGCCCCATTTCTAATACTTCCGTTCTTGTGGAAAACAAAACTTTTGGGGTATTTTTATTAAACAAAATGGCAAGTGCATTTAATCAGCACCAAATACTAGTTCTTCTCCTCTCCCAAACCATTTTCCTTGCATTTTGATTCAAATGCATCAGTGGTTTCTGCTTGCAGTAAATCCCTAGTACATTGCAATGAGCAATTAGATTATTCTACACCTAAGGTGTCGCTAAAGCTGGCCAAAATTGTTGATTCTGTTACACAGTGACATTGTAAAGCATCTGAATTTTTGTACTGCATAAATATCATTAGAAGTTTCACTTTATGGTCATCTGAACCTACAAACACATTTGGGTGCAATTTTGGCTCTGGACTTGAAGATGTATGTAAGTAGATTTATTCCCTATGGACAAAATCCAAGGCCTACTGAAAGGAGACCCATTCATTTCAGTGGGCCTACTCTAAGTAGGAACTACATTGGATTTTGCCCAATGTATAAAACAATGCAGGTTTAAAAGAAATGCATCACTACTTTACATGCCATGTTTGTGACTAGATTGAGATCAATCGCCATTTTCCTTTGCATCCTTCTGTATCTTGTGGCCTGTTCACAGTATATCCTAGCCTTCTAGCTTGATTTAATACAGACTTAAAACAGAAATACTGCACTGTGAAACCCAAATAGGCTATACTTTTCTATTCATTACTGGAACCCAGATACTATACAAATGATTTAGCGTTGTGTACATCATGGGCACTGAATAGTTACTTGTCTGTAGCCTTTTTACTTTAGAAGATACCACAGCTTTAAAAGTGACTTTTACAGTTACGTCTATATGGAAGCAGGCTTGGTGTCTTGCAAATTAATTATGGATATGTTTTGGTTGATGAGGGTGTTAACAAAAGGACCTGTGAAGTTCTTCTGAAAGCCAGTCACATACCAAACTTGTGCTCTTACTTGCGTCATCAAGTGTTCCTTTTTAAGCAAAAAGCATGTTTTTAATTTCATTTTATTGTAGCAGCTTGCTGTAAGAATATAGTTTGCTTACGTGTATTATTGTACTTGAATTTTAATCATGGTTTTAACAATGTAATTGAACAAACCATTTTGTTAGGTTTCTATTGAAATCATTCCTTTTGGGAGGGCAAGGGATTCCCATGGTTAGTCCTTAAACTTTATGTAGAGTTGATTTCTTTTTTTTTGGCTTAGACTTGGAATTAGTTTCCATTTAAATAGTTCAGTATCTACTTTTGAAGCAATTAACGGTTTGCAAGAAGGGCTTATGTTTAGATTTGCACAGATAACAGGAGCACCTTTTAACTTTAAGATGGGGAAAATGGAGAAAGCAGCGCCTATGTTTTGATCAGGCTAAGGGGAGATTTACAGAGTAATTACACAAAAGGTGAGGGTCTTGTGCCTTTGCAATCTTCAGATATTCCTACTTTGATGTGATATCTAGGACCATTGGGTTCCTTTGGTAGTCGATTTCCTACAGAGCTTCAGTTGTAACTTAACATTTTTTAAGTCCAATCTTACTGGCTTTCTAGAACGTGCAATCATTCAAAACATCTACATTAAATGTCTTTGAAGAAGGTTTTAGATACTGTCACAAAGAACTTTATATTGGGCTATTTAAATTTTATGTGTACGGTGTCATTCCCCCCCCCCACTATCTAGTTGCAATCCAAGTTTCCATCTCCCTTGCTTTTTGTCATCAGTTATATCTCCCTGGAAATTGATAATGATTTCACAAACACAAATATTGTGCTAGCTGTTTTCTCAAGGGGATGAAACTTGTGATTGAAGCACAGTTGCTAGAAAAAGCAAAGAACATGTAGCAATTGATATAACCAGATTTGCAGAAATGTTGTTTTTCAAATAGTGTTAGCACCGCTGGGTTTTTCATTTCTGGTCTATTCATATCAAACAGCAATAATGTCCCCATCAAATTACTACTGTGTAAAAATCTGTAATTCCAGTGCAGGATAAAAAAATAGCCTTTCACTTGTTCACAGTGAAATTCCTGCAGTGAAATTCAAAAAAGTTATCTTTTATCTTGGTTTTTGCAAAAATCAGCAAATATGATTAGCAGTTTAATTCACTGTAGCAGACTTTTCTGTTCCACATTAAACGCAGTTATATGTTGAAAGGCGGTAGATCAGATTTGTCTCTAGTTAAGTTCCTCTTTTTGAAAAATGCTAGAATCTCTTGGGTGTTTAACTTCCTGCATTTTTAAAGGGGGTTGAGGATATTGAGAAATCCAGCACTTTGTTTGCGTGTGACAAGATGTTTACTGTGATCTCAATATGGATGTTGAAAAGAACAAAGGATAACTTTTTTGAGTAGAAGAATTTCTGGCTAGCCACATGTAGGAACATCACGCATTCATTTTGCTCCTGTGTGCCTAGGGTACCAAAACAATTTAAGGGAGTGGGAAATATCCTTAGTTGCTGTTCTGAGCTACTATTGTCAACTGCTGTTGTACATATACTGTTATGTGTAAGGGGGTAAATATATTTATTATGTTTGTAAAATTCAATCTGTACAATTGAAGATCAAGGATGCTCTTCCTGGGATGTACAGGATGTGTTTCAAAGGCCATGCTTGGAATACAATTAGAAAACTTAGTATTTTGATGTACTAAGACCTATTTTAAGTTTAATATTTTGCCTTTGCAAAAAATTAATTAAAGATGTTATTTAAAATAAGCTTGCCACTTTTATTTACTATTTTGTGTATTAAAATACTTTTATGTGTAATCTAGTTGTGTTTACTTTATTATAACATTATGTAGATTAGGATTCTGAAAGTTCCCAAGCAGTGAAAGACAGGACACTGAGTCAGATTCAGAGAATAGACCACAGGCTGATGTTATTAATTGTATACTAGGGGACATAGGATTGCACCTTAGATCAGTGGTCCCCAACCTTTTTGGCACCAGGGACCGGTTTCGTGCAAGACAATTTTTCCACGGAGCGGGGGGGTACATTTGTGTCCGTGTTCTTTGCAGTAATAGGCTACGTAAAGATTTATGTAGCCTATTACTTGAAGAACAGGGATGCAAATGGTGTCTGCTATGTGGGCGCCATATGCGTCCCAGTGGCCGGAAGTCCGCCAGGGGCTGGAGTCGGCCGGTGCTGGCAAGGATTTTGGGGGGAGGGATGGTTCGCCTCCCTCCCTGTGGACTCCCACGGACCCAGGGTAAGGGGGTTTCGCACACCCCTACACTCACCTCCTGCTGTATGGCCCGGTTCCTAACAGGCCATGGACCGGTACTGCTCCATGGCCCAGGGGTTGGGGACCCCTGCCCTAGAGAGCATCTGGAGGGCATAGGATATTTTGGTTTCTGGGATTTGAGGCTGGAACCCAGAAACCATACTCCCTGCCCCCTCATAGCCAGCATGGTGTTCTGTGTGCTGGCTAAGTCTCTGTGCTCAGAAGCGGAGTATGGAGACAGTGAAAAGGGAGCAGGAGGGGGAGAAGACCGCGCAAGCTGCTTTATGTAGCTTCGTATACACACCTTGGCCTCGTTCCCTGCCCAAAGCTGCACCTAGACAGCCAAAGCACCCATCTAAGGGAAATGCGGGGCGGCTGGAGCACAGAGGTGAGGATCGCCTCCGTGCTTCGGCTGCCCTGCATTGGATACTTGACAGCCTCTGACTTCGGAAGCTGCCAACTATCAAGATAGGATTGCACCCTAGGCTGCCTGAACTGGGTCTACATTTTATTACTGCTGAGCAAAGCCTTTTTATTTGAAGCCTTTTTATTTGAAGACACTGCTATCCATGAGTAGCATGTCAGATTTAACAACCACTTTCTGGCAAATCCACCAAGAAAAGGAAGCACCACTTTAGATACAAATTTCTGAATCTTTGGGGGGGGGGAATGGAAGTCCTCCAAACACTTACCAAACCTAAACTTGATTTACCAATTTAGACAAAATTCAATGTATTGTATGTAAGCGAAATATATGATTGATTCATGGACTTAGAGCAGGGATGTTCTGTTTGTGGCCTTCTGGTCTGCAGATTCCATCAACCTGAGCCAGCATAGCCAGTGGTTGAGAGATGATGGGACTTACAGGCCAAATCTGCCTGCTCCAAACTTATATCCCTAGAAATCAGTAATGCAGAGTTCTTACCAATTTTGAGATGAATGTTGATGATTTAGCAAGGATTTTGCAAACTTTTTAATGTTAAGCAATTAAGGGATAGGAAGGAGAAAAAATACCAGGCTCTATTAGCATCTGCTCTGCTCATATGCATATATCAGTTAATATGCACTGATTACATGAGGATGAGTTACACTAGATACAGGAAGTAAGGTAAGATCTCTTATGCATAGTTTTTTATTCAACTACATCTACAGCCAAATTACCTTCTGGCCTGCAAGTTGCTGCTCAAGCATACTTCAGGTGTGCAAGTAGGACTTGAATGTTTAAAATGAAGGGATACCTCTGTTTAAGTATTTAAGGGTACATGTGGACTTGTTAAAATAATGGGCTTGGGATTTTTTTCTGGGGTGTTATGCAGATTGGAGAAAAATGCAGGCTTCATATTGCCTTGACTAAAGTCTTGCCAGCTCTGTGTAGAGAAAAATACTGTATGAAGGTTAGATCTGAGTGGAAATGGGCTCTTTAAATTCTTCCTAGTCACAGGCTGTGACATTGGGGCCATTTCATCCAGGGGGATGAAATTAAGAACGTGAAAGCCCTGCTGGATCAGACCAAGGGTCCATGTAGTCCAGCATTCTGTTTCCACAGTGGCCAACAAGCTGCCGACCACAAGCAGGACATGAGTGCAACAGCACCCTCCTGCCCATGTTCCCCAGCAACTGGTGTACATAGGCTCACTGCCCCTGGTACTGGAGGTAGCATATAGCCATTGATAGCCTTTCCCTCCAGGAATTTGTCCAACCCTCTTTTAAAGCCGTCCAAATTGGTTGCCATCACTACATCCTGTGGTAGCAAATTCCATTGTTGAACTATGTGCTGTGTGAAGTACTTCCTTTCATCTGTCCTGAATCTCCCACCAATCAGCTTTGTGAGACCAGGTTCTCAACATTTTTGAAGGGCAGCAGGAGGGCTCTCCACTAGCAACAAGCCGTATGGCTTCTTTAAGGTTTGTTTTACTGCCACTGCTAGCAACAACAGCTCCTGTATTGGCAGCCTGACTGCATCTTTGTATCCCCCATAATGCCCTGTAGATGGCAGAGAACATTCTCATAGGAAAACTTGCCAATTTGAAATCTGGATAACCCACCCAATTTTTATTTCAAGAAATTGTTTTTTGAGAAATTTTGGCTCAGGTCTGGTGACGATCCAAAAGCAGGCTTGTCCCTTCAGCTTCTCCATAGCTGTCCTTTTCATTAGAATGGGAAAGGTAAACCTATAGTTCAGAAAATTCACAAATTCAGAGCTGCCATCCACACCAGTAAGAGGTGGTGTTTTCATTGTTTAAATCAGTTGGCAAGAGCTAACTAAAAGATCATCTTTAGGGAAGCAGTATGCTATCTTGTGGCCATCCTGATATTTAAAACATATTTAAGGTATCAAAGATGGTGGTACTTTATTCTTCAGGGCAGGAGTGTTCATGACAGCAGCTTCCTTCACAATATGCATACATTGTAACTTTCTAAAACTGGAAAAAAACACTGGGTTGGTCTGAACATCAACTGAAAAACCACATGAATAAACCATTGATTTTGCACACCTCCAAGAATCAAGTGGTAGCATCAAAGCGTGGTGTGTAGGAATATTCCTTTCCAAGTAAGAGTTTCCATGTTCTCATGAAATGTACTTGCTTGCGATTATAGAATACTGTTGTGACAATTGAGAAAAATGTTAAGAGGGGAAAGAACCAGTACAAGAGAACCAAAAACTGCTTAATATTTGCAGGTCCAAATAGATTAACAGCTTTCATAAAATTAATAACTGGGAAATGGATGGGTAATGATAGATATATCTTCACTGCAACTAAGCACAGCCCCCAGCCTCATGGAAAACTTCCATGAATTAATTAGGTATTCTCATCTTATTTGAACTTTAGCAATCCCAAAGAACTCTAAACATTGGATCTGGAATCCATCCAGGGACTTCTGGTTAAGCCCATTACTGGGGGTTTCTCCAGTCCTCCATAAGGAACATAGGGAGCTGCCTTGTACCAGGTGAGACTTATTTCTCCATAGCTCAAGTAGTGTCTACATTGACTAGTGGCTGCTCTCAGGCAAAGAGCTGTTTCCCATTACCTGCTGGAGGCAGACCCTGGGGTTTCTTGCATGCAAAGCATGTGTTCCAGCTATGCTCCCATGCCCCACACATAAATAAGCATGACAGGTATATTGCCAGGTGAATTATATCCGTGGGTCAGATTCCTAACGCTTTATATTAAAAAGGGGCAACTGTCAAACGGGGAGATAGAGATTCCTGGTCTGTTCCTTCTTCATCTACGTAACACAGGAGTAGCTGGCTGTCAGGAAGGCAGCAGCAGCAGCAGTAGTGATGGTTCTCTAACTCAAGAATGGGTTTTGTCCTGGAACTGCATAACGTTATCTATCTTACACTAAGGACCAAACTATTCATGATGCTGCATGTATAGTGTGTAGCTCTCTGTTTTTCCACCACCACCACCACTCCCAACCTTACTAGAAATGCAGTATGTGGGGAAGGGAAGGTTATCTCTTCACTCCCTGACTGCGATCAAAACAAACATTCTACCCACCCCCATGTGGCTAAACGTCGGGGGAGGGGGGAGTAGTTCCCATTGGTGCCAGTGAAAACTTTTTTCACTGAAATGAAGATGTAGCATGGGAGGGGGGCCTACATTTCCACTAAGAATCCCCCACACCTGCACTAGGAATTAAAGAAAAGAGGAAGACTTAGTTCCATGCTATGCATGCAATGTAATGTGTAGTTGGTTCCCAAGGTACAGACTATGGGGCTGTTCACCCATTCCATGACTGTTGCTCTGTATGCATGTATGATCATTCCCATGTAATGCAGTGTACATTTGTTCTTACAGGGGTTTCTGGATGATATGTGTCCTTTCACCATCAAACGGCATTTCTTCATCTGGAATAACATATAGTAACCCTTACATCATCTTTCCCCAACATCTTTCCCCAGTTCAAAACATCAGCCCTCCAGATGTTTTAAATGCAACTTTCTGCATCCCTGACCATTTACCATCCTGAGTGGGGCTGATTGGAATGAATGTTCCACTTCCTTCTCTGGACGATGCTTTTCAGTCACACTCCCAGTAGTCTCCCCAGTTGCTTTCCTCTGTCGTTTTAAACTTTTGAAGTGTTATACTGTGTTTTGTCATGTTGTATTTTATGGTATTAACAGCTGTGAACTGCTCAGGGTGCTTTGGCCATTGGGTGGTCCAGAACTGTATTTAAAAAAAACAAAAACAAACCCATGCTGGTTGAGAATGATGGGAGTTGCAGGCCAACACATCTGGAGAGCACCAGGTTGGGAAAGGATGATCGATGGCTATGAGATCTTGCCCCTGCTGTAATGCAGAACCATCCTATCCCAAGCAGTCTAGGAAATCAAGAGTGCACAAGATTTTTTTAACTTGTAGCTGTCTTTGTTGAGGAAACTTGTTTCATCTGCAGCTTTGCATCTGCTAAAAAGGGAGAATGCTCCCACTGGGGGAAAAGATGGCTATCTGGCTCTGAATCAAATGAGAAGTCCCAAATCTATCTTTGGGGATGGTAGTTGCCAAACATAGAATAGCCACACAATGGTAGCCATCACCTTCAGAAGCAGATGGAGCAGGCACAAGAGCTATTCATTGTCAAAACCTGTTTTGCGCTGCTGTTGGGATAAAAGATAACTGAGTACGCTCAAGCTTAGGAGTCACAATTTGGCAGATGTTATTAAGGTGCTTTGAAGAATGGGTTAGATCTCTTTATTTACAGCTATCTCCCCTAGATGGCAGCAAAAGTGCAAAAAAAATAAAAAGTCCCAGAAGAATTTATAGAAAGCAAAGGGAGTATAAAAGTGAGGAGATTCCCAACAGATGTTGACTGTTTGACAGACTGTAGAATTTGTAGAAGTCTGTTACTCCTTCCAGTCACAACCGGTGGCAAAAGTTTGCAAGAGTTTGCAAAAGTTTGCATCGTGGAAACTATTTAAATACAGTTTATTAAAATAACCAGTTAACATTTGTGTTGACAGAGGAACAGATGCTCTGAACAGTCAAACTCTGCTATCCCTCGGCTATTACAATAGAATTTTAGAGCATTCTTCTAGCAAAATTGTTTTGACAACTGAAGAGTAACGTGCTGGAATGTCTTGTACAGCTTCCATGTCAGTCAGGAATGCACAACCTGTGCCCACCCGCCCCTGGCCGTCACAGGCGCCCTAACACCCACTCACCCACCCTGTTGCCAGATTCACTCTCGCTGCACATTTCTCTGCTACCTGTACTCTCCACTCCCTCCCACACAGATCCTTACACAGATCGCTCATTCCACACTGTTTATAGCAGTGTGGGAGAAACCTCTCTAGGGTGTGTGTGTGTTTTCATTTAAGTAGACATTTATGGATCATATTTCAGCCAAGATAAGGCCCCCATAGCTATTTACAATTAAAACTTAAAACAATGTAAAAACTTTAAAACATCACCAACAGCAGCCCTATGAGCAGGACAGAATATTACAAACAGAGTGTGGAGCTAAAGCATTAAAATACTAATAAGCCAAATAAGTCAGAACCTCACCCACCCCTCCTGACATACAGCCCTCAAAGGGCTGGGGGGCGGGGCATCATTCAGTCCCCCACCCCAAAAATCTTCCCCTCCTCTGTACTTGAGAATATTTTTAATTATATTTTAAATTTCAGTTATTGAAGCAAAAGGCTTCTATTGTTCCCTGTTTGAATTAAAAGTTGGAAGGCGGATTTATAGTGGCTGACAAGGTCTGTCTCTTCACTTGGTATCAGGGAGGACGTTTGGGTGCAGATATTTATGACATTTGCTTTCTGAGTAATAACTTTGGAGGACAGGCTGCAATTAAAAAAGAAAAGAGGAAGAAGCTATCAAGGCTTTTGGTCCAGGAATTATAATTTCTGTTTTACAATTTTATTTGGAGTAAACGTTCTTGATCAAATAGTAAGCAACAACCAATGAGAACACAGGGAAGTTTTGGGGTGCCACAAAAAGCAAAGGGGTTTATATCTCTTTTTCTGCGGTTTCATTCTGATTCTTTTAGTTGTGTGCCTGTTGCCTTCTCCCAAAATGGAGAAGTAATTTCACTGACTGAATATTTCTAATTCTTCTTTTCTCTCTGTCTACTGCAACTTTATTTCCTGATGGAGTGAGTATGCTTACATCCTTAGAGGAGAAGCAATATCTCTTTGGAATTTCCCTCTTCATCTTGCCTGCTAAGATGTAATTCGATTTTGATTTTGGTGGTGTTCTGGCATAATGGTAACTCTCCTTATCCTCACTGGAGCAATTTGAAATAGAGGTTATAAAGCACCCATCTTTCACTACCCAGATTATGTTTTAGCAACTCTCCCAGGGATTTTCCTTATGTTCTAGTCAGTTTCAGAACGGAATCACCTTGCAGTTATAAGAACTTCCTTGCATGTTGGAAGTAATCATCATCAGCTTCTAGGGACCTATCCAGATAATCAGGGAGGGCATGCCCTCAGTTGCAGGAGTTATCACTTGTTTTTCCTAGAGTTGAGCAGTGCCTACATCAGGGGTACAGTATCTCTTTCAACCTGAGGGCTGAATTCCATTTCAGAGAGTTGTTGTTGTTGTTTGCATTTCTATACCACCCCATAGCCAAAGCTCTCTGCACAGTTTACAAAGATTAAAAACATTAAAAATACGATATGCAAAATTTAAAAACATAAACAATGTACAACAGGCAGTATACACAGAGACAACATATATCTAACAACTTTGAACAATCAGCCGAACCATAAAATGAATCCAGGATCAATTAAAACTCATCACATGCTGCCAAATGCCTGGGAAAAGAGAAAAGTCTTGATGTGGCACTGAAAAGATAATTAGGTTGGCACCAGGTGGGCCTCTTTGGGGAGGTCATTCCATAAATGGGGGGGCGGCACCACTGAGAAGGCCCTCTCCCTAGAGCCTAGAAGGTCTCGGAGGCCACATTCCGGGGGTGGGTGGGGCCAAAGGAGCAGGCCAAAGCTACCCAAAATACCAGCATATTTTAGTGTAAAGCTCTTAATACCAGCAACTAAGCCTTGGGCGAGGCATTTCAGCCTCTCCTAAAGGAAAGGAGGAGGAGGCAGGGGCATTCGGGGAAATACTGGAGGACCTCACTGAGACCTCAGATTCAGCTCTCAGGCCAGGGATTCTACACCCCTACTCTATATTTTTTAGTTCTGAAGGAATCCTTGCATGCTCTAGCAACAGGCAGATGATGCAATGGTCTTCAGATACAGGCCATGATATTACAGGCCATGATAATGTGTTTTTAATTTTACCAGTGCTTTGGCCTGGGGCTGGGGAAAGTGGTAGTGCCTCAAAACTGACCTTGATGCCCCATCCTTCAGTCAAGTCCGAGCCTGCCTTTTCTGTTTGTTCTGAGGTATCTAAGGGTAGCGCCTCAGCATTGTGTCAGGTGCAGCACTAAGTGTGCACTTGATGTCACACTTGGAGGCAATGGAAGCCCTTTCCCCTGCAGCTTAGAACTTCGCAGCGACACTTGGGGAGGCAGACTTGTCCGGCTGCTTGCGGGAGGATCAAAAGGCTGTGTTTAACACGGTCAGAAGTGCTTTAACATTCCATGATGCTTAATTTGCTGGGCGTGAGTGATCGTTCACATGGTACATCTATTATTTATTTAGTTAAATGTCGGCATAATGTACACAACCTTCTGGTTCAGGGCCAATGCTTTGTGCAAGGCACAAAGTTTAAGCACAAACTAGTCAAGGACAAGTACTATGAAATCCAATTAATATCAGTGGAAGCTCCTTGCTGGACTGTATCCATGTTTTCTCTGTATAAATATATACTCAAGTGACAGAGGGTTAGGTTACCAATGATGGCTTTCGTTCGTCAAACATTCCTAATGTGGAGACCCTTCTCACTTCTTTGTGGTCCCCATGCAGTCACACATAGCATAACAACTTGCTACTTGAAGAACACCAGTTATAGGTAAACAACCTGTTTTTATCCCGGTCCCAAGATGCAAGAGAAGTCCTCTCAAGAGGAAAGTACTCTGCACGTCTTCTCTCTATTATTTCAGATGTTTAAAATTCTCCCTTTGAAATCAAAGGAACTTTAAAAATGCTTGATTTTTGGCTTGATAGTGCCCATGTTTATTTCAAAGCAGAGCTTTGTCAGTAGCCTCTCAGCTTCAGTGGCAACAAGTAAATAAATATGAAATGGGAAGTGATGCAATAGAACACAAATGTAATTATTCAGAAAATGGAGAGATTCAGAAACAAGCATGTCCACTCATTAAAAAAAAGTAGACTAAAATTGAGGGATTGACTCTAGAATGGATTTTTTACAGGGGGAGTGGTAGGAATTGTCCAGGGAGTATTGCCATGGACCTGACCTAATTCTGAAGTCCAGTACAATGCCCCTGAATACCAGATGAAAATGGAGACAACCCCCAGGGAGGCCTGTTGCCTTCTGATGCCCTGCTTCTGAGTTTCCCAGGCATACCTGCCTGTCCATTATTGGAAGCTAGTCTAGCTGGATCCTTGATCTTGATCCAGGAGGGCTCTTTTTATGTCAAGTACCCTTATGCCTTGAACGTCATGTTCCCCAGCCCTGTTCCCTTCAGCCTCCACTTCAGTACAATAGCTGTCCTCCCACCACCCCACCTCTGCCCCAGGTTTTCAACAAAGTGGCTGGAGACACACAGCAACTTCTATTTTGAAGAGATGTCATACTGACACTGATCTTCTGATTTTGCAAGGAGGTTACAGCAAAGGAGTGAAACCACTTAAGGGCTTGCTGTTCCAGGAGGACGAGGATGGCCCTCCAGGGGTATTGCCCTCAGTCTCTTTCAGGGACAGACCCTGCATCAAAGCATGGCATGTACTGGGGAAAAAAGAGTTATGAAGTACTTGCCAGGTGGCATATTATACAGAGATGCCAGTTGCCAGTGATGCCAATGAATCTGAATGGCACTACAACTCCTGCCCTCCCTTGGAAAACTGGTTAACTATTAGAGACATTGCTCAGCAATCCTCCCCCACTCCTGAAAAACTACAGTAAGGAGCTGAATATTAACCTGCTGCCATTCTGAACAATCACAGTCCAAATCTCCATAGATTTATTTAGCAGAATTCCAGGCAAACCTCAAAGGACCTGCAAGGGATATAAGACCTAGCTTGGCACTGGAGAATCCTGTCCACTTCAGAGTTCCGTGATGGCAGAGACTGAACGACTGAACAACAACAACAACAAAACATAATACACAAATACATTAAGGGCACAATCCTATCGAGATAGGCAGCCGCCGCCGAACTTGGAGGCGACCGCCTATCGTAAGCAGGGCAGAAGAAGAACAGAGGGGATCGTGCCCTCCGCGCTTCCCCTGCCCTACTTTTTTGGCTAGACAGCAAATCGTGGCTGTCTAGCTGCAGGAGTATGGAGCGGGGAAGAGGCTGGTGTACAACACATTGGATGTGTTGTACATGCAGCTATGCTCCCCCCACCCTGGAACGCCCCCCAGCCACGCCCCTTTTGGGGCCCTCCATGCTCCTCTTGCAAGCACAGAGGATGGAGCAGCACAGAAGTGGGGGGAGGTTGGTTTTCTGGGAACCGACCTCGGAGCGCGGGCTCCGAGGTCGGTTCCCGGAAAACGGCATATCCTATTGCCATCTAGCCACCGTCTAGTAGCCATAGGATTGCTCCCTAAATTGGTCAAGGATCCATTGGCAGACAGTGAATGGAAAGGGTAGTCTCCCACCTCTTGCCAACAATGATCCAGGCCTTGGGTCCTATAAATGATTCTGAGAAGTGAATGAAAGAGGTTACTGATCCGCATAAAATTTCCATATGCTAATTTATATGTATAGAAACAATGGCTATAATTTAAAGCTGATGTGGGCAATGGTGGGGAGGGGAGGTGTTTTTGCCCCTTGGATGTCCCCTCATCAGGCTGCACTCCATGGGGGCTGGAAAGAAAACTTGGCTGGTTTGCTACGGCAGCTTCAAGCGGCCAAATCTTGCTTGTTTTGAAGTGAGATTTGGCGATGACGGAAGTCTAAAATGGCCAAATCTCACTTCAAAACAAGCAAGATTTGGCCGCTTTAGGCTGCCTAAGTGGTTTGCCACCAATTTCCTATGGCAAACCTGTGATGATTTTGCCACTGTGAATCTTGGCGGCTCAGCAGTGGCGGGAGGCGGCGGGGGCCGCAAGCTTCTGGAATTGGCCATCCAAGCTGGAGTGGAACCCTTGCAAAGGTTCCGCTCCTACTTAGATGGGCAATTCCAGAAGGTGGTGCTGGGGGATTGTGCTCTGTGCTTTCGTAAAGTTGCTATGGGGTTTTATTTTATCTCTGGGCTCTTACTCCCAATACTGTTTAACATGAAACTTCTGGGGGACATTATCCAGAGATGTGGGCCGAGGTGTGCAGATGACACTGAGCTCTATCTCCCTGTTTTGTCATCATCCAGGTGAGGTAGTGGGTGCACTGAATCAGTGCCTGGGTGTAGTAATGGACTGGATGAAGGCCAATAAACTAAAACTCATTCCAGACAAGAAGAAGGTGCTGTTGGCGGGTGGTTCATCTGACCAGCTAAATTGCGGCCAACCTATTCTGCAGGGGGCTGCACTCCCCCTAAGGCAAGGAAGGGCAATCACTTTTGGTCCAGGGACCGGATTACCCGCCATGGACCAAGCCAGCAAGCTGGATGAGGTCAAGGGGCGGGGTCTCACCCTAACACCCCATCCCTCCTATGACATCTTTCATCCCCGCCCATCTAAAAAGAAAATTCTCCATGCAGAGAGAGGAATGGAGCTCCGTGCCTCTCTCTGCACTGAGAAAGAGACTAATCCGGGGCTTGCAGGAGCCAACTCAGGCTGTTCCTTCCCATGTAGCAAACATCCAATTTGGGGCATGTGCAGGCCAGGAAGGGACTTGACCAGAGCTTGCAGGACCCAAGCTGGGCAATTTCTCCCCACGCTGTTTGTGCCCTGATCACGGTGCGAGTGGCGTGGGAAGTGGTGCGGGGGACTCCCCAGCTTGTCGGAGTTGAGAAAGGGGCTCTCCTTTGCACCATTCACCCTCAGGGGATGAGGCTTTGGGAAGGGCAGGGCAGGGGGCAGGGCCTGCGAGGGATGCTCAACCCTCTGCGGGCTGGACAGGGCCCGAGCATGGGCCGGGCTAGGCCTGCAGGCCAGAGGTTGCCCTCCTCTGCCCTAAAAGATGAGGTTCGTAATTTGGGGGTGCTCTTGGATCCAGCATCGTCACCGGAGGCACAGGTGGCCTTGGTGGTGGTGTTGTTGTTCAGTCGTTCAGTCGTGTCCGACTCTTCGTGACCCCATGGACCATAGCACGCCAGGCCTTCCTGTCCTCCGCTCTCTCCTGGAGTGTGCTCAAGTTCATATTCATTGCATCTGTGATGCTATCTAGCCATCTCATCCTCTGCTGTCCCCTTCTCCTTTTGCCTTCAATCTTTCACAGCATCAGGGTCTTTTCCAATGAGTTTTCTCTTCACATTAGGTGGCCAAAATATTTGAGCTTCAGCTTCAGTATCTGTCCTTCCAATGAGCACTCAGGGTTGATTTCCTTTAGGATTGACTGATTGAACCTCCTTGCAGTTCAGGGGACTCGTAAGAGTCTTCTCCAGCACCACAGTTCGAAAGCATCAAATCTTTGGCGCTTAGCCTTCCTTATAGTCCAGCTCTCACAGCCATACATTACTACTGGGAAAACCATAGCTTTGATTATGTGGACCTTTGTCGGCAAGGTGATGTCTCTGCCTCTTACTATGCTGTCTAGGTTTGCCATAGCTTTCCTCCCAAGGAGCAAGCGTCTTTTAATTTCACGGCTACAGTCACCATCTGCGCTGATCTTGGAGCCCAAGAAAATAAAATCTGTCATTGCTTCCATTTCTTCCCCTTCTATATGCCAGGACGTGATGGGGCCAGATGCCATGAACTTCGTTTTTTTAATGTTGAGTTTCAAACCAGCTCTTGCACTCTCCTCTTTCACCCTCAACAAGAGGCTCTTTAGATCCTCTTCGCTTTCTGCCATTAGGGTGGTATCGTCTGCATATCTGAGGTTGTTGATAATTCTCCCGGCAATCTTAATTCCAACCTGTGATTCATCCAACCCAGCGTTTCTCATGATGTACTCTGCATATAAATTAAATAAGCAGGGCAACAATATACAGCCTTGTCATACTCCTTTCCCAATTTGGAACCAATCGGTTGTTCCATGTCTGGTTCTTACTGTTGCTTCTTGACCCTCGTACAAGTTTCTCAGGAGACAGGTAAGGTGGTCTGGTACTCCATCCCTTTAAGAATTTGCTAGAGTTTGTTGTGATCCACACAATCAAAGGCTTTAGCGTAGTCAATGAAGCAGAAATAGACGTTGTTCTGGAATTCTCTTGCTTTCTCCATGATCCAGCGAATGTTGGCGATTTGATCTCTAGTTCCTCTGCCTCTTCGAAACCCAGCTTGTATTTCCGGTAGTTCTCGGTTCACATACTGCTGAAGCCTAGCTTGTAGGATTTTGAGCATCACCTTGCTGGCATGTGAAATGAGCACACTTGTACGGTAGTTTGAACACTCTTTGGCATTGCCCTTCTTTGGAATTGGAATGTAAACTGACCTTTTCCAGTCTTGTGGCCACTGTTGAGTGTTCCAAATTTGTTGGCATATTGAGTGCAGCACTTCAACAGCATCATCTTTTAGGATTTTAAATAGCTCAGCTGGAATACTGTCATCTCCGCTAGCTTTGTTGTTAGTAACAAGGCCCACTTGACTTCACGCTCTAGGATGTCAGGCTCAAGTTCAGTGACTGAACTATCATGGCTATCAGGGACATTCAGATCTTTCCTGTATAGTTCTTCTGTGTATTCTTTCCACCTCTTCTTAATCTCATCTGCTTCTGTTAGGTCCCTGCCTTCTTTGTCCTTTATCATGCCCGTCTTTGCACAAAACGTTCCCTTGAGATCTCCGAGTTTCTTGAAAAGATCTCTAGTCTTTCCCATTCTATTGTTTTCCTCGATTTCTTTGCATGCTTGTCCATTTTAGTTTGCTGATTCCCAAGATGTCGATGTTCAATCTTGCCATCTCATGTTTGACCACCTCCAGCTTACCTTGATTCATTGATCTGACATTCCAGGTTCCTAAACAATATTGTTCTTTACAGCATCGGATTTTCTTTTCACCACCAGACACATCCACAGCTGGGTGTCCTTTCAGCTTTGGCCCAGCCGCTTTACTCTTTCTGGCGCTACTTGGAAATTCCCTCTGCTCTTCCCCAGTAGTATATTGGACACCTTCTGACCTGAGGGGCTCATCTTCCAGCGTCATCTCTTTTAGCCTTGTGATACGTTCCATGGGGTTTTCTTGGCAAGAATACTGGAGTGAGCTGCCATTTCCTTCTCCAGTGGACCACATTTTGTCAGATCTCTCCGCCATGACCTGTCCGTCTTGGGTGGCCCTGCACGGCATAGCTTATGGCTTCACTGAGTTATGCAAGCCCCTTCGCCACAACAAGGCAGTGATCCATGAAGGGGCATCTGGATTACTGCAATGCATTATACATGGGGTTGCCTTTGAAAATGGTCTGGAAACTTCAGCAGGTCCAAAATATGGCAGTGGGATGGTTCGTGGGGAATGATTGATATGAACATATTATGCCAGTGTTCTGCGATGTGCACTAGCTTCCAGTCTGTTTCCAGGCTCAATTCAAAGTGCTGGTATTAGCATTTAAAGCCCTAAATGGCTTGGGGCCAGGTTACCTGAAAGCAGTAAAGGAGGGGGGTTCACATCAAACTCTAAACCATGCCCCGTTTTCGAAGGTGACAGTTGCGCCACCCCCTGTTGAGATGGGAAGTCCCACCCTAGTCAGAAGCCCCACATATGCGATCAGCTGACCCGGTCATATGACCTTCAGAGTCACCTGATGGGGGTCATGTGACCCCTCTATGAACTCGCCATGCCACCATGGACCCATAGGAATTGTTTTTAGAGCCCTAGGGGGCACAGGCACGGAGATGGCCTGCGGTGCCATTTCCAAGCCATGCCCAGATTGGCCTGGCGGAGTTATGTGACCCCTCTTTGAACTCATCACGCCACCGTGGCCCAATAGGAAGAGGTCTTAGAGCCTAGCCCTGTAAGGTCACGCCCCACAACCCCATTGACCAATAGGGAAATTCTTGCCCCCAGAAAAACAGCCTTTTATCATGCCCAGACACGTTTTCTGCACAGAGAATGTGGCGCGGCCAAGAGTGACTGAGGGACCTTTGGGTTTTACTCATCCCCCGGTACCCTTGTGCATTCAGCCCAGAAAGATTGGAACTGCACCTATGACACCTGGAGTCATAAACAGTAAACCAGGGAAGGAAGCTGTTGTCACAGTGACTGTAACAAAGAGCTTACCTTTAGCTGTATTTCCCATGGGGCAAAGAACTTTTCCTGAAACCAAGTTACATGCCGCTTGGAGTATGGATAGCACTGAAGTGAAGCCTGTTGAAGACATGGATGGCGGGGTGCTTATGAAAATAGCCACTTTGCCTTTACAGAAAATGGAGCTGGGGGATCCTGACACAACCTGGTCTACTTTCCACACATCCCTTGAGGATCTCTAAGAGAAGATGGAACTTGTGGCAGAGAAAGGAGGCACACCAGTAAGTGTTTATTTCTGAGATTTGTTCTTAATAGTATTTAGAGAGCAATTCCAGGGGTGGGGGTACATGCTGCTGTCTCTAAGCTTTTCATTGTGTTACACAGGAACATGGAATGTGTGGTGATATTGAGAACCTGAACATCGAGAGTTCACCAACAGTCAACATTTCCTGCCTGTCATGTATTTCCCCAGACACGGTCATAGAAAAATAATGCTTTCTGTGGTGGTTGTTTCTTTTGCATCAATAAAAATGCTTTGTAGTAACCCTACGCGTCCATTCTTGTGTTAACCTACAAAAATGTCAGAGCATGAAGAAATCCTAAAGAAGATTAATATATTCCTGGTGATGTTGGGAGTTTGGGTGGAGTGAACCCCTTATTTCAGGAGGCAAAGAAACAGAGCAAAATGCTGGTCAGAAGAGAGGTTACCAAGTGGCTCTCAGATCAGGAGGCTTACACACTGCATAAACCAGCCAGGATCCATTTTAAATGAAATAGGACCATAAAGTCTGAAGTGGATGCACAATGGCAAGCTGATTTAGTTGACATGAAGCAATTTTCTCAATACAACAACAGTTACAAGTATATTTTAACAGTAATAGGCATTCTGTCTAAATATGCCTGGCTTGCGCTCTAAAAGGCAAAATGGGCAGGGAGGTGTCTGGAGCTTTTAAAGTGGTTTTCACACAAGATGGAAGGCAGCCTATCAAAATACAGATGGATAAAGGAACGGAGTTCCTAAACAAGGATGTGGGTCATCTATTCAAAGAACATGGGGTACACCATTTTGTTTCCAATAATGAGGTCAAAGCTGGGGTTGTTGAGAGGTTCAACAGGACTTTAAAAACAAAAATGTGGAGGTATTTCACAGCCAACAATACCTTCACTTATATAGACGTGCTACCGCAATTCCTAAAAAGTTATAACCGTAGCTTTCACAGAACCATCAAAGCTAGACCTGTGGATGTTAATCAGTCTAACTCCCTGGCCATTTGGAAAGTAGTCTATGGACAGGCATGGGCGAATTTAATTCAGATGACCATTATATCTACTACTGTGGGCAAGAATCCCATAGAAGAAATGGAGTAGCACTCATAGTCAACAGAAGGGTGGGAAAAGCAGTACTGGGGTACAATCTCAAAAATGATAGAATGATCTCAGTATGAATCCAAGGCAAACCATTCAACATCACAGTAATTCAAGTCTATGCCCCAACCACTGAGGCCGAAGAAGCTGAGGTTGATCGGTTCTATGAAGACCTACAACACCTTCTAGAACTAACACCAAAAAAAGAGGTCCTCTTCATCATAGGGGATTGGAATGCTAAAGTAGGAAGTCAAGAAATCACTGGGATAATGGGCAAGCATGGCCTTGGTGTACAAAATGAAGCAGGACAAAGGCTAATAGAGTTTTGCCAAGAGAACACGCTGATCATAGCAAACACTCTTTTCCAACAGCACAAGAGGCGATTCTACACATGAACATCACCAGATGGTCAATATCGAAATCAAATTGATTATGTCCTTTGCAGCCAAAGATGGAGAAGCTCTATACAGTCAGTAAAAACAAGACTTGGAGCTGTCTGTGGCTCAGATCATGAGCTTTTTGTTGCAAAATTTTGGCTTAAATTGAAGAACGTAGGGAAAACAACTAAACCATTCAGCTATGACCTAAATCGTATCCTTTATGAATATACAGTGGAGGTGAAGAATAGATTTAAGGGATTAGACTTGATAGACAGAGTGCCTGAGGAACTATGGACGGAGGTCCGTAACATTGTTCAGGAGGGAACAACACAATCCATCCCCAAGAAAAAGAAATGCAAGAAAGCCAAGTGGCTGTCTGATGAGGCTTTACAAGTAGCTCACGAAAGAAGGGAAGCGAAAAGCAAGGGAGAAAGGGGAAGATATATCCAACTGAATGCAGAGTTCCAGAGAATAGCAAGGAGAGACAAGAAGGCCTTCTTAAATGAACAATGCAAAGAAATCGAGGAAAACAATAGAATGGGAAAGACTAGAGATCTTTTCAAGAAACTCGGAGATCTCAAGGGAACGTTTTGTGCAAAGACGAGCATGATAAAGGACAAGAAGGCAGGGACCTAACAGAAGCAGATGAGATTAAGAAGAGGTGGAAAGAATAACAGAAGAACTATACAGGAAAGATCTTAATGTCCCTGATAGCCATGATAGTGCGGTCACTGAACTTGAGCTGGACACCCTCGAGAGTGAAGTCAAGTGGGCCTTAGGAAGCATTACTAACAACAAAGCTAGCGGAGATGACAGTATTCCAGCTGAGCTATTTAAAATCCTAAAAGATGATGCTGTTGAAGTGCTGCACTCAATATGCCAACACATTTGGAACACTCAACAGTGGCCACAAGACTGGAAAAGGTCAGTTTACATTCCAATTCCAAAGAAGGGCAATGCCAAAGAGTGTTCAAACTACCGCACAATTGCACTCATTTCACATGCCAGCAAGGTGATGCTCCAAATCCTACAAGCTAGGCTTCAGCAGTATGTGAACCCAGAACTATCAGAAGTACAAGCTGGGTATCCAAGAGGCAGAGGAACTAGAGATCAAATCGCCAACATTCGCTGGATCATGGAGAAAGCAAGAGAATTCCAGAACAACGTCTATTTCTGCTTCATTGACTACGCTAAAGCCTATGATTGTGTGGATCACAACAAACTGTGGCAAATTCTTAAAGAGATGGGAGTACCAGACCACCTTACTTGTCTCCTGAGAAACCTGTATGAGAGTCAAGAAGCAGCAGTAAGAACCAGACATGGAACAACCGATTGGTTCCAAATTGGGAAAGGAGTACGCCTAGGCTGCATATTGTCACCCTGCTTATTTAACTTATATGCAGAGTACATCATGAGAAACACCGGGTTGGATGAATCACAGGTCGGAATTCAGATTGTTGGGAGAATTATCAACAACCTCAGATATGCAGACGATACCACCCTAATGGCAGAAAGCAAAGAGGATCTAAAGAGTCTCTTGTTGAGGGTGAAAGAGGAGAGTGCAAAAGCTGGTTTGAAACTCAACATTAAAAAAACGAAGATCATGGCATCTGGCCCCATCACTTCCTGGCATATAGAAGGGGAAGAAATGGAAGCAGTGACAGATTTTACTTTCTTGGGCTCCAAGATCACTGCAGACGGTGACTGTAGCCATGAAATTAAAAGACGCTTGCTCCTTGGGAGGAAAGCTATGGCCAACCTAGACAGCATAGTAAGAAGCAGAGACATCACCTTGCCGACAAAGGTCCGTCTAATCAAAGCTATGGTTTTCCCAGTAGTAATGTATGGCTGTGAGAGCTGGACTATAAGGAAGGCTGAGCGCCGAAGAATTGATGCTTTCGAACTGTGGTGCTGGAGAAGACTCTTACGAGTCCCCTGGACCGCAAGGAGGTCAAATCAGTCCATCCTAAAGGAAATCAACCCTGAGTGCTCATTGGAAGGACAGATAATGAAGCTGAAGCTCCAATATTTTGGCCACCTAATGCGAAGAGAAAACTCCCTGGAAAAGACCCTGATGCTGGGAAAGACTGAAGGCAAAAGGAGAAGGGGACGGGAGAGGATGAGATGGCTAGATAGCATCACGGATGCAATGAATATGAACTTGAGCACACTCCGGGAGAGAGCGCAGGACAGGAAGGCCTGGCGTGCTATGGTCCATGGGGTCGCGAAGAGTCGGACATGACTGAACGACTGAACAACAACAACAAAGCAGTTGGATAGCAGCAGGTGGTTCCCCCACCCCCACAAAACCCCTTAAAACATACAAATTAACTAGAAAATACATGCCTTCTTGATAGACCTGTGACATCAAGACTGCTTTTGGGGATTGTTCTATGGATAAGAAGAAAGAAAAAAAAAAGATAGACCAGTTTTAGAGAAAGAGCCTTTTTTTTTTTTTTTTTAACAATATAACAACCCTAGAAAGGGATATGGGGAGATATATATATGTATATATGAAATGAACTTGCCTGCAGGCATACTGCGCCTCTTTTAGAATACTGAAGGGTGATTTAGTTTTTCTGTGGGGGTAAATTGGGAAAAGAAGCATAAACTGTATTGCATTTTATTTTAGTTTATCTGAGCCCATCTACATTAGTTGGCAGAAGGAAAAAGAGTTAAGGTATACTCACATGTAGTTAGGCTTCCAGGTCCTTCCCTTCAGGCTTGGGGGGTGTAAAGACACAGAAGTGCGGGCTCTTTATCAGCGCTAGTCCTATTGTGTGAATTCTGGTACTGTGATTGGATAAAGTTAAGGATCCCCCTGCCCCTAAGGTTGGCCTCCAACCCATCACTAAAAGTTAGTACCACCCTACTCAAAAACACGTAATGGGGTTTCAGGTCCCCTGTAATCTACCCCCCCCCAATCTGGAGACATGCGGCATGAGACATTTCGGGGCCCACCCCCTCTACCCTGTAATGGAAACTAGTGATAGAAGTTGATTCTTTCAAAAACGATTCTGACAAAAATAAAATAATAATAATAATAATAATAAAGGAATAGTTTCCCCCTACATATAAATGCACAAAGTCGGGGGTGTCCCCTACCACCCCATCATGTTTATTTTTAAAAAATGGATACCTATGTATCCATCATTTTAATGACAGTTATTGAGATTTTTTTCTCTCTCCAATATCAGATGTTTACATTAATGCTTTTTTTTTTTTTTACCAAGCTGCTAACAGCAAATGTGAGAGGACTAGACCATTGCCCCCCCCCTTCTAAAGGGCAGGCCATGTAGGATTTTTACAAAATCTAAGTGGCACTTAAGGAATGTTTTACTTAAAAAAAAAAAAAAAGACTCCTGAAGGTTTTACTTGCAGCCCTTGTGTTCTCTATGTTTAATGATTCTTTCAAAAACGATTCTGACAAAAATAAAATAATAATAATTTAAAAAGAAAAGAAAAGGAGGGAATAGTTTTCCCTACATATAAATGTGTAAAGATTAGATTAGAACACTGGTTGTTTTCCCAACACTGAAATTTAGAAACGCCCTACTCAAAAAACATGTAATGCGGTTTCAGGACCCATGTAATCTACCCCCCATCTGGAGACATGCGGCATGAGCCTTTTGGAACCAGCCCTCTGCCCTGTATTGGAAGCTAGTGATAAAAAGCTGATTCCTAAAATTTAGTTTCGCAACACCCTGCCCAAAGCACATAATGTGGTTTCAGGGCCCATGTAATCTACCCCCATCTTTTCGGGACCAGCCCTCTGACCAGTAATGGAAGCTAGTGATAAAAACCAGATTCCTAAAATTTAGCAACAACCTACTCAAAACACGTAATGGGGTTTCAGGACCCATCTCAAAAATGGGAATTAATGCTACAAAGTCATTTACAGGGCTGAGCATTTTGTTGTTGTTTATTCGGTCAGTCGCTTCCGACTCTTTGTGACTTCATGGACCAGCCCACGCCAGAGCTTCCTGTCGGCCGTCGCCACCCCCAGCTCCCCCAAGGTTGAGTCCGTCATAGTTTTTGGGAAACCTAGCAGCATTTTTAAATGTGTCTAGGGTGATGGGTCAATTGCAGGTAAGCTTATAGTAGGTTTTAAACATAAGACACAAGTGCTCTGCAGAAAGAACATAAAAAAGAACAACAGAGGGGAATGTTGTGGTTGGATCCTGATATTCTGTGGACTCCTTCGCTTCATCTGTGTCTTCTTCATCTCAAAAGTCACTTTACAGGGGTGATCATAGTTTTTTTGGGGGGGTTGCTAGGGTATTTTTTAGAAAATCTAAGCGGCGCTTAAGGAATGTTTTACTTTTTAAAGACTCTTGACGGTTTTACTTGCAGCCCTTGTGATTTCTATGTTTAATGATTCTTTCAAAAACGATTCTGACAAAACAAAAAATGCAGCAGTTTTCAAATGAGCCATTTTATTCAGAGTTTTGCTTTACAGATGTAAGAAAATATGTATTGGACCTGTTTCTAATCACTTTCATTAAATGATTTAAAAATACATGATCGGTATTTTTCAGGGTTTTATCCAGTAGTTTCAGGGCTTTGTGTGAACGACCAATTTTAGTCACCAAAATTAAAACTTTATCGACACACTCTTGTGTTAGCATGAGACAGTTTAAACTGCATCCGATTAGAGTAATAATAATACAGTATACTTTTAAAACATATTTTCCCACATACAATTCTCAGCTTTCTAGAGATGACACGCTTTGGCCAAGATAAGCATTCATGTGAGGATTGTCCTGGTGCTTGGATTATACATCCAATACATGTATCATGTAGATATTCAATTGAGCAGTGCTTCAGAATTCCAAAAACAGTGGTTCTGACAATGCATTGCATTGCTCTGTGGCGCTTTCTGGGTGAGCTGAAGCTTGTTTCATCCGCTTCCAGGCCTAGACTACTTTTCAGGGTGACATGGCCTGGCTGCTCCATTGACAGATCAGCACAACCCTAAAAAGAAATTAAGAAAATACTTTTTGGTGTCTCCTAAACACACACAGCATGTCTTTAATACTGATGCTACAAATAATCACACGTACCTGTATTTGAAAGTTTCTATTGAGGCCATCTTCCATAATGCCACCAGCGATGGCCCCTCTGCTTTAATTTCAACAGTTTTTCCAAGGCCTTCTGCACCAACATTATTCACACAGGGGTCCTGGAAAATGGAACAATCTATTATGAAGCTGTATCCTGCCTGTAACCCTTTTGCAAACTTCGGAAATCACCACAAAATATCCCCTCCAACCATCCATCCATACACATAGATAGAAACATTGAAATCTTACCTGTGCTACAAGGTTCTCTAGTGAAATGGCCTCCAACATGTTCTGCCACATTTGGGAAACCTCAGCCTCCTCCTCACGTAGAAGTTTAGGTGGTGGAAAAGCAGAGTCATCAGAACTGGTACTAATACACTGTTTTCGGGGGTCATGTTCTGCAGCTGGTGGAGGAATAGCAGATGGTCCCAGAGGGGTGCTTGGCCGCGCCATGTTCTCTGTGCAGAAAACGTGTCTGGGCATGATAAAAGGCTGTTTTTCTGGGGGCAAGGCTGTCCCTATTGGTCAATGGGGTTGTGGGGCATGACCTTACAGGACTGGGCTCTAAGACCTCTTCCTATTGGGCCGCGGTGGTGTGGCGAGTTCGTAGAGGGATCACATGACCCCACAGGACCACTCCGGGCATGGCTTGGAAAAGGCCCCATGGGCCATCTCCATGCCCGTACCCGCTAGGGCTCTAAAACGAATTCCTATTGGTCCACGGCAGCGTGATGAGTTCGTAGAGGGGTCACATGACCCTGCTGGGCCAATCCGGGTGTGGCTTGGAAATGGCACCATGGGCAGTTTCCACGCCTGTGCCCCCTAGAGCTCTAAAACCAATTCCTATGGGTCCACGGTGGCACGGCGAGTTTGTAGAGGGGTCACATGACCCCGATCAGGTGACCCTGAAGGTCATATGACCGGGTCAGCTGATCGCATACGTGGGGCTTCCAGCTAGGGCAGGACTTCCCATCTCAACAGGGGGCAGCGCAACTGTCACCTTCGAAAATGGGGCCTGGTTTAGAGTTTAATGTGAACTCCCCTCCTTTACTACTCCTGAAGGATTGTCTCCTCCCATATATACCTGCCCCAACCCTAAGATACAGTATTTTTCAAAACTCTCCTCTGGGTGGCCCCATAAATGAGGTGAGGCAGGTGGCCTTTTCAGTGGTGGCACTCCAGTTGTGGAAAACCCTCCCCAGATAGGCTTGCCTGGACCCCAGATTATGAGCTTTTCAGCACCTGGTGAAGACCTTTATTTTCCCAGGCTTTTTAGTTAGTTTGTTGTTAAATGTGTGTTCTTGTGCTTTTCTATCTTTCCCTGCTGCTGGTCATATTCTGTGTCAAACTTTTAAAGGTTTTATATTATGTTTTATCATGTTGCATGTTAAAGTTTTATTTTTTGTGAACCACCCAGAGAGCTTTGGCTATTGGGCAGTATAGAAATGTAGTAAATAAATAAATAAATAAATAAATAAATAAAATTAGCACCTGTGCTGGAAAAGGTGGATGTTCTTTATAGGTAAACAGGCAAGTGTATGTTTAATGAATATACAAACATCTGGTTTGGCCCTGAGAATAGCAAACCTGAAAGAACAACCTGTGCTATCCTTGCTTTTGTAAGCCACCGACTGCTTTGGTATCTCTTGTTAGTGGAATAGGGGGATATAGCAGGTTCAAAAAGTCAAGTAGAAGAAAAGAGAGGAAAAAGCAATTTATGCCAACAACATACGTATATATAGGTCCATTACATGAACAGTGAATGACACAGCTGCGGCTAACATCTGAGCTACCCGCAGAAAATGGTTATTTCTGCCTAATGTTAAAAACCAAAATTACAAGGCCAGAAAATATGCCTGAACTTACATGAGTATTTTTTAAAAATGGCAACACCTTAAACCAACACATTATGATGACTCAGATATTTACAATTGAGGGAAACCTTCATTACTATTGAAAGCACAGATCTTTTTCTGTACCTGTTTACACTGCCCACTGAATGTCCACTGAATATGTATACACACACACACCTCTCAAGGCAGAAATATCAAACATTAAGTGCTCAGTAAGGCAACTGTCACAAAAACTATCTTTATATGGGAGAAAAGTATGCTTCACAATGAAATATACACCTTGACCCAGCTCTAGCTGAGGAAGCCTGTCATGTGTAACAAGTGGGAATGGGGACTGATTGATTGATTTGATTTGTACCTCACCTTTCCACCAAGAAAATGGTGCTTGAGGGATGCACATCAAAACTTGTTTTGCCACTTCAACAGAGCCCAGATGAGCATCTGTGTCAACTGCTTCCACGTGTGGATATCCATGGTAGGAATGGAGTGATACTTTGCAGGTATTTCCCCCTTGACAGGTACAAAGTGTATGTGAAACTGAGTCCAAAACAAGGAAATACTAATTTATTTTTGTTGTATTAATGTTTAATTTCATCAACATTACTTTCTTGAAAATACATTATACTTTTCATTTTACACTGTGTTTAAGGAGAATTCATATGTCATCTCACTATTCTGTGTAAGGTATACAGGGCAGGGGGAGACAGAAAGTTTTTGTTTATTACATATATAAGCAAATAGACTGTGAGTCTCTTTGGACAGTCAACCAAGCAAAGATGCCCACAGTTAACTGCTCACACGAGCAGTGTACATCCACAGTGGCAGCAACTAATGTGGGCGCAACCAACTCATTCATGATCAACCCTTATCTTCCATGAACTGGGAAAAACACCCCTTGCCACATTTCAGTTCACAGAAGAGAAGTAGTCATGTGCAGGGTTAGCTGTTCTCACATTCTGTTTGTGGTCTGTGTCTTTCTTTCTTTCTTTCTTTCTTTCTTTCTTTCTTTCTTTCTTTCTTTCCTTCCTTCCTTCCTTCCTTCCTTCCTTCCTTCCCATAAGCAGCAGTGAGCAAGTTCTCTGGACATAAGGGGAGAGGGGAGCAGGTGAGGAAGCAACTGAGGGCTGGTACTCACGTCTGGCCATGCTGTTGTGTAGTTGTTTGCATGGTGTATTGATCAGATGATAATTTCTTTGACCAAGTTTCTCTCCTGCAGGCCAACAGTGGCCATTGATAGGACTTCTAGCCATTGCTGACCATTGCAAAGGCTCTATAGAAAGGGATGAACCCCCTCTACAGCACGGACTTGCTGGGTGTGCTGATTGTCAGTCACACCACTTCCATACGTTGCTCAGTTGTTAAGTCGTGTCCGACTCTTCGTGACCCCATGGACCATAGCACGCCAGGCCTTCCTGTCCTCCGCTCTTCCCAAATTTATATTCATGATAAATGACCGCACATGTAGGTGAAAACTAGAACTTTTCTGGTTGCTGTGGCTACGCGACAAGGCAGCACGTAAAATTGCAGCATGATTAGATATACACCTGAGCAGGAATGCTGTGTGAATCCTGTGCCTGCCACCTCACCACTCTATCCTGAGTATTGACTCTCATTCACCTGCTACTTCACTGCTGAGGATCCTGCCTCCTGCTGGGAAGGTTGTGGATGCACAACCTCCACATGTCTCAGGCACAGGCTTGTAGTGCTGCTTGTGCTCACCCGGATGGTGCCCTGGCGCCTGACAAATAGCTGGTGCTCTGGTGTCACCAACCAGGGCGGCCCCTTTTCTCTTCGCCTCCTTGCTTTGTGAGCTATGAGCCTGCTGAACAAGAGAGGCAACAGTGCCTGTCCTTTCTGCTAGCTGAGAACACGGTAAACCAATTCCAACCCACCTTTGTCCACCACTTCCTCTACTGGTGCTTTCTGCGCAATGTAAGAAAAGGTGCTCATGCTGGGATTGTCTGCTACCACCACAGCAGCACTGGCTGTGGTTGGATCCTCCAATGGGGTTTAGAATTTTGGGCTGTCTGGTAAAGAAAGAATACTGTGTCCAGAAGTGAGTAAGATTTCTTCCAAGAAGCTGGTTTGAACGTTGGTTTTTTAAAAGATATTTCCTGTGGTTTATTCAAAAGTAAACTCCACTGAGTTCAGTCGTACTTACTCCTAGGTAAATGTGTAAAGGATTGCAGTCTGAACAAAGCTGAAAATCCATGGGGTGGGGCGAAAACTGGCTTGATAGTTTGTCTGGATGGCAGGCATTTAATTTGGTGTGTTGGTTTTTAAAAGCTGGCTGAGGTGGATTTGGGGAAATATTGTGCTGTAATTTTAGTGGGTGAAATTAGATTGAGATTTTCTCCTCATCTGGGCTGTGAAATGGTGGATAGGCCTTTCTCAGAATTGCGGACCAAATTCTCCAGACAGAATTTTTCAGCTGTGCAATCCTGTGCATGTCTAATGAGGAGTAAATTCCACTGAGGTTAATGAGACTTACTCCTTGGTAAACGTGTATAGGATTGCAGCCTGAGCAAAGCTGAAATCCTGAAGTGTGTGTGTGTTTGTGTGTGGGGGGGGGGTGAGAGAGAGAGAGAGAGAGAGAGAGAGAGAAGAGAGAGAGAGAAGTTGGCTTGATTCTAATTTATGCAACAGCTTCTGCTTTGCTGCTTTAAGCAGTTGGGGCTGCATCTTGGACATACCCAAATCCCACATTCACAGAACTATGAGCAAGGCTAGAGATCAAAAGATCATTTTTATTCTAGAGTTGTAGAAGGGATGTGGCTTTGGAGTGTGTGGCTTTGGGGGTGTCATGAAGAGTACCTGCACTTCAAAATGTACCACTACACCAGTGCTCAGATAAGTGGCTGCCTGATGCTTTGTGCCAGCAAGGTGGCAGTGACAGGCCAGCCAGCCACGGGGCTGTGGAATACCAGTGTTTCTTTCCTCCCAGCGTAAATAGGAAGGTAAAATTTAACAGGCTGCTGAGTAGATTTACTTGGTAAATCTACTCAGTGTAGAGATGTAAAATTTCTGGAAATCTTGAGGCCATGGGAAAAAACAAGTTTTTTCCAGGGGGGGGGTGGAAAAATTGGAAATTTTGGAAAAATTGGAAATTTTGGAAAAATTGGAAATTTTGGAAAAATTGGGAATTCTGGAAAAATTGAAAAATAAGCAATACCTATTTCTTTAGCACTCTTTACAGATCTAAAGTCACTTTGGGCGCAGTCCTATGCATGTTTAGACAGATTAAACATGCATAGGATTGTACACTTAGGGAGCAATCCTATGGCTGCTAGACAGCATCTAGACAGCCATAGGATATCTGCTTTTCTGGGAACCGACCTCGGAGCCCATGCTCTGGTTCCCGGAGAACTGACCTCTCCGCAATTCCGTGCTGCCTCAGAGGCAGTGCGGAATAGCCCTGTGCGCTCGCAAGAGGAGTGCGGAGCAGCTGAAAAGGGGCTTTCCTGGAGGGTGTTCCGGGGTAGGGAGGGCAGAAATGCCTGTATGACATACAGTAGCCTCTCCCCTCACCTCTGCCCTCCCGCAGCTAGACAGCCACCATCAGCTATCTAGCCGAAAATGCAGGGCAGGAGAAGCATGGAGGGAATGATCCCCTCCATGCTTCTCCTGCCCTGCATTGGATAGCTGGTCACCTCTGAGTTCAGAGGCAGCCGCCTATCAGAATAGGATTGCGCCCTTAGTTGCTTTAAGACAGCATTCCCCAACCTGGTGCCCTCCAGATATTTTGGACTTCAGCTCCAATCAGCCTCAGACAGATGGCCAATGGTCAGGAATGCTGGGCACTGTAGTCCAAAACATCTGGAGGGCACCAGGTTGGGAAGGGCTGCTTTACGAACATAAAGCAGCCTTTCTGTTCCAAAAATTATTTTATGTACAACTTGGTTTGCTCATAAAATTATCATTATATTTTTCAACTTTTAAAAGTAAACTCAGGTGGTAAATTGTCTGAATAGGTTAGAACTACATTAAATGTTGGCTACAGCATCAGAATCACAGGACTCTATAGATCAAAACCCAAGCCTTCAAGAATGCACATTTACTGTCAAGAATGCACAGTGGTGACTCTGCTTACATGTTGGGAAACTGAGCATAAATGTCTATCACAAAAATATCATTTAAATCAATAATTTTAATAAGGAATGAAAGAACTAACTATGCTGGGAATCTTACAGAGAGGATTAAAAAATATTTTTCCCCATGGCTTAATTATTTCCAGACATTTTACATCTCTAGTCTTTCTCTTATTGTGTTCTTATTTCATAAAGTGTTCTTATTGCATAGTTTGTAGAAATCACTTTGAGGGGAGTAAAGGCTTGTTAACAATATATAAATACTTTGTCTTAAATTCTAAAAGAAAATATTTCATAATACAAAGCTGTTCAATTTTTCCAATTTTTTGGAAAAAAACAAAAACGGTTCTTGGGGAAAAAAAAAACACTTTAATTTTTCCAGCCTTCACATCTCTAACTCAGAGACACTTGATAACAGGACATAAGAGCCCACAGATTTGCATAAAATCTGAACATGCTAAATTATTTGTTTAGATACAAGTTTGCAGAGGACTGTTCTCTGCTAAGCATTGCCACTATCCTACTAATATTATTCATACATTGTTTGAAGCAAGGCAGTTTGCTTTGTCTCTCAACCACTGAGCCATCTCAGCAAAATACTGACATTGGATCAGCTAATACATGATTTTTTTTAAAGTGTTCAGTTGCTATTGAAATGCTGACAGTGAATTCTAAGTTTCACTGATTCCAACGGGATAATTTTAAGCATTTCCTTAATTCTCATGTTAAAATAATGAGACTAAAAAGTGCTTAATTTCATCTGGATCATACCCTCATTTTTTCCTCTGGCTTTTCCTCCTTAACTTGTACTCTCACTTTCTCTCTCTCTCTCTCTCTTTACACACACGCACACACACAGAAAGGAAACAACATTGTTCCCATTTCCTCTCATCCTATTAGGTCATGTCCTCTTTTAGACTGTAAGCTCTTTTGGCAGAGAAATTCATGGTACAGTTTAGTCCAGTGTTACACACTTTAATATAGTGCTAATAATAGCACTTAAAAAAAGGAAAAACATGTAGCGAGTATTGGCATTTCCATTATGTCCCCATGATAATTGTTTCTTTTTGTACCACTGCAGCAATAATTTCAGGCAAACCAGCAAGCTTTGATGCCTCTTGATTGGTTGACTTTAACTGGATGGAGTTGATTTGCAGGGCTTCCAGGGTTATAGCCTTAAATGCCCTTTCTTGTGAACTTACTGCTTTTTATCAACCAGAAATTCCTTCACCTAGTAACACAGATGAATGGCAGAAGTTGGGAGTGGATACTTGATCTGGGATCCCACCTCCTAAACAGGGAGGAAGAGATTATTCTAGGAGTGGAGCAGTGTGAGGTTAGCCTGGCTCTGTACACTACTTTGCACACTAGGTCTTTAGATCAGGGCCATAGCCATGCGCAATATCCATGTTGCTGGATGTAAAGAACTATGCACACACACACTTGCCTTAAGGTAGAGGGAGCTGTGTATGGATCAGGGCCAGTGTGAAGTCAATGCCTCCCTTAGAGACGGGCCGTTTCCCACAGTTCTGAAAGAGGTTGTAGTGAGACCCTTATTAAAGAAATGTAGTGGTTCCATTTCTTTCTCTCTTCTTTGCCAACTCCCCTTTCAATAAATCCCTAAAAAGTAATTTGCGTAAAAGCCTTATTGGATTTGTCATGGTGGTCCAGGGCCAGCAGTGGTTCTATTCCTAGCTGGAAAGCCAGACCCAGAAGGTGTGCTTGGAGATTGCTCTTCTACTCTATGGCCTTTGGGGCACCACAAAGTTCAGTCTTTAATATCTGCATGAAACCACTGGGAGTAGTTGTCCAGAGGCTTGGGCTGAAATATCACAAGGATGCAGATGACACATAGCACTATCATAGCACAAGCTGAAGTCTAGTCCAGAAAAGATAGGAGTATCATTACTCAAGAATACTGGCAATGTAGGTGATGAATCATAGAAGCACAGAACAGTAGGGTTGAAAGGGGCCTATAAGACCACCGAGTCCAACCGCCTGCTCAATGCAGGAATCCAAGTCACAGCATTGCTAACAGATGGCTGTCCAGCCTCAGCTTGAATGCCTCCAGTGTGGGAGAACCCACCACCTCCCTAGGTAATTGGTTCCATTGAATACTTCAACCTGTCCTGTATGGCACTGTGCTCCCCTTGAAGGAGCACGTACATAGCTTGGGGGTACTGCTTGATCCATTTCCTTGGATGTTCGGATGGCAGCAATTGCTAGTAATGCCTTTTATCGACTTCGGCTATTAGAACAGCTGCAGCCTTACCTGGAGAAGGCAGACTTGGTTTTAGCCACCTATGATTCAGTTACCTCCAGGCTGGATTACTGAGATGCACAAAATGTGGGGTGCCTTAGAAGACAGCCCAGAAGCTTTAATTGGTCCAAACTGTAGCAGCCAGACTTTTGTCTGGTGCTTGCAGGTCAGAACATGTAACTCTGATCTTATGTTATCTCCACTGGCTTCAATTCAAAGTGAAGATTCTACTAAATGGGTCAGGACCAGGTTACTTTAGGGACTGTTTGGACCCATATAAGCCTGCCCAGGAATGAAGATCAATCTCAGTGGCCTTGCTCCTGGTGCCATCTCGGGAGATTCAGTGAGTGAACATGAGAGACCAGTGGTGGTGCTGTGACTCTGGAATGTCCTCCCTGTTGAAATCAAACAGGCTCCCTTCTCTTCGTGTCTTTCACCAAAAACTGAAGACACTTATTCTGGTATTATAATTATTATAATTTATTGCATTTCTATACCGCCCCATAGCTGAAGCTCTCTTGATGGCCTTTTAATGTGTGAGACCTACTTTTATTGTCGCTAATTTTAATGTATAACATCTTTTACTCTCCTGCTTCTAGGCTTGTGTCTTGCTTTAAGTGTTGGTAGTATAAAAAAAAAAAGGTAAAGGTGTCCCCAACCAGTTGTGTCCGACTCTAGGGTGTGGTGCTCATCTCCATTTCTAAGCCGAAGAGCCAGCGCTGTCCGAAGACACTTCCGTGGTCATGTGGCTGGCATGACTGAACACCGAGGTGCGCGGAACGCTGTTACCTTTCCTGCCGAAGCGGTACCTATTTATCTACTTGCAATTTCTTGCTTTCGAACTGCTAGGTTGGCAGGAGCTGGGACTGAAGACGGGAGCTCACTCCGTCACGTGGCACTCGGGTCTCGAACTGCTGTCCTGCCGACCTTCCGGTCTGCAGTTCGGCATCTTAACCGCTAAGCCACCGCAGCCCCACATTGGTAGTATCGCTTTCAGAAATTCATTGTTGTCCATGCATTTTTATTGATTATATGGTTTTATGATGAGGTTGTATGCCCACTCTGGGTACTTTTAGTAGAAGAGTGGGGTGTAAAATAAAATTGTATTTCTTTATACCATGCAATCACATAAGCCTCAAGTATCGTAAGTGTCATTGATAGTAGTGCAAGATTCAGAGCGGTCCAGAAGGAGTGAACAGGGTATTTTACATGGGAGTGGTAGAAATGGCCAAGAGGGGCTGCTGCCATGTGCTCTAACACATAGTCCTGGTGGGAGGGGCTTGTGCTGCTTGAGGTGAGTCACTGTGCTAGTTGAAGGCAAGGGCTAACAGCTTCACAGCTACATAAGTAGCCTGCCAGTCTCAAGGAGTTTGTGAGTGAACAGGAGCAGCAAATAGGGAGTTTTACACAGGAGAGTAGTGGGGAAGTTCTGAGGGGGACTCCAGGTGATAGGACAGACTTGTGAGGCAGCCCAGCATTTTGAGGAGCCCAGCTGACAAACCATCTCAGCCCTAGTGACAAAGCTTCAGGTTAATAGGAAGTTATGCACCCGTGCAAGATTAGCAATGGGGCAAGGAACTCAAGGCAGTCAACCCTTTCCCTATACTGATAGTAAATAACTTTGCTTTTAACAAACCCTATAAAGACAGAACAGCTATGAAGGCAGAAAGCCAGCAGGGCTGTGTGGGCTATCCATTGTATTGCACAGTGGATCAGATATACAACTATCTGCCTGCTGGACAGAAGTCGTGGATGCGTGCTTGGTGCAAGGAGCTCCTGGTTCTCAGGGAACAGTTCGATCCCTGGAGAAGCTTAGAGATGCGGAGAGGTTGGTGGACAAGGGTTTTAGGAATATTACCACTCCTGTTCAGGGAATGTCCCACTCCCAGGGTGGAAGCTCTGCTGCAGTGCCAGAGAATGAAGGTCTTGGGGAAGGAGAACATCACATCACGGAAGGGAGGAATGATCCCTTATAAGGGACTCATTCCTTGAGGGATGAACAGATATTCTTTCACACCAAGGATATGCCTCCAGAAGGCAGGAGGCTCCTATTAGTGAGTGATTCAATCATTAGAAACTTAGCTGGGTGTGTGGTGGGTGTGTAGACTGCATGTGACCTGCCTGCCTAGTATGAAGATTGTAGATAGCATACATCATCTAGCTATCCTGGTAGATAGTGCTGGGGTGGATTCAGCAGTCATGGTGCATGTTGGCACTGATGACATGGGGAAACGTAGTCATGAGGTCTTGGGAGGCAAATCTGGGTTGCTACATAGGACATTGAAAGCCAGGAAATTGAAGGTAGCTTTTTCTGCCATGCTACCTGTCCCACAGAGAGGTCCAGCTAGACAAGTGATGCTGAGGGGTCTCAATGTAAGGATGAGACAGTGGTGTAGAGAGGAGGGGTTTAGATTTGTTAGGCACTGGGGAATGTTTTGGGACAAGCTGGACCTGTACAAAAGGTATGAGCTCTACTTGAACCAGGATGGAACCAGTCTGTTGGAGGTTAACATCAAAAAGGTGGCAGAACAGATGTTAAACTGATCCCACAGGACAGCCAACAGGAGCTGGGAAATGTCCAGTTTGTGATTTAATTTAATTTAATTTAATTTTAATTTAATTTTAATTATCCCTAGGAGATGAGGATGATTAAAATTAAATGAGGCGACATGCTGGGCTTGATGAAGCCAAGGCTGGAGTTAAAATCACTGGAAGAAACTTTAACAATCTCAGATATGCAGATGATACCACTTTGATGGCTGAAAGCGAGGAGGAGCTGAGGAACCTCATGACGAAGGTGAACGAAGAAAGTGCAAAAGCTGGGTTGCAGTTAAACCTCAAAAAAACCAAGATTATGGCAACCATCTTGATTGATCACTGGCAAATAGAGGGAGAAAACGTGGAGGCAGTGACAGGCTTTGTCTTTCTAGGCGCAAAGATTACTGCAGACGCTGACTGCAACCAGGAAATCAGAAGACGTTTACTTCTTGGGAGGAGAGCAATGACAAATCTTGATAAAATCGTTAAGAGCAGAGACATCATGCTGACAACAAAGGTCCACATAATTAAAGCAATGGTATTCCCCGTAGTAATCTATGGCTGCGAGAGCTGGACCATAAGGAAGGCTGAGGAAAGGAAGATAGATGCTTTTGAACTGTGGTGCTGGATGAAATTTCTGAGAGTGCCTTGGACTGCAAGAAGATCAAACCAGTCCATACTCCAGGAAATAAAGCCAGACTGCTCACTTGAGGGCATGATCTTAAAGGCAAAACTGAAGTACTTTGGCCACATCATGAGAAGACAGGATACCCTGGAGAAGACGCTGATGCTAGGGAAAGTGGAAGGCAAAAGGAAGAGGGGCTGACCAAGGGCAAGATGGATGGATGATATTCTGGAGGTGACGGACTCAACCTTGGGGGAGCTGGGGGTGGCGATGGCCGACAGGAAGCTCTGGCATGGGCTGGTCCATGAAGTCACGAAGAGTCGGAAGTGACTGACTGAATAAACAACAAAAAGAAGATGAGGATGAAAATGTGTTTGATCACCCAAATCGGGATAAGGTAGAAATAGGTCACAAGTATGCAGTAGAACATGAGAGCTACTCAAAGAAGCCAAAGGGCTAGAGGAGAGCATGCATACATCACAGGTATTTGGAGGGAGACACCATGTTTATGTGTGTCTATGCAAATACTAAAAGTCTATGAGCATAGATAGGGAGTTAGAGTGCTTAGTTTTATAGGAGAACATAGATATAGTGGGAATAATGGAAACCTGCTGAAATGGAGAGACACAGTAGGATACAGTCATCTGTGGATACAAACTCTGTATGTAAGTAGAAAAATTACCATGGACATCCAACATACAGCTTCTCTACACTAAGGAAAAATCCCGCAAACTTACCGGGGCTTTGTCTTGTGGAGTCTTTGCAGATTTACAATACATGCACTCCCCCCCCCCTTGTTTTTCCCATTTCCATTGTGGGCACATTCCATATGTTTCATTTATTCAGCCAGTAGATGGTGCTGCAAGATTTCTAAAATATTGCATGATCCGATCCTTGAATCACACCACCTCTTTGATGCGGCTTCTGGTGGTGGGGGGGTTTGTTACTGCATTTTCGGCGGTTTTTAAAATGGCAGAAAAAAACAAAAAAACAACGAGAGAGTCATTGGAGGTTGACGATGTCATAAAAAGGACCCTCAAACTTCAGTGAATTAACAATCACAAGCACCCGATAAATGCCTCATGTAAAAATGCCCACAGTCTCACTTAACTTCAAAAGAGGAAACATCTAATAAAAATGAGACTGGTGTAAAAAAAGTGAAAAGGAAAGATAAGATAGTCAAATCTCTCCGGAATGCATGGGGATTTCTCAAAACCACAATAACAGAAGCTTAGCTAGAGTGTATACTGCAGATCAGGAAAGGTACTACCAAAATCAAGAGGTCACCAAAGTAGTTAATGAGCAGTGTCAAGGAAGCTATTAGAGAAAAAGTTTCCTTCAGAAAATGAAAATCTTACTCAAACAAGGAGAACAAAAAGGAGCACAAATTTGCACAAAAGAAACACAAGCAGTCAATAAGGAATGTAAAAAAGTCTAAGAGTACATTACTAATAATGTTAAGACCAATAAGAAATTATTTTAGGGAGCAATCCTATCTGGATTGATGGTCGCCTCCAATCCCGGGGGTTACCTCCTATCCAATGCAGGACAAGAGGAAGGGTGAGGAGCAGATCTCCTCCACACTCCCACCGGCCTGCTTTTGCAGCTAGACAGCCGATTTAGGCTGTCTAACCGCAGCACCTCAAAGCGCAGGAAGGGGGGGCCGGATGACACATAGGAAGTGTTGCACTGGCACTTCTGACCTCCCCACCCTGGCCCAGCCCCAGGAACACGCCGTTTTCCTCACTCTGCGCTGCTCTTCCGAGTGTGAAGGGCAGGGCTGATCTGTGCTGCCTGCGGGAGGGGGGTGGAGGTCAGTTCTCCGGCAACCGACTAGTCCTATTGCCGTTCTAGCCACTGACTAACAGCCATAGGATTGCGCTCTAAATATGTCAAAAGCAGGAAACTGGCTAAAGAGGTAGTTGGACCACTGGATAACAGTGTTAACGGGGTATGAAAGGAGGATAAGGAGACTGCAGAGGCTAAATTAATTATTTACTTCAGTCTTCACTACAGAAGATGCCTGTGCGCAAACTGACATTTTCAGGGAGGAAATCTGAGAAACTGGAGCAAATAGTGGTGACAAGAGATTACATTTTAGATGTTATTGACAAACTGAAAATAAAAAATTACCCGGTCTAGATAGTATCCATCTAAGAGTTTTTAAGGGTGCAATCCCACCTGATCCTCCCTGGATACTTGTAAGCCTCTGAACGTGGAAGCTTAAGAATATCCTATGCAGAGCAGGAGGTGCATTGTGCCTCCTGCTCTGCATTTAAGCAAGACGGGATTGTCAGGAGCTCCCTAGCGGCCTCTTTCAGTCTACTCCAATAGCCAACTCAAGACACAGACAAAAGGATTATTTTCAAGGCTTTAATCCTTTTATAACTTAATGACTCTTTCATTTAGTCGCTAATCACCAGTGACTAAGCAAAGAACAGCAAAGTAGCCTATGCTCCAGGTTAGGCAGTTGGTCCCCGTTTGAAGGAGAGTCACTTGCAGACCCTGAATTTATGGGCTAGGGAAAGTTCCTCCCTCTTTCCCTTGGGTCCACGGGACGCGACTGTTGCTTGCGCGCCAAACGGGCGCTATGCCTCCTATCCCTCCATCACTCGTCGCTCCCTGCGTCTGCGTCGAGAGTCTACCAAGCCCCCCTCCTGCAATCTCTCACTGCCAGGGTCACTATCTATCTCAGGAATGCTGGCAGGAGGAATCTCTGCCAGCTGCTGTGCCTGTGAGGGATGAGCGGGCTCCTCTCCCATGGATTGCTGTTCCTCCTCAGAATCAGAACTGCTCTGGGGTTCTATGGGCTCAGTTTCCACCCTAACAGGGATTTCGCCTGTCTAGTGGAGGCTTCGGGGGGGGGGGAGGCTGGGGCAGCGACAGGATCCCTCGTATTGCTGCCGCCCCAGTCTCCTCCCCTCCCTGCCCCTGGGAACTCCCCCTTCTCCCCATCTCTACACTCTGTTTTTTGAGTGCAGAGAGGTAGCCGGTGTGGTTCTCCCAGCAGCGACTGTAAAGGGGAGGGGAGCGTGGTTTCCTGGCTCCGAGGTTGGAGCCCTTTTTCCAACCTCATAGCCAGGAAACTGAACAATCCTGTGTCCCCCAGATACTCTGTAAGGGACACAGGATTGCTCTCTAATGAACTCAAATGAGAAACCGCTGATCTCCTAACAAAAATATATAGCATGTTCGTAAGATTGGGCTCTATACAAGAGGACAGGAAAGTTGCCAATTCAATGCCAATTTTTAATTGTGGATCCAGGAAATTTCAGGCCAGTAAGTTTGACTTATGTTCCAGGTAAATTGGTGGAAAGCATTATTCAAGATAAAATCAAGCATACAGAAGAATTAGCATGGCTTCTGTAAAGGTAAGTCCTATCTCACTAACCTTTTACATTAGAGTGTTAACAAGCATGTGTTTACTTGGATGTTCAAAAACATTTTGACAAAATCCCTCCTCAAAGATTCCTGAGCAAATGTAGCAGTGATGGAATAAGAGAGGTCCTGTTATGGATTGATAACTGGCTAAAGAACAGGAAACAGAGAGTGGGGGTTTCATCACATAAGGCTAAAAGAACAGGAAACAGAGAGTGGGGGTTTCATCACATAAGGCTAAAAATCTACTGGGTCTTCTGTTTACTGGGTCTTCTGTTTCTGGAATCTTTGTGGGATTAGATTGGGTCCTTTCCATGTGGTTTAAAAAAAAAAAAAGAAACTTCTCAATAAAGTCTATGTGTTTCATTGCAAAGCCACTAGGTGGTGCTGTTTAATTTGCAATAAAGCAACTTTTTTTAGGGATGTACAAAAGTCACTTACCTGAACCCGAACGTTGATTCGCGGTGGGGGGGAGGCGCTCCGTCCTTCCCCCCCGAAATTCTGGCCGGGGGGGAGGCGCCCCGTCCCTCCCCCCTGAAATTCTGGCCAGGGGGGAGGTGCCCTGTCCCTGCTGCCGCGAATCCTGTCCTGCCGGGACGCAAATGGTGGCGGCCGTAGCCGCCGCCATTTGCGTCCCTGCAGTCAGCTGTGATAGGCTATGTAAATGTTTACGTAGCCTATCACGGCTGGGTGGGGAAAAAAAAAACCGCGCGTATGCAAATTGGCGTACGTGCGGGTTCCCCCCCCCACTCAGCCATGATAGGCTACATAAAGATTTACGTAGCCTATCACGGTGTTTTTTTAAAAATATAGCCGTGATAGGCTACGTAAATCTTTACTTAGCCTATCACTTTTTTTTTTTTACTTGGAAATGGTGGCAGCCGGTCAGAAGACCAGCCGCCACCGCCGCCGCCGCCGCACCACCGCCGGAGCCGCCACCGCCAGGGACATTCGCACAAGGTAAGTCCCGTCCCGGGGGGGGGGGCAGGGGGATGTCAGAGAATTTCTCCACCAATTTCAGGGGGCCGAATGGGCTGGCATTCGGCCTCCCCGAGATTCGTGGAGAAATTCTCTGACATCCCTACATTTGTTTAGGGATGTACGAAAGTGACTTACCTTTCCGCGGATTATGTTGATGCTGGGGGGGGGAGGCATTCTGTCCCTCCCCCCGGAATCCTGGCTGGGGGGGGAGGCGCTCTGTTCCTCCCCCCCGGAATCCTGGCTGGCCGGCTGTGCTCCGCAGCAATTCTGCGGAGCCACCGGCCGGATCCGCCAGCAGCCGGACATCCGACCGCTGGCAAGCAGGGACACAAATGGCGGCGGCCGTAGCTGTCGCCGTTTGCGTCCCTGCAGTCAGCTGTGATAGGCTACGTAAATGTTTACGTAGCCTATCATGGCTGATTTAAAAAAAAACAAAAACAACGCGCGTACGCAAATGGCGGCGGCCATGGCCGCCGCCATTTGCGTTCTTTATTTTGGCATGTCTTAGTCTACGTAAACATTTACGTAGACTAAGACGGCGAAAATAAGGGGAACGCAAATAGCATAGTGTCTATACGCTAAGGGGAACGCAAATAGCGTAGCGGAAGACCGGCCGCCGCAGCCGGTGCCGCCAAACCGCCGCCGCCAGGAAGATCTGCCCAAGGTAAGTCCCATCCCAGGGGGGGTGGGCCGTTCCGCCACCGATTTCAGGTGGCCGAATGCACTGGCATTCGGCCTCCCCAAGATCCGTGGTGGAACTTTCGTACATCCCTACTTTTGTTTTAAACAGTATACCCTCATTTACATCGACTCCATGGTGGGAGGAGGGAAAATGCTGGACTTTTGTCATCATGGAAAACAACGCAATAGAGCTCACAAAGAGTGGGAGGTGCCCTGGATGAGGACTGCATCATGCACAGGACCTGCAAACTTCTGTGAGTAAGCAATCTCCGTAGCAGGATAAAAGCCCCATGTGAAGTTGCCCTGGGAATATATGGACATTTCTTGCAGTGGAGAGATTTAAACAATGGTGTCCCCAAGGATTGGTATCTTTGTGCTTTTTAACTTATTCATACATTATCTGAAGTCAGGGGATGACCATATTATTCAGAGTGCTAAAAAGAAAAAAGAGAGATTGTGAAGAACTCCAAAAATTCTGGAGAATGGGCATTAAAATGGCAAATGCGGTTCAGTGTGATGCACACTGGGACAAAAATATCTGAACTTTACATATATGCTGATGGGATCTGAGCTGGTGGAGACTAACCAAGAAAGGGATCTTGGGATTGTGATGGACAGCTCAATGAAAATATCAGCCCAGTGTATGGATGCTGTGCAAAAGGTGAATTCCATGTTGGGCATCATTAGGAAAGAAATAGAAAATAAACCTGCCAATATTGTAATACCTTTATATAAATCTATAGAGTGACCGCACTTGGAATACTGTTTACAGTTCTAGTCACTGTACCTTAAAAAAGATACTGTGGAACTCAAGAAGGTGAAGAAACTGACAACCAAAAAGATCAAGGGGCTACAGCAATTCCCCAATGAAGAAAGGTTACTATGCGTGCGGCTTTTTAATTTAGAAAAAAGGCAAGTAAAGGGGGACAGATAGAAGTGTATAAAAATATGCATGATATAGTGGAGAAGGTGGATAGGGAGAGGTTTTTCTTCCCCTCTCATAATTCTAGAATGCAGGGTCATCCAATGAAGCTCAGTGGTGGGACTGACAAAAGAAACTATTTCTTCACCAAATTAAATTAAATTATAGAATTTGCTTCCACAAGATTTGGCTGCCAACTTGGATGGCTTTAAAGGGGGATTTAAATTAATGGAGGATAAGGCTATCAGTAGCTATGAGTTATGATGGCTATATGTTACCTCCAGTATAGGAAACATGAGTAGGAGGGTGCTGTTGCACTCATATCCCACTTATGGGCTCCTATGGGCATCTGATTGGACATTGTGGGAATAGGATGTTGTATTAGATAGGCCTTTGGTCTGATCCGGCATTGCTCATCTTATGTTTCTAACATTAGAAATTTAAATAAATGGTTCATGGGAAATCAGACTACATCTCAAAAAACCATTGACTTTGAGAGAACTTGTGTCCTTATTACATCATATTGAATGAATTTCTAAACCAGCCTCTTATTGGCCTGACCATATTAAGCACTCAGATGCTATAACACAGTCAGCTTACTCTCTTCCATGGTCCCCTGAGTATGCAGCATTATTGCTGGATGGTACTCTCCAGGCAAGCCAGGGGGATGACTTTGAAGGTTTATGAGATTCTGACCCATTCCTCGGTTGCCCTTTTGGCTGTAAGAGCCACTGCTGTTCTTGGGGGAGATGGTTTGGCCCCTGTAGACTTGAGCCTGATGTTCACATAATCCAAACTTGCTGAGCAAGATAAACACATCCCTTCGGAAAGCTTTGGTAAAGATAGCATAAAGGAATGGGTTAGCACAGGAGTTGACTGGATAGAACAGGACCAGCAGGATTTTTGAGTTACTGACTGATATCAAGGGTTTGTTCATAATAGCAGATAAGGCATAGAATGAAATTGGTGCCATGCATAAGAAGTCAGTAAAAATGAGCACGGCCATCCTTTTGGCAATGATGGTGTCTTTGTCCCCTGACTTGTACTGGGGGTTACGCACAGTAATATAGATTTTTATATAGCAGGCACAAATGATGGTGAAAGCAATGATGTTCAACGTTAAAACAATTATAATGTAGGCTTGATCCAAGGGTGTTTCAGTATCCATGGGAAGACAGATACTGACTTTACCATAACTACTGACTCCAACCAATGGTAAAAGGGCAAGAAGGAAACATACTAGCCAACCAGCCAACATGATAACAGAGGCATGCCAGAGACGGATTTTCTTGTCCAAGCGCATGGCAAAGGTAATGGCATACCAACGTTCCAGAGTGATTACAGTCAAGGTGAAGACAGACAACTCACTCGCAAAGACAGTGAAAAAGCCAGCTGTGCTGCAACCAGGCCCAGTCTGCCAATCAATGGCATGGTTGTAGTACTCTGACCTAGTATAAAGGTCCACCGAAGCTATCAGGAGAAGGTATAATCCCATACAGAAATCAGCAAAGGCCAAGTTACACATCAGGAATCGTGGGACAGTCAACTTGTAATGGCTGGTGAGTAGAATGAAGAGAACAAAAACATTGCCCAGAATGGCCAGCAAGTTCACAAACCATACCACAATCCTTAGAAATTTGTAGCCCATCACATCTTCACAGGGGTTGAACTCATCTGGTCTTGGGGAGCAGCTAATATAATCAGTACTTCCACAGATAACAAAGTCATAATGGCTGTCAAATGTCAGAATATTATCCGCTTGCGGGTTCTTGAGTTCTTGGCCAAACCCAACCTCTCTATTTTCATGTCCTTCAAAAAAGACATTAAAATGAGAATTTCCATGAACATCTATAGATTTGGAGTCCTCGTCATACACAGCATCAGCCCTATTTGAATAATCTTCTGCATAATCTTGGTAAAAGGGCCCCCCAAAGGCATGGGTAGATCTTCTCTTGCGGAAGTTGTAATTGTTAGTTTGATTGCACAACAAGGACTCCAGAATTCTAAAAGAACACAGAGGAAGAATTACCACTAGGATATGTAGCCTGTCTTGAGCAAAGCAAATGAGGCAATGGGAAACTATTCATTGTAATCTATGAATAAGAATATCATTCTTTGAAATTTGAAGAACTCTGGCTCTGGATCCAAGCTACAACTTTAGGCATTCTCAAAGTATGACATTTATGTTTTTATGGCATTTATGGACTTGCCACCTAAATCAGGGATAGGCTGAAGTAGATTGAGATCTACTGGTAGATTTCTGGGTAATTTGCAGTAGATCAGCAACAGGTCCCCCAATTGTTTAAAAACAGGAATTTTTAAGGTCTAATTTAGACTCCTAAAATCTCTTATCTATTGTAGATTGGCATGTGTGTATGTAAATCATCCCAATTTATGTCTCATCGGGATGCAGGAGGTAGCTGGCTCTGCCCCCTGAACCACTATTTTGCATCTGGCTCCTATTGGTGGACCTTGGGTTTCTAATAAAAAGCAAAGTAGAACCCACAACCCTGAAGTCTTCCCCACCAGCCTAAATGATCATAATCAGTGTGCCAGCTGATGGTCTTTGGGAGGGGATGCCAGAGTTGGGGTGCCTCCACATAAAAGGCCCTCTATCTTCATCTGCCTCACTTCTGAAGGTGGGGATAGTAGAGAACAGCCTCAGAAAATTATCTCAACTGCTTGGCATGTTCATGTGGGAGGTGTCCATGAAGGTATCCTTCAGATACCTGGATCCCAGACCATTTAGAATTTAATCTAAATTGTAATACTTACCCCTTGGCTTTCTTCCAGTTCTTGAAAGCACAGCAGTGGCTTGGGTATGACAGAGCAGCACGAATTAGATAAGGAAAAGTCTTTATAGGGGGAAATTTCTTTAGGGTCCAAGTATTCTCAGCCATCAGTTCTTTAAGGTTTTCCAGTCCTCTTTCTGGAAGTGTAGTAATACCTGTCTGAGAAACATCGCTGATGATATGCATAGAGAAAAATAAGGGATAATTGATTAGATCATGTTTCACACACAAAATGAATATTGCCTATAGCCATAGTTCATTGCAAACTGTACAACAGTAAACATATCTAAAACAAAGACATAAAATATGAGTAACTAGGCTTTCCAGTTCTCATTTAACATAAAAACATGAAAACCATAACTAAAATAGGTCTGTCATGAAAATGTCCAGTAATTACTTTGGCTTAACTTGCTCAGATTAGAGAATAACTTTTATAGTCCACTGATACTTTCTTCACAATACTTACTTGACTTTTCTTAACTGCTGTAGCAAATAACTGAATGCGATAGGATATAAGTTCATACCAGTGGAGGCTCGATTTTGGTGGGGCTGTGAATCCATTCTTGGTTTCAGTCAAAACCAGCCAGAACTCTAAAGGAGCTATCCAGTGTGCTGAACCTGGTCCCCAAAATAGGTTCAGAACCTTGGATTTCTCCTTTAGAGTTTTGGGTGGTTCTGACTGAAACCCAGAATGGATTCACGGCCCCACCGAAATTGGAGCCACCAGCCTCCATTGGTTCATACACAACTGAAAGTAAGTATGCCACTATATCATGTGTTAACCACCCCATACATTGAGACACATAATAAGATAGGGACTTTGTTCTAGGGGAATCAAATTATGGACAGAACAGTAAATAATGGGCTAGATCTTCTATGCAACCACCTCCACAAATACATAACCTATCCCTCAAAGGAATATGAAAGTACATGCCTTCCAGGTAAGCACTTAACATCTGCTGGAACCTAAGTTCTGTGAAGGGAAGTTAAGCATGCTTAATGCTACAATTCTATATACACTAATCTGGGAGTAAGTTCCATTGGACTTTGTTTTGTGTAGACATACATAGGATTAACTGAAGGAGGGAGAGGGAGAAACAGAAACCGGGGCAAAGGAATTGCTTTTTCCTATATCCTGCAGGGTGTGTGTGTGTCCTTAATTGTCCCTTTAAAGCGTTTCCCTCCTATTGGTCTCAGTGGGAAGAAAATAAACTATGCCAGCTCTAGGACTGGGGTAGTCTCCCCCGCCCCCATTCTGAAGAATAGGAGGGTTTTGGATCCTGTGTCTCTACAGCCTCTCCGAGTATTCCTCCTTTTTGTCCCCTCTGGGGTTGGAGTTCCAGTGTCACAGAAGCACCAGCTTGCAAGGTTGCATCTCCCTCTCCTGGAGTGGACTTTGTTATCTGCCCTCAGAGAGGGGGATCCCCAAAAAATCTTGAGGCTCCTGGGATGTCATCCTAGGGATGATAGGATTGCACCCTAAGTCTCCTATTGAAATTGATTGATTGATTACATTTCTATACTGCCCAATAGCCGAAGCTCTCTGTAAAGTGCTTCACTCTGGCTGGTCTGGATCATGTCCATTATGATGACATGTAGCAATTTTGTTTTGCAAACAAGATTTGAGTACATTGTATCTGGACTCCTACTAATCATTTGGAAGACTGGACTGTAAGAGTGACTCTAATTTCCAAGCAAATTAATTATTCAAAGAACTTTCAAATCTAAGCTTTCTTCTATGCTTATTGGAACACTTAACTGTGGCTGCTAATGAGAAAACGCTACTTGGAGGGAAAAGGGGATAAAGAAAAAATATTTGTCAAGGATTCTTTTTGTTTTACTTTATACTCCTTAATAAGCAAACTTACTATCACTAATTTATTAATTAATCAATCTCATTCCCCCATCTTTCTCTGCTGCATTGTACATGAGTTTTTCTTTCAATACTTTCCTCAGTAGAATTCTTGTTTATGAGTTTTAATTTGTTCATAAAACATCAATATGTAAAAGAAAAATATACATATGGGGAAGCAGGGGGGGGGAGAGTGAGAGAGAGGCCTCCCCAAAAGATTTAGAGGCAATTCAGATGGATGCAATGTTAAATTCCCACTGAAAAAAGTTCAGTGTTTCTTTTGTGACCTGTTCATGATCTTAACAACATTAAAAAAAAATCTTATTGGGGGCGGGGGGATCATATGAATGTATGGTTTGGTTTGATGTGCTTCTTTGTTTATAGCTCAAAAGTTTTCTTACTACAGAATGAAATTCTGAGCAAGCAAACCAAAGTATACTTCCAGTGCTTTGAAAAGCTATGCATTGGATTACCATAACCAATTCACTGTAAATCAAATCAGCCCAGTGAAGAGACCAGGCTGTTAGCCATCACAAAAGATGTGCACAAATCCCAACAATGGAATGATCATGAATGAAAAAGTAAGCAGTTCAAGGGTGGTGCTATTCATTCGAGTTTGCCAACACTTCACACAAGTGTCTCTAGAAGAAATTGAACTCAAGCCCTCAACAGTTTCTCAGACAAAGTGTTTATTTGTCTGAGTAAATTAGTAGTCCAGGGCCACATATTTGAGAAGTTGCCGTGCACTTTACACAAACCTAGAGCTTTCTAAAAGCTCTGCCATGGTGAAACAGCATTCCTGTCTTGAAACTCTGAGCATTCACAAATGAGACAACACAAGGGGACATGGCCCACTTGCCCCCAGTCCTTTCAAATTCTTCAAAAATCTACTTGCACTTTGGTGAAGAGTGATGAAAGCATATGATTCATTAGCTTTCCCCTCTTTGAAGACTATCTGGTAAACAGGCTGTACGGCCCTGTGGACAACTAGGTTACTTACTCATTGAGCATCACAACAACTGTGTTAGCCAGTGTACAAAACACAGATATATTTGCTGCCCAGAGAAGGCAACAAGTGAGGAGGGACTGATAAAGTCTATCCAGCACCTGACGATAGGAGCACACAACTCCAATCTTGTTCCAATTTTAGAGTTTATGCATTTGTTTTTGGGCTCAGTTTAAAGTGCCAGTTTGATCCAGTTACTTGAAGGATCATCCACTCCCACATCAGCCTGTCTGGGCTTTAAGATCTGCCTTGGAGGCCCTTCTCTCTGCACCATTGTCATGGACTGCAAGACAGAGGTCCCGTTCACACAGCACTCTAAGCCACTGTGGAGGATAAGCCACCGGGGGAGGGTTGTTCGCTCAGCAACCTATGTTACTCCTGACAGATGATTGGGTGTGTGATGGCTTGGTGTGGCTTCTTTCCCCCTCAGTCCTCCAGTCTGCTCCCTGCACATATCCCAGCCTCCTTTGCATGGCACATGTCTTGTTTCCTTGTTCCTACCGTGGGACACTCTGCTGCCCCCCCGCTCTGATTGTGCCCCCTTTTCAGAGCACTTACTTGGTTCACCACCTTTAAAAAAAAGGCACCTCAGATGTGAGCAAATGGGGTTGTATTTTTTAATTACTATTATTTTCCCAGTCTTTCACAAGTGTGCAGGAGCACAGAACCAGATGCCTGCTATGTGTAGTCTTGCCTCATCAATTTCCTTGTATGTTTCAGCTCTCAAAGGACCTCCCAAAATGAGGTAGGTAACATACAAGGAAATTGACAAGGCAAGACTGCACAGAGCTAATCCGCGCTCACTTACAAAGGACTGGGGCAAAATAATACTAAGAGAAAATAAAAACCCATTTGTGCACTTCAGGAGCACCCAAAAAGAGGGAAAATGCAAGAGAAGTGCTCTGAAAAGGAGCACCAAAGGCAATGTCATCCTCTTGCTATTAGGTCTTGAACTGACACTTGTTGGTGTCCTCCCCCCTTTCAACACTTCCCCAAGTCCCGAGGAAGCTGGCAAATGGGAGTTATCCCTCTGCCCCTCGTCATGGGGTAGGGAGCTATGTATACCTGGGGTGAGAACATGCAGCTCAAAGGCCTTATGTAGCTATTGGCTTAATTTCATGCAGCCTTCAGTGTCATCTGGCTCTCTGGATGCTGCAGACCCATTTTTGCTCTCTGGATTGCCACTCTGTGAATCACTTCCTCTTACACAGCCTTGCCCAGTCTGGTGCTCTCCAGATGTTCCTGCCCATTGGCCATACTACCTGGGGCTGAACACATTGAGGGCACCAGGTCAGGGAAGGCTGCTCTTACACTATTGTGTGCATGCACTAGAGATAGAGAAGGGATGGGATGGCATAGAGCTGTGATATCCTGAAATGCCACAAATTCCACCCACCATTGCCTCTGGCTCCACCTGCCTTTGGTTGCAGACCCCAGTTGACTTTTCCCATGGGTCAATGGCCCTTCATAGGAAATAAAAGGTTCCCCACTCCTGCTACTTTCCTAGGAGTAAGGCCAATTGAACTCAAACAATTGGGTTTATTTCTGAGTAGACATGCAGAAGATTGTGCTGTAAGTATAGTGCTGTCTTCAAAATGGAAAGACAGAGCCAGTGATACACACTGTTTGCATTTTTTAAAAAAGGTAAAGCGAAAGCTTGATTCTTTTGCAGTTTTTAGAACAGCCAGTAAAATACATCTGTTTTTAAAATGGAAAAAAGCACCTTCACACTTGTTGGGGCTGGTTCACACCTGCCCCCCAATTAATTAAGAAATGGTGTAAGGTTACAATATGTGTAGCACTGTGTAGTTTGTATTTGATCCCTACTTTAAAAAATTTTTTTCCAAGATGTACATGTGATTGGGCATGGAAATGAACCTTACTGTTAGATCCAAGTAGTTCCCATCCATATGATTGGCCCACCCATTTTTACAGCAGACAGATCAGATGAGCAGGATCGACACATGTATGAATACATGTAGGCCTTGGTTCACACCGAAGAATATATGCATGGGGAGAGGGGCACGAGCCTGAGGCTTGCTCCTGAGCCCCACAGAGAATGTACACCACCAGGGCCATGCTACCAACCCTTATCTTAACTGAAGTGTTATGTAATTACCCTACAAAATATATTAAAGAAAATAATTTTAAAGATGCAAAAGAAAATGGGAAATGGAATGCAATTCAGAAGAGACTCACCAAACCATGGTTTATTTGCCTGCCTTGAATTCAACAAGTATATATTGATCTATTCAACTTTTTAAAAAGCAAGTGAAGACATAAGAGACTGTGTTATGGGGGAGTTCAGCCTTGCTGTCTTTTAAAGAATCACCCTAACATCTTGACTCGGGATCTTTGTTTGCTAACAAAGCAGAGGATTAGGGACAGCCAAGACAAGAAAGTTGCAGTTGGTACTTGCTGATCTCTAGTTTGTTTCATCAGTAGGTGAATCTCCAGCCAGGTGTGCATTGTGTGAGATGCTTTCCATCTGTCCAGTCCCTAACCTAGTCAAGCCATCTCAGTCACATCCTGAATTGACCAATCCAGAGTCGTAGTGAGGAAAAATTCCATGCCACTAAACACTGCCACTATTGGTAAATACATTAGCACCCATTAAAGTTAGAGAATTACAGCCCAAAGCGCACATGGAACCCCATTTTGCACACCAAAAGATAATAAAAGGCAACCCCAATTGCACTGAGTATTTCTCTACTCTTTTATCTTGGGAAAAAACCTTCCTCTGGTAACCAACCCTATAAGAGAAACCTACAACTATATTGTTTAGTTTGTGGGGAGTTTCAAGAAGGCCAGCCTCGAGGACAACCCAGACCATTCCAGCCCTTCCCTAGTTAACTCCCCTTCTTCCCCCTTTCCCCAGTGCTCTGCTCCCTTCTGTTTTTATTATTTAAAATTCAGTTTAGTTAGGGATCCTCAGGGAAAGCATGGCTTGGCAGGCCCTGTGTTCCTCCTTCAAGCCTTCACTAGAAAAAAAAAGGCTATTAAAGGGATGTGAGAGGGTTTTGCTTGCCCTCTCTGACCCCCTAGAAGAACTCCTTCTTACCTCTAGGAGAGTCAGTATTTGTGTTCCTCTGTCTCTGCCCCCCCTCCCCCTCCCCTCTCAGATAGCCACACTGCAAACAGCACTGTTTGGATTCTGACTTCTCCCTCTCTCTCCCAAATAGGATTTGAATGTGTGTCTGGTGGCTATTGCCCTCCTCTTTCCATTTTATTTATTTTTTAAATGTATAGACCACACCTTTTTCCAAAAGAAGATTTCAGACTGGCATACAAAGAATCATAATTACAATGAAAACAGTATAAAACCTAAATTTTAATCCAGAAATATTGAGATATTGGCATTAGGCTCCTGATTTCCCTATTTCCTCATAGAGTTAACCAAAGAATTCCCAGTCCTGGCTGAATGCTCCTTGTGTAATCAACCTTTCATTGCTATTACATATTGCAATTTTTATTGCATATCAATACATTTTTATTGTTTTGTGATAAAGGGGTACATTCTTGATTCTAAGCTCTAGTCCATTCTCTGGTTGCTGTTTCCCCCTGATATAAGCATAACCTCCCTGTCATGCAGTGTCACCCTTAGTTAAAGTGCCCCCTCCACGAGGACATGCTGTAACAACTGGGCCATTTTTTACATTACTGAAGCAGAATGTGGGTGATGGATAAAGAGGAGCAGCATAGATATTAAGAAGAGGAATACATAGGAATATGGGAAGCTGCCTTATACTGAGTCAGACCATGGGTCCATCTAGCCCAGTATTCTCAGCACTGACTGGCAGTAGCGGCTCTCCAGGGTTTCAAGCAGGAGCTTTTCCTGCTCCACCTGGGACTGTCTGCATGCAAAGCATCTGCTCTACCATTGAGCCATGGCCTTCAGGAATCACTAAATCAGGTGAACCGTGAGGTTCTTTCCAGTGCCAGCTGCCCCCTCCCCGTTCTACTGACAGAAGCCATTCATCAGCAGGAAGGACTAACTGAATACAACCCTGTATGTCAAGTACCAACCAAAAGCTAGGTAACAGAACTCTGCTTACCGAATACCGCTGTGAAATCCTTTAGGGTCTGGAATGGTCCAAAGTTCTCAAATCACTTTTCTAAGGTACTTTCATGTATGAGCCAGTAAAATAATAATCCCATCAGGATTAATAATTAGATGAGCAAACCAGGAGATATAATATTAAAAGGATGTATTCTGCTCTCAAGTATCTTTTACAAAGGCAGTGAGGTTGGCTCTAGGAATGCCAAATGTCAAACAGAATACAGAGCGGGACTTCTAAAATAAGTCATTCATTTTGAATTCCATTATTTCATGGTGGTGGAATGTGAAGGAGTGCACCTTCCAGCATCTTAGCTTTCATTTAAAAAGTATAATCCTCATCCAGATGTTTACACTTTCTTCAGGAACATATGGTTCTAACCACAGACAAAGCCAGAATTCTGATCCAGATGGACAATGCTGAATCTACTCTAATCATTCCTAATTCAATAAAAATCTTCAACATTAATTCTATAAGCCATCCTTCCCCAACTTGGTACCCTGCAGTTGCTGTTGGAGTCCCATCAGCCCCAGGCAGTATGACCAATGGTCAAGAATGCTGGGAGTTGTAGTCTAAAATATCTGGGAAACACCAGGTTGGGGAAGGCAGCTATAAACCATACTATTTTGTTTAGGCTAGATGGCCAGTGCTCATGCTTTAGCATAGGCTAGTAGCTGACATGGACAAGAAGAGCTAGAGTACACGTTACAGCTATCATGTGAAGGCAACCTTAAATTACTTCCATTCCATGTGGTAGCTGTCTCTCTATGTGACAATCCATTTCTGTACAGTAGCTCACCATGCAGGTTGGGCTCTCTTACTTATGCTACCATATTGTGTTTTTCCACCCCCAGCGTCTGTGGTAGCCATGAAGAAATTCTCATGGTTAGAAATCCTAGAGCACCCTTCCTTAGAACCCTAGAGTAGCCTTCCTAGGGAAGCACATCTGATGCCCTCCTTATGTGTTGGACTACAACTCCCATCATCCCTGACAATCAACCATGCTGGTTGAGGATGATGGGAGTGGTAGTTCAACACACCTGGAGAGCACCAGCTTGGGGAAGGCATGGACTGAAGGCATATGATGGAGGAACCTCACTAAGCTGAAAGAGTCTGGCCAGACCCTGGATGGGAGGCCATCTGGGAACTCCCATATACATCATCTTGAGCTCCACAATGGAAGAAAGGTGGAATCCTACATAAATAAGTCCATGTGAAATACCTCCATGTAGGGATCTCCAACTCTTTTGGGCCAGTGGGCACATACAGAATGTTGAGAGAGTGTTGTGGGCGCACTCACAAAATAGCTGCTGGGGGGGGGTGCTTGCCCAGTCACAAAATGGCTGCCATGGTGGGCATGACCCGTCACAAAACACTCATTTCCTAGAGGGCAAACTGGTGAGGCTAAATGAAAAGTAACTTGCCCAAGAACCTAAAGTACAAGGCAGAGGTGGGGTCTGAGCTCCAAAACACAAATCGACTCTTTTGAACCCACAGTTTTCTGCTCCAGCACCCATTTCACAGAAGGCGAATTGATGAGGCTTTGTCAAGTTACTTGGCCAAGAAAATAGGAGGCAGAAATGGGGTCTGAGTTCCAAATGCCAGATCACATATTCACCCTCACAAGGCACAACAAAAGCACCTTCACAGAAGGTGAAGTGCTCAGAGGGTGAAACTGGTGAAGCTCAGAGAAACACACCCATACAGCACAGACAAAATATCTGCCCCATTCCCTGCAAGAAGTTCTCTAGCACCCCCCAGACCACCTTTTTCTTTTTTCTAGGTGGCTGGGTGTGTTTCAAAATGAAGTGGTGGGCTGAAACCACTCATCATTCTTATTCTGAAAATGCATCAGGGGCCCATGTGGGATGAGAGGTATTATGGGAAGTGAGATGGCACTGGAGGCTGAGCTTTCACTTTGCAGCATGCCAGCCTCCTAGTTATTCGTTGTTTTAAAATAAAGAACTTTAGAAAATAACATAAATAGGAGGGGCAGGGAGCCTGATGGGCACCAAGGGCTGTGGGCTCCAACTTTCATGCATATTTGCCCCCACTTTCCTTCATGCATAAACTTTCCCAATGCAGCTGTCCCTGCCAATGCATGGATGTCCAAAGGCAGGACCAGGGCCATGTATGCCATTGGGGATGGGGCCAGTAGTGCACCCTCGCTGCCCCCTTCTCCATGAATAGAAGCTACGCATGGAGAACAAATGAACAGGGCAACAGACGCCCTGGAAAATATAGCCTGCTTGGTTCCATTTAGTTGATGGAAGCCTGAAATTGCTTATCATACAGCAGAAACTTTCAGCCAGTCTCGGAGTCTTATTATAATTTTGAGCTGAAACACAAAGATCTAATTTGAAGGCTGATTCTGATCAAGTTATATGCCTAGTGGTTCAAAATGGACCTATGGCCTGACGAGTCCACCTGGAGAAGAGTCTTCAGTGTGATGGCTCCCTTTCTTTGGAACTCCCTGCCCCTGCAGGTCAGGCAGGCGCCAACACTGTGTTGCTTCCGGCGCCTCCTGAAAACAGTTCTGTTCCAGGAAGCATTCCTTAACTGACTAGCCACGGTTTTTATTGACATTCTGTTTTTTTAAATAATTGTAATAATTTTAATTATCTTTTTTACTATTGTACTTCTTGTGGTCACCACTCCGGAATCTGTTTTGGATGGGGAGTGGTATACAAATGTTAAAAAAAAAAAAAAAGGATTACAAATTCTGGCAGAACATTTGTGTGTGTATGATTCCTTTTAAAAAAAAATCCAAAACCTATTTGATAAATGAAAAACATCAGAACCACCAGTCCTGGTTCAGGATCAGATCTAAACCTTAACAGCATATGGATATACCCAGATATAGGACTACCAGCTCTGAAACACCTCACAAGTTTTGTAACTTTGAGCTAGTTGCAAGTTTCTGTTATTCCTTGTTTTGCATTGTAGCACATTTTATGACATAATTAACACAAAATATATTTGATTAATATTTGTTCCTGACTGCTTTTACAGTAGATAGCATTAGAAGTATTTGAGAAGGTGAAAAATATGCTGCTATCTGCCAGGAAGAAGCCACTAATAAGACCCTTTGTTTTGCCTTAGTCTCATAGCTCATTCTTAAGGGAGGGCTGAATGTCAGCCAAAGTCAACCCCAACTTTACAGTGAATCAAAAATAAGTTACAGGTGGTTGTAAGGTAAAGTAGGCATCTGATTTTACTCCACTTCTTAGCCAGATCAAGGTTATTTAGTGTGTGATGACTTCAATGAGGGTTTTACCTTTTTCCCACTCATCTCACCATACGCTGATGATTGATCTGACAAAGGGCTTTTCTATACGAAATGCTTCGTATCACAGTGGAGGCTGGTGGCTCTAATTTCTGTGGGGCTGTGATCCATTTAGGGTTTCAGACAGACCAGCCAGAACTATACAGGAGCTATCCAAGGTGCTGAACCTTATCCCCAAAATAGGTTTGGTACCTTGGATAGTTCCTTTAGAGTTCTGGCCTGTTCTGACTGAAAGCCAGAATGGATTCACAGCCCCACTGAAATCGGAGCCACCAGCCTCCACTGTTTTATTGGGTACACATCATTCCCTGAAGGCCTGGAGTGCTATGGTCCATGGGGTCACGAAGAGTCGGACACAACTTAACGACTGAACAACAACAAATCATTCCCTACTTATGGTTATTTACACGTTCTTTAGACTATGTTGTGCCCTTCCAGTTTTGCTTCTGTGTCTAACCAGCAGTTTCGGCAAGTTTTTTTTACAGCAGGCAAAATGTGGCATTTAATTGTGAAAGCGAAATTGTGAAAGTGAAAGAAAGTGTGCTTTCTGCATGTGTGTTTGTGCTATTCCGCTGTACCACAGTGCCACCTAGAGCATCTCTACACCAGCCTAAATCCCGCATTTAAAACGGGGCTTCCATTTTAAATTCAGGATCACAACTGACTCCCTTTATGCGTGCTTCCTTTCTGCCCTCCCCTTCCCCGCTCCTTCTCTCCCTTATCTGAGTCTCCCATATGTTTCACTTATCTTGGTCCTCTTCTTCCGGCTTTCCTTTTTCATGGAGGGGACTCAAGCAGAACACAAGAGGGGTAACTTGATACCTCATTATTTCCAATCTATTTAAAAACTGAATAAGGGTCATTTAGTGCAAGAGATGCCCTGGATGTTCACAATGCCATCTAAAGGGCCTGCAAATTTCTGTAAGTGACCAATCTCCATAGCAGGATAAAAGCTCCATGTGAAGAAGCTCCTAGAGGTTATGTAGTAGAAAAACAGGAAATAAATGTTCCTTGTGTAGTGCTTGGATCTTAATTCTGTGACAAAACCGAAAGAAGATTCAGCGGATTAACAGCCTCATGTAGCAAAGCTCTCAGACAGACCACCAGCCATTAGCTTAAATGGCTTGGACACTACCTTAGATGACTTTTTAAAATTTTGCAAATTAATGGAGAATAGGTCTATCAAGGGTTATTAGCCATGGTAGCTAAATGATGGTCAGATGCAGTGTACATATGAAACAACAAGAAATGGCTACCCTATTAGTCCAACGTTGTCTCCAGTACTGGCCAGCCAGGCTCCTAGGAAGATCATGATGGCCAAAACGGGAACATGTTTAGAACCAGGATGTGGCATTAGATCAGCGGTTGCAAACCTTTTTCAGTCCAAGAGCCTAATTCCAATATAGGAAAGGTCTCAAGGGCTGCATTCCAGCTGTGGCATGGTAGAAGGCAAAGTGGGTATAACCAAAGGTGGAGTGGGTGGGAACAAAATGTGATACCTACAAATTTTAAGCCTACTCAGAAGTAAGCAAGCCTGAACCAGCATCACTTTCAAAATGCATCCCAAATACCAAGCTTCTGCATGTCTCCTCTGAACTAAGCATGAGCAGCATGTCCACTCAGAAGTAAGGAGGACAACTTCTTCAAGTCTGCTCAAAAGTAAGCAGGACAAGCTTCTGCAAGTCTGCTCAGAAGTAAGCAGGTCAAGCTTCTGCAAGTCTACTCAGAAGTAAGCAGGACAAGCTTCAGAAGTAAACAGGTCTGAATCATTCATCTGCTTCTTCCCCAAGCCTTCCCCTTCCCCCTGGCAGGGAAAAGCTCTTCTCTCCAATCAGCTACTGATCCGAGAGAAGAGCTTTTCCCTGCTGGAGAGGGGTGGGGCTTTGCAAGAAACTGGCAGTCCATGCCTTCATTAGATGAACCCTTGGTTCAAACAAAGATTCTTAATCAGATTACTTGACCACTCAGCCATGCACAACACACTTTGGGTTAGCAATTTGCTCAGGACTAATTCGGAGTTGTCAAGTGATAGTGAACCTGCACAACATGCTATAGCATAAGCAGGTCTTCACTGAGATAAAGATAAAAGAGGTAATGGCAATAAGGAGGCCTGTTATCATAGGTTTATCAGGTCAAATTTTACCAGATAATATAGTGACTATTAAAGAACTGTTAAAGCAGTATCATATCTATGAGATTTCATGGAGCTGTAGGAAATGGCTGTTGATTTTCAAGGGAATATAGAAGTGTCTGATCTTCTTGGGAACTTATCATAGGAATTAATCACTGCTATTTTAATTCCTTCACTTTCCTAACCTTTCATATTACGCTGCCTTGGATCTCTAACTCACTCTTCTATTATTCCTGGTGATTTCCATCTCTACTAGGTTGTGGTGATTGGTTCTCTTTCAGCTTACACTTCCTTTTAGGGCAAGTGTATAGCCTCAGATTTTAGGTTTACAGAGATTTCTAATTGCTGGGAAAATGCACTGCTCTCTACTAAGGAAGAGGTACAGGTAGTCCAAGACATTTTGTTGCCTGAGGCAGAAGAGCAACCCCTCAGCCCCCAAAGTCAAGGTGCACTGTACCCACGGCTGGCCATATTATTTTGGCACCTAAGGCAGAAAATTGCACAAGTGCCTGTCTCAGGCAGTAAAATACATAATAACGAATTTAATAACTAATGAATTTGCTGCCCTTTCATGACCCTGAAATCAGCTGTAGAAATCAGCTGTCTGACACAGCAACCTCACTTTGCTGAATGGTAGACCTCTAAAGGAGGACTTTTAGACCTCTAAAGGAGCTATCCAAGGTGCAGAACCCATTTTGAGGCTGTTCAGCACTTCGGATAGTTCCTTTAGAGTTCTGACTGGTTCTGACTGAAACCCAGACCAGAATCACTGGTCCCACTGAAATAGGAGCCACCAGCCTCCACTGGATATATGTACTGATTTCCTTTGCAGAAATTAATTTCCATTACCATCTTTCAAACCTGAAAAGGGTGCTCAAGATGGTTGCCATAACACTTTTATTTAAAATACAGTTTAAATAATCTGAAGCACAAAACCAAAATGAACTTTGTTACGTTTAGCCTGGAGAAAAGAAAACAAGACTGAGGGAGAACATGATGGCACTCTTCAAATATCTTAAAGGCTGTCACACAGGACAAAGCAATGACTCATTGCTGCCCCAGAGAGCAGGAGTAGGAGTTTTCTGCACAAGGCATTTATTGCGTGCTTGTCATTCCCTACTCATGGTTGTTTATGGGTTCTTTAGACGATGACATGACCCTCCAGTTTCGCTTCTTTTGTAAACAGCACTTTCTGCAAGCGTTTTTAGAGCAGGGAAAATGGGGTATTATTTCAGAGAAAGAAAGTGAGATTTCCTTTTGTGGATTTGTGCTATTCTGCTATAGCACAGTGCCACCTAGAGGTTATCTAGCAGAAAAGCAGGAAAGGAAACAGTCCTTGTGTAGTGCTTGGAGCTCAATTCTACTACAAAACCGAAAGTTTTGTCGCAGAATTACAGCAGATTGCCAGCCTCGTTTAGAAAACCCCTAGATCTAGCGGGCTTAAGTTACAGGCAGGAAGATTTTGGATGAAAACAAAGAAAAACTTCGTGATGTTAAGAGCAGTTCAACAATGAAACTAATTACCCAGAGGGCTGGTGGGTTCTCCCTTGCTGGAGGTCTTCAAGCAGAGGCTGCACAGCCATCTTCTAGCTCTGGATTCCTTACACTGAGCAAGGTGTTGGACCAGATGGCCTACAAAGCCTCCTCCAACTCGATGGTTCTATTTCTGGCTCTATCTCTCACCACATAGGAGGTACAGTTACACACTTGAACACAATAGCCCTATTCATGCATTACTCACAGGAGCAGGAGCAGGACTGCAGGAGCAGGACTGCACTTTTAGCCCTGCTCCCGATGTAACGTCTCCTTCCTCCAGCATTCATGCTGCTTGCATGGAGGAGTTCAGCACGACCTGGACACTTGCCTGTGCAGGTGTCCCTATCCGGTGGAGCCCGCAGATTAAAGCAGCTGCTTGCACATTGGGGTTCCCTTGCAGACAACTGTGTGCAACGGACAGGTGTCAGAGGAAGGAGGTGCAACGTCAGGGCCAGGGCTGAAAGAGCAGCCCTGTTCCTGCTTCAACAGGGGAATGCTCTACATGTGAGAAATGCATGAATAGGGCTAATGCGGGCAAGGCACCAAAAGCAAGGTCCAGATGCCAAGACCTTGCTAGATGCTACTGGAAAACAAGGGAAGCATGATTAATATTTCTAAGTATGCTCCTGTTTGCAGGAGCACAGGATGTACACATCTAACCAACAATTTATATTAAACCACCACATTTTTCTAGGGAGAATCACTTGTACTCTGCTATTTTTCTACACCTGCTCTCAAAGCAGCACTGTAAATCTTAATGGAAATCCCATTAAATTAAAAGGGATTTACTCCCAGGTAAAAAAGTATAGGATTGCAGGCTTAGCAGGAAATAAACCCAACTGATAGAACACAGTGGGACCTACTTCTCTGTAAATACGATAGGATTGCATTACTAGTCAAATAATAGGAGTTCCACTGTGATTATGAAATCAGCTGTGTGTGGATAAATAGATAGATTAGATAGATTAGATTAGATTCATCTGTATAAAGTACATTAAAAGGATAATGGAGGGGGGGGCAAGAAACCCAGTCAGGATTGTTGAATGCCAAGGAAGTAAAAGTAAATAAAACTCAACATGGAATTTAGAAGTTCACATAACATGTGGCTGTATAATTAAAGAGAAGCACACATCAAACTCAAAATAAAATTTATTTTAAAAATTGGTTCAGTAAAAAGATTAGAATTTAATTCCTTTTTAAATTTAAAGGGAATGCCTCTTTAAAATTAGCTTGCTCACAGGTTTTGTAAACATTTAAGTATTAATAAATAAACAATGTGCATCCTAATTAATTGAGGGTACTCTGAAAATCATTTTAATTTTTGTGAGCCGCCCAGGGAGCTTCGGCTATTGGGCAGTATAGAAATGAAATAAATAAAATAAATAAAATAAAATACATTTATTATTATAATTTCAAAAATGAAATTCATAATTATCCATCCTACTAAGCTCAAAAAAATTGTTCTAGAAAGTGATAAACACGTACTTTTGAAACGATAACAAGATTTTTAAAAATAAATGGCCCTAGCTCATTAATCAACTAAATGTTGCAGCCGTGACAGTTATATAAAGCTAAAAATATAATAAAGTAAAATAAACATGGCCCTGAACTGCCATGTTCATGCTAAAGTTCGCTTTAGTTCTCAATGCCAAGCATGGAACAAAGGATTTCAAATAAAGTGTACATTTAAATCTTTGACAGCTCTCATATTTAAAACTTTACAGTTGCCTTGCAAGAGCCAATAACCTTGGTCATGAAAGAACGTAATAACACAAAGCAGATTGTCAAGAAAACATCATAACATGAACGTCCTCACCCCTGCATATCTAAGATCTGCATGTTTCAGATGCTAGAAATGAGTTCATTGCAGTTCCTTTTATTTAGATCAACAGCAACTGAAATAAATTACATTATATTGTTTTGCTGATCTGATTTAGTTGGAGATGTGTCAACATGGTGTGTGTATAGCTGGAAAAGAGGCTTCTGGAGCACCAGCCACCTCCACAAAAAATGCGGATTGAAAAAATACGTTACCATGAAAAGGATAATGCACAAATATCTGAAAATCAGCCAGAGAGCAAGTTCAGTGTCAATAAAGGAATATGAATATATGAATAAAGGAATATTATATATGAATGTATAAAGATGCCGTACACTTTCCCACCCACGTTCCCTTTCAAACGGTGTTGTCAGGGACTGAATCGGTGACATGTTGTGTGCCAAGCATGGCCTGTACCATGGAGTATGGCCTACCTGTTTATAAACACCACTAAAGAGCAATAAGCAGTGGCACTTATTTCACATGCCAGTAAGGTAATGCTCAAAACCTTGCAAGGTAGACTCCAGCAATTCATGGAACGAGAATTGCCAGATGTACAAACTGGGTTTAGAAAAGGCAGAGGAACTAGAGACCAAATTGCCAATATCCGCTGGATAATGGAGAAAGCCAGGGAGTTTCAGAAAAACATGTATTCCTGTTTTATTGACTGTTCTAAAGCCTTTGACTGTGTGGATCATCACAAATTGTGGCAAGTTCTTGGTGGTATGGGGATACCAAGTCATCTTGTCTGCCTCCTGAGGTATCTGTATAACGACCAAGTAGCAACGGTAAGAACAGACCACGGAACAACAGACTGGTTTAAGATTGGGGAAAGAGTACGGCAGGGTTGTACACTCTCACCCTACCTACTCAACCTGTACGCAGAACACATCATGCGATGTGCTGGGTTTGATGAAGCCAAGGCTGGAGTTAAAATCGCTGGAAAGAAACATTAACAATCTCAGATATGCAGATGATACCACTTTGATGGCTGAAAGCGAGGAGGAGCTGAGGAACCTCATGACGAAGGTGAAAGAAGAAAGTGCAAAAGCTGGGTTGCAGTTAAACCTAAAAAAAACCAAGATTATGGCAACCAGCTTGGTTGATAACTGGCAAATAGAGGGAGAAAACGTGGAGGCAGTGACAGACTTTGTCTTTCTAGGCGCAAAGGTTATTGCAGATGCTGACTGCAGCCAGGAAATCAGAAGACGTTTACTTCTTGGGAGGACAGCAATGACAAATCTTGATAAAATAGTGAAGAGCAGAGACATCACACTGACAACAAAGTCCCGCATAGTTCAAGCAATGGTATTCCCCATAGTAACCTATGGCTGCAAGAGCTGGACCATAAGGAAGGCTGAGCGAAGGAAGATAGATGCTTTTGAACTGTGGTGTTGGAGGAAAATTCTGAGAGTGCCCTGGACTGCAAGAAGATCAAACCAGTCCATACTCCAGGAAATAAAGCCAGACTGCTCACTTGAGGGAATGATCTTAAAGGCAAAACTGAAGTACTTTGGCCACATCATGAGAAGACAGGATACCCTGGAGAAGATGCTGATGCTAGGGAAAGTGGAAGGCAAAAGGAAGAGGGGCCGACCAAGGGCAAGATGGATGGATGATATTGGGGATAGCTTGGGGAGCTGGGGGTGCCGATTGCCGACAGGAAGCTCTGGTGTGGACTGGTCCATGAAGTCACGAAGAGTCGGAAGCGACTGAGTGAATAAACAACAAAAGAGCAATCGAGAATTGATGTATCACTCCCTTTATTAGTCTAGTGGGATGTCTATGTGCAGACATCTCAGGATCTAAATGGGGGGTAAGTTAAGGTAGCGGGAGGTCTACTTTCAGAAACGGTCAGAATGACTCTCCCTGAACCTTTTCCCCCCAATCCCTAAAACTGGCCTAGACATACCCCTGGCAGCGGAGAGAGCAGGCCATCCTCCTGGTAATACAGAGGGTAGGCAATTTGTGTTAGCTGAATGGGAAGTGAGCACAGTTAACTTCCTGCTCAGTCAGCACAAGGAACAGCCAGGTGGTGGATTCTGGGGGCTAAACTACACAATATGTTAAATATGTAATATGCAGCTTACCCTCTCATTTTTACTTACAAGTAGGCATATGGGGCCCCAATCCAAATCAGGACCAAGTACAGGTAGGGGAGGTTTAAGCCATTCCATCCAAGCCACTTGTTTTCCTAAACGTGTCCCATATATACACACACTCCTGCACAGGAGAGAGAGAGAGAGAGAGACTCCATCGGCACCAATGAAGGCTTTCCTTCTTTTTCAGTCCCTGCAAGGAGAGCTGTGGGGTTAGGAAAACAAGCAGCTTCGAGGGGAAGGTTTAAACCTCCTCCAGTCATGCATGCATGGTGGTTGCAATCTAGATTGGGGCCCCACGTGCTTTATACATTATGCATTTAACTTACCGTGTAGTTGAGCCCTGTGTTCTCCCACCTTCCAATTTCCAGTACAAAAACAACTTTTTTTCTTGGTGGCAAAGGAGGCCAGTTCTTTTGCCATCAAAAATCATAGTAAGGGAGATGGGAAATGTGGCAAGTGTTTTTGAATTGCCAAAATGGCATTTTATTCCAAGTTTTTCTGCCACCACAAAATACTTGCATAAACTGGGTCCAGTCTTTTAGACCGATATGGTGTGGAGCGGCAGCACATCAGGGTCATTTGCTACAGATGATGCTGTCACCAATCTGCAGCAACCCTGTAGTGTCTCTCTGGAAAAGGCGCATTTTTGGAAAGTCTTTTTAGTGCTTCTTTTTCCCTTAAATGCAGCTCCCGTGCTGTTCCACTGCAGTGTGCCCCATCCCCCTGCATTAAATCCTGGGCATGTCTACTTCTGTGACCTGGCTGTGACCTAGCAGTGACCTGGTCAGGGGGTGGAACCACCCCCTTTCTCCCCTCCCCATTCCCTCTTTTCCCCCATTCACAGTAGGGCTGCTTTCCCATTCACAATATCTAGCCTCTTTTTACCATTCAGAAGAGTGCAGTAGTGCCATTTCATTCATTCACAATAGTGGAGTAGCTGCTTCCCGCTTTCACAGCAGGCGGCCTGTATTTCCCATTCAGAACAGCACAGTTGTGATGTTTCACAATAGCACAGGAGCTGCTTTACCCATTCACAGTATGCAGCCTGTTTTTCCCATTCATAAAATGCACAACGCTGTTTTCAGCATTCACAATAGTGCAGTAGCTGCTTCACCCATTCAGATTATGTAGCCTGTTTTTCCCATACACAATAGCACAGTATCTTTCAACCTTTCACAATATCCCAATGGTGAATGAGAGGGGAGAGGTATGGGAGAAACTACAGGGGCTTAATTCAGTGCTTCCAGTAAACTTCCCTGAGCAGGGGAGTGTGGACAGGGGCAGGGAACAAGCCTCTCGCATTCACTGAGCACCACCTATGGGGTTGATGATGTTCAGTTCTACTCTGCCTACCCAACCCTGAAGTATGGGGGTTTGAAGTGTTGTATGACCTGTGAAAGTGGGTTTTTAGGTAGTGAATACTCTGCTTTTCTTGCTTTCTGTGCCCCTGATGGGCCAAAGAGATTTCATGAAAATCCAGATATAACCAGAAAGTGCTTCTCATTCTGTTTCCATGTAGATGTATATAGGTGTGGTAAAATCGCTTGCACTGTGTTTTCATATGATCCGCAGGGGTGTGCTTTTAAAAGCCCTACTTTTAAATATGCATGATTGTATTTCATAGTTATAAGTTTTGTTTTGTGAACTGCCCAGATTGCTTTGGCTATTGTGTGGTATAGAAATGAAATTCATAAATACGTATTTAGATAATGTATGAAAGATGATGAAAGCTGACATGAATTTCAGAAAACTCACAAATACATTAGGGAAAATTGATAGTCGTTTAAATGCAAATGACAGCAGGTACAGATGCTTGTCCAATTTAGAAAACATCTATTTTGGACACATGTGGACTACATATGGGTTTGGCAAGATTCACACCAAATTTTGAATGTTCACTGTAACTGAGGCTGCAACCCTATGCATACTTACTTAGGTGTACATAACATATTGAACTCAGTCGGACTTACTTCTGAGTAAATATGCATACAATTCCATTGTAAGATAGAGAATAGAGCCCTGTTATATCTGTGCACAGAATGGATGTGTGGAAATTGCAAGAGGGATAGCGCCCACCCCAACCTTCACACATTTAGCAGAAGATGGTGAGGGGCTGTAGCTCAGTGGTAGAGGATCTGCTTTGCATGCAGAAGTTCCCAGGTTCGATCCCCAGAGCCTCCAGGTAGGGCTGGAAAAAAGCCTGCCTGAATTCCTGGAGAGCTGCTGCCAGTCAGTGTTGACAATACTGGGCTAGATGGACCAATGGCCTGGCTCAGTGTTAGGCAGTTTCCCATGTTGCTATGAGACTGCAACTCCTTCTCCAGTTCCTGACTTTGGCTGTTGCTGCAGCTGAAGGTCAGGATTTTGGATATTGTGCTGCAAGCCTGGCCCATGGCATTTTGTTGCCTGAGGAGAAGGACGAGATGGTGCCCAGCTCCCATTTTATCTACAGAAACTGACTGGGCAGGCAGGTGAATCTGACTGGCACTGGTGATGGGACAGCATCCTCCATTGCACAAGTTAGCTTAGGGAGTGAAGGGCAGGCTGCCTGGATCACACAACTCTGTCCTTCCTCTGAGGGAATGTCCAGGGGGCTGTCACTGCTGCTTCCTCTATGCCACCAAGCACTTCCTGCCTGAGGCAATTGCCTCACTCTGCCTAATGGGAGGGCCAGCCCTGCTATGCTGTACAGGCCACATACACATGCATGGACCCCATTGTGTTCTCTCCAGGGAATTATTATATAATGTGTGCAGGATCATGATCACCCTGGATTGCAAGCACTTCCCAGGGGTGGGAAGGGAGGCGACATATGGCAAAAAGCGTGTGGTTCAAATGTCTTATTTGGATTTACCATCACCTTCATAAGATTTTCATAATCAGCCTGGCTTGTATATCTATAAGCTGAGCACATTTATCCTGCAAGCAACTTCTGGGAAATACATAGAGTAACAATAGAGTAAGTGGTTCCGCAACTATAGATTAGAGATCCAGAATCTGTTTAAAAGACTTTAATCCTATTAAGTATTTTATTATTTGATTAGCAGATTAGCTCAGAAAAATTCTGCAATACTCATTATACGGCTACCTTGTTTTTCCATATTTCTCCAAGTCACTTGTAGCCAAACTCCAGATGAAAGTGAAGCCTCCTTAGGGAAGGCAGGCACAGAGTTTGCAAAGTACTAACTTTAAATGCTCTTTCTCAATTTATTTTTTAACACTGAACTAAATGTTTCCCTTGTCCCCAAAGAGTTAATACCTTGGTTGAACTTGGAATAGTCCATGCTACAAAAGGTGATCAAATCATGAACCTCATTTTGTTTTTGCTCAACTTGTCCAGAACTTGAGCTCTTTTGTTTGGAACTTAGGCAGCTGTGCTGGCTGACACAGTTGGTAAATTATGCCTATTGAGCCTTTGAATCCTAGCCAGGCTGTCATTATGCGAGAAGAGAGTGCATAATCATTCTTCTGAGGCTGAAAGCGGATTGTTGATTTAGGTTCCCTCTGCTGCACTTTTTGCAAAAAAAAGAGAAAGGAATAACAAAAAATAGTTGACAGTACTTATCTCAGTCACATAAAGGGAGCTTGCAGGTAACACAGCCTTTGCAACCAGTATTTCAGAGTCAGCTCTCAGTTAAGTGTTTGTCAAGGGAAACAGTGGCTTCACATTGTATATAGCAACACTGCTCTCATACACCTACAAGGCTTTGTTAGGGTTGCATAGTGTTCTAAAGAAGCCAACTTGTTAAGCCTCAGATCACCAGTGGAATTTACAAAGAGGGGAAATTAGTTCTTTGTCTTATAGGCTTGATACATGACTCCTGGATTTGAAGCAGATCCCTGGCTTTATGGCTGAGCTTTAACCAAGGACATATCAAGCTGCCTTTAGTATAAAAGAATCTAAGTCAGGCTGTTGGTCTACCTAGGCCAGCATTGTCTCCTCTCAGGAGCAGCACCTTTCTGAGGTCTCAGGCACAGTCCTGCTTTCTCTTATTCTTCTAACTAGGTCTGGGGTGGCCAGTGTGGTGCCTGAGGGCACCAATGTTCCAGTGAACACCTCCCTTGGCACCTGCCAGGCTCCCTGCCCTTCCTGATTTTTATTTTATTTCTTCAGCTTTTAATTTCTTTTTTAAACGGGGAGGCTGGCATGTTGCAAAATGAAGTGCTGCCCTCCAGCACCATCTTTATTTGGGTTCAAAAGAGTGGTTTTGTGTTTTGGGGCTCAGACCCCATCTCTGTCTTGTATTTAGTTACTTTTCCTTTTGCCTCACCTACTGGTCAGTGACCCTAATAATAAAAGATTGATGGATTTAGCCTCACCACTTTGCCTTCTGGTAAATGAGTGTTTTGTGACTGGCCATACCCACCATGGCAGCCATTTTATGAATACGTAAGCTCCCTTGGCAGCCATTTTGTGAAAGGTCCCACAACAAAATTCCAAATGTGCCCACTGGTCCCAAAAGGTTGGGGACTCCTGAACTAGAGATTCCAGGGATTGAAGCTGGGACCTTATGCCTTTGGGCGGGGGAAAAGAGAAGGACAGTACACCATTCTCCAGTTTCAAGTTATAGCTGGTGTACTGTGATGAGCGTGGGAGGAAGGGAAGAGATATCAGCTCAGTCTTGTGCAGATCCCACCCCCATCACCCAGATGCACCTCAGGGTCGGTGGGGTAGAAGGAGGTCAACTGTGCCACAAGAGGTCAAGTTTGGATGACATGAATTATTATTGCTACTACATAATCTTCAAATAAATTAATGTACTTCACATTTCACACACACCCTTGCCTTTTCCCCCTTTTTCTTATTTTATGCTTGGAAACACTGAGGACCACTTCATGAATGGCATTTTTTCTTACATGGAGATAACGGATGCTTAGGATAAATTGTATAAACTCTCACTTATGAAGAATTGCAGGCATAATGGGGATGGGGGTGGGCCTCAGAGGCAGACTAGACAGCCTCTGAGCACATTGGTTGTGCTGTCCTGCTGAGCATTCAGGGGCAGTTTATCATCCATTAAAATCCATCCATATGCATGATATAATTATGTGAAATACTAAGCAGTCATTGAGCAGCAATAAATCTCTATTAAGAAACAGGAGAGATATAATAAGCTACTGTCAGTTAACCAAATGTAATATGTTCTTAGCAGATTCCTTGGCCGCAGAGTATATGGTCTTGCCCTTTGTTGGAATCATAGTTGGGATTTCTGCTATTACACCCAACTATATTCATTAGGAATTCATCATGTGCACAGTGGAATAAAATTTACATTTGTGCCCAACAGCTTCAGGGAAGTTTGGCATCCTTTAGCCAATCAAAAAGATCATTTTTAAAAGGCTGCACAGGGACTAATTTTCAGTCCTTTACCTCTGTTGGGCCCAATCTACACAGCCAATTTAGTGCAGAGTGACAGCACATCAGGGTCGTTTGTGACAGATGATGGTGTCACCAATCCACAGCAACACTGCAGCTTCCCTCTGGAAAAGGCGCATTTTTGGATAGACCTTTTAGTGAATCTTTTGTCCTTAAACATGGCTCCTGTGTGGGTCTCCTGCAGTGTGCCCCATCCCCCTGCATCAAATCCTGAGTGTGACCTGTGACCTGGTCAAGACTAAGATGAAGAAAAGAAAGGGGAACGCAAATAGTGTACTGGGTGCTATTTGCGTTCCACTTTCTTGTCTTCGTCTTAGTCTACGTAAATATTTACGTATAAGACAGCAAAAAATAAGGAACGCAAATGACGGCGGCCATAGCCGTTTGCGTACGAGTTTTTTTTTAACCCAGACGTGATAGGCTACGTAAGTCTTTACGTAGCCTATCACGTCTATGGGGGGGGGGGGAACAGACTGCAAATGGCGGTGGTGGTAGCCGGTCGGAAGACCAGCCGCCACTGCCACCACCGCTGAAGCCACCGCTGGAGCTGCCGCCATCTGAAACATCTGCCCCAGGTAAGTCTCATCCCGGGGGGGGGGGGATCCACGGGGGGCGGGGGGTGGCAGGCCGTTCCACGATGGATTTCGGGGGGCTGAATGCACTGGCATTCTGCCTCACTGAGATCCGTCGCGGAATTCTCTGACATCCCTATTCTTTCCCACTTATACTACTTCACATTGTTTCATCCTTTCAGTATATCACAGTAATGCTGTTTACCCATTCACAGTATGCAGCCTGCTTTCCCATTCATAATAGCACTGCTTCAATCATTCAGAAAAGCACAGTATCTGCTTTACCCATTCACAGTATGTAGCCTGTTTTCCCCAGTGTCAATATGTAGCCTGCTTTTACCATTCATAGTACTGCCGTAGAGCTGTTTCTGCCTTTCATTCTATCACAGTAGCGCTGTTTCTACTTTTCCCTATATGGCAGTAGCACTATTTCCATCTTTTGCTATATGGCAGTAGCGCTATTTCCACCTGTCTCTATATCGCAGTAGCGCCATTTCCACCTGTCTCCATATCACAGTAGTGCAATGTTTAGCATTCACAATATCCCAATGGTGGATGAGCAGGGAGAGGTGTAGGGTAAACAACAGGGACTTAATTCAGTGCTTCCATTAAACTTTCCTGAGTAGGGGAGCATGAACAGAGGTGGGAACAAGCCTGTCTCATTGGCTAAGCAGCACCTATGCTGTTGATGACATTCAGTTCTACTTGCTGGACTCCACCCACCCAACCCTGAAGTATGACGGCCTCAAGTGCTGTGTGACCCGTGAAAACAGGTTTTTAGGTAGTGTATAGTAAGCTTTTCTTACTTTGTGTGCTGCTGATGGACCAAAGTGATTTCATGAAAATCCGGATATAACCACAAAACACTTCAGAAATTGTCACCATGTAGATGGAGCCTGGGTGTCTTTGCTCTAATGATAATATCAATGTTACTACAACTCAGGCTGCATCTGGAAAAAGCTCATGATAGGAAGGGCTGACTACATAAAGCCTCTTCACATAAGGATTTTCTGTACACATGAACATATGAAGCTACCTTATATTGAGTCACTGATCCATGTAGCCCAGTATTGTCTATCAGCTGATATCAGCTTTATAGCATCTCAGGAAGAGGTATTTCCCATCACCTCCTAACTAAAATCCTTTGAGTGGAGGTGCCAAGGATTTAATCTGGAATCTTCTCGGTAGGCACAAACAAAACTAAAAACAACCCTGTGTACACCAGGGTTGTACACTCATGTATGAGTGGCTATTCTGTTATGTGCTGTGGTTTCTAAACAAGTGTAATCACAGCAAAATAGACACCACTGCCATATTCACATGTGGAAGCGTACAGAGGGAACATCATCCCTTTAGGAAAAAACTAGGGATGTTACAAGGAATCAAAAAGGAGCACTTGCAAAAGCGAGCAACCCTCTTTGATTCCTCACAAGTAGAGTTGTGTTATGCAGAGCCCTGCTTGAAGCCAGACAACAGCAGAGGGCTGCTCAGCTTGACCCTTGATTCTGCCCCACCACCTGCTCCACTGCCACTTCCCCTACCCCTGCTCACTCTGGAGCCAACAAACCTTATCCAAGGGAGGAGAAAGGGAGGAGGTAGTGGCAGAGGCAGAAATACTAAGAGTGTCCATTTCCTGCATAGGGAAGGAACTGGGACATCCTAAAATTCCTCATGGGACAATAATGCTATTCGCTCTCCAGCAGAGATTGCCACAAACTGTATCATCTCCATCACCCCTTCTTCTGCCCTGGGTAAGGTTTGTGGGTAGAGAAAAAGGGGGTAATGGTACCAAGAGCTTTTGAGCACCCCTGAGTGTTTTGTGGAACTCTGCAAAGCATCACTTTGTGTGTGTGCGTGTGCGTGCGTGTGATCACTTGGAGTATGCGTAAAGGATTGAGCCCCTTTGGGGGCATACAGAGGGTGCTTGTGCATCCCTAGGAAATGCATCAAGTGTAAAACAACCATTATTTGGCAGTCTCAGGGTGCAACTAGATGAGAGGTGGGAGATCCTTTATGCTTTCCCCTGCAGCCCTAGTCCATGGCTGCTATTCACTTTTAAAACAAACAAAAATATGAGAGATCCTGGTCCTTGATCTCTTGTGACACACCTAGTTGTGTCCTTATTTTTCTAATAACACTGGGGTCTCATAATATGAGCCTCATGTGGCACAGAGTGGTAGGCGGCAGTATTGCAATCGAAACTCTCCCCACGACATGAGTTCAATTCCAGCGGAAGCTGGTTTTCAGGTAGCCGGCTCAGGTCGACTCAGCCCTCCATCCTTCCGAGGTTGGTTAAATGAGTACCCAGCTTGCTGGGGGAAAGGTAGTTAGGACTGGGGAAGGCAATGGCAAACCATCCCACTATACAGTCTGCCAGGAAAACCCCGAAGAAAAACGGCGTCCCTCTAGGGGTCAATAATGACTTGGTGCTTGCACAAGAGGAACCTTTCCTTTCCTCATAATATCAAATGTTTCCCAATAAGGGCCAAAAACACATGCATACTTTGAATCAGCATTGTCTGACTTTTCAGAAAGTATAATTAAAGCCTATAGCATCACTGATGCAATGAATATGGACTTGAGCACGCTCCGGGAGAGACCACAGGACAGGAAGGCCTGGCGTGCTATGGTCCATGGGGTCACGAAGAGTCAGACACGACTGAACGACTGAACAACAACAAATGTTTCCGCTTGGAATTTACAAGTGCTAGATCAGGAATGCAGAACCTCAGGCCAGGAGTCCAAATCTGGCCCTCCAGAGTTTCCCAGAAGGGGAAACCCATGCCTCCTTCCCCTGGTCCCACCCCCTTTACTCCAACCACTGATAATTTGGTGGTTTCCTGGCTGTTGTATTTATTTTTCCCCATTCTGAAAGATTGAAATACCTCTCCTAAGGCTTACTTACTGGCTGTGAGAGCGTTAAGTGAACATATTCTATTATCTTTTGCTTTTCTGGCCCTGAGCCTTTTGCCTTCAGCTCTCCCACTATTGGAATATGGCCCCCAAGAGTTTCTCCGAAATGGCATCTCAAACTGCAGGAGATTCTGCACACCTTTGCTAGACACTCTGAAGTGGTGTCCCTGATATCTTCAATCCGCATGGGCATGTGACAAACTTTGCTAGTCCCAAACAGGATTACCTGCTTTGAACTAGCATCAGAGCACCATAACTACCACCAGTAGAATCAATTCTTCGATGTAATTTTTCTTCCACTTCCTGTTTGCTTATTGATTTATGCAAATATTTTTATCCTGCCTTTAGAATCTACATGGGATGCTCAAGGCAGTTCGCCAACCAAGCCTTCCAAGGTAGAGAGTTCTACAATTGACGGACCCCCAACAAAAAGACCCTGTACGATGGCCAAGCCAACTGGACTTTCAATGGCAACAGAGTGCAGAACAAGGCCTCAGATGACCATGGTAAATGGGCAGGCTCATGTGTTTGGCACTAGCATTGCTACAAAAAATTTCAGTGATCTGAAACAACCATTAGAAGACACTTATAGTCCTCTTAAACAGCATTGCTATGATATGATGTATCCTTTTCCCATACTCACAGTAGGCTTGGACCGCTCTGCACACCCAAAAATGCATCTTCATCAATAACTCTTAGATATTTGTTCTTATGCAGGTATCTGCAGGGAAAAACCATATGATCAGTAATTAGCTGGTAACAATATTTTAGACTCTAAGAGATTTTACCATATGGAATTGGCTAAAACTAGAAAGTTAGCTCTCTGAGTGCTAGATATCAGGCTCACTTTCTTCATAAAGAGGCTTGTGAAAGTTTTGCTCATTATAATCCTACCAATTCCACCAAATATGGTGGATTGTCCTTAGGACCCTCCACTAATGATACTATGACTGGGTTTGGAATAAGCCACAATGGCTTATTTAACCCATCATTGGTTATTGTGTTGTCTGTTGATAATTTTGTATTCCATGATGGTTTATTTGGCTGAAATAATCCACTCTGATAACCCACAGTCTGCAGTAAGGGTTATTTAACCCACCAGCAGGGATGGCATCAGGAAGGCTAAAGCTGAGAACAAGCTGAGATAAGCAAGGGAGGCTAAAAGCAACAAAAAGGTTTTCTTCCGATACATGCATAGTAAAAGACAGAGGAAAGAAACGATAGTTCACTTAAATAAGGATGGCAAAATGATAAGAAGTGACAAAGAAAAGGCAGAAGTGCTCTGCCTTTGGCTTAGTCTTCTCCCAAAAGGGGGTCTATGACCCCCCTGGCAAAGGCGAAGTGCAGGCTGAAGGGGCAGGATTGCAGCTTGAGATCAATAGGCATATGGTCAAGGAACACCTAATTACTTTGAATGAGTTCAAATCTCCAGGGCCAGATGAACTGCATCCTAGAGTCATAAAGGAACTGGCAGAAGAACTCTCAGAACTGCTGTCTATTCTCTTCGAGAAATCATGGAGGACGAGGGAAGTGCCAGATGACTGGAGGAGGGCTAACGTTGTCCCTATCTTCAAAAAGGGTAAAAAGGAGGAACCTGGGAACTACAGTCAGTCAGACCAGTCAGTCTGACATCAATCCCTGGGAAAATTCTGGAGCAGATGATAAAGCAATCCATCTGTAAGCACCTTGAAAACAATGCCGTGATTACTCGAAGCCAACATGGATTTGTCAAGAACAAATCCTCCCAGATTAATCTGATCTCATTTTTGATCAAGTAACCTCCCTTGTGGACTGTGGGAATACTATGAACACAACATACCTCAACTTCAGCAAAGCTTTCGACAAAGTGCCCCATGATATCCCGATGAGCAAACTAGCTCAAAGTGGGCTAGATGAAACAATTATCAGGTGGAGCCACAGTTGGCTACAGAATCGGACTCAAAGAGTGCTTATCAATGGGATCTTCTCAAACTGGGGCAAAGTAACGAGTGGGGTACCGCAGGGCTCAGTCCTGGGCCCAGTGCTCTTCAACATTTTTAGTAATGACTTGGAGGAGGACGTGCAGGGAATACTTATCAAATTTGCAGATGATACAAAATTGGGTGGGATGGCTAATACCCTGGAGGACAGAAACAAAATTCAAAATGATCTTGATAGGCTGGAGCATTGGGCAGAAAACAACAGAATGAAATTTAATAGGGATAAATGCTAAGTTCCGCACCTAGGAAAAAGAAACCAAATGCACAGTTACAAGATGGGGGATACTTGGCTCGACAATACTACAGGCGAGAAGGATCTTGGAATTGCTGTAGACCAGAAGTTGAATATGAGCCAACAATGTGATGTGGCTGCAAAAAAGGCAAATGCTATTTTGGGATGCATTGATAGAAGTATAGCTTCCAAATCCTATGAAGTACAGTTCCCCTCTACTCAACACTGGTTAGGCCTCATCTGGAGTACTGTGTCCAGTTCTGGGCACCACACTTGAAGAAGGATGCAGACAAACTGGAGAGGGTTCAGAGGAGGGCAGCGAAGATGATCAGGGGACTGGAAACAAAGCCCTATGAGTAGAGATGGAAAGAACTGGGCATGTTTAGCCTTGAGAAGAAAAGACTGAGGGGAGATATGATAGAGCTCTTCAAGTACTTGTAAGGTTGTCACAGAGAGGAAGACCAGCATCTCGTCTCGATCATCCCAGAGTGCAGGACATGGAATAATGGGCTGAAGTTACAGGAAGCCAGATTCCAGCTGAACATCAGGAAAAACTTCCTGACTGTTAGAGCAATACGACAATGGAACCAATTACCTGGGGAGGTGGTGGGCTCTCCCACACTGGAGGCCTTCAAGACGAGGCTGGACAGCCATCTGTCAGGGATGCTCTGACTTGGATTCCTGCATTGAGCAGGGGGTTGGACTCGATGGTCTTATAGGCCCCTTCCAACCCTATTATTCTATGATTCTGTGACCATGGGTTATGTCATTTGGTGCTCATCGTGGCTTATTCTGATCACCTACAGAGTCAACTGGCAAGAGCAGCCAAAACTGCTGCAGCTGCTCTGCTGCAGCTTGTAGAGCCCTGTTCCAAGACCTGTCAAGCAGCCCAGGGACAACTGCAGCCAAACAAGCACAGCCTTCCCTGATACTGCACTACAGTCACAAAACGACAGTTTTCCCCTAGCACAATGACAGCCTTACACTATCACTACAGCAAAGTTAGGCTTCCCTGATCACTACTTTGAAACTGTGCAACTTGGGAAATAGGGGAAAATAAGGGAACAGGGAAAGCACTGCTCACTTTTCCATGAACAAGTGCAGTTCCACAGTTATCTACTACAGCATCTGGAGTTTCCCCATGAGGGCACCCCACCTGAACAATTTCACCCCATTCCAGCAAACTGTCAGGTAAAGCTCCCACCCCCATTTTCTTTCTCTGGTCACTTTTCCATGAAGAAGCAAAATTGTGCAGTTATCCACTACAGCATCTGAAGGCTTCCCATGAGGACATCCCACCTGTGCAATTTTGCCACATTCCAGCAAAATGTGAAGGAGCTAGTGCTCTCACCAGCCTTTTTCTTTTTGTTGCCAGTACTCCCTGGTCACACAATCCTACAGCTGCAAAATAACACAATGACAGCACCCCCTGCTGAGAATGCCAGCTTTCCCAGTTTGCATGATCCCACTACAGCAAAGTTACATAAGCAGAGACTTCTGTGATCACTACTGTGAAAATGTGCAAATGTGCATTTGTGTAAAAGAAAAAGTAAATAGGAAAAGATCCCTGTTTGCAACTCTGAAAATGCATAAATTTGGAAATGTGCAATAGTGCAAGGCAAAAATAAAAAATAAAGAGGAACGGGCAACTGCAGAATAGGGGAAAATGGGGGAATAGGGGAAAAACACACTCATTTTTCCATGAAAAAGCAAAACTACACTGCTATCTAGGACAGCATATGGAGGCTTCCCATGAGGGGTCCCCACTTGTGCAATTTCACCTCATTCCAGCTAACTGTCATAAGAACATAAGAAGAGCCATGCTGGATCAGACCAAGGGTCCATCTAGTCCAGCATTCTGGTCACACAGTGGCCAACCAGCTGTTGACCAGGAACCCACAAGCAGGACATGAGCACAACAGCACCCTCCCACCCATGTTCCCCAGCAACTGGTGTACATAGGCTCACATAGCCTGGTACTGGAGGTAGCACATAGCAATCAAGGCTAGTAGCCATTGATAGCCTTTTCCTCCAGTAATTTGTCAAACCCCCCTTTAATGCCATTCAAACTAGTGGCCATCGCTACATCCTTTGGTAGTGAATTCCATAGTTTAACTCTGTGCTGTGTGAAGAAGTCCTTCCTTTTATCTGTCCTGAATCTCCCACCAATCAGTTTCATGGGATGTCCCAAGGTTCTAGTATTTTGAGAGAGGGAGAAAGGAGTTATAGCTCTCACACCCTTTTCCCTTTTCTGTGTACTTTTTCCCTGAGGAAGCAAAATTGCAGTTATCCAGCACAGCTTTTGGAGGCTCCCCATGTGGGCACCCCACCTGTACAATTTCTTCCCATTCCAGCAACCTGCCAAAGATTTATAGTCCCCACCACCACCCTTTTCCCATTTCTGGCTACTTCTCTGTGAAAAAGCAAAGTCAGACAGTACTGCTCTGCTGCAGTGTGGGGAAGCTCTGTATCAAGTTTTGCCCCAATCCTGCAAGGTTCCAAGGGTTTACAGACACCCCCCCTTTTTTTTGGCACCCGGGATCTGTGCCTTTAGAGCCATAGACAATACCTCAGTAGCCGGTTTCAGCTGTCCCCCACACAGTGGTGGTGCTAATTCGCTCTATCACTATATCACAGTTGGGCATTTAAAACCATAGGCAGTACTGCGGTAGCTTTCTTACATAGCTTATAAGAAAGACATTCCAACAAAAGGTGCCAGTTTTTGCACTTGGGTTACCAAGGGGTCAGTCACATGTCAATGCCCCTATTAGATTTAGAGTGACCTAGTACCCACAGAATCATAACTAAGCCAATAGATTGATCATAAAAACAGGAATGCAATCAGATAAAGCAACAATGGGGAACCTCTCAGATCATAAATACAAGAGATATGTTTTGAGAGCACATACAGGACAGCATGGAGCCAGAGAAATAATTCATATGTTACAAACATATCTCTAATTGTGTTTGTACAGATTCTGGAATGTTTTTATATGTATGTTGTTATATCATCAGCCTTATTAAGAGGTTTGGATTTTAGCAATATTGTTTAGACATAGGTGATTTAGAAATAAATATGTATCCTTAGAAAAGTATCTTAATGGGACATAAATAAATGAAGTAAAAATAATCTAGACACGTTTAAGGGCTGGCAAAAACTATATAAAGGAATTCCAGAATTTCTTTTTTCCTTTGAAGCATCAGATACAACTATTTGTCCCTTATTTTATGGTAGTAATATTGTTTTTCAGCTCATCTCCCACTTACTTCTCTCCAAATTCTATTCTGCACACAAGTTCAACACCAACAGCTTGGGGCACTGTCAAATGTATTCTCAGTGCATCTCTACTATCGATCTTCACATCTCTCTCCCCTCCCCAAGTCAATAATATTTTGCCCATCCACTCTGCAGCATTGACCTGAAGGGTTTCATTCTCCATTTTAACTACTTAGCGGTTGAGTAGGCTATCCAATGGCACTGTATGGTGACTCCAAAATGACAGAGAGCTGGAGAAAGATAGTTTACTGACAAAAAAACCCAACCCTGTCATCAGTGATGCTAGTATTCACCATGAGAAACTATCATTCTCAGCCAATCTGTAAATCTTACCATGGCGCTGTCAGTTGTTAATGTCACATCATGACAGTTGTTAACTGTCAAAACATGTTTATTTTAGCAGGCCTTTACTTGCTCTAATTTCTGGAATGGTCTCTCCTTCATGGATGTTAAATATACAATGGCCTTTGATTTTTGTGGCTATTGATATATAGAATTTTTTCTTGTACTTATATACTTTAAGTATATTTTTAAAAAATGAATGATTGACATACCTAAAATAAAAAAAGCATGTGGCATTCTGTAATGAAAAGGGAAAGTGGGATGTACCTTTTAAAATAACTGCACTGGTGGATCCTGCATCTCTCTCCCCCCTTCCCCTCTCTCTCACACACCAGCTTCATGTTTTACAGCTTAGCCTCTTGACACTTCCCTCTCTTATGCAGCCACCTACATCACTTCTGTAAAATGGAGGACTGAGCACAGAAGACACTCAGGTATATGGCAGTTGGCTGCACATGTCGTGGCCCTCGCCCCCGCCTCCACCTGAACTGCTTTGCTCCATTTTCACTGGACACTGGAGAGTCCTTGCCTCTGTGGAGTTATAGGCTTGCAGTTTCAATCAATGGATCACACAAATTAATCAATTAAAGTGTGCAATGTGATATTATCAAGCTAAGACATAACAACTATTGAAGAGTGGATAAGAAGGGTTCCTAGCTTAAAAGATTTTATTCCCCCACCCCAGCTCAGACTTTATTATTGGTAAAACTTGCAGAAAGTTGTAAGCTATTCCACCTGCCAATATCCATACATGGGAGCCAGGCAACAGAGAAGACTTAGGGCCAAACCAAATGATACAATAAATGCACATTTGCATTTAACGTACCTTGTATTCTTACTTTAAGAATAGCTGCAGGGCAGGGACCTGCTCAAGATCACCCCACCCCCAAACTGCTATTCTCTCTAGGAGAGAAACTGCCAATGACAGCTTTTGTCTTCAGAACAAGTAGCAGCTGGAATGGGGAGATCATTGTCAGGACTGCAGAAAGAGTTAATAACCCCATTATCTACACACTGTTGTTCTGATCTTGACTGCACCACGTCCTCCCAGGGCTGTTATTTTTACAGTAAAAACAAGACACATTAAAGGCATACACACATTTAACACTATCTGGTTTGGCCCTTACTTCCACTCTCTTTGGGGAGCGTTTCCCTTACAGTGGCAGTGGGGACATGTGGTGGTAGAGATCTGGATGAGTTTATGCATGGTCTGCCCCCTTCCCTGTTTGTGTTAGCATGTGTTAACATTTATTCTTCTTTGGCTGGTCCCACATAATGCAAGGTGGTACATCATCTAAACTCTGCTACATAAGTACAAAAATAAATTGAAAAGGAGCTCTGAAATGGAGACACAAATTACCCTTTCTCCCTGCTTTTCCAACTCTTACAACAGGTGTTAATAATCTGAAAAGGCTCTAGCATTGTTTTGTGTCTTTGATCTGAGGAATTTATTATTTTTATTCTAAGGGGATTGGATAGCTTAAAATAGCTTTATACAATAAAAGCCTTTTTCTTTGTGGTTAGAAGTTCAGACCCACTTGGTATTGGTGAAGAAGAGTATCAGCTACCCACATCTCACAACGCTTTGATGGACTGCCCAGAATGCTGTAGTAGGTTCCCTCCTATTTTCACAAGAAAATACAACAAACTAAGCAGTCTTAATTATTAATATTTTAATAATGTCCCAAAAGCTCCATGCTGAGAAGAATGTCTTGCTATTCTTTCCTAAGAACATTTTTTCCAATGATATATGCAAATAATCTTGGGAGTCCATGAGTGGGCATGTAGAGGAAATGTACCAGAAGACCACTGTATTTCAAGGAGATAGGAGAGTGACATGCCACAATTGTTCCTTGCATGCCTGAATTTCCTGGAGAACCTTAAAAACCTGGCCCCTTTAACAGCTCTCAAGCCTCTAGGCTGGAGGCTTTGCTTTCCAAGGTCAGTTGTCTGCTTGGGAGGATACAACCTTGAATCAATTAGGTTGGTCACTGTTCACTCACGTTAGCTTATCTTTTGGGCAGTACAAGAATATATGAACATCATGAGACCTGAGACCATCACCCCAAGTGTGATTAATTAGGATGCTCCTCAAACCTGCAGGTAGCAACAGGAGAAAGTCACCAGAGACTTGGCCAGAGTGAGCTTTGATACAGACCTGGATCATGGAGGTGCTGCATGCCGGCTGTTTGACTGGGGTCTCTCTGCTGTCATTCACCTGGAGCCCCCGACTACTGAACAGGAGAGTAAGCTATCTTGCTCAATATCTTATGTTTCTCTGTATCATTTTGCCTGCTCTCTAATAAAGTCCTTGACTTCTATCCACTTGTGTGTTTATTGATTCTGAATCCTAAAAGAACCTTTGCCTCTTGGCAAAACAGGGCACTACTGGGATATTTTAAATTTTCAACATGGCCACAGTCTACAAAGAACTTAATGGCTTTGCAGCAATGTGAACCATTTATTTGTTGTAGCTTTTCAGATATTTTAAATAATGTTTCCCTGCCCCATTAGTATGGATGACTGTAGTAACCACAGGTTCAGTCAAACAATGAGCATATTAGTTTTTAAGCAAAAAAAATCATTTAAACACAGTCAAATAGATGTCTGTCTTTCTGAGAGAATGTAACAAAAGAAGCATAAGCCTAAAGTCAGCTGTGATCTCCCTCCACTCCACTCCACCCCACTCCAATGTGTGGCTTGATCAGCAAGGATTAACCATCTTGAAATTTTTTAAAAATGGAGCTCTACAGGTGAGTCTTCCAGGCTTGGAAGGCCTACTGTAAGCACCATATTATTTTATGGAGTTCCTTTTCCTTTTCTTTTTTTCAAACAGGATTAGAACTGTTTAATCAGTTGCATTTGGAATGTAACGACTCTATCTTTATTCTCCTATATGTAACCTGGCAGGACATGAAACAGTAGCAAGCACCCACCAGGTTGCAGTTGTAGAAGTCAGTACAAGTTAAAATAACAGAGCAGTCCAAGATTAATGTTATAGCCTCTCTCAGGTAGAAGCCACTAATCAGAGGTTGAAAATCCAAGCCACGAGTAAGCCAGAAACATATTCAATTTTACTAAAGCATCAGAGCCAAAACATTATGCTAAAATGAAAGTGGAGCTGGGACAGGCCAAGGGAACACCAGAAATCTTCCTAAAACCTGCTCCATGAGAAGAGAACTTGAAGCCAGAGCACAGAAACCAAACTTCTAAGCAGAAATGAAAATGATACAAAGGTTAAGACCAAGAGGCAATGATTGGATGGCTCAGGAGAAGAGGCAGAAATATGCAATTTATAACCTAGTAGCAACTGTGCTTTTTGTGAATACAATATATGCATAATAATAACCAAAATTGTCCAGAATATCTGAACATCAAGAGGGAGTGGGCCATATTTGCCAATTTTGGTATAAGTCATGAGACTGAGGTTAGAATTTCTTCGGGGGGACAGGGAAGAAGTATTGAAGAACAAAATGCATGGATACTGTGTAGTGGTCTCTGTCAACAGAGAAGAGATGGATGGGGAAGGCTTTCAGAATGGTTTGTCACTGGAAAAGTCCAATTCATATGTTTGCTTCTCACTTAAAAAACAAGCTACTCTTTCTTTGGTGTTCTTAGCTCCCTAGCATTCTTCCCACTTCACTTTAAAGCACTTGGTTTAAGCAACAACCAAACCAACCAAGCAGCTAATGTTACACTTTCAAAAATAAATTTCACTATCAGGGAATGGCTTAATTATTTTAGACTCTATTACTAAAAATGCTAAAACAGTTTGTTTTAGTTCTGAGTCTCTGAGCCAAGAAAGCTAATCAAAATTCACACTGGAATTACTTGGCATTACCTTGTTTTTAAACATTTCTAGCAAATCATGAGACACCAAAAAGAACTTGAAAAGCACACACTGTGGCTGTTGGCTAGAACCAATGTTTGCTCTCTCCCCATAAAAATAATTCAATTTAAAGAAAATTATGTTAGTCCTGTCATTCATAGGTTTGACTGAAGCTGAGAAGCATCAAGTACCAAATGTAGTTTATTTTTCTGAAAGGAAATATAGGGTGTAATCCTGTATAATCATTTTAAAGTGAATCATATGTAAAATGTCTCCTTTCCAAGCAGGTGTCACTCATGACACACAAGTCTGAAATCAGTTCATTATAAGATATCAGAGAAAGATACCTGGGAGCTCAAGTTTTAAATGCCTATTCACAGTTATTTGGTTGGATCCAGACAAAGGGTACAATCCTATGCATGTTTAGACAGAAAGAAGTCCTACAACTGCCAGCATGCCCCATACTAAACAAACTACAGACCTTCTGTCCGTGGTTTGCTTACTGTGACATCTGGACTAGGATTTCTGGCTTGTCTCTCCCCTGACAAGTTAGAGAGTCGTAAGTCAACAACGCTACCTTGTTTACAACAAGGCTGTATTCTTTAGAATTCCGGCTTATTATATGAGGAAAGCAACCAAGTCTGGATCCAACCCAATACTTATAAGTTAAATGCTTAACTGCCATACAGATCAACTGCTCCAGGTACAATTTCATCCCCCCTGCCCCAGATTGGTCCTTAGACTGACAAAACATGCTGCTGCAGATTTAGGCATAAACTAAAAGTTAGTAATCGTTATCAAATTCCATTGAAACAATGGAATAGGACTGATATCATTGTGGTTTTAATGTTCTATATATTTTAAATTGTTTTATTGTGTGTTGTTTGGTTTTAGTTTTTGTGAACCGCCCAGAGAGCTTCGGCTATTGGGCGGTATAGAAATGAAATAAATAAATAAATAAATAAATAAATATCATGACAGCTAACTGAAGCTTCACTGAGCTGAATGGAAATTAGCCATGATAAACTTTTCCTGGGTTGTTCCTTAAAGGTACATGAGCGAACTCCCAATATTATTATTTTTTTCTTTTGTGCATAAATCTGAAGTGTATGGTTCTAAAAATGTATGGATGACATGGCAAATTTTGATCCTGGTCCAAAAAATCCAAAAATGTTCATTTACACTCTGTGTGTGTGTGTGTGTGAGAGAGAGAGAGAGAGAGAGAGAGAGAGAGAGAAATGATTTCTTACAGTGTAAGGGGAAAAATATTTTGATCTTGTGGGACCACAGCAAAAACCCAAGTGTCCATACATATAAAGAAGAAACTCAACAGGATAGCAAATGGTAATTCAGTGCATATTTGTCTGGCATGATTTGCTAGGAGCTAAAGTACAATTAGCCTCAGTAGTTGATTTAACACTTTAGCTAAAGCTACACAGCCAGCAACCTGATCAAGTTTAAGCCACAAGAGTGATCAGGCTTTGAGAACATTCTGCTAAAGATCATACTTTGTTTCTACAGGTGCCACAAAAGAACAAGCTTGGAAAAACATCAGTTCCTTTTTAAAGACCCAAGTAACTTATAGTGTGGTGTAGCGGCAAGAGTGTTGGACTGGGAGTTGGGAGATCCGGGTTCTAGTCCCCACTTGTCCATGGAAGCTCACTAGGTGACTTTGGGCCAGTCACAGACTCTCAGCCCAACCTACTTCACAGGGTTGTTGTTGTGAGGATAAAATGGAGAGGAAGAGGATTATGTATGCTGCCTTGGGTTCCTTAAGGAGGGATATAAACACAATGAATGAATGAATGCGAGCACGAAGTCAGATTTTCAGATGAGGTGGGGCAGCTTTGTTTTAAACAGCATAGAATGAAGTTCCAAGATGTTTTATTCCATTGCTGTAGAAGGATTTAGAAAGTCCTGAAAAAGTCTGGATAGCAGCTATTTTAGGAGAAAGTAATCATGGTATCCTCATGTATGTTAAAGATTTTACCTTTCTGACACTGCACAATTGTAATCTAATTCAGAAGCAATCAAATATTGTGGCTATTAACTTATGCCTCCTAAACATTTCTACCTGCTAATGATGTGCATGTTTCTTCCACAAACTGTCATTTCCCATGAAATTTGCTATTCTTGAAGAATATATAAAAGGCTTTCTGAAAACAATAAGCTCTTTTTTTCCCTACTCATTCGTGGAAACGGAAATTTCTTTGTCTTTTTTGGGAATTCCATATAAATGTATAAGTATCTGGAGAAAACTCCCTCCCCTGAAAGGCAAAGAAGTACATACCATATTATTAGAGTAGGAGTTGTTTCACCTGCTGAATGAGGGTGGAATGAGGCACGCACTGATACTTGGCATTGATTGGCATCCCATCAAATATCTTTGAAGCTTAACACTGGAGCATAATATCTGAGGCAGACTGTATCTGGTCATGCCTTTGGGATCTTAGTTCTGTTGATTTCCCACACCCTGCTGTCATGAATTCACTAGGGGCTCCTTCACACAGAGCTTTTATCCTGCGATCGCTCACAGAAGTTTGCAGGCTCTTTACATGACGCCATGATCATTCAAGGTGTCTCCCGCACTAAATGCCCTTTGTTCCTTTTTTAAATAGATCGCAGATAATGAGCTATCAAATTACCCAGTTGTGTTCCGCTTCAGTGTCCTCCATGAAAAGAGTAAAAATGGCAAGAAGAGGAGTGAGATCAATGAAGTATATGGAAGACTCAGATACAGGGGAGAAGGAAAGAGAAAGAGGAGGGGGGAAGGAAAGCACATGAAAAGGGGAGTCGTCATGATCCTGCATTTAAAACGGAAGCAGAAAGCCCCGTTTTAAATGCAGGATTTTAGGCTGGTGTAGAGGTGCCCTAGGTCTCATTGTCAGCTCCCTCATCTGAAATAGGGAGGATAATACTAACTTACCTTACAGGGTTTTTATAAAGTTTACAGCTAGATAATGCACTTGAAAGTGCTATACAGAGGTTAAGTATTATTATTTACTTATGAACTTGAGCACACTCCGGGATAGAGCGGAGGACAGGAAGGCCTAGCGTGCTATTGTCCATGGGGTCATGAAGAGTTGGACGCGACTTAACGACTGAACAACAACAACAAATTACTATTTACTTACACTGAATCTAGCTTTGTTCCATTAAATGAATGGGCTTCTATCTTCGTGAAACCATTATTGTAGAGTTTTCTGTAAACAAACAAAAATCACATTATTAGTGACTGTATGATGCAATGGTAACTAGTCTTTGTGCTTTCATGCACACTTTGTCCTATATTATTTTAATCTTATGATAACAATGCCTGATCAATACTTAACAGCATCCTTTACAACTGTGCATAGGCAAATGTCAGGCATGCCTTTCTATCCTAGCATTCGGGGGGGGGGGGAATTCCACAGGAACTCTAATGGAACATCAACTGGACATCAGTAGAACAACCCGCCATAGCTTCCATGACTATTCAGTATGTCTCCTGAAATTTTCATGCCTACAACCATATTTTAGACTTCATGTCATAGACCTGCAATCCCTATTCAAATACCATAGTACAATATTCCACCTACTTTATCCTTTGCTAATAAACAAACAAAAAACAACAAAATCTACATTCTGTAGTGTTTCATGACTTTAATATTGCAAAGGGAAATTATTATTATATGCATTGTATTTTATGATTGTGATAATATATTTAACCAACATATCAACAAAGACTGAAAATAAAGCATTAAAAAGTAATAGGCTTATGAAAGGAGTGCAGCCAAGAACATTCCATTTAAGAAGGAAGAAGCAGATTTATTCCACGTTCAGAAAGACAGTTTGACTAAAAAAAATCTTTATTTAAAGTATGTATACCCTGTTTCTTGGGCCATCACCTCACAAGACAGCTAATAAATAAGTATAAAAGCTAATACATAAACCAAAATGAACTATTTAAACAATAAAAACACAAAAGCAGAAGCAGAGGTGAAAACAACAAACAAACTTAGCAGCAGAATACTTCCATAAAGTAACCCAGCAGAATAATCAGAAGGAAACAACTTCAGAATGCTTCAAAAGCTGTCTGCAATGAAACTGTCTTCACCTGACACTGGAAAGTCAAGAAAAGATTGGACATCCTCCAGGAGGGAGTTTCAGTCTTGGTGTCAGTGCTGAAAAGGCCCTGTTGTGCAGTGCTCCACAGTGAGTGCTCCTTTCATGAAATGATGAACTATGCTATGGGGAGAAGGATGCCCTCACTGTTGTTCTTCACTTTTTAATGTTAGATGAGCATTCCTGCAGTGGAGCGCTACAGCAGGGACATGGCCAGGCTCTGTTTAATTTTTTTAAGTCACGAAATAATGAGGGCAAGTAGCAGAAGAATTATATTGCTTGTCACCATTGATTTCATTGGGAATATCCAATAAGTGGCCATATTCCTCAAAACACAATTTGGCATCGCCAGGCCCTAGCACTGTGGCAGGGTCCATTAGTAATGACATCTATACTGCCCTTCCATTGGGTGGCTACCAGCCACTGTTTAAAATTTCCCACAGTGGCCCATAGTGTTGCTTAGCAGCATTGTAGGAAATAAAAATGGCAGCCTCCTACAGAGGGGTGCCATTTTAATTTCCTGTAATGCTCCATGACACAGCTGGCCCAAGATATTTTGCTGCCTCATGTGAAGAACAAGATAGTGTCCCTCCCATTCCATGTACAAAAAGCCAACAAGACTGGCAGATGAATCTGTCTCTAACACTGTTGATGGGGCAGCGTCCTCCGCTGCACCTGAAGGAAGTAGGCTACGGTAGTGGGTGCAGACCTGGCTGCACAGTTCACCTCTCTCTCCTCCAACACCTTGCTGCTGCTGCCTCTTAGCATCTGCTGTCTGAGGTGACTACCTCACTTTACCTCATGGTAGAGCTGGCCCTGCTCCATGACACAGTGAGAAATTTAAAATGGCAGTTTGTAGCCACTTGTTGCTGTTGCTGAGTAAGCTGGTGGCATGGAGTGGGGACCAATATAACAGGGGGCCCGTGGAGAGCCCTTTGTGAAGGGCTCCCTAAAACCTGGAGCAGACCTTGTCTTCAGTACTGTAAAAATGAGGTATCTGCAACAGAAAGCCTGCAGATATCTTACTAAGCAGTAACCGCACATTTATTGCACAAAAAATAATAATCTAAAAGGACTCGTGAACATACAGCAAATAAAAAATAGTTAGAGTAGAGACATAATCAAATGCGTCCGTGCTATTCCAGTTAGTAGCACTTGTCTGTGTACATTTGCTTTTGATACGTGATCAAAGCAAGGAGCAGAATAAATAAGACTTCTGGTTTCTGCAGGTCATCTTGTCTAGGGTTGCACTGAATATTCACTGATGTAGATTAGGGATGGCGGAGAATTTCTCCCCGAAACTTCGGGGGGCCGAGCGCCAACGTGTTCGGCCCCCCGAACAAGTTTCGGGGAGAAATCCTCCGAACCCCCCCGCCCCCCGCACCCCCCCCCGGGACGGGACTTACCTTCACCGAATGTCCCTCCCGGTGGCGGGTCCGGCAGGCGGTTCGGCGGGTGTTCGAGTGGGGCGGGAGTGGCAGCCGGTCTTTCGAACGGCTGCCGCCACCACCATTGCAATCAAAGAAAAAAAAAAAACGCCCCCTGATAGGCTATGTGACGATTCACGTAGCCTATCATGGCTAGATTTGCAAAGTCAGCCGTGATAGGCTATGTCAATCATCACGTAGCCTATCACGGGTGACTTAAAAAAAAAAAAAAGCGCGTATGGATAATGGCGGCCCCCATAGGGAGCCGCCATTCCCGTTCCTTATTTGGTCGCTGTAGTCTACGTAAACATTTACGTAGACTACAGCGACTAAATAAGGAACGCGAATGGCGGCTCCCTATGGAGGCCGCCATTAGCGTACGCGCTTTTTTTTTTTTTTTAAAGTCACCCGTGATAGGCTACATGACGATTGACGTAGCCTATCACGGCTGACTTTGCAGATCTAGCCGTGATAGGCTACGTGAATCGTCACATAGCCTATCAGGGGGCGTTGTTTTTTTTTTTTTAAACTTTCGCGTTGGCGGCCGGGCGAGGCGGGAAGCCTCCTCCCCGGCCTGAATTTCGGCCAGGGCGAGGCGGGAAGCCTCCCCTCCCCGGCCTGAACTTCGTGGGGGGAGCAGCGAAGCGCCTCCCCCCCACCGCGAACGTCCTTCAACGACAGGTAAGGGACTTTCGTCCACCCCTAATGTAGATATTAAGGTTAAAATATACCTTTTCTGCTTTTCATGAAAACCTTTGGCAGCTGCGTACAACAGCAGCCCCATCCCCCCAGGGCAATTTTAGAATATGTTTTCAAAATCTAGATGGGTGATCTTTTGGCACAGCTCTAGACAAGAGGAGCTACAGAATCTAGAATATATACAAGAAATTAGAGGATAAGAAAGAAAAATAATACCTTTAGTAGGGTATCTCAAAGGTCAAAAAATAGCGTGCAAGCTTTTGAGTTCTCCAGAATTTTTTATCACCCTCTGCCTGATTCAGAGTTCTGGAGAACTTGAAAGGTTGCACACTATTCTGAGACCCTTGAGTTAGCCTAATAAAGGTATTACCCTAATATGGGTTTGGGATTTTTTCTTATGACCAAAATGGCTACCTTTGCTTTTAGAAAGAAGTGCACTACAATATCAATAAAAGAAAGGATCAAATCATTAGCTAACTGTAACAATGCAAACAATGCAAGTTTACATCAATTACAGATGTAAGCTCCATTCAGGTCAATGTAACCTATTCTCAGGTAAATGTGTATCGCATTGCAGCCTAGAAATGGTAAGAAGACATAACATTTTAAAATGTTTATTCAAATAATATATTTATGGAAACCTAGGTTTTCATATTATATCATTAACACCTTTTTGTGTATTATTCTTGGTATATTACATCCTCCATCCACTTCGTAAATAAGTAATCATGGCTATATTTTTTAGATGACTACGCAGCAGATATTTCAACATCTTTGTCAACTTTTCTATTTACAACTATTTTCTTATGTTAGTGTTACTGATTAAGGCTGAACTACTATTTCACAACGGATAAAACATAATAGAGCAAAGAGAAAAAGACTTGTGGTCAACCAACGTACAGTATAAGGGATTCATTGCATATCCCATGGAATGCATTTGCAGGCAGTGAATTCATGTATGGATTATCACCAATTTCACTGTGAAAAAGACAGAAAAACTTTAGCATCACAATAAAATACAATTAAATGTTAATTTAACTATATGCAATTAGATAAGTGCAATGTACTCTGCATGGGGCTGCATTTGACAACTGAAAATTTCAACTGGTGCAGAATTATGCTTATAGTGTACTAGCAAAGATAAATAATCAAAAGAGTATCATACCAGCAATTATTATTATTGTTGATATTATTATTATTATTATTATTATTATTATTATTATTATTATTAATTGTTGTCTTGGTCAATTCAAAGTGCTGGTTTTGATGAACAATGCAGCCAATATCCCAAGGAGACCATCTCCTCCCCAAAGTTTCATCATGTTTCCTAAAATTGATGAAGGACAGACTGTTCAATACTATTTATGTGACAAGTTAAGAGTATCCAGCACATGTAGAGGGGCTCTTTGGAAAGCTCTGGCTGGAACTAGACATTACAACAATGCAAGCCTACCACCAAAAACAACACCCCCGCTTTATCTCCTGTTCCATCCTCCATTATGTCTAGTGCGGTGGTGGGCAACTTCTGGGACCTGGGGGCCAATTACCACCCCCAGAACCCATGGGGGGGGCACACCCCTGCCATCACTGAATTTGCTTCTGAAATTCAACAGTGCAGCAGCAAAAAAGGAGTGATTTACCTTTAAAACCAGTCCTTTCTGTGCTGCCCTGTTGCTGAATTTTGACAGGAAGTTTGGTGCGGGGTGTGGGGGGACGCTGGTGGAGGCTGTAAAAAGGCCAGGGAAGCTACATGTGGCCTGTGTGTCACCCAACTCTACTCTAGTGCTACACAACACAAGATATGGCATCATAGTACTACAAGTTTTCCCTGCTGCACCATAATTTTCAGAGGGGTAGCCATGTTAGGAACACTTCATTTCCATGTCTGTCTTGACAGGTATACACATGCGAGTTCCCACATGCGTGTGATTGAGAACACATGGCAATACGCTGCTGACTACAGTTTGTTCTGGTATATTTGGGATGGTACATACTTACAGCAAAATGCTCAAAGCTGCTGAGTTAATTTTGGAGAAGTCAGGAAAAACTCGGAGTCCAGTGTTCAAAATCACACTAAAATAAAGGACAAAAAAGCAATGTTTCATTGCACTGTACCCATAGAGTGCCATGAATAAAGTGCAATGAAAACCCCAGATATCTGTTATTCAGATGTACGCAGCTTTGCAGATTATCATATAAATGAATAAATAAATAAACAAACTGTAATAACGCTTTAATCATAATAAATATTTTAAAATAAATCAAAATATAAAAAATACACCCAAGCATTGATGTTATTATTATTTCTATAGTGCCATTCTGTGTGCATGGTGCTTTCCAGAAGACAAGACTGTCCTGGGGATCTTACAATCTAATGTTTTTACTAGCACACCTGCCTGCGCACACTTGAGTGCAACAGTTTGGCTTAAGCAGTGTGCCTTGAAAGATACTCTCCCTGATGGAGTCCTAGTGGTCTTAACTCACTTTGAATTTTCTTGTGTACATTGACACATGATATAACCAAAGAGGCACCATCTGAGGCAGCCTCCTACAGTGGAAAGTCCCAGAGGAAGATAGTCTTATCAACTGGCTTGTTGACACCAACAGCAATGGTGTGTTTCATATCAGGTACAGCCAGTGGAAACCCCCCCCCCCCGCCTCGAGTAGCCGCCACTCTTGCAGCTGGTTAGAACCAGTTCCAGCTAGATCACTTCCTGCCCAGCTTGCAAGGACAGGTCAGCCACAGAGACATGTCAACTATGCATGCTTAGTGAAGTTCATGAATATTATGTGGCCCACCCCGCATAGCTAATGAGGTCATTATACTAAATGTATATAAGCTGTACCAAAAACATCTAGGGTGTGGTTCTCCTTTGTGTCGTTAGCTGCAAGAATCCACCCAAACAGCGCTGGTTGTCTCCTGCCAAATAAAACTGCGTTGGACTGAATCTCAGAGTTCTGTGTGTCTCTAAGGGGATATTGGCATACCCCTCCTAGAAGGAATGAACTTAAGTATAATTTGTGCAACACACATTTCTTGGATGTTTCAATCAGAGTTGTTCCATAGGAAGGGTTGCCAAGTGATCAGAAAAAAAAGGAGAGCATGATCTGCTTTTCTGTTTTTAACAGCATCCTGACCAGCAGGTAAAAATGATTACCTTCATGACATGGAACATTTCATCTGCTAACTCCTGCAGTTCTTCTAAAACCACTACTGAAAGGTAAAGCTATGCGGAACCTAGCTTAGGATGACCAAATGCAAAGATTGGCAGGGCTCCTGTATCTTTAACAGTTGCGCACTAGTTGGAAGTTTTCTTTGATTTCTTAGGTAGGCCCTCAACTTGTGGATGGCGCATAATAGTGGTAGGTTTCTTGAGATGTGGGGAGTAGCTGGCAGTCTTCCAGCTTGCAGCATTGGAAGAGAGACAGTTTGCAAAATGAAGTTTACATTTAAATGCTCTCATTTTATTCTTATTAAAAAAACATGTTGGCAGAGTTGTGCCTATCCAGTGCTTACTTACAAATAATCAGCATATCAGACAAAATGGATAGGGTCCAGAGGAGGGCAATGAAGATGATCAGGGGACTGGAAACAAAGCCCTATGAGTAGAGACTGAAGGAACTGGGCATGTTTGGCCTTAAGAAGAGAAGACTGAGAGGAGATATAATAGTGCTTTTCAAGTACTTGAAAGGTTGTCACAGAGAGGAAGACCAGGATCTCTTCTCGATCATCTCAGAATGCAGGACACGGAATAATGGGCTCAAGTTACAGGAAGCCAGATTCTGGCTGAACATCAGGAAAATCTTCCTGACTGTTAGAGCAATACGACAATGGAACCAATTACCTAGGGAGGTGGTGGGCTCTCCCACACTGGAGGCGTTCAAGACGAGGCTGGACAGCCATCCCTCAGGGATGCTTTGACTTGGATTCCTGCATTGAGGAGGGGTTGGACTTGATGGTCTTATAGGTCCCTTCCAATCCTACTATTTTATGATTCTATGATTTGCCACATTGGGTGTTATTGTTATATAATTTTTAAAAAACAATAATTACAAAACAATAATGAAGTTTAAATAGGCAGAAGAGCCATGTTTGGTAAAAACTGTTAAAAGTTTTCAAGAAAATATGTGTAAACAGGTGTTCTTTCTGAATTCTTCAAAACTACCTGTAATAAATATTGGAATGACCAAATGCGGTGAACTCAGCAGGGTACCAAATCTCCAATTGCTTTGATTTCCAAAACCTGCTCCTTGTAGAGCAGGCTACACAACGTCTTGAGCTCAGGATCATGTTTAACTTCCTCCTCTGACTTTGCTTGCCTGTTAAGTACCAAATGGTGCCCTGCATGGAGTCAGTAGTTGATGCAGAGTTTGGAGTTGGTGAAGGAGGTGAGCATATTCATAAGCAAGTGAGTGCCAATATGTAGTGTGCAGTGAGCTACTTCCACCACTAGATGGCTGCTGTTCCAGGCTCCATCTGGTCTGCCTGACCTTTGCTGCTGCAAACTGTGGTGTCCTTTATGGGGGGTATTTTTGACTGAAGGCCCAAAAGGAAGGGACCATATGGGATGGGGGGGGGATGATGATAACAACTGCTACTGCCACATTTTAAAGAACCATTTAACAACCCTGTGTCTCAAATGTCATTTGGTTGTTATTGTGTTTGTTTGTTTGTTTGTATGTTTATTTATTGCATTTCTATCCCGCCTTTTTTCCTCTTGCAAGGAACCCAAGGCGGCCTACATTATCCTCCTCCTCTCCGTTGTATCCTCACAACAACCTGTGAGGTAGGTTGGGCTGAGAGTCTGTGACTGGCCCAAAGTCACCCAGTGAGCTTCCATGGCCGAGTGGGGACTAGAACCCAGATCTCCCAGCTCCCAGTCCAACACTCTTGCCACTACACCACACTGGCTCTTTTTTTATGAAGGAAATTCACTGTAGAACTTGCACGTGGGGGGAGGAGTGATTAACACTTTCCCTTCAGGCCATTTTTGCAATCAACAAAATTGATTGTGGATCCACCCATCGGCAAGACTCCCCCTATTTTCCCCCATGGGTGGGAAAGCAACTAGTCAACGCCTCCTCTGAGGTATTGCTGCTACAATCAGCTTCGCAGACCCGCCCCCCTCCCTGCCCTGAAACCCAACACTTCAAGAGCCTGAAATGTCAACAACATGACACTACACTGCAGGGCTGCCATACTCTCTTCTCTCAGTTGCTCCTCCCAGTAATATGGATAACAACAACACTGGACTACTTTAGAAGACTGACATAACCCATGCTCTTTCAACCACAGTACGCCTCACTTACAATATCTGAAGAAGCACCTCCTTCAACATCATTCAGCCTGTATGTTTTAGTTTTCAGAGGAGGAACTACTCCAAGAGCCATCTTTGGGAGAAACACATTATGAAATAACAAAAGAGAGTGCCTTCTCTGTCGTGATGCTCCAATTTTGGAAAGCCCTCCAAATGAAGATAACATCGGCACTGACCTTGCTTTCTTTTCAATGCCAAATCAAAACATTCCTTTTTGCCTGGGTATTATTATTATTATTATTATTATTATTATTATTATTATTATTGACTCGGTTTGTTGAATCATTTATAGTTCACTCATAGAGCACATGCTTTGCATGCAAAAGTTCCCAGGATCAATTCCTGGCATCTCCAGATAGGGCTGGGAAAGATTCCAGTCAAAAACCCTGGAGAGCTGCCAGACAGCAGGGTCAGCTCCAGAAGGTGGTGTGGCCTGGTATGTGCCAAGTCTCCAAGCCCAGCCAGGAGCCCACTGCCCTAATAGCACTGCTATTTTCATCTTGCAATGAATACTCCAAAAGATCAGATGCCGCATAAGAGAATTCCCACTGTTCATGTTCCAGGTTAAGGAGGATCACTGAGATGGCCATGCTCAGAGGCCCTCAAAATCCTAGAACCTGTAGACTATGCTGAGTTAGATGGACCAGTAGTCTCACTCAGTATAAGGCAGCTTCCTATGTTAATTTGACATTGCTGTACTGATTGCTTTTTGTCTCTATCGTTTGCTGCATTGGGTTTTCCAGAGGAGATCTTTCCACAACTTGTCTCTCCTTTGAAATGTGAAATGTTGGAGGGTAGGACATTACGATTAAGGAATCAAGCAGGAGGAAAAGGAATGTCTTATTTGTAGCAGTTCAAATTCTACCAGGATAACAATTCCCAAGGATTTTGTTTGAAGTACTTACAGGGATTGTAGCAGTGGGAGATTCATAAAGGCTTCAGGATCTATGTATCCTAGGTTTCTAGCATTTCGAATTTCTCTGTTCAAAATATAAACACATTTCCACAAGAGCATTACTATTTGGGTTCGTGTACACCTCATATTAAGCAAGCAAACAAGCAAACACACTCACACACATGTTAGCCATGAGATTCTGAGAAACATTACTCCTTTCTTATGAATGAGCCTCACGGGGTTTATGGCCTGTTACAAAATGTTTTGTCCAAGTAATGTGTAACAAACTGATCTCACTCAAAAAAAAGAGGCCTTATTTTCCTGTGTAGTATGATAGCGCTATTATCTGACTAGACTGATTCTGGACCCCAATGGAGAGGAAACATGACTTTGGCTTGCTTGTCCTTATACATATTGGCACCTAAAGACTGCCTCCTTTATATCTCCTTTTGGCATCTATAAAACATGTACATGAACATAGGCTACTATATGCATTGCATCTAATGGCCATGCAAAGACCATGCATCAGGTGGAAATCCTCAAATTATTTGAACGTAATGATAAATGTTGTGATTCAAGTGTAGACTTTAGAATCCAAGGGTAGTGCCTAGTAGTCTTTTGTGAGGTTATAGTCCTCCACAGAAGTGGTTTTGTTAATGCTACTTTCAATTATCACTCTCAGTTCTTGGTTTGTGGAAAGATGATCTGCATTTTAGCCTGTGTTTTTAAAATTGTAAGTTCTTTTCACTTTAAATGTTCTAAGCTCAGACACAAAAGTATCGAAGCAGCACAAGAAGGAATTTACATGGTTTTAATGAGTGGACCTTGTGCAAAAGATTTTAGTTAATGTATATGGGTTCATGAGGAAGGAATATTAAATTAATTAACAATAAAAACAAAATATGTAGAAGATTTTTTTTAGTATTGCCATGTAGCTGGATTCCTTCATGAATGTCATTATCCAGGCAGAGACAGCTAGTCCTGGGCAATGAAAAGCAGCACTATTGTGTGTGTGTGTTGGTTCATATAGCCAATAGCTCGCTGCATATGACACCCCATGGGGGGACATTAAGCTGCCAATGGGCTCTTCGCCCACATAAGACCAAATAGAGTTGCTGACAATATGTAATGGATGTTCTTTCCGGAATGGCCGCAATTGTGTGAATCATGCATACAGCCCGCATGTGGGAATGGTAGTCCATACAATCTGTTCTGAATTATAGGGTAGCCATGTGTCCTATTTTACAGAGGACAATCCACTATTTGAAGGCCTGTCAGAGGACGGTCCTCTATTTGAAGACATCCTCTATTTGAGGAGCTGTCCAGTCCAAGTACAGCATAAAGAATTCACTTATTCCCCAACTTATTCCCCAACCTTACACTCTGGAGAATAATTACACAGCAACATCTAACTAACACTAATGATCTGAGGAATTCTGAAGGGAATTCAGAAAAACTACTCACATTTTTAAAGAGATTTCCTTTATAAACAACATCTTTCCAGCTATCTTGCATGCACAGTGAAATTTTTTAATCTTTTCCCAATTAAGGTTAATTTTTCATGTCTCTTGGTATTAACTGACTAAAAGTTATAGTTAAATGAGTGTGTTCTTTGAGTTTCAAATTCCTGTTTAGCAATCTGTTGCAAATAAAAAAGTGAGGGAAGTTAATATTATGCAACTTTCTCAGTACTGCAAAACAATCAGTTCATTAATGTTATTAGCATATTGGTGTTCATTACTCTCTTGTTATTGTTCCCCCTAGAACTCCCAGAGATGGATGACGCCAAGGAGCCACCCATGTCAGTAGACCTGAGGGAGTCTGAGTGAATAGGGGCGATGACTGCAGATCTGTCCCCACAGGAGGGGAGGAGTTCTGCCTCTGAGGCAGAAGCTGGGCGACCACCTAGCCACCAAGAACACCATCGCCTCAGTAGACAGGCCAGTAGGGCTTCTTTGAGAAGAAGTGTTTGATTACAAAGGAGGACTCCTCAGGAGCAAGGCCCTCCTCACAAGTAGGACTTTTGCCAGAGGTCCTGTAACAAAGTACAGCTGAGCTCTGGGTGGGACTCAATTAGCTCTGGCTATATAAGCCTTCAGTTTCAGCCTAGTCATTGTTGGAATAATGTTTTATTTTCTTGTCTTCCTGGCTGTGCTCTTGAGCCTCTGTGCTACTGACCCTTGGACTCCTACTTGACTCTGCTTTTTGCACTGTTTCTGCTTGACTGCTCTCCTGTGTTGTGCCCTTAGCTGTGCCTCAGAACTCTCTTCTGAAAGTCATCTACTTGCCTAGTAATACTGTGCTTTAACCACTGCCTGTTTCTTGACCACACCAGCCCTAGCCTGATCCCATACTGGACTGAAACCTTTGTGCTTGACCGTTTGCCTGCTTAATTGACTTGCCTATTGGATTTGTCCCTGTATTTGCCTAGTATAGAGTCTGACCCAGCTAGAGCAGGACACTTGTGTTCAGATGATGTGGATTTGAGTCTGTAACAGATATGCCTTTATCTAAGTTAAATAAAACCAGTGTATACTGTTACACTGTCATGCACTTTATTGTTAAGTGGTCATTGAAAAATGCAAAACAAAAATGAAATTTGGACTGAGGAAGAATATTTCATTCGTGAATACAGCATCAAAAGAAACATAGAAAGCTGCCTTATCCTGAGTCAGACAATTGTTCCACCTAGCCCAGTATTATCAACATTGGCTAGAAACAACACTCCAGGGTTTCAGGCAGGAGTTTTTCCAGCCCTACCTGGAGATGCCAGGCACTGAAACTGGAACCTTCCACATGCAAAGCAGCTGCTGTGCCACTGAGCTATGGCAAATTGTTGTTGTTCAGTCATTAAGTTGTGTCTGACTCTTCCTGACCCCATGGACCATAGCACGCCAGGTCTTCCTGTCCTCTGCTCTCTCCCGGAGTGTGCTCAAGTTCATATTCATTGCATCGGTGATGCTATCTACCTATCTCATCCACTGCTGTCCCCTTCTCCTTTTGCCTTCAATCTTTCCCAGCATCAGGGTCTTTTCCAGTGAGTTTTCTCTTCGCATTAGGTGGCCATTTGATTATTTGAGCTTCAGCTTCAGTATCTGTCCTTCCAATGAGCAGTCAGGGTTGATTTCCTTTAGGATTGACTGATTTGACCTCCTTGCAGTCCAGGGGACTCGTAAGAGTCTTCTCCAGCACCACAGTTCGAAAGCATCAATTCTTTGGCGCTCAGCCTTCCTTACAGTCCAGCTCTCACAGCCATACATTACTACTGGGAAAACCATAGCTTTGATTAGACGGACCTTTGTCAGCAAGGTGATGTCTCTGCTTCTTACTATGCTGTCTAGGTTGGCCATAGCTTTCCTCCCAAGGAGCAAGCGTCTTTTAATTTCATGGCTACAGTCACCGTCTGCGGTGATCTTGGAGACCAAGAAAATAAAATCTGTCACTGCTTCCATTTCTTCCCCTTCTATATGCCAGGAAGTGATGGGGCCAGATGCCATGATCTTAGTTTTTTTAATGTTGAGTTTCAAACCAGTTTTTGCACTCTCCACTTTCACCCTCAACAAGAGGCTCTTTAGATCCTCTTTGCTTTCTGCCATTAGGGTGGTATCGTCTGCGTATCTGAGGTTGTTGATAATTCTCCTGGCAATCTTAATTCCGACCTGCGATTCATCCAACCCGGCGTTTCTCATGATGTACTCTGCATATAAATTAAATAAGCAGGGCGACAATATGCAGCCTTGTCGTACTCCTTTCCCAATTTTGAACCAATCGGTTGTTCCATGTCCAGTTCTTACTGTTGCTTCTTGACCCTCGTACAGGTTTCTCAGGAGACAGGTAAGGTGGTCTGGTACTCCCATCTCTTTAAGAATTTGCCACAGTTTGTTGTGATCCACACAATCAAAGGCTTTAGCGTAGTCAATGAAGCAGAAATAGACGTTTTTCTGGAATTCTCTTGCTTTCTCCATGATGCAGCGAATGTTGGCGATTTGATCTCTAGTTCCTCTGCTTCTTCGAAACCCCACTTGTACTTCTGGTAGTTCTCAGTTCACATGCTGCTGAAGCCTAGCTTGTAGGATTTTGAGCATCACCTTGCTGGCATGTGAAATGCCAATTGAGCGCAATTGTGCGGTAGTTTGAACACTCTTTGGCATTGCCCTTCTTTGGAATTGGAATGTACACTGACCTTTTCCAGTCTTGTGGCCACTGTTGAGTGTTCCAAATTTTTTGGCATATTGAGTGCAGCACTTTAACAGCATAATCTTTTAGGATTTTAAATAGCTCAGCTGGAATACTGTCATCTCTGCTAGCTTTGTTGTTACTAGTGCTTCCTAAGGCCCACGATTTCACTCTCTAGGATGTCCAGCTCAAGTTCAGTGATCACACTATCATGGCTGTCAGGGACATTCAGATCTTTCCTGTATAGTTCTTCTGTGTATTCTTGCCACCTCTTCTTAATCTCATCTGCTTCTGTTAGGTCCCTGTCTTCTTTGTCCTTTATCATGCCCGTCTTTGCACAAAACGTTCCCCTGAGATCTCCAATTTTCTTGAAAAGATCTCTAGTCTTTCCCATTCTATTGTTTTCCTTGATTTCTTTGCATTGTTCATTTAAGAAGGCCTTCTTGTCTCTCCTTGCTATTCTATGGAACTCAGCATTCAGTTGGGTATATCTTCCCCTTTCTCCCTTGTTTTTCACTTCCCTTCTTTCCTCAGCTACTTGTAAAGCCTCATCAGAGAGCCATTTTGCTTTCTTGCATTTCTTTTTCTTTGGGATGGATTTAGTTGCTGCCTCCCGAACAATGTTACGGACCTCTGTCCATAGTTCCTTAGGCACTCTGTCTATCAGGTCTAATCCCTTAAATCTATTCCTCACCTCCACTGTATATTCATAAGGAATATGATTCAGGTCATACCTGAATGGTTTAGTGGTTTTCCCTACATTCTTCAATTTAAGCTGAATTTTTGCAATAAGAAGCTCATGATCTGAGCCACAGTCAGCTCTAGGTCTTGTTTTTACTGACTGTATAGAGCTTCATATAGATCAACCTCAGCTTCTTCGGCCTCAGTGGTTGGGGCATAGACTTGAATTACTGTGATGTTGAATGGTTTGCCTTGGATTCATACTGAGATCATTCTATCATTTTTAAGATTGTACCCCAGTACTGCTTTTCCCACCCTTTTGTTGACTATGAGCGCTACTCCATTTCTTCTAAGGGATTCTTGCCCACAGTAGTAGATATAATGGTCACCTGAATTAAATTCACCCATGCCTGTTCATTTTAGTTCACTGATTCCCAAGATGTCGATGTTCAGTCTTGCTATCTCATGTTTGACCACCTCCAGCTTACCTTGATTCATTGATCTGACATTCCATGTTCCTAAACAATATTGTTCTTTACAGCATCGGACTTTCTTTTCACCACCAGACACATCCACAGCTGAGTGTCCTTTCGGCTTTGGCCCAGCCGCTTCACTCTTTCTGGCGCTACTTGGAAATTCCCTCTGCTCTTCCCCAGTAGTATATTGGACACCTTCCGACCTGAGGGGCTCATCTTCCGGCATCATATCTTTTAGCCTTGTGATACGTTCCATGGGGTTTTCTTGGCAAGAATACTGGAGTGGGTTGCCATTTCCTTCTCCAGTGGACCACATTTTGTCAGAACTCTCCACCATGACCTGTCCGTCTTGGGTGGCCCTGCACAGCATAGCTTATGGCTTCACTGAGTTACACAAGCCCCTTCGCCACAACAAGGCAGTGATCCATGAAGGGGTGGCAAATTAGGGAGCTGTAAAATGTACACTCCGTTTTTTAAATATTAAGAAAATCATACAGATATTTTAAAATTAAATGTGTATTTTTTTGAAAGAAAGTTATGGGTGATGATTAAAAAAAAGGGTACAAGGGGGTAGAGGCAAAGGTACAAGATGACATGGTTTGCAAAAGGAAAAATAACAGGAAATGTTAGGAAACAGTAATATAGAACAGAAATGTAATGCAGGAACCAGTAACCAAGGCTGCAGTCCTATACCCAGTTTCCTGGGAATAAGACCTATTGAACTCAATGGGATTTATTCTGAGTAGATATCTGCACTGAGATAGGACATCTACACTATAAGGGTCTAAGTCCTGTTTGCATGATCAATTGAATTAAAAGTTTTGAAGTGATGTATCTCTTGACACATTTGCCTTCATGATAAAAAAGCTGACCTACAATAGCCAGTTCCCACAACCAACTTATTCCATGATAATTGCACCTAGTGCCAGTTCACTCATGGCCCACTGTGCAATTGCCTCACATCTGCAGAAGACTGTGTTCATTTAGAGGGCCAGAACTTTGAACTTATACACAGTGGAAATGGATGTGACTGTGTATAAACTATAGCCAAGTCTCTCAACCAGTGCGAGTGCACACAAATACAGCTTGTCCGTGGCACCAGCAGCAGCCTTCCGTGTTCCCGATGTGATGGTCTCATCAACTGGGAAGGGGGGAGGGGGAGACTCTTCACAACAATGGAATGAGAAGCTCGCTGGAGTATTACCCGGATTTTCATGGAATTGGCTTTGGTTTGTCAGGGACACATGAAGCAAGATAAGCCGAGTGTAGCGTACCTTTAAAATCTGGGTTTCAGGGGTCACACAGCACTTGAAAGGAACATACTTCCAGGTTTGGTGGGAGAGTAGAACTGAATGTCATCAAACTGGCAGGGGCTGCTCAATGAATGAAAGAGGCTTGTTTCCCACCCCTGTCCAGGCTTCTCCCTGCTACTACATTATTATGAATGATGAGCAACTAATTTTCCCCATGTGTGCACATTTCCCTGAAGAAGCCAAAATCCCCAGTTCTGCAGTGCAGCATCTGAAGGCTCCCCCTGAGAGCTCCCCCACATGCAATTTTACCACATTCCAGCAATCTGCCACAGAGTTACTGCTCCCACCCCATTTTTCCCTATGTGTGCACTTTTGCCTATTGCTTCCAACCCCTCTCTTTTCTCCTTCTCCCTGCTCACAATGAGAAGCTCCCGTAAACCCAAATGATTGAATGATTGTTACTGAGATAAAGTGATAAAGCGGAGAAGGGATTTTACATCACAAGGGAGAAACGACTTTACATCAGACAAACTACAGAACATCAAAGAAGCACAGCATCACAATAGCGATTTAAGAGAGCATTGGAGTAATGAAAGAGCATGTTAGGGTGAGTTACTAAAGTTAGCTTTTAACCATTTCACTGCAGGGGAGTGAGATTTCTTTCTTCTGAATAAACATGCATAGAAGGGGGATATGTTAAAGATTAAAAGCAGGCTAGCGAAGGTGAATGAATGTCCCCACTACTGAGGTAATGTGAGGGGTTGCTGCTCCACTCCTGGGGATTTTCTCAATGGGAAAAACTACTTCTATTGGGGAAACAAGAGGGAATGGGGCACCCCACCCCCTTGCCCACATCACTGCCAGGTCACAGAGGCATGCCCAGGATTTAATGCAGGGGGGACATGGCACACTGTGGTAAAACTGCCAGGGAGCCACTTTCAGTAAAAAAAGTCAGAATAAAAGGAGTTTCAGAAAATGCAGCTTTTCAAGAGGGAAGTGGCTGGTTGGCAGTGGACTGATGACAATGTAATCTGTCACGAAGAAACTCAAACTGCTCTTACTTCACACTAAATTGCCCGTGAAGACCCCCTAGGTCATGCACAGAGATGGCCAAAGTGAAGTAAAATGGTATAAGAACATTACAGAAGATGTAAACAAGATTTAAAAAGACTGATGGCTCTGAGTATTTAATGTATTAAGTTCTTCAAGGATTTATTTTTGTCTACTTACATATCAATGATTTTGTTTAAATTGTTGAAAGAATAAGCTTCCAGCACCTGCAGCACTGCATCTGTGCTGATATAGCTACATATAAGAAAGTTGAAAAGAAAGGAAGGTCAAACACAAAGGCAGATAGCAACTCATGAGTTGAAATTGTATTTCTTCACTGTTAATATTCCTCTGCTCTTTCAGTATGTTTTCGTATTGGCTATTTTTGGATGTAACAATAAACTATGGTTTACTGCTATGTGAATAAGCCTTGGGCTTACATGCTCTATCCTCCCCTCTTCTTCACTATACAAGGAGATCAGAAGCATTTGCTTCCATTTTCAATGAACTGTGGTTTGCCATTATGTCCAAACTGGGACTAATGGTGGTTAGTTTAGCTACGGTTTGTCTGAATAAGCCAGCTTAAAAAAGTGGTTTACAATCCTGGCATGTTTGGATAAACCATGGTTACAATTCCCAGTTTGGACATAATGACAAACCACAGTTCATTGAAAACAGAAGCAAATGCTTCCAGTCTCCTCTTCATGACCTTGCTGAAGAAGATGAGGGGAGCAGGCTGATGTACGTAACACTAGCCATAGTTGAGCATTACACTTGAACCAGTCCATTTTTTTAGATATGATATATTTTTACCTTGTGGTATATAGCCCATTCTGTATTAACATTTCATTATCACATCAGTGATTATGCGTATCCCAATAAATATATGTGCGTATTAACCATCAGAAGAATATACATTTACACGGGCTTTTACACAATTCCTCATGCTGTTCCTCTAACAGAAAATATCCTTGCTGACAGACGAGCATGAAATTATCTCCCTATTAAAATATATTCTGTTAAAGTATATCAGTATAATAAATTAATATAATAATCAATTTGTTATATTGTGTGTGAATGAGAGAAAAAGAAAGAGATCACTTTCCACCATTCTCTCTCTTTGTTCTGTTCAGTTCCCCGAATCCCATCACAGTAAGGGCCCAGGGTGGGGCTAAGTAGACAAAGGGAAGGGGCTATGCACTTGGGGGCTGGCTCAGTTCTCAATGTCAGAGATGAAAAACTACTTCTAACTGCTGAGCTTGGTGATCATGAAGGACAGGGGAACAGATGTAGCACCCACCCTAATGTTATGTCTCTGAATACATACCTTAAATTTCTCCCATATGTGTGAATGGCTCCCTTTCATTTTTATGGGGGAAAATAAAAAGCTACACTTGGATACATTGCAGCTGGGACAAAGCCTGTGCCCCACTCCAGGCACCAGTAGCTAAGTCACCACAAATGGGGGGTGCATAGGGGGAGGAGTAGTGTCCCTCCTCCCTCTCTTGAAGGCCATTTCACAGATGCAGGGGAGGGGAAGGTTGTTTCGACCACTTCCCCTGGGGAGCTGCCGGAAGACAACGTCTTCATTGCTCTCGGCTCTTCATTGTGTATATGTTACAATAAAATTAAGTTCTTCTCCTGTCAGGAATTCATTTTTTGCTTGAGTATTTAATTCTCCAGTTCTTTTCTCCACAGCATCAAAAACTAGAGATGGGAAATGAGAGTTTACAAAACCCCATTGTGCAGCTGTAATGTCTTGATAACAAATGCTAGCTTTCAATTCATAATGCAGTAAATACATTCAATAAATCTTGGTCTCAGGCTATAAGTAAGCTTGTCCCCCTTTAGGGCACAGGCCTAAGCAAGTAGTGGTTTGCACATTAATTTGAAGATTGGTATACAAAGAGTCGATTCACACAACCACTGGGCAGTCAGTGTCTTCATGAAAGATCAGCTGAAAATCCTGTACATGCTGACTTCTTGCCTGTGGTCAGCTTTTGGCACACAACTGCAAAAATTGTTTATACTGCACTTGTCAACATGGGATGAAACCTGAATCCTGTGTATGATGGCAGATGGACAGGATTGGCTGGTCATGGGCAAGGGTCCAGGAAGTGCTGGCTTTTCAAGTGCCTACTGAAAACCAGATGGTAATATAAAGAAGAGCCTTCAATTGCTCTGGAATCAACGGGCCAAATCAAAACAATATGGAAAGTCATTATTGCATGAGGGCACATAACTGAGGGCCTCATAGAAGCCCTCAGCTGACCTCCACATACAGTGAGAAAAAGGTATTTCCAAATAGTCCCACTGAACAAGTAAGGCCTGCTCCATTGTGCATGTTACTGTTTAGAATGCTAAATGTTTTGTAAGCAATATTTTTTCAGCTGATACTTTCCAACACACTGATATTTGTTTTCCTGGGTATTCTGTACTGATGCTGTGCCTCTGCTAATTCCGTTGTGCTAGTGAGATTCACTGCTAGTGCAACAGGAACTAGTGCTTCCAAAAGCAACCCAGGAAACAACCCTAGTTTCCAGATCAGGACAGGTCAGTGGAGCTCCCTTCTGCAAGGTCTGCTGACCTGCCTTGATCCAGAAACTAGTGATTCACTGCTTTCGGGATTCTGGGGAACGGCTAGCTCCCCACTGCATCCGGAACTAATGAACCATTTTTAAAAGTCGGAATGTAACATGATTAAAACAGCCACTAGATGGCGCTGTTTCATTGTGTTCTATGGAACCTTGAAAATTAAAAGCTTCCCCTCCCAGCAATCACGTGGTCACTGTCTGGAAGCTCATGATAAACATGGAAAGGCTCCAGAATAGGAGGACTGTGGGGTTTTTCTTTAGCGTAAAGGCAGCCTTGGCAAATGTTGCTCACTTCTTCATTACCATTGCTGCCTGCTTAGGGTTGCAGGCAACTATTTAAAAGTAGTCCTGTCAGAGACTTGAATCTGTACCTAGCAATTCTATCCCCCCTTGGCTCCTTGGCTGACAATCCTCAGCCTTTGAAACCTCCCTTACCTACCAACTTCAGTTCTGCCCATTGAACATTGCTCCTACTGGCACAAGATTCAATGTAAGGTTTTGTCCCAATCCTGCTTTCTCCTTGACTCATTACTCCAACTTCCTGTCACCACCTTTTATTATTATTATTATTATTATTATTATTAAATTTATTAATCGCCCATCTGGCTGGTCACCCAGCCAGTCTGGGCGATGTACAGCATACAATAAAACAGTTTAAAACAATAAAATTCTACAATAAAAACATTTCCTAAAATACCCTAACCCACCCCAAATGGCTGCCTGAAGAACCATGTTTTTAATGCACGGCGGAAGCTCATTAAAGAGGGGGCATGGCGGAGTTCCCTAGGGAGGGAGTTCCACAGAGTGGGGGCCACCACAGAAAAGGCCCTCTCCCTCATTCCCACCAGTCTAGCTGTCCTGGCTGATGGGACAGAGAGAAGGCCATCCGAGGCTGATCTTGTTAAGCAGCCTGTCTGGTGCTGCTGGAGGCGCTCCTTAAGATAGGCTGGGCCGGAACCATATAGGGTTTTAAAGGTCAAAACCAACACCTTGAATTTGGCCCGGAAAACAACTGGTAACCAGTGCAACTCCTTCAGCACTGGAGTGATGTGATCTCGCCAGCGGCTGCCTTTAATCAGGCGAGCCGCCGCATTCTGTACCAGCTGCAGCTTCCAAACCGTCTTCAAGGGTAACCCCATGTAGAGCACATTACAGTAGTCTAAACGAGAGGAGACCAGGGCAAGTCCTACCGATGGGAGCAGATGGTCGGGAAGGAAGGGGGGCAACCGCCGTATCAGATGGAGTTGATACAGCGCTGTCCGGCTCACTGCTGACACCTGAGCCTCCATGGACAGCTGGGAGTCCAAAATGACCCCCAGGCTGCGGACCTGGTCTTTCAAGGGTAGCCGTACCCCATTCAACACCAGGTCAACATCCCCCAGCCTCCTCTTGTCTCCCACCAAAAGTACCTCGGTCTTGTCAGGGTTTTTCCCCTTCATATCCTTGCTTTTCATTCTGTTGACTACTGTTCTGCTTCTTTAGCAATCCTGTCTCAAAATAGCCTCTCTACCTCCAGTATAAAGGGTTGTATCCAATGTAATGCCAGCAGAAAAAGTACAAGACCTGGTGTTGTTCTGCTAGTCATTGTATGTTCAGCTAATAGTTGTGCAACTGCTAGTGGAACTCGTAGCACAAGCATCACCTAGTTAATGTGAAGTCCTAATGAGCTGTGAAAGCAGTTGTGTAATAGCTTGCACAAGCAGAATCAGAGGGTGACATTCAACTGGGTTTTTCTGTCAATGGAACCAGGAGGGGAGCAATTCTCTCTCCTCCTGCAGCCCTATGTGCATGCTCAAAATCTGCTCTGGAGGATTGGGGGACCCTTCAAACAAGAGTTTGGGGGTAGCATTTTGCAGGGGGCAGGGGAGAGGAAGGAAATCCTGTTTGGCTTCCCACCAAAGTATTTGACTTGACACTTTCACAAGGATGCAAGATTTACACAAGCAGTAGAATCATGGTACTCGCGAAATGACACCACTGGATTGGTGCTGGCGGAATGACACAACCCTAAGTCTCTCCTGATATTAAACACTGTGGTTTCTCTTCAGAACTTGTATGACTTCCCTTTCTCTTCTGACTTTTTCCTCATTCTCTTTGACCTGCTCTTCAGTCAGGTTCCTGTATCTCGGCCAATTTCCTACTCCTCACCCTTCCTTCAGCCATCTTGTGTTTAGGTTCATTGCCCCATAGCCTCCCTACCTCCTGGGGCCTCTTCACAGTCCTCCTCAGTGTTCCATAAAGTTACTCCTGTCCTTGGCCCATAAGGCTTAGACCTTGTGTGAAGTTTTAATCCCAGCTCTCCCTTCTTTCACAAAAGACAATCTGCCAACATTCTGACAGCTTCGTTCCCTGACTGGCTGGAATATTTGCGAACATTCTGTGCTATCCCACCAGCTAAGCCAACTTCACTGCCACATGCTTCTCTGTCTGCATCAGTGAATGGCTATTCTGTTCTTTTCACTTATACATATGTTTAAAGGCCAAATTACATGTGACACTATGCATTGCCATGAACAGAGCTTCTTTCCTAAGCCAAACACAGTTTGGTGATCAATTTTCATCAGAATTGCAGTGCAGGAGGAAAGGTTAACCCCCTCCCTGGGTCCTGTGATTGCAATCCTGATCAAGCCCCCCAGAAGCTGGTATTTAAGGCAGAAAAAAAAAATTACACAAACTTTAAGTGATACCTTTAGTGCCACATGTAATTTGATCCCACTACTGGAGTAACAGTTATTTTTGGTTTCCTGAAGGGTGCAATCAGCTGTCTTAACAAATGCCAGTGCAGATTAGAGTGACATCAGACGTTATACCACTCATATCTTCTCAGATAATTTCACGCAGTTGTTGGTATACATGAAAAAAGAATGTGTGCATATATGTGCGCACACACACATCAATGAGAGAATGGAATGCCAACTAAGGGTTGGATCCAGGACCTGCCTTCTGAGATAAGAAGGGCCCCACCCGTGGAAGGTCCCTCTGCCCCACAGCTCACTGCATCCAGCAGGGTATCCTGACTCAATGTATCATTTTCAGGGTGCTGGAGGGGCTGCCGTGAGAAGGAGTGGCTAGGGAAGTCCCCTTCCATCACCACAGTTGTTTCTTCATAAATCTGGATCCAACCCAAATTCTCTGAGCCGAGCCTTGACCTCAACCAAGCAGCAGGTTATGCTCAGTGGAAACAGAAAGCCTGATCTGAAGCCCAACATTAAGCATTTATTCAACTTTGGAGGATCACGAGGTACAGAGACCTTTCTCCAAATTCCAACCTTTCAAGGGATTGCTCAGCAGCTCAGGGAATCTGGTTATCAAAGGATCTCAGCCCCAAACTTATGGAGGGGAGTGCCATAGAGAACAAAAGAGTATAAATATGGTGCAGGGCAGCCTTCCCCAAGCATGGCCATTGGCCACTGGCTGGGGTGATGAAAGCTGTAGTTCAACCCTTCTAGAGGACATCAGGTTGGGGAAGGAAGGCTGGTATAGTGGATACAGTGTTGGACTTTGACCTGGGAGATCTGAGTTTGAATCACCGCTAAGCTACCACTTACGTGATGGCATACATGACAGATGTTAAAGAATATTGAGATACAAACATCTATAAGCTAACATGGCCCAGGGTATGCTGGAACCTGGAACTGAGCAACAGGAAATGCAATGCACTATCACTGTACAGAGCTCTTGCAATCCTTCCTCTTTAACATATAGTACTGAATGAATGTAGCAGTAATCTAAGCTAACAAAGTTGTTTTTATGCTTTCCCCATTTTATTATATAAGGAAATATTGAAAAAAAAACTTACATCTTGGAGATGTTGGGGAATCTGGAAAATGCTTCACTAGGAATTGTTCTCAGATGGGTTTCTATAAACCTCCTGTAGGAACAGAACTTAATCAGTTAATATCCATTCAAGATAATTATGCCATTAAAATTCCTTAAAGCAGTGTTTCCCCAACCAGAGTGGAACGAACTGCTAGCCTTGGGAAAAAAATTGATTACATGACAGCTGTAGATTTCATTAAGTTTGCCTTCCAATATTCCTTTTCTGGAAGATCATATATAGTCATTATTACAAGCATAAAAATGTTGAAATCTGAGCAATGGGGAAAGGAAGCCATGTTCATTTTGCTAATTTAATGCTGGCCAGTCAAACAAGTGCCTAAATACACATACTCCTCACAGGCACATATAACTGAACCCCAATAGCTCTTTTTCATCCTACTTTGGGAGAGGGCGTTCTGTAGGAAGAAGGTGGTCAGCTAATTCTGCACTCCAAATCAAGTCTCCCAAAGTGGCTGGAGGAGGAGGAGGAAGGACCATGTGGGTTTGGTTAAACATATTGCTAAACCTCTGACTAGATGTGATTGTGGAACAAACAAAATCTGTGTATATATAGTATACAGTGACTGCTTTATCACACCATCTCCAGCTCTCTTAAAACGATTTTCCTAACTTTTGCTTCCCTCTCAACCCAGTTATCCCTTCCTCCAGTGCATGCACTACAATATAACCTTTCAGCCAACTGTCAAAACAATGGCCATGTTTTAGAGTGAACTACCCACTTTATGGGAGATCCATCATTGGATTCCCCATTGTTTGTAAGTTGCTGTGGGCTCCAAGTGGGGGAGGTGGTGATTAAACCCTTCCCCTTGCACCAATCTAAATCACAATCCCACCAGCAACCTGCTGCTGTTTATCCCCTGTGTTTTCTCCCTGTGGGCTAACAACAGCTTCAGGGAGTGATTTAGATCAGGAAAACTGTTCAGGGGGAACATCTCTCCCAGTTTCATGGCTCCAATGAAATTCAGAGCACCCGACGCACCAGCAGCTGCTTTTAAGTGAACAATCAAAATATGGGAGATCAAATATAGATCTTGCCTCCCATATAAAGAATAATTTTGCCCTGAAGCTCCTTAGTATAAGTTAAACTATTGCCTGTACTGGCATATTGCTGGAACCCCCCACCTTTAAACAGTTCAGTGAGGACTGACCATACTCGATGGCCATGGAATCCTGACTGACTTTTGGAGGGGAAAAACCTGGAAAGCCAATGGGAAGAAAGAATGGAATGGAGTATTGTGAAAGAGACATGGCTGGCACCCTAAAGAGGACCACTTCACACTGCAAGGTTTTGTTGCACGTCCCACGAAATTACATTTATATTTGTAAAGAGAAATTACATTTCTGCATATTCTCTAAACTATATTTCAACAAGAAAGAGAAGTAAGTTCCTAACTGGTTTATTTCTAAATTCATTCACCAAGCAACACCTCACCAAACATGTGCCTATTCTTAAAATTGGATATTTAAAAAAAACTTGTTTACTATGCCTCATATTGCAGCTGCTAGGATTTTTCTCTTGTTATGTCAGTCTCTATGGCTTTTCCAAGTCTGCAGAATTAATTATACAAAACACACTCAAAGCCCTAGGATTAGTGGAGTAGGGAGGCAGAAATATGCATGTCAGACTGAATCCTATTGATTTTTCTCTTGGAAAGCAAGAAAAAGAAATCTATTAGTGTAATGACTTTTAAAAACTCTTCCCCACAGTACCTTCCCGAAATCATTTATGAAACATAAAAAGGACACTCCTTAGAACATATAATTCTTTATTCTTAATGTTTACAACAAGCATTGGTAGAGGAAGTTTATATTTATTTCATGATGCAATAAGTCAGTGTTAAAGCAAATATTCCAGTTCTAAGATTCCTTGTGCAAAATCTTGGTATTCAAGATAGATGTCTGTATATTTATTAGGGAACATGTCTACAAGAATATATTCAGTATGGAAAACTTGTCATATGATTATAAGTTCATCTGTATATAAAGTAAGTTTTAAGTTCATCTGTGTATAAAAGTTCATCTAAATTCATCTGCATATAAATTTCATCTGTATATAAAATACAAAAGTAATTCCATAATGATCGCTAGAAAAGTTGATATTATGTAGTCTAACATACGGCAATATCTGATTCAGCACTAGCTCTAATGCAAAGTATGTTGTGCTAATATAAGCAAGCTAGTGCAATGCCAATCGTATTTGCTGGCATGATGGGCTTCCCCAGAAAATCCGATATGCCAGTTAGGGCTACTGGAGTTGTGCTAAAGGTTGCTTATGCTAGCTCAGCATAATTTATGTTAGTGCTTGTGCTGAATTGGATACCACCCGTAATTTTCTATTCTGACTGGTATTTTTATTTATACATCACACTTCTTTTGTTTTGTTAGCCACCTTTGAAAAGGTGGAATATAAATGTTTAATAAATAAATAAGAATAGCCTTGTCAGGCTATGGAAAGTATTGACATAAATGTGTGCACGCAAACCAAACCACTTACACATCTTTCCAGGGAGGGCTTTACTTAAAATATTTGATAGCCAGGGATTCTGGAGTAACACGATTTATGAACAGAAATGTTCATTCATGAGGAATCCATGCAAATATTCCCACCCACTTGAAATACTTCCTTTCTTCCACAAACATAATTACCACATTATCCCAATTAGAGCAGGTTTATATACAAAACCTGAGAAATGAATAGTGACTAAGTGTTGCTCAACAAGGTGACTTATTTGTGTGTGTTTTCTCTACATTTCTATGTATTGCAATTCTCCATGAGGTTTACTAAGGCTGCAATCCTACAAATGTACCTGGGAGTATGTCCCACTGAACTCAGCGGGGCTCATTTCTAAGCAGAAATGGACTGTAAAACTGCAATCTGTGTGCAATCTGCACACTTATCTCTGAATAAGCCCAACTGAATTCAGTAGGAGTTACTTCTAAACATGCATAGAATTAGACTGCACATGACAGTCTATTTAATGACAAATACTTTTCTTTATATTATTTTCAAAATATGCCGGCATTTACCATTTAATTTACAGATTCCACCATTTTATCAATCCTGTCTTGAGTAAGGGCAAACTGCTGCAGTCTTGATCTCATCATGCTCTTGACTCTACTGCCCTCTGAGAGGAAGAATAACTAACATTTGCTCTCTGATGGAGCCCAAAGGTCATCACTGCCTAATTGTAAAAAGCCTTTCTTGTAGAATTTCTACTCAGCCTGAGACCACATGACAAGTTCCTGGTCAACTCCATTTTGGCGACTTTAATGTTTAATTGGATGACACCCCTGTCCCTTAAGGAAAAAGGCACCACTTTGAAACCAAAGGGATACACTGCATTGCAGAATACACACATATTAAACATCATTAGTTGCTAACTTAATGATTGGATAATGGGATAGCATCCCTAAAAGACAGCGGAAGTTGGGAAACCTTTTTCAGCCCATGTGCTGCATTCCTTCATGACTAAACTTCCAAGGTGTGCATGCATGCCAGTGGTACATGGGGCCAAAGCAAGAAGAGGGCATGGCCACCACAGATTCTCTCATACACAAACACATATCCACAACACCCACTCAGGGAGGCCAAACAGGAAATGATAGGGAGAGAGCCCATTTAATATTGCTTAGAACCACACTGTATATTCAGTCCACATCAAATAGGCATCACCTTAAAAAAAAAAAAAACTTTCTCCCCCTTCCTTCCAATCACAACTTTCCTTTGACAAAATGTTCTACTAATATACAGCCTTTTTGCTACCATAACGTCTTTAACCATGTTACTAGAAAAAGGCACATATAACCCCTTGGAACCAATCAAAGCTTCCCTTGAAATGCAAATAGAAGCTCCAGAGGTAGGGTTTTTGCTGAGACCCTGGCAGGGAAAGAAAGTTAAACTCCCCTCTCTTCATGCCCACAGTCCTGAGGCTGCTTACGCTTCCTAGGGGCTGCTGTTTACATAACAAAAAAGTATATTAATTGAACTCAGATGATTAACGGCAAATCTTGTTTGGCTCTGAAATGCACCTGTCTGCACAGTAGAGAATATCTAGAAGACAAGATACGTGAATATTCAGCTGCTCTGCTGTGTTATGTGCAGTCTAACCTCTTAAGAGAAAATAAAAAATATAAAATAAATGAACACAACTATATATTGCACAATAAAATTTAAGAGTCATAATAGCCAAATCTGTAAAAAGTTTTTAAAAATCTTGAAGTAAGTAATGATGGACAAACAGTTTAAGGGAAATGTGCAGGCTTACTTATAAATATACATTGTTGTGTTGCGCTGTGTATAGCATTCAGATTCAGAAACCTGCTGCCACCTACTGCCTAGAATCAGTAAGACTGTGTACAAAATATAGTTTCCCCTTTTTTTAAAAAAAAAGTTTTTTGTCTCCTTCCTCTGTTTTTTACTAGCTCTGATTTGGCTTCAGTTGTGCAGTACACTGTCCCCATGTAATGTATTTGGTAAGGGGACCCTTGGTGCTTTGGGATAGCCTTGCTGCTGGAAGATAGCTGTACTTGTCTTCACCACTTTTAAAATAAATAAATGCGTGGAGGTGTACTCAGAGAGACTGAAAGAACTTTTTTGTAAGTCTACAAAATGGTGGGGAAAGAGTGCAGCCTTGTTCATGTTTATCACTTTTTACAAAAAGAGCCAGATCAGTGACTCCTGTGTTTTGGTGGTACAGCTCTGAAAAGTTTTGTTTTTTTTTAATTGTTAAACTTAGCAAAATAACAACATGACACAGATATTGGAGGGGTGGGGGATGGACTATATTACTCTTCACCTACACAAACAGAGAGAGAGGGGGGAAAGGCTATAGCAAATCAGTTGTTCTAAAGTCAGCCATTTCTTATTGGTGAATGTACTCAAATTCACAGACGGAACTCCTCATCCCACAAGGGTCCATTCATTTCAATCGAGGGAAATGTGGGCATGTGACTCTACTCTAATGATGCAAATAAGAGGAAGGGAGCATGGAGGGGAGGAACTGAGAATTCACAGGATCCTAAAGCCTCTCAACTCACATCCCCACTCCTGTGACTCTAGTAGACCTGTATCTAGTGCTCAAAAGTGTATCTAATGGAACATCAGCAGAAGCATGATGGAGAGGTGAAGATTGCCTCCATCGCTTTTCCTGCTCTCCTGGAGCACTCCCTGGATGCCTGTAGGATTACTGTTCATGGCTTAGGACCAGGTTACTTCCTACTCCCACATGAACCTGCCCAACTTTCAAGATTGGCCTCAGAGGCCCTCCTTTCTGTGGCAACCTGACATGAAATCAAGCAGATGGGGTTGAGGGAGAGGGCCTTCTTGTGCCAAGACTGCGGGACTCTCTTCTGGTAAAGAAAGAATCTTTGATTCCAGCTGGCTTTTAATCTGGGATCTGCTGTTTTATAACTTTAAACCAGTTGGGGTGCAATCCTATGGATGTTTAGACAGAAAAAGTCCTACAACTCCCAGGTAGTTGTGGTGAGCCATGCATATGATTGTGTCCGTAACTGCTGAAAATTTTAAGACTGCTGGCTTTCTGATATTTTAACTGCTGCCATTTTATTGTTTTAATATCTGCTTGTTTTACATTGTTTTGTTTTTATTTTGTTGTAGTTTTGGTTTTCCTTGGAAGCTGCTTTATGATTTTAATAGAAAAAATGATATAAATAATAAACAAAACTAAAATTAAACTTACCTTTTCCCCAAAATTAACATGGAAGACAATGCTACTCTGAACAGGAGGTTGGACTAGATGACCTCCAAGGCACCTTCCAGTGCTATGATTCTCGGAATAGGTTATGTCTACCTGTGGCATTCATAGTATGGAAGATATTTCTTCCCTCTGCTTTTACATGCCTAAGGTGACCTGATCTTTGCAGTCTGATTGAAGAAAATAATCAGGAATCTGGAGATGGTCACCCCAGTTCAGACCCGTGTGTCATTTGCACACACTCATGAGTTTGAACATGCAGACTGCCTGACTCATTTCAGTGGAGGAAGTTGCTGAGGTGCTTTCTGTGATGGCCATGAAGGGGGAGGGAATACCATTCAGATTTCCTCCTCCCAAGATCGCAGCAGTGTCTACAGCCTTGGAGGGGGGACTCTGCAATATCCTATGGTCCCTGGGATGCTCTTGCAGGAACCATAGGATTGCTGTCTTGGGGCTTTCAAGATCAATACCAAGTACTTTAAATTCAGTCTGAAAACAAATGGGCAACCAATGCAGATGCAATCAGATTGGAGTTATATGCTCCTATCTTTAAGTGCTAGATAACTATTCTGTCTCAATTGAAGTTTCTGGGCTGTTTTCACGGCAGTATTCCAGTCTGGACATAGCAAGGGCATGGAGAACTGACATCAGATCTGTCTTCTCCAGGAAAGACCGTAGCGGGCAAGCCAGCTGAAGCTGATAAAAGGCAGTCCTTCCTGTTGCCACCATCTGTGTATCCAGAGAAATAACGAGTGTCCCCAAATGGCACTCTGGTTGTTATATTTATTTAGATAATTTCTTACCCCACCTTCAACTAGCAGATTTCCAGAGTGGATTACATAGGACTAAAATACAAAAATCAACCCCTCTCTTCAGCCATGGCCTCTTTTACAGCCTATGACGAAGAAATCACATTACATTATCTTTCTTTACATGTCCACTCCCACTCAGCACCATTTTTCAAATAATTATGGCAAAATAAAAAAATCTTGCACTTCCATTTGTTTTGGTTGTGTTTATTTTAATTGGTTTGAGTTTTGCTTTTTATCTGTATTAACCACTGAAAATTTTACAAAAGCCAGAAAGTGTTGTTGTTATTGTTTTGATATTCAGTGAACAACATAGAATGGAATGAATTGATTATTTAAAATCTGTAGAGGGTGAGTAAAGGGGAGAATATTTGGTCACGCTTTATTCCTGTGTTGTTGTTTTAAATCAGTATTCTTTTTATTACTTCACAACTGAACTGGCAAAATACTGAGAACCGGCAATTATGGATCCAGTAATAGTCAGAGCTCTACTGCTTTTTGCTGAATTCAGATTGGCTATTGCTAAAACTTTTAATTAATCACATGTGTTTTCACTGGGGTTGCCGTCTGTATTTCCAGCATAGCTCCAGAAGCTTCTGACTACTTCATTCACTGATGTGGTAAACCAGTTTCTGAACTGTAACACTTCAGACTGCAGTGGGGGCTCACATGACTCCACATTCCTCCATAAAAGAAAACAAAAACATCTCTTCAGAAATTACAGTATCTTGTCAGAAAGAACCCATCTACCTAACACCTACTGAACAAAGAATTCAGTCAGAGCTGGTTCCAGATCTGAGGGGGTCCTGGGCAAAATGTCCTCTGCTTGACCCCCTCCCCTGTCAGCGGACACTGGTGGGCTACCTGGACGTGCTTTTAGCACTCTAAGCAGAGCTGGGTCTTGCCAACATCTAAATTTCCCACAATTCTTCAGAGTCACACCACGTCGGGGGCATGATGGGAAAGAGCCAAACTAAATATTCTCCTAATCACGCATACTGTAGCTATGCGTAATTGGATTCCCATGTAAGCATGCACAGCCCCGATTTGAATTGGGACAATTGTGCTCCTGGAGGTGGGGTTTAAACCTTCCCCCACCTGTTTTTTCCTGAAATCCTTCCCCAACACCGCGACAGGGGTAAAATAATTAAAAAAAGTCTCCATGGGATGTGTGTGGAATTGGGGGGTGGATGGGTAGGGGGAAGGTTTAACCCCTTCTCCCAAGGTCCCAATCCAAATTGGGGCTATGTGCGCTTGCACAGGAGTAAGTAATACTATCATGCATAGCTCCACTGTGTGTGATTATATTATTATTATTATTATTATTATTATTATTATAATATTTATACCCCGCCTTTTTCCCAGTCCTTGGACACAAGGTGGCTTACAAAAATGAAAACATATACAGTTAAAACATATGATTTAGTTTGGCCCTGAAATGGTGGCTGCTTGAAGGCTAGCTCTAAATTCAGTCATGTGAGCCCTCACGTGCAGTCTTAAGTGATGAAGCCCAGGCATTGGTTTACTCCCTCAGTGAAAAGTGACAACAAGATAAAGTGATGAGAGAAAGCTTTATCTGTCTTTCATTTACCTCGACAGGGGGCAGGAGAAGAGATAGGCCTCTGTCAGATTCAGTGACTACCACAGGTGGCTTGTGCCAAATCACCCTTCCTTACTTTGTGGTAAAATGCATACAACAGTAATGAAGTGATAAAAAAAATAGTATTTTTAGGAGGGATCATCTGCCTCCCAAAGGCACTGTGGGAAGAAGAACCCCTTGTTGTGTTACTGTTAAAACGGCTGTAGCTAGAAGCTCTAGGGGCTTCTCTACATTAAGCAAAAATCCAGTATCCTTACTGGAGCTCTTTTTCCAGAGTATTTCCAGGTTTACGATGGGCTCCTTTAGTCAGCGAACACGTGATTTAGAATTGAAAACTTCCCTTCTGGGCAATACTCTATATGTTCAATGAAGCATTGCCATCTAGAGGCTGAATTATAGAGCTGTGCCAGCATTATGCGATGCAGATATCACACCATTAACTTTTGTGACAGCTTGCCTCCTATTTTTGTGAAAGCAGGATAAAGGGGGAAAAGTGTAGGAGACGTCCTGGAGGTTGATGATGTCGTGTAAAGGACCTGCAAACTTCTATGAGTCACCAACCATAGGCATGCAATAAAGCACTTGTATAGAGAAGCTCTAGGCCTCCATTGTGTTTTATACTAAAACACGCAGTTTAAGTTTATCTGTAAAAAGCTTGGTCTGTCTTTGGTGGAAGCCAGTGAATCTTTATTTCAATACACTTGCATGTGTGGTCATCAGGAAGCTCCACACAGGTTTCGAAATGAAACTACTAAAAAAATATTGCAGTATTCACAGTCTGTTGATCCCTCAAGCACCTACCATGACCTTGCAACCAAGAACAAGAGGTTTATTTTGCTCCAGTTTCTTAGTTACACTAAGAGAGAGAGGGAGGGACAGACCTGGATTCTCAATTCCAAACAAAAGGGAAATTTTTTTCAATTCATTTTGGCAAGACCACTGGGGTTAGTGAGTGTTTGAGCCCTTCCACAAGCAATTTCAAGTGCAGGGATAGAAGATATCAGCCTTGATCATTATTTACAGTCGGGGCCAGAAATACTGGAACAAGGATAACTGTTTTGGCATTTGGCCTCTGTACACCACCACACTGAAGTTGAAAGGAAACACACCCAGATGGGAACGAAGTCAAGACTTTAAGCTGTAGTTCAAGGAGTTTGACAAAAGTGGGGCACTAACAATTCAGGAAGGACAGCCAGTGGCATAAAACCCCCCCCCCCATGGTGGCTCCTAAGTAATGGAATGAATGGCTGACAAGCAGCTGCATGGCCAGGTGTGGCCTGTTTCCTGGGTACCCCATGATTAGGGATGTCAGAGAATTCTGCCACGGATCTCGGTGAGGCCGAATGCCAGTGCATTCGGCCCCCCAAAATCCATGGCGGAATGAAGCCCCCTGCCCTCCCCATGAAAGGCGCATGAAACGGAGCACTTACCTGCTGCCATCGGCGCTGACTTGCGAATGGCGGCCATTTGCATCCTTGCGGAGGCCATGATAGGCTATGTAAGTATTTACGTAGCCTATCACAGCTTAACTAAGGGAACACAAATGGCGGTGGCTACGGCGGCCGCCATTTGTGTTCCCCCGCTTTTTTTTTTTTTGCCGTAATAGCCTACGTAAATATTTGCGTAGGCTAAAACGGCAAAAAAACGGAACGCAAATGGCGGCCACTGTAGCCGCCGGCATTTGCGTCTGCTGTTTTTTTTTGTTGCCGTGATAGGCTACGTAAATATTTACGTAGTCTATCACGACAAAATGCAGGGATGCAAATGGCGGCTGCTACGGCAGCCGCCATTTGAGTCCTTGCAGGCTGCCCAGTGGCCGGATGTCCGGCTGCAGGTGGCCCCGGCCGGCGGCTCCGCGGAATCTCTGCGGAGCGGAGCCGACCAGAGAGAATTTCGGGGGGAGGGACCGAGCGCCTCCGCCCCACCGTGAATGTCACCCTTCAAAATGGAACTGGGTCACTGGTGTTTATTGATGACCTGACTGCTGATAAAAGCAGCAGGATGAATTCTGAAGTGTATAGGGCTATACTTTTTGCTCAGATTCAGCCGAATGCTGCCAAACTGATAGGACACCGCTTCATACTGCAGATGGATAATGACCCAAAACATGCAGCAAAAGCTACCCAAGAGTTTCTCAAGGCAAAGAAGTGGGATGTTCTGCAATGGCCAAGTCAGTCACCTGATCTCAACCCAATACAGCATGCTTTTCACTTACTGAAGACAAGAGTGAAGGCAGAAAGACCCACAAACAAGCAGCCGCTGAAGGCAGCTACAGTAAAGGCCTGGCAAAGCATCTCGAGGGAGGAAACTCAGCATTTGGTCATGTCCATGGGTTCCAGACTCCAGGCAGTCATTGACTGCAAAGGATTTTCATCCAGGTATTAAGATGTCAGTCCTTCAGTTTGAAATGATGTTGGTTTGTTCCATTACTTATGAGCCACCAACGATGGGGGTGTGTATATGCCACTGGCTGTCCTTCCTGAATGATTAGTGCCCCACTTTTGTCAAACCCGTTGAATTACATCTGAAAGTCCTGACTTCGCTCCCATCTGGGTGTGTTTCCTTTCAACTTCAATGTGGTGGTGTACAGAGGCCAACTGCCAAAACAGTTATCCTTGTTCCAATATTTCTGGCCCTGACTATAAGTATACATTTTCTTTGGTATTTCATTGTCATGAATGTTTATGGTTTTTAAGTGCAGTTTCTTTAATGGCAAGACAATGTAACTGCTTTTCTCTTGCTAGAATTCTGATTTTTGAGCTGCACTTTCATGCACATTAGTGCCTTGCAGTTGGTGCTGAGAAATTACTTATCCAATATCTCTGGCCCTGACTGTACCTTATCAATTGCATTTGTGCCTTGTCAAGCATAGTTTAACAGAGAATTTCAATACACCTAAATGCAAGTACATCTGACAACGAAGAAGAAAATGGAAAATGAGGCTTTGGCCAGGAAGATTGGGATGGAGTGGGGCGGGAACTAGTGGGAAGGAAAACAAACTAGATAGCCACTGTGGAAGGCATGGAACCCACAGGGACCAGGCATAAGAAGAACCATGGTGAATCAGACCAAGGGTCCATCTCATCCAGACTTGTGATCACACAGTGGCCAACCAGATGCCTGTGGGAAATAGTAGCCTTATCCTCCATGAATTTGTCTAATCCCCTTTTACAGGCATCCAAATTGGTGGCTATCATTATATCTTGTGCTAGAGAATTCTGTAGTTATGCGCTGTGTGAAGAAGTATTTCTTTTAATCTGTCCTGAATTTCCCACCAATCAGCTTCCTGATTAGTTCTAGTATTGTGAGAGAGGGAGAGAAATGTCTCCCTATCCATTTTCTTCACATTATGTATAATTTCATACACCTGTCATGTCTCCCCCAACTCACCTCTTTTCTAATCTAACCAGCAGGCATCAGAAGAGGGGAGGCCAAAGTACTCACTTCATATCGACACTTAAGACATTTTCCATTCTCTGCTAAACTCTGTTAAGCTCCACTTGACACAAAGCACAAATGCAGTGGGCTGAGCAATCTCAGCAGGCACTAATGTCAGTGTAATTCCAGCAGTGCCAACGGGAACTTATGAATTCTCGGCACCAAATTAGATAGGAAAACAATGCTACTTCAAAAACAAGAGGTAGCATGACAACACTGCCAGACATTTCCACTGCACCCATGGCAACATCAACCACACCAATGTTGGTGTTGCATGCCAATGTCATCAGCCTATCCAGCATACAAACAAAACACAAGTTGGCACCACAGCACCCTCTTCAGTGCAGCCTGCCATTGTGCCACAGTTCCCTGAAGATGGGGGTTCAAGTCGGCTTGCAACACAAACACCCTTAAAGAGCCACTATTTTAACAGGCAAACATACAGGGTCATATAGGGAAGGGCTGACATCCCTATCACGGCATCCAGCCAGCTCTATCAGGAGGTAGCCTGTTTTTGAAGAGGCTACGGGCTCCCTGTGAAAACAGTTCTAGTCCTGTTGAGGGGAAAGAACTGTATTTGTATGAGGGGAGTGAACTTTTGGCATAAGGAAGACTGGGAACCAGAACAGGAAGTTCACAGAAACTGGCACTGGGACCAGTCTGGTAGCTCAGTGGGAAAATGCACCAAAATGGGAAGGGGTGGGGGCAGGAGTTGGGGCTCTCCATATGTTTTAGCCTACAACTCCCATCAGCCCTAGCCAGCATAGCCAATGGTGAAAGGGCAGGATCCTAACAGGGTAACCTGCCAGGACTAGCCCAAGCGCCGCTGTGGGCTATTCTACTTTGGAGCCAGGGTCTGATTCAGAATCAGACCAGGATGATTTAGAATCCAGTACAGCCGTGGAAAGCTCAGTGTCTGTGAGCTTGGCATGGCCTGACTTCCCATCTGATTACAGGATGAAGAAGAGTGAAACTCCATTTCAGTCAAAGCTGCAAGATAAGTCAAGCCTATCATTTATAGCCTGGGAATGTGAGAACCAAGCAAGGGGAGGAATCTGAAGGGGAGGAGGTTTCAGGGATGTCACCCAGGCTTAGACATCAACTCAAGAGGAACAGTGACGCTCTCTTTGATGTTCTGCTCGCTTAAGGGCTAGATTTCACTGTTGGGATAGGTTGTCAGAAGATGAACTCTAGTAGCCCCTCCCTTGTATTTAAACTGATGTACAAGCTGAAGAGCTTTTGCTGAGGTCAATGTCTTTAGTGCTCAGAATATTTCCTTGCCTGGATTTATTGCAGATATGTGAACTCTTGTCTGCCGTGACTTTGGGCTTCTTCACATGGAGCTTTTATCCTGCTATTGAGATTGGTTACTCATGAAAGTTTGCAGGTCCTGTGGATGATATTGTCAACCTCCAGGGCATCTCCTGCACCTTTATTCCATTTTTTAAAAGATCAGAGATAATGAGCTATCAAATTACCCCGCTTGAGTTCCCTCTGCAAAAAAGGAAAACCTGCAATAAGAGGAGCTAGACCACATATAGTGGCTATATAATGAAATATATGGAAGACTCAGATAGGGGGGGAAAGGAGGGGGGAAAGGAGGGGAAAGAAGCATGTGTAAAGGGAGTCTGTCATGATCCTGCATTTAAAATGGAAGCAGAAAGCCCTATTTTAAATGTGGGGTTTTAGGCTGGTGTAGAGATGCTCTTTATCATGTCAGACTCTGACTTGCAATTTGATGCTGTGATTATGATTCTGAATGAAATCTAGCCTTGAGACTGTTTCCTGAACTAAGCAGTGTGCCAATAGCTTTTGCAGAAACTATTTGATTTATTGGGGAGTATAAGTGCTGTTCTTTCTGCCACAAAACTCTGTATAGCTGGTTTGTCTAACTTAATCTACTGCAAGAAAGAATTTTGTTGTAAACAGTGATTTGTGTCATCTTGCCAGAAGGTGCCAGGAAACCAAGCCTGACAGTAAACAGTTGCCTACCCCTGTGTTACAAGAAAACATTACACTGAATACCACAAAACAATTTATTATTATTTTTTTTTGCTGCGTGCTCAGCAACAATCATATCAGAGCCTCCACCAAAGAAAGGGGCAGGAGGCAGGAGTAGAACCCATGCCCCCGCACCAACTCCCTAACCACATAGTTACAGGAGAAAGATATTTGCTTTCTGTACAGAGCCCAGCACATGGACCCAGCAATATAGATCAAGCCTGAAGGGATGAGTTAGATAAGGAGCTGTAGTCCTGTGGTCCAGTGCAGGTTTAGCATAGATGAGGTTCCAAGTTGAATGCCCAAGTGCAGTCGCCCACTACCCACACAGGATTCGATAGGGTGGTAATGTGTCTTAATTTACAGACATCAGTCCTCTATTTGAAGGCCTGTGAAAGGATGGTCCTCTATTTGAAGGCATCCTCTGTTTGAAGGGATGCTTGGTCCAGGTTCAGTTTTAAGGTAAAGAATCATAAAAAGGGAGAAGTTACCCATCACCAATTAGCACCCGGACAGCAGACTGAGAAGGCAGGCACACAGGTCACCTGGTCACAGTCTTCCCTACCATGGTGAGATGTACTGAGTTTCTATTTAAATTATAGACAGTATTTCTAAATTTGCATTTCTCTTTCTATATAAATGATAACATGGAATTTTATGCAAATCCGTGTGCTCTTTAATCCTCTGTTTTGGTGATACATAAATCGCCACCCTTCAGGCATACCTGAGACAGTGCACTGCCATAAGCAGTCAGAAGGAACGGCACATGGACCAGTTTTCCCATTCAGGTTCTTTCATGCCTCAGAATGTCTGTCATTTTGCCCAGTCCTTTTATCCCATATATATATTCATTTGGTCAATAGCTGGTACCTACAATAGCCAGTACCATATTCATCTGGTCCATAGCCAGTACCCAGCAGACTTTGCTAGTTATCTCTCCCTCCTCAATGATATCAGTCTTCATGAATGGTTAGGAGCCCTGTCCCTTTATCTTTGCTGAGACTCAAGTGGCCAGAATGTGGATAACATGAAGACCATGTCAAGGCAGGTGACTGCCAGGAGAGGGCCATCTCAGTGGTGGCACCCCAAATATGGAATATTCTCCCCAGCGAGGTGTACCTGGTGCCTTTCTTGTTGTTCTTTTGGTGCCAGGCAAAACCCCTCCTTTTTAATTTTCCCAGACCTTTTATACTTAGCCCTGTAGATTATGTTATCTGGCTTTTAAGATCTTGTTGACTTTTTGTCTTTCTGTTTCATGATAGCACAAATCAGAACTACCTGTATTTTAATAGTTCTTGCATTTTCTGTGTATGTAAACTGCCCTGGGAATTTCTGTTGAAGGTGGTATAGAAATTATTATAATAAAAAATAAAATATACATTGGGGTGTGGTGATAAAGAAGACACTCTACTCCATTCCCATTGAGAGTCCTATCCTAAAGACAACTGAAGTGAGTAACAAGCAGGGGTGGGGAAAGATCCCCATCTGCTAGCCCTCATTACCCAAGAGACATAGGCCAAACAGTCAAAGCTTTTAGTGAGCAGCATCAATGACAGAGTGTGTTTAGAAAGTAGTGCATATGAATAGCATTGCCCATTAGCCAGCCAACTTGTTTTGGGCTATTGCTCTCATGCCATGCATGTGGGCTTCCATGAGACATCTGGTTGGCCACAGTGGGAAACCAGATGTCAGATGAGATAGGGCTTTGATTTGATCTAATAGGGATTTTCTTGTCGCCAAGAGCAGGGAGTAGATGACCTCCAAGGTCCCTCCAATCCTATGGATCTAAGAAAGCTACCTGATAGACAGCAGAAGAACAGGGGCAGCCGACTCCCCATGGCAAGTATGGCTGCACCTCTTACAGCACTGTCCATCAAGCAGCTTCTAAAGGAACAGGAGCCTGGCTAGATGGCAAACAACCCCAAAGCGGTAAAGCTGGATTCACATTGGTCTCTGCTGCTGGTGGTCTCACTGCTGGTGGTCTGCATTGCTCTGGAAGTGGAGAACATCCTTCCCTATGCACCTGTGGAAAGGTTGCCCAATTGCCTGTGGAAAACCAAGAAAGACACAGGGGTAATGATGAGTAGTGGCCAGCAGCTGTGCTTCATTAACGGTTGGTGAGCAAGTGCTTGAGAGAGTATTCCACCTACCTGCTCTTCCAGTTCCCATGCATCAGTCCCACCACCCCATTGGTAATGTCTCTGATGTCCACCTTTGGAGTAACCTGCTATGGTAGATAGATTGACGACTGTAGTCACAAAAGCAATACTTATCCATCCTTTGTAAGGAGTCGCAGTGGGATGCAGAATGCAGGGACTGTTTGTTCTGTTCTATAGGCCAAGGCTCTGGTCCTGCAATGAAATGAAACATTCATGAAAGTGTCATGTATGTTTGGACAGCAACACCAATATTTGCAGGGGAGTGCTTAGTGTTCACCTAGAAAGGAGGCTGTGCTCTCCACTGCCTTTGCGGGCACATGTTGGGAACTTAACTGAATTTGTGGTTTCACAGCCAATTGGGGGCCCTTTTTTCAGAGTGTGCAGGTGCCCTTTGTCCCCTGTTTATGAGACACTGCAACAACCTGTTAACGGGAGTGGATTATTTAGCAAGTACACACTTGTCCCATATTAGAGTGAGAGAAATGTGGCTGACATATATTTAGAGGTCATATTTTGTGGCATGGATTCCCACTTCCTTGCTTACTGAGTCAGGTGGCTTGTCTTTGCATCCCAGGTTGCAAGAATAGAGTTGAGGCTCCTGTTCGGTATTTTGTGTCTGAATCCTGAGGCAAGGCACCTGTAAGGTTTCTGCAAAGAGAACTGTTAGCGATATGACTTTCCTACTTTGAAGTTGGTCTTGGCTGCTTCTCCCCTCCCTGCTCCAACATTTTTATTGAACTATAAAGGGCAGAGTCAGAAGTACAATTACTATTCACTCTTAAGTACATAGGACAATACAATTTTGCTGTGAATACTCATTGAAATAACCAAGTTTGCTGTTTCAGTAAATATAACCAACCCATCCAACCCATCACACACACACACACACACACACACACACACACACACACAGCTTGAACCCCCAAAGAGTTTAAATGCTATATCTAATTTAAATCCATCATGTCATTTCCCAAACTTACATAGGCACAAAGGAAGCTACCTTATCCTGAATCAAACCATTGATCCATCCAGCCCAATATTGTCTACACTGACTGGCAGCAGCCCCCCAGGGTTTCAGCAGGATTCTTTCTTAGCCCTACCCAAATATGCCAGGGATGGGACCTGGGACTTTTTGCATGCAAAGCATCTGCTCTACCATTGAACTATGGCCCCCAACCTTCCATGTTCAGTCAATGGCTGTCCATTGTTCATGTAAGTTAAGGACCTTTTTGTGAGAAGTGTCCTCTCTCCAGTGTCCCTATCACCAAGCCCCACTTGGATAAAGTTCTCTAGACAAGAGGCCAGGGTGAAATAGCCCCTGGTGCACACTGTGATGTCTGAGATACGTGTGTTCCATGGCTGGGGTTTATGTACCACTGCTGGTATGTCATGATTGGCTGCAGAGTTAATCAGAATACTGTTGCTGGACACCAAACTCACACAAGGAAATTTACCAAGCCTAATCTGACACCTGAATTGCCCACAGAGGGGTTCACAACACTTCCCCAAGTGATCTTGCCAATTCAGTTGTGTATGTCTTCTCAGTATTTGTAGACAAAGCTCAGAGTAATGAGAATGATTCATTTCAGGATTGAAAAGCCTTATGAAGATTTAAAAAGAGAGAAAAATGGTGAATAATGGGTGTATTTTTGGCCCACCTGTCCAAGCAGTGATGTAGCATGCTGATGGGCAAGGACAAAAGAAAAAAAAGAACAAGACTGGAGCTTTCAAAAGCCAGTTTTATAAAGCAGTGTATTATATTATTTAAGATAATCTAAGCTTAAACCCTGTTTACAGGTGCTGAGGTAAATATTTCTGCTTAAGCTTATCTTAATTTCCCAATCCAATGACTGTCTGCCAAGACATTTTATTGTGGCATCATGATCACTACACATAAGTACCAATTCCAACAAATGACTCCCTTTTTATTAAGATGTATGTCTCAGTAGTTCACAGCTGCATCCCCAGAAGCAGCTTCCTGTTTGCTGTAAAGGAGGCTGCTTAAATTTTGCAAAATGAAACCTTTGTTCATGGCTGAGCATGTGGTAGGTATGAAAAGTGCACTAATTACATCTCATAAGAGTAAAATATTGCTTTGGAAATAATTCAGATATATCATCAGTTACTGTGTCTAAAAGGACAGAGATTTTTCCAGAAAAGTGCATAATAGTGATTGATGCTCTTAGTGATCTTAGAAAAGTGGACACAGATTCATCTATAACCATGACTACACGACAAGTACCACTTGGTGTGTAGGCAGAACATGCAGCTCTGCTATGGGAAAGTGGCACTGAAGTGCATTGCATAGGAGACCCCATTTATAGTCCAAATGAGGATTTCAGTGGGTACACCATCGTACCTCTGTCCTTAAATTGTAAAGTCACTTGTCATGTGGAAACATTTAGCGTGGATTTAAGAACGGTGAGATAAAGAAAGGCCTCTGCTGGTGTTTATGAAAGCATGATACAATACATGGAATGGCAAACCATTTCAAGCTGATTTATTGTTAAGTCCCTCTTTCATTTGAAGACGTTCTTTCATATAACACAAGTAAATGCATTCTGATACTTAAGCAACACAGCCAAGTAATTTCTCAGCACCAACTGCAAGGCACTAATGTGCATGAAAGTGCAGCTCAAAAATCAGAATTCTAGCAAGAGAAAAGCAGTTACATTGTCTTGCCATTAAAGAAACTGCACTTAAAAACCATAAACATTCATGACAATGAAATACCAAAGAAAATGTATACTTATAGTCAGGGCCAGAAATATTGGAACAAAGGTAACTGTTTTGGCAGTTGGCCTCTGTACACCACCACATTGAAGTTGAAAGGAAACACACCCAGATGGGAGCGAAGTCAGGACTTTCAGATGTAATTCAACGGGTTTGACAAAAGTGGGGCACTAATCATTCAGGAAGGACAGCCAGTGGCATATACACACCCCCATCGTTGGTGGCTCATAAGTAATGGAACAAACCAACATCATTTCAAACTGAAGGACTGACATCTTAATACCTGGATGAAAATCCTTTGCAGTCAATGACTGCCTGGAGTCTGGAACCCATGGACATGACCAAATGCTGAGTTTCCTCCCTCGAGATGCTTTGCCAGGCCTTTACTGCAGCTGCCTTCAGCGGCTGCTTGTTTGTGGGTTTTTCTGCCTTCAGTCTTGTCTTCAATAAGTGAAAAGCATGCTCTATTGGGTTGAGATCAGGTGACTGACTTGGCCATTGCAGAACATCCCACTTCTTTGCCTTGAGAAACTCTTGGGTAGATTTTGCTGTATGTTTTGGGTCATTATCCATCTGCAGTATGAAGCGGTATCCTATCAGTTTGGCAGCATTCGGCTGAATCTGAGCAGAAAGTATAGCCCAATACACTTCAGAATTCATCCTGCTGCTTTTATCAGCAGTCAGGTCATCAATAAACACCAGTGACCCGGTTCCATTGGCAGCCATACATGCCCATGCCATAACACTGCCTCCACCATGTTTGACAGATGATGTGGTATGCTTTGGATCATGAGCTGTTCCTTTCCTTCTCCACACTTTTCTCTTCCCATCATTCTGGTACAAGTTAATCTTGGTTTCATCAGTCCAAAGAATCTTATTCCAGAACTGGGCAGGCTTTTTTAGGTGTTTGCTGGCAAAGGCTAATCTGGCCTGTCTGTTCTTGAGCGTTACCAGTGGTTTGCACCTTGTTGTGAAGCCTCTGTATTTACATTCATAAAGCCGTCTCTTGACTGTAGATGTTGACAATGACATACCTGCCTCCTCAAGAGCGTCCTTGACCTAGGTAGATGTTTTGAAAGGGTTTCTCTTCACCATGAGCAAAATTCTGCAGTCATCCACTTTAGTTGTCTTCCGTGGTCTTCCAGGCCTTTTGCTGTTGCTGAGCTTGCCAGTTAATTCCTTCTTTTTCAGGATGTTCCAAACTGTTGTGTTGGCCACTCCCACTGTTTTTGCTATCTCTCTGATGGGTTTATGTTGTTTCCTCAGCCTAATGATGGCCTCCTTCACTCACATGGACACCTCTTTGGACCTCATGTTGGGAGTTCCAGTGAACCAAATGCAAATGTAACACTCGGAACCACCTCCAGGCCTTTTATCTGCTTGATTGGTCATGGGGTACCCAGGAAACAGGCCATGCCTGGCCATGCAGCTGCTTGTCAGCCATTCGTTCCATTACTTATGAGCCACCAACTATGGGTGTGTGTGTATGCCACTGGCTGTCCTTGGTGAATTGTTAGTGCCCCACTTTTGCCAAACCCCTTGAATTACAGCTGAAAGTCCTGACTTCGCTCCCATCTGGGTGTGTTTCCTTTCAACTTCAATGTGTTGTTGTTGTTGTTGTTGTTCAGTCATGTCCGACTCTTCGTGACCCCATGGACCATAGCACGCCAGGCCCTCCCGTCCTGCACTGTCTCCCGGAGTGTGCTCAAGTTCATATTCATTGCATCAGTGATGCTATTTAGCCATCTCATCCTCTGCCGTCCCCTTCTCCTTTTGCCTTCAGTCTAGGGATGGCGGAGAATTTCTCCCCGAATCTTCGGGGGGCCGAGTGCCAACACATTCGGCCCCCCGAAATCTAGCCGTGATAGGCTACGTTAATCGTTACGTAGTCTATCACGGCGTTTTTTGTTTTTTTTTAGACTTTGTTTCACGGCCGGGGAGACGGGGCGCTTCTCCCCGGCCTGAATTTCAGCAGGGCGAGGCGGGACGGCTCCCCCCCCTCGCCTGAACTTCGGGGGGAGAAGCGAAGCACCTCCCCCCCACCGCGAAGCACCCCTGCGAAAAGGTAAGTGACTTTCGTACATCCCTACTTCAGTCTTTCCCAGCATCAGGGTCTTTTCCAGAGAGTTTTCTCTTCGCATTAGGTGGCCAAAATATTGGAGCTTCAGCTTCAGTATCTGACCTTCCAATGAGCACTCAGGGTTGATTTCCTTTAGGATTGACTGATTTGACCTCCTTGCAGTCCAGGGGACTCGTAAGAGTCTTCTCCAGCACCACAGTTCGAAAGCATCAATTCTACGGCGCTCAGCCTTCCTTATAGTCCAGCTCTCACAGCCATACATTACTACTGGGAAAACCATAGCTTTGATTAGACGGACCTTTGTCGGTAAGGTGATGTCTCTGCTTCTTACTATGCTGTCTAGGTTTGCCATAGCTTTCCTCCCAAGGAGCAAGCATCTTTTAATTCCATGGCTACAGTCACCGTCTGCGGAGATCTTGGAGCCCAAGAAAGTAAAATCTGTCACTGCTTCCATTTCTTCTCCTTCTATATGCCAGGAAGTAATGGGGCCAGATGCCATGATCTTAGTTTTTTTAATGTTGAGTTTCAAACCAGCTTTTGCACTCTCCTCTTTCACCCTCAACAAGAGACTCTTTAGATCCTCTTTGCTTTCTGCCATTAGGGTGGTATCGTCTGCATATCGGAGGTTGTTGATAATTCTCCCAGCAATCTTAATTCCGAGCTGTGATTCATCCAAGCCAGTGTTTCTCATGATGTACTCTGCATATAAGTTAAATAAGCAGGGTGACAATATGCAGCCTTGTCATACTCCTTTCCTAATTTTGAACCACTCCGTTGTTCAATGTCTGGTTCTTACGGTTGCTTCTTGACCCTCGTACAGGTTTCTCAGGAGACAGGTAAGGTGGTCTGGTACTCCCATCTCTTTAAGAATTTGCCACAGTTTGTTGTGATCCACACAATCAAAGGCTTTAGCGTAGTCAATGAAGCAGAAATAGATGTTTTTCTGGAATTCTCTTGCTTTCTCCATGATCCAGTGAATGTTGGCGATTTGATCTCTAGTTCCTCTGCCTCTTCAAAACCCAGCTTGTACTTCCAGTAGTTCTCGGTTCGCATACTGCATAAGCCTAGCTTGTAGGATTTTGAGCATCACCTTGCTGGCATGTGAAATGAGCGCAATTGTGCGGTAGTTTGAACACTCTTTGGCGTTGCCCTTTTTTGGAATTGGAATGTAAACTGACCTTTTCCAGTCTTGCAGCCACTGTTGACTGTTCCAAATTTGTTGGCATATTGAGTGCAGCACTTTAACAGCATCATCTTTTAGGATTTTAAATAGCTCAGCTGGAATACTGTCATCTCTGCTAGCTTTGTTGTTACTAATGCTTCCTAAGGCCCACTTGACTTCACTCTCGAGGATGTCCGGCTCAAGTTCAGTGACCGCACTATCATGGCTATCAGGGACATTAAGATCTTTCCTGTATAGTTCTTCTGTGTATTCTTGCCACCTCTTCTTAATCTCATCTGCTTCTGTTAGGTCCCTGCCTTCTTTGTCCTTTATCATGCCCGTCTTTGCACAAAACATTCCCTTCAGATCTCCAATTTTCTTGAAGAGATCTCTAGTCTTTCCCATTCTGTTGTTTTCTTCGATTTCTTTGCATTGTTCATTTCAGAAGGCCTTCTTGCCTGTCCTTGCTATTCTCTGGAACTCTGCATTCAGTTGGGTATATCTTCCCCTTTCTCCCTTGCTTTTCGCTTCCCTTCTTTCCTCAGCGACTTGTAAAGCCTCATCAGACAGCCACTTGGCTTTCTTGCATTTCTTTTTCTTCGGGATGGATTTCGTTGCTGCCTCCTGAACAATGTTACGGACCTCCGTCTATAGTTCCTCAGGCACTCTGTCTATCAGGTCTAATCCCTGAAATCTATTCCTCACCTCCACTGTATATTCATAAGAGATATGATTTAGGTCATACCTGAATGGTTTAGTGGTTTTCCCTACATTCTTCAATTTAAGCTGAAATTTTGCAACAAGAAGCTCATGATCTGAGCCACAGTCAGCTCCAGGTCTTGTGTTTACTGACTGTATAGAGCTTCTCCATCTTTGGCTGCAAAGGACATAATCAATCTGATTTCGATATTGACCATCTGGTGACGTCCATGTGTAGAGTCGCCTCTTGTGCTGTTGGAAAAGCGTGTTTGCTATGATCAGCATGTTCTCTTGGCAAAACTCTATTAGCTTTTGTCCTGCTTCATTTTGTACACCAAGGCCATGCCTGCCTGTTATCCCGGTGATTTCTTGACTTCCTACTTTAGCATTCCAATCCCCTAGGATGAAAAGGACATCTTTTTTTGGTGTTAGTTCTAGAAGGTGTTGTAGGTCTTCATAGAACCGATCAACCTCAGCTTCTTCGGCCTCAGTGGTTGGGGCATAGACTTGAATTACTGTGATGTTGAATGGGTTGCCTTGGATTCGTACTGAGATCATTCTATCATTTTTAAGATTGTACCCCAGTACTGCTTTTCCCACCCTTTTGTTGACTATGAGTGCTACTCCATTTCTTCTCAGGGATTCTTGCCCACAGTAGTAGATATGATGGTCACCTGAATTAAATTCGCCCATGCCTGTACATTTTAGTTCGCTGATTCCCAGGATGTCGATGTTCAATCTTGCCATCTCATGTTTGACCACCTCCAGCTTACCTTGGTTCATTCATCTGACATTCCAGGTTCCTATACATTGTTCTTTACAGCATCAGATTTTCTTTTCACCACCAGACACATCCACAGCTGAGCGTCCTTTCGGCTTTGGCCCAGCCGCTTCACTCTTTCTGGCGCTACTTGGAAATACCCTCTGCTCTTCCCCAGTAGTATATTGGACACCTTCCGACCTGAGGGGCTCATCTTCCGGCGTCATCTCTTTTAGCCTTGTGATACGTTCCATGGGGTTTTCTTGGCAAGAATACTGGAGCAGGTTGCCATTTCCTTCTCCAGTGGACCACATTTTGTCAGAACTCTCTGCCATGACCTGTCCGTCTTGGGTGGCCCTGCACGGCATAGCTTATGGCTTCACCGAGTTACGCAAGCCCCTTCGCCACAACAAGGCAGTGATCCATGTGGTGGTGTACAGAGGCCAACTACCAAAACAGTTGTCCTTGTTCCAATATTTCTGGCCCTGACTGTAATTAGACTTCTGATCAGTTCCTTGGCTCAGTTGTGGACTATACTTGCTGATCAATCCCATTTTTCTTTCTTTTTCTTGTACTATGCACCTTTAACTGTACTTCTCAAAGCTACCCATACCTTGTCTGTATTTCTGTTGTACTACTTCTATTTTTTAACATGGTCTAGCTTAATATATCTTTGGGATGGAAGAAGGCAAGGAGAAAGATACTCTTATTAGGGCAAGGAGAAAGATATCAAACTGTCTCTTACTCTCATTAAGAGACAGCTTGTTGTCATAGAACAGCCTTCCCCAACCTGGTACCCTGCAGATATATTGGAACCAAAATGGAACCAAACTGCTGGTGCTAAACATAAAAAGGGTGGCAGAGCAGCTTTTAAACTAAACCCTGGGGGAAAGCCGACAAGAGCTCGGAAGCATCCGGTTCGGGTTAAACCATCCCAAGGGATGAAGATGAAAATGTTTTCAATTGCGCAAACATAAAAGGGGAGGAAATAGGCCATGAGTACAGGGTAGAACATGATAGCCAATCAAAGAGGCTTAAGTGCCATAGCAAAAGATGCACATGCCAGAGACATCTGGGGAGGGACACCATGTGTAGGTGTTTCTATGCAAATGCTAGAAGCTTCCAAGCCAAAATGGGAGAGTGGGAGTGCTTGGTTTTAAAAGAGAAACTGGATATAGTGGGCATTACAGAAACGTGGTGGAATGGAGAGAACCAGTAGGATGCAGTCATCTCTGGATATAAACTCTACAGGAAGGACAGGGAAGGGTATACTGGGTGAGGTGTTGCTCTGTAAGTCAAAGAGAGCATGGTGCAAGCAGACCAGAGCACCTAAAAGGGTAGACTCTTCCATAGAAGCACTGTGGGTGTCAATACTGGGCTCCAAAACTAATTTAGTGCTAGGAACGTGCTATCCACCAGAATGCTCAGGGTGAACTTGAGATGGAAGAAATCAGGGAGGTGTCCAAATGAGGAAGTGTTGTAATAATGGGTGACTTCAGTTACCCTCACACTGATTGGACAAATGTTTATTCTAGTCATGACAAAAGGTTAAATTTCTTGATGCCCTAAACAACTGTGCCCTCAAACAGTTGGTCATGGGACTGACCTGAGGGGAGGCAACCCTGGATTTAATCCTACGTAGTGGCACCCAGGACCTAGTATGAGATGTAAATGTTGTTGAACCAATTGGAAACAGTGAACATAGTGCCATCAGATTTAATAGATATTTAAGTGGAAAATTGCCCAGGAAGTCCAACACAGTCACACTGGACTTCAAAAGAGGAAATTTCCCTAAAATGAGGGAACTGGTGAAGAGGAAGTTGAAAGGGGGAGTCAAGAGGGTTAAATCCCTTCAAAATGCTTGGAGGTTACTCGAAACCACAATAACAGAAGCTCAGCTAAAATGTATACCACAGGTTAGGAAGGTAACACCAAGCCCAAGATGTCACCAACATGGTTAACAAGCAGTGTTAAGGAAGCTATTAGAGAAAAGAGGGCATCCTTCAGAAAACACATGTCTTGCCCAAGTGAGGAAAACAAAAGGGAACACAACCTTGCACAAAGGTGATGCAAGCAGACAATAAGAGATGCAAATAAGTATTTTGAAGACCATATCGCGAACAATATCAAGGCCAACAATAAAGAATTCTTTAACTATATCAGAAGCAGGAAACAAGCTAGTTGGACTGTTGGATGACAATGGAGCTAAAGGAGTACTTAAGGATGACAAGGAGATTGTAGAGAAGCTGAATGGATTCTTTTCATCTGTCTGCATTGCAGAAGATATAGGACAGATACTGTGCCTGAACTGATGTTTTCAGGAAGGGAGTGTGAGGAACTGAGGCAAATTGTGGTGACAAAAGATGAAGTTCTCCACCTTATTGATAAATTGAAAGGAAATAAATCATTGGGCCCAGATGGTATCCATCCTAGAGTTCTCAAATAACTCAAATATGAAATTGCAGATCTTCTATCGAAAATATGCAACATGTCCCCAAGATCAGCCTCTGCACCAGTTTTTAAAAAGGGATCCAGAAGGGATCTGGGAAATTACAGCCCAGTTAGCTTAATGTCTGTTCTGGGTAAATTGGTTGAAATAATTATTAAAGATAAAATTAGTAAGCATATGGAAGGACAGCCTCTGCTGAAAAAGAATCAACACGGCTTCTGCAAAGGTAAGCCCTGTCTCACTAACCTTTTAGAGTTCTTTGAGAGTGTCAACAGACATGTAGACAGCAGTGATCCTGTACTTGGACTTCCAAAAGGCTTTTGACAAAGTCCCTCACCAATGACTCCTGAGAAAACTTAGCAGTCATGGAATAAGAGGACAAGTCCTCTTATGGATCAGTAACTCATTAAAGAACAGAAAGCAGAGACTAGGAATAAATGGTAAATACTCCCAATGTAGGGATGTAAACAGTGGAGTCTCACAGGGATCTGTACTAGGACCAATGCTTTTCAACCTTTTCATAAATGAACTGGAATTTGGAGTGAACAGTGAAGTGGCCAAGTTTGCAGATAGCACCAAATTATTTAGGGTGGTTAAAACAAAAGGGGATTGTGAGGAACTCCAAAAGGATCTCTCCAAATGGCAAATGCGGTTCATTGTAAACAAATGTAAAGGGATGCACGTTGGGGCAAAAAAAAATCTCAATTTCAAGTATAGCCTGATGGGATCTGAGCTAGTGGTGACCGGCTGAAAATTACAACAGCTGCAGTTGTTTAGCTTGGAAAAAAGGAGAGTAAGAGGAGACATGACAGAAGTGTACACAATTATGCATGGTGTGGAGAATGTGGAGAGGGAGGAAAATGCTAGAACCTGGGGTCATCTCATGAAGATGATTTTTGGGAGATTCAGGACAGATAAAAGCAAGTATTTCTTCACCCAGTGCATAGTTAAACTATGGAATTTGTTACCAAAATATATATTGATGGCCACCAATTTGGATGGCTTTAAAGGAGGTTAGAGAAATTCCTAGAGAAGTCTATCAATGGCTACTAGGTTTGATGACTATGTGCTACCTCCAACACCAGAGGCAATATGCCTATGTGCACCAGTTGCTGGGGAACATGGGTGGGAGGGTGCTGTTGTGTTAATGCCCTGCTTGTGGGTTCCTGGTCGACAGCTGGTTGGCCACTGTGTGAACAGAATGCTGGACTAGATGGAACCGTGGTTGATCCAGCACAGCTCTTCTGATGATCTTATGTTCTTATGACTACAACTCCACATTGGCTGGGGACTATAGGAGTTGCAGGGGACCAGGTTAGGGAAGGCTCTTCGAGGCCATCTTTCCATCCTCAGAAATGGTGCAGACAGCTAGAGTTTGACATTGCTTTTTCTTTATTTTATCAAGGAAACAGGCAGCACAGCAGCTGAAGATGCTCATATTACCCCTTAGGACTTTACTGGCCCTTTGATGATGGTGGGGGGGGGAGGAGGATAAGTCTCCTGGATCCCCCCTCCCCTCTTTATCCAGTCTATATCTCTGGGTACTTTACACCAATGTCTAGCATCAGAGATTCCTAAGGAAACAATGTTGTTTCCATACCCCTGAGCTTCCAAGCTATCCCCCCATGCAGAGCTTTGCCCACAGCTTCTACAGGGTCTGTTGGCAAGTTCCCATTCAGTCTACCTATGCCTCACCCTTCTATACCGCTTCCCCACCACACATATAACCCTTACCTGCCCATTTCCCACTTGGGACAGATTTTGCTCGAGGTTCTCTTTGCTTTTGTTGTTGAGCAGCACTTGGGAGACATGAGTTCCTGCCTGGTCCAAGCTCCATCACAGTGATCTCTCCTGGCGGAAGACCACAGCCTGAGCTTGCAGAGCTGCCTCACAGAGACACCTCATCGAATCACAGAATCATAGAATAGTAGGGTTGGAAGGGGCCTACAAGGCCATCGAGTCCAACCCCCTGCTCAATGCAGGAATCCAAGTCAGAGCATCCCTGACAGATGGCTGTCCAGCCTCGTCTTGAATGCCTCCAGTGTGGGAGAGCACACCACCTCCCTAGGTAATTGGTTCCATTGTCATAGTGCTCTAACAGTCAGGAGATTTTCCTGATGTTCAGTCGGAATCTGGCTTCCTGTAACTTGAACCCATTATTCTGTATCCTGCACTCTGGGATGATCAAGAAGAGATCCTGGCCTTCCCCTCTGTGACAACCTTTCAAGTACTTGAAGAGCGCTATCATATCTCCCCTCAGTCTTCTCATCTCAAGGCTAAACATGCCCAGTTCTTTCAGTCTCTCTTCATAGGGCTTTGTTTCCAGTCCCCTGATCATCTTTGTTTCCCTCCTCTGAACTCTCTCCAATTTGTCTGCATCCTTCTTAAAGTGTGGTGCCCAGAACTGGACACAGTACTCCAGATGAGGCCAACCAGTGCTGAGTAGAGGGGAACTAGTATTTCCCGGGATTTGGAAGCTATGCTTCTATTAATGCATCCCAAAATAGCATTTGCCTTTTTTGCAGCCACATCACATTGTGGCTCATATTCAGCTTGTGATCGACCACAATTCCAAGATCCTTCTCACTTGTAGTGTTGTTGAGCCACGTATCCCCCATCTTGTGACTGTGGATTTGGTTTCTTTTTCCTAGGTGCAGAACTTGGCATTTATCCCTATTAAATGTCATTCTGTTGTTTTCTGCCCAGCTCTCCAGTCTATCCAGATCACTTTGAATTTTGTTTCTGTCTTCCAAAGTATTAGCTATCCCACTCAATTTTGTGTCATCTGCAAATTTGATCAGCATTCCCTGCACCTCCTCCTCCAAGTCATTCATAAAAATGTTGAAGAGCAGTGGGCCCAGGACTGAGCCCTGCGGTACCCCACTCGTTACCTCTCCCCAGTTTGAGAAGGTCCCATTGATAAGCACTCTTTGAGTCCAATTCTGTAGCCAACTGTGGATCCACCGGATCGTTGTTTCATTTAGCCCACTTTGAGCTAGTTTGCTCATCAGGATATCATGGGGCACTTTGTCAAAAGCTTTCTTGAAGTCGAAGTATATGATGTCTACAGCATTCCCACGGTCTACAAGGGAGGTTACTTGAACAAAAAATGAGATCAGATTCGTCTGGCAGGACTTGTTTTTGACAAATCCATGTTAGCTTCGAGTAATCACTGCATTGTTTTCAAGGTGCTTCCAGATGGATTGCTTTATCATCTGCTCCAGGATTTTCCCAGGGATTGATGTCAGACTGACTGGTCTGTAGTTCCCAGGTTCCTCCTTTTTACCCTTTTTGAAGGTAGGGACAACATTAGCCCTCCTCCAGTCATCTGGCACTTCACCCGTCCTCCATGATTTCTCAAAGAGAATAGACAGCAGTTCTGAGAGTTCTTCTGCCAGTTCCTTTATGACTCTAGGATGCAGTTCATCTGGCCCTGGAGATTTGAACTCATTTCAAGTAATTCGGTGTTCCTTGACCGTATGCCTATCGATCTCAAGCTGCAGTCCTGCCCCTTCAGCCTGTACTTTGCCTTTGCCAGGGGGGTCATAGACCCTCTTTTGGGAGAAGACTGAGCCAAAGTAGGAATTGAGCACCTCTGCCTTTTCTTTGTCATCTGTTATCATTTTGCCATCCTTAATTAATAGCTGAACCACCATTTCTTTCCTCTGCCTTTTACTATGCATGTAGCTGAAAAAAGCCTTTTTGTTGTTTTTAGCATCCCTCGCTAACATCAGCTCGTTCTCAGCTTTAGCCTTCCTGACACCATCCCTGCAATTCTGTGCTACCAGCCTGTACTCTTCCTTTGTTGCTTGGCCTTCTTTCCACTTCCTATATGTGTCCTTTTTTTGTTTTCAGGTCATCCCTAAGCTTTTTGTGAAGCCACATTGGCTTCTTCTGTTGTCTTCCACCTTTTCTTCTTGTTGGAATTGTTTGTGATTGTGCCTTGAGAATTTTCTTTTTTAAAAGCCCCCACCCATCTTGGACTCCTTTTCTCATTAGCATCGCTTGCCATGGGACCTTACTGATCATTGTTCTAAGTTTATTAAAATCAGCTTTCCTAAAATCCAGGGTACGCGTTTGACTACACTCGGCTTTTGCTTCAAGTCAAGGATAGCTGATCCTCTAGTTCCTTCCTCTACTTTCTGTAGGGGGAAGTTATCCACCACACAAGTCAGGAATTTCATGGAGGGGCCACGTTTTGCAGAATTTGTCTCCCAACAAATATCAGGGAAATTGAAGTCCCCCATTACTACTACATCATGCTTCCCTAAAACACTGGCTATTTGCTTTTCAAAAGTTTCATCCTCATCTTCTCCTTGATTGGGTGGCCGGTAGTAGACTCCGACCACCAGGTTCCTTTTATTCTTTGCTCCATTTATTTTGATCCAGATGCTCTCGATGGGGCTACCAAGCTCATCCTCCTGCATTTCTGTGCAGAGATATGTATTTTTCACATACAGTGCAACCCCACCTCCCTTTCTGTTCCTCCTGTTCTTTTTGAACAAGTTATATACTTCAATTGCTGTATTCCAGTTAGGAGAGTCATCCGACTAAGTCTCAGTTATACCTATCAAGTCATAATTTCCCTCCTGTATTAAGAGTTCAAGTTCGTTCTGTTTGTTTCCCATACTCTGGGCATTTGTATATAGACATCGAAGACCATGTGCTTCATAGTCTGGCTTTCTTCCTACATGTGTCTGAAGACTACTATTGGGTGCTATCAGAGCTGTTCTCTCCATTGCAGTGCATGCGCCTACGTCCATTGTTACCCCCAACATTACATCTCCCTTCCCCATAGGATTCAGTTTAAAGCCCTCCTGATGAAGTTCTTCATGCTGTGGCCAAACACATTCTTCCCAGCCTTTGTGAGGTGCAACCTGTCCCTTGCCAACAGCCCATCTTCCAGGAAGTATAGCTCGTGGTCCCAGAATCCAAATCTCTCTCGTCAGCATCACCTTCGTAGCCAGTCATTCACCCGGAGTATTTTTCGTTCCCTTTCTATCCCTCTTCTAACTCCTGGAAGGATGGATGAGAAAACTATCTGGGCCACAAAGTACTTGAGTTTCCTTCCCAAAGCTTCAAAGTCTGACTGACGTGATGTCTTCGTAGCTCCGCTTGGCAGTATCATTTGTTCCCACATGGATGAGAAGAAAGGGATACCTGTCAGTGGGCTTTATGAGTGCAAGCAACCGTTCAGTCACGTCTCTAATCCGTCTTCCTGGGAGACAACATGCCTGGCGAGTCCACGGGTCTTCGCGACATACTTGGGTCTCGATCCCACGCAGCAAGGAGTCTCCCACTACTACCACTCTTCTCTTCTTCTTGTTGTAGGCCTGGGTTTCATCGCCTCTGTTTGACTGACCTTCAGCCTCTTGCTCACTCTCATGTAGGTTTCCCTGTGATTCTTCCTCTGCAGGCTGTCCTCCAGTCTCATCCGCAAGTACCTGGAATCGGTTCCACAGCTCCACTGCTTCCACTGGTGCAGAGTGGCGTCTAGTTCTTCTTCTCCTAACTGTCACCCTTTTCCAAGGAGTATCCTCTACTCCATTTTTCTTCACCTCAGCATTTCCCACTGCCTCATCTTGCTGTTGCTCTTCAAGCTTCTGGTCTTCCCTTTGCTGCTGTAGTTCCCCCATTCTGTCCAAGAACTCTTCGTGTTCTCTTATTCCCCGGAGGGTCGACAGTCGCCGCTCCAGTCCACTTACTTCTTCTTCCAGCAGCGTGATCAACTTGCACTTGTTGCAGGTGTAGGCCATGTTGTTCTCAGGCAAGAAAACAAACACTGCACACACCGTGCAGGTCACCACCACTGGAGAGTCTTGTCCTTCCATTGCCTCTTTTCCCTTTTTGTGTCTAGCTTTGTGATTGTTAGATTAGCCTGTGCCTGCTCCTGTACTCAGTAGAGGTTAAAAGCAGAGTCCCACTGGGGTGGAAGTGTGTGTTACAAGACAAATAAATGAAAAAAGTTAGTTAAAAAATGAAAAAAAAAGTGTTAGGGGCCTCCCCCTTGACCTCCCCTGGCCAACTCCTGTTTGCTCCCCCTGTCAGGTTGCTCTGGTCGCTCGCTCTCTGGGAGCTTGCTTGCTTCTGTAGTCCCTGGAGCAGCTGGAGCAGCTTGCTCACCTGATTCATCACCACAGTGCAAAGTATGTGATTTGCCCTCAAGCTCTCAGAGTTCAGCAAGAGAGCACATGCATTGCATGTATAACGTTCTAGGTTCAGTCCCTGGCATCTCCAACTGAGCGATATCACATACCAGGCTTGGGAACGATCTCTGCCTGTGGATCTTGGAGAGTCACTGCCTGTGAGAATAGACAGTACTGGCTGGAATATGTTTACGTAAAGCCACCTGCTGCGGGTGGCCTCTTGGGTCTTGCCCACCAGGCTTCATAGCTATGCAGCTGACCCAGGGAATACTTTGTTTCTTTTCGTATTTTTTAAAATGGAAGTTTTTCAAGCAATTCAAATGTCCATCTGTTTCTAAATTATAAATACTGGAAATAGTTCAGTATTAACAGCCAGACATTCAGAAATAAAATAGGCAGGACCAAAACTGCATGAAAATTGATTGCACACCAAGGACATTCTAAAAAATGAAACTGCTAATGTAGATTATGGCTGGGGCAATGTTGACAAGTGTAGTGTTTGCAGCAGTGGCAGTGCTCTGAGGAGCTCTCTAAGCAGCCCTGGGTGACTGGCTTTAGCCACCACTTTAATTTCCCACAATGCCCCTGACATAGCAACACTCCATGGTATTGTAGGAAATTAAAATGGTGATTAACCCCAGTCACCCAGCGCTGCTCACAGTACTGGGCTAGGAAAAAATAATATTGTAAATGAGGTACCAGGCATCAGCCTCAGCAGCTGCCTAAAGGTGTCAGGTATTGATTCTGGCCTTGGCCTCCCAAGTCCTAGCTCATCACTTAAGAATAAAAGAAAACCCATGCTAGATCAGACCAAAGGCCTATCTAGTCCAGCATTCTGTTCATACAGTGGCCAAACAGCTGCCCATAGGAAACCCACAAGCAGGACTCATGGGTGGGACAGTGCAACACCACCCTCCCACCCATGTTCCCCAGGAACTGGAGGACACAGACATACTGTCTCTGGTCCTGGAGGTATCATATAGTCATCAGGACTATTAGCCATTGATAACCTTATCCTTCATTAATTTGTCTCAACCCCTTTTAAAGCCATCCAAACTGGTGGCCATCACTACATCTTGTGGAAACAAATTCCATAGTTTAGCTTTGTGAAGAAGTACTTCCTTTTATCTGTCCTGAATCTCCCACCATTCAGCTTCATGGGATGATGCTAGGTTCTAGTGTTATGAGAGAGGGAGCCACTACACTCTAGCCAATACACTAGAGGACCCCAACGCACCCACGGACACCTCCAGTGGCACCCAGACAGCTCTTCACTCCTCCTTGCCCCCTTCAAAAAATATTTTTAATAAAACAATTGAAAAATGTTAGGGCACCAAGTTCCCCTTCCTGTTCCTGAACTTGCGACTGATCAGCTGTTCAGCAGGCATGAACAGAAAGAAAGGCAAAGCGGGTATGGAGGGGAGAGAAGGAGCAAGGCTAGAGGCTGTGGGGGACAGGGGTGAGAAACAGTGAAGTAAAGAGGTGCTGGCGGGGAACAGCGAGGCTAGAGGCTGGGGGGAGAGGACAGAAACAGTGAGGTAAAGAGGAGCTGGGGGGAACAGTGAGGCTAGAGGCTGGGGGGGAAGAGGGGAGAGAAACAGTGAGGTAAAGAGCTGCTGGGTGGAACAGCGAGGCTAGAGGCTGGGGGGGAAGAGGGGAGGGAAACAGTGAGGTAAAGAGCTGCTGGGTGGAACAGCGAGGCTAGAGGCTGGGGGGGAAGAGGGGAGGGAAACAGTGAGGTAAAGAGGTGCTGGGGGGGAACAGCGAGGCTAGAGGCTGGGGGGAAAGAGGGGAGAGAAACAGCGAGGTAAAGAGGTGCTGGGGGGGAACAGCGAGGCTAGAGGCTGGGTGGGAGGGGACAAAAACAGTGAGGTAAAGAGAGGTGCCGGGGGGGGCGGGGGGAACAGCGAGGCTAATGGTTGGGAGTGGAGAGAAACAGCAAGATAAAGGGGTTAGTGGGCAAGAAAGAACAAGGCTAGGGAGAGAAATAGTGAGGAAAGGGGTTGGGGGAGATAAATAACTAGGCTAGAGGCTGGGAGTGGGGAAAGAGAGAGAGAACAAAGGGAAAAGGTCTGTGTGAACCAAAGAAGACTGGGCTGCCCAGGAAGCAACTCTTTCCATTTTCCCCTCCCTCCCTGCCTCTAGCCTCACTATTTCTCTCTCCTCTACCCCACCTCTTGACTAGCCAGGGCCTCACCACAGTCATTATGTGTCCAGCCGCATCCTCCATGGGAGACATTTTGTGGTGGTGCCCACAGCAGCTTCTCAAATTCCCAAATGTGCCCACAGGTCCAAAAAGGCGGCGGCAGCGGGGGGGGGGGGGCTGAACTACACCAGATTGGTTATAAGTGGCTAGAACTAGCATTAAAAAAAAATCAAGCTGGTGTGTGTGCGTGTGTGTGCGCATGTGTGCGTGTGTGCATGTATTTACGCATGCATGTGTATGCAGAGAGAGAGATGGAGGAGAGACAAAGAGAGAAATTTATAGTGTTTCATATATAATTTCTTATTTATTTAACATCTAAAATATACTATTCATGTAGACAATTTATCAAATTCATGATGTGTCATTCAGAAACGCCTTGGAAAAACACTAAAGGCTGGAGTGCATGGAATGATTAAAAACACAACAACAGTTGACAAACTCGTTACCCATTCCTGAGGCAATTAGAGCCAACATGAAAAAGAAGCTAATTAGCACTGGAGTTTTCAAAGGTAAAGTACATCTTCCTCCATTCTTGAACTTTATTGTAGCTTGTAAAACTGCTTTAGAGACCCCAGGGTCTGTGCTCACACAATAAGTAGGACCTGAATGGCCAACCATTTAAAACATTTCAAAAAGCATCCATTATGGCGCAACTCTCAAAGCACATGGCCAAAAAGAAAAAAAGAGGATAATCAAGTAATATAATTTAAAAGCATTATTCTGCTTTGGGTCCTGTTCAACATTTCAGTGTGCTTGCTTTCAATAAAACAGAAGTTTTGTTCCACAAATAAAAGTAACAGAACATAAAGACTGATTACTTTCTATAATCACCTCCTCTTGGGTCAATATACAGAACTATATAGAACAATGCAGGGCATCTCTGATCATGCTTAAATATTGTATTTATTTATTTGTGATATTTATATACTGCTAAATATAATAAAATCCCTAAGTGGTTGCCCCTTTGAAGGCTACCATGACCAGAAACAGGAAAAGATAACAGCTCTTTAACAATAGTTAAACATTCTCTAGTGTAATGACAAACCATGGCTTGACGTTATGTGCAAAAGCTGTAGCAAACCTTGGTCTCACACAAGGGGAAGAGAAGAGGCGATTCCATTCATGGAGATCTTCCAGATGGACAGCTGCTAGTGCTACCAATCAAAAAGCACAGTGCAGCTATTCCGTCTTTTTCCTCCTTAACAGATGTTTTGTGGGGAAATAAAATATGGAAGCATTGGAAAAACATGGAACAGCTACACATGGGATACATCATCTGGATCCCCCATAAAATTCTGGAAATGAGGCATTGTGATTTTATAATAAAAACCTCGTCTGGAAGCAACAAGCCGCAATATCTCATTTTGTGATAAGTGCTGTTTGCCACTAGAACAGACAGAATTCCCTTGCTGGAAGTATTTAAGCAGAGGCTGGATGGCTATCTGGTAGAGATGCTGTAGTTGCATCCTGCATTGCAGATCCTGTATCGACCAAAGGGTTCGATTAGATGACCTCCAAGGTCCCTTCCAAGCCTATGCTACTTCAGACTGCAGGTGAAGGGGGTCACAGGATTGAAAGCTCCTGCCTCCCTCTCATTAAAAAAAAATAAAAATTCCACACACATGGAAAACTAGCAGTGGGAAGCCTAGCCTAGACCTGTCACCCTGACAGGTTACATTTCTAAGGGCACTGTTTTGGTGGTGGTGGTGGTAGGGGTTAAATGTGGGAGAGCATTTTACCATGCAATCCCTCACTGGAATTCTGAAGTCGCACACTCCCAGAAGGATGTACCACTTTTTTTTTGCAAATATGTTCCTCAAGGTTTACAGAATTTCACAGTGAATAAGATATCAGTCTCTTTCCAGATTTTTTTTTAGAGCTTTTCTACACGAGGCATTTATTGTGCGCACATGATTCCTTACTCACAGTTGTTTACAGGTTCTTGGGCTAGGAAAAGAGATAGTGGGCTAGGAGAAGAGATAGTGGCTGTCTTTCTCCCCCCCCCAGTGCTATTGTTGTCCTCCCCCCTTATTCTGGCTTCCGACCGACCCAGAAAGGTGGGCTAGAAGAAGAAGTAGTGGCTGGCTGGCTTCCCAATCGAAGGCACTTTTAATACCCATTGAAATCCTAACTGTCAAGCCTTTCTCCTGTGTGGCTGTGAAGGGAGACCCAAGTAAATGCACTGAAGGGGATGCACGCCTATGCATGCCTACTCAGAAGCAAGCCACACAGATTTCAATGGCACTTACTCCCAGGAAAGGAAAGCCATACAGCCAATGAGTTGACTCAGAAGTAACACCCCCTAGCACATGCCCACACAAAGTGGGACAAAGTGCTAAAGGGGAAATACACAGGGAGGAAATGGCGAACAGAGCCAGTGGATGAGATACTAGTTGTGCATCTCTTCATCTCTGCCTCCCTCACCCCCCCCCCTTCTGCTCTGGTCCAGCCGTTTTGTTTTTTTCCCTTTAAAGTGAGTTTTAAAGCGCACTTTCACTTTCCTCCCCTTTTAAACCCTTTCTTCCCCTAAAGTGGGGGATGCGATTTAGACTTAACGACTTAATGACTCTCAATGACTCTCCATCTGGGCTTCACTACTCTGTGAAGCCCTCTTTGCAGCTCTCCTGATTTCCCTGCCACTACCTTGACTGGGAACTTCATAGAGATACCCAGCATGGGCAGATGCTGCACTTGTATGCCAGGGGTGCTTATGAGTGAACCTCTTCATCTCTGCCTGACTGCTCCCTCCAGTATCATCTCCCTCTAAACTGGGGATGTGCCTTAACAACTCTCCATCTCTGTCAGGAGCACCGTGGCGGCCTCTTTCAGTCTACTCCAATAGCTAACTCAAGACACAGACAAAAGGATTCTTTTCAAGGCTTTAATCCTTTTACAACTTAATGACTCTTTCAGATGCTAATCACCAGCGACTAAGCAAGGAACAGCAGAGTAGCCTATGCTCCGGGTTAGGCAGTTGGTCCCTGTTTGAAGGAGAATTACGGGAAGACCCTGAACTTATGGGCTAGGGAGAGTTCCTCCCTCTTTCCCTTGGGTCCTCGGGATGCGACCGGTGCTTGTGCGCCAAATGAGCACTACGCCTCCTTTCTGCGCCCTCCAGCTGTCGTCGCTCCCAGTGTCGGCGTCGAGCATCCAGCAAGCCCCCCTCCTGCACTCTCTCGCTGCCAGGATCACTATCTATCTCAGGAATGCTGGCAGGAGGAATCTCTGCCAGCTGCTGTGCCTGTGAGAGATGAGCGCGCTCTTCTCCCACCAATTGCTGTTCTTCCTCAGAATCAGAACGGCTCTGGGGTTCTATGGGCTCAGTTTCCACCCTGACAGTCTCTCCGTGAAGCCTCCTTTCGGCTCTCCTGATTTCCCTCCCACCACCTTGACTGGGAACTTCATAGGGATACCCAGGGTGGGAGGACACTGCACTTTTATGCCAGGGGTGCTTATGTGTGCATCTCTTCATCTCTGCCTGACTGCTCTCTCCAGTATCATCTCCCCCTCTCCTTCACACGCAGCTGCTTCCGGTGAGGACACGGGCAGGTGAGTGACACACCCGCAAGGGCCAGGCTACATGCCCCATAGGCAGGACTATGATACTGAGCCCAGTGTGGTTGTGGAAACAGGCCAGTAATGGAGCTGAAGTAAGCAGGAAAATTTGGACTATAACCAGTCTCAGAAGAAATGGTTTTTCCACGATAAAATGGAGGGCTGGGGCTGAATAGCCACAGTGTCATGGAAACACAGAGACCTCACTGCACAGCCAGGGTGGAGTAAATCGCTGGTAGAAACACAGCCTTTTATAAATGTTTGTAAGCTGCTTCGAGGACTCTTGTTGAAAAATGAGATATAAATCTACTAAATAAAGTAAATAAGACATGTGACTGCCACCTACACCCATAAAATCCAATGTGCATAGGTTAAAATTATACGACTGATTGCTGAATTTAAGTGAGGAATTCAATAATGTGAGCTTAGCCTACGGATGTTTGACTTTATGCACACAGATGGCATTTCTGTGTTCCATCCCCAGGTGGACGTGTGGGGCAGTGGAACTTGGGAGGGGTGGAAGCACACTCGCTCTCCTCTGCATGGTGGGACACACTGGGGAAGCAGCATCGTCTGATCTGGCTTGTTCTTCTCTGTGGACATTGGGCATGCTGAGGGGACAGTGGCAGGAGGCATGAGCCTGATTACTATCTATTTCTGCCCACGTAATACTTCAGAAAGCCAACGCTTCACGGGTACTCAGTGCAAGAACACAGATTCACTTTGCCATTCACACATTTACACTATTCATACCTTTTCTGACATGGTCATTAGCAGTTTTGTCAGGAAAAAGTAATCTATGAAGCTACCTGAGCCACTGGCCTCCTTCAGCGGAAGTACCCTCATTCCAGTTCTCCACCTAAAACATTTGAACAGCGGCGGCTGGTGCCCACTGGGGCTGGTGGGACGGAGGACAGGGCAGATATTCAATATTCCACTGAGACTGCCAGAGGAGGACAGGAGAAGAGCATATGTGGCACTTGGAAGCAGTGGAGCAAATGTACCTGGTTGTGTGTGTGTGTGGGGGGGGAATCATTCCGCCACCAGTGGGTGTGGGGGGCAGGCAGGGGGGCAGTGCCCCATTTGCTCCAAATATAGAGCCACCTCTGAATTTGAACAACCATCCCCAGTGCCATGATACCTCTAAACAACATTTCTGCCTCTTCCAGCAGTTTTCCCAAACCATCTCACACGAGATACTTAGGGTAAAAATAAAGAAATTTAGGGCAGTCACAGTAGATGCTTTCTACATAGTGTGGACCTGGCTTTGCAACCCGCAGTACAGACACACATAACTAGCTCACTGAATGCTGGATCTTGCCCCTCCTGTTGTGCACCAGGCAAGCTGTCTTGACTTTTCACTTTTTTTATCAACAGGGACATGTAAATTTACTTGCATGTTCTTCATTAATCTTACCCCAGAAAACAAAAGAACATTTTTTAATGTTGCAAAATTGCTCAGGGAATGGATGATGAGGTATATTGGTCACAGCCACAAGCCAATAAGCGGTCTTTACAGCCAGCTTTGCCTCACAAATCCTCAGTCCAGGAGATGAAAAGGTGTAGTTTCCAGAGCTTGCTTCAGAAGAAGAAGAAAAACTATGCATGTTTACAGAGCAGCGGAAACACAATCAAGCTGCCTCTGTGCTCCGCTTACCATACAATCCTAAGCATGTTTATGCAGAAGTACTGTTGAGTCCAGTGAGACTTACTCCCTAGTAAAAATCCAACTAAGCATGACTTTGAGCACATGTTTGAATCATGTGCTTGTGACTGATGACATCTAAATTTATGAAAAGCAGCTGGTAGGGGGCAATATGGATCAGGACCATAGCATGGAGAAGCATGGCTTAACCCTCTACCTTGTGCTGTTTTACTGACCCCCTCCCTTAAGGTGCTATTTGCACTTATTTTAAAATTGGGACTGTGGGGGTGGGTTCATCAGGAAAACAGAATGGGGAGAAAGGGTTAAATCCACCCCGATTCCATGGCCTCAATCTGGATTGGGGGGTCTTGCTGCTGCAGTGTGCAATCACAAGCTCGTGATTCAAAAACATGCTTGAACTCATGTCCAGCTGGGCCCGGAGATGCTTAAGATTGCTGCAGCCTTAAATCATGACGCCTGTCTTTGTCTGTGGATTGACATGAACCCCATCCAAATATAAACACCCTGAGTCACCTACACATGCCCTCCCCTGCCATAAGTGCCATATACTCACAAAATCTTGGTGCTCTGTGGGAGGTTGGGAATGTAATTTGTTTCCATGCAGGTGATTTTGTATTCATTCCATTTCGAGCAGTCACACAGGGATGACGGGCACATCTCTGTGCCTCTACTTCTCCGTCCCATTTCCAGCAAAAGTAGCAGCAGAAAAAATTCTGGTAGCCACAGCATCTTCCTGAGCCTACTGCTGCGGTGACTTCATTGTCCTGTACAACCCTTCTCCACAGAAAGAGGAGAAGGGGGAACCAGGTTCCTTTCCCTCAGAATAGGACAGAGGAAAGCCTGTGTCTCCTAAGAAATAACGCTTCCTCCTGCTTCTCCCTAAAAGGAAACAGAGCATAATAAGAAAAAGCATAAAAAGAGGATGTAATAGGCACACCAATCCCCTACAACTACCTCCCTACTGAATCTACCAGCTACTATTCCCATCATCACTACCACTACCACTAGTAACCTATTTCTCTAGATAAGATCTACCATATAGCTGGCATTGTCCCGCCTGCTGTTCATAGAGAAGCAGCAGCATACAAAGAGAGGCGTAAATCCTCAATATCCAAACAACACCCTCTTTACAGCCTACAACCAGCTCCTCAGAGATTAAATTCCAGGAAAAGCTTCCTCAGATTGACGGAGGACTTTGATGAATTCAAAAGTAGAATGGACTTATGGAAAGCTACAAAGAATTAACACTGGAGGGAACCAGCAGAGGAGCCAGCACCCGGTTCCGATGAAAGCTGGGAAGTTTGGAAGTCATTGAATAGACTGCGCATGGGTGCAACAAGTTCTAGAGACGCTTTGAATAAATGGGGTTATCCAGTGATCTCTGCCCTATGCGACTGCGGAGACTTGCAGACAACAACACATATGTATACTTGTCCTTTGCGCCCTGACCAATGTACACATGAGGACCTTATGACAGTGCGAGAGAACGCAATTAACGTTGCTAGTTCGGGGGCAAGATTTGTCTAATTTCTATATATTTCAACTTCTACATTTTATATTTTAAATGCTATGTGTTATAGTATGTTTTTTTAATTGTGATGCTTCTGACACGAATAAATAAATAATACTAGCTCCATATATCTTCTCCCATCCCAGGGAGTTTCATAAAGCTAAAAGAACAAAAACACAGCTGTTCAGATTGGTATTGCTCCCAATGTGTTTCTAAAAACCCTTGCTTTATTAAGGGGAAAAGTTTGTCTGCTGAATCAGTGAATCAAAATCCACAATGCTTTAATAGAACTTACATCCCTAAACAGTATTCCACTGGACATCCTCACCTTGCTTTCCCATCCACAATCCTCTTGTAAATAGATTCCACCAGATTGACCTGAATTATATGACAATCCCAGGATGTCCTACCTACCACTCTTCCTACACCACAGTCTTTCACACTGGCTGCCTTCTTATACTGTTCTCACTTCCCCACATCAATGATTTTACAGACCAATTTTCAAAAATGGACAAGAGGAATCCTAGAATGATAGCACTGTGTGGTTCAAGATAAAGAAAAGAGGGGGGTTCATTTTATTTGACTTGAGATTATATTATTCCAGCAATATCAAACATGCTGAACTGTGAGTAAGGATGCTGGAGAAATTTAAGATGGTCTAAAATGAACTTGGATTTCTAAGAATTCGACCTGCGGAATCTGCTGTGGACCGACCTCCTCAATCTGTGCAGAGTCCGTGGACTTTCGGATCTTTTTTTTTTTACTTTCCCAAAATGTACGCATATTTATTCATAGGAAAAGATGCATATTTCTGCTGAGACTCGTAAATATACATGGGGAAAAGTTGAATGGGATGGGGGACAATACGCTAAATGTTATGTACTAAGGTAAATTATGTAAATTGTTGCGAACCCTTTTATGGAATTATTTGTGTATTTTTCCTCATAAACGAAAAAAAAAATCGAATCTGTCTGTGAACGGATGACAGAACAAAAGCGCCTGATAGTCCAAGAGACACAGAGTGGACTTTACACAATCGGTACATCCCTAACTGTGAGTGCTTCCAGAAAGAGGTCTCTTAGTACTACCATTCAAAAGGCACTGTGCCGCTATTCTATCTTTTCCTCTTAACATGTTTTTTGTGTGGAAAGAAATCAGATGGAAGAAGCAGTGGGAAAACACAGGAGGGTTACAAGATGAAGACAATGACTTCTGGACCTTCTGTAAAATTCTATGAATGAGGCAGGGTGATTGCATGATAAAAGCCTCATCTGGATGCACCCTGTGAGCATGTACATGATCAAGCAATGAGAAATTGTACCCAAGAATACATGACATGCAAATTAAATCCTTTGCTCTCAGTAAGGAAAGCAGATTGTCCAAATTAAGGAAAATGAAATAATACATGATCAATTATGCTGAGAATCTGGCAAACACAGTTTAATTTCAAGTCCATCAAAGTCACTAATAGCTTCAAGTAGTTAATGATCCAGAATTTAATTTGTTGAACATTAAAAAAATACATGGTTTATACTGTTAGGAAGGATCTAATTATAAATAATCACTTTTTGTCATATGGATGAATATGAAATGAGTTGTCGTCAGACAGAGATCCAAGATGGCTTGAATATTTTGAGGTAAGACCGTAGCAAACCGTAGATTAAGAGCAAGTTGTTGAAAGATTAACAGTGCAATCCTATACTAGTCTACTCAGAAGTAAGTCCAACTGAATTCAGTGGACTTATTCCCAGGCACGTATGTATAGGATTGCAGCCTTAGTTGTCAATAAAACAAGTCACAGACTTTCAAAAATATATAAATTACTGTTAAAACTAAAATGTGAGCCAGAACAGGTTAAAATATAAGTAACTGAAAAACTTTAAGAGTTTAGAAATATCCCCAATACTTGTGAAAGCTGGGGAATATTTCTGGAAAGAAAATCACCCAGTTTCTTTATGTAGAAATGAGACAGAGAATTGTTATAAAAAACTAATGATGCAATGGTTTGACTTCCAAAAAGCTACGTAAAATGAATAGCCCAATCTACTGAAAATGTAAATCTCAAGTAACTACTCTTACTTGACCTGCTCAAAAGAAAAGAATATTGGGATGCTATTTTGAGAAGAGTGGAATAATGGGGTTGAAATTCAGTTAAATCCTTGATTTTTTCCCCAACTAGTATTAAGAATATGAAATCTCAACATAGGGAATTTTTTTGCTTATATTGCTGTGTCAGCTAGGATACAATTTCTTAAGTATTCGAAACACGAAAAAACACGTAAGAGTAATTAACCATTTCCCAAACTTTGGAACTATTCATTATTGCCAAAGTCAACAGAGTATGTTAGTGTCAAGGATGAGAGATTAAAACCGGACATGTTTAATCAGAAATAGGGAACGGAAAACAGATTATACAATATTTTTGACATGGCATAATGTTTACACCGCAACGCTATGCATGTCTACTCAAGTAGTAAGTGCCACTGTGTACAGTGGGATTTACTCTTACGTAAGAGTGCATATAGGATTGTACCCAGAGGTTTATTTATGCAGATGTAATTAATTCGTGTTTCAAGAAAGCAACAGGAAGGGTACTATCCAATGTTAGTCCTACGTAGAGGAGACCCACTGAAATGAATGAGGCTTAAATTAGTCACAACTAACAAATCTTATTCATTTTAATGGGTCTACTTTACGTAGGGCTAACACTGGATACTACCCTAACTTCCCAGATGAAGTTTGACAGGGATTTTCCTAACAAGGACACGGGGCACTGCTGTTCTTTCCTCTCTTAATGACTGACTTCCCTGGCGATCAGCTTTCCCCACCTTGGTGCCCTCCTGATGTGTTGGACTACAATTCCCAGCACTCACGGCAGTCAGCATGGGCATCTGTCTGGGGGTGATGGGAGTTGTAGTCCAACACATGTGGAGAGCGCCAGGTTGGAGGAGGCTGTGCCTAGACATTAAGCAGAGAAATAGCCCCCTCCAGCACTGCCCCTTAGATATTGCTCCCGCCGGCTCAAATCCAACGTAAGCTCTACTTAGAGTAGACCCATTGAAATGAATGGGACTTAGGTTAGGCATGTTTACCTTACGTCCCATTCGTTTCAATGGGTCTACTCTAAGTGGGATTTTACCCTTCGTTTCCTAGTCGGCAGCTCCCCTCCGTCCTGGTCTCTTCCCTTGACCGCCTCCTCCAAAGTTGACACCCAGGACAGGTCACCGCAGGAAGAACCCTGACGTTGCGCAGGATGCCCGCGCGTCCAAGAGGCGGCTGCTCCCCGAAGCAGCGACTCCGGGCTTGGCTCCCAGAGCGCCCGCCTGCCCGGACGAGGCTCCCCTGCCCAGGAGCCGCACGCGCGCTCCTCCTCCTCACCGGGGCTCCCAACTTTGCGAGATGCGCTGCCGGGGTGCCGGGCTCCCTGGTCCTCCGCTCCGCCGCTCCGCCAGGACTGAGCCCTGGGCGAGAGGCTGCGCAGGTCGCGCCCAAAGTCCCACCGGGCATCGGGGATGCTCTCGCGTCAAAGGCGCCACCGGCCGCTCGCTGGACGGCGGCGAGACGGCGCCGGGACCTTCGCAACGAGCCGGCTCCCCTCCACCCGCCGAAGCAGCCCGCCAGCCGCGCCAGCTTCTGGGCTGGCCCGCGGCTGCCATCTAGCGGTGACTGCAGGGACTGCGCTCAGCAAAAGCCCTTCGGCCAGGCATGCGGGTGTTGTCGTTTATTCGGTCAGTCGCTTCCGACTCTTCGTGACTTCATGGACCAGCCCACGCCAGAGCTTCCTGTCGGCCGTCGCCACCCCCAGCTCCCCCAAGGTCGAGTCCGTCACCTCCAGAATATCATCCATCCATCTTGCCCTTGGTCGGCCCCTCTTCCTTTTGCCTTCCACTTTCCCTAGCATCAGCATCTTCTCCAGGGTATACTGTCTTCTCATGATGTGGCCAAAGTACTTCAGTTTTGCCTTTAAGATCATTCCCACAAGTGAGTAGGGGTGCACGAAACCCACTTACCTGGTCTCGCAGCTTTTCGCGGTGGGGGGGAGGCGCTTCGCTGCTCTCCCCCTGAAGTTCAGGCCGGGGGGGGAGGCTTCCCGCCTCGCCCGGCTGAAATTCAGGCCGGGGGGGAGGCTTCCTGCCTCGCCCGGCCGAAATTCAGGCCGGGGAGGAGGCGCCTCGCCCGGCTGCGAAATTAAAAGTTAAAAAAAAAAAAAACGCCCCCGTGATAGGCTACGTGACGATTAACGTAGCCTATCACGGCTAGATCTGCAAAGTCAGCCGTGATAGGCTACGTAAATCGTCACGTAGCCTATCACGGGTGACTTTAAAAAAAAAAAGCACGTACGCAAATGGCGGCCCCCATAGGGAGCCGCCATTCCCGTTCCTTATTTGGTCCCTGTAGTCTACGTAAATCTTTACGTAGACTACAGCGACCAAATAAGGAACAGGAATGGCAGCTCCCTATGGGGGCCGCCATTATCCGTACGCGCTTTTTTTTTTTAAAGTCACCCGTGATAGGCTACGTGACGATTTACGTAGCCTATCACAGCTGACTTTGCAGATCTAGCCGTGATAGGCTACGTTAATCGTCACGTAGCCTATCACGGGGGCAGTTTTTTTTTTTTTAGTTTTATTGGAATGGCGGCGGCGGCAGCCGGTCGAAAGATCGGCGGCCGCCCCCGCCCCTGACGAAGACCCGACGAACCGCCGCCGGGACCCGCTGCCGGGAGGGACATTCGGGAAAGGTAAGTCCCGTCCCGGGGGGGGGGGTGCGGGTGCGGAGAATTTCTCCCCGAAACTTGTTCGGGGGGCCGAACACGTTGGCGCTCGGCCCCCCGAAGTTTCGGGGAGAAATTCTCCGCCAACCCTACAAGTGAGCAGTCTGGCTTTATTTCCTGGAGTATGGACTGGTTTGATCTTCTTGCAGTCCAAGTCACTCTCAGAATTTTCCTCCAGCACCACAGTTCAAAAGCATCTATCTTCCTTTCCTCAGCCTTCCTTATGGTCCAGCTCTCACAGCCATAGCTTACTACGGGGAATACCATTGCTTTAACTATGCGGACCTTTGTTGTCAGTGTGATGTCTGTGCTGTTCACTATTTTATCAAGATTTGTAATTGCTGTCCTCCCAAGAAGTAAATGTCTTCTGATTTCCTGGCTGCAGTCACCATCTGCAGTAATCTTTGCGCCTAGAAAGACAAAGTCTGTCACTGCCTCCACGTTTTCTCCCTCTGTTTGCCAGTTATCAATCAAGCTGGTTGCCATAATCTTGGATTTTTTGAGGTTTAACTGCAACCCAGGCATGCGGGTAGGAGCGCGTTAATGCGTAAGAACATGAGAAGAGCCGTGCTGGATCAGAACAAGGGTCCAGCATTCTGTTCACACAGTGGCCAGCCAGCTGCCCCAGTTGGGAAACCCACAAGCAGGACATGAGTGCAACAGCACCTTCCCACCCAAGTTCCCCAGCAACTCGCGTACGGAAGTGTACTGCCTCTGATACTGGAGGTGGCAAAAGCCATCAGGACTAGTAGCCATTGATAGCCTCCTCCTCCAGAAATTTATCTAACCCCATTCTAAAGCCATCCAAATTGGTGGCCCTTGCTACATCTTGTGGCAGCTAATTCCATAGCTTAGCTATGCGCTCAGTGAAGAAGGACGTCCTTTTATCTGTCCTGAATCTCCCACCGATCAGCTCTATGGGAGGACCCCAGGTTCTAGCATTACGAGAGAGGGAGAACTATACCACCCATCCGGGACTGGCCCAAGACATTTTGCTGCCTGAGGTGAGGGACAATATGGTGCCCCTTTCCACATACAGGCACCAATGAAAGACCCGCCCCTTTACGCAGGCCTTTCCAGAGGGATTGTGCTGCCCAGTTTGCATGCTTATTCTGCTGTTTTGAGTACCTGGTTTTAACGTTGTATAATATTTTTATAAATGCTTTATGCAATGTCCTTTATAAATGGTTTATATTAATAGCATCATTCCACAAACTCAAATAGTGCTAGTGGAGCTCTGAATCATTCCACTGCATGTCTGCGCATTATGTTTGCACAACCAGCTGCACCACCACAGTTGTGCTAATGTAACTTTGGCTGGATTCTCCTCTTGCACATGGTTCCCAACACCATTTGCGCTAGTGGAATGACACAGCTGGATACTGCCCAATGTTTCTCTAATCATTATGACGTGTTTTAAACTTTATTTGTAAACCACTTAGAAATATTTAATACACACACACATATATAGTAAGCGACATATACATTTATTAAATAAATAATATATAATTCAGAAGCTGACTGGATGTGTAGTTGAGTCTTACTTCAACACCGGTGACTGGACAGCATCTTTCACTGCACCTGAGAGTCTAACTTTGGGAGCAATCCTATGTGGATCGACAGTCGCCTCCGACCCTGGGGACGACTGCCTATCCGGTGCAGGGCAGGAGGAGCAGTGAGGAGCGGATCTCCTCCTCGCTCCCCTTGCCCTGCTTTTGCAGCTAGACAGTCAATTTCGGCTGTCTAGCCACAGGACCTCGGAGTGTGGGAAGTGGTGGCCGGACGACACAAAGAATGTGTCATACTGGCATTTCCGACCTCCCCACCCCACCCCTGGGAATGCTCTGTTTTTGCCACTCCGCACTGCTGTTACGAGTGCAGAGCACAGGGCCAATCCAAGCGGGGGTGAGGGTCGGTTCTCTGGGAACCAACCTATCCTATGGCCATCTAGCCGTTGACTAGTGGCCATAGGATCGTGCCCTTAGTGGGTGTAGGGCATGCTACGTGGCACACATAGTTCTGTCTTCCAACAAAGGGGAATTGCAAGGGGAGGTCAGGAGGAACAGCAGGGAGTGTGGGAAGCCACCAGTCCTGCCTCCACACACACACACGAACTGCCTCCCTTTGCCTAATGGTAAGGCTGGCCCTATTCCCATCCTGTGTAAGAGGTTTGTTTATGTTTTATTTATCAATTAAAATACGTAATTGATATCCCACCATTCCAATTAGCAGAGTAGCACTCAAGGCGGCCAACAGCATTCAAAGAACAACAACGGGAGAAGAAATGACAGGGAAGAAGTAAGAATACTTTGACAGGTATTTTGGGAGAGAAGGAAAATAACATAAAATATAAAGTCTTCCCTACTTAAGGAGCATGTTTAGACAGAAAAAAGTCTGGCTAGCTGGCTGGGAAATGCTGGGAGTTGTAGGACTTTTTCCTGTCTAAACATGCATAGGATCGTGCCCTATTAGAGGCTCTAGATCAGCAGATTCTGCCTGAATTGGGGAGGCTGAGTAATGATACCTCCCAAGCCAAGGTCTGAACTTCACTTGAAAAAAGTTGAATCATGGAACTTTATCCTGACTCCACCCACCCATCCAGCCCAGCACTGTCTACTATGACTGGCAGCATAGCTGGGAAACATTCAAACGCTGGGTAAAATAAAATGGCATTGACGTCACCTTTAAAAACCATGAAATCAGGGGCCAATTGAAGGGAAAGAGGGTGCACTTGAATGAGAGAGTTGTCATCCCACTTCTGTATTTTGCTGTTCAGCACCAAAGGGTGAAACAGAGTCCCATTCCCACATCAGGAGAGCCATCCCTTGTCCCAGCACAGGATCTCAAAACCACACGACTGAGCGCCAATGCAGAACTGCGCCTAAAGACAGGTTTGAGAGGCAGGCAGGTTTGTACCGCTTACAGGTTTGAGAGGCAGGCGGATTTGTACCGCTTACATCACATAGGTTCCTGCTGAAGCTAAAATGGGACTGAGTCTCATGTGCAACAGCTATAGCCAGCAGGAAACTCAGGCTGCTGGCCTGTAATCATTAGTATTGCATTGATGTGTGATTAACTTCAGAGAGATTCAAGTTTCACCACAAAGGTAGGAGATCAGTGGAGGCTGGGGTCTCTGATGTTAGTGGGACAGTGAATCCACTCGCGGCTTCAGTCAGAACCAGTCAGATCTCTAAACGAGCTCTCCAATAGCTCCTTTAGAGATCTGACTGGTTCTGACTGAAACCCACGAGCAGATTCACTGCCCCCTGACATCTGAGACGCCAGCCTCCACTGTAGAAGACATGTTTCTAACTGCTAACCTGAAAGGGGAAATAACAAAAAACAAAAACAAGCTAATTTTGACCCTTTGGGAGCTCTTTAGCAGCTCCAGCTTTTTTCTTTGTTTTTTTAAATGTAGATTTGAAGGGTCCCCCCGAATTTGAGGGGGGCACACTGGAGAGCTGCGTGTTGGAAGAACTACAACAGAAGAATAACTCTGGAGGGAGGAGTTTTGAGGCGGAGATGCATGTGCATGCAAGGGTTAACTAGACTTTCCACTCTAAGCCTTCTGGGATAACTCTGGGGGTCAGGGGTTAATAGAATGCATCACTCCACCAGTGGCTAAGGAGGAGATAGTAGGCACTGCCTAGTGACCAATGACCCAGTGACCCCCCCCAACACGCACGCACGCACATGCGCGCGCACACACACACACACACACACACACACACCTCTTTTTGTATTGGCATGTTTTTTTCTTTGCCTAGAAGGAGGCCACTCCATTTTCCTTGCTTCCCTGCATAATGGAGCTAGTAGAAGCTCCTCCGTTTTCTCTCTCTGTAACAAGAAGAAGCCATGATTGTGACAAGTTTAAGGAAACTTCTAGGTTAAAGTATTTTTTTCCAGACTCAGTCTCACGTTCATCAATCTGACTCTGCTATCACCAAGGGAGCTGCATGCGGCACACGGGCACCATTTTGCCCATCCATGCTCTAAGCTATCAACCTCTTGGCTGAAACTGATTAGCGCACACACACAATGATTTAACCCTAAAATCAAACGAACACAAACATGGAGGTCAGTTCTGTTCCTTTGTAGTCATCACTTAGGAAATACATGTAGTACTAAAAGGAGGCTTAATTTAAACCAATACAGTCACCCTTTTAGTGATTAAAATCGCCTAATGATTGATTAAATCATTTAAAAAAAAAATACTGATGGGTAGATCCATTTTCCTATATTATATATGTTACATTATTGATGTTAGTGGCATGCCCAAAACTTCAAACCAAGGCAGTATAAATACTAAAATATGAAGTCAGCTCAGGCCTGTCTCCAATTATAACTGTTTATTTACTAAATCCCCCTTCATGGATCACTGCCTTGTTGTGGCGAAGGGGCTTGCGTAACTCAGTGAAGCCATAAGCTATGCCGTGCAGGGCCACCCAAGACGGACAGGTCATGGCAGAGAGTTCTGACAAAATGTGGTCCACTGGAGAAGGAAATGGCAACCCACTCCAGTATTCCTGCCAAGAAAACCCCATGGAACGTATCACAAGGCTAAAAGATATGACGCCGGAAGATGAGCCCCTCAGGTCGGAAGGTGTCCAATATGCTACTGGGGAAGAGCAGAGGGTATTTCCAAGTAGCGCCAGAAAGAGTGAAGCAGCTGGGCCAAAGCCGAAAGGACACTCAGCTGTGGATGTGTCTGGTGGTGAAAAGAAAATCCGATGCTGTAAAGAACAATATTGTTTAGGAACCTGGAATGTCAGATCAATGAATCAAGGTAAGCTGGAGGTGGTCAAACATGAGATGGCAAGATTGAACATTGACATCTTGGGAATCAGCGAACTAAAATGGACAGGCATGGGCGAATTTAATTCAGGTGACCATCATATCTACTATTGTGGGCAAGAATCCCTTAGAAGAAATGGAGTAGCACTCATAGTCAACAAAAGGGTGGGAAAAGCAGTACTGGGGTACAATCTTAAAAATGATAGAATGATCTCAGTATGAATCCAAGGCAAACCATTCAACATCACAGTAATTCAAGTCTATGCCCCAACCACTGATGCCGAAGAAGCTGAGGTTGATCGGTTCTATGAAGACCTACAACACCTTCTAGAACTAACACCAAAAAAAGACGTCCTCTTCATCATAGGGGATTGGAATGCTAAAGTAGGAAGTCAAGAAATCACCGGGATAACAGGCAGGCATGGCCTTGGTGTACAAAATGAAGCAGGACAAAAGCTAATAGAGTTTTGCCAAGAGAACATGCTGATCATAGCAAACACGCTTTTCCAACAGCACAAGAGGCGACTCTACACATGGACGTCACCAGATGGTCAATATCGAAATCAGATTGATTATGTCCTTTGCAGCCAAAGATGGAGAAGCTCCATACAGTCAGTAAAAACAAGACCTGGAGCTGACTGTGGCTCAGATCATGAGCTTCTTCTTGCAAAATTTCGTCTTAAATTGAAGAACGTCGGGAAAACCACTAAACCGTTCAGGTATGACCTAAATCATATCCCTGATGAATATACAGTGGAGGTGAGGAATAGATTTCAGGGATTAGACCTGATAGACAGAGTGCCTGAGGAACTATGGACAGAGGTCCGTAACATTGTTCAGGAGGCAGCAACGAAATCCATCCCAAAGAAAAAGAAATGCAAGAAAGCAAAGTGGCTGTCTGATGAGGCTTTACAAGTAGCTCACAAAAGAAGGGAAGCGAAAAGCAAGGGAGAAAGGGGAAGATAAGTGCTATGACCACAGCAGAAAAAGGCAGTGAACTGCCCGTGGAAGGAAGAGTGAGATCTCTCCTTCCCTCTCAGCCTTTCCATGTGGTGTGTGTGTGTAAATGAGGTGAATGTATGCTGGAGGGTGAGTGTATGTGTGTGTCCAGGTGAGAATGCTGGAGGATGCATACTAGCTGTGGGGATGGTCCTGCTTACTGCCAGTATGCAGCTCCTAACATTCTTGTCCAGAGCCAACATGGTCCTTGGGCTGAAAAAGTTTCCACATTCCTGCTTGAAAGCATGTGTGGGGTGTATATGTGCATTGGTGGGTTTCAGTCCTCCACTCAGCTTAAAGGTTCCTAAGCTTATCTTAAAGTACATCCCATTGAATTCCATGGGACTTACTTCTGAGTAGACATGTACAGGATTGCAGTGTACAGTATGGTTGCATGTGGGAGGTTCTGCATGCAAAGCAAAGCATATGACAACTACTGAGCTAATTGATTAAGCATCTACTGATTAAGCAAACCCCTCCTCCTGTCCCTTCTCCACCCATTTGTGCTAGAACAAGCACCTCCTCCTGTCAGAGCAGCCATGGAAAGTGCCTTTCCAGGTGATTTTAAAAAAGCACAGTTATTCGTAATTCCTTGCAAAGGATCAAGATGTTTCCCCTCAAAGGACGGCTTCACATCCTTCAAAACTTGGCCATTGGTCCTGCTCTCCTGTTGCCAAATGTCCTTTGGAACACAGATGTATGCTTGAGTGTGCACCTTCAGACATGCAACCCTGACACGCGGAGGGATCTTTTAAACGTTGAGCATTGAATACCCCAAAGCTTGGCACCTTAGGGGTTAATTATTATTATTTACTACATTTCTATACCACCCCATAGCTGAAGCTCATATACCTAAAAACAACTCTGAGCAATCAGCCAAACCATAAAATGAATCCAAGATCAATTAAAACTCATCACATGCTGCCAAATGCCAGGGAAAGGAGACAATTCTTGACCTGGTGCTGAAAAGATAACAGTGTTAGTGCCAGGTAGGCCTAATCGGGGAGATCATTCCACAATTGGGGGGCCACCACCGAGAACGCCCTCCCCCTTGTTGCTGTCTTCTGAGCCTCCCTTGGAGTAGGAGGACCTTAGATGTTGAGTGTAGTGTACAGGTATGTCTGAGCCTGGAGAGGCACTCCATCAAGTATTGCAGTCCTGAGCCATGTAAGGCTTTATAAAACCAGCACCTTGAATTGGGCTCGGAATTTTGCATGAGCTGCAGCTTCTGAACCGTCTTCAAAGGCAGCCCCATGTAGAGCACATTGCAGTAATCTAACTTGGAGGTTAGGGAGGGAAAGAGGTCAAGGGATTAAGTCTGGAGAACAATGGGCAGCCAGAAAGGGGAGATGTCCTTGTGTCACATGCACAGTTCTGTTTTGAGTGCCAGGCCTGGCTTTTAAGATGGCAAAAGACTTCTCCTGTGCTTTTCCCAAGCTGGAATGAAGCCGCCTTTCCTGGGCAAAGACCATTGTGTCAAAAGCAGCTGAATAACGGGATGTTTGGTAACAGTTCCTAGTTCACTTCCTTCATTTCCAATGAATCTACATGCGAGATCAGCAAACATGCACTGTGACTGTCAAGGGAGCAGCTGGTTAAGCCTTTCCTAAGTGTCTTTCAGCCATAACAACAGAATGAATCTTCCTTTCCTGCTCACCTTTGTGCATGTGTTGTTTTCAGAAGTATAGCAGAAATAGTTCTTTGGCAGGCCTGTTCAAGTGACTGATGTCTCCAAAGAGCTACGTCCTTTTGGTGCTCCAGGTCTCTTATGAGAAGTACATTCCAGACAGCGATGTAGCTGTCTTGTCCTGAAGTGCTGCTGCATTATAACCTTCATAATATGGCATCATGCTTGTGCTGCATCATCATTTAATGGGAGAAAGAGGCAGCAACTACACAGGACAGCACATGTTGTGCATCTATAAGGTCCCAGGTCGCAATGGATCCCTGGCCTCTGTTAAAGGATCTCAAGGAGCAGGACTGGGAAAGCTTCTTCTTGAGAGGTGCTGCTAGTTGGAATAGTGCTGTGTGCACAGTGGTTCTCTGAGTGGTGAGACATTTCAGGGCTGCAGGCCTTTCCTGAATTTGATTTCCTTCAGAATGAAGTCACTGCAGGCTTACTGGTGTTCCGTAATCTTTGTATTTATTTGCAAATATACAGGTTGAGCACAGATGGAGGGGCACAGCTTAACACTCCAACAGACACGCAAAGTCTTCTGTTTCCAAACCAGATTCTTAGGGGAACAGCCAGCATCTGCAAGATGCTTTTTCTAGAGCTCCAACTCAGTCCTCTGTGTGACTCTGGTCTCAGTCTAGCCCAGTTTGCACATAACCAGAAGACACCAGTGACTCCCTTGACAGTAGGAGTTTAACCCTTAGCCAGCGACTCCCTTGACAGTCGCAGTGACAAGTTTGCTGATCTCTCATGAAGATTCATTGAAAATGAAGGAAGTAAACTAGGAACTGTTACCAAACATCCCGTTATTCTGCCGTTTTTGACACAGTGGTCTGCGCCCGGGAAGGGAGGGTTCATTCCAGCTTGGGAAAAGCACAGGAGTTGTAGGTCGATATGATTTGTTACTGGGTGAATACTCTCCAGTTCTCACTTTTGTTGTTCTCTAAAACACACAATGCAATTAATTTATGGGATTCAGTCCCAGTGGCAGAGCACCTGTTTTGCATGCAGCATGTTTTAACTGTACAAGTTTTTAATGTTGTAAAGCCGCCTTGAGTCCCAGTATTGGGAAGAAGGTTGTTGTTGTTGTTGTTCAGTCGTTCAGTCGTGTCCGACTCTTCGTGACCCCATGGACCATAGCACGCCAGGCCTTCCTGTCCTGCGCTCTCTCCCGGAGCGTGCTCAAGTTCATATTCATTGCATCCGTGATGCTATCTAGCCATCTCATCCTCTGCCGTCCCCTTCTCCTTTTGCCTTCAGTCTTTCCCAGCATCAGGGTCTTTTCCAGAGAGTTTTCTCTTCGCATTAGGTGGCCAAAATATTGGAGCTTCAGCTTCAGTATCTGTCCTTCCAAGGAGCACTCAGGGTTGATTTCCTTTAGGATGGACTGATTTGACCTCCTTGCAGTCCAGGGGACTCGTAAGAGTCTTCTCCAGCACCACAGTTCGAAAGCATCAATTATTCGGCGCTCAGCCTTCCTTATAGTCCAGCTCTCACAGCCATACATTACTACTGGGAAAACCATAGCTTTGATTAGACGGACCTTTGTCGGCAAGGTGATGTCTCTGCTTCTTACTATGCTGTCTAGGTTTGCCATAGCTTTCCTCCCAAGGAGCAAGCGTCTTTTAATTTCAGGGCTACAGTCACCATCTGCGGTGATCTTGGAGCCCAAGAAAGTAAAATCTGTCACTGCTTCCATTTCTTCCCCTTCTATATGCCAGGAAGTGATGGGGCCAGATGCCATGATCTTCGTTTTTTTAATGTTGAGTTTCAAACCAGCTTTTGCACTCTCCTCTTTCACCCTCAACAAGAGGCTCTTGAGATCCTCTTCGCTTTCTGCCATTAGGGTGGTATCGTCTGCATATCGGAGGTTGTTGATAATTCTCCCGGCAATCTTAATTCCGACCTCTGATTCATCCAACCCGGCATTTCTCATGATGTACTCTGCATATAAGTTAAATAAGCAGGGTGACAATATGCAGCCTTGTCGTACTCCTTTCCCAATTTTGAACCAATCGGTTGTTCCATCTCTGGTTCTTACTGTTGCTTCTTGACCCTCGTACAGGTTTCTCAGGAGACAGGTAAGGTGGTCTGGTACTCCCATCACTTTAAGAATTTGCCACAGTTTGTTGTGATCCACACAATCAAAGGCTTTAGCGTAGTCAATGAAGCAGAAATAGACATTTTTCTGGAATTCTCTTGCTTTCTCCATGATGCAGCGAATGTTGGCGATTTGATCTCTAGTTCCTCTGCCTCTTCGAAACCCAGCTTGTAGAAGAAGGTAGGGTGATATAATAATAATAATAATAATAATAATAATAATAATAATGGTCCCAGATTCAATCACCATCATAGAATCATAGAATAGTAGGGTTGGAAGGAGCCTACAAGGCCATCGAGTCCAACCCCCTGCTCAATGCAGGAATCCAAGTCAGAGCATCCCTGACAGATGTGGGAGAGCCCACCACCTCCCTAGGTAATTGGTTCCATTGTCATATTGCTCTAACAGTCAGGAAGTTTGTCCTGATGTTCAGTCGGAATCTGGCTCCCTGTAACTTGAGCCCATTATTCCATGTCCTGCACTCTGGGATGATCGAGAAGAGATCTTGGCCTTCCTTTCTGCGACAGCCTTTCAAGTACTTGAAGAGCGCTATCATATCTCCCCTCAGTCCTCTCTTCTCAAGGCTAAACATGCCCAGTTCCTTCAGTCTCTCTTCAGAGGGCTGTGTTTCCAGTCCCCTGATCATCTTTGCTGCCCTCCTCTGAACCCTCTCCAGTTTGTCTGCATCCTTCTTAAAGTGTGGTGCCCAGAACTGGACATAGTACTCCAGATGAGGCCTAACCAGTGCAGAGTAGAGGGGAACTAGTACTTCCAGGGATTTGGAAGCTATGCTTCTATTAATGCAGCCCAAAATAGCATTTGCCTTTTTTGCACCCACATCACATTGTTGGCTCATATTCAGCTTGTGATCGACCACAGTTCCAAGATCCTTCTCGCTTGTAGTGTTGTTGAGCCACGTATCCCCCATCTTGTAACTGTGCATTTGGTTTCTTTTTCCTAGGTGCAGAACTTGGCATTTATCCCTATTAAATGTCATTCTGTTGTTTTCTGCCCAGCGCTCCAGTCTATCAAGATCACTTTGAATTTTGTTTCTGCCTTCCAGGGTATTAGCTATCCCGCCCAATTTTGTGTCATCTGCAAATTTGATCATCATTCCCTGCACCTCCTCTTCTAAGTCATTCATAACCATGTTGAAGAGCACTGGGCCCAGGACTGAGCCCTGCGGTACCCCACTCATTACCTCTCCCCAGTTTGAGAACGTCCCATTGATAAGCACTCTTTGAGTCCAATTCTGTAGCCTACTGTGGATCCACCAGATCGTTGTTTCATTTAGCCCACTTTGAGCTAGTTTGCTCATCAGGATATCATGGGGCACTTTGTTGAAAGCTTTGCTGAAGTCAAGGTATATTATGTCTACAGCGTTCCCACAGTCCACAAGGGAGGTTACTTGATCAAAAAATGAGATCAGATTAGTCTGGCAGGATTTGTTCTTGACAAATCCATGTTGGCTTCGAGTAATCACTGCATTGTTTTCCAGGTGCTTACAGACTGATTGCTTTATAATCTGCTCCAGGATTTTCCCAGGGATTGATGTCAGACTGACTGGTCTGTAGTTCCCAGGTTCCTCTTTTTTGCCCTTTTTGAAGATAGGGACAACATTAGCCCTCCTCCAGTCATCTGGCACTTCACCCGTCCTCCATGATTTCTCGAAGAGAATAGACAGCGGTTCTGAGAGTTCTTCCGCCAGTTCCTTTATTACTCTAGGATGAAGTTCATCTGGCCCTGGAGATTTGAACTCATTCAAAGTAATTAGGTGTTCCTTGACCATATGCCTATCGAGCTCAAGCTGCAATCCTGCCCCATCAGCCTGTACTTCACCTTTGCCAGGGGGGTCATAGACCCTCTTTTGGGAGAAGACTGAGCCAAAGTAGGAATTGAGCCCCTCTGCCTTTTCTTTGTCATCTGTTATCATTTTGCCACCCTTATTTAATAGCTGAACCACCATTTCTTTCCTCTGTCTTTTACTATGCACGTAGCTAAGGAAAGCTTTTTTGTTGCTTTTAGCATCCTTCTCTAACCTCAGCTCGTTCTCAGCTTTAGCCTTCCTGATGCCATCCCTGCAATTCTGTGCTACCTGCCTGTACTCTTCCTTTGTTGCTTGGTCTTCCTTCCACTTCCTATGTGTCCTTTTTTGTTTTCAGGTCATCTCTAAGCTTTTTGTGAAGCCACATTGGCTTCTTCTGTTGTCTTCCACCTTTTCTTCTTGTTGGAATTGTTTGTGATTGTGCCTTGAGAATTTCCTTTTTTAAAAGCTCCGAGCCATCTTGGACTCCTTTTCTCGTTAGAGTCGCTTGCCATGGGACCTTACTGATCATTGTTCTGAGTTTATTACAATCAGCTTTCCTAAAATCCAGGGTGCACGTTTGACTACACTTGGCTTTTGCTTCCCTTAGAACCAAGAATTGAAGTACAACATGGTCACTTTCCCCCAGGGTTCCTGTAACTGCTACTTTATCCACTAAGTCATCTCTGTTGGTTAGGATCAAGTCAAGGATAGCCGATCCTCTAGTTCCTTCCTCTACCTTCTGTAGGAGGAAGTTATCCACCACACAAGTCAGGAATTTCCTGCAGGGGCCATGTTTTGCAGAATTTGTCTCCCAACAAATATTGGGGAAATTGAAGTCCCCGATTACTACTACATCATGCTTCCTTGAAACATTGGCTATTTGCTTTTCAAAATTCTGTTTTGCAGAATTTGTCTCCCAACAAATATTGGGGAAATTGAAGTCCCCGATTACTACTACATCATGCTTCCTTGAAACATTGGCTATTTGCTTTTCAAATTGTTTCATCCTCGTCCTCTCCTTGATTGGGTGGCCGGTAGTAGACTCCGACCACCAGGTTCCTTTTATTCTTTGCTCCATTTATTTTGATCCAGATGCTCTCGATGGGGCTACCAAGCTCATTCTGTGCAGAGATATGTATTTTTCACATACAGTGCAACCCCACCTCCCTTTCTGTTCCTCCTGTTCTTTTTGAACAAGTTATATCCTTCAATTGCGGTATTCCAGTCATGGAAGTCATCCCACCAAATCTCAGTTATACCTATCAAGTCATAATTTCCCTCCTGTATTAAGAGTTCAAGTTCGTTCTGTTTGTTTCCTATACTCTGGGCATTAGTATATAGACATCGAAGACCATGTGCTTCATAGTCTGGCTTTCTTCCTACATGTGTCTGAAGACTATTATTGGGCACTATCAGAGCTGTTCTCTCCGTTGTGGTGCATGAGCCTTCGTCCATTGTTATCCACAACTTTACATCTCCCTTCCCCATAGGATTCAGTTTAAAGCCCTCCTGATGAAGTTCTTCATGCTGTGGCCAAACACATTCTTCCCAGCCTTTGTGAGGTGCAACCCGTCCCTTGCCAACAGCCCATCTTCCAGGAAGTATAGTGCGTGGTCCCAGAATCCAAATCTGTCGCGTCGGCACCACCTTCGTTGCCAGTCATTCACCCGGAGTATTTTTCTTTCCCTTTCTAGCCCTCTTCTAACTACTGGAAGGAGTAGGGCTAGGAAAGATTCCTACCTGAAATGCTGGAAAGCCACTGCCAGTCAGTGTTGACAATATTGGGCTAGATGGACCAATGGTTTGTATAAAGGAGCTTCCTATGTTCCTATGGTGCTGGACACCAACTTAGAGGGCTTCGAAAGGGTATTAGTAGACCATGGAGGCTAGATCTATCCATGGAGGCTAGGTCTATCAATGGGTATTAACTACGATGGCTAAATGGAATCGCAACATCCAGAACCTCAACATCACAGACATGATAGTAGATAGTTATTGCTTTGATGTCCTGCTTGTGGGTTTCCTGAAGACAGTTGTCTGTATCATGTGAGAATGGCATGTTGGGCTAGATGGGTTTTTGGTCTGATGCAACAGAGCTCTTTTTTGTATTCTCAGCATGGCCATGTGTCCACTTTTATAGGGGATGGTCCTCTATTTGAAAGGCTGCCAGAGGACTGTCCTCTATTCTGAAGGTGTCCTCTATTTGAAGGTCTATCTAGCCCATGTCCAGTTTAAAGATAAAGGACTATACGGAGAGCCAGCAGGGACCTTGAAGTTGTTCATCCACAGCACCTGGACAGCACTGAGCAGCAGGCACACAGGTTACCTGGGCCAGACCCACACCTTGTGTCATATCCATACGATCCCATCATGGAGATGCTATATCCCTCTTGTGCATTTATACCTCGTAGTGCACAGAATGACAACTGCTGCGATATTTTGGATAATATGGAATAAAAAGCAGGGAATAATGACAGAAAAGCGGCATATGGAATGTGCCCCCACAGTTATCAGTGCCCTTCAATACCGATAAAAAGCACTAGTGTAGATTTAGCGCTGGTCACAGTCTTCTGCACAATGGTGAAAAGTACATCTATTTAAATATTATTTCTAAATTTGCATCTATACTTATAAATTAGGATACGTAAATATTATGCAAATCGGTGCCCTCTTTTCTGGCGATTCACAAGTGGCCACCCCAATCTGAGCTGTCCATAGATGGAAAAAGGAACCTCATTCCGGCTCCCCGTCTCTCCCGCTCTGACACCGCTTCCAAACTCAGATCACAGCGCTGCTGCTTCTCGTTCTTCTGGAATTAAGCGCCTGCCCCTTTAAGAAGGGGGCACCGCCTGGCCTGCACGGTGACCGCTCGCCTGTGCTGGTTCTGCCGGAGCAGCGCGTGCGGAGCTTCAGGCTGTTCCCAGAGTTGTTGGCGCGGGGCATCTCGGGAGTTGTAGTCTTCCCCTCACCCCACGGCGACGGTGGCTCCGGGCCTGAGAACTACGATCCCCACGATGCTAGACGACGGGGCCGCCCTGGCGCCTTGTGAGGCCGCTCTCTCTCGGTGGCAGGGCGGCTAGTTCAAGTTGCCATAGCGGCGGCGGGGCGGGGAGGGAGCTGGCTGAGTGCCGGACAGTTGGAGCTGGAGGCGTCCGGGTGTCATGCCTCGATTCTGAGAGCTTCCCTCAGGTGAGGAGGCGCGGGCTGATCCCGGGATCGAAGAAGTGGGGGAGCGTGTGTCTTTCCTTTCTGAAAGTCACCCGCTACCTTGGCACTTATGGGGCTCTGCGGGGTGGAGCGCGGGGATCTGCTGGACGGCTGGGACGGTTCCGTGCCTAGGTCGCGACCGCCCTCATTATGCTAGTGCAGCCTTCCCCGACCTGGCGCCCGCCGGAGGTGTTGGACTACAAATCCCATCGCCCCCAGCCAGGACGGCCGACGACCGTGCTGGTTGTGGGGGGTTGTAGTCCAGCACATGCGGAGGGCATCAGGCTAGGGAAGGCTGTATGGTGGGATGTGTCGTTTTGGGGAGGCTGGAATACGTTGAAGGAAAAGCTCCAGAGAAGTTACAACAACCGCGGAGAAGAATATTTGTGGCACTTTAAAAGACTAAGGCTGCAACCCTATGCATGTCTAGACAGAAAAAAGCCCTACAGTATGGCAGGCTGGGGGATGCTGGGAGTTGTAGGGCTTTTTTCTGTCTAAACATGCATAGGGCTGTACCCTAACAAGACTTTCACAGCCTGATCTTGTGCATCAAATGTAAGCATGCTGAAGTCTCTAGGCTCACTCTCCCTACCCCAGCTCCCCCAATCTGGCATGGCTCTCAAGTGTTTAGAAATCGCTTGAAAAAGAACAGCTGCTATTCTTTTTCTAAGTCTGTTACAAATACATATATTAGCTTTTAAGGTGTCACAAGATTGTATTCTGGGTGAGGAAAGGCCCCTCCTCCCTGTATGAAGACAGGGCAGGCTGAGTATGGAAGCCTGATGTTTTCTTTTGTTTTTAATTGCTTTTTAACACAGTGTGGGTTTATTTGGTGTTGAAGGTTATTTTCTTCCTCGCTTGAAGTATTGCAACTCTGGTCCATAGCACGGATGGAGTGTGAACAGCTTACTACTACTTGGCAGTAAGCCCTATTAACCTCAGTGTGACTTATTTCTGGGGAAGGCTACAATGCTATGTGTGCTTAGTTAGAGGAAGGCCCATTGAACACAGTGGGACTTACAACCCGATGTTGTGCATCTAAAGTAAGTATGCTTAGGATTTGCTGCTCTTAATCTTTCAAGATGCATCTGAGCCTCTTGAGATGACACCTGCGATTACTCTTCTTTGACTTGTGTTTCAGGGAGGCATAGAGAAATGGGATTTCAAGCCCAAGGAGATAAATACATTTGCAAAGTAGTGTGTGTGCATGTGTAAGGACTTAAATGAATGTTTGTAAGTACTGGAGGAAGTGTTTGTTTGCAAGTAATACTGATATCTCAGCTACTTGAGATGGAAGCATATTGTGTTTTATTTGTTTACTTTATTTATTGTAGGAATGTATAGTCTGCATTCCCATTTATATTTTTTTTTAAATCAACAAGATCGCATGAAATGTTGAGATGTGATTGATGTGATTATTTATGTAGCAGTGATCTGTGTCACTTGCTATGCTTCCCTGCTGCCTCTCAGTAGCACTTCCCCTTCATATGGTATTTTAAGTCTGTAATCCTGCACACATTTACTTGGGAGTAAGTTTCATTGAACTCAGTGGACTTACTTCTGAGTAGACATGTATAGGATCGAGCTGTTAAATGCTCTGCTAAGGGAGGGAGGAAGTGTGCCTGTTTGTTCACTTCTGGAATAATTACAATCCATCTGCATCTTGGAATAGACTTCCAGGTGGAGTGACAAAGTTGTATGTGGGTATATACTTATGCTCCATAGACTTAATAGCCTTTCCTTCTTTCCAGGGAACCTTAGGGACAGAAGTTCTGTGAGTGGGGCTACTAGGACTCTGCAAAGTAAAGTTTTCAGCTCATCAAACCACAATAACAAGGGTTCTTTGGGGGAAGGTTGAACTGCTATAAAGCCATGTCCTGTGTGTCAAGACATCCTACTTTTGTTAAGTTAGTGAGGAACAGTTCTCTGCTGTTATAAGAAAATGCAAAATACCACGTAAAGTGTAGGGATTGCTTGATCTTCAATCAGAGCAATCCTGACACCTATGATAAGAAGGGAAAGCTCCTTATTTCACAGGACAAAATAGGATGAAACCAGGCTAGACCAATGAAATACTAGGTTCTGTAAAGGTCTGGCACTGGATTTTTTCTCTGGCTGTGGGAAGGGCTAACAGTGGTGTTCAAGTTGTCTCACCACATCCTTTCTGACTGCAACTGAGTGGAAAGTCACTGGTGGCCACATTTGAGCTTAATATTTTAAAGCTAGAGCGGTAAGATAATTGCAACAGGGTTAAAGCAAAACCATGACTTTTTCAGCCTTGAGTTGATTTGGGATCTTTTAGGTATGAATGTTTTCTTCAATACTCATATATTGCTTACCATCTAGCAATAATGAGATGGCGATTAGGCAAAAAAAGGCAAAAGAGAGGCTCAGCAGAGATCAGGCAGCATGGTAACCTTTCTATAGTTGTACTATGCTGGGGGTGGGGTGAGTCAGGCTGATGCAATCGATGTAGCATTTGTTGTGCAAGTCCTGCCCATGTTCTGTTTGCAACTGAAACACAGCATAGTGTGATCTGGACTACAGCTGGGTGACCATAGCCTTATCAGAATCTCTTTCCCCTTTCAACCTCCTTTTTCAATGGTTGTATTTGGTGTAACGATATTGGCTTAACTAAAAGTAGTTTAAGCAAATACAAGTGTCTCACCAAGATTTCAGTTTGACTCAACTTCCTTTTCCTGTTGGTTGCAGGCTGGAGAAGTTGCGACTTGCTCAACTATTCTATAAGTGTTCCACTCCTAACAGGCTGATAAGAGCGTAGCATTTTTGGTATAAGTCTTTCCCATATTCGATTTCAAAGTGCATCGCAACATTGTTTGGTCAGGGCAATAAACTGTATTGTGACGAATCGTGGAGTTCTGTGGGAGCTCACCAGAGGTCACTCAACTGAAAAGATAGGCAATGGTAGACAAATATCCCGAAGCCATAGCTTTTCCTCTGCTATAATGAACTTTCCCTGAATATGCTGATGCCGGGATTCTAGGCTTTGCTCTCAGTTCTCATGAATCAATGGGTGAGGCCTAACTGATGCAGTGAGAACCCTTGCGTGAGCAGAATGCATGGCCTAGAATATTGGTCTTCAGCTGGCACCTCAGGGTCTACCACTGCAGGCTGGGGGTGATGGTATCTGGGGGACACCAGGTTAGGGAAGGCTATTAAAGGCTATCTTTCCATCCTCAAAAAAGGTTCAGACACCCAGTGCAGCTGTTGAATTTTCTTTATTTTAACAAGAAAGCAAGCAGCATAACAGTTGAGGATGCTCAGGTTGTCCCTTAGGTCTTTGCCCAGTGGTCGTGGTGAGGTCCTTTTGTGGTGGATCTCCCCCCCGCCCCACTTCTTTTTATGCAGTCTAGTTTATCCAGTACTTTACACCAGCGGCTGGTATCAGTAATTTTGAAGAAACCGTTTTTTCCATACTCCTAAGCCTCCAGACTGTCTCTCCCTGCAGAGCTTTGCCTACAGCTTCTACAGGGTCTGTGGGTAGGTTCCCATTTAGCTCACCCTCATATACCGCTTGTTTCCCCACATAACCCTTACCTGCCCATTTCCCACTTGGAACAGATTTTGCTCATGAGGTTCTCTTTGCTCTTGCAGTTGAGCTGCACATGGGTGAAATGGGTGATGGATGGGTTATGTGTGGAGAAGGCATCTGTATGTCCTGTGATCTCCTAAGAACTGGCCTGATCTTTAAGATTGGAGAAGGAGGCCCTTCTCCAGCTACCCTCACCATTGGGGACTGAGGAGGGTGGCGATCGGGAAGAGCGCCTTCTCAGTCATGGCTTCTTCTTCCTAAACACGTTGGGGAGACACCAGCATTGGCATCTCAGGTTAGAAATGCTAGGCTAAGATACTTTTATTCAGCAGGTTTTTAATGATTAACTTAAGGTGTTGAGGCTGGCTACTGCTTTACTGTTTGGTTTTATTTACCTTTGTTTTGCTGTTTTAGTAATGTTGTTTTTATTGACTTTTTAGAAATGCTTTATTGTCTGGCAAATTTTATTGTCTTATGTGGTGAGCTGCTTTGAAGTCTGGGAAAGTAGAAAAGTGGCATGTTGTTGTTCAGTTGTTAAGTCATGTCCGACTCTTCGTGACCTCATGGACAATAGAATGCCAGGCCTTCCTGTCCTCCGCTCTCTCCCGGAGTGTGCCCAAGTTCATATTCATTGCATGGGTGATGCTATCTAGCCATCTCATCCTCTGCTGTCCCCTTCTCCTTTTGTCTTCAATCTTTCCCAGCATCAGGGTCTTTTCCAGAGAGTTTTCTCTTCGCATTAGATGGCCAAAATATTTGAGTTTCAGCTTCAGTATCTGTCCTTCCAATGAGCAGTCAGGATTGATTTCCTTTAGGATGGACTGATTTGACCTCCTTGCAGTCCAGGGGACTTGTAAGAGTCTTCTCCAGCACCACATAAAATAAAAATGTTGTTACGGTCTTTAGAGCACGCATATTGGGTCTGGCTGAGTGTCAGCTTTTGCTCCTTCTCAACAGTGTCTCAGGTTGCAGCCTGTTTCTGTGTTCCATCGAATTCACTGGGAGCCATTGAGAGCTACCCCCACCCCCCATGGGGTTATGTGCAATGATGTAATTTCATAGTGCAAATGACGAATTATGTGCAAGGGGAGAATCCAGCTAATGTTTCACTTGTGCAACTGCTTGCTGATCTTAGGTTTACAGAGTGGTCTACTAGTGCTTGCACAACAGGAAAAACCTGTGGAACTCAGCGCTTGGACAACCACTTGTGCAATGGGAAAAGGCAGCGGGGCTCCACTAGCGCACCAATTTCTTCTCCTAATGATGTGTTGAATTTAGTCCACTCTCCTTTTTTTTTTAGTTTGGGTGTGATGCTAGGGAACAATAGAATCCTGGAAACAGATAAGTGACATTTCACGTTCCATGATTGTTCTTTTTTTCCTCTTAAGATACTAATGGCAGATTCATCTAGTGACTCTGATCACATCCGTCGTAGAGTTGGAAGGCGGGGTCCTGTAAGAGCAACCAGAATCCCAAATCACGGTGCTGAAGATGTTACAGAGAAGATCCATACTTTAGCAAGCACTTTACAGGTTGCTAAGACCAGTCCATTTTGCAAAACATCTTTATTTGTTAGGTGTTAGTTTTGTTCAGTGAAGTGATTCACCCATCTTGCAGGGTTGTACTTGTGAGAGATACTGTGTGTGTGGACACACATTTGTGCGCACGCGCGTACACACATGCACATAAAAATTGCAACCACATGGGTGAAGCGGTTTGTGTGGGCTTTCCCCCCAGATAGGCATTCACTGAATGGAAAAGGCCCACATGGCTGAATTATCCCCATTCATCCTCACAGGAGCTGTCCTCACCCTGATTGCTGTGTGTGTCAAGGGGGTCCTTGGATATTAAATCTTCCCAAACTTGTCTGTGTTCAAACAACTTCAAACTTTGAGCTCCCTTGTTTGGCATTAAGCAAAGCTGTAGAAGTGGCAGAGATTACAAGGTTGCAGCATTTGCAGTTGGGATTTTGGTTTAATTATGTTTTCTCTTGATATCCTTCATAAGGATACCAATCGGAATCTGAAACACGTGGACCAGATGCTGGGCCAGTATCGGGAGTACAACAATGAACAGGCTGAAGCAATTGCAAATGTAAGCACCTATTGGTAGAACTTAAAACACTTAGTTGGTGCCTGTAAAAATGTGATAGATATGTTTTCCCTCCCTCTCTCCAACATGTTTTGAAGGAGAGCTGGCAGTGTAGTCAACTTCCTTCTGTCTCAGACTTGGAAGGTGGGGTGGGAGGTGGGAAAAGGCTGTGGTCTGCTGGGCTGCACAGCAGCATGGTTCCCTCCTTGCTGATTTCCATTCCAAGCTGAGTTTGGGTAGGGCATGAGGAAAACTATGCTTTACTGTGTTTCGCATAGTAGGGTCATGGCTCTTCTCTCCTGGAGAGAAGTTATGCTAACATAGCATAGTTCTGCTATGCTAGAATTAGCACACTGCTCCAGGCTGAGCACAAGATGGGAAGAAGGCAGTGTTCCACGAAGCTGTGCAGTAGCCTTCCTTCACACTCTAAAAAGATTTCTTTATTAGTCTTTTTGTCTTCTTTGCTTGTGTCTTTCTTTTATTTTTCACATGCAAAGGAGTTCATTTACTCTAATAATGACCATTGTCTAACAAATCATGTATCTACCAGGTATTGTTTTCTAGAACCCTCTCTCCGGCTAGCTCTAAGAAACACACCAACTGAACATCCTGTATTCTTTTTTTTTTTTTTTTTTAAGAAAATGTTGCATATACTAATAGTACTACTGAAATGAATGCTGCTGCTACTAATGGAAGCTTAGAAGAGCTTATGAGAATTGCATGAATTATAAGTTTCACTTAGCATCTTAGAGCCAATTCAAATGTTCAGGGGAAAAACAACCCACATGGTGCAAATCTCCCAGGATAGTAGTGCTTCCAACTATGGGGAAAGAGGTGGCAATTATATATTCAAATACTCCTTCAAGTCCAAAACCCTCTGAAGTGTGGGAACTGTAGGGAGCTTTGCATGAACCTCCTTTTGTTAAAAGTAGATGTGAAGAGCCCACATGGTTACACTGACTGGCTCCCCCAACGTGTATGCTTCCCCGTCTGGGAGTGCATTTGGCCATACGAAGTGGCCCTATGCCCATACAGATGTATGGGCATAGGGCTCCTCCATGTAAGGGAGGGATCCCGATTTGGGCCAGTATCTCCGCTCGTAAGGAGGGGCCCTATGCTTATTATTATTACTATGTAATATTTATTTCATTTCTATACTGTCCGATAGCCAAAGCTCTCTGGGTGGTTTACAACAATTCATAAGACAATAAAATACAGCATAAAAGTACAGCATAAAATACAACATAAAAGTTTAAATATAAAAATTTTAAAACAATTTAGACAGCTAAAAACAGTTTCAGTACAATACTAGACCTGTTTAGATGACTGGCATAAATGCTCCATCATATGCCATTAAATGCCTGAGAGTAGAGGACTGTCTTAACCTGGTGCCGAAAAGATGACAGGGCTGGCGCCAGGCAGGCCTCAGTGGGGAACTCATTCCATAGTTGGGGGGCCACAGTAGTTCCTCTGTACATGCGCAGGGCTGCTTCATATGGCTCCTGAATGTGTGGATGGCAGGGCGTAAGGCTAGCGTGCACATTGGTGGGGCTGGGCCCCCCAATGCGGCCCTCTCACATATACCTTTAACATGAGGGGGTTCATCTGAGACACTGCCGTCTCCTGTATAAGCCACCCTGGTCTCTGCATTCTGAGGGGGAGGGCTTGTTGACCATACCAGAGCCTACTGATGTTCATTTGGCCGTGGTCAGGGGAGGGCTTTCTCGGTGGTGGTGCTCACCATGTGGAATGATCTTCCATTGAGATCAGGCAGGCTCGTAGTGTGGAGTGCTTCCGCCTGCAACTGAAGTTGCACTCATTTGCCCAGGCATTTCCCTGACCACTAGCATTGTCAGGTATCTCAGGTTATTGTGATGAGGTTTTATTGTTTTAATGATTGGTTTTATTGTAGTTTATCATGATTTTATTTTGTGAACTGCTTTGGGATTTTTTTTAAAAATGGAAAGCGGTATAGACATTTTATGAAAAAAAAAAAAAATAAAGATCTGGAACCTCCCCCCCCCCGCCGCCATAATGGAATTCCTCCTCTATATGAAGATGTAAAGCTTTGAAGTTACTATGCCATGTGTTTTTTCTGCATCTGTGTGTGTGTGTGTGCGCGCGCACGCGCGAGCTATGTGCTCTTGATTTAAGCATTTAGAAAACAATGTGGTTGCACAGTGTCTCAGATTTTAAAATATATTTTTAATATTTTAAAAATCATCCCTTCCTGATAAGGAACTAACCTAATAAGTTGTCATTTTAATGCAGCTTAAAGAAACATTGGAACAATCCATAGGCCAATTAAGGAGCCAACGATTATTGAGAAGTTCTGGAGTAAGAAGTGCATCTCTTTCTAGTTTATATGCAAGCGACCTAGAGGCTGGAGCCCCAGGTATGTTTGAATGAGCTTTAGGTGCAATTGCTTACCTGGGAGTAAGTCTCAATAAACTTTGAGTAGACATGTATAGGATTGCTCTGTTAGTATATTAAAATACTTGATAGGTTTTTTTGCTCAGTAGCAACTGATTAAACTAGTAAGCTGAATGGTACTGCGTACACATGAGGTATCGTGTTTGAGTGAACTCAAACAAAATCGCTGTAACGTGTAATGTTAAATTGAAAACTTGCTTTCTCCCTCTGTTCTTGACAAGGCAAGGTTTTTGACATTTTGAAAGTGAGCCCTCTCTACCCCCATATGCCACCAGGAGTTGTTGCATATGACCATTGCTGCTGTCCGTAGGAGAGTATCAACTGTCATTGGCACAAGGAGAAGCCAAACAATCAGTTTTTATGTTGGATTGTTCTATGTGTTATTACAAGTTTCTTATGTAAAACTATGTTAGAATTATTTTTGTGTTGTAATTTCTTTGAGCAACTTTGTTTTGAGGGTTGCCTTGAGTATGTCAATGGAAAGTTATTAAATGTATCAAATCAATAAATACTACTTTGAGTTATGTGATGAAGTGTGAAATAGACAGCATCTGCATTTGCGGACATTTGTCTACCTACATTTCTTTGCTTTGAATGGAATGTACATCTGAATTTGCTCCCATATACAATTTTTACACTTTTTGTGGATCTGCGCTGTTTTGTTTTTTTAATGTAACAGCAAGAATTCTATGTGCTCTTATATGAAGTATCTTATTCGGTGGAGTTCTTCTCAGATATGTAATGCATAATTTTTGGATGTTCAGAGTTGGAATAGTTGGCATATGGCAGGTTACTGGATCAAAGACACGTAACAAGATACTTAAGTGTATACCTATAGCTCAGGTGTGTGTGTAATGGATGAAAGGGTAGCTGACTTTGAAATATTTTCCCAAATAACTATATCTATATTAGACAACTTCAGGAGATATTTTGTTTTTTTGGCAAGGTTTCATAGTTCCTCAAAGTTTAAAACTGTACTCATGCAAACTAAAACAAGTTTTTTTAGAGGCAGAAATCATTTGAGCATTCTGCTTGTGCAGTGTTTATCATTGTTTTTATTCACCTCTGATGAAATGTTGTTGGTACCAGAATTCAGTTATTTTTTCACCCTTCCTCCTCGTTCCTCTTCCTTTCTTATCATGTCTCTTAGATTGTAAGTTACTGTAAAATGACCTGAGTGCTTTGACATAAAGGCATTATATAAATGTAGTAAGTAAATAAATAATGTAGTCTGCAGTAGTGTGTGTGCTATTGTATTATACTATATTAAATATGTATTTATATACCAACTTTCAAGGTTATATAGTCCCCTCAATGGGGGCGATATAACTTTGAATACAAGAATATTCAAAGAATACAATTTTATAATACAAGAACACAAATTTATAATAAAAACAGACATTGGACAATTCAGTGAAAAAGCCAGCAGTTAATATCACAGGAACAATTTAAAATTAGAATTTTAAATTGTACCATTTTAAAATTAGAATTTTAAATTTTACCATTTTAAAATTACAATTTAAAAACATATGACAGCCTCAAATTAATTGAAATCAGTTGTATGCAACTTCATCTGTAGAGCCCGTTTAAAAGCAATCAACGAGGGAGCCATGTGCTATTTGTGGGAGGTAGTTCCATAATGATGGGGCCACCACAGAAAAGGTCCTGTCTTTTGTTCCCAGCAATCTGATGGACCTTACTGATGGGCCTATGTGCAGGTTCAAACAGGTGCAGGTGACTCTTCTAAATATGACTTGTGTTTATATGACTTTTGTCAAGAACATCGTGCTAACTTTGCCTTTCTCTCTTTTATCTTGTGAAGGTCATCATTTCCAACCTACCTCTCCTCTCAAGGATTATGGCGAGACCCTGGGTACTAGACGTCGGAGGTCTAGATCTGCTGTCCGATTTGTTGATAAGGGAGATAATCTGGGTCAGGTAGGTAGTAATTCTTAACAGGATGTAGGCTCCTGATTTCTTCCCACTCTACCTAGCAATATAGTTACTTTCCCACTTGATGAATCTATAGTTCAGCTGTTGAGTTGTTCATGTGTGTTTGAGAGCTGTTACATATCTCTTCAGGACAACTGCTTCAGACTGCTCATGATGCCTGGGGGCACTCTGAGATCCATCATTGTCGCTGGAGGCCCAAGTGGTTGCAGTGGCTCAGAGTGCCTTTTACCAGCTTCAGTTGGTTCACCAGCTATGGCCTCTCCTGGACAGGGATAGCTTGACCACGGTGGTACAGACATTGGTAACCTCAAGACTGGGTTACTGCAATGCACTCTATGTGGGGCTGCCCTTAAGGCTGGTCTGGAAGCTGGAGCTAGTGCAGAACGTAGCAGCTCGGCTGTTGTTGGGAGCTGCCCCTTTTCAGCTTGTAACTCCTCTGCTGAGGGAACTGCACTGGCTGCCTATTCGCTACTGGGCCGGGTTTAAGGTATTAGTACTAGTGTACAAAGCCCTAAACAACTTGGGATACCTGAGAGTGCATCTTGTCCCTTACCAACCTGCCCGGTTACTGAGGTCATCAGAGGGCGTATTTCTGGTGGTTCCATATGGACCCATGGCCCGGTTGGAGTCCACCAGGAAAAGAGCCTTCAGTGTGGTGGCCCCCTTCCTATGGAATTCCCCGTCTTTAGAGGTCAGGCAGGTGCCAACATTGTGTTCCGTCTGGCGCCTCCTGAAAACGTTATTTCAAGAGGCCTTCCTTGCATGACCAGCCGTGATTTGTTAAATTCCACTTTACTGGGGTTTGTCTTTTTAAAAAATGTTTTAACTCTTTTAACCTGCTGTTTTGTTTTTTTACTGTGTTGTTCACTGCTCCGAAATCTTCTGATGTGGAGTGGTATATAAATACTGTAAATAAATAAATAAATGTATGGTATGTGAAGAAAATGTTGCAAGATTGAATTGCATTGAGGAACCACATTTTTTTCCTTACTTTGAGTGGCCAAAACTCAAATTTTTGCAGTAGACTCTGCTTTTGCTTGCATTCAGAAGTAAACAGCACACCATTATTAGTATTTTAAATCTTGCCTGAAACTGGTGAGATAATTTGGATTAAGCTGCTATTATTATCTTGATCCTGAAAAATCACGGCACCTTCTTTTGAGGAGAGTGCATAAATTGCTCTCAAACATGGACTAGTAAAAACTATCCTTATATTTTGTGTAACACTAAACACAGCCAACAAACATCCAGATATTCTAGGCATTTTTAATGTTAGGCATTTGCTTTAGATTTTAGTAAAACTACTACTTATAATTTGGTTATTCAGCATACTGGCAATGGTACAGAGCAAATTCTAAAGTGGAAGCCCTTAAAACCTTTAAACCAGTTGTTGCATTTTAACAGTGTAATCTTATTCAAATTTACTCGAACATAAATCCCATCATGTTCAGTTAGGCTTACTCTTGGCTTAGAATTGTGAGTAGAATTGTGGCCTAAGTAAAGCAAACCTTAGTAGTGTTAGTATTTTTTTTAATACTCTTTTTATTAGAGAGTAAAGCTAGACATTGGCCGATTACTTCTCCAAAATGGGATTTAGAAGTACTAATACTTTTAAAGCACCTAAAGTAGTTAATAGCTGTCCAAGAATAACACCGACAAGGCCCTGTTTGCAGGCTTACAATCAATAATAATAATAATAATGTGCGAAGATGGGGTAGGTGGAGGAGAGAAAGTTGGAGGAGTAGACTGCAAATGTAACAACATAATTACGTAAGAAATCAGAAGCAGTAAGCCTATGTACACCAGTTACTGGAACATGAGCGGGAGGGTGCTGTTGCACTCATGTCCTGCTTGTGCATCTCCTGTCCATAGCTAGTTGGCTACTGTGTGAGCAGAATTCTGAACTAGATGAACCCTTGGTCTGATCCAGCATGGCTCTTCTATTTTCTTAAGTACATGCTAACATAAATAAGTGAGACTTAAGATGTTTATAATAATGGGGAGAGACTAAGTAGCCCAGATCTCAATTGGCAAAGTGTTCCAGAGTTGGGAGCAGTAATAGGGAAAAAAAAGATAAGAGTCACAAAAGTGTATGACGTGTTTTAGAAAGAAAAACACCTTATGAATGTACAGGGGAATAAAAAGAAAGTAAAGCTGAGAAAAAGGTAAGTGCTAAAATGAATATGTTTAAAGGTATTTTGAAATCTAGGCTGAAAGGGATCCATTTAAGATAGGCTAAGATTCTCTAGGGGTCAGGTTCTGATTCTAAATGGATCTGGACTTATGTGTGAAGACACAAGAAAATCAGTGTCCAGATACATTGCTAATTATAAAATATTTTGAAGACCATAGTCCACTGGCATCTGGAAATTCTGATCTGTTCTGCTAGCTGTAAGATATTATTATAATACATAGCATAAATATCTTGAGTATATGTGTGTACAATGACACTGAAGCATGTACATTTAAAATACATAGTTTTAATGTGTACATGCTTGTATTGCAGCTGCACTCTTTACACCAGTCACTTAGAGATCTCAGCAGTGAACAAGTTCGTTTAGAAGATGACCTCAGCAGGGAGCTTTCAAGAAGAAATCGGTATGAACAGAAAGTGTGGCTTCGTTTGATGGGGTTAATTGAACAATAATGTTAAAAATAGCCATTCCCCTCTTCATTGGCATCCTTTGGACAGTATATTTTTAGTTGATTCTCACCACGTAGTGAATGCAGTAGGTGATGCTTGTTCGTCAATAATTAGCTGATCTGAGAATCCAGTTTTAAAGTTGCTTCATGCATAACTTATGTAGGAAAAGGTGTCTACACTGTCATATAGGAACTGCAGTTTAAGAACTTTATTTTTGCCCTGAATGGATTGACAACTCCTGCATGCGAAGAATGTCATGTATGACATCTGCATATGCCCTATGCAGATAAGTAGATGTTGTCATTTATGGGGAATCCTATATATAGTGGCCTGGCTTGCCTTGCCTGACATATATTTATCTTATTGATTTCTGGATTTGTAGCGTGCCCTTCAGGATTATCCCGTCAGGGCGGCTCACAGCCTATGAAAACTATAATAATCTATTGAAACTATAGTAATCAGTTATGAACCATAATAGATTATCTGTCTATTTATTTGTTACATTTCTATACTGCCCAGTAGCCGAAGCTCTATGGGCAGTTTACATATAAATAGATATTATTATTCATAACCCCTTCATGGATCACTGCCTTGTTGTGGCGAAGGGGCTTGCGTAACTCAGTGAAGCCATAAGCTATGCCGTGCAGGGCCACCCAAGACGGACAGGTCATGGCAGAGAGTTCTGACAAAATGTGGTCCACTGGAGAAGGAAATGGCAACCCACTCCAGTATTCTTGCCAAGAAAACCCCATGGAACGTATCACAAGGCTAAAAGATATGACGCCGGAAGATGAGCCCCTCAGGTTGGAAGGTGTCCAATATGCTACTGGGGAAGAGCAGAGGATATTTCCAAGTAGCGCCAGAAAGAGTGAAGCGGCTGGGCCAAAGCCGAAAGGACACTCAGCTGTGGATGTGTCTGGTAGTGAAAAGAAAATCCGATGCTGTAAAGAACAATATTGTTTAGGAACCTGGAATGTCAGATCAATGAATCAAGGTAAGCTGGAGGTGGTCAAACATGAGATGGCAAGATTGAACATCGACATCTTGGGCATCAGCGAACTAAAATGGACAGGCATGGGCGAATTTAATTCAGGTGACCATCATATCTACTATTGTGGGCAAGAATCCCTTAGAAGAAATGGAGTAGCACTCATAGTCAACAAAAGGGTGGGAAAAGCAGTACTGGGGTACAATCTTAAAAATGATAGAATGATCTCAGTACGAATCCAAGGCAAACCATTCAACATCACAGTAATTCAAGTCTATGCCCCAACCACTGATGCCGAAGAAGCTGAGGTTGATCGGTTCTATGAAGACCTACAACACCTTCTAGAACTAACACCAAAAAAAGATGTCCTCTTCATCATAGGGGATTGGAATGCTAAAGTAGGAAGTCAAGAAATCACCGGGATAACAGGCAGGCATGGCCTTGGTGTACAAAATGAAGCAGGACAAAAGCTAATAGAGTTTTGCCAAGAGAACATGCTGATCATAGCAAACACTCTTTTCCAACAGCACAAGAGGCGACTCTACACATGGACGTCACCAGATGGTCAATATCGAAATCAGATTGATTATGTCCTTTGCAGCCAAAGATGGAGAAGCTCCATACAGTCAGTAAAAACAAGACCTGGAGCTGACTGTGGCTCAGATCATGAGCTGCTTCTTGCAAAATTTCGGCTGAAATTGAAGAACGTTGGGAAAACCACTAAACCGTTCAGGTATGACCTAAATCATATCCCTGATGAATATACAGTGGAGGTGAGGAATAGATTTCAGGGATTAGACCTGATAGACAGAGTGCCTGAGGAACTATGGACGGAGGTCCGTAACATTGTTCAGGAGGCAGCAACGAAATCCGTCCCAAAGAAAAAGAAATGCAAGAAAGCCAAGTGGCTGTCTGATGAGGCTTTACAAGTAGCTCACGAAAGAAGGGCAGCGAAAAGCAAGGGAGAAAGGGGAAGATATACCCAACTGAATGCAGAGTTCCAGAGAATAGCAAGGAGAGACAAGAAGGCCTTCTTAAATGAACAATGCAAAGAAATCGAGGAAAACAACAGAATGGGAAAGACTAGAGATCTCTTCAAGAAAATTGGAGATCTCAAGGGAACGTTTTGTGCAAAGACGGGCATGATAAAGGACAAAGGCGGCAGGGACCTAACAGAAGCAGATGAGATTAAGAAGAGGTGGCAAGAATACACAGAAGAACTATACAGGAAAGATCTGAATGTCCCTGATAGCCATGATAGTGCGGTCACTGAACTTGAGCCGGACATCCTAGAGAGTGAAGTCAAGTGGGCCTTAGGAAGCATTAGTAACAACAAAGCTAGCGGAGATGACAGTATTCCAGCCGAGCTATTTAAAATCCTAAAAGATGATGCTGTTAAAGTGCTGCATTCAATATGCCAACAAATCTGGAACACTCAACAGTGGCCACAAGACTGGAAAAGGTCAGTTTACATTCCAATTCCAAAGAAGGGCAACGCCAAAGAGTGTTCAAACTACCGCACAATTGCGCTCATTTCACATGCCAGCAAGGTGATGCTCAAAATCCTACAAGCTAGGCTTCAGCAGTATGCGAACCGAGAACTACCGGAAGTACAAGCTGGGTTTCGAAGAGGCAGAGGAACTAGAGATCAAATCGCCAACATTCGCTGGATCATGGAGAAAGCAAGAGAATTCCAGAAAAGCGTCTATTTCTGCTTCATTGACTACGCTAAAGCCTTTGATTGTGTGGCAAATTCTGTGGCAAATTCTGAAAGTGATGGGAGTACCAGACCACCTTACCTGTCTCCTGAGAAACCTGTACGAGGGTCAAGAAGCAACAGTAAGAACCAGACATGGAACAACCGATTGGTTCAAAATTGGGAAAGGAGTACGACAAGGCTGCATATTGTCACCCTGCTTATTTAACTTATATGCTGAGTACATCATGAGAAATGCCGGATTGGATGAATCAGAGGTCGGAATTAAGATTGCCGGGAGAATTCTCAACAACCTCCGATATGCAGACGATACCACCCTAATGGCAGAAAGCGAAGAGGATCTCAAGAGCCTCTTGTTGAGGGTGAAAGAGGAGAGTGCAAAAGCTGGTTTGAAACTCAACATTAAAAAAACGAAGATCATGGCATCTGGCCCTATCACTTCCTGGCATATAGAAGGGGAAGAAATGGAAGCAGTGACAGATTTTACTTTCTTGGGCTCCAAGATCACCGCAGATGGTGACTGTAGCCATGAAATTAAAAGACGCTTGCTCCTTGGGAGGAAAGCTATGGCACACCTAGACAGCATAGTAAGAAGCAGAGACATCACCTTACCGACAAAGGTCCGTCTAATCAAAGCTCTGGTTTTCCCAGTAGTAATGTATGGCTGTGAGAGCTGGACTATAAGGAAGGCTGAGCGCCGAAGAATTGATGCTTTCGAACTGTGGTGCTGGAGAAGACTCTTAGGAGTCCCCTGGACTGCAAGGAGGTCAAATCAGTCCATCCTAAAGGAAATCAACCCTGAGTGCTCATTGGAAGGACAGATGCTGAAGCTGAAGCTCCAATATTTTGGCCACCTAATGCGAAGAGAAAACTCCCTGGAAAAGACCCTGATGCTGGGAAAGACTGAAGGTAAAAGGAGAAGGGGACGGCAGAGGATGAGATGGCTAGATAGCATTACGGATGCAATGAATATGAACTTGAGCACGCTCCGGGAGAGAGCACAGGACAGGAAGGCCTGGCGTGCTATGGTCTATGGGGTCATGAAGAGTCGGACACGACTGAATGACTGAACAACAACAACAACAACACAATTATTCATAATCTATTACAAATAGAGATGTGAAGGCCCAGAAAAAAATGGGGAAAATATTTTTTTCCCCAAGGACTTTCTTTTTGTTTTTTTAAAAACTGAACAATTTTGGATTATGAAATATTTTCTTTTATAATAATAAAATGTTTAAGGAGATATTCATGTACTGATAAGTAGTTTTTACTCTACGTAATAGGAACACTTTTACAGGAAGACTAGAAATGTTTTAAAGTGATGGAGAAAAAGATTTTTTAAATCCTCTTCGTAAGATTCCCAGCATAGTTATTTTTTAATTCCTTATTAAAATTATTGGTCTAATGCATCTTCTACTGAAATAAATTTAGGGATGCTCCAAGTCATGCTCAGTTTCCCAACATGTTACTAGAGTCATCATATAATATATGAAGAAAATATGCATTCTTGATAGTTTGGGTTTTGTTCTTTTGTTTCTAGTCTTGTTCTAGTTAGATGGTCTAGTGGTCAGTGAATGTAGTTCTTAAAACCCACATGTGAGAGAAATACTGTAGATTATCCCACGGCTACCACCACATGCGAGTGCCATTGAGTGCCGTTTATTGGTAGAAAATTGGGGTATAAATCGAATAAATAAAGAATTTGTGGGTTATCTCATGTATATATTTTTTTCTTTTTCTAAAACATTGAGGCTTGAGTCTATAGAACTCACTGCCACAGATTTTAATAAAATTCCCAATTAGACCTCACCATTCGGGAATGCTGTGTCAGCTTTAAAACCTTTAACTGCAGCCACCAGAATAAGTCCTCTATACATTTTAGGTCCCAAAAGAAACTCAGTAGCCTTGTTTGTATGGCGTAGGCATGTGACTGACATCACCGCTAGGGACAACCTTTCAAAATGAACAAGAATTAAGGTGTTTGTTAATGGGAATTGTTTACAAAAGGGGATAAAGTAAAAGGATGACATTGTTTACAGGTTCTTAAATTAAATATGCTTGGTTGCCATTCCTAACAGGTAAGAGGGCCTTCCCCAGCTAAATAAGCTCTCAGTAGACCAGATTTCCCTAAACTCCACCCCAACCAATTCCTCACAAACAGGAACAGGTGCTGTATACCAGTCTTCTCTTCTTCCAGCTCTTCCTTCTTCTGGCTTCTAGAATGATTCAGATGTTTCTGGGACTACTTGCAAAAGTTCCCTCTGGTTAGACATAAAATAGGAACCTAAAATGTATTATATATAGTTTGGTTTACACATAAAATAAGCATGTTCATATATTAAATCTAATAATATGCAATTGATTCAGGCAATAGTTACAAATTTATTGAGTATATTTTGAAATATTTTTAATTTTAATGATAATTTTATGAGCAAATCAAGTTATACAAAATACTTTTTATGTTACTAACCAAGTGACTTTAGAGCTGTAAAGAGCACTAAAAAAAAGTATTGTATATTTTTTACATTTGCCCCCAAATATCCCCCCCTCCGCTCTTGAAACACCCCCCCACACACATTTTTTCCCATGGGTTAAATATCTCTGGAAATTTTAATCTCTAATTATGAACCATAAAATCATAATGCATTACAAAGCAGCAATTAAACACCAAATATAAATATCAGTTAAAATAAGTTTGGAATAGATAAGCCTGCAAGGCCTGTTTGATAATCAAGGGGCTGTACGTACTTGTCTAGGAGGGAATTCCAAAGGTATGTGTCCATTGGGCCTTACTATCTAGTTCAGAGAGATAATCTTTGTTTTACTACTTTGCTCTATGTTTGCTCCAAGTCATGACGTTCTTATTTTTCTCTTCATGCAAAAAGTGGTAATTAAAAAAAATACAATAAAATAGAGCCAACCGCAGTTTGTTTAGGGATGCTTCATAGTCCTCTCTGTATATGCAGATCCTACGTACAGTGGCGGAGTTGTATCAGCTGGCATGCTTAACATTCTCATGTTGGAAGTCACATTCCAATAGGGCCCAATCCAGGTGAATTGTACACCACCCAACTGGAGGGTACAAATTGTGCAGATCAGAACTATACATGCTGGGCCCTCTATGCATAGGCCCCTATTAAAACAGGATGTCCAGTGTAGGAGTGTCAGGCATGTTGGATGACTCTCGTCCCAGCCCCACTGCATAGATTCTCCCCATAAAGCAGGGGTGGGCAACATGCAGCCCATGGGCTGATGCAGCCCCTCATGGCCTTCTCTGTGGCTGCTGCTGCTACACTGTTGAAATTGGGCAACATGGCAGCAGCAAAAAAATTGGTGATTTGCCACTGAAAAGTAGTGACATGTGGGGCCAATTTAGCTTTAAAGCAAGGCAGTTTAACTTGTTTTAAAGAGAAATTGACCCTTTTAGCCTGCTGCTTTGCTGTTGAAATGTGGTAGCAAATGGCCAATTTCTTTTTGCTGCCACAGCAGTGGATGGAAAAGTTCAGCCCCTGTGGGGTGGGGGTGGGGGTGGAATTGGCCCCGGAGAACCCCAGAAGTTGGCCACCCCTGCCATAAAGGCTAATGTCCGCATAGCACCTCTTAACAATGTAGAACTTGCTTTAATTTGTTGACTGTTTAAAAAAACCTGATTTTTGTGTGAAGGAATAATACCTCATGGCTAGCAACATTAAGCAAAGTTGTGCCTCCCCCCCTTCTCCCCCCGCCCCCCCCCCCCAGTTAGATATGTTGTTGCAATGGAAATATGTCATTTGGGAGTTCCTTCTAGCCAGAAAAGTAATAAAAGCTGTATTCTCAAATCATGTTAATAAGTAGTTGTTATAATTTCATAATAATGCTAAAGAATAATTTGCTTAATGAAGCACAGAGTATATTTTGAAATGTTTTTTGTTTTATTTTCTGCTTCTTTTTACTCTAAGAACTGATGCAGAAACAAAAAGGAGGTTGGAAGACTTATCCGACAGACTTGATGAATCCCAAAGACAGGAAACAGTGAGTTCCTTGAAAAATCCCCATTTCTTAATGGCATGGAGGTGGGGAGGGAACTGGCTTCTTGCATGGCTGCTTCACAAACCCCAACATGCATTTGATAAACCATTTTGCAAAGCATCCTCAGAACAGGATGGTGTCTGAGCTTGTTAAGTAAGCTGCTCTCTTATCTATAAATGAAAGTCTTAAGTTTGGATTGCCCATGAAAAACAACGGCCTCTTGCAAAACTGAAAAATGGCTCCTGGGCTGTTCAAGATATTGGATAATAATAACAATACTTGACATTTGTATCATCCTTTCAAATGATCAGATCGCTTCACTTGCACATTATCCAGTTGCAGTTCTTAAACAATCCTGTAAAACAGATTGCGGCAGGGGGTGAGGGGGGATTGAGGCTGAAACAGTTGCTTGCGTAAGGCAATCTTGTGAGTTTGTAGCAGAGGCGAGATTTGAACCGGCGACTTCCTGATTCACAGGTCAGTCTGTAACCACAGTGCAACATCAGTTCCCCATAGAAAGAGAATAAAGGAAAATGTAGCCTCCAATAGGCGGTTGTACTTCAGGACACAAGATAAACTATTCTTTCACTGCCAAATACTGGCCTATGAGTGACAACAGACGGTGGCATGTTGGAAAGAGAGAGGTGCAGGGTTCCAAAATAAGGAGTGCTTGAGAATGACAGTGCTGGCATGGAGGAAGTAAGAGCGTACTGTGGGTGTGCCTGGGTACTGAAGAGAGGAGGGAGAAATGGTGGTAGCACAGGCTGTGTGGGTGGAGGACAGGCAGAGAGGCACAGCAACCGGGGGAAAGAAGGAGCAAAGACCAATATTCCACTATGAGGGCCACTCGCCCTACAGTTACATCTTGCATGTGGGAGGATGTTGTCTTATTAACTGAGGGACGGGTTTTGTTTTGTTTGTTATTTTCTTGTTATGATGCCCTCTTGTTCAGAAGCCCCTGTTCTCAGCAGCATCACTGGAGACATCTTGGGGGTGGGGCCTCTTCCTAATGTCCTTGAAGGTCCTAGGACTCTCTTCTTCTCCAGATTAGCCACTTAGCTTCAACGGAGTGGACTTTTCTCTGAGCGACATTCTGTACTTCAGCCATGTCTAACAAAGCCCTGATGGGCCTTTCTCCCTTTCAAAGTGCTCTCAGGAGGGCACTCATCGAGGAGAATGGGGTGTTTAATCGCTGGATAAAACCTGCAGGACCAGTGTCTGAGTTGTACCACTTCAAATTCAGCTGGGGGTTCACATGACTATATCCTCCTCAATATGTATATGTATATGTGTGTATATCTGCCTGCAGTGAGAAAACTAGATGTTGGGGAGAAGGGTGCTAGTTTAGTCTTATGTCTACTAGATTTTTTAATGTGCAGGAACATTTTTTTGGATGAAGGAGCAGTCAACCATTGGATGTCTCAGCCTTTACGCATTCTAGGTAAATGTTCCAAAAGTCATCATGCGGATTTAAAATGGTACATTGGAAGCAGCCTTTACAGCAGGGATGGGGAAGCTTGTCTTGTTTCTTTGTGAGTAGGGATACTGCTCATGCTTGCTTCTGAGTAGACATATTTCCTAATATAAATTGGCAACAATGAAATGTTAAGGGGTCTGGAATTATTTCACCCTCGCCCTCTTTTGCCTGTGGCCCCTGCCCACCACTTAAATGTGGTCACTGGGAGCTACTCCGAAATGACATTCAGCTCTCCAGTGAATAAGGTTCATCATCCCTGCTTCAGAGCCCGTTGTTTCTTGGCCCCTTGGATTCTGTCTGCATTGAATCTGGGAGCTGTCCTCTGAGTCTTGTAGTTGCTTCCATTACTTCAGGTAGAATTAAATACTTGAAGAGTATTTACCTGTGTTCAGATAAATATAGGGGTATGGATCCTAAAGGCTCCTTCCAGTCACATAAATCTTTAGATCCAGTGTAGGATCCTGCTGGCGGAAGGCGGGGGGAGACAAGGTTTTCCAATTCTCCCTTCCCCTACAGCCTCCCACACTGTTCAAGGGAGCCCCCCAATCCCCTGGAGCTGAGTTTTTTGGGGGGGCAATGGGACAGGCACAAAGGGCTGAAGGGGGAATTTACAAAAACCACCTCCCTCCCCTTCTTCCAATGGGAGCATCCCAGGATCAGGACTCCACTCATGGGAATGCACCTGCAAGTGGGAGCAAACCTGTGCTGAAAACCAAGATGTCTCCAGTTGAGTCATTCGCTTCTACCTGTGGCAAGGGGAGAGAGCTCCCAGGGGCGGTACTTGCAGCGGGTGAAATGCCGTGGTCCCAGTAATGAGTGAACAGCCAGTTAATTTCTTCTCGGTTAAAGCATGTCTTGTTGAAAGCGCTTTTGCTTCACCTGTAATCTTTTTCTTATCTTGCATGTCTCCTTTTGATTTGTGGGTATACTCTTCGATTATTTACAAAGTGAACAGGCAATGATAATGTTGTCAAGGTCTTAATGTCAGTGTTTTATGTTACAGGCAGTCATTTCGGTACCTTTTTTGAAATACCCAAAGACATCCGAATACTGCAGAGTGTTCTGTGATGTTCTCTCATCTGCAGATTGAGCTGCTGTGTGGGAGCCTAGGAATCCCTTGTCTTGCTGTTGAGCGTAGCCCTGAGGCATTCCATGAGTTGCGTTTCAATAACATTCTGAATAGCTGCCTTTTGGACAGAGGAGGCTTGTCTCTTGATTTTATTCCCTTTGAAAAACAGCAAAGGAAAACCAGATTGGCAGAGTAATAAGGTTATGATTGCAATCCTCTGCATGCTTACTTGGGAGTAAGGCCCATTGAATTCATTGGGGCTTCTGAGTAGAGCTGCAGTGTTTAGACTATTAATTGATTTAAAATCCTTGTATTGGATTAATAGATGTCCCCCATTCAATCATGCAGCAGATCTTAAAGAAAAAAACACACTATTAATTTTAATACAAGAACTTACAAAAACTAAGTGTCAGGCATTGTCTTAGGAGAGGCTTGCCACCTTTTCTGTTGCCAGAACTCAGACGGCGAATCAGTTGGAGAAGAGCTTCCGCAGAAGTTGTTAACAAGCAGGCATTTATGCAGAAGAGGATAATCCATTTGGAGGAGGGATTGAACACCCCTACAATTGTAAAAAGTGTTTAAGTAATAAGATATTGGGGTCATATAGACCCCAATTTAGTCAGTGTTTTTTTAAAAAATGGTTACTCCAATAAAAAAAGACATTGCTTATCATATGGGGACGCAACTATACAGAGATACTATCTGTGATCTGTAATGACTCCCCAGTGTTGATTCCACAGACTAAGCACTGTGGCATTTTAAAGCCTTCGCATTCCTATGGTTCATTCCTAAGAACCCCTGATTATACTACCCCATGCACTTTTTCTTTAAGTCTCTTAAAGTGTGAATTAAATAATACCAATGATTAACATTTTCTTACCTGTATCATCCTAAAAGTAGCTGTTGTGTTGTTAAAGGAGAGTTTTCACCAGATTTGATTTACTGAGGTGCAGTGTGCCATTTTCCACCAGTCACTTCAATTGGGGTCTAAGAGACCCCAGTGCTATTTTAATGAAACCATCAGATTAAGAAAAAATGAGCACAATATGGGGATTGAAACACTATAGAGCAATAAATCCTGAAGTAGCACAGGTACGGGGAACATTTCTGCATATTTTTAATACCATTTTTGTTGTCAGTTTTGACCCCAAAGGGCATACTTAAAAATAGAATATAATATAATCAACCTGTTTTGACCCCCCCTCCCAAACCCCCCAGAAATGTTAAGGCAGGGAGCTTCTGAATACTTGCAGAGGAAATAGTCTCCTGACTCGCTCATCAGTCTATCATTCTCTCCCACCTTCTTACATCAGGCTGAAGAGTGAGTCATGAAATTAGTCTATTTCCTCTGCAATATTAAGAGGTCCTGAGGATGTGGAATTAAAAAACAAGGGTCTTAATAATGAGGACTGACCACAGAACTCTGAATGTCTGGGGCCGGCAGGAGATTGGAATGTTAAGGGGAGAGAATAGAATGGAGTGACCGAGAAAAGGGTATGGCTGGCTGGAACCCTGAATAGCAGCACTCCATGCTGCAGCGTTTTGTTGCAGATTTTTTAAAAGATCATTTCTATACCGCTCAATAGCTGAAGTGCTCTGAGCGGTTCACAGCAATTAAAACCACAGAATACAACACGATAAATAAAACATAAAAGGTTGAAAAGTTAAAACTACAGTATAAAATAAAAACCAAAATAAAATGTAGCAGCAGTACAAAGATTTAAAATACAGTAACAGATTTTAAACAACAGAAACTGAAAGACTAAAATGCCTGGGAAAATAAGGTTTTCACCTGGCGCTGAAGAGAGCACACCGTAGATGCCAGGTGAGCCTCTCTGGGAAGCTCATTCCACAAGGTTCCACTACTAAAGCTGCATGTAATCTATTGTTGTTAGTTTAAATGAAAAGACTTGTAGATTTCAAAAAACAGCAATTGTGATAGCTTTTATTATCTCTTGTTGCCACAGTTATTAAGATGGCTGCTCTTTTGGAATGTACGGTCTCATTGTTTATGCGACAGCAGACTAAGCGCTGTGGCATTTTAAAGCCTTCGCATATTTTCTTATCAGATGCATGAAAAGGACAGCAAGGATGTTGGATATATAGGATGTGTAACTTGGTAAGATTACTTTGTACGCCTAAAGAGAACAACACAGCTGTTAACACAATCTGACGCAGTGCTGATACAAGTGCAGGAAAACTCATTTGAATTTCACCATGCATATATATCATGATTGATGGCTTTCTGGGAAGAAATATTTTTCCATTGCTAAACCCAGCCTTCACAGGATTTGTGATGATTTGCCCTTCATTCAGTTTTCTGGTTCTGCCCTCCCCAGTCTGCAGAGATCTGCAGTGTACATCGAATTACAGATGTGATAGACTGATGTTATGTGTAATAAACCAAGAGCAAAATTATTGGTTAAGGGATATGAACTGGAATGCTTCCATTTGTGTAGGTGCCAATGGGAGCTTTTTTCACAGCCTAACTGCTGCATTTGTGTGTGGGATTCTCCAGGGCTCATAGTGTGCAGAGAGGGGATAGTTAGCCTAATTGCCTTTTTCTAAGCCTGCTTGCTGTGTGGGGCTGATGAGGGGGAAGCAGTGTATTGGATCCAGAGGTGCTATAGGTTGGAGGTGGGGACTAATGGCCTAGAGGAACCAGGAGGTGTGCCCGTTGTCACCCCTGAATTTTGCTGTAGCTAAGGAACAGTGTAAGGCCCACCTGTGGCCAAAGGATTTTGGTTGGATGGTCTTGTGGTAGTCTGGCTGTTATACTCCCACTGGTATGGTACTTGGCTCTGCTGCTGTTCTGGGTTTGTAATCGCAGGGCTGTAGTTCTGAAAAACGAGCTGGCATAATTTATTTAAAATATTTCCGTATGTTCAAGGCTGCAAGCAACAGCTACATCAGTGAGTATTTTATATTCAAGAACAATACACTCAATAAAAATACAGACACTGATGTAGCTGTTTGCAGCTTTGAACATAGGGAGATATTTTAATTAAATTATGCCAGCTTGTTTTTAATTTCAGTGATAATCTAGAAATCACTGAAATACAAGAAAATATTAATGGCCAAGATGCCAATACTTGGCATCTCCCAGTTAAAGGCATCGGGCAGCTGTGAAAGACCTCTGCCTAAGACCCTGGAGAGCTGCGGACAGTCACAGCGGACAATACTGGGCTTCTATAGCATCTCCTTGTGCTGGCTAAGAAACTTTGTGAACAGCTTTGGACATGGTGTTGGGAGCTGTAGATTAAATAGGAAACCCACGGCACATGAACGGAAGCTCTTGTGCACTTTCTGATTTACAAAATCAGTTCTGTAGAATCACAATTCCGTCTGACATATGACTCTCGTTGCATTGCCTCTGCCACAGCAGGAAACCAGAAACATCAGTCTGTCTGTTCAGCATGTTTACTTGGGGAACCCCTGATTGTTTGTGGATTGGGGCTGCTGTCTGTTTGGCATTTCATGCCTTGGGCCATATTGGAATTTTCCTGTTTTAAAAAAAACCTTTTGAATGCATTCAAAATGCATTCAAAATGCCATTGATTGCATTCTGTGGATTGCAATTTCAGTTCTCACCAGCCTTGTTCCATGGTTACAACTGCTTAGACTTTTAACTGCCCTTGACTCCAGCATGCTGTTTTTTAAGTACTTGTAATGATTGGTTTCTTTTGGAGTGTTGCTTGAAAATCTTCCATCTAATGTTGTTTTAAAAGTAATTTGGCTCCAATAAATTGGGAATTAACCTTCAGTAATCATGGATTAATCATGCATTCCTTGATACTTTTAAAATGTCTTTTCTTTTCCAAAAAGAGAGTTCAAAGAGTGCTTTCCACAGCAATGCAGCTCAGATTGCTTTTACAGAGAACATTCTACTTGAACTAAATAAGGGAAGAATATATAACCATAGAACTTTTTGGAAAACACGGGCTTGGCTCCAAAGAACCATGAGCGGAAGAAGAAAAAGTATTATTGATATTCTGCCAACTCTGTGGCACTGCTGTGTGCAAAGTCTTTCACTAGCGTTTGCGAGAATTTATTGGAGATTGCATTATAGTATGAGAAACATGGTGAACAAGGAAGATACAGGCTGCAGCATAGCATTTCTAGTGGGCTTTGGAAAGAGCTTTGAAAGCAACGTGTTGTGCAATCGTTTGACCAAAAGGAAGAACTTCTTTGGATTTTCAGTTGCTTTTTTCACATGTTCTTCTGCGAGGCCGGAAATGGCCGTTCCTTGAATGAAATAGTTTTTTTCCTAGTGGAAAGGCATCTTTGGATCCAAGCTATGGAGAATGATTTGTCTCTTCTGCTAAACTATGAATTTGGTCCTGATTTGGGGGGCGGGGGGGGGGGGGGGAGGATTCATGGTAGAGAAAGAGGAGGGCAGATACTCTGGTTTCAGTAAGTATGAGCATTGAGCTATACTTGTATCTAGCAATCTCTAGGAAGGAAAAAAGGGCTATACTATATTTTATTTTAATAATTATGACATTGGTAGTGATCCTGGTACTGACTCCAAACCTGATTTATGTATATGGTTTGTAGAACATGTGGAAAATATTGCTACAAAATGTACAATGATGCCACTAATACAATTACATGACATGTTTTAAAAATAATTTGTTACATGTAATTTGAAGTAATAAAGCAAAATAACTACAGTAAATGTAAAATAGACTGTTTCCACAGAATGTTGAATTCTGATTTGCCACTAGGGGGTAGTATCTGCAAATAGATAAACAGAATATTAGAATGAAAATCCCCAACTCATTGGGAATTTTTCTCCCCCCCCCCTCCCCCGGAAAGCAAAGAAATTACAACAAATAATTTTTCTGATCATATTTAGTGCAATTCCTGATTCATTCAGTCATATTTTTTATTATTTAAAAGCCATTAGCTATTCTACTTCAGTTCTTGATGTGTTGTTCAGCAAAGTTACAGCAACAAAAGTCCTGGCATTGTTAAATGGAAATTTTAGTGTGGTTTGCAAAAATCTAATTTACACATTATGGTAAATATTGTTCGTGATCCAATTCTCCATATGCGCAGCTAGTGGTCCTGGGCAAGGGAGGTTGCACATTCCTATCCATATCAGAAGACTCATCCTGCCATTCTAATGGGATCCAGATGTGAGCATCACAGCACATGTGTGTAACCTAGCTTCTGCATATGGATCTCTTTTGCTAGTTTGGGGTGACAGTGTGATGATTGATGACTGGGGCTTTGTGTATTCTGCTAAAAGGAAGAACAACAACAACCAGATTCTGTGTCTCGGGACATAGTCTGACTGCACATTGATGCAGCAGCCTTGCTGCAATTAAGCACGGCTGGGCCTGGTCAATGCCATAATAGTAGACTACCAGTAGACTACCTGAGAATGTCCAAAATTCCACAGGATATAAGCACAAGTTTTTTGGTCAAGTGTAATAATTTTTTGAGGTTGGTCATTTAATGCAGCTTTTGAAGACTAATACAAATTATGGATTTTTGCATATATTTCTTTTGCATAGCTTATTTTCCTTCTTTTCTTTTTTGAGTTATGGGGCTGATAAAGAACTATGCAGGACACCAAACCCCTGCTGGTTAATAGAATTCCTGCTTACCCCAGTTCTGACTTCTGAGATTTCTTCAGGTTTATGTACCCTTACACCTACCTTCACAACTTTAGGACCATCAAATGCTGTTCATTGTTGTTTTTACTTTTGTTAAGGAAAGTTGAGATTCTCTCTCTCTGCCTTTGGACCATGTGGTTGCAGACTCACTTCCACACAGCTGTGACGATGACCTACTCCAGTGACAGCTCCTCCTACCCATTGTGTTAAAACCTTGTGCTCATAGCATGCAAACAACAGTTGGTAATGGCGAGGGAAGCTCACTGGTGGTCAAGAGAAACTGTTCTGTTGCTGAATATATTTTCGATTTGACTAGATGCAGATTAATTGTTACACTGTGAGTTGTATCCAGTTGGTGTTCCTCCACTGATGGAAGACTTTTCGATCCAGTGGAGGGTTCCATCAGTGGAATGGGGAGGAAGGAAATTTTCCTGCAATCTTTCCCTTGCAACAGTGGCCAGGTGTCCTACTTTACAGAGAATAGGCCTCTGTTTGAAGGCATTCTCTATTTGAAGGGCTGTCCAGTCCAGTTTAAAGGTGAAGAGCCACAAGAAAAGAGAGCAGCAAGGGTCTTGAAGTTGCTCATCAACTGTGAACACCTCGACCGCAGACTGAGCAGGCACACTGGTCACTTGGCCGCAGTTGTATCCCCTGTGGTGAGATGTATTTTATTCTTTCCAAATGTGCATCGATATGTATAAATTAGCAGATGCACATTTTATGCAAATTGATGCCCCCTCTTTTCTCTTTTTTGGTAATTCAATTCCTCTTTTTTGGTAGGGCATACATGGCCAACCTACCCCTCACCCCTGCAACTCCTTTGTGCCACTTCACGCACTGTTCCAAAGGGTCACCCAATCCTCTAGAGCAGATTATTTGGGGGTGTGAGGGGCCTCAGGGGGAAGGGGGATCTCTGCAAACAGCCTCTCTCCCTGTTCCGCAAATGGAGGCCTCCACTGGATCAAAGAACCTTCTGTCAGTGGAAGGACTCAAACTGGATACCACCGTAAGTTCTTCTTGTCCAGGATAGGGCCAATTTTGTATTACTGCTAGGAGCAACATTTTCTATTAGTGTTTATGTGAGGAGGATTTCACAGTTATAGTTAGGCTTTTGCATTTACTTAAGATTCCTTTTGTAGAAAAGAAAAAAGGAGCTATTTTTCTGGTTTTAAATTAAAATTCTAACAGGTGTCTCTTCTCCGGAATCCATCTCCACCCTTTTTTTCTTTTAAGGTGTCAGAACGGGTAGAGAGGAGACTTCAGGAGATAGAACGAGAAATCCGCTCAGAAAGGCAGCTGGTAGAAAGGCGCCAGGATCAACTGGGACACATGTCTGTGCATCTGCAGGAGGTATGCAAAACAGAATTTTTGTGCGTATAGAACTGCATAGCTGCCACTTGTTAGCTATCTAGTCTGAGCTAATTATTTAAAGGGATGACTGCCATTCTTGCAGATGCATTTTGTCGGGCATCAAGCGAACTGTCAGACGGCTAGACATGAAAGAGGTTCTCATCCCTGAGGCAGGAAGTATTAAACTTCTTGGTTCTGAGCACACATCAGTACTTGAAAGGGAGCTGCCTTGAAACAATTTCAGTTATACCTAAGATTTAAACTGTTAAAGGGGTTGTTAACAACTGCCTTGTGAATACTGTTCTCTTGAAGCCTAAATATGATGTAATGGGTAGCCGGTTTCCTGGTGCTGTATAATCAGCTGTGCTTGAAGCAAAATGCATCTGGCAGAGTACAAGAGTCTGTTCTGTGGAGACAAACTGAGCTATTGTTCACTTTAGAAAAGAAAATTAAGGCCCTTTTCGCCCTGTCTTTGCAAAGGGTGTATAAAACATACAAGAGAAGTAGTGAATTTGCTCCACCCTGATACTTAAGAAGCCAGGGAGATAAAATGCATGCCTCGTAACTTTAGTTTTAATTTAAGTGCTTGGGTGATTATTTGGATAGCCATCTTAGACTGACTTTACTCTGGTGTCTCACAAAGTCTATGAAAAGTTTAATTTCATATTTGGTTGCTTTAGTACATGTGGTGACCTATGTGCTTTTTAAAAAAGACGATTGCAGATTATACAGTGCGGTATAAACCAGTAAGGATTAATTTAGATTGACACTTTCCATTCTGAAAGGGTGACTCTCTCTTTAGAGGTCATGTCAAAAAAAGAAAAGGAAAGAAAAGAAAAGAAAAGAAAAGAAAAGAAAGATAATGCACATTTTAATTTGGGTAAAGGCAATACTTAGCTCTTCAAATTCATGTGCTCTTCTTGGGTCAAAGTGTTTTTTGTATTCTCTCTGTCTTTAAATTGCATGGGATGGTGCTAAAAGGTTGTGATCTATTAGAGTGGAGAGGAAATGAAGGTGTTTTGAGTTCTGCAGAGTAAATTATCAAATTGAGCAGCATTCTTTGCCCACGCTTGTCACTTTTTTTCTGATTCAGGAAGTTAATGTGTAATTTGGTACAATTTCCTACAAACCTACATATGCTGGTCTGCAAGGCATGATAACTTTTGATTGATATTTCATAGTTAACTGCCTAACCAACTCACAGTGGATGGTGAATGTTTTGTAAGTAAGTTTCTTTGATGTGGGTTTGCCATGGCTGGAGCATCCTTATTTTCCCTTTTAAATTTGGATTGATTAGGGTTATCTATCAGAAATTTAATATCCTTTGAGACTAAAGATGAGATAATAAGTGCTCTTCCTTAGTGCCCAGATCATACCTGATAATATGTCATGGTGGTTTTCATGTTAGGCTGGCGGTTGGGAGCTGCTGCAGCACACCTCCTTCTTGTACTGCTGGAGTAGCATGAGAAGTCCTATGCCATGTAAGAGGAGCCCATGCAGTGTCTCCTCCCTACACTAGTATTATCCCATGTTTCAGAGGTCTCCTGTGTGTCCTGGGCCTTCTTACATTACTCTGGTGGTGCTGGAAGGAGTGGAGCTGCAGTGGCTCCCGCACTGCTAGCGTAATGTGACTGGGGGCATTGGTAATCCTTACAATAACCCTGCAAGGCTGGTCAGTATTGCCCACCTATTACGGAAGGGGCCACATCTGAGGGCTTCTTGACACGGAGTTTTTATCCTGCTATTGAGATTGCTCACTCACGGAAGTTTGCGGGTCCTTTTCATGACGTCATCAACCTCCACGGCACATCCAGAGGTATTTCCTGGTTATTCCATGTTAAAAAGATCTGGAAAAAATGAGGTATCAAAAAAACCTTGGCTTGTTAGGCTATTAAAACAGCCACTAGATGGTGCTGTTTCACTGAGTTCTATGGAAGCTTGAAAATTAAAAGCTTCCCCTCTCAGCAATCATGTGGTTGCCGTCTGGGAGCCAGCTGTAGGCATGGAAAGGCTCCACAATGGCAGGACTGCGGATTTTTTCTTTAATGCAAAGGCAGCCTGATACTAAGTAGCCTCAGGCAAATTATTGATTCATAGGTGAGGTGAGATTTGAATCAGGGACTTCTTTTAACAATTAACCTTATGGTATAAGTGCATCAGTGCTTTTAACATTCAGATAGTCCCCAATGCTACAATAATCTTACAGTAGCCTAAAACTGACAGTTGCCTACTTGGCTTTCAGCAATTTGTGAGCCCCCCTAGCCATTGGTTGAGCTGCTTTGCGGTGGGGGGGGGCAAGGAGGCAGGAGAGCTGCATTTCTGAGGAAGACCTGTATGTCCTTGCTTCTGGGCCTTCACCATGTGATGACCCAAGGTCTGAAGATGGGGCCAACCTCAGGGTTGACATTGCTGGGCAATTGCTGCGACCCAGACCCCAGCAGGGGGCCACTGCCAACTACTGGTGCTGCTTGGTCCTGCTCCTCCTCCTTGCTGTCATTGTTCACCTTTCCACTCCAAGCAAGCGAGCAATGACAGGAAAAGGCCCAGCAGCCTCCATTCGCCTTGCCCTCTGCCTCTGCATGGTTGTGCAGATTGTGCCCCAAAGAAAAGGGTAAGTGAATGGGCAGCAGTGACAACAGTGGGGAAAAGGTGGGTAGGCTATCTTGCCCAAGGGCCTCCCAAAACCTGACACTATCTGATGAGTTGGACTTTTCAGAGGTGCAACTTTCTTACACCCAGGTCTTGGTACAAATTTTAACGGGGAGAGTCTTTCTAAGGAGTCCCACTCTCAGGATCCAACCACCCAGTGACAGGAATTAAGACAGCCATGGTATCCTTCTGGGCAGCCTGGCAGAGATGGGGCTGTGTGTGTGTGTGTGTGTGTGTGTGTGTGTGTTGTTGTGGCTCCAGTTGTTCCTTGTGAGTAGGTTCACAAAGTGGTCCTGAGGAACTTGTGGTCACCTCACAGGGTTTGATTTCATCTCCTTTTCAACAGCTACATGAAACCACTAGAATAAATCTAGGGATGGGGAATGGGTTTACATCAGTATGCAGATGATACTCAGCTCTATATCCCCTTTTTGTCATATCCCAAGGAGAGCATGGAGGTTCTAAATCGGTGTTTGGAATCAGTGATGGACTGGATGAGGATGAACAAACTAAAATTCAGGGAAGGCAGAGGTGGTATTAGTGAGGAAGCCTACAAGTCCAGAGTTAGGGTGCCAGCCTGTTCTAATTGGGGTTGCACTCCGCTTAAAAGATTAGGTTCGCAGTTTGGGTGTTCTTCTGGATCCAGCTTTATTATTAGATGCTTAGACACTGGCGGTGGCCAGGAGTGCTTTTGTTCAGTTTTGGCTAGTGCGCCAGCTGTGCATGTGTCTATACGCATGTACATCAGTGCAGCCCAGGTTTATGTGTGAAGTGCAGCAGAGTTGTGGGTTATGCCCCAAACTGGTAACTTTAAGAAGTAGACCGCCTTAGTTTACAAAGACATGGAAGGGGAAAAAGATAGTAATTGGGAATTTAAAATGCTAATTAATCTCATAGTGGAAGGCGTTGATTTGTGTTGATTAAAAATAAATATTCCTGAATTGGAAAGTTCATGTTCACAGGGATTTGCTTTAATATAAGGTATTTGGCAAGCTTTCAAACACCAAGTGATGCCATTGTATAATACAGAGTGGTTTTGTTCACACAACTGTATTTTTAGGGTAAGAATTCATTTCCTTACTTCTACATGAATTGAATTATAAGGGATTAAATTTGCTTCTCCAAATCTTTTTTTTCTCCAGTCACTCTTAAATATTTATGACACCAGTATATTTTGAGAAAAAGCTTGCAGAATCTTTGTGGCCACTAGACGCCAGTGTTTTGCCATCCTTGAACAGCAATAAGGCTGAGTAAATCCCATTGCACAGCTTCAAACATGGAACGTGCTGAATTTTGTTTGTATTTAGTGGTATATAGATGTATACATGTTTACTCCCTTGTCTACAGTTAAATGTGTGTTGCACAGTGCAAGGTTAATCATTACTGCAGGAGCACTGTAAAACACTTAGCATTTCACCCACACACACACCCCGCTCCCCAATTTTGTGATTTGGACACATGATGTTTTGGTGCCTTTCTTGAATTTTGCCAGAAGAGAGAGCACATTGAGGCGAGATAAAACTGTTGCTGTCTTTTCTTTTGAGCTCTTGGATGATAGGGAAGTGTTTATAATTAAGAATCGCTTATGGTGTGACCATGCAGGTGTAATCCAACATGCCGTCTCCAGCACTGGCCAGTCTGATATCCTCTAGTCATCCCCTCTTGCTTGCCCCCAGCATGTGGTGATCAGAACAGAAATATGCAAATGCAACTTGCAACAACATGTTTCAGTGTATCCCCATCCCCTAAGAACTATGCTCCTCCTGTTCAGGATTCCAGTTCAGAACGCATTCCATTTATTTATTTGCTTGCTTGCTTGCTTGTTTAGTTATTTAACTTATTTATATATAAGCTAAAGCTGTATTAAAATGTTATAATGCAGTGCTAGATAGGACGTATACCATGTACGGTGGATAAGTACAGTGTATGTATCCACAGTTGTTGTTGTTGTTGTTGTTGTTCAGTCGTTCAGTCGTGTCCGACTCTTCGTGACCCCATGGACCATAGCACGCCAGGCCTTCCTGTCCTGCGCTCTCTCCCGGAGCGTGCTCAAGTTCATATTCATTGCATCGGTGACGCTATCTAGCCATCTCATCCTCTGCCGTCCCCTTTTCCTTTTGCCTTCAGTCTTTCCCAGCATCAGGGTCTTTTCCAGAGAGTTTTCTCTTCGCATTAGGTGGCCAAAATATTGGAGCTTCAGCTTCAGTATCTGTCCTTCCAATGAGCAGTCAGGGTTGATTTCCTTTAGGATGGACTGATTTGACCTCCTTGCAGTCCAGGGGACTCGTAAGAGTCTTCTCCAGCACCACAGTTCGAAAGCATCAATTCTTCGGCGCTCAGCCTTCCTTATAGTCCAGCTCTCACAGCCATACATTACTACTGGGAAAACCATAGCTTTGATTAGACGGACCTTTGTCGGCAAGGTGATGTCTCTGCTTCTTACTATGCTGTCTAGGTTTGCCATAGCTTTCCTCCCAAGGAGCAAGCGTCTTTTAATTTCATGGCTACAGTCACCGTCTGCGGTGATCTTGGAGCCCAAGAAAGTAAAATCTGTCACTGCTTCCATTTCTTCCCCTTCTATATGCCAGGAAGTGATAGGGCCAGATGCCATGATCTTCGTTTTTTTAATGTTGAGTTTCAAACCAGCTTTTGCACTCTCCTCTTTCACCCTCAACAAGAGGCTCTTTAGATCCTCTTCGCTTTCTGCCAGTAGGGTGGTATCGTCTGCATATCGGAGGTTGTTGATAATTCTCCCAGCAATCTTAATTCCGACCACTGATTCATCCAATCATTTGGCATTTCTGGCATTTCTCATGATGTACTCTGCATATAAGTTAAATAAGCAGGGTGACAATATGCAGCCTTGTCGTACTCCTTTCCCAATTTTGAACCACTCGGTTGTTCCATGTCCGGTTCTTACTGTTGCTTCTTGACCCTCGTACAGGTTTCTCAGGAGACAGGTAAGGTGGTCTGGTACTCCCATCTCTTTCAGAATTTGCCACAGTTTGTTGTGATCCGCACAATCAAAGGCTTTAGTGTAGTCAATGAAGCAGAAATAGACGTTTTTCTGGAATTCTCTTGCTTTCTCCATGATGCAGCGAATGTTGGCGATTTGATCTCTAGTTCCTCTGCCTCTTCGAAACCCAGCTTGTACTTCCGGTAGTTCTCGGTTCGCATACTGCTGAAGCCTAGCTTGTAGGATTTTGAGCATCACCTTGCTGGCATGTGAAATGAGCGCAATTGTGCGGTAGTTTGAGCACTCTTTGGCGTTGCCCTTCTTTGGAATTGGAATGTAAACTGACCTTTTCCAGTCTTGTGGCCATTGTTGAGTGTTCCAAATTTGTTGGCATATTGAATGCAGCACTTTAACAGCATCATCTTTTAGGATTTTAAATAGCTCAGCTGGAATACTGTCATCTCCGCTAGCTTTGTTGTTACTAATGCTTCCTAAGGCTCATTTGACTTCACTCTCGAGGATGTCCGGCTCAAGTTCAGTGACCGCACTATCAAGGCTATCAGGGACATTCTGATCTTTCCTGTATAGTTCTTCTGTGTATTCTTTCTACCTCTTCTTAATCTCATCTGCTTCTGTTAGGTCACTGCCTTCTTTGTCCTTTATCATGCCCGTCTTTGCACAAAACGTTCCCTTGAGCTTTCCAATTTTCTTGAAGAGATCTCTAGTCTTTCCCACTCTGTTGTTTTCCTCGATTTCTTTGCATTGTTCATTTAAGAAGGCCTTCTTGTCTCTCCTTGCTATTCTCTGGAACTCTGCATTCAGTTGGATATATCTTCCCCTTTCCCCCTTGCTTTTCGCTTCCCTTCTTTCAGCTACAGCTACTTGTAAAGCCTCCTCAGACAGCCACTTTGCTTTCTTGCATTTCTTTTTCTTTGGGATGGATTTCGTTGCTGCCTCCTGAACAATGTTACGGACCTCCGTCCATAGTTCCTCAGGCACTCTGTCTATCAGGTCTAATCCCTGAAATCTATTCCTCACCTCCACTGTATATTCATGAGGGATATGATTTAGGTCATACCTGAATGGTTTAGTGGTTTTCCCTACGTTCTTCAATTTAAGCCGAAATTTTGCAAGAAGCAGCTCATGATCTGAGCCACAGTCAGCTCCAGGTCTTGTTTTTACTGACTGTATGGAGCTTCTCCATCTTTGGCTGCAAAGGACATAATCAATCTGATTTCGATATTGACCATCTGGTGATGTCCATGTGTAGAGTCGTCTCTTGTGCTGTTGGAAAAGAGTGTTTGCTATGATCAGCGTGTTCTCTTGGCAAAACTCTATTAGCCTTTGTCCTGCTTCATTTTGTACCCCAAGGCCATGCTTGCCTGTTATCCCGGTGATTTCTTGACTTCCTCCTTTAGCATTCCAATCATATCTCTCCCTCCCTTGTACATCAGGTGCCTTGTAGTGCTGATCAATTCTCCTCCGGGGGTGGAGAGGAAAGAGAGGAGACTTTTTCTGTCCCTGTGAGATCTTCCTCTGCTGTGCTATATGGCACTATAGGGCTCTGGTTTGGAGCTGGCTACCGACTCCAAACTTAAACATTTCTTACTGGTTTACTGGGGTAAGGGGGTAGTGGTCTTTTTCTTCCTCCTGGAACCCTGAATAGTAGAGTCCTCTTTTTAGGAGACTTAATATAAGTTGTTAGGGGTTTGAACAGGCCTGTTCTCTTTTCTTCTCCTCCATTTTTATCTCCAGTTTTCTCTCTTTTCCCCTTTCTCAACTGACATCTCAACATTGGGAGGGTTTGCACGTCATGATAAGTGCAATGTACTAACAAAAGCTGCCTGATTGCTTCTGCTGCAAGTAGGAGTCGCTAACACTCCCCCGCCCCCAAGGTCTGTGGTTTCTTTAATGTGATGTGTGAACCCAAACCTCTAGCTTGTGTCTCCCCTGACAAGCCAGAGAAATAACCCAACAACAAGCCATGGGCCATTTTTCTGGCTTTTCAAGAGAGAGACAAGCCAGAAGACCAAATTAGCCTGTCATGCAAAACAAACTACAGACCAAAGGTTTATTTAGCCACTCCCACTTGCAGCAGGATCAGTCGGGCAGCATGTACAAGTATGTTGCTTGTCTGTGATAAGCCAGGATTTTTGAGGAACCCTGGCTTATTGTGATGTGTGAACTGGGTCATTCTGTACCAACATTTAATTGGTCACATTTAACATCTATGCTGTGATTATTTTTCCAGTCTATTTTCATGTCTGAGGGCGTGGCTGGATAGTCTGTTACCAAATGTTCTCATTCACATGTGCATGTAAACTGGCGTGTGTACTTGAAATATCAAGTACACAAGGACCCAGGAATATTGGGATCTTTTGTAGAGGAGTGTTGCACACATAGGAGATTTTACTGGACTTTGTCAAAATGGGGAAATCTGCTTGAGAACACTGATAGTTGAAACATAAAAGTTTTATTTTACCGTAAACTTTTACAGAAAGAAAATTGATTCGTATGCCAACCCCCTTAGCACCAGATCAGCAGACAGTTCCTAATAATAGTGACAGAGCAAGGAAAGATGCAGGCACAGAATTATGTTTTGCCAAATGAGGAGCAAAGGGGGAAATGGCAAGGCAGAACTTGAAGAGTTTCAGTGGCAAAGGGTGAAAGAATGGAGAGATTTAGAGAAGTTTCAGGAGAAAGAGGAAGAAATACAGTCAAAGAGGGTATATATTTAAATTATTTCAGCGGAAGGGAGACACAAATGGCTGTTTTTCCTGGTTTGTCACAAACACTTCAAAATTCGCTATGGGCATGGACCATCTTGGCCTTAACCAGCCTTGGGGCACAGTGGAGTAATCACCTCAGACCACAACACAATCACCTCAAACCATGACACGTTGTGGTCTTCAGCCCACTCAGGCTGCACTGATATAGGCGACGATGGGGAGAATGAACAGCTGTCTAAGCCATTATTAGGGACCCCGGAGCCCCATAAGAAGGTGTGGGATACAGTTAAAAAATAGAATATGCTATGAAAAGCTCTGGAGCAGGGTTTCTCCTTGGGTCTTGACCAGTTCATGGAAAATAACAAACATGAAAAGAGGCAAGGAAATTTAGGGAAAGGAGGCAAGAAAGGGAAGCTAGTTAAATGAGTGTGTGGTTGTGCTTGGTTCAAGACCATGAAATGGTCTTTACAAGCTTTACAACTCTAACTTCATTCATGCTATCCATTGGTTTAGCTGAGATTAATGTTTGGCTGATGGGTCTGCAATTTTCTTGACATAAAGGCTTGGATCCAGGATCTGCCTTCTGTAACAGGAAGGGGCCTTCTGCAAGAGGAAGGCTCTGCTCATGGAAAGTCCCTCCACCCAATTTTTGAGGATCCCCCCTCCCCCTCACACCACAGTTCAACCCATTCAGCAAGGTCTCTTGACTCTTTGAAGCATTTTCAGTAGGATGGAGGGGCTGCCATAGGAAGGAGGGGGTGGGGAAATCTGCTTTTGCCAGCGTAGTTGATCCAGTGTAAATTGGGATTCAGCCCCCAAAATCCCCCCAAAAGTTCTTATAAGCACATTTTGAGAATAACCCTATTTCACAATTAGTGGGCATGTGCTATGCACCTTCATAATTATTCTTCTATAGCCCTGTACTTTTAATTAGATAAATATAGCAGCAAACACAATTGCTCTTGACACTGTATGAAACGGATGTTGTAATTGCTATAGCTTTTATCTGAACTTGATTTGTCATTCCACAGCAGAATCAGAGTTTATTTAGATAGAAGCCTCTTTGGGGAAAGAGTCTGTCATTAACTTTGGATTAAAAAAAAAAGCTAAATGATAGGCTCTTTATGACACAATTTTAAAGGACTGCTTTGCTCTACCCAAATGATTTCTTAAAACAAGTTAATTTGAAACTTGAATGACACGTTGTTTTTCCTTGTAAATATTGGCTGGGATCCAAAGAACCACCTTAGGCATGCCCAAGGGCTTGACCACGTCTAGAGGGATTTTTGAGCCTGTATCACAAACTGCTTTTGAAAGTCCCCTTGGTTTCAAAAGCAGATTGGTTTTCCCCATGTAGTAAGGGCAAGAGGGCTAGGCTACTGATGGAGAAACACGAGTCCAAAGCCCACCTTTTCAGCATGTGGAACTTCTTGTATGATTCTTTGGAGCCCAGCCATGGTGCAGTAAGAGACTGATCATTCAGTCTTCCGAAGTGAGGAATAGCTTAGGCCAGGCAGTAGCCTGGTTTGGACATATGAATCTTGAATTGATAAGCTGAGGTATTTATGAGCCTGGTGGGTGCCTCCTGGGGGTGGGGGGTTAGGGACTCTCTGGGGTGGGGGGCTATGGGGTTGTCATGATGAGCTCCTGCACTTTGAAATGAACCACTACCCAACTGCTTTCACTCCAAACTTCTTATGGAAAGTGAGGAGCCATGGTGCTGTGGTAGAGCACATGCTCTGCATGGAAAAGGTCCCAGGTTCATTCCATGACATCTCCAATTAAAAGGATCAAGTAGCAGGGAACATAACAACATCGGAAGAGCCCTGCTGGATCAGACCAAAGGTCCATCTAGTCCAGCATTCTGATCACACAGTGGCCAACCAACTGCCGACCAGGAACCCACAAGCAAGGCATGAGTTCACCAGCACCCTCCCACCCATGTTCTCCAGCATCTGGTGTACATAGGCTCACTGCCTCTGGGACTGGAGGTAGCACATAGCCATCAGGACTAGTAGCCATTGATAGCCTTTTCCTCCAGGAATTTGTCCAACCCCCTTTTTAAAGCCATCCAAATTGGTGGCCATCCCTACATCCTGTGGTAGCAAGTTCCAAAGTTTAGCTCTGTGCTGTATGAAGAAGTACTTCCTTTTATCTGTCCTGAATCTCCCACCAAGCAGCTTCATAGGATGACCCTGGGTTCTAGTATTTTGAGAGAGGGAGAAAAATGTCTCCCTATCCATATTCTCCACACCATGCCTAATTTTGTAGACCTCTATCTTGTCTCCCTTTACCCTCCTTTTTTCCAAGCAAAATAATCCCTGCTGTTGTAACCGTCTCTCATAAGGGAGTTGCTACACCCCCTTGATCATTTTAGTTGCCCTTTTCTGCACTTTTTCCAGCTCTACAATATCTTTTTTAGGTGTGGTCACCAGAACTGTACACAGTATTCCAAGTGTGGTCGCACAATAGATTTGTATAGGGGCAGTATGATGTTGGCAGTTCTATTCTCAGTTCCTTTTCTAATTATGCCTAACATGGAGTTTGCCTTTTTTATATCAGCTGCACACTGGGTTGCCATCTTCATTGAGCTGTGCACCACAACCCCCAGATCTCTTTCCTGGTCACTCACTGCTAGCTCAGATCCCATCAGGCTATACGTGAAGTTGGGATTTTTTGCCCCAGTGTGTATCACTTTACACTTGCTTACACTGAACTGCATTTGCCATTTAAATGCCCATTCTCCCAGTTTGGAGAGATCCTTTTGGAACTCTTCACAATCCCTTTTTGTTTTAACCACCCTAAATATTTTGGTATCATTGGCAAACTTGGCCACTTCACTGCTCACTCCTAATTCTGTTTCAACAGGTGGAAAAGCATTGGTCATAGAATAGTAAGGTTGGAAGGGGCCTATAAGACCATCGAGTCCTAATACAGATCCCTGTGGAACCCCACTATTTACTTCCCTCCATTGGGAGAATTTACCATTTATTCCTACTCTCTGCTTTCTGTTCTTCAACTAGTTAGTGACCCATAAGAGGACCTATCCTCTTATTCCATGACTGCTAAATTTGGTCAGAAGTAATTGGTGAGGGACTTTGTCAAAAGCCTTTTGGAAGTCCAAGTAAACAATGTCTACCAGATCTCCCCTGTCTGCATGTTTACTGACACTCTCAAAAAACTCTATAAGGTTATTGAGATAGGACTTACTCTTGCGGAAGCCATGCTGATTATTTTTCCGCAGGGCTTGTCCCTCTATATGCTTACTGATTTTATGTTTAATAATGCCTTCAACCAATTTACCTGGAACAGACATTAAGCTAACCAGCCTGTCATTTCCCAGATCCCCCCTGAATCCCTTTTTGAGAATTGGTGTTACAACAGCCATTTTCCAGTCCTCTGGAATAGAGGCTGATCTTAGGGACATGTTGCATATTTTGGTTAGAAGATCAGCAATTTCATATTTGAGTTCTTTGAGAACTCTAGAATGGATAATATCTGGGCCTGGTGATTAATTTGCTTTCAATTTACAAATAAGGTGGAGAACTTTTGTCACCACTATTTGCCTCAGTTCCTCAGACTCCCTTCCTGAAAACATCAGTTCAGGCACAGGTATATGTCCTTTATCTTCCGCAGTGAAGACAGATGAAACAAATTCATTCAGCTTCTCTGCAGTCTCCTTGTCTTCCTTCAGTACTCCTTTAACTCCATTGTCATCCAATGGTCCAACTGCCTCCCTAGCTGGTTTCCTGCTTCTGATATATTTAAACAATTTTTTATTGTTGGCCTTAGTGTTGTTAGTGATATGCTCTTCAAAATGCTATTTTGCATCTCTTATTGTCTCATTAACCATGCTGGCAACCTCTTGGACTTGGTGCTTCTTTTCCTAACTTGTGGTATACATTTTAGCTGGGCTTTTATTATTGTGGTTTTGAGTAATCTCCAAGCATTTTGAAGGGATTTAATCCTCTTGACTCACCCTTTTAGCATCCTTTTTACCAGTTCCCTCATTTTAGGGAAGTTTCCTCTTTTGAAGTCAAATGTGACTGTGTTGGAATTCCTGGGCAATTTTCAACTTAAATATATATTAAATCTGGTAGCACTGTGATCACTGTTTCCAACTGGTTCAACAACATTTACATTTCATACTAGGTCCTGGCCCACATCATAGAATCATAGAATAGTAGGGTTGGAAGGGGCCTATAAGATCATCAAATCCAACCCCCTGCTCAATGCAGGAATCTAATCAAAGCATCCCTGACAGATGGCTGTCCAGCTTTATCTTGAATGCCTCCAGTGTGGGAGAACCCACTACCTCCCTAGGTCATTGGTTCCATTGTCGTATTGCTCTAACAGTCAGCAAGTTTCTCCTGATATTCAGCCGAAATCTGGCTTCCTGTAACTTGAGCCCATTATTCTATGTCCTGCACTCTGGGATGAATGAGAATTGGTCCTGGCCTTCCTCTCTGTGACAACCTTTCAAGTACTTGAAGAGCGCTATCCTATCTCTCCTCAGTCTTCTCTTCTCAAGGCTAAACATGCCCAGTTCTTTCAGTCTGTCCTCATAGGGCTTTTTTTTCAGTCCCCTGATCATCTTTGTTGCCCTCCTCTGGAACCCTCTCCAGTTTGTCTGCATCCTTCTTAAAGTGCGGCACCCAGAACTGGACATAAGCAGTGCTGAGCTGTATCCAATGTTAGTCTTGCTTAGAGCAGACCCATTGAAATGAAAAGGTCTTAAGCTAGACTAACATGGGATACAACCCTATGAAATAAAAGGTTCACTGTTGCCATTGGCTCAGCCATTTTCAGTTTCCAGTAAAAGCTCACCCCACAATTTCATCTTATCTCTTTAGCATTAGGGTCCATAAGATAGTGCCTCTCTATTCTTCATATCACAACACAAAGAACGGGAAACCTTTAATCAGAGTTTTCAGTCAAATAAGTTTGTCAATAAGAATAATATGCCTTTTTCTTCCGAGCTACTTTATTTCTAGATGATATGTGCATGCATCACAGCAGGAGAGGCATCCCCCTTCTCTCTACACAGGCCAGAATGCATCTTCTAAGGTTGCTCTTGCCATCTTAAGTTTTTACAAGACTAAATCCTAGGTTGCCTCCCCTCTGCTTGGTTCCATGACCAACTGTTCTAGGGCACAATCGTTTAGGGCATTGAGAAATTTAACCTCTTTGTCATGGCTGGAACATGCATTTATCCAATTAATGTGGGATAATTGAAGTCACCCATTATTACATCATTTCCTTGTTTGGACGCCTCCTTGATTTCGTTTTCCATCTCCAGGTCACTCTGAGCATTCTGGTCTAGGGGACGATAGCTTTCTACATTCATAACTTTTTTTTTTAAAGGGTGTGTTTTCCCTGGAAAACTTAGTTGTGTGCTATGAGAAGGTGGGGAAATTATTTATAGTTATTTACTTACAGTTATTTACTGTGAGTACAGAATAGGGAGGAAAGAGTCAACTGCCCTGGAATCCTCGCCCTGTTGCTAAACTCACACAGTTGCTTAACTTGCTTGGTTGTTGAGTCCTGTCACTGGGGCTGAGATGCCTTGTCACTGGGGCTCTTCATGCTCGGAGAGCTGGCTCCATCGCAAGCATGCCTCCTTATATTAGGGATGTACGAAAATCACTTACCTTTCGGGGATTATGCTGATGGTGGGGGGGGAGGCGCTCCGTCCCTCCCCCCCCAGAATCCTGGCCGGCCGGCTGTGCTCCGCAGCGATTCTGCGGAGCCACCGGCTGGCTCTGCCAGCAGCTGGACATCCGGCCACTGGTTACGGCCGCCGCCGTTTGCGTCCTTGCAGTCAGCCGTGAAAAAACAAACAAACATGATAGACTACGTAAAGATTTACGTAGCCTATCAAGACTAGATTTTAAAAAAACACCGTAAATGTTTACGTAGCCTATCACGGCTGATTTAAAAACAACAACAACGTGCATACGCAAATGGCGGCGGCCATGGCTGCCACCATTTACGTTCCTTATTTTGGCACATCTTAGTCTACGTAAACATTTATAGCGTAGCTATTTGCGTTCCTCTTATTTTCGCCGTCTTAGTCTACGTAAATGTTTATGTAGACTAAGACGTGCCAAAATAAGGAACGCAAATGGCGGCGGCCATGGCCGCCGCCATTTGTGTACGCGTGTTTTTTTGTTTTGTTTTTTTAAGTCAGCCGTGATAGGCTACGTAAATGTTTACGTAGCCTATCATGGTGTTTTTTTAAAATCTAGTCTTGATAGGCTACGTAAATCTTTACGTAGCCTATCATGTTTGTTTTTTTTTTAACTGGAAATGGCGGCGACGGCAGCCAGTCGGAAGACCGGCCGCTGCCGCCAAACCGCCGCCGGAGCCGCTTCTGCCGCTGCCAGGAAGATCCGCCAAGGTAAGTCCCATCCCGGGGGGGGGCGGGCCGTTCCGCCACTGATTTCGGGGGGCCGAATGCGCTGGCCTCCCCGAGATCCGTGGCGGAACTTTCGTACATCCCTACCTTATATAGATAGGCCCAGCTGCTGCTGCAGTAAATCTGATTGGAGGGCCTTGTTTGAAAAGCAAGGGAGGCTGTGTGTAAACTCCTGATCAGCACTGGCTTTCAGTGGCTGGGAGTACAGGTCAGTTGGCCCCTCAGGGAATGGTGATTCCTATTTAGGAAGGAGGGCTATTCACAATAGTGAATGGGAAACCTATTGAGGGGAGCTCCTGTATTCAATGGGTTGTTGCAGGGGACAGCAGACAAAGGGTAGGTGATTTGGGAAGGCTGTGGCTTGCAAGGTCTAGATCCTTTTTCTGTGTGTTTTTTAAAAACTTAATTGATATGCTGAACCCGTAAACTTGCTTTATTTAGTGAACTGCTCTTTAAGGTCTAAACTGAGCCCAGTCTGAAGCTAGCCTGCACTTTTTCCTGCTTTAAGCAAACTCTTATTCCCCCTTTCTAAGTTTGGGGTTAGTTTAAAATATGCAGCTGAGGTTCATTTTAACCACTCAGTGGTCTTTGTTAATGCAAGGCTACAAGGCCTGTACGTTCTTGCTGATTCCCTCCTGACATTTAGCTCTCTCTTGCAAACTAGCACAAAGTGGGCTAGATGAAACAACGATCCGGTGGATCCACAGTTGGCTACAGAATTGGACTCAAAGAGTGCTTATCAATCTGACCTTCTCAAACTGGGGAGAGGTAACGAGTGGGGTCCCCTTCATGGATCACTGCCTTGTTGTGGCGAAGGGGCTTGCGTAACTCAGTGAAGCCATAAGCTATGCCGTGCAGGGCCACCCAAGACGGACAGGTCATGGCACAGAGTTCTGACAAAATGTGGTCCACTGGAGAAGGAAATGGCAACCCACTCCAGTATTCTTGCCAAGAAAACCCATGGAACGTATCACAAGGCTAAAAGATATGACGCCGGAAGATGAGCCCCTCAGGTCGGAAGGTGTCCAATATGCTACTGGGGAAGAGCAGAGGGTATTTCCAAGTAGCGCCAGAAAGAGTGAAGCGGCTGGGCCAAAGCCGAAAGGACACTCAGCTTTGGATGTGTCTGGTGGTGAAAAGAAAATCCGATGCTGTAAAGAACAATATTGTTTAGGAACCTGGAATGTCAGATCAATGAATCAAGGTAAGCTGGAGGTGGTCAAACAGGAGATGGCAAGATTGAACATCGACATCTTGGGCATCAGCGAACTAAAATGGACAGGCATGGGCGAATTTAATTCAGGTGACCATCATATCTACTATTGTGGGCAAGAATCCCTTAGAAGAAATGGAGTAGCACTCATAGTCAACAAAAGGGTGGGAAAAGCAGTACTGGGGTACAATCTTAAAAATGATAGAATGATCTCAGTACGAATCCAAGGCAAACCATTCAACATCACAGTAATTCAAGTCTATGCCCCAACCACTGAGGCCGAAGAAGCTGAGGTTGATCGGTTCGATGAAGACCTACAACACCTTCTAGAACTAACACCAAAAAAAGATGTCCTCTTCATCATAGGGGATTGGAATGCTAAAGTAGGAAGTCAAGAAATCACCGGGATAACAGGCAGGCATGGCCTTGGTGTACAAAATGAAGCAGGACAAAAGCTAATAGAGTTTTGCCAAGAGAACATGCTGATCATAGCAAACACTCTTTTCCAACAGCACAAGAGGCGACTCTACACATGGACGTCACCAGATGGTCAATATCGAAATCAGATTGATTATGTCCTTTGCAGCCAAAGATGGAGAAGCTCCATACAGTCAGTAAAAACAAGACCTGGAGCTGACTGTGGCTCAGATCATGCGCTGCTTCTTGCAAAATTTCGGCTTAAATTGAAGAACGTCGGGAAAACCACTAAACCATTCAGGTATGACCTAAATCATATCCCTGATGAATATACAGTGGAGGTGAGGAATAGATTTCAGGGATTAGACCTGATAGACAGAGTGCCTGAGGAACTATGGACAGAGGTCCGTAATATTGTTCAGGAGGCAGCAACTCAATCCATCCCAAAGAAAAAGAAATGCAAGAAAGCCAAGTGGCTGTCTGATGAGGCTTTACAAGTAGCTGAGGAAAGAAGGGAAGCGAAAAGCAAGGGAGAAAGGGGAAGATATATGCAACTGAATGCAGAGTTCCAGAGAATAGCAAGGAGAGACAAGAAGGCCTTCTTAAATGAACAATGCAAAGAAATCGAGGAAAACAACAGAATGGGAAAGACTAGAGATCTGTTCAAGAAAATTGGAGATCTCAAGGGAACGTTTTGTGCAAAGACGGGCATGATAAAGGACAAAGAAGGCAGGGACCTAACAAGCAGATGAGATTAAGAAGAGGTGGCAAGAATACACAGAAGAACTATACAGGAAAGATCTGAATGTCCCTGATAGCCATGATAGTGCGGTCACTGAACTTGAGCCGGACATCCTAGAGAGTGAAGTCAAGTGGGCCTTAGGAAGCATTAGTAACAACAAAGCTAGCGGAGATGACAGTATTCCAGCCGAGCTATTTAAAATCCTAAAAGATGATGCTGTTAAAGTGCTGCATTCAATATGCCAACAATTCTGGAACACTCAACAGTGGCCACAAGACTGGAAAAGGTCAGTTTACATTCCAATTCCAAAGAAGGGCAACGCCAAAGAGTGTTCAAACTACCGCACCATTGCGCTCATTTCACATGCCAGCAAGGTGATGCTCAAAATCCTACAAGCTAGGCTTCAGCAGTATGCGAACCGAGAACTACCGGAAGTACAAGCTGGGTTTCGAAGAGGCAGAGGAACTAGAGATCCAATCGCCAACATTCGCTGCATCATGGAGAAAGCAAGAGAATTCCAGAAAAACGTCTATTTCTGCTTCATTGACTACGCTAAAGCCTTTGATTGTGTGGATCACAACAAACTGTGGCAAATTCTTAAAGTGATGGGAGTACCAGACCACCTTACCTGTCTCCTGAGAAACCTGTACGAGGGTCAAGAAGCAACAGTCAGAACCAGACATGGAACAACCGATTGGTTCAAAATTGGGAAAGGAGTACGACAAGGCTGCATATTGTCACCCTGCTTATTTAACTTATATGCAGAGTACATCATGAGAAATGCCGGGTTGGATGAATCACAGGTCGGAATTAAGATTGCTGGGAGAATTATCAACAACCTCCGATATGCAGACGATACCACCCTACTGGCAGAAAGCGAAGAGGATCTAAAGAGCCTCTTGTTGAGGGTGAAAGAGGAGAGTGCAAAAGCTGGTTTGAAACTCAACATTAAAAAAACGAAGATCATGGCATCTGGCCCCATCACTTCCTGGCATATAGAAGGGGAAGAAATGGAAGCAGTGACAGATTTTACTTTCTTGGGCTCCAAGATCACCGCAGACGGTGACTGTAGCCCTGAAATTAAAAGATGCTTGCTCCTTGGGAGGAAAGCTATGGCCAACCTAGACAGCATAGTAAGAAGCAGAGACATCACCTTGCCGACAAAGGTCCGTCTAATCAAAGCTATGGTTTTCCCAGTAGTAATGTATGGCTGTGAGAGCTGGACTATAAGGAAGGCTGAGCGCCGAAGAATTGATGCTTTCGAACTGTGGTGCTGGAGAAGACTCTTAGGAGTCCCCTGGACTGCAAGGAGGTCAAATCAGTCCATCCTAAAGGAAATCAACCCTGAGTGCTCATTGGAAGGACAGATAATGAAGCTGAAGCTCCAATATTTTGGCCACCTAATGCGAAGAGAAAACTCCCTGGAAAAGACCCTGATGCTGGGAAAGACTGAAGGCAAAAGGAGAAGGGGATGGCAGAGGATGAGATGGCAAGATAGCATCACGGATGCAATGAATATGAACTTGAGCACGCTCCGGGAGAGAGCGCAGGACAGGAAGGCCTGGCGTGCTATGGTCCATGGGGTCACGAAGAGTCGGACACGACTGAACGACTGAACAACAACAACAACGAGTGGGGTACCACAGGACTCAGTCCTGGGCCCAGTGCTCTTCAATATTTTTATGAATGACTTGGAGGAGGAGGCGCAGGTAATGCTGATCAAATTTGCAGATGACACAAAATTGGGTGGGATAGCTAATACTTTGGAAGACAGAAACAAAATTCAAAGTGATCTTGATAGACTGGAGCGTTGGGCAGAAACCAGAAACCAAATGCACAGTTACAAGATGGGGGATACTTGGCTCAACAACACTACAAGCGAGAAGGATCTTGGAATTGTTGTCCATCACAAGCTGAATATGAGCCAACAATGTGATGTGGCTGCAAAAAAGGCAAATGCTATTTTGGGCTGCATTAATAGAAGCATAGCTTCCCGGGAGGTACTAGTTCCCCTCTACTCAGCACTGGTTAGGCCTCATCTGGACTACTGTGTCCAGTTCTGGGCACCACACTTTAAGAAGGATGCAGACAAACTGGAGAGGGTTCAGAAGAGGGCAACAAAGATGATCAGGGGACTGGAAACCAAGCTCTGTGAAGAGAGACTGAAAGAACTGGCATGTTTAGCATTGAGAAGAGAAGACTGAGGGGAGATATGATAGCACTCTTCAAGTACTTGAAAGGTTGCTATAGAGAGGAAGGCCAGCATCTCTTCTTGATCATCCCAGAGTGCAGGACACGGAATAATGGGCTCAAGTGACAGGAAGCCAGATTCCGGCTGAACATCAGGACAAACTTCCTGACTGTTAGAGCAATACGACAGTGGAACCAATGACCTAGGGAGGTGGTGGGCTCTCCCACACTGGAGGCATTCAAGATGAGTCTGGACAGCCATCTGTCGGGGATGCTCTGACTTGGATTCCTGCATTGAGCAGGGGGTGGACTCAGTGGCTTTGTAGGCCCCTTCCAACCCTACCATTCTATGATTCTAAGTTTGTAAGGGGTTAACCCTCTGGAATTTAGCTGTGCCCTTGTTTTGGCTTCAGCTGCTATTTATCAATTTGAATTGTTACCTGAGGTACTTTAATAGATAATTAAGTAATTTGACTTACCTTTCCCTTGCACAGTTGCTTAAGTTGCTTGTTCGCTGACGCTTTGTCACTGAGGCTGAGATGCCTCATCACTGGGGCTCCTCGCACTCAGAGATGGCTCCCTTGCAAGTGTGCCTCCTTACATCCTGTATAAGGAGGCACCCTGTATAAGGGCTGTTGCTCAGTAGTAGAACACATGTTTTGCATGCAGAAGGGCTTAGGTTCAATCCCCAGCATCTCCAGCTAGGGCTAGGAAAGAATCCTGCCTGAAACACTGGAGAGCCTCTGCCAGTCAGTGTTGATGGTACTGAGCTAGATGGACCAAAAGTCTGACTCGCTATGAGGCGGCTTCCATGTGTTGTGTCCTCTTCTCTCCTCCATTCTTGGTTAACCCAGGAAGTCTTCAATTAACTATTATTTCCCATTACATCTGAACTGAGAAACTATGATTTACCAAGTTCAGAACAAGCCAGGATCTTTTGTGTTAGTTCTCTCCTCCACCCCTTTTAAGTTGACATGAGTGTGTTGTTGGCAAGCCGTCAATAAAAAGTATTGTTGGCTCACCTGCAGAGCTGATGTATGAGAGGTTCGGTCTTTCCTTGGTGCTGACTTTGTGTGTGTTTCTATCATACACCCACTTTTCTTAAAACCAATACAGTAATGGGCTATTTATTTTTTACTATACCTGGAAAATAAAATGGGATGGCATATTTGAAATACCAGTGAGGTGAGAGATTGCTTTTTTTTATTTCATGTTATTGCTGCTTAATGGCCTAAATATTCTTCAGTGCTGGTTTGATAAGCTGAGGTGGGTTATTGATTTCCAAGACTGTGAGTTAAGATGTCTTAATGATAAGATGTTTAAGTCCTATTCTCCATTAGGGAAATCTTCCACAGTTACTTAGTATTTTGGGTTTTTCTCCACTAGTATATGTGACATTGTGGAGGCAATATATAAGGAGCTCCCCTTAGGACCTGTGGACAACCCATTATGAAGTAAATAAATAGCTATATAGCTTCCTTATTCCAAGTGAATCATTTGTCCATCTTGCCAGTACTATTTGTTTTGACTAGAAGCAGTTATCCAGCATCTTGGGCAGGAGACTTTACCATTATTTGCTATCTAACCTTTGAAAAAACCCCAAAACTAGAGATGCCAGGGATTGAACCTTGCGCCTTCTGCATGCAAAGTATGTAGTCTAAAACTGAACTATGGTCCTTCTCCATATAAGTTACACAATATAATATTGACCAGGTAATACTTAAGGGAATAATCAGACCATAGGCTAGTCATTCTGATGTGAATACTGGTTCCTTTCCCAGGAGTAGATACATTTAAATATTTCATGCATTAAACTTTTAGACGTTGGTGTGGTTTGTGCTTTCTCCCATGGATTTAAAATGGTTAAACAGGAAGCTGCCTTAAAAGAAGATGGCTTGGTTCACACAAAACGCTAAGCTTTGATGTGGTTTGTTGAAATCTGAAATCATGGTTTGTTAACCAGCTACAAACCACAAATAGAAGCCATGATTTGTTGTTGGCTTATGAAGTCTTTCTTGTTTAGTTGTCTCCTCCATGTTCTCTTGTCGGGGTTGAAGAAAAATTTCATGTTCCTAGGTGCCAACATCAAATTTGCAGGTGCCTAGGCAACAGTTATCTGGATTTTTTCCAGCTTATAGCTAGAATGCTATATCTCAAATGGACATATATGAAGCTGTGACATTCCCTCATCCATCCAATCACTGTACTGAGTTTTGGGATAGATTAGGGGTAGCACCTACTGTCCTACATTTCTCCTGGTGAGTTTTTAAGCTTATGCATTCACCAGCACAACTACCGAAGGGCCCTGCTAGAGGTACCAAATGACTTGCTGCAGTCCGGAAGCACAAGGTAGGGCACCATGCAACCTGGTGCCCTGTCAGGTTGCAGAAGTCTCAGTTAGTGCTTTACCTCTGATTTCCATAATAAGGGGTACAGTTCTTTCCTCAGCCCTTAAAAGTGAGGCACTGTGATGTATAAAAGCTTGAGGACTGTGAAATGCACAAGGAGTTCAATTATATACTTCATTCTGAAACTAGCAAATGGACCTGGCTTAGTCCTTAGTTTGATATAGCAAAGCCTTCAAGCAAAATTATGCAGCTGTCAGAGTTGGACCTCTTACGCCTGCCCTGTCTGAGTGAAGCCAAGCCCACTGCTCCAAGCACAACTCCTGCCATGGTACACCCCTATCACCCCTGAGGGAGGGGACTGTGACTCTATTCTCCTGAGGGGGCAGGGCTGCCTGCTGCAAAGCTATGTGCTGGTTAGGGAAGTCTGCCACCTATTGACTGGCATTGATAATGCGGGCTTCAAACAAATGAGCATATTTTAGATAGATAAAGCATTTAAAAAAACAAATAATGCTAAGGTGCACACCCCTGCAATTTCCTTAGTATGTAGGGCAAGTTTCAGGCGTCTAGGTTTCATGGTCCTAGAGCTATCATGCTGACAGACAGACACATATCTTCCTTTTATTATTATAGATACCCTGCCAACCAGCTTAAGTTTAGCTTCTTATACTGGAACCTACATATACCCACCAGACACGTGCCAGCCCTATCCCTACCCCATTGTGCACTTTGCCATGCAGACACAGGGACTTCCTAGGCTTGTGTGCAACCTTGCCACCAACTTTCTACGTATTGGAGGGTCACACTACTGATGCTTCTGGCAATACTGAGTAGACATAGAGTGGAACTACATGTATTATATATATATATATATATTGAATGTTCGTCAGATTTTTCGGGATACATATAAATTAAGGTTCTGATGATTTTGCACAAAGCAGATTCCTTTCTTCCCCTTCAAGGCTTTAAAGCATCGAGATGCTAATGCTAATGAAGTGGAAATTGTCTTGAAAAATAAAGTCCTCAAAATGGAAGGTGAAAAAAGCAAAGTAAGCTTATTTTATTTTAACATTCATGGTGTGCTATCTTCCTGTTGTGATTGATGCAGTGGTTTTTACTTTAATAAAACTAAGGTATTTGCTTATGTCTTAGTCCTCTCCCAGGGCAACGGCCATAGGAATAAAACTCTGTGGCTTTTATACGAAGATGACCAGCTGCTTTTCAGTGGTGCCTGCCCAGATTGTACTGTTCCTTCTGAGATGAACTGTTATTAGGAATTGCTAAGCCTGGAAGGAGAAAGACAGGGAGAAAGACCTAGCTCTCACTGAGTTAGTAAATATATATTTGGGTAGTACCACTTAAGACTGCAGTTGTGGGGACTTGTATGATGGAATGTTTTCATAGATATATAGATCTCTACTGCTTCACATAGGTATCAATGAGAGAGTTGAGCCAGAACCTTCCCGCTCACATGCTAGCTTTCTACGTAGAAGGGATTTTTGTGTGTGGTAGAATATTCAGTGATATGGACCACCATGCGCAATCCGAAGATAGCTGCCCACCTCAATGAGAACTAGACCATTTTCTTCTTCAAGGCAAGAAAAAATGATTAACCAAGCCACAAGACAGATCTGTGTTGGGAGTGCCATCTCCTGTGTTTGACCCCAAACCCAGTGTAGTGTAGGGGCCAGGGTATTGGGCTTGGCTGTGATAAAACCCAGGTTCAGATCTATTCAGATCCTGTTTGGGCATTCATATCTCCCACATGATTAGGATTGCAAGAGGGAGAGTAGGGATGAGTATGCTGGGACCACCTCTTCATTGTAGTTATGTGGGGGATATGAACACCTGAATAGGTACAAACTGCTGGCACTTGACCTAATCTGCCTGACAGGATTGTGGTGATGCTAAACTAATACCTGTGTTGACCTCCTTAGAGGAAGGCTGGGATATAAATATGAAAATGTGTAAGGAGAAAAATAGATCAATGGGAAAAAGAAGAAAGAATCCAAACATAACGGCATACTTGAAATCTCTCTGAGAGGCACCCTAGACAATTTAAAAATTAGATCCTTTTTCCTGATAAATATTCCAGCTCTTTAAACTGGGCCTTTACGACAACTAAAATATCATTATAATTAAAAGCAGAGAGCATTAAAACAAGCCATTAAAACACATCCACAGATGGGCAAGAATTAAAATGTAGCAAAAGCTTACAAATGGATAAAACTGTTTTGACCACCCACCTAAAAGACATCAGTGAAGGGATCAGTCTAACCGCCCTTGGGAGGGTGTACCACAATTGGGAAATCATCACCACCAAAATGCCCTGTCTTATGTCCCCCCAGTCATACCTTTCTTATCGGTGGAACATGAAACAGGGCCTATGACAATTATGTGCAGTACTTAAAATATCCTGGTCCCAGGCTGCCTTTCTAGGTAATAAATAGCATCCTGATTTGGCCCTGCAAACAAACTGGGACTCAGTGCCAATTAAACAAGACTTGAGTGATATGGTCGGAACAGCAAACAGCAGAAATAATTCTGGCTGCTGCATTTTGCACCAATTGTGGTTTTCAAACATTTTTCAAGGGCTAATATCGGTAAGAAGACATTTTGTTTTTCTTAATGGCTGCAGTATGATCCAAGACATTTAGGGCTTTATAGTTTAAGTTCACCATCTTAAATTGTGCCTTGAAAGTAGTGCAGATCCCACAGTACTAAAATGGCATGCCTTTTTTTGTTTTATAGCTATAATACATTTGTAAGAGCAGTAGACTTTAGAAGAACTTGCATGCCATTTTGAGTCATTCACAGACATACGCAGTGTCCTCTTCTGTTTTTGCTTGACATTTTGGATGTTCCTTTTGATGTGCCTTGAAACATCACTTTAGATTTTTAAATTTCCTCCCAGTATGGGATTTCTGGCTCAGAGGAGATAAAACAACTTTAAAAGAGCAGTGTTACACCACCTTGAAAGGGGAGCATATTCAGTATAAGAGGGAGATACACTAGCAGCTCAATTATGTAATATAGTTTTTAGTAAAAATAAATAAATGCAAGTATCTGTAAACAGATCATTTGATCTAAGGTACCGCTGGGATAATAGGCATTTGGTGAGCTTAGCACAGCATTGCATAAGAAATGAGCATTCAGAGTACTTCTGGGTATATTAAGTATTGTATCTAAATAATGTATAATGTTACTAGCAATGCAATGAATTTTGTCACTGTTTCTAATCCAAATAAGCTTGAACAGGATTTGGAGTACTCCCGGAGGAAACTGGATCAGTCAGAAAACAGCCGAGAAGCTCTTCTCCACCAGGTAACTGCTTCACTGTGTATAAATCTCCTTTCACACTACGTCATGCTTAGGCCTCTTAAAACTTGCTATCAAATAGCTCAATAGATGGGCTTGAAGGAGGGTACGATAAGAAAACATTCAGAATAGTGCATACCAAGCTTGACTACAGAATGCTGTTTAATATGAGGTTGTTGTGCCAAAGTAAACTTATGAAATGTAACAGAAAGCTGGCTGTCCTGATTTAACTCGTTACACGGACCCTGACTATCCAAGATTTTATCCAAAGGCTTTTAAAAAAAACATTTTGTGTCCTGCCCTTCCTAGTTCTAGATAGCTTAGGATGAGAGAATGTTTGGCCTGAAGTCACCCATATCTTCATGGGGATTTGAGCCAGATCTCCCTGGTCCAAGTTCAGTACTCCATTTATTATTACTTATATCAAGTATTTTTATCCTTCTCCTCCAATAAAGCTCCTGGAGTCCCTTCCATATCATTAGTAAAACAAGACAATCCCAGCCTGCAGGCTTGCAGTCTAAAAAGACACGACACACAAGGAAAAAGGAATGGGGAGGGAAGAGGGGGGGAGGTCTTTCAGCATGGCTGATAGAATGGTCCTGCTTCTCACTCTCATCTTCCTCAATACAGCCTGCTGGAGTGGTTGCTATTGGTGACAGCTGAGGGAGGAGGAGACTTCATGGGGATGGTCTTCAGCATGGCTCGTGGAATCGCCCCACTTCCCCTCTCATCTCCCTCAGTTCAGCCTGTTGGAATGGTTATTAACTGGGAGGAGGGAGCTAGCTTGCACTTCCATATTTTGCACAAAAGCAGGAAGGGCTAACAATTATACAAGATAGAAATGCATGTATCATGCATCTTTAAGCACCTCTCTCTCACTCCACTTGGCCACACAGCTCAAATGTACCTAGTGTTTGCCTTCAGAGATTGCTCTGCATTTGTATCTGACTCCACTCTAATTGCTGCTCTTGAAACAAGTTGTATTTACACAGGAGGGGGCTGGCTCATACCAAATAAAGCTCTCCACAGACTTTGCCATGTTTTTCTCTCTCTCCCTTCCTCCCAACTTCATTGGCAGGGTCTTTACCTCTCAGCCACTTTAATTGATTATACTGTTTAACGTACTTTTTTAATGTTGGTTGAAAATAAAATCTTACCTATTATTCATGAATGCATATATACCTATGGGTAGAAATAGGTAGATTAAATGGTTTAAGACTGTTTGCTTTCTTTGTGTTAATATATTATGTTATGTTTTGGGAGTACAAATATTTTGGCTTTTAAAAATTCACCTTTCGATATGTTTTGAAAGAGTGGAGTAAAGTCCTGTCTTAAAAGTAAGTAACTTGAGTGATTGGACACTTCCCTGCCTGCCCTGGTCCTGGAGCTGCTTTACTTTGTTTTACTTTGCATAAGCAAATTATAATTTGTGAAAATGAATTGCCTTACAATGACTAACCTCTTTTCTGGCATCTAGGAATGTAATTTATTCAGAAGCAAAACCACACCGACAGACCTACATTTTCCATTTGTAGTGCAAACAGTGACTGGGGATTATTTTGACTAGGAAAATATTATTTTGGCATGGCAAAGGGAGGGTCAACTGCTCCTTCCCACTGTTTTGAACAAATTGGCAGCCCCTTGGCAGCTACATTTGAGTAAAATGTCTAAAATTAGGAGATCCAATCAAGGGCCTTACATATAACATGGAGTTTGGCCCTGAATACAGGCAGGCACAACTTCCGATATCTGAAGAATCCAATTAAACGGAGAGCACATGTTGGTTAATTCTTGGGTGTAGTCTGTGGATAATGGCTTATGGTCCCATTTTGCATGTAACTTAGGATCTTTTAAAGAATTGATACTGTCCATGAAGATACCTACTCACATTTGATTGAAATCACTTTCCAGTTTGTTTAAAAAAACTGGTACTTGTCTGTGTATATGTATGTGTGTGTTAGATTGAGGATCTCCGTTCCCAACTCCTTAGAGCAGAAGAGGAGCGTCTGAATCTGCAACACCAAATTTCTCAGGTTGCCATACATCACCAGAGCCATACAGATGAGCAAGAGGATGACAGGAGGAAACGAAGAGGTAGAACTTCCCTGCTCCATCCCCTACCCATTGTTAAGACAGTAAAGAAGACCATATAGTAACTGTGTCATGAGATGGATTCGGTGCTTGGAACAACATGTCTCATTTTGTTGAAAGCTGTCAGAGAGACAGAACAGCAAGACCACGTGTTAGGCAAAATCACTGTAAAAGGGCTGCATGTGCCAAACGTCTGTTGTCCACAATCTCCATGCACTGAATCCTTTTTACGACCCAAATCTACAAGGGTTCATCCAGTTTCTTCAAAAACGTAATCTTGAGATGGTAAAAGCAGTTGTGTGAATTAAAACTGAGTTGTTAGAGAAGGAAACGGGAAATGTATGTGTGACTTTTGGGGGTTCCTCTTAAAATCCCCTAAAATGGGTCCAATCAGGTTCTGGTATCTTAAAAACAAACAAACGTGGTCCTATTAATATCGTCAACTGTGTGTATTTTTATCCTTCAAGTGGTTTTGCTGTGTATGAAGCATGTGCTAGGAGGCTCACGTTTCTTCTCTTAAATAGTTATTTTTAATCCCAAAAATATGAAATAAAATTTCCAAGTGTTTTACCATAACCCAATTATCTCTTAAATTGTTAATTTAACTAAAAACCTTGCTAATTGATATTGTCTGGTAAACTGCCAACCAGCTAGGACCTGATTTCTTACAGGCTGCTGAAGGATTATGACTTGCAGCATTTAGGCCACAGTGACTGGGGCCTGCCCCTACTGATGCTGTAGGTCTCTGCTATTGCAACAAGCACAGTAGAAGCTGGGAGGCAGATGGAGGAGTATAAACATTTTAGGAACTAGATCTGAAATGTTCACTAGAGGTAATCATGTTGGCAGGCTCTGGAAGTAATCCACCAAAGCCTGCTGTTGTGTTTTTGCCATTTATTTCAACAGGGATGGCATGGGAGCTCTGCATGAACTGTTGTGGAAGCAAATGGAGGTAGCAAATCAGCTGTTCTTGGTTGATTTCAACATTTGTCCCATGCGGAATTAAACAAATCAATGTAGTTTGACCTCTATATGTGCCCTTCTAATGCGCCTAAGATGGCTATAAATATCCATTTCCTCCTTAAACCTCAATATTTGTCATACAACTGTATGAATGGAGATGTTTATAGTGGCATGTTTTCCTTGTTGAAGCTTTGATATTGCTGTTATTGGCCCTAGTCCTCTTAGGGGAAACTTCTTAATGGCTTATCTTCTTAACACAATAATGAATCCATCGTAACATCCGCAACATTAATTAAGAGTAGGGATGTCTGAATTTTGTGAAATTGGTCCTGTGTCTTTCGTGGATCATGCAGTCTCATTCGTTCTGGATTCAGTCCCCCCCACCCCTGTTATGCAGAAAAATATGCAAATAAATCCATAAGAGGGTTTGCAACAATTTACATAATTTACGTTAGTATGTAACATTTAGTGTATTGTCCCCCATTCCATTCAACTTTTCCCTGTGTATATTTACCAGTCTCAGCAGAAATGTGCATATTTTCTTATGGATGAATTTGCATAAATTTCAAGAAAGTTAAAAAAAGATTTGAAAGTCTTACAGACTTTGCGCAGCCAGAAGAGGCTGGTCCACAACAGATTCCACAGGTCGGATTCTTAGAAATCCAAACTCATTTTAGTCCGTCTTGAATTTCTCCAGCATCCCTAATTAAGAGGATACCAAATTCTTTTTAACAATAGCTTCATTTTTAATCAAAATATGTAATAAAAACCCACATATATAAAATTACTTGAACACAGAACAAATAAAATAGACAACATCCATAAATGCTATTTGCAGTCTAAAATAGGTCTCTCTCTTTTTGGCTGAGTGTAAATGACCTCCCCAAATTCTTCACCCTTTTTCCAATCAATGAAAGGGGGAGGTGTGTTTCATTGAATATTCTCAGGGAGGTGTTGAAATTCTCCAACAGCTTGAGTGGGTGTATGTCAGAAACTCTCCCTTCCTTGGCAGGTAGAGATGGCTTGTGGGGGAAGACAGCTCTCCCAAGCCAGTTCTGTGAATTATTTTTCATTATGCTACAGAAAGACATTCCAAAGACTTGATTTTACATGTGTGTGTGTGTGTGTGTATAAAGTTAAAAGTTTTTATATGTAGATAAAATTAATCGAGCACTTAAACATATATATGTGTTCCAATTAACTTCATCTACTGCTCCCCAGGAAAATTCTGTTCATATGGACACATTTATTGTTTTGTGTCATATTTCTTATTCCAGATTGTATTATGTGTGTTCCAGTGCTTGACAGGTCAGATCCAGAGAAACAAGGGATGGAGAAACAGATCTGGGAATTGAGAGCCAAGCTAAATCACAGTGCGGTGATGTCAGAGATAGAGGAGTTAAAGCGATGCATAGAACGCAAGGACAAAGAGAGAGCACAGCTTGGAATGCAAATAAAGGTAAAAGACTTTTTAAAGGATCACTTTAGGTTCCTTTGAATGGCCTTTGGTGGCAGGAGTGTCTGCTTAGATTAAAGCCTGCCCTTACAGACAGCAAATTAGATGGTAAGCCTATGACCGGACTAGACCGTTTCAGACTGCAGATGAGAGCTTGCAAGATGGAATGCTCCCCCATGAGGAGAAAATGATTTATATACACAAAAACCAGCATGCTGGTCTAGAAGGCTAGACTAGAACCCTAGTTTTCCAGGTGCAGAGGTTTGGAGGATGGGGCGAGGATGGTATCTAGGAACATTCAGTCATACAAATCCTCACCTCTGGTCTGAGAATTGGTACAGGCTAGATACAGGCTTGCTGCTTAATCTGCTGTATGTAAGAATTAGGCCCAAATTCTTATTTTGCTAAAGAATGAATTAATTGTCAGTTGGCCTCATTCCCTTCTTTCCTTCTGCCGCCCGCTCTGCAGCATAGCATACGTGATATAGCTTGACTTTTCTGTCAACACAAGGCTGAGCCTCCTATACATACTGCAGTTTACAATCTGTAGTGAAACTAGTGATCCCCGATAATGCCAAATAAGAATGATTCTTGCTATGAAAAGGACAGATGTTTTGCCATAACAAGGGGGGAATCTGCATGGCAATGGGTTTAGTTGGCTCTCCGCTTTGTTGCAGTTTTTATTGGAGTCGAATTTGCTCCGTCTGGGGACACACGGGGGTTGAATACCCGGATTATCCCAAAGCAAGCTTGGGGCTCTGGGCAGGTCACACTCAGTTTACTGCAAATTGTTTGGGAGGCTACTAGGTGGAGTCTCATCTACATCATCATTTAGAGAGCCTGTTCCCACCATCTCACTCTTACCTTGTTCCACCTCTTCTGCTTTCTTTAGCCAGTGTATATGTTAGTGCCCCCACCCTCCCCAACCTATGTCCAACCTGCCCCACCCACTTTAAAAAAAATTATTTTCCCTCTAAAACCACAATAGCGGCAGGACTAAATGCGCAGCAGCGACCCTCACATTACTGCATTAATGGGGACATTCAATTGATCAATCACTTTAAGTAGCCTGCTTTCAATCTTTAACATTCCCCCTCTTCTGTGCATGTTTACTCAGAAGTAAGAAATAAAACTCATTCCCCTGCAGTGAAAGGGTTAAAGGCTACCTGTAGTAACATCCCCTAAAGTGCTCTTTCACTTCTCTGTTTCTCTCTTAGATCGCAATTGCGATTTTGTGCTTCTTTGATGTTCTGTAGTTTCTCTGTTATGTAAAATCGCCTCTCCACTTTATCGCTTTCTCATTGTGAGCAGGGGGAAGGAGAAAGGGATGTATGTGGAAGCAGTAGGCAAAAGTCCACACATGGGGAAAAATGGGGTGGGGAGCAGTAACTCCTCAGCCGATTGCTGGGATGCGGCAAAATTGGGATGGGGGGAGCTAGAAATGGGGAACATTGCAATCCTATGCATCGTTACTCAGAAGTAAGCCCCATTGGGCTCAATGGGGCTTCCTCCCCTGTAAGTGGGCTTAGAATTTCAGCCATTTTTTCTCCCTTTCTCCTTCCCGCTGCTTGCAATTAGAAGACAAGATCATTATTGCGATAAAACGATAAAGCGGAGAGGTGATTTTACATAACAGAGAAACAACAGAACACCAAAGAAGCACAAAATCGCAATACCTACTACTGCAGTAATATGAGGGGTTCTTTCATGTTCTGCAGTTTCTCGGTTATTATGTAAAATCCCATATCCGTTTTATCACCGTAATGTTCTTCCCAGTTTATGGGAGCATTCATAATGCAGTAGTAGCCGGGAGCCTGGACAGGGGCAGGAAACAAGCTTCCAGTCTCCTCACCTTTTTTTATTCAATGTCCACCCACCCAATACCCAACTTGGAAATAACTCTACTCCCCCACCCTCCAAGTTGGCTGTGGTTGGTGAAACTGGAGTGCTTACTTCGGGTTCACAATGGAAAGGCAATGTGCTATTTCAACGTTGAGCTTTTAAGGGGATTTTTTTTTAAAGGTAGAGGCTGCCGAGCAGAGCACACCTATACCTTCAGGGGATGGCTGCCAGATGGCCGCCAGTGGTAAGCAAGGTGAAGTAAATACCATGAGGTAGCTCAGAACTCCTGAATGGCCAGTTGCAAAATGGCGGAAACCTCAAGGAAACACAGGGAGGGGAAACATTGAGGGGAACATCCCTTGACTGGGGTCAGTGAGGTCACAGCCAGGTGAAAGACCCCTGGGCAGGGCTATCATGCCGAAGTAAATGCGGAGGGTTGGTAGACACTGCAACAGAAGTGCAGACAAGCTGAATTAAGGAAAACAATCGGACTAAAAGTAATCTCAGAAAAACTGGTTTTTCTGTGAAAAGCTCTGGAATGGCTGCACTGGTAGGTGAAAAGCTAAACCTTTTGCTGTTCGCACATTTGAAAGCTTTGCTTCAAATCCCCAAGCTTTGGTCTCCAAAAAGGACCCTTGTTGCTCTTACATGAACTTTATTTGATTCTGACACCATGTTTTAGACAGGGTGACTGAAACTGTACATGTGAAGATGAGACACCCTGCACTGATTGATATTGTGATATTTTCTGTTTAATAGATTATGAGCTTTTTAAGATACTGATCTTATGGACCTTGTATAAAGTTACTTAGGATTTTTATTTTACATTGTGATTTAAAAAATACCTTTGAGCTCGGTCTTTGTTACTCATTGAAGATCAGGACTTCAGTTAATCAAGTTTGCATAGTATAAATGGGCAGTCATTACAGCAGCACTATTTAATTTGGCATAACAGTGCATCTGAAAGTAACATTTAATTTCCTTTATAATTATGTAATCAGGATTGTATTGGAAGCTGCCAACATGCTCAGAGGAATGTTAAGAAGTCAGAGTTTAGCAATAACTTTGCGAGCTATAATTCTAATAAGGGCTTTTGTGAAATAGATGGCAGAATAGCCAGCAATCCACTAAAGGTACAAAATGCTCAATGCTATAAAGGTAATTGATTGATTTTTTTCAGGTGAATATTCATAGCCTTCTTGCTTCCCATCAGAGAAATAAAATTGAGTATAGTAAAATATTAATACACCCTCCCCTACCCCCCCCAAAAAGATTTCAAGATTGTTAACAACTTGCAAGAAAGATTACTTACTGAAATGTTGAAATTACTGATGGCATTTCTTATTTTAACATAGTTGCTTATGGAATATAACAAGAGTGCCAAATAAAGTAATATATGCAAGGAAAAGAGAACTTTGGCTATTGGGCGGTATAGAAATGAGATAAATAAAAAATAAATAAAATAAAACAGTTTTGCTTTTTAAGAATTTAATTTTGTAGTAGATCACTTTTTAGATGCTGGTTGGATGCTGCATGGTTTCCAGTAATCTAACTGTTCTATTTGATAAAAGAAATATTGATAAAAGATGGCCGAGAGAGCCTGCTTTTTTGGTAAGTTTTAAATCCACAGGCTTAGAGGTCTGTCTCACAAAGACAAATTGTATAATACACATTTTGCTTCCTGCTGTTACCCTCCAAGGGAGGCAGCAGCAGCAGCTGCAGGAGGCAAAAAGGAAATGGATTATTTCCCTCTTGATGTGACATTAAGCCGCAAAAGGCTGTGAACTTGAAAAGTACAGTAGTAAAACAGCAGCCCATCAGATCTGTTCTTTATAGTACCACTTCCATCTGCAAATCTAACATGGCTATGTGCTCTTTCCAGATGGCGTTGGGCAAGCTTGTTTCATAAGAGCAATGTTGCCCTATGGTGACTGAGAAAGAGCAGATCTATATGCCCCTGAAGTGCATAAGGAAATGCATTTCTTCTGATGATCAAAGTGTCATTACCCACGCTCTTTGGATTTAAAACTAGGATTTTAGTGCTGCTGCCTATGGCAGTGGCAGGGGAGCTCCTCTTTACAGCTGGAACCTAGTTGCCACCATTTTGGCTATACTGTCATTTGGAGGGAAAAATAGTGGCTGGCAATTGGCAGCCACCAAGACCAGCTTCATCAGCAGTGGCACTAAAATAAAGTTTAAGACAAAGGGTGCTGCTGCTGCCACTAATGGTAATCCTGTGTAGACCTTTCAGAGAATTTCTCCCTTCCACAACGGTACCTGGTTTGGCTCCCTCTGCCCAAATTTGCCCCGCTCCCATCCCAAGCTGAACTTTTTCCCTTGAGAACATTTGCCTCAGCATTAGGATGTTCTCAGTCAGCAAACTGGAAGGCTTTCTGTGCCTTCTCTCATGCTGCAGATGCCAAAATCAAAATAATTTCATGAGCTGTATGACGATTTTAAAACTGGCATGCTCTTTATATAATCCTGCATAGAAATATTTATAATAATGCACTGCTTTATGAATACAAACATTTAATATTTTTAAATGGCTGTGAATATTGAAAACTTTTAGGTTCTCATTACGTTCAATAAATGACAGAATTGTTGACAATATGGCTTCATATTCCCTCCTCCCTTGTAAAACACCTCCATGTTCATAAAATAGTTGATTCTATACTGAAGCCCCACTTTTCCAGATAAGATGAGTTGGAAAAATATTACACCATGGAAAAATACATAGTTCATAAAAGCACTGAGATTTTTTTTTTGAGCCAATGAAAACATGTGATTGGCTTACTGGTTGAGAACTTAGAACAAAGGATGTCTTTTGGCAGTCTGATGTTCCATTATATCATCTGTGTACCAAATATATGTATTTCTAAGAGGCAAGACAGAATTACTTTATTGAATATAAAGTCTTAAATATTTCCTAAGCGATTAAAGAATGATTAGTGATTTCTGGAAATACCTTTTCCAGGCCAAGTGTATGGGCTCCCCCAACCTTCCCACTTTCTGAGATAGAGCTGACCTTCATTTCTCAAATTCCTTAAGTCTGAAAATTAGAAAGCACATACTTCAAAAATGTGTGCAAAGGTATGAAGTAGAATAATTGCACAGATTAACACTCCTCCCCTGCACCCCCAGTAATGTAGATGGATGTCTTTCTATTCAGATTATAAATGCTGTTCACATACACAGACTCCAGCCAGATCATCCTGATGAGCAAATGGTTGATGCTATCAACATTGACAGCAACAATCATTTGTTTGGAGATCAGTCCATTCAATGCCCGCCCCCCACCCCTGCATTCCAAAGCAGGAATTAAAGAGCTATAGCAAGTGCACTATCATGGATAGCAAGGTTAGTAGGACCAGGGAGACTTGGGTTCATATCCCTGCTCAGCCATAAAGTACACTGGGTAACCTTGGGCCAGTCACTGGCCCAGTTCAGGTAGTAATAAACCATAACTTAAGCTGGAAATAAGTGTCGGGCCGAACACTCCTACCCTTGCTTCTCCCCTCTTTCTCCCACGCTTTGGCTTTAATGTGAAAATCCTGGCCTGAATTAAGCCAGAGTTTGTTGTTACATTTGAACTGGGGACCTCTGGCTTAATGCTGTTTAACAAACCAGGAAAATAAGCCAGGACATGATCTAGTGCTCATTCCTGGCTTCCTCAAATGATGATCCAAACTGCATCATTGTCTTTCAAGCCTCCTGTGTCATAGGGTAGTTGTGAGAAATAAATGGGGCGAGGGACCATGCACACTGTCCTGAGCTCCTTGGAGGAAAGACGGGATAAAATGTAGTAGTAGTAGTAGTAATAACCAAGACATGTATACCACAGCACAGTTTCCAGTATGTACAGACTTGGGTGCTGGATGCAAGGGTTTTTCTTTTACCCTGTGCAGCAATTTTGCAGAAAAGGGCCAGGCACCCATTCATTTTAGTTATATTCTGTGTTCTTTCTTTACAAAATGAACATTGATACTTTTGCAGAGGTACTAACTTTACTTTACATTTTTGTGTGAACGTCTATTGACCTATACAAGGCAACTGTGTGACACTTGATTGACGGAGGAAGAGAGAGATATTCTGCAATTGACAATAGAAAAGTTAATTTAGCTTGTACTAATGTACCTTTCAAAAGTTACCTAGACCTAAATTGGAGGACGTACTGTACATATAAAATACATTCATTCTGTTCTTTTAAGTGCATGTTGAACCTCATTAACCTTCATAGGCTATTTGTATTCATAAGAATTCCAAGTATCCCCTTATCAATGGTTGTTACTGATTTAATCTGTTTCCTTTCCATCATCTTGGAGTCAGCTGAACTGAAAATAAGCCCATAGTTGACTTTTATATAATTTGGAGAAGCTTTAGGAATAAAAGAACAAACTGTATAGTTTTTAAATTAAATAGAGGTGGTAATTGAGTGGGGCTGCATGATTGTGTATCACTTAAAAGATGTCTGTCTGTCTTGATGAGGTACTGTGTATTGACTAGGGATGGGCAAACCAGCGTATTTCCAGTCCGTGTCAGTTTTGCATGTATTCAATCATATGTCCATTCTGTCCAATTTCACCATCAGTTTGCAATGAAAAGTAAAACTGACGCATGAAAATGCGCTTTTATTTACATGCACAATTTCCCCCAATACATGCATTTTGTATGCAGCGTTCTCTAGTAGACATATTTTTGTGTTCAGCTTTCTTTAATACATGCATGTTTTGTATGGGATTTTCCCTAATACGTGCATTTTTGTATGCAATTTTTGAGCTGAGAGCTGCATTGCAAAATTCCGAGAAGTATGCAATTTGAAAGCTGTGTCCTAATCCGCATATTAATCCCTGAAGTGTGACTTTGGTTGGTTCATTTACAAATGCAGTTCAAACTAAATTCTCCCCCATCCCTAGTACTGAGATAGGTCCATTTCAGATGTGATGCTGCTTGATAGCCAAGCCATAGTTTAGTGACTGGGACCCCCTTATAGGCTCATATATTCCTCCCCTCCCCTCTCCCCACACTCCTCTCCTACCTATTCTAATTTCTTCCCTGGTTAGTGTAAATATGCTGCTGCATGATCTGCATTGGTATAACTATAGTTACTGCTACCCATCGCTAGCTTTTAAACTGGAGACTGAAACGGGGATTAGAAGTGGTTTTCAGCTTCTGATTTATGAACTAACAATGGGTAGTGGTAACTAAGGTTACACTGGTGCAGACGTAAAGCTGTACCATAGTTAATAGTAACCAGGAAAGTGAGGGGGAAGTAGCACATAAACTCAAGGGGTGTTCCCAGTTGCCAAAACATGCATTAGCACTTGAGAGTCTGAACTAGAGCAGTGGGAATAACCTAGCAGATATTTCTTTCCAAAAGATATTAGATGCGTATTTGTGTTCTCATGGGCCTTAGATCTTTCCACATGGCATTAGTCATTTGCCTTATGGGATATTATATTAGATCAACCTTCCCCAACCTGGTGCCTTCCAGACGTTTTTAATTCCTCTCAGCCCCAGCCAGCATGGCCAGTAGTAAGGAATGCTGTGAATTCAGAACATCTAGAGGACACCAGGTTGGGGAAGGCTGCATTAGATTATTTACTCCTACTCCAAGAGTAATGTTCCACATAAACTACATATTGTTTATGGGCATCCACATCAAATGTATTTTCATTTTATTTTAAGTAAGTTAAGGGCTGGAATTACAATTATTTATCATTCCCTCTAACTACAAAATCAGTGGGCCTGTGTTGATTGGTTTGGAAGCAAAATGGGGCCACCAGCAAACAAGCGACTTGTTTCTGCACATCCGTAGGAGCCCCAAAATGCATAGAAGTATTTGTCTTCCCAAATTAAGTCCCCTAAAGGGATTAGAATTCCCCTAAATGGTAGATGAGGACTGTGTTTGTAACAGCCTCACTGTCCTCTGTGATGGCTCACCTTCTTTCTGCTTTGTGTTCTTGCATGGTGAAGGAGGGTGTGTTTTGTTTGTTAGTTTTTTCCCTTCATGTAACCAGCCCAGCCCTGGTGTGCCCTCACAACAATGGAACCACCACACACACACACACACACACACACACGGATGCAGAGGCACATTTGGGAAGCAGGAGGCAGAACAGTCCTCCCTTTTTTAGGAGAGAGATGTTTCATCCTTGACCTTGGCAGTTTCCTACAGGAGAAAATAAAGGGGAAGGGGAAGCTGGGGGGAGGGGAAGATCAGTTACTTTGATTTTCCTACCTCTCTCCTCTACATTGAAACATGTTGAAGACAAGGCTGCAGTTATGCCTTCTATCTCTCTATGTGCATCTTGGCACAATGATTGGCACAATGGGGTGAATAGACACGGAGAGTCTCTCCAATCTGGAGTTATGGCTTTTATGCTGGGTTCTCAACATGCCTTGCCTATTAGCACACGTTTGTTGCATTCTTCCTCTCCCCGCCACCCTTGTCTCCTAGGCATTGGGTACTCTGATCCCACACCTTTTAGAGCATAAAATGAAGAAAACAAATAAGAGATTGGGAAGGCAATGGCTTTCTATGGATAGTGCATCTGCCCAGCCTGCAAGTTGCCCACACTGTGTCCTATCCATTGGGAGCGCTGCTCCGTGATATCCAGCTGGCAGCAGCAGTGGTAATAGCTGCTGGGCTATATGAGCTCAGTTAACTCAAGTGCACTTTGTGCCTCCTCCTAAATACAGCATCATTGAGTTGTGTATTAGCAATACCACCACAATTGTATGACTATGGTTCTACCATTGTGTGCCTAGTTACTTTCCTCCCTCTCCTCCTACACTCTACTGTTCAAAATTTATATATTTCCAAAGCTAAATATTTAGAGAGAGATGGCAGTGATACCCTCTCTTATTTTCTCTAGTTAGGGGTGGAAACAAAGAAGGAAGCATTACTAGAGGCTTTCCATAAATGTGACTGGGTGCAAGACATGGGCACTGGAACTGAGCACAGTGTGGTGTAGTCGCTAGGGTGTTGGACTAAGATCAGGGAGACCCAAGTTCAAATCCCCTCTTATTGGATGACCACCCAGCCTAACGAACCTCCATACTGTTGTGAAGATAAAAGGGGGTGGGGTTACGTGCATGGCTCTGAACTATTTACAGGTTGGATAAAATTGTAATAAGTACATTGGGGTTGGTGCTGAAAGCTGCAACCGGCACAGTTAGTGGCTATGAGTGCATGTAATTTAATGCAAATGTCCAGGGGTAGAATTTCCATAATGTCTTGTACCTCTTGCGTTTTACCTCGGGTTGACCATATTTTTAGCTGACCTGTTCAGATAGAAAAGCATGATGGGGGACTACATTTTTTATTTTGGTAATGAAAGAGTGAGTATCAAAGTTCTAATCTCTCTTTGTCATTTGAATAGCACTTCACAGTATATTGTCAACTTTTCTGAAATTACAGTGGCCCAAAGTAGGCTGACTACTTAATGCATGAAATACATACAGTATAATTTAGAATTGACTTAGAATCGAATACAGTTACAGAAGATGCTGGGGTTTGCTGTAAAGTAATAAATACTTCATTTAATTTTAATACATTACATCATCTATACATGCATAGTTTAATGGTCCTTTGAAGAAAGTAAGGTAAATATATTGTCACCTTTTGTCATAACATACAGGCAATAATCCAGTGAGAGTTAAGATCCATTTATTTCAATCCACATTTAAGTCTCTGTTCAACTGTTGCTGTACTTTTCTGTTTGCAGCTTTGCCCAATTTTCCAAATAAAACAGAAGTCACATAGAATCTTGAGTAACTTGTGGCATTAAAATTTATGGTTTTAATTCTGTGTGTCAAAGTTAGGGTAGACAATCGAGGTATATGGTGCTCTTTTGGTTTTAGCAGCCAATCCAAGTATTGTATTGGATAGTCAAATATTTATCCAGTCACTGAAGACGTTCCCATATTAGAAATCAGTACCAGATTACCATCTGTTCTCTGTTTCTGACATAGCAGAAATAGCTATACATAGCATAGTGGTTCGGTGCCACTAGTATGCTGATGACACCCAGTTCTATCTGTCCTTTCCATCTAAATCCAGGGAAGCTGTTCTAAATCACTGTCTGATGTCAGTAATGGACTGGATGAGGGAGAACAAATTGAAACCTAATCCAGAAAAGACAGAGATGCTCCTGGTTAGTCAAAAGGCAGATCCAGGAATAGGGATTCAACCTTTGATGAATGGGGTTAGAATCTTCCTAAAAACTCAGCCTTGCAGTTTGGGTGTACTCCTGGATTCAGTCCTGAGTCTGGATACCCAGAATTCAGTGATGGCCAGGAGTGCATTTGCATAGCCAACTACACCTGTTCCTGGAGATGTCTGATCTGGCCACCGTCACACATGCCTTGGTTACATCCTGTTTGGGCCACTGTAATGCATTCTACATGGGGCTGTATGCAGTATTTTCTCTCCAGCACTGCTCCTTTACTGGACAATCCCACCTATGGAGTTGCTTACTTTTAGCAAATGCGTATATTTCAGGGCCTAAGGAACTCTCTGCCACTATGACTCAGTTTCACAAGCTGACCTTCCACTGCCACCAATTCTCTTAGAATACTTTAAAACCTGCTAGTAGCTTGGTATTCTCCTGAAGCTTGGTATAAGAGGCATAGGTGTGAGATGGGAACCACCACTAGAGACAAGGTGAACTATTAAAGAAGTTGGGTTTATTAAAGGGATATTTTGTACATAAGGGAATGCTAATATTTACTTTGGGGTTTTCAAAAGCCTGGTTGCTGACAATTCTTAAGGACTCAAGAGACACTGTTGCTATTACAAGACTTCTTTAACCTCAGGCCAACTTCCCTAAACCTCCAACCCAGCCAAATACACTCAACCAGGTCCAGCTCGTGGTCATAGTCTTACTCTGGCTCCCAAAGCTGCTCCTGTTGTATTTCCAGCTGCTTGGACTATTTATCTGGGTTTTAATGCCTGCGTGTGTAACCTTCTTCTGGCAAGATCTTAGGACAGCCTCCTGGCATAACACAGCCACCTGTTCCCTACTTCTGATCTTCATCAGCCACGTATGGTTATCTCACGGAGAAGGAATATTCAGGCCTTAGCTATTCACCTTCTCTTCAGCTTTTTCCTAGTCCTTTTGTAGCACCACACACTAACCAGCAAACCTTCTCTCTCATTCCCCAACTGTCAACTCCTTAACTGTCAACTGTCATTTCCTAATTGTTCTTTTCCACCTACCTAGAATCCTCAGCCAACCAAAACTGAATGTACCTGATCCAGGCCCCATCTAAAACATACTACACGCGATCATATTTCACTCCCCTTTCAAAACGTTACCAAGCAGCTACTACTGAAACAGGCTTTCAACCCAGTAATAACACTAGGCCTCAGGCCTACACAGATACATTATAGCCTCACAGAGATCACGCAGAATATTTACAGAACAACAACAACAATTATATACATGGCAGTTCTTCACAGGCTGCCTTGGACAACTGTTCAGAAACTTCAGCTGGTCCAGAATGCTGTGGTGAGACTGTTGACCGGGGCTGGTTGTACAGAGCAGATGATTCCTTTGTTATAACAGCATCACTGGTTTGTTTCCAGGCACAATTCAAAGTGCTGGTTTTGACTTATAAAGTTTATACAAACCTGTCCAGGTTTTAAGATTTTCTGGGGAGGCCCATCTCTTGGTACCACTGCCATCAGAGGTGCATTTGGTGGGGACATGTGAGAGGGCCTTCTTAGTGGCCACTCCTGGACTCCCTGCTGAGGGAGGCTAGGTTGGCCCCCTCTGTTGTTCTTGTGCTGGCAAAGATATTTTTATTCAGACATGCCTTTGGCATGTAAATTGGTCTGTTGCTAAAGGGCTTTTTATTGGTTGGTGTTGCTTTTTTGTTGTGTGTTCTTGTTGTTGTTGTTGTTCAGTCGTTCAGTCGTGTCCGACTCCTCGTGACCCCATGGACCACAGCACGCCAGGCCCCCCTGTCCTGCGCTCTCTCCCGGAGCGTGCTTAAATATGTTTTAATTAAGACTTTGGGGAAGTCCTGTTGTGTGCACCTTTAGTGGGGAAGCACCACAGCTCATTGATAGAGTGCATGTTTTGCATGCTTTCTACCCTTTCCAGTTAAAGAAAACCTTCTGCATAAGACCTCAAAGAGCCTCCAGCCAGTTGGAGAAGACAATACTAAGCTGGATGACCAAAGATCCAACTCTGTATAAAGCCGCTTCTTATGTCCTACAGTAGGTTTATACTCTTATATTGAATTTAAGCTGCTTTGAGCTATCAGACAAAGTGGGAACATAAGAGCAGCCCTGTGGGATAAGACCATAGGCCTATCTTATCCAGCATTCTATTTCCCCAAGTGGCCAACCAGACACCTCTAAGCAGCCCCCAAACAGGGCATAAGTTGGTAGAAGTGGAATAAAAAGTAATTTTTTAAAAAGCTGCTGTTCAGAAAATGACTAGTTCGATTGCCTTTGGCTATTGGGCGGTATAGAACGCCTTGGCACTCCAGCATTTGGCAGCATATAACGGTTTTTTTTTTATCGGGTCCTGGATGGTCTCTGGCTGATTGTTTTAAATTGTTTTTGGTATATGTTGTTGTGCATGCTATCTGTTTTATGTCCTTGTGTGAATGGTTTTTTAAAATACTTTATATAATGTATTTTAATTTTTGTGAACCGCCCAGAGAGCTTCGGCTATAGGGTGGTATAGAAATATAATAAATGAAATAAATGAAATGAGAAATGTAATAAATAAATACATGCATACATATGTACATAACTTTCTATGCAAATTATGTCAGACAGGTTACAATTTGCTATGAAAACTGCCATATATTTGGGTACTGGCATGTAACATTCCATTTTTCAGCCTTAAAACCTTTTAATTTTGTTATCTAAGATGAATTTTCTTAACCTTAAAATACTTTTAACAATTTTGAAACTTTTAGACTTGGAACATAAAAAGCAGCAATTAGTGGACAATCTTATTTTGGGGGTAACTGGAGGCACCAGATATATTTTCAACAACATTGCAGAATATTCCAGCTAAGTGGTTTTGTAGGATATATGTGGTCAGAAACACAAACCTGGCTGTTTTAATTTAAAAAGCATCCCAGAGAAGAAAAACAAAGTTTTCAGTTTACAACTGAAGCTATTAGATTCTAAATATGAATCCAGTAATTTTCCAATTGTTAGCGTTTTATTGGTAAGTCATCGTTGAACATCATCATGCACTTAAAATGATATTAAATAAATCAAGGATAGTGGTTTTGGCAGCAAACATAACCATGCTAGCTATGAGCAATAGAAGTCAATTTTAGATATAATAGGCCCTTCAGATTGAATAAATCCTAGTGTATGACAGGTAACTGTTGAACAGATTTCAGCACAGTGGCAAATCTTCCATTCTATCTGCACTGGGCAGTGGGGAGCCAAGTGCACTGAGGGTTAAAAGCATGAATCATGGCAGGATTAGGACTATTTGGAATGAAGCGTGGACAGATTTCACTGAAAAGCCCAGGCAAATTTAAGAAGCAGGGCATACAGGAGACTTAGAATTCAAGCCAAGGAATCTGTCCAAAGGAGGCTGGAGAGGGAAGGAACAGGCAGGCTGATACAAAACGTAATGCTTTCAGTGCTTTGACCTCAACACCCATGTATGCAAACAGAAACACACATAGGTAGGAGGAGATATCATAACTTCTCACCCTGCCCCCAAAGCTGCTTCAGAGCCCCTCCCCACAAGCTTCCACTTGTGCAAATAGGAGTTGGATCCAAGCCAATATCCCTACAACAGAAGTACTACTCTGAGGGAAGACACGTGAGCCATAATCGTGCACTGCAGCCTTCTGAAATCAATGGGCACATTTAATGTTTGAGAGTGGCCATGTGCAATCAGTTAGTCACACATGCATCTTTATGGTGCAACAAACAAAGGGTTGTACTGAAGGCTGTCTGTCCTCCAGTGGAATGGACTCTTGTAGTGGAACAGAATCCCCCTCTCCTGAAGCCCCCCCCCTTGCCCTCTCCAGATCCACTCCAGAGAACTGTGCAGCCCTACAGAGCAGATTTGGAGGGGGAGCATGGTGGGACTGCAGGGGGAAGAGGGGGCTTTCCTGTTCTGTGAGTGGACGTCACTGACATTGGATGGAGCCCCTAGGGGAAAAAGGCTCTTATAGTTCTGCCATTTGTCTTCATATGTATTGTACTAAGTATAAAGAGGTTGGAGACTCAGCTGATGTTCCAAAAGCCCCAAATACATAAATGTAATATTAAACAAAGCAAGGAAGAGTTATTTCTTTTTATTAGAAAGTTCTATTTAGTTTGCAAAATGGTAAAATATGCAAACACTGTATTGGTATAGATCACAGTTTTTCTGATTCCAATCAGACAGACAGTTGATGTCTAGGGATTAATTATTTACCCTTGTGCTTTAAGGGAAATAATCCCAGTGAAAAGGTTTTTTTTTTAAATTAACTGCTAATAAAATAGAGACCAGCGGGGTTTTTTACATGATAAGATAAATGTCTTCAATTAATTTAACAATATTTTCTCTACTTTGCTTAAACCTTGAATCTTGTTTCATTAACTACTACATGAAAACTATAGCTGTATGGACAGGATCTTTTCTCATAGGGTTTGTGAAGAAATAATTATTTTTAATGACCCAGAAAGGCTGAAGATGCCATTATTTAGGACTGGCATCTTTTAATATTATCACCAGATGGGAAGCAATTACAGCTGTTGTAAAGAAAATAATCTAGCACAGAAGTCTGAAGGTGAGAGATTTGACTGAATTTGGGAAGGATAAATGTAACGATTTGATAGTTTTTGTCTCTGTCCCTTAACATCTGTCAGGGTCAGAATTTGAATCCATGGCCCCTAGAGGTTATGTTTAATTAATACAAATCTTCCTTTGTAATTGAACTCAACTGAGCCTATAAAACATCACTTTTTAGGTATTTGAGGAAGAAAGGTTTTCTAACGTGCTTGATGGTCTAAAAAAAGTCCATGTGTACCAAAGCAGGAAAGCATGCCTCTTTTACACTTTAGAAGATGTCCAAATTTAGAAGTCAGGTTTTAGCTTCAATTATAATGACCACAGCACCAAAAGTCTCGCTTTCATTTGTGTATAACACTGATCTTTAATGGCTCGGGCTGAAGTTTTTGTCTTGCCTGCTGAAAAGCTTGGGTATATCTTGCAACAAAGAACAATATTTAGGTTAAAAAAGTGTTAATGATGCACAATTTGTTAAAACATTTGACATCTGGCCTGTAGTGGTGATTTTCAAACAGTGTTGTGGGGAAGTTGACCAGGGGCTCTGTTCTGTTATGGCTGAGTCAAGCTCAGTCCTGGGGGAAATCCATGTAGCAATCAGAAGCAGGTAGAGATCAGAAACCTAGTGTTACCCGTCACGGAGAAGGGCAGTCCAAAAGCAGGGTCTGAGGCAGAGCCAAAGTCAAGGATAGGCAAGCAGTCCAAATCAAGCACAATCCAAGGAACAGGGTCTGATCTGGAGTCCAGGGATCAGCAGCACGAGAGATCAGTCCAAAGAAGCAAGGTCAGGAGAACTAGGTTGCAAGGTGCTGGGAACTGAAATAAAGGTGTTGTTCCAGCAAGTCTCAACTGAGGACAAGTCAAGTCTCCCAGCCCACACCGAGGTATAGCTGCAAACTATTAATCCTTGCTTTAGTGTCTCCCTACATCTGAGGAGACCCTTGCTCCTGAGTAGACCTTTACTCTTGAGCCTGGTTGCTGTGGGTCTTGAGGCATGCCTTGTCTCTGAATGGTGCCCTGTGCCTCCACCTTTTCGTGCCATTATGTTCTAGGAGTGGGCAGATGCTCAACCTCCAACTCCACAGGTGAGTTACAGCCCTCTGGGGGTTCCTCAGGGTTCAGCATTCCTCAAGGTCCTATTGCTGCAGGGCTTCTCTGCTGCTGCCAGAGGTGCCTGGGGTATCACTAGAGTCAAGGGATTCCGCAGGGTCTTTAGGCACTGCAATGTCAGGGTCTTTTTCTGAAGAGTCATCCTGGCTCAGGTCTGTGTCAGGCATGACAGGCTCTTCAGTGAGAAGATAAATAATGGCAGACACACTTCCTTGTAAGAGCTCACTATTTTTGAGACATTTGGTTGGACCTAATAAAGGTATTACCTGACTGGAGATTTAAATTTTTCTTATGGACCAATTTGGCTTCCTTTGCTTTTTGTGTACTCCCTGTAAGACAATTTGTCCATCACTACTGTGCTTTATGGAGTGTGTTGGGTGTGCCACATGGACTGTATATGCCTCCTAGTACCTCCACAGAATGGCTGGCAACATGCAGAGGGTTCTGTGGCAAACATGGGGGAGGGGGTTAAGCAGAAAAATTGCTGTGGAAAGGTTGGTAATGTAGATAATTTTAAAAGCCACTATTCTGTAGAACAAGCACTTATCATTGGGCAGGACAGAATTTTTATGCTGGCTAACTGTGTGCCTTCTCCTTTTGTTTTTGTGTCTACTGGTTCTGCAGGACAGGAAAGATGTTTGTTTTATTCAAAGTTGGCACTAAAGCCTGCTGACATTATCCCAGGGATGTGAATGTGGGATAGTTCAAATCAATTATTTCATTGGAAGTAGAAAGGAAGTGTCTCTTGAATGGGCATAGGTGTGGGAAGCTGAAAAATTGCTGCTGTCACTCTTTGTGCACTTGAAGACTTTTGGTTCTGACTCAGCTTTAAACGTATCTCTGTATTCCCCCAAGGACAATCTTTTAATATATTGTGATGGCTTCCAGGTTTTAACGTCTGACTTGGAAATGAGGGAGACCCAGCAGCAAAGGATGCTGAGCCAGCTGAAGGAGATACAGAGCAACTACAAGGTGTGTGAAAATGAGTGCAGAGCTGCAGAACTCCAGGTTACTGAGCTGGCTCAGCAATTGGAAGAGTCAACTAAGGAAGCCGAGCGGTATCTAGCTGAATTCAAACAATCTGAAGTACTCCGGCTAGAGAATGAGAAGAAGAAGGAGGAGTTAAAACTGAAAGCTCAGGAATCTATTAGACATTGGAAGCTAAAGTGTAAGAAACTGGAACATGAAATAGAAAAACAGACTGAACTTCACAGCCAGTTGATGGAGAAGAACAATCTGGTATGGGATTTCTTTATTTTTTCCTTTCCCTTTAAGTCAACAGTCCTAACAACAACTGAGTATTTTTGATACTTCTCCCAATAAATTTCAAGTCTATTGAAAATATATGTATGTAAAATGTATTTAGAAATTACAGTTTCAAAAACCATTCTGTTAGTGGCAGGGTTTTGTGGAGGATGAGAGCGATGGCATGACTTTCAGTAGGTAATGTATATAGTGCTTTGTAATGCAGCGGTTTGATTCAGCCAAAAGGCAAGTTAAACCTCAAACCTTTGGACTGGCCACTGTTAATCCAGCAGTTTTTCTTATGGTCTTACAGGAATATATTTAAGGCGAGAAGGCAATTTGTTAGCCTTAGTTGGGGTTGGCATGGCATCTCTACTTTCTTTCAGTGCTTGATCAAATCTTGGACCTGTATAACATAAAAATTATTAGTAGCTGGCTTTGATATGGTGACGTTTGGGGTGCGTCTGAAACCTGAAGGCATAAAACATGAGAATTAATGCCACACCTTGATTTTTAGAAATTTGGCTAGTTTTGTTCATCCAATTAAAATATGCACTCTTTGGCCTTGGGGAAGCGCTGCACAATGTGATGTATTGACTGTGCTCCTAGTATGTCCTGTCGCAAAGATGTAAGGTGTGGACAACAAATATGTGTTCATGAACCAGTCAGTCTCTGTACATGTTTCAGGGAACCCTGATTGGCCTGGGATCCCCAGATGCATGTATAGGGGCGATTACAGATGTATATATGCTCATTTATCTCTTCTACACTTTGGTCTATTCCATGAGAGCTGCTCTTAAAGAGCTATCTAGTCCAGCATCTTGTTTCCAATAGTGGCAAGCCAGATGCTTCCAGGAAACCCACAAACAGCTTTATACATTTGGTTTTGGAGATGCTGGTGTACGTACAGGAGATATTTTGCCAGATAAGCTGTGAAGGTGCCCTCATAGCCAAAGTGACTCTGAGCTGAAAGACAAGAGTTTGCTCACAGGCTTGACTAATAAGGTTTTGGAGAATAAGTTGACCATTCTTCAAGGCTTTCATTCCCATCTTCCCTAAGAGTAGCAGCACAGCTTCCCTAATGGTGAAGTAACGTTTCCTGGTTGCTGTTGGTTCTCAAAACAGCAAATTCAAATGGAACATCCAATGTAATGTTTGAGATCCTTTGGGGAGCCCCCTATGTTTCATTCTGTGGTTGTTCGAAGTACAGTATTAGCAACTCAAGGTGATGATATGTGCAGGCTTAGAGCTTTCTGATACAGTGAAATTTTCATGTTTTGGTAATGAGCTGAAAAATTAGCATTTAAAATAGCAATTAGCATTTCAATTAAATGGTCATGAACGATGTCCAGAAGCAGAAGTAACCTCTAAATACTTAAAGAGGAAGCACACTGTTGATGCGATAATAAGTATGAGAGGAAAATGAGCAGTGTGAAATAGTAGATTAGCTCTTCCACCCTAGAGGTAAAAACATATAAGGAAGATGGTTATGGCAGATGGCCACTGGGAAAATGGAAGATTTTAAAGCAATAATTAAGTATTTCATTGTGATTTGAAAATAATCAACCAACATACGAGCCACACGTTTTGGCAGTGAAGGGCTGTTTTATGCCCCTGAAAGGCTCAAATGTGATGTATTCCAGGTCTGACAAGGAGGTGGACTTTATTGCCTCTATGCCTGATAATTAATCATTCACTTACTTTACATTCTGTCAAAAGCAAATTCCACTTAGTGGAACTTAACTGCTGCCTGTCTAAAAAAGATAAAAGTACAGAAGAAACCTATAGGCTGAAACAACTCTGGTATGCTCAAAGCTCTGAGGGGGGAAGGGTCAGTCTAGAATATTGACAGTGAGTGTAATTGTGTGTGGGGGGGAAGGGTTAGTTGAACTGCAGGAATGTTCATGATTAACAGTGAGACTAGGGCTCAGGATTGAGATGGGCTGGCTTTTGCTGGCAGGAAAGAAGATTGGAGGGGTGGCAGAGACATTTTGAGTTTATCCAGTTGTAATCGAGGGTGTTGGGATGGGTGATGGATGGGTCAGGGGAGGGAGATGGGAAAGCGTTTATTTAAATCAGGGGTAGGCAACAGTTTTGGCTGTGGGCAGATTTGGCCATTTGAGAAACTGTCCTGGGCACCACCACATAATGGTTGCCATGGGAAGTGTGGCAAAGTAACTTGCCCAAAAGACCAAGTACAAGGCAGAGGTAGAATCTTAGCCCCAGGCCCCCAGTACACTAAACAACTCATTTGAACCCAGAGTTTTCAGCACCAACAGTAGCCTATTTCACAGCAGTCCCCAGCTGCTGGTAAGAAAATGTACTAATCATTTTTTTACAAGGTAGGAGGAGTAGGGCATCTTGCCAGGTGCCAAAGAAGGTGTCGCAGGGCACATTGGTGCCCTGTGGGAACCACGTTGCCTACGCCTGATTTAAATATATTGCTGATTTATCTGTTTCTCACTTTGGACATTTCCATGAATTTTGCCACTGCCTGAAAATCTCTTCACTGATTGGCTAAGGCATGCTTCAGACAACTGGATGGTGGGAAAAGGAAGCGCAAAACACAGAGTGGTGTGAAATCCAAGATGTTTGCTGTTAATTAACAGAGGGGTAAGACTGTCTTTTGTGTGATAGCATTTGCAAGCCACCCTGGGATGTTGTTGAAGGGTGGGGTACAAACCCCTAAAAACAAATAGATACAATTAATGGAATAGCTATCCATTCCCCATTATTCAAACAAAGGCTCAAGAGAACTCTTTCATATGCACCCATATGTGCGCTATACACACACACACACACACACACACACGCTCTGAGCACAATATAACTGCCTGTATCTGTTGGGAATGTGTGTGTATTATTTAATTGGTTTATTTTTATTTACTTTATATTTGTAACATCAACATTAAAATACACTAAAACATGGTCTCTTTTGTATTTTTACTCATTTTAATGGGTTTTACATTGTTTTTACTGTACTGTACTTTGGGTGACTTTTGACAGTAAGGAAATACATAACCTTCTATAAATCAGTTAAGTAAATAAAAATAAGTTCAATAAAACAGCACATGCAAAACACACACACCTCCAGATATAGGGACATTTATATGGATATCTAAGCATATGTGTGTGTACAAAAGAGTTCTCTTGAGCCATTGTCTGAATGACACCATTGGGTGGTAACCAATGGTGTCATTCCGCAAACTTAAATAGCTCTGGCGGAGCGCTGCCAAATGTTTCCATTGCATAAGTGAATATCCATTATGCATGCGCAATAGGTTGTGAAAGTGGAATGCGCAACCATTTGCACAACAGGTTGCACAAGCATAATGCACAACCACTTGCAACTGTAACTTTAGTCTTCTTGTGCATAGTTCAGAACCTAGTTTCCAGCAACGCAGTGCCATTTGCACTAATGGAATGGCACAGTTGGATACTGCCCATTTATTTTATTACTTTGTTTTAAGGTTATATATCTTGCCCTTCAACAAGTTTCCAGAACTACTTGCAAATATCACATAAAAGAGAGCCTTATTCCTCTGTTAATTACCAACAGACGTTTTGGATTCCACATCACTGTGTGGAATTGCTCCTGATTTTCCTGCCATTCAGTTTTTTGAGGCATGCCTCGATCAGTGAAGAGATTTTCTGGCAGGGGCAAAATTAATGGAATTGTCCATTGGTGCTCTTCTATTTGGTGTAGTGCCCTCCTTTCTTAACAGTGCTATCTTGGGCCATTTCCTGCTCTCCCACCATAACAGAACTTCAGACACCTCTTTAATTCTCTCTCCAATCTCCTACCCCCTTTTTGAATTGTAGCTCCTTAAAGAAAAGGATGATGTAAAGAGTCAGCTTCTTTCAGCTATGCACCAGATGGAAAATCTGCAGAAGGAGTTGACTGATGTTCTTGAGAAGAGGGCCAGGCAAGAAGAGGAGCTGCATTGTAAAGAAATGAAGCTCAATGAAACTAGATCACTGCAGATGGCTCTTGAACAAGAGATTAGAGATGTCAGAGAAACTGCAGATAAATTGGATAGTGAGCTGCAAAAGCAGAGCCTAACACAGAGCCAGATAAGAACTGATAAACAATGTTTAGAAGAGGAGCTTGCAACAATTAACATGATCCATGAAAAGGACCAGGCAAGACTGCTAGAGATGCAATCAGTTATTAAAAACCTAAGTGCTGTTCGGGTTGAACTGACCAACCAAATAGCAGAAGAAGAGAAATCCAAGAAGGAGATGCGCAAGACCCTGATGGAACTCCAGAAGCAGCAGGAGTATAGTCAGGAGGAGATGGCTACAACCAGTAAGCAGCTGAAGTTGGAGAGAGATGTCCACCAACAGGAGCTGGCAGAACTTCAATCAGAGTTGCAGCGGGTGAGAGCCAAACATGACCAACGTGTCCAAGAGATGATGAAGCTGTTCAGCCAAGAAAAGGAGGAGGCAGCTGATCACATTGGAATGCTGAAGGTATTAGTGTGGCATGGTCAACTTGTCCCCCCCCCCCCCCCGCTTTTTGGATAACATACAAAACATATAACATACTGGGTTTGTTTGGGGGGGGGCAGGGGGGGGTTGGCACAAATACTGTCCCACCTAAAATTGGTCATGTGTTCCTTGATCAGAAAAGGATTACATTCCTGTGAAATATGTAGTCTTGAGATTTAAAATGGAACAACATGGCATGGTTCTTCTACTTCCAACTGGTGGAATTCATAGGGCTCAATCCAACCAGTTCTCTTATACCCTGCCAATTCTGTTGTGCAAGTGGCCACTACCACTTGTGCAATGGCGATTTAGTCCTTCCGGTGCAACCGGAACTGAGCAGAAATGCTTGCTTCAGGAAGGAGGCAAGTTGGCAGAGCTCACATAAGGGAGCTCCGCTGATCTGCCTCCTTCCAGAAATGAGTGCGTTTGCTTGTTTCGTGACTTCCCATGGGAAGCGCTAAATCTCCCTTGCATAAGCAGTAAGGTCCTGCTTGCAAAAAGGAATCGGCAGGGTGTAAAGGAATCGGAGGCAGCGTAAGTCCCCTGTTGGATTCTGCCCTTAATTTCTTAGGGTGCAATCTTATCCAGATAGGCGGCTGCCCCCGAACTTGGAGGTGACCGCCTATCCAATGCAAGGCAGGAGAAATGTGGAGGGGATTGTCCCCTCCGCGCTTCACCCACCCTGCATTCATGGCTAGACAGACGATTTTGGCTGTCTAGCTGCGGGAAGTTGGAGCGGGGAGGGGACAGATACCAGACGATGCATAGGAAGTGTCGGAACAGCATGTCCGCCCTCCCCGCCCTGGCATGTCCCCAAGAATGCCCTGTTTTCGCTGCTCCGCACTCCTCTTCCAAGCATGGGAGGGGGTGGAGGTCGGTTCTCAGGGAACCGACCTATCCTATGGCCGTCTAGCCGCTAACTAGCGGCCATAGGATTGCGCCCTTAATTTGTTAAAAATAAACTTTGGGGCAAAAGTAACCATATGACACTGTGGGTGAGGCAGAGTGTGTTAGTCATCACTAGTCATGTCATAGGCATAGAAGTCAATAGGTGCCCGAACAATGTGTGTGTCCTTATGCCACAGAGTTTTGAAAAAAGCAATAAATGTATAGGTGAGGTGGGGATCACAGTTTGAGAGTTTTGTGAAATGAAAGTATTACGTTGAGAGAAGACATCTGGCGGAATCTGTAACCACTGATCTGGATCTCACGTAATAACTATATCTGTTGCAAGACATCTCTGTTACTTAATTGTTCCTGTAAAGCAGAGGTGGGTTAGTTGTGGCCCTCCAGATGTTTTGGCCTGCAACTCCCGTCAATGCTCACCATTGCCTATGCTGGCTAGGGCTGATGGGAATTGTTAGCCAAAACATCTGCAGGGGCACAAGTTGCCCAACCTTGCTGTAAAGACTTGATATTTTGTAGAACAGAATGCAGGGAATTAAAACACTAGCTGTGCTGGATGGTGTAAGTTAACTGTTAGATTAATGAATACTGCATTATTGATTAAGTAAAATAGTAGCATTTAGTTTTCTATCAATAATATTGAGTTGTTTGCCATCTAGTGGTAAACAAGAACTGTATTTCCTGTTTACCTCCTGTAGTTCCTGTCTGACACGTCTGTATAGCTCCAAATCTTCCCTCTCAGTAAACCTGGGTATTTTTGTGGGTCTCATTTGCTTTCATGACAGACAATCCTATTACGTTATCATGAAGGAAAAACTTTGAGGGGTTGGTGTGGCATGGAAAAATGTTGGAGAAACAGGGGCAGCCATGTTTTCAGCAGAAGGGAAAATAACTTAAAGGGTAGAGCTGTCAAAATATATATTGGTTAGACACCTATATAGACTGATTAGCGTTAATATTAATAAGCAACGTGGTGCAATTTGACATGTAATGTAGATTAAAATAAGAATTTTCCTTCAAATAAATTATACATAAGCCTCACTCATGAAAATAAATTGTATATGACTATTTGGCTAAGGAGTTGGGAATTTAAATAAACATATTTAACTTTGTTCCTTGTTTTGCTTATTCCCAATAGGCTGAACTTGTAGAAGAAAAAAATTTAGTAAAAGCTTATCGTCGACAGGTGGAAAAGATTAAAATTGAATGTGATAAACTGACAGGGGAGCTAACCCAAAAAGAAGAAGAATATGCAAAATTTAGGCGAAAATACCAGCTGATGAAACAGGAATTGGATGAAAAGGTAAAAGAGAAGCGTGATCTCTTGGGCTAGTACAGCAGAGTCCAACCTTTAAAGTCTGGCACCCATCTTTAACATCAACTTGCTATATGGGACTTTTAATTTTTTTTACTGCATATGTCTCCTTATCTCCCCCACCCCTACCTTTTCTTTACTGCTATCTCTGCCCCCAATCTTTTTTGGTTACTCTTTCTTTCCCCTGAAAGAAAGTGAAAAGGAAATGGTGGTTGTGTCCCTGGTCTGACACAATTTTGGATCCAGACTACAGTTGGAGGACCACTGGTTGAGCAAATAGAAAACAGCCTAAAACTATCCAACTAATCCCAGAGCGTATGAAAACAGCAAGTATACCTCTTAAGTAGTCTCAGTAGATAGACTTGTATTCCCAGATTTGTTGTGAAAGCTCATTAGACTAGATCAATTATGTACTGATGGGGAAAGCTGCAAAAAACAATACTAATAAAAATATTGTTAGGAGTGTTTTAGTGTACAGTCATTCTCCACACTTCTAGTAGGCCCATCAGCTTTAGGAAATAATCTGAGGGAACCAGATTATATAACTCTGTCTGCAACGCTAAATAAATTGAGAGTGGCCCTGAATGTGATTTAGTTCAAGTGTCTGTACTGGGTTCTTAATGTCCAATTTCTATTCTTAGATTAGCCTCTTTATCCAGATGATAACATGCCACTTCTCCAAAGAAACATTAAAGAATGAATACATAAATAGAAATATCGTGCCCTCTGGCTACTTTTGTAGAATCCAATCCAGAAAGGAGGTGATCTTTTGTAGATCAATGGTTTACAGGTTGCGTATGTTAATTTTAAAGATTCCCAGAATTCCCAACATGCTTTGAATGTATGTTTAATTCTGTAGCAGTACAGTGGTCTTTATCTCTCTGTGAGCTATCTAGTTAAGGCTGTTCAATTATTATAACAAGGGTTTTGCTTTTTTTTAAACCCTTAAATGTGTCCTAATTTTGAAATGAATTGTAGCAGAAAGGTATGTGCTGTTTTAAATTTTCTTATGGATGATTTAGCTTAACCATACATTATTTTCAGTTCCTCCTGAAGAATGCATATGTTCAAAATTTTAGTGAACTCCGGAATATTTTAAAATATATTCTTCAACAAATTGCTTTCTGGGCACAGATTGGCTTTGTCCTTTGGTCATTTATATTGATGACAATGATGATGATCACAATGATATGCAGTGTGGCCTTCTTTTCGATTGCATACAATACTTTCTGAGTTATTTCCCTCTTACTGTGACAGTGGCTTTAGCCCCAATCAATGTAATGAAGGGGAGCAGGAACTTTCTTTTGGGAAGAAAATAGCCTTCCTGTGCAATAAAGTTTTCTGCATTGAAAAAGTATTTTAAAACCTAGCAAACATTAGCTATAATGTTGGGCAGCTGTTAGTGCAAAATGGCTTTAAAAGAAAAGAAAACAACCTTTCGGTGGTTGGCTATTGCTGGTATGTATGTTTGGGTGGGTGGGCATCCTACGCAGTTTTTATTTTTAAGGGCCTCATATGTATGTGTCAACGTTCTTTTTATGACCTGGACCCCTTGAGCAACTTCTTAAGGATCTCTTGGCTCCTTAAGAGTCCCATCTTCCTTTTTTTAACTTTCCCCTTTCCATTAAGGTGGGATTTAGGCTGTAGACGTGGGGCGACTGACAGTCTAGACACAGAGTTTAACCACAAGAGTTTACTAGTAGATTTGAAGCAAACAAATTACAACTAAAGGTATTTACACAATAGAGCTGAGTGATACAAAAGGCATTAAAAGAAAATAAAAGTTGCAAACTGCAAGTTCCTTTGCCCTAACTGTCCTCAGACATTTCTGTGTTGACTCTTCCTGCTCACTCTTCAGACTCTGCTCCTACTTCAGGCTCTGTCTGCCTCTGCTGGTTCTGACTGTCTCTGCTGTCTTGTATACTCTTCTCCCTCAAAACCGAAAGTACTGCTTGAAGCAGGAAGAAATGAAACTTAAGTGGAGAAATGAAACTACTCCTCTCAGGGTTACCCCCTCTCAACAGAAAACTCCAGGCCTCTAAGCCTGACCTTTTTTCCCTTTGCTTCTATAGGCCTCAAACCTTCACATTGAGTTCATGTGTGCATAAATCACAGACAAAAACGATTGAAAGCATTAAAAAGAGTTTCAAAATAGCTCTTGGGAAGTGTTTTATAATTGGTTCTACTGATGGCATAGGTACTAGTCAGTAGGTGCCCACAAAGGCACTGTGTACATCTCTTCAACTAGCCTTCTTTCTCAGAGGAGAAACTGGAGTTTCCCTGGTTAAACTTCAAATAAACAGCAAACAAAAACACTCAGCAGCAACAGTATAACGAACTGGATTTTGTCCCATAGTGGGACAGAAAAAAAAATAATCAAATGGTGGGAAGCCCTCTTGTGATCAGAAAGCCTTAAACTCTGTGCACAGAGTTTGAACAGACTAAACAAACAATGCAAAAGACTTTCTGGTTTGCCTTTCACTGACTTCTGTAAATATCAACATTTCCATCTAAAAGACTTTAGTTTTTTTCCCTTTACAGCCTCTAAAAGCTTTGGCACTTTATTGCTCCCTTGTATATTCTTCAGGTTTTTGCTTGCCCTTTTTGAGTTGTTTTCTTCTAAGCATATTTTGTGTATGCAGTATTTTCCAAGAGAGCTGTGCTTTGCAGAATATGTGCTGTCCCTGCCTAAAACACCAAACCTCTTTACTCCACATCAGCATATTATAGTTTAATACTTCTAGTAATGTTTGTGAGCATTCTTATACTTATTAAATGTTCCATGGGAACTGGCAGAAATAGGTGGCGAAATTTAATGGTTCCAAGTATATTACTAGGATGTGACAAATTAATAATGTGATGTTCCAATGAAAGCTTTGAACAAAAACAATCTGCCGTCTTTTAATAAAATGTAGATTCATCCTGTAATTTGAAGGACTAAAAGATAGAATCCCATAGGAAATTACTTACGGTTTTCTATGTTCTCCAGCCCATTACACAACTAAAATGTTGCATAAAATTTTGGCTTGGAAATAAAAGTTGTGCTGGTGAATTCAAGCCATTTCCAAGACTGTCATGGCCAAGTTGTGTTTGGATTTGCACTTTCTGATGACAGCATTCTGATGGCTCATCTTGCTGCATGGGCATAATTAAAGAGAGAACATGAGAGCACAGATTCCACTTTTACCAAATTAAAATATTTCCCTGGGTAAAAGAACCATGATTGGATCCTCACTGTTGTGTTCTTTGGATCAGATCAGAGCAACTGCTCAGGGCTAATTTCCTTATAATGTCAAAGAAAAATCTGTCAAATGAGAAAATATCAAAGGAATGCTCTTTTTTGATCAGAGAACAACATACTGGTTTTCATTTTGCTCGAGAACTGTTTAACATATTTATTAAATGTATTTTCATTGCATCCTTAGGGAGTTGTAAATAATGGAGAGAATGAACCAATGACCCCATCCAAAATATGGAAATGAAAGCTTTGGGGTTTCTCCTCACACACATAACAGAGCTGTACTTTCATAGAACAAACATGCCAGAGATAGAAAAGAAGCTGGAACATACGAAATGTTGCACATGAAATAATTTCAAGTTATTTCTTTTCCATCTAGCAGCAGTGGCAGCTTCAATGAGTTTGGGCTGATTTCAGTGTTGAATAAATGTCCAAAATGGAGACACTGTAAACTATCTCAAGAGAAATTTGATGACACCCATGTCAACAGTCATCGTTAGGTGATTATCCTCAGTAACTGGTATATTTTTATATTTGTAGGATCTGTGGTGCTACTATTTCTTGTCTTCCTAGTCAGCAACACAGAAGTGGTTCATCCACACTCCTTCTCCCATTCCCCACACAAATTGCCTCATTGTGTGAGGGGTCTGATCCCAGCTACTGTGCAGCCTAGGCTTGGGGCTCATGCAGTTTCAAACTTAGCAACGTGTTCTGGTGGTTGCTGGTCTTGACCTATTATTTGCTTCCGTTCAAATAATTGAAGATATATGTGGAATGAGGGAAATACCTTCTTTCATAGAACATGTGGGTTCTTCTGGTTTTTATTCCAATGTAGTAGAGTGCCTAATGTGTTTAAATGCTGTTACTGTAGATTATCTTAGTCGCAGCCAACCACTTCCCTTTATTCAGAATTAAAACAGTCCTGGTGGTTATAGTGCTGAAGTTCTCAATTATTACTTGGAATATGGAAAAATAATAATTTTACAACACACACGTCAGTCCTGTGAACCACCTGTGACCATAGCAATTGAGGAAGGCCTTATGGCAGTGTAACATGATCAGGACCCTATGACAGCTCAGCGGCAAACTCAAAAGCACAATAGCAATAAGAAATAACAGTTAATGTAACAGCAGCATCTGTTGCTACTCATTGAACCCAGTTTTGTGTGCCAATGTCACCTTGACACTAGCCATACAGGGAAATACGACACTAGCAATGCATGGACATGGGTGGAATGTTATAATGCTATCATAGAACCCAGTCCACACTCTCTCCCACAGACTGTGCACAAACACACTCCCTGAAAGTCAAGGTGCCTCCTCTATCAGAGGTTCTCGTGCCTCAGTGCTTAGGAGGCTTATGTGTAGAACTCTAGGCCTCAGTCTTCAAGTTCTGCTGGAGAGTCAGTGCCTCCACACAGACAATATTCATAACGCTGCACATGACACATTTATATTCGTGTTCTGTGCGATGGGAACAATCATTCTGTAAGTGAGCAGTAGCCTCTTAGGCAATGAAGAATGTGCACAAGAACAGCAAATTTGCAGAAGGGAATGGCAACCTGCCTGGTAGTTGGTAGAACAGACCAATGTGATGAGAAAAATGTAATGTGGACTCCAGTCCCAGCCCTGAGAGATGTAATAAGGTCCAGCCTATATTGTGGATGTCTTGCCAGCCTCAGTCCTTGTAGATGGAAAAAGGGAGAAGCAGCAGGACTAGAACCCCAAGCTTCCTTCTCCATAAAGCAATATCCTAAACATGCAGATAGAAGAGAATGGTGTGTGCGGCGCGTAGCCAGAGCTTTTTAAAGTAACCTGCACATGCTATTTCTTGCACTGCTTGGGGGATGGGGGAATGGATAGAGGATGCGTGTAAGTAAAACTTACACTGAGGCAGAGTCCCTGCCCTCTAACCCCCCCCCCCCATTAACCCACGTGGAGTGCCTTGTGCATTCCTAGTTCCAGCAGTGTAGTTCCTGGTTGGTTTTTACATTTGGAGTTCTGAAGCAGAATATTCCAAGGTTTCTGGCAAGACAAGTGCTATCCATTTGCCCTTCTCAATTACACTGATGGGGCCTGAACTGGTTGTGTCTAATCAGGAGAGAGAAGTTGGAGTTGTGTGGATAGCCCAGTGTTTTGGGGTAGCTATGAAAAAGGGAAATTCTATAGTGGGTTCATCTGGAAAGAGACTGAAAATAAAACTGCCAACATTGTAATGCCCTTATACAAATCTATAGCACAACCGCACTTGGAATAATGTGTTCAGTTGTGGTCATCCCATCTTGAAAAAAGATATCATTGAGTTGGGAAAGGTACAGAAAGGGCATCCAAAATAGTCAGGGGCTTGGAGCACTTACCTTATGAGGAAAGGCTCAAGTGTTTAGAATGTTGTAGTTTAGAAAAGGAAGACTAAAGTTGAGGTGCGGGGCATGGTAGAGGTTTATAAAATCATGCATGATTTTATAAACATTTTCCCATGTTTAGAGGTGTTCTTCTCAATACTAGAACTTGGGATCATCAAATGAAATCGATAGGAGACAAAACAATGTACTTCTTCACAGGACAGATAGGGCTTTATCCCTCAGCTGACAGAAGACTCGGTGATCCCTGTGGAGCTTTTGCTGGTAGAATCGGGAGAGGCAGTTTTCACCAATTCCCCTTGAACCCCTGTGCCTCCCCAAATCTGTTTGAAGGTTGGGGCACCTTTCAGAACAGTGTGGGAGGTGGCATGGAGGGTTGCAGGGTGTGAGGGAAGGAGACATTGGTGAAAATCATCTCTGTCCTTTTCACTGATTGAAGTCTCCACTGGATCAAAAAAACTTCCATCAGCAGCAGGACACAATTGTATGCAATCCTTAATTAATCCATGGCATTCACTGCCACAAAATGTTTTGATGGTCACTAGATTAGATCACTTTCAAAGGGGTTTAGAGACTTTCATGGAGGATAGGGCTGTCACTGGCTATTAGCCATGATGGCTCTATGGAACTTCCAGATTCCAAAGCAGTAGTATGCCTCTGAAAACTAGCTGCTAGGGAAACACTGTGGCTGCATGTCCTCCTTGTGGCTTCCTGGAGGCATCTGGTTGACCATTGTGGGAAGCAGGATGTTGGACTGGATGGATCTTTGGCCTGATCCAGCAGGAGGCTTCCATGCTTTGCTTCAGAACTCCTGTTTTTTCAGATATGAGGGCAGACAGGTGCCACCCTGTGCTGTGATCTGAGGCTTACATTCTCCTGGTGGTGTGCTATGGTTGACTGCTGAGTTACTTGGAATTCTGTGCTCCTATGTAGTTGAGGTTGGAGGTAGGAATTGGAAAGTGAACAACTTGGGGCTTTCCATTAGCTCCAGTCAGAGTGTTTTAATTTATGCCACCCCTTTTCCATAGGCATAACCAGCATAAGCTTCTGTCTAAGTGTCAGTCTTTCTCCGTTATGTCCCAAACAACCCTCATTATTCCCATCTACACTGGCACTATTGCAGCAATCCTGTCCTACCCAGCAGGTGTAATTCAGGGAAAGGATTGCTCTGTTAATAATTCTCCCTTAGTCTCTTCTGTCCAATAAATGCTGACACTTTAAACTAAACTGTTGTGATTGGGACAGTTGTCGTCTTGGGTGAAAGATGTCAGTTGAGAAAAAACCTCAGCACTAAAGTGTAAAATTAAATCATTTTGCTTTTGGATAAATCTTCAGATGTTTGATATGATTTGCTCTCTGGATTCTGATTATTTGCTAGATGGAAGAATTTACAGAGAGTATCAGCAATTGTGGTTCTCCCTGCCAATTCTGGAAGAAATAAAGGCAAACTAAGCAGCAACAATCAAAGCTCCCATCCTGTTCTCCCTGGGATAGCCTGAGTGCTACTGCTGCTGACTAAGGCTACCTAAGTGATGCTGGCCCTTTTCCAACTCATTTATTCCCTGACGTTGAGTTTTCCACTTTGGCTCAACCTTCCTTAGCACTGTAATGCCAGCTTAACTCTGATCCACTAGCATAATAAATACTATATAGTGGTTGAAGTGGAAGGGCCCTGACCCTCCCAGTAGGAATATGCCTCTCCACCTTTGTTATGGCATATGAGTCTTTAATAACTAAGTCAGTGTTTGCTGGTTGCTTAAAATTATAGGGGTCTAGGAATCTGCAAGGCTGCAGCTGCTCAAAAATAAGGAACTATGGCCTTTAGCAGAGAACATGTTGATTACCGTGAAACCCTGCTTTCCTGTTTTCATCTGTTTTTGGAACACAGCATAGGTCCCATCCACCTTTCTATGCCTCCATGTACCATATATTTAGCTTATAGGACTTATCCTTCATTTCTAATGGTGATGGGAGAGCTCTCCCAGGTTTGAATCGACTTGCCTCAGATTGAACCAAGTTATTTACGAAATAATTTCGAAAATAGCCTGGCTTAATCCAAGCCAGTCTGAACTGATTTAGACCCCATCATACTCTCAATCAGTAACGCAATGGCATTTGATCCATAATCTCACTCCCACTCATTTACTTGGCTGCTGCTGCTGCTTCTGGAAAGAAGGTCTGTCCCCCTGATCTGCATTGTACAAGGAGCAATGCAAGTAAACCTAGGAAAAATGCAGAGGCTATGTTAGCAGTAGTAAGATGCCATTGTTCTCCACATAAAGAAAGCACAGCAATGTCTGGTGGCTTCACATCTACAATTGGACCAGGCCTAGTTGCCTGAAGCCCATATCTACTTGCAGTAGGTAGCCAGGCAAATGCTTTATTGCAAGACTGACTTATATATTGTACATATGCAACGTATTGCTTTACTCCTAGTTTTAACCCATATTTAGAGAATTTTTGCAGCTTTGAAGCTTCCCTGGAGCTTCTTGAATTTGGGAAATCAATTTCTTTGAAATTGGTTTTTGTAAAGGGTTCTAAATGTTATGTACAAAATGTAAATGCAATGTCGCAACTGTAAAGAGTTTTCGTAATTCAACATTGCAGACTCATTACATGCATTATCATAATAGACTCCAACAACTCATGCAAATAATGTTTCTAGTACCTAATGTACTATAGCAGCTGAATATCTGACGTTTTTACAAAATTTTTGATGCATTTTAGTGTGGTGATGGTTACCATGCATGGATCAATGAGGCTGAATGTGTGCATCATGTAGCAGAGTGCACACACAAACTAGAGCAGTTAGCACGGCGGTTGTACCTGGGGGAGGGAGTACCTCCATCTTTCATTTGAGATGTTTTATATGATATGGTTCTGTGATATGTCACTTCTGTGGCAAGCATCTGGAAAAAGAGCATTGCTTTTAAGCACACAAGTTCCCATATTGAAAAACAAAGCATACTGAGTAATGCTGGATCGGGCCCCTATATTTCCCTGTAGTGGACAAAAGAAGAAAAGGCTTCACTCTAGTCTACTCTAGTTGACCTAGTGCAGAGCTGGTTGGCCAGTGTCATGTGTCGGTGTTGGTTGAGCCACGTGGCAACAGCCACACCACTGCCTCGCTCTTGCCGGTCTTCCATGTGGCTGCTTTTGTTCCATGCCAGGCATAAGGGCAGGGAGTATTGAATGTTGAAGTATGTCTTATGTATATATTGCAGTGAATGGCCAACATTTAGGGAAAGTTGACATTCACGTGTGAATGCTGACAATCCCAGACATATTTTGTGAAAGTCTGATAGCTGATAAATTTATTTCTGCACTTTTTGGACATAACTTCAGTTGTTGCCAGTTTTGTTTCGGTCACTGACAACATTCACTGGTGTGTATCTTTGGGTTTGTGGAGAGGTGATTTTTTTCTGGTATTGTCAACATTCATATGTGAATGTCACCGTTTGCCATATGTTTGAAGTTCCCTGTAACATATGCGTGCAAGGTCTGCTTTTCATTCTGAAATTTCTTACACGGAGGTTCATGCTATTTTGTAATGCAAATGTTCACGCAAGTGATCTCTGCTTCAGCTTCTAGATGTGTACACAAGGTTACAAAAATAAACTTCTTTTTATTGTTGTTGTACCTCAATTTTACATGATGCCTTATAGAGTTATGCAGGCAAAATAGATCCCTGTCCCTAAGCAGCTTACAATCAAAGACAGACAGTGGGGAAGACAACGGAGGGAGGGAGGGAGAGAGAGAGAGAAAATGAGAGATGGGAAAGAATGCAGGCAAATGCTGTTACACATACTTAAAGCTTGGATATGAAGAACGAAGATTAGGAAGATAAACCGAAGGCCACGTGGGAAAGGTGGGTTTTGAGGAGGGATTTGAAGGAAGGGAAAGGTGGCACGATGTACATCTGCAGGGAAGGGAGTTCCAAACTTAAGGGACACCAAGAGAGAATGGCCAGCATAATGTAAAAGAGCAGGAAACCTTTGCTCAGTTGAGGGTAGTAGAGCTGGAGGAGCAGAAGTCACAGGCAAGTTGACAAGTTAAGGTGGGCCGTTCTTCATGGCCACTCCCATTATGTAATTGCAACTGGGACTTGGAACAAAATTTGCTATGTGTTTCCACACCCCTCAGAGGAGTTCTTCTGTTTAGGATGCTGCCTGGCCTAGAAGAGGAGCCTAGTAGTCCTGTTCTGGTCTTGTGGGGAGGGGTGGAAGGGGAAAAAGGTGCTGTTTTGTTCTTTCCCACCTCCCTGAGGCTTTCTTGTGTTGTGCTACATAGCACTAGAGAGCTCAGGTTTGGGGCTGACCTTTTTTAGCTATATATCAGGAGAGGCAGGTGGCCTTTCCTTACTCCTGCAACATCTGTGTATAGTTCAGGTTACATGTGGATTTGTGCACATGAAATTGTAGCCTGACAAGCCGCTCCTCAGTGTATAGCAGCATCTTTGGCACTGGTAACTACTGTGCTTGCCTTGTTGGTAAACATGTGGATGGTGGCCCTCAACTTGAAGAAATCAATGAGAAAATGAGTTGCTAATTTGAGGGACAACCCTCTGCCATCTTCAGTTTGTTGGATTTGCAATCAGGAAGTCTATAATTAAAGTTCTGTTGATTGAATTGTTCTTTCTGGAAACAATTTTCATTGAAGTCAAACTGACAGCACCTTATGGTTTTTCTGTAGCGTAGGCAGAGCAAATCTGCCAAATGTGACACATAGATGTACCACTTTACTACATGCACACACCAAAGTTTACTTTGGTTTGCTCATGTGGCTGTTTAAAAAGTGTGCCCCTAACCCCCTTTATTGGTTATGTTTACCCATCTAATGTGATTCTAACATCAGGACACATCTCATCAATTGCAGGTTTGTATGTTTTTTGGAGTAGCATGTTCACTTATTACTTATGACAAGTAAACTGTGTTAATCTCCCCCTTAACCCTCCCACCCCAGGAAAAGCATACTGTAGTTACATTTCTGGATTGTGGTTTCTTTTGGTCTTAAACTTTTGCAAATATAAAGTTTAACATTGAGAGAGGAAATTTCATTATATTTAATAATAATTTTTATTTTCTTTTTTTAAAGAATAAAAGGATAAGTAGTGAAGATGACAGTCTAATGAGGATAGAGGAAGTCAGATCACATCTTCATGACCAGCTGCGATGTCTACAAAATGAACAGGAATCCATCCTCTCTATGATAGGAAGTGAAATTGATGCAGCTTGTGAAGTCCTTTCTAGGGATTCATTGGAGAAATTCACAGTAATTATGAGTTCTTATTCAGCCTTACATTTTATTCTTGTTCATTGACTAAATGAGCATGAATTTTATTTTGTTTGTTTATTTTAATTGCTTACTACATTTCTATACTATCCAATAGTTGGACCTCTCTGGGTAGTTCACAGAATAGAGATAAAAGGATAAAATATAAGAACAACAAAACTTAACATAAAATCTGAAACACGTTAAAACAGCCATAGAATAAAACCAAAGTAAAACCGACAGAAGATGTCAACGGCAGTGGAAGGATCTAAAAAGCACTAAAACATTTCTAAAAGTGAGGGACATAATTGCTTGGAAGAATAAAAAGGTAGAAAACTTACCAGTGCAAAAAAGACAACAATATAGGTACCAGGTGAGCTTTTGTTGGGGAAGGCATTCCACATCCAGGGTGCCACCACTGAAAAGGCTGTCTCTCTAGTAGCCACCCACCTCACCTCATTTGGCAGGAGCACCTGGAGAAGGATCTAAGAAGGTGAGCTTAGCAGTCTGGGTATATACAGGAGCCATTTCATACATGGCTGGTAGTTTAATTCACTCTTGAATTAAACTACCCGCCATGCATTTTATGAAACAGAAAATTACGTGTACTTGGTAATCTTCTGTCTTTTTAAAAATGGCATTTTCCATATGAAGCGTTCATACCAATCAGTCATTTCTATCTACCTTATTGGGTGATAATACCTGCATTCATAGGCCTAATCTGTACAAATAAACAGTCCCATATGTTCTTGTAACCTTTCCTCATAGGGGAATTGCTCCAGCCCCTTGATCATTTTAGTTGCCCTTTTCTGCACTTTACTAACTCTACATTATCCTTTATTAAGTGCGGTAACCAGAGGAGATTTAGGGTGGGTTGAGACCTGAGGTTTCTGGGGGGAGTGTTGGTTTTAACGGATCAAAGCAGGTGCCAGGCCTCTGAAACGCTGTTGGGCAGGAGGTGGATTTGCGTGAGTGGTGTGTGTGTGTGTGAGTGGGGTATATGTTGTGTGTGAGTGCTGTGTGTGTATGTGTGTGTGTGTGTGTATGTGCACATGTGTGGCCCCTTACTACTTCAGCAGACACCCGGTGAAGTTCTTGGGGTTAAAAAGTTGTACACCCCTGGTGTAAACAATGCCATCGCCAGAAGTTGTTTTAAGTTAGTCATGTGACCCTATAAAGAATGGCATCCTATTGTTCTTGCCCAGTATATCATAACCTTCCAGATTGCATATTATATCATGTTGGCATGGTGAGAACATAGTTTGCTATTCTACATTAACTCCCTTACTAAATAATATTCGTATCTTGAAGTAGAAAACCTATTGCCATAATCTATTCATGCTGTGTGTCAAGATGATGTCTGCATTTCTTACTCTAGGGCACACAAAATACACCCTTCTGCTTTAGCAAATCATGAAGATAATATGTTAAATGTATTTTGTTAATACTGAGTATTGTGTTGAATTTTATCTAAAAGTGAAAAATATTCCTACACTTTCATACTAAAAACTGAAAGTTTACCAGTTCTAGGGATGGGTGAGAAATTAGTTTGGTTTGCATTTCAATGCAGCCTTCCCATATTTACCTTTCTTGGACCTAAACACAAACCAGGATGCAGTTTACCATTGAAAGCCATACATTTCTGAAGTTTGCGATGCAGTTTATAAAAAGAAAAAAGTATGCATTTGCACGCAAAAATATGTATATTTGAAAAAAAATGCATTCAAACCCTTTATTCAGTGGAAAAATCACTTTTAAAAATGTGTACATTTGAAAAGAAAACACATACAAAATGCTTATTTTACTTTTTTTGTACTGACTAAGGGAAAAAATATAATCCTATGTGAAATTGGGACAGAACAAATTTAACATTGGAAAAATGAGATCCTGAGCAAAATCGAACTTGACAGATTTGCCAATCCCTAACCAGTTTCTATTCTTATTACATAAGTCTTATGCAGTATCTTAAATTTCTGAAGCTTCTCAACAAAACTTCAGAATATCATTTTTATAGAAATTCTTCAATGTAGTCTCCCTTTCTAACTGTTTCAGAAGTAATTTAGAAGCTACCCTGTTTTATATCTCAGCTAAAAAATGTTAAGAATGGTAGCAGAGATTAATGTGTGTGCGGTTTTATTCTCTACAGTTTTCTGTAGCTATTTTAATTTTGTGAACCCTTTGCGAGTTTCCAGATGTTTGCAGCGCATGTACCTATACAGTTCTGTGTTTGCCACCAATCTATTCTACCAGCTTCTCTAAATTAAAGTATAACCATGTGCCCTTTGTGTCTGTACAATAAATGGTTGGAACAGTGAGCTGTCCAAGGAAGTCTACTGAAGGGTGGGATATAAATTAATACTCATAATAAAATATATTGACAAGGGATTTCTCAATATTGATCACATCCCTTAACAGGAGTGATGTGTTGATATTTTTAAAAAAATCTTCTGATAAATAGTCTATGAGAAGTAAGCACTTTCTAATTTTTTTGTTAACTGTCATTAATACTGTGGAAATGGCAGAAAAGTAGAATTCCATTACTCTGGATTGATGAAATTGGAAAGCTAACACATTAAATGTGACTAGAGCTAAGCTGAAACAGAAAGCATCTTCTTGTATGTATGAAGAATCCCCCCTCCCCCCCGCCTTCAAATAGTGTCTTTCTTTCTGGTTGACTTATTTTGGGGGGGATTCACTGCCTTTTAATGAGGGCACTGCAGAGAGATGGTGCTCCCAGTGTGCACTCAAGTAGTCTGCACTCCTCAACACATATTTGGAAGTCCTATGTCCCACTGTACGTGACATTTAGGCAGCAGTGTTTCTTTGTGAGTCTTTTTGTAGGCCCATACTGGCTGCAGCTTTGGCACTTTTTCCTTCAAATTGGTCTTCATCCTAACAAAAGTGACATCACCATGTGGCCAACGTTACAAAGGGCAAGACAAGAGTATTCAGAGTAAGGACAGTCCTTCCTGAATAGTCATTGCCCTCAATCTAAATCAGGTTTGTTTGTCTTCCATGACATCATGAATCCAAATCTGATTACTGTTACTAGGAAGAACAAAGATAACATTTGCCCTCCCCAAGCCCTTATTTTTGTGCTAAAAAGATTTACTGAGTAATACGTTGCTCAGTCCTAAATGTGAATTGAACAAATACAGATTAAAAATAGGCATTCTAATGGAAGTGGTTATCTAGTCCTGTGTATAAAACCTGTGATGTATTTATTTACTTATTTTAAATTTAATTTAGGCAATATCACTTACGCCTGGGGTACAGAATGACCCTCATCGCTGGTTAGCAGAAACAAAGGTAAGTATTGTTTTTAAGGGTTAAGCTAAGATTTAGCTACATCTCTTAATCTGAATGGATCCCTAATTAGTTTGGGAGAGATGCACAGAATACATCTCTCTTAGAAGTATGTTCTGTACAAGTATGTAGGCATTAGTCACACTTTCATCTATTTCAGTATTTGGTCCATTCTTCAAGGGCACCATCTGGGTATTCTGTCTGAAACTGCATGTAAGATTGAGCGATATGTTCACCAAAATCGCACAGTGATAATTCACACTTGCAGTAACAACTAGATTGCATTTTTGAAGAGGTAATGGTGTTCCACCCATATCCTGGATATTCTCATGTGACTGTAGTAATGGAGATTGGAAACTCAGGTTTTTCCCTGTACCTGTATTTTATGCTGTCTTCACTCTAGCATCTTCAAAAAGAAAAAGAAAATGTCAACATAATGTTTTGTTCTCTTAGCGTTCAATACAGAGATAACAGTGGCTTGATGCAGGGATAATTATGAGTGATCTCCTAACCATGCTTAAGAACATAAGAAGAGCCATGCTGGATCAGACCAAAGGTCCATCTTGTCCAGTCTTGTGTTCACACAGCGACCAAACAGCCACCTGTGAAAACCCACAACTAGGACATTACTTCAGTAGCACCCTCCCACTCATGTTCCCCAGCAGCTGGTGTGGGAAACCCACAAATAGGACATGAGTGCAATAGCACCTGCCTTTCATGTTCTCCAGAAGCTGGTTACATAGGTATACTGCCTCTGATACTGGAGGTAGCATACAGCCATTGGGACTAGTAGCCATTGATAACCTTATCCTCCAGGAATCCGCCTCATCCCCCTTTAAAGCCATCCAAATTAGTGGCCATTACTACATCTTATGGTAGTGAATTCCATAGTTTATCTATGTGCTGTGTGATGAAAAACTTTTTAAATCTGTCCTGAATCTCCCTCCAATCAGCTTCATCAGGTGACCCTGTGGTCTAATATTATGAAAGAGGGAGAAAAATGTCTCCCTCTCTACTTCCTCCACACCAGTTTTGTACACCTCTATTGTCATGATTCCCTTGGCCCCCCCTTTCCTTAAGTACTCACAAACACACAAAAGGAGAGGCTTCAGTCTTACGCCTCTAATTCATTATTCACAGGTTCATTACAGATGCAAATCCTTGAAGACTCTATGGCTACAAAGGAATGCCTCCAGGGGATTCAAATGGGATCAACGAAAGTTGCTCACAGTTTGAAAGGGCGGCTGTCTGGCTAGGTTAACTTAGGGAGGGAGGTCCCACCCCTCACGTGCTGCTTCCCTGCATTCTCACGTATCACTAACTGGTTCGAATGTCTGAGCTCCGCCCCTGACGTTTCCCTCTTAGCTCTGTGTCTCCGCCTCGTGTCTCTTAGGTCACAGTCCTCAAGTCCCTCCTCCTCCTGTTTGCTGCTTCTCACAGAGACGGGGTAAGGAAGAAGATTCATGCCCAGCCATCTGGGAGTTGGAAACCTGAGAAGCACACCTACCCATATCTGAACTGGCCTGTGAAAAAGCCTCCCCCTGTTCTGGCTGCTCCTCTTCTGAATCTGAGCTGCTAATTATCTCCCTGTACTCAGAATCAATCCTGACATCTACCATGTCTCCCTTTATTCACTTTTTCTCTAAACTAAACAGTCTTAGAGACTGGGAGCACCCTGCAGACTGCTTCTTCCTTGCTCCTTTGCTCTCATTTTCCCCTCTTCTCCTCTCTTCCTGCACATTTGAAACCAACTACAGCATTACATCTGCACCAGTATTTTTCACTAGCCATGGTTAGCTCCAAACCGCCATTTTCAAACTCACTTCTAACCATGGTTGCAAGCTGTAATCTGAATTTGGGCAAGAATCTCTTAGTAGCACTCATAGTCAACAAAAGGGTGGGAAAAGCAGTACTGAGGTACAATCTCAAAAATGATAGAATGATCTCAGTACGAATCCAAGGCAAACCATTCAACATCACAGTAATTCAAGTCTATGCCCCAAGCACTGAGGCCGAAGAAGCTGAGGTTGATCGGTTCGATGAAGACCTACAACACCTTCTAGAACTAACACCAAAAAAAGAGGTCCTCTTCATCATAGGGGATTGGAATGCTAAAGTAGGAAGTCAATAAATCACCGGGATAACAGGCAAGCATGGCCTTGATGTACAGAATGAAGCAGGACAAAGGCTAATAGAGTTTTGCCAAGAGAACACGCTGATCATAGCAAACACTCTTTTCCAACAGCACAAGAGGCGACTCTACACATGAACATCACCAGATGGTCACTATCGAAACCAGATTGATTATGTCATTTGCAGCCAAAGATGGAGAAGCTCTATACAGTCAGTAAAAGCAAGACCTGGAGCTGACTGTGGCTCAGATCATGAGCTTCTTGTTGCAAAACTTCGGCTTAAATTGAAGAATGTAGGGAAAACCACTAAACCATTCAGGTATGACCTAAATCATATCCCTTCTGAATATACAGTGGAGGTGAGGAATAGATTTAAGGGATTAGACCTGATAGACAGAGTGCCTGAAGAACTATGGATGGAAGTTCCTAACATTGTTTAGGAGGCAGCAACTCAATCCATCCCAAAGAAAAAGAAATGCAAGAAAGCCAAGTGGCTGTCTGATGAGGCTTTACAAGTCGCTGAGGAAAGAAGGGAAGCGAAAAGCAAGGGAGAAAGGGGAAGATATACTCAACTGAATGCAGATTTCCAGAGAATAGCAAGGAGAGACAAGAAGGCCTTCTTAAATGAACAATGCAAAGAAATCGAAGAAAACAATAGAATGGGAAAGACTAGAGATCTCGTCAAGAAAATTGGAGATCTCAAGGGAACGTTTTGTGCAAAGACGGGCATGATAAAGGACAAAGAAGGCAGGGACCTCACAGAAGCAGATGAGATTAAGAAGAGGTGGCAAGAATACACAGAAGAACTATACAGGAAAGAACTTAATGTCCCTGATAGCCATGATAGTGCGGTCACTGAACTTGAGCCGGACATCCTAGAGTGACGTCAAGTGGGCCTTAGGAAGCATTAGTAACAACAAAGCTAGCGGAGATGACAGTATTCCAGCTGAGCTATTTAAAATCCTAAAAGATGATGCTGTTAAAGTGCTGCACGCAATATGCCAACAAATTTGGAACACTCAACAATGGCCACAAGACTGGAAAAGGTCAGTTTACATTCCAATTCCAAAGAAGGGCAACGCCAAAGAGTGTTCAAACTACCGCACAATTGTGCTCATTTCACATGCCAGCAAGGTTATGCTCAAAATCCTACAAGCTAGGCTTCAGCAGTATGTGAACCGAGAACTACCGGAAGTACAAGCTGGGTTTCGAAGAGGCAGAGGAACTAGAGATCAAATCGCCAACATTCGCTGCATCATGGAGAAAGCAAGAGAATTCCAGAAAAACGTCTATTTCTGCTTCATTGACTTCACTAAAGCCTTTGATTGTGTGGATCACAACAAACTGTGGCAAATTCTTAAAGTGATGGGAGTACCAGACCACCTTACTTGTCTCCTGAGAAACATGTACGAGGGTCAAGAAGCAACAGTAAGAACTGGATATGGAACAACCGAGTGGTTCAAAATTGGGAAATGAGTACAAGGCTGTATATTGTCGCCCTGCTTATTTAATTTATATGCAGAGTACATCATGAGAAACGCTGGGTTGGATGAATCACAGGTCGGAATTAAGATTGCCGGGAGAATTATCAACAACCTCAGATACGCAGACGATACCACCGTAATGGCAGAAAGCGAAGAGGATCTAAAGAGCCTGTTGTTGAGGGTGAAAGTGGAGAGTGCAAAAGCTGGTTTGAAACTCAACATTAAAAAAACTAAGATCATGGCATCTGGCCCCATCACTTCCTGGCATATGGAAGGGGAAGAAATGGAAGCAGTGACAGATTTTATTTTCTTGGGCTCCAAGATCACCGCAGACGGTGACTGTAGCCATGAAATTAAAAGACGCTTGCTCCTTGAGAGGAAAGCTATGGCAAACCTGGACAGCATAGTAAGAAGCAGAGACATCACCTTGCCAACAAAGGTTCATATAATCAAAGCTATGGTTTTCCCAGTAGCAACGTATGGCTGTGAGAGCTGGACTATAAGGAAAGCTGAACGCCGAAGAATCAATGCTTTTGAACTGTGATGCTGGAGAAGACTCTTACGAGTCCCCTGGACTGCAAGGAGGTCAAATCAGTCCATCCTAAAGGAAATCAACCCTGAGTGCTCATTGGAAGGACAGATGCTGAAGCTGAAGCTCAAATATTTTGGCCACATAATGCGAAGAGAAAACTCCCTGGAAAAGACCCTGATGCTGGGAAAGATTGAAGGCAAAAGGAGAAGGGGACGGCAGAGGATGAGATGGCTAGATACCATCACTGATGCAATGAATATGGACTTGAGCACACTCCGGGAGAGAGCGCAGGACAGGAAGGCCTGGCGTGCTATGGTCCATGGGGTCACGAAGAGTCGAACACGACTGAACGACTGAACAACAAGTGAAAACATTAGTGCATAATGTTGCAATATGGTTAACTCCTCAGATCAAAGGATAGGAAATTTATAACAAGGAAGGGAGAGTGCATGTATCCATAGCATATACCCACTCGTAACCATGGTAAGGAGACTAAGCGGCATTATGTTTGCAGTGGGCCAAATATTTAATGAAGTTTTGAAAACACCTCCTTTTAACTCCTGTTTTCTGAAGTCTTGAACTTCATTGCCTTGAATTCATATATGTTAGGAAACGTTTTATGAGACATAGAGCCAGTTTGCATGATGAACCAACCCACGGTTTGTTAACCATTTGGAAATCATGGAGAACAATCCAGGGACAGAGTGTCCCTGGGTTGTTTAGCTCTTCAGAAGCAGGCAAGTGATTGGGATCCAGCACGTTTGCTCCTGCTCACTCTTGAACAAGCCATGGTTAACAAATGTTTAGTTGTGTGAACCGGGTTATATGGAACCTGATACGTTGTGCCTATAAGCTTTTATTTCTTTATTTTATCTTAATAGATCAAACAGGTGACTGTAAACTTCTAGTCATTGTTTTTTACATTGGTGACTTTGTAAGCAACTTTGTAAGCAAGTATCTTTTGATAGTATTTAGTTTCTCATGATCTGAAATACATTTTCTGCTTCATGAGACAAGACTTGTCCTCATTGTATATTAGGGTCACAATGTGGGGAGAAAAGTTGACCAACTGATTTGGGCGAAATTGCATTTGTTTGTTAGCAAGATTGCCTGAAGTTATTGATGGGCTGGTTTTGTAATGCACATGGCACAAAAGCGAATGTCACTATAAATAGTGGAGATAAGAGTTTGCATTGGAGGACAAGGGCTGTAGAGGAAACAGACTCACTATTCAGATTGTTGATGCTGAAATCCCAGGCAGTAAGTATCAGGAGGACCTTTCAGAGGGCATGTAGTAATTGATTCATAAATCTGCCAGTTGAGTCCTTTCTTAGTTATTAGTAGGTGAGTCTTGAAATGAAGGGCCCTTTAAAAATACTGTAGTTGGTCACATTTGCACCCAAAAAACAAACAGCCTTAATAATTGGTTTGCAAGAAATATGGCTTTGACCCACCAGTTTTCTCATTGCTTGAGTTCCTTGCATTTACAGATAACACTTTCAAGAGACCAACAGCATTTCCTGAAATTTAGAGGGCTGTGTGGCGAGCGCCATGTGAACTGTGGCGTTTCTGAGGTGCCCCTTCCTAAAGCAGCCCCCAGCAATCTCCTTAATGTTTGGGAGCAGCCTCCAATTAAGCATGAGGATGGGCAGCTGGTCAGGCAGGGTGGGGGGAAGGAATGGAAGATGCTGGTGATTGTGTGGAAGCATATGCACATCATTAAAATACTCTTTGGAGCCTAGATGTGGGTCTTGTTTAAAGCATTTTAATATTAGGATGACATTACTGGCAAATAGGAAATAAAAGAAAAATAGGATGGCATGGAAAACAAGGGCTGGCCTTTATTGAGGCATTTATGCATGCACACAGACTGAAGAAATTAAGGGTTTGTAGTAATTTCAGTGGAACTACAATTGGCACCATCTGTATCAGTGCCTTTTCTAATCTGCCTGCAATGGGCTTATAGATATGGAACCACAAAGCAGTTATTCGCACATTGTACACTCTTTGCTGTAAATTGGAAACATGTAGTGAGACCAAGCAAGTGGTTGTGTATTGGGCTATGTAAGTGAGTGTTACAGTGTTAAAACTACTAACAAGATACTATATGGGGGGTTTAATTGTTCCAGATGAAGATGTACATTTTGTTCCTTATGAGCTATTAGAAGGCTAGGTTTGGACCCTACTTTGTGACATAGCAGCTTTCTGTGTGCCAGGGTTAGAAGTAGGAAACTGTGGATAGTATTCAACGTTAGTCCTACATAGAACAGACCCACTGAAATGAATTAGACTTAAATTAGTCACAACTAACTTAAGTCCCATTCATTTCAATGAGTCTACACTATGTAGGACTAACATTGGATGCTATGTTAACCTATTCAAACATGTAATCTTCCTCTTAAATTTGGAAGTGATACAGTCCCATCCTTTATTAACCTCATAAATTAGCCTTTGTGGCTAGATTCTGAATTAAGGTGGGAGAGGGTCTTGTTCTTGTTGCTAGGATTGAAAGAGCTACTTTGTTTTTTAATACTTACATACAGCCTTGAGCTACTTTGTTTTTTAATACTTACATACAGCCTTCCTTTTTCCAAGGAAGGGTTTTCTGCCATCCCAGCCCCTTTGAACACCAGATCCCCAAATAATATGGAATTGTGTTTTTTTTAATGTCCCCTCAGTTTCAAAAGCAGTTCACCTTGTGTTGTGGAGGGCTGTTTGAGAAACATGCATGGAACTACATGTGGTAGTCCATATGTAACACATTTCACTCCCTCTAATAGCGAATTCAGCTACTGAGTGCTGACAGGATTATAGACAAGATGGAGCCACTGAGAAATAAGAGGGAGGCATCAGCATGCTTAGGGGGACTCCAAAGTTTGCAGGAGTTAAAACCCCTAAGGTGACAGCGACCCGTAAAAACAGCCCACTGAGGACTGAGCATCCTGATTGGCCACAGAATGAAGAATGTATATGTGGAGGAGAAAGGTGAACCAGGTGGTGGCAGTGGAAAGGGGGGAATGCTGGAAGAGGGCATGACTGGCTGAATAGGAAGGAGCACGCCACACTGCAACGTTTTCTTGTAGTGTGTGCATTTAATATATATGTACGCCCACCCACATACACTCTCTTCCTCCTCTCCTCTTTGACTGCCATCAGGTTGGAGGAAGGGAGTAATAGGAATATGGGAAGCTGCCTTATACCGAGTCAGACCATTGGTCCACCTAGCCCAGTATTGTCAACACCGACTGGCAGCGGCTCTCCAGTGTTTTTTCTTAGCCCTGTCTGGATATGCCAGGGATTGAACCTGGGACTGTCTTCATGCAAATCATGTCCTTTGCCACTGAGCTGTGCGTAACAATGCTTTGAAACATGTATGACCACATAGGGTCCACTTTACAAGAATGGCAAGTAAACAACTTAATTTTATTTTGCCTTTGCTTGAAAAATCAAGGTTACAAATAGAGAAATGTGATGTCCACACCAGCCAGCGACTCCAGTACATACTAAGATGTCCTGTCACATTTTCTGAAGACCGTGCGCAACAGCTCCACTTCAGGGTTCTTGATCGTGAAGAGGCTTCTAATGGCATTTAGCTGTAAATCTGAAGTGGAGCTGGTGCGTGGGGACATTGGGGGCAGGGCTTGTGTGAGTGCCCCCTCCCCAATTTAAGCCGTCATACATTTGATTGAATGCCTGAATAGGGCTACTGACTTGAAATGTAAGGAATTTATTCTTGAGCAAAGGAATACAGGGCAAAAGCCTTATTTCTTAAGGTAATGGTTTTAAAATATGATTTGAACATCTGAAATCACTTCAGCACTTTGAAATATTTGTGGAAACTATTTTCTTTATTTAAAAACCACAAGCCACTCAAAACAGCTAGGATTAAGTCCATATGTCAACTTTATTCCTGTACAAAGTAAACTCTTTTTCTTAAAAAGCTACAGATAACATCCTTTGATGCAGGGTACTCCCACACTTGGCTGTTTTGATGGTCATAACTAAATTGCAGAGTTATAATGTATAAGCTTTGAGCTGCATTTGTGACCCTGCTTCTTTAACTGATTCAGTTCTTAGCATTTCAAATTCATTAGTCTTTTGTCTTGGTATCATGAATTGTCACCATGACTTTTCAGTGGAATGTCAGAGTTTTCCTATGCAACATCATGCAGACTCTTGCACAAGTAGAAGCACAAGAACTGCTGTAGATCCTCTGTACGATAATAGCAGTGCATGAATAGAAAATGTTTGTGGAATTGCACTAGTGGATATTTTCATTCTGCTCTCAGGTCTTGACATCCAGTGCATCATCTGCCAGGAAGCTACAGTGTCTTTCCTCTTGCACAACGTATTCCTTCCCAAAAAGTTCACATTGATGGTGTATAAGTTCAAAAATACTTAGACTATTCTGTGCATTTGGCTCATGGCAACAAACTGGCGCTATTTACTGATATGCCTCATTCTTTGTCTTTCACTCACATGTGACCCAAAACCTTCAGCAATAAAGACTTTAGAAGGTAAAAGGTAGCATGTGGTGTAAGTGTAATCACTGCATCAGTTAACTTTTTTTTTAGAAGTAAATAAGGCATCACACAGACAACAGGATATATCTAGAATTAAAACACACCACAAAAGATGCCAGAACTCAAAACCATCTTCTGAAGTGCAGTCATTCCATTTTAGGTTCTACAAACTTTCAAGAATACACAGTGTATTCTTCCAAACAGTGTATTCTCATGTGGTGCTCTAACATGAGTGTGAAATGTAAAGCAGCCCTACGATGAGGGTAAGATGCCTTCTGTTTGCAGAAGGGCACTTTTGGAACCCATCCAAGGTATTTTGGAACATCTTTACTTATTCAGAAATGTATGTGCGTTTGTGGGGAAACATTTGCCGGTTGACCCAGAAGCCTTATTTATCTCTTCAAAGCAATTAATGTAATAAATCGGTAACCCGAGGGTGGTTCTCTTTGCTGAGATTCATAGCTGTTCTTCATTCTCTACTTTCTGTAGGGGATGTGAAACCTATTTATTTCAAAAAGTGTTTAGCTTTTGTTTTTTTCTTTGTCTGACTGTTTCTTTGTTTATGTACTCCTTTGCTCTTCTAATAATTTTGTAGGTTTTATTAAGTGTTGTGGTTTAAAAATGTTTTATAGGAGCCGCCTTGAGCTTTGGAAAGGCAAGGTGCAAATATCTTAAACTGGTGACTGGTTCTGTCAAAGAGGGCAGTATTGGCCACCTTTTGATGGTATGTAGGTAGGGCAGGAGCATTGCCAAATGCAGAATTTATCCATGTGTAGTGCACTCCTGCATGTAGGAGTGAATTGAGAAACGTAATCTGCATGTAGATTGGTTTTATTGGATTATGGAATCTTCCGGATGTAATATAGGTTCAAACCTATCTTTGGCTTCAGGACTTGACAGGAAATAGTAGTTCCTATACTCCATCAACACCCATCTTGGTGGATTTCACTTTGGTTTGTGTTTTTAACCTGCCTTTCCATGAGAGGACACGAACTAAAACTGGCAAAAGTTTACAGGAAGTGTGTGTGTGTGTGTGTGTGTGTGTGTGAGGCGGGGGGGGGAGTACTAACAGGACTACAGCTACAAAAGCTTCCTGAATTCTATCACATATTGGATTTGGCAAAGGTTTGCTCTAGAACTGTAGTTGAGGAACACTGTAATAAAACTCTCTCTGTAAATATTATGCAAATACATTTTCTTCTAGACTAAACTTCGATGGTTGTGTGAAGAAGTGAAGGAGAGAGAGACAAAGGAGAAGAAGCTCCGGCATCACCTGCTGCAGAGCCGAGAGCAATTGAAGCAGCTGACCTTGAGCAAAGAGACAGAGCTCCAAAATCTCATGGGTCAAATAGAAAAGCAGGAGCAACTCCTCAATGAAGTTTACCAAGAGAAGAAAGGTGAGTTTATTAGGCCATATTCATTAGCAATGAAATCCTTTTAATTTCCCTAGTCAGTCCAGCCCTGATTCATCTAGTAGGAAATAGAAATTCCAGTTGTGCAGACCGGTGTTAGAACCACAGATTATCAGAAATGTGGGGCTGCCGCTGAAAATGGCAGCCCTGTGTCAGTTTTCTCCCTAACCCTCCATATTGCAACTTACTTCATATATTGATGTCATTATTCTGACCGTTTCCCCCCAAACATACACAATATGGTGCGTGCACTCCCCCCCTCCCATGCCAGCTGCAGCCATTGAAATGGAGCAGGGGGAGGGGGGAAATGTGCAGTGTAAGAATATACAAGATAAATTGAAGTACATGTTATGGATGGCGAGGGTTTTTAACTTGGTGAGACACTGCCATTTTCAGCAGCAGCCCTGATTTTGTGATATATCAAGTAGTAATGCTGCTTCGCTAACAATTGCATTTCCATATAGTAAAATACCTGAGCATCCCAGGATTTGTAAAATGGATAAGAGGTGGAGAAACTAGTTTTCTAGTTGAAAGATTGGAGGCATACTGGATCTGGAATGAGGCAGGACTTAGGATAGGAGGCAGCATTTTAAGAAGTTTTTGCCTTTGTAGTTCATTTTATCTTTAAAAGAGAGTCTACAATTTCTCCATATTTTAATAATTACTTCCCCCCTTCTGAATCACATAAAGAGAATTGTTTATCTGTCTGCTAACCCAAAAGTCGTGCAGAACACATATACGAAATAACCACAGATAGTAAATGTCAGAAGATGGCCTGAAATCTTTTTATGAAATCTAATGGTGTCTAAGTAGGAGATTTATCTGTAAATGATATCTCTCCTCCAAAGCTAGTAAAAAATTCTCCCCCAAAACAAGCTTTGTGCCAATTAAAAATGAATTGTGATCAGCTATATACAGGGAGAAAAAGTGAGTACCGGAATTTTTTTTTTTAAGCTACTGTGTTTTCTTTGGGAAAACAGGCATTTAGCATGGACAGTTTTTAGAACCGGAATGGAACTAGGGATTTTTTTTTATCTAACTGCCTTGATTGTACAGCACACTGAATTAACAACATGTTCTGCCTTGTTTTTTGGGAGACCTGTAAAATATAGCTTTCGTTTCCTATATTCTGAGTATTGTGCTTTCTGTATTTGCATACAAATACTACAGAAATGTCCCCATGGGATCTTGTTACTTCTCTGATTGCTAACTCTTTCATAGTTAGTTCTGCTTATTTCACCGCTTTCTCTTTTATATTCCATTGCCATATGTTTCACAAACATGCTGCTTTCCTCTAATTTGAAGGAGAGTGAAATCGGGGTTTTTGAAGAGGCTGCACATTTTTGATGTGTTGAAAGGGTGCTTCGCTTATTGCATATGTCAGATGTATACGAAGGAGGCTTTAAATGGAAACATGTGCTCCTTTCATTCACACATTATATTTTCAGATGTACAAACCAATGTATTCTACACATACACTCATTAAGGGGCTAGGATTGGCTGAAGGACAAACCAGATGTTATGGAAAGTATACAGCTGCTCCTCCAAACATGCACCATCCATCTAGTTTCTCTCCCTCTGCCTCCCCTGTAATATTTTTCTATGTAGAAGTGTACTGGGGTGGGTGGGTATGAACTGATCAGAAAAATGTAGGTCTGTCATTGGCCAGGGCTGTTAGAAATGCTTCACACATTAGAGTGGTAAAACTGAGTTTGCCACTGTGTGCTGGGACAGCATAGGATATTTTGCTGCCTGAGGCAAAAGACAAGATGGCACCCCTCCCCTATTCCATGTACAGAAGCTGACCAGACAGGCAGTCGAATCTTCCTTCAGCACTGGTGATGATAGTGTTCCACATTGCACCAGAGTGCAGCAGGCTAGCCTAGGATGTGCAAGGCAGGTGCTGTAGCGCACAATATATTAACTAAACTTAAATAAAACTGTCTGCTAACACCTTCCATCTGCTGCCTGAGGTTTTTTCCTAAAGAATTATTGTACTTCTGCAAATCTCTAGATTCCCCCAAGCTTACTGATACTTCCTTCTCGTTGGTATTGTTGCTTGGCTACCTGATACTGCAGTTTAAGAAATGAGAGTGCTATTAGTATATATGAGGTTTATCAGCAACAATAGAATCTGGCTTCTAGCTCTGAATACTTGTATTTATTTGGGGGATGTATATACCATACCATACCATATCGCCTCAGATGGCCTTCTCTCTGTCCCATCAGCCAGGACAGCTAGGCTGGTGTGGACAAGGGAGAGAGCCTTCTCTGTGGTGGCCCCCACTCCCTCCCTAGAGAACTCCTCCATGCCCCCTCTTTAATGAGCTTCCGCCACGCATTGAAAACTTGGTTGTTCAGGCGGTGGGTTAGGGTATTTTTAGAACATGATGTTTTAATGCTTAATTTTACTGTTTTGACTGTTGTATTGTTGTACATTGCCCAGAGTGGCCAGGTGACCAGCCAGATGGGCAATTAAGAAATTAAATCAATCAATCAATCATCAATCACCTGCCATCAAGAAAGATCCCAGGGCAATTCACGAAATGTTTTAAAGTAAATAAAATAAAATACAATCAATATAAAACAGTACAATACTTTAAGGTGATAATTTTACTGAAATTTAGCTCATTTGATACCTAGAATTCTTCATTTGCTTTTAAGAGTGTAATTTTCAAAGCATTGGATGAATATTTACTCACATACAAATAGTGGGAAAGTATTAATTCATATCTGCTCTGTATAAGGCGCTAGACATTGAATATTTATTCAGCTAAGAAAAGCAATTGCGACTATCATTCAGGAACATGAAATAGTCACACCTGCTAGAAACTTAAATGCTCATAACAATTCCAGTTAATTTTGCAACTATGCATATCAATATAATGTGTGTGGGGGGACATACTAGAAAAATAAAATCAATTGGGGGAAGAGATGGTGCCAAGAACAATGAGGAGATTTGTGCGCTAGCATTTTTAGATGTTTAAATTTTATTCCTCTCTCTTCCCAGTCACCTAAATGTATAATTTAACTGCTTCATTTTTGCAGTGGTAACAAGATGCTTGGGTGGGATTTTTTTTCCTGCTGCTAAAACATTTTCCTACTAGAAAGAAATGGTAATCTAGTCAGCAGCATTGATACACATCTCTGTAAATATTTTAAGACGTTTTGAGAACCAAGTGTCACTGATTTTCTTAGGCTGGAGACAGACAGTAGTTTTGAGAGAGATTAAAGCGTTTTGAGAGAGGCATTGCTTCTCATGGTGAACACACATTTTGTTTGCCCGACTCTTGCTTCTGAATAAATAGGCTTTGCAAGTTTTTGAAACAATACAAGAATCTGCAAAATCTGTTTACCAGAAATGACAGTGGAATAAGTGTGCATACCACAAGCAGCAATCTCTCTTTCAAAATAACATTTATCTCTAGCCTTCCATCTCTAGCTATCTTCAGCATATCTCATTCATGTAATCATATGACTAACCAACTCCCCCCCCCCTTTTCATATATAATTGTTTTTGTTGCTGTGGTAACCTTCTATAATTTCTGTAATACATGATTTCAGGATCTTCCTATTGCCCAAATAGCTTACAAAAGACATTTAAAAGCATGATTTAGTAAATAAACAGTTATAATTGGAGACAGGCCTGAGTTGACTTCATATTTTAGTATTTATACTGCCTTGGTTTGAAGTTTTGGGCATGCCACTAACATCAATAATGTAACTTATATAATATAGGAAAATGGATCTACCCATCAGTATTTTTTTGAAACCCTAAATTGATTTTAATCAAGGCGATTTTAATCACTAAAAGGGTGATTGTATTGGTTTAAATTAAGCCTCCTTTTAGTACTACATGTATTTCCTAAGTGATGACTACGAAGGAACAGAACTGACCTCCATGTTTGTGTTCGTTTGATTTTAGGGTTAAATCGTTGTGTGTGTGTGCTAATCAGTTTCAGCCAAGAGGTTGATAGCTTAGAGCATGGATGGGCAAAATGGTGCCCGTGTGCCGCATGCAGCTCCCTTGGTGATAGCAGAGTCAGATTGATGAACATGAGACTGAGTCTGGAAAAAAATACTTTAACCTAGAAGTTTCCTTAAACTTGTCACAATCATGGCTTCTTCTTGTTACAGAGAGAGAAAATGGAGGAGCTTCTACTAGCTCCATTATGCAGGGAAACAAGGAAAATGGAGTGGCCTCCTTCTAGGCAAAGAAAAAAACATGCCAATACAAAAAGAGGTGTGTGTGTGTGTGTGTGCGTGCGCATGTGTGTGCGTGTTGGGGGGGGTCACTAGGTCATTGGTCACTAGGCAGTGCCTACTATCTCCTCCTTAGCCACTGGTGGAGTGATTCATTCTATTAACCCCTGACCCCCAGAGTTATCCCAGAAGGCTTAGAGTGGAAAGTCTAGTTAACCCTTGCATGCACATGCATCTCCGCCTCAAAACTCCTCCCTCCAGAGTTATTCTTCTGTTGTAGTTCTTCCAACACGCAGCTCTCCAGTGTGCCCCCCTCAAATTCGGGAGGACCCTTCAAATCTACATTTAAAAAAACAAAGAAAAAAGCTGGAGCTGCTAAAGAGCTCCCAAAGGGTCAAAATTAGCTTGTTTTTGTTTTTTGTTATTTCCCCTTTCAGGACTAGCTGGAGACTTGGGGAAGTATTGGAAAGATGGAGGACACTGAGAAGCATCAGTTCAACACTTCAGAGCAAGAGGATCACATTGCCAAGGGGGAGATGTTATTCCCCCCTCCTTTTGGTGCTCTTACTCAGTTCGCCTTTCCCCCCACTTTCGGTGCTTCTGAATTGCGCTTTTGGGTTGCTCCCTTCTATTACTGTTATTTCTCCCCCAGACCTTCGCAAGTGTGCGCAAATTAGCTCATATGCAGCCTTGTCTTGTCAGTTCCCTTGCTTGTTACCTCCTTCACTTCAGGACAGCTGTAACAGACAAAGACATTGACCAGGAAAGACTACACATATGGACAGCTGTAGGAGCATGCTTGTGCACTTGCGAGAGACCAACAAAAAACATAATAATAACTACAACTCCATCTGCACAATTTGTGAAAGAATGTAAGAAATTTTAAAAAAAACACTAACACATTTTCGTACTCCTGAAGCACCGAAAAAATATATATTTTAAAATGCGGCAAATGAAAAGAGGTAGCAATCGGAGTAGGGAGAAGGATGAGGTGAGGAGACAAGATGGCTTCTGTCACAAAGGCTCCTGGGATAAGTGCCAGAACCAGCTGGAGGACTGAGGAGGAAGGAAGGGAAGAACAAGCCACAGCAAGTCGAATCATCTGTCAGGCATACCATGGGTAGTTCTGTAAACAACCAACCCCCCCATGGCTTATTTGCAGGGTGACTTAGCATGACGTGTGAACCTGCCCAATTTCTTACTGTCATTGGTCCAGCTCTCTCAATCAGTTCTCTGTTTCCAGCAGTTCTGAATCTTTCATTTCTTCCCCCCGCTCCCCACCTCTTCCTCTGAGCTTCTGTAGAACTTTATAAGATCTTGGCTTGTGAGCAAACTTCCTGACTTCTACATTCTAACCCTAAACTATGGGTGGGAAACTTTGGGAGGTCTGGGGAAAATTTTCACACTCATAGGCCACCCCCCCCCATGGGCCGCACCTCCCCACACACACATTTGTCAGTCCCTAGTTCCCAGTATGAAGCCTATAATAACATTATAGTATATGACCTATTTTACCATATTTATAATGGTTGACCTCAAAAGGATATTTTCCTCATGGTTTTTTTGTTGTAAAGAAAACAGCTTTCAATTCAGTCTGTTTGACTGAGGGGCATTGTTTCAGTTTTTAAAGTGAGTATAAATGTAGGTTTAACATACTTTCTTGTGTGTGTGCGCGTGCTTTCGTTTATTTTAAAGTTGGTTGTTACAACAGAGAACTTACAGAACACTCATATACATGTCTACTTAGAAGTAAGCCCCACTGTGTTCAGGGGGACTTACTCCCAGGCAGGTTTATCTGGGATTGCAGCCTTACTTTTTAATTTGCCATTATATTAGGTATTCAGCCATACTCCTATTAAACAGCCTTTCCCAATACCAATACACTACATGGTTGTTACAGTAGTTCTTCAGTAGTAGGCAAGAGCAAAAAGAGCTTCAGAGAAGTTATAGAATGAGTGATGAAAAGGGTGTGTGTTGAAAGGCAAATTCAAGGGTTACCCTGGGCCATTACAAATCAGGCTCCATTCATAATTAGCTCATCCTACCACAAACCTACCCCCTTCTCTTTTACTTACATTAGTAGTGACAGCCCACAGTGGTGCTTCTGTTAGCTTCCAGTAGAGAGTACTACAACTGTGGTACAACCATGGTACTCTCCTAGAAAATTTGGCTCCATTGTTCCTATCACCCATACTACAAAAATCAGAGACAGTGAACCAGTTCACATGTAACGACACCCCATGGGTTAACCCCATGGGCTGTTGGGGACAAGAGGAAGAGAGCAGATGTGCGGCCTGTGGTGCACTCACCACTTCTGCTTTTACTCACGAGTGGTCCTTTGTAGGTTGTTGAGCATGATGTCTGAACCTGGACTGCTCAGTTGTTTAGGGGCTAAACAACCGAGCAGTTAGCCCAACACCAAGCTCTGGAACATACAAAGGAGTTGGTCATGGGTTGCTGAGTAGAAGAGAAATGGTGGGCAGGTCCCAGGCAGCACACCTGTTCTCTTCTGCTCTGGCATAACAGCCCATGTGTTGTTTAATCCATGGGCTGTCATTATGTGCAAATCAGGTCAATGGGAACTACCTTTCCAATGGCTCCTGGCAGACCTGGATGCTGATACATACAGTCTAGAGCCTAGGATGCCCTGCCTTATCACCATGTAGAGGGAAGGGAAAGGGCTAAAAAGAGAAAGCGGGGTTTGTTTATGTTTTTGTTTATTTATTTATTACATCTCTATACCACTTAATAGCTGACACTATTCATGGGTTGCGAGGCTCAGTTATGAAGACCAAACTTTGGAATTGACTCGAGAGGAGGGCAGAATGATACAGATTTTGTTTAAAAACATTGTTTTCCCTGAGCCTATTCTAAGTCCGGCTCGGGGATGGTTGGGGTGTCCACCAGTATATAGAATTAATGTTTCCCTGTGTTAAAGGCAAAAGCAGTTTAAAATTACATGAACGTTCAGCTATATAAATTAGTATATTTTTGACCTGTTAGTTTTGCAGTTCCCATTTTAGTTGCTGGATTCTTATGGACAAGGCCTATCACAGTGTAACATTATGAATACATAGGCCTAATCTTGTACATGGGGAGTTCTATTGTTTTCCTCCAATTATAAAAGTGATTGCTGCTCTCTGAATTGTAGTTCTTGGCTTCTGCTAATTTATGCAGCTGTCTCATTTAAATTACATAATTATGGAGTATCCAAAACATTAGATGTTATATATTTTTTTATAGTGGAAGCTAATGTGCACTAAAGACAATTACTTTTGCATGGTTTTTGTTCTTGGCTTTTCTAACTTACATAAGGGAGGAGAAATATTTGTCTAATGTATGGATCTTCATCATACTCTTTTAATTTTTAAATCTTCCATGGCTGGACTGAGCAGCCTTGAAGTGTAATCGTCAATGAGTTTCATATTAAACTAAAAATGTGAAAAAGCAAGATTAAAAGAAAGTAAATCTCTCAAACTGAGCAATGTTTAAAAGCAATTCTAAAAAAGAAAACATCAATGAAATGAAAATAGTAAATATCCACTTGATATCAGCAATGAAAAGCCCTTGCCCGTTGATTTGCACAAATTCATTAATTGGATTATTATAGACAGCCATACAAAAGGAGTTTTATGTGTTGTGGCATAATTTTGCTCTGTTTACCTTCCTCCCCATGAACTAAATAATGAAATCATTTATGCATTCCTCATATTTGTACTGCACATACAGAATGATGCCAGGGAAAGTTCTGCGCATAGAAATTCTCTATAGAGGATTCAGGACAGAAGCACTGTTTGAATCAGAGAGGATTTTTTTGGTCTATCTGTTTCAGTCTTGTACAGATTTAAAGTTCTAAATCCCTTTAAGAATGTGTCATGGATTCACACACTGCCTTCCTCACCCTTTCTTGCCCAAATTTCCTCTCCCTTTCATGGTTTTCTTTGACCATGCTGTAGCTTTTTCTCTGCATCAGTGCTAGACACATCAACAAGGATTCTGGTTTTACTCTGATTATGAGGACAAACCTGGGTAGCATTAACCATGGATGCAGATGGTACAGTACACTATGGAGAAGGGAGGGGAAGGTTGACCATAGCTTGCTGCAGATCCCTTAACTATGGTTGGCAGATTAGGAATATTACTTCTGCACCAATCCAGAGCCCATGCATGCATGCTCTCTCTGTATTGGGTAGTACTAATTGAGCAGTCAGTTTGAGATCTTTAAAAAATTAAATTGAAACTTTCAGATAATCACTGGAACCTTTGCTATACTGCTTGAGTAGGCAACTCCAGATGTTTTGGACTACAGGCTCAGCCAGCATAGCCAGTGGTTGGGGCTCATGGGGCACCAGGTTGCCTACCCTTACTCTACTGCAATAGTCACAGTCTTCCCCAGTGAAATAATAACAGGTGAGTACTTCTGTTATTGGAATCTCTTGCAATGTTAACTGAATAAGCTATCTTGCAAAAGAGTAATTATTGCCAAAATATTCACATGGGGAAAAAAAACAGGATTCTAAACTGCTCTCTGATCTTGGGCCTGTACACTGTAACCATATATATTGAAGGGAGTCTTTGAACAGCTATCTAGGAAAGTAGCTGTTCTTTAAAATTTGCAATCAAAGCAGAAAAGAGTGTTGTTTGTAGTACAATTTACATCTGTTTTGACAAGAATATTAAGCAGTTTAGGGTTAAATCCAAAGCATTTCTGATTGAGGGTTGCATTCATTAAGCTTCACATGTAAGTTACTTAAAGGCAGGCTCTTCAGCTGTGATGAATGATGTTCACTTAAACAGCAAATAGTGAGAAATTAGTCCTGCTAATTGTGTACTCTGCTGCACCTAATAGCATATGCTATTGGCATTTTTGGGATAATACTATACGCACTGGTGTATGCTATATTTTGCAGCATTTCACACAATTAGTAGAAATAGCGACATGTCCACTTGTCTTATTTCTTAGAAGAAAAACAGACTAAAGAATGGAAGGAGAGAATAAAATGTCTTTGGAAATCAACACAAAGTAATTTATTTGAAACATCTGGATATCTATGGGAAAGCAGAGGTTGTTGTTTTTTTGTGCCTACTAAAGCTATACCTTATCATAACTATATCATAACTAAGCCCAAGTATGTGTAATTGAAGTAATCACTTATTCTTCCCCTGCTTATCCTTGCCTCCATTTCCCCATTCCTCTGATATTTCCCTGTGTCTCTTTTAGATTGCAAGTCCCTTGGGGTAGGGATGTTACATACCTGTCCTTTGTATAGTGCCATGTTCTTAGGGGGTAATATATAAATAATAATAGTAAATAATCTTGAGTATCAAGTGGAATGTGCTCTGAGCTTCTGGATGTTAATGGAGAGCAAGGCTATCAATGGCTACTAGTCATGATTGCTGTATTTTAGTATTGGAGAAAGTATTCCTCTCAGTACCAGTTGAACACAGGTGGGAGGGTGCTATTTCACTAATGCCCTGGTCGGCCTTTGGTCTGATCCGGCAGGGCTCTTCTTACGTTCTTATTAAAGCAAATGAATGAAAGAAGATTCTGTGCATGCTTAGAGAATGTAGGTTTACTTATGCAGGATTTTGTTCTATGGCTAGCTTTCCTGGAGGCTGGCTGAACACCACTTGGCTGGTGCATGTTCAGTTTTATGAAGAGGGTCATACTATGACGTACTCATGGCTCAGTTCAATGCCTCACACAGATTGCAGACACCTTTTGCTGCCATAGGATATGGTAGCGGCCACAAATCTAAATGGCTTTCTAAGGGAATAAGGCTACCAATGGCTACTAGTCATGATAACTATATGCTATCTCCAGGATATGCTACCTCTGAATACCAGTTACAGGGGAGCAACAGAGGGAGAGGCTGTTGCCCTCACATCCTCTGATATTTCCCTGTGTCTCTTTTAGATTGCAAGTCCCTTGTGGTAGGGATGTTACATTTCTGTGGGTTTCCCAGAGGTATCTGGTTGACCACTTTCGGAAACAGGATGTTGGACTTGATAGCTTTTGCTCTAATTCAATAGGGGGCACCTTATGTTGAAATGTAAAGTGCTGCTGTGTGTGCCTAGCAGAGAATTGAGTTGGTCTGTTTGACTTGCAAGGTTAAAGATTTCTTTACCTTTTATTATGGTCACCCACCCAGTCACCTTAAAACATCTTTTCATGTCTCCTTTTACAATATGTTTGCAAAAGATGTTTCTATTATCTTATTTTCAGTTGAGGAAGAGATAACACTCAACAGTAAATAAAGATTTGAAATTCTTACATTATCCTGATCAGTCAGTGCACCTAATTTTTCCATTCTCTTCACACGCAGCCTTGCTTCGGTTGCTACTGTTACTGCTTGCAAATTCAGCTTTTTTCTAGAACAGAGAAATACTATGTTCAAAGAACAAATTATTAGAATTCATTTTGGCTTCTTGTAGGAATAAAAAACCTGTTCAGGTTTATCTTATGACCCGCAGGGTCTGGATTAAATATATTTGTTTATTTTTAGAGATGTTCACAGCAGCATATTTTTCTATTGTTTGAATTGAGAGTAGTTAAATCATGTGGACTCCAGCAAACAATTGCTATTCAGTTTTTAAAAATATTATTTGCCATTACTTTGCACAAATATGTGTGTGTTTACCTTTGATGTCTGACATAAACAGAACTGGAAATCTATATTTTATCCTGGGGCTGAAGCAGCTGCACATAAGCTGTATTTTAAAAAGATTTTATATAAATTGACCTTTTGACCACATCTTAAACACTGAGGTATTATTGCTTTCAAAAATATCTGTTGGGGGATTTTGAGAAATCAGAATCCTTTTTTAGTCAGTTTTGAGAAACCTATTGTAGGCTAATGTTAGACAGGCCATCAAAACTGCTTGGCTCAACATGCATGTTCCTTTATTAAATTGATCTGTGTCACTGGACCCTTCATTCCCCATCCTTCCATAAAAATGTCCAGCTGAGTTTGCTTCTTATTCTCTTCCTTTATTGCCTTTTCAATGAAATAAGTCTGCTTTGAATACCTTGCTTACTACTGTTTTTCTAATTTTAAAATCGGTTTCTCAGTCAACTATCCATTTCCCCTTCTCCCCAGAACATTTAATAGGATATTTGGGGAAGGGTAGAGCACATGCTTTGCATGGGGAAGGTCTTGGGTTCAGTTCCTGGCATCTCCAGGTAGGCTTGGGAAAGTCTGGAGAGCTGCTGCCAGTCAGTGTAGATAATACTGAGCAAGATGAACCAATTGTTTGAAAGTCTGCATTCAGCGCAGTTATTTATTTACACTATTTTAATCTTTTAAAACTGAATAAAGAAATAAGAGCCTTAAAAGGTGAATGTTATGGGCATTCACCAGTAAACTGCAATAGCTTTGTATGTTGTCATCAGTTTGAATTGCATAATTGTATCTTTTGAATAGGTTGTTGTTGTTGTTCAGTCGTTCAGTCGTGTCCGACTCTTCGTGACCCCATGGACCATAGCACGCCAGGCCTTCCTGTCCTGCGCTCTCTCCCGGAGCGTGCTCAAGTTCATATTCATTGCATCCGTGATGCTATCTAGCCATCTCATCCTCTGCCGTCCCCTTCTCCTTTTGCCTTCAGTCTTTCCCAGCATCAGGGTCTTTTCCAGGGAGTTCTCTCTTCGCATTAGGTGGCCAAAATATTGGAGCTTCAGCTTCATTATCTGTCCTTCCAATGAGCACTCAGGGTTGATTTCCTTTAGGATGGACTGATTTGACCTCCTTGCAGTCCAGGGGACTCGTAAGAGTCTTCTCCAGCACCACAGTTCGAAAGCATCAATTCTTCGGCGCTCAGCCTTCCTTATAGTCCAGCTCTCACAGCCATACATTACTACTGGGAAAACCATAGCTTTGATTAGACGGACCTTTGTCGGCAAGGTGATGTCTCTGCTTCTTACTATGCTGTCTAGGTTTGCCATAGCTTTCCTCCCAAGGAGCAAGCGTCTTCCTTGTTTCAGAAGGCCAGCATCGGTAAAACTATGTTTTTAACTAGAGGGGTGATTTGAGACAAAAAAATGTTAAAATAATTATCTCCTGTCTTTATCCACTGCCCTTTCCTAGAAAGACTTTTGGGGTATTGATACATTCCAAAAGATGGGACAACTTGGCTTTGCATGCACACAAATTTATCCAAGGTTCTATTTTTCATAGATCTACTTTGAATGAAAGGTCTCATTCAGTAAATCTCATTTCAATACCTCTGGGGTGGATTGTCCCACTGCTATCTGAATTAAGCTGACTTTATGAGTCTGGACCTGATCCATGCTACTTTTCTGTAGGCAGGCAAAGTGCCACAGAAATACAGATTCAATTACATAAGGAAACATAGCAGAAAGGGGAATGCTTTGCCTCTCATCTTAGCAAGTTTTGTTGGCTAGGGAACTGAACTGAGTGATGATGACATGACCTGTGACATATTGTGAATACATGAGAACGTAATGGAAATCAAAGATATTTAGGCTTGCCAGGAATGGGCTGAGAGAAGAAGGGAATCATGGCTGATTTCTAAAGTATTGGTTAGCACTAACACTTCCTCATTAGTGTGGCCTGCAGTATTGTAACAAGAGTTACATAGATGTTGAGTGAATAGGAGAACCTTGCAGATTTTTAGGAGAGCAAGAATGTTTAGTGCGGAATGTTGAGAAATAAACTGAAACAATTCAGCACAGGGTGTCATGTCACAGGCTTTTATTTCATGGCACCTATTACGAATATAATTAGATTGTGTTTACTCATTAACCTTGTAAAATGCACTCAGCAATAAACTTCACACCTCAAGGTGACACAGTGTGATTTGTCTGAGGATGCTATCAATTTCCTTTCTTCTCTTGTGCAAATATGAATTAATTACGCTGGATGATGATGATGGATTAAAAACCCAGGATGTTAATATTTAGATCTCTGTGAGCTTAGCTAGAGAAAAAAATGAGCAACCTAAAAAAACTATAGTCATTATGTTTTAGTTTTAGACTAGCTGTGCACAATCTTTTCTGCCACATCAGGTGTCATTTGAGGTGGTGAGGGCTGCACGTGTGCATGCACATACATGAATATTCACATACATCTCTCCTTCTCTTTCTCTTTCTCTTTCGCTTTCTTTCTCTTTCTTTCTCTCTCTCTCTCTCTCTCTCTCACACACACACACACACACACACACACACCCCAACCACACATTGTGCTTGTCTTGTATACGTTCTAGTATTTAAAAACCTTCAGTTTAAGACAGGGGTGTACAACTTGTGCTGTGTTCCCTTGGGTGTGATCTGTGGGAGGGTCCTTGCATGCACAAACTACCCCCACTCACATTCACTCACATCTTCCCTCCCCCCATTCACTCACACAATCACTTCCCCCATCCACTTACAAATACACACACTTACCGCTTTAACGTTTCCCTTCCCTCTGCCCCTGAAAAAAAGAGAAAAACACACTCTAGGAATTGGCTCTATGGTCTCTGTGATAGAAGACCTGTTCCTAGAGTGTCCCTAGGAAGCAGGAAAGAACCTTTGATGCTGTAGAAATGATGCTTCTATGGCAGGAACCATAGAACTTCTAGGAGTGCCATCATGCATTAAAACAAGCTTTGTGCTCCTGCTTGCCTTGTTTTAAAATTTAAAAGGGGGGCGGGTGCATCTGCCAAAGTTGCCCAACCCTGCTATAGGGTGAGTGGTGGGATAGGCCAAGTGTACTTCTCCACCTCAACAATGTGAACTTCTAGGTCAGGCACCCAAATGTCTCAAAAAAGTCAGCATAGGTTGAACATCATCACGCATAGTCATCTCATAAGCGAAAAACGTTGCCTTCAGTGCACTATACTTGTGTCTTGGGAATATTTCAGGCAGCCTGATTATTTTGGTGCCATGTTCAGACTTTAATCCTATAAATCCTTTCATATGCTGTCAGTTTTGTAAATATTTGTTTCTGAAGTAGTCATAGGGACAACAGAATAAAAGCTTTTACTGCTATGGTACTAGTTTTGGCCACATTTACGTTCTACCCTTAGTTCAAAGCTAAGTTCATGCCCATAGTCATAGGGGGAACTGTCATTGCGATATGTGTGGTTAGTCAGATGGCATATGCCAATATGCTGAATCACTAGAACAGTCTAATTCCCACTGTGTGATGTAGCAGAGTAAACTGATCTCCAGAGCTTTAAAAGTCAAGGAATATGTTTTCAGTGCATTTCCTTTTAAAGGATCAACTTCTTTTCTTTCTTTCTTTCTTTCTTTCTTTCTTTCTTTCTTTCTTTCTTTCTTTCCCCCTTTGGTCAGAACAGGAAGTGGGAAAGGGCCTTAGCTCAGTGGAAGAATGCATACTTTGTGTGTAGAAAGCCCCAGGTTCCATCCCTGGCATCTCCAGGTAGTGCTGGGAAAGATCTGTGTCTGAAAACCTGGAGAGCCGCTGCCAGTTAGCATAGACCGAACCTTCCTCAACCTGATCCCCTCAGACATGTTGGACTATACCTCCTATCATCTGCAGTCAACATGGCCATGGTGACTGGGTATGATGGGAGGTGTAGTGCAACAAATCTCAAGAGTACCAGATCTTACTCCAGTTGATGTAAGACAATATTGGGCTAGGTGGACCAGTTGTCTGATCTGCGATAAGGCAGCTCCCTGTGTTCCTAATCACAATTTCCACAGGGGCAGGCTTGTTAGTCTGTTGCAGCAAAAACAACAAAGAATGCCACAAGACTCTTTGTGGTTTATGTGCCTAATGTGTCTGGAGCCAAATTGCATGTCCTGCTTTTGGAGGTAGAGGCCTGGACTTTGGCCTAGTCCGGTAACAAGGGAAATAAAACAGGTGGAAGTATTCCCCTAACAAAGTGGCTTTCCAATCTTCATCTTTCCCAGAAAGATGAAGGTAACTGACTGGCCTTGCAGTGGGGTAGGAAGTCAAGGGAGTGAGCCACTTGCAGGGTTTATCTTTCAGTCTGTTTAGACCTTCTCTGTGCTCGGCTTCTGGATAATGGCGGAGATTACCCAGTTTCAACACTCCCCCTTCCCTCCAGTCTAGCAGACTCCCTGTAATATAAGATAGTGTTAAGGAAAAAAAAGTTTCCCTGGTAGTATGGTCAGCATTCCAGATTCAACACATGGCAGCAGGGGCATTGCTAGGTTCTTAAAAGATCTGGGGCACAGGCCCATAGCACAAGTGTGTGTGTGTGGTGTGTGCATGTGGTGTGCTTGCGTGTGTGTATAGATTACATACATACATAAGGGTGCACTGACACCCGCGGCCCTTCACCTCAGACCCTGATTCAGCATTTTGGAAAACATCCTGCTTCTGCTTGGGGCAATTTATAGTTGGACCAGTTCAGATCAGCACCAAACCTGAGTCAAGGTTCGGAAAAATGAGTCTTTATGCTTTCTGTTGATTAGCATGGGAAATTAGAAAAAAACCTGTAACCTTTTTCTCTTGGTCAGAACTGGATGATAATTTCAGGCATAGTTGCTCCTTAGAAGGGGATTACACCTGCCCAATGTCAGAAGAATAGGTGCAGGTTTTATGTTTTGATTTTCTTTTAAAGGGAACTGCCAATAACATTTTTATTATTTGGAAGAACTAGTTAAACATTTCAGGATTAATTGCCCCATCAGAGGAGATTATGTCTGCCAAATTTCAGAATGATAGCCAGAGGAGTTTTTGTGCAAGGGTGGCCTTGACATTTTGAGGTCTCCAAAAGAGGACATAGTTATCTCTCTATGTTCCTTTTGGACCATTGTTCTGAAAATTACAGACAGCCTAGAGTTGTCCCTAAGTAAGAAACAGCAAGGATAGATGCAGCAGTTCATGTGGAAGGGGAGTTGTCCAATTTGGGGGAGGGAGAGATTTGCTTTCCGTTCCCCCCTTCCCCAATAGTTTTTGGGTAAGTTTGTATGAAAATACACAGGTCATTAGAGGTGTCTCCCAGGCAAGAAACCTGCAAAGTTCCTGAAGAACTTACATATTTGTTGTTGTTGTTGTTGTTCAGTCGTTCAGTCGTGTCCGACTCTTCGTGACCCCATGGACCATAGCACGCCAGGCCTTCCTGTCCTGCGCTCTCTCCCGGAGTGTGCTCAAGTTCATATTCATTGCATCCGTGATGCTATCTAGCCATCTCATCCTCTGCCGTCCCCTTCACCTTTTGCCTTCAGTATTTCCCAGCATCAGGGTCTTTTCCAGGGAGTTTTCTCTTCGCATTATGTGGCCAAAATATTGGAGCTTCAGCTTCATTATCTGTCCTTCCAATGAGCAGTCAGGGTTGATTTCCTTTAGGATGGACTGATTTGACCTCCTTGCAGTCCAGGGGACTCGTAAGAGTCTTCTCCAGCACCACAGTTCGAAAGCATCAATTCTTCGGCGCTCAGCCTTCCTTATAGTCCAGCTCTCACAGCCATACGTTGCTACTGGGAAAACCATAGCTTTGATTAGACGGACCTTTGTCGGCAAGGTGATGTCTCTGCTTCTTACTATGCTGTCTAGGTTTGCCATAGCTTTCCTCCCAAGGAGCAAGCGTCTTTTAATTTCATGGCTACAGTCACCATCTGTGGTGATCTTGGAGCCCAAGAAAGTAAAATCTGTCACTGCTTCCATTTCTTCCCCTTCTATATGCCAGGAAGTGATAGGGCCAGATGACATGATCTTAGTTTTTTTAATGTTGAGTTTCAAACCAGCTTTGGCACTCTCCTCTTTCACCCTCAACAAGAGGCTCTTGAGATCCTCTTCGCTTTCTGCCATTAGGGTGGTATCGTCTGCATATTGGAGGTTGTTGATAATTCTCCCGGCAATCTTAATTCCGACCTCTGATTCATCCAATCCGGCATTTCTCATGATGTACTCTGCATATAAGTTAAATAAGCAGGGTGACAATATGCAGCCTTGTCGTACTCCTTTCCCAATTTTGAACCAATCGGTTGTTCCATGTCTGGTTCTTACTGTTGCTTCTTGACCCTCGTACAGGTTTCTCAGGAGACAGGTAAGGTGGTCTGGTACTCCCATCACTTTAAGAATTTGCCATAGTTTGTTGTGATCCACACAATCAAAGGCTTTAGCGTAGTCAATGAAGCAGAAATAGACGTTTTTCTGGAATTCTCTTGCTTTCTCCATGATGCAGCGAATGTTGGCGATTTGATCTCTAGTTCCTCTGCCTCTTCGAAACCCAGCTTGTACTTCCGGTAGTTCTCGGTTCGCATACTGCTGAAGCCTAGCTTGTAGGATTTTGAGCATCACCTTGCTGGCATGTGAAATGAGCGCAATGGTGCGGTAGTTTGAACACTCTTTGGCGTTGCCCTTCTTTGGAATTGGAATGTAAACTGACCTTTTCCAGTCTTGTGGCCACTGTTGAGTGTTCCAGATTTGTTGGCATATTGAATGCAGCACTTTAACAGCATCATCTTTTAGGATTTTAAATAGCTCAGCTGGGAGACTGTCATCTCCGCTAGCTTTGTTGTTACTAATGCTTCCTAAGGCCCACTTGACTTCACTCTCGAGGATGTCCGGCTCAAGTTCAGTGACCGCACTATCATGGCTATCAGGGACATTCAGATCTTTCCTGTATAGTTCTTCTGTGTATTCTTGCCACCTCTTCTTAATCTCATCTGCTTCTGTTAGGTCCCTGCCTTCTTTGTCCTTTATCATGCCCGTCTTTGCACAAAACGTACCCTTGAGATCTCCAATTTTCTTGAAGAGATCTCTAGTCTTTCCCATTCTGTTGTTTTCCTCGATTTCTTTGCATTGTTCATTTAAGAAGGCCTTCTTGTCTCTCCTTGCTATTCTCTGGAACTCTGCATTCAGTTGGGTATATCTTCCCCTTTCTCCCTTGCTTTTCGCTTCCCTTCTTTCGTGAGCTACTTGTAAAGCCTCATCAGACAGCCACTTGGCTTTCTTGCATTTCTTTTTCTTTGGGATGGATTTCGTTGCTGCCTCCTGAACAATGTTACGGACCTCCGTCCATAGTTCCTCAGGCACTCTGTCTATCAGGTCTAATCCCTGAAATCTATTCCTCACCTCCACTGTATATTCATCAGGGATATGATTTAGGTCATACCTGAACGGTTTAGTGGTTTTCCCGACGTTCTTCAATTTCAGCCGAAATTTTGCAAGAAGCAGCTCATGATCTGAGCCACAGTCAGCTCCAGGTCTTGTTTTTACTGGCTGTATGGAGCTTCTCCATCTTTGGCTGCAAAGGACATAATCAATCTGATTTCGATATTGACCATCTGATGACGTCCATGTGTAGAGTCGCCTCTTGTGCTGTTGGAAAAGAGTGTTTGCTATGATCAGCATGTTCTCTTGGCAAAACTCTATTAGCTTTTGTCCTGCTTCATTACATGCATGCAAATTTAGAATTACTATAATTTATTTACATTTCACCAATGTTAGCAACAGGGAACATGGGTGGGAAGGTGGTATTGCACTCATGTCCTGCTTGCAGGTTTCCCGTGGGCATCTGGTTGGCCACTGTGTGAACAGAATGCTGGACTAGATGGACCTTGGTCTGATGCAGCAGGGCTCTTCTTATGTTCTTAAACAGAGTGCCTCTGAGCATATGCAGAATTCTTTTCTTTCACCACTGCGCACTTACATTCTCCCCCTACCAATTCTTTTTCCCTCCGTACAACCATCCCTCCTCATCCTACCATCTTCCAGCAGCTTTTCATAAAAACAGATATCTTGTTTTGTGCAACTCTCCTCTACCTCCTCCTTGTTATGCATAAGCTCTCATTGTATCTTCCTCCTCATAACTTCATTTGTGCCAAGACTTCACCAGGATTCAGCCAATGAGTCTGTTTTCAAAACTAGGGCTAAGTTATGGAGAAACTCTGAGCATGTACTAAGTGCCTTTCCCTCACCACTGAAGCTAGAGTTCATGCAAAATAAAACACACACACACACACGACAAAGCGTGCATAGGACTGAGCTGAAAGGGTAGTCAATTCATTAGATGGAATTAAGTAGGCACTGTATTAAGCCTGCATGCTCACAATTCAGGACTTATTTCTGAGTAAATGTGCTGAACATCAGGGTGCAAACCTCCCTGCAAAAGTAAACTGTGCTGGAATCCTATGCATGCTTTCCTGAGGGTAAGCCTCATTAAACACAACAGGGCTTCTGAGTAGGCATACATAGGCTTGTATAATGAGCAGTATTTATTTCCCCTCCACTTAAAAAACAAACCCCAAACTCCTTATTTTTATTAAAGCTTTCCGCTCATAGGAACATAGGAAGCTGCCTTATACTGAGTCAGACCCTGGGTCCATCTTGCCCAGTATTGTCGACACTGACTGGCAGCAGCAGCTCTCCAGGGTTTCAGGCCAGATTCTTTTGTAGCTGTACCTGGAGATGCTGGGGATTGAACATGGGACGTTCTGCATACCAAGCATGTGCTCTACCACTGAGCTACAGCCCTTCCTATTGCTGGATAATGGCAACTGACAAACAAAACAGCCCCAGATTTGTTTCTCTGCGACCATGTGAACCAACTTTTCTCAAAGACTCGAGTGAGAAGGAGAAAACCCAACCCTCTTGTCTGTTTGTATAAAATCAAATACAGTTCAGAACTTCCCTCGCCCACCGAAGAGAATTCTCTTTAAGAATTCCCCAAGATATGCTCTGGGTGGAATAAAGAAGAGAAAGAAAGTACAGGATGGGGGAGGGAAGAAGAAAAGAAGAATGGTGATTGGAAATATGCGGGGTGGGGGGGGTTAGAGAGAATTCCTTAAACCAAGTGACTCCTTTCAGAGAGGTAGTACTTCAGAGGAATTTAGGAGGCTGTGGAGAGTTTGTAAGGATTGCACCTACTTAAATTATCTCTATGTGGTGAGGTGGCTGTGGGCTTTTTCTAGCTTTTTCAAAACTGTAGAACCTATTTAAAAGCCTCCGCAGTTCCTTGATCATGATGACACATAGTTCTAACCCTCCTTTTGGAATAAATTCGAGTCCTACAGCTATTTAGGAGAAATGAAAGTGGAGGGGAAGAAAGAAGTTTGTGGAGGCTGATTGGATCCTTTGCTGTACTGAAGTTACGAAGCTTCTGCAGAAGTCAAAGGTTCCAGTTTGGGGCAGTAAAATCAGGTGCTGTCTGAAATACCAGTATTTCACATGGAGCTCTTTCTTCCCTTCCTTCTCCCTCTTCAAAATTTCATTGCAAGCAAGCTCCCAACAGTGTGCATGTAAGAGCAGAAAAGTAGGGGGAGACAGGTTTTTTGCACCTCAAAAAAACAACAACCCCTACACCAGAGATTAGGGATAGTGACCTCCTAAGGGTCACCTTAGAGGGCCGCGGTGGCTTAGTGGTTAAGACACTGAACTGCAGACCGGAAGATCGGCAGGACAGCAGTTCGAGACCTGAGTGCCGCGTGACGGAGTAAGCTGCCGTCTTCAGTCCCAGCTCCTGCCAACCTAGCAGTTCGAAAGCAAGAAATTGCAAGTAGATAAATAGGCGAGAAAGGTAACAGCGTTCCATGCACCTTGGTGTTCAGTCATGCCGGCCACATGACCACGGAAGCGTCTTTGGACAGCGCTGGCTCTTCGGCTTAGAAAGGGAGATGAGCACCACACCCTAGAGTCGGACACGACTGATTGGGGACACCTTTACCTTTTTACCTTTTAAGGGTCACCTTAAACACATTCTGATTAGGATCTCTAATGCCCTGTGTGGCTTGAAAGTTTTTTACTTTTTGTTTTAGTCTTTGAGAAAAGGAAACTTTATGCATGACTACCACAAAAGCCAGGGGCTGCGGTGGCTTAGTGGTTAAGACGCTGAACTGCAGACTGGAAGGTCGGCAGGTCGGCAGTTCGAGACCCGAGTGCTGCGTGACGGAGTGAGCTCCCGTCTTCAGTCCCAGCTTCTTCCAACCTAGCAGTTCGAAAGCAAGAAATTGCAAGTAGATAAATAAGTACTGCCTTGGCGGGAAAGGTAACAGCGTTCCGTGCACCTCGGTGTTCAGTCATGCCGGCCACATGACCACGGAAGTGTCTTTGGACAGCGCTGGCTCTTCGGCTTAGAAACGGGGATGAGCACCGCACCCTAGAGTCGGACATGACTGGTTGGGGACACCTTTACTTTTTACCACAAAAGCCACTGGACCTAACTGTCTGAAATTTGGCAGGTTCGGTCAGCTCCATAGGGGCTGCCAGGTCCCCAAATTCCATGCACTTACGTGTAGGAACAAAAAAATTATAGCTCTTTGCTTTGACAGATTTTCTTGAAAATTGCAAATTATACCTGTGACTAGGGATGGGCGGATTCCCTACCTTGTGGTCTGTGGGGGAATCCTCTTGCAGGGGGAGGCGATTGATTCCTCCTCCCTGGAATCCTCTGGAGTGGCTTTGCTCTGCTGGCGATCACTGGCGATCCGGAGCCGAGTGCCGTTCTGGCCGGAATCCTCCTGGAGCAGAGGTAAGTGGAGCCGTCCCGTCACAGACTCCGGAGGCTGGATTCTTTGGAATCCGGCCTCATTTGAGTCTGCAGTGGATTTCTCTAACATACTTACCTGTGACTAGCACAAATGCCACTGGGCCTAACTGGCTGAAATTCAGCAGGCTTAGTCAGATCCATGGGGGCTACCAGGTCACCAGGTTTCATTTATTTATCATACAAACTAAAAAGGTTATGGCCGTTTCTGTTTTCCAGTGCAAGTCAATGGGAAAATGTTTTAAAAAATGGCAATTAGGACAGCTCAAATGATCCGAGGCACAGCTCAAAGATCTGGGGTCCGTGCCCAGGTGAGCTCACATCTAACGATGCCCTTGCATGGCAGGCCTGGGTTAAAGGTTCAAGAGTCCTCCGTGCTCTGATTGAGCACAAATGATACTATATTTATTACAGTTGGTGAGGACTCTGCTGAATTCTGAATCATGATTAATTTGTCACAGACTCTGCTGGCAATTTCATTGCTTTTCACAGATCATCATGTCATGCATACATAAAGCAAACCAGTTTATTTTCTGTAAAAGGAACAGTGAGAACTCAAAGTTTAAGGGGTTCTGTTTATTATTTTGTACAAATAGCACATTCCAATCCTGTTAGTTCAAATGTTGCCAGTGTGAACCTCTAAATGATGACTGGATCCTGTGAACCTACTTCGCCTTCTGAAACGCTTTAATATGTTTTGGTTGCAGAAACCCTTATTGAAATGACCTCTGATACCCTTGTTGTCATCAGTTTGCAATCCCCCCCCCAAAACCACCTGTAACCAAAGCAGGTTCAAAACACTCTTTAAATGGCTTCTTAGTTTCATAAGAAACTGCTGCAGGGAATATATACTAAAAAAAACCCTCAAGAGTGTTCTTTTCTGTTAGCAATGTTTACTTCATGACAGAACTGTATGAAAGGGGCACAGGAGCACTCCTTTAATTAAGGTGAATCGCAAAAAAAAAAAAAGTTCCGCCATTATAAGCCTCAAACATCTACTGCTTATAAAAACACCTGTAGAGCTAATAACTTGACTCTTGGCATTCATAGTCTACCTGATGAGGTTTACAATCATGCAAAATTTCAAACCAATCCAATACAAATTGCCACAGATACAGCACGTTAAAAAGACTTGAAAATTGACACATCTGTGCTTTTTACTCAAGCTGCGGTTCCGCATATCATATATTTCCTTCACATTCTGGGGTAAACTACTGATGTACTTTATTCAGGCTTGTTGAGGAGGTGTGCCTTTCATTGGTTTGGTGAAATTCTGAGCAGCAGTTTAAGAATTATCAAGGTTTTTCTGTCCCATGAAAGCCTATGGCAGCAACTGCTTGCAAAGTTATTTCAGATATGCTCAGTTTCACTCTGAAGCTAGAATGCTGTCAGTACACTCCAGTATTTTGAATTCCCCTGTTCCTGGCAACATTCTGACAGTTGGGGGAAGGTAGCAGGGAACTGTCAACTGAGACAAGAATGAGGTAATTTTGAAGGCTGGGGGAATCACTGTCGCTGATGAAGAGAGGGAGGAAAAGGAAAAAAGCTATACTGGAATCCTGGGCAACCTTACTAAGAAGTAAGCTATTCTCACCAAACAGGGACATAACTATACATTTATAAGCATCTACTCGCTTAATGGCTTGTTTGTGTTTTGTTTGCTTCAGAACACTAATAATAAATTTCCTGTTTTAAAAAACTAGGGAAATCGAATGATAAAAAATCCTACAGGTTTAAGACCAGAGTTAAGGTTGTCTCAAGTTCCAGAAAGCCAAGAAATGGGAAGCTTAGGCTGATGCCTTAACAAACATACCCCGTGGTCAGTAATGATGTTGTGCAATGTCACAAAATGTGCTTGCTTACAAGCAACAAACAGGCATGGGTTAACTCACAGGAGGATTCCTCTAGCAATACAGTAAGCTTCAGATGCTTCTTAAAGCAATACAGGCCCAGGACAATGTGGGGCATCTTTGCTGGTCGTAGGCACTCCATCTTCCCCATCTGGATTTGGGTTGAAAGACCCAGGAAAAGTGTGGGTGCATGGAGGATAAGTTGTAAGCATTTGGATGTTTACTCATTTGGATGTTTTGCGTCTTTCCCCCATTTTCCCGTCCCTGTTAAATAAACCCTATTTCTTGTTCTATAAATTGCTCACTAGTTTTCCACCACCTGCTTTCAAGGAACAGGGGTCCTGGTGGGCTGGAGGCACTGCATGCTAGTCTATGGTCAGCATCTTTCTCCCTCATCCACTACTGTGAGCATGAACCCAGGTCCCATGGTCCCCCCCCCCCCAGAGTTGTTAGTAGGGAAGGTAGGGTTAAATTTGGAGGCATTGCTGGGACCTGGGTCCATGCGTACAGTAGTGGGTGATGGATTGATTGTTGTCTACTATCCTAAATGGTCCAGGCATCTAGCATTGTAGGCATAGCCTTCTCAAAATGTTATCAAGTTCAATTCACAAAAAACCTTTTGGTTTAACATGTTGTGTTAAGGGTCTTCCATGTTCACTCAAGTTCCAAAATGCTGGTAATTAAAGCTGTTAAGAGCTACACCCTTAACAGACATGTTATTTGGGCAATATGTAAAGTGTAATGGTAGCTTCAGCTGCATGATAGCTTCAGTTTCATAGACTCTAACTATCTATTCCAGCAAAAAGACAAATCTGGGACTTAGATTCACCACTCTGCCACTGACATCCATCCAGCTCCAAGGTAATAGTGAGCTGGAAATCACAGTATCGGATACTATACCACACCCTTCCCCAACCCGGTGCCCTCCAAATGTGCTGAACTGCAACTCCCATAATTCTCAGCCAGCTTGGCTATGCTGGCTGGGAATTATGGGAGTTGCAGTCCAACACATCTGGAGGGCACCAGGTTGGGGAAGGCTGTGATACCATATGCATATTTCCTAAATAACACATCTGTTAAAGGCAAGTTACAGCTTAGCTGTAATTTCCCTACATTTTGGAGAGTGAATATGGTAAGCCCTTAACACAACATGTTAAACTGGAAGGCATTTTTTTGTTAATTGAATCTCATTATAACTTTCTACTTTAGTGTATAATATTTTTTTCTACTACCTTAACTTTAAAAAAAAATATTTCAAGAAATGTGTGTTGCACCTTCCTTGACCCCCTCAAACAGATGGCAGATCGGACTAATATCCAAACTTGATATGTAGAGTTGTGTCATGAATGTGCGTACCGACTCTGTCTTAATTTGCACAAGAAGTATCCAGTTACAAAACAAACCAACAAACAGAAACAAACAGAATATTCCAAACATGTGTTTTTTATGTTCAGTCCACATAATGGTGAAGAAAGACTTGCATCTGTTTGTGGCCTCCCAAAAGAATTTCAGACACCAAGAAAGAAAAAAAAGAGGAGCCACATTCCTATTCTTATACTCACTACCCCCAGTCTCATGCTGTAAAGGACAGGGTACTGCCTGACATATAAGTTGTTCCTTTATTTCACAGTTACCTGCTGTGCTATCCAATCACATCTAATGCACAGAATTGAATTTGTTTATTGCACTTCTTTGTTTTTAGCATTTATATACTGCCTTATCTGCTAAAAAGCCAATATAGCCGGTGTACAACAATTAAAAATAACAATACTGTAAAAACAACCATTCAAAATGGTAACACATTAGAATGTTAAACCACACATTTTAAAAGGCTAAATTGAAAAGATGCATAGATTCATAGTGAGACAGGCAGTCTTTTAGGTAGCCAGGCCCTAAGCTGTTTAGGGCTTTAAAGGTTCATTCTTTGTAGACCTCCCATGGTTCAAGTTACTTTTACCTACACACTTCAAGTTGCAATCAGGAAAGAAAATGGCAGAAGTCTCACACATAGAACTGTGCTTTGCTGTTCCCATGTTTGTGTCTCTGTTTGGAAAAATAACATTGAATAACCACTTTGGAACCTAGTCCAGTAGTAACTCAAGCAATTGCCTTTCATTTATGTGACTAGTAGCATCTGATTTTGCCTTACAAGAGAGCTAGAAAATTGCAGAGTGATTTCAGTGTCCTGATGTGCTATGCTGACTCTCATCCATATTTATATTTGATAATGCAGTAACTGTGTTAAAAGAGTGCCCCAAAATGTTCTGCTTCTTGAGTTCTAAAGTTAATCTAATACTAAGCTATTTTTTGTACACTGATAATCATAGTTGATTCTGGCATTGTCGTTAGTATATATTTCAGTCCTTAACTTCCATTATAATCAGGATAATAATGCTTAGTCAACATTATACGTTAGCTGTGGAGTCATTACTTTGATATATCTCCTTGTTTCCTTTAACAAAGAAATTGTAGTAAGTATAAAAAGCTGTTTTATTGACTTCAGGCCATGACCTTATCTCTCTGTCCTCTCCTGAACCCTTCCCCTCGTTTACTTTTGTGAGGCATGCTTTCCATATACAAGAACAGACTGTGACTTCAAACTTTGTACTCGAGACAGTTAATCTGGCACATGGAGAACTGAAATTTGGAGGTGATGGGTTCCAAAAAAATGGGGACATGAGACAGCAGGGAACACTTCTAAAATACTTTTATTCATGTTTGTGTTGTAAGAAAATAAAAGCAGGGGAAGTAATTTATAGTGATACTAATGACTATTGGCATGAATAATTTTTAATATATTAACAAAGCAGCAGTCACACAACTACTGTAAACAATGAGCTTCTCTACTTCCATTGAATATTCGTGGCTCTGAAAAACACCTTCCAAATGCATGGAATATTGTGCAGGGTATGTTAAGTCAATGTTATGTTAAGTAGCATTACCTAGAGGTCTATTTTTAATTGGGACACTGAAATCAAGTTTGCCTGACGAATTCTTGGATTAATTCTTATATTGGCAACAATTTAAGTTGTGTGCAGCTCATAGATCAAATCCACAATAAAGGAATATTAACACAAGGTAACTACAAGTAGAATCATCCCTCTACTTCTCCAGTGGTAACTAGATGTGAAATCTGATTTCATTATCCTGTTGATACTGTATACAGTGTGGTTGGGGTTTTGGGTGTGTGTGTGTGGGATTTGATCATAAAAGGGACCGGGAGAGTGCATAAATCAGGCCTTTGCGCATATGTATTTATTCAATGAGCCCTCATGTCAGATGGTACCCGCTATCAGTTGGAGAAGACAATTCTGAACTAGGTGAATCAGTGGTCTGCCTATGCGTAAATCCTTTTCATGTGTTCATGACTTCATGTGCGTTTTTCAGGAAAAGTTTCCTGAGAGGATGCTAGATTCCTACCAGTTTTCCATTAATTCTAGGAAGAGGCAATTCAGACCTAGCATTTTTGCGTATATGCTTCTACATTTCAAAAGCACCCCTTGGAGGAAAACATTACATTGCAAGTTGTCATTATAGTTGAAAAGTGGCTCTGGCGATTTCTTAGAAATCCATTTGAAGTTTCTTGACTTACGCCCAAGAGCATTTTTGCACATCATGAAAACTGCCTTTGAGCTTCTCTGGCGCTATTCCTATACATGTATGAACATTGCTAATGCAAAATAAGTGGAAGAGAAAGTTTAGTTGGTGTACACGTTTTAGAGTGTTGTTTTTACATTCATAATACAGATACTGGATATGAAAAAAGTAAGTTTCAACATCTGGAAATACTTCAGATATAACTGGTGTGATCAAAACTAGTTTAAGATCAGAAATGTTTCTGTTGTCTAGTCCAGATGGAATATTCCTTGATCTCTTAACCATGGTTACATGATTAGGAGTGCCTTGTGGACTCACATGGTCCTTCCTCCTCACTCCTGTGCAAATTCCCTCCTCTCTTGCCTTATCAGAGTTAATTATGGTATGGTGTGTGATCTGTTCCTAGATTAATACTAAGCGTGGTTACCTTTACCTAGGATTTGTAAAATAATTTCAGACCCTGGTTTCAAATCATGATTAGTATTAATTGCTGTATAGATGTCACACTATACCATGTTTAATGCTGAAAAGGGGAGGATTTGCTCAAGAGGGAGGAAAGAGGGTGTATGAGCCTGTGGGGTGCTCCTGATCTCTTAATCATGGCTAAAAAATCAGGAGGCATTATGAGATGCTTTGGACTTAACACTAAACTATAGTTTAACATTATGTGCACAAGGCTGTGCTCTCCTTCTCTGACACAGGAGATGAGAATCATTTGCTTCCATTTTCAACCAGCCATGGTTTGCCGTTATATCCGAACTGGTAACTGCAAGCCAGGGAGTGAGGAGTGCATGAGCCTAAATTTTATTAATTTAACACTAAGCCGTAGAGTGAAATGAAATGTTGCCACTCACGTGACAAGACTTTCCTTTCCTGTGCTCCCTCCTGCAGCTGCCAGTCATTCTCTCTCCCCCCCCCCGCCCGCCCGCCCGCCCGCCGCCGCCGCCGCCACCCATCTGCTCTGTAGGGGCTTCCAGCCATCCAGAGCAACTTTTTACTTCTGAGGCTGTAGACAGGAGGGAGAAATACCCTCTCTCCTTTCCACTTACAAGCAGTTCCTTGGTGAGATACCACCCGTACTGGCTTACTTAGTGTAGTTCAGAACTGTGTTTGTCAGACCAGGTTGCAGTAGACTGTGGATGATAATTGGTTGTGCACTTTGTTTTGCTACAAACAGAGTAAAATTGACTCATGATAATCACCACAGATATTGAATTCAAGGTAATAACTTCTCTATAATATAGTAGTAGGTTGGCAAAAGTGTTTCATATAGTTTGCTTAAATTATATTTTATTTTTGAATTTTTTATCCTGATACATGTTTCCCTCAAAGCAAATCACAGCATCCCATAGAAACAGTCAAATCAATATCCTAAAATGTCTTGAGCTTCTATTGTAGGTTATAAGTTAATGTAGTTAATAGTTTATTACTGCCTTGGCCATTTTCTTAGAAATAGAAAGGTGGGATACAAATAAATACCATAAGATAAAACAAATACTTTACAACAACAACAACAACAATCATAATAGGCCTCTTACAGAGCAATTGTTTGCATGTCAGAAGCAAGCCCCACTGAGGTCAGTGGGGCTTGCTCCCAAGTAAGTGTGTACCCTGTATAGGGTTACATCCTTAGTATCTTGTCAATGCCATCAAAATTCTTTCTGAGGACACAAAAGGAATATTATTTTATTTGTTTATTTACAATATTTATATACCGTTTCACATCTAGAACAGATTTTGGAGTGGTGAATGCAAAAGAGATAACAGGAAAAGAATAAAAGATTAAAACACCACATTAAAATTATACTTTTTTAAAGAAACATGATGCCAATAGAAACCGTGACTAGTCAGTTAAGGAATGCCTCCTGGAACAGTGCTGTTTTCAGGAGGCGTTGGAAACAACGCAGTGTTGGTGCCTGCCTGACCTCTGGGGGCAAAATATAAATGGGAGTAAGAATAAAATATAAAATATAAATGGGAGTAAGAATAAAATCTCTACAAACAATGCTATGGATAATCATTTCAAAGATAAATGTAATTATCTCATATTGTATTTCTTACAGTTGAACTTGCTCTTTAAATGGGTGGATGGTGATTTGTTTGGGTTTTTGGCTGCTGTGTGTTCTAAACTTTGCCAAATTAAACCTGCATCCATGAAGTACTAGTGGTGTGGAAATCAACCAAACTATTTGCAAACTTCCATCTAGTGCCTCCTTGCAGTGGGCGAATGGAGATGTCAATGCCTGGTTACATTTGGCTGTTATTTAATGTGTTCTGGATTGCAGGTTGTTGTTTGTGTTGGGGTTTTTTCCACTGTTTTTTAAGGCAAGTATCAGAGTGAAGGCTCTTGTGAACAATTAAAGGTAAGCTGTGGGAACAAATTATTTTGTTGTTTTTCTTCCTTTTCCTCATCTGCTTTATATTTAATGCTTATCATAAACACATACTAATCTTAAACATTCAATTGGTGAAGGCAAATTAAAGAGACATGGCATAATTTGCTCAGGATTTAGCTTATGTTAGCAAAGGGCATGAATATAATCAATGCTGTTTTTAAGTAACTTTTAAAAAACTTGGTGAAAACAAACATAATAACAGGAACATGATTTATACATTTCACCCTCCCAATTTGCACTTCTTCTTCTTTTTAACACTGTATTCAGATATATTTTACTTCCACTCACCCTGGGCAAGATTTTAAGTACCTGTGGAAACATTATCTCAAACGGCTTGTATAACACCAATATCCTATCATTTTAAAGAAATAATGAGGCAGTACTCCCAATCCCTTTTTCCTTGGGGACCATGTCTTTTTAGATGGTTAGCCTGAGGCCCAGGACTGTCTTGTTTTTATTGATCTTTAAGCTGCACTGGGAGCCTTTCCAGCTAAAGAGTAGAGTAAAAATGCTTTAATAAATATTACATTAGATTAGGGGTATAATTGCTGGTCCACATTGCGTTGTTCTCTGTTGAAGCTAATTATGCATATGAGAGATGGATGCTGCATATAATAATGATCTTTGCCTAAGCCTTACTTAAAAGGGAATATCCTTTATCAGTTTTGTTAATAAAATGCATATTAAGGATGTTTTATGGGCAATTATGGCTGCAATCCTAAGCACACTAACTAAGGAGTAAACCTTACTGAAATAAATGGGACTTACTTCTGAGGAAATGTTCTTTGGATTCCTCTGTAAGCAAAATTGAATGGTGTAGGGCACAATCCTATCCAGATAGTCGGCAGCCTCTGAACTCAGAGGCTGCTGAATATCCAGTGCAGGGTGGGAGGAGAGTGGCAGCTCCACGCTCTAGCCACCCTGCATTTCTGCTAGATGGGCCATTTTGCCCATCTAGCAGTGGTGCCTCAGAGGGGCAGGGAAGGAAACTACGGCAGCCATAGGAAATGGCGTACCACAGCCACCCTGGCCTCCTCCCCTCCCCGCCCCCTGGAATGCCCCATTTCCCCCATCTCTGCACTCCATTTTCTGAGTGCGGAGGGGTAGCTGGCACGGTTCTCTATGTGCCTGCTCTGAAGGGGGGGGGAGGGGAGTGCGGTTTCCTAGCCGAGAGCCCTGTCTCTGAGCTGGGAGCCAGGAAACCAAACTATCCTATGCCACCCCCCACCCGTCCTGATGCTGTCTGGTGGACATAGGATTGCGCTCTTAAGATCGCTTACTGAGGCATGTTAACAGAACTGGAAAGGAAGTAGTGCTGAACATTTATCTAAATTAGGCAAAATGAACCTAAGTGCATCTCCTTGTTTAGAGATCAAAGGAAAATCTAAAACAAAGGAGATGCTTACTGAGTTATTTGTACTGTATGTATATCATACTGACTTTAAAATATGGTGCTACTGCTTCCAACTTTCCTGCTAGCTAGTCTTTTGTCAGTCCTTCCAGTAGGAATAATCCATGTTGGTCATCTTGTGGTTATAGCTGTGTGCTCTAGTACTTTACCAGTGGCCCATGTTTTTATATACTTAACATCCTTGTGTTTTGTAAAGGAAAGGCCTGATTAACTATGCAGCATTTTGCATTGCAGTATGGGAACTGTAAGTTCTAATGCTTTGTCTGGTACCAATTTTTCCCCCCTTGCTGCCAGTATCAATCCCAAGAAATCCTACTCTGAATGTTTTAATTACAGTTTGGGGAACATAAGCCCAATTCTTAGAAAAAAGGTTGAGAGAGCATTTGGTTTTCCTTATAAAGTTCATTTTTAACACAAGCAGCTTCAATTAATTTGGCATGTTTTCTTTCCATTACTACAGATGCATTGGTTCAGATCTGGCAAATTGCATAAAACCTTAATTAACATATTCAAAGTTAGATAAAGCTCTATAAGTCTCCTCCTCATAAATGGGAAGCTTCTATACTTCAAGGTCAGATTTTGTATGTATCTCTCTTTGGATTAAATGCCTGCTGCTTTTAATTTGGTCAAATGAGAATTGTGAAAACTGCTTATACATCTCAAACACCTGTCAGTTTTGATCTGTGAACAGAATTTAAGGATTAATTTAAAAGCACAAAATCCAGTTATGACGTGCTTGGAAAATGACTACTGATTTCTTCTTAAAATCAATGCAAATAATAAAATCTTAATTTCTTCAGAAGTAAGAAAAAATCCCATTTTCTCTTTCTTAGATTCCCCACCCCACCCCCTTTCCATCTTTCTCAGCTCTCTTTGTGTCAACAGACCAGTGATTTGGGCCCCCTGTTGCTTCACTGGAACACTATATTTTATATGTCTGTGTAAGTTAGGCAGCAGTGTGAAATGGCTTTTAGCATTGTGTTTATAGAGTTCTGGAGGCTGGGGTTGGGTGTTGCATGTTTAGTTTGGTTTTAATCAGAGTAATTTCTCAGCTACCTATATTTTTCTGTTGTACTAACTTACCTGAAAAAATTACAAACATAGAAGTAGGGTATAGGGGTTCCTCCTTTCCCATCCCCAATCATTCCCAATATGTATCCTCAGAGGATGCAGTTCTAGGTCTGGCAGTTGACCCCAGGTGCCCAGATATTAACCTAATTGAAGAGTGTTTTCTTCTGCATCTAGCTGATTTAATCAGTAGTTTTCTTCACTCTTACACAGCTATGCCACGAGCTCGGGTTATCCCATGTTCCAATGCTGTTGCTGTGTTTCTTAGCCCCCCCCCCCCATTGCACCTCAAATCATTATTGCTGACCAAACACCCAAAAGGTGAGGCTTGCCTTGGGGAAGGTCACTTGAGCATCTCCCCAAGGCAAGACTTGTCTCCCACTCCGCCTCCTAATTTCTGTTGTGTTGTCCTTACCTGCTGAGCTTCAATGCAGCTCCTGGTGACGGCTGATGGGGGCTTGGCATTGTAGCTTACATTCTTCTTTTGTGTGTGGCCTGCTCCCTAGTGAAGTGCATGTTCAGCTCACACAGACATAAAAGTAGTATGGAGTGTTCTGAGAACTGTCTGGGAGCATTGTGCCCACAGTGAGACTTGACCCTTTTTCTAGGGGGTGGCTGGGGTTCTCTAGGTATGCTCCTAGGCTATTGGGCTGGTGGCCTATTATGATGGTAAAATCAGTCCTTCCATCCCCGTTTGGCATATGAGTGGTGGTTTGCAGGCTGCTGCTGTTAGGGCTCCCAGCAGATTCAAACTTCTTTCTGAGATAGGCCTGGAGTTTGTGTCTTCAGGTAGTATTGCTCCCCTCCTCTTCCCTTGCACTACAGGGCTTGTGGATAGGGAAGCATCTGGCGTGGCCTTGCTCTAGTTGCCCATGGATGTGTGTGTGTATGTGTGCATGTGCAGGGTGCAAACTGGGTCATGTGGGCATTCTGTTGTTGCTGTGAATTGATTGGTGCCTTGGATACTACAGGACTGTTGACAGCAAGCAACATCATGGATGGCTATGCATTTGTCATGTTTGTTGAGGGAGTGGCAGTAAGTATTGCTACATTAGCTCCTATTTCTTCTGCTATTCCTGTGTGTTTGACTTTTCTTCTGGGAGTGCACAGAGTAACATCATACTAATATATCCATGGCATGGTAGCCACCAGTCTAGCAGGACCAAAGGATCAGGCTGTAATAAATGATGGATTTTCTACAGCGCATTTGATGCATAATTGCATAGCTATCGCTTTTGGTCCTTAAATTATTTGGTGCTGCATTTCTCTAATGTTTTCTAATGTCTAATATAATTCTGAATCTATAAAACATATCTGAGTAGGAAAGGTTGGATGCTATTTGCACTTCTGGAGAGAGAAAAAAGCTTCTGTTTGCTAAGTCAAGTCCCCAAATGACACTAACTTTCTTGAGCAACTACAAATGCAAACCTTTATGCTGAAATGTGTACAAATGAAATTGAAGTTAATGCTTGCAGTTCAGCAATATTTGATATAAAATAATCTTTTAGTGCTGCAGCCACCTAGGGAACATAACCAGCAGCATGTATTTTCTACAGGAAACACATTGAAATGGCAAGGAATCTAAATCCTAATACTTATATACTCAGAAATAAATCCCACTGAGTTCAATAGGATTTATTCCCAGTTTAGTCTGTATAGGATTGCACTGTAAGTGAATTAAAAGTTCCATTTCGTTTGACAATCTCAGGCCATTGGACTGAGTCTCTTTGTGAATAAGAGACAAGGCCAACACGGGTGCCACCAGTCCCTGAGGGCATGAACCAGCCAATCAGCTCTTTCAGAGTCCTTTGGTGTGAGTTCTAATTACCCTACAAGACACTAAACAATATGATTTTATATGCTAAGTTATGCTTGATACTTTTAGGGAGCAATCTGGAGGGGTATAGGATAGTTCGATTTCCTGGCCCTGAGGTTGGAGACAGGGCTCCGACCTTAGAGTCAGGAAACCACACTCCCTGCTCCCTCCCCCTCATAGCTGGTGTGGAGAGAACTAGGCCAGCTACCTCTCTGCGCTTGGAAAATGGAGCAAAGCAACGTGGAAAAGGGGGTGTTCCCGGGGGCAGGGAGGGGAGGAGGCTGGGACGGCTGCAGTATGCCATTTCTGATGGCCATATCTGAGTTCTGATGAACTCAGCCTCTGTGTGAGGAGGCTGTCTACTATCCACATAGGATTGTGCTCTTAATGTTCTTCAAGTAGGAAAGTTAGATTACGGTTGAGAAGAGAGTAAATAAAAACGATATATATTTAAAGCTATCCCCTTTTAAAAAAACAACCAGAAAAAATGGGGAAGGGTGGGAATGCATTTTCTTTTGAAGGCTTCAAAATTTCCTGAAATTTTACATGTCTAGATAGTATGATATTTATAGGGAATAAAAATCATTATAAAGCTATAAAAGGACAAAATGCCCACAGTGCTCTGAGATAAAGATGTGTTTGAGAAAATGGAAAAGGCGAATAAAATGGAATTCCAGGAGGGGGGCAAAAGTAATAACAGTCCATTATTTCCTCATGCTTGTTCCAAACCCTCAGTGATACTAGCATTATCACCTTCGGCTGAAGTGGAGCTGCAGTTTCTGCTACCTCTGAGTGCCTTGAAAAGCCAGGACTAGTTATATAGGGAACAGTCTGTCTTCTAGGCAGAGATGATTCCCATACACATTCTAGCACCATTTTCTGTTACGTTGGCTGGAAAAGCCTACTATTCAGTGTATAATATTAGTATTCTCTCAAAGTGGGACAGACAATAACATTAAAGACATAAATAATAACATATTGGATAAAATTTAGGATAAAATGTACAGACTGCATTCTCTGCCCTCAAATGGTACCTGAAGTAGAGTACAATCCATAATAAAGATCAGTTTAACATCTTTAAATACAAAGATAATAAAATACCAAAACCAGTCATTAAAGCATAACATCTAAGAAAGAAAAGAAAAAGGGCAAAAAAGCAGTAACATCAAATAACAGAACCAGCCAGCTAGGAATGCCCTTTGAAAAAGCCAGTCTTCAACAAGTAGATCTAATGAGCTTAAACTACAGGAGGGTAGATTTTGGTTGAACATTAGGAGAAACCTCTTAAAGTTAAAAGCAGTTTGCAATTTACTTGGGGGGCTGGTGAGCTGTCCCTTGTTGGAGGTCTCCAAGCAGAGTCTGGAGAGTCATCCGTTGGAGGATACTCTAGCTCTAGATTCCCTTTGATTGTGTGGATCACAACAAACTGTGGCAAATTCTGAAAGAGATGGGGGTACCAGACCACCTTACCTGTCTCCTGAGAAACCTGTACGAGGGTCAAGAAGCAACAGTAAGAACCAGACATGGAACAACCGATTGGTTCAAAATTGGGAAAGGAGTACGACAAGGCTGCATATTGTCACCCTGCTTATTTAACTTATATGCAGAGTACATCATGAGAAACGCCGGGTTAGATGAATCACAGGTCGGAATTAAGATTGCTGGGAGAATTATCAACAACCTCAGATATGCAGATGATACCACCCTAATGGCAGAAAGCGAAGAGGACCTAGTTGGAGGATAACATTTCATGAATCAGATGAAGTGGACTCTAGTCCACGAAAGCTTATGCTACAATAAGGTTGAAATCCTATGCATGTTTAGATAGAAAAAAATCCTACACTCCCAGAATGTTGGGAGTTGTAGGACTTTTTTCTGTCTAAACATGCATAGGACTGCACCCTAAGTATATTAGTCTTTAAGATGCCACAAGACTTGTTGTTGTTTTTGCTGTGGCAGACTAACGTGGCTATCCTGCTGGAAGTTGTTACTAATGGGAGAAGGCATTCCCTAAGGTACGCAGGCACCGGGCTGAAACATCAGGCTCAGTGTGCTAGGATTTGATTTTCAAACATCTGTTCATTGTTGGGCGTTTGCCTTTAATCAACAACATGCCTTAGTGTTAAGGCTTGGAGAATTGCCCATTGAAAGGGAGGGGATTCTCTGACAATGCATACAGAATTTACTAAAGCTAGAGATCCCTCTATAAAGAACTCACAGCTCCAAGGATACAATGTACTAGCTTCTCCCAGTCCATAGCACTGTGTTCCTCGTATCATGTTCTTAACGTTGCCTTGCCATAAAGGAGATGACAAAATTCTGTTTCATGCCTGCCTTTAGTAGAGTCACTACAGGAACTGACATCTTTTTAAAAAAAACTGATTAGAGCAGGGGTCCCCAACCTTTTTTGGCCTGTGGGTGCATTTGAAATCCTGACAAAGTGCTATGGGCACCAATGACAAAATGGCCACATGTAGCCATGGCTACTCACAAAATGGCCACCACGGAGGGGTGTGTGGCTGCTTACAAGATGGCCACTGTGAGGAGGTCAGGTCAGAAAGATGACAAGACTGCAAAATAGTTCAGATATGAAATAATTTACTAACAAAAAACAACAACATTATCAACAAATAGTTATAACAGAAATAAAAACATCCAAATATTCCTGGAAGAGAAATACAATCAACAAACATTCCTGCCATAGAAGTACAAACATCCAAATTTGCCAGCACAACCATAGCATGCACAGAAGGATCAGAGGCATGGATCATCATGATTTTTTTAATGGGATTTCCCTTAAACCAACCTGAACTTTCAGATCATATTGCAGATCTGTGGTTTTAAGGTGTTTTGGGGGAGATCTAAGGATGGACGAAAGTCCCTTACCTGGTCCCGCAGCTGTTTTCGGTGGGGGGGAGGCGCTCCGTTTCTCCCCCCGAAATTCTTGGCGGGTAGGGAGGCTCCCCGCTGAAATTCTGGCCGGGGGGGGAGGCGCCCCATCGCTCCCCGCCGAACTTCAGGCCGGGGGGGAGCGCCCTATCTCCCCGGCTGCGAAAGAAAAAAGTTATGTAAAAAAAAAAAAACACCTGATAGGCTACGTAACGATTTACATAGCCTATCACGGCTAGATTTTCAAAGTCAGCCGTGATAGGCTACGTAAATCTTTACGTAGCCTATCACGGCTGACTTTGGGGGGAAAAAAAAAAGCACGTATGCAAATGGCGGCACCCATGGGCGCCGCCATTTGCGTTCCTTATTTGAGCACGGGTAGTCTACGTAAAGATTTACATAGACTACGGCGAAAATAAGGGCAACGCAAATAGTGTTGCCCTTATTTTCGCCGTAGTCTACGTAAATCTTTACGTAGACTACCCATGCCCAAATAAGGAACGCAAATGGCGGCGCCCATGGGCTTTTTTTTTCAAAGTCAGCCGTGATAGGCTACGTAAAGATTTACGTAGCCTATCACGGCTGACTTTGAAAATCTAGCCGTGATAGGCTACGTAAATCGTTATGTAGCCTATCACGTTTTTTGTTTTTTGTTTTTACTTTACTGGGAAATGGCGGCGGCGGCAGCCGGTCGGAAGACCGGCCGCCGCCAAAACGTCTCTGAACCACTGCCAGGACCCGCCACCGAGAGGAAAATTCACACGAGGTAAGTCCCATCCCGGGGGAGTGGCGGGGGGGGTGGCGGAGAATTTCCCCACCAATTTCGGGGGGCCGAATGCGTTGGCATTCGGCCTCCCGGAGATTCGTGGAGAAATTCTCCGACATCCCTAGGAAGATCACATGTAGAAATCATGAGTAAGAGAGTGCCCATTTTTAATCCTTCTGGGAAGCTCAACTTTAAAAACAACAATGAGGCTTGTGTGGCACTATAAAAAAAAGAGTGTTAACACGCTAGTATTAATTGGTGTATGCTTTCATTGGCTATAATCAACTTCAGTCACACACAGAGACACTCCATACTGAGTGAACACACACACACACACACACACACACAGAGAGAGAGAGAGAGAGAGAGAGAGAAATCTGCCAGTGAGGAGTCTCTGAAAACATGGTGGAAGGATAGAGCTGAAGCAGGGATGCCCCTCTTCCACTGGAGAACAGACTTAAGAAGGGTGAGAGGAGAGCCAGGAAAAGTGGAGTGTTGGGGTAGATAGAAACAAAATTGAGGGAAGAGAGTAGGGAAATGCCCTAGCTTTGCTCACGTCAGTTCCCTACTGCATGAAATACCAATCCTGGCAGCCACCACCAGCAGAAAGGAGTTGGGTGGGCAAGCAAGCAGAGAAAGGCTCTGTCTTTCCCACTCCCTCATAAAAGGCCTCCACCACAACGCACTGCAAAACAAACAAACGGGGCTGGGTGGAGCAGCCAGTGAGCCCAGAAATCTAGCGCACGCAATTAACAAAAACAGCACAGGCGTGTGAGCGAGCACGCAGCAAAGTCCTTAACTTTACATGTGTTCCCTACATGCACCAAATAACATCCAGAGTGCCACAGAAAACACAAGGAGGCTGCCATGGGGGAGAATGGGAAATGCCCCCGCATCACCACCACCCCAAATACAAAATCCAGGAAGCAACACGGGCAGATGAGTGAACAGGCTGGAAATTCCATTGCTTTACGCACTGACCCACCCCCAGCAAACAAACAGAAGGGCACAGAAGACAAGTACCGCACCTCTCAACACACAAAAAGAGTTGGAGACCAAGCCCCATCCCCCTCACGCCCAAAAATGCAGACAGGAGGGTGAGTAAGCTGGCAGGAAATGCCCTCCTTTTGCCTGTGGTCCCCTCTCAGATGGAAATGACCCCAGCCCACTCGGTCCCATCCTCATACTAGTGGTTTGCATTCAAGGGGAACACTTACCTTTCCCTTCTGACATAGCCACCCACTGCTCACGCATGTTCCTAGCAGACACAGAATGGGTGTAAGGACAACGTAGCCTATTACTTTGGCCAATCAGAGAGCAAGGGGATGTGTCAAAACTGCAAATAGAGGCCCATAGACTTAAAAACTTCCATAGACTTAAAAACGCAGAGCGACCAGGAAGTTAGCAGACATGCCTTGTATACATATAAATCACCTTGAAGGCACCATTAAAGGCCTTGCAGGCGAACCTGTGCCCCCAGGAGCCCTGTTGGGGATCCCTGGATTAGAGGATCAGTTTAGAATAAATGGCTACAATTAAATTATGTCTACTGAATACCAACAGGTTGGAGAAGGAACATAACAGAAACAAAATAACTGTTAATTTGGTCTTGTTCAGGATCTATATTAATTGAATTCTAGACACCTTGGGTAACTAAGCTAAGTCTAAACAGGCAAGCATCACTACAGACTGAAATGTAAATTGAAAGCTATGGAGGGAGCAATCCTATGGCTGCTAGTCAGTGGCTAGACGGCCATAGGATATGTAGTTTTCCAGGAACCAGCCTTTCCCTCCTTCTGCGCTGCCTTGCAGGCAGCGTGGAACAGCCCTGTCCTCTGCGCTTGGAAGAGGAGTGCGGAGCAGCCAAAACGGGGCATTCTGGGGGGCGTACTGGGGCGGGGAAGGCGGAAATGCCAGTGAGACACATCCTATGTGTCGTCCGGCAGCCTCTTCCCCCGCCCCGCCTTCCCATGGCTAGACAGCCGAAATCGGCTGTCTAGCCGCGGATGCAGGGCAGGAGAAGCGTGGAGGGAACGATCCCCTCCATGCTTCTCCTGTCCTGCATTTAATAGGCAGTCGCCTTTGAGTTTGGTGGCAGCCGCCTATCCCCATAGGATTGCGCCCTCAATGTTTTATTTAGGAAAAGTACAAAATTAAGAAAAGTAACATAGTGTTTATATGAGCGTAATTTATAAGCTTTCTTTTTGATTACATTATTGACAGTGAAAGAGAATGTAACGCAAATATAAGATTAACGAAAAGGATTGCAACTGACAAAGCTGGCGCTGCAAATGTAGTGAGCAAGATAAACTGAGCTTTTAACATTGTTGTTTGAATAATATGACTCTTCTTGAATACCGTCTTGCATTCTACTTGCAGTTTAAAGCTAAGCTAAAACATGCTAGAATTGTTAGCTCTCTTTTATTTTCTCCTGCACATTATTTGAATATAAAAAGCTAAGCTAAAGCATTACTGAGTTCCTTTAGGCATCAGAAAGAAAAGGGTTAAAATTAATTGCAAGTTCTAAAGACCAAGAGTCTAAAGGTATCCATATTTACTAACATCTTTGGGCCCAATAATCTAGTAAAAATCAAAGCCAAAGCAGCCAAAGAGCGAAGCAGAGGAAAAAAGGCAGAAAAAGCCCAGAGCTTTTGTACATTTGTTCTGGCCAGAGGTGGGGGCCCAATGAGTGATGAGACAGCCATCTTCCAATCAAAAATGTGGTGCGTGGGTGGTTAGACCATCTGTTCACCAATCAGAAGTGAAGTTTCTATCTTCCAGTAATCTCATGTTTTATGCTCATGTGTTTTGGGAATAACTCCGGTGTTACTGCTAACAGGTTAATTTGAAACTTCTTTAAATGTTGCTAAAAGTCTATCATCTGGGCATGTTACCTTGATTCTGTGTTTCTCTTCAGTACATCTTCTTTGAACTTCTGGCATCTTTGGTCATATTTGCTCACATCCACCCTAACGTTCCCCCCACTCCCGATCATGGCTTGTACTTATTGGTATGGCTCCCCTCACCCAACAAGTGTCGAGTAAGGACGTTCTCTTCGCAGGTGCACAACACGAGATTCTAACAGCAGTTCTTTCCTCCTAGATGGTGTCTGAGCATGCTCTGTTCTTCTGTTTGTTTGCGTTACATCAGCATCTCTGCCAGCACAGTTGTTCGTGATGTTGCTATTGATCGGCAAAAAACATTTGCAAAAGGCAGCTGTACTTTTTCTTCTTTCAAAGTCAGTCCTGCAAAGTCTAAGTTAGAGATATTATAATGCCATAATATTAATTAGCATAGAATCACAATTTTGGGGTTGTCTTGCCCAAGCAAGTCTGGACTATAAGTATGAGGTTTTCTTAAATATGAGTTTGGGGTCTTTTAGGGGGTCTTCTTGTAGGTCTCCCCCAAGCCCTCATTCAGACCATTCAACCATTTCAGATCAGATTAGCCATACTCAGTTTGAACTAGCCTCTTCAGTGTTTTGTTAGCAAAATTATTTAACCTTCCCAGTGCCAGATCAACAAAACCCACCAAAACACCAAGTTATTCCCGAAGGCAAACAAACACACACACAAAAATGGAGGGGAACAGAACACCATATTTACAAAAGCTGGGTGAGTGGGGGCTCAGTTTCCTTGTTCTGAGGCTATCAGGTAGCTGGCCTTTCATCAGTACTGCCAGGTTTCTCTTTCCCCTCTTTCTCCTATCCTTCTGATTAGGGCTTGTTAAAGAGGGGTAGGCACTTCACAATGCTGTTTCTGTTTTTCCCACTCGGAGGTGTGGTGCAGGGTTTTAAGAGTGGGAAGAGGCATCTGGACATCGACTGTTACCTCCGCTCCTGTCTTCCAACTCAGGAGCCATCCGATTCATGGCTGCTGAGGTCATTTAGAGCCACTGCCTCTGCTCCTTGGAAGGAGCTTAGTGCTTGCCCTCCATCTGCTCTTCTGGCTTGGTATCCTGCTTCTGGCATCATTACTATGTGGCTGAAAATTCTGCCTTATCAGTGAGGCTAGGAAACTGTCCAGTGGACCAGGGATCAAGGTGATAGCAGAGGAGCTGTCCAGCAAAGGAGACACACACAGTTCAGCAGGATAAGGTGCTATTTCAGCAATGGCTCGGGCCCAGCTGAGTAGCTGTGTCACTGGCTCATGTGTCCAATCTATTCCTAGTATGTTTTCGGGGCTCTGGTCCAGAGCACATGAGGTCTAGCTTCCTTGTGTAGAATAGGACTCAGGAATGGGATGCGGGGTCATGTGGATCACCATGGCTGGCTCTGTCATTGTGAATACCGAGGGGTGATTGCCTCATTAAGTGAAGAAAGGCACCCTGCAGCTCGAATTGCTAAGGAAGTAACTGAACTTATGTGGGGCCCTAATTTGGGTAGGTTGTGGGCATTGGGGTGAAGGGGGTGGTGCACCACTACATGGTATATTTTTGAAACTATAAGGTTTTATTCTGTGTTAGAGGTAGAATTGCAAGCTGCTACTTCCTATGGAAGCTAAATATATCTTTCTGGCAGTTGGAAAAATAGGAGAAAAAAATGAAAAGAAAATCCTTTCAGTAGTGAAAAGATTAACATTGTAGAAAACAAATGTTATCAACTTATCAACAAATATTTATGGCAGACAAAAATTGTAACCGTTCTCTATAGACAGCAGAAACTGATTTTATTGATTTGTGCATCCATCCTATATATTTCAGCAGGCGGTGGGGTGGGGGGAAGAATCATTTTTCACTGATACAGCTGATAGGAACCCATCTCAAAAAGACATGCAAACTAAGTGGAATCTTGATTTAAAAATCCATACTAAATGACAAGCCATAATTTCATGAGCTCTTTTAGGTTCTAATTTTAAAACAAACCCAAGGATTCCAATTTTATGTTCAAGAATACGTGCATAAAATATCTGTCACTTCAAATGGCTGCAGGGGTTTTGTAAGCTAGAAAGAAAAAGCAGGTATCATCTGTCTTTTAGGCTGCAATTCTATGCTTGCTTACTTGAGAGTCTCACTGAACTCTGTGTGACTTAAGCCTGAGTAAACCTGTATTGGAAAGCACTGTTAGTTGCTTAACTGAAGTTACACATTGGAAAAGGTTAATGGTACAAACTAACGATCACTGCTGCATGAACACTTGTACACTTGGGCTCCTCTCCTTCAATTTTAAGCAGGGAATTACAGTGGTATAGGGGTGTGTGTGTGTGTGTGTTGCATTTTCAGGTACAATGAAGATCCCTGTATGGAAAGAGTTTCTAGTAATTTCAGCACTTTTAATATGAAAGCTTTGGTGGGATTTTTGTTTTTTGTAGTTACATGATGCCAGGAGAGAGGTTTAGTAAATAATAATGTTAATTATAATGTTATAATTATAATGTTAATCTTAAGTTAATAACATGCTTGTGCTATCATGTGACAAGCATCTATTAGGAATCAAAGCATTCAGTATCCCCCATCTCCCTCTCTCTCTCTCTCTCTTATATATGTATATCCCATTAAGAAAGATAGATAGATAGATAGATAGATAGATAGATAGATAGATAGATAGATAGATAATGTCCCTTACAAGGGTATTCAGAGCATAGGAGGAAGTCTGGATCTGTAATTATGTTGAGGTTAGTCCATACATTTACATTGCACTTCATGTATTTAGTTTGTAAAGAACCCTTTACATTATTAGCTCCTAACATTTGAATCAGTGGGATGAATTCCAAGATGTGTTCCTGGGCTGTTTTATACCTTGTGTTAGCGTTTAAGAGAAAAGCAAAACTAAATCCAAAGATTTTCTGCTTGCACAAGTAGATGCATGAGAACGGCTATAGAAACAATGTGATAGCATTGCATGAGCTTTTGTACATGCTCTTGTATAATACTTTCACAAGTGTTTACAGTTCAGCATTAGCAGATATTTTACTTCTACTCATTGTTTTTTGGATCCAACCCAAAATATTAATTTGCAGAATATTTTAGGCACATTGTTTATTATCCACTTAATACTCCTAACAAGAGTATGTGAATGTTGCTTGGGAATTATGGCTTCATTCCTAACTAATATACCAGTGGGAATGTCCTCTCAGGGGAGTTCCATTTCCACCTGCAGAAGAGATGGAAGGCAATTTTTGCCAGTTCTCCCTCCCCCTTGCAGCCCTTTGGGTGACCCTCTGGAGCGATGGGGGGGGGGCAGCACAGGAGGCTGCAAAGGGGAGAGGGAATTATTGAAAATTCCCTCCCTTCTCACGCCTTCCTGTGGAAGCCTCCACTGGATCAGAGTCTCTCCCACTGATGAAAAGAGCTCTTCCATTTGCAGAGCATTACTTAGGACTGCATCTGTAATCAGTCATCACTAGTGTAAAGTCACAAAAAATGGAGAGGAGGTAATAACCAACTGGCCCTATTAACCTAATAGATAGGGGGGAAATGAATATTCTGCAACTTTAAACTGAACAGAGCTAAAAGCAAAAGTGTGTGTGCAGTTATGAAAAAAATGATCTGTTATGCTAGCATTAATTGCTGGATTCTGATAATACCTGGTGTTCTATTGGACAAGTTAAAAAAAAATCTTGGCCAGTTCTAATAAGAACCTAAGAATAGCCATAGTGGATCAGACCAAAGGCCTATCTAGTCCAGCATTCTGTTTACACTGTGGCCAACCAGCTGCCTACAGGTAGCCCATACACAAGACATGAGCACCATTATAGCACCCTCCTGCCTGTGTTCTCCAGCAACTAGTATTCAGAAACATACTGCCTTTGATACTGGAGCTATTGTATAGCCATCATGACTAGCAATCATTGATGGCCTTATCCTTCATAAATTTATTTACTTCCCTTTTGAAACCATCACTAGTAGCCATCACTACATTGTCAAACATACATTGTTTGGTCCCACTGGTGAACCAGTGGCATTGACTTATTTGTTTTAGGGGTGGGGGGAGAGGGAAGGAGGCTGTAGGAGGCTCATGATAAATTGTATCCTGGTCTCTCTGGTCTTCTCCCCTCCCCACCCATCGGAATGCCCCCTTTTCCCCATCTCCAAGATCAATTTTCTCTCCACCCCAGCTGGGAGGGGGTGGAGGGGGGGTCAGATCTCCTACTCCCCCTTCCAAACTTGGAGTGCTGTCTCCAGATTCAGAGGAGGGAATCCAAACTATCTTATGGAACCTGGTACACAGTTTAAGGGTGCAATCTTATGGCCTCTAGACAGCGGCTACATGGTCATAGGATTTTTCTTTTTTGGGGAGCTGACCTTGGAGCCAGCACTCCCAGGTTGGTTCCCATAAAACTGCCCCCTCGCCCCCTCAAGGAGGCACAGTTAATCCCCAGCTGAACTCGTAAGAGCAGCTTGGAGCAGAGGGAAAGGGGGCGTTCCTGGGGGTGGGGAGGGGTGGGCTTGGTGGAAGCGCTGGTACAATGCGTCCTATGCACTGTCTGGCCTTCTCTCCCCCTCTGTCTAGACAGCCGAAATCGGTCGTCTAGCCACAAATGCAGGGTGGCTGGATCGTGGAGCAGATCCCCTCTGTGCTCCACCTACCCTGCATTGGATAGTTGGTCACCTCCAAGTTCAGAGGCGGCTGACTATCCCCATAGGATTGTACCCTAAGAGACTTATAAGTGAATTACCAAAAAATCCAAGTTTGGCTGCAATCCTGTGCACATTTAGCTAGGAGTAAGGCCCATTGAACACTGTGCTGTAAGTTAAGTATTATTTTGAAGCAATACAGTTCTATTATTATATAGTTAGCACAATTGTCATGGAATGTAATAGATAAAGAATATGTTATGCAGAAGTAGCTTTGTTATACAGCAGATCTTCTTGGCTCCTCCCTAACCAAAGAATAGGTCTTGTATCTCCAAGTAAAGAAGGCTGGAAATTCTAAACTTTGTGGGCATGTACACTTTGACTACTGCAGGGCAGAGTGAGAAAGAGCCCTCATTCTTCCATTTGCTGTCATATAGTGAAATAAAAGGATTTCACCTAATGGCAGTTGGAGCTTCAAATAGATTGTCAGTTAATCAGTCAGAAGACAATATTTGACTGATCAATTAACCAACATCTGTCATTCTACCAATAACTGTTACAGTTATATCATCATTTAAGAAAATAAAAGGTCATGGTAATTAGGTTGATGCAGGGCTCACATCCAGCACTGAGCTGCTTATACAGTGTTATGTCTTCCCCCACTGAGCAAACAGTTGATACTGTTAAATTTGAAAGTGATAAATCACCTCTTGGGGGGTCAGGGCAGTATGTGTGCAGTGCGTCCCTGGGTGCAGTCCTTACACATATATGGCATCTAGAAGGGTGACTTTTTCCATGGAAACCTGTTTTCAGAGGGATTGACAGTGACAGTTGCTTGCTGTATCCAAGCAACAAATTGTATTATGTGAACATGTAGTCAGGCTTTTAAACAGTAAAATTATTTCTGACACAAGTATGCATCCACCAAAGTCACAGCACTGTAATTAGACATGGCTAGATCGGACAGCCCCTTCATGGATCACTGCCCCGTTGTGGCGAAGGGGCTTGCATAACTCAGTGAAGCCATAAGCTATGCCGTGCAGGGCCACCCAAGATGGACAGGTCATGGCAGAGAGTTCTGACAAAATGTGGTCCACTGGAGAAGGAAATGGCAACCCACTCCAGTATTCTGGCCAAGAAAACCCCATGGAACATATCTCAAGGCTAAAAGATATGACGCCGGAAGATGAGCCCCTCAGGTTGGAAGGTGTCCAATATACTACTGGGGAAGAGCAGAGGGAATTTCCAAGTAGCGCCAGAAAGAGTGAAGCGGCTGGGCCAAAGCCGAAAGGACACTCAGCTTTGGATGTGTCTGGTGATGAAAAGAAAGTCCGATGCTGTAAAGACAATATTGTTTAGGAACCTGGAATGTCAGATCAATGAATCAAGGTAAGCTGGAGGTGGTCAAACATGAGATGGCAAGATGGAACATCGACATCTTGGGAATCAGCGAACTAAAATGGACAAGCATGGGCGAATTTAATTCAGGTGACCATCATATCTGCTATTGTGGGCAAGAATCCCTGAGAAGAAATGGAGTAGCACTCATAGTCAACAAAAGGGTGGGAAAAGCAGTACTGGGGTACAATCTCAAAAACGATAGAATGATCTCAGTACGAATCGAAGGCAAACCATTCAACATCACAGTAATTCAAGTCTATGCCCCAAGCACTGAGGCCGAAGAAGCTGAGGTTGATCAGTTCTGTAAAGACCTACAACACCTTCTAGAACTAACACCAAAAAAAGAGGTCCTCTTCATCATAGGGGATTGGATTGCTAAAGTAGGAAGTCATGAAATCACCGTGATCAGGCAAGCATGGCCTTGGTGTACAAAATGAAGCAGGACAAAGGCTAATAGAGTTTTGCTAAGAGAACACGCTGATCATAGCAAGCACTCTTTTCCAACAGCACAAGAGGCAACTCTGCACATGGACATCACCAGACGGTCAATATCACAATCAGATTGATAATGTCCTTTGCAGCCAAAGATGGAGAAGCTCTATGCAGTCAGTCAAAACAAGACCTGGAGCTGACTGTGGCTCAGATCATGAGCTGCTTCTTACAAAATTTCGGCTTAAATTGAAGAACGTAGGGAAAACCACTAAACCATTCAGGTATGACCTAAATCATACAGTGGAGGTGAGGAATAGATTTAAGGGATTAGACATGATAGACAGAGTGCCTGAGGAACTATGGACGGAGGTCCGTAACATTGTTCAGGAGACAGCAACTCAATCCATCCCCAAGAAAAAGAATGCAAGAAAGCAAAGTGGCTGTCTGATGAGGCTTTACAAGTAGCTGACGAAAGAAGGGAAGCGAAAAGCAAGGGAGAAAGGGGAAGATATATCCAACTGAATGCAGAGTTCCAGAGAATAGCAAGGAGAGACAAGAAGGCCTTCTTAAATGAACAATGCAAAGAAATCGAGGAAAACAATAGAATGGGAAAGACTAGAGATCTTTTCAAGGAAATTGGAGATCTCAAGGGAACGTTTTGTGCAAAGATGGGCATGATAAAGGACAAAGATGTCAGGGACCTAACAGAAGTAGATGAGATTAGGAAGAGGTGGAAAGAATACACAGAAGAACTATACAGGAAAGTTCTTAATGTCCCTGATAGCCATGATATTGCGGTCACTGAACTTGAGCCGGACATCCTCGAGAGTGAAGTCAAGTGGGCCTTAGGAAGCATTAGTAACAACAAAGCTAGCGGAGATGACAGTCTTCCAGCTGAGCTATGTAAAATCCTAAAAGATGATGCTGTTAAAGTGCTGCACTCAATATGCCAACAAATTTGGAACACTCAACAGTGGCCACAAGACTGGAAAAGGTCAGTTTACATTCCAATTCCAAAGAAGGGCAACGCCAAAGAGTGTTCAAACTACCGCACAATTGCACTCTTTTCACATGCCAGCAAGGTGATGCTCAAAATCCTACAAGCTAGGCTTCAGCAGCATGTGAACCGAGAACTACTGGAAGTACAAGCTGGGTTTCGAAGAGGCAGAGGAACTAGAGATCAAATCGCCAACATTCGCTTCATCATGGAGAAAGCAAGAGAATTCCAGAAAAACGTCTACGTCTGCTTCATTGACTACGCTAAAGCCTTTGATTGTGTGGATCACAACAAACTGTGGCAAATTCTCAAAGAGATGGGAGTACCAGACCACCTTACCTGTCTCCTGAGAAACCTGTACGAGGGTCAAGAAGCAACAGTAAGAACCAGACATGGAACAACCGATTGGTTCAAAATTGGGAAAGGAGTACGACAAGGCTGTATATTGTCGCCCTGCTTATTTAACTTATATGCAGAGTACATCATGAGAAACGCCAGGTTAGATGAATCACAGGTCGGAATTAAGATTGCCAGGAGAATTCTCAACAACCTCAGATACGCAGACGATACCACCCTAATGGCAGAAAGCAAAGAGGATCTAAAGAGCCTCTTGTTGAGGGTGAAAGTGGAGAGTGCAAAAGCTGGTTTGAAACTCAACATTAACAAAACTCAGATCATGGCATCTGGCCCCATCACTTCCTGGCATATAGAAGGGGAAGAAATGGAAGCAGTGACAGATTTTATTTTCTTGGTCTCCAAGATCACCGCAGATGGTGACTGTAGCCATGAAATTAAAAGTCGCTTGCTCCTTGGGAGGAAAGCTATGGCAAACCTTGACAGCATAGTAAGAAGCAGAGACATCACCTTGCCGACAGAGGTCCGTCTAATCAAAGCTATGGTTTTCCCAGTAATAATGTATGGCTGTGAGAGCTGGACTATAAGGAAGGCTGAGCGCTGAAGAATTGATGCTTTCGAACTGTGGTGCTGGAGAAGACTCTTGCGAGTCCCCTGGACTGCAAGGAGGTCAAATCAGTCAATCCTAAAGGAAATCAACCCTGAGTGCTCATTGGAAGGGCAGATACTGAAGATGAAGCTCTAATATTTTGGCCACCTAATGCGCGGAGAAAACCCCCTGGAAAAGACCCTGATGCTGGGAAAGACTGAAGGCAAAAGGAGAAGGGGACGGCAGAGGATGAGATGGCTAGATAGCATCACCGATGCAATGAATATGAACTTGAGCACACTCCGGGAGAGAGCGGTGGACAGGAAGGCCTGGCGTGTTATGGTCCATGGGGTCACGAAGAGTCGGACACAACTTAACAACTGAACAAGATCGGACACCCATGCAAGAATTTCTTGGAGTCCACACAAACTAATACTGGCTCTTGGGGAACAATTGCAAAAAGCAAAATCATTAACTTTTCTCTTGGTTTATTTCCTTGTTTGTTGAAAGACAGACTGTGAGGTGTTAAGACCTCATGTCTCAAGCTGGATGTATAACTGTCCTGTAAGTTTCCATTATAGGGTTTAAAAGAACATCCCAGTCACAACTGTATGGAAGAGAGAAAATGGCTCTAAAATTGGCTGATACAGCACTTCACTACCTGTGAATCTCTTCTGCTGAAATAGCGTATCAGCCCCTCCACTGTTTTTTACACAGTTAGTGCTACAGTGCTTCTACTGTGTTCAGTACTCATGCCAGTACCCTTTAACTTCTTGTTTGTTAGAGCCTTTACTTGGATGGAAAGAGTTTCTTAATACTCTAGTTGATTGGGAAGCTGAAACTCACAAAACAACTTTGAACCCATACTTTTCAGTGCCAACAGAAACCAATTGTAGAGGAGGCAACACTGCTCCTATGCCAGCAGACATATCCCCCCCCCCCCCCGCCATGTATTTTTCTCAGTCTGGATCACCACTCATACACTCTCGTCTGACCCTGGCTCATTACCCATATACTCTTTTTCATACACAAACACACACACATATGCAGCCACAGCCACCTTGACAGGCATCAAGAAAGGTATGCAGCCACAGCCACCTACAGGCACCACATTGCTTATTCCTACTGTAGAGGAAATTGGCGCTCCTGTACCCATATTTACTTTATTTATATCTTACTCCACCTCAATAAATAATTCCTTAAAGATACTAGCATCACCTGAGTTTATTTCTCTAATCAATGCCTGAAAGATCTCATCATTGTTCCCTCTAATAGCAAACCCAGGTGATTGAGTGCCTGTCAACTTGGAAGCAACACGAGGCCACTAGAAATAAGGTAGCTGCTTCTACATACTTGGGACTCCCTAGATACACAAAAGTAGGGATGTTTGTCTTTGGGAAATCCATTCCATTCAAGCCTGATAGATTTCTGCAATGTGTCCAATCCAGTAAGAGTGGGCAGACTGAATGGGGGGGGTGGACTCCAGGAAAATTTTGCACACATTTGAAGACCCCCACACACAAATTGCAATATGTGCAAATTGCCACCATTAAAAAAACAACCCAAAAATCTGTGTGCTGGGTTGACTCGCTACAGAGTGAGTCAGCACCAGCAGAAGGAAGTGGAATGAAATCTGTGGGGCCGAACCAGAAAAAATCTTGTCAAGCTTCACTCCCCAAATGGAATCCTCTGACATCCCTACACAGAAGTCCACGAGTTTGTGAAATAAAAGAAAATGTCATTTAAACCTCCCTGAGAACTGCTGGACAGGAACCTGTCAGCTTAGACAATGTTTGTTTGTTTGTTTGTTTATTCATTCATTCATTTTCTATACACTCAATAGCCACATTTCTCTGGACAGTTCACAAAAATACACACCACAATACAAGGTAATAAAAACATAATGTAAAATCTCTAACATACAAAATTTAAAACAATTTAAAAAGCTCAAACAGTTACAGTTATATGCGTGTACAGTCCCCTAACTTACTGGTGTTGGGGGACTTCAACGTACATTCGGAGGCCATCCTCACAGGAGCGCCTCGGGACTTCATGGAGACCATGGCCTCCTGGGAGCTGCACCATATTCTAACTGGGCCCACCCATGTAGCGGTCATGCACTAGACCTTGTGTTTGTTTCTGGAGAAGTGGGGAGTGATCTGGAAGTCGGTATATCCACCACCCCCTTGTCATGGTCAGATCACTATCTGGTGACGTTGGACTTCTCGGTTCCACAACCCCTCCGCAGGGGTGGAGGACCCATTAAAATGGTCCGCCCCAGCCGTCTTATGGATCCAAATGGATTCCTGAACGCGCTTGGGGATTCTCTGGGGCATGCCAACGGCCACTCGGTCAAGACCCTGGTGGGTGGCTGGAATGCCGCAATTACTGGGGCATTAGATCAGGTGGCTCCGAAATGCCCTCTCCCCCTGAACAGGGCTCGGACTGCACCATGGTTCAATCCACGGTTACGAGCTCTGAAACAGGAGGTGAGACGGCTAGAGCGCCGGTGGCGGAAGTCTCGCTCCAAAGACGATCAGACACGGGCTAGAGCTGTATCTTCAGCCTATCACGTGGCGGTGAAGGCAGCAAAAAAGGAATATTATGCTGCCTCCATCGCATCTGCAGAGTGCTGTCCCAGGAGGCTGTTCCAAGTGGTCCGGAGCCTGGTCGGTCCTGTGGCTCCGGAACCACTGGAGCATTCTAAGGCCTCCTGTGAGGCCTTGGCAAGGCACTTTGCAGATAAAATTGATCAGATTAGGTGTGTTACTCTGCACGCTGTGGATACAGTTAGCGAGCAAGTGGCAAACCGGTTTTGTGGGATCGGTTCCAGCTTCTTCCTCCTGATGAAGTGGACAAGGTGCTTTCATCGGTATGGCCGACCTGCTTACTTGATCCTTGCCCATCTTGGCTCATTATGAGCTGCAGAGAGAGACTGGGTGAGGGGATCAAGGCGGTGGTGAACGCCTCCCTTGAGGAGGGAGTGATGCCATCAGCCCTCAAGGAAGCAGTGATAAGACCGCTCTTAAAGAAGCCCTCCTTGGATCCTCAAGTTTTGAACAACTTTCGCCCAGTCTCAAATCTGCCATTTTTGGGCAAGGTGATTGAGCGAGTGGTGGCGGTGCAGTTGAAGGCACACTTGGAAGAAACTGATTACCTAGACCCATTTCAGTCGGGTTTCAGGCCTGGGCATTGGACAGAAACGGCCTTGGTCGCCTTGGTAGATGATATGAGGAGGGCTCTGGATAGGGGTGAATGCTCCTTCCTTGTTCTCCTCGACCTCTCAGCGGCTTTCGATACCGTTGACCACGGTATCCTCCTGGACCGCCTGGAGGGGTTGGGCATTGGGGACACCGTATTGCGGTGGTTCCGGTCCTTCCTGTCCGGCAGGTACCAGAGGGTAGCACTGGGAGAGGAGGTTTTGGACCCGTGGCCACTTACTTGTGGGGTGCCACAGGGTTCCATCCTCTCCCCGATGGTATTTAACATCTATGTGAAGCCGCTGGGGGCGATCATCAGGAGGTTTGGGGTGCAGTGTCATCAATATGCGGATGACACGCAGCTCTACCTCTCGTTTAAATCTTCACCAAGGTTGGCCGTAGAATCCCTGTCCAAATGTCTGGAGACGGTGAGTGGCTGGATGGGGAGGAATAGGCTGAAGCTGACCCCTGACAAGACCGAGGTACTTTTGGTGGGAGACAAGAGGAGGCTGGGGGTAGTTGACCTGGTGTTGAATGGGGTACGGCTACCCTTGAAAGACCAGGTCCGCAGCCTGGGGGTCATTTTGGACTCCCAGCTGTCCATGGAGGCTCAGGTGTCAGCTGTGAGCCGGACAGCGCTGTATCAACTCCATCTGATACGGCGGCTGCGCCCCTTCCTTCCCGACCATCTGCTCCCATCGGTAGTACATGCCCTGGTCTCCTCTCGTTTAGACTACTGTAATGCGCTCTACATGGGGTTACCCTTGAAGACGGTTCGGAAACTGCAGCTGGTACAGAATGCGGCGGCTCGCCTGATTAAAGGCAGCCGCCGGCGAGATCACATCACTCCAGTGCTGAAGGAGTTGCACTGGTTACCAGTTGTTTTCCGGTCCAAATTCAAGGTGTTGGTTTTGACCTTTAAAACCCTATATGGTTCCGGCCCAGCCTATCTTAAGGAGCGCCTCCAGCAGCACCAGACAGGCCGCTTAACAAGATCAGCCTCGGATGGCCTTCTCTCTGTCCCATCAGCCAGGACAGCTAGACTGGTAGGGACGAGGGAGAGGGCCTTTTCTATGGTGGCCCCCACTCTGTGGAACTCCCTCCCTAGGGAACTCCGTCATGCCCCCTCTTTAATGAGCTTCCGTCGTGCATTAAAAACGTTGTTGTTCAGGCAAGCATTTGGGGTGGGTTAGGGTATTTTAGAAAATGTTTTTATTGTAGAATTTTATTGTTTTAAACTGTTTTTATTGTATGTTGTACATCGCCCAGAGTGGCTGGGTGACCAGCCAGATGGGCGATTAATAAATTTAATAATAAATAATAATAAATAAATAAATACAGTGAGATTAAAGCAACTGACATAAATGCCCCATTATATGCCATATAAGTGCCTGGGAGTAAAAGACAGTCTTAATCTGGTGCCAAAAAGATGACACTGTTGGTGCCAGGTGAACCACAGTGGGGAGAGCATTCCATAATCTGAGAAGGCCCTCTTCCTTGCTGCCACCTTCTGAGCCTCCCTTGAAGGAAGTGCTTGGAGGAAGGCCTCTGATGTTGTTCGTAGCATCAGAGTAGCTTCAGATTCAGGTCAAGAGAGGCACTCCATCAGGTATCGCGGTTCCGAGTTGTGTACGGCTTTATAGGTTATCAATGGCAGTTGAGCCTACAGGGGGCAACCAGATGTCAGGCAGAATTTAGCCTTCTTTAGGCATTCCAGATCCAAGGCTAGTAACTACGTGAGCAGGGGCAGCATGCTAGCACACTTCTCTTCCCTGTGTGCTTACTATCCTTGGATCTGGAATGCCTGAAGAGGGATTTTATGAGTCAGTCAATCAAGTTGATTGATGAAAGAAGTGCAGGGGGTGGGAGGAGGGTGAGAGAAGGTGCCCACCCCCCCGGAAAGACCTGAACCAGCACTGCAAGGCTCCGGTTCCAGGCTGCCTGGACCAAGGAACAGGAATACTCCTCTAAGTGGGTGGGTGTACCCTGCAACATTTTGTTGCAGATCCCACTTGTTCTCGCTAATGTTAAACTCAAGTTTAGCGCTTGAATTGAGTGCTTATCAGTTTGTATTCTCGACTACATACTCAGGAGATGCCCTTGGTATGCAGAAGAACATAACATTTATGAATTAAAAGAAAATGACATTTAGGGGGGAAAAAACCCAGACAGCCTGACAGGAACTTCTCACCTTTAAAAACATATGGGACATACACGACCACCCCATGTTGCCTGGATCCCTCATGTTTTTACCCCCACGTTGCCTGCATTGCACTTGTACTTCTTGAGGGCAACTGTGTATGAATCTTCCCTTGAATCTTGCATCTTGAATAGCATCTTAATAAAAATTTTGAAAAATGAGGTGCAGTACAAGTGGCATGTCTTTGGTAGGTGCTGTAGTAGTAGAGTTTCAACATGTCTTCACTGCTAAAATTAGTGGGAGGTTTCTTCCTGTAGCATCTTTCAGATATTAGCATGGCTGAACAAATTGCAGCCAGGTTGTTCCTTTGTACTGATAGATGAGTCATTTGTGTTGAAACACACACGCATGCGCGCGCGCACACACACTTATCCCTTCTGTACTAAAATGCTGAATGTGTATTTAGCAATGTGGAAAGGCAACTGATAGAATTCTAAGAAACATTTGTGTGCCCTTAGCTCACACTTAACCTTTGCTTGTGTGAAGATAGCAAATTTGAACAGCGATAAGAAAGCAACAAAGGAACGGAAGATTACAGAGATCTGAATAATGTTATTTATATCTCCTGTTTCTAGCAGACCCTAATCCAGGTGTTTACTAGTGTCTGCCATGTGATTGGATCTGTGATCACATATATTTGCTTAGTAAATAATAGCCTAGCTTTGGGTACATTATAGTTAAATGTAATTCTTTTCCTGGAAAGTTGAGTAGTATCTTTTCAGTGAAACAACTGTGACTCATTTTAGTACAAAACAGTAGAGCAATCAGAGTGCATTGTGATTAAACTGCGGGGGTGGCACAGGATGGTGTGTGTGTTGCAGGATGGAATGATTACTGTTGCATAGTTATACAACAGCTCTGAGAATAGCTATCATCATTATTCAGAATAGCTCCATAGGATATCCTCCCACGATAAATCAAGTGCAACTACAGCCCATCTTGTTGTGGCTTATAATACGGTTTTCGCATCTAAAAAGTATTACTGTTCTCAAATTAAAAACAAGTTTCTGTTGTGCTTGAACATTTTGATGAATTACTAGAATAACTGGAATTAGCTAATATTTAATACCTTATGAATATCTAGCAATGGCTAATACAGTGTTTTGTCTTCCTTTTCCTGTTTTGTTTTGTAAATTGGAAACGGGTGTAATGTTGCACAATAATCAGCACCAGTTGGGTTTAATTAGCTGTTTCTATTTTCTAGAAGATTTATCCAGGAGAGAAGAAATACCTCGACCCAAGTAGGTTGCATGAAAGACACATGCTGCTGGTACTACGTCAGATTATTATTTTATAAATAAAAATAGATTATTAGAATGTTTCCTATTAGAATCATAATAGGTTAGAAAGCATCTAAAGAGAAGAAACATCCTGTTTAATGTTACATCATATTTGACCATTTTTTCCTTCCTCTTGATTTGTGTCTGGAACACCTAGTACAGTTCATCATTGTATTTCATTGCTAGTGGCCCATAGATGGGAACCCAGGAGGCTGCCTTCAGACTGTTTTGTCCATCTAGCCCAGTATTGTCTGCTTAGACTGTCAGCGGCTCTCCGGGGTTAGACAGAGACATTTCCCATCACTGGTAACCTGGTCCTGGAGATATCAAGATTGAAGCAGTGAGGTGGCCAAGTTTGCTGATGACACCAAATTATTTAGGGTGCTTAAAACAAAAAGGAACAGTGAAGAGCTCCAAAAGGATCTTTCCAAACTCGGGGAATGGGCATTAAAATGATAAATCAGGTTCAGATGTAAGCAAATCTAAAGTGGTACAGTTTGGGGCAACAAATGCTAAATTTATTTATTTATTACATTTCTATATGACCCCATAGCCAAAGCTCTCTGGGCAGTTTACAAAGATTAAAAACATTTAAAATACTGTATATAGAGATTAAAAGCCATTTACATAAAAACACACACAGACAATATACACAAATACAACATATATGTAAGAACAACTTCAAGCCATCAACCATAACTATAGACAAATCCAGGATCGCTTAAAACTCATCATATGCTACCAAATGCCTGGGAGAAGAGAAAGGCCTTGACCTGGCACCGAAAAGATAACAATGTTGGTGCCAGGCAGGCCTCATCAGGGAGATCATTCCATAATTGAGGGCCACCACCAAGCAGGCCCTCTCCCTTGTTGCTGTCTTCTGAACTTCCTTTGGGGTAGGCAGCTGGAGGAAGACCTTAGATGTCGAGCGTAGCATATGGGTAGCTTCACGTATACTCTGATGGGATCTGAGCTGTTTGTGCCAGACCAGGAAAGGGTTCACGGGGTTGTGATGGATAGCTCTATGAAAATGTCAGCCCAGTATGGAGCTGCTGTGAAAATGGCGAATTCCATGTTGGGGATCATTAGGAAAGGAATAAAAAATAAAACTGCCAGTATCATAGTGCCTTTATTCAAATCTATGGTGCGACCACACATGGAATTCTGCATATAATTCTGGTCACCACACCTCAGAAAGGATGTTGTAGAGCTAGAAACAGTGCAGAAAGGGGCAACGAAAATGATCAAGGGCCCAGAGCAACCCCCCTATGAGAAAAGATTACAACAGCTGGGACTGTATAGCTTAGAAAAGAGGAGAGTAAGGGGAGATAACTCACTGGAAAAGACCCTGATGCTGGGAAAGATTGAAGGCAAAAGGAGAAGGGGACGGCAGAGGATGAGATGGCTAGATAGCATCACCAAGGCAATGAATATGAACTTGAGCACACTCCAGGAGAGAGCGGAGGACAGGAAGGCCTGGCATGCTATGGTCCATGGGGTCATGAAAAGTCGGACACGACTTAACAACAGCAACAAGGGGAGATATGATATAACAACAAGGGGAACCGCCCAGAGAGCTTGAACCGCCCAGAGAGCTTCGGCTATTGGGCGGTATAGAAATGAAATAAATAAAATAAAATAAATATGATAGAGGTGTACAAAATTATGCATGGTGTGGAGAAAGTGGATAGGGAGACATATTTCTCCCTCAGTTATATTCTAACTCAGTTCATTCATGAAACTGAGTGGTGAGAGATTCAGGACAGATCAAAGGAAATTCTTCACACAGCATACAGTTAAATTATGGAATTCATTACCACAAAGTATAGTGATGGCCATCAACGTGGTCTTAAAAGGGGATTAGATAAATTCATGGAGGATAAGGCTATCAATAACTACTACTTATGATGGCTGTATATTATGCCTCTCAATACCATTTGCTGGGGAACATGCGTGGGTACTGTTGTGCTTGTATCCCACTTGTGGGCTTCCCATAGGCATCTGATTGGCCATTATGGGAACAGAATACTAGACTAGATAGGCCTTCAATCTGATCCAGCATGGCTCTTCTTATTTATTTATTTCATTTCTATACCGCCCAATAGTCAGAGCTCTCTGGGCAGTTCACAAAAATTAAAACCAAAGAGCGCACAATAAAACAATACAAAATATATAAAACATTAAAACCACAGTAAACAATACAACCAGAATAAAACCTAGCAGCAGTGCAGGGATTTAAAATACAGACTTAAAACAGCAAAGCTAAAACCATATGTTCTTTTGAACCTGTGACCATCTGTATGCAGAGCATGTATTCTACTGCTGAGCAATGTCCTTCCTTGGTGTTTATTTCATTCTGAAAGGCAGAAACTCACAAAGGGCATTTCATGAGATGAAAGGTTGCAGAAGCAACAGAAATATTTATTTCCGATTCATTGTGATTTAAGAATTCAACAGAATGTGTTTTTTTTTTTAAATTAAAAGCAGTTATAGGCAATCTGGAAAATTACTTTCCATCTGTTATAAGGTTTTGCATGTTTTGTTTCTTGTAACTTGTTTAGTTCTTCAAATATATTGACAAGAACTGGAAAGTCAGAAGTAAAGATACTAGGGTGGTTTTGTTGGGATTTAATCTGAAGTATAATCTGAAGTACATTTATATAAAATACTAATAATTGAAGCTTGCATTCTGTAACCATTCGTCATTGCTCTTAATTGCTATCAAAAGCAGTCTCTTCCCAAGTTCAAGTTGGCAATGAAACCCACATATTCTAGCATTCTGTTCAACACACAGCGTGTGCATCTATTATGAGCTAAACTTTGTGCTCCATGCTTTGACTGTGGGTGCAAAAATGTTCTGTGTTCAGATCTTCCCAGTATATCCTGGACAATGAATGTGCCAAATTTCTAGGTAGCCTGAAAAAGGGACCTTAACCAGTTCCCCATTTTGAGGAGAAACATATAACTGTCCATCCCTCAGACATTTCTGATAATCAGGATGTCTTGTTCCAAGTGTGTTTCAAATGTTTGCTTTCTGGTGGATTAGAAATTGGATGGAATTGGACATTAGAGCATTACAGAAGTCCCCCTATGTGGAAAGCAATGCTGACTCCAGGATTTTGAGGGCCCTCGGGCAAGACAGCCTCAATGCTCCAACTCCCTCAGTGGCTCTGCCTTCTCACCACCATTGTCACCAGTTGTTATTGCTCCTCATCCTCTTTCTCATCATGACTATGATTACTTCTTGCTTGACAAACAGAGAGCCAGTGAGCAAGTAGGCAGTGGCTCCTCCTCACCACCACTGTTGTCAGGGTCAGAGTGAGAAGCAGGTGAAAAAGCAGGTTGCAATGGTGAAAAGGAGGAACACGTCCTTGGGGTGCTTGTTGGTGGGCCCCTGCTGGGGTGTGGGCCCTTGCAGATGCCCAGCCATGCTTACCCTTGGCGCTAGCCCTGGTGGAAAGCAACTGGGATATTATGCCATAAGAATGTTTAGCCAACCATGGTAAAAATGAAGTTCACTTAGAGAGCAATCCCGTGGCCACTAGACACTGTCTAGAGGCCGTAGGATTTTTTGGTTTACTGGCTCCAAGCTTGTTGACAGCGCTCCGAGCCTGGAGCCAGGAAACTGCGCTCCCCACCCCCTTCCCCTCATAGCCTGCGCAGGGAGAATCGCGGCGGCTGCCTCTCCATGCTCATAAAATTGAGCACAGCAAGGGCGAAAAGGGGGCATTCCCGGGGGTGGGAAGGGGAGGAGACCACGGCAGCCCCTTTATGTTGCTTCCTATGGGGTCTTTAGGCCCATTCCTGCCCACTCTCTGCAGCCCTGGCTAAACAGATGAAATCACATGTCTAGCCAAGACTGCAGAGCAGGCAGAGGATCCCCCTCCATGCTCTGCCCGACCTGCATTGGATAGGCGTCAGCCTCCGAGTTTGAAGGCTGACTTCCGTTTCAGTAGGACTGCACCCTTACCACTGTCACATGAAATTAGATTTCCCATTTAATTAGTGTAACACAGAGAAATTATTCACAAATTAGAAGCACAGCCTCCCCTTTGCCATGTTCTACCATTTGTAACTGCAAAACGTATCACTGCAGTGCTCTTTTAAAACAGCGCAAAAGCCAAATCCTCATGGAAATGATAAAAAAGACTGCATTTCGATTTCTGACACCTGTTATTGCCCATCATATTTCATCACAGTACTCCATTGTTGTTGACTTCCATTCTCTGTGATAGGGCTTGGGACAGTTGATGGAAGCTCTGCATGAAGGTGTAACAGACTCTGTGATTACTTAGAAAATGTCCCCAGTATTTCTGCTTACCTTATTCTTAAGCTCTCTCAACAAATGTGGCAGTCAACATTTATGAGATTGAAAACTCTATATTATCCTAAAAGCCAGCCAGATATAGTTGTATCTAATCAATATGTACTACTCCAGTTTGGCTTCCTGCTCAACTCATATTTTTGTGCCAAGCTTATTGCTTCTTTTTTGTTTTTCTTCTCAAAAGTACATGGGAAGAGCCTTACTGGATCACACCAAAGGCTTTTCTACAGCATCCTGTTTCCCACAGTGGCTAACCAGATGCCTCTGGGAAGCCCACAAGCAGATAATGAGGGCAATAGTCCTCTTCTGCTGTTTGCCAGCAACTAGAATTTAGAAGGATACTTCATATCATGGGAGTGGGATCAAGGGGTAACATATCTGAACAGCAACCGTGTGCCTCTACGTTTCGTAACAAAAGCTTTATAATCAGAAAACATAAAAGAGGCTATTCTGTTGTATGAGTTAATGGGGACTTCTTTTTTCTTCACATAGTTTTAGTTATAGAATACATTTTTCAGAAGCAGTTCTGTTTTCCAGCCAATGGATAATAAAGTGTGTGTGTGTGGGCAGTGGGTGGACTGCTAGTATCAGTCTGAGCAATATAAATGTTAAAACATTGATTATGACCTATTTCACTTTTGAGCTGTATTTAATTCTGGCAAAAGGTACAAAATTACCAACCCTGAAATTTATGTAGTCTCTCTTTCAGTGCAATCCTAAACATGTCTACTCAGAAGTAAGTCCCACTGTATTCAGTGGGGTTTACCTCCAAGTAAGTGGGAATACCCCTTCATGGATCACTGCCTTGTTGTGGCGAAGAGGCTTGCGTAACTCAGTGAAGCCATAAGCTATGCCGTGCAGGGCCACCCAAGACGGACAGGTCATGGCGGAGAGTTCTGACAAAATGTGATCCACTGGAGAAGGAAATGGCAACCCACTCCAGTATTCTGGCCAAGAAAACCCCATGGAACGTATCACAAGGCTAAAAGAGATGACGCCAGAAGATGAGCCCCTCAGGTCAGAAGATGTCCAATATACTACTGGGGAAGAGCAGAGGGAATTTCCAAGTAGCGCCAGAAAGAGTGAAGCGGCTGGGCCAAAGCCGAAAGGACACTCAGCTGTGGATGTGTCTGGTGATGAAAAGAAAGTCCGATGCTGTAAAGACAATATTGTTTAGGAACCTGGAATGTCAGATCAATGAATCAAGGTAAGCTGGAGGTGGTCAAACATGAGATGGCAAGATGGAACATCGACATCTTGGGAATCAGCGAACTAAAATGGACAAGCATGGGCGAATTTAATTCAGGTGACTATCATATCTACTACTGTGGGCAAGAATCCCTGAGAAGAAATGGAGTAGCACTCATAGTCAACAAAAGGGTGGGAAAAGCAGTACTGGGGTACAATCTCAAAAACGATAGAATGATCTCAGTACGAATCGAAGGCAACCCATTCAACATCACAGTAATTCAAGTCTATGCCCCAAGCACTGATGCCAAAGAAGCTGAGGTTGATCGGTTCTAGGAAGACCTCCAACACCTTCTAGAACTAACACCAAAAAAAGAGGTCCTCTTCATCATAGGGGATTGGAATGCTAAAGTAGGAAGTCAAGAAATCACCGGGATAACAGGCAAGCATGGCCTTGGTGTACAAAATGAAGCAGGACAAAGGCTAATAGAGTTTTGCCAAGAGAACACGCTGATCATAGCAAACACTCTTTTCCAGCAGCACAAGAGGCGACTCTACACATGGACATCACCAGACGGTCAATATCGAAATCAGATTGATTATGTCCTTTGCAGCCAAAGATGGAGAAGCTCTATCCAGTCAGTCAAAACAAGACCTGGAGCTGACTGTGGCTCAGATCAAGAGCTTCTTGTTGCAAAATTTCAGCTTAAATTGAAGAATGTAGGGAAAACCACTAAACCATTCAGGTATGACCTAAATCATATCCCTTATGAATATACAGTAGAGGTGATGAATAGATTTAAGGGATTAGACCTGATAAACAGAGTGCCTGAGGAACTATGAATGGAGCTCTGTAACATTGTTTAGGAGGAAGCAACTAAATCCATCCCCAAGAAAAAGAAATGCAAGAAAGCCAAGTGGCTGTCTGATGAGGCTTTACAAGTAGCTGAGAAAAGAAGGGAAGCGAAAAGCAAGGGAGAAAGGGGAAGATATATCCAACTGAATGCAGATTTCCAGAGAATAGCAAGGAGAGACAAGAAGGCCTTCTGAAATGAACCATTGTCAGGGTGGACACTGAGCCCATAGAATCCCAGAGTAGTTCTGATTCTGAGGAAGAGCAGTCGCTCCTGGGAGAGGAGCGCGCTCCTCTTTCCCAGGACCAACAGCTGACGGAGATTCCTCCCAACAGCATTCCTAGTTTAGTTAGCAGTCCAGGGAGTGACCAGGCACAGATAGCAGACTTGGTGGATGCGCGACGCAGACGCAGAGAGCGGCGCCAGATGGAGGGTGCGGAAAGGAGGCGTAATGCCAGGTTGGCGCGCAAACAACGGCTGCGCCCAGAGGATCCAAGGGAAAAGGGGAGGGACTCTCCCTAGTCCTTAGGTTCAGGGGTCTGCCAGTAATTCCCTTTCAAACGGGGACCAACCGTTCCAACGTAGGGCATAGGTACTGTGCTGCTCAGATCTAGTTGCAATCAGTATAGTTGTTAAGTTGTAAAAGAAGAATAAAGCTTTGAAAGGAATTCCTTTGTCTGTGTCTGGACTTTGTCTTTGTCTGTGTCTGGCTACTGGATTAGATGGAGAGAGGCCTCCAAGGAGCCCTTGACAACAATGCAAAGAACGCGAGGAAAACAATAGAATGGGAAATACTAAAGATCTTTTCAAGGAAATCGGAGATCTCAAAGGAACGTTTTGTGCAAAAACGGGCATGATAAAGGACAAAGAAGGCAGGGACCTAACAGAAGCAGATGAGATTAAGAAGAGGTGGAAAGAATACACAGAAGAACTCTACAGGAAAGATCTGAATGTCCCTGATAGCCATGATAGTGCAGTCACTGAACTTGAGCCAGACATCCTAGAGAGTGAAGTGAAGTGGGCCTTAGGAAGCATTACTAACCACAAACCTAGCGGAGATGACAGTATTCCAGCTGAGCTATTTAAAATCCTAAAAGATGATGCTGTTGAAGTGCTGCACTCAATATGCCAACACATTTGGAACACTCAACAGTGGCCACAAGACTGGAAAAGGTCAGTTTACATTGAAATTCCAAAGAAGGGCAACGCCAAAGAGTGTTCAAACTACCGCACAATTGCACTCATTTCACATGCCAGCAAGGTGATGCTCAAAATCCTACAAGCTAGGCTTCAGCAGCATGTGAACCGAGAACTACCAGAAGTACAAGCTGGGTTTCGAAGAGGCAGAGGAACTAGAGATCAAATCGCCAACATTCGCTGGATCATGGAGAAAGCAAGAGAATTCCAGAAAAACGTCTACGTCTGCTTCATTGACTACGCTAAAGCCTTTGATTGTGTGGATCACAACAAACTGTAGCAAATTCTGAAAGAGATGGGAGTACTAGACCACCTTACCTGTCTCCTGAGAAACCTGTACGAGGGTCAAGAAGCAACAGTAAGAACCGGACATGGAACAACCGATTGGTTCAAAATTGGGAAAGGAGTACGACAAGGCTGCATATTATCGCCCTGCTTATTTAACTTATATGCAGAGTACATCATGAGAAATGCCAGGTTAGATGAATCACAGGTCAGAATTAAGATTGCCGGGAGAATTCTCAACAACCTCAGATACGCAGATGATACCACCCTAATGGCAGAAAGCGAAGAGGATCTAAAGTGCCTCTTGTTGAGGGTGAAAGTGGAGAATGCAAAAGCTGGTTTGAAACTCAACATTAAACTAAGATCATGGCATTTGGCCCCATCACTTCCTGGTATGTGGAAGGGGAAGAAATGGAAGCAGTGACAGATTTTATTTTCTTGGTCCCCAAGATCACCGCAGACGGTGACTGTAGCCATGAAATTAAAAGATGCTTGCTCCTTGGGAGGAAAGCTATGGCAAACCTAGACAGCATAGTAAGAAGCAGAGACATCACCTTGCCGACAAATGTCCGTCTAATCAAAGGTATGTTTTTCCCAGTAGCAACGTATGGCTGTGAGAGCTGGACTATAAGGAAGGCTGAGCGCCGAAGAATTGATGCTTTCGAACTGTGGTGCTGGAGAAGACTCTTGCGAGTCCCCTGGACTGCAAGGAGGTCAAATCAGTCCATCCTAAAGGAAATCAACCCTGACTGCTCATTGGAAGGACAGAGACTGAAGCTGAAGCTCAAATATTTTGGCCACCTAATGCGCAGAGAAAACTCCCTGGAAAAGACCCTGATGCTGGGAAAGATTGAAGGCAAAAGGAGAAGGGGACAGCAGAGGATGAGATGGCTAGATAACATCACCGATGCAATGCATATGAACTTGAGCACACTCCGGGAGAGAGCGGAGGACAGGAAGGCCTGGCGTGCTATGGTCCATGGGGTCACGAAGAGTCGGACACGACTTAACGACTGAACAACAACAACAAGTGGGAATAGGATTACAGCCTTAACCTTGTAGAATCTTAATAGAACAAGGAAAACGTGAGTGGCAGCAGAGCTAGTGTAATGGTATAACGTGCTTGCCTCACTTGCTGTTAGGAGGCATATCTGTCTGATTCAGTCTTTGAACCTCATTTTTAGAGTTTGTGCTAAAGTGAAAGGTTACATTTTTGTAAACAAAAGAGGACCTGTAAGTTGGATTTTCCAAGAACTGATGTTCTTAGCTTGGAAAGCTGTAGACTGCCTTATTTGGAGCTCTCAAAAATTAAGTATTGGTACTGCAGAGACCTCCCTCAGGTATTAATTCCAATAACAACTTCTTTGTTTTTTTAGAATGTAAACATTTCTTATCACTCACTCCTCCATTCCACTTTCTTCCAGCTTGCCTGCCTGTTCAAGCATTGCTCTCAAGTTACAGTGGTTATTAAAATATCTCTGGTCACTGGTTTTTAACTTTGCAGCAGCCTTCAAATGGTTCTAGCCAATGGCTGGTTTCTCAGAAAACAGCTCTTGCTCCTGAGAAAATGATCAACTCCTGCACAGTGGGGTTGGGGGGTTGGGGGGTGCAGTGGGAAGAAGATAAACAGAATTACTGATGTAGCAAAGAGGAAAGTTTCTGACATGCATAAATATGGATAGGCAATAAAACATGCAGACAAAACAAAACTGGGATGTTAAGACACAAAACTTACTAAAGAATGCGGCATTCAATTTCCTGTCATGTCATTTTGTATAAGCCATACCATTATTCTTAGATAGCATCCATGCCCATAAGCAATATCAGGATCATTTTCTGAAACCAGAAATGACAAATTACCTTTTAAATCGTGTACTAGGTGAATTAAAACAAATTAACTTTTTATTTCTCTGGGTTTGCTCATGGAGGATTTAAATCATTTTCTGAAATGGTAATGTTTTTCTGTTTTGAATGGGAACTTTTCAAAACTTGCACAATAGACAGTTTCCAGAAGCTATGACATTCAAACTATTCTTTTAACTTTAAAAATAGGCTACTTTGTGGCCTAATGTTCAAAGCATTCCTTAGAGGTGTTCTTATTGACCTACTTTACCAGTTTGCAGAGTCATGGTACTTCATATGAATACAATTTGGTTTATTCAGATTGGATGTGGTCTTTGGCAATCGGCAGATTGCCCACATCGCTCTTATTTAGTCTACAGTCCTCAGTTGCATCAGGACTTTTCCCACTGTGAGAGAAAGGAGGTGCAGAAAGGAGCAAGAGAGGGGAAAGATGCTGCCCAAACTCTCTAGTTGAGCAACCATATACACAAACTTACTTCTATCAATTCACTCACTCATGTGCAAATACAGTGATTTTTCACAAAAGTTAATAGAACGTGCATTTTTTAAAAATCAGCAACACGTATCTAACAATAGGAATGTGGTGTTCTTAAGACATGTTTGAACAAGAACTTCCCAGGTTTCCCAGCTTGGTGCTCTATCACTAAGCTGGAAGTAGTGGAAAGCAGTTCCCCAAAAGAAATGTGCAGAGTGATGTGAAGCTTCCTACACCACTATCACTCCACAATTGAGTTGAAGGCAAATACTGTATTTTTTCCCAGCAGTTGCACAGGGTACTTCTTGTACAGTGTAAACACTGCTTTGTACTTGTGGTACAAAATATACTTCTCTGTCACCATTGTAACTGCTGTTAGTCATCCAGTGGAGCTTTTTTGGGTGGTCAGGCCTGTTACACTCTGGCCCACAAGAAACAGAGGTGGACCACTCGATAACCTGGCTATGTTCAATTTGCACAACTCTTTGCAGATAAAATCGATTATATCTGTGCAGACTTGGATGCCATAGTTGATACAGGTCTGGTAGATGTAACTTTGGTTCCTGCTTGTCCAATTACAATGGATATTTTTCAAATTGTACAGCCTGAGGATGTGAACAGGATCCTTGGAGAAGTGAGGCCTACCATTTGTTTGCTGGATCCTTGCCCTTCCTGTCTTATAAAAGCAGCCTGGGTGGTCCTGGCTGAGTGGATAAGGGCAATGGTGAATGTCTCTTTATAGCAAAGTGTGATTCTGTCTTGTGTAAAGGAGGTGATGATAAGACCTTTGTTAAAAACAACAATGTTTATATTAGTGAAAAATATACAGACATGCTTTATGTTAGGGAAAATTACTTGGAAAAATGCATGTATCGGTGAAATGCACATAAAAATGTATATAAAGTTTCATGAAGTTGTTAAAGAAGTTTCCAAATGGTACTAAAATGCTGTTATAAACTGAAGGTGCCAACTTGAGCATCATGGAAAGGCAGTATATTAATGTCTGAAATTAGTAGTAACATCAAAGCAGTTGATAGTTGTCCAGAAGATCTGATCTACATGTGTAGTGGGGATTTTTTGTTGTGACCTGTGGGAAGAGTGTCCCATTTGCTTGCTGAACTTCCTTTTCCATTGCTGCCACTAATGGCACCTAGCAATTTATAAGCTGATTGGCTTATGGAAAGGTAATGACTGGGTAGTCATTGTGCTGACTACACAACCTCCTCTTGAACTGTGGGCCACAATAATTGGTGTAGCTTAACTACAGAGCTTGATGGCACAAGTTCTATATCAGAGGGCACAGAAAAAAGTGTGGTTTGTTGGTTGTCTTGAATATGAGAGAGGGAAAAGATGTAAGGCTATATGGAAGCATTTAACCTTTTCATTGTTTCTTGGAAACATGAAATAGGTAGACTTGGTAACCTAGACTTGATTTCCAGCCTTACTGCGCTGTGATACTTGACTGATAGGTTATCTTCTTCTCTCCAACACCATTCCCTTATATGTAGCATAGGAAAGTATTCATAAAGTATTCGTAATGAAGATTATATTAAGAAATTGAATACATATGCTTATCTTGATCTTTTATTTGTATTCATTTCTCTGTGCAGAAATACATTAGACCTTTACAAAAAACATATAAGGCAGACTATCATTTATAGTAGGAACTTTGGGGTGTATGATGGATACTTTCTCAAATCTTGCTAAACCTTGTAGATTAAAGAGCAAATATAGCACGCTCTGTTCCCTAAGCTTTGATAAGTTGTACTTTAGGGAATCAAAACAGTGAATGCAACATGTTCTGTCCAAAGCTTGTGAGTCTGAATTTCATTTCTCCCCCCTACCCTGCTCTATTTGTAATGATTGTGTGCCTTCGTGCTCCAGGCTAACGCAAGCACAGGAACAAATGTTTGAGAAGTGTGGTTGGAAACTTGCCTGCAGTACCATGACAACTAGAGATAGTGACAGTATCAAAACAAGCTATGGGAGCTTCCATTTGAGTTTCAAATGTGCAGATTAAATGTGCAGGGCAAAATTTAATCCATTGATTATTTTCTATATGAAACTTTTAAGATTTTCAGGTAGGGCATAGGAGGGAGCAGTGCTTGGCCCAGGTGTCTTGTGAATGTGCTTGATATTATTTCTGTGCCCTAGTGGGAGTGCTACTGACACAGGAGATAATAAAATGAACTGTTTCATTCCTCAGCACTGTCAGTGCTTAACAATAATGAGCATTGGGGGAAACTTAATTAAAATCTATGAAAGAGAGCCAAAGAAACCTTTAAAGATAGACAGTGCAAGGTGGGCAGTGTTACTACAACAATTTGTTAATGGAGTAGGCAGCTGCAATCAGAATTAAAAATTACTTGCGGCTTTTTATGTTTAGCAAAAGCTACTAATTAAAGAGAGCAATGACCTGTGAGATTGGCCATGAAAACCATTAGCCATCTGACTATAACTCCAAAGAAAATATTAGCTTTGGAGGTTCCTCCCAGCTGTATCTCCCAGTCACACACTGAACATTGTTTCACTTTATCAGTTATTTCTTCCCTTGAATAACAGTTGCCTGGTCTTAATTCTTAACATTAAAATTAAAAGTGAATTTTAATTCTCGTTATAACAAAGGATTAACACCAAAGAAACGGTAAGCCTTGCATTTATTTATAAGCTGTATGACAATAGCATTATAACAGGTGTTTTAAGTCAAGTGCCAGGTTCTGAGTTTCTGAAGTAACCCCACACAATGGTTTTTTATAGGAGATTCTTGGCTGTTGTCATTGCTCTAGACCTTCTAAGAAGTGGGGGAACATAAAGTGAAAGCCAGTTGTTTGAAAAGGAAACTCTCACATCTCTTCTCTCTGGGGAATCTTTGTGCTTCTGATCTGGGGGAAGCACATATATCAAGAGGGAGCTGCAGGAGTTCCTTTTTTTTAACCTTACAGAAGACGCGTGAAAAACTCTTTCATGCTATCTTCTTCAGTGCCTGTTGCAACATTCACTACTGCATATTATGACTCTCTTAGGTGTGAAATGGCACATAGATCATACATGAGAAAATGCTATGCTTCATATGTCATTTCAACTATACCCCAGTTCCAGTGTTCACATTTCAACTACACCCCATTTCCAATGTTCAACTATACCCCAGCCCAGTTCCAATGTTCAACTATACCCCAGTTCCAACGTTCATCAGCTTTACTGTTGATTTGTTCAGCTGTCTCAGACAGGCCAGGCACCATTAATATCTTGACAACAGGATGCTCCATAACTGGTTATTGCCTCACCTTGCTCTTGAATCATCTGGCTGTACTATCTCAGTTTTTCCATTTGAAATGGTTCTTGCCTACATTAACCTTGAATTAGTCTGTCTTAAGTGGCTTTTCATTTCAAGGATGAATCAGGCTTCTCTTGGGCCAGCTTGACCGCATTAGTTACAAAAGTAGTCAAAAGCATTGGCATCTATAAGCACATAAGTTGATCCTGTATTTCTGCACTATGCTTCAAGCCATGGAAACCATGTCTAGTAAGTGATCCAGAAGTGTGTAGTCTCTGGCAAGCTGTCAGAGTCCCACATGTAAATGAAAGGTCTGTGATTGCTGAGTAAAATAGACCAAGTTGACTAATTTAACAGACTAGTCTAAAACCTTCACATGTTTCAGAGAAAACCTTGAGAATATGATATATGTCTATCGGAAGGGCTTAAACATCAAAAGGCAAACAAAATATTGGGGATATTTTTTCAATCTCAGGAATTTCAAAACCAGTCTCATACTTCTGTGGCCTGATTTATGACTAGCTGAAGATTCGGATATTCCACTTCTGCATAGTTCATCTGGAACTCTTACTTCATGTTTTTTGTACGCCAGAGAAGCCCGATCTCATCTGATCTCAGAAGCTAAGCAGGGTCAGCCCTGGTTAGTGCTTGGATGGGAGACCACCTGGGAATCAGGCTTCCTGCATTGAGCAGGGGATTAGACTTCGTTGGCCTTGTAGGCCCCTTCCAACCCTATGATTCTATGATTCTATGATAATAATTTGTTCTTCCAATATGCTTGTTAAACTCTGAGTTTTACACATGCTCTAAAATGGCTTAAACATATGTTAAATTGTTTGAGTTAGATTAGTTTGAAATATGGTTTCATTCAGAACCATGTTGGTGCCATTGTTGATTGTAGTTGTAGGTGTCATAATACAAGCTGTGCAGGCCAGTCTCTGCAGACTGTGGCTGGCCCTCAGGGTAAAACAGCACTTTCTAGAGTAGCCTTGGAACATAACAGTTCTGTAAACTGAAGCCCACAACTATGTTTATGACTAATGTAAATTAGTATTCCCTACATGGTCATATTAAAATGCATGTGCTTCTAGTGCAGTTAAGAATACCTTTGTTATCTAGTGCAGATCCATGGGCATTCTTATCAGCAAAAAAAAAAAAAATCACTATCAAATCTCCACGTCTGAAGATGTCACTGTGGCATTAGGTATGCCCATAAATGGTACGTATTCAGTTGCAAAGATTGCTATGCCCACTAGTAAGTATTGGGATAAATGCCATGCTTCCATTGCAGAAGTATCCAGTTCTGTGAGAACAATGGTTGGCATAAAAATGTGTATGTGGTAAAGTGCACCCAATTACAAGGGACCACAAGAAATATATACAGAAGCAAATGTTAGGATAAATCTGGTCTCTGACTGAATTTAATGTGAATCTCTGGCAACTGCTATATTGTCAACACTGGCTTACAAGTGCTATGCGGCAGGCTAAAAATCATTATTAATGTCACTTGTGAAAATGCCCTATATTGTGGCAATATGCAAAGGAAGAACTTATAAATGGCATTTTGATAAACCCTGCTGCAGTTTTATGAACATGGGCAATTGCTGTCATATAGTGAACAAGAGCTTTTCAGCTCTTCCCAGACTTCATGTGTTCTGATTACATCCCACACATGATGATAAAGCCTTATGACAGAACAGTTTGTTAGACTGAAACCCAAAACTGCAGTTATGCAGAATACAACCTCTGAGGGTCTAATTCTTCAGCTGCACAGAAATTCTGACAATAAATGCCCTTTTCAATTGACAGATGCAACAGCATAGTTGGGAAGTGCTCAGTAATTGCCTTTTTGGCAACTTATAGGTAGGGATATACATACAAGCAAAACTCAAGCCCATTGAAGTTTTCCAAATTCCACCTTGAAGCTTGTTCTGTCTTATGCCTGTATCAGACAGTGATCTTTGTTTTATTCTTTAAACATGAAAAATTCTGCGTATTTTTGTGCATATTTTCCAAAATTTACACATCAAGAGTGTGCATATTTGAAACGTACGCATTCTTCCATTGATTAAAGTGTATTAGTGCACATTTTTCAAAGGTACAGGTTGCTATGTGCATTTTACAGAAGTATGCATGCTGTCAAACTTAAATTTTTTTTGGTCCACAAATCACACTGCAAGTTCAGTAATGTAAAGCCACAAATTGTGTTCAAGTCAATATTCAGTCCAGAACATGTGAAGTAGGTAAATCCTGATAAAAAATGAACTGAAATGAATTTCTCATATATCCTACTTGTAGGTTGCGTATTAACAATATATTAAAAAGTAGAAGATGTATCTCCTTCCCAAAGTGATACAGGCCACCAAGAATTAACTATATGAAATGTAAATACAGCTGTGCATGTGGAGCTGATATAGTGTACCATTTCAGGACATGGGTTCTGATGAAGCTCTGTGCTGTAGCTTGGGTTGCAGGGTTCTACTAGGGAGCAGGTTGGGTCAAATTTCTCAGGAAGCAAGGTGGAAAGAGATCAGTACCACGGAAAGCTCCAAGTGGTGCTGGAAGCTAGACAGGATTGTCTGCATGTTGCTCTAAGGAAGATCAGAGCAAGACCTAAGCTTAAATAGGAAGTTACCAGTCTTTAGACTGGTTAGCTCCACCTCTACATTGAGGGGGACTGTGATCCTTAAAGGGCCTGTTCAGCATCCTCAGGCTTTGACAATATGGGAGTGGTTGTGGCATGCTAGTGCCTTCATGACCCAAGTCCTCAGAGTCTCAGGACGGTAATGCAATTTCCTCTGGAAAAGTGGGTTCTCAGGAGTCTTCTCCTATTGACTTCAGAGCCTCTTTTGAGGATAAGTGGTTGGAATCCTCTGGGAATTATGGTTAGGATGCTGGTCCGTGACATATGGGTGGGTTATATCAGGATGCCTTGAAGTTGTATTATCTTGGAAGCAGAAAGTGAGAGATGTAAAAGCTTCTGGAGAGTTTCTTTATTTCACTCTTGCACCATTACCACTGGCCATTTTGGCATCTGTTGTATTTATTTATTATTCAAAATATGTATAAGCCACTTTAAGGCCAAGCACTCACAAAGTGACATATGGATGCAAGATAAATTAGTCACATCAGATAGATGTGTAGTTAACTGCTGTGAATCATACATGCCATTTTCAGAAAGGCAGCAGTAAAGAAATATGTTTTCAAGGCCCTCTTAAAGATCTATACTGAAGGAACCAAGTATGTCAGCTGGAACAGAGTTCTATAATTGTGGGGCCACCTCTGAGAAGTCCTGTCTCCTGTGCTCGCCAACCTAACAAATCTTATTATCTTATAAGGCTTCCAAAGCAGATCTTACTGTATGGGTGGGACCATATGGTGCAGGCAGCTCTTCATGTAATTTGGTCCCAAACTATTTAACACCAGCACTTTGAATTAGGCTAAGAAACATGCTGCTAATCAATGCAAAGATGGCACTACATATTCAAAATTTCTGGACCCCTTTAGCATCCAGGCAGCCAACACATGCCTTAGTTAAATCTAGCTAGGAAGATTGCAAACACGCTACATGGCACTACCTTTGAAATAGCTTTGGAAACTGCAATTGATCCAGAATGCAGCAGTGAGAATGATAGTGGATGCTCACTTATGGGATCATATCACACCTGTCCTGCAGGGGCTGCATTAGTTACTAATTTGTTTCTGTGTATAATTCAAAGTGTTAGTGAAAGACTTAGGTCCAGGATACTCTATGGACTGCCTCCTTCCATACCAGCCTACCCATGCCCTAAGATCTTATGGAGAGGCCCTTCTCTATGTCCCAACTATGGTGGAGGTGCAGTTGATGGGGACAAGAGAAAGGACCCTCTCTGTGGCTGCACCTCAACTGTAGAATTATTTGCCCTGGGAAGCCCAGTTGGCACCCTCTCCTACATCATTTCACTGTACAGCAAAAACCTTGTTGAAGCAGGCTTTGTTTTATCAGGTGAATAAGTTTTATCTCATAGCTGTTTTACCTGCTGCATCTGCCTGTTCTAAAAATCTTTTGGAATATTGTTGTATTTTATGATTGATTTAAATTGTTATGAGTTGCCTGAATTGGTTTATATATATTATTTTATTTTTTTGCGCCATCTGAAGTTTCCAAACCATCTTTAAAAGTAGCCCCACACAAAGCACATTACAGTAGTCCACCTTGGAGGTAAATACTGCATGGGTAATGGAAGCCTGGTCTGGCTGCTCCAGATCGGGCTGTAGCTGGCATACAGACCTGAGCTGGTAGAAGGCACTCCACACCAATGCCGCTACTTGTGCCTCTTCAAACAGTGACAAGTGCAGAAGCACTCCTAAGTTATGAATGTGATTTTCAAGGGAAGTGCAGCCCCATTCAGGACTGGTTTAACACCGTCATCCATATTGGCCACCTTCTGAATACACAAACTCTCCACCTTACCTAGATTAAGTTTCAGCTTAATGAGTGCCACTTTCATCTCCAAAGGACTGAAATACTGACCCATTGCTATCATTATGCTGCTGAAAACTAACTTTGGGTCCCTGTCAGGCTTGTGTGAATTTCTCATCTCCTGTGTGTATCAGAGCTTTTGCCCAGGAGGAGGCCAAGCACCTTGAGATGTCTGACAGCTCCAATTCTGAATCAGAGTTGGAACAGCTAGATCAGAGGCTAGGGGGAGGGACCTTCCCTAGTGAGCCAAAACGCTGGAAGAGATTCCTCCGAAGACCATGACAAGCAGATGGCCCAGGCTAAGTCCCTGCCCCCCCTCCACCATAAGAACTCAGGTTTCTGAGGAGGAAGAGGGGCATGACTTGAAAAACACTAGGGCACATCACAAAGCAAGGCAGGAAAAGTTAGGGGCAGGACTCAGATGCTCATGCAGAATAGCCACTGTTGGAAGCCAACATAGGAGGGAGCCACCCTAAGGGAGGGGCATCACTGCAAAGCAAGTCTGGCCGTGAGGTTCACACCCAAACTGTTGGCAACTTCACTACCCTACAGTTCATCTCCTCTAATTAGATGTCACAGATTAGGTATCTAATTAGATATCACAGATACTTTTTCAGCTGCACTGGCTGCCAGTCCATTTCCGGGCACGATTCAAAGTGCTGGTATTAACATTTAAAGCCCTTAACGGCTTGGGGCCAGGTTACCGGAAAAATCGCCTCCTCCCATATGTGCCTGCCTGGACCATAAGATCATCGTCAGCGGCCCTTCTCTGTGAGCCCCTGCCAAAGGAAATGAGGTGGGTGGCTACTAGGAGGAGGGCTTTTTCTGCTGTGGCACCCCGGCTCTGGAATGAGCTCCCTAGTGAAGTTCACCTGGCACCTACATTGTATTCCTTTCAGCGCCAGGTGAAGACCTTTTTATTTTCCCAGACTTTTAGCTTTGCTGTTTTAAATCTGTATTTTAAACTCCTGCACTGCTGCTAGGTTTTATTGTGGTTGTATTGTTATATTGTGGTTTTAATGTTCTGTATATTTTAAATTGTTTTACTGTGTGCTGTTTGGTTTTAATTTTTGTGAACTGCCCAGAGAGCTTCGGCTATTGGGTGGTATAGAAATGAAATAAATAAATAAACAAATAAACAAACAAACAAACAAATAAATATTAGTTGTTTAGGGGCCTGAGGAAGTCTGAGAATTTCCTGGAATCTGCATTTGTAAAGAGGCTAGTTTCTAGCAAAATAAAGTAGTATTTGCCTGAAGCTTTGTCTCATTGTGGTGTTGATTATGAAGGGGGAAGGATGATCCATTTCTGACAACTATAACCTCATCTACCCCTTCATGTTCCTGAGGCCTGCCACCTCATTAGGTTGAAAGATCTAAGGAGAATGTTTGCCTGCATTTTGTATGGTGTGGCACATTTGCTTTTGTTATAGGTTCTAAATCTAGCTGCCTTATTTTTAAAAGCCCTACAGCAAAGGTTACAGATGCATGTAGATGTTGAGGTTAATGGGTTAAATCCAATGTCCTGCTAGCAACAGGACTTTCTTCCTCTCTTCTCCCCCTGTAGCTCTCTGTGCCACCCAGAAATCTGCTCTGGAGGGTTTTCCAGACCTCTAGAGCAGATTCTGAGAGCATGCAGGGGAGTTGCCTCCCTCCCAGTTCCTCTGACAGAGCTGCTTCTGTCAGTAGAATGACACTGTTGGATCTAACCCATAGTGAGTTATCTAGAGAACTTGCATAAACTACACCAATAAAAATTGACAGCATAAATAGGAAATGCACACATTGTCCAGTCAATATGCTGTATCTCCAAGTTATGACAAAGAAGGCGAATTTCACCTCTGGGAGTTTGTACATAGCTTGATCGATATACTAAACCACCAAGTACAAAATTCCCTGTTTGTATGGTCAGTTTTATTGGCCTCCATGCCTTCATGTGAACTTGGACAATTGCCAGTGTCTATCTATATTTCTGCATTCAGCTAGCACATTTAACCCCAGTTTAGACATTTAACCCCAATTTAGACATTGTTTTCAACTGTGAATTTGAAGGGCCCCATCCCGGTGCATAGTGCTGCTGCCCAACATAAATCTGAGATTAGTACACAGGCTGCTTCATATATACCTTTTCTCCTATACAGATATAATCTTGGCATAGGAAGAAAGCATGTTATTAAACTGATAAGCAAAAACAATAAACATAGTTACTTTACCTTTGCTCTCAAGACAAAATACATATCTACACTGCACTTAAGAAATGTCAGTGTATATTTCCCCCCTTCTTTCCATCTGTGTGAGAATTAGGTTCAAAGTTATACCTTTAAGAAGGCAGAGTTTATCTAACCTGCTTTTCCCACCACAGTTTTATAGAGACTGTAGAATTCTCCTTCGTCACATCACATAAGATAAAAGGGAGCCTTCTCTGTTTCTCAGTGTTTCCCCAGGAGCTGTGGTTCCTGCTCACTGTACGGCATAGTCATAATATATATTTCCCAAAGTGACCCTTTACACACAGCAGTATGTGTGTGTGGGGAGGGGAGGGGAGGCTTTCTATAGATTCTACAGCTCTTGTGCATAGTCACACACTTCTTTGTGTTTCTGGAATTTCACTGGTGTAAGTGTGCCTTGTACAAATGTGGGTTTTCATTAAGTTGTATCATAAAAACACAGATGTAGTTTTACTTTTATTTGAAATCATTATAGACCACCTTTTGCTTATAAGGCCCTCAAGATGGTGTGCACGTCAAATATTAAAACAACGTAAAGAAAAACAAAGATTACAAAACCTGCAAAGAATAAAGCCAGCTATCAACCTTTAAAAACCAACAAACGCTGAGTGGAACAGAAATGTCTTGACTGCCTGCCGGAAGCTAAGCAGTGAAGGGGTTTATCTAACCTCCCTAGGTTTATAAAAGAAGCAGCTGAATTTAAACAGGGCTTCTGTGTCTTGATTGAGAATGTTATGATATATAGGCTTTTAAAAAGGATATTTCCTAAGTACACAAACATCTATGTTTTTCATATTGGCAGCATAAGACTAATTTAGCTGTGCAGCATAATGAAAACAATTTCTAATTCACTCATTACAAAGAGATCTGTTCAAAAAGCATGCAGATTAACTGCTGCAGGAGAGTAGGAACGTATTGAATTTGAGGGAGTTTCAAATACATTCCAGGTCTTTTACCAACTAATGCTTGCTCAGCGTCCCTTCCAAAATGAATAGGTATTTTCCATTCAGGTCCTAGTGAGCAGCTGTTCCACATCACAAAGTACACTATCGCAGTTGGCACCCTTTTTAGCAGCCTCAGCAGAGAGGTTCATGGATACCAAATTGAATTGCTTCTTCATCAGTTTAGATCAAAGTTATAGCATATTAATGAACAACCATTCCCTGAAAGCACATACTGCTCCTATCTGTGTGTCTCATAGCCAGCATATAAAGGATAAAGGAGTCCATTCTCTAAATTTGTTAATCTGACTGTTTGTTCACATGTAGAAAATTCGCAGAAAACCAAACGTTGGGGGTGGAGGGTGGGTGGGAAATGGAGCCACTGTCATTGACCTGTACAGTAGTTTCCCACATAATCAAGACTTATGATGGGCTATGAAAACCTCATTGATTTAGTATTCGGGAATTTGTCTGCTGACTGTCATGTTGTTTCAGGATCTGAGACAAACCACAAAGGGTATCCGTTCTTCTCGAATGTTGTTTTTAATTCTGCCCCACAAGTTTCCCGCAGTGATTTCTGATCAGGAGGAGATTGAAGCCACTGTGGGTTAACGTCTTAAGTTGTCCTGTTACGCACCAGTTGGTGGCAGCAGACCAAGAGAGAGGCCTGTGTGCCTTAATTATTCACAGGAGTTACACTGTAACTGGAGGCAGGCTGCAAGACAGTGGCCCATTTTGTGTGTATTGTAAGATTTAAAATATGATCCTGTATTTTCCACACAGACTACTGAATTTGCTGTTGATTTTGGGTGAATTTAAAAATGAAAAAGAACAGCTGAAGCACATGTGATTTGTTTTGAATAGCTTCATCTTAAACTGAGGATTGTTATAATAGTGCTTGCTTTTTATTGGTATAATAAAATAAGAGAATATGTGCTGACAAATGTTTTAAGATCCTGGTCAGTGGCTGTCCTTTTCAGCTCCTCCCAATTTGTTGCACCTCTCTAAATTTTAATCTGGTTTGGAGGACAAAGCAACCTATGATTGTAGTCACCTCTGTCTGCAATAGATATCCAAAAAACACTACCCGTGTTTGGTAGCTGGCGATCATTAATTCTTAGCTGGGCCGATACTTACCTGAGATGATATGGATTTCAAATATACAGAAGAATAGTGGAAAATCCTTTCAGGGCACAATCCTATGTATGTTTAGACAGAAAGAAGTCCTACAACTCCCAGCATTCCCCATCCAGCCATGCATTATATGCACTGAAAAAAAGTGCCAATATGCTCAGGATGTTGCAATATTCATTCATCTCTATGCAGAGTTAAGAGGGAAGCAGCTTAAAGGGAACAGACTTATATTTTATTTATTTATTTATTTCTATACCGCCCAATAGCCGAAGCTCTCTGGGTGGTTCACAAAAATTAAAACCAAACAACACACAATAAAACAATTTAAAATATATAGAACATTAAAACCACAATATAACAATACAACCACAATAAAACCTAGCAGCAGTGCAGGAGTTTAAAATACAGATTTAAAACAGCAAAGCTAAAAATTTAGAAAGCTAAAATGCTAAAATGCCTGGGAAAATAAAAAGGTCTTCACCTGGCACCGAAAGGAATACAATGTAGGCGCCAGGCGAACCTCACTAGGGAGCTCATTCCAGAGCGGGGGTGCCACAGCAGAAAAAGCCCTCCTCCTGGTAGCCACCCGCCTAGGGATGTCAGAGAATTCTGCCACAGATCTCGGGGAGGCTGAATGCCAGCGCATTCGGCCCCCTGAAATTGGTGGCGGAATGGTCTGCCCCCCCCCCCCCCAGGGATGGGACTTACCTTGGGCGGACCTTCCTGGCTGCAGCGGCTGTTCGGCGGCAGCGGCTGCGGCGGCCGGTCTTCTGACCGGCTGCCGCCGCCACCATTTCCAGTTTAAAAAAAACAAAAACAAAAAAAGTGATAGGCTACGTAAAGATTTACGTAGCCTATCACGGCTAGATTTTTAAAAAACACCGTGATAGGCTACGTAAATGTTTACGTAGCCTATCATGGCTGATTTAAAAAAAAACACACAAAAAAATGCATGTACGCAAATGTAGACGCTACGCTATTTGCGTTCCCCTTATTTTCGCCGTCTTAGTCTACGTAAATGTTTACGTAGACTAAGACGTGCCAAAATAAGGAACGCAAATGGTGGCGCCCATGGGCGCCGCCATTTGTGTATGCGCGTTTTTTTGTTTTTCCTTTAAATCAGCCATGATAGGCTACGTAAACAATTACGTAGCCTATCACGGCCAACTGCAGGGACGCAAACGGCGGCAGCTACGGACGATGCCATTTGCGTCCCTCCTAGCCAGCGGCCAGATGTCCGGCCGCTGGCAGAGCCGGCCGGCAGCTCCGCAGAATCCCTGCAGAGCGGAGCAAGCTGGCCAGGATTCTGGGGGGGGAGGAACGGAGCACCTCCCCCCCCGGCCAGAATTTCGGGGGGAAGGACGGAGTGCCTCCCCCCCACCGCGAATGTCACCCTTCGAAAAGGTAAGTGACTTTCATACATCCCTACACCCGCCTCACTTCCTTTTGCAGGGGCTCACGGAGAAGGGCCGCTGAGGATGATCTTAAGGTCCGGGCAGGCACATATGGGAGGAGGCGATCCTTCAGGTAACCTGGCCCCAAGTAAGGATGTACGAAAATCACTTAACTTTTGCGGATTATGCTGATGGTGGGGTGGGGAGGCACTCCGTCCCTCCTCCCGGAATCCTGGACGGGGGGGAGGCGCTCCATTCCTCCCCTCCCTGGAATCCTGGCCGGCCGGCTGTGCTCCACAGTGATTCTGTGGAGCCGCCGGCCGGCTCCGCCAGCAGCTGGACATCTGGCCACTGGCTAGCAGGGACGGAAATGGCGGCGGCCGTAGCTGCCGCCATTTGCATCCCTGCAGTCAGCCGTGATAGGCTACGTAAATGTTTACGTAGCCTATCACGGCTGATTTAAAAGAAAAAAAAACACATGCGTACGCAAATGGCGGCGCCCATGGCCGCCGCTATTTGCGTTCCTTATTTTGGCACGTCTTAGTCTACGTAAATGTTTATGTAGACTAAGACGTGCCAAAATAAGGAACGCAAATGGCGGCAGCCATGGCCGCCGCCATTTGCGTACGGGCATTTTTTTTTTTGTTTTTTTTAAAGTCAGCCGTGATAGGCTACGTAAACATTTACGTAGACTATCACGGTGTTTTTTTAAAATCTAGCCGTGATAGGCTACGTAAATCTTTACGTAGCCTATCACGTTTGTTTGTTTTTTTAACTGGAAATGGTGGCGGTGGCGGCCGGTCGGAAGACCGGCCGCCGAACCGCCGCCGGAGCCAGGAAGATCCGCCCAAGGTAAGTCCCATTCGGGGGGAGTGGCGGGGGGGCGGGCCGTTCCGCCACCCATTTCGGGGGGCCGAATGCGCTGGCATTCAGCCTCCCCGAGATCCGTGGTGGAACTTTTGTGCATCCCTAGCCCCAAGCCGTTAAGGGCTTTGAATGTTAACACCTGCACTTTGAATCGGGCCCAGAAATGGACTGGGAGCCAGTGCAGCTGGAAAAGTACTGGCGTAATATGAGCTCGCAGGCCAGTCCCTCTTAACAATCTTGCTGCCCTATTTTGGACCAGCTGAAGTTTCCGGACCATTTTCAAAGTCAGCCCCACGTATAACGCATTGCAGTAATCCAGACGAGAAGTTATCAGAGCATGGATAACTGTAGCTAGGCTATCTCTGTCCAGATAAGGGCGTAGTTGGTATACCAGTCTAAGCTGATAAAAAGTGCTCCGTGCCACTGAGTTCACCTGTGCCTCAAGTGACAGTTCTGGATCCAAGAGCACCCCCAAACTACGAACCTGATCCTTTAGGAGGAGTGCAACCCCCTCCAGAACAGGTTGAATATCACCTAGCCGGGCAGACGAACCACCCACTAACAGTACCTCTGTTTTCTCTGGATTGAGTTTCAGTTTATTGGCCCTCATCCAGTCCATTACCATGCCTAGGCCCTGATTCAGAACAGGCACTGCCTCACCTGGGTTTGATGAGAAAGAGAGGTAGAGTTGGGTGTCATCCGCATATTGATGGCACCTCAGCCCACACCTCCGGATAACCTCCCCCAGCGGTTTTATGTAGATGTTAAACAGCATGGGGGATAAAATAGAGCCCTGTGGAACCCCATTGCCATGGCACAGAGCAATAATCCCCCAGCACCACCTTCTGGAATTGGCCATCCAAGTAGGAGCGGAACCACTGTAGTGCAGTGCCTCCAACTCCCAACCCAGACAACCTATCCAGAAGGATACCATGGTCAATGGTATCGAAAGCCGCTGAGAGGTCCAGGAGAATCAACAGGGTCGCACTCCCCCTGGCCCTCTCCTGGCAGAGGTCATCCCACAGGGCGACCAAGGCTGTTTCCATTCCAAAATGAGGCCTGAAGCCCGATTGAAATGGATCTAGATAATGCGTTTCATTCAACAGTGCCTGGAGCTGTTGACAGCCTGGAGCTGTCCTACAACCACCCGCTCAAGCACCTTGCCCAGGAAGGGGATGTTGGCCACTGGCCTATAATTGTTAACATCCTCTGGGTCCAGGTTAGGCTTTTTCAGGAGTGGTCTAATTACTGCCTCTTTTAAAGTGGCAGCACCACTCCCTCTCACAAGGAGGAATTTACAACCTCCTGGACCCAGCCAGACATCCCCTCCTTGTTTGATTTAATAAGCCAAGAAGGGCAAGGGTAAAGCACACAAGTGGTCGATCGGACTTGGCCAAGCACCTTGTCCGCATCCTCAGGCCTCAGTAACTGAAACTCATCCAATAAAACTGGACCAGACGGTGCTCTGAACGCCTCTACCAATGGAACTGCATTAATGGTGGTGTCCAATTCATGACGAATCTGAGCGACTTTATCCTCAAAGTGCCGTGCAAACCCATCACAGCGTGCTACTGAGGGTTCCACCATCTCTCTCCCTGGCCCAGAATGTAACAGGCCGTGAACCACTCGGAAAATCTCCGCTGGACGACACTGTATATATCACCCAGTGATATATACAGTGGTGTAATACTGGGTGATATTATATCACCCAGTATTTCCTGTTCCGTACAGGATCCTTGATAATGGATCCAGGTAAGAGGAAAGCCAGAATGGTTAGATGTCAAGGACACAGTCCAGGATATAGATTGTGTTCTGTTTACCCCAGGCTTTTCTATATTCTTCAGTAGTAACTCCCAGTGTGACACACTTGCATGAGCTGCAAAACTGCGTTTTGCACTGAGTTAAGTTAGGGCAGTAAAATAAAAAACTCATTTGGACAGTTTGCATATGCAAGCTACGCTTGATGATTCTGCCATGGAAGAATGTGGAGAATATCCCAAATTTTTCATACTGGTCTTTTGCAGACTCAGGATCCCAGGATGGTTCCAGTAATGCGTATTTGGAATCCCAGATAGGTAGTTTTCACGTTGGGCCAATGCAGATGTAATACTGCTTCACTGCCACACATAATTTGTAATTATTTTTATGCTGCCCTTCCTGCAAGTAGCTCAGGGTAGTGTACATGGTCCCCTACTCTCTTTTAATCTTCACAATAATCCAGTGAGGAATGTTAAGATGACAGATAGTGACTGGCCCAAAATCACCCAGTGAGGTTCATGACTCAGTGGAGATTAGAACCTAGGTCTCCTTGTCTGACACTTTAACTACTGTACCACACTGGCTTTCCCAATTAATACATTGAGACACAGCTTCAGGAGTGTGTGCTTCCTCGCTTAAGCCCTTGCTATCCCTGATGTACATCCCCCCTCCTTCATATTTTCAAGTAACGACCAAAAATGTGGCTTATCACTGTTAAGGCTAGCCAGGGTTTTTCTTAACCCAGGACATCATTTAAGGGGAAGTGTAGCTAGCCTTGATTGTGATTAATGTCCAGGTCAAGGAACTAGCTAATGGAAGTTTGGGGGAGAGGAAGGTTTGTTCCAGGGACATGAGGGTCTGTGGAATAGGAATGTGCATTCCCAAAACTGACTCCTGATTTGTTAACAAATGGTTATCAGGGAGCCAGCATTACATACAGTCAGGGCCAGACATATTGAAACAAGGATGTTTTGGCAGTTGGCCTCTGTTGGCCTCAACATTGAAGTTGAAAGGAAACACACCCAGATGGGAGCGAAATCAGGACTTGCAGCTGTAATTCAAGGGGTTTGACAAAAGTGGGGCACTAACCATTCAGGAAGTACAGCCAGTGGCATACACACACACCCATCGTTGGTGGCTCATAAGTAATGGAACAAACCAACATCATCTCAAATTTAACTATCGCCTTTAATACCTGGATAAAAATCCTTTGCAGTCAATGACTGCCTGAAGTCTGGAACCCATGGACATGGCCAAATGCTGAGTTTCCTCCCTCGAGATGCTTTGCCAGGCCTTTACTGCAGCTGCCTTCAGCGGCTGCTTGTTTGTGGGTCTTTCTGCCTTCAGTCTTGTCTTCAGTAAGTGAAAAGCATGCTCTATTGGGTGGAGATCAGGTGACTGACTTGGCCATTGCAGAACATCCCACTTCTTTGCCTTGAGAAACTCTTGGGTAGCTTTTGCTGTATGTTTTGGGTCATTATCCATCTGCAATATGAAGCAGCGTTCTATCAGTTTGGCAGCATTCAGCTGAATCTGAGCAGAAAGTATAGCCCTATACACTTCAGAATTCATCCTGCTGCTTTTATCAGCAGTCAGGTCATCAATAAACACCAGTGACCCGGTTCCATTGGTAGCCATACATGCCCATGCCATAACACTGCCTCCACCATGTTTGACAGATGATGTGGTATGCTTTGGATCATGAGCTGTTCCTTTCCTTCTCCATACTTTTCTCTTCCCATCATTCCGGTACAAGTTAATCTTGGTTTCATCAGTCCAAAGAATCTTATTCCAGAACTGGGCAGGCTTTTTTTAGGTGTTTGCTGGCAAAGGCTAATCTGGCCTGTCTGTTCTTGAGCGTTACCAGTGGTTTGCACCTTGTTGTGAAGCCTCTGTATTTACATTCATAAAGCCGTCTCTTGACTGAAGACGTTGACAATGACATGCCTACCTCCTCAAGAGTGTTCTTGACCTGGCTAGATGCTGTGAAAGGGTTCCTCTTCACCATGAGCAGAATTCTGCGGTCATCCACTTTAGTTGTCTTCCATGGCCTTCCAGGCCTTTTGCTGATGCTGAGCTTGCCAGTTAATTCCTTCTTTTTCAGGATGTTCCAAACTCTTTTGTGTTGGCCACTCCCCCTGTTTTTGCTATCTCTCTGATGGGTTTATGTTGTTTCCTCAGCCTAATGATGGCCACTCGCATCGATACCTCTTTGCACCTCATGTTGGGTGTTCCAGTGAACAGCTACCAAATGCAAATGTAACACTCAGAATCACATCCAGGCCTTTTATCTGCTTGATTGGTCATGGGGCACCCAGGAAACAGGCCACACCTGGCCATGCAGCTGCTTGCCAGCCATTTGTTCCACTACTTATGAGCCACCAACGATGGGTGTGTGTGCATGCCACTGGCTGTACTTCCTGAATGGTTAGTGCCCCACTTTTCTCACACCCCTTGAATTACAGCTGAAAGTCCTAACTTAGCTCCCATCTGGGTGTGTTTCCTTTCAACTTCAGTGTGGTGGTGTACAGAGGCCAACTGCCAAAACAGTTATCCTTGTTCCAATATTTCTGGCCCTGACTGTATGAAAAGACCCAACTTCTGGGGGTCTATGGGGCTAGGTGGTCTCTTGATCCCATCTATATCATCCATCATCTTGGTGGAAGTGAAGAATTTACACATGCAGGCCCCTAATGATTAGGATATGCCAAACCATAGTCAATCAAAGAATTAAAATATATCTCTTTACATTACTTTAAGTAATGTCCTTATGTAACAAGCTATCACTTTTGTAAACATGTAAATAAGGCAGTGCTGACTCATGAGCAAAGTGGGGGGCTTTTATAAGTGTCTTCCTGTGGCTTTACCTACAATTTTTTAAAAATCAATGACTGGGTTTGCATGATCACCACAGCATGTGCTGGACACCATTTTGATTATGCAAGGTGTAGAGGGTGCACGCCGTGGCTGCTTATGTCATGTGAACCTGGGTGTTGTGGGTTATGCAAGGGTTAAAAAAAAGTCAGATAACCCTAGAACAACCCAGGCTTCCTGGGTTTGTGTGACACCACAAGTCACAGCACATGCTCACCATGGCTTACATATCCAAATTGTGGCTAGCATGTGCTATGAAGCCCTGTGGTTTAATTAACCCACACCAGGTTAGCGTTACGTGCAAATCAGCCCAGTATCTTACTTAGTTAGGGATGTGCATGGACCCCCTGCTTCAACTCAGACCCCAATTCAGCTCTTTGGAAAATGGCCTGCTTCTGCTCAGGCCATTAAGAGTTTATCTGCTTCAAGCCTGAGCTGAGGTTTAGAAATCTAATGTTTCATGCTTCCCATTGACTATCATGAGAAACCCAAAAACAGCTCAAGCTTTTTTTCTCTTGGTCAAATTTGGATGACATTTGCAGGCATTGTAGCACCTCAGAAGGTGATTACACTTGCCAAAAGTCTGAGAAATAGGCACAGAACTTGCACTACGCACCTTTATATTTTGATTTTTTAGAAAGGGAGCTACCAATAACTTGTTTATTCCTGAGCAGAATTGGGCAAAAATTGCAGGGATACTTGCCCCTTCTGAGGGGATCAAGCCTGCCAAACGTCAGAATGATAGCCACATTGGTTTTTGTGGAAGAGTAGTCTTGACATTTTGAGGGGGGTACGCTTATCTCTCCCTGCTGCCACCACCCACCACCCACCATCCCATTACTTGTGGATCATTGGTCTGAAAACTACAGGCAGCCTAGCAGTGTCCCTAAGAAATAAGCCTGTCAAGAATGATAGGTGCAGCAGTTCATGTAGAAGGGAGCTCTCCAATTTTGGGTGAGGGAAAGCAATTCACTTCCCTCTCCCATGGTTTTTGGTCCATTTGCATGAAAATAGCATGCATCCTAGAGGTGTCCCCAAGCAAGAAAGCTGCCAAATTTCAGAAGGATAGGTGCAAGGGCTAGGGAATTATGTTTGCAAACCAGTCTTCATGGTGAAGACTGGTGGTGTTGGAAGAATGGCCATTGCACACTGAATGGAGCACCTGATAAAACATGATTAGAAAGTGGACCTGTCAGTCACCCGACTGCACTCCCATTGCAGCATTCAGAGAATCAAAACCAAATAAAGATGCTATTTTGTATTTATTGTGGGAAACTGGAAATCTGCACAGCGTGCATGCATATTTGAAACACAAGTAGCTGATAAAGCCTCTTTCTGGACCAGGGTTTGGTTCTGTCTGCTTCATAGGGAGCCCCACTTTGATTCAAGACCCAAGAGAACTGTACTAAAGCTGCCTGCTTCTGCTTGGGGTTTGCCTGTATGCATTGCAAACCCTATTACTTAGCAAAAAACTGAAGGATATTTAGACAAAGATCATATTCAGTTTTCATATTCAGCAATTATTAGAAAAAGAAGTTATAAATCCAGACTAAAATAGTTGAGCTTAGTTCCCATTAAAAATGTTCTCTTATGACTGCTCCAGATATGGTACAATTTCTATACGTAAAGAATATCTGTGTAGAAAATGGCATATGATGTACATGTCGATTGTCACACACAGATGTGTGTGCTTCGCTGCATGCACCCATATGATGTGCATGTATGGAAAAGCAATGGTCAGTTTCATATGCATGTGAACATAGTAAAATAAGAACAGGTGCAAGCCTTGCATGGTTCAGCCCATGAACCCAATAGGGAGGGCGGTCTAATGAAAACAACTGTTCCTCAGCCTCAGCTTCTCCATTAGTAATATAACAATAACCTGTCTCGCAGGTTTCTTTTAAGGTTTACAGGCATAATCCATATGAAGTGCTTCAGACACTCAGAAAAGCTCTATCTTCCATGAAGGAATTTTGTCATATTTTGAGCCAGCATGGTGTGGTGGTTAGGGTGTTGGACTAGGACTTGGGAGAACCAGGGTTAAATCTCCACTCAGCCATGAAACTCATTGGATGACCTTGGGCCAGTCACTGTCTCTCAGCCTAGACCACACAGGGTTACTGTGAGGATAAAATGGAGGGTAGAGAACCATACACACCACCTTGAGCTCCTTGGAGGAAAGGCAAAATATAAACAAGAGAATTGCCTAGAACTCACCCAATGCCCCTTCACGTTGCAGGGGAGAATATTGGTGGTGGTAGGCAAGTCTTTTCTACCTATCAACAATCTTCTCATTGAGGAACTTGTAACAAGCTTCCAAGGAGCCACAGGGTTCTCCAGAATACAGCTTCAAAACAACTCTTCTTGGATTTCCAGCAGAAGAAATAAGGGAAGGTTCATACAGTCTGATATTTTTTCAGACCATGCAAAGCTTCCTGTAACTGAAAGACTTCTTGAAACACATAAGTAGGTGATTTCATGAGGTGTTTTTCAACACCTGCCTTAGGGAATTTTAATTCCAACATTATGGTAGGTCCAGTTCATATGCCAAAAAATTGAGCCAACACCCACACACCCCAAGCCTTCTACTGCTCCATTTTCCCTGAACTGGGAATTACTATTTCTTACTGTTCCTTGGTACCATTAGACAAATGAGACCCAACAGAGCTTGGCATTGGCACATGCCAATGTCAGAGCTTGGCATATGCCAGAGCTTGGCACATGCGAACTGTATGTGCACCCCAGAACATAACCCAGATCTCATGGCTTCCATGGCAGATGCTCATGGATTCCTTAAGAGACAAGACAATCAGAAAGTGTTCCGTGAAGCTAGAAAGTTTGGGAAACACTGTCCTAGAAGAGACTCATCTTGTATTTACAGTTGGCTTAGACTGTATCTGTTGTCACTTCCAGTGGCTAGCCAAAGTGGAGCTTGCTGGTTGATTATCCCCATGGTTGGAGGATTGACCACAGTGGAGCTTGAATGGATGCCCACTTGTCTGAGAAGTTAACAGGAAATCTCATCACACATTGCAAAAAAAAAGAGAAAAAATCAGTATTGGTTTGTGAATAGCAACAACTGGATGAAACCAAGGAAGGAACTTTCGATAAACCTGAAGGAAATAGTAACGTACTTTGTGACAGGAACAAACAAAGTTACTATTGGACTTTATACTGTTTTCATGTATTTAGTGCTCCCAGCAACCTGGGAGCATTTCCTCTTGGAGCTTTGGCTACTGGGCGGTATACTGGGTGGTATAGAAATAAATAAACAAACAAACAAACAAACAAACATGGTTTCCTCCAGTCTGGCTCAAGCTTCCAAACTTCAGTCCAGCTCATCTGATGATGTAGGCAATGGCCATACAAAAGCTCTTGTTACAGGTCTGTAACGTGCCATCCCTGTTGTTGTTGTTCAGTCGTTCAGTTGTGTCCGACTCTTCGTGACCCCATGGACCATAGCACGCCAGGCCTTCCTGTCCTGCGCTCTCTCCCGGAGCATGCTCAAGTTCATATTCATTGCATCGGTGATGCTATCTAGCCATCTCATCCTCTGCTGTCCCCTTCTCCTTTTGTCTTCAGTCTTTCCCAGCATCAGGGTCTTTTCCAGAGAGTTTTCTCTTCGCATTAGGTGGCCAAAATATTTGAGCTTCAGCTACAGTCTCTGTCCTTCCAATGAGCAGTCAGGGTTGATTTCCTTTAGGATGGACTGATTTGACCTCCTTGCAGTCCAGGGGACTCGCAAGAGTCTTCTCCAGCACCACAGTTCGAAAGCATCAATTCTTCGGCGTTCAGCCTTCCTTATAGTCCAGCTCTCACAGCCATACGTTGCTACTGGGAAAACCATAGCTTTGATTAGACGGACCTTTGTCGGTAAGGTGATGTCTCTGCTTCTTACTATGCTGTCTAGGTTTGCCATAGCTTTCCTCCCAAGGAGCAAGCGACTTTTAATTTCATGGCTACAGTCACCGTCTGCGGTGATCTTGGAGCCCAAGAAAGTAAAATCTGTCACTGCTTCCATTTCTTCCCCTTCTATATATATGCCAGGAAGTGATGGGGCCGGATGCCATGATCTTAGTTTTTTTAATGTTGAGTTTCAAACCAGCTTTTGCACTCTCCTCTTTCACCCCTACTTTATTCCAACTCGGGTTTTTTTTAATTTACAATGCAATCTTAGGTATGTCTACTCAGCTATAAGCCCTACTTAGTTCAGTGGGACTTACTCCCATGTAAGTGTGCATAGGATTGCAGACTAAATCTCTTTTTCATTTTCTCTTTTCACTTGGCAGATTACATGGACTTTAACGTTTAGTAGTGGCGGGGTGTGTGTGTAATGCAAATTTGAATATTTTTGTGATCAAATATATGTTTATACACAGCCTCTGGGATTGGTGGATAAAAATAATCTAAATAAATAAAAGACAAATATGCTTTTGTCCTTCTTAGTTAGGGGAAGATAGTCTCAACAATCTATATTTATTCTTCTATCTATAATTCAGGTAATTTTGAAGAAAATTATAACCCTTGTGATTTTTGTTTTTGCCCCAGAATGAGGTATTTACATCAGCTGTGCAAATATTTTTGCAGTGTCTGTGGCCCTCCTTCTTTTACTTATCACTCCCTCTTCCTTCCCTCCTGCACGTTGTCTCTATAGCACCCACGCTTGCTGCCTCCTCCACAATATCTGATCAGCCTGAACAGTTTTACTGTGCTTTGGCCATAAAGGGACAGGAGAAAGAGTGCTCAGTGCTGCCATAGAACTGCGCTGTTGCGTCTCCAATTGGGAAGGGCTATCCCAGCTGTAGAAACAGCATGGCATATATGACAAACACCCCCGCCCCCAACTGGAAACAGGGCACTAGCCTGCACTGTCTTGGAGCAATACCACAGTAGTGGGGAAGGAAGGGCCAGATGCAGTTTGCCACTGAGCAGCTTGCTCAGAATCTGTTGTTGAGCAACTGAGTCACAAATAGTTCATTGGCTTTATAATGATAAGTACAGCTATTTTGGAATGGCAAAAGTGTTAGATCAAAATGGATTTGACATTGCTATTACTGAATTCTAGCCTCTTTTTGAGTTGCCTTGTGAGATCATGATGCTGATTTTCTGATTGCTTTTAGCTTGGGGGGTGAAATTTTGGATTGGCAGCATTAGCCACACTGTTAACTTGAAATATTTTGTATTTTTTTATACAGATTTACTGGAGAAGACTCTCAGGAAGGAGGAAGAAATAGGTGCTTTGCAGGTACTTTCATGCACTAGAATCTAGTGATTAGATTGTAATAACCTACTAACAGGGGGGAAGGCTGTGTAGGTCAGTGGTGTAACATATCCTCTACCGGTAGGTCAAAGGTTCTATCCCTGATACCTCAGGGAACAGGAATGGGAAGACCCCAGCGTGAAACCCTGGAAAGACAGTGCCTGTCAGGATGGACACAGTTCTGGGCTGCATGCACTCATTAGAAGACAGTTCGCCATATCCTGTCTTTTAACCTTTGCCAGTCAAATGTGTGTTTTCATAATTACGACTATCCAGAATAGTCTGTTTCATGAACCAAACGTGGTTTGACAATGATGGATCAGCAGTTAGACAGGGTGGGTGTCGGTCACTGATTGCCAGCCAATAGTTAGATAATATAGCCAACCTAACCAGCTTGTAGTATTCCCCATGCGGTTTTTACAATTTGCTGTTTGTCTGATCTACACACTCTGTAGCCACAACTGAAACTCAAACCATGTCTTCCCATGGCCTGTGGACAGCAGATCCAGCCCATCAGCAAAAATATGTCTTTCCCCACACAACCAAAGCTGTACTTAAGTGTGTCTATTTTAGAAAATCATATTTTTACATTGGTTACTTTTTGTTGATGATGCATATTCATATGTGAAAGGTACTGAGAATTGAATAAAAAAACACTTTTCTTCCATTTTTTAAAAAGTACTAATATTGTATCATGCTGGTAGACGTGTGTAAATTATATTATTGCCAAGTGCCCATCAGACTTATCTGACTGTATATTGTGGGAGAAAACTGTGGGTAGTGTTGTGTGTTTACATAAAATCTGTATAAAGGAATTCCAGTGGACTCCCCACTGCAAAACAGTGTCTTACAGTTTTCAGCCTTTTCAGTTTTGGGATCCACATCTACCCCAAGCTGCTGCATGGGGCCCACATTTTTTTGTTTTGTCTTACTATCTTTCTGTCTTTCTCATATGCTGGTATCGATAGACTTGGATGAGCCACTATTTTCTCAGCCTCAGATCTTCTCCTTCTCATCTGAAATGTGAGGATAATATCCAGTATGGACCTATCAAGAAGCATTTTTGTAAAGATAACAAGATAATGTATGTACAGCACATTGAATACTCAGAAGCGCTATGTAACTTCTATGTTCATTCTCAGCACCAGCACCACCTTTCTCCTCTTAAAAAAAAATAATCATGCAATCAACCTATGATTGTGGCATGGCCCACCATTTAAAGACCAATCATATATTTTGTTCTTCTACATATGAGTATGTATGATATCTGGCAGAAGACAGGAAGTGCTTCCTTGTAACATAATCATGAAGGGAGATTCACAGTAGGAATTTTCCTATCTCTTCCCCTTCCCCTTCTGCTAAGCTTTCTAATCTCTTAATTCCTGAGCTTAATTTCCTGACCACTATATTCTAACTGACCTTTTGATTTGAAGTGATTAGCACACACACACACAATTTAGCACTGTAATATCCTAAAACCAAACTAAATACAAAAATGGAGGACAGCTCCGGTCCTTCACATGCCGTTACCAGTACAGAGGTGAAGAAAAGGGCAGTGGGGCAGGACCGAGCAGGGATGTGTCCCCTCAGTGCAGACCAGTTGTGTCGTTGGCACTTGTGTGGCACTACTAGCTAGTTAGCCATGCTTCTGCACTGCTGACCCAGCTGCCTCTGCTGCTGTCTTGCAACACATGCTGCCAAGAAAGCCCCCTTACCCTTTGTTGCCACTCAGCAGCAGTGGCTGAGTACCACATTCTTCCCCAACCTCATCAGCTGCCAAGAAAAAATAAACTGGAACAAAGTCCCAAGGAAAAGAAATATTTTAAGTCTGCGTCTGGAGTCTCTTGAAAGGTAAATGTCCATTAATTATCATTTGAAACCAGTGCTGGACAGAAGTTATGGGGAAGAATTCTAGAAAAGAACAATTCTATGTTGTCTAAAAGGTTGACTGAATGCCCTAAAGGGTCTTTTAATCTCTGCTTTCAGTGATTGTAGACAGGATAAAATTAGCTTTGTGCTGTAATCTTTAGGGCTTGCCATGCTGCCAAAGGGTAAGCAGGGTCCTTCAGCCAATTAGGCTAGCCGTTCTCAATTTACTGCACTGTAGGATCTCAGGAGAACAGAGAGCTGAACCTAGTAAAACACAGTTTCACTTACGTTTCAGTGATCATTAAGTTTTATCTCTTTGTTTTACCAGAAATGTGCAACTTAATTTTAAACTCAAATTTATAGCAAAAGAAAACCTGCAAATAGGATGCTCTGGGAATAATTTTTGTCCCTGAGAAAATATTGAAGTCCAGCAACTGGCTGGGTTTGTGATCACTGTTTAAAACAAAAACAAATCTTCAATGGTCCTTTAATTCATTGAGATAATAAGAGCAGAGTGTCTCCATGAATTAAAGCAGGAAGTCCTTTATACGGAAGAATTAAAGCACAGGTTTCTCCTCATTATCTCCAGTACGACTCCACAGCTCAGGATAGGAAGCAGATGTGTAACCAAACCAAAAGGATAGCCTTCAGGAAAGCTCTGCTCCCTTCTGCAGGTACACCCTGCTTCTCTTCCATTTTAGCAGAAGGATAAATAGTTATTCTGACTTTTATTCTTTGACTTAATTCTGTTTATATACTGTGTCACATCAGAGCAGATCAGTCATGTATGGATCATAAGCATGCTCAGAGGCTGACAACTTATACCATAAAACACTTTAAGGATTTAGATCGGTGGTAAAGCACATACTTTGTGGTTTAATGTTCAATTCCCAGCACTTCCAGTTAACGGTTTATGTAGCAAGTGATGGGAAATACCTTTGTTGGAGTCTCCGGAGAGCTGCTGCCAGTTAAAGTAGGCAGTGCTGGGCTAGATGGACCAATGTTCTGGCTCAGTAAAAAGCAGCTTCATATGTCCACATTGGTAGTTTCAATAAGGAAGTAGTCTGATGCTATTTATAATAGTTTGGCACTGGCAGCAATGGCCAGTGGTGTTTGGTGCTGTTGGAGCAGAGGGGAAGGCTGCAGTGATAAGGAGATAAGAAAAGCTATGCTGCATCAGGCCTATATAGTCCAGCGTTCTGTTTGCACAGTGACCAGTCAAATGCCTATGGGAAGCCCACAGCAGGACATGAGTGTTACAACAAACTCCCACTCAACTGGTATACAGAGACATGCTGCCTCTGATACTAGAGGTAATTTATAGCCATCATGAATAGTAGTCTTTGATCACCTTATCCTCCACAAAGCCTCTGTCACATGGTTATTGAGTTTATTCCAACCATGGCTTCAGGTAAGCCAAGTGGCCCTGATGAATCCACCAGGCAATTTTTGTTTTTCACTGCATCTGCCCATCCCTGTGTCTGATCAGTGATTAGCCTTTTACCGCGTTCCAATACTCTCATACTTTCAGCCTGATTTTTAAATAAGCAACTATTTCTGAGTAAGCCTATGAACATTATGAGCAGGGCCAGCCCTACCACTGGACAGATTGAGGCCTCAGCTAGCAGATGCTGAGAGCAGTGGCAGCAGCCTGTGAGATGTTCTTCCCCATATGGCCGGTCCTGATCCCCCTAAACTATACTGCTGCCTGAGGGGTGGTGGTGGATACCATCCTATCAACTGCCAGTCCATTCATCTTCTGTACATGGAATGAAGAGAAGGCTCCATATTGTCCTTTGCTTCAGGCAGCAAATGTCTTACTTCCTTCTTAGGATCACGGCTTTGGCCAAAATTAGAAATGACATCTTCACTGAAGCCATGGAAACAGGACTTTGAATACTTTTGTGTTTGGGCAATTAGGGCTTGTTCCTAAAATAAAATGAAAGATTAATTTCAAGAAGGAATTGATCAAGTAATATTCTACATTTAAAGAGTCAGGTTGATTTCTACTGGGTTCTGTTAAAGTAGTCCATGTGCCATATTGCAGCTTATGCTGTCCTTAGGGAAGATCAGTAAGATAATTTTTATAGGGTATGTGTCATTTTAATTCTTCAAGTCTTTGATTATCATTTTAAAACAATGGGAAGGCTAGATCTGGTGCTAGCTATACAGGAACTATGGCATTCACTCCCCCTGCATTTTCACCATCACTGCACTTCTACTATCCAGTTCATCAGGGATAGGCTATGTGGTGCCCACAGGTTCTACTACACCCCCAGACACCTTTCTTGGTGCCCACCAAGATGCCCCACTTGCTATGGCTGGGTAAGTCTCTATGCTAGGCAAATATAGGGATGAGTCCAATAGGCAAGTCAGTTAAGCAGGCAAATGGTCAAAGCAGAGTATTACCAGGCAAGTAGGTTGTTTCCAGAAAAGAGATCTCAGGCACAGCCAAAGACAAACACAGAGAAGCAGTCAGATACAATACAAGAAGCAGAGTCAAGCAGGAGTCCAAGAGCCAGTGTGTATCGCCCCTGCAATGGGCTTTGAACTCTTAGGTTAGAAGTGCCAAGATAATGATAAATCAGATCCAGGTTTACTTACAAGGATATAATTTATTGAGTATCTTACAGCACACAGGCATACCCAATGGTTGGATCAGACAGCTTGTCTGAACCCAGAGCCATGGGGTAACATGGGTTTTATACCATACATGTTAGCAGCGAGGCAGCATGACAGCAGCAAGTGCCATCTAGCATTCATTCCCAGCATAGACTAGCCGGGCTTGGTTCTCAGCACAGCCACCTGCAGCTCAGCATAAATACATAGCTTCACTTCCCAGGCACGGCCTGATAAGGCCCTCTACTCATTAGTAAGGAATGCGCTGCGGCAGCTGTTATCGGCCCTTGACTCATCTTCATATGATCAGATGCTTACTAACAAGGAAATTGCACCCTTAATGAACTTAAGCAAGGCATTATGGATCTCTAGGCCCCTCTAACACTACAGGTGACTTGGTTACACTCTTGGGGCCAATACACAGTGGCACAGAGGTTCAGTCACAAAACAAGATACTAGCGCTATACCTAATGGCTAGGCTGAAATTGAAGGCTATATAGCCAGAGCTTCCTGAGCCCCACCCAGGGCTAGCTGTAGTTCATCACAGGCTCTCTGGCAAATCTCCCCAGGAGGAAGGCCTTGATCCTGAGGAATCCTTTCCTCTTGAGGAGTTCTTGTTTGTAATCAAACACTTCTTCTCAAAGGAGCCCTACTGGCTTGCCTCTTGAGGCACCGACACCCTTGGGGGTCACTCGGTATCCCCCCTCTGCCTCAGAAGCTGACCTCTCTGCCTTTCGAGGAGGTAGATCTGAAGGGTCTTCAGAGGGGTGAGGACCATCTTGGGTAGTGCCAAGGTCCTCTGAGGCAAACTGTTCCCTGGGAATTTCTGGATCCAAAGGTTCAAGCTCTTCCTCTAATGAGGAATCCTCCCAGGGAGTCACAGCACTACCCCTCCCACTTAAAAAAAATTAACACATTTGCTGTGAAGGAGGTTGCTGTTGGTGCTGAAAACTGTGGGTTCAAAGGAGTAGTTTGGTGTGTTAGGGCTCAGACCCCACCTCTGCCTTATACTAATTCTTTTGGGCAGGCTACTTATCTTTTGCCACACCTTCAGTGGTAGCCAGTGGTGCTCAGGAGGTTCTCAAATTGCCAAATGTTCCCACAACCCAAAAAGGTTGCCTAACCCTGCAGTACATTCATACCCCCACAATGCTCATATGTAGTGATAGGCAAACTTCCCTTCGCTTGATTTGGAATCAGCTCTATACGTGTAAGGTTTCTCTGTGAGCATTTTGAAAAAGGTAATCTGTTTTCCAAAAATCTCCCCCGCCCCCTTTTGTAATAATGGTGCAGGATGTTTTGCTTTGCTTGAAGTTTTGTGATTGTTAAAAACAATTCAATTGTCCAAGTAGTATTCAGTTGGTCTGTCAAAATTTCATCAATTTTTATTGTCCAGCTATTACAAGATGGACAAATTTGTATCTCACACTAGGTAATTAGTACTAGCGTCACAACTACTCATGCTGTATGCCTACGGCAGCTTTCCCCAACCTGGTGTCCTCCAAGATCCTTTGGACTTCAACTCCCATCAGTCCCAGCTAGCATGGAGGGTGCTGTTGCACTCATGTCCTCTTGTGGGTTTCCTGTAGGCAGCTGGTTAGCCACTGCATGAAAATAATGCTGGATTAGATGGACCCTTGGCTTGATCCTGATGGCTGTTCTTATGGTCTTATCTGGAGGGCATGAGGTTGGGGAGGGCTGGCCTAAGGGGCTTCTTCCTCTCCCACCTCTGCGGCTACCACAGTAGCAACCAGGGAGGGGGAGAGGTGAGGGGGGATGGCATTTGTGCACAGGTCAGCTTGTTGTTATCCATAGTCCCCAAGCACTGCTTTAAGGATTATATTTTGTAGCGGCCTTACATAATATAGAGTAAAAACTGGTCTGTCTGTCTGTCTGTCTCACACACACATACAGCTAGTTCCTAGCCATTGACTAAGTTGCTGTGATGTCATGGACTGTTCAGGAATATTCTAACAAGTGGGGCAAAGTCTCGACAGCAACAGAACTGACAAACTGTGCAATGTCTAAGAGGGGTTTGGAAAAAGAACTCAGCTGCAGTGAAGCTGTGTGCTGTTATCAGATCTGCTGGGTAGGTAGGTTGGATTAGGCCTGGGAACCTGAAGGCCTAGTTATGCATGAAGGGCTACCTCAAGGCAGGTGAAGGAAGGAAAGCACAGAACAAGCAGTGCTTTGAATAAGCAGTGATCTGAGGAAAAGAGAAGTAGAAGGGGAAGAAATGGGATGAAAATGTAAGAGTTGAGCCAGAGAGAAATGCAAGCTGAAGGCAAGCTTATTGATGTTATGTAAACTGCCATGAGAGCCTTTGGGGCTGAATGGTAGGATTAGAAAGCTTTAAACATATATAAAGAGCTTCATAAAAGTCTAAGGACAGGAGGGCCTGTGTGTTGTTAGCAGAGAAGGAGCAGACCAGTTGGGGAGCTTTAGATACTGGCGGGTAGAAGGTCAGGGAGCCAAGGAGGCTGCAAGATGAAAGACACAATGCTGGGGTGGGAGCAGAAGCCAAATCTGAACAGGTCAGTCACACCTTGATCTGAGTTCTCTAGTTTGTATTAATTTGGGCAGACTTCGGGCCTGATTCATGCATTCACCCTGAAGCAGGGTAGCTAGAAAAAAAATCCAGCCACCTGGGGCTGATCTGTGTAGACTGCCATTTACGTGAAGCAGCTTCCCACGTGGTTGCAGTGACTTTAGCCACACCAGTGGAGCCTCTCTTCTTCAGGAGTCTGTGATGGTGTGGTTGAAACTGCTGCAACCCTGTGGGCAGCTGCTTTACACAAATGGCGTGTCGTGCAGAGCTGCTGACACTTCACCTGTGCTCTCAAGCGGCATCCGTGCCACAAAAGCATATATATGAACTGGGCTTTAGACCATGTATCTCGAAAAAACATATTTGTGCTGTTCGCAGAAATATTACATATAAAGCATTCAGGACTACAGGGGGGAAAAAATTGGCGGGATATTAGTGATGATAACATTTGCTCCAGAAAGTTCAGGCATGTGCCAGCTTTGGAAAAGGAAGAATGGTTGTGTTATGTCTAGTCTAGAATGTTTATATTGAGACATGGCAATGTGAACATGTTGCATAATATAGTTGTTGGTGTTTATCAAAGGCAAAGAAATCTGGATTTATTTCTTTGTGCTCGTTTTTTTAACAAGTTTTTTTTTTTAAGCAATGTGTTCCCCCTCATATGCTATTGATGTTTTCTGAGATAGTACACAAAGAGGCCAGCAGAGGGAGCTTTAGCTCCCTTCTTGATCCCACAGACCTTGCTCTGCTTGCTTTTTGCATCAAAAGAGGGACATGGCTTTTTTTTACTACTAGACAACCAATTAGCTGTTTTAAAGAGCCACATTTTGTGCTGTCCAGTGCCCAACAAGGTGCAATTTTAAGGCTTTGAAAAGCAAAGCAGTGTATATCAATTGGTCTCTTCTTGCTCTTTGCTGTGGATACACAGTATGTACAATTTGAGATGACAACTTACCCAACATCATTACAAAGCCCATAGCAAAGTACAGCTTGAACTTAAGTCCTCCAAATTCAAGTCAGACTCTCCATTCTTGTCCCCCACCCCATGCAACCAGTACTTTTTAGTCTCTTGATTTTGGTTCATTCCACTGTAAGGGTGTGATCCAAGAAGGCGCCAGTAAATGGTGTGCTTTATTTAAAAATCGGACAATGTGTTACAATAGCTATTTTGCAATATCTTGATATTTCTTCTTGACATTGAAGTGTTTCCCATTTGGAAAACGATTTTGTCCTTGTAAAATAATTTACAAGACAACAAATGTTTCTACTTCACTCCAAGAGCTGTTGAATACTTATTGTGAAGCTGAGACTACAGAGATTGAATTTTGAAGTAATTCCAGTTGCAGGGAAAGTGAAGAAATTGAACAGCATCAAGACTCTATGCAGAGAATATCATGCAACGCTGATGGTGTTGAGATGTCACCAGAAATTGTTATGCCGCCAATCTATAGATCTGAGGTGTTTGTTCATTTGTACAGATTTCTGTCCCACCACTTCCCAAGAACTTTGAGTTTTATAGGTTTGCGCAAATACTTCATAAAAAAACCTAAAGTATCCAGACCTCCCTTGCAGATACTAGAGAGAGGTTGACCGTTTTGCTGAGAAAGAGGGGACACAACCCCTGATAGCTTTTGCTCCTCTGGCCAGCAGCTGTGGCTAGATGGCTTTCTTCACTCCTGCATGTGATCAGCCTTTCTGCTATGCGATGTGAAGAACAAACAAGTTCCTGACAAATGCAAAAAATGAACCAAGCAGTGTAATGGCACAATCCTATGCATGTTTAGACAGAAAAGAGTCCTACAACTCCCAGCATTCCCCAGCCAGCCCATGAAGGTGGGGAGGAAGATGAAGTAATAAAAGATGGTGTATGGTATTGTCTTGATTCATTTGGAGACAGCTGTCTTTATTTATTTAAAGCATTTAGGGTGTAATCCTATCCATCCTTAGACAGAAAAAATGCTGGCTGGGGAATGTTGGGAGTTATAGGACTTTGCACCCTTAGGGCACAATCCTATGCATGTTTAGACAGAGAAAAGGCCTACAACTCCCAGCATTCCCCAGCCATTCCCCATGTCTGTCTAAACATGCATAGGATTGCACCCTTAGTGTATTAAACGCAGAATATTTATTTCTTTATTTCTTAGGATGTTGTCATGCAATTCTAGGTTTTGACTGAATATTTTTACTTTTTGGTACTACAGAACACAGTTGATAAATTCGTAAGGCAGCAAATTATCACCTTTATCTGAATACTATGCACTCTTGATTGTATACTGTAGTTTTTCTTCAGGCTGTAGTATTTTGCTATACTGTGTGTAGTATTTTATTATTTAAAATATTTATGTATCACCTTTCATTATCAGATCACAGGGAGGTGTACAGTAGTCATTAAAACAACAATTAAAATAAAATACAAAGATAAAAACAAAAATCTACTAAGCTAAGTATGAAGGCCAGCAAATGCCTGGGTAAGCACATGTGTTTCAGCGCCTGTTGAAATCACCATTGAGGATGGTTCCTGTTGCACTGCATGGTGGAGAGTATTCCAAAGGTTGAGCACCACAACAGAAAAGGCCCTCCTTATAGCTGCCATCAGATGAAACTGTGCTGGCAACAGAACAACCAGGAGGCCTTGATCTGCAGATCTCAGTGAGTGGGCAGGTTGATATGGGAGAACATGTTCTCTCAGGTAGTCTGGTCCCAAGTCTTTTAGGGCCTTATATGTCAATAACATCACCTTGAACCTAGCCTGGTAATATATTGAGAACCGGTGCAGTTCTCTGAGCAAAGGTGTAACATGTTCACAGTGGGCTGCCCCACTCAGCAGTTTTGCTCTATAATGTGAATGGAGGAGAAGCCTATTTTCTTCCTTCCTCCTGATGAAGCATTAGAAAACAGAAAGTCTGTGCACACCTATATCCCATATTCTCATCAATTCTTCCTTCATATGCTGCAAGCAATTGGAAAACCAAACACTCGCTTTTTTGTACACTGTTTTCATGTGGTCTTTCCATTCCTTATGAAGAGCAGCATGTTAAATATTTCCTATAGTGCCATCCAAAGCATGTTTACTCAGAATTAGGTCCTATTGAGTTCAATGGAGCGTACTCCCTAGTAAGGGTGCTTAGGGGTGCAGCTGCAGACACCACCCTATTTGTAAAATTATCACTTCCTTTGATAGCTTATTTAGGTGGTGAGTGCCGACAGGTTTAGAGCCAGAACAGGGTCACTGAAAAACAAGAGGAGAGGTACCAGCATGCTTGGGAGAACAGTCGCCAAGGAAAAAATAAAACCTAATGGGCCAAAAAGCCTCCAAATATCCCAATGAGGATTGAGCATACTCAGTCAGTACCCCTGGAATGTTAATATTGAGTTAAAGAAAAATGGTAACCTGGGGGAGGGATGGAATGCGACTTAGGCAATTTTTGTCTCTCCATCTTCTGTGTTTTTTCTCTGAGTCCGTCTTAGAGAAGGTCCACTGGCAGGACTGGGGCTGGAGAGGCCATAGGATTTTTCATATCCTGTCCCCTTCCTGCCCATCAGCACGCCTCCTTTCTGACCTCTCCGAGGCCACATTTGCCACCTTAAGAAGCATCAGGCACAGTCCTTTCCATGGCAGCTGCAAGAGGGAGGGGGGAGGGATTGGAGACTGGAATCCCCCTTCTGAGGTCATAGCAGTGACTACAGCCTCGAAGGGGCAACTCCGAAGAATCGTATGGTCCCTGGGATACTCCCCCAGGACCATAGGATTGCTCTCTAACCCCTTTTCCTTTCCCACTGCATTTATTGGATTGCATTTTTTTTAATGAATGGGTCAAATTTTAAAAAATGGATGTGCTTCAAATACTTTGTTTGACACAATATTATGAGCGCATTGGAGATTAAATGAATTCGCCAACAACATTGGTGGCAACTGACATTCTAGCCTTCCTAACCTGCTAATTGGTTCTATTTTTCACTTGATAAAACAACCATTCTTATTAAGGTTTCATTATGCAGTAATTGGAAATTCTTGAACTGTTTCTTCAATTCACTAGTATTCTTGCATAGGAAGATACAGTATTAAAGCACACAGTAGTTTCTTGCTTCCTTTATCACTCCCCCAGTCCATGAAATCTGGGCACCATCTTTCCTCTTTCAGGTATGAGACAAAACTGAGACTAGTCCATAAATCTTGAAATTTGGCTTCAACTAGGGCCCATTTTACAATTTACTTCTTTGTTTAAAACTTTTATATCCTACTCAAAGTGGCAAACCACAATAATGAGCAGAAACATATAACTGACTCAAACAATTGTTATAAAGTTAAAAATTAATCTCAAATTGATCAAAACTCCATGATCATCATTTAAAACATCAGCAAGCAGAGTCTATTTCAAACAGCAAATATGCATTGAAAAAATAAGTGAGTAGGTATATTGAAAGTGATGTGACATTGGCAGTTAGGCTGTATTGTGCCTTGTAAGCTTTGGCTGCCCTTTGAAAAGTGAGTAAGGGGAGCTTCTCTCAGAATTCAGTTCCAGAATCTTAATGCTCAGCAGAAGAGGCCCTGTTCTTCATGCCTTCATTCTCCATGTACTTCTGACAGCAGAAAGACCCACAGCAAGGCCTACTGAACTAGCACAGCCCACAAACTATGTTTGGTGACCTAGTAGGGGCTCCATAAACCACCTATTAGTGTTGCTTGTCTGAGACTGCAGAAGTAAGGGGGTTCTTGGGTATCTAGCAGGCCATGAGATATGACTGGTGGGCTTGATGGGTCGCATGTCATGCAAGCCTGCACTACATAACAGTGTCTTCCATGGAGGCATTTTTATGAAACCCATGTGTACAGCAGCTGTATGCATGCTAGTGGCTCTATGTATGCATGCTAATAAGCCACAATTGACGTTGCTCTGCAGATAAGGATTCTTGTTTCCTAACTGCAGATGTGTGCAGTCATCCCAATTTCTTGCCATTTTAAACACCAAATAGTGATGTAGCCTTGTGCTCCTAATGATGAGGTTTGACGTGATATTGTAATGAGAATGCTGTCCTGGAATGCCAAGGAAGAGTTGACCATCCTTTGATATGCTGGTTGCTCGCTAACAGGGGCGAGTAGCAGATACTTCCTCAATGAATTGTTAGGCGACTTTTCCTGAATTGATGATCTTCCTGTGGGATAGGGTCTGAGACCATCCTGTGATCCTCCATGGAAGAAAAGAAATTAGCTTGCAGTTTGAATGTGGACAGAGTCTACTGTGATCTTTAGTAGCAGCTGGTTGGAGTTGAACTATTCTTGGGCTGCACTTGCTCTTTGATGCAGTATCAGCAGTTGTCCTTCATGCTTTAGAAGTCTGCTTGCTCCCACTGTGGTTGCTGTCTCACTCTCTGAACTCAAGAAAAACCTGCAGCATTGTCCTGGACCTTTTACTCCTCAGAGAAGCGTGGGGAATGTGTAACAATATCTGTCTCTCCTAGCTATTCTCTTCTCTCTACAGTAATGAGGCAAGTGACAGACATATGCAGGGTTTGTTTCTATAGGAGGACCATGTCCTGAGCTTTTCCATCTCTCCAACCATCTCAGGCCAACCAATGCAGACAAAACACTAGGAAGTTATTTTCTATATTCACAATGGGGGAAACTGCCATATATACTCACCATACCCAAACCACATCGCGCAAAAAGAAAACATATCAGATGTAATTATTTTTAAACTCCCTATCTTTAGAAAGGCCTGTTGGGCTTTAACTTAAATTCAGCTTGGGTACAGGCGAGTGAGAACCTGGCATCCGTATTGCATCTTGCATCACCAAATAAGTGATGCTAAGTGATGGAGCACGGAAACTCACAAATGGAGGCAGAAAGTGTCCAAGCTTTGAAAGATGCCCAGCAAACTCACCAGGTCATGCTTTCTGGCTCTGAGATCCTACTGTGCTTGTATGTAGGAGTCCTTGCCTCTCCTTATCATATGTACACTGTCAAATTTAAGTGTATTGTTCAACCAGTTGGTTATTGATGCAATCTCATAATTAGATCGCAACAGTCAAACATGACCAAACATAATAGGAAGCTGAAATTATAATTAAAATCAGATAATAAAGATACAATACAATTATTGACAAACAGCATTGGCAAGCATACATCTATTGATGCCATATAAGGTTACACGTAGATTAAATGCTTATCTTTATGAACATCAGATAAGGTAAATTGGTAACTGTTAGGTTTCCCCGTGTCCAAACCTAAGGAAGCAGCCAGGATTTTGCCTAGAAATATCATAGAACATATTTAAAAACCCAGTAACATGGAGGTCTTTGATTTGGTTGATCCCAGAAATGCACAATCATAATTTGTTTGGCATTACCTGCCCCTCAGTACCATAGTGTCCAGAGGTTGTCTCTGTAGTAAAGAAAACACCTTTCTTAGCATGAAGGAAATATGTGTACTGCTTCTAACTTGTGTCTTCACAGTTGTGCTGCTGGTCATTTGAAGCAAGCTAATTAACCTTTATCTGGGCTGGCATTTTCTCCACATTATTTGGACATAGAGGCTTACGCTTAGCCTCCTTTGTCCCTTTGTGTGTGTATGTGCTCCTGCTCTTTTATGTGTTGAATTATAGTAAATAAGGCCATTATTTCTGAATACATCCGCATAAAAGTATCTATTATTGTTTGTCTCTGTTCACATGAAAACACTTTAGCCCTGTACAGGCTTTCCGAAGGATGCATGAGGGCTAAGTGTGGGAACAGAGATGGGGCTGTGCACACTGTTCCTGCCCCAACGTCCCTGTGTGCGCCAAGCCCCGACCCTTCATTCCCCAGCTTCTCTGCATAGAGCAGGGAGGTATGAATGGAAGGCTCTACTTTCATTCAATTGAATGTGAGTAGAATCTGCATTCATACTCTGCCTCATGAGCAGCGAGGTGTATATGTGCTCCCGCTCTTTTAGTACATTATAATACATAAGGCAATTATTTCTGAACACTTCTCCATAAAAGTAACTACTACTGTTTGGGAATCAAGGGGCAGAGCCTGACACACTCAGGAATTTTGGGGTGGGGCTAGTATGTACAGCCCCATCCCTGTCCCCAGATATAGCCCTCATATGTTCTTGGGAATACCTGTATATGGCTTCTGTGGCTTGATCTTCTAACCTCGCCATTGTGTAGGTGCTGATGTTGCTTCTGCAATTTTCATGAGTTTGGCTCCAAATGTTTAAGCCATGCCTTGATGATTTTTGACCGTCTCTCCTTCTTAGTCTGACGTCTGGTTCCAATCTATCCTTTCCCTGAACTTTTCTTTGGATTGGTTATTGGTTCTCATTTTAAAGCTTTCTGGCACATGAGCAGGCTGGCTTTTGTTCCCTCATAATCCTATCTTGAGCCAATTCACTTTTCTATGTAGATCACAAAGTGGAATCTATTGGAATATAGACTATATTCATATATAGCAGTTATATGTTTTCACCATGCATAGGCCTTTATGGATTAGAACCTATTTTGTCAGATGTATTAAGGGTGATCCTCCATTGGTGGACATATACATACGTCGTTACTGAGAGAAAAACTGAAAACAATGAGGCCCAAAATTCATGAAATGTAAGAGGCAGCAATAAGTCTACAGACCCGAAATATGCATATGATGAGAACTAATTCCAGAGAGGTAGTTGTGTTAGTGTGTTGCAACAACATGGTTTTGTGGTGCTTTAAAGACTAACAGATATAACACAGTAAATCTGTTCATCTTTAAGCTACCACAGGACTCCCCTACCCTTTTTTAACACTGAGCCTCCCACGTACAAAGACAAAGTGCTCTTCCATTGAGAATCATGATGTTTCCTTCCATAATTTTACTTCCTTTAACTCATAATTTTATGTCCTTTCCTGCCCAAAAGGAAATGCTTGGTTAACCTCTGTATATTAAACCAGCTAAAATATACATTAGTGCATAATCGGGAAAGTAACCTATTTAACTTCATCCTTCTGCCCTAAATGAGAAGGTCTGAAATCATTCTAAAAAGTGTATGTGACTCAGTGGCTGGATTACTATACCATATTGAGTTGCATATAAACAGATACCAACCCACTTGACAAATTCCATGGTTGCCTACTCTGTAGGATGGGCATTCATGACCAAAGAGTAGTGTGTAAATCTACCCACCTGTTCTCTTTGCAATATGAAGCATTGCTAACTTTAACACTTCCTGCCCAAGCATCCTGTGAAAGGAAGGTGAACCCACAGTAGACTTAAGTTGCTAATATTAGGTGCAGAATTTTTCTTTCTAACTTTTTCATCTTTGTTTAATAAATAGTTCTAGTTTATCAAGGGACTGGGGACATGGATTCTAAGAAAACTTTAATTCACATTCCGATGTCAGTAATCACACCTATTAGTTGACAGAACTACCTAAATATTTCCACGTCTTTACCAATTAAGGAGATATGATAATGACTTGTTGTGTCCCTAAGGGAGCAATCCTACCGGGATAGGCAGACGCCTCTGAACTCGGAGTTGACCACCTATCCAATGCAAGGCAGGAGAAGCATGGAGAGGATTGTTCCCGCCGCGCTTCTCCTGCCCTGCATTTGCGGCTGTCTAGCCATGGGAAGGCGGAGTGGGGGAAGCGGCTGCCAGAGGACACATTGAATGTGTCTTACCTGCATTTCTGCCTTCCCCACCCTGGAACACCCCCCAGTGTTTTGGCCACTCCGTGTTCCTCTTCCGAGTGTGGAGTGCGGGGTCGTTCCAAGCTGCCTGCAAGGCAGCATGGGGGGGGGGGTCAGTTCCCCGAAATCATTGTATCCTATGGCCGTCTAGCCGCTGACTAGCGGCCATAGGAGTGCTCCCTAAATATCTTTTGCCTTATTTAGTTTTCCTGTTTGAGAAAACCTTAATATTTTGTGAAATATATTGAAAAATATATTTTTAATGTTTTCAGCCTTTTTATATAACTTCCTGATTGAGAAGAATAATACAGTGATGTATCCTGTCCCATGATAAAGCCTACATATATACATATGTCATTTGTGAACATCAGCTGTTCTGTCTCGATAGATTTTCAATCCAAAGTTAAGACCTGCTGTTCTTCAGAACCATTAACCACACAGATCTTTCTTTCCTTCCAAATGCATGGACTGTTCTGTATGTTCTCTTTTGAAAAACCATCAAATTGGATGATATACCACATTGAATTCCAAAGCACCTGAACCTAATTCACACCAAATGTGCTGCCAACGGTTCCTCTTTGTCTTTGGTCACATGACGACTCTTGCTGCCACATAGATACCAATAATGTCATAGGATTTCCATAAATTAAAGTGAAGTGGGAAGGAGTGTTCCCAGCTTCTTCTCCTGTTTTTTGTGGTGATTCCCATCTCCAGAGTAGAATGAGCACAGGCCTGGTTCTCTAAATGAATGTACTATAGCTATAGCAGAAGCTTGTGTAACGGTATAAAAATGATGACTGATAAGAGGAAAATGGATTGGAAATGCCATCCTTTCTTCACAGAATGAAATGAGTGAATGGAATGGTAGCAAGCCTAAAAATAATGAAATGACGTGGACAGGTACACAGTGCATGAGGCCACCAGTTTAAATGTGTACATTATATGTGTGCATGGGAGTGGGGAAGACAAGATTTCAGATGCAAAGGGAGCAATGCATAGCAAGGGTCAAAGGCCTGCTGTTGGATTATTTAAGAATAAATGGCAAAACAACAATATTTAAGAGCATTTGTTGTGGTTATTTTCTTTATAACTATACCAGTCTTACCAGTATAGGACAAACAGGGACTTTCCTTCCTTTTTTAGAAGCAAAGGAATTTGTGCCTTTGGCAGGCATACCTCCTACTTCATTATTTATAAACAGCAGTCATTCTGTGGCCAAGTGCAGACAATGCTTTATCATGGTTTGTTTTTCTTAGCCATGATTAAGTGTTGCATCTAATTTCCTAAAGTATGGTTAAGGATAGGCCAAGCCAGGGTGTGAAGCCAATTGTTTAAAATGGGTTTGCAAACTCTGTTCTGCATTAACTGTACACTGAGCAAACCGTGAGTAGGGATGGTCAGACCTGTCAATCTCGATCTCAACAAGATGGTCTTTTTTTCTTTTTTTTTAAGTCAAGCTCATTCTGTCCCATTTCCACACAAGCTTGCAATTAAAAAAACTATATGGACATTTGTGCACATTTTCCATAATGTATGCATTAATGTATGCGTTTTTGTGCGCATTTTTAAACATACTCATTTTGGGATGCATGCACCCATTGACTAAAGCAAGTTCATATGCATTTTGGAAATGTATGCATTGTTCTTTGCTCATTTTTCAAATGTGTGTAAGTTGTCAAATTCATTTTTTGTTCAGAATTAATTGCAAGCTCTGGGATGTATAGATTTCCCATCCCAAATTGTGTTTGGGTTTACATTCAGGTCCAAGAGGTACACATTGGGTAAATCTGTTAAAACCACAACAACCTTGATGGGGCAAATTTCCCATACATCCCTAACCATGATAATGTAGTTTACCTATCTCTCTAACCTCTGCTTGCAAAGTGATACGCAAGTATTACTTGTAACTCTCTATACATAACCTCCAGAGACATGACTTAGCTTGACCACATATTCACTAAATATTTGGGATCTCAACTAGGGTCAAGGCAGCAAGCCACCGTTGTTGTTGTTGTTGTTGTTGTTATATTTATTTATATCCCGCCTTTTTCCCAATACTGGGACTCAAGGCAGCCTTACAACGTTAGAACTTCTACAATTAAAACCTATGAATAGAAATATAAATACAACTGTACAAAAGTTAAAAATGTAATTAAATCATCAATATTAAAATTGTAAAAATCTTAAAACATTAAAAGACAACCACATTTTCACAGGTCCAAACACCAATTACCAATTAAAATCAGTGAAAACAAAACTTACCAATAAAAACCATGCCTAGACTTACGGGAAGGCCAGCAAAAACTGGTGGGTCTTCAGAGTCTCTAGAAATGCTTCTGATCTCCTCACAGCCATGCCAGGAGAGGGGAGCCCAGGCTGGCTAATTCACCCAGGCTGTTAGCATAACCATGGTTTAGTCACTAAAACTTTAGTGATACACAGACAAGCCTGGATGAGTAAGCAAACCCGGGCTCCATTCTTCCTCTGGCATAGCTGTGAGGAGGCACTGAGAAGTATCTGCTTTTGGCTGTAAACTAACCACAGTTTATCATTATGTCCCACGAGGTTAATTTAAACTTTAGTTTATTGAAACAAACCAAGATCAAACCATGGTTTCTGAGCCTGGCTTGTTTTAATAAACCTTCATTTAAGCAACCTACAGTTTTGTTGTACGATAAACTTATTGAAACAAGCTAGATTTGAAGAGCATGGTAAAGACAAACTGTAATTAGTTTAAACCAGGAAGGAGATGCTTCTGATCTGCTCCCTATGGTTCAGCTCAAGGAGGGTTGGGGAGCACACAAGCCCAATGTGCTTCCATGCTTGTTCACATAGCAGTAGACTGGAATATTTTAATTACTAGCCAAAATAAAAATAACACTGAGTTTGATATACCACATAAAGGGCAATCCTGTATGGCCATCACTTGTAGTAAGACTTGTATAATTTATTTATTTATTACATTTCCAATATGAAGTATTCCACAGGTGTGTGTTTATGTATATATTTCATAATATTTTCTTTATTTGCAGGAGCGGATAACAGCACTGGAAACAGTAAGTGTTTTGTGTGTGTGTATCTCTTTATTTCAAATTTATTGCAATTCTTGCACCAGATTTTATACAGTATTTTTTTAAGAGAATGAGTCTGGTATATTTAAAAGTAATTTTCCAAACTATGAATCAACTTCTAAGAGGTTCTTGTTTGCCAGTTGGCTACGATAAACCAAATAATATGTAAAAAGGCACAGAACATCCACATGAGGTCACTTAATATGGAAATGTGTTGGTAAAGTCGACCATATTTTAAAGGTCAACTGGAAGTGTAAATTAGACAAAACTTCAAATTTGTTTGAAAATGACAGGTGCGCCTAAGTTTTAGTATTACCAGAAATTAAATAACATTTCCATAGGGAAGCTGAAGTCATTCCACTAATTATAGTTGTATGGACAGGAAAGTCAAAATAAACAAAAGTTGATAAACTTAGGACTTAGCCATGGAATTTTACACCAGCACTGTACATCTTTTCCTCCAGCACCATGGAGTTCTTGCAGACACGACTTTGTCAACAAGTGTTGACAAGTGTTGACTTTGTCAACAACCTGCTATGCATTTCCATCCAGGGGACGAATCTGGTATTGCTCCAATAACCCTGGAGGAGGAGGAGCCTGTGTGTGTTTGTGCGCGCGTACTCATTGTGTGTCCATGATGTTAGAGTTAAATTGGGCATAAATATTTCTATTTATGGGTTAGAATTGTTGGCGTGTTTCTTGCATGCAGACTAGTAAGCTGGACTGGAATGGATCCAAATAATCAGTTTCTTTTAGAAAAACCTAGAGCTGAGGTGCACCCATGTGCTTGAACAACTACCTGAGATATGAAAGACTGGATATGGGTCAATGGTTATTAATATTGCCAGAGTCAAGGATAGGTTTATTTAATTAGGGCTCACCACAACCTCCTTCTGAATGGTGGGAAGTGCTTTCTCTTGTCCTCTCTCTCAGGGAGGCATTGACTACCTCTGAAATCCAATTCCATATCACCAATCATGCTGAAGCCAAGATAGGTAAGGGTCAGGCATACATGTGGTGTTAGACTCACTTGTCCAAGAAGTGCACCCACTTTGAGCAATCTCTGCTGTAAATATAGAGATGAATGCATGCATCAGTAGATATAAATTTACAAGTATAACTTTTTATGTACCCACAAATGCATTTGAAACTTGCAGATATATATGAACCCCAGGTTCCATGGAAGAAAACTAGAGAAAATGTTTAAAAATTTGTTGGAATTTGACATTCCTTTGTCAAAATGTCAAATGTCAAATTTCACCCAATTCTCCACACAGGTTCCCATAGCACATGTTATACCAGAAATGCAAGAAAAGTTAACTACTCACAGGGGTGATTCTTCTGACGCATACCAAAGGCCATTACTCATGCATCCTCTGTGGGCAGTTTTTTTGCATGTCTGAATCCACCCTTCGTAGCATGTGGATGTCTACATCTATATTGCTTTCTGTATATAAATGCCTGCATCTGTATTGCTGCCTGGTCTTCGTGAATTCATGTAATACCGGAACAATTGACACTTTTCTGAATGCTTTGTAATAACAGGTGCTATTTCTCCTACAGAGAGAAGCCCTGGATATGTTAATCTTACCTTTCCCAATGACTCAAGGCAGACAACAACATATTTATTCTAAAGATACATTTTTCTTCATTTTTGTTGCCTGTCCAGTTATCTGTATGGTTATTCACAGAAGTCTTAAATGTCTGGTTCTATAGTAGCTGTTGTTGTTGTTCAGTCATTCAGTCGTGTCCGACTCTTCGTGACCCCATGGACCATAGCACGCCAGGCCTTCCTGTCCTGCGCTCTCTCCTGGAGCATGCTCAAGTCCATAATCATTGCATCAGTGATGCTAACTAGCCATCTCATCCTCTGCCGTCCCCTTCTCCTTTTGCCTTCAGTCTTTCCCAGCATCAGGGTCTTTTCCAGAGAGTTTTCTCTTTGCGTTAGGTGGCCAAAATATTTCAGCTTTAGCCTCAGTATCTGTCCTTCCAATGAGCAGTCAGGGTTGATTTCCTTTAGGATTGACTGATCTGACCTCCTTGCAGTCCAGGGGACTCGTAAGAGTCTTCTCCAGCACCACAGTTCGAAAGCATCAATTCTTCAGCGCTCAGCCTTCCTTATAGTCCAGCTCTCACAGCCATACGTTGCTACTGGGAAAACCATAGCTTTGATTATGCGGACCCTTGTCGGTAAGGTGATGTCTCTGCTTCTCACTATGCTGTCTAGGTTTGCCATCGCTTTCCTCCCAAGGAGCAAGCGTCTATTAATTTCATGGTTACAGTCACCGTCTGCGGTGATCTTGGAGCCCAAGAAAGTAAAATCTGTCACTGCTTCCATTTCTTCCCCTTCCATATGCCAGGAAGTGATGGGGCCAGATGCCATGATCTTAGTTTTTTTAATGTTGAGTTTCAAACCAGCTTTTGCACTCTCCACTTTCACCCTCAACAACAGGCTCTTTAGATCCTCTTCACTTTCTGCCATTAGGTTGGTATCATCTGCGTATCTGAAGTTGTTGATAATTCTCCCAGCAATCTTAATTCCGACCTGTGATTCATCCAACCCAGCGTTTCTCATGATGTACTCTGCATATAAGTTAAATAAGCAGGGCGACAATATGCAGCCTTGTCGTACTCCTTTCCCAATTTTGAACCAATTGGTTGTTCCATGTCTGGTTCTTACTGTTGCTTCTTGACCCTCATACAGGTTTCTCAGGAGACAGGTAAGGTGGTCTGGTACTCCCATCTCTTTCAGAATTTGCCACAGTTTGTTGTGATCCACACAATCAAAGTCTTTAGCGTAGTCAATGAAGCAGAAATAGACGTTTTTCTGGAATTCTCTTGCTTTCTCCATGATCCAGCGAAAGTTGGCAATTTGATCTCTAGTTCCTCTGCCTCTTTGAAACCCAGCTTGTACTTCCGGTAGTTCTTGGTTCGCATGCTGCTGAAGCCTAGCTTGTAGGATTTTGAGCATCACCTTGCTGGCATGTGAAATGAGCGCAATTGTATGGTAGTTTGAACACCCTTTGGCGTTGCCCTTCTTTGGAATTGGAATGTAAACTGACCTTTTCCAGTCTTGTGGCCACTGTTGAGTGTTCCAAATTTGTTGGCATATTGAGTGCAGCACTTTAACAGCATCATCTTTTAGGATTTTAAATAGCTCAGCTGGAATACTGTCATCTCCTCTAGCTTTGTTGTTACTAATGCCTCCTAAGGCCCACTTGACTTCACTCTCGAGGGTGTCCGGCTCAAGTTCGGTGACCGCACTGGCATGGCTACCAGGGACATTAAGATCTTTCCTGTATAGTTCTTCTATGTATTCTTTCCACCTCTTCTTAATCTCATCTGCTTCTGTGAGGTCCCTGCCTTCTTTTTCCTTTATCCTGCCCATCTTTGCACAAAACATTCCCTTGAGATCTCCGATTTTCTTGAAGAGATCTCTAGTCATTCCCATTCTGTTGTTTTCCTCGATTTCTTTGCATTGTTCATTTAAGAAGGCCTTCTTGTCTCTCCTTGCTATTCTCTGGAACTCTGCATTCAGTTGGATATATTTTCCCCTTTCTCCCTTGCTTTTCGCTTCCCTTCTTTCCTCAGTGACTTGTAAAGCCTCATCAGACAGCCACTTTGCTTTCTTGCATTTCTTTTTCTTGGGGATGGATTTCGTTGCTGCCTCCTGAACAATGTTACGGACCTCCGTCCATAGTTCCTCAGGCACTCTGTCTATCAGGTCTAATCCCTTAAATCTATTCCTCACCTCCATGGTATATTCATAAGGGATATAATTTCGGCCATAGCTGAACGGTTTAGTGGTTTTCCCTATGTTCTTCAATTTAAGCCGAAATTTTGCAACAAGAAGCTCATGATCTGAGCCACAGTCAGCTCCAGGTCTTGTTTTTACTGACTGTATAGAGCTTCTCCATCTTTGGCTGCAAAGGACATAATCAATCTGATTTCGATATTGACCATCTGGTGATGTCCATGTGCAGAGTCGCCTCTTGTGCTGTTGGAAAAGAGTGTTTGCTATGATCAGCGTGTTCTCTTGGCAAAACTCTATTAGCCTTTGTCCTGCTTCATTTTGTACACCAAGGCCTTGCTTGCCTGTTATCCCGGTGATTTCTTGACTTCCTACTTTAGCATTCCAAACCCCTATGATGAAGAGGACCTCTAATTTCGGTGTTAGTTCTAGAAGGTGTTGTAGGTCTTCATAGAACCGATCAATCTCAGCTTCTTCGGCATCAGTGGTTGGGGCATAGACTTGAATTACTGTGATGTTGAATGGTTTGCCTTGGATTCGTACTGAGATCATTCTATTGTTTTTGAGATTGTACCCCAGTACTGCTTTTCCCACCCTTTTGTTGACTATGAGTGCTACTCCATTTCTTCTAAGGGATTCTTGCCCACAGTAGTAGATATGGTCACCTGAATTAAATTCGCCCATGCTTGTCCATTTTAGTTCGCTGATTCCCAAGATGTCGATGTTCCATCTTGCCATCTCATGTTTGACCACCTCCAGTTTACCTTGATTCATTGATCTGACATTCCAGGTTCCTAAACAATGTTGTTCTTTACAGCATCGGATTTTCTTTTCACCACCAGACACATCCACAGCTGAGTGTCCTTTCGACTTTGGCCCAGCTGCTTCACTCTTTCTGGCACTACTTGGAAATTCCCTCTGCTCTTCCCCAGTAGTATATTGGACACCTTCCGACCTGAGGGGCTCATCTTCCGACGTCATATCTTTTAGCCTTGTGCTACGTTCCATGGGGTTTTCTTGGCAGGAATACTGGAGTGGGTTGCCATTTCCTTCTCCAGTGGACCACATTTTATCAGAACTCTCCGCCATGACCTGTCCGTCTTGGGTGGCCCTGCACAGCATAGTTTATGGCTTCACTGAGTTACGCAAGCCCCTTCGCCGCAACAAGGCAGTGATCCATGAAGGGGATAGTAGCTGTAGTATAGCCCTATTCAGGCGTTCTTGCATGAATAAAGTAAATGTTTGAGGAGGTGGAGTGCACTAGCCCTGCCCCTTCTGTCTCCATTCTTGTTGCCCTCTACATGTGAATGGTGACTTTCTGAAGGGGGGGGGCTCCTCTTTCCATAGAGACTCTCCAAGCAATTTTGAACCATGATTTCCAGGGTTTCAAATTTGTGTGGAGAGCCTCCACAGAAAGAGGAGCTTCTCCCCTTCAGAAAGCTACCCTGCTTGTGTAGAGGCTGCTGAAAATGGTGATGGGAGGCAGCAGGACTAGCACGCTTCCCCTCCTCACACATTTACTTTACTCAGTTTGAGAATGCCTGAATAGGGCTTATATGTGTTACAACTGGTTGGCTCTGGAGTTTGTTGCATCTAAGATGACACAATTTATCATGTTCTGTCAAGGAGTTGGTGAGATAAAGCATGTTTATTTGACTGTGTGAATACTGAAAACGCTTGTTGTAAAACTTCTAAGACATTTAATTAAAAACTTTAAGAATGATTTCAAGGTTAAAACCACAAAACATCACTTGAAGATTTAAAACTCTGAATTAAACCACAGAGAAGCCAGTGAGTGTGCCTCTCTACACATCTGTAGCCATGCCCATACCACAATATCCAGTAGTCAAGAGGATTGCTGTATGCTGTTTGTACATCCCTCTGTGGCCATGTAAGCTGAGGCCAAGCATGCATATGGAATTAATTGATCAATTTCTACATCTCACAGATGTGAATGAAGGATTACAGAAAATCCATTTTAGCTCTAGAATTCTGTATTGGACAAACTAAAACATGAGAATGTGATGTTACATGTTTTGTTATTCAGGAGGGGTATATATCCTCCCTCTGCCTATAAGTTGCTACTGCCATCTATTTCTCAATCCTATTTTTAAAAGTAAATATAGGGTAAGAATAATTACCCTACAATTGCAATTGTTGTAATGTTCGGACAACACTTGTGTGTGTGTTTATTTAAGCTGTTATGTCCCACCTTTTGTTTTAGAACAATCCACAAGACAGCAAATTAAATTAAAATCTGGTGCAAAATATTTGAAAATAAGACAACTTTAAAATATAGCTAATACATCAAAACAGCAGCAAGATATTGAACAGCAGCTAAATTTCCAACTTGTATTTCCATCATACAAAAAGCAAAAAACAATCAGAACAGCACAGTCTTAACTTCAACATTGTTGGTGCCACCACTGAAAAGGCCAAGCAATGAAGTAACGATGAAGTAAGCATGGAAAGCAGGACCTTTAAGGGAGATCTTTAATATGAGGTTACCCTCCTATGGGAGGGGACACTTGCATTTTCATGTTAGAATCTGAATAAAATCCTCATCTTTTTTGCAATTCATAGCACATTTTCCTTCAATTATTATTTACTTACTAAGTTGCTTTTTGAAAAACGAATCTTTCAAAGTGACTTACAAAAATGAAAATCTTGTCGGAGGAGTGCGGTTTGGATTTCACACTCGGTTTTAAATGCATTTATCCAGTCCTGACTCCTTAGTAAATTAATGTGGAAAATTACACTCTATTATTTTCTTCATTCACCTGTAATAAAATCAGCCACTAACAGTGCAATCTTAAGTTTTTTTATCCAGATGTGGATCCCATTGAGTTCTGTGGGGCTTATTATCTAGAAGGTATATTTAAGATTACAGCCTAAATTTATCTTATGATGGGGCCCTCTCTGTTCTATATTTTGTAAGTCATTAAAAATATGCTTGCTTACTTACTAAAGACATGCTCAGACTCTGAGCTCCAGAGCTGACAGCCTAGCCAAAATAGCTAAAATTTCTGATTTGGATTAAACAGGATGATCAGAAGATAAGAAACCTATTCTTCAGGTATTCAGAATACTGGTAAAGCAAATGCACATGGAGAGGAAATGCAAAATCAGTGTTTGAAATCATGTGGAGAGTCTTAGCGGACAGAGGAGGCTCTCCCCATTCAGACAGCCACCATCCACATGTAGAGGGTGACGGAAATAGTGACAGAGGCAGGGCTGGCACATTCCCCCTCCTCACATGTTTACTTTAGTGGCATTTTGAATGCCTGAATGGAGCTGTAGTCGGGAGTAAGACAGGTGGGAGACAGAGAATAGAGGACTTGGCAGACTGCTGTGTCTGCAGAAGACTTAAACTTTATGGAATTTCTCAATGTTTGGAGGCCAGAATGTTAGCATAGGATTTGCATACTGTTAAGTAGTCATTTTGTGAGAGCCAGTGTGGTGTTGTGAGAGCCAGTGTGGTGTAGTGGCAAGAGTGTTGGACTAGGAGCTGGGAGAACCGGGTTCTAGTCTCCACTCGGCCATGGAAGCTCACTGGGTGACTTTGGGCCAGGTCACAGACTCTCAGCCCAACCCACCTTACAGGGTTATTGTTGTGAGGATAAAATAGAGAGGAGGAGGATAATGTAAGCTGCCTTGAGTTCCTTGCAAGAGGGAGAAAGGTGGGGTATAAATGCAATAAATAAATAAATAAAATTGTCAAGCTGCTTATCTTTATGATCTTGCTGTAACTGCTTTCAGATATGCAGTTGTCCAGGTAGAACCCTGCCCTTTCATATTGCAAAGATAGCGTAAGCACGTTCTACAAAGTAAGTCTTTAATTGACACAGTTTCCCTCCAGGCAGAGTGAGAATCGGAGTAAGGTGTTTGTTGTAAAGGGCATATTTTTGTAGATGCTATCCGCCATTTCTCAGTCTAAGGCTGGTGTTGTGGAACACACACACATGGTATCCTCTGGTGACAGAGGGTTTTTTGGGTATGACATACATACTGTACACAGTTGGTTGTTGTTTTTAAAGAAGGGGATGATCTGTATCCAATCCTTACAGCTTTCTGTAAGAATACTGTGTTCCTTGTTACAATTAATTCAGATTTGCATATGTAGGATTTGAAGATGCCACTGAGCTATGCACAAGGCCATTCATAAGTTGTGCTTTGCATGGTATTTTAAGAAACCAACCCACACACAGACATTTAAACATATTGGTTCTAAAGTAAACTAATAAAATGTTTTTAGTGTTTAGATTTTGCCCCCTGCACCCACTGTATTACATGTGTTAAATCTGTAGGGTGAAATATTTAGCACTGAAATACAAATGCACAGTTTTTATTAGATGATAACAGCCCTTTTCATGAACTTTGTAAGTAATCTGTCCAGCTGCATCTGGTGAATAGTATCTAATTAAGACTTCTAGATCTGCAGTATCCTAATGTGTAGCCTTTTGACAAATCATGCCACTTCTTTTACATAAAAATGTTGATAAATTATCCTTCCTTCCTGCTTTCTAAGTGCCTGTTATGTAATTTTATATAATTTTAATATAATTTTTTCACACTCCTTTTGAGTTTTTAATAAAATACTATTAAGACTACAAAATGGTAAATTGCCAATGAAGCTTTATAACTCCTAGGGAAATTGCTACAACATTCATGGAAAATTTCTCATGAATGGAAAAAAAATCTGACCAGGGCTTATTTTGTGTTGTTGTCCTTATTACATAAATAATTTTTTCTTCTCCGGCATTCTGTGATATAATAACTTTCCTAAAGCCTTGCCTGAGTTTCAGAAAGACCAGTCGCTCAAGTGAGCCATATCTTACAGGACTAAATACGGTTATCCAATCATATTTCATTTGACTGCAACAGGCAGTTGGTTGGGTTAACAGACAGTATGGTTTGCTTAAACAGATGTTTCATAATGGTCCAATGAGCACTTGTTAATTATCCATTGTGGGCTGACAGCTAAACCTAGCGTTACTTTTGCTTCCACTTCTGCAGGCATTTCTACTGTGGAATATACTTTTCCATATAAACAATTACTGTATTTACCTGTGAAGGAAGGAAATGTTCAGCAATTTTGTGCTGGGTTTTGTGGGGTTGTAAAATGGTTACTATTTGTTTTAGAAGCTGTTCTGACTGGCAGGTGGGGATGGTCAGAAATCCCCAGGGTGGTTAAAAGTTCAGCCTAGGAATCTACCATTTAAGGGGAGAAATGAGCTCACAAGGGGGTCAAAAGTTTAGCCCAGGAATTTGGCAATAGAAACTTATATCTTTAAACCAGGACTTTACTTTCCTTCTGATTGGCCAAATGTTTGGGAGGGGGACTGAAAATAATGTATATAAATAAAGCTGGAAAATATAGTACAGAGAGACAAGAAGAAGTACAGTTGGGAACTGTAAAAGGGAAGAAGAGAGAGAGAGAGCGCTACTGCAGAAAGAGGCTGGCCTGGAGCCCTGTAGTGGATCCAGACTGAGAAGGTGAACCGAGAAAGCTGGAAGCTAGTTTATTGATACATATTGGCAGGGCTGGGGAAATGGTCTAGAGTAGGTTTAGCTTGATATATTTATCTCTGTTTCATTTTATGTAAACTTATGGTTAGCTGTTCAAACTGTTCTAAAATAGCTGGTTAACTTATTGCCCTCCAAAATCTTAAAGTAAAAGCAAAATTTGTTTTGGAATAACTTGTCCAAGGCTTCCTTTTTCACCCCTCACCTGAGTGCCCTATCTCACTAATCTGTACAGAATGTTGGTTGGGGCAGGGCCCAGTAATTAAGCTCTGGAATTTAAATGGCTGTTGAGTGGAGTCAGCCAGAAATGAAGATATCCACTTGGTAGCAGCAGTGAGGATCAAGAAAGAGGGACTGGGTTAGTTGGTTCACTCACTTTCCCCCCTCCCACGATGGTACAAGGTACAGCCAGTGCCACCAAATTACCCTTGACAATTGGTGTGATTTTGAATGCTGTTTATCTGGGTTCAGAATTGCTCAGATTCAGGATTGTAACTGAAAGGAATTAAACAGTTTATTGATATACAATGAAAAATAAAGAAATAGTAGTGTGAATTGAAATTGTTACATAAGAACATAAAGGAAAATCCATTAGGGCAGTACAATGTAATAAACAAGGCACTGCAGTGTGAATAAAAGAATAACAGCAGTCTGAATGCCACCTTGAATGCCATTTTTGGTAGGAAGATGGTGTAGAAGTCAAACAAATAAATAAAGCAACTAATAATGCAATCTGAATAGCAATAAAATAATGTTCCAGGCCCCTACATCTACAAATAAAGATCCAGGATTCATTCCTGTTCCTATCTGGAGATACTGGGGATTGAACCTGGGACTTTTTGCATGCAAAGCATGTGCTTTACCATTGAGCTACAGTCTCTCTTCCAGTCATCTAGACATCCATTTTATATTGATCAGAGATGTGACCAGATCATGACATCACTTTGGAGCTAGGCGTGGAAATAGATACTTCCACCTTCATGTGTCCCGAAAATCTTCCTAGAAAAATGTCTTCAGTGCCTCCTTCATTGTCTTTCCATTGCTTTGTAAGCACATTCTATCTTCTCCAAGGGTGTTGAGGATTCACCATCAACTCTGCAAGGCATGGGGAGAAAGTAGATCTCCAGTGGTTTTTTATTTCAATTCCCAACATTCCTGATCATTGACCATGCTGGCAGGGGCTTCTGGGAGTTGAAGTCCAAGACATCTGGAGATCTACCTTCTGTCCATCCTTGCCCTGTGCCAAGGATGTTCCTCAGCCTCCTTATCAAAGTATTCTTGTTATCAACAGGTACCAGGTTGCTTCAACAAAAAGACACTTTGACCCACAAGCAGCTTCTTTGTCTTCCTCAGAGGTTGCACAGAGCCTGGACTTTTCCACTGCTGTCATCCATTTTAGCCCATCATGGTTGCTCTAGAAGAAACCAGTGGTTCCTTGGGCCTGGCAGGGCCAGATTAACAAATGTGAAATGGGGTAAACCATTCATTTGCTCACGGAGAAGGAAGCATTCTTTCAATATTATTAAAATATGTTTTCTCCCATCCAAAGACATCTGGAGTCTAGACTGAAAGTTCAGTTATTTTGGTGTGCAATTCTTTTCTTTCTTGAATTCCAGTGCCAACAAATGTTTATTGTAAAATTCCTGGTGGTTTAGTCCTCAATAAAAGGGATATTTTCTAAAGGTGGTGTTTATTTTGTTTACTTGACATCACTTAAGGCTGACAGAATGATAGCTTGACTCAATCCACATACCAAATTCTACTGGCAGGAGTATTGGTTATGATACTGCAATCTCAGCTCCCCTCCCCTACACATGCACACTTATCTTAGTTCTTGGATCCAATGAAAACATACTTTTCCCTTGTGTAGACACTGTCTGGCCTTGTTCCCCTTGCCTGACTTCCCTTATGTCTCTTCATTTCCTCACCCTTTTGTTTTCATCCTTTTCTTACCTTGCAGTGGGCTCTCCATTTCTTTGTTAAAGTCTGGTTTCTGAAGCAACTTCAGTTCCTTGTCTTTTCCCAGACTGCCTTCTCCCTAATATCAATGGATAAAGCTCCCCTTCTGGATCTTGCTCTGGCACACCTATTACAATTGCTAGGATTGAGTGTAAGAAGTATCTTGCATTTGTATTTTGTCACTCTGATTCAGCTGTATGGGGAAACTTATGCACAAATTTGCCTTGTGCACACAGTACTGCTGTACAATGCAACAGTTAGGTCTGTGCATATGGATCCCTTTTCAAAAAGATAAATTCCACCAACCAGCAGTTTGGGAGCAGGGGGATGGATCATTCAGCCATTCCCTGGTAAGGAGCAGGGAGATGACTCTGCAAGCTCAAGATGCTCTGCAGTTTCTCCATTGGATCAGAGCCTATTATTGCACAAAATGTCCTCCCCTTTGTTTCTCCTTCATTTCCCCTCATTTTCTCCCCGCTTTAGGACAGTGACTGCATAAGCATGTATGTTATCAATAATCAATGTAAAATTAGTTAATTATTCAATATCACAGGAACAAATTGGATAACAGCAGGAGTCACTTTGACCAAACAGTAAATTGGCCAAAAAAATGTTGCTAAAGATAGTGGCCATTTTAAGTTTCCCTAGAAGATGATCAAAGTGTATTCAGTAACAAGGCACACTTTTTCCTTTTGTTGCTATAATAATTTATATTTTCAAGAGAAAAAGAGAAGAAAAATGCAAACATATATCATATGACAAATAGGAAATTACTAAAATATGTCTTTTCAGCAGCAATATTTATAATATATATAATAAATATATGTATAAGATATTAAATCACAAAACATGTCTTTCCAGCAACAACTGTTTACAATATGTACTCCAATAATTAATAAACACATTCCATATTCCTCCTAAGCCTTGTGATACAAATTATCTATTACATCTGCAGATTATTTCAGTCAGTTTCTTCATTCTACAATATTAACATAACATAATCAGCATACATAATGTTTTAGATCTGAACTTAGTCATACTTAGAATAGACCCATTAAGAGAGAATAGACCCATTAAGAGAGATACTCTCCCAAGGACCATAGGATTGCTTGTAAATTCCTTCTGAGGTCAGAGACTGCACTCTGACCTCAGAAGTTGAAGTTGGAGATTCAGCCCCTTTCCTCGTCTCCTCACAGTCAGTGTGGAGAGAACCATGCTGGCTGCCTCTCCAAGGTCAGAAACTTGACCTTGGAGAGTGGGAAAAGGGGGCGTTTTGGCAGACAGGGAGGGAAGAGACCAGAGAGGCCAGGATATGAGTTATCCTGAGCCTCCTCCAGCCTCCTTCCCTCCCACTCTGAAGCACCCTTGCTAGATGGGCTTAAAAGCCCCTATAGTCAAATCTGCAGAGCTGGAGGACAGGGAGGCAAAGATCACCTTCACCACTCCTCTCGCCCTGCATTGCATGATCGAACGCCTCCAAGCTCAGGGGCTTCCCATCACTGAGGGTGCAGTGAATAGGATTGCACCCTTAATCAGTTCAGCTTAAGTTACTCATGACTAGCTTAACTTCGATTGAAATCAGTAGATTACTCTAAATATGACCCAGTTAATTTGATGCAACAAGGCCCTGCTTGAATCCCATAATTTCTCTTTCATGCCCTGCTTCAAGTGTGGCAACTTCTCTTCTCTTACCTATTCTGAGCTTTCTTTCATAAATCTTTTTTTTAACAACTACTATAAAAATAATGGTTTTGAGGTCTCTAAAGTGTTTTTGTTCTATCCACTGCTGTCCTGTGTTGGAATGAGAGTATGTATCATCAACTATTAGACTGTCAGGGTGGAAACTGAGCCCATAGAGCCCCAGAGCAGTTCTGATTCTGAGGAAGAACAGCAATCCATGGGAGAGGAGCTCGCTCATCTCTCACAAGCACAGCAGCTGGCAGAAATTCCTCCTGCCAGCATTCCTGGGATAGATAGTGACCCTGGCAGTGAGAGACCACTGGAGGGGGGCTTGCTGGACGCTCGGCGCAGATGCAGGGAGCGACGACAGGTGGAGGGCGCCGAAAGGAGGCACTCCACTCATTTGGCACTAAAACAACGGTCGTGTCCCGAGGACCCAAGGGAAAGAGGGAGGATGTCAAGGGCTCCTTGGAGGGCTCTCTCAGTCTAATCCAGTAGCCAAGTCCAGACACAGACAAAGGGATTCTTTTCAAAGCTTTATTCTTCTTTTACAACTTAATAACTCTACAGGTAGCAACTAGATCTGAGCAGCAGCATCCCTATGCCCTAAGTTGGAACAGTTGGTCCCCATTTGAAAGGCAATTATTGGCAGACCCCTGAATATAAGGACTAGGGAGAATCCCTCCCCTTTTCCCTTGGATCCTCTGGGCGCAACCGTTCTTTGAGTGCGAACCATTTGGTGCCGCTCTCTGCGTCTGCGCCGCGCATCCCCCCCAGTCTGCTATCTGTGCTGAGTCACTCCCTGGACTACTTTCTAAACTAGGAATGTGGGTGGGAGGAATCTCCGTCAGCTGTTGGTCCTGGGAAAAAAGGAGCGCGCTCCTCTCCCGAAGGAGCGACTGCTCTTCCTCAGCATCAGAACTACTCTGGGATTCTATGGGCTCAGTGTCCACCCTGACAGAGGATCTATCCATAGCCCATGGATAATGGGCTATGAACTCTGAATAAGTTCAGAGTCTTGCTGCGGTTCTCCTTCAAACAGGGACCAACTGCCTTACCTGGAGGTTAGGCTACTCTGCTATCTATCCCCAGTGCTGTTCCTTGCTTAGTCGCTAGTGATTAATATCTGTGAGAGTCATAAAGGAATAAAGCCTTGGAAAGAATCCTCATCATCTGTGTCCTGAGGTGGCTATTGGAAGGGACTGCAAAAGGCAGCTAGGGCGCTCCTAACATAGACCTCCCAGTATAACGTGACTTCTTCTTTTTTTTTAAGTCACATTGGTTAGAAACCATTTTGATAAAGTTCTCGTACACAACCATTCTGTAAATACTAAAATGTCTAGTGTAGTGGACAGATAATCTCTGCTGAGCCATGAAGGCAACCTTTGGGTCTCACTATCTCTTAGCCTAACCTACTGCTATCTTATCCTTTAGTGCAAATATTAGGCTAGTGTTAATCAGAGTAATCATACCTTCAGTTTCCTAAAGAGCTAAAAATGTACAAATTTGGCAGTTGTATAAACAGTCTAAATAATGTATTTTTCCCAATAATATAACTCCACTGTTTCTTTTCAGTCATTGTGCAACTTTCTTCTCTTAACTGGATAATTAATGCCATCAACATTGCAAGTGATCACCTTTATTTTATGTATAATGATAGTAATAAACTGCTCTAGATGTCACTTTAGGATTAGCATCTTTTGGAATATGATACAGTTCTCCACTAGGCAACAGAACCCAATGTGATTCAAGAAATATATTTCAACTTTAAATGGCACTCCCAGTTTATTTTGAGCTTTATTTCTGTAGCCTTTTGGTCAGAAACTTAAATTCCCTTAATATATCAGGGTGTATGTTTGTTGGTTTATCTTCAATCATTCAAGGGTTTATAGGCCATAGCATCCTAAGGGTAGCTCTCTTTACTTAAATACTGAAACAATTTAAGAAATATGTCTCATCATATATTTCTCTTTTGAGCAAACATAGAATTTATATATCATTTCTGTTCCCCGTTGACTTATAACTAAAAAGATCCTCTAAATATAGAATAATACTAACTTCCTCTTGACTTTTTGGAAGGCCACTACTTTTAATATTATATTTTCTTAACTCATAGTAAATTACCTCAGTAATTTTTAATTTATCAATTTCCTGTTCCTTTAATTTACAGCATTCTTGGAAATCCTTAGTATTTAAATTTTGTTGATCTGCTTCCTTTTCTTTAGCTCTTCTAACCCGTTCCCTGCTCTTGATTGTTTTCTTGCTTATTTTTCAGTCTTTGCTCATTGGGTTAAATCCAATCTGATGTCATGCTACCGGAAGTCCACTACTGTGACTGGACTTTCTCCCTCTCGCTTCCCCCTTGCAGCCCTCTATGCCACCTGAAAATCTGGTCTGTGGGGGTTCCCAGCCCCCCCCCACACACACACACACACTTCCAGTTCTACTGATGAAACTGCTTCCATCAGTAGAATGACACAGCTGGATACAATCCATTGGTTGCTATATATTTTATTACTGAATTAGTTTTATCTTCTAACAACTTAAATGTTTAAGTTCTAACTTATTATTTTGCTTGCACAACCTTTCTTCCAACATTTTTCTATAGCCTTTTGTTAGTTCTTTCTTTAAATAATTATCTATATCTTTCCATACACTCATAATTTTCTTCAGTTCCGGAGCCTAAAGTAAATATGTGCCTATGTTTATTTTATAAACATATTCCATAAGCAGGGTTGATTACTTATTGAACAAAATGCAAGTTCATCAATTCATATCTTAATTAGCAATTATAATTTAATTATCTATATATACCATTATTATTCTAACCAAAGTATTTCATTAAAACGGTAATCCCCATTTTATTTGTTTGTTTTATTTGAGGCACTTAAAAGGAAAAAACATGCAACAAGCTCAAAAATTATTGTAAACATGAAGTTATTCTTTCCCCCGTAAAACAAATTTTAAAATCTGTCAGTCATCATAAAATAGGAACAGGACATATTAAAAACAATCAGCAATCGAGTATCATCTTGAGAGACAGTGTCCAAAAATGCCAATTGAAAAGTGTACCTTCACTGACCACCAACACAAAGATGGGACAAGAAAGGGTGTTGCAAAGTCTCCATGCCAAAATAAAAAAAGTCCCTGTCTCTTGTGCCCATCCACCAAACTTCCTTTTACTATTGGTAAGTTCAACTCAACAATTCAGCAATTCATTTATGCTTTTTATCTGTCAGCAAAAAATAATTTGTGCACTTAATTGCCATACACTGTAATAATGCCTACTTGATAGCTGTCTCATGTTGTTCATCTTCTAATTCAAATCTCTGTTTCCAGTATTCTGATGAATCAGTTAATAAAACAAAATCCCAAATAAAATATTTTACTTACAGTGCAGTCCTATGCATACCTTCTCAGAAGTAAGTCCCGTTGAATTGCCTGGGGCTGATGGGAGTTTAACTCCAAAACATCTGGCAGGCACCAAGCTGGCGAAGTCTGGTGTATAGGATTGCAGCTTTTATTAAACAGGATTTAATTAATAGTTAATTAATTGCTTACTCAAAAACATTTATCTCATGTAGTAGAACATGTATTATATGGTGAGACTGGGAGATTATTTCTGGAGCAGAATTTACCTGCGCTTTATGCTCTGCTCCAGTATCTCAGAGTAACAGTATTGCTTACTCTAACAGAGCATTCAGGCCATAGTGAAGAGATCCCAACAATTTGTAACCATGTTTCATAAGAATTGGCCAGGTCCTAATCTCTTTCCCTTTTAATTGAAAAGAAAATGTAATGAGCCAGTGTAGTGTAGTGGTGAGAGTGACGGACTGGGAGCCGGGAGATCCGGGTTCTAGTCCCCACTTGGCCATGGAAGCTCACTGGGTGACTTTGGGCCAGTCACAGACTCTCAGCCCAACCTACCTCACAGGGTTGTTGTTGTGAGGATACAATGGTGAGGAGGAGGATAATGTAAGCCGCCTTGAGTTCCTTGCAAGAGGGAGAAAGGCGGGGTATAAATGCAATAAATAAATAAATAAATAAATAAATAAAGTAAATAATGTAATGTAAATCTCCTCCAGCACCTCAACTAAAGGTCTCCACATAAGCAGGGTCTTTATGCCTGTGGTACACTTGCCAGACACACTGGAGATTAGTGGTTTGGTGTGTGAGCATCGCTCCAGATTCTTACTCTTTGGTACATTGACTAGGTTTCCCAAATGCAGTAAAGTGAGCATGGGGAAGATCACTTTGTTTCTAATAAGCATGCCCAATGCTGAACCTCACCTGTTTCTTGAGAAATTGTTGTCTCAGTTTAGAATCAGCCTTGCAGTGATTGCCTACTCTCATAACGTGCACGATTTGGCCACTATGGTTTAAGAGCCCATAGTGCCCCACACCAAGGCACTATAGCAGGGGTGCAAAAAATGTGGCTCTTGGACACGGGCAGCCCCCGAAGCCCTGTATGGCAACCCACCAGACCTCCAGCATCTAGTGATGCTGAAAAAAGAGGGGAAAATGCTGCCAATTTAAGTCACAGGATAAAACATGCACAGAAAATACTGCACATTCATTTCAGGGATTAGATAAATCCCTGGACTGATATGACAAGGCTGTTTTGTATATTTTGTCAGAATGTGGGATAGTAGTGTGATGACACTGTAGAACACAGGACAGCTTTCTGAGTTTTCCCAAGACATGGTGTGAAGACACACTACAGCAATCTTGCTGCAGCTAAGTAGAACTGGGTGCAGTCAAGTGCCTGGATGGGAGAACACATGGGAACTCAAGTATGTCACTTTGGAAGAAAGCTGGGATAGAAATGGAATAAATAAAATTGCAAATGCTCTTTGATCTCTGCCATACTTCTAGCATTTGGGTGGGATAACAACTTTGTGAGGAAGACCACTATCTGTTCTCTCCCTTTGGCTCAGTATATTATTTAGATTCTGGTAGGAGCCTTTTGAGCTGGGCCTGAGTATAGACACTTGGTGTCATGCAGTTTGTATATTTGATATATAACCTAAGAGTTAGTTTGAAAAATAACCTTCCTGGGTCATCTTTAACATTACATCTCTTAGGCAAGTTATCAGTAACTGCCTGTTCAAATGCATTTACTGTCACTTTAAATTATGGGTAGATTTCCTCTTCATGTGGATTATACTCTGGGGATTTTGTAACCTCCCCCTAAGCCTTCTCTGATTTTTAAAAATACTCTCAATCTGCAGAGGGTCACTTGTGTTAGGATGGGAGGTTCTTTTTCGTGACACTGGAGCATTTTTGTTTCTGTTATGTGTGCATTTCCTATGTATTAAATATAAAACTAAATCTTATGAATAACATAGACAAACCTAACTTGTTTTATTTTTGTGTTTATCACTGTGGTTTCAAGACTAAAAATAAAGTGGAGCGTCTGACTTTGATTTAGATCTGTCCTTAGGGACAGCCCAGAGCTGCCTATCACTGCAAATACATCAATATAAGGAGGATTAACTGTTCGCATGCTCTTTAAACATCAAAGTGTTTATATGAAGTCATGGAAAATTAGTAATTTGTTTTATCATTCTCTCTGAGAACATAGAACACCTCTTAGAAAGTAAATAATCTTTTATGTTAAGAAAACAGGAAAAGATTAATAGCATTCACTACATGATGGAACAGTGTGCTTTTAAGTAAATTACCACCAATGATACTTCTATTGGTACAACTGGAGTTTGTTGCCACTTATCAGCTTCATCAGTGTGCTGTATCAGTGCCCTTTGTTCCCTGTTAAATAATGAGCAGACAGACATGATTGTTCTCTTCAGGATTAGTTGTATGCATTATGGCACATCTTTTGCAGTTTCTAGGAAATAATTAGCAGTACTTAATTGCCCCCTGTGTCAGGTGTTCCCACCATCCTTTTTAGCATTTTGTTCTGCATGGCTAAACCGATCTCTTTTAATAGAGAAGAGTGCCATCATTAATGATACAAATATGGCACTTGATCCATATTAAAGAGGTTGCTGTACGTGTCACTAAATTATTGTTGCACCACTTCCGTGGGTCAGCTAAAAACACAACTTTTTCCTCCCTTTAACTTGCATTTTTATTTTCTTCTTTTCATCTTCCACAGCAAACAAAACTCTTTTGTAGCTTTATAGGGTTGTATTCTTTCCCATCATAATGAGACAGAAAATCTACTGCTGCAACCTTGTTCAGAAATTACCATAATGTTTTTCAGCGACTTCCTAAAAGTTGCTGTTCTCTATTGAGGTAGTAATGTTGGTATTGAGCCGGGCACTAACATAGTTATTGCAAGCCTGCACGCAAGACCTCAGTTGCTGAGATTTCATAGCTATAGATCTCCATTCTCATTTTAAGCATGTTTAGAATTTCCTACACATGGAATAGGTTCCAAATTATATAGCCCCTGAAAAGTTTTTGAAAACTTGGAAATTTTGAACCACGCAGGCAGTTCAAGTAGCAGGTCTGAATTTTACTTGTTTACTTGTAACACAAACATGAATTGCCACCTCGAAGGCAGTGTTGTACCCCTTCAACTTCATCTTCAACTGAGATGACAGGAGCATCTCAGTTGAAATCTAACTTTTTGATGATTTCTGTTACTTGCCAAGTTTGGTAATGTAAACTTTTAATATGTCTGTGATGAAGGAAGAAGAAACATTTAAATTAAGGGCGAGTGGTTCTGTTCAAAGTCAGGAGCTCTGGAGTTCTTTTCATGTGGCAGAATGTCCCTGAAACATATTGTCCCTCTAAAATGATTGCTGAGCATTTGGGTCAGTTATTCTGTTTCACACAGTTAACTTTTCCATTGCTGAAAGCTGCAGAGGGGGGCCTGCTGAGAATCTACTGTCTGTTTCAGATATCTCTCAACCTTTCAAGCCCTTATGAAGACCAGGGCCACAAACGACTCTGGGAAGAAGTAGCAAACCATGCAACTCATCATAAATTAATGGAGTGGAAAATCAAGGCTTTGATGAACATAAGGCCACTATAAATGAAGCATGCAATATGAATGAGTGCATCTTCTTTGTGGGAGAGGCACAGTGGTGGGCAATTTAATGAGGGAGAGACATTGATAGACACCTCAGTATTTTTTTAGCTTGAGAAAGCAAGGTAAAGATGGCTTTTATGAGAGCTCTTGGTTGACAATTTTAAGGTACACAATTAATTGTATATTAGAAGGTGTGGTTAGCCCTTTTGATAAACGTGATAGAACTGATGCTTCACAGTTAAAGTGTAAATAAGAATCAGATTATGTGTGCTGTTTATTAATTCGAGTGGCACTCACTGGTTGTGTATTGGTAAGCCTGAATGTGTTTATGCTGACTTTTTGCATTGCTAGAAAATCTATTATTTGTGCTGCCTACCATGGAACAAAGATTTCTGTAGTTGTCGTATTTGTAGTGTCTTTGCTTGGGTTTGGTAGATCATGCTACTGATAACAGGTGAAGCTATTCTGAAAGTAATAAGTGTCAGAATTATCTAGAAGAATTTAGCAGACATTTTCACTGATACTATTTTGGTGATCTGATCCATTTTTAGGTTAATGGATCAGATCAACCTTTCTTCTTGCTGGAACATGGTGCTGTGCATTATCTTCTGTGCATGTTCTATCCTGTGACTTAATTTGGTAGTGTGGATTTGGAAGTGGCATGGAGAAGGAGTTCCTGCTTCATATGGGTATTCTTTTGGGGTGCAAATATTTGAACCAATTTCAGCAAATTGGTTGTTCAACTTTCCCTCCCCATGAGTTCTGTACAGGGGATTGCCTCCTTTCATTGCAGAGATGTTAGTGATCTCACCCAACTCCACTTTTGAGTAGTTGTATATCTAGGTTCCCTTGCCTAGCTCTTCTGCTGAGCTTTGGTTCTTTCATAAAATTATTACACCATTCCATATTCATTCATTAATGCATATACAAATTATTATTTAACACAATTCCAAAATGTTTAATGGTGTGCTTTATAATACCTTCCAGCCAAAAAGTTCAGGGTAGATAACAGCGGATACGATGACAGATTTCATGTTTAAGTGGAACACGGGGTTAAAACAGTCATTTATTTATTTATTTATTTATAGAATCAAAAGTGGCTGAAATAAAAAATGATTCCCAACTGTTCATGTTTCCTTGCCACTGTCTGCCTTTCTTTGCCCATCCAGCTCTTTTCCTTAGCTCAGCCTCTTTAAACTTCCATTCTGTACTGTTATACATGCACACAGCCCACAAGAACCCTGGAAAAAGAAAAGGGAGATGTGGCTGGGGAGAAGGGGAGCAGTCACCAAGCAACTGACATCCTTTGACAGCTGTGACTTACAATACATTTTGTATATAAAATCCCTTGAACTCACTCCAAAGTGGACTCCATTTTGCTGGCAGCACAGTCGCATAGCTTTCCTGTCTAGTCACTTTTGCTTGGGTGAGTTTCAGTTACTGTGGCTTGAGGATGTCAACAGCATGCTTGAAGGGATGCAGCCTCCTACCTGCAGGCTTGACCCTCCCCCATGCCCCATCTTGACTTAATTACATTTGATTAAGGGAGAGTGACTGCTTGGGACCACGAGGTTGTGAATGCAATGCTGAAAGAAGGCATGGCCCCAGCTGTTTTGAAGGGAGAAGCTGTAAGACCAATCCTGAAGAACCCCTGCTTGGAGTCAAGTGGTTTGTCAAATTAACACCCAGCTGCAATGTTCCCCTTCATGAAGAAGCACTCAAGCGGTGGAGGCTGCCTATCTCCAGCATTCCTGGCTGAAATGGATGTTCTAGACCAATTTCAATCTGGCTTCTGTTTCATTTTTAGAGTTGAAACAGCCATGGTCATCCTGGTTAATTACCTTTGTTGAGAAAAAGGCAATGGAAGTGTGAACCTCTTGATTTTGTTTTGTGAGCTGCTCAGAGATCTTTGGCTATTGGGTGGTATAGAAATGTAATAAATAAAAGGGGCGGGGGGAATAAAAGACAAATATTTTCCTGAACTTCTCAGCAGCATTTGATAGTATCAGCTATGATATCTCTCTGCATCATCTGTCTGGAATGGGAATTGGAGGCAGTATTTTCAAATAGCTCATTTCCTATCTGATGGGTTCAATTCCAGAAAGTGCTGCTGGGATGCTACCACTTGGGTACATGCCACTTGTGCTATGGGTTGCTGCACATTTCTCTTACACTTCATGCTATTTATCATCTACATGAAACCACCGTGGAAGGTTTTCCAGAGATTTGGAGGGAGGTAATCTCAATATGCTGAAGATACCCAGTTTTACTACTTTCCATCTAATCCAGGCAAAGATATAGATATCCTGAACAAGTTGTTTGGATGACTGACAATAGACTGAAACTCAGTCTAAACCAGCTGGAGATACTGTTGGAAGGAAATGTAATGGATCACCCAGTTGGCATTTAGTCTCTTCTATATGGGGGTTGCACTCCCCCTAAAGGGATCGGGTATACAGCTTGGATTTGCTTTTAGATTTAGCTTTGCAGAAAGATGCCCATGTGCCATCTGTGGCTTGAAGTACCTTTCACCAGTTTCATTGGTGTGCCGTGTTCTTAAAAAAGGGGGTGATCTTGGCAAATTAATCCATGGCTGAAAATAAAAATGGACATGTGTAAGAAATGAATGAAAGAAAGGACAGGTTACTATGGATGAGTACAGACGAGTAGCCAGCCCAGACTTGTAGGATGGTGTCTGAGGTTGGCAATAAGTGCATCAAAAAGCGTGAAGGTAAAACTGCTCAACTCCTGTTTTGTCTCCACCTTCTCCCCAAAGGGGACCTGTGTGCAATCTCACATAAGTAGCATAATAGGTGAGTGTTCAGGACTGCAGTTCAAGGTTGATAAAGAGTAGATCAGAAAATATGGTCTGTCTCTATTTTAAATGAGTTCAAGTCTTCCAGGTCAGATGAACTGCATCCTAGCGTACTAAAGGAACTTACTGATATACTCGCAGAACCTCTGTCTATCATCTTTGAGATATCCTTGAGAACAGGTGAGGTGCCACAGAACTGGAGACAGTCAGATTCCCAGTCTTGAAAAAGGAAAAAAGAAAGAAAGATTTGGGAAACTGGGCTAGATGATAGGTGGAATCACAGGTGATTGGAAAGCCATACACAAGGAGTGCTCATCAAACTGAAGAGAGGTTTCAAGTGGGGTGCCACAGGGCTCTGTCCTGGGCCCAGTACTGTTCAGTATTTTTCAACAGTTATCACCTGAACAGGAGACGGAACATGCAGGCATACAAGTCACCTGGTCACAATCTTCCACACTATGGTGAGAGGTACTGTATTCCTACTTAAATTATAATAATTTCTAACTTTGAAACTATACATATAAATTAGGATATGCAAATCACTCTCCTCTTTTTTTTGGCGATGCATTTCCTCTTTTTTGGCAATTCATAAATGGCCACCCTGTCTGTTGGGAATGCTCTACCTCAGGATTTACTGCATCAAGTAGTGTTTGGACTACATAGGCTACCAAGTCCCCTCTAGCTCTATGATCCCTGGTTAAATTACTGCAGTATGCAGTACATGAACCTTTGAAGACTGTTTGGAAACTCTAGCTAGTTTGGAAAAAAGCAATTATATTACTGCTTGAGACCAACAGATCACACTATATAACAGCAAAAGTTTAAAATCTTAACTCCTCACTGCCAGTTTATTTCTGGGCACAATTTAAAGTATTCATTCTGGCTTACAAAGCCCTTAAAAGATCAGGAACCAGAGTAACTGAAGGATGGTTTGCTCCCGTATGAACCTGCCTGGTTGTTAATATCTTTTGCTGAGGCCCTGCTTCAGTTGCCCTCATCTTCAGATGTGCGGTGGGTGGATACCTGTGATGGCACCCTTCCTTGAAGACTGACTGGTTGAAAGGTAGATAACCAGGAGGCAAACCATAATATAAATACTGATTATAATGTGTAAACCAAATGTATTAAAAAGTATGGCATCCAAACCAGTGCAAGTAAGCAAACAGAGCAAATTTATTATGTAATGCATTTATGTACCATGTTTCTGCCAAGGTACCATACAGTACAGTTTTAAGATACTAAAATAAATGTTACCAAAAATAGAGCAGAGTTCTCTCATGCCAAGTGCTGGTCCAGGAGATGTTGGCACAAGCTTCCTGGCCTGGGATTGCTGACTTCTGACTTCCCTCGGGGCACAAAGGTCTTAAGTAGGCCCAGAGAAATCCTACATGAAAGCTCACTCCATGTTTTCCACACTGTTCCACTATTTTGTGATGGCCAGTTTGTCAGTACATTCTGAAAAAAAATCTTGATTGTGAGCAGAGCCAAAGCAAACTCTGCTTGGGTGTTTCAGTGTGAACATCAAAGTAATAGGAAGGAAGAACAATGTGGCAGAGAGTCACCAAGAAAAGAACATACATTGATTTCTCAGCTGAAAAACGAAGGGAGTTGAAGAAAAGCAGAAATAAATAATAAATAAAGGAAGAGCAAGTTTGTTCTACACCAGCTGGTCCAAGTGGCATAGATTAGAAGGCTTTTGCTCCCATACACTTGCACCAAGAGAAAATTCTATGATAGGAAAGAAGAAGTGAAACGCAACAAAGAGGCAGCAGAATTATATAACAGAATTGGCCTTGTTGTTCGAAAGCAGATGAGGGGAAAGCATTTAAAACAAAGGCAAAGTCTTTGGATGTTTTTTTTAAGACAAAGACAGCAGTTTTATTCTGCTTGTGAAAAGGTTGTACAAGATCATTGACACCCATCGACACCAAAATACAGGAAGGAAACCAATAAATGATAAATGGAGAGTACATTACATTATATCCAAATAGTTCCTTCAAAATGAGAGTTAAATGCAAAAATTATAGTGTGAAAAATAGGAACCTTCCAGAATGGCAATGCCATGGTTATAATGAAAAGTGCAGTATTTCAAAAGATACAATGACCTTCCAAGATCAAAAACATGTAACAATATAGTCAGATGTTCTCACTGTATTTAGGAGTGCCAGAAAAAAGTTATTCTGAATATTTCCAGTAAGAAAAAGCTACAGTTAATGAGAAATATTAAATCTTGATATTCTGGATTCATTTTTTTTATGATATGCTCACTAGAGCATTGTTCTCTAATCCTTAGTGCTAGGAGTAAAAACAGTACTTCATAGCTACTAAATATGAAACACTTCCCTAGGTTTAACAAATTGTGCTGAAGTAATATCATCTTGGTGAGAAGCTGAATGGCATGAATTTTTAATGTTATGTTCTGGTTAAAAGAACTTCTGGCCTAATAGATATAAAACTATTTTATAGTATTATGAAAACTGGTAATGCAGAATGATGAACTATAAAACATCATTCTGTAACCCAATCACTGGCATTAGTATATCAGAAAAGTGTTTCTTAGTTTCCAACCACAAGCCTGATCAGTTGCAGAACGGAGTGAGAGAGAATGCAGAATCCTGTAAAACAGGGTGGGTTGATTTAAATCAAACCAGTTTAAATCAGTGATTGAAATCACGATTGAAATCAGCAAGAAAAAAATCTTATCACTGATTTAAATCAAGTTTCGCATTTAAATGTTTCCATGTATTTCCTGAACAATGGTGCAAATCTGGCCACTGAGCCATTTTAATTTACAGCTCAATAGAGCATTATTTACATGGTTTCATTTTTGCAAGTGCAAAAATGATAAGAGATTTAACTGTAATGGTGTTACTTTTAAGTAAGAGATAAATTTAATTTTTTATTTGTGATTTTTTTTAAAAAAATTAAAATCTATTAAAATCAAAACAATCCAATTTATATTTTAAAAATCCAATTTTTTATTTTTTAAAAAAGTTGATTTTTTCCCCACCCTGCTATAAAGCAGCTTCATAAAAGTGTACACTAGAAATGATGCACGGGTTTATTGTATTTTATATTATTTTAATTTTATGTATTACTGCCATGTATATGGTTGTAAAAAATGCAGGATTGTGATGATAGTTCAAAACCTGCATTAGGTCTGAGGGAGTCATTTAACAAGATAGTTCACTGGCTGCAGTCCTATACCCACTTACCTGGGAATAAGCCCCATTAAACTCAATGGGACTTACTTCAGAGTAAACATGTGTAGGATTACACTGATTGCATGTAGGACTGAGCTGGAATTACTTAACTCATTTTGTATTTCTTTGCATGAGTGTCCAACAGCCCTTCCTCTTTCAGCTATTTTTTGACACTAGTCGTTAACACATTTATGTTGTGTTGATTCTGTTCTTGTCTGTGCCGTTTCCTTCACTGTCTTCCACCTCATTGTCCACACTGCCATATAATCCTATGGTTGTAGTGACCCATATCAGCAATGTCACGGCTCTACATCTGAAAACAAGGACATTTGCAAACAAAATCTGGGGAGCGGGGGTGTCACTACCAGTTGTAGTAAACAGCAGGGTAGGTGAAAGAGAACTAAGACAGTGAGGGGGAGGAAGGAGGAGGAAAATGGTCCTAAAAAGAAGCAGCAATAGCCTGGGGGTCAAAAGGGTAGTAGATAGCATCAATTTAATGCAAATATTTGACTTGAAAAGGTGAGCAATCAGATTTGACTGTTTGCTCATGTTACTAAGGGCAAGTGAAGCCCATTTACAGTGAGAATAATGCTTCCATGGATAATCCTAGCCAATCAGGGATCACTTTAACAATTGAGCACTTTCACAGCAACTTCCCAAACATTGCCAGAGGGGCAGGCCTTTCAACTCTGAGGAAGATTTTTCCAAAACTGACCCTCGTCTTTTAGCTCAGCCATATCCTAATGTTTCAGGACTGTTTACCCTTCTACTGTCCAATGAATTTTAATGCTAATATATTCACATACGCACCCATATGGCACTTTACACATACAGTGTTTTTGAACAATTCTAAGTTTGGAGAATAACTGAGACCAGGTATCACAGTTTTAAAACCTTTTCTTGTGTTCTTCAGAGTACTCGAGTGGCCTTAGATCATCTGGAGTCTGTTCCTGAGAAACTGAACCTTTTAGAAGATTTCAGAAATTTTGGAGTGAGAAATGTTTTGTCATCTCTTTCGTTAGAAAGTATTTAGCATCTTCTTGCACAATAGGGAATATATTATGTTGGGAGCATAAAATCTAAACTCTAGTATATCGTAGCCCTTTATTTTATTTGGATTTCCATTATATATTAGAAAGATGCATTAGCGACCCTGAATGGACTTGGTCTATAACAAATTTCCTTTCTATTCCTGCCCCTTTATCCTAATCAAAGGGATCTCCCAAGAAGAGTCCTATCACCCTAGCTTGTACCCCAACTCATGATGCAGAGCCTCCTGATAACTGTATGGTAATTTTAAGGTTCAATCAAATTAAAGTAAATAGCTGAGGATTATATCTCCTCTTTGCCTGAATTTTTGATCTGTTCACAATATTTTGATAAGCTGATCTTTTATTACTGTGGCACAAGCTCTTAGTTGTGTTAATATTTAAAAAGTGGTAGATTTTGTTTGTTTTATTGTGACACTATGCCATTCAGCTCACAAGCACTGCTTCCCTAATGATGACACACTTGATGCTTGTGGTTTCACAGCTGGTGTTACTTATTGATAAGCCTGCAAAGTCTGCAGAATCAACAGGAAAGCTGTTTGAATATCAAGTTTGTTCATTATGCTGGGTAAATATGCCGTTCTATGTCAGGGACAAAATTCATGCCAGATATTTAACATGCAAAATATCTAAGCAGTGCTATTCCATTGTTTGCTTGTGTTAATTAGCACGGTGTTGCACATATGACATGGGTCAAAGGCACTAAACAATCACAGTACTTAAGTGATTCAAAATCCCACTAAAACAAATTAGTTCACTAAGTAGGGATTGATTTTCATTTTTTTAATGTCATTTTGAGCAGATGCTTAATTGCTTTGTTGAACGATTGAAACTGTCTAAAGAAATTCAAGGTGATTTCCTTGAATTAAAAAGCAGAATTGTAAGACTTCCATGTTTTATTACCCTCTTCAAAAGTTGACAAAACAAGGAAGGAATGAGAAGGAAAAAGAGAATTGTATTAAGTCCTCACTGTGACACCAGTCAGAGTAGAATGACATTCTCTTTAACATTCTCTAGTTATTCTGGCATAGGGCAATCTTCAGTTCGAGGAGTGGGAGCAACACCAAGGCAAATGTGGAGAGGGAGTACAAAAGGTCTGATAGATGAAAGATTTCCACTTTTGCAAAAACCAGATTACTGGTCCATAGAAACACTACAAACTCTCTCTTTTGCCAAGACAATGTATCTATGGGCAACCTAGCCCCTGCAGAAGTGGAACTCCCACCCCGGTTTCTCAGGGCATCACTCTGACCCTGGAACTGAAGCCTGCCCCATCCCAGAATCATCAAGAATTAACATTCAAGTTAAGAACCAATTTTCCTTTTCAATAGTACTGGTGTTGTGCTTGGTGCTGTACAGCTTATAGAAGTGACATATCCAGAGGATCACTTCACACAATTCCTGCTGCAGCTACAAGTTTTCCAATATGCACCCATGCCTTAGGGGAAGCCACGCTTGCTTGGAAGCTACCTATGGTATCTACCCACAGAACTTAAATCTTCTACTTTATCCCCAGTGGATCATTTTTGTCCTTTTACATGACCAATGTTAATATTTCACCCATGTTGAAAAGTTTCTCTGTGATTTCAGGATTCTCACAGCCAGACAGAAATTATTGAAGAGAGATACAGTAAATACAAGGAAATCATGGGCTCCTTACAACAGCATCTGGAAGATTCAAAGCACAGACTTGAAGACTTCAGGGTAGGTTTACTTTCTCACTCTTTAAGTGTTCTTTTGTTTGTGAAGCTGCTTGAGAAATGAGCTCTAATTGCTAGGACTCTTGGTAGCACATAATCACATAGAGCAAGGTGCCAATTCTATTCATTGGAAGCATATAAGGACATCAAATTGCCTTGCTAGGTCAGACCAAAGGCTTCCGAAAATCGGCACTCTGGCTCCAACAGTGACCTAACAAGCGTCTGGATGGGGCATAATGGAGATAACCATCTGCTGTTTGTTTGTCCCTAGGATCTGCTACTCAGCGTTTTCCTACCTCCTGAACATGGAGATTCCATTTTTAGGTCTCATAGCAAATAGATATTGATAGCCGTGAATTTGTCTAATTCTAAAAGGAGGAGGTAGATCTTCATGCAGCACATAAGTCACTCATGTGAAGGACATCAATGTCCTGATAATCCATTTAATTTTGAGAGAGAGTAATTTCTCTTTTGATCCATGCTTTGTTCATAACATAATAAACTCAGTTACGTTCTAAACTAAAAAAAGCCCTTGGTGGTAGGGAAGGCACCCAGTATCTTCTAATAATTAGAGATGGGTGAGCTCAGCCTAAAACATCAATTGGGATGCTTTACTGTCCAAGTCAAACAGTTGAAACATGGGGTTTTGGATTGTTCTGTTTGAAATCACATAGCCCAGTTCCCCACCTCTGCCCACCGTCTGCCATCCCCCTGCTGAAAGTCTTGGGCTGTGCAGAGGTGGCTGCCATTTGCAGCCTCAGATCATGGGTGCTGGCAAGTAAAAGGTTGCCAGCACTTAGGAATTCCAGAAAAATCCGAAATAGATTCAGAGGACTTCGGAATTGTATTGCTTTAGATTTCTATGAATGTGACCCACGGACTCCACAGCGGGCAGCATCCTCTGAGTCACACGGACTCTGTGGACCATTTATTTACTTTCCAGAATTGTACCCAGATTTAGTCTTATGATAATATGAAAGTTTCTGGAAAATACGACAACATATATGTCATCTAAAATACACACACACAGCATTTTATACATCTCTGATTTCTGTTCAGCCTCTGCCATATAGCACTCTTTTTTGTGCAGTCTGCTCATTGATTGTGTGCTGACGAAGAAAAACACACAAAATGTTACATGCTAATGAAAGTCACGTAAATTGTGGCAAACTTATTCGAATACTTTTCCGAAGGGAGGGGGGGAATCCACTTCTGTCCATAAGTGGACGATGGAGTGAAACAACGCCTGACAATCCACAAAACAAAAACGGAACAGATTAAACAAAATCTGTGCATCCCTAGTGGTGCTACACAGTCCAGGAAACTCACAATATGAAGTCTCTGGACTGCAAAATGCAAGTGCAAGCTAGGTGTCTCGACAAATTGATTCTTTTTGTCCAAGATTATACGTGCTGACAGCACTCTCCGTGTCTGAAGGCTTCAAGGCATCCCAGGAGACTCTCAGTGCTGTCAGGGCCCACAATCCTTTGCAGCCCAAGAGCAGAGGCACTGGAAGTGTTCTCAGTACTGCTGACCTCAGGCTGTAAGACAGCCCATCGGAGCACAGGAAACCCCACCAGAAATCTCCTGAGCGGTGCTGAGGTGGAGGTTGTGGGTGCTGACAGCACTGTCGGGACTCATGACCTCAGCCTGCAAGGCACTCATTCCAGGGTGGCCCAGAATCTGGGCTGTGCAGAGATCATGGGCGCTTATAATCCCCAGCTGCAAATGGTGGAGGTGGCAGCAAGCCCCAGTGTGAGCCGGACCAAATTCGAAGGGGATTGCCCACCTTGAAGTGGGGTCACTTTCATGATTTGAGCAGGGGTGCTTACATTTTTCAAGCATCCCCTCTTCAAATACTCGCTCCATCAGTACCAATCAACTTGGAGCCACCACTGATCATCATGACTGAAGACTGGAGAATGCAGGACTGCTGTGGGGTTGTGCTTATGCAGAGCCTTCACCACCTCACACTCAAGACTTGAATACTCCACTGTTGTGATTTGTCAGGTGGTGATGCCCTCAAGTGGGTACTATTCTTAAGTTGCCCTATTCTATACCACCTCTATATCTAGGCTTACACTGATGGCTTGATCTGTACTGAATATTAAGAATCCAGTACAATTGCACCACAATATTTCATTTTTGTTTAGGCCACTTGGAGCACAAGAAGAGCTTCCCTTTAACCCGTATAGTCTTTTCTGTCATGTTTGTTTACAAATAGAATAAAATGATCCAGAGCTAGTAAGAAAAAGTTCTGTTTTCATTTCACTGATTTGCTTGAAATAACCTAGAAAATTCCTTTTTATTGCTAACCTCTCCTGGTCTCCACAGAAGCTGCCTCATCTGCCTCAAGACTAGAACTCAACTGGAACAGTCTTAATTTTGTCTTCTCTTTTGTTACTGTCAAAAAAGCACTCACTTCTCCACCACCCTTTGGTGTGGTTTGAAGAAGTGCACCCTTGAAATTTCGTCTAGTCTTTGTCCCGGCCCAGATTTATTTTTATTTATTTATTAATTAAATGTATTAATTGCCCATCTGGCTGGTCACCCAGCCGCTCTGGGCGATGTACAGAATATATAATAAAACAGTTTAAGACAATAAAATTCCACAGTAAAAACATCACTTTTCTAAAAATACCGTAACCCACCCAAATGCCTGCCTGAACAACCACGTTTTTAATGTGCGGTGGAAACTCATTAAAGAGGGGGCATGGCGGAGTTCCCTAGGGAGGGAGTTCCAAAGAGTGGGGGCCACCACAGAGTCTAGTGGTCCACCAGTCTAGCTGTCCGGGCTGATAGAGAGAAGGCTATCCAAGGCTGATCTTGTTAAGTGGCATGTCTGGTGTTGCTGGAGGCGCTCCTTAAGATAGGCTGGGCCAGAACCATATAGGGTTTTAAAGGTCAAAACCTTTGTAGCCCAGATTAGTGTGCAAAAGCCTCCAAGGACTGAGTCTTAAGGCTCAAGGAAGCTGTGCCTGTTTTCACTTATGTCTTCAAAGAGGCAATATATTTGGTACCAATCTAATGTGCCTGGAGAGTGAATTCAGTGATGACACACCACTATAGGAAAGCCCCGCTCCCAAAACCTGCTTTACCACCTGTCTAATCACAGAAAGTGGGGGCCCCTGGAACTACAGCTGCTGGAGAAATTCGAGATGGATTAAAATGAGCTCCAATTTCTAAGTATCCGACCTGCGGAATCTGCTGCAGAGCACCCCCCTCAGGCTGCAGAGTCCGTGGACTTTCAGATGATTTTTTTTTTTTACTTTCCTGAAACGTACGCATATAAATCCGTAGAAAAATATGTACGTTTCTGCTGAGGAAACATTGAATGGAATGGAGGACAATATGCTAAATGTTACGTACCGAGGTAAATTATGTAAATGTGCATATTTTCCGCATGACGAAAAAAAATATTCACATCCGTCTCTTGGCGGGCAGTGGAACAAAAGGCATCCAACAATCCGCAAAACACAGACAGAGCGGATTTTACACAGTCCGTACATCCCTACCTGGAACATGGACTCCAAAGATGATGTCAGGGAAATGGGCAGACACATATGGGAGCTGGCTGTCCTCCAGGTACCCTGGTCACAAGCCATTTACGTGGATAATATTGGCAAAATGTGTTCAGTCCAGCAGGTCCAGGTCAATAGCGCAAATGCTGTATTTTCAACCTATTGAAGCTTTTCAACAGACTGTCCAATGTACAACACATCATAGTAATCTAATCTGGATGTTACCAGACCATGGATAACTGGAGCATGGATAATACTACATTGCATTGCATATGGGCTGCCTTTGTACAGTTTTCAAAGTTTCTGTTGGCTCAGAATACGACAGCTGGGCTGTTGACTGATATGAATTAGGGATTTCAGTGAATTTCGGAGCTGGAATGGAGGGGTGGAAATAAGAACTCCAGTTCAAAAAACCCATGGCAGTTATGAAGAGATCCAGCTCCCCTCACCTGAATTTTGCTTATAAATAGTCAACCTCCACATGAGCCATCCCCAGTCTTTTCTGCCACCTATTTCCCTTCTCCTCTCCTCCACCTTGTGAGTGGGAGGAGGGAGGCTGGCAGCAAAGAAGGCTGGGGTGACAGAAGATGCTTGGGAGTCCCCCACCATCACCAGGAACACTGGCATCTGTAGTTTTTAATTCCTTCTAGCTCTGTCTATTCAGCCAGAAGGAATTAATACCAGGATTCCTGGTGGCAATTCCCCAAAGTGCGGCAGTTTCCAAATGTGGCAGTGCCTAAATGTGATCAGAAGCATCCATTGTGTCACTGGGTCCAGTGCTGTCCCCAACTTTCCCTGCCACTGCTTTGCCTTCTCCCCCCCACGCCTTGGTCACTTTGCAAGGTAGCTCTGGAAAACAGGGTGGGGTTTCTGATAACTCTGTGGGAGTTATCAGAAAGCTTGGAAAGACTGGGTCCATGGAAGCCCCCTGCCAGCCCTCCACTGTTCTCTGGCTTTCCTGCTGGTGGTTTCTCCCCCCACCCCCCATCCCTGCCCTGTTTTCCAGAGTCCAACTTTTCTAGAAATTTCTCTCAAAGCTCAAAAAGATTGGGCCCATTCTGAATCGAGATGGGGTGGTGGTGGAATTGCCCATCACTAGTATGTATGCACATATATGCCACAATCTCATTTAGGCACACACACAGGGTTGTGCACAAGTACCATGGCTTGTGAGGTTTTTCCAGTATTGCATTACAATGTACCTTCTGAAAAAGTAGCTGTGGGGGGCTTCTGTTTAAACAAAAAAGTATCAGAAGCCCCCACTGTGCATAGACTCATCACCTTGCGGCCTTCTGCCTTCCAGATGACTGTACTGATTTTGTTTTAGGACATTGCATTGGGATCTATTTTATTATGAAAGTGGAAGATCAAATGGAATTGTTAGCATAGAAGCTGCATTAACACAGGGGGTGTTTCCACCAGTGATTTATTCCGAGCTGGCTGTGTGTTGAGGGCGTTAGGAATAGATGATGTCATGGCCATCCAGCAGCCACCCCGGAGCTTATCAGGAAAAAAACAGATTTCCTAAGACTGCTTAAAGTCCAATTCTTTTCCTCAAGTCAGGTTCTCCCCGGTATAGTTTTTGTGTGTCCCAACCCCCACATTTAGCTTGGGTATGCTAGCCCTGCCCAGGGCTGTGCCTTTCACCATGTCCCCAGTCAAGGGGTGTTTCCTCCCATTGTGCTGAATGGGACATGCCTTCTCAATGACCACAGAAATTACAGAGAACCCCCTCAACTGACATGGCACATTTTAAAACCCAATTCCTTAAGTGCAATTAAGCGTGATCTCAAGGCCTGATTCATTGCCTTAGGAAGTAACTACTTCACAGCTTCCTTATAGAGATCCTGTGTGCTAAAGTGGGGGCTGGTTTCCGTCTGTTTCCCACAACAAACTCATTAGAGTCTCCTCAGAAGTAACTCCCATTGTGGTCAATGAGGTCCTGTGGGTTAAAATGGGGGCTGGTTTCCGTCTTTGTGTTCTCTCCCCACCCACACACACATTTCCCAGCACACACATATGTGTGTCTACTTGGAAGTAACTCCCATTGTGCTCAATGAGGCTTGCTCCTGAAATGGAGGTACATCTGGACTTTCGGGGGAAAGGAGAAATGGGGGGAGAGGAGGGGAAACCTCTCTTATTGGTTGAGCAGCCCCTGCCAGTCAGATGACGTTCATTCCAACCCCTACCCCCGCTAGGAAGTATGTTCTGTGAAGCGATTTTTACTGGTGCGGAGAATCTGCTCGTGGAGACCTGATCATGGCAAAGCCGATTTCTTTTTTAAAAATCCGGTACTACTCATGGAAATACAACCCAGAGTGTCAAACAAGTACTATTTACCTTTTTAGTGCTTTGGGTTTTTTAGTCTAAAATGAATGTGTTGAGCTGATCTATTTATTTGCAAGTGCTTATTTCATGCTGCAAAAACTGGATAAGCATCATTCTCCAGATGCTGCCTTGCCTCTTTGAGGACTGTGTGTGTCAATGAAACAGGGAGAGAGAGACTCCCATTTATTCCACATGTTGTAGCAAGAATATACAGAACTCACAGCAGCAAGTACAGAAGATGACCTCTCCCAGAATTCTAAGTGTTGACAAGGACACAGAATCTGGAAGGAAATCAGATTTAATGCTAACCACTAGATTTACATTCTGAACAGTAAAACCAGATTTTATCAGTTTAAAAGAATTCTGCCACATTATATAACCCTGGCTTTAGGCTTTTTTTAATCTTAAAAGATAAAAGGAAATACATCAAAATCAGCTTCTTTCATACAAGGAATTTCATTCCCTTTCACAGGATAAGAAAACTGGTGGTGATATTTCTGCTATACAGAGTGCATCTTCCAACTGGAGAAACAGCACCAGCTTCATGTCCAGCTCCTTGCTTTCCAATTCAGGATGTAAGTATTGATCTTCCATGGGGAATTCTCATTAAGAGCTTTTAGTGGAATGGCATGGTGATGCATGCCATATGCCAGCAAATTTGGAAAACACGAGAATGGCCAACAGATTGGAAAAGATCAACTTATATCCCCTTACCAAAAAAGGGAAGCACCAAAGAATGTTCAAACTATCGAACAGTGGCACTTATTTCACATGCCAGTAAGGTAATGCTCAAGATCTTGCAAGGTAGATTCCAGCAATTCATGGAACGAGAATTGCCAGATGGACAAGCTGGGTTTAGAAAAGGCAGAGGAACTAGAGACCAAATTGCCAATATCCGCTGGATAATGGAGAAAGCCAGGGAGTTTCAGAAAAACATATATTTCTGTTTTATTGTCTATTCTAAAGCCTTTGACTGTGTGGATTATCACAAATTGTGGAAAGTTCTTGGTGGTATGGGGATACCAAGTCATCTTGTCTGCCTCCTGAGGAATCTGGATAACGACCAAGTAGCAACAGTAAGAACAGACCACGGAACAATGGACTGGTTTAAGATTGGGAAAGGAGTACAGCAGGGTTGTATACTCTCACCCTATCTATTCAACCTGTACACAGAACACATCATGCGACGTGCTGAGCTTGATGAAGCCAAGGCCGGAGTTAAAATCGCTGGAAGAAACATTAACAATCTCAGATATGCAGATGATACCACTTTGATGGCTGAAAGCAAGGAGGAGCTGAGGAACCTTATGACGAAGGTGAAAGAAGAAAGTGTAAAAGTTGGGTTGCAGTTAACCCTCAAAATAACCAAGATTATGGCAACCAGCTTGATTGATAACTGGCAAGTAGAGGGAGAAAACGTGGAGGCAGTGACAGACTTTGTCTTTCTAGGCACAAAGATTACTGCAGACGCTGACTGCAGCCAGGAAATCAGAAGACGTTTACTTCTTGGGCGGACAGCAATGACAAATCTTGATAAAATAGTGAAGAGCAGAGACATCACACTGACAACAAAGGTCCGCATAGTTAAAGCAATGGTATTCCCCATAGTAACCTATGGCTGTGAGAGCTGGACCATAAGGAAGGCTGAGCGAAGGAAGATAGATGCTTTTGAACTGTGGTGCTGGACGAAATTTCTGAGAGTGCCTTGGACTGCAAGAAGATCAAACCAATCCATACTCCAGGAAATAAAGCCAGACTGCTCACTTGAGGGAATGATCTTAAAGGCAAAACTGAAGTACTTGGGCCACATAATGAGAAGACAGGATACCCTGGAGAAGATGCTGATGCTAGGGAAAGTGGAAGGCAAAAGGAAGAGGGGCCGACCAAGGGCAAGATGGATGGATGATATTCTGGAGGTGACGGACTCGACCTTGGGGGAGCTGGGGGTGGCGACAGCCGACAGGAAGCTCTGGCATGGGCTGGTCCATGAAGTCATGAAGAGTTGGAAACGACTGACCGAATAAACAACAAGCTAGTACATATGCATAAAAGAATTTAAGACAGTGGCAATATGGCTGTCTATCTTGCCCTTCTTGAGGCCATCAACATAAAAAAAAAACACCTTGCAGAAATTTAATGCATCCCAGATTCTATGGGAAGGAAATTAAATTGATCGATGAAAAGGTCTTTATTTTTATTTTTCGTTTAAAAGCTTATAGCTTGCCTATTTCCCTAAAAGGCAAACAGCAAACAAAGTTAACAATATTTGAAACAATATTAAAAACCCAAATAAATAAACAACAACAAGTGTATGAAAACAGCAGATTAACCATAAAGGCTAAAAAAAACATTAAATGGCTATTAAATTTTCAACCAAACACCTTCTTAAAGAGCCAGTTTTTACATACTTCCTAAAACAATACAATGTCGGGACCTGACAAATCTCTTTTGGTACAGTATTCCATAAAATGAATGCAACCCCCAAAAGCTTTAAACATTGTGGCTTCAGAGGCCACCATCCCACCTCAGAAGGATAAAAGTAATGGTAGACCAGCTACTCAGTGAATATGGCTAAATTCTGACAGGTGACAAAGAAAAGCAGAATTGCTCAACTATTTTGGCTCAGTCTTCTCCCAAAAGAGGTTCTGTATCTCATCTCACATATGTGACAAACAGGCTGAATGGGTAGGAATGCAGCTTGAGATTAACAGAGAGATGGTCAGGTCACTTTAATCACTTTAAATGAGTTCAGCTCCCCAGGTTCAGATGAATTGCATCCTAGGGTGTTGAAGGAGCTAGGGAATAGACACTCAGAACCTCTATTATCTTTGAGAAATCTTGAAGAATGGGTGAAGTACCAGAGGGCTTGAGGGGGGCAAACATTGTCCCTATCTTCACAAAGGGCAAAAGGAAGATCTGGGGAATTATAGACCAGTCAAGCTGACATCAATAACTGGGAAGATTCTAGAGCAGATTATAAAGCATTCAATCTGTAAAAATCTTTAGACTAATGCACTGATCATTGGAATCCAACATAGATTTGTCAAGAACAATTCCTGCCACACTAATGTGATTTCATTTTTCAATTGGATAATTTTCTTAGTAGTTCATGGAAATGTTGTAGACATAATATATCTTGACTTCAGCAAGGCAATTGACAATGTGCTCCATGATATTCTGATTAGCAAGTTAGTTAAATGTGGGTTGGATGGCACTACTACTAGCTGGATCCGCAGCTGGCTGTATAACTGTATTCAAAGAGTGCGTGTCACTGGTTCCTCATCAAACTGGAGGGAAGAATCAAGGGGGGTGCCACAGGGCTTGGTCCTGGCTCTGTACTCTTCAACATTTTTATTAATGACTTTGAGGAAAAGGTGGAGGGGGGAATGCTTATCATGTTTGCAGATGGCACAACAAAATTCAAAAACTGGGTTCAGAAAATAACAATGAGATTTAACAGAGACAAGTGCAAAGCTCTTCATTTGAGAATAAAACTTCAAATGCAGACGTGTAAGATGGGGGATACCTGGCTTGGCAATAGTACATGTGAAAAGGATCTTGGATTTGTAGTCAGTCACAAGCTGGATATAAGGGAGCAGTGTGGTATGGCTGCAAAAAAGGCAAATGCAATGTTAGGTTGCACCAATGGAAGTATAGTTTCAAAATCATGGGAAGTAATAGTTCCACTCTTACTCTGCTCTTCACTTCAAATACTATGTCCACTTCCACTTTAAATGATTCAGGTAACTTGGAATGAGTGCAGAGAAGGGCAATGAAGATGTTCAGGGGACTAGAAACGAAGTCTTGTGAAGGAACTGGGTATGTTTAGCCTTGATAAGAGAAGCTTGAGGGAGGATACAACTGTACTTTTCAAGTCGGAAGCCTCCTGGGCACCCTGGAAGAGGAGCCACCAATGAGGAGCAAGGATCATTCTTAGGACTGATCCCGGCTTGAGAGGTCACCTGAACAAGGCTGACAGGGCACATCCTTCCAGATTCTTACCTTCAAGATAGAAGCCCACGCAGAGGGAAGGAGTTAGGAGAGTAAGATTATTCTGTCCATTGCAGATCAAAGGATAATAATGTTGTGGCTCTGATTTCAATCCTTTATGTCTCCATTTCACATGTGTAGGCAATAGTATTTAATATTACAGGTCTCTTTGAGCCATTATCAGGCATCCAAAGCCATGAGTAATGAGACTGTAAACTCTTAACTCCCACTCACCCAGGAATCTCCAACAAGCCACCTTCTGTCCACTTTCCTTGCTACTCTCTTTCCCTCACCACCCTTCCCCAGGCACTTGGTGCTGCTACATCAGTGACCTAGAGCCAGGAGTACTGGGAAACATAATTTTCTCAGCAGTGCCAAGTACCAGGTGCTGGGAAAGGGAGCTAGAGAGATATCCATGTTGCTGCTGCTGGTGGAGCAGCAGCAGCAAGGTAGGTGGGTTAGGGAATTTGGAGGCTAATGGTGAGACTTCGGGGTGACACTGGACCATCACACCCCTGATATGGTGTGCAACAGGTTCCAGTTGGAGTCAAATTCTCTCTCTTCTTTTTATGGAGAAATGCTTTGTCTTATTCCAAGCTAATTTAAGAAGAATTAGAGGGTTTTCACTCATGACAAGTAAAGGTGGCCATAGAGCCTGTAGACAAGACGAGGGGGTGAACAAAGATAATTACACCTATACTTCTGAGTTACCAGACTGCAGTGTCTCTTTTATCTACTGGAGCCCTAAATAACTTCCAAGGGAATGGATCCTTTGACTAGAAGGTAATTGCAAAAGACGGGGTGATCATGACATTATCTTCTTGTCCTGTCACCAGATGAGGAAATTACGTAAACTGGGATATTTTCTATATACAGTCTACAATGTAAAGGGTCAGGTAGACAAAAAGGAACAAGAAGACAGTAATTTCCATTAGCTGAGAAGCTATTAGCTACTTATTAAATTCTGTGGGTGAAACTTCATTTTGAAAATATCACTGAATAACCTTATACAAAAGCTGCAGAGCAGCGTTTGCTTAAGGATTTCAGACTAAATAGTGATCTTATCAACTCAGGCAGAGATAAAGGACTGTGTGGTTGCAAGGACCCAGGTGTCAGTTTCCTTGCACAGGAGTATAATTGTCTTCATATCAAGAGGGAGAAAATGTTACTTTAGAGATGATGGAACAAACTGAATTGTGCAGTCTGTGTTTGCATATAATTTACCACTGTTGATTAATTAAGGTGCTACACACACCCCAAATAATAAAAGGGGGTACAGTTAGTAGCAACTCTTTTTAATAATCCTTTCAGCAAAGGATAAGAGACCTTCTTGTTGACTCAGAAATAACCTGCTGAGTTTGCCCAGATTTTTTGTCCAAAGCTATCTCTTAAAAAGTCATTAGTCCAGGAGCAGCAATGAACCTATAACTCAGTGGTAGCTGAACTCAATCATAGACCATATGCTTTACATCTAGAAGGTCCCGGGTTCTCTCTCCAGGTAGGGCTGGGAAAATCTGAAATCCCAGAGAGCTGATGCCAGCCAGTGTAGACAGTGGTGAGTGAGATGGACCAAAGGTCTGACTTGGTATAAGGCAGCTTCCTGTGGGTAGCATCCAATGGTGGCACAGCACTAACACTAATGGCATGGCACTAGCATAAACCAACACCAGCACAATATCATTAGTGCTTTCTAGCACCAAGGGGAAAACCAGCGATTTGCCACCGCTAATGATGTTGAACTAGTGTTGGTTTAAACTAGTACAATATCATTAGTGCTAGTGCTGAACCACCACTGGATGCTACCCTATGTTTCTATGAACCCTCTAGTCATCACACAACACTCTGTGGAAATCAGTCAATCCTTGAATGTCAAGGGGCCGATGACATCACCAGTGACTGAATTCCTTCTTCCTCCACTGTATACCCAGAATTTTCTTAATTTTTAAAATATATCTTTAGAGGCTGAAGAATCTCTATGGCACACCCTTCAACTGTAGGAGTACTCATACAGCCCCTTAAAAAGAATTTTAACGTGCTGAATGACTGCAGCACTCCCTTCCCACCTGCAGCAGTATTCTACTATTTCATCTTGATTTCTTTTTCCTTTTAAAGTGTGTTTTCACCCTTTCCAGCTTCAGAGTGCACAGCCCTCTCTTCACTAAACAAAAACAAAAAAAAGCAAAAAGGCTATCCTCCCTGTAGCAAGGCTCCCCAGTCCTCCGTATGCACTGTCCTATGTTGCACCACTAATACTGGATCATGGCTAGTGCCGTAGACTCTGTGTGTGTGTGTGGGGGGGCTCATTGAGAATTTGTTTCTGGAGCAGGGCCAGCCTCTCATGATGTGGGGTGAAGCCCCTGCCTCAGGTGGCAAGAGCAGGAGGAGGGCAAATTGCACCACTTCCCCCTTGCCCCCACCAAGAGGGCACACCATCACCACCTCTAGCAGGTGCTCTGGAAAGCCCCGCCAGTCACTCTTCCACTGTGGCATTTGCTGCAGCGGGAGAGTGGGGCCGATAGGGCTGTCCAGAGCAGCCACCCACCCTGTTTCACTCTGAGGAAATCCTCAGCGTGAGCCAGATGGTGGACGGCTCTCTGTAGAGCAGCATCAGCCAGAGAGAGCAGCCGACACAGATCTTCAGAGAGCCAGCCAGGCCTAGATGCCTGGCTCTGGTGAGGTCCTAAGAGCCAGGCATTGTGGGAGGGGGTGTCCCAAGAGATTGCCTGTATTGAAGTGGTGGGGGGAAGGGGGTGAGGGGCTCCGCAGAAGTGGTGGCATTCCTGCCTCAGGCAGTGGGAGAGCTTGTGCTGAGACTGTTCTGAATTGAATGCCACTTATTTGATGTGTATGCTCTGTCTGTCTTTTCTATTTGGTTTAAGATCATACTCAACTTGCAGTCATGTTCAAGGCAACAAGTCTTCCAAGCAATCTATTGCCATCTCTCTCTCTCCCTCCCTCTCCCGCATACGGAACGCCTTCCTCCTTTCAAGAAACAACAGCAACTTGACAGCAACTTGAACTGTTAATGCTGAAAGTTGTTTTGACATCTTTCACTGAATGTCCAACATTTCCTTAGCTTTCTGGATGCCTCACAGACTTGCTACAGGGGAAAACTCTGGATACTGATCTTGGCTTGCAGGCAAGTACAAACCATTGTTTGGCTGTTCAGACATTGGCTGCATTTGCATGCAATGCTAAACCATGCATTGGAGGAGCAGTGGGAGGCACACAAGCCCAAGGCTTGCTGCAGCGCATCCCTGTAATGCAAAACCACAGTTTAGTGTTATATGTAAGCAAGGCCATTGAGGCAAACCAGTTTGCTCGTAAACCAGAATTCAGAACTATGGATCACAGTCGGTGAGGGAAGGAAGTGGTGGATGAGCCAGACATTTTTTCAGGTTTGTTCCTGTGGTGCCAAATCATGGTTTGGCACTACATGTAATCATAGCCTGGTGACTTATGGTTGTTTTATCTCCTGACTTGCTCAAGGACAGAAGATTAAACAGCAGAACCTTTATCGTCTTTGCCCTGCATGTCTTTTCATGTTGGTTTATGGCTCCCAATCTGTTCATAAAAACATTGGGTTAAAGAATTAACCTTTCTAAAATTGCAGAATGGAAAGAAAGAAAAATGTTTAATCTGGAGAATCTTCTCTAACTTTCATAGTTCTGTTCAATGTGAAGTTTCTATTGGCAGTGAAATGGAAACCAATTAGATCCCCTGGTTTTTGTGTTTGCTTCTTGTCTGTCTTTGCATGCAGGCTTTTAATCTCTATAGTTACTGTACTGTATCTTTTTATTTGCATAACCATCTATTTAAAACGTTATTGTGGGAACTAGTCTGACTAAACGGTTTTGTAGAAAGGAAGAGGTTTATCTGAGAGCATAATTTAGAGAAGGTACTCATTAGAGATATACTTCATAGAGCCAGCTTTGTTTTCAGCTGCCACTCAACAGTCTTTTTAAAAGACTAATCAGCCACTGGCTGTTATCTAGACATTAATCCCAAGAAACTCTTTATAATGACCACTGTACTTTTCTCTAGTTTTAGATTACGAAATGATTAGCAACTGCAGATGCTTTGCATTAGTGTTGTAAACGTATCCCTTTCCTGTTTGTACAGTTTTTATCCTTTCAGTGTATTGGCAAATCTTTTCCCAGAAGCTATTTTATTTCTAAGGCTTGTTGTGCCATGTGGAGTCTTAATCCAGGACCTTCAAAGTCTGAAACCTCTTCAAAGAAAGGTAATAGCAGATAGACTTCCCGGTGTCATATTTACTGATTACAGCCCTCCCTTAACCTTGGCTGTGCTTATGTACAGCACATTTTATTAGTAGCATTAATATTAATTCATATAACCCCTTAGAGTGTTGAAAGCATTTTGCATACGTTTTCTCTGTAATCATTACAACATATACAGTCAGGGCCAGAAATATTCGATCAAGGATAACTGTTTTGGCAGTTGGCCTCTGCACACCACCACATTGAAGTTGAAAGGAAACACACCCAGATGGGAGCAAAGTTAGGACTTTCAGCTGTAATTCAAGGGGTTTGACAAAAGTGGGGCACTAACCATTCAGGAAGTAAAGTCAGTGGCATACACACACACACATCATTGGTAGCTCATAAGTAATGGAACGAATGGCTGACAAGCAGCTGCATGGCCAGGTGTGGCCTGTTTCCTGGGTACCCCATGACCAATCAAGCAGATAAAAGGCCTGGAGGTGGTTCCGAGTGTTATATTTGCATTTGGTAGCCGTTCACTGAAACCCCCAACATGAGGTGCAAAGAGGTATCGATGTGAGTGAAGGAGGCCATCATTAGGCTGAGGAAACAACATAAACCCATCAGAGAGATAGCAAAAACAGTGGGAGTGGCCAACACAACAGTTTGGAACATCCTGAAAAAGAAGGAATTAACTGGCAAGCTCAGCATCAGCAAAAGGCCTGGAAGGCCATGGAAGACAACTAAAGTGGATGACTGCAGAATTCTACTCATGGTGAAGAGGAATCCTTTCACAACATCTAGCCAGGTCAAGAACACTCTTGAGGAGGCAGGCATGTCATTGTAAACATCTACAGTCAAGAGACGGCTTTATGAATGTAAATACAGAGGCTTCACAAGGTGCAAACCACTGGTAACGCTCAAGAACAGACAGGCCAGATTAGCCTTTGCCAGCAAACACCTAAAAAAGCCTTCCCAGTTCTCGAATAAGATTCTTTGGACTGATGAAACCAAGATTAACTTGTACCAGAATGATGGGAAGAGAAAAGTATGGAGAAGGAAAGGAACAGCTCATGATCCAAAGCATACCACATCATCTGTCAAACATGGTGGAGGCAGTGTTATGGCATGGGCATGTATGGCTGCCAATGGAACCGGGTCACTGGTGTTTATTGATGACCTGACTGCTGATAAAAGCAGCAGGATGAATTCTGAAGTGTATAGGGCTGTACTTTCTGCTCACATTCAGCCGAATGCTGCCAAACTGATAGGACACCACTTCATATTGCAGATGGATAATGACTCAAAATATACAGCAAAAGCTACCCAAGAGTTTCTGAAGGCAAAGATGTGGGATGTTCTTCAATGGCCAAGTCAGTCACCTGATCTCAACCCAATAGAGCATGTTTTTCACTTACTGAAGACAAGACTGAAGGCAGAAAGACATACAAACAAGCAGCAACTGCAGTAAAGGCCTGGCAAAGCATCTTGAGGGAGGAAACTCAGCATTTGGGTCCATGGGTTCCAGACTTCAGGCAGTCATTGACTGCAAAGGATTTTCATCCAGGTATTAAAGGCGATCCTTAAGTTTGAAATGATGTTGGTTTGTTCCATTACTTATGAGCCACCAACGATGTGTGTGTGTGTATGCCACTGGCTGTACTTCCTGAATGGTTAGTGCCCCACTTTTGTCAAACCCCTTGAATTACAGCTGCAAGTCCTGACTTCACTCCCATCTGTGGTGGTGTGCAGAGGCCAACTGCCAAAACAGTTATCCTTGTTCCAATATTTCTGGCCCTGACTTTATCTGTATTATGTCCATATTACAGATGGGAAATTGAGGATGACTGAAATCACTTTCTAAATCCAGTTAGTGAGGTCATAGCTAAAAGCAATACTTGAACTGGGGACTTGCAGGTTCCCACTCTTAGCCACCCAACTGTACCAGCTCCCATTGACCAGTCCCCATCATCTAGATGGACTGATTAATGTGTGAGAAATGTGCCTTCCTGAAGTTTGCAATTGCCACCCATCTCTGAAATGGAATAGTGGTTCCCTCTGTTTATCAGTGTATGTTGTATACAGGCTGCTGCATTTTTTTCATGTTACATGATACTGTCGCCATAAGACCATAAGAAGACCCCTGTTGGATCAGACCGAAAGCCTGCTGACTCCAGCAGTCTGTTCTCACAGTGGCCAACCAGAGGCTATGGAAAACTCACAGGGTGGACATGAGCTCAGTTGCACCCTCGCTCCTGCTTGCGTTCCCCAGCAACTGGCAGTTGAAGGTACACTGACTGATGCTATCTACTGATAGTCCTTTCCATCAGAAACTTGTCTAATTTTTTATCAAGTTGGCAGCCATCACTACCACCGTGTAGTAGTAAATTCCATAGTTTAACTATGCACTGTGTGAAGAAGTACTTCCTTTTGTCTGTCCTGAATCTCTCACTACAGATTCACTGGATGACCTTCAGTTCTAGTATTATGAGGGAGAAAAACATGTCTCTGACCACTTTTCCCACACCATGCATAATTTTATAACACTTCTATGATATACCTTACTAGCCTCACCCTATAGAATCCATGTTGATTCTTCATATCAAGACTTGCCCTCCTATATGCTTGATCATTGTATCTTTAATAATGCTTTCCACCAGTTTACCTGGGACAGGCGGTAGGCTAACAGACCTGTAATTTCCTGGTTTTCTTCTCTCCTCCCATCCCCTTTTAAAAACAGGCATCACATTGACAATTTTCCAGTCCTCTGGTACAGATGCCGATCTTAGAAGCATGTTACATATATTTGTTAGGATATCAGCAATTCACATTTGAGTTCTTTAAGAACTCTCAGATGGATACTATCTGGATCCACCGATGTGTTTGTTTTCAATTTGTCACTAAGTTGAGAACTTCATCTCTTATAATCACTATTTGTCTCAATTCCTCAGACACCCTTCTTGAAAATGTCAGTTCAGGCACTGTTATCTGTCCTACAACTTCTGTAGTGAAGATAGACACAAAGAATTCATAGAATCATTAGAATAGTAGGGCTGGAAGGGGCCTACAAGACCATCAAGTCCAACCCCCGCTCAATGCAGGAATCCAAGTCAGAGCATCCCTGTCCAGCCTCATCTTGAATGCCTCCAGTTTGGGAGAGCCCACCACCTCCCTAGGTAATTGGTTCCATTGTGGTATTACTCTCACAGTCAGGAAGTTTTTCCTGATGTTCAGCCGGAATCTGGCTTCCTGTAACTTGAGCCCATTATTCCATGTCCTGCACTCTGGGATGATCAAGAAGAGATTCTGGCCTTCTTCTCTGTGACAACCTTTCAAGTACTTGAAGAGCGCTATCATCTCTCCCCTCAGTCTTCTCTTCTCAAGGCTAAACATGCCCAGTTCTTTCAGTCTCTCTTCATAGGGCTTTGTTTCCAGTCCCCTGATCATTTTTGTTGCCCTCCTCTGAACCCTCTCCAGTTTGTCTGCCTTTTTCTTAAAATGTGGTGCCCAGAACTGGACACAGTACTCTAGCTGAGGCCTAACTAGTGCTGAGTAGAGGGGAACTAGTACTTCATAGGATTTGGAAGCTATGCTTCTATTAATGCAGCCCAAAATGGCATTTGCCTTTTTTGCAGCCACGTCACATTGTTGGCTCATATTCAGCTTGTGATCAACAACAATTCCAATATCCTTCTCTCTTGTAGTGTTGTTGAGCCACGTATCCCCCATCTTGTAACTGTGCATTTGGTTTCTTTTTCCTAGGTGCAGAACTTGGCATTTATCCCTATTAAATGTCATTCTGTTGTTTTCTGCCCAGTGCTCCAGTCTATCAAGATCACTTTGAATTTTGTTTCTGTCATCCAAAGTATTAGCTATTAGTATTAGCCAAAGTATTATTGATTCAGCTTCTCTGAAGTCTCCTTATCTTCCTCTAGTACTTCTTTAACTACATTGTCATCTAACAGTCCAACAACCTCCATAGTCACTTTCCTCCTTCTGATGTATTTAAAGAGGTAGTCATGTGTGTTTTTTGGTATTAATGTTATCAGTAATATAGTCTTCAGAATTCTTTCTCACATCCTCAAAATTCCATTTTGCATTCATTATTTCTGCTCGCATTTTTTAGTGTACCTTTTTGTTAATGTACATTTTTGTTAGCATACATTAGTGTACTTTTTTGTTCTTGGTTGGGCAACACTTCCATTTTCTTCAAGAAGCCTTTGAGTGTATGTATCACCATGGTTGGTAAAGGATTATGGGCATTGTAATCCAAAACATCTGGTGGGCACCAGGATGCCTACCCCGATGTAGACAATACTGAGCTAGATGGACCAGTGTTCTGACTTAGTATAAGGCAGCTTCCTAAAGAAGGATACACAGCCAGCTTGGCCAATCAGATTGAGGTAAAGTATCTTGGGCGATCATTAAGCTGCTTGGCCAAGCTAGTTTATTTCACTCAGGCTAGCCATAAAGCTGACAGCTGGAATAAGTTATGATTATCATAGGAAGGTCTGTGCCATGTTCTCCATTCTACAGTTAGAACATTTATAATGGCTTCCTGCACAGCTAGCTGTTGTACGATGTCTCTACATTCTTAGTAGCAGCCTCTAGGTACTTGGATCAGGGGAATGGAGATACTGCAGTGATGGCCACCATCAGCGTGGTGAGCTATTGTTAAATGTGAGCAGGAAAGTTTTTCCTTCTTGAAAAGTTGTGACAATAACCACTAATTTACTTGAAAATCACTTGTTTGAAAAGCTGACCCAAGGTGAAAACTTAAGGACCATTATTCGGGATTGCCTGTACCTGAAGTATTGTTTGATAGATCTCAGAATTCATGTTTGATGTTGTAACATCAAAATTAATGTTTAAACACAGGTACCCAATCCTTTCCTTAAACCCTGCTTTGTGATTTTCCAGTCTACCCATCAGCCAAGGCAATAGATTCCAAAGGTTAATATTGCACTGCATTAAAAGGATTTCCTTTTAATATGTTTAAGTATATTGCTTTTTTCATTTTTATCTTCTTCTGTACCTTCTGGTTCTTGTATTACTGAAAAGGTAAACAGGATTTTTTATTCCATCTGGCCATTACTATTCATAATTCTACTTGCTATCTGCTGGTAATGGTAACGTTTAATGTTTAGCAGCCTTTGCTCACAATGCTTTTGAGCCACAACTTTCCACTCTGATAATAGATAACTCCCAAATTATTTTCTTTGAGAGAACAGAAAAAAGAGAGAGAATGAAGAGGAGGGGAGGGGGATCAGTAGAACATAAGATTCCATGGTACCTGTCTACAACTCATCTGATAATTTATATTATGAACTTTATAAAATCATAAGTAGTGTTGAGAGAGTGACCCCCTTCACACACAAACGGAGCTGCTTGAAAGCAGCTTTCCTGCGAGGCTATCCCATGTGGTTGTGGTATGTGTGTAAAAACTACAGCCAATCACTTGTCATCCTCATTCATTTATAAAGTGCAGGAACAGTACACCACTATCCATATATCTCCTTATGGAAACCATTAAATAAACAGCTTCATAATACCAAACACCACAACACAACAACACAGGTATCAAATACCACCACAATCTACTGTGGGGAGGGCTGTGACTCAGTGGTAGAACCCATGCTTGGCATGCCGAAGGTCCCAGGTTCAGTCCCCGGCGTCTCTAGGTAGGGCTGGGAAAACTCCTAACTGAAACCCCAGAGAGCTACTGCCAGTCAGTGTCGACAGTACTGGGTTAGATGGACCCATGGCCTGATTCAGTATAAGGCAGCTTCCTAGGTCCTTATTCAAAATTCATTTCCAGGTGTGAAATACCCAGCAGTAGCAGTTCGTAGAGCTCTGATGATGGTGGACTGCCTTCACTTACAGACCACCCACTGTTCTAGAACAGCTAACTACCAGCAAGAATACAGTTTGTGCTTGCCCTGCAAAGCAGGATTGGAAGCCAGGGTCAAACTGGTTAACACTTCATACATCCGATGAAGGGGATCCTTGAAGTCTTTTGCCACAGTAAATCTCTCAATTTTAAATCTGTTAATTTATGCAGCTTTTAGAAAGAATTAGATAAATAAGGTAGCTTAATGGATGCTTTCAGCCATGATAAAGAGCCAGAAGTACAACCTCTCTTTTTGGAAGTAGTAAATTTCTGACTAGGAGACACAGAGGGGATAGATACCATTTGAATACTGAGCCAGATAGACAATTGGTTTAATTCACCATGGCATTGCTCTTACTTTTTCACTGTGGGGCGGGAAAGAAAACTTTAACTTTTCTCTCTGTAAAGCAAGTGTTCCCAGACTGTTGAAATGCTGGATGCACCATTGATTTTACATGTACCCAAAGCAATCATTTTTCCCAATTCTTTATTTTTCCTTTTGACTTTACCACTGTCCCTTTACAGATGTCATTATTTTCAGTAAGACGAGCTTGTACTTGAAGAGGTTTTGAATAATCTCTTTACTGGACATCCTTTTCAATATTCTTACCAGGCTGCTAAGACTTTGCAGATTGCCATGGCTTATCTACATGTAAAATTCAAGCAGAGATACAGCTGACTGTTTCATTATACACGTGGGTGATATGCTTTCAGTATTTTACAGGCCAGTCTAAACAATAAAAATAAGATGGAAGAAGCAATCTCCCATTATGGGAGATTGTCCTTCTCTAGAGCAAGTCTCTGCTGTTTGCAAGCCCATACAGCGAACAAGGCAATAGAGTAGTCAAGTTGGCAAGCAACTGGTCAGGCACACAGGGTTCAGTCCAAGGAGTTATAAGCTAAGGTAGGAGTGGTCAAAATCCAGGCAGAGGTCAGAACACCGGCAGTCAGGCAGGCAACAAGGATCAGGCAGCAGCAACAGTAGGCAAGATAACAAGCAAGAGGTCAAACACAGTAAATCAGTCAGGTACATTATGCAGTCCAGAAGCAGGGTCATTGAGCAATCCAAAAGGTCAGGAAACAGAGCATCAAACACAGGGCACAATTCAGGAGGTAAGGCACACGGCAGAGACTGGAAGGACCAAGTTGTTCTAATGCTAGCTAGTTTTCCAGTGAAGGCTTTTAAGCCCCAAGCCAGCCAGACCCCACCCAGTGCTCAGCTGTTGCAATCAGAGCTCCCTTTCCAGAGCCTACTCCTGAGGAATCCCTTTGTCTTGAGGAGACTATATCTTGGAGGCAAGCACTCCTTTGCACAGGAGCCCTGCTGGCCTGTTGCTTGAGGCGATTACCTCCTGGGGATCAGGGGGTGGCTCAGCCGCTGCCTCAGAGGCAGAGTCCCTCTCTCCTGACAAGGATGGCCTGGCAGCCACTTCCCCCAAGGGTTAAGGCTCCTGTGGGTCTGGTAGCAGTCCCTGGTCTGGGGTATCCTGGGCTTATGGGGCCTCTAGCTCCTCCTCTGAGGAGGACTCCTCCAGTCAGGGCATGACAGAGATAGGCATAACTTTCAGCATGACCATGTCTGTGAGCTCTGTCAATCGGTATTTTATTCCTCTCATATTTATTAGGGATTCTACATGTTATTTTGAGACAGCCAACTCCTTGTGCTAGGCCCTATTGAACTGCAGCAAGGGTTCCCAAATAACATTTCTTTCATCATGACAGCAAATGACATTGTGAGAAGTAGTGGAAGTTCTACCGGTGTTTTTGGAATTAGCATTTCTTTCCACTTTCCCAAAAAGGGTTTTGAATGGGCTCTTGGGAAAGGAGCATCCTAAGAACTAGAGAAGGGGTTTCCAAACTTATTGGGCCCATGGACACATCTGGCGTTTTGAAAAAGGGCACTGGGCACCTAGGATTGGTTCCCTGGGTCGTGTCCATTACATATTCAGAGAGAAGCAACTTACTTGAAAACATTGCTGGAATTTTCTGGAAGATACCTAGTAGACAAGTGGCAAACATGATAAATTGGCCCTCTTTCTCCCATTCTGCAGTAGGTCAGATTGCATTTCTATAATAGGGTAGGGTAGGGTCTTCTTTGTATCAAGGAGATTTTCCATACCCAGCCACAGCTGAAGTGGGATTCCAGCTCTTCAGGGGTAATTATCCTTCAATCTCTAGCAATTTACACCTCATTAAGAAAAACAAAATTAAGCCTCCTTACATGCTGGCCTACCTAAATTCCATCAGGATATAAAGACCCCCACACTGCAGCTGTTCTTACTTGATCAGAGTGCAGGAGGAGGAAAACTACTTGCCCTTTTGTCTGGTATGCTGCAGGATCTCTTCAAAAAAAATTCAGTGAATCTGTGGAAGCTAGGTGAAAACCATCAATAAGCATCATGTCCCACAATAGTATCCACAAAGTGTGGATGGGCTTGCAAAGCTGTGGGCAGGCCAGTGCCACAGACTTTGCAACATGAATCCTTTGGAAAGGTTGATGTTATAGTTAAAACTAGTGAAAGTCACCACAACCAGCCAGTGACTCTTCCCAGCTTCTCCTGAAATTGCAGAGCCTTCATCCTTTTATAAGGTTCAAGTGGAGATGTATGGATTTTGTTAAATCCACAACACTGCACGAGTTGGAAAAAGCTGGTCTGCTGAGGAATCCGTAGGTCAGATTAATAGAAATCTGAACTCATTTGAATCCATTGCAGATTTCTCTGATATTCCTAGGTTCAAGCCACATCCAAGGGTAACTCATTGTATGAGAACTGTAACATGGCTCACCAATTCGAATATACAAGGAGCTCTACTGAACTACTGCCTTTCTATAAAACAAGAGCAGGCAACTTTTGGGGGCTATGAGCACATTTGGCCATTTGAAAAACTGTCTTGGGCACCACCACAAAAGGGCTGCCCTTTTGAAAGAAAGAAAAAATTCTTTCTGGCCATGGTGACTTCACTAGCACAGACTGAAGTAGATGCACAGATCTGCTTAAGGTGCCTATATTTAATCCTTTACTTAAGCCAGGACTTTAGTTCTGCCAAATTAAAACCAAGTTTAAGTTTTGAGTTTTGTGTTTGATTTTGTGGGGATGGGATTGTACCCCAGGTCAATATAATTCCTTGGATCCTAAGTGCTTGTGAGCAGAACTCTACTCATGGGATACTCCTCCAGGTAGAAGGCAGAGAGGCAATTTTCGCCAATTCTCCCTGTAGCCCCCCTCTCAAATGCTCCAAAGAGTTGGGGGACCCTCCAAAACACCGTCAGAGGTGGCACAGGGGGCTGAAGGGGGAATTGGCAAACATCAGCTCCCCTCCCCCTTCCGCCAGTGCAGGCCTCTCCTGAATCAGAGTCCTTTCCATGCATGGAAGGAGACCTCCTTGGAACAGCAATTCAGGATCCAGACCATTATCTTTAAAAGATAATTGTCTAGGTGGGTACCTATTCAACTATTTGTTCATTTATTTATTTCATATCCTGCTTTTCCACCCAAAAGCTCTCAGAATAGTTAATCATTTTAAAACAATGAAACAACAATAAAAGCAATACCACAAAAGCAGTAACAGAAAAAAAACACGGCAGAGCACAGTGGTAGTACCAAACCATGTTTAAAAACAGGAATTTAAAAACACAATCATCTAAAAAAAGTCTGGTGGATAGGGTCTTCACAACACCAAAAAGACCCAGTTCACATATCAAGTTAATGGTAGATTGTTTAAACCATGGGTTAATTTTGACTGTACGAGCCAGCATTCTGCCTCCCATGATTTGTTGTTGGGTTAAAACTATTGAGTTGCTTCTCCTGCAACAACCCGCAGGGCAGGAGTTGCTCCTGAGCTGTTTATCAAAGCAGAAATGAAGTGGAAGTGGCAACAACCGAGAGGCAGCATGCTCACTCACATCCACATGGTCACAAATAACCCGTGGTTTAAACAATCCAGCATCATCATGACGTGCAAAACGGGTCTAAGTATCAGGTGAGCTTCCTTTGGCAGAATTTTCCATAGTTGATGGCAGGGTTCTTTGGAGAAGGACCCTTCTGGGTGATCTTTCTGGGCAGGTTGATTTGAGATACAGCCATCCTTCAGGTACCTGGATCCTAAGCTGTTTAAGGCTTTAGGGCACAATCCTATGCATGTTTAGACAGAGAAAAGGCCTACAAGTCCCAGCCTTCCCCAGGCTGGGGAATGCTGGAACTTGTAGGCCTTTTCTCTGTCTAAACATGCATAGGATTGTGCCCTTAAAGGTTAAAAGCAGCAGAGCATTATGCTTGAAACATACCAGGATCCAGTGCAGTTGTTTTAAGACTGGTGAGATATGTTCCACTCAGCTGGTCCCAGTAAGTGATCTAGCCACTGTATTTTGCACCAACTGAAGTTTCTGAGAAGCCTTCTAATGCAACCCCGTGTATAATGCATTGCAGTAATCCAAACAGCATTGGATGGCTGTGGCCAAGTCCTCTCTGTTTAGAAAGGGCCATATTTTTCTGGTTTTGTCCAATTTTTATTTTTCCACAAACAAGTGATTGCCTTTTTTCTCCTCTCTTTTGCAGCATTTACCAAAAGTACTTCTCCTTTGGATTTAAATGCAACTAAAAAAGGTGCCATCAACATGGCTGTCAATGGGATGAAGCTACGAACAGAAAAAGAGAAGTATTAAAGCAATGAAGGAATGTGCAATTTCACTGTAGGAAATTCAGCTCTGCACCATTTTTTTGGCACTGGCTGCAGTCAAGTACAGCTGTATTTACAAAAGCTGTGAAGATCCCCTGGTTCCTTGGATGCCAAATATTGACTGAAAACAGCATCTCAGTTGTGTATCTAAAGTGAGGCGAGTTAAACCGGAAGATGCACCATATAATATAAAATGCCAAAGCATCTTGTGGCATGAAGCACTGTCCCCTTTGCTTTGCTTCTATCAATTCTCAACCAGCCACACATGCCACTTGTGAATTTTTTATTGAGATATCTGTCTGTCTGTCTACCTACCTTCTTATGTTTTAACTTCAAAGATGTGGTGAAATTTTAGTTGAACAAGAATATAGGTAAAATATAAACACACTTCTTAATAATCAGGAACTGTTAATAGAAACTGCTTTATCTGCGTGTAAATAAGATGTTTTATAACATAGTATAGAGATGTGCATACATAATAGCATTTTACAACAAAAGGTGCCTCTGACACATTACACAATGATTACATTATTGTGTTTAATAATAGAAATGGTTTATATCTGAAACAATATCTGAATTTCCTCCAACATGGGGGAAGTTAAGATTACATTCCATACTTCACTCTGTTTGGGACTACTCTGTTTGTTGATCCAAACTCAGCCGAATCCACACGCCCTAATCCAAATTTCTCTCAAACTGAAGGAAATTCAGTTAACTGCTTGTTATGAACCACTTCTGTGATGACGCGTTAGAATAATTTTGTTCCTAAAACCTAAAGCATCCTGATAATGAAATGAAATATTTTCGTTCCTCCTTGGTAAAGGAGAACCAGAGTCACAATATCTAATTTTGTACTACAAAATCTCCTAGAGATGCCTGAAACTTAATAAGCAGGTTGAAAACCTTTGGCAGGACAGGTTGGTTTATATGAGCACCCAACCTTAAAAAAAGAAGCAATTTCTAATAATCACAGCATTTCCACTATTGCTTTATTAAGTTCATTGAAATGTCACCTTAGCTTTGAAGTATTAATGACAATGTACAGTATTTTAGCCATATATTGTGATCTCTGTTGATGAATTCAGCTATTTTCTTTCTTGATGTTTCTAATAAACCCCTGAAGTAGCCCCCCCTTCACCTTCACCTGCCTTAATTATTGTTGGTTTATTGCACATATCTTGGTTCTGATCTCTGAACTGCCCTTAGTTTTAATGTTCCAAGCCAAGCCATCGTAAAAGTGCCTTGAGAGCCAATACAGTAGTCAAACTAAAGATTGTTCTAGTGATATGAACTGCATTACAATGGGTTGGTGGTGTCAGCTTTTTCTTTAGATAACAGCCTGCTCTTCAGAGACTTTGGTTACATTACCAGCAATGCCAATAACGATGTCAACATTAATGAGTAGTAATTTCCAGGTTGCTGTACGCCAAAGAAGATTTACTTTTACACTGGTTTACCCTGCTGCATGATGATGATGCATGAACTGCTATATAATTGGAACCATGGAAGAAGGATCGGACATTCAGCTTTATCTCTAGCACAGTTGATCTGTGCAGAAGGAGGCAAAAAGAGAGAATGTTGCTGTGCACTAGCTGTTTGTACAAGTCCTATGACTTGATGTTATGGAAGCCTCTTTTGGAAGGGCTTATTTCTCCTAAACGGCTTGCCTGTCCTATTTCAATAGAATAACTTGGTCTTCTCAATGTATACCTTGCCAATGAAGATGCCATGCCAAAAGGTTCTCCATTTTGTCTGGTCCAATTGGATATAAAGCACTACCCAGTTTTCTGGGATCTTCCCTTCTCCCTCACTCCCACCCCACCCTCACCCCCACAACAACCCACCCCATTCAGTCCCTGACCCACTGTGTAGCATTTGAAGTGGCTGCCATGGGGAGGAGGGGACAGGGAAGTCCTCTTCTGTCAGCCTTGTTGCACACACCTAAAATCTGCATCTCACCCAATAAAAGTAGTTCAAATTACTAAAAAAGGAAGAGAATCATACAATTAAATTAAGAGTAGGATAAAACAATTCAGTATAAAAATAGGGAGGCAGAACATTAACCCACACAAAAAGTTTGGTGAAATAAAAATGGCCTTAGCAGCTTGCTTGAAGCTTATGAGAGAGGGAGCCAACCAGACATCTCTAGGGGAGGAAGGTCCACAACCTGAGTGCTGCAGTAGAAAAGACCATGAAAAATTGTGCTTCTGAAAGTGACAGAATGCACAGCAGAGCTTCCAATGTTGAGCACAGTGGGCAGACAGAGCTGTATGGGAGGCGGAGGTCCTTCAAATAATGGTCAACACAGTGGTTGAAAGTTGCTTTTTAAAAAGAGTGAATATAGCAAAGTATTACCTTATTTGTTGTTGGTCAGTCGTTCAGTCGTGTCCGACTCTTCGTGACCCCATGGACCATAGCACGCCAGGCCTTCCTGTCCTGCGCACTCTCCCGGAGTGTGCTCAGGTTCATATTCATTGCATCGGTGATGCTATTTAGCCATCTCATCCTCTGCCGTCCCCTTCTCCTTTTGCCTTCAGTCTTTCCCAGCATCAGGGTCTTTTCCAGAGAGTTTTCTCTTCGCATTAGGTGGCCAAAATATTGGAGCTTCAGCTTCAGTATCTGTCCTTCCAATGAGCACTCAGGATTGATTTCCTTTAGGATTGACTGATTTGACCTCCTTGCAGTCCAGGGGACTCGTAAGAATCTTCTCCAGCACCACAGTTCAAAAGCATCAATTCTTCAGCGCTCAGCCTTCCTTATAGTCCAGCTCTCACAGCCATACATTACTACTGGGAAAACCATAGCTTTGATTAGACGGACCTTTGTTGGCAAGGTGATGTCTCTGCTTCTTACTATGCTGTCTAGGTTTGCCATAGCTTTCCTCCCAAGGAGCAAGCGTCTATTAATTTCATGGCTACAGTCACCGTCTGCGGTGATCTTGGAGGCCAAGAAAGTAAAATCTGTCACTGCTTCCATTTCTTCCCCTTCTATATGCCAGGAAGTGATGGGGCCAGATGCCATGATCTTAGTTGTTTTAATGTTGAGTTTCAAACCAGCTTTTGCACTCTCCTCTTTCACCCTCAACAAGAGGCTCTTGAGATCCTCTTCGCTTTCTGCCATTAGGGTGGCATCGTCTGCGTATCTGAGGTTGTTGATAATTCTCCCGGCAATCTTAATTCCGACCTCTGATTCATCCAACCCGGCGTTTCTCATGATGTACTCTGCATATAAGTTAAATAAGCAGGGCGACAATATGCAGCCTTGTCGTACTCCTTTCCCAATTTTGAACCAATCGGTTGTTCCATGTCTGGTTCTTACTGTTGCTTCTTGACCCTCATACAGGTTTCTCAGGAGACAGGTAAGGTGGTCTGGTACTCCCATCTCTTTCAGAATTTGCCACAGTTTGTTGTGATCCACACAATCAAAGGCTTTAGTGTAGTCAATGAAGCAGAAATAGATGCTTTTCTGGAATTCTCTGGCTTTCTCCATGATGCAGCGAATGTTGGCGATTTGATCTCTAGTTCCTCTGCCTCTTCGAAACCCAGTTTGTACTTCCGGTAGTTCTCGGTTCGCATACTGCTGAAGCCTAGCTTGTAGGATTTTGAGCATCACCTTGCTGGCATGTGAAATGAGCGCAATTGTGCGGTAGTTGGAACACTCTTTGGCGTTGCCCTTCTTTGGAATTGGAATGTAAACTGACCTTTTCCAGTCTTGCGTCCATTGCTGAGTGTTCCAAATTTGTTGGCATATTGAATGCAGCACTTTAACAGCATCATCTTTTAGGATTTTAAATAGCTCAGCTGGAATACTGTCATCTCTGCTAGCTTTGTTGTTACTAATGCTTCCTAAGGCCCACTTGACTTCACTCTCGAGGATGTCCGGCTCAAGTTCTGTGACCGCACTATCATGGCTATCAAGGACATTACTATCATGGCTATCAAGGACATTAAGATCTTTCCTGTATAGTTCTTCTGTGTATTCTTTCCACCTCTTCTTAATCTCATCTGCTTCTGTGAGGTCCCTGCCTTCTTTGTCCTTTATCATGCCCATCTTTGCACAAAACGTTCCCTTGAGATCTCCAATTTTCTTGAACAGATCTCTAGTCTTTCCCATTCTGTTGTTTTCCTCAATTTCCTTGCCTTGTTCATTTAAGAAGGCCTTCTTGTCTCTCCTTCCTATTCTCTGGAACTCTGCATTCAGTTGGATATATCTTCCCCTTTCTCCCTTGCTTTTTGCTTCCCTTCCTTCCTCAGCTACTTGTAAAGCCTCTTCAGACAGCCACTTGGCTTTCTTGCATTTCTTTTTCTTGGGGATGGATTTCGTTGCTGCCTCCTGAACAATGTTACGGACCTCCGTCCATAGTTCCTCAGGCACTCTGTCTATCAGGTCTAATCCCTGAAATCTATTCCTCACCTCCACTGTATATTCATGAGGGATATGATTTAGGTCATACCTGAACGGTTTAGTGGTTTTCCCGACGTTCTTCAATTTAAGCCGAAATTTTGCAAGAAGCAGCTCATGATCTCAGCCACAGTCAGCTCCAGGTCTTGTTTTTACTGACTGTATGGAGCTTCTCCATCTTTGGCTGCAAAGGACATAATCAATCTGATTTCGATATCGACCATCTGGTGATGTCCATGTGTAGAGTCGTCTCTTGTGCTGTTGGAAAAGCGTGTTTGCTATTATCAGCATGTTCTCTTGGCAAAACTCTATTAGCTTTTGTCCTGCTTCATTTTGTACACCAAGGCCATGCCTGCCTGTTATCCCGGTGATTTCTTGACTTCCTACTTTAGCATTCCAATCCCCTATGATGAAGAGGACATCTTTTTTTGGTGTTAGTTCTAGAAGGTGTTGGAGGTCTTTATAGAACCGATCAACCTCAGCTTCTTCGGCATCAGTGGTTGGGGCATAGACTTGAATTACTGTGATGTTGAATGGTTTGCCTTGGATTCGTACTGAGATCATTCTATCATTTTTAAGATTGTACCCCAGTACTGCTTTTCCCACCCTTTTGTTGACTATGAGTGCTACTCCATTTCTTCTAAGGGATTCTTGCCCACAATAGTAGATATGATGGTCACCTGAATTAAATTCGCCCATTCCTGTCCATTTTAGTTCGCTGATTCCCAAGATGTCGATGTTCAATCTTGCCATCTCATGTTTGACCACCTCCAGCTTACTTTGATTCATTGATCTAACATTCCAGGTTCCTAAACAATATTGTTCTTTACAGCATCGGAATTTTCTTTTCACCACCAGACACATCCACAGCTGAGTGTCCTTTCGGCTTTGGCCCAGCCGCTTCACTCTTTCTGGCGCTACTTGGAAATACCCTCTGCTCTTCCCCAGTAGTATATTGGACACCTTCCGACCTGAGGGGCTCATCTTCCGGCATCATCTCTTTTAGCCTTGTGATACATTCCATGGGGTTTTCTTGGCAAGAATACTGGAGTGGGTTGCCATTTCCTTCTCCAGTGGACCACATTTTGTCAGAACTCTCTGCCATGACCTGTCCGTCTTGGGTGGCCCTGCACGGCATAGCTTATGGCTTCACTGAGTTACACAAGCCCCTTCGCCACAACAAGGCAGTGATCCATGAAGGGGATTACCTTATTAATGCATTGCATTAATTGCATTGGTTTTTTATATTTTTAAGGCCATTTGATATAAAATAGGTTGTTAATAAGGTTAATTACCTTATTAACAACCTATTTTTTATCAAATGGCCTTAAAAAATATAAAACCAATGCATTTTCAGCTTTGGCTAGTGAATACTATTTCTCTCATTCTGTTGATTAAACTTAGCTCGCATTTTTGCTAAATGTGTGTTTATAAGAGGGCCACCCTGAAACCTCAACTTTGGAGCAAAAATAAAAATAAACACAAATTAAAACCTTTGCTTTTTCAAGAAGCCACATCTAAGAATATTAATGTTGATTACCTTTGGCTCACAGTTGCCTATTCCTGACCTGTAACTTTAATACAAGAAAACTAGCATTTTTAGTTACTTTTAATGTTCATGTTAAGAAATTAAAAGTGCCTTCAATTTCACTTAGATCAGACCAGTAAGTACACTTTCATGTATTTATTTATTTAAAGTTACATTAACCCAACAATAAGGCATTTTAAAGAATAGAGCTCAGCTGAAGGAGAGGAAGATTTTCATGAAGCTTTTCACCCCCTGTAAAATGGTTGTCCCCCTTCTAGTGATGGGGGGGGCATGTGAATATGGGTAAAACTGTTTGCCATTGTGCAGGGTCAGAGACGGCGCCAGACCTACCATGAGGCAGAGTGAGGCAGTTGCCTCAGGCAGCAAATTTTGGGTATCAGAAAAGGGCAGCAGATCATTAATTATTTACCTTGTTATATTTCTACTGCCATGGAGGGGAAGAGGTACTAATGGCATTTTCTGCCACATTTACCAAAATAATTCAGCTAATTTTGGGTAATATGCACTTTGACTTGGGTGGGTGCAGGGCATCATTTGCTTCATGCAGCAAAATGTATTGGGCCAGGCTTGGTCAGAAAACATGTTCTTGTATTGCTGAGGCAATAACACAGCATCCTATCATTCAGTTCAGTGAGGGCAGAAAATGAAATTGTCTTTGTGGTGCAGGAAGATGGAATGTCACCTGCTTCCCTTGTCAACATGGGATTTAATTCCTTCCTCTGTGAAAGCAAAGCTACATTATTTGCTCTCATTTCGGGTTGCCCTCAAATCAGTTTGACTCTGTAGCATTGTGACCTCCCCTTGCTTAGTATATGATCCATGATTGACTGGGATCATATGCTGAGAGAGAAAGGAGGAACCAAGTGCCTGCATATACTTACAACTCCCCCAGTGTATGTTTTGAAAGACAGTTTGTGCCCCCACCCACCCTATTTTTCCCCTAAATTTGTTTGTGGATGAGGATTAAGCACAGAACCATTTTTAACAACTCCTTTAAGTTTTGTCTACTAAATGCCTCTTCTCTCATTTTTAAGCAAAAGTTACAAAAAGAATGTTGCTGAGAAATCTAAATGGGGGGGAATTAAACATGTTTTTAAAAGGGTAGTTATGGTCTTGAAAGCCAATAAATTCTTCCCAAAGCTCACCCACTTTTGGCCACTCAATGCTTTACTCAGAAACCTATTTCCACATATAACATTCTCATTAACAATCATTTATTAATGATACACATATGTATTAACCACAGCTTTAGCTGACACAATACACACAGGAGGGGGCCCAGTCCTTATCCAATAAGTTTTTATACAGTTGGCTAACTTTTGGGGACCAGTGTATTGGGCTACATTTTGGGCAAGTGAGCCATGAACCTCCCTGGATAGTCTTGAGCAAGTTACCATGGACCAATCCATAGTTCAACTTGAAGTTCCACACAGAGTTTCTGTATAATTTCAGACTATAGCTGGAGGGGGATTAAATTTGCATTATATCTTTCTTGCATCATATCTTGGTCAGCCTCCAAGGCAGCAAGCAGTCCATCAATTAAAACAACAGTAAAATCCAAACACCGTAACAAAGTGAAATGTGCAAATCCAATTTAAAAGATAATAGCAACAGCAGCAGTAAAACATGTTTGTGTATCTGGCCACATACAAATTGTCACACCAATGGCAAAGTGGTGTGTTAGGGAGAGCATTCTAATCTAATCTCCTTCCTGAGATGTTACTTTTCTATGTACAGGAGGTGTGTATGTGTGGGTGTGCGCACGCATAGGAGCATTCGAAGATACAAGCGCCCACCTATATTCTGAAATGGTACAGCCTCAGAAATTGCAGCGTGTAGGTCTATTTGGATATAATATATCCACTCTGTCTCTCAGTCCTCTGTCTGTTAGTCTTTAAAGCAGCTTCCCAAAACTGGTGCCCTCCAAATCTGTTGGGCTACAACTTCCATTAGCCTTGCTGGCTGGAGATGATGTGAGTTGTAGTCCAACACACTTAAAATGTAAAGTGATCCATGTTGGGGCAAGAAATCTCAACTTCAAGTATAACCTGATGGGATCTAAACTAGTGGTGACTGACCAAGAAAGAGATCTTGGGAGTTGTGGTGGACAGCTCTATGAAAATGTCAACCCAGTGTAAAAGTTCTGTGAAAAAGGCAAACACAATGTTAGGCATAATTAGGAAAGGTATTGAAAATAAAACTGCCAATATCATACTGCCCTCGTACAAATATATGATGCAACCACACTTAGAATACTGTGTATAGTTCTGGTCACCACACCTAAAAAGGATATTTTAGTTGGAAAAGTGCAGAAAAGTACAACTAAAATTATCAAGTGGCTAGAGCAAGTCTCCTGAGAGAAAAGGTGACAACATCTGGGATTGTTTAGCTTAGAAAAAAGGTGAATAAGGGCAGACATGACAGAGGTATAGAAAATTATGCATGATGTGGAGAAAGTGGATAGGGAGACATTTTTCTCCCTCTCCCAGAATACTAGAAGCTGGGGTCATCCCATGAAGCTGATTGGTGAGAGATTCAGAACAGATAAAAGGGCATAATTCTTCACACAGTGCATACTTAAACTATGGAATTTACTACCACAAGACATAGTGGTAGCCACTAATTTGAATAGCTTTAAAAGGGGATTTGCCATGCCCCCCTCAGACTCCTCTGAGGATGAAGGGGAATGGCAGGTTCCAGACCCAGGGGAAGGGACCAGTGCGGAAGGAGCCCGAGCCCCCTCACCTCCTGTGGGTGTTTCTTGCCTAGCTGCAGCCTCCCCAGAGGATTCAGAGGGCAAAATGCCACCGACCCCAGCAGAGCAAAGGTGGCTGCATGTAAAAGAACAATGTAGGTGGGTTTAAGACAGAGAGGCTCTCAGCAGCAAGAAGATTGATTGCATGCAGCTGCTTCAGGATGCTGCATTTTAAAGCAGGCAGGGGCAAGGCTGCTAGAGAACAACGTCATTTTCAGATGCCTGAACGAACATCAGCCTTGCTCGTCTTCCCTTGTGTGTTGGACTTTGGACTGGAAAGCGGACGTCTCTTTGCCACATTGCCTTGGATTTGAATGAACTGATAAAGTTTCCCGCTTCAGCCTCCTTTTCCCTCTCTCAACCTTGGACAGGTTTACGACCCTGTTATCAGCCAGTAGGTTATTGCCGCCAGTTGCGGTCAGCTGGCAAGAGCTGACAGGATTTGACAAATTCATGGAGGATAAGGCTATCAATGGCTACCAGTCCTGATGGCTATATACTACCTCCAGTACCAGAGGCAGTATGCCTGTGTCCACCAGTTGCTGGGAAACATGGGTGGGAGGGTGGTGTTGCACTGATGCCCTGCTTGTGGGTTTCCCATGGGCAGCTGGTTGGCCACTGTGTGAACAGAATGCTGGACTAGATGGACCCTTAGTCTGATCCTGCATGGCTCTTCTTATGTTCTTATGAGTGTTCTGGGTTGAAGAAGCCTGCCTTAAAGGGTGGCTATGTTGCCAAGGCTGAAATACTATACCTACTTACCTTGGGAGTTAGCCCCATTGAACTCAGCAGGACTTACTTCTAGGTAAACATGTATAAGATTCATGTGCTCTGAGCTCCATGGAGAGAGGGTGGGATTCAACTATAATAGCAAACTAAATCATGCCACCTGCAGAGCCCAAGTGGAATGCAACAAGGAGAATTATTTTCCCTCAAAGCCCAGTGCTTGACATTGTTGGGAAATCGTCCAGTGTGGATTTAATCAAGATATTTTTTTCTCCAATATTGGCAAAAGCACTTTTGATTGCAAAGTGGCATAATAAATTGCTTATATTCAGCATTTTAGGGCAAAAAGATTCCTAGTATTATTGAGCCTTTGCTTGCCCTAGAACCACTGCACATTAAAGGCCCTTCCTGCTCTCTTTGCACATGGGAAAGAAAGTTCTCCATATTACAGCAGCTGCAAAACCACCCCGGACATTTCAAGATGGGTTTATTGTTTGAGTGCCAAACCATCGGTCTCAGGCATATTCTGAAATTTGGATGCTGATTTCAACTTTTGTCTGGAGGTTAGATGGATAGAGTGTTTTGGAACCTGAGCATATGCAGTAAAAAGTTGGCTCTCAGTAGCTTGCAAGGAAAGATAAGGAATGTCTCGGAGCCAAGCTCCGAAGCAAAATTTGCCCAAGCCTGCTTCATCACCATAATAGTAACACAGCTTTAAGCACTGTTTACAGTTCTCAAATGTTTTGTTTCAGAGACACTACACAGGTTGTTTTTTGCCAGCCCAGTGAAAAACTTCCATGTTTTATAACATGGATGGATAGTTGCTTTGTGATTTATGTTGTGCTGTAGGAAGATAGGGTTGTTACCAAATGTTGTTCAGTGTAGCACAGCAAGTATTTGGTAAAATGCACACCGTCAACTCACTTGGATTGTAAAGCAGCAATGAAGTACTCCTGGACCCTTTAATCAATTACCTAACATTTCCTCTCTCTCTTTTTTCTCTTTTGGCTTTATTTGCTCTTTTGGGATATCATTGATTGTGCTAGTTTTCTGGCTTGTGTCTACTCATTGAAGATTTTCTGGAGCAGAAACCAAAGACATTTGGGATTCATAGAATCATAGAGTCGTAGGGTTGGAAGGGGCCTACAAGGCCATCAAGTCCAACCCCCTGCTCAATGCAGGAATCCAAGTCAGAGCATCCCTGACAGGTGGCTGTCTGGCCTCGTCTTGAATGCCTCCTGTGTGGGAGAGCCCACTACCCACTATTCCATGGCTATATGCTCTGGGACAAAGGGTACTAAAATGATACTTGTGTATGTCAAACCATATCAAGTGATAGCACATGAGAAAGTCCACTATCCCAACTGCCAAATACCGAAGAGATGACGAAACCAGCTTTGGCTCTCCCCCAACTGTCACACAGCAGCCATTCCATCAGGTGCAATGCCAGGAGAGACAGGAAGCAGGGCAACTCAACTGGCTCAGCTGAGAGGCCACCCATTTTTGTCTCCTCTCTGTTTCAATTCCAGCTGACCATGGTAAGAAGATCAATAAACATCTCGTTGCATTACAACATTACATCTGCATTCCAGCTGGTCGTTATAAGAACCATATAACATCAAGATTTAATGCCTGAGTTTTCTTGTTTTCCTTTCCCCTCCCCATCCCTTTTTCCTTTGGTATCGTGTCTTTGTAAGCCTGAGGGCAAGTACCGCCTTGTTTTTATTGATGTGGAAGCCACTCTGGGAGCCATTCTGGCTGAAGAGCGGAGTATAAATGCTTTAAATAATAATAAAGATGTTACCCTCCAGTACTTCCAGTGGAAATGCTGACCTCAACTCTGAAAATGATTTCAGAGCAAGATCCCCAGAGGAGCCTCAAAAAGTGGCATGAAGGTGACAACACTTGTGAAAAAAAATGAGCTCCAAGCCTCCTCGTTTGACTTCAGAAGAGACAGTCCAGGGAAAAGGCTTATCTGCCATTATTTCAGACAGACTGGACAAGGATATAAAACAATATTACTCTGAGAGGAATACATTACATGACACACTCATATTATTGTAAACTCTGCTGTTCTCTCTCCCCTTCAGCCTTCTCTTATTTGAGATCTCAAATGTTCTTCAAATACAGCCTCTACCCTCATATCTGGCTGTCTATATATCAGTTTTTTATATTATATATATAATCATATATATCAGTTTTTTGCCTGGCAGAGTGAAAAGCCTGTGAAAAATCATGATTTCCTTGAAACAAGGAATCTATGCTTTATCAACTTCCCTCATGGAAAAAAAGAGAGAGGCAAAATTACTGGAGTTACAGGCTAATGCTATATGCAGGGAGAATTAAAATACAGCTACTCCTCCAAACAAAGGAAGAGTGGTGCATGCTTGTAATAATCACTTATTTGTCAGGGGACACTTGGAATGTCTTTTATATAACATGGGTGTTACATGTTACCAAATGTGAAGGAATAGAACTTATAATTTTGCATATAGTTTGGTTTGGATATTATGGGGTTAAATTTCATTATCTGCTAAAACCAAAAGTTCAGGCGGCCAAAGAAATAACAGGTGCCACTAAGCAAGCAAGAGAACTAGGTGGTATGAAGAGGAGTCTGCAGAAGAAGTCTTGTTTATATTTCAGTGCCAAGAAGTCTGTAGGTTATACGAAGTAGTTCAGTTTTCTGCAGAAGTGTTTGCAAAGAGCTCAGCAGAAGGAATTTAGGGCAAAGGTGAGCCTTCCTGATTGGTCAAGAGTTGCAAGGGCACAGGTAGCTTTAACATATAAAAGTTGCAGCAAAAAGGCAGTTTTAAGAAGGTAGAGAAAGGCTGAAATAGAAGGTTGGAAGAAAATAAGAATCAGAAAGCAAGAAAATCAGAGAGCTGCTTTTTTATATTTTTCTGAATGCTTGGAAAAGCTGAGAATCTGACAGTAAGATATTGCTGTGAATACAGACCCAGTCAAGTAAGGAATTAGCTGTAAAATTAGCGTTTACCCTTGTTATTTTTTTTACTCTTTCACTCTTATGGTTTTGTTTGTCTGTATGTGTATTATAACCTTTCAGATGTTAAAACCTTTTTCCTAATAATACTTCTTTGGTAAATTTTTAAAGTATTGCTGTTTAAACTTTGTGGTTTCCTTTCTTGTTGGATTATCCACTCCATGCCCAAAAGCCAAACTCCACACTATCTGAAGGTATTTACAAGAGAGCCAGAGGATTTTAAGGCTGTTTGGCAGAGGCAGCCAGGGAAAATAAAGCATCCTACCTGGTGGCAGCAGAAAGGTGATAGAGAGGGAACAGAAAACAAGAGTGGGGAACTTGGCCTGGTATCCCTTCCACTCATGGAAAAGGGTATAGCTGGTCATGTGACACCAAGTAACAAACAGAAACTACATGGAATCCCTTTAGTAGGGTGCAACGTTCCAATACTTCTAAGGGCCAAACACGGCCAGTCCCACCATTAGGCCAAGTAGGGCAGCCATCTCGGGTGACAGGTACTGAGGGATGAGGAATGAACAGAGCTGTGTGTGACATGTAGGCTGTGCTGTGCTCCCTAAGCTAGTCAGCTGCCCTCAGATGCAGTAGAGGATGCTGTCCCATCACCAGTGTTGAGGTAAGAGTCAACTGCCAGTCTGGCTGTCTTTTCTACGTGGACTGGAGGGAGGTGCAATCTTGCCCTTTATCTCAGGCAGCAAATGTCTTGGGCCAGCTCTGGAGCCAAACTACATGTGGTGTTCAATGCATTGCTTGCAGTTACGTATCCGTTTATGACCACTTTGTTCTGGCTTTCTTAGAAATGTGTTCATGTATGTTATCTTCTTTTGTTAATCTGTATTATGTTAATTAAGGTCTGGATGAACATAAAGTAAAAGCTTTAAAAAAAGAAAAATTAAATAGCAGTTGCAGGAGGGGATCAGGATCGCAGCACATGCCTCAGTCTCGATGGACCCCCATGCCACCCCACCCCATCTCCTGAGCTCCTATTTGGCATAGGAGAGAAGGTATCAATGGAAGCTTCCTTCCTGCGCTTTGATTAGGACTTCTCCACCATGCAAGGACTCGACCTTGGGGGAGCTGGGGGTGGCAACGGCCGACAGGAAGCTCTGGCGTGGGCTGGTCCATGAAGTCACGAAGAGTCGGAAGCGACTGACCGAATAAACAACAACAACAACCATGCAAGGGGAGAATCCTGGGCCCACCCAGGATCTCCTCTCAGGGGGAGTGACTCTATGGATGTATGTCAGTATGCAAGTAGGGCCCCTTCTCACAGCCACCAAACATTTTGTATAGCAGGTGGGATCAGCCTGTGCAGCCACTCCACCCCCTCATGTGCTTTAACATATGATGGGATTCACCTGAACCTCTGTAATGTTGACATGTCTTACTTTACTAAAAAGTGAGAAGGATATCAGGCTTGTGAAGCACAATACTTAAAACAGAATCATCACTAAAATGTAGTTTTGCTGGGAAAAAAATTCTTATGATTTGGAGGAGAGCCATTTTTACGAGAGAATCCCACCCTGAAATTGTGTCGGGGTTATTGGGAGGAGAGCGACCCTTGGGGCTGGAGGAACGGGGCGTGGGGTGGGCAGGAAGGGGCGTTTTTTAATCGATACTCTAGCATGACTGTGCTTGTGTGTTCATTTTATTCTTTGATTACTTTTGTAAGCCGCCTTGGGAGAACTCTTGAGTTTAAAAGGCAGGATATAAACATTTACAATAAAAATACAATAGATAAAAACAGACGTTTTAAAATTCAGATAGATTCAACTGTAATGGTTTGGATCCAAAGGTAGTGTCCAAGTGGGTCCCTCATTTTTGGACTTTCCCCTTTTGTGCGGTAGACCCCTATGCCAAATGTCTTTCTGATCCTCTGGAATATTTGAGGGGTCTTCAGGGTGCTGCAGGAAAAAAGGGGGGCATTCATCTCCATTAATGGCGCTCTCTTCTATTCACAAAATGGAAGTTAGGATCCAATGTGCAGATGGATTTGAATAGTGTGCAATCATCAATTGGCCGCTCTCTCATCAAAGTTGCATTTTTGATTCATAAAATACGTAAAATATGTTTGTAGGAAAACTAACCAGGAGAATGAAAAAGAGCATACTCAGTTCAAAATAACTTCTTCAAAGCTTATTATTATTAGGGATTTTTAGAACACACTAGGCTACCTTCCATTACAACATCTGCAACAAAAGGTTAAAAGTCCAGTTTTTCTTCTCCAAAATACTCTTTATTTCCAGTATTATTTGCATACTTTAACTCTGGAGGTATTTTGGTGTGCTGGCTATGATGATGGTAGCCGTCATAGATATATCTTCTTTGCAATCCAGTCCTAAGTTTCTGTCTCATAGCTCTTATAGTATTAACATCAGAGTTTCCTGAGTGCATCACTGAATCCTCCTTCTTTCTGTCATTCCACTCTTGCTTTCCCATTGAAGTCCTCGGCCTGTTTCTGATCAGGGATGCTGTGTTTGTGAAGGTCAAGAAGAATACAGCCCCTCCATTGTTGCTCATTTAGGCAATGAGATCAGTTTCAATGGTTGACTTGCCAACAAGCTGGTTAAAAAACAAAACAAAAGCAGCAGCTCTTTCTAGTAAAGCTTTTGCAAGTGGATTTTGAAACTCCTGTTATGTGCTACAATAAAAAGCAACATTGTCAAAAGACTAGTATTAGATCACATGCTGCTTAATTTTTAAGATCGTCCCACGGGTGGAAGTCAGTATGTTGTTTGTTCTGAACTGCTGAGTGCTACAATTGTTCCTCAGCCCGGGTCGGAGTAGAGGGGAGGACAAAGGGAGACGCATTTTGAAAACTGGAAGCGGTACTGAATAGGGATTGAAGGAAAGGCGTCCTCCCCATCACCACAGCCCAATAAAGCCAAAGATGATGGTGGTGGTGGTGGTGGTGATGATAGCAACAACAACAACAACAATAATGTTCAGCTTATTTTGAAGCTCAAAAGAATAATTGTTTGAGCAATGCACTGCGATCTAGTGGACAGAGACTGGAATGTGGGTCAAAGAGACGTGGCTTAAATTAAAGCCCTATCTCTGCTATGGATGCTTTACATGGCCTTAAACCTGGGGTCCCCAATGTAGTGCCAGTGGGCATCATTCTCCACAGACACTTCCCTTGATACCCACCAGGCCTCCTGATTTGCTTGTTCATTAAAGGCTTTTGTTTTTTTTACTGGGCGGCTGTCATGCTACAAAGCGAAGCACCAGCTTCTGGGGTCCTGTGTATTTCCAAGAATGCCTCTGGGGCTCATTTTTATTCTTAGAAAATAAAAATGGTGTGGTTGCAACCCAGTGCTTTGTTTTGAAGTCTGCCCAGCCACAGCAAAACGTAAGCCAGGTAAAGAGCATCCTGAGGGGCTAGAGTAGGGGAGGGGGATGCATGGGATGGGGGGGGGCTTTGCTGTCTGTGTACGTGTGCGTGCATGGCAGATTAGCTGGTTTGTTTGCTTGTTGGTGTGGTGTGCATTTTGCCAGGGAATGTGTCTGTGTGTGGTGTGTTTATTTGCCTAGGTTTTGTGTGGGGTGTCTGCCTTTCTGTTTTTGTGGCGTTTCTCTCTGTGTGTATTTTGCCTGTGTGTGTGTGTGTGTGTGTGTGTGTGTGTGTGTGTGTTTTAGTGTAGTTGTGTGGCATGGGTGGGGGTATTGCCTGTGTGTGTGTGTGTGTGTGTGGTGTGTGTGTTTTAGTGTAGTTGTGTGGCATGGGTGGGGGTATTGCCTGTGTGTGTGTGTGTGTGTGTGTGTGTGTGTGTTTTAGTGTAGTTGTGTGGCATGGGTGGGGGTATTGCCTGTGTGTGTGTGTGTGGTGTGTGTTTCTCTAAGCATCAGCAGTTTGCCTTCTGTGAAATGGGTCTTTTCCTGTGCTTTGTGGGGACGAATACGTGAGTGATTTGGCATTTGTGGCTCAGACCTCATTTCTACCTTGTACTCAGTTTTTTGGCCAAATTTCTTATCTCTGAGCCTCATCAGTTTGCCTTCTGTGAAATGGGGACTGGAGCAGAAAACTGGATTCAAGAGAATGGTTTTGTGCTCTGGAGCTCAGATCCCACTTCTGCCTTGTACTTAGGTTCTTGAGCAAATTTCTTTTAGTCTCACCAGTTTGCCTTCTGGGGAATGGGTGCTTTGTGATGGGCTGGCCATGGCAGTCATTATGTGAATGCGCCCCCCCGGCTGGCAGCCATTTTGTGAGAGTATCTATGACACAGTCAAAATTCCAAACGTGCCCACCAGCCTAGAAAGGTTAGGGACCCATACTTTAAGGATATCATTTATCTCAAAGATCCAAACTTAGGTTTAGCAATATGCTGAGACTGTAATATTTTAGACTAGAGGAGGGGATTGCATGTTTTCAGAGCTTCCAACATCAAGAACTCCCTGCGCAAGGAAAGGAGACGGATGCCAAGAAGAGTTATAGCCTGCCCTTGCTCCATGATGGGATCATGTTGTTTGTTTGTATGGATTTTAATGGAAGAGCATTGAAATGTGATCCCTGTTTCAGTTTGAAATTGTATATTCTATGAAGGCCTGCAGCTTAGGATATTGCTAAATCCCTAAGCTTCAGTTCCTCTCATATCAAATGAATATAGTGAACTACCTCATGGGCTTGGTGGGACAGTAACGGCATAAGAATTGTAAAGCGTTTTGCAACTTAAGGTTTCCGTATAGATGGTTCACAATACTGGGTATGAGTTTAAAAGGAGCACAATTTGTTCCAGCACTGAAACACTTGTAGAAGAAATAATAAAAGTGTCATACAGGCTTATTAAAAGTGCTAGCATTTAGCATTACTGCATTAAATCTGGCCCATCCTTTTATCAATATTCTGTAGGCTCCTTTTGCAAAATCCAGTGCTAAATACATTTGTTCAAGAACCGATGTACCTTGTCAAGTTTTGCAGGGGAACGGAGCTTTGACCAATATTTCTCAAACAACTGTTCTCTCAGGATGTGAAATCAAAGCATTTTTGAAGTCTTTGTTTTACTCTCCTTCCTCTCAGGATGCATTTTCAGGAACAAGGCATGACCTCCTCCCACAAAGAGATCAATCCCTCCCTTAATCTGGCTGCTCAGATATTGGTGATAACTTGAACTATGTTAGTTTTGGGCAAAGATCTGTGAAACCATCAAAACATATATTATCTTTCTGTTCCAGATTCTAACACAACTCTCCAAGGAAGGCTTTGTGGAATCCATATTGCAATATAAAAATTTTAGTTTAAAAAAACACATAAGACAGAGCCCTGGTTTATATATCCATCCTTCCAGTAGTTAGAAGAGGAATAGAAAGGGAAAGAAAAATACTCCAGGTGAATGACTGGCTATGAAGGTGGTGCTGACGTGAGAGATTTGGATTCTGGGACCACGGGCTATAGTTCCTGGAAGATGGACTGTTGGCAAGGGATGGGTTGCACCTCGCAAGGGCTGGGAAGAATGTGTTTGGCCAAAGCGTGAAGAACTTCATCAGGAGGGCTTTCAACTGAATGCTAAAGGGGAGGGAGATGTAAAGTTGAGGGTAACAATGGACGAAAGCCCATGCACCACAACAGACACAACAACAGCTGTAATAGTGCCCAATAATAGTCTTCAAAAACTGTAGGAAGAAAACCAAATTATAAAGCACGTGGTCTTCGATGTCTATATACTAATGCCCAGAGTATGGGACACAAACAGAAGCAACTTGAACTCTTAATAGGGGAGTGAAATTTTGACTTGATAGGTGTAACTGGAACTTCGTGGGATGGCTCCCATGACTGGAATACAGCAATTGAAGGATATAACTTGTTCAGAAAGAACAGAAGGAACAGAAAGGGAGGTGGACTTACACTATATGTTAAAAACACATATCACAGAAATACAGGAAGATGAGCTTTGTAGCCCCATTGAGAGTATCTGGGTTAAAAAAAAATTGGACAAAGCATAAAAGGAACATGGTGGTCAGAGTCGGCCACCCAATCAAGGAGAAGACGAGGATGAAACTTTTGAAAAGCAAATTGCCAATGTTTCAAGGAAGCATGATGTAGTAGTAATGGGGGACTCAGTTTCCCCGATATTTGTTGGGAGACCAGTTCTGCAAAACCATGGCCCCTCTAAGAAATTCCTAACTTGTATTGCTGATAACTTCCTTCTACAGAAAGTGGAGGAAGGAACTAGAGGATCAGCTATCCTTGACTTGATCCTAACAAACAGAGAAGACTTAGTGGATAAAATAGCAGTTACAGGAACTCTGGGGGAAAGTGACCATGTTATACTTGAGTTCTTGGTTCTAAAAGAAGCAAAAGCCAAGTGTAGGCAAACATGTACCCTGGATTTTAGGAAAGCCAATTTTAATAAACTCAGAAAAATGATAAGTAAGGTCCCATGGCAAATGACTCTAATGAGAAAAGGAGTCCAAGATGGGTGGGAGTTTTTTTAAAAAGGAAATTCTAAAGGCACAGTTACAAACCATTCCAACAAGAACAAAAGGTGGAAGACAACAGAAGAAACCAATATGGCTTCACAAAAAGCTTAGAAATCACCTGAAAACAAACAAAAAAGGACACATATAGGAAGTGGAAAGAAGGCCAAGTAACAAAGGAAGAGTACAGGCAGGTAGCACAGAATTGCAGGGATGGCGTCAGGAAGGCTAAAGCTGAGAACTAGCTGAGGTTAGCGAGGGATGCTAAAAACAACAAAAAGGCTTTCTTCAGCTACGTGCATAGTAAAAGAAAGAGGAAAGAAATGGTGGTTCAGCTATCAAATAAGGATGGCAAAATGATAACAGATGACTAGGGATGTACAAAATCCCTACCTGGCTCCGTGCCGGTCAATCCGCGGTGGGGGGGAGGCGCTCCGTCCCTCCCCCCAGAATCCTCCTTGGCCGGCTCTGCTCCACGGTGGCTCCAAGGACCTGCCAGCTGGGGCCAGCCGCAGCCGGAGTTCCGACCGCTGCCGGGCTGCTGCGGCTGCAAATGGCGGCCGTCATAGTGACTGCCATTTGCGTCCTTGCAGTAAGCTGTGATAGGCTATGTAAGTATTTATGTAGCCTATCATGGCTTACTAAAAGGTAAAGGTGTCCCCAACCAGTCGTGTCCGACTCTAGGGTGCGGTGCTCATCCCCGTTTCTAAGCCGAAGAGCCAGCGCTGTCCAAAGACGCTTCCGTGGGCATGTGGCCGGCATGACTGAACACCGAGGTGCACGGAACGCTGTTACCTTTCCCGCTGAGGTGGTACCTATTTATCTACTTGCAATTTCTTGCTTTCGAACTGCTAGGTTGGCAGAAGCTGGGACTGAAGACGGGAGCTCACTCCGTCACGCGGCACTCGGGTCTCGAACTGCTGACCTGCCGACCTTCCAGTCTGCAGTTCAGCATCTTAACCACTAAGCCACCGTGGCTTACTACAAGGACACAAATGGCGGCCGCAGCAGCCTGGCAGCAGCTGGGAGACCAGCCGGAGCCACCTCTGCCGCCAGAGCCGCAGGATCCGCCACCAGGTACGTTCCATCCCAGGGGGATTCCGTGGGGTGGGGTGGGGGGGTGAGGGAGGCTGTTCCGCCACAGATTCCAGGGGTTCTTTAGAATCCGGCTTCACTGGAGTCCGTGGCGGAATTCTCTGACATCCCTACAGATCACAAAGAAAAGGCAGAAGTGCTCAATTCCTACTTTGGCTCAGTCTTCTCCCGAAAGAGGGTCTGTGACCCCCACCCCACCCAGCAAAGGCAAAGTACAGGCTGAAGGGGCAGAATTGCAGCTTGAGATCGATAGGCGTATGGTCAAGGAACACCTAATTACTTTGAATGAGTTCAGATCTTCAGGGCCAGATGAGCCCTGGAGTTCATCACTCCTAGAGTAATAAAGGAACTGGCAGAATTGCTCTCAGAACCACTGTCTATTATCTTTGAGAAATCATGGAGGACCGGTGAAGTGCCAGATGACTGGAGGAGGGCTAATGTTGTCCCTATCTTCAAAAGGGGTAAAAAGGAGGAACCTGGGAACTACAGACCAGTCAGTCTGACATCAATCCCTGCGAAAATTCTGGAGCAGATGATAAAGCAATCCATCTGTAAGCACATTGAAAATAATGCAGTGATTACTGGAAGCCAACATGGATTTGTCATGAACAAATCCTGCCAGACAAATCTGATCTCATTTTTTGATCAGGTAGCCTCCCTTTTGGACTGTGGGAATGCTGTGGTCATAATATACCTCAGCTTCAGCAAAGGTTTCGATAAAGTGCCCCATGATATCATGATGAGCAAACTAGCTCAAAGTGGGCTAGATGAAACAACGATCCGGTGGATCCACAGTTGTCTGCAGAATCAGTCTCAAAGAGTGCTTATCAATGGGACCTTCTCAAACTGGGGAGAGGTAACGAGTGGGGTACTGCAGGGCTCAGTTCTCTTCAACATTTTTATGAATGACTTGGAGGAGGAGGTGCAGGGAATGCTGATCAAATTTGCAGATGCCACAAAATTGGGTGGGATAGCTAATACTTTGGAAGACAGAAACAAAATTCAAAGTGATCTTGATAGACGGGAGTGCTGGGCAGAAAACAACAGAATGAAATGTAATAGGGAGTAATGCCAAGTTCTGCACCTAGGAAAAAGAAACCAAATGCACAGTTACAAGATGGGCGATACTTGGCTCAACGATACTACAAGCGAGAAGGATCTTGGCATGTTGTCGATCACAAGCTGAATATGAGCCAACAATGTGATGTGGCTGCAAAAAAGGCAACTGCTATTTTGGGCTGCATTAATAGAAGTATAGCTTCCAAATCCTGTGAAGCACTAGTTCCCCTCTATCAGCACTGGTTAGGCCTCATCTGGAGTACTGTGACCAGTTCTGGGCACCACACTTTAAGAAGGATGCCGACAAGCTGGAGAGGGTTCAGAGGAGGGCAACGAAGATGATCAGGGGACTGGAAACAAAGCCCTATGAAGAGAGACTGAAAGAACTGGGCATGTTTAGCCTTGAGAGAGAAGACTGAGGGGAGATATGATAGCGCTCTTCAAGTACTTGAAAGGTTGTCACAGAGAGGAAGGCCAGGATCTCTTCTCGATCACTTCAGAGTGCAGGAAACAGAATAATGGCCTCAAGTTAAAGGAAGCCAGATCTTAACATCAGGGAAAACTTGCTGACTCAAGTACGACAGTAGAACCTAGGAAGGTAGTGGGCTCTCCCACACTGGAGGCATTCAAGATGAAGCTGGACAACCATCTGTCAGCGATGCTTTGACTTAGTTTCCTGCACTGAGCAGTGGGTTGGACTCAGTGGTTGTATAGGCCCCTTCCAACACTACTATTCTATGATATTGACCCAGGATGGTGCTGTAGTGGCATGGTGGAGAAGCAACTCGTGTCTCTCCCCTCCTCATAGGGTGGCCATGTGTCCTCTTTTACAGAGGACAGTCTAGGGATGTACGAAAATCACTTACCTTTCGGGGATTATGCTGATGGTGGGGGGGGGGAGGCACTTCGTCCCTCCCCCCGGAATCCTGGACGGAGGGGGAGGCGCTCCATTCCCCCCCCCCCCGGAATCCTGGCCGGCCGGCTGTGCTCTGCAGCAATTCTGCGGAGCCGCCGGCCGGCTCCGCCAGCAGCTGGACATCCGGCCGCTGGCTAGCAGGGCCGCCATTTGCGTACCTGCAGTCAGCCGTGAGAGGCTACGTAAATGTTTACGTAGCCTATCACGGCTGACTTTAAAAAAACCAAAAAATGCGCGTACGCAAATGGCGGCGGCCATGGCCGCCGCCATTTGCGTACGCGCGTTTTTGGGGTTTAATGGGCTGTCTTGTCAAATTCCAGTTTAAAGATAAAGAACCATAAGAACAGTTGCCCATCGACAGCATCTAAACAGCAGACTGAGAAGGCAGGCACACGGGTCACCTAGTCACAGTCTTCCACACTATGGTGAGATGTACTATATTTTTATTTAAATTATAATAATTATTTCTAAATTTGCTTTGATACATATAAATTATTAGCATATGCAAATTTTAGGCAAATCACCTCTTTTGTCCTCTTTTTTTGTTATGCATTTCGTCTTTTTCAGCAGTTCGTAAGTACAATTCTAATACAAAGAGGCTGTCGTGTGAACTAGGCCTACACGTGAGCTTTCTCTGTTATGGTTTTTAAGGATATTGAATCATGCAAACCTGGCTTCTGAGTAACTGGCTGCTCATGTGGAGGTCCCAGTTCACATTGCATGTGATCTCGTGGTGGAGAACAGGGGTGTGTGCACCACTCCTCCATCAGTGGCAGTGCTACCCTGCAGCAGGCTCAAGTGTTCACATATTGTATGTATCTTTTTAACTGTGTCACTCATAAACGGCTAAGAGCACAGATCAGAAAGCTTCAGTGTAACCAGGGATTGTCATCTTATGATCATATCATACATCACATGATTATCTCATAAGAGTCATGTGGTCTTTTGGGCAGAATGCTGGTTTTGATCCTCAGAGCTCTCAATCATGGGGTAACCATCCTTGCACTGGTTTCGGGTGTCTTGAAAGGGCAGCTAATTGTTAGGTATTTAATTTATTATGATTGTATTTTTACTCCCAGGGAGACATTCTTATGGGATTGTCTTCCTCAGATGCCAAAATAACTTGGCCAGTCTTGGGTACATTGTACCTTGACTTGTAGGGCAGCAAAATGTCTTGGGCAGGCTCTAATGCTGGCATATATCTATGTAGGCCAGGCCTATGTTACTGGGTGTGATATGAAAAAAAGAGAAAAACGTTAGGGTTGAGCCACTAGTGCTTAAAATATATAGAACACAAATGAGAACTTAATCTCTAGTTTGAAGAGATGTCCTTGTAGGTCACCTTTTGTGTCTTACTATTAATAACGCTCCTTGTGCTATTGAAATAGAAGTTGCCTTCAGAAAAATGAAACTTAAGCACATCTTTCCTTCACCTCTATGGCATTAATTGTTTAAGGCCCGATCACCATAATGCGTATTGTATTCCTTTTATGCAAGCCAGCTTGTCCTTTGCATTCCTGTTTGCTTTTGGGCCATCCCCAGTGCCAAAATGGTGAGAGAGGGAGGAAGGACGATGGTTAGGCCAGATTCAGTTATGGTTATAGTTCCACCTGAAAGGAATTGGGAAGGCATCCCACTTCATTTCAAGCACTACTCATCCCAAGCTGGTTAATTAAAAAAGAAAAATATATGTTGGGGCACGCCATTCCATGGTTAGGATTTATACATGTGCCTATTTATGAGTCAGAAATGGCCATGCCAAGCCACTCCTGTTTTCCATGTTTATTTGTCTCTATCAAAACACAGGACCCTCGCCCCCATACCATGCAGTGGGGGTAGCAACTTGCTTCAGTTGGCACCATTGTCGGCGGGGTGGGGGTGGGGTAAGAGGTAGATGAAAGCAGTGTCCAAATAGTGTGAAGAGACCTTTTAAAGTATTGGCCCTAGTGGGTTTGGGTTTGGGTTCAGGCAGCAAAATGTCTTGGGGTGGCACTGTCTAAAAAAACGAGCCTCTATCAAAGACTTCCATCACTGGAGTAAGCTAGAAAGTAAGCTAGAATGATAGAAAATTCAAAGCAAACACTCTCTAGATTTTCTAAGGCAGCCTTCCCCAACATTGATCTGTCCCGATGTTTTGGACTACAATTCCCATCAGCCCCAGCCAGCATGGGCTATGGTCAAGAATGCTGTGAGTTGTAGTCCAAAACATCTGTAGGGCACTAGGCTGGGGAAGGATGTTCTAAGCGAACTTCTGACGTATTTTTCCTTAACAAATGCTTATGAGTAAGCTCCCCTGCCCCTCTAGCGTGCAATTTTCACAAAACCAAAAATATAATCTGACAATTATTAGACCATGATCAGATGTATTTTAAAACTGTTGTTGCAATGCATTCTTTTTTCTTCTCCTTCTGCTAGACTGTAAACTCTAAGATCAATAGACAGGCTTGCGATATTCTAAACCAGGAGTGGAGAACTCTGGCCCTCCAGATGTTGTAGGTTTACAATTACCTGACCATTGGCCATGCTGGCTGCGGCTGATGGAGTCCAACAACATATGGAAAGCCATCGGTCCCCACCGCCTCCGGGTGTAAGCAGAACCTCAGGTATAGTAGGTTCGAAAACACAGTCTGAAGGTACCTAATATATGAACTTTGCTAAAGCAAAGCAGGTTTGGGTGTGGTCAACATGTAGATGGGAAATTGCCTTCAAACTCCTTTGTACACTGGCCAATGTTCCATGGAAAAAGATGGGTTAGCAATGAAAATAATGCACAAAATGAGGTGGTGGAGTGCAATGTACTGTTCAGTCTGTTGGTGGGGGAGACTACTTTTGAATGCTCCCCCCATGTTAAAAAAAAACTGCCTAAAAATACAAAGCCTGCTCATCAAGAAAAACATTATACTCCACCCTTTGCCTGCTATTTACTTTGTGTAGGGGAGCACTCAATATGTGCACCAGTCTAATGGCGCAGTCCACTCTACCACTTCATTCTGCTGCGTGTATAGACCAGGCCTATATCTTGCCTACAATGTGTGTGTGTGTGTGTGTTCGTGTTTGTTCTGCTATGGGGCATCCTGTTCACGCAATCTCAATTTTCGTGAGATTTAAAAATAGAAGCTTCAGATAAAACACACTGTACATTTAAATAGAAAGTAAACAACTCAGGCAAGGCTGGGAAATTCTGCCTTAATTCATGCTGCTATTATGTGTTCCTAAAATAGCTTCTATCTTTGGAGGTGCCCTTAAGGAATTGTGAAGAAACCTGGCATTATTTACAATGAATGTCACACTTTCTATTCTGTTGGTTTAGCACAGCTTTAACCCCCTCCATCCTGTGTTCTCTGGCACGGCTCTTACAAACATTTGCCTGCACGTAGGCCTATTGAAGTTAGAGACTTTGTGAATGAGTGTTTTCCAAACGAAGGCCTCTATTTATGTGCACAGAAAAAGACGACCCTTTCAGTAGTCAGAGATTCTAATTACACTTCAGATCCAAACTGTAACACACATTACTGATGGGATTACTTTTTGAAGAGGGTATTTGCTAATTAAAACCACTTCGTAATGAGATTCTCTCAAGACATATCTTGCTAAATACCATCTAGCCTCTGTGAGACAAATCTTGTCTTGTTTGTCAATCGATGGTCTTGGAACAAGGTAGGCTCATCATGGGATTTTTCCCGACTAGATACTGGTTTAAGATAAAATTCTCCAGGGCTGGAGTGATGCAACTACGAAAAATTGTTAATTAAATTGCTGCTCCAGACATATCAACCTTCCCTTTGCTAATGTTCCTGACAGTTGAGAGATGAAATGTAACAAATCTGATGCTGAAAAGCCTACATGCATTGGGCATGATCCAGCCCATGTTAAGCCTATTTCAATCCCTTTGATTAGAACAGAAGAGAGCTAAGCACATCTTTAACACTTTCAGTGAAAACAGCATGATCCTCAGCATGTTTACTCATAAGTAAATTCCACTGAGTTCAGTGGGATTTAGACCCAGAATGGGCAATACATTTCCATGTGATGGTCTAGGATGGACCTGGGATAGGCACATTTTTAAAAAGGAAACTGCAGCCGCAGGAAGCACTGACCAGGGGACCACAGCAAGTGGAGAAGAGGGTCTGACTGTTCTGCCCTGCACCATTTTCCATATGTATAATCCTTATAATCCATGTATATAATGTATAATGTATTATAAGGCTGGATGAGGGCCAAAAACCGAAACTGAATCCTGGCGAGGTGGAAGCCCTGTGGGTGAGTGGTTCCCGAGTCCGAGAGATAGGCTCACTGCCTGTTCCGGATGGGGCTGCACTCCCTCTGAAAGATCAGATCTGTCGTTTGGGGGTACTCCTGGATCCATCACTGTCGCTGGAGGCCCAAGTGGCTGCAGCTGCTTGGAGTGCCTTTTCCCAGCTTTGGCTGGTTCACCAACTATGGCCTCTCCTGGACAGGGATAGCTTGGCCACTGTGGGACAGGCATTAGTAACCTAAAGACTGGATTACTGCAGTGTGCTCTATGTGGAGCTGCCCTTCAGGTTGCTTTGGAAGCTGAAGCTAGTGCAGAACGCAGCAGCTCGGCTGTTGTCGGGGACTGCCACTTTTCAGCATGCAAGTCCTTTGCTCAGGGAACTGCACTGGCTGCCTTTTCGGTACCTGGCCAGGTTTAAGGTTTTGGTACTAGTGTACAAAGCCCTAAGTAACTGGGGGCCAGGATACCTGAGAGAGCGCCTTCTCCCTTACCAACCTGCCCAGTCACTGAAGTCATCAGAGGACGTGGTCCTGGTGGTTCCACATGGACTTATGGCTTGATTGGAGTCCACCCAGAGAAGAGCCTTCAGTGTGGTGGCCCCCTTCCTTTGGAACTCCCTGTCCCTGGAGGTCACGCAGGCACCAACGAAGTGTGGATTCTGATGCCTCATGAAAACAGCTCTAATCCAGGAAGAATTCCTTAAGTGACCAGCCACAGTTTTTATTAGCATTCTGTTTTTTAAAATAATTTTAACGTGGTGTTTCTCTTTTTTTTCAATCTTTTTTACTATTTTACTTCTGTAGGTACTATTTACCTTTTACTGTGAAATGCCACTATTGAAGGCTCCTGCTACTGGCCACCCCCTCTCCTTCTCATCTGTGTATTCTTTATTGTGCACAACATATAGCTAGCCCAGGGACAGACTGGGAAAGTCCTGCATGGAGGAAAAGGGCTGGAGTTGCCTCCCCCTGCTATCCTCCATTTCCCCAGCCCCGAACTCCTGTTTCTGCAGGAAAGCCTCTTTCTACTCCCCCCCCCCCCACACAAATGCAGTGGGGAGCATGGACAGGGGCAGGGAACAAGCCTGTCTCATTCGCTGAGCAGGGATGATGGGGTTGATGACGCTCAGTTCTACTCCACCCACCCAGAATGAGAAGCACTTTCATGTGACCTGTGAAAGCAGGTTTTTAGGTGCTGCATACTCTGATTTATCCTGCTTCATTTCATTTGTCCCTGATGGACCAAAGCTATTTCAAGAAATCTCGATATAACCAGAAAGTGCATCTCATTCTGTTTCCATGTAGTTCCCCCTGCCCCATCCTGCCCAGTCTGGGTGCCAGGCATGGTCAACAGAATGACCCTTGCACTACCTACTTGAGTCTTTAATCTGGGAATAATCCTTTAAGATCTTGCAAGGTAAACAAGCTCATCATTGTTCATTTGTTTTGTAGGAAAATGTCAAGAAATACATGATGATACCTGACGAACTGAGCTGATGAAGCAGCAATAACTGTGTGTGTGAAACAAAGTTTAATTGCTTTTTTCTTTTTTCTTGCTGCTGCCGCTGCACCAAACAGAATAATACAAGTGTGAAACCTGCTGAATGTTGTCATCTGTTTCCAGTAGGATTTTAAAACTGAATCTTTGAACCTGGCCATAGGAGATCTTTCCTAATCTCGTCAGTAGCTTTCTGGGGACTGCAACATTTTACTCATCTTTTATATGGAGCATTTAAACTGCTTTTCAGACAAGCTTTAACAAAGGGTCTTGGCCACTTGCGCTCATCAGGTCTCCTGGCTGTCTTTTAGCAAAGTCTGGGATTTAGCCTGGAGGTCTTGGCCATCTTCCAGTTTGTGTTATTACACACATCCTGCCGCCTTTCGGCAATTCCTGCAGGATATGGGTTTTTCTCCTCATTTCCTGCCCTGAACTCTAATGGAGTGTCTCCAGACTGTTAAATAGCTTCTGTGTTTGGAGGGAAAACCAGATTTCTCTGGGAAGACGACACCAAGCACAAGGGTAAAGGGGATGGGAAAGCAGCTTGTCATGGGAAATTACTGGCATGGCTGTGGATGAAGCTCTCCAAAGCTTATTCCTCCTTAGTCTTCTGGCACTGCTACCTCATACCAAGGTCCATTAGATCAGTCCATGTTCCCACAAGGCTCCGCTTGCCTATCTGTAAATGCATTGTGCTTGCTCTATAGCGGTGCTTGGGAGGGGGAGTATGAAATGGTTGTTACCTGGCTGTTGCCCACGAGATGAGGACCGGACACTTACGCCGAGCATCATATTGCCCACGTGGCATCACTTGATCCTCTGGCTGAACTGCTACACAGTCTGGAGCTGCTTGATCCATCAATAATGTCACCAGCCTGTGTGCTACTGAAGGCAGTGCAAGGTGGAAAGAGCTGCTGTCGTGGAGGAGTTGAATGTACCGCATGCTCAAGTTGCCTGTCTACCCCTCTAAGATGATCCAGACACTCCCATGGAGCTTCAGGTTCTACAGATGATTGAAAGCTGCTGTGTGCCATTTCAGACTATTGTGCATCTATATTATTATAATTTCTCAGTTGCCTCTCTCTTTCAAAAGACCCAACATGACTTTTATGAACATTGTTAAAACATACAAAATATAAAATAGCTAAGAACAATTCCCATTAAAGATACCGAAGCATAATAAAATAACTAAAACATCAGTGCAGGTCATAACCAAAACAATGGATGCATAAAGGGTCCATGATGTGCCATTCGTCTAACCCAGTATTGTGTACTACTCTGACTGGCAGTAGTGCTCCTGGGTCTGAGGCAGAACAGAACGCCCTGCTGCTTAGCTATGGTCCTCTCCCATACATTGTTTTAGAGAGCAATACTATGGTCCCAGGGAGAGTGTCCCATGGACCCTAGGATTCCTCAGGAAAACCCTTTCGATGTCGGAGACTGCACTCTGAACTTGGAAGGGGGAGTCGGAGGGCTGACCCCTGTTAAGAGAACATAAGAACATAAGACGAGCCATGCTGGATCAGACCAAGGCTCCATCTAGTCCAGCATTCTGTTTCCACAGTGGCCAACCAGCTGTTGACCCAGAACCCACAAGAGGACACAAGCACAACAGCACCCTCCCACCCATGTCAGGGATGCTTTGACTTGGATTCTTGCACTGAACAGGGGGTTGGACGTGATGGCCTTGTAGGCCCCTTCCAACCCTACTATTCTATGATTCTATGTTCCCCAGCAACTGGTGTACATAGGCTCACTGCCTCTGGTACTGGAAGTAGCAAATAGCCATCAAGACTAGTAGGCATTGATAGCCTTTTCCTCCAGGAATTTGTCCAACCCCCTTTTAAAGCCATCCAAATTAGTGGCCAACACTGCATCCTGTGGTAGTAAATTCCATAGTTTAACTACCCCCTGTGTGAAGAAGTACTTCCTTTTATCTGTCCTCAATCTCCCAGTAATCACCTTCATGGGATGACCTCGGGTTCTAGTATTTTGAGAGAGGGAGAAAAATGTCTCCTTATCCACATTCTACACACCATGCATGATTGTGTAGACCTCTATCATGTCTCCCCTTACCCACCTTTTTTCCAAGTGAAACAATCTCAGCTGTTGTAAGCTTCTCTCTTAGGGGAGATCCTCCAGCCTCTTGATCATTTCAGTTGCCTGTTTCTCCACTTTTTCCAGCTCGACAAAGTATTTTTTTAGGTGTGGTGACCAGAACAGTACACAGTATTCCAAGTGTGGTCACACCATAGATTTGTATAAAGGCAGTATGAGATTGGCAGCTTTATTCTCAATTCCTTTTCTAATTATTCCTAAAATGGAGTTTGCTTTTTTTTACAGTGGCGGCACACTGGGTAGACATTTCCATCAAGCTCTCCATCACAACCCCAAGATCTCTTTGGTCAGTCACTGCTAGCTCAGATCCTATCAGGTTATACTTGCAGGTGGGATTATTTGCCCCAGTGTGCAGCTGGTGTGGAAAGAACCATGCTGGCTGCCCCCAAGGTGAGAAAAGTGACCTCGGAGGAAGAGGAAAGGGGGCATTCATGGGCGACTGGAGAGTCCAGGATGCAAGATATCCTGAGCCTCCTACAGCTTCCTTCTGTCCTGTCTAAAGCGCTCTCACTGGCTGGGATGAAAAACCCATCTAGTGAAACTTGTCAAAGACGGAGGATGGGGAGGCAAAGCATGCCTCCACCACTCCCCCCGCCATGCCAGCTTCAGCCCAGCAGGGCAACAGAAACTTAGAAGCCTCCGAGTTTGGGGGCTTCTGACCGACCAATGAGGGCTCAATCGATAGGATTGCTGTCTTAGTGGATGACTGGAGAAGGGAAGCAACTACATTATTTTAAATACAAAGTGGGGTAATTTCATCTTGCCAGATAGGGTGGCCGTGTACTCATTGCCAATAAAGAGGAAATGCATCATCCCAGAAGAGGATGTAATATTTGCATATGCTAATTTGTATTTATAGATGCACATTTAGAAATAATAACTACAAATTAAATAGAAAGCCAGGACATCTCACCATAGTGGGGAAGACTGACCAGGTGATCCATGTGCCTGCTCAGTTTGCTGTTCCTGTGCTGTTGATGGACAACCTCAAGGCCCCTCCCTGCTCTCTGTTCTTATGGTTCTCGATCTTTAAACTGGACTTGCACTGGACACAGATCTTCAAACAGACTGTCCTCTGGTAGCCCTTCAGATCTGTCCTGTGTAAAGCAGGACAGCTGGCTAGCCTAGGGCCCGGCCTCAGGGCAGCTACAGTATTCTAAAAATACAAGGCCGCAACAATGGTGAGCAAGCAGGTTGGTTCAAGAGTGTAGCCCAGGGCCAGTTTTGCAAGTGTGCAAGTAGTTTTTGAAAACAAAGCCCACGGCAAAAGGCAGCAAATTCGGGTAAAGAAATGTGGCAATTGCATCAGAAAAATAGCGTGAGTGGGAAACAGAAAACTATTATTCATTAGGGGCTTGGATAACAACCCATGGGAACTGCTTGTTGCCAGTGATGGACTCCTTTGAGACAGTGACTGGGTAGGGCTCCTATTAAGGTGTACATAAACTATTTGGAGATTGAAGGTTCTGGGCAAGTTTAAGGTTATAATTATATTGCTGCAAGTCCACACATTATGCCCTATTTGTGTGATGTGAACAGATAATTATGTGCAATAGTACATGGTGAACTCATTTGTGTGCACGTGCGTTGTTTTTCATAAGATAAGAACCCTCCCGTGATCATAGGTTTGTTGTAACGATTTCCCTCGAGTTAAGTATTCTGCGAGTTCTATGTGAGCAGGGACATGTTTTTAAATAATTTTTGCAAGAAAGCGGGGGGGGGGGAGAAAAGGAGAGGAGGAAACATTCAAGCAGGCTATCATTTCCCAGATCTTCCCACTGCCTCTGAAGGTCAGATTTCAAGTACAAATCCATTTTTGTTGGGGTTTTTTGTTTTATATAATTTATGTTGGCTGGCATTTTAAAATTTCAGTGGAGCAGTGAAAAGTCTGAGCTCAAAGATACTATCTGCCTTTGCCAGATTTTTAAGGAGACAGGAAGAAAAATGTCAAAGTCTTTTGCAGAGGGCTGAGATGTACATATGCAGTTAAGAGCTATAAGATTTGTCAGTCCCATAATTGCTCTTTACGTTCATCTTGTTCCTATATTTGGGTGTCATCAACTAAAATATTTTCTCATTTCCCTCTACAATTTCCAGTAAACATTGTAAATGTTGTTTTCCTTAATTGAATTGGAACACGGGGCCGGGGCAGGGGGGGGAGACCAAATTCAACAACTTGTTCTACGGCCAGCATCTGACTCTAAATCCAGAGCCCCTTTAGGAATCTAATGACTTTTGTTGATAGATAGACCTAATTTATGAGGAGCTAAGAAGTAAGAATCAGGAGAATGTGTTGTACGCTGTCCTTGACAAGAGTCACATAAAGAGTCTTTCGGGACCTATAGTAGAAGCTTTTTAAAAGCTACTGGGTTGGAGCCAGAATTAGTTTTACTTAGTACAGACCCAGTGAAATCAATGGAATTTAAGTTACTCATGACTAAGTTAAGTCCCATTGATTTCAATGGGTCTGTCTTAAGTATGACTAGGTCTGGATCAAACCTGGTGTTTTTAATTATTATCAAAGGTATCTAAATTTAAAGTGCTAAATCATGGCTAATCTCAGATTCTCAAGTGCAATTAATGATTCTAATGGAGACCAATTGAAATGCAACCTTTGTGTTTTTCTAATTGCAAAGTGCCTAGTTGTTGGCATTATATAATTACCACTACCACCATCACCACAACAGAAACACCACTTAAAATGATTTTGTTGTTGTTGTTGTTCAGTCGTTCAGTTGTGTCCGACTCTTTGTGATCCCATGGACCATAGCACGCCAGGCCTTCCTGTCCTGCACTCTCTCCCGGAGTGTGCTCAAGTCCATATTCATTGCATCGGTGATACTATCTAGCCATCTCATCCTCTGCCGTCCCCTTCTCCTTTTGCCTTCAATCTTTCCCAGCATCAGGGTCTTTTCCAGGGAGTTTTCTCTGCGCATTAGGTGGCCAAAATATTTGAGCTTCAGCTTCAGTATCTGTCCTTCCAATGAGCAGTCAGGGTTGATTTCCTTTAGGATGGACTGATTTGACCTCCTTGCAGTCCAGGGGACTCGTAAGAGTCTTCTCCAGCACCACAGTTCGAAAGCATCAATTCTTCGGCGCTCAGCCTTCCTTATAGTCCAGCTCCCACAGCCATACGTTGCTACTGGGAAAACCATAGCTTTGATTATGTGGACCTTTGTCGGCAAGGTGATGTCTCTGCTTCTTACTATGCTGTCTAGGTTTGCCATAGCTTTCCTCCCAAGGAGCAAGCGTCTTTTAATTTCATGGCTACAGTCACCATCTGCGGTGCTCTTGGAGCCCAAGTAAATAAAATCTGTCACTGCTTCCATTTCTTCCCCTTCTATATGCCAGGAAGTGATGGGGCCAGATGCCATGATTTTAGTTTTTTTAATGTTGAGTTTCAAACCAGCTTTTGCACTCTCCACTTTCACCCTCAACAAGAGCCTCTTTAGATCCTCTTCACTTTCTGCCATTAGGGTGGTATCATCTGCATATCTGAGGTTGTTGATAATTCTCCCGGCAATCTTAATTCCGACCTGTGATTCATCCAACCTGGCGTTTCTCATGATGTACTCTGCATATAAATTAAATAAGCAGGGCGACAATATGCAGCCTTGTTGTACTCCTTTCCCAATTTTGAACCAATCGGTTGTTCCATGTCTGGTTCTTACTGTTGCTTCTTGACCCTCGTACAGATTTCTCAGGAGACAGGTAAGGTGGTCTGGTGTTCCCATCTCTTTAAGAATTTGCCACAGTTTGTTGTGATCCACACAATCAATGGCTTTAGTGTAGTCAATGAAGCAGAAATAGACGTTTTTCTGGAATTGTCTTGCTTTCTCCATGATCCAGCGAATGTTGGCGATTTGATCTCTAGTTCTTCTGCCTCTTCGAAACCCAGCTTGTACTTGCGGTACTTCTCAGTTTACATACTGCTGAAGCCTAGCTTGTAGGATTTTGAGCATAACCTTGCTGGCATGTGAAATGAGCGCAAGTGCAAATTTAGAAAGAAATGGTATAATTGAAATACAGAACATCTCACTGTAAGTATTTATCTCACTGCCATTTGCGTATGCTTGGGTTTTCCCCCTGCCGTGATAGGCTATGTAAATTTTTACGTAGCCTATCAAGGCGAAAGAAAGGGACGCAAATGACAGCAGCTATGACAGCCGCCATTTGTGTCCCTGCAGGGCTGCCTAGCGGCCAGATGTTTGGCTGCGGGCGGCCGGAGCCGGCTGGAGCCGGCTGGCGGCTCCGTGGCTTGGCCGCGGAACGGAGCTGGCCGGTCAGGATTCCGGCGGGAGGCGCAGAGTGCCTCCCCCCCCAGCAAGGATTCCGGGGGGAGGGACAGAGCGCCTCCCCCCCCAGTGGAACTCGGCGGAGCCAGGTAATCGGGGTTTAGTACACCCCTAGTGAAATGAGCGCAATTGTACGGTAGATTGAACACTCTTTGGTGTTGCCCTTCTTTGGAATTGGAATGTAAACTGACCTTTTCCAGTCCTGTGGCCACTGTTGAGTGTTCCAAATGTGTTGGCATACTGACTGCAGTACTTTAATAGCATCATCTTTTAGGATTTTAAATAGCTCAGCTGGAATATTGTAATCTCCGCTAGCTTTGTTGTTAGTAATGCTTCCTAAGGCCCACTTGACTTCACTCTCGAGGATGTCCGGCTCAAGTTCGGTGAACGCACTATCATGGCTATCAGGGACATTAAGATCTTTCCTGTATAGTTCTTCTGTGTATTCTTTCCACCTCTTCTTAATCTCATCTGCTTCTGTTAGGTCCCTACCTTCTTTGTCCTTTATCATGCCTGTCATTGCACAAAACATTCCCTTGAGATCTCCGATTTCCTTGAAAAGATCTCTAGTCTTTCCCATTCTATTGTTTTCCTTGATTTCTTTGCATTGTTCATTTAAGAAGGCCTTCTTGTCTCTCCTTGCTATTCTCTGGAACTCTGCATTCAGCTGGGTATATCTTCCCCTTTCTCCCTTGCTTTTCGCTTCCCTTCTTTCGTGAGCTACTTGTAAAGCCTCATCAGACAGCCACTTTGCTTTCTTGCATTTCTTTTTCTTTGGGATGGATTGAGTTGCTGCCTCCTGAACAATGTTACAGACCTCCGTCCATAGTTCCTCAGGCACTCTGTCTATCAGGTCTAATCCCTGAAATCTATTCCTCACCTCCACTGTATATTCATAAGGGATATGATTTAGGTCATACCTGAATGGTTTGGTGGTTTTCCCTACGTTCTTCAATTTAAGCCGACATTTTGCAATAAGAAGCTCATGATCGGAGCCACAGTCAGCTCCAGGTCTTGTTTTTACTGACTATATAGAGCTTCTTCATCTTTGGCTGCAAAGGACATAATCAATCTGATTTCGATATTGACCATCTGGTGATGTCCATGTGTAGAGTCGCCTCTTGTGCTGTTGGAAAAGAGTGTTTGCTATGATCAGCGTGTTCTCTTGGCAAAACTCTATTAGCCTTTGTCCTGCTTCATTTTGTACACCAAGGCCATGCTTGCCTGTTATCCCGGTGATTTCTTGACTTCCTACTTTAGCATTCCAATCCCCTATGATGAAGAGGACCTCTTTTTTTGGTGTTACTTCTAGAAGGTGTTGTAGGTCTTCATAGAACCGATCAACCTCAGCTTCTTCTGCATCAGTGGTTGGGGCATAGACTTGAATTACTGTGATGTTGAATGGTTTGCCTTGCTGTCTATTAATTTGAGCATTCTGGAAGGTGGATTGTACACAGTTAATTCAACTGTAAGAACTTGAGGACATAAAGAAGAACCATACTGGATCAGACCAGGGGTCCATCTAGTCCAGCATTCTGTTCACCCAGTGGCCACCCATCTGCTTATTGGACACCCAAAAGTAGGACATGCATGCAGTAGCACCCTCCCTCTTGTGTTTCCCAGAAAGTGGTGTACAGAGGCATACTGTCTTTGATGCTGAAGGCAGCATATTGCCATCATGGCCAGCAGCCATTGCTAGCCTTATCGTCCGCCTAGTACCCCTTTAAAGCCATCCAAATTGGTGGCCATCATTATAGCTTGTGGTAGCAAATTCCACAGTTTAACTATGTGCTGTGTGAAGAAGTACTTCCTTTTATCTGTCCTCAATCTCCTACCAGTCAGCTTCATGGGATGATACTGGGTTCCAGTATTATGAGAAAGGGAGAAAAATGTCTCCCTATCCACTTTCTCCACACCATGCATAATTTTGTGCACCTCTGTCATGTCTCCTCATACTCACCTCTTTTCTAAGCCAAACAGTCCCAGATGGTGTAACTTTTCCTGGTAGGGGAGTTGCTCCAGCCCCTTGATCATTTTATTTGACCTTTTCTGCACCTTTTCCAACTCTATTATATCCTTTTTTAGGTGCAGTGACCAGGACTGTTCACTGTATTCCAAGTGTGGCCACACAATAAGGGTAGTATGATATTGGCAATGTTATTTTCAGTTCCTTTCCTAATTGTGCCTAACACAGAATTTGCCTTTTTTTCGCAGTAGCCGCACACTGGGTCAAGAGTGCTGGAGTACAACTGTATTTGACCACAGCCCAGGAGGAAGGAGGGAAAATACTCCAAAAGCCATCAGGTCAGTGATTGGTCAGAGCTGTCAGAAAATCTTGATCCCAATCTCTTTAGCTATTTCAGGAAAGAAATCTGAAGAATTTTATATTAGTTATATAAAACAGGGGAGAGGAGTGTGCCAAGGCCTACCCTGTATCTAATACCTCATGTAATTTTGCCTGCTGCTCTGGCAGGCTGCTCCCTTGCATGGCCGTTATGTGAGCTGCAGACTCAAAGGCTTTCGGATAAGTCATCTTTAGAGCCCATAGCTCCCTGTTCCTGTGGCTTTAAACCTGATGAATGAATTGGAAATTGGCTCGATTAGCAGCTGTTCAGGTATCTGCTGGAAATTAATTAGCATAATCACTTTCGTGACACCTTGTGCTGTCCTCTCCACGGATGGGATGATAGGATGGTTAAGGGAAAAAACTCTTCCAGGACAGCAATTTTGTGTCCTAATGACCTCTTGGAGCTAGGTGCGCAGTATGTAAGCAGGAAAAGGGGTTTGGAAGAGAGAGTGGGAAGAAAGAAATACTAAAGTGTGTAAAAAAAAAACAAACCCAAAACAATCTACTGGCACCTCATGGCAGTATGAAGGCATTGATAATGGCAATGGAGGTGTACCAAGCGGGCTTTATTATTCATCTTTTTCCCCCCCAGCTACCAGGATGTGCTCCCTCCAGGCTCCCTTTCTCATTTTCATGAGGACAACTGGAAGAAACAACCAGAACTTATTCATATGGCAGCAAATACCCTCCTGGGTGGCCTTTTGAGTCAGCTGCTCCAAGTTCGAATGCACAGAGATTTTGCTACTGTAGGCTGGCTGAGGATATAGAAGTCATATATCCTTTTCTGTCTCATACTTCGAGCAGTACCTGAACAAAGCTGAGTTTACACCACACACACACTTATTTAATTTAAAATATTTTTAGTCTGCCCTTCAATAAAGCTATCAGTGGGTGTATACAATCAGGAGAGTTACATCAGACTGCAATCCTGTGGTTCCAGGGGCCATGGGATGTGGTATGGAAGCCTCTGCTTGTCTTATCATAACAGCAAAATGGGGGCAAGTGAGCTGCGCAAGGGGGCAGATCCAGGGAGACTTTGGATTGGGAGGGGGGAAGTACACCAGCCCTGAAGGGAGCCTCCCAAGGGAGAGCATCCCATGAGTGAGGTGCTATAACTGCAAAGGGCCTTTCTCTGGTTGTCCCCCACTGAGAATGAGTTGGAGGCAGAGACAGTGGTAACTACCGTGATATTAGCCTGGTTCATAGCTCCCTGGGCCATGGTAGGCTGCATACAGTAGAGGATAGATGCAGGCTCTCCTCCACCATGCAGCTAAGGTTGCTTTAGGCAATCCATAAAAATGTCCAGCAGTTCAGAGGTTCTTATTTAATTCTCTCTCTTTCCCTCTGTCTCTCTCACACACACACACCACATGCACACACACTCACATGTTTTGAGGAGGGAGAATTGTGCTAACCAGGCCATCACAGAGTTGGGCATTTGCATGACATTAGTGGGGAGGGAGGGTGCCAGCAGCACTACATTAAGCCTGTTGCTGGTCCAGGTATGCATAATCCATACCATAGGTTCAAGACAGCTTCTCCAAGAGTATTCCCTTAGAGGAAAGAATACCCATGGTCTTGGGGCCAGTTGCTTTTTGTCTCTAGATGATCCCCTCTCTTTTGGGCAACCACAAGGCATAACCTCAGAGGGTTTCTCTCTGTGTACATGGATACAGCCCTTGGTGGATAGCAGCCATTTCTAAGATCAAAGTGGATGTGGAAGAGTGCAGCCGCCAGCCAGGATGGTGAAAAATTACGAAGCAACAGACGCTGGTTGGTAATTTAATTAATTACATAAATTAATAAATATATTATATTTTTAGTCCACCCAATAACAAATTGACAAACTGAGAATTCAGGCTGAGGTAATTTATTATGAGTTAAAAAAAATATTAAGACTAGTGACCTTCCATAAGGTCAAGAGGAAGATACTCTTGTTCAGTATTTAGAGGATCTTTTTCACAATTATTTAGCTTTAAGTCAAGGGGTCAACAGAAATGGTGTGTAACATATTCTATGATTGTTCAAAAGAGAAATGTTCTATGAGGCATTTTTTTCTGAGATTGTTTCAGTATTCAAGTAAAGAAAGCTGTCCTTAGGAGAATATGGGCTGGAGGAACGCTTGAGTGATTGAAGATAAACCAATGTTCGTTCTTTCTCTTTCTTTCTTTCTTTCTTTCTTTCTTCTTGAGTCTGCCCAATAATAAAAGCTTCTGTGGGCAAAACACATGACAAAAGAATAAAATAATAAAACACTACACAACAATAATAATCAGCATAGAAAATACAGTATAAAATATATAAGTGCAGCAATCCCAACACTAAATTGGAAACCTAAACTGTGAAATCTGGACTCTGAAATGCCTGAGAGAAAAGGAATGTCTTTTCCTGGCATAAAAAGATAGCAGCATGGCCATCTCCATGTACAGCTCATCTGAAGAACTGCCTGTGGCTCATATGTGCGAACTGGTCTTTTGTGAAAATGTGTTTTTCATTGCCCATTTCCTGAAAAATGGATAGGGAACAACTCCCTCCCCCTTGGCAACAGAGCTGTTTTCATGGCAGGATCAAGGCAGGTTCCAGTGATCAGCAAAAGCCAGTGTAATGTACTGGCTATGGCTTGGGCCAAGGAGACTAGAGCTTCAAATTCACAGCCACAATGTTTATGGGGTAATCCTTGGTCACAATCACTGGCCTGCCATCTGCCTCACCAACTACGGTGGCCACCAACCACCACTGCTATCTCTTAACAAAACCTCCCTCAAAGAGTTGTCATTAGAATAAAACAGGATACCCCAAGGTCCCTGGTGGAAAGGCGAGATACAGATATTATAATTAAATCAACAGAAAGCCCACAAGAATGTGCTTGCGTGGCATCTTCTTCAAATACCCACCTACTTCCACAAGTGCAAAACTTCTCCTGTACTATCTCTATTTTATTTTGAGAAAGTATCATTTGAACATGGCTAATCCAAGAGATTGGTTTGGAGGGGTCCTTGAGAAAGAAACGCACACATACACACATACTGTAAAAGTCTGGGAATGAGGCAGGCTGAGGGCATGATAAAAGCTGCTGCCATAACTGGCATAAAAATAGATGTCAAGATGACCTGGGTGGTATCCAAAGAGAAAATACTGAGTTAAAAGCCCCAGCACTTGGCTACAGGGTTATTTGAGTAATGAACAAATGTGAGACTGTATTATGCCAGGTGAACTTAAAAGTTTTTGCTTATCAGTTAATGAGCAAAAATATTGTATAAGGTATACACATCAAAAAGCCTGATATACAGATGCAAGCCTCATTGACCACAATGGGAGTTACTTCTGAGGAGACACTAATGGGCTTGTTGTGGGAAAGGGAGCAGTAAACACGAAGATGGAAACCAGCCCCCATTTTAACACATATGATCTCTATAACGAAGGCTGCTTGATGAAGTTGCTTCCAAAGGCAATAAAGCAAACAATGGCGAATTGGAGCCTTGAGATCATGCTTTGTAGCACTTAGGAAATTGGGCTTTAAGTAGGGATGTCAGAGAATTTCGCCACGAATCTCGGGGAGGCCGAATGCCAGCACATTTTGCCCCCCGAAATCGGTGGCAGAACGTTCTGCCCCCCGCCCCCCCCCGGGACAGGACTTACCTTGGGCGGATCTTCCTGGAGGCAGCGGCTCCGGCAGCGGTTCGGCGGCGGTTCGGCAGCTGGTCTTCCGACCGGCTGCCACCGCCGCCATTTCCAGTTAAAAACAAAAACAAAAAAATGTGAGGGAAGGATACAACAGCTGGGACTGTTTAGCTTGGAAAAAAGGAGGGTAAGGGGAGACATGGTAGAGGTCTACAAAATTATGCATGGTGTGGAGAATGCGGATAGGGGAACATTTTTCTCCCTCTCTCAAAATACCAGAACCTGGGGTCATCCTATGGAGCTGATTGGTGGGAGACCCAGCACAGATAAAAGGAAGTACTTCTTCACATAACACATAGTTAAACTATGGAATTCGCTAGCACAGGATGTAATGATGGCCACCAATTTGGGTGGCTTTAAAAGGGGGCTGAACAAATTTCTGGAGGAAAAGCTATCAATGGCAACTAGTCCTGATGGCTATGTGCTACCTCCAGTACCAGAGGCAGTGAGCCTATGTACACCAGTTGCTGGGGAACATGGGTGGGAGGGTGCTGTTGCGCTCATGCCCTGCTTGTGGGTTCCTGGTCGACAGCTGGTTGGCCACTGTGTGAACAGAATGCTGGACTAGATGGAGCCTTGGTGTGATCCAACACGGCTCTTATGTTCTTATATCAAGTGAAGTTCTCTTTACATCCATACCTGGATCCTTCTTACTGAAAAGAAAATACAAAATGGTCATGATGAGCTCCTGCAACTCAAGATTTACCATTACACCACTGCACAGAACTCCTTCAGTTTATAAGGGCTTTAGAGAGCAATCCTATGGCTGCTAGACAGTGTCTAGACAGCCATAGGATTTTTTGGTTTCTGGGAACTGAGCTTGAAACCAAGGCTCTGAGCTTAGTTCCCAGAAACTGCACTCTCCACCCCCTCCCCTGCTGCCTTGTAGGCAGCACCGTTCTTCCCCGTCTCTGCGCTCATAACCGCAGCATGGAGAGGGTGAAAAGGGGGCATTCCCAGGGAGGGGAGGAGACCACAGAAGCATTATGATGCTTCCTATGTGCCATGCGGCCTCCCCTCCCCCCACTCCAGGTCCTCAGCTAGACAGCCAAAATTAGCTGTCTAGCCACAAATGTGGGGCAGCTGTAGAAAGGAGGAGGAGATCCCCTCTGTGCTCTGCTTACCCTGCATTGGATAATCGGCTGGCTATCCTGGTAGGATTGTGCCCTTAGTTCATGATTCTAGGCAATATTCAAGAATGCTATACTGCAGGAGGATCAGGAAGAGGAAATGTCTACCACTTCCTGTTTGCATGCTTCTCTGTCTCATCCCAAATAGACAGCTTCTGCATCTCCCCCACTGATGTTATCTGTTTTGTATCTCACCATTCTGATTCCCATTAGACTCACAAGAAGTGCGGCCCCTAGATTTGTATGAAACTTATTTTAAAATAAGTGTCCTTAGGATCACTGCTCCCAGTATGCCGTAATAACTATACTCTACCCTTTATTATTGGGCCTCACTGAAAAGCATGAGTTGGGGGTCTTTGTTGTATTCAGGCATAATGAATTAACTGTACACTGTTTCCTTAAGTACATGACCTGGCAGACACAAATTAATTTAAGAATTTTGGGGGGGGTGAGTTGGATGGGAAATTAATTGGTTTGTCTTTTGTGAAATTTACATTCTAGTAATTATTTCCAAATACACATATATACATACAAATAATCTTTTGTCCTCTTTTTTGGTGCTGCATGCCCTCTTTTTTGGCAGTGTGTAACTGGCCACCCTAGGTACAGGCCTGTGTTAGGATCCCTGGGGAAAAGTTATATATAACCTTGTAAATAAATCATTTAAACCCAAAGTTGCATTTTGCCTCTTTAAGAAGGAAGCCAGAAAGCCGAGCACAAACCAGCCATGTGAGTGACCTCTTAAGATTGTCACTTTTGCAGCAGAAAGTGAGTGGTGTGAGTGTGTGTGGTGGGACTTCATACACTCCTTGGGGGTGGGGAACAGGTGGGCCTAGATGGACAATTTTCAGTTAAATTGTACTTGTTTTTTTCTTCTTTCAGTCAAATTTTGTCTGCCCTGCGTTTTCCCAGTGAATCATAATAATAAATACTTGAGGTTTTGGGAGAATTCTGGTGCTGCCATTCTCACATATGCAATAATGAATGTCTGTGTGAGCCTGAATTCAATAGCAAAGATTAACGAGACGCAACAGGGGGTAGGGGTGGAGTAAAACAGACTCGAACACCTCTATGCCGTTGTATTTATCCAACTTTGTTTTGAGCCAAATGAATCCCCGGCTTCTCAGAACGCCATTCTGTCATTTTGAACCAACAAAATGTCTTGCACAGAGCATCCACTTAGCCATGGTGCTAAATGTACCCACGCAGTGCTGCCGTGCCTCTCCATCATGTTATGAAACAGGCTGTGACACTTGGATGGTTACTACTGGGGGGAAATCGTTAGTTATGAAAAGCCATTACTTGCACTGTGGCTTGTAGCTCTGGAACAGAGCCTGCTTGTCCTGGCCTTTTAAGTGGCCACATTATTTGTCTTTCCAACACAATTTAGCTAATAGGCCAAGATAATCAAATTACATGTGGGTCCTAAAATGTAGTTCTTTGACACAGGCTGACATTATAATTAGGACTTAAGAATAATAATAATGATCACCCTTACCAGCCCCAAACAGTGTTGCTAACTTCCTTATGAACCAGCCAGTTAATAACATCCCCAAAGGCTATTCTAAAACTTTGTGTGTGTGTGTGTGTGTGTGTGTGTGTATGTGTGTGTGTATAAACAGTTTATCAAAATTTCCACAGCCATATGTGCTGGCAAAAGCAGCTGTAAGATCTATTTACTTTAAGAAAATAACACCAAGTGCTTGAAAGTAACTTTTGAAGCTCCTCCCAGATGTCATCTTGAGCCAATATAAAATCATGCTTCTAAGATCCCTCAGTCTTCTTCTGCTGCTGCTTGTAATTATTATGCCTTTCATTCACTACCTTGTAGCCTTACCTGACTGCCTGGCAGAGAAAGCATTTTAGAGCTCAGCGTCTTCTTAACCAAATATCTAGTGATGGGAAAACTCAGCCAGTCCAGCTTGGAACTGGACTTGGAAAATCGAGACAGGAAATACGAATTTTCAGTGACATCACTTACAAATAACACTGGTGTAATGTAATGCTACTGGTGTGTTATTTGGTTGTTTAAATACTGCTATGGCTGCTGGCTGACAATTCCTGTGCTAGGAAGATAGCTGGTTAGTTGCCTGGAATAGTCAGCTGATAGTAGCTAACGATTAGGAAAGAGTTAGGAATCGCTGTGTTTGAATAAGATGCCTGTCAGAGCTTGGGGAAGGTGTCACCCCTCCAGCTGAGGAGAAGAAGCAGATGTGGGTGTGAAGAAATAGCTGTTTACCATCGGGGGGAGATAGAGCTGTGAGCTAGTTGAAAGCTAGATGCAATTTGGGGGTGCCGTGTCTCTTTTAATGGGTCTGATGACAGGACTAGCCCTTCCGCTAAGGTGGAGTGAGACAGCCTCTTAAGGCAAGTTGATGGTGGGTATCATGAAAGGATAGGAAATATTGCTAGTTATTTAATTTATTATTATTATTGTTGTTGTTGTTGTTGTTGTTATTATTATATTTTTACAGCTGGGAAGTGGGAGAGGTGCTTATGGAGTTTCTGCCTCAGGTGCCAAAATAACTTGGCTGACCTTGGGTACAATGTGCCGTGACTCTACCTCAGACAGCAAAATGTCTTGGGCCACTCCTGAGATCTGCTTAGGGTGGCCACTTATGAATTGCCCCCCCCCCAAGAGGAAATGCATCAGTAAAAGAGAGGACAAAAGAGGATACCGATTTCCATAGCGTCTTCATGTGCTAATTTATATTTTTGTTGTTGTTCAGTCATTAAGTTGTGTCTGACTCTTCATGACCACATGGACCATAGCACGCCAGGCCTTCCTGTCCTCCGCTCTGTCCCACAGTGTGCTCAAATTCATATTCATTGCATAAGTGATGCTATCTAGCCATCTCATCCTCTGCCATCCCCTTCTCCTTTTGCCTTCAATCTTTCCCAGCATCAGGGTCTTTTCCAGGGAGTTTTCTCTTCGCATTAGGTGGCCAAAATATTTGAGCTTCAGCTTCAGTATCTGTCCTTCCAATGAGCACTCAGGGTTGATTTCCTTTAGGATTGACTGATTTGACCTCCTTGCAGTCCAGGGGACTCGTAAGAGTCTTCTCCAGCGCCACAGTTCGAAAGCATCGATTCTTCGGCACTCAGCCTTCCTTATAGTCCAGCTCTCACAGCCATACATTGCTACTGGGAAAACCATCGGGATGGACGAAAGTCCCTTACCTGTTCTCGAAGCTTGCTTCACGGTGGGGGGAAGGCGCTTTGGTTCTCCCCCCGAAGTTCAGGCGGGGGGGGGAGGCGCCCCGCCTCATCCAGCCGAAATTCAGGCCGGGGGGGAGGTGCCCCGTCTACCCGGCCGCGAAAAAAAAGTAAAAAAACACACACACACACACGTGATAGGCTACGTAAATCGTCACGTAGCCTATCACGGGTGACTTTGAAAAAACAACAACGCGCGTACGCAAATGGCGGCGGCCCATGGGCGCCGCCATTTGCATTCCTTATTTTGACACGTCTAGTCTACGTAAAGATTTACGTAGACTACGGCGAAAATAAGGGCAACGCAAATAGCGTTCCCTTATTTTCGCCGTAGTCTACGTAAATCTTTACGTAGACTAGACGTGCCAAAATAAGGAACGCAAATGGCAGCGCCCATGGGCCGCTGCCATTTGCGTACGCGCTTTTTTTTTTTTTTCAAAGTCACCTGTGATAGGCTACGTGACGATTTATGTAGCCTATCATGGCTGACTTTAGAAATCTAGCCGTGATAGGCTACGTAAATTGTTACGTAGCCTATCACGGGGGTGTTTTTTTTTTTTTACTTTACTTTTTTTTTTTGCAATGGCGGTGGCGGCAGCCTGTCGGGAGACCGGCCGCTGCCCCGCCCCTGACGAAACACCGCCGAACCGCTGCCGGGACTTGGCGCCGAGAGGGACATTCGGCCACGGTAAGTCCCATCCCGGGGGGGGGCGGGGGGCCGGCGGAGAATTTCCCCACCAATTTCGGGGGGCCGAATGCGTTGGCACTCAACCCCCTGAAGTTTCGGAGAGAAATTCTCGGCCATCCCTAGAAAACCATAGCTTTGATTATACGGACCTTTAACGGCAAGGTGATGTCTCTGCTTCTTACAACGCTGTCTAGGTTTGCCATAGCTTTCCTCCCAAGGAGCAAGCGTCTTGTAATTTCATGGCTACGGTCACTGTCTGCGGTGATCTTGGCGCCCAAGAAAGTAAAATCTGTCACTGCATCCATTTCTTCCCCTTCTATATGCCAGGAAGTGATGGGGCCAGATGCCATGATCTTAGTTAATGTTGGTTTCAAACCAGCTTTTGCACTCTTCACTTTCACCCTCAACAAGAGGCTCTTGAGATCCTCTTCGCTTTCTGCTATTAGGGTGGTATCATCTGCGTATCTGAGGTTGTTGAGAATTCTCCCGGCAATCTTAATTCCGACCTGTGATTCATCCAACCTGGCGTTTCTCATGATGTACTCTGCATATAAGTTAAATAAGCAGGGCGACAATATACAGCCTTGTCGTACTCCTTTCCCAATTTTGAACCAATCGGTTGTTCCATGTCCGGTTCTTACTGTTGCTTGTTGACCCTCGTACAGGTTTCTCAGGAGACAGGTAAGGTGGTCTGGTACTCCCATCTCTTTAAGAATTTGCCACAGTTTGCTGTGATCCACACAATCAAAGGCTTTAGTGTAGTCAATGAAGCAGAAATAGACGCTTTTCTGGAATTGTCTTGCTTTCTCCATGATGCAGCGAATGTTGGCGATTTGATCTCTAGTTCCTCTGTCTCTTCGAAACCCAGCTTGTACTTCCGGTATTTCTCAGATTACATACTGCTGAAGCCTAGCTTGTAGGATTTTGAGCATAACCTTGCTGGCATGTGAAATGAGCGCAAGTGCAAATTTAGAAAGAAATGGTATAACTGAAATACAGAACATCTCACCATGGTGTGGAAAACTGTTACCCCCTCCTCAACAGTAACTTGCACCCTTTCCTTTCTCTCCTAGCCACCTGAACCCATTCCACAGATGCCCTGCCCACCTTAATGGTGGCATTTTGTCAGTATAGATTGAATTTATGGTTCTCCTTGACATGCTTAAGAACATAAGAAGAGCCATACTGGATCAGACCATGGGTCCATCTAGTCCAGCATTCTGGTTACATAGCAGCCAACCAGTTTGATCAGGAATTCACAAGCAGGACACCAGTGCAACAGCGCCCTCTTGCCCATGTTCCCCAGCAACTGGTGTAGCATACAGCCATCAGGACTAGTAGCCATTGATGGACTTTTCCAGGAATTTGTCTAACCCCCCTTTAAAGCCATCCAAACTGGTGGCCATTACTACACCTTGTGGTAGCGAATTCCATAGTCTAACTGTGCTGTGTGAAGAGGTCCTTCCTTTTATCTGTCCTGAATCTCCTACCAATCAGCTTCATGGGATGACCCCGGGTTTTAGTATGATGAGAGAGGGAGAAAAGTGTCTCCCTATCCACATTCTTCACACGATGCATAATTTTGTACACATAATTTTGTGGCCCCTGCTGTCCCCATGCTGCCAAAATTCACCACAAAATTATACTTTTAACCCATCTGTAGCAGCTTGCAGTAGTAGGAGTGCAGCTTGTAGAGGAGTCCTGGGGGTGGGGGGTTGAAAGTGGCCCTGCAGATTCCCTGAAGTTGCCCATCCCTGCCTTACAATATTGCATTCCTGATGCCTCTCCAGTAGTGCTACATATCCAAGGTTGCACATTTTGGGGGGAAGGTGAAGACAAAATAGGAGCTGAGCCATTCCATCTTCTCTTTCTTACATCCTTACTGGGTACCAGACCTATCATATCCTTCCTCTTGCATCAGATATACCGGAAAAGGCCCCTTTTTGTTACTCTTAGCATCCTTTGCTGGCCTCTGCTCATTCTGAGTGTTAGCTTTCCTGACACTGTCCCTAAAGTCTGGGCTACTCACCTGTACTACTTCTTGGTGGCCTGTCCTTCTTTCCATTCCATATGTAGTCTTTTTTTGTTTCAACTCATCACTAAGCTTTTTGTACAGCCACATTGGCTTTTTTAGGTGTCTTTCATTTTTTTTTCTCATTGGAATTATTTGTGATGGATGGTGCCTGTAGTAACTCTTTCTTCAGGAACTATTTTGGACTCCTTTCCCAATTAGTTAATCCAACATTTCTTGTGGGTGGGAATGGCAGCATTGAGAGGGAGAGAGAGGGGACATCAGATTATGTCATAACACAGCAAAACCAATAAAATGATTAGGGGATAGGTTTTACTTCTAACTGAATAGTGTCTCTGAGAGCAGTGGTTTACTTTTTCCAGCCTTTTGGCAGCCATTCACTTCTATGTTGGGAATCATCAATGTTGGGAGATAGGAACAGATTTGGGGTTGGATCTGGGAACTGCCTTCTGTGAGAGAAAGGGCTCCACTTGTGGAAGGTCCCTCCACCTGATTTTTGGGGATCCCCCTCCCCCCCACAGCTCACCCCATTCAGCAGGGCCTCCTGACTCTCTGTGGAACATTTTCAGGGGGCTGCTATGGGGAAGAGGGAGCAGGGAAGTCCACTTCCATCAGCACCGGTGATCCAGCATAAATCTACATCCAACCCCTAATTGCTTTCCTATCCTAATTGCTTTCCTTAAGTTATTCATTTTTCCCCACAGTACTGAATAGGAGCAACTGATTTTTAAGGAGAATGACAGTTTAGCTGGGAGGCAAAACTAGTGTCAAACCCCGCCCCCCTCAACAGCCACTTGCACCCTTTCCTTTCTCTTCTAGCCACCTGAACTCCTTCCACAGATGTCCTGTCCACCTTAATGGTGGAATTTTGTCAGTATAGATTGAACTTATGGATCTCTTTGACTTGCTTAAGAACATAAGAAGAGCCATACTGGATCAGACCAAGGGTCCATTTAGTCCAGCATTCTGTTTACACAACCAGCTGTCGACCAAAACCCAGAAGCAGGACATGAGCGCAACAGCACCCTCCCGCCCATGTTCCCCTGCAACTGGTGTACACAGGCTCAGTGCCTCTGGTACTGGAGGTAGCACATAGCCATCAAGGCTAGTAGCCATTGATAGCCTTCTCCTCCATGAATTTGTCCAACCCCCTTTTAAAGCCATCCAAATTGGTGGCCATCACTACACCCTGTGGTAGCGAATTCCATAGTTTAATTATGCGCTGTGTGGTACTCCTTGACATTTTTATGTGTTTAGAATTTCATGTGAGCCCTCACCAGCAGTCTGACATGGACATGTCCCTACACTGTCTTACCAACTCATTGGCTGTTCATGAGAACATGGCCCCAGAAAGCCATCCAATGATGAATGGGGTACAAGGAACAAGCCAGAAAAATATAAGGTACAAAAAATAGCTGTGTAACACGGTGCTCTTCATTAGCATTGCTTTGCTACATCCACTCATTGATTAGATCTGGGGTGCAAGAACATCAGACCCGGGGGCCCAATCTGCCCCTTCTGGAATCCCAATGTGGCCTTCTGGGATTCCCACCCAGGCCCTTTCCCCCAGCCACCAATGGTTTGGTGGCTTCCTGGTTTTTGTTTGGTAATCTCCCCATTCTAAGAGGTCGAAATGTCTGTCCCAAGGCTTGGCTACTGGCAGGAAGAGCTTTGAGCTGCACTATGCTGGCATCTGGGGCCCTGCCCCTTTGGCCTTCCGTCCACCACCCGGAAGGCTTCTCCGAAATGGAATTCAGCCCTTGGGCTGAAAAAGGCTTGGCACCACTGGAATAGGTGTACAGGAGGTCAAAAGGACTACTGAACAGGTAAAGAGTTGGAACAGTGAACTTAAAGTGCACTGCCTGATAGGAAACAGAAACTCCCCCTCTGATAGGAAACAGAAATCTAACAGAGGCATTGTCACCTTGTCAAATAGACCTTGTTCCTCTTTGTTTCAGATACTGCACAAGTCGATCTATTTATTATGAAAGACAGGCTTGATGTTCCTTTTCACTCAGCCATATCTTCAGCCTCAGGCATTCATCAAAACCAAGGCAGCTGTCCTTGGAATGGTATAACTGTACCATTTAAAGCAGGTGCTGCAAAAGCAATTAAAAGAGTAAAATGGAATTCAGTTCTTGACTCTGGCACCAGTGCAAGAAATGACCTTGAGATATTATCTCTTGAAAGCAGGTGAGGTGAGTAGCAGGAACCCACCACTCCAGTTGCCAGTGCCAACCGGACCTCCCCATGTGGCGACCTCCCTTGCGTAAGGTCAGCCAGCATACAGATCCCCTCCCTCCTCCAAGCACTCTGCAAATTTCAAAGAACTTGAGGAAGAGGAAAGAGATTTTTTACCATGCCAGGTATGAGAGACAAGACTGTTCTCCTCTGCAGAGGGTGGGGGCATGTGCAGAAAATGTGGGGCAAATTGGAGTCAGTCTCCCACTGGGCTTTGAAGAAGCAGAAACAATGAGAGACAGACTTGTGCCATTTCTCCCCCTCTTTCAAAACCAGTGCAAAGTTTCATACTGATGGGAAAAAACCTCTTTCAGAGTCCGTTGCACTTGCAGAGGATTTGTGGGAGGGGAAAGATCAGTGGTGATGACAAATAATAATTGACTTCTAATCAGAGCAAAAATGTATAGGTTCCTGGTGAGTAGTGGAGGATTTATTTATTTAAATAGAATAAAGATATATGAGAATAGCCATAAATAAAATACCTAAAAACGAATGGCATAATCCTATGCAGGTTTAGTCACAAAAAAATCCTACAACTTCCACCATTCCCCAGCCATTATGGCTGCTGGGGAATGCTGCGAGTTGTAGGACATTTTTTTCTGTCTAAACCTGCACAGGATTGCACCCTAAGTCTGTAAACTGTCGATGAGAAAAGAAAGGTCTTTGCCTAGTGCTGAAAAGATAACAACGCAGGCACCAGGTGAGTCTCCTTGTCAGGGCATTCCATAGTTTTGCGTGACACTTGATATCCAGGCAGTTGAGCAGGTCTTTATGCAGAACATCTGGCTTCAACTAACCATTGGGCCATAATGTGATTGCATTGGGGGTAATCCATTGAGTCAGGTGTATTGAATTAAAGTGGTCATCAGTACGTCACAAAATGTAATCCCCTGCTTTCAGATTTAAGCCCTGGTAGTCTGATGGTTTCCTAGTGTTTGTGCAGCCCCCCCTCCCCATTTGAAAAGGTTGAAAGGCCTCTCCTAAGGCTTAGTCACTGGCCGTAAAAGCTTTATGCTAAAATATGCTGGCATTTTTAGCCCCCACCTCTTTTGCCTTTGGCCCTGTTCACCAGTGGAATGGGGCTGCCAAGGGCTTCTCCAAGATGGGATTCAGCCCTAGGTCTGAAACGGGTTCAACACTCCGGCTGTAGATGATCAAGCGCAAACTGGAATGGAGAGGTGTCATGGTCACAAGAAACCAAACTATCAGGGTGAGTCCCGGATGACAAATGCTAGCTTTACAATAGTTGGAAGGCCGCCAGAGTCAGGAACTAGTGTATCAGACCAACCAAAACAACAAAGAAAGCCAGCTTGTGGTCCAGAGGTATCTAGAGCCAATGTTCGAGCTCAGCTGAGGTAGGGTCAACATATTATTCCCTCCCATGCGATATCACAGGGCTGGTGGCAGCACTCAAACAACTTGGGCAACACCCTCGAACGCCAGCACTGCCAGCTTCACGAATGAGCCCTCTCTTGATACTTTCTGCCAACATTCTTAATGATTACATCATAGCACAAAGAGGTTTACACTACGACAATGTCAGCTACCAGGCCTTGGGTGCTTCCTGACATACCATCTGTACCCACAAATCCCTCTTCACCTACACTAGCAGAAGTTGAAGTCATGGGGGTGGGGGCTGCAGAACGTTAAAATAAAAATAAGGATCTCAGAAATTCGTGTGAATCTCCAGCCAATGGTCTTTGCCATCTCTGGGGTCCTAAAAGCCGGACCTTTCTAAATGTTGTTTCAGTTTGTTCAAGCTACTTATTCAATACTGCTGTAGTATACTGACCTGGTTTGCAAACAACCACCCATGGAGGCTTGTTGTAATTAGGGATGTACGAACCCCACAACTTCTGGTCTGGGGGAAGGGTCCGCAGTGAGGAATCTGGGCCGCTTGGGGCCCCACATATTTCCCTGGAGCCTTACCACATCCATCAGGTTTTGTGGGGCAGCTGTCCTCCATTCTAAACAGTGTGATCAGCTAATGGCGGCCACCATTAGTCAATCATGGGAAAAATACGGCCGTAAATTGTGTAGTTTTCAGCATTTGTGGCTGTAAAGCACTTCCTTTTGTGTAAATTGTGGCTGCTTACGCCACAATTTACATAGGAGAAAGTGCTTTACGGCTGCAAATGCTGTAAACTATGCAATTTGCGGCTGTATTTTTCCCGCGATTGGCTAATGGCGGCTGCCATTAGCTGATGGTACCATTTAGAATGGAGGAGAGCTGCTCTGCAGGAAATCTGATGGATCTGGAGGTAAGTAAGGTCAATCCCCTGCGGACTTTGCAGGTTGGATTCTTGAGAACCCAGCCTTATTTGAATCTGCAGTAGATTTCTCCACCATCCCCAGTCATAATGTTCGAACCCAGCATAGTTTCCGCGGGGTGGCCTATTTTTCATGAACAAGCTATTCTGAGAACCCATAGTTTGTTCAGGGTGGCTTGTCATTATGTCCAAATCCAGCAGAGTGGGTTCTATATGGCTTGTTTGAAAGGGCTACGAGGCACTCGGCCAGAGTAGCAAAAAACTCGATCCCTCATCACAGTGCTGTCTGCCCCTCCTCCTCAGCACTTCATTTGACAGCGACTGGCTTTATCCCCTTGAGAGCTGAGTTAGCACAGCTATGCGTGTACACATGATTGACTTACTGCTAAGTAAGTGCATGTGCCCCCAGTTTGAGACCATGGCGATTTGGAGGGGGGAGGATTTAAGCTTCCCATCTCCTGTTTTCATGCTGAATTCCATTGTGCGCATGTCCTCTGGAAGGGGTACATTAAACCCACCCTCTTCCAAAGCCTCCATAATTACAAGACTCCACCAGTGAGTGCAGGCAGCTTTTCTCTGTAAGTCTTTGCCTCCAGTTACAGCACTGAGGCCAAGCCAGCAGATTGACTTCCAGCTCAGGGAAAGGAATTACGCCTCCCTCCCCCACTCCCTGGCTTTAAATTACAAAATCGCCCACCTCTCCCATTCTGAAGTCCTGGCCTTCCAGGTGGCCACCCTTCACAGTTTTTCTTCACTAGTTGTTGTCCATTCCTAGGGAAGTTGCTCTCCCAACCAAGCTGTGGGTGTGGCTCTTCAGGTGCCCCCGAGCAGCATGCCAAACCTTGGCTTGGATATGCCTGAGGTCTTCCTGTGGATGCCAACTGGTAATTCCCAGATCTCCCAGCAGCAGAAGCCCTGGGTGGTAGTTGCAGGTGAAACCCTCCTCCAATAGCTGCTTTGTCAGAAAGTGTCTGTCTGCCCTCTTGCAAGCAGCTCTCATCCGCCTGTCTTCCCTCCTTTTGCTCTTCTCACCACCCTCCTCTTCCTGCTCCTTCCCACAGCCTTATAGCAGCATCTTGGTGAGGCCCAGCTGTTGCCGCTGAGGCTTCACTCCCCCAGGGCTGTACTGTGCTACCCTTTTCATCTCGAGCCCTCCCCAGGCAGTGCTCCCTTTTAACTTTATACTCAGGCCTAGCTGCCTGCTGCCTCTCAGCCTGGGCATTTTCTGCAAAAGAAGGATGACTTGGTCCAGTGAGTCTGGACGGGCTGCTACATGCCCCCACCCCCAACAGAGAATGATTAAAAAAAGAAAAAAAGAAAGCTTCATTTTTTCTTAATGTTATTGTGCTCTGCAGTACTACAGAAAAACATGTTCACTTCTCCACACAGCTTCTCATGTCTGTATAGATATCATGGCCTAGATACTTTGCTAGGGATGGATGACCTAGTTTGGATAGTAGTTGTGTGCTTTGGAGACTTCTACATTATATTGCTGACAGTGTTTCAAATTAAGTATTCATGGCTGAGAGTCATATAAGCTGGATGAATTCCTTTGGGTTACCATTATTGTTTCTCCGATTGCATTCGGACCTAGAAGTCAGGTGGGTCAAGTTAGTGAGGAATGCATTTGAAGAGCGCAGTAAATGTTAGTATTCCCCAATGAGCTTACAGTCGAAAAGCTTGTTTATCCTGGGCATGACCCGAACTAGTGATGAACTGATTCACAAGCTTATCTGAAGTGTCCCATTACTGGAAGGTGTGGTGTTCCTCCAGACCCATATTCTGTGTGAGAGCTGTATTCAGCTGCCATCCTCAAGGCCAAAAGAGACTCTGAAATGAGAGATCCATGATGAGGGTCTCCCTCAGTCTTTGTTTTGCACATTGCAGCCCTGTGTGGCTGCTTCGAACATCAGGGGAAATGGTGCTTGGGAAGCGAGCGTTAGCTCTTTCCTCTCATGCCTCTTCTTCAGTGATAGAGTTTTTTCCTGCTTTGTTGCCTAATTATATGGGGAGGGGGGAGTAGGGGTTATTCCATTTTTTTCCACACAAAGCCCCTGAGAACTAGCTCAGCCTTCCCCAAACCTGGGGCCTTTGAGATATTTTGGACTATAACTCCCATTCATGGCATCCAGCATGGTCAGTGTTCAGGGATGATGGGAGTTGTAGTCCAAAACATGGAGGTCACCAGGTTGGGGAAGGTTGAACTAGCTTAAAGACAGTGATTAGTCCAAGGTCACTCGGTGAATATTATGGATACACAAGGTCTTGAACTCCGGTTTCCTCCCTCTCTGTCCAACACTCTGTCCCCTACATCACACTGTAGTAAGGAACAGAGCTGTTGCTCTGTCACCTGCCACTCCTGCTTCATCTCAGCAGGAGACAGGAGAAGGGTCTTTGTTTCTAGTAGAAGTGAAATGAAGTGGCACAGCAGCATCCCACACCAACACTGTTCCATCTCAGCACAGGCAGCAGCAACATGATCCAAACGAGGGTTTGACCAAGGATCACATGTGATTGCTGGCTCTTCTGTCATGGCATAGATTCCAGGGATCTGTACACCTCAAGTTTATTGTGCATTCATGATTGCTCACTCACTGAATTGTGCGGGTCCATTACATGACGTCGTCGTTGTCCAGTCATTATTCCACTATTGCCTCCCACCTATCCCATGTTATCCTCAAACTGAAAAAAATTGGGTATTTTTCCAGATATGCGCAAATGGAGCACCATGTCCTCCCCGTGTATTTCTCCCCTATGAATGAAGTGCTGAATGAAGCGCTGAGTGTCGTTGGGGGTGTAGTCATGATGTCGAAGGTGGTGACAAAGGTCTGATGGGCGTTCAGCCTTCCTGCTCCTCCACCATTTTGGCTCCTCACCGTTTTCAGCCTGCCTGTTCCAAACAGAGCGGCAGAATGGCAGAGCGGCAGCGAGGGGGGCCGGTGGCAGAGCAGAGGAGCAGCAGAGGGGCTGAGTGGCAGGGACTGGCCAAAAGCATGGAAGAGAGAGGCGGGGCCCAGGGAGATCGGTGGGGGTGCTGTCCACGTGTCAGTCCCCATCCACCAGTCATGTGCAAGGGGAGGGAAAAAGACAGGAACCTAGGAGCAAGTATTGCTGAACCTGGAGGGTGTGTAATGCCTCTTCACGGAAACCTAATGCTATGGGAACAGCCATCTACAGAGAAGGAAGCATGTGTAAAGGGAATCAGTTGTGATCCTGCATTTAAAACAGAAGTGGAAAGCCGCGTTTTAAATGCAGGATTTTAGGCTGGTGTAGAAATCCCCTCTATGTTGCAGTGCTGTTTAACTTCCCTCTGGTGCCTGTCAAATCAGTTCCCAGCTGTCCCAGGAAACCAGTACCCAGTATCAACAGAGACAGAATTCCAACACAATAGTAAATTCCATTGGAGGCTACTCAGCAGCAGATTACCAAGGCAAGCCAAAGGAGGTTGTTTTTTTACAGTGTGAGTTGGCTTTGATTCACATGTGATAAAAATGCACTGGAATAGTGTCGTTACCCCTACCAGAGGACAAAATTGCCTTTGCTTATTTGCATGCATTCATTCAGATCCGTGAAGATCTGAAATTACTTGTTGGAAACACTGGACTCCAAAAAGGTCAAGATGGTAACAACAATAACAACAAATTAAAAATCAGAAAAGCTGAGTTAGAACCAGCCAAATAGTGAGTCTCCACTGGAACGTGTGATAGACCTACAGTCTGAATGGACGGGCCCCTTTATTCCCTACACTCAGAGCTAAGCAGAAAATGGGAAAACAAATAAGAGCTGAGCCATCCCTTCACTCCTAATATGACTCACTTTAGTTGTGGATTGAAAGACATTTAGCTAGCAATAAATAATAGTTTTAAAATAATAAAGTTTCACTTTCATATGCCTCCATGCTTCCCCAGCTCAGCCAACGCTGGAACAGGAAGTGCCAAGATTCCGAGAGCGAAGGTTTTTCCTGACCTCTCCAGAATTAGGCAGGATGACAAGTTTCCTGGCATCCTTGTCAGTTCTGCTGGTTTGGAAAAGAACCCAAGCACTGGGATGGGATTGCAACATACATCTAATGCCTTAGCTTTGCCTGTTGGTAACTAACCATTATGAAGTCAAATGCACACTGGAAAGTATTTTATTTGAATATGAAAGGAATTCCTCAACGCCCAACTGTTAACAGATTATAAATGTACTCATTGACCCTACCAAGATGTAGATCAATCACAGCAGCTGGATCCATCTTTATATTTGATTCCTGAGATGTATTCAGCAGCCACAGTGAATTAACTGTGCACCGTCCTCCTTGGCATAACCCATTCTCCAGTCTCCCCTTCCTTCTCTTTCTTTGGCCTAGAAGACACACTGCGACAGGCCTCTATTAGCCCTGTTAATAAACCAGTGAAGTTACCAACACCTGTATGGAGCCTGAATTCTGTAGTCAGGTTCAACATACAGCACAGTTTCTTTCCACATGCTATACAGGCTTAATTCACCAACACCAAGACAACCTAGTCTTCTATTATTTCCAAAATGGCTGACTCACATAAACAAGCCTCATTTCCTCCACAGGATTATGTGTGCACATAATCACCTGACGAATTCTTGCCAGGAACTGGACTGTAAGTGGAGATGACATTCAGGCATTCCAGCCATCATGAAGACTGGAAGTGCTGCTGTTGTCCCTGCGGACTCTCAGTTCCAATAACATTTCTTCATATTTGATCACATACATGGTCATGTGAGAATGCATGTGGGGCTTTTATTTGAGCACTGGGCTCTGCTGGCATGTGTTACCTCACTCTGTTTCCTAGGTAGCTGTGTTTCTGTGTTTCTGCGAGTGGAATAGGATGCACACAACTTTGTACTGCAATTGTGCTGATGTTTCCAGGGATTGTACTCTGTGTGCTTAGAGGTACAAACAGGAACATTGCAGAAAACGAGATCTCTGGAGATTATTGCCAGGGCGGGGAAAGGGTATATTCTGTAGAACAAGCTGACACTCCCGAACATGGAAAGACATAGAGAACCAGTGTGATATAATGGTTACAGCAACCTTTGTAAACCTTGTGCCCTCCAGATGTGTTGGACTTCAACTACCATCAGCCCCAGTCAGCATGGAAGTTGTAGTCCAAAACATCTGGAGGGCATCAGGTTGGAGAAGACTGGGTTAGAGTAGCAGATAGGACTGGGGAGAACCAAGATGAAATCCCTGCTCTTTTTATGTTGGGCCAGTCACTATCATTCAGCCTAACCTATGTAAAGAAACTTGATTAGCTAAAGGTGAAATTGCACATAGCCAAATGTTCTGGACAAGTAAGCATGATTATGTAGATGATGTGAGACAAGCTTGAACCTGATGAGTAGCCAATGAATGATTTTCTCTGATTTTAGGTTGGATTTTGTATCCAATCTACTGTTGCCAAATTGTGCCTTTGTCTGTATCCAGGTATAAATGTCCTGAGAATTTATACCTTTACTGCGTGAATCCCCAGATTCCCTTCCATACATGTCTGTCTGTCTTTTGTTCAGCTGAATAATAAAAGTGAATGCTTGGAGATAAACAGAAAGTAAAGAATTTTTCTTTGACATCTACCATAGAGAGTTGTAAAGGTAAAATGGGGGTGGTTGGGTTCCTCGGAGGAAGGGTGGAATATCAGTGTAATAAATATTTATCTCATACATTTCTATCCAGCTTTTCTGCAGCTAGTCCACTCAAGGTGGTTCAAAAGTTATATTAAAACAATACATACAAAATGAGCCCTAAAACAGTAAAATACCAGTAATAAATAAACTGCAGCACTTCAACATAAGATATAAGAGGCAAACGTTAATTAAAAGCGTGTTTAAAGCGTGTTGGAATAAGATACCCATACTGGAAAGAGAGTCACTTTTGGAATGAAACTATTGTATCATCAACTGTTGAGTTCTCTTCAGTTAGTGAGTTGATTGATGAAGTGTTTTGCCTTAAACAGGGCTTGAAATGCTTTGTTAGGTTTTGGACCAAGAATGTTGCAGAGGTTACCAATAGTTTCATTCCAAAAGTGTATCCATGGAAAGTCTACAGTAGGGGGAAAAGAGCTCTTGTGGCATGTTAAAGACCAAACATAATTTTTGCAACATGAGCTTTATGAAGTTGAATGTTTCCTCTGATCATATGCATCTTGCAGATGAAAGTGTATGTCACAATAAACGTGGTGATAATTACTCAGAAGTAAATCCCACTGTGTTCAGTGAGGCTCATTCTCAAGAAAAAGTACATAGAATTGCAGACAGAATCATAAGATTTGGAAGGGTCCTTAAAGCTAATCTAGTCCAACCCCTTGCTGATGCAAGAAACCTGTTGCTATAGGATCCCTGATAGGTGGTCACCCAACCTCTGTTTGAAAATCTCTAATGAAGGAGAGTCCACCACTTTCTAAGGCCATCTGTTCCACTGTTGAACAACCGATAAAGTTTGTTTAGTTGAAATCCCCTTCCTTGGAATTTGAAATTGTTGGTTCAGATACTGCCCATTGGAGAACCAGAGACCAAATTTGCTGTATTGCCTATGAGAAAGCCCTGGAAATATTTGAAAATGGCAATCATATCACCTCTTAATTGTCTCTTCTCCAGGCTAAACGTACTTAGTTCCTTCAACGTTTCCTGACAGGACTTGGTCTACAGGTAACTCTCCATCTGTGCTACCCTCCTCTGGACACATTCCAGCTTGACAGTATCCTTCTTCTTAAACAAGATTTAGGCCTTGTTCTCACAAACAGCTGTTGAGGTGGTAAAAGCAGTGTCTCCACCATGCCACGTCAGACTGGCAGTGAGGGCACACATGATGGAATGCTACTATGCAATACAAGATTCGTACACATAGAAAGCTAGCATATCGGGAAGACTGGGCTATAAGCGTTCTCCCTGACAGCTATGCATGCTGGTTGTTCTTGTTGTTGTTTTAAAGCTTTTTGGTAAACATTTGTCTTTGTCCTTAAGGTGCCCTAGCACTCTCAGTTGTTTCGGCCACAAAGAACAGGCTAACACAGTTACTCTTCTGGAATGTTGAATATTGAAGTTTTTTCAGATGCTTTCAATGCTGGTGACCACAAGGTGGCATTGACCCATCTTAGGAGTAAACTGGAAAAGAAGGGAAGCTGCTTGTTCAACCAGCTTTCCTCTTGTCTTGGTGAGTAACACTAGAGATTTTAGTAGTGCTAAATGGACAGCTGCTGGAATAAGGATACATGGCTGCCTCTTTATTATGCATGTTGAGTAGATGTCCTTACAGAGATTCCTTTTTAGGGATGATGATACTAGCTCCACAACTGCCTTATTGTGAATCTGTAGTTCACATCCCCTCCACCCCATAGTACAGAGGTTCCCAACTTTTCTGGGTTGGTGGGCACATTTGGAATGTTGAGAACATGTCATGGGTGCTCTCATAAAATGGCTGCCATTGTGGGCACAGCTGGTAACAAAACACTCATTTCCCAGAAGGCAAACTGATAGGGCTAAAATAAAAGTAAGAAGCTAAGTATAAAGCAGAGGTGGGGTACAAGGTGGTGCCTAGGCTCTAAATCACAAAGCCACTGTTTTGAACCCAAATAAAAATGGTACTGGAAGGCAGCCCTTGATTTTGAAACATCTCAAGAAATAAAATACAAATCAGGAGGGCAGAGAGTGGGCACCAAGAGATATCTCTGTGGGGACATTGTTGCCCATGTGCACCACACTGGAGACCCCAGCCATAGTCCCTTTGGTGGCAGGTAGGTTTCAACCTCCCCTTCATGGATAACTGCCTTGTTGTGGCGAAGGGGCTTGTGTAACTCAGTGAAGCCATAAGCTATGCTGTGCAGGGCCACCAAGACGGACAGGTCATGGCAGAGAGTTCTGACAAAATGTGGTTCGCTGGAGAAGGAAATGGCAACCCACTCCAGTATTCTTGCCAAGAAAACACCATGGAACGTATCACAAGGCTAAAAGATATGACGCCAGAAGATGAGCCCCTCAGGTCGGAAAGTGTCCAATATGATACTGGGGAAGAGCAGAGGGTATTTCCAAGTAGCGCCAGAAAGAGTGAAGCGGCTGGGCGAAAGCCGAAAGGACTCTCAGCTGTGGATGTGACTGGTGGTGAAAAGAAAATCCGATGCTGTAAAAAACAATATTGTTTAGGAACCTGGAATGTCAGATCAATGAATCAAGGTAAGCTGGAGGTGGTCAAACATGAGATGGCAAGATGGAACATCGACATCTTGGGAATCAGAGAACTAAAATGGACACGCATGGGCAAATTTAATTCAGGTGACCATTATATCTACTACTGTGGGCAAGAATCCCTTAGAAGAAATGGAGTAGCACTCATAGTCAATAAAAGGGTGGGAAAAGCAGTACTGGGGTACAATCTCAAAAACGATAGAATGATCTCAGTACGAAACCATTCAACGTCACCGTAATTCAAGTCTATGCCCCAACCACTGAGGCTGAAGAAGCTGAGGTTGATCGGTTCTATGAAGACCTACAACACCTTCTAGAACTAACACCAAAAAAAGATGTCCTCTTCATCATAGGGGTTTGGAATGCTAAAGTAGGAAGTCAAGAAATCACCAGGATAACAGGCAAGCATGGCCTTGGTGTACAAAATGAAGTAGGACAAAGGCTAATAGAGTTTTGCCAAGAGAACACGCTGATCATAGCAGACACTCTTTTCCAACAGCACAAGAGGCAACTCTACACATTGACATCACCAGATGGTCAATATCGAAATCAGATTGATTATGTCCTTTGCAGCCAAAGATGGAGAAGCTCTATACAGTCAGTAAAAACAAGACCTGGAGCTGACTGTGGCTCAGATCATGAGCGTCTTATTGCAAAATGTCGGCTTAAATTGAAGAACGTAGGGAAAACCACCAAACCATTCAGGTATGACCTAAATTATATCCCTTATGAATATACAGTGGAGGTGATGAATAGATTTAAGGGATTAGACCTGATAGACAGAGTGCCTGAGGAACTACGGAGGTCTGTAACATTGTTCAGGAGGCAGCAACGAAATCCATCCCCAAGAAAAAGAAATGCAAGAAAGCCAAGTGGCTGTCTGAGGAGGCTTTACAAGTAGCTGAGGAAAGAAGGGAAGGGAAAAGCAAGGGAGAAAGGGGAAGATATATCCAACTGAATGCAGAGTTCCAGAGAATAGCAAGGAGACACAAGAAGGCCTTCTTAGATGAACAATGCAAAGAAATCAAGGAAAACAATAGAATGGGAAAGACTAGAGATCTTCCCAAGGAAATCGGAGATCTCAAGGGAACGTTTTGTGCAAAGACAGGCATGATAAAGGACAAAGAAGGCAGGGACCTAACAGAAGCAGATGAGATTAAGAAGAGGTGGCAAGAATACACAGAAGAACTATACAGGAAAGATCTGAATGTCCCTGATAGCCATGATAGTGCGTTCACTGAACTTGAGCCGGACATCCTAGAGAGTGAAGTCAAGTGGGCCTTAGGAAGCATTACTAACAACAAAGCTAGCGGAGATGACAGTATTCCAGCTGAGCTATTTAAAATCCTAAAAGATGATGCTGTTAAAGTGCTGCACGCAATATGCCAACAAATTTGGAATACTCAACAGTGGCCACAAGACTGGAAGGGGCTGGTGTACATTCCAATTCCAAAGAACGGCAATGCCAAAGAGTGTTCAAACTACTGTATAATTGCACTCATTTCACATGCCAGCAAGGTGATGCTCAAAATCCTACAAGCTAGACTTCAGCAGTATGTGAACCAAGAACTACCAGAAGTACAAGCTGGGTTTCGAAGAGGCAGAGGAACTAGAGATCAAATCGCCAACATTCGCTGGATCATGGAGAAAGCAAGACAATTCCAGAAAAGCATCTATTTCTGCTTCATTGACTACACTAAAGCCTTTGATTGTGTGGATCACAACAAACTCTGGCAAATTCTTAAAGAGATGGGAGTACCAGACCACCTTACCTGTCTCCTGAGAAACCTGTACGAGGGTCAAGAAGCAACAGTAAGAACAACATGGAACAACCGATTGGTTCAAAATTGGGAAAGGAGTACGACAAGGCTGCATATTGTCGCCCTGCTTATTTAACTTATATGCAGTGTACATCATGAGAAACGCCGGGTTGGATGAATCACAGGTTGGAATTAAGATTGCCGGGAGAATTATCAACAACCTCAGATATGCAGACGATGCCACCCTAATGGCAGAAAGCGAAGAGGATCTAAAGAGCCTCTTGTTGAGGGTGAAAGAGGAGAGTGCAAAAGCTGGTTTGAAACTCAACATTAAAAAAACGAAGATCATGGCATCTGGCCCCATCACTTCCTGGCATATAGATGGGGAAGAAATGGAAGCAGTGACAGATTTTACTTTCTTGGGCTCCAAGATCACCGCAGATGATGACTGTAGCCATGAAATTACAAGACGCTTGCTCCTTGGGAGGAAAGCTATGGCAAACCTAGACAGCATATTAAGAAGCAGAGACATCACCTTGCCGACAAAGGTCCGTCTAATCAAAGCTATGGTTTTCCCAGTGGTAATGTATGGCTTTGAGAGCTGGACTGTAAGGAAGGCTGAGTGCCGAAGAATTGATGCCTTTGAACTGTGGTGCTGGAGAAGACTCTTACGAGTCCCCTGGACTGCAAGGAGGTCAAATCAGTCCATCCTAAAGGAAATCAACCCTGACTGCTCATTGGAAGGACAGATACTGAAGCTGAAGCTCAAATATTTTGGCCACCTAATGCGAAGAGAAAACTCCCTGAAAAAAACCCTGATGCTGGGAAAGTCTGAAGGCAAAAGGAGAAGGGGACGGCAGAGGATGAGATGGCTAGATAGCATCACCGATGCAATGAATATGAACTTGAGCACTCTCTGGGAGAGAGCAGAGGACAGGAAGGCCTGGCGTGCTATGGTCCATGGGGTCACGAAGAGTCAGACACGACTTAATGACTGAACAACAACAACAACAAAGGTTTCAACCTATTTGATGCTCCCAACCCTTTAACAACCGTGTGACCACAAAGGAGTGGGGGAGTTCCATTGCCCCTTCCTCCTTTCCTGCGGTGGAGCCAAGTGAGAATCCTTCTTATTTCATCAGGTGGTAGAGGTGGCGATGGGTGCAGTCATATAGAACTGCCTTATATCAAGTCAGACAAGTGGTCCATCTCGCTCAGTATTGTCAAGACTGACTGGTGGCAGCTTTCCAGGATTTTCAGAGAGGAATGTTTCCTATCCCTGCCTGGAGATGCCCAGGAATGAACCTGGGACTGTTCACATTCAAAGCATGTGGTCCTCCTCTGAGCGATGGCTCTTCCAAAGAGGGGAGCAAGATAGGAGAAGCAGCGGCTCCATCTCCCACTGCAGCTGCAGGGTTGTTAAAGTGACAGCAAGGTCCCCTGGGTTGTGATCTAGCTGCCTTATAAACAAGAAGTAGAGCAAAGGTACTGTGAAGAAAATGCACCAAATGGCCAGGGTATTTGATCATGCAACAGGAAATGTATTGAATGGGCACTGCAGTGATGGTGCTGGATCCTGGTCTCTTGTTTGAACTCTGAGGGATGAGAACAGGTGTGCTGATTCAGATATGCATATGCACCTTGCAGAAGCACCTTGGATAGCTCCTTTAGAGTTCTGACTGAAACCTGGAGCGGATTCACCACCCCCACTGACATTGGGAACTACCAGCCTCCACAGGACGCACTGAACATGCTAGATAGAAGTAAATATGTGAAATGTGGCAATGCATACATGAGGCATGAAATATTATTGGAATAAGTTTTCCTTATATGTGCATTAGGTTGGCTCCTTTATACAGTGTGTGTTGCCTGAGTGCTTGAACTGCAGACTCCTGAGAGAGAGGATGGCTTATGCCACTTGTATTGTGTTTGTTGTGCAAACATATTGTACTATCATGTTAATTTGGATACATATATTGGTCCCTAGTATGAACTGGGCCTTCTGGCTAAGGTTCAATAGAACAACTATTATAAAGATATATAAAGTAACCAGTAAGTGAAGAAAGATTCCCCTGCAACCAGTTTTGAGCATGGCTGGGTTTTGAGGAAAGTTAGAGAAAGGGTGGGGGATCATGTTGGACAGTTTAATGTGGATCTAATAGAGCAAGTTGGAAAGAAACCTGAGGAGCAGTTTGGCTTCTTGAACTCAGATGGTTGGATTTTAATGCTCTGCAAGGTTGGAGCTTTGGAACAAATAACCACTGTCTATTATCTCTGAGAAATCCTGTAGGATGGGTGGAGTGCCAGATGACTGGAGGAGGGCTAATGTTGTCCCTATCTTCAAAAAGGGAAAAAAGGAGGAACCTGGGAACTACAGACCAGTCAGTCTGACATCAATCCCTGCGAAAATTCTGGAGCAGATTATAAAGCAATCAATCTGTAAGCACCTTGAAAACAATGCAGTGATTACTCAAAGCCAACATGGATTTGTCAAGAACAAATCCTGCCCGACTAATCTGATCTCATTTTTTGATCAGGTAGCCTCCATTGTGGGAGTGGGATCTGTGGGAATGCTGTGGACATAATATATCTCGACTTCAGCAAAGCTTTCGACAAAGTGCCCCATGATATCCTGATGAGCAAACTAGCTCAAAGTGGGCTAGATGAAACAACGATCAGGTGGACCCACAGTTGGCTACAGAATCGGACTCAAAGAGTGCTTCTCAGTGGGAACGTCTCAAACTGGGGAGAAGTAACGAACGGGATACCACAGGGCTCAGTCCTGGGCCCAGTGCTCTTCAACATTTTTATTAATGACTCGGAGGAGGAGGTGCAGGGAATGCTTATCAAATCTGCAGATGACACAGAATTGTGTGGGATAGCTAATACCCTGGAAGACAGAAACAAAACTCAAAGTGATCTTGATAGGCTGGAGTGCTGGGCAGAAAACAACAGAATAGGGATAAATGCCAAGTTCTGCACCTAGGAAAAAGAAACCAAATGCACAGTTACAAGATGGGGGATACTTGGCTCAACAATACTACAAGCGAGAAGGATTTTGGCATTGTTGTAGATCACAAGCTGAATATAAGCCAACAGTGTGATGTGGCTGCAAAAAAGGCAAATGCTATTTTAGGCTGCATTAATAGAAGTATAGCTTTCAAATCATGTGAAGTACTAGATCAGGGGACTGGAAACAAAACCCTATGAGGAGAGAATGAAAGAACTGGGCATGTTTAGCACTGAGAAGAGAAGTCTGAGGGGAGATGTGATAGCACTCTTCAAGTACTTGAAAGGTTGTCACAGAGAGGAAGACAGGATCTCTTCTTGATCATCCCAGAGTGCGGCACATGGAATAATGGGCTCAAGTTACAGGAAGCCAGATTACAGCTGAACATCAGGAAAAACTTGCTGACTGTTAGAGCAATACAACAATGGAACCAATTACCTAGGGAGGTAGTAGGCTTTCCCACACTGGAGGCATTCAAGTTGAAATTGGAGAGCCATCTGTCATGGATGCTTTGACTTGGATTCCTGCATTGAGCAGGGCAGGGGGTTGGTCTTACAGGCCCCTTCCAACCCTATTATTCTATGATTCTAAGCTGGCTGTTGCATAATACCTGCTTAACTTGTACAGATTAATATATACATTATGAATATTTTTGCAAAGGCACTGTTGCCCCAGTCTAGCAATCTGTTGCAGTGTGTGAGGCTCTAAAGTTTGAGCTCTCTGGTCCTGAAGTGTTTCCTCGTTCACGTCAGTGCTGCCCTCTATATTAAAGCGAATGAGAAAGCTGGCATGGGAAGAGCTCCATGTACATTGCAAGACAAATTGGTATCAGACTGGGGTGCATAAATGTCCACCAATCACTGCTCCAGGAAAGTGATCCTACCAAGCTTACCCTACATCTCTCAGCACTGTCCACAGAAGGGGATGCGAAGCACTGTTATTACCAATATTGCATTGTTCACCGCCTATAACGCAATGGACTGAAGACTTAACAACACTAGCAACATTTGAAAGTGTGGTATATAGGCGTAACTTGCAAGTGGACTTACAGGCAGATATTTGGTCTGCTTTTACTGAAGTTTATGTCTAACCTTTTTTTTCCCTTCCCTTCCTCCCCGCTTCAAATGTTGTAATGTTAGAAACTGAGGATTTTGAATATGTTGTTGTATTTGTATTTCATTCTTTTTTTTCTTTTTTTAGGTTTTGTAATGTTTTCAGTTTGTTTTGTTCAGTAAAAAGTCACACTAAAAGATTAATTGGGGGGGGAAAAACAGTAATGCATTGTTATGGTTTTAGATTGTTCATGTCTTCAGTGGTCTTGGAAAAATGGCACCATCCTTTATAATACAAATCCAAAGTGGAAGAAAACAAGGGTCAACATCTGAGAGTCAGTTCGTTTGCAAATATTTTCCAACTGTACACAGTAGCACCAGTCTAGCTGTAGTTAATCGCATGGTTAAAGCCCTTTCAGAAGTTTCCTCCACTCATTTTCTTCACACCTTTTCAGACCTTCCACTGAATGCATGGAAGTCAGGGGTGGGGCACAAACCAGTGGAGACATTCATAGGGTTGAACACATGCAGTAAAAGTCTGAAGAGGGCTTAAATCTCATTAAAAGCAAGTTGTTCCATGGGATTTGGTCATGACTAACCTTAGGTGGATTGATACTAGAGAGGCGTTATTAAAGTCAGTCTTGGCTTTCTTGCTTTCACCTTTGGTGAGCAGATATTTTCAACTTTCAGTGTAATAACCGATGGTTATATATATCACTTTCCAACTACCATTCCTAGAGCAGTCTATAAGCAGGATATCATCCAGATAAATCTATGCTTTGTCATCTTTTTGTGTCTCTGGAAATATATCAGTCTCTAGTGAAATAGTGTTTGTCAACTCACAGCAACACTAAGTAATATTGGAGGAAAAAGGAGAAATCCCAAGCTCAATTGAAAATGCAGAGTGGAAAACAAAGAGGCAGACGATGAAGACAGACATAATATTTTCAGCGTTCCTAAGGAAGTTTGATAAGTGCCCTGTAAATACATGTACATTTTAATGTTCTGGGGTGAGCTCTGGGAAAAAAAGTGCTTCCAGACTCTCAGGGAAAAGCTGAGTGTGGGTTGTGCTGTTGGCTAGTTGCTGTGACTTCACCAACATTTTCAACTCTGGAGAAGTTTTTCATTGGTTTTTGTTTTTTTAAATGTTCGTGGTTGTGAGGAGGTGGGGGGCAGGGAGAGGAATACAGCAAAGGATGTCTGTATACGTATCTATGCTACTTTAAAAGATTAAAATATAAATAGGAGGAGAGAAGCAAGACTGAGAGCTGATCAGGGCGAAGAACCTATTGCGTCAGCTATGACAAGTATTACATCTGTCTTTACCCAGGCTGAAGTGTGGGTACCTGCTACTTTAAAAACACGCATGCCTTTGTGCAGTTGAAAAGAAAGACAAGACAGAAATCTCTTCAACTCCAAACAAGCCACAGAAAATAGCAGCACGGCACTATCATTCATTCTGGAACTAATGATATGTGAATGGAGCCTTCTGGCTTTTTGTTATAGTTCAAAGGACACGAAGTTGTGACATGCCTCCCGCTCTTCTATCCCGGCCTGACCCCCGCCCCCAGGTTCCCAGTCACACTTTATAGAATTGATAGGTGAATGAAGTTTTAGAAACCCAGGTACATGCCAAACCTTCAATTCTTTGAATATCCCAGGGTTGAATGCTCTGCTCTGAATCTCATCCGGTTACTTAAAATATAAAAAATCTATACTTCCTAGAAGCCAGTGCAAAGGTTTGGAAGAGCAGCAGAGATAAGATAAGTTTTCCCCTGTATAGAAGCCCTTTCACCTCAGTGGGGCTTTGCTTATATAATGAATGGCCAATGCAAGAGGTGACTCTCTGCCACTGATGTTATGTATCAAGTGAGGCTTTTTGTTTTTGTTCCTCATTCTCCTTTCACGTGGCAGACTAATGTGCTCTGGTTGTTGAGAATCCCAGTGCAGCTTGTGAATGAAACAGCCTCAGGTCCAGGAAGCAATCAAAATATACTTAATAGGCAACACACACACACCCCTCCCTGTGTGAAAGAGGACATTTAGCAACTGCTGCTCTTCTCACTCCTGCAGCACAGGGTAACGTGTCAAGCTGCCCAGCCAAAATTCCCTCATCTGTCCAACTAGTAAAAGGACAGATGCCCTTTCCTCTTCTGGATATGACCACCCGTCGTCCCAGTAACATTGGAACCTTGAACCTTTACAGTACCTGTGGGCTTGTGATTCAGGCTTGGTCTAAAGATGCAGCAGAATGAGGTAGTAAGAAACCCAAGATGACAGAGTGGGCTGTACCACTTCAGATTGCAACTGGGTTTGCCATTTCTGAATGTTCCCCCATATTTTAAAAAAGCCCCAAACTCCCTGCAAGCACAACATCAGTGTACAGATGAGAAAGCTTCTAGCACTGCCTGTTTCCTGCCCTATTGCTTTTCTTCTTGCATGAAACGATATATGTGTCAGGGTGGAAACTGAGCCAATACAGCCCCAGAGCAGTTCTGATTCTGAGGAGGAACAGCAATCCGTGGGAGAGGAGCTCGCTCATCTCTCACAAGCACAGCAGCTGGCAGAGATTCCTCCTGCCAGCATTCCTGGGATAGATAGTGACCCTGGCAGTGAGAGAGCGCTGGAGGGGGGCTTGCTGGACACTCAGTGCAGACTCAGGGAGCGACGACAGATGGAGGGCGTAGAAAGGAGGCATAGTGCTCACTTGGTGCGCAAACAACGGTCGCCACCCGAGGACCCAAGGGAAAGAGGGAGGATCTCTCCCTAGTCCATAAGTTCAGGGTCTTCCGTGGTTCTCCTTCAAACGGGGACCAACTGCCTTACCTGGAGCTTAGGCTACTCTGCTATCTTTCCCCAGTGCTGTTCCTTGCTTTGTTGCTAGTGATTAGTATCTGAAAGAGTCATAAAGTAATAGAGGAATAAAGTCTCGGAAAGAATTCCTCATCATCTGTGTCCTGAGTTGGCTATTGGTGGGGACTGCAAGAGGCAGCTAGGGCGCTCCTGACAATATGCAAGAGGGAAGGGGGAAAAATGATTCCCCACCTGCAGCCTGAAGTGGTACAGTCAGTTCTACCATCTAATTCCCAACCCGTCCACTGGGTATGGAGAGCGGGCCTACTCAATGAATTGTGTTCATTGCAAAAGATTGTAGTCTAAGAGCAGTATCCAACGGAAGTGTTGCATATATGTAACTGATGTAGCACTAGCATAAGTGACCTCTAGCACAATGGTAACACTGTATGTTAGTGAGACAGGTTTCCCCGGAAAACCCATTGTGCCTGCTTATGCTATTAGCATTGCGCTACAGGTTGCTTACATGAGTGCTATGTCAATTGCATAATTGCAGCAGCCCCATTGGATAATGCCCCAGGTTAGCAGCACCCTGCTTATAATTTAGACCAGCTCAAGAAATAAGGGCAGTGTTTTTGTGTCATAAGAAGAACCATACTGGATCAGACCAAGGGTCCATCTAGTCCAGCATTCTGTTCACACAGTGGCCAATTGGCTGCACACAGGAAACCCATAAACAGAACATGAGTGCAACAGCACCCTCCTGCCCATATTCCCCAGCAACTGCTGTACAAAGGCATATTGCCTCTGGTACTGGAGGTAGCATATGGCCATCAGGCCTAGTAGCCATTGATAGGCTTCTCATCCAGGAATTTGTCTAACTCCTTTTTAAAGCCATCACTACGTCTTGTGGTAGTGAATTCCATAGTTTAAAAATGGTCTGTGTGAAGAAGTACTTTTTATCTGTCCTGAATCCCTCACCGATCACCTTCATGGGATGACCCTGGGTTCTAGTATTATGGGAGATCAAGGTGTGAGGGATCAAGGTGTGAAAGAACTGCCTTCTGTCTTGGTTGGAAGTCAATAAAAGCATCACTTTTAAGTAGGGATAGATGAATTTGTCAATTTTGGTTTCTCTTAATTTCTCATTTTCGCAGTGTTATGTTTGGTCATCTTCAATACTGAGAATTTTTTTTAAAAAAATATTTACATAAAAATCTAGAAGCATTTTTGTGCACATTTCTCCTAAAACATGCATTTTTGCCTGAATGTTTGTCCAATATGCACATTTTTGAGCAATTTACCTATGTATGCATTTTGCTTTCTAAAAAATTATTATTGGAGAATTCTACTGCAAAATTTGGAGAAGTGTGAATTTTGAAGGATAACTGAAATTTGGTTCACATACTGGTTCAAAAGTTTGAAATTAGGTAAGTTCACATTAAAATGTGAACTGAACAATTCCATTCCCATCCCTACTTTTAAGTGGACAGTCACCTGCAGCAGAATTATAGGGCAAGTGTGTTGTCCAATAGGGCTCTTTAGTTGTTAGCTCCTCCACATGTCTCTTATTTATTTATGTATTATAAAAATTCTATGTCACCCTTCAGTGGAAATTCCAAGGGTGGTTTACATAAGAGGGGGAAAAATACAAAAACAGTTTAAATACAGGTGGAGCAAATCCAAACAATTACAAAACACAAAGATGAAAAAGGCAACAAGGCCTTAAGAGCAGGTAAAACCAATCAGAAGGGCTAAAATTACGTCTAAAAGGCCTGGGAAAATAAAAAAAGGTATTTTACGGGCATTGAAGGGTAACAAAGTGGGTGCCAGGCAGACTGAATGCATGAGGGAGTAGCAACCTTGCTGCTGCCCACCAGCCCTGTTCCCAACATTAATTGCACCCTGCTCCCAATCTGTGTGCATTCATCAGAATGTCAGCAAGCTCTCCACCCAGTTGGAAACCCAGAACTGTATTGCAGAACTGTATGCATTGGCCAATGTAGCATTCTCTGTCAGGTTCTCTGTTGTTGTTGCTATTATTATTATTATTATTATTATTATTATTATTATTATTATGGTGGTGGTGGTGGTGCATGGTGCTTTACAAGAGGACAGGTCCCTGCCCCAAGGATCTTACAATCTAACATAATTTCCAGTGTTCCAAACATGCGCACATTGAGGGATAATCTTACTAATGAGAGCTAGTGCAGTGCAATGGCATAGGAGTGTGAACTGGGAGGTCCCCCGTTCATGTCTCACCTTGTGTATGAGCTCATTAGGTAGCCTTAGGCAAGGCACTGTCCCTCAGACTCAGCTCTGCCCACCCTAATCTATACTAATTCTGGCCTATTGTGTTGTAAAGTGAGGGGTAAGCAACGTGGTGTCCATGGGCAACAATGCACTCCCGGACACTTTTCTTGGTGCCCGCCAAGGCACCTTATCTCTACCCTTTTTTAAAACTAACACATTTTCTTACTGGCAGCTGGGTTTGCTATGAAATACGTTTCTGTTGGTGCGGAAAACTGAGAGCTGAAAGGAGTTGTTTAGTGTGTTGGGGCTGAGACCCCACCTCTGCCTTGTATTCATCTTCGTGGGAGGTTACTTGTCCTTTGCCATGCCTCCCATGACAGCCATTTTGTAGTGGTGCCCAGGACAGTTTATCAAATTGCCAAATTTGCTCGCAGCCCCAAAATCTTGCCTATCGTTGTTGTAAAGTATTAATGAGAGGGTATTGTCAGGGTTGGAACTGAGCCCATAGAGCCCCAAAGCAGCTCTGATTCTGAGGAAGAGCTACAACCCATGGGAGAGGAGCCCGCTCATCTCTCAGAGGCGCAGCTGCAGGGAGAGGGCCCCCCCTGCTGGCATTCCTGAGAGAGATAGTGACCCTGGCAGCGAAAGAGCGGGAGATCGGTTGTTGCTAGACGCAAGGCGCCGGCGCAGAGAGAGGCGTGAGGTGGAGGGCGCCGAGAGGAGGTGCTCAGCCCGCTTGGTGTTACGGCAACGGCTGCGCCCTGATGCCCCACGGGTAAGGGGGGAGCCTCCCCTCCTAGCCCATAAGTTTCAGAGCTTTCCCGCCCTTCTCCTCAAAACGGCGACCAACTGCATAGATGGAGCTTAGGTTACCTTGTTAAGATACCCTTTGCAGTTCCTTGCTTAGTCGCTGGCAAGTCGCATCTGAAAGAGTCATTAAGTTGTAAAGGAATAAAGCCTTGGAGAGAATCCCTTTTGTCTGCGTCTTGTTTGGGCTACTGGAGGGGACTTTTAGAGGCAGCTAGGGCGCTCCTGACAGGTATATGTGCATACTTTGAAAACTAAAATCTCAAAAACAAAGAATGCTAGGTACTATATATGATAAAAGTGCCTTCAATGGTTAATTTAAACATGGTGGTGCAAGGTTCAGTCCCAACAGTTGAGAGGTGTGTGGCTTTGGTTACCTAACTATGATGGGTGGGGTGGGAGGACTGTGCACATGCTCAGAGCATTTTGTTCTTTACTGTTCTGACTTCATATGTTCAAAGGCCGAGTGCTGGCGTTCCATCCAGGGTTGGATGGAACTTGTGAGCCTTGACTCAAATTAAGCCTGGGAAGGCATGTCTGGTAAAATATCAAACGTAGCCATTGTAAGTTCAAAGGGGGATTTGCTAACTTATTTTTTGCAGGAGCTTCCACTGGGGAGGAAAAAGAAGGAGGGAGGGAGAGAGCGCTAATATTTAATCGTGACTGTGGATGTTTGTCAAGAAAATTAGTTACATCACCTGCTTGCTGATTCCAGATGCTTAAAAAAGCCTTTGCCCTCAGAGCTGACTGCCGTCCAAGAGTTAAAATAAGATTAACGGTGTGGTGAGTTCTAGGGGGACATGCCCTGCAGGGCGAGCACTAAATAAGGCTCCCTCTGCCCTATATAGTGGCTGTGAGTTGGCTAGGAAACCTGGGCAAAGGTTACAGAATTTGCATTCCATGGCAGACTAGATACTAGGACCACGTGCTGAAGATCAGCCAGGAGTTGGGAGGCTGGAGATGGTGTGGACTCAGAAAAGCAAAAGCAAAAGCTAGAATACATATTCTCACAGAACCTTTTGGTTTACCGCAGTTTCCTAAGCTTTTCGGCATTCACCAACTCCTGTAGTTCCACTTCATATAACTGGAAATCCTTCCTTGATAATGTGAATAGTGGAGAAAGACAGAGAGAGGTCGATCTGCTCTTTTGTTGCTAATCACTTTATGTGCTTGTAATCATCTAGTCTAAACCCATATTTATTCTTGCACAGGAAATAAATATAGGAAGCTGCCTTATACTGAGCCAGGCCATTGGTCCATCTAGCCCAGTATTGTCAACACTGACTGGCAGCAGCTTTCCAGAGTTGCAGGCAGGAGTTTTTCCTAGCCTTACCTGGAGATGCTCAGGATCAAACCTGAGACCTTCTGGATGCAAAGCAGGTGCTCTACCACTAAGCTGTGGCTGGGTGACCAGCCAGATAGGCGATTAATAAATCTAATAATAAATAAATAAGCTATGGACCCTCCCCAAAACATATTCAAGAGATCCACTGCTTGGAGCTGTGAAAATGGGATTCTGACTGTTAGGTTTGGACAGGCCTAGACTAGGGTGTGAGGCCAGAGGAGAAACGTATCTTTCCAAAATTGGACTGGAGGCAATAGCCCTTGCTAAATGAGCCAAGCCCTGCTCCTGACTTGAACCCATAAATTATTGTAAGAACTCAAACTCTGAACCATCATGGAGCTCAGCTATTCACTGCAGCTATGACAAAAGTGGTTGAGGCCTAACTGTAGAAGCGATCACATAAGACTTATTTCTACAAAATGCATTTTGACTCAGCTACAGCATCCAAGGGTGTTCTTGTTTAAGCTTGGACTATTGTTTAACCCAAACTCCTTTATGGGGGCTCAACATCTCATGTACTTGGCCAGGCAACCTAACTTTTACACCCCTGTTTATTGTAACAAAGTTGTTTTAATACATCTGGTCATGTTTGCTGTGACCACCCCTCTCTATCTTCTTCTATGGGGTGATCACTTTTGAATCGCCAAAAAAGAGGAAACACATCACCAAAAAAAGTGGGCAGCGATTTGCATAAAATTTGAATATGCTATGTATCAATGCAAATTCAGAAATGAGCATTATAATTTAAATAGAAATGCAGCACACCTCACCATTGTGCAGAAGACTGTGACCTGGAGATCCATGTGCCTGCCTGTTCAGTCTGCTGTCCAGTTGCTAACTGGTGACAGACAGCCGTTTTTATGGTTCTTTAACTTTAAACTGGAATTGAACAGGACAACCCTCCAAATACAGAATGGTCCTCTGGCAGCCCTTCATAGAGAAGACTGTCCTGTATAAAAGTGGACACCCTCATCTTTTTGCATTCATGAAATATCATACAAGTAAGTGGGTAGATCGTCTTTATTATTCCCACTTAATAGACAGGGAACAGAACGGAACAGTGAATGAATTGCTAAAGATGCCTGGTAATTCATGGCTATGCTGGAATTTGACTCTAGCCTCAGGCCCAAAGGAAATTGTCCAACCACTAGACTACACTGCTTGACTCTGTGTGAGCAGGAAATATCCTCAGTAAAGAGGTTCTGTTCTTCCTCAGTACAAAATAATCTTGAGATTAAAGCTGTAATCCCAAAGCATACTTTTGGGGGATATGGAACCTGCTGCACTTAGTCACCTCTTCCTGTGCATCAGCTGATTTAGGACTGGGGTGTCCATTGCAGGACCAGGTTTGGGAGACTGGATTCGTTTTGGTTGTTGTTCCTAAGACTGCAGTCTGGGTGACCTTCAGATGTTAATTCTCCTATCTATTCCTCAGTTACTTCATCTATAAAGCAGAGGTTTATGACACTACTGCCTCACAACAGGGCTGAGAGTCTGAATTCATTAGCGCTTGACAAATGATTGCGAGCCTGGGACTCAGGTTGCTAAGGGAGGGAAATATTATTCTGGTCTCAAGTGGCAATTTATAGGTTCATCAGGCATTCAGATACCAGGCAAACAAAAGAACTTTGACAGACTGACAGGCAAACATCTTCGGCATAGAGCAGAGTATAGAGTTTAAGGACCCCCAGGGCACTCTCCAAAGAAGCAAAGAGGATAACTACTTTTATCCCCTGGCTAATATTTTTTCTTGTCTCTATAAAACACCTTTCAGTATCCAAGACTGTGTGAGCTACTGTTTAGAGGTTGTTGGCCATTACTAATTCATTTTGTAAGGTGTTTTCAGACAGCATGAAAAGAGCGGAGCCAATTTAACAACCCCGCTGTATTCTGCATTGTGTGATAAAGCAACAAAATGGGAGCCAAGAGCTCTGAAATTAAACCTCCGGCTGTGCTTGCTCTGTTACAATGACATTCAGCCATCCAAAATGAAGAAACGGCATTTTATATAGATATTGTATCAACGTCTGCTGGGTGTGGGGAGCTCAGAAGGGCGGGGGAGAGTCCCTGAAGAGTTTCAAAGCTACATAATTTGAAAGAAGCCACATGAGAACGTGTGATATAGAAGAGAAGGTAAAGAGAAAGGCAGCAATGGTAGCAAAAAAGGAGGGGAAAATGTCACAAAGGCTGCAGTTACTTGTTATGTTTTGCCAACACCAAATGGCTACAGCAACAGATGTCTGTGCCTTTCTGAGGGGTGTGTTTTCCCTCCAGAATGCTGTGAAAAATTGCATTGCCTTCACTGAAGCTGCACTAGGCCAAAGCCCTCTTCAGGCATTCAGTTTTAAAAGTGTGTAGAGGGATGCATGCTCCGCCCCCCTCCTCCTGACCTCCCCATGCTGACGGGGAAGGTCTGCAGTGAAAGTGTGACCCTGTTCAAGTGTATACAGTTACAGAGCTCTGCAGACCCCAGTTCCCTCTACATCATTTTAAAGCCGAACACCTGAATAGAGCTCAAGTGTCTTCAGAAATATAGTCAGGCAAATCTGTGGATTACAGTTTAGCAGCACAGTCTTGTATGTGTCTGTTGAAAAGTAAGTCCCAGTTAGGGATGGGTAAGAATGTTGTTTCAGTTCATTTTTGATAAGAATTTACCAAAATTCATAAATTTCTTCATTTGGACAGAAAGAACTTGAGATTTAAAAAACTGGCACTGACAGATCTGAGATTTATCCATCCAGGCATAGGGCTTTGAGTGCTTAGCTCTTAAAACTCTGGGTTTGAATCCCTGTGTATTCAACCATGTTAGTGCTGAATTAGGGTTGGCATCTCTTTTTTTCTTGACTGTCTCCTCATCTTTAACAGCTATATGGCAAGCAAGTATAACATGGCCCTCTCCATGCTAGAAACAGCTGTGCCTTTTCAATTTAGCCAGTGCAGATGGGTGACGATTTTGCCTCAGTTCATTTTCGATCAGAATTGACCAGAATTCACAATTTATTCTTATTCAAGAAGGAAAGAATTTGAGATCTGAAAAATTCAAATGCAAGAGAAAGTGAAACTGACAGAATGGTCCATCTGTAGTCCAGTTGAATTGTGTAAGGCTTACTCCCAGGTAAATGGCAACAGGATTGCAGCCTTATCCAATTCAGTTCTGTGTATTAGTTCATGTAGGGGACTGAATGGTGGTTTTTCCACACTACGCAGGGGGGTAAAACCTACTAGAAATGGCTGGGGTGAGCCACAGCTCCCTTCGCCTACAACAAGATGCTGCTCCAGAATGGAGGAGGGTTCACCTAGGAAGGTGGTGGGCTCTCCCACACTGGAGGCATTCAAGACGAGGCTGGACAGCCATCTGTCATGGATGCTCTGACTTAGATGCCTGCACTGAGCAGGGAGTTGGACTCAATGGCCTTGTAGGCCCCTTCCAAACCTACTATTCTATTATTCTGTGATTCACCACTACTGCAACAGCACCCAAGGTAGATGCTGAACTAGGTGTCAGTGCTGATGGAGGAGTGTGCTGGAGAAGGAGCACTGAATCATGGGATCTGACTGTCACTCAGAATGTATACAATCTGATAATTCTGGACACATAGCGTTTTACCATTTTAAAACTTGGCTCCATTGAAGTTACTATCAATTTGGTAAACTGTTTAGGTCAGCATGTCATTCACATATCAAGGCATGAACTGATGGCCTTTCCTTAGTAGACTGTTGGAAGTTTCATTGCCTTATGTTGGCTGCAGACGTTTCCCAGCAGGCGTCTCTGATACAGCAGTACTGCTTCTTTGCATGGCTACACCCCTGATATATGTGAAGAGAAAACTCCTTGGAAAAGACCCTGATGCTGGGAAAGATTGAAGGCAAAAGGAGAAGGGGACAGCAGAGGATGAGATGGCTAGATAGCATCACCGATGCAATGAATATGGACTTGAGCACACTCCAGGAGAGAGCAGAGGACAGGAAGGCCTGGTGTGCTATGGTCCATGAGGTCATGAAGAGTCGGACATGACTGAACAACTGAACAACAACAACAACAACAACAACCCCTGATATAAATGCCTTGTTTGTTGTTTCCCAGAAGAAATAAAATGCTGGACTAGATGGATCTTTGGTCTGATTCATCAGGGCTCTTTTCATATCTGGAGGCAACCTGGAACCTCTTTTTTTCCTGAAAAAAAAAAGCTTCCCTGGCCTGCTCCTCAGGTCCTGCTACCTTGTTCTAGGAAACCTGTGTTTGTAATAACTGTTGCTGTCTCTTGCCTTCTCTTTACCCCCTTTGCATGTGCCTTCTTCTTGCCCTCATCCACAGATGAATTCCTTGGCTAATGGCCTCAGTTCATCTTGACATTGGTTGTTATCTGGCACAGATGGGCCCGGCTAATTGACACGAGCGTGTTCAGACTTGGTACATTGTCTTCAGCATAGAGTCAAGCTACACATGATGCACTATTTTTTCTTTCTTTCTTTCTTTCTTTCTTTCTTTCTTTCTTTCTTTCTTTCAATACTTCTATAGAGCTTAATATATTAAAATCCTTAAGTGGTTCACATTAAAAGACAACACAGCAATATAACAGCCCAGATAAAATAATAAATAATTAAAACATTAAAAACGTTTAAAAACAGTACAGTAATACTCCAACAACAACAAAAGAGTAGCAACAGTTTCCTTTACAGGTCAGAGAAAGCCTGTGTGTCTCTTTTCAAGAGACATTTGATACTTGCCTCCATTTCTGCCTCTTGAACCACACATGGGAAAGCATTCCAAAGGGTTGTGCCACCACTGAGAAGGCCTGCTTATGCACTGCTACCTGGCAACATTCTCTTGGCCAGTGGAATGACCAGTAAGTCCTCCTCAGAAGATCTCAGGCGGGAAGACTGTCATTTTTGCAGCTGTCGGTATATCTAAAATCAAAGGTGATTTGAAATAGACTCTTTTACAGCTTCTGCAGGCTAAACTTTAGGGGTAGCATCCAGTACTGCTGCTCAGCCTTCACTGGTTCTGTTGTGCTTCCAGGACCGACCACTTGCATGATTCTAGACGTAGCCCCGCAAATGAGCAGAAATACTTGTTTCTGGAATAGGACCAGTCAGTGGAGCTCCCTTCTGCAAGCTCCACTGATCTATGGCCTTCTGGAAACAAGAGTTTCTGCTCATTTCAGATTTCTTCAGGAACCTCTAGGCTCTCATTGCACGAGTGGTAGGTCCTGCTAGTACATGGACAGCATTGGATACTGCCTCATGTATTGTGAGAGGCAAGTCATAATTTTTCATCCTCTGGATTTACTTTATAACTCCCCCCCCGAATATGTTTCTGCATGTGCAAAACATCTGCTGATGGGAGTTTGCATCTCCAACAGTGCTAACTCTCAGCATAATTGATTTTGTTCATCTTATTATGTGAACAAGACAAGATCTTATAATGATTTTTCTTTCATAGTAACACAAGTACACTTTGCTGTACCTGTTACAAACAGCATTGCTCTGGGATATCCTGTCTTGAAGTCACCAGTTGCAACCCTTTTTGGAAGAATGAAAAATAGCTGAATAAGTAGATGATACTGAACACCTTGCTGACAAGTGTAGCTCCTTCCAAAACATGTGTGGTTTAGTGGTTGTACCATACCTTTCATCTTAAAGTGTTCTATTCCTTGTACATTTCTACTTTTTTCTACTGGGTGTGGAATTCTTATTTTTAAATTGTTGAAATGTTCTTTTCAGGGCAGGGTGGAAATGTTTTGGCAGGGAAACGCGCAGGGAAAATGTGCACGGCAATTTCCTGTGCTGTACCTGTTCTCTCTGGATCAAAGGGGGGATTTGGTTCCCTGAGGGCTGCCGTTGAGCTGACAGCTTTCACCAGCATGAAATGTATTGCAAGCCACTCCCACTGCCAATCACTTTCTGCAATGTGCCTTTTCAGACTGTGCTGTAAGAAAGGTTATGAAACAGAACTTGGAAAAATCTCATAGGAATTGGCCTCTGCTCCTCCTCCTCTTGTTTCATGCTTCTGAGATTGTCAGGGGTGTGGCTTTGGAAAGAAAATCGCGCCCTTGGGCACTGCAGTCAAGTCCTGGTAGCCTTCACAAGGTGCATTGCTTAATAATAAGCTCTCTCCCACCACCACCGAAGTAGCATCTGAACATAACACATTATTGCAGGGCAACCCTCACATCTCCCCCCCCCCCCCACACACACACATTTAAAGCGATATTAGCAGCAGGACAACTAATGATCCTATTGCAACAGAGCTCCACCATGTGAAATACATGAAGCACTCACAGGGATATTTCATCCCTCTGGCAGCACACCAGTCCCAGGTTTTTAGAAGAGCAGAGCCTGCTCAGATGATTATCAAGAACAGCCTTCCCTAACCTGGCACCCTCTAGATGTGTTAGACTACAAATCCCATCACCCCAGCCAACATGGCCATTGGCCACACTGGCTGGGGATGATGGGGTGATAGCCCAACACATCTGGAGGGTACCTGGTTGGGGAAGACTGAAATGCAGGTAAAATGACATGAACTGTTCATACCTTTGCATCCTTTTATCTTTGCAGCCTAATCACATCATCACAGCAGTATCTTTTACAATACTCATCCTGAGGTATTCAGGTCTCTGGCATCTTGATGCTCTTTATTTGTAAGCACTTAGACGGTGCTCTGTCTGTGCATTGCTTGGATTTTCTCAAATGCCTAACTGTGTTTCAGGATGTTGAGGTGAAACTCTGTATATTCTGTATAATACCACTGCTGTGCATTGTACCTTGAACTTAGAATGGGTTTATTCAGGGTTGTTTTCCAATGCCTTTAGGGGCTTCAGTTTCATTCATCTTGACTCCCCCGCCCCATTATTTTTGGGAGCATTTTCATAGAATCGTAGGGTTGAAAGGGACCTTGGTGATAGTCTACTTCAATTCCCTGCTCAGTGCCAGATATGCAATGCAGGATGCAGCACCAGTATTCCTGACAGATGCCCATCCAACCTCTGCTTAGATACTTCCAGCAAAGGAAAGCCCACCACCTCCCAACACAGACAGGTCCACTTCCAAACAGATCTCGCTGACAGACAGGACATTTCTCCAAATGTTTAGCTGAACTCTGTTTCCATAGATTCCCCACCTACTGGTCCTAGTCCTGCCCTTTGGAGCAACAGAGGACAACTCTGCTCCATCTTCTGCATGGCAGCCTTTCAGATATTTGAAGACTTTTATCATGTCCTCCCTTAATCTTCTCTAGGCTAAACATACACAACTCTTTCAAAGGTTTCTCACAGGACTTGGCTTCCAGACCCCTTGCCATCCTGGTTTATTTATTTATTCCATTTCATTTTTATACTGATTTTTATACCAATAGCCGAAGCTCTCTGGGCAGTTCACAAAATTAAAACCACAAAAATACAACAGAAAATATAATATAAAATATAATAGAACTCCCTCCCTAGGGAACTCTGCCGTGCACCCTCTTTCAGGAGCTTCCGCCACACATTAAAAACATGGTTGTTCAGGCAGGCATTTGGGGTGGGTTACGGTATTTTTTCCCCTTCATGGATCACTGCCTTGTTGTGGCGAAGGGGCTTGCGTAACTCAGTGAAGCCATAAGCTATGCCATGCAGGGCCACCCAAGACGGACAGGTCATGGCGGAGAGTTCTGACAAAATGTGGTCCACTGGAGAAGGAAATGGCAACCCACTCCAGTATTCTTGCCAAGAAAACCCCATGGAACGTAGCACAAGGCTAAAAGATATGATGCCGGAAGATGAGCCCCTCAGGTCGGAAAGTGTCCAATATACTACTGGGGAAGAGCAGAGGGTATTTCCAAGTAGCGCCAGAAAGAGTGAAGCGGCTGGGCCAAACCCGAAAGGACACTCAGCTGTGGATGTGTCTGGTGGTGAAAAGAAAATCCGATGCTGTAAAGAACAATATTGTTTAGGAACCTGGAATGTCAGATCAATGAATCAAGGTAAGCTGGAGGTGGTCAAACATGAGATGGCAAGATTGAACATCGACATCTTGGGAATCAGCGAACTAAAATGGACAGGAATGGGCGAATTTAATTCAGGTGACCATCATATCTACTATTCTGGCCAAGAATCCCTTAGAAGAAATGGAGTAGCACTCATAGTCAACAAAAGGGTGGGAAAAGCAGTACTGGGGTACAATCTTAAAAATGATAGAATGATGTCAGTATGAATCCAAGGCAAACTATTCAACATCACAGTAATTCAAGTCTATGCCCCAACCACTGATGCCAAAGAAGCTGAGGTTGATAGGTTCTATGAAGACCTCCAACGCCTTCTAGAACTAACACCAAAAAAAGATGTCCTCTTCATCATAGGGGACTGGAATGCTAAAGTAGGAAGTCAAGAAATCACCAGGATAACAGGCAGGCATGGCCTTGGTGTACAAAATGAAGCAGGACAAAAGCTAATAGAGTTTTGCCAAGAGAACACGCTGATCATAGCAAACACGCTTTTCCAACAGCACAAGAGATGACTCTACACATGGACATCACCAGATGGTCAATATCGAAATCAGATTGATTATGTCCTTTGCAGCCAAAGATGGAGAAGCTCCATACAGTCAGTAAAAACAAGACCTGGAGCTGACTGTGGCTCAGATCATGAGCTGCTTCTTGCAAAATTTCGGCTGAAATTGAAGAACGTAGGGAAAACCACTAAACCATTCAGGTATGACCGAAATCATATCCCTTATGAATATACAGTGGAGGTGAGGAATAGATTTCAGGGATTAGACCTGATAGAGTGCCTGAGGAACTATGGATGGAGGTCCGTAACATTGTTCAGGAGGCAGCAACGAAATCCATCCCCAAGAAAAAGAAATGCAAGAAAGCCAAGTGGCTGTCTGATGAGGCTTTACAAGTCACTGAGGAAAGAAGGGAAGCAAAAAGCAAGGGAGAAAGGGGAAGATATATCCAACTGAATGCAGAGTTCCAGAGAATAGGAAGGAGAGACAAGAAGGCCTTCTTAAATGAACAATGCAAAGAAATCGAGGAAAACAATAGAATGGGAAAGACTAGAGATCTTCTCAAGAAAATTGGAGATCTCAAGGGAACGTTTTGTGCAAAGACGGGCATGATAAAGGACAAAGAAGGCAGGGACCTCACAGAAGCAGATGAGATTAAGAAGAGGTGGCAAGAATACACAGAAGAACTATACAGGAAAGATCTGAATGTCCCTGATAGCCATGATAGTGCGGTCACTGAACTTGAGCCGGACATCCTAGAGAGCGAAGTCAAGTGGGCCTTAGGAAGCATTACTAACAACAAAGCTAGTGGAGATGACAGTATTCCAGCTGAGCTTTTTAAAATCCTAAAAGATGATGCTGTTAAAGTGTTGCATTCAATATGCCAACAAATTTGGAACACTCAACAATGGCCACAAGACTGGAAAAGGTCAGTTTACATTCCAATTCCAAAGAAGGGCAACGCCAAAGAGTGTTCCAACTACCGCACAATTGCACTCATTTCACGTGCCAGCAAGGTGATGCTCAAAATCCTACAAGCTAGGCTTCAGCAGTATGCGAACCGAGAACTACCGGAAGTACAAGCTGGGCTTCGAAGAGGCAGAGGAACTAGAGATCAAATCGCCAACATTCGCTGCATCTTGGAGAAAGCAAGAGAATTCCAGAAAAACGTCTATTTCTGCTTCATTGACTACGCTAAAGCCTTTGATTGTGTAGATCACAACAAACTGTGGCAAATTCTTAAAGTGATGGGAGTACCAGACCATCTTACCTGTCTCCTGAGAAACCTGTACGAGGGTCAAGAAGCAACAGTAAGAACCAGACATGGAACAACCGAGTGGTTCAAAATTGGGAAAGGAGTACGACAAGGCTGCATATTGTCACCCTGCTTATTTAACTTATATGCGGAGTACATCATGAGAAATGCTGGCTTGGATGAATCAGAGGTCGGAATTAAGATTGCTGGGAGAATTATCAACAACCTCCAATATGCAGACGATACCACCCTAATGGCAGAAAGCGAAGAGGATCTCAAGAGCCTCTTGTGGAGGGTGAAAGAGGAGAGTGCAAAAGCTGGTTTGAAACTCAACATTAAGAAAACTAAGATCATGGCATCTGGCCCTATCACTTCCTGGCATATAGAAGGGGAAGAAATGGAAGCAGTGACAGATTTTACTTTCTTGGGCTCCAAGATCACCACAGACGGTGACTGTAGCCATGAAATTAAAAGACGCTTGCTCCTTGGGAGGAAAGCTATGGCAAACCTAGACAGCATAGTAAGAAGCAGAGACATCACCTTGCCGACAAAGGTCCATCTAATCAAAGCAATGGTTTTCCCAGTAATAATGTATGGCTGTGAGAGCTGGACTATAAGGAAGGCTGAGCGCCGAAGAATTGATGCTTTCCAACTGTGGTGCTGGAGAAGTCCCCTGGACTGCAAGGAGGTCAAATCAGTCAATCCTAATGGAAATCAACCCTGAGTGCTCATTGGAAGGACAGATACTGAAGCTGAAGCTCAAATATTTTGGCCACCTAATGCGAAGAGAAAACTCTCTGGAAAAGACCCTGATGCTGGGAAAGACTGAAGGCAAAAGGAGAAGGGGACGGCAGAGGATGAGATGGCTAGATAGCATCACCGATGCAATGAATATGAACCTGAGCACACTCCGGGAGAGTGCGCAGGACAGGAAGGCCTGGCGTGCTATGGTCCATGGGGTCACGAAGAGTCGGACACGACTGAACGACTGAACAACAATATGGTATTTTTTAGAAATATGATGTTTTAAAGTAGAATTTTATTGTTTTAAAATTGTATTTCTGTACATCGCCCAGAGAGGCGGGGTGACTGGCCAGATGGGCGATTAAGAAATTCAATAAACAAACAAACAAATGATTAAAACTACAGAATAAAAATACAACCAGAGTAAAACTAGCAGCAGTGCAGATATTTAAAACTCAACAGCAGATTTAAGACAGCAGAGCTAAAAAATCCCAAGAATGTTAAAATGCTAAAAATGCCTGGGAAAACAAAAAGGTCTTCACCTGGTGCCAGAAAGTATACAACGGAGGCACCAGGCAAACCTCTCTAGGGAGTTTGTTCCACAAATGGGGTGCCACAGCAGAAAAGGCCCTGTTGGCCACCTGCCTTAAGTCTTTTGGCAGGGGCTCCTGGAGATGAACTTAGGATGGACCCTGAAGATGGACTTAGGATCTGGGCAGGTACATATGGAAGGAGGCGATCCTTCAGGTAACCTGGCCCCAAGCCATTTAGGGAGCAATCCTAACTAGATAGGCGGCCGCCTCCGAACTCGGAGGCAACCGCCTATCCAAAGCAAGGCAGGAGAGGCATGGGAGCGGGGGAGATCATTCCTTCTGTGCCTTTCCTGCCTTGCTATTTTTTGCTAGACAGCCGTTTTTGGCAGTCTAGCAGTGGGGGGGGCCGACAGGGAGAGGAAACTGCCATATGACACATAGGATGTGTAGGATATGCTCATATGCTCGGAAGAGGAGCGTGGAGCGACTAAAAAGGGGTGGAGCTGGGGGGTGTTCCGGGGTGCAGAGACCAGAGCTGCACGTATGACACATAGGTTGTGTCGTACGCGCAGCTCTGGTCTCCCTGCCCCAGAACACCCCCCAGCCCCATCCCTTTTCAGTCGCTCCATGCTCTTCTTCTGAGCGCTGAGGACAGGGCTTCTCTGTTCTGCCTCTGAGGCATGGGCTCCAAGGTCGGTTCCGAAAATGAGCATATCCTGTGGCCCCTCTAGACAGTGTCTAGCCTAGCGGCCATAGGATTGCTCTCTCCAGGCTTTGAATGTTAATGTCTTCTCTTATCCTCCAACTTATCAATGTCCTTTTAAAAATGTGGCAGCCAGAACTGGACACAGTTCTCCGAATGCAGCCTGACAAATGCAAAATAAAGTGGAACTATCACTTCCTGTGATCTGGACCCTATTCTTCTATTAATGCAGGTCAAGATTGCATTAACTTTCTTAGCTGCCACATTGCATTGCAGGCTCATATATTCAACGTGTGATCCACTAAGACACCTAGGTCCTTTTCACATGGACTGCTGCCAAGCCAGGTCTCCTCCATCCTATACATTTGCCTTTTATTTATTTGTACCTAAATGCAAAACTTTACATGTATCTCTGTTGAATCTCATCTTGTTAGATTCAGCCCAGTGTTCTAGCCTGTTTAGATCATTTTGAATCATATTCTGTCTTCTATGGTGTTGGCTATCCCTCCTAACTTTGTGTCATCTGCAGATTTGATAAGCAAGCCCTCTATTTATAGTCATTTATAAAAATGTTGGATAGCAGAGGGCCTAGGATAGAGCCCTGCGACACTCCACTTGATACCTTCCTCCAGGAAGATGTTGACCCAGTAATTAGCATTCATTAAGTATCGTTGCTCAACCAGTTTTGGCTCCATCTAATTGTAGTATTGTCCAACCCACATGTTACCATCTTGTCAACAAGGATATCATGGTAAACCTTGTCAAATGGTTTGCTGAAATTAAGATATACTACGTTCACAGCATTCCCACAATTTACCAAACTAGTCACTATCAAAAAAGGAGAGGATGTTGGTCTGGCATGAACTATCCCTGACAAACCCACGTTAACTCCTAGTAATCAATGCATTATTCTCTAGATGTACACAGACTGATCACGTAATTGATGGTTTTTTAGCAGATAGGGCAGTATATAAATGTTAATAATAAACAAATAAATATGTTCAAGAATTTTGCCCAGTATTAACATCAGGCTGACTGGCCTTTAGCTTCCTGGATCTACCTTTTTTCCTTTCTTGAAGATGGGGACAACATTTGCCCATCTCCAGTCTTCCAGCACGGCACCTGTTCTCCGGGGCTCTGAAATAACATCTGCAAGCTCCAGTATGCTGCGCTGGAGTGGGAGGCCATCTGCATCAGACAACTGCTTAACTGCTTTACAGCCTGCATACCACATCCTTGCTGCAAAACACACCACATCCACAACAGCAAAACACCACCACAAATAGAAAAACTAAGATGTCATGGGAATCATGTTGGCTAATTTTGTGTATTACCATATTTCAGTTCAGGTTGGGGATGAATCTATGATGAGCTTCTCTGTGTGAAGTAGTGCAACAAGATAGCAGCTTGACTTAGGGCGCAATCCTATCTTGATAGGTGGCCACCTCCAAACTTGGAGGTGAGCGCCTATCCAATGCAGGGCAGGAGAAGCACGGAGGGGATAGTGCCCTCGGTGCTTCAGCAGCCCTGCATTTATCGCTAGACAGCCAATTTCGGCTGTCTAGCCGTGGGACCTCAGTGTGCAGGAAGTGGCAGCCGGTCGACACGTAGGATGTTGTACCAGCATTTCCGACTTCCCCGCCCCGACACGCCCCCAGGAATGCCCCATTTTTGCCATTCTGCGCTCCTCTTCCGCTCCTCTTCAACTGGATCACACTGAGGGCTTATGTAGTTCCTATGAGGCAGCGTGAGAGGGGGTGGAGTTCAGTTCTCAGGGAACCAAGCTATCCTATGGCCATCTAGCCACTGACTAGCGGCCATAGGATTGCTCCCTCCATCATCTAGCATACTTTCAAAATATTGGGACTACAAAATTTGACTATGCTGTAGTATAGGACTATGCACATTTATCTGTATAACATTATTCAAATACATCCCTTAGGGCGCAATCCTATGGTAGGATTCGGAACTTGGAGGCGACCAACTATCCAATGCAGGGCAGGTGGAACATGAGAGCAATAGACCTCAACAATAGTGTTTGCAAGTATCCAGAGTAAAGAACCCTTCTGCATTTTAGAACAAGAGATCAAACGGCTTCTAATAGCTCCTGAGGAAGGAAGCATTCCGAAACGTGTCAAGTGTAATAAATTTTGTTTTCTCGAGCACCAGAGCCTGTCTCCTCCTTTTTTACTGTTCTTCTTATAACTGATCATAAACAGTGAATGTTAAAATTGACAAGTAGACACCAGCTAATGCAAGCTTTTTACTACAAGCATTGCAAGCTTAGCTATTCAAATATTAGTAACATATCCTCAGAAGAGACTGCAAATGTTTTAACTGAACTGAAGGTTTAACATGAATTGCAGACTGGAATTTCAGTAGATTTTTCTTTAAACTATATTTTTTATGAAGCATTTCAGGAGTTATAAATCCAAAGAAAAATCGAATAGACTGAAAATGGTACAAATGCTTTTGCTTTAAATAAAGTGACTCTTGGCTTCTATTGATAACATTGATGTACTTACTAGTATAGGTTTATACTGGATGTGGAAAGGAGGGATGAAAACCTTGAAACACATAAATAAAAACAGATATTTTTGTTTCCTTTTTGCAAAGAAATCTCTCACTCACTTTAATTTAAAAGGGATATTATTCTAAATATAAACTGTAATTATTCCTGGGGTAGCATGTGATCTCGATGACATTCAAAAAGACTGATTTTCATCTTACAGTTAATGGGAATCCAGCTTTAATGTAAGATAAGTGTTGCTCAAAAACATAAGATACCGTGGATGTAAAGTTTTTGACATGTTAAGTTTGAGTAAGAACGTTAGAACAGCCATACTGGATCAGACTGAGGGCTTATGTAGTCCAGCATTCTAAGAACATAGGAAGAGCCATGCTAGCTCAGATCAGTCCAGCATTCTCTTCCCACCATTGCCAACCAGGTGCCCCTAGGAAGCCCACAAGCCAGACAGGAACAAAACAGCAACCTCCTCCTTGTGTTCCCATCAAATGGCATACAGAGGCATACTGCCCCTGATACTGGAGGTAATATATAGCCACTGATAGCCTTATCCTCCATGATTAACATTTACTCAAACACTTTACATCAGATTTAAGCAAGCCCCTGTGGGCCGTGGTGGAAACATATCATGAGCCAGTGGCAGAAATCTTAGTTTTATGTTTGGAGGGAGCTAATTTTAGATGATTTACATAAACAGCATATCAAAACTATCATCAATGTGTCCTTTATCCACAACTATAGGACAAATTGATCATTGTTTCATTATTCTGAGTGCAGCATCAAACACTGTTGCTTGCTGAAATCTGCAGGTTCTATATGCCTAACGCTTGCCCCTTAAAGGTGTGTTATTTCCACCAGCTAATGGGCATTTCAGATACGTATTTGTATATATCCATGATGGGGAGAGGAATTTGGCATAGTAAGTACTCATATGAAGTACTCACAGTCATATGAGGTCCCAGGGCATAGTCTGAAGGCACATGATGCAGCCACCTTGCTGAAGCTGAGTAGGTCTGGGTCTGGTCAGTGCTTGGAGGGGAGACTACCTGGGAACCACATGTAGCCAACTTGAGTTCCATGATGGAAAAAAGGTGAGATATAAATAAATAAATAAATAAATAAATAAAGGCAGTTGGAGTTCTTTCTTTTAGTTGATCCCATCCCCCACCCCCACCCCCACCTCCAGTGGTCAACCTGCATTCCCATCACTACCAATTTACTTGGCTTGATGTTTGGAAGAAAAAAGACCATCAGTGGTTACACCATAAGGCTAGCTGCTTCACTGCTCCTTCCCTGTCTCTGCTTCTTAGATTTCTGAATTGCCATAAACATTTGTGTTGGACTTGGAGGAGGGGGATGACTGATCTACAGAGAAGTCATCATGTCATGCCTATGCAGCAAGGATGTATGGATTTTGTAAAATCTGTTCCCTCTGCATTTCGTGGATTGTCAGGTGCCTTTCGTTCTGTCATCCACTCATTGACGGAATTGGATTTTTCCAATTTCCCAAAGTTGCACAAATTCACATTTGTGCAATTTTATTTATTTATTTATTTAATTTCTATACCGCCCAATAGCCGAAGCTCTCTGGGCGGTTCACAAAAATTAAAACCAAACACACAATAAAACAATTTAAAATATATAGAATATTAAAACCACAATATAACAATACAACCACAATGTGCAAATGTGCAAATCCTCCCAAAATGCGCATTTTCATGCGTTAGCCTAGGGGGAAATGTGCATTTTTGGTTGGGTTTTTTTATTTTACATATTTTTCTATGACTAAATTTGGGTTAAATTCTGGAAAGTTAAAAAAAAAAAAACATTCCATAAGTCCACAGAATCTGTGTGACTCGGGAAAAGCCAGTCCACTGTGGAATTTGTCAGTTGGATTCATAGAAATCCAAACTCATTTGATTCTGTTGCAGATTTCTCCAACATCCCTACTATGCAGACAGAAAGACTACACCAGTACATTTTGGCTTTCCTTTCATTGTGCTCTAACCCTCTGTTGAATAGAAGAATGAAATCTACTTTTTTGAGCCACTGTGAACCATCTGGCTCAGGATCTACTAGACAGAATTCCAAAATCACTATTGCACCTTTGGAAGTGACACAGTAGTGTGCAAGCTGAATCCACTAATCAGCATCACATGGATAGAACTACAGTAAGAAAGAAAGAAACATCACAGTGTTAACATTGGATGCATTGCCCATCCCCACTCTGGGAAATGTTTTGATGCAAATGCCTTGAAGTGAAAGGTAAGGAGATGATCATTTTGTCCTACTGGTGCAGCATTTTGACATGGGAATTGGGAACTGATTTTCACAATAGCCCTCCCTTTCTGGCAGTGAATTTCTTGACATCCCTGACTATACAGACAGCCAACTGAAATACTGCTTGGCTTGGAAGGTTGTAGAGCTGGCGATGAACTGAGCATGGAACAGGCAAAGGTTCTGAAATAGAGGCTTCATATATTGGTGTCTCCTGGGAATATTGCTGGATATTTATCCAGCAGCCCCTAATTAGACAAACTTGCTCTAATGGCTTATACAGCACATGAGATGTATGCACATTCTTCACAGATTTTTTTGAAATGGCTCTGTGTATAGTTGCAGCTTTTCTTGTCCAACTCGGTCCTTGTCTACACATTCAGCAGAATGAGGTGGTCAGTTTCTGAGGTGGTAGAGTGGGCTGGTCCACTTCAAGCTGCAGGTGAGGAATCCACATTTTTGCATGCTCCCATGTAAAAGATCCCTGGAAGTAAAGAAATTATTACATACCAGGGAGAAAGATGCTAGCCGTATTGGTCTATTTTTCTGTTTCAAAGAGACATGTTTGTTTGTTTTGCTTTTACAGAGGGAACCATTCAAAAAGAGGACCCTGCACCTTCTGTATGAAGTGGTACAGTCAATTCTACCATCTTAAAAACCTAAGAACCTAAGAAGAGCCATGCTGGATACGACCAAGGGTCCATCTAGTCCAGTATTCTGTTCACACAGTGGCCAACCAGATGCTCATGGGAAACCCACAAGCAGGACTTGAATGCAACAGCAGCACCCCCCACCCATGTTCCCCAGCAACTGGTGTACCTAGGCATACTGCTCTGATACTGGAGGTAGCATACAGCCATCAGGATGAGTAGCCATTGATAGCCTTCTCCTCCAGGAATTTTTAAAGCCATCCAAATTGGTGGCTGTCACTGCATCCTGTGGTAGCGAATTCCTTAGCTGAACTATGCACTGTGTGAAGAAGTCCTTTTATCTGTCCTGAATCTTCCACCAATCAGCTTCATAGGATGACTTCGGGTTCTAGTATTTTGAGAGAGGGGGACAAATGTCTCCTTATCCGCTTTCTCCACAGCATGCATAATTTTGTACACCTCTATCATGTCTCCCCGTACTCGCCTTTTTCCAAGCGAAACGTGGGACTTGGAACTTGGGCCACTCAACAATGCTGCATGTGTGCTGGAGAGAGGAATTTGGTATGGTACCTGCATATATGAAACCTGCTGGAGATCAGCTCAATTTTTACTGTTTTTTTTTCTCTTTCTCTTATTTATTTATTTATTTATTTGATTTATTAAATTTTTTAATCGCCCATCTGGCTGGTCACCCAGCCACTCTGGGCGATGTACAAGCATATAATAAAACAGTTTAAAACAATAAAATTCTACAATAGTGGTCAATTGGCCCTCCCATCACCTTAAAAAGCTTCAGTGCCATAGATGGGATGGGATTTGAGAGACCTATGGGGATACCTGGCTTGGTCACTGTACATGTAAAAAAATAAAATAGGGATGTAGTGGGCGCCCAACTGAGTCTGGGGATTCATCAGGCTCCCCCTGCCCGTGACCCCTGGACTGTGCCCACCGAGACGCTGTCCTTGCTTGCCCCCCACTCGTGCCCACTCCTGCTCTCCAGGACTCAGCGTATAATCCCGTATTAGAGGATTATACCTGTAATATTGCGCTTATTTAGCTTTCCCAGCTCCAAACTGTGCATATTTAAATATGCACATTTTTTAACTTCCTGGTTTACGTAGCAATCAAAGGCGCAAAAATGGTGGGCACTCACTGAACAGGATTGCGGTGAGCCCGAGGAACTCGCCAAGCTCATGGGTGGCCTGAGCGCAGGTCCAGGGGGGTGCAAGTGGGGGTGCCGCTTCGGCGAGCGCCCAGAGAAACCGAGTTAGGGTGAGTTCTTACATCCCTATGTGAAAAAGATTTTGGGATTACAGTCAATCACAAGCTGAATGTGAGTCAGAAGTGTGATACAGCTGCAAAAAAGGCTACAGTGATTTTAGGCTGTATTACATAGAACCAAGTCATGAACAGAGATGTGAAGGCCTAGAAAAAGGCCCACAGCCCCACCCCCACAACCCCTCTCTCCATGTTTTTCCCCATTTTTCCAAAGGAGTTTTGGAAAATTGGGGGAGATAAAGGTTTATTTCTAAAAAAAATTCTGTTTGCCCCTCTGAGAGCTTTTACCTGAAGAGCTGCATAGAAATCCACTAAATAAATACATCAGTTGTGAATGTTTCACTGTTTGTGATCTACAACTCCACCTCCCTATCCTGTGCAGGATAGGGAGAGCAGTTTTGGAAAGCAAGTATCTGGGAGCAGGCTACTTGAGGGAGCACCTTCTCCCATATCAACCTGCCTGTTCACGGAGATCTACAGATCTGGGCCTCCCAGCTGTCTCGTCACCTGCACAGGTACATCTGATGGCAACCAGGGGGAGGGACTTTCCATTGTGGCACCCAGCCCTTGGAATTCTCACCCCCCCTTGCAGTGCTACAGGGACCATCATGCATGGTGTTTAGGTACCTGTTGAAAACTGATCTGTAATCCCAGGCATTTGCTGATTTTAATGCCTAGCTTGGTAGATTTTCTTTGTTATTGTATTTATCGTTGTATTTTACTGTAATTGTTGTTTTACTGCATTTTGTACACCACCCTATGATTGGATATTGAAAGGAGATATCTATCTATCTATCTATCTATCTATCTATCTATCTATCATCTCTATCTCTATAATAAAAAGAGAGCCCTGGTTATGGGGAAGCATAAAAGCATTGTAAACAAACAACTTTTGTTCAGCCCAATTAATGTAAACTCTGTCTTAGTGAAATGCCTGTCTCCCCTCATTGCATACAGACACAGCGTTCTCCAGCCCTTAGCACGCATTCTCTTCACCTTTTTTTTACTTTTAAAATCTCCATTCATACTCTCATATCTCTTTCCCCCTGGCCCTAACAGCTTCAGATTGCACAGAAAATGACAGCTGTGGAGGAAAAAAAATAAGCAAAAATAAAAATAATAATTTAGAAGACCTCAAAGAGTCCTCCTGATAGCCTTGGAATGGCTTGATGGAGCTCAACCTTAAAGCGTCACAGCAGGGAGGACAGGCCAAGTTCCAGCTGAAACAGCCACAACAGGCTTTTTTTTTTTGGTGGTGATGACAGTTTGCTGGCCCTGGTAAATTCTCTCCTCTCCTATGCCCAGAAAAGGCCATCTCTCAATGGGGTCGATGTCAGCTTCCACAGCTCACTTGGCCATTTAGTTGTCAGTATGCTTGTCCGAAACAAAGCCTGGAAGGAGATCCAGAGGCCTTCTTCACTCGTTATCATTATTAATGTTTTGCATTCTAGCTATGAACTTTGGCCATTATCCTAGGCACTGAGTAACCACATAACTAATGGGATGTGGTCCCTGTCCAAAGAATTTACAGTCTCTCTAAGGCTCTACACCTAAAATCGTATAAGCTGGATGCGAACTGACAAGCCAAGAGATTAAAGATGCAATAAAAGTGCTTAAGAAAACTTAAGTAGTCACGAGATAAGAGGGTGGGTCTGCCAATGAGTCAGCAGACTTAAAAATAAATAAATAATGCACACCCAGGGTTAGGAAGAATGGTCACATTTCCCAAAGGAGAGATTCGTAAAACACACCTCAGTAAATGGGTTTAAGCCCTCTACCGCTCCATCGTATAATTATTATATGGAAATGTAGTTCAGAATGCAGATGGCAGGACAGAGGGAAATAGGACATTTCCAAGGGGGCTGTTCAAGAAGATGTATCTGACTAGAATGGGGGTTTGGTTTGCTCTGCCCTGGAAGTTGGAACAGACACAGTGGCTGTACTGTGTAATAAAAGCTTTTTGTGTCCCCTCTGACTCACCAGTCATAAGGTCAAATGCCACCAGTATTAAGGCAAACTATTATCCACATCAAAGAGGCTGAATATTAAGATGGGAAAAGAACTGCTTGTGAGACAAATAGCATTAGATAATGCCAGGGCTGAAGACTGTAGTGGGAGGCAGGGTTGTCACATTTCCAAGTGAGGCTTCAAATAAATGAATGGAAAATACGTTATTTCCTTGTGGTTGTTGTTCAGTCGTTCAGTCATGTCCGACTCTTCGTGACCCCATGGACCATAGCATGCCAGGCCTTCCTGTCCTGCGCTCTCTCCCGGAGAGTGCTCAAGTTCATATTCATTGCATCGGTGATGCTATCTAGCCATCTCATCCTCTGCCGTCCCCTTCTCCTTTTGCCTTCAGTCTTTCCCAGCATCAGGGTCTTTTCCAGAGAGTTTTCTCTTCGCATTAGGTGGCCAAAATATTTGAGTTTCAGCTTTAGTATCTGTCCTTCCAATGAGCAGTCAGGGTTGATTTCCTTTAGGATTGACTGATTTGACCTCCTTGCAGTCCAGGGGACTCGTAAGAGTCTTCTCCAGCAACCACAGTTCAAAAGCATCAATTTTTCGGCACTCAGCCTTCCTTATAGTCCAGCTCTCACATCTATACATTACTACTGGGAAAACCATAGCTTTGATTAGATGAACCTTTGTCGGCAAGGTGATGTCTCTGCTTCTTACTATGCTGTCTAGGTTTGCCATAGCTTTCCTCCCAAGGAGCAAGCGTCTTTTAATTTCATGGCTACAGTCACCGTCTGCTGTGATCTTGGAGCCCAAGAAAATAAAATCTGTCACAGCTTCCATTTCTTCCCCTTCTATATGCCAGGAAGTGATGGGGCCAGATGCCATGATCTTAGTTTTTTTAATGTTGAGTTTCAAACCAGCTTTTGCACTCTCCTCTTTCACCCTCAACAAGAGGCTCTTTAGATCCTCTTCGCTTTCTGCCATTAGAGTGGTATCGTCTGCATATCTGAGGTTGTTGATAATTCTCCCAGCAATCTTAATTCCAACCTGTGATTCATCCAACCCGGCGTTTCTCATGATGTACTCCGCATATAAGTTAAATAAGCAGGGTGACAATATGCAGCCTTGTCGTACTCCTTTCCCAATTTTGAACCAATCGGTTGTTCCATGTCTGGTTCTTACTGTTGCTTCTTGACCCTCATACAGGTTTCTCAGGAGACAGGTAAGGTGGTCTGGTACTCCCATCACTTTAAGAATTTGCCACAGTTTGCTGTGATCCACACAATCAAAGGCTTTAGCATAGTCAATGAAGCAGAAATAGATGTTTTTCTGGAATTCTCTGGCTTTCTCCATGATCCAGCGAATGTTGGCTATTTGATCTCTAGTTCCTCTGCCTCTTCGAAACCCAGCTTGTACTTCCGGTAGTTCTCGGTTCGCATACTGCTGAAGCCTAGCTTGTAGGATTTTGAGCATCACCTTGCTGGCATGTGAAATGAACGCAATTGTGTGGTAGTTTGAACACTCTTTGGCGTTGCCCTTCTTTGGAATTGGAATGTAAACTGACTTTTTCCAGTCTTGCGGCCACTGTTGAGTGTTCCAAATTTGTTGGCATATTGAGTGCAGCACTTTAATAGCAACGTTATTTCCTAATAACCAGCAAAACTGTCTATAGCTCTATGATTTGTTAGTCTTTAAGGGCATGATCCTATGCATGTTGAGACAGAAAAAAGTCCTACAACTCCCAGCATTCCCCAGTCAGCTGGGGAATGCTGGGATTTGTAGGACTTTTTTTCTGTCTCCGCATGCATAGGATTGCACTCTAAGGTGCCACAAGATTCTTGGTGGTTGTTCTTTTCTTTTTCCCCCTATAACCTTGGGGGTGCCTCCATGAATGATTTACTCTGAGCTGGCTGCGTTTGGAGGTCATTAGGGATATATGACATCATGGCCATCCAGCAGCCACCCTGGAGCTTATTAGGGAAAAACTGGATTTCTTGAGACTGCTAAAGTCCTATTCTTTTCCTTATGTTTGGTTCTCCCTGGTATAGTTGCTGTGTGTCCCAACCCCTGCATTTACCTCAGGTGTGCTAGTCCTGCCCAGGAGTGTTCCTTTTGACCAGGGTCAAGGGGTGTTTCCTGTCTCTGAACAAACCAATTAGCATCTCCTCAGAGGTAACTCCCATTGTGGTCAATTAGGCTTCTCCCCTGAACGCCCACATCGGAATTTACAGAGATCTTCCTCAACTGAAATGGCACAGTTTAAAGCCCAGATTCCCTAAGTGCTATAAAGCACAGTCTCGAGGCTCCGTTTCTCCATTGTTTGGTTTCTTGCCTTTGGAAGTACTTACTTCACACCTTTGCTACAGAGATCCTTCCTGCACAGCATCAAGTTGCAATGGGGGCTGACTTCCTGACCTTGTGTATACTGCTCTCTTTCTCACAACAAACCCATTAGTGTCTCCTCAGAAGTGACTCCCATTGTGCTGAATGAGGCTTGCCCTCTGAATGCCCACATCAGGTTTTATAGAGATCCCCCTGAATTGAATAGACTTTAAAGCACTGATTCCGTGAAGTTTAGCTTTTAGCTTTCTAAATTTTTATCTTTGCTGTTTTAAATCTGTATTTTAAACTCCTGTACTGCTGCTAGGTTTTATTGTGGTTGTATTGTTATATTGTGGTTTTAATGTTCTATATATTTTAAATTGTTTTATTGTGTGTTGTTTGGTTTTAATTTTTGTGAACCACCCAGAGAGCTTCAGCTATTGGGCGGTATAGAAATGAAATAAATAAATAAATAAATAAATAAGTGCTTTACCAAACTTGCGATTCTCCGATTCTCCATGGCTTGGTTTATCGCCATAGGAAGTAACTACTTCACACCTTCTTTATAGAAATCCTGTGGTTAGAAAGGGGGCTGTTTTCCCATCCCTGTGTCCCCCCCTTTCCCAGCACAGTCATATGTGTGCCTACTCAGAAGTAACTCCCATTGTGCTCAATAAGGCTTGATCCTGAAATGCAGGTGCATCTGGATTTTCAGGGGAAAGGAGAAAGGGGGGAGAGCGGGGGGAAGCCTCTCTTATTGGTTGAACAGCCCCTGCCAGTCAGATGACATTCACTCCAACCCCTACCCCCACCAGGAAGTATGTTCTGTGAAGCTATTTTTATTGGTGTGGAGCACTGGCTGCTGGAACCCTGCATGCCATGGACCACATTGCAGCAAAGCTGATTCCTTAAAAAAAAAAAATCTGGTACTCTTCCATTTGCTTCTCCTGTTGTCTTGGAGACACAGTCCTTGTCAACCAAGCACAACTCAGTGTCTATGGGAGCAATCCCAGCCTCAACCGGAAACTGGCTGAGCGGTCTTTGGAAGCAGAGTAAATGCCACTCCACTGGTGAAGAGCGGGGGAAAGCAGGACATATTTGGGGAGGGCCTGAAGACATCATGTGCAAAGTCTCATCCTCTCTGCGACACACCCACAAAAATGGTGTGGCTCTACACCAGCCCCGGCGCTGGCATAGTTAATTCCCTCCTGGGAGGGAAGGATTACGAACAAGCTGCCCCCCACCTGGGGCAATGGATGTGCTGGTTGCTCCACCACTGGCTCTCTCCCCATCCCCACCCCGGCCACACCAGGCAGTAAAGGAACATTAGAATTTCTATGCATGTGTATTTCATTCTCCAATCCTTCATTCGCTTACTGGAGAATAAGCCCAATTGAACTAAATAGGTCATAACTTCTGAGTAGACATGGAGAGGATTGCACTTTAGTGTCTATAAATTGTTAGTATCAGAAATGTATTAGTTGAATAAGAACATTAATGTTTAAGTTCAGAGCCAGTTGCACCCTTATAGCAAACAAACAAAGTCATTAAGTTACCCCTTACCCCTCTTTAAGCACCTTGCCCTACTCCCAGTCATGGTAGCTAAATGAGGATATTTTTCAAAATACATATGTGTTTTTGTTGTTTATTCGGTCAGTCACTTCTGACTCTTCGTGACTTCGTGGACCAGCCCACACCAGAGCTTCCTGTCGGCCGTTGCCACCCCCAGCTCCCCCACGGTCAAGTCCATCACCTCCAGAATATCATCCCTCCATCTTGCCCTTACAAAGGTCACAATCCACCCTGAACACTAGGGGGAGGGGGGTTGAATGGACAGATTTGGGTGGAGTTTGGAGTGTTAGAACTGCACTGATTTAAAAAACAACAGCCCAAGTCTCCAAAGGTTAGATTAGGCCTTTGAGCTGGAAGTTCCGCCACTCCTGCTTACCTAGGAGGAAGTCCCACTGAACTCCATGGTACTTACTTTTGAGTAGATATGCAGAAGTGCCAGGGGCCAGGGCTCACAGGGATGCAACACTGGCACTTGTTAATTAGCAGGGATGCTGATATCATCTACCCCCCCCCTTCCCTGTTTCTTCTGGGCTTAGCTGCAACCCACATAGTAGCTTAGGGGGAAATGAATTTTCTCCATAGCAATATATTGTTCTCTGTTGATCCTGAATGAGCAATTAAGAACCATTAACTTTCCAAAAGACCTGCTCTTGGTGGTGATGAAAACTGCTAGAACTGGTTTATTCATTAAGGTTTATTCTTAATGGATTGACACAGCTGCCTGAATTTTTGGACTCTCCTTGGGGGTATGGCTATGGGGGCTGTCACAATGGGAGCCTGCACTGCAAAATTTACCACCACCCCACTGTAGACATGCATAATGTAGACATGTCTCAGTGGGGAAGTTAAGGATTTGTTTTAACTCCTGTTGAAATCATGGAACCTAAAATTCTTAACATGGGCTGGATTGCACCCTAACATAAATAATATCGATCTCGCAAACTACATAACCGGATTCCTATCACAGTGTGACACTTGGACAACTGCAAAGTACCCCACACTGATAATGATGTGTAGTGAGTTGGTTAATAAGCAAAAGAGTGGACTTCACAGAGTTCTTGGATGCTGGTATTACCTGTGTAATTTAGCTTAACCAGCAGTTTTATGGTTAAGTAAGCAGGCCTTCTACACCAGGCCTTACATATGCCTGGTTACCTCACCCTTTTCTCATACAGAGTGGTGTCTTATCTCTCCCATGAGCCGGGAGGCTTCCACTCTGCCTCCGCCTCCGCCTCCACCTCCGCCTCTCTCTCTCTCTCTCTCTCTCTCTGCAATAAGTTTCCCAGGCTGGGATGCTTTGGGCACCTAAGGGTGAAGGAAGCTCCCCTTCTCCTCAGTGTGTGTGTTTGCTGAGGGAGATAGCTATTGTCTATCAGTTCATGAGCTGCGGGTAGGAACCTAGCAGAAAAGCTTAAAAGATCCAATCCAAAGGCTTTGTGCTTTGGCCTCGCTTCAAGGGGAAAGACGCGTTACCAGGTTGGAGAAACTTTGGCCCCAAGAACAGCTTCCCCATCTGCCTTGGGGACTCAGATAGACATATTACCTTGTGACGAGGGTGCCTGCTTTGTCAACTGAGGGGAGGTGTGAACTTTCTTTGCATGTTTATATTCTGCATCCATTTTCAATCAATAAACTGTTAACCTGATCCATTTGTGATTTGTCTTACTTCAGCACCCATGAATCTGGTTTGATTGGGACCTAATAAATTAAGATCCCATAAATCAACAGGTTTATGTTGATTTCTGTCAGCAAAGGGTAGTTTAGGATGGGTTGTGATGACTGTGGCACTGAGGCCACAGCAAAACCCATAGCACTGCAACTCTCATAGTGATTATTGGACTCTGTATGATGGACCCATGCTATGCCGGCAACAGTTACCATCTCACCTGGCATGAACAGAGAAGGGGGCTTATGGCAGGGATGTGACAGATGAACTCATGTGCAGGACATCCTACAAGCATCATAAAATCACCGTGGAGCTCTTGAAACCTTAAATGCACCTGAAATTGGACAGTAACCTTTGATTATAGGAGGCAGTGTTGAAGAATAGACTTCTTACACTTTCCAAAAATATGTTCTTTTTGCTTTGTTGGTGCTAGACACTGTGTGTGCTGTCACCTTTATATATATCTATACAATGAAGGTGAAAAGGCAGGTTTGCTATCACCACTCTCAAAAGAGATTATGTTGTTATTGTAGATGGTTTAGCAAAAGCATCAGTTGGGAGCATTGCAAAGGTGAAAAGGGCAGACAGAGAATGATTCTTTAAAATTAACTTTGGAATGTGCTATCTCTTCAATTGTACAGCAATGGGCTTGGCCATGTTCACACAGCTGACAAACTGGAAATAGTAGAGCACAGATCTGCACACACACCATGGTAAGAACATAAGAAGAGTCCTGCTGGATCAGACCAAGGGTCCATCTAGACCAGCATCCTGTTCACATAGTGACCAACCAGCTGTCAACCAGGAACCCACAAGCAGGGCACAAGCACAAAAGCACCCTCCCACCCATGTTCCCCAGCAACTGGTGTACATAGGCTCACTGCCTCTGATATTGGAAGCAGCACATAGTCTAGTAGCCACTGATAGCCTTTTCCTCCAGGAGTTTGTCCAACCCCCCTTTAAAGGCATCCAAATTGGTGGCCATCAGTACATCCTGTGGTTGTGAATTCCACAGTTTAACTATGCGCTGTGTGAAGAAGTATGATCTATACTATAGATTCTATAGTATGCCTGAAAGTTGTTGCACTGGGGCTTACTTTTGGGTATGCATGCATAGAATTGAGCTGTGGCTTGTATGCTTGGTGGGGAAACCATTGCAATTGGTAAAAATTACATCCAGCTGTGCCCACTTTGCCTTGGCCATGCCCATGCCCTGCCCACTACTGGAATGTGGCCCCCAAGACCCTTCTCAAAATGGAATTTGGTCCCTGGGTTGAAAAAGGTTCTCCACCCTGATCTATACAGTGTAACATGCAATGTTGGGGGTATGATTTTAGCCCAGTGTCATTCCTTTGACCCTTCCACACTTTTACGCAAGTGGAAGGTTGGCAGAAATCAGTTGTTGTTGTTCAGTCATTAAGGCATGTCCGACTCTTCATGACCCCCATGGACCATAGCACGCCAGGCCTTCCTGTCCTCTGCTCTCTCCCGGGGTGTGCTTAAGTTCATATTCATTGCATTGGTGAAGCTATCTAGCCATCTCATCCTCTGCCGTCCCCTTCTCCTTTTGCCTTCAATCTCTCCCAGCATCAGGGTCTATTCCAGTGAATTTTCTCTTCGCATTAGGTGGCCAAAATATCTGAGCTTTCACTTCAGTATCTGTCCTTCCAATGAGCAGTCAGGGTTGATTTCCTTCAGGATTGACTGATTTGACCTCCTTGCAGTCCAGGGGACTCGTAAGAGCCTTCTCCAGCACCACAGTTCGAAAGCATTAATTGTTCAGCGCTCAGCCTTCCTTATAGTCCAGATCTCACAGCCATACATTGCTACTGGGAAAACCATAGCTTTGATTATACGAATCTTTGTCGGCAAGGTGATGTCTCTGCTTCTTACTATGCTGTCTAGGTTTGCCATAGCTTTCCTCCCAAGGAGCAAGCGTCTTTTAATTTCATGGCTACAGTCTGTAGTGATCTTGGAGCCCAAGAAAGTAAATCTGTCACTGCTTCCATTTCTTCCCCTTCTATATGCCAGGAAGTGATGGGGCCAGATGCCATGTTCTTAGTTTTTTTAAGGTTGAGTTTCAAACCAGCTTTTGCACTCTCCACTTTCACCCTCAACAAGAGGCACTTTAGATCCTCTTCGCTTTCTGCCATTAGGGTGGTATCGTCTGTGTATCTGAGGTTGTTGATAATTCTCCCAGCAGTCTTAATTCCAACCTGTGATTCATCCAACCCGGTGTTTCTCATGATGTACTCTGCATATAAATTAAATAAGCAGGGCGACAATATGTAGCCTTGTTGTACTCCTTTCCCAATTTTGAACCAATCGGTTGTTCCATGTCCGGTTCTTACTGTTGCTTCTTGACCCTCATACAGGTTTCTCAGGAGACAGGTAAGGTGGTCTGGTACTCCCAACTCTTTAAGAATTTCCCACAGTTTGCTGTGATCCACACAATCAAAGGCTTTAGTGTAGTCAATGAAGCAGAAATAGATGCTTTTCTGGAATTCTCTGGCTTTCTCCATGATCCAGCGAATGTTGGTGATTTGATCTCTAGTTCCTCTGCCTCTTCAAAACCCAGCTTGTACTTCCAGTAGTTCTTGATTCACATACTGCTGAAGCCTAGCTTGTAGGATTTTGAGCATAACCTTGCTGGCATGTGAAATGAGTGCAATTGTGTGGTAGTTTGAACACTCTTTGGCATTGCCCTTCTTTGGAATTGGAACGTAAACTGACCTTTTCCAGTCTTGTGGCCACTGTTGAGTGTTCCAAATTTGTTGGCATATTGCGTGCAGCACTTTAACAGCATCATCTTTTAGGATTTTAAATAGCTCAGCTGGAATACTGTCATCTCTGCTAGCTTTGTTGTTAATAATGCTTCCTAAAGCCACTTGACTTCACTCTCTAGGATGTCCGGCTCAAGTTCAGTGACCGCACTATCATGGCTATCAGGGACATTCAGATCTTTCCTGTATAGTTCTTCTGTGTATCCTTTCCACCTCTTCTAGTTCTTAATCTCATCTGCTTCTGTTAGGTCCCTGCCTTCTTTGTCCTTTATCATGCCCGTCTTTGCACAAAACGTTCCTTGAGATCTCCGATTTTCTTGAAAAGATCTCCAGTCTTTCCCATTCTATTGTTTTCCTCAATTTCTTTGCATTGTTCATTTAAGAAAGCCTTCTTGTCTCTCCTTCCTATTCTCTGGAACTCTGCATTCAGTTGGATATATCTTCCCCTTTCTCCCTTGCTTTTTGCTTCCCTTCTTTCCTCAGCTACTTGTAAAGCCTCATCAGACAGCCACTTGGCTTTCTTGCATTTCTTTTTCTTTGGGATGGATTTCGTTGCTGCCTCCTGAACAATGTTACAGACCTCCGTCCATAGTTCCTCAGGCACTCTATCTATCAGGTCTAATCCCTGAAATCTATTCCTCACCTCCACTGTATATTCATAAGGGATATGATTCAGGTCATACCTGAATGGTTTAGTGGTTTTCCCTACGTTCTTCAATTTAAGCTGAAATTTTGCAATAAGAAGCTCATGATCTGAGCCACAGTCAGCTCCAGGTCTTGTTTTTACTGACTGTATGGAGCTTCTCCATCTTTGGCTGCAAAGTACATAATCAATCTGATTTCGATATTGACCATCTGGTGATGTCCATGTGCAGAGTCACTTCTTGTGCTGTTGGAAGAGTGTTTGCTATGATCAGCATGTTCTCTTGGCAAAACTCTATTAGCCTTTGTCCTGCTTCATTTTGTACACCAAGGCCATGCTTGCCTGTTATCCCGGTGATTTATTGACTTCCTACTTTAGCATTCCAATCCCCTATGATGAAGAGGACCTCTTTTTTTGGAGTTAGTTCTAGAAGGTGTTGTAGGTCTTCATAGAACCGATCAACCTCACCTTCTTCGGCCTCAGTGGTTGGGGCATAGACTTGAATTACTGTGATGTTGAATGGGCTGCCTTCGATTCATACTGAGATCATTCTATCGTTTTTGAGATTGTACCCCAGTACTGCTTTTCCCACCCTTTTGTTGACTATGAGTGCTACTCCATTTCTTCTAAGGGATTCTTGCCCACAGTAGTAGATATAATGGTCACCTGAATTAAATTCACCCATGCTTGTCCATTTTAGTTCTCTGATTCCCAAGATGTCGATGTTCAATCTTGCCATCTCATGTTTGACCACCTCCAGCTTACCTTGATTCATTGATCTGACATTCCAGGTTCCTAAACAATATTGTTTTTTACAGCATCGCATTTTCTTTTCACCACCAGACACATCCACAGCTGAGTGTCCTTTTGGCTTTGGCCCAGCCGCTTCACTCTTTCTGACGCTACTTGGAAATTCCCTCTGCTCTTCCCCAGTAGTAGATTGGACACCTTCCGACCTGAGGGGCTCATCTTCTGGCGTCGTATCTTTTAGCCTTGTGCTACGTTCCATGGGGTTTTCTTGGCAAGAATACTGGAGTGGGTTGCCATTTCCTTCTCCAGTGGACCACATTTTGTCAGAACTCTCCGCCATGACCTGTCTGTCTTGGGTGGCCCTGCATGGCATAGCTTATGGCTTCACTGAGTTACGCAAGCCCCTTCGCCACAACAAGGCAGTGATCCATGAAGGGGGGCAGAAATCAGACACACAGATAAATGGGCGCATTTATTTATTTATTTATTTATTTATTTCCTTTCTATATCACCTAATAGCCGAAGTTCTCTGGGCAGTTCACAAAAACTAAAACCACAAAATACAACATAAAACAATATAAAATATGAAAGCTTAAAACTATAAAAGTACATCCTGAATGAAACCTAGCAGCAATGCAGAAATTTAAAATACAGATTTAAAACAGCAGAGCTAAAAGACTAGAGTGCTAAAATGCTGGGAAAAGGAGGAGGTCTTCACCTGGCGCTGAAAGGAGTACATTGTAGGTGCCAGACAACCCTCTCTAGGGAGCTCATTCCACAGCCGGGGTGCCACAGCAGAAAAGGCCCTCTTCCTGTGTACCACACTCACATCATATTACATTTGACATGTGGTGGCAGGTGTGCAGTAGGCCTATACTTCACTGTGTATATGTGACTGTGAACTACTGTCCATACTAACTCAAATTGGCCCCTTGGTATTGAAAACTGCTGTATACAAATATCACAAACTGAAATTTTAAGGAGTACTCCCCCCCCAACAAGTGTGTTTTTATTATTTTTCTTCATGTTCAGTACTAGTTGTAGTTTCTAGCTTCCTTTAAAAAAATATAGTTCCAATTACTTCACTATCTGGTATAGTTTGGGTATTGCTTAGGATTTAATCTGTATCAGTCCACAACTTTATTCGCATGGCTGTCATGGAGGTGCAGCAACACAGTCTAGAAATAGCACATGGTCCCCATTTTGCACTGTAACAGACATCTCAGGCAATGGTAGTCAGCTGAAAGGCATTGCATCCCCCTTTTCCTGTCTAGCTCTATACATAATGGTTGTCAGTGCTGGCTCCAGGTATTGGAGGGCCCTTGGGCAAGTCATCATTAGTGACTCCTCCTCTTAGTAAGTCTATCTTCTCAGCACCATTACAGCCAGCTGCTATTGCTCCTCATCCTTTTTCTCATCATTGCTACCACTTGCTTGGTTAACAGGCAGAGAGCCAAGGAGCAAGGAGGCAGTAGCATCTATTGCTGTTCCTTTGCACCACCACCATCGTCTGGTCCAGACAGAGCAAGAGGCAGGTAAACAAGCAGGTTGCAATGGTAAAGAGGAAGAGCAAGTCTAAGGGGTTCTTGTCAGTGTGGGCCCCTGCTGGATGCCCAACCATGCTTACCCTTGATCCTGGTGTGACAAAATGGCATATTGTTTTATGGTTTAATTGTCTATTATAACGTCTATTTCCGTGGCTGATGTGTTATAACATGTCTTGTCTCTTTAAGGCTTTGGTAAGGAGGGGGGAGGGGGAAATTGGAAAGTTCAGAATTTAAATACTGTGTCCTGATTGGCTGTGGGGTTTCAAGGCTGGGAGAGAGGGAGAATAACAGGAGATGAGGTTTGGTGGCTTGAGGGTTAGAGAGGTCTCTGGGCTCTAGCTCTGAGGGTGGATAGATTCCCTGGGAGGTGGTTCAAATATTATTTTAAAGACTATTATTAGATGGAGTAAAGTAGGCAAGGATTTAAGACTAATGTGAAACAGCAATTCTTTACCACATGATGCCAATCACCTTGTAACATCTTATCCTTTGTAAATAAAGTTTAATTTTTTATTTTGTTAATACAAACCACGTCATTCTTGGTCTCGTTATTAACAGGGAAAAGGTTTGATGATAATAAGAATGTAAAAAGCTAGTGTCACAATATCTACACACACACACAGAGAGAGAGAGAGAGAGAGAGAGAGAAACTGATGGTTCTCTCTGAGCGAAGAGGAGACTGGTGGCAGTGACAGTTTTAAAGGTTTGTAAAAGAAAAGAGGTTTTCTCAGCAGTAGGAGAAAAACACCCCTGTAGTGGATTTTGAGGTTGTTATGGTTGTATCCCTTCCTCACATACTCACTCTCTGGTTTTCCCTAAAGGAAGAGGTTGAGGGAATATAAAGGTATTAAGGATTCTAGAGTCAGAATTTGTACCTGGTGCTGTGGAGATTTTCATGAGGAGTGGTGATGAGATAGTAATCACAAGTGTGAAAAGGGTGGATACGTCACAGCTAGCCTTGATGCTTGCATTCATATATCCTCAAAGTCACCTCTGGATGCTTGGTAATGCCATCTGTGGTACAGCTTTCATGTTATTAAATAATGAAATCAGGAGTTTGTGGTCAGTGCAAATCACAAATTTCCATCCATATATGTATATGGAATTTCTCTACTCCAAATATAACAGCTAACCCTTCCTGATCTAATTTTAAATAATTCTGTGATATGGTTCATGAAACAAATCCCATTGGCTTTATCTGTATAACTGTGTAATTTAATTGTACTGTGTTGTAGTAAGGCTGCCTCCTCATTCTTCTGTAGGGCCTCATGTGAAGTTTGACTCATAAGAGTCACACTCCTATGTCTTTGTTCACATCCAGTATAATAGTAATAGAAGCCACCTTGTGAATTTTTGTTTCATTTAGAACGTAGATGGTGTATCAGCTGCTTCCTCATCTGCACCCTTTTTCTTAGCTCTACATAATGTGACTAGTCAGGCCACAATTGTGGCACTTTCTAGGCCTTTGGTGCATACTTTCCTCCACAATAGCAGTGCCCTTCCTGAGGTTTATCCATTTCCTTTTCAGGTTCTTCTGTAAGTTTAAAAACAGTTGTTGGTATTATCCTTCTCCCCTGTTCCCAGGAGTGATGCCTGTGAATACTGTACGCTTTTATTTGCAGATTCCATTGCCAGGGCAAACTTTAAAGCAGAATCAAAGGTTGACAGTGGATTAGACAGTGACCTCCTCTGCATTTTATCACGATTAATTTCACAGACCAGTCCAGACCAGACCTTAACATCTGTGTCAGATTTGCCCCATAACTGCATTTTTGAAAACGTTTTCTCAGTTCTTCTGCCACGAAAACTCCTACTGCTACCCCAGACCTCTGTTATCAAAAGTTCAATCTAAATTGCTCCACTATTTCACTGGAGGTTGGGTTAAAATGGTCCTTCAACAGTTTTACCAACTCTCTAAAGGATCTAGCTACTTATTTTTCAGGAGTTAACAGATGTCTCTTCAAGCTGAAGGTGGGAGCCTCTCTATACTATTGAGCAGAACTGCTTTCTTCTCAGGGATGGTACAAGCTTTTTTGCCACCTGAAGCAAGAGACTTGTGCTGCTGCTACCTCACCACCCTCCCTCTCGCTGCCACACCCCTGTCCCCACTCCCTTACCTTTGCTGCTGTGCCGTGTGGCTGGAGGAAGCAGCCTCCTGGGTCTTGCAAGGCCTGGCTGAACTCCTGTGGGATCTTGCGAGTCCACTTCTTTCAGCTACATGGCTCTCGCTGAGAGCAACAGATGGCCAGCGCAGGTGCTCTGGACAGACCAGCCAGCTGCCCTCTTGCTGTGGCAAATCCTGCATTGAGAGAGTGGCTGGTGGGGTTATCTGGGGCACCTGCTGGAGGAGGTGGTAGCAATGGGCCCTCCTGGCTGGAGCAGGGAGGGAAGTGGTGCAATTTGCCACTCCTCCAGTTCCACTGCCTGATGCAGGCACATCATCATCATCATCATTTACAGTTCTATGCTGCCCAATAGTCGAGGCTCTCTGGGCAGTGAACTGGGCAGTTCACAATAATTAAAACCATAAAATACTACATGACAAAACACAATATAAAACTTTAAAAGTTTAAAAGTACCATGAAAAACCAAAGTAAAACCCAGCAGCAGTTACAGCCCAGGGAAAGCCTGGGTGAAAAGGGTCATTTTCAGAAAGTGTTTAAAATATGTCATATTTTTAGCCTCCTGAACTGCATGAGGGAGGGTTTTCCAGAGGGTGGGTGCCACTACAGAGAAGACCCACCAACGGGATTCTTCATGGCGACATTCCATTCGTTTTGAAATGACCAGCAGGGCCTCTTCTGAAGATCTTAAATGTCACCTGAGTATATATAAGGGAAGGCGGTTTGCTAGATATCCTGGTCTCAAGGAGCTTAGGGCTTTTATGAGCCTGCGTAATGGTAAGACCGGCCCCGTTTCTTCTTAACATCATCTGTTACATCATTAGCAGTGAAAAAGTGAGTCAGTATTTCACTATACTGTCCCATATTTGCTGCTGTTGATTAAACTGTGACAGAGTCCTCACTGTGGGCAGCCATTTTCTCCTAGCAGCAATATTGCCTCACCCCCACAAAAAAGTGCTCCTTTTCTTGTGCCCTTCTTTGGACAGTCTTAGGGGTTCAGTTCTTTCTTGTCACCATATGTAATATCTTGAACACAGGAATGCTGCAAGTCTTTTAATAATATAAGACGGCTTTATTGAGAATAGCAATAACCAGCTTAACTGCCATGTTCTGGACTGGGCTAGCATGACTCTACAGGAACCCAGAAGGGACAATACTGGGTGTAATCTTATGGCTTAGTCACATGAGCAAGCCTCGGGGTCATCCCCCCCCCCCGATCCTTTGACATGGCCACGAGGAGAAGATTGGCAGTTTTTGCTTTCATTTTTAACTTACTGCAGGTTAGGGTTATTGTTATTTCTTATTGTTTTTTCTTTTATGAGGCTCTAATTTCTTTGTGTCCCAGAGGGTTGCCCTTTTTGCAATCAAGGAGGCCAGTGTAAGGAACAAGGAACTAGAAAAAATGGTCTGGCTGATAGACTCAAATGAATGTGTGGGTTTTATTTATTGCTGTTTTTATCCCTCTCTAGTTTTTTTCCCCTAGTGCTTCTTATTGTAATGTTTTAATGCTAATGTAATGTTTTAATTTTTAATGTAATGTTTAATTTTAATGTTTAATTCTAATGTAATGTAATGTTTAATTCTAATGTAATGTAAAGTCTTTTCCTTCAACATATTTTTTTAATGCTTGAAATGGTCAGAAGACTTATTCAATAAAGTTATTCATTTATTCATACTGCAGTTTAATGTTATGTCCAACCTGGACAAACTGTGGTTACTCCTAACTATACTGAAAGAAGTCAACTTTAAATGATGGCTTATGAAGATATATAATAGCTAAAACTACCAGTTTTAGGGTTTGGACATAACATGGCTGTGTTGGAAAAGAGGAGAGGGGAGAGGGGACAAGTCTGAGGAATTACATCTGAACCAGGCAACTGTGTTCTTGGTGGGTCAATAGCCCACATACATTATCCCTGCATGACAAGGTGTTGCAAGGAAATGTGTTCCTCTTGACTGGAGGGCATAGCTACACTACACTACAAAATACCATCAACTTTATGATATTTTATCTCTCGTGGCCAAGGGATTCTGGGAATTCCTGCTGAGAAATTTTTATGAAACCAGAATCATTGTTATATAGATATTATTTATTTGGAGCAGTTATATACCACTTTTCAACAAAAAGTTCTCAAAGCACTTTATATCGTAAAAGGTGGCTTACAGACACTTTTCAGCAGAGATGGGCTTTTAGATGTAAACCTTTCACCTCAACAAAGGAACAGAGTCCCTTACCTTATGCCTGATTATCTACACAGATTCTGGTTGGTTTGGACTTCCCTGGAAGTATCTGTTTCCACTCTCCACCTCAGCAAGACCAAATTTGGGAACAGATAAGAGAATATCTAGGCTAGCAGGGCAGGACTGTTGCTGCTACCCAGTACTTTCCTCAGACAGCTGACTTGATGCAACTTGGAATGTTCACAGGAGGAGGTTTGATGGAGTTCCCCTCCGCCCTCGTTGATGGCATTGGCTGTTCTCTGGTTGTTTTGGCCTTGGCAAAGAGCAACCCCTCCCCAGAAGCACCTGCCACAGAGATCAGATCAGGGAGCAGATCAGAAATCTGTTCCTGCCACACAATTCTTCCCTTAGGCAGCTGATATGCAGTGGGGCAGCATAGCAAGCAAGCAATATTGTACTTCCACTAATGTTTACACTAGAGACATGATAGAAACATGACAGAGGAGTACAAATTATGTGTGGTGTGGAGAAAGTGGATAGGGGGACATTTTTATCCCTCAAAATACTAGAACCTATAGACATCCCTTGAAGCTGATTCGTGGGAGACTCAAGACAAAATGAAGTAATTCCTCACACAGTGCATAATGAAACTATGGAATTTGCTACCCCAAGATATAGTGATGGCTGCCAACCTGGATGGATTTAAAAGGGGATTGGACAAATACATGGGGGATAAGGCTATCAGTGGCTACTAATCATGATGGCTATATGCTATCTCCAGTATCAGAGACAGTATGCCTCTGTATGCCAATTGCTGGGGAACACAAACAGGAGGGGTACGGTTTTCCTACCATCCTGTATGTGGGCTTCCCAGGGGACATCTAGTTGGCCACTGTTTGAACAGAATACTGGACTAGATGGACCCTTGGTCTGACCCAGTGTGGCTCTTATGGTCCTATGTTGCATGCATATATTGCATGTGCCATAAGGCTACAATGAACCATGTATATAAGGTTAAGTCAAGTTGTTTGAAAATACCTCTCAACAGTTGAGAGAAATTTCTGGAAGCGAACTCTCTCCTGAATATGCTTTATAGCAATGAAATACAAAGATTCACTTGATGGCAGCTGTGATAGTTTTGGCATCACTTACTATTTTTGTTTTGTTTATGAGGGTAACCTGCAGGAGCCACTTTTTACCAAAATTTCTTTTTCCCATTAGAGAATATCTGGAAAAGTAGAAAAAAAAAGAGAGTTAAGCTGCCCTTCCCCCACTCCATCAGGATTCTAAACATTACCTTCTGGTGAATCCTAATAAATTACAAACACTGTTTTTATAAGGGGGAGAAATGGTTTAGTGTGCCCTACTCTAACAAAATAGTGCAGAACAGCACTCTTTATCTTAATTTAACCACGATTCAAATTTTCTTCATGACATGCCATCAAAAATATTTTTAGATACCCTACAGTGACCCCCTACCCACAATACAATTAAATAATAGCATTTGTTCTATGACTTCACTGTGAGAAGCGATGAGGCGTATTAATTATGCATATCAAAGCATTTCCAGTCATTATAGGGCTTGTGGCATATTATTTTTACCATATACATCAGGGGTGCAAAAAGTGTGGCCTGCAGCCTGCAGGCAGGTCCTGAAGCCCTGTCTGATGCCCCTGCCCCCATGACTCACAGGGAGAAAAAACGGGCTTGGGGAGGGAAAATAGTGTAGAAACCGGTTCTATGGCTCTTGACATAGATTCCTCATTCCTGGAGCATTCCTAGAGCATCCTATGAAGCAGTGCTCAAAGGCTCCTGCCTGCTTCCTAGGACACTCTAGAAACAGGGCTTCTATGGTAAGAAAGCCTGTTCCTAGAGCATTCCCCCCTCCACACACCCCCGTTTTCCCTCCTGAAAAAGTTCCAAGTAACAGAGGGTGGGATGTCAGGATCCTTCATTACTGTAAAGGACACAGGACAGGCTATGCTATTCCCCCACTCCCTTGTCAGTTGGCAACCCTGGCTTAGGCTTCAGTGTGATGTCTACATTGATAAATCATAGCTAGAGGTCAGCCAGCAAAGCAGAATGAGAGTGCAAAGTTTGTGCTGCTCACTATGGTTTGGTATGATGTCTCAAAGGACAAATCATAGTTACAGCCTTTTTTCCCCTCCAGAGGCTATGCTATCAAATTAGGAAACTGAGGATGGAAAACAAAAGCAGACAAAAATCCAAAACCCAGCTTTCTTGCATAGTGCTTTGTGGCATTTTGGTTGGCCATAATAAAGGTATTGCCCAACTGTGGATTTTTGATTTTTTTCCCTCTTGGACCAGTGGTAGTGAACTTTGTTTTTAAAAAGTACCCAGGAAGCTCTCAAGTAATTGTGGTTCACTCATTGGGTGTTTGGAAGCTCAGACCATGGCTTGCACTTTGTTCTCAACCATAGCCTGCTGCAAACCATGGTTTGGTGTGATGTCTGAATCGAGCATTCATTTGTGGGGATTCCTTCCTTATAATTAGGAATGCACCAGATATTCAAAACAAGGGGGAAGTGAAAAATGACCTCCCCCTTCACTCAAAAAGTGATGGCCCATTTCAAGGCATGTCAAGACTAATTTGAATCTGGGTCAGGCTTAAAGTATGTCCCTCACGCTAGTTTCTCCTGCTAGCCTCTCCCCCTTTGCAAGCAGTCTCCTTGTATCCCTAAAGGGGAGGGGGCTAACTAGCAGTGGAAGGGCTCACTGACTGACCAAATCCAGAACTTGGAAGAGTCACTTAGTTCTGACCAGAATCATGAGATTTGTGGTTTTCTCTAGTCGGGGGGGGGGGGCAGGGAGCTATGCTATCTTGGTTTTGTGACCCTTCCATGTGACCCTTCTATGTGGGGAGAGAGGAAGAGTCAAGATATTTGCAAGAAATGCTAGCAGATCCCAGATGTTTTTTGGGCAGGGGGGTGCTTGCTGGTCCCCGTTGAGGATACATACTGAAATGATCTTGTTCAAAATTCCTTAACTTAATGACACTATACTGTGAGAACAAAGAGGCGAATTGAATGACGTGTCCAGTGTAGGGGATTCTGGCTGATTCAAGGAATGGTTTGAAAAGGTAGCAGAATTTGAAATTCGCTGTAGGAAATTCGCTGCACTCCACAATTTCTATTAAGGTGGATTACTTGGATTTAAAATGATGTGGTCTCATTGTTGCCAACAGGAATACACTAGTTTATATCCAGGTACATCAGCTTAACAGACTTAATGGTGTCACTGAAATCCCTTTGAGCTAATAAAAAAAATCACACAGGGTAGATTCTACATTTCCTTGGTTGTTTTCATAAAAACCTCAATGAAGGGGCAGGGGGAACCCAGTAACATTCCATGGGGGAGGGGCCATAGCAGCTGCTTTGCATGCAGAAGGTCCCAGGTTCTATCCCCAACCTCTCCAGGTACGGCGAGGAAAGAATCCTGCCTGAAACGCTGGAGAGCTGCTAGGGATGTACGAAAGTCACTTACCGTTTCGCGGATCTGCTTCACGGCAGGGGGAGGCACTCCGTCCCTCCCCCCGGACTCCTGCCCAGCCGGCTCTGCTCTGTGGGGATTCTGCGGAGCCACCGGCCGGCTCCGCCAGCAGCCAGACAGCCGGCCCCTGGGCAGCAGGGACACAAATGACGGCGGCCATAGCCGCCGTTTGTGTCCCTGTACTTAACCATGATAGTCTATGTAAATATTTACATAGCCTATCACGGCAAAGTAAAAAATAATGCATACGCAAATGGCGGCGGCTACGGCAGCCGCGATTTGCGTTCGCTATTTTTCGCCATTCTAGCCTACGTAAATATTTACGCAGGCTAGAACAGCGAAAAATAGCAAACGCAAATGGCGGCCGCCGTAGCCGCTGCCATTTGTGTATGCTGTGCCCAGCCACAGCCAGCCAGAAGACCAGCTGCCGCCGCCCCCACCCCGCCGCAACTGCCACCCCCGCTGCCTCTGCCGCTCCCGCCGCCCCCGCCACTGCACCATCCGCCCCGCCACCCCCTCCCCCACCGCCCCTGCCGCCGCCCCTGCCGCCACCCCTGCCATCGCACCTTCCACTGCCGCCACCCCTGCTGCCCCTGCTGCCCCCGCCGCCGCCCCGCCCCCGCCTCTGCTGCTCCCGCTGCCGCACCTACCGCCGCAGCCCCTGCACCTTCCACCGCCCCCACCTCTGCACCTTCCGCCACCACGCCGCCACCGCACCCGCCACCAAAGCCGCTGCCACATCCAGCATATCCGCCCCAGGTAAGTGCAGACCCAGGGGGTTCCGCGGGGCAGCAGGAGGCCGTTCCGCCACGTATTCTGGGGGGCCAAATGCCAGCACATTCGGCCTCACTGGAATCGGTGGCGGAATTCTCCGCCATCCCTAAGAGCCACTGGCAGTCAGTGTCAACAATACTGGGCTAGACGGACAATGGTCTGACTCAGTATAAGGCAGCTTCCTAGGTTCCATGCTGGAGACAAAGGACACAATCCACCAGGAAGTTCTTTTATGCAAACTCCACTGAAATGAATGGAAACTCCACATTCATTTTAATGGAGCTTGGGCATGAGAACTATCGGTGGATCATGCCAATAATTACCAAAAAATAATTTAGAACAATAAGAAAACTCCAGCTATATATTTTGTTTAGGTTTATAGGCTGCCCCCAGTAACATGCTCTCAGAGCATGCTACACTACTGTCTATCATATCGAGAAGAGCCCATAGCTTATTGGTAGAGCATGTGCTTTACATGGAGACGGTCCCAGGTTGAATCCTTAGGATCTCCAGCTGAAAGGAGCTCAGGTTACAGGGCATCTGCTTTGGACCTTGGAGAGCTGCTAGTAGCTACAGTCAGTCTCAGCAATGCAAGCTAGATGGACCAAGTGGGGCAGCAAGGTAATTTTAGACCCTTCACTTAATGGTCTTATATGGTGGTGGTGGTGGGCTATAGATGGCTATAGGTAGTACTTCAATTTTGACACACTGTATTGGCCCCAGGAGTGTAACCAAGCCACCTGTAGTGTTAGAGGGGCCTAGAGATCCATAATGCCTTGCTGAAGTTCATTAAGGGTACAATTTCCTTGCTAGTAAGCCTCTGAGCATGTGAAGATGAGTCAAAGGGCCGATAGCATGGCCTAGCACATTCTATACTAATGAGTGAATCAAGATGTGCCTGGGAAGTGAAGTTTGTTTGTCTTAAAGCTGCAGGTGGCTGTGCTGGGAACCAAGCCTGGCTAGTCTATGGTGGGAATGAACGCTAGGGGGCACTTGCTGCTGTCATGCTGCCTCATTGCTAACATGTATGGTATAAAGCCCATTGTATCCCATGGCTCTGGGTTCAGAGAAGCTGTCTGAACCAACCATTGGGTATGCCTGTGTGCTGTAAGTTACTCAATAAAGTATTCCTTCTAAGTAAACCTGGGTCTGGTGATTTATCACTATCTTGGCACCTCTAAATTAAGAGGTCAAAGCCCACAGCCAGGGCAATACACACACAGCTAACATTTCTCTTCTCCACCCCAATCCAGTTCCATGCTTTACACTACATTCTTGATACACTAGAGCAAAAACCCAATCAACCAAGAAACCCAAAATACTAGGGATGTCAGAGAATTCCGCCACAGATCTCAGTGAGGCCGAATGCCAGTGCATTTGTCCCCCTGAAATCCATGGCGGAACGAAGCCCCCCCCACCCACGAAAGGCGCACGAAATGGAGCACTTACCTGCTGCTGTCCGCGTTGACTTGCGAATGGTGGCCACCCTGTGGCCGCCATTCGCTTCCTCATCATAGCCGTGATAGGCTATGTAAATACTTACATAGCCTATCATGGCTAATGCAGGGGCGCCTTTTGCATCCCTGCAGAGGCCGTGATAGGCTATGTAAGTATTTACATAGCCTATCACGGCAAGCAAAAAACAACAACAACAGTGAATGCAAATTTTATTCCCCTATTTTTAGCCGTTTTAGCTTATGTAAATATTTACGTAGGCTATTACGGTGAAAAATAACGGAAAGCAAATAGTGTAGAGGGTGCTATTTGCATTCCTTTTCTTCCCGCCGTAATAGCCTATGTAAATATTTACGTAGGCTAAAATGGCTAAAAATAGGGAACACAAATGGCGGCCGCCATAGCTGCTGCCATTTGCGTACGCTGTTGTTGTTGTTTTTGCTTGCCGTGATAGGCTATGTAAATACTTATGTAGCCTATCACGGCAGCTTCGCAGGATGCAAATGGCGGCCGCTACGGCGGCCACCATTTGTGTCCGCAGCAGCCCGTCCGTGGCCAGAACTCCGGCTGGATTCCAGGGGGAGGGACGGAGTGCCTCCCCCACACTGTGAATCACATCTGCGATAAGGTAAGTGACTTTCGTAGATCCCTACAAAATACCCATTTTAAACTCACTTAAAATATAGCACCATCATGACTACAGGAGTAAAATGGAGTTTACTTCTGCTGCCCTGAAATATTTAAAGTAAAAAAATAATAATGAGTATCTGAAGGCATGTAATGCTGCCCCCTGAATAGAAAAGATTTTCAAAAATAAGAGGAAAGGTCACTGTGGTGCACAGACTCAGCCCTGATGGGCCCACTATGCCTATGCTGGCCCAGGTGCTGATGCCTGGGATGTTTGTTGCTGCAACCTTCCACTGTTCCCTGGGTGGTAATGGAGGGGGGCTGTTCTGTGGTGCCTGGGACTTTGGCCCCAAGTTCCACCTCTAGCTGCGGCACTGGATGGACCTATGATGTGACTCCATTAGGGATGTACGAATCCCTTACCTTGCTCCGCTGAGGGGCATCCGCGGTGGGGGGGAGGCGATCCGTCCCTCCCCCCGGAATCCTGCCCAGCCGGCTCCGCTCCACGGCAAGGCTGGAGAGCTGCCAGCTGGGGCTGGCCGCAGCCAGACTTCCGGCTGCTGCCGGGCTGCGGCCGCAAATGGTGGCCCCTACGCTGGCCGCCATTTGTGTCCCTGCCAAGCTGTGATAGGCTATGTAAGTATCTGCGTAGCCTATCACGGCAAAAGGCAGGGACGCAAATGGCCGCCGCTACACCATTTGCGTCCCTGTCTTTTGCTGTGATAGGCTACTAGGGGTGTATGACACCCCACTTACCTGGCTCCGTTGGGTTCTGCAGGGTTGGGAGGCGATCCGGTCCTCCCCCCAGAATCCTCGATGGAGGGGGGAGGTGATCCAGTCCTCCCCCCGGAATCCTGCCCAGCCAGCTCCACTCCGTGGCCAGTCTGCGGAGCCGCCAGCCGGGCCGATCAGCAGCGGGGGCCCCATCTGCTGCCAGGCTGCTGCGGACGCAAATGGTGTCCTGCATAGGGGATGCCACTTGCATGCCTACACTAGGCCGTGATAGGCTACGTAAGTATTTACGTAGTCTATCATGGCTAAAGCGGGGATGCAAATGGTGTCCCCTACTCCATTTGCATCCCTGCTGTAGCCATGATAGGCTACATAAATACTTACATAGCCTATCACGGCAAAAGCAGGGATGCAAATGGCATAGTGGCTGCCATTTGCTTCCCTGCTTTAGCCGTGATAGGCTATGTAAATATTTACATAGCCTATCATGGCTACAGCAGGGACGCAAATGATGGCTGCCACGACGGACGCCATTTGCGGCCGCAGGAGCCCAGAAGATGACCTGGAGCCACCGCCAGAGCCATCGCCGGAGCTGCCGCATCCACCATCAGGTAGGTCCATTCCAGGGGGAGATGGCGGGGGGGGGGTGAGGCCATTCTGCCACAGATTTCGGGGTGTGTGTGGATTCTTTAGAATCCGGCCTCGCTGGAGTCTGTGGTGGAATTCTCCAACATCCCTAGAGGCTACATAGATACTTACGTAGCCTATCACGGCAAAGAGCAGGGGCACAAATGGCGTAGCGGCCACCATTTGCGTCCTGGCCTTTTGCCGTGACAGGCTATGTAGATACTTACATAGCCTATCACGGCTTGGCAGGGATGCAAATGGCGGCCATTTGCGGCTGCAGCACAGCAGCGGCCAGAAGACGACCCGGAGCTGCTGCCGCTGCCGGAACCACCGCCGAAGCCAGGTAGGCTCCATCCTGGGGAGATTCCATGGGGTGGCAGGGGGCATTGCTCCATTCCACCACGGACTCTTTAGAATCTGGCCTCGCTAGAGTCCATGGCAGAATTCTCCAACATCCCTAGAATCCATACGCGGCAGCTTCCTATGTGCCACCTTATATTTCCAGACTGCATCCTGGTGATAAATTGTGTCAGCCTCTTTTACTACCTGCTGCTGATGTGTAGCTTAGCAGCACAGACGTAGAAATGAATGTCTGACACCCTTGGTGCCAGTTCACCTAGGGAACCGCCGTCTGGCCTGTTTGTATTGTAGCCTGTCCCATGCCTTTAGGGTGTTCAGAAACAGGTAGCTGGCCTGGAAAGCTGGACATGATGGCTGCATGCCTCTTGAGAGCTCTGGCTGTTCCTTGCTCTCTGTGTGCTTAGGGTATAATGCTGTCCCTAGGGGCTGAGGCCCAAGCAGTAAAGAAATGTGTCATGCCTCACTGGCTATTCCTAATAAAATAATCTTCCTCAGTAATTTGATATGTGCCCTTTGCCCTGTGAGGGCCAATGAGACAAAGTCCCACTGAAAATTAATTTTGAAAAAACAACAACAAACACCATACAAAGCCAAAGTTTTTAAAAAGAACAATTTCACTTTGAGAAGGATCCTTTGTAACACACATTCATAAAGCTTTGACAATTAAAAAGTAACGTGAAAAGAAAACCAGTGCGTTTGAGCAGTGGTTTTAGTCATATTAGAGAAAAAAAAGATAACTTATTTAATTTATTTAAAGCGTGGTTTGGGATTGTGGTTAGCGGGTGCTCCAGCTCTACAAATAAATGATCATGCCAGCATCACCTTGGAAAGAGAGAGGAGTGAGTGGCCTCCTTCTGCCAGCCTCTTGCCAAGTTCTAGTTAACCTAGTTACAGTAAAGCCATTGTTGTATGTTTAATGGAGCAAGGCCGCAAATCCACACAGCATTTAGGATTTGTAAGCCTGCAGCTGCCACATGCTGTAGCAGCAATAGCTCATTGGTTTACATGCTATTGGAGGTGGGGGAAGAATACAGGAGACACATCAGATGCTGAGACCATTCAGGTATAAAGGAAGATCTGCGCAGGAGTTGGGGTGGTGCTGTTCCTGGATATTTGGAGGCAGTTACTGGCAGTTAGAATGGTGCAGCCTGGGCCAGGGTGGCAAAGGTATAGGGATGGCGGAGAATTCTGCCACGGATTTCAGTGAGGCCGAATGCACTGACATTCAGCCCCCCGAAATCCGTGGCGGAATGGCCTGCCCCCCCGCCCCCCCCGCGGATTCCCCCAGGGACGAGGCTTACCTCGGGCGGATGTTCCGGATGGCGGTGGGTCCGCCGGTGGCGGCTGGTCTTTCACCCGGCTGCCATGGCCACCATTGTCATCCTGGTCTTTGCCGTGATAGGCTACGTAAGTATTTACGTAGCCTATCATGGCAAGCCAATAAAAAGCAAAACAAAAACGGCGTACGCAAATGGCAGCAGCTATGGCGGCCGCCATTTGCGTTCCCTATTTTTCACCGATTTATCTTACGTAAATATTTACGTAAGATAAAATGGTGAAAAAAAGGGGAACACAAGTAGCATAGTGGGCGCTATTTGCGTTCCTTTATTTTTCACCGTTCTAGCCTACGTAAATATTTACGTAGGCTAGAACAGTGAAAAAGAAAAGAATGCAAATAGCGCCCACTACGCTATTTGCGTTCCCCTTTTTTTCGCTGCTTTATCTTATGTAAATATTTACGTAAGATAAATTGACAAAAAATAGGGAACGCAAATGGCGGCGGCCGTAGCCGCCGCCATTTGCATACGTCTTTTTTTTTTCCTTATGGAAGGAAGTTGCCCAGAGGCTGGATTTCCGGCTGCGGGCGGTCCCGGCCGGCAGCTCCGTGGAATCTCCACAGAGCGGAGCTGGTTGGAGAAGGATTTTGGGGGGAGGTGCCGAGCACCTCCCCCCCCACACCGTGAATCGCCTCGTCGAAAAGGTAAGTGACTTTCGTACATCCCTATCTGTCACTGCAGGGAAAGCAAGGAGATTACGCAGATTATTCTTCAGGAAACTAAAGGGCTGTTTATATGATTAGCATAAGCGCCAATGGAAACAGCTCTATTTTCTGGTACTCATCCCGGGTAAAATGCTGGCTCCATGTCTGCCTTCTGGGGAGATGCTGGAGATGTTGGTTTCCCGCCTCCCAGCTGAGCAGAGCAGAGGAGAGCAGAGCAGAGCAAAGCAGAGGAAACTGGTCCAGCTGGTCCAGGGAATACAGAAGCAAGCAAGCTCCCAGAGAGAGAGTGACCAGAGCGAGCGAACAGGGGGAGCAAACAGGAGTTGGCCAAGGGAGTTGCAGTGGTAGAAGAGACAAAGGAGACAGAGGCAAAGAGGTAAGTGGGCTGCAGGAAGCCCAGGGGGCTGTCCTTTTTCCTTCTGAGTGGCTGTGAGCTCATCAGGTGCTCCTGAGAGCTCCAACTGAATTGGGTGTGTGTGGCCTGAGTACTCCTAGCAGCTGAGGGCAGGAAGCTTCAGTCTGTTTCCTGCCTCCCAGCTGAGCAGAGCAGAGGAAGCTGCTCCAGCTGCTCCAGGGACTACAGAAGCAAGCAAGCTCCCAGAGAGCAAGCGACCACAGCGAGCTGACAGGGGGAGCAAACAGGAGTTGGCCAGGGGAGTTCGGCAGGGGAAGTCAAGGGGGAGGCCCCTAACATTTTTAAAAAATATATTTTTCTTGTAACACACACTTCCACACCAGTGGGACTCTGCTTTTAACCTCTACTGAGTAGAGGAGCAGGCACAGGCTAGTCTAGAACAATCACAAAGCTAGACACAAAAAGGGAAAAGAGGCTATGGAAGGACAAGACTCTCCATTGGTGGTAACCTGCAAGGTGTGTGCAATGTTTGTTTTCTTGCCTGAGAAAACATGGCCTATACCTGCAACAAGTGCAAGTTGATCATGCTGCTGCAAGAAAAAGTAAGTGGACTGGAGTGGCGATTGTCGACCCCCCGGTGAATAAGAGAACACGAAGAGTTCTTGGACAGAATGGTGGAACTACAGCAGCAAAGGGAAGACCAGAAGCTTGAAGAGCAACAGCTAGGGATGGCGGAGAATTTCTCCCCGAAACTTTGGGGGGCCGAGCGCCAACGTGTTCGGCCCCCCAAACATGTTTCGGGGAGAAATCCTCCGAACCCCCCCCGCACCCCGCACCCCCCCAGGACGGGACTTACCTTCACCGAATGTCCCTCCTGGTGGCGGGTCCGGCCGGCAGTTCGGCGGGTGTTCGAGCGGGGCGGGAGTGGCAGCCGGTCTTTTGACCAGCTGCCGCCGCCACCATTGTAATCAAAGAAAAAAAAAAAACGCCCCCTGATAGGCTACGTGACGATTCACGTAGCCTATCACGGCTAGATTTGCAAAGTCAGCCGTGATAGGCTACGTGACGATTGACATAGCCTATCATGGCTGACTTTGCAAATCTAGCCGTGATAGGCTACGTGAATCGTCACGTAGCCTATCAGGGGGCGTTTTTTTTTAAAAAAAAAAACTTTCGCGTTCGCGGCCGGGCAAGGTGGGAAGCCTCCTCCCCGGCCTGAATTTCGGCCGGGCCGAGGCGGGAAGCCTCCCCCCCGGCCTGAATTTCGGCCGGGCCGAGGCAGGAAGCCTCCCCCCCCGGCTGGAACTTCGCGGGGGGAGCAGCAAAGCGCCTCCCCCCCACCGCGAACGTCCTTCGACGACAGGTAAGCGACTTTCGTTCACCCCTAGCAACAGCAAGCTGAGGCAGAAGTGGGAAATGCTGACATGAGGAAAAATGCAGTAGAGGGTACTCTTTGGAAAAGAGAAGAAGAACTGGACGCCACTCTACACCAGCGGAAGCAGTGGAGCAGTGGAGCAGTGGAACCGATTCCAGGTACTTGAGGATGAGACTGGAGGACAGCCTGCAGAGAAAGATTTATAGGGGAACCTGCATGAAAGTGAGCAAGATGCTGAAGGTCAGTCAAGCAGAGGCGATGAAATCCAGGTCTACAACAAGAAGAAGAGAAGAGTAGTAGTAGTGGTAGACTCCTTGCTGCGTGGGATCGAAACCCAAGTATGTCGCAAAGACCTGTGGACTCACCAGGTATGTTGTCTCCCGGGAGGACGAATTAGAGATGTGACTGAAAGGTTGCCTGCACTCATAAAGCCCACTGACAGGTATCCCTTTCTTCTCATCCATGTGGGAACAAATGATACCACCAAGCGGAGCTACGAAGAAATCACGTCAGACTTTGAAGCTCTGGGAAGGAAACTCAAGACCTTTGGGGCCCAGATAGTTTTCTCATCCATCCTTCCAGTAGTTAGAAGAGGGATAGAAAGGGAAAGAAAAATACTCCGGGTGAATGACTGGCTACAAAGGTGGTGCCAGCACAAGAGATTTGGATTCTGGGACCACGGACTATACTTCCTGGAAGATGGGCTGTTGGCAAGGGATGGGTTGCACCTCACAAAGGCTGGGAAGAATGTGTTTGGCCACAGCATGAAGAACTTCATCAGGAGGGCTTTAAACTGAATCCTATGGGGAAGGGAGATTAGGGGTTTTGGAGAAATACGCCACGGACTCCAGTGAGGCTGGATTCTTTAGAATCCGCCCACCCGGAGTCCGTGGGGGAATGCCCCCCCCCCGAAATCCCCCAGGGATGGACCTACCTGATGACTGCGGCGGCAGCTGCGGTTGCAAGCAGCAGCTCCAGGTCGTCTTCTGGCTGCTGTGGCCCGGCTGCGGCCCGGCCGCGGCCGGAAGTCCGGCTGCGGCCAGCCCCAGCCGGCAGCTCCGAGACCTTGCTGTGGAGTGGAGCCTTTGGTCAGATGGCTGGGGAGGATTCCAAGGGGGAGGGATGGATCATCTCCCCCCCCCCAGAGGACCCTGGCAGCGGACCGGTAAGTGGGATTCGTACATCCTTAAGGGAGATGTAAAGTTGGGGGCAACAATGGACAAAGGCTCATGCATCGCAATGGAGAGAACAGCTCTAATAGTGCCCAATAATAGTCTTCACACATGTAGGAAGAAAGCCAGACTATGAAGCACATGGTCTTCGATGTCTATATAGTAACGCTCAGAGTATGGGAAACAAACAGAACGAACTTGAACTCTTAACACAAGAGGTAAATTATGACTTGATGGGTATACCTGAGACTTGGAGGGATGACTCTCATGACTGGAATACAGCAATTGAAGGATATAACTTGTTCAAAAAGAACAGGAGGAACAGAAAGGGAGGTGGGGTTGCACTATATGTGAAAAATACATATCACTGCACAGAAATACAGGAGGATGAGCTTGGTAGCTCATCCCCATCGAGAGCATCTGGATCAAAACAAATGGAGCAAAGAATAAAAGGAACCTGGTGGTTGGAGTCTACTACTGGCCACCCAATCAAGGAGAAGGCAAGGATGAAACTTTTGAAAAGCAAATTGCCAATGTTTCAAGGAAGCACGATGTAGTAGTAATGGGGGACTCAGTTTCCCTGATATTTGTTGGGAGACAAATTCTGCAAAACATGGCCCCTCCAGGAAATTCCTGACTTGTGTGGCAGATAACTTCCTCCTACAGAAAGTAGAGGAAGGAACTACAGAATCGGCTATCCTTGACTTGATTCTAACCAACAGAGATGACTTAGTGGATCAAGTAGCAGTTAGAGGAACTCTGGGGGAAAGCGACCATGTTATACTTGAGTTCTGGTTCTAAGGGAAGCAAAAGCTGAGTGTAGCCAAACGCGTACCCTGGCTTTTAGGAAAGCTGATTTTAATAAACTCAGAGCAATGATCAGTAAGGTCCCATGGCAAGCGACTCTAATAAGAAAAGGAGTCCAAGATGGGTGGGAGCTTTTAAAAAAGGAAATTATCAAGGGACAATTACAAACAATTCCAACAAGAAGAAAAAGTGGAAGACAACAGAAGAAGCCCATGTGGCTTCACAAGAAGCTGAGAGATTACCTGAAAACAAAAAAGGACACATATAGGAAGTGGAAAGAAGGCCAAGCTACAAAGGAAGAGTACAGGCAGGTAGTGCAGAATTGCAGGGATGGTGTCAGGAAGGCTAAAGTGAGAATGAGCTGAGGTTAGCGAGGGATGCTAAAAGCAACAAAAAGGCTTTCTTCAGCTATGTGCATCGTAAAAGACAGAGGAAAGAAATGGTGGTTCAGCTATTAAATAAGGGTGGCAAAATGATAACAGATGACAAAGAAAAGGCAGAGGGGCTCAATTCCTACTTTGGCTCAGTCTTCTCCCAAAAGAGGGTCTATGACCCCCCCCCGGCAAAGGCAAAGTACAGGCTGAAGGGGCAGGATTGCAGCTTGAGATCGATAGGTCAAGGAACACCTAATTACTTTGAATGAGTTCAAATCTCCAGGGCCAGATGAACTGCATCCTAAAGTAATAAAGGAACTGGCAGAAGAACGCTCAGAACCGCTGTCTATTCTCTTTGAGAAATCATGGAGGACGAGGGAAGTGCCAGATGACTGGAGGAGGGCTAATGTTGTCCCTACCTTCAAAAAGGGTAAAAAGGAGGAACCTGGGAACTACAGACCAGTCAGTCTGACATCAATCCCTGCGAAAATTCTGGAGCAGATGATAAAGCAATCCATCTGGAAGCACCTTGAAAATAATGCCGTGATTACTCAAAGCCAACATGGATTTGTCAAGAACAAGTCCTGCCAGACGAATCTGATCTCATTTTTTGATCAAGTCACCTCCCTTGTGAACTGTGGGAATGCTGTAGACATAATATACCTCGACTTCAGCAAAGCTTTCAACAAAGTGCCCCATGATATCCTGATGAGCAAACTAGCTCAAAGTGGGCTAGATGAAACAACGATCCGGTGGATCCACAGTTGGCTATAGAATCGGACTCAAAGAGTGCTTATCAATGGGATCTTCTCAAACTGGGGAGAGGTAACAAGCAGGGTACTGCAGGGCTCAGTCTTGGGCCCAGTGCTCTTCAACACTTTTATTAATGACTTGGAGGAGGAGGTGCAGGGAATGCTGATCAGATTTGCAGATGACACAAAATTGGGTGGGATAGCTAATATTTTGGAAGACAGAAACAAAATTCAAAGTGATCTTGATAGCCTGGAGTACTGGGCAGAAAACAACAGAATGACATGTAACAGGGATAAATGCCAAGTTCTGCACCTAGGAAAAAGAAACCAAATGCACAGATACAAGATGGGGGATACGTGGCTCAACAACACTACAAGCAAGAAGGATCTTGGAATTGTTGTAGATCACAAGCTGAATATGAGCCAACAATGTGATGTGGCTGCAAAAAAGGCAAATGCTATTTTGGGCTGCATTAACACAAGCATAGCTTCCAAATCCCGGGAAGTACTAGATCCTCTCTACTCAGCACTGGTTAGGCCTAATCTGGAGTACTGTGTCCAGTTCTGGGCACCACACTTTAAGAGGGATGAAGACAAACTGGAGAGGGTTCAGAGGAGGGCAACAAAGATGATCAGGGGACTGGAAACAAAGCCTCTGAGGAGAGACTGAAAGAACTGGGCATGTTTGAGAAGATGAGACTAAAGGGAGACAGGATAGCACTCATCAAGTACTTGAAAGGTTGTCACAGAGAGGAAGGCCAGGATCTCTTCTCTATCATCCCAGAGTGCAGACATGGAATAATGGGCTCAAGTTACAGGAAGCCAGTTTCCGGCTGAACATGAGGAAAAGCTTCCTGACTGTTAGAGCAATACGACAATGGAACCAATGACCTAGGGAGGTGGTGGGCTCTCCCACACTGGAGGCATTCAAGATGAGGCTGGACAGCCATCTGTCAGGGATGCTCTGACTTGGATTCCTGCATTGAGCAGGGGGTTGGACTCGATGGCCTTGTAGGCCCCTTCCAACCCTACTATTCTATGATTCTATGATTCTATGCCTTTTAAAAAATGTTGCCATTGTATACCCATGTACTAGAATTCTTCAGGTTTCGTTTCCCTGTCCCAGGTCTCTAGAAGTTAAATATTTGAGGGGGGAAACAAATTTTCTACTGCATGCATATAAATGGAGACACGTGAGCATACTACTTTCTTTTTATGCTCCCCCATCCCCACAACAAATACCCAGATAGTAAAGGTTGCTGGTTTTATTGGAGTTGAAGCTATTCCATAATAAGTACAATCAGATCTGCTGTGAGATCAAACTATAAAATGATCTTATGAAATGGTTGTAGTCTGTTTACTCACACGCCCTGGCCCAGTCTACACTGGTGATTTAGTGTGGAGTAACAGCACATCAGGGTCATTTGGGAATATGATGTTGTTGCCACCCTGCAGCAACCGCACAGCTTCCCTCTCAAAAAGGAGCATTTTTGCAAAGTCCTTTTAGGGTGCAATCCTATGCATGTTTAGACAGAAAAGGCCTACAGCTCCCAGCATTCTCCAGCCAGCAATGCTGGCTGAGGAATGCTAGGAGTTGCAGGCCTTTTCTGTGTCTAAACATGCATAGGATTGTGCCTTTAGTGCATCTTTTTCCCCCTAAATGCACCTTTCATGTGGTTCCGCTGGAGTGTGCCCTGTTTCCCCAAATTAAATCCTCCATACTGGGCATGCTTAGGGGTGTGTCTGTGAACTGACAGTGACTTGGTCAAGGGGTGGGGCCATCCTTCCCCCCCATCCCTCCCCCCCCCCTTGGCAGTAGCCGCTTTGGAAACAGGTTTCTTTTCCCACATAGCTCTATTACGCAGTACCGCTATTTGGCTGCTGGCCTTTCCTGTTTATTTTTACTTTGCACTACAACATTGCTAATTCACAGTCCTATAATCGCACAATTGTGCAATGTTGCATTAACACACTATAGTTACTATTGCGAGGAGCAGGGCTTCAGTATTGCTGCTTCACAGGATGTGAGGGGAGAGGTGTGCGGAAAACTATGGGACATAATTCATCAGCTCTTCCTTTAAACTTCCCTGAGCAGGGGAGTATTGAAAGGGGTAGGGAGCAAGCCTTTCTCATTCGCTGAGCAGCACATATGTGGTTAATGATGTCCAGTTCTTCTTGCTGCACTCCTCCCACCCAACCCCAAAATATGGGGGTTTAAGTGCTGTTTGATCCACGAAAGCTGGTTTTTAGGTAGCATATACTTTTCTTGCTTCGTGTGCTGCTGACAGACCAAAGCGATTTCATGAAAATCCGTATATAACCAGAAAATGGTTCTGAAACCATTTCCATGTAGATTGAGCCTGCTTCAGATTTGACTGTAGGACTGCCTACTGTTGAGTAAATGCATGTAACGTACATGCATTTAGAAATGTGTAATTAGTGTGTGTGTGTGTGTGTGTGTGTTTGAGATTGTGATCCTTGGTGTGAGATACTTAATGTTACAAATAGCCAGATGTCACTGTTTTGATCTGTGAAGTTTTGGAAGGTAGAATTACCCCAGGATAACACTTTCTGAACTCAGTTTAGCGCCTTTGCTTTGTTTACATATTTAAGGGGTAAATCAGAGGCCGAAGTGATTGAAACAACCCTTGGCAAGATTAGTTCTTGTCTGGACCAGCATTCTCTTCCCACTGTGTCCAACCCAAAAGGGAAGCTCACAAGTAGGGTATGAGTGAAATAGCACCCTCCTACTCATGTTCCCCAGCAAGTGGCACTGAAAGGACTACTGCACCTGATAGCAAAGATAATATATAGCTATCTTGACTAACAGCCACTGATAGACCTTTACACCATGAATTGGGCTAAGCCCTTTTTAAAGCTATCCAAGTTGGTGGCCATCTCATCTTGTGGTAAATTGCATAAACAAGCCCTAACAACATTATGCATGTATGTATTATTTATTATTCCATTTATATCCCACCTTTTTTCCTCCAAGGAACCCAAGGTGGCTTACATTACCCGCCTCCTTTCCATTTTATCCTCACAACAACCCTGTGAGGTAGGTGAGGCTGAGGGTCAGTGACTGACCCAAAGTCACCCAGTGAGCTTCATGGCCAAGTGGGGACTAGAACCTGGATCTCCCGAGTCCCAGGCCAACACTCTAACCACTACATCATACTTAAAACTAAAAATGATGCAAAGTGATGGAAAAGCTGAAGATTAAAGGAAAAGGAAGTATAAATATAAGAACTTAAACACTGTCTGACCAAAGGCCAGTGGTCTGTTTGAGTATATTTTCATATGGACTCAGAGACAGCTAGAGTGGCTACAGCCAAGACTAAACAGCTCCCCTAGTGCTTATCTTATGGCATTGCAGCTCAAGTCATAAACTAGAGTGGTTCAATGGACAGAGATGAACTTGCGCCTAGGAGAAATAGATTCCAGTACTATCTTTTTCTGTCACTGTGTGGTCTTGAGAACACCACTTGCAACCTCATTCCTCCGTCTTGACACTGGGAATATGCATATAATGACTTTTTGCAGATAACCGTTAGGACAAACACAAAAAAAGGATTGTTGCAAAGCAAAATGTTAAGTAGTAGTAGTAACTCTTTTCAGTTCAGGTGCAGTCACATCAGTAGTAAACATACAAAATCATTTTAGGTGCAGGCCTGTTCCCAGTAGCCTCTGCTTGTTTTGGCTTCTAGCAACTAGGCATTGACCCCCTGTTGATTTGAAGCTGCTTTCAGACCTTCCTTGGTTTTTTTAGCTGCTTACCCTCCATGAATTTGCAGTGTAAGTATTTAAAAAAATCTTTTCTCATTGGTGTCCAGAACTATGGCCTTCAGGGGAAAAAAAACACCCTCAACAGTAAGTTCAACAAGCTGAGTCTATGTGTGGGTGGAGGGGATGTGTGTGTTTTGTGTAGAGATAGAGGTCTTGGTGCCAGTATCTCTATTTTGAGCTCTTCCCCTGGCTTGGCAAACCTCTTCAACGTGTGTGTGTGTTTGTGTGTGTGTACTTCAGTCTCCCTTTTCGGTAAGTGAAATAATAAAGCTGACCATAAGGGTTTTGTATGGCTTAATATTTTGAAGAGAAGATTAAGGCCTGTCTGGACCCCACTCTGAGAAACAGCCTGCACTCGGACTCCAATAAGGAGCTGGCCAGATCGATCACACCAATGGCACTGGAGGCAGATGTATAGAAATCAACCCAGGCCCCAATGTCATGACTGGGCCTGAGCTAACTGGGACGCGAGTTCTTGAGCCAAGGCTCCTGAATCAGGACCTGGGGAATTCATACCCACAGAGCAGCCTTTTTCAACCTGGTGCCTTGCAGGTGTTTTGGACTGCAGTTACCATCAGCCCCAGCCAGCACAGGCAATGGCCAGGAAGGCTGGAAGTGCACCAGGTTAAGGAAGGCTGTCTCAGAGCCTGCTCTCTCTCCCACCACTTCCACACCAGAGACCCATACCTCTATGTTGGCTGCTCAAGACCAGCAATCAGCCTGGAGAGAATTGCCCAAGGGAAGGAGGTCTCCCCTTTAAAGCTTTCCATTCCTCAAGGAAAGGACAGAGGCTGGGAGGTGTGATTCAGACCTGGAGGCATAAAAGCTGTCAGTCAAGTCCTAGATGTTGTTGGAGCAGCTTGCTCACTTGGAGCCAGGGCTGGTGCCACGCGTAGTTATGGTCGGGCATGTGCTGAGGGCTCACTCTCCAGCAGAGGTCCCCAGACAAGAGCCCCCTGGAGTTGCTTCTTCACTTCACCATGGCAACCTGCTGGTTCACCTGCCTCTCACTCTGGCCCAGACAATAGTGGTGATGAGAAGGAGGAGCAGTAGATGCCATTGCCTACTTGTTCACTGGCTTTCTGCCTGCCAAGCAAGCAAACCAGCAAGTGGTAGCAAAGATGAGAGAGGAGGAGGAGGAGGAACAAAAACAGGAGGTGACAATGGCAGTGAGAAGGTGGACTTGCTGAGGGAAGGGGGCCACTGAGGATGTCTTGCCTAAGGGCCCTCAAAAACCTGGAGCCAGGACTCCTTGGAGTTTTCTGTGCTGCGGCTTTGCTTTGCCATCCCACGGGCTTCTAGTCAAGGTCAGGACAGGACAAGGCTCTTGAATGAAATGTGCTAATGAAATATTGGGTGGGGGAGGGGAAGAAGAGTGAAACCGCTAGTTCAGTGAGGACAAGGTCAGGACAGGTTGGAGCCATGGACTTCTTCCTGTCCACATGAAGGACTGGTTGATGTCTCTGTCCAGAGAGAAGAAGCTGCCAAAGGCTGCAACATTTAATCACTCACTGTGAATGTTTTGCCAGGATGTCTGAATGCATATCCAGCCATGATATCTGTGGCTTGACCCTGCTCAGTTTTCCATGGCCTGATGAAGAGGTTGATTGTCCAAAACTTGCTCATTTCAAATGTGTGGTTAGGCCATTAAAAGGGATCACACCTTTAGTGCCTTGTTTTAAAATTATTATTTTTGTAAAATGTTTGAGAAATTATGTAATGGGGAAGGCTGAAATAAAAGGCAAGGGTTTCTTTTTCTTTGCTCTGCATTTTAGAAATAATATTGGATGCCATTATTACAATGTCAATCCAGGGTCAGCATCAGAAGCTGCTAGAGACTGAGAGAGACAATGAATGAAGAGTAGAACACTTAGGGCGCAATCCTATGCAGATAGGCAGCTGCCTCCAAACTTAGAGGCGACCGCCTATCCAATGCAGGGCAGGAGAAGCACGGAGGGGATTATTCCATCCGTGCTTTTCCTGCCCTGCATTTTTGGCTAGACAGTAGATTTTGGCTGTCTAGCTGTGGGAGGGCGGAGTGGGGGAGAAGGCTGCCGTACAACACACAGGATGTGTTGTACCAGCATTTCCACCCTTCCTTCCCCGAAACGCCTGCCCTGCCCCCAGGAATGCCCTGTTTTGATTGCTCTGTACTCGTCTTGCGAGTGTGGAGCATGGGGCTGTTCCACACTGCCTGTGAGGCAGTGCGGAAGGGAGGGAAGGTCGGTTCCTGGAAAACCAGATAGCCTATGGCTATCTAGCCACTGACTAGCGGCCATAGGATTGCTCCCTTATTTGCAAAAGATTGTATTGATTGTAAAGTGTGCCATACTTCTTTTAAAAATAGTTTTCATCTTCTCCATGGAAAACCTACTATTGGCATGAGGGAGAAGAGGGCTGATTTATAATCCTCTTTTTGATGCTGGTTCTGCAGTTAGTTTTGACTTTTCTTTTACCAGCCTTGTTTGGATTCAGGGTATAGTGATCTAGTCTTCTGGGACAATTTGTTATGAACTAGATTGAAAGCATAGCTATGACCATCAATGTCATCCAGTATGGCACAGATACATTTTCTCTTCAGTCTTTACTCCTTTCATATTTTGAATGCCATTTATTAATAACTGGCTGAATATCTTCCAAGTCTGATGGATGGTGGAGCAGCGTGGAATGTCATTTCCCCAACACTCCTCCCCACTGGCACTTACCTGTTGGTATAGAGCACCTATGTAGTATTGTGAAGGTCTGAGGCCTACAGAGGCCAAGGGAAAAAAAGGGTCAGGCTTAGAGGTCTGGAGTTTTCTGTTGGGAGGGGGTAACCCTGAGAAGAGTAGTTTCATTTCTCTGGTTAAGTGTCCATCTCATTTCTCCACTTAAGTTTCATTTCTTCAGGTTTGAAGTAGTACTTTCGGTTTTGTGGGAAGAGGGTATATAAAGACAGCAAGAGAGCCAGTAAGAGCAGAGACAGCCAGAGCTTGAAGTGAGAGAAGAGTGAAGAATGAGCAGGAAGAAGCAGCCTAGAAAAGTCTAGGGATAGCTAGGGTAAAGGAACTTGCGTTTTGCAACTTTTGTTTTCTTTTAATGCTATTTGTATCACTCAGGTCTATTGTGTAAATACCTTTAGTTGTGATTTGCTAGCTTTACATTTACTGGTAAACTGTTGTGGTAAAACCCTGTGTCTGGTGTGTCAATCATCCCACATCTGCAGCCTAAACCCCATGTTACTGGGAATGGCCAGTTCAAAAGAAGAAAAGTGGGACTCTTAAGGACACAAGAGATCCTTAAGCGGTTGCTCAGGGGATCCAGGTCATAAGGGGGAACCTTGACAAGTGCAGTGGCTTGTGTCAGACTAGACCACCAGAGAGACCCAGGTTAAAATTTCCTATCCTCCCAGGGTGCTCTTGGGCCAGTCATTCTCTCTCAGCCTGGCCTACTGTATAGGGCTGTGAGGATAAAATGGTGTGAGGGGGATGATGCACACCACCCTGAGCTTATTAGAGGAAGAGCAAGATAAAAATGTAATTAAACAAACAGATTGACTGGGTTCACACAACATGCTAACCCATACTCAGTGGTTGAGTGTAGGTTGTTGTTGAATCGTGGGTTAGTGTGTTGTCTAAACCCAGGACATTTCTAGAGAGTGGCTTGCTAACCATGCAGTGTGGCTTATTTTTCTCAAGCCACCTTGAGAACCCCATGGTTTGTTGTTGGGTTGTTCAGGGTGGTTAACAAGCTACACTGCATGGTTAACACGCCACCCTACAGCAAATGTCCTGGGTTCAGCCAACACATTTAACCCATGGTTTAACACACAACCCACAGTTCAACAAACAACCCACACTCAACCACTGAGCATGGGTTAGCATGTTGTGCGAACAGTCCCATTGATGCTCTCTTTTAGTTTATAAAGTGTAACCACCATTCTTTGTAATGCTGAATCACAAACTTCTGTTGGAACTCCCCCCCCCCACACACACACACCAGTTCCAAAAGTAGCTTGTGATGTGGCACATGTGTATTTGTCTTGAGGGTTAAAGAAGAAGAAGGAAAAAAAAGCAGTGTGTGTTTAGAGAATCTGCCCGCAAGATTTTCTGGATCTCTGCCACTGCTCACTACACTGCCCCTCTAGATTTCAAAGGACAATGTTACTGTTTCCCATCAAATAGTGCATGTAGGATTTGGAAAAAGCAACACCATGTCTCACATCTATCTGGGAAACCACCTGACCTGGAAGCTCTTCTGCCTGAGCTGTTAGGACTCTCTGGAGTTACTCAATGGTGAGGAAAATGCAGTCTGCACTCTGCTCAGGGGCACTTTCCACCAATTCTTTCTTTATAGATTCCAGGGTTGAACCTTGGAGTTGAAAACAGATGCCAGAGTTGAGCCCTGATGAGTTGTCCTGGCACAGATGAAGTCCTGCCAACAGATGATTCCTTCCAAATGTTGCCACTGTTCTGAACTGGGGAAACTACAGCCATTGCTCATTTGTATATGTTGATTTCATTTAAGTATGTGCAATGCTAAAAACATCCATTGTCTATTCTGGGGAGAAACAACAAATCTTTTTAAGTCTCTCTCTCTCTCTCTCTGTTTTTTTTTTTTTTTAAAAGCAAAAACAGCTAGGCATGTTTTTCACCTGTTTACAGGCAACCCTAATTTGCCCTAAATGGGAGCTGTTGTTTTACAGGAACAAAATCAGCATGCACGTGTGTAATGACAAGGAAGAAAGAAATGGTCCCAGGATAACAAAGGCAATTCGTGTAACTTAACCTGTACTTTTTGAATCAAGTTTATTATTGTGTTCTTTTATTTTCTGCCTGTTCAGTGATACTGGTCTCGTCCTTATCCTCTTGCTAGAGTTTGCTTGTTCAAAACTTGAAGCTGTTCTCCACACTTCTTGCTTAATCCTTTGGGAGATTATCATTATTTGGAGTAGTGTTCTTTTGAACCGCTACCCAGTAGTTGTTGAAATGACATTTACAGTTCACCCTTGCCCTATTGAAATGGCCTATGGCCCATGTCAAGGCTGTCTTGTTTGAAGTCACCAGCAAAAATATCCTCCATTGCAAGAGTCTTAAAGAAAGAAATCATGTCTTTATTTGACATTTGCACAAAGAGATTTGGCTACTGTTTTGAGCAGTAATCCTTAGAACACTTTTTTTTAAAAAATATATCTCACAGTGTTCTACATCATTCACATAATATTATGCCTGTATGTATGTCTTTTCTTCCTAAACCATTTCATTGCTAGAAGTTGGAAAGGTAATTTTGGAAACAGAGGTAAGGTTAGGTAATAGGCCGTATTTGGGGAACTAGTGATCTTTTACCTGGGAGAAGACCCACCCACCATCCTTTTCAGCTAGAAACTATGAGTATTGTGAGACAGCAGCTAGTAGAATAATCAGACCTTCTCCTTTCATCTCACTTATATTTGCATGTGTACAGCTACCACCTTGAAGTGAGGGCCAAACTAGATGTTATGTAGCAGGTGTGTGTAACAGTCTCCTATTATTATTATTATTTTTTTTTAAATGAAAACTACCCATGGGGAGACAGGAAGGCCTGGCGTGCTATGGCCCATGGGGTCACGAAGAGTCCGACAGGACTGAACAACAACAACAACAACCCATGGGGAACTGTGATCAGAGTGGACTGGGCTACTTAACTCTTTCCCCTCTGCTCATCTTTCTGGTCAAAACTGTGCCTCAGTATGTTCCTTCCTGCCTCCCCCCCCCCCATTCCCATGGGCAGAAGTGTGTGTGTGTGTGTGTGTGTGTGAGAGAGAGAGAGAGAGAGAGAGAGAGTTTGAGGAGAAAAAGTACTGAAGAATAGAAAGTTAAGGAGCTATTCTTCTCTCAGTTTCAGCTGCTGCATTTTCATTTAAGAAAACAAAGAAAGCACCAGATGGAGATTGAGAGACTGTTACATACTTGGGAGACTGTTAACATGTTTTTGCCATGCAGTCTCTAGTTTGGCCCTGAGATGCAGCTACTAAGCTAATTCAAACCATTGCCTTGCAACCCAGCAGCTCTCACTTCAAACCAAACTACTTACATGTTTGGAGTAATCATGGGCAAAGGGCAACAATGACTGCCCTGCATAAAAGAGAGCCAGAAAGTTATCCTAGGCTTGACCCTGCTCTAAAACTCTGCAGGCCATCTTCCCTTTTCCCAGAGGACTAACATACAATGACAGAACATGTTGAATAAAGAAACTCCATTAAAATGTATACATGGTCTCATTACATCTGTTTAGAACTCATTTGGCCTAGTAGTTATGAGAAAGACATCTGAATGTGAAGTCTCTGATTCGGATGTCACCTGGTTGCAACCCCAACAAGAGTGAACTCCATAGGTGGTCTGAGGAATGTCTACAGGCTCCTTGCCCCTCCTGATTTTCTTTTGATTTTGAAAATGCTCTTTGATTAAACAAAAATTAACTTGGAGGCTGGCATGATGCAAAGTGATGCATCAGCCTCCTGTGCCATCTTTATTTCCAAGAATGCCTGTAGGCTTCACTCAGGCCTCAGAGACATTCTTAGAAAGTAAAAATAGTGGGTGGCTGCAGCTCAGTGCTTCATTTTAAAGCAGGCCCAACTGCTCAATAACAAGAAAAAAAGGACATTGTGGGGTGGTAGGGAGCATAAGAGGTGGTGAGGGTCTTTTACCTGTCCTGTGTCTGTCTGTGTTTTGCCTGGATTTTTTTTTTTTCCTGTGGGGTGCGTGTTTTGCCTCTGTGTGTGTTTCTCTGAGCATCACCAGTTTTATTTATTGTGCTTTGTGGGGCAAATATGTAATTTGGCATTTGGGGCTCAGATCCCACCTCTGCCTTGTGCACAGTTCCTTGGTCAAGTTACTTGTCTCTAAGCCTCATAAGTGTGCCTTGTGTGAAATGGGTATTAGAACAGAAACCGATGGGCTCAAAAGAGGGCTTTTTGTGTTGTTGAACCTAGACCTCAGATTTGCCTTGTACCTGTTCTTGGGCAAGTTACTTTTGTTTTAGCCTTACCAGTTGTATTCTGGGAACTGGGTGTTTTGTGACTGGCCATGCACTCCATGGCAGCCATTTTGTGAACTGGTAAGCCCCCCGGCAGCCAGTTTGTGAGAGTGTCTGTGGCACCCTCATTAATTCAGAATTAATGTCTACCTAACATCTACCCTAAAAGGGTGAATACAATACCCCTGACCTATCCTCATCCCAGGTGTGACTAGTTCGTTGGGAGATAAGTGGTGTACACTACATCTGCAGTAATGAATTCTGGCCATAGCACAGGGCTTAATGCCTTCACTGTGCCAAAGCAACTCTACTGCAACCTGAGCAATTACCATGCTGTCTCTCATATTAATTTATTCCCTTCCCTCTTCCATACTGAAACATCATCTATGTTGTTCACAGAATTTATGTAACCACTACTAATTTCTTCTTACTGTTGTTGAGTTAAACCATGAGTCCTTTTGAAAGATGGAAAGAAAAAAAATGTGTTTTTTCTGTGTGTGCGCGCATGGAAAATATAAGAACGTAGAAGAAGCAAACATCTCATTTTCCATTTGGCACTTCCTACCTCGTCTATTTACTTGCAATTTCTATTCCATCTCCTGCTTGGTAAAATGTGTAGTACAGCCTCCAGCGCTGTAATTTTACCATTATGATTTGCATTCCTTGCATTTTTCACTCCTGTTTACTAGATGAATTTTCTCATAATATGCAGGCTTTACTGAGCAGAGAGAACCACGCAAAGCTTAATCTGAGCCAGGGCTCAACTCTGGACCCTGTTTTCAATTCCAGGGCTCAATCCTGGAACAAATCATAGAATCATAAGTCATCTAGTCCAAGCCCCTCTTCAATGCAGCATATGCAATGCAGGATGCAACAACAGCATCTTGGGCCATCCAGGCTTTGTTTATATACCTCCGGTGAAGGACAGCCCATCTTCTCCTGAGGCAGTCTGTTCCACTGTCAAACAGTTCTTAATAATGTCAGGAAGTTTCTCTTAATATTTAGCCAAAATCTACTTCCTTGCAATTTCCATCCATTGGCAGTGGCACTGCCAGGGCTGGACCTCTGGGCAGTGGTCCAGGACCCTCACAGTCCAGAAGGCCCCCAAGTGATGCTGGCAATGTCTTCTGTCAACTTGAATGTTTCTTGTTTCTTTTTCCAGGGTAAGTGTGCTGCTGTGGAGTAGAGCTCCACAGTCAAGCCTGCTTTCTTCATATCCTAATGCACCAGGCCTAATCTTGAGGGTCAGCACTCTGTTCCCAGAGCGGATGAGAATGAGTGCAAGGGACCCAATATTGGTACAAAGCTAAATACTGAAGAGATGAAAGAGAGGGCATGGCTACATCTTTAACAGAAGGTAGAATATTGGCATGTATAGCTCATGCCCAAATCTCCACTTTTGTAGTAATTAAAGATATGGGAGCCCAGCTCTCTGTAGTATCTGGTCATCCTGCTCAGAGCCTCTGAATTCCTAGGCTGCCTTTACATTAAAGAAAAAACCTGCAGTCCTCCTCTTGTGGAGCCTTTCCGGGTTTATGGCAGACTCCGAGATGGCGACCAAGTGATTGCTCAGAGGGGAGGCTTTTTTAATTTTCAAGGTTCCATAGAACTCAATGAAACAGCACCATCTAGTGGCTGTTTTAATAGTGCAACAGTCTGATTTGATACTTCATTATTTCTGCATCTTTTTAAGAGGGAATAACCAGGAAATACCTCTGGATGTGCCCTGGAGGTTGGTGACATCATGAAAAGGACCTGCAAACTTGCGTGAGTGAACAATCTCAATAGCAGGATAAAAGCTCCGTGTGAAAAAGCCCCTAGTGTCCTTTGTTTTTTTGCTACTGGAAAATGGGGCTCTGGGAAAATTTAGGAACAGCACCCCAAATGACCACATCAGTTACAAGATGCTGGTAAGGTCCTGAAACGTTGACTTCTCAGAATTTGAGTCTGCCAGGTTGTTGGAAGATAGGGCCATAGATCAGTGGTAGAGCGTCTGCTTTGTATGTAGAAAGTCCGTGGTTTAATCCCTGGTATCTCCGGGTAGTGATGGAAAAAAAACCCTGCCTGGCTGGAACCCTGGAGAACTGCTGCTAGTCAGGGTTGACAATACTGGGCTAGAAGAACCAGTGGTTTGACTCAGTATTAGGCAGCATTCTATGTCCCTATTATTTATGTATTTATTTATTTATTTATATTATTTGTACTTATTAGTTGCCTCATCATGTATTCTCTAGGACCTCGTGTCTAGGTGATGTGGAGTTAGAACCTGTACGGAAAGGAATACTCGTCAAGGCTGCAGCAATTTTTATGCTGCAACTGCTGAGAACAACCTTGGGGCAAACCAGCAAAAACTGAATCTAGTTTGAGCAAATAAGGCACCCTTGATTTATACAGAAACAGAAGTTTCCTCTTGTTTTCAACTGGCTCCTTCTTTCACTTCTTCATGCATTTCTAATGGGTCATTTCATACAATACATTTTTTTTTTCTGTGCGGAGATAATGTCTGTGTAGGAAAAGACAGATTTACAGTATCTCACATATGGTGCTACATGCTTCTTTATGTGTGCCCAGTGCAGTTGCTGCAAGAATTAGTTGAGCAGTCACACAGTCCGTGTGTCATTCTGACACGCACATTTCACAAATTAGGATCACACGCATGTTTACCTACATGGCATTATCTCCTCACAGGGAGAATATCAGTTTCACAGCCTCTTGGGACTTGTACAAAGCAGTCCTGTACATGTCTACTCAGCAGACTGCTTGGGTTCAAGGGGGCTTTCTCCTAGGTAAGTATGTACAGTATGTACAGAACTGCAGCCATATTTGAGAAACCATTTCTTGCATAGGGGCACACCATTTGCAAAGAAGAACTTAGCATAATAACTTAAGAATTGCATTTCTGGATCAGCCCACGGAGTTTGTATTCCAGCATTCTTTTTTCTATCACAGGTTTCATAAAACTTATGGGCAAGGGCTTCTTCTGAGCCCAGCATCTAATTATTGACTTGCTGATGAAGTTCTCTCAAGCCAGGCTTGAATAAGAACACTGAGGGCATGTAAAAGCATACCTCACATGAGAGGCATGCTTTTGAAGCCCCCAGTTTCTTCATCCATTCAGATCAATATCCAAGCTGGGGAAGAATCCCTGTTTCTCCAGCACTGCAGAACCAGTTGTTTGGCCACAAGGAGAGCACTCCCAGCAGACAGCCTGACATTCATGGCTGAGAGCCCCAGGGAGGTCTCCAGAATTAGATTTACCCAGATATTCACATCAACCCAGAAGGGAGGGAAATTGCTTTATGAAGCTCGGCTCCCACAAAACGTTTTGTGTGGGAAACTATGGGCTAATGGTTAAACACTTCCATTCACCTTGAATTACCAAGGAGGAAGATTAATCCTTTATAACAAAGCTAGACTTCTAAAAGGCTTCTGAAATTAAACAAGGCCACTAAATATATAGGGGCTGTATCATTCATTAGTCTGGGTTTTAGGGCATTGTGACTAATGGAATAAATGCTGCCCCATAAATAGCCAATGTCCTAAGAAGGAATGCATAATAGGATTTTTAAAATGAGTAGCGGGCGGTCGTTTTGGTGACTATCGTTTTTCATGGGAAGAATTCATCTAGTGACGTCTTCAGCAATTCTTCAGTTAGTAGCAGAGTCCTTGTACAATTATTGCTTCAGTCTGACTTCGCCACCAACCCAAAGTAATTTAACAAATTACGTTCTGTTTCCCTGTGACTGGAAACTTCCGCGATCAGTGTTTGCACCCAACGTACATTTTGTTGACTGATGTTCTTAGATAAACCCTCTTTTAATGTGCTGGCAAAACAAACCCTGAATTTCTGTGGGGATACCATGTTCTTTTTTGTTGGAGGTATTGGTTCAAAATAAGGTGAGCATTGCAGTTCAGGGTCAATGTCTGTGTAAGACAGGCAAGTACTTTGTTTAAATACAACTTTCAGCTGATAGAGTAAGTGGATGTTGTTTAATTGCACTTTTACAGCACTTTTTTAAAAAATTAAGGTGGTGGGGATTTATGCTTTTAATCCTGAACTTGTACCTTTTAAAGCAGCAGTTTCTGCACCTTTAGCAGCAATCTATTCTTGTAAGTTTAGTGGAAGTTTGATTTGCAGAAATGAGCAAGTGAAGCTTTTCATAGCATGATGAATGATCACTGACTGATACCTGCAGATCAAGCTGTTGCTAAAGACACAGGAGCAGTGGCCATCAAAAAAAGTTGGCAACCTTTGGTGGGACTGCAAGGGATCCATCTCCCTCTCCCTCCCTCCCCCCACCTTTCTGTGTATGTATGTGTATGAGCATAAAGAACATATAAATGCATGAATGGGGTGTGAGTTCCTTCTGTTTCTTCTTCTGTGACTGTGGACTCATGTTGAAAGGAGAATGCCTCTATTAGGGACTCAGACTCCACACTCTAAATGGAACTCTGGTACCTATAAGATAAGAGTGAACAAGAGCGTGATAAGAAGTGATGTTCTCTCCCACTCCTCAATGTTGTGTGCATTTTCTTTTCCCTTTCCCCCTGGCTCTAGCAAGCAGGGGATACAGAGCTGCAGGAAAGTGGGTGGGAAAATTACGTGGAAGGGGAAGTGGTTGGGCATAGAGTGGGGAAAGGATTACACACCCCTCTCTCCTGCTTCTCCACTTCACATTTCCCTCTCCTGAAACTAGCATTTTGTGGGGGAAGGGGGAAATGGTCACCGCGGGTTTGTTGCATGTGTTTGTATGTAAAATTTATTTTGGCTCCTTGGGAGTTTATCTGAACAGTATTGCCTTTACTCTCTTCGTCTTCATGTCTTTGCCCATTTATTCTGCCCCTCTTTGCTCACCTCCCCTTCCCCACATTCCACCATTACTTACATGTCTCTCCTCTGAGACTTAATGTCCTGCTTTCTGTCCCTTACTTTTCTTTGGTGGCTGGAAAACATCAATCTTCTCTCTGGCTCCATCATCCCCCCCCCCCAATAATATAGTCTCCTCAGCAGAGAGGATCATTTTGCAGCTTGTGCTGACCTCGTCAAGGTATGAAAGGTTATAAACAGGCTCCAACATCAATGAGTTTGAATGTTTGAGGAGAAAACAGGGCATTAAACATGTGCCTGTTAGAAAGGTATCAGGGGAGGGCTGTTCAGATGCAGTTGGGAAGAATACTGGCTGTGAAAACATTAGCTTTGCTTTGAGAATGAATATAGCCATAATAAGAAAAAATTAGCAAACCAAATGCAGAGGCGATAGAAGTCTGTTGATAGAAGAGGCACCTCCATGCTCCCCATTCCTCCTTCATGCATTATCCATGCCAGCCCAAGTTCATCTAATCAATGGAGGGGTGCCACTGGCATGGGAAATAGGTCTGTTTGGTGGCATGTGTGGTGGCATGTTCAGAGGTGCGTTTGGTGGCAATCTGAGAGAGGGCCTTTTCGGTGGCTGCTCCCAGGCTGTGGAACTCCCTCCCTAGGGAGGCTAGGTTCGCTTCTTCTCCATTGTCCTCCTGCCAGCAGGGATAGCTTTATTCAAGAAAGCCTTTCACCTGTAAGTAGGTCCGTTTGCTTGGGTGCTTTTAAAAAATTGTTCTGTAATTGTTATGTTTTTATTGTATTCTGATGTATTTTATTGTTTTAATCAGTTTTAATTATGTCTGTAAGCTTCCTTGAGTGTGATTTTTGGATAGAATGGCAGGGTATAAATAAAATAAATAAATAAAATAAAACAGAAGTAGCCATACGTATGAATTGGCCCACAGATGTACAAGTTCCTGTCCGTATGTATATACGTATGTATGAATGAATGAATGATACTGTGACCATGTAGATTAGGGGTGGGCAACTTGTGGCCCTCCAGATGTTTTGGCTACAAGTCCCATGATCTCTAGCCAGCATAACCAATGGCGAGGGCTGATGGAAGTTGTAGGCCAAAGCATCTGGAGGGCCACAAGTTGCCCACCCCCCTCTAACATTTCACAGAGGAAAACAGGGACAGTCTTGTATATTTATAACCTCCACGTGGAACTCAAACCCATACTTTGGAATGGAATTTTCCCCCACTTCAGACTTGCTGGTGATGCCAAGAGAGTTTGCTTTCCACTATAGTATAAGGCATAGCTTGCTTGCCTGGGTCATTTAAGTAGCTTCCCAAATGCTCAAGGTTTCATGCATAGTTCACAGACTCCAGCAAGGCACCAAAGCTAGAGAGCTCACAGATTGTGTTGCGTTACATGTAGAACCTGGTTTTGGGCTCAACGGGTGCTTTACCGGGGGTAAAGCATTTTCTCTGGGTATACAAGGCAAACGGATCTGTCATGGTAAATAAGGCAGTGAGGTGATTCAAGAAGAAAAGTGGGGGACTCTGGCCTGACAAAAGCCAAAGTGAAGAGGAGGATTATGCTAGGAAAGGATCATGAGGACAAACTGAACCCAGGGTTATTCTTAGAGCCGAGCTAAACCTATGCATATGTGAGAGATGCTCAAGCAGAAAGAAAGAAAAGCATACTGTCTGAACTCCAGGACAGTTACAGGCTTTAGAACAAAGAGTATAAAGGTGCAATCCTATGCATAGGATTAGACAGAAAAAAAACCTACAATTTTATGCAAAACAGTGTCCCCTTTGGGGTGATACATGCTATTTGGGGGCAATGTGTCAGTGACCACATTACTTCTATCTTTTTCTCTCTCAGTGGTTGAGGGAGCTTTATGGCTGGGCACATGTTTTTGAATTCTGAAGGTCTCTCCCAGGTTCCATCTCCAGTTTTAAAAAAAAGGATGTCAGGTAATGGATATGGGGGAAGAGGAGAACTGGTCTGTTCTACATACATCAGTGGCCTCACAAAATGAGACAACAGGTGACTGCACATAAAAATTGTAGAGCTGGAAAAAAGTGCAGAAAAGGGCAACTCAAATGATCAAGGGGCTGGAACATCTCCCCAATGAGGGAAGGTTACAACAGCTGGGGCTGTTTAACTTGGAAAAAAGGAGGATAAGGGGGGACATGATAGAGGTCTATACAATCACGCATGGTGTGTAGAATGTGGATAGGGAGACATTTTTCTCCCTCTCTCAAAATACTAGAACCCGAGGTCATCCCATGAAGCTGATTAGTGGGAGATTGAGGACAGATAAAAGGAAGTACTTCTTCACACAGGGGGTAGTTAAACTATGGATAGACATTTTTCTCCTCTCTCAGATAATATTAGAATCCGGGGTCATCCCATGAAGCTGATTGGTGGGAGATTCAGGACTGATAATGCTTCACACAGAGCATTGTTGAATTATGGAATTCACTACCACAAGATGTAATGATGACGGCCACCAATTTGGATGGCTTTAGAAGGGGATTGGAGAAATTCCTGGAGGAGAAGGCTATCAGTGAGTACTAGTCCTGATGGCTATATGCTTTCTCCAGAATCAGAGGCAGTATGCCTATGTACACCAGTTGCTGGAAAACATGTGTATGTGTGTGTGTGTGTGTGTGTGTGTGTGCGCGTGCTGTTGCACTCAGATCCTACTTGTTGGTTTCCATAGGCAGCTGGTTGGCCACTGTGTGAACAGAATGCTGGATTGGATGGATTCTTGGTCTGATCCAGCATGGCTCTTCTTATGTTGTTAACTTGATATGTTCATGTTCACCACAATTTGGATGCAAAACATTTTTTGACTCATAGTGGAAAGTGCAACTACACAGATATACCTTTAGAACTGGTGAGATATGCAAACAGGCACCAGAGTTAGTCAGTGTTTTTTTTGTTTTTAGTTTCTATTTTTCACATTAGCCTAGGTGCTGTTGTTTTTTAGAACGTTCATGTGACTAGCTGTAGCGTAAGCATGTGTGGCCAGGAAACTGGAACGAAGGAAGATTGCTAAGTCTCAGTGTGCCTGAGAATGCTGGCGTTGCAGTTCTGTTCTCTCGAAAAGCTCAGAAATGCCGAGTCTTGCTATTCAAGAGATTGCGAAAGGAAAACTGCTTAATGTAGCAGTGGTGGTCCTGGTAATCTTAGATGTATTTTTTTATTAACATCTGTACACCAACTATTGGCGGGGACGATATTGTATTTACAAAAACTGCTTGAGGAAGCTTTTCTAAGAATCTGAATGTGTGCTTTTTCTCTAGCAGTGGGAGATTTTAATCATGCTGCAGATTTCACACTCAACAGCAATCACAAAGCATCCAATTCTCAAGTCAGCTAAATGCAGTTTTGGCTGAGCTCATCTAGTCCTAACAGATATGCAGAAAATGCCCACAGTTCACATAAGTAGGAATACAATGGGTAAAAGAAATTAATTCCGCATAGCGCATCCTGCTGTCACATTTCCCTTGGGCCCCCTCTTTCCTGATGCACTCTAACACACAAATGGAGAGGCTTCAATCTCAGGCCTTTAATTCATTATCAACAGGTTCATTACAGATGCAAATCCTCGAAGACTCTCAGGCTACAAAGGAATGCCTCCAGGAGATTCAAATGGGAACACTGTTGCCTACAGTTTGAAGTTAGACTTGCTGGCTAGACTAACTTAGGGAGGGATGTCCCACCCTTCCAGTGATGCTTCCCTACGGGTGCCTTTCACGCATCGGATGGTGGAGAATTTCTCCCCGAATCTTTGGGAGGCCGAGCGGCGAGTCATTCGGCCCCCCAAAAGTGTTGGGGAAATTCTCCGCCAGCCCCCCGCCCCCCCCGGGATGGGACTTAACTTCAGCGAATGTCCCTCTCGGCGGCGGGTCCCGGCGGCGTTTCGACGGCGTTTCGGTGGGGGCGGGGGTGCCGGCCAGTCTCCCGACTGGCTGCCACTGCCGCCATTGCAAAAAAAAAAAAAGTGCGGTAAAAAAAAACAACAACACCCGTGATAGGCTACGTAACGATTTAGGTAGCCTATCACGGCTAGATTTCCAAAGTCATGTATTTGTCAAAAACAAGTCCTGCCAGACAAATCTGATCTCATTTTTTGATCAAGTCACCTCCCTTGTAGACCATGGGAATGCTGTAGACATCATATGTAGACATCATATAGCGTTGCCCTTATTTTCGCCGTAGTCTACGTAAATCTTTACGTAGACTAGACGTGCCAAAATAAGGAACGCAAATGGAGGCGCCCATGGGCCGCCGCCATTTGCGTACGTGCTTTTTTTTTTTTTCCAAAGTCACCCGTGATAGGCTACGTGATGATTTACGTAGCCTATCACGGGTGACTTTGGAAATCTAGCCATGATAGGCTACGTAAATTGTTACGTAGCCTATCACGGGTGTGTGTTTTTTTGTTTTACTTTTTTTTTCGCGGCCGGGTAGACGGGGCGCTTCTACCCGGCCTGAATTTCGCCGGCGAGGGATGGGGCGCCTCCCCCCCCTCGCCTGAACTTCGGGGGGAGAACCGAAGCACCTCCCCCCCACCGCGAAGCAAGCTTCGAGGACAGGTAAGGGACTTTCGCCCATCCCTATAACTGGGTCGACTGTCTGAAATCCGCCCCTGACATTTCCCTTTTAGCTCTGCGCCGTAGTCTAGCATCTCTTAGGTCACAGTCCCCACTGTCCTCCTCCTCCTCCTGGCTTCTCACAAAGGGGGGCAAGGGGGGGGGGCTTCAGGCCTGGCCATCTGGTAACCTGAGAAGCACACCTATCCATATCTGAACTGGCTTGGGAAAATGCATCCCCTGGTTCTGTCTGTTCCTCTTCTGAATCTGAGCTGCTAACTATCTCCCTGCGCTCAGAATCAATCCTGATACCTGCTTCGTTATTATAATAAGATTGACACCACGGTGTAGTTCCAATAATCATGCTAAGCTGTATGGGGCTGCGTGTGAGAATTTGCTTTTGCTTTCTGGACTCTGCCATAAAAGGAGCAAAATAAAGGTTTATTTATTTTACTTTCATAGAATCATAGAACGGTAGGGTTGGAAGGGGCCTACATTGAGTCCAACCCCCTGCTCAATGCAGGAATCCAAGCCAAAGCATCCCTGACAGATGGCTGTCCAGCTTCACCTTGAATGCCTCCAGTGTGGAGAGCTGAAGTTGGTAACAGGCGCTTCTCAGTGTTGCCTCCACCTAGGTTGCCAGGAGCAGGGTTGGGCCAAGAAGCACCCCCAAGCTACGAACTTGCTCCTTCAGGGGGAGTGCAACCACATCCAGAACTAGTTGACATATTAGATGACTGTACAACTAGGGCTCAGTCCTGTACCAAAGATCCATCAGCTGAAGGGCCTTAGGAAGTGGTGAATGTGTAATTGCTCCAGTGGAGATGGAACTATGCTGGTGGAATGACAGATATGCCAGTGGAACTCCCCTGGAAAGCTCCACTGGTGTAGATGTTCCAGCGGAGCGGTGCCATATCTATGATCTGGTGGAAGTGTTAGTATAACATTGCTCTGCCCCATCCCATGCTTCAGTGTTACTCCTCTCAGGGTGGCTCATAACAACATTAACAGTGCAATCCTATGCATGTTTACTCAGATGTAAGTTCCACTATGTTCAGGAGAGTTTACTTCTTACTAACTGTATCAATTAATTAATTAATTACATTTTTATATTGCCCAGTAGCCAAAGCTCTCTGGGTGGTTCACAATAATTAAAACTATAAAATACAGACGATAAAATACAATATAAAAATTTAAAACTACAATATAAAAATAAAAATAACCAAACAGAAGCTAGCAGCTGTGCAAAGATTTAAAATACAATTCCAGATATAAAACAAACTAAAAAACTAAAATGCTTGGGAGAATAAAAATGGTTTCCACCTGGTGCTGAAACGAGAACAATATAGGTGCTAGGCAAACCTCTCTGGGAAGCTCATTCCCCACAGCTGGGGTGCCACAGCAGAAAGTCCTGCTGAAGATGTTCTTAGAGTCCAGGCAGATGTATATGGAAGGAGACGATCCTTCAGGTAACCTGGCCCCAAGCCATTTAGGGCTTTGAATGTTAGTACCAGCACTTTGAATGCAGCCTAATAAATAACAGTAACAAATCCAACACATCCTAAAAATACACCATATTAAGCAGAAAGCCACTAAATACATCACAATAAAAACCTAACCACAGAAGAAGAAAAGCTGTATTAAAAGTCCTGGGTAAATTAAAGTATCATCACTTTCATGTGGCATTTTCACCATCATGCATGGTCCATGTGGGACTGTGCCAGACCGTGTGCGCGTCTTACACAGACTGTGTGTACCTGCCTGGTACCCAGAAATATGATTCCCTCCCCAGTTTTTTGCTACTGGCTGAGGCCTCTCTTCTCTGTATAATTATTACATATGTTCAGGTTACTAAAAATGATATTTACCTCCAATATTAATACAACATTTAGAAGACAAGAAACAGAGTGAAGAGAGAGGAAAGGTCATCCCTAAAGCTCTCCGTCTCTCTTGGTGTCATTTGCATACCATTCAGTGGAGGCTGGTCATTCGTATAGCAGCGGGGATTGTGTTCAGCACTTTGAACAGCTCCTGTAGAGTTCTGACTTGTTTTGGTTGAAACCCAGAGCAGATTCACTACCCCACTGACATAGGAGCCACCAGCCTCCACTGATGCCATTAATGGTTTCATGAAGTCAGCAGCTTTCATAAGGAAGGCATTGTCTCTTTTTGATACCGACCTGGTCATTTATACATAGTGATATTTCGGGGAATGGGTGAGTAGCTTTCCATCTTAATTCATTTGGCAGCCATCTGAATCCACTGTGCATAAAGAGAAATTCATTCCCAAATCTCTGCTGCTTGAATAGCTACATAACGATTGTCATACCAGATAAGATTGACCAGTTTGAGCAGTCCCATCTCCTTCAGAGGAAAGCCCCAGAATTCTTGCAGTGGAAAATTAGTCGCTGTTTCTTTTGGTCTGATGTGTTGTAAACATAAATGTATGCACAGCCTGCAGAAAGACATGATCCACTTTGGCTGTGACTGAACATGTGGCTTTGGTAACAGGGCTATCTATCTATCTATCTATCTATCTATCTATCTATCTATCTGGGAAGTTACGTTTCAGGTATGAAAAGTGTATATTCAGTGCAGCTGTTCATCCGATATGCTAACCACAGTCAGTGGTTGAGTGTGGGTTGTTTTGAAGCATGAGTTGTTTGTTGAACCGCAGGTTAGTGTGTTGTCTGAATGCAGCAGGTTTTCCGCAGGGTGGGTTATCATGTTGTCTGAACGCAGCCAAGGTGGCTTGTTAACCACCCTGAACAACTCAACAACAAACCATGGGTTCTCAAGGTGGCTTGTTCAAGAAAATAAGCCACACTGCATGGTTAACAAGCCACCCTGGCTAAGTTCAGACAACACTCTAACCCATGGTTCAACAAACAACTCACATGGTTCAAAACAACCACTGAATGTGGGTTTATGTGTTGTGTGAACCCAGTATATCGAAGTGTCTCAAAAATAGCAACAGATTTCCAAAAAGCTATTGTAGGCTGGAAATGATTTGCAGTGCCTTTTCAGTCTAGCTCCCTGTACTCAGATTTAAACAAAAATAGTACAAGGCTATCGCCTCACTTGCAAAGTAGACATAATACACAATTAAGCCATTCCTCAGGGCCTTTCCATGGGGGAACCATGTGCAACTGAGCAAAATCTAGGTGCCTTTTAATAGACAACAATCCACAACAAGGCTAGCAGGAGCCGAACTAACATACAAAATATTAAAAAAACAGACAAGTTGGAAACAGCAGAAATTCAGTTGGGGACATTTTCTGTAAGAAAATATTGTGCTTGGGATTACAAAAACAGAATTAGGAGCATAATTCCTTTGACACATAGTTGTTGGGAGTCAGGACGTTGAGACGGAGAGACCATCGGTGTCAGTCAGCCAGGATGGCAATTCTTATATTCTTATGGGAGCAGATTTAGACCCTTGGGCACTGTAAAATGGCTGATCTCCAATGATATCTGCTCTCTAGAGAGAAAGGTTTTCTTCTTTCATACTGAGCTTTGAAAATGTGAGACCTCAGATGACTGGAGGAGGGCTAACGTTGTCCCTATCTTCAAAAAGGGTAAAAAGGAGGAACCTGGGAACTACAGACCAGTCAGTCTGACATCAATCCCTGGGAAAATTCTGGAGCAGATCATAAAGCAATCCATCTGGAAGCACCTTGACAACAATGCCATGATTACTCGAAGCCAACATGGATTTGTCAAAAACAAGTCCTGCCAGACAAATCTGATCTCATTTTTTGATCAAGTCACCTCCCTTGTAGACCGTGGGAATGCTGTAGACATCATATACCTCGACTTCAGCAAAGCTTTCGACAAAGTGCCCCATGATATCCTGATGAGCAAACTAGCTCGAAGTGGGCTAGATGAAACAACGATCTGGTGGATCCACAGTTGGCTACAGAATCGGACTCAAAGAGTGCTTATCAATGGGACCTTCTCAAGCTGGGGAGAGGTAACGAGTGGGGTACCGCAGGGCTCAGTCCTGGGCCCAGTGCTCTTCAATATTTTTATTAATGACTTGGAGGAGGAGGTGCAGGGAATGCTGATCAAATTTGCAGATGACACAAAATTGGGAGGGATAGCTAATACTTTGGAAGACAGAAACAAAATTCAAAGTGATCTGGATAGACTGGAGTGCTGGGCAGAAAACAACAGAATGGCATTTAATAGGGACAAATGCCAAGTTCTGCACCTAGGAAAAAGAAACCAAATGCACAGTTACAAGATGGGGGATACGTGGCTCAACCACACTACGAGCGAGAAGGATCTTGGAATTGTCGTCGATCACAAGCTGAATATGAGCCAACAATGTGATGTGGCTGCAAAAGAGGGAATGCTATTTTGGGCTGCATTCATAGAAGCATCGCTTCCAAATCCCGGGAAGTGCTAGTTCCCCTCTACTCAGCACCGGTTAGGCCTCATCTGGAGTACTGTGTCCAGTTCTGGGCACCACACTTTAAGAAGGATGCAGACAAGCTGGAGAGGGTTCAAAGGAGGGCAACAAAGATGATCAGGGGACTGGAAACAAAGCCCTATGAAGAGAGACTGAAAGAACTGGGCATGTTTAGCCTTGAGAAGAGAAGACTGAGGGGAGATATGATAGCGCTCTTCAAGTACTTGAAAGGCTGTCACAGAGAGGAAGGCCAGGATCTCTTCTTGATCATCCCAGAGTGCAGGACACGGAATAATGGGCTCAAGTTACAGGAAGCCAGATTCCGACTGAACATCAGGAAAAACTTCCTGAGTGTCAGAGCAATACGGCAATGGAACCAATTACCTGGGGAGGTGGTGGGCTCTCCCACACTGGAGGCCTTCAAGACGAGGCTGGACAGCCATTTGTCAGGGATGCTCTGACTTGGATTCCTGCACTGAGCAGGGGGTTGGACTCGATGGCCTTGTAGGCCCCTTCCAACCCTACTATTCTATGATTCTATGATTCTATGACCTGTTTCCCCCAGCCTTTATAATATTCCAATTGAATGTTTTACCTTTCAGAGCAATCACTTTGCACAAAAGGTCTTCATATCTCTATTCACCGATTCTGAACTGAATGCCAAAGTCATGAGAAGATGGCCATCTCTTAAAGAGTGGGTCACCTGTGTAGCTGAATTTTTTGCACTCTTTTCTTCAATTCATTAGTTGATCTTTGGAGAACTGGACATAATCAGCAAGAAAATACACCTCAAGCTGTGATCGCAAGCACACATATTTGAAAGTAGACCTCATTGAACTCAGTCAGACCTTCTTCCAAGAGAATACATTTAGGGTCAGGATGCTAATCTTACATAATTGGTTAAGGACCTGCGTGTTCAGGACTGGCAATAGCTGCTATTTGTTATGCTGCTGCTTCCTCGGTGCACTGCTTGTTATTGGATACGGTCCAAACTGATTTCAACAGTTTATCAAATTTGATTAGGCGATATAAAGGGAGTGTCTATGCATTAAAATGCACTGGGGCACATCCAAGGTTCTGCTGAGCACCTGAGAAGGGTTTCTTAAATGTGGCTTTATAAGCCTAACCCTGCACCTTTGCTCAGTATTGCTCTTTAATTTTTCTGACCCATTAGCCATCCTATAATGGAATGCTGATAACAGAAGTTTCATGTGAGATGTCAGTAGGGAAGGGAAAGGGAGTAAATAGGGAGATATGAGTGCATGTCTGGATGTATACTTGAGCATGCAAGGTTCTTCTCTGTATTGTGTCTCAACATAAGAACATAAGAAGAGCCATGCTGGATCAGACCAAGGCTCATCCATCACAGCACCCTTCTGCCCATGTTCCCCAGCAACTGGTGTACATAGCCATACTGCCTCCGATACTGGAGGTAGCACATAGCCATCATGACTAGTAGCCATTGATAGCCTTCTGCTCCATTAATTTGTTTAGTCCCCTTTTAAAGACATCCAAATCGGTGGCAATCACATCTTCTGGAAGCAAATTCCATCGTTAACTATGTGCTGTGTGAAGAAATACTTCCTTTAATCTGTCCTGAATCTCCCACCAATCAGCTTCATGAGATGACCCTGGGTTAAGTATTATGAGAGAGGGAAAAAAACTCTCCTTATCCACTTTCTCCACAACATGCATAATTTTGTACACCTCTATCATGTCCCCCCGTACATGTCTTTTTTCTAAGCTAAACCATCCCAACTGCTGTAACCTTCCCTCATAGGGCACTTGCTCCAGCTCCTTGATCACTTGAGTCACCCTTTTCTGCACTTTTCCAGCTCTAGAATATCCTTTTTTTAGGTGTGGTGACCAGAACTGTACACAGTATTCCAAGTGTGGTCGCAATATAGATTTGTATAAGGGGACTATGATCTTGGCAGTTCTATTTTCAATTCCTTTTCAAATTATGCCCGACATGGAATTTGCCTTATGCACAGCTGCCACACACTGGGTTGACATTTTTATTGAGCTGTCCACCACAGCCCCAAGATTTCTTTCTTGGTCAGTCACCGCTAGCACAGATCCTATCAGGTTATACTTTATGTTGGGATTCCCCCCCCCCCCAATGTGCATCATTTTACACTTGCTTACATTGAACTAGGGATGTCAGAGAATTCCGCCACGAACCTCGAAATCGGTGGCGGAACGGTCTGCTCCCCTGCCCCCCTGGGACAGGACTTACCTTGGGCGGATCTTCCTGGCGGCGGCGGTTCGGCGGCAGCGGCTGCAGTGGCCGGTCTTCTGACCGGCCGCCGCCATTTCCAGTTAAAAAAACAAAAAAAGTGATAGGCTACGTAAAGATTTACGTAGCCTATCATGGCTAGATTTTTAAAAAACACCGTGATAGGCTACATAAATGTTTACATAGCCTATCGTGGCTGATTTAAAAGAAAAAAACACACATGCGTACGCAAATGGCGGCGCCCATGGGCTCCGCCATATGCGTTCCTTATTTTGGCACGTCTTAGTCTACGTAAACATTTACGTAGACTAAGACGGCGAAAATAAGGGGAACGCAAATAGCATAGACGTAAATAGTCTACGCTATTTGCGTTCCCCTTATTTTTGCCATCTTAGTCGACGTAAATGTTTACGTAGACTAAGACGTGCCAAAATAAGGAACACAAATGGCGGCACCCGTGGGCGCTGCCATTTGCATAAGCGCGTTTTTTTTCTTTTAAGTCAGCCGTGATAGGCTACGTAAACATTTATGTAGCCTATCACGGCTGACTGCAGGGACGCAAACGGCGGCAGCTATGGCTGCTGCCATTTGCGTCCCTGCTAGCCAGTGGCCGGATGTCCGGCCGCTGGCGGAGCCGGCCGGCGGCTCCGCAGAATCCCTGCGGAGCGGAGCCGGCCAGCCAGAATTTCAGGGGGGAGGGATGGAGCGCCTCCCCCCCGGCCAGAATTTCGGGGGGAGGAACAGAGCGCCTCCCCCCCACCTCGAATCAATTTCGCTAAAAGGTAAGTGACTTTCGTACATCCCTCCATTGAACTGCATTTGCCGTTTGGATGCCCATTCTCCCAGTGTGGAGATATCCAGAATGGTCCTGAAATGGAAGCATCTGAGACTTGCAGACAACAAATATTTCTGGTTCTTGGGCACACTGCCAGTGTAACTCAGACCTATAAACCATGCCAGGTCAGCTTATGTAAATACGTGAGACATTTTGTAACACAATGTTGAGTGGCACATCATCACCATTTTCAAAAAGCATAGAGTCCAATTCTCAGTGGTGAACATCTGTGAAATTCTGCAGGGGATGTAACAAAGGTATATATCAGAAAAATAAGAAAAATACAGTCAATGTAAAGAATGGCAGAAATTCTTCTAAGGTATTAGAGACAGTAGCTAGTTGAATTGTTTCATGTGATTCAGGAGTGGACATGGTGATACATGTTTGGTTTTTGTAGAAATGTCATTCAAGTTATTTATTTATTACGTTTCTGTACCCCCCAAATGCCAAAGCTCTCTGGGAGGGTCAGAAAAAATTGAAGCACCAAATGCCTTGTACACTAAATATGATAAAAAAGGAATTTTCCAAAATGTTTTAACTGAAAAAAGATATAGGAAACTTTTGAAAAGAAGAGTGCATATAAAGGGGAAAAAATTAAATGGCAGACTCTCAAAGTGAGTGGGCATTTTTTTTTTAGGAAATCTGTTCCACACTCATGGACAAAATTATTGTTAGAGATTGAAAAACCTATAATTGACACTGAAATGGTTTATCAAAGATGTTGACTCCAGCTATGCAGTGAGGAGTAGGCTTCATAAGGTTCAGAGTAGAGTTGTATGTGTTGAGAAGACCTAAGGTTGGGCGTATCTGAGGCACTGGTGATTTATCCACTAGCTTTTCTACATGAGGCTGTTAATCTGCTGTATCTATGTAGAGGGGCACAACGTTGTCTGAAGAACCCATAAACAACTGTGAGTAGGGAATGACGAGCACACAGTGAAGACCTCATGTAGAAAAGCTTAACTTTATCGCTTAGCAGATCAAAGGACTCTTTCCTATACTGGCTGGTGCCATGTACAGTCTAAGACAACTGCAGGATTTCTTATCCAACACTTGAAGGAAATGGCAGAAAACAAATTGTATGTCTACAGCTAGGGATGGAATGCCCCCTAATTCCCCTAACTAGCTGCAGGGTTAGAGCTTCTGAATAAAAAACCCGAATTCACTTCTCTGTGATAAGCCTCCTTAAATAGTTTTGGCTTGTATCTGATTCCTCATGAATCCTAAAGATCATATAAATACTACCTATGAGAAGAAGAGAGAGGCCATTTTCCCTCTAAGGAGACAGACCTGCCTGTCATACAATGCCTGTGGTATCCAGGGCCTTTGAAAGACTCTGAGAGGCCTGGGGACTGAATTTGAGCCCCCTCTTTTCTTATCAGAGAGTGTAATCTTTGTCATTGTTTGTTTGTTTGTTTATTTATTTATTTATTACATTTATATCCCGCCTTTTTTCCTCCAAGGAACTCAAGGTGGCGTACATAATCCTCCTCCTCCATTTTATCCTCACAACAACAACCCTGTGAGGTAGGTTGGGCTGAGAGTATGTGACTGGCCCAAAGTCACCCAGTGAGCTTCCATGGCCGAGTGGGGACTAGAACCCGGATCTCCCGACTCCCAGTCCAGCACTCTAGCCACTACACCATGCTGGCATTGTTGATGCACCCCTCTCTGTATGAGGTCTGCAGCGATTACTTCACCCAGCAAAATGCACAGCTGATGGTGCTTTAGTTTCCAACTATTTCTTCTAAAATAGTTAGAATATCTATGACCCTCCCCATATGTTGAGAGGGCTGAAGTACCATGAGTGGTGGCAAAGGACAGTGCCTTCTTTACAGTGGCACTGAAGCCTTAGGAAAGTTTTGCTTTGCTCTTTCCTTATTGATTTTGAGACTCCCAGACTAGGTGGCTATCTTCAAGAGGATTTTTGGGCTGACCTTGTTAGTCTTCTCTCCTGCTTCTGATCCTATTATTCATGTTGCTGCTGTTTTTATTGGATTGTGTTAGCTGTCTCTGAGACATTTGACTGAAAGGCAGGTTACAAATATCACCATCATCATATAGATTCTTGTAAGAATCCCAAGACACCAGAGACAGCTATTTAAATGCTTCTTTATTCTAGGCCTTCACTAGGCCTTTTTCTCAAACTGAAACTCAAGCAGTCTCCCTCTGCAATACTCCTGACTTCTCCCTTTCATTTCTTCTTCCTCCCTAATTCTTTCCATGCCTCTACTACAACTCCCAACATGCAATTCACCTAACACAATACCACAAAAAGTAAGTAAGCAAGCAAGCAAGACATAGCCACTAGCTACTTCTTCAAAGTATCATGTAGCTCAGCCAGATGTAAGATGAGTAGGTGTACACCAGGGCTCTTTCCATATTTCTGAGATACAGTTGGCTTCTCTCCATGAGATGGTTAAGAAGAGGCCAATGGTGCAATCCTATGCATGTTTACTCAGAAATAAGTCTCATTGAGTACAATGAGACACTCCAGGTAAGTACAGTATGTATAGGATTCCATTCTACAAGCTTATGCTGACCCAAGATATCATGATCTACATAGATTTTCTGATAGTTGCAGGATGATCTTAGGGGTTACGCACAACTCCCTCCACACACTGGAAGAACTCAGGAAGGGGATAGCATGGGCGTGAGAACTAGTCCCACCTACCACCAGAACTATGTACATTTGACATTCATGAGAAGGAGTTCTTTGCACATATAGATATGTGCACTGAGAGTTCCTATGCTCAAGGAGGCACCCTGCTCAATCATGGTGCCTCCTTGAGTGTGGGAACTCTCCACGCATACATCTGTACATGTGGAGAACTCATTCTCATAAACACCTGTTGGATGTTCATTAGGGGAGGTGGTAGGTGGTGCACAGTTCCAGTGGTAAGCAGGGCTAGCCCGTGTAGCCCTGAGAACCTGTGTGGATGGGTGTGTGCAAACCCCTTGTAAGAAAGGTTTAGATTTCATTAGAAGTTATTGCAATAATGGTTCCTGCTATTTACAGAGGTAAGACCAATGGATGACATATAAGTCATGCTTAGTTAATTAGAACTAGTACTCTTTTAAAATAGTTGAGCTGTTGTGCAAGGGAAAAGCAGATCATTGGTGGTCCCGATACCATTATTTTCAAAGTACTCTCCTGAGGCACCTATGCTATGGGACAGATTGCTTCTTTGATCAAACCACTTTAAAACTTCAAGGAGTTTTATAAAACAGCTTATAACCATATTTAGCTAAGTCACATATGCATCTGGAGTTGATCATAAAACCTTTCTCTAATTAACCATATAACGTTAAATGAAGGGCTGGCTATAAAAACACACACATATTTGGGGGGGATTTCTTTGAAGGAAGGCCAACCTTCTGAGGAGTGGAAAGTGACAACTATGGCACTCATATTCCAAAAGTGGTCATAAGATGGGGGAAGCAATTGTTGTCGGCACTGATGGAAGTTCTGTTGTGCAGTGATATTGGTTTTAATGAGGGTTGATGGGTAGCAGGGAGAAGATTTTCTGTAACACTCGTAATTGGATTAAGAAAGAGAACTTCAATGTTTTTTGGTTTTTTTTACACAGGGTAGGTCTTGGTTAAACCCATGCATTAGTGTTCTTTCAAAGTCCTTGGCTTGCCTTCTGCTGCTACCAGAGTAAATCAGACAGAATTGGAAAGTCATGGTGAGGCTCATTTCCTCTTGTCTCTTGTTAGACAAATCAAGCATGATTGTTAATGTCATCTTAGAGTTGATTAACGCTTTCTCCGCTGTTGCCTGTTGAGTCCACCTTCACTTTTACTGCACCAGCACTTCCGTGCTTTTCCCAACTGGTACTAGCGAGGCAAGGTAAAATTCTTCTTACAAGATGGGCAGATGCTACAGGGAGCTGGCTCCCCATATTAGGTGAAAGTAGTACAGTGCATCTAGTTACCAATTGGGAATGGTTGTCAGTACAAGGGTTTCTGAATGAAAGAACTGACCTTGGCAGCTCAACAGCTGTGCATGCCTGGATTGGAGCATGGGGTAGAACAGGGTTGGGCAATTCCTGGCCCTCCAGATGTTTTGGCCTACAACTCCCATCAGCCCTAGCCAACATAGCCAATGGCAAGGGAGTTGCAGACAAAAACATCTGGAAGGCCACAAGTTGCCTACTCCTGGGGTAGCATGATTACACAGTGTGGTAGAGCTATGCCTGCCCTCCAATGCTGTATTGATTAAAGCTGCAGTCCTGTGCACAGGAGTAAGTCCCACTGAACTCAATGGGACTTACTTCTGAACAGACATGCATAGCATTGCACTGTGACTGTAATGCATGAATAAGGGTCCATCTCTATTTTTGTAGTCTCCCTCACATGACTTCCTCAGGGATATTATGGAAAACCATTGGACTGAAGCATGACATTCCATTTTGTTCAAAAATAACAGTCTCTTCCATGGGCTTTCTTCTGTTAGAATAATAGAATCATAGAATAGTAGGGTTGGAAGGGGCCTATAAGACCATTGAGACCAACCTCCTGCTCAGTGCAGGAATCCAAGTCAAAGCATCCCTGACAGATGGCTGTCCAGCCTTGTCTTGAATGCCTCCAGTGTGGGAGAGCCCACCACCTCCCGGGGTAATTGGTTCCATATAGTGGTTCACTACATTACAAAACACACACACAACCACAATTCTTTCTTGAAATTTTACCTGGCTCATTTGTGTCTTTATTATTTGAAACCTTGTGGGAGTGGATTTATTTGAAATCAGGCATTGGCATGTATTGCTATATGAAATCTCTTTAAGGTGACTCTGTTTTAGCAGTATGACTTTTGAGCCTGGAAAACCTGGGAGAACATGCTATTTGGTGAAGTTTCCAGGTCAAAATACCTCAAGAGTGTGATTTTTTCTGGTATTTCGTCACTTTCCCTTACAGACCCATCTGGAATCCAGAAGTGGAGAGGCAGCATGGAAATTAGAAAAAAAAAAGTTGGAAAGCTGAAAAGTTCACCACACATTTTAGAGTTACTGAGATGATTCAGTTACAGAAATGGGGGAGAAAAAAGGGCGGTGGTGGTGGAGAAGGAGGTATTGGTGGTTTCTGATTTCTTTTCAAACTGTAAACTTTGTGCAGGCTTTCAACCAAGCTTATTCAGTTTAACCTTTAAGGAGAATACTATCTACCTGCTGCCTGTGAATCAGTTTAAACTGTGGCCTCTCCAAAAAATAATAAAAAATGCATAGGGTAAAAATCACAAGAGCTCTTGTAGCATATTTCAGTGAAGCTAGAACCAATTTGCATAGCTTTCCAGGACTATCTATTAAGGATGGACAAATCTGTCAATATGGGTTTCTCTCAGTTTCTCATTTTTCCAATCTTAAGTATGGTTCATCCTGAACTTTGCAAAATCTTTTTTTTTTAAAGTTCTCATGAAATTCGTACGCATGTTTGTGTGCATTTCTCTGAATACGTGTATTTTTGTATGGAATTTTGCCTACTATACACATTTGTGCAAGCATTGTTCCTAATATGATGCTTTTGCTTGCATCAGTATATGCATTTTTGTACGAACGTGTCCCTAATACATGCATTTTTGTACACAGTTGTTGTGTGTTTTTGGAGAATTCTGTTGCAAAATTCAGAGAAGTGTGAGTTTTAATTAATTAATTTATTTCATTTCTATACTGCCCAGTAGCCGAGGCTCTCTGAGCAGCTCACAACGATTCACAAGATGAAATGCAGCATAAAATTTTAAATATACAACATTAAAAAACAATTCAAACAGCTAAAAACAATTTCAATAAAATACAATTTCAACAAAAGACCTGTTCAGACGCCTGGCAGAAATGCCCCATCATATGCCATTAAATGCCTGGGAGTAGAGGGCGGTCTTAACCTGGTGCTGAAAAGATGGCAGTGTTGGTGCCAGGCCATTTCAAAGGATAACTGAGTTTTGGTTCATATATTGGTTTGAAAGTGTAAAATTAGGTAAATGCGCATTAAAATGTGAACTGAACAGATTTCAGCTCCATCCCTACTGCTTATTGGATAAGAGGTATGTTTCTTCTTGGTGCTGGCCTAAGGTGCTGGGTAGCCAGTTCCTGGTTACTCTGCCTCTGCTCCAGGCACTTCAGGAATGGTTGTTATCTTGCAGAGGTGGCAGGGACACTGGGAGATGGATACTCACTGTTTCTTACCTTGACCCGACCAACACTGCTAAATTATCTCCTGAGTAGTTATGAAGTTTTAGGAGATAAATGGTGGTAAAGCACTTTGTCTGCAAATGGTATGTCAATGATTCATGGTGCTTCAGCTGTCTGTAAGTACCTAACTATATTTTTTCTTGGCAGGGGAAAGAAGAAGGCACAAGGTGGATGTGGTCCCTAATGATTTTCAATACAGTTGAAAGCCCATTAAAAGCCCATTTTAGGGCCACATTGGAACTGTGCGTGTTAATTGTACATCACTTAGAAATGTCTGTTAATGTGATTCATATATATATATATAAATAAATAAACCAGAGAGCCTTATTTATTGACGCATATGTGGCATTTATCCTTTCTTTAAAGAATCATTATCAAGCTAAAAGTGTGGTTGGTTGCTTAATGACCACAGTATACTTGCCTCAACTCTGTGCCTGAACTGGCAGAATAACCTAACTTGGGATAATGTAGCAATGAAAATTCAGGTGATATGCAAAGAATTAAGTGGGTGAGCAGAATGAGGAGCCCTTAATCAGAGGAAAGGGCTGTCAGGTTTCCCAGTCCCCCCAGGATACATGCTCAGGGTACATGCTCAGTGGACACCCAAATCAGTGAAATTTCTTTATTGCAGGGAATCCCACGGCAAAAGCTTAATGGTTACACTCTTCAGGAATCATAGAACAGTAGGGTTGGAAGGGGCCTACAAGGCCATCGAGTCCAACCCCCTGCTCAATGCAGGAATCCAAGTCAGAGCATCCCTGACAGATGGCTGTCCAACCTCGTCGTGAACGCCTCCAGTTTGGGAGAGCCCACCACTTCCCTAGGTAATTGGTTCCATTGTCTTATTGCTCTAACAGTCAGGAAGTTTTTCCTGATGTTCAGCCGGAATCTGGCTTCCTGTCACTTGAGCCCATTATTCCATGTCCTGCACTCTGAGATGATCAAGAAGAGATCCTGGCCCTCTTCTCTGTGACAACCTTTCAAGTACTTGAAGAGTGCCATCATATCTCCCCTCAGTCTTCTCTTCTTAAGGCTAAACATACCCAGTTCTTTCAGTCTCTCTTCATAGGGCTTTGTTTCCAGTCCCCTGATCATCTTTGTTGCCCTCCTCTGAACCCTCTCCAGTTTGTCTGCATCCTTCTTAAAGTGTGGTGCCCAGAACTGGACACAGTACTCCAGATGAGGCCTAACCAGTGCTGAGTAGAGGGGAACTACTACTTCCTGGGATTTGGAAGCTATGCTTCTATTAATGCAGCCCAAAATAGCATTTGCCTTTTTTGTAGCCACATCACATAGTTGGCTCATATTCAGCTTGTGATCGACAACAATTCCAAGATCTTTTTCGCTTGTAGTGTTGTTGAGCCACGTATCCCCCATCTTGTAACTGTGCATTTGGTTTCTTTTTCCCAGGTGCAGAACTTGGCATTTATCCATATTAAATGTCATTCTGTTGTTTTCTGCCCAGCGCTCCAGTCTATCCAGATCACTTTGAATTTTGTTTCTGTCTTCCAAAGTATTAGCTATCCCACCCAATTTTGTGTCATCTGCAAATCTGATCAGCATTCCCTGCACCTCCTCCTCCAAGTCATTAATACAAATGTATTAATGAGCACTGGGCCCAGGACTGAGCACTGGGCCCAGGACTGAGCCCTGCGGTACCCCACTCGTTACCTCTCCCCAGTTTGACAAGGTCCCATTGATAAGCACTCTTTGAGTCCAATTCTGTAGCCAACTGTGGATCCACCAGATCGTTGTTTCATCTAGCCCACTTTGAGCTAGTTTGCTCATCAGGATATCATGGGGCACTTTGTCGAAAGCTTTGCTGAAGTCGAGGTATATGATGTCTACAGCATTCCCATGGTCTACAAGGGAGGTGACTTGATCAAAAAATGAGATCAGATTTGTCTGGCAGGACTTGTTTTTGACAAATACATGTTGGCTTCGAGTAATCACGGCATTGTTTTCAAGGTGCTTCCAGATGGATTGCTTTATCATCTGCTCCAGAATTTTCCCAGGGATTGATGTCAGACTGACTGGTCTGTAGTTCCCAGGTTCCTCCTTTTTACCCTTTTTGAAGATAGGGACAACGTTAGCCCTCCTCCAGTCATCTGGCACTTCCCTCGTCCTCCATGATTTCTCAAAGAGAATAGACAGCGGTTCTGAGAGTTCTTCTGCCAGTTCCTTTATTACTTTAGGATGCAGTTCATCTGGCCCTGGAGATTTGAACTCATTCAAAGTAATTAGGTGTTCCTTGACCATATGCCTATTGATCTCAAGCTGCAATCCTGCCCCTTCAGCCTGTACTTTGCCTTTGCCAGGGGGGTCATAGACCCTCTTTTGGGAAAAGACTGAGTCAAAGTAGAAATTGAGCCCCTCTGCCTTTTCTTTGTCATCTGTTATCATTTTGCCATCCTTATTTAATAGCTGAACCACCATTTCTTTCCTCTGCCTTTTATGATGCACGTAGCTGAAGAAAGCCTTTTTGTTGCTTTTAGCATCCCTCGCTAACCTCAGCTCATTCTCACTTTAGCCTTCCTGACACCATCCCTGCAATTCTGCACTACCTGCCTGTACTCTGCCTTTGTAGCTTGGCCTTCTTTCCACTTCCTATATGTGTCCTTTTTTGTTTTCAGGTAATCTCTCAGCTTCTTGTGAAGCCACATTGGCTTCTTCTGTTGTCTTCCACCTTTTCTTTTTGTTGGAATTGTTTGTGATTGTGCCTTGAGAATTTCCTTTTTTAAAAGCTCCCACCCATCTTGGACTCCTTTTCTCATTAGCGTTGCTTGCCATGGGACCTTACTGATCATTGTTTTGAGTTTATTAAAATCGGCTTTCCTAAAATCCAGGGTACATGTTTGCCTACACTCGGCTTTTGCTTCCTTTAGAACCAAGAACTCAAGTACAACATGGTCGCTTTCCCCCAGAGTTCCTGTAACTGCTACTTTATCCACTAAGTCATCTCTGTTGGTTAGGTTCAAGTCAAGGATAGCCGATTCTGTAGTTCCTTCCTCTACTTTCTGTCGGAGGAAGTTATCCACCACACAAGTCAGGAATTTCCTGGAGGGGCCATCATATAGCTGATGATCAGTAGCTATAGGCTGTATGTAATTCCAGAACAGTCCAAAACTAAACACTACTACCATGACTGAGATCCTCAACATGGTTTCTCCATTGCCATCTCCACGGTTCTGAACACAAGGGGAAAGAGTCTGGATTCTTGGGTACCTAACCCAGACAATCCTTTCATGGGGCTCCAATCCCAGACATGGAAAGGGAATGATTCCTGGAATGAACCCATCAGGCAATCAGGGGGTAACTTCTTGAAAGGCCTAACAACCCACACCCATAGAGAGTCCAGCTTTGAATCTTTTGTTGATAACTCTAGGCTCCATGGTCAAAACCCACCAAGATCAAGGGAAGGGCATACCCACACATGCAAGTAGTTCCAGGCCACCGCTTTCGCACTGGCAACTCCACGCTGCATGAGTTCTGGCAGAAGGAAGTCCAAAAGTCATAGATCAAACCCAGCCTGCCATACACTGAGCTGACGACAAACACATACATACATTCCACAGCAATGAGAGTTCAAGTCTATGAAAAGCCTCACAGTACTTTTCATGGCAGGTCCTTAACAATCCAAAGTTCCAGTCCATGTGCAGAGTGCCTCCAAAAGCCCAGACGATGATGGATCCAAACACAGAAGGCTTCAGGCAATGAAGACAAGATGTTCCTAGCAAAGGCTCTTCACCTTTGCATCAGCTTAAAAGGGAAGGCGTGACTGTAGGACACCCCCTCCAGATCCCTTGACAGACAGGGGCCTTGAGCCCTTCAGCAAGACCCCTGTCTAAACAGGGTGGCATTGCTCAGCCCTCCAGCAGTGACCCTTCAATGTGGGTGACCCTTCTGCAAACGCCACCCCACCTCCGTGACCGTCAGGTTCTCATGGACAGCTTCCAGCCTCCCTGCCTGCCAAGGCCAGACCAGGAGGTGGACAGGGAGTTGGGTGACTCCCCCTGGCTCTGGTCTGAGAATGCTGACAAAGATGAGCTCACACATTCCAGAAACTGAATAGGCTCAAGCCTTTCCAGGCTACTTCTAATTAAATCCTGGCTATAACCTACAAGGCCCACTGCAGTACTGAAGCTGGGCCCTGACAAGGGCTGCTAATGATGTTGAGATCAGGTGTGGACACACAAAGGGCACACAGCACACTTTTGGATTTCCATCAAGGCAGCCTTCCCCAACTTGGTGCCTTCCAGATGTGATGGACTGCCACACATCTGGAAGGCAGCTCAACACATCTGGGGGCATGAAGGGGAGGGGAGGGCTGCATCAAGGGCATCCCACTGTCTAGGATTGTAAACAAAATATTGACTTTTTTGTTTCACGCTATTGATCCACAGTCATTTCAGCTAATAGCTTATGCCCCATCTTAACCATTAGGGATGACTGTAAGGAACAACTCGTATGAGCCAGCCAAAGTTAGGCAATTCAGGCAAAGTTAGTAACAGGCAAACTTCCCAGTGCTTGCATGAGACTGGTTTCCAAATAAGCAAAGCTGTTCTCTCTACTCCTGCCCCACAATCAGGAAAGAAGAACTTAGCTTAATCTCAGACCTATCCAGATCTGGGTACAGCCTGCCTCAAACCCTTGAAAGCCCCAGGCTTGTTATCTCTCACTCACTTTACCATTTCCTCCCAGCCCACAACAGGATGGAGCAGCAGTGGCATGATGGCGGCAGCAGCAGCAGCAGGAAGCCACGGCAATCATCCAGGGGGATTGCCTCCTCCCCTCCCCTTTCCAGCTGCACAAGCATTCCCCAGAGGTGCCATGCTATGGCAAGCAGAGTGTAGGATGGGAGAGAGGTCTCCCCATCAGGGTTGGCCCAAGACATTTTGTTGCCTGTGAAGGTCAAAATGGCACCCCTATTCCACCTACAGAAGCCAACTGGACTGGCAGTTGACTGGACTGGCATCACCTGAGGGCAGTAGATTAGCTTAGGAGGCACAGGGCAGGCTGCCTAGAACACCCAACTGTGTCCTCCAGCAAGCAACAGAGGCAGGGCTGCCCCCTGCACGCCACCAAGCATCTGCTGCCTGAGGTGACAGCCTCACTCTGCTTAATGGTAGGGCCGGTCCTGCATCCCACCCCTCTCCAATTTGGAGGGCTGATATGTAGCATGCCAAAGCACAAGTAGTCGCTGAGAAAATCTGTTTCTATCTACTGCAGTAGCCCTTAGGAAAATTAAATTTCTCAGGGACAAGTTGTGGTCTCCTTCCCTTCAGCCTTCCCAATTAAAATCTGAGCTAGAGAAGAATTTGAGGGTCATAATGCTGGTCTCGTATTTGAGGTGAGCATTATGAGCATTTGAGACTTATATTTGCAAGCCTGGAAACATCAGACTCCGCAACATCACACATTCTAATTAATGAGACTTAAAAGTGCCTAACTTCAGCTTGTTTTCAGAAAGGACCCCCCAGCCCCCCCCCCCACACACTTTGCTATGACAGCATGTGAGCCCCCTATTGCAGTCTGAAGTGATACTGCCCAGACACACGTTTACCACCTCAGTGAGAACAAGCGGGGCTTGGTGGCTCCGATATTGGTGGGGCGGCGAATCCGCTCCGGGTTTCAGTCAGAACCAGTCATACCCCTAAGGTGCTCCACACCTTTAGAGTTCTGACTGAAACCCAGAGCGGATTCACCGCCCCACTGACATCAGAGCTACCAGCCTCCACTGGTGAGAACTAAGACAGTAAAGATTATGAACTTAGTCACTTTCTCAAACTACATGACAGGAGAAGCTCAGCACATGACTTACAACTCTTTGACCCAAGAAAAGTATTTCCATTTCAGTTCATCCTTTAGTATTTTCTTTGCTTCTAAGCTATATGACACCTAGACCAGATTCAGAACCACTGGATTACATTCTTTTTCTCAGCATCAATGGCACTGATTTTATTAAGAATGTTTTGGCTTCTACTGACACAGTGACTTTCTTTCTTTCTTTCTTTCTTTCTTTCTTTCTTTCTTTCTAGTGAAAATATATTTCCAATTACAACACTATCTGGAATAAACACATGTAATATAATCTAACATTATGAATAGCATTCCAATTTTTTGACTAACACACACCAAGTATTATTTAAAACATTGGTAACAACAGTAAGGGATTGGTATAAGTATTCAGTAGAGATGTCAGAGAAATTTGTTTGGAGGGTGGAGTTCAACGGGTTTTCCTAAGTTCCCCCACCCCCTGGACTTGGTTCCAGTTCCAGCTGCAGCGTTCGATTCAATCTGCAGTGAGTTGGGCCAGTTTGTGTATTTTCTTGGCATTTTATGCATTTTTTTGCAGGTTCTGCAATTTGTGCAAATTTCTGAGCAATTTGCAGAAATTACAGCCAAATTTATGCAAATTCAGCCATAATTTGCACAAATTGCTGAGAAATGTACGCAAATTGCAGAACCTGCTGGGAGGAATGCGCAAGAAAAGGTCCCAGAGTTCAGGGAAAAGCCTGCGGGTCAGCTTGCAAATGCAAATTGAGTCATACACGCTGTGGAACTCTGTTGAGTCAAAAAAGAACCAGATTTCCCAGCTATGGCCATCCTTAGCATTCAGTCCAATTTAGACAGCCAGCTGTGGCCACTGTAGAAAACTGTTTCAGCCCCTGACTTCCCCTTATATCCAGTGCATGGTTACATTGTTACCAGGGATGTTATGGGCTGGAAAAAATCTACTTGGGCATTATCCTTCATGCAATGGCCACTGAGTGAGGGGGAGAGCAGGGCAATACCCTTTGACCCTGCTCTACCTGTCCTGTCCCTCTGCTGTTCAGACATTGGGCAGATCTGTAACAGGAATGTGTACATAATCTGTACATGGGACAGATCTACACATGGCAGATCATACATGAGGCAGATTTGTAACAGCAATGTGTACGTAATCTGTAACAGCAATGTGCACAGTCTCCTCTCTTCAAACTGACTCCCAGTGTGAGGGGTGGAACTGGCAGAGACACTATGGCAAGAGCACCAGGCAGCGACTTCCTGTTCTCCATTTAATTCTTAATTGCATGATGGTTCAAGACTAATAAAAGTCTTTAGCACCACAAACAATGCTGTGCCTTCCCCTCTCAGCAGGGCAAGGACCTGTACATAGAAAGTGAACACTGCGGAAGCAGCAGCAATGGCTGTTGTGGAACTCAGGCCGGAAATCTGTTCTCAGCACTTGCAGAAAGGGTATCCATTGTGCTCTCATACTGCCCAGAGACCCTCCATCCTGATGGTTAAGAGCACTTGTGTCTGTGACTACAGGTTCATACAAATGGGCCTTCCAGAAGCTGCAAGAGTTCCTAGATGCATCACTCACTGCACAGAGCTGCTGAAAACCAGTTGGAAGTTACCTGTGTCTTCCCCATATGTTTTAGAACATGGCTTAAGTATATTCGTTGTGCATACAAGAGTTATCCCAAAGGAATCTATAAGAAGCAGCCAGAGCTGCACTCACCGAACGCTTTGAAAATCGCTAAAACCATCTATATGGCAGGGAGGGGGAGCTGGGGACTAAATCTAACCTTCACTTCCCCTCCCAAACTATCAATCATTGGGATTTTATCATTTTTGAAAGGGGTCAGTGTACACAGCCCTAGCTGTTGAATCTGTGAGGGGGACTGTAAGTATAGGACTGATGTTTCCACACCATTACCCATCTGGGAATATGCGCAGAGACCAGCTTCCATGCCCCAGCTATATCTGGGCAATAAGGTATGAAGCAGCCCTCACCTTAAAAAGTTGTGATCGATTTATTTCCTTTATGTGTACTCAGTAATATGGGTCCAACTGGAATTGCAAAAAAGAAAGCTGTTTCAGCATCGACATATTTTGATCTTGTCTGAAAAACACACGAGTTCTTGATGATGATGATTTAAAGCGCTTTTTAATGTTCAAACTGCTTTGCAATTCTTATCTCATTTAAGCTCATAACAGACCTAAGATGGATCATTCTGAGCTTGTGTTTTCAAATTCAGGAAAGCTGGGCAAAGGGGGAGCAACTAATCCAAGGGCATACAGGGGAATTCTTGACTGAGTTGAGGTTTCAGATCTTTCACATAGGGCTGGAAGCAGTATTTCTTTTAGTGCTTGTCTCTGTTACAATTGCGGCAAGTGGCCCCTGGGCCCAGTGCCGGCTTCTGTACGAGGGTGTTTCCAGATGGAGGACTCCTAGCACGAACGGTGAAAAGGCACTGTGCAGCGATGCCATCTTTGCTTAATGGGTTTATTTTCTGGTAAGAAAAAAGATGGAAGAAGCATCAGGAAAAACATGAGAGGGCTACAAATGGAAGATGATGACATCTGGACTCCCCGGTAAAATTTTGTGAATGGGGCAGTGCGATTCCACGATAGATAAAATCCTCATCTGGAAACACCGTAAATTAGGGATGGACAGACTCACCTCCGTCGGGGTTGCCACACGTTCGCTGAACCACCGCCACCTGCCTTTGTTCACCGTGTGAGCTGCAGTATGGTCCACAGTCACTCGGTGAGTGGTGCTTGGCTGCCTGACCCCTCGGCAAGATGCCATTTGTGAAAAAATGGTGGCTTGGGTTTCTCCGTAAATGTAATGTTGCGTAAATGGCCCCTTTATGGCTGCCATTTACATAACATTAAATTTATGGGGAAGCCTGAGCTGCCTTTTTTTTTTTTTTTTTGGCAAAATGGTAGCTTGCTAAGGGGTTGGGCAGCCAAGCACCGCTTGTCAAGTTACCACAGACTTCACATCAAACTGGGACCTGGACAGGGTCCAGTAATTGGCAGCGGTCCACAGACTGGGGTCCAGGAGGCCAAGCAGGGGGGAGTCCTGTGACATCCCTACCCTAAATTATATCCCAGATGTAATCAGTAAAACCATTTTGTTCTCAAGGGCATTGGACCAATAAGGATGCAGTCTACATCAGGAGTGGGCAGACTTCAGGCTTGTGGGACCTACTTTGATTTTACCAGAACCTCGAGGAGCCAGGCATAAACCACTGGCTCATTGTGGGGGTTCACCTTGCCCCACCCCTGGAATGCTCAATTTTGGGGCCTACTGCCAGCAGAAACGCTGTCTGTGGTAAATTATGCCTACAAAGCTTTCCATGGGCATAACAGGAATGGAGTTGCCACCCCTTCAGCAGAGAGGCACTGCCCCATCCTAACCTCAACCAGCAGCAGATCTGTGAGGTAGGATTAATCTCTTAGTAAGCTAATTAATTTAGCACAACTCATTTGATTAATCAACTAAGACATCTGCAATTGGGTGACAGCCCTACTTCCACCCAAACAATGATCGCTGTGCTGATAACCCTATGGACGGAGAAGCAAGACCATGGTGGACAACATACTTCCATTATGAGTAACAAGATGTGCAATGCACCCAGGAAAATTTTGCCACATACCTGAAGAACCTGCTGTACAACATTGTAAGTAATACCAATTCCCAATGACAAAGAAGATGTTCCTCCACACTTACTTCATAAATTCTTTGCGATGTGGGAAAATACATTCCAGAAATTTCTCTCTGGGTGTAGGATCATCACTTGACTGAAGTCAGAACTAAGAGATATTTGCTGTTGCATTTGTGGCGTTTAAAATGTTCTTCTATTATCTCAGGGTCTCATTTAAAAATTTGAATCAGATGAAATCTGGTTCCTTTAATAAAGTCTCATCGTAAAGTCATATGGATGCTTATGTAGATATATGGACTGCTTATATTAACATATATATTTGAGATGGAAATGTTTATTCTCCCCCCATAAGGGAAAGTTGAAAAGGTCTTGTGCTGGTGCTGGCTGCATGTTTGAGCTCTTCTTGGGGCTGTTGCTATGGGGACTCTCATCTCATGATGAGGGCCTGCCAGGGGTGGCTGGTGGCTCCAATTTTGGTGGGGCGGAGTTTCCATTCTGGATTTTAGTGACAACCAGCCAGAAGTCTAGAGGAATTATTCAAGGTGCTGAGCTCACTACATCACTGGTTCTTGGTGGGGGTGATCCTCCCCCCACAGCTGTTTTCAGGAACAGAGGCTGTATTTCCCCCCTTGCAAATCAATGAAGATAGTCTTGTCTTATTGATTTTTATATTGGGGGGGCGGGGAGACAGGATCCTTGCCAGGTGGTGGAGAACAAGTTCGTTTGATTGCCCCATTGAAATAACACATCCCTGAAAATGGCTGGTGGGGGGGGGCAAAGGCCCATCCCCTGCCTGTTGGCCCAAGGGCCCTTGCTGTCTGATGGTTTTTTGCCCTCCACCACCAATTTCTGGAGTTGCATGGAGGATTTAAAAAAAAAAAATGTAAGGAAGCATTAAGCAAGGTAGATCCCCCACCTGAATAGATTTCACCAGCTCATTTGTTGCCTGGAAAGCAAGGAAAGGAGCAGTGCTTCACACCTTTTCTTTTCTATCATCTGCACCAATACTAGAAAAGTCACTTAGGGTGCAATCCTGTGGCGATAGACGGCTGCCTCCGAACTCGGAGGCGACCACCTAGCCAATGCAGGGCAGGAGAAGCGTGGAGGGGATTGTTCCCTCCGTGCTTCAACTGCCCCACATTTGTGGCTAGACAGCTGATTTTGGCTGTCTAGCTGTGGGAAGATGGAGCGGGGGAGGAGGCTGCCAGACGATGTGTCGTACCGGCATTTCCGCCTCCCCCCCCTGGAATGCTCCTTGGAATGCCCCGTTTTGGCCGCTCTGCACTCCTCTTCCAAGTGCAGAGCACAGGGCCATTCCGAGCCGCCTGCAAGGCAGAGTGGGAGGGGGGAAGGTTGGTTCTCTGGGAACTGACCTCGGAAACCCACATATCATAAGTCCGTCTAGCCGCTGATTAGTGGCCATGGGATTGCTCCCTCCAATATTTCTTCAGGGATGACATCAGCAAATCCCATTTCCCATGCTATACCAGAAGCAGGAAAAGAAGAAGTGCAGTTCTATTCTGCTTCTGCTTTCCTTGCTCCTAGGCAATATATTATAATAAGCCCTCCCAGACATCCATTTATGCCTTCATATATTTAAGATGGGCTCCCTAATGTTATAGGTATTGTTTTTAATTATGCAGTATCTTCAGAATATGTACTAAGCTTTTATAATATTTAACTAATAAAAGCAAGACATGTAGTTCAACAGAAAACTTTAATGGAACTGTCTGTGCCACCAATATGCATAATATATGTTTTACCACGATGTTTTACCACTCCTTCTACATTCCTGATATGTTTCAGCAAACAGCAACAACTGCTGGGTAACCCTGATGAGAGAAAAAAGCTGATCATGTGTCATTTTGCATTATAAAATTGCCTAAATCATTGCAACATCCTGACTACAGGAATAAACTAGAGCAGTGATGGGCAACCTTTTGAGCTTGGTGTGTCAAAATTCGCCAAAAAACCGAGCATAACTCGGGTGGTGTGTCACTTCGAGAAAAAAACCATAATTTCACGATATTTATAGTTTAAATAACAAAAATATATAATTGTAATATATAACCGTATTTAATAAACCAAAAACTAATTATTTAACTTACCTGCTTAGTGACTTCTTTGTTCATCTGTCAGTCGGTTTCTTTTGTTGGTCTTGATATTATTTAACTTGTGTGGGGTGCCGTGAACTAAGATAACTGAGGGGGAGGGGGAATTCTTTAACTAACCTGCCTATTGGTGACTTTTTTGTTGCTGAATTTCATTGGCTAAACCTTCAATTGAAGGTTGGTATTTTGTACACTACAAGCCCAAGCAAACGCTACTAACTTCATCTGTCAATCTGTTTCTTTTGTTGGTTTTGATATTATTTAACGCTGAGAATAAGGTCTCACAAAAGTACGTAGAGGGAAAAATTGTGAGTAAAGGCATTGCTATATTTTTGAGGGTGCTAAAAGTGTCTGGTAATTGGTTCCAGGCACTCCAAATTTCGTGTTCGTAGTGGCACTCCTCTTGATTCTCCAAGCGGCACCTTTCCAGATTCTCAAGCTTTGACCTCAAGTCGACAAACACCTGAGCCCAGATGCTGTCTTGAAATTCTGCAAGCTGCATCTCCAAATCATCAATCTGCATCCATTGGAAACCATTTAATTCCAAACTACTGTAGACTACTACATCAGGATACTTAATTATTTTTATGGTCTGTTCTAGGCTTCTAAATTGATTAAATCTATCACTGAACTGGTCAAGTAACGAGTCTAAAACATGCTGGTACTTTATATGCAAGGGTTCCATTTCATTTTGTACAGCTGCACTGGCCTTCTCAAAATACTTTGTTACTCGAGGAAAGTACTTATAAGTTTTAGTTTCTACATCTCGCTTGAAAATTTTAAGTTTACTTTCAAAAGCTTTTACGTATCCAAACATAACGTCAATACTTTTGCCAAAACCTTGTAACTTTAAGTTCAGTTCATTAATATGAACAGAGAGATCTGTAAAAAATATCAGGGTGTTGACCCACTTATCATCATTGAGCTGAGAAAAGTTTCCCAGATCCTTATCCTCAAGAAATACCTTAATTTCTTCAAAGCACTCCACAAAGCACTCAAGAACTTTGCCTCGGCTCAGCCATCTTACATTATTGTACATCAGCAGTCCACTGTAGGTGGAATCAACCTCCAGTAAAAGTGCAGAAAATTCTCGCTTGTGAAGGGGGCAAGCAGCTATTAAATTAACTATTTTTGTAACAACTGACATTAAGTCATTTAAGTCGGTGAATCCTGCCTTGGCACATAAAACCTCCTGATGGATAATACAATGAAAAGGCACAATCGGATGTCCAATAGCTTCCGTAAACAATTTGACAAATCCGACTTTTTCCCCCACCATGTTTGGTGCCCCATCTGTCGTCACTGACACAACTTTAGAGATATCAATGCTTAGGTCATGGAATGTTTGTATAACAACCTTACATATTTCGCTTCCTGATGTACTTGTTGGCACTGATACTAACTTTATCAACTCTTCTCTCATTGTGAGACCATCAGAATATCGACCAATAATGGCCAACTGAGCATGTGATGTGACATCAGTAGTTTCATCAAGAGAGATCAAAAAATATTTACAATTACTTATGTCTCTCTTTAATTGATGTTGTATGTTTGTGTTCAGTCTCATTATTCAGTCTTTTATGATATTTCTACTGAGTGGTAACTCAGATATTCTCTTAATAATTGCATCTTTATTCTGCATATCATGAAACAGAACTGGTGCACATCTTAGGAGAGTTTCTTTAATAAATTCTCCCTCACTGAGTGCTTTTCCATGCTGAGCTATGGAGTGAGCAATGCTCAAACTTGCAGATGTTAAATTTGTAGAGCCTTTTATAAATTTAAGGATGGAATTAGATTGGCTCTTATAAAGGTGTAGCCTGGAAATGTATTCCTTCCTTTCATCCTCACTTTTTTTCAAGAGCTGGGAATGATTAGTTTCAAAATGTCTATTTATATTCCACGTTCTGCTTACTACCGTTTCAGTACATAGAACGCAAAATGATCTGCCATTCTTTTCTATAATGCCATACATCTCGGTCCATGTCTCTTGAAAGGGTCGGCTACTGCTACTACCACTTCCTTTACTTAACCTTGGTTTTTTATTTTTTGGGTTCTCCATCAGGGGGGCAGTGACAGAAGATAGAATTATAGATAGCCTGTTAGCCCTGCAGGCAATTAGGGGTTAACTAGCCTAACTGACCACAAGATGGCACATGTAACTGTCTTTTAGGAAAGGGCAGGGTTAATAAGCAGAAATAGGGGTTAATAAGGATGCATAACAGTAATAGTGGTGAAATGGAGTCTGCACTATGCTGCAAAATGGCGTTCCTTATATAAATTAAGATGGCTGCCGCTATTTCTAATGGCGGGAAACAGCACCCATAGCACAGGCCCTCGCCTCTCCCAGCCTCCCCCTCACTTATCTCAGTAATGATGGTCAATTAGAAATCCACGACACCCCAGAACAGTAGATTGGATGATGGTTGCTGTGGTTATGTGGTTGCTGGTAATGGCGATCACAGGGCCCCCAGAGATGCGTCCCCCGCGGCATTCTGCTGCTCCCTGCTCCGCCGGCTGGAAGTGAGGTCAAAGATCCCCTAACGGCCTAACCGGAAGTCCCAGAACTAGACGCTCTGTGCCGGAGTTCTGATGTTTTGGCCTACAGACCTCCGGCACAGAGTGTCTACACTACACTACAGCAAATGTTTCATCCTCGGCTACTGCACCTGGCCATGCAGTAGCCGAGGATGAAACATCCTTCTCGGCATGCGGCCCCATACTTCTCTGCATGCGGCCCCATACTTCTTGCCATGCGGCCCCATACTTCTCTGTATGCGACCGCATGCGGCCGCGTGTCATCAAAAATGGCTACGCGTGTCAGTGCTGACACGCGTGTCATAGGTTCGCCATCACGGAACTAGAGGTTGCTTCTGCTGCCCTGATGCTAAACACATTGAGGGTGCAATCTTATGGGGATGGCCGAAAGCCTCCAAACTCAGTGGTTTACAGCCATCCAATGCAGTGTGGGGGGAGTGGCAGAGGTGATCTTCGCTTCTGCACTTCCCCGGCTCTGCATTTTAGCTAGACAGGTGTTTTTGCCCATCTTGCTGAGGCGTCGGGAAGGGGGAGGGAAGGAGGCTTCGAAAAGCTGCGGATAGCTTGTAATGCTGTTTCTCCAGTCCCCTCCCTGCCCATGGGACCACCCGCTTTCTGTCCTCTCCGAAGTCACCTTCGCTTTTTTTTTCCTACAAGAAAAGGGTGCTTATTCCCAAGTAAATGTGTTTAGCATCAGGGCAGCAGAAGCAAACTCCAGTTTATTCCTGCAGTTTTGACAGTGCAATGATTTAGGTGATTTTATAAAGCAAAACGGCACATGCAGAGCTGCTGTTGCTGTTTGCTCAAACATATCAGGAATGTAAAAGCAGTTGTAAAGTATGGACTGTGGGAGGCGGATGGATAAATGTTAGTTCTGCTTCACAACTGAAGTAATGCATGTGGCTTTCTAAAAAGGGACTCCACAAGACCATTAAGTCTGCGGTCTAAAATTACTTAGTTGCACCTCTGCAAGCCGTGAACGCTTCTTTGCATTCTCTGTATGTTGCATCAAGTATAGCCATTAATTAGGAAGTAAGCCAATTCATTTTGCCTTATCACTTTGTTCTCCTATTTCCCAAAGGGGTTTTATGCAGAGGGCCCCAAGAGAGTAAACATTGTGCACTTGACCAGTTTAAGTGCCAAATTTATTCTTATTCCATTGTCTTGCCTTACGTTCAGCATGTAGGCCACCTTGTAGAAAGTCTGTGAGAAATTTTCCATCCCCATTGTCCCTTTGACATGGCCTTTTTGCTAAGATACTTAGACACACTTCCAGAAGTTGGGGATTCATTCCACACCTAAGATTTTAGGGTTCTGTCACTGCAAGAGCTTGTATCTTCAAGCAACAAGTTTCTGAGGTTGCCATTCTTTGATATTTAGTATTTAATTTTGACCTAAATGACGTTGCCGTAAATTGAAAATCAGAATCTATATTTGCAGTTCCCATCTCTGCTGCTGGCTTACATTACCACTGTGACTGTGCTCGCACATTCACCACTTTCCCCATATCATAGCATTTTCACTTCTAAAATGAGAGCACATGTAGTTGCCTCATGAGTGTGTTGTTCCACTTACGTAAAGATTGCCTAGCACCTTATAAAACCTATTTGAAGAGTTTAAGAAAAGAGCAAATAACAAATATACATTCGACATTGGCTGTTGATGGAAGCAGCTGTCTAAACCCTCTTTGGATTCAAACTTCACATTCCCATAGCCAATTTCATAAATTTAAGCAAATCATTACAGACAAGAACAATCCTTTCACCATTTATTAAATGCACATGGATACAAAGATCCACAGTTAAACAACTGTAATTCAAACATTAAAAGTTAAATAATTCTTCATGTTTAACAAGCTCTGTTACTACTTTCTGTTGGCATCAGAAACATACCTCCCCCAAATGGTTGAAATGTCTCCTGTTTGACAAGATACTTAAAACAGCATCCCCCCCCTCTGCTGAGAAACAATTTAAGAAGCAATTGTTGAAATATGATATTTCTCATTACAGAAAAAAGTAAGAAGCATGTGAACAAAACAGCAAAGGCAAAAAGACTACCACCAACACCCCAGTCTCTGATATCTTTAGTTCAGTTCTAGGTATGTCACAACCGTGACACATGACAGCCAAGCTAATTAGCCACTTCTCAAAAGCCAGCTAAATTGTGTCTTCTGTTTTCAGCTGGGTAATCTGAGGGAGGTAACTTTAAAAACAAACTTGAGATAGGGCTGCATAGCAATTGTTCCAAATCTGTCAACTCCTTGACATTACAGTCCTGAAAAGGTTTAATTTTGTTCACCAAACCTAGCTTTTATTAGCAAGAACAGAGAAAGAGTAGCAAATTGTTAAGGCATAAGGCATGCAACTCCCCAAAACATGGCACTTGCTGGCTTTCATTTGATTTGTCTCAAATCTCTTGTGAGACCACATTTCTGAGCCCTCATTTAGGCGACTGTGGCTGAGCTTTGATGTCATAATAAACCATGTTTTATCATGATGGGAATGAGTCTAGCCTCCTCCCAGGTTTGTGAGCTCCCCCTCCCTCTCCCCCTCCAGTTTGGCCATGAGGAGTTCAGAAGTGTTCACTTGCATTGCATTGTTGATTAATCATGGCTTGTTGTGTCATCCAAATCTCAAAAACTGTGGTTTATTTGAAACAAGCTGATCTTAAACCATGGTCTTGTACTCTTGTTTCAACAAAGCATAGCCAATATTAACCATCGTTCAGGGTTCAGATGACACACTAAACTGTGGTTAATCTAAAATGGAAGCTTTCAATCTTCCTGAGGCTGCACCAGAGGAGAAGGGAGGGGGGAAACATCTGAGCCCAGGGGGAAGCTAGGCACGTTCCTGTCATGATACATGGTTTATTCTGATGTCTGAATGCAGCCACTATGAACCTTCTTGGTAGAGTGGCCATTTACTCAGTGCCAAAAAAGAGGAACTGTATCACCAAAAAAAGAAGGCATAGATTTGCATGCTAATTTATATGTAAAGATGCAAATTTAGAAATAGTCACAATAATTTAAACAGAAGTGATAGAAATATAAAGGAAACTTGGGGACTAGGGCCCAAGTGCTTACTTTCTGAAGGCAGAAATACAGTGTGAGGGCCCCCCGTCATAAGAATACAAGAACAGCCATGCTGGATCAGACCAAGACTCCATCTAGTCCAGCATTCTGTTCATATAGTGGCCAACCAGCTGTCGACCATGAACCACAAGCAGGGCATGAGCACAATAGCACCCTCCCACCCATGTTCCCAGCAACTGGTGTACATAGGCTCACTGCCAGTGGTATTGAAGGTGGCACGGGCACATAACCATCACGACTAGTAGCCATTGATAGCCTTTTCCTCCAGGAATTTGTCCAACCCTCTTTTAAAGCCATCCAAACTGATGGCCATCACTACATCTTGTAGTAGCGAATTCCATAGTTTAACTATGCACTGTGTGAAGTAGTACTTCCATTTATCTGTCCTGAATCTCCCACCAATCAGGTTCATAGGATGACCCTGGGTTCTAGTATTTTGTGAGAGGGAGAAAAATGTCTCCCTCTTATCATGCCTCTCCTTACCCTCCTTTTTTCTAAGCTAAACAATCCCAGCTGTTGTAACCTTCTCTCATAAGGGAGTTGCTCCAGCCCCTTGATCATTTTAGTTGCCCCTTTCTCCACTTTTCCCAGCTCTACAATATCTTTTTTTAGGTGTGGTGACCAGAACTGTACACAGTATTCCAAGTGTGGTCACAGCATAGATTTGTATAGGGGCAGTATGATATTGGCAGTTTTATTCTCAGTTCCTTTTCTAATTATGCCGAACATGGAATTTGCCTTTTTTACAGTGGCTGCACACTGGGTTGACATCTTTATTAAGCTGTCCACCACAACGCCCAGGTCTATTTCCTTGTCGGTCACTGCTAGCTCAGATCCCATCAGGCTATACTTGAAGTTAGGATTTTTTGCCCCAACTTGCATCAGTTTACACTTGAAACCACATTTGCCATTTAGATGCCCATTCTCCCAGTCTGGAGAGCTCTTCACAATCCCTTTTTGTTTTAACCACCCTAAATAATTTGGTATCATCAGCAAACTTGGCCACTTCCCTGCTCACTCCTAATTCCAGATCGTTCATGAACAGGTTGAAATGCATTGGTCCTAATACAGATCCCTATGGGATCCCATCACTATTTACGTCCCTCCATTGGGAGAATTTACCATTAATTCCTACTCTCTGCTTTCTGTTCTTTAACCAGTTACTGGTCCATAAAAGGACCTGTCCTCTTATTCCGTGACTGCTAAGTTTTCTCAGGAGTCATTGGTGAGGGACTTTGTCAAAAGCCTTTTGGAAGTCCAAGTAGACAGTGTCTACAGGATCACTGCTGTCTACATGTGTATTCTGTGTGGTAAGAAACGGATGTGCAAGGACCAAGGATCTTGTCTCATGCTACGAGTATTCACACATTACACTGGCTCATTTAGATGGTTGTGAGAATCCAGCCCTGTTCAGTTGTTCTCCTTGCATGTAAGCTTTACATGCAAGAAGGGGGAGCAGGAACGAGTTTGTTAGCTCCGCTCCCTGTGCACCCCATTTTGAAGAAAATTTGCCTCCTCTTGCTGCTCCTCAGCCAGCAAATCACTGCTTCCCTCCGTTGTGCTTGTCAGGTTGTGCAAGTGTTGGGTTAAGTTAGCACACTGTCATTAGTACTATTTCTGGCTGGGACACCACTGGATACTACCTGTACTGAACAGCTCTAGCTGACAGCCAAACAAGATGTGACAATAAATGCATCTTTGCATTTAATGTGCAAGTTTTTTTTAAAAAAAACAAAAACAAATAGTAGGATAATAATCAGGATTGTGTCAGGTGGGGAGGGGGAGTTGGTGCCAATGGAGGATGTCCTCCCAATGCAAACAGTAGCTTCAAAAGATTGATTTTCATCAGGATTACAACAGGGGAGGAAGAGGGTTAAACTCCTCTTTTCCTGCTGTGATCCTGATCATTATCAGCCCCACCCCCCTCAGCTCGTATTTGCATTGCATAAAACATGCAGGTTAAATCCAAAGATACATTTAATGACATGTCTCATTTGGCCATAATACGCCCCAGCTTTTCTCTGAGCAGAGAAAGGCCTTTCTTTGCTTTATGCTTTCTTCCTGAAAAGCTATTTGCTTTGGGTAGCATTCCATCTGTGATGGCATGTCATGTCACCGTGTATTTTCCAATCTTCTGTTGCTTTGCATTGTATCTACTTGTGCCCTTGAGCTCTAAACCCTTTGGGGTGGAATTCCATTCTTTGCCTGCCTCTGTTTATCGCAACGCACTCTCGTACATTGTCTTGGGACTCTATAAATGACAAAAATGTTCATAAGGAACTGAGAGAGGGGTTGAGATCGTCCCAGGAAGTAGGTGAGTAAAGCAAACTGTTCTCTGTGCATTGATTTCATGCAAACCAAAACAATTAAGTTCCTGTAAAAGGTGGGTTAATAAATCTGTCAGGGACTGTATTTGAAGGGTGAGTAAGCAAAGGCACTTGCCAAGACAGGTTGGGTCTGGGATTTCATAGGATTTTTCTAAGAACTAAGGGTTTGCCTGCTGGGCAACAGGAGGACTTGCCAGTCAAAGATCAGAATGTCATGAAAGTTTAATCTTCTGTTTCTTTCCTCCCTCCCTTCCCACTCCCTTATTACTTCTGGTATCCCCACACCCACCCCGGTCTCCTGACTAAGAGTTCATGGAATTACTAGAACAAAGATTAGATTAGATGGCTGAAATTGCAACTGCCTTTTTAAAAAACCCAAACAATGATGATTATGACAACAACAAAGCTTTAAAAAAAATACATAACCCACAAGTGAACAAATCTATTGGCTACTGAGAAGAATATATTATTTGGCATGACGTATGTCTTTTGGATCCATTTCCTAATGTAGTACATCATCAAACCTTTCTTTTAAAAAACAAACACCCCAAACCTATTGGCCATTTCCTGTTCTTGCCTGATAGTATACGAATGCAGTGGTCAGCAGTACATTTTTATTCAGCTTCCAAGGGGACCAAGGATGAGAGCCAGGAATACGCAATGGGGAAAAAGAGAGCAAGAGAAAGAGAGAGAAAGAATGCAACTGGAAAAGAGAGGTCATAGTGGAGATGAAGGAGTTTGGGAAAAGGGTGAGCAGAAAGCCACAGGACAGGTTTTCTCCTTTCCCATTAACATAATTCAGAAACGTTATAGTCAAAATGCAGATTGTTGGCCAAAGGAAACAAAGCTGTGTGACTAATCAGTACTGTCTTAAAATTATGTTCTACTTCAGGATCCCAGAGTAATCTCAGGCTGCAACCCTATACCCACTTGCCTGGAAGCAAGCCCCATTGAACACAATGGGACTTTCTTCTGAGTACATTTGTATAAGGTTGGACTTCCAGGTATCCAGGACCCTGTCTCCACGACCATGAAAGGGGAAGGAAATGGTGGCTTACCCGGATTTTTCTTGGAGTCGGCTTTGGTCTGGGAAGGGCTCCATGAATGGGTGCACTGGAGCAGTATAAATCACTTCACAGAACATACTTCCAGATGGGGTGAGGGATTTCAGTGAATGTCTTCTGACTGGCAGGGGCTGTTCAACCAATAAGAGAGGCTTCCCCCCTCCAGGCTACCCCCCCTTTCACCTTCGATAAAATCTTGGGAGGTTTCCTCCTGTGTCACTACATAAATCACTCGCCACTCGCCTCTCTCTCTCTCTCCCCCCCTCAGCATTATTTATTCCCTTAAAGAACAATCACTAAAGGAACACAATGTTCTCTCTGCCCTGATCAGCCGATGGTGTGATCAATCGAAGCTTCAAAGCTTCAACATTAAGGTTCCTAAATGCATTATTTCGATTCATGGGAATCTAGTAACTTCAGGAATGCACATTTCAGGGACAAGCATCACTGAACACAATGGGAGTTACTTCTGAGCAAACACACTTAATGTTTGTGCTGGGAAAGACAGAGGAGAAACGAATGGATGGGAAACCAGTCCCCTTTCTAACCCAATGCTGCACAGGATCAGGTGATCGAAGGTGGAAGTAGTTACTTCCAAATGGCAATACACCAAACAATAGAGAATCACAGCTTCGAGAAAGCATTTTACAGCCTTTGGGGAATTAGTGCTTTAAAATCTGCTATTTCAATTGAGGGGGATCTCTGTAAATGCTGGTGTGCGCATTCAGGGGACAAGCCTCATTGTCCACAATGGGAGTTACTTCTGAGTAGACACTAATTGGTTTGTGCTGGGAAACACAGGGACAGGAAACACCCCTTGACTGGGGTCACAGTGAAAGGCACACCCCTGGGCAGGGCTAGCGTATCTGAGGTAAATACAGGAGTTGGGGCACACAACAGCTATATCATGGAGAACCTGACTTGAGGAAAAGACTCAGACTTTAAGCAGTTTCAGGAAATCTGGTTTTTCCATGATAAGCTCATCCCTAATGACCTCCAAATGCAGCCAGCTCAGAGTACATTGCTGGTGGAGATACCCCCCAGAGAGTTGCAGTAATTTTTTTTTTTTTATGTGCATAGGTGCTATGCAGACCTTTGGATTAACATGTGGAAGTCAGAAGTAGGGAGTGTAGGTGTGATCATGATCCTCCCTCCCCCACCAAATGTTCATTATCCACAGATTCTGAATTTGGGATGTAGAGATTCCCAAAATTCTCTACAGAGTTTTGGGATGTAGAGATTCCCAGTTCAAAAGGACTTCCCTGGTTACCCCAGAGCTACCCCATACGGTAACATTCTATGAATAGGTGGATCATATGAAGCACTGTGGTGGTGAAGCCATTCAAGAATCATGTGTGTGAGAGACAGGAGTGTGTGTGAAAGAGCGGTCTGTGTGAAGGCTCTGATTTATCACAGGAAGTGGTAAGGTTTACTGTCCTAACACTCTAAAGGAATTTCAGGAGCATTGAACTGTGAATTTGTCACTTTGTTTGGCTTGACCTGGAGTAGCATGAGCTGCTTTCCTTGGTCTGAGTCCATGCAGCTTTGGTACCATCTATATGAAGGGACTACATCATCTAGCACATTGGTTCTCAACTCGTTTCTGTCCACAGACCACCAGGCCAATCAAAACAATTTTGTGGACCACCTCCTTCTATTTATTTTTGGTCACAACATGATTAAAGAGAGCAGACACATTCTGGTTTGAAATTTATTTATTTCTTAGATATTTGGATTCTCTTCTCACTGACAGGCTTTTCAATGTTTGGAGTGGTACTTGATAATGCACAACAAATATCGCTTTCTACTGTGAGCTGATTCCTCTGCTTGGACTTAACATGCAACAAACACGAAAATCCCATCTCACACATATAAGTTGATGCAAAGGGCAAAAGAAATATGACTGTGTGTGCTGACAGATTTGGATAACTTCCGGTCATGCTGGCCCAAAATGACTCTATGGTAGACTGCTTGTACACATCTTGAGTCACAAAATCATTTTTCAGATCCAAGAATTCCTCTGGCAGATCCTCTGGAACACTATTAACATCTGTTGTGAATGGATTCCTGATGAAAGATAATCCATCCTTTGTCCTGTCCACTTCCAGAAAGTATAGTTGGAATTCATCTCATAGCTTCCGTGAATGATTGAGAATTTGCATCCGAATGGCTTCCTTTTTCCCAAGCATGACATCCACACATGGAAATTGAACCAATTTATTGCCTTTGACTCTTACCATCCAGAGTTCCAATTTGTCAAGAAAATCCTTGATGATGCTTTGGTGAGAGAACAGATTTGCACCTTTCCCTTGTAGCTGAAGATTCAGTTTGTTCAAGATTCCAAAAATATCGACAACATATGCAAATTCTAAATTTGACTAGGTCAGCACATTTCAGAATTTCTCTTTCCCTTTAGCCTGGAGAAACAAATCCAACTCCTCTCTCAATTGAAAAACTCGGTTGAGTACATTCCCTGCTGACAACCACCGTACAGAAATGTGGAACAGCAATACATCAAAGTCAGAACCCATGTCCTGGCAAAATCTTTTGAACAGCATAGTGTTCAGAGCTGATGATTTGATGTAATTCACCACTTTCACCAACCATTTGAAAATAGTGTTGAGTAGATCATGCAATGTTTTTGATGCCAAAGCTTCCCTATGAATGAAGCAATGAACTCGGATTACCATTGCAGCATGCTGTTTCACCAACATTTGGAAGCCTGATCTTGAGCCCAGCATGGCAGGTGCACCATCAGTGATTTGCCCAATCCAGACCATGCACTTCAAAGAAATTGTTGAATTGTTAACAGTTTCTATCACATCCTGAGCCTTTGTGGTGGTATCAAGAGTCTTCCAAAAAGAAACTCATCTTTGAAATCTCCCTCAATCATATATCATGTGAACACCAATAGCTGACAGCACAATGTGATGTCAGTTGATTCATCCAATTGTACTTACATTTTACAACATAAATTATAAAGAAACTATTGTGGACAGTGCAAAATGGGGGCCAAGCTGCCAATACAGTTGCTGCTGTTGCCACTTGCAATAAAAACAGTGCAAAAACACACACCAAAAAACAAACAAACAAACAATCAAAAACACACAAACAAAAAACTTAATTAGGGGAATTAAAGCAAAGACGCTGCACTACCCTTAGCAATGGTGAGCTCTACCTGTGAGAAATTGTCAGAGAATTTCTCCTCCCACTGGAGAAATTCATTGAAATTGTCCCCTTGACTTCTCTGCCCACAAATAGGGTGGAGAATTTCAAGAGGTCGTTTGTGCACAGCTCTAGTTTTTAATGCTTTCCTCCATGTAATTCCTCCGATCAAACGCACCTACAGCCCAGGGTGCTTTTTGCCTCATGGGAAAATCAGTCAATCAATCAATCACCTGCATTTTTCCACTATAGGGCAAACAGTAGTGGTGTGGCTGAGGGGAAGGCATTAAAGGTTAAAGTGTTCCCCCATGCCCCTGCTCCACTCAAATTGTTAGCCCCCACCCCACCTGCCAAGAAAACCTTGGCAAATCCAGTTACAGATCTCCCACATAACACGTAGGTCACACCTTAGTTATAACTTATAAGGACAGAAGTACCACTTAAACTGTATACATTGCTTTAACAAAAATATTGGTTTGGAAAAGTTCTTTTCTGCTTGTGAGAAAGAGCCCACTCCACTTACAGAACAGCTTTGTGATTAGACAATCTGCCCCACATAAGAGCAGACCCTCGTTACAGCCGGCCTTCTTGGCTGGTACCCTCTGAGGCTGCAATCCTATACTCTCTTACTTGAGAGTAAAAGCCACTAAAATAAATGCATCTTACTTCTGAGTAGGCATGTAGAGGATTGGAACGTTAGTTTCCTCCCTCTCTCCATGCAGCTGTTTCCATTCTTTTGCTTTCTGGCTCCCTTGAGACTCCCCAGAGGTCAGCAGTTCGTTCTGAGTTGTTGGTTGCTTTTATTTTACTATGCAGTAAAAGAACTAGGTTTCAACTATGCCGAAAACTTTTAAAAATTATCATTATTTATATATAGCCCTTAGAGATATTATTCAGGCCAGTGGTTTGCAAAAATGCTACCTTCAGGCAGTTGAGTTTGAGGGGTTTTTTGGGGGGGAGGATTTATTGTCATTGCCTTGGCTGGAACTTCTGTCTTCTTCCATAAGCACATATATTTATTAAATTTATTTATTTAAAATATTTCTTGGCCGCCTTTCAGGGCAGCAGCCCTCCCAAGGTGGCTTACAACAATATAGTCTGTTATTGTCTGTATAGCCCAGTATCATCTGCACCAGCGTTCCCCATTGCTCTCCAGAAGTGTTGCCTTACAACTCTCATCATCCCCAGCCAGCATGTCCAATGGTCAGGCATGCTAGGATTTGTAGTCAAATAATCTGGAGGGCACCAGGTTGGGAAAGGCATGCCTAACCTGCTGCACTCTTATCCTATAGTTCAAAGGTTAGCCTACTGTTAATCAGAATCACTATACCAGGAGTGGGCAACTTGTGGCCCTCCAGATGTTTTGGCCTACAACTCCCATGATCCCTCAGCATTGGCTATCCAGGCTAGGGGTGATGGGGATTGCCGGCCAAAAGATAAGAACACAAGAAGAGCCATGGTGGATTAGATGAAGGGTCCATCTAGTCCAGCATTCTGTTCACACAGTGGCCAACCAGCTGCTTACGGGAAACTCTCAAGCAGGACATGAGTACTGCTTGAGAGCACCCTCCTGCCCATGTTCCCCTGGTGTCTGTAGGCATACTGCCTCTGATACTGAAGGCAGCATATAGCCATCAGGACTAGTAACCATTGATAGCCTTCTCCTCCATGAATTCATCTAGTCCTGTTTTAATGCCATCTGAAGCGGTGGCCTTCACTACATCTTGTGGTAGTGAATTCCATAGTTGAACTATGCCCCGCAGGGGTGGACTGCAAGCTGCCCACCCCTGCACTGTACTCTCAGATTTCCAAGGAGCTATAACAAGTTTGGCAGTTGTATAAACATTCAACATAATCCAGAGCCTTTTCTATTAAGTGTCTTTCCCCCAATAATATATTTGCTGTAAGCCATCACACAACTTTCTTCTCTTGACTGGATAATTAATGCCATTAATTGGCACCAGGTTGGGGAAGGCTGATGTAGGTTGATTAACCTACATGATTGACCCGTTGCCTGGGTCTGAGGCAACGGTCTTTCATCTCACCTGCTACCTCACCCTTTTAACTGGAGTGCCGGGGATGGAACCCGGGACTTTCTGTACACAAGGCATGTGTTCTTCTACTGAGTGATGGTCCCTCCACTTCCCTATGCAGCATCACTGCTGCCTGCAGTTGCACCTCCTCCTCCTCCTCACAGTCTGAGGGCAGACTGCTCCTTTCAGTTTAGCCGTTCCTCGCTGGCTCACCTGTCCTCTGACTCAAGGGGGTGTTGGGGACTGGGATCTGCAGCGTACAGGAAGGTGGGCTGTGCTACCCACCCAAGGAGAACCCAGCTATTCCAGGGGGCAGCAGTGGCTGCTGCTACTCCTCAACAGAGGTGGCTTAGGGGCTGGCACATATGAGGCCTCCCAGAGTTCTGAGGCCTCCCAGAGTTCTGAGGCCTCAGTGGCTGACCTCTGCCACTGGGCCTGCCTTCAGGGAGCACTGTTTACTAGTGATGGGTGACTTTTCCAGTTCACATTGGATGGGCCTGGAAAATAAACCAAGCTACAATCAAAAGAAAAGAAAGAAAGGAAGTTGCAATATCAACACATTGGAGAGCGGAAGGATTGAAAGGACAGATTCCCTTCCTTCCACATTCCCATGGGAAGAGCACCTCTGCTTCCCTGGCCAGGTAAGTTTTATTCAAAGGCAGGGGGATCAAGTGGCTAAGTCGGGGGGGGGGGGCTGGGTATAACCAGAACATTTCTCTGGCTGTGATTTTCATACTAGAAGAATTCAGGGCCTTGTAATGCTCACCTTTTCTTGGGGTGAGCATTATGAGCCTCCCAACCTTGTATCTGGGCCCACATTTGGCAGCTTCACCAGCATCTCTACTATTTACATAAACTTATCTTCTGAGAATTGCCTATGCATTTGCCATTGAACCTTTGCATGTTGCAGATGCCTCTGACATATGTTGAGGCATACAAATCTGTTCACACAGGGCAATGGCCAGGGTTCTGGGTTTCACCATTGCCCTACATGCATTGAAATTTTGAAAATGTACACCCAAACCAATCTGGCATCTGCATATTGGTGGGCAAAGCTGGCCCTACCACTGGGCAGAGTGAGGCAACTGCTTCAGGAGGCACGTACTGGGGGCAGTGGAGCAACCCACTGCCTATACCCCCTGAGCCTCCCGGCGGTTCCCCTCTGTTGGAGGACAGAGCTACGTGTGCTACACAACCACACAACTGTTTTGCAAACAGGACCAGCTCTACCATTTGTTGTTGTTGTTCAGTCATTAAGTCATGTCCGATTCTTCGTGACCCCATGGACCATAGCATGCCAGGCCTTGAAATGCCCACCTCAGGCAGCAGATGCTGAGAGGCATGGAATGGTGGTTAGGTGTTGGGAGACAGAGCTGCATATGCCACTCAGCCTGGCCTGTGCCCCCTAAGCTAGCCTGCTGCCCTCCGGTGCAATGAAAAATGCTGTCCCATCTCCAATGATGAAATAAGATTCAACTGTCAGGCCAGCCAAGCTGGCGTCTGTACATGGAATGGGTGCATGTGTCATCTTGTCCCTTGCCTCAGGCAACAAAATGTCTTGGGCAAGCCCTGTTGGTGGGGAAGATCAGTTTTCATGAGCAAGTTGACTTTGGGGCAGCTTATCATCTCTTCCTAAGGATGTACGAATGTGTCTGTTTCATTTTCTATAACATTTGCATACTTTCAACCACAAGATCGTGCCTCCTTGTCTCTGCATCAGTTTGCAAATGTTGTTTTTAAAAAATCCATATGAACATTCATAAGTATTTTATGCGCATAAAAATTCACATTCATTTTTGTACACAATTTTCCACAACACACACATTTTTGCAAGCACTTCCTCTTAATATATGCCTTTTTGCATGATATTTTCCAGCAATATACACATTTTTGTATGTCTTCTTTTTTTCACCGGAGGACTGCATTGCAAAATCTGGAGAAGTGCGAAAACCAAAGGATAAATGCATTCTGGTTCGCATATTAGTTTGGGAAGTGTGAATTAGGTTGGTTTGTATTTCATCTGCATTCCTAGCCGTTACTGATCTTCCCTTCAAGAAGCGGCTGAAAAACTTCCAAGGATCTCCAGGGTTCCCTGAAATTCATTTTGAAAACTACTCACTCCAGTGAAAATAGTGGGTGAATGAATGACTAAGGGGTCTTTTTGGTTGACAGAAGTTATTTTAGCTTTCATCCAACTGGGTTCTAATATTCTAGTGACCTCCATCTAAGCGGACACTAAACCTGCTTCCCAAGTAGTACTCCTATTAGCAAAGCACTTGAATGCAAAATGCTTCTTTTATTCTCTGCTCAGCAGAGCTTCCTGTAGAATACAATGAGGCAGAGTTGCTGAGAATAAAAGCCTGGTGTTGCATGTCCAGTCCTGTGCCTGGTTTCATTGCTGTCACACACACGTAACTTGCCACATCTCACTGCTATTCATTAACTGCGTTCCTGGAGCTATAAACAGTTAAGCTGCAAGAACACACTCCTTGGTGTTTCTTCGATGTAATCTGTTTATTTATAACATCTGTTCAGGCATCCTTTGATAATTCAATAATACAGCAATGATAGTTACAGAGGGCAGTTCTGCTCACATACACATTCTTGGATGATATGTCATATTGCTCTGGGCTGTCCTGTAGGGCCACAGAGAAAATAATGGAAACAGCTGCACATTTCATACATCTGCCTCCTTCTTCATTTCCCCCAGAAGACTAGCTATGCATGCGGAGCATGATTAAAGTATTTTTCAGACATAGAAGCAGCTTATGTTCATTATGACATCAAAGTGATGTAACGATTTTCAGGGCTGCGCGTGATAAGGCTGCACAAGATATGGTGATGGGAGAAAGTGATATTGAGAACCAAGCTATGCTTTAAATATAACTACATGCATTATTCTTTTCTCTGACATGTTCCTTTCTGAAAACAAATGCAGGCCCTGGAGTCTGCACAGCTCAGCAGTAGGGTGCATGTAGGGGTGTATGAAACCCCGCTTACCTGGCTCCGCCAGGTTCCGCTGGGGGGGGAGGTGCTCCGTCCCTCCCCCCAGAATCCTCGCCAGAGGGGGAGGTGCTCTGCACCTCCCCCTGGAATCCTGGCCGGCCAGCTCTACTCCGCGGGGATTCTGCAGAGCCACCGGCCGGCTCTGTCAGCAGCCGGACATCCGGCCACTGGCTAGCAGGAACGCAAATGGTGGTGGCCATAGCCGCTGCCGTTTGCGTCCCTGAATTCAGCCATGATAGGCTATGTAAAGACGTACATAGCCTATCACGTCTGGGTTAAAAAAAAAAAAAAGCGTACGCAAATGGCGGCGGCTATGGCCGCCACCATTTGCATCCTTATTTTTGGCCGTCTTAGTCTACATAAATATTTACATAGACTAAGACGAAGACAAGAAAGGGGAACGCAAATAGCGTAGTGGATGCTATTTGCGTTCCCCTTTATTTTCACCATCTTAGTCTACGTAAATATTTACGTAGACTAAGACGGCGAAAATAAGGGGGGACGCAAATAGCGACCGCTACGCTATTTGCGTTCCCCCTTATTTTCGCCGTCTTAGTCTACATGAATATTTACGTAGACTAAGACGGCCAAAAATAAGGAACACAAATGGTGGTGGCCGTAGCCGCCGCCATTTGCGTACGCATTTTTTTTTTAACCCAGACGTGATAGGCTGCGTAAGTCTTTACGTAGCCTATCATGAATGGGGAAAAAACAAAACAAAAACAGACTGCAAATGGCGGCGGTGGCAGCCGGTAGGAAGACCAGCTGCCGCCGCCGAAGCCACCGCCGTCCGGAACTTCCGCCCCAGGTAAGTCCCATCCCGGGGGGGATCCATGGGGTGGGTGGCAGGCCGTTCCGCCACGGAGTTCAGGGGGCCGAATGCACTGGCATTCGGCCTCACCAAGATCCGTGGCGGAATTCTCTGACATCCCTAGATGCATGCTTTGCATGTAGAAGGTCCTAGGTTCAATCCCTGGCATCCCCCGCCCCCCAAAAAGAGAGTGGGGGTATAGGGTTGGTAAGGATCTCTGCCTGAGACTAGGGATTTACCCATCATGTCAGTTTCGCTTTCCTCCACATTGTTGTTTTTTTTTTTTAAATCTCAATTTCTTCCCATCCTATTTGTTTATGAAGAAATTTGTGAAAAGTTCTGATCAAAGTTCTGGTAAGTTCTTATCAAACAACAAACCAAGCAAAATTCTTACCCATCTGCACTGGCCAGCTCTACCTTACCCATGAAAGTGCTGCTCAAGACTAACATTCACAAGCAATATATCTGTTTGAGAATTGGAAATACGTTTTCCTGTTGAAGGGCAGAATTGTTAACTCAGAGATCCTGTACATTTAAAGAAAAGTAAGTTGACACTGTACACATGGGTGTTCACCATCCTTGCTCAAGTCTATTTTAGATACCATCCATGAAATGTACTCACAATATTCAGTGCAATGATGTCACCTGACAGTTATTACCACTGAGCATGTCTCTTTGTAAATGGGGGATGAAGTGTCTCCAGACTTGAATCGGTTGATGTGATTTAACTAATGAATTAGAGTTAGGTTTGAGAGCATGATGCCGATAATGATCTTTCAATCAGACAAGAGCTCCTGATTAAGGGGGAAAATGAAGAGTGTCCCATTCATCAGCTCAGTAGTTCCAGTTTCCTGACTGATAGAAACACTTTCAGTGCAATAAGCTGCAGTGTATGTAATGAAAATTAATTCCATGCTCTGAGTAACATTAGGAGTGTGTGGGCAAGCTACTTATTGGAAGGAGTATGTATGGCAAGGAACTATCTCACCAGCATAAAATTTGGAATATAAAACTACCCAGTAGGCAATGGAAGAATACTTACCGAAACCATGCTGCATCAAGGAACATAATGTATCTCCTTTTATAGAACTGAGGCAGCAGTCATAGTGGTTTTCTCCTTCACACACACCCCCGGTAGCAAAAGGATTGTGCTGTTAATTTCTAGCAATCCAGTCCAGTACATGCTTCACAAGATGAATGTGTGAGTTTGCATTAATGTTGTGAATGACAGAGTTGAGCCAAATGGATTTGGAGTAATAATATACAGCAGCCAAGTTGCTGAAGTACTCCAAACTCTTCGAATTTTGTTTGTTCTCAAACGGGATGGTTACCCCTGTCCGCATGGCTTCCAATGGGTGTCTAATCCATTAGAATGGGAAGTCAAAGGGGACAGAACCTGGTTCTGGCTACATCATGTTCCCTTAAGGATTACACATTACAAAGATTAATTAGCTCTTTATACAAAGGTGACTTTCACTCACCCAGACAGAATGGTATTAAAACTTCCCCCTCTGGTGTAATTCCATGACATTTGTGAGTGTGTGAATATTTCAAGCACATGGATGGAACCTATCACATGGGTGTTTCCTGCCCAATTGGCAACCTGCTGGAAGAGTGGGAAAAAGACCTATGATAGGCTCTGCAAAGGTATTTGCAGTATTCATACCCACTCCCCAGTGGTATTGGATCAGACCACAGAGAAGCAGCTCCCCCATTGCTGGGTATAGGCATGTGGAAGGCAATATATTCAGGGTGTGAAAAAGTAGGGGGACCATCCAAGCTGCATCCTGCAGGTATTTGATGTGCTGAAACAGCACATCTGATCCTCTAAATAAGGCTGTTATGGTTTCAGCATAAGTCTGTGTGCATTATAAATAACAAGGCTTGCAAAACTGAAGCAAAAATAATCATTTTTGCAATCATTTTTCCAGCTGGAAAAACAGAGGCACATAGAGATGTGCTTTGTATGGCTGATTGGTTTGAAATCACACAGTAAGTAAGCAGAGAACAAGTGATAGAACTTCTGATACTTGTTCTCACACCATTGTATAATAATTGCCTGCTTATTTACTGTAAGTTTCAATTCAGAGCGCCACTTAAAGTCTTACATCTTTTGCATTGCCAAAATACACGTGCGGCAAAAATAAACTAGAACGTTCATATCCACCCTTCCCTGCAAACTAGCTTAGCCCAACAAAGACCAAGTTGTATACGGCTTCCATGGGCACACCCATGAGACTCAATATAGCCATTGTGGGTTTGGCGCATTCATTCCCCCGGTGTATTTCACATTCCCAGCTGGAATACATACTGACACCTCTGGGAAACTTCATCCTTCAGAATGGTCTGAAGGCACAGGATACAGTTCTGCTGTAGTGGAAGCTAAGCAGGTCTGGTTGTGTAACTTGCCTAGATGGGAGATTACCATGTGTAAGCCATTCTGAAAGCTACGTGTGTAACCGATTTTTTATACAAAGCCCATCTTTTTGTGTATGTCATTGCATTCCATATTTCTATTTATTTGTACGTCATTACTGTGGCTGTTTGTGTAGCAAAGAGGATTTTTTCCCCTCATGGGTTCATCAGCAGCTGGCAGTGTAGTTACATTCCTTTCAATATCACATCACAGTTTGTTGCTGTGGATACCATTGTGATGCCACAAACAAAGGATTAGAAAACAACATAGTATTCCCTCTGCCTTGACCAAAGGTTCTGCCTCCTAACATTGCATCAGCAAGATGGACAAGGTTCCTGATCCCTGCAGAAACAGCCTCTGAGAGTGACCGTTTTATTAGGTTTTGTTTCTTGTTAAATCTACCTTACCTAACATTGCTAGTTGAACATTGTGGAACACTGGTCTGTGGTCTGTGAACTTCTCTGTTGCTTTAGGGGCATCCACTGGACTAAGGCTTAAATCAAGGGGGATACCTATAAAAAAAGACAATTTCTGGATGGAGGAGGTAATTGGCAACCTTAAAATCAATCCTTCTGGCAGACATGTAAAAACTGAATCAGAATGTTTAGGCTTAAGTAAGGCCAACATATTCATAGTAATTTTAAACATCTAGGAGAAGGATGAACCAATATTTTGTGAGGGCAGTGCTATAGAGGAGAAACAGTGTTGTGTGGCTTGAGGGAACCATTGGAATAAGATTTGGAATGAGTTCACATGACCAAACTGGATTTAGTCTCAATCTTTGTAGCCATTTTTGACAATCAGACTGTTAATGTGAACTGGCTGAGGTTGTACCAAGAACACATGATGCCCAGTGTATGAAAAGGGAAGTGCCTTATTTTGGATTAGCTAGCCATCTTCAATTGTGGGGGATCATTCAAGGGACAAACTCATTGCATCATTCAGTCCTGCAGATAGTCAAAAGGGATTCTGATCATCGTTGTGTGAAATGACCCTGTGTGAGTAGCAGTGGGGCATACAAAACCTCAGCAAGTAACAACCCTGGCCCCATATGTGGGTATGTAAAAGGGGGCACAGGCAGCAAAGGAGTGCAGCAATGGCTTCCTGCTATGGCAGGGGTGGGCAGCTTGGGGAGGTCAAGGGGCCATTATTGCTCCTTAGATCCCTAGTGGACCACACCTTCCCCCCACAGCACCCCAAAATACAAAGAAAATGAAATAATAAGAAAGACAAATGTCAAAAATAGCCCCTGGGCGGGCTATGGAGCACCCAAAGTGTCAAAATTAGCTTGTCTGCAAGTTCCACAGTGGCTACGGAACACTAAAAGGCTCAAAGTTATTACTTGCAAAGAAGTTAATTTTGACCCTTTGAGTACCTGGCAGCCATGCTGGATGCCTTTTTTTTCTTTTCTTTTTTACAATTTGTGTGGGCAACAGGGCCCACATGCAGCCCACGTGTCACCCACTCCTGGCCTATGGATAAAATGGGTGGGCACCTGTGGCATTAGGCTGCATGCAGTTTGCAGCCTAATTTCAAAAGCCCTCTGTGTATGATGAGTTCCGACCTCTTGCAAAAGCGATCAGTCTCTTCCCTGGCAGCCTGCTGCATGGGAAGGAAGAGAGAAAGAGAGAAAAGAGAGTGGTGGAAAGAGAAAAGGGTGACCTACCTCCTTTTGGCTCTGTTCCTTCCCACTGCTGGCTTTCGCCCTGCTCACCATCAACATCCAGCCCCTGACAGATTACCCATGAGGGAATGCAGCCCTCAACAGAAAACAGGTTGCCTGCCCCTGGTATAAAAGAAGACAGGAAGGAAGCCAAGTTGGTGACACACCAATCCTACTTTATAAGCAGCCGGTGTAGTCTGTAACTCCACAAAATACTTCGAAGTCTCTCAACCAACCTGCAAACCCAGAGTGTCATTCTAAAGCCCATAATATAAGTACACTGCGGTTAGCCTGAAGTTACCAGTTTACCTGCAATTCAGAGTCAGAAGTTTCCTCATAGCCCTGAAGCAGTCAGCTACCTGGCCCAAGGCTTGTAAACCCCTCTGTGATATCAGAATAGCTGAGGCTGTGAGTTCAGAGAGCTCTGTAAACTTAAGGCCACATTGCCAGCTGTTTTTCACTTTCAAGAACAGAACAGGCCCATCATATTCCAGCAGATGAGCCAACATGGGATAAATATCATTATTTTGTGCAGCCTCAAGTAGCCATTGACCTGGACGTCAGAAGAGTCACAGCATGGGCAAAGGAAAGTGTAAGATTGGCTGGAGGGAGGTTAAACAGTACCCATGACCTGTTGTACTGGCAAGCCGTTTGCAACATTGCCTCTAGCTGCCTTCCTTTCAGTGTTGAGCATTTGCAAAGCATTTTGGACTTCAGGAAAGGGGGGGGGCACCCAAAGCTGGGGACAGATCAGAGAAACCAGTTTCACAAAGGCCAAGTTTCCATAACAGGTTCATGTACTCCCTGAAATAATCTGAGCATTTGGGACAAAAAAAGAGATGAAGGTTGGGAAGGTACTGAAGGAACATACTGTTGACAAGATCAAGACCTCTCACTAGGTTTCAGCTTTCTGATTCTGTCCTGCTGAGCTGTGAGAACACAGACGTTATAGTGGCATTTAATCAGTTTGACTTCTGTTCTTTACAGGAATGTCAAAAAAGAAAGAAAATTGTTTCTGAAAACTTGAGCCCTGAGAAAGGTCAATGTACTTCATTTCCAATCACATGAGAAGATGGGGGGGGGGGGCATGTTTTTCAAACATTTACCCAACTGCTGGATTTGGTTGGAATCATTGTCTTCTTTAATGCTCACCAACAGTGAGATACAAAAAGGGTGAGGTTCTGTAAAGCACAGAGTTCTCAGTTGTAGGGATGTCCGTCGCTGGGAAATCTGGCCCTTTTGGGGCTCACCAGATTTCTGCAGCACCCCCAACTTGGCTTGCATTTGCGAGCTGAATTGCGGATTTCTTCCTGAAATCCAGGAATTTTTTCAGGGGCTTTTTTTGTGTAAAAATAAATTTGTGCAAATTGCAGCTGCAATGTGCGCAAATTACACACAGTACGGCCAAAATTTGTGCAAATTACAGACACAATTTGCACAAATTATGCAAGTCACAGCTGTAATTTCTGCAAATTGTGGCTATTATTTATGCAAATTGCTTTTTTTTACACATTTTTTGAAAGAACACCAAATCCATGAGCTGGCCCAACTCGATACATATTGGGTTGGGCCAGCTTGCAGGAAAGTGAGCTGAAGTCCAAGGGGCTGTGCTCATGGAAGCTCAGCGAGCTTCACCCAGCAGACAGATTCCTCTGAGATCCCTACTCAGTTATGGATGAGGAGCGACAGATTGGGACAGAGGAGGGACAGTCCCATTTTTTGTTTTTATTTATTTAAAACATTTATTGGCTGCTTTTCAGGACAGAAGCCCTCCCAAGGTGGCTTACAGCAGTGTAATACATAAAAACAGTTAAAATATTAAATGTGATAAAAACATAAACACCATAAAATAGAAAAAACAACAACAATAAAAGCCAAGAGTAAAACCAGCAGCAACAACAATAACAGAAATAATGGCAACAACAGCAGTCACATCAAGAGAAGGCCAAGGTAAAATACGTTTTCAAGGCCTTCTTAAAAGCCTTCAGTGATGGAGCATGGCAGACCTTTGATGGCAGCTTGTTCCAAAGGTGTGGGGCCACTGCAGAGAAGGCCCTCTCATGTGTGGTCACTCACTTAACTGCTCTCACTGGTGGGCAGATGAGAAGGGCCTCTCTTTCTGATATCAGGCAGGCTGATATGGGTGAAGATGGTCCTTCAAGTAACTTGGTCCCAAACCGTTTAAGGCTTTAAAAGTCAAAAACAGCACTTTAAATTGGGCTCAGGAACACACTGGTAACCAGAGTCTAATGAATATGAACAAGATTCCTTTATCTTAAAACAGTAATATTAGATATTCAAAATCTATCTTACAGAAAAGATGTTTTGTGGCATTTTCAATTTAGTAACTGAAAATGCCACAAAACATTAACACAAAATCACAGCTTATTATTAAATTATTATTATTATTATTATTATTAGAGCTACAACAAACCCAGTATTTAAGATCTAACATCATCTTGTACAAAACCATTATTCCAAAATATTATAAATGGGTTCAATGTGGCCACAAAGGATTGATATTTCTTTATCTTATCGATTAAACAAAGTTAACACCCAATTAAGTATTTATTTGTTATTTATTACATTTCTATGCTGCCCAATAGCCAAAGCTCTCTGGAGATTCACAACAATCATAGTACAAAATCAAAGTAACAGTCATAACAATGAACAAGTACAGCTAGAGATGTTAACTGATTCCATATATCTTAGCTGATTAAGCATATGGGTTAATTAATTAGGGATGGCGGAGAAATCCGCCACAGACTCCAATGAGGCCAGATTCTTTAGAACCCTCTGGAGTCTGTGGCAGAACGGACTACTCCCCCCCGCCACCCCGCGAACTTTGGTCGGGACGGACCCTACCCATCGCTGATCGGGTCTGGGTCCATCATCTTCTGTCCGTAGCCGACCACTGCTGGGCTGCGGATGCAAATGGTGTTTGGTGTAGCGGATGCCATTTGCATCCCTGCTCTGTTCATGATAGGCTATGTAAATATTTACTTAGCCTATCACGGCAAAGAGCAGGGACGCAAATGGCGTCTGCTACGCTGGACGCCATTTGCATCCGCAGACTGGCAGCAGATGGAAGTCCGGCTGTGAACAGGCCCGGCTGGTGGCTCTGCAGACTTGCTGTGGAGTGGAGCCAGCTGGGGAGGATTCCGGGGGGGAGGGATGGATTGCCTCCCCCCCCCGGACTGGAAGAGTAAGTGGATTTCATACACCCCTATTAAATTAATACATTAAGGGTGCAGTCCTATGGCTGCTAGTCAGTGGCTAGATGGCCATAGGATTGGTCAGTTCCTGGAGAACCGACCTCCACCCCCTCCTGCACCACCTCGTAGGCAGCGTGGATTGGCCCCGCACTCCGCACTTGGAAGAGCAGCATAGAGTGGGGAAAACGGGGTGTTCCCGGGGGCAGGCTGGGGCGGGGAGGTTGGAAGTGCCGGTACAATACTTCCTATGTGTTGTCTGGCCTTCCCACCCCATGCTCCAAGGTCCCACAGCTAGACAGCCAAAATCAGCTGTCTAGCAGCAAAAGCAGGTTAGCGGGAGTATGGAGGATGATCCCCATAGGATTGTTCTCTGAAACTCCATAAATTTGCAAATGAATACAAATAATAGTTTTGAAGAAAAACATTTATTTGTTTTTACATTATGCACACATGTTGCAGCAGGTGCTGTCTCCTTTGTAAAGGGTTGTTGAATGCCTCTTATAAAGTGGGACCCACCACCAAATGGTTTTTGTAAGTATTTGCATTAAAAAAAATTCCTTTCAAAGCTAGTGCCTGATTAATTGGAGCACATTTTGAATCAATCTGATTAATAAAACCAATTCTTCAAGTAAATACTGCTATTTTTACTCTTTAGATCTAGGGAGGTGCCTCTCAAGAACTGAACACATCAATTTCACAGCTGCCACACTTGTTACAAGCCAGGGATGTTCATGAAGTGGTCACTGAACAATGACAGTTGTCCTCTCTTTGTATCTCTGTCACCTTTCTGGAACAAAGTTTAAGTAAAAGAATGAGAGAAAGCACAGGATATTCCTTTTGTTATGCTTGTCATATTACCTTGAGGTGAACTTTATAGTGTGTGAGACTGGGGCTACATCCTAAAGACATCTACTCTGGAGTAAACCCCACTGAACACAGTGAAACTTACTTCTGGGCAGAATCCAACAGAGCACTTACGCCTCCACCTATTCCTTTCCACCCCGCTGATTCCCTTCTGCAAATGGTGGGTGCTCTCAACGCCATTGTGGAAGCGGGACCCACCGCTTACGCAAGGGAGATTTGATGCTTCATAGGGGAAGCCTTGAAATGAGTGGAAATGCTTGTTTCTGGAAAGAGGCAGGTTGGTGGAGCTCCTTTATGTGAGTCCTGCCAACCTGCCTCCTTCAAGAAACGTACTTTTGCATTCGTTTCGGGTTGCCCTGAAAGGGCTAAATTGCCATTGTGCAATGGAATTGGTGGGGCAGAAGAGAATCAGTGAGGCGGAAGTGCCCCATTGGATTCTGACCTCTGAGTAAACTTGCGCAGAATTTGCGCTGTAAGCAGTGTTGACTGTTATTATTTATTCTGAAATTTACCTCCCACCAACCAGCGCAGTGGGGCAGCTGAGGCTGAACTTGGGGCCCAGGACCCCCCAAATGAACCCCCAGAGATTGGCAGTGATGAGGGCATCAGGCTACCAAAAGCAAACTCTATTTTACTTCTGCAGTCATGGTACTTTGATTTAAATGAGTTTAAAATGCAAAATTGCACATTCTCGGAGTATTTCTAACATCAGGGTTGGCAAACAGTTTTGTTGTTGTTATTGTCAGGGCTGGCCCTACCATTACACAGAGTGTAATGTACATCAGACAACAGATGTTGAGAGGTGGCAGCAAGGTATTGGAGAAGAGAGCTGTTTGCCGAGTAACCTAACTTGTGCCCCGTAAGCTAGCCTGCTGCCTTCAGGTGTGGTAGAGGATGCTGTCCCATTGCCAGCGTCAAGAACAATTCAACTGACAATTCAGTTGGCTTTTGTACATGGAATGGGACAGGGAGCTATCTTGTTCTTCACCTCAGGCAGCAAAATGTCTTGAGCTGGCCCTGGTTATTGTTCAAACATATCAGGATTGTAGAAGCAGTTGTAAAGCATGGAATTATGGGGGGGGGGAAGGGAAATGTTAGTTGTATGTTTCACAGCTAATACACAGGGCTATCTAAATGGGAACCCATATAACACCATTAAGTCCAAGGTCTAAAATTCCCTAACTGCACCACTGAACCAGGCAAGGACTTTCACAATCACTAGCTAGCACCAACCCTTTTTCTTCTTTATTTTTTTTTTGGGGGGGGGGGATGTGAAATACCTAAAAAGGAAATTATACTGAAGCAAGAAAGAGTTTACTTCCCCAGTAAATTAAAAAAAGAAAGGAAAGGTAATACAAACCTCAAATAATGAATCCTGAATTTTTCTTACAGGATCTTGCATTTACTGGCTTCCCCTGTCTCAGGGAAAAAATGCAAAATGGTAATCTATCCTATTCCAAATAAATCTAAGAAGAAATGGTCAGTAAATGATAGTGGAAAATAACTTTATTTTTTATAAATAATAATATTAGGAATAATGGAAAGCTTTAGAAGGGATGCAGGTACTGGACTCAAGTAAATGTTGGATGTTTTCATTTATACGGTGATGAATTTAAAGCCTTTATGCCTCACATTTCAATGGATTATTTGGATGCCAGCTAGGGGAAAAAACGAACAACCTTCTGTAAAACTTCAGCAGAGTGCTGAAGTGCAGATTTCACTGCTTCCTCTGTAAAACAAAAAGGAACCACAGTAAACTGCAAAATCTTGCCTTTCATGATTTTGAGACACATTTTAATTTGCATGAAATTCATAATAAAGCTATCATGACTAGAGGATATGGGGTTGCTATTGTTCTGTACCAGAAAGGTGCAAACAACAACAGCAACAAAACAACAAAAAAATCAAAGACCTAAATAACAGAGGGAAGTTTATCTTGTTGCGTCCACACAAGGGGGTGGCATCTCAGTTCCAGGTGCTCCTGGATAGTGTGGATTATCTAGAACTCTTTCAATCTAGATTCAGGACTGGTTATAGGATGGAGATCCTTTGGTCACCTTGGTGGCCAGTCTGTGCTGGGACACAGGCAGGGTGAGTGGGTCCCTGTGGGATCTGCTGGACCTCTGAACAGGTTCTGATACTATTAACCATGGTATCCTTCTGGATAATATTAACCATGGTATCCTTCACTTGGATGGGATGAGTTTTGGGGGCACTGGGTTCTATTTTGTCTCCAGTTTATTCAACATCTACATAGGGATGGCGGAGAATTCCGCCACGGATTTCCGTGAGGCTGAATGCATTGGCATTCAGCCCCCCGAAATCCGTGGTGGAACGGCCTGCCCCCCCGCCCCCCCAGATTCCCCCTGGGACGAGGCTTACCTGGGGCGGATGTTCCGGATGGCAGCGGCTCCGGCGGCGGCTGGTCTTTCGACCAGCTACCGCAGCCGCAATTTACATCCTGGTCTTTGCCGTGATAGGCTATGTAAGTCTTTACGTAGCCTATCACAGCAAGCCAATAAAAAACACAAAAAAACACAACGGAGTACGCAAATGGCGGCGGCTACAGCGGCCGCCATTTGCGTTCCTTATTTTTCGCCGTTTTAGTCTACGTAAATATTTACATAGCCTATTACGGCGAAAAAAAGGGAACGCAAATAGCGCCCACTACACTATTTGCATTCCTTTTTTATTCGCCGTTTTAGCCTATGTAAATATTTACATAGGCTAAAACGGTGAAAAATAGGGAATGCATTTGCGTACGCCATTTTTTTTTTTTTTTTGCCCAGCCGTGATAGGCTACGTAAAGACTTACGTAGCCTATCATGGTTGCCTGGCTGGATGCAAATGGCAGCCGCCATTTGCGTCCGCACCAGCCAGTCCGAGGCCGGAAATCTGGCTGCGGACGGCCCTGGCCGGCTGCTCCGCGGAGCCACCAAGGAGCAGAGCCGGCTGGGCAGGATTCCGGGAGGGAGGACCAGATTGCCTCCCCCCCGTTGAGGATTCCGGGGGGAGGGACGGAGTGCCTCCCCCCCCATGAACACAATCGGCGGAAAGGTAGGTGACTTTCTTACATCCCTATATCTACATGAAACTGCTTGGAGTTGTCCAGAGTTTTGGAGTTTGGTGTCACCAATATTAGGGATGGCGGAGAATTTCTCCACGAATCTCCGGGAGGCCGAATGCCAACACATTCGGCCCCCCGAAATTGGTGGAGAAACGGTCCACCCCCCCGCCCCCTCGGAATGGGACTTACCTTTGGCGAATGTCCCTGGCGCTGGCGGCTCCCGGCGGCTCCCGGCGGCGGTTCAGCGGCGGTTCAGCGGCGGCCGGTCTTCCGACCGGCTGCCACCACCGCCATTTCCCAGTAAAAAAAACAACAACAACAAACGTGATAGGCTACGTAAAGATTTACATAGCCTATCACTGCTGAATTTTCAAAAAACACTGCTGACTTTGGGGGGGGGGAAAAACGCGTATGCAAATGGCGGCGCCCACAGGCGCCACCATTTGCGTTCCTTATTTGGGCACGTGTAGTCTACGTAAACAATTACATAGACTATGGCGAAAATAAGGGCAACACAAATAGCGTTGCCCTTATTTTCGCCGTAGTCTACGTAAATGTTTACGTAGACTACACGTGCCCAAATAAGGAACGCAAATGGCAGCGCCCATGGGTGCTGCCATTTGCGTACGCGCTTCCCCCCCCCAAAGTCAGCCGTGATAGGCTACGTAAGGATTTACGTAGCCTATCACGGTGTTTTTTGAAAATTTAGCAGTGATAGGCTACGTAAATCTTTATGTAGCCTATCACATTTGTTGTTGTTGTTGTTTTGTTGTTGTTGTTGCCGCCATTTGCGTCCCGGCCAGCCAGGAGGATTCGCAGCCAGAGGGACGAGGCGCCTCCTCCCCGGCCAGAATTTCAGCCGGAGGGACGGGGCGCCTCCCCTCTGGCCAGAATTTCGGCGGGGAGGAACGGAGCGCCTCCCCCCCAACGCGAAGCAAGCTGTGGGACCAGGTAAGTGACTTTCGTCCATCCCTACAATATACAATTGATACCCAGATCTCTCTCTCCTTTCCAGCTCAGTCCAAAGAAGCAGTTAAAGTTCTGGATTGCTGTCCACCATTGGTAACGGACTGGGTTAGAGTGAACATGTTGAAACTTAATCCAGACAAGACTGAAGTGCTCCTGGTTAGTAGAATGGCAGATCAGGGAATAGGCAGTCAGCTGATCTTGTTTTCTCCTTGAAGACTCAGGCTCATAATTTAGGTATTCTGATGGATCCATCCTGTAGCCTGGATATCCAAATCTTGGTGGTGGTCAGGAGGGCTTTTGCACAGCTTGGGCCAGATCTACATCTCGTGTCATATCGATACAATCCCATGATGCTAGCACACACAATGATATCTGTTGAGGTGTTTTGGATAATACAGAACAAAAAGCAGGAAATAACACTAGAAATGAGGAGTGTGTAATCTGCCCCAACAGTTATCAGTTCACTTCAATACTGCTAAAAAGCACTAGTGTAGCTCTAGCCAAAATCTGAGGCTAGAGCTCAGCACCCTAAGGCTAGAGCTCAGCACCCTTCCGTAGAGGTGTCACATCTGGCCATGACTGATAACCCATGCCTTAGTTACATCTTGTTTGGATTATGGTAACACACTCTACATGGGGCTGCCTCTGAAGAGTGTTTAGAAACATCCACTGTTTCAGAATGCTGAGACCAGACTGTTGACCAGTATCAGTTATATGAAGCATCTGAGTCCCATGCTACAACAGCTGCACCATCTTCTGGTTTACTTCTGAGTACAATTCAAAATGCTGGCTATGAGCTACAAAACCCTAAACAGCTTGGATCTATGTTATTTATTTATTTTGTTACCTGAAGGATCACCTCCTGTACATGCCTTGAGATCTTTCAAAGAGGTCCTTCTCTCATTCCTGCCAATTACGAAGCACATTTGGTAGTGACATGAGATGGGGCCTTCTCAGTGACTGCACTGAAGTTGTGGAGTCCCTCTCTAGGGAGACCCACTTAGCCCTGTTTGATGTGTTTCTGCCATGAGGCAAAACCCTTTTTTTCTTTTAATAGCGACCAGGGGTGTATGAACCCCATTTACCGTTCCGCTCCAGGGTCCGCTGGGGGAGAGGCGATCCGTCCCTCCCCCCAGAATCCTCCCCAGTCAGTTCCATTCCGTGGCAAGCCCGTGGAGCCACCGGCCGGGGCCGACCACAGCCAGACTTCTACCCGCTGCCGGACTGCAGCCACAAAGGGCGTCCGGCGTAGGGGACGCCCTTTGCGTCCCTGCCCTTTGCCATGATTGGCTACATAAATATTTAAGTAGGCAATCATGGCCAAGGGCAGGGATGCAAATGGCGTCCCTTATGCTGGATGCCATTTGCGGCCACAGCCCGGCAGTGGCCAGCTGTGGAAGGAAGAGGACGGACACGGACTGTCCAGCACCAGGGAGGGTCCGTCCTGACTGGGCTACGCGGGGTGGCGGGGGGGGCAGTCCATTCTGCCATGGACTCCGGGGGGCTGGATTCCTTAGAATCCGGCCTCATTGGAGTCTGTGGAGGACTTCTCCGCCATCCCTAATTGTGACCTTTAGACTGTCAAACTGGCTTATTTATTCATGTCTTAATATGCGTTAATTGGCTTCTACTGGTGTTGATGATTGGTTTTGTGTTCTTTTTAATTGTATTGATAGTTGACTTAAAAATGTTTAATGACTTTAAAAAACGCTTAATGGTATTTTTATTGTTATTACTGTTGCTAGCTGTCTTGGGTGCTATATGCAGAAAGGCAGGATATAAACTGAAATAATCAACAAATAAGTACATTCTTGGCTCTGCAGAATTAATGTGAAGTCATTTTACAGATGCAACATTATTCCAGGGCCCAGAATATTTATATTATGATGGAGGCATCAATATGGATTGCTCAGTGTGTGTCCAGGTGCATAATGAGACAACATTGGCTATAAACTCTAAATGTGAGGAGGCGTAGCAATAGTAGACTACATGCTGAGTATGCAGAAAGTCCTAGTTTCAGTTCCTGGCATCCACAGTTAAACCCAGGAAGCAGAGTTGGGATTGGGAAAGACCTCTGAATGAGGCACTGGAGAGCCATGGCTGGTCAGATAAACAGTACTGAGAGCCAGTGTGGTGTAGTGGCTAGAGTGTTGGACTGGGAGCCGGGAGATCCGGGTTCTATTCCCCACTCGGCCGTGGAAGTTCACTGGGTGACTTTGGGCCAGTCACAGACTCTCAGCCCAACCTACCTCACAAGGTTGTTGTTGTGAGGCTAAAATGGAGAGGAGGAGGATTATGTACGCCGCCTTGGGTTCCTTAAGGAGGAAAAAAGGTGGGATAAAAACGTAACAAATAAAAATCAATAATAAATGCTGTGCTAGATGCACCATGGTCTGACTCAGTAAAAGAAAGCTTTGTTCACCTAGAAAACATACTTGCATGATTGGAACTTGTTGGCATAAATGTAGTCTATATGATCCAGCTTCAACTCTTCAAGCCAAAGAAACCCATCCGCTCATACAGGCATTCTGACTTTGGGGCCACCATCAATGCACAGAATTTGAAATGCTTCAAAGTATTCTTTTTATTTATAAATGTGTTCACAAATAGCACTGGAAACAGCAAACAGAGGTTCTGACAAAATGTACTTCCATTGACAGAGAAAAAGACTGAACTCTTGATCCATCATTTGTAAGGAATTTCTGAATGGGACTGCTTATCACTGGTGCCCTTTTTACTAAAGTGTACATAGTTTTATTCTGCCATAAATAAAAGAAACATTATGTCCCATTTCGGCACACTCTTTGCATGCTAAGTGAAATATTTGGAGTAAATGATGCATTTTTAAAAATGGGTTTTCCATATTCTCTATCATTCAGCCCAGAAATGTTCAAGACGTACTGTCATCCATCAGGCTAAGCAGAGAAAGCACAGCATTATTCCATTCCTGAAATGTTTCAGTGCCCACACATCTTTGGTTCTCATGACTTTCTTATTGTTCAGTCATTTATATCGAAGATGTTTTAGCCATTCAGGAACTATATTATGCTCGAGTGCAGAACGTTACTTCCTATGCATCCTTCATTCAAAATGGGTCTCTAAATAATTTATTGAACATAATCTTTTTAAATGGTTACAGCAGATTTTTTAAGGAATATTTTCCAGTAAGGATATTTTTAAAAACTATTTATGCCACAATTGGGCAGCTTCGGCACAAATCTGATTTACTTAGGAACATAGGAAGTGTCATTATATTGAGTCAGACCATCGGCCCATCTAGCCCTGTATTGTTGACACTGTTTGGCACTAGCTCTTCAGGGTTTCAGGCAGGAATATTTCCAGCTGTAACTGATGAGAATTATTTAGTACTGATGCCTACTGTTAGAAAGACAGTTAGCAGAGAGAAAGAAAAACAAAACAAAAGGCAGAACAGAATGAGCATTTACCAGCCCCACATGCACACAGGGTTAAAAAGGACCACACCCTTCTTCAGGGAAGGAAAGATAAAGTGGTGTGCTCACAACATTATCTTGCACATAATGTGCAGGTACAGCATACAGTTTCAAAGAAGGAGCTTGTTCAGTCCATTTTATGTTCTATAACACTAGCAGGAGCAAGAGAGGAAACACATATGCTCCCAGCAATGGAGGAGGTCAGAGAGAAAGAGAGAGTGGGGAGAGGAAGGGGAGGAGCAAAAGGAAGAAATCACAGGAAACTACATTGTAGGCTATAGAGATCCAAAGGCTAACTGTGGCTTAAATTCCCATGAACTGACTCACTGCAACAGTGCTCCCTTCCAGCAACTTGTGGACCAGGCTGCAATACTCCCAACAGTAACTGGAGATGCCGAGGACTGAACGTGGGTCCTCCTTCTGGATGCAAAGCAGGTGCTCTACCATTGCGCCACAGCCCCTATACTTGCTTCATAATTGTGCATTCTCGCTAGGGCTGAGCCAAAACACTCCTTGATTTCATTCCCCGTTTGCAGGCAGCAAAATGGGGGGCATTTCCTGCAATTCGAGGGAGGAGGAAATAGATATTTTGGGGGATGTGAAACTCAGTGCTGCTGGAGCTTCTGCAGGTGATGGCTGGCTGGCAGGTAAGATTTTTTTTTTCTCCCAAAAGCACTCCAAAGAGCATCCCTGTGATGGGGGTGGGGGGATTCTTGTGGCTGCATTTCTTGAGGGGGATTTCTTGGGGCATTTGGGGGATTTTTCTTGGAGGGGATTTTCTGAGGGGATTTCTTGGGGGATTTTTCTTGGGGAGGATTTCTTGAGGGGATTTGGGGGGCATTTTAGGGGATTTCCTGGGGCTGCATTTTTTTGGGGGGATCACTTGGGGCATTTTCTGGGGCTGTATTTGGGAAGGGATTACTTTGGGCTGAAAGGGATTACTTTGGGCTGCTGAGCTCCAGCACTGGTGAGTTTTCCCCAAATTTCAGCACTCTTTGCCCCAAAGTTTGTTGGCAGGCTGTGCCCCCTTCTCCCCCCCCCCCGAAATTCAAGCAAAGAATGTTTGGCTCAGCATTAATTCTTCCATTTCATTTGTCTCATTTGCACTCTGCTGCAAAGGGTAGGGTCTCATGTAGCAGAACGGGGAATAATGTGGTATAGGCCTGAGGTGCTACAATGGGCTTTACCTCTGCAGGTGGGGTGAGGAGAAAGCATCCTTCTTCCTGTCATGCTAGCTTTCTTCTCACAGAGAGCTTTTGTTTTTGTTTTTAGGGGAGCATTCAAAAATAGTATTCTCCCCACCTGCTGACTGAACTGGTAATGGTGCCAAAGTTCATAATGACCCATTTTGGAATATGCATCGCATTATTAGAGATGGGGGAGAAATGTGTTGATTTACATTTTAATGCAAAACTACCTAATTTGCACTTCCCAAACTAAGACACGAACTGAAATGTAAGTTATCCATCAGTTTACTCACTTTTCCAAATTTTGCAATGAAGTTCTATTTTTTTTAAATGCATACAGAAATGTAAATATTAGGGAAATATGTGCACAAACATGCGTATAATATTGTAAAATAGTAGGAGAAATGGGCCTACAAATGTCTGTGAATTTGTATGTAGAAATGGAACCGAATGAATTTAAGACTGGAAAAATGCAACACGCACGCACACACTCCAAAAAACCAAAAAAAACCCAAAGGCAAGTTTATTTGTACTTGTTATTGCTTAGTAAAAACTACTTGGAAAAACATTGGTGCTGCAGTTCACCATTTGATGGTGAACTGTATATTATGTATACATACGCATGTATATTATGTATACATACATAACTCAATTTCAAGTGGTAGTAGAGCTTGACTGAAAGGGGTAGGGACCATATGGATGAAAGAAATGTTGATTTTAACTATTTGCCTTCCCTAGCCTATTTTAATCACCTGTTGAAAGGGAAGAACTATACATATGTGTCCAATTTACCTCTTCCCTAGCCTATTTTAATCACCTGTTGAAAGTGAAGAGCTATACATATGTGTCCAATTTACCTCTTCCCTAGCCTATTTTAATCACCTGTAAAAGGAAAGAGCTATACATATGTGTACAATTTACCTTACATTGCACAAGAGAAGTGGCCACTAAATGGTGGAAATGTGTATGGACTGGAGTTGTTCACCTCGGTATGCCCACCATCAATCTTGATCCAGACCTGCTAAGCACAGCCATCTTTGCCCCTTTTCTTAGTGTGAGGTATGTTGATTGCTAAACATGCAAATAGGTCTGAGAACAGACTGGGGATCAGAGTAACGTGCGTGTTGAAGTTACAATAGCACTGATGCCTCTCCAAAGCAGGGGAAAGCCATACTATTTCCCAGCATACTTCCCAATATATTTGTGGGCCTCTCTCCCAGCAGGTTCCAGTTTTGCCCCAAATCCCCCCTTGTCTTCCCTTCCCTCAGCTTTCTGATTGTACCTTTCCCGCCCACACTGACAAAATGGCCCAGAAAGAGGCAGTGGAGAGACAGACAGACAGATTGACAGATGTGTGGCAGAACATTATTACATAAGATTCATAACCATATCAGGTAATAGCAAATTTATCCTCCCATGCTAGCTGTTGGCTTGGAAATAAGGAAAATATTCTGAGTACCTTTTTTAATTTTATGCCGGCTACAATCAAACCGGCCAAAATTGCTTTGGTGGCTTTTTTATGCTTGAGTTTGGCAACGCTATGATGATCTTGTTAGAAGACCCGAAATGACTGCAGACATCCTGCCCTGACCAGGGAGATCCGGAACAGGTTGGCAAAGATTTAGGAAAACACAGTATCCATGCTGTACATAGCTTCGCCTTCCCAGTCAGGCCTTGGCTGTGGTGCTCAAAGGCATTGCACTGAGCAGGTACAATTTTAAGAAGCAGCTTTCCTTTCATGATCGCTCTGCAGAAGCCTATGAACTGAAGCGAGCCCAGCTAGAAAGGGGAGGGACTCTTGTTGCTATGAGGAAAACAACTCCGTCCGTAGCAGTCAGAGATGATAGCAGAAGCTTCACTAGCATTGAGCAAACCTTGAGCTGGGTATTGGCCATCCACTGTAAGAGGTCCAGCTCCCATTCTCAAAGGGAAATGGAGCAGGAGTTTATTAGTAGCAAGGCCAAAGTCTTGGCCAAGCTATAATAATGCCAAATGAACCTGCATGACACTAGGGCACATTACACTAGGAAGATAGATTCTGTTTGCATTGTGAGCTCAGAATAGCTCTCATGGGTTTATTTTGCTTTGTCCTTGGATTTGTTAGCATCCTCTTCTGCTAAACAAAGTGCATAGTTTCAGCGCTGCACCGCTGAGTCTATCACGGGCAAAACACTATGAAGACTGATTCAAACACATAGGGCCATTTCATTCTGCCATCTCTTTCCCTGTCTTTGTCTGGTAATAATGCCATTGCCTCCCCCCGCACCCCACCATCCCCAAGAGAGAAAAGACATAGAAAGAATTACGACAGGCTGTGTTTGTACTGAACATTCTACAACTGGTTACAAGAGCCTCTTTCAGATGTTGTAAGTAAAATATGTGTAGTTTATGGGGGGGGGACAGGGTCATGATAATTGTCTTGGGCATAGCCTGCCCCTGTGGTCCTGCCCTCCTCCCCACACACACACACACCAAACATGTCCATCAGAAAGATATGATATAGTCCACATGGAGCTGCCCTTTTAGACAGCATGGAAACTTCAGCTGATCCAGAAAATGGTGGTGACACTAGTTGCCTAGGGCTGCATATGAGGAACATATTACACCAAGTCTGCAAGAGACCCACTGGCTTCCCATGTGTTTCCAAGCCACATTCAAGGGAGTTGTTATGATATTTAAATTTAGATCTAGGATGGGAAGGCAAACCTTTTGGGCCCATAGCCACACTTGGCAATTTGAAAAATAAAAACCCCAAACCCTGCCCTGGGCACCAACCACAAAATGGCTGCCATGGAAGGCACGGCAAAGGACAAGTAATAAGAGAGCTTCGGCTATTGGGCGGTATGGAAATTAATTAAATAAACTAAATAAATAAAATAAGTAAAGGACAAGGTGTGGCAAAGGACAAGTCTCATCTCTGAGTACAAGGCAGAGGTGGAGTTAGAGCCCCAACATGCTATACAACTCCTTTGAATTCACAGTTTTCAGCACCAACAGAAACATTTCACAGCAATTCCAGGTGCCATTAAGAAAATGTGTTCATATTTTTTAAAAAGTGGGAGGGAAGGGACACTTTGGTTGGATGTCAAGAAAAATGTCTGGGGGCATATTGGTGCTCACTGGCATCATATTGGCATCATATTGGCTAGTCCTGATCTGGGATACCTAAGGGAATGTTGCCATTTGTCAGCTCCCTTGACAGTTAAGGTCTAATGATGAGCCCTGCTACAGGTTCCATTGCCGAGGATATGCCAGATGGTCACCTATTAGGAATAGTGCTTTCTTGGTTGTGGCTCTCGTTCCATGGCTCCTTTTGAGGGAAGCCTAACAGATCTGTACCCTTAGCTCTTTTAGAAAAGCAATAAAAATATGGTTCCATCTGCCAGATCTTTTAATTTGAGGCTTTGGGACTATATGTGTTGCTGTTATTGTTTTAATCCTTTAAAAATTAAGTTGTTTGCTTTTACTGAACTTGTTTGTTGATTAATTTTTTACTGCATGGTGCTTTGGGAACTGTACTATATGCAGAAACTCATCATAATCATCACCACCACCATCATCAGAAGTGGCTGTTTCATGGTTTTGTAGGAGGCCATAACCTCTGCACACAGAAACTGGCCATATATAGACTGTCTTCATAATTGTTGATGACTCTAATTTAAAATGATTGATTTCCAGAATATAGTATTAGAAAGAGAAACAATCATGGAGCTCAGCTGTAATTCATGGGTAGAGCACATGTTTTGTGTGCAAAAGGTCCCAGGCTGAATCCCTGGCATCTGCAGGAAGGGCTGGGAAAGACTCCTGTCTGCACAGTCTGGAGAGTCACTACCACTCAGCGTAGACTATACTGAATGAAATGGACCAATGATATAACTTGGTATAAGACAGTTTCCTATTAGTTGTTTCTATCCCAGCATTAAAATTGGATAGAGTTGATTTAGCTAAAATATAAAGCAACAAAAGAATGAAACCAGTGGAAGCATAACTTATAAGCATAAACTATAATAATAATAATAATAATAATAATAATAATAAGCATAAATGCACTTGTGACTAGTGTGTTGCTTCTGCATGATTGGGCTGGGGACGGGGGGCTCTATTGTGTCCTATGGGAATCCCTTCGTGTATGAGCCCTGTATCTTGCAGTTAACCATTTTAGGGCTCAATCTTATGCATGCTTAGACAGAAAAAAAGTCCTACAGCTCCCAGCATTCCCCAGCCAGCCAAGATTGCTGAGGAATGCTGGGCGTTGTAGGACTTTTTTCTAACTAAACATGCATAGGATTGCACCCTTAACCTATTATTGTTTGCCAACTTGTTTGTGTCTTCTTTGGGCAGAAATGGAAAGGGAGAAATGCATCAAAACATGTGGATGTATCCACATAGTCCTCTTAGGACCTGATTTAACAAATGAAGTCTGTGGAACTTCTCATTTGTTTGGATTATATATGTCAGAGATTGGTTGCAGGTTCAGACTTGGCAACCCTCACAGGCAGGAGGGTTTGTGCATTGTCGTTTTTATACACCCCTTGAGTGGCTGATAAAAACAGGGGCTGCATGCTTTAAGATCTCAAGGTGGCACAGGGAAGACTGGTTTGGTTGGTGAGAAATGAGTACGCAGCCTCTTTCAGCTAGTATGACCTGCTGCCCCTAGCCAACAGGTCACTCTCTGGGCCGATCTACACTTAACGGGTTTTTTTAGCTTCCAATGAGGTTTCACTGCCCGTCTTCCACACTACGCAATAGCCGCCTCGAATTGGAACCAGAATTTCCCGCTTCCGTGCTCCCGCTTTCAAAACCCTGATATCCTGGTATTTCCCCTTAATGTGCTCTGATTTTCCACCTTTGCTACCGTATCTGGTTGTAGTTAGGGATGTACAAATTGTGTACCGTCTGCGCCACTTGACTTCCGCAGTTTGCGGCCAGTGCTCCGTACTGTTGTTCACAAGCCCCCGGAATTCTCCTCTTCTTTTTCCGCTCTGAAAATTACGAAGATAAATCCGTACCGACAACCGTAATTCCGGTGCCCAGCCATCTCCGTGAGTCTGCATAACTTCCATAAGAAAGCCTATTTTTCGTAGATATTTACGTATTTTTTCCCCTGCCCTGAGACATGCAGTAATTACTTTCAGCCAAAATAATCCCTCCTCCTAGGGGCTTCCCAAAAGAAGGCTGTCCTAGGTGTGCCTGAGCGATGCACTCTTTGTTTAAAGCAACGCGGTTTTAAAGAAAGAAAAAAACCTTTTAAAATGACCATGCCGGTCTGGAGCCCTGCGCGAGGTATTATTCTCCCTGTTAAGCTTAAAGCTTTATATTTCCACATCCAGCGTTGTTGTTGATGTCGTGAGGCTAAAATGGAGAGGAGAACCAACTCTGTGCATGTCTACCCAGAAGTAAGTCTTATTGAGTTCAATGCGACTTACTCCTACACATGTCAGCACCCCACTTGCCCCCAGCTCAGCTTTGTATTTCCACATCCAGTTCATGATCAAACCTCCTGTTAGTTATCTCACTGACTGGGTGACTTTGGGCTGGACTGTAACCACTACACCATACTTCTGTTATGAAACTCATGAAGAAAAAGAGACAGTATAATGGAAAGTTCTTTCTGAAGCAGTCACACTTGTACAAATGCAGCATGAAGGGAAAGATCAGCAACTTTCTCTTTGTTTGAATAAAAAGCACACTCTGCACATGCTCAGGGAATGGACAAAATGAGGAATAAACATACCAGGGAATATGAAGAACTATATTCTTCCATTATGTGTGTGTGTGTGGGGAATCTCCCTCAATCCAGCTGTTTCCTGGAACACCCCCCCCCGCCCATTCACCCAAGGGTCTTCTGAGATAACTAACAGGAGGTTTGATAATGAGCTGGACATGGAAATACAAAGCTGAGCGGAGAGGAGTACCAACTCTGTGCACGTCTACTCAGAAGTAAGCCTTACTGAGTTCAATGCAACTTACTCCTACACATGTCAGCACCACACTTGCCCCCAGCTCAGCTTTGTATTTCCACATCCAGCTCATGATCAAACCTCTCGTTTTATTTATTATTATTTTATTTGTTATTGGAATATACTACCTTGCATTTTTATTTACGAAAATTTCACGACTCTGTGCGGATGACAAAAAAAAAAGCCTCATGACTGCTGGTTCTGCAGGACCTCGTGGTGCCATTCCGCAGAGGATTCCGTGGCACGGACTGAAGGGAATTCGATCCCATTTCAGTCCATGGCGGAATTCTCTGACATCCCTAGTTGTACTCCCCTCCCCTGCCTGTCCATATATGGCAGTGTTTGTATTTCCCTCCTGTCCAGTCACAGCTCTCGACAGTCCCATGTTCTATTCCGGCTACTGATCGCATAGCTTCCTCAGCACTCAATGTTGCCTCAGCAACAAGCAAAGTGCTGGATGTGCACACTAGGGTTGGCGGAGAATTTCTCCCCGAAACTTCGGGGGGCCGAGCGCCAACGAGTTCGGCCCCCCGAACAAGTTTCGGGGAGAAATTCTCCGCACCCCCCCGCCCCCCGCACCCCCCCCGGGACGGGACTTACCTTTCCCGAATGTCCCTCCCGGCGGCGGGTCCTGGCAGCGGTTTGTCGGGTCTTCGTCAGGGGCGGGGGCAGCAGCCGATCTTTCGACCGGCTGCCGCCGCCACCATTCCAATAAAACTAAAAAAAAAACCCCGCCCTCGTGATAGGCTATGTGACGTGACGATTAACGTAGCCTATCACGGCTAGATTTGCAAAGTCAGCCATGATAGGCTACGTAAATCGTCACGTAGCCTATCACAGGTGACTTAAAAAAAAAAAAAGCGCGTACGGCTAACGACACGCAGCTCTACCTCTCATTCAAATCTTCACCAAGGTTGGCCGTAGAATCCCTGTCCAAATGTCTGGAGACGGTGAGTGGCTGGATGGGGAGGAATAAGCTGAAGCTGAACCCTGACAAGACCGAGGTACTTTTGCTGGGAGACAAGAGGAGGCTGGGGGATGTTGACCTGGTGTTGAATGGGGTATGGCTACCCTTGGAAGACCAGGTCCGCAGCCTGGGGGTCATTTTGGACTCCCAGCTGTCCACGAAGGCTCAGGTGTCAGCTGTGAGCCGGACAGCGCTGTATCAACTCCATCTGATACGGCGGCTGCGCCCCTTCCTTCCCGACCATCTGCTCCCATCGGTAGTACATGACCTGGTCTCCTCTCGTTTAGACTACTGTAATGCGCTCTACGTGGGGTTACCCTTGAAGACGGTTCGGAAGCTGCAGCTGGTACAGAACGCGGCGGCTCGCCTGATTAAAGGCAGCCGCCGGCGAGATCACATCACTCCAGTGCTGAAGGAGTTGCACTGGTTACCAGTTGTTTTCCGGGATAAATTCAAGGTGTTGGTTTTGACCTTTAAAACCCTATATGGTTCCGGCCCAGCCTCTTAAGGAGCGCCTTCAGCAACACCAGACAGGCCACTTAACAAGATCAGCCTCGGATGGCCTTCTCTCTGTCCCATCAGCCAGGACAGCTAGACTGGTGGGGACGAGGGAGAGGGCCTTCTCTGTGGTGGCCCCCACTCTGTGGAACTCCCTCCCTAGGGAACTCCGTCATGCCCCCTCTTTAATGAGCTTCCGTCGTGCATTAAAAACGTGGTTGTTCAGGCAGGCATTTGGGGTGGGTTAGGGTATTTAAAAAAAAAAATTATGGTAAAATTTTATTGTTTTAAATTGTTTTATGGTGGGTTGTACATCGCCCAGAGTGGCTGGGTGACCAGTCAGATGGGCGATTAATAAATTTAATAAATAAAAAAAATAAAATAAAATAAATGGCGGCCCCCATAGGGAGCCGCCATTTGCGTTCCTTATTTGGTCGCTGTAGTCTACGTAAAGATTACGTAGACTACGGCGAAAATAAGGGCAACGCTATTTGTAGGCTATGTAAAGATTTACGTAGACTAGAGCGACCAAATAAGGAACGCGAATGGCGGCTCCCTATGGGGGCCGCCATTAGCCGTACGCGCTTTTTTTTTTTTTTTTAAAGTCACCCGTGATAGGCTACGTGACGATTTACGTAGCCTATCACGGCTGACTTTGCAGATCTAGCCGTGATAGGCTACGTTAATTGTCACGTAGCCTATCACGGGGGCGTTTTTTTTTTTAAACTTTTTAGTTCGCGGCCGGGCGAGGCGAGGCGCCTCCTCCCCGGCCTGAATTTCGGCTGGGCGAGGCGGGAAGTCTCTCCCCCCGGCCTGAACTTCGGGGGGAGAGCAGCGAAGCGCCTCCCCCCCACCGCGAAAAGCTGCGAGACCAGGTAAGTGACTTTCGTGCACCCCTAGTGCACATGCTTGTCTGATCTCGGAAGTTAAGCAGGGTCGGCCCTGGTCAGTAGTTGGATGGGCGACTGCCTGGGAATCAGGCTTCCTGCACTGAACAGGGGGGTTTTCTATCCCTTCAAATGAGACTAAGTTTTACCCCCTTCTATCCCCCGCTTCGGCTGTTTGTTTGTTTTTTAATTAAGGTGCTATCTTCGAAGAATCGTGGCTTCTCCTCAATGTTTTTTTTTTCTGATTCAGGCATGATCTTTGAAGATTCGAAGATCAGACAAGCACGCGCGCATCCAGCCCTTTGCTTGTTGCTGAGGAAACATTGAGTGCTGAGGAAGCTATGCGATCAGTAGCCGGAAGACGACATGGGGCCGTCAAGAGCTGTGGGCGTGGAATCAGCAGAAACAGGAAGAGTTTCTGATCCTCCAATGAGAGCCTCCGTCTTTAAGAGCAGGAAAACAGCACAGTGCTCAAGTGCGAACTCAGCTTGTGCATTCGATGAAGCACTGCAATGGGGAAAATGGGTGAGTGTGGATAATCATGTTTTAATGGGAGAGTACCGAATTCATTGCGATGGCGGGCGCAGTGTAGATTGGCCCTCTCTCTAGCACTCTGACCATGACTGTTCTGGAAGCGGGGTAGGAGTAGAAGAATCTCTCTCTCTCTCTCTCTCTCTCTCTCTCTCTCTCTCTCTCTCCATTTTTCTAAGTAAGAACTTAAGAATTGAGAGCCAGTGTGGTGTAGTGGTTAGAGTGTTCGACTGGGACTCGGGAGATCCGGGATATCGTCCCCACTTGGCCATGAAGCTCACTGGATGACTTTGGGCCAGTCACTGATTCTCAGCCTAACTTACCTCACAGTGTTGTTGTAAGTGCTGTTCCACCAGCAGGCCTTTCTCTCTGTAGGTGGACCAGCACAGTTGCCACTTCTAACTGCCCCTCAGCTGTAAGAACGTAAGAAGAGCCATGCTGGATCAGACCAAGGGTCCATCTAGGCCAGTATTCTGTTCACACAGTGGCCAACCAGCTGCCCACGGGAAACCCACAAGCAGGACTTGAAGGCAACAGCACCCCCCCACCCATGTTCCCCAGCAACTGGTGTACCTAGGCATAATGCCTCTGATACTGGAGGTAGTAGCATATAGCCATCAGGTTTAGTAGCCATTGATTGCCTTCTCCTCCAAGAATTTGTCCAATCCCCTTTTAAAATCATCCAGTTTGGTGGCCATCACTACACCTTGTGATAGTAAATTCCATTGTTTAACTATGCACTGTGTGAAGAAGTACCTTTAATCAGCTTTTGACTGGATTTAGGATTGCATCCTTAATCACTTTCACTGTCGATAAGCATCTGGCTGATGATAATCTCAGGAATGGAAGTCGTTAATAACATTAAAATGTTGACATTAGTTGAAAGTTCTTTCCTCCTGCCAATCAGCCGCTCTTCCCATGAAATTCCCATGACCTCAGCCATCTGGAATTGCAGAGATTCTCCCCATATAATCTCTAATCTCTGTAAAATGGTGATATACATGGAGCAGATTGACTGAAAGTAGACTGATCAAAGAAATAGTTGAAGAATCAGGGTACACAGGCCCCCTGGAGCTGGCATGCAAAGAAAAATATGCCGCAGCAATTGAAAATACAACAACTGGAAATTAAATCAGGATATCTTGCCAATTTCTACTAGTTTCATTCAGATCTCACAAAACTCTGCTATATTAGATGCCCATGAAGACAACACTGAAGTATGATGTTAGCAAAGCTGGACATTCATTTGGAAAGCACATTTTGCAGGGAGCTCTCACCTAACATGCAGAGGTTTTGATGTGTTCTTTGTGAACAAGGTCCAATCTCTCAAAGTTGTGCTGGGCTTCGATGACACTCATATCTGGCCAGTGACCACACTGTCCTCACTGCTATCCCATTTGTTTGGGGATGGGGAGGGCACAGGATTCCTCCACTCCTTTCTGGCCCGGAGGTGCCATGGAAACTGGTTTAAGCACCTGCCAGTGAAATGCGAGACTAGTAACAAAGTGGCTGGGAGATTCCTGGCTAACAGGGAAGACCACACCAGCTCTGACTTGTTTGCCAGGAATGGGGCTTGCTGATTTCACTGATTGTGCTGCCACAGTTGCAGTTCATTCATAGGACTGAGCTGTCCAACTTACATCAAAGCTGTAGGCTGCAGAAATTTATTATCTCTGTTTTACAGATGGAGACACTGAAGGATTATATAATTTGCCCAGAGTCACAAAGTGCATGGCCAGGCATTTAAAACCTAGATATCTTGAGCTCCACTCCAAGTGAGATGGATAATCTTACAGAGCAAGAGAGACACTCTGTTTTCTCTCTTGTGGAGATATAGTTATACTGTTCAGGAATTATTTTCTTTCTTCATATAAAAAAAGTTTTCTTCCAGGAGATTATATAGTTTTGCTCCTACTCATGAATTTAGAGCAATTTTTCTGCAAAAACATGTCACTGCTGAAATACATAAAAATGTGCATATAAAATGCAGTCATCGTGCCATACTCTGATGTTTGGAGGGTAGGTACTAGAGAGACCCTTCTCAGTGGTGGTCCCCTGGTCATGGAATATGTTGCCCAGGGGAGTTCACCTGGTGCCAACACTGCATTGCTTTTGGTGCCGGGTTAAGACTTTTTTCTTCTGCTTTTACATTTTGTTATTTTAATCCCTATGACACTTTGGTAGTTTTAGTTCCTGTATTTATTAGGTCATTTTAGCTCTTAAACTACTTAGGGTGCAGTCCTATGTATGTTTAGAGAGCAAAAAGTCCTACAATTCCCAACATGCCCCAGCGAGCATGTTAGCTTTTGTATCACCTTTTATTGCATTGCTCTTGCATTATTTTTTTGTGTTGACTTTTACTGATTGTTATTTTTTCAGATTTTGTTAGATGTTAATGTGTTATTGCTTTTCTTTTAATTTTTTTTTATATGATACCTAGGGAATTTATTTGATTGGTGTCCCATAAATGCAAATACTAAATAAAAATGAGTATGTTCACGTTATTGATGATTCAGTTAAACTAATAGACTTAATTTCAGTTGACTTATTCTTTATGATGATGATACATTGATATACATGCATGGTGCTTTACAAAGCAACATAAACCCAACCACAGGTCCCACATTTAACTCTTCCATCAGAGGATCTTGCAAGTGCTTAAGGCTGCAATCCTACACTGTAACGATGGCCACCAAGGTGGATGGCTTTAAAAGTAGGGATGTATGAGAATTTCATTTTTGCTCGCAAAACATGTGAGCATGCCCCGTTTGAAGCCCTGAACACAATTGTGAATGTCAGCATGTGCGTGCTGAAAAGATTTGTAAATTGCCAAACATGTGCTTGTGTTCGATTTGTGCAACTTTCGCAGTTTGATTTGTGCAAATTTCCTAATTAGCGCAAACTTCCCCCCTAGACTGAATCAACACTGCTTTCATCTATGGGAGGAAATTTCACATTTCACATTCAATCACTGCTTGATTTGTGCAATCTTCCCATTTGCGCAGAGCAAGCAGCGATTGAAAACGCAAATGGGAATCGGGCATGAGAAGAGCAGTGAGATGATGTTTGCAGCATCCTAACAATCTTGAACATCACTCGTTCGCCCATCTCTATTTAAAAGGGGATTAGACAAATTCATGGAGGAGAAGGCTATCAATGGCTATCAATGGCTACTAGTATTATGGCTATATATTACATCCTGTTTCAGAGGCAGTATGCCTTTCAGCATCATTTGGTTGGGAACATGAGCGGGAAGGTGCTATTGTGCTTATATCCTGCTTCAGGGCTTTCTGTTGGCAGAATCCTGGACTAGATAGGCCTTTGGTCTGATCCAGCAGGGTTCTTCTTTTATTCTTTCATTGGGAATAAGTACTATTGCACTAAACGGGGTCACTTCTGAGAAGTCACGTATAGGATTGTACGCCTGGCTGGGTCAAAGCATTTTAGTGATGCTTTGGGATTTATCAGTTGACTGAACTGTGCCTCATGAGATAAAGGCTACTGTATCTTTGGTGATTCCCCAAAGGCCATAAGAAGGGATTAGTAGGTGCTTCCCATTCCATCTATCCTTCCATGGGTTGACTGTGCCCTGTGTTCTGTTCTGCTTTTCTTCTGATTTAATGAGGAGAATTTCCAAAACTAATTCCATAATTGGCTCGTGTGCATTTTGCTGTAGCTTTCAGTTCCTTTTGCTCATTTGCATCTTTTTTGTTTGTTTGTTTGTTTGTTTCCTGCCCAGGTTACCGATTTGCACAACTATGCACTACTAAAGGGACAGCCTGCATGCTTTGGCTATTTCGTGGCTTCTCTACAGGGCTATAAGCCCACAGCACAGAAATAGCTCTGCCCAACCAGGGGAAAACTTGGAGGCTTTGCAATGCCTCTGGCTGCTGGTATGTGTCTGCACGATTGATTGATTGACTGATCGATTGATTTTATTTCAGCCAAAAAGGCTCCTGGAGTGGCTTACAGATCAATGAAAACAAGACAGTACCTAGCCTAAAACACTTTGGGAAAAGGAAAGAGCACATCCTCACATCACAATACCCTTTTGCTCTGTGTTGCCTCAGTGCACACAAGTGCTTGCACATGTCAGTAAGATGTCCAGGAAAAAAGAGATGCAAATGAAGAAAAGAACTAAGAGATCAGCAAACTGTGCAGGTGTAGTACTCTGCACAAAATCCGGAAGTCAAAAAGAATAGCAGTTTACTCATACATTGTTGCTATTCTGGAAACAGGGCCAAGAACTGAACATCTCAGAAAGAAATCAGATGAGGAGAATTTAATCAACATCCCTAATAATTCATAGATTTATAAGTCCTTTGGGGTATAAACCAGAGCTGCTAGACCTACAGGAGCAACACATGGGCCATTCATCATGGAATAGTGTAGTAAAGGCTAGAGTTGTGCACAGCGTCTAGTACTCAATGGCCTTGTAGGTCCCTTCCAAGTTCCAACCCTACTATTCTATGATACTTGTTTTTTCTACTTTCAAGCATTTGCGGGGGATGTCAGTGTGTGTGTGGTAGAATGCGTTTGTCTGACAGGTCAGTAGGGAATGCAAAGCAGTGTCATTGGAATACCTGTTATCAATTTTTAAAGTGTTAATGCAAATTGAAAATGTTTGTTAAAGGATCAGGTCACAGCCACATATCCTATAATGAATGTCTCCCAGCCATAACGGTCTCCAGCTGGTCATTTCTGCTTCATACCATTTATACAGCACATTCAGTTTTCCAAAGTGGTGTGCAATCTTTATTGTCATTGGTCCCAGAGAAATCCCATGAGGTGAGTTACTGTTGGCTCCATGATTTTTAAGCTGACAAATGTAACCTACTGAAGGCCACACAGCAAGGGACAAACTATACATTGCATGCAAATCTGTGTAAGAAAGCCTCGAGAAATATATACGTTCGTTCTAGATTTTTATAGCTGTTCTATCAGTTCCTGTGCTGTTTATTGTTTGCATTGTATTATATTTTATTCTTTTAAATATTTGTATTCTGTTTTATATTTTAAGTGTTCTGTGGCATATTAGTCATTTAACTGTTTGTGATATGCCCAGAGAACATCAGTTATTGAGTGGATTACAAATGTAATAATAGATAGATAGATAGATAGATAGATAGATAGATAGGGGTATGCTAATCCTGTTCATAGGATTATATTTGTATCAAGGGGTTGCTTGAATTTATATAGCTTCCCACAGTAAGTAACAAATTCTGAGGTCTGTCTGGCACCAACATTGTCATCCTTTCGGCGCCAGACTTTACGCCCAAGCATTTGACAGCATATGATGAGACATGTAGATGAGTTCTTTTATCAGGTTCCAGTATCTTACTGTAACTGGGTTTTAACTTTTTAATATTGTTTTTACTTTTTGTATGTTAGAGAGTTTATATTATGTTTTCATTATCGTGTATTTGTGGGTTGTAACTTTTGTGTACCACTCGGAGAGCTTTGACTATTGAGCAGTATAGATATGAAATAAATGAATGAAATCAATAAAATTCATTTGCTATTTCATTCTCATAATGGGTTTGAGTCAGATTTAGTCATACTTAGATTCGGTTCATTGAAATCAATGGGACATATTAGTCATGATTAACAATCATCCCATTGATTTCAGTGGTCCTTCTCTGACTATGTGTGGATCCAATCCCTTACGTTTTATCTCCACTCACCTTTTGAATGCAGTTTAACTTTATACGATCTATTTTCCTCTTCAGTAGTTCTGCCGAGGATTTCCTTGATTACCCAATTCAAATATTTCTTTGTTTAATATATATTGGGGATGTGCATAGGATTTGGCTGAAGCCTGAGTGTAATTGGGCTCCTTCAGACTTTTTCTGATGTTTCAGAATGGGCTGCCCTCCTAAGCGACCAGCGCTGAAACTTGACCCTACGTGAAGCTTCATTTGCTGTTTCGCTTCAGAAAGGCAGACAGTCTCAAAAAACAGCATTTTTTGCATTCACTTCCCGAAACTCTGAGGTAGGTGGGAGTGGAGGAGGGAGGGGTTGAGTGACTGACAGATCTAATCATAGGGCATGTTTTACCAGGGGGCATCCAGTCACAGTGCTTTGGGGGAGGGCAAGGATGGGACTATGAGAAGGACATTCTTCCAAGGCTGCCAGGTTCACTATGAAAAAGCCTTATACTGGTTTTCAATCATCATAACTCCCTAGTCCCTTCACTTATCCCTTTGAAACTTTTCAAGTTTCTTGCCTTGACATGCCTCTATGATGCCTGCCATTTTCATATAAACTGCTAAAAAAAACATGGAGGGAGGGAAGGTGAAGCAAATCACTCACCCTCCCATAGTTGAGGATTCATCTTCCATATAAACTGCTACACCTATCCTTCTGAAACTTTGCTGTTTTCTTACTTAGAGCCACTTCTATATTGTCTATCATTTTTAAAATAATGGTCTATGAGGAACATAGGGATAAGTGTGTCTTTATGTATATGTGTGTGTGTGTATATATATGTGTATATATATATATATATATATATATGTGTGTGTGTGTGTGTGTGTGTGTACATATGTGTATGTGTATATACATATATACACATACATATATATATATACACACACACACCCTCAAAATGTAAATGCTGCTCCTGTACAAAAATCCTTACAACTCATCAGGCTTGATTCCCTCAGAAGGGGCAACTGTCCCTGCAAATTTCATCTAATTCTGCCAAGAAATACAAAGGTTGTCAGCAGTTCCCTTAAAAAAAATCAAAATATAAAGGTGTATAGCACAAAAACCAGAGTACATATTTCTCTGATATTTGGCAGGCATCTCCTCCTCAGAGGCTATGATGCCTGCAAATTGCATCTACTTCTGACAAACAGAAAAAAAAGTTATAGCCATGTTGTGATTTCCCATGGGAAATGGAGGCACGAAGCTTCAGATTTCTGAATCTTGACTCAGGTCCAGTAGCCGTGTCAAAGTGGACAGCCTCCAAATCAGTCCATGCAGAGTCAGGCCACTTTCCAAAGTAACAAATCAGGGTCTGAGTTGAATTTTATGGTTGGAGCACACCTCTAGTATAAAAGTTTTTGCTGTTGAATACGCATCCATGAGTTTTAATTTATCTTTTGCTATTCCCATTCTTTCCTCACGATCATCTGGGTCCATAATCTGATGTTCTTCGTCATATTTTTAAACTCCTTTAAAATAATATCACACTGTTTCTTATAGCAAATTCCTGCAGATAAAAACTGACCTCTCACCCAAGCCTTAAATGTATCCCACATCATCAAACACTTTCACACTGAAGTGGAGCCTCACATGTGATATGATGCATGTATGGAGCTCTTATGTGAAAAGATTTCTATACTTCCTACTGCATGCTTCGTTAAGTAAAATGAATGTGAAAACCTTAGTAGGAAGGAGAGTTCCATACACATCTTAGAGACACCAGGAATCATAGGATCAAGTTGTTAGATAAGCCTACAGCAATGGGAAATGATAAACTATAGTAAAATATATTAAATAAGAGAGCAATCCTATGACCCCTACTTGAGTCTGGGGAACCGTAGGATACTTCAGATTTCTGGATCCAACGCCAGAGACAGCACTCTGATCTTGGATCCAGGAATCTGAGCTCCCCCCCCCCCTGCAGCTGGAGCAGAGAGAACCATGCCGGCTGCCTCTTCGAGGTTGCAAAGGCTTACATTGTATCCCCAGGCCTCCCTAGGCTCCTTTCCTCCCTGTCCCTGACACTTCAGCTAGATGGGTGAAAAAGCCCATCTAGCTAAATTGCAGAGTGGGAGGTGTGGCGGAGGTGAAGACAGCCTCTGCCACGTTTCCCACTCTGCACTGGATACCTGTAAGCTTCTGAGTACAGAAGCTGATGAGTATCAAGGGTGGATCCGGCAGGATTGCACCCTAAATAAATATTATCCAATCACTCCACATAGTGGTAAAAACTGGAAGAAGTTTATGAATCAACACACATTTTCTTACAAAATAATTGAAAACTCAGTAAGGTTCTTTTACTTGTCTTATGAGACCTGAGTTCAGATTTAGACATTCACAGGCTGCATTTTGATTTTGCACATTCATTGAAACCAGTTTCAACAAGCTGGAGGAGGACCACAGCTCAGTGGTAGAGTATATGCTCTGCACGTAGAAGATACCAAGTTTAACCCCCAGCGTCTGCAGATAGGGCAGGGAAAAGTTTCTTATATGAAACCATGAAGAGTTGCTGTCAGTCAGTGAAGACAATACCAAACTAGATGAGCAATGAACTGTTTCAGTATAATCCAGACAGTGAAGGTTCATTGAGCTTGACCACCACAGTTAATAGCTCAATGACCCAAGGAAAAGCTAAATCTTTGAAATAAGAACTTTTCTGGGAAGGGTGATTTCAGTTCACCATAGAAGTAAACACTTTTCACAACATTAGCCCGGCTCCTCTGCCATTATTTTTCATGAGCAACTTATCCACCTGCCAATTCAGGCCACTCAAGTTAATCAATATAAAAATGTATAATAGATCAGAGGTATCTCTTGTACTTATTAATAGACACATGAGTAGAGGCAGCTTAGGGCACATCTGCTTTTAAGGTTTGGTTTAACAGCATCCTATGGATGTCAAAAGCAATGGCAATTGCTTGTTGGAAGTGAAACATAGCCTGCTGTCTCTTGAAATGTGTTTCTTGGAATGCCCTGCAAATCAAAGGTTTGGATTATGAGTGAAAATCAAGTCAAACACCATATAGCTTGAGATGGGGAGTTAAGTCACTGTGGGTCTGTTCAAACCTACCCTTTACTCTCCCATAAGCTGTATTATTGGCTACAGCAAGGAGGTCAAGTTTTATATTGGGGCTTCATTTTGCTAGGCCTTTTTCCATCCACAAAATGAGTGGGCAGAAAATGGTAGGATTAAGGAGGGCTAAGCACATGCCAAGTTATCCAAAAGGAAGAGTCAGGGTTTTAACCAAAGTGTCTAGAGGCCTGAATTTATACAAAAGTTTAGGACAGGGGTGCAAAACCTTTTGGCCCTGAGGGCCACAAGTGATGCTGGCTCAGGGGCCAAGTATGCACACACAGACACACAGGCATTTCCCTACTGCCTTCCTTGTTCCTTTTTGGGCGATCTCTCGTTACTCACCTCTGTCTTTCTCTATCTCTGTGACTGTTATTAAGAACAGTCTGCCAGTCTGCTAGGGGCTTGATATACTAATCAAATCTTCTTCTGTAAACATTCATAGTAAAATAAAGCTGTGTTATTTCTTCATAATCTTTTCAGTGGGCTTATTTTCCCCATTTTGTTGGAGTACAGTGCATGAACTTTGCGTGCACACTTGTACCTCTGCAAAAGATCTCTGTATTTCTATGTTCATCGTACAAACTTGTACACATGTGAGTTCTTCTGTATGTGTGAATGAGGCATGAGGTAACAATCCTTTCCACAACCTGTGGTTAACATAAGAGCATTAGAAGGGCCATGCTGGATCAGACCAAGGATCCATCTAGTCCAGCATTCTGCCCACACAGTGGCCAACCAGCTGCCCACAGGAAACCCACAAGCAGGACATGAGTGCATTAGCATCCTCCCCCTCATATTCCCTGGCAACTGCTTTCCCAGCATACTGCCTCTGATACTGGAGGTAGCATAAAGACATCAGGACTAGTAGCCTTACCCTCCATTAATTTGCCAATTCCCCTTTGAAGCAATTCAAACTGGTGGCCATCTGTACATCTTCTGGCAGTGAATTACATGATTTAACTATACGCTGTGTTAAGAAGTACTTTTGTTTACCTGTTCTGAATCTGGTTGGCTGAGGATGCCCTCACAGTGTTGGAACAGCCAAGCACCCCTCTCTCTTGTTCCTCCCAAGATGTTCCTAGAAGTGACCATGTTTTGGTTTGCTTACCTGACCTCTTCCATTGGATCTTAAGGCTGCTTGCCTCAGAGAACCTGGTACAGCTGATGGTAGGCCTCATTCAGAATTGAAATGAGTTCCACAAGGAGTAAAATGTTCAGTCATGTATGCAAAATATTACTTCCCTGAGGCGTTTATTAAGGTGACTGACGTTACCAAAGTTATCAGCTAACAGGCTATTGGTCAAGTGGCCTACTGAAGCATTCAGAATGCATGTTCAATGAACACAGATAAGGGGAGGGCAGCAGGGCCCCACTTACATGGTTCTATGGACACTGAACACCTGCACAGGGTAGGGTGGCAGAATTTTCAAAGACAAAATTCCCCGTAACACTCACTGATGTTGCACAGGAATTCCCTGATATAACTTTGATGAGTCTTATTATTTTTGGTAGTATTGATCCTAAGTAATAATTTTCAGGACTTTGGTGTATACATGTTCCTTTAAAATTAATAATACGCCTTCCCTCCCTGTGTACTTCAAGGTCAGCCTTTAAGCATTCCTAACTCTGGCTCTTTTAAGAGGGCTCAGTGAGCTACATAAGCAAAGTTCCCACTAAATGCAGCGGGCCTTTAAAACCTTCAAGGTCTCTTTATTTGGCATGGATTATTTAAAGTTGATGCATCACTTTGGAGTGGTATGGTGCTGCATAATAATAATTATTAAGTTCATTACTATTTTTTATATCTCCCATAAAGTTTTAATGAGGCTGAACATTTAGCCCTTCACTGCCCAAACAATGCAAGAAGATCATTCTGGCCTTTTAAAATAAACCACTGCAAAAGTGTAAGGGTGATGATATTTTATTACTTATTGGGCGCCACAAGTGAGTTCACTGCTAAGCAAACTCTGTCGCCACCACTGAGATGATTCCCAGGCTTAAATTTAGACATGTGGTTAAATTGCCTGCTGAATTGGGGATATTTGTGTTGATATTACTAAACAGATCCAATTTTGTGGAAAATCTGCGCCAAGTTTAACTTCTTCTTTGCTATGAAAATAGAGCTCATTTAGGACCATATAGTAAAAAAATGTGTAACCTCTGATGTTTTATTTTGAAGGGGGAAAATGTAACTCTTGAATCATAATCAGGAACTAAATTGTTGGATCTCAAGACACCTTTCAGCCTCAAAAATTACTGAAATGTTGGACATTTTAAAGCAAACTTTAGGAAGAGGATAAGCGGAGCACAGACAAAGGGATCTCTGTCCAGATAGGAAAACATCTGCTTTAAACTCACATTATAGCTGTCCTGCTTATTGCAAGATGAATTTCAAGTGGCCAAGGTTACAGGTCACATAGGAATAGGGTTACTATTAGCAGAATACTGTAGTATTGCTTGTGGGTTCCCCCCCTCTAATTAAAGATGCAGTATCCCAGACGGGCTCTAGCCTGTTTTTATTTCTTAAATGAAGGCAGTGTTTATTCTTAAGATTGCTTCACAGTGGGGACAGGGCTCTTTTTTCTTTTTGCCCGTCGTGAGACTCCATCCAGGAGATTTCAGAAAACCTTCACGAGGTTTGCGGTGTCTAGGCACTGAGAAATAATGGCTTGCTGCCTAGACTTTCTAGAGTAATAGATTCCTCCCATTAAACTGTGCAACTGGAGTGATATTAATTAGTGAAACCATCATCATCATTTCATTTAAGATGTTTTCTACCACAAGTTAGTGATGCCTGACATTCTTAGAGCCATTTCTGGGGTTACTTTTTATTGGGGTGGCCAGTTTCTGCAATTAAACTGATGATTTTCCTCCCTTGCCAGTAACATTTGCAAACTAGCTGTCTAGCTATTCAGGATGTTTATCTTAAACAGTGAATATGTGTTTTCTTCTACAGGTGTGCAAAACCTATGGATCTTTCTGGCATCCTTAGACATTGGGAATCATTAAAAACACACACCATATTAATGCATATTGAAAGATGTTGTTGTTGTTGTACATTTTTACAATAAAAGTAACATCTTTGCAATGATGCAGTTGATGATACAGGACGTAGATCAATAAGCCATCATTTCACGTGGTTTTGTTCTGCCACCTCTCCCCTCAGATCCCTTACAAGTTAAGCTCTGTGCCTATAACATTTCATACTAAACAATTAAGGGTTGTATCTCTTGGGAATATTGCAACCTTGGCTGCAGGTTACAGGAAGAGGGTGGTGTTGTAGTTAATGCATGGGAATTTTGAGCATAGCCTTAGGATCTCTATAGCCTACAGTGTGGCTTCCTGCTCCTCCCCTTCCCCCGCTCCCTGCCGTCCTCCATGGCTGGGAACTCTCTCACTCTCTCACTCTCTCAGTGTTATAGAACACAAAATAGACTGAACAAACTTTGCCCGAAACTACATGCTGTACGTGCATTTTAGTGCAAGAAACTGCGAGTGAACCATTGTACCATTTCTTCACCAAAAGAACAGTGTGGTCTCCCTTTTTTAGCCTCCTGTGTGAATGTGGGACTGGTAAATGCTCATTCTGTTCTGCCTTTTGTTTTTCTCTGCTAACTGCCTTTCTAACAGGAGGCAGCAGTATCAAATAATTCCCAACAGTATCCAACTGTCTCTGTCCCGCTGCAGAACTGACATTGCTGGTGGAACAGTTTTCCCCTCACCCTGCAGCCTCCTGTGCACCCCCAAAATCTGTTCTGGAAGGTTTGAGGAGTCTCCAAAGCAAATTTGAGGGAGTAAAGGGGTACAGGTGGGAGGAGAGGAAAGGGAAATCCTGTTGCCCAAGCAGAAGTCTGCTTGTGTGACATTGGATGTTGCCCTAACCATTGCAGCTTACACACACACATTGATTTGCCTACTGTGGTAATATTTGTTTTTTAAAAAGAAAAAAAAGTTTAAAAGAAAAGCAGGGGGTGGAGAGAGAGAAGAAAAACAAAATGTGGTGCCGGTGGTGATGTAGAAGAGTGGGTAGTTTAAGGTGGAGGAATTCATCTTCTACCCCTTTGTCGGCATAGAATTCTAAAAGAATTCTGCCAGATATTTTAAAATTTATCATCTCTCTCTCTTGTTTCATTGTAAACCATTCATGAACTGTGAGATCTGAGAGGTATTTTACCCATTACTCCACATCAGGGGACCTGGTGGCTTTCCTGTTTTGCAGTCTGGGTTTGGCAGTGAGAATGAACCGAGCTCTCTGTTCTTCAGACATACCCTCATTTTAAAAGGTATGTGGCCTTTAATAGCCTGGAGAAATTGAATAGAACAGGATATGTTTCAGATCATATTAATTCTTCTTATTACTTCTTTCCAGAAAGACAGTATGACAGCACAGTCCCAGAAAAGGTGGGAGAGATTAGCCTGTGGTGCTCTACATCTCCAGCAGTTAGCATCTGCTTGGATGCCTAAGTGGAAGAACCATTCAGGGGCTCTAAGGAGTATTTTTTCATTGGATGAGCCTCAAACAGAGATCTAAGGCGGAGGTCATTGTAGCTGCCAAAGCAGCTTTCCACTGTGATGGTTTTAATTTTGATTTCAGCTCTTTATTCCATTTAGACCAAATACACTCTAGGTCTGGCTGCAGGTTTTTTTGGACAATAACCTAATAGATATAGATTATGTGTACAGTGAAATGCTGCAAAGCTCAGTAACATTTTGTAGGATATCTGGGGGATCAGCTGCCCTCAATGTTTCTGGGCCAAATCTGGAGACTTTACAGTGTTTGCCTTGTATGCATTTCCACGCGGCTGAGGTTGGTAGTATCTTGAAAGGTGTGGAATGATTTACAAATTTGGATAGGTGAGAAACATCCCTGTTGGACTATGCTTTCCAAACTGGAGGTTTGTGGCAATTTAGAATGTGCGGGTTTTCCCATAAAGGAAGCACACTATGGGCATAATGGTCAAACGATGGGCATAATCTTTTAACCTCTGTAAACCGCCCAGAGAGCTCCGGCTATTGGGCAGTATAGAATGTAAATATTATTAATAATAATAATAATAATAATAATGGTCAAACCGAAGCCGTTTGCCATTGCCCTCCTTGCATATCTTGTGACCCAGATGGTTGGTATCTGATCTGTCCAGTTCTTGAGGTACTTTGAACCCCAAACTGCCCCCCCCCCGGTAACAGTGACACAGCTCATGTTTCCAGGGCTGCTTATTCCAGAGTGAGGACTCTCATCTTATTTATTTATTTGATTTATATCCTGCCTTTCCACCCCAAAATGGCGCTCAAGGCGGCTATAATAAAACCAAGATTAAAGTAAAAAGCTAATTAAAACAATCCTAAAAACAAAATGAATGAAATGCAAAATTCAAATCACGCATGCCTTCAATGTTTGGCTTGAGCTTTTAGGTAGGCGTGATGATACGCACGTATACACGGGATCAGTTGAAACCACCTAATTTTACAGGTAATTGCAAATTGGATGATACAATGTGTGCTTTTGGTCCTGCCTTTTCGCAGAGGAGTTCTAAATAAATGATCTATTTTTCTCAAGTATTGTTGTGGGACAGACAAAGGCAAGCCCTTTAACACAGCTACCAACAGTAGAATTACGATTGTTTTTAGGATATTTCTTTCCTCCCAAAAGCTCACTGCTATTTTCATCCTTAGGTCAATCTGAATCAGAGCCAAGTGCCTGTCAAGACTGAGCTTTTCTGCTTGTCCTAATTGCGGTAGTATTTGTGTGTCAAGGTATTTTGTGGGAGCCGTGTAGCTGTGTTGCCACTTGGCTGGTAAGCAGGAGATATGTGGCCATTTCACAAGATCTTCAGCTTCAATGGGTTGTATCCAATGTTAGTCTAACTCAAGTCCCATTCATTTCAGTAGGTCTGCTCTAAGTAGGACCAACATTGGCTAAAACCCTATGCCTCCTAGGTTGGCATGACTTCAGTTGTTGATATCAATAAAGCATCCACTTAGTTCATACCTCATAGCTTCATAAATTACACTGAAGCAAACAGCAGATGAGGCCATGATTTCAGCAGTGCTCCTCTCAAGCATCTTCAAATGACATGTCCAGGTGAGCAAACGTACTGATTCTCCTATCTGTGGGCAGTACAGAGGCCACAATAAAAGTGTTGTTTATGTGCAAATGTTTTTCTGTGCAGTTGCACATCCTACCTGCAGGCAGCCCCACTATAGGAGGATAAATGCTGATAAATGCTGATCAGATTTGCAGATGACACAAAATTGGGCAGGATAGCTAATACTTTGGAAGACAGAAACAAAATTCAAAGCGATCTGGATAGACTGGAGCGCTGGGCAGAAAACAACAGAATGACATTTAATAGGGATAAATGCCAAGTTCTGCACCTAGGAAAAAGAAACCAAATGCACAGTTACAAGATGGGGGATACGTGGCTCAACAACACTACAAGCGAAAAGGATCTTGGAATTGTTGTTGATCACAAGCTGAATATGAGCCAACAATGTGATGTAGCTGCAAAAAAGGCAAAGGCTCTTTTGGGCTGCATTAATAGAAGCATAGCTTCCAAATCCCGGGAAGTACTATTTAGATGTAAAAGTGACTTGACTGTACTTGGCAAGAAGTAATGGTTAAAATGTAATGTCTGTATAGATCCAGAGGGCGAAATCCAACACTGAACAAGTGGATTTCCACTTGCACAAAGGCACTTTACCCCCTTCTCCGCCCTCCCTGCAGCTCCCCATTCCAGAGGGTCTCCCAACCCTCCAGAGCAGATTTTGAAGATGAGTGGGGAGCTGCTGGGGAGAAGGGGGAAATCGTCCCCTCCCTGTTCTACTGAAGGAAGCCATTTTGTTGGCAGGAGGGGTTAATTGGATAGAACCTTAAGAAGCTGGCTCATAAAGGATGGAGACAGGGTCTACACATGTAGCAGAATGGGTTGGGAATTAGCTGGCAGAATGGACTATACTACTTTAGGCTGCATGTGGAAGATACCATTTGTAATGCACCCCAACATAAAACCTCACTACAAATAAGGATCTAGCAGACCCAAGAAAAACGTTTTAAGCCATCCTTTTTATCAGCCGTGCTGGTTTTTTATTTGCAAAGAGTCCATTTTTAACGTAGGGAGCTGTGATGTCCCATGGACAGCCTGAAGTGGTACAGTCCATTTTACTTCCTTAGCATGCTAGCACCTCCTTTGGCTGCATGTACAGGTGAGGCCTGTTGATCCAGGAATTGCTGGTCATGGCCTGCTTCTAAGTGTTGCACAGTACACTGCTCCTCTTCTTCCCCCCCCCCCAAATCTGGCAGCTTTCTTTACCACAAGGAAATAATAATTATCCAGCTAAAGGGCAGATTATTTCCTTTGAGGGAATGTGTAAACTGAGATGGGCGAGGTAGAAAACAAACACGTTCAGTCCTCACTAGCAGCAAATGAAAATGACTGTTTTGTGTCTTTGCTCATTGTGATTATTGATAGGACCAGCTTTCAACAAGCTGCTTGCATTGTCTGTATAACGATTTTACCCTGTCCTATGAGTATACATCTATCTATCTATCCATCCATCCATCCATCCATAGATGGATAAAAGTGGTGGTGGGTGAGGGACTTAGGACAGAAAGGTGCTGTGATAAGCCCTTGGCAGAGATTTGTTCAACTCTGAACTACTAAACATGTTTGCATTCAGGGGAAAATAAAGAAATTCAAGTAAAATAAAATGTTTTTGTTTTGCAGGTATTAAAACGGGTGTTCTTTTACTTCAGTAATTTATTCATTTATGTGCTTATCTTGCTTCTTCAGTCTCTTCTCTCATACTTGCTCATGTTTAGAGTCTAACTAGATGTAACAGCAGCAGCCACGTAATATTTATTCAGGGGCCGCCCCATTCAGTTGTAAAGCGGGGTGGGGGGGAAATCTAATTTTCACAGCAAAAAAGTGTATGTGGATGAGGGGATGAACATCCTCCCTGCCTTACCTCATTCAGCTTCAAGCACTTTTCTCTCCACAGTCCAGTTCACTTCCATGCCTGCGGTGACAGAGTACAGGGAGGTAAGGTGGGGGAGGTCTCCTCTTCCCTATCAGCACACACCTTTTGTTGTAAAAAGTAGATCTCCCATCCCCAGTTTATATGTGAATGGGGCAGAGACGTGGAGAATAAATGTATCTTCCTCCTTCATGTCTAGTTGGGTCTTTACTAACAATCCAGTCCTATTCTGTGAAACATCTCAGCCTATTTGGACTTAAATATACCTAACTGCATATGATTTGGCTGTAAATCTTTCATCGCATACAGAAATGTAACTCTGAAAATATGTCTTGCCACAGCAACACAGTTTTCTGCATGGAAAGCATGAGGCTGAGGGCCTCAGGGCCTAGATGAACTATTTGGGTCGCAGGTAATCGACTTGATCCTCTATGTGGCCTTCCATTGTGATGGATATTGTGACTCTGGCTATAGCCTCAGAACTATCAAACTAAGAGTGACCAAACTCAATGTCACAAATGTCAGAATGCAACATGCACAGCTCTTAAACTAGGACTAAATGTGCCTGTCTTAAATAAAGACTGAAAGGGGCCAATGAGAGCTAAGGGAGAGCCATATGACAGAGGGATAAATATCCAGCCCTCTTCTCAGCATTTAAAGGACACACTAACAGAACATCCCAGCAGTAGATGTTCCTGATGAGATTTTCGCCACTTCTTCCAACATATGCAATATATATTTTTGCATTCTTGATTTTATCTGAGGAACATTTCCCACTGCCATCAATAATTATAAATTACAAACCTTCCTCTTTTTCTTTTCTTTTTTCTTTAGAGAAACTGCTTTTTTATTGGGTTGGGCAGGGTGGTTAATTTTGGTTCCAAAATCAGGTCTGACTCACACAGGTGTGTTTTATTGCCAGGTTTGTTCATTTGACTATTTACCAAGAGAAATTTGGTTCCTCTTCATGTAGAGTTCGGGATCATCATTCAGAGAGATGCAGAGATCTTTGCAGCTGCTCATCTGCCACTCGCATAAGCAGGTTAGTTACCTGGCTTTCTTTTAATTGAGAGAATGTCGCAGTCATGGAAAGAGCTAGGCTGACAGCTTTATAAAGTCCACAGAAGGGGGATAGCAAAGATACCACTAGAATACAAAAAAATAGTGCTTCCCTCCTTACAAACGGATGGGGCTTATCTGTAAAAGTGGGGAAGTGGCAAGCCCAGTCTTGAAGCATGGATTCTCTAGCAATAAAATATCACCTGAAAAAACATTCCAATTTCCCAGTTTTCCTCTGTATGTTCTACATGGACCTTTCGTCTGTCTGTCTGTCTCTCTCAATAAGCTTGATCTCAGTTTTTGGCTCCTGACAATAACTCTCCGCATCATTAATTCTGTCCACTGTAAGGCTGACTCCTAGGGCTGGAGGCTGTTTTTTTTTTAGCCCTCTGTCCAACAAGAATGTTGCCAGTGGTCTCAATTCTTACTCTTTGCAACGCCTTGGTAATCTTTCAGAAAGAGAAGGGGATTTGCTGTCCTTTCTCTGTAGTGTTTCAGTGCCGTCACTGCAGGTGGCCAGGCAGGAAGTTGTATGTATGTATGTATGTATGTATTTATTAGATTTATTAGCTGACCATCTGGCCAGCTACCCAGCCACTCTACCAGTGTACAATACAAATAACAACACAAAATACAACAAATTTACATAATCAACTGAACAAAACAACATTGCTCTGAAAAACCCTAACCCACCCCAAATGCCTGCCTGAACAGCCAGGTTTTTCAGGTATTGCAGCTACCAGCTTAGGAGGAGTCATGTGGTACAAAGAACCAATGAGATTCCATTTGACCATATAAAGCTACTAACTGTAGCCTGGTTCCTTAGTTCAAGCAGCATTGCTCAGGCACTGAATTGCCCTCAGAGTGCTTGCTTGCATCTCCTTCCTATCTTGACTACCAGTTCACCTCCAGGCTCCAGCCTGCTAGCTCCTGACAACCGTTTTCACCATTTACATTCAGATATAGATTCAGAATGGTCTTAGGAGCATTCTGTTTCCAGGTATCCAGGTAGCTCAGTTTTTCTAACTCACTCCTAGATGCATGTTTGTGGTGCATGCTTACCCCCAAGTAGTCTGTTTTTGCAAAACAAAAAGCAAAAGGCTACTGTTAGAAATATAGGAAGACTACAACAGTGGAGGTGGTACATATGGGGTAACATTAATGATGAGGGTTCACAGTTCACCCCAATAAAATGTCCATGGAAATCTTATGATGACCTGGGAGAATGGAGCGTGGTATTAAACAGAGAGGCCTTCTCCAGATGCATTAGAAAGAGAGATTTTGTGGTCATGGACATTCCTCTGTACAAAGCCATAGTAACCCAGTTTTAGATACTGGCAGGTGAGTGACAGAAGTGTGGGAATGCACATTGCTGCATCCCTGCCATCCTAAATCAATCGAGACCATGAAGCAACTCAACTGACACATTATAACCCAATGCTCCTGGCTTTTTGTTCACCCCCTGCATGTCAGGATAGAGCAACAATCAATCCACAACAATGTCATTTAAAGGATAGCATTGCTCAATGGTATGCAGCATCCACATGTGAGATGGGCAGGAGTGGGAACATATAAAGCTGCCTTATACCTGATCAGACTATTGGTCAGTCCAGCCAAGTATGGTCTGTTCGGACAGGCAGCTGCTCTCAGGGGTCTTAGGCATAAGTCCCTCCCTCTTACTTGATACCTGATCTTTTTTAACTGGAAATGCCAGGGATTGAACCTGGAGTCTTTTGCATTCAAAGCAAATGCTCCACCATTGTGCTATAGTCCTTCCTTGTGAGCAATGGACTGTCCCACTAGAGAGCATAGGCATGTTCCGATGATTCTCCTGTCTTCAGTGCTGCTGCTGTCCACAACTTCCACCTCCAGAACTAAAGAGTCAATTCAAACATACGTGTGTGCGCACAGAGCAGTTGCTTTTTAAAAAATTGTCAAGCTCATCTCTAGGAGAGAGTTTCATACTTCCAGAATTTAGACAACACTAAAGGTGCAATCCTATGCATGTTTAGATGGAAAAAAAGTTCTACAATTCCCAGCATTCCCCAGCCAGCAGTGCTGTCTGGGGAATAATGGGAGTTGTAGGACTTTTTTCTGTCGAAACATGCATAGGATGGCGCATTAAATTATCTAACTTATTCTTCTTGGAAGAAAGTACAGCCTAACTATCTTTTTACTGTGTAGTAGTCTAGTAGGCATTTATACATACTTGACAAAAATATATATAATTAAATCAAAGGCTTGACATAGTCTTTATAAAAGCTTATTTACTGCAAAATGGCAAACAGTTACATGATAACAAGATACAGTATGAGAGAATATAACATATACAAAATTATGGTGCTAATTGTAATAAGCAAAACATATTTCAAAGGCTTTCTAAGAATTGTTTCAGGAGCATGCCTTAAAAAGATGTATTTTACTCAGAAGTTACTCATATGTTACTTCTGAGCTGTCCCAAAAGGAGAAGAGAAGTCAAGATAAGGAAAGGTGTTCTTGTCCTGAAAACTCTCAGCAATGTCGCTAATATTTATATGATTCCCGATGAGCTGACAAGTGGTGCTTAACAAAGAAAGGAACTTCAGTTTAGCACTCTTTAACAATGAACTGTTAATTTTACAATAATTCTCAGCTGTGAGCTGGGAGTAATGTATCTATTTCATTTCTTTGGTCAGTACTTCTAAACCATCAATTTCCTTTAAGTTCCCAAAACAGGATAGTTGACTTCAGGTCATATTTGAGTTCCTTTCCTTGACCTCTATTGCCTTTGGGCTACCTTAATCTATTCACTCCTCAAAATATTTCATCTCATCTTCATTTTTCTGCTTCTTAAGCAGAAAATATTAACAATACTATCTTTTTACTAGCTAACCAGGTAGCCGTCCTTCAGACTCCTTATCTGAATGATATGTTATTCTTTCCTGAGTTTAGGTGGGCAAAAAGTTCAACCTTCTTTGTCACTTGTCACTTAAGTTAGCAATGGTAGGCTAAGAGGTCAAAGGTGAAAAATACAGTGAACAGTTATATCATGAATCAAACAGAATGAAGAATACATGTGCTAGAATCAAAATGATTCAAGCTCAATATATCTAACAGACTTTGGTGTTCTCTTTTATGAGAGATGTAAGCAACAACATATGCAATTATGAGGTTAAGTTTGTTAGGCAGGCTGTTATGCTTCCTGATGCAAGATTTTTGCAACATTCAGAAAGGGTATAAGTTGGTAGAATAGAATGCTTAAGTAAGAGTGCAAAGGCCTCTGGGGCAGAAATGAATCTAATAAGAACAACATGTGACACTGAGTCAATATCTTTGGAAACTGCCCAGAGAGCTTTGGCTATTGGGCGGTACAGAAATGTAAATAATAATAATAATAATAATAATAATAATAATAATAATAATAATTTCTGTAGTATTTGTGGCAAAATGCTTCCTCAGCAAAATCTCATTGCACTTGAAAAGTAACAACGCAGCAGCAGAAGAGATAGGACAGGCATGGGCAACTTCGAGGTGTGTGCATCCGGGGACACTTTTGATGCCTCAGACTGACCCCCTACAGGCTGAACTCCTACTGCTATGCTGCTCAATCCGGCAGTGGCAGTGCCCCCCAAATCAGTGGTTTGCCACTGACTGTCACTGGGAAATGTCTACAGAGTGGTGAAAAAGTCAGATTTTACTTGTTCTTAAGCTAAATTTGACCTAATTACTGCTATGGAGTGGTTTGCCGCCGAAATTAAGTGACAAACCACCAATTTTTGGACTGCCCAAAATTTTGGCAGTGGGGGCACTGGGGGCTGTAGCAGCGGGTGGGAGTTGATGCAAGCCACATGCAACCCATTGGCTGCATGTCATCCACTCCTAATTTAGGAGGTGCAACTTAACTAATCACATGTTGCAATGGGTGGATAAGGTGACCTGACAGAATTCTCCCTGGCCCAGTCAGCAAAAATCAGAAGTCAAACCCAGCTGACAACACATCATATGAAGTTTTTTTAATGGACACTTTTGCCTAAGTGCTAAAATAATCTTAACAGTCTCCAGTATGAATTGAGAATTGCTGTGACTGAGAGTTGTTTGGGCATATGTATGTGAATTGCAACCAAGGATATCGATGTTTCCTCAAGGGAAAATTATGCCAAATGCTTGAGGTGAGTAATTGTCTGGGTTGATCCCAAGAAACATTAGCGTTATGCTAATGATTGGCTCTAGCCGGCCTATTTGCAATTCCTTATGCTTAGCCAAAAGTATCAAGAAAACACAGATGAACAAATTCCATGACATGATTTCTGGCAATATCATATACACCTGCATATTTGAACTCCAGCAGTATCTTAGACTCTTGTGTATTTACTTGTTTATTTAATGTGTTATCCTGCACCATTTTGAAGTCTTCAGTTACGCAGCAACACCAAAGCAACATGCATCTGAAACCAGTAAAAGAAATTCCCATGAGAGAGAGAGAGAGATAGAAGCACTAATTGATTTAAAATTATCTCATATCTGCGTAACTATTAAAAGATAGTCCAAGCAAGAGGGCATCTCCATGCTTCCAGAACATCTCTGGGGGAATAGAGTTCTGTAATTGTGGGGCAGCCATCGACTGAGGACAGCACAAGTCAAGAGGATGTACTTGGACAGCTAATGCCTGTGCTAGCTGGAGATTGTGGGAGTTGTAGTCCAACCCATCTGAAGAGAACCAGGTTGAGGAAGGCTGTACTTTGCTCATCTTAAGGTCTCAGTATGAATGTAAAGGAGGAGGAGGATGCCTCTAAGGCATTTTGCCCTCTTTCGCAACTTTGGGTCCCCAGATGTTATTGGATTGCAGCTCCTCTCGTTCCCATCCAGCATGGCCAATTGTTAGGGATGCTGGGAGTTCTATTGCAACATCATCTGGAGACCCAAGGTTGGGAAGGGCTGCTCTAAGGTATGCAGAACTCCATGAGGATTGCTGCTTGTTTTTCTTGACAGAGACCCTAACAGAAATTCAGCATGTGCGTAATTTTTCCCATCACTATGTCTCCATGCTGGAAAAAACAGCACAATATTTTTGTCTGTCCTTGACCATTCTTAAAGGCATAGAGACTGCCAGAAGGAAAAGGTAGCAACGCTACTGCCCACTCATTTAGGGCTTTATAGATGAAACCTGTCCCTAATGAAGCCCAAATAACATGGTGTAATGCACTCTCAGTGAAAAAACTGAGTCAGGGTAAGATCATCATTACTCATCATTTACATTTCTTTCATTTGTCTAAAATGCCTAGATGCTTACATATACCATGTTCTGTGGTTGTCATCTTTTTAATAGCCCTGCTTGTCTGCCTTTAATAGCAACCTATCATCCAGAAATTTAGTTGGAGAAGCTTTTTCCACCATGCCAGGAAAAGCTTCACTTGCTAATTTTTTCATGTGCCAAACTGCTGTTAAAGGCACAGGAGCCAGACCAATAAAACAGCAGCAGTCATATGCTCCACCCATGCAGGCAGTGTAGCCATATGCTCAAAATAATTCAGTTCATACTAAATATCATTCCTAAGCACATTCTGTATGTCCATCAGGTATGTGTTCAATATACTTGTTCATGTTAAGTAGAGTTGTATGCAAGTTCAACCAGGACTCGATATAGAAGCGAATCTGGTGGTGATGTAGGAGCTCCCTGGGGGCCATTAAATTAGGCTGGATGATATTCATGTCAAGTGAACTGGGGGGTTTTCAGGGGCCTGGAGCACAACTGATTTTCAGATCTCGTTCAGCTACATACAGGACCCAAAAGATAGGTATGATGTAATAATAAGAGCTTCTGCTTGCTCCTTCCCGAGATTATCATAGGGCAATGAGTCCCCTTCCCAAAGGCACACATAATCCTGTCTGCCGGTCTCCTATTCTCACCCTCATACAGTGCAAAGTGTGACCTCTAGAGGAGGGAGCCTGTCATTGTTGGCCTTTGAGCTGTCAGTGTGCTCATTGTACTTACCCATTGTTCTCCCCCTGCCCCTTTCAGAGCACACCTGATGCAAAGTCACCCAAGTGTTGCAGAGGCTAGTAGGATGGATAAAAAGGATATGAAAAGCAGGTGATTGGGGCCCAAGTGAGCCCAAGAGTAAATTGGTAATACATATTTTGTAGAAACTGTTTGGGAGATGTAAGATCAGTTAAGGGCAGCCTCTAGTTTCAGTTGGGTTCAGCCCTGTTCCTGAAAGCAAATATCTTTCCCCCTTAACACCCCCATTTATTAATTAATTAAAATAAGCCACATTGCTAGCCCTGTAGACTTTCAAAGCAGCTCAGAAGTCTCTCTCTCTCTCTCTGTTTGTGTGTGTTTAAAGACAATAAAGTCATAGTAAAACAATCAGATTCTAGTATAAAACAAGCAGGGAGAGAGAGAGAGAGAGAGAGAGAGAGATGGATAGAATTGTCAGCTGATCCCCAGCAACTCAACACCTTCCAGAATGAGGCGGCTTTAGTTTAAATAAACTTCTAAAAGGCAGGACTGAACTAGCTAGATGGGCTTCCACAGGTCAGGCATTCCCAAAGGAGAACAGCTGTATGAAGAAAGTCCAGGGCTAGATCTGCACAAGTGCTTTTTTTATCAGTATTGAAATACACTGATAACTGTTGGGGCACATTATGCATTCCGTATAGCGCTTTCCTAGTGTTATTTCCTGCCTTTTATTCCGCATTATCTGAAACACTGCAACAGATGTCATTGTGTGTGCTACTAGGTATAAATGTGCAAGAGGGATATAATGTCACCATGATGGGATTGTATCGATATAACACGAGGTGACCTCATCACCACATGCCAAACTTCCGACAGCAAGGCCACACAAGGCAGGAGCTCACCTGATGTTCTTAATGCAGGGGTGCAGAACCTCAGGGAGCCAAATCTAGTCTTCCTGGGGTCCCAATCCAGCCCTCTGGGGTTTCTCAGGTGGCCTCGCCTCCTTCTTCTGGCTCTTCCTTCCCCTTTTCTCCTGACTGCCAGTTGTTTCATAGTTTCCCAACTTTTGTGCAGTTTTCCCCCCATTCTGAAAGGTTGTAATGCCTCTTCTAAGGCTTAGTGACTGTCACTAAGAGATTTAAGCTAAAATCCGCTGGTATTTTTGGTATCTTTGGCCCTGCTCTTTTTGCCCTTGGCTCCTCCCACCGAGCTTCTCCGAAACTGAATTCGGCCTTCAGGCTCAGAGAAGTTCTGCACTCCTGTTTTAAGGCATGAGAGAGAACAGTTGACACTGTGGCGGAAAGTGTGTGTGTGTGTGTGTGTGTGTATATATATATATATATATATATATATATATATATATAAAAACTTATTAACATAAGACTAAAATATGCCATAAGTACAATGCAAAACAAATTTAAGGTATAATGTCAGCAGAGCAAACCCCACCCTTCACTTTTCCCAGAACTGAACATGGGGATGTCCATATTTCTCAATTCCATATTAAAACTTTGCAGAAAAACATTTCAGAGAATGTGATGTCCCTGGTGAAGGTACAGCTTGTACAATATGTCTCAATCTCAGTAGGTTTTTTGCCCCTCCCGGAGGGAGAAAAAAGATCATTGTGTGCAATTGGATGCAATTTCAGAGTGCTGGGTTCAAATGTCCCCTGAGCCATTGGCTCTTGAGGGCCTCTTCACACTTTACAGAATCCCTACACATGTGTAGATCATAATGTACGATGGCCCTGCATGCATATGTTACACATGTTACCCATGTGTAGATCATAATGTGCGATGGCCCTGCATGCATATGTTACACATGTGTTACACATCTGTAGATCGTAATGTATGATGGCCTTGCATGCATATGTTACACATGTGTTACACATCTGTAGATCGTAATGTGCAATGGCCCTGCATGCATATAAATTGCAGTGTGCACATACAGTAAAACCACTTTAAGACCAGACACGTTTTTTACTGGTACTCTACTCTTGTTTTTAAAAGAATAATTTTTATATGGTGTTTTATTCTTTTTATCTTTTTATCATTTCATCTTTTATTGTACACTGCTCTGGAATCTGTTTCGATGTGGAGCAGTATATAAATGTTGTAAATAAATAATAAATAAAATAAATAAATTGCTGTGTGTACCTATGCCAGGAAGCCACAAATGGTTGCAGCAACCTGTAATGTGCATTGATTGACTCACATGTAGCTTCGCCACATGCTATCATCTGTTCGTGCATCAGCATATAGGAATTTTGTAACATGCAGGAAGTGGCCATATCACTTTTCTTATGATCTTACTTTTTCGTCTTTAAAATGGGAATTATGGGTATCCATTTGAAAGCAGTTTCTTCATCCTGGCTCATTGATAAATTCGAGCATGATCAAGAAATGGAACTGAGAGAAGGGCTTCACAAATAAAGGGATGGGGTTATGCAAATGATGCCTGGCTCAAGTTCTCAGTGGCTTCCATTGAACTCTATGGATCAATAGGGAGCAATTTGGGACATAAGTGAAAGGAGACAAAATCTACTTCTTAGACTTACCCAAAATGGGGGGTAAGTCTAGCCCCCACCCTAGTGGTCTCCCCAAATGTACCCTTCCACACGCACACCCAATATAAACAAATGGCTGACATTCACTTCTATGGAGGGAAGCAGGCCTCTCTGCACACACATCCTGCCTGGTGCAATGGCAACCATTTCATTCATTATCAGTGCAGGTTTTGGAGCTCTCTGTATGTCATATTCTAGCATGACCAAGAAACCAAACCCAGGCTAGGGCTGTGAGGAAAAGAGCAGCTTGATCCTTGCTGTCCTCAAAAAGTCAGTGGGCTGCAACTGCCAGGTCTGTCGGGGGAGGCAGAAACCTGCTCTTCCAATAAAAATAGGGTTAGCTGGGAGAGATTTTGACTGCAAGTGGGGACACCAATAAACTGGAGGCAAAAAACCTGTTTGCCACACTGCATTGTGCGCTCTTCCTGGTATTCTTGCAGCGTTATTGCAGGTGCCAATTTAATTAAATATGACAAAATGCAAATTGTATATGGAGTGGCACTAAACTGAGGATAAAGAGAACTGAATGGAGAAAATCAAAGTTTGCTGGTGAGATCCAGTTCCTCATTAAACCCAGTTGTCTCTCATACAGAGTCTCCATTCCTTTTGTGGCAGAGGTGAAGTTGTGACTGACAGAACTGAGGATGTAAGGTATTGTTTTTCTAGGCTTTTGCATATGGGTCACCATTTCAGTTAATGGGCCTGAGCTGGACTATCTTTCTAGCAGTACTAGCCTGTGTTTAGTAATGGGTAACAGAAAATCCATGCAAGTTCATTATTATTATTTACTGTATGCCACCTTTCCTCCAAGGTGTTCAAGGCAGCATACCTGGCTGTTCCTCCCCCAGTTTGTTTTCACAACAATCTTTTGAGGTAGGTTAAGCTGAGAGATAGTGATTGATCCAAGGCCCTCCAGTGAGCTTCATGGCTCAATGGGGATTTGAAACTGGGCCTCCCCAGTCATAGTCCAACAGTTTAACCGCTACACCACACTGGCTTTGTTGATCGCAGTCCACGATCACAGCCCTTCCCTGGAGAAGCTCATATAGGGTTAGGGTAGAAAAGAAGGCCCTTTACTGGCATTACATTGAGTGGTGAGTTAATCCTGAGGCAGTGAGATTGGCTTGAAGATGCACATTCTTAGAGGAAGGGGCCCAAACTCCAGGACTCCTTGGTGGCTCCCTTGAACTTGCTGATGCAGGCATGTTTATTGTTGCTTGTCCACAATAAGATGTTCTTACAGTGAGCTCACCACAGTTGGTTGGTCACAGTGATGTTGGTTTGGAAGATAGGAACATACCCAAAGCATTAATCATTTTATGGACAATTCCAGATAGAGAAAAATAGCTTAGCTCCAGAAAGCATTTGTGTTCAGGGAGAGGTCCAGTTTGGTTGGATAAGGCATGCACTCCAATGCATTGCTGTTGTTTTGTACTAGATTTCTTTTCGCTACCAGATTGAAATTATGGTTATTCAAGCATTTTCAAGAGGAGACATCATTTGGGTAGGGCTCACAAAAAGCTAGTTAGATTATGCAATGGGCTATGGGCATTTGCCCTGCTCCTTTCCTATTTTATGCCTGATCTATGGGCAAATCCTTTTGTTTGGCATAGTCTTTTGTGTCTGAGTGAGCTGGGGTGGATAGTTAAGTGGGATTGTTTTATAATTATCAGTGATCTAGGCTCAAATCCTGGTTTTATGGTGATTATAGACATCTCACGGCCTTTCAGCCTCATTTCCCCAGTCTGTAAAGTGGGTATAAGTAGTGATCTGTTTTTTTAAAGGTGATATATCTGCTAGGGCTTTTATGAGGCCGCATGTGATATATAGCTGCTTGCCCTGAGTCTTGAGGATATGGCAGGCTATACAACAGGCAAAGCAATTCTAAAGTGTTGTGGGAGAAGTATCCATGGTGGAGGACCCACCCCTTCCTATCCCTTGCCTGCTTGTGCTAGTCAGGGCAAAAGGAGGGGACAGTTCCCCCCCTTTTTATGTGTGTTTTGTAAACTTTCCCTCTGATTGCCTGCAGTGGGAGGAAAATGCACTATGCCAGCTCCAGGACTGGTGTAGTTTTTCCTCCATGGGGGGCCATGCTGTGGGAATGAGGGACTTTGGAGCCAGAGGATCCAACGCCTTCCTCAACACAACCCTTTCTCCTCTTGCTGCCAGAACACCGACAGTGGAGGAGCAATGGCACTGGTTTCCATCCCCACGATAAGGAGGCCTGTGGCGGCAGACGTCCCTCTCTTCCTGTAGAGAGAGATGCCCACAGTATCCTAAAGCCTGTGGGATGCCCTTGTCCCCGACCATAGGATTGCACTATTTATTAATGTATTTTAAAAAGAAGAAAATGCTCATGGTGGAAATTGCAGGAATAATATATACATTTTTTTAAACAGGAGGCTATAAGGTACACTTTGTGGCCCTTATGGAGTATCTGGATCTTCCAGAAGAAATAGTGGTCCCCTTGGAGTAAAGCAATGCATTATTTGTAAGGTGGGGGCAGGATAGATCCATACAAATAAATACAGCCCCTTGTAGCTTTATAATTGGAATGTGTGAGACACCGTGCTTTACATCACCTCCAAATTCAGTACAGTGATGAACTTCCGTTTCAAACCAAAGCTCAGTTCAAACTTTACTCTTCTCTCCCCCACCCCCTGCCCTTTAATTCCCTTCCACATCAGCAGATGAAGTCAGACCTGGGTGTTTCTTGCGTTTCCTTAAATACCAAGAAGACGACAAAAGATGTTTAAAACAGCACATGCTTTTGTGCTTGATGGTTGTGGGAGGGATACATACTAAAATATGCCCTTTTCTAGGATGCATCAGCTCTCACACCTTCCTGGAAAATACAAAAGGGCAAAATAATAATTAAAAAAACCCAATCTAAGAATGAAAAAATCTCTTCTAAACAATAGAAGACCCTGTCTCTGTGTCACTTTCCACGTCATATGAAAATATTTTTCCAAAGTTTGAAAGCATTTCTGAAAGAAAAAAAAAACCCATCAGAGGTATCTGGAGATTTTTTTTAAACAACAAAGCAAAATTCTTCCCTCCCTACCCCCTTCTCTTTCCTTTAAAGAGAGAGAGAGAGAGAGAGAGAGAGAGTTTTGAGAATTTTACTTTTCTATTCACTGCAGTCCTGGCCAAAGTAAAGACCTCTTTTACATTGACGTCAAGATCTTTACTAAGATTAGGGTTTCATTTCTCTATTGCAGCAATTAGCCAGGGAATGTATAAAAGGCTTGAGGGAACCAAGCTAGAACTCCAGAGGGAAAGCACTTTGTACCACAGGCAGATAGCGAGAGGGAAAGAGAAAGAAGAGTGGCAGGGGAGAGACCGAGAGACGGAATGAGCAAAAGAGCAGAAAGTTTGTGTTCAAAGACTTTCCTCCCCCACAAAAAAGTTTTGTTTCACCTGATAGCTTTGGTGATAAAGGAATGAGAGAGCTGCTTAGCGCTGACATAGCTCAGCGTTAGAGGAAAAGTTAGCAGTTGTTCGGCTTCAGTTTTAGAACTGCAGGCAATTGGCAGCACAGCTGTCTCTCTTTCTGTTTCTCTCTCTCCTTCTCTCTCTCTAACGGACTGAAAGGGCTACTGGCTAAGGAAAAACAACATAGTTTGACTTAGTTTCTGAAAAATTAAAAGCAGTTCAGGTTGGAAAGACTTTCATGCTGGCGTTTTGAGTTATGTTTTTTTAAGCAGCTCTGGTCCATTTGAGACAACTTTATGAGAGAGGAGACGGGCACAATGAGTTTTAAGAAGCACCTTGTGTTTTATTTTATTTTATTTTAATTTTTTTTTAATGAGGGTACAGAGCATGACGAGGGAACTCAAGGGAAGCCTTTGAAGAGCAGCAGCAGCAAACAAGATGGGTCTGTTAAGTGTGGACCTGTTGATCACGCTTCAGATACTGCCGGTTTTTTTCTCCAACTGCCTCTTCCTTGCGCTCTATGACTCGGTGGTCCTCCTGAAGCACATGGTGCTTCTCCTAAGCCGCTCCAAGGCTGCACGTGGCGAGTGGCGAAGGATGCTCACATCGGAGGGGCTGCGCTGCGTCTGGAACAGCTTCCTCCTTGATGCCTACAAGCAGGTGGGTTTGTGGGCACAGGGTGGAACAGGGGTGTTAAGGAACAGGGTTCTGAATGAGGACATTAGTTTCCACTGCAGGTAGAAAGGGAATTGGGATAAGATGTACATAAAGTTTGTCAAAACAACACAATGAGGGTAAGTGTCATGATCTGAGGTATTTAGCACAGAGAATAACATAGCCAGGGTTTGAACTCTGAAATTCCTGCCTCCCAGCTCCAGCCTTAGCTTATTCAAATGTATGATTTCATTACAATTGTTTTTTAGGGGGGAAAAACCCTCTCTAATTAAGCTGAATGGATTTAGTTATTCTGTATGAATCTGTTTAATAAGAAACCTTTCTGTGTTGCGCATCTTCTGACCAGTTAGTAGCACCCCAGTAACTCTTTTTAAAGCTTTACATGTTAACAATATTGTATTTATTGGTGTATTTTTCTCTGTCTCACAAAAAGACCCTTCCTAATGCCCTAAATGCATAATATTAAATATATAAATGCATGTCTTTCTTTTGAATATTTATGTGGGTGTAAGTAAGTGCAGGACTGCACACTGAATGTGCAAATAGAAAATCACAATGTCCTACCTTCACAGTTATCAAAATTACTCATTGTCTACTAGCAATGAGAAAAGACTATTTTACTGATAGTGCTTGGTGCTTCCAGTTAATTTCAATGACTATGCAGAATTGAAATTAAATAATCTTCTCTATGCCAAAACAGGACAGCTTGTTATTATTTGCAGTTTGCAGATGGGAACTATGCAGTGAACAAGATTACTGTCAATTTTGGAGTTTCACACACACACACACACACACACACACCATGTGAGAAGGCTGCAAGAGGGGACATAAATTTTTCAGAACACTTAGTAAGCAGGAGGCTTTCAGTACTTAGTGGTTAGTAAACTGTTTGGGTGGTCCTCAAAGAGCTTCACCAGTGGAAACTCCCCCTGTTGACTTCAGCAACCTCCTGCTGGGGCATGTGAAGATTGGGTTAACAGATTCAGAAGCAGTGCACAGTGACACACCTGAAATGATGCCTCTTTTCTTACCTGCCAAGTTTTCACTTAGGTGCCTGATATTTCCCCAATTCCTATTGATAGGATCACCAACACTTACAGTAATGGGAAGTGCTGTGCTTTTATTGTTTTAAGTAACAAAACAGAAGCCTTAAGCTTCTAAGCTCTAAGATACTCATAAAAAACCTCTATTGTTTACATTCTAGAAGTGCGCGTGTGCGTGCCTATGTGCGTATACACACACATATCCCCAGTCTTTCAGAAATGGTGAAAATTCTGTGCACAACTTTGGGTATAAAACTAAATTAGCCAGTGTTGTATAGCTAAGGAGCTTATACTATTAATCTTAGAGTAGAGTGGTCCAATCCTTTTAACTGCAGTATGTGAGAATACACTTGATTCTCATTCATGTCAAATGGAATCACAGGGTCTACCATATGAAAGCAGGCTGTACTGTGACAACTGCTGAGAAATTGGTAATTCAGGTTACTCTTACAATTTAGCCATTTCCTACTACTAAGAGATCCTTTGCACCATGGAGAGCTCCCATAGTAAAATCACAAGTAATATAGGGGGTTAGGTACCCAGGGATACCATCTTTGCATAAATGTTTCTCACATGATAGCTAGAACTATCCTTGAATAAATGAGCTCATTGGGCAGTCTATAGCTATCCCAAGGTTCTCTAAAAAGGTTTCTATTTAGAATATGCTTATAGGTGACCCCCATGTTTTGAAAGCGCTCTGCTGCTCAAACCTCATTGGTATCTTGATGTTGGAATGTAGAAGACTAAAATCTTAGAAATAATTATCTGATTAATTCTAACAGCGTCATGGTACCCCAGGTACACTTTTCACTGCAGAATTTACACAAATGTAGACCTTTAATGTAGTCCTTCTAGGACATTGTCATGTGCACAGTAATAAACAATGTCTCCTAGTTTCAGCCAGGTACTATTAACAGTTTTCTTTCTGTAACAAAAAGTGCCCAGGGCATAACATATGCCAAGAAATCTATGAATTTTTGCCATTGGGGTGCTTTTTTGTCCCAGCCAATGGAAAATATTGAGGTAAAAATGCCCCATGCATTTTTTAAAACAAAAACAGATCCAGGGACGTAAGTGCTCTTCTTTGGACATCACACACATGGATTTGTTTGAGGACATTTTACTACCCTGAGCTACATTCGAATTTGGCTTGGGGGAGTAAAACATCCCCCAAAGCGTTTGTGTTAGTAAGGTTTGTATTGTTTTATGAGTGATGTACCACAAGACTAATCTGAAGTAGTTTAAATCCTGTCTAACTGTTCTGAACTATGCATTTGTGTTGGAGCACCACTTTGAGTGCCAGGTTGCCAGTGATTCTGCAGAGGTGAAAACTGTTATGCAGAATGATAGGTGACCAAAACAAGACAACACAGTGGCTTTAATGTGCTAGCTAGTGGAATAGATTATGTTATCCTCAGTCCCCTATGCTGGGATTCTTGGAGCGACAGTCAGTTTCTTTTATTTTACAATCATTTTATTCTTCTTTTGGACTGTCATGGTTTTCAAAGTGGTTCACAATAACGACATTCAGTTTATAGGCAGGTAATAGTGTCCTCACAATTATAAATTGTATAAAGTATCCAGGTGCTGAAGAAGTTCCTGTATACTGATAGTGAACTCATTATCTGGGTGTGGATCCTTATGTAGTCAAAATGGCCCCATCCTCACATAAGAGGGAGGCATCAGCAGTCTTGGAGGAAGTGCAAAATAATATTGACAGGAAAAACGTAAGGGCGGGGGGATATCCAGAAATCGCCCAATGAAGATTCAGTAGCCACAGAATGCTGGCTGACTTTTGGAGGAGGAAGAACCAGTGGGGGGGGGGGAATAGAATAGACCAGTCTTCCCCAACCTGATGCCTTCCAGATGTGTTGGGCCATAACTCATCCCCAGCCAGTATCAAGTCATGGAAGGCTGGAATAGAGTATTCTTGAAAGAAGGTAAGGTGCATTGGCTGGAACCTGGAACCAGAGCACTCCAGACTGCAGTGTTTTGTTGCAGGTCCCACTAGTGCTTTCTGAATATTGTTGTCCTGCTGGTCTGAGAGAATTTCTGGGGCCAGAGAAATGAGCCTCTTATTTAAGTTCTTTGTCTTTGGAATGCCAGATGCTGTTCATGATACTAAACAATGATATCCTGCATCTCCTGGCAGTGTTCACCTCAAAAGATGGTGGCAGCTAAGGGGGTGTATCTTCTACAGTACCCATCTCCAACCTGACACTCTCCAGATGTGTGGACTGAAACTCCGATCATTCCCAGCCACCATGGCCATTGCAGTCCAATACATCTGGAGGGCAACAGGTTGGGGAAGGGACCAGGTTGGGGAAGGCTGTTCCACACAGTCCTTTCTCCAGTCCATCCAACAGGTGTTTCTGCTGCCAATACTGCTGCCACTGTTGTTTTCAGCAGAAGATATCAGTGGCTCCGAGGGGTAGTGCCTGTGGGGTCACTGGGGCGACAGTAATATATAGACTCCTCTCCCCAGCTTTCTCCTGGTTTTGGTGCCTCATCAGTCCTGCAGTGTAGCCAGCTGGGAAACAGGCTACCAGGTTTAGCTCAGCAGCCAGAGCCCAGTCTCTGTGCAGGCAGGTCTTCCTCACTGAGGCTGATGTCTAACTGCCTTGGCACCTGACTCTGGTCTCCTGTAATGGCAGTGATAGTAACAGGAAGTCCTGGAGGGCAGATGTCCTTCAGAAACTTCTTACCACTCTTCCAGGTCTTCCTGCTGCCAATACTGCTGCTGTTGTTTTATGCAAGTTTTCAGAGGATATCTCTAGAACAGACACAAACAATATAACTCTCATGAGACTTGAGGGGTAGTAATGGTTGTGAATGTTCTCTTGGGTTTTAAAGGTCGTGCTAATACCACATCTGCAAGATTCTTACGGGAGAACAGAACATAGAGGTTTCTGCTACAGAGAATGGGAGCATGAACAAGCAAGCGATGTAATCGTTCTGAGAGAGAGGGGTGTGTGTGTGTAGGAAGGGTGGATTACATAGGAGTTGATAAAGTCATTGTATATCTCTTCCCTGTAGCCTTGAGCAATAAAGAGAAAGGAAGAAGCAGCCATGATCAGCTTGGATCTTGTTTCCATTAATAGTGTTTCCAGATTCTACACACTGCACTGTTAATGTGTTTGAGCAATGCCCAAATGCCCTGCTCTATAATGTAATGAAGTATGCAATGATAACATCTCATTTTACTTGTGGAAGGCCAGAATGTGATGTAGAATAACAGGGTGGAATGGGTAAAGGGAACTGAGAAGAAGGCCAGGCAGTAATGGAGGTTGCAGGGAGAGTTGAGAAGAAAAGAGCCTCTCCCTTTACTAAGCTTGCTCTTAATTAACATCACATTAACTAAGATCACTTCCAGATGTGAGATATTGCTTACACATTTGTCTTTTCTCTTAAGGTGTCTCTGCAAGCAGCAGAAGCAGACACCTTAATACAGTTACTTTGTTAGGAAGCTGGCATTTAGGGCAATAACCAGTAGCAACAGTGCTAACTTTAAAGTTGAGGGTGCAAAAGCATTATTTAATGGGCTTATTCAATACATGGGTAATTTGTTGCTAAAGCTGGCATATGCTGATTCTGTTTCATTCGAGAGAGCTTTTGATGATTTTCTCACGTTTGCCCAATTTTTCTCTTTTGCATATTTTTTACCCAGCTTTAGTGGGTTTCTACATACTTGCTGAACTTTGCTTTCCGATTTGAACACCAGCCAGATTCAGTGTGGATTTTTGCTGTACTGTTCTCTCCTTATCATTTGAATAGCAGCCCCCAGGAGGCAAGCACACCCTGTGTTGCACAGAGAAGTTTTTTATAACAAGGCTAATTATCATAATGAGGGTTAATGGAGCCAGTGTTTAAGGCTGGGTATCTTTATATTATAGAAGAAGAGTTCAAAGAGAGGGCTTGTTCTTGAGGAGACCTCCTGCTCCTGCTCCAAAAGGTCCTGTAACATTGCTGGATGGCGTTAGTATAAAAAAGGCAGCTGTATTCCATCACATGTTTAGAGAATGATGTGACTGCTGGGAAAACATGATGACTAAAACCCCTGATTGTATATGTGCAGGATATCCACAATATTCCTAAGTTATATAGGTCATCCAGATGAGTGCCAATATAGACTTTGCAGCAGACGGTGCCACCAAGTTTGATCTATGCACAATGACACATATGTTTATAAGTAATGCAGACAGCCCAGCAGTCAGTGCTGGCGCTCTTTGAAGGCAAGAAATGTTTCCCTGTATATCAGGTTATGCTTCAGCACTGCATGGAGCCTGGTTTTATGAAGTCCAGTAAGGAAGAAGGAAATAACATACAGCAAAAAAACATTTTCAGGTGGCCTAACATTGCATTACTGTATGAGACCTAATACAAATATAAATGTCCAAAGCTTGCAGGACTTCTAAAGCAAATGGTGTGCATCAAGCTCTAGTAAAAAGCTAGGAAAAAAACCCAGCCTCTCCAGGTTTTTTATTTTATTTTTATCTCCATGGAGTGTGTGTGTGTGTGTGTGATCTGTAGGAGCCACAAGTGCAAAGAGCACAAAGAATCATGCAGGACACAGTGGACTTTCCTTTCACTGGCCTTGCATGATGATCTTCAGATCAGTGTGGGGGTTGCCTGAAGTTCCACAGACAGATCTCACTGTTCCCCTGTGACAGTGTTTTCAGCAATGATGCCATGAATCTCCAGGGCTGAAGACAATAAGAACATAAGAAGAGACAATAAGAACATCTGACCAAAGGGCCAGTCCAGCATCCTGTTTCCCACAGTGGTCAGCCAGCTGCCTCTGGGAAGCCCACAAGCAGGACATGAGGGCAATAGCCCTCTACTGCTGTTGTTTCCCAGCAACTGGAAATTCAGAGGCAGACTCATAAGAACATAAGGAGCTGCCTTGTACTGAGTCAGACCATCTAGCTCAGTATTGGCTACACTCTCCTGTGGAGTCTTTCCAGCGTTATCTGGAGATGACAAGACTCGAACCTGGTACTATCTGCATGCAAATCACGTACTCTACCGCTGACCTACAGCCCTTTCTTAAGAACCCAAACCAGGACCTTGGGAAACATGATAGAGCTGGACCAGGAGAAGGAAGAGCATACATGGGATACCTCTTAATGCACATATAAAAGGCTGTGTTGGAGGGTGCTACAGCTCTGTGTTGTATAGCGCATCCTCTAGAGTTTTCTATAGGTTTTAATGCTGGTTCAAACCCCTGTAATGATTGGGGATCCCACAAAGAGATTCCCCCATCAGAAATGCCAGCTTAGGGTCTTGGTGGGCTGGCATCAAGGCAAGATCAGGTTAAGGGAAGCCTATTCTGCATAGCACAAGATCTTAATCATTTTGGCTATTATTTCCATCTACTCAAAGCTTAACGCTTAATCTAACTGGAACCAAGCCAGTGAAAGTGTGCCAGCTTCACTTTAGTTAAGTGGGTGTGAGTTGCATGGAATGGTCCAAGATACACCTCAGAGCAGGGAATTTCTAGAAGAGCAATCTTTGATTTTTCAAAGATATACAGGGCAGTGGTGCAGCTCTGCACCAGCCACCTCTACTTGTGCTGGGGAGAACATTTTTTCCCCATGGAATCAGCTGTTCAAAGGACTGAGGTGCCCAGACCTTCCCAAGTTAAGTGGCAGCTGTTGCAGTTTTCTGTGTGCTTGCACCCTCAAAGCAGAAGGCAGACACAGAAACCAAGAGGGGTTACTCTGGCTGGGGATATCAGCATCCAGCGAGAACTGCCTACAGGCAGGACAGGACTTGTTGTAGGCTCAGCTGGCAATTTGTCCAAAAGCTTTGGTTGAAGTCTCCAAGGGGGAAACCCACCTGCTTTTTTCCAACCTAACCTACCTGAGCCACTCCCACTTCCAGCTGAACCATTATTTGTGTGCACACATTAGTGCTGATTGCCAGGAAAGTCCCAATAGCTGGAGTGTAAGACTGTTTGAGGCATGGTAGAGGGGATCTGTTGGTCCTTCCAGTCATTTTTTTGCAAGACTCGAGGGGCTCTTCTTTCAGCACTAGCTTTGCCTGGGTGACTTTTCCTCCCAGTGTGCAAAGCTATTTATATACACATGTGTGTAAATAGGATATACAGTACTTTAATGCTTTAAAGGGATATATGTGACTGTATAGATAAGTGTGAAAAAGACTCAAAGGTGGATGGGTGTGTCTGTGATCCGGGAAAATTCATACCAGGATCCACATTTGGGGATAGGAACAGCTCTTGGCTGTGACTCTTCACTTCTTGGATGCACTTGTTCCTAGAGGGTGGGGCCTACAATACTTCCTAGAAGGGTATCCCAGTATGACTGATGAGAGACAGTGTTGTGTAGCATCACTGCAGAGGCAATATTTACAAAAGCAGACAAAGGCAGAATAATGGATGGGCTTCTCTCTGACTTTTTGTCTGTTTGACACACCACTGGGAGAGTAAGCTATTTTGGCAGGCTTTTAGGGCAATGGAACAAGGCCTCTTAGCCTAAACCTATCTGCTTTCATCATCTTTGTTTACATTGGCCCGGAGTTCAGGGAAGTGCCTTTCTTTGTATTTCACAGCAGTGAGAGAGTATCTTATGAAAGAAGCTCTCTATTAAAAAAAACATTGTCCAGTAGTTCTAAGTCCAAAATAGCCTTATTGGATGTTTATTAAGAAACAGTGACTAGTTTCTCCCAAGCTGACATTGAGAGGGCTGTGCTTGTACACAATCTAGAGTGCGGAGAATTAATCTCAGTAGGATATTCAGGCACAAACATTCACAAACTATTTTTAAAAAGCAAGATCACAAATCGTTTCCTATGTAGTTTGGGAAGGATGAACTTGCTAACTCTAGGCTTGTTGTGCCTGGGAATGTGTTCATTCCTGTCACTGTGACTTCCCCCAAATCCACTGAGGCTGAAAGGAAAGAATATCATCATGGACCTGAGGGAATATACAGTTCTTCCACAACTATCTTTTCAGCTTCTTTGATCTAGTTCCTGAGAAATGTTGCACCCTTCCTGTACTGATATGGACAGTACCCACTTTAATTTCATTCTGATTGAGGCATATTCAAAGGAGAACTTCCGCTGCCAAGAAGCCAACAGACATATCAAAGGAGAGCCTTCTGTGCTTCATTGGTATCTGTTTCTGTACTTTACGATATGCTTTGTTCATTCACGTGAAACGAAGGCTTGGGGTGCAAAGCCTGTATGTAGCTAGCATAATGGATGATTCAGGCCTATGAGAGGTGAGGGACAGAAGGAGGTGCTTAATAGGGGAGGAGGGAAGATGAGGATGATGTTTGGCAATTGGCAAACAGATGGCACCTGGCAAAGGGGAGATTTGGCTTGACAGCTTCCAGGAGGTGCCATAGTTCAGTGGTAGAGGACCTGCTTTGCATGCAGAAGGTCCCAAATTCAATCCCTGGTGTCTCCAGGTAGGGCTGGAAAACCTCCTGCCTGAAACCCTGGAGAGCCACTGACAGTCAGTGTTGACAGTACTAAGCTTAGATAGACCCCTGGTCTGTCTCAGTATAAGGCAGCTTGCTACATTCCTCTGTTGCTGTGTCCTAATGGGTGTGGCTTTCCAGGGACTACATGGACTTTACATGGCCTCTGAGCAGCTTAGCATAACTTTGGGTCATGTGTGGAAACCCTCCAATAGTAACTATGAATTGTCTCCCTGCCAGTGGCTGATGAAAATTTGGATGAATCGCTGGGCAATGATAAGCTGCTAAAAGCTTGGATGTCTGTGAATGGAACAAAATCAAAGACAGGTTCTTCAGAAGTATTTGACTGCTCAGAGGGATTCTGTACATAGCCCTAATACACCATGTCTATGTTTAAACGGCCAGTGCTGCAGCCTGCTAATTATCTGGCAACATCTATTTTCTGTAAGGACACAGCCTGCCACAGAGATCAGAGGTCTCTAATGATGGGCTTAAAAAGCATCAGTGTACAGGATCTGAAAAGACTTATGATTTTATCCCTTAAAATAAGGATGGAAAAAGTGTAAATGCTGTGATGCTTTGTTCATGGGTGTTAAATGAACCACAGTGGCAAGTTCTATTTCTGGTCAATGGCTTATGAATGGGTCTCTTTTTCCCCCTGCCTCTCCCACCTCATTTTTCAGTCTGCATGCAAAAGCAACGCTACTCATGCCCTTGCCACTGAGTGCAGTTTTAAAGTGAGATCCTTTGAGTCTGGGCAGTTAACTAAAAATGCAGATTTAGCCTTATGCACAAACAGACATCCATCTAGTCCAGCTTTCTCTTTCTTTAAAAGTAGCCAGCCAGATGCTTAGAGTTTGTGATGAGTCATAAGCAGGACATGAGTGTGATATAGACAACCAGTGTTGTTTATCTCCAGAATCTGGCAATCTGTAATATATTACCTTGAAATGTGGTCATTTCATTTCAGTACATCTAGCTTTTGATATCCCCTGTGAGTATGTCTGCTCCTTTTTAAAGCCATTTAAGCAACTTCTCATCTTGTGGCAATGAATTCCATAAGTTAGTGATGTATTGCCTGAATTCCCTTTTATTTCTCATGAACCTACTGACCATCATTGGACAAACCTGAGTTGAGAGGGAGAACAAGAATAACTTCACTTACTTCTTTGAGTTCACAAGATTGATTACTTGAGGTAGCTGTGGAAGGACAACTTCCTAGAATCCTAGCTTCCTGCTGAAGGAAAACTAGATGAGATAGAAAATCATAGCTCAGTTTCTGTGTCCACCCCCATAGCAGGCACACTGTGTAGCTGACTGGTTAGCACAGACAGAAGTCCATGATTATAGGAACTCTGGAGCCAGAGTTATTGCGTGTGAGCAGAATTTTCTGGGTTTGTTTCTCAGAATGGCTCTCTTGCCTGCTTTTGTCTGTAATTTCAAAAGAGGTTTGGCAGAGCAATATTTTTTTTTTTGGATGACATTTCATTGTGGTGTGTTGTGGGTATCTTTCCAAGAGCTAATTCCACCCCCTTTCAATAATGAATAACAACAACAAAGAAACAAAAAAGCCTTATGAAGTGGATGTCAATCCAATTCCTGAGCCTGCTAGAATAAAGAGGCCCTTTGGGAATGTTAGAACTTCATCAAGACCAATTAGCAGGAGATGCTGCTGGTTGTGTCTGAGCATTAACTACTGGGCAGGGTTGGTTTTTTGGAGTGGCTAATGCTAGCATGGAACAAGGCACCGACCTAATTACTCCACTGCAAGAGCAGAGGAGACCCTGTGAATGTCTGCTTGGCAAGCCATTCTCATTAAGGACAAAATCTCCAAACAAACACAAAGACTCCTAGTAGCAAAAAATTAATACGATAGGTAACCTGTGGCCATGAGATTTCCTTTGTTGCTGTGGGAAATGCAGTGATGCTAGCTACACCAGTGGATGGCTTGGTAACTTTCCAGATATGTGATGACGTGAAACCAGCTATTATTGTGCTTCCAAAGTCAAGCTTCACCCCTTGGTTTGTAAGGTATTGTGTTTGGGAGAGAGGCACAGAGAACACCCTTCCATTGTCGGAACATAATTAAACGAATGCCTTGGCACCAAAGCAGTTTAGTACTTGAAAGACCAAATGATAACAAATGTCCAAGAGAACCTGGTCCTTCCCCAACCCCTTTCCTTCCAGGTTTTAAGGATCTATTCATTTTAAGAATGGAATTAAGTAGTGAGTGGAGGGTACAAAATGAAGACGCTATTGCATGGATTTTGCTTTCCTTTTTACCCTTTTAACATAGCAAACAATGAGCCCCATTCATATGACCATCTGGTATGTGATACCTGCAGGCAAAACTTGGTTTTTGAGTGAATGGAGTAGCCTGCAAAAAGAACATCCTACATGTGGCAGCAGATGTACACATACCATGGGCTGGCAGTCAATCAGTGTCGTTTTTCCAGTGCTTTCCCCACACAGTTACCATTCACCCAGTGGTTGGTCGTCCTTTGAATCAGTTCATTTATTCTCTTCTTTATATACTTCAGTATTTTGGTAGTATGCAGGTATGTATTTTTTCATCAGAAATTTGGGATTCCCTGTTTTACTTTGTCACAATCGGTAAAATAAACTGCATGGCTTTTTCATGATTCTTGAGAAATCCACAGAATAATCGTGTCATCAAAGGGGCTTTTAGTTTGAGTTAGGAGTTTATGCAAACGCATCCTTGGTCATCAACAACTGTGTCTGGGCCTTGAAGTAAACTTCACATGAATAACACATCCTCTTCATTCTAGTGTGGACTGGCCACTTACACATTGCCATAAATATGGGCAAAAGAGGACACAGATTAGGATAACATTTGCAGATGCTAATTTATACGTATAGATGCAAATTTAGAAACGGTTATTATGATTTAAATAGAAACACAGTACATCAAACCATAGTGGGGAAGACTGATCAGGCGACCTGTGTGCCTGCCTGCTCATTCGGCTGTCCACATGGCTAACTGTGGACAGGCAACTTCAAGGTCCCTTCTGTCCTTTCTTATGGTTCTTGGACAGGTCAGCCCTTTAAATAGAGGAATATAATCTGTAAACTAGGACGTATGACCACACAATCTCATTTTGACTTGTCCTAAAATAAAACTATTCCCATGTTGCCTGAGCCCTTTAGGCTAGACCAGAGGTGGGAGCTTCAGGTGGTCCAGGGGCCAATTTTCCAATCACCAGCCCCTCACAGGCCTCACTCTTGCCACTGTTGCCACACTACCAATATTTGGCGTTGTGCTAGCAGGCACAATTTTTTTAAAAAAACCAGTTTGCTGCTGGAATTTGGTGGCAAACTGCTGCAGAGGCTTTCTAAGGCAAATGTAACTTGTTTTCAAGCTAACCTTGTCCTTGGGAAGCCTCTGTAATGGTAATTTCAGCAGCAAGCCACTGATTTTTTAAAACAATGGTGGGGAAGGGGTAGATGCTGTCCATGGGTCACATGTTGCCCATCCCTGGGCTAGAGTTTATATTCCATGTGCTCATGGGGATGCAATACAAATATACAATTGAAAGAAATAGGATTTATTGCAGACTCCTTGGCTTTCATTTTAAGATAGGTTTCTAGCTCTCATGGCTAAAGTAATAACTTGTACAGATGATGACAATACCTAGTACCTATGCACTATTCTGCAAGTCGCTTTTAAAATAATTCATGCCTTTGAAGACACTGAGTTATTCAGAATAAACAACTTTATCTGTCATCTATCTATCATCTACCTAGCATCAGTATATACACAAAAAGGTATGTGGTGCATTATTTCATAGTGACTGTTCTGCCATAAAACCCTTAAATTACCACTACAGCAATAGGGCAAGTGCCTGTCTAATGATCCAAAAGTAAGAAAAGGGTGGTGGTGGTGGTGGTGGGAGAAACAAGACCAAGGAACTATGTTTCTTAATGCAAACAAAACTTCATAAAAGTTACTGTAACGGGGCTGTGAAAATGAGTTTCAATTTCCAGTGAAACCTCTATGACACCATGCACTTTAAACCCCCCCACACTTCAGAAAGCATTTTCAGAAATCAGTTAATGCTAAATATTAAGTTGTTTATATTGAACAATATATTAGAACTATGTCATTGGTAAATTTTGTAGGGGTGTACGAAACCCCGCTCCTACCTGGCTCTGCCGGGTTCCGCAGGTTGGGGGGAGGCGATCCATTCCTCCCCCCGGAATCCTCAATGGGGTGTGTGTGTGAGGAGATCCGTTCCTCCCCCCAGGAATCCTGCCCGGCTGTCTCTGCTCCGCAGCCAGGACAACCTGCAGTGGAGCCTCCAGCCACTGCCGGGCTGGTGCAGACGCAAATGGTGTCCTGAGTAGGGGATGCCATTTGCGTCCCTATGGTAGCCCGTGATAGGCTACGTAAATATTTACGTAGCCTATCACAGCTAAAGCAGGGATGCAAATGGCGTCCCCTACGCCATTTGCGTTCCCGTTTTATCCATGATAGGCTATGTAAATATTTACGTAGCCTATCATGGGCTACCATAGGGACGCAAATGGCGTCCCCTATGCCATTTGCATTCCCGCTTTAGCCGTCATAGGCTACATAAATATTTACGTAGCCTATCACGGATAAAACGGGAATGCAAATGGCGTAGGGGACACCATTTGCGTCCCTACTGTAGCTGTGATAGTCTACGTAAATATTTACATAGTCTATCATGGTCTACCATAGGGACGCAAATGGTGTCCCCTACTCAGGACTCCATTTGCGTCTGCAGCAGCCCGGCAGCAGCTGGAGCCGCCACCGCCGAAGCTGCAGCTGGAGCCTCAGCCAGGTAGGCTCCGTTTCGTGGGGCTTTCGCGGGGTGGAGGGGCGGGTGGCTCCGTTCCGCCATGGATTTCAGGGGGCTGAATTCACTGGAATTCGGCCCCCCTGGGATCCGTGGCAGAATTCTCTTAACATCCCTAAAATTTTGTAGCTTAGCCAAGATAATCAACTGAGTCAGTTGTAGAGTCAAAACCAGCAGGCAAGAATATACTCTTCTTATAACATTAGGGGAAAGTGAAAAGGATTCCTACAGCATTTTATAAACATAATAATAGTGGAGCAGCTGACAGTTATTTGTTTAGTGAGAATGAGCAAGCAAACCAAATAGTAGCAAATCATAGTAATGTATCACATCTTTGTTTGTTTTAAACATCAGGTGAAACTGGGCGGAGAAGCTCCTAATTCCAGTGTGATCCACATACCCAATGGCGCTGGTGACAGCAGCAGCAGATGGAAGAGCTCCAGCGGGAGATATGGCACTGAGTGTCACCTCCTAGACTTTGCCAAATCGGAGCGCCCGCTGGTGGTCAACTTTGGCTCAGCCACCTGACCCCCCTTCACAAACCAGCTGTCGGCCTTTGGCAAGCTGGTGGAAGAGTTCTCCAGTGTGGCTGACTTTCTGTTAGTCTACATTGATGAGGCTCACCCATCGGATGGCTGGGCTGCTCCTGGTATCTCATCCTCATTTGATGTAAAGAAACATAGGAACCAAGAAGACAGATGTGCAGCTGCTCACCAGCTTCAGAAGCAGTTTTCATTGCCACCTCAGTGCCAGATAGTGGCTGACTGCATGGACAATAATGCCAATGTGGCCTATGGGGTCTCCTTTGAGCGTGTGTGCATTGTACAAAGACAAAAAATTGCCTACCTAGGGGGCAAGGGCCCCTTTTTCTACAACCTCCAAGAAGTTCGACTTTGGTTGGAGCAGAACTTCAGGAAGAGATGAAGTCCAGTCTTACCACATGAAGAAATGTCGAGCACAGCGCCCCTTTAAAGCAGTGCAAAAGGGAAACAAATTACACCCTGTTTTGAATAGGCACCTTTTTGGCCCGTAGCAGGAGGCCTAATAACACAGTCTAATGAACACAACAGATGCAAAAAAGAAAAACAAAAAAATTCCCCTTGCCTTCCCAAAAGGGAACTGAGGAGAGTTTTGTCTTTAAGACAGGAAAACCAGTGTGATGAGATTTTTGTGCCATGAGCAAGTGGTCCTTGTGTTGAGGTGTCTGTTGCAGAAGGAACCGAAAGCATAGCTTCTAGAAAAACAGTTCATTGAGAAAGCTATATTGTCACCTGAAATCAAGGGGTATCTCTTTGTTCTCCTGTGTTTGCCCTGCTGAGTTCCAATTTAGCAGAATGTTTGGAATCTAAAGCTTGCCAGAGTTATAAAATAGAACTTACAATTTGTGATAGTGGGGTATGGCATTGTAGAGACTACCAGTTCCAGTATCTGCTACAAACTGGTGAGTCAGTCACCCTCATTTGCTGAAAGTAGGAACTGGTAGAAATCTTTGTTTGTGGTATAGTATAGCTGCAAACCCTAAAACCTTTTAATCTAAAGATTATCTGATGCTAGTTGGGTTCAGTGTTTTTGAAACAAAGTATTCTGTGAATGCAGTTTATACATTCATGGGTGAGCCCTGCATTGTTTTAAGGCTCTAATGGAGTCATAATTACATAGGCTGTTTTTGGAACTTAGTTTACATCTCAAAATCTAGCTTCTTGATAACTTTGTGGCAGAGGGGTCCATTGTGCCATTGGACTAGCTCAGACAACCTAGCTCCAGTGCATTCCCACCACTTGTTGACTGCAAAGGTAGTCATGGATGGGGGAAACATGCTTGTTGGTCTGTATCCACCCATGGGTTCTTTTGCCTTGCTGAAGCCAATTCGCAAAACAGACATTTTTATTGTGAAAGATCAAGTGATAGCCATACCAAGTCTGAGGTTGGATCTATACAGGATAGATAATCTATATTATCTATTTCTCACATCCAAGCTGTCATGTAATAGTCACATTTATCTTGTGAAAAACCATGGATGGATGAAATTTGCAGCTATCACTGATAATTTGCTTGTCTCAGATCATCAGTCAAAGACAGGTGTTGTTTTTTTATCATGTCAGCATAATCTTGTACTTGGAAATAAGATCATCAGATGAAGGGTTTATCACTTGGTATCTTCTCCCCAACCTGAACAAACCCCTAGGGCACATCAAGATGGCAGTCTCTTACACACACAATTCCAATTCACCCAGTTGGGAGAACAGGAAGTGTTACCCTCTGGGAAAGCCACGTGCGAAAAGTTTTCAGCCTCTGCTGCGCCTACCTTGTACAATTTCAGCTGTGTGGACCAGCATAGGCAAAAGAACCTGGAGGGTGTAGTCTCAGGGACTGCATGCATTGAAACTTTGCATCTGCTCCCATAAAAAAAGAACCATGTGAAGATGCTACATGGGTTACTTTGTTTGCACGCAACATTTTTCAAACACTGAGATAATCTCTGAGGAGGGAGAAGCATATGTGCCCTGCAGGGCGTTGTAAGGTTACCTCCATATAGGAAAAAGATTGTGTTTGTCATATTTTGAGTGAGAGAAGAAAGGTAAGGCAGGGGGAAGAAAATGTGTGCAAGAAACAGTCCGTTGTGGAAGATCGCATTTCAGCTCTTCAGACACTGGGACCAATCATGGATTCCTGCATCCAGACTTATCACTGTGTATGTGTGTGTGTTCAGAGCCACATAAGGTCATGTCCATCATAGAGACGACCTTGGCTAATGCTAGCCCTGGACGTATGGAACTGAAACAATTTATTTATCAGTGTGCTTGCGTGCTTGCTTGCTTGCTTTTCTAAAGACAAACAACAACAGTACAGTTAGGACTAGGAGTTACTGTGTGTTTAGGTTTTTTTTTTTAAAAAAAATAATTTATTGCATTTGGAAACAATGATGTAGAAGGTGTATTTTTGTGTGAGGGGAAAAGAAGGGGGGATGGGGAAGGGGTTACACACCACTTTACCTCATTGGTATTGAAACTTTGTCCATTAGTTAAATGTAGCTGGGTCGATTCCCTTCCCGCACTTTCTATCCTAGAAGCCTACAATTAGTTTTAATCATATTGGTTCAGTGAAGTTAGTTCAGCATGAAAGAGATTTCAGCCTCAGGGTAGATGAACTTCAGTGCTGCAGCAGGCCAATGCTTTTGCCCATATTCCATTATCTAAGAAACGTTCTCCGAAAATTCACGTTGGCCTCACAGGCACTACTTTTTTTCCTTCACCATTGAGGGGATGATGAAGAACGCAAACAGTTTTATGAATTAGCTGGCCTTTTCTCAAGAGTGAAAGAGGAGGGCAAAGTGAAGTTGTTTTGAAAGAGACACTGTGCGGCACAATCCACCAGCAAGGTCTCCTGGACGTGTCCCATTGAAATGAGCAAGAGCTGCATGCTTGCACTGCTAGGAAGACTTCCTGGCGGATTGTGTCCATTGTCAGTTTTTGTTTAGTTTTGAAGTACACCATGATTGGGAAAGAAAGCAGGTGTGGGCTTATTTTCTCTCATTACAAAAAATTGGATGCAGAAAAGCAATTCACATCATCAGCAGTGACCATTCAGTGATACTTAGAAGTGTTGGTTTCATTAATTTGACACTGCTTCTTTATTTATGCATTCTGCGTGTCTTTTTTACTTTGATATTGGTCAGCTCAGCTAATGCACAAGGCATTTTTAGAATGCGCTTCTCTCCACTGCATGTATGCAAACTTGACAGTGAGGTATGAAGGCTATTTTTTCTTCTTAATTCCTCCGCTCCCTTATACAGACACAGAGCACATTGGCACACAAATGCTGAGAAAGGATGTCAGAGAAGCTGAGGATGAATGAACAGTAGAAAGGTAGTAGTCAGAGGGTGAAAGGATGGCGTATGCTCTTACAGTTCAGGGTATCGCACTGATGTAAGGACCTGGTGAAGGAAGCAGAGAGGGAAGTGGTCGGGAATGTGAGCTTCTTTAGCTTGGGGTGAGGAAGATATTACTACAAATAAGGGAAGAAATTGAGCAATGATCAGAATGGAACGTTGGTCTTCTCCAGTTGTAACCTACTGCAGCTTTCCCCGACTTGGTGCACTCCAGATGTGTTGGACTAAAACTCCCATCCAGAGGCTGTGGATAATAGGAGCTGTAGTCCATCACCCATTGGCAGGCGCATGAGACCTAATTCTTTGCAAACCTTTTCACAGAATCATAGAATAGTAGGGTTAGAAGGGGCCTACAAGACCATCGAGTCCAACCCCCTGCTCAATTTCAGACACATTGTTTATAAATAATCTTCCAATGAGCAGGTTCTCTAGTAATCTTTATTTCTACTCATTTAAAAAGATGTTTTTACACATCCTGATTTTACCCTTTTAAGAAATAGAAACAACTGTCAGATTAATAGCATGTTCCTAACCATATTTACTCAGAATTAAGTCCCACAGATGTCAGTGGGACTTACCTCCAGCTGACTATGCTTGGGATTCCAATCTAATCCAGTATCCTGTTTCAGACAACCTTCAGGATCTAACATAGAGGCAAATTCAAAAATCCCATTTCTCATTTTGTCCAGAACAACCTATTAGTGGTGAAGATGTTCCTCTCTCTGGCTGTTCATAATTCTCTTAAAAAGAAAAGATGCTGAGCTTTATCTGTTAGTCTTCAAGGTTCTACAAGACCCTTGATTGCTTGTGCAACCCAGTCCTATGCATACCTACTCCAAAGTAAGCCCTATTGTGTTCACTGGGGTATACTCACAGGTGAGTGTGTATAGTCTTGAAGCCACATACAGATACACTTCTGGATATGGCAAATATCTTCTCAATTCAACAGGTTAATTCAGTGGTCTGTGCAAACCAAAATAATATATTTGATCAAATTTACATTTGCCATCATATCATTGCACAGAATGTTCCTTTTTCTCACCTAGTTAGGGAAAACGAGACATCCCGTCAAATTTTATTCCTCACTTACTTTATACAATAGTAATCTTGTTTTATTTTTCTCCTTTTTCCATGGTTTTGATCATTTTTCATTCCATTTTGTTTTTTGGGTAAATACTCCCTTTTCATGCTGGGGATAGAAACGAAGAAAAGAACACAAAAATCACTATTCTAAGTGGAGACAAAAGTTAATTTACATTTTTATGCTTTTCTTTATATTCATTCTCTGTGAGCTTTTAAAAAACATTTCAAAAATACTTTTGTCAAAAATTCCCTTTCTTTCTCATTGAAGTTTAACATATCTCACAAGAGGGATTGTGAATGACTAAACTCTTAATACAGATTTGCATTTCTATAAAGTCACAGCAATTTTGCATGGCTATTTCTCCTTTTTAGGTTTCCATTATTCTGCCTTTTTTCTTATGTGCAAAATGCTTGTTAGATGTGTCTTCCTCACATGGTGCAAGGTTTAGGAAACCAGTTTCTGTCAACAGAAAATCCACCAGCTTCCTTGCTTTTCCAACAACACACATTTCTGACCCAGTCCACAAACTTAATTATGCCCATCAGCCAGTGCAATAATCATGACAGGGATACTTTTAAAAACTCCATAAAATGATAGACCAAGACAAACACACACAACTAGAGAAACATACATTTCTGTCAAAAAACCCCAAAACACCCCACCCCACCCCCTAAGTTGGAAGGAAAAGACATTTTAACTTTTGTAACTTCCTAATTGGAATTCAGTTTGTAAAGGGATATGATTTTGTTATCCCTATAAGAAAGGTTTTTACATTTTATGGGCAACCTCTTACCATTAATAGTAGAAATATTGTAGACATTCCATCACACATTGAAAATACCAGCTTCTACTAACAGATTAGCAGGACTTCTAAAAAAAATCAGATTGTCAGGCTTCAGGTTTACATATGAAAGTGTTTCTGAAACAACATGTTCTTATGTTAATTGCCCAGATGCTTTATGAGACTGGCTTTTGTTGGAAGCAGGATACTGGTTTATAGATGGGTTTGCCACTTTTCAATTCATTGTGCTCCTAATTTAAGACCCACCAAAAGGTCTCTGTGCCATCTATATTTTTGTCCCATTAATAGGAGGTAAATCTTGGATAAGTATTACAGATTATATTTGATAAGGACTAGTTGCCTGGGAATGTCGTTTGTATTTCCATGTTCTGGATAAGGAATTAAGCTGAGGCAGTGAGTTAACAAATAATAGAACAAGATGTAAGTAAGTTTGAACTCTTAACACTGTATGCACTGGGCCTGATCAACCTAAAAAGGCCAATGTGATGGTGAAGTATTCTAAAAAAAATAATCACTGGGTTAGAGCCAGACTTCGTCATACTTAAGAGTAGACCCATTAAAATCCCATTGATTCAAGTGGGTCTACTCTTAAGTATGACTAAATCTGGATCCAACCCACTATACATAATAGTGGATCTAGTGATTGATATAAGTCACAGCTCGGGAAATTAATCCGCATTTCACTCAGATCTTGAGTTACTATGTAGATCTGTGAAAAATTGTTTCCCACACCCTGATATTAGAATAGCAGCATAACTTGCTTCTATTACACTTCTGCCCATAAAGATTACAAAACACGTCAGTGAACCTGATCCAATGCTTTTTCTAAAAAGCTTTTAAAATATACTGTAGACATGTAAGAAAGCTTCAGGTGAGATCACTTATATAAGGGGTATATGGCTGAGTAAAGCATCCCATGAACTTAACTGGTGTTCTTTGTGTGGCCTTACGTGTTGCTGGATGTTGGATTTAAGTCTTAAAACCTGCATTCAATAATATAACCAAAGCAATAAAAGATGTATCAGGTAGGGAATACAGGCCAGTCGTATTCAACTCTACACCATGTCAACTCTGGACCCATATTGACCAAACTTTGGCTGGACCTAAGACTTGGTTTGCATTGACTTGAGGAGGTGAGGATGAAGTAGAGATGCTGGTGTCTTCATGAAGACCACTGACAAAAGAGTGTTTCACTCAGTTGGTGTTCAGAGGCTTTTGCACTGGTATTTCACTTTTGCCTTTTTATTTCTACCTTCAGAAACAGGGATGTATTTGATATCCATTTAATGTGAGTCCTGGGTCAATATGGTGAGGAATCACTTGTTTCTGTGTATGCATGTATCCTTGTTTAGATGTCACAAATACACTCTGTAGAAAAACCAGCAAAAACATGTTACAATATTGGTGCTGCGTGGACCATGTACTTTATAGAACGGTTCCCCCCCCCCGTGTATTTTAATAAAAGTGGAAGAAAAAGAACATGGCTTCCTTGTTTTTTTGTTTTTTTGTTGTGGGTATGTTAATAGAGGTAGTTACAGAACACAAAGGCCCTGAAAGGCTGTTTTAAAACCATGCAAAGTCTTCAGTGTGGTTTGATCTCCAATAATTTGTGAAAGAAATGTATTTTGCCTGTGAATGAAAGAGAAAACAAACTAATTGGATGGGGCACAGCCCACCCAAAATTAAGTACTAGGGCTGGTATCAGGTTTGAGGGGGCCCTGGGCAAGCTTCCCTCCACTGTCCCCCCTGTGCCTCCATAGTGCCCCTCTGCATGGGAGTGGTGGGCAGCAGAGGGAATGTTGGGCAGCACTTCTGAGAGCAGTTCCTTTCCAGAGCCCTGGCACTCTGTCTCAGTACTCGGTCAGCCTGGCGCTGTAAAGAGAAGCCCCATGCGAGACAGCTGCAGCTGCCACTGCCTTCATTATCCACAATGTCTCTGGGGCTGGGCCCCGCCCCCAGTGGAGCATGAATTGGGGTTGAGACCCAGAGGCATTTGGGATAATGAAGATAGCTGCAGCTGCCTGGCCCAGCACCTCTCTTTGCAGTGCCAGGCCTGAAAACCTTTTTCTTTAAAGGGAGGCTGGTGTCAGCTGGCATTTGCCTTACAATGCCGTACAGTGTCTCCGGGCCCGTTAAACCCCTTTTTAATCCCATTAATTTCAATGGGAGAGACTGAAGCACGCACTTCAAGCAACTGTTATAATCAACGGGGCATAACAGTGTTTAACCTGGTCAGATTGTGCCCGTGATATTTGATCCATATGGTATGTATGACATGATTATTACTTAAAGTAGTTTAAGGTACCTGCTGAAAACTGTCAATTCCATGGGTGAGGCGTAGCATTTTTGAAGTGCAGTTTGTACAGCATGTTGAAGAAAGTATCTCAAACCCAAGAACACGTGCACACATACACATGCTGTCTCATAACAAAGGAGAACAACATTTTAAGGCATAATTAACCTTTTTCTAAATATACACTTTCAACAAAAGGCCTAATTGCTGACTAAAGACTTGGTCACAGACAACAAGTGATCAATTTTAGCTAAAGTCACTATCTCCTCTATGGTTTGCTTCATTAACTGACTCACTACATTTTGCCTGCCTGCCTCTAAATTGCCAGCCACGTTAATGAACCCACTGGCGTACATATGTTTTAAAGTAACTAATGTGGCATGAGACATTCTGGGAGTGCATACTGTTTGTCTCGAACTCTCAGTCCTCAAACACACCAACTGGAAGCTGGTTGTAATATATCATTTAGTTTGAACAACAAACCTCTCTCTCTCTCTCTGTCACACACACAGAGAGAGTAATCATTTATGTAGTAACTGTAATGACCATAGGGCTGTTCTAGACTAATGGGCTAGAACCTGAAGTGGAACTAAAAAGAGGCAAAGGGCCATCACAAAACATTGTTTCTATCAACTGGTTTGTCTTTTGCATTTTGTTAGCACCTGAATATTTTCTCAAACATGGATCTATGCCCATGCTGACTTTTCTGCAAATTAGGTTCTAGCATCCTGGGCAGCAGCATACAATCGCAAAGACAAGCTTTGTGTAGCACGGAAACAGGATACACACTCTTGTCTTTGATCTAAGTGGTAAGTCAGATTCACAAGAAACATTAACCAAGCGATCCCATACTTACCTTATGTTGGGTCTGGAAATGTATCACATGTCAACGGAAGGGCCATCAAATCCTAGACCTGCTCAGCCTGAGAGAAGAGGAGAAATAGTAAAATACTACTACTGCTAGCACAAATAACAGTGGGGAAATGGCAGACATACCCCCTGCTACCATCCACCCCATAGGGCTATGACAGCAACACTGTCCATATGCCATGTGGACACAAAGATAGCCACTGCCAGTGAACACATGACAATTGGGCATGATCCCAGCACGCACCTTGCATCACCACTCACAACTCCTACAACTATCCCAGAGCAACCCTGCTCCGGCAGCCTTTAGTGGCTCAGTCCATAGGGCATGAGGTTGGGATGCAGGAGATGGGAGTTTGAGCCCCACTAGGGGGAGGGGAGAACATGCCCCCCACTCACTTTTTGCATGCCTGGGGTGGGGGGTGGGGTGGAACAGTCATGTCAGGCAAAAGAGTGGGAGCTCCTGGGTCTCCAACCCACACTGTAAGCTCCAAAGCCTACACTTTACGTTGTAAGCTCCAAAGCTCCTATTCATTCAGTCTGCAACAGCAGACACCTCATGGGGCATTTGTCTTCTTCCCAGCCCCAGCCTCAATGTGTAGTCATAGATGGCAGGAGTGTGGGGCCTGCAGGAGGAGCCCTAGCTGACTAGAACATCTCATGTTTCACATGCTGGAGCATTAGCTGTGAACTGCCCAGAGAACTTCGGCTATTGTGGGCAGTGCAGAAAAGTAATAAATTAATTAAAAATAAATAAATTAGGAAAGGTGTGGGGGACGACACTTGCCCACCCACTAAGGCACAGCGAACGCAATCAGGAGAAGTGTAATATGAACCAATAGCCCAACTCTTGTATGACCCAGCCAGTCCACCCCCAATAGTGGCCAGTGTATCCCCTCTATTTTTGCCTGATAGGTCAGCCCTGCCAGGTAGATTCCCACAGGTTGACATGCCCCCCCTTCCTCCCATCATCCCTCCCTCTCTGCCCCAGACCTGCCAACTGACTTCCTCATACATCCTGGCGGCAGCAGCACCCATCCCGTGTGTGCACCCTGAGAAGCTTGCCCCTTCACAGCAGAGGGGGGGACACCAATGCCCCAGAGCCCATCATGCTGTTGTTGTTGTTGTTCAGTCGTTCAGTCGTGTCCGACTGTTCGTGACCCCATGGACCATAGCACGCCAGGCCTTCCTGTCCTGCGCTCTCTCCCGGAGCGTGCTCAAGTTCATATTCATTGCATCCGTGATGCTATCTAGCCATCTCATCCTCTGCCGTCCCCTTCTCCTTTTGCCTTCAGTCTTTCCCAGCATCAGGGTCTTTTCCAGGGAGTTTTCTCTTCGCATTAGGTGGCCAAAATATTGGAGCTTCAGCTTCAGTATCTGTCCTTCCAATGAGCAGTCAGGGTTGATTTCCTTTAGGATGGACTGATTTGACCTCCTTGCAGTCCAGGGGACTCGTAAGAATCTTCTCCAGCACCACAGTTCGAAAGCATCAATTCTTCGGCGCTCAGCCTTCCTTATAGTCCAGCTCTCACAGCCATACATTACTACTGGGAAAACCATAGCTTTGATTAGACGGACCTTTGTCGGCAAGGTGATGTCTCTGCTTCTTACTATGCTGTCTAGGTTGGCCATAGCTTTCCTCCCCAGGAGCAAGCGTCTTTTAATTTCATGGCTACAGTCACCGTCTGTGGTGATCTTGGAGCCCAAGAAAATAAAATCTGTCACTGCTTCCATTTCTTCCCCTTCTATATGCCAGGAAGTGATGGGGCCAGATGCCATGATCTTCGTTTTTTTAATGTTGAGTTTCAAACCAGCTTTTGCACTCTCCTCTTTCACCCTCAACAAGAGGCTCTTTAGATCCTCTTCGCTTTCTGCCATTAGGGTGGTATCGTCCGCATATCGGAGGTTGTTGATAATTCTCCCAGCAATCTTAATTCCGACCTCTGATTCATCCAACCCGGCATTTCTCATGATGTACTCTGCATATAAGTTAAATAAGCAGGGTGACAATATGCAGCCTTGTCGTACTCCTTTCCCAATTTTGAACCAATCGGTTGTTCCATGTCTGGTTCTTACTGTTGCTTCTTGACCCTTGTACAGGTTTCTCAGGAGACAGGTAAGGTGGTCTGGTACTCCCATCACTTTCAGAATTTGCCAGAGTTTGTTGTGATCCACACAATCAAAGGCTTTAGCGTAGTCAATGAAGCAGAAATAGACATTTTTCTGAAATTCTCTTGCTTTCTCCATGATGCAGCGAATGTTGGCGATTTGATCTCTAGTTCCTCTTCCTCTTCTAAACCCAGCTTGTACTTCCGGTAGTTCTCGGTTCGCATACTGCTGAAGCCTAGCTTGTAGGATTTTGAGCATCAGCTTGCTGGCATGTGAAATGAGCGCAATTGTGCGGTAGTTGGAACACTCTTTGGCGTTGCCCTTCTTTGGAATTGGAATGTAAACTGACCTTTTCCAGTCTTGTGGCCACTGTTGAGTGTTCCAGATTTGTTGACATATTGAATGCAGCACTTTAACAGCATCATCTTTTAGGATTTTAAATAGTTCGGCTGGAATACTGTCATCTCCGCTAGCTTTGTTGTTACTAATGCTTCCTAAGGCCCACTTGACTTCACTCTCTAGGATGTCCGGCTCAAGTTCAGTGACCGCACTATCATGGCTATCAGGGACATTCAGATCTTTCCTGTATAGTTCTTCTGTGTATTCTTGCCACCTCTTCTTAATCTCATCTGCTTCTGTTAGGTCCCTGCCTTCTTTGTCCTTTATCATGCCCGTCTTTGCACAAAACGTTCCCTTGAGATCTCCAATTTTCTTGAAGAGATCTCTAGTCTTTCCCATTATGTTGTTTTCCTCGATTTCTTTGCATTGTTCATTTAAGAAGGCCTTCTTGTCTCTCCTTGCTGTTCTCTGGAACTCTGCGTTCAGTTGGGTATATCTTCCCCTTTCTCCCTTGCTTTTCCCTTCCCTTCTTTCCTCAGCTACTTGTAAAGCCTCATCAGACAGCCACTTTGCTTTCTTGCATTTCTTTTTCTTTGGGATGGATTGAGTTGCTGCCTCCTGAACAATGTTACGGACCTCCGTCCATAGTTCCTCAGGCACTCTGTCTATCAGGTCTAATCCCTGAAATCTATTCCTCACCTCCACTGTATATTCATCAGGGATATGATTTAGGTCATACCTGAACGGTTTAGTGGTTTTCCCGACGTTCTTCAATTTAAGCCGAAATTTTGCAAGAAGCAGCTCATGATCTGAGCCACAGTCAGCTCCAGGTCTTGTTTTTACTGACTGTATGGAGCTTCTCCATCTTTGGCTGCAAACGACATAATCAATCTGATTTCGATATTGACCATCTGGTGACGTCCATGTGTAGAGTCGCCTCTTGTGCTGTTGGAAAAGAGTGTATGCTATGATCAGCATGTTCTCTTGGCAAAACTCTATTAGCTTTTGTCCTGCTTCATTTTGTACACCAAGGCCATGCCTGCCTGTTATCCCGGTGATTTCTTGATTTCCTACTTTAGCATTCCAATCCCCTATGATGAAGAGGACATCTTTTTTTGGTGTTAGTTCGAGAAGGTGTTGTAGGTCTTCATAGAACCGATCAACCTCAGCTTCTTCAGCCTCAGTGGTTGGGGCATAGACTTGAATTACTGTGATGTTGAATGGTTTGCCTTGGATTCGTACTGAGATCATTCTATCATTTTTAAGATTGTACCCCAGTACTGCTTTTCCCACCCTTTTGTTGACTATGAGTGCTACTCCATTTCTTCTAAGGGATTCTTGCCCACAATAGTAGATATGATGGTCACCTGAATTAAATTCGCCCATGCCTGTCCATTTTAGTTCGCTGATTCCCAAGATGTCGATGTTCAATCTTGCCATCTCATGTTTGACCACCTCCAGCTTACCTTGATTCATTGATCTGACATTCCAGGTTCCTAAACAATATTGTTCTTTACAGCATCGGATTTTCTTTTCACCACCAGACACATCCACAGCTGAGTGTCCTTTTGGCTTTGGCCCAGCCGCTTCACTCTTTCTGGCGCTACTTGGAAATACCCTCTGCTCTTCCCCAGTAGCATATTGGACACCTTCCGACCTGAGGGGCTCATCTTCCGGCGTCATCTCTTTTAGCCTTGTGATACGTTCCATGGGGTTTTCTTGGCAAGAATACTGGAGTGGGTTGCCATTTCCTTCTCCAGTGGACCACATTTTGTCAGAACTCTCTGCCATGACCTGTCCGTCTTGAGTGGCCCTGCACGGCATAGCTTATGGCTTCAATGAGTTACGCAAGCCCCTTCGCCACAACAAGGCAGTGATCCATGAAGGGGCCCATCATGCTGCCTGTCCACCAACTCAGCTCCCATCCTGAGGCCAGCCAAAGTCAGCCCCCAGAAACATGGGGGAAAGGGGTCCCTATCTACCAGTCCCCAACAACAAAGAAGCAGCATGCAGTGCAAAGCCTTTCTTGCACATAAGGATGGAGGAAATCCTGAGAAGGAAAGACACATGTGTGGGGTTGCCAGCCAATCAACCCAGTTGCTAGCCAATCTATCCTGTGCCTTGGAGAGTGCTGTGATGGACAACAGGGTAGCAGGTGTCATGTCTCCTTTGCCATCAGTGCCATCTTCAGAATTCCAGCTATTGCATAATTGTCATGGAGCTGGCAAGAGTACAGGAGCCTGCCTGGTGCCCTTCAGTTGTCAGTCCCAGCAAGAACCAACCAGGAGCATCCTGATCACTGTTGGTAGTCATGGGATTGGCTTCCCTCCTGGTTTGCATGGAGCAGGGTGCAAGATGGATCCTGTACCCGTGGAGAGCATAAGGAAACACACAGAGAGGACAATGTGCAATAGGCAGCAGCTGGGGTGCATAGTCCCTGAACCTGGGCACATGGTAGCTGGTGGTATGGGAGGGAGTGGGGCCACCTGAGTGCACAGCCAGTGTGCATGGCTCAGCCTCCTCTTCCTCCTTTGGGTGCTGTAGTGGAATGCTGGAGTTGCAATGGCTGTTTGTTCTGCTGTGATCCTGCAGGGCAAAAGTGCTCATGAGTGTTTGGCCAACAGTGGCAAAGGTCAGAGTGGAGGGCCATCCTTTGCCATCAGAGTGCGCATCTGCATGTGGGGGTGAGTGTCTCCCCTGTGTCTGGAGGACAGTGCTCTCTGCTGTTGGGGGCAAGAGTGTTGGAGCCATCATGTACAGACAAGACACAACATGCTCACATATGGCAATGGGGGTGCCACTGGGGGAGACATGGGAGACAGTCACAGCAGTTATGTGTTCCCCCATGCGTTCCCCCCCTTCCCTTGCTTCTTTGGAGGTACGCTCTGTCCTGGCATCCCCAGTTGCTGGAGTGGAGGCTGCTGTTGGGTGTTTGTGCATGGAGTCCAGAGGGAGGGTGCTTGTTAGGTCTCTAGGCAGAGAAGTGTTTGCAATGTGCACAAGTTCTCATATTTATTTATTATTAAATTTATATCCCATCTTTTTTTCCTTTGGCAAGGAGTCCAAGGAGGCTTGCATGGACCTCTTCTTCCTCCTCCACTCCATTTTATCCTCACAACAACCCTGTGAGGTATGTTAGGCTGAGAGTCAGTGGCTGGCCCAAACTCACCTAATGAAACTCATGGCTGTGTGGAGACCAGAACCCAGGTCTCCTGAGTCCCAGTCCAAGACTCTAACCACTACACCACACTGGCTCTCCAGTGCTCAGGGGGATTTTTTTTTTTTTTTGCAAATTGCCCACCCCTCTATGTATGTGCAAATTGCTCCCATTATGCAAAGTACCCTTGTACCATGCTTTCCCATCATCAAGGGTGTCCTTGTGAGCTCTAAGTATGCATGACAGGAGGACAGAGAGATATAGGACCATGCTCTGTGACCTATCATCTGACTTGTCTCCCTGCCTGTGTAGGGTGTATATACTGGTGCTGGTGTGCTGTGATTGGGTGCTGAGTTACATCATATCCTATGCTCTGTCATGCCAACGTGGACAGTGCAGGAGGCCTTGGTAGAGCAGTGGAATGTTCTGCCAGCATATTGGGGGAGTCATAATGGCAGCATTTCTCATTGTGGTGGGGCTTCCACCACTTCCTAAACCCCTCAGCTGCCAGATCTTGAGTATAGGATGGTGCCCTATATCAAGTCTCCCCCCCCGCTTCCCCCCCCCTTTTTGTATTTTTAAGGCGTTTGGGGGTTAACAAAATAATTATTATAAATCAGCTAAAACAAAACACAACCCCCCCACACACCATTGTTAATTACAAATCAAACAGATTTTACATGGGGTAAAATATATAGTAGTTCCAGTCTTATTTGCTGCGTACAGCAAAATGATGCTATATTTCTCTGGTTTCTGACTCAACTTGTACTAGAAATGTATACTATACCGCTTGGCTTGAGCTCTGTCAGCCCTCATTTAATGCATTCATTGATTTCCATAGCTAAATGGTCCCAAAGCCTTATGTATAAAGCTGTCATTTTCTTTGTCTCACATTTGCCAAACCAGCTTGCATTAGGCTTGCTGAAACATTAATGCACTTCCACTGTTAGATGTATGACATTCACCATTGTCTAATTTCGGACATGCCATCAGTGTAAGTGTCTACATCCAGCTTGCCAGATGTGGCTAACCAATGCCCTCTTCCCTTTACACAGGGGGGAAAACCTCATGGTTCTTCCCACAGGCATATTGGTGTTGGACGTAGCTCGAGCATTAAAGGTAGGGCTGGGGAGAAACAGTGATTTGATCAAAATTTTGTGAAATTTAGCCAGTAATTTGTGGAGAAACAGTTTCAAGAAATGGTCCATCTTCCACCTTTGCTTCTCTAAATAATTTTACTGATTTTTCAGCAGATTTACTTGGGATTAAGTCCCATTGAACTCAGTGGAGCTTACATCTAAATAGACGTGCCTGGGATTACCTTTTAACCTTTGGGTCTGCTTTAGAATAAAGCATCTTTGAGAGTTTTTGCAAGACATTCTTAAGAAAAGAAAATCCAAATATGTGCAGATGTTTTTCCTAGTAGTTCAGTTTTAAAAATAGGGTTGCATGGAATGGCACATTGTGATTTTATATTTGTAACAACCCTGCTTTAATCAATTCCCTTTTTTTGTCGGGGTATTTATCTGTAACACACATCTTGAATAAAATGAGCTGCTATAGGAGTGATTTATGCATTCTGTAAAAGTGTTTTTTTTCCCCCTGTAGATAGTCGATTGCTGTCCAATGTAATGGCAAATCCCAGTGAGTGGCAAGGGAGACATGCATTTTTTTAAAATAAAAATGGTAATAGCCATTTTGAATATTCTAAAATTCAAAAGAATGTTCTGAGGTTCAGGGCTCAGAACAGGGCTTTCTGTGGAAAACAAAATGGTGGCCAGTCTGATTCTATTCCCCCTAAAATAATTTTGCCTCCCCACACATGAAAGAAAACTGGTAATTTTGAGATGGATGAAATGGCTAAGAAATATTCTTGTCAATTTGGTACAGCCTCAGTTACAGGCTACAGTGTCATGATAGGCCTAAAATAAGTCATGGCTTGGTGGCCCTGGAGGCAGGACAGAAGTGACAAATGAGCCTCCAAGGATCACATGAAACATGTTTGTGTATGGGGAAGATTCTGACCAGAATGCACAGAACTAAAAATGCATCCCAGAAACAACAAGATATGTACATCCATCAGATCACAGAAATGTCATAACCAATCATTGTAATTGAAAAGCTCCTTTTACTGGGACCTTCATTGGGATTAGAAATAGCTGCTTTCTGCTTCATGTGCCCCATTAATCATATTCACAAATTAACAATCAAAACCCACAGAGTAAAAAAAAAAAAATTGGTACTGTTCCATCACTGCTGAAAGTGTGACCAGTTTCTGCTCCTAAGCAGAACAGAAGCATATTTCATTGCCGCCTGGCTTTGAGGAGCCCAGTCCCTGGAAGTGTCCAGGCCAGAAGTGGTTTGAGAAGTCTTTTCAAGGATATTTCACAGATTTACAAGGAATGTGAATTCAATTCAAGCCAATTGCCATGTTGTGGAACATGTTTCATGGCGGTAGGTTCTTGCCTAAGCAATGCTACTGGCCACAAGTACATAATGTCTTAGTCAGCCTTGGTAATGATCGTTTTCCATCGTCCAACCATGTGGATAGATGTGTAAGGATGTGGGTGCTGCAGACATTGTTGTACAACTGGATGCCCTGATGATGTGCCAAAGTTCTGCAACTCATTGTTTTGTTACAACAAGGCTTTGGGAAACATCTTCAGGACTTTCCAGCAAACCAGATTGTCCCATCCTAGAGATCAAAGAGGAAAAGGAAAATGTTAATTTATGTGTAATTAATGTATTCACCAAAAGAAGCAAAAGCAATGGATTTTCCCCAAATTACTGAGAGCTCAAGATGGCCTTTAAGAAATCTCTCTCGTCTTTTCCCCTTTCCCTTTGTCCCATTGTGTTGTCCATGACATTTCCACGCAAAATGCTTTGGGATGACTGATTCAGTGTGCTTGGCACTTGCAAGCCGCATGGTAATTTTGTGAACCTTTATGCTGCTGCTGGTAGCCCAAATGGCAGATTGTCCAACTGACTGATTCAGTCCAAAACAGCAACTGCATAATACAGACTCCCCACCCCAACGGTGAGCCAGCATTCTATGGCCTGAGCATACTCAGACTTCATTGGGCTCTAGTAGGTGGGCTGGTGCTGCTGGTGGTGGTGGTACTCCCCCTTAGGAGTACTCCCCTTTCCTGATGATTTTTCCACTCCTTTAAACCTCGGGGTCCCCCAAGCCTTCTGCTACTTTCCCCTTGTGTGTGTGTGTGGTGCCATTTTGACTTCATAAGCAATGACACTCAAAGTCTGAACATTAGAAATAGAATGATTGGTCTACCCATTTCTGAGGCTTGGGTTGCTTATATCCCCTTTACAAAAGGGATGTTGAACCTCAGGCCCAGGAGCCAAATTTGCCCTGCCTGGCAACCCAATCTGACCTTCTGGAATTCCCTAGATGGCCATGCCCGCTTCCCCATGTCTCTAGGTGGTTCCCACTTCCCCCAACTACCAATTGTTTGGTGGCTTCCCATTTTTTTTGTGTATGATTTGTTCTCCATTCTAAAGTTGAAATGCATCTCCTAAAGCATTTAAGGCCGTAAGAGCTTTAAGCTAAACTGTGCTGAATGTTTTTGTATTTTGGCCCTCCCCTTTTGCCTTTGGCTCCACTCACCACTGGAATGTGGCTGCTGAGAGCTTCCCTAACACTGAATTCTCCCTCTTCTCAAAATATTAGAACCTGGGGTCATCCTATGAAGCTGATTGGTGGGAGAGTCAGCCAGGACAGATAAAAGAAAGTACTTCCTCACACAGGGCATAGTTCAACTATGGAATTTGCTACCACAGGATGTAGTGATGGCCACCAATTTGGATGGCTTTAAAAGGGGGTTAGACAAATTCCTGGAGGAAAAGGCTATCAATGGCTACTAGTCTTGATGGCTATGTGCTACCTCCAGTACCAGAGACAGTGAGCCTATGTACACCAGTTGCTGGGGAACATGGGTGGGAGGGTGCTGTTGCGCTCATGCCCTGCTTGTGGGTTCCTGGTTGACAGCTGGTTGGTCACTGTGTGAACAGAATGCTGGACTAGATGGATCTGTGGTCTTATCCAGCATGGCTCTTCTTATGTTCTTAATTCGGACCTCGGGCTGAAAGAGGTTCAACACTCCTGCCTTAGAATCTGTATCCCATGAGGACCGTAAAATGATATTTGACCATGTATAGACCATAGGGGAATATATGTTGGGATGGCGCGGGTGTCTGACTGGCTCCAGGATTCCATCAGACTCGCCCCCCCCTCATCCCCCTGAATCCAGCTTGGTGAGCTGCTGCCCCTGCCTGCTGAGTCATGTGAGCAGCTGGGACTTACTGTACTCGTCTGCTCACACCTGGCAGCCGGCTGTTCTCCTTTCAAGCTGCCATCTTTTACGCAAGATGGAGGTCTATATTTTCATATATTTACTGTTGCACACAACAGCGGCAATAAAGGGCCATTTCCACAACATGAGAGGCCTCTAATGTTGTGGAAATGGCCCTTTAAAGCCACCGTTGTGGGCAACAGTAAATATACAAAAATATAGACCCCCATCTTGCGTAGAAGATGGTGGCTTGCATGGTGACTGCACTCCCAGACAGCTCTCTGAGTTCTCCAGGGCTTGCACAGCCTGGATTGCACAGTTGAGTGGCAGAGGTGGCTGCTTGAGTTCGAGTGCCTGCTGTGCACGGACTCCAGCGAGTCCATCCATCCCTAAATATATGGAAGACATGAGGCTGCAGAAGCAGAAGTCTGGCCTCTCAAGTTTGGAGTTTCAGCTGTTTTAATCAATTTCACATTTTCTCCTATAACAGAAGCAAATGGGCTGCTCCAGTGATTTAAATGCTTATAAAACTGGGACAACCTAATCTGGCTGAACTATTTGAGCTTTCCTTTGTTGGTGTGCTTTGTTCCAGGCCAGGTAAATAGATAAGACAAGCCATTACTGAAACCATTATGGGTTGGATCATTACCCAGAAGACCATCTGCTGGTATTTTATCAAGCCTCCTCCTATTAAACTGCTATTAAATTGCTTCTGATGCTCACTTATGGGCAACGGATAAATCAGTCCACTTGACAGATCTGCAGGAAGTCTGGTAACTATTTTTTAATTGTCTCTGCTACTATCACGTGTCAGTGGCAATCTATTTAATCAACAATAGGACTTTAATTAAATATATTCTGACATAGATTGTCTTATCAATGGGCAGGGAAAGTGTGGAGAGGGGACAACCCTCCCCCCCCCCCGCAATGACAGTTGATGAGCTTTGCATTTGCTCTGGTCAATATAACTGATGAATAGTTCCATTGTATGTTGTTTATATAAGTGTTTTCAGGAGGAAATGGGAGCTTCTTTTGGTAACTATTATATCAAATTGGTAAAGTAACATAATTTCCAGCCCAGTCCACCACTCTGTTAGCTGTGGGACTTGTACTAATTTTAATGCCCTATTCTAGTATTTCACAAACTTTCTACATTCAGGAAATACTTGCTGACTTTTCTGGACTGACCTTTCTTCCAAGGAATCCATAAAATCTGCAGTGAAACACCAGTGCGTTGTAGAGAATTCTGGGGAAATGTTCTAGGGTGTTCACTTAGTGAGGCCTTTGGACCTCATTTGAACTGAACTCATTTGAACTGAGCACATGACACACTCTTTGCTCATCTACACATAGCTGAGGAAGATCAGTAGCAGTAGATAAGATGACTTTCAAGGATGCTTTTCTGCCCTGCCATTACTGACCTTATTCTTGAGAAACTCAGGACCAGCTCCTAGGGATGTATGAAAGTCACTTACCTTTGTGGAGCTTGGATTCGCGGTGGGGGGGAGGTGCTCCGTCCCTCCCCCCAGAATCCTCCCTGGGCTGGCTCCGCTCCGTGGCGGCTCCACAGAGCCGCTGGCCAGGGCCGTCCACAGCCGAAGTTCCAGCTGTGGACGGGCTGCTGCGGACGCAAATGGCAGCCGCCGTAGTGGCCGCCATTTGCGTCCTGCGAAACTGCCGTGATAGGCTACATAAGTATTTATGTAGCCTATCACAACAAGCCCCCCCCCAAAAAAAACAGTGTATGCAAATGGTGGCAGCTACAGCAGCCGCCATTTGCGTTCCCTATTTTTAGCTGTTTTAGCCCACGTAAATATTTACATAGGCTATTAGGGCAAAAAACAAGGGGAACACAAATAGCGTAGTGGGTGCCATTTGTGTTCCTCCCCCCCCCCCCGTTTTGGCCTACGTAAATATTTACGTAGGCTATTACGGCGAAAAAAAACGCCCACTACACTATTTGCGTTCCCCTTGTTTTCGCCGTAATAGCCTACGTAAATATTTACATAGGCTAAAACGGGGGGGGGGGGGAGGAACGCAAATGGCGCCCATTACGCTATTTACATTCCCCTTGTTTTTCGCTGTAATAGCCTACATAAATATTTACATAGGCTAAAACGGGGGGGGGGGGAGGAACGCAAATGGAGCCCACTACGCTATTTGCATTCCCCTTGTTTTTCGCCGTAATAGCCTACGTAAATATTTACATAGGCTAAAACGGCTAAAAATAGGGAACGCAAATGGCAGCAGTAGCCGCCGTCATTTGCGTACGCTGTTTATTTTTTTTGGCTTGCCGTGATAGGCTACGTAAGTATTTACGTAGCCTATCACGGCTATGATGAAGAAGCGAATGGCGGCCGCAGGGTGGCCGCCATTCGCAAGTCAGTGCGGACGGCAGCAGGTAAGTGCTGCGTTTTGCACGCCTTTCGTGGGTTGGGGGGGCGGAGGCTTCGTTTCACCACGGATTTTGGGGGGCCGAATGCACTGGCATTCGGCCTCACTGAGATCCATGGCGGAATTCTCTGACATCCCTACCAGCTCCACATTTGAGGGGGCCCTTGGAAGGGACAGCACAAGACATTTTGCTGCCTGAGGGGGAACAGATCCCCCCCCCCCGTCAAGTAATTTTGGCACCTGAAGAAGAAAATGGACAGATTCATCCATCCCTACTCTGCCTCTACAGCAGTATCTCATAAGATCCAGTGTGATAATCCTAGCACTGCTGTGAAGGGACAGCTCATTCTTATTAAGGTTAAATCTTGGATGCATCCTCTCCTAGCTCTCTGCTGGTCCCAGGCATGGTATGAAGGCATGTGAGACAGCTGCCCTGCTGAAGCTAAGCAGGTCTGGGTCTGGTCAGTGTTTGGAGGGGAGACCACCTGGGAACCACATATAGCCACCTTGAGTTCCACAATGGAAGAAAGGTGGGATACAAATAAATAAATAGCTAAAATGTCTGTCAAAACTCTCCCATACAAGGGCTACTGCACTGTTCTTGCAAGGCAAGGAGAAGGCACTATCTCCTCCCTTGCACTTTTGAAACTTTTAAATTATTTATGCTGCTTCTATACTGCTTGACATCCCTTGATCTCCAAGTGGATAGATCCATATGGACCTATCTTAAGGAGCGCCTCCAGCAACACCAAACAGGCCGCTTAACAATTTCAGCCTCGGATGGCCTTCTCTCTGTCCCATCAGCCAGGACAGCTAGACTGGTGGGGACAAGGGAGAGGGCCTTCTCTGTGGTGGCCCCCACTTTGTGGAACTCCCTCCCTAGGGAACTCCGTCATGCCCCCTCTTTAATGAGCTTCCGTCGTGCATTAAAAACGTGGTTGTTCAGGCAGGCATTTGGGGTGGGCTAGGGTATTTTTTTAAAAAAAAAATTATGGTAAAATTTTATTGTTTTAAATTGTTTTATGGTGGGTTGTACATCGCCCAGAGTGGCTGGGTGACCAGTCAGATGGGCGATTAATAAATTTAATAAATAAATAAATAAATAAAATAAAGTGGTATTAAAACACACACACAATATAATATAAAAACCAATGTTTGGGGCACATATGTGTTACAGAGCTAGTCATCACAAAGAGTAAAGGAGAGCAAAAAGGTTGCTCTGCCTCTCCTTCCCATCAGCTTCCATGGAAAGCTCACCTGCAGAATGGGGCAAATCATTCTATTGATTTCCATAGGATTCAATTGGTTTAACTCCAAGTACTTCGGCTTAGTTATGATACAGTCCTACTGCAAGTTTCTAGTGTAGCATTCTGTGTGAACAGAATGCTGGACTAGATGGACCCTTGGTCTGACCAAGCATGGCTCTTCTTAAGGTTTTCCACCACTACATTGTGACTGGAATTATTCCTGTGGAGAGATCCATATGGACCTGAAAATGCACATGAATTTCGTGGGAAAGATGTGTCAGCAGAATACTAAACTTTTGCTGGATCTAGTATGAGGATAACACAGATACTATATGGAATGGTATTCATTTTATAGGTATAGCTGTGAATTGCAATTTATTGTGGACAAATCAAGGTGACAGAAATACATTTTAATAGTGTAATCCTAAAACTTGCTCTGCTGGCTCATAAACATTTAGGATTAGGTGAGCTTAAACTTAAATTTGTGCAAAACATGCTATGCTATTATGCTAGGGTGTCATAACAGCTTCCTAGGCAAATGTACCACTACAAGTATTTATGGCTACGGGTGATAATGTTTCATTGCTATGAAACTGTTGCAATTAAAAGCTGTTCAAGTTAAACATTTTAGTGACTGAAATTTATATTTTTAAAAAATCCATTTGAGTTTCCCGAGGGTACCTTTTTCAATACCTCAGGCGTAAGTCTTACAAGATTTCAGTATTCCTTTTACTCAGTAGTCCTTTATGTTCCCTGTGGTCAGAACTAGGGTTTTTCATGAGTCACCCTAGAATGTAGCAATCAATATCTCCTTTAGGGCACCACATACATTTGCAAAAATAAAGGTGTACTCTGTGATTAATGTTGCTGAAGAATTTGTGGGCAACATTTTTTTTTAAAGTAGCAAAGCTAAACATAGTGGGCTATAATAGTGTCGAACTTTACAGCTACCTGTTTTGATATTTATAACCTGTTGTAATTTATCATAATGTCCATTTTTAGTTGCATTCTCAGTAAGACATTATGCTCAAAGTTTACATTTAATCTGGATGAAGTAAATATGAAGACATTCCATGACTACGTATTAGAGAATTACAGGCTTGGTAAAATAATGCTCCATTACCATTGCCTGAAAAAGGCAAAAAAGATCGTTTGAGGAAACTGATGGGTTTACTTAGAAGAGCATACAAAAATATTTGTATAAGGAAAAAGTGCTGAGAGTTCCAGAGTTCCATTTGCATTGGGCAAATACAGAAAAGAAAGAAAAAACTTGATGGAGCAAATTTTTCACACATCCCTAATCATGAGCTGTTGATGTGATTTCAGGACATAGGAAGGAATCATGTCATCACCAGTAAGGGATTCACTACCTTTGTGGCAAGGAAGTCTCAGAAGTGATGATGGATGATGCCTCATTCATTTATTTCCTTATTTTTAATTCATTTAAGAAAATTTCTACTCTATCTTTCAGCCTCCAAAAGGCAGCTTCCAGATTCATAACACAAAAATACAATAAAAATAATGGATTAACATACATACAATAGATCACACAATTGGGTCCATTTAAAAATACATCTCCAAGCAGGAGATTAGAATAGGTTTATGGCATAGCAGAATGAAAAGGGGGGGGGGCAATCAAACCTTTTTGGGGAGGGAGTTCCACAATCTGGGTGCCTGCTCTCATGTCCCCAATAAGTGCACCTCCAAAGGTGGTGGAACATGAAGCAGGGCCTCAGATGTTGAACGCTGTGCTTGAGCAGGCTCATGTGGGTGGGTGTGGCCCTTCAGATAACCTGGTCCCAAGCCATTTAGGGCTTTATAGGTGATAACCAGCACTTTGAATTGTACCAGGAAATGAACTGGAAGCTATTGCAAATGAAAAAGAAATGTTGTAATATGTTCTGAAAAGCGAACACGAGGAACCACTCTGGCTGCTGCGTTTTGCAGCCACTAGAATTTCCAAACACTCCCTGAGGGCTACTCCATGTAGAATGCATTGCATTAGTTCAATCTGGATACTGAGTTGACAGGGTGTGAGTGACAGTGGCATGCATGATCCAGGAAAGGGTACTGCTGGCACACAAACTGAAGCTGAGCAAAGGCATTCCTGGCCACAGTTGCCACCTGGATCCAAGACAGGATCCAAGAGTGCTCCCAAACTGCAGAGCTGATACTTCAAGTGGAGTGCAACACCGGCCAGCACAGGGCATATTTTCAAGCCCAGATCAGCTGTCCTACTGACCAAAAGCACTCCATCTGCATCAAGCCTCAGCTTTTTAGCCCATAGCTATGCACAACTGCTCCCAGACGCCAGTTCAAAATTCCCACAGCTTCCATCACATTATAAGCAAAGGGTATCATCTGCATATTGATGACACCCAGTTCCAAATCTCCAGATGACCTCCAGTGGTTTCATGTCAATGTTCAGTAGTATGGGGGACAAGATAAAACCTGGTGGAGCCCCACAAGGCAAAGGCTATGGGGTTGAGCAGTATTCCTCTAGCAGCACCTTCTGGGACCTGCCAGCCAATCAAGACCAGAGCCATCATCACCTATGAGATCTTCATACTCAGTCCTTTTTCTGTTCAATGTATATATAAAACATGCAACGATAACCTTGGTTTAGAGGTTCAAACACCACTATTCTAATAACTGTTTCTCTTCTCTATCTGAACCAAGCCCTGCACTCTCAGTATTTGCTTGCTGTCCATGTTCAGCAACTGGATTCAAGGGAACTGATGAGGACTATGAAGCACATGGTCTTCAATGTCTATATACTAATGCCCAGAGTATGGGAAACAAACAGAACGAACTTAAACTCTTAATACAAGAGGGAAATTATAATTTGATAGGTATAACTGAGACTTAGTGGGATGACTCTCATGACTGGAATACAGCAATTGAAGGATATAACGTGTTCAAAAAGAACAGGAGGAACAGAAAGGGAGGTGGGGTTGCACTATATGTGAAAAATACATATCTCTGCACAGAAATACAGGAGGATGAGCTTGGTAGCCCCATCGAGAGCATCTGAGTTGAAATAAATGGAGCAAAGAATAAAAGGAACCTGGTGGTCGGAGTCTACTACCGGCCACCCAATCAAGGAGAAGACGAGGATGAAACTTTTGAAAAGCAAACAGCCAAGGAAGCATGATGTAGCAGTAATGGGGGACTTGAATTTCCCCGATATTTGTTGGGAGACAAATTCTGCAAAACATGGCCCCTCCACGAAATTCCTGACTTGTCTGGCAGATAACTTCCTCCTACAGAAAGTAGAGGAAGGAACTAGAGGATCAGCTATCCCTGACTTGATCCTAACCAACAGAGATGACTTAGTGGATAAGGTAGCAGTTACAGGAACTCTGGGGGAAAGCGACCATGTTGCCTATCACAGCATGACCCCCCCAAAAATCGGCATACGCAAATGGCGGCAGCTACAGCGGCCGCCATTTGCGTTCCCTATTTTTCACCTACGTAAATATTTATTTAGGCAATTATGGTGGAAAAAAAGGGAACTGCAAATAGTGTAGTGGGCGCTATTTGCGGTTCCCTTTTTTTTGCTGTAATTGCCTATGTAAATTAGGGATGGCGGAGAATTTCTCCACGAATCTCCAGGAGGCCGAATGCCATATATATATGACCTAAATCATATCCTTTATGAATATACAGTGGAGGTGAGGAATAGATTTCAGGGATTAGACCTGATAGACAGAGTGCCTGAGGAACTATGGACGGAGGTCCATAACATTGTTCAGGAGGCAGCAACGAAATCCATCCCCAAGAAAAAGAAATGCAAGAAAGCAAAGTGGCTGTCTGATGAGGCTTTACAAGTAGCTGAGGAAAGAAGGGAAGCGAAAAGCAAGGGAGAAAGGGGAAGATATATCCAACTGAATGCAGAGTTCCAGAGAATAGCAAGGAGAGACAAGAAGGCCTTCTTAAATGAACAATGCAAAGAAATGGAGGAAAATAATAGAATGGGAAAGATTAGAGATCTTTTCAAGAAAACCGGAGATCTCAGGGTTTTGTGCAAAGATGGGCATGATAAAGGACAAAGAAGGCAGGGACCTAACAGAAGCAGATGAGATTAAGAAGAGGTGGAAAGAATACACAGAAGAACTATACAGGAAAGATCTGAATGTCCCTGATAGCCATGATAGTGTGGTCACTGAACTTGAGCCGGACATCCTAGAGAGTGTAGTCAAGTGGGCATTAGGAAGCATTACTAACAACAAAGCTAGCAGAGATGACAGTATTCCAGCTGAGCTATTTAAAATCCTAAAAGATGATGCTGTTAAAGTGCTCCACTCAATATGCCAACAAATTTGGAATACTCAGCAGTGGCCACAAGACTGGAAAAGGTCAGTGTACATTCCAATTCCAAAGAAGGGCAACGCCAAAGAGTGTTCAAACTACCGCACAATTGCGCTTATTTCACGTGCCAGCAAGGTGATGCTCAAAATCCTACAAGCTAGGCTTCAGCAGCATGTAAACCGAGCACTACCGGAAGTACAAGCAGGGTTTCGAAGAGGCAGAGGAACTAGAGATCAAATCACCAACATTCGCTGGATCTTGGAGAAAGCAAGAGAATTCCAGAAAAACGTCTATTTCTGCTTCATTGACTATGCTAAAGCCTTTGATTGTGTGGATCACAACAAACTCTGGCAAATTCTTAAAGAGATGGGAGTACCAGACCACCTTACTTGTCTCCTGAGAAACCTGTATGAGGGTCAAGAAGCAACAGTAAGAACTGGACATGGAACAACCAATTGGTTCAAAATTGGGAAAGGAGTACGACAAGGCTGCATATTATCACCCGGCTTATTTAACATTTATTTATTTATTTATTTATTTATTTATTTAACAATATTTATATACCGCTCCTCATCAGAAGATTTCGGAGCAGTGAACAACATAAGAATAAAATAATGGTTAAAACAGTTTAAAAAGTTAAAACATTTTTAAAAAGACAAATCCCAGCGAAGTGGAATTCAACAACCCACGGCTGGTCATGCAAGGAAGGCCTCTTGAAAGAGCAACGTCTTCAGGAGGCGCCAGAAAGAACACAATGTTGGCGCCTGCCTGACCTCTAAAGGCAGGAAATTCCATAGGAAGGGGGCCACCACGCTGAAGGCTCTTCTCCTGGTGGACTCCAACCGGGCCATAGGTCCATGTGGAACCACCAGGAACATGCCCTCTGATGACCTCAGTGACCGGGCAGGTTGGTAGGGAAGTAGGCGCTCTCTCAGGTATCCTGGTCCCAAGTTGTTTAGGGCTTTGTACGCTAGTACTAATACCTTAAACCCGGCCCGGTAGCGAATAGGCTGCCAGTGCAGTTCCCTCAGCAAAGGAGTTATACACTGAAAAGGGGCAGCTCCCGACAACAGCCAAGCTGCTGCATTCTGCACTAGCTCCAGCTTCCGGACCAGCCTTAAGGGCAGCCCCACATAGAGTGCATTGCAGTAATCCAGTCTTGAGGTTACTAATGCCTGTACCACCATGGTCAAGCTATCCCTGTCCAGGAGAGGCCGTAGCTGGTGAACCTGCCAAAGCTGGTAAAAGGCACTCCGAGCTGCCGCGACCACTTGGGCCTCCAGCGACAATGATGGATCTAGGAGTACCCCCAGAATACGGACCTGATCTTTCAGAGGGAGTGCAACCCCATCCAAAACAGGCAATGAGCCTATCTCCCGGACCCTGGAACCACTCACCCACAGGGCTTCCATCTTGCCAGGATTCAGCTTCAGTTTATTGGCCCTCATCCGGCCCATCACTGAATCTAGGCACTGATTCAGGACTTGCACAGCCTCTCCTGATTCAGATGTCACAGGGAGATAGAGCTGCGTGTCATCAACATACTGATGGCATTTAGCTCCAAATCCCCTAATGACCGCTCCCAGCGGCTTCATATAGATGTTAAACAACATTGGGGACAGGCTGGTACCCTGTGGCACCCCATAGCTCAATTGCCAAGGGGCTGAGGAATAGTCACCCAGTGTTACTTTCTGAAATCGGCTCCGTAGGTAGGACTGGAACCACTGTAGCACAGTGCCTCCAATACCCATCCCACGGAGTTGATCCAGGAGGATATCATGGTCAATGGTATCAAAAGCCGATGAGAGATCGAGCAGAATTAACAAGGTTGCACTCCCCCTGTCCCTCTCTCGATGAAGGTCATCCGTCAGGGCAACCAAGGCCGATTCAGTCCCATAACCAGAATGAAACCCAGACTGAAATGGGTCTAGATAATCAGTATCCTCCAAGAGTGTCTGCAATTGGTTCGCCACAACCCTCTCAAGTACCTTCCCTAGAAAAGGGGTATTTGCGACTGGGCGGTAGTTGTCTAATACCGTTGGGTCCAGAGTGGGCTTCTTCAGGAGTGGCCACACTACTTCCTCCTTACGGACAGCAGGGACCACCCCTTCCCGTAGGGAAGCATTTATCACTCCCTGGACCCACCCAGTCCTACCCCTTCGGCTAGCTCTTATTAGCCAGGAGGGACAGGGATCAAGAGGGCACGTGGTCAGTCGCATTATTGCAAGCATCTTGTCCACATCATCGGGCTGTAACAACTGGAACTGATCCCACAAAATCGGGCAGATGGTGGCATCAGACACCTCGATTTTGTCCTCAAAGTGCAATGCAAAAAGGTCACAACAGGTCCTTGACAGGGCCAGGGCTCCATTTACTGGGGAAGATGTTAACAAATGCTGGACCACCCAGAAGAGCTCCATTGGATGGCTACTTGAGGACTCAATGGAGGCAGCAAAATAAACCTTCTTTGCTGCCCACACTGCCACACAATAGGCACGATTATGCACTCTAGAGCATGCTCGGTCATCTTCACTTCAAGTCTTGCGCCATTTGTGCTCCAGCCGACATCCAGCCTGTTTCATTGACCGCAGCTCCCCAGTATACCAGGGAGCAGAACAGGCTCCACAGTGCCAGAGAGGGCACTCAGGTGCGATCATGTCGATGGCCCTCTGCATCTCACTGTTCCACGATCCGCCTAAGGTAAGTCCCCGGGGGGGGCGTTCCCCCACTGATTTCGGGGGGCTGAATGCGCTGGCATTCAGCCTCCCCGAGATCCGTGGCGGAACTTTCGTACATCCCTACATGGTTGTCATGGAGGCCATGAAGTCCTGAGCTGGAACTCCGGAGACAGCCTCAGCATGGAAGTTGAAGTCACCCAGAACCAATGTCCTGGGTTCCTCCAACACCTAGGGATGTACGAAAGTTCCGCCACAGATCTCGGGGAGGCCGAATGCCAGCGCAAATCGGCCTCCTCTGAAATCGGTGGCGGAACGGCCCCCCACCCCCCCGCCCCACCCCGGGATGGGACTTACCTTAGGTGGATCGTCCTGGCGGCAGCGGCTCCTGTGGTGGGGCGGCGGTGGCAGCTGTGGCGGCCGGTCTTCCGACCAGCTGCCGCTGCCGCCATTTCCAGGTAAACAAAAAACAAACAAACAAAAAGTGATAGGCTACGTAAAGATTTACATAGCCTATCACGGCTAGATTTTTAAAAAAGACCGTGATAGGCTACATAAATGTTTACGTAGCCTATCACGGCTGATTTAAAAAACAAACAAACGCGCGTACGCAATGGTGGCGCCCATGGGCACCGCCATTTGCATTCCTTATTTTGGCACGTCTTAGTCTACGTAAACATTTACGTAGACTAAGACAGCGAAAATAAGGGGAACGAAAATAGCGTAGACACTATGCTATTTGCGTTCCCCTTATTTCCGCCGTCTTAGTCTACATAAATGTTTACGTAGACGAAGATGTGCCAAAATAAGGAATGCAAATAGCGGTGCCCATGGGCGCCGCCATTTGCGTACATGCGTTTTTTTGTTTTAAATCAGCCATGATAGGCTACCTAAACATTTACGTAGCCTATCACGGCTGACTGCAGGGATGCAAACGGCAGCGGCTACAGCCACCGCAATTTGCGTCCCTGCTAGCCAGCGGCCGGATGTTCGGCCGCTGGCGGAGCCAGCTGGTGGCTCCACAGAATCCCTGTGGAGCGGACCGGAGCCGGCCGGCCAGGATTCCGGCGGGGAGGAACGGAGCACCTCCCCCCCCCAGCATCAGCATAATCCGCGGAAAGGCAAGTCACTTTCGTACATCCCTACCAACACCACACTTGCAACTGCGTCTGCCAGCTCAGTCAGGGAGGATGCTGGGCAGCAGGGTGGGCGGTATACCAGCAGCATCCCCAATCTGTCTCTATGGCCCAACACCAGGTGCAACCCCTCAAGGCCTGCTCCAAGGTGGAGTGGTCTCCTGGTAATATGTAGAGTACATCATGAGAAACGCCGGGTTGGATGAATCACAGGTCGGAATTAAGATTGCCGGGAGAATTATCAACAACCTCAGATACGCAGACGATACCACCCTAATGGCAGAAAGCGGAGAGGATCTAAAGAGCATCTTGTTGGGGGTGAAAGTGGAGAGTGCAAAAGCTGGTTTGAAACTCAACATTAACAAAACGAAGATCATGGCATCTGGCCCCATCACTTCCTGGCATATAGAAGGGGAAGAAATGGAAGAAGTGACAGATTTACTTTCTTGGGCTCCAAGATCACCACAGACTGTAGCCATGAAATTAAAAGATGCTTGGTCCTGGGGAGGAAAGCTATGGCAAACCTAAACAGCATAGTAAGAAGCAGAGATATCACCTTGCCGACAAAGATTCGTTTAATCAAAGCTATGTTTTTCCCAGTAGCAACGTATGGCTGTGAGAGCTGGACTATAAGGAAGGCTGAGCGCCGAAGAATTGATGCCTTCGAACTGTGGTGCTGGAGAAGACTCTTACGAGTCCCCTGGACTGCAAGGAGGTCAAATCAGTCAATCCTAAAGGAAATCAACCCTAAGTGCTCATTGGAAGGACAGGTACTGAAGCTGAAGCTCAAATATTTTGGTCACCTAATGCGAAGAGAAAAGTCACTGGAAAAGACCCTGATGCTGGGAGAGATTGAAGGCAAAAGGAGAAGGGGACAGCAGAGGATGAGATGGCTAGATAGCATCACCGATGCAATGAATATGAATTTGAGCACACTCCAGGACAGAGCAGAGCACAGGAAGGCCTGGCGTGCTATGGTCCATGGGGTCATGAAGAGTTGGACACGACTTAACGACTGAACAACAACAGAAAAGTGTGCATTTTGGGTGTGCACTTAAAAAATGTGCACTTAAATGCACACTTTTTCGATTTGAAAAGGGGAAAAAACAATGCTCGCATTTGGGAATGGGAACAACATGAACCAAGCTCAGAGGTGTAAACAGAAGAATTTTGATGAACTCAAGCCTCACTGATTCTCCCATCCCAAATTCTGGGAGCCTTTTTGGCTGAAGAGTGGGGTAGAAATGCTTTAAATAAATAAATATAAATAAATGATGGAAAACCTTTCACATCTGTGAATAAAGCTGTACAGCTGAAGGATGATGATGCAGATGATTATGATGCTGATGCAAACCTCCATGGGACAAATGTAAATGCCATCAAATGTAGATTGGAAAAAAACCCAAAGACCACTCTATAAAGAACAGTCATGAATGTGCCTACAGGAGCATGGATTAGGTAAATTTATGTAAATTATTTCCATCTCAAAGGTTGCTGTTTTTATTATCATCAGAGTACAGGAATTGCCATAGACAAGAAATAGCCAACAGTCAAATTACTGTGGTTACCTGTTTGGGTACATTCCACTTCTGCAGAGGAAGTCAAAACGTTCCTAAAAAACCGCAAGGTCATTTTTTAAAACTTTTATTCCCACTACATTACAATTGTCCATAAGCAAGAGGACCGTACACTCCATAATTGTTATAGTGGACACTCTGCTGACTGTTGCTGTTCACATTCAAAGAATGAGAGACTGAAGCAGCTGCCCAAGAGGTTAATTAAAAGCAATGGATAAAAGGAACGGGGGAGGGGCAGGGGAGAGAAAGAAGATTCACCAAAAAGCCAATGCAGGAATCACAAATCCAAAAATAAGTCAGAGGGAAAGAGATGGCCAATTATTTGTGGGAGAGAAAGAGCTTGTTTGGTACATACTTTCAGGCTGAACACCTCTCAGGCGCAGTTCCACCACTGAAATCAGACGAGAATAAAAATTCTTCCAAGTAGCAACTCTCAAGAATGAAACAATAAATGGTGTGAACTTGCTCTGGACTTTGTCAAGAAATGTAAATGATTTATTTACTTCCCAGACAGCTGTTCAGTTGTTTTCATCTAGAACTCATTTTTCTTTTTCATATCCTCCTGTTTATATCACGGGGGGCAGGGGGGAGGTACTTCTTTATAACTTCCTCACTTGCTGGTATTTTGCATATAGCAATACATAATAGACACAGTGTAACTGTGCCCTTTAAAAATGGAAAATTAACAAGGCCTCACCTGTTTGCATTGCTTCACTTGTCCTGGCATTCAGAAATTAGAAGATGTCACTTCCTGTGTATCCACTACCCCTTCCTGGTAATTCTTCCTTCCTTGACCTAACTTCTTTACACTCTATCACTTCTATTAGCAACCTCAGCTGGTGAGTGCCACCAGGATTGCGGTATCCTATTATACACCACTGTTAATGTAAATTGCATTGCACTGGCATAATTGGCCTCTAGCGCAATGCCAATAGTGTTTGCTAGTGCAGCAAGTTTTCCCGAGGAAACCCGTCATGCCAGTAAACCCTACTGGCATTGCACTAGCGGTTGCTTATGCTAGCGCAATGTAATTTACATTAGCGGTAGTGCTGAATAGGATACGGCCATATAAGATAATTGACATTAGTGGTGGTACTGAATAGGATACTGCCATATATATGGATGACACAGACATACACACACACACACACACACACACACACCTACCTAAGGGATTAGAAAGATGGATGGAGAGATGGATGGATGGATGGACGGATGGACGGACAAACAGACCATCCTAACTAAGGGATTTTTAAAAAACCAAAGCACAGCACAAGAAGGACTGAGCATGCTCAGTAGCCACAAAATTTGAGCAGGGGTGGGTGACTTCAGGAGGTCCAAGGCCATTTGAAATAAAATAAAAATAACCAGTTTGCCGCTGAAATCCAGCAGCAAATACTCCATAGTGCTCAATGGCACTAGCTCTGTAGGCACTATGGAGTGCCATTTTGTCCCTTGGGGAATTTTTCTTTAAAGTCATGTTTTGGTTGGGGGCAGTGGGGGCCACATACAGCCCACAGGCCATGTGTTGCCCACCCCTGATGTAGAGTGTGCATTGTAAAAGAAAAGCAGAATGAGGGAAGGGAGGAGTGGAATGGCCTGCTTAGAGGGAATTGCTGGCTGGAACTCTGAACAGGACCACTTCCTAGTTTTGCTGCAAATCCACTTGGGTACTTCCATTTCTGTAAACCTACAATACTAGGATACACAACCTCACATTGTCAGCAGTATTTAAAAACCAACCAACAAAACATATTGCCAATATTCTTCCGATTAATTGGGCTGGAGAGAAGGATGGAATCTGAGGCAGCTGATTGATCTTTGATTTTATTTTTTATTTTTTTTAGCATTTGCAAAACTTTCTCTATACTCTACTCAGTTTCAGTTATAGGCAAACTGCCCCCAAAGAGGGTTATCACATTCCATGGATTTCACTGGAACATATGTAAAAATGCCTATTGGATACTTTTGTGCTATGGAATGTGAATGGAATGGAATTTTGTGCTACACAATGGAATGGAATGTGATCGGAATGGAATTTTGTGCTACACAATGGAATGGAATGTGATCAACCTTTCCTGCTGTTAAGAGTTGCTTCCACATTAGCCCTTTGGTCTGAAATTACCATCCTTTATTCACTTAGGCCTATGGCAAACTCAGGGGCAGACTGGGAGGAGAAGATAGCCTCTATCTTGGCCTCCATGTTCCACCCTCCTCTGTATTTTGGCTAGATGGGCTTTTCTTGATCTAGCTGGGGCATGTTGGAGTCGGAGGGAAGGAGGCTGGGGAAGCCTCAGGATACGTCATATCCCAGCTTCCCCTGCCCACCAGCACACCCCTTTACCCCCTCTCCAAGGTCACCTTTCCAGCTGGCACAGTTCTCTCCATGTTGCCTGCAAGTGGGAGGGGGAAGGGGCAGGGAGCATGGATTCCTCAAACCACAGTTGGAGCACTCGGATCCAGGAAACCAAATTAGCCTATGGCCCTCCAGACTCTTGTCTAAGGGCCACAGGATTGCTCTCTTATTTTTTAAACTAGGGATCCACAGAATGTTGTCAGTGTTTTCAGAGTTGTCCTCTCATGATTTTTCAGACTTGATGTGTGGTAATCCACCCCCTCTTCCCAATTCTCAGTTGCAATACCAGACTGTCCAGTGAGGTCAGGCAAAACTCTATTGAGGCTTTTCAGGGAAATTGTTCCTTTAAATTGAAAGCTTCCTGTTTGCATGGTCAGCCTATTTCATAGCTATAAAGAAAAAATAGGCGTGAAATGGAAAGTAATCAGTAATTTGTAAATGTTCCTCCATGGGAAAAGAAAAGTTATTAAATATGGGACATTTAATCACTAATTGCTAGCTGCACTAAGCAGGAAAACAATAAAATGGGCTGATCCTGTGAAAAGGAAGATTTCAATTAACAATTGGCTGATTGTGAGAAAGCAACACCTCAGCCGCATCAACAAGTTCTGGTGCAGAAACCCTCATTGAATCCATTATTATCAGGCATAGGGTTGTGCAAACTAGGGATGTACGAAAGTCACTTACCTTTTCTCAGGGGTGCTTCGCAGTGGGGGGGAGGTGCTTCGCTTCTCCCCCTGAAGTTCAGGCGAGGGGGGGGAGCCGTCCTGCCTCACCCGGCCGAAATTCAGGCCGGGGAGAAGCACCCCGTCTCCCCGGCCACGAAACAAAGTGTTAAAAAAAAACACAACCGTGATAGGCTACGTTAATCGTTACGTAGCCTATCACAGCAAGATTTCCAAAGTCAGCCGTGATAGGCTACGTAAATCGTTATGTAGCCTATCACGGGTGACTTTGAAAAAAAAAAGCGCGTACGCAAATGGCGGCGGCCTATGGGCGCCGCCATTTGCGTTCCTTATTTGGTCCCGATAGTCTACGTAAATCTTTACGTAGACTACCGGGACCAAATAAGGAACGCAAATGGTGGCGCCCATAGGCCGCCACCATTTGCGTACGCGCTTTTTTTTTTTTCAAAGTCACCCGTGATAGGCTACGTAACGATTAACGTAGCCTATCACGGCTGACTTTGGAAATCTAGCCGTGATAGGCTACGTTAATCGTTACATAGCCTATCACTTTTTCTTTTTTTTTTAACACTTTACTTTGTAATGGCGCCCCCACCCCCGACGAAAGGCCGACGAACCGCCGCCGGCACCCGCCGCCGGGAGGGACATTCGCCAAAGGTAAGTCCCATCCCGGGGGGGGCAGGGGGGTGGCGGAGAATTTCACCGTCGATTTTGGGGGCCCAAATGCATTGGCACTTGGCCCCCCGAAGATTCGGGGAGAAATTCTCCACCATCCCTAGTGCAAACCCACTGTCAGGAGCGCCCTAGCGGCCTCTTTCAGTAGACTGAAAGATCCAACTCAAGACACAGACGAAAGGATTATTTTCAAGGCTTTAATCCTTTTACAACTTAATGACTCTTTCAGATGCTAATCACCAGCGACTAAGCAAGGAACAGCAGAGTACCCTATGCTCCGAGTAGGCAGTTGATCCCTGTTTGAAGGAGAGACACTTGAAGACCCTGAACTTATGGGCTAGGGAGAGATCCTCCCTCTTTCCCTTGGGTCCACGGGAGGCGGCCGTTGCTTGCATGCCAAACGAGCACTACTACTCCTTTCTGCGCCCTCCATCGCTCGTCGCTCCCTGCGTCTGCGTCGAGCATCTAGCAACCCCTGTTCCCACACTTTCTCACTGCTAGGATCACTATCTATTTCAGGAATGCCGGCAGGAGGAATCTCCTCCAGCTGCTGTGCCTGTGAGGGGTGAGCTGGCTCCTCTCCCACGGATTGCTGATCCTCCTCAGAATCAGAACTGCTCTGGGGTTCTATCGGCTCAGTTTCCACCCTGACACCCACCCCCGTCCAATTTCTCCGGGTGCCTGCCCAGCTCCTGCCCCGCTTGCCTGGCCCCAGACCATGCGTGAGCCCCTCCCACACTCAGCAAGAGGCCACACTCAGCCCGGCAGCCTCATCGAGCTCCGTGGTTACCATTTTTTGAACAACAAAATGGCAATCACAAATATTCACATATGCAACTATGTGCATTTCTGAGTTTGCCATTTTATGTTTCAAAAAATGGCAACCGCAGAGCTCAACGAGGCCACTGGGGTGAGTGTGGGCTGCTTCACCAAGCACAGAGAAGGGGTGAGTGGGGGCAAGTGCTCAGCAAGCGGGGCTCAGGGGTGATTAGGTAAGGGGGTTCCACCAGATTCCCAGATGGAATCAGGTGCCTGCGCCATCTCTAATCAGGCAGCACCAGCCCCCCCCCCAATGCTACAGGTTTTGCCATAGCAGTGATAAAAGGAGCCAAATGCTATCCATCCCCATAGCCTGCTAGAGGTACCAAACAAAGCTTTGCTTGCAGTTGCTGCTGGCCAAAATATCGAGGGTCAGAACCTGGAATACCATTTTAGCTGCAAAGCTGTGTACATTGTTTTTGTTTGCTGCTACAGTTAAAATAGGAGGACCAAGTTTCCAGACATCTGCAAAGAACTTGATGATGCTCCTGCTCCTTGGCAGCTCCCAAGTTTGTCTGTTTGTTTTTGTTTTCTAAGGGATTAGCATTTTGAGGAGCCAGAGGTAAGTTGCTCTCCTTCTCCTCGCCCACTGTTATTCTGAGAACTGCTAATAAGTTCATGCTGCAATAAACAGGGGAAGCAAAAAAAATTATCTCTGAAACAATGTGGTCAAGTCGTTCCGAAGATCACGTATTTTTTCTGCAGCATGCGGCATCAACTGCAATTTTTCACCCACAGGGCTAAGTTGCCTTGCACAATGTATCTTCTTTAGCAGAATAAGCATCCTTCCAACCCAACTACTGATTTAGTACCTCTGATGTTAGTCAACCTATATCACCTTAAATGCAAGTTGACCAAAAACATCTGGAGAGGGCAGTTAGAACTTGCAGAAATCGCAGGCTTAACATTTAAGAACTACAACTGGGTTAGGACTAAAATATGTGTGTGTCTTTCAGCCCAGACTCCACTGGCTTTATATGGGACTATAAGTTTAGACCCAGTTCCGAGAGACACATGAGGTATCTTCATTTTTGGTAGGCTTTGGGTTTTTTTCTTCTGGAAAATACCTTATACATTGCTAAAATGGGAGTAAGCATGCTTAATTTGTTGTCCCAGAGAGTTGGCATTGGTTTGGATCACACTGCAAAACTTGTGAAACATAAAACAAGCAAGTAGGAAAGAGCAAAGACACTGCTTCACAAAATATCCTTTGTTCATTCCTTTGCCAAGAGTACTTTGCTTTTAATTATTTATCATAATGCTACATAGCTGTTTTCTCATTTTCTTTCTGCAGTTTTGGTAATGTGATCTCACTCAACAACATGCTGCAATTTAATATTTTGGGGTGGAAAGAGACTGTAGTCTTTTGCATTGAAATTATGAGATGTTTGGATAAAGTTGAATGAAAAGAGATGCAATAGTTTCAGATTTTTTTTCCAGACATATAAGCACACCTTCCATTTCCTTTTTCCATTACACAAATAGCTTGTGAATCAGAAAGATGCAAGAGAAAACACAAAAGAAGAAAACAGCAAACTAATAACTTTAAAGGAGGGGAAACCTTCAACATCGTACTCAGTACCTGAATGGTTTAGTGGTTTTCCCTATGTTCTTCAGTTTAAGCTGAAATTTTGCAAGAAGCAGCTCATGATCTGAGCAACAGTCAGCTCCAGGTCTTGTTTTTACTGACTGTATAGAGCTTCTCCATCTTTGGCTGCAAAGGACATAATCAATCTGATTTCGATATTGAACATCTGGTGATGTCCATGTGTAGAGTCGCCTCTTGTGCTGTTGGAAAAGAGTGTTTGCTATGATCAGCGTGTTCTCTTGGCAAAACTCTATTAGCCTTTGTCCTGCTTCATTTTGTACACCAAGGCCATGCTTGCCTGTTATCCCAGTGATTTCTTGACTTCCTACTTTAGCATTCCAATCCCCTATGATGAAGAGGACATCTTTTTTTGGTGTTAGTTCTAGAAGGTGTTGTAGGTAGGGATGTACGAAAGTCACTTACCTTTCATGGATGATGTTTATGGTGGGGGGGAGGCATTCCCTTCCTCCTCCCCGGAATCCTCCGCGGCCAGCTGTGCTCCGTGGCAGCTCCGCAGATTCACTTCAGATTTCCAGGCTAATGTGAGGGAAGGGGGAGCCATGGGCCATTGGAGGCACGGCCAGAAGGATGGCTCTGCAGCCCCTTTCTACCTGCATTGCCTGTTCACACAAGTAGCCAAGTGGTGTGCTAAAGGGGCATGGAGCAGGAATGGAATAACTCTCAAGACAGAGCTATTCTTTATTTATAAAGATGGGAGAGCTTTCCAAAGCTCTCCCTGATTTAACTTGGGTTCGATCCAAACTCTTGCCCCTCAAAAAAAAAAAAAAAAGAGATAGAGAGAAAAGGAAGAGCCAAATCAATTTTCCAAACCAAATCAGTGGCTCAGAGAAATGTCCACACCCATCCATGCCAGATGTCCCTGTCCCCACCCTTTTCAGCTCTCCAAAACACACCTTTCCCTCCCCTCCTCTGGCATGTTATGGTGGCAGCAACAGCAGAAGTGGTGTATGTGCAGGGAGGAGTGTGTGTGTGTGGGGGGGTGCCTTTTCCTCCCTCTCCCTCAGTTGCCCCCAACATGCTGATTAACAGTGTTCCAGGAAGCAAAGCCCAGGGATTATGGGAGATGGGATTCTCCCAAGGGCTGCTGCAGTTACATGGCACCACCAGCCCACTGCTGCCCATTGCCAAGAATCTCATGAGGGCTCATGGACAGGCACCCTGAGATAGAATAGGGCCCACCAGAAGGTGCTATGCTGAGGGCTAGGTATGTCAGAGAAATCCGAAACTGATTCAAATGACTTCAGATTTCTATGAATTCGACCTGCAGATTCCACAGTGGATCAGCACTTTCTGAGTTGTGCAGATTCCGTGGACTTGCGGAACATTTTTTCGCTTACTAGAATTGTATGCAAATTTAGTTGTACGAAAATATGGAAGTTACGGGAAAATATGCAAATATCTACACCATTTTCTTTTCTAAAAAGCACGTTTCATACATCTCTAATCCCTTTTCAGCCTCCGTTGTGTTGTACTCTTTTTTGTGCTCGCTGCTCACTGAGCTAAGAAAAATATGCCAAATATTATGTGCCTGTGAAAGTTATGTAAATTGCAGCTGACTCTTTTGCATACTTTTCTGAATGGGGAAAAAACCCCAATTCTGTCAGTGAGCGGCCAATGGAATGAAAAACACTGGACAATCCATGAAACCCATGTGGAATGGATTACACATAATCTGTACATCCTTGCTGAGGGCCCACTCAAACCTGAAGCCATCCCTGACAGGTGGTCTGGAAATGGGAAAGAATCAGCTCTAATCTTGTAATGTCTGCATGAATGGTGTCGTTAGGTCATTACACCTCTTTAAAAAAGAAATCCAAACTCTTGTTCCTTCCACACTGTAAGAGTTCTCAGAACAAACAGCAGGTATGTTCTATGCAGTCGCTCCCATGTATAGGGGAATATCTTAGGATGGGTTGGGGGACTCACAATGAACCAGGCTATATAGCAGGGGTGGGCTTTTATGGCCCTAAGACCACTATGGAACCATCTGAGGCCCGCTGTAATGCACTGGCTAGGCACTTCCAGAATAACATTGCTTGCATCTGCCGTGCAGGACCTAGACTCCAGTATTACTGCAGGTGAATCTGGTGAGGTGTCCAGAGCACAGTCTTGTCCAGTTTTCTTGGATGAGTTTCAATTGGTACAGCTTGAGGATGTGGCAAGGTGCTTGGACAGGTTCATGCACGCACTTGCATGTTGGATCTGTGCTCCTCTTGGCTAATAAAAACTAGCAGGGAGGAAACAGCTGGCTGGGCTAGGGAGGTGATTAATCCCTCCTTGTGAGAGGGAGTGGTATCAGGCTGCCTGAAAGAGGCGGTGGTGATATCATTCCTGACAAAATCCTCCCTAGACCCAGAAAACCTTAATAAATATAGGCCGGTTGCAAATCAGCAAATGTTCCATTCCTGGGCAAGGTCCTTGAGTGAGAGGTTGCCAACCAGCCCCAGACACTCTTGGATGAGACCGATTGTCTGGATCCATTTCAATCGGGGTTCAGGCCAGGTTTTGGCACAGAAACAGCCTTAGTCATCCTGTATGATGACGTATGTTGGGGGAAAGACAGGGGGAGTGTGACCCTGTTGATTCTCCTTGATCTCTCGGTGGCTTTTGATACCATTGACCATGGCATCCTTCTGGGACAGCTCTCTGAGTTGGGAGCGGGAGGCACTGCACTGCAGTGGTTTCACTCCTACTTGCAGGGTCAGCTCCAGGAGGTGGTGTTTGGGGAACATTGCTCAGCCCTGTGGATTCTCCAGTATGGGGTTCCACAGGGGATCAGTTTTGTCCCCCATGCTGTTCAACATCTACATGAAACCATTGAGTGCGGTCATCCGGAGTTTTGAGGCACATTGTCATCAGTACACTGATGACACGCAGCTCTATTTCTCCTTTTCATCTTCATCAGGTGAGGCTGTGGATGTGCTGAATCAATGCCTGGCTGTGACAATGGACTGGATGAGGGCTAATAAACTGAAGCTCAATCCAGACAAGGCAGAGATGCTGTTGACCTTTCCATTCCCTGACTGCCTGTTGGCTGGGGAGGGCAAGGGAGAAAGAGAAAAGAGGGTGGCAGAAAGAGAGAGAAGGAGGTGGCAGAAAGAGAAAAGGGGTGAGCCACTCACTTTTGGCTCTGGCTCTGCTCAGTTCTGGCTTCAGCTCTGCCCATCGCTGACATGAAGATCCTGACAGATTATACATGAGGGAAAGTGGCTCTCAGTAGAAAAAAGGTTGCCCACTCCTGCGTAAGAAGCAGCTAGCTGCAGCCTCTTCTGTGGAGAGAATAAGAAAGAACCACCTCACACATGTGAATATCGCCCCTCACTGTGAACAATACAGGAAGAAGTTAAAAAGGGGTTGGACTTGATGGTCTTATAGGCCCCTTTCAACCCTACTATTCTATGACTATTCTATGACTGAAAAAGCTTTACGTTTTTAAGGGTGCAATCCTATGCATGTTTAGACAGAAAAAAGGCCTAAAAACCCCCTCCCAGACTGGCTGGGGCATGCTGAGAGCTGTAGGCCTTTTTCTGCCAAAGCATTCTTAAAATGCCTTTGTTAGATTGAAGTAACTGTGAGCATGGCCCAAGCCCTGTGGCCTGTGACATTTTGTGCCCTGAATTGACTCTGACTGAACTGCATTGGAAGACAGCAGCAGCCCCCAAATGAAATACTTACATGTATGTTGTGGCAGTAATCTAGATTCAATAGCATCACTATAACTCCTGTGTTTGTGTAGAAAAATAGCGGTTTCCATAGGAACCCATGCCTCCCCCCACCCCTGCGACAATAAGGTCATATTACATTAGGGGGAAAGCTCAAAGGTCACACAGCATGCTGAACAGTTTTTGTTTTTGTTTTTGTTTCAGTCAAACTTGATAACACCTCAGCCTGTCATTGCCTCCTCCTGTGAGCATTGAGTGTGGGTGGTGGTGGGGGCAAAACCCAGTTGCATCAGAAAATGGGATCTGGCCCAGCAGGTCACAAGGCCCTTGCTGGTCCTGCAGAAGCTGTGCAAAGGTTGTCAAGGTGTTGGCACTTATTGTTGTATCTCTTTAATGTAGATCAGCCTTCCCCAACCTGGTGCCCTCCAGATGTTTCGGACTGCAACTCCTATAATTCCCAGCCAGCATGGCCATTGCATTTCTTATTTCTTAATGACTGTGGATAGTCCCCTGAACTGACAGATCTACAGTGGTGGGGGATGACATAAATGCCCTGAAAGGGTGTGTGTGTGTATGAATGAGAGAGAGAGAGAGAGAGAGAGAGAGAGAGAGAGATGATTAGAGCTGTACGCAAATGGCTTCTCAAAATTCTCCAGCCTATTTGTGGGCAGAGAAATTGGTGGGACAATTTCACCCAATTTCTCCTAGGGAAGGAGAAATTCTCCAACAGCTTCTCACAGATTGACAGACAGGACACTCATGCACATTCCTCAGCCACCTCACAAGTAAGGTAAGCGCAAGAACCCCAAGCCCAGCCCATGAGAATTTCTCTGAAATTTCTCTTCCTTTGAAGTTCTTTTTGAAAGCCATTTCTTTTCTATCAAATTGAATGAGAATGGTTGAAAAAATGTGCGAGAAATTTTCAGCATAGCACTACAGATTATGTGAAAGAGATTTTGCAGTTGGAATGGACAGAGACAGAGAGTGCTGAGACTTTCTAGTTGCTGTTACCTGCTATCTGGGGTAGCGGCACAGACTAGGTGGGGCTTATACAAGATGATCACTACTGCCTACTGAAAGAGAGTCTATTTGCTTCCACTATGTTCTGCTTCCCCTTCATGGATCACTGCCTTGTTGTGGCGAAGGGGCTTGCGTAACTCAGTGAAGCCATAAGCTATGCCATGCAGGGCCACCCAAGATGGACAGGTCATGGCGGAGAGTTCTGACAAAATGTGGTCCACTGGAGAAGGAAATGGCAACCCACTCCAGTATTCTTGCCAAGAAAACCCCATGGAACGTATCACAAGGCTAAAAGAGATTATGCCGGAAGATGAGCCCCTCAGGTCGGAAGGTGTCCAATATACTACTGGGGAAGAGCAGAGGGTATTTCCAAGTAGTGCCAGAAAGAGTGAAGTGGCTGGGCCAAAGCCGAAAGGACACTCAGCTGTGGATGTGTCTGGTGGTGAAAAGAAAATCCGATGCTGTAAAGAACAATATTGTTTAGGAACCTGGAATGTCAGATCAGTGAATCAAGGTAAGCTGGAAGTGGTCAAACATGAGATGGCAAGATTGAACATTGACATCTTGGGAATCAGCGAACTAAAATGGACAGGAATGGGCGAATTTAATTCAGGTGACCATTATATCTACTACTGTGGGCAAGAATCCCTTAGAAGAAATGGAGTAGCACTCATAGTCAACAAAAGGGTGGGAAAAGCAGTACTGGGGTACAATCTCAAAAATGACAGAATGATCTCAGTAGGAATCCAAGGCAAACCATTCAACATCACAGTAATTCAAGTCTATGCCCCAACCACTGATGCCGAAGAAGGTGAGGTTGATTGGTTCTATGAAGACCTACAACACCTTCTCGAACTAACACCAAAAAAAGAGGTCCTCTTCATCATAGGGGATTGGAATGCTAAAGTAGGAAGTCAAGAAATCACTGGGATAACAGGCAAGCATGGCCTTGGTGTACAAAATGAAGCAGGACAAAAGCTAATAGAGTTTTGCCAAGAGAACATGCTGATCATAGCAAACACGCTTTTCCAACAGCACAAGAAGCGACTCTACACATGGACTTCACCAGATGTTCAATATCGAAATCAGATTGATTACGTCCTTTGCAGCCAAAGATGGAGAAGCTCTATACAGTCAGTAAAAACAAGACCTGGAGCTGACTGTGGCTCAGATCATGAGCTTCTTCTTGCAAAATTTCGGCTGAAATTGAAGAACATAGGGAAAACCACTAAACCATTCAGGTATGAACTAAATCATATCCCTTATGAATATACAGTGGAGGTGAGGAATAGATTTCAGGGATTAGACCTGATAGACAGAGTGCCTGAGGAACTATGGATGGAGATCCGTAACATTGTTCAGGAGGCAGCAACTCAATCCATCCCAAAGAAAAAGAAATGCAAGAAAGCAAAGTGGCTGTTTGATGAGGCTTTACAAGTAGCTGAGGAAAGAAGGGAAGCGAAAAGCAAGGGAGAAAGGGGAAGATATATCCAACTGAATGCAGAGTTCCAGAGAGTAGCAAGGAGAGACAAGAAGGCCTTCTTAAATGAACAATGCAAAGAAATTGAGGAAGACAATAGAATGAGAAAGACTAGAGATCTTTTCAAGAAAACCAGAGATCTCAAGGGAACGTTTAGTGCAAAGACGGGCATGATAAAGGACAAAGAAGGCAGGGACCTAAAAGAAGCAGATGAGATTAAGAAGGGGTGGAAAGAATACACAGAAGAACTATACAGGAAAGATCTGAATGTCCCTGATAGCCATGATAGTGCGGTCACTGAACTTGAGCCGGACATCCTAGAGAATGAAGTCAAGTGAGCCTTAGGAAGCATTACTAACAACAAAGCTAGCGGAGATGACAGTATTCCAGCTGAGCTATTTAAAATCCTAAAAGAAGATGCTGTTAAAGTGCTGCACTCCATATGCCAACACATTTGGAACACTCAACAATGGCCGCAAGACTGGAAAAGGTCAGTTTACATTCCAGTTCCAAAGAAGGGCAATGCCAAAGAGTGTTCAAACTACCGCACAATTGCGCTCATTTCGCAGGCCAGCAAGGTGATGCTCAAAATCCTACAAGCTAGGCTTCAGCAGTATGTGAACCAAGAACTACTGGAAGTACAAGCTGGGTTTCAAAGAGGCAGAGGAACTAGAGATCAAATCGCCAACATTCTAGGGATGGGGGAGAATTTCTCCCTGAAACTTCGGGGGGCCGAGTGCCAACGTATTCGGCCCCCCGAAGTAGTTTCGGGGAGAAATTCTCTGCCCCCCCGCCCCTCCCCCCGGGATGGGACTTACCTTTCCCGAATGTCGCTCCCGGTGGCGGGTCGCAGCGGCGGTTCGGCAGGGCTTCGACAGGGGCAGGGGCGGCAGCCGGTCTTTTGACCGGCTGCCGCCGCCGCCATTCCAAGAAAAGTAAAAAAAAAAAAACGCCCCCGTGATAGGCTACGTGACGATTAACGTAGCCTATCACGGCTAGATTTGCAAAGTCAGCCGTGATAGGCTACGTAAATCGTCACATAGCCTATCACGGGTGACTTAAAAAAAAAAAAAGCGCGTATGGCTAATGGTGGCCCCCATAGGGAGCCACCATTCGCGTTCCTTATTTGGTCGTTGTGGTCTACGTAAAGATTAGATAGACTACGGCGAAAATAAGGGCAACGCTATTTGCGTTGCCCTTATTTTCGCCGTAGTCTACGTAAAGATTTACGTAGACTACAGCGACCAAATAAGGAACGGGAATGGCGGCTCCCTATGGGGGCCGCCATTTGCGTACACGCTTTTTTTTAAAAAAGTCACCCGTGATAGGCTACGTGACGATTAACGTAGCCTATCACGGCTGACTTTGCATATCTAGCCGTGATAGGCTATGTAAATCGTCATGTAGCCTATCATGGGGGCGTTTTTTTTTTAACTTTTTATTTCGCGGCCGGGCGAGGCGAGGCGCCTCCTCCCCGGCCTGAATTTTGGCCGGGCAAGGTGAGGCGCCTCCTCCCCGGCCTGAATTTCGGCCGGGCGAGGTGGGGAGCCTCCCCCCCCCAGCCTGAATTTTGGCCGGGCGAGGAGGGAAGCCTCCCCCCCCCCGGCCTGAACTTCGGGGGGAGCAGCGAAGCGCCTCCCCCCCACCGCGAAGCAAGCTGCGAGACCAGGTAAGTGACTTTCGTGCACCCCTACAACATTCGCTGGATCATGGGGAAAGCAAGAGAATTCCAGAAAAACGTCTATTTCTGCTTCATTGACTATGCTAAAGCCTTTGATTGTGTGGATCACAACAAACTCTGGCAAATTCTTAAAGAGATGGGAGTACCAGACCACCTTACCTGTCTCCTGAGAAACCTGTATGAGGGTCAAGAAGCAACAGTAAGTACTGGACATGGAACAACCGATTGGTTCAAAATTGGGAAAGGAGTACGACAAGGCTGTATATTGTCGCACTGCTTATTTAATTTATATGCAGAGTACATCATGAGAAATGCTGGGTTGGATGAATCACAGGTTGGAATTAAGATTCCCGGGAGAATTATCAACAACCTCAGATACGCAGACGATACCACCCTAATGGCAGAAAGTGAAGAGGATCTAAAGAGCCTCTTGTTGAGGGTGAAAGTGAAGAGTGCAAAAGCTGGTTTGAAACTCAACATTAAAAAAACGAAGATCATGGCATCTGGCCCCATCACTTCCTGGCATATAGAAGGGGAAGAAATGGAAGCAGTGACAGATTTTACTTTCTTGGGCTCCAAGGTCACCGCAGACGGTGACTGTAGCCATGAAATTAAAAGATGCTTGCTCCTTGGGAGGAAAGCTATGGCACACCTAGACAGCATAGTAAGAAGCAGAGACATCATCTTGCCAACAAAGGTTTGTATGATCAAAGCTATGTTTTTCCCAGTAGTAATGTATGGCTCTGAGAGCTGGACTATAAGGAAGGCTGAGCGCCAAAGAATTGATGCTTTCGAACTGTGGTGCTGGAGAAGACTCTTACGAGTCCCCTGGACTGCAAGGAGGTCAAATCAGTCCATCCTAAAGGAAATCAACCCTGACTGCTCATTGGAAGGACAGATACTGAAGCTGAAGCTCAAATATTTTGGCCACCTAATGCGAAGAGAAAACCCACTGGAAAAGACCCTGATGCTGGGAAAGATTGGAGGCAAAAGGAGAAGGGGACGGCAGAGGATGAGATGGCTAGATAGCATCATCGATGCAGTGAATATGAACTTGAGCACACTGCGGGATAGAGCGGAGGACAGGAAAGCCTGGTGTGCTATGGTCCATGGGGTCACGAAGAGTCGGACACGACTGAACGACTGAACAACAACAACATGTTCTGCTTGTATGCTTGTAAATGAAGCAAGTATTGCAAAGACACAGTAAGACTCTAGTGCTCTCTCATCCAAAGGGAACGAATCCCCGTACAGGTGTTAACTCTTGGAACTCCTCATTGCTTGGAGAAGTGAGGACATGTGACAGTGCAGTTCCTTTTGTGCTGCTTGTCCCCACCCCCCAGCCCGAGCGGCTCTTCTGATCTTTAATCATATTATGTTTGCCCGCCGTTGCTCTGCAGGCTGACTCCTTGCTCATTATTGCATTTCAAGATGTAATATGAAATGTAGGTGTAATTGCTCATTTCATATTACAAGAATCTCATTTGACCCCACCCTCCCCCCAAAGAGCTCAAGTCAGCTTACATGGGTTTCTCTCGTTTCAACCTTGGAACAACCCTGCAAGGCAGATTAAAGTGAAGCATGGTGACTTGTCATCTCATGAGGTCATCTCATGAGTGTATGGCTTAGTGAAGATGTGAACCAGAATCTCCGCAGTCCACATTTAACACACTAGACCATATTGCTGCTCTCCCCCATGGCCAGCTGGTTATGTGCAGCTGCTACCATGTGCAGGTTCAATACTTTCATGCGCCGTTGCAAATGGTGGAGAGGTTGGGGAGGGACAAATCAACAGGTAGGAATGGCCTGTGCTAGGAATGATATTTAGCCATCTGTACCACTTTAAAGCCTTCCTCATCCTCTTCCTGTCTGGCAGTGGGAAAGTGGCAGTTTTAGGAAGAGGAAATGCATCAGTAACAAATGGGACAGATCTTCAGTGTCCACTTTTGGGCCCATGTGCAGCACTGGCAATTCCAGAAGCAGCGTAGTGCTGCTGTTGAGCTCACCAAGAAGTCATGATTCCTTCTGTCAATGCTAGTGCAACGCATGATGAGCTGAGAATTGAACCCTTACATCAGAAGTGGGAAACCTTTTTCAGTCTAAGGTAGGGATGTCAGAGAATTCCGCCAAGGTCTCGGTGAGGCTGAAAGCATTCGGCCCCCCAAAATCTGTGGCGGAACAAAGCCCCTGCCCCCCACCCCACGGAAGGCGCGCGAAACGGAGCACTTACCTGCTGCCATCCACACTGACTTGTGAATGGCGGCCACCCTGCGGCCGCCATTCGCTTCTTCATCATAGCCGTGATGTAAGTATTTACGTAGCCTATCACGGCAAGCCAAACAAAAAACTGCGTACGCAAATGGTGGCAGCTATTGTGGCCGCCATTTGCATTTCCTATTTTTCACCGTTTTAGCCTACATAAATATTTACGTAAGCTATTACGGCGAAAAAAAAGGAACCCAAATAGCACCCACTACGCTATTTGTATTCCCCTTTGTTTTGCCGTAATAGCCTACGTAAATATTTATGTAGGCTAAAACGGCGAAAAATAGGGAACACAAATGGCAGCCGCCGTAGCCGCTAGGGATGGACGAAAGTCACTTACCTGTCCTCGAAGCTTTTCGCGGTGGGGGGGGAGGCGCTTTGCTGCTCCCCCACAAAGTTCAGGCTGGGGGGGGAGGCTTCCTGCCTCGCCCAGCCGAAATTCAGGCCGGGGGGGAGGCTTCCCACCTCGCCCGGCCGAAATTCAGGCCGGGGGGGAGGCTTCCCACCTCGCCCGGCCGAAATTCAGGCCGGGGAGGAGGCGCTTTGCCTCGCCTGGCCGCGAACTAAAAAGTAAAACAAAAAACGCCCCCGTGATAGGCTACGTAACGATTAACGTAGCCTATCACGGCTAGATCTGCAAAGTCAGCCGTGATAGGCTACGTAAATCGTCACGTAGCCTATCACGGGTGACTTAAAAAAAAAAAAGCGCGTACGCAAATGGTGGCCCCCATAGGGAGCTGCCATTAGCGTTCCTTATTTGATCGCTGTAGTCTACGTAAAGATTTACGTAGACTACAGCGACCAAATAAGGAACGGGAATGGCGGCTCCCTATGGGGGCCGCCATTATCTGTACGCGCTTTTTTTTTTTTAAAGTCACCTGTGATAGGCTACGTGACGATTTACGTAGCCTATCACGGCTGACTTTGCAAATCTAGCCGTGATAGGCTACGTTAATCGTCACGTAGCCTATCACGGGGGCATTTTTTTTTACTTTTATTGCAATGGCGGCGGCGGCAGCCGGTTGAAAGACCGGCTGCCGCTCCCGCCCCGGACGAAGACCCGCCGAACCGCCGGCCGGACCCGCCGCCGGGAGGAACATTCGCCAAAGGTAAGTCCCGTCCCGGGGGGGTGCGGGGTGTGGGGGGGTGCAGAGAATTTCTCCCGAAACTTGTTCGGGGGGCCGAACACGTTGGCGCTCGGCCCCCTGAAGTTTCAGGGAGAAATTCTCCGCCAACCCTAGCACCATTTGCATACACGGGATTTTTTTTTGGCTTGCCATGTTAGGCTATGTAAATACTTACGTAGCCTATCATGGCAGCTTCACTGGATGCAAATGGCGGCTGCTACGGCGGCTGCCATTTTCATCCGCAGCAGCCCGTCTGTGGCTGGAACTCCGGCTGCGGACGGCCCTGGCCGGCGGCTCCGTGGATCCAGCCCGGGGAGGATTCCGGGGGGAAGGACGGAGTCCCTCCCCCCCACCGCTAATCCAATCTGCGGAAAGGTAAGTGACTTTCATACATCCCTATTCTAAGGGCCAAATTCCAATCTGGGAATGGCCTTGGGGGCTATATTCCATCTGTGGATGTTGCTAAAGGCAAAGTGGGTGTCACCAAAGGTAGAGTGAGTGAGGCCAAAATGTGGTTCTTACTGATTTTAAGTCTACTCAGAAGTAAGCAGGACTGAATTACTCAGCACTTTCAGATAGCATCCCAAAAATGAATGCTCGGCATGTCTACACAGAAGTAAGAATGAGCAGCATGTCTGCTCATGAATAAACAGGGCAAGCCTCTGTATGTCTAGTCAGAAGTAAGCAGGACAAGTCCCTGCAGGACAAACCTCAGAAGTAAAGCTTACATCCTCTCTGAATTTTCAGGCAATGCTGAGGCACAACTAGCACACTGCTGTGCAGGCATGACCAAGTCGCCTCTAAATCAGTGTATTTACTGGGTGTGAGGATTTTTTTAACCCAATTGCCACTTGCTCTGCACACCAGTCATAACAAATTCCTTGCTGTTGACAACTTGCAAAGTTTATTTTGGTCATCTCAAGCTTATTTTATGTATTGCATTTATACCACAACTTTCTTTGAGAGAACTGAAAGTGGCATGCATAGGGTTTCCAGGTAGTTTTGTCTCCAACCCAGTTACTGACCAGACATGTCTTCAGACTAGGGATGTACACCAATCACAAGTTTTGGTTCGGACCCTGATTCATCAGTTCAGAAAACAGATGATTCACTTGGGAATGATTGTGAAGTTGCCTGATTTGATTCAGGGCAGAATCTAAATCTCAATTCAGAAAGCTGAAGCTCTGTGCCTCCCATTGACTTTCATTTGAAATCAACAAATGGCATTAACTTTTTTTGCTTTTTTATAGAGCTGGATGAAATGCACATGCACAGTAGCCCCTTGTGAAGGGATAAAACCTGCTAAATATCCAGCAAATGAGTGCAGAGGGTTTTGTGCTAGACACCTTTCCATTTGGATTTTTCTTAAAAGTGAACTGCCACTAACTGTTTTTTATTTCTTGGCAGAATTGGATGAAAATCACAGGCATAGTTGCTCCTTCTGAATGGTTCAAGCCTGGCAAGTTTCCGATAGATAGGTTCATGGCTTTTGTGAAACAGCAGCCTTTATAGTTCAAAGATTTCGAAAAAAAGAAAAGAAGAAAAGGATGGACATCTTATCCCCCTATGTTCTTTGTGGGCAATTGTCATGAAAATGGCATGCAGCATAGAGGTGGTCCTAGCCAAGAAATGTGAAAAAATTCAGAAGGATAGGTGTGGTGTTTGTGTGTGTGGAAGGAGAGTATTCATTTTTTAAAAAAACTGATATGTTTCCTCTTTTGCTCTCCCACCATGTGTGTGTGTGTGTGTGTGTGTGTGTGTGTGTATGGGGTGTGTGTGTCAATTTGTATGAAAATGGTATCTACCACAGACAGCATCTCTACACCAACCTAAAATCCTGCATTTAAAACGGGGCTTGCTGCTTCCATTTGAAATGCAGGATCACAAAGGATTCCCTTTAAACATGCTTCCCTCCCCTCCTTTTCTCCCTTATCTGAGTCTTCAATATGTTTCATTATACAGCTGCTAGATGGCACTGTGGCCTAGCTCCTCTTATTGTGTGTTTTCCTCTTTTCACAGAGGGAATTTAAGCGGAACTAGGGATGTCAGAGAAATCCGCCCGGAAGTTAAATGGGATCGAATTCTGCCACATCCAGTCCGTGGAACCCTCCCCAGAACGGGGTGCCCCGGTCTACTCAGACCGGAGCTCACGCGGACCCTTTTTTTTTCCTCCACTGAAAATTTTACGAAAGTATTTACGAAAGAAACTCCGCAAATTGGAATGAAAGAAATAGACAGCGAAAGGGATTTTATGAAAGTATTTAATAAATATGCAGTTTCCTGCGATGACGCGGCTTTCTTTTGCTGGGAGGGATGGGGTCATGAAGTGCACGTAGCCTGCCTGAGTCACAAAGCGCACGTAGCCTCATCTTTTTTTTTATTGTCTGTGAAGGTGAGGTCAGGTGAGGTTAGGTGAGGTCAGGTGAACTCAGGTGAGCGAGATCCCTCCAGGCCACCCTCCCACCCCCCCAGGAAGATAATGTCATTGAGGGGAGGGAACTCACCGACCATTTTTCCCTCCTTCACACATAGGACGGCAGTGTGTGAGTGTCCAGCAACCTCAGTTGCTCCAGTCCAGACTAGAGACCAGAGGCGCCGCTGCTGCAGACAGAGTGTCCATGTCTAGCAGCTGCAAGGAGTGTGTTTCTGTGTCCCCCTGTTCTACGGCACTGCAGTTCAACCTTTATTACAGTGAAAGTATGTTCTCTGATATGTTTACTTTACCTGAATGTGCCCCTATGTTTAGTGATTTTTGGGTGGGTCGGGGCTGGGGGAACTGGGAAGGCATCCTCCAGCAGCCTGGGCTTTCCAGGATTAATCAATGTGCTTTTCAACTCCAAGAGTCATGTGCTCCTATGTACTTAGTGTTTCTGAGTGATTCTGGGGAGGGCCTGCCTGGGCAGCCAGGCCAGGCCAGCAGCCTGTGTTTAGGCCTGCTGAGAAGGACTACATCCCCCAGCATCCTGTGTGTACTGTAGGCTTGTGTTTTTCAGGCTGCATGGATGGACTACATCCTCCATCCTGGGCTTTTCAGCCTAATCTGCTGTACAATATGTCCCTATTTAGTTAGCATTGGATGGCTGGATTGGTGGGGAACTACTTTTACACTGCACTATATCTGCAATTGTAGGCTGTTCACATGATTTCAGCTTTGCCACATGCATTTATGTCTCCTTCTGCCCAGAGACATGAACATGGAGAAAAGAGGAACCTGTAGTCAATCCAGTACTCGAAAGAGGTGTGGATGCCCGGCGAGAACATACACCGCTGAGGTTGCATTTCAATGGTATTTTAAGAATGAGATGGAAGAGGAGGAAGCCCAAGGTGTAACCAGCAGTGATAGCAGCCCCAGCAGTAGTCCACCAAGCAACCGTAAGCAGCACACACCACCAATTGCCGCCACAGAAAGTGGCACAGGCACAGCCAGCCACAACTCCAGAGGAAGAGGAAGAAAGTTCATGGATGGTGAGCGGAAGGGCAGTGTCTCCAAAGCGGGTGAAAATTTTCCCAAGGAGACTGTACAGCGGCGGAATGAAAGTCAAGAAGTCTACGTCATTCCAAAGGATGAATCTGGTAAGAATCTGTCATCACAGGTGCTTGTAAATATCGGGATACAAATAAATATCTTCGAATATTTGAATAGTCTCTACATTAGCCTTCTGCAACCTGCAGCCTTCCAGATGTTTTGGGCTACAACTCCCAGCATTTTTGACCACTGGTCATGCTGGCTGGGGCTGATGGGAGTTGAACTCCAAAACCTTTGGAGGGAACCATTTGGGGAAGACTACCCCGCGGGATCTTCTTCTTCAACACCACAAAACATACACGACCATTTTACATTCATTCGTATTCATTGCTGTGAACATATTCCATATTATTAAAATATTATATGGTACTCCAGTACTAAAGAAAACCCCAACTCTTTAAAAGGACTGCAATAATTTCTCAAACGATACATCCTTTCGGTGGGAAAACACTTCAGTGTTTTGTTCTTGCTTTGTTTCCAAAGCCATTCATCATAGTTTGCTGTCTTGTTTGGCCTTGATCTCTTTTAACTAGAGCTGCAATGTGAATTGATTAATCAGTTACATTTCTGAGGATGCTTTTAAACAGGGCCTGACTAATCAGGCACTGCTTCTGGGGGACCACAAATGCACTCCAGAAAAAGGCAGTGGGATTTGCTAAGTATGTGCTCAGGACCAGCCCTATCATTAGGCAGCAGTGAGGTGTTGGGACACAGAACTGTGGGTGCTCCTCAGACTGCCTTGTACCTCCTCAGCCAGCTTGTTGCCCTCTGGTGTGGTGGAAGACGGTCTCCCATTGTCACTGTTCAAGTAAGATTCAGCTATCGCTCTATGTAGGATGGAGCGGTGCCATTTCATCCTTTGCCTCAGGAAGCAAAACGCTTTGGGCCAGCCCTGTAGGTGCTGAGACTCACACAGTGGTATAATAGAGCTGATGCAAAGGAGTGGACCTTGCAAGGGAGCCAAATATCTCCTCCCCCATGCTTTTCGGACTTTTACCAGTGAGGACACATTTAGATAACTCTCGTGGAGTTTAGAAGTCTGTACAGTACATTTTTTTTGCACCTTGTGTCATGTGTTGTTTTCTCAGTGCTAGCTAGTGCAGTAGTAGCTTACATCTGCACCTTGTGTAATGTTGATTGATCGCAATTCCAAGCTATGTTTCATAGATTTCTACAAGTACACAGTTTTATCCTCTTGGCTATTACTCATGTGTAAAAGGTGCATTTCTCATGAAACTCTGCTTCGATTTTGAATCTTTACAGAGACTCCCACAACCGTCCTCCCTGCATCAGAGAGCGGAAGTGGGACAGATGAACCAAGTCCACAGCTGCCTGCTGATAATCACCTCGTGGGCAGAGGCTCACATGATTTGGAAAAAAAGGCCGGAGGATTTAGTTTCATCAGTGATTCGGACAGCAAAGATGATGAGGAGCCCTTCTATATTAATGTCCCTGCTGAGACCGAGTCTGACTCTGTGTTCCAGCCTGCTGGGTTCTTTGGGAGCAATTAGGGATGTCAGAGAATTCCGCCACGGATCTCGGTGAGGCTGAATGCCAGTGCATTTGGCCCCCCGAACTCCGTGGTGGAACGGCCTGCCCCCCGACCCCCGCGGATCCCCCCCGGGATGAGACTTACCTGGGGCAGATGTTCCGGACGGTGGTAGCTCTAGCGGCGGCTTCAGTGGCGGCAGCTGGTCTTCTGACTGGCTGCTGCCGCCGCCGCCATTTGCAGTCTTCCCCCCCCCATTCATGATAGGCTACGTAAAGACTTACGTAGCCTATCACGTCTGGGTTAAAAAACAAAACAAAAAAACAAACGCATACGCAAATGGTGGCGGCTATGGCCGCCACCATTTGTGTTCCCTATTTTTTGTTGTCTTAGTCTACGTAAATATTTACGTAGACTAAGATGGCGAAACTAAGGGGGAACGCAAATAGCGTCCACTACGCTATTTGCGTTCCCCCTTATTTTCGCTGTCTTAGTCTATGTAAATATTTACATAGGCTAAAACAGCAAAAAAAAGGAACGCAAATGGCGGCTGCCGTAGGCATCGCCATTTGCGTACGTGGTGTTTTTTTTTTTAACCTTGCTGTGATAGGCTACGTAAATACTTATGTAGCCTATCACGGCCTCCGCAGGGATGCAAAAGGTGTCCCTGTGTTAGCCGTGATAGACTACGTAAATATTTACGTAGCCTACCATGTCTATGAAGAAGAAGTGAATGGCAGCTGTGGAGGTGGCCGCCATTCACTAGTTGGTGCGGACGGCAGCAGGTAAATGCTCAGTTCTGCCATGGATTTTGGGGGGCCGAATGCACTGGCATTCGGCCTCACTGAGATCCGTGGCGGAATTCTCCACCATCCCTACTCAGAACTTTGTCCAAACAAGCAGTCCCTGTCTGGCCTGGGCAGAGCCCAAAGCACTGTTGATATGTGGCAGAGCTTTATAATAGCGGTGCCCTTATTTTCTCCGTAGTCTACGTAAATGTTTACGTAGACTACACGTGCCAAAATAAGGAACGCAAATGGCGGCACCCATGGGCACCGCCATTTGTGTACGCGCTTTTTTTAAAAAAAAGTCAGCCGTGATAGGCTACGTAAACATTTATGTAGCCTATTACGGCTGACTGCAGGGACGCAAACGGCGGCGGCTACGGCAGCCGCCATTTGCGTCCTGGCAGGACTAGAGGATTCGCAGCCGGAGGGACGTGGCGCCTCCCCCCCGGCCAGAATTTTGGCGGGGAGGGATGGGGCGCCTCCCCCCCGGCCAGAATTTTGGCGGGGAGTGACGGGGCACCTCCCCCCCGGCCAGAATTTTGGGGGGAAGGACGGAGCGCCTCCCCCCCACCGCGAAGCAAGCTTCGGGATCAGGTAAGGGACTTTCGTCCATCCCTATAATGATTCTGATTCCCCAAATGTATGTATAGTTCTAATTCTCTTGATGTGTGCTTTTAATTTATTTTAAATTCTGCTTTCATAAATCAAGGAATTGCTTTCAAAGACCTTGTTGTGCTCTCTCTCTTGACTCCCTCAGCTTTTGGGTTTTCCTAAGCACTGAGAGTTCTATGTGAAAAGATCCCTCTGGTATGCGTTTAGTTTACATGTATGTGATATGCACCTCCACATAAAATAAAGCATACTTCATAACATCAGGGATGCTGACTGACCATCTCCCTATGAGGGAAGCTTACAGCAGCTGGGCTTGTTTGGCTGGGAAAGCATTCTTGTTGCGGTTAACAGTAAGCAAACACAGAGATCATTGTGTAAAATGATCTAAATTTAAAAACTTATATCTGTGGATTTGAACCAAGGAATTGTTAACTTTTTTTTTAGAAAGAACTCTATATACAAACAGAACAGATTAAAACAAAACACAGAAACAATTGTAACATTGGGCTGGGCACTGGCTGGCTGCAGGCCTCAGTTTGGAGGAGGATGCAGTTCCCGCTCTATGGCCTCCACCCTTCTTTGAAGGTCATCACCTGTGTGTAGAAAGAGAATAATAATAAAGCACAATGGTAATATGCATCTTGCAGGCAGAGTTGTTAGCTCAGGTGCCATTCTTAGGGATGTACGAAACCCCGCTTACCTGGCTCCGCCGGGTTCCGCTGTAGCCGCCGCCATTTGCGTACGCATTTTTTTTTTTAAACCCAGACGTGATAGGCTACATAAGTCTTTACGTAGCCTATCATGAATGGGGGGGGAACAGACTGCAAATGGCGGTGGTGGTGGTGGCAGCTGGTCGGAAGACCAGCTGCCACCACCTCCGCTGCCGCCGCCACCGCTGGAGCCGCTGCTGGAGCCACCGCCATCTGGAACATCTGCCCCAGGTAAGTCTTATCCCAGGGGGGGGATCCACGGAGGCGGGCGGGGGGGCAGGCTGTTCCGCCACGGAGTTCGTGGCGGAATTCTCTGACATCCCTAGCCATTCTGTAGTACTACTTACAGGTCCTGCTGAGCCTCTGGATATCTGTCAAGAGATGCCTCAGGAGCACAAGAGGAGGGGCTTCATCTGTGGAAGAAGGGTGGCCTTCATCCACAGATGCTGCTCCTCTTGCTGCTGGCTCTGGCTGCAGTTGGGGCTCTTGGATCTCCTCCTGTGTCTCTTTCTCCTCCTCCTCTTCCTCTCTCCTCTCCCTCTCTGTGGCCCTCAGTGCCTCCTCCTCCAGCAAGGCACGATGTGCAACTGTGGGATGTCAAAGTAACAGAATGAATGCATTTATATATGTGGTGAGTGAGCAAAACCACAGCCATTCATTGATCTGTCTATCACTATCCCTACTACCATAAGAACCACTGATTCTGTTCTCCCACCACAAGGTCTAATGATGAGGTGATAATTAGGGAGGCAGATTATACAGTACTGACAGTTTTGGCATGATGGGGACCGTTGGACTTCTGTAAACATGCACAGGATTGCACTTCTAGTCACCCCATTTCTACATTTGCAATGCCATGGTATTTATTTATTCTATTGATGCATTGCATAAATGCCACCTTTTTTCCTAGCGTGAGGAACCCAAGGCGGCTCACATTATCCTCTTCCTCTCCATTTAATGCTCACAACAACAACACTGAGGTAGGCTGGGGCTTTCTGACTGGGCCAAAGTCACCCAGCGAGCTTCAATGGCTGATTGGACTATACCGAGATCTCCAAGCTCTCAGATCAACACTTGCTCATGAGTTGACTTTCAACAGCAGCATTTCCCTGGAAATGGACAGCGTGTCAGTGTGTAATATGAGTTGTAGCCAGGCCCGCATAATCCTATGCATCTGGTTGTACAGGAAAAAGCAATGCAGTTCCCAGCATCCCTTCTTCAACCAGCCAAAGTGGCTGGAAGATGATGGGACCCTTTTCTGTCCAAGTTCAACAAGCATAGGATTGCAGGCTAAATGTCAGGATTTGTTTGTTTCCACTTGAGACCACAAAGAGATAGCTTCATTTTCGGTACACATCATTGTTTTAATATTTAGTTAAGCTTGATGATGGGATGGGATAAATATAACTTACCAGGCATATGCCTCTGCAAAAATGGGGGCTGGCCTGCCTTGACCCACACTCTATGGATATGCCAGTAGTAGGCAGGGGGGTTCAACAGCGGTGCCCTCCTCTCAGCAGCAGCCATCCCCTCCCTGATGAAGGACTGCTTCAACACCTTCCATTTGGACCATAATTGTCCCATCGTCCGATGGTGGCCCACTTGCTCCATCCTCCTCTTTATCCGCCCCCAATAAACTTCATTGTGGCAGGAGCAGCTGCCAAACAGCGCTGCCACCGCCTCGCTGCTCCTAATGTTAATGAGGAGGGCCTTGGTCTCCTCATGGTCCCAGCTCCTGCCAAGCACTGGTGCAGCTGCTGCAGCCATTTTATTGCAGCCACACTACTACTACACACAAACACACACACACACCAGACAGCCACGCACAACCACCACTTAACTACACACACACACAGACCAGACAAAAACACCACAATGCACAAACAACACTGACTCAAGCAAATCCAATAAGTACCACCACTAACACACAACCACCACCACCCAACAGAACTCCACCCACAAATCACCACGCAGACGCGAACACAGATGCAGATGACATTCAGGAAGTTAGCAGGAAGTTAGCAGGAAGTTGACGACAGATTTTGTGGAAGTGGAGCTGCAGCCCTGTTTTTTTTTTTTATTTGGGAGATGGTTTTCTGAGGTTAACAAGAACAGTAAACGTGAGGAACATCAAGCACAAATACACAGAAATTAATAAAATCACAGTCCCTGTCCGAGAAAACAAGACAGCGGGGGAACGCACAGAGGGCAGGAAACATTCCAGGCGGAAATGAAAAAGAATACGTAAACAATTACGAAAATAGCGGGAAAGTTCCGGCCAACCAAGGCAATCACAACAATGGTGAGTGCGGCGGAAGTTACGGGGGGATTCCCCCCTAGGGAGAAAATACGTAAGCAATCACAACAAATAATGGCGAGTGTGGCAGAAGTTACATAGGGTCAATTCCGGCCAATGGAAACTATGTAAATATTTATGAAGAATAGTGTTTTGCGGGATGGCGGAACGGGACAGGTGGCTGTTGGGCGCGGAGGATTTTTCGACGGCTGTTGAGGATTTATTTACATAACTTCCGAGGTGAAAAAAAAACAGAGGATTTTGGAGGCTTGCAGCCAGCGGAACAGGACAGAGGACGCAAACTGCGGAAGTCAAGCGGAACTGTATGAGCACAATTCATACATCCCTAAGCGGAACTCAAGTGTTGTAATTTGATAGCTCATTATCTCTGATCTTTTAAAAAATGGAATATTGGTCACTTAGTGAGGGAGATGCCCTGGGGGTTGATGATGTCATCTAAAGGACCCGCAGACTTCTGTGAGTAACCAATCTCAATAGCAGGATAAAAGCTCCATGTGAAGAACCCAGAGTGTGTCTAGGCAGGAAGTCTGCAAAAGTTCACAGGAATAGGTCCATGGCTTGAAATGTTATGATGAATGAAAAACTGTTTAAGTATTTTAAAGACTTTTGTTTTTGTTTTTTGCCCAGTTGGCACCAAATTCACAGAAAGTGCAAAAAATCAGGGGTGGATGATGGATGTGGAACATACAATGACAGAGGCAGAAGGATTCCAAGCAAGCACCCAATGTTACACCCTTCCCAGGCCCACCGATGCCACGAAAAATGTTTTAATGTTCCTGCTCCTGGGGTAGAGAACCAGCAAAGAACACTGAACTTTGGATCAGTCTTGCAATATAGTATGACAATATCTCTACCCCAAAGCAGTGGGATTGGAGAGTCCTGGTAAAACCATTCACTGTGATTAGAAGCCAGTCACAAAGCTACACCTCCTCTCCCTCCTCCCTGACTATCCTTTTGTTTTCCTTATAAAAATAATGCATCATTATAACAGCACAACAACAATTAGACAAGTTGGGGCACAATCCTATGCATGCTTAGACAGAAAAAATCCTACAACTCCCAACATTCCCCAGCCAGACCTGTAGGACTTTTTTTTTTTTACATCTAAACTTGCATTGGATAGCATCATTAATGGTTGGGAAAAGCCATATATGGAGAGCTTGGGAAGAAACTTTTGCAGACATACTGTCTGTGTTTCTGTGTCCCTCCCAATCTGAATCACAAACAAAGCTTCAGAAGGATTCAGGTTTTGATTCAGTCCGCTTTGGAAGAGTCCCATTTTAATTTAATCTCCCGAATTTTTCCATCAACCCAATTTGGTTCAGAATGCAGCCATATCTGAAGTATGCCCCTCCTTCAGACCACCCAGGAAAGTACAGTTCAGGAGCCTCAAGGCAGGACAGAACAACTTTATACTGTTTTAGATCAAACTGACTATCAAAAAAAGCAAACTACCTAGTAACAGATGCAATTTGGATCTGCTTTTATATCTGTAACCTGCTGCCAAAAAAGTTACAGCTGACAGATATTCAAGCATGATGCTTCTCTCCAAGCCTGTTCCAACATTGATTGAGATGGAGAAGTCTCTTACTCTTGTGTTCAGTCATGACTGGCTCAGGTATTTCCCCTCTTTCCCCCCTAATACTACCATAATCCTCTGTTAATTTTCTCATGGGCTGCAACTCATAGCTTGTGAAGATATTAAGCTAAACAAGCTAAGTCCTTTTCCTACCCTGAGGCTCATTATTTAATTAGCAAAGTGCCCATCATCATGACGTGTAGATGTGCATATTACGAGAAGCCCAGAAGGCTGGGTGCAGCATGTGTCTCTGAGCCCTGCCTATAGAGACACATTGCAGCCCACCGCCCGCTGGGTGCATCATCCTGCAGAATCCCCATCACCGAGGGCTGGGCTACCCAAAATTAGGGATGGGGGACAGATTTTGCCTCACCACAACCGTGTTCTCTAGTGTAGTGCTTGCCTTTTATTTTTTTTTGCAGGGGTTTAATGACAAAGTTAGCTTCAGAATAGAGAAACTCGGGGCTGGCCCACCCATTAGGCGGAGTGAGCTGTCTCAGACAGTAGAAGCTGGAGAGGGGTGGGGAGCAGCAGCAAGGTGTTGGAGGACAAAGCTGGGTGTGCCAGGCAGCTGGTCCTGAAGCCACTAAGCAAACCTGCTGTTATCTTGTCTTTCACCTCAGGTAACAAAATGTCTTGGGCCAACCCTGGAGAAACTAGGGGTCATAGGTGCAGCTAGGTAATTTTAGACCCTGAACCTAATGGGCTTATGGATGCCACCTTTAGACAGCCATGTGTATTACTTCAGTTGTGAAGCGCACAGCTAAGGTTTGTCTTCTTCCCCTCCCACACTGTTCCATGCTTTACAACTAGAGATGTCATGAGCGCCCATGTAGGGGGTGGTGTCCGATGGACTCCCCCCTGACTTGCCCCCCAAACTCAGCTCGCTGAGCTGCACAGCCTCTCTGTGAGTTGCCATTTTATGTAGACATGGTGACTCCTTATTTTCCATAAATTTCATAGTGTGGAATGGAAAGGCTGGCTGGAGAGGGAAGCCCCTGTCGTTGTCCTCCCGCACCATTAGCACTGCTGCTGCTGAGGCAGCCAGAATGGAGCTCGTGTAGGCTGGACAAGCAGCAGCGGCAGGAGTCCCATACACTCTCTGTCCTTGCAAGCTCCGGTGCTCCCTTCTCTTGCTCCTCCCGTCTTGGCTTCCATGGTGGCAGCTGGGCAGGAGGAGGATGACAAGGGCTTCCCTCTCTGGCCACCATTTCTGCAATATTAAATTTATGGAAAAGAACGAGTCCCCAAATTTACATAAAATGGTGACTCACAGAGAGGCCATGTGGCTGCCGGACCTGCTCATTGGGTGCGTGGCTGCTCAGCGCGTGGGTCTGGGCGAGAAGGCTGGCTCCAGGAGCTGGTCCGGGGCAGGTGAGCAGGGTGGCACCTCGTCAAGCTCTCAGCCAACCTGGTTGGAGGTGAGTCCGTCCATCCCTGTTTACATCTGTTGTTGTTGTTGTTGTTGTCGTCATCATCATCATCATCATCATTTGCTGCCAGTCTTGAAATCCACTGAGTGTCCTTGGGTCAGTCATGATTTCTGTCAGCCTAATCTGACACACAAGGTTGTTGTGAAGATTAAAGGGTGGGGAAGGACACCGTATGCACCACCCTGATCTTTCTAAAAAGAGTTAGAAACATTTGTGTTTATCAATGGGGACTGGTGACTCTGGTGTCAGTGGGGTGGTGAATCTGACCCGGGTATCAGTCAGAACTCTAAATGAGCTATCCAAAGAGCCCCTTGGTTCTGAGCTTTGACTGGTTCTGACTGAAACCCAGAGCAGATTCACCACCCCATTGACATTGAAGGCACCAGCCTCCACTGGTGTATATAGCACCATCACTGTGAATGGTGCTTTATGGAGTACAAGAAGACAGATTTCTACCTCAAGGAGCTTAGAATCTAAAATTTGACACAGGGGATGGGAGGTAAAGAATATGTGATCATTTCAATTACCCACACTCAGGCTTATTTAGGCTGCAATCCTATTCTCACTCACCTGGGAGTAAGTCCCATTGATCTCAGTGGGGCTTACTTCTGAGTGGACATGAATAGGATTGCACTGTTACAGTACAGAATGGGAGTGGGGTGTGTGTGTGTCAAAGGCTTCATGGAAAAAGGGGACGGGGTATTAGGAGAGAGTTGACGTAAGTAAGAGAGGTAGCATCATACTGGTGTTCTGAGGGGCAGTTTTGAGCAGAAGGGGCAGCAAAGGAAAAGGGCAGAAATGGTTTTAAATGAAATGAATAAATAAATCCCACATTTACAAGCTGGGTCTTTGTAGGGCAGCACCTAAAATACTGCTAAACCTCCTACTTGTCTGCATTATGTGGGCCCATATGTCCTCCTGCAGCTTTCTGAATATTGATTTGTAAAGAATAGATGAGTCTGCTGTTTCTCCAGGGAAGAGGATGGGTCTTTGGCTTCAGAAAGCAGCCAGCTGCAAATTTACCTTGCGGCCTTGTCATTGGTGTGATTTTTGAATCTTTCGCCCAGAGAAATCAATTGTGCTCGGCCAAAACAATCTACTTGTGGTTCGCTGCTGCTGATTGTGTAACGAAAGAGTCTTGCTGCACCTGGACTCTCCTCTCAATATTGCATAGACTTAAAAAGGTGAGATTATAAACATTAATGTTATGCAAACAAATAAGATCAGTGAAAAAGATGTGCCAGTTTCTTAACCCTCAAGATCCCACATGCTTTTCCTGATGAATCAGCTGCAGCAGGTCCAAACAAGTTTGCAGGCCTCCAGGATTTCCCCTTTACGGAGCAGTATTAGTAATTTGCATTTGAGGGCATTAACTAATTAATCATCATATCATCACTATCAAACAGGGATACAGTGCATTGTTCTCATTGTGTCATGGGAGAATCAAGAACAAGGAATTTAGAACAGGCACCTTGAAATAAGAATTAGAGCTGTGCACAAATGGCCTCCCGAAATCCTCCAGCCTATTTGTGGGCAAGAAGCACAGGGGGGAAGCAAACCTGTTTAGCTTTAAGGGACAATTTCACCAAATTTCTCCTAGGGGAGGAGAAATTCTCCAGCAGTTTCTCACAGATAGGGCTTGCTACCGGCGGGGTTGTAGCACAGGTTCTTTCTTTTTTCCTAAAGGTTTTTGGTTTATTGTACTGCTTCTGTAGGTGGCAACAGCATCAACTGTGTTGAGGCTTCTGCTCTGCTGAGGCAAAATTTTTAATGTCCTTTGGTGGTACTTTAGAGCTAATCTCTGCAAGGTGGCCGAGGGCGCTGTGTGTGTTTTTTCTCTCTATTACACATCTTTCCATTGCTCTGAAGCCTCCCAGCCCAGGTCACCTGCACTTCCTGAACTGAAAAAAGCCCCATGGGAGAAATTGCCTCATGATGTCTTCCTCATGATGGCTTTAACTGAAGTGCAGGAAGCCAAGGAGGCTACAGGCCGCCACAGAGAGATTACCATGCAATGACAGACAGGACACTCACGCACACTCCTCAACCAACTCATAGATAAGCACAAGAAGCACAGGGGGGGAAGCAAACTTGCTAAGCATTAAGGGCCTTCTCTGCTATGGCACCCCAGTTGTGGAATGCCTTCCCTTTGGAGGCTCGATTGGCACAGACATTGGTTTCATTTCAGCACCGAGTAAAAACATAGCTTTACACCAAAGCCTTTGAGGGCTAACTGAACTCCCTAAAGCAGCACACTGTTTTAACTGTTTTATTGTTTTAGATTTTAATTGGTATTAGCTTGTTTAATGTTTAATATGTTTTTAGCTGTTTAAATTATTCATTATTTTATATTGTTTAAATCGATTTTATCTGTACATTGCCCTGAGATCTTAATGATATAGGGTGGGATATGTTTTAAATAAACAAATCAATAAATAGCTTTAGCAAGATGGTTGTACCATGTGCCATCAGACCATGCTCTGGAATCACCCAGGCGTTGTTCACATAAATTTTAACACATCAGCATAGATCAGCTTAAGACAGATTGTTCTAGGGCACATGGCAACAACTCACGGCCCGTGGGTCTCCCCTGCAGCCCACGGATGTACTAGACCCTACCCCCAGTTCTCCTTCCTGCCACCGCTGCTGCCATGCATCTTTTAACTTGCCTCTGTTCCCCTGGGGCCTAAAACAGAGTCTTTCTCCACTCTAGCTCATCATGCTCTGTGGCTTTTCAGATGGCAGCCACAGAGTATGGAGGGCTAGAATGTCCTCTAGCACTTGAGCCTGATATATTCCATGGTTTTTTATTCTTGAGAAACCATAGAATACAGAATGCTAGACTAGCAGGTGGCCATTTCTGAATTGCAAAGAGATGCATCACCAAAAAAGAGGTCAAGAGAGGACAGTGAACTGCATAAAATTTGCATAAAATACATGCAAATTTAGAAAATTGTATTATAATTTAAATAGAAATATAGTACATCTCACAGTAGTGTGGAAGACAGTGACCAGGTGACCAGCATCCGCTTGCCCATTTAATCTGCAGGTCAGATGCTAACTTTTCATGGTCAACATGAATTGGACTGGACAGCCCTTCAAATAGAGGATATGGCCACCCTATGTTAGTCTCTCAAGGATCTTAATCTCGAGAGACAATCCATGAAGTAAGGGGTGTGTGTAGAATAGCCACCTCTCCTCTCTGAGCTGGGGGGATGAAAGCTTGCCCTTATCTAGGGATGTCAGAGAAATCCATTTGTGGGGTGGAGATCACTGAGTTTTCCTAGGTTCAGCCCCACAGACTTTGTTCCAGTTCCCACTCTGGTGCCCAACTCGGTCTGCAGTGAGTTGGGCAAGTTTGTGGATTTTCTGGGCATCTTGTGCATTTTTGCAGGTTCTGCAATTTGCACAAATTTCTGAGCCATTTACGCAAATTTCTGAACAATTTGCACAAATGCAGCTGTAATTTGTGCAAATTGCTCAGAAACATGTGGAATTTGCGGAACCTGCAGAAAATGTGCCAAAAAGTTCCTGGAGTTTGGGGAAAAGCTAGGGGTGAGCGGATCACTTACCTGGTTCCGGTCCAGGGCATCCGCTGCAGGGGGAGACAATCCATCCCTCCCCCCCAGAATCCTCCCCGGCCAGCTGTGCGCTGTGGCAAAGCTGCGGAGCTGCTGGCCAGGGCTGGCTGCAGCTAGACTTTCCGGCTGCTGCTACCATGCTGCAAATGGTGGCCACTACGCCAGCCGTATTTGCGTCCGTGCCTTAGGCCATGATAGGCTACGTAAATATTTATGTAGCCTATCATGGCAAAGAGTAGGGGCACAAATGGTACCCATTATGCCATTTGCGTCCCTGCTCTTTGCCGTGATAGGCTATGTAAGTATTTACGTAGCCTGTTGTTGTTCAGTCGTTAAGTCGTGTCCGACTCTTCGTGACCCCATGGACCATAACACTCCAGGCCTTCCTGTCCTGCGCTCTCTCCCGGAGTGTGCTCAAGTTCATATTCATTGCATCGGTGATGCTATCTAGCCATCTCATCCTCTGCCTTCCCCTTCTCCTTTTGCCTTCAATCTTTCCCAGCATCAGGGTCTTTTCCAGTGACTTTTCTCTTCGCATTAGGTGGCCAAAATATTTGAGCTTCAGTTTCAGTCTCTGTCCTTCCAATGAGCAGTTAGGGTTGATTTCCTTTAGGATGGACTGATTTGACCTCCTTGCAGTCCAGGGGACTCGTAAGAGTCTTCTCCAGCACCACAGTTCGAAACCATCAATTCTTTGGCGCTCAGCCTTCCTTATAGTCCAGCTCTCAGAGCCATACATTACTACTGGGAAAACCATAGCTTTGATTATACGAACCTTTGTCGGCAAGGTGATATCTCTGCTTCTTACTATGCTGTCTAGGTTTGCCATAGCTTTCCTCCCAAGGAGCAAGCGTCTTTTAATTTCATGGCTACAGTCACCGTCTGCGGTGATCTTGGAGCCCAAGAAAATAAAATCTGTCACTGCTTCCATTTCTTCCCCTTCTATATGCCAGGAAGTGATGGGGCCACATGCCATGATCTTAGTTTTGTTAATGTTGAGTTTCAAACCAGCTTTTGCACTCTTCACTTTCACCCTCAACAAGAGGCTCTTTAGATCCTCTTCACTTTCTGCCATTAGGGTGGTATCGTCTGCGTATCTGAGGTTGTTGATAATTCTCCCGGCAATCTTAATTCCGGCCTGTGATTCATCCAACCCGGTGTTTCTCATGATGTACTCTGCATATAAGTTAAATAAGCAGGGTGACAATATGCAGCCTTGTCGTACTCCTTTCCCAATTTTGAACCAATCGGTTGTTCCATGTCCAGTACTTACTGTTGCTTCTTGACCCTCATACAGGTTTCTCAGGAGACAGGTAAGGTGGTCTGGTACTCCCATCTCTTTAAGAATTTGCCACAGTTTGTTGTGATCCACACAATCAAAGGCTTTAGTGTAGTCAATGAAGCAGAAATAGACGTTTTTCTGGAATTCTCTTGCTTTCTCCATGACCCAGCGAACGTTGGCGATTTGATCTCTAGTTCCTCTGCCTCTTTGAAACCCAGCTTGTACTTCCGGTAGTTCTCGGTTCACATACTGCCAAAGCCTAGCTTGTAGGATTTTGAGCATAACCTTGCTGGCATGCGAAATGAGCGCAATTGTACGGTAGTTTGAACACTCTTTGGCGTTGCCCTTCTTTGGAATTGGAAAGTAAACTGACCTTTTCCAGTCTTGTGGCCACTGTTGAGTGTTCCAAATTTGTTGGCATATTGCATGCAGCATTTTAACAGCATCATCTTTTAGGATCTTAAATAGCTCAGCTGGAATACTGTCATCTCCACTAGCTTTGTTTTAGTAATGCTTCCTAAGGCCCACTTGACTTCACTCTCTAGGATGTCCGGCTCAAGTTCAGTGACCGCACTATCATAGCTATCAGGGACATTCAGATCTTTCCTGTATAGTTCTTCTGTGTATTCTTTCCACCTCTTCTTAATCTCATCTGCTTCTGTTAGGTCCATTACGGCCTTAAGCATGGACACAAATGGTGGCCGCTACGACGGCCGCCATTTGCGGCCGCAGCAGCCCGGCAGTGGCTGGAAGATGACCCGGAGCTGCCGCCGCTAGGTAGGTCCGTTCCGGGGGAGATTTCGGGGAGTGGCAGGGGGGTAGTCTGTTCCACCACGGGCTCTGGGGGGATTCTTTGGAATCCGGCCTCACTGGAGTCCGTGGCAGAATTCTCCAACATCCCTAGGAAAAGCCTGCAGCTTGGTTCACAAATGGAAATCAAGTCATGCATGCTGCAGAACTCTGTTGAATAAAATAAGAACTGGATTTCCCAGCAGCAGACATCTCTACTCTTATCAGGGAGAAAGAGTTGTGGTTGGAGGGTAGGTTTAACCGTTACTCCTGGACCCTGATAAAGGTGTGTGTGTGTGTGTGTGTGTGTAAAAGGGGAGTCTGTTTGTTTGTATGCAGGGGACATAGATTTGTATGTATGTATGTGGGAAGTCTGTGTCTGTGTAGGAGGAACAGTGAGCGGGGGGAAGGCTATATATGCATGTGTGTGTGGGAAGCTCAAGCTCCACCTGCTGCTACCTCTGGCCATGCCCACTACCAGTACATGCCCCCCAAACCACCACCTACCACAACATGTAGCCCTTGGGGTCAAAACCCATCCATGTTCTAGGGAAAAGGATATATTGGGTGATGGGGATCTTCAGGCACAGCCAATGGAACAGGGCCTGAATCCAGGGTTTTGTCATGCCTGCCTCTGATGCCCTGGTCTCAGAGGAAGGGTCTGATTCAGGTGATGATTCATAGGAGAGTATGATTTAGGGCCTAGTCAAGGCATGGGCTGGCAGGAGGCTTGGAATTTGTCTCTGTCTGGTTTCACAGTAGATTGTAGGCAGTGGGAAGAACCTGCTCCTTTTGAAGTACTGCCAGACCTAGCCATGGGAAAAGAACTTGAGGGGCCCCAGGCAGAGGAACATTTATTGATAAGCAGGTAGGAGACAGATTCAGCGACAAAGGGGTGTGCCCAAGGCTGTCTCCCAGTCAACAGCAGCAACTGAAGAGGCTAGGGGAAAGACAACCATTTAAACAAAGGTCTCAACTCCAGGCTAAGTTTTGCTATAGAGCTAGATTGACAAGTGAGGGTCTCTAGTCGCTCTGCCCTTGCATAAAAGCTAGTGTAGAGGCAAAACAGATTTGTGAGTATAATGTCACTGGTAACAGATGCTCCTTTGCTTGAACCCCAGACTATTGCATGCCTTGAATCTCATGTTTTGGGACCCTGTTTTGGATCATACTGCTGGACTTTAAGATCCTGTTGCTGGCTCCTGTTTGGATACCTGAATGTATTGAAGTTGGGCAGACTAAGGAATCTGATCCATGGACTCTGGTGAAATGATTGTGTTCTGCTGTAACAATAAAGGAGTATGCTGTTTCTTTAACATGTGTCTAGTTGCTGATCTTGCAAGGGAGCTGGTCCTGACAGGTTTTTAGATTTACAGGCCCTGAATCCTGTGAAGAATGGGGTGGGGGTGGGGGTGGGGGTGGGGCGGGGCAGCAGGAGAATGGTAGAATCATAAAATCATGGAGTTGGAAGGGACTTTGAAAGTCATCTAGTCTAGCCCACAGCTCAACGCAGGATCTGCAGTACAGGATGCAACTACAGCACCCCAACAGATGGCCATCCAACCTCTGCTCAAATACCTCCAGGAAAGGAGAAAGCACCACCTCCCAAGGCACTCTGTTCTACTGTTGAACAGCTCTTACTGTTAGGAGGTTTCTCTGAATGTTTAGTCTAAATCTGCTTCCCCGTAATTTCCATCCATTGGTTCCAGTCCTGCCATATGGAACAACAGAAAACAAGTCCGCTCCATCTTCTGCATGGCAACTCTTCAGATATTTGAAGATCACCATCGGGTGGGTATCCCCTTAATCTTCTCTTCTCCATGCTAAATACCCACCTCTTTCTTCATGGAACTTGGTTTCCAGATGCTCACCATCCTGGTCACCCGCCTTTGGATATGCACCAGTTTGTCAATGTCCTTCTTAAAATGTGGCATCCAGAACTGGACACAGTATTGCAGATGCAGCTTGACCAGCACAAAACAGAGCAGAACTGTTATTTCCCATGATCTGGACGCCTACCATACCTAGTAAGATTTGTGCCCTCTTTGCTGCTACATGCATGAGGCCCTTGGAGAAGAACTTTGCAACTGATGGAAAGGTTCATTCAGGAGAAGTCAGTCCGTGGGATACTGGGCTGGGAGAAGTCAGTCCCTGGCTGTGCTCTCTCTCTACATGGGAGCTTCTGCTGTTTTAAGACTTGTATTGTTTGGGATACTTACAGCTGCATTATGTAACAACCAGGCGCATAGCCAGCCTAAAAGTTCCGGGGGGGGGGTGCCAAAAAAGTAGGGGGCAGTTCATCTGGTTTGCAGGCCTTTTAAAGACAAAGTTTAAACTGTTTTTTTTAATTATTTGTTTGTAAAAAAAATTAGGTGGGCAGAGAAAATTTAGGGGGGCAGCCCTCTGCCCCCCCCAACTACAGGTCTGGTAACAACCCCACTGCACCTGTAAGCCAAATGGATTTTCTGAACTCTCTCTCCCGCTCGCTCGCTCTCTCTCTCTCTCTCTCTCTCTCTCTCTCTCTCTCACACACACACACACACACACACACACTTTCTTCCATCATTTCTTTTGCGGGTGCCTCCCCACCCCATGTCGATCATTTCTGTGCAATGGAGTTTTACCCAAGAGTTCCCTTCTCATTTTCCGTTAAAGCGGTTATGTCTCCGTCGAGCCTGGTAGCAGCTTAATTGATAGACATGCATACAGATCTGTTGGCTACGCTGGAAGCTCCCTCTTCTCAGCTGTGAAAGAGTAAGGACCAAGGGGACATCAGCATGCCACTCCATGCCATTCTGTGCTTGGTTCATTATTACAAACGCTCAAAGCTTAGCATTCCACCCACTGTTCCTGTGTGACTTTTCTGCCAGCTGTCTCCTTTGTGATGCTGCAGGCTCAGATTTTATGTATTCTGTCTAATGGGGGCAATAGAGCTTCAGAAGGTCTTGGCTGATACCAATGATGTCTGGGTGTTGTCCCCCCCCCTTTATAATACTGGCTTCAAACAGAAGACAGAAGGCAAATCTGGGTCGCTTCCAGTTATTGAGTGCCAGCAGATTTACCAGACATGTAATCATCCCCCCCCCCATTATTAAAACTGGCTTTTGGGACTTGGCCATTAGTAGAATTGTATATATTATCTCAAATCTCTTAAATATTGCCATTCACTAATAGTACATGGAGGAAATCCTTAGTGACTAGGCAGCAGGAGCTAATAGGTTACATTGTCTGGAAAAGCCTTTAGATGCACATCACCTAAAATGATTTTGTGGAGCAATTTTTGATGGGAAGGGATTCTAAAGCTTAAAATCAGCAATGAATCTGTGAAAACCCCATAAACCCAGCAGCATCCAAATAACGGGGATGATATTTTTTCTCAATGCTTGATTTATTTGAACTTTTACAAAATCAACTACTCACCCCCTCCCACACTAGAAATAAAATTAAAAAAAATGTTGGTGATGTGGTTCTCCGTAGGTAATTCAGCCTTGGGCAAAGGGAGCAGGAACAGACAGGTATAACCAGCAAAATACTCGGTTTCATCCACCTGCATTAATCACTGAGCTTTAAAGTTATCTGCAAAACATTTATGAGAAAACTTTCCAACCCCCACTCCCACCGCACACGCGCGTGCACACGTAATCTACTTTAGGGTGCAATCCTATGCATGTTTAGACAGAAGAAAGTCCTACAGCTCCAATCATTCCCCAGCAGTATGGCTGCCTGGGGAATGCTGGGAGTTGTAGGATTTTTTTTCTGTCTAAAACAAGCATAGGATTCCACCCTTAATCAGCCATCCAATCATTCGATAGATGGACTTGCTGTAAGTGAGATGCATATAAGTTCCAAAGCAGAGATCATCAGAGAGAAACCAGAGACAGGGCGAAGGCTCCCTAGGCTGATGTAGTTCCTGCCACCTCCACATTTCCTTCTACATTACTCCCAGGAATACGTAAAAACTCCCACCCATGCAATCAGCCATCCTTGTGTGTTTACACAATACTCAAAGAATGTGTGCGCTCTTGGGAGGTCTATTGCTAGCATGTAAATATGCATGCAAGCCCAGCCACTCAGTGGATGTTTATATTATGTCAGGGCTCCTGTGCCTTTAAAAGCTCCCTGACTGAGAGAAATCCAGCAGCTGTAGCTTTTCCCATCATGGGATTTCTATTTGACTAAAAAACAAGCAAATACATCCCCAAATGACCACGGCTGTATTCCAGCCTCACACGCAACATTTAAAGGTACAGAAGCCCTGCCAGATAAAGGTGGCAATGCCCAGAAACAAGAAATGCTGAGAGCCGTGGATGGGCAGGTTGGGCTGGCACCTGTTTTCCGGCTCTTGTCTTGTGCATTCAGAGCAGCCTGAAACAAACTGCCTGATGGAGGCTGGTGGCTGTGATTCTGGTGGGGCTGTGAATCCATTCTGGGTTTCAGTCAGAACCAGCCAGAACTCTAAAGGAGCATTCTAAAGTGCTGAACCTGGGGATAGGGTTCAATACTTCAGCTAGCTCCTTTAGAGTTCTGGCTGGTTCTGACTGAAACCCAGAATGGATCCACAGCCCCACTGAAATCAGAGCCACCAGCCTCCAGTGGTTTGAAGCTTTTCCTAACAGGAAAATGAAGTGATGGTAAATGCTTCAGCTTCATGCCAGGCTGCTGCTAAAGGCAAAGAAGCAGGGCCAAAAAAAGGCAAAAAAGCAGGTCCCCTCCATGCAAGGGAGATTTGGAAACTAAAGGCCTATGGATCAGAAAGCCATTGGAGGCAAGTGGAAATCTCACCACAGGAAGCTGATGAATTCTTATTTCTCTACAAGATGTACAATTACAGGGGTAGGCTTAGGATCTGGACTTGGAAATTCTAAAGAGGCAACAAGGTAAATGAGGCAGTGAGGGTGGGTGATGAATTTCACAAACAGATTTGAATGAACTTTGTTCACCTCATACAAATCTATGGTGTGACCACACTTGGAATATTGTGTACAGTTCTGGTTACTGCACCTAAAAAAAAGAGATATTGTAGAGTTGGAAAAAGTGCAGAAACAGGCTAGAGTAGTTTCCCTATGAGGAAAGGTTACAACATCTGGGACTGTTTAGCTTAGAAAAAAGGCGAGTGAGGGGAGACATGATAGAGGTGCACAAAATTATGCATGGTGTGGAGAAAGGGGATGGGGAGACATTTTTCTCCCTCTTTCATAATACTGGAACCCGGTGTCATCCCATGAAGCTGACTGGTAGGAGATTGGGGACAGATAAAAGGAAGTATTTCTTCACACAGCACATAGTTAAACTGTGGAATTTGCTACCACAAGCTATGATTATGGCCACCAATTTGGATGGCTTTAAAGGGATATTAGGCAGGTTCATGGAGGATCAGGCTAGCCATGGCTGCCAGCCATGACGACTACATGCTGCCTTCAGCGTCAAAGACAGTATGCCTTTGTATACCAATTTCTGGGGAACACAAGAGGGAGGGTGCTACTGCATGCATGTCCTACTTGTGGGTGTCCCACAAACAGCCAACTGGGTGAACAGAATGCTAGACTAGATGGACCCTTGGTCTGATCCAGCATGGCTATTCTTACGTTCTTATGTTCTTAACTAGTCAAATCTACTATGGAGGTAGGCAGTCAAGGTAAGAAACCATCTGGTCCAGTTCTGTTGGAGGAATTTCAGTTGTTGAGGCCTGAGGATGTGGACAATGCGCTTGGTAATGTTCAGCCAACCACTTATATGCTTGCTCCTTGCCCATCTTGGCTTATCATGTCCTGTAAGGAGGGCATGTCCAGCTCAGTCATCATCGGAGGCCCCCCTGTGTTTTGTAAAGAGGCAAAGGATCTTAAGAGGATTTGGAGGCAACGGGCACTCAGATGGGTAGAAGTTAATGGTTTTATTAAGTAGCAGAGAAAAGCACTACAAAGAAATAACATCTACTATGTGAGATATAAAGTTTACTCTCCCTTCCGTTGCTGGGAACTCCAAGCTGTTTTTATTGTTTCACAGTTTGTATTTTATGTTTTTAAAGTATTGTACACTGCCCAGAGAACATGGGTTATTGGGCTGTTTAAATAAACCACAGCTGCCCAAGGGGAAGAACGAAGACCAGCTGCCCAGCAAGCGACTGACACTGAGTGGGCTATTGCTATCTGCCTGCTCCTCTGTCTGTCTGGCACCCTCCTTGTTGCTCCCTAAAGAGGCCCAGGGATAGTGACTCAGCACTTCTACCAGCAGCCATGGCCTCACTGGTTCAGTGTTGAGCCCAGGGGCTATTAGAGTGTTGTGGTGGATCTGGAGGCCAAGGCTTCTAGTGAGTGTGGCTGCGTGTTCTTTTTTGGTGTGTGTGTGTGTGTGTGTGAGACAAGTGATGTGGGGGGTATAGGCAATTTTAACTGGAAGGTTGCACTGTTTGGGTCTTTCAACTTTGAATTTTTGGAAGCTGTTTTTACTGCTGCTTTTTAGTGGGCCTTGGAAATGTGTCTTCTAAATAGGAAGGGTTTAGGAGAGGCTGTTCAGGTAATTACTGGCAGGGGGAGATATGGTGAGAGATTCCAAACTTGCTGTAGCGTTGCCCTTATTTTCACCGTAGTCTACATAAATCTTTACGTAGACTACAGGGACCAAATAAGGAACGCGAATGGCGGCTCCCTATGGGGGCCGCCATTTGCATACGTGCTTTTTTTTTTTTTTTAAGTCACCCGTGATAGGCTACATGACGATTAACGTAGCCTATCATGGCTGACTTTGCAAATCTAGCCATGATAGGCTACATTAATCGTTACGTAGCCTATCACAGGGGCGTTTTTTTTTTTTTTTTTACTTTTCTTGTAATGGCGGCGGCGGTAGCCGGTCAAAAGACTGGCTGCTGCGCCCGCCCCTGATGAAGACCTGCTGAACCGCCGCTGGGACCCGCCGCCGGGAGGGACATTCGTGAAAGGTAAGTCCCATCCCGGGGGGGGGGGGCGGAGAATTTCTCCCCGAACAACCTTCGGAGGACCAAATGAGTTGGCACTCGGCTCCCCAAAGTTTCGGGGAGAAATTCTCCCCCATCCCTAGACAGGAAAAGGAGGGTAGACCACAGGTTGTCCTGGGCTAGATCTACACTAGTGCTTTTTATTGGTATTGAAGTGCACTGATAACTGATGGGGCAAATCATGTATTCCATATACTGCTTTTCCAGCATTATTTCCCGCTTTTTATTCCATATTATCCAAAGTACCGCAACAGATGACATTGTGTGTGCTATGAGATATAAATGCCCAAGAGGGATATAGCATCATCATGATGGGATCGTATCGATATGATGTGAGATGTAGATCTGCTCTTGCTTTCTAGTGTCAGGACAGTTGCAAGGTAAACATCACTTAATCAAGATTTGGTTCTGGATGAAAATGCTGACCTAGCTTGTATCATGGACACCTGCTGGTTGAGAGAAGGGGAGGTTTGTCTTACCCAGGTCTGTTTGCTAGGTTATTCTATGGTACAGCAAGCTAGGGCTGGGGCTGGGGGAGGGGGAGCAGTCTATATATTTTTTTAAAAAATCTCATTAACCAGATCCTTCATCCAGTCAGTGCTCTCTGCTCTGCCACTTTTGAAAGCATACTGCTGCAGTTGGGTGGCTGGGGCATTACAGGGATTCTGTTGGTGTACCACCTCACTGCCTACCCTGCCTGAGCTAGCCAGGGTGATCTTGGGGTTGGTGTTAGTTTTCCCCAGAGTTCTTGTGCTGGGGGATTTCAATGTTCATGATGAAGTAACTCAGTCAGGAGTGGGTCAGCACTTCATGTCCACCATGACAACCATGGACCTGTCCCAATTAATATCTGGCCCCATGCTTGCAAGAGAGCACACTCTTGACTTGGTCATCTCTTCAGGTGGAGTTGGTACTTGAAGGTGAAGAAGTTACATGTGACTCTGTTGTCATGGTTGGATCACTTTCTGGTTAGTTCTAAACTAGCTGTCGGCTTAAACCTCTGCAGGGATTGTAGAGTGGTTAAAATGGTCCACCTCCAGGTGCTTGATGGATCTGAATGCTTTCATGAACGTGCTTGGGGAGTTTCTGGCCTCATACAGAAATGGCCAAGGCAGTTGACATATCGCTCCTAAGTGCCCTTGTCCCCAGTAGAGCAGGTTGGCTCCCTGGTTTAGCATCACCGATGCAATGAATATGAACTTGAGCACACTCTGGGAGGGAGCGGAGGACAGGAAGGCCTGGCGTGCTATGGTCCATGGGGTCACATAGAGTCGGACACGACTAAATGACTGAACAACAAAGGGCAATGAAACAGGAGGGACAGAGTTAGAGCACAGTTGGAGGAAAACTCAGGACACGTTTGATCAAATAAATCCAGTTGGAGACCTACTCTGTGGTGGTAGGTACAGCAAAGAAAGCCTACATCTCTGGCATTGTCGCATCTGCACAGAACAGACCAGCAATGCTCTTCTGCACTGTGTAAGGCCTTCTATGGTGGGTTGCTGGAGAAGGGGAGCTAGTACAGTCAGAAGCTCACTGTGAACAATTTTCCTCACTTTTTGCTGATGAAGTCATTTAGATTCGCCCTGATTTGGATGCCAACATTCTGACATGTCAGGTGGATGTAACCTTGGCAACGGCTTGTCCAGTCAGTTTAGATTCTTTTCAACTTGTGGATCTCGGTGAGCCAGACAGGGTATCTGGAGAGATGAGGGTTACATGCCTGCTCGACCCTTGCCCTTCCTGGCAACAACTACATTCAGTGCACCAGCTGCAACCATTCCTGAATCTGTCTGATCTGGCAACAGTTATCCATGCCTTGGTTGTGTCATGGTTAGACTACTGCAGTGAGTTCTATGTGGGGTACCCTTGAAGAGTATCTGGAAGCTTCAATTGGTGCAACCTGTGCATTGTATTGTGATCAAATCAGCCCAATACTGAAAGATCTGCACTAGTCACCAGTTGTTTCCTGGACTCAATGCAAGGTGTTAGTTTCACCTTTAAAGCATTAAACGGCTTACAGCCTAGCTATCGAAGGGCCTTTTTGACTGAATATGAACCTAGGGATGGGCAAACCCACCTCTACCCAGTATTGTCAGGTGCTTGCTGAAGTGCTGCCCTTGCTCAAGCCCCCCCTGGACCTGCACTCAAGCCCCCACAAGCTTGGTGAGCCAACTGCACTCACCCTGGGTCCCGTCCTTGAGCGCCAGCCATTTTGCCAAGTGTTGTTGTTTGTTTGTTTTTTTTACAGAAAAGAGGCATATTGCATAGATCAAGCTTTCCCAGCCCAAAGGTGTGCATATTTAAATATGTGCATTTTTAATTACCTCCTCTTTCCGTAAAAGCAAGCTCAGCAAAATGGTGGGCACTCGTGGACAGGACTCAGGGTGAGTGTGGGGAGTGTCCAGGAGGGTGCGGGCGGGGGTGAGTGAGGCCAGGGGCTTGGTGGACGTGGTCTGGGGGTGCAGGTGGGGGGGAGCCCAACAGAATCCCAGACCCAGTGGGATGTCCACGCCATCCGTATATGAACCTGCTCAGTTATTAAGATCAGCAAGAGAGGTTCCCCTGAACATGCTAAGTAAGACAAGCAGAGTCTTACTTTTCTCTTGTGTTATATGCCCAAACTCTGGAATGCGCTCTCTTTGGGATTGCAACTGGTCCCCACCCTCTGTGCATTCAGGAAGGGAGTCAAGACACATCTTTTTAACTTGGCATTTAGAATTGTTATTATGTTTTTAAGGTTACTTTTAGTGTTTTACTGTGTTTCATTTGATCAATTTATTTTCTGGGGTTTTTTTTTTTGTAAACTGTCTTGGTTGGCTTCAGAAACGTGGTATTTGAAATACCATAAACAAAACAAACCTTACACCTGAATGCACCTGGGATATTGTAGCCAACTACAACAATAAGAAGACTGCCAGAGTTGGCAGTGGCACCAACCCTTCCTTCCCTCACAGTGGAGGCTGGTGGCTCCGATTTCATTGGGGCTCCCAATCCATTCTGGGTTTCAGTCAGAGCCAGCCAGAGCTCCAAAGGAGCTATCCAAGTTGCTGAACCCTATTGCCAAAATGGGTTCAGCACCTTGGCTAGCTCTTTTAGAGTTCTGGCTGGTTCTGACTGAAACCCAGAATGGATTCAGAGCCCCACTGAAATTGGAGCCACCAAAATCCACTGTTCCCTCAGTCTGTGCTAGTGGCTCTGACTCTGTCTCACACAGATGCACACACGTGTGTCTTCCCTCCAGGAACTACTGCTGTGAGACACTGTAAGGTAAGCAGGAATCTTGACTGAGCCTAGGCCCTCACACCTAGGGTAGCTCACATTGCTAAAAAGAAGAAGAGGAAATGTATCACCCAAAGAGAGAACACATATTTGCATAAAATTTGCACATTTTAATGTATACGTATGCATGCACATCTTATATATACATAATTCAAAGTTGGGAGTTAGTTGGTCATATCTTTTAGACTGCCTTCCTGTTGACCGATTCTCATGAAACACACTTCACTGGAAAGCTGTTGAGTTGATACACATATTCTATGAATAACAATATTTTTCACTATAATTCAAAGCTGGGCATTTATTTATGTCCATAAAGCTTTTTTTAAAGGAATTAGGCTAACTTCTATAACAATGTACTATAAAGTTTTATTTTTTAATATCAAAAAAGTCAGGTATAATTACTCATGCATTGTTAATGAGGACATTGTCAGTGATGTCTATGGGACTGATATTAGCAAGGCAGCTGTATGTGCTAATGCAGGCAAGGCCATTCTGTCTCCCAAGAGCAAGCACTGTGACTACATCAACCAGATGGCATTGGACAGTTTGGAAGGTGAGGGAAGGACTTAGTTGAGCACAGACAAAGTCACTGCCATTGATACCAGGCTCGATGTGAAATACCCTTTGGACTTCCTAAACACTCTCAACCAAAGTGGTTTGCTGGCAAGCAAGACAACTCTGAAGAAGCACAACTCTGCTAAGGAACATGGACAGGGCTCAGGGTCTTATGAGTGGCACACGGTTCATCATGTTTGCCATGCACAACAACTGTTTGCATCAGGAAGCCCTCACTGGACAGGCTAATGGCAAGCAGATCTTCCTAACAAGGATCAGCCTTGCATTTTCCAACTCATCTTTCCCCTTCCAATTCAAGCGTTGCCAGTTTGCCATTCGTCTGGCCTTTGTCATTAGCATCAACAAGAGCCAGGGAGAGACTGTGGACCAAATTGGCATCTATCTGCCTACACCTGTCTTCTGCCATGGAAAACTCTTATGTTGCCATGAGTCATGCGTGCTCATTGGCAAACCTCAAGATTCAAGCCTTGATGAAGCAGAACAAGGATGTTACAGCAGCCGCCCTGGAGTTTACACCAAGAACATTGTATTTCAGGATGTTTTGTAAACACAACAGATGTAACACCTTGAATATTTCACTAAATGCAATTAGTTAAGTCAGACCTTTCATTAGATTTGATTTTTCTCCATGAACTGTGTAACCAACTGGTTTAGAAATAATTGTTGTTGTTGTTCAGTCGTTCAGTCACGTCCAACTCTTCATGACCCCATGGACCATAGCATGCCAGGCCTTCCTGTCCTGCGCTCTCTCCTGGAGTGTGCTCAAGTCCATATTCATTGCATCAGTGATGCTATCTAGCCATCTCATCCTCTGCCGTCCCCTTCTCCTTTTGCCTTCAGTCTTTCCCAGCATCAGGGTCTTTTCCAGAGAGTTTTCTCTTCACATTAGGTGGCCAAAATATTTGAGCTTCAGCTTCAGTATCTGTCCTTCCAATGAGCACTCAGGGTTGATTTCCTTTAGGATGGACTGATTTGACCTCCTTGCAGTCCAGGGGACTCGTAAGAGTCTTCTCCAGCACCACAGTTTGAAAGCATCAATTCTTTGGCGCTCAGCCTTCCTTATAGTCTAGCTCTCAATGCCATACGTTGCTACTGGGAAAACCATAGCTTTGATTAAACGAATCTTTGTCGGCAAGGTGATATCTCTGCTTCTTACTATGCTGTCTAGGTTTGCCATAGCTTTCCTCCCAAGGAGCAAACGTCTTTTAATTTCATGGCTACAGTCACCGTCTGCGGTGATCTTGGAGCCCAAGAAAATAAAATCTGTCACTGCTTCCATTTCTTCCCCTTCTATATGCCAGGAAGTGATGGGGCCACATGCCATGATCTTAGTTTTGTTAATGTTGAGTTTCAAGCCAGCTTTTGCACTCTCCACTTTCACCCTCAACAAGAGGCTCTTTAGATCCTCTTCGCTTTCTGCCATTAGGGTGGTATCGTCTGCATATCGGAGGTTGTTGATAATTCTCCCGGCAATCTTAATTCCGACCTGTGATTCATCCAACCCGGTGTTTCTCATGATGTATTAGAAATAATTACAATAGTTTAAATAGAAATGATAGAAAAAAGAATTGTTTCTGTAGAAATAGAATTGTGGGAAAGACTATGATGACATGACCTGTGTGCTTGCTCAGTCTGCTGTCCAGGTGGCACTGTTGATGGGCAACTTCGTGATCCCTCCCTGTTCTTTCTTCTTAAGGTTCTCAGTCTTTAAATAGGACTCAGACTGGACACAGACCTTCAAATAAAGGACACGTTCAAATAGAGGACTATTCTCTGTAAAATAGAGGACATATGACCACCCTATCACTTCCTATTTGGGGGCAACAGGCCACAATGGGTGACTTAGGCCTCAATATTCTTTAATGTTCAAGGAGAACAAAAACCCTTTCAGACCATGTCTGCATTCCAGTTCACTGCTTCATGTGGAACTTCAGGATTAGGTAAAAATCAAATAAAATATATTCAACCAGTGAACAGATAAAGGCAAGTTTAAATGAAAATCTCATAAAAACAGCAGGCAGGCAGAAGAATCCAGTTTTGTCTGGAATGGAAAAAGGAAATTTAACAAAAGCCTTCTTATTCCATAGGAATGAATCCCTTGTTACTGACCCTAGCAAACATTTGTTGGTCAGCTTGAACTCCTGGAATCCATTCTATGTTCTCTTACTCTGTCTGCTTTCTGCATATAAAAGAATGATAAAAAGGCAGTCCAGCTGTGAAAAATACAGAAAACATTCAGCATTACCAAGCTCTGTGGAAAGAAATGAAATGATAAATAGTACAGTATTTGCAATAATTAAGTTTACTAGGTGCCGCTAAATTCTGCTTTAGTTAAGAAAGTTTGGAACATTATGGATACGGCCAACTTAGGGCGCAATCCTATGTCTGTTTAGACATTAAAAAGTCCTACAAGTCCCAGCATTCCCCAGCCAGCCAATTCCCATGCTGGGAATTGTAGGACTTTTTTCTGTCTAAACAAGCATAGGATTGCACCCTTAATATTAACAATAAAATATATATTATTTCTATAAGACTTAATGAGCAATCCTATGCATGTCTACTCATAAGTAAGATCCATTACATTCAATGGGCCTTACTCCTAGGTAAGTGGGTATATGACTGCAACCTTAGAGATCTTTTATAGATGGAATACAGATGGTGAAGAATTGTATCAGCAATATGGGAATTTATATTTTGCATGTTTATGTCATGGAACTCAATGGGACACACCTCTGAGTAGACATGTATAGGATGTTGCTGTAAGAAGGCAAACAGCAACAACCAGTCCAGTTCTTACAAATAAACAAAACAAGCATATAGTGCTGTGTGAAATGAATCAGAATGAGGAAGGCACAATTTTATTTATTTATTTATTACATTTCTATACCGCCCAATAGCCAAAGCTCTCTCAATATCTGTAAGAACTTCCCAAACCTTTTTGATATATACAGTATACATATCTGTCTATCTGTCTGTCTGTCTGTTTGTCTATGCAAACATATTCTTCCTAGGAATGTCCTATAGATTCCTAGATACATGCATTCACTCATATCACAGAGTGGGTAATAAAGTCTCATTTTGTTTGTTTGTTTCTTGGTAATAGAAGGAAGAACGGGGGTTCCTGTTTCCTGATCTGTTCTAAAAATGTACAAAAAGAACTTCGCTTTATTATCATCTTAACTTTTTGTTTTTCTTTATCTTTTTGATTTTCTTTTCTTTACTGGATTCTTAGCTCATGTTGTCAAACATGTTTTGTTTTGTGGAACACATTGCAAGCTTGGAAATGCATGCATTTCCAGCCACAAATTGTGTGTGGGTCTGGGACATGTGACTTGGGTAAATACATAAAAGAAAAAAAATCGACAGACCAAATTTCTCATACTAATAAAGATTCCCCCCCCCCCCGCGCTCTGGTTCATTGCTTCTGACATGGGCAGCGCCACAAAAACACATTAGAATTATTGAAAGGAGAGTGCAGTGGTTCTAGACTGCATGTCTATTCAAGGAAAATATGGTATATTTTATTAGATATTTTTTCCCCTTTAAAAAAAAGCCATGGATGCCTCTGGCAAGTTGTAATTACATCCTCTGTGCAGAAGAATAAAATCTGATGACATCCTTGCATGCTGTTTTGCATCGGTTCTTCTTTCCATTGCTACTATTAAGCAAATAGGCATGGAAGTAGGATTGCTAACATAATGCAATCACATGTGGTCTAAGCTTTCTAATGTGGTTGATTCAAAGGCTGATAGCCACCTCTGTCTCTGGAGAACCAGGCCTTCATGGTTTCAATATTTTCAGTTCAAGAACTAGCTTAATGGAGAAATCAAACTGAAAATGGCACCTTTCAGAATCCAATAGGAAAAACAGGAAATAATTATTTTCTAAAATGTATAATTTTATATTGAATGCATAAGGATCCAGTGGAAACAACTTTGAAGTCACATGGGAAAGAACACACAGATTGTATCAACCTCAGTTTGGCAAAGCAGTCTTTATAAAAAGGAAGACCCCATATCCTTGCACTGTGTAAATACATATAAAAGAAATATAGTACAAAATTATCTTTGGTTGGTATTTAACACCTTCAGTGGGATATACACAAATGAAAATGATAAGGTTTGGAGATGCAACAACAAAAGGCTGATATTTTACATTGCAGATGGAGCTGCCCCCAAATAACTAAATTGTGAGCAAAAATTTATCTCTATACACAGTTTGACAAATAGGGGCGCAATCCTATGCATGTTTAGACAGAAAAAAGTCCTACAATTCCTAGCATGCCCCAGCCAGCATGGCTGGGTGGAGTGATTCTGGGATTTGTAGGACTTCTTTTTCTGTCTAACATGCAAAGGATTGCACCCTAAATACAGCTTGCCATGTATCCTATTGAATGTCCTGCTTGGTTTTTGGATGGAGTGGTGTGAAAGTTAGTTTGGAATTTATTAACAGACTCTGTGAACAGACTCTGGTGAGTAGATGCGCTGTAGCCATAATCCTCCAACATTAAAAGAATGGCTGAACAAGAACTGGAGTCTGACAGAAATGACAAAGCTATGTTCACCTGAGAAATATCAAACAATGTACAGAATAGCCATTCATAGCTACTTTTTATTCATTGTATGACAACAAAGTATAACCTGGATATAATCACATATAAATGTTTATAATTTCTGTAAATATATTGTTTGGAAATTTCATCTAATGGCAAAATAAATGGTGTGTGTGTGTTCGCTTTTATCTGTTGTTTTACTACCGTGGTCCTCAACTTTCCCTCAGAAATCATGCCAACAGGCTTATATTTCTTGGACTACCATCTTTATTACTTTTATTTTGAAGCCAACAGGACTGCTGTAGAGTTAGTTGATCATTGACTGTAACCTTTACCAACTTTTCACAAGGGAGTTGGTCATTTGTAAGCTCCTTGGTAGACCCAGCTCATTTAGGCTGTAATCCTATACCTCAGAGTAAACTCCATTGGACTCAATGGGGCTTACTTCTGAGTAGTCATGCATAGGGGCACACTCACTGTTAATCTTGCTTGATCTAGGATTGGTGAACAGTGACAGCCTTGATTGCTCCACAGCATTGGATTACCTAACCTAATATTGCTTTGTATTTTGACCTCAGTCTGCCTACTGTCTTGTAGTCCTTCATCCTGCTCGTAGTAGGCTTGCTCCTATCCTGTCTTCTTGCCCTTTCTCTAAATTTGGCTAGCACTTATATGTCACTAATGACTTTCAACCCCAGTCTGGACTATGCTCTACAGGAATTGGAAGTGCTCAATCAACTTACCTATGACCAGCCTGTCCTTCAGTCATGCAATCAAATGCTTGCCATGCTCTGGTTTCCTTGTAATGAGAATCTTGGTACAGTTAGGGATGGAACGGAGGGACTGTTCACATATGCACATGCATCACTTGATTCTGCTACACTTGCAGATTTCCAGTTGAATGTGTGAACTGTATCCATTCGAAAGGATGGAGGTGATACAAATCCTGTCTGTGATGGCCCTTCCACAAAATCCATCATTCACAGTCATCAAGTGATGAACATCTGTGTGCAAAGTAGACTTTGGAGAGGCTGACTTCCCAATATGATCTGCACAGGAACAAACAAACATGGCAACTTTTCTCTTCAACAAAATTAATGGGCCTAATGCTGTAATCATGCAGATACTGGTACATACTGGGTGATCTCTGTAGAACATTATCTCAACTTTAGTATCATTAATCACCACTTCATATCTCCATTCACTTCCTCAAAACTCCTGGTTTAGCTGAGGCTGGACTCCTTCCAGCTGCTGGGAATGGAATTATAACCCTTCCATATATAGCCCAGTGGAGGCTGGAAGCTCTGATGTCAGAGTTCTGACTGAAAGGTGAAACCTGGAGCGGATTCACCACCCTACTGACACTGGAGCCTCCAGTCTCCACTGTTGTAGCCTCAGTCACCAATAGCTTATCAGTCCTTACGCAGGATTTGTGTCCCACCAGTGCATTCCCCCATTTTTATCCTGTACTTGCTTCACTGCTCCTTTCTGACCTCTTGTTCCCATATTTCCAATCCAACCACATCTGCTTTTCTTATCTTGGATGCTTCCCCTGTTTTCACACTTCATCTCGTGTGCAAACCTTGCTGTGCTCTTTTGTTTATAATCCACACTCCCTGTGAAGTGGGGCATTACTTCACCAAATCCAGAATGCTTTAGAAATCAACGGAGTTTTGTCACTGATCGTACAGGATCAATGTATGCTCTATTTGGATGCTATATCAAGAGCAATCCCCCACCCCTGAAACAGGTTCAGTGAGTCACAGGACATGTAAGACTTTTTAAATGGTACGGAAATACATAGCTTTCATTTTTAAGACACTGTTGAAAATGTGACCTTGAGAATTCAGCTCTTGGCATAGACATGTTCACCTCACCCATATCCCAATATTATTCTTGATAAATGTACTTGGAATTCTTCGTAACAGTTCAGGTCAGTGGACCCTGGGGTAGTCAAACAAAGCAAAGTGTTCCAACCACGTGTAAACCTGGCTCTCCTCCCTGCAGCTGGAACAGGAGATATGTGAGTGTGTTTATTGGCCAGTTCTACTGCACAGTGTTAGTTGTTGTTGTTGTTGTTCAGTCATTCAGTCATGTCCGACTCTTCATGACCCCATGGACCATAGCATGCCAGGCCTTCCTGTCCTGCGCTCTCTCCCGGAGTGTGCTCAAGTCCATATTCATTGCATCAGTGATGCTATCTAGCCATCTCATCCTCTGCCGTCCCCTTCTCCTTTTGCCTTCAATCTTTCCCAGCATCAGGGTCTTTTCCAGAGAGTTTTCTCTTCGCATTAGGTGGCCAAAATATTTGAGCTTCAGCTTCAGTATCTGTCCTTCCAATGAGCAGTCAGGGTTGATTTCCTTTAGGATGGACTGATTTGACCTCCTTGCAGTCCAGGGGACTCGTAAGAGTCTTCTCCAGCACCACAGTTCGAAAGCATCAATTCTTCGGTGCTCAGCCTTCCTTATAGTCCAGCTCTCACAGCCATGGAGCAAATCATTTCCCACAACAGTACAATCTTCCTTTCTGCAGAACTTCAGAGCTTCTATAAACCCTTACTAAGATCTTTATGGGATAGGTTGATTCTTGCATACAGCACCATCTGGGTTTGGAATGGGAAGGAAATGTTTATAAAGGAGCAGTCTAAAGATGAATTCAATACTCTAAGATGTTCATAATGTTGTTGTGTGTTTTAAGAACACAAGGAGAGCCATGCTGGATCAGACCCAGGGTCCATCTAGTCCAGCATTCTCTTCACAAAGTGGCCAACCAGCTGTCGACCAGGAACCCACAAGCAGGACATGAGTGCAACAGTATCCTCCTGTCCATGTTTCCCAGCACCTGGTGTACATAGGCTCACTGCCTCTGATACTGGAGGTAGCAAATAACCATCAGGACTAGTAGTCATTGATAACCTTCTCCTCTAACCCCCTTTTAAAGCCATCCAAATTGGTGGCCATCAGTACATCTTGTGGTAGCAAATCCCACCGTTTTTAACTATGTGCTGGTGAAGAAGTACTTCCTTTTATCTGTCCTGAATCTCCCAACAATCAGCTTTATGGGATGACCCCCGGGTTCTGGTATTGTGAAAGAGGGAGAAAAATGTATCCCTATCCACATTCTCCACACCATGCATAATTTTGTACACCTCTAGCATGTCTCTCCTCACCCTCCTTTTTTTTCTGAGCTAAACAATCCCAGCCGTTGTAACCTTCCCTCATACGAGAGATGCTCCAGACCCTTGGTCATTTTAGTGGCCCTTTTCTGCACGGTTTTGTTTCTGGCGTTTTATATCATCCTTATCAAGTGAACCTATTAGAGCCCATTGCTCTGCAATTAATTTGCATGCCACAGTTCTGTTGGTCATGACCAGGTCTTAGTCACTGTAGTTGTTTGACAGGACAGAGTCAGGGGTGATATGCATTTCATAACAGAGGTGGGCAACACATGGGCCATGGGCTGCATGCAGCACACACACACCCATGCCCCTGCTGCCCTCTCAAATCATAATAATGATAATAATGAATGGCATCCCTTGCAGCCACAGAGGGCTGAAACAGCCAAACTTTGCTTGTTTGCCCCCATTGCATGTCCCACTGTCCCCCAAATAATAAATAAAAATTATAATTATGTCCGTAGTGGTGATGGAGCACCCAAGGGGCCAAATGTAGCTTGTTTGCAAGCTAAATTTGGCCTTTTTGGTGCTCCATCACCGCTATGGAGCACAAAAGGGTTCCATTTAGCTTGCAAACTAACGTTAGCCATTATAGCACTCTGTAGTGCTACAGAGCAGTTTGCCACAGAATTTTGGTAGGAAACTCATGATTTGGGGCCTTTCCCCTTATGGACTGTGTGGTGCCTGGGTCTGGGGGGTAAAAATAGCCCCCAGATGTCTGGACGTCACCCATCCCTGCTCTATAAGCTCCATTAGGATGAATCATTCCCATTTTTAAAAAACTCTTCCTCCCAATCAGTAACATTCTGAATACAGATGCCTAGAACAGCCCCTGAAATGCATGAAAATGATTGGATGACATTTTCAGTGTAGCTGTTGTTTTGAAGAGGAGTTGGATGTGGAATTATGAAGAAGAATTGGGTTAGATGTGTGTCCAGTTCACATCCATCCATCCATCCATCCATCCATCCACACACACCAACATCATACAATCATAGAATCATAGAATAGTAGGGTTGGAAGGGACAAGACCATTGAGTCCAACACCCTGCTCAGTGCAGGAATCCAAGTCAGAGCATCCCTGACACATGGCTGTCCGACTCCAACCTCATCTTGAATGCCTCCAGAAGTGACCGCAAATTTATGATCTGGGAAGGCAGCTATGGTAGCACAATGAAAATGTATCTGAATTTTGAAGATAGCCTTGCTTTACAAGCTTCCTGTGCTTCCAGTTTAGAACAAAAACTTGTCATGACTTAAAGTCATGAGCTACTTCTCTTAAAGACATACGTTGGCTTTAAGCCATACATTGGCATTTGCCCATTTATATGGATGATGATCGTACATCTTTGGTTTATCCTAGACTATATATATTCTGGTTCCCCCCCCCCCGCCTTTTCTTTTATAGGTCTAATACCATAAATTTCTTGAATACCCAAATAGAGTCTATGTCAGCTGTATGAAGAAAGAACTGTGTGAAAGCAAGTTCAGCCCTGTCATAATCTGATCTGTTCCGAAATTTGATCTTGCAGGAGGTGGGGGAGGGGTGCTTCCAGGGAGGTGTTTACATACAGAATTTGTAGTTAATCAGGCATAAAGTGAAGGAGGCTGTTCCTTTGTTTGAGGGTGAGAGAGATCTACATGTGATCTGCTGAGACTGTAAACAACTTTATTGAAACATGTTTGTAAGTCACCTTTTAACTATGCAACCACTCCAATAACTTTTGTTGAGGCTGTCTTCCAGGTGCCTCCTCCAAGGGAGCCTCAGAAGGTGGCAACAAAGGAGAGGCCCTTCTCAGTGGCGGCCACCCAATTCTGGAACAATCTCCTCAGTGAGGCCTGCCTGGTGCCAACAGTGTTATCTTTTTGGTGCCAGGTTAAGACCTTCCTCTATTCTTAGGCATTTGGCAGCATATGACAAGGTTTTTAATCAAGTCCTGGGATTTCTTATTGTTGATTGTTAAAATTGTGTGTGTGTGTGTGTGTGTGTGTGTGTGGTGTGTATTGTCTGTTTTATGTGTTTGTATGTAAATGTTCTTTATATTATGTACAATATTGTATTTTTTATGGTTTTTAATCTTTGTAAACTGCCCAGAGAGCTTTGGCTATTGGGTGGTATAGAAGTATAATGAATGAAATACAATAAAATGAAAAGAAAAGTGCTATATAAATATTATAAATAAATACAATAACTAAATTATTCTGGAAAGTGTGGATTACCACTTCCCACACTGCAGAGCTGCCCTGTAGCTGAGGAAAGTGGGACGATAGATGTCTTACATTATTGGAACAGCCATTGCCATTCTAGAAAATGTAGTCTGTGGCAGGCAAAAAGACAGAGGGACACATCCCTGAATGCACATGGAAATATCCCCCCCCCCATTAATCCGAATTAGGAATGCAAAATTTTGCCCAAAATAAGTCCAAACTTTCCTCCAGAAAAATATAGATCTGGGGGAAAAAAGTTGACTTTGAAATATTCTAGAAGAAATATTCCTGTCACTATAAATTTATGGACCAGGCAGCTGTTGGCTTGACATCACATCCACATGGCGTTATACCTAGTGTGTTTTCTAGATTTGTGGAGAGCAGCAACAGCAGCGAAGTTATTCCAGGTGTAAGAGAGGGTTCTCACAGCTAGAAGGCTTCATTGACAAACGTTGCTAAGAGAAACAGACAGAAAACTCTTAAAAGCAATATTGCCACAGAAAAAACAGAAGCTTAAACATTGGGGGAGTTGGGATTTCTCTTCCCGGTGACTGCTTTGCATCACAGCCAATGGTTCCAGAACTTTTATCGACAATTCTAAAGTGTCAAGGTTCCTCCTTCAAGCAGTAAATTTGATCATCTGGATTTTGTCTTGGACTCTCCTTGACTAGGGCCAATTTGCTAATGTAATCATACAAACAGATTAGCTATTTTTCTGATTAGTAAAGTGCTGCATTCAATATGCCAACAAATCTGGAACACTCAACCGTGGCCACAAGACTGGAAAAGGTCAGTTTACATTCCAATTCCAAAGAAGGGCAACGCCAAAGAGTGTTCAAACTACCGCACAATTGCGCTCATTTCACATGCCAGCAAGGTGATGCTCAAAATCCTACAAGCTAGGCTTCAGCAGTATGCAAACCAAGAACTACCGGAAGTACAAGCTGGGTTTCGAAGAGGCAGAGGAACTAGAGATCAAATCACCAACATTCGCTGGATCATGGAGAAAGCAAGAGAATTCCAGAAAAACGTCTATTTCTGCTTCATTGACTACGCTAAAGCCTTTGATTGTGTGGATCACAACAAACTGTGGCAAATTCTTAAAGTGATGGGAGTACCAGACCACCTTACCTGTCTCCTGAGAAACCTGTACGAGGGTCAAGAAGCAACAGTAAGAACCAGAGATGGAACAACCGATTGGTTCAAAATTGGGAAAGGAGTACGACAAGGCTGCATATTGTCGCCCTGCTTATTTAACTTATATGCAGAGTACATCATGAGAAATGCCGGGTTGGATGAATCACAGGTCGGAATTAAGATTGCCGGGAGAATTATCAACAACCTCCGATATGCAGACGATACCACCCTAATGGCAGAAAGCGAAGAGGATCTAAAGAGCCTCTTGTTGAGGGTGAAAGAGGAGAGTGCAAAAGCTGGTTTGAAACTCAACATTAAAAAAACTAAGATCATGTCATCTGGCCCTATCACTTCCTGGCATATAGAAGGGGAAGAAATGGAAGCAGTGACAGATTTTACTTTCTTGGGCTCCAAGATCACCGCAGACGGTGACTGTAGCCATGAAATTAAAAGACGTTTGCTCCTTGGGAGGAAAGCTATGGCAAATCTAGACAGCATAGTAAGAAGCAGAGACATCACCTTGCCGACAAAGGTCCGTCTAATCAAAGCTATGGTTTTCCCAGTAGTAATGTATGGCTGTGAGAGCTGGACTATAAGGAAGGCTGAGCGCCGAAGAATTGATGCTTTCGAACTGTGGTGCTGGAGAAGACTCTTACGAGTCCCCTGGACTGCAAGGAGGTCAAATCAGTCCATCCTAAAGGAAATCAACCCTGAGTGCTCATTGGAAGGACAGATACTGAAGCTGAAGCTCCAATATTTTGGCCACCTAATGCGAAGAGAAAACTCCCTGGAAAAGACCCTGATGCTGGGAAAGACTGAAGGCAAAAGGAGAAGGGGACGGCAGAGGATGAGATGGCTAGATAGCATCACGGATGCAATGAATATGAACTTGAGCACGCTCCGGGAGAGAGCGCAGGACAGGAAGGCCTGGCGTGCTATGGTCCATGGGGTCACGAAGAGTCGGACACGACTGAACGACTGAACAACAACAACAATAGGAAACAACCATGTGTATGAACATATGCCTTTATTGAGGCCCATGTTTAGGCTTGGATGAAAAGAGCCAGAGTTTTCAATGTTGTTATTGGTTTTGTTATTAGCAACAGATATAGTGCTCTATAGAAGAAGGATACAACATCCTATCCCCTTCCTGTGCAATGGAGTTGAATGCAATCCCCAGATCTCCATACTGCTCTCCTATGGAGAAATTACAGTTTCTATATCACACTAGGGGCTAATGATGGTGGTCTCAAACCAGTGGACCCAGCACCAAGGCTCTGGCAACTTACTTCCTGCAACAGTATGGCCATGTTTCTGTCAGAAGCCTTACAGACTAAATTGGGTTTCTCAAGGTGCCTTCTAGGGATAGAGGAGCAATTCTTCAGTCAGTTTGCATTTCAAAGAGAACTTTCCTAATTATGCACATTTGAACCAGGGGCAGTACCCAACGGTGTCATTGTGCTAGTACAAATGACGTTGTGCTAGCAGAAACTAGGTTCTGAACTATGCGCAAGAGGAGATTCCAATTAAGGTTAAGTTTGTGCCAGTGCAGTTGTGTAACCTGTTGTGAAACCTGTTGCACATTATTCTTGTGCAACCCATTGCACAACCTGTTGTGCAACCCATGGGCAACCTGTTGCGCAAGTGATTTCACATTACACCTGTTGTGCAACCCATTCTGCAACCTGCTGTGCATTATGCTTGTGCAACCCATCACTGGATGCTGCCCCAGTTATCCTTTGAAATTCACGCTTCTTTGAATTTTGCAGTGGAGATCTCCAATTAAAAAATGCACACACAAAAATGCATATATTAGGGGAAATAACATGAAAAATGCATTATTTAGGGAAATGGCTTCCAAATATGTGTATATTAGGTAAAAATGCATAGGAAAATTCATGTATTTGGAGAAAACTGCAGAAAAATTCTTATGAATTTTCATGCAAACTTTTTTTTTAAAAAAAAGCCCTCAGACTTTGGGATGAACCAAACCTTAGACTGGAGAAATTCTCAAAGTTTGAGATGAATCAGATTTAAGGCTGGAAATATGAGATACTGACAGAAATTGAAACTGACAGATTCATCCATCTCTAGTGCCAAGCAGGCTGATTGAAAAGAAGAGCAAACCTGCAATTGGATTGACTGACGTAATTTATATACTGTTTACAGAATTTGGCTTTTCAAGGTTCAGAATTTGGATTGTCTTGGTGCAGACTTTTTTTAGTGCAGTGTACCCCCCCCCCCCGGAGGGCAACCTGATCTTGTGCAAGAACCCTTGTTGTGCCTAGTACAAGGTCTTGGCACTAATGCCACCAGGTCCTGTGGAGTCGGATACAATACATGTTATGGTTTTGGCACTTTTTCATTAGTTCCCCTGCCAGAATTAGCACCTTTTAGACAGATCTTGATTCGGAAACAAGTCATATGATGGATGCCCTGACAGTTGAGTTTTGTGTGATGCAGCCAGTACCAAATGCTGAGTTGGGTTGCTAAATAGTGTGCGTGAGACTTCAGAGTCAGACTTAGAGAGCAATCCTGTGTCCTTTAGACATTGTCTGCAGGGCCATAGGGTACTGGTGATATACCCTTTTGAGGCTATAGATAGAGCTATGATGTTGGGGAGGCGGGGGGGGGGAGATCTCTGATTGGCTTTTCCACTTCCTACCCATCCCAGCTACCATGGAAAATGAGCATTTTGGGGGCAGGACTGTGGGCAGGGATGAAAAAGAATGTGGATCCATTGGAACTAGGCCAATCTAGCTCAAACTGCAAAAACAGAGGCTGGAGAGGGTGTAAAAGCAACTGCCCCTCCGCTCACCCTGCCTGGCTGTTGCCAGCTGGGCTTAAGGTTTCATATCATTCATTTCAAGATAGACAGGTTCTGAGATGGGAACCTTCCATCTAGTGGGCATCGGTCCTATAGGGTTGTGCCCTTGAAGACTAAAGGCAGTGAATGAAAACAGCAGCACACTGTTTCAAAGGACTGTAGGAAATTTGTACTCCTTACTGCATGGAAAAATCTGTCATGTTGCAGCTCACCAGGTCTGCTTTGCAGCACAATCCTCCGCTCTGCAAATCATCTTAATAAGAAACACTGGAGGCTGGTGGCTCCGATGTCAGTGGGGCGGTGATTCCGCTCCAAGTTTCAGTCAGAACCAGCCAGTGCTCTAAAGGAGCTATCCAAGGTGCTGAACCCTTTTTTTTGTTGTTTATTCAGTCAGTCATTTCCGACTCTTCGTGACTTCATGGACCAGCCCACGCCAGAGCTTCCTGTCAGCACTCGCCACCACCAGCTCCCCCAAGGTCGAGTCTGTCACCTCCAGAATATCATCCATCCAACTTGCCCTTGGTCGGCCCCTCTTCCTTTTGCCTTCCACTTTCCCTAGCATCAGCACCTTCTCCAGGGTATCCTGTCTTCTCATTATGTGGCCAAAGTACTTCAGTTTTGCCTTTAATATCCTTCCCTCAAGTGAGCAGTCTGGCTTTATTTCCTGGAGTATGGACTGGTTTGATCTGATACGAAGTATCAAGTCTTCCCCTAATAAAGAAACATTGTACAAAATGTGTCGGGAACTATCAATCTCTGCAGCTGTCCTTTCGCTTTGTGTGTGTTTTTTTAAGCAGCCAAATTTGATCCCCCATTTTTGATCTCTCAGCACCACTTCCCTGATCAACCCTTTTCTTGCAGCTTCTTTGAGCAAACAAGCATAAACAACAATAACCCCAAATAGTGGGAGATCCAATCCCTGAGCCAGCGAGGGCTCAGGGATGGGGGCATTACCCCCAGATAACAGTGACAATTCCAGGTTTGCCCAGGCCTGCAGCTGCAGCTCAACTGTGTTAAGGAATCCAGATGAAATCTTACTCCCTCCCTTCAGATGATTTTATATTGATATGTCTTTATATTGACAGAAAAGGGGGAAACTCTGAGGGAAGTGGTGGATGCATACAACACAGTGGCTACATTTTTCAAGGCAGGCCTGACAGCCCCATGGCACATAGTTTGGATGTTACTGAGCTGGCATCTCTACAGAAAAATGAGACCCAGGCTAATTCACTCAACTCTCCCTGCGCTGAGCTTTAGCAACAAGCCAGTCCTTAGTTGTTAGGAGGCAATCGTAAAACGGGGGAGATGTGATAAGGTTCCCAGAGTAGGATGCACCATACAAGTCATGATAATGTGGGAAAAAACTGAGATGGACTGGGGTCAGAGGATCCCTGCAGAGGGGAAAACAAGTTCACACATGGCAAAACTGGTTGAGGGGTAGGTGGAGTTTTGCCACTGAGTTCATGAGAGCAGGATTAAGGCACTTAATTACACCAGATTTCATTTAGGTGAGTCACTGAGGGAAGTTAGGGGAAAAAAAAACCCTCTCTGGTATAAGCTCTCCAGGTGGGTGAGCTCACACTTCAGACAAGCCAGTAGGATGCAAAGAAATTAAGCCAATCTGCGGTACAGATTCTTGGAGATTCTACTGGGATTCCTGCCAGTGGGATGGTGCTGCCCTGAATTGTAAAGCTGGCACTGTCTACTCTTAAGCTCAAGGGCAGAACAGATTAAGTCTGGTTTAGGGTGGCTGCAAACATGGATATATGAATGAACTTGAGTCTGATGTTGCAACCCGTGAAGCCTTCATGGTTTTCCAGCCAAGTGATCCCACGTGCCTTTGTGCAGCAGTGCCTTTAAACTCATCATCCTGCCTTTTGGATACACAAAGTATATTGTTAACTGGTAACTTTAAAAGAAAATTATAGAAGCCTCTTCACTGCATTTGTGTGAATATCCTTCCCTTGCTCTTTTGGGTGCTTCCAGGAGGAGATAGCAGGAGAGGAGAATTCATCATGGGAAATGACTCCAGGGAAGAAGGAGAAGTTATAACTGGGAGACTAGATTCAGTGTGGATATTGAATCGAAACCTGAAGGAACCCAGTCAGACAAAGGTTGATGAACTCACCCATATTAATGCATAATCTTAAGAGCTTGAGGAGGCAATCCTATGCACACTTACCTGGGAGTGAACTTCACTGAATACAATTGTTGTCACAGTGGTGTGGTGTAGTGGTTAGAGTGTTGGACTGGGACTCAGGAGATCTGGGTTTGAGTACCCACTCAGCCACAGAAGCTCATTGGGTGACGTTGGGCCAGTCACTGACTCTCAGTCCAACCTACCTCACAGAGTTGTTGTAAAATGGAGAGGAAGCAAACCTTGGGTTCCTTGTAAGAGGAAAACAAAGGCAGGAAGAAAATGTAATAATATTATTTGTTAAAAATGCTCACTCACACTGGTGGATGTACACGTATAATGACCAACACAGCTCTAAGGGAGCCTTTAACCAGAGATCGGATATGCACACAGAGGATTTATGCGCTGTGCTCCTATGAAAGTGGGGAATAACTGCTTCTAATATGGGGAAATTAGGTCAAACACTTGTTCAGGTCCAAAAGCATATTCCTCCTACTGCAGGTTTTGTTCTCAATACACACATGCACACTCATCACTGAAGAAAAAAAAAGGTCTCAGTTAGTATACCAACCCCTTACTCCCTGGACCAATGTACTTGTTCTAATAGGCCTAACTAAGAGATAAAGATGAACACTGGGGAAATTAAAGGTAAAAAAGGTAAAGGTGTCCCCAACCAGTCGTGTCCGACTCTAGGGTGCGGTGCTCATCCCCGTTTCTAAGCCGAAGAGCCAGCGCTGTCCGAAGATGCTTCCGTGGTCATGTGGCCGGCATGACTGAACACCGAGGTGCACGGAACGCTGTTACCTTTCCCGCCAAGGCGGTACCTATTTATCTACTTGCAATTTCTTGCTTTCGAACTGCTAGGTTGACAGAAGCTGGGACTGAAGACGGGAGCTCACTCCGTCACGCAGCACTCGGGTCTCGAACTGCTAACCTGCTGACCTTCCAGTCTGCAGTTCAGTGTCTTAACCACTAAATTAGTGCAGGCCAAATAAGGACTGGAAGATGGTGCTAGGGAAATGGCAAGGAAGGGGATGGGGAGGCTATGTGACCAAGGAAGCTCAGCTGCTAGTGATAATGGTAGGCTACAGGGGTGCAAATGGATAGATTTAGGGGAAATGGAAAAGAAACAGAGCATGCATGGTTAGAATTACCTGGCTTCAGAACAGGGGGAACCCAAATTACTTCACTTCCTGGTTGGTGATAGGGATGGCTGTCATGGGGAAATCCAGTCCTTTTTTCCCTTGATGGATTTCCCCAAGCCCCTTGGCTCTGCTAGCATTTGCAGGGGGGCTGATCCCCAAAACCCAGGAATATCCGGCTGCAATTTGCACAAATTGGGCATATTTATGCCTGCAATTTGCGTAAATGCCATTTTTTACAGAAAAAAACTTTGCGAAGATCCAGATCGAGTTGGGCCAGCTCATGGACAAATGAGCTGGAGTCTAGAGGGCTGAGTTGCTAAAAGCTTGGCAGCTTTACCCCCCAGACAGATTTCTCCAACATCCCTAGTTGCAAATAGTTAGAAAAACTGCTATGGGCACAGACTAGCCTCAGGTTTCTCAGCTTGGGTTAAGAATTCACAGATTGAACATAAGCCTTGAGTCACTTAGGCATTCTTGAGTGTTATGTTGTCCAGAAAGAACCGAAGGATGGCATATCCAAAGGGCTTGGCAGAACTAGTGTATAGGGATGAGAGTATTGGACTGGGATTCAGGAGACCCAGGTTCAAGTCCCCATGTGACCATGAAGCTCTCTGAGTGACTTTGGACTCAGAACAGACAATTCAGACAGAGGTTGCAGTGCTCTGCGATGCACTGGAATGATTAGATGGAGCTGGCATGGAACCCAGCTCTGGATTTGAGAGGGACTTCGCCAGGGGGTAAAGCTTCTCTCTGTGGGTATAAAAGTAAATGGATGATCTATCTTAGGTAAACAAGGCTGGAAAGTGAGGAAATCTGGCCCTGGAAACATGGAATAGGTGCCAGAGTTGAGTGAACGATTGTGCTGGGAAAAGATCAGGAGGAATGATAGTAGAATCTAATCAGACCCTGGGTTATTCTTAGAGCTAAGAATGACAAGCATGAGGGATGCCTGAGCAGAAAGAATGAACAACTGCTGCCTGAACTCCAGGACAGTTACAGGGTTCAAAGCAAAGGGTACAATATAGACACAATGGCTCAGAGATTGATCCAGGCTGGGTCAGAACAAAGGGAATAATGATTTGGCTCCGGGGAGTAAAAAGAAAGCTCAGGGAGGTTTCCTGCCTTTTGACTGACTGATATCTGGCTTGCTACACAGAGCCATAACAGCACAGTATTCAAAACACAAGGTATCATTAGCAGTGGAGGCTGGTGACTCTGACCTCAGTGGGGCTGTGAATCCATTCCAGGTTTCAGTCCGAACCAGCCAGAACTCTAAAGGAGCTGTCCAAAGTGCTGAGCCCTATCCTCAAAATGAGTTTGGAACCTTGGATAGCTCCTTTAGAGTTCTGACTGGTTCTGACTGAAACCCGGAACGGAAGCACAGCCCCACTGAAACTGGAGCCACCAGCCTCCACTGATCATTAAGGTCATCCAGGTGGTATTTGAACCTGTTGACCTGTCTAGAAGGTGGGGAGGCTTCAGGATTGGGTGACATTTCCCACCAAGGCTCTGGATTGGTCAGTTCAAAGGTACCTTTGTGGGTTCATCAGCTGGGTGGCAGCACAGTAACCCGGCAGGCCTTTGCACGACTCCATAGTCAATCAGTGCAAGAAGCAGGTCCACATGGTGGCTCCTGTGCCTCTGTGGCCACCCAGAGCATTGATGACGCTCCTGGCAGCCTCCCATGCTTCCAGAACCAAAATGGAGCCTTGAACCAAGCTGCCAGGGTGATGCCAATGAAATACATAGTGCCCAGTGTGTGTGTGTGTCAAGGAGCCAGTACATCTGAGCTCCTCTGTAACACAGTGGGACTTATTTCTGAGTAAATATGCCTAAGATGGCTCTGCAGATCACTTTTCAGTGTCCCCTTTTCTACTGAAAAGAAATTAAGGGGGAACACTTTTGGAGAGTTGCTTCAAGTCCCTTTGGAATCTTATCAGTCGGGCTGGGAGCATCCTGAGGCCAGCCACAGTCGCAAGGAAGGTGAAGGGCCGTACCTTAGTTGTAGAGCACATCCCTTGCATGCAAAGTCCCAGGTTAATTCCATGGCATCTCCAGGTTGGACTGGAAAAACTCCGGTCTGAAACCCCAGAGAGCCACTGCCAGTCACTGTTGACAATGTTGGGCTAGATTGACCAATGTCTGACTCAGTAGAAGACAACTTCTCATGTTCCTCTATGGCCACGGAGCCCTACTACTGCCTCTCTTGTTCACATACATTTCATTTTCCCAAGCATAGCCTTTCAGGAGCAAATGCAGGATCCTAAATTACATAGCCACCGGCTTCTCCTCTCTCTACCCTTTGTCTGTTGCTTTCAGTGAAGACCTATTGCAACAGGTTAGATTTAGGTATCTTTTCCTCCCCAGAGTAATTGTTCACGGATGGTGCTGAGAAGTCAAAGGTTGCTTCCATGCTTAGCGCTGCTGAGTTGCCAAAATCGGCTGTAGCCTAGAAGCAGAATTATTACCTCAGTTCCACACAGCACTTCATATAGTGCTCTATTCCCCGCTCTGATCCTGCAGCGCCCACCCTCGTGGCCAAGGCAAGAATGGGTGAACCTTACTGACCCAGGAATGCAACCTTAGAATGACAGCTCAAGGATGTTTCTGAGTAAATACGGGATTTGCTTCTGGGAAAGTGTGGCTTTCAACCTTCACACAGGTGCTGGTCTTCAAGGTATTATTTCAGAGGGTTTTGTGCTCTTAGCACTATTTATTTATTTGCTGTAAGCTTCTCGGAGCCTGGTGGGAGGAAATTTTTACCTATGGAAGAGGGTTAGAAATGCAAGTAAATATGAGTCCCAGAAGCTTCCAACCAACATGCAGAGGATTGTTTTTATGGTAACTCTATTACCACAAAAACAGCCACAGCCCCTTCAAACAAAAGTGTTGCACACCTCAGTCCTAGGCACGCTTACTCAGAAGACAGACCTACCTTCAGTGGAGCTTACTCCCAAGTAAGTGTACATGGGATTATAGTCTTGGGATTGTAACTCACCTCAGTTCTCTCACTTCTTCAAAACTCAGCCTGGAAGTGATGCTGCTGCCCAAATCTTAACCCCCCGATTTGGCCATGCTTTGGGTGGGATTTGGTGGTGGCAGTGCTTTTTGACAAGGTCAGTCCCTTGCTGAAAAAGGCCCCAGGGATCAGCCTGGCCCTTGGGAGTGAAGCTCAGCTCCTGCTTCCTAGGGGTAGCGTTTGTCAGAGCAATCAGCTCCAACCTGCAAAGAGGCGGGAGACTAACCAGCTTCAATTTCATCAAGAGGCAGCAGCTTTAGCATCTTGTGCTAGGTAGCACCAAGGTTATAAACTGGGGTTCAGGCCTGGTTACAGCACTGAAACAACCTTAAGAACACATGGAGAGCAATGCAGCATCAGAACAAAGGTCCATCTGGTCCAGCATTCTGTTCACACAGTGGCCAACCAGCTGCCTGTGGGTTGGGGTTTGGGGCTGGGGCTGGGGGTTGCCCTGTCAGATGACCTCTGTTGAGACTTGGGAGAGAGACAAGGAGAGTGGAACCCTGTTGATTCTCTTTGGTTTCTCAGCAGCTTTTGATACCATCAGTCATGGAATCCTGCTGGAGTGGAACTGAGTGTAGGCGGGACTGGTTTGCAGTGGTTTCACTCTTAACCAGATGGACATTTTCAGAAGGTGGTGCTGGGAGATTTCTGCTCAACTCTGCCATCTTCACTTTGGCATCTCACAAGGCTCCATCTTATTCCCTATGCTATTTAACATCTACATGAAACCACTGGGTGAGGTATTTATTTATTTATGTATTTATGTATTTATGTATTTATTACATTTCTATACCGCCCAATAGCCGAACTCTCTGATAGGGATGTCACGAGTGCCTGACAGTGGAGTGGAGTCTGACGGACTACCCCACTCCTCAGGCCTCCAGACAGATGCTGCTTGCTGAGACACGGGACTCTCACAGAGTGCTGCATAGTCTGAGATTGGCCCGCAGTTGTCCACTCGTTGCTCATCAGTCCCCTTTATGCCTCTAATGTTGCAGAGATTGCTCTGTGCAGCCACTATTTTGCACAACATTAAATATATGGAAATTATAGAGCCCCAGTCTTCCATAAAAATGGCAGCTCACTGCAAGAAGCAGGTGGCTGCAGGGCACTCCTGGACCACTCGCTGAGCCCTCCAGGGTTTGTGTGGCCCGGCGAGTGGGGCCGGATGGCAGTGGCGGCTCTGCGAGTGCCCATGCTCGGTGGACATAGATGAGTCCGTCCATCCCTACTCTCCGAGCAATTAACAACAATGAAAACATGATACAATATAAGATACAATACAAAAATTTAAAAGTTTAAAACTACAGTATAAAATAAAAGTAAAAAGCAGATTAAAACCTAGCAGCAATGCAAAGATTTCAAATATAGTGACTAGGGATGTACGAAAGTCACTTACCTTTTGCGGATTATGTTGACGGTGTGGGGGGGGAGGCGTTCCGTCCCTCCCCCCGGAATCCTCGACGGGGGGAGGCGCTTCGTTCCTCCCCCCCGGAATCCTCTGTGGCCGGCTGTGCTCCATGGCAGCTCCGCGAATCAGCTGTCCAGGCCCAGCCAGGCCAGAGCCATCCACAGCCGGATTTCCGGCCACGGAGGGTTCTGGGAAAAACAACAACAACCACATACGCAAATGGCAGCTATTTGCGTTCCCCTTATTTTCGCCGTCTTAGTCTACATAAATATTTACATAGACTAAGACGGCCCAAAATAAGGAACACAAATGGCGGCTGTAGCCGCCGCCATTTGCATACGCCTTTTTTTTTTTTTTTTACCCAGTCGTTTTAGGCTACGTAAAAACTTACGTAGCCTATCACGTCTGGGTAAAAACAAAAAATTGCAAATGGCGGCGGCGGCAGCCAGTCGGAAGACCAGCTGCCGGAGCCGCTGCCGCCGCTGGAGCTGCTGCCGGAGCCGCCGCCGCCCAGAAGATCCGCCCCAGGCAAGTCTCGTCCCAGGTGGGATCCCGGGGGAGGTGGCAGGCCGTTCCACCACAGATTTCGGGGGGCCGAATGCACTGGCATTCGGCCTCACCAAGATCCGTGCTGGATTTCTCCGCCATCCCTAATAGTGACAGATTTAAAATAACAAGAACTGAGAGACTACAATTCCTGGGAAACCTGGTGCTAGAAAGAGCACAATATATGTGCTGGGCCAGCCTCACCAGGAAGCTCAATCCACAACTGGGCTGCCACAACAGAAAAGGCCCTCTTCTCAGTAGCCATCCACCTTACTTCCATTGGTTCCTGGAGAAGGACAGCTGAGGATGGTCTTAGAGTCTGGGCAGGTATATATGGGAGGATACAATCCTTCAGGTAACCTGGCTCCAAGCCGTTTAGGGCTTTGAATGTTAATACCAGCACTGATTTGGGCCTGGATAGGGATGTGCGAACCCACCCCTGTCCAGGCTGTCTGGGTGCCTGCCCAGCTGCTGCCTGCCCAGCCCCTGTCTGCCAGTCCCCTGACCATGCTTGAGCCCCTCCCACACTTGGTGAGCAGCCCACACTCACGCTGGCAGCCTTGTTGAGTGCTGTGGTCACCATTTTTTGAAACGTAAAACGCTGATTGCAAAAATGCGCATATTTGCTTATGTGCAAAAATGCGCATTTTCACAAAAATGCATTTTCCCCACATGCAAATATGTGCATTTGCAAAAATGTGAATTTTTGTGATGGCCATTGTATTTTTTGAAAAATAAAATGGCAACTGTGGAACTCACTGGGGTGAGTGCAGGCCACTCGCTGAGTGTGGACAGGGGCCAGCGGGTGCAGGGGCTCAGCAAGCGGGGCTCAGGGTGCAGGTAGGGGGGATCCACCAGATTCCCAGATGGAATTAGTTACCCCCACTATCCCTAGGCCTGGACATAGACTGGCAGCCAGTGCAGATGGAAAAGTACTGGCATAATTTGATCACATTGGCCAGTCTCCATTAACAATGTCGCTGCCCTATGTTGGACCAGCTGAAATTTCTTCACCCTTTTCAAACTCAGTCTCATGTATAATGCATTGCAATAATTTGGATGAGAGGCTACCAGAGCATGTAGCTAGGCTATTTCTGTCCAGATAAAGATGTAGTTGGTATATCAGCCTAAGCTGAGAAAGGTGTTCTGTGCCACTGAGTCCACCTGTGCCTCAAGTGACAGTTCTGGGTCCAAGAGCACCCCAAATACGAACCTGATCCTTTAGGGGGAGTGCAACCCTCTCCAAAACAGGTTGAACATCACTTAGTTGGGCAGACGAACCACTGAGTAACAGTATCTCCGTCTTGTCTGAACTGAGTCTCAGTTTATTGGCCCACATCCAGTCCATTACTGTGCCCAGGCACTGATTCAGCTGCTGCCTCACCTGGATTTGATGAACAGGAGAGATAGAGCTGGCTGTCAAGGAGTTTGGAGTACGTTGTCATCAGTATGCAGATGACACACAGTTCTGTTTCTCCTTCTCTCTCACTTCAGAGCTGAGTGAGGCTGTGGGGCATACTGTCAGGATTCCTTTTGCCCCTACTTAACTTCAAACGCTGAAACAAACAACAGACAAGAGGCTTCAGTCTACAACTTTTAATCCATTACTTCACAGGGTCATACAGATGCAAATTCTCAGTGACTCTCAGTCTACAAGGAAATGCCTTCAGGGGGTTCAAAAGGTAGTTACGAAAGTTGCCTACCGTTTGAAGAGGAAGGTGGTCTCAGTAGCCTAACATGGGGGGGGGGAGGTCTCTCTCTCTCTCTCTCTCTCTCTCTTGGCTTCTAAGCACAGCTTTTCACACAAGGTCAGTCGGGTAGACAGTCTAAGTTTCACCCCTGCCTTCTCTCTCTTTGCTCTGCATCTGCGCCTGGCATCTATTAAATCAGACTCCCCAAACCCTGCCTCCCCCTATTCGCTGTCTCTCATGGGTGGGCTGAAGAGGGACCCCCCTCCTCCTCCAGCTGGACCTTTGAAACCTGAGGAGTCTGCCTAGTCATGTCTGGAGTAGCCTGGGAAAATACCTCCCCCATGTCTGGCAGTTCTCCTTCAGAATCTGAAGTACTATCCCACTCCCTGCGCTCAGAAACACCCCTGACACTTACTGGTCACAGTAATGGACTGGTTGAGGGCTAACAAACTGAAGCTCAGACTAGGCAAGATGGGAACACTGCTAGTGGGCAATTCTACAGACTGGATGATGAGGATTCAACCTGTTTTGGAGGGGTTGTGCTCCGCCTGAAAGACCAGGTGTGTTTTTTGGTGGTGTTCCTGGATCCATCACTGTCATTAGAAGCTCCAGTGACCTCTGTGGACTGATTAAAGATAAGAGCAGGTTTCCCCTGTCAGTGGTAGAGAAAGGTTTTCTTTAGTGCTGACAAGTGCAACCCCACTCTAGGGATGTCTATTGTTTGAAAATCTGGCCCTTTTGGGGCCTGACAGATTCCCTCTGCCCAACTGGCTCAGCTTGCGTGTGTGCTGTGGGCTTTTCCTGAAATCCAGGAACTTTTTTCATTTTTTTTTTTGGCAATACGAATTTGCACAAATCACAGGCACAATTTGTGTAATTTGCAGCTTCTATTTGCGCAAATTACGCCAAGTATGGCCACACATTGCACAAGTTAAGTGAATTGCAGCCACAATTTGGGCAAATTTCTATTGACGACCCCCCCCCCCGAAAATCTATGATTTTCTGTGCCCAGCATGATTCAGACTGAGTTGAGCCAGCTCATGGGTAAGCAAGTCAAAGACAGCATGTGGGAAGTTGATGGAAGTTTGGCGAGCTTCACCCCCTGGATGGATTCCAATCACTGTTCAGAAACAAGAGCCAGGTTTCCCCTGTCAGTGCTAGAGAAAGGCTGTCTTTCTCTACTGCTGACAAGGGAAAGACATTTCCATTCCCTGTGCAGAAAGGCACAGAGCAATCACCTCCTTGCCTCTCTGAGCGTGGAGAAAGGACTATGTGCCTCTTGGTGCACGGAAAAAGGGATCTCGATGTCAAGAAGTGTGACTTTGGGGTAAGGTGAAGGGCTTCAGGAGGGAAGGCCCCATCCCCTGATATCATCTGGCCCCAGGTGGGGTGTCCCAAGAGGCAAACTGGGCCCTGGGACTGAAACAGTTCCCCATCCCTACTCTAAAGAAAGGACACTTAAGGGCAGTGTTGCACTCTACATCAAAAAGTCAAACGAGCTAAAAATCCCAAATGGAGCAGAGTTACTGTGGGTGGCAAGACCAAGCCCAGATTTAGGTAAATTGATAATTGCCATGGAAGTCCAACATAGTCACAATTTACTTTAAAAAAAAGAAGGGCCTGTGAAATGAGGTGACTGGTGAAAGGGAAGTTGAAAGGGAAAGTCATCAGGGTCAAACCTGTCCAGGGCTAGATTTACACTAATGGTTTTTATCAGTATTGAAGTGCACTGATAACTATTGGGGCACATTACACGTGCACTGTATACCACTTTTCTAGCTTATTTCCTGCTTTTTATTCCATATTATCCAAAATACCACAACAGATGTCATTGTGTGCACTACGAGGTATAAATGCTCAAGAGGGTTATAGCAGCACTATGATGGGATCGTATCAATATGACATGAAGTGTAGATCTGTCCCAGAATGCCTGGGGGATCACCATGTGCTGTATATAGGATTGCACTTAGTCGAGGCCCTCTTTCCTAGGAGCCTGGCTAATGCCTTCACTACCTAACAGCAGCTCTCTTAAATTGGCCTTTGCACAGAGAATGATTTTTCCCCCCAGTTACTAGGCACCTGATCTCCTACCCTAACCACAAAATGGACCTGAACTTGAGGCACTCTGACAGCTTCATTTCCTTTGCCTCGTTTCCTTGGGAGAATCTTTCCAAAAAGTCCCATGTGCAAGGAGGGTCTGAGATTCTGCACAGAGACCTGGCATGCCATGTCCTTCTGTTGTGGATGTTGGATTGGAGGGTGGCTTGCATCAGGCCACTTCACTGCATCTGTAACTGATCAGCCGTCAGCTGTGCTGACTGGGTGCCAATCTGCAATGAATTCAGGCCACTGATACAATGACTACTCAGCAGCCTGATCCAAAGGCCTTTGAAGTCAATGGAAAGTCTCCTTTCTGCTCCAATATCAACCTCTAAATCAAGCACACATGAGGAGTAGAGGAAGCGTGACTCCAGTTCTCCTGGTTGCCAAACACTCAGGCCTTTCGACCTCATGAACTATGGGAGCTCTTCTCCTTCAACAGCTAATAAAAATCAAGACTTTCTACTCTAAGGGGATAATCCCTTTACTTATGTAGGGCATGATCTGGACCAAATTAAGCACTAACCTCTACTGACTTCTGCGACAGAGAATGAAGAGCACAGCTCTTCCACGGAAAGCAGTAGTACTCAAAAGTGCTTACCTTTGGTTGGAAGATGCCCCCAGTTACTCAACAGAACAATATTAACATGTATCCATAGCGTTGCTTTCTCTCTCCGCCCCCCAGGACTGGCACACAGAAACTTAGAAGGTTAATCGTCTCCTGGCATAGATATGATGGGGAAAGCTTCATGAGTTAAATTTAGCTGTGTCAACCTGCTGCTAAAGGCCCAAGAACAGGGCCAGTAAGAAAAGGATGGGAACCCTATGCAAGCTTTATATTTACAATGCAATCCTAAGCATGATTACAGAGAAGTAAGCACAGTCCTGTGCATACTTGCTTGGGAGTAAGGCCCATTGAATGCATGCTTAAGTCACCCTGTGTCAAGTGGAGGCTGGCGGCTCTGATTTTGGAGGAGCTGTAGATCTGTTCTGGGTTTCACTCAGAACCAGTCAGGACTCTAAGGGAGATATCCAAAGTGCTGAACCCTATTCCCCAAATGGGTTCAGCACCTTGGATAGCTCCTTTAGAGTTCTGATTGGCTCTGACTGACACCTTGAATGGATTCACAGCCCCACCGACATCAGAGCCACCAGCCTTCACTGTCTATTTCACTTCCAGCTATCATTGTGGGTCTCTCTCTCTTTCTCTTTTGGGAAGAAGCTACTGCTACTGCTATTCTAGGCCACCTTTGGGTATATGACCTTGGGAGAAAGGCTTTATGGCAGCCTTCCCCAACCTGGTGCCCTCCAGAACTTTTGAATTTCCAACTCCCATGAGACCCATGGAGAGCATGGCCAATGGTCAGGAATGCTGGGAGTTGTAGTGTAAAACATCTGGAGGGCAACAGGTCGGGGAAGGCAGCTTTATGGTATCAGGTGCATTTTTCAGAAGAAAGGGTATGGGTTGCAGATATAGGGTAACCTGCCCCCCCATTGTTTCCTGCACGAACTGATACTTACTTCAAACTACAGATTGGTTGGAAGTGCTGGTGCAAAAACATGACCCTATCTTCTTATTCAGCACATCTGTGCAGATTTGAGTCAACTCTGGTCAGGGCTGGACCAAGAGATTTTGCTGCCTGAGACAGAGGATCAAATGGCGCCCTCACCCCCCGTCAACATTGCCCGCTCCAGGTTTTTGAGGGCGCTTGGGCAAGACACCCTGAATGGGCCCCCTCCCTCAGAGAGTCTACCTTCTCACTGCCATTGTCATCAGCTGCTATTTCTCCTCATCCTCTTTCTCCTCGTTGCTACCACTTGCTTGCTTGAGAGGCAGAGAGCCAGTGAGCAAGGAGGCGGGGGCATCTGCTGCTCCTCTTTCTCGCCACCACTGGTGTCTGGGCCAGAGCGAGAGTCAGGTGAACAAGCAGGTTGCCGTGGTGATGAGGAGCAGCAGTTCCAGGGGGCTGTTGTCAGTGGGCCTTTCCGGGGTGTGAGCCCTCAGCAGGTGCCTAACCATGCCTGCCCTTGGCACATAGTACCAGAGCTGGCAAAGTTATTTTGGCATGTGAGGCGGAACATTCAACAGGCACCTCTCCTCAGGTTCGGTATTAACACTACAGTAAGAGCAAATTAAGTAGCTAAAAATGTGCTGCCCTTTCCTGAGACCTGAAGCGTGCTGCCTGAGGAGGCTGCTTCGCTCTGCCCGATGGGAGGGCTGGCCCGGGGTCTGGTGATACGATGAACATGAACAGCTTTGAGCCAGGTCATTTTAGCTTAAGCTACGTTGTGCTTAACTTCATCTCTTATGAGATTTCCAGCAAGGTTCTTAGTGAAGTAAAGGTGGAAGGGGAGGAAAAGGGAAGTTCAGAACAGCTGGAATACGCTGGAGATCTCAGGAGCTGATTCTTCTTCACGGAATCATCCTCATCATTGGCCTTTGAAAACGCTAGCTTCGCCTGCCCTCTAGTGGGAAATGATGCACATTGCCTCGCTTTTTCCACCAGGATACCATGTATGGAAAACAAGGACCTAAGAGAACTCTTGATACTTGGCCATATATGTCAAGGTGAATATGGCATTGCTGGGCGGCCTTTGGATTTCCACAAGGAAGTCAATGTCTAACCAATGCTACAGTTGCAGAACTCAGGGCATGCGTTTGTTTTCCCTTCAAGGGGTTGATACACTCATTCCAGAAATATTTTCCTACCAGAGGTTCCTTGAGGTACAATATATTTTCACACTTACAGTAAAGAAGGGCTTTTTTAGGGTGTGAGAATGGTTAGCATCCCTTTCTGCTTTCCATTGTAAAGCACAGCATGGGTGAACTATCTACATCAGACTTGCCCCAATGTGGCACCACCAGCCAGCAGGGATGTGCAAATCAGCAAAACTCAAGCTGGCCAGAGTTCTCTGAATTCCATCTCAAAGCTCATTCTGACCTGAGTGTGTATCAGATGGCAAGAATTGTCCCCCACCCCACCCTTTTTGCATGAAAAACTGCAGGCATTTTCATATATATTTTCTCAAATGTACGCATCAATTGTCCTATCTTTGGCATTCTTCTCCCATTTATTAAAGCGTATTTGTGTGCATTTTTCAAAAGTATGCATTTTTCATGCACATTTTTCAAATGTATGCATGCTGTTGAAAGCCTTTTGGGGTGGGTGGGTCTGCGAATAACATTACAAGCTCGGAAATATACGGATTTTGACCACTGATTGTGTCTGAGTCCATGTTTGGTCTGGAAGGTGCAAACTGGCTAAATCTTGATCAAGTTTTTGTGAACTGCCCAGAGAGCTTTGGCTATTGAGTAGTATAGAAATACCTACCTACCTACCTACCTACCTACATAAAAACACAAACTGAAACAAATTTCTCATGCATCCATACCAGCCATTCAAGTATGGAGGCCTGTTGAAGGCTTGGCAAACCTGTTTTGCCTGTCAAAGACTGAAAAAAAAAAAAACAGGGTGAGGAGAGATGAACACCTGACAGGCCACAATCCATGGCCGAGTTCCTCCACTGAATTTATGGAGGAAGTAGTGGGACTGTATCCCCTGTCCTTGGTGTCCTTGGTGTCAGTGCATTCTCTGGCCATGTTCTGCCATCTGTACATTCATTGGAATGAATGAGCCAGTGTGGTGTAGTGGCTAGAGTGCTGGACTGGGAATCGGGAGATCCGGGTTCTAATCCCCACTCGGCCATGGAAGCTCACTGGGTGACTTTGGGCCAGTCACAGACTCTCAGCCCAACCCACCTCACAGGGTTGTTGTTGTGAGGATAAAATGGAGGAAGGAGGAGGATCATGTATGCTGCCTTGAGTTCCTTGGAGGAAAAAAGACGGGATATAAATGCAATAAATAAATAAATTGGAATGTGTGAAAGGGCTGCTGATCATGCAGGCTTCCAGTTCACCTGGAATCCAGATGCACCTACACATGTAGGGGGCCCTTTCACATGTTCAGCGGAATGTGCAGATGTCAGGGCAAGGCCAGAGAATGCACTGCCATCAGGTGGTTGTGGTGGTCAGCAGTTGTGGTCCTGCTCCCCTCTGTGTGCATACAGTACATGCATAGAAAGATTAATCTGAAAAGACCTATTATCTTGCAGCTGAGAGTTTGGGTACTGGATGGGGGGCGGGCTACACCCTTTGTGACCCTTTTTTTCTATGCTGCCATGTCAGTGGGATGAAGAAGAAGGGAAAGCCAGGTCTGCTATGCTTTCAGTTTATTATTGATCAGATAATATATTCTTTTAGGTCAGGAATAGGGTTGGCTGAATCTATCAATATTGGTTTCATTTCTCAGTTTCCCAATCTTAAGTTTGGTTCATCTCAAACTTTGAGAGAATTTCTCCAGTCTAAAATTTGTTTCATGCCAAAGGTTGATTTAAAACACGCAAGCACGTTTTCACGTTTGCATGAAACTTCATAACCCTTTTTGTGTCCATTTCTCCCAATACATACATTTTGTATGATTTTTTTTGGGTAATACACACATTTTTGCAAGCAGTATTCCTAATACAATGCAAATCTGAACATTTTTTGTTCATTGCAAATCTGAATATATTTTCTCCAACATACACATTGTCGTATGCATTTTGTGATGGGAGAACTCGACTGCAAAATTTGGAAAAGTGCAAATTTCAAAGGATAACTGACTTTCCATTTGCATAATGGTTCAAAAGTGTGAAATTAGGTGGCTGAATTTCTCCCCCTTCCCTAGTCAGGAATCAGCAATGAGTTTATTATACAGAATATACCAGCTAACTAACACAATACCCTAGAGACAGGCTTAGGGAGAAATCCTATGCCCGCTAGACAGTGGCTGGACAGCCATAGGATATGTTGTTTTCCGGGAACCGACCTCAGACCCTGCACTCTGAGGTCGGTTCCCAGAGAACTGACCTCCCCCCACTTCCACGCTTCCTTGGAGGAAGCGTGGAACAGCCCCATTCTCTGTGCTCGCGAGAGGAGCACGGAGCGGCTGGAAAAGGGGCATGGCTGGGGGTGTTCCAGGGCAGTATGCCCCTCATGTGACTTCTTTTGCAAGGGGCCATCTGGGAGTTAATCTTAATGCCACAATGCAAATGCCACTGGGAATCATAGACAAACAGCATCTATAGTTTTTGACATTTGCCAGTGGAAGTATAGCCACCAGAAGGATTAAAGCAAATGGAGCTTAGACTGGAATTTTCTGATCTGCATTTTCAATCATTCACTCTAGAATTATCTAGTATTGTGCTTGTCACATTGTGAGGAGGGTTTTTATGTTTTTAAAGTCCTCAATAAAGCCTTAAGAAAGAAGCCGGTGCACCTTTAAAACTTTCCACTCCATCAACTATGGCGAATACTCATTTAATGATTGTCTTTTTGTACCAACAAGAAGTAACAATGCTTTTAGCAAAAGGAATGGAATGAGAGAGAAATTGCCTAATCAGCCCCACTCATGCAGTTCTTTGTGAGAGAGATTATTGAATTTTCAGTCTCTGCAGAATTTTAATGAAGCACCGTCTTGCTAGAAAATCCAGCCCTTTGTCAATAGAGTTCAATAACTTGACCACCCGTGTAATAAGATGTACTGGCCTGAAATCTTTCACTTGACCCAAAGCCGGAGCCCTGGCGGAAGCACTCCTGGAAAATAGAGGTGCCTTCTGTAGTATTGCCAAAGGGGGGGTGAAAGACCTACAACACCTGAAACTGCATTTCAGTTCACCCTACATCCCGTTTCTGACCCTGTGTATAAATGCTTTGCCAAAAGGAGATTGCCAAAGCTGTCCTGAATTTTTCTTCAATCATTTTAATTACAAAGGTTCACTTCACTTTCAGGCTTTGTTCTTAGATCTGGGGGTAAGAGGGTAGGCCTGTCTCATCCCACCATTAGCAGAAGTGCATCGGGTGGTGACAAAACGAAGGGCCTCCTCCATGCTGGTGCCTGTAGTAAAGAATGTCATCACCCAAGTGGTATGCCTGGTACCAACTTAATTGACATTTTGGTCCCAGGCTAAGAATGTTTATCTGAACATTTATGAGTGGTTAGTTGTCACTGTAATCAATCTTCCTGAAGATTGTTTTACTGGTGTTATAACATGTCTGTTTATTGTCTGTTTATTACTGTTTTATTATTGTTGTTTTAAAATTGTTGTTACCCACCCTGGGATTTTTATGAAGGGTGGGATATAAATAGAAATAAATGAATAACTAATAAATGAAAAGGTGTAAAACGTATTGCTTTATTTCAGTGAATATTTCAGCCTTCCTGCATTGCATGGTCTGGAGACTTATCCATGAATGTGGATAAGTGTTTGTTTGACTAATGTAGGTCCCATCCATAGGAACACAACAACATATGACTCTGCCTTATAGTGAATCTGACCATTCACTCAGTATTGTCGACACTGACTGGCAATGGCTCTCCAGGGTTTTAAACAGGAGTTTTTCCCAGCCCTACCTGAAAATGCCAGGAACTGCTATGATGTAACATTCCCTATTCAAAAGCACCGATCTCTCTGTAAACTCTGAATTGCCGTAGCACATCACATATGTATTATTCAATAAAGAAGAAAACCTTTTAGTTTAGTATGTTGTGTTAAGGGCTTTCTATGTTCACTCAAGCTCCAAAATGCTGGCAAATTACAGCTGTTAAGGGCCAGGTGTTTAGCAGATATACTAATTAGATGCATTAATTAATTAATATGCATATGGTGTGGTATCCAGTGCTGTGGTTGGTTCCAGCTTCACCACTCCCTTGGAGCCGGATGGCTGTGAGTGGCAGAGTGGTGGACCTAAGTCCCAGATTTGCCTGTTCACTGGAATAGATGCATGGCGTCTATGTAACTGAAGCTATCATGCAAGGAAGGCTACCTTTCCATGTTACAGGTACCCAGCTGGCAGCCAATACCATCTACATAGAATGATGGAATTGGAAGGGACCATCATGCTAGTTGGTGCAGTCCAACACATCTGGAGGGCACCAGGCTGGGGAAGGCTGCTCTAAATGCATAAGTTTGTATATGCCCCCTTTCTAGATTTCATCCCTATTTTTACCTTTATATTCCCCCCACCCCCAATATAGTATGCAATTATTAGTATTCTAAAAAAATGCGCATTATGCCATGTTACATATGGGTAGCAGAATTTGAAGCTATTGCCATTTTAATTTTCACAAGCAATACTGAGAAAAAGACCATTCTAAATTCTTATTGAGTGGGGAAAGAGAAGAGAGAGAAGGTGTTGTGGATTTTAAATGTATCTCTGTTTCCTTCCCCAAGTCCTACTCAATATGTCTCCCAAACCACTTCACATAAAAAACAGAATCTTAACAGTGCCACAGGTTTTCTCTCCTGGGACATAAATCTTCCTGTTTCCAGGAATGCTGATGGAAAACATCCTTTGTTGATGAAGCTGCGAAGAGTGGTTTCAAGTGCCAGCCGAAGGCTTGGATTATTCAGTAAGTGCTAAGGCTGGTATTCCACATGTACGTGCTTAGATGTGGCATGCTTCAGAAGATTGAAAAATTTTACCCTCGATAGCCTTGCTAGGTGCCAAAGGCAAATTCCATGCTGTTGGTTTGAATAGCCCCCTAATGCATGTCGTCCTTCATTTCCGAGCCCAAACTTTTGATTAGTATTGTGAACGGCAGCTCCAGAGGAGCGCATGTAATGCATGCCAGTAGGTGCTGATTACAGATGTGAAGAGAGGCAAGAGCAATTAATGCCAACACCTCGGCACAGTTTGAAACCATTTGAGAACAAAACGTAACTACAATGCTATCAGACTGATGTATACCCAGGTAGCTTTTTGTTGTGACTATATATAGCTTAACCTTTATCTTGTACAACTCGAACTTTTGCAGCTCTGAAACCTCTTTAGATGCTTTTCTTTTGGTTACAATGCCAAGACCATTTCTAAACATTCATTGCTCTAGAGCACTAGTCTTCAGCTGCCAGGCCAGGAGCCCTCTACGGGGTCACAGCCTTACCTAAGGTGGGTCTCAACAATAGCATTACCATCATAGGGTAAAACATAAATTAAAAAAACTTAAGAAGTGGTCCCCAAATGTATGTTTGAGCTAAAGGTGGATCCCAAATCTGAAAAGGTTGAAGAGTACTGTTCTGGAAGCAACTAGGTTCTTCAGTGCTGCAGCAAAGATTGTATTTATTACACTAGGCTGGTTTATACATGTCTTGGATGTGGAAACCATGGTCAGATGCAACAGCTACTCTCAGGTTTGAGCATGCTTCCCTATCACACATAGAATGTGTTGTGTGATTTGCTGCCTATGCACAAACATTCATGCTGGTGTGGTGTATTGGTCAGAGTGTTGAACTAGACAAGGGGATGCAGGCTCAAATCTCCATTTGGCTATGAAGCTCATTGGGTGAGCCAGCCACTATTTCTCATCCTAAACTACCTCATAGGGTTGTGGTGATGACAAAAATGAAGGGGGAAGAACCATATTCATGTCCTTGAGTTCCCTGGAGGAAAGGTGGGACTTAAACACAATCATATCCCTTAAGAATACACAGTGGAGGTGAGGAATAGATTTCAGGGATTAGACCTGATAGACAGAGTGCCTGAGGAACTATGGATGGAGGTCCGTAACATTGTTCAGGAGGCAGCAACGAAATCCATCCCAAAGAAAAAGAAATGCAAGAAAGCCAAGTGGCTGTCTGAGGAGGCTTTGCAAGTAGCTGAGGAAAGAAGGGAAGCGAAAAACAAGGGAGAAAGGGGAAGATATAGCCAACTGAATGCAGAGTTCCGGAGAATAGCAAGGAGAGACAAGAAGGCCTTCTTAAATGAACAATGCAAAGAAATGGAGGAAAACAACAGAATGGGAAAGACTAGAGATCTCTTCAAGAAAATCAGAGGTCTCAAGGGAACGTTTTGTGCAAAGACGGGCATGATAAAGGACAAAGAAGGCAGGGACCTCACAGAAGCAGATGAGATTAAGAAGAGGTGGAAAGAATACACAGAAGAACTATACAGGAAAGATCTGAATGTCCCTGATAGCCATGATAGTGCGGTCACTGAACTTGAGCCGGACATCCTCGAGAGTGAAGTCAAGTGGGCCTTAGGAAGCATTAGTAACAACAAAGCTAGTGGAGATGACAGTCTTCCAGCTGAGCTATTTACAATCCAAAAAGATGATGCTGTTAAAGTGCTGCATTCAATATGCCAACAAATTTGGAACACTCAACAATGGCCGCAAGACTGGAAAAGGTCAGTTTACATTCCAATTCCAAAGAAGGGCAATGCCAAAGAGTGTTCAAACTACCGCACAATTGCACTCATTTCACATGCCAGCAAGGTGATGCTCAAAATCCTACAAGCTAGGCTTCAGCAGTATATGAACTGAGAACTACCGGAAGTACAAGCTGGGTTTCGAAGAGGCAGAGGAACTAGAGATCAAATCACCAACTGTAGCTGGATCATGGAGAAAGCAAGAGAATTCCAGAACAACGTCTATTTCTGCTTCATTGACTACGCTAAAGCCTTTGATTGTGTGGATCACAACAAACTCTGGCAAATTCTTAAATTGATGGGAGTACCAGACCACCTTACCTGTCTCCTGAGAAACCTGTACGAGGGTCAAGAAGCAACAGTAAGAACCAGACATGGAACAACCGATTGGTTCAAAATTGGGAAAGGAGTACGACAAGGCTGCATATTGTCACCCTGCTTATTTAATTTATATGCAGAGTACATCATGAGAAATGCCGGGTTGGATGAATCACAGGTCAGAATTAAGATTGCCGGGAGAATTATCAACAACCTCCGATATGCAGACGATACCACTCTAATGGCAGAAAGCGAAGAGGATCTCAAGAGCCTCTTGTTGAGGGTGAAAGAGGAGAGTGCAAAAGCTGGTTTGAAACTCAACATTAAAAAAATGAAGATCATGGCATCTGGCCCCATCACTTCTGGCATATAGAAGGGGAAGAAATGGAAGCTGTGACAGATTTTACATTCTTGGGCTCCAAGATCACCGCAGACAGTGACTGTAGCCATGAAATTAAAAGATGCTTGCTCCTTGGGAGGAAAGCTATGGCAAACCTAGACAGCATAGTAAGAAGCAGAGACATCACCGTGTCGACAAAGGTCCGTCTAATCAAAGCTATGGTTTTCCCAGTAGTAATGTATGGCTGTGAAAGCTGGACTATAAGGAAGGCTGAGCGCCGAAGAATTGATGCTTTCGAACTGTGGTGCTGGAGAAGACTCTTACGAGTCCCCTGGACTGCAAGGAGGTCAAATCAGTCCATCCTAAAGGAAACCAACCCTGACTGCTCATTGGAAGGACAGATACTGAAGCTGAAGCTCAAATATTTTGGCCACCTAATGCGAAGAGAAAACTCTCTGGAAAGGACCCTGATGCTGGGAAAGACTGAAGGCAAAAGGAGAAGGGGAAGGCAGAGGATGAGATGGCTAGATAGCATCACGGATGCAATGAATATGAACTTGAGCACGCTCCGGGAGAGAGCGCAGGACAGGAAGGCCTGGCGTGCTATGGTCCATGGAGTCACGAAGAGTCGGACACAACTGAATGACCGAACAGCAACAAACACAATAAAATGAAGTGCCTGAATGAAATATCCTATTCACATTATCTGCTCACCCCCATTTTTCTGTCAGACAGATTTCATGGCCAGTCTGTACTCATGTACAGATTAAGGATGTGAGGATCAGCAAAACACAAGCTCATTGAGGTTCTCGAAATTCCACCTCAAAGCTTGTTTCAACTCAGGTCCCTCTGGATGCATCAATGATGCACATTTTTCTCACATGGATTAAAGTGTGTTTGGGCACATTTTTCAAAAGTATGGATTATTTTTTCATGCACGTGTTTGAAATATATGCATTTTTCAAATGTACCCATGTTTTGAACATTTCTTTCATTCTGTGAATTGCATTGCAAGCTCAGAAATGTACAGACTTTAATTGCAGATGGGTTCCAGAAGGTAACTTCTGGAAAATCCTGGAAAACTGTTTTAAAATGCTTCATCTTTGGCAGGGGGTTGAACTAGATGATCTTCAAGCTTCCTTCCAACCCTATCATTCTATGTGGATGGTATTGGTTGGCAGTTGGGTATTTGTAACATGGAATGGTAGCTTCAGTTGCATGATAGTTTCAGTTGCATAGAACTCCATGTGTCTATTCCAGTGATCAGACAAATCTGGGACTTAGCTTCACCACTCTGCCACTGACAGCCATCCAGCTCCAAGGTAGTGGTGAAACTGGAAATAACCACAGCATAGGATACCATAGGATACTGAGTCAGTGTGGTGTAATGGTTACAGTGCTGGACTGGGAATTCAGGGATCCAGGTTCTAGTCCCTACTTGGCCATGAAGTTCAGTGGGTGACTTTGGGCCAGTCACTGACTCTCAGCCTAAGCTACATCACAGGGTTTCAGTGAGGATAAAATGGAGAGGAGGAGGATTATGTAAGATGCCTTGGGCTCTTTGAAGGAAAGGCAGGATATAAATGTAACAATAAAGAAATACCATACCATATGTATATTGCCACCTCTTCTTAATTTCATCTGCTTCTGTTAGGTCCCTGCCTTCTTTGTCCTTTATCAAGCCTGTCTTTGCACAAAACGTTCCCTTGAGATCTCCAATTTTCTTGAAGAGATCTCTAGTCTTTCCCATTCTGTTGTTTTCCTCGATTTCTTTGCATTGTTCATTGAAGAAGGCCTTCTTGTCTCTCCTTGCTATTCTCTGGAACTCTGCATTCAGTTGGCTATATCTTCCCCTGTCTCCCTTGCTTTTTGCTTCCCTTCCGGGAGAGAGCGCAGGACAGGAAGGCCTGGCGTGCTATGGTCCATGGGGTCACGAAGAGTCGGACACGACTGAACAACAAATGTATATTGCCATTACAATGCCCTTTGCCATCCAAGGATTCTAGGACTGTCAGAACGTCATAATAAATTGGGTGTCGTGCAACATACTGCTGCTCTTTGTACACATAGGTGCATATACAGTATAGTTCCCTGCATTTTGGACTCTCCTTGGGGACGTGGCTGTGGGAACTATCAGGATGAGGATCTGCACTTCAAAATGTATCACTATACCACTGGCAGGAACCTCCACATTGGCTCTGAATGTTCACTCTAGGCAAGTCTCTGGCTTCTCTTCTTTTTTTAAAGTCTCTTCCACTGCTAGAATGTATTCAAAGACACAGAAGCCTTTCTGGATGCCATATTCAATATCCACATTCTGTTCTTCAGAGTTCTTTCATATATTGCTAATCCCAGTCATCTACTACTTTCATATACATCAGGAATAATTTAACACATCATCAACCCCACGCCTGGCTATTATCTAAGTGCTATTCACTGTCTTCATTACAGAAGAAGCCTTCCTGCAACAATGAGGCAGCATAACCAAGTGGTAATCAGAATCATCCACTTACATCTCCACGGATAAGAGCTTCCTAGAATAGAGAGGAGGAGGAGGAGGAAGAGAAGGAGGCCATTTTTCAAATGGAAAGTATGTGTAGGGGGAGAGATATGTGAAATGGAGAGGGGTGGCTCATGAGTGGGTTATACTCTCTTGAGACTGGAACTGAGGCACTTGGTTTAAAAAAAAAAGGCTATGATGGAGGAAACAAAAGGCTGTTTTCTCCCCTTCTGAACTGTATGTCCCAAACCTTTTGATTCATATGAAGGCTTAGGTTCCCTTTTTCTCTCTCTCTTCCTTCATGCAACTTCAATTTTCCTGGAATTTCAGGTTACAAAAAAAGAGATATACCTTATACATATGAAAGCTTACTGATAAAATTCCTTACTACTATTTTCACCTCCTCCTCCTCCTCCTTCTCTGCTTTCTCTACTTATGCATGTAGCTGTGAAGAGTACATTGTGCTATGAAATCCTAGTATGGAAAGGACTTCTGAAGATATCGTATGCACTTATTTACACAATGCATAATTACCTTGTGGAATTCATAGCCATAACATGTGGCAATGGCTACCGCTTTAGAGGTGTGCATGTGTATTTAAAAATGGATTAGGTAATTCATGGAGGAGAGATCTATCATTGGATGATAAGCCAGATACAGCCTCCATGAATAGAGGCAGTGTACCTCCACCATACTGGTGGAGACAGAATACTGGACGAGGTAGAGCCTTGCTCTGGCCTAGCAAGGCAGTTCTTCTGTTTTATCTGAAACACATCTCTTACGTGACTATTTATTTGAAATACCTGCCCAGTACCTCAGATTATCTTCAGCGGTCTGTCTTTCTCAGGATGCCAACATGCCAACAGAGAAAAGATGGCACAGGTTATGTTAGAGACATTCAATGGTCCAGCTGTGTATGTGGCCATCCAGAGTGTGTTATCCTGTATGCTTTTGGTCATACCACACCACTGGTGTAGTGATGGGCTCTGGTGATACTGTCACATACACTGTGCCCATCTATGAAGATTACTCCATCCTCCATCTAGATTTGGCTGTGATTTGACTGACTACCTCATGAAGATCTTGTCCAAGAGAACTACAAAACAGAATTTCCTAACATTGTACAAGAACGAGTCTGCAAAGAAGATAAAAATGACAATATTTCCTGTATCATCACCAGAAAGATCGAATGAAGACTCGAACAGATGAATTGCTAGTCCTGAAACAAAAGAAGACCCTGTACTGTCTAAGATGAGAGCAGTGGCGTGTTCCAGAAAAGAATGGACGCAAGACAGCCTGAGTGACAACAACGCCAAATGAGAAGAGAAACGTTAGCTTGGCTACCAGAAACTGAAGGGCCCTGAAAAGTTTGCAGCTGACTCTATTGTCTTTGTTATCAGTGAATGAAGATGGAATGACATCCCAAAGAAAGTCTACAGTTCCTGACTGTCCTGCCCAGAAATGGACAGCAGGGTCAGAGAGTGTGAGCTGAAGATGGGACCCTAACAGGAAGTTTCCTGAGCCAAAGAAAAAGAAAAGATGGGACTTTTCACTTTCACATCTGCCTAGAAGCTGATCCAGTACAAAAAAAAAAAGAAAAAAGAAATTTCAAGGTTGAGCAATTTACAGTCACACCTCAAATGAAAAAGAGACTTGGGAACTATTTTAAGGGAAATTGGGATAAAGTTTAGGCTTTGACACCATGCAAAGAAGCACAACTTAGCATACCTTACCAAACATCCAAAACACTTACACATTTAGATTCAGAAACATTAAGAAACCAATCATTGCCAACATAGATAGAAACATTTCACATGCAGAAATTCACCATTAGTTTAAGGGAATGCAGATGTTTTGAGAGCCAGTGTGGTGTAGTGGCTAGAGTGCTGAACTGGGAGTTGGGAGATCTCGGTTCTAGTCCCCACATGGCCATGAAGCTCACTGGGTCGCTGACTTTCAGCCCAACCTACCTCACAGGGTTGTTGTTGTGGAGATAAAATGGAGAGGAGGAAGAGGATTATGTATGCCACCTTGGGTTCCTTAAGGAGGAAAAAAGGCAGAATATAAATGTAATAAATACATACATAAATAATAAATGTTGGGTCACAGAAGAAAAAAAAATCTGCCTGACTAATTTAAAACATCATAATGTTTTTGTCCGTGGACTCTTGCATGTATTTGTGATATGTCGGGAGCAGGGTAATCCATGCACGTGTACACTTGTAATAGGACATTGTGGTAAGATTGCTTGATACATCATCAGTCCAAATTTCTTTCATCATGTAGTTTTATGATGTATCAAGGGGCATGGGGGACTTGTAAGGACTTTCTTGGGCCTTGCAATTTACATTTGGTACAATATGGAGTATGCGGAGTTTAAAGTTTAAGGGGGTAAGAAATGATGCTTATAGATGGATGATGTTTGGGGCAATGGGGCAAGTAGGAAGACAGGTATGTGAGTTGCTTGCCAGAGCTTAGAGGGGTAATGGGATAAGGGGTTCAACTGACAGCATGTATGCTATCATCTGACTGCATACATCTCTAGGGATGAGGTGGCTCATCCTTAGAGGCTATCACAGGACATTTGAAGGGTGAAGAACAGAGCTGATTCTAACCGGTTTTAGGAAAAGGGGAAGGAGAAAGGAGTAATTTGACCTCAGGTAAGGGGGACTGAGGCATTCTCAGAGTAAACGAAATGCATCAGAGATAGGAGGGAATTGCTGGGAAATGTGTCATGAAAATGCAAATATGAAGAGACATGCTCCAATGGAAAATATAACTTTTGGAATATGTGTTAAAGGAGAGAACATCAAGATAGCGGGGTATTTAAGTTGGATATGGAAGGGATCGGGGTCTCTCTTTGAGGAGAGGGTACCTTTTACCAGGCTCCCATCATTTTGGTGCTTGCCCCTGGAAGCACTACATTGTGGCTGCTAGTGGTAGGGGCCGTGCCTTGGCTGCCTGCAGGAGGGCACAATGGGGTACTGCCCACAGGAATGAAATGAATAACAACTGTATTTGATGAAAGTGAAATTGGATGACTCTGGGATTGAAGGCCTCGTGCATGGCATATTAGTCCCAGCATCCTGCTTTCACCTTTAGGTCAATGGCTTACATCACACCTGGGTGAGAAATGGCTGTAATGTATCATTATTGGGAAAGCCCCAGAGTTGTAGTAACATGGTCCCTGACTCTCCATCAGGCGAGAGTGGAATGCCTTCTACCTTGATGCTATGATTACTAGTGTGGGATGGTGGAGAAGAATAAGGTTTCTCCACAAGCCTCCCTGTAGAATGGAGAGCAGCCCAGCTACAGAGGCAAAGTAAGCAATTGCCTGGGTTGTCACAATTCTATTGTCACTTGACTGCTATGTAAATCTCTTGCAGAAAGAGGTGTTCCTTTAATTTGGGATTTATCTCTCCCCCTGCATCCATACCGCTTATAGGTGGTATACAGTGCAAATCTATGTATGGCCCAATTTACATGGAGATGAAATGAGAAGCGCTTCCTGGTTATATCCGGATTTTCATGAAATTGCTTTGGTTCATCAGCGGCATGTGAAGCAAGACAAGCAGAGGATAGACTACCTAAAACCCCACTTTGCTGGGTCACACAGCACTTGAAATGACGGGATTGGGTGGGTGGAGTCCAGGGAGTAGAAATGAACATCATCAACCCCATAGGTGTTGCTCAGCAAATGAGAGAGGTTTGTTCCCTGCCCCTGTCCACATACCCCTGCTCAGGGAAGTGTAATGAAAGCACTGAATTAAGCCTCTGTAGTTTACCCCATAACCTCTGCCCGCTCATCCACTATTGGGAAATTGTGTGAATGCTTAAAACAACGCTACTGTGCTATTCTGAATGGGAAATACAGATTTCATACTGTGGATGGAGAAGGCGGCTACTCTGCTATTGTGAATGTCTGAAACAGCTCAGTGGCAATACTGTGAATGGGAAGAAGATATTGTGAATGGGAAAGCAGCCCTACTATGAATGGGAAAAAGAAGGAATGGGGAAAAAAAGGGGGTGGCCCCACCCCTTGACCAGGTCACTGCCAGGACACAGCCAGGACACAGAAATAGGCATGCCCAGAATTTAATGTGGGGATACAGGGCACACTGTAGAGAAAGTGGAAGGCAAAAGGAAGAGGGGCTGACCAAGGGCAAGATAGATGGATGATATTCTGGAGGTGACGGACTCGACCTTGGGGGAGCTGGGGATGGTGACGGCCGACAGGAAGCTCTGGCATGGGCTGGTCCATGAGGTCATGAAGAGTCAGAAGAGACTGACTGAATAAACAACAACACAGGGCACACTGCAGTGGAACTGTGTGGGAGCCATGTTTAAGGAAATGAAGACACACTAAAAGGTCTTTCTGAACATTTTAGGGATGGAGGAGAAATCCGCCGCAGACCCCAATGAGTCCGGATTCAAAGGAAGCCAGCCCCTGGAGTCCACGGCGGAGTGGCACCACTCACCTCTGCCTCCCTCTGGAATCCTACGGAGCTGGCCTCTCTCTGCGGCGATTCCACAGAGCCGCAGTCTGGCTCTGTATTGCTGGCCTGGCGAATGGATACAGCCACAAGTGGTGTAGTGGATGCCACTTGCGGCCATAAGCCCTTAGTTTAACCTAATTGCAGCCATTTACGTAAGGGGCTTTATGGCTGCAAGTGGCGTCTACTATGCCACTTGCGGCTGTATCCATTCACCGGGCCAGTGATATGGAGCCGGCTGCTGGCCTGCGGCTCTGCGGAATCCTCATGGACAGGAGCTGGCTCACGAGGATTCCAGGGGGAGGAAGGGATCGCCTCCCCCTGCGGGTGGATTCTCCATGGACAGGCAGGTAGGGAATATGCCCATCCCTAGAAATTTTGCCTTTCCAGAGGGAAAATGCAGGGTTGTTGTGGATTGGTGACAGCGCCATCTGTCACAAACAACCCTGATGTGCTGTCACTGTGCACTAAATCGGCCATGTAGATTGGGCCTCTGTCTAGTCAGATGGTGCTTTCTCCTAGAGGTGTGTGTATAGATCTGCAGTCACAAAGATGCTTATCTGCACATGAGGGATGATGTCCAGGAAGCTAGAACTATTCAGCCCAGATTAAGTAAAACGAGCACAGCAGCATAACAGTTGCATTACTAATTTTTTTTTTTTAAATGAAATAAAGAAAGTAGTACCATATTCAACTCTTGATCACCGAGGGTCAAACTGCACATTATGTTAATTGCATGGCGTGTAGCTAAGGCTTATCTTTTTTCTTTTACTCTAGAGTAAGTGCACATGGCCCCAAGTCAAATTAATTCTCCTATCCCCGTGTGTGGTGGTCCTGCAGAATCTGACCCTAAATGAGCTATTATTCTGTTGTTTGGCAACAATGAGGCACAAGTTTGAGCATTCGGGGAGGAAGATTTTAATTTGCCTGGGGTACCACCACCACCACCACCAAAATAACAACATGGGATGGCCCTCATGAAGAAATTCTGAAAGCCTCTAGTGTGGAAAGGAGAGTATTAGTAATGGCTTGATTAAATTTCTAAAAGGGAGAAAGGAGAGCGATTGTACTGTCGAAATGAGATAAATCATCTTTAGACTGAAAGGGTTAAAGGTTCCTCGTGACTTGAAATGCACAGCAGTGCCAGAGAGATTGTCCTTTCCTCTTCATTAATCATACTGGCACCGATATTATGAGGCTTAATTATTTGCCAAGATTGGAAGATGCAGAAATTCTTTAGCTCTCATTGTCCTCTGTATGGCACAGCAGGAGATTTTATTTTTCCATGTAGCTAATCTCAGCCTCCCTATCTTCTAAGTCTTTCTCCGCCCCCTCCCCAAAAGATAAGTCGCCTCTACTTCACTGTGCCCAAACATTCATGGCTGATTCCCACAGACATCACTTGATTTCTCTATATTTGGGGTCTCCAGTATGGTGCCCAGGAGCTCCAATAGGCGGTAGACACAGCTCTTGGCGCTGCTCACCAGGCTCCCTGCCCCTGCTGATTTTTATGTTTTTTATGTTTCAAATGTCCCATTTATTTTAAATGGGAAGTCAGTGTGCTGCAAGTGAAGTGCTGCCTAGGGATGGGAGAACTCCCCTGCGGCCTGTGCAGGTGCTGCTCACCGGACTCCCACCACTTGCCCAACCCTGGCGTGTGTGCAGGGCAAGCAGCCAGACAGTCCCCTGTTGCCCAGTGAGAACTTGTGGCTTCCTGCTTTTTCACACTAAATATGGCTGCGATTTTGCATAAATTGCAAATTTGGTCAATGGCTATACACTGCGATTTTGCACAAAATGGCAAAATGGCAGTGTGAGAAAAAGCGGGAAACCACGAGCTTGCCCAACTTGACACTCACTGAGTTGGGCAAGCTCAGGGATCTGTGAGCTAGAGTCCAGGGGACTGAGCTGGTGAAAACTCGCTGTGCTCCCCGCCAAACCTGATTCTCCCAACACCTGTAGTGCTGCCCTCCAGTGCCATCTTTATTTGGGTTCAAAGGAGTAGCTTTGTGTGGTTTTGTGTTTTGGAGCTCAGATCCCATCTCTGCCTTGGACTTAGGTTCTTGGGCAAATTATTTTTCTTTTAGTTTGCCATCTGGGAAATGAGTGCTTTGTGACTGGCCGTGCCCACTATGGCAGTGATTTTATGAATGGGCAAGCCCCCCATGACAGCCAATTTGTGAGAGCACCCAGGGAACTCAAACTTCCAAATTTTCCCACTGACCCAAAAAGGTTGGGGGACCGTTGGTCTATATCCTACACTTGATGACTTCCAGCTGAATGCGTAGATTGACTGGGTCAAAAAGCAAGTGCTATTTATTCAACACTATTTATGGTGTTAGATTTGTGAGAATTCATTCTCACATTATGTCCATATCTGATAATGCTGTAATCAGGTAGTGAACTCATACAGGAACATGGAAGCTGCCTTATACCAGAACTGTTTTTATTCTATTATTGGGTGTTGTCTTTATTCTGTTATTGTTGTGTTCTTAATTGTATTTTAATGTATTTATTATTTCTTTAATTACCTTTTTATTTATCTATGACTGTAAGCAACCTTGAGTGCCATTGTCTTGGTAGAATGATAGGGTGTAAATAAAATCGTTTAGACTACTGTAATGCACTCTACGTGGGGTTACCCTTGAAGACGGTTCGGAAACTGCAGCTGGTACAGAACGCGGCGGCTCGCCTGATTAAAGGCAGCCGCCGGCGAGATCACATCACTCCAGTGCTGAAGGAGTTGCACTGGTTACCAGTTGTTTTCCGGGCCAAATTCAAGGTGTTGGTTTTGACCTTTAAAACCCTATATGGTTCCGGCCCAGCCTATCTTAAGGAGTGCCTCCAGCAACACCAGACAGGCCGCTTAACAAGATCAGCCTCGGATGGCCTTCTCTCTGTCCCATCAGCCAGGACAGCTAGACTGGTGGGGACGAGGGAGAGGGCCTTCTCTGTGGTGGCCCCCACTCTGTGGAACTCCCTTCCTAGGGAACTCCGTCATGCCCCCTCTTTAATGAGCTTCCGTCGTGCATTAAAAACGTGGTTGTTCAGGCAGGCATTTGGGGTGGGTTAGGGTATTTTTTTTTAAAAAAAAATTATGGTAAAATTTTATTGTTTTAAATTGTTTTATGGTGGGTTGTACATCGCCCAGAGTGGCTGGGTGACCAGTCAGATGGGTGATTAATAAATTTAATAAATAAATAAATAAATAAATAAATAAAAAATAAAATCAATCCATCGATCAAGAATAATAATAAAAATGTAAGAACACAAGAGGAAAAGCTGTGCTGGAAAGCCATATCTACATCAACATTATGTTCACACTGTGGCCAACCAGATGCCTATGGGAAGTCCAAAGTGGGACATGAATGCAATAGGACCCTCCCCTTTATGTTCCCCAGCAAATGGCAAACAGAAATACATTGCCTCTGGTACTGGAGTTAATATATAGCCATCATGACAAGAAGCCATTGATAGCCTTATCCACCATGAATTTGATGGATAGGTCAGAGTATTTCTCCATCTGTCCCAGTATTGTTTATTCTTGACTGGCAGCAGCTCTCCACTCAAGCTAGCCACTGGCTTAGAAACAGGCATTACAGTCATTGAGGGTCTTGAGAAGTTACCATCAATGTACTTGGAAAGTGACCTTCAGAAAGTGCAGCTCCATAATAGTGCCCCCTATTCACATAACATAACATAACATAACATAACATAACATAACATAACATAACAACATAACATAACATAATATAACAAGCTGCCTTAAACCAGGTCAGACTACTGGTTTCCATCTAACAGCTCAATTTATTGTCTAGATCAGCCTTCCTCAACCTGGTGCTCTCCAGATGTGTTGGACTGCAAAAGGTCACAGCAAAAGGCCATGCTGGCTGGGGATGATAGGAGTTGTGGTCCAACACATCTGTAGGGCACCAGGTTGGGAAAGACTGGAACAGACAATATACCAAACTGTGAGATGGAAACAAATAGTTTATTCAGAATGCTAGCAGCTCTCCATCGGCAGTGAAAGTGAGCTGATCCTTTTTTAACACTGGAAATGTCGGACATTGAACCATGGATCCTCTGCAGGCAAAGCATGTGTTCTGCCACTGAATGATGGCCTGTCCCCATTGAGAATCAACTTGTGATTCTTTAGATTTAGCAGGGGAAGGATATCTTGGTGGTTCCACATAGACGTATGGTCCGATTGGAGTCCACCTGGAGAAAAGCCTTCAGTGTGGTGGCCCCCTTTCTTTGGAACTCCCTGCCCCTGGAGCTCAGGCAGGCACCAACATTCTGTTGCTTCCAGAGCCTCCAGAAAACAGTTCTGTTCCAGGAAGTTCTGTTCCTTAAATGACCAGCCACTGTTTTTATTGGCATTCTGTTTTTAATAATTTTAAGATACTGTTTTAATCTTTTATCTTTTTTTACAATGGTACTTCATGTGTTCACTGCTCCAGAATCTGTTTGGATGGGGAGCAATGTACAAATGTTGTAAATAAATAAAGGAGGGAAGGAATTATAGATTTTGCCCAGCAACTTCTGGATGTGTTGATATTTAGAGACTGATGTATCTCACGCACACATGTGTTAATGCACAGATCTCAGTCTCTCTCTCTCTCTCTCTCTCATCTATCTATATATCTGCTGTGTGTGTGTGTGTGGGGGGAACATGGGGAGCTGCCTTGATCTACCCCATTATTGTTGACACCGACACTGCCAGGGGCTCCCCAAGGTTTCAGGCAGGATTCTTTCCTAGTCCTACCTGGAGAAGTTGGGTATTGAACCTGAGATCTTCTGCATGCCAAGCATATGCCCTGAGGCTACAGCCCCTCCCTGACAGCTACAGTCTCTTTCCAGTCTAATAAGTATTAAGTAACATAGGCTAAGATATGCATGCCATGCTTAGTGAGCTACTTATACTCTTGTTCCTACAGTCGCCATGGCATCGTGGGATGGGCAACAAGAAGGCAGTTCTGATGTGACTGAATGAATGTAAAATCCATTTGTCAACCACTCAATAAAGTGAATGCTGGAGATATTTAACAATTTGCTGTGATGGTGGTGTGCATTTTCTAATTTATTGGATGCTTGCTTCTTTCATAGAAGTAAATTATGTATCATTAATCTTCCTAGGAGGTTGATGTCCTGGAGTTAATTTACTGATTATTTTCTAAGATAATATACCTGCTTGGAAAGTACCGCTTAATCAATATAGGAAAGTCATCTAGGCTATGAATGAACATAAAACATATGCACCCCCTTGCTCTCAAAGGCATTCAATGATAGTTTGAGTTAGCACTTTTTGTTTAACATCTTTCAGTGTGGAATATGATGTATAAGTAGGGGAGAATAAAACCTTCTCACCAGTTTAGAAAGTGGAACCTTTAGGGGAGTTAGGAACTGATTTGCCATTGTGTTTTAGGTGGTCCTTATCTGGAAGTGAAGGCCAGCCAATCCCACCAGCCTGCTGAAATGTGACAAAGAGCAGAGGGAGGGGGGAGATAATAAGCATCTTCTTCAACACATCAACTTTACAGATCAGAGAACACACATCACACAAAACAGATAAGAACAAAATCTTTGTTGGATGAGGTCAAGGGTTCCTCTCATCTAGCATCCTGTTTCTAACAGTGGGACAACCAGATGCCTCTGGAAAGGCCACAAACAGGACATGAGGGCAGCAACTCAGAGGTACACTGCCTTAGAAGTTGGAGGTTCTGTTTAGCTATAATATCTAGTAGTTGATGATGATATACCATTCTTCTCCCTCTTTCATAATACTTAACCCAGGGTCATCTCATGAAGCTGATTGGTGGGAGATTCAGGACAGATTAAAGGAAGTACTTCTTTACACAGCACATAGTTAAACTATGGAATTCGCCAGAACAAGGCATAGCGGTGGCCACCAATTTGGATGGCTTTAAAAGGGGATTAGACAAATTCCTGGAGGAGAAGGCTATCAATGGCTACTAATCCTGATGGCTCTATATTACCTCCAGCATCAGAGGCAGTATGCCTATGTACACCAGTTGCTGGGGAACACGGGCAGGAGGGTGCTGTTGCACTCATGTCCTGCTTGTGGGCAGCTGGTTGGTCACTGTGTAGACGGAATGCTACACTAGATGTACCTTCAGTCTGATCCAGCATGGCTCTTCTTACGTTCTTGAGTTCTCATGTTCTTATGTCTAACCCTTTTAAAAAGCCATTTATGCTGGTGGTCATCCCCACATCTGCAGCAATGCATTCCATAGGTTAAGTATGTTTGGTGTGAAGTCCTGCTTCCTTTTCTAAGTTCTTAACCTATTGCCTATCATCTTCATTGGGTGATGACAAGTTCCAGTATTATGAGAGGGAGAAGAACATATCGCCATCCACACTGTCCAACACATGCGAGCAAAGCTTAAACATTACCAAGAGTTTACAGCTTCTTTATTTTCTTCTTCTGCTACTGGCTGTATGGAAGGGATAGGATTGCCAAGTACTTAAAGCTTCTGGATGTATCCTATATGAAGATTTCAGATTTCCTCTCAGGGACCATCTATACATGGAGTTGGATTCAGATTTATGCTGGATCAACTGCACTGGTGGAAATGGACTTCCCCGCCACTTCCTTCCAACAGTAACCCCTCCAGCCCCCTGAAAATGCTACACAGAGAGTCAGGAGACCCTGATGAATGGGATGAGCTGTCATGTGGGGAGGGGGACACGTACACCCCCCCAAATTAGCTGGAGGGACCTTACCCAAGCATAATCTTTGCTCTCGCAGAAGGTAATTTCTGGATCCAACCCTTGGTCATTCATTCATTTCAGCCACAGATGTCAGAGATGGCTGAATATGATACTAGTGACTTGTCAGTCTGGGTTACCTATAGGCCAAAGAAAATGTGTGCCTTAGCCACAGACTGTATGCCTTGGAATGGATTTTGATTACTCTTTTGATGCTGGTTCTGGAGTAATGGTCAAGGTTATTTAGCCCCTTTCAATGGAAGCAACTTATCTTACTGCACATATTTTGGTGTGTCCAAATCTTCTTCTTTTATTGAAATTGGGACAGCCAAAAGACAAATGGACTCTATTTGTACAGCATACTCAGCTTGGCATGAGTTCGGCCATCTTGAACCCTGGGTCCCCAGTTTCCAGACTTGGTTATTTATTTATCTATTTATCATACTTGCATGTCACTCTTCTTCCAGCAGTTTACATGATGTCATCTCACGTTGCCCTTAAAATAACTCCACAGGTTGGGTGCGGATAAGAGAAAGCAACTTGCCTAAAGCTTTATGGCTCAACCAGCATTGAGGTCTTCTCAAACAAGTCCTTCCTGAATCTGGGATTTCCTGGCATAAGGCCCAGACTTTATCTGCTACAGCACAAAAAGCACCAGCATTCTGGAAGACAAATAGTGGTGTACAACATGTCTGCATATAAATTTCACATTCTAGCCCTTCTCACTAAGCTCGATATATAAGAAGAAGAGCTCAAAAAGACAGCCCAAAGAGTGGATTGAAGACAGCCCCATGTCAATGGTATGTACCAGTGAGATCATCTCAGCAGGGCTACAAAGCCATTCATACCAGTAACTTAGTTGTCTTGTCACCATCTGCTGTGGGGTTAGAACAGGGACCACTGCAGGCTGAGCTAAGGGCAGTTTTTATCTCTGAATAAAGAGCCCCCCTTAGAGTTCTTGCTTCCTAAAGGCAGAGCAGAACTGTCTTTTTTTTTGCGATGCTTCCTAAAAGATGTTTGTCTAGTTTATCGAATATTACCAGCCCTTCCTCACCTACATAGAGAATGTTCTGTCTCCAAAATCTTGCACATTTAATTGAGTTTACATCAGTGAAGCAGAGTCCCTAAACATCTTCAAACATATCCTATCTCCAGTTAAATCGCATATCTTTAAGAACTGAGACCCACCACAGCTCTTCAGACTCCAGAGGCAATATCAGATTTTTTTTTTAGCTCACTCCACAGAATTACCATCACTCAGCTTACAGTCTGTTTACAGCCACCTTTCCACCTCCAACCCCCTACCCTCTGTAAATGATCATTCCCAAGAACGGCAGAAACATCCTTGGTAACAGCTGTTTTGGGTGCTTAGTTACATTTTAAAGAGTTCCTATGTAAGCTGAAGGACAAAAACAACAACAAACCTTTGCCATTCAACCAGAGACATGTACAACCATCAGCTAACATCTTGGTAATGGAATGTTTCTTGCTTTTCAAAGATCCCAGGCCAGTTTTCCATGGTGAGAGAAAAGTGGAAGATCGGATTTGAGCCATTAGCCATGTAGTTTTGCTGGTGTGCCTTTTGTTCATTTGGCAGTTCTATCGAAAACAGATGCACAGTGAGTCTGCAGTTTCATCACATGGCCTATCACAGGATCTGAACACAACTTTACCCTATTAAGTCAATTTCTGGCATTTAGTAAAGTTTCATTTCCTTCTCCACCAGTTAACGGTGACAGGCAGCAAGTACACTCTACTTTTCATCACATGTGCCATGTATTCCTCCTTGTCTAACATCTTCAGATCAATGGAAGGTTTTCTTGCCCTAATGGAGAGAATTGTGTGAATTTGTATGGAACTTACAAGCACCATTTTTAATAGTAACGCTGTATACTAATCTTAGATTAATTAATCACACTATTAATGTGATTAAATATATTAATGAATGGCAAAATTGCAGCATGAACCTATGCATGTTTACTTGGAAGAAAGTCCAAGTCAGTTCAGTGGTTCTCATTCCCAAGTAAATAATATCCTAAGTAAAATGATAGATTGCTGATTAGGCATGGGTGGGTGCCCCCTGTCTGGGTTCTCCGGGCATCCGCCCAGGCCCTGCCCATGCTCGCACATCCCCAGACCCGTGCTTAAGCTCCCTGCAGCTCGCCAAGCCACCCACACTCACCTGGGTGGCCTTGTCAAGCTCCGTGATCACCATTTTTGGGGGAAAACGGTGATTGTGAAAATGCATATATTTGCGTATATGTAAAACGGGGCCCTAAATCACCCATATAAGCAAGATTACAAGTGTTTGCTTGCCTGTAATCTTGTGTATATGGGCTATTCATGCCCCCATTTTGCATATATGTGAATTTGAGGATTTTTGCAAATATGCATATTCTTGTCTTTGCAAATATATGCATTTGCGAAGATGCATGCATTCATGTACATGCAAAATGGGGATGTGAATAGCCCATATACACAAGTGTACAGGTAAACAAATGCCTGTAAACTTGCCTATATGGGTTATTCATGGCCCCATTTTCCATATACGCAAATATGTGCATTTGGAAAATGTCCATAGTTGTGCATATGCAAATATGCGAATTTGTGAAAATGCACATATTCACATGTATGCAAATATGTGCATTTGCAAAAATGCGCACATTTGGGTATAAGCGAAATGGGGCCATGAATGGCCCATATACACAAGATTACAGGCAAGCAAACACTTGTAATCCTGCATATATGGGTGATTCATGGCCCCATTTTGCATCTACACAAGTATGGCACATTTTTGCAATTGCCATGGTTTTCAAAAAATGTCGATTGCAGAGCTCGATGAAGCCACCCATGTGAGTGCAGGCAACTTGGCGAGCATGGGCAGGGGGTGAGCGGGGGGCAGGGGCTTGATGAACATGGCTCAGGGCATAGGCAGGGGGTGTTTCCGCCAGATTCCCGAACAGAATCGGGCACCTGCACCATCCCTATTGTTAATGCAGTGTAGAGGCTAAGAGACTGAACAATGAATCAGGAAGGCCACCGTTCAAATCTTGTCTCTCTGTTATGAACAGAGATAGGTGAGAAATTCATTCTGTTGATAGCAGGTTTTTTTGGGGGGGGGGGGTTATCTGATCCACACCTCCCACAACTGAGTGCAGAACTGAATGCAATTTGCAGTCAGAAATCCAAACATTTCTGACCTTGCAATGCATTCTACAAAAGAATGAAAAAATGCACACCTTTGAAAAATGTGCAAAAGACACTGCATACATTCTAAAATGCTTACGTCAGTGGGGGCATGCATACAAAAATGCATATATTGTGTTCACAAACATGCATACATTTGGAAAAACATGCACAAAAATACATATGGATTTCTGTGCAGAACCTCCCTCCCCCTGGACTGGTACAGAACCAAGATGAAATGAGGTTGGTGGTGGAAAACTGAGAACCTCAACAAGATGAACCTCATCATATGGATGGCCAATCTGTCCATCCATATTCATGAAGGCACTAGGAGGCCTTATGCATGTTACCCAGTCTCAACCTCAGTCCCTCCTCCATCTGCAAAATGGGGGACAATAACACTGATTTACCTTGCAAGGCTGTTGTATGGATTACAATTAGATAAGGCATGTAGAGTTATTTGAACCAGTGGAGGCTGGTGGCTCTGATTTCAGTGGGGCTATGAATCCATTCTGGGTCCTAGTCAGTAACAGACAGAAGTCTAAAAGAGCTGCCCAAGGTTCTGAACCTATTTTGGGGCTAGGGTTCAGCACCTTGGATAGCTCCTTTAGAGTTCTGGCTGGTTCTGGCTGAAACCTAGAATGGATTCATGGCCCCACTGAAATCAGAGCCACCCTCCCCATTGATTTGACCACCTGAAACCATTATACAAATGTATTATTCAATGCGGGTAGGAACTGCAATCCAAATGTGATTTCTTTCTGTATTGCTTTTTGCACAGATAACCTCTGCAACTTGGACCACGGTGTGCTGTTAGGAGAAAAGGTGAAGTTCAGAAAGATGCTTTCATAGCTAACATTTATTGATAATACTTATATTTTTTATCACACTCTTCAAGTGTTCAAAGGCCCTCACATCCATTTAGTCCTGGTCATACGTTACAGTGAACTTGTGGGGGGCAGCGCGTGGGCTTTCCTGTACTGTCTCCACTCCCAAACTCCATGCATTCATATTAAAGTTTGCAAAAAGCCCATGTGTCTACAATTGTTTTGTATGCATCTAAGGTCTTTCCACACCACTGGAAAACCTTGGTTCTTGATTGTCCAGAAAGAGCCCTGTGTGAGCTCTACACAGACCTGAATGCATGGAGGTTAGGAGTGGAGAGAAAATGTGCAATCCTGATCCTGATATGCTATACCAGCTCTTGATACTTAGAACTATCTAATTAGGGATGGGTGAGAAATTTGTTCACTCACATTTCAATATGAATTTTGGCTCCCTGAACTTAAATGTGAACCAAAACATGGTTATACGTCAATATTCGTACTTTCCCCTGAATTTTGCGATGCAGTATACAAAGATGGACATAGCAAGGAAAAGTGTGCACAAAAATGTGTATAGTAGGGGAAAATGATTTAATTTTTGTGAACTGCCCAGAGAGCTTCGGCTATTGGGCAGTATAGAAATGAAATAAAAATAAATAAATAAATAAATTCACACAAAATGCATTACTTATAAGGGTAAATTGCATGCAGAAATGCCCATATAAAAAGTGTATACAAAAATATGTATATTTTGAAAAAATGTGCAAAAAGTCAGTATGCATATTTGTGAGGAATTGTTGTAATTGCAATCAGATGTGGAAATGGGATGCAATGAACTTAAGAGTGGGAAAATGAGAAACTGAGTAAAATCAAGTCTGATCTTCTGGGAAGACTGAGCCATGTATTTTCTATCAGGATTAGATATGGGCCAAACCAAACCTTTGTGCTCAACAACTTCTCCAAACTTTTGCTACCTTTGAAATCAAGAGCAGATTCCTACTGCTTGGGTATTTGAGCTCAAAATTCTTAACACCTCTTTGCCCTTTTAATCTTCAGTGGACTTGACTGCAGTGCAGACATAGCCTGCTAGCAGGCTACAAAGCTGCAGGGGGAGAAATGTTTCTTAGGCAATTGCTGGGAAATACTGTTAAATTTTCTCTTCCAGAGCATGAAGTGAGGCTATATCAGCGTCTGCATGGCTGGGCAGTAAATTTCCACAAGGCAAAACTGCAGTGAGGTAGCAGTCGCTCAGCCAAGTCTCTGTTAATTTTTTTTCCAGTGGAGCAATTACATTTGCCAATGGTTCTGGCAATGGCAGCATCCTTAAGCGTGCATTCCTGCAAACATTTTTTTTTTTGTCTTTACCTCATTTTCAGGAGTTAGAATTGGGCCCCAGAAAATATTGAGTGGCCCTTGCAGATCAAGCCTCAGCTATGGCAAGCAGGATACATCTGTCCCCCCCCTCCCCACATTCTTGTATAGGATGGCCATTTATGAATTGCTCAAAAAAGAGGAAATGCATCACAAAAAGACACAAAGTTGCATAAAATTTGCATATGCTGATTTATATGTTTAAAGGCTAATTTAGAAATAATTATTATAATTTAGATAGGAATATAGTACATCTCACCATAGCATGGAAGACTATGGCCAGGTGAGCTCTGGCCGTTCAATCTGCTGTTCAGCTGTTAATTCTTGATCGGCAACAGTTCTTATGGTTCTTTATCTTTAAACTGGACTTGAAGAGGACAGCCCTTCAAGGAGATGATACCCTCAGGTACAGAATGGTCCTTTGGCAGCCCTTCAAATAGAGGACTGTCCTCTGTAAAAGAAGAATACCTTACATATTCTTCTCAGTCCTTATTCCTTATTATATCTTTTGCCCCCTTCCTTTTGGCCAGTGCTCCAGTTACACAGTGGCCAAGGGGTCCCAGTCCCCTTACCTTTTGTGATGGTCTTCTTAGGGCACAATTCCATGCATGTTTAGACAGAAAAAAGGCCTAGAACTCCCAGCATGCTCCAGCCAGTTGTAGGAGGTTTTTTTCTGCTTGAACGTGCATAGGATTGCGCCTTTAGCCACTGTTCTTAGAAGACTAAGAAGAAGGGTGTGGCCTGTGGATGTCATTAAGGACTTCAATACCTCCCCCCCCCTCAGTTCAAACACTGTTTTTGTCATTATGCTATGCTGAAATGTCTCTAGTTGGGAGGGGTTCCCATTTCTCACTGTGCCCCCGTTTGCTGCCATCCTCTTGTTTGTTGTTGTTGTTCAGTCGTTCAGTCGTGTCCGACTCTTCGTGACCCCATGGACCATAGCACGCCAGGCCTTCCTGTCCTGCGCTCTCTCCCGGAGTGTGCTCAAGTTCATATTCATTGCATCCGTGATGCTATCTAGCCATCTCATCCTCTGCCGTCCCCTTCTCCTTTTGCCTTCAGTCTTTCCCAGCATCAGGGTCTTTTCCAGGGAGTTTTCTCTTCGCATTAGGTGGCCAAAATATTGGAGCTTCAGCTTCATTATCTGTCCTTCCAATGAGCACTCAGGGTTGATTTCCTTTAGGATGGACTGATTTGACCTTCTTGCAGTCCAGGGGACTCGTAAGAGTCTTCTCCAGCACCACAGTTCGAAAGCATCAATTCTTCGGCGCTCAGCCTTCCTTATAGTCCAGCTCTCACAGCCATACATTACTACTGGGAAAACCATAGCTTTGATTAGACGGACCTTTGTCGGCAAGGTGATGTCTCTGCTTCTTACTATGCTGTCTAGGTTGGCCATAGCTTTCCTCCCAAGGAGCAAGCGTTTTTTAATTTCATGGCTACAGTCACCGTCTGCGGTGATCTTGGAGCCCAAGAAAGTAAAATCTGTCACTGCTTCCATTTCTTCCCCTTCTATATGCCAGGAAGTGATGGGGCCAGATGCCATGATCTTCGTTTTTTTAATGTTGAGTTTCAAAACAGCTTTTGCACTCTCCTCTTTCACCCTCAACAAGAGGCTCTTGAGATCCTCTTCGCTTTCTGCCATTAGGGTGGTATCGTCTGCATATCGGAGGTTGTTGATAATTCTCCCAGCAATCTTAATTCCGACCTCTGATTCATCCAACCCGGCATTTCTCATGATGTACAGGGCTAACCCTGAGATTTTGCATTTTCTATTGCTAGAGCTCCACCATGATCAACTGCTCCCTCGTTAAGCAGGCTACACCAGCCATGTCCTCTTCTGCTTCTCCTTAAGTCTCTGCACTTGTGCTCTATTGCATTTCATGGTAACATTAAAGCCCAAATATTGTTTTTCCCCCTCTTTTTCTTACAAGGCTTGCCTTGCCATCAGTCCATCTCTGAATTTCCATTTTCTCTCATCTGCCTTTGCTCTCTGTTTGGCTTGCTTCTCTTAGGTTGCAGTGCTATCAGGGCTGGTCCAAGAAATTGTGCTGCCTGAGGTGAAGGACAAGATGGTGCCCTTCCCATTCCATGGACCAAAGGCAACTGTTCTGGCAGTTGAATCTTTCTTCAATGCTGACAATGAGTCAGCATCCTCCATCACATCTGAAGGCTGCAGGCTAGCTTAGGAGGTGCAGGGCAGTCCACATAGCCCACAGTGGTCTCCTCCAACATCTGTCCCCTGTTATCTCCCAGCATCTGTCACCTGAGACCACTGCTTCACTCTGCCTAATGGTAGAGTTGGCCCTGGATCCTGTACACACACAGCTGGAAAGAAGTCCCATTGTTTAGTTTCCTGCTCCCACTTCCCAATTGGTACTATATATCATGTAACTTGCTATGCCTGGAATAGCCGCCCCTCCTCTACCCTCTTCGGCTTTCAAAGACCTCCTCAAAACCTCTTTGTTCCTTTTGCAAAACCTCTCCAAGGCCATCACAGCCTCACTCTCTCTGTGCTATCCTGTAACTCTCTCTTGTCCATTCTAGCACTCACCTGTCAATGGATAGCATATGGCATTGCCACCCAACCAATGCCACACTCTTATAATTAAGGACCCTTGTGGAATCTTCTTCTGCTGGATTCTGCCCCAGATTTAGAGGTTCCACTTTACTGGAAATGTTTTCCAGAGTGACACCCAAACCTTTGGACTCTGCTATTCTTCTGGTATATTTCCAGAATTTAATAGGTTGGAAGACCGAATGGAGAGATGAGCCAGTCTTTCCCATCTCGACTGACTGCTATTTTGTCATCGTGAAATTCCATGACTGTGTGCTTTAAAAAAAAATGCTATTGAAAATTAGCACAGTATCTTCCCAAGTCACCCTCACAGGTGATAAAATCAGCCTGATTGATTTCTATGGATGCACCTCCTTGGTCTAGTATGCGGATTGGAACTTAGTTGTCCACTGGGTTTTGCTCTTAGTGAATGTTCTCAGCTCAAAATACAAAAATACAAATGCATTAATTTATACATATATATTTTGAGAGAGAATAATACAGAATGGAGTATTTTGAGAGAAAATTCATTCTGAAATACGTACGTATTTAAATACTCATTTTTGTACTTTTTTGTGGCAGATTAACGCAGAAACATAATGGAACAGATATATGTGAAGTGAACACATGTGAAAGTGGCACAGATTGGAAACTGACAGATGCACTCCTCCTTATTTATTTCTTCTAGGCCTTGCTGTTCTGTCCTTCAAAGGTTCAGACTATGTTTACACTGACAGTAATCAGACATATCAATAAATTATAGTTCATTGTCAAGTGAATGAGCCTTGCCCATCAGCTCCCCACTCCTTTCTCCTCCAGCGTGGCTGTGAAGAGATTGGAAAGGATCCCTTCCATTTTGAATTAACTGCAGTCCAGCATTATGTCCACGCTGACACTGGGGTTAATCTTAACTATGGTTTCTTGAAACAAGTCAGCTTTGTAAACCACTATTTGAAGTTAGTCAAGACTAAGAACATAAGAAGAGTCATGCTGGATCAGACCAAGGGTCCCTCTAGTCCAACATTCTGTTCACACAGTGGCCAAACAGCTACCCACAGAAACCCACAAGCAGGACATGAGTGCAACAGCACCAGCAACTGGTGTACATAGGCATACTGCCTCTGACACTGGAGGTAGCATATGGCCTTTAGGACCATGAATTTGTCTACTCCCCTGTTAAAGCTATTTAAGCTAGCAATCATTGCCTTGCTGCAGAGAATCCCAGACATTAAGATTTCTTTTTCCAATTTGTCCAGACTCACTCAGCCATCTCTAAAGTGTAGCTAGTTCAAAATGGAAGTGAACCCCTCCAGTCTCATTGTGGCTCCACTGGGCAAGATGGTGGGTGAGTGGGGGAAGCTGATGAGCCTGGGGCTTTTTCTCACAAAGAGAGCCATAGGTTACTGCTATATCTGAATGAAGCCCATGTAGCTGCATGTAACTTTAGCTTGATGGCCTCATCTCCGTTGCAAAGTACTCATTGCAGAATGGAAGGCTTTGCAGCAGAAAAGGTGTGGGGAAGGGAGTGTTTAACCTGCTACTTACTTTCTCCCTGAAACTCTCTCCCCCAGCAGCTTTTCCTTCAGTGGTGGGGCGTTGGCTGGTAAACCCCAATCCAGCACTCTGGCAATTGGGAAAAAGCAACTGGGAGGGACGGCTCCTGAAAATCCTTTGCAATGGAGAAAGTGTGATCAGCTAACATTCCACATGGCTACAATGTAATATGTAGTTATCCTGTCTTTCAACCTTGCAAAAAGATTCCCAAGTTGGTCCTAATATACCTATAGCCAAAAATACCTTGAAAGTCAAAAACACAATCTTGGAATTAAAGCCATTTGTAAAAGAAAAGGGAAATGTTCACTCAAGCTCCCGTTTCTTTCGCTCTCAATAAAATCAGTAAATATATAAATTTAATTCCATCTTTCTGCTTTGCTTTATTTTTCAAGGTAATATGTGTCACATAACTGTTCAAAGAGAAAGATTTCAGGGGGATTTTAGTTGGACGAAACACATACTGCCAGGGTTAATGTCTTTATTTCATAGGTGATGTATTTCAGTTCTCTTTAATAGTGCCATAGGCACTGTTACGCTGCAATGGAGCAGTGATCCCTTGGGCTCAATAATACGTCTTCCACAAGGGCAGTGTTTCAGTATAAGCCACACAATGTCCATTGTGTGCATGATTGTCCAGCTCCATGTCCTGCAGGGAAACATCTTGGCAGATAACCTGTTTTTTGTTCTGAATCATAAGGGCCGATGACCCTTTTAATTTCACCCTGGCAAGTGCAACCGCTCTTGCGTAATCTCTTCTAAATAGCTGGTGGGCATCTTCCTGAGGCAGACTTCTCAACAGGACTTGCATACCTCAATGACTTAAGAGCTGTTGACTCCCCAAAGCTCTCTTTCAAAAATGTATGTTTGTTAAAACCTGGAGGCCTTGGGTTCCAATTCCATAGACTGGTATACTTGACATTCAGATATAAGAAGCCTTCTGCCTTCATCCTCCCTTGTCACCACTCATGTTTTATCCTCCCCTCATGTACTTGGCGCCAGCACTAATATCCTGGCTTGTTAAGCCACAGTTTCCTGTGACGTCTAAACCAAGAAACTGTGATTTAACTTCTGCTTACAAAACAGGATATGAAACCAGGATCTTATCTTGGTTTGTGATCCTAATTCATAAGTGGCAATTAAACCACAGTCCATCAGTTTAGAACTTAGAAGGAGCTAATTTAACAAGCCAGGATGGCAGTGCTAAAACCAGGCACACTAGGGGAGGAGGGCAGGGGAGGGTCAAGGAGAAAGTGTGTGGGCCCTAGACTTGTTCTCAGCCCAATAATTATGGTTTGTCAGACCAGTATAATTTAGTCTGAACCAGGCCATACTCTGCAAAATTCCTGGTAGTATTCTTTCAGAAAGGAGCCAAGCTGGAAGGTAAGGCAAACTGTGATCAATGGCTGCACCGAGTGGTATGAAAAGCTGATGGAGGCTTAAAAAAGTGGACAGTAGTACCACTCTGGTTACATTTCCTCTTGATGTCACCCAAGGAAACTCTTGAAGAGCAAGTGGAGAATCCAAAAGTCCTGAAGTCCATTCTTGTTCACCTCCCTTCTGGCTATAACAGGAATTCTTTTTAACAAATGCAGTTCCATTCCTCATCTGCACCTGACCTTTAGGAGAAGGACTACATTTATTGCCAGACTGAAATAAGTTCTATTAAAACAAAACTAAATCTGACAATCAACTCCAAACAATTTCTTCGAGAAGGGAAATGACATCTTGAATTTCTTACTTGCACAACTGAAAATGGTTCATTTTAACATCTATAAAACAAGAAATCAAATGTTTGACAGTAATGAGACATTCATTTTATTTATCTTTTTTTTTGTTTTTTTTTTTGCAAGGCAAGACCAATTAGTAATTTTATGCTTGGAGGAGCTCATTTTTAAACCTTGCATGAGAATATGATTGCAAGGCGTAGAATTCGGTGTAACTTGTTGCAAATCTATTTCTGTCAATTTGCCACTCATGTCTGGGCACACCAATGAGCAGAGGGGAGCTTTGGGGTAGGCCTTTTCAGGTGAAGTGTTCCCCAAGGTATGCAGCAAAACCAATGCTTTTTAAACAAGACGCTCACCCCCCAAGTCCCTCCAAACCAGCACAAGATTAGAGGTGCACATGCACTCTGTCCTCAGCCTGGCTGGAAATAGTGGTAGCAGAGAGCAGCATTTATTTATTTAGGGTGCAATCCTATGGGGATAGGCGGCCCCCTCTGAAATTGGAGGCAACTGCCTATCCAATGCATGGCAGGAGAAGCATGGTGGGGATCATTCCCTCTGCACTTCTCCTGCCCTGCATTTTTGGCTAGACCGCCGATTTCGGCTGTCTAGCCACGGGAGGGTGGAGTGGGAGAGGAGGCTGCTGGACAACACATAGGATGTGTCACACTGGCATTTCTGCCCTGCCTGCCCCGGCATGCCCCCCGGCACACCCTGGTTTGGCTGCTCAGCACTCCTCTTGCGAGCGCGGAGTGCAGGGCTGTTCCGCTCTGCCTGCGAGGTAGCATGGAAGGCGGGGAGGTCGGTTCTCCAGGAACCAACCTTGGAGCCCGCGCTCCAAAGTTGGTTCCCAGAAAACCAGATATCCTATGGCTGTCTAGCCACTGACTAGTGGCCATAGGATGTCTCCCCCCATTTCTTTATTTCGTACATTTCTAATCTGCCCAATAACTAATGTTCTAGGGATGGATTACAACCAATTAAAAATCTAAAATGGCATTTCAAAACACAGTCAAAATATAAAAGACAATACAAATATTTAAAATGATAAAAAACAATATAATGCAAAACAATAAACAGCACAGGAATCAATAAAACAGCCACAATATCCACAATAGCCTAGTCTCTAAATTACCTGGGAGAAAAGACAGGTCTTTGCCTGGGGCCAAAAAGATAACAATGTAGGTGCCAGGTGAACCTTTTTGGGGAGTTTATTCTATAAGTGGGGTGCCACCACTGAGAAGGCCCACTCTCTTGTAATCACCTGCCTAGCTTCCTTCCTCACTCAGAGGAGGGCCTCTGAAGATGACTGAAAGGTCTGAGCAAGTACATGCAGAAAGAGACGTGCCCTTAGATAATCTGGTCCCAAGTCATTTAAGGCTTTAAAGGTCAACACCGACAATTTAAATTAGGCTCAGAAATGGACTGGAAGCTGGTGCAGCTGATGATGCACTGGCATCACATGGTCAAATCGGCCAATCCCAGTTAGTTACCTAGCAGTAAGCTAGCATCTCTAGTTTGAACTAACCAAAGTTTCTGAACCATCCCCAAACCATAAAAAAGACATTTTTATGCAAAATGTCAGCTCGCTAAGAGGATGGGCAGCTGCCAGACCCACTTGCTGGGCACGCGGCTGCTCGGCAAGCAGATCTGGGTGACCGTGGAGGCTCAGTGAGTGAGTCCGGGGGGAGCGAGTGGTGGTGGTGGCTGGGCTCACACCTGGCAAAACTGGATGGCAGTGAGTCTGTCCATCACTGAGTAGAACTCCCTTTCAGACCTTGCTGATACAACCTGGCAAGTTCTGAAGTGAGGGGGCAGGGCCAGTGCCCTGGGAGACAGGGACAACATGAAAAGGCCCCATTGTTTTACCCACTTCAAATGCTCACACATGCAGGCTAATGCCTGAACATGGCTCCAGTCTATTCAATATTGTCTATTGGCTGGCAGTGGTTCTCCAGGATTTCAGGCAGGAGTCTCTCGTAGCCCTACCTGGAGATTGAAAATGGGACCTTTTCGTGCAAAGTGGGTGCTCTACCACTGAACTACAGCCTTTCCCTGCAGTGTGAGCTCTGGCCTGGATGGGCCTGGGGCTTAAAGGAGTGGGGGAACTGGATTCAAGGGATGCAAGCCCTTGGGTCATATATCCTTTGAGTTCAGTTCTCCCCATACTACCATTGAAACTGCACAGTGGTGGTGGTGGGTCCTCCTTTGCAGATGAAAGGATCTCGAGGTGAGAGAGTAGCCTCAGATACTATGCTCAATACTGTGTGAGTCTGCCAAGCATGACTCTCTTTCTCCCTTCCTGACAACTCCTTTTGCCCCAACGGAGGAAAGAGGAGCCTTCAGGAAAGTGCTTCCCATCGTGCAATAGCTAGAACCCAGGGTCATCCCATGAAGCTGACTGAGAGATTCAAGATAGATAAGTGGTAGTACTTCTTCACACAGCACATAGTTAAACTATGAGATTCGCTACACAAGATGTAGTAATGGCCACCAATTTGGATGGCTTTAAAGGGGGGTTGGACAAATTTCTGGAGGAAAATGTTATCAATGGCTACTAGTCCTGATGGCTATGTGCTACCTCCAGTATCAAAGGCAGTATGCTTATGTACACTAGGGATGGCCATGAATTTCTCCACGAATCTCGGGGAGGCCAAATGCCAATGCATTCGGCCCCCCAAAATTGTTAGTGAAATTCTCTGGCCCCCCCGCCCCCCCCCCGGGATGGGACTTACCTCCCTTGAATGTCCCTCTCGGCGGCGGGTCCCAGCAGCGTTGCAGTGGCCTTTTGGTGGGGGCGGGGGCGGCGGCTGGTCTTCTGACCGGCTGCCGCCGCCGCCATTACAAGGTGAATGAAAAACACACACACACGCACCCGTGATAGGCTACGTAATGATTAACGTAGCCTATCACGGCTAGATTTCCAAAGTCAGCCGTGATAGGCTATGTTAATCGTTATGTAGCCTATCATGGGTGACTTTGGAGAAAAAAAAAAGCATGTACGCAAATGGCGGCGCCCATGGGCGCCGCCATTTGCGTACACGCTTTCCTCCCCCCCAAAGTCACCCGTGATAGGCTACGCAACGATTAACGTAGCCTATCACGGCTGACTTTGGAAATCACGGGTGTGTGTGTGTTTTTTTTCATTCACTTTTTTATTTCGCGGCCGGGGAGACGGGGTGCATCTCCCCAGCCTGAATTTCGGCCAGGCAAGGCGGGGCGCCTCCCCCCCTGGCCTGAATTTTGGCCGGGCGAGGCGGGGCGCCTCCCCCCCCAGCCTGAACATCGGGGGGAGAACTGAAGCACCTCCCCCCCACCACGAAGCAAGCTGCGGGACCAGGTAAGTGACTTTCGTATATCACTAATGTACACCAGTTGCTGGGGAACATGGGCAGGAGGCAGTTGCACTCATGTCCTGCTTGTGGTTTTCTGTGGATAGATGTTTGGCCACTGTGTGAACAGAATGTTGGACTAGAGGGACCCTTGCTCTGATCCAGCATGGCTCTTATGTTCTTACATTTGTATGTTCTCTCCCCACCCCTATCTTAATCCCTCCCTCCAGCCTAACCCACAGCCCACTCTTCCCTGCTCTCATGGAGCCCAAACCTCCCTCCAGCAGGCCTAAACCTCCCTCCAGCAGGCCTAAACCCTGCTTTCCCATTTCTGATATAGAAACCCCCAGGGAATGAACCACAGAACCTGAGAGATACTGTCACTCTCTTTGTATATCCAAGAGTGCCGTAGAAATGAAAAACAGCACACTAAAGCAAATGGGTTTGTTTTCACCTGGCAAACTGTGGTGGTGGGGATGAAAGGTACAGTGGTCTATCACACAAATATACAGATAGTACCAAGCTGAAAATTGAAGACACTAACATTTTACCATTCCATTTACCTCACACCCACGCCTTCTTTCCCAATGACACTTGATACACTGTAGTGAGCTATTCTGTCAAAGAGAAAGCTCTCTGTGTGAGAAATAATTATACAGGATCTGAGAGCACTTTAGCTCCATAGGAATCTACAAATAAAGCTGGTTAAGGAGCGAATATTCCTTTTGACTGCTTTTTCAGAGTTTGCTTTGAAGAATTCAACCCCCACCAATAGATTTTTCTCTTTACAGCCAATCCAGTAAAGTGTGAAATGCCACCACCTGAGATATTTTGCTAATTTATTTTATTAAAGCAGTTGGAAGGGAGAAGTAAGTAGCTGAACAGTGAGGTAGCACAAGGGCTCTTATCATGTTCCCCTCCCCCACACTGGTTGTACAGGGGTTTTGCCATCTCCATTTCTATCAGAAATCTGGACAAGTACCTGGAAATCGGTGCTTTGCTCTTCGGAGAGCTCAGATACAATCTAGTTCCCTGCTATTCATGGTCTGTTCCATAATCTTATTACTTATTGCTAATTATATTTATATTGACAATTTCCTTCACAGCACCAACAGAATATTTGCCCAAGTAAGACCCTTCTGATTTGCCTTGAATTCCATTTAAGGTGAAATTGTAAACAGAATGGTCACAGACCTTTTAAACTGTTAAAAACAATTTAAAGCAGATTTTGCTTTAAATATGAAAATTTGGATATTATTTAGATATTAAAGGATATTATCTACTCCATGTTACGATACGAGTAAAAAACAGCCCTTCAGGTAAAATTAATTCCCCACTGATATGACTGCTACAGAAAAGAAGTTCTGGGGTGCATATCATTAAGCCTCACCTGCAATTCCTGGAGATGTGCACATTGCAGGGAGCAATCAGCAGAGGGGATGTAAGCTGCTCTGCCATTACTAATCTTCCCACTGAAGGCCCTCTTGAGTCTTGATAAACTTCAAGGACCCTGGGATTCCTAAAGCTACGGAACATATTATTGCACCAAAGGTAGTTAGATGTGAAGGAATCCATGTAGTTGCAGCATGCAATGAAAGCATTGCTTCTCAAATTAGTGCCTTTTCTTGACGGCATGATCAGAATTTGCTTGGCTTAAGGGGAATGCGTGGCCTGCAGTAGGGGTGTAGTTTAAATTCATTTCAGTTAATTTTTGATCAGGATTTATGCAGATTGCACCTTCTAGACTGAACACAGTCTCAAATGTAATCTTCAGTCAAAGTCTGTACATTATTGAGCTTGCAATGTGATTTGTGGACCCAGCAAATGCATTCAACCAGAGGACTGTACCAGAGGACTGGAAGATAGCCAAAGTAACACCAATTTTTAAAAAGGGATCCAGGGGGAATCTGGGAAATTACAGGCTGGTCAGCTTAATGTCTGTTCCATGTAAATTGGTTGAAAGCATTATTAAAGATAAAATTAGTAAGCATATAGAAGGACAAGCCCTGCTGAAAAAGAATCAACACGGCTTCTGCAAAGGTAAGTCCTGTCTCACTAACCATTTAGAGTTCTTTGAGAGTGTCAATAGACATGTAGACAGGGGTGGTCTGGTAGACATTGCTTACTTAGACTTCCAAAAGGCTTTTGACAAAGTATCTCAGCAAAGACACTTGAGAAAACTTAGCAGTCATAGAATAAGAGGACAGATCCTCTTATGGATCAGTAACTAGTTAAAGAACAGAAAGCAGAGAGTGGGAATAAATGGTAAATTCTCCCAACGGAGGGAAGTAAATAGTGGGGTCCCACCGGGATCTGTATTGGGACCAATGCTTTTCAACCTGTTCATAAATGATCTGGTATTAGGGAGTGAGCAGCGAAGTAGCTATGTTTGTGGATGACACAAATTATTTAGGGTGGTTAAAACAAAAACGGATTGGGAAGAGCTCCAAAAGGATATCTCCAAACTGGGAGACTGGGCATCTAAATGGCAAATGCAGTTCAATGTAAGCAAGTGTAAAGTGATGCACACTGGGGCAAAAAATCACAACTTCAAGTATAGCCTGATGGGATCTGAGGTAGCAGTGACTGACGAGGAAAGAGATCTTGGGGTTGTGGTGGACAGCTCAATGAAGAGGTCAACCCAGTGTGCGATGGTGATAAAAGTCAAACTCCATGTTAAGCATAATTAGAAAAGAAATTGAGCCTAAAACTGCCAATATCATACTGCCCCTATACAAATCTATTGTGCAATCACACTTGGAATATTGTGTACAGTTCTGGTCACCACACCTAAAAAAAGATATTGTAGAGCTGGAAAAAGTGCAGAAAAGGGCAACAAAAATGATCAAGGGGCTGGAGAATCTCCCCTATGAGAGAAGATTACAACAGCTGGGATTGTTTAGCTTGGAAAAAAGGAGGGTAAGGTGATATCTGTACACATGATAGAGGTGTACAGATTTATGCATGATGTGGATAATGTGGATAGGGAGACTTTTTTCTCCCTCTCACATAATACTGGACCCTGAAGTCATCCCGTGAAGCTGATTGGTGAGAGATTCAGGACAGATAAAAGGAAGTACTTCTTCACACAGTGCATAGTTAAGCTATGGAATTCGCTACCACAAGATGTAGTGATGGCCACCAACTTGGATGGCTTTAAAAGGGGGTTAGACAAATTCCTGGAGGAATAGTAGTCTATCAATGGCTACTAGGCTTGAGGGCTATGTGCTACCTCTAGTACCTGGGGCAGTATGCCTACATACACCAGTTGCTGGGGAACTTGGGCAGGAGGTTGCTGTTGCACTCATGTCCTGCTTGTGGTTTCCTGGTCAACAGCTGGTTGGCCACGGTGTGAACAGAATGCTGGACTAGATGGAACTTTGATTGATCCAGCATGGCTCTTCTTATGTTCTTATGCTCTAGCAGCATGTGTACTTTTGAAAAATGTGCATGAAAAAATGTGTACTTTTGAGAAATGTGCACAAATCTGCTTTAATCAATGAGAGTAGCATGTGTACATTTCGAAGATATGCACAATTGATGTGTACATTTGGAAAAATGTGCATGAAAACACACATGGATTTTCATGTGAAAAGAAAAAAACCCAGTGTTTGCAATCTGATACAGACTTGAGTTGGAACGAGTTTCAAGATGGAAGTTGGAGAACTTCGGCGACCTCAGGTTTTGCTCATTTGCCCATCTCTACCCTTCACATGTTGGTGGATTGCAACTTCCATCATCCCTTGCTATTGGCCATGCAGGCTAGACCTGATGGGAGTTGTAATCCAACAAAATGGGGGGGAGTGTTGCACACATTCACAACCACTGCTATAGAGGTTCTTGCTTGTCCTTATATGAAAAAGGGACGAATTTATGCTCCTAGATCAAACAAGGTGAGAGCACCTAATATTTATTGTATTACAGAAAGGATTTGGCCAGAAACATATTTGGGGACCATGTAGAAAAGTAAATATATGAACCACATTTACCTACCTTGACATTAAGATTATGGTCTGAGGCCCTCCTCCAGGTGCCCCCACCAAATGAGGTGAGGCAGATGGCTACAGGAAAGAGGGCCTTTTCAGTGGTGGTGCCCTGGATGTGGAATGCTCTCCCTAGAGAGTCTCACGTGCCACCTACATTATGGTCTTTCTGTCACCAGGTGAAGGCCTTGTTCCTTTCCTAAGCAGTTTAAAAACTGTTTTTAGTGTTTTTAGTACTTTATTCTGCTGCTGGTTTTTATTTGGTTTTATGATGTTGTAATGGTTTTATTCTTTGCTGCTGGTTTTATCTTGTTTTTATTCCACACAGTTTTTTTAAATGTTTGTACTCTGTGTTTTTAATGTACGAGTACCACTTCACGTGAGTAATTGATGTTATTCACACATGCATGGGTGTTCCTTGATCTTTCCCTTTTAAATTTTGATCTCTCATCCTTTGATTAGTTGACATTTCATGACCATCACTGATGTTTGTGAACTGTCAACACTGAACATCATTGCATTTGAGTTGACACTGGTTGACCTAACACTTCTGTCTGTGGTGATTAAGCTGTCATGGCTCAGCATTCAATGGAAATCATATATGGAAGCCACCACTTAACATTGCAGTCTATGACACATAAATGTTCATGTGTCAACTGGTCCATGGACTCCTCTCTAAGAATAGTACATACGGAACCATAAATAGCCTGATCCTATGCAGAGTTGGTGCATTGTTTAGGCATGCCAGACTAGTCCTACATAGGATCAAACAGAAAAAAAACCCCAATTTTTATTTTTATTTTACATTTCTTATTTTTCCTTTAAACACTGATGCCTAACAAACGATGTATGGTTTCACTTCACAGTATTGGCTGGCACAATAAGAAAAGTAGACTCACTTACAGAGTAATCCTATGGCTGCTAGATAGTGTCTAGATGCCAATAGGATTTTTCGGTTTCTGGGAACCGAGCTCTGAGCCAGGGCTCTAAGTTTGGTTCCCAGAAACTGCGCTCCCTGCCCGCTCCCTGCCGCCTTGTAGGCAGTGTGGTTCTTCCCCATCTCCGCACTTGTAAATGCAGTGCAGACCGGGCAAAAAGTGGGCATTCCCAGGGGCAGGGAGGAGACCATGGAAGTGTCGTTAATGATGCTTCCTTTGTGCCCTGTGGCCTCCCCCCTTCCTGCTCTGAAGTCCCCAGCTAGACTGCCAAAATAGGCTGTCTAGCCACAAATGCAGGGCGGCCAGAGCATGGAGGAGAGGATCCCCTCTGTGCTCTGCCTGCTCTGCATTGGATAGTCAGCCGCCTCCGAGTTCTGAGTGGACGACTATCCTGATAGGATTGCACCCTTACACTGCCTTTCAGGAAAACAAAAAGCAACCATTATTCATCACCTTCATTGGCCAAGGTAACAACTGTCCATTGACTAGCATTGAGACGAATCTTGGGGTGATTGTAGGGAATGAGCAGGACACACCATGCCAAGGTGGAACACTTTGAAATGAGCCAGGGTGGCTGAATATTTTGACAAGTGTTGCTTTTGGGAGGCATGGCTGCTCTTTCAGTTCATCCCCCATGAGATTTCTCTTGTTCCCGCCTGTTGCTTTTAACACGCTTGCTTCTTTCGCTTGTACATGAGAAAGTGCTGCTGGCTTCAGTGCGAACGCTTAAGGAAACCTGGCCACTGCCATCCCACGTCTGCTTGCGCTTTTCCATCGACTATCTGAACGTTGCCCTGAGTCAGCCATGAATTGCGGAGAAAGCGCATTTTAACAATAACACCAATTAACCTTTTGCAAGTCTTTTCTTCTGGTGTCTCATCCTGAGTAAGCACGTCAATGAAGAGACTGGCAAGCAACTTCATTTTCAAGCATTTATGTAATAGCAGTGAGTGAGAAGGAGCGATGGCAACAGCAGCGCCAAAGGACTGTGTATCGCAGGCTAAATTCAGCAGTCTTTGCCTTCCTGTGACTGCTGAGTTCTAGGATGCTGTGAGAAAAAGAAGCCAAGGCTCTTTCAAATGAGTAATCGACAGTGGGGAAACAGCACCGTGCACTAGAAATTTAAACCCCTTTCCTTACTACTACTACTACTACTACTAGTACTAGTACTATTATTATTATTATTATTTTATATCCCACCTTTTCCTCAATACTGGGATACAAGGCGGCTTTACAACATTAAAACTTGTACAATTAAAACCTATAAATAGAAGTATAAATAGAAGTATACAAAAGTTAAAAATATAATTAAATCATCAATAATAGTAAAACTGTATAAAATATCAAAATGCTAAAAGACAACGAGAAATATAGTATCCATCCGTCTACCTTTAATCCCCCTCTTGTCTGGTTGTCATGGCTGTTGGCAGCAAACAGCATGGGGAGAAGGGAGAAGGGAGAGCCTAGGCAGAGAAGAATCTGGGGGTCATAATGCTCACCTTGTGGTTGAGGTAGAGTATTACAAGCCCCATGACATTTGTACCTCTGAGTTCAGAAGGTCGAGTCCTATGGCATCGTGAATGTTTTACTCTACTGTCCATGCATGTAAATGGATACAAAATGCTACTGCTCTGTTTTCCTTCCATCCCCCATAACAGCCTAATCAGAAATCAGATAGCAAATGTTGCTGCTGATTGGGTTTGAGCTGCTGGTATTCTGTGAATGGCCAATGTGCTTATCTTGTCGTCAGTTGGATTTTGTATACAAATGGCACAGACTGTGGGCCAAATGAAACAAAATGAGCACAATTGTCTCATTCTTTTCAGTGTAAACGACGTGCATGGCTCTGATTCAGATTGGGACCATGACGCTCCGGTGGGGTGGGGGGTTAAGCTTGCCCCCATTTAAATGCCCTCCCCTCCCAGAGCATCAGAGTGCCAGGCCAAATTGGGGCTGCGCACACTTACAGTGAAGCAAATAAGCCAATCACGCAGAGCAGAGCAGATTTGGAGAATGTTTCGTTTGGCCCTGGACTGCTTGCATTTCAAGGCCATTTGGCAATGCTGCTGACAATCCCCCCCACCCCGGTTGGATATATGTATCTGCCAGGCATCTGATGAAGTAGACTCTAATCCGCAGCAGTTTGTCTTATGCACAAAAAATATTTAAGGTGCCACAAGAGTCTCTTTTCTTTTAGCTATTCTCTAGTAAGTGCAATCAGATTTATTGTGAGATCAAGCATCCTAATAAATATTCTTTTTTTTTTTTAAAGAAAGAAAACTCTTACATTGACTGTCGTAGACACACTCTGCTTCAGAAGCCAGTCCAGAACAGATGAGCAGCAATTTATTTGGAGATAATTTTCATCGTTGGGTAGTTGTGGGGGTGGGGGTGGGGGGCAGTGGCTCAAGAAGTGGTCCTCTGTGTGAAGATGTGAAGATGGGAGAGCTACAAATACACAAGAGCAGCCCTGATTTCATCTGTGAAATGTTGGAGGGTATGTTTCATGAGCTCTTACCATCCTGTCCTTAAGATCCACACTTAGCCCATCATAAATCAGTGAAATACCTCCACCCAACTGCACTACAGCTAGGAGCAATAATGGGGCTAACACAGCAGAAGCAGCACAAGGGCGCAAAAGCTCAGGGCCAGGGGCCAAATCTGGCCTGCCTGGGGTCCCAATCCAGCCCTCCAGGGTTCCCCAGAGGGCCACGCCCCTCTGACCCCCTTCCCCCTACCACTGATCATTGGGGGGCTTCTTAGCTTGTGGGCTGCCCCCAATTCTAAAAGCTTCAGATTAATTTATTATTACATTTATATCCCACTTTTCCCCCTTCTCCTCTCCATAGTCATTCTCTTCTCCATTTTATCCTCACAACAACCCTGTGAGGTAGGTCAGACTGAGTGTCAGTGACTGGCCGAAAGTCACTCAGTGAGCTTCATGGCCGAGTGGAGACTCAAACCTGGATCTCCTGAGTCCTAACATTCTAACCACTACACCACACCACTGTGACAACAACTATATGAAGTAAAGTTTACTTCCAGGTAAGTGTGCAAAGGATTGCCTCCTCAAGCTTTTAAGACTATGCATTAATATGGGTGAGTTCATCAACCTCTGTCTGACTGGGTTCCTTCAGGTTTCGATTCAATATCCTCACTGAATCTAGTCTCCCAGTGATAACTTCTCCCTCTTCTCTGGAGTCAATTCCCATGATAAATTCTCCTCTGTTGCTATCTCCTCCTGGAAACACCCGAAAGAGCAAGGGAAGGATATTCACACCTTCACACTAGATGGACCTTTGGTCTGATCCAGGACAGCTCTTCTTATGTTCTTATTCACACTAGATGGACCCTTGGTCTGATCCAGGACAGCTCTTCTTATGTTCTTATGTTCTTAAGCCTCTTCACTGCAGTGAAGTGAAGAGGCTTAAGAACATAAGAACATGAGAAGAGCCATGCTGGATCAGACCAAGGGTCCATCTAGTCCAGCATTCTGTTCCCACAGCAGCCAACCAGCTTCCCACAGGAAACCTACAAGCAGGACACAAGCACAACAGCTTGCTCCCAACCATGTTCCCCAGGAACTGGTGTACATAGGCTCAATGTCTGTGGTACTGGAGGTAGCACAAAGCCATCAGGACTATGTAGGGTCGGCCCTGGTCAGAATTTTGTATGGGCGACTGCCTGGGAATCAGGCTTCCTGCACTGAGCAGGGGGTTGGTCTCTCCCTTCAAATGACACTAACTTTTACCTCCTTCTACCCCCAGCTTTGACTTTTTTTTTAATTAAGGATCACACCTGAGTGCCTTTATACATGCTGCCTTCCCCCCTTCCACCCCCCCCCCACATTCTCCTGGTAGCTTAACTGGTGCTGTAATGTTTTCTTGCGGCCCCAATCCTGGGCACTCACTTAATTGGGAGTATGCCACATTGAACTCAATGGAACTTACTACTGAGTAGACATAAGATCATCCTGTAAGTGATTTTTTTTTTTTATTAAAGCACTATCTTCAAATCTTCAGATCTTCAAATCTTTCAAGAATAGTGGCTTCTCCAGCCTGATTTCCCCACGGCACACAAGCATAATTTTTTTCACTGGGCAGTCTTCGAAGACACAACCAGCCCCCCAACCCGATCTGAGTGTCTCCTGCCTCTGCATTTCTCAGTCAGGGGGAGAAGAGGGTAAAATGCCTCCCTGCAATGAAGGGAGACACCTCTGATCCCCCACCCCACCAAGCTCAGAAGCAATGTCCTCTTTTGTCCCAGAGCACCCTATGGGGCTGAATGGGGCTTACTTGAGGCTTGCAGACTTACAGGGTGATCTTATATCTAGTCAGTAGTATGTTCCATTGAGTTCAATGTGGCTTATTCCTGAGTAAGTGAGTGCCCAGGATTGGGGCTGCAAGAAAACATTACAGCACCAGTTAAGCTAGCAGGAGAATGGGGGGGAAGGGTGGGGGAAGGCAGTGTGTGTAAAGGCACTCAGGTGTGATCCTTAATTAAAAAAAAAGCCAAAGCAGGGGATAGAAGGAGGTAAAAGCTAGTGTCATTTGAAGGGAGAGAACAACCCCCTGCTCAGTGCAGGAAGCCTGATTCCCAGGCAGTCACCCATACAAAATTCTGACCAGGGCCGACCCTACTGAGCTTCCGAGATCAGATCAGAGCATGCACCTCCAGCCGTTTCCTTGCTGCTGATAAAGCTTTGAGTGCTGAGGAACCTATGCAATGTCATCTCACAGTCTTCGAAACTGCACAGCTTTGAAGCTTCGAAGATGCTAGCAGCCCCCCCCCTCAAACCTGAGCGCTGGGTGCTGTCACCGCTGCCCCTCTTCCTTGTGCTGGCTGGAAAGGGCTGGTGAGGGGAAAAGAACATCGGCAGACACCCCCCAGCCTCTTGCTTTGGCCTCCAGCAGGGGGGAGGGGGGAGAAGAGGATAGGTGCCTCCTTCTTCTCTCCACTCCCACATGCTACAGCGGCAGCAGCAAGGGACAAGCTCTCACTGGGCTTCAAGCCCCAACAGGATGCTCATGCCATCCCTACACACACACACACACACAAGGATAAAAGAAGAGAGGGACGGTGAGCGGGGAATCAGCAGAAACAGGAGGAGTTTCTGCTCCTCCAATGAGAGCTGCCATCTTTAAGAGCAGGAAAACAGCACAGCTCTCGAGTGTAAACTGAGTTCGCACATTCAATCAAGAATTGCAACGGGGAAAATGGGTGAGTGTGGATAATCACATTTTAATGCAAATGTGTTTAACCCGACAGGACCCCAACTTCGTTGCGATGGCGGGCGCAATGTAGATCAGTCCCCTGTTAGTAAGAGCTTTACGTTAAAATATGCTAGTATTTTTGTTATTTCAGCCCTGCCGCCTTTGCCTTTGGCCCTGCCTGCTACCGGAATGTGGCCCCCGAGAGCTTCCTAAAAGCACAGAAAGCATACACACGGATACAGGCGAAGAGAAGTTTCTTCCCCCTCCCCATTTTTTTGCTTTCAAAATATTTCTTTAAATTCTTTTTTGTTTCCCCTGGCCATGCCTGAATGCAACATTGCTAGTCACAGAGTGCTTCACATGCAAATAAAAAAGCATAATGTTTGCTGCATGGACCAATATGTGCATACTGGCACTGTGTTCCTAGTGTAACAGCCCATGTTGTTCTTATTAAATGTATAACAGTGCCAAGAATTGTGACGGGGCTGTGGAGTACAAACTAATTATCTCGAACAATTCCGCCTGCTTATTTCTCGCATGGATGGCCAGCATCTTCAGCAGAGCTGGTTACATAGCCGAGCTCAGGCTTAAGAGCCTTTGATTGGCTCGGATATATTTTGTTGTCGTCTATAAAGTTGAAGAGTAAAAATATGGGCAGCTTCACATTTTTTAATGCTGTATCTGCATTTCCAGAGTAATTGCCTAGTAAATATCTTCTAGGTGAAGCATCTGGAAAGTACCCCCACTCCCTCCCCTGAAGTGGACAATACGGGAGGAAAACATTTGTTCTTGATTTAGTGGACCAAATATATATCCATAACAGACTTTTGTGCTAGCAGACAGAAAAGTAGGAGCTTGATTCTCCTACTGGCAACTGTCCACAGACGTCCCCATAAAACTGCATCATTGTTGTGCTGTTATTCACATAACCACTTTTGGGCAGATAATGCTCTAGATAGGTCAGTTCACGGTGCACTAGAAGGCATTCTTCTAAATATTGGCCTTGCTCTCTACCCAACTCCCGCTGCCACACCTACCTTCGCCATGAGCATGGTGCAACCAAGGTGCAGGGCAGTCAAGCAAAGAGGCACTGGGCTGTCTGCAGCACCGAGACCCAAGTGAAACTGAGTTGAGACCCACTGTTGGGTCCCAGCCCACAGTTTGAGAAACACTGGACCAAATCATGTTTGTGTGATTTTTCAAATCTAGGCATTTTTCATGCACATTTTTCAAATATAATCATTTTTCAAATGCATTTTTTGTTCAGCAAATTGCATCGCAGACTCAGAAATATACGGACTCCGGATGGCAGATTGCGTTTGGATCTGCATTCGGTTCTGGGAAATGTGAATTGGGTAAGCTCTGATAAAAACAACAACAACACGAACTGAAATGAGATTCTCACCCATTCCTATTCCCGAATGGGCGATCTATACCCAAGTCTCTGAGATCAGTGCTCTGCAGTGTGCGTGTGCAGGCAAAAGAGCAGCTTGGATTTGAAAGAGAGAGAGAGAGAGAGAGCAAGAGGAAGTGAGAGAGCTGTGAACTGGCTGACCATGAAGCATCTTGGTGTGTGTAGGGCTCTCTTTAGGGACCCTATGCGGGATTTGTGGCTGGGTTATCTCCTTCTAGGAGTGTATTTTCCTTCCACTGTGCTTTGCTTCCCTATTTGAGATTAAAGAAAAGACATTACAAAGGTGCCATAAGTCTCTAGTGTTCTCTCATTCAAAGAAAAGTGTGGCTGCTGTCATAACCACACTTATCACGGACTAAACCCCATTGGATACGGTGGAACTGGCTTCTGAGGAAACATGCCTAAGATTGTGTTGTAAACAGTGTAGTGCTGCTTCTAGAACTTCTCACTCTTCAGGAAACTGGGATCACTTCACAATACACAGCTTACTCTCTGAGACACATTAGGCTGAGAGAGACGGTGTTTCTGGAGTGGGTGGGGATCTGGACTCAGGTCTGGACTGGTACAAGTTCAAGACACTATATGCCATACTGGTAATGGGTAAACTTTGATCTGTAACTGTGGCACAAAATGTAAACTAGTACACTGATGCCGTCCCAGTAGGTGGCGGAACAATCGGTAGTCCGTTAAGAATTGCAGCACAGTTACAAGATCTTTAGAGCACTTCTGAAGATGTAAGGTAAGGTTTAATTCTGCTGCCTGACTTCGGGACATCTCTTCCAGCTACTGTCTTTTCAAGAAATCTTTTCCACATGGTGAATGGTTTATTTGTATCAGCACATCTTGAACGACTCCCTTAGTAGAATTAAATCAATCCCCTGTAAAACTGTTCATTATTTTATTCATAAACTACATAAGGTGGGTTCTAAGCAGGGAGGGAAAAATTAATAGAGCTAGGTGCAACATAATTTTCGTAGAAGACCATATTTAACAGTAACAAAGCTCCAAAGAAAAAGGGTTTACTCAGTTGGCCCTCAATATACTCTGTGTGATTCTCCATGTATGGAGAAATCCAAAAGAGGTTGATGTATAGACAGTAAGAAGGAAGCACTAACCTCACTCCCTACTTGCATATTTCTCTTGGGGTGTTTTCTGTCTTTGAACATTTCCAAAGTGAATTCAGATGCACAGGATGTGCTTGGCCACAGTGCACTTTGAGCAGCCACTAGAGATGATGAGAGTTATAGTCCAACACATCTGGAATGTGCCAGGTTGGAGAAGAATGGCATAGACCACACCACTGCAAGAGGCTGTGATCTTTGTGCCCACAAAGAATGGCTCACTGGACCAAACTGCTATGAACAAAGTTCTGTCCAGGTCAAAAAGGATCAAAGATAGGAGAGAGCAAAAAGGCCATTGCTTCTATGTATTGTATATGGGACAATAGCAGCCTGCACAACATTTCTTCCAAAAACGCAGCAATGTATTATTGCAAGTTCCAACACACAAGAAAACCCAGTGCAGAAAACATAGATTCGGAGCGAGCGGGGAGGTTGAGGGGAAACAAGTAGAAGTTGACTGAAATTTGTCTCTGGTTACTGGTACATATAGGCTCAGGAGTCAGGATTGATCTGGCCCCTGAGGAGAACATGAAGCTCAATTACTCATACAGGCTTCTGCCGCAAAAGTGAAACCATTTCTTCCTGTTCACTCACATGGTTGGCTTGTGCTGAGGCCTTCTGTGCTGGCCTACTGAAGAAGCAGTACACAACATCATTCTCTTTATTGAAGTCCTAGCAAAGTGCCTGTGATAGGTAGGGTGGTCATGTCTCCTACTTTACAGAGGGCAGCCCTCTAGTTGAAGGTGTCCTCTAGTTGAAAGGCTGCCCAGTACAAGTCCAGTTTAAATGTAACCATGCGAAGGGAGAGCAGAGCCTTGAAGTTGCCCATCAGAGAGCTACCTCCCTATCCTCACATTAGCGTGGGAGGAGTGGATCAGGTCAGTCCATATCGGAATTCGCAAAGAGTGAATTCCTCAAATATTCCTCAAATGTGTGGTAATGGTAGGGTCAACATCCAGGTCCCTCTGCGAGCCAGCGCCAGGAAATCCTGAAGCTATTGGTGAGTGGCACTGACAAACTCTAGTCTACACCCCTCTGCAAGCTAATTCTCAGGGCAGCTAGGGGGGAAGCAACGAGAGGACAAAGTGGGGGGGGGAGTTTACTTCCTTCCTTTGCATCATTCTCTCCAGCACTGCAAACCATTTGGGTTTGTCCCTTGCTTTTTGAAGTGAGCCTTCCAAAGTCCCTGCAGATTTCTGTTGGTACATATAATTTTATCTTGCTCCATTACAGTATCTGCCTTTGGCAGCCATTTCGGTCTAAAGACACCAGACAAATGACACAAAAGGAAAAGGGATTGGGGGTGGGGGGAGGAAACGTTGGCACTACATTCTTAGTTGCAAAGGTGGTACGGATCTACCTGCTGAATGGACTTGGAACTGGATCATGGAGTTGGATCAAAGCACAATTGGAGGGCTGCTGTTTCCTCTCCCTCAGATAGCATCAGCAATGGCAGTTGGTAGCTGCAGGGAGGGAGGCTTTCAGCTGGACAGGCATTTAGGAGGGTGCCTGACTCCTGCTTTCACACTTTCTGATAGCTTCAGCAATGGCTAAAGTTGCAGTAGAATAAGTGGCTATACCCATTGCAGAAGGTGTGTTCCCATGACCATTAAAGTTAATGTATTTGGGCCCAGACTTTGTCATACTTAGAGTAGACTCATTGAAATCAGGGGGACTTAAGTTAGCCATGACTTTACTACTTTACAGAGGACAGTCCTCAGTTTGAAGGGTTGACAGATGATAGTCCTCTATTTGAAGGGCTGTCTAGTCCAGATTTTCCCAATCTGGCAGACTCCAGATGTCTCCAGATGAAACTCCCATAATTCCCAGATGGCTAGGGATTGCAGAACAACACATCTGGAGAGCTCCAGGTTGGGGAAGGCTGGTGTAGTCCTAGTCCATTTTAAAGATAAGAAACTATAAGAAGGCCTTAACATTGCCTATCAATGGCGCCTTGAGAGCAGACCGAGCAGGCAGGCACGCAGGTCTTCCCCACTATAGTCAGATGCACTGTATTTCTATTTAAATAATAGCAATTATTTCTAAGTCTGCATCTATACATATAAATTGCACATGCAAATTTTATGCAAATCTGTATCCTCTTTCATCCTCTTTTTTTGCTGCTATGGAAATGACACCCTATGAAGTGCATTTAAGTAGTCTCCAGGATTACAGCCCATTTAAAAATAAAAAAAAATAAAGTGTACTTCCTTGGGCTACAATTCCTGTGTAGTTTGAGCATTGCTGGAAGAGTGCCAGTGACTCCTGTTGAGGTGTCCCTCAGACCCTTTTCTGCGCTCCACATCCTTTTGCAGTCCTCCGTGCCTTCACCATGTCTCTTCAAATGCTGCTTGAGCAAAAATGCCTCCGCTTGTTTTTCCCTCAGATGACCCCTGTTGTGGATTCAGTGAGTGGCATTGATAGATGGGGCTCCTTGCCCTCCTAGCTGGAGGAGTTGCAATGATGGAATACCGAGAAGGAAGGGGAATGACGAAGGAGCTGATGCTTTAGAGGTCAGAGAAGAAAAAGAATGGAGGAGAAAACAGCAGGGACTTTCTCTCCAGACAAACATGTCAGTCGTTCAACACAAGCTATGATTTTCCCAGTGACCCACCATCCATCACCCCAGTCAAAGAAGTTAGAATAATTTTCCCCCATTAGGCCCCTGACAAACACACACACTTATTCTCTATTTTGAACTAATAGAAATTGGGGTGGTTATGGTATAGCAAGGTCCAGGCCTTGAACCAGTGGTGCAGTTACATATTTTTAAAACTCTGGACTTAATGGTTGTACAGGGCCCCCATCTTTAGATGGTAATGTGTGCAGTATTCCCACTCTTTCTTCAAAATGTGGTAAGGCAGCCCTGTTGTGTCTTGTGCTTTTCCTGATCATTCTGCTGTGGGGCTCTGAAGCTCTGCCCTCAAATTCCACCCTGGCAGCAACACCACCTTGAACTGGTTCTGGAGTTCTTTTCCTTCCTTTTGGCTATTCATTGTATTACTTGGTCCAGAGCAATGTGCTCTTACCGTTTGTTTTTTTTTAAAATAAGCCAACTGCTTCTGTTTACTCTGGCTGGTAATGGCTTTCTGAGGTATCAAGCAGAGGTATTTTCCAGCCCTGATACTTGTAGGGATGTACGAAATTGGCCTTACCTGGCTCCGCTGGGTTCTGCTGCGGGGAGGGGGAGGCACTCCGTCCCTCCCCCCAGAATCCTGGCCGGCCAGCTTCGCTCTGCGGGGATTCCATGGAGCTGCCAGCCGGCTCCGCCAGCAGCCGGACATCCGGCCGCTGGCTAGCAGGGATGCAAACGGTGGCGGCTGTAGCTGCCGCCGTTTGTGTCCCTGTAGTCAGCCGTGATAGGCTACATAAATCTTTATGTAGCCTATCACGTCTGACTTAAAAAAAAATAAAAATGCGCGTACGCAAATGGCGGCGGCTATGGCGTAGCGGGCGCTATTTGCGTTCCCCCTTATTTTCGCCGTCTTAGTCTACGTAAATATTTACGTAGACTAAGACGGGCCAAAATAAGGAACGCAAATGGTGGCGGCCATAACCGCCGCCATTTGCGTACGCACTTTTTAAAAAAAAGTCAGACGTGATAGGCTACGTAAAGATTTACGTAGCCTATCATGTCTTTTTTTTTTAACACTGGAAATGGTGGTGGCAGTGGCAGCCAGTTGGAAGACCGGCTGCCGCCACCAGAGCTGCCACCGCCCAGAATATCCGCCCCAGGTAAGTCTTGTCCTGGGAGGGATCTGCGGGGTGGTGGGGTGGGGTGGGGATGGCAGGCCGTTCCGCCACAGAGTTCGGGGGGCCGAATGCACTGGCATTCGGCCTCACCGAGATCTGTGGTGGAATTCTCTGCCATCCCTAGATACTTGAGACCCTTATAGCTGGAGATGCTGCATATTGAACCTGGTGCCATGTGAAACATATGTTGTACCACTGAGCCAAAGCCAACTGAGAGGAGCACCTGCTGAAGTGATGCCAGTCATACAATGCTAGCAGTGATCTTCTGTTATTATTGTTTTGTTGTTATTATCATATACGGAAAAATGCTTTGCAAAGTATTTCCAAACCACTTCTTCTAACAATAGGGAAGGAATAGGATGTGGGCTGTGTTGGTAAACAATGTAAGCAAAAAAAGTGGTGGTGGGGAGAGAGTTCCCCTTTGGCTTGTAGTGTAGCACTTTCAAAAATGTGCAAGGTTACATGAAAGAGTTAGAGGAGGGAAATCCTGCCCACAGTACTGCAGTTATATAATTTTATAATTATATAGTTATATGTTTGCATATATTGTTCATATGCTTTTATGTAAAAGGTTTTTAAATTTTGTATATTGTATCTTAATGTTTTAACTTTTGTAAACCGCCCAGAGAGTTTTGGCTATGGGGCGGTGTAGACATGTAATTAATAATAACCATAAAAATATTGCACTGATTCAGAAAGGAGAGGGTGAGGGAGTGAGTTGGCGGACACTCTGCCTTTTTGGTATATTCAAACATTCACACCCACACATGTGCGTGCAGTGGACAAGGAAGCATCAGGAAATAACCAGGCTGGTCACTTATGCATCTCCAAAGAAAAGGACAAAAGACGAACCAATTTGCATAACATTTTCATATGTAAACTGATATGTATGTATTTATTTATTAAATTTATTAATTGCCCATCTGGCCGGTCACTCAGCCACTCTGGGTGATGTACAAAAATAAAAACAGTTCATACAATAAAATTCAACATTAAAAACATCACATTTCTAAAATTACCCTAGCCCACCCCAATGCCTGAACAACCACGTTTTTAATGCGTGGCGGAAGCTCATTAAAGAGGGGACATGGCGGAGTTCCCTAGGGAGGGAGTTCCACAGAATGGGGGCCACCACAGAGAAGGCCCTCTCCCTAGTACTCACCAGCCTAGCTGTCCTGGCTGATGGGACAGAGAGAAGGCCATCTGAGGCTGATCTTGTTGAGAGGCCTATCTGGTGTTGCTGGAGGCGCTCCTTGAGATAGGCTGGGCCAGAACCATATAGGGTTTTAAAGGTCAAAACTAACACCTTGAATTGGCCCGGAAAACAACTGGTAGCCAGTGCAGCTCCTTCAGCACTGGAGTGATGTGATCTCACCGGTGGCTGCCTTTAATCAGGCAAGATGCCGCGTTCTGTACCAGCTGCAGCTTCTGAACCGTCTTCAAGGGTAACCCCACACAGAGCGCATTACAGTAGTCTAAACAAGAGAAGACCAGGGCATGTAGTACCGATGGGAGCAGATGGTCGGGAAGGAAGGGGCGCAGCCACTGTATCAGATGGAGTTGGTAAAGCACTGTCCGGCACACAGCTGACACCTGAGCCTCCATGGACAGCTGGGAGTCTAAGATGACCCCCAAGCTGCAGACCTGGTCTTTCAAGGGTAACAATGCCCCATTCAACACCAGGTCAATATCCCCCAACCTCCTCTTGTCTCCCACCAAAAGTACCTCAGTCTTGTCAGGGTTCAGCTTCAGCTTGTTCCTCCCCGTCCAGCCACTCACCGTCTCCAGACATTTGGACAGGGATTCTACGTGATCCGGTGAAGATTTGAACGAGAGGTAGAGCTGCGTGTCATCCGCATACTGGTGACACTGCACTAGGGATGTACGAAAGGCACTTAACTGGTCCCGCAGCTTGCTTCGCGGTGGGGGGGAGGCGCTTCGGTTCTCCCCCCAAAGTTCAGGCCGGGGGGGGAGGCGCCCCGCCTCACCCGGCCGAAATTCAGGCCAGGGGGGGAGGCGCCCTGCCTCGCCCGGCCGAAATTCAGGCCTGGGGGGGAGGCGCCCCGCCTTGCCCGGCCGCGAAATAAAAAAGTGGGGAAAAAAAAACACCCGTGATAGGCTATGCAACAATTTACGTAGCCTATCACGGCTAGATTTCTGAAGTCAGCCATGCGCTTTTCTTTTTTCCCCCCAAAGTCACCCGTGATAGGCTACGTAACGATTTACGTAGCCTATCACGGCTGACTTTGGAAATCTAGCCATGATAGGCTACGTAAATTGTTACGTAGCCTATCACGGGTGTGTTGTTTTTTTTTTACTTTATTTTATAATGGCGGCGGCCGGTTGGAAGACCGCCCGCCGCCCCCGCCCCCGACAAACCGCTGCCGAACTCTCACCGGGACCCGCCGCCGAGAGGGACATTCGAGGGAGGTAAGTCCCATCCCGGGGGGGGGGGCAGGGGGGCGGAGAATTTCACCAACAATTTTGGGGGGCCGAATGCGTTGGCATTCGGCCTCCCCGAGATTCGTGGAGAAATTCTCCGCCATCCCTACACTGCACCCCAAACCTCCTGATGATAGCCCCTAGTGGCTTCACATAGATGTTAAACAGCATCGGGGAGAGGATGGAACCCTGTGGCACCCCACAAGTGAGCGGCCACGGGTCCGAAACGTCATCTTCCTTTTCTACCCTCTGGTACCTGCCAGAGAAGAAGGACTGGAACCACCATAATACGGTGTCTCCAATGCCCAAGCCCTCCAGGTGGATACCGTGGTCAATGGTATCAAAAGCCGCTGAGAGGTCGAGGATGTCAGGGTGGACACTGAGCCCATAGAATCCCAGAGTAGTTCTGATTCTGAAGAAGAGCAGTCGCTCCTGGGAGAGGAGCGCGCTTCTCTTTCCCAGGACCAACAGCTGACGGAGATTCCTCCCGCTAGCATTCTTAGTTTAGTTAGCAGTCTAGGGAGTGACCGAGCACAGATAGCAGACTTGGTGGATGCGTGACGCAGATGCAGAGAGCGGCGCCAGATGGAGTGCGCGGAAAGGAGGCATCGTGCCCGGTTGGCGCGCAAACAACGGCTGCGCCCAGAAGATCCAAGGGAAAAGGGGAGGGACTCTCCCTAGTCCTTAAGTTCAGGGGTCTGCCAGTAATTCCCTTTCAAACGGGGGCCAACTGTTCCAACTTAGGGCATAGGTACTGTGCTGCTCAGATCTAGTTGCAAACGGTATAGTTGTTAAGTTATAAAGGAAGAATAAAGCTTTGAAAAGAATCCCTTTGTCTGTGTCTGGACTTGGCTACTGGATTAGACTGAGAGAGGCTTCCAAGGAACCCTTGACAGAGGAGAACAAGGAAGGAGCATTCGCCCCTATCTAGAGCCCTCCTCATATCATCCACCAAGGCGACCAAGGCCATTTCTGTCCCATGCCCATGCCTGAAGCCCAACTTAAATGGATCTAGATAATTGGCTTCTTCCAAGTATGCCTTCAACTGCATTGCCACCACCCGCTCAGTCACCTTGCCCCAAAATGGCAGATTCGAGACTGGGCAAAAGTTGTTCAGAACTTGGGGATCCAAGGAGGGCTTTTTAAAAAGCGGTCTTATCCTGCCTCCTTGAGGGCTGATGGCATCACTCCCTCCTCAAGGGAGGCGTTCACCACCACCCTGATCCCCTCACCCAGTCTCTCTCTGCAGCCCATAATGAGCCAAGATGGGCAAGGATCAAGTAAGCAGGTGGTCGGCCTTACAGATGAAAGTACCTTGTCCACTTCATCAGAAGGAAGAAGCTGGAACTGATCCCACAAAACCAGTGTACCACAGACCGCCTCTTGCTCACTAACTGTATCCACAGCGCACAGAATAACACTTACACTCCAAATCCGATCAATTTTATCTTCAAAGTGCCTTGCCAAAGCCTCACAGGAGGCCTTAGAATGCTCCAGCGGTTCCGGAGCAACTGGACTGACCAGGCTCTGGACCACTTGGAACAGCCTCCTGGGACAGCACTCTGCAGACGTGATAGAGGCAGCATAATATTCCTTTTTTGCTGCCTTCACCACCATGTGACGTGATAGGCTGAAGATACAGCTCTAGCCCATGTCTGATCACTTTTGGAGCGAGACATCCGCCCCCGGCGCTCTAGCTGTCTCACCTCCTGTTTCAGAACTCATAACTGTGGATTGAACTATGGTGCAGTCCGAGCCCTGTTCAGGGGGAGAGGGCATTTCGGAGCCACCCGATCTAATGCCCCAGTGATTGCGGCATTCCAGCCACCCACCAGGGTCTCGACCGTAGGGTTGGCGGAGAATTTCTCCCCGAAACTTTGGGGGGCCGAGCGCCAACGTGTTCGGCCCCTCGAACAAGTTTCGGGGAGAAATTCTCCGCCCCCCCGCCCCTTGCACCCTCCCCGGGACGGGACTTACCTTTGCCGAATGTCCCTCCTGGCGGCGGGTCCCGGCGGCGGTTCGTCGGGTCTTCGTCAGAGGCGGGGGCGGCAGCCGATCTTTCGACCGGCTGCCGCCGCCGCCATGCCAACAAAACAAAAAAAACCCAACGCCCCCGTGATAGGCTACGTGACGATTAACGTAGCCTATCACAGCTAGATTTGCAAAGTCAGCCATGATAGGCTACGTAAATCGTCACGTAGCCTATCACGGGTGACTTTAAAAAAAAAAAAAGCGCGTACAGATAATGGCGGCCCCCATGGGGAGCTGCCATTCGCGTTCCTTATTTGGTCGCTGTGGTCTACGTAAAGATTACGTAGACTACGGCGAAAATAAGGGCAACGCTATTTGCGTTAATCGTCACGTAGCCTATCACGGGGGTGTTTTTTTTTTTAACTTTTAATTTCACGGCCGGGCGAGGCGCCTCCTCCCCGGGCTGAATTTCAGCCGGGCGAGGCGGGAAGCCTCCCCCCCCCGGCCTGAATTTCGGCCGGGCAAGGCAGGAAGTCTCCCCCCCCGGCCTGAACTTCGGGGGGAGAGCAGCGAAGCGCCTCCCCCCCACCGCGAAAAGCTGCGAGACCAGGTAAGTGGGTTTTGTGCACCCCTACGACTGAGTGGCTGTTGGTGTGCTCCAGCGAATCCCCAAGCGCATTCAGGAATCCATTCGGATCCATAAGATGTCTGGGGCGGACCATTTTAATGGGTCCTCCACCCCTGCGGAGGGGTTGTGGAACCGAGAAGTCCAACATCACCAGATAGTGATCGGACCATGACAAGCAGGTGGTGGATATACCCCCAACTTCCAGATCACTCCCCGCTCCTGCAGAAACAAACACAAGGTCTAGTGCATGACCGGCTACGTGAGTGGGCCCAGTTGGAATATGGTGCAGCTCCCAGGAAGCCATGGTCTCCATGAAGTCCTGAGGTGCCCCTGTGAGGATGGCTCCCGAATGTACGTTGAAGTCCCCAAACACCAATAAGCTAGGGGACTGCACATGCACATCAGATGAGAGCCAGCATGGTGTAGTGGCTAGAGTGCTGGACTGGGAGTCGGGAGATCCGGGTTCTAGTCCCCACTTGGCCATGGAAGCTCACTGGGTGACTTTGGGCCAGTCACATACTCTCAGCCCAACCTACCTCACAGGGTTGTTGTTGTGAGGATAAAATGGAGGAGGAGGAGGATTATGTACGCCACCTTGAGTTCCTTGGAGGAAAAAAGGTGGAATATAAATGTAATAAAAATAAATAAATAAATAAATAAGAGACCACTTCACACACCTTGGCCAGGGAGTCAGTCATGCAGCAGGGTGGACGGTAAATGAGCAGAATCCCCAGACTGCCCTTCGAGCCCCCTCCAGTACATGCACTCAGCAACCTTGGTCTCCCGGAGAGGGGGTCTGGTGAAGACCAAGGACTCTTGATAGATAACAGCCACTCCCCCTCCCCAATCCCCAGCCCTAGGCTGCTGTGCATACGAAAATCCAGCTGGAGACACATGGCCGCAAGAGTTGGACCAGTGGCCTTGGCCAGCCAGGTCTCCGTAATGCATGCCAGGTCTGCACCCTCATCCAGGATCATGTCATGGATGAGGGAGGTTTTCTGGGTAACAGACCTGGCATTGCAGAGCAGCAAACAAAGGCCAGAAGATGGAGTCACGCCTCCACCAGCCATCCTTTGGCTCTGTACAGGCCCGGAGCAAGGGACAGATACTACACATCTCTCCCTTTTTCCCCTTACCTGGCATAGCCTGCCCCTAGCACTCCACCAGCACCTGCCACCCAGCCTCAGTATGCTCTGGCCCCCAACACTCCCCCCACTGCCTCCATCAGGTGAACACATGCCCCCTTGCTTCCATCTATCAGGCAGGCTACCCACCTCTAAAAACACAACAGATTCCCTCCAAAATTAAAAAAAAAAATTAAAAATCCCCTTTAAAAATACTGCCAGGCAGGAGTCCGTGGTAGTGGTGGTGGTGGTGGTGGCGGCGGCAGGCATGCCTCTTCCCTGGTGGTAGTGGTGGCAGCTTCTCCTGCAGGCCCTAGCTCTTCCAGGCCATCTCAGCCAGCCAGCTTATGTAGCCCCTCCAGGAAGGGGCAGGTGGAACAGTCAGCACAGCTGGCTCAGTACCTGGGGGCCTGGTCCTGCAGGGACTGGCGGTCCACCAGGCAGAACAGAAGTCCACGGGGAGGACTGGTGTTGGTGATGGCGGCAGCAGCGGGCACAGTAGCAGCAGGCATGCCTCTTCCCCGGTGGTGATGGTGGCTTCTCCTGCAGGCCCTGGCTCTCTGTATAGGTACAAACTTAGAAACTATAACTATAATTTAAATAGAAATACAATATATCTGACCATAGTAGAGAAGGCTGATGAGGTGATCTGTTTGCTGACTCACTCCACTCTCTCGGTGCTAACTGTTGACGGACAACATCAAGACTCCTACTCTCCCTCCTTAAGGTTCTTTGACTTTAAACTAGACTTGGATTGGACAGCTCTTCAAATAGAGGATGCCTTCAAACAGAGGACTGTCCTCTGCCACCTCTCCAGAATAAAGTAGGACACATGGCCACCCTAGAACTTACAGTTCTCCCCCCACATCAACTGTTTGTCATTCCCTTCAGATAGCCATCTTAGAACTTGAGAAACACAGGGGGCTATTCAGAAGTGCCCCTCCACATGTTCACTGAATGTGTGGAGCTGGGGTGCCAACATCAACAAGCACACTGGCTCCCCCTGCCACCCCCTCCCCCTGGCCACCACATCATCTCCAGAAGGCCTGAACTGGGAGCATATGCATGAAGGCATGGGGGTCAGAAGAGGACAGAGCCAGTGGGTCCGCTGACATTGGGGGCAGCAGGGCTCCCCTCCCCCCTCTGTGCACTTAATGACAAAATAGAGGGGCATGTCTGGACAGCCCTAGTGATTTTTTGCATGAAAACACAGCCCTAGAATGAAGAGCTGGAGCTCGATCTGGAAAGGATGGGGGTCACATATATACCAGTGGTGCCCAGAGTGTTGGACTGGGAGTCGAGAGATCCAGGTTCTAGTCCCACTCAGCCATGGAAGCTCACTGGGTGACTTTGGGCCAGTCACAGACTCTCAGCCCAACCCGCCTCACAGGGTTGTTGTTGTGAGGATAAAATGGAGGAAGAGGAGGATTATGTATGCCGCCTTGGGTTTCTTAAGGAGGAAAAAAGGCGGGATATAAATGTAATAAATAAATAGAGCGATAGATCGATAGATAGATAAAACCAGCCTTATTCTGAAGGAAATGCTACGTTAGGGTACGATGCTTGTAAAATAAACTCTGAAAAGTGTAATCCTAAACAGACTTATTGAGGTCAATGGGACTTATGTTGAAGTAATATGTTTGGGGTTATTTGTACTAGGAGTTGCGCACAAATGGCATTTCAAAATTCTCTACCTTATTTGTGGACAAGGATTCTTCCGGGGAAACATTTCACCATTTTTTTCCCTAGGGGGAGAAGAAATTCTCCAACAGTTTTTTGAGGGTAGGGCTCGCCATTAGCAGTGGAAGCTCCTCCCCTTCCCAAAGTGGCAGTACCAGCAACAACATTGGCAGCTTGGCCACCATTTTTGCATCCTCTACATTACCTCAGATCTCACGTCCAGGTGGAGAATATTTGGAGAAAATTGTGGCCTCTTTCCAGAGAGGTTGGAAAAAGCCAGATCTTAGACACTTTCCCAGAAAAATGTCTTCTGAGCAATTCTGGCTCAGCTCTAGTTTATGCTGCATGCCCGCTTTGAAGCATGGGGAGGGGGGTATGGCATGCCTGTGAACATCAGTTTCATTTGGAATATTCTGGGTTTTTTTTCCCATTATAGACTGAAAGCGTAGAGGTGACACATCACTTGAGGTCATACAGCATGTTAGGGGCAGAAGAAGCCAAAGAGGGAGCAGTTTCCCAGCTACTTGTCAGAAAAGCAAGACAACCCTTCCTTCAGATGTGACTTATCTCAAGCAGCAGGCAACAGAGATTCATAAAAGGCAGAGCAAGTCTGATACATCTGCTTGAGATCCTTTAAATGCCTTACTGAATTAGGAGACAATGGAGAAGTTGTGCAAGATAGTTATCTAACTTTCCCAGGGCATAACAAAGAAAGGAGGGGACAAAAAGAAGATGGATCAGCAAAGTCAGTGAGCATGACAGCAGGGGAAAGTGTCTGGAATGGATTAAAGATGGGAGCTTAGTGGCTGATAGGACAGATGGGGTACTGGGAGAAGATAAGCTAAAGGCAGAAGGCTGAGAGACACTCTTAACTTTACTTTGGCTAGAAATGAGCCAAGGAAGAATGTCATTACAAAGGGCTGATGTTCCAGATGCTGGATAAATATGAAGGAAGCAGGTCAGCTCTAATAAGCAAGGTGGAAAGGGAAAGCCAAGCTTCTCGGTTCTTTAACATTAACAGCTTTAAACAAAAGCCTATTGTCAACCAAAGAGCAAACCACAACATGCTGATCCCTTTAGGGCACAATCCTATGTATGTTTAGACAGAGAAAAGGCCTACAGAGTTGTAGGCCTTTTCTCTGTCTAAATATGCATAGCATTGCGCCCTTAGATGGCCGGTGCGTTCACTTGTGAAGCACACAACTAACATCTCTCTTCTGTCTCCCACAACTGCTATTCCATGCCTTACAACTGCTTCTACATTCCAGGTACATTAGCACAATAACAACACAACCCTGATTTAAAAACAAAATCTGAGCATGTGCACTTTTGCATTTTAAACTCACAACCACCATCATTACTACCACTACCATAAAATTGAGTTTGCTTCTGATGCCCTCATAACTTGCAGCTCTCTGGGTAGTCACTGGGGGTGGGGGCTGGACTGCGGAGTCCTGTGCTTCAGCCGCAAGGTCCAGCCCAGCTGTACCACTCCGGGTGCTCCTATGTCTAGGTTTTGTTTTGGTTGTACCTTTATATTGTAGTTTTAAACTTTCATATTTTATATTGTTTTATCTTGTACTTTGTGGTTTTAATTTTTGTGGACCGCTGAAAAAGCTTCGGCTATTGAGTAGTATAGAAATAAATAGGCAAACAAATAGATTTGATCCTTTTACATTCAAAAGGAATTTTAGGAAAAACCCCCAACACAATTGAATGGATATTTTGGATAGTAGAATAGCACTCTTCTGCTTTGACCTTTGGCATTTAGCTAGAGCGAAGATTGATTATTTTATTATTATTTTATTTGTTGTAATAAGTAGTTTTATATTGTCTTTCAATTATATCCCCAGGGCAGTTTACAAAGAAGAATGAAATCATTAAAATATAAAGATATAAAAATAAATTAGCTAAAAGCCAAGAAATAATAAAAGCAGCATAAAACAGTCAGCAGGAGGTGATGCCTGAATCTAGTAATGCACAGGGGTATGGAGAGTGTGGTGTAATGGATAGTAAAGTTTATGCACGTTAGCTCATGAGATATAAATAACATGATATCATTGTCATGCCAATGACACAATGCAATAGACCCCTCCAGCTGGGTGATATCATTCATAGACCTAATCATACTCATGTGCGCTGCAAGATAATGGAAGGAATTTATTGGTTACTTCTTAGCTAGTCAGGATCTGAATCATGCCATTCTTATACCAGGATAAAATCAATGGCATCAGTCTCAGCTTGACTAGATACAGTCCTTCGGGACGAGTTCTTTGCTTTGTTCATTGTGGCATTACAGCGCTCCAACTAATGAGAAGAACCGAATCATCCTAGCATAAGCTCAGTCACAGGGCTTCATGGGGCAGCCTCTCCTGCTGCCTGAGGCAGGAGAGCGCATGCACCAGCGCCACTTGCCATTGTTGTTGCCACATCTGTCTCTCCCTCCCCTGCCTGCTGCTGCCCTGACTGTCTCCTCCCCTCCCTACTCACATGCTCACTGCATCTGTCTACCCCTCGCCCCAGCCCACCCTGCCCTGGCCCAGCCTGCTCACCCCTTTGGCGCCGTCTCCCACCCTGTTGTCGCTCTCCGAAGAGCCATGTTGGCCAGAAAAGCAGCCAGAGTGGCTCTTCAAAGACCCAGCCAGTCCCAAATGCCTGGCTCGAGGGAGTTATTCCCTGGAGATTGCCTGTACCAGGTTGTTGATTCCCTTCTGCTGTGGTCAATGGGAGGGGGAAAAGACTAAACAGAAGAAAAACAAAATTTAGAAAGTCCCATCCTCCCTGGCTGCAGCAAGCGAGCAGGGTGTGGGATGTTGTGGTTGCTCTGCTACAGCATCTCCTGTCTCCTCCCAGACCATCATAATTTCGGGAGAGTTTTCCCTGGTGGGCACAAATGAAATTTAAGAAAACAGAAGGAGGTGAGCATCCAAAGTACCACTGTACTGTTGTAGCTATGGAGTGTATGTAAATAATTTTCCCTAGCTACCACAATACAGTTCAGTTGAGACCTTGGCTGGAATACATCAACATGGAAACACTTGATAGGGCTAGAAAAAAATGGACAAAAGATTATAAGATAATATTTGAGAAACATCTTCTCCAGTTGCCAGTAGATTGACACAGGAGACAATCTTTTGAGAAAAGATTCTACAGACTTTTTTCTCTAGTAAGTATTTTATTTATTTTTCCTCTTGCAAGGAACCCGAGGCGGCTTACATTATCCTCCTCCTCTCCGTTTTATCCTGGCAACAACAACCCTGTGAAGTAGGTTGGGCTGAGAGTCTGTGACTGGCCCAAAGTCACCCAGTGAGCTTCCTTGGCCAAGTGGGGACTAGAACCCGGATCTCCTGGCTCCCAGTCCGTCACTCTCACCACCACACTACACTGGTTCATAGTAAGTATGAACTTATATGTTATTCTTAGGAAATAAGCAGGTTCTATATGTGTTTCATAAGAATGTTATACATGCATAAGCCCCTGTGGCAATTTGCATTTCAGTATCATTTTAATTATGTGTGTTGTCCTATTTGTATTTTTTATTACCATTAATGTTACAGCCCCATGAAGAAGGTCTAAAATAAGAAAAAGGCCAAAATGTGTTGGGCTTCCTACAATACAATCCCCCCCCCATCCTCGGGGGTATATCCACCACCCTCTTGTCATGGTCGGATCACTATCTGGTGATCTTGGACTTCTCAGTTCCACAACCCCTCTGCAGGGGTGGCGGACCCATTAAAATGGTCTGCCCCAGGCGTCTTATGGATCCAAATGGATTCCTGAATGCGCTTGGGGATTCTCTGGAGCACGCCAACGGCCACTCGGTCGAGACCCTGGTGGGTGGCTGGAATGCGGCAATCACTGGGGCATTAGATTGGGTGGCTCCGAAACGCCCTCTCCCCCTGAACAGGGCTCGGACTGCACCATGGTTCAATCTGCAGTTATGAGCTCTGAAACAGGAGGTGAGACGGCTAGAGCGCCGGTGGCGGAAGTCTCACTCCAAAGATGATCAGACACCGGGCTAGAGCTGTATCTTCAGCCTATCCCATGGCGGTGAAGGCAGCAAAAAAGGAATATTGTGCTGCCTCTATCATGTCTGCAGAGTGCTGTCCCAGGAGGCTGTTCCAAGTGGTCTGGAACGTGGTTGGTCCAGTTGCTCCGGAACCACTGGAGCATTCTAAGGCCTCATGTAAGGCCTTGGCAAGGCACTTTGCAGATAAAATTGATCAGATTAGGAGTATTATTCCATGCTTTGCCCCAAAATCTGCCATTTTTGGGCAAAGTGATTGGGCGGGTGGTGGCGATGCAGTTGAAGGCACACTTGGAAGAAGCTGATTATCTAGATCCATTTCAGTCGGGCTTCAGGCCTGGGCATGGGACAGAAACGGCCTTGGTAGCCTTGGTGGATGATATGAGGAGGGCTCTGGATAGGGGAGAATTTTCGTTACTTGTTGTCCTCAGCCTCTCAGCGGCTTTTGATACCGTTGACCACGGTATCGTCCTTGACCACCTGGAGGGGTTGGGCATTGGAGACACTGTATTACGGTGGTTCCAGTCCTTCCTCTCCAGCAGGTACTAGAGGGTAGCACCTACCTTCCCGACCATCTGCTCCCAGCGGTAGTACATGCCCTGGTCTCTTCTTGTTTAGACTACTGTAATGCACTCTATGTGGGGTTACCCTTGAAGATGGTTCAGAAGCTGCAGCTGGTACAGCCTGATTAAAGGCAGCTGCCAGTGAGATCACATCACTCCAGTGCTGAAGGAGTTGCACTGGCTACCAGTTGTTTTCCGGGCCAAATTCAAGGTGTTGGTTTTGACCTTTAAAACCCTATATAGAAATTAAAAGACGCTTGCTCCTTGGGAGGAAAGCTATGGCAAACCTAGACAGCATAGTAAGAAGCAGAGACATCACCTTGCCGACAAAGATTCGTATAATCAAAGCTATGGTTTTCCCAGTAGGAACGTATGGCTGTGAGAGCTGGACTATAAGGAAGGCTGAGCGCCTATGAATTGATGCCTTCGAACTGTGGTGCTGGAGAAGACTCTTATGAGTCCCCTGGACTGCAAGGAGGTCAAATCAGTCAATCCTAAAGGAAATCAACCCTGAGTGCTCATTGGAAGGACAGATACTGAAGCTGAAGCTCAAATATTTTGGCCACCTAATGCGAAGAGAAAACTCCCTGGAAAAGACCGTGATGCTGGGAAAGATTGAAAGCAAAAGGAGAAGGGGACGGCAGAGGATGAGATGGCTAGATAGCATCACCGATGCAATGAATATGAATTTGAGCACACTCTGGGAGAGAGCGGAGAATAGGAAGGCCTGCCATGCTATGGTCCATGGGGTCACGAAGAGTCAGACACAGCTTAACGACTGAACAACAACAAAAATAGTTCCAGCCCAGCCTATCTTAAGGAGCGCCTCCAGCAACACCAGACAGGCTGCTTAACAAGATCAGCCTTGGATGGCCTTCTCACTGTCCCACCATCCAGGACAGCTAGACTGGTGAGGATGAGGGAGAGGGCCTTCTCTGTGGTGGCCCCCACTCTGTGCAACTCCCTCCCCAGAGAACTCCGCCATGCCCCCTCTTTAATGAGCTTCTGCCATGCATTAAAAATGTGGTTGTTCAGGCAGGCATTTGGGGTGAGTTAGGGTATTTTTAGAAATACGATGTTTTTAATGTAGAATTTTATTGTTTTAAACTGTTTTTATTATTGTACATCACACAGAGTGGCTGGGTGACCAGCCAGATGGATGATTACTAAATTTAATAAAATAAATAAATAAATAAATAAATAAATCCTGAGAACCTTTTTCTCACAAATAAAATTTCCCATATTACTTTAAGCTACATCATGTAGAAATATCCTTGATCCTTTGAATAAAGCCCATGATGCCATGGCATCAACACTTGGCGCTCACATGCTGTCATCCTCAACTGCAGTTGATGTAAGAATGAGCTGCTTGCTGAGAATTTCAGTCTTTCATGGTCATGAGTGCACTGTGAGAACTACACTCCATCTCTAATTCTGGAGGGGGGTCACTCAGAACTGAGTAGAAAATAGCTGAGCTGACATAGGACCCCGCATTGCACTCATTTTTATCAATTAAACGGAAGGGCTCATTTTTCAGTGTAACTAGTCTGGTTGCTTTTTCTAGCGCTACAGCTTCAAAGTAGACAAATTAAATGAAAATTGCATTCATCCCTTTCACGTGAAGTGTGAGCTCATGTGGCCATTGTCATGTACTCTAATTTATTTCCAAGAAGATGCACACTTTTTCCTGTGGTTGATTCCCCCATCGCTTTCTCTCGTTTATAAATGACCATAGCATATAGTAGTGGGTTGGCTATCTATAAGTCCAGCACTCCCTCTCCCGCCACGGTTTCTTTCTTTAATTTTGATTTCCTCCTCCCCCTCCCCTCCCCTCCCCTCCCCTCTTCTTCTTCTTCTTCCTTTTGTTCCCTATGGCAAAGCATTTTAATAAATAAACCAGCAGATAAAGTGTTGCTCCTAATTAGAATGGACATTAATATTATCTGATGCAAATTACCACTTCTGGATATCTCCGTGCAAGTCACTCCGACCCACCATCAAATTGGGCTGTTGGGACTGCTGTTGCTAAGCAACAGTGCTAAGTAGTACTGTGGAGACAAATACTCTGCCATGGCCCATGCTTACTATTAAGTGTACATGTGGTTCATTGGTGTTTGTTCTGTTAATTTGTGTGACATGTGGAGATGTAGATCCATTGGAGGTGAGTGAGCCATTTTTGTGAAGATGAATAATAGTAGGAGTTCTTCATTTTGCTTTGGTTTCTTTGTTCACCCTAGATTGTGGGGTGTGTGTTTTGTTTGCATTTTCAGTCGGTAGTGAAAAAATCTGAATCACTTTACCCTGCTAAATCACCTCAACAAGCGCTTGCCTCCCCATCTCAAAAGTTTTAAAAAGGTTAAGCTTCAAGAATACCGTGCTTACCAGGAAAGAACATCATATATGAAAGAATGCCAGTGATTCATGAAATGTTGCCCTGTGCTGTGCTCAGTGTGAAATGGTCTGTTTAGCATGTCACTAGGACAGGCAGTGCTGCAAAATGGATGCATTCGGTGAGATTTTTTTTAAAAAGAAGAAGAGTTGGGCCACTGTGGTGGTGGTGGTAGTGGAGTGTGTGTGTGCGAGAAACAAAGAAGCCGCTGGAAATGGGTGGGGGAACACGTTTCCCTAAAATTTTGGGGATTGGAGGGCTGGCTGCATTTCACCTGGCTTAACTTTATAAGGTGGTTGAGCGTTCCCCCTCTCCTGCTTGCGTCTTCAATTTAAACAAACAAACAAACAAACAAACAAACGGCCTTGGAACTGCTTGTAGTAGTGTGAATTGAGGCTGCATGTCCCTGGGGACCAGGGGGACCCATGTTAGGTCATGCCACAGCGTGGCTCCTGGGCAGCGCTCTTAAAGCAGCAGGAAAAAGCACTTTTTGAGTTTGAAAGCACATTGAGAGCTGCATGGTGCACACTTTCAAAACAGTCTGGCAGGGAGACTAGGACTGGCATGATCCAGGCTTTCAAAATGCTCTCCCTGCCAGTTGCCAGGAAATGCAGCCCCGCCGTCCACCACTATGTGTCATCGTCACTAGGTTTGTTTCTTTTTAAGTGAAAGAAGTAAGGGGAAACCCTTGGCCATCTTGCACAGTTAAGCAAGGTAAGGTAGGGATGGCGGAGAATTTCTCCCCGAAACTTCGGGGGGCCGAGCCCACTGAACAAATTTTGGGGAGAAATCCTCCGAACCCCCCCCGCCCCCCCCGGGATGGGACTTACCTTCGCCGAATGTCCCTCCCGGCGGCGGGTCCGGCTGGCGGTTCGGCGGGTGTTCGAGAGGGGCGGGAGCGGCAGCCGGTCTTTCGACCGGCTGCCGCCGCCGCCATTGCAATCAAAGAAAAAACAACAACACGCCCCCTGATAGGCTACGTGACGATTAACGTCGCCTATCACGGCTAGATTTGCAAAGTCAGCCGTGATAGGCTACGTCAATCGTCACATAGCCTATCACGGGTGACTTAAAAAAAAAAAAAAGCACGTATGGATAATGGCGGCCCCCATAGGGAGCCGCCATTCGCGTTCCTTATTTGGTCGCTGTAGTCTACGTAAGGATTTACGTAGACTACGGTGAAAATAAGGGCAACGCTATTTGCGTTGCCCTTATTTTCGCCGTAGTCTACATAAAGATTTACGTAGAGTACAGCGACCAAATAAGGAACGCGACTGGCGGCTCCCTATGGGGGCCGCCATTATCCATACGTGCTTTTTTTTTTTTTTTAAGTCACCCGTGATAGGCTACGTGACGATTGACGTAGCCTATCACAGCTGACTTTGCAGATCTAGCCGTGATAGGCTACGTTAATCGTCACGTAGCCTATCAGGGGGCGTTTTTTGTTTTTTTTTAACTTTCGCGTTCGCGGCCGGGTGAGGCGGGAAGCCTCCTCCCCGGCCTGAATTTCGGCCGGGGCGAGGCGGGAAGCCTCCCCCCCCGGCCTGAACTTCGCGGGGGGAGCAGCGAAGCGCCTCCCCCCCACCGCGAACATCCTTCAAGGACAGGTAAGGGACTTTCGTCCACCCCTAAGGTAAGGGTGGATAATTCCACCCCCCCACACACATACCCCTGCATTGTGGTGGATGCAAAATGGGGGCCAGCCTGCAAAGACAGTTGATGCTGTTGCAGCATGAACCCCCTCCCCCCCAAAAAAAACCTTACCAAAAATGAAAGAAGCTGTGCTACAAGCCCTGCCAATGGGGAGCCCTTCATGTGAGAAACTGTTGAGAATTTCTCCTTCCCCTGGAGAAATTCAGTGAAATTATCTCCCTAATTTCTCTGCCCACAAATAAGGTGGAGAATTTTGAGAGGCCACCTACGCACAGCTCTAGTTTGGATACAGGCATGCTGTGGTCTTCGGGTTGCTGAGTCTACCAGAGGTTTTCAAGCATACACAGATACTAATCTTTTCCCCACTCCAGTAATGACCATGAAGAATTTGGTCCACAGACTGTATGTGGGGAAGACTTAGGGAGAGTGTTCTGAAGGAAAAGGAGAGAATATGTGTGTGTGCAAGAGATAGTGCATATGCAGAGAGAGTGTAGAGTAGGATGCACACACAGAGAAATAAGCCAAGCAGTGTATTTTAATGTGAATGGGTAAACAGCCAGCGCTATAATAAATCTCCAAGGCATTTGATTCCTATAAACCATCTTAATCCTCAGGGCAATTCTGGCAAGGAGAGATAACTGCTCTGAAGCAGAAATGTTCTTAGCATAAAATCCGCACTATGTTTACTCTCTGTGTGTCAATTTTCCCCTCTCTTAAAAAATTAATAAATAGAGGGTTGTAAACACCCACTCTTTCCTAGCCTAGAGGCCACCCTTGAGAGCTTCATCTGCTAGGTTTGCCAGCCCCTCACTTCACTAATGAGAACATTTTAATTTATGGTTTATGATTACCAGCGAAGGTTCAGGCAAAATAGAGCTGCATAAGAACACAAAGGGGTTATTCATCCCTTGCAGCAGCTTTCCAGTGGGGGAAAAGAAAAAAAGACCTGGTCTTGGATGGCATGGAGAAAATGGCTAGATCCACAGATTGAATTTGGTGCATGCTAATATGATTTACCCCATGGATGAAAGCTGCCAGGTGGAGCAAATTAAGGTACACATTGCTGTACTGCGGATGCTTGAGGAATGTGATTATTGCGAATTCTTCAAGGCACTGATCTGCACCTCTTGGATTAATGTGCAAACAGAACTTAAGGTGAAATCTTATCTGGATAGCTGCCAGCCTCCGAAATCGGAGGCTGCTGACTGTCCTATGCAGGATGGCTGGAGCATGGAGGTGATCCTCTTCTCCGTGCTCTGGCCATCCTGAATTTTTGCCTAGACAGGCAATTTCATCCATCTAGGCACAGCTTCGGGGAGAGGGAGGGAAGGGGCCTGGAGAACTGATATGAAGCTGTGTAAAGCAGCTTCCGTGGTCTCCTCATGGTCTCTTTTTCCCTGTCTCCACGCTCTGTTTCCGAGCACAGAGTCACAGCCGATGAGGAGAGAAGCACGCCAGCTATGAGGGTACGTGGGTGCGGAGCATGGTTCCCAGAAACCGAACAATCCTGTGGCGCTCTAGAAGCATCTAGTGGCCATAGGATTGCTTCCTCCAATGTTCACCAGATTTTGCACTTCTCCAGATGTTGTGATGCAGTTCTCAGCAGTTTTAAACAGATTAAAATACACATTTAAATATGTATTTTCAGAGAATGCACATTTAAGTACATTTTTAAATATATATTTAAATGCATATATTAAGAGGATTTTTTTTAAAGGAAGAAATTTGCAGATAGGGATGGCTGGATCTGTCAGTCTTAGTCTCGCCAAGATTGTCAGTTTTTTGAAGTCAAGCTCATTCCATTCCATTTCCACACAAGCTTGCAATTTTTGAAAATAAAATCTATATCAAAATTTTAAACATTTTGAAATGCTATTTTCCCCCCTCATATACATATTTATGTTCACATTTTTAAACATACATATTTTCCGAAGTACCTTTCATTGCTGAAATGCAGTTTTGTGTGCACCTTTCTCAAATACACTCATTTTGTGTGCACTTTTCCCTAATATGCACATTTTTGCACACATTTTCCCTGAGACAAGCTGCATCAGAAAGCTAGCAAAAATTCAGATTTCAGAACACAGCTCTGTCTTGGCTTGCTGAAAGGCTTGGAAGGTATGAATTGGGTAAATCCATTAAGGGTTGTTGTTTTTTTTTTAACCCATCCTATTTGCAGAATCCTGTGGAAACAGAATGCAATTGTGAGTAAAAACAAGCAAAAGTGACTCGTACCAGAAATAGATTATTTCATTTCTATCATGCACATCACACAATTTCTCATTGCTGGATTATGTGTTGGACTCACAGCTGGATGTATGAGCTGATGTCATTGAAAAGCACTGCAGTTCAGGCGATAGAAAGCTATGTGAGGGCCTGTTCATCACACATACAAGACATCACTTGATATTGCAAACAATATGTGATGAACACACATGTGGAGTCCTCAGGGTAATCTCTAAGTGGCAGCCATAATGCACACACTGTTGGAAAGGAGGGACGAGCCTGGTCCTATCTTGCCATGGTTCTTTCCCCATGCACTGTTCCAAGTCTATCAATGCTTATTGATGGAGATTTTGCCCATAAATTTATCATTTGAGAGTATATGTGAGTCATATGAATATAAACAGGAGAAGGAGAAAATGGGTCTTCTTTGTCTCAGCCTATTTGATGGTATCTTTGGATGCTACTTTGGATGTGAACGAGGCAATGCAAGGGAGTGCATTTTGAGGTGCAAGAGAAAGGGTCCAAAAGAAAGATTGCATATGCCTATGTCAGAACACGGTATACTCTCCTACACCTACTGGAAGCTTTCAGGGGAAATACACATTAGCCCCCTTCATCTGTGAACCATGAGAAGGGGGCATCACACAATTACTGGGAATGGGGGTGGGCTACTGGTCCTGCCCCTAGACATCTATATGTTGGTGTAGACTGTCTACAATGAAGACTACATGTGAAAGGCTACTCATACATAGGTTTTGAGACAATCAGGATTCCCGATGTCATGGAAGCTTATGTGCAGCTGGTCATGCATACTTTTCTTTGAAACAGACAATCCATGCCAATGTGTGGATCCAGCAGTGGGCCCAGAAGCGTGGCCCCATTTGTGGTAATCACATGAATGGGACTGTTGACAAGTGGGCAGCCAAGGGACCAGCCTTGAGATCGAATATTGAATTGAATGATCGAGGTTTAAAGATCAAATACAGAATGTTGTTGAGGAAAAAGAAAAGAAGCAAAAGGCCCTTGGAGAGAAGACAGAGTGAAATTTTCCCCAAGAGGTTTGCGGTGTGAGAGACAAAAGGGGGAGGAAAGGCACAGGTGTAAGTAATATTACCCAAACACATCAGCCTCTTGAACATTTCTTAGATCCAGTGTAGTGTCCTCTTCATGGTCACCCAGGAGGAGGTGAATTACTTCAGGTCCAAGCGGGAAGCAAGTAACTTGTGTAGGAAACTTAATTATGCAGTTATTAGAAAAGTGGGATTAAAATACCTTCTAATTAATTCGCACCTCATCATATTGCCTGTGGTGAAGAAGCCTGCACTTCCAAAAAGAGCTAGAGGCAACATGCTCGTTACCACACATGCTAGTCATAATTAGCATTTCTATGTATTGATCTGAGGTTGGGAGGTATGAGTTGCAAGTCCTCAGCCATGAATTGTCACAGTTATTGAGGAGATCTGATGACAATATCTCTTGTTTCTGCAGTTCATGTTTCTTTGACACCCAAGTTTTTGAAGAGGGTATGGCACATGAATGTGATGGCTGGGAGTGTTCATAGGGTGAACCCTCCTTTTGTTGTTTCCCTGTGTGCCTTACATAATTGTGGCTTGGGAACAATGATGCCAACGAACTCTGGCATTTGTCTACTGTTGATCAAACACGTTGGTATATAACATAGAACATATTTACCACAGATACCACTCAATTAAGGGGGGAAAAACAAACTTTGAAGATTTAGTTGCTTCTTTACTTTTTACACAAGACTACATATATGTTTTTATCCTTAGTAGCACTACATACTTTTAAAGATTCAGATGAACTACCATGAAAGAATTTTTGGGTCAGGACTTTCATCTTCTTGCTCCTCAAGACTCCCTAGATATAGATTTCATCAGTGCAGTATTAATATGGGGTCCCACATTATGCCCTGATTTAGCCTCACCATACCACTTGTGACCAGCCTGCTGAACTATTTACAAATACAACAAAGAGAATTGTGGCACTTCAAAGAATAACTGATTTACTGTATGTAGTTTCATAAACTAGACACCACTTCAGCACATGCATGAAGTGTTATACTCGAATGACAGATAAATAGACAGACAGAGAGAGGGAGGGAGAGAGGGAGAGAGAATTTCACACACGTACACATATACATGGTTCAGGAATAAAATGTAAAAATCCATGAAATGCAAGTAGGTCTGTGGCATTCTCATGCAGTTCCCAAATATGTACAAAATAAGCCCCAGGCTGCAATGTGTAATCTATTAATAGGTTAGATTTAAAATTTTAAGGCTAAAATCCTGTATATACTTAACTGCGAGCAAGTCCTATTGAAGTCAGTGAGACTTACTTCTGAGTAATGCATTAGGATTGTACTGTTAATTGACAAAAAAAGTGACACCAATTAACCAGCAAGATTTTTTTAAAAGAAGTTGCTGCTGCTGCCTTTTTAGAATTAAAAACAGATGGCAAGCACCATCTTAAAAGGGTAATTCTCCCTCATCTCACAAAAAGGAGAATTGGCTCTTCTATGCAACATGTGTGCATCTCCTAAAACAAAGGAAGTATCCTTCTTGCTTCAGAAATATTGTTTCTATCCCTATGCAAGAATATGCAAATATAATTGATTGATTAATTGACTAATAGTGCAACCCTATACATGTCTATTCAAGAGTAAGTCCCATTGAGTTCAATGGGGATTACTACCAGATACCTGGGTATAAATAGGACTTCATCCCAAAAAGCTCGCATGAGTAATTGATTAAAACGTATGCCATTGTGTAGCAGCTCTAATAAGCACTATGATATTACCTCAGGTGGAAAGCACAGACTGTACCATTTCAGACTGCAGATTGTCATATTTTTAAATGGTCCCTACTTATTTGCAATATTTATATACTGCTTCTCATTTGAAACAAATCCCTTTGTGAAGACCTCTGCAAATAGAAAACGAGCACAACGGGGATTAAGCAAGCTATATCTTCAGTCCCTGTTGTGCAATTTTTAGATGAAAGGACTTGTTTTTACACAGGTGAACATTCAAAGCTGGTGACCTTATCTGTAGCCTGAAATAGTACAGTACTTTCTACCACCTCAGGATTCTTACCACCTTATTCTGTTGCTTGTGTAGACCAGGCCTTAGAATGGCCTGGGAGATTGAAATATTCTCCCACTTGCCATATTTGAGACTTGATCTGTACCCTTTTATTCTTTTGTGTAGAAACGGAACTGTTTGTTCTGTGCAGCCAGCAGGAGGGCATTGTTAGCAAGTCAGCAACTACTGCATATATCTTGATTGAGGATGAACAGGTGATGTTGACGGTATGGCTGTATTTATTTATTTATTTATTTATTTATTTTTAATCTATTTACTGTACGTTTAATGCCCAATAATCTTTGGGCACTGTACAATACATTAACAACATACAGTACAAATACACACACACACGTATACTATTACAGTTCTGTAATAGTGTTGTGCGAGTAGATTTGGGGACAGAGTTTGCATCCGGGTTTGATTGATTCAGGATTTAGACCCTGAGTTTATGTCTGTTAGACTCTATAACATCTGGTGAGTAACTGTTTTAGAGGAAGGGGCTTCCTGTAGACAAACCCTGAGGCATTCTTGTGCAGGATGAGCACTGATATGTGAGTTGTTTTATGTATAGGACCAGTAGGTGACAAGTTATGTTCTGTCACTTTCTTGTAATAAGCAACTCCTGGGTACCACTGTGGCCTTATTGATTAGGGTTGGTATTGCAGTTTTAAGAATGCCTGACGTAAATCCTTCAGGCATGTGTCCCTGTCTGAGATACTAGAACAAGTGCAGCTGTATTATAGAGCTTGGCTGTAGATTATGGATTGTGTGATGGGCTCTGGGTGGAAGCTGGAAGTGTACATAGCCAGATTAACCGCAAGACTAAGGGGGCTGCAGTCCCTGGCCTATGATCTGATCTGAGCTCACTAGCTAGCCCAGATTCCCAGCTTTCAGTTTTAAAAAAAGAGCAGGCCTCTAGCCCTTGTAGAACATGGGATATGAGACAAAGTGTTCAGCCATATTCCAGTTGTTTTTTTGAGAAATGGACAGTCGTTTTGTCCAACTATTTTGTGAAAAGTAAGCCTGCCACCACCTTTCAGTGTATTTAGTCAATGAGTGAAGTCACAGTTATGACCAACATTTGGCCATAGAGAGAAGGGTAGATCGACCTCTAATCTGCAGAAGGGACTTCCTGGTTCATTTTGAACCCCTATCTCCCGTTTTTGTTGGTCCCAGGAAGCTGTGTGAGAGTGCAGGCAAGGAATGAGAAATGGTGGTCTTCCTGAGCTTTTTGCTGGCTCAGCTATTGGTGATGGCAGAGGTCATAGAATAGTAGGTTTGGAAGGGGCCTACAAGGCCATCGAGTCCAGCCCCCTGCTCAATGCAGGAATCCAAGTCAGAGCATCCCCGACAGATGGCTGTCCAGCCTCAGCTATCCCTCTCTGACTCCCACCCCCTCCCACCCATTGCAGTAGAAAAACAGCAACACACCAGCTCCCCACTAAGTAAGCCTGTTTCGCATTTCTTTATTCCTTGTGTTCTTTCTGTACCTTACAGTAACCTGAAAGAAGGGAGGATGGGGGATCGAAGAGGGGTTTAGGCTGGGATTTTATGCACACATACCTGAGAGTAAGTCTTATTGAACACAGTGGGACTTTTTTCTAAGTAGACATGCATAGGATGTAAGGGTCCAATCCTATACACATGTACCATGGTATAAAACCCATTGAACACAGTGGTACTTCCTTCTGAGTAGACATGTATAGAGTTGAGTCATTAATAAACCCCAGAGGGGAGCCATATTAGTCTATTGAAGCAAAATCGATAGAGTCTTGTAGCCCCTCACTGTTTACAGTTCTCCCCTCCCCCCGCTGTCCGCACACACACACCATATGTGTATAAACCTGAAACTCCCTGTAATATTCCATTTAGCTGTTGACGTGCGCTATAGTCCACAAAGGTTTATGCCAGAATATATTTATTAGGCATTAAGGTGCCGTAAGACTGTTGCTTTTGGTGTTAATATGGTTTCTTTGAGTTGATGTTCATGCAGAAGATGGGGGCATATGGGTGGGGTAGTTAGAAGAGTTGGTGTCAGACCTGAGGCTACCTCCTCAGGATCACTATAAGATACATTTCCAAGTGGGATACTGGATGCATTCTGTGTCTAGTGCACATGCATATCAATGAGTGCACGCTGGCAGCATGCAGTTCACAGCTGGACAGTCTGTATGCTAGCGAGGCTTATTATGAACATAGTTTAAGACCGTTATGTTTTTCTAGTATAAAAGGATGTACTTCATTATATTACGTTTCTGCTTTTCTCCAGGAGCTAAAGATCTCCCCATTTTTATCCTCACAACAATCCTGTAAGGTAGGTTAGGCTGAGAGGAAGTGATTGGTTATCCAGTGAGAAATGGTATTCCTCAGGCAGCAAAATGGCGTGTATGTGTCCGTCCTGTTTGGCTGTTGTGTCTGAATGAGGCAGCGAGGCAGTCTCTGTTTCTTTCAGTGTGTGTGTGTGTGTGTGTGTGTGAGAGAGAGAGAGTGAGTGAGAGAGCGTGAGAGCGCTTCAAAGTGTGTTTATGTTTTCTGTGTGCTGTGTGCTGTGAAAGGGGAAGCTTGTATTTGTATTTGAGTTCCCTACCATGGAAGAGATATTTGTATTTTGCTTCCAGATGATTTCCACTAAAATATATAGTAAAAAATGTTTTTGCATTAGTGTTGTACATTGTTGATTGTGTGTGCATACATGCACGGATGTGTCTGAGTTCAGTCAGTATTGGAGGCAAGGTAGGGGGCCCACCACAGATGGCTAGCTCCAGGGCCCATCATGGCCTTGATCCAGCCCCGGAAGTGTGTAGATATTTGTAGAAGGGAGTGCAGCAAAGTGATATTTATATTGTTAGCAAGAACGGCTGAATAACTGAGTCCACAAAGTGAAAGCATGACAAATCAAACTTTACTTGGTTGCAAACGGCACCACAAACATGGACACAAGAACTGCTTTTCTTTCTTGAACAAAAAACGACCTGGTTAAAGTAGCAAAAACTCCTTTGGCTCTGCCTTGCTAATAGTCAGTGTTCTCTGCATATATATAGCTGCCTTGAGCGCCATTTTTTTTGTAGAAATGTGTGATACAAATCAAATCAAATCAATCAATCAATCAATCAAATATCCAGGGGAGCTAATTAGCTCTGCACCTTGGGTGACCCCTGCTATTATATCTCTAACACTGTAAGAGCAGGTTAACCCTTTGGTGAAACTTCCTATTAGGGTGATCTCCTGCCACTGTTATTCCAACATATATATCCATCACATAGTTGCACTGTGGTGTCCAGAAGGTGAAACCATTGTGTGGACTAGTTCAGACTCAAGTTGATGGTGGAGTAGAAGTCACTGAAGTTAGTTTCTGGGCCCAATTCAATATGCTGGTGGTAACCTACGAAGCCCTTCATGGCTTGGGGTTTTATCTAAAAGACCGCCTCTTTTTATATGTTCCTGCCCATGCAGCCCCCCTGAGATCATAATCTGAGGCCCTGCTTCAATCTCCACACACTGTGATTCAGTAGCTGGCTACTTGTGGGCATGCCTTTTCTGCAGTGGCCCCAAATTCTGGTATACCCTTCCTAGAGAGGTTCAGCTGGCTCCTACTTTGTTAGTGCAAGGCAAATACCTTTTTATTCTCCAAGAACTTTTAAAAGTACCATAACCATGGGGGTGGCACACACCATGAGAAAATACTTGCTTGGCACTGGGAAGAGGGGCTGCTCCTTCCATCGTAAGACAAGTCCCTGGTCCCTGGCTATAGGAGTGTACTCCAGATTTTCTCCCCCAGATTTTGTTGGAAAACATATAGATTGTCTTTATATATTAGAGCCTCTCAGAAAACTGCATTGATTGGAACCCCTGAGGGGAAAAAGCAGTGTTTCTTACATGTAATGTTCATTTTGACTAACCTTTATTTATGCATGCGTGCATTTATTTATTTATTTATTGTCCCATTTATTTAAACACTTCAGACATTACATTTCAACTTACCTTAGAGTTTTGAAAGCAGCTCAGTTTTCCCTAGTTTGCATAAATATCTGCATTTCCCAAGTCTCCACAGGTAGGGAAGGTGAGTGGGCAGATCACATATAAGCAAGCTTTTTGGAAAATGGACAAAACAAAGACCTAAAGATGGACCATAGGCTACAACCCTATTTGGCCAAAGGGGTCAAATTAAATCAGAGAGTCTTACACCATGTCTGAATGAAGACAAGAAAAAATAACAGTGTAAGCCACCCCTCACGCTCAGTGAGACAGAGCTTTCAGGCTGAGGTGGCAGAACTACCACATGAGCTACAAAGGACCACAGCAAGGTCAGGGAGGAGTCAAACAACCCACAAATTAAGGTTGGGAGGATTCTCATTCTGCCCATACCTCTTTCAGAAAAAGACTACCACACACTTTCAGAACAGCGCAGCACACGAACACTGGGTTGGGGAAGGGAAGGTCAAAGATAATTTCTCCCCTAGTACCTGCACGTACTTCATTCCTAACACAACTGTCTGTGTTGGGTGTGGGTGGAACTGCTTTGCAGTGGTTCTGCCCATATAGGGATGGCCATTTCCAGAAGGTGGTGCTGAAGGATTCCTGCTCAACATGCAACTTCTTGTTTTCAGGGCCTCACAGGGTTCCATCGTATCCCCCATGCTGTCCAACCACATGCTGATGGCATGCAACTCTGTTTCTCCTTCTCTTCGGAACCAGGTGAGGTAGTAAGTATGCTATGCCAGTGTTTTGGAAGGGGTTGAACTCTCCCTGAAGGACCAGGTTCATCGCTTGAGGGGGCTCCTGGATCTATCACTATCATTAAAAATTCAAATGTCCTTAGTGGCATGGAAAGCCTTTTACCAGCTTAGGCTGTTATCCCAGCTTCACCCCTGAAGATGGATAACTTGGCTGCAGTGATCTACGCTCTAGTAACCGCCTGTTTAGGCTACTATAATGAATTCTATGTGAGGCTGGCTTTGAAGGTTGTCTGGAAACTACAGCTGGTACAAAATATGGCCGCAACAGTTTTGACCAGGACCAGGTGATGTGAACATATTATGCTAGTCCTGCCTCATGTGCCCTCATCTGCTGCCTCATCTGCATTGGTTTCCAGTTTGTTTCTGAGACCAATTCAAAGTGCTGGTTTTGACTATAAGGCTCTTTATGGCTTCGGACCTCAATACCTGATTGAATGTCTTCTCCATTTTGTGCCTGCCCATGTCCTAATGTCATCTACAGAGGCCCTCCTGTGTGTTCCCCTGCTTTCTGAAGTTCAGAAAGTGACCACTAGAAAGAGGGCCTTCTTGGTGGTGGCCTCTGGTTATGGAATGCTCTGCCCAGGGAAGCTAACATAGCACCAACGTTCTGTGCCTTTTGGCACCATTAAAATACTTTTTTTTGGTGTTCTTCTAGGCTTTTAAAACCTGTTATTTTAACTCCTATGGTGTTTTGGCAATTTTAGCTCTTGTATTTGTTAAGTAGTTTTAGTTCGTGCAGTATTGTACCACATTGGCTTTTGTACTGTTTTTTTATTGTGATGGCACTGCATTGTTTTTCTACTGGTTTTACTGATGTTTTCCGTCTTCTTTTAGCTTTCGGCTAGATTTTATTGTATTGTCTGGTTGTTGTTTTTTAAGATGATACTATGACACTTACATAATTTATTTGATAGGCATCTCATAAATGGGAATATAAATTAATAAATATACTCACTTTCTTTAATGGTATATATAATACTAAACATGGATTTGTTGCTTTGAGCACAATATATTTGTTCATAATCAGAAGAATTTAAGAGAGTGTGTGTGATGTATTAGTTAGAATGTTAGATTTAGATGTGGGAGAACTAGGTTCAAAATCTGCTTAGCCAGGAAACTCCCTGAGTGGCACACCTTCTCAGCCTCACCTGCTGCAAAGGGTATTAAACATGATAATCCCAAAATGCTGTCCTGAGCTTCCTTGGAGGAACTAATATGATAAATAAAAGGAGTCTTCCTATAACCAGATTTCCTATGAAAAAGGAATGTCCCTTAAATCTTTGGAGAGAAAGTGACAGCAACAACCAGGGCTTTGGGAAGAACATTTTATTGCTAAGCATATCCTTGAACAAAAAGGCAATTATGAAAAGAAAATAACAGGAGAAAAAAGAATGGGTGGAGGGAAGGGGAAAAAAAGAAGAAGCAATAACGGCACAATAACTTTAAAGAAAATCTTCAAGGTTCTGTCCATAAAACAATAGGAATATGATAGAAGCCAACATACAGAAATGCACATGTTCCCCAAAAACTGTCCAATAGAAACAGACACCAACAAAATAAAAATAAAAATAAAGAAACAGAAAAGTGGGTTTTCCCTAAATTAAAAAAAGGATAAAGAAAGAAAGCAGAAAATCATTTCACAAGACTCCAAGACTCCAAGAACAGCAGCAATCTTTTACAGACATCAAGATATAATCAACTCCATATATGTTCAGCCAGATAGGTTGTCTAAAGTCGTGCTTTCATACCTTTTTAAAAACTTGTCTTTGTTTTTTTTTTCTCTGTTGTAGCGTAAAAAAATAATTAAAAAAAACAAACAAACCTCACACACACTGAAAAGATTTGTTAGCCAGGTAAGCCTCTTCTCAAACCATCTGAGAAGGCTGCCTTTTTTTTATTTTGTTCTCATGTGCGTGTGTGCATTGGATAACACTTCTTCAAAGTCAAAGATTCATGCGACTTATAAACACCAGCAAGAGTAGATTTCTAAACCTAAACAGCTGATTAGATTTCATCTGTACACAGAAAAATTGTACATTTCTAATATTCCAGAGTCCTCTAAGGGTTTTTTTGTGTGTTTTCCCCTGTCTCTTTCATTCTCTCTGTCTCTTTTTTGCTTTAATTTTTTTTTTTTTTGCACATGATTTTTGTGGCCGAAAAAACCACCCAGTTTTCCCCCCCTGTACAGTAAGTTGCTCTCTTTCAAAATAATGGAAGAAAAAATAAACAAACAAACAAAATTAAGTACATTGAATATGAACAACAACCCAATAAAATCTCAAAGCATTATGTACATCAAGTACCCATCTAGAAATTACACCAGCCAAAAAGAAATTGTAGTAAAATATGTAAACAAAATCTTATTTTTTATCTTAAAATCTTTTTGACACAGATAACTGTGACAAAGTTTAAATGCACACTCTCTTCACATTTTTAAAGTTTAGCTTTTTGTTGTTTTGTAAAAACAATTTTCTTTACAACATTCTCATTTCTATTAAGACTTTAACAGCATTTCTGTTCCAGTCGTCCCATCAAACATACCATGATAAATATATCTGTATATATATATATATATATTTATATATATTATACTATTAATAAGCTCCTTTATTTTTTATTTCTGTGTGTCATAGAGACTTTTTAAATTTATCTTCTTTCATATAAAAGAGAAGGAAAGGGGAGAATAGGGCAAATGGAAGGACAGCGAATCAGAAATGTCAATCTACAAAATTAAATCATTACATATGAAACACACCTTCATGATCTTTAAAAAACAACAACCCACCCCTATTTTGTACTCCTCCATTACAAGTTTTTGGCTTGTGTGACATTTTGTGGTTCTTGTCACTGGTTGAACTCATTATAATCTCTCCCCCCCCCTTTAACTATTAGTTCAATTGATTACTATTGTTTGCATTAATGCATTGCCATCAGCCAAGGAGCCAGAACTCAGAGAATGGCTCCCTTATTTTTGCTTGGTCTATTCAATTCAGAATGGCAAAGTATTTTTGTTTTGCTTCATTTGGTTTCTAAATCCTATTTTTCATAGCTTATCTGTGCTAATGTATATACTAAATGGTAGTCAAATGCAGCCAGTGTCCCCTAATCAAAGAAGAATCATTGTCATCTCCTTATGACATCACTTACAAATACTAGAACCAGATCTTGGGGGGTCCAATTTTCCATGACCATCTTTCTCAGCGCCATCACTGCAACCCCATTTTTTTAAAAAAATGTTAACAACTTACTGCAGACAACAGATTCAAGAGACAACACAACCTGATATGTAGAGCAAACACCGTGGTAGAATTTGAGTTCATATATGGCAATAGTCTCTCTTTATTACATGTTTTTCCCCCTAGGATTTCTTCTTGACTTATTTTCTGGCTCATTCTCCCAAAACCTCTCAAAGAAAATGAAAAAAACTCAGACAAAAAACATAATGAAAACCCCAAACCATTTATTTTTCTTTCCCCCCTCACATCTTGAAAAATGATACGTAGGCTGGACATGGCCAGATCAGTTGTTCTATTTTGTTTATAACATTTGTATTTTTTTTCTTTTTTCTTTTTTTGTGTTATTTTTTAAAATAATTAAACTGAAAAAAATTAGCGTACAGTCAAAGATCATGAACATCATTAAAGACTCACTTGGAGATACGAAACAAGTAAGCCATGAAGTCTTCTGCCCTTGCAGAATAGTTCAGCTGAGGAGGAGGTCTGAAGGCTTTAAAGTCCGCCAACATGGTAATGCTGCATAGGCCTTCTTCAGAGTGCCAAGTGTGCTTTATAATACAGTAGGGCAGAGTTTGGGGACTCCAAGTGATGACTGAAAACTTAGCAGTCAACAGCTGAATGTTTATTCTCAATATTTGTTTTAAACCACAAACGGTAGCTCCCAATCTCGTTAGCTGTAACAGTTTTGATTCAGTTATATCTCATTAAGTATTTATATATTTATATATATAAATAAGTATTTATTTTTTACACGTAATATTCTTTGTCCTTGTTTTTCTGTTTCTTGTGGCCGCTCTTTGTGCTCTGCTGCTTCTCCTTCATGAGCGTGCCATTGCTCTGGGCCGAGTTGCTGATGTAGTTCCGCGTCTCATCCACCTGATAGGACCCCTCGTCCCTGTTCCTGTACTTGTACATGGCATACAGGAGGATCAGGATGCAGAGGGCGGCAGCAGCCACAATGCCGACGACCATCCCCGTTGTGCTGCTCGACTCACGGACCACCTCTGAGGCCCCCGGAACCCGTCTGATTCCTGGCTCCGTGGGGTTTGCTGTGGGCACATTACGGAACATGGGGGAAGTTATTAGCGGGCTCTTCAGTTTTGTGCTGTCTAGCTCATAGGCAGTGGGCAACGGAAGCAAGACTATGTCAGGCTGGGGTTTGAGGTCACGGTTATTCATGTTGCCGGCTGGCAATTTGGGCACCATCCCAGTCGAGGACGAAGCTGTGGAGCGGATCAGCTCAGGGGACAAAGCTGTGGTAGTAGTCCTACCAGTATCGGAGACTTTGTTAGGTCTAAAGTCCTTGGCTTCCCACTTGGGTGCGTGTGCTTTGTAGCCACCTTCGAAGATTGAAGTGGAAAGACTCTTATCTGTTACCAAGGAGAAGGTGGTGTAAAAATCTTCATCATCAGTAGGGGGTAGGTTAGAGTCAAAGGTTTCCCCTGAGCCATACCCAGATATCACCAAGCCATCATCATCACAACCATCGCTGCCTTGGTCCGACAAGCAAGGTAACCCCGCCTCAGAGGTCATGGACAGGGAATCTTTGGTGGTCTCAATAATGGTGAGGAGGGGGCGGAAGGTAGTGGGGAGTGTAATGAAAGGTGCACGAGTAGCAATAGGAGGGATATCTAAAGGGTCTTCTACAAGAAGAGGGATAACTAATTCACCTCCTGTTCAGAAAAGAAAAGAAGAAAAGTTAGTACATCAGAAAAGGTTAGTGCAACATGTATTCACCTGCATCAAAGTGTGTGTGTGTGTGTGTGTGTGTGTGTGTGTAGTTTAAAATATCAAGCTAGCAGGATTTTTTTGTCCTTATCTATCCCAATGAGCACAATCTTTCTGGGGCTCTCTGTAGTCTTCTTGCCCACCTTGTTCTGGTGAAGGAGAGACCAGTTCTGCCCTCTTTTGAACTTGGCCAAGGCAGGGTCTATGTGATTTGGTTTTTGAAAATACTCTCAAAGTGACTTGCAGAATTTAAATGTATGTTTCTTCTGTTTAACTAAATACTTGAAGCTTTTTTGGGGAATGGATGCATCATTATATTGTCTAGTTAGACTGTGGCATATGTTTTCTGAGGTGTGTGGTTTTTTCATTGTCCCCCCTCCCCAATATATCTAGTTTCCTCAAATGGGGCAGAGCTGGAGGTCTTGGATGAAATGCAACTCTAATTCCAATATTTGCCATTTGCAGCTAGAGTAGGAATTTACATCAGTGTAAAGCAAGTGTTTGATTTATAGTGTTCCTTAAAGAGTGTGTGTGTAGAGAATTCTTGTCACATTTCATTCACAGTTGTCTGATGAATTTCACATTGAAGCCTTATTGAAAGGAATAGGAGTTGTACTTAGTGGATTGTACTGAAACCTCTGGGAAAGATGGAGGGAATTGGTCCCTACTTTGAAGTTTGTCTGTTCATTGTAAATCATTGTCAGGGTGGAAACTGAGCCGATAGAACCCCAGAGCAGTTCTGATTCTGAGGAGGATCAGCAATCTGTGGGAGAGGAGCCAGCTCATCCCTCACAGGCACAGCAGCTGGCAGAGATTCCTCCTGCCAGCATTCCTGAGATAGACAGTGATCCTAGCAGTGAGAAAGTGCAGGAGGGGGACTTACTAGATGCTCGACGCAGATGCAGGGAGCGACGAGCGATGGAGGGCGCGGAAAGGAGGCGTAGCGCTCGTTTGGCGTGCAAGCAATGGCTGCCTCCCGTGGACCCAAGGGAAAGAGGGAAGATCTTTCCCTAGCCCATAAGTTCAGGGTCTGCAAGTGACTCTCCTTCAAATGGGGACCAACTGCCTAACCCGGAGCATAGGCTACTCTGCTGTTCACTGCTTAGTCGCTGGTGATTAGCATCTGAAAGAGTTATTAAGTTGTAAAAGGATTAAAGCCTTGAAAAGAATCCTTTTGTCTGTGTTCTGAGTTGGCTATTGGAGTAGACTGAAAGAGGCCACTAGGGTGCTCCTGACAATCATGTTGCCTACATAATTCTTACTCAGTTTTACCTCTCAAACTGAATGAGGAAGAACATCCTAATACTGCTGTGCATTTGCCTCTCTCACACACACCTTTGACACTCCTGCGCATGACCAAAAACAAATGAGTAAATATTGAAAGAAAATAATCCTGCCCTAATTATCATTGACAAGCTGTTGGCTGATTTGGGGCCTACAGAGGCAAAGGTCAGGCCTAGAGGCCTGGAGTTTTTTGGGGGGAGGGGGTATCCCTGAGAGGAGTAGTTTCATTTCCTCAGTTGAGTTTCATGTCTTCAGGTTTGAAACAGTATGTTGGGTTTGAGGGAAGGAGAGAGAGAGCTAGTGAGAGGGAGACCAGAGGGAGAAAGACCAGAGACTCAGAAAGACCAGAGCATGAAGAGAGAGCAGGAAGACCCAGCCTGAAACTTGTGTTTTTGCAACCTTTATTTTATCTTAATGCCTGTTGTATCACTCAGCTCTATTGTGTAAATACCTTTAGTTGTAATGTGCTTGTTTTAATTTACAAGTAAACTGTTGTGGTTAACACCCAAGTGTCTGAACTGCCAATCACCCATGTCTACAGTCTAAACCCCACGTTATTGGGAAGAGGAAGTTTAAAAGAAGGAAGGTGGGACTCTTAAGGAGGCAAGAGATACTGAAGGGGTTGCTCAGGGGGTCTAGGTCATACTCATAAGGGGATTCCTGAAACTGATCTTCTAAAAACAACACCACCAGTTTAAATTATATATCTTTGGGCAACAGATATTTTAAATCATCCTTTGTTGGTGTGGAAGGTGAAAATGTAATTTCAGACCCTTAATAACATATTTACCCTCAGTTCAAGCATTTAAGATTGGATATAGGTTGTGGGCTATAGTTATCCCATAGCTTTCAGTAGGGGTCAAATAGTGGAATAAGGGGAGTCAATGGAAGTTTCTGTACTGAGTTTAGAAGACAGCCTAATGAGAGGAAAGCACTCTCGTACACAGTTGCTTCATATGTACATGGTTGCTTGATACACCTATCAAAGAAGGTGGGTTCTAATGAAGGACATGAATAAGGCTTTTTGAAAATGCCATTTATTTATTAGTCCAAAATAATGTGTTCCTGTCACAATAAATGAAGATGGAGATTGTGTTAATTCAGGAGCAAATATTTATATGATATTTTGTAGAGGTTTGTGATCTGCCTCCTGACTCTCTCTCCCTCTCTCTCTCTTCAATCTTTGTAATCTAGAGCATCTCAAAAGCTACTCAACAGAACGGATCAATTATAGAACGAAATATTTAGATACCAATCTAAGTACACCTCAGTGCCTGCTTAATCCCAGCCACTAAAGTTAGCTGAAACAGGAAATGGAAGTTTGGGTTTGGGGTTTATCTCTACAACTGGAACAACAGCCAACAAGAATAGCTATTTATGCTACTTAAAATTTAAACTTTAAAAAGACGATTAATTCATGTGTTTTCTGAATAGAAATAGTTTCTATTGAATATTTTTTATACTTCTTATTTTGTGATTTTATTTTTATGGTATGATTTTTGTTCTTTTATAATATTATTTACACCACCCTGGGAACCCTTGTGGATGAAGGGCAGCTTATACAGTTTTATATATATAAAAAAAATATATTTAAGCTCATTGTGTGGGCTTCACCATAGGAGACATACTCAGCCAGTCTTAGCGATCATGTTGGAACATAAGGGAGCAAGAGCAGTTACATGCAGCGGGCTGTGGATTTCTGAAATCATACCCCTAAGTGAATGATGGATGATAGAAGTTGTCCCCCAGGGGACCTTTTGGATGTCCAGTCAGGTCTGGTAAGGATCTAGAAAGTTATTCCCATGTGGACATGCAAGACTTGGGCAAGTGCCACTTCTGTTGCCTCGGCTACCTTTGCTGCCTCTGTTACCTCTTCATCTACTATCACCCCTACCTGGAATCTCTTGGTCCAGGCAGATGATCAGATCCTGATGTAAGTCAGTGATGTCACTGAGTTGCATTGGTATGCCAGGCATGGACCTGTGTCTAATGAAGTCTGTGCAGTGTTGTTGCTGCCAATGAGGTGGAGAGGAGGATGAGCAGTTGCAGTAGCAGCAGTGAATCCCAGGACTGGAAGATGACAGAGGAGATGGTGGTGGCTCATAGCTGGCCAATCATATAAGGAATGGGCTTTGAAAACAGCCCAGACATTGAAATATAACACATTTGGTAGCCAGACCTAGCTTGTTAGTCAAGTAACGGCAGTTCATTTCCCTAACGATCTGACAGATTTTTCCTGTCCTTAATACAGGTGCACTCTCCAAGACAGGGAGATAAAATAGTAAACGTCTCCCTAAATCAATGTCAATAGTGTTTTAGTAAGGTCAATAAGATTATGAATGTAAGTTTGTCTGCAACTTCCTATCTTGAAGGAAGATGTTGCTAAACATCAGGTTCTGTCTGATTTTACCAACCAAGACAGACACGGATCTACCTTGACTGAGTCCCTCCAAACGTTTTCTACATGTCAGTGGGCAATAATAAAAACTCAAGTGGATGGAAAATGGCCCTGGTTCAGACATTTGCTAGGCACTGATCCTCCTTGTATTGTGTAGGAGCAGCTGTGTGCTCCTCCACCATGCACATAATATAATCTCTGTGAGGTTTTTGCGCCCCTTTTAACCTGAGCAGTTATCTTTGAAAGCAAGCGGGATGGAACAAAGGTTCATTGCCCTGCCACCTCAGAGCATGAAGTCAGAGCCTCTAAGGCCAACAGATGAAACTCTGCCTCCTCATCAGCAAGCTCCATAGGCAACCTTTATAATTCATGCCAGAGCCCAGCCCTCACTATGAAGGCAGGAGTCAACTTAGGCCCCACTCTGTTCTAACTCCCCTCCCTACCATCACTTTAGGGTAGACATGGGCTTCTGACTTGGTGAACAGCAGCTTGCTCCCCCTATTGTGAGTCAGGGACTCCATTTGTCTGTTGGCAAAATGCCTTGATTAATATGAACTCTCTAAGAATCACACAGATCATGATGCCACCTGTTCAAGGCAGTTTGGAGCACCTGATTCAAATGTAATATCATGGCCCAATCTAACCATCAGTAGTCATAATGCGTAAGGCCCACTGAAACTACTGGGACTTAAATTAGTTTCAAACAACTGTTCCACTGGTTCAATGGCACTTGGTTATGGCTAACTGTAACTGGATTGGTGTGCAGTGGGAGGGAAGAGTATGTGCCCATTCCTCCATTTTGCGAGGAGAATCAGTTCAGTAAGTGTCTAAACTTAGCCTACCCTGGTTCAAAATCTGCCTCTGAAGTCAAACTAGAAGTCCTCAAGGCAAGCCAAATATAGATTATTTTATCTTCAAAACAGTTGACACTAAATAAATTACCTAAACAGGTCCATTGAGTGATGCAGTTAGGACCTGCATGCTTTGAACAAGATGCATACCCTCTTCTTGCTGAAAACACAGTGGTCATGGCCACAGTAGCCATGTTTGAGCCCTTGGAATAACCCTAGTTCAGAAGTCACAACACAATATTCAGCTGAACTCATCCTTGTTTGTACCCGTTAAGTGATCTCTCTTGTTCTTTGGACCTCCAGTTCTCTTATTTTGGTTTTTACTCCTTTTAAAATGTTTAATCTATTGTCGAGATTGTGATTATTCATACTCATGCGCTTTTTGAAGGCAGAATTGAGATAAGCTTTTAAGTAAAAAGAACACTAGAGAAGTAGCAGGGTGAATAAATCAGAAAAAAACATTAGCATGAAATCAAACTTCCTTTTGAGTGTGGAATTCAACTTCCTGAACAACATTCAAGGCCTGCTGAGGGTGCAGCTTAGCCACCACTACATAATGGCCATTTTACTATGCCATCTGTGACTCACAATTGGAGTCATAGGTTTGGCAGTTTTTAATTGCCCATCTAAAGGATCTGAAGTGCCTTTGTTATTAAAATCTCCTGTGCTTATAAATGGATTTGGTGTGCAGCTGATCTGCCACTTTACCCAAGGCGACTGTCTTTGCTGAAGGAAATAATCTAGGCTATTTTGCAATCAGCTGCTTGGATGTGTCTCCTCCTGAACACAAGGACACAGAAACTTTCTGTAGTAAAAGGCAACCCTTTCATTTCAGGTGTTACTTGCATTTAAGTTTGAGATATTATTCAAGGATTATTTTTCTTTTACCTTGAAATAAATGTTCACAGCCGGGGCCTTAGCACCGCAGGCTGAATGAAGAGGAGTAGATTCCATGATAAAGGGCTGGGGCTGGGGGTGTTCTTTAGAAATGTCTTTATTCATTTGAAAAATTAATCTCACAAAATATTTATGGAACAGCTTCACAGGGAGAGGAGGCTCAGCTATTGACAATGAAGTGAGACATAGGTAAAAAAAGCTTTTTAGGATGGATGGCACACTGTGCATAAGGAAGAAGCTAAGAAGCCTTGAAGGTAATGCCAAGAGAAATCAAATTAATGTTAAAGTTTGGGGCAAGGGTCCAAAGAGAAGTTCCATGCATGGCCCTCTTCTGCTTGCTCTCTTCTGACTGTAGATCTTTACAGTGCATGAACGAGCCTCCAACTTTTGAATGCTGAGATAGGAAGGGGAAGGGTCAGAATCCAGATGGGGCATACAAAAATGCCGCATGCATCACTGATATCCTGGTCTATGATTCAGCATTCACATTGCTAATAAGCTTCATTTGATACTGAATTAAGAAAGACCTTGGACTCACTCATGCTGACAAGGAGCATCGCCCTCCGAAATCGGCTTAATTCTTGCTACCCTGCTCATCGTTTTTGTGAATGCTTATTTAGTCAGAACATGAGTGGGAGTACCCAAGGGAATCCAAGGAGAGCCAGAGGCAGCCCATGAACATCTTAAATAGCTGAACCAGGGTACTAATTAAGAATGTCTGTGATGGAAATCAGTGACTTGCCTGTTTGCAAACTATCCAGAAGCTGAAAAGTACTGTAAGTCAATCACATATAGCTTGAACAGGAAGTCTTTGTTCATCTGGCGAACAGCAGAACTGAAATGCATGGAATTAAGTGTAAGAATCTGGGGAAGTTCCAAAGGATAAGAGAGCCAGTGTGGTGTAGTGGTGACAGTGATGGACTGGGAGCCGGGAGATCTGGGGTCTCTAGTCCCCGCTTGGCTATGGAAGCTCACTGGGTGACTTTGGGCCAGTCACAGACTCTAAGCCCAACCTACCTCACAGGGTTGTTGTTGTGAGAATAAAACGGAGAGGAGGAGGATAATGTAAGCCGCCTTGGGTTCCTTGCAAGAGGAAAAAAGGTGGGATAAAAATGCAATAAATAAATAAACAAACAAACCAACAAACAAATGAGACCTGGCTCTATCACGAGTGCAGCTGCCCCATACTTTAGCTTCAGTCTGGTGTGACACATCTAGTATTGTACTAGTGCTGGCAGAGCTGGAGAAGGTACTGAACCCCACTCCTTTCTTTAAGCATTTTGCTTCACAGCAGCTATGGAGGATAGTGACAAGATGAACTGGCCATAAATAATAGCAACTGTGAACTAGAGGTTTTTTTGTGGGAAGTATGGAGGAGCCATCCCTACTTGCCAGGCATCAAGACTGTTCATACTCCCACTATCTGCCTATATCAACAATTATATGTATTTTTGGAATAGTGTGGTAGCTGCCTCCTCTGCGATATATCACACACTAGACTGGTGACATGTAGGATTTCCACTGTAATCACGTGGTGGGAATTACCTGCACAGCAATTGTGTCAGTTAGGTGATGTGTAAAGCTGGTCATAGACATTTTGTACCTGAAGTGAAAAGCAAAAATGGCGCCCCTACCTATTCACCTTTTTATAACACAGGGAGAGGGTGCAGCTAGAAAAATGGTCTCTGGAATCTCTTGCCAAAAGCAACTGCTTCATCTTGCTTCATGGTAAGACCAGCCCTGCTTATAGTTTGGCAGCACAAGCCAGTCCTTAAGATCTGCATTGCCACTGCTTGTCTAACTCCCAGAAAGAACCTAATGAACATTTCACAGATCATCTATTTAATGGTTTCCAGCCTGGATTCAATGGAGATGAGCTTCCTTTCCTTTTGCTTCCAAGCACCCATGACATCTTTCAAAGAAAGAATTGAGGTTTCAGAATATATTTTAAGATCTGCCAGTCCAGATCCAAAGAAGGCACAAGAGCTCTTCTAAGTTTTGTTCTAACAAAACTCTTAAATCTCACCTCTTCCCTTTCCCTGCCTGGTTTGTACTTCCAGCAGAAGGTCACACATTTATTGTAATGATTTGTGCTGACAACAGAGTGCTTTCAGGATGAAATAGAAAGGAGCAGTTAAAATGGCTTCTTCTGCTGCATTAGTGATGCCAGATCAGCTTCCATTTGGCCAGATAAAAATGCAACAGATATAATGAGCAATCCATTCTGAGAGGATTGAAGTTTGCCTGGTGACAAACCATAGTCCAAGAAAACACAAATATCCAAGATATACTTTGAGATTTATTTTTTCTTTCTCAAAATAAGCACTTCATCCCATACTCCTTAAAGTTAGCATTTTAAAATCTGGGGCATATACTTGTTTGATAGGGTTGTGCTTTCCTTCAAATTAGCAATATCACTGGGGACATAAAAGGTTCATTTTAGCGTTGAAGCCTGCCCTGCATTTTGCTTTATGAGTGTATTTATAGATATATAATTCATATATCTGGGGCTGATCTCCAGTAAGGGCCCTTCTGACACTGGAAAAGATGGAGTATTGAAAATTTAAACTTTTCTGAACTGTGAGGATGTTGTGAGAGAATCATGAATCTATAGGGCATGAAGTGACCAAACTTGGGTGTGGAGCAGGATGAAGAAGAGAAGCTGCATCCTCTCCATTGCTCATTTTTATGACCAAGATAGTTTCACTGGTTAATTTAATAATAATAATAATAATAATAATAATAATAATAATAATATCTCATTCAAAGTCTCATGATGAATAAAAAGGGACTACAACATTCCCCTCTGTCTCTTCCAGATGTGTCAGAAAAGCTTTTAAATGCCAGCCAAAAAGCCCAGCACATCCTCAGGTATTTGAATTTCAACATCTAAAGACTCCCATTTGCATTTCATGTTTATTTCTTTTCGCTGCAACTCAGGTGCACTTTTAGGGAGAAAATATTCTGCTTTGGAAAAGAACTACAAACACTCCTTTTTCTTTACTGTTTTTTTTTTTTTTTTTGAGATACAAGTTTGTACTAAAACTCTCTTCCCTCCCCAATTCTTACTCCCCCAAAAAGAAAAAAGAAAAGGGCAATGCATTTTTAAAGTCCTCCAGAGATTTGCTTCCTTGTCAGTTCGTTGTGGGCAAAGAGGTGGGATGGGGATGTTCAAGCCACTGGGTTTGAGCTGCTGGAAACATGATGCTAATATGAAGTTGCCTTAGCACTGGAGCATTTTTAATATTCTTTCACCTCCCTGCTATCTCATTTAATTGAAACTGACAGGCAATACTACAAGGAAGGGACCTTGCTCTTCCATTGTGGAAAACCTTACCTTACTGCTTGATAGATATTAGGTCCCTTAACTTCCTTTCAGGAAGACATTTGTTCCCATATAACTCCTACAAAATCACATTCATTTCAAATGTACTGAATTAAAGGTGTAGCTTTAAAGGGAGCTAGAGAGAGGCTTCTAGAGACAGCTTCTAGACAGCTATTAGAAGTATGGAACTGGGGAGCAAAAGGATGTTAGTAGCTTAGTTTACTTCATAGCCCAGAGCTCTGTGTTTTTCAACCTGAATCTGTAGCCAGCAGAAAAGTGAACATTTATATACCATTAGTGAGGGAGGTAAGGTCCGGCTGTACCATTTGGCAGTATGAAGAAGTCACTTCAGGTGGCAGATGCTAGGAGGTGGCAGCAAGGTGTTGAAGGAGAGATCTGTGTGCTATGTAGCCTGCTCTGCACCCCCTAAGTTAGCCTGCAGCCTTCCAGCGCAGGGGAAGATGCTCTCCCATCATTCAGTGTTAAAGACAGATTCATCGAGTCTGCTTTTGTAGATGGAATGGGAGGGGGAACCATCTTGTTCTTCATCCCAGGCAGCAAAACGTATTGGGCTGGCCGTGCCTATGGATGTATACCCCTGTTCTTTGATTCCCACAGAGCTCTCAGTTTTTCTCCTGCATAGTCTTAGATGCCCTCGTTTTTAGGAACTGCAAGTATAAATTGGATGTGCATCCGAATGCACAATGATATTGTGGATGTTCCCTATTGCTTTCATTTTGGATGCACATTCAGATGTACAGCCCCAGTCTTAAACCCTTGGCTAGCTTACTCAAGAGTTTGTACATCCATTCTCTAGTAATATTTTTCCTGACAGAAGGTAAATTAGGTAGAATCAGGTGCTGCCCACACCAGCAGAACTACAATATCCCTACTGGAAACCTGATGTTAATTATGGCATCCCTGTTGGAGCTATTCTTCATCAGAAATCCACTGGGAGTAACTATGTGGGCACCATTAGTACATCTTGACTAAAAAGGCATCCCACAATGTGCCTGGTATTCATTCATTCATTCATTCATTCATTCATTTCATTTCATTTCATTTCATTTCATTTCATTTCTATACCGCCCAATAGCCGAAGCTCTCTGGGCGGTTCACAAAAAATGAGATGGCATTGAAAATGAGACCACTTACATTCCTTTACAATGAGGAGTGTCTTTATACATGGGAAGGGCAATCCTATGGTGGCAGGAGAGGTGGAGGAGCTGCCCAACCCCAAGTCTGCTGGTCTTGTGCTGACAGGACAGAAGGTGGGGACAATGGGAAAGAAAATAAGTATGCCAGCTCCTGGGCTGGTGTACTTTCCCTCCTCCATTCCAGGGGCATATTAGAAGAATGGGAGGGCTTCAGATGTGGTGGATCCAAAGTCTCCTCTGAGATGCCCGTAGAATGCCCCCTTTTTGCTGTTACCGCCATTGTAGCACTGGCAGTGGAGCAGCAAGGGCAGCAGAGGTTTCTGCATCCAAATGGGTAGGTTTGTGAGGGTGAACGTCCCTTGCCACTATGGACCTCTCTCTCTCTTTCTCTGTCCTGTGGTCCCTGGGACACCCTTCCAAACACCATTAAAGTGATACAATCTATAGGTGAATGTGACTTACGTACATACATACTTGTAGGATGTGCTACCTGGTTAGCTGAGCTAATCAATGAATATTCATCGCAGATTGGACTGGCAAACTCATGCAATCTATTCTAACGTGGTAGACTTTGAATGCTGAGGGATCATTGATTTGTCCCCTCAATAATGGATTTTGTAACTTTTCCTGAATTTTGGTGAGCATCACTGAGACTTAGTGTAGACCAAGTTTAATAAAGAAACATCTCATTTTATTGCATTTGTCATTTAATTTGGTGATGATAACCCCGGTGATACTTTAGGTTATATACTAAATCTCATTGGAATAATGGTTAATGTCTTCCTAGCATGTGGTACCACGGTCTGCCACTTTTTTTCAATATGCAGATACAGTGGTTACTCCCATTTTCAACTGCATTGTTGGGGTGTGTGTGTTAGGATATGAGATGGCTGCTCCGTATCTTGCCTCGCTGTCCTTCACCCCATATATTTGCTAACAAGATATGTATTGGGCTGCTCTACTTGCCATTGTTGAATGTGCTTGGAGTGGAGGAGGCGGAGATGGCCGGACTGTTCATTGGTAGCTCAGGTTCCTGAGAGTGCTTAGGGCTTGATTTGAGCAAAATCAGATTGCTGAGGTTCATGAAACATGGCCCTATATAAATAGGATTCTGCTAGCTTTATCTGATTTGAATTAAGCCCTGCACATGGGTTGGCGGGGCGGGGGGGGGGGACAGAAGAGAAATCAGGTTTTATTTGTATCTTGCTTGATTGTATACATATAGGTAGAGAAGGTATCCCATCAATCCAACTATGTCAGCTGTGTGTAACAATTAGATTACACCAACCTGATGGCTAAATGGAAAATATTGTGGTCTTTGATCTGTTCCTCTTTACTAAATATTTTTTTTCTTAGATGCCATCTTTCTTTCTTTCTTTCTTTCTTTCTTTCTTTCTTCTTCTTTGAAAGTACTTTAAGTACAGCAACTACACATTACTAACCCATATGAATTACCTTTTCCAGATGATTAGCATTAGTTCTTCTGGCCAGTTTTCCTTATTGCATCTGATGCATACTATTGTTCTAACCTTTTAAAATATTCCATTGGTTTTGACTGAAGGAAGTTATCACTTCTCCTTTGCTTTACAGAAATCCATGCAGGAAAGAAGAATGTTGATAGCATAGGAGTCTGGACATAGAGAACTTGAAAATGTTATACTGGTGTGAATATTATGGTGCAATCTTCTACTTTCATTATAGTGTTGGATGGATTTGCGGAATACACTTGAGAGTATGTTCTTGACCAAAATAGAAGGGAAATTTAGAAAATAGGGTAAATCCTTTTGTAGGAACGCAACAACTGGATTTTAGGTCACAGAGGCTTTTTTGTCAAATGTAAGAGAAATTTCCTTAGTTCCTCTGTTCCTAGATTACCCACCAGCTTTATAAAATGTATAAAAGAAAGTTGTGTAAGAATGCTCTTGGACAGACAAAGCATATGGGTTAAAAAAGGAAGGGCTCTATTTGGGAGAGATTGCTTATGAATGGAAAACTAGCACTGTTTCTGTTACCCCTCCTACAAAAGTACAATCATGTAATTATCAACAATACACATTGAATGCAGATCATAAAAAGCCAATATTAAAACAAACATCTTGCAAAAATTAAGCCAAGAAATACATCTATAGAAAGAAAAATAATTTTATATTGAAAAATAACAAAAATTCACAGCAAAGTTTAAAACTCTGAACTAAAAGTAACAATAACAAGTCATTCACTTTACTGTAAAGGAAAAAGAGAAAATGCAAGATAACTGTAAATATAAATCATACAAGAAAAAAAAACACCAAAACATAATTTCTTTTTAAAAATTACTAAATACACATATAGAAATAGTCAGAAGAAAGCATCATACCACGTTGATTTCATATCGTCAACTTACATCAACAAATTGCCCGCATGTTTTTTGGCATGAAAGAAAAATTTATAAAAGAAAGTTGTGTAAGAATGCTCTTGGACAAGCAGAATTGCCACATCTGAGAAACTTTTTCTTTTTTGTATTTTGCTGTTGTTGTTTTTTTCTTTTTTCTTTTTTAAAAAAACTTTTTTAAATCAAAATGTGTATTATTTTCATTGTTTTTAAATATAATATTTACGACAAAGGGTGATACAGGGAGGCAACAACACATACATCCACACCACATAACATGAAAAGAAAAAAAATAATAATAATCCTGCACTGTAAACGAATTGGAACATTTTTCCTACTGTGTTTGTTGTTGTTGTTCATGTAAATTCAATATTTTTCTTTTTCTTTTAACAATAGTTCTTGTGTCATGATTTTTAAAATTAAAAAAACCCTGTACACCCTATCATTACAGAATTTGTGTTTGATTATTTTCATCTCTACAGATCAGAAGTGTAGTTCCCCAACCACTGTTTATATGCAATCCCAACACCAACGGAACTTGCACAAAAGCAGTGTTTAGCGGATCATACCTTCAGTGGTGTTTGAGATTCAACTTGTTTGCCTTTACTTTCTTTTTAAAATTGTTTGGATAGATACAGATATATAGATATATATATATAGATATATATATTTAAAAAAATCATTTATTTTCCCTATAATTTGGAGTGTGTGTGTTTTAAGGAATGGATGACTGCACATAAAATTTAAACGATGCGAAAGAAAGGGTGGGTGGGAGAATGAGGGGGGGGACTTATGGGAAGAAAAGATGCCTCAGGTGGATGGAGTGGGGGTGTACGATCTATGAGTGTACTGCACAGATGAAGATGATGGGAGTGAATGTGTAAGTCAGTTGCCATGTCCATGTAAGTGCGGAACGGAGTGATCTAGCAGCATTAGAGCTTCTGGCTGTAAGGAAGGGATGGGCAATATACAAAAACAAATGAGCATATTCATGCCCATCAACGAAAAGAAAGAACAGAACTCTAACATTGACAATCTCACAAACCCTAAGCTGCAACTTCTTCAACATGCAAATTACAAAAAAATTACTAAGAAATATAATAATTACAGTTTCATTAAAGTTCTCAAATTATAAGAACAGTTCAAACTTTTTCCCTACTTAAAAAGCAGTAAAATATACAAATTAAGAATAAGAATAATAACCAGATTAAAAACAAAACCAAGAAAACTAGATTTTATGCATACGAATTGGAGCAACTTCAACTGCAGCTGTGCTCAACTTCATCTCCTGGTCTTAAACTCTTCCAGTGTCTATTAAGTGTTTAATATCTGGATATTAGTTCAGTTTGAGATATGAGAGGTTCTAGGACAAGCAACCATGATTGTTCAGGAGTAGCAGGCTTTTTGTAGTGCTTTCATGATCCTTGGCCCAACTCAGATTTAAGGGATGTTTCAATTATGTTTTAAAAAGGAGCCCCCCCCCCCCTTTAAAGTAAGACTGTAGGATTCTGCAGTTGAGGTAGTCCCTTATTTAAAGAGGGAGGTAGAGGGGTGGGGGGAAATCAGAAAACAATTCAATGTTTATGTTGTTAGATTGGAACGAACCAAATCTAAGATAGAAATCTAACATTTGAAAAGAAAAGACATCAAAATAGGCATACTTAAAAAAAAATTAAAAAGAAAGAGAAAAAAGAGCACTTTATTCCCAGCAAGAAGGGATAAGAGAACAACTGTTTGGGTTTTAATATTTTTGTTTGATTACTAGTAAAGAAAAGAAAAATCCACACACTTTCAAAGATGAACAAACCAGATGCACACACCAAAAAGGAACAGACAAAGCAGTCTAGGGACACTTTTATCATTTTTAATTCTTTCTCATTTTTTTAATGGATTTAAGTCCCATTTTTTAAAATTGAAACTTTGGCAGGAAAAGGGCCACTAAAAACCACCCTCCCCTTTACATGTGCTTTTTTTTAATTTTAAAAAAAAGCTAGTTGTCATTACTTTTAAAAAGAAAAATAAATAAATAAATAAATACGGGGTGGGGAACGTGCAGTCTGGATGTACGTCATAAATAGACATAGGAAAATATATAAGAAATTGGCTGAGATTGACAAATGGGTTCTAAAATAGCTTTATTTTACTGTTGGATGTTAATAATAATGCATGCTTAAAGTAAGTTGCATTTAGGGAAAGTAGAAGAAACAACAGCAAGCTAGAAGTGGAGGATGGGAGAGGGAAAAGGGAGGTTAGCAAAGGAGGAGGCAATTCAAAGAAGAGGGTAGTTGCTGGCATATCATTCCATGAATGTCCAGTAAGGGGGGGGGGGCAAAACACATTCCAGAGGACTCTGTGCAAGCTATGGGAGAGATAATAAGGGCAAACAGGTAGGATGGAAATTGGTGACGGCGCGGGAAAATCCATTTGCAACTCTTTATAACACAACAGTTAGGGATCAGGGCCATATGACCCAACCTTACAGTCCTGATTGACTTATAGTTATAGTTATCAAATCTTTATTGATAAGAGACAGCACTCTACTAGAAGGATAGTCCTAACTGCATTATTTCTTTAATTATTAATGCCTTTTTAAAGGGCTTTTGTAACTCATTACTGAATAGACCATGTGCAGCTAAATCCTATGTATGCTTACAGAGAAGTTCCACAAGTGTACAATTGGAATTACTCCCCAGTAAGCATACTTAGGATTGCAGCCTTAGTTGCATGGGTGGATGCCCTTCATGCCCTCAAATGCTGGGGTAGTTTGTTAAAGTGCTTCATAAAGGTGGAATAAAAAGCATTGTCCACTGGGACAGCACAAAATAGTATGGCTCCCAAGAGTGTTTGTAGAGCACTGGATCACAAATTAATCCCTGTCTCCAAAGGAATAATTTAATTTGCCAGGCAATAAAAGAATGCAACTCTCAGCAATGTCCAGGTTCTGACCACAAATCCATATACAGGCCATGCTACAGGACAAGGACTGCAGGGCTGAGTCTTCTGCATATTATAAAGAGGTGCTATTAATCAGCAACATTTTAATAATAAGCCATCAGGCTTTGCTAATATGGAAGCCAATGGAGGGTAGTAGCCTTGTGCATAGAAATAGAACAAATAATTTAATGAGCTCTGCTTCCTAGGTACCTTTCATAGCATGACCAGCTGTACTTTCAGACCCCACTGAGAAAGCAAGGGCAATTGCCAAGGGCATGAATTTAAAATTCACAATACGGACATGTGTATATAGAGAGTGAATCCATAAGTCCCCCAACATATTCTTTTTATTTATTTATTTATTGCATTTATATCCCGCCTTTTTTCCTCCAAGGAACTCAAGGCAGCGTACATGATCCTCCTCCTTCCTCCATTTTATGCTCGCAACAACAACCCTGTGAGGCAGGTTGGGCTGAGAGTCTGTGACTGGCCCAGAGTCACCCAGTGAGCTTCCATGGCCGAGTGGGGACTAGAACCCGGATCTCCCGATTCCCAGTCCAGCACTCTAGCCACTAAACCACACTGGCTCTTGGATGTCTTGCTGAAAAAACTGTCCCAGGCTGGTTGAGACTGAGAAGGGAATTGGGGTGCGTGAGACCTGCCCACCTGACCTCCATGGAAGAGGATAAGGTGTGAGGCCACACTGGCCATTATGAGGCCATCCATGGCAGGAATGGCCTTTGCCTCTACTGGAAGTGTGCACTGGAACTCTGTACTGTTCCCTTTCGTGGAATGGGAGAGATTCATCCAGGACAAGGAAAGCTGGCCGGGTTAGCTTCAGGGACAATATAACCACTTTGCTAGTGGGACTGAGCCCCGCTGATTAATTGTTGGGATACCCTTTGACGAATGCTTGTAGAATACACAGAACTGGGAATATTGGTCTTTACGTAGTGTAATGTGGCTTTTTATCAAAGCTCTGACTGCTAAAGTCCCTGGGTTGTATTCCCTACCAGAATTCCTAGCCTCTGGCCTGACTGGGTTTCATGAAATTTCACAAATGGGCAATTGCGCCTGGACTTGGCTTCCAGCTGGAAATTTGTGTTCCTGTACAACTCCATAATCTTTCCCACCAGGCTATTCAGACATTTCAGTCAGTTAGAACTCATTTAACTCATGAATCCATTGCACTATCACTTTACTGGAATACTATTGCTTTCCATCCAACACCGCTGATCAATCCCACAGCAAATTGTTAACACTTCCTTGTTTTAATAGGTTTGCCTTCAGACTTCAGACAATAGACTGTGGTGCTGCTGTTCCTATCCCAAGTCTGCTGCCTTACACCCTCCAGTGTGTGACACAAGAAAATAGATAACCAACCCTAAGCGAACAAGGGGGTTATAGTCATCAGTAGAAAAACAAAACAAAAAACAGAATGAGCAAGCCCTATGTTGGATGGTAAGCTCCACAAAAGAGTTTTTAGAAATAGTTATCATAAAACCTAAATCTTAGAAAACAAATATTGAGATGCTACCAATGTACATGCTAGTTGTTGTTACACGATGATAGCATCTCATTAATTCTCTAAACATTGAAGGTATGGCATTCTGGTGACTTCCTAGTTACATGGTTACCTTTCAATATATTTGCAAATGTAATGATGTTCAGGTTACCTCCCCCCCCTTTCTCCCAGCTTCATTTGAATGAAGTATTTATTTTCATTGACTACAGAACTGAACGGATGTTGGGAAAATTTGTGAAAGCAACTAGGGAAAAAAGCAGTCTTAATGAGCATGGTCATTGCTCCAGGTTCTTTTTTAGCTGGAAAAGACCCTGATGCTGGGAAAGATTGAAGGCAAAAGGAGAAGGGGATGGCAGAGGATGAGATGGCTAGATAGCATCACCGATGCAGTGAATATGAACTTGAGCACGCTCCGGGAGAGAGCGGAGGACAGGAAGGCCTGGCCTGCTATGGTCCATGGGGTCATGAAGAGTCGGACATGACTTAACGACTGAAGAACAACAATTCCTCTTTTAATCTCTTTTCCTTTCTCTCCCCTCCCCCCGTACACTTGGAATAGGTTACTATGCTCTTGTTAGGACATCTTTCTTTTTCCTGATTTCCCCCCTGTAAACTATGATTGAAGGCTATGCTGCTGCTCCTGCTTTTCAGCAAAGTTTGGCTTGACTTGAAGAATTGCCTTCCAGACCCATGCTTGCCTTCTTTGGGATAGAATCATCCAGTTACAGGGGTGCTATCGACCCCTTCTTTCTCATTTTGACATCCCCTTAACAGCAAAGGCAGCCAACATTTCCCCCACTATTTTGCCATTCCTGTCCAGTTAGAAAAAGGCCCATTGAGTTTGTAAGAATCATTTTCTGTTTCTTAGCTTAGATGTCCTACCCTAACTATCCTTTGCAAGTTGTACTTGTATCCCAGCTTCCTTTCATGATCAGGCAGCTATGTTGAGGATCATTTAGGGGTATTTTTCTGGAAAAATTTTCCATGCCAAGGAAGAACAGGGAGGGGGACACATCACAAACGTTCTTGAGCAGTTGGCTCCATTGTAAAATCTGCTGAGAGGCACGCATGTGCTCAGAAATATGCATGCCCTTGTAAGTAGGTTAGCTACAAAATGGTGGTGGAGGGGAAATGCACCCTTATCTATGTATCTGCTTTAAGCTTCCTACAAAACTTTCAGCAGTCCTAGTTCACTTAGAGCTTATTTTGGCACCAATTAAGAGAATAGGGGAAAATACATTAAGGCTTGGATGGGTGTATAAATGGAGGAGTTTTAAAGAGCAGCACACATTTTTACACACAACAGCATGGCAGACAGAGCTCCTTGTAGAAGAGTCCTAAGACTGCTTCCTGCCCAATACGTACTACCCTCGCAGCCCTTTCCTAACCATGCTTAGTTATAAGCACAGTCAATTTCACTGGGAGTTACTTCAAAGCAACACTGCTTAGGAGTAGGATTGCAACCTTGATCTGTGATGTGGGAGTAGTTAAGGTGTACATTCATAGGAAAAATTAATAATAAAACAGCTTGTGGCACCTCAATAGATTGCATTACATTCCTATGCATGTTGACATGTAAGTAAGCTTAGGGTTGCAAAGGAAGGACTTCTTCACACAGCGCATAGTTAAACTATGGAATTCGCTACCACAGGATGTAGTGATGGCCACCAATTTGGATGGCTTTAAAGGGGGGTTGGACAAATTCCTGGTGGAAAAGGCCATCAGTGGCTACTAGTCCTGATGGCTATGTGCTACCTCCAGTGCCAGAGGCAGTGAGCCTATGTACACCAGTTGCTGGGGAACATGGGTGGGAGGGTGCTGTTGCACTCATGTCCTGCTTGTGTGTTCCTGGTTGACAGCTGGTTGGCCACTGTGTGAACAGAATGCTGAACCCTTGGTCTGATCCAGCAAGTCTCTTCTTAATCCTATGTACACTTACCTAGGAGTAAACCTCATTGAACACAGTGGGACCTACTTCTGAGCCAACAAACTCAGGATCGGGCTGCATGATTACAATCCTATGCATGCTTACTTGGCAGTGAACCCCATTCAACTCAGTCAGTCTTACTTCCAAGTAAACATGCATAGGATTGCACTGCACAGATGCAATGGAACACCACTAGATTATTCAGTAACTTCAGTATAATATGGGTAATAAGTGATATTTGAATCATCCTTGAGATCTGATTCTCACATATTTCTGAGATATTTTATCCCCCCCCCCTCCGCCAATCTTCTTTGGTGTGAACAAATGTATTTCCCCCCCACAAAGCTCCATCCCCTATCATGTGGAACAACTTCCCTAGGGATCTCTGGCATTGATATGGGAACATTTTATGTGATAGGGGTGGTGTGATGAAATAAACAATTCATGTCTCTCTACAAAATGTCTTCCCATAAAGAATACAGAAGCATGTATACACACAGAGAGAGTATTTGCTCTCTCTCTCTCCCCTAATCAAGAGCTCCTGCCTGGGGGAGCCATATTCTTTTCCTGACAGCTTACACTGCAAGAAGAAGAAGGAGAAGAAAACCTAAAGTCATTAATAAAACAAATGCCACATAGCCTGGGGCCAGGCACAGTAAAATACATACGTTTTGTAATGTAAATAACCCGTAGCACAGCTATGGCTTTTCATCTTCAAAGCACTCTGGAGGCATTGAATATTTAAGCCTTGGTGCATCTTTGTGAAGCATACAGGTAAGGGATGTTAGAGAATTCTGCAACGGACTCCAATGAGGCCGGATGCCATTTGCATCCCTGTTCTTTGCAGTAATAGGCTTTTAGGCTACGTAAATCTTTACACAGCCTATCACGGCAAAGAGCAGGGTCGCAAATGGCATCCGCTACGCTGGACGCCCTTTGCGTCCCAGTGGCCAGAAGTCCGCCAGTGGCTGGAGCTGGCCGGCAGCTCTGCGAACTTGCCGTGGAGTGGAGCCGCCTGGCGAGGATTCCGGGGGGGAGGGATGGACCGCCTCCCTCCCCGCGGACCCCCCGCAGACTCCAGGTAAGGGGGTTTCATACATCCCTACATACAGGAATCTCTCCCTTTTGCGGGAGTGCAGCAGAAGGGGTGGTGGCTTGACTGAGGTCATTAAAGGGATCAGTGTCAGAGCAAGGGCATACAAAATAAAGTCTGGAGCTAAATGTATTAAATCAGGCATTGCTTCAAGCTTAAAAATATTTCACTTTTGAGCAGAACAAGAGAACCCAACATCTTAAATCATAGGGACTGGTTATGCTGCTGGAGCAGCTATGCATTTTCTGATCCTTTCACTGCCAATTTCCAGAGAGGCAGCTGTGTCAGTCTATTGCAGCAAAAATAACAAGAGTCTTGTGGCACTTAAAAAACTAAGGATGCAATCCAATGCATATTTAGACAGAAAAAAGTGCCACAACTCCCAGCATACCCCAGCCAGCATGGGTGACTGGGGCATGCTGGGAACTGTAGGATTTTTTCTTTCTAAGCATGCATAGGATTGCACCCTAAGTGTTATATCTAATGGTTGTGTAAACAGAAAGCAGCTTGCATAATTGTTCTCTTTCCCTCCTCCTCTTGCAGCCCCCTGTAACCCCTAAAAATCCTCCCAGAGGGTCGGAGAGCCCCCCCCCCCGAACAATGCAGGGAGGGAATTGCCTGAGATCAGGCAGAGGAATCTTCCTGCTGGCACAAGATCTCTCCACCCAATTTGGGCAATTCCTGCCTTCCACTACAGCCCCATACAACACAACCCCCCAGAGGTCCGCTGACCCTCTGGAGAGGACTTTCAGGGTCGTACAGGGGGCTACAGAGAGGAGGAGGGGGGAAAGAAAGATTAGTTGTGTGAGATTCCTTCCTCTTGTGCAACGCTTGGATACAGTCCTAACAGATTTATTGTGGCTTAAGCTTTTGTGGACTAGAGTCCACTACATTGAAGTCCATGAAAGCTTACAGCACAATAACAGTGCAGCCCTATTTACTTAGAAGAATGTCCCACTGTGTTCAATGAGGCTTCCTCCCAGAGAAGTGTGCATGGAATAATTCCCATGCAAATGCTAGTGATCCCCAAGAGATAGTGATGCTGGCATGGGATGTTTTATGTGATATGAGTAGAGCTCTGTGAGAACAAAGATGCATTTGTTCCCAGCAACAGCTTGGAGCCCTCACAGAAGAAGATTTGGGGGGCAAAGCTATCGCATCTCTATAACCCAACTTCACTGCCTTATTACACTACACAACCCGATCTACACGGAAAATTTACTTTGGTGCTACGGTCCCTCACATGGATGTGACACATGATGTTACCCCCAATCTGTATCTGTCCTGGGTTTTCTTGCTTAAAAACTGCATTTTCGCAAAGCCCTTTTTAAATGGAGTTTTTGGTACCATGTCTTCCATTCGTTTTGGGACTCAGTGTGTCCTAAAATTGTGGTAGTATTCTGGTGGAAGTAGGAGTGGCTTCAGAACTGTGAGGAGGTATGGACAGTTGTGCAGGCTAAGGAATGGAAGGAGTGGACCCTTCCTGTCGGCTTCACTCATGCATGCCTGCACATAGGGATGTATGAAACCCCTACCTTCTGTCCTGGGGGGTGGTCCGCAGGGGGGGGGAGGTGATCTGTTCCTCCCCTGAGAATCCTCTTGGGCTGGCTCCGCTCCATGACAATCCTGTGGAGCTGCTGGCCGGATCTGTATAGGCAGCGATACACTGCCATGCCATATTGCTGAGGAGGAAGGAATCTGGATGCAAATGGTGTCCACTATACGCTAGCCTATCGTGGGAAAAACGGCCGCAAATGGTGTAGCAGGTGCCATTTGCGGCCGTAAAGCCCTTAGTTTAAGCTAAATGCAGCCATTTACGGCTGCATTTAGATTAATCTAAGAGCTTTACGGCTGCAAACGGCGTAGTGGACTCCATTTGCATCCAGATTCCTTCCTCCTCAGTGATACGGCACGGCAATGGCGGCCATATCGCTAGCTATACGGAGCCGGCCGCGGAGAGGAGCCAGCTTCAAAGTGGATTCTGGGGGTGTATTTGTGTGGAGGTGAGTGCCCCGTTCCGCTGCAGACTCCGGAGGCCAGATTCCTTTGAATCTGGCCTCATTGGGGTCTGCGGCAGATTTCTCTGACATCCCACCTGTGCATCATCGCACCTTCAAATAAGCTTAATGAATAAGACATGTTCTCTCCTCTGTCCTTTTTATTTCTTTGCCTCAAGGAACAACTAGCTGGCATGGATAACCATGTCTGCTCAGAAGTAAATTACATTTTCTTCAATGAGGTTTACTCCTGAGAAAGTCAGCACATTACTTTTGGGATGCCTTTAAAAAAAAAATGAAATCTCCACGCATCATTGCACCTGTGAAGGCTTAATGAATGTCTCCCTCCAAAAAAGGAGGGAAGGAAGGAAACCTGTTGATGTCTCTAGATGGAGAGAAGCTATTAACTCATTCCTGCAATGCTGCTTCCTCTCCTTGCTCCCCTTGCCTTCCCAATTCTTTCCTTTGTCTTGCTGATAAATATGTCTCCTCAGAAGTAAATCACATTATCTTCAGTTAGGCTTGTTCCTGAGAAAGTCAGCATGTTGCTTTTGGGATGACTTTTTTTTTTTTTAAACTGCACTCTTTCACATCAAGCTTAATGAATGTAAACAAAAAAAAAAGGAAGGAAATGTGTTGATGTTGTGTTGTCAGTCATGGGAGTCCACCCACATATGCACAAAACAATGCAACTTCTCCTGACATTTGCTCAGAGACAGTGGGTTTCCCCCCAGGTATATGCTGCATTAGGTAGTGACGTGTGCCATGGGAGAAGCAAATCCGAAATGATGAAAATCCGGTTTTAAATTGAATTGCCTCAGAAAGCGTCTCAGTGTAGATTGGGCCCATGTATCCCCCCACAGAAGTAAAAGGAATCCCCCCTCAAAGTAAAAAAACCCTCTACAAGTCTGCAGAATCCACGGAACTTGGAAAAAGATATGCTGCTGTGGAATCTGCAGGTTGGATTCATAGAAATCCAAATTCATTTGAATCCACTGCAGATTTCTCTGACATCCCTAATTCTCACCCATCTGCACTAGGGATGGGGGAGAATTTGTCCCCAAAACTTCGGGGGGCCGAGTGCCAATGCATTCGGTCCTCCGAAGGTTTGGGGAGAAATTCTCTGCCCCCCCCCCCCCGGGATGGGACTTACCTGGGATGTCGCTCCCGGCGGCAGGTCCCGGCAGCGGTTCGGCAGGTCTTCGTCAGGGGCGGGGGCGGCAGCCGGTCTTTCGACCGCTGCCGCCGCTGCCATTACAAGAAAAGTAAAAAAACAAACAAACGCCCCTGTGATAGGCTACGTAACGATTAACGTAGCCTATCACGGCTAGATTTGCAAAGTCAGCCGTGATAGGCTACGTTAATCGTCACGTAGCCTATCACGGGTGACTTTAAAAAGAAAAAAAGCGTGTACGCTAATGGCGGCTCCCAATGGGGGCCGCCATTTGCGTACGTGCTTTTTTCTTTTTTTAAAGTCACCCGTGATAGGCTACGTGACGATTAACGTAGCCTATCACAGCTGACTTTGCAGATCTAGCCGTGATAGGCTACGTAAATCATTACGTAGCCTATCACGGGGCTTTTTTTTTTTTACTTTTCTTTTGAAGTTCGCGGCCGGGGAGACGGGGCGCTTCTCCCCGGCCTGAATTTCGGCCGGGTGAGGCAGGAAGCCTCCCCCCCGGCCTGAATTTCGGCCGGGCGAGGCGGGAAGCCTCCCCCCCGGCCTGAACTTCGGGGGGAGAAGCGAAACGCCTCCCCCCCACCGCGAAGCAAGCTGCGAGACCAGGTAAGTGACTTTCGTACATCCCTAATCTGCACCAGTTAAATTGAAGTGGAAAAGCACAGCTAGGGGTGGCACGGGTGCCCGATTCAGTCCAGGAATCTGGCAGGCCTGCTCCTGCCCACACCCCCAAGCCCTGCTCGCTGAGCCCCTGCCCCTGCTCGCCCCCTGCCTGCGCTCGGCAAATGGCCTGCACTCACCCTGGCAGCCTCATTGAGATTCATGGTTGCCATTTTTTGAGAAAGAAAATGGAGATAGCAAAAATGTGCAAATTTGCACACCCATGAAAGTGTGCATTTTGTGAATGTGCATGTTTGTGTATGCACAAAAATGTGTATTTTACAAAAAATGAATGGTGACCGCAGAGCTTGATGAGGGCACTGGGGTGAGTGCAGACTGCTTGCTGAGCATGGGAGGGGCTCAAGCATGGTCCAGGGACTAGGGATGTACGAAGGTCACTTACCTTTTCACGGATTGTGTTCGTGGGGGGGGAGACACTCCGTCCCTCCCCCTGAAATCCTCGACGGGGGGGGAGGCGATCCGGTCCTCCCCCCCCGGAATCCTTCCTGGCTGGCTCCGCTCCGCAGCCGGCCAGCCTTGTCCACAGCTGGGGTTCCGGCCACGGACGGGCTGCTGTGGATGCAAATGGCGGCTGCCGTAGCGGCCGCCATTTGCATCCAGCCAGGCAGCCATGATAGACCAGGCAGCCATCATGGCTGGGCAAAAAACAAACAAACAGGATACGCAAATGGTGGCAGCTATGTCAGCCGCCATTTGCGTTCCCTATTTTTTGCCGTTTTAGCTTATGTAAATATACGTAGGCTATTATGGCGAAAAAAAGGGGAATGCAAATAGCATAGTGGGCGCTATTTGCATTCCTTTTTTCCCGCCATAATAGCTTACGTAAATATTTATGTAGGCTAAAACGGCGAAAAAAAGGAACACAAATAGCGCCCACTATGCTATTTGCGTTCCCCTTTTTTTCGCCGTAATAGCCTACGTAAATATTTACAGACTAAAACAGCGAAAAATAGGGAACCAAATGACGGCCGCCGTAGCTGCCGCCATTTGCGTACACCGTTTTTTTTTGCTTGGCTTTCCGTGATAGGCTACGTAAATACTTACATAGCCTATCACGGCAAAGACCCTGATGCAAATAGCGGCTGCGGCAGCCGGTCAAAAGACAAGCCGCCACCGCTGCCGGAGCCGCCGCCGGAGCCGCCGCCGGAGCTGCCGCCACCCGGAACATCTCCCCAGGTAAGCCTCGTCCCAGGGGGAATCCACGAGGGGAGCGGGGGGGCAGGCCGTTCCGCCACAGATTCCGGGGGGCCGAATGACAGTGCATTCGGCCTCACTGAAATCCATGGCCGAATTCTTCGTCATCCCTACCAGGGACCAGGCGCTGGGCAGGAGTCCAGAGAACCCAGACGGGGGTGAGTTCGCACATCCCTAAGCTCAGCATGGAGTTGGCCATGATGTACCTACCTGCCATATAGCTGTTGTTAAAGATGAGGAATCTATCATAAAATGAGGTGACAAGCCTAATTCAGCATTTGCATATTAGCTACTACCACCAGGTTCTGCACATCCAGCAGCTGCGCCCATGCCCTAGGCTTCAAAGCCCACTGCAGTGGCCCTCCTATTAGTTGCAGCATAGCCCCCATGGCTTGCATTGCTGGCAATGGCTGGGTATGGGCCCAACACTCCAACGCCATCCATTTGTGGGGACTAGTTGGTTCGGCAACTGAGTTGTTACAGCTCCTTAGCAGATTCTGACTTCCACGGGCACCATCCTGCTGTCTGTTTCAACCAACACCTTTTGGGGGGTCTGCACATGGAACCCTTCTCCACATTGCACTTCAAAGTTCTTGTTTGAATATTTGCTACTGCTCAACCTAATTCAGCCTCAACCACAAAGATAACAGCAAGCAAGACAAACGAAAGGGCTGAAAAAATGTTCCTTTAAAAGAGAAAGGTAAACAGCAAAATAAATACAGTAAAAAGATAGCCTGTATTCATTTTGATCATCACAAAAGAAGACTTTTAACCCCCGTAGGTCTGGTCTTTGATATGCGATCTTATGGGTTGTTGGCTTGCATTGATCCAAGAACAGGGGGCATTTTTTGCATTTGATCGCACTAACATTTTGATGCACTAGGGCTCCAAGACAAAGGTATCTGGAGACTAAATTGCACTGGTTATCAGTCTGTACTTTGAACTCAGTTCTCCTGGTAGACACATCATTGTAACTGCAATGGAAACACAACAGGAGTTGCCTGATATACAAATCACTGGATTCTCAGGAGGGAGGTGGGGGGGGCAGGGGTAGGAACTCTCTGTTCGCCAACTGTAATTTACAAAAGCATGGTCAGAAAGTATGTTTTCTGCAAATTGTTCTTTGAGGGTGGGGGGATTGAGGTGTCTGTATGAAAGGCAATATGGAAGATTTTGTGGTTGAGAAATTGGCCAGCAATTGGCCAGCAAGGCTAAGCAAGGCCTTATTCTTGACGGAGAATAAATGAGCCCAACAGCTTCCCATCTTTTTGGACCAGGTGACCAGCTGGAGTAAAACCCATCTGTAATTTTAAAAATGATGATTTAAACCAGGGGTGGGCAACATGCAGCCCACAGGTCTGTTTTGCAGCCCTGTGCTGCTGCTGTGCTGCTGAGATTCCAGGCCTCCTGGGGTCATGATTTGCCTTTAAAACAAGGTGTGTGCTCACTGTGCACCTTGTTTTAAAGCGGAAATGGGTCATTTTTGCTTCTTCCACTGCCCCCAAATCTGGTGGTAATTTGGTGGTGGTGACTTCAGCAGTGGGAGGGGGAGAAAATTAGATGGTCCTAGATGGGGTTGCACTCCCCCTGAAAGACCAAGTGCACAGTCTAGGAGTCCTCCTGGACTTGGAGCTAACTGGGGAAGTCAGGAGTGCTTTTTACCAGCTTAGGCTGGTACGCCAGCTGCAGCCCTATCTGGAAAGGATGGACCTTGCCTCAGTTATCCATGCACTAGTGACGTCCAGGCCTGGCTGTAATACACTATATGTAGCTATGTATGAAAGTCACTTACCTTTCATGGATTATGTTGATGGTGGGGGGGGGAGGCGTTCCGTCCCTCCCCCCGGAATCCTGGACGGGGGGGAGGCACTCTGTTCCTCCCCCCTGGAATCCTCTGCGCTGTGCTCCATGGCAGCACCGCGGAGCAGCCGCCCAGGCCCAGCCAGGCCAGAGCTGTCCGCAGCCAGAATTCCAGCTGCGGAGGGCTCTGGGAAAAACAAAACAAAACCGCGTACACAAATGGTTGCGGCTACGGCCACCACCATTTGCGTTCCTTATTTTTGCCATCTTAATCTACGTAAATATTTACATAGACTAAGACGGCGAAAATAAGGGGAACGCAAATAGCGTAGTGGATGCTATTTGCGTTCCCCTTATTTTCGCCGTCTTAGTCTACGTAAATATTTACATAGACTAAGACGGGCCAAAATAAGGAACGCAAATGGTGGCGGCCATAGCCGCCACCTTTTGTGTACACTTCCCCCCCCCCCAGACGTTTTAGGCTATGTAAAAACTTACGTAGCCTATCATGTCTCTGTAAAAAAACAAACAAACTGCAAATGGCGGCGGCGGCAGCCAGTCGGAAGACCAGCCGCCGCCGCTGCCCGGAAGATCTGCCACAGGTAAGTCTCGTCCCAGGGGGGATCCGCGGGGGGGTGGCAGGCCGTTCCGCCACAGATTTCAGGGGGCTGAATGCCAGTGCATTCGGCCTCACCGAGATCCGTGGCGGAATTCTCTGCCATCCATAGCTATATGTGGGGCTGCCTTTGAAGACGGTTCAGAAATTCCAGCTCAAGCAGAATGCGATCACCCGAGTATTGGTGAGGGCAAGGCAATTTGATCATATAATGTCTATACTTCACCAGCTGCACTGGTTACCAGTGTATTTCCAAGCTGAATTCAAAGTGCTGGTTTTGACCTTTAAAGTCTTAAACAGTTTGGGACCAAGTTACTTGTAGGACCACCTTCATTTCATTTATTATATTTCTATACCACCCCATAGCTGAAGCTCTCTGGATGGTTCTAGGGATGTATGAATCCCTTACCTGGCTCCGCAGTGGGGGATCTGCAGTGGGGGAGAGGTGCTCCGTCCCTCCACCCGGAAACCTCCCTGGCTGGCTGCGCTCCACAGCGGCTCCACGGAGCCGCCGGCCACAGCTGTCCGCAGCTGGAGTTCCAGCCACAGCTGGGCTGCTGCGGCCGGAAATGGCGGCCGTCGTAGCGGCTGCCATTTGTGTCCTGCCAGGCTGCCGTGATAGGCTATGTAAGTATTTACACAGCCTATCACGGCAAAGAGTAGGGATGCAAATGGCGGCCGCTACGCCGTTTGCGCCACTGCTCTTTCCGTGATAGGCTACATAAATACTTACGTAGCCTATCACGGCAGCCTGGCAGGATGCAAATGGTGGCCGCTACGACGGCCACCATTTGCAGCTGCAGCAGCCGGCAGAGAGACCAGCTGCCGCTGCTGGAGCCGCCGCCGGAGCCACCGCCGCTGGAGCCGCCACCGGAGCATCTGCCCCTGGTAAGCTTTGTCCCGGGGGGGTTCCGCGGAGTGGCGGGGGGTGGGAGGCCGTTCCGCCACGGGTTTCGGGGAGCCAAATTCTCCGCCATCCCTAGGTGGTTCACAAAAATGTGCCCGTATCAGCCTGCCTACACTTTAAGTTCAGAAAGAGAGGCCCTACTTATTTGCCCACCCATGAGAGCAGTGAGGTGGGAGATCACACATGAGAAGGCCTTCTCTGCAATGGCCCCACACCTTTGAAACAAGTTGCCATCAGAGGTCCGCCAGGCTCCATCATTGCAGACTTTTAAGAAGGCTTTGAAAACATTACTTTACTGTGGCCTTTTCTTGATATGACTGCTATTATTGCTGTTACTGCTGCTGCTGTTGTTGTTGTTGTTGCTGGTTTTATTGTTGGCTTTATTGTTTTTATGTTTTATCACTTTTAATATTTTCATTTTTTAATGTATTTTATTGCTGTAAGCTGCTTTGGGAAGGCTCATGCCCTGGAAGGTGGCCAAGAAGTGTATATAAATATATAAATACAATTGTCCCCTGCATGCTTCAAAGTTGCCCGCTCCTGATTTAAATAGTTCATCATAGCTGGCCTTTTAAAAAGGAAAGTCCTGGCAAGAACACTTGCTTCTACAACAGGCTAGATCATATGAATATCAACTGCTGGTAATGACAACTTTACATAGCATGACAATCATTCCTTAGATTAGCAATGTTCAGGGGTAAGTGCCAATCCTTATGTAGTCAAAACTACACCTTCCATGCACAAGAAGGAGGTACCAGCAGGCTTGGGGGAAACCCAAAGTTTGCATAAATACAAAACACCTTTAGAAAAAGAACTGTGGTGGTGGTGGGGGAACCAGAAGCAGGCCAATGAGGACTAGACATTCTCAGCAGCCATGAAAATGGTAGAAGATGTAAAAACAGATGTCTTGTTGATTCCACAAAAATTTCAGTTTGCGCCAGTGGGGAAGCTGCGCTTCTAAAATAAATGGATATTCCAAAACCAATGCTTAAAATGGATAAGTTGGTCCTTCTCTGTGTGAATATTAAGAACATAACAGCCATGCTGGATCAGACCAAGGGTCCATCTTGTCCAGCATTCTGTTCACACAGTGGCCACCAGCTGTTGACCAGGAACCCACAAGCAGGGCATGAACGCAGTAGCACCCTCCCTACCCATGTTCCCTAGCAACTGGTGTGCATAGGCTCAATGCCTCTGGTACTGGAGGTAGCACATAGCCACCAAAACTAGTAGCCATTGATAGCCTTTTCCTCCAGGAATTTGTCCAACCCCCTTTTAATGCCATCCAAATTGATGGCCAACACTACATCCTGTGGTAGCGAATTCCATAGTTTATGCACCAGGTGAAGAAGTTCTTCCTTTTATCTGTCCTGACTCTCCCACCAATCAGCTTCATAGGATGACCTCAGTTCTAGTATCTTGAGAGAGGGAGAAAATGTCTCCCTATCCACATTTTCCACACCATACATAATTTTGTACACCTGTATCAAGTACACATCTAGAGGAATGTGAACAGTTAAGTTTTTCCTCTGTCCATTTTACTTTAGCCTTCTATTTTAACAATTATTGGGTGGAAAGCATCTATAGGATGGCTTTTGGGTCACTAATAGCCATTTCATTTTGAGCTTCCTGAGTGATTATTAATACAGAATAGCATAATAACCACCAACAAAATGAAACTTAACAGTGAAGCAAATCTAATGGGATAGAATGTTAATTAACAGGAGCAGAAAACTCATCACTTTAGACTTTCTTCTATTACAGGGTAAGATGTTATATGGCTGGATTTTAATAGGAAAGGCTATTAGTTTCTCATAGACACTAATTTCCTTTATCTCTATTACTTCAGAATTGCAACTTTCTTTCACAGTGATGTGTTCATTATTCCTATTCATGGTCCTTAGCTCATGAACCTGAAGGTGAAATTGGAAAAGGTTTTCTTAAAAAGAACAAACAATTTATCCACATAATCCTGATGTTGGCACAACCCAAACCTCTAAGCTATGCAGTTATACTTATTCAAATCAGAATGGCCTGAGGCTCTAGTCTATGCACATTTTGACAACGGATTAGTGTTTTGCTATAAGAGACTGCATGATCAGCCCACTCAAGTATTCATTGTAAAGAGCACATGGTGGGAGCTTCCATGTTTGAATGCTTCTCCATGTCAAAATGTTCTTGGATGTGTAAAGGTAGCATGTTGTGCAAAAGGCACAGGGCTGGCCCTACCATTAGGCAGAGTGAGGTGTTTGCTTCAGGTGGCAGATACTGGGGGGCAGCAGTAGCAGCTTCCTGGCTGTTCCTCCTGAACTCCCCAGCTGTTCCTTTCTGCTGGAAGACAGAGCTGTGTAAGCTACACAACCTGTCGTGGATCCCCTAAAACTAGCTTGCTGCCTCAGGTGTGGTGGAGAACATGATCCCATCACAAATGTTGAAGTAAGTTTCAACTGCCAGTCCAGCCAGCTTTTGTACATGGGATGTGGAGGGGGCACCATGTTGTCCTTTGCCTTAGGCCACAAAATGTCTTAGGCCAGCACTTAGACAGGAATCACAGAATCAGAGAATTTTAGAGTTGGAAGAAAGTAGCTTGCAGTTGTAACCAATCCAATCTTCTCTCCCCCTGTCCACTTTTTCTGGAAACATCTTTGAACAAAGAACATACTAGACTTGGCCTGGCTGCAATAGACCCCCAAATCTGCATTCATGTACTCCTTCCAGGTTAACTTAACCTAGGGATGTCCATTGGTTGTGGGGAATTCTGGCCCTTTTGGGGCTTGCTAGATTTCCCCGGTGCCCCCAGCTCAGCTTTTGTGAGCTGAGCTGCAGGTTTTCCCCCCAAATCCAGGAACCTTTCTCACCTCCACCCTATGAATAGCAAATTGTGCAAATTGTGGAGGCAATTTCTGTAATTTGTCCAAATTTCGGCCGTAATTCACATAGTTTGCACAAATTGTGGTGGCAATCTTGTGCAAATGATGGTCGCAATTTGCACAAATTATGGCAGCAATTTGCACAAATTAGCAAATTATAGCCACAATTTGTGTAAATTACACAAAATGTGGCTGGAATTTGCGTGAATTTCTATTTACGGGAAAAAAACCTGGAAAATCCACAAGCTGGCCAGACTCGAGGTGATCAAGCTGGGCCAGCTCGTGGTGAGGCAAGCCAAAGTCTGGGGAGCTGACCTGCTGAAAGCTTGGTGAATTCCACCCGCCAGACAGATCACTCCAACATCCCTAACTCAATCTCCTGCTAAGTAGATACTAGAGAAATCACCTGAAGGATGTATGAATAGGTCCCCCCAGGCTATTGATTGGTCAGTTGAACGCCCATCCCTGGGAGCACCCTAACCCTTTAGAGGAATTCCTGTGATTGTGAAACCTTTTGTTTTCTTTGGGTGGTTGGCAAATAGTCAAGGCAAATCTTTTACGTGCTCACTGCTCAGGAATCCCAGGTGGGCCTCATCCATTTCTCCAACTCCCACTTGCAGTCTGCTGTGGTGAGTTAATCTTAGATAGGAATGGTACAGGCTCCTAACTGGGTCTGGGAGTTTGTGCCCTCCCAGACCTTCCCCACTCTTACCCAGACCCATTCACGAGCGCCTGCCATTTTCACAAGCTTGTTTTTAAGAAAAAGGAGGTCTTTAAAATGTGCATATTTACATATGCACAAATTAGGGCTGGGAAAGGCTGATCTTCGCAATATTAGAGGCAGAAATGGCCCATTTATGCCTCTACTATTGCGTATATCGGACTTTACCAGCCCTAATTTGCACATACTTAAATATGCACATTTTTAAAAACCTCATTTTTTCATAAAAATAAGCTCTGGAAACTGGCGGGCACTCGTGGATGGGATCCAGGGTGAGTGCGGGCAGCTTGGCGAGCTTGTGGCAGCTCGAGCATGGATCCGGGGGGCTTGAGCAGGGGCAGCACTTCAGCAGGCGCCCGCCGAACCCGGATGAGGGTGAGTCCGTCCATCCCTAATCTCAGAGTCCCGATAAGGTTTAGTGACATAGTTTGATGTTTCATTTTATTTTTAAAAACTATTTCTGAACTTTCTCTGCTTGATTCTTTAATAAATATACTGAACTGGAAACTAGAGTTGATTTGGTTCTTTGCATAGGCCTAGGCTGGCTTCACTTGTGTGCTGGCCTGCTTAGCAAGCACATTGACTCAGTTTTAAGTAGGGATGTACAAAACCCTTACCTTCTGTTCTGGGGGTGGGGTCCGCAGGGGGGAGGAGGCAATCCGTTCCTCCCCCCCAGGATCCTCTTGAGTGGCCGCGCATCCGCTGGGTTCTGTGGATCGGCACGCCTGCTCCGGACCGTCCGGCGATATGGCAATGGTGGCTGCCATTGCCGTTTTGCTTTGAGAAAGTCAGCTGCAAATGGCGTATTGGACGCCACTTGCGGCTGTAAAACCCTCACAGCTATTTATGGCTTTATTTACGTAAAACTCAGGGCTTTACGTCTGTCTTTCTCAAAGCAAAATGGCAATGGCAGGCACCATTGCCGTATCACCGGAGGATCCAGAGCAGGTGTGCCAGTCCGGCAGGAATCCTCCTGGAGAGGAGGTAAGAGACGCTGTCCTGTTGCGGACACTGGAGGCTGGATTCCAAAGAATCTGGCCTCATTGGAGTCCACGGAGGATTTCTCCAACATCCCTAGTTTTAAGGAGCTTAAAGGAAGCTCCGATAAAGTGGTCTATCCAACTCCACATAGAAAAGTCCTCTCACTAGGGATGGACGAAAGGGACTTACCTGGTCCCGCAGCTTGCTTCGCGGTGGGGGGGAGGCGCTTCGGTTCTCCCCCCGAAGTTCAGGCCGGGGGGGAGATGCCCCATCCCTCGCCAGCGAAATTCAGGCTGGGTAAGAGCGCCCTGTCTACCCGGCCGCGAAAAAAAAGTAAAAAACAAAACAAAAACACACACACCCGTGATAGGCTATGTAACGATTTACGTAGCCTATCACAGCTAGATTTCCAAAGTCAGCCATGATAGGCTACGTAAATCATCACGTAGCCTATCACGGGTGACTTTGAAAAAAAAAAAAGCGCGTACGCAAATGGCGGCTCCCATGGGGACCGCCATTTGCGTTCCTTATTTTGGCACGTCTAGTCTACGTAAAGATTTACGTAGACTACGGTGAAAATAAGGGCAACGCAAATAGCGTTCCCTTATTTTCGCCATAGTCTACGTAAATGTTTTTACCCCCATGGGCGCCGCCATTTGCGTACGTGCTTTTTTTTTTTTTCCAAAGTCACCCATGATAGGCTACGTGACGATTTACGTAGCCTATCATGGCTGACTTTGGAAATCTAGCCATGATAGGCTACGTAAATCGTTACGTAGCCTATCACGGGTGTGTGTGTGTGTTTTTTTACTTTACTCTTTTTTTTTTGTAATGGCGGCGGCGGCAGCTGGTCGGGAGACCGGCCGCCGCCCCCGCCCCCGCCGAACCGCCGCTGAACCACTGCCGGGACCCGCTGCCAAGAGGGACATTCGCTGAAGGTAAGTCCCATCCCGGGGGGGGGGCGGGGGGCCGGCGGAGAATTTCCCCAACACTTTCGGGGGGCCAAATGCGTCGGCACTCGGCCTCCCGAAGATTCGTGGAGAAATTCTCCGCCAATCCTACCTCTCACATGGGTAGGCAAAGGGATATTAAAAATACACATGAGTGGTGGTGACAGTACCTCTAAAGAATATAGGCAAGGGGTGTCTTGCAGCCTGATCTTCCTTGCAGGGCTGAAGGTGCAGACGTACCACTTTGTCACAGAGGTCCTTAGTCCAAACCTCTTCTCAGTGTAGGATCCCTGACAGATGGCTGTCCAGCATCTGCTTGAATACCTCCAGCAGAGGGGAGAAACTTGTTCCCTGATGTCCCTGAATATTCAGATGTGTGATCCTTCAAAAGCATTCTGAAGTGCAGATCTAGGATAATTGCACCAGCTGCTTTTGCTAAATGTTTGAATCAGCTGTATGCAGAGGACTGTCCCATTTTAGGTAGAGGATTATATCATTCATCTAAGGGAAAATAAATTATATAAAATAATTTATATAAGGGGAAATAAATTATTGACATTTTGGATTGTTTTAGGGTGGGGAATTCTGGGTGTTGTAGGAGTTTTGTCTGTCTAAACATGCATAAGATTGTGCCCTTAACTGATAATTTCTTATTTATTTTATTTATTTCATTTCTATACTGACCAATAGCCGAAGCTCTCTGGGCGTTTCACAAAAATTAAAACCAAAAATGGGGGAGGGCTGTAAGCTGACTTGGAGCATCTCCACACCAGCCTAAAATCCCACATTTAAAACGGGGGTTTCTGCTTCTGTTTTAAATGCAGGATCATGATGGACTCCCTTTACATGTGCTTTCTTCCCCCCTTCCCCCTCCTTTCCCCCCTTATCTGAGCCTTCCATATGTTTCATTATACAGCTGATAGATGGTGCTGTGGCCTAGCTCCTCTTATTGCAAGTTTTCCTCTTTTCATGAGGGAACTCAAGCGGAACTCAAGCACTGTAATTTGATAGCTCATTATCTCTGATCTTTAAAAACCAAGAATAAAGGTCACTTAGTGTGGGAGACACCCTGGAGGTTGACAACATCATCTAAAGAACCCACAAACTTCTGTGAGTAACAAATCTCAACAGCAGGATAAAAGCTCCACGTGAATAAGCCCTTGGACTCTCTATACTGGAAACGCGGCATATGACACTTCTTGACAAATAGGAGATAATTGAAATTTTGGATTGTTTTAATTAATATTTAAAATGGGGGGGGGGGCTGACTTGGGCTGTCTATGGTGGAAAGACAGCATGTAAAACTTCCTGACAAATAAGAGGTTTGTCTTGTAAACCTCCCAGAGAGCTTCAGCTAATGGGCAGTATAGAAATGTCATAAATAAAGTTAATTAAAGTTATTATTATGTAAATAAATCATTCATTGTGCGGGAGCATTTCAAGACTTGAAAGCTGCCATAGTTTGACAAAAACTTTCAAAGGAAAACTCCAGCTGGAAGCTGCTGAATTGCAATCCATTTGGCTGATTTTTTTTGCTGTCATAGAGCCAATCTACATTACAACTTTAAACTGGTTTCAAACCGGTTTATCTAAAGGGATCCTGCAGTTTCATGAGGGTACTGAGAATTCTTTGCTAGAGACCCCTGTCCCCTGCCCAATTGGCCCTTCTTCCTAGAGCTACAATTCCCAGAATTCCTGTATTTGGTAGCCGTAATCACTAAAAACAGGTTTGAAACCAGTTTAAAGTTGTAATGTAGATTGCCCCCTTCTTGCTATCACACTTTTGCTATCAGTCTTCAAGTGGGTGTGACCAGCTCATTAAAGAAAGTAATTATAGTGCCACAGTTGTGGCCCTATGTTAAGGGTGAGTTGGCTGAATCACATCTAGGGGTGGACGAAAGTCACTTACCTGTCGTCGAAGGCCGTTCGCGGTGGGGGGGAGGCGCTTCGCTGCTCCCCCCGTGAAGTTCAGGCCGGGGGGGGAGGCTTCCCGCCTCGCCCGGCTGAAATTCAGGCCGGGGGGGAGGCTTCCCGCCTCGCCCGGCCGAAATTCAGGCCGGGGAGGAGGCGCCTCTCCTCGCCCGGCCGCGAACGCGAAAGTAAAAAAAAAACAAACACGCCCCCTGATAGGCTACGTGACGATTCACGTAGCCTAACACGGCTAGATCTGCAAAGTCAGCCGTGATAGGCTACGTGAATCGTCACGTAGCCTATCACGGGTGACTTTAAAAAAAAAAGAGTGTACGTATAATGGCGGCCCCCATAGGGAGCCGCCATTCGCGTTCCTTATTTAGTCACTGTAGTCTACGTAAATGTTTACGTAGACTACAGCGACCAAATAAGGAACGGGAATGGCGGCTCCCTATGGGGGCCGCCATTATCCGTACACTCTTTTTTTTTTTTTTTTTAAAGTCACCCGTGATAGGCTACCTGACGATTCATGTAGCCTATCACGGCTGACTTTGCAAATCTAGCCGTGATAGGCTACGTGAATCGTCACGTAGCCTATCAGGGGGCTTTTTTTTTTCTTTCATTGCAATGGCGGTGGCTGCAGCCGGTCGAAAGATCGGCTGCCGCTCCCGCCTCGCTCGAACACCCGCCGAACCGCCGGCCGGACCAGCCACCGGGAGGGACATTCGGTGAAGGTAAGTCCCATCCCGGGGGCGGTGCGGGGTGCGGGGGTGTGTGTGGAGGATTTCTCCCCGAAACTTGTTAGGCGGGCCGAACACGTTGGCGCTCGGCCCCCCGAAGTTTCGGGGAGAAATTCTCCGCCATCCCTAATCACATCCCACCATTAAAACCAGAATTCGGGATGGGGGAGGCAGTACGTTCTAAGGCCTATATTAAGAAAATGACTCAAGGGAGCGATCTGAAACTGAAAGGTCACTTCCAGCTCCATCATTCTAATGTGGACGGTATTCACCACAGCCACCCTGTCTATACTTATGTCCATATGTGTGAATATGTGTACACACTAGGGATGTACGAAAGTGACTTACCTTTCGCGGATTATGTTGATGGTGTGGGGGGGAGGCGTTCCGTCCCTCCCCCCGGAATCCTGGCCGGGTGGGGACGCGCTCCGTTCCTCCCCCCAGAATCCTCGAATGGCCGGCTGTGCTCCACGACAGCTCCGCAGAGCAGCCGGCCAGGCCTGGCCCGGCCAGGCCAGAGCCTCCCGCAGCCGGATTTCCAGCCACGGAGGGCTCTGGGTAAAAAACAAAACAAAAACAACAATGTGTACGCAAATGGCAGCGGCTACAGCCACTGCCATTTGCGTTCCTTCTTTTTACCGTCTTAATCTACGTAAATATTTACGTAGACTATGACGGCGAAAATCAAGGGGGACGTAAATAGCATAGCGGGCGCCATTTGCATCCCCTTTTGATTCCTCGTTTTAGCCTACGTAAAGATTTACGTAGACTAAAACGGTGAATGAAAAAGGGACGCAAATAGCGCCCGCTATGCTATTTATGTTCCCCTTGATTTTCGCCATCTTAGTCTATGTAAATATTTATGTAGATTAAGACGGCCAAAAAGAAGGAACATAAATGGCAGTGGCTGTAGCCACTGCCATTTGCGTACGCGGTTTTTTTTTTAAACCCACCCCCAACCATGATAGGCTACGTAAAGATTTATGTAGCCTATCATGTCTTTTTTTTCTTTTTTTTAAACCTAGCCATGATAGGCTACATAAATCTTTACGAAGCCTATCATGTCTTTTTTTTTTTCCCACAAGCCTGGAAATGGCGGCGGCGGTGGCAGCCAGTCGGAAGACTGGCCGCTGCTGCTGCCTTCGCCGGAGCCGCCGCCAGAGCTGCGGCCGCCTGGAAGATCAGGTAAGTCTGGAGCTGCCGCCGCTCCAGGTAAGTCTCGTCCCGGGGGGGATCCGCGGGGGGGCGGGGCGGGGGGGCAGGCCATTCCGCCACAGATTTCAGGGGCCCGAATGCACTGGCATTTGGCCTTACCAAGATCCGTGGCGGAATTCTCTGACATCCCTAGTACACACTCACACCAAGGTAGGGTAGCATTTCATAAATATATGAAGCTTGTGCTACAATATGTTTTATAGTCTTCTAAAGCTCATGGCACAATATGTTTGTTAGTATTAACAATGCTGCAAGACTCTTGGGGTTTTTGCTGCAACAGACTAGTCCTCTGGCACTGAGGGAATTGCATGTACAAAAAATAATGTTCAGTCCCTCTTGTGGTAAAATAAAAGCATCTGTTCTTCACATTAAAGCATTCTCAGTGTTCTTGAGCTAATTCCACAATTGTATTTAGCGCAGTCCACAATCTGCTTTGTGTGCACCAAGCATCTGCCCAAGAACCCAGTATTCATGTGCCAGTTGAGTAGGGATGGTGCAGGTGCCTGATTCAGTCTGGGAATCTGGCAGACATGCTCCTGCCCGCACCCCTGAGCCCGCTCGTCAAGCCCCTGCTCACCCCCTGCCCGCACTTGGCGAATGGCTTGCGCTCACCCCGGCAGCCTTGTCGACCTTCATGGTCACCATTTTCTGAGAAATAAAATGGCAATCGCAAAAATGCACAAATTTGTTCACATGGGAAAATGCGCATTTTGCGAATGTACATATTTGTGTATGTGCAAAAATGCATATTTTAAGAAAAATGCACATTTTCATATACACACTGTGTAGCTTCGCAAAGATGTGCATTTCACATATGAGAATATGCACATTCGCAGAAATACGCATTTTTGTGCATACAAGAACATGTGCATTTTTGCGATTGCCATTTCTTTTTTTTTAGAATGGCGACTGCAGAGCTCGATGAAGCCACTGGGGGGAGTGCGGGCTGCTTGCTGAGAGTGGGAGGAGCTGAAGCGCAGCCTGGGGACTGGTGAGTGGGGGCAGTGGCTTGGCAGGAGTCTGGAGAACCCAGACGGGGGTGAGTTTGTACATCTCTACAGTTGAGTACATATGTACAGACACATGATTAGATACATATGTGACTGAAGACATGTGGTAACAGGTCTAATCACCCCCTGATCGAAATCCACCCCCACTTCAAGCTCTATTTACTCCACAGGAGAAAAATGACATGTGCCTATATCACACCTCATCCCTCCCCCCCTCCCAACGACTGAGCAAAACAGCAGCTTGCATGGGGGTGCAATACAGGAAAATGATGCAGGGGGAGAATGGGGTCTTCAATCACACATGCATGTAAACATGCATCTGTATATGTGTACTCGACTGACATGGAAATACCAGTGTCTTGGCAGCAGATCCTGTGCAACTTCCTGAATCAAGTGAGTAGCAATCAGTGGCTTTATTTAATTTTGAAAATGTCAGGATCTCAAATCCTGAATCTCCCAATATAACATGTTGCTTGTCTGTTAGGTTAAATAAAATCATGAGCCCAAACAAGACGTATATCAGCTGGCCTAAATAAGTGTATGTCAACAGTTCTGGTCTCCAATCCATACCATTAGGTAAGAATTTCCTGGACAAAAATATGATATAAGAACAAGCTCAGGGTGAATATAAACTAGGGCTGTGCCCTGTGCATGGCCCCCCTGTTCTAGGTCAGATGCCATTTTGGATCTTTTAAAGCAGCACTGCTCTGCTCCAGACTGATTTGAACCCCTTCCACTTCAACTTGGATCCAGATCCAAAGCGAGATTCAGATGTCTGGATCGCTCGTTCGTGGCGTTTCCCCTTTGACTTGCATGGGAAAACACAAATGGCCATAACTTTTTCAGTTTTTAAAATACATACATGGAATTTGGAGAAATCTCAGCCTCCCTGGAGGGAACTCCACCTGCCAAATTTCAGACATATTGGCCCAGTGTTTTATGTGCTAGGTGGAGTTAAAAGTTTATTTTTTCCACAAAAATTCTCAAAGCAAAGAGCTACAACATTTCACTGTTTCCACAGAAGTGCTTGAAACCTGGGCCCCTCTCAGCCCCCCTGGAGGGCATCCCACCTGCCAAAGTTCAGGCAGTTTAGCCCACTAGGTTTTGTGCTAGGCACAGGTAAAATTTGATTTTTTCAACAAAAACTCTCAAATAGGGATGTACGAATCCCACTCACCAATCTGTTCCGGGGCATTGGCAGTGGGGGGAAGGTGCTCCATCCCTCCCCCTGGAATCCTCCCTGCTACACCGGCCACCATTTCTATGGCTGTCAAGCCATGATAGGCTACATAAATACTTACGTAGACTATTAGGGCAAAGAGCAGGGGTGCAAATGGCATAGCGGCCGCCATTTGCGCCTCTGCTCTTTGCCGTGATAGGCTACGCAAGTATTTACATAGCCTATCATGGCAAAAGGAAGCCACGCAAATGGCGGCCGCTACGATGGCCACCATTTGTGGCCAGGAGACCAGCTGGAGCCGCCGCCGGAGCCACCGCCAGAGCCGCCGCCAGAGCTGCTGCCGGAGCCACCGCCGCCGTATCTGCCACCACCGCATTTGTCACCAGGTAAGCTCCATCCCAGGGGAATTCCGCGGGGTGGCGGGGTGGGGGAGGCTGTTCCGCCACAGATTCCGGGGGGCCAGATTCCTTAGAGTCCGTGGCGGAATTCTCTGACATCCCTACTCTCAAACCGTCCTCCCCCACACCCTGGAAGATCTCCTCCTCCTTGCCCACCTCTGCCTATGCCAAGACCCCAAAGATTCTAGGGATGTACGAAAATCACTTACCTTTTATGAAATTTGATTCACGGTGGGGGGGAGGCGCTCCGTCCCTCTCCCTGAAATTCTGGCTGGGGGGGAGGCGTCCCGTCCCTCCCCCCCAAAATTCTGGCTGGGGGGAGGCGCCCCATCCTTCCCCCCTGAAATTCTAGCCGGGGGGGAGGCGCCCCGTCCCTGCCGCCGCGAATCCTGGCTGGCCGGGTCTGCAAATGGCAGCAGCCATAGCCGCTGCCGTTTGTATCCCTGCAGTCAGCCGTGATAGGCTACATAAATGTTTACGTAGCCTATCACAGCCGAGTTAAAAAAACAAAACAAAAACTGCGTGTATGCAAATGGCGGCGCCCATGGGCGCCGCCATTTGCGTTCCTTATTTTGGCACGTCTAGTCTACGTAAATATTTACGTAGACTATGGCAAAAATAAGGGGAATGCAAATAGCATAGACGCTACACTATTTGCGTTCCCCTTATTTTCGCTGTAGTCTACGTAAATATTTACGTAGACTAGATGTGCCAAAATAAGGAATGCAAATGGCGTCGCCCATGGGCGCTGCCATTTGCGTACGTGCGGTTTTTTTTTTTAAACTCAGCCGTGATAGGCTACGTAAACATTTACGTAGCGTATCACTTTTTTTTTTTTAAACTTGGGATTGGCGGCGGTGGCAGCCGGTCAGAAGTCTGGCCGCTGCCACCGCCGAACCGCCACTGGAGCCACCGCCGCCACCAGGGAGATTCGCCCAAGGTAAGTCCCGTCCTGGGGGGGCGGGGGGGACAGACCGTTTTGCCACCGATTTCGGGGGGCCGAATGCGCTGGCATTTGGCCTCCCCGAGATTCGTGGCGAAATTCTCTGACATCCCTAAAAGATTCCTCATATTGGGCTGGCTTGGTTTGCCACACAGTAGAGTATTATTGGAATAATAATATAAATATGGGTGTAGAGCTTTGCCCACTGTATTGCAATAATTATGTAGACATAATTGCTTTGCTTGACCACAGCACAAGCACATACACACACAGACACAGACACACAAGAGCAAAAGAAAAGGTAATACAGAACTACCTATAAGCCTACCTACCTATAAGGGTTTTATTTATTATTTTATATTTAATTTAAAAGGAAAGCATATAAAGGTCAAGAAATACAGGATAGCAGCAGGGGGATAAGAGCCAAGAGCAAGCAAATAACAGAACAACAACAGAAAAAAACATGTTACTTTAATTTATGTTGTTTGAGCATCAAGCTGGAAAAGAAACAGACAGTTCACTTCAGAATGGGGTGGGGATGGGGGTAGCAAAACAATAAGGCAAGGCATGGATAGGCTGCTATAGTAATATTTCCTTATTTTAGAATTTAGAAAGAAAAAACTAAATGGTTGTATGATAATTAAAAAAGGTGGGGTGGGGGAGTGAAGGAACAAGCCAAGAAGTAAATGCTTGTTTCTCAAAATCTAGAAAAGACAGAGTTGAACAGAGAAGGAGAAGGAATAAGAAGCTGCAGTGAATGCATGGACACACCTCACAGATCTAACCAAACTTAAAAAACAAACACAGCCCTCTCCCCAAGCAACTACCTTGCACAATGAACAATGGAATGGGGGCGGGGGGTGGAAGGAGGAAAGGAACAAGCCGAGAAGAAGCTAACTAGTAAATGTAAAAAATAAATCTAGAAATGACAGATTTGAATAGAGAGGGAAACAATATAAGAAGAAGCTGCAATGAGTGCACGCAAGCACCCCAGATAGAACCAAACAAACACAGGCCTCTCCCAACCAACCACCTCATGCAATGAACAAATGCAGCCTTTTGCCAAATTATATATACTCCCCTCCCCCACCACTGTCTCTGATTGGAGACTGATGGCTTAGGTTCAGCCCTGGAGTTCCCATTCACCACAGCACATTCCCTCCTCCTCCTCCACTCTCCTTTCCCCCTCCCTCCTCTTCCCTCCTCCTGTCACCTTCCCACCTCCCTCCTCCTCTTCCTGCCCCTCCCTGTGATCTTTCAGAAGTTGATACATTGTGGAGACAGCCTTTTTGGGCTGCTCAGAAGGCATAAGAAGAGCTACGAATCTCCGCCTTGTGGAAGAACCGATTTGCTTTGGGGCGCCTTGGTGCTGGTCTGATCTGCTTTGTATCATGACAAGGCACCTCTGAATCAGCCCACTTCACCTCATTATTTGGGCTTCATACCAAAGCGGCACACAGCCCTAATACAAACCATTCTGATTCTAGAATCACATGTGTCATATGATGGCAACAATGTTCCTTGGCCTCATGGTGGATTGGCAATCTCTCAGTTATCAAAGTCTACAAAGCCACTAGAGAAAGAAGCAAGAGAACTATTGCTGTGAAGCAATAACCTTTCCAACACTGTCTTTTGTGGAGGGATGCAAATGCAGAGGGATGACATAGAACATATTTTTCAGATATTAGTAAGCCCCATCCAAAAACATTTCCCACTAAATAAGCACCTGTGCCATCCCTACCTCTAGTACAGCAGCCTGTTTCCAACAGTGGCCAATTCAGCATCTCCAGGAAGCTCACAAGAAGGGCCTGAAGGGAACAGACTTTCTGTTCTGTTAACACCAGCAATGGGTATATAGTGGTATACTGGGCAGAATCCAATGGGGTGGCAATTCTCTTGTGCCCCACAGATCGTTGCACAAGTGGTGGGTCCTGCTGATTCCGTTGCATGAGTAGGACCCACCACTTGCACAACAGAAATTTAGCGCTTCCCAGAGGAAGCCTTGAAACAAGCGGAAATGTTAGTTTCTTGCCTGGGACAGGTCGGCAGAGCTCCCTTATAGGGATGGCATGGACACCCGATTCGGTCCAGGAGTCTGGCAGGCCCCCAACTCATGCCCCTGCACAATGCCCCTAAGCTCCTGCCCCTGCTTGACCCCCCCCCCACTGCATTCACCAAGCCACCTACACTCACCCAGGACCATGAGTGCCATTTTGTGAAAAAAAAATGGTGATTGCAATATGCGCACATCTAGTTGCACACAAAATAGTGCTGCGAATGGCCCATATATGCAAGATTACAGGCATAAATGGGCCACTCACACCTGCAATCTTGCATATAAGGGCCATTCATGGTGCCATTTTGCATACAACTAGATGTGGGCATATCACGATTGCCACTTTTTCTGCAAAATGGCAATCACGACACTTGAGGATGGGTCCTGGGTGAGTGTGAGCAGCTAGGTGAGCAGTGGAGAGCTTGAGTGTGGGCCCAGGCGCATGCGAGTGGGGGCATGGGCTGGGTAGGTGCCCAGAGATCCCAATCGGGCATTGCGCCATCCATCCCTGCTCCCTTATGCAAGCTCCGCTGACCTCCTCTGTTCTAGAAACAAGTCTTTTCACTAGTTTCTGGTTGCCCTGGAAGCACTAAATCTTTGTTCCACAACTGGTGGGTGCTGCTTGCAGACAGGAATTGGTGGGTGTAAGAGAATCAGTGCTTCACTGGATTCTGCCCACTGTTTCGGAAGAAGGAATTCCACTAAGCCATCATATTAGCCCCTGATAGACCTGTCCATGAATTTTAAATCTATGTAAGTCAACAGCCATTGGTGTTATATTCCCCAACCTTGGTCACCTTCTGGCTCCAAAGAGAACTCAGAGGCAAAGGAAACTTCCCCCATTAACCCACCTCTTGCTATGCCAGGGCCTTCCAGGTCAGAAAATGTGGCTCTACCTGTACTCCTTGGAAACAGCCTTCACCATTCGTAGGACCCAGCAGCTACAAAACTGGATAATGGTCCTTTAAGAAACAAACAGCTTCTCTGAGGGGGTAGGGCTAACTGCAGGTCTAGATCTGCTGACCTTTATAAGCCTTCACCAAGGCTTTAACTCTTGCTGAGTCAACAGCTTGTTCTGACTGAGCTTTAGCTAGCTTGGAGTTTATCCTAAGTACTGAAAGACCCTGCCTGGTCTAACCTTGCCTTGTGATTCTGCAAATCAGACCTGACTTAACCTGATGTGACTGACTCACCTCAACTCTGCTTTCTTGCATGCCTTGTTGGTTTTGGCACCTCTGGGTGCCTTGAACTGAGCTGGACAGGACAATAGGAACATCTATAGAACATGTAGTGGTGATACCTGGTGGATTGTGCTCCTGGTTTTACTCATGCAGAAAGCATAGTGTGTCATCTACACTGAAGCTTCCAGAGAGTCATTTAGAAAACTACATTCACCTTTTGTTGTTGCAATACACATATTTCCTGGTAATAGATGAAGCTAAATACAACATACTTTTATTGCTGTAGGGAGTCTGTATTTCTCTCAGTCTCCACATACATACATATCTGCTAATATATTCTACCTTATACAGAATCCCCATTTCTTTTACCTTTCCTACTGTTGCAGTCATTACCGCAGAGCTGTAATTTTCAGGGTTTTATAAAGAGGAGCTATGTTTCTTACCCTTTAATCCCCTAATATGACAATCCTTTTCCACCTCCTGTGCTTGTTCCATCTCTTTATTAAGTTCCCCACCCTCACCCCCGCCCCCGCCCCATGGCTGCTGTTTTCAGATCTCAGGCTGGATATTCAGGGATGCCACATCAAGAAGAAAACAGCCCCTCTCGATACTGTTGTGGCACTGGCACATTTGAAACGATGGGGTTGTTTTCCAAGTACACCATTCCCAGAAGTATAATAGAAAATTGGATCTGGTTCATGGGAAAGGCAGGAATCCCTCTTCCCAGCCTTATCTTTGGAATTATTTCCTTGCAGAAGGATAGCAGTATATAATGTGTGTGTGTGCGTGTGTATTTAAAAACACACACACATACCTGTCAAAAATACAGCTGAGGGTTTGGGGGAGGAGTAGTGAATGTGTTGCAAATGCTGTACTGCTGTGCAAGCCGTCATGGCTCTAATGTCTGCTGTGGGCTTGAATAACCCCAAGGTGGGCAATTCTCCTAGGCTATATGGATGATACATAGAGTAAGAGGAAGGAGCGAAGGAAGCTGAAGTAGGCAAAGAAAACATCACGGCCTGCTCCAGTTGGACTGATTCCTCCGCACAGGGCTACCTGACATCAACTTCCTTATTTATTTATTTATTTATTTATTTCTATACCGCCCAATAGCCAAAGCTCTCTGGGTGGTTCACAAAAACTAAAACCAAACAACACACAATAAAACAATTTAAAATATATAGAACATTAAAACCACAATATAATAATACAACCACAATAAAACCTAGCATCAGTGCAGGAGTTTAAAATACAGATTTAAAACAGCAAAGATAAAAATGCTAAAATGCCTGGGAAAATAAAATGTGTTCACCTGGCGCTGAAAGGAATACAATGTAGGCGCCAGGCGAACCTCACTAGGGAGCTCATTCCAGAGCCGAGGTGCCACAGCAGAAAAAGCCCTCCTCCTAGTAGCCACCCGCCTCACTTCCTTTGGCTGGGGCTCACGGAGAAGGGCTGCTGCTGATGATCTTAAGGTCTGGGCAGGCACATATGGGAGGAGGCGATCCTTCAGGTAACCTGGCCCCAAGCCGTTAAGGGCTTTGAATGTTAACACCAGCACTTTGAATCGGGCCCGGAAATGGACTGGCAGCCAGTGCAGCTGGAAAAGTACTGGCGTAATATGAGCTCGCAGGCCAGTCCCTGTTAACAATCTTGCTGCCCTATTTTGGACCAGCTGAAGTTTCCGGACCGTTTTCAAAGGCAGCCCCACATATAACGCATTGCAGTAATCCAGATGAGAAGTTATCAGAGCATGGATAACTGTAGCAAGGCTATCTCTGTCCAGATAAGGGCGTAGTTGGTATACCAGCCTAAGCTGATAAAAAGTGCTCCGTGCCACTGAGTTCACCTGTGCCTCAAGTGACAGTTCTGGATCCAAGAGCACCCCCAAACTATGAATGTGATCCTTTAGGGGGAGTGCAACCCCCTCCAGAACAGGTTGAATATCACCTAGCCGGGCAGACGAACCACCCACTAACTCCGTCTTGTCTGGATTGAGTTTCAGTTCATTGGCCCTAATCCAGTCCATTACTGTGCCCAGGCACTGATTCAGAACAGCCACTGCCTCACCTGGTTTTGATGAGAAAGAGGGGTAGAGCTGGGTGTCATCTGCATATTGATGGCACCTCAGCCCACACCTCTGGATAACCTCCCCCAGCGGTTTCATGTAGATGTTAAACAGCATGGGGGATAAAATAGAGCCCTGTGGAACCCCATGGCACAATTGCCATGGCACAGAGCAATAATCCCCCAGCACCACCTTCTGGAATCGGCCATCCAAGTAGGAGCGGAACCACTGTAGTGCAGTGCCTCCAACTCCTAACCCAGACAACCTATCCAGAAGGATACCATGGTCGATGGTATCGAAAGCTGCTGAGAGGTCCAGGAGAATCAACAGGGTCGCACTCCCCCTGTCTCTCTCCCGGCAGAGGTCATCCCACAGGGCGACCAAGGCAGTTTCCGTTCCAAAACCAGGCCTGAAGCCTGATTGAAATGGATCTAGATAATCCGTTTCATTCAACAGTGACTGGAGCTGTCCTTGTGGGAAAGAAGTAGGGATGTTGGAGAAATCCATTTGGGAAGTGGAGTTTGATGAGTTTTCCTAAACCCGGCCTTCTGGATTTCGTTTCAGTTCCCACTGCAGCGCCTGACTCAATCTGCAGTGAGTCGGGCCAGTTTGCAAATTATCTGGAAATGTTGTACAGTTTTGAAGATTCTGCAATTTGCACAAATTTCTGAGCAATTTGCACAAATCACAGCCAAATTTGTGCAATTTATGGCTGCATTTGTGCAAATTATGGCCAAATTCGCACAATTTGCACAAATTCAGTTGTAATTTGCACAAATTGCTCAGAAATGTACACAAACTGTGGAACTCCCCCCCCCCAAAGCACAATAAAGTCCCCAGAGTTTGGGGGAACAGCCCACAGCTCGGCTCACAGACACAAAGTGAGTTGTGCATGCTGCAGAACTCCATCAAGCCAAAAAAGAACCAGACTTCCCAGAGAAGGACATCCCTAAAAAGAAGAAGGAGGGAGGCAGGAGTAGGCAAAGGGAACATCAAGGCCTGCTCCAGTTGGACTGCCCCCAAGACCCAGGGAAAAAGGAGAGAGGGAAGCAGGAACGGGCAAAGGGAACATTAGGGCCTACTCCAGTTGGACTGCCCCACCCCCATCAGGAAATGAGAGGAGAGGCAGGGCCATTCTACCAGTCCTGGTGACAGTACACTTAATTGTTCCTCTTCCCTCTTCATCCCTTTTTCCTTGTCTGTCGTGTCTCTTTTAGACTGTAAGCCTGCAGACAGGGACTGTTTTCTTTGCTATCAATTGAAAGCTGCTCCATGAGCCTCTTTTTTGGTGTGTGTGTGGGGGGGGGGCCCTCAGAAGCAGGATAAAAATACTTTAAATAAATAATGATTCAAAGTTGCAAGGCTTTATACACATAAACTAAAATTATGGTTTGAAAGGACATGAAAGATTAAATACATGCCAGGAAGTCAATGTTGATCCCAGTATTTTTGCTCCATTCATGGAAGGAACTTCCATTCCTGGAAGGGGAGTTGTTGCACTCATACTATAACAAGTACTAGTACTACTACTACTGAATCCTGTTCTCTTGTGAATAATAGCCAAAAAAGTGCTTCAAAGAGTCGAATTACACTTTATGATAATTGCATTCTGTGTAGCTTAGGATAAACTCTTCTTTACTGTAGAGTAAGTGCATATGGCCCAATTTGGATTGGGACCACCATGCATTGGAAGGGGAGGATTAAATCTCCCCCAAACAGTCCCCCCCCCTGAAATTCCGCCAATGGTGACCCTTGCCTTTGTTTAACAGTCCCCCCTCCCATTGGGAGAAAATGGTGGTGGGGGGAGATTTAATCCTCCCCTCCTGGTGCACAGTGGATCCAGTCTGAATTGGGGCCACATACTCTAGAGTAAACATAAAAACAAAAAATATGATTATCCTCATTACACGATTAACATAACGTGTAGTTTGGCCCTAAGAAGCAGTTATTGGGAAACAGTATGAGGTCAATATGTAAATGCAGAGAAATGAACATTTTATATGAGGTCTCCATCCAGTCAGTTCATAATTATACTCTATACCAAGGGTAGGGAACCTGGCACCTCCAGATGTTTTGGTCTACAACTCCCATAAGCCCTAGTCAGCTTGCCCAATGATCAGGGATTATGAGAAGTGTAGTCCCAAACGTGAGGTGTTGGATCCAGATTTAGTCATGCTTAAAGCAGACCCACTGAAATCAATGGGACAAGCAAGTAATGACTAACTTAAGTTCCATTGATTTCAGTGGGTCTAGTCTAAGTCTGTTCCATCCTACAGGGCACCTGGTTGTCTACTCTTCCCTATAGCAGTGGTCTCCAAAGTGGGGGGCATGTACCCCAGGGGGTGCACAAGACCTGCTGCCCTGACGAGCAGCCATTGTGTGCAATGATGGCAGTGGCAAAGGCAGCAGGATGGGACAGGAGCCGAGAGGGAAGCTCCGGGGCATTTTTCTCTCGGCTCCAGTCCTATCCTGCCTCTGCTGCGGCCACCAAGAGCAACTGCATCAGTCTCTGCCAGGCAGGGCAGAGGAAGCCAGCATCAGAGCAGCTGCCATCCTGCTGAGGGAGAGTGGGAAGGAGATTAACCCTTTCCACTGGCAGAATGAAGCTGAGAAGAAAACGCATGCTATGACAGCCATTAAAACCAAGTACCGAAATAAACTGAACTTAGAACTGGACCTTTGAATCGCTGTATCACAAAGTGTTAAACCAAGATTTTCAAAATAATGAAGCATATAATCCAATCACATTGCTCTCACTAAAAAATATTGTATTAATAATAATATTTTTTTAGTGAGAGCAAAAAAGGGTTTTGTACTGTTAATAAAATAAATGTTAAAATATGTAAAAATATTGTTTATTTAATCTTTACCTCATCTTTTTAAAATTTCTATTTTTGTACATGTTTCATAATGTACATAATATATTAGTAGAGTAGTAGATGTATACAATTTATAAATAAATATACATACATTGGGGGTGCATGCTCATTTTTTTTTACTGATAGGGATGTATGATCAAAAATGTTTGGAGACCACTGCCCTATAGCATAGGCAGACTTTAAGAAAACATCCAGGAGGAGTTTCAAAAGAGTCATCATTAACTCATTCAGTATCAAACAAGACTTTAGAGACCAAGGAAGGAAAGGGTGTGACTCCAGAGAACACCTTTTTCCATATTTATCTTCAGGTTCACCAGGTTTGGAGGGTGAGGCCCTGCTTTACAATCCATGTCTGAGGAAACTAATGCCATGTGCTGGTTTCTTTTATGTACAATAATCTGTTGTTATGTATTTTCTTTCTTGTTGATGAAACTAGCATTGTTTAACCCCCCCCCCCAACAATAATGGTTAAAGTTTTAGTATAGTGTGTTCTTTGTGTGTGTTTTTCAGGAGAAGGGCAAGGTATTTCAATGGTGGCACTCAGTTCTAAGCCTCCTTCATGTATTCTGATCATGGAACTGGTCCACACTGTAAAAAGGGGCAGCAGGGGGGCTGGTCATGCCGCCCTGCCCCGATGCCACACAGTTTCCCTGAGCCTGTCTTCTGATGTCCACAGGTTGAGTGGGGAAAGCCTAGCGACACACACCAAGCATGGGTGTTTGAGTAGCGGAAAATGTTTGGATAGGCTTCCTGCTCCATGTGTGGAAGTTGTGGGGCAAGGTCATGGAAGCCGTGTGGCCCTGCTGCTCCTTTCAACACATGGATTCCCTAGCCAGGACCCTAAAGGAGCTATCCAAGGTGCCGACCTTATTTTAGGATAGGGTTCAGCACCTTGATAGCTCCTTCAGCGGTCTGTCTGTTTCTGACTGGATCTTCAGCCTCATCAACATCAGAGTCACCAGCCTCCACTGCCTTCACACACATAATATGAAGGGGACTAAAGCGGCTGAGAAGTTTAGGGAGGCTTATAAATCCATTTTGTTCCAACCAAACTTTTGAGATGGACCCTGATCCTATTTAATAGCTATTGTTCACTCCTGTCACTTATTTATTTATTTAATCTGTTCATGCTTTTTTTTTTTTAAGTAAGTTGTTTGTTATGGGGGAAAAAATCTGATTTTACAATGTTCATTGTTTTACCGTATCAATTCTGTGAGCCACTTTGAACTAAGGAATAAAGCAGGGTACAAAATGGTAACTAATGAAGACTGCAATTCTATGCACAATTTCCTGGGAATAAACCCCATTGAACTGCTTACTGAAAGCCAAACTAAACATTCTAAACTGAGCTACGTGTGACTGGTTTATTTACTCCAAAGTAAGCACATGCAGCTCTGATCTGGAGTAAGACCACAGCACTCGAAGGAGGGGGAAGCTTTCCCCCACCCATTTTTGCCCTGAAATCCTGACCCCTCCCTGTGCACAGTGGTTAAAAGCCCCCCCCCCACTAAAGTCAATGAAATCATTTTTCTTTTTTTAACATCTCCCCCTTGAGGGTGTGTGTGTGTGTGTGTGTGTGTGTAATTTCAGGACAAAAACGGATATGGGAGAAGCTTAACCACCCCTTTCCCAGAATGCCATGGACGTGTCCTTACTCTGGAGGAAATAAACCAATCACGTCCAGATATTAGATTAGATTAGAACAGCATGTCGTTTGGGCCTTAATTCTTAGATTTTATGGCTGTTTTACATAACATTATATTTATTTATTCCTGTACTGTTTATCATTTTGTATAGAATTCTTTTAACTGTTTATATCATATTTTATTATTTTAATTGTTTCTATTGCATTTTATTTTTTTAATTGTCTGTAATCTGCCCAAAGAAAATTTGTTATTTGGCGGATGGAAAATACAATAAATAATATAACAAACAGATAAACAAATTCTGAGTAGATCTGTACAGGATTGCATGGTAAATGTCCCATAGAGCCTTCTGGTCTCTGATCCCTGTATGGACAAAGTGTATTGGTGGCATGCATTGCCAGCAAGAATACAGGGAGAGTGGGAGTTTTTCCAGATAAAAAAGCCTTTGATGTGACACAGTTCCCAGATGTTATTTATTTATTTAATACATTTATATCCTGCCTTTTTTCCTCTTGCAAGGAACCCAAGGCGGCTTACATTATCCTCTTCCTCTCCATTTTATCCTCACAACAACAACCCTGTGAGGTAGGTTGGGCTGAGAGTCTATGACTGGCCCAAAGTCACCCAGTGAGCTACCATGACCGAGTGGGGACTAGAACCCGGATCTCCCAGCTCCCAATCCAACACTCTTGCCACTACACACTGGCTCTCCACACTGTTGTTGACTAATTGTAATCATGCTGGTAAATACCCCTCTTGGGCCCTCGGGGGGGGGGGAGTTTTTTGTTGTTGACATGATTAAAATCACCTCAAACCCCACAAATGGCTTCCCAAGTTGAAAGGCACCAGTGCAGTCCAGCTTCTTGGTGTTAACTGTTATCATTACTTCAGCAGGCCCTAGTAGTTACTACATTTATTTGAGAGCCAGTGTGGTATAGTGGTTAGAGTAGAACCAGGGAGACATGAGTTCTAATCCCCACTCTATCATGAAGCTCACTGGGTGGCTTTGGGCCAGTCACTGACTCTCAGCCTAGCCTACCTCACCGGGTTGTTGTGAAGATAAAATGAAGAGGTCATCTCCTCCACTTTGGGCTCCTTGGAGGAAAAGGGATATAAATGTAACAAATGAATAAATATTTGTGCCCTCTGTTCTGTATTTGTTACGAATGCATATGCTCCAGGGAATGGTCCAAATGGCTGATGGGAAAAAGCAAACAGGATCCTAAAGGTTCCCACCAGAATTCTTTTGCCTTCCTTTGTGTATTTGAGATTTACTAAACACTGCAGAAGCATAAGCACCGGTGGCCTGCTTTCATCTTTAAGCAAGCCTGTTAGATATGCGCCAGGCATAACATTTGCCAGAGTTTGTTTTACCAGCTGTTTCTAAAAATACCTTTATGTTTGTCTCCTTCATTTTGAATTGTTTTACTTTTAGGGGTGCTTCATGCTAGGGGGAAAAAAACAACAACAACCCTGATAGATATGGAAAATAGCATCTGTTGGAAAGATCACACAGCTTCAGGGATGGACTTTTAGTCTCACAGTTGCTGTTCAAAAATAATAATGAAAAGCTATGAATGAAACAACTGAGAATGCCACTGCATCCCTGCTTCCCTTCCCGCTTTTTTACAAAGCTAATCAAAGGGTTTCTTCTGCTAACACAGTCATTGTGCATTTTTGTGACAGATGTTCCTGTGAGGTAGAAAAGGCTCCACTAATCTGCAGATGGGTTTAATTTTCTGGATGTCATGTCATGGGAAAAATAAAAATAGAAGCAAAAAGAAGGGGGGAAAGAAGCAAGGATAATTAAAATAAATTAATTGATGGTGGCAATTGACTGTGACTCAAATAGTCAGATCCTTACACGGCCGCAAAAGAAGTTGCACATCGTCTATATCTTTCCCCCTTTTTAAGAGAGAAAGGGGGGAAGGAGAGGATGTGCAGAATAATTTTCATTAGCTGTTGTTTGAGGCTTTATTTTTTTTAAGTACTTAAATATATGAATAAATATGAAACTCATCTATGATTCTCTCACATATTTCCTTGAATATAAATGATTACAAAAGCCTAGGAATACTATCCACCATTCCACAAATAATTACAATGTCCTCCTCATACAAATACAGAAAGACAGCTTCTCATCTTTTCTTAAGGGTGCAATCCTATCGGGATTGTCGTCCAACTCCGAGCTCAGAGGTGGCCAACTATCCAATGCAGGGCAGGAGGAGCATGAAGAGGATCCTCTTCTCCATGCTCTGGCCACCTGCATTTTTGGCTAGGCAGCTGATTTTGGCTTTCTAGCTGGGGACCTCAAAGCGGGAGGGTGGAGGCCGCATGGCACATGGGAAGTGTCATAATGACGCTTCCGCGGTCTCCTCCTCATCCCCGGAAACGCCTCCTTTTCACCCGCTCCACTCTGTGGTTACGAGCACAGAGACAGGGAAGAACCACACCACCTAAGAGGGGGCGGGGGTGGGAAGCACGGATTCCAGAAACTGAAAAATGCTATGACCATCTAGACACTGTTTAGCAGCCGTAGGATTGCTCTCCCCCATCCCACAGATTATTTAATTAGTCTGAAACGTCTGATGATGAAGGACTTTGCCACAGTCAAAAGATTTAGTAAGAGGTTCCTATCCTCTAAAAGGCACTGGACCCTTCAAATAACCTAACAAAATCAGATCACAGGGCAGCTTATCACTTATATCTTGATCATTTCTTTTAAATAATCTTTAAGAATCTTTCCATTATTTTTATCATGTAGAATTCCCACCATATATGTATGAAATTTGTACCTTGATGATATTTTCAATAATTACTCCCTCGGAGTTTTTAAATTATTTTTAGTCCATTAGGTGTCAACAGAGGGGTTTAGTAATGGTTTTCTTTCTCAAATTTGTTTGAACAAGTAAAGTTGCGGCCCAGTTCTTTATATACCCCAGATATGTACTACATGGCCAATTTCAAGCGTTATGATCATTCCTTATTGTATACCATGCACATTTAAGAATTATTAGAAATTGCTAAAAGCAGCCCTGCCAAATAGTAATATTCTATGATACTTGTCCATTGAAAAAGCCATCTAATTATTTATTTACAGTGCAATCCTACACGTCTACTCAGTAGGGATGGTGGGGAATCCTGCCACAGACTCCAATGAGGCCGGATTCTAAGCATCTGGCCCCCCGAAGTCTGCAATGGAATGAAAGACTCACCTCTGCCACCTGGGGGAATCCGCGTGGGGCCAGATCCTACCTGTTGCCATCCGTCTGCTGCCATCCACTGCTGCCTGTCCTGTCCGCTGCTGCCGGTCTTCGGACGTAAATGGCGTCTGGCATAGGGGACACCATTAGTGTCCCTGCCTTTTGCTGTGATAGGCTATGTAAATCTTTATGTAGCCTATCATGGCAAAAGGCAGGGACACAAATGGTGTCCTCTAGGCCGCATGCCATTTGCATCTGTAGATTGGCAGTCCGGCAGTGGACAGACCCGGCCGGTGGCTCCGTGGACTCGCTGCGGAGCGGAGCTGGCCGGGGAGGATTCTGGGGGGAGGAACTGATCACCTCCCCCCCGCGGACCCCCCCCAGCGGACTCGGAGGTGAGTTCCGTACACCCCTACTATTCAGATGTAAGTCCCATTGAGTTCAATGGGGTCTAGACCCAGGTAAGTGGGAGTAAGCCCCATTGAGACCCAGTCTGGTGTAGTGTTTAGGGACAGTGTGGGCACCCGATTCCATCTGGGAATCCAGCAGAACCACCCCTGGCCTGCACCCCTGAGCCCTGCTTGCAAAATCCCTGCCTGCACTCGCTCCCTTGCTGTGCTCGGCAAGCGGCCCACACTCATCCCGGCAGCCTCATTGAGCTCTGTGGTCACCGTTTTTTGAAAAATACAATGGTGATCACAAAAATGTGCATATTTACATATGCAAAATGTGTGCATTTTTGCAAACATGCATATTTTTGCAAAATTTTGCATTTTCATACATACACAAATATGTGCATTTTGTGACTGCCATTTTATTTTTCAAAAAATGGCAACCATGGAGCTCAACAAAGCCACCAGGGTGAGTGCAGGCTGCTCGCTGAACATGGGAGGGGCTCGCGCACGGTCTGGTGACATGGGGCAGGGCCTGGGCAGGCGCCCAGAGAACCTGGATGGGGGTGGGTTTTCACATCCGTAGTGTTAGAGTGCTGGACTGGGAGTGGGGACTGAACCCAGGTTCAAGTCCCCACTTGGCCATGAACCTGAGTAGGTGACTTTTGGTCTGTCACTGACTCTCAGCCTAACCTACCTCACGGAGTTGTTGAGGGCTAAAATGGAGAGGAGGAGGATCATGTATACTGCTTTGGGTTCCTTGCAAGGGGAAGAAAAGGTGGGATATAAATGTAATAATAAATAAAATAAGCACATAAACTCCCATCAGCCCTAGCCAGCATAGCCAGTGCTGACGGATTGAACGTACTAAGTATGTTGCCGGATCGGACAAATGTCCACCGGGTACAGGCTTCTCTGCATGAATTCCAGCAAGCACTAGGCTCTCTGCCAGAAATTGGCTGATAATTCTCCGATAGACTGTCATCTGGCTTCCCTGCCCAATAGTACTGACAGCCATATCTAGAGCTGTTACCAGCAGCCAGACATAGATAGTTCATTAGATAGATGGTTCCTTGTGTTCCAGCTTCAAGCATCTACATCATGCCCATGAACCTCAGGCCCATGGGCTAAATGTGACCTGCCAGGGGTCCCAATACAGACTTTCAGGGTCTCTCAGATGCCCATACCCCCTTTCCTTGGCCCCACACCTTTTCCCTCAACTGCCAATCATTTTGTGGTTTCTGGGTTTTCAGTGTTTTTTCCTGCCCATTCTAAGAGAAGTATCCAATGGTGTCATTCCACGAACTGAAACAGCACTAGTGGAGCTCCGCCCAACTCTTTCATCATGCAAGCATTTGTGCATTATGCTTGCGCAACTGGTTACACAAGCAGAATGCATAACGGGTTGCACAACAGGTTGCACGAGAGCTACGTGCAACCCATTACACAACAGATCATGCAAGCGTAATGCACAACTGCTTGCGCAAACGTAACTTTGGTCAGATTCTCCTCTTGAGCACAGTTCGGAAACTAGTTTCCAAAAGCACAAAGTCATTTGCGCTAATGGAATGCCATCGCTGGATGCTGCCCTAAAAGACTGAAACACCTCTTGTAATGGTTCGCTACTGGCCTTATGCTAAAATATACTGTAGTTTTGTTATTTTGGCCACACCCCTTTTGCCTTTGGCCCTGCCCACCATTGGAATGCGGACTCTGAGAGCTTCTTCAAAACTGAATTTGACCCCTGCGGTGAAAGAGGTTCAACACCCCTGAAATAAATGATTGAGAGGGAAAAGGTGAATATGTGCTGCTCTCCACAATGTATTTGTGTCTAGGGATGCTGGAGAAATGTGAGATGGACTAAAATGAGCCCAGATTTCTAAGAATCTAACTTGCGGAATCTGCTGCAGAGCGACCTCCTCAGGCCACGTGGAGCCCGTGGACTTTGGGATGATTTTTTTTTTACTTTCCCCAAATTTATGCATATTTATTTGTAGGAAAACACACAAGTTTCTGCTGAGGAAAAGTTAAGTGGAATAGGGGACAATATGCTAAATGTTACATACTAAGGTAAATTATGTAAACTCTTCCAAAATCTCTTATGTCATTATTTATGTATTTTTCAGCACAACGGAAAAAAAATTCGCATCCGTCTCTGAGCGGATGATGGAACAAAAGGCACCTGACAATCCAGAAAACACAGTCCATACATCCCTACTTGTAGGGATGTACGAAAGTCACTTCCCTTTCCGTGGATTATGTTGATGGTAGGGGGGGAGGCATTCCGTCCCTCCCCCCGGAATCCTTGACAGGGGGGAGGTGATCCATTCCTCCCCCCCGGAATCCTCCACGGCCGGTTGTGCTCTGTAGCAGCTCTGCGGAGCAGCCGGCCAGGCCCAGCCAGGCCAGAGCCATCTGCAGCCGAATTTCCGGCCGCGGAGGGCTCTGGGAACCCCCCCCCCCGCATACGCAAATGGCGGCGGCTATGGCCGCCGCCATTTGCGTTCCTTATTTTTGGCCGTCTGAATCTACGTAAATATTTACGTAGACTATGATGGCAAAAATAAAGGGGAACGCAAATAGCGTAGCGGGCACTATTTGTGTCCCTTTTTGATTCACCATTTTAGCCTACGTAAATCTTTACGTAGGCTAAAATGGCAAATCAAAAAGGGGCGCAAATAGTGCCTGCTACGCTATTTGCATTCCCCTTTATTTTTGCCATCATAGTCTATGTAAATATTTATGTAGACTAAGACGGCCAAAAATAAGGAACGCAAATGGCGGCGGCCATAGCCGCCACCATTTGCGTACGCGGGTTGCTGTTTTTTTTAAAACCCAGCCATGATAGGCTACGTAAATCTTTATGTAGCCTATCACGTCGGGTTTGTTTTTCTTAAACCCAGCCATGATAGGCTACGTAAATCTTTATGTAGCCTATCATGTCGTGTTTTTTTAAAAAAATTTACACAAGACTGCAAATGGCGGTGGCGGCAGCTGGTCGGAAGACCAGCCGCTGCAGCCGCTGCTGCCGGAGCCGCCGCTGCCCGCAAGATCCGCCCCAGGTAAGTCTTGTCCTGGGGGGATCTGTGGGGGGGCAGGCCATTCCGCCATGGAGTTCCGGGGGCCGAATGCACTGGCATTCAGCCTCACCGAGATCCGTGGTGAAATTTTCTGCCATCCTTACCTACTTGTGTCCACGAGAGCAGGAATCTCTCATTGTCAGCTACTGAAGGGCAAAATGCCCATGTACTCATGGAACTCTACGTGACAGGGCCAGCGGTGGTAGCTCAGTGCATCCCCTGGGACTAGAATCCCAGCCGTATAACCTGCAACAAAGTGAACAGCAGTGTCATCCTGCACTGCAATTGCCCTGAATGGCCCGATGACTTTGGGGTTGCTCCCAGTGCAAAGGTTTAGATTAAGTCCTCCACTTATGTTGTTGACATGATAATTTTTTTTCTGTTATGAACTTGAAAGCCTGATTGTGTGAAGCCATTACAAACTGGTATCACACACAATCAGTGACTGCATGCCATTCTCTTTTCAATCAAGCAGCAAGCCACAGCAGGAGGGAATAATCCTATCAAGAGTTGGCTATCACTGAAATTGCACATGGGAATTCTCACTCAGAGTAGAGGAGATAAAACAAACGTGCAGACCTCAAGCCATTCACTGTTCTGATGAGAATAGCCTGTTCTGTTTCTCCACAGAGAAAATTTTGCAGTGCTCTCATAAATATAATCTAAAACACAAACATTATAATTTTAAAAAAGGACTTTCAAGTATTCCCCCCTCCCCAAAAAAGTCACTATCAATGAATGCTAGTCCTGGTTTTCTTTTAAGCGATATGACACAACCTGCAATTTATGGCAGGTGCTAGGATATTATTTTTTTCCCTTTAGAAACAAGCTTTCTGCCTTTCTGTTTGGCACCTGTTAATCCCAGCATACTTAAAGCTCTATCAAAAATGCATTTGCTTGCAGTGCAAAAGTTGTTTTTAAAATGTGTGCTGCTTTTATTTACTTTTCCCCATTCACAGCATATGTGACATAATATTTCTTTCCCCTTTTTTCTTCCACGTACTTTGTGAAGCTCAGAATCAAAGCTAATAGGCATATGAGCTGCTCACGGCAGGGTTACAATAATATATCAGGCACTGAGACTGTTGCCCATTTGATAACACAGTCAAAGCTTCTGGTGGGATTGTCAGAAAAGGGAACAAAGCAGACTGAAGTCCACGGGGCACAGACCTCTGTTTGCTTCTGCTGCAAATTAATTCCCTAAGGGAGCAATCTTATGGCCACTAGTCAGTGGCTAGATGGCCATGGGATATGTGGGTCTCTGGGAACCGACCTTGGAGCCTGCACTCCGAGGTCAGTTTCCGGAGAACCAACCTTCTCCCCTTTCCATGCTGCCTTGTGAAAAGGAGTGCAGATCATCCAAAACGGAGTGTTCTGGGGGGCGTTCCAGGGCAGGAAAGGCAGAAATACCAGTATGACACATCCTATGTCATAGCTGAAATCGGCTGTCTAGCTGCAAATGCAGGGCAGGTGAAGCGTAGAGGGAATGATCCCCTCCATGCTTCTCCTGCCCTGCACTGGATAGGCAGTCGTCTCCGAGTTCGGAGGCCGCCGCCTATCCCCATAGGACTGTGCCCTTATTTTGTTTTGTTCTGTTGTTGTTATTATTTTAAGGTGTACACTGCCCTGGGAGTCTTAGGTTGAAGGCCAGGTTAACAGAATCCTAAATACATATAATGAAAAATATATGTATAACAGCATTAGTATCTCCTTTTAATATGTTCAGCAGGAGTGGGCAGACTTCACGTTTGTCAGATTTACTTTGTTTTTTACTAGAAACCCCAAGATCCACCAACTAGAGCCAGGGGAAAGGAACGAAGTGCCTCTCAGCCTATTTGGAGCATAGGAATTCCTTTTCAGTACCAGAACAGGATTGGGCTCACAGTCCTAACACACAAAAATACACACCTGATTATCCCAAGCTTTCTTTGTTTCAGTAGTCTAACTGAGGTGGGAAAAATAATTGTGTTGCTGTTACTGATAAACCATTGGAAGTCAGAAGCTCCTGGTAATCTACTGCAAATCAGCCAGAGATCTACCTACGGATCCTGATCTACCTTCTGCCCACCCCTGATGTACAGTTAGCCTGGACCTCAGCCTGGCCCTGCTGGCTCTTATGGGCTTCCTTGACTGCCAACAGGGGCAGGGGCAGGCCTTGGTGCCACACACACCCCAGCTGCTCTTGCCATCTTGGCCTTGCAAGGAAGAGATAGTGATTGAGGTTGCGGGGCATGTGGAGATAACTCCAAGCTGTCCCCTACCACTCACCAAGCTCTGGGGCACTTGGAGACCAGGCTCATCAGCGCCCCATGGCTTGGCAAGCAGGGCCTGGGGATCTGGGCCCAGGGGAATCCGACAGCCTTCTGGATGAAGGCAGGTGCTCGCGACATCCCTAGCCAACACTGCCTTGCAGTGGTTCTCCAGGGCGTCAGGCAGGATCCTTTCTTTGCTTTACCTGGAGATGCCCAGGATTGAACCCAGGACTTCCTGCATGCAAAGCATGTGCTTTCCCACTGAGCTACTGCCCCTTGCTGAATGATTTACAATCTCCTTGAGCCAAAGACTTGCCTTTTTAAAAGCTTATGCTTATCTGTAAATCACTATGTACACTGATGGAACTATATGAAAACAGGGATGTACGAACCTCCTATCTGCCAGTCCACGGGGGTGTCCGTGGGAGGGGGAGGTGATCCGTTCTCCCCCCCAGAATCCTCACTGGCCAGCTCCGCTCCGTGGCAACTTTGCAGAGCTGCCGGCTGGCTCCGTACAGCAAGTGATATGGACTCCATTGCCGTGCTGTATTGCTGAGCACTCACTGCAGGAAGGGATCTGGATGCAAATGGTGTTTGCTACGCCATTTGCATCCCTGTTTTTTCACGCAATAGGCTACATAAATATCTATGTAAATACAAATGCGTAGCCTATCGCATGAAAAAACAGGGATGCAAATGGCGTAGCGGACGCCATTTGTGGCCGTAAAGCTGTTAGACTGACTTAAATGCAGCCATTTACAGCTGCATGTAGCTTAATTTAAGACCTTTACAGCTGCAAATGGCGTAGCGGACCCATTTGCGTCCAGATCCCTTCCTGCAGTGAGAGCTCAGAGATACGGCATGGCAATGGTGGCCGTATCGCTTTCTGTACGGAGCCGGCTGGTGGCAAGGAGGATCTGGTGGGTAGGTGGACCCATTCCGCCACAGACTCCGGGGGGGGGGGGATTCTAAGAATCTGGCCTCATTGGAGTCCGTGGTGGAATTCTCCGCCATCCCTATTCAATGGAGTCTGTGCTCTGTGGCAGAATTCTCGGACATCCCTATATGAAAATAATAATAGAAAACAGTACCTTTGATCTTAAGAACTCCAGGCAGAGTTCTGCTACAATGAGCTGTTCCACCTCTTCCTTTCCACTGCAGCCCTCTACACACACTTGAAAGCTCCCCAAACCCCAGAATGGCATTCAGTGAAGTGCATGAAGACAGATATCAGGGCAGCAGAGTGGGAGGAATCGGAGACCCTCACCTAGCATGAGCAGGAATTCATTGCATGAACAGAGGAGCAGTCCTGTATCCAAGCCAACAGGTTGGACTAGCAAAGTCTCTTGTGGATGGAAGGTCTTCTGACAGCAGAACGCTTTGATTCAGTGAAGCATCTCCTCCCTCCATCCCCTATGCCCTCTGAAAATCTGCTCAGAGGGATGGGGGCCCCTCAGGAACAGTGGGGGAGGTGGCTTTGTGGGCTGCAGAGGGAGGAGGGAATCAATAAAAATCACAGATGCGCTTTCCACCAGTGGGAGCATGCTGAGCAGAACACCTCTCAGAGACACTCCTGCCAGTATAAAACAACAAAAACTGGACTATAAATAAAAATAATTATTTTTAACTATTACTAGTATTCTACTGATACATGTGGAATCTGCAACACAATGTTGCAGTGTAGAGTGCTCCTGTTCAGGATTTAGCCAGCTGGCCATGCTTGTCTTTGGTACACTCCATTCCAGGCCACCACCCTCCATTCCCCCCTTCCCCACCCCCACAACAGTCACTTGGCATCCCATGCACAGTCAGCATGCTCAGTGTTTACTGGGCTCTCTGGTTGTTGTTTTTTCTTTACTCCCCTTAATCTCCCACAAAGTTCTTTGGCACTTTTACAATCCCTGAGGTTTCCCCAAGCCTGCTGATCCCTCCCCTCTTCTGTGTAGCTGCTGCCATTTTGGCTACTTAAGTACCCACACTTTGCTATTCACATACAGGGCAAGAAATACTGAACCCTATTCATTTTTGTTTGCCAAACCAGAAGGCCTAGGTTTACATGATAGGCCTAGGCTTAGGCATGAGTGAACGAGTAATGTTTGGAGTGCTAGGGTTCTCTCAACATCATCTCCCCACTCATCTTGTGTCCGATTCCCATTCACATTTGCTATGGCTGCTCACTTTGCATGAAGGGGAAACTTGTGCAAATTGAGCAGTAATCAAATGGGAGATTTGTGCAAATCTCCCAAATTTGTACATATTTCCTAATTTGTGCAAATTTCCTCCATAGACTAAAGAGGGGCTCATTTAGTCTGCTAAGGAAATTTGAGCAAATTTGGAAATTTCCACAAATTGAACTGGGAATCGGGAATAAGACGAATGCGAGCATGTGCCCGACAATGTGCAAATATTTTCAATGGACACATGCTCATGCTCACATCCAAGCTGAGAGTCACGCCAAAGTGTTTCTACTTACATAGACTGAAAGCCTTTCCCACTGAAATTTTCTACATTTTCTCCAACAAGAAAGGTCACAGGAGGAGGAAGAAAGAAACCAATGAGTTATTCTTCTTCATCATTTTAAGGACCTTACTTGTCTCACAGTTTACATGTGCACAGTATCACCAGTAGCAGGCCGCAGTACAAGCCAGCCTGCATGCTGGACCTGTGCTGAACCGAGGGGATTTTCAGCTAGGAGGGCTGAGAGGCATCTCACTGTTAACAATGCATTAGTCCAAGCAAGAATGAGGTATCAATGAGGAAGTAAATCTTTGAGCTGAGCTGTTGTCTGCAAGCCTAGGTTGGGATGCATGAGAACTTCCTTTTTGCTCTTAAAACATGCGAGCGTGCCCCCTTCAATATGTCTGGAATTAACTATATTAGCCTGGGAGAGTTCCTTTAATTAGAGGCCCTTCAGCTCTACTTCACAGAAAAGGACAGACAAGCTGAGAGTCACTGAAGGTTCACTCCAAATTGTTTCTTCTTATGTAGACAGAAGGCCTTTCCCGCTGAGATCTTCTGCATTTTCTCTAACAAGAAAGGTCACAAGAGGAGGAAGAAAGAAACAAATGAGTTATTCTTCTTAATCGTTTTATGGACCTTAATTGTCTCACAATTTACAGGTGCACAGTTTCACCAGTAGCAAGCTGCAGTACAAGCCGGCCTGCATGCCCGACCTGAGCTGAACCGAGGGGATTTTCAGCTAGGATGGTGTGAAGTAAACCTGAAGAGCCTCTAATTAAAGGACCCTCCCAGGCTAATATAGTTAATTCCAGACATAGTTTGGATTGGCATGATTAACTCCTGTTAGACGGTTAGACCCCATTTATTTTACCAAAACCAAGAATAGTATAAATAAAATAAATAATGTTGTTTTTTACCCTAACATAAATGTTACTGATTTATAAGCCCACTTTGGATGATACCATGAGCCTGATGGTGCTGGTGTTGCTATGACGATGGGATCATTGGAAGCATCCACTTTCTGGTTTAAACTGACCACAGTTTGTTACATTTGACACCTGGGTCAAACTGTGGGTAATTTGAGGTATGGTTTATTGAAATGAGCCAAGAGCAAAACATGGTTTCTAATCTTGGTTTGTTTCAATAAACCATACTTCAAAGTAACAGCAGTTTCTGGCTTGGATGTACAACAGTGTCAGATGAAGAGAGTGGGGGGGGGGATTGCATGACCCTGAGGCTCTAGCAGGCTCATTCCCATAATGCTAAAATAAGGTTTAGTTCTATGTCCAACCTGGGCAACAGAGTTCCTGGACTGAAGCTTTTAACAACTACCCATCATGTATGTGGCCACACTTTACAATCTTGTTGGTCTTTACAATGTCCCTGCTGTTGATACCAGTCTTATTCCTATGTTCACAAGGGATCATGACTTACCCAAAGCCACCCCAAACCACTGAGCACTTCTATGGCTGAGCACAGAATGGAAGTTCAAGCCCAGCATTGTACCCACTGGACAATACCAGTCCTCACTCCTCAATTGCTTGACATCAGATCAGACCTACTTCATTCACAGGCAGGACTACATTTTTTTTGTAAAAGACAGAAAATTCTATTTTTATTTTATGTATGCATTGACAACGTATCTACCTAGTCCCTCCCACAGCTCAAGGCCCCTTACAATATGATTTAAAACATAACAAATACAAATCTAAAAATCTTCTGTACTTCGCCTTGAGCAGTAATACAAGTTGGCAAAGCAATTAATTTTAAAATCAATGAATTAATGAATTTTAAAACAAAAATTCATCTACTAGCAGCCATAGCGTTAAAGCTTGTTAAAGTAGCAGAAGAAAGTTTGGGCGCGGGTTTTTTCTTTTTTGCAACAGAAAGGGGGGGGGAGATTAAATGGTTAAGACAGCTGCACAGTTAAACCTAAAACTGTGCACTTTGGATTAAAAGTATAACATTTGGCACACTTATACATTTACCCATACTAACCATTTTTTGACATGGATCCCAGTATATATTGCCCTTTTAGGGGCAGGAGACTGACAAATGTGTTATCCTGTCTTTTAGTCCATGAGTCAGGACACTGTAGCCTCTTTCTTTGATGGGTAAGGTAAAACGTTAGCTTGGGACATATAGAACATATTTCTAGAAGTCATTGTTAATTCCTGGCAGAAGCCTCAATACGTATTCCTGACAATACTGTGTTGCTACTTGAAAGGTTTGTAGTACTTCTGTATAAGAGAGCCAGTGGATTGTGCAAAATCAATGGGGCAAAGTGGCATCTCCTTTTAAAAAGGTTACAATCCCTGGAGAATATTCCACCAGCACAGAACCCATAAGGTATGCAAACTATCACAGCCAAACTACATGTTACGCTAATTGCATCGTGTGTAGCTGAGGCTGGTCTTATTTTTTACTCTCATGTAAGTGTGTGCAGGCCTGATTTGGATCAGGACCACGGTAGTCCAAGACAGAAGGGTTAAACATTCCCCCCACCATTTCCCCCCCTAAATTCCCCCTCCCACTCACATGCAAGGGGGCGGGGTTAAAAAAGAAGAAAAAGCTTCCATGGACTCAAATGGCTACTTTTCTCTCTTTATTTAACCCCCCCCCCATGTGTGGGGGGACAAACTGAAATGAACTTCTCATTCCCTATCCACACTTACCAAATCCTGCAGAATGGGGTTGAGAGAGGAAAGGTGGCTCTCAAGTGAACAAATCTATGTCATGCTCAGGGAAAAGACTATGAACTAATATACTGTACCTGTAAAAAGGCATGCTGAGGTCTATGCAAGCGCTGCAGTACCACCCTTAGGGCACAATCCTAACTAGATAGGTGGTTGTCTCCAACCTCAGAAGCAACTGCATATCCAAAGCAAGGCAGGAGAGGCACGGGGGTATCATTCCCTCCGCGCTTCTCCTGCCTTGCTATTTTTCACTAGACAGCCGTTTTCGGCTGTCTAGCGGTGTGTGTGTGTGGGATGACCGGGAGAGGAACCTGCTGTACGACACATTAGATGTGTTGTATGCGCAGCTCCTCTCTCCCTGCCCCTTTTCAGTCGCTCCGTGCTCCTCTTGCGAGTGCAGAGGATGGGACTTCTCCATGCTGCCTCGGAGGCAGCGTGGACAAGGGGGGGGGGCGGTCAGTTTTCCAGGAACTGACCTCGGAGTGCGGGCTCCAAGGTTGGTTGCCAGAAATGAACATATCCTGTGGCCCTCCAGGCAGTGTCTAGCGGCCATAGGATTGCTCTCTCCATTACATTGCTCTTTGCTACCGCAAAGGAAACCCTTAGTGGTGCTAATATTAGGTCAGTGTTGGATATATGACTTTTAAGAGACATTATTTTGCATTGTTTAACAATACTTTCCAGTGAAGCACATACATGTATATTTATTTAAAGAGAGGTTAGAGGGTTTCATATTACACTGTGAATATGTGCACTCCCTGTTTTGTGATTTTGGTCTATGTACATATTTAACATTTGTCATCTAATTCTATTGGGACCTTACACTCACCACTGGGAACATTCTCTCAAATGTAGAGAATATTTGATTATAAGTGAAAAGTATAAAAATTAAAACACATTTATTTCAAAATGGGAGTAGATGTGGAGGGGGCGGGGCGGAATCCATAGCAGGAAGTGATAATGCCGTAGGCATTATCACTGCATGTCCAAGGCAAGTTTAATGTTTTTAACCTAAAGTTCATGATCTGGTGCAAAATCCCGGCTTAACTGCTCAGCTGCTATGACTTCAGGCCAGCAACCCTGAAAGTGTCCAGTAAACTATGGAATAGATTTAGATGTTTCACCCACTGTTTTACTTGCCCTGCAGACAAACTAAATAAATTAGAGTCTCTGTTATTTAAATTAAACACCAATTGTGCAAACATCCTGATTAGCTGAGTTTCACTGGATGCCCTTAATTTAGCCCTATAGCAACACCATTATGAATAGCACTTCAGTTTATCTGAACTTCTGATTACTGGAATAAACCAATACCAAGGAAGTTGTACTGTAATCCACCCAGTTGTCCTGTGGATTACACTTAAAATACACGTTCATTGCTTGCAGCATTTTTAGAGAGAAAGGTGTTTTTTTTAAAAAAAAAAAAAATAGAAACAACATAGACTAAGGGAGCAATCCTATGGCCACTAGTCAGTGGCAAGACAGGCATAGGATACGTCGGTTTCCAGGAACTGACCTTCCCCCGTCCAGTGCTGCCTGCAAGGCAGCATGGAATGGCCCTGTGCTTGGAAGGGGAGTGAGAAGCGGTGAAAATGGGGCATTCCAGGGGGCGTTCCAGGGTGGGGAAGGCGGAAATGCCGATACGACACATCCTATGTGTCATCTGGCAGCCACTTCCCCTGCTCCACCTTCCTGCAGTTAGACAACCGAAATTGGCTGTCTAGCTGCAAATGCGGGGCAGCTGAAGCACTGAGGGGGCAATCCCCTCTGCTCTTCTCCTGCCCTGCATTGGATAGGCAGTTGCCTCCAATTTTGGAGGTGGCCACCTATCCCAATAGGATTGCGCCCTCTATGGCAGAACTCTTACTATGAGCAAACCTGGGCAAACCTGTTTTTCTCTTTTCCCCACTAAGAAGCTGCATTTTTTGATAGATGAGTAATACAGTTCGAAGTTATTTAAGCATTTGGAAGTGTAGTACTTAGAGATATGGCTAAATGTTTTTGCCCCTTTGTGGAATTTCTTATAGGGAAGACTGAAAGGGGAGGAGGAGGTAGGAGAAAGAGAGAAGCAGTGAGAGAGTGCGAGGAATTAGAACATCTTACGAACAGAGAACAGAATCACACAACACAAGAACAATGGATTCCCAAGACACAGTCATATGACAGATGGACACAGACAAGACGTAAGTTTGCTACCCAGGGGTGGGGTGGGGGTTGGGGAGGGGAGGGGGAAAGCAAAAAGACTTTTTAAAAATCAACAAAAATGTAAATGAATATAAATATTGGGGCTGCTGAAGTAGCCAATGGTATTTGCACAAATTATCCCCCCAAAAGTCAATTCTAACAAACTGAAATGGTTTTAAAAATAAACAAATTTTATCCCCACCTCCACCCCACAAAAGTACACTATAGAATTGCTGGGTTAGCCTGAATGCGTCACTCTGATGAAACAAGATGGCATCATCACAGCCCATGCATTAGTCAATGGAGGCCATAAATGGTTAGTTATGTCAGCTAATTACTACTGCATGCCACAAAAATGCTCTTGCACTGATCCCAAAAGAAATAAAATCATAGAACAGATATTCTGCACTTGCAATAAAATTCTTTTTATGCCATCAGCAGGTTGTATGTGGGACATGTGCTGGGGACTTGGGGAGGGTTTTTAGAGGGACTTTTTCCCTGCTACATTTTTTTAAAAAAAGCAAAATATGTCTACAAAAGAGTAAGGAGAGAAAAGGGCACTCCACAGAAGCAAAAGGGGAGGGGGAGAAAGGAGGGAACAAGGCAGAATAAAATAAGGGAAGATCAAGCAAGAATCTTCATTCTTTTGCACACAACTTTCTCGGGTGAATTTATTTCAATATGGAGATTTGGAATATTTAGGATGGCAAGAAAAGATTTTGTTGCCTTCATTTGATTGCAGATCTATATCTCTCTTGAGTTGACTGAATTATTATTTCATTGGAATTGCTCCAGAAATAATGGTGCTTTTTTTAAAGTACAGCAACGGCTTCCATTTTTTTTTTTTAAATGGCAATATGGTACTACCATGATCCAAATAATAATAATGATAATAATTAAAAAAAACCACAGAACTATCAATCACCAAAAATTCATGCGGCACAAGATGAGGTGAAACGACAGAAAATGTTCTTCAAATATATACAATGAGTATATCTATCTATATGTGCACAGGGCTAACTGTGGAGATACTGATAGATATACGTGTATAATTTTTAAATTCTCCCTGCCCCAGCCCTCCCCTAGGATAACTGGTGAATGGAATTATAGTTGAAAAAAACTTAACATAAAAAACCCCAAACCGCTCTAAAGAACTTAGCATGCTTTCTACACAAATAAACAACAGTATCATGCATCTCTCCACATTAGTGGATGACAGGATTAGATGAGGGCATGAATTTCTGTGTAAACATGTGACTGGATGATGAGGGCTACTACTAAAATTGGTTTTACATTATTCCATCACATATGTATATATACGTACACACACATACATATACACACATATATTGTACGTAGGGTACAAATCCTTGAGAGGGGCTTTTGGGGCTTTGACAGGAAAAGGGTCAGTACATTAAAAATAAATCATCAAAAATACAAATTAAAATAAAAGGAACCCTATAAGGCATCTGCATGAACAATAAGTAAAACTTGCTCTTTTGTTTTTCTTGTGGCAAAAATGGAAAAGAAAAAGTGCATGTAGCTAGGAAGTTCCATCAAACAGCCTTTGTTGTAACGTAGCTAGCGGTGTGTACAAATGGCCTCTCAAAATTCTCCACCCTACTTGTGGGCAGAGAAACTGGGAGGACAATATTGCCAAATTTCTCCAGGGGAAGGAGAAATTCTCCCAGTTTCTCACAGATAGGGTTCACCATTTGCAGGGTTTGTTGCACAGCTTCTTCTTCTTTTTTTTCTCCTAAAGGTTTTTTGCACTACCACTGCAAGTGGCAACAGAATCAACTGTGTTGGCAGCCTGGCCTCCATTTTGCATCCTCCACCATCCAAGTTTGAGGGGGGCAGTGTTGTATTCAGCTCCAGTGAAGAGGTGGAGTTAGTGCTGTGCCCAAATCTGTCCTCCAATTTCCAGAACATTTTCTTCCCTCATGAAAGTGGCTTCCATTCTTTTGCCTAATTCTCAGATTGCTGTATAATTTGGTTTGGATTTCTTTTGGTGGTATTTCTGAGCTTACCTAATCACTGTGAAGTGGTTGAGGGTGGTGTGTGTGTGTTTTCTTTCTATTGCAAGTTTACCATTGCTCTGCAGCCTCCCAGGCTGCCTGCGCTTCCTGATCTGAAAATGTCCTTTGGGAGGAATTACCTCATGATGTCTTCCCCTCAGCTTTAATTGAACTGCAGGAAGCTGAGGAAGCTACAGTTGCTGGAGAGATGATGTTCAATGAAAGACAGGACACTCATGCACCCTCTTTGGCCACCTCAAAAGTAAGGTAAGCACAAGAACGCCTAACTCAAACCATGAGAATTTATTTAAATCTTTCTTCTATCAAATTGAATGAGGATAGTTGAAAAAAATGTGGAAGAAATTTTTGGCCCAGCACTAAACTTTTCTTTGTAGTTCAGATTTGCATGCTTAGCCCTCAGTTCAGACTTATATGTACATCTCTGGTGTCTGAAGAGGCACACTGGTTATCTCTGAGATGCACCGGAAATGAAAGGAAATGAATATTTTTTGTTTAATTAGACCTCTTAAGTAGCATCTGCAAGCCGTGGGCATTCAAATGATACACATTTGCTTGTGCAAATTGGGCATGTCCAGTTGTACCTTTGTGTTTGTTTGAATGGCAGACTCCGATGCTATATTGCAAACCACTGTGGAAGGTTCCCGCTGATTCAAAAGTTGTTTGACATGTGCTGTGTTGGGCTGATATTTAAGAAATGCAAGCAAAAAGCCCTATTGGGGATGCTGAGCTAGTCAAGTCATATTTGGTTTCTGACAAAGCCTTTCTGTAGTAATCACTTGGCCACAGAGAGAAGATACATGCTGCTTCTGTGGCCTGTACATTCTAAAATGGGGAATATGGGTGTGCATGTCAACGGCTTGCATATGTACCAAACATTCATGCAGGGAGCAATCCTATCAGGATAAGTGGCCACTTCTGAACTCGGAGGTGACCGCCTATCCAATGCAGGGTAGGCAGAGAGCAGAGGGGACCTTCTCCTCTGTGCTCAGCCACCCTGCATTCACATCTAGATGGCCAATTTTGGTTGTCTAGCCTCGGGACCTTGAAGCGGGGGGTGGGGGAGGCCAGATGACGCATAGGGAGCATTGTACCAGTACTTCCACACTCCCTGCCCCTGGGAATGCCCCCTTTTACCCCACTCTGCACTGCTCATCCAAGCCCGGAGCCCAGGGATGATCCATGCTGCCTACGAGGTGGCCGGGGAGGGGGCAAGGAGGTGGTTTTCCAAGAACCGGAAACTGGAACGGTTCTTGGAAACTGGAAACTGGAATGAACCAGTTCCCGGAAACTGAACAAACTGTCTAGCCGCTGTCTAGCAGCCATAGGATTGCACTCTTGATTTTGCTGCCTTCAAACACACACACACACACACACACACACACACAATTCACACTCATGTTGTAGTATGACCTGTCTCTTTAAGAGACATGCCTAGATTGTAATAGCAAATCCCCTTCCTCTTTGGGTGGGTGTGGCTTTCTACATGATCCAGCTGGATGTGTTTTTCTCCGTCTGAAAAATACAGCAAGCACAAGCTGCAAAGTTGTTGAGTTGGCATCTCATCTTGAATAAAGGAGGTTCTTGAGGTTCCCCTGATACTTGCTGCTTTTTGTCTTTCAAGCAGGCAAGTTTAAGGCAGGCAAGTCACAGTGTGAATACATTCCTCCATACCCATAGAGGTAAAGAAGGAAATACCACACACACCAGTATGGCATGTTTTAATACAATACCATTCAGACCTTCTTTATTTCTATGGAGCATTACTATATGCAGACTTTTGTTACGAAAAACCTGCTGGCTTTATGCAGTGGTGTCAGCTTCATCTTATCAAGCTTCTTGGAAGAATAAAATACATTGGCATTTGTATTCTGGAATAATAATGAAAAAATGAAGACAGGAATTCTTGGCAGGGTAATAAAACTACAGTTGGCACACATGAGCTGTATGAACCTAGGGGGAAGAAGGAGGCTTAAAACCATTGCTAGGGACTTATGTTATCTTAGAAGATTTTGCTACTGTCTTACTGTTTTGAAGTAAATGTGCCAGGGTGCAGTTTTAGCCATGTTTCCAATTATGCCCCACAGAGGGTTCAGAGAGTCCGTAGCAGTGGAGGCTGGTGGCTCCAATGTCAGTGGGGCTGTGGATCCACTCTGGGTTTCAGTCAGGACCAGTCAGAACTCTAAAGGAGCCATCCAAGGCACCAAACCCAATCCCCAAAATAGGTTCAGCACACTGGATAATTCCTTTAGAGGTCTGCCTCGTTTTGACTGAAACCCAGAACAGATAAACAGCCCCACCTCCAGTGGTCTGTGGACATACAATGTTTCCGTTCCACTTCAGTATTCACTCCCTGCTCCTCAAATCACTTTGCATTCAACAGAAGATGCAGTTCTGCACATGGTGCAGAACTGCTCCATACATGGAAATGAATAGGGGTAGCCCATACGTACAGGAATATTTGTGTATCACAGGGCACATAGGCTCTGGATCAGTCCAATAGCCTTCCACACATGTACATTTGGAAGGACTGGAAACCAGACAATTATCAAGAAATTCTTCTGTGTTTAAGGCTTCAGTCCTATCTACACGTCCCTGGGAGGTAAACACCAGTGAAAACTGTGGGGTTCGCATAGGATATGCTATAAACATGGATAGAATTGTGCAGTCACTCCAGCCCCATTCAGTCATTCTCCCCTCTCCTATGCCATTGCATGAGTGGAAGAGCAGGGATGAGCCTGTTGGTCCCTATTGCACATCCCCATCCCTGCAGGCTTTCAAGTGTGCGGGGCTCCCCACATAATTTAGAGATCAGGTTTCTAAATAACATGGGGAGTCTACTCAAGTAGAAAAGGCACCCTGTAGCAGAGGTTCAGCCTCCAAAACATGGGTGGGGGGAGGCTGTAGGAATGGCAACAGGTATGTATAGGAAGGGGAGGGACCAATAGGGTCATTCCTGCTTTTTCTCTCACTCATTGGCAATCATGTGGTGGTGGTGGTGATGGTGGGGAAAACAATGGAATAGGGCTTCATTCTATGTGTTCAATTACGGAGGGTAAATGTGGTGAAACATTTCCTCAATTTGCGTGATGTTTAGCACAGTGGAAAGGGCTCTCACTAGGGATGTATGAGAATGGTGTGCCTGTTTGTGGATCATGCAAAAATGTTCTGTTCGCCACCCCTAACATGAGCAGGAATGCAATTCTTGGGATTTTACTTTATTTTTTGTAATTTCCCAAATTTTGTATTTGTGTTTGAAAGTGTGTACTTGCACAAGTGCACATTTCCGAAAATGCGTACATGCACAAATGTGCACTCCCCCAGCACATTTTCATGCTTTAGCCTATGGGGGGGAATGAAAATTTCTAAAATTCATTTGGGAAGAATGTGTACTTTTCAAAATGTGCACATTTCCTGACTGATAATGCACATTTTTCCTGATCAAAAAGAAAATGCCCATGTATTGGGAATGCGAGCAAGACAAATCAAGCTTCCGGGAGGAATTTGGAGAAACTCATTGAGCTCGAACATGGCATGTTCACCCACCCCTAGCTTTCACTTTCTGTCTTAACTCTGTCTTGATCTCAGAAACACCATACAGGGCTTAGCTATGAAATGCCAAGAAGCAACTAGTCCACCTGGACTGCACAGTGCAGTCATAGGCTGCAGTCATCAGCCAAATGGCTAGCACAGTTGCGACACAGCAGAATTGAAAGGTGGGGCCATCTTCCATATCTATAGTGACAGACAGAATAATGATATCTGCATCCAGATAAAACACATTCTGACAAGCAGCTCTGATCTGGCAGTGCCAAAATCCCCGGAGTGCCCATCACAAGGATTTTGTTCTCCTCAGAAAATGACATCTCACAATTGGGTGAATTTTCTGCTTATTTTTTAACACAGCAAAACAGGATAGGAACCAATAGATTCTGCAGAGATTACATTTTAATAGGATTGTCCATTGCAGGGAAATCCAGCCCTTTGGGGGCCCGATGGATCCCCGTGATGAATTGGGTTCAGCCTGCATAAAGGGGCTGAGCCGCGGTAAAGTTCTGAAAACTTGGAAACTTTACCAAATGTTTTGCACAAAATGATGGCAGTGGCAGGAGTGCCCGCCACCATTTTGTGCAACAAACCTCTTCCACCATGCCTAACTGGCTCCTTCTCCCCCTCCCAGGGGGAGAAGGAGCTAGTTTCACATGACGGCAGGGTCGCTATATGCAAAATGGAAGAGAGGGGAGTGGCACTCCCCTCTTGTCCTCCATTTTGCACATATTTATTTATTTATTTATTTAATTTTTATACCGCCCAATAGCCGAAGCTCTCTCTGGGTTGCTATGTGCACAAATCTTTCATTCTCCCTCCTGACCCTGGGAGGGAGAATGAAGAACTTGCGCACACTGACCTGACTGTGCACAAAATGGAGGAGGAGGAGAGGGGAATACACCGCCTCCCTCTCATCCTCCCCCTGTCCTGCCACTGCCGCCCGTTCTGGTGGGGAATCCATGGGGGGAGGTGATCCGTTCCTCCCCCCGGAATCCTCATGGAGTGGCCCCGCTCTGCGAGGATTCTGCAGAGCCGAGGGCTGCCGTCGCTTACCTGTCCTGAATCAACCGGAGGAGCCCTTCACCTCCACGCCGATTGCCTTTTTTTTAAAGAAAAAGGTGATTGGCAGGATGTCCCCATAGACTTATACACAAAATAGAACTGTGAATCTTGTGTATAAGCCTATGGACACATAGACTTATATGCAAGATTCACAGCTCTATTTTGCGTATAAGTCTATGGGGACATCCTACCGATCGCCATTTTTTAAAAAAATGGCAATCGGCGTGGAGGTGAACAGCTCCTGGTGCAACAAGCAGCCATGCCGGCCCATGCGGAATCCTCCAGGAGAGGAGGTAAATGGGGCCGATCTGCTGCAGATTCTTGATCCTGGATTCCAAGGAATTTGGCCTCATTTCAATCTACGGCGGATTTCTCTGACATTCCTACTGCTGCTGCAGTAGTGGGAATGGAAAGAGGAGAGGGGAGTGGTACTCACCTCTCCTCCTTCCATCCCTGCTATTGCAATGGCAGTGGTACCAGCAGGACAGGAGGACAAGAGGGGCTTCCTCTCTCCTCTTCCAATGCTGGTACCATGGTGGCAGCAAGCACAGAAGGATGCATGAGAGGGGCTCCCCTCTCATTCCTGCCCTTGCTGTCATGCTGACGGAAAATCTGCCAGCTGGCCTGACTTGGTAAGTGCTGAGTTGAGCCAGCTGGTGGATAGTCAGCTTGGAGTCTGGGGGGCTGAGCCAGCAAAGGCTTGCCGAGCTCCACCCCGCAAACGGATTCCTCCGACATCCCTACATTTAAACCCCTGTGTGTTTGTGTCAAGTAATAACTGCTGCTTTATCACTAAGTCATGGAGATACAATGGATAAGAGAAGGAGATTGATAAAGAGAGAAGGCCTTCTATTTGAAATGAACATCTATTGGTAATCAGAAAAAAGAGCGGGACGGAAGCCACTGGGAGACAAGTCTCTTGGTGTATCGTGTTTTCTGATCCGGATCCATGAGGGAAAGAGGCATGTGCCACAATTCCCATAGCAGTACGGGTAACATTAGAAGGGGTTCTAACAATACACCACTAGTCTACTCAGAAGCCTTGAGTTCACTGGGACTTACTCCCAGGTAACTATAGGATTGCGGCGGCGGCCTAAGTCATGCTTCCTCTCTGGGGGCTTTCAGTGTAATATGTGATGGCAGAACGAGTGGCAGCAAAATAGGTTCAGTGCCTAGGATAGCTCCATTAGAGTTCTGGCTTGTTCCGACTGAAACCCAGAATGGATTCACAGCCCCACCAAAATCAGAGCCACCAGCCTCCAATGGGCAGAACTAACTAATCTCTCCTAGACAGAGACATATGAGCTGCTCCACATGTAGCGCTCACAGCAGAAGTGGGGGGACCTTAGCTCAGTGGCAGAGCACATGCTTTGCATTCTTTCTGTGCAGAAGGGCATCTCCACTTGAAAGGATCAGGTAACAGGTGATGTGAAAGACCTGCTGCCAGTCAGAGAAGACTATACTGGACTAGCTGGACAAATAGTCTGACCTGGTATGGCAGCTTTCTATGCACAAAAAGAGTGCAACTCAGATAAACATCTCCTCTACAGATTCCTTGTATCATGAGAAGCCACCTCTCAGCGTTGATTGAAAGGTGAGAGTGGCCACATGGAGGCCACCAAAAACCATGTAGGATAAGTTAAGCATAGAAGCCACAGCAGCACCACTTCTTTCCATGCTACCAGGTAGCAGGAGAAGCCCAGAACAGTGTGGGAGAAGCCCACACTGTGGCTCTTTCCCATGTCAGTGTTAATCCAGTTTCCCACGGGTTGACACTGGTGTAGGGAAGAGCTGCAGCATGGGCTCCTCCTCCATGGTCAAGACTTCTAAGATCTCAGCATCAGGGGAAAGAGTGCCACTGCATTGGCTTTGACATAACCAGGGGAAGATGCGTGCCTGGCTGTACCACTGTAGGTGCTCCATGCTGCTGTGTCACAGCATTTAAAAGGCACTTTGAGCTGTTTCATACAGTCTAACATTTGGAAAACAAACTACTGGAAAAAGTAGTACCCCATCAGACAAGGGGACTAGAGCATGGCTCCTCTTCTTTTATTCGAAAAAGCATACGATGCCATTTTTCTACGTCCGCTCCTACAATGTCACCGCGTTCAGGAGAGGTAAGCCGCTTGCACGGCCACCTTTCCCCCCCACACACACATCTATGAACCAGCTCTTCGTCCCTGCACTTCATGGAGCAGCCACACTTGAGGCTGTGCAAATACTGTGCATGGGCGAAGGAACTTTTAAACGTTATGCCAGCCATGAGGAGCACCTACATGGGTAATGGCGCTTCATGCTGCTACCATCACATTCCAATAAACTTTAGTTTAGATGAGGAGAAAATGATAGAATGTCATTATACTAAGCCAGACCAATGGTCATTTTTAGCATAATTCTGTCCATTCTGGCTGATAGCAACTTTCCAGGGTCTCAGCTAGGTAGGTACGGATTTTGTAAAACCGACTCCTTCCTCATTTTGTGGATTGTCAGGTGCCTTGCATTCTGTCGTCCGCTCATTGACGGAATTGTATTTCCCCCCCAAATTCCCACATTTCCACAAATTCATACTTGCGAAAATGCACGAATCCCCCTAAAATGTGCAGCCCCTCCCAAATGGACATTGTCATGCTTTAGCTTATAGGGAAAATGTGCATTTTTGGCCAGTGTCTTTTTATATTAGTTATTTTTCCAAGACGAAATTTGCGTAAAATTCTGGAAAGTAAAAAAATCAGTCCGCAAGTCTGCGGAATCCATGTGACTTGGGAAAAAGCCAGTCCGCTGTGGAATCTGCAGGTCAGATTAATAGAAATCCAAACTCATTTGATTCTGTTGCAGATTTCTCCGACATCCCTAGTCTCAACCAGTGGTGTTCTCCTCTCCACCCCTCTGCTATTTGAGATCCTTTAAGTGGAAATGTCAGGGGTTGAACTCAGGGCTTTTTACGTGCTAACCAAGTACCTTCTCTCTAAGCTGTGAAAGTAAAGAAGGAGGCTTGAGGGGAGCTGGATGTATTTATCCTAAAATTAAAGAAAATCAAGGGATAAAAGGAAGTGCTGACAATTTTAAAGAGTTTAAGAAAGTGCCTTCCAGGAAAGAGAGAAGACAGGAGTTGCATCATCTAGGGAGTAGCTAAGCCAAGCCAAGCCTGCATTGGTGGTAAGCCTGGTCTCATTTGAAGTTCCTTCTGGCTCTGTGGTTCTATGGCATGACCCTTGTGTTTCCAAACAATATTTTTATGGATGAGGAGGCACTTCTTCCATTAGTAGCAGCCAGATTCATTCACTGATGCTACATCTCAAGGTTCTGTGCCATTGCAATTCATCACCACGGACGTAGCTGTGATATTGCCTTCACAACATCTCTGCAGGTGATGGATAAGAGGAGCAAGTTGATAAAGAGGGAGAAAGGCTTCTGTTTTAAATGCAAATTCCTTGGCAATCAGAGAAATGAGGGGGAAAAGTTTAATGAGGTCCTAAAAGATTAGCGGTGGAGTTTAAATCAATGATTCCTAACTGCTATTTAGAATATCAGCCCTGGTGTTTCGGCCCTTTATAAATGAAATTCAGAGTCTAATTGTAACTAGAGATGTGCGGATCTAATTGAGGTTCTCTGTTTTCCACTTCAAAGCTCATTCTGACCCAGGTCCATATCGGCTTGCAAATGTTTTGTTGCCCGCTCAGAAATTTGTGCACATTTTGGCATGCATCTTTCAAAACCTGTGCGTTTTTATGCACATTTTTTCAACTGTGCACATTTTTTCTCCCATTGACTAAAGTGTGTTTCTGGGCATTTTTGAAATGTACACATTTTTCAGGTGTGTGTGCTGAATGTACACATTTTTGTTGTTGCCCAAATTGCATTGCAAGCTCAGGAATTTGTAGACGACCAACTGCAAATTGTGTTAGATTCTGTGTTTGATTCTGGGAGGTGAGAATTGGGTATACTCCAGTCTTCCCCATCCCTAATCATAACCTCCTTGAAGCCCCTCAAATGAGCACCAAGTCTGGATCTTGAGGTAGCTTCAGATCCATTATATGGCCATTCTTGCCCACTTCCCTCTTGCTGATACCACAACATATTTGTGTAAGTGTGATGAATGTGGCTATATTAGGAAGGTCAGGAAAATTTGTGGAGGGGGGAAAATATCACTGGGAAAAAAGGAAAAAGTCAAAGGCTACTGTTCGTGGGGGTACTTTTCTTGCACATGCCGCATTGAAGGAGTTGGGCAAAAGCAAAGCTAACAGATCTCAGCTACTGTGACATCTGTGATCTCTAGTTCACCACCTTAGTTGAGATATGCAAGTTTCCATGTTTTAAATTCCATTGCTTATTAAAAGTAGAAGGCTTCCAGGAAGAAAGGGATGCTATAGAACTAACATTTTGAACTGCCCAATAGTGTAGTCACAAGACACTAGTTACTGCAAGACTGCAAGACAGTCAATAGTTGAATAGGCCAAAACGTTGGGCATAAAGGCTTCAATAAGATAGGAGGAAGAAGAGCCACTCTGCCATTTCTTTATACTGTGCTGTGCATCAACACGTTCCCCAATTTATAAGGCCATGCTGCTTTAGCTTTATAATGGAACTTCCCAGGTATATGCAAAGCCACAATGGTTCTCGTTACTGCCAGAGCAAGTCCTACCCCCAAAATGCAAGCAGAATATGAGGGGTGGAAGAGAAATGTGAAAGCACTAGCCTTGAGTGACTTTTATTATTATTATTGTATTAATCTGAAACGCTTCAGGAAACTACGAACATAACCATCTGATGTTTGGTTTTTAGTAAAAACATAAAAACTGAAACAAAAACTCTTCAAAATAATAAAATCACCCCCTTTTATGAAAAACACAAACAAAAAACAAACAAAAGAAATAAAATTGTTTATGTGTTTCACTTTTAAGGACAGATTCTCATAAAACTACATCTTTACAATGTACACAGAAATTCGATGAAATTCTGTTCTCTATTATATAAATGCTTAACTCATGGCAAGCCTCAAAATTAAAATTAAAATTAAAGAAAGACTTTGAAAAATCAGTTAAAAATAAAATAGACTGCAGTTGCCTGCTGGATATTACACTGTCATATCTATCCCACCTGGAAAAAAAAAGCCGTCAAATTATCAAAATGTATCTAGGCTCAAAGGGAGAAATCGAGTCTGTTTCAAATTGTCACGATCAGTTTTGACTGTTCAGTGGATACATTTTGAAGCATCATTGCTGCAGGGAACATGGCACAGCTTAATATTTGTTTTGGACTGACTATGTTTTAGTTCTCCTCCAACTGTACAGGTAAATAGAGAACAACATTAGTCTGAATCCACTGCCATGTTAACCGCATTGAAAATCCCATGGACAAATGGAACTTCTATGGCACATTTTCACATCTGTTGAGAAGGATTAAATGACAGATGTGATAATCGCTACACTTTTTAAATTAGTAGCTCAAACTTTTAATACACCAGTATTAAAATACCATGCCGCTTTCTTTCTCCCCACCAGAGCCGGTTCAAAAACCACTACAAATATGTAGCAGAAGGGTTCGTGATAAACTGAGCAGGCACTGGTTCAAGGGTGTTTGGTTTCCTTCAAAGATGGCTTCCCAAAATGACGGCATATTTGTGTTTTGCTCCTGCCAACTCCATGGGATTGGATGCTTGGCTTTATGCTTTCATACTGGATATAAAGTTCTACACATATATACATATATCACATATACATATATAAGCATAAATATATATGTATACATTCACACACACATATATATATGTAGGCATTGTTTATTGCAAATAAAATAAGAAAGCAAGCAAAATAGAAGACTGACCTGGCTTACCTACACTCTGCTCACATTCAATGAGATCTTCATCATCATTAGAACATTCTGCTGAAGAAACGAGGTCATCTGTTGTCTGACATGTGAATAAGAATAAGGAAACAAAAAGCGAAGAACTGGTGATTAGATAAAGGGAATGGCATTAAAAATAGATAAAGCCATTGCTAGGACCACAGACAATCATAATGGCTACGGTCATGAAGGCGGTAGAGGAGGAGCACCGCCAACCTCAAACTTTGAACCTAAGAACCTAAGGAGAGCTACGCTGTATCGGACCAAAGGCCTATTCTGTTCCCACAGTGGCCAACCAGAAGCCCACAGCAGGACATGATTACAATAGCACCCTCCTACTTATGTTCTCCAGCAACTGGTATGTAGAGGCATGCTTTCAAAGTTTATGCACCTTTTATCTGCCTGGAATCTACCACCATAAAGCTTCATTGGATGACCCTCAATTCTAGTATTACTTTCTCAACACCATGCATAATTGTATACATCTCTGTCATGTCCCCCCCCTTACTCAGCTTTTTTTTCTAAGCAAGAAAAGCCAAAACATTGTAAACTTTCCTCAAAGATGAGTTGTTCCAGACCTTTGAGTTATAGAAGAAGAGTATTTCCCACTTACTTTGTTCCTATCATGAATATTTTCCTGTGACACGTACCTGGCTTCCTATGCCTTTTAAGAGTTGGCATTATTTACCTTCACATGTATGCACACACAGACATACATACCCACAACACCACAACCATGATCAAGGTGTACTCCAGTGCCTCCCAGTTTTCATCATAATATTTAGCATTTATAAAGCATACCTGGATCACTCAAAGCATTTCCCATAATTATCCCGGTAATTTTACAGCCAGTTAGGTCAGTGTTATTATTCTGCAGACTGCAGAATTTAAGTAAGAGGAACAAAACTTCTTGGAGAATAGTAGGGAAGGTTGCACATTTTGACTGGAAAATGAAAGCATTACCAGTGGTCTGATTCTGTAAATGGGTTGTTGTTGTTGTTGTTGTTGTTCTATGGAACAGCAAAATAAAGTACTGGGGGTATGCTTTGGATTTGGATGAAGCCTGAAGCTCAAGCAGAGTTGGGCCCCTTTGGACCATTTCTGGTGCTTCCCAAGGTGAAGCAGGCTTCCCTCTGAAGCAACCAGAACCAACGCTGGGCCAGAATAATGCTTTGTTACTGATTTGTGCTTGGAGAAGCAGACAATCTGTCTCTTCTCCAAATAGCATCTTTTGGTTTTGTTTCTCTAAAATGCTGATAAGTAGGGCGGAGGGCGGGGAGTGGCAAATCAGGGTCCTACTCAAATCTCAGAGTTGGTGCACACCTCAGTAAAATACTATACTATTAGGACATAGCCTCTTTTAGTACGTATGTGTGTAGCCTGTGGAATCAAAATATGGTTCCAAGTTATACAGATATGATATAATGCTGAGAATATCATTTACACATGGACAGAATGCTCCTTCTGCACAGCTAATCCTTCTGGTCTGATAAACAAATGTGGACTGTGTGGTTAAACTTCCAGGTATACTTTGGATAGGGCAGATGCACCACGCTGTTAAATGAGCCAGACAGAACATTTCCTTCTTGGTAGATCCACATAAATCAAAACACGCAGCCCTGCTAAATGCACAGGGATGGATTCCAGTGGACTATTAAGAGAATGGTTGGAGCACGGCGGGTGGGGTGGAAGGTCTGGCTCTGAAAAGCTGAGGCCACATCAACAGCATCTGTGGCCCCACTGAATTGCAGCACATGTTTCTTGCACTTTCCAGCTGGTACATCTTGTGCGTGTGTGAGTGCATGTGTGTGTGTGCGTGGCTGCTCCAATTAACAAGCAGCATGTACCGCAGTGTGTTAAGGAGAAGTATAATGGCTTCTCTCCCCAACAGCAACCCCTTCATATAATTGCTGCAATTAGTGGAATTACTAACGGAGACCATTAGGGAGATTCTGTGGAAGCCTCTGGACACAGGCTGTATGGCTCATGCACCAAAGTGCACAATTACCCTACCCTCAGCAACACGAGCTGACAAAAGTCTGACACCAAATCCTTTCCTCTTTCCTCTTTTTCTCGTGCATGGGTAAAAGGTGCAGATCACACAGGCTGTAGGGTCTGTGTAATGAGAATTCCTGCATGATACGCTGGAGAGAACCAATCTCAATTCGGCAGGCTGGAGCTGCCAGATGTGCTTTTTACCCAACAATTTTCAGAAGCTGCTTATCCTCAGACTCAGACCTTCCTCCTCTATTCCCTGCTATGGGCCTTAGAGTTTCCAAACTGCATACTGGATTGAAAAAGGAAAGACTAATTGCACTGGTTCTCTTCTCTTCTTGCATGCTTCTTATTATGCATATGATTTCCCTAAAATCTTTTTATATTTTCACCAGCTAAATTCCGGCCTATGAGGTTAAGCACATCCTGTCTTTCATTTTGGCCCATTGGAAAGGTTGTCACCTCTTTCCTCTGACACTATTGGTACAGCTTTAAATCTCCCAATGTGGTGGGAAATAAGGCAGCTTCCCTCCTGGGTCCTGCCTGCCATCTTCCTCTCTCCCTCACCTGCTTACTGGGTGACTTTGGGCCAGTCACTGACTCTAAACCTAGCCTACCTGGCAGGGTTGTTGTGAGCATAAAACGGAGAGGAGGAGGACCATGTAAGCTGCTTTGGGTTCCTTTGAGAGAAAAAAGGGCAAGATATAAATGAAATAATGAATCAGAGGTCGGAATTAAGATTGCTGGGAGAATTATCAACAACCTCCGATATGCAGACGATACCACCCTAATGGCAGAAAGCGAAGAGGATCTAAAGAGCCTCTTGTTGAGGGTGAAAGAGGAGAGTGCAAAAGCTGGTTTGAAACTCAACATTAAGAAAACTAAGATCATGGCATCTGGCCCCATCACTTCCTGGCATATAGAAGGGGAAGAAATGGAAGCAGTGACAGATTTTACTTTCTTGGGCTCCAAGATCACCGCAGACGGTGACTGTAGCCATGAAATTAAAAGACGCTTGCTCCTTGGGAGGAAAGCTATGGCAAACCTAGACAGCATAGTAAGAAGCAGAGACATCACCTTGCCAACAAAGGTCCGTCTAATCAAAGCTATGGTTTTCCCAGTAGCAACGTATGGCCGTGAGAGCTGGACTATAAGGAAGGCTGAGCGCCGAAGAATTGATGCTTTCGAACTGTGGTGCTGGAGAAGACTCTTACGAGTCCCCTGGACTGCAAGGAGGTCAAATCAGTCCATCCTAAAGGAAATCAACCCTGAGTGCTCATTGGAAGGACAGATACTGAAGCTGAAGCTGAAATATTTTGGCCACCTAATGCGAAGAGAAAACTCTCTGGAAAAGACCCTGATGCTGGGAAAGACTGAAGGCAAAAGGAGAAGGGGACGGCAGAGGATGAGATGGCTAGATAGCATCACCGATGCAATGAATATGAACCTGAGCACACTCCGGGAGAGTGCGCAGGACAGGAAGGCCTGGCGTGCTATGGTCCATGGGGTCACGAAGAGTCAGACACGACTGAACGACTGAACAACAACTAATAATAACTACTTCGACTACTTGAAAATGTTGATCTTTTGTTGCTGGATGGATTAAAAAAATAAGGAAAGAAAGAATTGATCCCAAGCAGTATATTTTTATGCTCACACTCCTGAAATCTATGGGATCTTTTTCAGCCAAAATACTATGGAAAGCCTGTCCATTTGTCCATTTTACTAAGAACGTCTTAACTGTGAACACTAACCATATAAAATATGAAAGTAGCTGCTTGTCTGGTATTTTAAAGCAGGACCTCTTGCATACAAAGTAAGACTCATGCTTCTAGACAAGGTGTGTGCAGCCTGCAGCCTGTGGACCACCTGTGTTGGCTGCAGGTTGTGCGGTCCCCACTCCCCACACACTTTCCCCCACAGAGTCTGGCAGGGGAAAACACTGCTGCTAGAATCTAGACCATCGATCATTTTGCATATGATGGGCTGAGACTTTGTATGGGTTCTAGTGGAGGGTGAAGGAGTGAGTGTCATAAGAGCAATGCAATTTTGACAGCTGCTATTGCCAAATTGCCCCATTTCTCTGTCACCACCCACCTTGCCTCCTTCAGCTTGGCAGAAAATGTGTGGGGTGGCTATGGAGGAAGAACACACCTGTACCTTGCACCCTTGTGCACAGCGGCATGTGAAATAGCACACTGGACGGAGTGCAACAGCTGGGGTTTTTGTGTGTCTTTGTGACTGCGTGCTACACAGCTGAAGCAGACTTATTATGATGTGAAAATAATTGACTTTTTAATCAAAAAATTCTGACAACTGGCCAGAGGATAAACAACAGCCATGCCACTTCCCCTCCCCCCTGCACCCCGGCTGGTTGTTTGACAACCTGGTTTCATTTGCAGGTAGGCATGCCAGAGAAATTCAAGATGGACTAAAATGAGCTTGGATTTCTGAGAATCCGACCTGCGGAATCCACTGTGGAGTGACCCCCTCAGGCTGCATGGAGTCCGTGGACTTTTGGAGGATTTTTTTTTTTAACTTTCTTAAAATTTACACATATTTATTTGTAGGAAAATAGCGCAAGTTTCAGCTGAGGGAAGGTTGAATGGAATAGGGGATAATACGCTAAATGTTATGTACTAAGGTAAATTATGTAAATTCTTACGAAACCTCTTACATAATTATTTGAGTATTTTTCTTCATGACGAAAAAAAAATTCGCATCCATCTGTGAGCAGATAACAGAACAAAAGGCACCTGACAATCAGCAAAACACAGACAGAGCGGATTTTACACAGTCCATAATCTCTATCTGCAGGATGGTTTTTACATGGAGCATTAAAATATGGCAACCACCACTTGCAGCCTTTAGTGGTTTCATCCACTCTATCACCTTAGGATTCTACTCCCTGATTCCCCTGTATGTGTAGACCATGCCCTCAGCTCTGCAACCAGGAGGATATAAAGTTCAGACACAAAGCCCAGTTCCCCCTCTCTGCAACTTGGAACTGGTGATCCTAAAGAAATGCATTTGTCATCCCTGTCCCCATGACCCTTCAAGCCAACTTTCCTGTGAACTGACATTACCCCTTCTGGTCTGTGCTGTGCAATGGGCAGAAACTTGGCTGTGGCCCCACCTTCTAACTGGTTACAACAGAGATGGATCTGTGACAATATTATTTTGCCTCTACCTGCCATGGAAAGAGGGATGTGTGGTAGCTCAGTAGTAGAGCTAGTGGAGGCTGGTGGCTCCAATGTCAGTGGGGCAGTGACTCTGCTCTGAGTTTCAGTCAGAACTCTAAAGGATCTATCCAAGGTGCTGAACTCTAAATTCCTCCACTGAGTGGAGCACATCCTTTGCATGTAATAGGTTGCAAGTTCAATCCCAGTCATCTCCACTTAGGGATGGAAAGACTCCTGCATAAATATCTACAGAGCCGTTGCCAGTCAATGTAGAAAAAACTGAGCAAGATGGCGGACCACTGATCAGTACAAGGCAGCTTCCCATGTTCTACTTTTAGTCTGAACTGATGGGCAGAAGAATGAAGCTGTTTTTGGTGTAATCCAGAAATAACATAACTTTATTTTGTTTCCAAAAAAGATTTCCACCCCCTCTTGCCAAACACAGGATATAATTTTTTTGTGGAGATCCTTGCAAATTGGACTATAAAGTATTTTTTTTTTAAAGATAAAAGAATGAAGCCTGTTTTTAATAGATGATATATTTGTTTCTTTATAATAAAAAGTGAAAAGAAAAACAATCAAGAAGCTTCCATTTGAAATGAAGGGAAAAGACAGAATATATTTACCTAACTGGTATATTAACTAGACAGAATACCGAATCTTCAGAAAAATATTTCCCAATATACTACTCTAAAATATGTGTTTTTTAAATCTCACAACTGGAATTACTCAGCCCAGTATTAATGGCTGTAAAATTAAAGGCAGGTATTATAATGACTTTCAATAACATCTCTCTCCTGTCAGAATACTTTTTTATTTGTCCTCTGAAAGAACTTTTATTGCATTTATATTATTACTATTATTCTCCCTCTGCTTCACTGTTGTGTTTATTGAAATTGCCTTGATATCAAACAGGGGCAGCAGAAAGCTCAAACGTCTGCATCTAACCTTGAGGATTTATGAGCATATTTACCTTCAAATTCCCTCAGTTTCACAGAAGTGCCTCTAATGAATTATTGTTTCTGTAATCACCACCTTCTAATTATTCACTCCAAGGGTCTAATCAATCTTGCTTTTGGCAAGGGTCCTACATCTTTGTTCATTACTATACATCGTGGGTATTCAGAGATAATTTTCGATAGCACGGCAAGATGTGGTCAGGACAATTACATACCTTCTTCCCCTTTCTGACAGCCCCAAACTGGAATTTATGCTCCAAACCCATATCCTTTGACCCACTGTTCCACATAAAATGGCCAACTCTGAAATCTTCCACAAAAAAACAGTCCCTTTGAGGCTACCTCATTCACTTGCTGTGCCATGATTGGATGGGCATTAAGTCCACAAGATAAAATAAACCCTGCCATGGAACAGCTTTATGAAATTTTAAATAACACATCCAGTGAATGATGGAGTTCTCATTCTTAGTGTGAATGAAAAGAGAAAGGCCTATAAATATTCCCCTGAAAAGTCCACCAGACAAACTGTGCCATACTATGTTCTTGATGGCTGCTTCACTTTTTTTTAAATTAAAAAAGTTGCTTACATTCTCTTAGCTACCTGGATATTTCTTTTCTCTAAAGCAGTGAACAGACCACACTCTAAATTGCATCTTTACTAGGGCTGTGCACCACTTAGGCCTGAGGCCCAAGGCCCGAGTCGAGGTGGGCCGCTTCAGGCTGCTTCGGGCCCCTTCCGAGGCAAAGTGGAGGGGACCCAAACTGACCCGAAGTGGGTCAGGGGCTCTCCAAAGGGCCTCGATGCACTTTGGAGATTCTGCACCCTGGCCCAGCCATGCCAGCACCTCCAGCTCCTTACCTGAGGAGGACTCATCATCGTCATCGCTGCTGCTGCCATCGCCACCTCTGCCGTCGCCACCATCGCCGCTGCCTCTGCTGCCTCCATGTCCACTGTCACTGTCACTGCCATTGCCAATGCTGCTATTGCCACCACCGCCATCATCGCTGCCGCTGCCCACCATCTTCAGTTCCTCAGCTCTGGACGCGTGCCAGCTCTCGTTGTGAGGAGTAGTTATTTTAAAAATGGCAACTCCCTGAAACAAGAGCCGGCACACGTCCAGGGTTCAGAAGCTGAAGATAGTGGGCAGCAGCAGCGATGATGGCGGCGGCGGTGACAGCAGTGGCAACAGCAGTGGCGGCAGAGGTGGAGGCAGTGCTAGAGGTGGCAGTGGAGGTGGCAGCGGCAGAGGCAACAGCGGTGACAGTGGTGGTGCAGGTGGCAGCGACGACGACAGTGACTCCTCGTGATTGCTGCTGGCACACATCCCAAGGGCCCAGGTAAGGAGCTGGGGGTTTGTTCAGCATGGCAGGGGCATCGGGGGGGGGGGGCTGAAGCAGGCCCCCATTCGGCCACCCATTCAACCCTCCCGAATCAGCCCAAAGCAAATCGGGACCGCAAGTCAGTTCCAGGGGTCCATGCATAGCACTAATCTTTACAGTGCTTTGGGACAAAAGGAATCCTAGTCCTACTATGAATCTACATGTTACATTTAATTTAAAAACTGGGCTTAAGTATTTCTCCAAACAGGAGCAATTATGTCACAGTGGAAAAGGTAAAGCTCTTCCTTTAAACCTCCTCACATCCGGTTCTGTATCTTGAAGAGCATGGTTCCTAAAAAGAATTGCATTAAGTCGGCAAATTTGGTGGCAATGTGGAGATGGATAAAAGTTCCAGTAGTTTGACTAGTCTTATAAAAAGTTATATTTACTTACCCCAGAATTCCTCAGATGCTTTACCTGAGCAGGAGACTCCAAATGTCATATTATGTGACATTTGGTGGCAACTGGCAACACTGCTGGCTGCCCTTTGGTGCCAAACCACACTGCTGATTTTTTTCCCTGAGTTTCCTTTGACTTCTTTTAAGGCTTCTCTCTCTCCTCTCCACTTCCTATGTGTTGTTTAAAAGCATGGAATGTTGATGAGACTATGCTCATTGCTACATTTTACTAGGTCTTGGAGTTCCTGGCTCAGTCTGCAAGCCCAGCCTGTACCACGAGGAACAAAAATAAGGCTAAACTGTAGATCATGATTCAGGACATTTATAGAAATTTCTTTCCCTGTATCTATGTATGTATTGATTAGGGTTGGGCGAACTCAACCGAGTCTGCCCCATGACCCGCTGCCGGCCCTGGCTCACGCTGAAACATGAGCTGGCTGGTGGTTCGCAGGAGCCCGGTGAGTGCTGTCCCTGCCGCTGCCACGAGCAACTGTGTCTCTCTCTGCCGAGCACTGGCAGAGAGGGGCTGACTTGCTCTCGGCATTTCCCTCTTGCTTCCCATCCTGCAGTTGCCATGTGGGCAAGGAGCAGGGGTTGCCACGCTTGCCTGACTCGGCATGCCCTGAGTCGGGCAAAAGCAGGAGGTCGTGGACTCAGGGGCTGAACTGGTGGGAAACTGCCGAGCTTGAGCCCCCAGACGGAGGCTTGCGACATCCCTAGGATTGACCAGATCTTGTGAGCTTTGCTGGAGACAGTCAGACAGGGATGGGCAAAGAAGCAATGTCTGAGTTTGCCCAAATGTGATCTCACTGCTCATCCCATGCCCGATTCACATTCATGATCGCTGCTTGTGATTTGCTCTCTGTCCATCCGTATTCAGAAGAGTGAGTTGCTGGCCCATGCATTTCTCTAGGAAGAGAATGTGTGCTTGTGCTGTTAAACTAGGACTTACAGTTTGAGAGACAGAGACATCTGTGCTTTGCTATGTGACTTGCTCTCTCAAGACTACCCGTCCCAGAGTTCCTCATGCACAGGCAGAAGGGAAGGGCAGGTGGTGGGTAGGACAAAGCACCATAATAATCAGGGGTAAGCAAATGGGCACATCTGGCCATGGGCACCTTTGGAAATTTGAGAAACTGTCCTGGGCACCACCACAAAATGGCTGCCATCAGAGGCATGGCAAAGGACAAGAAATCTGTCAAAAAGACTGATTACAAGGCAGAGATAGGGGCTGAGTTGTAATACTCTAAACAACTCCTTTGAACCCAGTTTTCAGCACCAACAGAAACCCAATCCCAGCTGCTGGCAAGAAAATGTGTTAATTAAAAAAAAGTGGCAGGGGATGGGCACTTGGGTGAGTGCCAAGAAAAGAGTGTAGGAGGGGCACATCGGTGCACATGGGCACCACATTTCCAACCCCATCTCTGGACCCTCAAGAAAGTAGCCAATTAAGGTACTGAGGTCAGAGTTCCATCCAGCCACTCATGTTTCTCTTTGAGGAAGGAACTGCAAGACTCTCATCATAGGAACATATTCTTCTTTATAAGTCCCTAGACTCTGATTAACTGGGAGCCAGTCATTAACCAGCATGCCCTTTACTCTCCACATCAACCAGAGTTAACAACAACAAAGGAACAAACACTCCCTCCTCTGAAAACCTCCCACCCCTTACATTTACTGCGTATGTGATCCCTGTTGGGTGTAAAAATGGAAACCATACTCCCTGCCAAATTATATCATTAAGTAGGGTTCACAATGGGGCCACCCACCGTAACAAAATAAACCACTCAATCATTACCACAGCGGACGAGAGATTAAATAACTAGCCACACAAGTAAAAAATGGGGAAGTAAATCAGCCTTCGTTCCTGCACTACATCTCTGTGTATCAAGTAAGTCTAGTATCAAGTGTTGTTTTTAAGAGAGAGCGAGAGAGAAAGTCAGAATGCATTGTAAGCTGAAATGAGTCTTTAGGAAACACAATTGCTCCACAGAATCAGTAGTTCATTATTGCCATAAAATAAAAGCCAGCTGATTTTGGACCACATTCTATGTCTCATAAGTATTGGAGAGTTTTGATCTGAGCCCTAAGTATTCAGAGGACAATTGGAAGGTGGGGGAGGGAGGGAGGAAATCCTGCTTCCTGCTGTCTCAATTATCCTCCCCCCTCTGGCTTTAGCGGGAAGGACAAGGGAATCTAAATAAGCAAGGGGCTGCAAAAAAGGAAAGAAAAAGATGGGGGTGATTAATTTGTCTGTTGTTCAAAGCACCCTGAGAGAGGAAAGAGGAGTACTGAACCACAGCTGCTTAAACCAAACTTCAATGTACCTTCCCAAAAGCAGGAGGAAAGTAATGCTACGTGGTGTTCCGCTGATAAGCAAATCCCTCTAAATCCTTTCCATTTATTTCTTGGCCTGGAGAAATTACATATTACTTAGGAGCTAAATAAATAAATAAAACGTACATCTCTGGGCATCTAGATTGCTTGTTTATTGATTGCACTCGCTTGCTCTGCCTCTAATACACACAGATGCCCACCCACACTCACTTCAAGCTTCTTTGTTTTCTCCAGACAAAGCTTACCAAAGCTGATGTGATACAGAGCTGGATCATACACCACCAAGGAGTGGGGAAACAGGCAGCACACCTGACTTGTGTTCCTTCTTTCCCCACAACTGATGTAATATGTGAGTCGGGACTTCTGAGGCTCACAGATTTCTGTGCGGTTGAGAACCACAAATCTCATGCTGCAGTTTAGTAGCAGAAGTGTGAAAAGAGGAAGTGCCACTGACTCATTCACACATCTGCTGTGACCACTTCGAGGTGATGCATAAGCCAGTTCGATGATGTGAGCTGCTATGTAGTGTGTAGGTGTTGGATTCAGAGCAGGGAAGCGTAGGGAGATCTGGGTTCACAAACCTGGCTTGAGATATTTCCATCCTTTATGCAGCAAACACGCTTCTTTGGTGTGACTGAGTCAGGGTTCTCAGTTGTGTGTCTACTGTTATCCATACAACTTTGCTGCAGGGAGCACTGATGTACCATAGGTGAACATGCAGCAGTCATGTTTACGGAACAAAATGTGGATCTACCTTCAGGTATAAAGTTCATTGGGATGCCACAGTTAAGTTAATGGGCAGTATCCTCCAGTGTTAAATTGCTAACACAGGGATGTGTAGCATGATGCTTCTGTGATTGGTTTTCTGAGGAATCCCATTGTGCAAGCTAATGCTACTGGCGTTGCACTAGAGGGTCCTTATGCTAGTGCAATGTGATTTGCATTAGCGGTTCGGCATCATAGGATACTGCCAAACATTTATTTATTTATTTAAATATATATCCCACTTTACTACCAAATCTAGGCCTCCAAGGTGGCTCTCAGCCTAAAGTGACAGAGTTGTAGTAAGAATCACACATGGCGGTGGTGGTGGGGAACTCCACGCAGATTGCACAAGGCTCCTTGGAAGAAGACTAGGAGAAAGATAAATACATCGAAGTTTCAAGCAAGACCTTGGCACAGCCATGTTCGCTAACAGCATTTTACTGTTGAACACTATGGAGATGCACTCCCTGGTCAGAAAGGCAGTTCAAGCGTTTCTGGTACTGTGACCTTGAGGTTGCTGCTGATCCTTAAAATCTTCAAATATGAAAAATGGATTCTTAAAATCTTCAAATATGAAAAAGCCAAGGTCCCAATACTTGGGCCTTATTCACTTTGCCAAGGGTGGCATGGATTTTTGAAAGCCAGAGGCTCATCTGGCCTAAGAAGCATCTGCTGCCCTTTCAGAACTCACCTTCAAGTCCGAGAAAACAGCCTCACTGCTTGTGGTGTCAGCCCTGCGCTTAATAACTGTGTCTGAAGAATATTTTTCATTTACAATCTGCTTCTTTGCTGGAAATCAATATGTCATTTTGTTGGCATGTTTTGCCCCAGTCTCCTGGACATCTTTATTTAACTTGTCTTTTCTCTCTTCAAGACAGAGGAGCTGTGTTTGATTTTGTTCTGTTATTGATTAGATCATTTGGAGAGAGAAATAAATAACTAAGTACCACACAGTGGCTTTAATGACAATCTTTTAAGGCTCAGGAGCTCTGTGATGCATAGCTTCTTCTTCTAACGGCTAAATTAAAAGGGAACAAAATCTATAAATTTAGATTACCATGCATTAAAAAGAGAAAGGTAGTCACATATACAATCCAACCTGTGTGCCCCCCATGTCTTCATTCATTCCTCATGAGGCTCTATTTTTAAATAACTGTTCTACCACTCCAACACCACACCATCTCCTGCAGGTGAGTGTGATTATATGGCTAAACATACCATGCCCTGTCTTTATATTGGCATTTGAAAAGGAAGACAGACAGCAGCTGAGTTTGGACAATCATATCTTGCTTAATAATCTGAGATATGAATGAACCGTATTCCTGTATTCGCAGCCGCTTCCCTCCCACCTTCTTTGCATGCCCAAATGTATTGTGAAAGCCTCCAGCTAACCATAGTTTCCCATTTCATCCAAGCAAGGAAACTGTGGTTACCAGATTCAGAAGAAGGGTTGTTCCGAATCTGGTGGCCATAGTTTCCTGGTTTGGTTCCTAAGATCTGGCCTTGTTCGAAAGCTGGTAACCGTAATTTCTTGGTTTGGAGGAAATTGTAAGCTATGGTTAATTGGATCCTTCTGAATTACATTCGGTGTACTGCAAAGGGAGGTGGGAAGGGCTGCATGCATGGGCAAAAAGCAAGATATGATAGTCTGAACTAGTATTTGAAAAACAAAAATGAATGAACCCACAGCTCCACTATGCATGTGACATTTGCCAAATCAGGCTCCGGACTCCAGCCATACAGCCCCAAACTATGCATGTTTACTCAAGAGTATGTTCCACTGAGTCCTCAGGGCTTATTCCACCCAAAATAGGGATGCTTGAGGAATTCAACCTTTCTGAGGTTTAATACGAATTGACCTGATCCGCACCTCCTGCACTGATGTGTGGATCAGTATTTAGTCATACGCTAATTTTTGCACTTTTCAAATATTCAGAGTCACACACAATTCTCAGTTCATACAAGATTTCAAAACGTATTATGAAATGATTAATCTGAAGGGAAAAGGAGGTCAAATCAGTCAATCCTAAAGGAAATCAACCCTGACTGCTCATTGGAAGGACAGATACTGAAGCTGAAGCTGAAATATTTTGGCCACCTAATGTGAAGAGAAAAGTCACTGGAAAGACCCTGACGCTGGGAAAGATTGAACTTTTGAAGGCAAAAGGAGAAGGGGAAGGCAGAGGATGAGATGGCTGGATAGCATCACTGTTGCAATGAATATGAACTTGAGCACACTCCGGGAGAGAGCGGAGGACAGGTAGGCCTGGTGTGCTATGGTCCATGGGGTCACGAAGAGGCGGACATGACTTAACGACTGAACAACAACAACAAATTCTGAGAGAAAACAAGGTTGAAGACATGTCTTTAATATAATATATAAATACATTCCCTGTAGGTAGAAAACTAGCAAGGAGACAGGCTAGAATCTTTCTCCCGGGTGTGTTAGTTTTCTTCTTGCAGGGAGTTTTTCTGTGGGGGAACATTCAAAAATTCAGTTCATTTTACTGCCCTAGTATTCTACTGTCTCATTCTGTTGTATGCATAGACCAGGCTTTACACTAGGGGAGTCAAAAATATGCAGGCTTATCTTACCTTGAATAAGCACAACTCATGTATGTTCATGGATGCTGATAACACTTTGTGGTTTCAAAATCACTCAGTGAAATACACAAGAAAGAGTTGATTAGAAGAGAGCTGCCATAACCTTTTTCCGGCAGTGGCTACATTTCACTTTCTGTGAAGTGATTCCTAAAATGTGTGTAGCACTTTTCCCTCCTGCTAGCAGGAAAGGCGTTTCCAACATTAATGGCTATGATTAAGTATAGCATCAGAATTATCTTGTGTTTCTGTGTGGAACATTTCATCCAGGTAGGCTGGAAGACTGGGGAAGAAATTTCCACCGGTGGAAAATAGTTTCCACTGCCAAGACTGTTTTACTTAAGATTATGTGGTATGGAATTTTATTCATGAAGCAACATAAGCACAACAGCTTTTAATAAATGTGCTTTCAGATGCCTTTTTTAAATTATAGTGTTTAGAGGTCCCACAGGGTACAATAAGATAAACATCTACCTTTGAATATTCACCATAATGCACTAAGCTGCTTAGTGCATTATGCTTAGTGCATTTCCCATACTTAAATCTTAAGCAGAACAATGTGCTATTAGCAGGGTTTATCATTCCTTCTTACACTTCTTTTGCTTGCTCGGCACACGTTAACACACTTGTGGGAAATGCTGTTTAAATACCTTTACTCTGAGACACATTAGCATCCAGGGTGGGTCTTCAAACACCTTTAAATACAGAATAAATCCTTCCTAACTATCTTTGCACTTGGGAGGCACATTAACACATGGAACTAGTCCCTTAATACCTTTACAGATCACTCTCTCATCAACATATAAAACATACACACACTTGGGGAAAGAATCCAAAATCCATGGTCAGGAAATACCATCATTAGGGACAACCCCAAATGCACAAAATCGTGAGCAAGCTTTTGAGACTTTGAGATCTCTTAATCAGGAAAGAAGTTAAACAAAGCAGGGGTTGGGGTGGGGATAGGGGGTAAGCTGATGATGTTGAAGACATGAAGTTTGCATGGTCAGAGTCATAAGATGGAGTGTAGATGGAAACAGACTCAAATGGGTTAGTCACACTATGAGGTGTTATACAGTTTTCAGGTTACACTTAGCACAGTTGGGTGTAACCATAATGGCTGATTCCCCCATTTTTGAAGATCTAAAATCCAACTGTTACCCAGATTTGTCTCCAACAATTTTGTGCATTTTGGTTGGTATTTTCTGATCATGGATACTGGAATTTTTCATATGGACCAATGCGGCTTACTTTGTTTTATAGGTAACATTGAAAAAGTCTCCATTGGTAGTTTGGTCATCTTTAATTTCTTTTTCATTCCCTATAATTGTAACACATGAGAACCAAAATAAGTTCAAAAAATAAACACAGTTGCCTTTAACTTGCAGCCCAACTGATTAAAAGTTGCTCTCCCCAGTTCAAATTAGTCCCACTAATTAACCTACAGACTAAATCGGTTGGTTTAATAGTTTTGCAAGCTGCAAATTAACATTACACAGTTTTAAAATAACTGGTTTTCAGGCTGTTCAATTTGCCCAAGTTAGGATTTTGCAAAAATGCCTGCTGCACTAAATGAATGCCCTGGCTCACAACTGGACGTACAAGAGAAGGACCTCTCTCTTCCAGGTTCACTAATCAAACAGTCCCTTTGTGCACTGCTGAAGAGCAAGAATGAAGTGAAATTCCATTTCCTCAGCAGCTGAATGAATGAAGGATCTCATGGCATGCCAGTAATTCTTTAAAATACAACTTTGAACAGTGGGAACACCTAATGGTCCAAGCAGCCTATGGAATCAAGGTTATACAGGAATCAAATGTTGCCATTGGATAAAGCAAACTCCACAGGACATTTATTACCCTAGTTTTTCTCATGGTCCATGCACAGTCAAAACATGTGCCCCCTTCCGATGGTTATCAAGGTTATTTTAACAAGGCAAAATGGTTTTGCAAATGTGTTATCTTGCCATTTATTTTAGGGGAATGTGTTGACTGGGTGACTAAATGCAGTGATAGGTAAAATGATCAGAGGACAGGAAAGTTTCAGCCATATGGGGATGATTTGTTCTGCTTCAGTAAGATTGTTTGTAAACTCAGTCATGTGATGCAGCAGTTTGGCTGTCATTAATAGCGATAGATAGATAAGATGTACGCATGGCATAATGGAGTGCGCCATAATTTAGGGAATGCTCAGGGGTAGCGGAGGTCTCCAGCTGTGTTTCATAATGACATACGATTACTGATCATTCCTAGATTTCTGGCCAGATCACTGGTTCCGTAAACTGAAGAACTGCTATTAACTATAAAAATAGGCTGTGGAGGTTGGTGGCTCTGATGTCAGCGGGGTGGTGAATCCACTCCAGGTTTTAGTCAGAACTCTAAAGGAGCTATCTCAGGTGTGCACCTTGGGTAGCTCCTTTAGAGTTCCGACTGGTTCTGACTGAACCCCGGAGTGGATTTCCCACTCCACTGACATTGGAGCCACCAGCCTCTGCTGAAAATAGGCCTACAGTAACTGCATCAGATAATTGATTAAAGCAGTATTTCCTAGTCTATGTGAACATATGAAGCTGCCTTATACTGAGGCAGACCAGTGGCTATATTGACCAGGACTGTCTACTCTACACTGACTAGAAGCAGCTCTCCAAGATTTCATACTGGAATCTTTCCCAGCCCTGAGGAAATGACGGGAATATAACCTGGATCTTCTTCATACAAACCATGTGCCCCATCACTAAGCTTCAGCTAGTATGGCAAGGAAGAACTGCAAATGGGCTGAAAGGAATGCATGCATTAAATAATTAAGGGCTAACGGGGCCCCCTCCCAAAGCAGCTATCCACAAAGGAGGGTGACTGCTGCATCGCTGCATGAGTCACTGTTTTAGCCTTGCCTTCTTCCACTCTTGCCTGAAGTTGATCGGGTAATTCTACATCAGGTGTAACTAGATCATCCTATCACACCCAATGCAGAGATTCAGCAGAATTACTCACTGCCTGTTATATCTCTGCATGAGTTACTGTTCTGGACATGCTTGTGATGCATGTAGCATGCAGTGGGGGCTGGGCTGTACAGAAGGTGTCTCTTTTATACACTGAAAGCATATCCAATGTATGTGACTCCAGTTTCAATGACATTATTTAAAAAATGTGCTTCAGTTTCATTGGATGTTTGGGAAACACTTAAAGCTTACAGCTCTAATGACCAGTTTCGGACAATACTGGGTTGATAATAGAAGAGGCCGTTAACCAAGTGCCACCATCACCAGTGGTAGGCACTGGGTTCACAAGGGAGTGATACTGCCCTTATATAAATCTGTGGTGTGACCACCCTTGGAATACTGTGTACAATTCTAGTCACCTACAAGGGATATTATAGAGCTGGAAAAAGGGCAGAAAAGGGCAGTTAAAATGATCAAGGGGCTGGAGCATCTCCCTTATAAGGGAAAGTTACAACAACTGGAATCGTTTAGGTTGGAAAAAAGGAGGGTAAGGGGAGTAGGGATGGCAGAGAATTCCGCCACGGATTCCAGTGAGGCCAGATTCTTTAGAATCCAGCCCCCTGGAATCCATGGTGGAATGGCCTCCTGCCCCCCCACCCCCCCCACGGAATCCCCCGGGACGGCACTTACCTGGGGGGGATGTGGCGGCGTTGCTGGCTTTGGCGGCGGTGGCGGCAGCAGCTCCGGCGGCTGGTCTCCTGGCCGGCCGCGACTGGGCTGCTGCGGCCGCCACTGGCGTCCTCCATGCAGCTGTGATAGGCTACATAAGTATTTACGTTGCCTATCACGGCTGGGCAAAAAAAAGAGAGCAGTGTACGCAAATGGGAGCGGCTACGGCGGCCGCCATTTGCATTCCCTATTTTTCGCCGTTCTAGCCTACATAAATATTTACATAGGCTATTATGGCAAGGAAAAAAAAGGAACGCAAATAGCACCCACTACGCTATTTGCATTCCTCCCCCCCCCCCACCGTAATAGCCTATGTAAATATTTACATAGGCTAGAACGGCGAAAAATAGGGAATGCAAATGGCGGCCACCATAGCCGCCGCCATTTGCGTACGCTGTTTTTTTTTTTTTTTTTGCCCAGCCGTGATAGGATGCCAATGGCGGCTGCTACGGCGGCCACCATTTGCGTCCCCAGCAGCCTGTCTGCGGCCAGAACTCCGGTTGCGGACGGGCCTGGCTGGCTGCGGAGTGGAGCCGGCCGGGCAGGGTTCCGGGAGGGAGGACCGGATCGCCTCCCCCCCGTCGAGGATTCCGGGGTGAGGGACGGAGCGCCTCCGCCCCACCGCAAACACAATCCGTGCAAAGGTAAGTGACTTTCGTACATACCTAAAGGGGAGAAATGATAGAGGTCTACAAAATTATGTATGGTGTGGAGAATGTGGATAGGGAGATTTTTTTCTAGAACAAGAACCTGAGGTCATCCCATGAAGCTGATTGGTGGGAGATTCAGGACAGATAAAAGGACTTCTTCACCCAGCACATAGTTAAACTATGAAAATCGCTACCACAAGATGTAGTGATGGCCACCAATTTGGATGGCTTTAAAGGGAGGTTAAACAAATTCCTGGAGGAGAAGGAGCAGGAGGAGGAGATCAATGACTGCTAGGCTTGATAGCTATGTGTTACCTCCAGTACCAGAGGTAGTATGCCTATGTACACCAGTTTCTGGGGAACATGGGTGAAACGGTGCTGTTGCACTCATGTTCTGCTCATGGGTTCCTGGTTGACAGCTGGTTGGCCACTGTGTGAACAGAATGCTGGACTAGATGGATCCTTAGTCTGATCCAGCATGGCTCTTCTTATATCCATATGTTCTTATGAGTGTGAGCTCCAAACCTTAGCCTTCTCCATCCTGGTGCCAACATAGCCAATGGTCAGGAATGCTTGGAGTTGTCATCCAAAACACTTGGAAGGCACCAGGTCGGGGAAGGCTGCTTTAGGTGGTTCAAACACACATGAAATTTGTTCTTATTGCTAAGAACATTATTAGACATCAGTCTAATTCTGGTTCATGTTATTTTCACATGCATTTATTTATACAGCCATTCTATCCTATTTCTGCATCCATCTGTGATCTATCTTCTATTTTAAAAAGAAAGAAAGAAAATGTATATTGTTTTTAATGTATTTTCCCCACAAAATACATATTTTGTACACATTTTACCCCGCAGGACAGATTTGTATGCATTTTACATGAATACACATTTTTGTATGCATTTTAACCAAAAACATGCAATTGTATATGCATTTTGGTAAATGTGGTGAACTGAGAACTGTATCATAACGTTCAGACAAATGCAAAGGATAACTGTGTTCTGGTCAACATATTAGTCCAGATAGTGCAAATCAGGTTGGTTTGCTTTAAAATGCAGACAAAATCCTTGCGCATCCCTGTTCGTAATACCCATCAGCATTGCAATTATCCTCATTTTACAATTGGGAAAGCAAGAAAGCATGAAGCCGGATGAGTTGTCAGTCTGTAGGAGATCCTGGATTCTTGCAAACTAAAGTAGTGCTCATAACTTTGCATCATCTTGCCTCCATTAGAACCAAGCATGAACGACCCATCTCTCCCCTCCTCTCCACTGCACTAAGACCCAGTTGACTCATGCAGTGGAACATAATGGAGATGGTAGAATGGATTGTGCCATTTCAGGCTGCAGGTGGGGGAATCACATTTTCCAATGTGTTGTTGTTGTTGTTGTTGTTGTTGTTGTTGTTAACTTCCTTTTTTAAAAACAGGGAGTGGCATGGGATAGGACTTTTACCCCAATATGGTTGTTGTTGTTGTTCAGTCGTTCAGTTGTGTCCGACTCTTCATGACCCCATGGACCATAGCACGCCAGGCCTTCCTGTCCTGCACTTTCTCCCAGAGCGTGCTCAAGTTCATATTCATTGCATCGGTGATGCTATCTAGCCACTCATCCTCTGCCATCCCCTTTCTCCTTTTGCCTTCAGTCTTTCCCTGCATCAGGGTCTTTTCCAGAGAGTTTTCTCTTCGCATTAGGTGGCCAAAATATTTCAGCTTCAGCTTCAGTATCTGTCCTTCCAATGAGCACTCAGGGTTGATTTCCTTTAGGATGGACTGATTTGACCTCCTTGCAGTCCAGGGGACTCGTAAGAGTCTTCTCCAGCACCACAGTTCGAAAGCATCAATTCTTCGGCGCTCAGCGTTCCTTACAGTCCAGCTCTCACAGCCATACATTACTAGGGATGGGGGAGAATTTCTCCCTGAAACTTTGGGGGGCTGAGTGCCAACGCATTCGGTCCTCCGAAGGTTCAGGGAGAAATTCTCTGCCCCCCCCCCGGGATGGGACTATTTGCGTTGCCCTTATTTTCGACGTAGTCTACGTAAATCTTTATGTAGACTACAGGGACCAAATAGGGAACGCGAATGGCGGCTCCCTATGGGGGCCGCCATTAGCGTACGCGCTTTTTTTTTTTTTTTAAAGTCACCCGTGATAGGCTACGTGACGATTAACGTAGCCTATCATGGCTGACTTTGCAGATCTAGCTGTGATAGGCTACGTAAATCGTTACGTAGCCTATCACAGGGCTTTTTTTTTTGCTTTTTTTTTGCTTTTGAAGTTCGCGGCCAGGGAGACGGGGCGCTTCTCCCCGGCCTGAATTTCGGCTGGGCAAGGTGGGAAGCCTCCCCCCCAGCCTGAATTTCGGCCGGGCGAGGTGGGAAGCCTCCCTCCCTGGCCTGAACTTCGGGGGGAGAAGCGAAGTGCCTCCTCCCCACTGCGAAGAAAGCTGCGAGACCAGGTAAGTGACTTTCGTACATCCCTATATTACTACTGGGAAAACCATAGCTTTGATTAGACGGACCTTTGTCGGCAAGGTGATGTCTCTGCTTCTTACTATGCTGTCTAGGTTTGCCATAGCTTTCCTCCCAAGGAACAAGCGTCTTTTAATTTCATGGCTACAGTCACCGTCTGCGGTGATCTTGCAGCCCAAGAAAGTAAAATCTGTCACCGCTTCCATTTCTTCCCCTTCTATATGCCAGGAAGTGATGGGGCCAGATGCCATGATCTTCCTTTTTTTAATGTTGAGTTTCAAACCAGCTTTTGCACTCTCCTCTTTCACCCTCAACAAGAGGCTCTTTAGATCCCCTTCACTTTCTGCCATTAGGGTGGTATTATCTGCATATTGGAGGTTGTTGATAATTCTCCCAGCAATCTTAATTCTGACCTGTGATTCATCCAACCCGACGTTTCTCATGATGTACTCTGCATATAAGTTAAATAAGCAGGGTGACAATATGCAGCCTTGTCGTACTGCTTTCCCAATTTTGAACCACTCAGTTGTTCCATGTCTGGTTCTTACTGTTGCTTCTTGACCCTCGTACAGGTTTCTCAGGAGACAGGTAAGGTGGTCTGGTACTCCCATCACTTTAAGAATTTGCCACAGTTTGTTGTGATCCACACAATCAAAGGCTTTAGCGTAGTCAATGAAGCAGAAATAGATGTTTTTCTGGAATTCTCTTGCTTTCTCCATGATCCAGAGAATGTTGGCGATTTGATCTCTAGTTCCTCTGCTTCTTCGAAACCCAGCTTGTACTTCCGGTAGTTCTCGGTTCGCATACTGCTGAAGCCTAGCTTGTAGGATTTTGAGCATCACCTTGCTGGCATGTGAAATGAGCGCAATTGTGCGGTAGTTTGAACACTCTTTGGCGTTGCCCTTCTTTGGAATTGGAACGTAAACTGACCTTTTCCAGTCTTGCGGCCATTGTTGAGTGTTCCAAATTTGTTGGCAAATTGAATGCAGCACTTTAACAGCATCATCTTTTAGGATTTTAAATAGCTCAGCTGGAATACTGTCATCTCCACTAGCTTTGTTGTTACGAATGCTTCCTAAGGCCCACTTGACTTCACTCTCTAGGATGTCTGGCTCAAGTTCAGTGACCGCACTATCATGGCTATCAGGGACATTCAGATCTTTCCTGTATAGTTCTTCTGTGTATTCTTGCCACCTCTTCTTAATCTCATCTGCTTCTGTTAGGTCCCTGCCTTCATTGTCCTTTATCATGCCCGTCTTTGCACAAAACGTTCCCTTGAGATCTCCAATTTTCTTGAAGAGATCTCTAGTCTTTCCCATTCTGTTGTTTTCCTCCATTTCTTTGCATTGTTCATTTAAGAAGGCCTTCTTGTCTCTCCTTGCTATTCTCTGGAACTCTGCATTCAGTTGGCTATATCTTCCCCTTTCTCCCTTGCTTTTTGCTTCCCATCTTTCCTCAGCTACTTGTAAAGACAGCCACTTGGCTTTCTTGCATTTCTTTTTCTTTGGGATGGATTTCATTGCTGCCTCCTGAACAATGTTACGGACCTCCATCCAAATTTCCTTAGGCACTCTGTCTATCAGGTCTAATCCCTTAAATCTATTCCTCACCTCCACTGTATATTCATAAGGGATATGATTTAGGTCATACCTGAATGGTTTAGTGGTTTTCCCTATGTTCTTCAATTGAAGCCGAAATTTTGCAAGAAGAAGCTCATGATCTGAGCCACAGTCAGCTCCAGGTCTTGTTTTTACTGACTGTATAGACCTTCTCCATTTTTGGCTGCAAAGGACATAATCAATCTGATTTCGATATTGACCATTTGGTGATGTCCATGTGTAGAGTCGCCTCTTGTGCTTTTGGAAAAGAGTGTTTGCTATGATCAGCGTTTTCTCTTGGCAAAACTCTATTAGCCTTTGTCCTGCTTCATTTTGTACACCAAGGCCATGCCTGCCTGTTATCCCGGTGATTTCTTGACTTCCTACTTTAGTATTCCAATCCCCTATGATGAAGAGGACATCTTTTTTTGGTGTTAGTTCTAGAAGGTGTTGTAGGTCTTCATAGAACTGATCAACCTCAGCTTCTTCGGCCTCAGTGGTTGGGGCATAGACTTGAATTACTGTGATGTTGAATGGTTTCCCTTGGATTCGTACTGAGATCATTCTATCATTTTTAAGATTGTACCCCAATACTGCTTTTCCCACCCTTTTGTTGACTATGAGTGCTACTCCATTTCTTCTCAGGGATTCTTGCCCACAGTAGTAGATATGATGGTCACCTGAATTAAATTCGCCCATGCCTGTCCATTTGAGTTTGCTGATTCCCAAGATGTCGATGTTCAATCTTGCCATCTCCTGTTTGACCACCTCCAGCTTACCTTGATTCATTGATCTTACATTCCAGGTTCCGAATCAATATTGTTCTTTACAGCACTGGACTTTCTTTTCACCACCAGACACATCCACAGCTGAGTGTCCTTTCGGCTTTGGCCCAGCTGCTTCACTCTTTCTGGCGCTACTTGGAAATACCCTCTGCTCTTCCCCAGTAGTATATTGGACACCTTCTGACCTGAGCGGCTCATCTTCCGGTGTCCATACCCGGATATGGTAGGTCTCCCTATTGCAGGGAGTCTTGTACATGGAACATTTGACAATGATATCTCCTACCTGCAGCTAGGGATGGGGGAGAATTTCTCCCCGAAACTTTGGGGGGCCGAGTGCCAACGCATTCGGCCCCCCGAAATCAGCGGTGAAATTCTCCGCCACCCCCCCGCCACCCCCCCGGGATGGGACTTTCCTTTCACGAATGTCCCTCCTGGCGGAGGGTCCCGGCGGCGGTTCGTCGGGTCTTCGTCAGGGGCGGGGGCGACAGCCGGTCTTTCGACTGGCTGCCGCCGCCGCCATTACAAGGAAAGTAAAAAACAAAACAAAACCCCGTGATAGGCTACGTAACGATTAACGTAGCCTATCACGGCTAGATCTCCAAAGTCAGCCATGATAGGCTACGTAAATCGTCACGTAGCCTATCACGGGTGACTTTGGGGAAAAAAAAAAGTGCGTACACAAACGGCGGCCCCCATGGGGAGCTACCATTTGTATTCCTTATTTGGTCCCTGTAGTCTACGTAAAGATTTACGTAGACTACGGCGAAAATAAGGGCAAGGCTATTTGCGTTGCCCTTATTTTCGCCGTAGTTTACGTAAATCTTTACGTCGACTACAGGGACCAAATAAGGAACGCAAATGGCGGCTCCCTATGGGGGCCGCCATTTGCGTACGCACTTTTTTTTCCCCCCCCCAAAGTCACCCGTGATAGGCTACGTGACGATTTACGTAGCCTATCACGGCTGACTTTGGAGATCTAGCCGTGATAGGCTACGTTAATCGTTACGTAGCCTATCACGGGGGTGGTTTTTTTTTTTCGCGGCCGGATAGACGGGGCGCTTCTACCCGGCCTGAATTTCGGATGGGCGAGGCGGGGCGCCTCCCCCCCCTCGCATGAACTTCGTGGGGAGAAGCGAAGCGCCTCCCCCCCACCGCGAAGCAAGCTTCGAGGACAGGTAAGGGACTTTCGTCCATCCCTACCTGCAGCTTGAAGTGGTAGTTTGCTACCTCAGGATTCCACCACTTCATCTGCTGTATGTATAGACCAGGCTAAGCAAAAACTGATTGAATGGAAAAATAAGCCCATTGCATGTCTACCCTGTCCATTTAGAAATGGTAGTAGTGATGGCATGTGTGTTCCAGAGCAGATGTCAGCGAAGGCCTATACGTTGTTACTGGGGAAAGAATCCTTTATAAATGCCAAGGGTTATTATGAACAAACAATGGCGCTAACAAGAATTAACAAGTTAATTCTGCAATGTGAACAGCACAGCAAGATTATCGCTGCCATACCATTGCAATGTAAAGCTAAATTGGAAAACACAATAGAAGGAACAATTGTGTAATGTCCAGGTGAGATGGATTTGCCAGTCTCCAGCAGTGCTTTTCTTTTGCAAAGTGAATAGAACTGTACATTTCCTGGGTGAGGCACTTGCATAAAACTATAAGCAATTCTTGTTGTAATTTGTTAACCATGGAAACGGAAGCCAGCAAAGGAAAACAATACTAGCCGCCACTGTCAAATCTCTGCAACTGAATGCGAAAGGTGAATGGTGCTAAGAAATAGCAGACAATTCATGGTGGGTTCCTGACTTTTGTCCATTCAGACATCACCTGTTTGGTTGGATCACACAACAGTCAGCATTTCACAGAGAAGAAACTGCATTTTGCATGTACTGGGATGTCTTCACATTTCAGCAGTTGCAGAGAAATCCAAACAAATTTGGCAGGCCCAGCCTCTCCCCTCTAACTTTTCTACTTATGCACAATGTGCAAATGAGTGAAACAAATGCTAATATCTGACATCGCAGAGTTGTCGACAGATGTCCGCTCATTAAGTTCCACTTGCTGGCTCTCTGCCACCTTGCTGACTTATAACATAAATTGCTTTTTATCTGGCACTCTTTGTCTTGTGCCTCAAAGCAGCTTGGGGATGGTAGCTGCATTTTTAGCCCCTCCCCCAGTAATTTGGCTCACTCTGCAAGGTGCCAACTGTTTGACCAAGATTCAGGATGCTGCTTTGTTAACTGGCTGCAACTGGAAATGAATCTTTGACAGAAACATACCTTCTTCATCAGAAACAAAGAAGAAAATGGTGGGGGGGTGGGGGCAATGTAAGACCTACAATGTGAAGTACAGAGTCACCCAAATGGAGAGGAATGTTGGACAATGTGAAGTGAAGACGTGTGTTTAGATGTACATAGTTTTCCTGGGCCAGATCTATACCAATATGCTCCCATCATGGTGACACAATATCCCTCTTGTGCATTTATACCTCATAGCACACTCGATGACATCTGTTGTGGTATTTGGGACAATATGGAATAAAAAGCAGGAAGAAAAGTGGTATATGGAATGCATAATGTGCCCCAACAGTTATCAGTGCACTTCGATACCGATACAAAGCCCTAGTGTAGATCTAGCCCTGATGTTCCTGTTTTCCAACACCGCAACAGAATGACAACTAGGGATGGCGGAGAAATCCGCCACAGACTCTAATGAGGCCAGATTCTTTAGAATCCACCCCCCCCCGGAGTCCATTGTGGGACGGACCACTCCCCCCCACCACCCCGCAAAGTATGGTCAGGACGGACTCTACCTGTCGCCGGCTGGGTCCGGGTCCGTCCTCTTCAACCCGCAGCCGTCCATTGCTGGGCTGCGGACACAAATGGCCTCCGGTGTAGCGGACGCCATTTGCGTCCCTGCCCTTTGCTATGACAGGCTACGTAAATATTTATTTAATTTATTTAATATTTTTGTGATAGGCTATGTAAATATTTATGTAGCCTATCACAGCAAAGGGCAGGGACACAAATGGCGCCTGCTACGCCAGACGCCATTTGTGTCCCCAGCCTGGCAACGGACGGAAGTCCAGCTGCGGAGGGGCCCGGCTGGTGGCTCCCGGACTCGCCGTGGAGCGGAGCCAGCCAGGGAGGATTCCAGGGGGAGGGACGGATCGCCTCCCCCCCCCGCTGACCCTGCAGCGGAATGGTAAGTGGGGTTTGTACACCCTAATGACAACTGAAATGTGCAGGATAATGACCATGGGTCTATACAGGCCACCATCATCCTATAAATTTTACTGTCAAAATACATCATTTCATCATTCTCCATGCCACTTGGTAGGATCATACAGATACCCAAGCTAAGCCGGGGCAGCAGGCAAGCTTTAGAGGGTGCAAGATGGGCTGCGTGGCACACACAATTCTATTATCCAACACTTTGCTGTTGCTCCCTAGCCCCAATGGTGTCGCCAGGGAAGGACTTTGGGGCAGAAGTCCCAGGTCCCACTCAGCAGAATGGGCAGGAGGGTCCTCATGTGCAGCAGGGCTGGCTTATCAGATTTTGAATTAAGTGAAATAATACACATTGCCATCTAAAGGAGAGGAGGCATAAGACTGTTACATCCAGAGTCTAAAATTACCTAACTGTAGTACTGCCTGCCCATCGGTATCTGCCACTGGGAGTGACTGCCTCACTTTGCCTAATGGTAGGGCTGGCCCTGTTTCTTCTATATTTCCCCTCATGTCTCTTTTTATTCCTTTCTCTGAAAACAGCAATAACATCAACAACCATAATGAAGGAAGAGGTGGGGATGCCAGCTGGTCTGTTCCACATTAAGTTGGGGCATGACGCACTTGCAAGTCCTGCCTCGACCATAGAAGTCTAATGCTTTAGAGTACATTGCCTATAGACTGAAGCAGGAATATATTTTGGTATTTAACATAGATATAGAAAAAGTCTTAAAACGAGTGCCCAAAACTGTATTTACACTTCAGATAGCATAGGTCTTTATATAGTTCAGTATGCCATGCAAAACTAGCAGCCAAATTGTCCAATGCTGGGAAGTTGACTATATATACTGCAAGATGGTTTATGAAATGAACTAATGTAATGATCATAGATACATAAATAAAATAAAGGGTTTTTTTTAAAAAAATGTAGCAGTATGTGTCCCAAACAGTGTAAATGTGCTGCCCTTCCCTCTTAAACTGATAAGGTCACTAGGTTGACAGAGAAAGAAATAAACATCTGAATTAAGGAACTTGTCTAGTATGGCAGTATCCTAAGCTGACAAGATAGTGATTTAATAATATGCACAACAACAGTGCCTAAGAAAGAACACACACACTGATGCTTGAAGAACAACCTCAGGATACAAAAAGAGAAAAAGAGAAAGGAGAGAGAGAACAAAAATGTAATTGCCTGCCTATCACCTCCACTATCATAATTACTTTCAAACTCTGACACGGGTTGAATCAGATGAACAACCAAATCAATTTTTGTAGTTGGCAATCAAGGCATTCTTAGCTCATAAATTAAAATGTCACTGCTAGAGTGAGAACGAAGTGAAGCCTGCTTGGCGGTTTTCAAGTATGGAGCAGCAAACAACTCCCTGTGCTTCCCTTCCTAGTCTCTTACTTTGGCCTTTCTGGTGCTTGTCCTTGTAACACTGTATAGCACAAAAGACGGAGATACGTTGCTAACTGCAGGCTGTGTGCAGAGACAGGAGGCTGGATAAGTGCCTGACACCCAGTGGCTGCATCTCTCTAGGCCAGCTCTGTACCAGTTCTATTGTTTGTTTGTTTGTTTTATAAAGGGCAAGAGAGCCAAAGAAGGGATGTAATGGGAGTGAAGTACAGAAGTGTCTCATATGAACCTCTCCTGAGTATTATACAGTGTTGAAAGAGTTAGGGGTGTGTGTGTGTGAGAGAGAGAGAGAGTGAAAAAGAGGGCTTGGAGAAAGTAAAGGCAGATTAAGCTCAGTCCTGCTAGCATAAGCTTCGAAAGGTATGGACCAAAGTACCCGCTTAAGCCCCTGGTGTTCCACCTGCACTGAGATACACGGCTGCCACCTTCTGCACCAACAAATCCCTTCTGCTCTGTTAGGCATTATAGGGGTGGGACCCACTATTAGCAGTGGCAGCAGCATAACTTCTTTCTTATTTTGCTAAGGATTTGTTTGTTATTTTGCTGCTGCTGCAAGTGCGATGGGAGAAGCAGCAACTGTGTTGGTGGCATGAACACCATTTTGCATCTTCACATGATTGGTTGGGTGGCCGCTACAAAAAATTATGGAGAATATTCAGAGGAAATGCAGCACAATGGCCTTCTTTTTCTGAGGGCAGGGGTGAGAAAAGGAAAACCTCAGACATTTTCTCAGAAAAATGTATTTGGAGAAATATCAGCTCAGCTCTTGAGTACTAACACATATGACTTTCCTCTTGTATCTGCTTCCTGTTCCAAAACAATGGAACGGAGGTAGATTTGCAAACCCTTAACCCATGTTAGCATGCCACATCTTGGTACCCATCTAGTGAGTTTCACTCCAGAACACAAGGGGGGGGGGGTTAGTAGAGCCTTTCTACATCCCTAGCAAATTAAGCCTTCCCTCAGACTTGTAGAGGCAGATCTCAGGATTTGCCATTGGATCCTCAGTACTTTAGAATTAGTGGCAATTCTGGCTGAGTGCCGAGTGCTTTGAGACAAAGGTGGGCCCCCAATAACAATAATAATAGAAAATGGAATCCATCTTGAAGTATTCTTTTACCCTTTTAGTGCTTTGTAGCTACTACAGAGCTCCCCAAAAGTCAAAAGTAGCTTGAAAACAAGCTAATTTTGAACTTTTTGGCATTCTGTGGCTGCTCCTAGGGATGCTGGAGAAATTCGAGATCGACTAAAATGAGCTCGGATTTCTAAGAATCCAACCTGTGGAATCTGCTGCAGAGCGACCCCCTCAGGCCACGTGGAGTCCGTGGACTTTTGGATGATTTTTTTACTTTCCCAAAATTACACATATAAATTTGTAAGAAAATTAGGGATGGCGGAGAATTCCGCCATGGATTTCAGTGAGGCCAAATGCACTGGCATTCAGCCCCCCGAAACCCATGGCAGAACGGCCTCCCACCCCCTGCCCCCCCACGGAATCCCCCCAGGATGAAAGCTTACCTGGGGAGGATGTTTCGGCGGCGGCAGCAGCGGTGGCTGCTGCGGACTCAAATGGTGGCCACCACGCCATTTGCATAGCTGCCTTTGCCATTATAGGCTACGTAAATACTTAGGTAGCCTATCACGGCAAGCAAAAAAACAAACCACCAACCCACGTACGCAAATGGCGGCGGCTACGGCAGCCACCATTTGCGTTCTGCTTTTTTCGCTGTTTTAGCCTACATAAATATTTATGTAAGCTATTATGGTGAAAAAAGGGGAACGCAAATAGCGTAGTGGGCGCTATTTGTGTTCCTTCCCCCCCCCACCATAATAGCTTACATATATACTTACGTAAAATGGTGGAAAAAAAGGAACACAAATAGCGCCCAGTACGCTATTTGCGTTCCCCTTTTTTTCACCATAATAGCTTTACGTAAATATTTACGTAGGCTAAAACAGGGAAAAAGTGGAACGCAAATAGTGGCCGCCGTAGCCACCGCCATTTGCGTACGCGGGTTTTTTTTTTTCCGGAAGGCTGCCCAGCAGCCAGATGTCCAGCTGTGGGTGGCCCCGGCCGGCGGCTGTGTGGAATCTCCACGGAGCGGAGCCGGCCAGATCAGGATTTCAGGGGGAGGTGCAGAGCGCCTCCCCCCCACCGCGAATCACCCCGTCGAAAAGGTAAGTGACTTTCATACATCCCTAAAGAAAATACTTAAGTTTCTGCTAAGGAAACGTTGAATGGAATGGAGGACAATACACTAAATGTTATGTACCAAGGTAAATTATGTAAATACTTACGAAAACACACAATTATTTACGTATTTTTCTGCATAACGAAAAATAATTGGCATCTGCCTGTGAGCGGATGACGAAACAAACGGCTGACAATCCGCAAAACACAGACAGAGTGGATTTTACACAGTCCGTACATCCCTAGCTGCTCTGGATGCCTTTTTTTTTTGTCATGGCAGTGGGGAGCTGTGGCCCACAGGGCTCCTGTACCTCCCAAAGTTGCCTAGCCCTACTTTAAGGCAACCAATGGATACCTTCACTGACTGTAGCTTCAAAAATCAGGCTTAGCACTTTTTGTTTTCTTAGCACTGGATGTCTAAATCCATCTAGCTGATATCAGTAATTCAGAAATTTTAGCACCACTGACCAATATGCCTGAATACTTACCTCAAACAGTTTTCAGTGCCTAACAGACTGTGGCCTATGCATCAAACAACATATTTAGAGTGCTCAGGATTCTTATTGTTGCTCCTTCAGATGTTAAAAGGCTCATCTGTAAAGTTCTGAAATCCCAGCTGCAAAATACTAGATATATTTGTACCCCCCAATAAGTGCATATATGTATGCCTAAATATACACATTTACAGTAGGGATAGCTGTATTTGTCTATTCAGGTCTGATTCACATTCACATATTCTTACTCTTAATTCCATTCCATTCTATTTCCACATTAATCTGCAATGTGATTATTATTTTAAATTGTCTCAAAATACATATTTAAATTAGGGCTGTGCAGGGATCCCCTGATCCTACTTGGAAGCTGCTTTGTGGCTTCCGAGGCAAGCCCGATTCGACTTGGGCAGTTTTGGGGGAGTCCCTGACCTGACTCGGCTCCGAACCTGAACCCACTTTGGGTCTCCCCTGACGCCACCACTTACCTTGCCACCACTGCCTCCTCCACAGCTGTCAGCCTGCAGTAAGAATTGCCGCGTGCATCCAGGCCTCAGCAGTTGATGGCAGCAAGGACGGTGGCAGAGAAGGTGGTGAGGACGTTGGCGGCGGTGATGGTGAGGGCAGTGGCAGCGGTGCTGTGGCAGCAGTTTGGCAGCGGCCAAGAAGGTGGTGGCGGTGAAGAGAAGGTGGCTCAGGTAAGGACCTGGAGGCACTGGGGGGCTGGGCTGGGGGGGGCAAAGCTCCGAAGCACACCAAGTGCTTTGGAGAGCCCCCAACCAACTCCGGGTCACTTCATGCCCCCTCTGCTTTGCTTCAGAAGGGGCACAAAGTGACCCAAGGCATCGGGGTTCGGGCCTCTGGCTGAAGCGGCGCACAGTCCTAATTTAAATATATCTTTTAAAACGTATTTAAACGTGTTTTTCCTGTCAGAGTACAGACTTCACTGTGCAATCCTATGTGTTCTGAGTCAGAAGGAAGTGTTATTGAGTTCAGTGGAGTTTACTCCTAGCTAAGCATGTCAGCTGGGATGTGAGGAAAAGTTGCTGGGGTTCTGCCAGCTTTGGGGGTCACACAGGGGGCAGCCCAGGGCCACAGGTTGCACACCCCTGCCGTGCATGATCCACTTCAATCCAATTGGCAGCCAGTTGATATGATTTACAGCAAGTTGCATTCAGTGGTCTCGTCTGTCCTCAGCAGCTGATTAGTGCATTTCAGAAAGTGAAATTGCACTTGACGTGGCATTTCTGTCTCTTTATCAAATGACTGGGAGGGGGTAATTGGACCTTGTATGATGCAGCTAACCAAGTGAATAAAAGGTCTTGTGCATTATGTGTATCAATGAGTTCTCTGCTTTTTGTGTGTCACCAAAAGTCATGTGTGCTTTTGCAAATGCCTTTTGTAGAGCTACATTTGCCTGTGAGCTGAAGTTGCCTTCCAGGTCAACTATCACAGGGCATAGGATGAGGTAATGGCTTCTCTGATATGCTTACTAAAAGCAATTTGAATTAGGCGCATACAGGCCAAAGGCAGATATAGAAGTGTCCTTTATAGTTGGCCAGAGTCAAGGGAAAGACTAGAGAACAGTCTTGCTGGGAAAAGAAGCATAGTACATATTTTGGGTGCATGCAGAGGGGTCTGATTCCAGAGAACAGATGTGCTTTTTGGCAGCATTGATTCTCCGGCTGCAGGATGAACTGGGTCACGGTGCTTCAGTCCATACATGTCCTGTCTGGTCCAGAGGACTGCTATGGAATAGTGCAGGAGGCACTAGTGCAATCTGCTCAGTTAGCATCCTGCAAAGAATGAAGAGATCCCCCAAGTAAGAAGCCACTTGTCTTTCTGTGGGACAACCCATGCTCTCAGTTGTATGCTGCAGTACCCAAAGGGGAGCTCAAGAGTTAGTGGCAATTAACCTGGACCAGGGTCTGTCATCTTGGCTCTGGGGAATTCTTGCTTGACTTTCATGTGGCAAGAGTCCCACTTCCTACTACTTTCCCACTAGAGTGATAATGAGCGTGAGTTGGTGGATATTTTCCAAAGGCATTGGGGTCTTTTGACCAAAGGTTGAGGTGGCACCAAGGAGTGGGCGACTCTTGAGTGTCTCCTGAGGGTCAGGAGCACAGCTTCCTCACCTTATATTGGCTGCTTCTAAGCTAAGGGATAGATTCCCTTTGGCACTATGTAGTTTACGGGCAGTATCCAAAGCTGCCCTTGCACTAGCAGGAAAGACTGCTAGCACAAAGAAAAGCTAGCGCTTCCTACAGCAGCTAGAATCTAGCCAAAACTAGCATGTCTGGAATGGAACAAATCATCAGAAGGTGGCACAACTGATGTGTCCTGTTCCAGAAATACTAGCTTTAGCTAGTTTCTGGGGCTACTCTAGGAAGAGCTAGCTTCCTGTTGCACAAGCTGTCATTCCAGCTAGCACAACCTTATGGACTGCCAGCTTTGGATACTGCCCTATTACTCCTGGGTAATTAATAGGGGCCATTTTGCCCAGATGTGGCATCCAATCTCTGAGTTTCCTAAAGGATATATTGCTGCTAAAGGAAAGCTGTAAGTCCATAAGTGAGGTAGGGCTTCCCTTTTTTAAGCAAGCTATTTATTTATTTGACGTGCCTAGGGATGCTGGAGAAATTAAAGATGGATTGAAATGAGCTCGGATTTCTAGGAATCCGACCTGCGGAATCCATTGCAGAGCGCCCCCCTCAGGCTGCGCGGAGTCCATGGACTTTTGGATTTTTTTTTTACTTTCCCAAATTTACACATATAAATCTGTAGAAAAATACATATGTTTCTGCTAAGGAAATGTTGAATGGAACAGGGGACAATACACTAAATGTTACGTACTGAGGTAAATTATGCAAATACTTATGTAAATACTTATGTAAATATTTACGTAATTATTTCTGTATTTTTCCACATGATGAAAAAAATGTATTCGCGTCCGTCTGTGAGCGGATGATGGAACAAAAGGTGCCTGACAATCCGCGAAACAGACGGAGCGGATTTTACACTGTCCGTACATCCCTGCTTGTACCACAATTTTCCATGAAAACAATTGCACTCAAAGCAGCTACAGTCTTGACTCTGCCTCACTTGCCTCTGAAAGAATCTGCAATGTCCCCCCGCCCCGCTTGTATTGAGCAATATGGCCTCAGAATGGTTGAGGAACCACCACTGCATACACAGATCACCGCATTGCCAGAGGCAAGAACTTTAAAGACCTGAGGCTATAGTGTTCTTGTAAGTGTAAGGTGAACAATCATGACTGGCAAGGCAGAAAGGCCCTTGAGCCCAGCTGCAAAAAAAAGTAGTGTGCCTGTCCCATGGTTTTTCACCCACCAGAACTCTGCTATGATTCCAGCAATGGCAGCTGGTAGCATGAGTGAGCAAGAGGGAATTACAATTACACCATTACAATTAGTTTTTAGTTGAGGGCAGAATCAAGTCCCAACATGCATCAGAAGTGGAACAAAGGAAGAATTTAAAGATGCAACCCTCTACTTCTCCTTTCAGCAAGAAGGTGGAGGAGCCAAGAGACTGGCCCAAGGAACAAAGCAAGGCAATAATGTTTATGTTTCTTTCGTATAGCTCAGGGGGAACACAAGACCCCCTGTTGAGTGCTGCCTGGATAACATCATTCTTCAAGTCCACCCACAGAAATCCCAGCCTCTCAAATGAAGACAGGGCAGGCTCTGCCAGCAATTTCAATTCCCCTCTCCTTATCATCCATGATAATATTTGAAAAGTAATTATTGCTCCTGATGATTAATTATTTCCCCCTCACAAAGTTACTGGTTTTCCTTTTGAAGTCTGCATCTCCCTAAAGGGAAAAATCCATTTCTCAGCTGCTCCCCCCTTTTCTTTCTGCCTCACCAGTAAAGGGGATTAAAACAAGCAGAATGGAACAGCAGTAAGAAGATGGAAGATGGCAAAATAACTGTATGTGTGTGTGTGTGTGTGTGTGTGTGAGAGAGAGAGAGAGAGAGAGGGTAGGTTGGCAAATAGCATTGAAAGATGTCATTAGAAATTGAGAAAAAGAAGTACTAAAATATCAGCTCCTCAGCTAATACATACACACACGTGCACGCACATACAGACTCCATTTGTGTGTGTGTGTGGGAAATCCAATTTTACTATCCTGTAGCTACCCAGATTATGAGTACAATAGGGTGGTTAAAGGGTATTAAAAGCAGTGGAGGCTGGTGGCTCCGAAGTCAGTGGGGTGGTAAATCCACTCTAGGTTTCAGTCAGAACCAGTGAGAACTCTAAAGAAGCTATCCAAGGTGCACGCTGGATAGTTCTTTTAGAGTTGTGACTGGTTTTGATTGAAACCTGGAGTGGATATACTGCCCCACTGACTTCGGAGCCACCAGTCACCACTAATTAAAAGTTAACTCACCCGAGCCTTAGTTCAGATGCTTCCCTGAGCCAAAGATCCTTTCTGTTCCTAGGTTGGAATTGTGGACAGGCCTCTCCTCCTCTGCCATGCTCGTAATATGTGATGTGATTCAGGTACTCTACATCAGGGGTGGGCAGACTTCAGTTTTGCAGAATATACTTTGGTTTTTTACTAGGACCCTGAGATCCACCTACCACCAGAACCACGTGCAAAACAGTGGCTCAGCTGGGCAGACATATGCTAAGAAAGGCAGATCAGGGAAGAGGGATTTGATCTCTGTTGTATGGGGTTACACTCCCCTTGAAGACTTAAGACCAAAACTGACATTACTTTTTTCATAGCTAGCAGCAATGCTTTTTGTTTGTTTTTTACTCTAGAGTAGGCATAGGGATCCCATTCCAGATTGGGAACCAAGCATGGACACATTGAGGGCTTTCTCCTATGCCCCTCGTTATGGGCCCAATCCAGACTGGGCCTCCCTTGCCTGCAATTTCTGTTGCATAATAGTGATTCATAAAGCAAATGGATCACTATTTTGCAATAGAAATTGCAGATGCTAACAACTTCAGACTGCAATCCCCCTCCCCAGGAGAATGGGGGCCAGCCCAAGTCTTGCAGGTCACTTGTGGTCCTTAAAAGCCTTGCATGTGGCCCACCACAGGTGCCCAGGACTGCCACTTGACTAGCCAGAACACAGTTGGGATGGGGAGGAAGTGCATGGGAAAAGATGTTGAGGGTGTGTCAAGGTTCCCGTTATGACCTGGATCCCCTGAGCAACTCCTTAAGGATCTCTTGCCTCCTTAAGAGTCCTACCTTCCTTCTTTTGAACTTCCCTTTCATAGTAACATGGGGTTTAGGCTGTAGATGTGGGGTGACTGACACTCTAGACACAGGGCTTAACCACAACAGTATACTGGTAAATGTAAAGCTAGCAAATCACAACTAAAGGTATTTGCACAATAGAGCTGAGTGATACAAAAGGCAGTAAAAGAAAATAAAAGTTGCAAAATGTAAGATCCTTTACCCTAACTGTCCTTAGGCTTTTCTAGGCTGCTTCTTCCTGCTCACTCTTCAGACTCTGCTCTCACTTCAGGCTCTGGCTGTCTCTGCTTTCACTGGCTCTCTCGCTCTCTCCTCCCTCAAAACCAAAAGTACTGCTTCAAACCTGAAGAAATGAAACTGACACTGAACTGGAGAAATGAAACTAGTCCCCTCCCAACAGGAAACTCCAGGCCTCCAAGCCTGACCTTTTTTCCCTTTGTTTCTGTAGGCCTCAACCTTCATAGCATGCTATTAAGCTCATGTCCTGCTTGTGGGCTTCCCACTGGAGCATCTGGTTGGCTATTGTGTGAACAGAACACTAGACTAGATAGGCCTTTGTTCTGATCCAGCACAGCTCTTCTTAAGTTTTTATGTAGCCCATATGCAAACACCCACTGAAACAAAGGTGAATCTTGTCTTGGTTCAAATATATCTATTCCACTCACAGAATCTCTCAAATGCAAGCATAATAAAGAGGAGAAAAGCTCCATTAACTCCCACTGTTAGTGGCATTTCTGTTTTTACTGCAGGTCAACCTGATTGGGGCGAGATAGCTGAGAATACACAGCCATGTAGACTAAACCATGCTTCTGTTGGGGTCTCCACAATGATGGGCAAATGCTCCATGCTGGCTGGCTGGCTGGCTGGCTATCTATCTATCTATCACATTTATATCCCACCTTTTTTCCTCCTTAAGGAGCCCAAGGTGGCGTACATAATCCTCCTCCTCCCCTCCATTTTATCCTCACAACAACAACCCTTTGAGGTAGGTTGGGCTGAGAGTCTGTGACTGGCCCAAAGTCACCCAGTGAGCTTCTATGGCTGAGTGGGGACTAGAGCCCAGATCTCCCAGTTCCCAGTCCAGCACTCTCGCCAATACACCACACTGGCTCTGTGCATAATAACACTCTTTCAGTGTTATTATGCTGCAGAGCTGGGGTAGCATAGCGGTTATGAGACTGAGCTATGAAGCAGGAAATTCCTGGTTCGATTCTCACCTCTGCCATGAACTCAGTATGAATGGCCTAAGGGAAGCCACTCTTTCTCAGGCTTAGCAATCACTCCCCCCTTGCAATATGGGGATAATAATTCTGATCTCCTTACAGGGTTGTTGTAAGGATTTCAGTAAGATAATGGAGGTGAAGCACTGTGACTTTGAGCCCTCAAAAGCATTATACAAAAAACATATCACCATTATTGCTTCTTTCCCCCCTCAGCAGATTTGAGAGTAAAATAGAAGCGGCGTGTTCTTGGACTCTTTGTTAGTGCTTTATGTATCATCAGCAGGTTTCATCACCTTCTGTTATTTAAAACACCCCCCCCCCCGTTGCTTTTGAAGTGAATAACATGGGAGGGTTTCCCCCCCCCCTCTCTCTCTCTCTCCGCAGCGTTAGACACTTTGCATAATTATAAAGAGGGTTCATGGAATAGAGTCAATCAGATAATTCCCCTATGCAAATTAATGATTGTTCAATTAACATGGCAGGTTGTGTGTGAAAACCATGCTAATGTGGAAGTGGATATTCCTGGTGGCTGTTTTCAGCAGCTGGCACATCAGCCAAATCATGACTTCATCCTTCTCCATTCCTCTGCTGGTGTCATAGTTTTTCATTTGGATAAAGTGGATTAATGGAGTGGAGGGGAAGGGAAGATTTGCCCAATTTTACCTTCTAAAGTTGTACTAGCTATTATGTACAGACAAATGGAGGGATTAACTTCAACAGTTGTGATCAGTGTTTTTTTCCAAAATGAATTCTATGGAACGTTGGTGTTCCTCAATAAGTATATGAACAATGGCAGACAAACTTCCCTAAAAGCAGGCCAGGCGTCACTACATAGTATCCTTGGTCAGATGCTGAGGCCCATTGTCAATGGTGATGCCTGTCTGTGTTGCTCAAGGATTTAGGGGGCCCTTGGCAGTGCACTATCCGACAAGCCACCAATCATCATGGTTGCAACCGCCATCTTAGTTTTTCCAAAATGAAATCCCTGGAGGTTTTGTCATTTTGAGGCACTGTGTATTTTTCTTTTTGTAAAAGGGTACATATAAACAAACATTGATTTTATCAATGTGCTTGTGCCAACAGTTTGCCATGGGTTTCAGTCTCTCTCTCTCTCTCTCTCTCTCTCAGGTTTCCAGTGTAAAACTAGAGCATATGTACATTATGTGCATGATCACAGCTTCTTTCCAACAATAACTGGGAACAATTTGTTGCAATGGGATATTAACTGGTCCTTCATAGTTCTGTTTGGATAGACAACCCCCAATCCAGCAGCTCCAGAGGACACACACAGGTGCTCAAATGCAACCACAGAGCTACTGCAGAGTCTGAGATCCCACTTTCAATTCACAATGCAATCCTGCGTGTGGGTACTCAGAAGAAAGGCTCAAGGGGGTTTACTTCCAGATAAATGTGTATAGGATTGCAGACTCAGTGCCTGAGAAAAGATCTGTTTGTGCATCGGGGGATGTGTACATGAACATGAAGTGATCCCTGATGTTAAGGTCAAGGAGAAATTCCCTTTGTATACACGAGGTTCATCAAAGTCCGATATACCTTTGGGATGGGATGAGCATGGGCAATTAATTTAGCATTCTGATTCATTCTAACATTATCATCTTGTAATAAATTTAGGGCTGCACATTTGTTGCACATTCTTAAAATGAAAAGTACTGCCAGCTTTTGGTGTTTTTCTCTCTTTAACAACCAGTACAACTATAGCGGTGTGTTCCCTGTGTACTATTGGCTTTGTAATTATTATTTATTCCAGACAGAGGCATTATTATAAAGCATTAAAGTAAAGCAAATTTTCCTTCTGACTTGCTCAGCACATTTTATTTTTAACCGAGTAATTAGTTAAGTCAAATTCATTTATCAATTTAAGCAACTCATTGCAAGAAATTTATCTGAAACTTTGCATTCTTTCTCTTTTTTAATAGATGCACATAATAGACTCATTGTTGAATTAGTAATCAATGTGTCATTCAGAAAGTAATTATTTTATCTGAAACAAGTTCCAAGACTTTTCTTTTTTAAAAAAGGGATATGTAACCATTATTGTAATAGCTATTATCCTTATTGCTTTCCATGGTATAAAAAGCCAAACTTAAATTATAAGAAATCACCAGCCATCTTACATCTGTCATTGTCTTAAGAAATATCAAAAGAAAATGGCTTGATAATAACTCACTGACAAAGGATCTGTTTGTTTTTATTTTTTTAAGCTTGTATTTAAAAACATTTTTACCATGTCTTTATTTGCCTGTGATTTTTTTTCTGAATTTTTCTAAACTGCCTTGGTTGGTTCCTGAAAGGTGAAATAGAAGTACAGATAATAATAATAATAATAATAATAATAATAATAATAATATTGTTCAAGGCAGTGCATTTGTGTGCATGGGTATGTACTTGTATGTGTGTGTGTGTATCTGAAAACCTGTTTCTCTTTTTAGAAATAGTCATAAAATATAGCCTGATATGAGCAAAGTGCCCATGTTCCTATCAGCCAGATTCACATTTGCCTGAAACAGATACATGCAACATAGAGTGCCAAGTCATTTAAGTCTGAGTTAAGCCATAATCTGCTTGGGTATTCTGACACTACTGGTAACATATTTAATACTCAGGTTGATCATTAGTCTGATACACCAAACAGGGATAGGGGGTACTCTAAGAGAACCCTCAGCACCTTCTCCTTCTGGCTATAGCAGGTGACACGTGCTTTCTCCCACAACTCTCGTATTTACTCTGCCAACGGTTCTGAGAATGAGGTCAGAAGAACATTTAATTTTCCAAAGGCAAATCTAAGATTTTTTTAATTTCAAAAAAGAAGTCCACTACTTTTATTTTATAGATAAGAAAAAGGTTGTGCTGGCTAAAATATAGCTTAGGGGTAGATACTACTGGCCAAATTTAGGCTTAGGAGGCTTACTTAACATTGGGATACAAACAGTGTTAGTTAAAATACATTCCTGAGGTCAAAGGGTCAAAGTTTATCCCAATAGCAACATCAAAATTATGTGACTCCTTACATTGAAAGGAAATAAATATACATGGGGTGGTACTATTTTCGGTGTGACAGCAAGACACATAGTTGCCACAGAACAATCCTAGCATTTTCTTACAGATTTGAGACCTAATCATAGCCACTCAGCGCTCCCACTACCAGGGAATCATATGGACAGACAGTGAATTCTGCACATTACACATACAACTGAAAGGAAGACGCATAATCAATAGAAAGTAGCATACAAGCAACACTGGGGGATGTAAGTCGTTCATTAAGCAAATAGTCCTAGAAGCCTTAGCAAACAAACTCCCAGGGATCTTTGTATGGGGAACTACCTGTTGGTAAGATTGTATGGCCTATTAAAGACCCAAGGAGCATCTCTCTCATTCATGCATGCACACACACACACTTGCTGCTGCTGGAATATACTTTTTTGGGAAAGGGAAGGGGATGGAGGCTCAAGTCCTCATCAGCAAAAGAGATGTCTTTCCTGTAGTGGGTTGCCCTCCTCTTGATGCCCATTTTTGTCCTGTTCCATTCCTCAATTGATTCCAACCAATCAGGGATCTCATATTGGATATGGCAATGTTCCTAGGAACAAATGAAGCCCTTTAGAGTGATAGCAATGCTTCCTGTAGTGTTCACATGAGTGATCCTAGCCAATCAGGGATCAATCTAAGCATCCAAGTTCCCCAGTCTTTTCACAATAAAATCACCAAAAGCAAGACTTTTCAATTTTGCTGAAGGTTTTCATGAAACCTCATGAAACTACCTCCTTTCTGCTCAGCAGTAGTCAAGGCCTCTGAGAACTTCAAATAAGAGACTCAAGAGAAACATAGCACAGGCATGTTTTTTTTTTTAAAGAACCAAAGCCAGCTAGAGGGAGGGTGATAGAAATATTCATTTCTAAGATCAGTCACACAGAACTCTCTACAAATACACTAAATCAGAGCCCAATGAAAGGCAGTCACATCTGATTTGGAAGATGGCAGAGCAGCCCAGCAGTTCACAGCGATGATGCAAGGAGTGAAAAAGAAAAGACTCTAGTATCATTTGCCAATGTAACATGAAGAACCAGAATATATTTATCCAGGGGTTAAAGGTTCCTGCTCAGGAACCTTTTCACCAATTAGGTTTGGAGGATAGAAGCTCAGGATACATCTGTGCTGTACCCTGAACTTCCACCCTATTGGATTGTGCTTTAATGTCTAATCAGAAGTGCAGAAATAAAGAATAAAAAAAAAACATGGTGTGGTGCAACATGATTGCTCCTCATATCAGCAATGCACTTTTCATGTATGAACCTCAGTGCACAGCCAAAGATTCAGCGCATATCAGTGCTGCTGCGTAGGCTGGTGGAGGGAATCAGTGCAGGATGTGTATAGGTGATGTTTTACACTCAGGGGCAATCTACATTACAACTTTAAACTGGTTTCAAACTGGTTTATCTAAAGGGATCCTGCAGTTTCATGAGGGTACTGAGAATTCTTTGCTATTCTCTATATTCTGTACCCCTGTCCCCTGCCCAAGCAGCCCCTCTTCCTAGAGCTACAATTCCCAGAATTCCTGTATTTGGTAGCTGTAATAGCTAAAAACAGGTTTGAAACCAGTTTAAAGTTGTAATGTAGATTACCCCTCAGTTGTGAGGCACTCCAAGTGGGGCTCACTGAGAAGGCACATGCTGGACTCCCCACCCTTAAAACAACAACAACCCTCCATGCAGAAGTGCTCACTGAAGTTTCCTGTGGAATCTCAGCATTTGTGGCAACAGAAGCGATTCCTAAAATAGTGAAGCATTAGTTCAAAAGTCTGGCTGGGAAATAATTGCACTGTGTAACCTGAACGCCTTACTGCATCTCAGCGTTCAAGAAATCATGGTAGGAACGAATGTCAGGGCCAACTGCTGACCCAACGTCTGGCTCTCTGGGATAGTTCAGAGAGCAAGTGCAGCCAACATGAGTAAGGGAGGAGGATGCCGGATCCAAACTTGGGTGTTTATGTGTATGCTACCCTTTTTAGATTGTTTGCTTCCAGCGCTAATGCAGATGCACTTAATTTGAAGTCAATAAATAGCTCTTGGAAGAAAACTAATTTGTGCGCAGCTGCAGTTAATCAGAGTGCTGAGGAGAGCGCACCAGACCTGAACACCCTGCTGGTACAGATGGCTTTGCTGGTGCTGTTGCTCCTGCCAGCCTTCCTGTGAAGGTTACGCTGGAGCACTGAACCAGGGAAATTTCAGCACGCACACAGCCTGGGTTTTCTAGTCAGAAGGTGAGTGCTTGGCAGTCTCTGCACCTGATACCTTTCTGAGGCCTACAGCGGCTGCTCAAGCAGTGCTTTGATGGGCACTTGAAGGAAACAAAGACACAAATGAACTGTAATTGTTTGAAACTTCACAGACCAAAGCTGAATCCACCATTGAAAATTGTCGCAGAACCATCTCTTGGGCTTAGAAAAGGCCCATTGAATTCCCTGCACTGGGATGGGATCCACCAGCCCTTTCATTCCTAAAAGATGAGCAGAGGGGCTTGTGCTGTTACAGCTCAAGCAGCACTTTTTAAGAGCTGACTTGCCAAGAGTGTGGGTCTGTCATTTTATAAAAGTTATTTAGGGAGCAATCCTACCTAGATAGGCGGCTCCCTCCAAACTCGGAGGTGACCGCCTATCCAAAGCAGGGCAGGAGAAGCATGGAGGGGATTGTTCCTTCCGTGCTTCTCCTGCCCTGCTTTTTTTGGCTAGACAGCCAATTGCAGCTGTCTAGCTGCCGGAGCACGGAGCGGGGAAGGAGGCTGCTGTACAACACATAAGATGTGTCATACAGGCAGTTACCCTCTCCCCACCCCAGAACACCCCAGCCACGCCCCTTTCTGGCCACTCCGTGCTCCTCTTGGAAGCGCAGAGGATGGGGCTGTTCCATGCTGCCTCCAAGGCAGCAGAGAAGTGGGGGGAGGAAGTGGAGGGAGGCACAGGCTCTGAGGTCAGTTCCCAGAAAACACCATATCCTATGTAGGGATGGCAGAGAATTCCGCTACGGATTCCAGTGAGGCCGGATTCTAAAGAATCCATGGCGGAACAACCTCCTGCCCCCCTGCTGAATCCCCCCGGGACGGCACTTACCTGGGGCGGATGCGGCGGTGGTTCCGGCGGCGGCAGCAGCTCCGGCGGCAGTAGCAGAAGCTGGTCTCCTGGCTGGCCGCGGCCAGGCTGCTGTCGCCGCCATTGCCGTCCTTGCAGCCGTGATAGGCTACGTAAGAATTTACATAGCCTATCATGGCTACCCCCCCAACCCCCCCGCGTATGCAAATGGCGGTGGCTACGGCGCCTACCATTTGCGTTCCCTATTTTTCGCCGATTTATCTTACGTAAATATTTAGGGCAACGCAAATAGCGTAGTGGGCGCTATTTACGTTCCTTTATTTTTTGCCATTCTAGCCTACGTAAATATTTATCTTACGGATAAATATTTATCTTACGGTTTTTTTTGGAGGGGTTAGCCGTGATAGGCTACGGCAATTCTTATGTAGCCTATCACGGCTGCCTGGCTAGATGCAAATGGCGGCTGCTATGGCAGCTGCCATTTGCATCCGCAGCAGCCTGTCCACGGCCGGAAATCTAGCTCTGGACAGCCCGGAGCCGGCCGTCGAGGATTCCGGGGGGGGGATTGGATCGCCTCCCCCGCAGTTGAGGATTCCAGGGGGGAGGGATGGAGTGCCTCCCCCCCCATCGCGAAAGATTTCGCGAAAAGGTAAGTGAGTTTCGTACATCCCTAATCCTATGGCCATCTAGCTGCTGCCTAGCAGCCATAGAATTTCTCCCTAAGGTACAAGCCTCACAATTCTCCGGTCGAAAAATGATGAATCATTTACAAATAATGGGTAAGCATGGTTGAGAAATTTGTTGGGTTCGTATTTTAATGCAAACTTACCAAATTTGCACTTTGTGAAGTTACACATAAACTGGAATGCTGTGATACTGCAATGTTCAAATTTCCAGAATTTTCTGATGCAGTTTGCTAAACAAAAAACTCTACACAGAAATGCATACAATAGGGGAAAATTTGCAGAAGATGTGTACCGTGGGAACACATATACACAAACCTGTATATCTCAGTGGAATCTGTGCACATCCCCATAGTACATTAACAGACATTGCTTGTGGAAAATGGTGTATAAGTGCATTAAATGCACATATTTGGAAAAGTAAGTATACAAATTTGTATATTTAGATGAGTGCACATGAAAATGCATACAAATTTTAGTGAGGACAAATTTGAAAACGGATGAGGAAATGGGACAGAACAAACTTGATGTAGGAAAAGTGGGAATCTGAGCAGTATTGAAATTGACAGATTTGTCCATCCCTAACAGTGAGAGTCCTGGCCAGCCATCTTTACTTAACCAGCAATGGGGAAAGAAGCCCTACGTTGCCTGGTACACCATCTTTGCCTCCCAACATGATCCTCCCCTTCTAAGGTGGATAGAGTCAGCCCTTTCAGCATTCCTTCTGAACACTAAAAGATCCCCTCAAAGGGTTCTCTAATGGAATGCTCAAAGGGCCAGATACATTTCTGGGGTGAGCACCAGGCTGCTCACTGAACTCTACAGATTACACAAAAGTTCCTTAAACATCAGATAACACAAAAATGCACAGGCTCATGGGCCAGGGATAACCAAATTGCTTAGTCCACACCTGAGGACTGAGGTTAGAACTAGTGATCTAGGTCACTTGTTTGGACAGAAGATCCCCTCCAGTTTTTGTTTTTGTTTTAAATTGGATTTGTGCTCAGCTGGGCAGCCTGACTCAGCTAGAATGTGATGAGGGAGAATCTGAATGGATAGGCAACAGCTAATTCACTTTTAAAAAGCAGACTGAAAATGGGCAGAGCCTTTTTGGGGTCAGGTGACTGACCTCAGTCGGGGTAGATTGCCTCCATCCTTTTCATGGACAATTGCCATGCTTCTAGGACCTCTTTTTACTAGAGCTGTGTGCAAATGGCCTCTCAAAATTATCCACCCTATTTGTGGGCAGGTGTGTGTGGGGGGGTCAGTTTCACTGAATTTCTCCAGGGAGAGGAGAAATTTTAAACAGTTTCTCACAGGTAGGAGTCATCATTGACAGAGGTTATAGCATAGCTCCTTTCTTTTTTTTTCCTGCTCTAAGGGACAGCAGCATCAACTCTGTTGGCAGGTTGGCCTCTATTTTGCATCCACCACAATGCAGGTGTGAGGAGGGCAGTGTTGTGTCCAGAGTTGGAGCTAGTGCTGTGCCCAAATCTGTCCTCTAATTACCTGAAAGTTTTCTTCCCCCATGAAAGAGGCTTCCTTTGTTCGCCTCATTTGCAGGGTGTTCTTTAATTTATTTTTGTGGAGTATTTGACCTTACCTAATCACTGCAAGCTGGCTTGAGGTGCTGTGTATGTAAGTGTTTTCTTTTAATTACATATCTTTCCATTACTCTGCAGCCTCCCAAGCTGCCTGCACTTCCTGAGCTGAAAAAGGAGGGATTATGTCATGATGTTTTCTCCTGGGGTTTAATTGAAGTATGGGAAGCTGCGGAGGCTACAGGTTGCTGGAGAGATTATTGTACAATGAAAGGCAGGACACTCACTCACACTTCTTAGTCACCTCCTAACTAAGGTAAGCTCAAGAAACCTGAACCCAACCCATGAGAACCTCTCTGAAATGTTCTCCATAGATTCCCCCCCCCCAAAATAAGCCATTTCTTTTCTATCAAATTTAATGAGAAAGGTTAACAAAGTGTGGGAGAAATTTTCAGCACAGCACTACTTTTTACCAATTGTGAGGGATCGGTGGGGCTCGCCATCTCTTACCCAGAATCCTGCAGGCCCATCACGGCATTGCCAGGGTGCCCCTCACCCTTCCAGTGGCTGGCGGCTATGCCAGGGCAGCGGCAAGCAGCAGCAGTCCAAAGGAATAGCAGCGCCAGCCGGCACATACTCAAGGCCTGGGCTAATCACTGTGGTAAGATTCACCTGGAAGAGGGAGGAAGGGAAGAGGATGATGGGGGGTGGGGAAGTGGGCAGACACTGGATACAAAACAGGAGAAAGGGATAGATAGGGAGGAAGGGGAGAAGAGACATGGAGACAAACAGAGACCCCGACAGCGGGAGAGAGAGATGCAAGCCAGGAGTGAGGAACAGCGTTTTCCCTGGGAAACACCAAACTCCGCTCCTCCCTAATCTGTCAGGGAGAGAAGAGCTCTACCCCCCTTCCTTCATTGCCCCCTTAAGAGCAAGCCACAAAAAGGCTACACTGGACTTTTCCGCTCAAGACTGGAGGAGTCAGCGTTTTGCCTGGGAAAGGTACTGGGATGTAACAGCAGAGACAGATTTAGCAGCTGTGGACGCTGCATTTGGCCGAGACAAACTGTGGGAGGATTATTTATCTGCCCAGCGTCAGTCCCTGCCGTAGGTGAAGGTGGAGGGAATTCTACTAATGAATGAGCGATTCCCCAATGGTTTTACTTTCTGTTGGAAGGCTACCAGTGTTGTAACTAGGAGCAACTTTCTTATTAAACTGTTGAGTTAAAGCATATTTCTAGCTGCTGTGTCTCTGATGGAGTCCATGGACCAAGGAGGTTTTGAGGTGCCTTTGCCCCCAGATCTGCTCACACCAATTAAGTGTCGAATCAAAAGGATGGGGTTTACCCACATACCCAGCCTCTAACCAAGCCTGACAATAGACTAGTAAGAAGAAGTATTCCACAACTTGTATTGGCTGTTAGTCTTCAATAGTTTTAAATCTGGACTGGTTTTAGTAAAACCTAGTGTCTGTAGTGCTTCCACCATACTACACTCTCTGTTCGTGGCACTGGCACCCCATCGTTACATCAATCAAAGACATATTCAAATTGCATTAATTTAGATAAGAATGATGTTCTTATGAGGAGGGTCTTGCCTGACTGTAGAGGGTTGACCAGATGACCTTTAATTGGTTATGGACTTTTACAAAGTGTAGCAGAAAATAACACTCCTTTCTGCAGTAAGCATAACATTTTTAAAGAGAGGAGCAGCAGCTGGAGAGTGTAGGAGTGGGGAATATATAAAATTGGAAAGGTTCTTTCAAACACGCATATTCATTAATCCTACCTGCCCCCTTCCCTGGTTGTTATTAGATGACTAATGTCTGGTGGGTGTCAGTTTTTGAGTGAATCTTGAAAGAATCTGGGGAGGGACAATAGAGATGGTGCAGTGATTATGGTCTGATAATTTCAACTATGGGAATAATGGTCCCTTCTCATAAGTGCCATTTTATTAAGGCTGTTGGTTCCTAGTATGAGCTTGTGTGCAATGGATAACAGTCCCAGCACCAAATGTAATATTTGTTCCAATTCATAGATGTGAATAGAAAGGAAGTCCCCTTCAGTTATGTATGGTCCCGTTCAGCAACCTTGGCTGTCATCTCCAGACATGGTCTCCTCCCTCCACTTAGGGATGGTGTGGGTGTCCAGTTGAGGCTTGAAGCCTAGTGAGAAATCACCAGCTTGGCCCCCTGGACACTAGTCTGCAGACCTCAGCACTTGCCTGACTCGGCACGTGCCGACCCGAGTTGGTCAAGTGCGTGGATGCCCAGTCTCTCAGTGAGCCATCTGTCACTGCCGCCACTGTAGCAGGGACAAGAAGGGAAGAAGAGAGCACCTCTCATCTCCTCTTCCCCCCACCCCTGCTACAGCAGCAGTGGCAGCAGTGGGGACACGCCAGTCATTTTACTTAAGTGTAAGAGACTTGCATAAAATGACCAGCCTGTCCCCATCACTGCTGCTGCCACTGTAGAAGGGACGAGAGGGGAATCATAGAATCAAAGAATAGTAGGGTTGGAAGGGGCCTACAAGACCATCAAGTCCAAACCCCTGCTCAATGCAGGAATCCAAGTCCAAGGGGGAGTGTCCTGGACTGCTTGCCAAGCCCTCCTGGGCTTGCGCAGCCCAGCTTGTGGGGTAGATGGCAGCAGCGACTCATGAGCACTTGTGCTTGGCAGGCACAAGCGAGTCCATCCATCCCTACCTCCACTCTTGGCTGTTCGGTGAAGACAAGAAGGTGGCTATTAACACATGGGCAAGCAATGAAGATCACAAAGAAGACATTCTTTCTGAAAATGTTAACATTGTACCAGATACTTGGGGCGGGGGGGATGGCATATGGATAACATCACCACTGAATATGTATGAAGATTATTATTTACTGTAGTCTGGCAGAACTTTTGGGAGAACCTTAGACTGATAGACGCTAATGGTAGAATTGCAGTCCTTTGGGATTTCTCCAGGATGTATGAGAATTGTTTTCCGTTAACAAATCTTCAAAACTTGCCCCATTTGCAACTCCAGGTGAAAACACATTTTGGGGGGAAAGTTCACACATCCCAGAACTTGCAATCATATTTGAAAAATGTGCACTTTAAAATGTGCATTTTTAAAAAAGCATTTTCATGCTTTAGTCAATATGGGAAAAATGAACACTTTTGTAAAATGCACATGGAAATACACAGTTTTTCCATTCAAAATGTGCACTTTCCTGATTCGAATGAAAAGAAAAACAGATCACAAAGAAAATGGGAGTGAGGTGAACAGAGCTTTGAAGTGGAGATTGGAGAAACTTGGTGATGGCAACCATGCCTGGTTCTCTCATCCCTAGGATTTCTGTAGTGATGATGGCTGATAATAATGCTAGTAATTCCATTTGTCCATTCCCACCCTATGCATGTAGTCCTGCAGACTGCTGCATGCATGTTTCTCTAATCTGATTCTCAAAGGGGAATGTGTATGTAAGCTTTTTCCTAATAGGCACAATTTACATTTGCAAGGATGAATTCACAGACTTAATCTGAAGCAGAGCTAGGCCTAAATTCCAATTATATGCTCAAAGGTAGACGTAGTGTCACACTTGATAATATGGTTATTTAAAGATTGCTTGATAAGTTACGCAGCAACCATCCCAAATTTAGGGATGCTTCAGTAATTCTAGCTTGGTGAATCCCAATATGAACTGACCTATGTTGTAACTCCTGGACTAATAATACTAAGTTATTCACCTGCTTTTATTTCTTTGTTTCAATGAGATCCTTGACTAAAAACAACAACATGTATCAGAATACATTTAAAATGAGTATTTTGTGAGAAAATGCATTTAGAAATGCTTATTTTGAGACAAAATATATTTAGAAATATGTATTTTGTGACAAAATATATTTGGATATGTGCATTTAAATATTATTTAAATGGGAATTGTCATGCGAACATCTATCATCCTCAGCCATGCAGAAATGCAATGGGACAGACTTAGTGGTGAACACATGTGAAAGTGACAAAGACTGGAAATACTCAGGTTTGCCACCAAGTGCTTTCCAACAAGGAGCTGCATCAAATCCTGGCTCTCTGATTAGTGTACCTGCATTATATAAGCATTGTTAAAGCAGCTGGCTGATTATTCCTTTTGTCAGGTAGACTGGTGGTCAATAACAAAATGGCTGGACAATTAGAGCTAACTGTTAGGAGATTAGCTCTTGAGTGTTAGCTCTTGAGTGTTCTTAAGGAAGTAGCCATCAGTGTTGGAGAAGGTGACACCTCCCCACGGCCAAGGGAAGGGGCTGATGTAAGTTGGCTGGGGTTTGGTTTTTTTTTGGGGGGGGGTTGCATAAAAACAATAGTTTTGAGTTTTTGAACAGGCAGAGATGAGTGCTGCAAGTTAGCATAAGGCTAGAAGCATTTTCAGGATGCAGGGCCTCTCTTGTGAACTGATGCAGGGTGGTAAATTGGCTGCATTGTAAGTAGGGATGTCACCAGAGTCCATTTGGGAGCTTGGGTTTTTAGGGTTCCCACCAGTTCATCCTCCTGAATGCTGGTCCACAGACTGCCGTGCTTGCCTGACTCGGCACATGCCAAGTTGGATGAACATAGCAGTACCCGCTCCTTGCCCAACTTGTGGATCGGCCTGTTTTGTAAAGGCCAATTTTATGTAAATCATGGCCTCCATTGACATAAAATCAGCCTTTACTGAAAAGGCCCCCTCAGCCTGTCAACTCTTTACGGTCTCTTTGCAAGGAAGGAGAGCAAGATGGGTGAGCACTGCTGGGGAGCAACCACGCCTCCCCCTGCCGGTGCCCGGCAGAGAGAGGTGTGGTTGCTTGGCAGCAGCGGGATGGGAGCTGAGAGGAAAGTGCCAGGGCACTTCCCTCTTGGCTCCCATCCTGCTGCCTCCTCTGCCACAATGAGCCACCATTCTGTACACAGTTTGAATTTGCCTGATGCAGATGGGTGAGTATTTTATTTTGTTTTTCATAAGAATTTACGAAAACTTGCAATGATTTTCAATTCAGAAGAAAGATAACTTGAGATGTAAAAAGCCTGAACGTGGGAGGAAGTGAAACAGACAGATTCAGCCAGCCTGATACTCTCCCTGTAACACAAATATTGCATAAAATGCACAAGTCTTCAGCATCTCATCCAAAGGAAGCTAAACCCAAGTGATGTGACATGACCTCTGGGAACCTCTCACTACCTAGGACAGTGAAAAGCAATATTTACAACCACTTTACAACCATTTACAACCACATCATAGCCTCACTTTACAATTTTAGGGTGACACTTCACCAAAGTAAGTGTGCACCTATGAAATGCATTCTGTGAAGAGACCCCCACAGCGAACTGTGCAGCTAGCCACTGGGCCAAGGTGTGTATCCTTACAACTGTTCTTTAACCACCTGTAAATGTCTTTCCTCCTGTGCCTGCAATTAAAATGCCTATCACACATGCAACATCATTCCCGCAAACAAGCTGATGGTCAGTCATTCTTTCAGCCTTTCCTATTCCAGTCATAGACAGGATCATAATGATATAAATTGCACAGGCAAGCGACCCTGCTCTTGCTGGAAATCGTTACAAGGAGTGGGGTGCCAATGTCAAAAGAAGGAAGAAGCTTCTGTGCAGGAGACCACATGGTAGCAGAGCAGCACTGAAAAGCCTTCCTGTTGCAGTCTGAGAGATGACTGTGTAACTCAGTAACACTTGACAAGGTGGGGAGACACTTGTCTTCTGTTATTAGACTTAGGGATGCTGGAGAAATTTGAGACAAACTAAAATGATCTTGGATTTATAAGAATCCGACCTGTGGAGTCCGCTGCGGAGTCCTCCTCAGGCTGCACGGAGTCCATGGACTTTCGGATGATTTTTTTTACCTTCCTGAAATTTACGCATATAAAATTGTAGGAAAATACATAAGTTTCTGCTGAGGAAATGTTGAATGGAATGGGGGACAATATGCTAAATGTTACGTACTAAGGTAAATTATGTACTGTAAATACTTAAATAAGTACTTACCTAAAACCACCAGTGACCAGAGAGATTTAATCTGCAAAGCCTTCGAAGTTGGAAGATGCTATGAAAGGAATACATCTCTATTCATAAGTCACGAGAACCCTTCCATCTCTGGGGTGAAATTTGATGGCCACGACTTCCAAGACATTCCACCTTACTATATGTATGATTTACACCATGTGTAAATCCTTTTAATTTATTTTTGTGGATATTTCCATTTTCCTGATCACTAAGCATGGTATATTTTGGATGCTTTACCAATGCATACATGACTTTCACAATTATTTGTTTTTGCAAGCCCAAATTGATTGTTGCACATCCTGCACTTCATTCAGAATCTGACTTCAGTGAGCAGAATATATATCAGAATCATTGCTGTGCATCACATCAACTGACTTAATATATTTCATAGAATCATAGAATAGTAGGGTTGGAAGGGGCCTACAAGGCCATCAAGTCCAACCCCCTGCTCAATGCAGGAATCCAAGTCAAAGCATCCCTGACAGATGGCTGTCCAGCCTCGTCTTGAACACCTCCAGTGTGGGAGAGCCCACCACCTCCTTAGGTATTTCTAAACTTTAATACCCCCCTGACTAACTGAATGGGTTCTTGCAGCACCTTACCAAACATGCCCTGCCCCCCAATCACATAAAACTGATAAACTAAAACATCTATCATGTAATCCATATACAGATCTATCCAGCGGAACCACACTGTTGCACATCTTAATCTACTCAACTGTACAGTATCTTGCACAATTAAGCTACTGCTTTTTTCACAGATCTAATCAATAAGAATAATGTAAAAAATCATAACCTTGTGCCTCATTTGGGAGACTCATTCACAACATGTTTTGGTTCAGGAATATAAAATTGTGGCTATCCTTGGCTAATTTAACTGCATTCAGTTACTGGCCTCCAATCCCTTTGTATGACTACCTGACCAATTGCTGTGGCACTTCATCTCTGGGGATGTTGTGAGCATCAGGTTGGGGCTTGAAGCTCAGCAATTTCTCACTAGCTGGGCCCCCAAGATGCCAGTCCATAGATCTTTGCACTTGACTGACTTGGTGCGTGCCGAGTCTGGCAAGTGCGGGGATCCCTGATCCCTCACTGAGCTGCCATTTTGCATAAAAATGGTGGCTCACTTTTTACAGAAAGGCCAATTTTGCAACAATGGTGGCTGTAAAGAGCCCATTTACACAAAATTACAGGTGTAAATGATCTATTTAAGCAAAATGGTGCTCGGTGAGGGAGCAGGAGGCTGCATGCCGCTCGTTGTTCACCCACCACATGTGGTGATCAGGGTCAGGCGGCCAGCAGGGGTCTGGTGAGTGTTGTGTGAAGCAGGATGAGGTGAGTTCACCCATCCCTATTCATCTCCTGTGTTGTTTCCTTCAGTTCCAGGCTATGTCTCTGACCTTTTAGTGACTTCTTGCAATTATGATTGTGGGAATACCTAGCCAGGCTTGGCAAATCTTGGCAATAGAACTCCCTTCAAAATTTCATTTTATTGCCATCTTTCCTTGCTCCCATGACAGCAAGCTAGTTTCATTAGATTAGGTGGAAATTACGGTCAGATGTGGATGAGAAGCAGTGAAGAGGGTATCAAAAAGGGGGTGTAGCTTTGCCTGCAATGTCAAACACATTATGAGAAATGGTCATGTTTCCCCTAAACTGTCAAGTATTGCTATTGCCACCTCTCAGATTAAGGTTATGTCCTAGACTAGTTCTCCATCCTCACAAATGTTTCTATACTTGCAAAAATGGATCTTTGATCTGAGGTAGTTGCATGTATCATCTGGAAAACCTTTGGGGCATAACTTGGGAAAAAGAACCGCTTCTCTCACCGCAATGCCAAAGACAGGAAATAATTTCTGCTGGCCTGCCCTTCTCAATAAGGCATTCAAAAAGACAAAGACTGAGCCCCTATAGAGGCAGGCATGTCTATAGTCCTCTACATAATTCTGTAGAATTATTCTAGCCCACTCCAGTAAGCATTCTTTGTCCATTGAGAAGCCAGTGTTTTCAGACTGAAAGAAAATCCATTCAGTTCATTGGTTCAGCCTATATGAATGTAGAAAGCTGCCTTATATCTAGGGATAAGTGAGCAAAGCCATAGGATGATGCAGATCTCCTCCTCCATGGCTGCAGACAGATCTATGACCATGGAGGAGGAGATACAATCATGGATCTTCCCAGCCACCATGGAAGGCTTCTCTTTTGCAGTTGCAACTGTGGCCTCATAAGAGAAGTCAGAGACTTGGTTCACACAACACATTAACTCAGACTCAGTGGTTGAGTGTGGGCTGTTGTTGAATCATGGGTAGGGATGTCATGAGCATCCACCTGGGTCCAGGAGTCTGGTGGACTCCCCCATGTCTGCCCCCCTAGACTCCAATCACTGAGCTGTGGAGCACTTATGGACCACTCGCTGAGCCACGGACCACCACTTGCGGATCTGGTTGACAAGCACCCCAGGGCTCAGCGAGTGGCTGGGAGCAGCCTGCCCTTGTTTTGAGCCATGGCAGCTACCAGAGTCCCTATCGCCACGCACCAACCACTCGCCACTCTCCTCCTTGCAAGCCCTCTTTTCTCCTTCCTTGCAAGGAAGGAGACTGAGAGGGCTTCAGAGCTGGTGGGGGCAGAAGCCCCTATCACCACTCTTTGCAAGGAGGAGAGGATGAGCAGTTGGCATGTGATGATGGGGACTCCTGCGTCCACTAGCTGTCAAGCTTTCGTGGTCTTCTTCCTTGCAAGGAAGAAGAAGACCACGAGGGCTTCAGAGCTGGTGGGGGCAGAAGTCCTCATTGCTGCATGCCAACCACTTGTTGTCCTCTCCTCCTTGCAAGAAGGAGGAGGTGGTGAGTGGTTCATGTGCAGCAACAGGGACTCTGGTGGCCACCATTTTGTGCAAAAATGGTGGCAGCTTGCAACAAGGGCAGCCTGTCGACTGCTCGCTGAGCCACCAAGAAGCTTGCACAGCACTGCAAGGTGAGTGATGGTGGCAACTTGTTGAGCAGCTGATGAAGCTGGGCATAGGTGAGTCTGTCCACCCCTAACCATGGGTTGTTTGTTGAACCATGGGTTAGCCTGTTGTCTCAGCCCAGGACATTTACTGCAAGGTGGCTTGTTAAAAATTGGCAGTGTGGCCTATTTTTCTCAAACAAGCCACCTTGAGAACTCATGGTTTGTTGTTGGGTTGTTCATGGTGATTAACAAGCCACCCTGTGAAAAAATGTCTTTGGTTCAGACAACACACTAGACCACAGTTTAACAAACAACCCACCATTCAATAACAACCCACACTCACCCACTGGCTGTGGGTTAGCATGTTGTGTGAACAGCCCCCGAGAGGGAGAAAAAGGGTGTGTGCTGGTGGGCTGGGAGTGGAGGGAGGAGGAGAGGCCAGGATCTGGAGGATCCTAAAACTCTCCATTGCCCATCCTATCCACCAAGAGGTAAGTCACTTAGAGAGGCTTGCCTAGCTGTCGATGTAAAGGAAAGGAGGGATGGGAGGTGGTTTTGCCTCCATCTTTCTTCTGGCTGCCTGGCTCCAACTTCAGATAAACAGGGGGCTCCAATTTTGGAACCCTCTATCTATTGAGTGGCAGTCCCATAGGACTGTGCTCTAAGCCACCTTACATATTTTAAATATGTCAGGATATTTTTTTGAATAAATGAATAAATGTGTGGTTTCACTGGAACGTGGGATGATTTCCCAATAAATTCCCATGAGATAAACATGGCTTCTGTCAACTGCCTGCCTGGGATGTGTGTAAACACCAACTGGGACAAAACTTTGACAATCATGGCAAGAGACGAAAGCCCATTATTCACAATCTAGCCTGCACTACTGAATGCAGCTTGGGAGTATGGGTCACTTATTTTATTTTTTTGTAAATGAGAAGCAATGACCCAGTAGCCTCATGAGTGATTGTAACTTGAACACATTCCCTCCACCTCTAACAAGTCACCTGCTTCGCAGCTTGTATCAGTCAAAGGTGGCTGCTCAGACAGTAGCAGACACCAGTTCTCCCAGGAGAGTTAAAAGGAAAATTCACCCTGGCAGAACCAGCAAGAGTTGTACTTGCCCTGCCTGTGCTGGAAAGCTGGAAGACACTTTAACAATAATAAGAGTGGAGTGCTGCTACCAGACCTTTCAACAGTTCTGGTGAACTAGCACATGGCATCCCATCCCAGTAGAATGAACTAGCTCATTAAGAGCTTTTTCCATTAAAGCAATCATCACCTTCTGACTGCAATTTAAATGAGTGCTTCCTATCTGCATGAGAGCTAAAAAGGAAATAGTGTAAAGGGGAAATGCCCTGAAATGAGATAGGATCTACGAATAAAATCTTATATGGTATTCAAGAGGCTGCTACTACATCACGATTCATGAGTTCCCATTGTCTCTCCATCTCAGAACCCACTTGTTAGACTGCAATAAGCCGTTCACATTCTTCTGTAAGCAGGAAAGTGAGATTGTGCGTAGGTGAGATCTCTGTATTCATTTATAAATGAGGAAGAAAGGGAGATGGAGACAGAAAAATAAGTTGCAATGTGTTCTGCATGTACAATGGAGCATGAATGCAGGTGTGGGAAAGCTGATGGGCTCGTGCTTTGCAGTGTCATGCATATCAGCGGGTGTATCACAGGGGTGTTGAACCTGAGGGCCATGGGCCAAATTCAGGCCACCTGAGGTCCCAATCTGGCCCTGTGGGGCTCCCCAGAAAGCCATGCCCCTTCGTCTGGCCCTACTACCAGTCATGTGGTGGTTTCCCAGCTTTTGCACAGGGTTTTTCCCATTCTAAAAGGTTAAAATGCCTCTCCTAAGGCTTGGTTACAGGCACTAAGAGCTTCAAGCAAAAATATGCTGGTATTTTTGGTGTTGCCTGGCCCACCACTGGAATGCAGACCCCAGGAGCTTCTCCAAAATTGAATTTGCTCCTGAAAGAGGTTTGATACTCCTGTTGTATAGCAGAGGCGGGCAGAAAGTAGATCTCCAGATACTTTGGACTTTAACTCCTGGCATTCCTAAGCATTGGCCATGCTGGCAGGGGCTTTTGGGAGTTGAAGTCCAAAGCATCTGGAGATCTACCTTCTGCCAACCCCTGGTGAATAGCATGCAGAATAGGTCAATACATGCACTTATTAAAATTACACATTGGCAGTGTCTGAGGGAACATTTGGAGATCTGAGAGTGAATCCCTACTCCTTTTCACTGTGAGGGGTGACATGGTGGCAGATATCTATATCCATGCTGGTTTTGCGAATTATTCGACAAGTGTTCAGACAGCAAGGAAACTTAGGTATGGAAAGGATAGCTTTGGATGTTTGAAGCCTTCAGAAAATTGGTTAATGTCGAATCACTCTTGTGTGTGTGTGTGTGCTAGAAGAAAAACCTGTTGCATTTAAATTAGGTGCAATCCTGCATTTACAAGCAATCTGATGCATGTTTAGGAAATTAAGTCCTGTAACTCCCAGTGTTCTCCAGCCAGCCATGCCTTCTGGGGAATGCTGGGAGTTGTAGGACTTTTTCCTGTCTCAACATGCATAGGATTGTTTCCTAGGTGTCTTTTATATTCTCTGTCATCACTAGAATGACAGGCTGAGGCAGGGGGAGACTCCATGACAAAGAAGGCAACTTTGACAGTCTAGAGAAATTAATTTAATTTAATTTACAGTCAGAGATCAAAGCTGTTAAAATATCAAATTCTTTTTTTAAAAAAGCAGTATTTGTGATTCTAGAGTTGAACTGAAATCAACGTTCTATTTAGAAAGTGCAAAGACTCAGTTGCAGAACATAATTCATCTGCAAAAGTTCAGAAAGGGTTTGAATGACACTCCACCCAGGTGTATACATTTCTTCGTGTTGAGCTGGAATTAGGGATGGTGGAGAATTTCTCTCCGAAACTTCGGGGTGCTGAGTGCCAACATGTTTGGCCCCCTGAAGTAGTTTCGGGGAGAAATTCTCCGCCCCCCCGCCCCCCGCCCCCCCCGGGACGGGACTTACCTTTCCCGAATGTCCCTCCCGGCAGCGGGTCCCGGCGGCGGTTCGTCAGGTCTTCGACAGGGGCAGAGGCGGCAACCAGTCTGGCTGCCGCCGCCGCCATTCCAATAAAAGTAAAAAAAAACAAAACGCCCCCATGATAGGCTACGTGACGATTAACGTAGCCTATCACGGCTAGATTTGCAAAGTCAGCTGTGATAGGCTACGTAAATCGTCACTTAGCCTATCACGGGTGACTTTAAAAAAACATTTACGTAGACTACAGCGACCAAATAAGGAATGCGAATGGCGGCTCCCTATGGGGGCTGTCATTTGCGTACGCGCTTTTTTTTTTTTTTAAGTCACCCGTGATAGGCTACGTGGCGATTTACGTAGCCTATTATGGCTGACTTTGCAGATCTAGCCGTGATAGGCTACGTTAATCGTCATGTAGCCTATCACGGGGGCGTTTTTTTTTTTTAACTGTTTAGTTCGCGGCCGGGCGAGGCGAGGCGCCTCCTCCCCAGCCTGAATTTCGGCCGGGCGAGGCGGGAAGCCTCCCCCCCGGCCTGAATTTCGGCCGGGCGAGGCGGGAAGCCTCCCCCCCGGCCTGAACTTCATGGGGGGAGCAACGAAGCGCCTCCCCCCCACCGCAGGAAATCTTCGAGGACAGGTAAGTGACTTTCGTCCACCCCTAGCCGGGTGAGGCGAGGCGCCTCCTCCCTGGCCTGAATTTCGGCCGGGCGAGGCGGGAAGCCTCCCCCCCGGCCTGAACTTCAGGGGGAGCAGCGAAGCGCCTCCCCCCCCCACCGCGAACAAGCTGCAAGACCAGGTAAGTGGCTTTCGTGCACCCCTACATACAATACATTTTCAGATTCTTCAGGGATATTCCCTTAAGAGCCTTAAGGACCACATTCAAGCAGATGAAGCCGTATTGTGGGTCTCTTGTCAAGGAACAGACAACTGGCCACATAGCTTAAGTGCTCTCACCAGCAATGCAAGGAAAAGCATCACCACTGTAATTAAAGGCCTGGTGTACACGAGCAGTGGAATGAGGTGGTACAGTTCTGAGGTGGCATCATGGACCGTACCACCTCAGATTGCAGATGAAGGGGCACTCTTTTTTGCAGAGGCAGTAGTGACTGAGGGTTGTACAATCAAAGATAACATGCACATGACCAATAAGCTCTGATAAGGCCCAGAAAGAGCAACATATGTAATAGACATCACAACACACCTTATTGTTCCTATGAAATAGCCCATCTACAAGTGCACTTGAGAATCTATCCTTCAATACATATGTATGGAGGAAAAGGTGAAGTGTAATTCTAGTTCCCAATGATCAGTGCCAGTTCCAGGCATTTGAGGACTCTTGGGCAAGACATCCTCAATGGGCACCCTTCCTCAGTGAGTCTATACCTTCTCAATGCCATTGTCACTAGCTGCCGTTGCTCCTCATCTGCTTTCTCAACATTGCTACCACTTGTTCCTTGATGACAGGTGGAGAACCAGTGAGCAAGTAGGCAACGGCATCTACTGGAGCAACTCCAGTGGGCTCTTGTTAGTGGGCCCCTGCTGGTATGCAGGCCCTTGGCAGGTGTCCAGTCATGCCTACCATTGTCACCAGCCTGGCCAATGACTGTAGAAATGTGGCAATATGGATGCAAAATCATGAAAGCGTTAGAACTATATGACAAGGAAAACTTCAGCAGTTATGCTGCAGAATAGCCAAACGCCAGCCAAAGTTAAATACATTTACACTATCATGAATAAATTTGGAGATGGTGGAGGGGTGGGTCGGTGAGTTAAGCACCTGCTTACCTCTTCCAATGAAATCAATAGGACTTAAAAGCTTGACTTTGGCAGGATCACACCTATAATGAAATCCTTACATCAAGGAGAATCTGAAATAAAGATTTAAGTGGGGGGTAGGCTGAGCGCCAAAGAATTGATGCCTTCGAACTGTGGTGCTGGAGAAGACTCTTATGAGTCCCCTGGACTGCAAAGAGGTCAAATCAGTCAATCCTTAAGGAAATCAACCCTGACTGCTCATTGGTTGACAGATACTGAAGCTGAAGCTCAAATATTTTGGCCACCTAATGCAAAGAGAAAACTCTCTGGAAAAGACCCTGATGCTGGGAAAGACTGAAGGCAAAAGGAGAAGGGGACGACAGAGGATGAGATGGCTAGATAGCATCACCGATGCAATGAATATGAACTTGAGCACACTCCGGGAGAGAGCGCAGGACAGGAAGGCCTGGCGTGCTATGGTCCATGGGGTCACGAAGAGTCGGACACGACTGAACGACTGAACTCAGTAAGCTAAATTGGGAGGAAGAATGGGAGGGGTTGCTGGAGCAAGAGCCTGCCCCGTACAGTGAGCCATCAAAATTCCTAGACTCTTCTTGAGTGATTCTGCCCAGGTCATGCTAGAACTTTGCCTGGTTACCAATGCTATGTACTTGTCTGGCTCCTTGGCTTTGGACTCCAGGCTCATGATTCCTGGCTTCCAGTTCCAGGCTCTTGCTCCATACTTGCCTGTGGCCCAGCGGAGACGGGAACATAATTCAGTACCAGTGATGGTATTAGCATGGTTGCTGCTGTTGTTCTGGCAAACATTACCTCCATTTGACCTGTAAGACATCAATCCCCTTCCTCTTACTTTTCTACTGTCAGGGTTGGATCTGAGCCCATAGAGTCCCAAAGCAGCTCTGATTCTGAGGAAGAGATACAATCCATGGGAGAGGAACCTGGTCATTTTTCAGAGGCGCAGCTGGAGGGAGAGCTCCCCCCTGCTCACATTCCTGGGAGCGACAGTGACCCTGCCATGGAGAAGGAGGGACAACTTGAGCTTCTAAGACGCGAGGCACAGGCGCAAAGACAAGCAAGAGGTTGCGGGCACTGAGAGGAGGTGCTCAGCCTGCTTGGTGTGATGACAACAGCCATGCCCTGATGACCCACGGGAAAGGGGGGGACTCTCCCCTCCTACTCCTTAAGTTCAGAGAGTTGCCATGCTTTTCTCCAAATGGAGACCAACTGACGTTCCTAATGCTTAGAGTCCCCTGGTAGGCTGATCCTTTGAGTTTTCCACTCAGTCTCAGGCAATTAGCATCTGTAAGCATCATTAGGTTGAATGGAAATAAAGCCTTGGAAAAGAGCCCTTTTGTCTGCATGTTGATTCTGACTACTTGAGGATTTCAGAAGGCAACAGGGGCATTCCTGACATCTATATCACCCTGCCAAAGTTTGAAGACATTTCTGAGGGCACAATCCAATGGGGCGATTTGGCTCATTTAGTGGAGGCTTCAGGGAGGGGGAGGGGGAGGGAAGGAGGCTGGGGCAGCCATAGGAAAGATCGTGGGACTGCCACCCAGTCTCCTCCCCTCCCCTGGGAACATCTGCTTCTCCCCGTCTCCGCACTCCATTTTATGAGCATGGAGAGGCAGCCGGCGTGGTTGTCTCCATGCTGGCTACGGGGGGAGGGGGAGAGGAGTGCGGTTTCCTGGCTCCGAGCTTGAAGCCCTGTCTTTGAGCTTGGATCCAGGAAACCAAAAAATCCTATGTCCCCCAGACACTGTCTAGTGGACATAGGCTTGCTCCCTCCATCTCTGAAATATAAGAAGCTCTTATGCATGCAATATTCCACTCTGCACTCGTTTTGAGGGAAAAGCAGATGAGCTGCACCCTTGAATCCCCCCTGTGCAACTGGAATTTATTAGACATTTACAAATCAGACAAGGCAAAAAGAGACTAAAGTGGAAAGAAGCCATTTTCAGAAGGGAGTTGTGCACAACAAGGAAATAAAAAGACGAATAAACCTGTCACTGGCCTTTTCTTTATGGAGCTCAGGCATAGTTATTAGGTGCCCAGGAAGAAGGCAGACTAGATATATGGCTTCTAATACATCGTCCATAATACAACACTGTGCAGGAGGCATACAACTTTTCAAAGAGTTGTCAGCAATGGAAATAAATAGTGTTTTATTGAGAAAAAAATGACCAGAAGGCTATCGAATGAACATTTTGGGTGGCATGTGTAAAGAACCTGCAAGGGCCTTTCTCTTTTCCTACTCTCTACTTGTGAAAAATGGAGAAATTATGAAGTGTTTATTATTTTCCTCCTAATAAGTTGGGTGAAATTTTTTACAGCTCATAAAAAGTGATTGACTGTGCTAGCTGGAGTGAATAGTGCACAGAGTTTTCTAAGCACATTTACATCCAAATATAGATCCTCCCCACTCCCTCTGACTTCATACAGGAGACCTACTGTAGTGTATTGGCCCTCCTGGCTTGGCACATTTGCTCAATATGCCCTTCCTTCTGACAATATCAGCACTATGCCTCTCTGAAACAGCAGGTATGTCATTCATGGGATCCGCCACAGCTCTTACACTGTGCTAGTGAAGCTTGCCTGGATCTCAGAGCCCCTGCAGCACCTACTGGGAAACTGTTTTCTGAATCCTATGGATATTTGATAGTTGCAGATGAGGACTGCTAAACAGCTTGATTTCTGAGCAAGTTGGCTTTCACTCCAAGTGCACATTGTAGGTGCCTCTAGGAATGTGAGCTTTTCTTTTTTTTCTTTTTTTTTGCAAACAGGCCCTTTTGCAGGGCTTCATCATACAGGTAACAAACCAGGTGATCACTCCGCTAGAGGTGTATGAGAATTTTGTTTGCGCTCACAAAGCAGTCAAGCATGCCTTGTTTGCAACTTTGAATGTGAGTGTGAGCAGGCCAATGTTTTCTCCGAACATGTTTGTGAATTCTCAGATATGTGCTCACGTGTGTAAATTGTACAAATTTCAGAGAAAAAGCAGTTTGAACTTGTACAGTTTTAAAAAATGCACAAAATTGCACAACTGTGAAAAATACTCAAATTTTTGTGCGATTTCCCCATTCAATCTCATTTGATTTGCACAGTTTCCCCATTTGCACAAATTGAACAGTACTCACAAGAGCTCATGGAAATTGAAGGAGACACGAGCATCATGTTGATGCTGGAAGAATCTGGGTGAACATGAACATCTCTTATTCGCTGATCCCTACTACACTCCACATCTCCTTCAAATTAGGAAAATTGCAATGCTGTGCCAAATGTCTAAGCTCAGCAATATACAATGAAATACTTTCTGTTGGGCCCTGGTTACATTTATAGAAAGAAGTACATTGTGCTGTTTCAGATGGTTTGGGGGAGAAATGTCATTGTAAGAAAGCCAAGATATCCTCAGAAGGTGTATTAGCAAGTTGTGTGGGTATGAGGAGGGCCTGGGTGAAGTCCAAAGTGTCTGCCCCACAGACAGTGAATACAGCCACGTCTTCTTTGGATTTTTATATCATTTGCTGCCAATTAAAACTCTAGCCTGGCTGAATAACTTTCCCATTTGCTGGGGAATGCACGGTTGAATTCTTCAATATGCTCTCGGGTAGCCATATTCCACACACTGTGCACACTGGTCTGGAGTGGTTTTCAGTGTCTCCCACAAAGCTTCAGGTAAAAGTTTAATGTGGGCTTCAGCAGGACTGTGCTCTCCCTGCCTAGTCCATGAGAAAAGACATGGTGTAGCTCAGAAGTATCCCAACTTCATCACCAGTAAAATCATTTAGGAAAGAAGGCCACACAGAGGATGCAAATGTTTACTGAGAACAGCCCTGCAGCAGAGTGCTGCAGGAAAGGCTGAACAGGAAACTGAAAGCAGAGTGCTTCAGAGCTGACTCAGGCATTTCCTGGTATGGCAAGCCAGAAGGGCCAATACACTACACCAACACCCTCTCCAGCTGCCCATTCCCCCATTATCTTTTGGATATGTTCACCCCCAGCTATTGGAGAGAAGTCCTAAACTAGAAAGCCCCAATCTCTTTAGCTTTACTCTGTAGAAAAGGTGCTTCAAACCCTTGATTATATAGCTGCGCTTTTCTGTGTCTTTTCCAGCACCTGCAATCCTTTTTTGAGATGGGGCACCCAGAACTACATACGCTATTCTAAATGTGGGCACCACATGAATCTATATCATGACATTCTGACCCACACGGGTTTATTCTTTTATCCATTTCCTAACACAGAATTTGCCCTTTCCCCTGCTACTGCAGCACACTTGTGCTGACATTTCCCAACTGTAATCCTATTATTTATTTATTTATTTATTTATTTCATTTCTATACCGCCCAATAGCCGAAGCTCTCTTATTAGGGTGGCCACCTACAATTCACCCCAAAGGAGGAAATGCATCACTAAACAAGAGGACAAAAGAGGACACAGAATCACAGAAAATGTGTATATGCTAATTTATATGTATAGATGCTAATTTTGAAATAATTACTACAATTTATGTAGAAATACAGTGTAACTCACTATAGTGGGGAAAACTGTGACCAAGTGACCTGTGTGCCTGTCTGCTCAGTCTGCTGCCCAGGTGCTAACTGTGGGTGAGAACTCTCCCTGCACTGCTCCTCTGCCCTTATTGGCTCACCTGATTGGCTGCTGCGGCACTTCCTTTTACCAGCAGGGCTTGGAGGGTGAGGACTGGAGGAGGAGCCACTGACACCATCAGGTTAAAATAAGGCCGGTTGGCTGACGTGGTGGTGGATAAGCCGGTGGTGTGAGAGTGGAAGCCCATTGGCAGCCCTTTGCTGAGGGGACCCAGTGGAGACTGGCACTGGCCCTGCTTGCCTCACCCACATGTGCCATCTCCCCTCTTTTTAAAGAGAGTAGCAACTGTAGCTCCGTGGTTCAGTACATTGGCACCAAGGGTTTCCCCCCCGCTCCCATTGTGAATAGCAGGTGTGGGGAGAAGCAATTCCAGTTGGGACTGCGGCAAGGGGAAAAGGTTAAATCCCCCTCCCTCTCACCCTGGTCTGGCTCTTTCACCCTGGCCCTGGCTATTTTTTTTTTTTAAATATAAATCAAGCATACCAGGGCAAATTACACGATGACAAACAGCATGTCTAAGATGGCCCTCTGGTGCTTGCGATCTGTGTCACTTGGATGACTCTGTGTATGTATTGGTTTAAACTAGTGCTGTGCCGAAAATGTCTCCCACATTTTTTAAGGCCATTCTCATTCAATTTGATAGAAGAGAAATTGCTTCTGAAAATAAATTATATGGTGTAGACATTTTGGAGAAATTCTCATAGGCTGGGTTTGGGTTTCTTGGGTTTACCTTGCTTTAGGAGGTGGCCAGTCCCCTGGACTGCAAGGAGGTCAAATCAGTCCATCCTAAAGGAAATCAACCCTGACTGCTCATTGGAAGGACAGATAATGAAGCTGAAGCTCCAATATTTTGGCCACCTAATGCGAAGAGAAAACTCCCTGGAAAAGACCCTGATGCTGGGAAAGACTGAAGGCCAAAGGAGAAGGGGATGGCAGAGGATGAGATGGCTAGATAGCATCACGGATGCAATGAATATGAACTTGAGCACGCTCCGGGAGAGAGCGCAGGACAGGAAGGCCTGGCGTGCTATGGTCCATGGGGTCACGAAGAGTCGGACACGACTGAATGACTGAACAACAACAACAAGGAGGTGGCCAAGGAGTGAGCACAAGAGTCTTGTTTTTCACTGTAGAATCATCTATAGTTTTCCAGCACAAATGTTTCCAAGAACCATAATAAATCAAAAGAATGTCATGTGTGGCCAGTAAGGACCTTACAGTGCAATCCTCTCCATGTCTACTCAAAAGTAAGCCCCATTGGGTTCAATGGGACTTACTCCAAGGTAAGTATGTAGGGGACTGCAGCCTTCAGGGTGAGCAGAGGAACCTGCCATGGTTCCCAAACCTTCTCACTGACTTCATTCTCTTCACGTCACCTTGAAGCTATAATCCCCCATCTTTGAATTAAGGCTAGCTGTCGTTTCTTCGCTTCAGTGCCTACCTGTATGACTTCACCATCATACTGGGCAACATATAAATCTGCAGTTCAGGCAGGTTGAAAAGGCCAGGGCATCATGGCAGTGATTTGTCTTTTCAATAAGGATGAGTTACATCCTCATTTAATTAAGCCTTCTATTCACTCTGCTGTTAAGCTTGCATTGCCTCTCTCTTTTTGCATGCTACATAAACAAGTTTTATGGATCATTACATGGAAAGGTGTGCAGAATCAGATACACTGAACAAAAGAGAGAGAGGCTTCTACAATGATGGCAAATTCAAATGGGGAATTTATTTGGCTCAGAAGTTTCAAAAATTTGCAATTTATGCATTTCCATTTTCAAGTTGATGTATACACTAAAGATGACCATCATACCTTGGACTGTTTATGTTATACTTGGGATTCCTCTACTTATACCTGGCAAATATCTTCAAATACTCAATGCTTTGTTCCATATTTGGGGGGGGGATCCCCCCACCATGAATTTCTCTGAAACGGATGCAACTTCCAATTAAAGGTGGGTTCGGTTTTCTGGACTTTGCTTTATACCACCGAGCCTATTTGTTGACCTGTACAAAATTTTGGTATTTTCCAGTCCGATTAAATTTTCCACCCTGGCCAGTTCTGGCATCTTCCTGTCTGGACACTTTCTAAATGGATGGCATTAGGTTCTCAGCATATTAGCATTGATACCTCCCCCCCCCCCAATTCTGGCCATTAGAGAGGTGTGGTGTATAATGTCACATCAATTACAGATTGATCCATTTTCTCATGCTCAATTGACTCTATGGGGAAATCCAGATTTTTTTTTTAAAAAAGGGGAAAAAATGTTTTTGTAGCAGACTTGGACGGATAAGTTGATTTTTACCCAAGATCAATTACTGGGTCCTGATGACGAGTTTCTGTCATTTTCTGATTTGCGTGCCAAATATGATTTACCTGCTATGGATGAATGGCAATGCTTGCAATTGCAACACTCGTTAGAATCTAGATTTGGTCAGGCTCCTTTTACAGCTTTGGAGTCTCCATTGTTATTGGAAACAGAGGCTGATCAGTCATACTGACCCATGATTCCTGTATATAGATACTTATTTTCAGTAAATAATACAATATTCAGGGTCTAAGTCAGGAATGGGAGAGAGAACTAGATCGCCCCATTTTGCTTAATCAATGGATCATGGTTTTGGCATCTGTACCTGAAGTATCTATGCTCCATTCATGCCTGTAATGTTGTGTAGATGGCCGCTTTACAGCCACCAATTACTCAACATCACATACCCAGAAGCGCCCAAGCCACCATTGCTGCGCACAATGGAGGCTCACTAGGGAGGACAAACAGCTGCAGCCAAACGGGGTCCAGGAGTCCCCCCCCCCTGACTCATGTCACATCCTAGTGGTATATAGGCACTATATAGGCACCACTTGTGAATGGACAGATACATGGATATTTGGTCTGCTTGTGTTGAAGCTTATTCATAATCTCCTGTCTTTGTAGAGAGTTGTACTTGATGGAATATTGATATTTTTATGCATGTAATTTTTTGTTTTTCTTCTTTTCTCCCCCCCCCACAAAAGTTGTTTTGTTTTGTTAAAGCCACAATAAAATAATAATAATAATTTTAAAAGTTGATGTAGACCCCCAGCTGTTTTCCATCCTTGAATATAGATGGAAGTGTGTGTGTGTTGTCTGTTTATATGTTTGTATGCACATGCTTTTTATATTATGTACAATATTGTATTTTTTTAAGGTTTTTAATCTTTGTGAACCACCTAGAGAGCTTTGGCTATGGGGCCATATAGAAATGTAATAAAACAAATGTAACATGCAAAGGGAACCCAATCTAGGGATGGACAAATCTGTCATTTTAGTTTTCTTCCAAATTTGAATGTTTTAAATCTCAAATCCTTTTGGTCTTGTTTATGAAGAAATCTGTGAATTTTGGGAAATTCTTATCAAAAACAAAATGAATGAAAGTCTTTCCCATCAGGACATGTCAAGTTCAATTGGTAAAGCTATTCTCAGCACAGATAAAACTAGGTTAGACCTGCCTGTCATATAGCTATTAAAGATGGGGAGCCTATCAGAAAAATGAGGTGGCAACCCAAATTCAGCACCACAGACATAGTTGAATACACTTCCCTAACTGAGCAAGCCAGCGCGCAGTGCAGCCAGGGCCCCTGGCCCAAACACCAGGTGGAAGATCTACCCAGCATCTGGGCCAGGGAGCAAATGAAATCCGGTGGGCATGCCCACGCCCACTGACATCATATAGCCCAATAAGGGCTGGGTCGGGGGTCATCCAGGTCCTGCCCAAAAGTAGTTCTGTACCCCTGCTTTAAAGCCCCTGCAGCAGTTTGCTGACAAAATTCAGCGGCAAACTGCAGGGGTGTGTGTGTGTGTGTGTGTGTGAGATATTTGGCTGCTCCCGCCCCCCACCCCACTGAATTTGGGTGGCCTGGCGCTGGCATCAGGAAGCTGCACCAGTGGCCAGAAGAACACATCCCTGCACTTTATGGGGACACTTTCATGCATCCTCCATGTGGCTGCCATCTAATGAGCAAGCAGCTTTCAATCTCTGCGAAAGGTCTGGCATGTTAGAGCTGTATGTTGCCTTCCACATTTTAAGAGCGATGTAAACAGTCATAGAGGAGCAGCTCCCTTCTCCTGTTGCAGCAAAACAAAAGCCATAAAGAGAACTTAAAGACTAACATCTTTCCTGGAACATGAATTGCCATAAAGAGCCTACTTCATCAGATGAATGGAATGGGGAAGACATTTATTTTATCATTTATTCATTATTAACATTTATATACCGCTAATTTGTTTTTGCTTTTGTTTAAAAAGCCACCAAGGCAGCATGCAGCAGTTTAAAACAATAAAACCTTAAAACAATAAGATTATTTTGTGGCTGTAACAGAGCTTAAAATATATACAACAAGAGTATGTTCAGGGACAACGACCCTAAAACATGTATAGAATCTGTGATAATTAGTGTAAAACAGGCTGCTTGTGTTGATGTTTTTGTTGTTATATTATTATTACCTTGTATTTCTTAAATAAAATACTTTAAAATGGGGGGGGGGGATTCAAGCAGTACTCTGCCTTAACCAGCTTGTGGATTGTAGACACATGCACATGCAAATTGAAATCCCAAAGGTGCACATTTAACCATGCATATATCATGAAAGAAAAATGTTACTGAAACTGTGCTCCTCTCCCTGCCCCCTTGTAGATGGCACGATTCTGTCTGTTCTGGTTATGTCTTCGTACTTGGAAACAGAGCGCGAACATGGCAAAAAGGGGGTGGTCCCAGGGGTGGGGAGGGGAGGAGACCGCAGAAGCTTATTTATGCAGCTTCCTATGCACGTCCTGTCCTCCTTCCCTCCTCCTCCCTGAAGCTGTGCTTAGATGGTTGAAATCGCCTGGGTGAGGATCACCTCCGTGCTCTGGCTGCCCTTGGATACTCAGTAGTAGGGATGGGTACCCCCCCCATCCTAGTTCTCCAGGCACCCCCCTCTCACATTTCCTTGGACCTATGCTGGAGCCCCATGCCTGCTTGCCAAGCCACTCAAACGTACCTGGGCCCTGTCCGCCTCCGCCACTATCACCATGTTTTTTTAAAAAACATGGCAATCACACTACTGTACCCATAGACTTATATGCAAAATGGCACTGTGAATCTTGCATATATGGCTGATTCACAGTGCCATTTTGCGTATAAGTCTATGTGCAAAAAATGTGCACATAGACATATACATAAAATGGTGTCATGAATTGCCCATATACGCAAGATTCATGGTGCCATTTTGCGTATAAGTTCAAAACATGGCAATTACGATGGAGGCAGATGGGCCTGGGTAAGTTGTAGGCGGCTCAGTGAACATGGGAGGGTGTCAAGCGGGGCAGGGGCTCAGTGGGTGTGGGCGCGGCCAGTCTACTGGAATCCCAGACTGAGATGGGTGCCCACGCTAACCCTACTCGACAGCCTCCGACTTTGGAGGCTGCCAATTATCAAGATAGGATTGTGCTCTGAAAGAACTAGGGCACAATGCTATGCATGTTTAGACAGAAAAAGGCCCTACAACTCCCCATCTAAACATGCATAGGATTGCACCCTTACAAGGCTAGATTAACAAGATGTGTCATAATACCCTTTCTAAAAGCAAAGGAAGGGGGTGCACATTTCACAGTTTGGGAACTACACAGGTGGGGGCCAGCAAGGGGAAGTTGGCTTTACAAGGTGTGATTAAAACCAACAGCAGTAACAGTGAACACATACAGAAAACAGAGATACCACATTAGTCAATCAACGAAAGCAAACCAATTCCAATGTGCAATTATCCTCTCAGAGGGGTTGAACAAGCCCACAGAAGTTTTCGGGCACAGTCAAGGCCCAAGCTTTTAGGCTTGGACTTCATTCGCATGTCTCCAGGTGTAAAGACGATCACTGCACATCAGACGTTAGAGTGGACAATTACTGTTTGTAGTGAGAGGACCAACTTGAGTCACAGTGAAGGCCTGCTGAAATTGTTTCAGATCTACAAATGAACTCCGGTTCTGCAGCCTCTCACTCTGTTGCTATTAAATGTTTTATTCTTTTGCAAGAAGATTGTGACCTTGAAGTTAGATATGGAATGTCCTGATTATTTTCATGCATAAGAGCAAATGGAATATTAGTGATGCAGCTCATTGGAAAGACCTCTAATTAGTCTGACTATTTTTCTACTTTGTAACAATAACCAGTGCAACACACCCAACTGAGAAAGAAATTTGTGTGACCTCTCCTCCCTCATCTGTCTGAGTGTACTTACCCAAGACCACATAGTGACTGCAGAGAAAATAACATCCACTCCCCCATACACACACTTCCTGTTATAAGGTATGTGATGGTAAGCAATTATAGTACCTTTCACTGAGCATGAATAGAAGTAATCACAGAGCAATCATACTTTTGCCCCATTAGCAGCAAAGATACAGATTCTTGCAGAAATCTGAGCTCGCTTTTGCATCTGAAGGAGATGGCTTTGATTCCTATTAATATTACCTAATAGTAGAAATGTTGAAATAATGTGTGGAGCCATTGTTTCATCTCACGAAATGATTTGTTTTAATAGTGTCATGAGATCATCATGATGTGAGCCAGGATGTACAATAATTTTGTTCCTGTTTGCAAATCATGCCAACACGAACATGTCCCATTCACAACCTCGAACACAAACATAAGCCAGAAAACGATTCTCAGGAAATGTTTGCAATTTCCCAAACTTGCATTCATGTTTGTAATTCTGCACTTGTGCAAATGTGCACTTCTGAAAAAGCTTTGGGAAGGAAACTCAAGAACTTTGGGGCCCAGATAGTTTTCTCATCCATCCTTCCAGTAGTTAGAAGAGGGATAGAAAGGGAACGAAAAATACTCCGGGTGAATGACTGGCTATGAAGGTGGTGCCGACGAGAGATATTTGGATTCTGGGACCACGGGCTATACTTCCTGGAAGATGGGCTGTTGGCAAGGGACAGGTTGCACCTCAAAAAGGCTGAGAAGAATGTGTTTGGCCACAGCATGAAGACCTTCATCAGGAGGGCTTTAAACTGAATCCTACGGGGAAGGGAGATGTAATGTTGGGGGTAACAATGGACATAGGTGCATGCACTGCAACGGAGAGAACAGCTCTGATAGTGCCCAATAATAGTCTTCAGACACATGTAGGAAGAAAGCCAGACTATGAAGCACATGGTCTTCGATGTCTGTATACTAATGCCCAGAGTATGGGAAACAAACAGAACGAACTTGAACTCTTAATACAGGAGGGAAATTATGACTTGATAGGTATAACTGAGATTTGGTGGGATGACTCTCATGACTGGATCAAAATCTGGATCAAAATAAATGGAGCAAAGAATAAAAGGAACCTGGTGGTCAGAGTCTACTACCGGCCACCCAACCAAGGAGAAGATGAGGATGAAACTTTTGAAAAGCAAATAGCCAGTGTTTTAAGGAAGCATGATGTAGTAGTAATGGGGGACTTCACTTTCCCCGATATTTGTTGGGAGACAAATTCTGCAAAACATGGCCCCTCCAGGAAATTCCTGACTTGTGTGGTGGATAACTTCCTCCTACAGAAAGTAGAGGAAGGAACTAGAGGATTGGCTATCCTTGACTTGATCCTAACCAACAGAGATGACTTAGTGGATAAAGTAGCAGTTACAGGAACTCTGGGGGAAAGTGACCATGTTGCACTTGAGTTCTTGGTTCTAAGGGAAGCAAAAGCCAAGTGTAGTCAAATGCGTACCCTGGATTTTAAGAAAGCTGATTTTAATAAACTCAGAACAATGATCAGTAAGGTCCCATGGCAAGCGTTTTTTTCTTATTAAAAAATGCAATTTTTCCCAATGGGGAAAAAATACGTTTATCTTTCTTTGGCTTCGCCAAACAAGCCAAAATAAGATTTGAGGAAGAATTTGGAGAACTTCAATGAACTCGAACATGGCATGTTCACTCATCCCTAGCTGGGAGTCCTGGAAGGCTTGGTCCTTGGTTCTCTGGCTCACTTCCATGTTCCATCTGGCCTGGGAATGTGGGGCCCTGACTGACTGACTCCAGCTCCAAAGGCTGATCATGCCACTGGAGTTGCCTAGAGAGAGAGATACTCCATTTGGTGCATGTTATGGGAAGAATTGGTGGTGGGGTACTTTGGGGTGCGTGTGAGAGAAGCAGGAGTCCATGATGGAAGATGCACTAGGTGAGAGTTAAGGGGCAGGCTAGCCCAGGTGGAAGACGTATTTTTTCCCCATTGGGAAAAACTGCATTTTTTAATAAGAAAAAAACGTGCCTTTTTAAAATTGCGCAATTTTTCCCAATTGAAAAAAAATACACATTTTTTAAACAGCATTTTCCCGACCAAAAATATGTACTTCCCCCCAAAGACTAAAGTGTGAAAATGCAGATTGGGGGGGGGGATTTGTGCAAATGTGCGTTTTTAGAAGTGAGCATGGAATCATAGAAACATAGAATCATAGAATAGTAGGGTTGGAAGCAGTGTGAGTAGCAGTGAACTTCCTCGGGTGGTTGAGGGGATTGAAGATGTGAGCATCTGTTTTGCTGCTCTTACTTTGATTGAGATTAATGTACCTCAGATTTCTGCTTCTGTACTGTAATGTTGCTGCTTTGATAGACTTCGTATCTAATTCAATTAAATTGTACCATTTTGATACCGATGTGGGGTGGGGGGAGGTTTGCTACTGATATCAGTGATTTGTATTAGTCAGTGAAGAGCTTGTTAACTACATGTGGATATTTTTGTGATAACTGTTATTCATGAAAAATGTGTTTTCATATATTTAAGGAAATATTAATTGCAATGACTTCTTAGCTTGCTAATGTGGACATGATACAATAGTTTAGGTGTCACAGTGAGGAAGGCCAGGATCTCTTCTCGATCATTCCAGAGTGCCGGACATGGAATAATGGGCTCAAGTTACAGGAAGCCAGATTCTGGCTGAACATCAGGAAAAACTTGCTGACTGTTATAGCAATATGACAATGGAACCAATGACCTAGGAAGGTAGTGGGCTCTCCCACACTGGAGGCATTCAAGATGAAGTTGGACAGCCATCTGTCAGGGATGCTTTGACTTAGATTCGTGCATTGAGCAGGGGGTTGTACTTGATGGTCTTATAGGCCCCTTCCAACCCTACTCTTGTATGATTCTATTATGATTCTATGAAATATTATACAGACATCAGGAATAGATTGACTTGTGTTCCAACACTGCATGTTGGATTAGCAGAAGATGAATTTGCTCAAGCATGGAGCAAAAATGCCTGAGGGATCACCCAGTCATAAGAACATAAGCAGAGCCATGCTGGGTCAGACCAAGGGTCCATCTTGTCCAACATTCTGTTCGCACAGTGGACAACCAACTGCCCATGGGAAAACCACAAGCAGGACGTGAGTGCAGCAGCACCCTCCTGCCCATGTCCTTGAGCTCCTGTTATTGTGGTTTTGAGTAACCTCCAAGCATTTTGAAAGGATTTAACCCTCTTGACTCCCCCTTTCAAATTCCTTTTCACCAGTTTCCTCATTTTAGAGAAGTCTCTTCTTTTGAAGTCAAATGTGACTGTGTTGGACTTCCTGGGCAATTTTCCACTTAAATATATATTAAATCTGATAGCACTGTGGTCATTATTTCCAACTGGTTCAACAACATTGACATCTCGTATTAGGTCCTGGGTGACACAACCTAGGATTAAATCCAGTCAAATTCTCTATGAGGGAAGACAGCAAGGTTTCACAACAGGTGTTCAAGGTACACAATAGATGAAATGGGAGTTTGTACTTAATAATGAAATTACAGAAAGATGAAAAGTTTTTTTTTTAAAGCTCTACAATATGAAATTTAATATTAGATAAGCCCTGGATGATCCCATAATACTTTTTCTTCTCTTTTCTTTTCTTTTCTTTTCTTTTCCTGGCTTCATGAAAGCCAAATTGGGGTTTTAAGGTTGCAGATAGGTGGCATCTAGTTTTGTTTCTGTTTTTAATAAAATTGTGATTAGGAAACAGGTGAAAGAAATAAAATGGTCTCCTTTCCCTTCTGGCCATGTAATCCTGAAAAAAATAGAAGCAGCAGCTGAGTTAGCCTTGATTGGGCCTGGGACAGCTAATGCCACTGGCACTGGGAACTGACTGGCTGGCTGCTGCTGGAGTTGACTTGGCTGGAACAAAACTCCCTCCTCCCCCTTTAGCCAGCAACTGTATGAGAGAATTTCTGCTTGGTTCATCTTCTTTAACTTAGCCACTCTGTATGAGATGAATGCATTAAGGATGTCTGTGTGAGTGAGAACTGTGCAACCTCCCCTGTCCTTTGATCTCATCACCAAATCAGAGATGCAAGTGCTGGAAAAGGCCTCACCAGACTCTTGATTTCATTTTTCTTTAAAAAATTATGACTATAAATTAGTTTATGCCAGTGTAGATAGAATGGCTGCAGGATTTACCTCCTGAATGTCACCAGAATGGCTGTGGCATTCAGGTTCCTTGTACCATGATATATAAGCTATTCAGAACTAGGGATGTACGAAAGTCAGTTACCTTTTCGATGGGGTGATTCGCGGTGGAGGGGAGGTGCTCCGCACCTCTCCCCGAAATCCTAACCCGGCCGGCTCCGCTCTGCGGAAATTCCACGGAGCCACCGACCGGGGCCGCCTGCAGCCGGACATCCAGCTGCTGGGCAGCCTGCAGGCAAAAAACCCCAAAACAGCGTATGCAAATGGCGGTGGCTACGGCGGCCACCATTTGCGTTCCCTTTCTTTTGCTGTTTTAGCCTATGTAAATATTTACGTAAGCTATTACGGTGACAAAAAGGGGAATGCAAATAGTGTAGTGGGCACCATTTGCATTCCTTTTTTTCCTGCCATTTTAGCCTACGTAAATATTTACGTAGGCTAAAACAGCAAAAAAAAAAGGGAACGCAAATAGCGGCTGCCGTAGCCGCCGCCATTTGCGTACGCTGTGTTGTTTTTTTTTAGCTTGCCATGATAGGCTATGTAAATACTTATGTAGCCTATCAAGGCCTCCGCAGGGATGTAAATGTCATCCCTGCGTTAGCCGTGATAGGCTACGTAATTATTTACGTAGCCTATCACAGCTATGATGAGGAAGCGAATGGCGGCCGCAAATCACCGCAAATCATTCGCAAATCAGTGCAGATGGCAGCAGGTAAGTGCTCCATTTTGTGCACCTTTCATGGGGTGGGGGGGCAGGGGCTTCATTCCGCCATGGATTTCGGGGGGCCAAACGCACTGGCATTTGGCCTCACCGAGATCTGTGGCGGAATTCTCTGACATCCCTATTCAGAACTCCTATACAGGTATTGTCTTATTTAATAAGTGGCAGCTCGGAGTGCCTTTTACCAGCTTCTGCTGGTTCACCAGCTACAGCCCCTCCTGGACAGGGATAGCTTGGCCATGGTGGTATAGGCATTAGTAATCTCAAGGCTGGGTTACTGCAATGCACTCTATGTGAGGCTGCCCTTAAGGCTGGTCCAGAAGCTGGAGCTAGTGAAGAATGCAGCAGCTTGGCTGTTGTCAGGTGCTGCCTCTTTTCAGCATGCCTTTGCTGAGGGAACTGCACTGGCTGCCGATTTGCTACTGGGCTAGGTTTAAGGTATTAGTACTAGTGTACAAATCCCCAAACAACTTGGGACCAGGATACTTGAGAGAGTGCCTTCTTTACCAACCTGCTCAGTCACTGAGGTCATCAGACTGTATTTTCCTGGTGGTTCCACATGGCCCCATGGCCTGGCTGGAGTCCACCAGGAAAAGAGTCTTCAGTGTGGTGGCCCCTTTCCTGTGGAACTCTCTGCCTTTGGCGGTCAGACAGGTGCCAACACTGTGTTGCTTTCGGCATCTCCTGAAGACATTATTATTTCGAAAGGGCTTCCTTGAGTGACCAGCTGTGGTTTATTAAGTTTGGAATCTGTTTCTTTCAAAATGTTTTTATTGTTTTAATATGGTATTGTTGTTGTTTTATTGTTGTTGTTCATCACTCCAAAATCTTTCGATGTGGAGCAGTATATAAATATTGTAAATAAATAAATAATTCAAAGCAATAATGCAAAACATTGTACAAACTATCAAAAGGGGCAGAGATGGCAAATGAGTGTCATGGAAACCTTCTAGTCAAGGCTGAAGTCAGTGCTGGAAAGCCCATATGATTTACACATGATGAATTTTCATATATTGCCCAATAGTGTTTATATAGAGAGCCAGTGTGGTGTAGTGGCTAGAGTGTTGGACTGGGAGCCAGGAGATCTGGGTTCTACTCCCCACTCAGCCATGGAAGCTCACTGGGTGACTTTGGGCCAGTCACTGACTCTCAGCCCAACCTACCTCACAGGGTTGTTGTTGTGAGGCTAATGATGTAAGCCACCTTGGGTTCCTTGCAAGAGGAAAAAAGGTGGGATAGAAATGTAATAAATAAATAAATAAATAAATAAATAAATAAGAATAAATCTTGCTGAAGGAGAATCAGCATGGCCTCTGTAAAGTTAAGTCTGGCCACTTACAGAGTTCTTTTGAGAGTGTTAACAATTGTATTGATAAGTGTGATCTAGTAGCTTTTGACAAAGTCCCTCATGAAAGATTCCTGAGTAAATTTAGCAGAATAGAGAAATGGATGGGTCCTTTTATAGATCAATAACTGGTTAAAGAACAGGAAGTACAGATTAGAAATAATAGTCAGTTCTCACAACTGATCAAAGAAAGAATTGGGATTCCCCAAGGTTTGGTACTGAGACAGGTGTTTTTTTTTACTTGCTCATAAACAGAAATGAATTGGTCAAGTTAGCTGATAACATTAGGGATGTATGAGAAATTAGTTTCAGTTCATTTTTTATCAGAATTTATCCAATTTGCACCTTCTGAACTAAACATGGACTCAGATGCAATCTGTGGTCAAGGTCCACATTTCCAAGCTTGCAATGTGATTCGCAGAACAAAGAAATGCATTCAAAAGCATATGCACATTTGAAAACTGTGCATGAAAAATGCACACAAATATGCTTTAACCAATGGAGGAAGAATACGTACTTCAAAGATATCTACAGTTGATCCATACATTTAAAAAAATACACATGGATTTTCATGAGAAAAGAAAATGTTTGCAGTCTGATATGAACTCAAGTTGGAACAAGGTTTGAGCTCGAGTTTTCTTGATTCACGCATGCATAGATGACATAAATTTATTCACAATGTTATTCACATTGGTGAAAACAAAGGCTCCAAAAGGAATGATCCAAAGTGGTTGAATGGACAATAAAAGGATGGTGATGCACCATTTAGTCAAGTGCCTTCAAGATATCATAAACAAACGAATATGATAATTCTATGTTTAGATCGAGAAGAGTTCTGGTTGATTTACGTTGGGACTACTGAGGAATGGATGACACTTAACTTGGATAATCAAGAAGTATGCATAACCGAGGTTCAGTTAATGGGGCTTCAAATACATGTCTATACAACTGTCATAGGCATAAAAAAGAATGAACATTGGGAGGAAGAGGACTGATCCATATGATGCTAAAGATGAGAAATGTTTGTGGACAACTGGGGAATAGGATGGAGATACATTTGCGAAAGATGTATGTCTAAAGGGAAGTAAAAAAGCTAATAGGGTGTTCTGTGAATTATAGGATAATGAGCATTTAAAGGCACAATCCTATGTCTGTTTAGTCAGAAAACATGCTAACAACTCCCAGCTGACCTAAATGCTTTCCCTCTCTTCTGTACATCAGGGACTTAAACAGGGGGAAGAAATTTAAACCACTGTGATTATCTTTTCTTTTGAAGATTTGTTCCAATTAATCATATTGGTGGATGTTTTTTTTTCTTCTTCTCCCTATCCTGCTGCTAAAAATATATAGAGAATATTCTGTAAGCGATAACTATCAGTGAACTCAGCCAATTTGCCAGGGTAGACGAATGGATTGCAGCCCCACACCCCTTGTGGAGAGATAAAGGATTGCCACAGTTTGAGGCTGAAATGGACTCACTTCATTATCACACACAAATTTTGGATTCACATTTCCCCAACCCTGCCTGATGGGGAAAAAAAACCATACTCCTGATAACCAAAAACATTATTACAGCTAGTTTCCAAGGAGTTTAATGATAACTAAATTATTTCTCCTTAAGAAAACCAGACTGTGGAGTCTTTTATGTATAGCTTGCTTGATGTAGCAAGTCTTTCTGTTACTGGCTATTAAATAGCACATTTATTTAGCTTTCTTTATGAAGCAATACATTGGATTTGTTCACTGATTCCTCCTAGGCTCTTGGAGGTAAAAACAAACCTTGCCTAGTTTTTTGTTTCTTTTCCTTTTTCAAAGTTTGCAGGGCTTTCTCGCTCATCATCATGGAAAGACATCTGGATTTAATTATTCATCTGCTGTGTATTTCACAGTTTGATCACATTAGTGATTTCATGACAGGCAGCAGCTTAATTGCACCACAGATAGCAGTTCCTTATCTTTGGTATATATTTTTCAGACAAACTTGCTGCTATGAATACTATTAACTTTATGTCTAATTTCTGTAGCCAGGGACAACTTGCTAACAATTCTTCTTGGGATTAAAATAGTTCCTCAAGTTTTGAGAGAGAAGAAAAAAATAGCATAGTAAGAAATCTTTATCAGGATATGGCTTGTGAATAAATAGCTATTATTCTTCTACTATCTTAACACAATAACACAAATGTGTATGTTGAACAGGCACAGGTGTAATGCTGCCTGTGGTCGCCTTCAACCATGGCTGACATAATAATAACAGGATCAGGACCTGTCTGTGGAACAGGAGCCCGTTTCCTATTTTGTGTGAATTACACACACACTTCCACAGCTGGCTTTTCACTCGGAATGTCTGCACCACCATTAACCATGGTTAATGCTAAACCAGCTTCAAACTCTGGTTTCAAAACATGGCTGGGGTGAACCATGGTTAATGTCTGTGCCAAAATAATGACTAATTATGGTTAATGCCAACAGGGAAGTGGGGGTGTAGTGAGAGAATCTGCATATGGGAGAGGAGGGACTGGGGTGAGGGAACTCATGATTTCACAGCCCAACCCCAATCCCATTACTATGGTCATAGCCTGGATGGGAATCTGCCTGGGAGCCCGATGGGCACTACCTTGAGCTCTCAGGAGGAAAGGTGGGATATAAATAAACTCATATATACATACATTTGGAGGTACCTGCTAAATCTGAACATTGGATGCAGGGCTGGTGTCTGGGGTTTATTTATTAATTTATTTGATTTGTTAGCCACCCATCTGGCCGGCTACCCGGCCACTCTAGGTGGTGTACAATACAAATAACAACACAAAATACAACAAATTTACATGATCAACTAAACAAAACAACATTGCCCTAAAAAGCCCTAGCCTACCCCAAACACTCACCTGAACAGCCAGGTTTTCAAAGCCTGGTGGAAGCTCATCAAAGAGGGGGCATGGCGGAGGTCACTAGGGAGGGAATTCCACAGAGCGGGGCCACTACAGAAAAGGCCCTCTCCCTAGTCCTCACCAGCCCAGCTCTCCTGGCTGATGGGACAGACAGAAGGCCGTCTGTGGCTGATCTTGTAGAGCAGCATCCCTGGTGTTTCTGGAGGCACTCCTTAAGATACACTGGGGCAGAACCATATAGGGTTTTAAAGGTCAATACCAACACCTTGAATTGGGCCTGGAAAACAACTGGTAGCCAGTGCAACTCCTTCAGCACTGGAGTGATGTGATCTCACTGACGGCTGCCTTTAATCAGGCGGGCCACTGTGTTCTGCGCCAGCTGCAACTTTCGAATCATCTTCAAGGGCAACCCCACATAGAGTGCATTACATAGTATCGGTGAGAGGAGACCAGAGCATGAACTACTGATGGGAGTAGGGATGGCAGAGAATTCCACCACGGATCTCGGTGAGGCCGAATGCCAGTGCATTCGGCCCCCCGAACTCCGTGGCGGAACAGCCAGCCCCCCCGCCCCCCCACGGATCCCCCCCGGGATGAGACTTACCTGGGGTGGATCTTCTGGGTGGCGGCGGCTCCGGCAGCGGCTTCGGCAGCGGTGGCTGCGGCGGCCGGTCTTCCGACCGGCTGCTGCCGCCGCCATTTCCAGTATTAAAAAAAAAAAAGACGTGATAGGCTACGTAAATATTGACGTAGCCTATCACGGCTAGGTTAAAAAAAACACACACAACGTGATAGTCTACATAAATCTTTACGTAGCCTATCACGTCTGACTTTAAAAAACAAACAAACGCGCGTACGCAAATGGCGGTGGAGCAATGGAGCAGAGCCAGCCGGCGAGGATTCCAGGGAGAGGGATGGAGCACCTCCCCCCCCCAGCAGAACCTGGCGGAGCCAGGTAAGGCCAATTTCGTACATACCTAGATGGGAGCAGATGGTTAGGGAGGAAGGGGTTCATTTGCAGTATCAGATGGAGTTGGTACAGCGCCTCCCGGTTAACGGCTGACACCTGAAACTCCATGGACAGCTGGGAGTCTCAAATGACTGCATGCTGCATACCTGGTCCTTCAGGGGCATCCGCACCCCATTCAACACCAGGTGAACATCGCCCAACCTCCCCTTGTCTCCCACCAAAGTACTTCAGTATTGTTTAGGGATGGACGAAAGTCCCTTACCTGTTCTCAAAGCTTGCTTTGCGGTGGGGGGGAGGCGCTTCGGTTCTCCCCCTGAAGTTCAGGCGAGGGGGGGAGGCACCCCACCTCGCCTGACCGAAATTCAGGCCGGGGGGGAGGCGCCCCATCCCTCGCCGGTGAAATTCAGGCCGGGTAGGAGCGCCCCGTCTACCCGGCCGCGAAAAAAAGAGTAAAACACACACACACACCCCCGTGATAGGCTACGTAACGATTTACATAGCCTATCACGGCTAGATTTCCAAAGTCAGCCATGATAGGCTATGTAAATCATCACGTAGCCTATCACGGGTGACTTTGGAAAAAAAAGCGTGTATGCAAATGGCGGCTCCCATGGGGACCGCCATTTGCGTTCCTTATTTTGACACGTCTAGTCTACGTAAAGATTTACGTAGACTACGGCAAAAATAAGGGCAACGCAAATAAAAGGTTAAGGTAAAGGTGTCCCCAACCAGTCGTGTCCGACTCTAGGGTGCGGTGCTCATCCCCGTTTCTAAGCCGAAGAGCCAGCGCTGTCCGAAGATGCTTCCGTCGTCATGTGGCCGGCATGACTGAACACCAAGGTGCACGGAACGCTGTTACCTTTCCCGCCAAGGCGGTACCTATTTATCTACTTGCAATTTCTTGCTTTCGAACTGCTAGGTTGGCAGAAGCTGGGACTGAAGATGGGAGCTCACTCTGTCACGCAGCACTCGGGTCTCGAACTGCTGACCTGCCAACCTTCCAGTCTGCAGTTCAGTGTCTTAGACTAGACGTGCCAAAATAAGGAACACAAATGGCGGCGCCCATGGGCCACCACCATTTGCGTACGCGCTTTTTTTTTTTTCAAAGTCACCTGTGATAGGCTACGTGACAATTTACGTAGCCTATCACGGCTGACTTTGGAAATCTAGCCGTGATAGGCTACGTAAATCGTCACGTAGCCTATCACGGGTGTGTGTGTGTGTTTTTTACTTTACTTTTTTTTTTGTAATGGCATCGGTGGCAGCCAGTCGGGAAACTGGCCGCCACCCCCGGCCCCGATGAAACGCTGCCGAACTGCCGCCGGGACCCGCCGCCGAGAGGGACATTCGCCGAAGGTAAGTCCCCAACACTTTTGGGGGGCCGAATGCGTCGGCGCTCGGCCTCCCGAAGATTCGTGGAGAAATTCTCCGCCAACCCTAGTATTGTAGTATAGTATGAGAGCCAGTGTAGTGTAGTGGTGAGAGTAACGGACTGGGAGCCGGGAGATCTGGGTTCTAGTCCCCACTTGGCCATGGAAGCTCACTGGGTGACTTTGGGCCAGTCACAGACTCTCAGCCCAACCTACCTCACAGGGTTGTTGTTGTGAGGATACAACGGTGAGGAGTAGGAGAATGTAAGCCGCCTTGAGTTCCTTGCGAGAGGGAGAAAGGCGGGGTATAAATGCAATAAATAAATAAATAAATAAATTGTTGGGGTTCAGTTTCAGCTTATTCCTTCCCATCTAGCCACTCACTGACTCCAGAAACTTCGACAGGGTTTCTACAGCCAACCTTGGTGAGGATTTAGATGAGAGGTAGAGTTGCATGTCATCCACTTATTGGTGACACCACACCCCAGGCCTCCTGATGATAGCCCCCAGCGGCTTCACATAGATGTTAAATAACATCGGGGAGAGAATAGAGCCCTGTGGCACCCCGTAAGTGAGCAGTACGGATGGCGGAGAATTTCTCCACGAATCTCCGGGAGGCCGAATGCCAACGCATTCAGCCCCCTGAAATTGGCAGTGAAATTCTCCGCCGGCCCCCCGCGCCCCCCCCGGGATGGGACTTACCTCGTGCGAATGTCCCTCTCGGTGGCGGGTCCCGGCGGTGATTCAGCAGCGTTTCGGCGGGGGCAGCGGCGGCGGCCGGTCTTCTGACCGGCTGCCGCCACCGCCATTGCAAAATAAAAAAGGAAAGTAAAAAAAACCCCACACACCCGTGATAGGCTACGTAACGATTTACGTAGCCTATCATGGCTAGATTTCCAAAGTCAGCCGTGATAGGCTACGTAAATCGTCACGTAGCCTATCACGGGTGACTTTGGAAAAAAAAAAGCGTGTATGCAAATGGCGGTGCCCATGGGGCACCGCCATTTGCGTTCCTTACTTTGGCACGTCTAGTCTACGTAAAGATTTACGTAGACTACGGTGAAAATAAGGGCAACGCAAATAGCGTTCCCTTATTTTCGCCATAGTCTACGTAAATCTTTACATAGACTAGACGTGCCAAACTAAGAAACACAAAAGTCGGCGCCCCATGGGCGCCGCCATTTGCGTATGCGCTTTTTTTTTTCAAAGTCACCCATGATAGGCTACGTGACGATTTACATAGCCTATCACAGCTGACTTTGGAAATCTAGCCGTGATAGGCTACATAAATTATTACGTAGCCTATCACGGGTGTGTGTGTGTGTGTTTTTACTTTACTTTTTTTTTGCGGCCGGGTAGACAGGGTGCTCCCCCCCAGCCTGAATTTCGGCCGGGCGAGGCGGGGCGCCTCCCCCCCTCACCTGAACTTCAGAGGGAGAACCGAAGCACCTCCCCCACACCGTGAAGCAAGCCATGGGACCAGGTAAGTCCCTTTCGTCCATCCCTAGTGAGCAGCGAAGGATCTGAATTCTCCTCCCCCAGAGCTACCCTCTGGTACCTGCCAGAGAGGGAGGAACGGAACCACCATAATACGGTGCCCCCTATGCCCAACCCCTCCAGGCAGTCCAGAAGGATACCATGGTCAACCATATCAAAAGCCGCTGAGAGAATGAGAACAAGGAAGGAGCATTCGCCCCTATCCAGAGGTCCCTATCCTCATATCATCCACCAAGGTGACCAAGGCCATCTCTGTCTCATGTCCAGGCCTGAAGCCCGATTGAAATGGGGCTTCATTTCATTTCCAAACTGCCCAATAGCTGAAGCTCTCTGGGCGGTTTGCAGAAGTTGACATCGCTGGGCGCCTACAGAGGACACATCTCAGCAAAAGGCCCACTGCTGACCACTGGAAATCCATGACCCTGCTGCTGCTCCTCTTAGCATCCACTCATCTGCTCTGGCCCAGAGGGGAAGTGCCAGCAAGCAATGGAGCAAGTGAGCAGAAGGAACGGCAGCTGCCACTGCCTGCTCACTCAACTCTCCTCTTTCTGGCTAAGTGGCAGGAACGGAGCCAAGAAAGCAGGTGAGTAATTATAGGGAGGATGAGAGAGGCCCATCGGGGGAACCTTGCCCAAGAATCGCCTCCAACCTGGAGCTGGCACTGCTTAGAGGAATGCCAAGGGAAGAACACTGTCTATTTTGTTTTGTTTTGATATGACAAGTAATTGTTTGGGTTGATTGGTTGATGGGAGTCCCCACAGCACTAATCCTGACTGTTCACAGAACTCGGTAGGGGTGAACGAAAGTCACTTACCTTTTCTCGCAGCTTTTTCGCGGTGGGGGGGAGCGCTTCGCTGCTCCCCCCACGAAGTTCAGGCCGGGGGGGGGAGGCTTCCCGCCTCGCCCGGCCGAGATTCAGGCCGGGGAGGAGGCTTCCCGCCTCGCCCGGCTGCGAACACGAAAGTAAAAAAAAAACAACAACAACGTCCCCTGATAGGCTACGTGACGATTCACGTAGCCTATCACGGCTGACTTTAAAAAAAAAAAAAAAAGCGCGTACGCGAATGGCGGCCCCCATAGGGAGCCGCCATTCGCGTTCCTTATTTAGTTGCTGTAGTCTATGTCAATGTTTACGTAGACTACAGCGAAAATAAGGGCAACGCAAATAGCAAATAGCGTTGCCCTTATTTTCGCCGTAGTCTATGTAAACATTGACGTAGACTACAGCAACTAAATAAGGAACGCGAATGGCGGCTCCCTATGGGGGCCGCCATTCACATACGCGCTTTTTTTTTTTTAAAGTCACCCGTGATAGGCTACGTGACGATTCACGTAGCCTATCACGGCTGACTTTGCAAATCTTGCCGTGATAGGCTACGTGAATCGTCACGTAGCCTATCAGGGGACGTGTTTTTTTTCTTTTCTTTCATTGCAATGGCAGGGGCGGCAGCCGGTCAAAAGACCGGCTGCCGCTCCCGCCCCGCTCGAACACCGGACGAACCACCAGCCGGACCCGCCGCCGGGAGGGATATTCAGGGAAGGTAAGTCCCGTCCCGGGGGGGGGGGCAGGGGGCGGGGGGGCGGAGGATTTCTCCCCGAAACTTGTTCGGGGGGCCGAACACGTTGGCGCTCGGCCCCCCAAAGTTTCAGGGAGAAATTCTCCGCCATCCCTAGAACTCGGCCATAAAGCTGCCTGTTTCTTCCAAATGACTTTGGTCTTTGGCTTATCACCACTGCCCACCCACAAATGTACGTACTTACAATCTATTGTATTAGCAGAAAAGAGCATCATTTTTTAAAAAACAAAACAAAAACAGAAATGACACTGAATGATCCCATGGGTGATACATGTCATTATTATTTCCAACTACATTCTTTATATAGCATAACATTTTTTTTCACTCTTTGATTGCCTCAGTGCACTTAGCAGATGTTTCAACCAAGTTATCTACAAGGGGCCTCTAAGGCCTTTTCCCTAAATAGCTCCAACTCAATTGGGAACCCAGACGTGTGTAGGGAAAAATTCAAATTCTTTCTTCCCAATGTGCAATCACATAATTACTGATACTACATTTTGCTTCCTTAGCTCCATCAGTTACCCTAACTTTGTGAATTCCCTCTCAAATGCCTAAAAAATTCCTAAGATTTGGGATAATAAAGAATTATCTACAAATGATGCTCTTTCATCCATCAGCCCTTCTCCATATAGATAAATACAGTGCAGCAGGCATGGGATTGGATCCAGAGTTTTATTCCATTTGTGGGAGTGTCCTCGAGTGGAGTTCCACTCAGAACACTCCTGCTGCTGGCTGAAAATGTGGGGAGGGTATTTTCACCATTTCCCTCTCCTGCTGCTGCACCCAGTGCCACCTCCCCCACTATTCTGGAGGGACCCTCGCCCTGCAGAGCAGATCAGCTGAATTAGTGAAGTCCCCTGTTCTGCTAGTGGATAACCTCCACTGAATCAAAAGCCTCCCACTTATGGAAGAAGCCTCTCCTTCCACGGGTAGGGATGGACAGACTCACCAGAGCCTGCACTCAGTGGGCATTCAGCGAGCGGTCCAGGAGCACTGCAGCTGCCCACTGCTCCATATGAGGGGGTTCTAGATTTTCATATATCGCATGCTGTACACGACAGCAGCTGTAAAGGGCCATTCTGCAACATTAGGGATATGAAAAGGGCAGAAATGACCCTTGTGTGCAGCATACGAAAATCTAGAGCCCTCATCTTAGGGATGTACAAAACATCTACCTGGCTCCACGCTGGGCAATCTGCGGTGGGGGGGGGAGGCGCTCCATCCCTCCCCCCGGAATCCTCGATGGGGGGGAGGCGATCTGGTCCTCACCCCCGGAATCCTGCCCGGCCGCCCACAGCCGGACATCTGGCTGCTGGGCAGCCCTGCAGGGATGCAAATGGCAGCTGTCGTAGCTGCCGCCATTTGCGTCCCTGTATTGAGCTGTGATAGGCTACATAAATATTTATGTAGCCTATCACGGCAGGGGGAAAAACCCCAGTGTACACAAATGGCAGTAGCCGCGGCCATTTGCATATGCTGGGTTCCCCCCCCTGCCATGATAGGCTATGTAAATACTTACATAGCCTATCACAGCCTCCACAGGGACGCAAATGGCGTCCCTGCGTTAGCCGTGATAGGCTATGTAAGTATTTACGTAGCCTATCATGGCTATGAAGAAGAGGAAGCGAATGGTGGCCACAGGACGGCTGCCATTCGCAAAGCAGCGCGGACAGGAGCAGGTAAGTGCTCTGTTTTGTGTGCTTTTTGTGGGCTGGGGGCAGTGGGGACTTTGTCCCGTGTGCCTTTCCTGGGTTGGGGGGCAGGGGCTTTGTTTCACAATGGATTTCGGGGGGCCGAATGCACTGGCATTCGGCCTCACCGAGATCCATCGTGGAATTCTCTGACATCCCTACCTCATCTTCCGTAAAAATTGTGGCTACCATGGAGGATGGGTGGCTGCCTGGTGTGAGTGAACGAGTCCGGAAGTTCTGGCTGCTCATGCAGCTCAGGTGGGATGATGGCTCACTGAGCCAGATATGGGGGTGGGGAAGCAGAGGGGAGTCCAACGGACTCCCAGACCCAGACCCAGTCGGGTGCCTGCAACATCCCTATCCGCAGAAGGTTTATACTGGGCCCAACCCATAAAAAATAAAATGAAGCACTCTCTAGTCAACTTTGTCCTACTTACTGAACACCTATCACCTTATGAGGACCAAACATTCCTCCCTTTCAGAATCTCTTAACATACTTAAAAGTGCCATAAATCAAAGACATCTAAGTCTTATGCCTGCAGACAAGAACTTGAGATATGTGTGACTTTGGAATAGAAGTAAGCTGCTGGAAAAATGGAGACAAGTTTTATTTTCTATGTTATCTACAGAGGAGACCCCCCCCCCCATAGTTATGTCTTAGAAACAATACTCTCAGACATATTTTGAAGAATTTAGTGATGTTTTATGAGTTATCTATCTATTGGTATTAATAGGCAAATATGTGAATCTCTCCATGAAACACCATGACCATCAGCCGCTTCCAGCTGAAATAGATGAAAATATAAATGTGTCTTTGCTAGGGATGTACGAATCCCTTACCTGTTCCAGTCAGGGCATCCGCTGGGGGGGGAGGCGCTCCATCCCTCCCCCCAGAATCCTCGATGGGGGGGAGGCGATCCAGTCCTCCCCCCCCCCAGAATCCTACTCGGCTGGCTCTGCTCTGCGGCGGCTCTGCGGAGCAGCTGGCCAGGGCCGTCCGCAGCCAGACTTCCGGCCACAGACGGGCTGCTGCGGACGCAAATGGCGGCCGCCATAGCGGCCGCCATTTGTGTCCTTCCAGGCTGCCATGATAGGCTATGTAAGAATTTACATAGCCTATCACGGCATGCTCCCCCCAAAAATGGCATATGCAAATGGCGGCGGCTACGGCGGCCGCCATTTGTGTTCCCTATTTTTCACTGTTCTAGCCTACGTAAATATTTACATAGGCAATTACGGCAAAAAAAAGGGAACCGCAAATAGCTTAGTGGGCACTATTTGCGGTTCCCTTTTTTTTGCTGTAACTGCCTACGTAAATATTTACGTAGGCTAGAACAGCGAAAAATAGGGAATGCAAATGGTGGCCGCTGTAGCCGCTGCCATTTGCATATGCCATTTTTTAAAAAAATTCTTACAGAGCCTATCACAGCTGCAAGGACGGCAATGGCAGCCGCAGCAGCCCGGCCACGGCCGGCCAGGAGACCAGCCACTGCCGCTGCATCTGCCGCCAAAACTGCCACCGCCACCGCCGCATCCACCCCAGGTAAGTTCCATCCCAGGGGATTTCGCGGGTGGGGGGGGGGCAGGAGGCCGTTCTGCCATGGATTCCGGGGGGCCGGACTGGAATCTGTGGTGGAATTCTCTGCCATCCCTAGTCTTTGCAGAAGAAGTCCTTGAATGAATTAACCCCTTCCAGTGTGTGATTACATGAGGATATCTCCTTCCATTGCTTATAGCTTATGCGGCATTTGTTTGCACTTTATGCAGAAACATTGTGCAAGCAGCCCATCCTGCTGATTTCATTGTGCAAGCTTGTGCAACAGAGATTTCATGCTTCCTATAAGCCCCCAAATGAGCAAAAATGCTCATTTCTGGATCGGGACAGTTTGGCGGAGCTCTCTTATGCAAGCTTTGCTTACCTGCACCATTCTAGAAACAAACATTTCTGCTCATTTCCATTTGCTCCCAGAAGTGCTAAATCTCTGTTGCACAAGCAGTGGGTCTCAATTGTGGAATGATGGGGGCACAGTGGAATCAGCTGGGGTGCAGTGCCCCACTGGATACTCCCCATAAGGAAGAAGGTGATGACGTGATGGTAAGAAAGAACCAGTTATATGGCTTCTCAACTGCTCTGACGTTTCTAATTAAACAAGGTATAGGAAGTGGAGGTCACTACCACCCAATGTAGAATATTAGCTTAGATTGAAGAACACTCCATTCACTTCCTCAAAGAGACGCTGAAATCTCAATTCCCTTGTGAAATACAGCCTTCCTACAAGTCTTTTGCTAGTATAGCCAGCCTGATTGTACCATGTGAGTAATTCCCTTCTGTTACAGTATCCAAAAGTAACCTGGCTGTTGCCAGGAAAGTTGTTAACTTGTTAATGATCTGGGAATTCAATTTTTCCAAGCCACACTGGATAAGCAACCATGTATTTAATTCGCCCTTAAAATAAAAGTAGCACTTTTATATGATTCTGCACAAAGTCATCCAAATAGGAAATCAATACAGAATAAACAAAATGCTGTTCTCCAGTCTATATAATAGGTAATTTATTTATGTTACATTCCTCCCTAATCTACACGTCAAGTCATGGACTTTACATATCACCAATTAAGCGGGCATTCTTCTCCTTCCTTTACTAGGGCTTCTCCTTTTTCTCCTTAACCACAGCTCTCAACTGCCCTAACTGAAATTCTACCCTCCCTCAACTGTCCAACTGCTCTCAGAACCTCACTGTCCAATCTCAGCTCAGACTAGAGGCCCAATCATATTGAAGTTCTACAGTCTCCATAGCCAATAGGGATGGTGGAGAAGTCCACCATGGATTTCAGTGAGGCCGAATGCACTGGCATTCAGCCCCCTGAAACCCGTGGCGGAACGACCTCCCACCTTCTGCCCCCCCGCGGATTCCCTACGGGACGAAAGCTTACCTGGGGCGGATGTTTCGGCGGCGGCGGTGGTGGCGGCTCCGGCAGTGGCTGCGGCGGCAGCAGCTGGTCTCTCGGCTGGCTGCTGCGGACTCAAATGGCGGCCACCACACCATTTGCGTAGCTGCCTTTGCCGTGATAGGCTATGTAAATACTTACGTAGCCTATCATGGCAAGCAAAAAACAAAACAAAACCGCGTACGCAAATGGCAGTGGCTACGGCGGCTACCATTTGCGTTCCCTTTTTTTCGCTTTTTAGCCTATGGAAATATTTACGTAAGCTATTATGGTGAAAAAAAGGGGAACACAAATAGCGTAGTGGGTGCTATTTGCGTTCCCCTTTTTTCACCGTAATAGCTTACGTAAATATTTACATAGGCTAAAACAGTGAAAAAAAGGGAACGCAAATGGCGGCCGCCATAGCCACCGCCATTTGCATATGCGGTTTTGTTTTTTTCCAGAAGGCTGCCCAGCGGCCAGATGTCCAGCTGTGGGTGGCCCTGGCCGGCAGCTCTGCGGAATCTCTGCAGAGTGGAGCTGGCCGGATCAGGATTTCAGGGGGAGGTGTGGAGCGAATCACCACGAATCACCCCATCGAAAAGGTAAGTGACTTTCGTACATCCCTAATAGCCAATCAAAACAGTTTGCTTGTCTCTTTTCTTCTTTACTAATAATCAACATACAGTTAATATCAATATATCCTTCAGAATCCAAACCAGTATGCCTCAGTATGCCAGTTCCTGGGGAATACGAATGGCAGGGTGTTATTGCACTCTTGTCCTGGTTGTGGTCTTCCCATGGGCATCTGGTTGGCCACTGTGCAAACAGAATGCTGGACTAGGTAGGCCTTTGGTCTGAGCCATCATGTCTCTTATGTTCTTACATTCCTGTATTCCTCATTTGTTGACCTTTACTACCATCCCTCCCATTTCCCCCTTGTTACTAGCACCAAATGTAGATTGTTGGGCTAGATCAAATAATATTCCATACAGTTCCCCATCCCTGTGCTATTCCATACAGTTCCTGAAAGTGAGGCTGAAATTTTCATTCCCCACAATGGCATTTGGTTTTCTTCACCTGTCTTCCTCAGAAAACCAAAATCCCCTTTGGAACTCATCATATCCCATACTGAAGGAGTTATGAATACTTATGAAAGGGTCTCTTGGAAAAGATACAGTGAAAACTCTATGGTCTAACACAGGGATGGGGAAATGTGTGGCCCTCCAGATGTTGCTGGACTACAACTTCCATCAACCCAACTACTAGCTATGCTGGCTGGAGCTGATGGGAGTTGGCATCCAAGAACATCTGGAGGGCCACAGGTTCCCCACCCCTGGTCTAACAGAATTTGGAAATTCTGCCTCACTAGCAATACAACAAAAAACATATAGTCCCATGTCAATTGTCTGAACAGGCTGTATTCCTTTTGCAGAGGATCTCAACCATCTCACTTTGGTTGCCTCTTCTCTTGTTCACTGGAGGACTCGTAAGAGTTAGATTTTCATCCATAACTTCTCTGATCCCCACGTGGTTCAGAGATGCATAACCCTGAGGCCATTGGCATTCAGGGTCAGGGATGCATATGCTCATAGAACATTGGCCCTCTCCATGGTTTACCCTTTATTTGAGAGAAAAGGGCAAGATGACAGTTATGAAAAATGTGAACTGCGACAACAGCCTCTGCAAGGAGTAACACAAATTGTTCTGCCATATCTGACTGAGCCCAATCTAATTTATGTAGCCTACTTCTTGGGTCATCTAATCTAGTTCTTTCCCTACTTGACTTAAGTAGCTTGTAACATCTTCAGGAAACATACGGTTTCCCACAGCAGATCTAGGGCCATATCATCCATAGACCTGGGGAACTGCCCACTCCCTCTCCTTCAGCTCTATTTCTCTCTTATCCCCATGGTCCTTGCCAGAACAGTTGCTCCTCTTATTCCTTATAGTGTTCCTGTAGCAGAGTTAAGTAAAGCAGTTGGCTTGTGTGTTGACTTTTGAAGAAATCATGACAAAGTGCCCTTCAATGAATATTAGTTAGTGATATTCAGTTAATTCTAAATCAGTTTGAAACATGTCAAAAGGCTACCAAATGATGCATTAATGTGTTATTTGTGGCTGTGGAGAAGGTATAAAGGCATATTCTAGGAGGAATAGTTGCCAAGCACTCAGTATATTATGAAGGGCAAGAGTCAAGGCAAAATACACTTCCTTCAGCCTATTGGAATATTCTAGTATACACATCTTACTCATTTTGCCTTTCCCACTTGCCATCTCAATTGTAGCTGAATCAATGCAATAATGATATTATTGCCACTTAGATCTGGAACAAAAACTGTTCTAGTGTGGATTGGACCTACATTCCATAGTCCACTCTGAACCGCTCTGGTGATTCAAAGTAAGCAGACGTATTTATTGTTTATTTATGAATAATCAAAGTACTGCAGATGCTGCAGAGCTGACAAAGAAAGAAAAAAAAACTTTTTCACCACTGGCATGGCATGGCCCTTCTAATGGGGCTTTCTGAAAGTTTTGGTCATACTTTGGTCATGCTTTCCATCACCTGCACTGTACTAGGGATGTACGAACCTCCCAATGTCTGGTCCGGGGGTGGGTCCACTGAGGGGGAATTCTGGCTGCTTGGGGCCCCATGGAGTCCTCCAGAGCCCTGCTACATCCACCAGAGTTGGTGAGGCAGTTCTCTGGCTTTCTAAAAAATGCGATATGCTAACAGCAGCTGCCATTAGCCTATCGTGGGAAAATAACAGCCACAAATGGCATATTTTATGCCATTTGCAGCTGTAAAACACTTACTTTTATCTAAATTGCAGCTGTTTACAGCTATATTTGGGTAAAAGTAAGTGCTTTACAGCTGCAAATGGTGTATCACGTTTTTTAGCAAGCTGGAGAACCATGGAGTCCATGGGAACTCCTCCAGACTCAGAGGTAAGTGTGGCTGGTCTGCCACGGATTCCAGGGCTCGGATTCTTTGGAATCCAGCCTCATTTGAGTCTGTGGCAGATTTCTCCAGCATTCTTAAGTGTAGCCACTTCTGAACTCAGTGATCCCAGCTCCTAGGGGTGTACGGATTCCCCACCGTCTGTTCCGGTGGGGAATCCATGGGGGGGGAGGCGATCCATTCCTCCCCCCTGGAATTTTCCAGAGTGGTTCCGCTCTGCTTGGATTCTGGGGTGGGTGGGTGTGCACATCCTGCTGATCGCATATGCCCATAGACTTATACGCAAAATAGAGCTGTGTGTGAATCTTGTGTACAAGCCTATGGACACATAGACTTATATGCAAGATTCATGACTCTATTTGCGTATAAGTCTATGGGCACATCCTCCTGATCACTTTTTTTTTTTTTAAGACATGGCAATCGGCAGGGACAGGGAGGAGGCAAACGGCTCTGGCTGGCAAGAAGCAGCTGAGTGCCGTTCTGCCTCCAGCCCTCCTGGAGTGGAGGTAAGTGGTCCTGATGTGCTGCGGATTCCTGAGGCTGGATTCCAAAGAATCCAGCCTCATTTGAACCCGCAGCAGATTTCTCTGACATCCCTACTAGCTCCTTTGTAAAGTTGACAGTGTAAACCCAGGGGAATTCATGCCCATGGGCCAAATCCAGCCAACCTAGGGTCACAAATATCTAGGGTTCCCAAGGATCCAGGGTTCCCCAGATGGCAATGCTTTCTTCTAGGGATGGTGCGGATGCCCGTTTCTGTCTGCAAATCTGTTGGACTGCCAGCACCCATGCCCCAGAGTTGCACCTGCTGAGCCCTCCACTCTGCTCGCCGGTCCCCGGACTGCCCTCCCACATTCGATAAGCAGCCCACAACTTACCCAGGCCTGTCTGTCTCTGTTCCAATTGCCATGTTTTTTAAAAAACATGGTGATCGGCAGCCAGTGCCCATAGACTTATAGGCAAAATAGCACTGTGAATCTAGAGTATATGGGCGATTCACAGTACTTTTTGCATATAAGTCTATGTGGGCTTATGTGGGCATAGACACATAAGACTATGTGTGACAGGCCCGGGTAAGTTGCAGGCTGCTTGCCGAGTGCAGAGGGGGGCTTGAGTGCAGCCTGGGGGGGCAGCGAGCGGGAGCAGGGGCTGCACGGGTGCCCAGAGAACCCGGACGGGGGGCTCTCATCCATTCCTACTCTCTTCCTCTGGCCAACCCCCCCCCAACTGCCAATCATGTGGTGGTTCCTGGCTTTTGCACAGGGTCTTTCCCAATTCTAAAAGGTTGGAATGCCTCTCCTAAGCCTTAGTTACTAGCAGTAGGAGTTTTAAGCTAAAATATTTGGGGTGGGTTTTTTTCCACTGTCCCTTTTGCCTTTGACCCCACCTCTTTTGCCTTTTCCACCACTGGAATGCAACCTCTGAGAGCTTCTACAACTAAATTTGGCGCTCAGGCAGAAACAGGCTTGATATCCCTGTTGTAAGCAAAGGAGATGATTGTCAATAATTGCCAACTCCCAGCCAATGCCTGGATGGAGGGACCATGACACCTGCTGTTGCCTTAGCCTCTTCCTTTTCTTATTCTCCTACACCTTGTGCTAAATTACCCCTCTCCAGTTTCCATCATATGGGGAGTTCTGTAGCTAACACCAAGCATGACATGGATGAATTTTCACTGAGTGAATGACACATTTTCACTTAGATGAATTTTCACTGAGTGAATCATAGTCTATAGATTATGGACTCCAGCTCATTTGGTGGCAGACAACTCATCTATGGCTTGTACAATGGCTATTGGGAAATTAAACATAAAATAAAATAGACCACATGTGTATTTTGGTTTCATGCACGTGTAGCTAAGTACCAAAAGCCAGATGAAAATCACTCCCCCATTCTCAGCTCTTCTAGTCCTCTGAACTGCAGTACAAGGAGCCTCCCTCTTCTCCAGAGTAGAGACAACCTCCTGCTTAACCTCCAAAGCAGACCAGCCTCAGCCCAAATGACCATGACCAATCGAGAGAGGGAAGAAGGGTACCGTGTTTCTTGCCAACTGCATTGGGGGTGAGAGGATATAGTTCTTGTGCCAAATTACTGGTGGATGTGGCCTTAATCTGTTGGTTGTAGTGCTGGCCTGATGAAACTTTCTAATAGTGATGGCGGAGAATTCCGCCATGGACTCCAATGAGTCCCCCAGAGTCCGTGGTGGAATGGACCACTCACCTCCGCCTCCCCGTGGGATCCATCCGGGTCGGATCTCTGTCCACGTCGAACCTGCAGAGCCGGCCACCAGCTCCGCAGGGCTGGAGAAAGTCGGTATGGCTGGCAGCCATTGCTGTGCCATATCTCTGTCTACATCAGTCCCTCAGACGCAAATGGCATAGTGGGCACCATTTGCGGCCGTAAAGCTGGTTGATTAGCCTAAATGCAGCCATTTACGGCCGCATTTAGGCTAATCGACCAGCTTTATGGCCGCAAATGGGGTCCGCTACACCATTTGCGTCCTGGTTTTGGGTGTGATAGGCTACGCAAATATTTGCGTAGCCTATCGTGTGAACAGGGGCACAAATGGCATACTGGACGCCATTTGCATCCCCGTTCATGTGATAGGCTACGCAAATATTTGCATAGCCTATCACGGCCAAAAACAGGGACGCAAATGGCATAGCAGACACCATTTGTGGCCGTAAAGCTGGTTGATTAGCCTAAATGCAGCTGTAAATGGCATGCTGGGAGTTGTAGGACATTTTCCTGTCTAATCATGCTTAGGATTGCACCCAAACTGTTTTAGTTGCTCAGATAGTTTAATCAATTCGTATGAGCTTTCGTGGCTTACAAGCCACTTCATCAGGTGCTGTAAGTGGAAGTGGAGGCTGTGCATCTGAAAAGGCTGTGCGTCTGAAAATGAGTTGATCTGCAGCAAGCATTCCATTCTCTTAAAGCAACAGTTACAAACCACAAGGTGTATGAAGAGTCTCTATGATGCTAGCTATTAGCATGCTAATTTATTAAACTATCTGAACAACTAAGGGCACAATCCTATGCAGGTTTAGACAGAAAAATGTCCTACAACTCCCAGCATGCCCCAGCCAGCTATGCTGGCTGGGGCATGCTGGGAGTTGTAGGACTTTTTTTTCTGCCTAAACCTGCATAGGACTTTATCCTAAAACAGTCTATATTTGTGCTTGAATTTCTAAAGAGAAGGCTAACATGGTTATATTATAATGTCACTTAGAACGATGTTGTCGTTTTTTCAGTGTTTAACTCAGAAACAAAATCAATCTCTTAAGGAAAGATAGGGCAGCTGTTACTGCATAAGCAGGCCGCTTGTACAGATTAAACCTGTGTATATGTAAATGGAGGCTCAAATTCCTATCAAATCATCCAGCGCAGCCTCGGGCATCACTGAGTTTGGGAGATCTCTTATGTTCACATCACCCTAAAATCCATCTGTCATAGCTTGGCTGTTTCTGCAGGGAACAGAAAGGCAAGCCGGCCTTTCCTGCCCATGATAGCATTTCATTCTTTATAGCGCTGCAAAATCCGTACTCCATCGGTTTCTGACAGGGCATCTTCCAACCAAATTCAAGGTGGCTGCATGAAGGAAAATCATTATGTCACCCTTCTGCTCTGCCTGAGCCTTCCTTTGAAGGATTCAAATACCGTCACATGGAGACTCACACCTAGCCCTGAGTGTGTGAGTTTCTGTTAGCTGTGGAGTCAATTCCTGTTTCTAAAGGACCTTGTGCAGATGACAACTACCCTGGCAGTCTGAGCAGAAAATACTGGGAAGGAATTCTAGAGATGGCACCATTTCAACCTGAAATGATAGGCTTCCTCCCCCTTTTAGCCACAATTAGTGTATATTTTGATAGGAAACTTGGTTTTCAGTGCTTGACCTCTAATCCAAAATTTGGTGAGGTTTGGTTTTTGGTCTGAACAATTTGTACCATAGTGGGGAGGACATAAATATTAGCAAAACGTCCTGGTTTCCACTCCTTCATTTGGTTTTTGTGCATGTGCATTAAGAACATACAAGGACCCATGCTGGATCAGACCACAGGTCCATCACATCCAGCATTCTGATCACACAGTGGTCAAATAGCTGCCTGTGGGAAACCCATAAGTAGGACATGAGTGCAATAGCACCCGCCCACCCATGTTCCCCAACAACTGGTGTACATAGGCATACTGCCTCTGACACTGGAGGTAGCACATAGCCAACAGGACTAGTAGCCACTGATAGCCTTCTCCTCTAAGAACTGATATGACCCCCTTTAAAGCCATCCAAATTGGTGGCCATCACTACATCCTATGGTAGCAAATTCCATAGTTGAACTATGTGCTGTGTGAAGAAGCCCTTCCTTTTATCTGTCCTGAATCACCCACCAATCAGCTTCATAGGATGACCCCGGGTTCTAGTATTTTGAGAGAGGGAGAAAAATGTCTCCCTATCCACATTCTCCACACCATGCATAATTTTGTATACCACTATCATGTCTCCCCTTACTGTCCTTTTTTCCAAGCTAAACAACCCCAGCTATTGTAACCTTCTCTTATAGGGGAGATGCTCCAGCCCCTTGATCAATTTAGTTGCCCTTGTCTGCACTTTTTTTTTTTTCCAGTTCTAGTATTATGGGTAGAGATGTCACAGGAGTCCGAGAGGGGTGTGTAGTCCGGACCTTGCTCACTGAGCCACCACCACTCACCAGACCTGTTCGCAGGGTGCTCACATGGGCCGCAAGAGCCCAGTGGCCCACTGTCCCCTTATCGAGCTGCCATTTTGTGTAAAAATGGCAGCTCGAGTTTGTCCATAACAGTAATTTTGTGTAAATGGTGGCTGTAAAGGGCCGATTCATGCAACATTACAGGCATGTTGTACACAAGTTGCCGATCCCTGACATACAGTGCTGTGTGAACTTTGTTGAGGCCTGGCGAGGGCCTGACAAAGCCACGGGGCTGCCCGTCCTCCCTAGAGAGCCTCCATTGTGTGCTGCAATGGTGGCTTGGGCACTTCCAGGTAGGTAATGTTGTGTATTGGGCACCCCGTAAAGGGGCCATCTAAGCTACTACAGGAGTGAATGCTCCAATCACACCTGTAATGTTGCGTAAATGGGCCCTTAATGGCTGCCAAGTACACAACATTACCTATCCAGAAGTGCCCGAGCCACCATTGTGGTGTACAAGGAAGGCTTCCTAGGGAGGAGGGGCAGCTGCTGGGCATTTGCCGAGCTGTAGGGTGCTAGCTGACCGGGTCTGCGAGCATCCCACATTTTGGCTAGTGGGGTCCAGGACGGTGGGTGAGGGGGGCTCCATCAGATTCCATCCCCCCCCCATGGATTCTCACGAGATCCCTAACTGCTATGTGTACACTTTAGGGGTGTACGAACCCCACTCACCATTCTGGGTGGTGGCGTCTGCTGGGGGGGGGAGGCGATCCGTTCCTCCCCCAGAATCCTGCCTGGTGTCTCCGCTCCACAGCGAATCCACAGAGCTGCTGGTCGGGCCCATCTGCAGCCAGGCTGCTGTCCGCTGCCAGGCTGCTGCAGCTGGAAATGGCGGACGGTGTAGCAGCCGCCATTTGTGTCCCTATGTTAGGCCGTGATAGGCTATGTATTTATTTACATAGCCTATCACGGCAAAGAGCAGTGACGCAAATGGCGGCTGCTACGCCATTTGTGTCCCTGCTCTTTCTGTGATAGGCTAGTAAATATATATGTAGCCTATCACAGGAAAGAGCAGGGATGCAAATGTCAGCCGCTATGCCATTTGCGTTCCTGCATTAGCCGTGATAGGCTACGTAAATATTAATGTAGCCTATCATGGAAAGAGCAGGGACACAAATGCTGTAGTGGTCACCATTTGCGTCCCTGAGCGCCGAAGAATCGATGCTTTCGAACTGTGGTGCTGGAGAAGACTCTTACGAGTCCCCTGGACTGCAAGGAGGTCAAATCAGTCCATCCTAAAGGAAATCAACCCTGAGTGCTCATTGGAAGGACAGATAATGAAGCTGAAGCTCCAATATTTTGGCCACCTAATGCGAAGAGAAAACTCCCTGGAAAAGACCCTGATGCTGGGAAAGATGGAAGGCAAAAGGAGAAGGGGACGGCAGAGGATGAGATGGCTAGATAGCATCATGGATGCAATGAATATGAACTTGAGCACGCTCCGGGAGAGAGCGCAGGACAGGAAGGCCTGGCGTGCTATGGTCCATGGGGTCACGAAGAGTCGGACACGACTGAACGACTGAACAACAACAACAACAATTAGCCATCATAGGCTATGTATATATTTATGTAGCCTATCATGGAAAGAGCAGGGATGCAAATGACGTAGCGGCTGCCATTTGTGTCCCTACATTAGGCCGTGATAGGCTACGTATATATTTACGTAGGCTATCACGGCAAAGAGCAGGGACGCAAATGGCGGCCACTATGGCATTTGCATCCCTGCTCTTTCCATGATAGGCTACATAAATATTTACGTAGCCAATCACAGCCACGGGCAGGGACGCAAATGGCAGCCGCTACACCGGCTGCCATTTTGTTCTGCAGCCCGGCAGCAGATGGCTGCGGAATGAAGACACATGGAGCAGCCGCCACTGCCAGGTAGGGTCTGTCCTGGGGGGATTTTGGGTGGTGGTGGTGGGGTAGTCCGTTCCACCATGGACTCCGGGGGGAATTCTTTAGAATCCAGCCTCATTGGAGTCCCTAGAACACTTTGAAAGCACGGATGGACCAATCTGTGTGTTAATTTCAGTTTCTCTCAGTTTCTCATTTTACCAATCTTACCTTTGGTTTGTCCTGAACTTTTGAGATTTTTTTCCCAAATGCTGAGAACTGTTTCTCTAAAAGATTGCATAAAAATAGGTATTTCTTTTTTGTGCACATTTCTCCTAATACATGCAGTTTTGTACACAGTTTTGCCTACTATGCTCATTGTTGGCAAGCAATTTTCCTAGTTTGATGCACATTAATGTCATTTTCACTAAGATACACATTGCTGTACATTGTTTGATTGGAGAACTCCACTACAAAATTTGGAGAAGTGTGAATTTCAGAGGGCAACTGAGTTTCAGTTCATGTATTGGTTTGAAAGTGCAAAATTAGGTAAGTTCGCATTGAAATGTGAATCAAACGAATTTCTTTCCCATCCCTGGTTGAAAGCTACAGCCCTTTACTCAGAAATGCTTGCCACTTTTTGGCAGGTGTATATTTGCTTACAGCTAACACTCTTTCAGCCCTTCTAAAACAGTGTCCTTTAACAAGGAGGAAGCTCATCAGTACATAAATGACTCCCTTTGTAGCAGATGTTCCAAATAAACAGCCTTCAAACAACCATTGGAGTGAATAAATAAGAGCGACTGGGGGAGATGGCAACACAATTTGTTAGCTTCAAAGGTCAAACCAGCCAGTTCTTTTATTGGATCCAATTACCTGAGGGCATTCATGGTGCCTCGACCTAAAAACAAACAAGTTCTTCTGGCAGCATTTCCATATATTTGTGTCATTTTAGGGCTAACATGATCAGCTCGCCTGCTCAGCTGCAATGCAGCTTGAGCTCAGCAGCCATTATCCATTGGCCTTTCCTGAAATCCGGGGAGATAGAAAGTGTCAGAGCACTCCCCGAGATGGCTCTCCAGTCCACACACCACAGTTGTCACCATTGTCCTTAGCACACTCTGTTGCTCAGCCTGGAGAATCGGGTGGGGGATTAACGTTTTCGTTATGCTCGTCTTTTATATGTCAATCATGTGATCTCATTACACTTAGGCATGACAAAAGGAGCGAGTTATTTCCAGGAAAAGAGATAAAAGACACTTTTGTGATGTTGGCAGGACCCGCCCATCCATTAAAAGAGACAGGTATTCCTAGGGCTGAGCTAAAATGCCTCCTTGCACACGCTTTACAGTCCCATTCACACGCTCCTCCTTTTCAGTGGGTTTTCCATAGTGGAGCTGTGAACAGCGGTAAAATGCCCATTCCACTTGCTTCAGCATCAACTGCCTTCCCCACTACTGTATGCTGGTTCTTGTCCCATGATATTGCCATAGTGAGGGCAGGAAGCTCAGGCATTCATTCCGGTCACATGGGCTATAGAAGTTACTAAGAAAGAGGTATCGCGATTCAGAGAGAAAGATAGGGAGGTAGTCTAAAACCAATAATAGGAGAGGGAAGAACAAGTTGTTCAGATTTTGGAGAGGACAGCTCAGGATTCTGAAACCGATCAAAAGAAAACACACTTTTGGTAGTCCAGTGTGTGTGTGTGTGTGTGTGTAACTTTCCAGCAAAAATTAAGAGACAAAAACTTGGAATTGCATGAAGAGCAGAATTGTCATTTGGCTGACAGCTAGCTAAAATAGTAGTCCACAACACTGAAGACAGTGTTGCAATGTTGTGAAGGGTGAATTTTCAGCTGACAATCTGCGGAGCCGCCAGCCGGGCCGATCCACAGCAGGACCTCCAGCCGCTCTCAGGCTGGTGCGGACACAAATGTCCTGCATAGGGGACACCATTTGCGTCCCTACGGTAGCCCGTGATACACTATGCAAATATTTACGTAGCCTATCTCAGCTAAAGCAGGGATGCAAATGGTGGCCGCTATGCCCAGACTTTGAGTAGGGACGTTGGCTTAGCAGAGGAGCACAGGTTTTCCCTTGCAGAAACTCCCAGGGTCAATCCCTGAATCTCTAGTTAAAGGACCTTCTCTAGCTGGGATGGAAAAAGATCTTTGTTTGAGTAACACTGGCTTGCTGGAGCATTGATCTGATTTAGTAAAGAGCTACTTCTGATACATGGCTTGTGCAATAAAGCTCTTAAAAAAAACCAGATGAAAGGAGAAAACTTCCCCTGTACTAAAAAGAATTTCCAATCAGCCCTTTCCAATCAACACTTTCCAATCAAACCATTTTTTTTTTTTGCAGGAATGCAAGTACAACTATGATTTTTTTTTAAAATGGAAGGGAATGAAGATACATTGCCAAATAATGCAAAATTCACAAAAGCATTGATGACAGTAATGAGTAAGTAGGCACTCATTTTGTGTGTCACTACAAAAGTATTCCAGATATTTGTTTTAAGAATTCTCTTCCCTCCTCCTAATATTGTCTACATATATTCGTGATGAGTTTATATCAATTTTTTGAAAATGAGACATTTCCTTTTACATTAATAGAACAATTTTAAGTGGTTGGTGGCCTTTGCAGTACATCTGTGGAAGGAGGAACTGCCACTCCCTAAACTCTTCTAGTTCATACCGGCCAGGGCTTAAAATGGGTGGTGGTCCCTGTTCCCTCTTTCCCCCTCCCATTTTTTTTTTTTACTACATCAGCTCTGGGGCTGGCATAGCTTTTGGCTCTGTTTGGGGGGTGGGTGTCAGGGAGTGAGGGGACCTCAGCTGACCCAGACGTGGCCTCAAACTTCCCCATTTTCAGCTTCCCCCCCCCACACACACACCAGCAAAGCACTCTCAGCAAGGCAGCCTGGCTGCTGTTAAGAAGTAAGCTTTAATTTCCATAGATGTGCATATTCACAAGCTGCAGCTTCTGCAAAATGCGGCAGCCAGATTGATAACAAGGACAAGAAGGTCCAAAGATATAACACTGATTCTGGCCCTCTTGCTCTGCCTGCCTGTAAGTTTCCAAGTCCGATTCAAGGTCCTAGTTTTGACCTATAAAGCCTTATAGGCTTGGGACCACAATACCTGATGGAGTGCCTCTCCTGGAATGGGCAGGGGTCCACCTTGCAGTCTCCCTAATGTCTTGGCTTTCAGTTCCTGCTCCATCTCCTGGCTTTATGTTAACTGTTCTTTCCACTACTGGAGCTAGAGCATGGACTTCCTGTGTTTGTGGTTCCCACCACTCTGGTTAAATGCAGTCTGGAGGATGGTATCTATGGGCATGTTGTACTTACTGTGTGATTGAGGACAGGCTAGAGGTTCGGTTAAGCTCTCCATCTTTACTGCTGCTACAACTCCTCTGTGAAGGTTGAGCTTTTGTTTCTGTAGCTCCTGAATGGTGGCCTGACATTCCTCATGGCTTGTGGAAACTTTTACAAGGCAGTTTTGATCTGTTAAAAATCTTGCTGCCATTTGGGCTTCCTTCCTAAGCATTTTTTGAAGAGTGCAGACAGGTCCACTGCTACTACCCAAGGAAGATCTTCATGGGCAGCTGTTCCTCTCTGCCTGCAGAGGGGGAGGTACACAACATCCAATTCCCACTGGGATACCCTCCCAGGGACAATAGGATTGCAGCCCTAGTGAATCCTTCTTATGGGTTGTGTTTGTTCGCACTCCATCAGGTTTCACCTTCTCAAGCTTCCTTTCATTAGGCCAGGCATTTCTCAAGGTATCCAGAAAAAAAAAAGAATACACCTATTCAAACTTCTCCAAGCATAACTGAAGGCACACCTGCAAATCTGCATAGGAGCTGGTTCTGCTTTCAGTTTGCCTAGTGGTGGACGAGAATTTCATTTCCGATCATTTAATGTCAGTACTTGCTCCATCTGGGCCCCTGAACATGAACACAAGTGCATTGTGTGAGCAAAGCTTGCATATTCCCAAGCATGTGATCGCACATGCAAAGTGCATGCTTCAGAAAAACACATCCTTTTAAAATGCGTGTTTTGGGGCAACAACAGCAACATTTTTATGCTTTAGTCAGTGGGGGAAATGTATGCATTTGGATGCACACTTTAATAAAAAATGCACACTTTCCCCATTTGAACAACAACAAAAGCTCACAATCAGGAACAGGAATGAGTGAGGTGGACCGAGCTTCCAGGTGGAACTTGGAGAACCTCGGCAAGGATGAGTCGTCTTGGTTCTCCCATCCCTAAGTTTGAATTTGAGCATTGGACCAAAGTGAATTTGAAATAATTCACAGGAAAGAAGTGGAGGGAGACAACCCTACAGTAAAATCCAATCTGGTTTGTGCAAACAGGCTAGTTCATGTTAACCTTATTGTTTAATTTCATCTGCTATGCAAATGGGTGGTGGAGGATGGCTCAAGGGCATATAGATGGTGGGGAAGATAAGTGCAGCAAATTCACCAAAGAAAGCCCCAGGGGTTTTACCACATTATGAAGGCTTGTGATTAGGGATGTCGGAGAAATCTGCAATGGAACCAAATGAGTCCATACTGATTTTCATGAATCTGGCCCATGGATTCTGCAGCGGACTGGTTTTCCCCCTGTTGGGTGGATTCCACAGACATGCAGACCATTTTTCTAACCTTTGGGAACTTTTTGCAAATTTTGTTCTAGAAGATATGCAGAAATAAAAAAAATGGCCAAAAATGCATGTTTCCCCCAAAGGCTAAAGCATGAAATGCACATTTTAGAGGTATTTGTGCATTTTGTGGGAATTTGTGCATTTTTGCAAATGCGAATTTGCACAAATTTGGAAACTTAAAAAAAATCCAATTCTGTCAATGGGCAAATGACAGAACAAAAGACACCTGACAACCTGCGAAACACAGTCGGCATGGATTTTACACAATCTGTACACCCTTACTTGTGACTTCTTCACATTTTGGGGACAAAAATGACAGGCTAAACAGGTCATGTTCATTCTAGCTCCAATAATGCAGCAGATTGTAAACCAGTGACTGAAAGACCTAGACGCCCATTCTAAGTATGTGATATTTGTAATATTAAGTCCCACTGACCCTTTGCAATCTGTTTAGCACTGTGTGTGTGTGTGTGTGCGCGCACGTGCACACGCAGTATGGTAAGGTAATGTGATAAGTGTTACTGTATCCAGTTTACAGGACAGCAAGCTGCGGAACAGAGAGGCAACACTCGCTCAATTTCACAGAAGCTAGAGGTCCCAATTCCAAGTGTGTCCTTTTTGCCACTTGACCTCTAATGCCTTCCACCCTCCCTCCCAGCTGCCACTTCCTTTTCTGTCTGGCTATGCAGAATGGGATGATGCAAAACCCCTGCAGAAACCTTACTTCAAATGCTCATAAACTCTTCGTTTCTGCAGAGCCCAAGTGCTGGAATTGGCCATTGTAGAAACTGTGTGACAGCTGCTCTGCTCTTTTTTTGTGTGCCTCTAGCCGTAGAGAAGAATCAGCTGAGCTTTCTGCGCTGGAACAATTTTTCCTCTGGGCAAAGCCCATGCATAGGAGCTGCACCCAGCTGTTCCCCAAAGAGCTGTGGCAATGCTTGCTCTTCCTCTAGCAACAACCAGATGTCCATCAGAGTTAACCTGAGCCAGGTTTGTGTTAGGTTGGTGCTAGGGCTATAGAGGAACATATTGTGAAAGATAAGCTGATATTGTCCTCACATAGAAGGAATTATTTTAACATAGCTCAGAACGGAATGTGTACAGCATGTCATCTGCTGTAACTTTAACTTCACTGCCTGCCATTATGCATTTATTCATTTATCCCTCTGTATTATCTAAGTACTCTGTAGTACTAAGGAAAGATGAGAGTGACACACAACCCTAAACCTCCTGTACCCAACTGCAAGCTGCCATATGCAGAACAGAAGCACAATGTGGGTCAAAGGCAGATGTGGGTGTCGCTCTACCCCATATTTGCCTGGCATTGTTTACTTCATTCATGGTGGTCTTCAAGTTGTGACCAACTTAGTATTATCAGCCTGATGTGATGCATTTTTCACATTGCTGCCACATGTTCATACTTTTTTTGAGAAAGGAGTTTTCATCCAGTATGGACTTACACAGATCTCCCCACCCTGGTCACGTTCAGATAATATTACTGCATCTCTACTTGAGACTGCCCCTTAAGACCATTCAGAAACTTCAATAGGTCCAAGAAGAGGTTGCCTCAAGGGGATGCTTACTGGATCTGGCAGATCAGAGCATATAACTCTGATACTCTTATAATTTGCATTGGCAACCATTTTTTTCTGGGCTCTACTCTCAGCACTGGTTTTGACTTTGAAAGTTTGAATTAGTCTGGGAACAAAGTTTCTCAAGAATCACCTTCCCAGAAATGTATCTGCCCAACCTAGGAGATCATCTAAGGAGGCTCTGCTCCATGACTCCCTGCTGTCTTAGGTATGGTGAGTGAGTACATGAGACAGGGGTGGCACTAGGGATGGATGGACTCATCTCAGTCCAGGACTGTTGGTTGCTCGCCGAGGTGCTGCTGCCTGCTTGCTGCATGGCACAAGCCCCCCAATGGCTCAATAAGCAACCAACAAGTGCTGCTGACCCACTGGCTTCTTCCCTGAGCTGCCATTTTTTGCAACAATGGCAGCTTGGGCATTTCCAGGAAGGGAATGTAGGGATGTCAGAGAATTCTGCCACGGACTCCAGTGAGGCCGTATTCTTTAGAATCTGGCCCCCTGGAATCCGTGGCGGAATGGCCCACCCCCTGCCACCCCGTGGAATCCCCCCGGGATGGAGCTTACCTGGGGTGGATGCAGCGGTGGCGGCGGCTCCGGCGGCTCCGGCTGGTCTCCCGGCTGGCCGCTGCCGGGCTGCTGCGGCCACAAATGCTTGCAGGCAGCCATGACAGGCTACATAAGTATTTATGTAGCCAATCATGGCAAAGAGTAAGGATGCAAATGGCAGCCGCTATGCCATTTGCACCCCTGCTCTTTGCCGTGAAAGGCTACATAAGTATTTACGTAGCCTATCACGGTAAAGGCCATGCAAATGCGTGGCTGCCATTTGCAGCCCTCCATTTGCGTGGCTGCCTTTACCGTGATAGGATATGTAAATACTTATGTAGCCTATCACAGCAAAGAGCAGGGGCACAAATGGCATAGCGGCCACCATTTGCATCCCTGCTTTAGCTGAGATAGGCTACGTAAATATTTGCATAGTGTATCACGGGCTACCGTAGGGACGCAAATGGTGTCCCCTATGCAGGACATTTGTGTCCGCACCAGCCTGAGAGCGGCTGGAGGTCCTGCTGTGGATCGGCCCGGCTGGCGGCTCCGCAGCTTGGCCACGGAGCGGAGCCAGCTGGGCAGGATTCCAGGGGGAGGAACGGATCGCCCCCCCCCAGTGGATGCCCCAACCGGAATCAGGTAAGGGATTCATACATCCCTAACGGAATGTTGCATAGATAGTGGCTGTAAAGGGTGATGTACACAACATTTCTGGCGTAACTGGCCCATTCACACCTGTTATGTTGCACAGATCGCCCTTTGCAGCCACAGTGTACGCAACATTCCCTTCCTGGAAATGCATAAGCTAGCACTGTTGCACAAAATGGCAGCTCTGAGAAGGAGTGGGCGGGATGCTCGATGCTTGCAGATCACACGGCCTTGCGGATAGGGATGTCAGAGAATTCCGCCACGGATCTCGGTGAGGCCAAATGCCAGTGCATTCGGCCCCCCGAAATCTGTGACGGAATGGCCTGCCACCCCCCGCCACCCTGTGGATCCCCCTCGGGACGAGACTTACCTGGGGCGGATCTTCCGGGCGGCGGCGGCTCCGGCGGTGGCTCCGGCGGCAGCTCCGGCGAAGGCGGCGGCCGGTCTTCTGACCAGCTGCCGCTGCCACCATTTCCAGGCTTGTGAACAACAACAACAAAAAGACATGATAGGCTATGTAAAGATTTACGTAGCCTATCATGGCTAGGTTTTACAAAAAAAGAAAAAAAGACGTGATAGGCTACGTAAATCTTTATGTAGCCTATCATGGTTGGGGGTGGGTTAAAAAAAAAAAAAAGCCTACACAAATGGCGGCGGCTATGGCCGCCGCCATTTGTGTTCCTTCTTTTTGGCCGTCTTAATCTACGTAAATATTTACATTGACTATGATGGCAAAAATCAAGGGGAATGTAAATAGTGTAGCGGGCGCTATTTGCGTCCCTTTTTCATTCACCGTTTTAGCCTATGTAAATCTTTACATAGGCTAAAACGAGGAATCAAAAGGGGACGCAAATGGCGCCCGCTACGCTATTTGTGTTCCCCTTGATTTTCGCCGTCACAGCCAACGTAAATATTTACGTAGATTAAGATGGTAAAAAGAAGGAACACAAATGGCGGCGGCCGTAGCCACCATTTGTGTATGCATTGTTGGTGTTGTTTTTACCCAGAGCCCTCCGCGGCCAGAAATCCAGCTGCAGATGGCTCTGGCATGGCCGGACCTGGCCGGCTGCTCTGCAGAGCTGCCGCGGAGCACAGCCGGCCGTTAGAGGATTCCGGGGGGGAGAAATGGAGCTCCTCCCCCCCTGGCCAGGATTCCGGGGGGAGGGACGGAAAGCCTCCCCCCCCACCAACATAATCTGCGAAAGGTAAGTCACTTTCATACATCCCTACTTGCGGATGGATCCGATGAGTGCTGACAGTCCATGAGCAGGGGGTCCAGGGGGATGAGCGGGGGGAGTCCACCCCTGTATCAGGACAAGCAGCAGCACGAGTGTCCACCTAGCGTGGACTTCGGTGAGTCTGTCCATCCTCACTTTCTCATCATTGCTACCACTTGCTTGTTTGACAGGCAGAATGCCAGTGAGCAAGTAGGCAGTTTCTGTCTGCTGTCTGCTGCTACTCTTTGTATTGTTTGCCAGTTTTATAATTTTTAATATATTGTTCATGATTCAGTCTATTATAAGGATGGACAAATCTGCCAGATTTGCTTCCTCCCACAATTTTTTTTTTTAAATATCTCAAGTTCTTTCTGTAATGTTTATGAAGAACTTTGCAAATTTTGGTAAGTTCTCATAAAAGATGAATGAAATAACATTCTCACCTATCTGGACTGGCCATATTTATTTATTTATTGTTTGTTTGTTTGTTTGTTTATTTAATTCCTATACTGCCCAATAGCCGAAGCTCTGTGGGCGGTTCACAAAAATTGTTGTTGTTGTTCAGTCGTTCAGTTGTGTCCGACTCTTCGTGACCCCATGGACCATAGCACGCCATGGTAGAGCTATTTCAAGCACAGAGAGGACCATGTTGTACCTGCCTGCTAAGTAGTTGCTAATGATGAGCAACCCATCAGAAAAAGAAGTGGCAACCCCACTTTAGCACCACAAATATGGTTTGGTCACAGGGATTAAAAGCCAGACTATTGAGACTTAACCCTCAAAGCCCTTTACCTGCATGGATGAAGCTGTCAGCTTCACTTTTGTCCACACTGAGTTTCTTAGCGCGCAATCCTATCAAGATAGGTGGCCACCTCCGAACCCGGAGGCTATCCAATGCAGGTCAGAAGAAGCGCAGAGGGGATCATCCTCTCTGCACTTCAGCAGCCCTGCATTTACAGCCAGACAGCTGATTTCGGCTGTCTAGCTGTGGGACCTCGGAGTGCAGGAAGTGGCAGCTGGATGACATGTAGGATGTGTCGTACCAGCATTTCTGAATTCCCTGCCCTGATGCGCCCCCAGGAATGCCCCAGTTTGCTGCTCTGCACTAGGGATGTACGAAACACTTACCTTGCTCCATTCTGGGGCATCTGCGGTGGGGGGGGGAGGCGCTCTGTCCCTCCCCCTGGAATCCTCCCTGGCCAGCCACAGCTGGAATTCCAGCTGCTGCCGGGCTGCTGTGGTCGCAAATGGCAGCCGCTATGCTGGCTGCCATTTGTGTGGCTGCCAAGCCGTGATAGGCTATGTAAGTATTTACGTAGCCTATCATGACAAAAGGCAGCCATGCAAATGGCGGCCGCTACACCATTTGCATGGCTGCCTTTTGCCATGATAGGCTACGTAAACACTTACGTAGCCTATCACGGCAAAGAGCAGGGGCGCAAATGGTGTAGCGGCCGCCATTTGCGCCCCTGCTCTTTGCCGTGATAGTCTACGTAAGTATTTATGTAGCCTATCACGACAAAAGGCAGCCATGCAAATGGTGGCTGCTATGCCATTTGTGTGGCTGCCTTTTGCTGTGATAGGCTATGTAAATACTTATGTATCCTATTACAGCAAAGGGCAGGGGCGCAAATGGTGTAGTGGCTGCCATTTGCACCCCTGCTCTTTGCCGTGATAGGCTACGTAAGTATTTACATAGCTTATCACGAAGAAAGGCAGCAACGCAAATGGTGGCCACTACGACGGCCGCCATTTGCGACCGCAGCGGCCAGGAGACCAGCCGGAGCCGCCACCGCCACCTGAGCTGCCACCTCTGCCTCCAAGTATGCTCCATCCCGGGGGGATTCCGTGGGGTGGCGGTGGGGGGGAGGCCATTCTGCCACAGATTCCGGGGGGGGGGAGGTGGATTCTTTAGAATCCAGCCTCACTGTAGTCCATGGCGGAATTCTCTGACATTCATACTCTACACTATTCTTCTGAGCGCGAAGCGCGGAGCTGTTCCACGCTGCTTACGAGGCAGTGTGGGAGGGTGTAGAGGTCTGTTCTCAGGGAACCAACCTATCCTATAGTTGTCTAGCCGCTGACTAGCTGCCATAGGATTGCTACCTCCAAATCTCAAACTCATTGCATCCAGTTTATGAAGAAATGTGCAAATGTTGGTAAGTTCTTTAAAAAATAACCCAATGAATTTTTCACCCACCCTATTGTTTAGACTTTTGTATTTGTCAGCTGCCTTAATTGAAAGTTTTGTGTGTGGGGGGTGGTGGTGGCTGGGGGGTGGCAGTGGTTTAAAGAAAGCCTGGATAGATATATATTTTGAAAGGTAATAATACAAACTTTAGTGGGATTCCCTGAAAATCCACCCATTTGAGCCACATCACAAACTTATGTAGCACCAAATATAATAACATAAAAATAATACTACATCCAAGCACAGATGATGTAGACTAGATTTACCCTAGAAAGATCAACTGGCATAAGAAACATTCATGAGAAGGAATCTCCAACTTTGTTGGGCCTATGGACACATTTGGATTTTTGATAGAGCGTTGTGGGCACTGTCACAAAATGTGTTCCATGAAGTGTGGGCAATGACATCATTTACTACTACTGCTACTACTACTACTACTACTACTACTACAAAACACCAATTCCATATCAAGGCAAACTGGTCAGGCTAGATGCAAACACACTCCTTTGAACCCACACCTTTTCTTCTCCAACAAAACACCTGTTTCACAGAAAGAGTAGTCTATTTCCTCAAGTCATTTGTAAATAAATGTATTTTAAAATTAATTCCCCAAGATTTATTCCCTATAGAAGACTGACCCCCCCCCCAGACACACACTTCCCACTGCCAATCTAACATCACTCTGGGGTATTCTGGGCAATTTAAAACAATAGCTCCCCAGTTGCCTGCAGTGCCAGTGCCACTCACTAAACTGGAGCCTCAGAGTTGGGGTGAAATGGTGGTTAGTGGACAGGCCTCAGCACCAGTGGACCCTGTTAGGGAGATGGGGCCCCAGCAACTACCCAAGCATGCTGGGTACTGACACTTGACACCAGACCCGATTTGGACAGCTGGCTGGGAAGGGAGGCATTTCAAGTCTGGACTCTTCTTGAGACTCAAAGAAGGGGCCCAGCAACAAGTTGCAATCCTTGATCAGAGTAGACTAGCTGGTCAGGAAAGATTCATGAATAAGCATGCAAGCCTCCTCATTTTTCTGTTCATTTTCTGCATGTGTGAGCTGCTCACTTCAAAGAAAAGCAGCAGGACTATGCAGGCGAGTGGGGGACAAACAAGAGTAGCTTTCCTGTAGGTGAACAAACCCTCAAATAGGGATGTACAGATTTTGTTAGATCAGATTTTGTTAAATCTGTTCCATCTGTGTTTTGTAGATTGTCACGTCTCTTTCATTCTGTTGTCCACTCATTGCCGGAATAGGATTTTTTTAAGGGCTGTACGAGAATTGCTGTTGTGCAAGAGCATATTCGCGCAACTCCCCCCTAAAAGTTTTTTTTTTTTTTTACAGTCTGCAAGTTGTGACTCAGAAAAAGTCAGTCTGCTGAGGAATGATAGAAATCCAAACTCATTTGAATCCACTGTGGATTTCTCCAACATCCCTAAGTCTTCAAGTGACAAAAGGTACTTACTCCCACTTAGTGGAAGGAGTTATAATCAATTTGTATAGACTGAAACAGCTGCTTAGGTGCTTGGAGATAGAGAGAAACCATTCTTGAACAAGTGCTGCAGTTTGCATGCCCCCTGTTTCCCATAACGAAACATAGATCCAACATTCCAAATGGAATGATTTTGCTGACAGTTTTCTGAATCCCTGTGCCTATCTGCCTGTTGCAAACATGTATGGCAGTTTCTTGGTGCATTTATTCTAGATACTCTTGTGATCCCTGAATAGAGGAGACAAAAATCAGCAACTATTTTAGCTGATTATTCATTATGAAGGTGTTAACTTATTACCTGTTTAGAAATGCATTTAAACTTTTTCATGAATCTACTGTGGAAGGAGCAACTTTTAAGCCTTCTGCTAAAATTGCTTCCTGTTTTTACATTAAGCAAGCCAACACATAATTCCATATGATAATCGCCAGCTAGAAACCCTCTGCACATATGAATCTAAACAAGGTGTAATGCACGAGGTCAGGTTTTAGATTCTGCTGTTAGCCTTTGCGAAAATGTTTCTGAAATTTTTCCATTAGCTAATGAGACACTTCTCTGTGGAGTTTCATTATGTTTCCTACAAAATCAGTAGCAAATTCCCATTTGGAATTTGGTACATCAGATGGAAGCACAAATGACATATACTAACAGCAAAGGGAGTGAAGTGCCAGCTGGCTAGAATTGCAAGGCCAAATGAAAAAGCAGTTTGTTAGGGGGTGGAAAGGCAATTCTTCTAACCACCGTATCTCAGACAACGTTTTGTATCACACAGAAAATACCATAAACAGAGCAAAGAGGCAGGGAAGGAAGAGGAATGAAGACAGAAATTAAGGGGCAGGCAGCAAGGATGGGGAACTGGATAGGGAGCAAGAGTTGAAGAGGGAGAAAGATAACAGGGGTAATGGCTGCAGAGAGAATAATGATGAAAGCTGAGACAGAGAAGGGCAAAGCAGTGATCTGGTGGTCTAATAATGCTACTGTGAATTCTTTGGGAGAAACAGTTCCCACTGCTGGCGTGTCATAAACATTCAGTGCTAGAGAAATTTCTGAAGGCATGAAGGAGGTCATGCAAAAGTATGCCATATCAGAAGGAACTCTCTTAAATTTACTATATGTGGATATGTATCTCCAGAGGTTGCCAAGTAGACTTTTTTCTTTGATTTGGTTCTTGAGGTCAGAACATAAAGGGAATACAGCCCAAAAGATAGAAATGCTTCAGCGTGGCTACCTGTTTACAGGTGTCAAAGAGGCTCCTTCAGTATCAGTCCAAAGTCTGGAAGATCGTGGGCTCAAATAGTATTTTCACCATTTATCCTGTACTCCCAGCCAATAAGACAATTAAAGCTCATTTTGAAAATGTCTGTGTCAGGAGCTTTTCAGCAATGCAAAGGTACAAGAATCTCGAAGGGGATTTTTCAGCACAGGGTGCACGACCATGGATTGTTTCTTGGGGTTCGAATCTGAGGGAGTTTTAATAAAAGGTTCCACAGATAAAGACTTCAGAGTAATGGAGCTGTCAAAGTAGGTGCAGAAGCATGAAGGATGATAAAGCAGGACCTCCTAGAGAAAAGGGTAAGCTTTGCAGAAGGTACTTTTCCTTTCCTTCCTTCATATTGGGAAGCTAACAACAGGGACAATGATCTGGGCATGTTTCTAACCCTAACAAAATGTCACCTAACTTTACACCAGTCTCTGAAGTCAAGGGATGGACAACTCTGTCAAGTTTGATTCTGCTCAGCTTCTGATTTACCCTACATTAAGTTCATTCCATCTCATTTCCACATTAGCTTGTGAATTTGGTTTCCCCAAGGTTTCTCCGCAATATCTGCATTTTTGGGTGTACTTTTCCCTACTGTACACATTTCCCCCTATTATATGTATTTTTGTGCACAGTTTTGATTAGTTAGCTGGATTGCAAAATTGGGGAAAATGCAAATATCACCATATCACTGCATTGCAGTTCATGTATACAGTTGGGAATTGTGAATTTGGTACGTTCGCATTAAAATGCAAGCCCAGCAAATTTCTCACCCATCCCTGCTGACATTGCTTATCTCATACCCACCTGGTCTCTTTTTTATGGGGGAAACTAGGGGTGGATGAATTTGTCAGTTTTGCTTCCTCCCATATTCAAATTTCTTAAATCTCAAGTTCTTTCCCTCCTGTCTACAAGCAAAACTACAATTTTTGGCAAATTCTTATCAAGAATGAACCAAATAAAATTCTCACCCAGCTGAATCAATGAAATCAACAGGAGAGGCTATTTCCAGCATGGATATGACCATATTGTACCCATTTACCATGTAGTTGTAAAATATGAGGAGCCCATCAGAAAAAAAAAGAGAGGGCAACCCCAATTCATCACTAGAAACCATAGGTGAATACAGATGGATTCAAAGCCTGACTATTAAGACCTCTGCCTGGATGGATGACTCTGTCAGTTCTGCTTTCTTCCACATTTGATTTTTTTTTAAGATCCCTTGTTCTTTCTATCCAGTTTATGAAGAAATTTGCAAATTTTGGTAAGTTCTTATCAAAAAATGAACCCAATCAAATTCGTATCCATTCTTGTTGTTGTTCAGTCGTTCAGTTGCGTCCGACTCTTCGTGACCCCATGGACCATAGCACGCCAGGCCTTCCTGTCCTGCGCTCTCTCCCGGAGCGTGCTCAAGTTCATATTCATTGCATTGGTGATGCTATCTAGCCCTCTCATCCTCTGCCGTCCCCTTCTCCTTTTGCCTTCAGTCTTTCCCAGCATCAGGGTCTTTTCCAGAGAGTTTTCTCTTCGCATTAGGTGGCCAAAATATTTGAGGTTCAACTTCAGTATCTGTCCTTCCAACGAGCACTCAAGGTTGATTTCCTTGAGGATGGACTGATTTGACCTCCTTGCAGTCCAGGGGACTCGTAAGAGTCTTCTCCAGCACCACAGTTCGAAAGCATCAATTCTTCGGCGCTCAGCCTTCCTTATAGTCCAGCTTTCACAGCCATACGTTACTACTGGGAAAACCATAGCTTTGATTAGACGGACCTTTGTCGGCAAGGTGATGTCTCTGCTTCTTACTATGCTGTCTAAGTTTGCCATAGCTTTCCTCCCAAGGAGCAAGCGTCTTTTCATTTCATGGCTAGAGTCACCGTCTGTGGTGATCTTAGAGCCCAAGAAAGTAAAATCTGTCACTGCTTCCATTTCTTCCCATTCTATATGCCAGGAAGTGATAGGGCCAGATGTCATGATCTTAGTTTTTTTAATGTTGAGTTTCAAACCAGCTTTTGCACTCTCCTCTTTCACCCTCAACAAGAGGCTCTTTAGATCCCCTTCGCTTTCTGCCATTAGGGTGGTATCGTCTGCATATCGGAGGTTGTTGATAATTCTCCCAGCAATCTTAATTCCGACCTCTGATTCATCCAACCCAGCATTTCTCATGATGTACTCTGCATATAAGTTAAATAAGCAGGGTGACAATATGCAGCCTTGTCGTCCTCCTTTCCCAATTTTGAACCACTCAGTTGTTCCATGTCTGGTTCTGACTGTTGCTTCTTGACCCTCGTACAGGTTTCTCAGGAGACAGGTAAGGTGGTCTGGTACTCCCATCAGTTCTAGAAGGTGTTGTAGGTCTTCATAGAACCGATCAACCTCAGCTTCTTTGGCATCAGTGGTTGGGGCATAGACTTGAATTACTGTGATGTTGAATGGTTTGCCTTGGATTTGTACTGAGATCATTCTATCATTTTTAAGATTGTACCCCAGTACTGCTTTTCCCACCCTTTTGTTGACTATGAGTGCTACTCCATTTCTTCTAAGGGATTCTTGCCCACAATAGTAGATATGATGGTCACCTGAATTAAATTTGCCCATGCCTGTCCATTTTAGTTCGCTGATTTCCAAGATGTCGATGTTCAATCTTGCCATCTCATGTTTGACCACCTCCAGCTTACCTTGATTCATTGATCTGACATTCCAGGTTCCTAAACAATATTGTTCTTTACAGCATTGGATTTTCTTTTCACCACCAGACACATCCACAGCTGAGTGTCCTTTCGGCTTTGGCCCAGCCGCTTCACTCTTTCTGGCGCTACTTGGAAATACCCTCTGCTCTTCCCCAGTAGTATATTGGACACCTTCCGACCTGAGGGCCTCATCTTCTGGTGTCATATCTTTTAGCCTTGTGATATGTTCCATGGGGTTTTCTTGGCAAGAATACTGGAGTGGGTTGCCATTTCCTTCTCCAGTGGACCACATTTTGTCAGAACTCTCTGCCATGACCTGTCCATCTTGGGTGACCCTGCACGACATAGCTTATGGCTTCACTGAGTTATGCAAGCCCCTTCGCCACAACAAGGCAGTGATCCATGGAGGGGTATCCATTCTTACAAAAGACTTAACTCAGTGGTAGAGCACAAGCTTTGTATGTAGAAGGTCCCAGATTCAATCCAGGGAAAGAATCTCAGGTAAGGGAGCTGGAAAAGACCTTTGTTACTGGGTCTCAAAGAGCTGCTACTAATTCGGGTAGAGAGCAGAGTGCCTGATGAACCAATCATCTAAGTGGATAGAACCTAAGTTTGCAGGTGTTTATAAATAAATATACAAGTTCAGGTGCAATCCTATGGGGATAGTCAGCCACGTCCGAACTCGGAGGCGACCGACTGTCCAATGCAGGGCAGGCAGAGCATGGAGGGGATCTTCTCCTCTGCGCTCCAGCCACCCTGCATTTGTGCTTAGATGGCCTATTTTAGCTAACTAGCTGAGCGCCTCGGAGCAGGGGGGAGTCTGGATGGCACACAGGAAGTGTTGGAGCAGTGCTTTCACTGTCCCCTCCCTGCCCCATCCCCAGGAATGCCCCCCTTTCCCCTGCTCCACGCTGCTCTTATGAGCGCAAAGCCGGGGATGAACTGCACCACCTACAAGGTGGCGGGGGTGGTGAGTCAGTTTTTTGGGAACCGACGTCAGAGCACTGGCTCTGAGCTCGGTTCCCAGAAAACAAAAAATCCTATGGCCGTCTGGGTGCTGTCTAGCAGCCACAGGATTGCATATCTTAATATCCATATACATTTCAGAAAGGGTAAACCAGTTCTCTGATCATTCACTCACATTGAACAATGAGATGGTTAATATTTTCTTACATCCTGTACATGAGCTGGTTTCACATATAGCACAACATTGTGGCTCCCCATGAAGGCCCCTCTGGGGTACAAACCACAAATCTGTTTGGACAGCCTGTCTTCTGAACAGTATGATTGTCTTTGTATGACATGGAGAAGCAAAACCTTCATCGTGCGTGCCTAGCCAGAAAGAACTGTGTTGGGCAAGGTGGTGCCAAGGCAAGTCAATCAAGTTATAATTGGTTTTAATTGATACCCCGACAGACTGCAATGTTCTTAACCAGCAGTTGAATGCCATTCAAAATTTCAAACAAGGCTTTTGATGGGAGCAAATAAACTGTCTTTCAAAAGCAAAGCTCCACTGCAAGGCACATTGCAAAGATGTGGTTTCCGGAAGGAAGACTTAATCTGGATAAATGACAGACACCATAGCCTAGTGATTAGCACAGAATTCGTCCTCATGATATGATTGTGAAGGCAGGGAGAGGGTCAGCTTGTATTTTTACTGCCAATATTTACATTAACCACTGACATTATTTACATACATTCCAATACTTCAACAACCATCTCCTCCCTATCTCCTGCATCTATCAGGTTTTACTGCCGTGTAGTCTCCAAGGTTTAAAATAGGGGTGCTGCTGGGTGCTTTCATTTGGTATGGTCTGCATTTTTAAGGGAACGGACCTGGTTCACACTTCCCAGACTAATGTGCAGATTGGAACACAGTTATCCTTTGGATTTCACTGCATCGCTGGGGCTACATTGGGTGCTCTGGGACATTGTGGAATATTTAAAATATCAGTTGTATGGGACTGACTGGAGACAGGCAGCTGCTGTTTTAAATTTCTCACAGTGTCCCAGAAATGATGCTATGTCTGGAACTCCAGGGCACTGTGGGAAATGCAGCCTCCCAGGGCACTGTGGGAAAATAGCAGCCTCCCAGCATCAATGGGGGGGGCAGTTAACTTGGTCTCATCTCCACACCTATTGCTGGGTAAGCCTGTGTCAGGGTGGAAACTGAGCCCATAGAGCCCCAGAGCAGTTCTGATTCTGAGGAAGAGCAACAACCCGTGGGAGAGGAGCTTGCTCATCTCTCACAGGCACAGTGGCAGGGAGAGATTCCTCCTGCCTGCATTCCTGAGAGAGAGAGTGACCCTGGCAGTGAGAGAGCAGGGGATGGGGCCTTGCTGGATGCTCGGCGCAGATGCAGGGAGTGGCGCCAGATGGAGGGCACTGAGAGGAGGCGCTCTGGTCACTTGGCACTAAAACAACGGTGGTGTCCCGAGGACCCAAAGGAGGAGCTCTCCATAGCCCATAAGTTCAGAGTCTTCCTGCCCTCCTCCTTCAAATGGGGACCAACTGCCTTACCTGGAGCTTAGGCTACTCTGCTAACTACCCCAGTGCAGTTCCTTGCTTAGTTGTTGGTGATTTGCATCTGAAAGGGTCATTAAGTTGTAAAAGGAATAAAGTCTTGGAAATAATCCTTTTCGTCTGTGTCTTGAGTTGGCTATTGGAGGGGACTGTAAGAGGCAGCTAGGGTGCTCCTGACAGCTTGATCCCCATTCCTCTTTTTTTTTTCTCTCTGCTCCTACTGCCTCTGGATGGTGCCATGGACCCGGCGGTGCAAGCTCTCACGCAAGAGAACCAGGCTCTTCGTGATCAAGTTGCCCAACTGATGACTGCCATGCACGCTTTGCAAGCTGCTGCTCAACCCTCCCGCCCCCGATTCCCCCCGCTGCCAGTTCTGGTGGAGGGGGAGGAGGAGTTTGAAGTTGCAGAGATCCTGGACTCACGCCTTTCTCACAGCCGCCTGCAATTTCTGGTGGACTGGAGGGGGTATGGGCCAGATGAGCGCTCCTGGGAACCCATTGAAAATGTGCATGCTCCGTTGCTGCTGAGGCGTTTCCACCAGCAGTACCCCCACAAACCTGGGACCCCAGGGGGGGAGCATGAGGGGGGGGCCTCTTGGGAGCGGGGATGATGTCAGGGTGGAAACTGAACCCATAAGAGCCCCAGAGCAGTTCTGATTCTGAGGAAGAGCAACAACCCATTGGAGAGGAGCTCGCTCATCTCTCACAGGCACAGTGGCAGGGAGAGATTCCTCCTGCCTGCATTCCTGAGAGAGAGAGTGACCCTGGCAGTGAGAGAGCAGGGGATGGGGCCTTGCTGGATGCTTGGCACAGATGCAGGGAGTGGCGCCAGATGGAGGTTGCCGAGAGGAGGTGCTCTGCTCGCTTGGCGCTAAAACAACGGTTGTGTCCTGAGGACCCAAGGGGAAGAGGGAGGACCTCTCCATAGCCCATAAGTTCAGAGTCTTCCCGCGCTTCTCCTTCAAACGGGGACCAACTGCCTTACCTGGAGCTTAGGCTACTCTGTTAACTACCCCAGTGCAGTTCCTTGCTTAGTCGTTGGTGATTTGTATCTGAAAGGGTCATTAAGTTGTAAATGGAATAAAGCCTTGGAAAGAATCCTTTTCATCTGTGTCTTGAGTAGGCTATTGGAGGGGACTGTAAGAGGCAGCTAGGGCACTCCTTTCAGCCTGCTTGAGGGTGGGGCACTGGTGAGGAGAGGGTCATTTTACTGGGTCTCATTCCTATTCTCCCAACCAACAGTTGTTATTCCACATGTCAGACCAGCACGGTTGATACTAATGACTACATGGACCAAATAACTGCCAAATGTGTTTTCAGATAAGTCCTTTAAGTATGGAAATTCTGCTCACTTGCACTGTCCTAAGAACATCAGAACATAAGAGGAGCCCTGCTGGATCAGACCAAAGGTACATCTAATTCAGCATTCTGTTCACACACTGGCCAACCAGCTGTTGACCAGGAACCCACAAGCAGGGCATGTACGCAACAGCACCCTCCCATCCATGTTCCCCAGCAACTGGTGTTTGTAGGCTCACTTCCTCTGGTACTAGAGGTAGCACATACCCATCAGGACTAGTAGTCATTGAGAGCCTTTTCCCCCAGGAATTTGTCCAACCCCCTTTTAAAGCCATCCAAATTGGTGGCCATCACTACATCCTGTGGTAGTGAATTCCATAATTTAACAATGTGCTGTGTGAAGAAGTACTTCCTTTTATCTATCCTGAATCTCCCACCAATCAGCTTCATGGGATGACCCCGGGTTCTGGTATTGTGAGCGAGGGAGAAATTGTCCTGTCGAAAGAATTTTATCGTCCCATATCTGGTGTTTTCAACACCAAAGAAACCACTGTGAAAATACCACTCCCTATATTCTCCAACACCCATAACAGCTTAATGCCTCTTTTGAGGCAATGAAAAATGACAGTGCCTAATCAGAGCCACCTTTTGCTGCCATCACAGAAGAGGCGTCTTTCAAAAAGCCAAGGAGGAGGGAGACAGGCATTCAGCTGGCGGAGGAGGAATCCTTGGTTCTCAGGGAATATGACCTTGAGTTACTGCAGCCATTAAATGTGTTTGAATAGCAGAAAGGTGCTCTGTAAATTTAAAATGACCAGGCTAGGCATAATCAGAGAAATGGGCAGGCTGGACCATGACCCTCCCTCAGTCTTTAAAATATTGTGGGGATAAGAATGGAAATCTACATCCTTGAATCTATTTCATTTATGACTTGCTTCTGGAAGGGGACATTAGCAGGGATGTACGACAATGTTGCTTCTGCTTGCAAATCATGAGAGCCTGCCCCGTTCGCAACTTCAAAGGCGAACGTGAGTGCAAAAACATGCCCACTGAAAATGTTAGCAAATTGCTGAACATGTGCTCATGTTCAATGTGTGCAGCTTTCCCTGTTTGATTTGTGCAAATCTCAAAATTTGTGCAGATTTCTAAATCAGCCCCTCTTTAGTCTATGGGGAAAATTTGCACAACTTTGGAATTTGGGGTTTTGGGTGCAGCTCTCACATTCAACTGCTGTTTGTTTTGCACAATTTTCCCATTTGCGCAAAACGAGCAGCAATTGCAAATGCAAGTGTAAATTGGGCACGAGATAAGCAGTGAGCCGATGCTTGGAGAATCTTGGCAGACTTGAACATCACTCATTCACCCATCCTTAGACAATACTGTCCTGCCTTTGCTACCTACTCTTCACCCCACAAAAAGACAACATCTCTAATGACATTTGTGATCCAGTGGTTAGTCTGGGAGCAATAAATGCAGTAGTATTCCTGAAGCTAAGTATATGTGGACTTGAGCAGTGCATGGATGGGAGACCACAGGGTAGGGGGCCCCTGTGAGCTCCTCTCAGCTTTCTAGAGAGGGATTTGTATAGTAAATAAAATAAAAGCATTACCTTTCTAATTTTCCTGCAGCCTTCAATGCCTGGTATATATCAGGAGCAAGCTTAGGGAAATTAATTCCTGCCAGTGGCCTTCAGAGTAGAAAGGCCAAACTGCCCACCAGAAAAGAATTAAACCCTTAGGAATGAGTTCACGATGCAGGAGGCTCGGATGACAAAGATATCAGCCACGTTTTGATAATAAGCCTGAAAGCTTCACAGAACACTTTTAAAAATATTTTTAAACAATGCCTTTGGTATTACCCCATAAGATTATCACATTTCCCTTCCTTCCCTCTTCCCCTCAGGCATCTGTTGTAGAAGCTACAACTGGAGATGGGATACTGGGTTGGCGGAAATACATTGGACAGGTTTTGTGTTCATACTCAAAGTCTAGCTGGCTAGTATGCATAGATTTGGGCTATGACTAAGGATGGAGGATACATTTGTTTGGTTCTCATCTTAGTGCAAATGTACCTAATTCCACACTTTCAAAACTTGGGTGTCCTTCAAAATTTGCACTTCTCTGATTTTGCAGTGGAGATCCCCAGTCAAAAGATTTTTACAAAATGTGTCTATTAGTGAATATAACATTAAAAATGCATTATATTAGGAAATAGCTTGCAAAAATGTGCACATTAGCCAAAATTGTGTACAAAAATGTGTGTATGGGAAATGTGCTCCAACATGCATGCACGTTTTCATGCAGATGTTTTTTGTTTTGTTTTATTTTAACTCTCCAACTGATCTGGAACATAAGAAACCAAGCCCCTCGCTATCACCTTCACCTGTTCATACGGATCTCCCCAAAACTAGGAGAAGAGGGAAAATTGCCTTCCTTGGTAGCTTGTACCACTTGCTTTGGCCATATGTGTTTAAGCTTATTTCTTATCTACCAACCTGGGGCACAGTGGAGCAGAGGGCAAAGTTGTTAAGGATACTGTCTCTCCATAGACCTTGCCTCATTGCAAGGAATTTAACTAGTTCACTTTTAGGTCCTTCTAGGCTGCAATTGTATACCCACTTACTAATGAATAAGTCCCATTGCACTCAATAGGATTTACTTCTAAGTAGACATGCATAGGCCCCTTCATGGATCACTGCCTTGTTGTGGCGAAGGGGCTTGCATAACTCAATGAAGCCATAAGCTATGCCGTGCAGGGCCACCCAAGACGGACAGGTCATGGCACAGAGTTCTGACAAAATGTGGTCCACTGGAGAAGGAAATGGCAACCCACTCCAGTATTCTTGCCAAGAAAACCCCATGGAACGTATCACAAGGCTAAAAGATATGACGCCGGAAGATGAGCCCCTCAGGTCGGAAGGTGTCCAATATGCTACTGGGGAAGAGCAGAGGGTATTTCCAAGTAGCGCCAGAAAGAGTGAAGCGGCTGGGCCAAACCCAAAAGGACACTCAGCTGGGGATGTGTCTGGTGGTGAAAAGAAAATCCGATGCTGTAAAGAACAATATTGTTTAGGAACCTGGAATGTCAGATCAATGAATCAAGGTAAGCTGGAGGTGGTCAAACATGAGATGGCAAGACTGAACATCGACATCTTGGGAATCAGCGAACTAAAATGGACAGGCATGGGCGAATTTAATTCAGGTGACTATCATATCTACTATTGTGGGCAAGAATCCCTTAGAAGAAATGGAGTAGCACTCATAGTCAACAAAAGGGTGGGAAAAGGAGTACTGGGGTACAATCTTAAAAATGATAGAATGATCTCAGTACGAATCCAAGGCAAACCATTCAACATCACAGTAATTCAAGTCTATGCCCCAACCACTGAGGCCGAAGAAGCTGAGGTTGATCGGTTCTATGAAGACCTACAACACCTTCTAGAACTAACACCAAAAAAAGATGTCCTCTTCATCATAGGGGATTGGAATGCTAAAGTAGGAAGTCAAGAAATCACCGGGATAACAGGCAGGCATGGCCTTGGTGTACAAAATGAAGCAGGACAAAAGCTAATAGAGTTTTGCCAAGAGAACATGCTGATCATAGCAAACACTCTTTTCCAACAGCACAAGAGGCGACTCTACACATGGACGTCACCAGATGGTCAATATCGAAATCAGATTGATTATGTCCTTTGCAGCCAAAGATGGAGAAGCTCCATACAGTCAGTCAAAACAAGACCTGGAGCTGACTGTGGCTCAGATCATGAGCTGCTTCTTGCAAAATTTCGGCTTAAATTGAAGAACGTCGGGAAAACCACTAAACCGTTCAGGTATGACCTAAATCATATCCCTGATGAATATACAGTGGAGGTGAGGAATAGATTTCAGGGATTAGACCTGATAGAGTGCCTGAGGAACTATGGACGGAGGTCCGTAACATTGTTCAGGAGGCAGCAACGAAATCCATCCCAAAGAAAAAGAAATGCAAGAAAGCAAAGTGGCTGTCTGATGAGGCTTTACAAGTAGCTCACGAAAGAAGGGAAGCGAAAAGCAAGGGAGAAAGGGGAAGATATACCCAACTGAATGCAGAGTTCCAGAGAATAGCAAGGAGGGACAAGAAGGCCTTCTTAAATGAACAATGCAAAGAAATCGAGGAAAACAACAGAATGGGAAAGACTAGAGATCTCTTCAAGAAAATTGGAGATCTCAGGGGAACGTTTTGTGCAAAGACGGGCATGATCAAGGACAAAGAAGGCAGGGACCTAACAGAAGCAGATGAGATTAAGAAGAGGTGGAAAGAATACACAGAAGAACTATACAGGAAAGATCTGAATGTCCCTGATAGCCATGATAGTGCGGTTACTGAACTTGAGCCGGACATCCTAGAGAGTGAAGTCAAGTGGGCCTTAGGAAGCATTCGTAACAACAAAGCTAGCGGAGATGACAGTATTCCAGCCGAGCTATTTAAAATCCTAAAAGATGATGCTGTTAAAGTGCTGCATTCAATATGCCAACAAATCTGGAATACTCAACAGTGGCCACAAGACTGGAAAAGGTCAGTTTACATTCCAATTCCAAAGAAGGGCAGCGCCAAAGAGTGTTCAAACTACCGCACAATTGCGCTCATTTCACATGCCAGCAAGGTGATGCTCAAAATCCTACAAGCTAGGCTTCAGCAGTATGCGAACCGAGAACTACCGGAAGTACAAGCTGGGTTTAGAAGAGGCAGAGGAACTAGAGATCAAATCGCCAACATTCGCTGCATCATGGAGAAAGCAAGAGAATTCCAGAAAAACGTCTATTTCTGCTTCATTGACTACGCTAAAGCCTTTGATTGTGTGGATCACAACAAACTGTGGCAAATTCTGAAAGTGATGGGAGTACCAGACCACCTTACCTGTCTCCTGAGAAACCTGTACGAGGGTCAAGAAGCAACAGTCAGAACCAGACATGGAACAACCGATTGGTTCAAAATTGGGAAAGGAGTACGACAAGGCTGCATATTGTCACCCTGCTTATTTAACTTATATGCAGAGTACATCATGAGAAATGCCGGGTTGGATGAATCAGAGGTCGGAATTAAGATTGCTGGGAGAATTATCAACAACCTCCGATATGCAGACGATACCACCCTAATGGCAGAAAGCGAAGAGGATCTAAAGAGCCTCTTGTTGAGGGTGAAAGAGGAGAGTGCAAAAGCTGGTTTGAAACTCAACATTAAAAAAACGAAGATCATGGCATCTGGCCCCATCACTTCCTGGCATATCGAAGGGGAAGAAATGGAAGCAGTGACAGATTTTACTTTCTTGGGCTCCAAGATCACCGCAGACGGTGACTGTAGCCATGAAATTAAAAGACGCTTGCTCCTTGGGAGGAAAGCTATGGCCAACCTAGACAGCATAGTAAGAAGCAGAGACATCACCTTGCCGACAAAGGTCCGTCTAATCAAAGCTATGGTTTTCCCAGTAGTAATGTATGGCTGTGAGAGCTGGACTATAAGGAAGGCTGAGCGCCGCAGAATTGATGCTTTCGAACTGTGGTGCTGGAGAAGACTCTTACGAGTCCCCTGGACTGCAAGGAGGTCAAATCAGTCCATCCTAAAGGAAATCAACCCTGAGTGCTCATTGGAAGGACAGATAATGAAGCTGAAGCTCCAATATTTTGGCCACCTAATGCGAAGAGAAAACTCCCTGGAAAAGACCCTGATGCTGGGAAAGACTGAAGGCAAAAGGAGAAGGGGACGGCAGAGGATGAGATGGCTAGATAGCATCACGGATGCAATGAATATGAACTTGAGCACGCTCCGGGAGACAGCGCAGGACAGGAAGGCCTGGCGTGCTATGGTCCATGGGGTCACGAAGAGTCGGACACGACTGAACGACTGAACAACAACAAGACCTGCATAGGATTGAACTGCTTTTCACACAGAGAGAGAATGGGCAGCTACTGTGGCTCTCCAAACCTTAGTGCATGGGTGACCCCCCAATTTTCACAAATGTTCATATGACTCCATTTGTAACTTTTAAGTATCAGAAGAAGCTAACGAAGTTGCCTCTGCTTACAGATAAGGAATCCTGGTAGCCCAGCCTGTGGGTCATTTGATTCTAGCTGCTGGAAAACAACAAAAGAGATGCAATCTTCCAAGCTAATCCACCATAGCTATGGTGTCCTAATTTTAAAGACAAGATGGCTCAAACAGAATGAAGGAAATTATTCACTAGTATTAGTGATGAACAAACTGCCCTCAAATCAAAATCCATTCTGTTTTGTCACATTTTCTGGACAAAAAAAAATGACATTGAAAAACCTAGGAACATGGGGGGTGAGGGTGGGAAGATAAACACAAGATGGGTGAAGCTACTCTCCCTTCCTTGCCAGCACTACCACAAAACCAAAGGCACCCCTCATGATTGAGAAGGTGGAGGTGATAACTAACACTGTCTAGCAAGACCATTTCACTGCGTTATTCCCTCTGTCTTCTATAAGGGAAGCTTTGTGGTCGCGGGGCTTTGCAAGTGCAAGAGGAGTAGAGAAGGCTGGTTGGTATGGGAGGGCAAACTCAGTTACTAGCCAGACCTGAATCCAAGGGGATATGGATTGAACTTAAACTAGAGTGAAGCTTCTTGAACTGGATGAGTTGCTACTTTGAACTCCATAGATACTGAAATCTAGGGCTGTGCACCACTTTGGCCCAAGGCCTGAAGCCCGAGTCGAAGCAGGTTGCTTCGGGTCACTTTGAGCCCCTTCTAAGGTGGAGCAGGTCGGGGGCTCTCCAAAGAGCCCCGGTGTGCTTCGGAGCTTTGCTACCCCCAGCCCAGCCTTGCTGGTGCCTCCAGGTCCTTACCTGAGAGCCACCCATCACCATCACTGCTGCCGCCACCTCTGTTGCCACCACCTCCACCACCGTCATCGCCATCGCCACAACCGGCTCTGTTGCTGCTGCCACCTCCATCGCCGCCACCACCTCCACTGCCGCCCCGCTGCCATCACCACAGCCAGGTGCTGAGGCCTGGATGTACACTGGCTCTCATCGCAGGGAATCACCATTTTTAAAATGGCAACTTCCTGCAATAAGGGCTGGTGCTCATCCAGGCCTCAGGAGCTGGTGGCGGTGATGATGGCAGTGGCAAAGGTGGCAGCAGCAGAGGAGGAGGAGGCAGTGGCGGCAGCAGATAAGGTGGTGGCAATGGAAGAGGCGGCGACGGAGGAGGAGGAGGAGGTGGCAAGGTAAGGAGTTGGGGGTTTACGCAGGGATGTTGGGGTGGGGGGGGCTGAAGCAGGATTCGGGGTTCTGAATCCTGCTTTGGGTTCAGGGCCGAGTCAAGTTGCCCCCCTTCCCCGAATCAGCCCGAGCTGAATTGGGCCCGCCTCTGAAGCCATGAAGCAGTTTCTGAGTCAGATCGGGGGGTCCCTGCACAGCCCTACTGAAATCACCCCCATCCCTAATTAAAGCCAAAGTTCCTTGGATCAGCTTTACGCTCAGCTGATATGTGTGGAGTGTACCATATTGTGTGGTGTGGGAGCCACGAAATCTGGCTGGCCCTCATGCCACTCTGCTGATGTCTGAAGAACAGAGGGGCATTGACACGGGCATAGGCCATATGAAGCTGCCTTATACCAAGCGAGATCATTAGTTTATCTAGCCTAAGATTGACTACTGTGACTGACAACAGCTCTCCCAGGTCTCTGGCAGATGTCTTTAAGCTGCTCTCTGACCATTTACCTGGTAAACACAGCTCTGCCACTGGGTTATAGCCCTTCTCCAGTATGGGGAATGACCAGCTTATGTGAAAAGTTTCAAGTCAGCACCATTGAACCAGTAACATTTCAATCATCTTTGTCTTTCTAAATCAGGGGTGTACACAACCTGTGGACTGGCCCTCCAGCAGTGTCCTGACCCCCCCCCCGCCTCTGCCACTGAATTCCTCCCATCCAAGTACCTTTGTTCCGAGTCCTGCCATCCTGGTGGTGGTGGTGGGGAAGAAGACAGTGGTGTGTGTGCTTTCTAAAGAAAGAGGGGGGCAGGGGAGAGACCTGAATAGCAGCTTGAGATGGACAGATAGGAGGCAGAAGTGCATGAGAGAAAGAGATAGTCATTCAGTCATGAAGAGCAAGTGCAGGATTGCAGGGGCGAACTCAGGAACATGCCGGACTCGGTTGAAGTTGCACCCAGGAGTCACTGTCCACCTGACAGAAGAGGGCACAGCACAGCAGAGTGCACATTTGACCAACGCAATGACTTTGTCCATCTGCCGTGAGAAAGGTCTGTGGAACCACCAGCAGTATGGATCTCTCTACTACAGAGAAGGAGCAGGAGGAAAGCCCACCCCTGTCCCCTTGCATGCAGATCTCTCTTTCCCCACTGGTGCTAGCAGTGAGGAAACAGAAATCTGTTTCAGGACCCCTGGGGGGTGGGGGTGGAGAGAAGGCCCTCCATTCCCTTTGGCAGAGATCCTCATACAGATAGCTCTTTCGCCATCTGTCAAGGTGCCCCTGTTGCCTACTGAATCCTCCAATAGCCAGAATCAACACTCAGACAAAAGGGCTGCTTTCCAAGGCTTTAATTCCATTTATCCTAATGAAGCATACAGATGCTAATTGCCTGAGACTCAGAGGAACTACAAAGGATCAGCCATCTAGGGGTTTCTAAGGGTTAGGACATCAGTTGATCTCTGTTTGGGAAAAATGCGGCAACTCTCTGAACTTAAGGGATGGGAGGGGAAGATCTCCCCCTCTCCTGTGATGCTTCTGGGTGCAGCTGTTGATGTTGAGCCAATCGGGCTGAGCACCTAAGCTCGGCTCCTGCAATCTCTCGCTTGTGCCTCGCGTCTAAAAGCTCAGGTTATCCCTCCCTCTCCATGCCTGCGTCACTGTTGCTCCCACGGATGTGAGCGGGGGGGGGGTCCCCCTCCAGCTGCGCCTCTGAAGTCCGAGAGAGTTCCTCCCCCACGAATTGTATCTCCTCCTCAGAATCAGAGCTGCCTTGGGACTCTATGGGCTCAGATACAACCCTGACACCATCGCTTCGAGCAGCAACAAAAGGGCATTCTGTGTCAGGATGACAGGAATGTGTGTTTGTGCATGTGAAGCCCCCAACCCCTGAGCCAGTATCACATGCAGCTCTCTGGGCCAAAAAATCTGTGCACCCATTCTAAATCCCCCCCCAAGCCAAGAACAGCCCCCCCTTCTCAGAACTGCTCCCTCCTTCCAACAGCACTGTTTCCTATCTTTGTCCTTGCCTTCGCCCATCCATCCACCTGCCATCAACTCTACTCTCACCTGTCATGCCCCCTGCTCCTGTAGTAAATTAAGCTCTTCCAACAGGAGGGAAAACTATTATAAAGGAATAATGATAATGATAAACAGCACCAGAAATACATATCACTTCTCCCGGCCTCCCTTTCTGTCTCCCCTTATTTTCCAGTCTCCCGGAAAGCACAGCATTAATCACTGGGGCAGCAGCTGAGAGATAAAGCACAATTGGAATTTAGCCGTGCATTATGGCGTGTGTATGTGTATGTCTGGGCAAAAGGGGAGGAGGATGCAGCAGAATAATCTGTCATTTTATATATTTATACTGCCAGGGTTGGTCAGGACTGGTTCTCCATTGTTACTGCAGATTAAAATCACTCACGTCCTTCTGCTCTCATCAGAGGTCACCTTTCAGGAAAGGGGATAAATATTGTGACAAGTTAAATTTTACCGTTTTAAAAATCAGCCTGCCATGGGGTTATGGGGCACAGTATGCATCCAAAGGGAAAAATAGCCAGCCCTGCCATTTCTCCTGGCTCAGGATATGGCCTGCTTACAACAAACCTTTGGAATGGTTTTTCTTAGTAGTGGCTGGCTTTTCCCAAGAGAATCAGTGAAGGATGCCCAAGCACACAGATACAGGGTTACTGTCAGGGTGGAAACTGAGCCAATAGAGCCCCAGAGCAGTTCTGATCCTGAGGAGGAACAGCAATCCGTTGGAGAGGAGCTCGCTCATCTCTCACAAGCACAGCAGCTGGCAGAGATTCCTCCTGCCAGCATTCCTGGGATAGATAGTGACCCTGGCAGTGAGACAGCTCTGGAGGAGGGCTTGCTGGAATCTGGATGCTCGGTGCAGACGCAGGGAGCGACGACAGATGGAGGGCGCAGAAAGGAGGCGTACCGCTCGTTTGGTGCTCAAACAATGGTCGCGTCCCGAGGACCCAAGGGAAAGAGGGAGGATCTCTCCTTAGCCCATAAGTTCAAGGTCTTCCCGTGGTTCTCCTTCAAATGGGGACCAACTGCCTTACCTGGAGCTTAGGCTACTCTGCTATCTTTCCCCAGTGCTGTTCCTTGCTTTGTCGCTAGTGATTAATATCTGAAAGAGTCATAAAGTAATAAAGGAATAAAGTCTCAGAAAGAATCCTTGTCATCTGTGTCCTGAGTTGGCTATTGGTGGGGACTGCAAGAGGCAGCTAGGGCGCTCCTGACAGTTACAGTGTGCAAATTGGCCCGAGATATTTGAGGGCCTGCGTGAAACAAAAATCCAAATATTGTTCCCCTGTGATTATTAAACACATAGTAATGACCTAAATAATTGTCAGGTTGTTACACTTAAAACAAGGGTGGGCAACATGAGGCCCATGGGATGCATGCCCCCCACTGGCATCTGGTGTGGCCCACAACGCTGCTGTTCCACAGAATTTCAGTAGCTTAGCTCTTGGACTAAATAGGAGCCTTCCTAAGACTGAGGGATGAACAGGTAGATAGTCTCAGAACAAAAGGGTACCATGAAGGATAACCAGGTGATGTTCTAACTTGATGATCTATCTTGAGGTGAGGATGCTTCAGGTTGGGCCATATTTCTTGCCTAAGCTTTTGGTTGCCCAACTTTAAGATACCTTGTAATCACTTGACTAGACTACAGCTGAACTATGGTGTCTTCCTAACTAAGCGCAGTCACCCAGCGGGCTCTGGGAGTCCATCAGACCCCCCCCCCCAAATTCAGCTCAGAGAGTTGCCACCCCTGCCCGCTGAGCCACGTGAGCAGCCAGGACTTACAGGACCTGTTTGCTCATGCCCAGCAGCCACCCATCCTCCTTTCAAACTGCCACCTTTTATGCAAGATGGGGCTCTATATTTTCGTATAGTTACTGTTGAGCATAACGGCAGCTGTAGTTGTTTTTACAAGAGTAGAGGCCTCTAATGTTGTGAAAATGGCCCTTTACAGCCACCATTGTGCACAACAGTAAAAATACAAAAATATAGAGTCCAATGATGCATAAAAGATGGCGGCTTGCACGGAGAAGCAGGCAACTGCAGCACGCTCCCAGACAGCTCTCCAGGCCCTCCGGGGGCTGATGCGGCCTGGCTTGTATGGGCGAGTGGCAGTGGCAGCTGCTTGGGTATCTGCCGAGCATGAACTCCAGGGAGTCTGATCATCCCTATTCCCAACATACCGTGGAGTCACATAATGCAAAGAACAAAGGTTGTTGTTGTTATTATTGTTATTCATTATTATTAAAATGTATACAGTGCTTCCCACTGCAAAAAGTAGACTCGAAACAACTTACACACACAGTACAGAAACCTCTGATTAATATAACAGGAAGAAAAAAATGTGGGGGGGGGCACAAAATTAATATAAGCCATAATCAGGACAGTAGTACAAACAAAAATAAATACCACAAAAATATAATAAAAAAACCTAGGGATGGGCAAACATGTAATGTTTGAGGTCACTGAGGTTCTCCAAATTCTTCTTTGAAGAACTTGAATCCTTTTTTTTTGTTTTTAGATCAGGAAAAAGCACATTTTTAATTGGGAAAAGGTGCATTTTTAAAACTGCACATTTTTTCCCATAGAAAAAAATTACACATTTTTTTTAAATGCACATTTTTCCCAACCAAAATGTGAATTTCCCTCCATAGGCTAAAGCAAATGCAGATGGGGGTGGGGGGATTTGTGCAAGTGTGCAGCTTCAAATGAAATTGCAAATGTTTCCTGAGAATTCTGTTCCTGCTCACATTTGGAGATGTGAACAAGACATGTTCACATGATCTGCCAACAGGAACAAAATTCTTGTACAGCCCTACTAAAAATAATGCAGTATGAAAGGTGTATCCACAACTACCCCCCCCCCCACTCACAGCCTAGAATGAACATCACAAAAAAGTAACCTACAACAATTGTGCCATAACCAATGTTTAAATGCCTGGGAAAATAAATACCAAAAGATGACAGTGTCAGTGCCAGTCAGACAAGTTGCCTTGGGGAGAGATTCTGTAAACATGTGGCTATCACAGAAAAGGCCCATTCCTGTACTGATACTCCCTGAGGTTCTCTTGGAGGGTGCATACAGAGAAGGACCTCTGGAGCTAACCTCAGGGACTGGGTAGGTTTATATGGGGAGAAGTGGTCCTTGAGGTATTGGGGTCCTGAACCATGTAGGGCTTTATAGGGTTACCCAGCACTTATATATTGCTATATTTCTCTGAAGTTGAGAATCTTTCTCCTGCAAAATGTAGGAGAAATAGGAATCTCAGATTGCTCCACTGAAAACAAACAATTTATTTAGCTAAGGCCATGTCTGTGTAAAAATGTCTGATGGTTAACAATCAGATAAAAGGGCTTCAATGGTAATAAACATTTATACTAGGCTGGTAAAGGTCTGGATACAATAAATAACAAAGGAATGTTCAAAGGATTTTTGATCAGGATGGTCTTCCACCTCTGTTATGTCTTAAACACAAGGGCATTATGATCACTGCCCTCCTATTTACAATTATGTAAATAGTTGTACACTTTTGTTTCTCAGATCTGTATACTGCCTTCTTGTCTCTCATAATCAAAGTCAGTTTCTGAATCCCATGAAACTAAACCATAAAGATCGCACCCTTCTTTTCCATGCTCCTTTTGCGCTCCTTTCAATAGAATCCATATTGTATTACTGCCAGTGATGCCACCAAGACCTGCATTTCTTCTACTTCATGCATCCCTTCATCCTACATATATGTGTAATCTTGCACATTCATCACGTTTATACTTTGCCAATAATCTAAGGAGCTCAGGGTGGGATATACACGGTATTTTAACTATGATCATAACTACACTTTGAGATAGGTTTGGCTAGGGATGTATGGTTTTTAGTTGATGCATTCCATGAGTTTTGCGAATTGTGAGGCGACTTTCATTCTGTTGCCCAGCCATTGATGGAATCAGATTTTGCTCAATTTCCCAAACTTGGGTTCATGTTGGGACGTGCACAGCTGAACAAGTGTGCACTTCTGAAAATGCACAAATGCCCCCAAATGTGCAACCTTCCCCGCAAAATGTGCATTTTAGGTCAGTGGTTTTTAATTCGTGTGTGTACGTGTGCGTGCATGTGTGTAAATTTGCATTCAATTCTGGAAAGCAAAAAACCAGTCTGCAAGTCCACAGAATCCACGTGACTTGGAAAAAGCTGGTCAGCTGCACAATCCATGGGTTGGATACATAGAAAAATGAACTCATTTGAGTCCATTGCAGATTTCTCTGACATCCATCCCTAGGTTTGGCTCAATGAGTTACTTGCTTGCTCCATGATTGAGCAGGGATTTGAACCTAGGTTTTTCACTTCCAATTCCAACTAGTGATGTATGAACCCCCCACTTTCTGGTCCGGGGTGGGGTTCATAGAGGGGCCATCCATGCTGCTCAGGGCCCCTTGAAATCCTCTGGAGCTGCTCTGCAGCTGGGGCAGTTTGCGGAGTGGCTTTCCAGCTCCCTATACAAGGCAATACGGTAATGGTGGCTGCCATTTGCCTATTGATGGGAAAAATACAGACACAAATGGAGTATTGTACACCACTTGCAGCTGTAAAGCACTGATTTTGACCTAAATATAGCCATAAATGGCTGCAATTAGGTCAAAATCAGTGCTTTACGGTCGCAAGGGGCATCCAATACACCATTTGCATCTTTTTTTCCTCAGAGATAGGCTAATGGCAGCTTCCATTAGCGTATTGCCTTGTATAGGGAGCTGGAGAGGTACTCCACATGAAATGCTCCAGAGATGGAGGTAAGTGGTGCCGTTCCACTGAGGAATCTGGAGTTCGGATTCTTTGGAATCTGGCCTCATTTGAGCCTGTGGCAGAATTCTCTGCCATCCCTAATTCCAACACTCTGGTTCCCAATATGGATGTATGAGAATTCCATTTCCGTCCACAAATCATCAGAACATGCACTGTTTGAAAGCCCAAATACCAACGCAAATGGGAACACTTTTCAGAAAGAATGCACATTCCCCGAACTTGCGATTGCATTAAGGATGTATACTTTGTGGGAAATGTGCACTTTAAAATGCACATCTTTTTAAAAACATGCAGTTTCACACTTTAGTCAATGGAAGAAAAGTGCACACTTGAAAAATGTGCATGGAAATGAACACTTTTTCTGTTTGAAATGCATACTTTCCTCATTCTCATGAAAGGAAAAACAGATCACAAATTAAAATGGGAGCGAAGCGAACCGAGCTTTGGAGTTCAGGGAATCTTAGTGAGCTCGAGCATCCCTAGTTCTCTTATTCCCAGCTCTCCATGTATTTCATCTCATTATCTGGATCAATGTCTTAAAATAATCTATACCTCAAAGCAAGCAACTCGTGAAAAGATTCCACTACAGCATAGTGACTATATTCTGTTATTGGGACTTCAAGATTCAGACAGCCACCTACTGCAACCATCTCAGTAAAGAAACCTCCTTCCTATCAAGCTGGCATAATTTGGATTCTGATCTTGCTTAACTGGCCGTCAGCCTACTACCCAGTTGCAGGACTGGCATCAAAGGTAGGTCTGGTTGGGTACCTAATGAGGGCCCATTGACTAGCCCCATGGACTTGCTTATCTTCTTCACCATTGCAATCTGCTTGTTCGCTTGTTTCTCACTCTGCCCCAGACAATGGTGGTGGTGGTGGTAAGGAGAAGCAGCAGATGCCACAGTCTACTTGCTCATTGCCTTTCTATCTATCTATCAAGCAAACAAATGATAGCAGTGATGAGAAAGAGGATGAGGAGCAACATGAGCAAATAGAAGGTATACTCCACGAGGGTGTCTTACCTCATATCTGTACTTGGAGAAAATCACATCGTCCTACTAGATCACTTTGCAAGCATTCATCTTCCAGACTGGATCCACGTACATTCTTATGCCAAAGTTACCATATTCCTCAGTGACGAATTGTGCATGCAGAGGGTAAATGCATTCAGATTGCAGTTTTAGTGGTCCCAGCTGTCAATCGGGCCTTGTCAAGCAGCTTGTACCAAATCCAAGAGCTCACAATGACAGACGTAGCTCCTGTTTTGGTGACAGCTCACCCCACAGACAAAGAAGAATGCGGTAGGAATCTTTATTTTTTCTATTAGCTACACAGCACTCTTTCGTGCTAAAGAAAACCCAAGGCGTTAATTAGATGGTTTCAAGAAATAGGGCTGTCATAACAGCCGGGATGTGTTTCTAATTTCTACACTGTCATCCAAATGTGAGCCAAGAAAAGTAAGGAGTACACCCCCCGCACCTCTCAATGAGCCTTGTCAAAAACAAAATTAAAATATCTGCCTTGGAAGTCTTTTGGCAATACCTGCAGCTCCCAATCATTTCCCTGCAGGGCATAAATAGCAAGCAAAGCAGACAAGGTTTAAAGAAAAAAAACACGAATCAGATCTCCCTTTCTGAGCCATAAAGCCATTGATTCTTCTGTGTTCATTCCTAAGCAGCCACTTGCTCTGTATTGTGTCTTTCATTGAATCCTTTCATTCTGAGAATATAGCCATTCTAGAAACAAAACTTTACTTTTATTTGATAAGTGAACACATCTCTTGTGCTTAATTATATTACCTCGGGATATGTAATGTTCCTATCTATTGTATCAATTGTAGTTTCAAAGCAGGCCCTCCCAAATGGTGTCTATATATACATTAATACAAACACTACATATAATTTTATTAATTAAACTCTGTCCCAAGAGGTTCATATGGCACCATCACTGCAAGACACCAAAATGGGCATTAAACACTTATTTGTTCTAAAATGCTTTTTTCTTGATAAGTATATTTTCATACTGTTAATTGATCTGGTGCTAAATTATTTTATTTGTTTCAATTACTTTGTGCTGAGCTGGATGTTGCTTTTTATTGTTATTGTTGTTTTGGTGCTATTAGCTTAAAGATATTTTGCATACTCTGTTGTTAGTCTTTCATTCATATATATATATATATATATATATATATATATATATGATGTTTTATAGTGGTATTGTTTTTAGTGTGATTTTATATTTATAGGATGGAAGCCTGCATGTGAGAGCTTGTCCCTAAAAGGTGGCATAAAATATTATATATAAATAACTGAATTTGATGCCTGCAATGTAAAGTATTCTCTGTCTCAAGGAGGCACCATTTTGGGTAGGGATATGTAGAAGTGCCCTGAGCAATTTTCTCAAGAATCTTCTTGATTAATTTCACGAGTCTTACTGAAATTATTTTATCCTTCCCTTAGGATTCCTTAGACATTTTCTTTTAGGCAACCCCAAATTCACCTCCACATTTTATTTTAGGTGAAACTCATGGGCAGCTCAAACTCTCAGATCTTATCAACTTTGCACACTGTGTAGAGAATGGCTTCACCAAGCTCAGCCTCCCAATAGAACATCCATTGCTGCTGAGATGTTGTTGCCATCCACATGAGAGCCTGACTAAGAATCCACTAAGAATCTGCATGGTTCCACTCTGTAGGAATTATGGGAGGGGAAAAAATGGTTCAATTACCACTGAATTCCTCAGGTGTTTTGCCCAAACAGGAGCTTCCAAATTTGCCTTAACACATCCATTTAGCTGCATTATCATCAACATTCAAAGTCATTACAAGTTTGATTTGAAAAGCTACCACATCAGATTGGCCATGATGATACCTATGTTAAAGATGGGAAACCTTAGAGATGGGTTAAAGTATAATATTTTGCCCTCTGCTACCCAATGAATTTCAGCACTTGGAGATTCAAAGTGAATACTCTGGTTCTCAATCCTAACCATATAATACACTTATACGTGTTTAATTGGTTGTTGTTTGTAGTGGACAGATATTGGTGCCATTATGGGTTCGATCAGACTGTGCTTCAGTCAGGGTTGGTGTCAGGGGGCAGCACAGTTGAGCAACTACTGAGGACAGGAACATAGGAAGCTGACATAGCAAATCAGACCATGGGTCCATCTAGCCCAGTATTATCGACACAGTGACTAGCAGCAGCTCTTCAGGCTTTCAGGTAGGAGTTTCTTCAGCCCTACCTGGAGATGCTGGGGATCGAACTTTGGACCTTTTGCATGCAGGCAGCCTCCAATGTTTCCTGGTCCTACTGTTCATTCCCCTTGTAGTCATTGCCTTTTTTGCCTGCCCTCTCTGAGCAAACATACAGTGACAGGAGAGAGAAGAAGGAGCAGCAATCCCTGCTCACCTCTCTGTCTAGCTTAGGAGTGGGGCAGACTGGAGCCAGAAGAAGAGTGCAGGGAAATGGGCAGTCATGACAACAAGGAAGGAAGAGAAGGGCACACTCAGGGAATGGAGACCTACTGAGGGCACCTTGCCCCCACCCACAAACCTGAGGCTAGCACTGATATCTGTGCTTCATTCTGGGAGAGACAGAGAGAGAGAGAGAGTGAGAGAGAGAGAGAGAGAGAGGGAGAGAGGGATACCAGAGTTCAAATCACCTGGAGCCATCTTTGTCACTTGAGGCCCAGGTGGCCTCAGTGGCATAGAGCGCCTTCTACCAGCTTTGGTTGATAGCCCAGCTATGCCCCTATCAATATAGTGATAACCTGGTTTCAGTCATCTATACTCTGGCAACCTCCAAGTTAAATGACTGCAATGTGCTCTACGTGGGGCTGCCTTTGAAGATGGTTCAGAAGCTGCAGCTTGTGCAAAATGTGGTGGCTAGATTGATAACAGATCTGAACTTATAACACCAATTCCTGCCTGCTTCAACTGGCTGCCTATACGTTTCTAAGCCCAATTCAAGGTGCTAGTTTTGACCTATAAAGCTGTACATGGATCACAATACCTGATAGAGCTCCTCTCCCAGCACAAACCTACCTGTACACTATGCTCATCATCTAAAGCCCTCCTCCAGGTGCCTCACACAAGGGAGGCTTGGAATGTGGCAACAAGGGTCACCTTCCAAGGCCTTCTCAGATTATGGAACCATCTCTCCAGTAAGGCCTGCCTGGCACCAACATTGTTATCCTTTCAGCATCAGGTTAAGACCCTCCTCTACTCTCAGGCATTTGGCAGCATATGATAAGGTTTTTAATCATGTTCTGGGATGTCTTTTTGTTGATTGTTAAAATTGTGTAGACGTGCATGTGTGTGTGTGTGTGTGTGTGTGTGAATGTGTGTGTGCTGTCTGTTTATGTTTGCATGTAAACTGTTTTATATTATGTACAATATTGTATTTTTAAAGTTTTTAATCTTTATAAACTGCCCAGAGAGCTTTGGCTATTGGGCAGTATAGAAATGTAATGAATGAATGAAATGAATGAAATCTCCCCTAAAAACATGAACTAGAAACATTTCCCTCCATACCCTAATGGGTGGACACTCCCTGTAGTTTCAAATTATCTGTCCTATTTTTTTTTTGCCAAAGCTGGGCTAAATTATGAAACATGTCTTCAAACAGTCTGTGCTTGAGGGCTTTCCTTTGCCAGCATTTGTGTTTCTTTTATCTATGCCTTGTGCAAACAATATATTTTCACAAATGTATTTCCTAGCAGGCAGGTCCCCCAAAGTAGCAAATTTTAATGGACTGTTGCAGAATACGAGAGGACGTTCAAATATGTAATTGCATTTAGGAAGCAAACTGGCTCCAGAAGCATGCCAGACGCTTGTCAAAAGAACTTGAATTTCAGACAGCAATTACTCACAACTAACAGCTTTGGGGCCAACTTGCAGATCATAATTTACCCCCCTTCTCCTCACACAGATTATTAAATGTGTTCAAATATATACATCTGAGATCATTCATCATATAAATATTATCATATGCATGTGCCCAGTGCCCATAACACCCACCCACATACTTACTCATTCACAATTACCGCTATAACATGTTGAGATGATGCCTAACAAACTCTGTCGCAGGAATGGGCACAAATGCACAGCTAAGGCCACAGTCTTCCACTTTCAGTGAGTGTTCATATTTTCTCGATAGAAACCAATGAGGCTTAAATGAGCATGGGTCCCAGGCCCAGGCTCTTCTTCTGACATCTCCAGTTGGAGGTGTTAGCAGCAAGGCTGGAAAAGACTCTGGTTTAAAACCTTGGAGAGCTGCTGTCTGTCACATTGCATAATAGTGGTTCCATGGGCCAATGGTCTACGTATATAAGGCAGCTTCATGTGTTCAGTTTCATATAGTCCAGTATTAGTATCCCCCACTGAGTGGAGGATGAGGATGGCTTTGCAATCCTAATCCAAATCTCATTGCTCACCTCTGGGATTCCCACTTTTACCAGGACCCCATGCTGACATTAAAGACCACTGTCATGTGGAAAGAAGGACTGCTGGGGAGTGGAGAGTGTGTGACAATGGAGCAGAGCCCTGATTTACAGCAGCAGCCACCTGATGGTTGCCACTCAAACTAAGTTTTTTAAAAAGTTTATTTACAATGCCAAGCTACAGGTCCTGGAGGCTTGGCCGCCTGCCTGCCATGGCCTCTTGCTAGCAGGGCCAGGCAGGTGGACACAGAGGAGGAGAGAGAAGGAGAGAGGAGGAGAGAGGAGGAAGGGAGGGAGGAGAGAGGAGGAGGGAGGAGGGGGAAAGAGGAGGAGAGGGAGAGAGGAGGAAGGGAGGGAGGAGAGAGGAGGAGGGAGGAGGGGGAAAGAGGAGGAGGAGAAGAGAGAGGGAGGAGGAGGAGAGAGGAGGAGGAGCCACCCCTGTCATCTACTCCTGGCAGTGCCACAAGTGATGGCCTCCGCTTCAACAGGGCCAGGGCAGGGGATGGGCCCTTCTGAGTCTCTGGGCCCTTGGAAGCTGCTACTGGCCATCCCGACCACTGATATATTATTTATTTATTTATTTATTCCATTTCTATACCGCCCAATAGCCGAAGCTCTTGGTACTGGGCCTGGCCTCTATAACTGGGATGGCAATATATTTGCAAATGACATAAATATATTTTTGAGGGAATAAAAAGTAGGAGGGGAAAGATGTTTGTATGGTCCTGTAAGTAGGACTTGAAAGCGGAGCCGCTCAAGTTCTTTGATTCCCACCCAATGTGCTTTGTAGTGAGCATATCAAAACGTCACCAGAGACTCATAACAAGCAATGAGTAAATTAGAGGCCAATTTCCTTCCTGGAAAAATTATTTTCTGAGAGGGAAAAAGGAAGTACCTTGGCAACTGCAAGAGACAAGTGGATCTTTCTCTGCCTGGTAGTTAGAGGTTAATTAAATTGGCAAATCATCTCTGCCATGCTCCATCACAAGGCATGACTGGAAGGGAAACGCTTCTAGAACAGTGTCTTATGGGCAGACCTTGATCAACATTCAAGTTCTTTCTCTGCTGAATATGAAGAAATTTGCGAATTTTGGTATATTCTGATCAAAGAACATAGTGAACAAAATTACCATTCATCCACACTGGCTGAATTCAACAGGTAAAGCTACTCCCAGCATGGAGACGGCCATGTCGTATCTGCCTCCCAAACAGCTGTCAAATCAGAGAAACCTGCCAGAAAAAAGAGCTGGCAACCCTAATTCAGCATCACAGACATGGCTGAAGACACAGAAATTCAATCCCAGACTTCTAAGAGCTAAGTATTCCAAGCCCTGGGCCTAGATGGACGAATCTGACAGTCGCACTTTCTCCCACATTCAGATTTTTAAAATATTGAGTCCTTTCCATTCTATTTAAGAAGGAATTTGCAAATTTTGGTAAGGTTTGGTGAATGAATGAAATGAAATTCTTGCCCATCCCTAAAAAAAGCTGAAAACTGAGAAGTGATTGTGTTGTGTCATCAACTTCAGGTCTTCCCAGGTCTTTGGAAGGTCTTTGGCCAGTTAGGAAGGCTGGTCAGGAAAAGTTCAAGAACCTCAGCTCGGGAAGCAAGGCCTCTGTCAAGAACATGCCTGATAGAAATAACAGCACGCCTCTCATTTGGATGCAATGCGGCCCAAGTCTAGCAGCAGTCTGCGCTCCAGGACATCCCAGAGTTAAAAGTAGAAGCATTTAAGGGCATGATAGCCATATGCCTCTGTGTTCTGCTCTGTTCACAGCAGTGTGAGGCAAAGTGGAATTCCCAATGAGGATATTGTTAATATGAGAGAATCTGGTGTGTCAGGGCCCTGAGGTTTGTGAGAGTAATTTAATACAACACATGTCACTTCCGAACAGACCAGACCTTGAATACAGAGTAAACTCATGTGTGAGGAGGTCAAAGCAGCACTTTTACTCAGGGTGGGCAGGCAGCTCTGTTAGTTAGTCAGATTCAAATATACTTCATGAAGTGGAGTGGAACAATCATGAAACCCTAAGTCAGCAAAACAATATTTTTAACCACACTGATTTCTGTTGGTCTAAGCATGGACAAGATTTCAAGTTTCAGAACTCAAGATTGCACCTGCACATAAAATAAGGGAGCAATCCTATGGCCCCTAGAAAGAGTCTGAGGGGCCATAGGATCATTTGGATTCCTGGATCCGAGGTCAGTGACAGGATCCAGGAATCTGTGCTCCCCTCCCCCTTGCAGCCAGCATGGAGAGAACTGCGCCAGTTGCCTCTCCGAGGTCACAAAGGTGACCTTGGACAGGGGGTAAAGGGGTGTGCTGGTGGGTGGGGAGGGGACTGGGGAAGCCAGGATACAACATATCCCCAGGCCTCCCCAGCCTCCTTCCCTCCCACTTTGATACACCCCAGCTAAAAGGGCGAAAAGGCCCATCTAGCCAAAATGCAGAGCAGGAGGAGCGCAGAGGTGAAGATTGCCTCCACTTCTTCCCCTGCTCTGCATAGGATGCCCGTAAACCTCTGAGTTCAGAGGCTTATGGGCATCACCATAGGATTGCACTGCAAGGTTGCTTATCAGTGAAAACATTTCTTCATCCACTTAAGCTAAACCATGGCCTAATCACAGAATCATTAGTCTGTCAAAATCATGCAATGTGAAGTAATTACGTATTTTTAATTATACCTGAAGGATCAGGTAGGTGCTATTTTAACAAACAATGTCCGAAATGGCATTTTATTAAAAATAGGAAGTTTATTTTTTAAAGTATCATCTTTAGGTGCATGGCCAGGAAGGCTAAGGGCTGATTTAACATTCTGAAGAGCTCGTAAATATACCATATCAGATGTTAGGCGGATGAATTGCCACAGGTTTATATGTTCCCCAATAGCCCTGTTCAGGTGTTATGCCTGAACAGGAAACTGCTATGTGCATAACGGCTTTGTGAGGGAGCATGCATTAGTCCTGCCCCCCAATGTCCCTACACTGCCCTCTCCACCCTGACATTCCCACGTTGAGCTGGAAGGTCTGAATGCACATTTGGCTGAACACGCATAGAAGCAAGGTTGCCCATCGTGAAGAAGCTTCTCTGCATGTGCTGCTGAAGCACATGCTGCCTTCAGACTTTTCAGCTCAGAACCTGGAAGTTGGGGGTGGAGTGAATGAGAATATTGGGGCTGGGGTATGTTTCCCCATGTCCATTAGATACACTGTAATTTTCTGTTTCTGCTAACTTATGTGCTCGGAATATACAGATTTGGTTAAATCTGCTCTGTCTGTCTTTCAGGCATCTTTCATTCCATTGTCCACTTATTGGAAGAATCAGATTTTTCATAGGAGAATTTCATTCTACTTGGGCTAATTCACACGTGTGCTAATGCTCATTTGCGCAAGTATGCATCAGCACTAATCTGCATTAACTAATGACCATTAATGCTAATCTCCCACAAACTGAAAAAAAAAGAAAATGCTCAAATCCTCCCCCCCTTTAATCTGCATTTTCACGATTTAGCCTATGGGAAAAAAAATGCAAATTTTTGGTCAGTGGGTTCCCCCCGCTCTTATTTTTGCATGACTAAATTTGTGTACAATTCCCCAAAAGTAAAAACAAAAACAAACAAACAACAACAAAAAAACAGACAAGCCCACAGTCCGCTAGTCCATGGAATCTGCACAACTCAGAAAAACTGGCCTACTGTGGAATCTGTGAGTCAGATCTATAGAAATCCAAACTCATTTAAACTTGTTGTGGATGTCACCAACATGCAACATCCCTAATATGCACAAAAGCCTAGCATGTAAGGGAGAAGGCTAAGCCCAAACCCTTAGATGTTAGCTTTCCATGCTCAGAGAAAAGCTGTTTTCGACATGGGTTAGCATTCAAACATGGGAACACCACCTGCAGTGCAGATAGTTGTGCTCATGCACCACTTCTACACCTTTGAATCAGCTCTAAAAGGTGAAAAGGCTGTAGATGATGCACATAGACTTGCAGTGTGGTATTAGGTCCATGAGCCAGAATACAGGGCAATAAAATGACCTGCCAACTAGGGATGTGCAAAACCACCCCTGCTCGGGTTCTCTGGGTGCACACTGAAGCACCACCCCTGCTCATCCTCCCCAGACCTGCGCTTGAGGCCCCAGGAGCTCGGCGAGTCGCCTGCACCAACCCCAGGCCCGTCCGGCGAGTGCCCGCCATTTTGCTGCCTTTTTTTCCTTGCGAAAAAAGGGAGCTTAAAAAATGTGCACATTTAAGTATGCGCGGTTCCTTTTAGCTCCCTTATTTTTGTTTTAATGAACGGCAAAATGGCTGGTGCTAGCTGGAAGGGGCCAGGGTGGGTGTGGGGAGTGTCTGGGAGGGTGCCTGTGACCAGGCATGTCCTCCTCCTGCTGCTGCCCAGGCAGCTGTCAAAGGCAGCTGCCTGGGCAGCTGCAGCAGCAGGAGGTGTGGGGCACATAAGCCGCTAGCTGTCTCTTGCCTGCGAGCAGGAGACGGCCAGTGGAAGGGGTGCCCCGCACCTCTTCCTGCTGCTGCCCAGATGGCTGTCAAGGACAGCTGACCAGGCAGCCAAGTCCGAGCTGTTCCTGACCGCTTGCCGAGCTTCAGGACACTCATTGGCCGGGCCCATCAGCGCTCTGGAGTTTGGCAAGTGGAGGCTGGAGGGCCAGGTGTGAGGGATTTCACCGGCCTCCTGGACTAAGTCGGGCACTTGTGACAACCCTACTGACAACCTTTATTTGATATTATAACAAATGCTGGAGTACACAGCTAACTAAGTCTCTGCTTCCTCATCAGAATGAAATTTAGGGATAAATGCCAAGTTCTGCACCTGGGAAAAAGAAACCAAATGCACAGTTACAAGATGGGAGATACATGGCTCAACCACACTACAAGCGAGAAGGATCTTAGAATTGTTGTAGATCACAAGCTGAATATGAGCCAACAATGTGATGTGGCTGCAAAAAAGGCAAATGCTCTTTTGGGCTGCATTCATAGAAGCATAGCTTCCAAATCCTGGGAAGTACTAGTTCCCCTCTATTCAGCACTGGTTAGGCCTCATTTAGAATACTGTGTCCAGTTCTGGGCACCACACTTTAAGAAGGATGCAGACAAACTGGAGAGGGTTCAGAGGAGGGCAACAAAGATGATCAGGGGACTGGAACAAAGCCCTATGAGGAGAGACTGAAAGAACTGGGCATGTTTAGCCTTGAGAAGAGAAGACTGAGGGGAGAGATGATAGCACTCCTCAAGTACTTAAAAAGTTGTCACAGAGAAGAAGGCCAGGATCTCTTCTTGATCTTCCCAGAGTGCAGGACATGGAATAATGGGCTCAAGTTACAGGAAGCCAGATTCTGGCTGAACATCAGGAAAAACTTCTTGACTGTTAGAGCAATATGACAATGGAACCAATGACATGGGGAGGTGGTGGGCTCTCCCACACTGGAGGTATTCAAGATGAAGCTGGACAGCCATCTGTCAGGGGTACTCTGACTTAGATTCCTGCATTGAGAAGGTGGTTGGACTCGATGGTCTTATAGGCCCCTTCTAATCCTACTATTTTATGATTCTATGGGAAAACATGCTAGTAAATGCTCAAGTCTCTTTAGAGATGCCCACCCAATTTGAAAATTGGGGACATAATGAAAAATAGACCATGTATAATATCATGTCAGGTGCCTTAGCTTCACCAAGTTCCAATACCCAACATATCACATAATTACTTGAAGGATAATGTCTTTCCTCTGTGCCAGAACAGAAATCAGAGGTGTTGAGATTTTTGCAAATGATTCTATGAATCTGATGGATTGATAATAAATATGCAAACATCGGTTTGGCTGGGTTTTATAAATAGAATGCCAGGGGCTCAGCATCTAAACTCTGAGGGAGGGTTATCAAAATAGGAATGTGTGTGTGTGTTTTTCTGAAGTGATAGATAGAGCACATGCAACTTATGCTGTGAATCTTTGGAAGCTAAGGTCTCTAGAAAACTGGGACAGAATTACTAGCAAGCATTAAATCCCAATATATTTTATTAATGGATTTAATTAGATTTTTTTTTCACCCACCTCATCCTGCAGCCTCGTTTGGGGTAATAATATTGTGCTACAAAAAATTAAAATACAAATTATTCTAAAACATAGAATACAATGAACTCAAACTTAAGATAGCATCCAATGTGCATTTACTGACTGTGGGGATTTTTAAGGAATGGTGCTGCCATCTTGCATAAATGCAAATGGCACGAAATGTAATTCCATGTAATAAGGGGCTGTTTTTCATTTCAGTGATGATAAGCTGTTCCTATTCTCTGCAAGTTTGGCACCATTTGGGCAAGGATCTGTATATGTACTTGGGCAGAGTTTGCTCTCATATACATAAATAACCCACAGATGTAAAAGTATTAAGCAGAGAGAGACCCTGTGGTGTAGTGGTTAGAGTATTGGACTGGGACCTAGGAGATTCAGGTTCAAGTCCCCACTTGGGCTATGAAGCTCATTGAGTGACTTTGGGCCAGTCACTGACTCTCGACTTAACCTACCTCACAGGGTTGTTGTGAGGATAAAATGGAGAGGAGGAGGATATACACCACCTTAGGCTCCTTGGAGGAAAGGCAAGACCGAAATGTAACAAATAATAATAATAATAAAGAGCGCGCATCCGAAGTGACTCTCAATTGCGACTACCCACTTGCCATATCCAAACCAGCTCCAGGATTAAGGAGGGCTACAGCAAAGTGTCATTCTATGGCCCTCTCCCACTGGTGGGCCCTCGTTCCACATTTGATGCCTTCCCTAGGCTCCCTTCTAAATTAAAAATAAGTAAATAAATCCCAGCACTCCAGTGCCAAGCAGCTTCCAGATGCCATTTGGATTTGCCCCCAGTGCCTGAGAGATCATCATTCCAGAGTGGGGGAATAAGATGGCTGCTGCCACAAAAAGATGGCAGAGGCCATCTTTTCCCCCAGCATTGCTCTGGAATGACTTAACTTCTGGGGGATGAGGGAGAAATTCAAGATGCGAGCTGGAAGCCACTGGGCGCCAGAAAAAAGTTAAAGGTTTTAAAAAGGGTTTTTTTTTTAATTTTAAAAATGGAGCCCAGTGTAGGTCTCAGGGCTGGGCCCTCCCAGAGTGCCTAGCTCCCAGCAGCTGCCCAAGAAATGCCTCTTGGTGGTGCTGAGACTGCATACAATACAGCTTATGCAGATGGAGCTGAACAACTCTGTAGAGCGAGTGAAAGGAAGGCGAAAACATCTTGTACTGTGACGGCAATAAACTGACCTGCTCTTGAGAAACAGTGAGTTGTAACGGGGGTGCATATTGACTTTTATCTTCCTTTCAGTGGGAAGAGTGAAGTGTCAAGAGTTATTGCTTTAATATCAGCCAAGATGAGACCATTTGTTGTGCCGTGGGTGCATCCAGGAAATCATTGCTCTAACCCTGTTTTTAGAGACCTGCCTACCCTTTATTAAATCACCCTGATGTTTGTTTCTCCCCCCCCCCCCCCAAGAACATAATGGCCTCAATAGACTTAGCAAGCTGCCAGGTAGATTAGGTCAAAAACATTCTGCGAAATATCTGGGAGGACTGTTTCACTAAATAGGTTCAAGTGATACTTTGAGTGACACTGACCCAAAGCGATGTAATTCTGTCTGAAGGGGCTCAATAACATTTTACAGAGTTCAATTAGATCATGATCGAAGAACAAAAACTGGCCCATGGTCCTTTAATTTCTGAGACCACATGGGAACAGCATTCCAAATAAGACAACAGAAGAGGGATTCCAAATATTTCACATTCACAATCCAAACTAGATGTGGGTGGCTGCTGGAGGAGGTCTTTACATAATGCACCATCATTTGTAGCTAATGATTTGAACTGATTCACAGCCACCTGGCTTTTTAGTAGAGCTGTGCACAAATGGCTTCTCAAAATTCTCCAGCCTGTTTGTGGGCAGAGAAACCGGGGGGACAGTTTCACTGAATTTCTCCTAGGGGAGGATAAATTCTCCAACAGCTTCTCACAGGTAGGGTTCACTATTGGTAGGGGTTGTAGTACAGCTTCTTTCTTTTTTTTCTAAGGGTTTTTGGTTCATTGCACTGCTCCTGCAAGCGGCAACAGCATCAACTGTGTTGAGATTTCCACTTTTCTGAGGCAGACTTTTTAATTTCTTTTGGCTTTTGAGCTTACCTAATCACTGCAAGGTGGCCGAGGGTGCTGTGGGGGTGTTTTCTCTCTCTATTGCACACCTTTCCATTGCTCTGCAGCCTCCCAGGCCACGTGCATGTTTTGAACTGAAAAAGCCCCATGGTAGGAATTGCCTCACAATATCTTCCTCATGATGGCTGTAACTGAAGTGCAGGAAACGGAGGAGGCTACAGGATGCCACAGATTATTGTACAATGAATCTCTGTATAATCCATGGCCACCTCATAAGTAAATTAAGCTCCATGGCCACCTCACGAGTAAAGTAAACACAAGAACCCCAAACCTAACCCATGAGAATTTCTCCGAAATTTCTTCTCTTTTGAATTTCTTTTCGAAAGCAATTTCTTTTCTATCACAGTGGATGAGAATGGTCGAAAAAAATGTGGGAGAAATTTTTGGCACAGCACTAGCTTTTAGTATGAAAAAGAGCTTGAGCTGTGACAAGCCACCAAGGGAAGCAAGGGTGGCGGTGGTGAGCATTTAAGGGCAGCTGGGTGGCACATTTTCAGTGCCTTTGGTGACCTTCATTATGGTTTGACACAGCCCTGCCTTGTTGAAGAATCTAGTCATGAGGAGGGCTGACATGAGCACAGAGGTCCATGAACAAGAACACAGGTTTGTGCAATGGTTCATTAGAATTGTGGGGAAATGAAAAGGGAATAAAACAAAAAAGGAAACAAAAGCTATTGATGACTTGGTTTGGGAAAGCAGTATGCAATTAGGCTACCTAATTCGAAATGAACCATATTACTAGAGTTAGAATTGCATGATTCTGCACATTTTATGGAACTGGTACAAGAAACCGCAAAGCTTAAGGCTTACATACATATGAAGGCCACTATGAAATGCCTTGTATCCAATAGAGACAAAGAAAGCAGATCAAGCAAACAATAATTATGTTTAGCCTGGACTTGGACAAGAACATAGTCTGTTGCTGCTTACAATTACATTTGATTTTGGATAGGGTTCTCAGTATGAGGCCTATTGCCTGCGCTCAAGACCCTTGCCCACCCTGCCTAATTAAACATGCCAGACAAGGAATGGCCAACCATGCTACTATTGTGGTGAATGCCTTTCTTCAGCGAGGCAAGATGCGATTGGGCCTCAGGAAGGTGGCAGTAATATCACTTTTAAAAAATCCATCACTGGAGCCAACAATGTTAGATCATTAGTGATCAGTCTCAGACATTCCTTCTTTGGGCAAACTGTTGAGTCAGGTGGCAGCATCTCAACTCCAGGATTTCTAGATGAAACTGATGTTCTAGGGCCATTTCAATCTGGCTTCCAGCCTGGTCATGGGAGTGAAATTATCTTTGTCATCTTGGTAGATGACCTTTGCCAAAATTAGACAGAATCTTTGCTGTCTAATATTTGCTCTCCATGACACCATAGACTATGGAATCTTTCTGGAATGTCTTTCTGGGTTGGGCACTGGAGGCTCTGTTCTGCCCCTTCCTGCAGGGATGTTTCCAGAAGGTGTTGCTTGTGGGGTTCCTCAGGGTTCAGTTCTGTCCCCCATACATTTAACATCAACATGAAACCACTGTGATGAGTCATTCAGAGTTTTGCGTCCTCACTTCTATTTCTCCCTTTCTAAAGACCCCAAAGAGGTTTGGGGATAGACTTGGACCCAGCACTAGGCCTGGATTTTCAGGCTTCAGCTGTGGCTCACACCACCTTTGTACAATTAAGAAGACTGGTGTGCCACCTGCATCTGGAACTTTCAGATTTGGCTATGGTGATCCATGCCTTAGTCACCTTTCATCTTGATGATTGTAGTATGCTCTGTCAGGCTATCTTTCAAGACCATTCAGAAACTTCAGTTGGATCCAAATGTTGCAACCATGCTTCTTATGGGGGTGGGATATAGGGCTCATGTTACTCCCCACTTTTTTGTGTCAACTGCTTTGGCTACCTATTTCTCTGCAGAATTCAAAGTGCTATTTGTGACCTATAAAACCCTAAATGGCCTTGAATCAGTTACCTGAAGTTCCACCATCCTCCATATAACTATGCCCAAGCACTGAGATGTTTGACAGAGGCTCTTCTCATTGTAACTCAGGTATTTATATAATGTGACAACACATGAGAAGGCCCTTTTTTGTGGTGGCCTGCCTTCTCTGAAACCATCTCAATTGGGAGATCTGTATGGCCCCTTCACTGTTTGGATTTAGGAGGGCAGTTAAAACTTTTCTTTTTCATCAGGCTTTTGAGCCCTTTAAATATTTTGGCTGCTGTGACTTTTTGTTTGTTTGCTTCTTATATTGTTTTATGGGGTTTTTTGTGTGTGTGTATGCCACTCTGATCTCCTTAGGAAGGAAGGGAGGGAAGAGGAGGACATAAATGATTATAAATAAATAAATTCATATGTTAGAATTGAAAAGATATATTATGGGTTTGTGTAGTCCTTAAAAAGCTTAATGAAGGTGTAGTCAGAGAAAAATACATGCTTCCATGACAATATGTACCACCAGAGATTTCAAAAGCATCTGAACGAATGACAATTGGATTTGAAAACTGCTATCTGACAACTCCCAGCTTAACATTAGGTTGTCAAAACCTGGGTTGAAGAACAAGTCACCTTGAATACCACAATTCATTCTATCAAATTTTTTACCAACAAAGAAGAAACATGCATAAGAAGTGATAAGATACATTATTCTCACCGGGTTTTCAGAATTTACCATACTGGTGCTTCTGTCATCAAATTATAAAGTTCAAATTCTGTTCTTCATGCTGGTACAAGCATTACTAACATAAAGTTCCAACAGCATCACAGAAGAACTTCGTCTTGTTATTGCACACATCCAATAATTCACAAACGCTCCCACCAAATGCGGGAGAGGTCAAATTCTGTGCTGAATCTTACCTTTAGGTTAGAAAAACACAGAACTGAAAAAGAACTGGTCTGGAAAACGTATTTGGGAAAACCAGCTACATACATATCAAAAGACTCACCTGAATGGTAGGTGTGGAACGGTTTTTTCGGGTTGTAGTAGTGGCCATAGTAGTGGTGGTCTCCATGACCGTGGTAGACATCTCTGGTGGCATGGAAGTCGTGGGTGCTGTTCCCAAGATGGATGGCACTTCTCCAACCAACCGGACACTTCCGTTGATCTTGATGTTGGGGTTGTTCTCTGCTGCCATGTTCAATACTTTCAAGCCATTGTAATAGAGACCGGAGAGCTGGCCTTGAAAGAGACGCCCTCTGTCTTTTCCTCCAATGGCTATTTGCGCCTGGGTGTTGAAGATCGTTAACTGTCGTCCTAGGTGAAGGGGGGGGTGAACAACATTATTGCCAGGAATATTTCTCCTTTTTTAAACCCCTTTTATGCTGAGTCATGGCTGTCATGGACTGTAGAATAAGATCAGAGCAAGTTTCCTGATGGTGGTGGTGATGGCAATTGTAGTGACTTGAATGGCAAGGATGCAGTACTATAAATAGCTGTCTCAATGTGTTATAAGTCATGATAAGCCTGAACAAAAAAACAATGGATCCAGATCTTCTGGGTCTTGTTCCCATAATCATAAGCACGTTCAGGAGAGTTTTCATCCAAACCTTGATCTCACACCAAATTTGAGATCCAACTCTTTACAGGTCATGTATCAAGTTGGCAACTTGGGAGAGTTTACTCCTATTCACATCATCAAATCCTCTCTAGTTTTTTTTTTTTTGCTTACTCCTGAATGCAAAAAACCTGGATCCTTGAATGGACAGAGCAGATATTGATACCTGTCCTATGATTTGGCAAAAGATGAAAACACAGATGTGTTGTGCTAAGAGATGAATGTATGTATGGCTTCTTGAAACATAAGAGCTACAGCTAATAATTTGGAGAACAAAAATGATTTTAAATAACATTTCAATTTGATATGAGCTATATCTAACAGTATTTGGATTACCCTTGCTGTGGAAGAGAAATATATATATTTCAATATTGAATTAGTGCACACGAAAAATCCTATGAGGCTGAGCCTAGTTTGCACAGTAAAACTGTATCTGGGCTATACCCACTTCAGACCGCAGGTGGAAGTTCTCATGGTCGAATGTTCCTCAATACAAAACAATTCCCTCCACATTAAAACAAAACAAAACAAAACAAACTAAATTTGGGGGAGAAGTGTTCTAGCAGCCTTTTCCCTGACATGTGAGTCCCCACCTGCAGTCTGAAGTGCTAGTTCTCAGACACAGTTTTACTACCTCAATGCAGCCTAGGCCTTGGTCAGCAACTACTTTTACTGGAGGACCAGTTTGGGAAGGGGGCAGAGGTTGTGAGCCAGAGCCCCACTAAACCCCCAAAGTGAACTGCCAGCAAGTCTTACAGTACACATCCACCATTCCTTCCACACACTCTTCAGGGTGAGGAGTGATACACCTCAGGAAGTCAGATTTGGCCCAGGACTGCCAGTTGCTAAAACCTACCTATGAGGTCCAGGAAGGCCACTGAGTTCCTTGAGATCTCAGAAGTGTGTTTCCTAACTCTTTTTAAAGGAAGACAGGAATAATGCATTTCTAGTCAGAATGGATCTCACAAATAATTGCCAATTATTTTCCCACATACACACTGAGGGAGAGTTCACACTATTTGTTTAAGGGCCAATGTAAACATTTGATAGATATTTTGCTTCTGTTTTTTTCTTCTTCCACCTTTGGTGGGAAATTGTCAGGGACGATGAAGAAATATGATCCATGGAAATAGTATTTCCACACATTCTGTTAATCAAATGACAGCCACAATTTTCACATAATAAACCTGACATGTGAACTTGCCATAGATTAATTTTATATCCTTTGTCAGTATGAGTTCTTAGGGTGTACTAAATGCAATTTGCTGTTGAGCAAACAACCTCACTGCCACATTTCAGAACAGAAAGCAGAATTCATTCATACTGGTTCATTCAATCCAGTTCTCCCCATATTTACACACACATGCCCCCCTCCCTTCTCCACTGTACGCTCACCACTTTCTTTCTCTAGTCTACCCTGATAAGTGCCAAATGCCTCCATCTAGTAAGGCAGAGCCTAAACCCCACTGTCCATTCCCTCATAGCTGGCGGTTAAAGTAGATCAGATTAGGAGGGGGAGCTCACCAATTTTGCTCGTCGTGGCAGGTCTCGAAGTCAAGTGGTGATGCGGTGTTGCATCATCTAATGGTGACAGGATGGGTCATGGGGAAGAGAATGGGGACAAGAGAAGAAATGTATCTGAAAGGAGTTCCTATTCTTCAAGGAGGACCCTAGCTAACCAAGCAAAATAGATGTGCATGTGAAATGCCTAGAGTTTAAGAAGGTGGATTGCATATCTCCCCTAGTGCTTCCCCCTACCACTACCATTACAATATATATATTTTTTTAAAATCTAGACTAGAGCAAGATGGGTTAGTGTAGAGATGTAAAAAATTAACAAATTTAAAGGAAAAAAAATGAAAGGATCGAGATATTCTCCCCTTGGAAAGCAATGAAGTTTCCTCTACTATTCCCTCTCTCCTCTCAGGTTGTTGTCTAGTTTCCTCACTGTGTGCTTTTGTTACATGTAGCTTTAGTGATGGCACATTGCAAGTATCTATGTATGAGAGAACAGCCATTTTTGCAGGGCTCAATTATTTTATATAAAAATAATACTCTAGCGGTAATCTCTTTTATCAGCCATTATTAGATAGTAGAGATAATGGCAAACACGGGTCTACTCAGAGCAATTTCTTTTAAGTAATGACATGATAGCTGCAGCTATCACATGGAAAACTATGATGGGTTCTCATTAAAAACGGGCCATATGATTCCATTCACAGGCTCCCTCTTTTGGGAGTACCAGATCATTCTATTCCTACCCCCTCAAAAATGGATGTTTATCTCCATTCCACATCACTCTCATGGAGCTGCAGGCATCAGCTGGGGGAGACACTTCATTATCTGGCTCTCCTTTAGGTGGACTTGCCTTTTCTCATGAAGATAAAGTTTAGTTCCTTGGACAGTTCTTAGAACTGCCATGGAACTCAGGTCAAAGTGTGGGTTCAAGTGCACAAGTGTCTCCAGTTTTTTGGTTCCAGGTTTTTGAGGGTCCTTGGGCAAGACAGCCTCAATAGCCTCTTCCCTCAGTAAGTCTACCTTCTCACAGCCATGGTCTCCAGCTGCTATTGCTTCTCATTCTCTTTCTCATCATTGCTACCACTTACTTGCTTGCTTGATGAGCAGAGAGCCAGTAAGCAAGTAGGCAGTGGCATCTACTGCTCCTTCCCCTCACCACCACCATTGTCTGGGACAGAGTGAGAGGCAGGTGAACAAGCAGGTTGCCATGATGAAGAGGAGGAGCAACTCCAGGGGGCTCTTGTCAGTGAGGCCCCTACTGGGGCTCTGATGCTGGCCTTGAGTGTCTTAAACCATTTGAACCTTCAAATTGCTGAGAAACATAAGCTCTCTTTTGGGAATTCCCCAAAGACAAAGCCTAAAGAACCATGAAGCAGCCCAAATCTGCAGAACTTGAGGACACTCAGCCAGCCTGTGCAAGCTCTTCCCTCATGCCTTCTAATTCTAGGTGGGAATGCTGATAAAACTGGAGAGAATGATGGCCTTACACATTGCAGGGCCTGGTGCTTCCCTTCCTCTCACCACCCTCACCATTGAGCTTTTTGCAATTCTTCCCTCTGGAGTTCAAAAACAAAATGAGCAGGTTGCCAGATAGGCTTAAAAACACATGAGCTGATTTTGTACCATCAACAAAACACATAATCTCATTCAGTGGAGGCTGGTGGCTCCTATTTCAGTGGGGCTGTGAATCCATTCTGGGTTCCAGTCAGAACCAGTCAGAACTCTAAAGTTTTGGGGACTGGGTTCAGCACCTTAGATGGCTCCTTTAGAGGTCTGACTGGTTCTGATTGAAACCCAGAGTGGATCCTCAGCCCCACTTAAATCAGAGCCTCCAGCCTCCACTGATCTCACTTAATAACTTCTGAATGACACTAGACAAGGGGCATGCATAATTTTCCAAGAACTTTTCTGACTCTTCTCCCCACAGTAGACTAAAGTCTGGTTTGAGACCTCATGTATTGCCAGATTCAATTTACAGGCCTTCAGTTCCTTTAACAAGATGAAGGCAAAAAGCCCATGTACACCATCCAATGGTCCTTCGAGGGATTGACAGGTGACAATTGTGATACATGAAGTTTCATATATAGCACTGTTGGGGGGGGGACCTACACTTGCGGAGTGTTCCTCTCAGATGTCATGTCCCAGATGGAACATGGCTACTCTATGGTGTTAGAAGTGGGCTGCTTCTGGAATGTAGGGTCTGGTGCAAGAGCAATTTTGTTTGCAAAGCTGGGAGGAGACAAAGCTGAATATGTCAAGGGCAGATCATGGATCTCACTTTTTCTTGAAGAATTCCTTCTATTCCATCTATGACCAAATCAGACTCTACTTTAAATGTTTGCCTAACAGCTATGTTGTCTTTCCATTCTTACCCTAGGATAGGTGCAGGGGGCCTAATACAGATTTCAAGCCCCCTTGTTCCCCATGCTAGTACTCTGATCTGGCCTGGGGCCCCTGTGCCTACTCTAGAGTAAAAAAAAAAGATGAAGCTGCTAGACTCACATTTAAAGTAATGTCTGCTTTGGTCCTTAGTTGGCAGGAAGGCCTTAACATTTGTGAGAAAGAACTACTTTCTACATGAAACCAGAGGGAGAGGTCATCCAACTTTTTGTTTTTCCTTAGACATGTAACCATGTCTACTGTTCTAATATGCTACATACAACTGCCTCAGGAAGATGACCCAATTCAGGGGCAGGAGTGTGAAGGACATTATGTTTTCCTCTTGAGTAATGGGTTCTTCTAGTTCAGGAGCTGAAGACAAAGCATGCAGCACGCCGTACAGCTACATTTTATAACACAGCACTGACGTTAAAAGTGTGTGTTTGCTAAAAGGACAATCACATGTCTCTAAGGAGACCTGCTCCTCAAAACTGTTGTGTGTTGTCTGCTTGAATGGTCAAGTGGAAAACAATGGGCAAAAAGAAAGAAAAAAATGTAGAGCGGAAGCATGCATAGCTGAAATATGTCATGTCAGACCTCTATCTCTTCTATCACCTAATTTTGCAGATCTCATTCTTACAAAGTAAAGCTTCTTGTTGTAGCAGCTACTCCTGCAAAGACGCTCTTTATTTTAGTTTTACAATCCAGGTGCTTGCAAGCTAATCTGTGTGGTTACATGCACTCAAAGCATGTGGATCGTGGGTCTCTCTCCTTGTCTGGATTGTGGTGCTTGACATAGCTCACAGAACAGGCAAGCGAAGGGCTGCTTGCAAATGTTTTATTAGGTTCAGCGATGAAGTTTAATTCTTTAATAGTTTGGATCTGGTTTAGAATCCACAAATGTCTGTATAATCTGGTTTTCCTATTGACAAAATGTCAGGGCATATCTAAAAAAATCCTGCTCATCACAACACCCACTGCGTTAGTGAATGCATTAATCTGGTTTGTAATGCTCAGCTGGATTTTGGACTTAAGCCTACAACAAGCCTTTATTCTGGATAAGCAGCTTTCTATCTAAAACTGGCAAATGGGGAATAGTAGCAGCTGATGAACGGTACAGGTGTATGGTCTTTGATTCCAGGGCAGCTACCAAAAACTGATGCATGGTCTAACCTATTTCCTTGTAAGTCACAGGTATACTTCTTCTTCCCAACACATATACGCATACATACATACATACATACATACATATTATTTTATCATTCACCCTGTTCTTTCAGGCTGAAGAAGAAAACACAGTAGGTTGATACCAAGGACGTTCTATATGATCTCTCCCATAGTGCAAACTCAGGTGTTCTGTTTACTCTAGGTGTGTTGGGTGTTGCTGGCACTGTAGGGGACCCTGGGCAGCATTTGGCTGGGCACTTTGCTGCTCCCCAAATCACTTCACTGCTACTTGACCTGGGCCGACTCATAGAAAAGGAGGCAGTAGCAGCATCAGCAAGTACCTACAGAGTGTGCATCCCCATCTATTGCATTTTAACAGTTCCTATTCTGCAGAGAAAGGGAAAACGTGAAAGGGGAAGTGTGTCTGTGCAGGAGTGTATGGACTGCAGTGGCCAAGTCTCGCTTTGCAAGACATAGCGATGGCCTCAAATTTGGATGGTTTTCAAAGGGGGTTAAACACATTCCTGGAGGAGATGGCTGTCTGTGGCTACTAGTCCTGATGGTTATACGTTACCTCTCAGAGGCAGTATGCCTATGTACACCAGTTGCTGGGGAACATGGGCAGGAGGGTGCTGCTGCATTCATATCCTGCTTGTGGGTTTCCTGTGGGCAGCTGGTTGGCCACTGTGTGAACAGAATGCTGGACTAGATGGATGCTTGGTCTGATCCCGCATGGCTGTTGTTACGTTCAAATTGGGGTACTGGTGCTGATTTCCTTTTCCTAGTTTCCAATACACCTTACAGTGGAGGCGCATAATCTCCTTCCCTCAATCCCACAATATAACAATACTGAGTAGCAGGGCCAGCACTGTTTCTGGTGTGTGTGTGTGTTTGTGTGTATAATTATAACCCGCAGGAGCATTTTCCCTCTTACACAAACACATGCCCTGGCTTGTTCCTGAGTGTAATTCGTAGTTCCAAATACATTCTAATTTCACTTCTATTTACCAGCTAAGTTGCAGTCACAAACACAGATATTGCCAAACATACAGGAGAACTAGGCTTATTCCAGGGGAGGCTGGTTGCGCCAATGTCAGTGGAACAGTGAACCTCTGGACTGGATTCATTGCCCCTCTGACATTGGAGCCACCAGCCTCCACTGGTTTATTCCTCCCCACTTTTCTTATTCATATGAGTAGAATCAGTGAATTTGACTGATTAACAGGGCACAATCTTATGCATGTTTACTTAGAAGTACATGACACAATATTGAATGGGATTTACTCCCACGTAAGTATGCATAAGATTGTAGTATTAATGGGTTAACTGACCTTACTATGGGATTAAAGATTACAACAGTAATCCACTTTAATGGCATATTTTTAAACATATTGTTCTTCTCTTTGTATCTCCCCCGCCCCCCAATGGAGAATAGCTTTGATATTCCTTCCGAAAGTTCTTTTAATTCCCCCCACTCCAACTGCACTTCTGCCTCTTTGAAATCAAAGGCACTTAAGTACTTAATTATACACTTAAGTGCCACTGATTGAACTGGGATTCAAGGACACCTAACTTTCTCTGGATGGCATCCTTTGTGTTAATTGTAAATTATTCCATTGTAGGTCCATTATATCTGGCAGATAGCTACTCTGTGTGCTGTCTCTTTGACAGATCGATCCATCCGTCTAGGCGTCCATCAATTTATCATGTTCCATTTTGATAGCTATCTACTCTTTCACTCATCATCTTTATGAGGTCTTCTGACATAAGGCTTTCTTGATGCATTAGGAAATGAATGAATGATTGGATGGGCTGGCAAGGGTGGGTGAGTGAATAAATGACAGGCTACTCCATGGATGTCTTTCCCTCCCTGCTGGTTCCCAGTACACTAGTAGCCACATTTTTTTAAAAAAAAAACCCCAATGTTTAGCTTCATCTTATAGAAGATCACTGTATATCCCATCACATGTGCTTGATATGGCTAAATTGTACAAAATGCTTACAACAGATTGTCTTTTGAGCAGACAGCATGTATCAATAGCAGCTTGTCCCATGCTTCCTAGAAGGGTTTGAGATCTCTGAAACTGCTGTTTTCTTTAGCCCCCACAGCTCTCGTGTGATTGTCTTTTAACAAAGCATCCTCATCATCACCCACACAAATGGCAAAAAACCATCCATTTCAAAATTCCAAGGTGGCAAACATAAAAAATGCTTTGGCATGCTAATCTCAGGCTTGGGGAAGCAATGGAATAAGAGACCGAACTCAAAAGTGAAACTACAGAGAGGGGAAGAATGTACAAAACAAGGGTGGGTTTCTCAAGCACATGAGCTTCATCACAGCATCAGGCATGCACCGTTTTAAACACAAGCAAGTCTATCGTTGTCATTAGTGTTAAAGGGACTTTATGTATTTGAGATTAGCAAAACAAAATTATTCACTTTTTAAGTTTACAAAGGTTTATCTTTTAAAAATCCATTTTCACAAACTCAGGCAAGATTGTGAAGTCTCCATTAGCAATTACTGATAATGTTTTAGTCATAATATGTGGCCTTACATCATGCTTTTGGGCAGGCCTGCACATCTAGTGACTCCCCCCCACCCCCAGCCCAATGCATTCCACCAGCCATACATGAAAACCAACCAGGAGCTTGACAAACCTCCTCAAACCTGCCTGAAGCAGGAGTGGGGGGACCCCATGGGGAGGGGTGTCAAATACTTGGGTCGTGAGATGGATTGGACTTGGTGGGGAACAAGTTATGTGGCCCTGCTTTAGGGTTCAAAGCACTTCACATCTTTACAATCCTATAATGTAGATCACTATTATTACAAACTCATAGTTGGCATCTGCAGCTGGCACCTAAGCAACTTTCCAGGGCTCACCGCCACCTACATGGTTTTGGCCCTCCTGCCCACTGGTTCCCCTAGTGTGGGCTTATCTGGCAGCAGTGGCCAGGTTTGGGAAGCCACCTGCCATTTTAAATTCCATAAAATGCCCTGAAGTACCTGATGCAGCATTACTCTGGGGTACTGTGGGAAATTTTCAATGGTTGGCAGCTTCCAAGGAACCAGCATTTGCCACCCTGAATGCCTGGGCTGGGACTGGGGGCGGTGGGGGGGGGAGAGGACACCAAACATGAGAAAGCTCCAGCGACTCTGAGGGGCTCCCTCAAGGCTGGTGCTGGCCTTGATTATATCCATATTTCAGAATGGAGAGAGAGGCTGAGAGACTTCACGAGGATCACCTAGTGGGTTCATGACAGAAGTGGCTGTGATTTGTCGCCATTCTTTTAAATCAAATTTAGGCTTCTCCTGTTCAGGGAAAAAAATAGGGTCACTATTTTTTAGTTAGGGTAACTTTGAATTTCTTCATACAATTCATCCTCCCCCAATTAGTGGAGGCCTCCATATCCATCCTCATCTCTGCCTTGATAAATTGTTTAATGGACAACATGACTCTACTAATAGCTTTCCTGAACAGAATTTATTGTCTTCGGCTCTCACAAAAATAAATTAGAGTTAAGAACAAAAAAGCAACTTTTAGCATATTTGTCTTCCTGCAATTATCCAAGTTCTCCTAAGCCCTCACAGTTTTTCTGGGCAGCTACAACTATGAATAGGCTCAGCTCAACAATAGGGATGTTGGAGAATTCTGCCGCCGACTCAAATGAGACCGGATTCTTTGGAATTCAGCCTCCAGAATCCGTGGCGGAATGGCTTAACTTACCTCCAGCTCTGGAGGATTTTCCGTGGACTGGCACTCCGGCTCCATAGCGTTTGTAATACGGTAATGGTGGCTGCCATTACCGTATTCCTGGGAGAAATACAGCTGCAAATGGCGTCCAGTATGCCATTTGTGTCTGTGTTTTTCCCCGCAATAGGCTAAACACAGACGCAAATGGAGAATTGGACTCCACTTGAGGCCATAAAAAACAGCGCTTTACAGGCGCAAGTGGGGCCCACTACGCCATTTGTGGCTGTATTTCTCCCAGGAATACAGTAATGGTGGTTGCTGTTACCATATCACAAATGCTACGGAGCCAGAGTGCAGCTCTGTGAAAGCCTCCGGATGTGGAGCCACTCCGGAGGATTCCGGGGGGGTGGGGAGAGGAACAGATCCTCCCTCCTGCGGACACTCCTGTGGACCGGAAGGTAGGGAATCCATCCATCCCTACTCAACAATGAGAAAGTAAACAAGATGTTTACTCAGTATGCCTGCGGTATATATATGTACGTGTGTGTGTCTGTTCCTTTGGGGAAATCTGTGAAGACTGGTACTTTAAAAAACAACAACTCTGGATTTGATGTCAATAGTTACCCTATTTTTTCCCTGAACAGGGGAAGCTGAAATTTGATTTGAAATAAAGCAGAATGGCTACACATTTTGACATGACTCCCAGTATAAGTTCTTCATTAATTTCAATAAGCTTTGTAACACGCCCCTGTAAGGCCGAACTTTCCCAATCTTCTCCTGTTCGAAAGCACTTAAGCACACGCAGAAGTCTTGTTAAATCATAGGAATTTATCTGTGCGCTTATTTGCATTGGCTGCTGAAGGCTACAAATCACTTCCTTAGTGTAAAAGGGCAAACATGGTTTGACCTGCATCATCAACCTATAATGCCTTCAGTCCAGAAGTGGCCTGGTGCTGAACAAACGTGCATGTTTCTTTGAAGTGGATTCCCATTTGCATTTAGATGTAGATCTGTGGTAACAGCTGAAACGTATACATGCCTACTCAGAACTAGGTCCCACTGGATTCAATGAGCCTTACTCCCAGGTAAGCGTGAATAGGAATGCAGCCAAAGATGGGAACAGCTAGTCTGGGAATCAAGACTGGCTATCTTCACTGCATTGACCCATATATGCATGCACAACCTGCGCTGCAGAAATGTACCTACGTGTTTTATTCTGCTAATCTATATGAGTTTCCTTGATTACCCATGAGCAGTAGAATTCCATAGAAGTTTGTGAGAAGCAAGCAGTTTTCCATATGCCCAATTTCCCTACAGCACATGAAAAGTGCTCCCTGTAACAGGGTGAATGTTGTAGCTTGAAAAACACTCGCATTGAACATAAAACCCACCACTTTCACCTTCTTCTCTATCGTAGTTTATGCAAATATTTAAAATATTGTTCCCCAAGCTTTAAGGGATGGGAGGAAAACCCAACCAAAACAGATTAGCTGCATTAATGTGATAGGACAGTCACAGCTATGAAATTGTACAGGATGGGAAAACAGAATCGGAAAAGAAGTGCTTGAACAAGTCAGTTTCCAAACAACTTTTAAGACAACTTTGATGCTAAAGATATAGATATAGTTTAAATATTTATTTTAAAAAATGTTCATGCAGTGGTTAAATTGCCATAATACATGTTGTTGCTTTTTGTTTGTTTGTTTAAAGTGGCTTCTTAATTTTTGCTTCTTTGTTGTTTTGCGATAGCAAGCTTAGAATTTTGTCCCTTTAACTTCATTTTAAAAGCAATGTATTATAGCATGATTTATCAACATATGGCAGGTGGAAGTTGACACAAATTATAATGAAAATTAAAAGAGTCATTTATGCAGCAGGCGATTCTAATTTAAGAAACATTTATTTGCAGGCTTTAAAAATGAGGGTTTAGAATCAAATGGATTTAAAATGAAAGTTTTAACAACTGTTACCTTTTTCCTGCAGCCATTCCTCTACAGGCCGGTTATATTTGAAGGGGATTTTCTGTTTTACCAATTGGAACGCAGTATCAGTGTTGCCTTTAAAGTTTAAAAAACAGCTTAAAAACAATCTGAAAAGTCAATGAAATTGTTAAAAAAACATCCTAGGTTTGTTACTTTGCTTTTATTTATGAAGATATTAAAACATGCATAATTGTGAAGATGTATATTTAGTCTTCCTTTAGTGTGGTAGAGAACAGTTAACCTTCCATTTCCTGGATTCTAGAAGGTCAGGGGCTTAAAACCGTAAGACAAAGATGGTCCCTTTCACATTCCTGGTATGTTTGCCACTGATGGGCAACTGTGACAAAAAAGCCCAATTCAGAGAGGTGTACAGTTGTGTAAGGGAACAAAGTGTGTAGGAGTCATGGGGCTGCACACTGGCCCTACCCCTTCCACTCCTCCACATGCTTAGAACTGGCCTCCCCACAATTCAGAACCTGGGATTATCAGGGTTCCAAATTGTGGGGAGGATTCTAAGCATGTTCACCAGAACACACTGAACACACATTCTTCTAATCGTGTAGCTGAGCCCAATAGTTTTATTTAGTCTCGTGTAGCAGAGTGGTAGGCGGCAGTATTGCAACTGAAACTCTCCCCACGACCTGAGTTCGATCCCAGCGGAAGCCAGGTCTCAGGTAGCCGGCTGAGGTCGACTCAGCCTTCCATCCTTCCAAGGTTGGTAAAATGAGTACCCAGCTTGCTGGGGGAAAGGTAGTCACGACTGGGGAAGGCAATGGAAAACCACCCCGCTATAGTCTGCCATGAAAACGCCAGTGAAAGCAGCGTCCCTCTAGGGGTCAGTAATGACCCGGTGCTTGCACAGGAGGAACCTTTCCAACTACGTGTGGTCTCAGTTCAGTTCAGGACCAGTGTGGTCTAGAAGGGGAGGATTAACCCCCCTCTCTGATTTTCCCCCAAAGTTCACAATATCATGAGGTGGGTCTTAAAAAAAGCGAGTGAAACCTCCATTGGAGTTGAGATTCTCCCCTTTTCCCCCCTTTGGGGAAAATGTGGGGGAGCTTAATCCTCCCCTTCCAGAATGTGCTGGTCCTGATCCAAATTGGGACCATGAGCAGTTACACATGCAGTTACACCAGAGTAAATGGAACTATCAGACTCAGCTACACACTATGCAATTAGCGTAATGTGTAGTTTGGCCTAGCGGATCTCCCTTCAGACCTTCATACTTAACGCACGGTGGTCTCCAGTGGGAACAGGGAACTTTGGGGTGTGGCTTCAGCACACGGCCTCACTGCCCTCTCACATTCATGGCAAATGCCTGAAGAAGGCTATGATTAACCTAGGGCTGTTCTATCTATACAGATCTAGTTCCCAGCATTCTGTCACACTCTACCAAGAGCTTCAGCTACTGGGCAGTATAGAAATGAAATAAATAAATACAAATACATACATACATACATACATACATACAATGACCAAGAAATCTAATGCAGGGTGGGAGTGCTATTCTGATGGGAGAAGGCTTGCTTTCCTATGGGTGGGGTCACCAGGGATATATTTAGTCTCCATCCCATACTTTCTCCTGATCTGCCTCTGTTTTCTTGAGTCTCAGATTAGGGGTAGTTTTGGCTGTTTTACTTCGGGCTGCAGGTAAGGGATGGTATGTTTGAATGCTCCCCTGTGTAAAAATAAACAAACCTTGCCTACAGGCAAAACATACTAACCCAGAACCATCAAAGAAAAAGTTTCTACCCCTACCCACTCCCTTGTCCTGCAAGTAGTTTTCCAGCTGTGGGGAGATGTTTACATGGGGAACCATTTCAAAATGTGACTCTTGGTTGCCATTTGAAGTGCTGCAATCCATTTGGCTACCTCAGGACCCCACTGCCTCATTCCTACCATATTCTGCTGCATGTCTAGACCAGGCCTTTCTCTCTCTTCCTCAGATGTGCCAGGTTTCCTTTAATGTGAATGCTCTTGTCACAATAAAGTGATGGTGGAGAGCGTAGATATTGCAGTGGAACAGAAGATGTCTCTGCCTCATTTTAGGCAAACTCTCCCCTGCCCCCCCCCCGCCCCACGGCATAGTCCACCCCAGTCAGCAGAGTCCCCTGACCATTGCGGAAACATTTGGGGGGACTGGGGAGAGGAGGGGTCTGGAAGTCCAGCTTCTGCCTGCCTTCTTTCATGGGTTGATATTCGGATGAAAGCATAGGCAGATGTTACAGTAGAAGCAATGATGAAGCACAGACCAGAAGCAGAAAGGAATGTAGGACATTTCTCTTCTGAGGACATCCAAGCAGGACTGAAAGCACTTTCACCAAAAAGATGCTGAATCATTTCCCTTCTTCTCTTCTAAATGTTATGTTATTCATTTATTATATTTTTAGCCCATCCAATAACAAATGCAGTCTGTGCTGGTTACACAATAGAGTTCTTTCCATTTGTCCTCGCAGCCACCACAACAAACCAGCATGTGTTGTCTGTCTTAAGACTGAAAAGGGCCAGCCCAAGGCATTTTGCTGCCTGAGACAAAGGACAAGATGGCGCCCCTTTCCATTCCGGGTACCGAAACCGACTGAACTGGCACTTGAACCTTACTTCAACACTGGTAACAGGATAGAGTCCTCCATTGCACCTGAGGGAAGCAGGCTAGTTTAGAGGATGCAGAACAGGCTGTGAGGCACACACAGCTTTGTCCTCCTAAGAGAATGTCTGGGGGGCTACCACTGCTGTGTCTTAGCAGCAGCTGCCGCCTGAGGCGGTTACCTCACTCTGCCTAACGATAGGGCTGGCCCAGGCCTTGGGATGCAAGGGACTGCCTTTGCAATCCCATTTCCCAGGTTCAGCTCAGCCCTTGAAGCCTGGCTGTTCTGCTCGTGGAATGCCTCCGCACAGAACGGCAGTCTTATGCTGACAGGCTGACAGAACTTTGTCTGGCAGCAATTCATATTTGATTTTGAGCTTAAGCAGCCTCAGCAGTCATTTTGTATTTGGACATCAGGCCTGTTTCTTTACATTCAGACATGAAGCAGGGCTGCAGTCTGGCAGATTCAGCTTAAAACATCTCCTGCTGGGACATTTAAAAAGTGAACGCTATGTGGTGGGGTTGGAGCAAAGGGCAGGGATCAAGGGCAGTGAGCTGTGAAAACTGCTGCCGGCTGGCTGCAGGGAGATGGCTGAGCCAGTTCAAAAAAAATAAGTCTTCCCTGATCAGGCTCTTGCTGTATTGGAAAAGCTTGTTCACAGGTGTGTGCCATTCTATCCATGGCTGTTACAAATATCAGTCTCTTTGAAGAAATAGTTAATTAAGCACTGCAGATGTACATCGCTGTACTCTCTGCTGTACTTGTACTTCAGGCTCAGTGTCAACCCAGCCCTGCCCTAGAGTTTCTGCCATCAAGGGGACAATCCTGTACATCTTTAGACAGAAAAAAATCTGACAATTCCCAGCATTCCCCAGCCAGCCATGCTGGCTGGGGAATGCTGGGAGTTATAGGAACTTTTTCTGTGCAAACATGCATAGGATTGTGCCTTAAGACTCAAAAGGCAATGTCAAACTGTGGAAGTATGCTCTGACAATCATGTTGACACTGGTTGACACTATAGCACATTCGTAATATAGGACGTTGCCTATGGTGTACAGTTACCTGAAAGGATGTAACCAGCAAACTGGAATAATTTGAATTCTAATAATAAAAAAAAGTTCAAGAATGCAGTTTCTCAATCCACTTCACTCTGAAATCCCTCCACTGACCATTCCACAGGACAATCCTGGAATAAGTGGTTGGAGGATGGATACCCCAAAGTCATTCCCTTTTTTTTATATGTATGTTACAGATGACTCGAGGCCTATTCAGCACAAGGACTGGAAGAAAGACACAAGGAGGAGGAATAAATTCCAAGTCTGAACCTGCATACACCAGCTTACATGGGCAGAAATATAACATGCACTAAAAATATGCATGCATAGAGAATGCAGATGTCCATACAGAAATTGTGGAAAATATGGTACCAAAGAGAATCAACTGTTCTTAGCTCTTCATGAGATTAAGTCTTCAGTAATATTTGTGATTTGACCAAATATAAATAGTGAACCAGGTCTTCAAGGGCGTTTTGGCTTACAACTTCCATCATCCCTAGCCAGCATAGCTGATGGTGAGGGATTATGGGAGTTGTAGGCCAAAACATCTAGGAGGCCACCAGTTGCCTACCTGTTTTATTGGGCAAAACTCTCACGGACCTTAATGGGAACTCAATAGCTGCAGAACAGAGGGGAGTGAAAGCTCAGTGGCTGTGGTACAGGACCTGGTTTACATGCAGACTTTCTCAAGTTAAATCCTTGGCATCTCCAGTTAAAGACCTCAGAAGACAAGGCTTGAAAAGACCCATGACAGCCTGAGACCTTGGAGACCTGTTGCCAGTATGACTGGACAGAACCGGGCTAGCTGAAACAGTGGTCTGAAATAGAGTAAGGCAGCTTCAGATATATCATCTTTCCCAAGGAATTAAAGAAGTGAGAAAGAATAAGAAAAAAAATGTGAGAAAAGCCATGGATAGTTAGAAGACTTGTTGATCTTTTTCCAGCATCCTTCTTTCAAAGAACAGTAAAGAGATAAAGAATGCAATTCTCAAATGGTGACAATATACTGTCACATCCAGGGTAGTCCCTTCCAGCAAGAGGAGGTAAGCAAAGGTATATGGATCAAAGTGGTAGGTGCAGCAAAGGGCTGGATGCACCCGATCTTGTCTGATCTCAGAAGCTAAACAGGGTCAGCCCTGGTTAGTACTTGGATGGGAGGCTTCCTGGGAATCAGGCTTCCTGCAGTGAGCAGGGAGTTGGACTCGATGGCCTTGTAGGCCCCTTCCAACCCTATGATTGTATGATTCTATGATGAAGAGGATGAAATGTGATTTGAAGCAAACTGTGTTAGATGGGCCATGTGGGTGGGAAGAGAAGGAGGTAGAGACAGACCAATCTGTCAGTTTTGGTTTCTCTGAGTTGGTCATTTTTCTAATCTTAAATTCAGCTTGTCCCCAACATTGGTTTTTTTCCCCCAATCTGAAGTTCATTTTATCTGAAACTTTGAGACTTATTTTTTAAAAGTTTCCATGAAAAGCCATATGCCTTTTTGTGTGCATTTCTCCTAATTCCTGCATTCTATGCACCACTTTGCCCAAGATGCACTTTTTCACAAGCAATTTTCTTAATATTTTTGAACTGTATACACACTTTTGTGTGCCCACTCCCCCTAAGACATGCATTTTTGTATGCATTCTTCACTGGAAAGCATCACTGCCATATTCAGAGAAGTGCCCATTTTGAAGGATAACTGAATTTCGGTTCACTTACCAGTATCACAGTATCGTGTCGAAAGAGAAAAATTAGGTAAGTTCACATTAAAATGCAAACCAAACATTTTTCTCTCCTATTCCTAGAAGTAAGTAGTAGGACCAAAGAGACTCAGGATGATGAGGAGAGGATGATGAGAAGAACAGGCAAGAGCTGGAAGGATGAGGAGGGTCTGTAGCTGCACACCTGTAAGTGGCTTCTGGGCCCTTAAGAGCGGTCACTGAATTTTGCCTACAGAGGAATTTGAAGCAACATCAAAGGGTCTTCAAGAAAAACATCTGAGGAATTCTGAGGGATGCTCAAAGGATTCATACAAGGTCAGCAAAATTTCTCAGTGATGTTTCACGTATCCCTGTAAACCCAATGAAAACCATCTGTATTTATAGAATTGGGTGGGCAGGAAGAAGAAAAGCACTGCCCATTTTTTCACAATGGCTTCTGGTAGCATGACTCTGGCCTCCCCTTCCTCCCTTGGAGAAGAAGCACAACTCAAAGCTCCTGTTCTGGCTCACACACAGATATTCAAGGCACATGAGATATTCGGCAAAACATGATAGCAACATTCACCTATCATGACAAAACATTAATATCTGCAGGATGCTTCCTTACCTCCCTCCACCCCCTGTGCCAGCCCACTGAGAAAGTGTATTTGATTTTAGAGGCTTTGGGTCATGAGAAAATCAAACTGAAAGAACTCCAGAGGAATGGATGCAGAGCAAGAAGGAGCCTTTTTTGTCTGAGGAGCGGGATAAAAATACAATAAATAAAATAAAATAAAATAAATGCTGATAAGGGTGAGTGGTGGAACTAGCAACAGAATTCATCAGGCAGGTTCTGCGCACCCCTAGTAAGACAAGGAATTCATATGAAGGGGAAGTTAGTATAGGGATAGGAAGCAGCAGGAAGGAATCATGATAGGAAGGATCCGGGCTGGCCCTACCATTAGTCAATTGCCTCAGGCAGAAGAAGCTGGAGGAAAATTCTTCGATGATCCTCCTGAACTCCCTGGCAGTTCTCTTCCATTGGAGGACAGAGCTGTCTATCCCTCACAGCCTGTCCTGAGCCCCCTAAATGTGCCAGTTCTGTCAGGGGTGGTGGAATGCACTATCCCATCACAACTGTTGAGGTAAGTTTCAATTGCCATTCTAGCCAGCTTCTCGATGAAGGATGAGGAGGAGGTGCCATATTCACCTCAGGAAGCAACACATCTTGGGCTGGCCCTGGGAAGAATGAGACCAAAAAAAACACAAAAAACAAATCTGGCACAGCTAATTGGGCCCCTAAGAATCATCGAGACCAGCAGAGGAGCAATGGCATCAGGGGCTGAGGTCCAGAGTTCAAACCTGTCCACTGCGACTGGTCCTGATAGCTTTCTCCAGTTGCGTAAGAGGGAGTGTACACAGCTCAAAAATTAAAACAAAAGGGGAATATTTAGGGATGGGCAAAGGAGTGATGGAGGAGCTTGCCAAGATTCTCCATGCATCAGCTCACTGCTTGTCTCTCCTCAATTTGCACTCATGTTTGCGAGCGCTGTTCATTTTGCGCGAACGGGGAAATTGTGCAGAACAAACAGCTGTCAAACATGAAAGTTGGGCCAGCATTTCCCAAATGTCCGAAACTATGCAAATTTCTCCCACAGACTAAAGTGTGGGTGATTTAAAATGTGCCAGTTTTGAGAAAGTTGTGCATTTTTCAAGTATATATTTTGAGGACATGAAGGCGAGTTCTGGAATTTGTGAACATTTTCAGAGAAAATGTGCTCCCATTCATGTTAGGATTCTGATCAGGGCATTTCGGAGTGATTTGCAACATGAAACAAAAATCTCATACAACCCTGCTGTTCTTTCCCAACTTCTTCCTGGATGTCCCACCCACCAATGAGGATCTTGGTCCTTCTGATTTGTAGCCCCTAGACAGTAATCTGGATCTGAAGATATCTGCAGACTGAAGACGTCCCCTCCCATTCATGGTTTGTGCATTGGAAAATGACTTAATGAATTCTAAGGGACTGGCGTTTATGGCTCTATTACCTACACTTTGGAAAGCCACGGTAAAGAACAAGATAGTGGAGCAGCTAGGCATGCACAGAAGGGAATCTAGTTGACCAGTCCCAAACACATTTACTTAAAGTCCTGTTAATGTTCATTCATTTTACTTACACTGAAACATGTACAATACTCCTGTGCAAGACATCTAACGCTACAAGTAAACTTGAAGAACCTGTTTCAAGCAAACCCTAGACCTTCTTCCAAACCAGGAAATGTGTTCCTAGTCTCTACCACATCTTTAAAGTTTTTGATTTTAAATTTATGTTTATTTTTATTTTATTATTATTGTTGTTATTTTGGTTTTTGCAGAAAGCATCTTTCAATGTTAAAATATACATCAAAATATCATACCTTTAAAAACTAGGAAGAACCCCGAAGGACATTTGAAAATTCAAAGATGTTTAAACTGCAACATTAGCATCTTTTCATGTTCCTTTTTTAAAAAAAATTCATTTATCTCAACCATTATTCAGAATACTTTAAGAACATGTGCATGAGAATGTGTACATTTCCATACTTCATGGACAAGAGTGAGTTAAAGGACAAGTTTCTCATTATCGCTGTACACATAAAATATTCAGTGAAGAAAGAAAGAGTACCAAGTGCAAAAATCTCATTCATTAAAGTATGCTTTGTGTTCCAAATTATTATTTTTTATGAGGCAGCTTTGATGAAAATAACACAGACTTCATCAGGGAGCAGTAACATTTCTACAGAAAAATTCCATTCAACCATAATTCATAAAACTACTTTATAGTTAGGCTGGGCTTCTTAAGAGAAACAAATTCACAGCTCTGGCACTGCTGGCAGCCTCAGAGTATATGATGACCCCTGAAGCACACCTTTAAGAAACAACCACCAGCTCTAATGAACATTCAGTCATTTATATTTTCTGAGCCAACATCTGATTCTTGGCAGAGAGAACAGGCATAAATGGAGTGTCTATACGATAAAGTAAAACCGAGATGGAATCTTCACATGTAAGTGGAAAGACTGCATAGACAGCACATCATTCATTACATAATATATCCCTTAATTTAGTTTTGCTACTTGTGGCCTATTACCCGCCCCTTCAAATAATCCATTTATCCATTGTATCTTGATACAAAGCACATTGTGAGGAAATAAGAACCATCGATTTCACTGAGAGATATGTTCAGGCAATATTATTTAGAATTTGGGTGTAAGACATCACAACATCTTCCACCAGATCTAGAAATGGAAGAATAGATTGGACCCATCAGTCTCTATGAATTTTGATATTAACATTCAGAGAGCTTCAGCTATGGGGCCTTATAGCAATGTAATTAACAACAACAACAACAACAACACCGAGTTGAATTGAAGGAGGTAGTTCTACCTCTGCCTTACATATGGGCATCAGATATAGATATTCCTCTAAATGTTACTTCAGAAGCACAAAAAGTAGATGTCCAATGCAATCACCAGTGCTCCCTCCCCCCGCCAGCACTCAATATACAAAGCCATCCTGATGAAAAATAATTTTGTTTATTGCACATGTGATTCGTATGACCCTGAGCTCATTCTCATGCTGCCTTTCCTGGCCAACATAAAAATGCAACTGCTTATATGAATAGTCTACTCACAAGACCAGTATAATATCAAAAGAAGGAACTTGTAGGACATTAAAGATCCTCTTCTATAAACCAGAAAATTAATCAGTTGGTTTTGTGACTTATTGCATCTGGTTTAACAACAGAATAATAATCACTTTTTCTGTGACCAGAGGAGGAGCCACGGGCTCAAAGGAACCCTCTTCCCTGACATTGCACTGCTTGCTTGAGTAAACTAGGTGCACAAGCACATGTTGCCCAGAAAAGAAGTCTATGAACCAGTTCTTTCACTCTGCTAACCAAACGAAATGTCAAAGGCTTAAGATCTTATATCTGACTTGGCACAAACAAAATAAAACAAAATAAAAATAAAATAAAAACAACAGTATCAAACTCAATAGAAAATAGATTCACCAAGATATACACAATACATTTTGTGCCACAAGGAATAAAAGACAGGGTGAGGAGGCAAGACAAGAGACAACAGAAAGACAGACCAGGGCAGGGCTGGATCCAGATTTATGCTGGATTAACTGCCCTTTCCTTCCCATGGCAGCCCCTCCAGCCTCCTGAAAATGCTACAGAGAGAGTCAGGAGAACCTGCTGAATGGGGTGACATGTAGAAGACCCCCCCCAACTGGGCAGGGGGACCTCCAGGAGTGGGGAAGTTCCTCTCATGGAAGGCAGATCCTGGAACCAACCCTAGTTTTCATTACACATGATAACTACGATGGCCAGGTTTAGCTGCTGAATCAAGATTTTTGTCTGCTCATGCTTTTGTATCCAGCTAAAGTAAGGAAATGACATCAATTTGGAAAGACCATCCATGCCTAGTTCTGGGGCAGAATAACTACTGCCTAAAATGTTCCAGAGAAACTTTTCAGAGAAACCATGTTTTGGAGGTCTCTTCACAGATGAAGATTTGACAACCAAAGCAGCTTGACCAGTGTACAAAGCTGAGTAAGACTTCTAGTGACCAGGAGGTGGTGATTCACGGCCCTGGATAGCCCCTCAGCCCCTTACAGAGGTAGAATTAAGCAACGTTAGTAAATATATACAAATGTACTTAAGTTGCATGAGCTATAGCGGTTGCAGAATTTACCTGCCTTATTTCCAACTTTCTTTTTATTACCATTACACAACATTTTTTTAACACAGAGAACAAGCCACCCTTCTCTACACTCAGTAATCAAAATGAATGTTATTTCAGGAAATTATCATTATTATGGTCATGATTACTATTATTATCTTGCATTTTATCATGTCTACCTCACTTTTAGCATATATTTGGCTTCTCACCAGTTGTATTGCTTCATTTATCTCATTAAGCATTTCACAAATGGATCAGAATTTTCTCCTCCTACACAACTCACAGTTTGTTTTCATTCTTATTCTTATTATTTTCTTTTTTTTAATTAAAATTAAACAATAACCTCCATCCAAACAGACTTTATTCCATTAGGCCAGTTTCTAAACCAAAAAGGGTTCTCAAGCCACAGAAATAAAAGAGCAATTTGGACACTGACAAATGTGGCATCTTGATCCAGACACCAGTAATGGTGATGTACTGCTGTTAAAAGCAAACCAGAGTGGCTCAAAGGTTCCAGTAAATTGCAGTAGGCAGAAAGAAAGCATTTGCTTCCTGGTGGAATATTATTAATACAACCTGATAAGTTGTCAAGTCCTTGAAGATGCTGCTAATAAGAATGCAGTAGAAGAAAGAAAAATAATCTGTCCTAAATTAACAAGAGAGGTAGTGAAATTTGGCATCCAAGAAAACAAAAGTAATGCTTACAGTGGCTGAAGCCTGAAGAGCATTGGTTTAAAAGGAGAAGTCTGACTAATCAACAGCTGCGGGCAAGAGTATGTTGTATGTAGGCAGAGATGGCCATTCATTTACATGGCTTTAAAGGGGGATTTAATTTGAGCACACTCCGGGAGAGGGCGGAGGACAGGAAGGCCTGGCATGCTATGGTCCATGGGGTCACAAAGAGTCGGACATGACTGAACAACAACAACAAAAGGGGGATTTGACTAATTCATGAAGGAAATGTGTGTGAACAGCTTTTAGCCTTGATGGCTCATTGAAACCTCTATGTCCAGAGACAGTATGCCTCTGGATACCAGTTGCTGGGAGGCAATAACATGGGAGTTCTACACGCTTCATCCAGACCTTGCCTTCTATAAAGGGTCTTGCCAGTGGAACTGATCCAGCAGGTCATTTCAGGGATGTCACAAGCATCTGGCTGGGGCTCAAAGCCCAGCAAGAAATTACCACCTCGCCCCCCCCCATGTGCCAATCCTCAAATCGCTCTGCTTGCCCAGCTCAGCACACACCAAGCCAGGCAAGTGTGCAGATACCCATTTCCTCACTGAGCCACCATTTTGCAGCTCAGCCTTGTTTATAGAAGTCCATCTACAGCCATAAAGGGGTCATTTCTGCAAGATTACAGGTGCAAATGGGCCATTTACATCTGTAATCTTGCGTAAATGGCTGCTTTACAGCTGCCATTTGTACAAATGGACATTTACGACCAAGGGGGAGCTGCCAGTTTTTCCACAAAATGGCAGCTTGTCCAGGAAGCAGGTGGCTGCATGCCACTCGCTAGGTGCTTGCAGACTGCCCAACTCAGTGGGCAGTGCAGTGAACAGGGGCAGGCAGGCAGCGGGGGTCCAGCAAGCAGCATGGAACCCCAACCCATGAGTCCACCCATCCCTAGTAATTTCCACTGGCAGAATGGGGCAGGAGGCAATTTTCACCAATTCTCCCTCTCTACATGCAGTTCTCTATGCCCTCCGATGGCTTGGAGGTTTAAGGGACCCTCCAGAACATCATGGGAAGTAGGGATGCGCAAACCCACCCCCTTCTGGGTTCTCCAGGTGCCCCCCCCAGCTCCTTCCCCTGCTCACCGTTCCCTGGACCACACTCGAGCCCCTCACGGGCTCGTTGAGCAGGCCTCATGCACCCTGGCGGCCTCGGTGAGCTCTGTGGTCGCCATTTTTTGAAAAATAAAATGGTGGTTGCACAAATGCACATATTTGCATATGTGTGAATATGCACATTGGCAAAAATGTGCATTTTCATGCGTACACAAATTTGCACATTCGCAAAAATGCACATTTTTGCACATGAGCACATGTGAGCATTTTGTGATCACCATTTTACTTTTCAAAAAAATGGTGACCGCAGAGCTCGATTAGGCCCCTGGGGTGAGTGTGGGCTGCTCGTGGAGCATGGGCAGGGGGCAAGCGGGGCTTAGGAGTGCAGGTGTGGTAGGGGTTCTGCTAGATTACCAGACAGAATCGGACACCCGTGCCATCCCTAATGGGAAGTGGTTTCCCATTAGGCTGCATGGATGGGTGTGTGTGTGTGTGTGTGTGTGTGTGTGTGTGAATTGGCAAAAACCAGCCCCACTTCCCACTGGCTGGAGCATCCAAAGCACAACTCCACTCAGGAAGGGCCCTGGCTGGCGGGAGCAAATTCTGGATCCAACCCACTGGCTTCCTGCCCTGCTTTTGGAAGCATCTAGCTGGCCCCTGAGAAAATAGGATGTTGGACTAGATTAGCCTTTGGTGTGATCCAGCAGGGCTCTTATGTTCTAAGGCCCCACGGTATTGCAGCCAAAACACAATTTGGGGGAGTTTAAATTAGGGGTTGTACTATTCAGTACTATTCAGCATTACTGTTTTTTGCTGTTGGCTTTACACTGAGTGACCCAGTGGTACAGTCATGATCCCCCCCCCCCGCTGCCGCTGCCTCCTCCATGAATCCTTATCAGACAGTGATCTCGAGCCTCCTGAGCCAGATGTTCCCAAGGAACAAGCCATTTTCTGGGTCTGACCAAGGAGCTCCTAGGCTCTTGGGAGAGATGGCTTCAGAGCTTCTCCCTCGAAAAGTGGACAGCTCTGCTGCTGAGCCAGAGGGGGATGCTGAGCCACTACCCAGCCCCTGAGGACACTGGTGCCTGAAGATACAGGCTAAGACCATGACCAGGCAAAGGAATGCTTGCTTGCAAAACAGTAAAATAAAAATTGTCTCCTCAAGAGTAAAGGCCTCCTCAGCAGCAAGGCCCTCCTTATGAGTAGGGCATTTGCCAGAAGGCCTGTGACCAACTGCAGCTGAGTCCTGGGTAGGTCCCTGGGAGTTCAGGGTACAAAAGCCTTCAGTTGAGACTTATTAACTGCTGGTAACAATGTTGTTCTACTAGCTTTAGTATCTTGTACCTTTGCCCTTGTTCTATGACTGGATCTGCATGCTACTCACCTTTGGACTCCTGGTTGACTCTGCTTCTTGGACTCCATTGTGTATCTGACTGCTTATCTGTGTTTGTACCTCGGCTTCAGGTTTCTCTTGAAGCTCTCTTGCCTGGTAAAAGCATGCCTTTTACTAACTACTCCTGACTGGAACTGCTCTTGCTGGGCTGATATCCCTGTGCTTGACCTTTGCCTCTTTATTGACTTGCCTTTGGATTGCCCCTTACTTTGCCCTAATGCTCAGTGTGACCCAGCCAAAGTAGGACAGCTACATAAGGAGTGAATGGCAGAGTTGGCACGTGAACCCAGGTCTCTGGGATTCAACTTTATACTCAAACTGCAGTAAGACAGTGGTTAAACATATTGTCTCACACCCCTCCTATTTCAAGTGCTACAAAGGTCAAGACAGCTATATGTAATATGCTTATTTTAGAGGAAGAAAGCACTGGAGACTTATAGTGTCTTCCTAAGAGCTTGTTCACTTACAAGTGTATAGGATAAACAGGCATTACAGGACCACAGAAGCAAGCACACAGGCAAAGAGTGGTCATTTCAAAATCAATATCAGCTCCCCGGAATCCAAAGTCCATTCCAGTTCCCCACATAAGCCAAAGTAGTGTTTTTTTATTATTATTTCTCAAGCCATCTCTTAAACAAAACTGGGTTCAGTTCTGCTTGTAACCCAAACATGCATACCAAGATCACCTATATGAAAGCATTTTCACAAATAGCCCTGCCATATGAAAATTAATAGATCCACAAAATGCCACTATAAGGACTACAATGACTTCTCTTTAATTAATGTTTGGGATAGTCCTATGGCCACTTGGATAAATTAAGTTGCAACTTATAAGAAGTTTGGACAAAGGACCTTAACTGAGTGAGAGTTGAGCCATGTTCCATTTATATGCCATCAGTGTATGGACTGTTATTCAATTGATTTGGGAGTTTACATACCTCTCCCTTACCACCCTAGGTTTTGGAACTTCCCTGAATCTTTCATAGTAGGCTTGCATTGGGTACTGAATAGTTCAAGACTGGGAAAAGCTTTCCAAAGCCTAGGGAGAAGACCAAAAATACAGAAATATAATACCATCAAGATAATATCTCTACACAACTCAATGCCCTTAAAATCCACATTCGCACTTGTGTATGTTCTGTCATCACTGTCTCCTTTCACAAAGAGGCACAGGCCACATAATATCAGGATATCTACATGTCATGGTTGGCTAGCGCATGAGTGTTCATACCTGGATGTTGGGTGGTTGGGAAGCTAGGAATGGCAGAGCTGTGAGGTAGGGGACAACAACAAAAGTTATCTGGTCCAGTCAAAGCCAAACTCTCCTATCTTCAGTATGTTTTTTAGGCCTCTGAGCACTATTACTGCACTTCTATAATGGATGGTGATAATGTAGCTCCATTTTGAGCAGTGGTCTTAAGAGGACTCCTGGATGGTGTTGCTTCTCCATAGGACACTAGTAGAAACAGGGAAGGCCTAAGACAGTCTACAACTATCTTCATTGTATACTACCATGATTTGAATCCCACCCATCAGTTTGCAGCGTATCATGGAACACAGTATTGCATTTTCAGGTTTGCCCCGATAATGCTGTTTCACTTGTTATTCCCTGTGAAGACTACTTTATGTTCAAGCTGTTTTTAATCTATCTTCAAATGAGCTTTTATAAAGGAAAATTGAACCATCAAATAAGAACTGATAGCCTTGCAAGAATTTGTTAAGTCCCCTAGTTTTTATCCTAAGTTTTCCACAGACCTGTCAGGATAACCTACTTGTGCTTCCATTTTCTCCCACTGTAAAGGCTTCATTAAGGGACATTAACAGAAGAGCAAACTATTTTCATTATTCAAGTTTGCTTCAGTTCCAAGCTATTTGTCCTCTTTCTCACAGCATTCCTTGTTCAAAAAGTTATAGAACTTGCTATTCTGGTTCTGCTTTTCTTTCCTGTCTTCACATTTCCTGTAGTCCATGATGACCTTGACCTCCTCTTTCCTTCTGATCCTGTCATTTCCTTTAACTCTCGCCTTCTTCTTCCATTCCTCTCATTGTGATGCTTTTATTGTCAAGAGCTAAACTTCACACTGAGGCTACCTCAGTCCACAGGCTTTGGAACAAAAGATAACATGGGCACTGAAAGGAACCAGGAACAGGAGACAGAATTAGCAGGCAAGACTGCAGTGGAGTGAAAAAAGAAAGTCAACTGAAGTTAATCCTGTGTTCACCCAAGTGAACTTGTCCCTAAGTTTCTCCTGGCCCAAAGAAACCTTTATGACAGTAAAACTGACCCTACTTTTAACTTCCAATCTTCTGCTAAATCTTTCCTCCCAGTTCCTTGGTACAAAATGTACATCCATTCATATTCTGTAGACCACAACACTACACTACTTTATGCTTATTTCCCATCTTTCACATTCCAGAATATTTGGGCATCTGAGGCTGCTGTTTTGTCCTGACCCTGAGTGGAAGCCCACAGGGCAGAAGGGTCTTCCTGGGAGCCCACACACCACTGACTGTACATAGTCACATCAGCCATGAATCAGGCACTCAGTGAGAACAGATAGTTCTCAGCCAGGAGAACAGGTACACTGTCACCCCTCTGTTAGCTCCTACTGGATGCACTGCTTGTGTTGGTGAATGGGCCCTGGGGAGCACAAGGCCCTCTATAACAAGGATGCCAGTTCCTTAAGAGAATCCAGATCCAGGGTCTCTAGCTTGGTGGTAGGACTCTGTTGCTTGCACCACTAGCCCTCCTAACCCATCTGGCTCGGTGTCAGTATCCAAGTTGCTGCTCATCATAGTTGAGATCATGGCACCCGGACTCAATGGTTGTTGAACAACAGTTGGGCCTCTGACCTAGCTGGGAGAAAGGTAGACATGAAGGAGCATAGCAGACCAAGAAATAAAGGGAAAAGAACAAGTTCTGGTTTGAAGAGGCCAGGTACCTCCAGCAATCAAGGGTTCATAAAGCCTATGAAATAGGAAAGGGCTGAAATGCCCAACAATAAGAACATTTTGTATAATAGACCTCATCCATTCGCTTTGTTTTGGTTTGAACAAATAAAACTGAAGCAAATCATCTATAGTTGCTCTGCTGATGCACGGTAAAAAACAAAACAAAACACTTCTTAATTAAGATTCAATTAAAGGTGTTTTGCTGCTTATTAAAATTAATCTAGTTTATTGCCAGGGACAGGTTGAGAAGAGAAAGCTTAAAATAATCCTTCTACTATTGTAAATTGAGTTTTAAAAATAAATAAATCACACCAGTGAAAGATGAAAGATGGCTAAAAATCAGCATGGGTAACAGAGCTCCTTCCATGTTAGTGTCTACTATGGGCTGGTATGTCCTGGGTCAGACTCTATACTAGGCAAATACAGAGACAAATCCAATAGGCAAGTCAATTAAACAGGCAAATGGTCAAGCACAAAGGTTTCAGTCCAGTATGGGATCAGGCCAAGGCTGGAGTGGTCAAGATACAGGCAATGATCAAAACACGGTATTACCAGGAAAGTAGGTGGCTTTCAGAAGAGATGTCTTAGGCAAAACCAAGGTCAAAACACAAGACAGTATTCAAGCAGAAACATAGTCTAAAAAGCAGACTCAGGCAGGAGTCCAAGGGTCAGTAGCAAAGAGGCTCAACCACAAGGGAAGCAAAATAAAGGTCTTGGAGCTGGTAGAACAATAGCATTCCAGCAATGGCTAGACTGAACCGGATGGCTTATATAGCCAGAGCCAACTGCGGCACATGCAGGGCTCAGCTGCAGTTCATTACAGACTCTCTGGCAAAAGTTGTACTCTGGTGGAGGACCTTGCATTTGAGGAGTCCTTTTCTCTTGAAGAGCCCTTCCTTGTAATCAGGCACTTCTTCTCAAAGGAGCCCTATTGGCCTTTCTCTTGAGGTGATGATGCTCTCAGGCGCTAGGTGGTCACCCAGCTTCCACCTCAGAGGTGGAACTCCTTTCCTCCTGTTGCGATGGACCTGCAGTCATCCCCCTTGAGGGCTCAGGCTCTGCCAGGACTCCTAACCTGGGTGGCTGTTTGGCATCATCTGTCTCTGGGAGCTCTAGTTCCACAGAGGAGGAGGATTCCTCCAGCGGGGACATGACACGGTGTCTGTGACTGGCTCTGTAGCTATACAATGGAAAGTGGACATAGTGGAGGGGTGAATAATTTTTTATTGTTAGAAATGGAATTCGAATTTGGTTTCAATGAGGTAAAGAGGGGCTGTTGGCACCAAAGTGGTAGGTATCAGAAGGCACTACAAAATATATGGGAAATAATACAAAATCTATGGTAAGTAATGAGGCTTGACTGCTGAATTCAGATGTCACTTGCTCCCAGGCTCTGCAGTGAGATCATTAATCCAGAGCAGAATGCTTTTCAGCAACTGATCCTCTCCCTTTTAAAATCAATCTTGTTGTTTCATCTGAATGACTTTGTGTTTTCTGCTGCCTTTCTTTAAGCAAAGGAAATGCTGACATGTGTGGCTAAGCTCCTTCTGTCAGTGCACGTCATTGAGATTGGCCTGGGATTGCGGCTGGCACTGTTCATTCTGCAGGCAATGGGGTCTGGAAAGCACGAAGTTATTGCTCAAACTGCCAAGGCCTCTGGCCACGGTTTGTTGTTTGTGTGGGGGCATCTGCGGAGGGCCGTGAGTGCAGAATATTTGTTGTCATTATTCCATTTGACCAGAAAACTGAAACAGAAGTAACCTGACAGAGAAATGTAGCAATATGAGTACCCGGGGGTTACGCACTGAACTGTCACACACAATTTCCCCCATTGCATAATGATCTGCATAGGCTGCTTCTCTGTCTCTGCCATAACACTCCTCATTGCAATAGATTCACAGTCAACAGCAAGAAGACATGGTAAGATGATCTGCAGGTGAACCAGCAATAATTAATTTCACATGGCTTTACTAGGAATGAATGTATCCTTGAAAAGTTCATGTCTGGGCCTAATTCAAAGTGCTGATATTAACATTCCAAGCCCTAAATGGATTGGGGCCAGGTTAACCGAAGGATCACCTCCTCCCATGTGTACCTGCCTGGACCTGAAGTTCATCTTCAGGGGTCCTTCTCTGTGAGCCCCTGCCAAAGGAAGAGGGCCTTTTCTGCTGTTGCACCCTAGCTGTGGAATGAGCTCCCTAGAGAGGTTTGCCTGGGGCCTACTTTGGCAGGTAAGGACCTTTTTTATTTTCCTCAGCATTTTAGCATTCTAGTCTTATAGCTCTGCTGTTTTAAATCTGTATTTTAAATCTCTGCATAGCTGTTAGGTTTTGTTCTGGTTGTACTTTTATTTTGTACTTTTATGCTTTCATATTTTATATTATGTTGTTCTTTATGGTTTAATTTTTTGTGAACTGCCCAGAGAGCTTTGGCTATTGGGCAGTATAGAAATGAATGAATGAATAAAATGGAGTGAATGACATCACCGGTTCCCACAATCCCTGTAGCATAATGTGTGACACAGACATGTCTATGGAGAATTCATCATCTGAGCCTTTTTCATCAAAAAAAAGGAGGGGTAGATCACACAAATTGTACTGGTGCATCGTATTATATAACCAATGTGGTGGGATCTAGGAATGTTGGAGAAATCTTCAACAGATTCAAATGAGTTCAGCTTTCAATGAGTCCGATCTGTGGATTCCACAGCAGACTGTCCTTTTCTGAGTAATACAGATTCCACGGACTTGCGGACTTCTTTTCTTTTTCTTTTTCTAGCTTTTAGGGTGGGATTTGTGCTCATATGCATCAGCACAGGAGCAAATTAGAGCTAATGTATATTAGCTCAAATGGAACAAAATTCTCGTACATCCCTAAAAAAAAAATCTGATTCTGTTAGTGAGCAGATGACAGAACTAAAGATGCCTGACAACCTGCAAAACACAGACGGAATGGATTGAACAAAATCCATGCATCACTAGTGGGAGCATGCAAGCATTTATGCTTCCCTATGACATGGATAGAGGGACTATTTTATGTGAATGCCCAAAGGATGACACAAAACATTATGAATTAGTTTTAGCGTATATTTGTAGTGTGTGTTTGTCATTAATGACTGTCCTATGAATGCAGGGAAACTTTCCTCACCATTCCCTTTCTGACCACTGGCTCAACTACAGAAATGGCACGCAGAGAAGTTTCTATAAATAATTCATTCTCTCTCTCTCTCTGTCTGTCTGTCTGTCTGTCTGTCTGTCTCTCTCTCTCATCCCCCTCTATATCTCATCTGTAACAAATCATGCAAATGAGATTGTTGAACTCCTAACATCACTTGTACAGCAAGGAGCAACACAGCAAAGTAACTAGTAAGTCAAAGTATGTCCAGAAAATAAAAAATGGAAAATGTTTTCAAGTGAAATTGTGAGACAGAATTGTCACATCTTCTTTTCATACAAGGAATGGCAGAGAGAGAGAGATTATGATGACAGACAGACAGACAAACAGACAGAGGATGCTTCCAAAATTATCCTCGTCTTAATTTCTCCCTAAATTTTGTAGTTCTGAACTAACTGGTCTTGGTTCTGAAGTGAAACCAGGGGAGGCTGGTGGATCCAATTTCAGTGGGGCTGATATTCCATTCTGGGTTTTAGTTACAACCAGCCAGAAGTCTAATGGAACTATCCAAGGTGCTGGACCCATTTTGGGACTAGGGCCAGAACCCTGGATAGCTGCTTTGGTCTTCTGGCTGGCTGTAACTAAAACCCAGAATGGAATCTCTGCCCCACCAAAATCAGATCTGTCAGCCTCCCCTGAGTGAAACCAAAGCATTAGTTCTTGTTTTTAATCCCCCCCTCACTCCAGATTTGTACAGTACACCGCACATGAACCAATTTGCCACATTTTCCTGTTCTTTCTGTTCATTTGAGGGCCCATGTGGTGTCCTGATTAGTGTTGGAGTCAGGTGTGGGATACCTATCCATTTTGGGGGGGAGGGGATAGATTTTAATTATGTTGTATATAAACTCAGAAATTAAGGCTGAGGTGGGATTAAAATGTTTTGAATACCCAGGATTAAGTCCCTACCTGGTTATGAAGCTCACTGGGGGCTCTGATTTTGGTGGGGCTGTGAATCCACTCTGGGTTTCAGTCAGAACCAGCCAGAACTCTAAAGGGCCTTTCCAATGTACTGAACCCTATCCCCAAAATAGGTTCCACACTTACAATAGCTCCTTTAGAGTTCTGGCTGGTTCTGATTGAAACCCAGAGTGGATTCACAACCCACTGAAATTGGAGCCACCAGCCTCCACTGCTCACTGGGTGACCTTGGCCACTCCTCCTCAATCTAGCTTAGGGGTGTACGGATTCCTCACTGTCTGTTCTGGGGGGGGGAATCTGTGGGGGGGGGAAGCGATCCGTTCCTCTCCCCCGGAATCCTCCAGAGCGGTTCCGCTCCACTCGGATTCCGTGGGGAGGGGGGAACTGGCTTGGGGGCGCTTACCTTCCCTCCTGCCAGCCAGAGCCATTCCCCTCCTCCCTGTCCCTGCCGATTGCCATGTCTTTTTTTTTTTTTTTTAAGGGCGATTGGGAGGATGTGCCCACAGACTTATATGCGAATAGAGTCATGAATCTATGTGTCCATAGGCTTATACGCAAGATTCACCGCTCTGTTTTGCTTATAAGTCTATGGGCACACCCTGCTGATTGCATGTGCCCATAGACTTATACGCAAAACAGAGCGGTGAATCTCGCGGCTGCATTTACCTTAAACTAAGACCTTTATACCCACAAATGGTGTCCTGGACGCCATTTGCTTCTGCAGTCAATCCCCCTCAGCCAGCGATACAGCATGGCAGCCATCTAGCTCATGCTTTGGAGCCGGCCTGCGGCTTCACGGAATTGCCGCGGAGCAGAGCCAGCCGAAGAGGATTCCGGGGGGAGGAACAGATCGCCTCCCCGCAAGGTCAGATTCCCGGTCAGACCAGCAGGTAGGGAATCCACCCACCCCTAGTTACATATAGATATCAACAAAACAGTGTAGAAGAATTAAACCTTGATGGAATCATATATATATATAGAAGATAAACTTTTCAAGCATTTTATTAATGCAATGTGCACTTCAGAATACAACACAGTGGGTGGGAGATGCAAATGAACTGAAGGGACTGAAAACTTCAGTAAATTGAATGCATGCTCCAATTCCAGAACTAATTTTAGAATTTCTCCTAGCTGAACCTGAATGGGCAAAGTAAACCAGAGAAATAAAAGAGGAATCAAACAGGGCAAATCATAACGTAAGGACATAAGAAGAGCTGTCCTTCTAGTCCAGCATTCTGTTCACACAGTGGCCAACCTGCAGCCCATGGGAAACCCACAAGCAGGAGATGAGTGCAACAGCACCCTCCTGCCCAAGTTCCCCAGCAACTGGTGTATGTAGGCATACTGCCTCTGACACTGGAGGTAGCAATCCTTTCATCCTTGTGAAAAGTTTCAGTGGGCTTGGAAATGGGAGACTGTATGGGCACGTGCCACCTAATAATGTTTGTATTTTGATTTGGCTTTTATAAATATGATGCAGGCATTCTGACCCTGCAGTGACAATCTACAATCAGCCCTTGATTTCATCAACATGGAGTGCTGATCGTTTCTCTTGGCAGTTTTCAGCATAGGCTAAGAGTGCCATCTTCTAAATCAGGCATCCCCCAATGGTATTTTATTAACTGTGCCTTTTAATTTATTTTGGGCTCCTTCTGAGATGCAGTCAGTGCATCAGAAGAGTTGCTGTCAACCCCCAATCCACAGACTGCTGGGAAGCATTTGAGGTCTCATTTAGAAGCCCCACAAAAGCGAGTAAAAGATGAAAAATTAAACAGCACAAACACCAAGTATGGAGAGCAGCATTGGGGATCTCACACGACCCACACAGCTGATCAAAATTCAAAGCTGACGTCACCTCCCAGTCCTGAATACAGCTGCCTTAAAGCAGGCAGCTTAAACATGCTGGGATCTAGACAATTCCTGAGGAGAAATAGGGCTCTGGATATGCTAAAAATGTCATCAACTTAGGAATAGAGGATTGTCCTATTTGTGTCAGTTTTGCATGTGTTCATTCAAATGGCCATTCTATCCCATTTCTGCTTTAATTTGCCAATTGTTTGGTTAAAAAAAATGCACATGAAGGTGAATATTTAAATATGTATAATGTATTTTCTCACAATATAATATTTCCGAACATGTGTTTTCTCTCAAGGTATGCATTTCTGAACATATTTTATCCTAAAATACACATTTTAATACCAATTTCAATCATTTTTTGAGCTGAGGGCATTGCAAAATTTGGAAAAGTGCAAAATCCAAAGCGTAACTGTGTGCTGATCAGCACATGAGTCTGGGAGGTGCAGATCAGGTCAATTTCTATTGGGATTCATAAAGAATGGTTTCCCTACTGTGCATACAGGATTTCCAAAAGGTGTATTTACAGTGGAATTACATACACATCTGCTCAGAGATAAGTCCTAATGAATTCAGTGAGACTTAGGCTGCAATCCTACGATGCACTTACCTGGGAATAATTGAACACCAATGAATTCACTTTTGAGTAAACATGCATAGGATTGTGTTGTGACTCCCAGGTAAGTGTGTACAGGACTGGAGCCATAGTTTCTGCTCCTTGAATTTCCATACCAGAAGGGAGAAGCAAACAGGCTGTTTGCATGAACATGCCGCTTGGTCACATTGTGGCTTAATAAGACAGGATTCCTAGGTTAAAGTGGCATGTGAACATTGCCACTGGGTTGGCCTTAATAAACTGTACTGTTGTTTGTGCATGATTGAGGTTTTCCATCTCATTATTCTCCAGCTTAATGCCCCCATGTTGCATATGCATCCTAATCCTATTGTAACAGGATTATGCATCTCCAGTGGTAGTCATAGGTCAGACATATCTTTGGGAAGAAGCTGCCCTCAATACCAGGGATGAGGGGAGAGAGTGAGAAAAGAAGAGAGATTTGAGGGCCTGTGTGTGAGTGTGTGCAGGGATTCTGGAGAAATCTGCAATGGAATCAAAATGAGTACAGATTTCTGTGAATCCAACCCATGGATTCCACAGCAGATCAGCTTTTCCTGCGTCGCATAGATTCTGTGGACTTGCAGGCCAATTTTTTAAACTTTCCGGAATTGCATACAAATTTAGTCATAGAAAACTACATAAAATAAAACAAGCACCAGCCCCCAAATGTGCATTTCTTGGCCCTAGGCAGCCAAGAAATATTTTAAATAAAAATATTTTCCCCATAGGCTAAAGCACTAAAACATGCATTTGGGGGGGGGGTATTTGCACAGCTTGGGGGTATGCAAGCATATATTAGTGCAAATTCAGGAAATTGGGGAAGAAAATGATTCCATCAGTGAATGGACGACGGAAGGGAAAGCACCTGGCAATCTGTGAAATGCAGACAGAACAAATTTTACAAAACCTGTGCATCCCGGGGGGCGGGGGTGGGAGGTTTTTTTCTGGAAGTAGTGTGTTTGACGACAGCTACAGATTGTCATGTTCCTTCATCCACTTTCTCTTCTCAATCAACACACGCCAAGACACCAGGCTTCAGGCTCACTACTTTATTAGTTAACGACCAGGTTTTTTTTACAGATGCAAATTGTAGGAATCTCTCAGGCTACAAAAGATACAGCTACTCCACACAATTACAAATACCAATAGAGGAGCTCAAGTGGAAGTTCGAGAAGTTGCTGGCAGTTTGAACAAGAACTTCCTGGCCAGACTAGCTTAGGGGGGATGCCCCTCCCTTATAGTTGCTCCCCCCCTACGTAGGCTATCATTCACAGCCAACTTGGTGGAGCATCTGAGCTCCACCTCTAACTTTCCCTGCTTTGCTCTGTGACAGACCCTAGCATCCCTCAAGTCCCTCCCCTCACTGTCCTCCTCCCCCGACGCCTGGGTTCTCATGGAGGAGGAAAGTGGGGGCCCTTCAGGCCGAGCCATCTGTGTGCCCAGGTCTTGAGAAGAAGGCCTTGCCATATCTGAGCTCACTAGGAAGGGAGCCTCCCTCTGTTCTGGCTCTTCCCATTTTGAATCTGAGCTGCTAGCTATCTCCACACGCTCAGATTAATTCCTGACACAGATGTAGAACAATTTTGTATCCTTTATTCCTGGTTGACAAGTGAAGCGTCTCCTGTTTTCATAAACCTGGACACAGTCATCTTTGAAGAAATGATCTGCCTTCCTGAGCCACTGGAGTAGGCCTCAAGACTGTACATCAATGTGTTCTGTTGAGCAATGCCAAGTTGCCAACACTATGTGCTTCATGGATTAAATTCCCAAATGAGCAGCCACAAACCTCTACACACACCTCTCCTTCACACCTCCCTGATTTGGTCTCAAAGGTCTCCCTGCTAAACCTCATCTTTAGTATCTTGTTCTTTATTCATTCAGTCGCTTCCAACTCTTCGTGACTTCATGGACCAGCCCACGCCAGAGCTTCCTGTCGGCCGTCGCCACCCCCAGCTCCCCCAAGGTCGAGTCCGTCACCTCCAGAATATCATCCAACCATCTTGCCCTTGGTCGGCCCCTCTTCCTTTTGCCTTCCACTTTCCCTAGCATCAGCATCTTCTCCAGGGTATCCTGTCTTCTCATGATGTGGCCAAAGTACTTCAGTTTTGCCTTTAATATCCTTCCCTCAAGTGAGCAGTCTGGCTTTATTTCCTGGAGTATGGACTGGTTTGATCTTCTTGCAGTCCAAGGCCCTCTCAGAATTTTCCTCCAACACCACAGTTCAAAACCATCTATCTTCCTTCACTCAGCCTTCCTTATGGTCCAGCTCTCACAGCCATAGGTTACTACGGGGAATACCATTGCTTTAACTATGTGGACCTACAACAGCATTATCAGATGAAATGCCCTATCATAATTGCAAGCTCTTCTAGGTTTTGGCTAATTCCTTTTCAAATAACCTTGAGTCGTGTGTATGTCCTCCTCTTCATATCTTAGGAGAGAATCTCACTTTTTCCTACAACCCCTCGCCTCCCACCAAATATTATCTTTTGATGTCTTCTGGGTGGTTATGTTTAATCACAGGATTAAGCCGAAGCCCATGGTTTGCCTTGAACAGCTTATCAGCTTCCAAGAGACATTTACAAGGAGAGAAAGGCCCTGGTTTTGATAGCAGTAATTGTATTTAGCTCGTAAGATATAGGGCTATTTATCTCATTTCTGGGAAATCTCAGAGGTGGGGAAGAATAGAGAATGCTAGCTGATAAAACACTAAATAAAATGAGAAAGGAAATGAAGAAGAAAAGAAACAGCCTGCCCAGTGCACCCCCAAGTGGGAAGTGACATAAGAAATGGACTTTCCATTCTGTAAAATCCAAGTCTTTTGAGGAAGGAGATAAAAAAGGAAGGTGTGAGGTGAGCAAGAGTGTAAGGAGGCATCTTCAAGGAAATTAGAATTCATTGCAGTTCAAATTCCATAAATCATTGGTGCTTGGTTTGTAGAAGCACTTGACCTCATTTTGAGAGTTGGCAAGAACCGACACTCCCCACAACATGTTAAGGGTTTTCTCCTGCTTGATTTGGGTCATCAGAACTACCACTGCTAGGGGAAAAGGTTTATTTTATTTACTTTTACTACATTTAGACCCCACCTTTCTTTCATGATATTTGGGATTCTCCAGACACTGATCAAACCTGTACCTGCTTTGCTTCAGCTGAATTATTTGCTTTCAGGCCATACCCTTGGATAAAATCTTGGGTGGTATGCACCCAACCCAATTAAGGCTGCAATCCTAAACACACACTAGGGAGTAAGCTGCATTAGACATAGTAACTTCCTAGTAAATATGCATTGGATTATGCTGCAAACTCACTTTTGGATGATGCTGTGGATGGATTGGATTTTGCTTGTGCCTCATCTGAATGATCATCATAATTGGGTTCTGGAAGGAACTTTGGTCCAGACTTCTAGTGATCCTTGAAAGTTTCTGCTTTCCTCTGCAGCATGCAGCTTGGTTCACTTGTAGGAGTCGTCTCAGATCTTTATTCTGTAAATGCCTTTATGCCAGGGTGGAGAACATGTGGCCCTCCAGATGTTGTTGAAATCAACCTCCCATCAGCCCCAGCCTGCTTGGTCAATGGTCATGGAAGATGGAAATTGTAGTCTAACAACATCTGGAGGGCCAAAGGTCTCTCACTCTTGTTTTATGTAATACTCTCCATCCATGGCATACCACTGTATGAATTGCATAACTCAGTGACTTGCAAATCAGTGATTCAATGACCTGGAAATCCCTGGGGTTCCTTGGAAGCTTATTAGGAGTTCAGTAATAAGATCAGTCACAGCAGGAAAATTGTACAAAAGACCATTTGTCTAGCATAATATCCTCACAAGGTGCAGCTTTAAAGAGCGTTGTCTTGGGCTGGTGATTAGGGTTGTCTCAAGCATTTGATCAGGGCCACTCACATTGACTGAATGATTGAGAGGAGGATTGGGCCAAATGCAGTCCTGCTCACAGCCTCCTATGAGAAGCATGTTTGCCCCAGGTCTGCAAACTGCTGCCTAGGACCACCTGAGACATTTTGCTGCCTGACGAGCAATAGCAAGTGGTGTCCCCCTTCCCAAAAGAATGATGGAGATGAACAGTGCCCCCAAATGCCCATATAAACTGTGTACTCTAGAATCAGGTAGCTCTGATGTCAGTGGGGCTGTGAATCTGCTCTGGGTTTCAGTCAGAATGAGTCAGAACTCTAAAGGAGCTATTGAAGATGCTGAACCATATCCCCCAAACTAGGTTCAGCACATTGGATAGCTCCTTTAGAGTTCTGAGTAGTTCTGACTGAAACCCAGAGCAGAATCTCAGTCTCACTGACATTGGAGCCACCAGCTCCACTGTCTAGAATACTTCCCAGAATTCTCTGCAAACTATGCAGGTTGTGTCTCCTTACTAGAACCAATGACATACCTTTTTAGTTTACATAATCAGATGTTAGCACTCCCTGAGTCACAGGCTTAGTTCCCATAGGGATAGAAAATTAATGTCTAGGGTACACTACTTCAGACTGGAGGTGGGGAATCCCATCGTTAAATGCTCCCCGCCCCTTCACATAGAAAGCTAGTTGTCAGGCAGAAGAGTTCTAGCCTCACTTCTAATTAACATCTCGTTTCCCATGTATGGAGGAACATTCAGTCTGGTGAGCAACCCCTACCTACAGTTTGAATTGGTAGAGCTCAGATAAAGATTTAGGGTCACAGGAAGTTGCCTTATGCCTGGTCTGACTATTCGTCCATGTAGCCCTGTATTCTCTGCTCTGACTGGCAGCAGCTCCCCAGGGTCTCAGACAGAGGTCTTTGCCATCACCTGCTACCTGACCCTTTTTAACTGGAGATGCTAGAAAATGAACATGGAAAATGTATAGTCTACCACTGAGCTATGGTCACTTTCCAAGAACTAGACCAGTTAGATAGTTAATAACAGCATCAGTGCCATTGCTAGCATGACTGATGGAAATGACACTGCTGTCATTGTGGCTATTATCTGTGTCAGCATGACATTAGCATCTTACTGTAAAAAGATGGGCATTTCTTTCCCTGAGTGGGGTGTGATGGGGCCAGATGGTGCAGGCTGAGCCCTATTAAGTAAGTCTTTCTTTTCTTTTCTTTTTTTTAATGCATGCATGCATTGAATGCAAATGTCTCTTAAAACTAGGGATGTATGAACCAGCAAAACCCAAGCTTGCAAAGTTCTCTGAATTCCATCATGAAGCTTGTTTTGACTCAAGTCTGTATCAGATTGTAAGCTTTGGTTTTTTCCTTTTGCATGAAAATCCATGAATATTTTTCCAAATGTACACATCAGTTGTGTGCATCTTTTGAAATGTACGCATTCTTCTCCCATTTGATTAAAGTGTGACTGTGTGCTTCTTCAAATGTAGGAATTGTTTTCATGTGCATTTTTCAGACGTACCCATGTTGTCAACCACATTTTTGGGGCCTACAGATCATATTGCAAGCTCAGAAATGTACAGACTTCGACCCCAGATTGTGTCTGAGTCTGTATTCAGTATGAACTTGAGCATACTCTGGGAGAGAGTGGAGGACAGGAAGGCCTGGCATGCTATGGTCCAAGGGGTCATGAAGAGTCGGACACGACTTAACGACTGAACAACAACTGTATTCAGTCCAAAAGGTACAAACTGAGTAAATCCTGATCAAAAACAAACTGAAACAAATGTCTCATAAACCCTACTTAACATGTAAACCGTTCATGTCACTTTCTGAAACATAACCCTAAATATTAGAGCTGAGTTTGATGTCACTGGAACTCTTCCCCCACATTCTCCTTGTTTTCTTCCTCTCTGCTTACTTAGTTTTCTATTCCTACTGAATTGAAAGATGCTTAGGCATTGTATGGATGAATAAACTTATGCATGAAGCTTTTTTTAATGTACACTTCATGGCTGGCAAAGCCACAGATACCATTTCACAAACAAACATAGAAAGAGAGAAAGGGGTGGGATGGAACACTTCTTGTCTCAAAATTAATGAAAAGCTAGGTCCCTAGCTATCTTGCAACTTTGACAAGAGAAGAGATTTGTTTTTAACCCTTCTAAGCCATCCTGGATTCTTTATTTACTCAAGGATTCTGGGTTTTTTAGTCATTTTGGATCCTAGAGTAAAACAGCCAACATATGACAGGCTTTACTATAATCTCCAATAAAAGCATGCCAGAGGCTTCAGACACTTGTATTAGCTCCATTAGAAGCCAGAAGGAACATAGAGTAGACTACATTCCCCAAATCATAAACCAAACTGAGATTAGGTTTAGAGAAAGTTTGCAGCAGCAGAAAACCTACCCAGGTTACCCCACTGAAGTTCTCCCCCAAAGAAAGTGTTCCATATTTGTTCTCTCCTCAGTGAACACACAGAAGGACAATATGAAAGCTGGAGAAAGAAGGTCATACGCATGTATGCCTCCTTTGCCTCACATGTGCAACCACTTCTGACCTTTGTGTTGTTATATCATGTTGTTATTAATGCTGGTCCAGATCTCATATCCAAACAAGCACTAATGTGATTCTTGAGCAGTGGCTTTTTCTCTGGCCGCAAAGGAAGTGCACCACATACGTAGCTAAATATTGCTAGGTTAATACCACCTCAAGTACTAACTCCTGTCAGTGTGATAGAACTGTGATGTCGCTGATTTAATTTCCAGAGGGGTAGCTGTGGAGGCAGTGACAGACTTTGTCTTTCTAGGCGCAAAGATTACTGCAGATGCTGACTGCAGCCAGGAAATCAGAAGATGTTTACTTCTCGGGAGGAGAGCAATGACAAAATCTTGATAAAATAGTGAAGAGCAGAGACATCACACTGACAACAAAGGTCCGCATAGTTAAAGCAATGGTATTCCCCGTAGTAACCTATGGCTGAGAGAGCTGGACCATAAGGAAGGCTGAGCGAAGGAAGATAGATGGTTTTGAACTGTGGTGCTGGAGGAAAATTCTGAGAGTGCCTTGGACTGCAAGAAGATCAAACCAGTCCATACTCCAGGAAATAAAGCCAGACTGCTCACTTGAGGGAAGGATATTAAAGGCAAAACTGAAGTACTTTGGCCACATTATGAGAAGACAGGATACCCTGGAGAAGATGCTGATGCTAGGGAAAGTGGAAGGCAAAAGGAAGAGGGGCCGACCAAGGGCAAGATGGATGGATGATATTCTGGAGGTGACGGACTCGACCTTGGGGGAGCTGGGGGTGGCGACGGCCAACAGGAAGCTCTGGCGTGGGCTGGTCCATGAAGTCACAAAGAGTCGGAAGCGACTGACCGAATAAACAACAACAATCCGTGTTAGTCTGCAACAGCAAAGACAAGAAGGAGCCTTGTGACACCCTCAAGACTACATATTTATTATGCCACAAGCTTTTGTGGATCTGATGAAGTGGTCTGTAGTCCATGAAAGTTTGTGCCATAATAAATATGTTAGTCTTGAGGGTGCCACAAGACCCATTGTCATCTTTCCTGATTTATTGATTTTAAAATGCATACACAACTAGAGAAGAAAAACAACAACTGTAATTTCCTCAACCCCAATGGTATTTTGTCATGTTTATGGGCCCTGAGGAGGCAGATGGCAAGAGATACAGAATTATAGTAGGTATGGGCAAATCTGTCTATTTTCAATCCATGCTACTATTGTGTGTTTTCACCTATAATTCTGTTCTGTTCCTTCCCCCATTAATCTGACATTTAAAAAGAAAATCCCCTCAAGATACCAATTTTAATGTTTGTTTCCCCTCAAAATGCATGTATGAATATGTACCTTCTCTCAAAATATGTATTTAAATGTATATTTTGTTACATTTTAGCTACTGAGAACTACATTGCCATGTTGGAAGAAGTGTGAGATCTGGTGGATAGCCAAGTTCTAGTCTGCACCTTAATCCTAGATGTGCATTTTGAATAGGAATTTGCAGATTCCTCAAATGTCCCTAAATGTATAGAATGGTAAAATTGTAGCACTAGAAGAGACCTGAAAGGTAATCTCATCCAAACCTCTGCTGATGTAGGAAATCCATTACCACAGCACCTCTGATGATCCTAGAAGCACAGTGGAAAGAAAGGGCCACTGTACATTAACCATACGTAGTCAGCTGGAAGTTATAGTAATTGCCATCATAGGAACAGGCAGTGCCCCTTTTGTTCTTCTGGATCACATGGACAGTTTACACCCTCACGGCAGTTACTACCAGTGTCAAAACTCTCCACACTATCTGAAAGAACCACATGGTCTTACATTACAGACACATCCTGTAGCAGAAGACACTATAAGGTGCTGTTTCAAGCTGGTTTCATGCAATGCAATATCTAGACAAGTTCCCACCCCCCCATCAAACATTCAAAGAATGTGTGAGAGGGGTCATGGGGCCCCACGGGTTAGCTCATTCTCGTGAGATTAGGACTGGACAGACTCACCTCTGTCCAGTCCCTTTGGGCGATCAATGAGCCGTTGTTGCCGCCCACGCATGCGAGCCATGCTGCGGGAGCTACAGGGCTGCTCAGCATCCTCCCGAGAGGCGCTGCAAAGCCGTCCATCACCTTACTGAGCTCCCATTGTGTGCAGACATTATGGCTCAGGTACATCCACATATCTAATGTTATGTGGATACACAATATCTAATGTTGTGTTTCTGGATGCCTCAAAGGGACCTTTATCCCTGTAATGTTGAGCCACTGCTCCTTTAAGGCAGCTGTAGACTCAAAATTGGATATGTGGAAATAACTGAGCCATGATTGCTGCGCACAATGGGAGTTTGGTAAGGCAACGGATGGCCTCACAGCACTTCCTGCCAGTTGCCAAGTGGGCAAGTGAGCCCCACAGCCTGGTGAATAGGGTCCAGGTGGTCGGGCTGGGGAGGGGGGAGTCCACTGGACTCCATCCCCTTATCGGACTTTCACACCATCCATATGTATGATGAATGGGTGGATAACAGGGGGCATAGACACATGGCTGGGCTGGGCTAACCTGCTCAGCCCCGTAACTCCATCATGTATTCTTTGAATGCATTGAAGGGTGGTTTAAGCTCCCCTGATAGCAGACACCATGGGGTGTAGGTGGCAAACCTGTCCTCTGCACCTGATGCTGGTTACTCCACAGCATTTCAGCAAATGCATCAAGAACAATTGAAAGATCTATATCCAGTTATTCTTCCTAGAAGTTTTATTTTACCCAGGATGTTGCCCGTGTGTGTGTACACTTGTGCTGCTGCCCTTCTTTCCTTTTTTTTTATATTAAACACACACACACAATATTCTTCTTTCTGGAGGCCATGTGATTCCATTCGATTATGACATCATGGTATCAAGAAGCCAATAGGATCTGGCTACATGTCAACATTACAGAGGGCAAACAAATTCCTTGCACTGCCTTCACTCTGAATTAGGGATGGACGGACCCCTCCCCCGTGGTTTCTCTGGGTGCCTGCCCAGCTGCTGCCCCTGCTGACATGCCCCTGGACCCACTCACACGACCCCCACACTCGCCGAGCCATCCCCATACCTACCCTGAGCCATTTGTGAGCTCCTGTCATTCCCATGGTCACCCCCCCCCAAGCAAGCAACTTGAGAACTTCCATAAATTTATTTGTTTGAATTTTATTGTTTTAAACTGTTTTTATTGTATGTTGTACATCGCCCAGAGTGGCTGGGTGACCAGCCAGATGGGCGATTAATAAATTTAATAATAAATAAATAAAATAAAATTGCTGTGCAGATAGCAGCTGTAAAGGCCCCTGTAAAGGCAGCTGTAAAGGATATTGTAACAACATTACAGGTGTAAATGGGACAGTTCTTGAGTTGCCATATTTTTCACAAAATGGTGACTGCGGGAATGACGGGAGCTTGCAAATGGCTCAGGATAGGTGCAGGTGGCTAGGCAAGTGGGGGGGGGGCGAGCAGGGGCAGCAACTTGATGGGTGCAGCCCAAAGGCATGAGTTGGGGGGGGAGTTTGTTGGACTCCCAGACTCAGCTGAGCACCCATGGCATCCCTACTCTGAATGGAGGGGAAAAGACGGAAGACATTGGTCTGTTGGCCAAGAGAACCGAGCTGAATCTTCCTGCCTTTCCGAATTGTGTGGGTGGTTTTCTTACCTAGCAGCAGGTATGTATGAGAAATTTGTTTCAGTTCATTTTTCATCAGGATTTACCCACTTCACACCTTCTGGATCGAACATGGGCTTGGATGCAATCTGCGATCCAAATCCATACATTTCTGAACTAGCAATGTCATTCGTGGACCCCTTAAATGTATTTAACAGTATGTGTATATTTGAAAAATGCACATGAAAAAATGTATTCCTTTGATTATATCTGAATAAATTGATTAAATGCACACAAATACACTTTAATCAATGGGAGAAGAATGCATACAAAGCTGAACACAATTGATGTGTACATCTGAAAAATATGCACCAAAATATGCATGGATTTTTTGTGTGAAAAGAAAAAACCCCAATGTTTGCAATCTGATACAGACTTGAGTTGGAACGAGCTTCAAGATGGAATTTGGAGAACTTTGGAGACCTTGAAGTTTGGTGATTCACACATCCCTACCCAGTGGTGCAATGTGGCAAGACAGGAAGCATCAGCTGGCTATTATGTTCCCTCTTTCCTCTCCTGAAGACCTTTGCAATTCCCCAAAACATGATAGAAAAGGAGGCTGCTTTTCAAGGGTTCCCATTGGTTCAGCTTACTCCAGTATTGCACCAGTGCTGCTCATTAAGAAAACTCTTATAAGGTTGGAAGAGACAACCACAGGATCCAATGATACTATCTTTAATGATAAGGATTATTATTTCCATTTCTTAAAGGTTAACCAACCTATTAATGCCTTCCTTTCAATTTGACCTCTAACCTTCCTTCTTTCCTGCCCCTGCAAATGAATAGTGTTGATGTTACAACTATTTGAGATGTAACTGGATACGCTATAAAAGTACTTTGTCAGTGCCCAATTGCTTTCTCCATGTTCTTGTCTTTGTGCATGGAGCTACAAATCTTAGAGTCCCTCCATTCCATTGGGGTAGTTTCATCTTAATTCCATCTTGACTGAAAGCTTTGCTTCGAGGCAAGGCACTACCGCTATCTCTTTGCTCATTTAATTAATAACTACTGGTCTACCCACTTAGACAATTTAAAGTTCAAATAACTGCAAATCCTTGTGTACAATTCCACAAATGCAAGAGAAAACTAGAAGACACAGAAAGCTGCATACCTACAATTATCCCAAGTTTTTAGCATATATGGCAATTTGAGACTAGACCTGTCCTTTGGATAAATATGCAACTTAAGTCAAAGCATTGCTCCTAGAAAGGTGAAACATGTGCAGATTAAAAATAAGTGGTACACACAGGCTGTGACACAGAAGTGAGGAAATTGCCATGGGAAACTACATTTCCCAGGGATCCCATCACCTAGAATGCTGCTGTAGCAACATTCAAGGCCCAAGAAAGGAGGTAGAAACCTCCCTATGACCCTACCACTACTGCCACCATTGCAACTTGCACAGTATTGAAGGAGGGAAAGAGGGAGAGAGGGAAGGGGACAAGATCTGTCTCTCTTGTTGCCCCAGCAACAGCCACCACTAGGTAAGGGAGTGTTATAAATTCAAGGGGTAGTATCACAAGTAGGGATGCTGGAGAAATTTGAGATGGATTAAAATGAGCTCAGATTTCTAAGAATCTCACCTGCAGAATCTACTGTGGAGCGCCTCCCTCAGGCCGTGTGGAGGCCGTGGACTTTTGGATGATTTTTTTACTTTCCCGAAATTTATGCATATAAATCCGTAGAAAAATATGTAAGTTTCTGCTGAAGAAACGTTGAATGGAATGGGAGACAATTCACTAAATGTTATGTACAGAGGTAAATTATGTAAATACTTACGTAAATATTTACTTAATTATTTCCATATTTTTCTGCATGACGAAAAAAAGATATCTGCATTCGTCTGTGGGCAGATGATGGAACGAAAGGCTCCTGACAATCCGCGAAACACAGACAGAATGGATTTTACACAGTCCATACTTCCTTAATCACAAGTTAAATTAGAACTCTTGGAGGGGGATATAACTTTTTTTTTTTAACAGTTCAACAGTGTCACTCATAATTGCTAGTCCAAATTCAAATTGAGCCTGAGGGAGTTTTCCCATTACTAGCAGCACCATACGTGTTATATACTTCCAGATCTCTTCTTCTGACCACTGTATGGATGACTTCCCCACAATCAATACAGTCACATGGGCAAGGCAATGACCAAGGTGGAAGTCTTTCATAAGGCTAAGACAGATCTATACCCTTCAGGCACAAAAGTTGTGCCCTGAAATATTTTTAAGGCTTTGATCTAGGCCCACTATAGAGACTAATTGCCATGATAAAATTGTATTTCTAATCATGGCTCTCTTTCGTATTCTGTTTAAATCATAATTGTATTGCCTTTGAGTTGTATCCAGTGTGTTTCTCCATTGATGGAAGGAGGGACTTCTTGAATCTGCAGAGACTTCCATCAGCAGAATGGGGAGAGGTGAATTTTGATGATCCCCTCTACTTCCTACAGCCCCCCCATATCCCCCCCCAAATCTGCACCAGAGAACTGAGGGACTCTTTGGGACAGTGCAGGAGTGTGGTGTAGGGGGACCGTAGGGAGTAGGGAGAGGGATTCAGCAAAAACCACCTTCCAAAGAGCCTTCTGTCAGAAGAGGGACACCATTGGATATAACTCTTTGAAAACCACACTGAAGCATCTTAGCAAAACTATACTGAAAATAAAATACTTGGGAGTTATTCCCTAACAGGTCCTGAAATGTCTATGGATTCTTTAATTGGATGGCTATATTCACAATATCCAGAAAGTGATACCACAAATTCCAGTGTTTCCACTGAAATTACCCGAATTAGGGAGCGATCCTAGCGGGATAGGCGGCTGCCTCCAAACTCAGAGGTGACCGCCTATCCAATGCAGGGCAGGAGAAGTGTGGAGGGGATTGTTGAAATTGGCTGTCTAGCCACAGGAAGTCGGAGCAGAGGAAGCAGCAGCCGGACGACACATAGGATGTGTCGAATTCCACGCCCCGGCACACCCCTAGGAATGCCCCGTTTTTGCCGCTCCATGCTCCTCTTCCAATATTTTGGCAAATGACTCTAGAAGAGAAAAAACTGAAGTACCACAAAGTAAGGGTCTATTTAGACAACCCATTTTCCCATGCCACACAGTGGAATCCTTTTTGAATCATCATCTGCAGTGGTTCAGCAGGCAACAAACTTCGCAGCCAGCTTACTGCCCACAAAGTATACAATTTCAGCTTGTCAAACACATGACAACTGAGGAAACCATTGCCTGTTGGGCTCCCTTAGATGGTATTGCTCTACTGGGATTCCCAGTGCATCGTGGTTGCAAAAAACATTGTACACTACACTGGGACAAACTGTGTTGTCAGAACCCATGCTGAATTATCTAGCCTGAATTATCTAGCCTCCAATCCTCCAAGCCAAGATACTCATCACAAAGTGGCAATGAGGACTGGAGGGTTAACCAGGAGCTGAGCTCTGCAGCAATCCCCAGCCTTCTTACCCACCAAATCAGGCATAGATATGGATGGAATTACACCTTCAGTAAATTTTTAATATGGTAGGGAAAACTATATAGCACAGTGACCATTGTGGATTTCTCCAGAGTACTATAACTTGACATGAAGTGGTTCATGAACAGCTCCTACACAACTAGGAGAAACTGCATATTGACTGTTCTCTACTCTCTGTCTTTCTCTTTTTGGGCTGTAAGTTACAGAGGGAGCAATGATCCTAGATAGTGACTGAGGGGCCATAGGATAGTTCAGATTCCCCAATCTGAGACTGGAGACAGTGCTCTGACCTCAGAGGGGGGAATCAGAGATCCGCTCCCACTCCCAGGGAGGGAGGCAACTGGAGAGGCTAAGATACAAGCTAACCTTAGGCTCTGCCAGCCTCCTTCCCTCCACCTCTGAAATCCCATCATTTAGGGATACTAGAGAAATTCAAGATGAACTAAAATGAGCTTGGATTTCTAAGAATCTGACCTGCGGAATCTGCTGTGGAGCAACCCCCTCAGGCCGCGCGGAGTCCATGGACTTTTCAGATTTTTTTTTAACATTCGTGTAATTTACACATATTTATTCATAGGAAAATACACATGTTTCTGCTGAGGAAAAGTTGAATGGAATGGGGAACAATGCAGTAAATGTTATGTGGCAAGGTAAATTATATAAATTCTTACGAAACCTCTCACGTAATTATTTGTGTATTTTTCCGCATGACGAAAAAAATATTCGGATCCGTCTGTGGATGGACAACAGAACAAAAGGTGCCTGGCAATCTGCAAAACAGACACAGTGGATTTTTTACACAGTTCATATATCCTGACAATCACTAGGAAAGGTTCCTCCTGTGCAAGCACCGAGTCATTGCTGACTCCTAGAGGGACGCCGCTTGCGCTGGCGTTTTCATGGCAGACTATAGCGGGGTGGTTTTCCATTGCCTTCCCCAGTCGAGACTACCTTTCCCCCAGCAAGCTGGGTACTCATTTTACCGACCTTGGAAGGATGGAAGGCTGAATTGACCTGAGCCGGCTACCTGAGCCCCAACCTCCGCTGGGGTCGAACTCAGGTCGTGGGGAGAGTTAAGCAGGGCAGGAGGACAAGGTGATGAAGATTGCCACCACTGCTCCTCCCACCCTGCGCTGAATGATTGTAAGCCTCTGAGTTCTGGGCCTTACAATCATCAATTGCAACCTAAATCAATATAGTAATCAATGAAACTCTACTTGTTTAATTGGTGGAGGCCACTTTTAAACTGGTGTGGTGTAACTAAATGGCATATTTATTTTGGGGGTAGGGCTATGGCTATTTTTGTTGTGGTATGCTACTGTAACAGGAAATGAAAAGTAAACATTTTAAGATGCCACTTCTTCCTAATAAAAGGAGATAGCTCTTTTAAATCACAAGCTACTTAGGTACCAATAAGGTTTTGGTGATACACAGATTTCTTTAAATTTGGTCCACTAATTGAGTAATGGTTAAACTGCAACTGATTAATCAACTAAGGGAGCAACCCTATGGCCCCAAGAGAGCATCTGAGGATATTTCAGATTCCCTGATCTGAGGTCAGAGACAGCACTCCAAACTTGGAGGGGGGAATCAGAGCTCTGCCCCCCTCCCCCTCACAGCCGGCATAGAAAGAACTGCACCAGATGCTCTATGAAGTGGGGGACTCAATCTTGAAGAAGAGGAGAAGGGGCAATTTGGTGGGCAGGGAGGGGAGGAGATTAGAGAGGCCATGATTCACGTTATCCTGAGGCCTCTCCAGCCTCCTTCCCTCCCCCTCTGTAGCACTCCATGTAGAGTGGCAAACAAGCCTGTCTAGTGAAAAATGCAGGGCAGGAGGATGGGGAGGTGAAGACTGCCTCCACTGCTCCTCCCACCCTACCTAGGATGCTCATAAGCCTCCAGGGGCTTATGATCATCAAGGGCGCAACACATAGGATTGCACCCTAAAACTCTTTAACTGTGATATATAAAGAAAATTAGGATCTACTAGTCGATCTCTGGATGCAGATTGGCATGTTTTTGACTCCCAACTGTGTAGTAATAGCAACAAGAAAATGACCTTTCCCATCTTATTTAGGTTGCTGAAATGAAGAAAAATTGGGGTAACTAGGAGTTGAGTTTTCTGTGAAAGAACTTTGAACTCAGCTCATTTCTGGTACTGAAAAAAATTCCTAGGCTCGGAATATGCTCAGAAGCACCATGTTCTTTCATCCTAAGTGCATCTGCATATCACTTACACCTGGCTCTGGCTGGTGAATCATGGGGTTCTAGTAAAACACAAAGTAGATCCAACAAGTCTGAAGTCTGCTCAACCCTGATCTAGACCACAATAATACCCTTTAACTCAAGCCTGAATAATTTGCCCTGAAAGCCTTGCAGCCTGTGAATCTGCTTGAAATAATGCTTTCCACAGAACATTCTGAAGAGGAAGATGACAACTGCTTGTCAGACTCTGAACCAGATGCTTTGGTTGGAACCTGGATCCACCCATCACCCACTGAGGGCAGTTTGTTCCACCAGACATACTTGCTGGTAGAGGAATCAGGTGTACTTCAAGACTATTCGAAAGTGCCATAGTGTATAGCTCCAAGCCAGAATCACACCCATTTAAACCCCTTCCAACTTCACCTGAGGGCTGAAACCTGCCCAGTATGCTAGATGAAAGTTAGTCTAACACATTTCAGCAAATTCATCAGGGATAGCAATTTTAAGTTCTCCTATATCGAACTGTGCTTCCTAGAAGTGTCCCAAAGATGGTACAGAGGAAAGGAAAGTAGATTACTTGTCTAAAACCAAGGAGATCTTGGCTTTTCTTCTCAAAGGTCTAGAATAAGGTCTTTGTCAATGCCTAGTTTTTGAGAAGCTCAGCCCAGTACCCACAAAACTCCTGCTGTCTGGAACCTGGACAAATCATAATAGAAGAACTCATAGGCGAAAGATGGATGGGGACAGCAATCCTATGGCCCCTAGACAGCATCGGGGGAAGGGGGCATAGAATTGTTCAATTTTCTGGCTCTGAGGTTGAAGACAGTGTTTCAACCCTGGAGCCAGGAAACCACACTCCCCTCCCCTTCCTCCTCATAACTGGTGTGGAGAGAACCACACTGGCTACCTCTCAGTGTCTGGAAAACAACGCATCGAGACAGGGGAAAGGGGGCATTTTCAGGGGCAGGGAGGGGAGGAGACCAGGGCAGCTGTGGTATGCTGTTTCCTATGGCCACCCCAGCCTCCTCCCTCCCCCTCCATGGCACCGCTCCTAGACAAGCAACATTGCCTGTCTAGCAGAAATGCAGAGTGGCTGGAGCAAGGAGGCAAAGATTGCTTCCGCTGTCCTCTCACTCTGCATTGGATCTGAGTATCCACATAGGATTGCACCCTAAGTGAAATGGGAGAGGAAAATGGAGCATTGCTTTACATCAGGGATGGGCAACTTGTAGACCTCCTTAAGTTTTGGCCTACAACTCCCATGATCCCTCGCTATTGTCTATGCTGGCTGGGACTGGTGTGAGCTGTAGACCAAAACATCCAGAGGACCATAAGGTGCCCACCACTTCTTTAAATCTAGTGTTGGCTGGGAAAATCAAATTTGATTCTTAGTACCAAAGCATTAAGACAAGATCTTCTGCTTTATGTTCTACTTTTCGTGTGTGTGTGTGTGTGTGTGTGTGTGCATGTCACCTTCATAACTTATCTCCTAACAGCCTTTGTTAATTCAGAAGGAATATCCCAAAATAGCATAGATCAACATCACATAAATCTGTATCTCTTTGTATTCACTGTTACTTTGGCTTGCAAACATGATAACACATCATGGGGGAAGACAAAAGAATATTGTTAATACTAGAAAGAGAGGATCTAGCTATTGTTCATGAAGTAAAGATTTGATTTCACTAATTACTCAAATTCTTTCTTTTGAGGTGCCAAGTCATTTTTTTAATCAATTAATGGTGCTATTCCAGTCAATTAACAAATGTGTTAGTTGGAGAACAAAGTTAATAACAGAGAATCTCAACACATCCCCAGGAAGCATAAAATGCCCTCAATTGGCAATCTCTGCATTTCTTTCTCAATCTCCTATCCCTCTTTTCTCATCCCACTTGCTGTCTTTTATGCTTGCCCCACTGAACCAGCTGAGTTGGGCAGCACATTTACCTAGGGATGGGTGAATGATGTATGAAACTGCTAGGATTCTCTGAACGCTGTCTCACCACTTGCCACATACCTGATTCCCATTCACTTTTGCCATTGCTGCTCATTCTGTGCAAACAGGAATCTTGCGCAAAAACAGCAGCAATCGAATGGGAGATTTGTGCAAGTTTCCCCAAATCTGCACAACTTTCTTAATTTGTGCAACTTTCCTTCATAAATCTGCACAACTTTCTTAATTTGCGCAACTTTCCTTCCTTATGGTATACAGAGGAAATTTGCACAAATTTGGAAATTTGCACAAATGTGAGTATGTGTTCAATAATTTATGGATATTTTTGGCAGACACGTGTGCACACCCACACTCTTGTGCAGATCTTCAAACACAACACGCTAGCATTATTGTGAGCAAAAGCAAAAATTCTCATACATCCCTACATTTACTATCCAAGAGATGTCTTCAACAACAAGAGTGACTGAGTTACATAGCAAATGCAGGCCATGGTTAAAGAGAAGAGGCAATAAGGAGGACCTTATGGCTGAGAGGTAGACTATAAACATTTTAATAATAAAATAAAAGCCTAGATGACTCAACAGGAAAAGACCAATAATTGCCTATGTTAATCACATGAAACAAGTAATCTTATTGTACTTGTTAGGGCTACTTTAAGTACAAGTACAAGTTGTACTTTAAGTACAAGTACTTTGTACTTGTTAGGGCTACTTATAGGGCTATAATCAGCCCTATAGATGATTTAAGTGAAAGCAGTTAAAACTGAAATTTTCATCTGTGATATCCAAATTCCAAACACAAAGTTTTAGTGGTGCCCTAACAGGAAGCAGCAGCAACAACAACAACAACAACAACAATACAAGAAAAAGAAACAAGCAGTACAAGTACGTATGATTCAGAAAACTCATAATTCCCTTAGCATTATATTAAATTAACTGATAGGGATGTACGAATCCCTTACCTGGCTCCGCGCAGGGGCATCTGCAGTGGGGGGGAGGAGCTTCGTCCCTCCCCCCAGAGTCCTCGACGGGGGGGGAGGCGCTCCGTCCCTCCCCCCGGAATCCTGCCCAGCCGGCTCCGCTCCGCGGCCAAGCTGTGGAGCCGCCGGCAGGCTCCGGCCACCCGCAGCTGGACATCTGACCGCTGGCAGCCCTACAGGGACACAAATGGCAGCTGTCGTAGCCGCCGCCATTTGCATCCCTGTATTGAGCCATGATAGGCTACATAAATATTTACGTAGCCTATCATGGCCGGGGGGAAAACCCCAGCGTATGCAAATAGAGGAGGAGGAAGCGAATGGTTTCTCCTTTTCCGAACATTCGCAAAGCAGCGAGGATGGGAGCAGGTAAGTGCTCCATTTCATGCGCCTTTCATGGGGTGAGGGCGGCGGGGACTTCATCCTGCATGCCTTTCGTGGGTTGGGGGGGTGGGGGCTTCGTTCCGCGACGGATTTCGGGGGATGCCAGTGCATTCGGCCTCACCAAGGTCCGTCGCTGAATTCTCTGACATCCCTATTAACTGAAATCCTTCATCCCAGTCTTTCTGTGCTTTATCCCATTCTCATTGATGAAGAAAACCACAAGTAGCAATTGTAAGTTTGCCAAATCATTTTGACTGCAGTCTACAACAACTTACACTGAAGTATTCTTTTTGACATCCCATTAAAACTACAGGGATGCTTCAGAATATGGAGATTATGGGTTGCAGTTTTTGTCACTCTCTACAGAATCAGATTGTACCCAGAGGCCTCACATGATAAGTATGATTTTTTTTTACACATTGCATAGACCACATATGTATGCCACTCCTCTTATAAAGTGTGCATTCCTCCAAAGACCGTATTTTTCCAGCATGGTTAACATTATCTGAAAAGTTCAGCTTTCTTAATGTGAAAAAAAAAAAAAATCAGCTCTTCAATCCTGCAGGTAGTGCTGTGGAATATTTGTTCACTGGTCACCAATTTACTGTTTCAAGACATAGGGTTAGTAGCTCAAGGGAGAAAAGAGAGAGAGAGAAAGATTTATCGGTTAGACATTTACCTGAAGGGTAGTGTTCATTCACTGGCCAGCCGTCCACCTGAAGTGTAGCATTGCCACCATTTCGGGTAAAGCGCACGACGTGGTATTTGCCATCATTCACTGGGGTGCTCTCTTCTTTGATAGAGATATCTACAGTGCCAATATTGAAGACCACACCAATTTTCCCTTGTTCCTGTGAAGAAAAGAGCAGGAAGAAACCACTTGAAGTCTGGAAACCATGTCCCATGAGGAGTGCTTGAAAGAGGTGGGTATGGAGAAGAGAAGATTAAGAGGAGACATGATAACAGCCTTCAAATATCTTAATGGTTGTCACTTAGAAGATGGAAAAGACTTGTCTTTTGCTTCAGAGGGCAGAATTGAACTGATATGTGGGAAGGGCAAGGAAGCAGATGTGAGCCAAACACTGGGAGATACTTCCTAATTCTATCCTAGCAGGAGGAGCTGTTTGTCAGTGGAACAGACTCCCTCACAAGATGGCGGGTTCCTCTTCATTTGACATATTTAAGCAAAGGCTGGATGGGAAGCTAAATGACCTCCAAGGTCCCTTCCAACTCTAGAGTTCTATGGTTGCATGAACTTCTGCTTGAAAACATCTATGTTCAAGGACATGGAAACATGTTGCAGAAAATCACGGACTCAAATACATGTATTTAGGGAAGATCTTCACTAATTGGGGATCACTAGTTCAAGCACTGATGACATGTGCAGTAAGGGAATTCATATGATCGAATGTTCCTCCATGAAAAAAGAAAAAAATCCCTTGATAAAGAAAATTAACATTCCAAGGAGAATGATTCTATTCTAGTTTTCACCATGAGAACCTAGTTTTCTATGTGGAACGAGTCTTTTGTGGAGATAAACATTCAGTTTTGTGAGCCCCCACCTGTACTCTGAAGTGGTACAGGCTAGGCAAAAAATTACTACCACAGTAGAAGTACGATTCAAGAAAATGGGCTCTAATGGTCATGTCATGCCCACAATTACTGCTGATGATTGAGTATCATTGGGACATGTGGCCATGATTATGCAAGTCTGAGCTTCAATACAAACAGTGATGGCATACCAAATCATCACTGAAATTGATGTATTTATTGCACTTTTTTCCCCACATTTCTAACTAGGGTGTCAGAGAAATCCACCACAGACCCAATGAGGCTGGATTCAATAGAATCTGGCCTCCAGAATCTGTGGCGGAATGGCACAATTCACCTCCGCCTCCCTCCGGAACCATCCGGGGCCGGATCCTCCTTGCAGTGAATTCTGCAGAGCTGCTGGACGGCTCCATAACGCCAGTGATAAGGCCACCATTGTGTTGCCGTATCCCTGGCTGAGGGCTCACTCCAGATGCAAATGGTGTCCACTAAGCCATTTGCGGCTGTAAAGCTCTTAGATTAAGCCAAATGCAGCCATAAATGGCTGCATTTAGCTTAAACTAAGGGCTTTATGGCCACAAATGGCGTGCACTATGCCATTTGCATCTGTGGATTTTCCCGTGATAGGCTAGCGATTATGATGAATTTTAATTGAATTCCAATGTATATTACGATGTATTTTAATGTATTTAAATCTTCTTGGAAACTGCTCAGATATAGATATAGATATAATATGGTAAGTGGTATATAAATCTATTAAATAAGTAAATAAATAAATATTTATATTTCTAAGAGGAAAAAATTACCTCTCATGTACTTACGGGTTTACAGACCCCACCTACCTGGGTCTGCTGGGGGGTCTGCGGGGGGGAAGTGATCCAGTCTTCCCCCCCGGAATCCTCCCTGGCTGGGTCCGCTCCACGGCGAGTCCACAGAGCCACTGGCCAGGGCCGGCTGCTGCCGGACTTCCAGCCACAGCTGGTCTATGGACGCAAATGGCGTCTGGCATAGCGGACGCCATTTGCGTGCCTCCCTTTGGCCCTGTTAGGCTACATAAAGATTTACGTAGCCTATCACGGCAAAAAGGGAAGGACGCAAATGGCGTCCACTATGCTGGACGCCATTTTGCATCCGCATGGGACAGCAGTCGGACCCGGACGGATCTGGAGCTGACGGTGCTAGCCTGCGAGGTAGGATCTGGCTGGGTTGGACTTCGCAGGGTGGCGGGGTGGGGTGGTCCGTTCCGCCATGGACTCCAGGGAGCTGGCGGATTCTAAGAATCCGGCCCCAATGGAGTCTGTGGTGGAATTCTCCGCCATCCCTACATGTACCCCACAAAAGGCCAGTGTTTAATTTAACTGAGGAATGTCCAAGAGGGCTACTTCTGCTACTGTAACTGGCACTGTTTCAGTTCTCTACACAGAAGGCAAAAAATATGTTAGCAATACCACTTCATCCAGTCAAACTCTTTTCCACATCTATAGCATGCAAGCAGACAGAAAGGAACAGTTCAGACATCATGGGAACCATGCTTTCCATTTATGAGAATGCACCATGTTAAACCTCAGGCTCATGCAGCCTCTCGTTCCTCCCCTTCTTGTACAAAAGTAGGAAGTTTAAACTAGGGCTGTGCACTGACCCCCCACTTTGCTTCGGATGCTGCTTTGGCCCCTATGAAGTGGCTGTGCTTTGCTTCAGACTGATTTGGACCCCATCTGCTTCAACTTGGATCCAAATCTGAAGCGAGATTCAGACATCCGAATCACTCGTTTTTTGTGTTTTCCCATTGACTTGCATGGGAAAACACAAACAGCCATAACCTTTTTAGTTTTCACACATACAGGAAATTTGGGAAACACGCAGCCCCCCTGGAGGGCATCTCACCTGCCAAATCTCAGACAGTTTGGCCTGCTAGTTTTTGTGCAAGATGCAGGTGAAATGTGATTTTTTTTTCAAGGAAATCTTTCAAAGCAAAGAGCTATAATTTTTCACTGCTTGCGCAAAAGTGCATGGAAGTTGGGGAACACACAGCCCCTCCTGGAGGGCATACCACCTGCCAAATTTCAGACAGTTCGGCCCACTATTTTTTTGTGCTAGGCACAGGTAAAATGTGCTCTTCTCAGAAACTCAAACCAAAGTTCATACAGGGATAATCAAGTTAGGTGTTGAAGTGGTGAGGAGGTCCTATCCCTAAACTCGGCTGTAAATGTCTTTGAAGTGCAAATAACCCCTTTCCCCTAGTACTACTTTCCTATTCCAGTGTGGTGTAGGGGCAAGAGTGTTGGACTAGGAGCTGGGAGATCCGGGTTCTAGTCCCCACTCGGCCATGGAAGCTCACTGGGTGACTTTGGGCCAGTCACACACTCTCAGCCCAATCCACCTCACAGGGTTGTTGTTGTGAGGATAAAATGGAGAGGAGGAGGATCATGTAAGCTGCCTTGGGTTCCTTGCAAGAGGAAAAAAGGCGGGGTATAAATGCAATAAATAATAAATAAAAATAAATAAAAATATTCACAGTCAATAACCTCAGGGCCTCTTTGGCTGAATTGCCTGGGCAAACGCTGGCTAATAGGCAAGAAGCAAACAAAGACAGCAACCCTGCCAGGTGGGCACATTGACTTGTATGAAGAGACAGGAAGCAACATAGCAACCCTGCCAGGAGGGCACAGCAACACCTTGGCCACCTCTGTCCCTGCCAAGACCCCAAAGATGCCTCATATTGGGCTTGCTTGTTTTGCAACACACAGTGTGGTATTATATAATTTAAATGATAGCTGTTAATGTGTACAATGCTTTGCCCACTGTTTTTGGAAAGGTGGAGTGTGTGTACTCCTTTGACACACACTGTTTGCTTGTCCACACAGCACAATCACACATACACACAAGAGCAAAAGAGAAGCAAAAGCAATCACTAAACTACAAGCAAAGGGGTGAGGGACTAACTATAATCCTAACAGAAGAGAAAGGTGTGTGTGTGTGTGTGTGTGAGAGAGAGAGAGAGAGAGAGAGATCTAGACAGAATCAAAGTAAGGGCAAACTAATGGTTGAGAGACAACTGAAAAGGTGGGGGGGGGAGGAAGATAAGCAACTACAGTGAAATTTTCTGGATTTTTAAATGAACAAACAAGAAGAATGAATGGTGAACTTATTGCAGAAAGGTAGGCTGGGGTAGGGAGAGACTAACATAGCTGTCATAGCACACGCTTTCTTCTTGGCTTCATTCTGCCAAAGGAGAGTGGGAAGGGTTAATCTCCTTCTTGCTCTCCTTCAGCAGAATGCCAGCTGGTCAGGTGCCATGGCTTCCTCTGCCCTGCCTGGCAGAGACTGGTGCAGTTGGTCTCAGCGGCTGCAGCAGAGGCAGGTTAGGACTGGAGCCGAGAGAGAAATGCCATGGAGCTTCCCTCTTGGCTCCCATCGCATCCTGCTGCCACTGCCACCATGATCGCGATCAGCCCGCTTCACCTCGTTATTTGGACTTTGGATTAAAGTGGTGCACAGTCCTAGTTTAAACTTCCCATTTGCCATTTGGCACAAACTGTAGTTTTCTGTTATGCCCAGACACCATCAGTGGTTAATAAACCATGATCTTAAATATGGTTTGAACAAACCACAGTTTCTCATATTTGGATGTAATGGGAAATGTTAAACTTCCTCCCCTCACACACAAAGTAGCAGAGGTGGGATGGGAGGTGCAGGAGCCTAGAGCGTGCCTTGACATGTTCTTTATCAGGAAACCATGTTTCTCATTATGTCTGAACTGGGCCACAGAGAGCAGCCTTAATTAAGAACATAAAAGAGGTTTGAATTCTGCATCACTGTTCTAGGACATACCACCTCATTGCTAATAATGAAACTTTTTTTTTAAGCCACTAGATAAATCCAGCAAATGTGTCACCCAACAAGACAAACACAGCCCATCTGACATGTGTAGGGGTTCATCAATAAACTTTCTAGGTGAAAACGCTGGGTACATTTGGCTTGGTGTGTTACAACATGTTCAGGATTGAAATGAGCCATGGGAGAGTTTGATCTACGTCTACATCATAGCTGCCTTATACCGAGTCAGACCATTTGCCCATCTAGCCCAGTATCATCAGCACTGATGGGCAGCAGCTCTCCAGCTCTCCTTTCGGGCAGGATTTTTTCCTTGCTCTCCAGAAACTGAAGATTGAATCTGGGACCTTCTGCATGCGAACAGTGTGCTCTGCCTCCGAGTCATGATGACCCCTTCCCCTGATCAAACGTGACATGGACCCATTGCTTGGTGGTGGTTGTCTGTTTTTAGTCTCGAGTAATTAAAACAACGTCACTGAAATGTAAGATTTAACACAGAAATGAGCATCTGCTTCATGATCTCAAGCAAGCTGGGTTTGGACCCCTCCACAGTTCCTTCCTCCATACATAAGCCTCCAAGCGTCAATGAAAACAACAGCAAATTGAACAGCGATGTTGCGACAGCCAGCTTTGACAGCCAGAATGACTTACACGGATGCCAGCAGAATAAAACTGAAAACATAGAGGAATGCATGCAGAAGAGAAAGGGGCGGCTGCCAGCTTCCAATGAGGGAATCCAGCTGCCACTGTTGATAGGCACTTTGATAAAGCTGCACCCACCATGCTGTAAATTCCTATTGCAGGAAAAAAACCTTCGAACTATTACAGAGAAAGGGTAGCATATGATCTCTCCCTCTCCCTCTCTCTCCCTCTCCCCCCCCCCCGTGTGTGTGTGTGTGCGTGTGTGTGTGAGAGAGAGAGAGAGAGAGAGAGAGAGAGAGAGAGATCTACTGACCTTTTATGGCTTGCATAAGGGACTATAGCTCAGAGTAAAGCACATCTGTTGCTTGCAGAAGATCCCAGGTTTTAGCTGGCCTTTCCAGTTAAAAGGATCAAGTAGCAGGTGATGTGAAAGACCTCTGCCTGAGATCCTGGAGAGCCTCAGAGGAGACCAGCCTTCTCCAACCTAGTGCTCTCCAGATGTTTTGGACTTCAACTTCTTCAGCCCTAGCCAGCATGGCTAATGGCCAGGAATGCTGGGAATTGTAGCCCAAAACATCTGGGAGAAATGACATTGGGGAAGGCTGGCCTGACACACACAATGCTAGGCTAGATGAACCAATGGTCTGACATAGTATAAGGGTGGTATCCAATTAACCCCTTCCACTGATGGAACAGCTTCCATCAGTGGAACAGTGAGGGGGTGAATCTCTATTCCTGTGCAGCTCTCCCTCAAAATCTGCCCTGGAGGCTTGGGAGACTCTTCAGAGCAGTTTTGGTGGGCACAGAGGGACCACAGAGAGATGGAGAAAGTCCCGTTGCATGAGTGGAGGTCCTCTCATGTGATGTTGGATATCATCCTATGCTCCTATCAATGGCAGAGGCTGGCTCAAAGACATGGATGGTGGCCATTTCTAATAATGTGGAGGGACAGGGACATCCTGGCTGTGCCCCACTATAGCTGGAAGAACAGCATGCTTGAATTGCAGATAGAAGGAAGTACAGAATATTTGATTTGGTGAACATGTAAATAGAATCTTCTGAATATATCCCACTGGGGGATGAGGGAAAAAGCAATTGGACTACAACTCCCATCATGGCTGGGGAATACGAAGTTGTAGTCCAACAGACATTCAGGACAGCAGACTGGGGAAGGGTGTTGTAGGTGGATTTGTTATTTTTTATTTGGCTGTGCATTCAGTAATCTCTAAGACACCAAATGAAACTGAGTAAGCTCCCTCGTCAATTCCAATTCCAGCATTTTTAGATGACATTCCAAATGTAGCAATCCACATTTGCGTGTCCCTTCCTTCATGATAATGGAAGATTATGCATGCTGTTCTTAGTCTGGTATGATTTAGGGCCTTGTGCTATTATATGAAGGCACAGTTCCATGTTTAAGAACCATATTCACCCACGTATTCATGCACATTCTAATTTCCCTAGCCTCCAAAGAATAGTCGTTTTGCTAACTGTTCCTTTGCTCAAAAAAGAAAAAGAGATAAGAAAAAAATAAAGACAAAAATGACAGAATTGTTCCTGCAGAACAAGTTCTTAGCAGTTTCAAAGTCTTCATGTTATATATGAAGTGCTTAAAAAAAGTTCCTCCTTTTTGAAATGCACCACTCCATTACTTGAATTGGATATTCAGTCTCTTTCTGAAGTTTGGGGTTTCAGTGCTCCAGTAGAGTAGCCTATTGTAGATATTCCAAAGGAGAACCCTGACAGGCTGGATCCAGCTTGTCATTGTGCCCACAGAAAAGATACCACTGGTGGGACGGGACTCCTGCGTCTTCTCCTCCCCCTTGAAGTCCCCCACATGCCCTCAAAATCTCCCCGGGAGGGCAGAAGAGAGGACAGAGAAGTCCCGTTCCACCAGCAGTATCCATACTGCAGGCCCAACATGGAAGCTGGATTTGACTCATGCTAGTTAACATCATGTGGCAGAGTTGACAGAAACTTGCATCACACCAAAGAGCAATGGGAAGTAGGGTGTCTAGCCATGAATGCAGGGCGGCTGAAGTGCGGAGGGGATGGTCCCCTCCATTGTGCCCTGCATTGGATAGGTGGTCGCCTCCGGGTTCGGAGGCGATTGCCTATCCCGATAGGATTGCGCCCTAAGGTAGGGATGGCAGAGAATTCTGCCATGGACTCCAGTGAGGCCGGATTCTAAAGAATCCGGCCCCTGGGAGTCTGTGGTGGAACAGAACAATCCCCCCCGCCACCCTGCGAAACCTCCCTGGGACGGAACTTACCTTTTGTCGGCCGTCCGCTGGTGCGAATGGTGGCCCCAGTCTGTGGCCGTCATTTCCCTCGCTCTGTTAGCTGTGATAGGCTATGTAAGTATTTATGTAGCCTATCACGGCAAAGGGCAGGGATGCAAATGGTGTCCGCTACACCATTTGTGTCCCTGCTCTTTTCGTGATAGGCTATGTAAATATATATGTAGACTATCATGGCAACGCAGGGAGGCAAATGGTGGCCACTATGCCATTTGCATCCCTGCGTTGCCGAGGTAGGCTATGTATATATTTACGTAGCCTATCACTGCAAAGAGCAGGGACGCAAATGGTGTAGTGGCTGCCATTTGCGTCCCTGCTCTTTGCCATGATAGGCTATGTAAATATATAAGTAACCTATCACAGCAACGCAGGGATGCAAATGGCGGCCGCTATGGCAGCTGCCATGTGCGGCCGCAGCCCAGCAGTGGATGGAGGTCCAGCTGCGGGCGGCCCCAGCTGGTGGCTCTGTGGACTCACTGCGGAGCAGAGCTGGCCAGGGAGGATCCCTGGGGGAGGGACAGATTGCCCCCCCCACAGATCCCCAGAATGGGGCCAGGTAACTGATCCGCCCACCCCTAATGGGAAGATACAGCAGGTGGTTGCCTGGATATGTTCCCAGGAATGTACAAGGTTCAATCAAGGTTTCAGTGGATTTCTGAGAGTGTGAAGGTCTAGGTAGTATGAACTATGAAACTAGGGACATATGGATTCCCCACTGTCCGTTCTAGTGGGGAATCTGCCCCGGGGGGGGAGGTGATCCATTCCTCCCCCCACCCCAGAATCCTCCGGAGTGGCTCCGCTCCATGAGGATTCTGCAGAGCTACCTGGCTTGAGGGCTGCTTACCTGCTGGTGTCAAGGTTCCGCTGTTGCCTACTGAATACTCCAATAGCCAAATCAACACTCAGACAAAAGAGCTGCTTTCCAAGGCTTTAGTTGCATTTACTCTAATGAGGCATACAGATGCTAATTGCTAGAGACTCAGAGAAACTACAAAGGAACAGCCATCTAGGGGTTCAAAGGGAAAGTACGTCAGTTGATCTCCGTTTGGGAAGAGGGTGGTAATTCTCTGAACTTAAGGGCTAGGAGGGGAAGATCTCCCTCTCTCCTGTGATGCTTCTGGGTGCAGCTGTTGATGTCGAGCCAACTGGGCTGAGCACCGAAGCTTGGCCCCTGCGATCTCTCGCTTGTGCCCGTGTCTGCACCTCGTGTCTAAAAGTTCAGGTTGTCCTTCCCTCTCCATGCCTGGTTCGCTATCACTCCCAGGGATGTGAGAAGGGGGCGGCTCCCCCTCCAGCTGCACCTCTGAAGTCTGAGAGAGTTCCTCCTCTATGGGTTGCCTCTAGGGGTGTACGAAACCCTGCTTACCTGGCTCTGCCGGGTTCCACAGGTGGGGGGGAGGTGATCCGTTCCTCCCTCTGGAATACTCGATGGGTTCCTATGACTGCCATTTGAAAGACGCGAATGGCAGCTGCAGACACGGTCGCCATTCAAGGAGCACCGGAACGGCCAACCAAGGTAGGCTCCGTTCCGGGCCCATTTCGTGGGGTGGGGGGGAGGGGGGCTTCTTTCTGCCATGGATTTCGGGGGGGGGAATGTGCTGGCATTCAGCCTCACCGAGATCCATGGCGGAATTCTCTGCCATGGCTAGTTGCCTCTCTTCCTCAGAATCAGAGCTGCTTTGGGACTCTGTGGGCTCAGATACAACCTTGACAGCTGGACCCATCCCGTTCTCCTCTGCGCCGATCGCCATTTTTTAAAGAATAGCGATCGGCAGGATGTGCCCATAGATTTATACGCAAACTAGAGCCATGAATCTTGCCTATAAGTCTAGACTTATACGCAAGATTCACGGCTTTAGTTTGCGTATAAGTCTATGGGCACATCCTGCTGATCTCCATTTTTGGTGATCGGCAGGATGTGCCCATAGACTTATACGCAAACTAGAGCTGTGAATCTTGCCTTTAAGTCTATGGGCACATAGACGTATATGCAAGATTCTTGGCTCTAGTTTGTGTATAAGTCTATGGGCACATCCTGCCAATCACCTTTTTTTTTTTAAAAGGTGATTGGCACAGAGGAGAATGGGACGGGTCCAGGAGCAAGCAGCCAGAGCCATTCTGTGTGGAATCCTCCTGGAGTGGAGGTAAGTGGGGCCAATCTGCCATGGATTCTCATTTGAATCCGTGATGGATTTCTCTAACAGCCCTATATGAAACAGAGGCAAAATTGGTGAGATGTTTACCCTGGCCATAAATTTCTTTTTTTTTTGGAATATATTTTTATTTATTTTATTTTATATTTTATATATTTCATCGATAACTGATCAGCTTGGCAAGTAGCAATATAGTGACAATCATACCAGCAGTGAATTCCTAGCTTATTTATAAATGAGGATATAATTGTAGACTCAGCACTCAGCTTTTGTTTGGATTTTACAACATCTGTGAAACCCTTTGCTTCAAGTCCCTTAACTCATTTTCAAGAGCAGAAGTTGAGTGAACAGCTTGATTGACTTCATTCCAGACACAAAGACAATCTCAGCTACCATTCATTGCCCAGTCACCTTCTACCAAAGAAATCCCTTCCTGCTATATTTATCCTTCATCCACACAAATTTGCTGCAAGGTAGTAAACTTTGGGCAGGTGGGGTGGGGGTGGGGAATCATGCACAAATGTATTGATGGTTACATGTTGATAGAATAAAAAACAGCTGTTTTCAAACAGCTGGCAAAAGCTCTATTTGCAGCGAAGTCTTGTTGTCACTGTTTCTCAGATGCAAGGCAATGAGGAAGATGGGTAATGCGTTTTGGCAGCCCGGTACACATGCTATCCATGGGTTGTATCTAATGGCATTGTTCCACTAACAGAAGGGAACCACTGGTGGAACTGATTTTCCCCTCAGATGCTCCAGAGGAGATCTGGGACATGCACAGAGAGATTCCAGGGGGAAGAGAGGATGCAGGAGAGTCCTGTTGTGTGAGCAAACTTCTAACCCAATGTGATAAGGCTGTCAGTGCAAGACAGTGGTTAGAGCTTTACAGACATTGGATTGGCATCATTTATAGTGCTAATCAATGTCACACATCATTTCCTGACATGAATTACTTAGGGCTGTTGCATAAAGTTATCCAAATGAAGCCCAGTAGTATAAGGTATGCCATGAGATCTTTAGGCAACAAGTTACTTATGTTTTCATTAATGTCCCTCAGAACTTTCACAAGTCTCATTTAATGTCCTTTTCAGCATCCCTCAAAATTCCTCAAATATTTCACCTGAGGAGAAACCTCTGAATTTACTTTGTTTTTTTCTTTGGACAAATCTGGTGCCAATTGTATAATTTGTACTCACCCCACGTTCCATGGGGTTTTCTTGGCAAGAATACTGGAGTGGGTTGCCATTTCCTTCTCCAGTGGACCACATTTTGTCAGAACTCTCCACCATGACCTGTCCGTCTTGGGTGGCCCCGCACGGCATAGCTTTTGGCTTCACTGAGTTACGCAAGCCCCTTCGCCACAACAAGGCAGTGATCCATGAAGGGATACCACCCTAATGGCAGAAAGCGAAGAGGATCTAAAGAGCCTCTTGTTGAGGGTGAAAGAGGAGAGTGCAAAAGCTGGTTTGAAACTCAACATTAAAAAAACTAAGATCATAGCATCTGGCCCCATCACTTCCTGGCGTATAGAAGGGGAAGAAATGGAAGCTGTGACAGATTTTATTTTCTTGGGCTCCAAGATCACCGCAGACGGTGACTGCAGCCATGAAATTAAAAGACGCTTGCTCCTTGGGAGGAAAGCTATGGCAAACCTAGACAGCATAGTAAGAAGCAGAGACATCTCCTTGCCGACAAAGGTCCGTGTAATCAAAGCTATGGTTTTCCCAGTAGTAATGTATGGCTGTGAGAGCTGGACTATAAGGAAGGCTGAGCGCCGAAGAATTGATGCTTTCGAACTGTGGTGCTGGAGAAGACTCTTATGAGTCCCCTGGACTGCAAGGAGGTCAAATCAGTCCATCCTAAAGGAAATCAACCCTGAGTGCTCATTGGAAGGACAGATACTGAAGCTGAAGCTCAAATATTTTGGCCACCTAATGCGAAGAGAAAACTCTCTGGAAAAGACCCTGATGCTGGGAAAGACTGAAGGCAAAAGGAGAAGGGGACGGCAGAGGATGAGATGGCTAGATAGCATCACCGATGCAATGAATATGAACTTGAGCACACTCCGGGAGAGAGCGCAGGACAGGAAGGCCTGGCATGCTATGGTCCATGGGGTCACGAAGAGTTGGACACGACTGAACGACTGACCAACAACAACAACTCACCCCACCCCCCTGAAATTCCTCAAATGTTTCACCTGAGGAAACATATCCCCACCCTTCTACAGTTAGCCATCCATTAGTTTCCTAGCTGAAGGTGGTTTTCAGCAATAACTTGTAAGACATCTTATTTTCTTGATGTTTATCATCTTGATGTTGCACAAATATGATTGTTCGGCGTGAAGCAAGACTAACTTTTCCCAAGCTTTTGGGAAGGATGAACTATCTGTGAGGCATAACGTTTCACTGCTTAGAACTAGACTCTAAAGCTAATCTCTGCATTTCTAGCAATATGAGGATTTGGCTTCAAACCATAATCTTCACTACAGCCAAACTCCACCGCAGTCACACATTCTCAGAATAAAGCTTCTCTGAACCTGCTTGCATCCTGCACTCTATGGGAGTCTGTCTTCATTTCATGTGGCTGGTAACTAGGGGCTGTGTCAGCTGTCTGCAGTTCTGAGACTGAGAGCTGCCATTCCTACAAGATATACTGGACTCGAAACAGAAAATACTTGGTTTCTAATCCTAACTTAGCCAGGCATTTGCTGGGTGAACTTGAGCAAGTCACTATCATTCAACTTACGCTCCCCATTTATATTAGAAATATTAATGACAAAGTCTGAGATAAGGCCAGCATGTTACTTTGCATACCAAGAACTGAGCTGCAAAATCCTGTTGTGCAGGATGCAGTGGATTACAGTACTTCAGATTGTGGGGAGGGGGAAAGGAGGCTCATATGAGAATGATCTCCCATATAAGGGAACTCCAGGAACATAGAAAGCTAGGGAGAAAGGTTCTAGCCTTCTGGAACGTGCTAGTTTTCTATATGTAGGGACTTCATTATACAGGGGAGTCTTACAGATTAGCAAAAGCGACACCAGGTGCTTCTGGTGGCTGTGAATTTTATGGAATTGTTCATATATCAAGGTCCAAATAGATCTTAGCTTTTCCGGAAGGCTTGGTGTGAACTGAAGCCCAGAAGAGCCTTCGCAGTTGGACTTCATGCTTTGAAGAATGAATATGCACTGATGTGCACGCAATGATCTTTTAGCACAGCAGCCTGAATTTTGCAACTTGGAGCCATTTTTTTTAATTATTAATATAGAAGTCGTTCCTTCATCCAAGCCTTTATCCCACAGTCTATTTCTCTTAGTTACTTGCTGAATTTGTTATTTACTTGCTTAAAAAAAAATACTGAAAGGTTTAGAGTTCTTTCCCTCTGGTTTCAATTCCTTTTCAAGCCTCTTCTGTTATGCAAGTCACATGAGAAGGGGCTGTGCCTTACTATTCACAGATGACAAGACTCGGGAGCAACCAAAAGATCGGGAAACCTGCTCAGCCGAAGAAAATATCATCCATCTCAGGATGTCTTTGGGGAGAGCATAAGTACTATCCAGCCTTTCCTGGCAATTGAAGTTCAGCAGCTGAACTAGAAGTTGCCTAAAACACAGCCAGGCTCATACTTACAAGCGGCATGGAAAGCACCACATAATGCTTTACCTGCTAGGCATCTTGATCAAGATGGTCAGCACAACTGGGTGATGTCTGTGTGATGGCAGTGGGGCTGTATGATGCACCCTAATGGCTAATCAGAACCTATGGTGTGTGTGTGCACGTGCACACGTGTGCAAATTACATGGGAGAAATCCTAGAAAGACAGACATTCTAGTGCCAGAGTGCAAATTACAATTGGATTTGTGCAAATTGCTCAGAAATTTGTGCAAACTGCAGGGGGGAAATGTACAAAAAATGCTCCTGGAGTTCGAAGAACAGCCTGCAGCTTGGCTCTAGGTGTGTACGAAGTACTTACCCCGTTCCGGTCCAGGGCATCCTCAGGCAGGGGTAAGCAATCCGGTCCTCCCCCCGGAATCTTCCCCGGCCAGCTCTGCTCGGCAGGGAGTCCGCGGAACCGCCAGCTGGCCCAGCCGCTGCCAGACTTCCAGCCATGGCCAGTCTGTGGATGCAAATGGTGTCCAGCATAGGGGATGCCATTTGCATCCCTGCAAAATATTTACGTAGCCAATCATGGCCAACGGTAGGGACACAAATGGCGTCCCCTACACCATTTGCATCCTTGCTCTTTGCCGTGATAGGCTACATATTTACGTAGCCAATCATGGCCAGTGGCAGGGACGCAAATGGCATCACCTACGCCGGACACCATTTTGTTCCGCAGCCCGGCAGTGGAAAGAAGATGGCGACCTGGACCAGCCGCCATCAGGTAGGTTCCATCCCGGGGGGATTTCGGGAGTAGCGGGGGGGGGGGTCTGTTCTGCCACGGACTCTGAGGGGCTGAATTCCAAAGAATCCGGCCTCATTGGAGTCCATGGCAGATTTCTCCGCAATCCCTACTTGGCTCCCAAATGCAAAACCAATCGTACACACCACACTCCATCCATTGAGACTAAAAAGAACCATATATCCCAGCAACAGACATCCCTAAATGTAGCACAGCATATGTACATGTTGGGGGATGTCATGAAAGAAATAATTGGCTACTTATTCTGAAGGCCAATCAAGTAAGACAATATGCTCTCACTGAGTTAGTATCCTGCATGAAAAGTATTTACCATCCAATGATAGATGGGAAGAGAGTAAAACTGATGAAACTCCAGCAAGAGAAAGTTCCACAGTTGTGGCACCAACACCAAAAAGTTCCAGTTTTAGAGATGTGCACTGACATACCCCCCCCCCGCCCCCCAATTAGACTTGGACACTGATTCAGCACTTCAGAAAATAGCTGGCTTCTACTCAGAACAAACTGGAGTCAGCTTTCCTTCAGCTTGGTACCAAATCCAAGACCAGATTTGGAAAAATGGAAAGGGTTCATGCTTACCACTGAGTATCATGGGAAATGGGAAAAAAAGGTTATATGTTCTTTATCTTGATCAGAATTGGATGATGTCTACCGACATAGTAGCTTTTTAGGAGGGGATTACACTTGCCAAATGTCAGAAAAAGAGGTGCAGAGGTTTTTGTGTCATGTGTTTTTATAGGGGTTTTGTTGTTGTTGGGTTTTTTTTATGTCTGCTGCTGATAGCTTTTTTATTCCTTGGCAAAACTGGATGAAATCTGTAGGGACAGTTGCCCCTTCTGAAGGGATAGAGCTTGCCAAATTTCAGAATGCTAGCCATAATGTTGTTTGTGCAAGAGCAGCCTTGACATTTTGAGGGTATCCCAGAGAGCATACACTTACCCCCTCCAATGTTCCTTGTGGACCATTGTTTTGAAAATTACAGTAAGCACAGAGGTATCCATAAGTAATAAATTTGCAAAGGTCCAGAAGAATAGGTGTAGTGGTTCATGTGGAAGGGGGGGGGGTTCTCCAAAATACTGGAGGGGTAATTCATCCCCCCCCCCATTGTTTGGTCAACATGTATGAACATGGCACACATCATAGAAGTATTTCCAGACAAGAAACCTACAAAGTTTCAGAAGGATAGGTACATGGGCTAGTGAGATGATTCTTGAGACCATTTTAGGGCTTTTTCAAACTGAAGTGTGCTGACATTTGATGAATGGCCATCTCATGGTCCCATCCTTGCCCTTCCTCAAAGCACAGTGATTGGAGCCCATGGCAAAATGAACCATAGGATTTCAAAGTGGATCTGTCATTCCCTCAACTGTACTTCCTCCCTCTTCTCTCCACCTGCAGCATTTAGAGATATGGAAAGAAAAGACATTATTTGGAGACATAAAAGTCTGCAGGCATGCATCAGATCCAAAACAGGAACATGTAATGAAGCCTTGTTACTGAGTGGCTTTGTTTCTGTTGGCTTCAGAAAGAAGCCTGCTTTGCCTTGAGACACAACAGAAATGGACTAAAGTGGCTCATTTCTGCTGGGGCTTCAGACTTTGAATCTGATGCACAACCCTACCTCATGTCATGTATCCATCCTCCTGACATAACGCATCAACAATACTGACAGGCACAGCAGGGCCTCTGAAGCCAATCTGAAAGGTTGGGCAGGAGGAAGATGGGCAGGACATTTTATACTGCCCAGTAGCCAAAGCTCTCTAAAAATTTCACCATTACACTTTTCACTCGGGCAAATCTTAACGGTTTCAGTGGAGGGATGTTCGTCACTGGGAAATCTGGTTTCTTTTTTGGCTTGACAGAGTTCCATGGCACGTATGACTCATTTTGCATCTGTGATCTGAGCTGTGGGCTGTCCCATGAACTCTGGAAACTTTTTTTGGTGAATGTTTTGGGAGAGTTCTGCAATTTGTGCAATGTTCTGAGCAATTTACACAAATTATAGCTTTAATTTGCATAATTAGCACAAATTTGGCCTTGATTTGTGCAAATTGCACAGAAATTTCCACAAATTGCGGAACTCCCCCCCCCCAATTTCGCAAAATTCCTGGAAAATCTGTGAACAGGTCCTACTTCCTGCAGATCAAGCTGGACACTATAGTGGAACTGAAACAAAGTCCAGGGGGCCGAGCCTAGGAAAATATGTCGAATTCTACTTCCCAAACTGATTTCTCCAACATCCCTATTTCAGTGCAGTTTCTTTTTAAAGCTTAATCACTTTAGTGCTGTTTCATTTCTGCTTGTTTTTCAGGAAGTCATTCATAAATGGCCTGTGGCCCCCTTGTCGTTTTGCCCTAGCCCATTGTTTCTAATTTATGGTGCTGCCCAATAGCTGATCTAAGCATCTCAGAGCTGATTCTCTTGCCCAGCTAACAGTAAAAGCCACCCTGTGCTAGGGTTGGTGCACATCGGCCCCTGCCATGCCATGTCAGGCCATGACATGGCACTTTCCAGGACAAAGCTGATGGCAAACATAACGCATCTGTTTGCACGAGTGTTTCGGAGCTGACAGCCCTACTGTGATAAAGATTAGATTTCTGATTCAGACATTGCCCTTTTAATTGGTTGTAAGCTGCCTCAGACTGATGGAGAGGCAGAGTATGTTTTTAGCTATTTAAAAATATAAAAATAAAACTGCTGTTTTTATGAGCAAACTACAACTTAATCCTAGAAGTCACATAGTTTTCCTCTGAAAACTTCAGATAAACTAACTAAGGATGCAATCCTATGCATGTTTAGACAGAAAAAATGCCTACATTCCTGCTGGGAGTTGTAGGCCTTTTTTTCTGTCCAAACATGCATAGGATTGTAGCCTTAAATGAATCAATAAAGAGGATCACTTCTAATATCTGGCCAGTCACTAATAGATTGATACAGGAGTAGGGAAGTAAGTTGGAAAATTTCACCACGGATTCCAGGGGGGCCGAATGCCAGCGCATTCAGCCCCCTGGAATCCATGGTGGAACGAAGCCACTTGCCCCACCACCCCGCAAAATGGGCCTGGAACAGAGCCTACCTTTGCCAGCCGTTCCGGTGCTCCTCGAATGGCGGCTGTGTCTTGGGCCGCCATTCGCCTACTTTCAAATGGCCGTGATAGGCTACGCAAATATTTATGTAGCCTATCACGGCTAACACAGAAATGCCATTTGCGTCCCTGCGGAGGCTGTGATAGGCTACGTATATATTTACGTAGGCTATCACGGCAAAAGACAGGGACGTAAATGGTGGCTGCCATTTGTGTCCCTGCGCAGCCCAGCGGCCAAATGTCTGGCTGCAGGTGGCCCCGGCTGGTGGCTCCGCAGAGCTGGACGGGGAGAATTTCTGGGGGAGGAACCGAGTGCCTCCCCCGCATCGCGAATGACCCCGGATGAAACGGTGAGTCAATTTCGTACATCCCTATACAGGAGACAATCTTTTGCTGAAAAAATTCTGCAGACTTTTTTCTCTACCCCCTGGAGAAGGCCTAAAATAAGAAAAAGGACAAAACGCATTGGGCTTCTTATAATAATTTCTATCCTGCATTCTGTGAATCTGTTTCTCTTTGTTGTGATCTACTTTGGATGCTCACATCCGTTGTTGTTTTTTTCTCACATTTCATTTAGACCTGAAAAACCATCTCACACTTCAGTCCAATGCTACATTTGAACAACAAAAAGCAACTCATGTACGCCACATTGATAGAGTTTGAATTTTAAAAGGCTGGACATTTTTCAAAGTGGCACACAGATAAAAAAGTGGCCTTTTTTTGACCTTGTCAGTATAATGTGACCAAAATATGGTTCACCACCTCCTCCATCCTCAGACTGTTACATTGTCCTGCCTGTCAGGTTGCCTGGAATAAATCATTTAAAAGGGATCAGGTCAGTGGCACAAAATGCAAAGGGAGTGAAGAGATAGAAGTGATAACTTGTTCTAACTGGCTTTCAGTCTCATCCCATGCAAGTGGAGGGCAACATATGTCGGCAAGAGCACTGGGAAGGGAGTGGGGTAGAGAGGATAAGTTTCAAATGGAAGCATAACACAGAGTAGTGATATGGAGGATGGTCAAATCCATCAATTGTGTTTTGTCTAGGTCTGTCAGTCTTTTCCAAGTCTTCGGTTTGGTTCATCCCAAACTTTGATTTTTTTAAAAAAACATTTGCATGGAAATTCATGTATTTGCGTGCATGTTTCTCTCAATACATGTAATTCTGCCTAATATGCACATTTTGCTGCAAGCACTCTTCCTAATATACTAGATTTTTAGTGTTATTTCCAGTAATATACACATTTTTGGTACACAATTTTTGATTGGAGAACTCCATTGAAAAATTTGGAGATATGTGAATTTTGAAGGATAACTGGGTTTCAGTTCACATAGTGGCATGAAAGTGCAAAATCAGGTAAATTCACAATAAAATGCAAACTGAATAATCCCACCCCCCTTTCTACAGGTGACAAGCTTGCCTAACATACTGGCTAGTTCCCTTTGCTCCAGAGGTACCAACTCAATTCCTGATACTGAAAGCCTGTATTGGCAGTGAGGGCAACAGATAAATACTGCTGTTCAGCTTCCATTATTGTGCAGACATTTGGAGCAGCTTGTTGGCTGAATATGCAGCATCTGGTGAGGCTGGGCTGGCAAGGGTCAAGCACTTACTGAGTGCCACACATGAATGCCATGCCTGTTCATTTTGTTTTGTTCTCTCAAATCCCCTAGCACAGCAGCTGGCCAAACAGTTGGAATACTTAAAGGGTGGGGAAATTCAACAAAATGCAGAGGTCAAATGGTGACTGCATCTAAATTTAATTTTCCATGCCATATCAAGAATCTGAATGAGATTATCTGCATGTGTTCAAATATAAAATCTCTCTCTCTCTCTCTCTCTCTCTCTCTTACACACACACACACAATTTGGGAGAGAAAACCTCCCATTGTAGCATTGTCATTTGAAACTTATTCAGTTTCCTCCCAATGCAAACAGAATCAGAATCATAGAACAGTAGCATTGGAATCATAGAATCATAGAACAGTACGGTTGGAAGGGGCCTATAAGACCATAGAGTCCAACCCCCTGCTCAATGCAGGAATCTAAGTCAAAGCATCCCTGACAGATGGCTGTCCAGCCTCATCTTGAATGCCTCCAGTGTGGGACAGCCCACCGCCTCCCCAGGTCATTGGTTCCATTGTCATATTGCTCTTACAGTCAGGAAGTTTTTCCTGATGTTCAGCCGGAATCTGGCTTCCTGTCACTTGAGCCCATTATTCCATGTCCTGCACTCTGGGATGAACAGCCATGGAGTCGAACAGGGCAGGGGGGGATGTAGATTTGGACTATGGAAGGGAAAAGGGTTAAATCCCCTGTCCCCCATGGCCCCAAACTGGATCTCCCCATGGCTATGTCCTTTTAAAAAAAAGGGGGGGGGAGATCACACCATTCATACTTGCATGATTATTATAATTTCTTATGACCCTCAAGATGGATAATAATTTGTCATGTTCAAGTAGCACCTGTCAATGAAAAGATAGATAACCAACTAGGGAACACGTGCAGAAGGCAACAACCTACAGGAAGCAGGCAGAGGGGTAGTCTGTAAACACAGAAGAGCAGCCTGTTAGCTCCTCTCCATGATGTGCTATGCAGACTAAGGAAGCACAGTGGGCCTTGGAGCAACATAGAGGGCAGTGCAAATGGATTGATTCTCCTGGATCATGTGACTCTCAGGATTAAAAGAATTCTGATCCACGTTACCTGTTCTCTAGCTTGAAATGCCTGCAGTTCCCTTCTCCATCAGCTGCTCTCATGGGGAATTAGTGTCTCTCCCTCAGTGCTTCTCCCAACTAGGGATGGCAAAGAATTCCGCCATGGATCTCGGTGAGGCCGCATGCCAGTGCATTCAGCCCCCCGAAATCTGTGGCGGAATGGCCTGCCCCCCACCCCCCCGTGGATCCCCCCCAGAACGAGACTTACCTGGGGCGGATCTTCCGGGCGGCGGCTGCGGCGGCTGGTCTTCTGACCGGCTGCCACCGCCGCCATTTGCAGAGTTGTGGTTTTTTTTTTCCCCCCAAGACATGATAGGCTACGTAAACATTTACATAGCCTATCATGGCTGGGTAAAAAAAAAAAAAAGCATATGCAAATGGCGGCGGCTATGGCTGCCGCCATTTGCGTTCCTTATTTTTGGTGTCTTAGTCTACATAAATATTTACGTAGACTAAGATGGCAAAAATAAGGGGAACGGAAATAGTGTAGCGGGCACTATTTGCGTCCCTTTTTGATTCACCGTTTTAGCCTACGTAAATATTTATGTAGGCTAAAACGGCAAATCAAAAAGGGACGCAAATAGCGCCCGCTACGCTATTTGTGTTCCCCTTTATTTTCGCTGTCATAGTCTACGTAAATATTTACGTAGACTAAGACGGCCAAAAATAAGGAACGCAAATGGCGGCGGCCATAGCTGCCGCCATTTGCATACACGGGTTTTTTTTTTTTTTTACCCAGAGCCCTCCACAGCCAGAAATCCAGCTGCGGACGGCTCTGGCCTGGGCCTGGCTGGCTGCTCCGTGGAGCCGCCTTGGAGCACAGCCGGCCATCGAGGATTCCAGGGGGGAGGAACGGAGCGCCTCCCCCCCCGTCAAGGATTCTGGGTGGAGGGATGGAATGCCTCCCCCCCCATAAACATAATCCATGAACAGGTAAGTCACTTTCGTACATCCCTACTCCCAACTGAAGTCCTGAAGCACCTGACAGGTGTCCAGTCCTCTAAAAAAGAAATATGGAGGCTGGGAGTTGCCCACTCTCCTTTGGCTTTTGAGACATGAAAGGGCTTCAAGTGTTGTGTTCTTCCTTGCAGAATTAGGCTACAAATGATTATTTCCAGGCCTATTTATTAGGAAGTCAAGGATTCAATTTAGGACCAATCTGTAAGATATTCTGAACTGAGGCTTGTTCAAGTGGAATCTTGTTTCACACCAAAACTTAGAATTTTTGAAATAACTAAATACTCCTATACAGAAAATTTACATCATCTCTAGTCTGGTGGCTCCAACTGTTCTGTAATCTAATTGAACTTTATACCCTGTTTTGCTATAAACAAGATCAGATACACGGGTTAGATACAAGGTCAGGGGTAGTGCTAGGTAGGTTATTATCACATGCTGATACTTATGGAAAAATAATAATAATCTTTTATTGGCATGGAAATGGCACTGTCTAATGCTGTCAAATATTATCCAGGTAATAATGTCTAGTGGTTACTAAAGATCTCGCAGCAAATTTTACCCTTAAAGGCAGCCTAAAAATTATTTTGAATTTAAAAAATCCCCAACAACATTGCAGGTTTGAAAAAGCCACACACCACACACCAGACTTATCTTCTGAAGAAACTATGAGGTATGCCAATGGAGCAACTGCTTTTTACATATTAATGCTAATTAATAACCCACATCTGATTATAAAACTCCTAGATTTGATTTCCTGAGCTAGCTGTGCACAGAAAGGGTAATGAGCTATAATTACTAAGAATAATGGTACTCTCACCCATGGAGTACTTTTTTATCACACAAAATCTACTAACATCCTCATGTGATATTCAAGCTTTATTATTCCCATTACACAGAAGGGGCCATAAGTTTGAGAAATCAAGACATGACTGAGGCTACCTCATAAATCAAGTCCATGTGAGCTAGAGTCTAGAAGCAACCTAGGGATGGTGGAGAAATTTGTTTGGTTAACATTTTAATGTGAACTTACCTAATTTTGTACTTTTAAACCAATACAAAAACTGAAATTCAGTTATCATTTGAAATTCACAGTATTGCAATGGAGTTTTCCTATTCAAAAATGTGTATGTAAGTGGGTATATTAGGGGAAAGTGCACACAAACATGTATATATTAGTGAAATAACATTTAAAATGCCGGATATTAGGAAAACCGCTTGCAAAAATATGAATACCAGGCAAAATTGTGTACAAAAATGCACACATTGGGAGAAATGCACACAAAAATGTATACACATTTCCATGCAAACTTAAAACAGAATTCTCAGTTTGGGATGAACCAAATGCAATACTTGAGTTGAAAATCATGACATCCAGCTAAAGAAGATATGTGGGAGTCCCCTCGGAAGCACTGCTGTGAAGAGAACACCACTCCCATTGCCAAGCAATTATGAGATATTTCCAGGTCTTGTGGGAGATGACACAAGATGGTGTTATTGGCTGGGGAAGAAGCAGAAAGTGGCTGGGAGGCATAAATTCAGGGCAAGAGGCAGGCTTGGCTGGATGTCTGGAATCTTAGCTAGGGAGAGGTTAAAGAAAGCAATATGCCATTTGACTCTCATCCTTCTGTCTGGGGGGTGAGTGGGAGTCCTAGGCTAAGAATCCTGAACTCTGCACTGAATTGTACCACAACTCCCCACTCCTACTCTCTCACACACAATATACACACAGTGGACAATGGCCATTATCAACCAGTGAGAGTATCATGTTTTGAACAGGGTGATTTACAGATCTGTATGCTCTGGGGAGAGGGTGGCCAGCTCCCTGGGTGCACTGTCAGCTTGCTGATCCCAACAGATATTTATCAACCGTTACATAGTAGAAATGACAACGATACCATATAAGCTAATGAAAGAAAGTGTACGTGTAACTGTCTGCGATGCTTGGCATTTAGGCTACATTGCCTGCCTGCCATCCTTGCCCACTGTACAGCCTCTAATTTAGTTAACAAATTGAACAATATCAAAGAACAGACATCTTACTGCCTGTCATAAATGCAGCAAGTTGGGGTGGGGGGATGCCTCTTAATATAGTAGCAATGAGAAAAAAGAACAAGCAATCTGTCTTAATATTGTCATGGGCTATCTCTGTCCTCTTCCTCTGAATGCAGGAGATGTTTGCCTATTAGGTGGCCCAGCCCACGAAGTTGGATTAAAGTTGGAGAATCATTGGCTACTGTGCCCTGTCACCAATAGGGATGTCAGAGGATTCTTTTCAGGGGAGGTGATGCTTGACATATTTTTTCTGGCTCGAGCCCATGGATTTCATTTCATTTCCCTCTGCTGGTGCCAACTCACTCTGTAGTGAGGTGAGCCAGTATGCAGATTTTTTGTTTGTTTGTTTGTTTCTAAATGGCAGCAATTTGCGCAGAGTTGTAGGCGGCAGTATTGCAACCGAAACTCTCCCCACGGCCTGAGTTCGATCCCAGCGGAAGCCGGGTCCCAGGTAGCTGGCTCAGGTCAACTCAGCCTTCCATCCTTCTGAGGTCGGTAAAGTGAGTATTCAGCTTGCTGGGGGAAAGGTGGTCACGACTGGGGAAGGCAATGGCAAACCACCCCGCTATAGTCTGCCATGAAAATGCCTGCGAAAGCGGCGTCCCTCTAGGAGTCAGCAATGACTTGGTGCTTGCACAGGAGGAACTTTTCCTTTCCTTATCCCGCCATTTGGGCAAATTCCAATTTGCACAATTTATATTTTTTAAAAAATTAGGTGGGTTTTGAATTGTGAGCAAATATTGTCAGGTTGGTTTTTTTTTACATTCTTGTGCAACTGTGTGGAATCACAAGTCTGCTTGCGTGCCCACTATGCAGGCCACAGGCACGTTCCCCTCTTGTCAATATCCTTGTCAGTTTCATCCTCTTGGAGGACATTGACAAGAGGGGAATTTTCATCCCCTTGTCAGTTTCATCCTCTTCATTTAGACCAGCAGAGCCATATTCCATTCTTTTTAAACAACTTGTTAATTCCCACCCAAATGCCACTGCTTCCATTGCACTTTGGCAAGTGTGCAATGGTAGCAGGGCACCCCCAAGTGTCAGTTCAGCACTTCAAACCCTGAAGATCAGGTTGCTAAGTGGGTAATTTGTGCACACTTGACACCGAACGGCTGTCGAATCACCCAGTGACAGGTCAAGAAAAGGGGAGCAGAAGGTACAGAAGGTTCAGGAACCTGGTTGAGGAATACAGCTGCTGCACCGCGGTTCTGAAGTGACATGATCATACAATGCAAGCTAACGTAAAGTTTCCAGAGTTGTGGTACGTTTCTCACTTGGGTGACTGAAAACCCACATCATTCTTCCAACAGAATCCACATTATGTTACTGCTGCCTCTGTGTCAAACAAACATTCTGTTTCTGAGGATTACAGGAGTATGGCCATCATAATGAGGAAGTGAAAGGGAGGTCCTATTTGGGCCTCAAGGGCTTCTGGAATGCTCATATATGAGCCCTAATTAATGCCTGGAGATGCTACCACAGGCCAGCCCTCATCATGGAGCCTAGCTTAGGAAGAAGGAGCAGGCTTGTTGTCTCAAACATGCAGCTGCTGGAGATTCAAAGCCCTCTTCAGCTGATTTTTAAAGTGTTGGGAGCCATGACCTAATCAAATGGAATGCCTATTAGCTTTTCTCTTTAGCAAATGTTAACCTGGAGTGCAAAAAAAATGTAACAATCTTTGGTACAAAATGAGAAGTGAACCAGAAAATACATTGGAAAATACAGGCTGTGTTTTGTTTTGTTTTTTAATACAGCAATAAAGCTGAACAAATCTGTAGGGGAGATGCAAAGGTTATCTCACAAAGTAATCGGAGGAAGAGCAAAGTAGTGATTTGTTATGCTCGGGCTGTCAAATGGTAAAAACAGGGCTGCAAAAAAGAAATCCACCACCACGAAAACACCTAAAAGCATAAGCCTGTCCCCAGATCAGGGCTACGGTGAGCAATTCAAGCAAAGCACAGTTTGGATATATGTCAAAATCTAGCACCACTGCACCAGCAGGTGGTTAGTCATCATTTCTTTTTTAAATTTCTTTGCCCACCAAACACTTAAAGACAACCCATTGCAAAGAGATGCCTCAGCTCTTTGGAAAAGGGAATGAATAACAAGTAGTGCAATAATTCCACAAACAGCCAGGAGAACAAGAGCTGAGAAATTTATTAGAGCAAAGGCAAGCCTTCTACTGTTTCCTGCTTGGGAAGAACTAACAACTACTATCAAAAAGAATGGGGAGTGAAAATAAACTAAAACAACTGCTTTTCCAATGTCAAAATCACTAAACTGCATATTTAATGGTGCTGCTTAATCCTGCCCCCTAATTTTGGGAATTCTTCTCTCCGTGCAAAAGAGGCATTTTTTTTCCTACCTCTTTTGCAGGGAGAGGGAGAATTTCAGAGAATTTTCTCCTTGGGGAATCATAGAATCATATAGGGATGGTGGAGAATTCCGCCACAGATTCCAGTGAGGCTGTAGAATCCGCCCCCCCCAGAATCTGTGGCAGAACAGCCTCCTACCCCCCACCTCCCCCCGTGGAATCCCCCGGGATGGCACTTACCTGCTGCGGATGTGGCAGATTCGGTGGCGGTGATTCCGGCGGCGGAGGTTCTGGTGGCAGATTTGGCAGGGGTGGTGGTGGATGGCTGGCCGTGACCAGGCTGCTGAGGCCGCCATTGCCATCCCTCCAGGCTGCCATGATAGGCTACGTAAGAATTTACGTAGCCTATTATGGCTATCCCCCCCAAAAAAAACAGCAAACGCAAATGGCGGCAGCTATGGCGGCCGCCATTTGCGTTCCTTATTTTTTGCCGTTCTAGCCTACGTAAATATTTACATAGACTAGAACAGCGAAAAATTGGGAACGCAAATGGCGGCCGCTGTAGCCGCCGCCATTTGCGTACGCCATTTTTTTGGGGGGGGTAGCCGTGATAGGCTATGTAAATTCTTACATAGCCTATCACAGCAGCCTGGAAGGATGCAAATGGTGGCTGCTACAGTGGCCACCATTTGCGTCCACAGCAGCCCGTCCGCAGCCGGAAGTCTGGCTGCGGACGGACCTGTCCGGCTGCTCTGTGGAGCTGCCGCGGAGCAGAGTCGGCCAGGCAGGATTCCAGGGGGGGGAGGACTGGATCACTTCCCCCCCAGTTGAGGATTCCGGGGGGGAGGGACAGAGTGCCTCCCCCTCCAGTAGATGCCCCGACCGGAACTGGTAAGTGATTCGTACATCCCTAGAATCATAGAATAGTAGGGTTGGAAGGGGCCTACAAGACCATCAAGTCCAACCCCCTGCTCAATGCAGAAATCCAAGTGAAAGCATCCCTGACAGATGGCTGTCCAGCCTCATCTTGAATGCCTCCAGTCTGGGAGAGCCCACTACTTCCCTAGGTAATTGGTTCCATTGTCATATTGTACTAACAGTCAGGAAGTTTTTCCTGATGTTCAGCCGGAATTTGGCTTCCTGTAACTTGAGCCCATTATTCTGTGTCCTGCACTCTGGGATGATCTAGAAGAGATCCTGGCCTTCCTCTCTGTGACAACCTTTCAAGTACTTGAAGAGCATTATCATATTTCCCCTCAGTCTTCTCTTCTCAAGACTAAACATGCCCAGTTCTTCCAGTCTCTCTTCATAGGGCTTTGTTTCCAGTCCCCTGATCATCTTCGTTGCCCTCCTCTGAACCCTCTCCAGCTTGAACTGCATCCTTCTTGAAGTGTGGTACCCAGAACCAGACACAGTACTCAAGATGAGGCCTAACCAGCTGAGGAAGGGGGATAGGGTTTCCCCATGCCTTTTTAAGTTTGGGAGGTGGCTGAAGGATTTTCTTTTCATTTCATTTTTCTTTTTTACTTGGAAAAACACCTCTAACATGAGAGTCCTTACAGAGGCTTTTCCAGCCCAGCAGCACTTCTTGAAGTCCCATGAGAACACGTGACCTTGCCCTCTCCAACAGGCATTCAGGAAGAACTCCTGGGTTTCAGAAGCTTTGCAAAGAGTCCTGTGCTGCTGTGAACAAGAACTAATGGGACTTTTGGAGCTTTACGAAAAACTCCTATCTTACTTGCTCTGTGTTGCTGCAAGGAAGAAGAGAATTTTTCTAAAGCTCTAAAAGCCCCATTTGTTCTTGCTTTGCAGAGCTTCTGAAGCCTAGGAGCCCTTCCTGAATGCCTACAGGACAGGGCAAGGTCACATGGTCTCCTGGGAGTTCAGAAAGAGCTGCCAGACTGGAGAAGCTTCTCTCTAAAGCCACCTATACTTAAAAAGGTAAGCGGAAATCTTGTCCTCTTCCCCAAGGGCAAAGTTGCTCAAAATTCTCACTTCCCCAGCCTCTTTTGTCGGAGTTTGCATGCCCCCACCCCTGAGATGCTGAAAATGGAAGAAGCAAAATTTTTGGCACAGCACCTCATGATATAACAAGTACAGTTGCCAATTTCCCAACCAGTCCCTGTTAGGGATGGGTGAATGAGTGAAGTTTGAGCTCACCAAAACTCTCCAAACATCAGCTCACTGTGTATCTCTCCTTGACTTGTGCTTGCATTTGCGCTCGCTGTTAGTTTTGCATAAACAGGGAAACTGTGCAGGACGAATAGCTGCCGAATGTTTAAAAAACAAAACAAAAACTACAAAAACAACGACATAGGCCAGTTAAGAAGTTGACAACCCTAGCCTCAGCTTCCTTGCAGGAGGAAAAAAAGGTGGGATATAAATGTAAACAATCAATAAAAATAGCCACTGAGTGTGTAGTCCCAACACAAAAGGAACATCACACACCAAATCAGGAATCACATTCACAGTAAACCCTAATCTACCCCACAGGGTTATTGGAAGGATTAAAAAGGGATAACTTCTACGGGGACCAGAGCTTCTTGTGATAGATAAGTAAGGGCTATCTCATAATGAGTGCCCTGTCCCTCAACGATGCTTCTTTTCACTAGTGCAAGAGGTGGGATACTGGTCTGGATGAATAATTCACTGGCTATCGAAGGGCCAGTGTAAATCCATGAATAAATCCATAGATTTATTATATTTTGCTCATGTGAGGAACTATAGCTGGTAAGTTTGTGCAGTCTATGCACAGCACACTGCATTACAATAAAACCCATTGTTATTCGTGGCAGGTTTCCCCTGAGGATATGTGTAGTTTCGGACTTTCATGAAATCATTTTTAAAAAAAATTGTTTTCAAACTACAGAAGGTATTGCTTAAAACTCATCCCTCTCTCCCTTCTATAGTGTAATCTCTCTTGTGGCAGTCAGTTTCAGATGGATGAGTGAGCCACATCTAGTGAATCAAAGCCACGCACAGGAGGCTCCACCAGGCCTGGACAAGTTGCCTGATACCGCAAGTTATCTCTGCATATATTTCCACATGCATATATTTCCCCAACTCCAGGAAAGCTAAAGAAGAATATGTTGTGTGGGTTGGCAAGGATGGAAGGGGGGCTTTTGCATTCCATTAAATCCTCTGTATTGTGTCCAGGAAGCAAGGAGTGTTATCTGTCAAAAGAAACAAGGATGTAGAAAGTTCCCGCAGAAGTTATATGAGGTTGTGTGGATTGGGGACTGTTGATTGCAGCACTGAAATGGCAACACTGAAGCAGTCGTTCTTTCTTTTAATTACACTTCCTTTTAAGCCTCCAGAATATGTGGCAATCTTTGGAGGCTGGTGTCCCAATGGCATATAACAAGGGTGCACAAATCTTCCGGCCCCAAAGGCCACAGCGTGGATCTGCCAGCAAGTCAGAGACTGCATACAGGCATGAATGTGCATGTACATACACAGCACACGCACACACTCACATTCTCACACACCCAGACATGCACTTACACTCACACTCTTACACACATTCACATTCTCCCACACATAAAAAGACACTCTCCCCACCCACACACACACAAAGGCATTCTTCTTTCTCCCAGAACACCCCCCCAAAACCCCCCCCAGGGCTTTTCCTTGCTAGTGCTAGCACTAGCAAAGGAAACGGTTTACATCTCTGACCATCTTGCTTCACTTGATCTATATAAATAACAACAACAACAACAACAACAACAATAGCAGGCAAGAAATTAAGGCACATTCAAAATGAAGAGGGGAAAATAACAGGAAAAATGGTACTAAACAAACAAATAAAAATCCTAAATGCAATAACAATGATTTAATAGCTGCCAACACTCTTTTGCCTTGTCCTGTGCTTAGAGCAGATATTTATATTAGCACCAATTTTGTTTCAATAAAGAAAAATGCTAACGCTTCGGAATCCATTTCTCTGTCAAACCATTTAATACCCGTGAGCTTGGAAGCTCACCCATGCAGCTATGAAGGATTGAGCGGAGGGGATTTTGATGCAAAAAAGGAGGGAAAGAGCCCAATGACAGGTTAGCTTCCCTCCCCTGGACCTTGAGCTTCATCCAAATAATCTTGATCAATATACCAAGAGAAGCTCAATTAGGGATGTCAGAGAATTCCGCCAAGGACTCCAGTGATGCCGGATTCTTTAGAATCCGCCCCCCCAGAATCCGTGGCAGAACGGCCTCCCCCCCCTCATGGAATCCCCCTGGGATGGAGCGTACCTGGAGGCGGATGTGGCGGCAGCAGCGGATGCAGCGGCGGCTGGTCTCCTGGCCGCTGCCGGGCTGCTGTGGCTGCAAATGGCAGCTGTTGTAGTGGTGGCCATTTGCGTGGCTGGCTTTCTTCGTGATAGGCTACATAAATACTTAGGTAGCCTATCACGACAAAGAGCAGGGCGCAAATGGCGGCCGCTACGTAAATACTCATGTAGCCTATCATGGGTAGGAGCAGGGGCACAAATGGCGTAGCGGCCACCATTTGTGCCCCTGCTCTTTGCCGTGATAGGCTACATAAGTATTTACATAGCCTATCATGAAGAAAGGCAGCCATGCAAATGGCGTAGCAGCCGTCATTTGCGGCCACAGCAGCCCAGCAGTGGAGTGGCCAGAATTCCGGTTGTGGCTGGTGGCTTCATGGAGTTGCCACGGAGCGGAGCCAGCCAGGGAGGATTCCGGGGGGATGGAGCGCCTTACCCCACCGCAGATGCCCCGGAACAGAGCAAGGTAAGCCTTTACATCCCTAAGCTCAATATACAAAGAGAAGCTCATCCATGCAGCTATGAAGGATTGAGGGGAGGGGATTTTGATGCAAAAAAGCAGGAAAAAGCCCAATGACAGTTGAGTCTCCCTCCCCTGGACTTTGAGCTTCATCCAAATAATCTTGATCAATATACCAAGAGAAACCACTTGGTGCTTATTCGTTAGGATCAGCCTGACAGTTTACCAGCTGCTACTGTGCTATTTTTGCCATGATGGCATGAGTAATGCACAGTACCTCCTCACTCACTGTGCCAGCAGTAACGTTGCCCACTATTTGTGTCCCTGGCTCTAACCTTTTGGCACTTGGATATATGCTCTTGTGCCTTTGTCCAAGCATCTTTGGTGTTAAGTTTTGGCTTGGATGTGGTGGTTGGTCTGCTCCATACAAAGCCGCTATCCTTTGCCTGGCAGACCCAGACCACTGCCAATAAGGTTCATCATTGACTGGAGATGCACTGTGTCCTCCCTTTCCCATTGACCTTGCAAATGAGAGGTTCCAACAGCACTAGAAAGCAGGCACAGTTGCATTGTATTTCAAAGAGCAGTCCCTCATAATGAAACCTGAGATTTCCTTTTCTAATGTCTTAGGAAAACTATCACGGCTAGAATATATGACATTGAGGGGTGTAGCATTTATTACAGGGGTGGGCAGAAAATAGATCTCCAGATATTTGGACTTCTACTCCCAGCATTCCTGACCAATGGCAAAGCTGGAAGGAGCTTGTGAGTGGACAGGGGAGAAATGACGAAATGACACCAATCAATTTGGGATAAACAGGGCCACATTTATTGATAGATTACAATCTGCGAAGAAAGCACCGGCGGGCACACCACGAACAAGTCCAACATGACAGGTGTAGAGTGAGGCATTCGTTGTCTGTGGCATGGGGTGAGGGCACTTCTGGAAGTTGAAGTCAAAACCATCTGGAGGTCTACCTTCTGCCCACCCCATATTTATTATATATGTAACAGGGAGAGTTGCTCAGTTAATTCTGTTAATGTTGCACCCTTATGGCGATTCACAATCAGACATCATATGCCAAATTTGTTACAGGAAGAACACCTTCTAGAGATTTCCATTCACTAGCTCTGTATATAATAAATAGCTCAAGTGTAGATGATTTGAGCTAAACAACAACAGTTGCTGCATGGGTAGGGGCCAGAAGGAGTAGTTGAATTTGACGACCCAAAATGATAACCTCCCACTCACAAAAAGTGTTGTGTACTATTTGCAGATGATCCAGACTAGTACTGAACCAAACATTCTCTGTAGAGTACTTCTGGCCCAAAGTTCATGGGTGCCTGAGAATCAAAAAGGAATCTAAAAGCCCTTGGAAAATTTTGAAGATCAGATAAGTGAAATGTGGGGTGGGGGGAAACTCAGTATCCTCAACTGGAGCTCACTCCAGTGGTTGGTGCTTGGTGAACACCAATTTTCTCAGGAGCTTTATGAATAAAACAGCGTTGGCAATGAGAGGAATTTCACTAGAGGGTGGTGCTTTCCACCCTATCCCTGAATTTCATTGTTGGGAGTAGAGACAGGCGAATCCGTCAAGCTGTATCTTGTTGAGGTTCTAATCTAACCATCAAGTTCATTCATCCTGGTTCCATACAAGCTTTCTCCCCACCCCACCACACACACAGAAATGTGTTTATATTTTTGTGTTCATTTTCAAAACGGTGTGGATTTTTGTGTACATATGCACCCATTGACTAAAGCATATTTGTGTGCATTTTAGTAATGTACACATTTTCTTTGTCCTTTTTCCAAAATGTACACATATTGTTGAATGCATTTTTGCTTTGTGGAACAAATTGCAAGCCTGGAAAATTGCATATGGAAAGATATGGATTTCCAAACCAAATTGCGTTCAGGTCCACGTTTGATTCTGGGTGACACAAATGGGGTAACCCTGCATAAAAACCTGAACCAAACAAACTCCTCATCCATCCTTAATTGAGAGCAGAATCCTGGGCTAGATGGAACCAGTGGCAAAATCTGTACATTCTTATGATTACTTTCATAATGAACATGTTCACCTGTGCATCTAGTTTTACCTACAGTGTGAAACATGAGCAAAGCTCAAACATCTCTGTCTGAACTATAAAAGCTTCTATGTCCAATCAAAGACAAAACAGATATGATGAGAAAAGCAATGCATTGTTCAAGAAAGCTTCTGAAAGTTTGATGCATTGCACTATTGCTTCTGGGGGGACATAAACAATTTTAACTTTAGGCTAAACGAGGATACCCATTTTGATTTCCATGCCATGTATTGTGTCAGTACCAGCTATGCACTTAGAAAAACAAAAACAAAGTAGAATATAATCCAAAGAGATGAGGAGGAATGTTATCCCCTTTCACTCCTCACCCTTGGGAATATGCTGCTTGCTAGCCTGCTTAAACATCTCATTTTCAGAACACATAAAATCTCTCTCAAGTATTATTCCCAAGGTGCACTTAGACCTGGGAGGATGTATACCCTAAATATATTCTTTTAAGGACCATAATCAAAATCTCACATAGACTTTCATAACCATGATGAAAAGGAGTTGAGCAAAATCACTACCTAGGACCAATCTACTCCTTGTCAGCATTGATTATCCACACAAGATCGTACCATCGCATCCCAGTTGAGGGGGAGGTTTAAATTGACTACTGGAATCAATAGCTGAAAGGACACTTGAAAAACAGAATGACACATCCCTTCCCCTCCCCAATTCTCCTGTGCATCTGGTGGGTTTAACAGCTGCCATGTTCTATTACATCATCCCAACATGAGTTAGGAGAACAGGAATCTGGGCAGCATTCTTCAGCAGAGGGTTTTTTTGATGGCATTTTTATGTTGCCATTGACATTCAGCGTTGTCCAGGTAATTGTGTATGTTCTGGTACAAGGCCTTTGGGACAAGCTTGACCTTCTGGCAAAACATGTAGGCATGTCTGGAAGCAAGAAACCAGGCTGCCAGAGTGTGTTTGCCAATGTCAAACAACTGGCCTTTCTGAAACGCTACAAAAGGCAGAGAGAAAAGAACAGCAGCCTGTGCCAAATGGCATCTCCCATCACAAGCATGACACAGGCTGGTTTGGATAGTCACTAGAGCTGCAGAAGCCAAGTGCTATTAGCAAGAGGATAGAAGTCGACAGCCGCTCACTCCACCCACCCAGATGGAGGAAAAGCAGAGCATAACAGCTTTCAGAAGGGAAGAGATATTAAGCAGAGAGCAAAGGATGGCAAAAAGCATGTGGGAGAGCAACATAAAAAAAGAATTATTTTTCTTACTCATTAATCAACACCAAAAAGGGGAGGGGGAAGAGAAAAATCTATTCATGGAAGCTCTGTACTGAAGTGCTACCCTGAATTAAAAAATGTGGCAAGGATTAAGCAGAAAAACAAAACAAAACAAAACTATTTTGTTCTGTTTGCTGCAGAACATAATATAACCACTAGCTGGCAATGAACTGCAGGAAGTGACAAAGGCTCAAGGTTCAAAACCTACTTCTGGTCTATCCCTAACCATTAGCCTTGGCACTGACATTTCTTCTAAAGCAAAACTCAGAACATTTGAGGCACCATATGAGGCATTTTGAGTGATGCTCCCCCAAACTCAAATAAGTTACTGCACTGTCTCAAATTGTTATTGCACATTCCTAGACCATGGCAGGAGTCTTCTGACAAAAGTGAAATTTGAAGCCAATGCAGAGGTTCTTCCCCTGGCAAAACATCTGGAGATTTTGGAAGGATGTCAAATTAGTTTTATTAAGATGAGTAACAAACACTTCTAGGAAGTGGCTTTCACATCTCTAGTAACAATATGTTTAATCAAAACATGGTGTGAGTAGAAAAGGCTTCCAAAAATCCCTGTATAGGAGCCATGTTTTGCTTCTTTCCCATGTTGATTCAGATCGTAGCACTCTGTAGTTGTGTGAATTTTCTCTGGCTTGACACTAAGATAAAATTGGCTGTCAGTGACATCACTATGCTTTGAAGGGCTGTGTGCACGTGTAGGCCAGCCTTTCCCAATCTGGTGCCTTCCAGATTCTTTGGATTACAACTCCCATAATTCCTGATCATTGGCCATGCTGGCTGCTGGCTGGGTTGTTTTTTTAAAAAAATAGTTTGCATGCATATGACCTGTTATGTTACCTTCCTCTCTAATGATGAGATGACATTAGCATCCTTCCTTGTGGGTAAAATTTGCTTTAGAGCTTTTTCTTTTTTTTTTAAATTGGTTGGGGGGGATTGGGGCTCAGAAAGCATGCTTTGCATGAATGTTTCTTTGTGAAAGACTGAGAAAGAAGTGTCAGATGTGGCTCTCAACAGACTTGGCAAACTCCTTTGTCTTCTTCCTCCTTTCCTTTTTGATATCTGGAAGCATATTTCATCTCTTCCAGGGCTGACATCACTCAAGGGTTTGCTTCTGTTCTGACAGAATGGAGTTGCCAGAGTGACAGTCCAAGGGAAACCACTGCAAGGCAACTGCTCTATCATCCCCCAAAGACAAAGGTAACATAAAGAGCTGACAAATCTTGTGTAATGGAATTATTTCCAGAATGGCTGTGGCATATCATTCCACATAGGTAGAAAATTTGCAGGATCTGAGATCATCCCTGGTTTTCTCTTGGGGTCCCCAGTAATACACATAACTGCAGCCACGTGGGAGCCACATCCCCATGGTGCAAATCAATCCATGTGTTTGGAGTATGTGTGAAAAAAAGAAAGCAACAGAGTGGGCAAAGCTGATGGTGTTCATCATGCCAACCCATCCCCTCACCTCCAAGTGGGGTGGCAGTTTAAAGGGAGGATATTTTCCCCCAATGAAAATGAAAATGCATGAGCATTCAGTGCGGCACTAAATTATGTATTCAAACTAGAGGGTGGGTAAAATTTCCTAAGAAATATTGCTACTCTCAGCAAAACCACTTTGGCATCCTTTGGAATTCCTCAGACTTTTTACCTGAGAAGCATCAAACACTGGCACTAAATTTGGGTTCAGGAAAAAAACCTGGTAACATCTTAGAGAGATGTGCAGAAACCGCTAACAAATTTCAGTTCTCTTATCTTCACATATGGTTACAGTAAACCTGTTATCTGAATGTTTTATAGCCCAAGCGACATCATCCATGCACACGAGAGAGGTATCGGCAGGATCTGGGCTGGCCCTCCCATGAAGCAATGTGAGGTGCCTGCATCAGGCGGCAGACTGGGAGAACTGGTGAATTGCACTGCTCCCACCTGCCCTCCTAGGAGGGCCCACCACCGCTGCCCCACTGCCTCTAGGGGGTACACTGGAGAGCCCCACCAGCCACTCTCCCACTGTGTGGCATTTGTCGCAGTGAGAGGGCGACCAGAGGGGCTCTCTAGAGCAGTTGTCTGCTCTCTGTTCGCCTTGTCGTGTGGAGAGATGCACAGCTGGAAGAACTGGCTGAAGGCTCCCTGGGGACTTATGGGAGCTTGCCTGGGTCACTTGAAATTTGGGCAAGCTCTCGTGAAAGCCCTGTAACTGCTTCCAATGGCCACATGGCTCTCTGTGTGGGGAGACAAACAGAGGCTGGGTGGTGGTGGCAAAGGTAAAGGGGGCACAGGATGTGGGGTGAGGTGAAGGTGAGACAATGTGGTGCTGGTGCTGCATGCTCTCTCCCGTCTTAGGTGGCAAGAGAGTTTGCACCAGGGCTGAGCAGGTTTGGGGGAACCCAAAGGTTTGCAGAAGTACAAAAACGCTTTAAGGAAAAGAAAAAGAAAACCCTCAGAGTTTCACACACACACACACACGCACGCACACACATGACAAAACAGCCCAATGGAGACTGAGCGTGCTCAATGGACACAGAATATTGGGGTGAAAAATGGAATCTTGAGGGAGCAGAGGAGATGGAACAGAATGGCTGGAAACCTAAACAGGAGTGCTCCATACTCCGACATTTTGCTGTGTAACACTGCAACAGTATCTTGTCAAATAGAGTTTTGGCTTTCCTTGAAATTCCTCAGAGGTTTTCACCAGCAGAAGAACCCCTATATTCACTCTGACTTTCAATTCAGCAAAGCAAAAAAATCTAGCAGCTTTAATTCAAGGCCGGAGATAATGGAGGCGGCCTCAAAGCTGGAAGAGTGAAGAGAGAGGCAGACATGCTGGAGAAGAAATGTACTACTGGAAACTTGCCTGATGCATTTTGACCCAAGGGGTAAAGGTTGCTCACATGCATCTTATTCACTAAACAAACGAACAAACACACACCTGAGTGATCCATGCTCCCTCAAAGGAATCTGCCCTTTTACCCATGTTGCCCTGACACATCTGCCTCCCAAAACACCTGCCTGGTGGAACCTCTCTTCTGTCCTTCAAATCCCTTCTCAAGCTCCACCATTTCCATGAGCTTTCAGCACAATCCCCATGCTCTGCTAAGCCTAAGTATGTGTAGCTGAAACAATCCCATACTTTCTTCTTTACCTTTTCTCCCATTAGGGATGGCACAGGCTCCCGATTCCATCTGGGAATCTGGCAGAACTCCCCCTGCCCACACCTCTGAGCCCCACTCTTCCCCTGCCCGCACTCACTTAGCGGTCTTGTCGAGCTCTGTGGTCACCATTTTTTTGAAAAATAAAGTGGCTATTGCAACAATGTGCATATTTGCATATGTGTGAAAAGGCGCATATTTGCATATGTGTGAAAATGTGCATTTTACAAAAATGTGCATTTTTGCACATACACAAATATGAACATTCAGAAAAACAAAAAAATGCACAGTTCCGCGCATATGCAAATATGCACATTTTTGCGATCACCATTTTATTTTTTAAGAACGGCGACTGTGGAGCTCGATGTGGCCACCGGGGTGAGTGTGGACTGCTTGCTGAGCATGGGAGGGGCTCAAGCACAGTCTGGGGACCAGTAAGTGGGGGCGGGGGCTAGATGGGTGGCTGGAAAACCCGAACGGGGGTAGGTTCACACATCCCTAGCCTTCACTTCTCTTCCCTTCCTCTATTGTCCCCCCTGTGCCAAATTTTACACTGTAAATTCCTTGGGGGCAGGGGACAGAGACCAGTCCACTTGTATTCTGTAAAATGCTATGTGCACCAATAGTGCTATAAATAAATGCTTGCGTACCTAATCAGAACCATCTCCCACTGTCCTTTTGTATAATAGATCCATGGATACTTCTCAACTCTGAAGTGGCAGGTAAGGTAATTCCATATATTAGCATAACACACACACTCGAGAAACTGAGCTTGGATGTTTTAATCTTTTATATTACTGATATCTTATTGTGCTTTTGATATTATGTTGATATTGATCTATTGACTGAAATGCAATATATCACCATTTTGGTATATTTACACCATTTTGGTACTTTTTGGATCCATTTTTGTCTCCATTGTGAGCCACTTTGTGTTCAACTTGCATACAAATACAGTACATAGCTCTTAAATATAACCTAATCTAGTGGTGAATCCCACCAAAACCCATTTGTCGGCCTTGAAATGATTTGCAGTCATTTAATCTTCTATGGAGAACTTTTCACACCCAAACCTTTGGTGGAATCTTTGATAGATGTGGGGGATCACTGTTTAAATTATTGGTAGGGATGGATGGATCTGTGTCACTTTCTACAACTCTTCTTGAAGTTTTTGAAGCACAATTTCATTCTGTCCTGTTTCCGTGTCAGTTTGCAGTTTGGGGGATAAAAGTTTTGCATGAAAATTCTTAAGCATTCTTTCTTCTATCTATGAATTTCTATGAAATTATTTCATCTTCTATGTACACATCTTCAAACACAATTTCCTGTATGTGTACATTTTTGTATGCACATCTGGACTGGAGAACTGCCTTGCAAGATATGGAGAAGTGTGAAAACTGAAGGACAATTGTGTTCCAGTTCATGTATTAGTTTGGGAAGTGTGAATTGGGTTTGTGCATATTAAAATGTGACCCAGATATATTTCTTCCCCATCCCTACCTAATTATGGAAGTGGGGCAGAGGACCAGTCTCATTGGCTACTGCTTTTAGAACAATACAGGGAGCCATGATTGGACAAGAACTGGAAGGAGTCAGTAGGTGGTGCTTATGGGTTTCATTGAAGGCCTCCATCACTCTTGCCCCATAATTGGAGCACTGTGTTGAATTTGTCCATCCACTGTACATCCTATTGGCAATCCAGGTTTTTAACATTTTGAATAATATGGCACTGACACATATTGATCATATTGACTATTAGAATGGAGGAAGAAACATCAAATGGGTTATGCAGGGATGAGAAGAGAGGCACAAAGGTTATGTAACAAGTGTCATGGGCAGAAGAAAACTGATTGAGAGAACATCAGAACTGCAGGCAGACAAATTGGTGAGGTGTGCAGGATGGCAAATCACTGCAACAGGCAGCAAAAGGATGATCCTGTGACACAGGAAATGAGGGAGCAAGGGAATGAGAGGCAGCAAGAATTGGCAAAGCAGAGGGCAAAGCCTGTGGGATGTGGGTTGTTTTTTTTTAAATAGTCCGGATCTCAGCCTTTGGTGCATCAGCTGCTAGCTGCTGCTGAAGCTGGGCTGCTTCTGATGAAATGCCAGCAGAACTCCATTTCTAAGAACATCTTCTGCTTGTGTGGCATGATGAGTTTTATCTCTGTGTATAAACACTGCAGCTGCAGAAGGCGGCAAAGGGGAGAGAATTAAAAAGAAAAGAAGCAGTGCCTTTCTGCAGAGCCGGAATTATATTTTTAAGTGCACCACTGTCTCTTTGGTGGGTCCTTGTAAGAGAATTGGGGAATGATAACCAAGCTCAAAAATTCTTGCCTGTAAGCAGCAGAGTTCCATTGTTAAAACTATCAGTCAAAGAAGCACCGCTCAGTATCAATCCCATGCTCACAGTAATCATGTCACAGGAAGGAAACTGCTGAATTTGCAGGCAGTTAATCCCCAGTCACAAAAACTGGAGCAGTTATCTCTCTGGCTGACCCTGACTCAAGCTCAGGATACAACGTCATGCATCAGTGTCTTGACTCACCTCAGTCTGGATAGTTTGACCTTTATTGACCATTCAAAGAAGGATAGATGAAATAAGCACTGGACATCCTGCCTCCAAACAGTCCTACCACTGGGAATGTTGCAATGGTTCATCCCATGAGCAGCTATACAAACTCATAGCCTTCCTCAACCTGGTGCCTTCCAGACTACAACTCCCACAATCCCTGACTACTGGTCATGCTGGCAGGGAGCTGATGGGAGTTGTAGCCAAAAACATCTGGAGGACACCATGTTGGAGAGGGCCCAGTAGGGTCCAAATGTTGGCACAATTCTTTTTCTTGCTTAAGAACATAAGAATTGCTCTGCTGCTGGATCAGAGGAAAAGTTTAACCACTCCAGCATCCTGTTTCCAGAAGTTGCCACCCAGATGCCTCCAGGAAGCACTACATGGAGACATCAGCCCTCCCTTCTTGTTTGTTCCCTAGCATCTGTTATTCAGAGGCATGCTGCCTCCAAGCATTCAGGTTCCATTTAGCTATCATCGCTAACAGACATTCATAGATCTATTTTCCATGTGTTTTTCTCCCTAATTCCAATTGAGGGCCATCTATGCCATGGCCATCATTGCATCTGGGGTTATGTGTGGTGAACTTCCTTTTGTCTGCCCAGAATCTACTGTTCTCAGTTCATTTCATTGGATAATCCAGAGCTCTTCATTCTATATTATTATGAGAACTACGTAAATTTATCTGAATCCACTTTCTCCACACCATTTATCGTTGTATTTACATCTATCAAGATTTAGCTATGTGCACTGATTGTGCTAAAAGCAAATGAAGCTCAATATGGTGAGAGCAATACTTCCTGTATTGATCATTGGGTGATGGTAGACCATCAGGGATAGACAACCAGGGATCACTCTAGGAATCAAGAATCAGTTTCTCAACCCTTTTGCAGTGATTCCCTCCAAATGATGAAAAGGATGGCCATGGCCCATCTTAATTCTCATGAATCTTATTTCAAAACTCCCCCTCCTTCTTCCCCAGCTTGGCTCAGCATTAGTAGCAGGTGAGGTGTAACCAGGTGTTGTAGGAGAGTCAGGCGACAGTACCTGTGGCATCATTACAATGAGCCATGTCTCCTCCATCCTATTTTATGACTTTACAGTAAGGTTTTAAACTTCATGGAGAAAGCAAGAGAATTCCAGAAAAATGTCTATTTCTGCTTCATTGACTACACTAAAGCCTTTGATTGTGTGGATCATAACAAACTGTGGCAAATTCTTAAAGAGATGGGAGTACCAGACCACCTTACCTGTCTCCTGAGAAACCTGTATGAGGGTCAAGAAGCAACAGTAAGAACCGGACATGGAACAACCAATTGGTTCAAAATTGGGAAAGGAGTATGACAAGGCTGTATATTGTCGCCCTGCTTATTTAATTTATATGCAGAGTACATCATGAGAAATGCCGGATTGGATGAATCACAGGTTGGAATTAAGATTGCCAGGAGAATTATCAACAACCTCAGATACGCAGACGATACCACCCTAATGGCAGAAAGCGAAGAGGATCTAAAGAGCCTCTTGTTGAGGGGGAAAGTGGAGAGTGCAAAAGCTGGTTTGAAACTCAACATTAACAAAACGAAGATCATGGCATCTGGCCCCATCACTTCCTGGCATATAGAAGGGGAAGAAATGGAAGCAGTGACAGATTTTACTTTCTTGGGCTCCAAGATCACCGCAGGCAGTGACTGTAGCCATGAAATTAAAAGACGCTTGCTCCTTGGGAGGAAAGCTATGGCACACCTAGACAGCATAGTAAGAAGCAGAGACATCACCTTGCCAACAAAGGTCCATATAATCAAAGCTATGGTTTTCCCAGTAGTAACGTATGGCTGTGAGAGCTGGACTATAAGGAAGGCTGAGCGCCGAAGAATTGATGCCTTCGAACTGTGGTGCTGGAGAAGACTCTTACGAGTCCCCTGGACTGCAAGGAGGTCAAATCAGTCCATCCTAAAGGAAATCAACCCTGAGTGCTCATTGGAAGGACAGATACTGCAGCTGAAGCTCAAATATTTTGGCCACCTAATGCGAAGAGAAAAGTCACTGGAAAAGACCCTGATGTTGGGAAAGATTGAAGACAAAAGGAGAAGGGGACAGCAGAGGATGAGACAATGAAGATGAACTTGAGCACACTCTGGGAGAGAGCGGAGGACAGGGAGGCCTGGCGTGCTTTGGTCCATGGAGTCACGAAGAGTCAGACACGACTTAATGACTGAACAACAACAAGACACAGAGAACCACCACTGTATCCATTGAGACTTTGGATAATCTTTTAAAAGGTTGCTGGGGAGTGGGGGGGAATGAAGAACACCAGCATGTCTTCCTCCCCATCACTACCACCACCACATGACCCACGATCGGGTTTATTGCTAGCGACACACACACTCACGCACTATTCACTACCCCTCTCCAGCAGCTGAGTGCATGTCTCCCAACATATAAAAATCAAGACAAACCCCGCCTCCTGAAAAGAGATCTTTCATTCCACTCCAAGGCTATGTTCCCAGCACTGAGACCATGCTGCAGTATCAGAACTAATGCTAGAACAGCAAAGTCTTTTTTATTGTTGGAGTGGGAGGAGGTTCTTTGAGAGGGCCTTGGCAAGTACAGAAGACTCTGAAGGAATGCTCAGATATTGCCTCACAAATCAAATTGTTATGGGCAGTATCATTAAAGGAGAAATAAAATGAAAGAGATGCTCTTTTAATGCTAATGGGAACAAATTGTAAATATTGTAACTAACTGCAGGAATCAAAGGCTTCAAGGAGGCGGATAGAGCACTCTCCTATTTATTTCCTTCTTGCCTCACCTCTATTAGACATGCTTTCTAAAAATCCACAAAAGCTGCAAGAGCTAAATCCTTGGGGGACAAAGGGTAGTAGGAACAATCCTTTGCTAGAGTAAGAAGAACCATGAATGGATCAGTGTTTCCTTAGGGGGGAAAAAAACAGACCTTCCATTTAGGCTTTAGCTGATTTTCAGGGCCAGACACAGTCAGCAGAATCAAAAGGCATTTTTTTCCAGGAATGCACAAGGCTGTAGGTGGGGAGCTGTGGCGTTCTTCCATGAAAAAGAAAATAAAAGAATCCCTGCATGTAGAAAACCAGCACGTCAGGGAGAAGGATTCATCTTAACCCTCTCCTCAACATGCTATCTTTCTATGGCCAGGGAGGGAAGAGACCATGTAGAAATGCCCTGCTCCACAGCCTGAAGTTGAATTGTCCAGCAGAAGCTTCACTGCTGGATCCCACTGACTGGAATACATTGGCCCTCATAAGCTTTGCATCAGTCTGAACCCTTTGAAATCTGTATATCTTGTAGACATACTTCAATTCTCTATGTATGTATGTATGTACTTACGTATTTATGTATTTATTAGATTTATATCCCTCCTTTTCCTCCAAGGAGTCCAAGACAGTGTACGAGATCCCCCTCCTCCTCCCCTCCATTTTATCCTCACAACAACCCTGTGAGGTAGGTTAGGCTGAAAGTCAGTGACTGGCCCAAAGACTCCCAGTGAGCTGCATAGCCAAGTAGGGACTTGAACCCAGGACTCCTCACTCCCAGCCAAACTCTCTGACCACTACACTACACTGGCTCTTAGTGGGGCTTCTTTGGGGTTGGTTGACCCTTTTAGAACCACCCTTTTAAAATCAGCTTTGTGCACCTTTCAGGTCTGGTGTCATGGGTAGACACAGCTGGGCACCTACCAAGGCACCCCACCTCAGCAAGGGCTCACAGTCAAAAGCCCTGTGAAGAGGAGGACTTCACCATCGCAATGTATTTGTTCACTTGTCTCCTGTTCGGGCACCTCAGGTGGTGGTGAGAAGGAGAAGCAGTAGATGCCACTGCCTACCTGTGCACACACTGGCTCTCTGCCTATCACCAAGCAATCAAGTGGAAGCAATGATGAGAAAGAGGATGAGGAGCAAGAAAGAGCAGGCGGCGACAATGGCGACGAGATGGTAGACTGACTGAGGAAGGGGCCCATTGAGGGTGTCTTGCCCAAGGGCCCTCAAAACCTTGGAGCTGGCACTGGCGCCTGTGACAGTCACTATCTCAGTCCTGCACTTGGAGCCCGTTTTTAATTTTGGCATAGCCACAGAAACAAAACGCCTGACTTCCCTTGCTCAGAGGAAGGAAAACGCCTGACTCCCCCTCCCCATATTCAAAGAAACAAAACGCCTGACTTCCCTTGCTCAGAGGAAGGAGAACGCCTGACCCCCCCTCCCCATATTCACAGAAAGAAAACGCCTGACTTCCCTTGCTCAGAGGAAGGAGAACGCCTGACTCCCCCTCCCCCCATATTCTGTGAAAGGAAATATCCATTAACAACTAAATGAGACACAATTGTGAGCAGTTCTGGCTTTATGCAGTGGTAATGATAGCAGGATGCGCACGACAGTATGACATACATAACAGCCTGGCCATTATACTATTATTTTAAAAGATAATAAGGTGATTTCAGCTGAAGCCTTGTCAGCTCCAAAAAGGCCCAATGTTTTTTTTTAGGTTTTTTTTTAAAAAAATATATTATTATTCAAATCGCAGATACTAGAAATGGAAAAGACCTGGATGATCAGATGTATCTCTTCCTAACAGTCACCCCGTGATCAGCCTGTTGTAATTTCAGATCGCCTCAATACTGAAAAGTGAACAACTTCTCAGGTTTGCTTATGGAGTTTATAACACTCTGTACCTGCTGGATCCTTGAAGTGCTTTGACAGCATAAACTCAGCTGAATGCATGGGTTAAGGAAATGCATGGGTTAAATGCATTGCTTCTTGGTTAGGCAATGGTGGATGGTATGCCAAATTTGTACTGATGGAATGTGGATTAATGCATGCATTAAGCATGCATGAACATGGGTTAATGCATGGGTTAACCCATTAATGCATGGGTGAGTTAATGCATGGGTTAACCCATTAATGCACGGGTTAAGCATACATGAATGTGGGTTAATGCATGGGTTAAGCATGGTTCTTTGTTAAGGGAGCAATCCTATGGCTGCTAGACAGCGGCTAGATGATGATAGGATATCTGGTTCTCCAGGAACCGACCTCAGAGCCCGCACTCCATGGTTGGTTCCCAGAGAACCGACCTTCCCCCCTTCCGCGCTGCCTCGCAAGCAGCATGGAACAGCCCTGTGCTCCGCGTGCACAAAAGAGTGCAGAGCAGCCAAAATGGGGGTGTTCTGGGGGGTGTTCTGGGGCAGGGAGGGTGGAAATGCTGGTACGACACATCCTACGTGTTGTCTGGCAGTCTCCTCCCCCGTTCCTCCCTCCTGCAGCTAGACAGCCGAAATCAGCTGTCTAGCCAAAAATGCAAGGCAGAAGTGCAGAGGGAATGATCCTCTGTGCTTCTCCTGCCCTGCATTGGATAGGCAATGCCTCTGAGTTTGGAAGCGGCTGCCTATCTGCATGGGATTGCGCCCTAAACAAAGACTGAGGGTTGATCTAACCTGGTGGATGGTATGCCAAATTTGGACCAATGGAACATGGATTCAAAGGTCAATTCATCCAAGAACTCAAGAGGAGATTTGGATTACCTCTTTTCCCTTCAGTTTCCTCAACGCTAAAACAGACATAGGCGAATGAGCGATGTTTGAACATCATCTGTCTGCTCATCTCATGCCTAATTCCTGTTTGCATTTGCGATCGCTGCTCACTCTGCACAAATGGGAAAATTGCACAAATGTAGCAGCGATTGAACATGAAATTTGTTCAATTTTCCCCAAACTTGTGCAAATTTCCTAATTCACGCAAATTGTCTCCATAGTTGAGAGCCAGTGTAGTGTAGTGGTGAGAGTGATGGACTGGGAGCTGGGAGATCCAGGTTCTAGTCCCCACTTGGCCATGGAAGCTCACTGGGTGACTTGGGCCAGTCACAGACTCTCAGCCCAACCTACCTCACAGGGTTGTTGTTGTGAGGATAAAAAGGAGAGGAGGAGGATAATGTAAGCTGCCTTGGGTTCCTTGCATGAGGAAAAAAGGTGGCATATAAATGCAATCAATCAGTCAATCAATCAATCAATAGTTGGGCTGATTTAGTCTACAGGACAATTCACACTATTTGTTTAATCTGTTCCAACTGTGTTTTGCAGATTGTCAGGTACCTTTCATTTTGTCGTCCTCTCATTGATGGAACTGGATTTTTTTTTCTCATTCAGAAAAGTACACAAGAAAGTCCGCTGCATTTTACAGAACTTTTGCTGGCACGTAACATTTTGCACATTTTTCTCTTTTTTGGCTCAGCATATGATTAATGATCAGAGTGCGCGTGCGTGCGTGCATGAGCACACACACTCACACACACACAAGATAGCTACACAGCAGAGGCTATAGAGGTCAGAGATATCGTGTGTGTGTGTTCTTTTTAAAAATGGCACGTACATCGGCATATTTTCCTGTAACGTTCATAGTTTCACGCAAGTAAATTTGTGTACAATTCTGGAAAGTAAAAAGACAGTTCACAAGCCTGATGTGGAATCTGGGCAACTCAGAAGATGCTGGTCTGCTGCAGAACCTGTGGGCTGGATTCATAGAAATCCCAACTCATCTGAATCTGTTTCAGATTTCTCTGACATCCACAGGCACAGGCCCTATTCACAAATGCTACTTTAAATTGTAGAGAGGGCAGAGGACCATGGCTGCTGGCCCTAACCACAACATCGGTGTCATCTGCATGTTCAATAGAACATTTCAATACAGAGTCGACAGCTCTAGACATAAGGACTCCTTTATGAAGTCAGGGATGTCATAGAATCATAGAATCATAGAAGAGTAGGGTTGGAAGGGGCCTACAAGGCCATCGAGTCCAACCCCCTGCTCAATGCAGGAATCCAAGTCAGAGCATCCCTGACAGATGGCTGTCCAGCCTCGTCTTGAATGCCTTCAGTGTGGGAGAGCCCACCACCTCCCCAGGTAATTGGTTCCATTGTCGTATTGCTCTAACAGTCAGGAAGTTTTTCCTGATGTTCAGTCGGAATCTGGCTTCCTGTAACTTGAGCCCAGTATTCCGTGTCCTGCACTCTGGGATGATCAAGAAGAGATCCTGGCCTTCTTCTCCATGACAACCTTTCAAGTACTTGAAGAGTGCTATCATATCTCCCCTCAGTCTTCTCTTCTCAAGGCTAAACATGCCCAGTTCTTTCAGTCTCTCTTCATAGGGCTTTGTTTCCAGTCCTCTGATCATCTTTGTTGCCCTCCTCTGAACCCTCTCCAGTTTGTCTGCATCCTTCTTAAAGTGTGGTGCCCAGAACTGGACACAGTACTCCAGATGAGGCCTAACCAGTGCTGAGTAGAGGGGAACTAGTACTTCCTGGGATTTGGAAGCTATGCTTCTATGAATGCAGCCCAAAAGAGCATTGGCCTTTTTTGCAGCCACATCACATTGTTGGCTCATATTCAGCTTGTGATGGACAACAATTCCAAGATCCGTCTCGCTTGTAGTGTTGTTGAGCCACGTATCCCCCATCTTGTAACTGTGCATTTGGTTTCTTTTTCCTAGGTGCAGAACTTGGCATTTCTCCCTATTAAATGTCATTCTGTTGTTTTCTGACCAGCGCTCCAGTCTATCCAGATCACTTTGAAGTTTGTTTCTGTCTTCCAAAGTGTTAGCTATCCCGCCCAATTTTGTGTCATCTGCAGATTTGATCAGCATTCCCTGCACCTCCTCCTCCAAGTCATTCATAAAAATGTTGAAGAGCACTGGGCCCAGGACTGAGCCCTGCGGTACCCCACTCGTTACCTCTCCCCAGTTTGAGAAGGTCCCATTGATAAGCATTTTTTGAGTCCGATTCTGTAGCCAACTGTGGATCCACTGGATCATTGTTTCATCTAGCCCACTTCGAGCTAGTTTGCTCATCAGGATATCATGGGGCACTTTGTCGAAAGCTTTGCTGAAGTCGAGGTATGTGATGTCTACAGCATTCCCACGGTCTACAAGGGAGGTTACTTGATCAAAAAATGAGATCAGATTTGTCTGGCAGGACTTGTTTTTGACAAATCCATGTTGGCTTCGAGTAATCACGGCATTGTTTTCAAGGTGCTTCCAGATGGATTGCTTTATCATCTGCTCCAGAATTTTCCCAGGGACTGATGTCAGACTGACTGGTCTGTAGTTCCCAGGTTCCTCCTTTTTACCCTTTTTGAAGATAGGAACAACATTAGCCCTCCTCCAGTCATCTGGCACTTCACCCGTCCTCCATGATTTCTCAAAGAGAATAGATAGCGGTTCTGAGAGTTCTTCTGCCAGTTCCTTTATTGCTTTAGGATGCAGTTCATCCAGCCCTGGAGATTTGAACTCATTCAAAGTGATTAGGTGTTCCTTGACCATATGCCTATCGATCTCAAGCTGCAATCCTGCCCCTTCAGCCTGCACTTCACCTTTGCCAGGGGGGTCATAGACCCTCTTTTGGGAGAAGACTGAGCCAAAGTAGGAATTGAGCACCTCTGCCTTTTCTTTGTCATCTGTTATCATTTTGCCATCCTTCTTTAATAGCTGAACCACCATTTCTTTCCTCTGCCTTTTACTATGCACGTAGCTGAAGAAAGCCTTTTTGTTGTTTTTAGCATCCCTCGCTAACCTCAGCTCATTCTCAGTTTTAGCCTTCCTGACGCCATCCCTGCAATTCTGTGCTACCTGCCTGTACTCTTCCTTTGTTACTTGGCCTTCTTTCCACTTCCTATATGTGTCCTTTTTTGTTTTCAGGTCATCCCTAAGCTTTTTGTGAAGCCACATTGGCTTCTTCTGTTGTCTTCCACCTTTTCTTCTTGTTGGAATTGTTTGTGATTGTGCCTTAAGAATTTCCTTTTTTAAAATTTCCCACCCATCTTGGACTCCTTTTCTCGTTAGCGTCGCTTGCCATGGGACCTTACTGATCATTGTTCTGAGTTTATTAAAATCAGCTTTCCTAAAATCCAGGGTACGCATTTGGCTATACTCAGCTTTTGCTTCCCTTAGAACCAAGAACTCAAGTACAACATGGTCGCTCCCAGAGTTCCTGTAACTGCTACTTTATCCACTAAGTCATCTCTGTTGGTTAGGATCAAGTCAAGGATAGCCGATCCTCTAGTTCCTTCCTCTACTTTCTGTAGCAGGAAGTTTTATCCGCCACACAAGTCAGGAATTTCCTGCAGGGGCCATGTTTTGCAGAATTTGTCTCCCAACAAATATTGGGGAAATTGAAGTCCCCCATTACTACAACATCATGCTTCCTTAAAACATTGGCTATTTGCTTTTCAAAAGTTTCATCCTTGTCTTCTCCTTGGTTTTGTGGCCGGTATTAGACTCCGACCACCAGGTTCCTTTTATTCTTTGCTCCATTTATTTTGATCCAGATGCTCTCGATGGGGCTACCAAGTTCATCCTCCTGTATTTCTGTGCAGAGATATGTATTTTTCACATACAGTGCAACCCCACCTCCCTTTCTGTTCCTCCTTTTCTTTTTGAACAAGTTATATCCTTCAATTGCTGTATTCCAGTCATGAGAGTCATCCCACCAAGTCTCAGTTATACCTATCAAGTCATAATTTCCCTCTTGTATTAAGAGTTCAAGTTTGTTCTGTTTGTTTCCCATACTCTGGGCATTAGTATATAGACATCGAAGACCATGTGCTTCATAGTCTGGCTTTCTTCCTACATGTGTCTGAAGACTATTATTGGGTGCTATCAGAGCTGTTCTCTCCATTGCAGTGCATGTGCCTACGTCCATTGTTACCCCCAACATAAATTTTATGTTGGGGGTAGGGATGGCAGAGAATTTCTCCACGAATCTCGGGGAGGCTGAATGCCAACGCATTCGCCCCCCCGAAATTGGCGGTGAAATTCTCCACCCCCCCGCCCCTGCCCCCCCTGGGATGGGACTTACCTCCCTTGAATGTCCCTCTTGGCGGCGGGTCCCGGCGGTGGTTCGGCGGGGGTGGGGGCGGCGGCCGATCTTCCAACCGGCTGCCACCACCGCCATTACAAAGTAAATGTAAAAAAACAACAACACACACGTGATAGGCTACGTAACGATTTACGTAGCCTATCACGGCTAGATTTCCAAAGTCAGCCGTGATAGGCTACATAAATCGTTACGTAGCCTATCACGGGTGACTTTGAAAAAAAAAATCGCATATGCATTTGTGTTCCTTATTTGGGCCCGGGTAGTCTTCGTAAAGATTTACGTAGACTACGGCGAAAATAAGGGCAACGCAAAAAAATACTTTTTTTATTTCGCGGCCAGGGAGATGGGACACTTCTCCTCAGCCTGAATTTCGGCTGGGCGAAGCGGGGCGCCTCCCCCCCCAGCCTGAATTTCGGCCGGGCGAGGTGGGGCGCCTCCCCCCCAGCCTGAAATTTGAGGGGAGAACCGAAGGGCCTCCCTCGCACCGCGAAGCAAGCTGCAGGACCAGGTAAGGGACTTTCGTCCATCCCTACCAACATTACATCTCCCTTCCCCGTAGGATTCAGTTTAAAGCCCTCCTGATGAAGTTCTTCATGCTGTGGCCAAACACATTCTTCCCATCCTTTGTGAGGTGCAACCCGTCCCTTGCCAACAGCCCATCTTCCAGGAAGTATAGCCCGTGGTCCCAGAATCCAAATCTCTCTCGTCGGCACCACCTTCGTAGCTTGTCATTCACCGGAGTATTTTTCGTTCCCTTTACGAAAATATGTATGGTGTACATCGATCATACAAGGCTCCCAATTTCATGAAGATGTTCATGTGCAGGCTCTCTGTTCCTCAGAAATTCCACCAAACATCTGGAGGTTGGGAACACAGACCTAGTGGGGACATTGATGTTGGGATGGCACTACACTAGGAATGTATAGACTGTGCAAAATCCACTCCGTCTGTACTTCACAGATAGTCAGGTGCCTTTTGTTCTGTCATCCAGTCACAGATGGAGTCAAATATTTTTTTCGTCATGTGGAAAAATACATAAATAATTACATAAGTATTTATGTAAGTATTTACATAATTTACCTTCCGAAGTAGCATTTAGCGTATTGTCCCCCATTCTATTCAACATTTCCTCAGCAGAAACTTGTGTATTTTCCTATGAATTTATATGCGTAAATTTTGGGAAAGTAAAAAAATATCTGAAAGTCCATGGACTTCAGGGGGTCCTGAGGGGGTTGCTCTGCAGTGGATTCTGCAGGTTGGATTCTTAGAAATTCGAGCTCATTTTAGTCCGTCTCAAATTTCTCCAGCATCCCTAACTCGCACATTCATATTTTTGTATCCATTTCCCCCTGATTTATTTATTTATTTATTTATTTATTTATTAAATTTATTAATCGCCCATCTGGCTGGTCACCCAGCCACTCTGGGCGATATACAACATATAATAAAACAGTTTAAAACAATAAAATTCTACAATAAAAACATTTTCTTAAATATCCGAACCCACCCCAAATGCCTGCCTGAACAACCACGTTTTTAATGCATGGCGGAAGCTCATTAAAGAAGGGGCATGATGGAGTTCCTTAGGGAGGGAGTTCCACAGAGTGAGGGCCACCACAGAAAAGGCCCTTGTCTACACCTTTATACACATTTTTGCAAGTACTTTTCCTAATATAATGCATATTTGAACGTTATTTTCCCACCTTTTTTTTAGTGGAGAGCTCCAATGCAACATGTGGAGAATTGAAAATTTTGAAGGATAACTGAATGTCGGTTTGCAGAGTGGTTTGAAAGTGTGATATTACTGAATGAATTTCTCCCCCATCTCTACTTTTTTTTTCTTCCTTCAAAATCTGAGCAGAGCTTTCACCTAAGCAAAATATTCAGCTGTTGAGGTGAGCTGCTTAGTGCAACTCTATACTTCCATGTGCTAACACATTATCTGTGGATAAAGTGGCTTGCCCATGTTTATCCAGTAAATCTGTAAGTGACGTGCATGTCGAACCCAAATCTAACACTATCTAGGGACAGACTCACCTGTGTCTGTCCTCGCTGGGCTCTCGCTGAAGCTCTGCCACTGCCCGCCCCCGCTCACTGCACTACACGAGCTGTTGGATGGCCCGGTGAGTGCCCAGCGAGTGCCCTGTGGTTGCCCGTCCCCTTAGCAAGCCACCATCTTGTGTAAAAATAGTGGCTCGGGGATTTTCAGAAATGTAATGTTGTGTAAATGGCGGCTGTGAAGGGGCTACTTGCACAACATTACAGGCATAAATGGCCCCTTTACGGCCACCATTAATGCAACATTACATTTCCTGAAAACCCCGAGCCACCATTTTTATGTAAAATGGTGGCTTTCTAAGGGGACAGGTGGACACTGGGTGGTTGTGGACCTCACAGCACTCAGCAAATGGGCCTGTTAAGTGTACGGCATCTTTGCGGGTGGGATCTGGGAGGCCAAGTGTGCTTGGGGGGAGTCCGCCAGACTTCATCCCCCTTCGGACTCCAGCAACATCCCTAACGCTATCTGCTTTTCCTCAGACATCCATCCAGTTTTTAAATTCTTGTGTGTCATGCTGTCAACTCAAAAGCATTTTCAGAAGTTTCTTGACAATTTTCATTCAGATATTTCAATAAGGGTTGGGTAACTGAAAATGTATTGTTGTTAAATCTAGGTATTGTTCACTTTATTTTCTCACAGTTATGGTAAATGCTAATCCAAGCGAAGAAACCTTAGAACACATAAAAAGCATGATCTTATGAATATGAAACAGGGAATATATTAAATTGGAAAACAAACCATTTTAGGAATTACTCATTGATTGATTCTACTTCCACATATTCTAAACCAGCCTTCCCCAACCGAGTTGTCAGTGTGTTCATTGACAACTCCTATAATTTCCAGCCAATATGACCATTGGGTATGCTGTCTGGGGATGATATAAGTTGTAGTCCAACACATCTGGGGGGGGTACTAGGTTGGGGAGGCTGCTCTAAACACGAACACAGGGCAATATAGGAAAAACATAAAGATAATTTGGATTCAGGAACAATCCACCCAATCATGTAATACGAGAGCATTTGTAGTCTTTCATGAGATAAACTGAAACGATCACATCATTTCTTGTGTGAAGCCATTATCACAATATGCTATTTCTGTTTGTGTTTTCAGATCATGTCCCAGCCTCCCATCCCTTGTTAGGTGAGAAAGAGAGCACAACCTGCAACAGCCCATTTGTGATAATAGCTTTGTACAAACAAGCAATTTTTGTGATAGCTAACGTTTATCACTCAGAAAATTGTAAGTCTGATCACGCTGAGAATCATCCCACGGCTAACTGATGTTTGGATACTGGAAGGTCTGATACAGTGGTTTTCAAACTGTGCTCTAGGAATCTGTGTTTTAGGAAATATTGTTACTGATCTATATAGACTATTACTGAAAAGATCTGTGATAGTGGAATGCTTCCATTGAAGACACCACTTTATGGATGCCCATCATAAATTGTGTTCCGCTACAAAAACCCAAAATACACAACAACAACAACAACAACATGGAATCTGTGTATTGGATCGGCTCACTACAGACTGAGTTGATGCCAGTGGAGGGAAAACAGAATGAAATCTGCTAGGGCTGAACTGGAAAAATCTGTCAGGTTTTCACCCCACATACAAAATGCTGCTATATCACTAGCATTGAAGGTATACTAGCAAGCTATATGATCTCCTATAATATGGTGCTGTCAACAGCTCAAAATGAACCTCACAACCATGTGCAAGACAGGCTGTACACTACACTGTATGATGCTTTAATATTTATGTGCATTCATTTCACCCATTTCACTACAGCCATTCAAGAGGCATCTGCTTCCAGATTGGAGATTTTTAAAATCATGAATTTCATTAAGCTTTGCCATATTACAACAAGAGAATACAATATAGATGATGTACAGCTACGGGGTACTGAAAACAGAAACATAAATACATGAGAAGGAAAAATATATGAGAAGGGGAAAAAAATAAAAACAAAAGAAATCAACTACTGATGTCCCAAAGGTAGTTAATCTGATGTCTGTATCAGGGAAGGGATGATAGCTCAGTGGCAGAACACATGCTTTGAATGCAGAAGGTTCCAGGTTTAATCCCTGGCATTTTGAATTAAAAGACCAAGTAGCGGGGGATAGGAAAGACATCTGGCTGAGACCCTATAGAGCAGCAGTACTAGATCAGATGGACCATAGTTTGACCCGCTATGAGGTACCTTCCTATGTCTAAACCATTTATTTGTTTGTTTGTTTATTTATTTATTTAGTTATTATTATTTATTTATTTATTACATTTACATCCCACCTTTTTTCCTCCTTAAGGAGCCCAAGGTGGCGTACATAATCCTCCACCTCCTCTCTGTTTTATCCTCACAACAACATGGCCGAGTGGGGACTAGAACCCGGATCTCCTGACTCCCAGTCCAGCACTCTAGCCGCTATACCACACTGTGTAAACAATGAAGTTGTGGCTGCTGGGAAGGTTATTAGTCAGCCATCACACTTGAGATATTTCTCCGAAGGATTTCGCAGAAGGGGGCTTAAACGTAAATGATGGCAGCAACTCACCCTAAAACTTTTTTAAAGGCATCCCCCAAGTTATCCCAAAGGTAAAAATGGGACAAAACAGGGACAGGTCTTACCAGGGCTAGGGACAAAATTGGGACTGTCCAGCATTCTTGGAGGACCTGGAGCTGTAAATAGAAAGCTCCCTGCTGCTTGTCGGATTCACACTTTTGGTCTTTTTGGTTGTTTCTACCAATGTTTGCCTTCGGCTTGACTCCCTGAACCTTCTGGGACTTCAGAGCTCTCAGGACTGGCCTTACTAGGGATTTACGAGCTGTGTAAAATCCACTCAGTCTGCGTTTCGTGGATTGTCAGGTGCCTTTCGTTCCATTGTCTGCCCATAGACAGATGTGATTTTTTTTCATCACGCGGAAAAATACGCAAAGAATTACGTAAATATTTACATACGTATTTACATAATTTACCTCCATACGTAACACATTTAGTGTATCGTCCCCCATTCCATTCAATGTTTCCTCAGCAGAAACTTAGGTATTTTTCTACAGATTTATATGCGTACATTTCTGGAAACTAAAAAAAAATCATCCGAAAGTCCACAGACTCCACGTGGCCTGAGGCGAGCACTCCATAGTAGATTCCGCAGGTCAGATTCTTAGAAATCCAGGCTCATTTTAATCCATCTCGAACTTCTCCAGCATCCCTTGCCTTACCATTCTGCAGAGTGAGACAGTCGCTTTGGGAAGCAGATCCTGAGAGGTGGCAGAAGGTATTGGAGGAAAGGCCTGTGTGCCATTCAGCCTGCTCTGCACCTCCTAAGTTAGCCTGCTGCCTTCAGGTTCAGTGGAGAAAGCTGCTCAATAGTCAGTGTTGAAGACAGATTTGTCTACCAGTCCAGTTAGCTTTCATACATAGAGTGGGACTAGGGATGTACGAAACCACTTACCTGTTTCGTAAGTGGCATCCACGGTGGGGGGGGAGGCGCTCCGTCCCTCCCCCCGGAATCCTCCCCGGCCGGCTCCACTCCGTGGTAACTCCGCAGAGCTGCTGGCCGGGTGCATCCGCAGCTGGACATCCGGCTGTGGCAGGTCTGTGGATGCAAATGGCGGCCGGTGTAGTGGCCATCATTTGCATCCTTTCGCTGAGCCATGATCGGCTACGTAAATATTTACGCTGTTTGCGTCCCCGCTTTTGCCGTGATAGGCTACATACATATTTACGTAGCCTATCACGGCTCAGCGAAGGGATGCAAATGGCAGCCAGTGTAGCGGCCACCATTTGCGGCCACAGCCCGGCAGTGGCCGGAGCTGCCGCCGGAGGAGGAGCTGCTGCCAGAGCCACCACTGCCGCCTCAGCCGCAGTCAGGTAGGCTCCGTTCCGGAGGGCTTCCGCGGGGTGGTGGGGTGGGTTGCTCCGTTCCGCCACGGATTCCAGGGGGCTGAATTCACTGGAATTCGGCCTCCCTGGGATCCGTGGCAGAATTCTCTGACATCCCTAAGTGGGACAGGCACCACCTTGTTCTTCACTTCAGGCAGCAAAGTGTCCTGGGCCAGCCCAGATAGCTCTTGACTTGCTGAACTTTGGCTCCTTGTTCTGTTCTGGGCTAGATCTACACTAGTGGCTTTTTATCAGTACTGAAGTGCACTGATAACTAGGGGTGGCATGGGCACCTGACTCGGTCTGGGAACTCACTGAATCCCCTCCACTCATGCCCCCGAACCCAGCTCAACAAACCCCCATCCCCCACCCCATGAGCAAGGCCAGGACTCACTACAACCCCTTGGTGTCCATGAGAGCAGCCTTTTTTGCACAAGATGGGGCACTGAAGTTTCAGAGATCTACTGTTTGCACAGTAGATCTACACAACGATGGCTATAAAGGTTCATTTCAGCCAGACAAATGGTATACGTATAATGTATTCACTACGGTATACGTATTCCGTATACCATTTTTCTAGTGTTATTTCCCACTTTTTATTCTGTATTATCCAAAATACTGTAACACACGTCACTGTGTGTACTAAGAGGTATAAATGCACAAGAGGGATATAGCGTCACCTTGATGGGATCATGTCGATATAACATGAGGTGTAGATCCAGCCCTGCTCTGGATCTACACCTCATGTGGAGGATAGAATTGTATGCACACTTCCCTGAGAGCAAGTCCAATTAGGGATGTGAGAGAAATGTGCCACAGACTAAAATGTGGCCGGATTATTTTGAATCAGGCCTCCAGAATCCGTGGCGGAATGGTTCCACTTACCTCCACTCCAGGACAATTCTGGCTGGAATGGCACTCCGGCTCCGGAGCACTGGCGATACGGTAGTGGCAGCGGCAAGTGGAGAGAGCAGTACGGAGCCAAAGTGCGGCTCCGCAGAATCCTCGCGGAGCAGAGCCGCTCTGGAGGATTCCAGGGGGGAGGAATGGATCGCCTCCCAGACAGGCGGATTCCCCACCAGAACCGAAGGTGGGGAATCCATACATTACTAAGTCCAACTGAACTAAATGGAGCTTATTTCTAGGTAGACATGCACAGCATTGCCCTGCCAGCTGTTTACTTTATTCTGGCTAGCTTATTCAGAAGGCTTCTTCTAACAGGAATAGGAATAGCTGTAGCATCGTTAGGGATGTCAGAGAATTCTGCCATGGACTGAAATGGGATTGAATTCCCTTCACGTGCCACGGAATCCTCTGCGGAACGGCACCACGAGGTCCTGCGGAGCCAGCATTCATGCGGCTTTTTTTTTTTTGGTCATCCGCAGAGAGTCGCGAAATCTTTGTAAATAAAAACGCAAGGTAGTATATTCCGATAATAAATATGTAAGTTGTTTTTTTTTTAATGAATTGTGCTCACCGCCTTGTTTGTGGGTGTTCTTTTTCAATTGAAATCTCCATCTCCATTTACTTTCAGCCAAAACACTTCCTCCTCCTCGGGGCTTCCCAAAACAAGGCTGCCCTAGATGTGCCTGAGCGATGCACTCTTTGTTTAAAGCAACCGTGTTTGAAAGAAAGAAAGAAAAAAAAAACCTTTTAAAATGGCCATGCCGGTCTGGAGCCCTGCACGAGGTATTATCATAGAATAGTAGGCTTGGAAGGGGCCTACAAGGCCATTGAGTCCAACCCCCAAATTATGCTCCCTGCTAAGCTTTCTATTTCCACATCCAGCATTGTTGTTGACGTCATGAGGCTAAAATGGAGAGGAGAACCAACTCTGTGCATGTCTACTCAGAAGTAAGTCTTACTAAATTCAATGCAACTTACTCCTACACATGTCAGCACCCCACTTGCCCCCAGCTCAGCTTTGTATTTCCACATCCAGCTCATGATCAAACCTCCTATTAGTTATCTCAGAAGACCCTTGGGTGAATGGGTTTTTTTTTTCCCCAGGGAACAGCTGGATTGAGGGAGATTACACACACACACACACACACACACACACACTAGAAGTATATAGCTCTTCATATTCCCTGGTATGTTTATTCTCATTTTGTCCATTCCCTGAGCATGTGCAGAGTGTGCTTTTTATTCATTATGTAGCCTATCACGGGTGACTTTGGGAAAAAAAAAAAAACTATCACAGGTTACGTAGCCTATCACGTTATGTAGCCTATCACAAGTGACTTTGGAAAAAAAAAAAAAGCACGTACGCAAATGGCGGCGCCCATGGGCGCCGCCACTTGCGTACACGCGCTTTTTTTTTCTTTTTCAAAGTCACCGGTGATAGGCTACGTAACAATTTACGTAGCCTATCATGGCTGACTTTGGGAATCTAGCCGTGATAGGCTATGTAAATCGTTACGTAGCCTATCACGGGTGTTTGTTTTTTTTTCCACTTTTTTATTTCGCGGCCAGGGAGATGGGGCACTTCTCCTCGGCCTGAATTTCGGCCGGGCGAGGCGGGGCGCCTCCCCCCCGGCCTGAATTTCGGCCGGGCGAGGCGGGGCGCCTCCCCCCTCGGCCTGAACTTCGAGGGAAGAACCGAAGTGCCTCCCCCCCACCGCGAAGCAAGCTGCAGGACCAGGTAAGTGCCTTTCGTACATCCCTAGTTTTGGCTGAAAGTAATTACTGCATGTCTCAGGGCAGGGGGAAAAATACATAGATATCTACGAAAAATAGCCTTTCTTATGGAAGTTATGCAGACTCACGGAGATGGCTGGGCACCGGAATTACGGCTGCTGGTACGGATTTATCTTCGTAATTCTTGGAGCGGAAAAAAAAGAGGAGAATTCCGGGGGCTTGCAAACAATGGTACGGAGCACTGGCCGCAAACTGCAGAAGTCAAGCGGCGCAGAAGGTACACAGTTCGTATATCCCTAACTGCATCGTAACTTGAGTGTATAGTAGACATAGCAAAATCCTCATGGTGGGATGACGACGAATATTCATGGACATGTTATTACGCTCCCTCACTCCCTTTATAGTTTCCCAGCCAAGACACCTTTCCAGAGCACTGCAGAAATCTACCAGTTGAATTATGCACATTTTTTTCTTTCTAAATGCCTAATAGCTATGTGATGCGATTCTAATTGTTACGTTCCCCCTGCTCAGATATTCAGCATATTAAATTTATATTTTATGATTTGTTCATTAATGGCATTATAATAACTCAAACACCTCAATGGCTGTTCTAAACAAGCATAGCTTTTAAAAAACCCAACAACCTGGAAGACTAAATAATTAATTCATATTTATAATAAATTAAGAAACTAGAAAAATCAATTGCTGTGTACACTGTATGAAAAGTCCATTACATTAAGCTATCAAGAGCGCCTCTTGCTGGAATATTAAACATGAAGGGAAAGGAAGGTGTGCAAAGGAAAGGATATTCAAGATTCAGAACCCAAGATTCAGATTGTTGACAGCATGCACTGTGGTCTTTTCCAGTAATCTTCCCCAAAGAGCTCCTAATCAGTAGGGATGGACTAACTCACTGGGTACCATGCCATGTGCTGCTCACCAGACCGCTGCTGGTTGTTCAGTGAGCTGCTGGCAGTCCACAGATATCCGGCAAATGGTGCATGGCTGCCTGATCCCTCGCCAAGCCTCCATTTTGTGTCAAAACAGTGGCTCAGCCTTTGTCATCAATCCCCATTTACACAAATGGCAGCTGTAAAGCTGCCATTTATGCAAGGTTGCACGTGTAAATGGACCATTTACGCCAGTAATCTTGCATAAATGGCGTCTTTATGACTGCCATTTGCATAAATGGGGATTTACAAAAAAGGCCAAGCTGCCATTGTTATGTAAAACGGTGGTTTGGTGGACCAGTGGGGACTGCCACGTTTGCCCCCGACTCGGCAAGCATCAAGTCAGGCAAACATGGCGGTCTGTGGCCTGTAGTCTGGGAGGCCAAGCGGGGGAGAGTCCGCCGGACTCCTCCCTGCCTCTTGGACTCCTGCAATATCCCTACTAATCAGAGTATTTTCTATTTTTGTAGGACGTCCATTCCATGCTTTCTGCTACAGAAGTTGCTTTTGGAATGCAAGTCTTTGAAAACAGTAACGCAGAAACTATGGGGCACTTTATATAATGGGTTGGATCCAGATTTAGTCATATTTACACCAGACCTAATCACTGGAAAAGACCCTGATGCTAGGAAAGATTGAAGGCAAAAGGATAAGGGGATGGCAGAGGATGAGATGGCTAGATAACATCACCGATGCAATGAAGATGGACTTGAGCATGCTCCGGGAGAGAGCGCAGGACAGGAAGGCCTGGCGTGCTATGGTCCATGGGGTCACGAAGAGTCGGACACGACTTAATGACTGAATAACGACAACAACACTAGACCTATTGAAATTAATGGGACTACTCTGACCAAGTCTGGATTCAATCCACTATTCTGGCCTGTTTTAGGTGTGATTTGAACAATACTTTAGTGGCAAGGAAGCCACCTCAACATGGCTGCTTCTCATACTGGGTAAAATGGAACTGGAGAACACCCAAAATGATCCAGTAGAATACAGAGATGAAGACTCAGGATGCTTAAAAATGGATGTGGTTTTATTCCAAGAAATAGCCCTATGAGGTTTGGCCCTGGGTATGGGCCTTCTTCAGGGTTTTTATATATAAATGCCCACAGAGCATCAATGCTGGGGTGAGTGCAGGCTGCTCGCCAAGCACAGGAGGGACTCAAGAGTGGTCCAGGGACTGGCGAGTGGGGGCAGGGACCAGGCAGGTGCCTGGAGAACCTGGATGGGGGTGGAATCATGTATTCCTATACATAGTACATACAGTGGAGGCTGTAAATCAATTCTGGGTTTCAGTCAGAACCAGGTAGAACTCGGAGGGTGCAATCCTATAGGCGGCCACCTATCCAATGCAGGGCAAGAGAAGCGTGGAGAGGATCGTCCCCTCTGCATTTCAGCCATCCTGCATTTGTGGCTAGACAGCTGATTTTGACTGTCTAGCCTCAGGAAGGCGGAGCGGGGAAAGAGGCTGCTGGACAACATGTAGGATGTGTTGTACCAGCATTTCTGCCTTCCTCTCCCTGGAACGCCCTCAGGAATGCTCTGTTTTTGCTGCTCCGCACCCCTCTTCTGAGCATGGCGCGCGGAGTCATTCCGACCCACCTGTGAGGCAGTGCGGGAGGGGGAGAAGGTCAGTTCTCAGGGAACCGACGTTGGAGTGCAGGCTCCAAGGTCGGTTCCCAGAAACCAACATATCCTATGGCTGTCTAGCCACTGACTAGTGGCCATAGGATTGCTCCCTAAAGGAGTTATCTGAGGTGCAGAACCCTATCCCCAAAATAGTCACTAGCCTCCACTGAGCACACAGAAGTATATATGCAGTCCATCAGGACTTCCTACTGAATATATAAAGGTGTTTAGGGATGTGCCTCTGCCACTCACACTTTATTTTTAGGAAACAGTGTTGAAGCATAGGTGTAGTCATGGCAATTGCACAACTGCTGGGGCAAGGGCCAGTTCAGATGCAAGAGCCATTCTGTATACATGCTAAAAATATAATGTATGAATCGCTGCAATCAGAGCCTCACTTATGGCCAGAACCACGGAATTTATTTTAGAGCAAGGGAAGACAACCTGGTAACCTCCAGATGCTTTGGGCTACAAAATGCCCATAATCTCTGACCATTAGCCATGCTGGCTGGGGCTTATGGGAGCTGTAGCACAAAACATTTGGAGGCCACCAGGTTGCCTACTCCTGTTTGAAAGCATAAACTTGCTATCTCTGAATGAAATGCACATCAGCAATTTTCACATTTTTGCAAGTTATACAAAAGTGGGAGTCAACTTTGCATCTGTGCCAGGGATGTACGAACCAGCAAAACCTGAACTTGTTGAAGTTCCTCAGATTTCATCTTGATGCTCGTTCTGATGAGTCCATATCAGTTTGTGAGCTTCTTTTTTTTCGCATGAAATTCCAAGCATATTTTCATGTCTATTTTCCCAAATGTAGGCATCTGCGCATCTCTGAACTGTATGTATTCTTCTCCCATTGACTAAAACACATTTCTGCACATTTTTCAAAAGTACATATTTTTCCATTTGCATTTTTCAAATGTACACATGCTGTTGAATGCTTTTTTTGGGGGGGTGGTGTCTGCAAATCACTTGCAAGCTAGAAAATGTATGGAATTCAACTAGAGTTTGCATCCAGATCCATGTTCGATCCAGAAGTTGTGAACTGGGTAAGTGTTGATAAAAAATTAACTGAAATGGATTTCTCATACATCTTTAATCTAACTAGGGATGTCTGTCATTTGCAAATCTGGCCTTTTTTGGGCCTGATGGATTCCTACTGCCTGCCCAGCTTGGCTCTCATTTGTAAGATGAGCCATGTTTTTTTCCCCTGAAACCTGGGAAATGTCTCATTTTTGTCATAAATAGAAATTTGTGCAAATTGCAGCTGCAATCTGTGTAATCCGTGCAAATCTCAGCCATAATTTGCATAATTTATGTAAATTGCAGCTGCAATTTGTGCAAATTTCTATTTACGACCCCCCCACACACCCCGAAAATCCACAAGCTGGCCTGACTTGATGCAGACTGAGTCTGGCCAGCTTGTGGGGAAGTGAGCCAAAGTATGGCGGGGTGGGGGAAGCTGATGAAAGCTCAGTGAGTTTTACCTCCCCGGATGGATTCCTCTGACATCCCCTGTGGTAACCACATAAAAGTAATGTCCAGATCAGCCAGATCTTCATTTATTCTCTGGAGATCAAGCACTGTCTGGGACTTTTAATTGCAGCTGTTTATCTGCTGCAGTCTTTTATGTACAGAAGTTTTTATGCTGTGTCTGTTTTAAATGCAGATACAGTTTTGGAGATGTGTTTGAAAATGTGTCAGCAATATCAGTAAAAGGCTCCAGCACTGCAGAGTTGGAACTTATATCATCTACTTTTGTAGAAAGCTCTTATCCTCCCTTCACGGTCCTTTGCCCTTACTTCCCCCTGGCCCCAAATTTACCCACACTGTCCCCAGAGTCAGACATTACATCATTCCTTGTTGTTGTTTTGCTTGTTTTCGTATAAATGCAAAATGTGGAAGTAGCTCAAATATTGGGTTCAGAACAGAGCATACAACCTGAGAAATATAGTGCCACATAGACCATATGCATACTTTGTTCATCTGTTGGTGCTGAATTTGGATTTTTAATTTAATCTTCTTGTTTTTCCCAAGTCACAGAATGTGAAGTTCGATTTAAAAGAAGAAGAAGGGGGGGGGAGAGCAAAGGTAGATTTAGGTGGATATCTATTTCTGAAGTATAGAGAATTGATCTCAGAGATAAGTGCTCACACAGCCAGAACTAAAACATTCTGCCTTTCAGGTTAAGGAGTCCTACTACCATAAAAAAAAGCAAGTTTCATTTTCAGGCTTAGAGTTGAGCTCTATTTTGTCTCGACTGTCCTTTCCTGGGGATAATAAAGATATCAGCCCCCAAGTCTTTCGATCTGTTCTGCTCAATTCCTATAAACAGACTAAAAATATCCATATAAACAGATTATACTCAGAAGCATATGGAAGGCCAAAGCAAAGGAAGGAATAAAATAACCCTGATGAGTTCACCTGCTCTGGCAAAGGGCAGCCCATTTTTGCTACCGCTGTTGCAACAAGCTTGCTAACTGTGGGTGATTATTATTGGCAAAAACCCTGCAGACACAACCAGGGCAGGAGCTCATTAGTGACCTGCTTAACCTTCAGAAACCCCCCATCCACAACAACAGAAAATCTATATGGATTGCTGAGTGTACAGAACATAAGGTAAGATGTAGGTTCTGACACAAACGGCAAGGCCACATCTCCCTCCCTGCAGTGGCCTGGCAAGGTTACCAGCTTGCTCTGAAAAACAAACCTTCTTGGTGTTTTCAGACATTCAGAGTATGGTCTGACATGTACAGCATAAAAGATTTTCACTTTGAGAGATCCCAAAGCACTTCACACACTCTGGAGAGGAGAGCTTAACCGTTTCAGTATAGTCTGATGGGAAGTGGATAGAAAGGGGAAGGGGATAACCTGAGTCCACAATACACATTGTCTCGTCCAACTGGGGATATTGGAGGTATCCATTTGGGGGTTGAGCTTTTGCCAGCTCAGCTCCCTGGACTCCAGCCCAACGTCCTCCAGCTGGCCTGACTCAATCAGCAGGATTTTCTGCCTTTACGTGGCAGTGCCGGCAAGAGGGAGGGCAGTGCCATGGTGTTTCTTTCCCCTGCTGCTGTGCAACCCTCCCAGCAGGGAGAGAGGGAGGGTTGTGCAGTGGCACCAGGGTGGGAGGGGAGCATTGGCATTGACAGAGAGAGAGGGAGTGGGAACTTTTCCCCCTGTAAATGCGATGTTCTGCAAATTACTGTAATTTGTGGAACACTGTGTTTACAGGGGGCGGGGGAGATTCCTGGATTTTGGGAGAAATCCCCACTTGGCTCGCAAAGGCAAGGCAAGCTGGGGGTGTTGCAGGAATCTGTTCGGCCCGAAAAGGGCCAGATTTTCCTGTGACAGACATCCCTATGTCAAATGAAAGGGAAATGTGACATCATGTAAGGCTTGGTGCATGTCCAGCTAAAATACTTGGAAGCAGCAAACCTGAAAAGATCAAGCCCCTGCTCCCAAAGATTTTAAACCTGGGGCCAAATTTGACATGCAACCTCCCCATACCTGATGCAGGTGCCTGTATTTCACACTTGGGTATCTGTTCCAATATCAAACGTAAAACAATATGAGTTCTAGGCTGTATCTACATTCCATGGCATCTGGAATGACGGGAAAACTTAACCAAGTTCTATTCCCACACCATGCTGAATATTCAATTAAAGAAAGCTGAAGTATTGGGGAAGCCTTCTCTCTCCATTAACGCTTGCCTCATCCCTTTCTCCACTCGGCCAAGCAGCCTGCCTCAATCAGACTATGAAGATAGACCACTCTGTACCAGGAATGTCCCTCAAGTGTAAGGTAGGATTTTGATCTCTCCAGGTTCAAAATCTAGGTTTCTAAATTATTTCTATTGTGCATGTGAGAGTTAAAGGAGGGGGTGTGGGCCAAGAGGTAGAAGAAGCCAGGGATAATAGCAAGAGATATTTTAACAGCCCCTTCGGCAGGATCCACCAATCTAACACAATGTTGGATGGTGACTCTGATATGTCCCAGTCACAAACTCCATGGTTCAGATGACCTTCCCATCCATTCCAAGAACACATGAGCAAAGTTGTGGAGCTGTGTGGGCTACACCCAAATAACTAGGGATATCATGAGTGCCCGGCTTGGTCCAAAAGACCAGCGAATTCATCTGGTGTACTGTGTCCAGTTCTGGGTGCCACACTTTAAGAAGGATGCAGACAAACTGGAGAGGTTCAGAGGAGGGCAATGAAGATGATCAGGGGACTGGAGACAAAGCCCTATGAGGAGAGATTGAAAGAACTGGGCATGTTTAGCCTTGAGAAGAGAAGACTGAGGGGAGATATGATAGTGCTCTTCAAGTACTTGAAAGGTTGTCACAGAGGGGAAGGCCAGGATCTCTTCTCCATCATCCCAGAGTGCAGGACTTGGAATAATAGGTTCAAGTTACAGGAAGCCAGATTCCAGCTGAACATCAGGAAAAACTTCCTGACTATTAGAGCATTATGACAATGGAACCAATGACCTAGGGAGGTGGTGGGCTCTCCCACACTGGAGACATTCAAGGTGAAGCTGGACAGCCATCTGTCAGGGATGCTTTGGCTTGGATTCCTGCATTGAGCAGGGGATTGGACTCAGTGGTCTTGTAGGCCCCTTCCAACCCTACTATTCTATGATTCTATGATTCTCCCCTGCACCTGGCCCTTCCACCCCCACTGCCGAGCCATGGGGAACTGGCAGACCCAGTTGCCGAGCACCCCAGATCTCAACAAGTGCTGGGAGCAGCTTGGAGTTGTTGCTGCATGCCCCAAGAGCTCTAGCCATCTCTTCCTTGCAAAGAGGAGATGGCAAGAGTGGTTGGGGCATGTGGCACCAAGGACTTGCTGGCTGTCAAGCAAGCCCTTAACAGCCAGTGGGGCAGGATGAGGCCTCAGCACCATGCATGCCCCAACCAATCTAGCTATCTCCTCCTTGCAAGGAGGAGATGGCTAGAGCGCTTGGGCATGCGCAGTGCTGAGGACTCTGACAGTCAAGCCCTTGTGTGCATAAATCCCTTGTGTGCACAATGGCTTGACTGCTGGAGTCGTCGGCACACAGAGGAGGGACGGCTTGCGCAGACTGGGGGGGAGCAGGGAGGCTCACTGATGGGGGCTGGGCCAGGTGAGCAGGGGTGCCAGCTTGTTGAGCTCTCCCGTGCCCCAGGTGGAGGTGAGTCCGTTCATCCCTACAAACCATGCATGTTTCAAGCCTATGAAAAGGAGCTCTATGCCCATACTGAGATACGGGCATAGTCATAGAGCTCCTCCAAGCACAGATCTCCTCCACAATCAGGCCAACCACCCATTCATGTAAGAGTTCTACATAGGGATGAATGAAGCTGTCATGTTTCATTCTGGTCATTTTCTCATTCTTCCTGCATCAAGTTCATTCTGTCCTGTTTCTGCATTTGTTGTTGTTGTTGTTGTTGAAAATCCACACAAAAGTTTGTACACATCTTTGCATGCATTTCTCCAAATATATGTACTTTTATATGCACTCTTCTAAATGCACACTTTTTTCTGCATATGATTTTCCCTAATACAATGCAGTTTCATGTGCATTTTCCGTATACACATTTTTGGTGCGCACTTTTCCTATGAGAGCCAGGGCCTGCAGGAGAAGCCACCACCACCACCGGGGAAGAGGCGTGCCTGCTGCTGCTGGGCCTGCTGCTGCTGCTGCTGCCGCCACTGCCGCTGCCACTACCACCACCACCAGGCCTTCCCTGTAGACTTCTGCCTGGCAGACCGCCAGTCCTTGCAGGACCAGGCCCCCAGGTACCGAGCCAGCTGTGCTGCTCCACCTGCCCCTCCCTGGAGGGGCTACATAAGCTGGCTGGCTGAGGTGGCCTGGGAGAGCCAGGGCTTGCAGGAGAAGCCGCTGCCGCCGCCACCACCACCACCACCACCACCACCACCACCACCACCACCACCACTGGGGAAGAGGCGGGCCTGCTGCTGCTGCTGCTGCTGCTGCCGCCGCCGCCGCTGCCGCCGCCGCCGCCGCCACCGGGCCTGCTGCTGCCGCTGCCACCGCTGCTGCCGCCGCTGCCACTGCTGCTGCCACCTGCAGGAGAAGCTACCACCACCACCAGGGAAGAGGCATGCCTGCTGCTGCTAGGCCTGCTGCTGCGACCCCCCCCCCCACCACCAGGCCTTCCCTGTGGACTCCTGCCTGGCATTATTTTTAAGGGGATTTTTAATTGTTTTTTGTTGTTGTTTTGTTTTGTTTTTCTGGGGGATTTTGTTGTGTTTTTAGGGGTGGGTAGCCTGCCTGATAGGCGGGAGCGAGGGGGCATGTGTCCACCTGATGGAGGCAGTGGGGGGAGTGTTGGGGGCCAGAACATAACGAGGCTGGGCAGCAGGCGCTGGCGGAGCTCTAGGGGCAGGCCATGCCAGGTAAGGGGAACAAGGGAGAGATGTGTAATATCTGTCCCCTGCTCCGGGCCTGTCCAGAGCCAAAGGATGGTTGGGGGAGGCATGACCCCATCTTCTGGCCTTCGTTTGCTGCTCTGCAATGCCAGGTCTGTTACCCAGAAAGCCTCCCTCATCCATGACATGATCCTGGATGAGGGTGCAGACCTGGCATGTATTACCGAGACCTGGCTGGCCGAGGCCGCTGCTCCAACCCTTGCAGCCATGTGTCCAGCCGGATTTTCGTATGCACAGCCGCCGAGGGCTGGGGATCGGGGAGGGGGAGTGGCTGTTATCTACGGAGAGTCCTTGGTCTTCACCAGACCCCCTCTCCGGGAGACCAAGGTTGCTGAGTGCATGTACTGGAGGTTGGGCCCGAAGGGCAATCTGGGGATTCTGCTCGTGTACCGTCCACCCCGCTGCACGACTGAATCCCTGGCCAAGGTGCTTGAGGTGGTCTCTGATGTGCATGTACAGTCCCCTAACATACTGGTGTTGGCGGACCTCAATGTACATTCGGAGGCCATCCCCACAGGAGCACCTCGGGACTTCATGGAGACCATGGCCTCCTGGGAGCTGTACCATATTCTAACTGGACCCACCCATGTAGCCGGTTATGCACTAGACCTTGTGTTTGTATCTGGAGAAGTGGGGAGTGATCTGGAAGTCAGGGGTATATCCACCACCCCCTTGTCATGGTCAGATCACTATCTGCTGACGTTGGACTTCTCGGTTCCACAACCCCTCCGTAGGGGTGGAGGACCCATTAGAATGGTCCGCCCCAGGCGTCTTATGGATCCAAATGGATTCCTGAACGCGCTTGGGGATTCTCTGGGGCATGCCAACGGCCACTTGGTCGAGACCCTGGTGGGTGGCTGGAATGCCGCAATCACTGGGGCATTAGATCGGGTGGCTCCGAAACGCCCTCTCCCCTGAACAGGGCTTGGATTGCACCATGGTTCAATCCGCGGTTACGAGCTCTGAAACAGGAGGCGAGATGGCTAGAGCACCGGTGGCAGAAGTCTCGCTCCAAAGACGATCAGACACAGGCTAGAGCTGTATTTTCAGCCTATCATGTGGCGGTGAAGGCAGCAAAAAAGGAATATTATGCTGCCTTTATTGCGTCTGCAGAATGCTGTCCCAGGAGGCTGTTCCAAGTGGTCCGGAGCCTGGTCAGTCCTGTGGCTCCGGAACCACTGGAGCATTCTAAGGCCTCCTGTGAGGCCTTGGCAAGGCACTTTGCAGATAAAATTGATCAGATTAGGTGTGTTACTCTGCACGCTGTGGATACAGTTAGTGAGCAAGAGGCGGCCTGTGGCAAACCAGTTTTGTGGGATCGGTTCCAGCTTCTTCCTCCTGTTGAAGTGGACAAGGTGCTTTCATCTGTACGGCCGAACACCTGCTTACTTGATCCTTGCCCATCTTGGCTTATTATGGGCTGCAGAGAGAGACTGGGAGAGGGGATCAGGGCGGTGGTGAACACCTCCCTTGAGGAGGAGGCAGTGATAAGACCGCTCTTAAAGAAGCCCTCCTTGGATCCTCAAGTTTTGAACAACTTTCGCCCAGTCTCAAATCTGCCATTTTTGGGCAAGGTGATTGAGCGGGTGGTGGCGGGGCAGTTGAAGGCACACTTGGAAGAAACTGATTATCTAGACCCATTTCAGTCGGGCTTCAGGCTTGGGCATGGGACAGAAACGGCCTTGGTCGCCTTGGTAGATGATATGAGGAGGGCTCTGGATAGGGGTGAATGCTCCTTCCTTGTTCTCCTCGACCTCTCAGTGGCTTTTGATACCATTGACCACAGTATCCTCCTGGACTGCCTGGAGGGGTTGGGCACTGGAGACACCGTATTGCGGTGGTTCCGGTCCTTCCCCTCCGGCAGGTACCAGAGGGTAGCACTGGGAGAGGAGGTTTCGGACCCGTGGCCACTTACTTGTGGGGTGCCTCAGGGTTCCATCCTCTCCCTGATGCTATTTAACATCTATGTGAAGCCACTGGGGGCTATCATCAGGAGGTTTGGGGTGCAGTGTCATCAATATGTGGATGACACGCAGCTCTACCTCTCATTCAAATCTTCACCAAGGTTGGCTGTAGAATCCCAGTCCAAATGTCTGGAGACAGTGAGTGGCTGGATGGGGAGGAATGAGCTGAAGCTGAACCCTGACAAGACCGAGGTACTTTTGGTGGGAGACAAGAGGAGGCTGGGGGATGTTGACCTGGTGTTGAATGGGGTACGGCTACCCTTGAAAGACCAGGTCCGCAGCCTGGGGGTCATTTTGGACTCCCAGCTGTCCATGGAGGCTCAGGTGTCAGCTGTGAGCTGGACAGCGCTGTATCAACTCCATCTGATACGGCAGCTGCGCCCCTTCCTTCCCGACCATCTGCTCCCATCGGTAGTACATGCCCTGGTCTCCTCTTGTTTAGACTACTGTAATGCGCTCTATGTGGGGTTACCCTTGAAGACTGTTTGGAAACTGCAGCTGGTACAGAATGCGGTGGCTCGCCTGATTAAAGGCAGCCGCCAGCGAGATCACATCACTCCAGTGCTGAAGGAGTTGCACTGGTTACCAGTTGTTTTCCAGGCCAAATTCAAGGTGTTGGTTTTGACCTTTAAAACCCTATATGGTTCCGGCCCAGCCTATCTTAAGGAGCGCCTCCAGCAGCATCAGACAGGCCGCTTAACAAGATCAGTCTCGGATGGCCTTCTCTCTGTCCCATCAGCCAGGACAGCTAGACTGGTGGGGACGAGGGAGAGGGCCTTTTCTGTGGTGGCCCCCACTCTGTGGAACTCCCTCCCTAGGGAACTCCGTCATGCCCCCTCTTTAATGAGCTTCCGTCATGCATTAAAAATATGGTTGTTCAGGCAGGCATTTGGGGTGGTTTAGGGTATTTTAGGAAATGTTTTTATTGTAGAATTTTATTGTTTTAAACTGTTTTATTGTATGTTGTACATCGCCCAGAGTGGCTGGGTGACCAGCCAGATGGGTGATTAATAAATTTAATAATAATAATAATAATAATATGCATTTTGTGTGCATATCTCCTCATTTTGTGCACTTTTTTTGATGTGGAAAAGGCATCACAGAGTTCAGGAAAGTTAAGAGTGGCACCATGTCATTGCATTCCAGGTTAGGAAGTGTGAATTCCATGGGTTTGTATTTCAATGCATTTTGCATTTGCAATTTCTAACCCATTCTTAGTTTTACATTCATACATTAGTATGCACACTGAACATATGAACAGTGGGTTGGACACTGGGCATATTGATGGCAGGAGGGGCAGTGCACGAAGCCTCCCTAACCATTCCCAAAAATGTGTGAGAGGTGAAGTCTGAACTTCTGTTATACTAGATAGAAGGAAATCTTCTCCTGGGCCACTCAAAGTTCCCTTCAACCACACTTCCACAGTCACTGGTATCTCCCCTACCACATCCATTCCTAAACAGTAATCAGCCAATCCTTAATCTCTCCTTTTTACTCCTTCTTTGGCTTTCTTCACAAGGACCTTTTATCCTTCGATTGAGATTGCTCCTTCATGGAGGGTTGCAGGCTCTTTACATGACACCATGATCATCCAAGGCCTCTCCTGCACTAAATACCCTTTGTTCCATTTTTAAATAGATCGCAGATAATGAGCTATCAAATTATCCCGTTGTGTTCTGCTTGAGTTCCCTCCATGAAAACAGGAAAGTGGCAAGGGGAGGAGTGAGATCAATGAAAGGTAATGGAAGACTCAGATATGGGGAGAGGGAGGGGGGAGGGGGAGGGGGGAGGGGGGAGGGAAGCGTGTGAAAAAGGGAGTCGTCATGATCCTGCATTTAAAACGGAAGCAGAAAGCCCTGTTTTAAATGCAGGATTTAGGCTGGGGTAGAGATGCCCTTTGTCCACCTAATGTAGATGCTTTGCCTTCTGGAGGACACACTTGAGCACTGAAGGCAAAAAGCATTTAATGGACAGTTCTCAAAGCCTTTCATGAGCACGTGGAAGACTGGGGTTCTTAGGAGAAAAAAAGAAGAGGAATATATCAGTCAGCTGAAACCTCAAGAAGCGGAAGTTCATTGACTTCACATCATCAGTATTAAAACGTTCCTCTCAGGCTTAAGTGATCACCACAGTGCAAAGATTCAGATGTATAATCCATTCAAAGCTAGCATGTACAAAATCACAGCACCCCCTTCTTCTGTCTTTTTATTCCCCTGTTAAGGGATTGTTTGCATATCTGCACACCTCAGCATGACCCTGAGTCTGCTGATATTTCTCCCTTGTGCAAAGGTGGTTCAGTTTTGGCTCCACAAGCACAGTAAGACCTGAATCAGTATTATTAGACATAGAATCATAGAATAGTAGGGTTGGAAGGAGCCTATGAGGCCTTCGAGTCCAACCCTCTGCTCAGTGCAGGAATCCAAGTCAGAGCATCCCTGACAGATGGCTGTCAAGCCTCGTCTTGAACACCTCCAGTGTGGGAGAGCCCACATATTTACTAAATAAGGTCTTCAGAAGCCAGCAATGTGAAAATACTCATCAGCCATCCATCACTGTCATGGGATCCCTTCTCATCCTGTTCCTCCTCAATGATTGCTTTAGATTGGACCTATTAAATCTTTATTCCCTCTTTTTCAAGGGGTCATGTAGAGCTCCATAACTCACCTTGATGCTTCCAGGTTTATACCATGATAAGATTTGGGCCCCAGAGTTTGCTCCTGCCTGTCCTCCTCCCCCAAACACAGACATACCATTTTGTTCTAGAACATTGTAGCTTGAGAGCGAATGGCACAGGAGTAGTGATGGAAGGCTTTTTGTTTAGTTACCTTTCCCTTTGCTCCCTCTTCATGTTTGAGAGAAACATTGTGCTCAGAAGTGATGTGCATAAAGGAAAACAAGATACACAAGAATAAATTGAAAAATGAATGGGAAAATAGATGCTCATGTAAAACATGCTAACAGACTTTGTTATCTCTCTATGCAATCCTTAAAATCAGGAGAAGCAGGAAAAAGGTGTGTGTAAGTGCGTGCGTGCGTGTGTGGTGATTCACTAAAAATTGTTTTCATGGTATCTAAAGGCAATCCTATGGCTGCTCCTTCATCATAGCAGCAACCAGAAGAAGGGTCCATTTTTATTGTTGAAGAAGGCTATGCCTTCAGAATGTCTGTAGTGTTTCCAGTGCAGAGAACAGCTCTGTCTCCAGTGCAGACAATGGCTGGGCAAGTGATCAAATTGTGCTGATGACTGGCTCCCACATAGCAATGGCCATCACAGGGAAATCCAGCACTGTTTGGATGGATCAGATTTCCCCAGAGCCCCCGGCTTGGCTTGAATTTGTGAGCTTTCTCCTGAAATCCAGGAACCTAATCATTTCTCTCTCTCTCTCTCTCTCTCTCTCTCTCTCTCTCTCAACTTGCCATTTCCCCAGGATCCCCAACTTTGTGCGCACAGGCACCATTCACACAAATTGAAGTCATAATTTGCTTAATCTGTGTAATTATGGGCTGTAAATGGTGCAAATTTGCATAATTTGTGCACATTACAGCTGTGATTTGTGCACATTATGCAAATTTGTATAATTTGTGGGTGTAATTTGTGCACATGTTTTTGTGTGTGCAAAAAGCATCATATATAGAAATTCCGCCAGCCACCCTGACTTGATGCGCACTGAGTCAGGCCAGTTGGTGGAAGATGGAATGGAGTCTGGGAGTCCAACCTGATGAAAGCTCGTTGGGCTCCCCCCACAAATGGATTCCTCCAATATCCCTACTCCCACATGGCTACATTATATTATTGTGGCTGGTTGCTGCTGTGATGAAGCAGCAGCCATAGGATTGCCTTCAGATACCATGAAAGCAGCTTTTACTGAATCACCATGCACATACGCACCTTTTTCCTGCTTCTCCTGATTTTAAGGATTCTCTGAACTCCATTTTGAAGCTTGGTTTGACTTGCTCCCATTCTCATTCGGGAGCTCATTTCCTTTTTTGTTTCAGATGAAACAGTGAGCATTTTGAACAGGAAAGGTGTGCATTTCCATGCACATTTTTTTCAAAAGTAGGCACTTTCCCCCCATTGACTGAAGCATGAAAATGTGTTTTTTAAAAAAACAAAAATGAAAACAAATGTACATTTCAAAGTGCACCCCCCCCCCCGCCCAATATGCATTTCTCAAACATGGTAGTACGTTTGGGAATTCTTGAACTTTCTTGAAAAAAATGTGTTCCCATTCACAGTCAGGATTGTGAATGGGGCAAATTTGAAGGATTTGTGAACTGAAACAAATTTCTCATACAGCTTTATATTATATCACTGAGCAATTGACCCAAGCCCTTAAAAGAACAGAGCAGTGCTGGATTTGCTGGGACTCATCTGTTAAGCTTTGTTCATCTGCATTCAACCTTCCCTGTTACAGCTGACCTCTTTGTGGATGAGCAAAGACTCCTTTGGGGGCGCTTTTGAAAGTGGTTCTGGGGTTGAAGAACACATGGACAGAGATGCATGCTTTACACTTTTGGTGTTATGATAGTCATGATCCAATCCAGAGATAAATCCCATGGATTTCATTGAGAAAGATTTAAGTGTTTCAAACTTCCTAATTACAGCTGGATTGTGTCCATCTGAAAGTGACTTGGGTATGATTCCTAAGACCAAATCAAAAGTCCTAACAAGACAATAACTAAGAATCATCGTAGGTATGTCCATGCAAGTACAGAAGACTAAAAACTAGGAGAGTAGTCTTAACTTACAGATGGGATGGAAGTGCCTCTCTGCCAATGGCCAGAGAAGCTTTGCTGGCAGAGTGGCATGTCACATCTGGTGTCCCCAGCTTGGCCACAGAAAACTCCATGGGCATGGATCTACCATTGGTAGTGGTTCTGCCAGCACTAGGCCCTAAAATAGGGCATTCCAGAGATGGATCTGGGATTGTTCTGTAACTCCTCCTCCAAGGAAAAAACAAACAAGATGGTTATATTTGAAAGGAAAGCGGTAGGGGGTACTTTAGATAGTCCTTGTTTCAAATTGGGTCAGGTAGTTCTGGTACGAGCTAAGTGTGATGAGTGTTCTTTAAGACAGATTTTCAAAAGCTGGTTTGAAGAGCTTGAAAAATAGATGGGGTATAAGTAATTGCAGTTCCTGGTCAACCATAGCATGAGTGCTGACAGCTCCTGAATGTTATAGCAGACATATATTGCAAATGCATGGGGCAGAGTAAGTCATTTGATCATCATAGAATATCTGTTACCTTTAAGCCCCAGAATATCCCTTTAAAAGAATATCACCTTCTTGCAACATTTTTTTTTTTAAAGCCCCCTTGCTGGCCAGGGATGGTCAGATGGATTGACCAGTTTATTTCCAGTCTCTGTCAATTTTGTATGTGTTCAATCACACACCTGTTCCATCCCAGTTTCTGTGATTTTTTTTTTTTAAATTGTACACTTTTAAAAATTGTATATTTTTTAAATTTGTAATTTTTTAATGTATTTTTTTAAAATTGTATTTTTTAAAAATTGTAAATTAAAGGTGCAATCCTACTGGGATAGTTGGCCGCATCCAAACTTGGAGGCGGCTGACTAACCAATGCAAGGTGGGTGGAACATGGGAGGGATCCTCTCCTCCACACTTTGGCTGCCCTGCATTTGCAGCTAGACAGCCGATTTTGGCTATCTAGCTGGGGACGTTGGAATGGGATGGGTGGGGGAGCCCACATGGTGAATAGGAAGCATCTGTCAAGGGCTCCTTGGAGGGCTCTCAGTCTAATCCAGTAGCCAAGTCCAGACACAGACAAAGGGACTCTTTTCAAAGCTTTATTCTTCTTTTACAACTTAACAGCTCTACAAGTAGCAACTAGATCTGAGCAGCAGCATCCTTATGCCCTAAGTTAGAACAGTTGGTCCCCATTTGAAAAGCAGTTACTGGCAGACCCCTGAATATAAGGACTAGGGAGAATCCCTCCCCGTTTCCCTTGGATCCTCTGGGCGCAACTGCTCTTTGAGCGCCAACTGGGCGCTACGCCTCCTTTCCGCGCTCTCCATTTGGCGCCGCTCTCTGCATCTGCGCCGCGCATCCAACCAGTCTGCTATTGGTGCTGGGTCACTCCCTGGACTGCTTTCTACTCTAGGAATGTGAGTGGGAGGAATCTCTGTCAGCTGTGGGCCCTGGGGAAAAGGGGCATGCTCCTCTCCCAGGAGCGACTGTTCTTCCTCCGAATCAGAACTACTCTGGGATTCTATGGGCTCAGTGTCCACCCTGACAGCATCATAACAATGCTTCTGTGGTCTCCCCCCCCCAACCCTAGGAATGCCCCCTTTTTGCCTGCTCCATGCTGCAGTTATGAGTGCAGAGACGGGGAAGGACTGTGCCACCTACAAGGGGGGAGGGCAGAGGAGGGGGGAGCATGGTTTCTAGGGATGTACGAATCCCTTACCTGGCTCCACGCAGGGGCATCTGCAGTGGGGGGGAGGCACTCTGTCCCTCCCCCCGGAATCCTACTCGGCTGGCTCCACTCTGCAGCGGCTCCATGGAGCTGCCAGCTGGGGCTGGCCGCAGCCGGAGTTCTGGCTGCGGCCGGGCTGCTGCGGCAGCAAATGGCAGCTGTCATAGAGGCCGCCATTTGCATCCTTGCTAGCAGCCGTGGTAGGCTACGTAAGTATTTGCGCCCTTGCTCTTTGCTGTGATAGGCTACGTAAGAATTTATGTGGCCTATCATGGTAAAGGCAGCCATGCAAATGGCGGCCGCTACGCCATTTGCGTGGCTGCCTTTACCGTGATAGACTATGTAAATACTTATGTAGCCTATCACGGCAAACAGCAGGGGTGCAAATGGCGTAGCAGCCGCCATTTGTGTCCCTGTTCTTTGCCGTGATAGGCTATGTAAATACTTATGTAGCCTAACACGGCTGCAAGGTCGCAAATGGTGGCCACAGCAGCCTGGCCGTGGCCGGCCGGCAGACCCGCCGCCGCCTCTGGAGCCACCACTGGAGCTGCAGCTGGACCGGCTACCATCGCCGCCGCATCCGTCCCAGGTAAGTTCCGTCCCAGGGGGATTCTGTGGGGTGGCGGGGGGCAGGAGGCCATTCCACTATGGATTCTGGGGGGCTGGATTCTAAAGAATCCGGCCTCACTGGAATCCATGGCAGAATTCTTTGCCATCCCTAATGGTTTCTGGGAACCAAGTGTGGTGTCCTGGCTCCGAGCTCAGTTCCCAGAAACAGAAAAATCCTATGGCCGTCTAGACATTTTCTAGCAGCCATAAGATTGTACTCTAATTGTAAATTTAAACTGTACACACTTTCCCCTAAAATGTTCATTTTTGTATGTATTTCCCCTAAAATAACATGTTATGTACACATTTTAAGCCAGGAACTGCATCACGAAATTCAAGGAAATGTGCAATCCAAGGACAAGAGTGTTCTAACCCATGCATTAGTCAGGGAAGAGCAATTTAGGTAAGTAAACTTAAAAAAATATGGACTGAATGAAATTCTCCAGTAGCCCTATTGCTGACAAATGCTTTCTATTAACTACCTTCCAGTTTCTTGGAAGGCTGAGCGGTGATGAAGGTTTAGTATTTTAGTGCAGTGGTGAAGCACTTTCACTTTAAGAACCCCCTTGGTCTAAAGCAAATCCCTGCATGGCCCCGGATATCCCCCCCCCCAGCCCATCCCCCCAAGCACACTTTTCTGTTATTTATTTAAAACGTACTCTAGAACAATTTCTACTTAACTGAGGAAGTTTAGCTTCAGAATGTTTTGCAATGGTAAAATTCATGCTCCTTGGACATTCTTCATATTTCAAGGTGGAATCTTCTCATTTTAGAATATGGAGTCTTCCCCAGCCTCTAGATGGTTTGGAAGACAATTCCCATCCCCCCATCCATCATAGCCAATGCTCAGGGGTTATGGTACATGTAGTCCAAAACATCTGGAGGGACCCAGATTGGGGAAGGCTTATCTAATAGGTCAAACCACATATTTGGATCCCAATTACAAAGATCCATCCTTCCCATAGTTCTATTATATCCATCATTATTAAATCAGTTCTTAAATGCGTCCTTCTCTATTGTGAGGTGGAAGGATGGTGGGAATCAGATGCATGCACATATGCTCAATCCACATGGAGGGATGTCTGTCACTGGGAAATCTGTTTCTTTTTTGGCTTGACTGAGTTCCGTGGCATGTAGGACTCAATTTGTGTCTGCAAGCCAAGTTGCAGGCTGTTTTCTAAACTCTGGGAACTTTTGTGCATTTTGGGGAGGAGGGGGGAGCAATCTGTAGAGAGCTGGGTCAGTTCAGGGATTTGTCAGGAATTTTGTACATGAGGGGGGAGGTTCTGCAACTTGCACAAATTTCTGAGAAATTTGCATCAATTGAGGCTGAATTTGTGCAAATGCCACAAATTTGTCTGTAGTTTGTGTAATTTGCACAAATTGCTCAGAAATTTGTGCAAATTGCAAAACCTCCCCCCCCCCCCCAATGCACAACATTCCTGGAAAATCCACAAACTGGCCCAACTCACTGCAGAGTGAGTTGGGCACTACAGCAGGAACTAAAACAAAGTCCAGGGTGGGGGGTGAGCCTAGGAAAACTCGGCAAGCTCTACCCCCAGCCAGATTTCTCTGACATCCCTATCCACGTGTCCCATTGAATGCACAGTGGTGGCATGTTCACTCTTTCAGCATTTTCACCTCTTTGAACCAGTCCTATGTTTCCCTTTCACTGTTTCCTAAACAATGCTGTGGCAATTAAAGGGAGCTTTCCAAGTGCTGATCTTGCTGGATCGAAGCAAAGTACACAGTACACTGCCAGATTGCTCCTCTGCAAGCTTAAATCTCCCTCTGGTGTGTTTTCAAAAGTTGGCAGGTATGAATTATGCTGTGTAAATAGGGAGAATTCAGTGGTAAAATTGGGCAGGTTTTGACAGGTACAGATTTTCAGCTAAACATGATAGAGTTTCAAATAACATTTCAGCCACTTTCACCACTGAGCTGGTAGTTCTGGTATACCATTATTGGAGTTCCAGGTGTGAAATAATGCTCAGCTTAGGGCTGTATATGGAATATTCTCTAATTTTCAATATTTCATCCCAACAGCAGTACATTCAACACAACCGAACAAAAGTACCAAGAAAATATTCACGTTCCCATTGACTTTCCATTATTCTGTTGCTTTTTGGCACTATTTTGCTGCCTAGGTGACTGCTTCCTCTAGGCACTGTCTTCCTTATCTTATTTGCACTAGCTCTCATTGGCCTCATTGGCCTTGGCTATCTGCATGATTTGCTTCACCCCAAAAGGAATCAATCCTTTGAGAGCATTCCAAAGCACAGTCACCTCCCCATTTACCTTCTCCGAGACCAATACAGTCATCTTGGGGCAGGGCAGATGAAGGCAGTGTGGTAAGCTACAGGCACTTCACAGACCTTAGCAGAGCAGCTCTTTTCCCAGATTCTCTGGTGGGAAATGGATGCAACATGCAATTGTGATAAGATTCTTCAAGGCCAGTCTTCCCAGTGGCCATTCTTCCCAGTTTCTTCCCAGCGATTCTGGGATTGATTGTCCTTGTCCCCAACTGGAAAAGACACTCAGTTGGGGCCTTGGGAACACCTACCATCTCTTCCTTTCCATGCCCCAAGGTAAATTTCTTGGCCCTGGAGCCGGGGAAGGGGTAGGCAGTGACCGATTACAGAACTGAAGCAAGCATGGTCCTGCTCACCCTGCTTGAAGCCAGCAGCGAGCAGGGCCCTGCTCACCTGAATCTTGCTCACACACAAGCTCAAATACTCACAACATCACTGTCAGACATAGTGACATGAAAATGACAACATCACATGGGTTGCCATATACAATCGGATTTAATGGCAGGGTCAGAACATGAGTCCGAGGACTGACTGCACGGGCAACTGATATGGAAATGAATGTGTTTACAATGAGTGCAGAAAATCAATGAAAACAATCGTGGGTTTTTTACATGAATTAAAATGATATGAGGTAGGTAGTCAGTTCTTCACTGGTACAGTTTATGAAGTGTTTTCTATGTGTAGTAGCTAGAGCAAGAACCTCTGTTAGCCCAAGTGCCAAATTCAGTGTTGAAGAAGCTCTCAGGGGCTGTATTCCAGTGGTGGGCAGGGCTGAGGGCAAACGGGGTAGGAGCCAAGGGAAGGGAGAGGGGCCATCTGTGGAACCCCTAGGCTTCCTGGGGATTGGGACCCCAGGCAGGCCAAATTTGGGTCTTGGGTCTGATGTTCAGCACTCCTAAGTTAGAGTGTTCGACTTAAGACTATAGTCATAGAATCATAGAATAGTAGGGTTGGAAGGGGCCTACGAGGCCATTGAGTCCAACCCCCTGCTCATTGCAGGAAATGGAACTCTAATGCTTTCATCCTAGTCTACCTTACAGAGTTCTCATGAAGATATAATGGGGAGCATGCAGATCCCTTTCTGGTAAAAGGGCAGGATAAAAATATAATGCAGTAGTAGTAGTGGTGGTGGTGGTGGTAGTAGTAGAATCCATCAATCTGGTTTTCAAAAGGTTTTTCCTCTCTTAGCAGGCCTCCTGTGGCAGGGAGTGTGCATTTGGAAAGCATGAGCCAAATGCAGCAATCAGATGGGAAGCAGCCCCATGATCAGATGCTGGAGGCAACACTAATGAAATCCCAACAATTTGTTATGAAAATCTAATACAATCTGGTCACTGTGGATATTTAATGTAACATTTCACTGGTTGCAGGAAAGGCAATTAAGCGTCTGAAAATTGTGCTCACATTCCCCGTAATTCATTACTTGACCACTGCCAGCAATGCAATATGTGACAGGACTGATAATTAATTTTGCATGTAATCACTATAATACAGTAGGAAAGCATAGCAAGAGGAAGGGAGAAGGAAAGGGAAATACAGTAAGTTACTATGCAGTCATCATTGCATTGTTCTCAATTGACAAGGTGTTGCTCACCTCTGCAGCAGTTTGATGCATGCCAGAAATCAGCTTGCCTGCCTGCCTGCCTGCCTGCCTGCGTGTCTGCCTGCTTTCTTTCTTTCTTTCTTTCTTTCTTTCTTTCTTTCTTTCTTTCTTTCTTTCTAGGACTATTGTTAGCATATCTCTACATACTAGATCATAGCAACCCTGTTTTGTCCCAATGCACTTAAACCCAGTTAATGCACTTCGACCCTGGATCCACTACACCCCTATTGCCAAATCACGTGGAGAAACCCTCATAAGTACAACTTGTAACCACAAAGGCTCTGTTCAGACCTCCAGATGAACACACAGAGGTTGAGGTGTAACCAGGAGGTTGAGGCGTAACCAGCATTCTCCCCTTTCTATTAATTTATTCTACATACACTTAGTGTATGAGCAGTGGATGGGGAGGTCTTTTGAGTAGGGATGCATGAAAGTCACTTACCTTTTCACAGCTTGGATTCGCGGTGGGGGGGAGGCCCTCCATCCCTCCCCCTGGAATCCTCCCTGGGCCGGCCAGGGCCGTCCGCAGCCGTAGTTCTGGCCACGGACGGGTTGCTGTGGACACAAATGGCGGCCGCTGTAGTGGCCACCATTTGCATCCAGTGAAGCTGCCATGATAGGCTATGTAAATATTTACGTAGCCTATCACAGCAAGCCAAAAACCAAAGAACCAAAAAAACAGCATATGCAAATGGCGGCAGCTACGGCGGCCACCATTTGCATTCCCTATTTTTAGCCATTTTAGCCTATGTAAATATTTCCGTAGGCTATTATGGCGAAAAAAAAGGGGAACGCAAATAGCGTAGTAGGTGCTATTTGCGTTCCTTTTTCCCCCCGCCGTAATAGCTTACGTAAATATTTACATAGGCTAAAACGGCGGGAAAAAAAGGAATGCAAATGGCAGCCACCGCCATTTGCGTATACTGTTTTTTTTTTTTTTTTTTTGGCTTGCTGTGATAGGCTACGTAAATACTTATGTAGCCTATCATGGCTATGATGAAGAAGTGAATGGTGGCCGCAGGGCGGCCGCCATTCGCAAGTCAGCGCAGATGGCAGCAGGTAAGTGCTCCGTTTTGTGCACCTTTCGTGGGTTAGGGGATGGGGGCTTCGTTCCGCCATGGATTTCGGGGGGCCGAATGCATTGGCATTCAGCCTCACCAAGATCCGTGGCGGAATTCTCTGACATCCCTACTTTTGAGCTGTGCTTAAGATCAGGCCTTTCTCATTTCAGAGATCATGCATTCTCCTAGAGTTAGGCCATTTCTTTTTACTAGCCAGGGCCTTTTCAGGTGTTTTCTCTCCCCACCACCCCTCACACAATGGAAAATGACTGAATAGGGCTTCAGTGTCATAATTATCACACACACACACACACACACACACACACACTGAACTTGAAGAGTCTGCACTAACGCATCTTTCTCCACTTTGTTCATAAATAAGTGAACAGAAGTCCTTTCGCAGCTGGAACCTATGTACACACTTCCTGCGTGAGCTTGTTTTGGAGTGAAATATTTATTTCAAACAGCTTCACTGTTTCTTCTGTCTGAAAAAATATGAGCAGCTCTGGAAAGGCAAACTTTATAAAACTCCACTTCAAGACAGAGAGGTTATCTTAGATTCTTCTATTTCTTAGGAGACTGAAAAGGGGCCACAGTATCTTACAATATAGCCCTGCCTTTTTCAGAGCATTGTAAAATGGTACCTTTTTCAAAGTATTGTACCGTGGCAAAAGGGTAACTTACTGTAAGCGTGAATTCACTGTCAGTGTGAATTAGAATTGCCACTCATTCTAAAAACAAAAACCCAGACTTTGTTCAGCATATTGTGATTCTTGGGTTGAAGGATGTCTTGCCATGAAAATCCGATGCTACAATTAATGACTAGTTTTTAAGGTACCAGAGGATTCTTCATCAGTTTTGCTGGAACACACTCTAGCAGAACTGCTCTTCTGAAATATTGGAAGAACCTAAGAAAATAAGAAGAGCCATGCTGGATCAGACCAAGGAGCTATCTAGTCCAGCATTCTGTTCAAACAGTGGCCAACCACCTGCCCACAGAAAATCCACAAGCAGGATGTGAATGCAACAGCATCCTCCCGCCCGTGTTCCCTAGCAACTGGTGTACATAGGCATACCACCTCTGATACTGGAGGTAGCATATAGCTAGCAGGATTAGTAGCCAATGATAGCCTTCCCCTTCATTGTGATTCTTTAACCTCTGAATCATGGTTTAGGGTGCAGTCCTATACACCTTTAATTGGGAATAGTTTCATTGTTTTTAACAGGACTCACTTATCTGAGTAGACATGCATAGGATTGTGCTGTTAGACTGCAGTCCTAAAAACATTGCATAAGCCCTGCTGAATTTAGTGGGTCTTACTTCTGAGTAAACATACATAGGATTGTGCTGCTAAAAAAATTATGGAAGCCATTTCATAAACTTGGCTACAAGTCATGGTTCCATGAACATGCTTTGTATATTCTAACAATGCATGCAGTCTAATGATATTTCCATTCCAAACCATTCTAATTTGCATGTGTAAAAGTGACAAAGTGTTTATATGACTTTAACACTGCAATACTATAAACACTTACCTGGGAGTAAGTCCCACTGAACTCAGTGTAATTTACTTCTGAGTAGCCATGTGCTTTTAAGACTACAAACCCATGATTCAATGTAATGCTTAGACACATACCAGGATATTTTATTGAAACAGGTATTTGAGGATGTTGATGGGATGGTAGTGCCAACAGAATCTAAATACACTGACACATTGCTGAAACCCACAGCTTGAAAGATGAAAAATGGACCTTAAAAGAGAGTTCTACCTGCAGATTCTACCTGTGGACAGTATGGATCTATTTCTAAAGTATTTGAGAAGCTTAGCATGATTCTCAGTAGCCTGCTGCTTAAAAACAACAATGCCAAATCAAAATAGATTTTAAGATATTTTGTCCTCACTCTGTGAAAGAAAGCACTCTGAAGTCCTAGTGAGCACACTTACCTGTAAGTGAGCACTCTTGCCAATAAACACAGTGGGACTTACTTCTGAGTAAACATGCACAAGATTGTGCTGCAAGGAAAGAAAAGGATAGTTTGGCCATCCTCAAGACAGTGTACCTACAGGCAATTTAAAATGTTAACCCACCTGCACGGAGGCTACCAAAAAAATGCTTCCTTGTGCAGTCACTCCATGCACTGGGGGAAGGCATGGAGAAGCTTATATCATCTCCATGCCAGCACTGCACATCCCTGATGGCAGATGATGCTGATGTGGAATTTGTCCACGTGATGGTTAACAACACATGAGTAACGTCCATTCAACTCTTCTCTGGCCCAGAACAAAATCCATGTCAAAGTTCCTGGATGAATCTGTCAGTTTCACTTTCTGCCACATTCAAATTTTTTAAATCTCAAGTTCTTTTTATTCAGTTTATGAAGGAATTTGCAGAATCTGATAAGTTCTTATATTAAGAAGAATCAAACAAAATGCTCACCCATCTGCACTGGCCTAATTAAATAGGTACAGCTATTCCCAGCATGGAAAGGACCATGATGTACCTGCCTGCCATGTAGCTGTTAAAGGTGAGAAGCCTGTCAGAAAGTAGAGGTGGTGACCCTAATTCAGCTCTACAAACATAGCTGAATACAAATAACTTCAAACCCAGACTTTTAAGATCTGAGCACTTAAAGCCCTCTGTGGGGTTGGATGGATGTCAGTTTTGCATTCTCCCACATTCATACTTTTTAAGCTCAAGTTTTTTTCTGTCCTGCTTATGAGGAAATGCTTGAATATTGGTAAGTTCTTATCAAAACGTGAACCAAACACAATTCTCACCCGTCCTGGTCCCAATCCTGTCATGTTCCTTCATCCTCCCGCTTTGCAATCAACACACTCTAAGATACCAGGCTTCAGGCTCACTACTTTATTAGTGAACGACCACGTTCTTTACAAATGCAAATTCTAGGAAACTCCCAGGCGACAAAGGAAACAGCTACTCCACACAATTACAAATACCAATAGAGGAGCCGAAGTGGAAGTTAGAGAAGTTGCTGGCAGTTTGAACAAGAACTTCCTGGCCAGACTAGCTTAGGAGGGGATGCCCCTCTCTTACAGTTGCTCTCTCTCCTATGTAGGCTATCACGCATAGCCAACCTAGTGGAGCATCTGAGCTCCGCCTCTAACTTTTCCCGCTTCTCTCTGCGATGGACCCTAGCATCCCTCAAGTCATGCCCCTCACACTCCTCCTCCCCCAAGACCTGGGTTCTCATGGAGGAGGAAAGTGGGGGCCCTGCAGGCTGAGCCATCTGTGTGCCAAGGTCTTGAGAAGAAGGCCTTGCCATATCTGAGCTCACTAGGGAGGGAGCTTCCCCTGGTTCTGGGTGTTCCCATTCTGAATCTGAGCTGCTAGCTATCTCCACATGCTCAGATTAATTCCTGACAAATCCCTGCTGCTCTCTGTCATCCTGAGAAGGCTTCCCTTCTTGTCCCTGTGTAAGCAAAGCAAACTATCCCCTTCCCCTCCCTTGCAAAACAGAAGGCAAGGTACCACCAGCATAGGAGAGAGGAAGGTGTTTTTCCCTCTCAATCCTTCTCTAATCCTCTAGTATACCCTGGGCCATTGGAACCTGATAGCTCATAGGAGATGTAATTCTTTTGAAGGTTGATGATGCCACTGCAACTATGAACCCAGCAAAATAAATACCAGATGCCGCTGTCATTTTTGCCATCTTGCCTCCTCAACTTCTCCCCAATGTGTATTGTTCTTTTTGTAGTCTAAAAATATTTATCAATATCATTGCATTTGGCTGGGCTTTGCATTACTAGCTTTCAAAGCTCAGAGTGCCTGGGTTTGTTGCATCCCAAATGGAGGTGATACAGGTTGAAGGTCTCTGTTTTGGAAGGGAAATTGTCCAAAAGACATACCTACCTACCAATTTTTTGGTTGACTGATTCAATATATTATATTTAATATATTACATTTAATATATTATATTCAATATATTACATTATACAATATAATATTGTTGACAGAGAATCAGTAGTTAATAAAAACAGAGCAGTGACGTCTACTAATATTATTGCATCTTTCATCAGAACCTCTGAAAGTAGTTTGCAAACATGTCTGAGATAATCTATATCTCTCTGCTGGGAGATATCTGTTTTGTGAAAGCATAAGTTAACCACAAGAGCCTAAGATTCATACTGATAGAATGATGGTCTTGATTTCTACTCTGTTCTTGTGGCACACTATAAGTGGATTTAATCACAGGAAATAGTCATTATCCTGCTTGGCATGTGATCAATCCTGCCTTGGTGAGTTGGGCTTCTGAGGTCTTTTCCATACTTACAATTCTATTATTGCATCTACCAATTCTCCTGCTGATAATGATGATGAATGATGATGCTAACAAAATTAGCTAACCCCAACATCCAGTGAGAAATTCAGATGGGGAAAATTTCCTAAGCATCCTTAGTAAATATCTCAAATATATAATGTTTGCACAAGTCATAGGAATATAGGATGCTGCCTTATCCTAAATCAGACCATCCATCTATCTCAGTACTGACTATTACAGGTGTGGGCAGAAACTAGATCTCCAGGTGCTCTGGACAACAACTCCCAGAAGGCCCTGCCAGCATGGCCAATGGTCAGGAATGCTGGGAACTGACATTCAAAACATCTGGAGATCTACTTCTGCTCACCCCTGGGCTTTTGGGTGGACTGATGCTGCTGAATTTTCTAATTAGTTGGTTCATTGTTTGAAACATGTGCAGTCGTAATGCTCACCTTTGTTGAGAGTTTTGATTGCTCCCTTACAAATGTGTTATTAATTTCAGAATAGATTGTGAGCTTCAGAGCATGCATAGTTTGCATGTAAGCCACAGCATTTCTGTTCATACAATGAGTGGGCTGTTTAACCCTTTTTTTCAGGAGGAAATGTGATGATGTCATTTGGCTGAACCATTGTCTCTCCTCCATTTACTGATCGGCCACAGCAAATAAACATTATGTCGGAAGGCAAAGTGGAAACAATGAATCAGGAAACAGTAAATAACAAGGGGGCACATGACATTATGATGCATTAAACGATTACAAACCACAACTCCCAAGATGCAGTTTGATACCGCACATGCGCCAAAACTCACATATGCAGAATGAGATCTTGAATTAATGGAGAACTCTCATCTGAGATTACATGGTTGACTGTGTTATTTCCAAGGAAATAATGAATCCAATTGTGGTAAGTTCACCCATCACTAATTAGGTGTGTGCACAGAAAAAATGTTTTGGGTCCTGCTTCAAATAGGGGGGTGCTTCACTTTGGTTTGCTTTCTCCAAGACCCACATGGCTTTGGACCCAAGGCATAGCCTCACTTTGGTTTTCTGAAGCTTTGGATGTTTCCCTGCTCAATGACTATATGCAATCTGCCACTGTCACAACTTCCATATAGGTGTGCATTGGGGCAGCTGACAAAGCCCGGATGCACATCTTCAGAATGAACCATGCTTGCACAGGCTACATCAGCAGGGACTGCTCCAAAGGCATGGCAGCTGTTAGTATGGGGAAATAAAGTTCACATCCAGGGGTGCACGAAACCCACTCACCAGTCCACTGGGGGGGGGTCCGCGGCGAGGGGGGAGGTGATCTGTCCCTCCCCCGGAATCCTCCCCGGCTGTCTCCGCTCTGGGGCTAGTCCGTGGAGCTGCTGGCTGGCCGTCTGCAGCCGGACTTCTGGCCACTGCCATGCAAATGGCAGCCGCCATAGCAGCCGCCATTTGCATCCCTGCTCTTTCCTGTGATGGCATGGCAAAGAGCAGGGACGCAAATGGTGTCCGCTACGCCGGATGCCATTTTCTGCTGCAGACCAGCAGCGGACGGCAGTGGATGGACCGGACCCGGCTGGTGGCAGGTAGGATCCATTCTGGGGAAGCTTCACGGGGTGACAGAGGTGGGTGGTCCATTCTACCACGGACTCCGAGGGGCCAGATTCTTTAGAATCCAGCCGGCCTCATTGGAGTCCATGGTGGAATTCTCTAACATCCCTATTCACATCCCTGCAAAATAGTTGCTGGGGAGGGGGCACCCACAGTGAGCAAGGACACTGGGTATGGGATTCCCGCCTCAGCAAGATTACTATAGCAGCAACATATAATTACGTTGAGGGGGGATTCTGACTTAGAGGCATTCAGTCATAATCCCACAGATGGTAGCTTCACCTCATTGGCTCCTCAGCCAAGCACATACACCAAATGTCTGAACCTGTGGTTCCTCTCGTACTGAGCAGCCCACCGCAGCCATTTTGGGGGATGCAGCTTTTATTCTCTACCCCCCCCCCCCATGCAAGTCAATGGAGAGAGTGCTGCTTCCATTGATTTGCACAGCGGAGGAAGAAAGGCTGCATGCACACACGCACACACACACACACACACACAGGCTGGGGGAAATCTGCTCCTTGCTAAGGGTCCTTGGCAGCATGTGGATTCAATCCACAGCAGTGTGTAGGAGGGAGAGAGGGCCTAGACCCGTTACCTTTTCTGATGTCCTCCTTAGTGACCATTTTTAGAATTCTATGTGGGTCATGATTTGGGTAACACTGAGTAAGGGGAGTAGGCCTTGTAAAGCCCCCCAATCTTTCCCATCATAATCCTCCCACAATTCCTCTCAATGATCCCCATGGAAGATGGTATAGTGTTCAGAGAATCAGACTAAGACTAGGGGAATTTGGGTTAAAATCCTGATTCATCCATGAAGCTGTCTGGGACTGGGTGACTTAGGGTGCAATCCTATGCACGTTTAGGCAGAAGAAAGTCCTACAACTCCCAGCATTCCCTAGCCAGAATGGCTAGCAGGAGGCTGCTGGGAATTGTAGGGCTTTCTCTGTATAAACATGTATAGTATTGCACCTTTAGGGTCAGACACCATTTCTTAGTATAACCTACCCCACAGGATTGTTGTGAGGATTTTAAAGGGGGGCAGAACAATACCATATACATCACTCTAAGCTTCATAGAGGAAGGGAAAGTTAACTATGTAATTAATAAAAGGGATATCTTGCAGAAGCCTTTGAGAAGATTATTCTAATGATGCAAATGGTACAAAACAAACTAGCACTGTTTTCTACAGAAAAATTGGGAAAGACACCTCATGTAACGTGTAAGAGGTTTTTCATTTGGAAGAACTGCTAAGATTTTTTTCCTTGGGAAGTAGTTCACTGTACATTTCAAATCGTATAAAATTCTCATTGGTTCCCATGGGCCACAAATGACTTAAAAGGAGATTTGGACTAATGCTGTTTATACTCACAACAACACCCGCTGCTTGAAACATACGTGGGAATCTGAAGGGGGAAAACACTGTTCACAAGAAGACAAAAAATAGACTTAATTTTCTTCTCTTCTTCTCTCTTCCTCCCACCCCCGCCCCAGCACACTTCATTCCCAGTCTCCAGCTGAGACCACCTGAGAGCTGATTAGGAAAAGCATGATGAAGGAAGCCTAGCTCAGAATTTTCATCATGACTATTTCTCCACAGGTAACCCGAAGACATTTGTTAATTTCTCTCCTGAGTGGGTTTGGAGGCCTTCCAAGGCTCAAACAAAGAAAGGCTCATTAACTAATTCCACAGCATGTGACTGTTCCAAAGCTTCAACCTAGAGATGAGGGCTCTGCTATTATCCAAATCAAGAATTTCTTCCATCAACCTAGTACTACACACTAACATTAAACACACACACCCAAAACCACACAATCCTAGTTGTACTGAACATGTGTTCCAAAGATGGATGTAACAAAACTATCTATTTCTACTTCTAGCAACTTTGGGAAAGTGACAACAACAACATAAATCAACATTGGTCCAGGGGGTGGGGTGGGAGATCAACTTCTACCCCTTTGAGAACAATTCTAAGCATGGACAGAGATATGTTAGTACCTTAAGTTAATACTAAATGTAACCCCTGACTTCTGCTCCATAGCAGACCCCACAGCTTCATTGCTAGGGATGCTGGAGAAATTTGAGATGGACTAGAATGAGTTTGGATTTCTAAGAATCCAACCTGTGGAATTCTCTGCAGACTGGCCTACTCAGGCTGTGTGGAGTCCATGGACTTTTGGATATTTTTTAAAAGTTTCCTGCAATGTATGCAAATTCATTCCTAGGAAAATACTGCTGAGACGTGCTATCCTGGAAAATATACACTGGGAAAAGTTGAATGGAATGGGGGACATTACACTAAATGTGACATACTAAGGTAAATTACATAAATTGTTGTGAACCCTCTTACAGAATTATTTGTGTATTTTTCCACATAGTTGGGAAAAAATCGAACCCAGCTATGAACAGATGCTGGAACAAATGACACCACATAATCCATGAAAGACATACAGTACAGATTTCACAAAACCAAGACATCCCTATTCATAACAACACCTCCTCACCAGGGGAGGGGAGGACTGAATGATGTTTGAGATTGCTAGGATTCTCCAAATGTCATCTTACCACTTGTCTCATGCCTGATTCCTGTTTGGGCTTGTGATTGCTGCTCGCTCTGCATGAATGGGAAAATTGTGCAATTCGAGCAGTGATCAGATGAGAAACTTGCACAACTTTCCTCCATAGACTAAAATGGAGTTTTCAATCTGCAGCAGGAAATTTGTGCAAATTAGGAGATCTGGGCAAATTCAAACTGGGAAAGTTGCACAAATCAAACACGAGCACATGTCCAGCAATTTGCAAACATTTTCAGTGGACATGAGCTCGCGATCACATTCAGGGTTCAAGCAGGGTATGCTTGCATGTTTTGCAAGCAAAAACAAATTCTCATACATCTCTACTCCTCACCGACAAGTGTTTTGGCCCCATGGCTTGGGGGCAGATTCCCAAAAGGGCTTCTCCATCTCTAGTCATTTAGTATAACTCTACCATAAGAGCCTTAGCTATAGGGTGATTCATAAACTGAAACCAACAAAAACAACAACAATATCAACAATAATAATGGTATCTGTATTCACCCTTTGGTGATGTAAATGGAAAAAAAAGCAAACAGACTCCTTTTTGGTTGAAAAACTAACCAAACTAGTTTGCAAACTAATTTGGAGAGGGGGAAATAGCAAACAAGATTCACTCTGTGTTGATATTGGGGGGGGGATGGAGAGTTAGCTATTGCATGTGTCTCTTTGACTGCATCTTTTACTAGCAGTTCAGCATTTCCTTGAACAATATCACAGAACACAGATAACTTTTAAAGAAGAATTCAAGAGAATATATTCAAGAGGAGAATATATTTTACACAATAATTGTAGAAGTGCAGGAGAAACTTTAAATATAATCAGATAAACTGTCCCTTTCTCAACCAGTTCCTTTATAAAAGAGGGAACAAAGCAGATTTCTTCTCCTGGAGGAATAGCTTCTGTACATGTGAGCTAATAGGAACTATTCATCACCCGTCTAAAAGTCCTTCTGGATGAGTGAACTCTGGGTACCACGAGTCCACGACAAAGTAGCAGGCAACCCCATGTTATATTACTTCTATAAAAACCTCTGGTAAGCCTTTAAAAGAATCCTTCTCAATGCAAAGCTGTAAAAGTTAGTTCCTGGTGTCCACTGCCAAATTCTGAATCAACGAGCCTTCTCAATGAGCATCGATGAGTACTCAAGAGAAGAATAGTAAGAACAAATGAGAAAGGTGAGATTTGAACAAGGAACTTCATGGATCACAATTCACAGAGCATACCTAAACATTTCTACTCAGAAGTAAATCCCACTTTGTTCAATATGGCTTACTTTAAAGTGAGTGTATAGGACTGCAGTCTCAGTTTCTTAGTAATTATTCTATATGGGCTCTTAGCAATAGTCCTAAGACAGACAGAAGAGTATTCAAATGACTAAACTTCATTATATATCTGGATGCAATAGTTTATAATGATAAAAAAGATTAGGGAGAGAAATACTACTGAATTTCTGTTCAGCAGGCAGCAACTAAGCGTTCAGGAAAAATACTGAGATGAGTGAACCTAAATCTGTAGCTCACCATTGTAATTAACTACCTGCCCAGCCACGATGGTAAAAAATATTGATTCAAGCTGGACACCTTGCTTGTTTGATCTGCCACTCAAACGAACCGCCCAGTGACAAATAGGTATCTGTGGGTAGCTGAATGGATAAATATTATTTGAACTGGTACATCCTTACTACTGTTACTTATAGACAACTGTACTTTGAAAACATTGATTTAATGCCAACAATGCACTGATGTGCTGTACAAGCAATTATGAATCCAGAATACCTATGCGTGGAACTCTGTTCATAGGACATACCTACTGAAAGAAGGATGGAGAGGCGATTTTCACCAGTCCCCTTTCCCTCCCTGCATACCCCTCTGCTTCCCAGAAAGCTGCCCAGGAGGGTAAGGGGACCCTCTGGAACAGCCTGGGAGGTGGCACTGGGGCCTTTGGGTGAAAGGGGGAATTGGCAAAAATTACCTCTCCACTCTCTCCAGAGGGAGTCTCCACTGGATCTCGGTCCTTTCCATTTGTGGGAGGGCAAGTCTGGATCCAACCCAGTAGCAATTAAATGTATGGATCTAAAGAACATGCATGAGTAGAGCACTGAAGTGAAATACTTAGGAATAACAATTAAAGTTTCAAATGACCACCCTGCGTATTTATTTATTTATTTATTTATTTATTAAATTTATTAATCACCCATCTGGCTGATCACCCAGCCACTCTGAGCAATGTACAACATATAATAAAACAGTTTAAGACTATAAAATTCTACAATAAAAACGTTTTCTAAAATACCCTAACCCACCCCAAATGCCTGCCTGAACAACCATGTTTTTAATGCACGGCGGAAGCTCATTAAAGAGGAGGCATGGCGGAGTTCCCTAGAGAGGGAGTTCCACAGAGTGGGGGCCACCACAGAAAAGGCCCTCTCCCTCGTCCCCACCAGTCTAGCTGCCCTGGCTGATGGGGCAAGAGAAATGTAATTACTCTGTAAGAGAAATGTAATTACTCTGTGTTACTCTAAGTCTCCCCTTTATGGATCACTGCCTTGTTGTGGCGAAGGGGCTTGTGTAACTCAGTGAAGCCATAAGCTATGCCGTGCAGGGCCACCCAAGATGGACAGTTCATGGCAGAGAGTTCTGACAAAATGTGGTCCACTGGAGAAGGAAATGGCAACCCACTCCAGTATTCTTGCCAAGAAAACCCCATGGAACGTATCACAAGGCTAAAAGATAGGATGCCGGAAGATGAGACCCTCAGGTTGGAAGGTGTCCAATATACTAGGGGTGGATGAAAGTCACCTGTCGTCGAAGGCCATTCGCGGTGGGGGGGAGGCGCTTCGCTGCTCCCCCCGCGAAGTTCAGGCCGGGGAGGAGGCGCCTCGCCTCGCCCAGCCACGAACGCGAAAGTAAAAAAACAAAAACAAAAACGCCCCCTGATAGGCTACGTGACGATTCACGTAGCCTATCACGGCTAGATCTGCAAAGTCAGCCGTGATAGGCTACGTGAATCGTCACGTAGCCTATCACAGGTGACTTTAAAAAAAAAAAAAAGCGCGTACGCGAATGGCGGCCCCCATAGGGAGTCGCCATTCGCGTTCCTTATTTAGTCGCTGTAGTCTACATAAACGTTTACGTAGACTACAGCGACCAAATAAGGAACGGGAATGGCGGCTCCCTATGGGGGCCGCCATTATCCGTACACTCTTTTTTTTTTTAAGTCACCCGTGATAGGCTACGTGACGATTCACGTAGCCTATCATGGCTGACTTTGCAAATCTAGCCGTGATAGGCTACGTGAATCGTCACGTAGCCTATCAGGGGGCGTTTTTGTTTTTTTTTCTTTGATTGCAATGGCGGCGGCGGCAGCCGGTCGAAAGACCGGCTGCCGCTCGCGCCTCGCTCGAACACCCACCGAACCGCCGGCCGGACCAGCCACTGGGAGGGACATTCGGTGAAGGTAAGTCCCGTCCCAGGGGGGAGGGTGCGGGGAGCAGCCGGGGTGCGGAGGATTTCTCCCCGAAACTTGTTCGGGGGGCCGAACACGTTGGCGCTCGGCCCCCCGAAGTTTCGGGGAGAAATTCTCCGCCATCCCTACAATATACTACTGGGGAAGAGCAGAGGGTATTTCCAAGTAGCGCCAGAAAGAATGAAGCGGCTGGGCCAAAGCCCAAAGGACACTCAGCTGTGGATGTGTCTGGTGGTGAAAAGAAAATCCGATGCTGTAAAGAACAATATTGTTTAGGAACCTGGAATGTCAGATCAATGAATCAAGGTAAGCTGGAGGTGGTCAAACATGAGATGGCAAGATTGAACATCGACATCTTGGGAATCAGCGAACTAAAATGGACAGGCATGGGAGAATTTAATTCAGGTGACCATCATATCTACTATTGTGGGCAAGAATCCCTTAGAAGAAATGGAGTAGCCCTCATAGTCAACAAAAGGGTGGGAAAAGCAGTACTGGGGTACAATCTCAAAAATGATAGAATGATCTCAGTACGAATCCAAGGCAAACCATTCAACATCACAGTAATGCAAGTCTATGCCCCAACCACTGATGCCGAAGAAGCTGAGGTTGATCGATTCTATGAAGACCTACAACACCTTCTAGAACTAACACCAAAAAAAGATGTCCTCTTCATCATAGGGGATTGGAATGCTAAAGTAGGAAGTCAAGAAATCACCGGGATAACAGGCAGGCATGGCCTTGGTGTACAAAATGAAGCAGGACAAAAGCTAATAGAGTTTTGCCAAGAGAACACACTGATCATAGCAAACACTCTTTTCCAACAGCACAAGAAATGACTCTACACATGGACATCACCAGATGGTCAATATCAAAATCAGATTGATTATGTCCTTTGCAGCCAAAGATGGAGAAGCTCCATACAGTCAGTAAAAACAAGACCTGGAGCTGACTGTGGCTCAGATCATGAGCTGTTTCTTGCAAAATTTCGGCTTAAATTGGAGAACATAGGGAAAACCACTAAACCATTCAGGTATGACCTAAATCATATCCCTGATGAATATACAGTGGAGGTGAGGAATAGATTTCAGGGATTAGACCTGATAGACAGAGTGCCTGAGGAACTATGGACGGAGGTCCGTAACATTGTTCAGGAGGCAGCAACTCAATCCATCCCAAAGAAAAAGAAATGCAAGAAAGCAAAGTGGTTCTCTGATGAGGCTTTACAAGTAGCTGAGGAAAGAAGGGAAGCGAAAAGCAAGGGAGAAAGGGGAAGATATATCCAACTGAATGCAGAGTTCCAGAGAATAGCAAGGAGAGACAAGAAGGCCTTCTTAAATGAACAATGCAAAGAAATCGAGGAAAACAATAGAATGGGAAAGACTAGAGATCTCTTCCAGAAAATTGGAGATCTCAAGGAACGTTTTGTGCAAAGACGGGCATGATAAAGGACAATGAAGGCAGGGACCTAACAGAAGCAGATGAGATTAAGAAGAGGTGTCAAGAATACACAGAAGAACTATACAGGAAAGATCTGAATGTCCCTGATAGCCATGATAGTGCGGTCACTGAACTTGAGCTGGACATCCTCGAGAGTGAAGTCAAGTGGGCCTTAGGAAGCATTAGTAACAACAAAGCTAGTGGAGATGACAGTATTCCAGCTGAGCTGTTTAAAATCCTAAAAGATGATGCTGTTAAAGTGCTGCATTCAATATGCCAACAAATTTGGAACACTCAACAATGGCCGGAAGACTGGAAAAGGTCAGTTTACATTCCAATTCCAAAGAAGGGCAATGCCAAAGAGTGTTCAAACTACCGCACAATTGCGCTCATTTCACATGCCAGCGAGGTGATGCTCAAAATCCTACAAGCTAGGCTTCAGCAGTATGCGAACTGAGAACTACTGGAAGTACAAGCTGGGTTTCGAAGAGGCAGAGGAACTAGAGATCAAATCGCCAACATTCGCTGCATCATGGAGAAAGCAAGAGAATTCCAGAAATGTCTATTTCTGCTTCATTGACTATGCTAAAGCCTTTGATTGTGTGGATCACAACAAACTGTGGCAAATTCTTAAAGAGATGGGAGTACCAGACCACCTTACCTGTCTCCTGAGAAACCTGTATGAGGGTCAAGAAGCAACAGTAAGAACCAGACATGGAACAACTGAGTGGTTCAAAATTGGGAAAGGAGTACGACAAGGCTGCATATTGTCACCCTGCTTATTTAACTTATATGCAGAGTACATCATGAGAAATGCCGGGTTGGATGAATCACAGGTCGGAATTAAGATTGCCAGGAGAATTATCAACACCCTCAGATACGCAGACGATACCACCCTAATGGAAGAAAGCGAAGAGGATCTAAAGAGCCTCTTGTTGAGGGTGAAAGTGGAGAGTGCAAAAGCTGGTTTGAAACTCAACATTAAAAAAACGAAGATCATGGCATCTGGCCCCATCACTTCCTGGCATATAGAAGGGGAAGAAATGGAAGCAGTGACAGATTTTACTTTCTTGGGCTACAAGATCACTGCAGATGGTGACCGTAGCCATGAAATTAAAAGACGCTTGCTCCTTGGGAGGAAAGCTATGGCAAACTTAGACAGCATAGTAAGAAGCAGAGACATCACCTTGCCGACAAAAGTCCGTCTAATCAAAACTATGGTTTTCCCAGTAGTAATGTATGGCTGTGAGAGCTGGACTATAAGGAAGGCTGAGCGCCGAAGAATTGATGCTTTCGAACTGTGGTGCTGGAGAAGACTCTTACGAGTCCCCTGGACTGCAAGGAGGTCAAATCAGTCAGTCCTAAAGGAGATCAACCCTGAGTGCTCATTGGAAGGACAGATACTGAAGCTGAAGCTCAAATATTTTGGCCACCTAATGCGAAGAGAAAACTCTCTGGAAAAGACCCTCATGCTGGGAAAGACTGAAGGCAAAAGGAGAAGGGGACGGCAGAGGATGAGATGGCTAGATAGCATCACCGATTGAATGAATATGAACTTGAGCACGCTCCAGGAGAAAGCGGAGGACAGGAAGGCCTGGTGTGCTATGGTCCATGGGGTCACGAAGATTCGGACACGACTGAGCGACTGAACAACAACAACAACACTATAAAGTATAAAGTCTGTACATTATATGTATTATATGTATATTAGCATATTAGAAAATTTCCAAAATTGAACGTATCTGTCACTTTACCAATAGAATGGTTTAATTATTCAGGCCCAAAGTGACTTATGAAAAACATGTCTACGTCTACAATACGATTCAACAAGAACAATTTCTGTTGCAATGCCCTTTTCTTCCTTTACGTGATGGATAGAGCTGTCCAGCTATTCAGTGATGCTGAAATGGTGATTGATTCATTTGATTGGTTAGCAAATTTTCTAAAACCCACAATCCCAACTCATTAAACAATGACCCATGACATGCAATGAAGGCTATTTCAAGTTCCTGTATTTATATGTAATTATATTAAAACAGACTGTGTGTGATTTTGTTTAAAAGAGAGTATGCGGTTTATAACAACACTAACTTCCCCCAGTAATGAGAGCATTCATGCAATACTACCACAGAAAGAAAGTCAAGATTTTCCCCACCTTCATCTTGTAATGTTTTATACTGATTATGTGTCAAGAAATTGATTTTATATCAGACCAGTTGTTCCTCCCATGCAAAAGGAATACAATATCAGATCCATGGGGATCAAGAATGCTGTTCTGGGCAGAAAAAAAGAGAGAAAGAAATGAAACAAAGTGCTGAAGAAATTCACCTAAACCATATATAGAAACGTATCTTGCATTCTAAATTGTTAATTAGAACTCTAGCATATTTCTACATCATGCTGGATACCTCCCTGCCTTCTATCATTAGCTCAGCTGGAAATCTATAGACCGCTGCCGAAGGAGAAAGAACCATCCTGTTATCTGAAGATGCTCTAACTTTCATGGGGGTAAAGCTTTTAGTTTTATTTCTCAGAGGACAGGATCTTTATTTGAGATATATTCTTAGGCTGCAATGGTAAAATCCCCGGAAAGCATCCCAGGAAGCATAGGATTTAGTGGAATTCCCTCTCCAGGCATGGAGAGGGAGGTCAACAGATGGAGAAAGAGGTCCATCCCTACAGAACTCTCATTCATGGGCTTGTGTGAAGGTCTGTTGCTATTGTTCTTCCACTGTCAAAACTCCAACAGTGGAGAGGGCAAAAGGAGATGTTCCAGGGGCATGCTAGTGGGAGGATTGGGGGAGGCTTTGGATCCATAGACTCCAAAGCTGTCCTACTCTGCCACCATGTCCCTGGAATGTAGAGGGAGAACTATGCCAGACCTAGAACTGGAATCATTTATTTTCCTCCCATTGGCAGCAATGAGAGGGGGAAGTTGAAAACAAAATGGCCAAAAATGGCTGAATAAAAAGGAAAACTTCTGTTTCCCATCATTTTCTGTCCTTCTGGCATGAGGTCAGGAGGGCATAGGAAGTGACTGTTCCTTGGGGATGTCAGAGAAATCTGCAACAAAACCAAATGAGTTTGGATTTTCATGAATCTGACTCACCGATTCTGCAGTGGACTGGTGTTTCCCCCATTGGCCAGATTCTGTCAACTTGTGGACCAAATTTTCCCAAATTTCACCATAGAAAAATCAAAAATCAAAACAAACAAACAAAAAACACAGCCAAAAATGTGCATTTCCCCCATTGGCTAAATGTGAAAATGCACATTTTGGGGAATCTGCGCATTTTCACACATGCACAATTGCGCATCTCTGCAAATGCGAATTTGCGTAAATTTGGAAACAAAAAAATCTAATATTATCGATGGGTGGATGATGGAACAAAAAGCACACGACAATCCATGAAACACAAATGGAATGGATTTTACACAATCTGTACATCCTTACTGTTCATACATCACTTCTCCCTCCCCAGTTCCCATTGGATTGCTCTTCCCATCCTGAGCTCTTTTTTTAGACATGAAAGAATACTCAGAACCACAGCTGCCTTGCAGAGAAGGAAAGCACAGCATGGTTGTTATTTCACATGTAATGATTTTGTAGGGAAAGGGATGATTTAAGAAAAATTCTGTGAGCTCTGTACTCAAAAATATTTACAATTCTGCAACAAGAAGTTGAATTTTGCAGCCTATTTTTTTTTTTTTTTTTAATCTACCACAATGTGCTCTATGTGGAGGTACCCTGGAAGGCTGGCTGGGAAACTTCATGTGGTGCAAAATGAAGCAGCTAGGTTGCTAACCAGTACATGGTATTGGGATTGTATTACATTCATCTTGAAAGACCTGCACTGATTGCCATTTGCTTTCCAGGCACAATTCACAGTGTTGGTTTTAACCTTTAAAGGCCTTCAACGGCTTAAGACCTGGCTATCTAAGGGACCACCTGTCTCACTATGAACCTGCCTGAGTACTCATATCCGAGACCTTTCTGAGGGCACCATTACCCTCAGAGGCCTGATTGTAGGGATGTACGAAAGTTCCGCCATGGATCTCGGGGAGGCCAAATGCCAGCGCATTCTGCCCCCCGAAATCGGTGGCAGAATGGCCCGCCCCACTGCCCCCCCGGGACTGGAGTTACCTTGGGCGGATCTTTCTGGCAGTGGCGGCTCCGGAGGCGGCTCCGGTGGCGGTTCGGCGGTGGCGGCTGCGGTGGCCTGTCTTCTGACTGGCTGCCGCCACCACCATTTCCAGTTAAAACAACAACAACAAAAAATGTGATAGGCTACGTAAAGATTTATGTAGCCTATCACAGCTAGATTTTAAAAAAAACACCGTGATAGGCTACGTAAATCTTTACGTAGCCTATCACGGCTGACTTAAAAAAAAAACAAAAACGTGCATACGCAAATGGCAGCGGCCATGGCCGCTGCTATTTGCGTTCCTTATTTTGGCACGTCTTAGTCTACGTAAACATTTACGTAAACTAAGACGGCGAAAATAAGGGGAATGCAAATAGCGTAGATGCTACGCTATTTGCGTTCCCCTTATTTTCTCCGTCTTAGTCTACATAAATGTTTACGTAGACTAAGACGTGCCAAAATAAAGAACGCAAATGGCCACCGCCATTTGCGTACGTGCGTTTTTTGTTTTTCTAAAATCGTGATAGGCTACGTAAACATTTATGTAGCCTATCACGGCTGACTGCAGGGACGCAAACGGCGGCAGCTACAGCTGCCGCCATTTGCGTCCCTGCTAGCCAGCGGCCGGATGTCCGGCTGCTGGTGGAGCCGGCTGGCGGCTCCGCAGAATTGCTGTGGAGCACAGCCGGCCGGCCAGGATTCCGGGGGGGAGGAATGGAGCGCCTCCCCCCCGGCCAGGATACCGGGGGGAGGGACGGAACGCCTCCCCCCCACCATCAACATAACCCACGGAAAGGTAAGTCACTTTCGTACATCCCTACCTGTTTGTCAACCTGCATGAGGCCTTTCTCCTATGTTGCCCCAAACTATGGAATGCACTCCCTCAAGAATTACAAATGCCCCCCACTCTCTTGACCCTTAGGAAATTTAGCCTTTTAAAATGTGTGGGTTTGTTTTTATTATTTTTACTGCTTTTAATGTTCTTGTTTTTATTGCTGTATATGAGTTGTTGTTGTTGTTCAGTCATTCAGTCGTGTCCGACTCTTCATGACCCCATGGACCATAGCACGCCAGGCCTTCCTGTCCTCCGCTCTCTCCCGGTGTGTGCTCAAGTCCGTAGTCATTGAATCGGTGATGCTATCTAGCCATCTCATCCTCTGCCGTCCCCTTCTCCTTTTGCCTTCAATCTTTCCCAGCATCAGGGTCTTTTCCAGGGAGTTTTCTCTTCGCATTAGGTGGCCAAAATATTTGAGCTTCAGCTTCAGGATCTGTCCTTCCAATGAGCACTCAGGGTTGATTTCCTTTAGGATGGACTGATTTGACATCCTTGCAGTCCAGGGGTCTCGTAAGAGTCTTCTCCAGCACCACAGTTTGAAAGCATCGATTCTTCGGCGCTCAGCCTTCCTTATAGTCCAGCTCTCACAGCCATACATTGCTACTGGGAAAACCATAGCTTTGATTATACGAACCTTTGTCAGCAAGGTTATGTCTCTGCTTCTTACATGCTGTCAAGGTTTGCCATAGCTTTCCTCCCAAGGAGCAAGCGTCTTTTAATTTCATGGCTACAGTCACCGTCTGCGGTGATCTTGGAGCCCAAGAAAATAAAATCTGTCACTGCTTCCATTTCTTCCCCTTCTATATGCCAGGAAGTGATGGGGACAGATGCCATGATCTTCGTTTTTTTAATGTTGAGTTTCAAACCAGCTTTTGCACTCTCCACTTTCACCCTCAACAAGAGGCTCTTTAGATCCTCTTCGCTTTCTGCCATTAGGGTGGTATCGTCTGCGTATCTGAGGGTGTTGATAATTCTCCTGGCAATCTTAATTCTGACCTGTGATTCATCCAACCCGGCATTTCTCATGATGTACTCTGCATATAAATTAAATAAGCAGGGAGACAATATACAGCCTTGTCATACTCCTTTCCCAATCTTGAACCAATCAGTTGTTCCATGTCCGGTTCTTACTGTTGCTTCTTGACCCTCGTACAGGTTTCTCAGGAGACAGGTAAGGTGGTCTGGTACTCCCATCTCTTTAAGAATTTGCCACAGTTTGTTGTGATCCACACAATCAAAGGCTTTAGCATAGTCAATGAAGCAGAAATAGACATTTTCCTGGAATTCTCTTGCTTTCTCCATGATCCAGCGAATGTTGGCAATTTGATCTCTAGTTCCTCTGCCTCTTCGAAACCCAGCTTGTACTTCCAGTAGTTCTCGGTTCACATACTGCTGAAACATAGCTTGTGGAATGTAAACTGACCTTTTCCAGTCTTGTGGCCATTGTAGAGTGTTCCACATTTGTTGGCATACTGAGTGCAGCACTTTAATAGCATCATTTTTTAGGATCTTAAATAGCTCAGCTGGAATACTGTCATCTCCGCTAGCTTTGTTGTTAGTAATGCTTGCTAAGGCCCACTTGACTTCACTCTCAAGGATGTCCGGCTCAAGTTCAGTGACCGCACTATCATGGCTATCAGGGACATTCAGATCTTTCCTGTATAGTTCTTCTGTGTATTCTTGACACCTCTTCTTAATCTCATCTGCTTCTGTTAGGTCCCTGCCTTCTTTGTCATTTATCATGCCCATCTTTGCACAAAACGTTCCTTGAGATCTCCGATTTTTTTGAAGAGATCTCTAGTCTTTCCCATTCTATTGTTTTCCTCGATTTCTTTGCATTGTTCATTTAAGAAGGCCTTCTTGTCTCTCCTTGCTATTCTCTGGAACTCTGCATTCAGTTGGGTATATCTTCCCCTTTCTCCCTTATTTTTCACTTCCCTTCTTTCCTCAGCCACTTGTAAAGCCTCATCAGACAGCCACTTTGCTTTCTTGCATTACTTTTTCTTTGGGATGGATTTCGTTGCTGCCTCCTGAACAATGTTATGGACCTCCATCCATAGTTCCTCAGGCACTCTGTCTATCAGGTCTAATCCCTTAAATCTATTCCTCACCTCCACTGTATATTCATCAGGGATATGATTTAGGTCATACCTGAATGGTTTAGTGGTTTTCCCTACGTTCTCCAATTTAAGCCGAAATTTTGCAATAAGAAGCTCATGATCTGAACCACAGTCAGCTCCAGGTCTTGTTTTTACTGACTGTATAGAGCATCTCCATTATGTGGCTGCAAAGTACATAATCAATCTGATTTCAATATTGACCATCTGGTGATGTCCATGTGTAGAGTCGCCTCTTGTGCTGTTGGAAAAGAGTGTTTGCTATGATCAGCGTGTTCTCTTGGCAAAACTCTATTAGCTTTTGTCCTGCTTCATTTTGTACACCAAGGCCATGCCTGCCTGTTATCCCGGTGATGTCTTGACTTCCTTCTTTAGCATTCCAGTCCCCTATGATGAAGAGGACATCTTTTTTTGGTGTTAGTTCTAGAAGGTGTTGTAGGTCTTCATAGAACCGATCAACCTCAGCTTCTTCGGCATCAGTGGTTGGGGCATAGACTTGAATTACTGTGATGTTGAATGGTTTGCCTTGGATTCGTACTGAGATCATTGTATTGTTTTTGAGATTGTACCCCAGTACTGCTTTTCCCACCCTTTTGTTGAATATGAGTGCTACTCCATTTCTTCTGAGGGATTCTTGCCCACAGTAGGATATAATGGCCACCTGAATTAAATTCACCCATGCTTGTCCATTTTAGTTCACTGATTCCCAAGATGTCGATGTTCAATCTTGCCATCTCATGTTTGACCACCTCCAGCTTACCTTGATTCATTGATCTGACATTCCAGGTTCCTAAACAATATTGTTCTTTACAGCACTGTACTTTCTTTTCACCACCAGACACATCCACAGCTGAGTGTCCTTTTGGCTTTGGCCCAGCCGCTTCACTCTTTCTGGCGCTACTTGGAAATACCCTCTGCTCTTCCCCAGTAGTATATTGGACACCTTCCGACCTGAGGGGCTCATCTTCTGGCGTCATATCTTTTAGCCTTGTGATATGTTCCATGGGGTTTTCTTGGCAAGAATACTGGAGTGGGTTGCCATTTCCTTCTCCAGTGGACCACATTTTGTCAGAACTCTCCACCATGACCTGTCCGTCTTGGGTGGCCCTGCACGGCATAGCTTATGGCTTCACTGAGTTATGCAAGCCCCTTCTCCACAACAAGGCAGTGATCCATGAAGGGGAGGCAGTGATCCATGAAGGGGTGTATACCAGTAGGGATGGGCAAACCCACCCCCCTGAAGCACTGCCCCTGCTTCAGCCCCCTCAGATTCACATTCAAGCTCTCATGAGCTCAGCGAGGCATCCGCACTCACCCTGGGTCCCCTCCACAAGTGCCCACCATTTTGCCCAGGTTTTTTTTACAGGGAAAATGAGCTAATTAATAATGTGTATATTTAAATATCTGCACATTCAGGCATTATGCTTCTAATATTGTGCAGATCAAGTTTTCCCACCCTGAATTTGCACATATTTAGATATGCACATTTTTAATTAGCTCCTTTTTTTCCATAAAAAAAAAACTTTGGCAGAATGGCGGGCACTCGCAGATGGGTCCAGGTGAGTGTGGGGCGTATCCAGGAAGGGGTGAGTGGGGGCGAGCAAGGCTAGGGACTTGGCGGATGCAGTCCGGGTTGCAGGTGCAGGGGGAGCCCAATGGACTCCTGGACCCAGTCGGGCATCTGCGCCATCCCTATATACCACCTCCATGGCTTTTTAGCATACAAAGGCGTATATAAATGTTAATAATGAATAGATACACAAGCATATATATATGCATCAATAAACATAAACATCTATACAAAATATGCATTTTGTATACGTGTGCTTATTTTGCAAAATGCTTTTGCTTCTTATATGGAAGAAGAATTACATGGAGGTGGTCCACTGGACTTTTTACTTTCCCTCCCTCCACACCCGCCCATACACAGACAGACTGGTGGCTGGATTTTCACCAAGTATTGACTGCACATTTCCATACTTCTGTATGAAGCAATACATCTACTGGATCCAGGTGAACAGTGTAATCCTATACATGTCTACTCAAAAGTAAGCCCCGTTGAGTTCAATATGGCTTGCTTCCAGGTTAGCATGTATAGCCTGCAATTCTGCATCCACTTATTTGGGGGTACATCTTGTTGAACTCAATGGAACTTCTCTGTAGACATACACTTCTCAGTAGATATGTATAAGACTGCCCCACAAGTTAGCTGAACTTCACTCCCAATGAAATTGGTGGATCAAATTAGCCATTACTTATATCCCATTGGTTTCAATGGAAATTAACTTTAACTAACCTGATTCTACTTGGGCTTTGGCCAAATCTGATACATATCCCTTTTATATACATTAAAACTGTTAACTTCTCACCTATCTGCTTCTTATTTGTAATTCATGCTACTTGGGTCAGGGCCTTACTAGGTGTCAGTCTACATGTTCTGCAAAAAATAAGACTTGATATTGACAAGGCCTTAGGGTTTCAGTGTAATGAAAATAACAAGCACAGTAAAACGATTTTTATGGAGAGCAATATGTAAGGTTTTCTCAACATCACATTTTCATTCCGCCTGCAGAAAACACAGCGGATTTATAGGAGAGTAAGAATTCCTTCTAATATGGCCCTTGCCATTTAATTCACAGTTTCTGATATCCAACTAGAACCAAGAAAGCAATCTCAGAAAACATGCACATTTTACACTACTATACTTCTGTATTACTGAGTCAAAAACACACCCCACTGTTCCTTTCCCTTGGAGCACAGCAGTCTGGTACAGGCTCTAGCCTGCTAGCTACACTGCCTCTCTTCCCTAACAGTGGACTTTGCTTGCTTTCTCCAAGTGTTTGATACTATTCACTTAATTTATCACTGCCTTCTGCCATGCCATTGCTGGCTGCTACTTGACTGTACAGTTCTGTGCAGCTCATTCCTACCATCAGGGACTCATTAAGAGTGAACAATTTGGTGCTCAATGAGTTGTTAACCCCAAGTAAATATATTAAAATAATAGAGGGATAAATTCAAATCCAATTGCACCAGGCTTGTACTTTGTTCATAATGTCCTCTGTTGCAAGAGTAAATGCTACTTAAAAAGCAGTTTTTGATCAAATCCATTCCAGATTACTCACACTTCGGTTTTAATGTCCCATTCATTTCCCACATCTGATCCTCAGTATTTGAGTCATGTTTGCTTTTGCCCACCCTTTCCATGAGTGACTGATTTAAGAGAGGAAGAGCATGGGCTGAGATGATAATATGTGCTACTTAACCTCAGCTAAATGTTGCTGAGATGTAAGAAAGTAAAATATGAAATCAAAGCATCTGAGTAACAGCCCGCAGGGACCTATAGCTCATAGTTTACTGAGAAGGTGGGGTGGGGAGCCAGGGAGTGAACCATACATTGTAGCGGGAGGAACAGGTGACTATGTTTTTGGGAAGGGCAAGAAGGAGGGGAGAAGGACCTGTTTAGGAAGTAGACAGACCACAGAGTACCAAAAAAAGAAGATGGACATTTGTAATGGCTGATGTTGAGCAGAAAATCTGACATGTTTTGAAGAAAACCTTGTCTTCAGGGGAATGACTTGAACATTATTAACAACAACCAGACAGAATCAGCAGCACCATCACACCAGGATCATCCAACTTGGAGACTGGGTGTGAGGAGGGGTTCATTTTTCATATTTTGTCTACTTTGGCAAGCAACTAAAGGCACAATCCTATGGCTGCTAGTCAGTGGCTAGACGGCCAGAGAATAGGTCGGTTCCGTGAGAAATGAGCTCAGAGCCTGTTCTCTGAGGTTGGTTCCTGGAGAACCAACCTCCACCCACTCCTGCACTGCCTTGTAGGCAGCGTTGATTGGCCTCGTGCTCGGAAGACAAGTGTGGAGCAGCGAAAATGGGGCATTCCTGGGGCAGGAGCAGGGAGGGCGGACAGCTGATTTCAGCTGTCTAGCCACGAGAAGTTGGAGTAGGGGGGTGGCAGATGCTGGACGATGCATATGAAGTGTCGGAACGGCATGTCAAAGAATCGTGGAATCATAGAACCTACTATTCTATGATTCTATGACGTGCCATGACGATGCTTCCTATGCATTCTCCAGCATCTGCCAGCCCCCGGTCTGACTTCCCGTGGCTAGACAGCTGAAATCAGCTGTCTAGCCACAAATGCAGGGCGGCTGAAGCATGGAGGGGATGATCCCCTCCATTGTGCCCTGCACTGGATTGGCCAGAAACAGACCGGTAGCCAGTGAAGCTGCTGTAACAAGGAAGTCACATGCTCCCTGTAACCAGCCCTGGTCAACAGTCTGGCCACAGCATTCTGGACCAGCTGAAGTTTCTGAACAGTTTTCAAAGGCAGCGCCATGTGGAGTGTGTTACAGGAGTCTAAATTGGATGTAACTAAGGCATGCATGACCATGGCCAGATCAGACATCTCTAGCAAGGGGTGTAGTTGGTGCACCAGCCTCAGGTGTGCAAACACACACCTGGCCAACACCACTGAGACCTGGGCGTCCAGTTTCAGGGCCGTTGTCAAACTCCAACTCCCATCAGCCCCAGCAAACATGCCCAATGGTCAGGGATGATAGACACTGCAGTGAAACAATATCTGGAGGGCCACAGGCTTTGCATCCCTGCTGTAGAGCTTACTTCTGAGTAAACATGCATGATATTATGCTGTAAATGCAAATGCAGTGTGTTTTTGTGGGGGAGGGGAATAGAAGCTGCCACCCAAAATGGGGGAGGATATTCAGAGAAGATTATGCAAAGTTATCTTCTTTTTCTAGGGGGCAGTGAGAGAAACAAAAATCTCAGAAATGTACTCAAAACAATGTCTGAGCAATTTCAGCTCAGCTCTGTATAATACACACCATTCTACTTACGGTATATATGCTTATTAGAGGATGATAGTTGCAGGCACAGTAACCCCTTAGGAGGAGATTACACGCCGCCATATGTTGATTTTTTAAAAGAGAAATGCTGATATGGTTTTTGGATGAAACTTGCAAGGACAGTTGCCCTTTCTGAGAGGCTCAAGACTGCCATGATTCCAGTGAATAAGCACAGGGGGTTTTATGCAGGAACAGCTGTGACATTCTGAGGGTATCCCAAAGAAGGCATGGTTATTCCCCTATGTTCCATCTGGATCACTGTTCTGAAAATGACAGATGGCCTAGTGGTGTCCCTAAGCAAGAAACCTGCAAAGCTCGAGCAGGATGGGTGCAGCAGATCATGTGCAAGTTTGGCGGACTGGCACCACCACCGGTCTGCCAAACCCCGCCAGCTGGCCGGCCCTGCTCACCACAGCATGTGAGCCACCATGCGGTCCACAGGCACCTGGTGAGCACCCAGTGGCTGACCCTTCCCTCAGCGAGCCGCAATTTTTTCACAGAATGGAGGACTGGGTTTTTCCATAAATGTAATGTTGCATAAATGGCGAGAAAGGGCCTGCTATTTATGCCTGTAATGTGACTGCGGAGCTCGACGAGGCTACCGGGGTGAGTGTGGGCCACTCTCTGAGCATGGGCAGGGGGTGAGCGGGGGCAGGGGCTCAGTGAGTGGGGCTCAGGGGCATGTGCAGGGGGGATTCTACCGGATTCCCGGATGGAATTGGACACCTGCCCCATCCCTAGCTAGCAGCATACCACTAGGAATGACTGTTTTTTTGTTAAATCTGTTCCATTGGTGTTTTGTGGATTGTCAGGCATCTTTTGTTCCATCATCCTCTCATTAATAAAATTGGATTTTCCTCAGTTTCCCGAAGGTAAGCAAATGTGCACTTCTGAAAGTGCCCAAACAGCCCCAAAATGTGCAAATCCCCCCCCCATGCACATTTTCATGCTGTAGCTGTGGGGGGGGGGGTCAAATTTTTAGCTGTTTTTTTCTCTCTATGACCTAATTTATATACAATTCTGAAAAGTTAAAAAAAAAGTCTCCAAGTCTACAGGATCTGTGCAACATGGGAAAAGCTGGCCAACTACAGAATCTGCAGGTTCAATTCATAGAAATCCAAACTCATTTGAATCCATTTCATGTCACTGATTATATTTCTATACCACTCCATAGCTGAAGCTCTCTGGGAGGTTTACATTTAAAAACACACACACAAAAAAAACATTAAAATACATTATATAAAGTATAAAATCATTCATGTAATGACAGAACAAATAGCACACACAGCAACAACATATATCTAAAAGAATTGAAAACTATCAGCCACAGACAATCACAGAGATTCCTTATATGCTGCCAAACGCCTCAGAGAAGAGGGCAGTTTTGACCTGGTGCCAAAAAGATGACAACGTGGGCACCAGGCGGGCCTCACCAGGGAGATTATTCTATAAATGAGGGGCCACCACCGAGAAGGCCTTCTCCCTTATTGCCGTCCTCTGAGCTTCCCTCCCATTACGGATTTCTCCGACATCCCTACATACTGCACAGCCTGATTATGTCAATTTGCATACACCGGGTGCTGCGAGCCACTCCCCATGTGATGAGGCATGGACAAATCTGTCTGCTTTGCTGTCTAGATCTTTGCATTTTTCTTCAAGCACAACCTTGTTCCATCCTATTTCTGCATCAGTTTGCAAATCTTTTTTTTTTTAAGATGTAAGCATGAAAATGTGTATAAATATTTGTGTACATTTCCCCCTAACATAAGCATTTTTGCAAGCAAATCCCCATAATATATGTCTTTTTGTGCACTATTTTCCCTAGCGTACACATTTTTGCATGCATTTTTTGATTAGAGAACTGCACCGCAAAATTCATAGAAGTGTGAAAGTGGAAAGATAATTGTGTTCCAGTTCCTGCATTCATCCGGAGATAATGAATTAGGTCAGTTCATATTATCTTGATTTCTCCCCCATCCCTACATGTGATGCACCTCTGCTGTGTAGCCCAGTATAGCCTGACATCAAAGGCGAACTCAGTTGTGTGGCATCACCCACTGCTTCTAATGGACAAAACTGATTAGCACCAACATGTTCGGTACTAGCAGAGGTGCTTGTTGATATGCAAAGCAGCGTGCCACCACTTTTCTCTTTCACCGAGCTGGCTATTATTGCAGTCCATGGGCATTTTGCTTACCGAAGGTGTTACTGGAATCTTTGCTTCTGAAGTTGCAGTTACACTTCTTCGTATGAGCATTATGTAAAAAGCTAAGCACCTTAGGATTTACTTGTTTTGAAACTGGATCTTGGAAGATAAGTGGAGGAGCAACTACATTTCAGCTGTTCTGCTTCCTGGATGTATTTATTTGTCAGGCTTTGAAATTTACACAGCTCTTTTGTGGCAGGTTTTGGCATTCGGGAAGTCTAATTTATGTGTTCCTTTATTTTAAAGCCCTGGCATGCACATTTATCAGGTTTATACATCCTAATCTTAAAGGAGTGAAAGAAGCAGAAGCCACGCAGATGCTGGCAGCCCAGCATGGAGGTCTTTGGCAGAGATTTGCAATGGCTTTTTCCCAACAGTTTACTCAACAGATGCTGGATATGAAGAAGACGAAGATTTTGCTTTGTCTAAATGATGAAGGGCAAAGATCCAGGAGAAAGGCAACTTTATTTCAAGAACTGCTGCATCCCCTCCTGATAATAATGGGCATCTGGTGATAAAGTTAAGCGTTAAAGTTAGAACAAAGGGGCTACTCAGCCCAGTATTGATCTTTTCCTCTCGTAACTAGATGGATGGCTTGGAAACAAAAATGTGAAGATTGTCATGTGAAGCTACAGAGGCCTCAAAGCTAGGGATGGCTAGGAATTTCATTTAAGGTGTGTGTGTGTGTGTGTGTGTGTGTGCACTCATGCGTGTGTGTGTGTCAATTTAACAAAATTCACAAATGCCTTCTGTCTAGAACAGAAAGATCTTGAGATTTTTTTTAAAAAAAAATCAAATGTGGAAGAAACCAACACTGATAGATTTGTCCATCCATGCCCAGAGCTTTGATAGCTTGACTCTAACAAGTCTGGGTTTGACTGAATTAAGGTGGCCACTAGGGATGGCGGAGAAGTCCACCATGGACTCCAATGAGGCCGGATTCTTTAGAATCCACCCCCCGGAGTCCGTGGCGGAATGGACTACCCCCCCGCTACCCCCTGAAATCCCCCCCAGATGGACCCTACCTGCCGCTGGCCAGTCCGGTCCGTCCGCTGCCATCCGCTGCTCCGGTCTGCGGCCACAAATGGTGTCCGGCATAGAGGACACCATCTGCGTCCCTGCTTTAGCCATGATAGGCTATATAAATATTTACGTAGCCCATCTTGGCAAAGAGAAGGGTGCAAATGGCATCCGCTACGCCATTTGCGTCGCTCGCTACTCTTTTCGTGATAGGCTATGTAAATGTTTACATAGCCTATCACGGCTAAAGCAGGGATGTAAATGGAGTCCCCTATGCCGGACACCATTTGCGGCCGCAGCCTGGCAGCAGACGGAAGTCCAGCTGCAGGCGAGCCTGGCCGGCAGCTCCGCAGACTTGCCATGGAGTGGAACTGGCCGGGGAGGATTCTGGGGGGAGGGACGGATTGCCTCCTCCCACCTGCGGATGCCCCCCGGAACCTGGAGGTAAGTATTTTGTACATTGCTAGTTGCCACCTTTTTTTTTTTCCTGAAAGGCTCCTCATCTTTAACACGTTCATGGCAGGCAGGTACAACGTGGTCCTCTCCATGCTTGGAATATCTGTACTTATTGAATTTGGCTGGTGCAAATGGGTGAGATATGTTTAAGATAGGAAGAGCTTAAGATTTTAAAAAATCAAATGCAGGAGAAAGTGAAACTGACAGAGTTGTCTGTCTCTGCATGGCTACAAACAAATTATTGGCTTCCCTTTTGTTCAGCTGATTATTTGAGGCCAAAACCTTACAGAGGCAGTTTAATTCATTTCTGTGAAAATGCCTCACACAAAGTCCCGTCCATGGGAAGGCCTTTTGATTGGGGAATGCCGGGAGTTTTCTGTCTAAACATGCATAGGATTGTGCTCTAAGCTGTTATACTGAAAAATTGCTGTTTGGTAGAGGACATAGGTTTGGTTCATGCATCAGTGTGTTAGTTCTTGGTTTTTCCAGCCAGCCTGATTATTATCAACTGCATGTGAGAAATTGCACCACTGGAATGCATTGTGTTTGAGGTGATGTGGAATTTCTACTTGTGGTGCTGAATCGGCAATGGCTCAGTCACATGTGCAAGTCATCACATGATTTTATAGAATCATATTATATGGGATCATCTATGGGATGATCGAGAAGCGATCCTGGCCTTCCTCTCTGTGACAACCTTTCAAGGACTTGAAGAGCACTATCATATCTTCCCTCAGGCTTCTCTTCTCAAGGATAAACATGCCCAGTTCTTTCAGTCTCTCCTCAATAGGGCTTTGTTTCCAGTCCCCTGATCATCTTCATTGCCCTCCTCTGAACCCTCTCCAGCTTGTCTGCATCCTTCTTAAAGTGTGGTGCCCAGAACTGGACACAGTACTCCAGATGAGGCCTAACCAGTGCTGAGTGGAGGGGAACTAGTACTTCCCAGGATTTGGAAGCTATGCTTCTATTAATGCAGCCCAAAAGAGCATTGGCCTTTTTTGCAGCCACATCTCATTGTTGGCTCATATTCAGCTTGTGATCGACAACAGTGCCAAGATCCTTCTCGCTTGTAGTATCGTTGAGCCAAGTATCGCCCATCTTGTAACTGTGCATTTGGTTTCTTTTTCCTAGGTGCAGAACTTGGCATTTACCCCTATTAATTTTATACTGTTTTTCTGCCCAACGCTCCAGTCTATCAAGATCACTTTGAATTTTGTTTCTGTCTTCCAAAGTATTAGCTATTCCACCCAATTTTGTGTCATCTGCAAATTTGATCAGCATTCCCTGCACCCCCTCCTCCAAGTCATTAATACAAATGTTGAAGAGCACTGGGCCCAGGACTGAGCCCTGCAGTATCCCGCTCGTTACCTCTCCCCAGTTTGAGAAGGTCCCATTGATAAGCACTCTTTGAGTCCAATTCTGTAGCCAACTGTGGATCCACCTGATCATTGTTTCATCTAGCCCACGTTGAGCTAGTTTGCTCATCAGGATATCATGGGGCACCTTGTTGAAAGCTTTGCTGAAGTTGAGGTATATGATGTCCACAGCACTCCCACAGTCCACAAGGGAGGTGACTTGATCAAAAAATGAGATCAGATTCATCTGGCAGGATTTGTTCTTGATAAATCCATGTTGGCTTCGAGTAATCACTGCATTGTTTTCAAGGTGCTTACAGGTGGATTGCTTTATCATCTGCTCCAGAATTTTCCCAGGGATTGATGTCAGACTGACTGGTCTGTAGTTTCCAGGTTCCTCCTTTTTACCCTTTTTGAAGATAGGGACAACATTAGCCCTCCTCCAGTCATCTGGCACGTATAGTCATCAAGGGATGAACGTGCATGTGTGAATGAGTTCTTTGTCACCTTGATTCAGTGAGTTGGCTTTGCTGTCATGGAAGAAGTCTTAAGCACACAGATCTCCTGAAGGATAGGGAAGTGGTTGAGCAGATGGGTGCTGCATGTATGGTCTCCAAGACTAAATGTCCACATCCAGCTCATAGTTCTATGTGGCTCCAGTTGCTCAGTTAGAACCACATGTGAAGTGCCAAATACTCAGTAATCACTTTGGAATGCTTTTAGAAGTGGGTGATGACTCTAGACCTCTTGTTCTCTCTTTCAGCATTGATGTTGCACTATCAAAGCTGACAATCTGATTGGCACAGATGCGTTGTCCATGCTAGCTCTGGGGAAGCTGAGTCCTAGGAATAAGGTCTCGCAGCCAGGAAGGCACACTGGAGCCTGTTGTTGGCCAAGTCTGGTCTGGAACCCCTCATAATTATTCCAGGTAAGGAGGTTTCAATGGGTTCTATCAGAGTGGGTGGAATCACCCCAGGGCTTAAGGATATGTCACCCTCCAGCACGAAGTGGCAGTAGGGATGTACGAAAGGTACTTACCTTTCGCGGATTATGTTTATGGTTGGGGGGGAGGCGTTCCGTCCCTTCCCCCGGAATCCTGGCCGGGGGGGAGGCGCTCTGTTCCTCCACCCCCCCCCCCGGAATCCTGGCCAGCTGGCTGTGCTCTGCAGCGATTCTGCGGAGCCGCCGGCTCGCTCCGCCAGCAGCCAGACATCCGGCCGCTGGCTAGCAGGGACGCAAATGGCGGCAGCCATAGTTGCCGCTGTTTGCGGTCCTGCAGTCAGCCGTGATAGGCTACGTAAATGTTTACATAGCCTATCATGGCTGACTTTAAAAAAACAAAAAAACAAAATGTGCGTACGCAAATGGCGGCGGCCACGGCCATGGCCATTTGCATTCCTTATTTTGGCACATCTTAGTCTATGTAAACATTTACGTAGACTAAGACGGCGAAAATAAGGGGAACGCAAATAGCGTAGACGCTATGCTATTTGCGTTCCCCTTATTTTCGCCGTCTTAGTCTACGTAAATGTTTACGTAGACTAAGATGTGCCAAAATAATGGACGTAAATGGCGGTGGCCATGGCTGCCACCATTTGCGTACGAGCGTTGTTGTTTTTTTAAGTCAGCCATGATAGGCTACGTAAACATTTACGTAGCCTATCACGTTTTTTTTTTAAAAAAACTAGATGTGATAGGCTACGTAAATCTTTACATAGCCTATCACGTTTTTTTTGTTTTTGTTTTTGTTTTAAACTGGAAATGGCAACGGCGGCAGCTGGTCGGAAGACCGGCCGCCGCCGCCGAACTGCCACTGGAGCCGCCAGCGGAGCCGCCGCCGCCAGGAAGATCCGCCCAAGGTAAGTCTCACCCCGGGGGGGCAGGGGGGCGGGCCATTCCACCACCGATTTCGGGGGGCCAAATGCGCTGGCATTCGGCCTCCCCGAGATCTGTGGCGGAATTTTCGTACATCCCTAAGCGGCAGTATAAAGAGCTGCAGGTTCCCTGTTCTAGCCCTGGCAGCTCTTGACAAGTGTGCACATACACCTGCTCGGTAAAATTTGTGTCAATTTTTTTTAAATGGCAATCCTGCTGAAGTTTCATGACTGCACATCTGCCTGTCCGCTATGTTGCCCCACAGAGGCATATTACCCTTTTCTCAATATCTTTGTCAGTTTCATCTTCTCCACACAAGTTCTTTGACAAGTTCAAAATATGGCTCTGCTGGGCTAAACGATCTATCATGTGCAGAAGATGAAACTGATACGGATATTGACTAGAGGGGAATATGCCACTGGAGGGCTACGCAGTGGACAGGCAGAGTTGCAATTGTGTGCACTTGCATAAGATCACCATTAAAAAATACATTTAATTTGTGCAAATTTCAAGATACCACTCCCCACATTCTGAAAATTGCCACCATGGAAAAACAACAAGCAGAATCTGTGTATAGGCTCGACTTGCTATGGATTGAGTCAGTGACAGCCAGGGGAAATGGTCATGGAACGAAAACTGTGGCTGAACCAGAAAAGTACATCACATTTTCACCCCCCAAATGGAATTCTCATACATCCCTACATATTAGATACACATTATATATTGCAGCAAACTAACATAGAGTTGCTATAATTCCCAAGTATAGCCTGCTGGACCAATACAAGCAAGCCATTGGCAGTTACATATAATACTTATACGAAGTAAACCCCCGTTTATTATTAATTTTAATTTCTGTTATTCTAAATATATTAATTTTATGTCTGTGTGTGTGTGTGTGTGTGTGTGTTGGGGGGAGGGGTATAAAAACTGAAAATAACTGAATTTTGCAAAGGCCAGTATTTGAAGATCAAAAGCAGAATCAACTGGGAATATCTCTTGCACACACTTCTTTCAAATGATTAGAACACCAAGTCCCATGGACCTCTTAAATAACCTTGCAGTAATGGAGTGCTCTGGGGAAACTGCTAAACTATGTAAATTCGATGTGTTTGTTTGATATTTTCCTTAGTTAAACTTTCTAATGGGGATGTGCAAATCAGCAGTACTGAAACTCACTGAGGTTTTCCAGATTATATCTTGCCAGTGTCAGATGGTGAGCTTTGGTATTCGAGTGTTGTTGGATTTTTTGTTTTTGTTTTTACTTTTTACATAAAAATCAATGCATATTATTGTGTACATTTTTCAAATGTTTGCATCAATTGTGCACATTTTTAAATGTGCACACATTCACCCATTTATTAAAATGTGTGTGCACATTTTTCAAAAGTACACATTTTTCTATGCACACTTTTTTTTTCAAAAGTACACATTTTTAGTGGGGTTTTGTAGTTGTAGTTGTTGTTGTTGTTGTTGTGTAAATTGCATCACAAGCTCAGAAATGTATGAACTTTGACCACAGATCTAATTCTACTCTGTGTTTGGTTCCGGGAGGTGCAAACAGGGTACATTCTGGTCAAAAACAAACTAAAACAAATTTCCCATACATCCCTATTTTCTAATCCATTTGTTTTTGCCACAGAATTATATCTGGTGGTTTTAGCCTATTCTAGCTCTAACTGCTGTAAAGGTGTTATATTACAGGCATACTCAGTAGTCCTGTTATTTTCACTGGATGAGTTAAATATGTGCTCAAATCAATGGGAGTTAAAGGGCTGAACATTTTGCTGGATCCTGCTCTAAGCGTCTCTATAATGAAGACAAAAGGGAAATAGACTGTAATTGTGGAAGCTTGAATTTGGCCATGGCAAAGTCAAACCACTTTGCTTAGGACGGCACCTTTTGTGAGCTCATTGATGCTAGATAGCCCTAGTTTTCTATTTACCTGGAAATAAGCCCCATTGAAAACAGGGGGAATTAGTTCTTCATATCTATATGCATCAGGTTTTGCTAAAAGGCTGCAAATCTAAGCACGTTTACCTAGAAGCAAGTACCACTAAATTTATTTATTTAGTGAGTTTAATTTATTATTCATTTGGAAGATTTCATAACTGCTCCTCATCAAAAGAATTCCAGGGCATTATTCAAAAGTGATTACAATTATTAACACAAACATATGAATGCAATATAATGAAAACTGTACACCAACCAATTAAGCAGAATCAAAACAGACTAACTGCAATCCCATACATGTCTACTCAAAAGTAAATCCCATTGTATACAGTGGGGCTTACTCCCAGGAAATTGTGCAGACAATTGCAGCCTAAAGCATGAAAAAAGTAGGGCTGTGCAGGGACACCCTGATCTGACTCGGAAGCCGCTTTGTGGCTTTGGAGGCGGGCCCAAATCGGCTCAGGCTGATTTGGGGTGGGGGGCATCGACCCGACTCGATCCAGCACCTGTAGTGGGATTCAGATGGCTGAATTCTGCTTCAGGCCCCCCTGATGCCCCCGCGCAAACCCCCAGCTCCTTACCTTGCCACCGCCTCCTCCATCACGGCCTTCTCAGCTGCCACCTTCTCCTCCTCTGCTGCTGCTGCCACCTCTGCCGCAGCCATCATCAACGCTGCCAGCTCCTGAGGCCCAGACATGTGTCAGCTCTTATTGCAGGGAGTTGCCATTTAAAATTGCAGCAGCACAGTGGCAGAGGCAGAGACAGAGCAGCAGGTGGCAATGGACCCAGTGGTGGCGGAGGCAATGGTGGTGATGGAGGCAGCAGCAATGGAAGGGGCGGCAGTGATGATGATGGGCGGCTCTCAGGTAGTGACCTGGAGGTGCCGGCGTGGCTGGGCCGGGGGTGCCGAAGCTCCAAGGCAGTTCGGACAGCCCCAACCTGCTCCTGGTTGCTTCATGCCCCCTCTGCTTTGCCTCGGAAAGAGCTCAAAGTGACGCAAAGCGGTCCGCTTCGACTCGGGCTTCGGGCTTCTGGCTTTGGCTGGTGGCCCAGTTATGCCCATGGACAGGGGTAACCTGGTTTCAGTAATCTGTGCTCTGGTGATCTCCAAGTTGGATTACTACAAAGCACTCTACATGGGGCTGTGCTTCAACACTGTTCAGAAGCTGCAGCTTGTGCAAAATGTGGTGGCCAGATTAATAACTGGGATCAGGAGGTCTGAGCACGTAAAATCAATTCTGGCCCACCTACACTGGCTACCTATATGTTGCTGACCTGACTCAAGGTGCTGGTTTTAACCTATAAAGCCTTACTCAGCTCAGGAACGGATGGAATGCCTCTCCTGACCTGAACCTGCCCAGACACTATTATCAAAATCTGGGGCCTTCCTCTGAGTGCCTCAGAGGGTGGCGACAAGGGAGAGGGCCTTCTCAGTGGTGGCCCCCCAACCACACTGTCATCTTTTATCTTTTCAGTGCCAGGTTAAGACTGTCCTCTACTAACAGGCATTTAATGGCAAATGATAGGCCATTTATGCCAGTCATCTAAACAAGTCTAGTATTGTATTAAAACTGTTTTTAGCTGTGTAAAGTTTTAAATTTTGTATATTTAAATTTTTATGCTGTATTTTATGATGTACTTTTATGCTTTATTAAATACAGCATAGTAATTACGCTATTATTGTCTTAGGAATTGTTGTAAACTGCCCAGAGAACTTTGTCTATTGGGCAGTATAGAAATGAAATAAATGATACTACTAGTAATAGTAACAATAATAATAATTCTTCAAAGTGCACATCTGATACACTGTGCCCTCCAAACCACTCCCGTGCCCCTGCTAGACACCCTCCCATACTCACTGAGCTGCCCACAACTTATCTGGGCCCCATCCGCCTCCATCGCAATTGCCAAGTTTTGAAAACATATATCCATGTGCGCATTTTCCGCACATAGACTTATACGCAAAATGGCACCATGAATTGCCCATATATGCAAGATTCATGGCGCCATTTTGCATATACGTCTATGGGTTCAGTATGGTGATCGCCATGCCTTCTCAAAACATGGCGATTGTGGAGGAGGCAGATGGGGCCTGGGTAAGTGTAGGTGGCTTGGCAAGCAGGCATGGGGCTCAAGTGCAGGTCCAGGGACATGCATGTGGGGGCAGGGGCTGGGCAGGCCCCAGAGAACCTGGACGGGGGGGTGGGGCACCTGTCCATCCCTAAAATTGGCTCATGTCTTCACAAGATTGTAGGTCTTTTTGCCCACCTGATGACATCATTGGGTGATGAAAAGGGCTGAAAGGGTTGTACACATGCTGTGCCCCTTCTGGCCAAATAGATGCTTTCTGCCTCTCACCTCCATCCTTATGGGAAGTGGGGTGACAGAGAGAGCCTGAATGAGTCAGGAACAGTGAGGAAAGTTGGGAGGCCTTGGGCACTCTCATACTTGGGTAGTATATCTTGGGTGGCTTCTGTGTATCATGGGAGCTGCAGTTCTCATATTTTTTGCCCATCTTCATGGCTGACACATATCTGATATCTGTACCTACCTAACATCCATGTTGGCTAAATGGAACCTCCATATCCAGAGACAGTGTACCTGAGCAATGGGACCAAAGGACAAACAACAGCAAGCCATTGCCTTCATGCCCTGCATATGAGATTTCAGAAGCATCCGAACTACATGAATCTTTGTTCTGAACCAGCATGACACTTTTTATCTTCTTAGGTATATAGCAAAAATCCCAAGACTATCTTCTCAATTCCTGCCATCTCATCATCAAGACAATATGAGCGTGCATGGCTTCATCCTAGGGCTATTTCCCTAGATGTAAAATACAAAAATGTCTGTCACATCAGACATGGCCCCAGTAACTCCTCCTCTCATTCAAGCTCTGGTCCTCTGGATAAAAGATGTCATATTAGGAAAGCAGAAAACTGGGTCTTTCACATTCCCCTGAACCCATTCACTCCCCCAGCCTCACTGCCCAGGGACCGCAAGGCATCCCACTTCTCAAGCAGGTCATGCTGATGCAGCTGTTGGGTGTTACTGGGGATTCACAGATGTGTCTGTTTCTCATGGGCCTGTATACACAATTTATAAGAGATGGGGAAAAGCTGTCAAGCGGGATTAGACAAAATAAGGCTTCCATCCCTCTTCCTCCCTGCCGACACTCGGCAACCACCTCTAATAACCCAAAAAACATCCTCTTCCTTAAAGCTGAAAAGAAAGATGAAACAAAACAAAGGGCCAGTTTCTGAAACTAAGCTATCTTCTCAATAAAATTCCTATATAAGAAATAACCTCAGAGATGATCCTGTCCAATAAATCAGTAGACAAAGGGGATGCTTAATTTACATAATTCCTTCCATTCTTAATGCCTCCCTTCCAAATAAGGCTAGAGAAATGGCAAAGTAATTAAGTTTTATCTACAGTTTAGCAGCTGCAACTTACCCCATAGTCTGAAAAGAGACACTGAAGAGTCCCAGTGTCAGAGCCGGAGGGACTATTGGTCTCAAGCCCAGGCTCTTTTGGAATGTGTGAAAGAGTACTTATGCTATTCCTGCAAGGAAAGCACCAACAGGCAGGAGAGGAGGCTGGTGAGCCAGCAGTAGGGCTTCCGTGGGATCTTACCTAAAGCAAATTTCAAGGCAAGTTTGGAAGTTCCTGCCAAACAGGACATCTAAGGGATTTTGGAGAAACGGCGTAAAAAGAAAGGAAAAAGAGTTTCAATAAGAGTTTCCACAAAGTAGTCATTTATTGTTTTTCCATTTTGAATGTGTTTTTTTTTTTTTTTTTTTAGAAAAATGGTAAGCTGCTCAGAGCATTAGGTGTGGAGCAGGACAGAAATGGAATGCCTCGATTTCTCAGATATTTTTAAAGAAGCCCATATCTGTATCCTCAAAGAACAGAGGGGTCTTAACGCTGTGACAGAGCACATGCTCTGCATGCAGAAATGCCCCCCAGTTCAATCCTTGGCAACATCAGTTAACAGGATCTTATATTGGCTAGCAGGACTTGGAAAAAGCCCTGCCTGTGACCCCAGAGGGCTGTGGCCAGTCAGAGCAGACAAGTCTGGGCCAGACAGTTCAATGGTCTGAGACTCTGTGCAAGGCAGCCTCATTCATGTGTTCACAAACTGCCACCACACATTACCTACACCAGGGGTGGGCAACATCTGGCCCTCTAGATGTGGTTGGACTGCAACTTCCATCAGCCCTAGCCAGCATCGCCAATGGTGAGGGCCGATGGGAGTTTCAGTCCAATAACACCTGGAGGGCCACAAGTTGTCTATCTATGGCCGAAAGTGAATGCAGAGGTACCTACTGGAGAGAGTCATCTGAGAAAAGCAAATTCTCAAGGCTAGAGAGAATATATCCATAGCCAGGTGACAAAGAAGGCAGGCCAAGAAGATATAAGGCCGGTCTTTCAGGATCACGAAGGAAATGCTCAAACAGTTGAGCAGTGTAGTAGATTGCAGTGCATGGAAGTGAAATTGGTTGCGATGGGGTTGGTTGAGATCAGCAGGTCCAAGTGGTGCAAACTGTGGCAAAAATAGAACATGTGTAATTCCCATAGAACTGATGTAGCACAGTGGCAAAGAGGCTGACAAATGAATCAGGAAGACCCCAGTTCAGATGAACTGACTCGGTGGCTTGATACAAGCCACAGCCTCTCAGTCTCAGCTCTCTGCCATCTATGACATGGACATATTAGTACTAGCCTACCTTACAGGTGTGTTGGAAAGATTACAATGGGATCATGTATATGAAGCATTTTGAAATAGGGATGCTTGGGGAATTCAGTCTTTTCAAATTTCAATTTCAATTGACATGATCTACACCTCCTGGGCTAATGTGTGGATCTAAACTTAAGTTGTCCAGTGGTTTTTGCAGCTCTTGAATGTTCCAGTGCATCCAGTGCATTTTTTTAGCATGGCTCAAAGAAATGTATAAAAAAGCATATTTGGAGAGAGAGGGAAACGTTTAGGAATAGATATTGAAGTTAATTCAGAAACATGATGGAATGGACTTATTGGATACGCAACAGCGAAACAGACCAGAAATAGAATGATTCCTCTATCCCTACTTTGAACATTCTTAAACACTATATAAATGCTAATAATTATTATTATTGTCCTGGACACATTGGCCTGGATCCAAAGAACCACTCATTCTATTCATCCAAGAAAGCTTTGGACTTGTGTTTTACGTACAACTTAACTCTCTTTGTGCCAGACGTAGGGATAGATGGATCTGTCAGTTTTGCTTTCTCCCACTTTCACATTTCTTAAATCTCAAGGTTCCCCCCCTTTCCTTAATATGAAGAACTTTGTGGATTTTAGTAAATTCTTATCAAAATGAACTGAAATGAAGTTCTCACACAGCTGCACCAACCAAAATCAATAGGTACAGCTATTCTCAGCATGGAGAGGACCATGGTGTAGCTGCTTACTACACTGCTGCTAAACATGAGGAGCCTGTCAGGAAAAAGAGGAGGCAACTCTGATTAACATGGCTGAATACACAGGGGTTCAGGCCCAGGCCAGCCATACACCTCATGTCATAGCAATACAATCCCGTCAGGGTGACACGGTATCCCTCTTGTACATTCATACCTCGTAGCATGCACCATGACATCTGCTGCGGTATTTTGGAAAATATGTAATAAAGCCCAGGAAGTAATTCTAGAAAACTGGTATATGGAATGTGTAATGTGCCCCAACTGTTATCGGTGTACTTCAATACCGATAAAGAATACTAGTGGGTGTAGATCTAGCCCCAGGCTTTTAAGAGCAAAGCACTGAAAGAGCACGGCATATAGGGACCAATCTGTCACATTTCTCCCACATTCAAATTTGTTTAAATCTCAAGTTTCTTTTCTCCCATCTATGAAGAACTTCATGATTTGGGGTAAATTCTTATCAACACTGAACTGACACTAAATTCTCACCCATACCTACCCACACAGCAAACCTCTCTTGAAACTCATAGAATGACAAAAGCCAGGGGTGTGCATGTGTGTGTCTGCTGGCTGTGCCCAACTCCTTGGGCATGCCTAATGTAGCTCTTTGGATCAAGGTCATTACATATTCTTCCATCATTTTATTTGCAGTGTCAAGGATAGGGCTATCAGTATCCCTTTCCAGGTGCCATGCTTTGAGATTTGCCACATCCAAGGCTCCCATTCAGCCATTATTCTCTAGTGACCCAGACACAACTTACTCTCATCTCCATGGCATACAAATGGCTTTCCTGTCCTCCTGAGCTAAATTCCTCTACACATCATGAATCCACCCGCAAGAACCTATGGGCCAGAGTTGATCAGGTGCCAAACTTTGCTGTATGTGAAAGTAGGTTCAAAAGTTGGAAGACATCAAATGTCATTTAGCCCAATCACTTGCTTTGAAACAACAACAAAACAAAACAACAACAAGGCCATCTATCCATTATCCCTACCCCAATGCACCTTTTGAACTCAGATCACAAGGCACTACAATTTGGGAAAAAGGACAATGGGAAAAATCCACCTGCTGGTCAAATAGCTCTAGTTTCCTCAAGCAAGCCAGCCAAACTGCATGCTTCACGGGAAGGCAACATCCCCACCCCCTCCAGTGCAACAGACTCTGGGCCTTGTACAAGGAACCTCATGGCCCAAGCTGCTGCCCTCCAGATGTGTTGGGACTACAACTTCCATTATCCACTATGGGTGCTATAGTCTCACACATCTAGAGGGTAGCATGTTGGGGAAGGCTGCTCTAGTCTTTTTCTTACTGTTCCTGGCTGTGCCCCCCCCCCCCACATGCACACACTACCTTCCTTAATCCCTCAATTCTTTCTTTCAACTGATAAAAGAAACTCAGACACTCTGCTTGTCTGAACCACTTTGTAAGAGCCTTCCGGAAATTGAAATTTTAATTAATTTTCTCCAACTCTGATCAAATGTGTGGATAATGCTGTAGTAAGAGAAATTCTTCCTGGCAGTCCCAAATCCTTCTGCTCTTTCCCCTTGAAATCAGCTCAGATGAGTAGAGTAATATTTTGGCAAACTCAGTCTTACTGCTATTGGTATTTTCTCCCCCTTCCTGCTTTTCTCTCTATTTCTTTCTGGGAAGAAAGAATCTCTCCCTGCAGCCCTGTGCCAAAAAGAAAAAAAAGCAACAAGAAAGCTCTGCTTGGCTGACTGATCAATTCTAGAGCAGACAGGCTATTGCATCTGAACTGCCTCTCCCCACTCACATTGGAAATGCATGATTGACTGAAAACACTTATCAGTAATTATGAATGATAAGATGCCTGTCCCTCTTTCTGGCTGGTAAACAACAGACACTTGGGTACGTGTCTTCGTTCTCGGAAGTTGAGCATCTTCAGCAAAGGCGCTGCTGGTTCCAGCTCTGTCTGCGGAAATCTCCTCCAGCTAAAAACTCGTGGATGTTTGGCCTGATAGGAAACCTGCAGATTTTTTGGTCTGATAGAAAATCTATCATGTAGATTCTGCCTAGGGATGTCTGGATTGTGTGAAATTCATCCCATGTGTGTTTTGTGGATTGTGTGGCACTTGTTCCAGTGTCGGTTTGCAGACGGATTCAATTCCCCCCCACCATTATGTGGAAAAATATGCAAATAATTCCGTAAGAGGGCTCACAAATAATGTACATAATTTATGGTAGTAAGTAACATTTAGCTTATTGTCCCCCATTCCATTCAACCTTTCCCCATGTATATTTTCCAGGATGGCATCTGTCTCAACAGAAAGGTGCGTATTTTCCTACAAACATATTTGCATAAATTTCAGGAAGCTAAAAAAAAAACCCAAAAACCTGAAAGTCCAGGGACTTCGTGTGACCCAAGGAGGCTGGTCCACAGTGGATTCTGCAGATTGGATTCTTAGCAAACTGAACTCATTTTAGTCCGCCTCAAATTTCTCAGCATCCTCAATTCTACCATGAGGCTTCCAAGTGTCAGGTGGGTGGGGGTGGGGGCAGTTTGGCCTGCTTCTCCTGTGCTTGTTACATGAGCTTGATCTACAAAAGAAACAGCCGGTGAAGCTTTTCACTGGATGGAGAATAAGCATGATGATCTACTAATGTCTGTAGATCAAGCTGCCGATAAAGGCACAGCGACAAGGGGCTGTAAAAAAACAAAGTGGCAACCCAGCCTCCCATCTGTTGTTGCTATTGGGATTTGAAGTTTTAAAAATATAGAGACAGGTTCGCTTGGGTTCTACTGTGTTCTGTGAAATTTGAGGAGAGAGGCACAGTTGGAGCAAGGAGACATACCAAATGTATTATTTTAAAACACATCAATATGACCAGTGAGTAATAACTTCAGCTTGCTGCCAATAAGGACCGTTAGGTGGACAGTGTGGGATGCATGAACTATTGAGAGCCAGTGTCATGTCATGGTTAGAGTGACAAACTAGACTGGGGAGCTCCAGGTTCAAATCCTCACTCAGCCATGAATCTACCTCGCAGGGTTGTTAGGTGGCTAAAAAAGCAGGGGGCATGTACCTTGAATTCCTTGGAGGGGAGGTGGAACATGAATGAAATAATAGTAATTTTGATCAGCAATAGCTTGCAGTTATCAATGGGGGAAGGGGTGGAATCAGAATTCCAGAAAGTTGCTTGCAACAATAAAAAGATCATCAGAAGAGAAGAGTGAGGGGGATATGATAGCACTTTTCAAGTACCTAAAGGGTTGCCACTCAGAAGGAGTCTGCAACCTGTTCTCTACCATCCAAGACTGTAAGACATGAAATGGCAGGCTTAAGTTACAGGAAAACAGATTTTGGTTGAACATAAGGAAAAATTTCCTAGGTCAGAGCAGTCAAACAATAGAACCAACTTCCTATGGGGGTGGTGGGTTCACCATCTCTGGAGGTATTCAAGCTGATACTGGACAGCCATCTGTTAGGGATGCTTTAAACTAGGGATGGGGTAGAATGTCACCACGAACCCCAATGAGGCCAGATTCCAAGAATCTGGCCCCAGTGGGGCCCATGGCAGAACAGAGCACTCACCTCCGCCTCCCCATGGAATCCGTCCAGGTCGGATCCATCTGTGCGTTGATCCTGCAGAGCCGGCCACCTGCTTCGCATTGCTGGTGATACGGCTGGCAGCCATTGCCATGTCGTATTGCTGTGCTAAGTCTCTGGACGCAAATGGTGTAGTGGGTGACATTGGTGGCCATAAAGCTGGTAGATTAGCCTAAATGCAGCCATTTACGGCTGCATTTAGGTTAATCTACCAGCTTTACGGCCACAAATGGTGCCCACTATGCCATTTGCGTCCAGAGACTTAGCACAGTGATACGTAGGGATGTCAGAGAATTCCGCCACGGATCTCGGTAAGGCCAAATGCCAGTGCATTTGGCATCCCGAAATCCGTGGTGGAACGAAGCCCCACACCCCCACACCCCGCAAAATGGGCCCAGAACGGAGCACCTACCTGCTGCCGTCCACACTGACTTGCGAATGGTGGCCACGTCTGCGGCCGCCATTCACTTCTTTCATGTAGCCGTGATAGGCTACACAAGTATTTATGTAGCCTATCATGGCAAAACTAAGAGAACACAAATGGCAGTGGCTACGGCGGCCGCCATTTGCATTCCCTTTTTTTTTTTTTGCCGTTTTAGCCTATGTAAATATTTACATAGGCTATTACGGCAAAAAAAAAAAAGGAACGCAAATGGCGTAGTGGCCGCCATTTGCGTTCCTTTTTTAATTTTTGCTGTAATAACCTACGTAAATATTTACGTAGGCTAAAACAGCGAAAAAAAAAAGGGAATGCAAATGGTGGCCGCTGTAGCCGCCGCCATTTGCGTTCGCTGTTTTTTTTTTTTTTTTGCCGTGTTAGGCTACGTAAATATTTACATAGCCTATCACGGCAAAATACAGGGATGCAAATGGCAGCGGCTACGGCAGCCACCATTTGCGTTCCCTTTTTTTTTTGCCATTTTAGCCTACATAAATGCTGGGAAAGACTGAAGGCAAAAGGAGAAGGGGACGGCAGAGGATGAGATGGCTAGATAGCATCACGGATGCAATGAATATGAACTTGAGCATGCTCCGGGAGAGAGCGCAGGAAAGGAAGGCCTGGTGTGCTATGGTCCATGGGGTCACGAAGAGTCGGACACGACTGAACGACTGAACAACAACAACAACAGAAGCAGAACAGATCAAGAAAAGGTGGCAAGAATATACGGAAGATCTGTATAGGAAGGATAATAATACTGGGGATAGATTTGACGGAGTGGTCAGTGAGCTAGAGCCAGACATCCTGAAGAGTGAGATGGAAGCATTGCTAATAACAAGGCAGCAGGAGATGATGTTATCCCAGCTGAACTGTTTAAAATCTTGCAAGATGATGCTGTCAAGGTGATGCATGCCATATGCCAGCAAATTTGGAAAACACAAGAATGGCCAACAGATTGGATAAGATCAACTTATATCCCCATACCAAAAAAGGGAAGCACCAAAGAATGTTCAAACTATCGAACAGTGGCACTTATTTCACATGCCAGTAAGGGAATGCTCAAGATCTTGCAAGGTAGACTCCAGCAATTCATGGAACGAGAATTGCCAGATGTACAAGCTGGCTTTAGAAAAGGCAGAGGAACTAGAGACCAAATTGCCAATATCCGCTGGATAATGGAGACAGCCAGGAAGTTTCAGAAAAACATCTATTTCTGTTTTATGGACTATTCTAAAGCCCTTGACTGTGTGGATCATCACAAATGGTGGCAAGTTCTTGGTGGTATGGGGATACCAAGTCATCTTGTCTGCCTCCTGAGGAATCCGTATAATGACCAAGTAGCAACGGTAAGAACAGACCACGGAACAACGGACTGGTTTAAGATTGGGAAAGGAGTATGGCAGGGTTGTATACTCTCACTCTTCCTATTCAACCTGTACGCAGAACACATCATGCGACGTGCTGGGCTTGATGAAGTCAAGGCTGGAGTTAAAATCGCTGGAAGAAACATTAACAATCTCCGATATGCAGATGATACCACTTTGATGGCTGAAAGCGAGGAGGAGCTGAGGAACCTCATGACGAAGGTGAAAGAAGAAAGTGCAAAAGCTGGGTTGCAGTTAAACCTCAAAAAAACTAAGATTATGGCAACCAGCTTGATTTATAACTGGCAAATAGAGGGAGAAAATGTGGAGGCAGTGACAGACTTTGTCTTTCTAGGCGCAAAGATTACTACAGACGCTGACTGCAGCCAGGAAATTAGAAGACGTTTACTTCTTGGGAGGACAGCAATGACAAATCTTGATAAAATAGTGAAGAGCAGAGATATCACACTGACAACAAAGGTCCGCATAGTTAAAGCAGTGGTATTCCCCGTAGTAACCTATGGCTGCGAGGGCTGGACCATAAGGAAGGCTGAGCGAAGGAAGATAGATGGTTTTGAACTGTGGTGCTGGAGGAAAATTCTGAGAGTGCCTTGGACTGCAAGAAGATCAAACCAGTCCATACTTCAGGAAATCAAGCCAGACTGCTCAGTTGGGGGAATGATATTAAAGGCAAAACTGAAGTATTTTGGCCACATCATGAGAAGACATGGAGAAGATGCTGATGCTAGGGAAAGTAGAAGGCAAAAGGAAGAGGGGCCAACCAAGGGCAAGGTGGATGGATGATATTCTGGAGGTGACGGACTCGACCTTGGGGGAGCTGGGGGTGGCGACGGCTGACAGGAAGCTCTGGCGTGGGCTGGTCCATGAAGTTACGAAGAGTTGGAAGCGACTGACCGAATAAACAACAACAATTAAGGCAAAAAAAAAAAGGAACGCAAATGGCGTAGCGGCTGCCATTTGTGTTCCTTTTTTTTTTTGGCCATAATAGCCTACGTAAATATTTATGTAGGCTAAAACGGCAAAAAAAAAAAGGGAACCCAAATGGCGGCCGCCGTAGCCACCGCCATTTGCGTTCGCTGTTTTTTTTGTTTTTTTGCCGTGATAGGCTACGTAAACATTTATGTAGCCTATCATGGCAAAATACAGGGATGCAGATGTCTGTGGAGCGGAGCCGGCTGGTGAGAATTTCGGGGGGAGGGACGGAGGACCTCTCCCCCACCGTGAATGTCACCCTTCGAAAAGGTAAGTGACTTTCGTACACCCCTAGTGATATGGCACGGCAATGGCTGCCGGCCGTATCGCCATTCGCCAGTGATGCGGAGCAGGCGGCTGGCTCCACAGGATCAACACGGAGCGGAGCCGGCCTGGACAGATTCTGGGGGGAGGGACAGATCACCTCCCCCCACCTGAGGACCCCTCCCCCAGTTGGAACGGGGTAAATGATCCGCCCATCCCTACTTTAAACTAGACTCCTGCTCTGAACAAGGGGTTGGACTTGATGGCCTAAATGGCCCCTTCCAACTCTACAATTCTATGTCCATAAGGGAGGAGTAGGGTCACAAGGCCTTGACAGTTGCATGCCTATTTATCAGAAGCCAAGCCAGGGATGATGTTACATGGGTAGAGAGGATTCTCTATCCTAAAACCCTCTCCGTGGATATTATCTTTGCCAATGTCCTCACAGGACCCGGTCAGGTTGAGATTAGTGATATACACATCTGTCAGTGTTGGTTTCTCTTACTTTCTCATTTTTCCAATCTTCAGTTCACTTTTTTCCCATTTCATATTAGGGGGGGGGGAGGCAGAATTAAAGTCAGCACACAAAAAACAGACATATTTTTCCCCATTCATTTCTCCTGATATATGCATTTGGCATGCAATTTCCCCATATGCACACCTTCTTGTATATAATTTCACTAATATGTGCATTTTGTGCATATATTGGTTAAGGAACTACATCACAAAATTTGGAGATGTGCAAATATTGCAGTATCACAGCATTTTGGTCTGTGTATTGGTTGGGGCAGTGTGAATTAAGTTTGTATGAAAATGCTGATCAGACCAGTTTCTTCCCCATCCCTAGTTGAGATAAGTAATCATAGAGCTTAAATCATAACTCAACATCCTCTTTTAAAGTCAGTGATATTTAGAGTCACCTGAAATATCAGCAGATGGTTTTGGTTACATTCATAATTTACATGCATAGAAGGGTTCAGAAAATGACTAGGAAGGAAATGCGAGATAATTGAGAACTAGTGGAATTAACTACATAGAGTTCTGGACTTGGACCTAGAAGATCTTGGTTCAAATCCCAATCAATCTGACTGAACAGCCTTGGGCAAGCCACGTTCTCCTGCTCCGTTCCACTAATGACCTACATGTTCTGGGATGAGGGCACCTCAAGGACTGCCTTTTGCTGTATGAAACATCCTGATAGCTGAGGTTGTCATCAAATGGAAGCCCATCTCAAAGTTTCTTCTTATGATGCAGTTAAGTGGGTGGCTTACTTTGTTCTCTTTTCAGTGCCAGGAAAAGAACTTTCTATCCTTTCAGGTCTTCTAATCCTCTCTGTATTTCTGCTGCTATGTTGTGTTTGCAACTCGTTTTATTTCTGTGGTATTTTTAGAGCTTCTTGTTGTGATACCTGTCTTTTTAGACTCTGCTGCTTCTAATTGCTTGCTGCTTTTAATTGATTGCTTTATCATACTGTTTTTGATTTGATGTAGACAGATTGCAGATTTTATTTGTGTTTTTATGGTACATTGGGTACGAGCGATTAACTATAGGGTGATTTAGGAGACTTAGAAACAAACAGACAAGGGCTTTCTCTGTGATGGCACCCCAATTATGCAACTCCCTCTCAAAAGATAATCATCTCGTGCCATCTTTGATACCTTTTCGGCATCAGACATTTTCTGTCCAGTCTGCCTGTGCTTTTGATGGTGGCCAATACCACTTTGATGGTGGTGAATGGTTTGTACTGCTGCTTTTACTTACTTACTTACTTATTCATTCATTCATTAAACTTATATTCCACCTTTCCACCAAAAATGATGCTCTAGGCTTTTAGTGTTGTTTTTGGGTAGGTACAAAGTCGCTTTTTCAAAACAGCGACACACCCCTTGGTTTTAGTATTGGTTTCAAACATCTTATACCTGCTGGTTAAATGCCATTTTATTATGTGCATGGTTATTTGGTTGTTGTAGTTAAATTTGTGCAAGAAGCCCTGAATACCATTATTATAATTTTATGGCAAAAAGGTAGGCTATGGTTTTTGTAAAACAAAAAAAAAAAACCAAGCAGCAATGCTGAACCTACCTCACAGCAAGGGGCTTGGCACACGCACATTACATGCACGTGGAAGGTGAGGAGGTGCAAGAGAACTATGTGTCAAGTTTTTGCTTAGCTGGTGTAATGTTTGGAATAAAACTCACCTGAGGGAAACTGTGCTATCTTGAGATGTGGAGAGTGCTTGAAAGCAAATTCCTTTTTTAATGTCAATCTAGTTTTGTGAAAATAGGAATTGTGACTCACCCCGCCATCCTCCACCCTGTGTCCAGGTAGTGTGTGAACATCTCCTGAGGAGCTGACTTCAGAAGAGATAACAAAGCATTACGGAAATGACCAACGACTAGCGTTGTACTGCTCATATGAATCTAGATTGTGCTGCCAGTTGAACACAGGTGGGCCTGTGAGCAGAACAGAAGGGAAGATCTGGCAGAAGTCTTTATCTTTCTTCATACAAAAGAGTAAAGAACAATCTACTGCAAGGCACTGAAGAAATACTAAAATAATAGCCAGCTCTCCAATGCTATCAGTTTGGCCCTCTTCTCTCCATGATAGCTCTCTGCAGCCTACTGGATTGATTCAAACAACAACTGCTTCAAGTACAAGTGGAATAGACAATGTTAATAAAAAGAGCTTAGATCCCTGATCTTCAAAGAGACTCATCGGGGGTGGGGGTGGGAAGGAGATAACAGACGCTCCAGACAAAACTTCACATATGCATGAATTCAGAGCTGAGCACAGACACCAATAAGGGAACAGTTCAACTGACATTTAATAAAACCTGGCAGTATGAAAGCATAGATCAGGAGACAGGATCAGGAATTTAGACTGAGGCCTAAAGGAATTCTCCTGCTGGACCCCCCCTGTCCTCTAGAGGGTGTGCATGTGTTAGAAAGCCTAATGTGACCAAGAGTCAAGATAGGGTTCTTGCCTCTATGGTTCCTGTCAGCAGCAAGGGTGGGGGGAGAAAGGCTCCGGAGAGTCCTTCTCCCTCCTCCAGAACAGCCAACTCCATTAATCAAACTGGCAGATATTCCCCTAATACTGAATAAAGAAACTTCAACCTGAGCATCTCTTTGCATGATAGACTACGCAGGGCTCTGCATCACTCTCCTGAAAGAAACTGTACAATCCATTCTGTATTTACCTTCCAAGGGTTTACACTGCAAACAGCGACACAGCACAAATTGAGCAAAAGGTTACAACTCGGGCTATGGTTACGTCATGCACATGGCATACCTCCAAACTGACTTGATTAGTCTGGCAGCCACCCATATATGCAGTCCTGATGACCATAGCAGCAGATGAGAACACTGGGGGGCGGGCAGTATGATCCATTTCTAAAAGTCATTAGCAAAACCCACTAGGCAGGACATAATACTGGACGTGGCAGTTTTAGAGGCTCATCCATGCAAAATCCATTCCCCTTCTTAGTCTACCGGTCAGGGGACTCTAAGTGCAAATGGTGATTGAATAGGCCGTTCTAGTACAGGGAACAAACCAAATTACATAGGCTACTCCTTCAAGTGCTAGGACACAGAGGTAGAGAGTGCCATAAACTGACAGACATTCTACAAGAATAGAATGAAATTATGATTATGATTATTGGAGGCAAACAGTGTTTTGTTTTTGTTTTTTATATTTATATCCTGCCTTTTCTTCAAGGAGTTGAAGCTGGCATAAACCCACCACACACGTTTTATCCTCACAACAACCCTCTGAGATAGGTAAAGCTGAAAGGGAATGACTGGTCTAAGACCACACAGTAAAAGCTTCAAGGCTGAGTTGGCATTTGAACCTGAGTCTCCCCATTCCTAACCCAGTGTTTTAACCACTACACCACACTGGCTCTCAAAATACCCTCAAATGCATACAGTAAGTATTTGGCTGGGGCATATTCAGTAAACAAATGAATGCATGGGAACTAATCTCCACGTGCAGAAAGGACACATAAAACAGCCTTCCTGATGATGTGCTATTGCAGAAATCAGAATGGGGGTGGGGGACTCACATGTTTGAATTCTCCATCCTATCAAAAAACTCCTTTCCAATGGAAACCTAGAATGCCAGGGAGAAGGAGCCTAACCTCCCCATTGATGTTTTCTACAAGGAGGGAGGTGGTATGTGTTGTTCTTCTTGTTGTTGTTGTTTTACTGTGAAGTACTCAAATGTATTTAAGTCCTTCACATTCAAACACTTTTTGGTATGAAGAAATTGCTTTCCGAAGGGGTATAGTTCTTTTTAAACAAGCATTTGACTCCACTTTTCCTTATTGTTATTTATTAGCTGTTAGTTTTGGGTAGGGATGTATGGATTTTATAGAATCCATTCAATCTGCATTTCGGGGAGTGTCAGGTGCCTTTCATTCCTTGGTCCACTCATTGGCAGAATGGATTTTTTCCATTTTCCCAAAGTTGCGCAAATTCACATTTGCCCAAATTCACATTTGTGAAAATGTGCAAATCCCCCCCCCATGTGCAACCCCCCCCCATGCAGATTTTCATGTTTTTGCCTATAGGTGAAATGCACATTTTCAGCTGGTGTTTGTTTTTTTTTTATGCATTTTTCTACAACTAAATTTGCATTAAAAAATGGAAAGTAAACAAACCGGTCCATGGGTGCATGCAATGCATGCAACTCAGGTAAAGGCAGTCCCCTGCAGTTTTATGAATACACGTTGTAGTCATAGAAATCTGAACTCATTTGATTCTGTTGAGGGTTTCTCTGACATCCCTAGTTTGGGTTATTTGTGTTTTTGGTGTTGCTGCTGTTTTTAGCATGCTGTAAATGTACTTTAGTGATTGGTTATTATTTTTATTTCTTTATTTACAGGATTTACATACCACTCTATAGCTAACGAGATTCTGAATAGTGAACAATACACTTTTTGTATTTTGTAAGCTGTTGAATGACTTCTTTTTAGGGAGGGGGAAGCAAGATATAAATTTCTTAAACAAATAAATGAATATGAATGCTGCACACCACATGATTTTTCAGAAGGGCCCCCAGGTGAGATTCCTCTGCTTCCATTGCATCTGCTTCCATTTGGGCTTCTACTTTTGCTTATACTAAAGGCCACTGAAATGAGAGCCCAAATGGTAATAGAGATGACTGTTCACTCTCCCTTGACTTGTGTATCAAGCAAGTGTATTACTGCATATTAAGAGGTATTGCAGTGTGTACAGGATTGAGATTAAATACTTAGAGATTACTTTTAGCCTGTTCTATTCAGATGGCTGCTGAACAAAGGCAAAATTTTACCTGGGGGGAGGGTGCAGATGGAAAAGAGGACAGATTTCCTGAACCTTTAAGATTTGCAGAGAGGAGTGGATTTCCACAGGTATCGGTTATCATGTAAGGTACCCTGCTGAAATGCTCTTTTCTGCCCACTGCTATTAAAGGTGCAGGAGTCCTATCCTCTTTTGCATCTAGTAGGGTGGCCACTTATGCATCACCCCAAAAGAGGATGATGCATAATCCTAAAAGAGGGCACAGATTTGCAAACACATATAATAAAAATGCATGTATGGATGCAAATTTAGAAATAGCTACTATAATTTAAAATGAAATGCAGTACATCTCACCATAGTGGGGAAGACAGTAAACAGGTGATTGCTCAGATTGATGCCCAGGTGTGCACTGTTGATGGGCAACTTCAAGGCCCCTGTTCTCCCTTCTGAACAACCCTTCAAATATACACCTTCAAAATAGAGGACTGTCCTCTGTAAAAAAGGACTATGTGGTCACCCAACCTGAGGCTTAGACCAATGATCAGGACAGGACTACGGCTGTATGATTTAGTGCAAGAATAGTCTTAGCAAAGGAGTTTTGTTGCTGACTAACCCTGATCAGACATCCTGATGGTGGGCAGGGTTGATGGTATGCTCACCTGAAAGCACTTACCAACCCTGTTCAGAACTTTTCACTAAAGGTGCAAAGATCTAGGGATGGGGGAATGAGCAATGTTCAAGATTGCTAGAATTCTCCAAAGCACTTGTTCTTGTGCCCAATTCCTGCTGGCGTTTGCAATCGCTGCTCACTCTACGTGAATGAGAAAATTGTGCAAATTGAGCAGCGATTGAACATGAGATTTACGCAAACTTCCCCAAATGTGTGCAACTTTTCACCATAGACTAAAGCATGGCTGCGAGGAAATTTGTGGAAAATTGAACCAGGAAATTTGTGCATATTAAACATGAGTACATGTTTGGCAATTTGTGAACAGTTTTGGTAGATACATGCTCGCCATCCCGATCGCATTCAGAGCTTTGAAAAGGGCATGCTCCTATTTCTTGGGAGCAAAAACAAAATTCTCATGCATCCCTCCAAAGATCTCTAAATGCAGCTGGAAACACTGGGGCAGTTCTTGCATGCACACCTGTGTCCCCTCCCCAGTATAGCCCTTGTGCTTTGATCTTGGTGAAAAAAAATGTGGGCCTGTAAGTTTAAAAAGCTTCTTCTCCTAAGTCTGTATTAGTTCTGGAGGCTGAGCAGCTGTAAAGGCCCCCATGACCAGAGCATAGCTACCTTGGGAGTGAGACTTGATGAAAGCAAAAATTAAATCAAAGATAATTGATTGAAAATATAATTGATGAGGAACTCAGGGCACTAGAGAATAAAGCCCATTCATTTCGAATATTGCTTGGATATTTTAAGGCTGGCTTGAATCAACACACTCTGCTTCCACTGTGTGTGTGTATATGCGCTATATATATATATATATATATATATATGTATGTATGTATATATACACACACACACACACATACATACACGTGCGCGCGCACACACACACACACACACACACACGCATGGGGCTGCGGTGGCTTAGTGGTTAAGACGCTGAACTGCGGACCGGAGGGTCGGCAGGACAGCAGTTGGAGACCTGAGTGCCGCATGACAGAGTGAGCTCCTGTCTTCAGTCCCAGCTCCTGCCAACCTAGCAGTTCGAAAGCAAGAAATTGCAGGTAGATAAATAGGTACCACTTCGGCGGGAAAGGTAACAGTGTTCCATGCACTTTGGTGTTCAGTCATGCCGGCCACATGACCACGGAAGCGTCTTCGGACAGCGCTGGCTCTTCGGCTTAGAAATGGAGATGAGTACCACCCCATAGAGTCGGACATGACTGGTTGGGGACACTTTTACCTTACCAAAAAAAGATGTCCTCTTCATCATAGGGGACTGGAATGCTAAAGTAGGAAGTCAAGAAATCACCAGGATAACAGGCAAGCATGGCCTTGGCATACAAAATGAAGCAGGACAAAGGCTAATAGAGTTTTGCCAAGAGAACACGCTGATCATAGCAAACACTCTTTTCCAACAGCACAAGAGGTGACTCTACACATGGACATCACCAGATAGTCAATATCGAAATCAGATTGATTATGTACTTTGCAGCCAAAGATGGAGAAGCTCCATACAGTCAGTAAAAACAAGACCTGGAGCTGACTGTGGCTCAGATCATGAGCTGCTTCTTGCAAAATTTCGGCTTCAATTGAAGAACGTCGGGAAAACCACTAAACCATTCAGGTATGACCTAAATCATATCCCTTATGAATATACAGTGGAGGTAAGGAATAGATTTCAGGGTTTAGACCTGATAGACAGAGTGCCTGAGGAACTATGGACGGAGGTCTGTAACATTGTTCAGGAGGCAGCAACTCAATCCATCCCAAAGAAAAAGAAATGCAAAAAAGCAAAGTGGCTGTCTGATGAGGCTTTACAAGTAGCTGAGGAAAGAAGGGAAGCAAAAAGCAAGGGAAAAAGGGGAAGATATATCCAACTGAATGCAGAGTTCCAGAGAATAGCAAGGAGAGACAAGAAGGCCTTCTTAAATGAACAATGCAAAGAAATCGAGGAAAACAATAGAATGGGAAAGACTAGAGATCTCTTCAAGAAAATTGGAGATCTCAAGGGAACGTTTTGTGCAAAGACGGGCATGATAAAGGACAAAGAAGGCAGGGACCTAACAGAAGCAAATGAGATTAAGAAGAGGTGGAAAGAATACACAGAAGAACTATACAGGAAAGATCTGAATGTCCCTGATAGCCATGATAGTGCAGTCACTGAACTTCAGCCGGACATCCTAGAGAGTGAAGTCAAGTGGGCCTTAGGAAGCATTAGTAACAACAAAGCTAGCGGAGATGACAGTATTCCAGCTGAGCTATTTAAGATCCTAAAAGATGATGCTGTTTAAGTGCTGCACTCAATATGCCAACAAATTTGGAACACTCAACAGTGGCCACAAGACTGGAAAAGGTCAGTTTACATTCCAATTCCAAAGAAGGGCAATGCCAAAGAGTGTTCAAACTACCATATAATTGCGCTCATTTCACATGCCAGCAAGGTGATGCTCAAAATCCTACAAGCTAGGCTTCAGCAGTATGCGAACCGAGAACTACTGGAAGTACAAGCTGGGTTTCGAAGAGGCAGAGGAACTAGAGATCAAATTGCCAACATTCGCTGCATCATGGAGAAAGCAAGAGAATTCCAGAAAAACGTCTATTTCTGCTTCATTGACTACGCTAAAGCCTTTGATTGTGTGGATCACAACAAACTGTGGCAAATTCTCAAAGAGATGGGAGTACCAGACCACCTTACTTGTCTCCTGAGAAACCTGTATGAGGGTCAAGAAGCAACAGTAAGAACCGGACATGGAACAGCTGATTGGTTCAAGATTGGGAAAGGAGTATGACAAGGCTGTAAATTGTCGCCCTGCTTATTTAATTTATATGCAGAGTACATCACGTGAAACGCCGGGTTGGATGAATCACAGGTCGGAATTAAGATTGCCGGGAGAATTATCAACAACCTCAGATACGCAGACGATACCACCCTCATGGCAGAAAGCGAAAAGGATCTAAAGAGCCTTTTGTTGAGGGTGAAAGAGGAGAGTACAAAAGCTGTTTGAAACTCAACATTAAAAAAACAAAGATCATGGCATCTGTCCCCATCACTTCCTGGCATATAGAAGGGGAAGAAACGGAAGCAGTGACAGATTTTATTTTCTTGGGCTCCAAGATCACCGCAGACAGTGACTGTAGTCATGAAATTAAAAGACGCTTGCTCCTTGGGAGGAAAGCTATGGCAAACCTAGACAGCATAGTAAGAAGCAGAGACAAGACTTGCCGACAAAGGTTCGTATAATCAGAGCTATGGTTTTCCCAGTAGTAGTAACGTATGGCTGTGAGAACTGGACTATAAGGAAGGCTGAGCGCCGAAGAACTGACGTGTTCAAACTGTGGTGCTGGAGAAGACTTTTACGAGTTCCCTGGACTGCAGGGAGGTCAAATCAGTCAATCCTAAAGGAAATCAACCCTGACTGCTCATTGGAAGGTGAAGCTCAAATATTTTGGCCACATAATGCGAAGAGAAAACTCCCTGGAAAAGACCCTGATGCTGGGAAAGATTGAAGGCAAAAGGAGAAGGGGACGGCAGAGGATGAGATGGCTAGATAGCATCACCGATGCAATGAATATGGACTTGAGCACACTCTGGGAGAGAGCGAAGGACAGGAAGGCCAGGCGTGCTATGGTCCATGGGGTCACGAAGAGTCGGACACGACTGAATGACTGAACAACAACAAGAACAACCAGAACAAATACACACACACACACACACACATGTTGAATAAACACTGCTGATTTCTGCCAGGGCTCTCTGTATTCCACACAGGTAAGAAACCTGATATTGGCTGAAAATCTTAGCTTTCATTCTTTGTTGAAGGGGAACGAAAGGTAGTGTGAGAGGAAGGCTCAAAAGTCCACAAGAGCTGAGGAGCTCTTTCAGTGGTCAAGAAAAGAAGCACTGGTGCCCTAGACAGCGCAGGAGTAGGGATGTATGAGAAATTCATTTCAGGTTGTTTTTGATCAGGATTTACTCAGTTCACACCTTTCAGACCAAACATGGACTCGGACGCAAACGCAAATTTCCAAGCTTGCAGTGTGATTCGTGGGCCAAAAATGTATGCGTTCAACATCATGCATACATTTGAAATATGCTCATGGAAAATGTATATATTTTTGAAAAATATGGACAAATAGGCTTGAATCAATGGAAGAAGTATGCGTACATTTCAATGATGCACACATCATATAATTAATCTTACTTAATATAAGGTTGCATTAATCTCTGATAAAGCCTTAGAAAAAGGATGCAAAGTGATTTTCAATAACAACACTGTTGTTTCACTTTTAATATTCACAAGCATGCATTCTTTGCCAAGGAAAGACATGCACATTCCAGATCTCTTCACTGCATTTCATTGTTATTTGGGTTTGTGTCCAAAATAGCCCACTTAGAGCTCTGGTAAGATTTAAGGTGAAACAAGGGTGTTGTTATTGAATCACTTTTCATCCTTTTGCTAAAGTTTTATCAGAGATTAATGCAACCCTGGTGGGCCTGCGATATCACAGTATGCACTCCTACTCTTTAACCTGACAAGAGTTTGCAGATACAGTAGTTGCTGGTGCTGGGACAATTTGCATGAAGGAATTTGTAAGTGTCTCATTAAAACACATGTGGCAAAAAACCTCCTAAGAAGAATGTCTAATGCTTCAAGGCCAAGGAAGAAAAGGCCATTGACATGAAAAATACCAGGGATTATAGAGTTGGAAGGACTCCTGGGTACTTTTTCCTGCATTCTTAATTTTGCTTTTCACCTTTTCAATTTCCTCAGAAGAAAATAAAGTTACCATTACTTTACTGTCAAAAGAATTATACCACTGAAATTGAACCAGATCTGATGATATTGCCTTGATAACATGTAGCTCTTCCCTCCTCAACTAAATTGTACACAAATTATTGCCACTGTTATTTTCAAAGTTCAAACTGTGTTCCAGGGAACCCTGAGGCTGCATAGAAGCTCATCAGGGATTCCTCAGTGAGAAGACTCTTAACAGCAGCTTCCTTGACAGTCAGCTTGTCCAGCACCACAGAGCTAGCCTTGCAAGACGCTGTAGAGCAGGGATGTTGTATCTCAAATCTAGCCCATGTGAGGTCCCAATCAGATCCTCTGGGGATCCCCAGATGGTCATGCCCCCTTCCTCTGGCTCCACCCCCTTTCCTCCAACAGTGGGTCATTTGATGGTTTCACATCTTTTGCGTGATTTCCCCCCTTTCTAAAAGGTTGAAATGCCTGTGCTAAGGCTTCATTACTGGCAGTACGAGCTAAAGTATGCTGGTATTTTTGGTATTTGGGGCCCTGTCCATTTTGCCTTTGGTCCTGCCCCCCTTTTGCTTTTGGTCGCACCCACCAGTGGAATACGGCCCCTGAGAACTTCTCTGAGATTGAATTCAGCCCTTGAGCTGAAAGACAATTGATGTCACTTTCCTTCATCCTCTCCTTTTGCAATCAACACACTCCAGGAAACAAGGCTTCAGGCTAATGCTACTTTATTAGTTAAGGACTAGCTACTTTAAAAATGCAGATACTAGGAAACTCTCAGACTGTAGTGAAACAGCTAATCCACACATCTAGGAATATCGATAGAGGAGACGAAGTGGAAGTTAGAGAAGTTACCTGCAGTCTGGGCATGAACTTCTCAGACTTGCTTTGCAGGGATGCCCCTCCCTCAGGGTGGCTTCCTCCTATGTTGACTTCCATGAGTGGCCAACCTGGTGGAATGTCTGAGCCCTGCCCCTAACTTCTCCCACTTCACTCTGTGACAGACCTTAGCATCCCTCAGGACACATCGCTCACTCTCCTCCTCCTCCTCCACCACCACCAAACCCTGAGTTCTCCTGATGGAGGAAGGGGGGAGCCATTTAGGCCAGGCCATCTGTGTGTCAAGGTCTTGGGAAGAAAGTCTCACTGTATTTGGGCTCACTGGGGAGGGGCGCCTCCCTCTGGTCTAGCTGTTCCCATTCTGATTCCAAATCTGAGTTGCCAGACATCTCCACATACTCAGATTCATTCCTGACAATCAATCAGCATCCATGCAATAGAGCATCGTTCCCAGACTGGGCACCCTCCAGATGTTTTGGACTGCAATTCCCATCAGCACAATCATTGAAGATGCTGACTGAGACTGATGGGAGTTATAGTCCAAAACATCTGGAGGGCACTGGGTTGGGGAAGGCTGCCACTGAGATTTGGGCATGTTTGAGGGGTTGCCATCAGTTGACATTGAGCAACAGTGAGTCCCAACAGATCTGACCCCTGTTCTATGTGAATTAAGTGTGTACCCTACAACATGTCCCAGAATCCCTTGAAAGCCACAGAGATTCAAGGGCAGGGGTTCCTTGACAGACATGGAAGATGCTCCCTGTAGTTTGAAAAACAGTAGCTTTGGTATTTGGTTTTCAGTCCTCCGTCATGCCATTAATTGTAGCAATAGATTGTTTAAAAATTAACAAGCAAGTCTAGCCAGCTTCTATGTTTAAAAGAGAATGAGGCAATTAAATACAAAACCAACACTGATCCAAGACTGATGTTAAAAGTACCAGTGTGTGAGAGATGAGGGTCAGATACTCCATTATGGCAACACAGCATTAACTGATCCCAGTCACACTTATTTGACATCAATTAACATGTTATTATTTTTAGTATTTCGACTAATTATTTCATATCTGAATTAGTTTTGCATAGTGTGGGTTTGCACACCCTGGATGTGCAATGTGACTAAACTCATTATTGTTATAGGATTTGTTGGTGTGATTTACCTTTTCCCTATTCTGTCATTTGCATGTCAGCCCAGTTTATACATTTTGATAAACTATAGTTTGGCATGATAAAAATGAGACTGGGCAAGCCAGAGGTTTGCATGCTCCCCCTTTCCCCTCTGGCAAGGCAGCAAGGAGTTCAGAAGCATTAAAAAAAATAAAATAACCACAGCTTGCCATGCCAATAAAGCCTGACATGCTGTGGTTAATTCTAACTAGGCTTTAGGATGGCACACTTAGGGATGGGCAGATGCACCTCCATCCGTTCCCTTCAAGTGGTTGAAGAGCTGTTCTCACTGCCTGCCCACGTGAGCTGCATGACGGGAGCTGCGGGACAGCTCAGCAATAGCCCTAAAAGTGTTGTGGGACCATCTGTCCCCTTACCGAGCCATGACTGTGCTCAGAAATCACTGCTCAGGTTAGTACCGCATATTTAAAGTTGAGTGTATGGCTGCCATAAAGGGGCAATGACTCAAGATTACAGGGTAAAGGGCGCTTTGCTCTATAATCTTGAGTCATTGTCCCTTTAAGGCAGCCATACACTCAACTTTAAATATACAGAACTAACTGAGCCGTAATTGTGTGAACAATTGCAGCTTCCTAAGAGGACGGACGTCCTCACAGCATTTCCCGATGGTTGCTGAATGGGTAAGCGAGTCCCCTGCAGCCTGGTAAGTGGGGTCCGGCAGGCCGCATGTGGGGAGTTCATCAGATTCCACCTCCTCCTCTGACTTCCATGCCATCCCTAAGCACACTAAACTGTAGTTAATCTAAAATGGAAGTGGAAGCTTCCCGATCTTGCAGCCATGCCAGAGTAGGAGAGAAGTGTGGGGTAGCAGACAAACCTGAGCCTCGTCTAAGCTCGTTCTTGTCACACTAAACTATGGTTTCATGTGACATCTGAAGGCAGCCATTGGATCTGTAATGTAAAATATGTGTATACAAATAAAAGATATACAAACTGAGTAGAATTTTGCACCATTGGTATTCTGTTGCAATGACGAACCATTCTTGCTGCTGAAAATGAAAGTGCTTCTTTCAGAGTTGAATTGGTTCAGCTTTAAGTTTCAGTCCCTGGCTATTATTATGATTTCTTCAACCGGAGAAGACTAAACAATCCTGAAGCTTAGGCACCCAATACTTCCCCCCGTGAAAAGACTTGCACACTGTAAAAGCTTAACCTTGAAGCAACAAAACGTACAGCATGCTTTCGATCCTTGGCTCTGAGGCTCATTTTCCAACTCTTGAATAATGCCTTTAACTTTTCTCAAATCTTGACATGTTTGCCCTCCTTGACAAGTTGTGTGAACCATAATGGTGAGAGCACTTCTGTTTGCAATGGTCAGAGTTAAAACGGCATTCCTAATGTTCTGTTATTGCCTTCTATCAATAATATACTAAACTTTGTTACAACAGAGTGAAAGCATTCCATAGGCAACTCAAAGCTAGAGTGGAACAATAACACATAGAATTGCTACTGAAATTTCACAGAAAGCAACACTGAAAGTGATCTTTTGGGCAGAGTGGGGGTTCTCATCAGGCAAAAAGAGCCAGTGTGGCTTATTGGACTAGGGCTGGGGATGGGGCAGGGGAGCCCGTGCTTCAAGTGCCTACTCAGCCATGAGGCTCACTGGGTGACTCTGGACCAGTCACTGACTCCCAGCCTAACCTACCTCACAGGGCTGTTGTGAGAAAGGAGAGGAGGAGGATCATTTTGGGTTCCTTGGAGGAAAAGGTGGGATATAATTGTAACAAACATAAATAAGTAAGGGCATGATCTTATGTCCCCTAGACAGCATCTGGAGGACATAGGATATTTTGGTTTCTGGGATCCAAGGTTGGGACCAGGGCTCCGATCTCAGAGCCCAGAAACCATGACCCCCACCTCCTGCCCCTCATAGCTGACACAGTTCTCTCCATGCTGGCTATGTCTCGGTGCTTGGAAATAGAGCATGGAGATGGTGAAAAGAGGGTGGTCCCAGGAGCAGGGAGGGGAGGAGACCATGGAAGCTGCTTTAGGCAGCTCCCTAAGCATGTCCTGGCCTCCTTCCCTCCCCCTCCATGAAGGTGCACCTTGGTGGGTGAAATCACCCATCTAGGGAAAATGCGGGGCGAACCCAACCCTTTACAAATTCAAGGCTTTTCCCTTCCCCAAGGATCAGATAGGAATGAACTCCTGGTGCCTGCAACCATAGACAGGATGTCATCAAACAATGCAAATAACAAGACATCTCCACTGGTCAATGGGATTTTCTACACTCAGCTGGCTTGACACATTATAATTTCACTAGTCAACCCAATGCCCATGTGCTTTGAAAAGTACAGATCTTTTATCCTAATAATTACCATCACCCCTTTATGTAACAGACCTTGTGAACATGGCAATCTTGATGTCTGCAGCAGCTCACCTTCAGCAGGAAAGCCATTATCTCGCCCAGGCAAATAGTCATGCTAGTCACAATTATAAGCCAATGTTCTCCTGTTAACATCACTTCACTCATACAATCCAAATGGTGCTCGTGTTGAAATGACACCCTTGGATACAATGGGAGCAATTTTGAGTTTTCTGATGAGATTGAAATACGAAAACCAGCTGTGGGAGACTGCACATCTTCTATACAAATGATTTATTTTCACCCAGCCTCTTTGCGACACACGTTGGGAATTGGTGATGGATTTCAGGGGTTCAGACAGATAAGCATCGAAGTTCAGATAAGGATTTGCATATTATCTTCCTGAATTTTAATGTCCTGCATGCCTTGCATAAAAGTGCCTGCCCTCTGGGATGGATGTGAGTGAATCCCACTGGCATGCAATATTAAGAAGGAGAGAGGCTGAAAGACAAAGGCAGATGGAATGCGGATCAACTCCAACCATGTAGCACTGATTAAATGTAAGGGCTCCAGGATCTGCCTCAAATGGAGGGTTAAAAAAAAAGGGGGGGGGATTCTATTCCTTGGATGCAGTTGGGCTTAAAACACAACCAAGGTATGACCAAGTTCACTTCCAGTTCTTGCCAGTTTCATATATATTCACTCGTATGTCCATTCCATTCCATTCCATTTCCACATCAGCCTGCAATGTATTTATTTTTTGAAAGCACAAAAAGCATATTCATTTTTGTATGCAATTTCCTCTGATATACACATTTTTGTATGCAACTTTCCCTAATATGCATATTTTTCTCTGTTACTTTCCCAGTTATATGCAAGTGTGTACACATATTTTCCCAATATACACATTTGTGTGTGAAATTTTTCAAGGTGAGAACTGCATCACAAAATTTGGAGAAAGAAACCAAATGCAGTTACAAGATAGGGGATACTTGGCTCAACAATACTACAACTGAGAAGGATCCTGAAATTGTTGTAGATCACAAGCTGAATATGTGCCAACAGTGTGATGTGGCTGCAAAAAAGGCAAATGCTATTTTGGGCTGCATTAATAGAAGTATACCTTCCAAATGATCAAAGGGCTGGATGCACCTAATCTCGTCTGATCTCGGAAGCTTAGCAGGGTCAGCCCTGGTTAGTACTTGGATGGGAGACTGCCTGGGAATCAGGCTTCCTGCACTGAGCAGGGGGTTGGACTCGATGGTCTTGTAGGCCCCTTCCAACCCTATGATTCTGTGATTCTGTGAAATCATGTGAAGTACTAGTTCTCCTCTACTCAGCACTGATTAGGCCTCATCTTGAGTACTGTGTCCAGTTCTGGGTGCCACACTTCAGGAAGGATACAGACAAACTGGAAAATGTTCAGAGGAGGACAACAAAGATGATCAGGGGACTGGAAACAAAGCCCTATGAGGAGAGATGGAAAGAACTGGGCATGTTTAGCCTTGAGAAGAGAAGACTGAGCGGGGATAGGATAGCGCTCTTCAAGTACTTGAAAGGTTGTCACAGAGAGGAAGGCCAGCATCTCTTCTCGATCATCCCAGACTTCAGGATACGGAATAATGGGCTCAAGTTACAGGAAGCCAGATTCAGGCTGAACATCAGGAAAAATACGACAATGGAACCAATGACCTAGGGAGGTAGTGGGCTCTCCCACACTGGAGGCATTCAAGATGAAGCTGGACAGCCACTTGTCAGGGATGCTTTGACTTGGATACCTGCATTGAGCAGGGGGTTGGACTTGATGGTCTTGTAGGACCCTTCCAACCCTACTATTCTATGATTCTATGATTCTGTGTTAACTGTGTTCCAATCCACATCAGAGACTTGAAAGTGTGAATTACGTCAGTTTGCTTAAAAATGAGGACCAAACGATCATCTCCCCTAATCTAGAACAAACACTATTTCAGTCATAATAGCTAGGGATGGACAGATTCACCTCTGTCCAGCTTTGCAGGTGCTCATTGAGCTGCCACCACTGCCCACCCCTCTTGGTATGCTGCACAAGCCACTGCAACACCCGACAAGCACCTGGCAAGTGCTGTGGGGCTGCCCATCCTCTTCGCCAGCTGCCATTTTGTGTGAAAACGGATGATCGGCGGTTTCCATATATGCAGTGTTATGTACATGGTGGCCATAAAAAGGCCATTTATGTAACATTACAGGCACGAATGGACCATTTACGGCCATGATTTACATAGCATTACATATCCAGAAACTACCATGCCACCTTTTTAATGCAAAATGGCAGCTTCCTAAGAGGACAGGCGGCCTCCAGGTGATCGCGGACTTCATGGGCACTCAGTGAGGGGTCCAGTGAGTGCGGTGGCTCAGCAAATGGAGTCTGGGATGCTGAGTTGGGGGGGGGTGTCTATCAGACTCCACCCCCTTCTCAGACTCCTGCAACGTCCATAGTCATAGGGCACTTGGCTTTCTGATATTTGACTGGCCAAACCATATTTTTTAAAACACACACACACTTTAAGGTCCTGGTCATCAGGATTTGATGGGTTAACAAGGGAATGGAGATGGAGGTAGGCCAACAGGAGCCATGCCTATTGCCTAATTACCACATATATGACAAATCGATACCCTTTTTTTGATGAAGTCGGCAAGTCAGGGGGCCAGCTGATGCAACTCAAGGGGACAGATTTAGCATGGGGGCTTGCGGTTGCCAACCAAAATTTCAAAGGGAAAGCAGAAAGTTATGTATAACTTAAGAACTGAATATTCCTCACTAGTTAGCAGAGCGAAGAAATCAGAACTTGTTATAACTTTGTGTTTGGACTACAGAGAATTGCAGTCTCAGAAGAAATTTATATATCTCCTCACAGTTCAAGTTCCTCAGGAGGAGAAATGACTGTGCTTAGCCTCCCCTTTGAAAATATCCTCTGAGCTAGCTGATGCATATCAGAAATATGAGATGTTACAGGTTGGCATGCTGGGAAATTCCTGAGATGACCAATTTCACTATGCATAAATGGCTCAAATGTATCCTTCCTACAGTGGTTGTATACAGTGTTGTCTGCCTCTGAAATACATCAATACCTTACAGCTGGGATTCAACACAAACAAGCCATTTACCTCTACACTCTCCAGCCTTGTAAATGAACAGCGCCAATCTCCCCCAACCTTAGGTCACTGATATACAGTGAAATTCAACTGCAGTACAAAATGGCATTAAGAGTATTGCTTCAGTGCTTCATTTCTTGCATGTCATCTTTAAGACAGACCTGCTGATATGTCTGACCTTATGTATACTTTGTTCAACGGTGCTATAAAGGCAATGCAGCTCTGTACAAGTCAGTGGGATGCTATGCACCATTCAATCATCATAGAATACAAATCCAATTCTGGACTTTCTGATGACAAAGAAGAACCTAACTTGGATCTCAGATTGCAGCATGAGCAGTCTTGAACACTTCCTGAGCATTGCCCTCTTTGCTGCAAATGAACAAGCAATTGAAAAGGCATCATGAAGTCTTTCCAAGACACAAACACTTCACTCTTCTCTGTGGATCCTTTAAACCACATGACGTATTTCAAGGGGTTGCTAGTTCACCTTCGTTATCATCAATCAACAACATGTCCCAATAATGTGCTCTGCCCCTGTATCCTTTGTGATATGTAGCTGGAGTTGGGTCTTCTGGAAGAGCTGAAACCTGACATGCATCCTGTCATCATGGAACTCACGGAAGGTGGCATATACAGGGTTCCCAGGTGGCCTCCCATGTTGCACTGAACAGGCCCATACTTGCTTAGGTCCAACAAGGGTGCTGCACGATACGCCTTCAGACCATGTCCTGGGACATCCCTCTTTTCTTACGTGCATGAAGAGGCCTCTGAGGCCAGAGCAGACACAGTAACTCATTACATTAGCCCCCAGCCTAAGCCTGTGGCATTCCTGGCTTAAGCCTTAGAGTACTTGACACCAAACTCTAGTCCAATTAAATATTTTCATATACTGAATATCCCACCCTGGATATTGTATGGCCAGGTGCTTCATATCTCCCTCTGTTCCAGACATTCTTTGTTGTGTGTCAAATCCAATTCTGAGTTCCTAAATTGTAGAAAAACAACCCACAGTCTTGTGGCACCTAGAATAGTGGAAGGCTTTTTGTAGGCCATCTGGTCCAAAGCTCTGCTCAATACAAGATCTACAATACAGGAGGGAACTACAGTATCCTCGATAGTCATCCAGCCATTTTCAAAGCTGTGTTTTGCAGACAAGCTTAATTTCAAAGACTGGACAAGTGATGCTGCCTCTGAAAGATCTGGGGCCAAACTCCTCCTTCAGGGAGTGGTGCACTGGAAGATTGGTGTGGCTGTAAGAGGGCATGAAGGAAATATGAGGGTGGCTGTAAGGGATGGTGGAGGCTGCACACACCTTTTCTCCCAGCACAGGACCGAGTGTGACAGCACTCAACCCTTCCGAACCAAGTTAAGACCCTGTTTTTCATTTTAATTCTTCAGCTCTGTAATTGTAATGAATTGCTTAAGGGTTCAATTTTCTCTGGATGGCTGTCAGCCTCTGAACCTGGAGGCTTATGGCCATCCAATGTAGAGCGGGAGGAAGGGTGGAGGCTATCTTGGCCTTTGTGCTCCTCCCACTCTGCATTTTGGCTGGGCAGGCATTTTTGTCTGCCTAGCAGGGACATGTCAGAGCAGGAGGGAAGGAGGCTGGGGAGGCCTGGGAATACATTGTAAGCTGGCCTCCACATTCCTCTCCCCTCTATCGCCACCGGCATGTCCCCTTTCTCTCCTCTCTGAGGTTGCTTTTGCATCCTTGGAGAGGCAGCCAGCACAGTTCTCTTCATGCCAACTGCGAGGGGGAGGAGGGGGGGAGTTGGATTCCTGGCTCCGAAGTCGGGGCAGTGACTCCGATCTTGGATCGAGGAATCTGAACTACCCTATACCTCCCTGCCTCTCTCTAGGGGCCATAGGATTGCTCCCTAAGTGTCCTCAGGGTCTTTGCAAAAGAGGAGGATGGGGAGATAACTAGAGCTAGTTGGCTCTGCTTACTAACTGTGCCCTCTTGCCTCCTGCAGTCAATTGGCTGCCCCTAGCGTTGGCTGCACAGCCTTCCATCACACCAGTCACCACTGCAATAAGGTTTTCAAAACTTGAGCAAATTTGGGATGTGCTTGTGCACCAAAAACACTCCTCACTGGACATACCATTCAGTCTAACCAACTTCTTTTTTAAAAAGAAAACAGACCTCTCATCCCCACCTCCCCATCCAATACAAATTCACACCAAATCACATTCCCGAGGACAGCAGGCATTGCTGCGAAAAGCAAAGTTAACTGCACAATTGTGCTGAGCTGAATTAAAGCAATTCACCGGCAAAGTAATCTCTGTAAGTAATCCTATTGTGCTCCCCATATCTCTCCCTCTGCTTTCTCGGTGTAACGGCATTTGCTGATGTTCCTGCCCCTGGCAGCACCATCCAAGTAGAAAAAGACCTAGTGCTTGAGCAGCAGGTCCATGTCTGCTTGTGACATGAAGCCATTTGTGCTGCAATTTTCTCTCCTCATGCTGAGAAGTCAAAACGGCACGGAGCTATTTGCGGGAGGGCTACCTCACACACCAGTCACAATTTGAGGCCATTTTCTTCCACTGATCAATAAAGTCTTACTTAAAGGAGGAACATAGTATGTTGGCAGAATGGAATTCAATTACCAGACCTAGTGACTGGCCCACAATTTGTCCTCCTGCCAGAAAGAACACACAGAGAGAATAGAAATTATACTGAATACACACACACACACACATATATATAGGCTTGTTAGTGGTTATATGACTGGTGGAATACTTGCTTGATGGGGTGGGACATTCTCTAATGAGGGCAATTCTTGACACATCTTAAATAACGAAGACAAAACTATTATCACCAAGCAAGAAAATATTGATGTTAATGGTTTGATTCTTCCTAACTAAGTCAGGCAGATCTGTGAGCTCAGGCACAGAGAGAACTACTCCTGTTAGATGCTGTAGTAGCACCCCCTCCATCCCGAACCTGGGAAAACTACCCTCTATCATCCATGGAAGTTACACTCCAGCATCCAACACTCAAGGAATATTTATCCAGTATTTCAAGGGTGGGGAACCTCAGACCTGGGGGCAAAATCTGGCCTGCCTGGGATCCCAATCCAGCCCTCCAGGGTTGCCCTGATGGTCATGCCATCATCCCTTCCCTATGCTCTACCCTCTTTCCTCAACCCCCAGTCATCTGGTGATTTCCAAGCTTTTGTACAGTTTCTTCTCATTCTAAAAGGTTGAAATGCCTCTTCAAAAGCTTGGTTACTGGCAGGAAGGGCTTTCAGGTACAATATGCTGGTCCTTTTCATATTTTGGTCTCACCCCCTTAGCTTTTGGCCTAACCCACTCATGGAATGCAGCCCCAAAGAGCTTCTCTGAAATTAAGAACATAGGAAGAGCCATGCTAGATCAGACCAAAGGTCCACCTAGTCCAGCATTCTGTTCACACAGTGGCCGACCAGCTGCCCACAGGAAATCCACAAACAGGACATGAGTGCAACAGCACCTAGCAACTGGTGTACATAGGCTCACTGCCTCTTGTACTGGAGGTAGCACATAGCCATCAGGACTACTAGCCATCAATAGCCTTCTCCTCCAGGAATTTCTCTAACCCCTTTTTAAAGCCATCCAAATTGGTGGCCATCCCTACATCCTGTGGTAGCAAATTCCGTAGTTTAACGATGCACTGTGCAAAGGACTTCCTCTTATCTGTCCTGAATCTCCCACCAATCAGCTTCATAGGATGACCCCAGGTTCTACTATTTTGAGAGAGGAAGAAAAATGTCTCCGTATCCACATTCTCCACACTCCTCATTGGAAGGACAGATACTGAAGCTGAAGCTCAAATATTTTGGCCACCTAATGCGAAGAGAAAGCTCACTGGAAAAGACCCTGATGCTGGGAAAGATGGAAGGCAAAAGGAGAAGGGGACGGCAGAGGATAAGATGGCTAGATAGCATCACCGATGCAATGAATATGAATTTGAGCACACTCCAGGAGAGAGTGGAGGACAGGAAGGCCTGGCGTGCTATGGTCCATGGGGTCACGAAGAGTCAGACACGACTTAACGACTGAACAACAACAATCATGTCTCCCCTTACCCTCCTTTTTTCCAAGCTAAACAATCCCAGCTGTTGTAACCTTCCCTCGTAGGGGACTTGCTCCAGGCCCTTGATCATTTTAGTTGCCCTTTTCTGCACTTTTCCAGCTCTACAATATCTTTTTTTTTTTAGGCGTGATGACCAGAACTGTACACAGTATTCCAAGTGCGGCCGCACCATAGATTTGTACAGGGGCAGTATGTTATGGGCAGTTTTATTCTCAATTCCCTTTCTAAATATTCCTAATACGGAGTTTTGAATTTGGCCGGCTTGGACTGGAAGAGGTTCCCCAACCCTGCGCTAACTTCTGACCTGAGATATGGGCTGAGTTATGAAACAAGCATATTCTGAAGGCTGTGAGCACCTGATTGCCACATGCAATCCACCCTAGGTTGGTGTCAAGGATCGGTATCAGTGGGCACTTGCTGAAGTCCACACCCTTGCAGCAGACCCATTTCTGACTCTCAGAGTATCCTGGCTTTGCTGTTCCTCCTGCTTGCGATTGCTGCCTGCCTGTTCACCAGCCCTCTCTTAGCAGTGACAAGAGTGAGGTGGTAGCACCATACCCTCCACTTGCCATGCTCTCTCTTTGTGCGCAGTTGTGAGGATTGGACCCAGCAAATGAATGGGCAGTGGTGAGTGATGTCAGTGGCAAGGAGGTGGACCCACTCAGGGACAGGGGGGCCATTGATATAATCTTTTCAAACCAAGCCACACTGCCCGCACAAAAAACACCCTGTAGTTTCAACATCAGATATGTTTCCTTTATTTCTTCATTTAGAAACTGTAAACAGCCACCTTATTTCAGAAGTGAGCTCAAAGTGGCTTACAGCATAAACATATCATACAAGATAAAATACATATCCACTATAAATTTGGAAATCAATCATTCCGATCTCACAAAGCATCAGTTATGGAGGAAAAGTGCTAAAGCTGAGACCAATCAACTAGAATCCTTCTGGAACTACCATGTTCTGGCCAGACACCTAAAAGAGTAAAATGTTGGGGGGGGGGGCGTTCCACAAAATGAAGCCACTACCAAAAAGACCCTGCCCCTAATGGCTACCTACCATATCTCATTTACCCATGGAACCTGGTTCAAGTCCTCACATATTGAACAGAGCATGCAGGGAGGAACATACAGAAGAAAGCAGTCCTTGAAGAACTGAAGTTCAGGTCCTGAGCTATTTGTTGGTTTGAGATATGTTTGGCTGAGCCTAGGGATGTACAAAAGTCACTTACCTGTTCGTGGATTATGTTGATGGTGAGGGGGAGGCATTCCATCCCTCCCCCTGGAATCCTCGCTGGGGGGGAGGCACTCCGTACCTCCCCCCCGGAATCCTCCGTGGCCTGCTGTGCTCCGCGGCAGCTCTGCAGAGCAGCCGGCCAGGCCCGGCCAGGCCAGAGCCATCCGCAGCCGGATTTCTGGCCGCGGAGGGCTCTGGGTAAAAAACAACAACCATGTAAGCAAATGGCGGCGGCTACGGCCACTGCCATTTGCGTTCCTTATTTTTTGCCCTCTTAATCTACGTAAATATTTACGTAGACTATGACGGCGAAAATAAAGGGGAACGTAAATAGCGTAGCGGGCGCTATTTGCGTCCCTTTTTGATTCCCCGTTTTAGCCTACATAAATATTTACGTAGGCTAAAATGGGGAATCAAAAAGGGACGCAAATAGCGCCCGCTACACTATTTGCATTCCCCTTGATTTTCGCCGTCATAGTCTACGTAACTATTTATGTAGATTAAGAGGGCAAAAATAAGGAACGCATTTGCATACACATTTTTTTTTAACCCACCCAGCCATGATAGGCTACGTAAAGATTTACATAGCCTATCACGTCGTTTTGTTTTTTTTAACCTAGTCATGATAGGCTACGTAAATCTTTATGTAGCCTATCACGTCTCTTTCTTTCTTTCTTTCTTTCTTTCTTTCTTTCTTTCTTTCTTTTTTACCAGAGTGGAAATGGTGGTGGCGGCAGCTGGTCGGAAGACCGACTGCCACCGCTGCTGCCGCCGGAGCTGCCGCCGGAGCTGCTGCCGGAGCTGCTGCCGCTCGGAAGATCCGCCCCAGGTGAGTCTCGTCCCGGGGGGGATCTGCAGGGGGGGGCGAGGAGGTGGCAGGCCGTTCCGCCACGGAGTTTGGGGGGCCGAATGCACTGGCATTTGGCCTCACCATGATCCATGGCGGAATTCTCTGCCATCCCTAGCTGAGCCTGTGAAGGGCAGTTGGGGAATGCTGCTGCCAATCATTCCTGTATGGGCCATATGACCCACATAAACTGACCCTGATGCTGGGAAAGACTGAAGGCAAAAGGAGAAGGGGATGGCAGAGGATGAGATGGCTAGATAGCATCACCGATGCAATGAATATGAACTTGAGCACGCTCCGGGAGAGAGCGGAGGACAGGAAGGCCTGGCGTGCTATGGTCCATGGGGTCACGAAGAGTCGGACACGACTTAATGATTGAACAACAACAACAACAACAACAACAACTCCGCAAAGTCCAGCACTCTTAACTACTATGCCACACTGGGTCTCTAATGATGACTAATAATGACACTTCCAGACAGCCAATATATTTGACTCTACCCACTTGAAGAATAGTCCTCAAATAAACAACTATCCAGCCTGATTTAAACAGAAGAACACAAAAAGTTCACAGTCTTGGTCATATTATCACAATATTTCCTTTAGCCTCAGTGAGGATTGAATGTCTGAAGCTGTCGAATTCTCTATATTCCTCACTGAGGAAGGAGACAGCTTCACACATTCACCCTAAGAAGTTATACTACTTAGCCTATTACATCCTTGGTTCCCCAGACTACAACTCCCATCATCCCAGCCACCATGGCAGATGGTCAGGGATGATAGGATTTGCAGTCCAATAACATCTGGGAACCCAAGGTTGAGAACAGCTGATACAGATGCAACTGGAAGACCCTTCACATATACCCCCCCACACACACTCTCCCTGCTGCTTTCTCTCTTTCTGGGTTGAAGGTATGGATGGGCGAACGAGCGATACTCAAGATAGGGATGGCACGGGTGCCCGATTCAGTCTGGGAATCCAGCAGACCTGCTTCTGCCTGCAACCCTGAGCCCCGCTTGCTGAGCCCCTGCCCCTGCTTGTCCCCTGCCCGCGCTCAGCGAATGGCCTGCACTCACCCTGGCAGCCTTGTCAAGCTTCGCACTCTCCATTTTCTGAGAAATAAAATGGTGATTACAAAAATGCGCAGAATTGCGCACATGCAAAAAAAGCATTTTACAAATGTGCATATTTGCGTATGTGAAAATGCGCACATTTTGCGAATGGGCGTATTTGCATATGCAGGAAAATGCATATTTTACAAAAATGCACATTTTCTTACACATACTAATGTGCACCTTCACAAAAATGTGCATTTCACACATGAGAATATGCACATTCGCAAAAATGTGCATTTTCATGCATACAAAAACATGCACATTTTTGCGATCTCCATTTTATTTTTTTTAGAAATGGTGACCTCAGAGCTCGGTGAGTGCAGACTGCTCACCGAGACTGGGAGGGGCTCGAGCACAGTCCGGGGACTGGTGAGTAGGGGCAGGGGCTGGGCAGGAGTCCGGAGAACCCAGACGGGGGTGAGTTTGCACATCCCTAGCTCAAGATCACCAGGATTCTCCAAACATCGTCTCACCATTCGTCTTATGCCCGATTCCTGTTTGCATTTGCAATTGCTGCTCGCTCTGCACAAACAGGAAAATCACACAAATTGAGCAGGGATTGAACAGGAAATTTCTGCAAATTTCCCCAAATTTGTGCAACTTCCCTTGATAGACTAAAATGGGGCTGATAAATATCTACAGGAGAAGCTTCCACAAATTAGGAAATTTCCACACATTGAATACAAGGACATGTTCAGCACGTGTTTGCGCTCATGCTCGTGTTCAGGGCTTCAAGCAGGGCATGCTCACATGTTTGGCAAGCAAAAATGAAATCCTCATAAATCCCTAGTTGAAGGTAGGGTTGTCCATTGAGGGAAATCCAACCCTTTGAGGCCCGACAGATCCTCACAATGGACCCAACGTGGCTTGCATCTGGGAGCCGAGCCATGTGATCGTTCCTCCAACCCAGGAATTTTACTTTTTTGCGCAAAACCGCAGGCCAATTTGTGCAAAATTGCAGCTGCATTTGCGGCCACAATTTTGTACTAATTACTCTGTTTACATTTGTGCGACCCTGCCCCCCCAATCTGCGAGTTGGCCCAACTCATTGCATGCGGAGTTGGGCCAACTCATGGATGATCAAGCTGAAGCCCAGGGGGCTTTGCTGGTGAAAACTTGCCAAGCTCCTCCCCCCAAATGAATTCCTCTGATATCCCTAGTTGGATATGTGTTGGTGGCCACTGGTGATAATCACTTGCCCAAGTAAACATTCCATCCTCACCCCTTCACATATAAATACATCTAACACATGAGTCAGCCCATTCACACATAGTGATAGAATGCCAGAGATCAGCAGCTAGGGCAGGTGCATCACCAACCTGCTAACTGTGCACATAAATCAGCTGAGTAACAATGCAATCCTATGCATGCTTACTCAGAAGTAAGTCCCACTGTGTTCAATGGGGCTTACACTTAGGGATGCTACAGAAATCCACCACGGACTCCAATGAGGCCAGATTCCAAAGAATCCAGGCCTCGGAGTCTGTGGTGGAATGGAGCACTCACCTCTCTCTGGAGTCCTCATGAAGCTGGACGGCGATACCATGGACCTGGCCGCTCACTCCATATCGCTGGTGATATGGCTGGCTGCCATTGCTGTGCCGTATCTCTGGCTGAGTAAGGGCTGACTCCAGATGCAAATGGCATAGCAGGTGCCATTTGTGGCTGTAAAGCTCTTAGATTCAGCTAAATGCAGCTGTAAATGGCTGCAATTAGCTTAAACTAAGGGCTTTACGGCCACAAATGGCGCCTGCTATCCATTTGCATCTGTGGTTTTTCCCATGATAGGCTAGCCCATCCATATCAGATTGTGAGCTTTGTGTTTTTTTTCTTCCTTTTCCCATGAAAATCTGTGCATATTTTCATGCACATTTTTCCAAATGTACGCATCGATGGTGTGCATCTTTGAAATGTATGCATTCTTCTCCCATCAATTAAAGTGAGTTTGTGTGCATTTTTCAAAGGTACACATTTTTTTCATGCACATTTTTCAAAGGTACACATTTTTTTCATGTACATTTTTCAAAGGTACACATTTTTTTCATGCACAGTTTTCAAAGGTACCCATGCTGTCAAATACATGTTGTTGTTGTTGTTGGTCCATGAATCATATTTGCAACCTCAGAAATGTACAGACTTTGACTGTAGATTGTGTCTGAGTCTGTGTTCGGTCCAGAAGGAACAAACCAGATAAATCCTGATCAAATATAAACTGAAATGAATTTCTCATACATCCCTAGTAACTGGGAACGTGGATTACAGCCAGCAGCACATGAACAAAGCTGTTGATCATCCTGACTGGTCACCAATAGGTAGACACCGTGTCTACTTTTGGGGAACATACATATCTCAATGGAGGAACACATGCTTTGCAGGCAAATGGTCCCAGGTAGTGCTCGGATTAAACCTCCAGGTAGGGCTGGGAAAGATTTGCAAAGAGCCGTTGCTAGTCAGCATAGGCAGTAGTGATCTAGATGGACCAATAATCTGACTCGGTGTAAGGCAGTTTCCTATGTTCCTATGAATAACAGCTTTCATTGCATCTCAATACAGTATCTATCAGTGGAGGCTGGCGACTTTGATTTTGGTGGGGCTAAATTCCACCCTGGTTTTCAGTCAAAACCAGCCAGAACTCTAAATCAGCTATCCAAGAGGCTGAACCCTCTCCCAAAATAGGTTCTGCACCTTGGATAGATGCTCCAGAGTTTTGGCTGGTTCTGACTGAAACCCAGCATGGATTCACAGTTCCACTGAAATTGGAGCCACCAACCTCCACTGGTATCTAGTATCACTACAACACAGCAGCCTGTCTTGACTAATACTACACTAGTACTGTTGCGATCAATTGTACAACTGCCCTTTTTAATGAGAAAGACTGTATGTTGCTTATAGAACCAGGGGAGAGAACTACTAGGAATGCATGTTACCTTTTAATCCATATATTAACAGAGACTGGGAAGAGACCATGTGGCTGAGTCATCTGTGATGGTTCGGTGATGCATTGCATGCTATAGCTTCACCAAAATATACTTCGGACTTATAAATCATCATTATTAAAACCCGTCTCAAAAATTAAAAGCTTAGAGCCCACATACAGAGATAGTCTTTGGGTTGCCAGAGAGAACCAATTATCGTCATATAAAATAAATGCACACCAGTAGAAACAACATGCAGAGCTTCTTAAGGGAGGAGAGATGACAACAAGCTATCCATGTGCTGGCCATAGCAGCTGTGTTCTGTTTTTTTGCCATGTGCTGGAGCTCCAAAGGTAGCCATCTGGTGACCCACAGAATTCAGACCTGAGCCAACAATGCCATTGTCTTGCACAGACTCCCACGAAGCCACATTTTTGCAGTAATGGCATCCAAAGGAAAGGTTTCAGCACCCCCTTAGAAAGGCTGAAAAGGCTGCCCATTTCTGCTTTAGCATATAGAAACGTTTCTTCCTTGAGACCTGAACCTCCCAGGTTCTATGTTTCTGTAGTTTTGACTTCTCACTCCAATTTTCCTCCTCTTTCAAATTCAGCAGAAGGGTGATAAAAGGGAGATTTATCTGAACAAATAGTTCAATGGCAGGCATACCTTCTAGAAATGGTACTTGTCCATTTGTTGCTGCTTTAACTAGTGTGGTGCATATCTAAACATCCAGTTAGGATTTTGATAGGATAGGATTGTGCCCTCACCACTCAGAAGCCCCTGAACCCAGAAGCTTCCAAATTTCCCATGCAGGCCCAGCCCTACCATTAGGCAGAGTGAGGCAGTCGCCTCGGGCAGCAGATGCTGGGAGGTGGCAGCAAGGTGTTGGAGGAGAAACCTGTGTGCCACATGGCCTGCCTTGCACCCCTTAAGCTACACTGCTGTCTTCCAGTGAGGTAGAGGATGCTGTCCCATTGCCAATGTCAAAGAAAGATTCAACTGCCAGTCCAGTTGGCTTTTGTACATGGAATGGGAAGGGATGCCATCTTGTCCTTCACCTCAGGCAGCAAAGTGTCTTGGACCGGCCATGTTCCTATACCCTGCTGGACTGAAACCGGCAGGGTGGGAGGAGCAGCAGAGGAAATCTTTGCCTCCCCATTTGCCATCTTGGGGGATTTTTGCTTGATGGGCTTTTTAGCCTGTCTAATGATGACATTTTGGAGGGAGGGGAAGGAGACTGGAGGAGGCTCTGGATGAATCATATCCTGGCCTCTCTGGTCTCCTCCCCTTCCCACCCACTGGAATGCCCCCTTTCCTCCTCCTCCTCCTCCTCCTCCTCCTCCTCCTCCTCCTCCTCCTCCTCCAAGATTGCTCTTCTGATCTCAGAGAGGCAGCCGACATAGTTCTCTCCATGCCAGCTGTGAGGGGGATGGGTCTAGTGTCAGATCTCCAACTCCCCCTTCCAAGGTCAGAGTGCTGTCTCTATTTATTTATTTATTTATTTATTTATTAAATTTATTAATCGCCCATCTGACTGGTCACCCAGCCACTCTGGGCGATGTACAACCCACCAAAAAACAATTTAAAACAATAAAATTTTACCATATTTTTTTTTTTTTAAATACCCTAACCCACCCCAAATGCCTGCCTGAACAACCAACTAACCTCAGAGGAGTTTCCCAAGCCATCCTATGGTCCCTGGGACACTCGCTCAGCAACCACAGGATAGCTCTCTTAACACAGTAAGTTTGTGGATACATTGAGCAGTTACAATTTGTCACATAGACAAATATAATGCCTAAAATGGACAATGATAGTAGGACGAAGTTCCACTGTGAACACAGGCATGGCAGCAGGTCATGAATGCCAAGTCCAGCCATTGCATTTGCTCATGAGAGGGCACGTCCCTGTTTGCAGGGACGCAACCAACAACGGTGTAGATCTATTCATGAATTAAATGTATATTCCACCTTTCCACCAAAAATGGTGCTCAAGGTGGCTAACAATAATAAAATGCAAATTAAAAACAAAATCATAATTAAAGCAAAACACAAAAACAAAACAATTAAAAACACAACTAAAACTCAACGAAGACTGAAATAGACAGCAGGCAACCAGTTAAAACTAGGGATGCTGGAGAAATTCGAGATGGACTAAAATGAGCTCGGATTTCTAAGAATCCATCCTGTGGAATCTGCTGTGGAGTGACCCCCTCAGGCTGCGCAGAGTCCGTGGAATTTCGGATGTTTTTTTTTTTTTTTTTACTTTCCTGACATTTATGCATATAAATTCGTAGGAAAATACATAGGTTTCTGCTGAGGAAACATTGAATGGAATGGGGGAAAATACGTTAAATGTTACATAAAAGGTAAAAGTGTCCCCAACCAGTCGTGTCCAGCTCTAGGGTGCGGTGCTCATCCCCGTTTCTAAGCCGAAGTGCCAGCGCTGTCCGAAGACGCTTCTGTGGTCATGTGGCCAGCATGACTGAACACCGAGGTGCACGGAACGCTGTTACCTTTCCCGCCGAAGCGGTACCTATTTATCTACTTGCAATTTCTTGCTTTCGAACTGCTAGGTTGGCAGAAGCTGGGACTGAAGACGGGAGCTCACTCCGTCACGCAGCACTCGGGTCTCAAACTGCTGACCTGCCGACCTTCCAGTCTGCAGTTCAGCGTCTTAACCACTAAGCCACCGCGGTCTCTTAAATGTTACATACTCAGGTAAATTATGTAAGTACTTACATAAATACTTACATAATTATTTGCATATTTTTTTGCATGATTAAAAAAATATTTGCATCTGTCTGTGGGCGGACAATGGAACAAAAGGTGCCTGACAATCCACGAATCACCGATGGAGCAGATGTTACACAGTTCGTACATCCCTTGTTAAAAACCCCTTCAGAAGCAGTCTAGGTTACATGCCAAAGGCCTGCCTGAATAAAAATGTCTTTGCCTGATGTTGGAATGACAATAGAGAGGGGACCAACCTAGCCTCCCTCAGCAGGAAGTTCCAGAGCCTAGGAGCAGCCACTGAGAAGGCCCTGTCTTGTGCCCCCACCAAACATGCTTCGAATGGCAGTTGGACGAAGAGAAAAGCTTCCCCCAAGGCCAGGATCTCTTCTCGATCATCCCAGAATGCAGGACATGGAATAATGGGCTCAAGTTCCAGGAAGCCAGATTCCAGCTGAACATCAGGAAAAACTTCCTGACTGTTAGAGCAATACAACAATGGAACCAATTACTTAGGGTGGTTGTGGGTTCTCCCACACTGGAGGCATTCAAGATGAGGCTGGATAGCCATCTGTTGGGAATGCTCTGACTTGGATTCCTGCATTGAGCAGGGGGTTGGACTCGATGGCCTTGTAGGCCACTTCCAACTCTACTATTATTTATTTATTTATTTATTATTCATTTATTACATTTGTATCCCACCTTTTTTCCTCCTTAAGGAACCCAAGGCAGCGTACATAGTCCTCCTCCTCCACTTTATCCTCACAACAACAACCCTGTGAGATGGGTTGGGCTGAGAGTCTGTGACTGGCCCAGTGAGCTTCCATGGCCAAGTGGGGACTAGAACCCATATTTCCTGACTCCCAGTCCAACACTCTAGCCGCTATACCACACTGGCATATTCTATGATTCTCTGATCTTAAAACCAAGGCAGGCTCATATGGGAGAATATGGTATTTCAAATAACCTGGTCCCAAGTCTTATAGGGCTTTATAGGTCATAACCAGCACTAAACTAATACCTAAAGGAACGGCTCCTTTATCTGCCCCCTGGGGCCTCAGAAGTCATCAGGTGAGGCCCTCCTTTGATAGTCCTGGTCATCTGAGGCTAGGCAGATGGCTCTTAGAAACAGGGCTTTCTCTGTCATGTTACCCACTTGTGTTTTTCAGGAAACATGTTACAATGCTTTTTGTTCAGACAGGCTTTTGTGACTGCTGAATATACACCATTACAGATTAGCTTTATCCTGCTGACTTGGTGCATGTATTCTTGTGATTTCAAATGTCCTTAATACTAAGGCACTTTCTGTGGTGTATCATAGCTAAAAAGGCATTTAAAAATGGATAAAGTGGACCTTATTAATATATTTATTTATTACATTTCCCCAATAACTAAAGGTTAGCTGAGTGGGTTACATGATGGGAAAAACCAACAACAGTACACAATAAAACCAACAATTTTCTGAGCACAGGAAATGCAGTATAAAATATATAAACACAGCCATTCCAGCACTCTGTAGGCAAATCTAAACTATAAAACCTGGAAAATAAAATCTAAAATGCCAAGAAGAAAAAGAATGTCTTCAGTTGGCACCAAAAAGATAACAGTGTAAGTGCCAAGAAAGCTTTCATATGGAAGGAATTCCATAAATGGGTTGCCACAACCCAAAAGGCCCTCTTTCTGGTAGCCACCTGTCTAACTTCATTCAGCAGGGCACCCAGAAGAGTGTATTGATTTGGCCCCATTCCTTTGGCTCACAGATTTTCAGTATAGGGCTGCCTGGCTGTGTGCTCAGGATTCACTTTTCACCTTTACCTCCCTCATTGCAAATGACAAGCTTCTCACCCTGCCCCGCCCCCACTGATTCTATCATCTCCCACATCTTTCCTTGTTTTATTTAACAGCTTTGTTAGTTGTTATTCAGCAGCCAGAAAAAAAGTGATTTGATGCGGCTTGTCTTATTGCTGGGGCCACGTTGACCTGCATCTTTCACTCTCCCTCTGTCTCTCCTTAGCCAACGGCAGTAATAAGAGCTCAACAGTTCTGAAAGCGATCAATTCAGAGATGGTGTGGGGCAATTACCTATCCGGATGGCTCAGAATACTTCCAGAAAGAAAGAAAGAAAGAAAGAAAGAAAGAAAGAAAGGGAGGGAGGGAGGGAGGGAGGGAGGGAGGGAGGGAGGGAGAGAGAGGGTTTGGCAGACTGTCCTCTCTTCTGCAGAGAGCTTTCTGTTTAGGGTAGGAAGAGATGGAAGACGTCCAGCCCCAATTCAGGAAGGAGGCAGTCAAACCCCCAAAGAGAAAGGAATAAACAAATAAAGATACAATAACAGTAGAGATAATGACAACAGCATGGGTGGCGTAGGTCAGGGATAAGTCCAAGCCCCTTGAGATGTCTGACAGCTCCGATTCTGAATCAGAGTTGGAACAGCTCGATCAGAGCCTGGCGGAGGGATCTTCAGTAAAGAGCGAAGATGCTGGGGCAGATTCCTCCGAAGGCCTTGACAAACAGATGGTCCAGGCTGAGTCACTGCCCCCTCCGTCCACTGTGAAAGCTCACGTTTCCAAGGGGGAGGAAGAGAGGTGTGATTTGATAGATGCTAAGGCATGTCATAAAGCAAAGCAGGAAAAGTTAGGGGCAGGGCTCAGGTGCTCCAACAGGATAGCCACTCTTGGAAGCCATTGTAGGAGGGAGCCACCGTAAGGGAGGGGCATCACTGCGAAGCAAGTCTGGCTGTGAGGTTCATGCCCAAACTGTTGGCAACTTCACTACCCTACAGTTCATCTCCTCTAATTAGGGATCACAGATTAGTTGTTTAGGGCCTGAGGCAGTCTGAGAGCTTCCTGGAATCTGCATTTGTAGAAAAGCTGTCTTTAGCAACATTAAGTCATCTTAGCCTGAAACTTTGTCTCTTTGTGGTGTTGATTGTGAAGGGGAAGGACAATCCACTTCTGACAAGTAGGGCTGAGCCAAAAGTTTCTCTAGCAAGCTTTCTGGGCTTGAAAAGGGAAGCGTTCGGGGGATAATAAAAGCCCCACCCCGCTCATCTATTTCCCCCCGTTTTCACCTCCTGTTCATGGTCCTATTAGTAGTGGAACTGGAAACAAACCCTGTGAGGAAAGACTGAAAGAACTGGGCATGTTTAGCCTTGAGAAGAGAAGACTGACGGGAGATATGATAGTGCTCTTCAAGTACCTGAAAGGTTGTCACAGAGAGGAAGGCCAGCATCTCTTTTCGATCATCCCAGAATGCAGGACTCAGAATAATGGGCTCATGTTACAGGAAGCCAGATTCTGGCTGAACATCAGGGAAAACTTCCTGACTGTTAGAGCAATACGACAATGGAACCAATGACCTAGGGAAGTGGTGGGCTCTCCCACACTGGAGGCGTTCAAGACAAGGCTGGACAGCCATCTGTCAGGGATGCTCTGACTTGGATTCCTGCATTGAGCAGGGGGTTGGACTTGATGGTCTTATAGGCCCCTTCCAACCCTACTATTCTATGTTTCTATGACAGTATTCCTCACTGCTGCTCAGCACCTTTTTTCTCCCACACAACACCAGAGCAAAGGCTGGAAGCATTGTCCTCACTCTGATTTGGCTTCCAAAATCTCATGTGGCCAGATCTCATGGCTATGTGATGTCACATCATGAAGCTAAATCCAAGTGAGGGGAATTTTCCCTCCTCTCGCTCTGATGTCATATTAGTAATGCTGAAAGACACTGAAAAGTGCAGGCACCACTTGTAGTAAGTGGGGAGAACACTTTACCCCCCAAAGTGAATGGGATCCACTAAAAATGGCTTTGGCTTCAGGATTGCTTGGTGTGCATATCTGCAGAGGCAGGTCTTAAGCCTCCTCAAGCCATTCATATGGTATGAGGTGATGTCTTATACTGAAACCCATTTTTTCCCATTCCTTTACCAACGTGGCTGCCACCTCCTCCAGAACTGCTCTCAACTAAACCGGGAACATGAACAGCCTTACATCCAAGATATTGGATGTAAATATGCTATGTAAATATTGCCCGGCTGCTCAGAAAGTGAGTCATTCTTTGCTTGCTTGCTTGATGCTCGCTCTCTCTCTTAAATTCCCAGTCCAAAATACACACACATGTGCGCATGCACACACACACACACACACACACACACAGAGGGAGAGAGGTCCAAATATCTTCTAGCATTAATCTCCTGAGCTTATGTCAGTGCTTCTTATACTTCCTGAACATTCCCTCCCATTTGGCCCTACCCAAGTCAGTTCTAATCAGTTACATTTGTGATCATGCTGAGATTTTCATATTTAGCTGTATGCAACCTGATGTTCCACGTGAGAATTTCTGGATCAGGGCACTAATGCAACACTGGCCGTTCATCAAACATCTACCTGGTTTTGCTGAAGCTTCATTGTTTTATTAATTTGACACATTTACATCCCACTCATCTTGCTTGGAAGTATGTTCGATACTCGATGAAGCAGCACCAGAAGGTGAACTTCTATTTCTTTTTTTTAGTACAACAGTCTTGGAGTTGTAGCTGAGAAGCAGGGCTGAGACAATACTTTGAGTTCATGGGCCCCAGACACAAAATTCAAATAGTTCAGACACAAAATTCAAATAGTTCTAACACTAATCTTTCAAGGATTGGGGGAGCTGGGGAGGCAGAATGTCCAAGTGTCAGCATCATCAAATCATTGGGCAACTGGTGGCTATGTGTCCTACTTTGAAGAGGACTGCCCTCTGTTTGAAGGGCTGTCAGAGGATAGTCCTCTATTTATTTATTATATATTTATTATTAAATTTATTAATCGCCCATCTGGCTGGTCACCCAGCCACTCTGGGCGATGTACAGCATACAATAAAACAGTTTAAAACAATAAAATCCTACAATAAAACATTTTTTAAAATACCCTAACCCACCCCAAATGCCTGCCTGAACAACCACGTTTTTAATGCACAACGGAAGCTCATTAAAGAGGGGGCATGACGGAGTTCCCTAGGGAGGGAGTTCCACAGAGTGGGGGCCACCACAGAAAAGGCCCTCTCCCTCCTATTTGAAGATGTCCTCTGTTTGAAGGGCTCTCCAGTCCAGTTTAAAGATAAAGAAGTATAAGAAGGGAGATCAAGGGCCATGAAGTGACCCATCAACTTTCATTCCATCACTAGAGAGATGTAGATGTGTAGAAAGAGGCTTGCCTGGCACTTACACTGTGCTCTTTCTGGCACCAGGTGAAGCCCTTTTTTATTTTCCCAGGCACTTTAGTCTTTTAGCTCTGTTGTTTTAAATCTGTTATTGTATTTTAAATCTCTGTATTTCTGCTAAGTTTTATTTGGGGTTGTACTTTTATACTATAGTTTTAAACTTTTACATGTCATATTTATTTTATGATGTATTTTGTGGTTTTAATTGTTGTGAACTGCCCAGAGAGCTTCGGCTATTGGGTGGTATAGAAATGTAATAGATAAATGAATAATAAATAAGTAAATGTAATTCTACCTTGTTAAAGGATGGATGAAGTAAACATCTTCCCAAGGTTCCCTCCTATCCAGCCAAAGTCTCATTGGAAGCTCCCTTTGTTCCTGGGATCATAAAGATAGCCAGAGTTTAACTTTTTAAAAATGATGAGTTCTGTGGCTCAGTTTCGCCCTCAGGGGCCTGGAAATCCTGTTCTTTCATTCTGAGTAGGTAGAGAAAAAGATGGTAGCTAGAGTAGGTAGAGAAAAAGATGGTAGCTACTGAGTGGGGAAGGAAAGGCACTCTGCACATACTGTCCCAGGACTCCATCCTGGTGTTGAGAACAAATTCCAAGTCTGAGCCCAGACCCAAGTTGAGCCCTGGACCAAGCACCTATGCCCTTCCATATGAGTCAGTCCCTCTTGATTGCCCACAAAAAGTGAATGAAAGCTTCATCCCATAAAGCAGGGGTGGGCAGAAAGCAGATCTCCAGATGCTTTGGATTTCAACTCCCAGCATTCTTGACCATTGGCCATGCTGGCAGGGACTTCTGGGAGTCAAAGTCCAAAACTTCTGGAGATCTACCTCTGCCATAAACCATGAAGCTAACAGAATGACTATTCCAGTCTTACTCAACCTGGTGCCCTCAAATGTGTTGGGAATGCAACTAGGGATGTATGGATTGTGTAAAATCCATTCCATCTGTGTTTCACAGATTGTCAGGCACCACTCATTCTGTCGTCTGCCCATCACATTTTTTGCTTCTGAACTTGCACAAATGTGCATGTGCGAAGATGTGCAATTCCCCCCAAATGCGGATTTTCACTCTTTAGCCTATGGGGGAAATGCACATTTTGCGGTGGGGTTTTTATTTTGCATATTTTTCAGTGATGAAATTTGTGCAAAATTTGGGAAAGTTAGGAAACCAGTCCGCAAGTCTGTGGAATCTGCCTGGCAGGGGGAAAGCCAGTTCACTGAGGAATCAGAGGGTCAGATTCATGAAAATCTGAACTCATTTGGCTCCATTGCAGATTTCTCTGACATCCCTAGATGCAACTCCCATCATCCCCAGCTGGCAATTTATTTGTTTGTTTGTTTGTTTTTATTTCATTTCTATACTACCCAATAGCCGAAGCTCTCAATTTTTCAGTCTAACACATCTGGAGAGCACCAGGTTGGGGAAGTGATGGTTGAGAATTTTGTTTCAGTTTGGTTTTGTTAAGAATTTACCAAAATTCACGAAGTTCTTCGTATTCAGGACAAAAAGAACTTCAGATTAAAAAAAAAAAAAAGGACTGAATGTGGGAGAAACTGAAATGGAGAAATTCATCCATTCTGACCCAGAACTTTGAGTGCTTTGCTCTTAAAAGTCTGGCTTTGAATCTTTCTATATTCAACCATGTTAGTGCTGAATTACGGTTGCCACCTCTGTTTTCTGACAGGATCCTCCTGTTGAACAGCTATATGGCAGGCAGGTACAACATGGTCCTCTCCATTCTGGGAATAGTAGTCTGTCTGTCTGTCTGTCTGTCTGTCTTTCTCTCTCTCTCTCTCTCTCTCTCTCTCTCTTTCTTTCTTTCTTTCTTTCTTCATTCATTCATTCATTCATTCATTCCATTTCTCTACCACCCAATAGCCAAAGCTCTCTGGGCAGTTCACAAATCTAGGCGGTTGACAGTACCCATCCCATCTGGCTCATACAGATGGGTGAGAATTTTGTTTCAGGTCATTTTTTAAAAAATCAGAATGTACCAAAATTTGCGAAATGCTTCATATTCAGGAGAGAAAGAAGTTGAAATTTTAAAAATCCAAATGCAGGAGAAAGTGATGTTGATGGATTTACCCATCTGTAGTTGGGGAGGGCTGGACTAGAGATTTTTTTCCCTTGTTCCCACTCACACATGTACTGGCACACTCAGAGCTCACTGGTCTCAGCTGACCTCCCATGCCAAGAACAGGTAGTTTGAAATGGCATTTTTGATGAGCCAAAGCTTAGATTTCCAAGGCTTGGATATCAAAAGGCCCAGCCAGTTGTCTCTTGTCCTCCTCCCCTGCTGCTGCTGGAATCAAATGCCATCAGTGCCCTGGTGCATTTTTTATGAGCGATGCACTCAGTCGTATCAAGAAACACTGCAAACTTCCCGAGGGATGTATTAGCACAGCAGCTTCTCTCTCTCTCTCTCTCTCTCCCTCCCCCTCTCTCTCTCCCTCCCTCCCTCCCCCCTCCCTCCCTCTCTCTTTCACACACACACACACACACACATGCGCACACACACACACACACACACACACAGTGTCCCAAAGCCTTCAGCTTCACAGCAAGCTCTAAACTTTCCCGCTTCAGGGCCCAGACTAAATGTTTCCATTTATCCAAGTCAAAGCCGAGAGGGAGGGCACAGCAGCCAAGGCAGTGAGCGGCAGCACCCTGGGTTTTCTCCATCACTCTTTGAGCTGGTAATAAGATCCTGGAGTGTTGGGATATAAAAATACTGATACAAAAATAAAAGGGAGACAGCACTGGGAAAGATTGGTCCATAAAGCCATCATTGCCACTGTCTCACTTATGCTGCATTTCCACTTGTCCCATTAACCTAAAATATTGCTCATTGAACGTGATTTTTAATGGCCTTCTCCTTATTCTTTGGTTGGAAGAGGGCGGCGGGGAGGATATTCTTGCAGATGAAAGTGTTTGTATTATTTACCTTGGCTTTATAACTGCCCACACCCATCTTCCTTTCCTTCAGCACCTTCGATCATCCCTCTCAATTTCACGATCATCCTCCAGATTCTCATAATACAGCACTTTGGGGAGCCAAAAATCATTCTTGCTCCTATCAAAGCTGGCCCAGTGGCAGCAAATGAGATGTTCCGACACGGCAGCTTTGTGCTGCAGACTCATCTTTCAAATACCTAATGCTGCTTGTGCTTTGCATCAAATACCACCTTATGCACTTTTCCTCCAGTGTCCTTGGAGTTTGTGGCCTGAGTCTAAGTGAAAAGGAGGGGTGGTGGAATCACTCAGCAGGTTGGGAAAAAAACTTCCTGCTACTGATGAGAACACTAAAGGGGAAATGGTTGCATCAATTGCTACAGAAATTGCTGTTTCTGTATTACACCATCCTTCCTGCAAGGAGCTCAAGGCAGCGTACATATGTCTTCTCCTGTTCATGTATCTCCACAATAACACCATAAGGTAGGTTTGGCTGAGTGATGATGTCTGGCTAGGGATGTGCAAGTCAGCAAAACCCAAGTTCACCGAAGTACCCCGAATTCCATCTCGAAGCTCATTCCGACTCAAGCCCGTATGAGATTGTGAGCTTTACTATTTTTCTTTTCACATGAAAATGGGTGCATATTTTCATGCATATTTTTCAAAATGTATGCATCAATTGTGCACATCTTTGAAATGTATAAATTCTTCTTCCATTGGTTAAAGTGCATTTGTGTGCATATTTGAAATGTTCGCATTTTTTTCCATGCACATTTTTCAAATGTATGCATGCTCCAAAACGTAATTTTTTTTTGGTCTGCAAATCACATTGCAAACTTGGAAATGTATGGACTTCAACTGCAAATTGCATCGAAGTTCATGTTCAGTCTGGAAAGGTGAGAACTGGGTAAAACCTTATCAACCATGCTGAAATGAATTTCTCATACAACCATATGTCTGGCCCAAGGTCACCCAGTGAGCTTCATGGCTGAATAGGGATTTGGGCTTGGATCTCCCCAGTCCTAGTCCAAAGCTCTAACCACCACTGCATCATATAGGATGTCTTCCTGCACTGAACCCCTGGTCAATGAAGTATTTGTTTGCCTTCAACATTAGTTTGGCATTGGGTCATTCCAGAAGGCTTTGCTTGTGGGGATATCATACATATGCAGAGATCTGATGCCCTTACAACTTTGGGATGTGTTCTACACCTCCTATATTGGTGTAGTCACATGAACATTAATAGTTTAGAGTGGTTTCCTCTGAATTCCAAGCTTTGATTCAGTAACGTTCTATGATGGGCTTCAACATGTCCCTTCAGTTACCACTCCTGTCTTGGGATCTTCATTGTGTAATGTAACAGAATGTTTGGAGGAGGTCCAGAGAGACAGGGGTTTGGAGGGTTGAGTTTGAGAGCTAATGAACAAGGAAATATGAGAGACATGTGATCAGTCCTTAGAAATGGCCTAGGGCAGTGGTGGGAAACTAGTGGCATTCCCGACGTTGTTGAACTCCAACTCCCATCTGCACCAGCCAACATGGTTAATAGTCAGGAATGATAGTTATTGTGGTCCAGCACCATTCTGGCAGGCCACAGGTTCCCCATACTTCACCCAGGGACAGGATGGGATTGTTCTTCAGGAGGCACTTTAGAGACAGGGGATCTTGGAGACAAGAGGTTATGTCTAAGGTGCAGGTCAAAAACATCCAATAGGAGCCTGCAAAACAGGCATTTTATGTGCTGCTGGTGGGAGTAAGTATGGATGAGAAATCTGTAGGGTTCATATTTTTATGCAAGATTTCCTAATTCGTACCTCCCGGAACCAAACATGGACTCAAATGCAATTTGCGATGGAAAATCCAGACATTTCCAATAGGGATGCTGGAGAAATTCAAGGTGGACAAAAATGAACTCAGATTTCTAAGAATCCGACCTGTGGAATCCACTGCAGACTGACCTCCTCAGGCTCCACAGAGTCTGTGGACTTCCAGATCTTTTGTTTTGTTTTGCTTTTACTTTCCCAAAATGTACGCATATTTATTCATAGAAAAATATGCATGTTTCTGCTGAGACTGGTAAATATACTCCAGGAAAAGTTGAATGGAATGGGGGACAATATGCTAAATGTTACGCACGAAGGTAAATTATGCAAATTGTTGGGAACACTCTTACGAAATTATTTGCGTATTTTTCCACACAATGGGAAAAAAAATCAAATCTGTCTGGGAACAAATGATGGAACAAAAGGCAAATCCGCGAAACACAGATGGAGCAGATTTTACACAATCATTACATCTCTAATGTCCACTCTTATGATACCTTCCACAAAACAACAACAACAACATGTTTGATAAACTTATAGAACATGGAGGAAGGCTGAATTTCAAATATTTATTCAAAATTACCTTCCAAGTCTTTGGCTGAGAGACATGAATGAACTAAAAGCTGTAGCAGACCACTAACTATGAGCGAGCAAAGGGCTGGATGCACCCAATCTCGTCTGATCTTGGAAGCTAAGCAGGGTCAGCCCTGGTTAGTACTTGGATGGGAGACCGCCTGGGAATCAGGCTTCGTACACTGAGCAGGGGGTTGGACTTGATGGTCTTGTAGGCTCCTTCCAACCCTATGATTCTATGATACCATTGTAGTTCTAAACCACCATCCAGCACTAGTATCCCCCAAATTACCCCATGATCATGCACCATCAACAATTCCTTTAGCTCTTGTTCCCTTTCTTTCTTTCTTTCTTTCTTTTTTTATGGATTGCCAGTTAAAATAAAAATCAAGCCCATGGTGGTCATAGTTTAGAAGAAATGGTCAGTGAACGCTTGTCTCCTTCTTTCACTATTCCTGCTCCAGCCATCAGCAGGGAAGTAAAAGCCTTGGGGGTATTTTCTTTTCTTTTTTTTAAGTGAACTATAAAAGTTGAGCCTTGGATTACTGACAGGAAATGCTTGATGAATAGTCTTGGCTTGAGTGATAAACTCCAATATCAGAAAGTAAATCTAGTGGAAAAGAAAATCTACCTATCATTCTCACTCACCACTGCAAAGGCCATATTGACAGCTGGGATTTATTTTCTTAATTCTGAGCATTTACAACTCCCTGTGCCTCCCTCCAACCATTACCAACCTACCTAACCAACACACAAATTCTCCTCCACTTCTTCAACTGGCAAAATCTGACCTTTAATTCCAAAGTAAATATCATCCTGTGGTTTTCCTTCCCACCTATGTTTGTCCTTTTCCCTACCCATAAAATGCAAAGCAGTGCATACACTCTATGTCCTTTGACCAAAGTCAAACAGAAGTATGCCTGAATGCAGACTGCGACAGCAAACTACTTCCTTGACCCACAAAGTTTTGTGTGCATTGAGAAGCAGAACTGTTTCAACACAGTTCTGAGTGGGAAGACAGTTTCTAAGGAAGGATTTCCCCAAAAATTCTCCTCTCCTCCACCAAATTTCTCCTTGGATTTTGGATTCCCTGGTCTCATTTCTGAACCCTAACTGACCCATTAGGAGTTCTCAATTGTTCCATGTTTTATTACCAAATTTTTATGGAATGTTGAAAATATGTAGAAAAGAAAAAAGTATTAAATTGTTTTTCATTCATCATAGCTCCTAGCCTCTGTGTCTATCCTTTTGAAATTTTGCAGGTCATCTGCCTAGGGATTCTTCTGTGATGAATGATATTTTCATAGCAATTGCCCTCCCCAAAAAACTCATGGGGGGGAGAGACAAATCACATTCCTCCCACAAAAACCATTGCACCTATCCTTCTGAACTGTCTGAGTACCTCTATGCTGTATGCTGTTTTCATAACCAGTGCCCACAAAGAACATTAGTGCATCCTTTTTCTGGAAATCCCCAAACTGTAAAGCCTGCTCTTGCACAACCCCCCTGCACCTGTTAATCTAAAACTTGGCAGGCTTGTACACAATTTGAATTTCTGCAGAGGGCTCAGTGCTCACTTAAATGGGAATCAATAGCACTGGAGAGGACCCAGTCTTCAGTTAATCAAGCACTGGAAAATCTGGGCACAGTAGAAAATTTAACTGCACCCTGATAGCCCTACATGATTTGCCTCTACATGCACTCTCTGCCTTCTCCCTCCTCTCATGGGTGTCTGCACTGGCATGCCTTCCAAAGCATAGTATCCCAGTTCCATACGACAGGTGGCTAGCTTCCAGCAGAACACCTTTTATGATTCTATGAACCAAAAATGTCTCCAGGAAACCTCATCTGCTGGAAAGCCAAGAGGAGTGAATTGGAAATGTGCCAACTAATCATTTCCTGCTTGGGAGATACTCCTTCAAATTTAGGAATCATTCCCAATTGGAATCAGCCACCTTCTGCTTGTATTAACAACCCCAAATGCAATATTATATACATTTCAGATTAATAAATGAAACTTGGCAAGTTTCATTATAACAAGTTATATCCAGTCTCTTCCACCTGAAGGTCACTTACATAATGCCATACGTGTGTGTGTGGGGGCGCACACACACATTACTGGATTCCTCCCGCCCCCAAATGGAGATAGCATAAGATTTCTAACAAATCACTACAGCCTCTGAAAAGTGGAAAGCTGACAAAAAAATATGCTGGGTAACCACAAATATGCTGGGTAACCACAAATATTAATATTGGTACAGATAGGGAAGTCTGTCGTGGAGAAATCCAGCCCTTTTTCAGCCTGATGGATTCCCGTGGTGCCGCTGACTCTTGTATTTGTGAGCCAAGCCAGGAGGTTGTGTCCGAACTCCAGGAACTTTTGGAGGGTTGTGTGGGGGGAAGTTTGCGTGAAAAGCAATTTGTGCAAATTGGAGCCACAGTTTGTGCAATTTGTGCAAAATATGGTTGAATTTGCATAATCTGTGTAAATTGTGACTGTAATTTGCACAAATTGCTTTGCACAAATACTAATAATTAACCCACCTGCCACCCAAAATCTGTGAGCTGGCCCAGCTCAATACAGATCGAATCATGCCAGCTCGTAGGAAAGTGAGCTGAAGTCCAGAGGGCCAAGCTGGCTAAAACTTGGCAAGCTTCACCCCCTTGACAGATTCCTCTAACATCCTTAGGTATGGCTGAGCTGAAAGGGTGTCTGTATGGATGTTTTCCAGACATTTTTGTCAGCATAGAAGAGCCCAACCATCCTTCTTTCAGCACCCCATCTCCCAGTGATTGCTTTATCTACCTCAAAAAAAATGTCCTCACTTTAAATGGGCTTCACTTGTCTTCAGTGATTTCAGGATGGAACCAAATATGATAGAATGTGGAGTGCAGTGATGTCATAATGTTCAATGTGTGATCTTTGACTGGCTGGGATCATTTTAAGATGGAGAAAGAACCGAAGAATCAGAAGTGGGGAACCTTTTTCAGCCCAAGGATCAAAGTCAATGTGTGGGTGGGGACTGCACAGAAGCCAGGAAACCACCAAAGAATTGGTGGTTGGAGGAAAAGGGATGGGAAAAGGGGAAGGAGGCATGATCAGCTGGGGAACTCCAGGCATAGTCTGAAGGCACATGCGACAGCCACTGTGCTGAAGCTAAGCAGGTCTGGGTGTGGTCAGTACTTGGAGGAGAGACTGTCTGGGAACCACATGTAGTCACCCTGAGTTCCACAATGGAAGAAAGGTGGGATATAAATGCAATAAAATAAATAAATAAATAAATAAACCCAGGGGGGAGGGGCAGATTGGGATCCCAGGAGAGCTAGATTTGTCCTTTGCGCCTGAGGTTCCCTACCTTTGCCTTGCATGAAGGGGTGTGCAAGGCAGCAGCCAAGAGTGGAAGCAATGGCAATGAATAGCTCCCCCACAAGGTTTTTTAAAGGAAAAGGTGGGGAAAAGGTGGCCACCCCAAATGCAATACATTCAACTCAAAGACCAAAAGTGGAGAACATTTAGTATGGCAGTATATTACATTTGTCATCTGAGGTACACTGGCAGCTTGGACAAAGAAGGATTAACTCTTTTCAGTTTATACAAGCATTCCCGTCTGGTGTCCCTGTGCAGTCAAGCCATTGACTGGCAGTTTACAGTTCTGAAATACTGACTCCAGCATTTATAGACAAAAAAGTTTCGGATTTCTTGTGTAGGGCTCTATATCCTTCTAGAAGACAAGGAGTCCATTTGACTTTCAGATATCAACCCTCTCATTCTTCTTCTACCTGGCAAAACACCTTTTTTCATCATGAGCCTTGTCCCATTCCTGCCAGTGGGAGTGGCCAGTGAGGCAGTGGAGCTGCCTGTCAGAGCCAGGAACAGGCCTCTAGGCAAAGTCTCTTAGATAACAAGGGAGCTGTCCCCCTACATAGCTAGAGCTAGGATTAGGGATGTCTTTCCCTGGGAAATCTGCTTCTATTTTGGCCTGATGGAGCTCTGCGGCATGTGTGACTTGCTTTGCATCTGCAAGCCAAGTTGCAGGCTGTTCCCCCAACTCCAGGAACTTCTTTGGGCATTTTTTTAAAGAATCTGCAATTTTGTGAAAATATCTGAACCATTTATACAAAATATGGCTACATTTGTCCAAATTATGCAAATTCAGCTATAATTTGCTTAATTGGCACAAACACGGCCGTCATTTGCACACATTTGAGCACAATTTGCACAAACTTGACCATAATTTGCACAAATTCGGTCATAATTTACACAATTTGGCTGTAATTTGTGCAAATTGCTCAGAAATTTGTGCAAATTGAAGAACCTTTCCAACAAAATGAAAGAAAAATTGTGTAAAATTCCAAGAAAATCCACAAACTGGCCTGACTCACTGCAGATTGAGTCGGGTGTCACAGCAGGAACTGAAACAAAGTCACCTGGGCCAAGCCTAGGAAAACTCATCAAACTCCATCCCCCACAAATGGATTTCTCTGATATCCCTAGCTGGGATCTAGAAGCAAGGAGCTGATGAGAAACTGTGTTGCACCAGCACAATCCAGCTAGCAAGTAAAATGATTTATTCCTGTCCCTGATGGCCCATTCCTTTCTGGAACATCAATGGCCCCATGGTCCAGAAGCTATTTGGGTTCATTATTCCTCCCCCTGACTCAGGCTCAGAGGTAGGAAAATCTCATTTTGACAGCTGTGCACTGTGCCTTCTGGCCTGGACTTCAGCTCTGACTTATTGCTGACTGTGTTCCTGGGGTCTTTGGAGTAAATGTATGAGGGCTGGATTTTGGATGTATCAAACACCCCCACCCCCGGCAATTGTGCAGATTTCCCAGAGGGGATACGTTCTAATGCTCATATCCCAGGATCCCCACGAGGATATGCCAGATACTCCTGGCCCTTGCAGCTACTGGGACCTGTGATGGAGTGATCCTCCACAGCTAAGATCATGGGCTCCACACCGGAGTGCAAGAAACATAGGAAGCTGCTGTATGCCAGATCAAGCTATTTGTCCTTCAAGCCCAGCATTGTCTACTCTGAGTGGAGGAGGTTCTACAGGATCTTAGGCAAATGACTTTCCTATTACCTGCTTCCTGATCCAAGATTCAAACTGGGACTAGGAATGACAGAGTAATCCTTTTGAGGGGTGGGGTTTGATGTGTTTTCTTAGATTTAGCCCCCTGGACTTCATTTCAGTTCCTGCTGTGGCACCTGACTTGATCTGCAGTGAGTTGGGCCAGACCACTGATTTTTTTCCATGAGTTTTGCCCATTTTTCCCTGCAGGTTCTGCAATTTGCACAAATTTCTGAGCAATCAGTGCAAATTACAGCAGAATTTGTGCAAATTTGGCCATAACTCATGCGAATTGCTCAGAAATTTGTGCAAATTGCAGAATCTGCAAAAAATATGCAGGAAAAAGTTCTCAGAGTTAGAGGAACAGCTTGCAGTTTGGCTCACAAACACGAAGCCGTGGAACTCCATCAAGTCAAAAAAGAACCATATTTACCAGCAACAGACATCCCTACCTAGGACCTTTTGCAGGCAAACACGAATTCTACCACTGAGGTATGGACCCCTCCCCACCATGAGTCAGGCTTCAGTTTGTGGGGAATAACAACCTCAACCAAATCATCTCTCTCCCTATTTGATAGTCCCACTGCCTCAATAGTTACTGTAAGTATTGGCATTCTCAAAATCATTTCATTTCTGCATGTCAATTTGCAATAAAATAAAATCCTGTTGCTCTATCTAGAAAAGTTTGTTGTACTTAAAGAATTCTGATAAAGAAAAAAAGTTTGGATGTCCTTTGTGACACGCAAATCCTTGCAGCTGAGAAACAAAAGGGGGGACGGACCAATCTGAGTACAATGTATGTGAGATGAATAGGGAATATGGAGTTTTTAACTGTAGAGGAGTTTTATCACTGCAGTGGTATAAGTAACAGGACAGAAATTTATTGGGAGATGATTTGCACTGAACTACTTAACTGTCTTTAACTGTTTGCAATGAGACCTTTGGCAGATCATGGATCTGCTGGAGGGCAGAACATGACATGACTAAAATTGAAAAATGCTAATGAGAAAACCAGTTTGGCTAAAAACTCACTGAAATGTTATTACAAGCTTATAATAAAACTCTTGGACTACAAGGGACAGATTGCAGTATAGAGGTTTGGCAGAGAAATGGCAAGGTATAGTTAGCAACTGGTGGCATTTATGTGACAATGACCTTTGGGATCATGTTCAGAGATGCTACTTATTCATCTACACTTTGAGTTGGGTAAGTGGTAATATAAGCTGTGTGAACAGTCCTACAGGGCCCACTTCACATATTTCATTTTTCAGGCATGGGTATTAGTATGAAGTTTGGGGAAAGGATATCTGAAACACTGCCTCTTCCCCTTTGAATCTACCCATATGCTGAGATCACCTTTGGAGGCTCTGTTACATGTCCCACCACCAAAAGACTTTCAGGTGGTGGGAATGCAGGACATGGCAGCACCCGGTTATGGAATTCTCTCCCAAGGTAGGTTAGATTAGCCCTATCCCAGAAGACTTTTAAAAACATTTTTATTCATCCTGGCTTTTAGAAGCTTTTAATTTTTCTCCCCATAGTAACCCATGGCTGTGAGAGCTGGACCATAAGGAAGGCTGAGCGAAGGAAGATAGATGCTTTTGAACTGTGGTGCTGGAGGAAAATTCTGAGAGTGCCTTGGACTGCAAGAAGATCAAACCAGTCCATACTCCAGGAAATCAAGCCAGACTGCTCACTTGAGGGAAGGATATTAAAGGCAAAACTGAAGTCCTTTGGCCACATAATGAGAAGACAGGATACCCTGGAGAAGATGCTGAGTGATGCTAGGGAAAGTGGAAGGCAAAAGGAAGAGGGGCCGACCAAGGGCAAGATGGATGGATAATATTCTGGAGGTGACGGACACGACCTTGGGGGAGCTGAGGGTGGTGACGGCCGACAGGAAGCTCTGGCGTGGGCTGGTCCATGAAGTCACAAAGAGTCGGAAGCGACTGAACGAATAAACAACAACAATTTGAGTTCAAAGGTTTTAAGTGTACTTTTCTTAGTTTTAATACTGTTTATCATATAAATGCTTGTGGTCCTTGTTAGGGCCAACAGGTGGCATAGAAATGTTTTAGATAAATAAAAATAAATAAAATAATGTAGCATTCATATGAGATGTGGATTGTTCTTGTTGTTCTTGTAAAGCTGATGGCCCAGAGAGAACCAGTCACTCTGCCAATGAAGTTCCATAACTTCTTGAATGTGCAATAAACACACATTTTTCAGGAAATCTGTGAGCCACAACACACATATCCCACAGAACACATACACTAACTCCTGCAATCTCCCAGTTCACCCCAAAGCCTCTATCCAGCACCAAGACACAGAGCTCGGCAGAAAGCATGGTTTAATTATTTGCTCCTCTTCATTATGTTCTTCATGCATCCTTCATTTCATGCTTTGTTGTTGACTCACCCACATTTAAGGCATTTTCAAAGGAACACTTTGTAGCACAATAAATGTAGAGTTGTTACTATTCTGAGGTGTGGAATCCAGATATGATTCCTTGATGAAACACTTTTGTTGCAGGGATATAATTCCCCCATCCCCCAGCACTCAAAACAGTAATACTTTATCACTTGGAAATGTAACTAATTTCCCAGCTAGAGCTCCCATTGCTATGCCAATGCTGTGTGGAATGTGGTAATGTGAGTTTCCACATTGGATAGTGCTTGTGACACCACTGGTAAAAATAAGTGAAGCTGCTGCTTTGTAATGCATGCACCATTTGGTGACATTTTCATTTTTAAAAAACATATCCTTAGGCTAAAATCCTAATGCAAATAGGGATGTTAGAGAAATCCACAGCGGATTCAAATGAGGCTGGATTCTTTGGAATCTGGCCTCCGGAATCCATGGCGGGACGGCCCCACTTACCTCCACTCCAGGAGGATTCCATGCGGAATGGCTCTCGGCTGCTTGCTTAACCGGAGCCATTTGCCTCTGCGCCAATCGCCTTTTTTTTTTTTAAATGGCAATCAGCAGGATGTGCCCATAGACTTATATGCAAAACAGAGCCATGAATCTTGCGTATAAGTCTATTTTTTTAAGCAACATGGCGATCGGCGCGGAGGCGAATGGGTCAGGTAAGTGTCCCTCAAGCTGGGCGGCTCTGTGAAATCCTTGAGGAGTGGAGTCACTCCGGAGGATTTGGGGGGGGAGGAATGTATTGCCTCCCTCCCCCCAGGTGGATTTCCCACCGGAACGGATGGTGGGGAATCCGTGCATCCCTAAATGCAAATTTACCTAAGTATTTACTAGGGGTGTGTGAGAAATTCAATTGAATTCAGTTGTGCCCAGAATTCATACAGTTTGCACCTCATACAACCAAACATGGACCCGGAGCAACCTGTGATCAAAGTTCGTACATTTCTGAGTTCACAATGCAACTTGGAGAACACAAAGCAATGTGTTCAAAAACTGGTGAGATTTCAAAAACACTTCTGAAAATATACGTACTTTTGGAAAATGAGCACAAATACACTTTACTCAATGGGAGGAAAATCCATATATTTCTACAAAGGCATATGAATTTTCGAAAATGCACATGAAAACACACACTTCTGTGCAAAAAGAAGGGGAGAAAGCTCACAATCTGATATGGACATGAGTCAGAATGAGCTTCGAGGTGGATTTCACAGAATGTCCAACAGCTCAGGTATTGCTGCTCTGCACATCCCCAGTATTTACCAGAGTGAGACTTGCTTCCAAATTGATATGATTAGGCTTATGAATAAATGCTAGGGGCTCAGTGGTCCCCTGACAATCCTGCTACCATCTTGGAGTACTCATCAGGGCTGGCCAAAGGCACTGTCTAGCCTCAGATGAAGGGCAGGATAGCACCCCCTCCCAGAGCCATGCACAGAAGCCAATAGGACTGGCAAGTGAATCTTACTTCAATAGCGTTGACAGAATAGTGTCCTCCACCACATCTGAGTGCAGCAGGGTCATTTAGGGGATGCAGGACAGGGTGTGTGTCACACACAGTTCTATCCTCCAAAAGAGGAGAATTGCCCAGGGCTCAGGAGGAACAGCCAAAGTGCCTACTGTTGCCCCCCCCCCCAGCATTTGCTCCCTAAAGCAGTCGCTTCATACTGCCTAAAGGTAGGGGTGGCCCTAGAGATCATTCAGCGTGAATTCAGTTTTGATTTCTCCCTTTTTTAAAGGTTGAATAGCTGAGAATATGTCCCTTCTCCATCCCCATACAAAATACCCCACCAGCTCAGGAACCATACTTGAACCGAGGTCTTTATGTACTTCAGCCAACTTCCTTGGGTCCAAAACATCTTTATACATGAATTATCATAACAGCACACACACACACTCACACACACACCTAATGCAGGCAGGCAGACATCCATAGTTCCTCACCCTACAGTGCTTTGATGTCTGAACAAAGTAAGTGACACCTGTTTCAGTGAGGCATCTGTGGCACAGTTTCAGGATGTTGCACCTGCTGAAAGATCTGGAGAGCTGCCAAATATCCTCCTCCTGGAACAGGCAACTGTTTTCCTATCTGCAGATTCCAAGCAGCGGGTTCTGCTCTTCACGCTTGGTTGTACCCTCTCTGCTTTCCCAAAGAATAGGAACAGAGGGGAACAGGGTTGGCAGTTGTGTGTCTTTAACAGGAAGAAGGGATACAGCTTGATAGGAAGGAGCAAGAGCAAGCATGGTGTGGTTTGGGAGCTAGGGCAGAATACCATCTTGGCCATCTAAAACAATCCCCTCTGTGCTTTAGGACAAAACTAGGTGCTCTAGGATTTTGTCTGGTCCACATGAGGAAGTAAACTCAGGCAATCTGCACCTCCCCGACTAATGTGTGGATCGAAATATTATGTTCTTTCTGATTCCACACTTCTCCCAATTTTGTGATTTAAAGCACTTTTCAACGTTAAAATGTACCAGAATGTATAGACAAATGTGAATTTACCCCCACTCCTCCCACTGTCCAGGGAATAAAGTGTATAACATATTCATGCAGATTTATTTTTTTTTAAAGCACAGATTAACAAACTGAGACTTAATCCAGACAAGAGGTGGTACTGTGAGTAGGGAAACCAACCAATCCGGAGAGAGGAATACCTCTGGTCTTATATGGGGTTGCATTCCCCCTGATGGACCAAGTGTGCAGTTTGAGTGTGCTCCTGGACTTGGTGCTGACTGGAGAAGCTCAGGTGGCAGTGGTGGCCAAGCAGTACTTTTGTCCCACTTAGTCTGGTATGCCAACTGCAGCCCTTTGTGGAGAGAAAGGGTCTTGCCTTGGTCAGTCATGATTTGGTGACATCCAGGCTTGACTACTGTAATTAGGAATGGTGGAGAATTCCTCCATGGACCCCAGTGTGGCCGGATTCAAAAGAATCCGGCCTCCGGAGTCCATGGAGGAATGGAGCACTTACCTCAACCTCCCAGAGGAATCCTCCCTGGCTGGATCCTCCTTGCTGCCAGCTCCATAGTGCCAACGATATGGCCACCATTGCCATACTGCTGGCTGAGGCTGAGTGACTCTGGATGCAACTGGCTTCCGCTATGCCATTTGCGGCCGTCAAGGTCTTAGATTAAGCTAAATGCAGCCGTAAATGGCTGCATTTAGCTTAACCTAAGGGATTTATGGCCGCAAATGGCATCTGCTACGCCATTTGTGTCTGTTTTTTCATGCAATAGGCTAGCATTTAGCTTAATCTAAGACCTTTATGGCTGCAAATGGCGTAGCGGATGCCTTTTGCATCCGGAGTCACTCAGCCTCAGCCAGCAGTATGGCAATGGCGGCTGTATCACTGGCGCTACGGAGCTGGCCAGAGGCTCCGTGGAATTGCCACAGAGCAGAGCCAGCTGGTGAGGATTCCGGGGGGAGGGATGGATCACCTCCCCCGCTGTGCCCCCCCCCAGAACAGCAGGTGGGTGTTTCATACATCCCTAACTGTAATGCGCCCTATGTGGACCTGCCTTGGAAGATGGTTTGGAAACTTCAGTTGGTACAGAGTGCAGGCACCTGGATGTTGGTAGAGATTGGGTAACCTGCTCATATGACACCTTCCTAGGGATGTACAGACTGTTTAAAATCCGCTCCGTTTATGTTTCGTAGATTGTCAGGTGCCTTTTGTTCCATCACCCGCTCACAGATGGATGTGAATTGGTATTTTTTTTTAATGAGGAAAAATGCACAAATAACTACATAAGTATTTACATAATTTACCTCCGTATGTATCATTTAGCGTGTTGTCCCTTATTCCATTCAATGTTTCCTCAGCAGAAACCTATGTATTTTCCTACGAATTTATAACTGTAAATTTTTGGAAAGTAAAAAAATCATCCAAAAGACCACGGACTCTGCACAACCTGAGGGGTCACTCTGCAGTAGTCCAGAGTAATCTCTGAGTAGAGTAATCTCCAGGTCAGATTCTTAGAAAACAGAGCTCATGTTAGTCTGCCTTGAATTTTTCCAGCATCCCTACACCTTCCTGCACCAGCTGCATTGGTTGTCCATGTGTCTCCAAGTCCAATTTAAAGTGCTGGTTTTAACCTTTAAAGACTTAAATGGTTTGGGCCTAAGTAACGTGAAGTTGAAGCCTTCTCCCATACCAGCCTTCCCACACTCTGAGGCCCTTCTCACTTGCACTTAGGCTAGTGAGTACAAGGTAGGTGACATTTTCATTGGTGACCTCACACCTCTGGAATCAGCTTCCATCAGGGGATCCTCAGGCCATGTCTTTTCAAGTCTTCAGGAAGGCTCTGAAAACCCACCTGTTTTCAGCTGGTTTCCCAAAATCTGTGGGCTTATTGGTGGGATTGTATTGGTGTAATTTGTTTTTATAGTTGTGTTTGCTTTTATAGTTTGTTTTTATATTGTAATGTGTTCTTATAGTTTTTATTGTTTGTTTATTGTTTGTTTTTATAATATTTTATTGTATATGTATTGCCTATTTGTATATTTTTGTATGGATTCTGTACACTGCCTTGAGAGGGTTTTACCCTTCAAGACAGCTTAAACATGATTTTGAATAAATAGATAAATAAATAAATAAATTACTGTGGAAACAGGTGGAACAGACTTATGAATGAATGCAAGAAACTGAATTGGACTGAAAGTAAGCTGAACTGTCCATCCATAACCCACACTGTACTTCTCTTGACATGTAGCATGTGATAGGGATGTTTCTGTTCACAAAACACAAGAACGTGCCCCGGCTGAAACCCCAGACATGATAGCATTTGAAAAAATGCATATATTTCAGAAAACGTGCACTTTAAAACATGCTTTAAAAACAAAAATGCATTTTTGCACTTTGATTAATGGGGAAAAGTGCACTGTGACTCTCCTCCCCTGGGTTCTGCCTTCTCCAGCTACCCCCTGATGGAACTGAGAAGAAAACCCCCTCAGGACGTCTTCCTCAGCTGGGTCAAAGAGACACGCAGTATGTCTAATTGGATTCTTCTACCCAATGCAGGAGAAGTTACAAGGAAATATATCTTCTAATGGTAGTGCAATAAGACAAACCAACATGTGGGATTTTGTAGTTAAAATAAACAAATAAAAATGTATTTAATAAAATAAAAGTTATATATTATTATTAATCAATCTACGCTTGGGCCTAAGCTGCCTACCTCCTCTAGCCCTTCTAAATCCTATTCCCCAAACCCCATTTACTACATGTAGCTTCCTCAATCTCTAAGGCCCGATCTAAATTCTAACTCTCCGTTCATCCCTTCTATAACCTCAGAATACACACACGCACAAGCCCCTCCCCATCTTTCACTCACTCTCTAACACTTTATTCACTCTTATCTTACCTGGGTCACATTTAACAATCTTACCTGGGTCACATACAAAAAGAAAAATAGGTCACAAATGAAAACAAGAGCTTCAAAGTGGGAGCTTGAGCATTGCTGGTTCTCCCATCCCTAGCAATGCAGGTAAAAAAAAAAAAAAAGTAAAGGTGTCCCCAGCCAGTTGTGTCCGACTCTAGGATGTGGTGCTCATCTCCATTTCTAAGCCGAAGAGCCGGCGCTGTCCGAAGATGCTTCTGTGGTCATGTGCCCGGCATGACTGAACACCGAGGTGCACGGAACGCTGTTACCTTTCCCGCCGAAGCGGTACCTATTTATCTACTTGCAATTTCTTGCTTTTGAACTGCTAGGTTGGCAGGAGCTGGGACTGACGGAGCTCACTCCGTCATGCGGCACTCGGGTCTTGATTCTCGAACTGCTGTCCTGCCGACCTTCTGGTCTGCAGTTCAGTGTCTTAACTACTAAGCCACCACAGCCCTAGCATGCAGGTACATATCAGTTTTTTTTTCCTTTCCGAATTACAGGTGTGTGCACGTGTGTGTGGCACAATCCTTAAAGGAAATGCAGGATGTGGGGGAGGATTATCTCTGAAAGCGATCAAAGCTAATTTTGCCCACCAATGCATGGCTAGGGGGAAAAAGCCCCAGTTGGCATCAATGGGGACTTTCCCCCTAATTGTTTTAGCTGCAGGGAATGTGTGCAACATTGCCCTCCGGTTGCAGTGGGGAGGGATGTGTGGTGTGGTGAGAGCCAGTGTGGTGTAGTGGCTAGAGTGTTGGACTGGGAGCCCAGTGATCCGGGTTCTAGTCCCCATACAGCCTTGGAAACTCACTGGGTGACTTTGGGCCAGTCACAGACTCTCAGCCCAACCTACCTCACAGGGTTGTTGTGAGGATAAAATGGAGAGGAGGAGGATCATGTAAGCCGCCTTGGGTTCCTTGCAACAGGAAAAAAGGCAGGATATCAATGAAATAAATAAATAAAATAAAATGTTCTGCTCATCATGGGACAGTTAGGTGGGAGTAAGCAGCATTTTGTATGAACAGCCAGGAAATTGCCTGAGGTTATGAGATATGTTTAAACCAGGAGTGCAGAACCTCTTTCAGCCTGAGGGTCAAACACCATTTCAGAGAAGCCGTATTCCCATGGTGAGGAAGGTTTAAAGCAAAAGGAGATGGGGCTGACCCCCTCCCCCAATGAATGCCACCATATTTTTGCTTGTAGATCTTCCTGCCAGGAACTAAATCTTAGGAGACACATCGCAAACTTTTCGAATGGGGGAAAAACCCACCAAATGATGGGTGGTTGGATGAAAGGACAGGAAGCATGACCATCTGGTGAACCCAGGGTGGAGGGCAGATTGGGACACCAGAAAGGCTAGATTTGGCCTTAGGCCTGAGGTTCAGTACTACTGTTTTTTTAAAAAAACACCTTGAGACACTGAAGGGTGTTTGAGCTCAGGATGCTCTTCGAAGGATTTCTTTCAATATAGCTACATACATCTGCATTTGAATGGCATAATTAATATTAATCAGAATTAAGAAAAGTGTCCCCCTCAATTCTCAGTCCCACCCAGGATTATTATTGAAGTTATTAAATGTGCAGATTTCCAGCTAAGAATTTGGGGGGTGGGGGTGGCCTGGATTTTGTATTCCAGCTTTTCTTCCCCAGAAACCAGATATTGACCCCCTCCAAAATGCAGTATAAAGGCAGAAGCAAGGGAATTGAACACAGCCCTTCCCCTGCACTGTACAGCTAAGTAACAACTTTCTCCCTAGAGGATTCAAGTAATGAATTCCTGTTTTAATTGAAGCTGCTGCTGCTGCTGCTGCCGCCAGTGTGTGCATTCCAAATGGGCCTCTCCCTCCCTCCCTAGGTGAAGCTGTGGAGGAAAGCTTTTAAATCAGTCAGTGAGCATAATGAACTTCAATTTCCATTCAACAAGGGCGAAATTACAAACGTGCACTTCACTTCCAGACAATTAATTAATTTGTTTACACGACTTCTTTGCTTCGTTTTACTTTCATCGGGTTCCCTCCCCACCTCTCTCTGTTCCTCCAGGCGTCCTAAATCTCCAAGGAGTAGGACCAACTTTCAGTGCTTCCTCTTTCTATAAGGCACTGGCACGCATTTTTAAGAAGCGGAATTAACCTAAGACCTACTGAGATTCCACAGCAGTAGCCAGGAACTTCGCATGATTGGCGAGCAATTGCCCACACCTGTCAACTATCCTGTTATCTTATCATTTGACAATTGATTAGTGATTACAGATGACATGAAGTGAACCCTGGAGTAGTCATAAGAGTGTAAGAAGAGCCAGGCTGGATCAGACCAAGGGTCCATCTAGTCCAGCATTTTTTTTTCACAGTGTGGCCAACCAGCTGCCCACAGGAAACCCAAAAGCAGGATGTGAGTGCAACAGCACTTGGAATGCCATTTGGGAAGAATACTGGAGCTGTGAAAGTACCCAATATCAAATAGGATAAAAGTGTCCTTAATTGGCTAACTGTTCTCAACTGACCAAAAGTGGTAGCGCATTTCATGCAAGGGTGGGCAAATTGTAGCCCTTCAGATGTTTTGGCCTACAACGTCCATGATCCTTTGCCTTTGGCTATGCTGACCAGGGCTGATGGGACTTGTAGGCCAAATCATTTGGAGTGCCAGAAGTTTCCCACCCCTGATTTAATGTGCTCGCTCTCCTCCAACTTTTAGTTTGATTATCATCCATTAGAGGTGCCAGACAGTCTAGTATCTAATTAAAACAAAGGCAACACAACTCTAGATACCTAAGTTGATGTGATTCCAACTGGAATTCTCAAAAGAGCCTGCACATTTACTAAAGAGTACATTAAGTCTAAGGTTTGTTCTTTAATGTATTAATTAAAGGGATAGTGTTTGTTTCAGGACTAGGAATGTATGAGAAATTTGTTTCAGTTCATTTTTGATCAGGATTTACCCAATTTGCGCTTTCAAGACTGAACATGGACTTGGATACAATCTGTGGTCAAAGTCCATACATTTCCGAGCTGACAGTGTGACCAAAAAAATGTCTTCAACAGTATGCGTACTTTTGAAAAATGCACACAAGTATGCTTAAACCAGTTGGAGAAGAATGCATACATTTCAAAGATGTGCACAACTTATCTGAATACATTTGGAAAAATACATATGAAAATATGCATAGATTTTCATATGAAAAGAGAAATACAGTGCTCACAATCTGATACGGACTCAAGTTGGTATGAGCTTTGCGATGGAATTCGGAGAACTTCAGCAAGCTCAAGTTTTTCTGATTTGCACATCCCTATTCAAGACTCATACATAGCTCTGCTCCAATTCATTTTCTAGCTGCTTCAGACAAGCATGTAATGCACACTTTCAAAGGATACTGGAATAGAATTAGGGCCAAGTCACATAAAATGCACTGGTCTGGCTACAGGATTGGTAACCTGACAATAATAACAATTTGGTGAGGATTAGCCATGCCACTCACTCTGACCCTAGGAAGCTCACAATTTAATCTACAAGTGCACTAGGAACACAACCTCCTTTGAAAATGTAGGGAGAAATGGACCAAGGCATATGAATGAACACCACAGAGCCAAAGTTATGAGAACTGGATGGGGATAATGGCTCACATTTCATATATATATATATATATATATATATATATGGAACATGTGGGGAAATTCCATCAACTAAATTAGACTGTGGAATAGCTCAAACCTGATAATGAATGATGGCTTACTGGGGGCGGGGGATTCAAGATCAGATAAAAGGAGGTACTTCTTCACACAGGATGTAGTTAAACTATGAAATTTTACCACAAGATGTAGTGATGGCCACCAACCTGGACAGCCTTGAAAGGGGATTAGACAAATTCATTTGGGAAGGGCTGTAGCTCAGTGGTAGAGCATCTGCTTTGCATGCAGAAGGTCCAGATTCAATCCCTGGCATCTCCAAGTAATGCTAGGAAGTAATCCTGCCTGAAACCCTGGAGAGCCACTGGCAGTCAGTGTCAACAATACTAGGCTAGATGGATGATGGTCTGACTCGGTATAAGGCAGCTTCCTAGGTTCCATGCTGGAGACAAAGGACACAATCCACCAGGAAGTTCTTTTATGCAAACTCCAATGAATGGAAACTCCACATTCATTTTAATGGAGCTTGGGCATGAGAACTATCGGTGGATCGTGCCAATAATGTATAAAATAAATAAATAAAATGATTTAATGATTTAAGAAAACTCCAGCTATATATTTTGTTTAGGTTTATAGGCTGCCCCCAGTAACATGCTCTCAGAGCATGCTACATTACTGTCTATCATGTCGGGAAGAGCCCATAGCTTATTGGTCGAGCGTGTGCTTTACATGGAGATGGTCCCAGGTTGAATCCTTAGGATCTCCAGCTGAAAGGAGTTCAGGTTACAGGGCATCTGCTTTGGACCTTGGATAGCTTCTACAGTCAGTCTCGGCAATACTAAGCTAGATGGAACGATGGTCCAACTCAGTATAAGGCAGTATAAGGTTCCCAAGTATAAGGTTCCTAAGGCTGTCAACCCTTGAGCAGCAGTAGCTTTGTGATGCCTCAGTACCCCTTGCACATAGCCAAGGCTTCCACCCATGTTGTTCTTTGTTACTATGGTTACCATGGTACACAATCAATGCTGGGCTGCTTGGCAGATGTGTTGCACACATGCTGTAGTAGACATACTGGCCCAGTTCATGCCACCATTTAGTGTTACAAGGATGAGCATCAGCAAGCTCAGGCTTGCACACTCATTGCTCCCCAGTCCTCTTTGAGCATGGCTGCGAGGAGGAGATCAGAAGCTTGCATATTAGATTAACTGCAGCCTAGGGTTACATCCAAGCCCTAAACTCTGGCTAATCTTGACTACAATTAGTGGGGAAAAACCAGCTTCATTAACTATGGTTTCAACTTGGCTTGTTCCCACATAACAAAGTTAAGGTGAACCATGGTTTGTTCAGGTTTGGACATCTTGACAAGCTGTGCTTAGTCTAAAACTGAAGTGAATGCTTCCAAACTCCTCACAGCTGAACTGGAGGAAGAGAAAAGGGAGTACATAAGTCCAAGGCACGCTGTGGCTCATCCTCATAATGTTAAACCATTGTTTAGTGTAGCATGCAAAAGCAGCCAGTATCAGAGGACCTGCTTGGGTAGAAGCCATTACATACACATACCTGGATCTGCATAGGAGAAATGGAGCTGCTACAGATAAATCTAAAAGAATTCCAAGTCAGAAACCTTTCCTAATTTCTACCTGTCCTTTAACTAGAGATGCCAAGGATACCAGACTATAATGGCTCCCTCAGAAACAAATGACAGTAAGGCCTGTCACATTCATTTGAGTACACATAGAAAAAAGATACTGCACTCCTTCACCTCCTTATTTAAATGAAGTATGGACAGAGTCCATCTGCACTAAAATGTTTCAAGCCAGCTGGTCTAATGCACGCACAGTGGGAGGTTTCGGGTTTTTGGATTTTTGTTTGAGAATGGATTTGGCTAGTTTGAAGCCTTTTGTGGAGATGAATGCTGATCATTTGTAGGGAGGGAGGCATATGTTTTGTCCACATATGGTAAAGGAGGGAAACTGTGGCTAGTAGAATGGCCAGAGAGCCTGAAATTTTGATTAAAAACACATGCACAGCTTCCAGATTTGTCAGATAGGTAGATTTGGATACATTTCTTCAATGCCCTGATGTTGCTTTGGTTTATCTTTTTCAGAGGCTGAGGGAAGCAAAGGCAATAGCTGTGTAGTTCAGACACTAAGTGTGAGATCCTATGCATATTTAAACAGAAAACAATGTCCTACAACTCCCAGAGTTGTCAGACCTTTTTTCTGCCTAAACATGCATAGGATTGCACCTTAAGCCATTTTCCCCCAACCTGGTGCCCTCCAGATATTTTGGACTTCATCTCCCATCAGCCCTAGCCATTATGGTCAATGGTCAGGAATGCTGAGAGTTGTCATCCAAAACATCTGGAAGGCCCCAGGTTTGGGAAAGGCTGCACCAGGTATGAGGAGGATTGTCAGGCTGATTCTGCATGATAAACAGTCGTACCTTAAATTCTTAGCGTAATCCCTAAGTTGCTGCAGTTTTGAGTCAAAAAGGTCATGATAGCCACGTGCTTGGGAAGTGGGATATAAGCATGAATAACTTGCATGTTCCCAGGGTAGATGTGAATGGGAGAAATGCAAGAGCCTCTGAAAAACTTACCATCTGGCACTTTTAGAGCTTTTCTACATGAGGCTCTTAATCTGCTGTATCTACTTTCTGTTCCATTGCGGAAGTGAGATCCAAGCTCTACACAAAGCTTTTTCTTTCCTGCTTTTCTGCTACATAACCTCTAGGTGGTGCTGTCGTGTAGCAGAATAATACAATTACACAAGTGAGAAAATGTGTTTTGTTCCAGTTTCACAGACAGTGAAACACTCTAGACAGTGTCTAGTAGCCAAAGGATTGCTCCCTTAGTCTAGTTTTTACCAGAGGGTCTTACTGCTGGGTCTCACTTGCATGCTGAGAAGTGACAGATGACTGCCTCTATATATGGTGAGCTTTCAAGTGGTAGCCATGTAGTTCCCAGGCATTACAGTTCACCCCTAGACTTGTAAATTCAAGTAGTGCTTGTTAAATTTACTCTAGGAACGTAACTGGCTGGAAACAAAGGTCCTATTTCCAACCAAAGGTCCTATTTCAGTTTTTCTTTCTTTTCCTTACATTGGTCACACAAGCCAACATGTTATGTCACTAGGGATGGGATAATCAGTGATGTTTGAGTTTGCTGAGATTTTCTGAGCCTGACCTAGAAGATTGGATCACCTTGCTCCCATTTTCAATTGTGATCAGTTTTTCTTCTGCAATCCTAAATGCTACAGAGTATGAACACAGTGGGTTGGATCCTAAGTTCTCTTCTGCAAATGGTAGAGCTTCTTGCAAAAGAGATTCTGATTCAGGAGGCTTCTACTAGAGGAAGAGAAGGGAAGGAAATTTTCACCAAGTCCCCCCCCCCAACATTCACACTGTTCCAGTGGGTCCCCAAATCCTCTGGAGCAGATTTTTGAGGTACATGGGGCTGCAGGGAGGAGGGCATATCAGCAAAAATTACCTCTGCAAAAAAAAATGGGGGGGGGGAATGGCAGCTTGGGAACTTCCGAAAATCTAATATTGTGCACATAGCAGCCTTCAAGACCCCTTCTATGCTGGGAAAAAAGAACCCTTTAAAAAAGGTTAATTACTTTGCTCATCAATTTGAAAAATGCTGATTTCGTATAGCAAGGAGGTCTAGCAGCTTACCCCTTTCCCTGTTGCACAAACAATTTTTGCTCTCTTGTTTCCCTTCTCCATTTCCTTTCTAAAAGTAAATCCCAGCAGAATGGAAAAGTAAAATCCTCTTACCTGGTTCCTCTGCCAAAAGAACAGATCAGGCAGAAGAAAGTAAAATTAATCATAGTCAGGAAAGAGGTAGGAAGATAGATAGGTAAATAGGTGTGTGTGTGTGTGTGTGTGTGTGTGGTTTCATTGCAGTTACAATACAGAAAATACAATCTGTGTTTTTCAAACAAGCAAACAAAACAAGTGGGTGGTTAAAAGGTGAAGCCATGGGCCCCAGAAGAAGAATTTAATAGACTGTTTTACGAGATCTAATTAATAGCATGCTGTTCTTATACAAAGGCTGTTTAAAAAAACAAACAAACCAACAAACAATCACATTTTGGGCGTCTCCATTCAGAAAGGAATTTGTCATTACTTGTAGAATTTGGACTTCAAACTAACATGGTAGAAGCACAACACAAGGTCCTTTTCAATAACCACATAATGCTCTTAAAGAATTAATGAAAATAACTTAAAGGACAGAATAATAATAATAATAATAATAATAATAATAATAATAAATTTTGTAAAGATATTTTCCATCCCCCAGAATTCTCTTATTGATTGTTTTCTTTTGTCTGATTTCAAGTGGCATCATTTCAAGTGGCATCATTGCTTGGTCTGGTTTCAGGATGAGAAAATTAAAGCCACCGGGGCAGCTGCTACTACTAGGAACGAACAGCACTCATCGAAATCTCATTTAATGCTGCAGGTAGTGATAAGGTGGTACTGATCCGTTCTGTTTACACTGGTGTAAATTGGGGCTAGGATCCCTAGCTGTGGTGGAATTACTCCCGATATAGGCCTAGAAATCATTCTTCAAAAGTCTGTGTTTGACAATGAAGGCATTTCTCCCTACTTCTAAGGGGAATTCACGATTTAATATCAATGAACAGGAGCTCGGCTTTTACAGTTTTATGCCAAAGGCAGCCTTGTAAAAGAGCTTCTTTGAAAAGCCTCAGAAATCTCTTTACCTTCAGGGGAAAACAGGTGGGAAATCTACACCCAATAACTCTAAAAAATAGAATAATAATAATAATAATAATAGGTTGAGATGGGAGGTCAAGATGGCAACTGGTAAAGGGATAGGGAACTGTTTAAATATAATTTTCTTCTAATTATATAAATTGGAAAGGCCTCATCTCAGCTGCTTCTGTAACCCTTTCCACCAGCAATGTGGCAATGTGGCAATGTGGCAGGTAGTATGAGATACGGATGCACGGATTTTGTAAAATCCGTTCTGTCTGCATTTCACAGATTGTCAGGTGCCTTTCATTCTGTCATCCGCTCATTGACAGAATCAGATCCACCCCCCAATTGCCCAAATTCACATCTGCGAAAATTCACACTTGTGAAAATGCACAAATCCTCCCCCAAATGCACATTTTCATGCTTTAGCCTATGGGGGAAATGTGCATTTTCAGACGGTGTTTTTTTAAAAGTATTCCACATATTTGTCTATGACTAAATTTGTGTGAAATTCTGGAAAGTAGTAAAAAAACAAAACAAAACAAAACCCAGGACTGCAAGTCCATGGAATCCATGCGACTCGAGAAAGTTGATCTCCCGCGGAATCCAAACCCCTTTCATTCTGTTGTGCATTTCTCTAACATCCCTAGTATGAGACCACTACGACCTCCACTGAGCAGTAAGTGGGAAGGTCCCCATCCTCTTCCCAATGGGAGTTATACAGCAGTGCTGGAAGCACCATGCAGGTGGGGCTGCTGATTAGTCAGCAGGCACCCTGTGTGCACAGTACTGACATCTTTGGCCCATCCCTTGCTGGACAGTCAGCAGTAGGGATGTGTGAACTCACCCCCGTCCCGGTTCTCCGGACTCCTGCCCAGCCCCTGCCCCCGCTCGCTGGTCCCCGGATTGCGCTCAAGCCCCTCCCACTCCCAGCGAGCAGCCCGCACTCAGCCCAGTGGCCTCAGCGAGCTCCGCGGTCGCCATTTCTAAAAGCAATTAAATGGCGATCGCGAAAATGTGCATGGTTTTGTATGTGTGAAAATGTGCAATTTGCAAATGCGCATACTCTCATTGTGAAATGTGCATTTTTGCAAAAGCACACATTCATGTGCGCACAAAAAGTGCATTTTCATAAAATATGGATTTTTGTACACACACGAATATGCGCATTCGTGAAAATTTGCATTTTTGTGCGTGTACAAATTTGCACATTTTCACGATTGTCATCCTGTTTCTCAGAAAATGGCAACTGCAGAGCTCGACAAGGCTGCCAGGGTGAGTGCAGGCCATTCGCCGAATGAGGGCAGGGGGTGAGCAGAGGCAGGGGCTTGGCAAGCAGGGCTCAAGGGTGTGGGCACCCGTGCCATCCCTAGTCAGCAGCCATGCCCCTGCAGTGCTGTGCAGCTGTCCCAGGCTGCCAAGATTGCTGTGTGATGCCTGTCAGTAACAGCATAGGGACCCCTTGGTCATAACCTAACAATGGCAGCTGTATACTACCCACCATTTCACTTCATTGGGCACTTTTGGTACCTATAATAACCATTAATCTAGATATGCAGCATATTTATCATGGGCATAACAGTGCCCCAATCCAGCCTAATAATGTGGCTTCCCCCAACCTGGTGCCCTCTAAATCTTTTGAACTATAACTCCCATCAGCCCCAGTCAGCCTGACCAATGGTCAGGGATGATGGCAGTTGTAGTCCAAAATGTCTAGAAGGCACTGGGTTCAGGAAGGCTGTACTAATCATGAGCATAATAAAAACAACAACAAAAGAACAAAAAACAAATGCAAAACCCCGTAGGCACAGTGATCAGACAATGTAGCTCTAAGATGCACTCTGCTATGAATATGATGCAAAGTCACACCCAGTTCATTTCCCTGCAAGGTTTTGTCACAAGATGCACAAAAGATCCCCAGTTGAAATATTTGCTTCCCATTTGCTTTACAAGTTGTACAAGGCAAATAAGCTAGCTCTCTGGCCATTTAAGGAATCTAAGGCCAGTCTTAATATGAAGCAAAGTGAAGCCATTGCTTCAAGCCACAGATTAAGTACGGGTGGCCTTTTTTCTCTCCAATCTCTAGCTCTATTTTGAGTGAGGGTGTGTTTCTGTGTAATTGTCTCTTCAGTTCAGCTGTGAATAGGGATGTATATGGGGAATTCATTTCAGTTTTAAAACAATAATAATAATAATCAGGCTTTACCCAGTCTGCACCTTCTGGGCTGAACACGGACTCGAATGCAGTCTGAGGTCGAAGTCTGTACATTTCCAAGCTTGCAGTGTGGTTCGTGGACAAAAAAGCCCTGTGTTTGACAGCATGCGCACATTTGAAAAATGTGCATGAAAAATGCATACATTTGAAAAATGCACACAAATATACTTTAATCAGGGGGAGAAGAATGCACACATTTCAAAGATGTGCAGAACTGATGTGTACATTTGGAAAAATACGCAACAAAATATGCGTGGATTTTCACGCAAAAAGTTTTTTTTAAAAAAAAAACCTAAGCTCGCAATCTCACATGGACTTGAGTGAGAACGACTTTCAAGATGGAATTCGGAGTACTTCAGCAAGCTTGAACTTTGGTGTTTCACACATCCCTAGCACTGAACCATCTCTGAGGCTGGTCCTGACAGAATCCTGTTTTCCTTCCATTTGTGTTTGTAATCTGATGGCTATCCAGTGTCAGACACGGGAATATCAACATTCCCCCGCCTATCCAAATTGCTACATGTTCGATCTTCCTCAGGCCTTTCAGAAGGAAACACTTGCCACTGAATCCCTGCTCCCCATCCCAAGCTGCCTGACCTAGCCCTGAAACACGATTCTTGCAGTGCCAATTGCTGGCAGGCTCTTGCCATGGCGGAGATGGAAATGAAGCTGTAGCCTCACTGCTGAGCTTCTCTTAATGACTTAATTGCGCTGTGGGAGACAGGAGCTTCATGCAGCCTGGCACAAAAGGAAGGGTTGTCAAGAGGAGCTGAAGTACTGGGGTTTGGCTGGCCGAGGCATCCATGTTATCAGAGGGTCCGTTACTCGACAGGACCGTTTCGGCTGAAAGGCCAAGCACAAAGAGCAGCAGGTTGTCTTTCCCCTCCTCTCTGGAATGCTTATGTCCATCCAGCACCTAAGGGAAATTACTCCTCTCTGACAAACTGTAGGGCCGGGGAAATGATCAGGTTTTCTACCTTTAATTAGCCCTGCGCATGCACACGCGCGCACACGTGAACACACGCACACACCCCTTGCAGCTGCGTGTTGCCCACCGTCGATCTCTTGCTGAAACCACTGAGCGGCTACTTAATGCACAATTACCTCTTTACACATTGTAAAATCGCCCTGCTCAGCGTGAGGCGGCAGCAGAAGAATTGGGTTTCGCATTGTTCCTTTCATCCTCCAGGTAACGGAAAGAGAGTTAACAAAGCAGTTAATTAGTTGCTGGCAGGGTAGCAGCTGCACTAGGCAATAAACAGCAGTCACCATGGCCTCTGGAACAGCTTGCCCCCTGCCTTGAGTTAGGTAGCAAAGCGTGTTTACGTTGAAGGGGCATCACTGACTGGTTTCTCCCTAGTGCTTTCATACAAGTTACAGTTACGAAATTTCACATGGGGAATCTGGCAAATTTAGGAGTTTGGGAATTCTCTCCTCCACCTTAGGTAGCTCCTTTTGAGTTCTGACTGGTTCTGACTGAAACCCGGAGCGGATCCATCGCCCCACTGACATTGGAGCCACCAGCCTCCACTGCTTTATGGGAATATTTACAGCGTGATCCATTACATGTCTACTGAGAAGTCAATCCCACTGATTTCAGTGGGACTTGCGCTCAGAGAAGGGGGAATGGGATTGCAACCTTAGTATTCTAAAGCAGAAGCACTGGACATTTTGAGTTTCAAGAACTAACTGGGGAGCCTGAAATGGAGATCTTGTGAATGCAATTTGAACTCTAACACACACAGAAGCCCAACAAAAAATGAAAACTAGCTTTGGCAGTCCATGCAGAATATAACAATCAAACATAGATTTGGAGAGCTTTGTTTTTACAACAGTGCACATGAGAATTTCCATGTAAATTCAGAACTAGGGGTACAGTCCCATCGATTTTTCCCTTGGTGATTGGAGGCCCCCAAATTCAGAGGTTTCCAATCACCAGTCCAGGGTGGGAAGAACGATGGAGGCAATCTTTGCCTCCCTGTCCTCGTGCCCTGCAGATTTCAGTAGACAGGCTTTATAGCTCACCTTTTAGCCCATCTAGCAAGGGCACTTTGGAGCAGGAGGAAAGGGGGCTGGAAGAGGCAATAAATAATATTCTGCCCCTCAGTCTCCTCCCCCCAGTCTCCTCCCTGCCCTACCCACCAGAAAGCCCCCTCCCCCCCCCATCTCTGAGGTTGAGTTTCCAGCCTTGGAGTGGCAGCCAACACAATTGTCTCCACACTGGCTGTAAGGGAGCAGGAGAAGGGGTTGTAACTCTGACTCCCCCTTTCGAGGTCAAATTGTTGTCACCGAACTCAGAAGGATTTTACAAGCGATTCTATGGTCCCTGGGACACTCTCTCAGGGACCATAGGATTGCTCTCTAGGGAATTTGACAAAGATGCCACACACACACACATATCCCACTTCAGCTATTCATTAGTAGGGGTTTACGGAACTCACCTACGAATCCTCCGGGGGGTCTGCGGGGGGGAGGTGATCCGTTCCTCCCCCTGGAATCCTCCCTGGCTGGCTCCGCTCCGTGGCGAGTCTGCGGAGCCGCCAGCCGGGTCCATCTGCTGCCGCCCTGCCTGTCTTCGGAAGCAACTGGCGTCCAGCATGGTGGACGCCATTTGTGTCCCTGCCATTTGCCGTGATAGGCTATGTAAATCTTTATGTCGCCTATCATGGCAAAGAGCAGGGACGCAAATAGCATAGCAGATGTCATTTGCGTCTGAAGACAGGCAGGAGCAGACGAGACAGGTGGTAGCGGCCGGCTGGCAGCAGGTAGGATCCGGCCCCGCGCGGATTCCCCCCGGGTGGCGGAGGTGAGTCTTTCATTCTGCCATGGACTCATTGGACTCCATGACGGAATTCTCCGCCATCCCTATTCATTAGTTAAAGTCCATGGAGAGATGGCATGGACAATATTGGGCGCAAATAACCTCCCATCAAGTGCCATAACGACGGAGCTCAAGCTGTTCAAATCTGTGTTCAATGAATATGCAACTGGGGGTGAGAGTCAGGAGAATGCAAGCTCTGTCATCCATGTATCTAAATTGGCATATGCAACTTCAGTTGTGTATTTGAAGGGCTGTCAAAGAAGAGTCCTCTATTTGAACATGTCTTCTATTTGAAGGATTGCCTATTGGTTTAAGATAAAGAATCTTTGGAAGGAATTTCAGGGGCTTTGAAGTTGCCCATTAGGGATGGACAGACCCACCCCTGTCCAGTTTTGGTGGGTGCCTGCTGAAGCACTGCCCCCACTAGAGCCCCCCCCCAGACCCAAGCTCGAGCCCCCACAAGCTTGCCAAGCCAACTCCACTCATCCTGGATCCCATCTGTGAGCACCCGCCATTTTCCCAAGCTTGTTTTTATGAAAAAAGGGGAGATCTTTCAAAATGCACATATTTAAATATGTGCAAATTCAGGCTGGGAAAGGTTGATATATGCAATATTAGAGGTGTAAATGGCCCATTTATGCCTCTAATATTGCATAGATTAGCCTTTCCCAGCCCTAATTTGCACATATTACTGCCCCACACCTTCACCCTGTTTTCAAGAAATGCCAGATTCTGTCACACTAAAATGAGCTACATGAATCAAACTAGGGATGTTGCGGGAGTCCGAGACATGGGTGGAATCTGGCAGACTCCCCCATGCTTGGACCCCAGGACCCCACTTGCCGAGCCACCACCATTTCTCAGACCCATTCGTTAGGCACTCACGTGGTCCACAAGGGCTCAGTGGCCACCTATCACCTTAGTGAGCTGCCATTTTGTGCAAAATGGTGGCTTCGGGTTTTATGGAAAAGTAACATTGCATAAATGGCATCTTTATGGCCACCATTTATGGAGCATTACTTTTCTGTAAAGCCCAAGCTGCCATTTTGAACAAAATGGCAGCCACCAGGTTTAGAGGCAGCAGGGGCAGGAGTCCCACACCACCCTCCAATTGCTCAGTCTCTCTTCCTTGCAAGGAGAGAACAAGAGGGTGGCAGGCGACCCCGACCCCTGCCACCTCTCAACCCCTCATGGTCCCCTTGCAAGGAAGGAGACTGTGAGGGGTAGACTGATGGGGGGGCAGGAGTCCCATGCCACCCTCCCTGCAAGAAGGAGAGAACAAGAGGTTGGAATGCAGTGATGGGGACTCCGGTGGCTGCCATTTTGCACAAAATGGCAGCTCGAGGTTTTACAGAAAAGTAATGTTACATAAATGGTGGACGTAAAGGCACCATTTACGCAACATTACTTTTCTGTGAAACCCCCCCAAACTGCCACGTTGCAAAACGTGGCTGCTCGCCGAGGACAGGTGGCCCTGCAGCACTCACCAGGTGCTTGCCAAGCTGGCTGTGGTGAGCACAGTGAGGCAAGCAGGAACAAGCGGCAGCAGTGGCTTGGTGAGAGCTTGGCGAAACTGGGCACAGGTGAATCCGTCCATTCCCAAACCAATCTCTATTGATGTGCATGGGGCACATTCGGGTAATGCATGGGCAGGAGAATGTGAAATGTCTCTTAAAACCAACAAAGGATATTCACAGGCCAGCATGAGTCACTGAAAGAAGATGTGACTTGATACAAACATGTCCCTGTTTCATACCATTTTAAGGGCACAATCCTACAAACGCTGGACAAAAAAAAGTCCTAGAACTCCCAGCATTCCCCAGCCATCCATGCCTAAGCATGCTTTAAATGTAGCCTTAGGCCAAACTGCACAGATTCCCTGGTTCCAATTCATCCACGTTTACAATATTGGGGACAGACTGTTACTTTACTTAGTAAGACTGTTTTGATTTGTTGATTGGATAATTAAAAATGTAGCTGATTCTTTGAAGATGCAAACTAAATGATAGACATAGACATAGTCTCATAGGGTTGAAAGGGGCCTACAAGACCATCGATTCCAACCCCCTGCTCAGTGCAGGAAGCCTGATTCCCAGGTGGTCTCCCATCCAAGTACCAGCCAAGCAGACCCTGCTTAGCTTCTGAGATCAGACGAGATTGGGCGCATCCAGCCCTTGCCCATTTTGGTCTTACAATGATCGTATTCCTGTGTGCAGGAGCCTGAAGCACTTAAACACACACATACGAAAAGATCAGGTGATCCCTTCTGAAGAAAGCAATCGAGGTAGCTCCAGCCCATGACTGAAATGTCACCTTTTCATTAGGGATGTATGAAAGTTCCACCACGGATCTCGGGGAGGCCGAATGCCAGCGCATTCGGCCCCCCAAAATCGGTGGCGGAACAGCCTGCCACCCCCCCGCACCCCCCGGGACGAGACTTACCTTGGGCGGATCTTCCTGGCGGTGGCGGTGCGGCGGGTGCGGCGGCCGGTCTTCCGACCGGCTACCGCCGCCGTCACCATTTCCAGTTTAAAAAAAAAAAACCTGATAGGCTACATAAATATTTACGTAGCCTATCACAGCTAGGGTTTTTTTAAAAAAAAAAATGTGATAGGCTACGTAAATGTTTACGTAGCCTATCACGGATGGTTTAAAAAAACAAAAACAAAAAACTCGTGTACGCAAATGGCGGCGGCCATGGCCACTGCCATTTGCGTTCCTTATTTTGGCACGTCTTAGTCTACGTAAATATTTACGTAGACTAAGACGGCGAAAATAAGAGGAACGCAAATAGCGTAGACGCTACGCAATTTGCGTTCCCCTTATTTTCGCCGTCTTAGTCTACGTAAATGTTTACGTAGACTAAGACGTGCCAAACTAAGGAATGCAAATGGCGGCGGCCATGGCCACCGCCATTTGCATATGTGCGTTTTTTTGTTTTTTTTAAGTCAGCTGTGATAGGCTACATAAACATTTACGTAGCCTATTACAGCTGACTGCAGGGACGCAAACGGCAACAGCTACGGCCGCCGCCATTTGAGTCCCTGCTAGCCAGCGGCCGGATGTCCAGCTGCTGGCGGAGCTGGCCGGCAGCTCCGCAGAATTGCTGCGGAGCACAGCCGGCCGGCCAGGATTCCGGGGGGAGGGACGGCGCGCCTCCCGCCCCACCATCAGCATAATCCGCGAAAGGTAAGTGATTTTCGTACATCCCTACTTTTCATAAACAGCAGAACACAGTCGTCAGCTGCACGCAAAAAAGGCAATGTTCCATTCTTAAATACAAGTATGATTCCCTACCTTCCCACAGTCTGGCGCCCTCTAGATATGTTGGACCACAATTCCCATCAGCCCTAGTCAACATGGCAGCAGTTGAGGATGATGGGAGCAGTAGTCCAAAGCATCTGGAGGCCACCAGGTTTGTGGCCGGGGGCTGCCCTGCAGCAGTGATATGCTGGGGAAAATCCATTGCCAGCTAGGGGAGAGGGAACTCTACCACAAGCATTCAGAAGCAGAACTAAAAAGAAAAAAGAAAGAAAACCCATCAGATGGTGCAGAGTGCTGGGGGGAGGTGATGGTTGCAAGATGAAAATGAACTAGCAGGCATCAAGACCTCATCTCCAAGCCCACACAGGAAGAGCAATTGGGATATAGTTTATCCTGCTTCCCTGGTAGGGTCAGCAGAGATAATTGAAAGGTGACAGCCAATATGTAGTTACGGGCTGTGTGATGAGAATGGTGCATGTGAATTTCCAGTGCTGCTGGCGTTTTGTCTCTTGCAAGTGTGCTGCCAAAACAGTACTCCACATGGCAGCTTTCTAGCATCGTAACTAATGATACGAGGGTGGGGGGATGAAAGGAAGGGAAAATGCTGTGCATCGCCTGGTCAACACAAAACATTGGCCTGGGTTCAAAGCTCACTTCAGGCATGATGAGTCGACTTGGCTCTGGAACACAGCTAGACAACTTCAGTCCCACTGAAGTCAATGGGATTGAAGGGATTTAATTGAGATTCCGGCTGTGTGGCAAAGTGATATGCAAATAAATAAGTGGAGAACTGTAACCTTTTTGTCCTTGGCCAAGTCAGTGAGAGGCACCTTACAGGGCAAAGCAGGGCATGCCGTGCAAGGGGACGGGCGGTGTTGGATCCAGACTCATCCAGTGGAAGGATGACACAGAATGAGACTTCCCTGCCCTCTTCTCTCGCCTGCAGCTCCCCCCCCCCCGCTCCATGCACCCTCCAAATCTGCTCCAGAGAGTTGGAGGACCCTCCGGAGCAGATTTGCAGGGTGTGTGGGAGGCTGCACTGGAGAGTCCCTTTCTGCAAGTGGTATCCTTCTGCTGGCAGAAGGATGGTTCTGGATTGATCCCAGCTAAGGATTCACATTGGGAGTCTCCTGGTCTTGAACTGGTGCCACTTATGGTGAGCCACTCAAAGGAGCAGCATTATTTCCCTTGGTCCCAGTACAGCCCCATGCCCACATAGGGATGTGTGAACCCACCCCTGTCCGGGTTCCCCGGGCACCTGCCCAGCCCCTGCTCACCAGTCCCTGGACTGCATTTGAGCCCTTCCTGCGCTTGGCAAGCAACCACACTCACCCCAGTAGCTTCACTGAGCTCCGCGGTCACCATTTTTGAAAAATATAATGGCAGTCGCAAAAACATGCATATTTGCATATGCAAAAAAGTGCATATTTGTGTATGTGCAAAAATGTGCATTTTCACACATATGCAAATATTCACATTTTTTGTTACTGCCATTTTATCTTTCCAAAAAATGGTGACTAAAGGGCTCAACGAGGCCATGGGGGGAGCGAGGGCCACTCACCAAGTGTGGGCAGGGGGAGAGCAGGGGCAGGGGCTCAGTGAGCAGGGCTTGGGGTGCGGGCAGGGGGGTTCCGCCAGATTCCCAGATGGAATAGGGCCCCTGCTCCATCCCTGTCCCCACACTCTAGTGGGGAGTTCATTTGCTCCTCCTGAACTGACCCGGCTACAAATGCTTCAAAATGAGGCCTGGGTGAGGCCAGACTGCTCTTGCTTGTGTGGTTCCCCAGCTTGCTTCAATTAGGAGCTTTTTTATTTTATTATTAAATTTATTATTCGCCCATCTGGCTGGTCACTCAGCCACTCTGGGCGATGTACAAAGTATATAATAAAACAGTTTAAAACAATAAAATCCTACAGTAAAAACATTTTCTAAAATACCCTAACCCACCCCAAATGCCTGCCTGAACAACCACGTTTTTAATGCACGACAGAAGCTCATTAAAGAGGGGTCATGGCGGAGTTCCCTAGGGAGGGAGTTCCACAGAGTGGGGGCCACCACAGAAAAGGCCCTCTCCTTCATCCTCACCAGCCTAGCTATCCTGGCTGATGGGACAGAGAGAAGGCCATCCGAGGCTGATCTTGTTAAGCGGCCTGTCTGGTGTTGCTGGAGGCGCTCCTTAAGATAGGCTGGGCCGGAACCATATAGGGTTTTAAAGGTCAAAACCAACACCTTGAATTTGGCCTGGAAAACAACTGGTAACTAGTGCAACTCCTTCAGCACTGGAGTGATGTGATCTCACCGGCGGCTGCCTTTAATCAGGTGAGCCGCCGCGTTCTGTACCAGCTGCAGCTTCCAAATCGTCTTCAAGGGTAACCCCATGTAGAACGCATTACAGTAGTCTAAACGAGAGGAGACCAGGGCATGTACTACCGATGGGAGCAGATGGTCGGGAAGGAAGAGGCGCAGCTGCCATATCAGATGGAGTTGATACAGCGCTGTCTGGCTCACAGCTGACACCTGAGCCTCCATGGACAGCTGGGAGTCCAAAATGAGTCTTTCAAGGGTAGCCGTACCTCATTCAACACCAGGTCAACATCCCCCAGCCTCCTCTTGTCTCCCACCAAAAGTACCTCGGTCTTGTCAGGGTTCAGCTTCAGCTTATTCCTCCCCATCCAGCCTTCTACAAAAGGCATCTCTTGTGCTCATCATTCCCCACTCAGTGTTGTTAATGTGTTCTTCAGATGATGTTGTGACCCTCCAGTTTTGCCTCTGTGTGTAACCAGCACTTTCAGGGAGGGATTTTTTTTTTTTTTAAGGGAAAATGGGGTGTTATTTCTGATTGGTGAAAGCCTGATTTGCTCTTGTGCATTTAGCACTGTTCTGCTATATGACAGTGCCACCTAGAGGTTATGTAGCAAAAAAGCAGGAAAGGAAATGCTCTTCATGTAGTGCTCATATCTCAATTTTGTGACAAAAGCGAAAGTAGATACAGCGGATTAACCACCTCATGTAGAAAAGCCCTATTTCTCCCTTTCCCTCAATTCCCTTGCCCTTTATCTGCATGCCTTCCTAGCTGCTTGCCAGCCTTTCTCTTTAACACACACCCCTTCCCTGTGTTTCTCAGTTCAGATCCTGGCTTGCAACTGCCTTGGTATTGATTCACCCTCCTGTGGATCAACTTAGATGCCTTTAAAAGGCAGTCAAATTCCTGGAGGGAAAGGCTATCAATGGCTACCAGTCCTGATGGCTCTGTGCTACCTCCAATACCAGAGGCAGTGAGCCTATGTGCACTAGTTGCTGGGGAACATGGGTGTAGGGATGTTAGAGAATTCTGCCATGGATCCCAGGGAGGCCGAATTCCCCCGGAATCCATGGCAGAACGGAGCAACCCGTCCCACCACCCTGCAAAAGTCCTGCTAAGTGGAGCCTACCTGGCTGCGGTGGCTCTGGCAGCGGCTCCGGATGAAGCAGCAGCGGCAGCAACGGCGGCGGCTCCCATCGTAGTGGCCTCCATTTGCGCCCCTACGCTGTTCCGTGATAGGCTACGTATATATTTAAGTAGCCTATCACGGCTAAAGTGGGAACACAAATGGGGTAGGGGATGAGTTTCAAACCAGCTTTTGCACTCCCCTCTTTCACCCTCAACAAGAGGCTCTTGAGATCCTCTTCGCTTTCTGCCATTAGGGTGGTATCATCTGTGTATCTGAGGTTGTTGATAATTCTCCCAGCAATCTTAATTCTGACCTGTGATTCAAAGTGGAGAGTGCAAAAGCTGGTTTGAAACTCAACATTAAAAAAAACTAAGATCATGGCATCTGGCCCCATCACTTCCTGGCATATAGAAGGGGAAGAAATGGAAGCAGTGACAGATTTTATTTTCTTGGGCTCCAAGATCACCACAGATGGTGACTGTAGCCATGAAATTAAAAGACGCTTGCTCCTTGGGAGGAAAGCTATGGCAAACCTAGACAGCACAGTAAGATGCAGAGACATCACCTTGCCAACAAAGGTTCGTATAACCAAAGCTATGGTTTTCCCAGTAGTAATGTATGGCTGTGAGAGCTGGACTATACGGAAGGCTGAGCACTGAAGAATTGATGCTTTCGAACTGTGGTGCTGGAGAAGACTCTTACGAGACCTCTGGACTGCAAGGAGGTCAAATCAGTCCATCCTAAAGGAAATCAGCCCTGAGTGCTCATTGGAAGGACAGATACTGAAGCCGAAGCTCAAATATTTTGGCCACCTAATGCGAAGAGAAAACTCACTGGATGCTGGGAAAGATTGAAGGCAAAAGGAGAAGGGGACGGCAGAGGATGAGATGACTAGATAGCATCACCAATGCAATGAATATGAACTTGAGCACACTCCGGGAGAGACCGAAAGAGCGGAGGACAGCAAGGCCTGGCGTGCTATTGTCCATGGGGTCACGAAGAGTCAGACGCGACTGAACAACAAAATAATGATCAGTGCATCTGAAGGAAAGGCTTTTTAAAGGAGGTCTTGTCTCTTTTTCCTCAAAACACACTTCTGTCATATCCCAGTCAAATGGCAACAGAACCCAGTTTCCTCTCTTCCTTCTCAGTTATCCAAAGATGTAGTCTGTGCCTCTTTTAATTGTTTCAATCCTACTACAACTAGTCGCTGGTTACAAAGGGAACTGCTGACTCACAAAATACAAGAGTTATGAAAGCAACATCAAGCAAATAAATCTTCCATCATTTAGAAGCTTTCTCCGCTGATGCTCTGCTTGTGTCCCTCTTTCAGAAGTAATTTTCAACGCATTAAGGCCCTGGCAGGGTAGGCTGGGAGCTACAGTAATTATTAAGCCTTTCTTCTTTTCAACTCTGCTCAGAGCTGGATAATTATGTGATGGATCCTTTTCTTTTCTGCACTTTTCTGGTGGATATATGCCTGGCTTTTCTTCTCATTCTGGTTTGATGGGCAAGTGCCAATCCCAGCATCACTCCTGCCTTGTGTCTGCTGTCTGGCTCTGAAGTCCTGTATCACACAGGCTCCCTCAAAGCATTTGACACCCAGAAAAGAGAGGCTGGATTTCAAAGCCACCAATTCGAAGAGGTAGCAGTAGCTGTTTGCATACCAATGAGCTTTTCGGTTGAACACCACACTTCAGTGCTTCAGAGAGAGAGCAAATGGGCCCTAATCCCCCCCACTTACCTTTTTGGACACATTTGTTAGCTACTGTTTTTTAGAAGACAACCAAAGGGGATGATTTGGCAAAATGGGGGGGGGGAGATTAAGGGGGCTTGTGGATTTCATTATGGGCCCCTTACCTTCCTTCCATAATCTGAGCAGTCCCTTCAGTATTGAACCAATCAGTATTCAGGCAGTATTCATCTTTCTCCAAAATGTTTGGTTCAAGTGCCATTCGTGTTGCCACTGGGCGAGGTTTGTGACAGCTGAGTATGGTGTAGAATTTCACTCAGTTTGCTTTTTGATAAGAACATACCAAATTTGAATAGCAACTTATACTTCCTGAATCAATATGCAAACTAGAAGACAGTAATCCTTCGGTATTTGCATTTTCCAGAATTTTGCAACACACTTCTAAAGCAACACCAACAAACACACACACATACAAAATGCACTTTTTAGGAGGGTGGGGGATACCCATACAAAACCACATCGTATTGAGGTAAACAGCTTGGGCAGTATCCAATGGGCCACTTATGCCCCCCCCCCAATTCTTTTCCACCCTGCCGATTCCATAGCGCAAGTGGTGGGTTCCGCCGATTATGTTGCGCAAGCAGGATCTCCCCTCCCACAAGGGTGACTTAGCACTTCCTGGGGGAAGCCCCGAAATGAGTGGAAACACAAGCTCCGCCAACCTGCCTCCTTATGCGAGCTCTGCCCACCTGCCTCCTTCCAGAAATGGGCTGCTCTGCTCATTTTGGTTTGCCCTGGAAGTGCCAAATCACCATTGTGCAAGTGGTGGGGGCCACTAGAGTAGCGCAATCAGTGGGGTGGAAGCCAACTGGCTGTGGAGGAAGCTCTCTGTTGGACTCTGCCCCCCCTGCAAGGGAAAAAAGTTTATATTAGGCAAACGTGCATACAAAAATGAGTAGAGTAGGAAAAATGAAACCAAAAATGCATACACATTTTCATGTGAACACTTTTTTAAAAAAAGAGTTACAAACTGATGCAGAAATAGAATGGAATGAACTTCAGATGGGAAAAATGAGAAACAGAGAGGAGCCAAAACTGACCAGGGGGGGAGGATGACTAAGCAGAGGCTTGTCATCCTCCTGTGGTGGTTATGCGCAGGCACTTTTGGTGGGGTACAGGGCTGGGGAGCATTTGGAGGCACTGTTTCAGGTGACTGGTAAGGCCTGAGGCTTCCAGCTCAGGTTTATGCGGACTGAGTTGGAAGATATGGATTACCTTTGAGGCTGACTCTCCTCACCCACTCAGAGTTTTGTGGCCTGGGGGGGGGTGACAGGGGAAGGCCTCCCATCCCAAACATTTGGGCAATTCTGAGGGGTGGCGATCAATGATGCCACTCCACAGGCATCAAATGTCTCGCCCGATACAAGGCCAGATTAGTCTGGCATAGTGAAGTGACCACTTAAGTTTCTCTTTGCAGATTGAACCAATTGTCAATAAATGTGGCCCGATGTTTTACACCAACTACTTTTGTCTCGTCTCTTTACTCCCCCTGCCCCTTCACCGACAATCATCCATTCATAGTGACAGCTGGCCTTGGCTACCAAACCTTCTACCATGATGCAGCACTCAGAATGCTTGTGAGAGGGCCTTGTAGTTTGCCATTCTCCCTTCCCATTCACATATGCATAGAGTAGACTCATTCACACTCACACACACACATGCACACGCACAGCACTCCCTATCTGCTGCAGGACAGAGAAAGTGCCTGGCCCACTGATCATCTGCGTGCCTTTTATGCAAGTAGTTCCAAAGGAAAACAGTCTGGTTGGTGTCATTGGAAGAAAAAATGCCATCTTTCCCTTGGTGCTCATCCCTTTGCAGAACCAACACAAAACAAGAAGGGAGAGGTACTTGCCACCATTACTTTCTTGCTTGTCCTACATTGCCACAGCATTGCTACATGATGGGGAAAGTGAGGGGATGCCAAAACATCTTTCAGCCACAAGTTACTGAAATGCTGATTAAAAATACAAACAGTGCAATCCTTTACATGTTTACTCAGAAGTAATTCCCAATGAGTCCAATGGGGTTTATTCCCAGGTAATTGGGCACAGGCTTGCAGCCTAACAGAAAACCAGTGATAGGAAAGATCTGCTAGGTAACTCAGGTCTTCTTGTCGCTTACATAGGATTGTTCCTTTCATGAAATTCTCAGGTATCCTGGGTTGTTAATTTTTAGGAAAATAATATTTCTGGTCTTTGTAACCCTTGTGTTAGCTTGTTTCTATCATCTAACCCAAGCTGAAGTGAGATGTAAAGCTGCTTTAGTGGTAGGGAGTTCCATTCTGTCTGTGTTTGATTGTCAGGTGTCTTTCATTAGTTGTCCGCTCATTGATGGAAACAGGCATTTTTTGAGGGATGTACAACAATTTTGATCCCGTTTGCAAATGTGGATTTGTGCTAATGTATATTAGCATGAATTAGCATTTGTGCAAATCTCCCCCAAAAGTAAAATAAAAAAACCAGGACACACATCTCTGGAATCTGTGCAGCTCAGAAAAAACCAATCCATTCGGGAATCTGCAGGTCGGATTCATAGGAATCCAAACTAATTTGAATCTGTTGCAGATTTCCCTGAGATCCCTATTCAGTGCATTCATTGGTGAGCAGACAAAAGGGGAGAATATTTTTGTTTCTTAGTATGCGTGATGTAGCAGTTTTCCTTCCTGTAATGTCTTACAGGAAGACTTAATGTCTTCCTGTGTCAGTGTGTGTGTCAGTGTGTCAGTGGGACTAAACTATGGCTGCTACTTACTTAAACTAAAAGTTTAAGTAAGTTTAACTTGAAAAAGACAAATAAAGAGACAAGGCTGGTGCATGGAGCAGAAAGTTTTATATAAAAAGTTTGAAACATGATCTGCAATACAGGCAGATCAGCAAAGAAAAAGAAAGCAAAAGAAAGAGAAAAAATTTGTCTTCCCATACTAATAAATAAAAAGTGTTATCAAGCACTTTGGGAAGCGAAGTTGTTTACAGGAAGCTGTGCCTGAGAACCAAACACTTCTAGCCTATGCTGAAAATGCTTGCTAGTGTTATGGGTAACATGTATGGTATAAATAACCCATTTAGCCCAATAGCTCGTGGTTCAGAGAAGCTGTCTGATCCAAAAATTAAGTACGCCTGTGTGCTGTAAGTTACCCAATAAAGTCTCCTTGTAAGTAACCCCCCCTGCTAGAATCCCAAAACACAAGTGGGGCTAGAGCGCCTCACCCAGTATCAAACCCTGCTGTTAAAAGCCATGAAAGCAGGTATGAAGAAGTCAATTAATATGACCAAAGTGTCTAAAGTGCTGCAAGGTGCCACCGAGGCCCCAGAGCGTACTTGGAGCGTCTTTCAAATGCCTATCGCCAGTACACCCCCCTCGACCCAGAGGCCCAAGAAGACATAAACGAAAAAAGAAAAGAAGAAGACCCAGCAGAGGCAGAAGATTCTTAAAAAAGAACCAGTGTGCCCAGTGTGGACAAGATGGACATTAGTGGCATGAATGCCCAAATAAAATAAATCAAATACACAAAGGAGAAAACCAAAGGGGCCAGAATGGGCGAAGAGGGAGACAGCTTGAGAGGGGCCGTGATATTGACTGTGAGGGGCCGTGACATTGACTTCATAATTGACACTGGAGCAGCATCAAGAGCAAGCAAACGTTAGCCTTAAACAAGAAGTCCAAACACTGAGCAAAGGTCTTCAAGCCCAGCGTCGCTTTGTCTTAAAAAAAATAAGCCATTCCCATCACAGAAGTTCATCCTTTCCAACCAAGAGTTAAAGTATGAGTTAAAGAGGGAAAAATAACCCTTTGACTCCCAGATGGAGAGGACTGAAAACTGTCATACTTTCCACCCCCACAGCTATGAAAGCAGCTGGAGTTAAACCCTGGATACATTGGACACAAGTCAAAAGAGAGAGAGGGAGAGAGTAGACTGTAAACAGAAATCCTGAAAATCCTTTAAAAATCATTCTGAAAAAGCAGTAAGAAGACTCAAGCTAGACCTTACTGTGGACACACCGGGAAACTGTCCCCCAGCGTACGGTCAGACCTGCAACTGGAGAATTGAAGAAGGGGACTAGACCCTACTGCAGCTTGCCAGGTGAATAGCTGCCCAGCGTACGGTCAGATCCCAAAGAAGATCAAACATGCGTGTTGTAGTGTTAGTAGTGTTGCATTGTGTTTCCTTAATAAGGTGCAAAAAGGGGGGTCTGCCCCTGGAAAAAGAAGTTTGTCCCAGTGATTTGCTGATAATTACTGGCTTCACCTGGCTAACATCACGAGAGTAAAACATTTTTGTTTGCCAAGAGGTATACCTGCAAACAGGCTTATTAGCTCTTGCCTAATACCTGTCTGTAGACATCCTGGGAAAATTCAAAAAGATACCATGTTAAGAGTTTATGGTGTAAGTTTAACTTATTCCCAAAATGCTAATTGGGGCGTGGTTGCAAAGATCCTACCCCCTACAGAGTTCACTCTACGCACCCCCATCATTGCTGAAACAAATGCTACGTGTGCACGAATGCTTAATTGTCAAAAATTTTTTCCAGAAAATATAAAGCTATCCCTGGCCCCCTTCCACTGTAATAAAATTCAAAACATATCTTTTAATGATGCCCACATACTTTTGCCTCATGGATGGTTTTAGACATGTAATTCCCGCACTTGGTCATTCATTCCTGCCAACTTGTCTGATAACCACCCATGTTGCCTCAGCCGCCAATTGAACTGGTGCCAATTCTTCCCCTGTAGCCTGAAAAAATCCGTCAACGGCAGCCTCGAGCACTCCAACTAACTAAAAATTGTAATAGTCATGTGCAATTATATTCTGACTCAGAAAAATTGGCCTTAGCAATGTCACTAGTTGGGGTTCCAAGTTTAGCCGTGGCTGATGGTCTGGAAATCAACCGGTTAGCTTGCAGCTTAGCCAAAAGCATAAATGCCACCTCACAAGCATTGTCATTGTTAAATAAAAAGCTGCGTGATCTAAAAGGTGCAGTTCTAGAAAATAGAGCTGGTATAGATTACCTCTTCCTTCTTCATCATTTAAGTTGTGAGACACACCAAAAGCTCTGTTGTTTTAACTTAACTGATAATGGCAATGCTGTAGATGAACAGATCAACAAGCTGCACAATATAGTAGCTAACAAAACAATAAGACAAAACAATTAGCTCAATTAGTTAACCCCTTGGCTTCCAGATCTTAGCTGGCTTAAAAGCATTGTTCATCCTAATTCTACCAGTATTGTTCATAAAAGTTCTGTTATGTCTCTGCGTTCCTTATCTTATGCGCTGTTTAACCAATCTGTTTTATGTCTCAGCTAGTAAAACTGCTGCCCTCTACGCTCTAATAGCCCAACAAAAGGCTAAGTAATATGTATGTCACAAAAAGCTTTGTATAGTTATCAGAAATGCTATAATTGTAATGAAATTATGCATTTAAGGGGGGAATGTAGCAGCCATATCGGGGTCAGACTAAGTAGCCTCATGCAGTCTCATGCTTCATGTTCTTGCTGAGCTCTTTCTCCCTTGAATATATTGTTGTAAGCTGACGAGACACAGGAATTCCTTATCTTGTCAAAGGTCATACAATTGTATATCTTGTTCTCTGCTGTTCTCTTCTGTTCTCTCCTTATCATGGCTACCCTATGACCCAGTTCTTGTATTATAAACAATGGTGCTAGGAGGAAAAATGTTGAGGATTGCAACCCCATGCGAGAGGGAGAGGAGGAGCCATTTCATATATGTCACAATGTCTATAAAACCAATGTGCTAATGTAAATCGGGGCTTCTGGCTCTTTGGAAACGATTCCAGCCTTAAGCCCGCGCGTTAAATAAAGAATCTCTTTTTCCTTCACTCCGTGGTCTCTCTGACTCTGGGTTCTGCAACAAGATATCTGTTAAGCTTCCTTTTTGCTTACAAGGAAGCTTTGTGCCAAGTGGCCACCTGAAGCCAATAGCAGAGCACAAACCGTGAGAGAGGTGATTTAAGTGAGATTGCAGTAAGCCAGACTGAGTCATGAGTGGTGCATAAAATAAAGATGGACACAACACACCGTTGCTCAGTGGCCCACAGAATTGTTCCTTGAACTCAGGAAAAACTGCTTGTACAACTACTGTGACATGAGCAACAAAGAGTCCTGTGGCCTCCTTTAAGGTGCCACAGGACTCTTGGTCTGTTGTTGCAAAAACAACAGATATGGCTGCTGTTCTGCACTTTGACATCAACACACCGCTGTGGCCATAAGCCCAATAATCAAAAGCAGCCAACCGTACACTTAATGACCCCTTTTGATGTCATCTTTCAGTAATCCGTTTAGGTAACAAGCATCTCTGTAAATCAATCAGGGCTAACTCCAGATCTGAGGAGGCCCTGCACAAAATGTCCCCTAGTGGTCCCCCTCACCCATTGGTGAGTTCTGGCAGCCTTATCTGGAGGTAGTGGCAGCAGTGAACCAACAAACTGGGCTGAGGCATAATTTTCATTCCTCCCAATAGACCTGACATAGCATTGCTCCAAGGCATTGTGGGAAATTTAAATGGCCTGGCTAGACTCAGCCACCCAGGATTGCTTGGAGTGGTAGGCTGGAGAAAATAACAACTAAAAAGGGAGGGAGAAGGCAGCAGCCAGCCTTGGGCCCTGCCAGGGCGCTGGGGTGCTGGTAGCTGCCTAAGTATGCCAGATGCTGATGCTGGCCCTGAAACCAATGAGGGAGTTGAACTGGGATATAAAGAAAGCCTACCTTCCAATGGAGGGGGCATGGCTGGCTTAAGCCATTTTGGAGCAAAGGGTGCCCTTCCATCTAAGTGAAGTTATATAGTACCCGAGGCCTCGCCAAGTTATTTTGGCACCTGCCATGGGACCAGCTACGCCCTTATCCGTGTGTGGAAGGAAGACCAAGACTGATAGAGTGCCTCACTCCTGTTTGCCTCTCCCTTCCTGGTGGAATTCTTTATTTTCATTGTCTGTCTTCACCAAACAGCCTTAAAACCTTCTCAGTCTCTTGTAAATACCTTTAGGTAGTGTGGAGTTTAGCTTTTAGGTGTGAGATGGGTAACCCAACAAGAAAAGAGATCACATTCTTCATAACTTCTTTTAAAGTTTACTGAAACAGTATTGCTATTAGGAAGAGAGTTTTAACATCTGAATGGTTGCTATACACATATACACAAACAAAATCATAAGAACAAAAGGGTAAGAAAATAACCAGGGTAAATGCATCCAGCTATTCCAAAATACCCTGTGTCCCTATTTTACGAGTTCTTCCCAGCAACACCTTAGCATTCATCTTCTCCCCAACATTCAGTTTCTGCTAAAGCAGCTCTCTGATTTTCTAATCCTTTCTGATTGTTCTTTCCTTCTAACCATTAAGCCTTCCTCTACCAAAACAAATAATTGCTTTTTTGACTCCAGTTTTAATGGGTTAAAGCTAGCATGAGCTCTTGTAATTCTAACCAATCAGAAGGATTCACCTTTGCCCTATATGTCTTCTTCTGAGCTCTTTGCAATAATTTTTGCAAAAATGAAGCTTTTTACAACCTACAGACACTTTGAAACCATAACCTAAACAAAACCCTTTTGGGGACTCCTTATCTCCCTGGCCATCTCTTAAATGGCCATCTCATCCACTCCCTTTACCTCCTCTGCATTTGCAGACTTGATGGTGCTAGTAAAATATTAACTGAACTTTTGACCTTTTGTTTTCACACTGACTAGCCTACACAGAAAAAATATTAACCCCATGTTATCCAAACCAAATTATATACAAAATTAGAAAATCACATTCCTTCTGTTCCTTCACAGCATCTGAGGCAGAAAATCTGACAAGTGCCTTTCCCCCTCCCTGCCAGTGAAAATTAAATAACTTTAAAAATTGCTGTCCTTTCATGACACCCAAAATGGTGTCGCTCTGCCAAATCATAGGAGTGGCCCTGGGAGGGGGTAAAGTCTGTGGCAGCTGAGAGAGCAAATGACCAGTCCTGAGGGAGTTGAGGAAGACAGTGAAAAAGGAGTGAGACTGCTAAGCTCTTTAAGGATTGACTATTTTCATTTGGTATGACTTACTGATTAATAAGACAATTGTGATCACCATTCATTTCTTCAATAATTATTCACAATATTTTGTGACATAATTGACCCTGCCTCTCCTAGGTGTCTGGTGTACAATTTCTACTTCAGATCTGGCAGTTGAAGCTGAGGGAGAATTAAGCCTCAGGCACCTGACACCCACTAGGAAGGAGCAGCTGCAGAGGGCACCTAGAAAAGTATTGCTCATTCATATGCATTTCTTGGCCAGGGTAACACTTCTGGCAGTGGAGGGGATTGATCGAGCTTTCTTCCTACCTGGCCTACATCTTCTGATGTTACCAGAGTGACAGTAAAAATATATATTCTACAGGGGCTCCAATGCTATAAAAGTAACCGTAAAAAAAAGTAAAAAAGTAAAAGTTTTTGTGAACAGCCCAGAGAGCTTCGGCTATTGGGCGGTATAGAAATAAATAAATAAATAAAATAAATAACCTCAGAAAGTGTCCTAAGATCAGTTGTGCATCTGCCACTTACCAAGAAGAAAAAGTGGCAGTAGGGATGCTGGAGAAATTCTAGATGGATTAAAATGAGCTCAGATTTCTAAAAATCCGACCTGCAGAATCTGTTACAGAGCACTCCTCTCAGGCCGCGTGGAGTCCATGGACTTTCAGATGATTTTTTTACTTTCCCGAAATTTTCACATATAAATCCGTAGAAAAATTCTATATTTCTACTGAGGAAACATTGAATGGAATGGGGGACAATACACTGAATGTTATGTACTGAGGTAAATTATATAAATACTTACGTAATTATTTATGTAATTATGTGTGTATTCTTCCTCACGATGGAAAAAAAAAATTCGCATCCATCTGTAGGCAGACGATGGAACGAAAGGCACCTGACAATCTGAGAAACACAGACGGAGGGGATTTTACACAGTCCATACATCCCTAAGTGGCACCCACATGTCTGGCCTTAGAGGGATGCCCTATAATTAGTGATTTTGCTTCCATTTTACTGGATAAGCAAAGAAAAAAACAAATCCTGATTTAATTCATGCCCAAGAATGTAGTTAATTAATTGATCCTTACTCATCATCAATCATGGCAAATGGTTACTTATATATGTATGATACAATGAAGGGAGGCCTCTAACCACCCTGTTGAATGATCACTCTTTGCTCCAAAGAAAGGCTTAGAAGCAATGGGTGAAACAATATGTATAGTAAAACTCACTCTGCAAGTGCTTTGCAAAACAAGCACAGTACACGATGAGGAGCCAGGTTGTAGTGAAGACAGTGCTGAGTCTGGACATGAGACACCTAAATTGCCAAACTCATTGGGTGGTCTTGGGTAAGTTACTATCTGCCTACTTCATCCTGTCTACCTCACAGGAGTATTACAAAGATTAAAGATGTATATGCAAGCTACCTTGAGCTTTTGTTGAAAGGCGAGGGGCGGGAGATTAGATTAACCCCTTTAAGCAAATTGCTTTACACATATTGTTTCCAGGGTTAGGCTTAAATATTTATCCTTTATAGTGTTTCTATTTTGGCCACCTAATGTGAAGAGAAAACTCCCTGGAAAAGACCCTGATGCTGGGAAGTACTGAAGGCAAAAGGAGAAGGGGACGACAGAGGATGAGATGGCTAGATAGCATCACCAATGCAATGAATATGAACTTGAGCACACTCCAGGAGAGAGCGCAGGACAGGAAGGCCTGGCGTGCTATGGTCCATGGGGTCACGAAGAGTTGGACATGACTGAATGACTGAACAACAACAAATTCTCCATAGTGTTCTAAACACTAGGGCATTTATTCATGGATTTCCCCCCCTTTTAATCTGCTGGGAAGTACAGCCATATGAATAGTAAATAGACAACAAACAACAGCAGCAAACAAACAGCCTAAATCAGTCACTGACCATTGGTTGAGGGACATGCCTGGAGTGAGAAAAACAGAAGCCCTCTGCAGCCTGGTTTCTAATCCGATTTGTGCATTGCAAACAGGGATTTCAGATTTGTTTCTAAACAACGCTGTTCATTTATTTAACAAACTGAACTGTAGATATAACTGTCTATGAGACTAGCATCCTTTTTGCCCCTCTGATGGGCCCTGGGAAGGGAGAATCAGGGAGTTACATAAAAAAAAAAAGCCAACAGGGTTTCTTTTAGTTAATAAAAGGATTAAAACCAAAGAACACTAACAGAAAGAAAAGTAGTAAATATCTGGGGAGAAAACAATTTAGTTTGCCATCTTATGGCTGGAAAGAAATACTTTCATAACCAGGTTACTTTTAAATATTATTATGTCATCTGTAACTAGGGATGTACGGACGGTGTAAAATCCGCTCCATCTGTGTTTCATGGACTGTCAGGTGCCTTTTGTTCCATTACCCACCCACAGACAGATGTGATGTGAATATATATTTTTTTCATTGTGTGGAAAAACACAGAAATAATTACGTAAGTATGTACATAAGCATTTACATAATTTATCTTAGTACATAATATTTAGCATATTGTCCCACATTCCATTCAATGTTTCCTCAGCAGAAACTTGCATATTTTCCTATGAATTTATATGCGTAAATTTTGGGAAAGTGAAAAAAATCATCCTGAAGTGCATGGACTCAACGCGGCCTGAGGGGGTCGCTCTGCAGCGCGTTCCGCATCCGCGAAATCGGAGCTCATTTCTGTCCATATCGAATTTCTCCAGCATACCTATCTGTAACTCTCATTTGTCTACTTTGTATTCTTTCTTTCTTTTCCCCCATCACTGCTTTTTACCAGTGTAAAGAGGAGCCTTTTCCCTGTCTGGTTTATACTATGGATAATTTAATGTAACCAGTGTTTGGAACAGGACAGATTTGTTCTGCCATGATAGAATTCTCTTGTGAAAACAATATAGCAAAAATTTGGCAATTGATTAGTTATTAATAGCAATCAAGTCCCTTAAATAGCAAGCGCAGCTTCTCCTATTAGATAATACTGGAGATATTGCTGTAGCCCCGCTTCAGAACCCCTGTCGTGGATTGTGCCCTTTTTTGCACGTGTGTACTTGCATAAGAGGGAGAGAGAGAGAGAGAAGGTAAGATTGTTTCTACAAAGATCTTTGCATCCTCGTGGACAGTTCTTTATGGTCCCATCCCCATTCTTGTACAAAAGTATTAGCATATATGGCAAGCATTTTTGAATTATTTTAAAAGAAAGTGCAGTGGCTGTTTAGATTAGGAAAAAAAGGCAAGGGGAAGACATGATAAGGTGTATAACATTAAGCATAGTGCAGAGAAAGTGGAGACTAGAACCCAGAGTCATCCCATGAAGATGAATGGTGGGAGATTCTAGACAAATAAAACAAAGTTCTTCTTCACACTTTGTAGTTAAATTATGGAATTCACTACCACAGGATGTAGTGATGGCCACCAATTTGGATGGCTTTAAAAGGGGATTGGACAAATTCATGGAGGAGAAGGCTATCAATAGCTACCAACCATGATGGCTATATATTGACTTCAGTATCGGGGCAGTATGTCTCTTAAGAGACATACTGAGGAAATATGAGCAGGAGGGTGCTGTTGCAGTCACATCTTGTTTGTGGGCTTACCATAGGCATCTGGTTGGCCACTGTGTGAACAGAATGCTGGACCAGATAGGGCTTTGAGCTGATCCGGAAGCGTTCTTATATTCTTAAACAGAAAAATCCACATTTGTGAGAGAGGGAGGCATATGTATACTTACTGAAACATTAGATGTGCAGTGCACTGACAGCACTGGACAACAAGGTTCAATATAGAACAACATATGAAGAACTGCCCCAGAAAGAGTCCTGTTGCAGAAATGCGCTTGCTGTGACAGCACACCAATATGTAAAAGAAACCAAGCTGGGTTTTGTATCAGCAACTGAGGAAATACAATGCGATATGGCTAGGGCTTTATTTAATCACACTTTTGCACATTTTTGCATCTTCGTATCTTCACAGTGGTTGCTTTTGGACTCAGTGCCAAGGGCCGGGGGGGGGGTCTTGGGGGAGGACCAACTTCATGCTGGCCGCCATTTTAGAGCAATGGGTTGGCATGCACCTCTCACGCCTTGGGTGAGTGCGAACCATCACAAGAATCTTAGGCTGGGGAACTGCCAAACAGTTGGCGTGGAAATGAAGGAGGACCTAATTTTACCTAATGAAGGATGGACAGAGACAACAGACTCCCTAACATACAAAACAGCCATTGAAGTGTTGCACACAGTCACGGGCCTGCACAGCTGCGCATTAAAAGATAATGGCAAAAAACGGGGACACGGCAGAGTCTGTTGGGGAAGCCCAAGGTAAACCACGAGTGTATCGCAGCAGAAGCTAATTCAAAGCTGCAATCCTGCACAGTTGTGATGGAGCGTAGGGTGAAAGAAGTGCCATGTAGACAGGGCCAGGAGGAATTCTCAGAGCCACTCAGGCAATTTGTCCTTAAGGCTGCTCCAGAAGCTGGAGCTAGTGCATAACACAGCTATCCAGCTGTTGTCAGGAGCTTCCACTTTTCAGCATGCAAGTCCTTTGGTGAGAGAACTGCACAGGCTGCCTATTCACTACCTGGACAGGTTTAAGGTTTTGGTACCAGTGTACAAAGCCCTGAACAACTTGGGACCAGGATACATGAAAGAATGCCTTCTCCCTTACCAATGTGCCTGGTCGCTGAAATCATCAGAGGACATGCTCCTGGTAGTTCCACATGGACATATGAACTGATTGGAGTCCACCAGAAGAAGAGCCTTCAGTGTGGTTTCCCCCTTTCTTTGGAACCCCCTGCCTCTGGAGGTCAGACAGGCACCAACATTGTGTTGCTTGCTTCCGGTGCCTCCTGGAAACAATTCCATTCCAGGAAGCATTCCTTAAATGACCAGCTACAGTTTTATTGGGATTCTGTTTTTAATAATTTTAATATGGTGTTTTAATCTTTATCTTTTTTACTATCATACCTCTTATGTTCACCATTCTGGAATCTGTTTTAGATTGGGAGTGGTATACAAATGTTGTAAATAAACAAATTTCTCCCTGCAGGACAACTCAAAACAAATACCAATCTTAACTCGGCATGACAAAGGTTTGCTGAACACAGAAGGGGTACCTTGGAGAGCTGGCCTTCTGTGTTTCCCCTTCCCTCATCCAAACTGCACAGACATCAGGTACGTAGCTCTCATACATGCTTTGTTTCATCTGCTCAGCCATTTCAGTGCATATCACTGAACTCACTGCAACCCATGGAGAGTAATGAGATTCAGAAGCAAAGCAGTATGACAGGGAAATGGCCCAATTACGCTGAGCTTTGCTTTTCTCCCAGTAAACCCCCCCAAAAAACATGAAAAGGAAAAACACACACAACAACAACCCAGAACCAGTGCAACCATTTAGCACACGAGAGGAATCAGGCATCCTGAGATGGCTATCGAAGGAGGAGGCTGAAAAGATGACAACCTTCTAAGGAGTGGCAAATGGCAATAATGTTTCCCATAATTGTAGAGCAAAGCCGAAGAGTCAATCATTTCATCTGGCCTTTATTTCTTGAATGGAGCTCAAATTAACTTTTCATACTCTGTAGTAGTGAAGCATTGATTATTTCCCATTAAACAATATTTGGGTCACTGTGTTCTCATTCCACTAAAACCCAAATGGAGAACAACTTTGCGAATTGTGTAAAGGTTCATGTCACTCCGACGGAGTGCTTTCCTTATATCTGATGAGAGATTTATGTATAACTTTTTGACTACAGTTTTACACCCAATTATGCTTCCTTAGGACCCATTGAAATCAATGGGACTTAAGTATGCATGATTATGTTTTGTGATCATAGTCACGGGGCATTTTTACATCCTACAAATTTGATTGACAGTCGAATAAAATGTGAAGGTTCTTGAAAAGTGATAGTGGATAGTGGGTCAGAAGGGGAGTTCTTTCATTTGTAACAAAGGACTAGTGTCTGCCTTTGCTTTTTTTCTCCTCTCTCCCAATCACTTTTCCTTGTGTGCCCTGTCTTTTATATGGTAAGCCTGTTGGAAGAGACTCTCTAATTAGTTACTAATGATCCTTGAAAGCCACTGTGGAAGGCATTTTTGGCTGAAGATCATAGTAAAGATGGTTCAAATAAATAAAAGGGAGAAAATATGAGGAGAGAGAGAGAGAGAGAGAGAGAGAGAATTATGAACATAAAAGGGGATTGCACATATTTATTGGTAATAGACCTATACAGGGCTATTAGTCATGGTAGCCAAAGGGAAACTCCATGAACTGAGGACAGTATTTTAATATCAGATGTTTTGGGGAAAACAATAGGAAAAGGGTGTGGACTTCATGCCATGATGGTAAGCTACCCCAGATTTTGTTGTACTACAGCTCTCAGCTTCCCTGACCATTGGTTATGTTCGCTGGGGATGATGGGAGTTACATTCCTATGAAATATTTGAAGAATATTTCTCATCTGAGAAATCAGACGCTGAGAAATGCCATCACTTTTACACCTTATTTGTGAGCACCTTGTCAGCTGGGCCGATACAGAAGGCTTACGTAGATGATCCTTGATTGGGCCAATTCCAGATACTTCTTACATTCTTACCATTTCTCAACATTTCCACCCATGTTTTGTACTTTGAATGCAGACTGAAAGCCCTTTGGGCACATGTTGTTATCCCCTTCTTGTTTATTACTGTTAAATAGGGGTAGACACACTAGATGCCACTTGGCTGTAAGACTGCTGTTTTCCCCCCAACACTCGAGGTCATTCCATCAATCAAACAGAGTGCTTGATCTTAAAAAAATAAGCAGGTCTGGTCCACTTTACATTCTTCTTGTTAAATTTCAATCTCCTCCCCAGACCCATCCTTTAAGACAGAAGAGATAACATGAACAAGATCCAATAAAAGCTGAACTAAGCTATATGAGTCTAACAGCAGCCAAGGCTTGACAAGGGATCTTCATTAAAAGGTTTTTAAGTATAATAAAATTGTTCCATCCATGCATTATCCTCCCCCCCACCCCACAAGAGAAAGGTCTTCTTATTAGCACATCATCCTTCCCTCTTCTGCTCCACCCACCCCTTAAATGTCACACATGCCATAACATACAAGAGAGATGAATTCAGAAAGCCAGCAGATATAATGAAGGTAGCACGGAGGAGAATCCAAACTAAGATCTTTCTCATTCCTCATGAACTATGCCTTTCACCTGTTCTGAAACTCCCCACATCATTTCATCTTGTGGACAACTTGTGGCCCTCCAGGTGTTTTGGCCTACAACTCCCATCAGCCCTAGCTAGCATAGCCAATAGTAAGGACTGATGGGAGTTGCAGGCCAAAACATCTGGAGGGCCACAAGTTGTCCACCCCTGAACTTTAAACAACTCCTACTGCTAGCTGGAAAATGTAGACATTTCTCATGCAAAAGAGGAAGGTGGGAAATTTCAGTATGTCGTTTTCAGTGGCTGTTAGGGTTTTAGATTTTATGCTCTTTCAGCTTTATTATTTTAAATACAAAATTAGATGGTTGTTTTTAAATGTTTTTTTAATTGTTTTTGTACACAGCCTTGAAAAGATATTCTTCTTCTGAGGAGGCCTAGAAGGCTCTTAAAATATATTATTATTATCATCATCACCATCATCATCATTGGGGATCTATGATAGTTCATGGGGATTCGTGGGGATTTCTCTCATGATATTTTCAAAGGTGAAAATGAAAACCCCCTTGACACAGAAAAAGTCTTTGTGTGGAAGGGAGAAATGAGCTCCCTCTGACATGTGCCAGAGGCATGACACGCTCAGTTCCCCTAATTCTGCTACACACGAACACACTTGAGGGCTAAAGATTTGCACCTGTGCCATACTCTCTGTGACTCCTCAGTGGTAAAGAGGAAGTGGATATGCACATCTCTTGCCCATGGCAAGTTTTGGAGTTCGTGAGGAGACAGAGGGTCAACTGGAGCCCCTCCTCCACCTTTACAGGGGATGAATGATCCTGTGAAGGGCGGGGGGAAACCACCCAGTCCTGAGGGGTTGCACAGTTTAACATTTTGGCTGCTCCTTTGCTTAACATTTTGAATTATCCATGGTGTGGAGAAAGTTGACAGAGGTTTTTCTCCCTCTCTCATAATAATAGAACTGGGGATCAACCAACGAAGCTGGGAGGTGGGAGATTCAAGACAGACAAAAGCAGAAGTACTTCTTCACACAGCAGATAGTTAAATTATGGAATTTACTTCCATAATTGCTACTGCCCAGTCGCAAATACCCCCTTCCTAGGGAAGGTACTTGAGATGTTGTGGTGGAGCAACATGCTGGGGCTCTTGGAGGATACTGATTATCTAGACCCATTCCAGTCTGGGATTCGATCTGGTTACGGGACTAAATCAGTTTTGGCCACCCTTATGGGTGACATTTATCAAAAGAGGGACAAGGGGAGTGCAAATCTGTTCATTCTTCTCGACCTCTCATCGGCTTTTGATACCATTGACCATGGTATCCTCCTGGATTGACTCTGTGGGATGGGTATCAGATGCACTGTGTTACAATGGTTTCAGTCCTACCTACGGGGCTGATTTCAGAGCATAACACTGAGTGACTATTCAACGGCCGCTTGGCAACTGAGCTATGGGATTCCACAGGGTACCATCATGTCCCCAGTGTTGTTTATCATCTATATGAAGCTGCTGGTAGCTGTCATTAGGGGATTTGGAGCTAAATGCCATCAGTATGCCGATGACACACAACTCTATCTCCCTGTGACATCTGAATCAGGAGAGGCTGTGCAAGTCCTGGATCAGTGCTTGGACTCAGTAATGGACTGGATGAGAGCCAATAAACTGAAGCTGAATCCTGGCAAGAAAGAAGCCCTGTAGGTGAGTGGTTCCCAGGTGTGGAAGATAGGCTCATTGCCTGTTCTGGATGGGGTGGCACTCCCTCTGAAAGATCAGGTTCATAGTCTGGGGGTACTCCTCACTCCATCATTGTCACTGGAGGCCCAAGTGGTCACGGCAGCTTGGAGTGTCTTTTACCAGCTTTGGCTGGTTCACCAGCTATGGCCTCTCCTGGACGGGGATAGCTTGGCCACACTGGTACAGGCATTAGTAACCTCAAGACTGAATTACTGCAATGTGCTCTATGTGGGGCTGTCCTTAAGACTGGTCCGGAAGCTGGAGCTAGTTCAGAACACAGCAGCTTAGCTGTTGTCAGGAGCTGCCCCTTTTCAGCATGTAACTCCTTTGCTGAGGGAACTGCACTGGCTGCCTATTCGCTACTGGGCCAGGTTTAAGGTATTAGTACTAGTGTACAAAGCCCTAAACAACTTAGGACCAGGATACCTGAGAGAGTGCCTTCTTCTTTACCAACCTGTCCAGTCACTGAGGTCAGGGACAACCTGTCCCTGGTGGTTCCACATGGCCCGTGGCCTGGCTGGAGTCTACCAGGAAAAGAGCCTTCAGTATGGTGGCCCCCTTTCCGTGGAACTCCCTGCCTTTGGAGGTCAGGCAGGCAGCAACGTGTGTTGCTTTTGGCACCTCCTGAAGACATTTTTATTTCAAGAGGCCCTCCTTGAGTGACCAGCTGTGGTTTATTAAATTCAGAATCTGTTTCTTTTAAAACATTTTAATCATTTTAATATGGTGTTTTATTCTTTTATCTTTGTTGTTCACCACTCCAAAATCTTTTGATGTGGAGCAGTATATAAATACTGTGAATGAATGAATGAATGAATGAATGGTGATGGCCACCCATTTATTTTTAAAGGGGACTACATAAATTTATGCAGCATAAAGTCATCAATGAATATGCTACCCGCAGGGCTGGAGGCAGCATGTCTCTGCATAGCAGTTGCCGGGGGGGGGGGGCAGTGTGAGGTCTATAACCCTTGTATCCTGCTTGTGGGGGCCCAATGGGCATCTGGTTGGCCACTGCAGGAACCAGGATGCTGTATTAGAAAGGCCTTGGTCTGATCCACAATGGCCGTTGTATGATTTTATATCCTTTTTGAGATGAGGCAACCAGAAATGTATTTGCAATGTATTCCAAACATTAGCCGAAAAGATTATATATAAGAACAGGCATGCTAATCACATTGAAGGTCTGTTTAGTCCAGCATTCTGTGTGACCAACCAAATGCCCATGGGAAGCCCCAAAGGGGAACATGAGCACTGGAGCACCCTTGCTCTTGCGTTCCCAAATAACTGGTATTGAGAGGCATACATATCAGAGTATGTACACACACGTACAACAAGAAATAATAAACGCAATGCTAGCAAAGATTTATACAGCAGTAACGTGATACAAATTATTTCCCATCCTTTCTTAGTAATTTGTCCTCCTGCTTGTAATCTTCTAAGTTTAGTTTTTAATGTTAATGTTCCCTGCTGTTTCTATTCTTCCAGCTTAACTCATTTGTCCTGCACATTAATTACTTTGTTCAAAATAGGCCATTCTCATCTCTAAAGTCCTATTTTAAGCTAATTACTTCTATTTTTCTGGTAAATCATTTTGTAGATTTACTAGGATTTGATTTGATCTAGCATGCCTGTTCTTATATATAATCTTTTGGAATAATCTTTGGAATACATTGCAAATACAGTTTTGATTGCCTCATCTCAAAAAGGAACAATCATACAAAGGCCATGCTGGATCAGACCAAGGCCTATCTAATCCATCATCCTGGTTCCCGCATTCTACATCTGTGTAGACATTCCCTCCAGGTGGATCAGGTCTCTCTTTCCCCCAGCCCCAGGGGCTTGAGTGTCTTTGTTGCCCACACTTCTTTTGTCCCTGCAGAAGTACTGTAGATTCTAGGTGCCCACCCATTCACAGTGCAGAACATATTGGGCTAATTTCTGACATAGTCCCACTGCTTGGAGAAATCCCACTCATATTTCAGTGCAAGTTTACAAATGGCCTTTGTTTCTGAATTCAGAGATTGGGAGCATCGTGCTGAATGATTTTAGCCAGCACACTGTTGATTGCTATTTAGGCGTGTGAAAAAATGGAAAGAGCAGCTGTATTGTTTGCAAACTTATTGCTTGTTTGGGACTAAACCATGGTTATATTGACATCCCTACACCAGGCATATTTTCATCAGAAAATGTGAACCAAATGAAACGTCTTCAGAACCACCAATGACCAACATGAAAAACCATTTTGTGGAGAAGAGATCACAGAGCTGGACTCCTGCAACGTTTCCAGACTGCAGGAATCTAAAATCCATTACTGTAGTCATGATGAGGCATTGTGTAAACATTTAATCTCACCATACTACTTTTTTTTTTTTTTTTAAGACACATTAGCATTAAAAATGAATGACTTGCTAAAAGGCACTGAAAGAGGCTTTGTGGCTAAGATACTGGTTCTATTGACTTGTCAGATGCTTTCTGCTGACCTAGAGCAGCAGGGGGAGACACACACGACCTCAGGGCCTAACAGCCTTTTCATGTCATTAGTTCCCTGAAAGGACAAGGTGAAAGCTTGTATTTACTAAAAGACATCAGTTACTTCAGCACACACACACACACACACACACGTATGTTCAAAGCATTTCTCAAAAGGTATTAAATAAGTTTTTACATGTTAAATTTTGGAACTGGCAAGCAATAAAAAAGAGAAAGAAACAGGGCTTCAGACAGCAAAATTATGCAGGTGTTAACTAAACTACATGTATTCTCTCAATAAGGAGAGAAAGAAAAACACATTATTCTTACAGTGAAAACTTAACTCAGTCACACATTACTATAGTTTTAGTGAAATTTCACAGGAAGTATAATTATGCAAGAATTCAAGTTTAAAAATCAGATTTTTTCAAGTTTTTTTAAAAATGAAAACACTGTCGATGTTACTCAGAGAAGAAAGAAATAGAGAGCATGCCAGCCACATGACCACGGAAGCGTCTTCGGACAGCGCTGGCTCTTCGGCTTAGAAACGGGGATGAGCACCGCACCCTAGAGTCGGACACGACTGGTTGGGGACACCTTTACCTTTTTTTCCTACTAAACGTACCCAGGATACAGCATAATTGTAAAATCATATAATGTAATCAGGAGAAGCACAAACACAACTCAAAAGTCTCTAGAAGCAATAACAAAAACTACATATATAATATGGCCAACATTTTTTTTAAAGCAAAAACAAAAACTTGACAGCAATAAGAAAATGAGCTAAATTTGTTGTTGTTGTTCAGTCGTTAAGTCGTGTCCGACTCTTCGTGACCCCATGGACCATAGCACGCCAGGTCTTCCTGTCCTCCGCTCTCTCCTGGAGTGTGCTCAAGTTCATGAGCTAAATTTAACAGACCACTTAAAAGAAATCCTTACATCACATGGGAATATCAGGACGTAACTATAGGTTCTCTTCTCCTTTGCCACTTTCTCCTAACTTCACAATCCTTACCGTCTACTTCTTCAAAGGTCTCTTACATTATCCTAGAAATAATTATGCTTCACAACATCCTCTGATTCTTCTACAGAGCTGCCACATAATCAAGCTATGCTGAATTTCACTTGGCTGCTTGTATTTCCATTCAGAGGTGAAAATGAAATATTGCTAAGCAAAGCTGGCTAAAACTCTATTTGATGGAGGCACAAGAGGGTTGGAAATGAGAGACAAGGCTGGCAGCTGAGGGCAGTCCAGATAAGAATGACAACTGACCCACTTCAGAACTGATGGTAGGAACCACTGTTTAACCGCTGCTGCCCAACAAAGCAGAAACTACACATACGTCCTACATAACAGAGAGAGCTTTGGTGTGAAAGCTGTCATTAGAAGGGACAAATCTTCACTTATCTCCCAGCCCAGACATGGCAGGCCGACATCACCAGAAAACAGTGTGTGTGTTGCAGGGGGTGGAGGCAGGAAGAAAGAGGTTATTTATCATTATCCTACAGAACACTGTGACAACCCTAGATAGAATCATATATTAGGATTCTCTCCTAGATACAAAGTTTCTGCACTGGGAGACAACCTACCAATCTCACATGTCAAAACAGTGATTGTTTCCACGCACCTGATAACAACGTACCACAAAGCAGCCTCCCTCCAACCCAACCTTATCATTTAATAACACTCAATGAAGGCTGAAGAAATATGAGCACTCAAAAAAATGGGATTCAAAACAATACAGTGCAGAGGCTGGGTGTAAAGGTGGACATGACGGAACGAAACTTAACAGAACTCAACTGCAAAACATATGCTTTAAATGCGTGCTGTATTAAAACTATGAAGCAGTGTGGATTTTTAAATGGCTCTTGAGATTTAATTCAGACCTGGTATTGGACCTTTCCCCTTCATGGATCACTGCCTTGTTGTGGTGAAGGGGCTTGCATAAATCAGTGAAGGGCCACCCAAGACGGACAGGTCATGCTGGAGAGTTCTGACAAAATGTGGTCCACTGGAGAAGGAAATGGCAACCCACTCCAGTATTCTTGCCAAGAAAACCCCATGGAACGTATCACAAGGCTAAAAGATATGACGCCAGAAGATGAGCCCCTCAGGTCGGAAGGTGTCCAATATATTACTGGGGAAGAGCAGAGGGAATTTCCAAGTAGTGCCAGAAAGAGTGAAGTGGCTGGGCCAAAGCCAAAGGGACACTCAGCTGTGGATGTGTCTGGTGGTGAAAAGAAAGTCTGATGCTGTAAAGAACAATATTCTTTAGGAACCTGGAATGTAAGATCAATGAATCAAGGTAAGCTGGAGGTGGTCAAAGATGAGATGGCAAGACTGAACATTGACATCTTGGGAATCAGCAAACTAAAATGGACAAGCATGGGCGAATTTAATTCAGGTGACCATTATATCTACTACTGTGAGCAAGAATCCCTTAGAAGAAATGGAGTAGCACTCATAGTCAACAAAAGGGTGGGAAAAGCAGTACTGGGGTACAATCTCAAAAACGATAGAATGATCTCAGTACAAATCCAAGGCAAACCATTGAACATCACAGTGATTCAAGTCTATGCCCCAACCACTGAGGCTGAAGAAGCTGAGGTTGAAAACCACTAAACCATTCAGGTATGACCTAAATCATATCCCTTATGAATATACAGTGGAGGTGAGGAATAGATTTCAGGGATTAGACCTGATAGACAGAGTGCCTGAGGAACTATGGACGGAGGTCTGTAACATTATTCAGGAAGCAGCAACTCAATCCATCCCAAAGAAAAAGAAATGCAAGAAAGCAAAGTGGTTCTCTGATGAGGCTTTACAAGTAGCTGAGGAAAGAAGGTAAGTGAAAAGCAAGGGAGAAAGGGGAAAATATATCCAACTGAATTCAGAGTTCCACAGAATAGCAAGGAGAGACAAGAAGGCCTTCTTAAATGAACAATGCAAAGAAATCGAGGGAAACAACAGAATGGGAAAGACTAGAGATCTCTTCAAGAAAATTGGAGATCTCAAGGGAACGTTTTGTGCAAAGACGGGCATGATAAAGGACAAAGGAGGCAGGGACCTAACAGAAGCAGATGAGATTAAGACGAGTTGGAAAGAATACACAGAAGAACTATACAGAAAAGATCTTAATGTCCCTGATAGCCATGATAATGCGGTCACTGAACTTGAGCTGGACATCCTCGAGAGTGAAGTCAAGTGGGCCTTAGGAAGTATTGCTAACAACAAAGCTAGCGGAGATGACAGTACTCCAGCTGAGCTATTTAAAATCCTAAAAGATGATGCTGTTAAAGTGCTGCACTCAATATGCCAAAAAATTTGGAACACTCAACACTCAACAGTGGCCACAAGACTGGAAAAGGTCAGTTTACATTCCAATTCCAAAGAAGGGCAATGCCAAAGAGTGTTCAAACTACCGCACAATTGCACTCATTTCACATGCCAGCAAGGTGATGCTCAAAATCCTACAAGCTAAGCTTCAGCAGCATGTGAACCGAGAACTACTGGAAGTACAAGCTGGGTTTCGAAGAGGCAGAGGAACTAGAGATCAAATCGCCAACATTTGCTGGATCATGGAGAAAGCAAGAGAATTCCAGAAAGGCGTCCATTTCTGCTTCATTGACTACACTAAAGCCTTTGATTGTGTGGATCACAACAAACTGTGGCAAATTCTGAAAGAGATGGGAGTACCAGACCACCTTACCTGTCTCCTGAGAAACCTGTACGAGGGTCAAGAAGCAACAGTAAGAACCGGACATGGAACAACTGATTGGTTCAAAATTGGAGTACGACAAGGCTGTATATTGTCGCCTTGCTTATTTATTTAATTTATATGCAGAGTACATCATGAGAAACGCCGGGTTGGATGAATCACAGGTCGGAATTAAGATTGTTGGGAGAATGACCTCAGATATGCAGACGATACCACCCTAATGGCAGAAAGAGAAGAGAATCTCAAGAGCCTCTTCTTGAGGGTGAAAGTGGAGAGTGCAAAAGCTGGTTTGAAACTCAACATTAAAAAAACTAAGATCATGGCATCTGGCCCCATCACTTCCTGGCATATAGAAGGGGAAGAAATGGAAGCAGTGACAAATATTATTTTCTTGGGCTCCAAGATCACCGTAGACAGTGACTATAGCCATGAAATTGAAAGACGCTTGCTCCTTGGGAAGAAAGCTATGGCAAACCTAGACAGCATAGTAAGAAGCAGAGACATCACCTTCCCGACAAAGGTTCGTATAATCAAAGCTATGGTTTTCCCAGTAGCAATGTATGGCTGTGAGAGCTGGACTATAGGGAAGGCTGAGCACCGAAGAATTGATGCCTTTGAACTGTGGTGCTGGAGAAGACTCTTACGAGTCCCCTGGACTGGAAGGAGGTCAAATCAGTCAATCCTAAAGGAAATCAACCCTGAGTGCTCATTGGAAGGACAGATACTGAAGCTCAAATATCTTGGCCACCTAATGCGAAGAGAAAACTCCCTGGAAAAGACCCAGATCCTGGGAAAGATTGAAGGCAAAAGGAGAAGGGGACAGCAGAGGATAAGATGGCTAGATAGCATCACTGATGCAATGAATATGAACTTGAGCACACTCCGGGGAAGAGCGGAAGACAGAAAGGCCTGGCGTGCTATGGTCCATGGGGTCACGAAGAGTCGGACATGACTTAACGACTGAAAAACAACTGGACCTTTCAAAAGCTAATATCTTAGCTGTGGCAAGGGATGTGCAACCCACCCCTGAAACATTTCTGTAGCCTTATCAACACCCTTTTCCCTTCCATTGAAATACCTCGGTTGTTTTTGCCTGATGACTACCTTCAGTTTAGGTAAAATCTGATGATGGCATAGATATGAATGGACTTTCCCCTGCGGTATGTCATTACTCTTATTTAAATTGTTCTTGGCTAACTTGATATCTTCCTTCTAAACCCACATTTGCTGCCCCATTTATAGGTGGCAATGGGGGAGGTAAAAAAAGTGGGCCTTACCTAGGGGTGTACGAACCCCACTCACCGTTCCACCTGGGGATCTGGAGGGGGGGAGGCGATCCGTCCCTCCCCCCGGAATCGTCCCTGGCCAGCTCCGCTCCACAGCAAGTCCACGGAGCCACTGGCCTGGCCCGTCTGCAGCTGGACTTCCATCCACTGCCGGTCTGCAGACGCAAATGGCATCCGGCGTCCACTACGCCATTTGTGTCCCTGCTCTGTTCGTGATAGGCTACGTAAATATTTACGTAGCCTATCACAGCAAAGAGCAGGGACGTAAATTGTGTAGGAGATGCTATTTGTGCCCTGCTCTTTGTCATGATAGGCTACGTAAATATTTACGTAGCCTATCATGAACAGAGTAGGGACGCAAATGGCGTAGCGGATGCCAGACGCCATTTGCGTCCACAGACCAGCAGTGGACATGGCTGCGGTCTCAGTGGACGGACCCAGACCCAGCCAGCGGCAGGTAGGGTCCATCTGCGTCGAACATCACGGGGTGGTGGAGGTAAGGGGTCTATTCCACCCCGGACTCTGGGGGGCTGGATTCTAAAGAATCCAGCCTCATGGGAGTACTTGGTGGAATTCTCCACCATCCCTAGCCTCACCAGCTACAGACTTTAGGGATGGATGAATATCAATGTTGGTTTCTTTCAGGGCTCCTCCTCACTGGGCTTTTATCCTGTTATTGAGATTGCTCCTTCATGGAAGTTTGCAGGCTCTTTACATGATCATCCCAGGCATCTCCGGCACTAAATGCCTTCTGTTCCACTTTTAAATAGATAATGAGCTATCAAATTACCCCGTTGTGTTCCACTTCAGTTTCCTCCATCAAAAGAGTTAAACTGGTAAGAAGAGGAGTGAGATCAATGGAAGATCATGGAAGATTCACCTACGGGGGAGAAGGGGGGGAGGGGGGAAGGAGGCGTATGTAAAGGGAGTCAGTTGTGATCCTGCATTTAAAATGGAAGAAGAAAACCCTGTTTTAAATGCAGGATTTTAGGCTGGTGTAGAGATGCCCTCAGTTTCTCATTTCTCCAGCTTTACATTTCAAATTCATTCATCCTGAACTTTGAGTTATTTTTAAAAGGTTGTGTAAATATTCGTATTCATTTTGTGTGTGCATTTCCCCCTGATATACACATTTTCGTGCACATTTTTGATTGGAGAACTCCACTGCAAAATTTGAAGAAGCACAGATTTTGAGCTATAACTGAGCGTTGGTTTGTGTATTGGCTTGAAAGCGCAAAATAAGGTATGTTTGCATTAAAATAAGAATCAAACAAATTTCTCCCCCATTCCTAGCAGCAGTGGCACTCCCCTGGGAGATGGCTCCTGTTCTTGTCCAGATGGGCCTTGGAGGAACACTACATGGTGATGTAGCATCGTTTCCAAGAGTCTTGTGGGAAATGAAGTGGTGGCGACCAGCTACACAGAGCTCTGCCATGTCCCCCTGGAGGAGAGAAATGGGCAGCAACAGCTAGGGATGTCAGAGAATTTCTCCATGAATCTCGGGGAGGCCGAATGCCAGCGCATTCAGCCCCCCGAAATTGGTGGAGAAACGGTCTGCCCCCCACCCCCCCGGGACGGGACTTACCTTGTGTGAATGACCCTGGCGGTGGTGGGGCGGCGGCGGCGGCCAGTCTTCCGACTGGCTGCCGCCACTGCCATTTCTAAGTTAAAAAAAAAAAAACTAGGGATGGACGAAAGTCCCTTACCTGGTCCTGCAGCTTGCTTCGCAGTGGGGGGGAGGCGCTCCGTTCCTCCCCGCCGAAATTCTGGCCGGGGGGGAGGTGCCCCATCCCTCCGGCCGAAATTCTGGCTGGGGGGGGGCGCCCCGTCCCTCCGGCCAAAATTCTGGCCGGGGGGGCGCCCCGTCCCTCCGGCCAAAATTCTGACCGGGGGGGCATCCTATCCCTCCGGCTGAAATTCTGGCCAGGGGGGAGGCGCCCCGTCCCTCTGGCCGCGAATCTCTTCTCCTGCCGGGATGCAAATGGCGACGGCCATAGCCGCCGCCATTTGCGTCCCTGCAGTCAGCCATGATAGGCTACATAAATCCTTACATAGCCTATCACGGCTGACTTGGGGGGGGGAAGCGTGTACGCAAAAGGCGGCGCCCATGGGCGCCTCCATTTGCATTCCTTATTTGGGCACGTGTAGTCTACGTAAACATTTACGTAGACTACAGCGAAAATAAGGGCAACACTATTTGTGTTCCCCTTATTTTCGCCGTAGTCTACATAAATGTTTATGTAGACTACATGTGCCAAAATAAGGAACGCAAATGGCGGCGCCCATGGGCGCCGCCATTTGCATACGCATGGTTTTTGGTTTTATTTTCACTCAGGCGTGATAGGCTACGTAAAATTTACATAGCCTATCACGGCTGACTGCAGGGACACAAACGGCGGCGGCTACAGCCGCTGCCATTTGCGTCCCAGCAGGACAGGATTCGTGGCCGGAGGGACGGGGCGCCTCCCCCCCGGCCAGAATTTCAGGGGGGAGGGATGGGGCGCCTCCCCCCTGGCCAGAATTTTGGGGGGAGGGACGGGGCGCCTCCCCCCCGGCCAGAATTATGGGGGAGGGACAGAGCGCCTCCACCCCACCGCGAATCAACTTTCGGGTTCAGGTAAGTGACTTTCGTACATCCCTAGCAACAGCAGACAAGACAAAACAAAAAGTGAGCTGTGGAAAATTTGGGGGCAATTTTCACCCTTCCACCTTCATAACTTTGAGCTGAAAGTTCTAACCAGCTTTGGCTCAAACTTGGGCTAGATCTATGCTAAAACTTTACAGCGGTATTGACACTGATAATGGTTGGGGCACATTGTTGTTCAGTCGTTAAGTTGTGTCCAACTCTTCGTGACTCCATGGACCATAGCACGCCAGGCCTTCCTGTCCTCCGCTCTCTCCTGGAGTGTGCTCAAGTTCATATTCATTGCATTGGTGATGCTATCTAGCCATCTCATCCTCTGCCATCATCCTGCTTTTGTAGTGTTATTTCCTGCTTTTTATTCCACATCATCCAGAATACCACAACAAATACCATTGTGTTTATACCTACAAGGTATAAATGTGCAAGATGGAAATATCATTACCATAATAGGATTGTAACAGTATGACACAGGGTGTAGATCTGGCCTTAGAGGGGACTCCTAATTTTTTCTTCAAATGTTGCTGAAGGTGGAATTTTGGTGGCAACTCTGCCTGTTTGTAAAAGCTGTTGTAATAGATTTCAGAATAGCATTTCCCCCCATGTGATCACTATGGAACCCTTATGTTAAAGAGAAGCAATTGGAACATAGTACCATTCCCTAATCACCACTGTTTATCAAGTCTAAATTTCACTGTATTGTAAGCTGCCATGGAAGTCTGTTATCAAGCAGAAAGGCAGGATATAAATAATTTTATAGCTCCCTTCCAACCCTACTATTCTATGATTCTAAATAAGTAAGAAAATAAATACATACATACATACATACTCCTATGTGGTCATAAAATGTTGGGCTCAAAAAGGCAGTGGGGGTACTGGGAAAAAGCAATTAGAAAAGGCCAGTTGGTGACAGTTGGAGAGAGAATCTGAGGAAAGCAGCAGAGAGAGGGGGAGAGGGGCAGGGGAAGAGAATTGCTGAGAGAGATCAGGTAGAAGAGAAAGAGGAAGAAGGGAAGATGGCAGATAGATAACAGAAAGAAAAGGGAGGTTGAACATAAGCAAAAGAAACTGTCTTGTCTTCCACAGTCAAATCAAAGCCAGCTGCTCATGTAGCTTGCCAGATCAGGTTTGCCATTTTTAATTCAGATTCCCATAGAGTGAAAATTATATAGGGGGCTGGGGAGAAATAACAGCAGCTAAAAATGATTGAGTACAGTGGCTATAGAATAAAACCTTGAAAGCAAGACCAAAGAATCTAAATTTATACAGTGCAGAAAAGAGGAGAATGCTCAGAGGTGATATGATCACATGCTATAAATACCTTCAAGGTAACAATATATATGCAGGAGGCAAATTATTCATAGTCTCAGAAGGTGGTGGGATGTTAAGGCATCTAAGCAAGGAAAAGTTTAGTCTAGGGAGGAGTGGAATGTTTTGAACAGCCAGGGCAAAGAGACTGGAGACTGCATTATTCAAAGTAGTAAACAAAAGCTTTCACAAAAGACATTTAAACCCACTATTTTGTTCCCAGTGTCTACTCAGTGGCATTACACCAATCAGTATTATGCATATTCAAATGTCAACATTTTCATGTTCTTAAAGGTAGCAACTGTACTAGATTTTAGTCCTAGAACGACTGTGCTCCCAAGAGATGCTAGCTTTCTGTATGGCAAAAAAGAAAAGCAAAAGGGGCAATTGGCAGTCAGCAATGTGCATCTTTAAGGCCACATCTGTTCACAGGAATAAGAAACATACCAGCTGGTTTTGAATTAAATAACCTTTCTAAGGATGATTATTTGAATTATGCCAGATGTTTACTGCATCACATGCCACATGAACCATATTTGAACTGAACAAAATGCAAAAATGTGTTTGGAATGTCACTTGTGATAGCCTCCAACATTGCTGATTCAGTAGATAAAATGCAACTGAGAATGACATGTGAAGGATTTTTTTAACTTAATATATTTTATAGTGGCAAGCTTCTGGTCCATCTATTCTACTCTACACTGACAGGCAGTCACTTTTTAACACGGAGATGACGCTCAGCCCTGCAGTCTGAGAGCCTTTTAACTGAAGATGCCAGGGACTGAACCTGAGAACTTTTCTATGCAAAGCATGTGCGCCATCATTAGGAATATAGGAAGTTGCCTTATATTAAGTTGTAATCTAGCTCCATCTTGCTCAACATTGCAGACATGGACTGGTAGCAGCTCTCCAAGGTTTCAGACAGGATTCTTTCCCAGCCCTATCTGGAGATGCCAGGGATCGAACCTGGGACCTTCTGCATGCAGGTCCTCTACCATTGAGCTGCTGAGTGCCCTCAGCTTTACAAGAGGTCAACCTAATAAGTAGGAGTGTACAAACCCCACTTACCGTTCCGCTCTGGGGTCCGCTGGGGGGGGGAGGTGATCTGACCGTCCCCCTGGAATCCTCCCCGGCTGCTTCCACTCCACGGCAAGTCCGTGGAGCTGCCGGCCGGGGCCGCCTGCAGCTGGACTTTGTCCTCTGCCGCAGCGGCCGCAAATGGCGTCTGGCGTAGGGGATGCCATTTGCGTCCCTGCCCTTGGCCGTGATCGGCTATGTAAATATTTACATAGCCAATCACAGCCAAGGGCAGGGACGCAAATGGCATCCACTACACCAGATGCCATTTGCCACCGCAGCCCGGCAGCAGATGGCTACGGAATGAAGACGATGGACCCGGACCAGCCACCACCAAGTAGGGTCCGTCCCGGGGGGATTTCGGGGGTGGCGGGGGGTAGTCTGTTCCACCACGGACTCTGGGGGGCCAGATTCTAAAGAATCAGGCCCCACTGGAGTCCGTGGTGGATTTCTCCTCCATCCCTACTAATAAGGAGACCAACCCACTTACCTGTTACTCAGGAACTAGGAAGTACAGAGGGACAAATCTGTCAATTTTGATTTCTCTCAGTTTCTCATTGTTCCTGTCTTGGGGTTAGTTCATCTCAAACTTTTAGAATTGCTCCAGTCTTAAGTTCGATTCATTCCAAACTTTGTATTTGTTTTGTAAAAGTTTACATACACATTCATAAGCATGTTTGTGTACGTTTCTCTTAATGCATGCATTTTGGTGTGCATGTTTGCCTGTTATGCACATTTTTAAAACAATTGTCCATTCTTATCATTGCTTTCCCTTACATATGCATTTTTGCATGCATTTTTGATTGGAAAATTCGGAGAAGTGTGACTTGCAAAAGGGAACTGTGTTTTAGTTTGCATAGTTGTTCAGAAGAGAACTGCTAGAAAGTGATGTAACAATTTGTATTCCACTCAACCCCCTCTAAACTCAACATCTGCTAAGAAACAATATCCCCTTCATACTCCACATTCCCTTCCCACTGTTCCAGTTCAGTCTGTTTTAAAATAGCTAGGAAGCAATTTTAGTGTAGAGATGGGCCACCCTAGAACCCTGGTTAGAAAAACAACAACAAAGAGTTACCTCTAGAAACTTGCCTTCACTAATCCTCCTTCCTTTATTTCCCCAAGACTACCCAAGCCCAACCTGGAAGAGAAACTGGCAACCCTAACAAGTGGCAATCATCTCTCTCTCTCTCTCTCTCTCTCTCTCTCTCTCTATATATATATATATATATATATATATATATATATCTGTCTGTCTGTCTGTCTGTATATATATACACACACATGCACACACATATATATATGTACACACATACACACACGCACAGACGTGCATATGCACACACATGCGTGCGCGCACACACACACACACACATATTTGCCTTGTCATATGGCAGAGGGGAGGGAAAGGTGAATGCCTGCAAGATTCATTTCTTTACCAGACTGAACATCGTCTATCTCTGCAGGTTTGTGTTCAAGAGACTGTTTTCCTGGGTTCAGTAATTGACAGCAATAACAAAAAAGAAAAGGGGTGGAAAAGCTATTATCAGGCTTGTGAGCAGCAGAGGTAAATTTGAGCTTCAAGCGAACAACATACCTTATCATTAGGTTCAGATGAGAAATATCCTCAGCTGCTGTTATATCCTGCTCTAGATTATGCCATTTATACTATGAACTACCTCTTGGGAGCCCATGAATCACTCAAATAAAGCACCTAGAATATGAAGCTGGAAAAGAAAGCAGGAGAGCTGTCTGGTTTTCATGGGAATTTTTTCCACCACCAGTGCTGTACATCCCCCAGGTTTCACACTCTAAACTTTGGGAGAGGGTAGATTGGTTTTGTCTTTGTATTACCCTCTCAAATGTTAAAGAGGGAGAAGCCAGAGAAACAGCCTGTATCCCATGTTTAACACAAGTCTTTCAAATCAGCAGGAAACCTTTTCAGTTCAATTATGTTTTATGTACTGCATCTGCGAGGTTAACCAAAAGGGAATGCTGATTAGCACACATAATATCACCTCCGGCTGTGATCCCAACAGATGTCCCAGGTTAAGCAAATCCTGTTTCTGTCCATATATGTCTGAAAGATCTCAAAGAGGGTCTTGTTTCTATCCCCCTTTTTGTCTACACACAAAACACTACAACAGAACAGTTTCACCAATTGCTAAGGATGTGAATGCAAATCAATTCCATTAAACCCACACAAACCTCTGCAAAGCAACCTCTACTTGGATTAAGAAAGGATTATTTCCATTTATCTCGTGTCAATTAAGAAAAGATTTGAGCTACACAAAAATGTCAGACTTCAACTCAATAAGAGGCTTTAGGGGGAGTCTTTCACCATTTTAGGTAGGTGTAATTCAGCTGTTGGCTGTACATATATGCAAACAGGGCTCAAATCACTGCTGAACTAATGGTCCCATATGGTGGGGAAAAGGCTTTGCTCACCCTCAAAGGGCTCCTTTGGTAGTAGGCCCATTAATCTCTGTTGAGATTCTTGCAACGTGGTGTAATCCCACTTCCCACTTATTATAGGCCTGGGAGGGATGGCACAAGATCCACTTTCTCTAGTTATGGATGCAGCTGGCAAATCAGCCGAACCTGATAAAGCACCTTGGTAACTGACATCACCTACACTTCCGTAGATAGCACCAAGTGCAGGAGTAGTCCAAGCTGTACACTTGGTCCTTCAAAGCAAGTGCAACCCCATCCAACCCCAGTCTCACACCTCCATCCAGATCAGCAAGCTGCCCCTTACACAGCACTCCCATCTTATCTGGATTAAGCTTTTTAGCTTTCATCCATTCCAAAGCTACCTCCAGACACCTCTTCAGAGTTCCCACAGCCTCCCCGGGACTAATTTGTGGAATCAGGAGGTGGAGCTGTATGTAATCTTCATACTGGTGACACTTTAGCCCAAACTACTGGATGACTTCTCCCAGTGGCTTCATCTAGATCAGGGGTAGGCAACCTTTTTTGGTCCTGAAGGCACATTTGTATGTTGTTTTTTGGTCACATTTGTAATTGTTTGGTCCTGTTTGTTTGTAATTTTGTTTGGTCCCTTTCTCATTCTCTCTTTTCTTGCCCCCCTTACCTGGAATCTATCTATTCCACCCCTTTCCTGGAATCCATTTTCACCTCAACCTGGAATCTCTCTATTTTTACTCCCCCTGCCGACTCTCTATATCCCCCCCCGACCCAGAATCTGTCTATTTTTGCCAACCCCCACCAGGAGTTGCTGTATTTTCCTCCCCCTCCCTCTGGAATCTTTCAATTTTTGTGCCCCCCTGCCTGGAATCTCTCTATTCTTGCCCCCACCCCATGTGCCCCCCCTCACCTTCCTTATACACCTTCCTCACCACCCCAACCTTCCCCAGCCCCTAGCCATGATCCCCCCCGCACGCACACACACAGCCTACTTCACCTCTTCACTGCTGAAGCCCTAAGCGGAAAACAGGAATTTGCAAGATCAGAAGACTTCTCCTGATCTGCTTACTTCTTGATTTTTCCTTAGGGCTTCAGTGGTGCAAAGGTGAGGTAGGCAGTGTAGGAGGGGATCACAGTTATGGACTGGGGAAAGTGTGTGAGGGGGCACCCAAGGAGAGAGTGCAAACGGGTCTTGGTGGGTGCTGCCAGGGCACCTGCAGGTGCTGTGTTGCTAAAACCAGAGGAAACTTCACAGGAGACCACCTGGGTTCATCAGCCTGTGGGTCCGGATCATTAAGCTTGGTCCACCACCCCTGCAAAGTTTAGGAGTGGCCAATAAGTCAGATAATTGCAGGCACACTTGGAAGAAGCCAATTATCTGGATCCATTTCAATTGGGCTTCAAGCCTGGACATGGGACAGAAACAGCTTTAGTTGCCTTGGTGGATGATATGAGGAGGCCTCTGGATAGGGGTGAATGTTCCTTCCTTGTTCTCCTCGATCTCTCAGCAGCTTTTGATACCGTCAACCACGGTATCCTCCTGGACCGCCTGGAAGGATTGCGCATAGTGGACACCATATTACAGTGGTTCCGTTCCATCCTCTCTGGCAGGGACCAGGGGCTAGCTCTGGGGGAGGATACTTCAGATCCTTGGCTGCTCACTTGCGGGGTGCCACAGGGTTCTATTCTCTCCCTGGTGTTATTTAACATCTATGTGAAGCCGCTGGGGGCTATCATCAGGCAGTTAGGAGTGCAGTGTCAACCAATATGCGGATAACACGCAACTCTAACTCTCATTTAAATCCTCACCAAGGGTGGCTGTAGAAACCTTGTCCAAGTGTCTGGAGTTGGTGACTGGCTGGGTGGGAAGGAATAAGCTGAAACTGAACCCAGACAAAACCAAAGTACTTCTGGTGGGAGACAAGGGGAGGTTGGGGGATGTTCACCTGGTCTTGAATGGGGTGTGGCTGCCCCTGAAGGACCAAGTCTGCAGCCTGGGGGTCATTTGAGACTCCCAGCTGTCCATGGAGGCTCAGGTGATAGCTGTGAGCTGGGCGGCGCTATACCAACTCCATCTGATATAGCGGCTGTGCCCCTACCGCCCTAACCATCTGCTCCCTTCAGTAGTTCATGCCCTGGTCTCCTCTTGCCTAGACTACTGCAATGCACTCCATGTGGGGTTACCCTTGGAGACAATTTAGAAGTTGCCGCTGGTGCAGAACACGACAGCCCGCCTGATTAAAGGCAGCCATCAGTGAGTTTACATCACTCCAGTGCTGAAGGAGTTGCACTGGTTACCAGTTGTTTTCCAGACCCAATTCAAGGTGTTGGTATTGACCTTTAAAACCCTATATGGTTCTGGCCCAGTCTATCTTAAGGAGAGCCCCCAGCAACACCAGGGATGCTGCTCAAAGAGATTGGCTTTGGAAGGCCTTCTGTCTGACCCATCAGCAAGGACAGCTAGGCTGGTGAGGACTAGGGAGAGGGCCTTTTCTGTGGTGGCCCCCACTCTGTGGAATTCCCTCCCTAGTGACCTCTGCCATTCTCCTTCTATGATGAGCTTCCACTGGGCTTTGAAAACCTGGCTGTTCGGGCAGGCATTTGGGGTGGGTTAGGGGTTTTTTTAGAGCAATGTTGTTTTGTTCAGTTGGTTATGTTGTATTTTGTATTGTTATTTGTATTGTACACTGCCTAGAGTTGCCGGGTAGTTTGCCAGATGGGCGGCTAATAAATCAAATAAATAAATAAATATCCATCCATGATATGACTATTTCTGGCTCCCTCACCCATAAGCCAGTACAGAAAACCAGGCCCAGAAAACCAAGGCAGTCACATGCTTTGGGCTAGAAATTGAGACAGATCCTTGGTTGCCATAGCAGCCAGTAAACCCTGAGCTGCCCCAGACAAGGTGGCCTCAGCAGGTATAGTGAAGTCTCTCAAGACTACAAGCCTTGGAGTCCTCAACCCCAGCTCCAAGACCATCTCTGTCAGCTCAGGGAGGGAGAGTGTTAGGCAGTGGGGTGGATCTAGGCACAGGTGAGGAATTGGTTTCAGTTCATTTTGTACCAGAATTTATCCAATCTACACCTTCCAGAACTAAGCACAGACCCAAACACAATCTGCAGTCTGAAGTCGGTATATATCCAAGCTTGTGATGTGGTTCACACAACAACAAATGCATTTGCAAAATGTGCATGTTTAAAAAATGTGCATGAACAAAAATGTGTACAACTGATGTACAGATTTGGATGACAAACTACACCTGCTGAAATCCTCTCTTCTACGCAACAATTAAAATACAGGAGCCCTGACCTGCTTTACATCTGGCCTATCTATTGCCAACTCAGAGTTTATTCTTAGCTGCTATATTACACCAACTCTCATGGGTTAAGGTAGAATCCTAATGACTGCACCCTCAAGAAGCACCCCAACTTGGCAGCTTCTGAGAGCAGCAGAAATGATATTTGCCTCCCCACCCTCCGTTCTTGGCTTTTTCACTAGATGGGCTTTTCAGCCCTCTAGTGAGGGTGCTTCAGAGGGGGAGGGAAGGAAGCTGCAGGAGACCCAGGATAAATCATATACTGGCCACTCCAGCCTCCTCCACTCCCCACCCACCAGAATGCCCCCCCTCCCCCCTCTCTGAGGTTGAGTTTCCAACCTCAGAAAGGCAGCCAGGATGATTCTTTCCATGTTGGCTGCAAGGGGTAGGGGGGTGGGGGTAAGATCTCTGATTCCCCCTTCCAAGGTCAGAGTGCTGTTTGTGACCTCAGAGAGGGGAATCCAACCTATCCTATGGTCCCTGGGATGCTCACCTAGGGACCATAGAATTGCTTTCTTAGTTTATTTGATTATTTCTCACATGTATATCCTACCCCTTCTCCAAGGAGGAGAGCAAGATACTGTACATGGATGGGGTGACCCCATTCTATCATCACAACCACCATGTGAGGTAAGTCAGGGTGGGGGGAGGGGAGAGGGGGGAGAAAGAGAGAGAGAGAGAGAGAGAGAGAGAGACTAACTGGCTGCATGGCTCATGCAGAGATTTAAACCCAGGTCTCTGCTATTCAGATTCACCAATCTAACCGTACACCACACTAGTTAACCAGCCTTTAAAAAAAAAAAAAAACAACTCCCAGAAGGGATAGTTACGAGGTCTAGGTGACTTTGGGAGTTGGGAGAACTCCAGAAAGTAGGGATGTATGGCCATGTCTATGCACCCTACCTCAGCCTTCCCCAACCTGGTGCCCTCCAGATGTTTTGGGCATCAGCTCCTATGCACCCCAGGCATCATGGCCAATAATCAGGAATGCTGGGAGTTGTACACCAAAACATCTGGATGGCACCAGATTTGGGAAGGCTGTCATATGTCATCAGGGAAGTAATCCACACACAGTACAATGATTTAACTACTTAATTGTGGAGAGACATACATGTGATGCACAGATCAAAAATCGCAGCAGCATAAATCCATTTACATGCCCCTCTTTGACTAATCTACTACATCTCTCCTTCTGCATAAACTACACTTCTTTTCTCAGTCTTTCTGAGAGACACAGTACTCACCTCTCTGTTTCTGCCTTTGGTAGAGATGCGGTGGGGATTAATTAGGTAATGTTTTTAAATGGCATTCTTAACTTGTTATTAAAGATCAGCAGATGCGATGGTGTCTTATTGAAGAGGGATCCCACCTATTAGTTTTTTTGTAAAGCACTTTAAGACCCTGTGGGAAGAAAGGCTTTGTGTACATATATGATGATCTTTAATTTGACTGCTTAGTTTATTTTTGTAATCAATGCTTTGTCTCTGCTTTAAAACACACACAAAACACTCACATTTACTAGTTAATCAGAGACTGGGACAATTTCAATGTACTCTGACATTGTATCAAGTAGTGGTTAACCTTTGATGCTATAGGCACATCAGACATCAAGCTAGGGGTAAATTAAACTAATAATTGTCCCACTTTAATTTCCTCTAAGAGGCAGCTTCAATGTTTAAGTGGTCACTGAATTATTGCTGCACCCTGCTGCCATCCATTAGCAACAAAACTGGGGATTTGATTTTTGGATGCTGCAATGCAGGTGGTGGTAAACCCTAAGGGAAAACAAAGCTTTAATTATAGGCACATTTAATTTTGTTTCTCTTTGTGTGCAATTATTTTTATGAGTGAAAGAGGGGAAAAGAAGGGCAGGGGAAAGTGTATGCAAACAGGCTTATTCTGAAAATGCTGCTGGGCTGCAATCCAGTTACTTTCACACAACCCCAGTGAAGTCAATGGAATTGTTCGGCAGTGCTTTCAGAATTATATTTTACTGTGCAGCACATTTCCCCAGCCTGGTGCCTTCAAGATGTGTTGGACTACAACTCCCACAATCCTCAGCCACCATGGGCCATTGGCCATCTATCCACGTTGAGTTTCCCAGAAGGGAAAAATATTTCTATCTTGCAGGCCAGAAAAAGAATTTGATTTAACTGCCAGTGCCATTAAAGATGATTGCACAGATAATGCTGCATAATTCTGATACCAGTTCCACACCCCACACCCCATTTCTGTTTCAGTAACTGATTACATCTCCAGATGTTTTGGCCTACAACTCCCATCATCCCTCACTGCTGCCTATGCTGGCTAGGGTTCATGGGAGTTGTAGTCCAAAACATCTGGATGGCTTTGAGTTGCCCATCCTTGGTCTAAGGGAACAGAAGCTTCAGCATCACTTCCAGACTTGAACCTTCTGCTCACAAGCAACTGGACCAGCTTACCAGTTTTGCCCTTGGTGGTAATTCAGCCATAGTTTCTTTTGCTATATACCCATCAAAGTAGCATTAAATAGTTTTCAGCATTCAGCAGTTGGGAGTGCAAGGATTTAAGCATATGATGTCTGTTGAGTGGGTGGTTGATGAATCCCTGTATCAGTGCACTGAGCCACCATGCTGGTTGAATGCAGCTGAGGATCAGAAATCCATCATATTTAGCTACAGGGTGTCACAGAGTTATTTCTTGCACTGCTGCACTGAGCTACACACCTGGTATACCAGCAGCAACAAAGATGGGATTGAGGCTTGTTTGGAGGGTCAGCTAGACAATTTGATGTGGTATAATGGCCTCAGCTATAAACAATAACATAACATATGGTAGCAGGATTGGCACACCTCAATTCCCAGCCTTATCTCCATGCTAGGAAAAACCTCATCTCCTAAATTTCTAAGTGTCAGGTTGCTCTTGAAGTCACAGGAGCAGGGTGGGGCTGGATGAACATGCAATCTTAGAGTTTGTTGGGATTCTCAATTATTCCTTGATTCTCATTTTGCCTCATTTGAATTCTAGGATGCGAGGATTTCTTTTTTCCCAGTCAGGAAAAATGCAAATGCATGGAGGATTTGTGCAAATGTGCAAACATGCACATGCACAAGTGTGCTTATGCATAAATGCATTTTGGGGAAGTGTGCATATTCACCCATGCATTTTCAGAAGTGTGCTGATGTGCAAATGCACATTTTTGAACACAAACACAAGTTTGGGAAACATTTCCTTAGAATTGCCTTCCTTCTTGCATTCAGGGTTGCTTACGGGACATCTTCGCATGACCTGTGAACAGGAATGAAATTCTAGAGCATCCCTAGTACAGGGACAGAAATAAAAGGTGTCAACACTAACAAAGGCTGAGGAGGGCTGAAGTAGACAGACTCCCTTCGCACGACTGACTAATGAAATGGAGAAAGCTATTTAAATCAGGGAAGCACACACATCACTCATAGATGGGAATGTAATCTTTTCCTGAATGCCACATTTTTGAAAATAGGATATCACACAGGCATCTCCATGCTGGTCTTATTTTTTGCTGCTATGCAGCGTATTCCTGCTCAAGCAGAATATCGATAATTTCTCTCTGTGTTAATACTTCTGGCTGGCTATAAATATACTGCTGTATTACAGCTCTAACTCTTCATTTGGGTTGGTTTCAGAATCAGATATCTAAACAGTCAGTCCTAGGTCAAACCTTGGAGGGTTCAAGCTGTTGTAGGCTTCCCACTACAACAAGTGATGGGGAAAGAGGCCCAGATGCAAAAGAGTATAGGGCTCTCTTACACCTTCAGAAGTTGTGTAGAAGATGGGATTGCCTCAGGTGTACATGACAAGTTACACCTGCTGAAATGCCTTCTTCTACACAACTGTTAAATGTTCAGAAGCCCTGTCCTCTTTTGCATCTGGTCACCCTAATTGGAGAGTTAGGTTTTGTCCACACAGAGCCTTTTTTTGTGGCTAGGCAGTAACTATACCATATTTTGTTGCCTGTGGTTTTGCAAGCCATGATCCACGCCAACCCCTTTTTTCTTGGTGGCCATAGTGGGATTTTACATCCACATGAGGGGGCTGCTCCATGACAGGATGTGTCCAGGTGTCATTTCCCTGTTCATATCCTTGTCCCTCCCCTTGCTCTGTACCTCTCCTGCAGTACCTTTTCTTCATTCTGGGCATCCACATTGGTGAGTGTAACTCACCTGCATACATTGCTTTTCTAAAGTTTTTTGTTTGCTTGTTTTTTAGCAGAAGTGTGGTATTTTGGAATTCCTTGATTTAGAAAAAAAGGAACACACAGCTCTCCTATGTCTGCTCACTTCTTGCTTGGTTCCCCAACAAACAAGGCTGCTAGAAAGGCACCTACTGGCAGGTAGCTGAAGGCAGACTGGGCAAATTCCCCTCTCCTTGCTTCGTAAAAAGAAAGCCTCAGTGCCCCCCTCCACTCCATCACAAAGCTGTCTCACACATTATTATTATTATTATTATTATTATTATTATTATTATTATTTGCACAGTCTGTTCTTTTGGAGTCTAAAGTACCTTTATATTTGTTTCATTTAAAAACAAAAACAACTACAAAGATAAGCAGGTGATTTCAGTAGTGCATTCCAGGAGTAAACCAGCAAAAGAAACAATTAAGTGGCTGCGAATGCCATTTTGAAGAGCTTAAAGGAGCTGCAGGACATCGCTCTACAACAGGAAATACACAGCAAACATTCAGGAAAGGAAGGACATCTCCAACACATCATCCACCTTCCCCAGTGACAACTCCTCTCACCTAGGGATATCACAGGCACCTGGGAGTGGGGTGGAGTCTGATGGACACCCACTCCACTTGGCCCCCAGATGCCACTTGCCAAGCCGCAGGGCACTTGTGGATGCGCTCACCAAAAGCAGTGCAGCCTGGGAGTGTCCTGCAGCTGCCTGGTCCACAATGTGAGCCACCATTTTTACATGAGCTGGTGGCGCCATAATTTCAACGTTTTTAATGTTGCACAAAATGCTGGCCATGCAGGGCCATCTCTGGAACATTAGAGGCATAGAGGGCCACAGCAAGTGGGGGCTGGCGGCAGCAGTGACTTGGCGAGCACCCAACGAGCAGAGGCGTGGATGAGTCCGTCCATCCCTACTCCCACCCTGCTTCCATTCCACAGTTTCCTGTAAACACTTTCAAAGAAAATGTGCATCTGCTCTGCTCTTCTCTCCTCAATGGATTTTCTGTGTAAAGCAAAAATGCAAGAGAATCGCTGGGGGAACATGAGTGGATTACAAAAGGAAGATGATCATCCATGGAACATGAGTGATAGATGGTTTCTTGCTCAGTACCTAACCAGCCTTTTGCAAATACATCAGACTACAAACATAGAGCAAGAGAGATACATAGTATCAGCATACCAAAAAAAACAAAAAACCCAGGCTAAATATAATAATAGAAAAATAAGTAACAGTTTAACAGACTGCTAACAACTGATAGTATATTTTAAAAGCTTTTAAGATAGCTAAAATAGCTCAATGGTCCATATTGTCATCTGTGGAGATAGAAGACTTCCTCTTCCCTAGAGCCAACTTAACAAAGTTAGCAGTGTGGCATGTCACACAACCATCAGTCCCTGCCAATAAAAATAACATTTTGTTCAAACAGGAGAAATGTGAGTGAATGAGCCATGGTGATTCCTCAATAAATCCTCATCTGGAAAATCCCTTAATGTCCTTTTTTGGAATATTTACTTTATTTACAAGTAGAGAATAAGTGGAGGATGAAATCTGAAAATACTTTAAATGCGTTTGGATTTCTATTAATAATTCGACTGTGAATTCTGCAGTGGACTGGCATCTTCCAAGTCATGTGGACTGTTGCAGGTGGAAAGGGGGAAAATAAAGAGATGGACACAAGTGATTGGTATCAAATTGGGTTACATTTATTGATCAATCTGCAAAGGGGAAAGACCTGGATGGGCAAATAATCTGTGCCAGCCACTAGCTAAACACTGTAATGGTTGAAAATGCTCAAAGCCTGTAGAGTGGTGTCGCAGCTCTCCATGTTCCAGGGCTACCCCTTTTGGGGAAGGTAGGCCTTCCCCTGTCGCTCCCTCCCAGGCCGCAAAACACCAGGTGGTTGAGGTGAGCCTCACAGGTAACCCTTATCCCCCGATGGGTGTCAAAACCCAGAGCAGGAGGCCTCAGGCATCACCTGTCACCAAAACAGTGCCTCTGAATGCTCACCATCCCTGTTCTCATCAGCATTGCCCATCCCTAGCAACTTACCTGGAGAAATATGACTAAAGAGACCTAACTGTCAGATAAAGCCAGATTCACCTAAGGGACACACCCACCCCACCTACTGTGTGAAGTAGGCAAAAAGACACACAGCTCTGGCCTCCAGCCTCCATCAAGGCAAAAAAGCAAAGATCAGAGGACAGAGAGACAAAGATCACCTCCACTGCTCCTCCCACCCTGCTGCCTTCAGAGGCTTCTGAGCATATGTCTTATGACTTCCATAAGATTGCACCTTAGACACTCAAAACAGAAGTCTAGATACCCAGAAACTATCTTCTAACTGAAGGGCTTCTTAGTGATGGCACCCTGGTTCTGAATTGCCTTCCCCAGAGAGGCTCTCCAGACGCCTTCTTTATGGTAACTGATGTGCCAGGTGAAGACTTCTTTATTCTCCTAGTCCATTTAGAAATGTGTGTTTTTTAGTGTTCTAAACCACTGTATGTACATTATATGTATTAGTTATCTGCTCCCCACCCCCTGCTGGAAATGTTTATGCTTCAAACTGTTACACCATAATAATGTGCTTTTAATAAATTACCATTTTATGCTGTAAGCCTCCCACAGAACAGTATTATTGGGTGGCTTTACATAAATATAACTAGCTAAGTAACTAGCATTTATTAAGGGGACAACAACCAACCATGCTGAGCTACCAGCAAGCAATCTCGCAAAGAAAGGGATCCCAAAGATCCCTAAAAGCATACTGGGTTTTCTTGATCCAGTCTTTGACATTTATTTTTATTTATAAAATTTCTACTCTACCATGGCTTCGCCTCATATCAGTATCACTGTCTTGAAAGTTACTGGGTTGGGGGGGGGGGGGACAATTACAAAGGAGCACCAGGAACAACAGATGATTTTCTCATCCCTCCACAACAAACTGCCCTGCTGAAATTCCCTCTTCTGGGATTCCCCTAGAATCAAATTCTAGGAGCCCAATCCTCCCCTGTATATATAGTCACCCTGGGAATCCCAGGGAATGTGCTTGCATATGAACTCCATTTAGGGTGGTCACTTATGAAAAGCCAAAAGATGATCAGGGGACTGGAAACAAAGCCCTATGAAGAGAGACTGAAAGAACTGGGCATGTTTAGCCTTGAGAAGAGAAGACTGAGGGGAGATAGGATAGCGCTCTTCAAGTACTTGAAAGGTTGTCACAGAGAGGAAGGCCAGGATCTCTTCTTGGTCATCCCAGAGTGCAGGACACGGAAAAATGGGCTCAAGTGACAGGAAGCCAAATTCCGGCTGAACATCAGGAGAAGCTTCCTGACTGTAAGAGCAATACGACAATGGAACCAATTACCTGGGGAGGCGGTGGGCTCTCCCACACTGGAGGCCTTCAAGACGAGGCTGGACAGCCATCTGTCAGGGATGCTCTGACTTGGATTCCTGCATTGAGCAGGGGGTTGGACTCGATGGCCTTGTAGGCCCCTTCCAACCCTACTATTCTATGATTCTATGATTCTATGAAAAGAGAGGAAAAGCATCACCAAAAAGGAGGACAAAAGAGGACTGATGTATATGTCTAGATACACATTTAGAATTAACGGCTATAATTCAAATAGACAGTACATATCATTATAGTGTGGGAATATGTGACCAGGTGACCTCTGTACATTGCTCAATCTGCTTTTCAGGTTAATGGGCCCAGGTCTTCCTTCTGATTGTTCTTTACTTTTAAACTGGACTTGGTCTGGGCAGCCCTTCAAATAGACGACACTTTCAAAATAAAGGACAGTCCTCTGGCAGCCCTTCAAATAGAGGGGTGTCCTCTGAAAAAGAGGACGCCTTGCCATCCTAACTCCATTACAGGAACTAAAGGAGGTTGTGGTGGTTGCTTTCCCTGTCCATGCCTCATCTACCTTCCTAAGTCATCCGTGGTACTGGGGCCAATCTACCTCCTCCATAACTCTATAGAGGATAAACCAGGGGTGCGCTGATAGTTTGCAATAAATACCCAGATGAAAGACAGCTTCAGCACACAGGCAGGTGATTTATCTCTCCCTGTAGACATCAGCAGCACAGTATCCATCATAAGCCACAGCTGTCCCTCTTGGTCTCTGTTTACTCTCCATGAGCATTTTTGCATGCTGTAAATTACAAGGTGGCAGCTGTGGCAAGGTAGGGCAAATGCATACACTAGGCCCAATTTAGACTGTTCAGCCTACCCATGTGATGCCTGTCTTCTTTGTCATCCCCAAAAGGATGTTCCATCCAAATGCACCACAAAACCTTCTCTAGCATTTGACGACAACACCCCACCCCCACTCCATCCTACACAAACCTAGACTTAGCCCTGTGCAACCTAAATGCTTAGAAATTCATGAGCCGCGTCATTTTGGAGGGTGCACCATCCATTTTCCCTGGGCTGCCAGCCCGCTCACATCTGCACTGTAAATCAGGAGGGAAAAGGTTTCAGAGGTTATAGATTCTTGTCATACAAAACAGATGCCTGAGCACATAAATCTCCAGACTTTCTAAAGGGCTCATAATTAAAAAATGAATCCAAATGGATTTTCCATAAATTACATTCACAAAAGAAATTAATAAAATACCTTTTTGTATTCCCCTCACCCAGTATGCAAATGGGAGACTTACATGGTAATAAATGTCCTGTGATTCCCCTCAGCTGTCTGCAAACTGTCAAGAGGAAAGTTACCAAGGAGGAATGCCCAACATGAGTTGGAATTTGTAATAATATTGTGTGTGTACACATACACACACACACACACACACTCCTATATCTCTATCTCTATCTCTCTATCAGTTTTGCTCCACATGCTACCAGCAATATGCTTACTGAATGATTTTTTTTTTTAATCACTTCTCTCTAGGCATAGCTGCTCAGGGCAAAACACTAATAAAGACTCAAATTAATCAGACCAATGGCCATAAAGGGGTGATACCACTGTGGTAAAATTTGGGGTGAGGTTGGGAAGAGAGAAGGACATTGATAAGAGCTTGATTATTAGGTGAAAGTTGCTCAAAGTCAAGATAATAAACTCAAAATGGGGAAAAATGTCTACAGGCAAATGTGAAATACTTTACAATAGATGATGCTAGGTGGCATTTTAGGTGGGCAAGAAGGAACTGCATGCAAATTCCTCCCTCAACACCCCCATCTTGACAGGGGGTGGGGATATAATTCACTGTTCTGGGCTGCCTAAATGCATCTCTGGTTCTTGCTCAATCCATTTCTCAGATTTGTGTTTTTTACAGGTGCAGAAAAGGTCAACTAAAATGATCAAGGGGCTGGACCAACTCCCCTATGAGTGAAAGTGACAACAGGTCAGATTGTTTAGCTTGGAGTTAGGGGAGACATGACAGAGGTGTACAGAATTGTGCATGTTGTGGAGAGAGTGCATAGGAGACATTTTTCTCACTCTCTCATAGTACTAGAACCCAAGATCATCCCATGAAGCTGATTGGTGGGAGATTTAGGACAGACAAAAGGAAGTACTTCTTCACACAGCACATAGTTAAACTATGGAATTCACTACCACAAGACATAGTGATGGCCATCAATTTGGATGGCTTTAAAAGGGCATTGGACAAATTCCTGGAGGAGAAGGCTATCAATGGCTACTAGTCCTGATGGCTATGTGCTACCTCCAGTACCAGAGGCAGTGAGCCTACAAACACCAGTTGCTGGGGAACATGGGTGGGAGGGTGCTGTTGTGCTCATGCCCTGCTTCTGGGTTCCTGGTTAACAGCTGGTTGGCCACTATGTGAACAGAATGCTGGACTAGATGGACCCTTTGTCTGATCCAGCATGGCTCTTCTTATGTTCCTACAGCAGAAATTCACTCTTCTGGAATTAGCAACTTATCACTGGAGAGACTAACACTACCACATTGTTGCTGAGACTTGCATGCTAGGCTTTGGCCTCCTTGTTAGTCTGTTTGCTCTTCCTTTGTGTTCTTTCCATTTTCCTCTTAAATTCTTTCTATGGCTCAGCAGTCCAAGGGAAAGTCTATTTTTAGGCTTAACCCAAGGAAAGCCTATAATTAACTATATTTAGGTAGCACTACACAACAAAACATATTAGCATTTGGTTGTCTTCACCCCATGTGGAAACTGAGCATCACTACATACTCATAATGCAACTAAGGGAAAGTAGGGAGTATGGTAATACTTTATTATGGTAAAGGGATACAGAAATTCCTTAGTTTCCTACATCATATTACTTTTATTAGGGCTGCAAACTTATAAACACTTACCTGAAAGTAAGTCCCATTGAACTCAATGGAGCTTACTTCTGAGTAAACATGTATAGGATTGCACTGTAACAAACAACACTGACCTTTCTTCTAGCTTAGATGCCATGATGCTCAGACATGCTGTTGGGTAGCCTCGATCAAGACATTATCTCAACTAAGCTGACATCATAAGATTTTGTTGACTATAAAATCATATAAAATCAGATTCATCAGAACTGTCCTGATCTTCTGGATTAGAACAAAATAGAAATAATGCTCACTGGATAAATATTAAACAAACAACATATGTATTGCCACTGCTAGCAGGTCCAACCCACTTTTGCACATTGCAAAATCAGGATTTTGTGTCAATATAATGTTTGAGGTCTTAAATTAAAATGACAGTCCATGCAGAGTTTTTAAAATAAGTTTTTCAAAGGTCTTCATACAAACTCAATATACGGGCAACAACCATAGTAAACACAGCCACCAACTCTACAGACACCAGCTGTCAAGACCCTAAAATATTCGGCATTTCCGTGAAGTAGGTGCTAAATCGTGCAAATGAAGCTTATGCCTTAAAACATACACACGTGCAAGTAAAACAAAGCAAACCCCCACTAGTAATATAGTATCTCCAGGACATGCACAGCTATAATACTTTATAAAAAAATTACAGTAACTTTAGAAAATGGCAGTATTCAATTCAAGCCAGCCACAAATTCTCTGTGATACATTTATTCCTGTGTGCTCTGCTTCTGACTAATTCGATTAAAGGTATTTCCCCCCGAGTCTCTTCAGATGTAGGCAGTATAGAACTGAACTAGAACAGGAACTGAAGCAAAGATCAGGAACAAGAAAAGTCTTGTACTCACTATGTGAAGCTGCAGGAAGTCAGTAAGGCCAGGGGCACTGTCAATGCGAACCAAGATGCCGTCTTTTACTGTTGTGCTGAACCCGACAGCAAGGCGGTCTGTTCTCGTGCTGGGTCTGTCATTTGCTGGCCAGGTGTACAGGATGAGGCCTCCACTTTTCCCAAAGATATATGTGGCACCAGCTGCAAAGCAAAACAACAGAGAAAGCCAAGGAGTTAGTTTATCCAATTGTGTAAGCGTGACAATTATAGCAGATAACACTGCATCGAAGTATGAGATTCCATTAGAGAAAGTTGATGAAGTCCAAGGCCTAGGAGGCAGTGCCACCCTGAATTAAAGATGTGAACAAAATGAATTAAGAACAAAGCAGACACTAAAGAGTTATGCACAAAAATTTCCAGACTCTAATGCATAGTAGCACAGGGTCTCTAAAAGCCTTTATACTTTGTGATTGTGACAAACAACTCAGTTAGATTTAGATGTGTTTTGCATTGAAATTCATTTCACATCCCTAGAACATACATTAAAACACATCCACATTGAGCATGGTATATTATGGTTTGTGGCTCTTGGCTGCCGAGTCTGCCATGGCCTTGCCAGGAGGGAAAGAAGACCAGAAAGTCTTTCATTCAAGAGAAGAATGTACATCTTAGTACTTGAAAGACTGTCACAGAGAGGAAGGCCAGCATCTCTTCTCGATCATCTCAGAGTGCAGGACATGGAATAATGGGCTCAAGTTACAGGAAGCCACATTCCAGCTGAACATCAGGAAAAACTTCCTGACTGTTAGAGCAATACGACAATGGAACCAATTACCTAGGGAGGTGGTGGGCTCTCCCACACTGGAGGCATTCCAGATGAAGCTGGACAGCCATGTGTCAGGGATGCTTTGACTTGGATCCCTGCACTGAGCATGGGGTTGGACTCGATGGTCTTGTAGGCCCCTTCCAATCCCACTATTCTAGGCCCCACTATGATCCAAACTAAACATCAAATCTCTGACTAGCAACCAACCCAAGAGTGAATATAGAGTTTTGAGAAGATCCTCTGCCTTTGCAATGTGGATTATTATGGCCCTTTTGGAAAACAAATAAACAAACAAAACAGATCTTCAGCACTATTAAAATGAATATTCACGCTATTTCTAGTGTCTTAGTGAATGTAAATGGGATTAGCAAGAGACCCACAAAGAGATAAGTGGTGATTCCTTTTAAGAAAGGATAAATCACAGGAGAAAGGCTTTATTGTACACATTTTATTAAAGTGTGCTTCAGGTGCCAGTTGCAAAATAAAGGCAAGTGGCAGTTGCAATAAAGACAGCTAGCAGGTTTTATCAAGCACCCACAATTTCATTAGCACTAATATAAGTTGGAGCAATATCCAAGATAGTGCCTGCAAGAAATAAAATAAAATTGGAGATTCTAGATGGTTGTTCAGCACATGCTCTGGAGAAAGAACTTCTCTTCCAATGGCTGGTATAGAAAGGGGGTAATGAATCACTCCTCTCAAGTCTTTGAAGAGGCTAGAATGTCTGGCTCATGAACAGCTCAATGTGGGATGACTTTAAGAAACCACAATGAGTGGACCGTCTGTTTCCAATTAATGCACTTGGAAAACAAGTTGTTACCAGCATTATTTTATCTGCAACCGACCCACTGCACAATATTTCCTCCCTTCTAATCTAGATGTACTTATTTTTTATTTTTTTTTCTTCTACTTTCCTTATTGCTAATGCAGTGATGCAAACAGGACGACTATCTGCCAACTCGTAAAAGAAATCATAGGAATCTGCATGACTTCAGCATTGTTGCATTGCTTGAAATGCCCCATGATATGACCTCTCTTGCCACTGATCCTATACTCACTCTTCCTGTCTATACAACACTCCCCTTCTCAAATTCATGGAGTATATTAGTGGCTATTATGCATGATGGCTAAGAAGAACCCCCAGGTTCAGAAGCAGTATGCCACTGAATGCCAGTTGCTGAGTGGGACAACAGCACCAAAGGAGAGCTGTTGTATCCATGCCCTGTTTTGGGGCTTCCCAGAGGAGGAAAGAGCATGTTGGACTAGAAGGACCTTTGACCTAATCCACCAGAGCTCTCCTTCCATTCTTATGTTCTTCACTAACCCCACAAAAAGTGACTGTCTTGTCCTTAGAACCACCAGTTACCCTGTCACTTTTTTGTACTCCCACTGCTTTCACCTATGTCTTCATAGCTCTTCTCATCTATACTCTCTCCCTGATGGTTACACATCATTATGTTCTCTTTTAAATACTTCAGATGATTCTCCAGTACTGTCCTCATACATACATTCTCCCTTTGAGAGCTGCTAACAGCAATTTTGGTAAATCTTACCCTGTCTAGTTCTGAGATTCTTCTTCAGTTCTGCTGGGGTGTCTGTAAGACTTTTGCAGTGCTTACAGCCTGCTTGTTTACCACAAGAACATCAGCCATCTCTTCGTATTAAGTAACACTATCTGTAATAATGCATTAAGACGGCTTCTCTCCATGAGTAGGTAATTCAAACAGCCCATGTTGAATGGAAGAACTCTCAATGATCTTCCCTTCTCAATAATTAGCCGGTTACTATGTTTCACATTGTACTTGCTCACAATAGAGAGCTTCAGCGATGGGGCAGTAAATAAATAAATAAATAAATAAATAAATGCAACATCACACAGTCCAAATCAGTGCATGAAACAAATTGCCTATAGTAGCACTGGTGGCTCTTGCTGGCAGTGTGGCTCACATTATTACAAAAGCAGTTCCCACATGCAGTACCTTGAATGTGTCTTTATTTTCTGGTCTGCAATGCTTGTCCTACAACTGAAGCCAAAAATGGCAGCCCCTGTGTCTTGCATCTCTCCCCATACTATTTAGGCAACTTATTCATGTCATGACATAACTGCATCATGTGTTCTCCCATATACACAGCAGCAGCAGTAAAGAAACACAGGAAAGTTAAATGGGTCAGTCTGTTTAAATGTCATGGGGAGATGGATTTTTTTCATGAGGCTGTCATTTTCAGCAGTAGTCCTGTGTTCTAGTTCTACCCTAAGAACACTTATTAGTAGGAAATGAATCACTTTTGAATGTTGCTAACTTGCTAATGCGATATGTTAAGTGGAAGGAAGCCATTTTAAAATGAAAGATGTAACCTGGCCAACACAGTTGTTGTTTATTCGTTCAGTCGCTTCCGACTCTTCATGACTTCATGGACCAGCCCACGCCAGAGCTTCCTGTCAGCCGTCGCCACCCCCAGCTCCCCCAAGGTCAAGTCCGTCACCTCCAGAATATCATCCATCCACCTTGCCCTTGGTTGGCCCCTCTTCCTTTTGCCTTCCACTTTCCCTAGCATCAGCATCTTCTCCAGGGTATCCTGTCTTCTCATGATGTGGCCAAAGTACTTCAGTTTTGCCTTTAATATCCTTCCATCAAGTGAGCAGTCTGCCTTTATTTCCTGGAGTATGGACTGGTTTGATCTTCTTGCAGTCCAAGGCACTCTCAGGATTTTCCTCCAGCACCACAGTTCAAAAGCATCTATCTTCCTTCGCTCAGCCTTCCTTATGGTCCAGCTCTCACAGCCATAGGTTACTGCGGGGAATACCATTGCTTTAACTATGCGGACCTTTGTTGTCAGTGTGATGTCTCTGCTCTTCACTATTTTATCAAGATTTGTCATTGCTGTCCTCCCAAGAAGTAAACGTCTTCTGATTTCCTGGCTGCAGTCAGCATCTGCAGTAATCTTTGCGCCTAGAAAAGTCTGTCACTGCCTCCATGTTTTCTCCCTCTATTTGCCAGTTATCAATCAAGCTGGTTGCCATAATCTTGGTTTTTTTGAGGTTTAACTGCAACCCAGCTTTTGCACTTTCTTCTTTCACTTTCATCATGAGGTTCCTCAGCTCCTCCTCACTTTCAGCTATCAAAGTGGTATCATCTGCATATCGGAGATTGTTAATGTTTCTTCCAGCGATTTTAACTCCAGCCTTGGCTTCATCAAGCCCAGCACGTCACATGATGTGTTCTGCGTACAGGTTGAATAGGTAGGGTGAGAGTATACAACCCTGCCGTACTCCTTTCCCAATCTTAAACCAGTCCGTTGATCCGTGGCCTGTTCTTACCATTGCTACTTGGTCGTTATACAGATTCCTCAGGAGGCAGACAAGATGACTTGGTATCCCCATACCACCAAGAACTTGCCACAATTTGTGATGATACACACAGTCAAAGGCTTTAGAATAGTCCATAAAACAGAAATAGATGTTTTTCTGAAACTCCCTGGCTTTCTCCATTATCCAGCAGATATTGGCAATTTGGTCTCTAGTTCCTCTGCCTTTTCTAAACCCAGCTTGTACATCTGGCAATTCTCATTCCATGAACTGCTGGAGTCTACCTTGCAAGATCTTGAGCATTCCCTTACTAGCATGTGAAATAAGTGCCACTGTTCGATAGTTTGAACATTCTTTGGTGCTTCCCTTTTTTGGTATGGGGATATAAGTTGATCTTTTCCAATCTGTTGGCCATTCTTGTGTTTTCCAAATTTGCTGGCATATGGCATGCATCACCTTGACAGCATCATCTTGCAAGATTTTAAACAGTTCAGCTGGGATACCGTCATCTCCTGCTGCCTTGTTATTAGCAATGCTTCTTAAGGCCCATTCAACCTCATTCTTCAGGATGTCTGGCTCTAGCTCACTGACCACACCGTCAAATCTATCCCCGATATTATTATCCTTCCTATACAGATCTTCCATATATTCTTGCCACCTTTTATTGCTCTCTTCTGCTTCTGTTAGGTCCTTGCCATCTTTGTTTTTTATCATACCCATTTTTGCCTGGAATTTACCTCCAATGTTTCTAATTTTCTGGAAGAGGTCTCTTGTCCTTCCTATTCTATTATCTTCTGCCGCTTCCGTGCATTGCTTGTTTAAAAATAATTCCTTATCTCTTCTGGCTAACCTCTGGAATTTTGCATTTAATTGGGCATATCTCCCCCTATCACTGTTGCCTTTTGCTTTCCTTCTTTCTTGGGCTGCTTCCAGTGTCTCAGCAGACAGCCATCTTGCCTTCTTGGTTTTCTTTTTCTTGGGACGTTTTTTGTTGCTGTCTCCTGAACAATGTTGCGAACTGTCCATAGTTCTTCCGGGACCCTATTAACTAAATCTAGTCCCTTAAATCTATTCTTCACTTCCACTGCATATTCATTAGGAATATTAGTGAGCTCATATCTAACTGATCTGTGGGTCTTCCCTATTCTCTTTAATCTGATTCTAAATTGTGCAATAAGAAGTTCGTGATCTGAACTACAATCAGCTCCAGGTCTTGTTTTTACCAACTGCATAGATGTCCGCCACCTTTGGCTACAAAGGATGTAGTCAATCTGATTTCGGTGTCGACGGTCTGGTGAAGTCCATGTATGAAGTTGTCTCTTAGGTTGTTGGAAGAGAGTGTTTGTTATGCACAGTGAGTTGTCTTGGCAAAATTCTATCAGCCTATGTCCTGCTTCATTTTGTTCTCCCAGACCATGCTTGCCTGTAATTCCAGGTGTCGTTTGACTACTCACCTTAGCATTCCAGTCTCCTATAATGAAAATAACATCTTTTTTTGGCATACTATCCAGTAGGTGCTGCAGATCCTCATAGAACTGATCTACTTCTGCTTTTTCAGCATCTATGGTTGGGGCGTATATTTGGATCATTGTGATGTTAAATGGCTTACCCTGAATTCGAATTGAGATCATTTAAGCTTTACTTTTGCAAATGGCCCTCTTTCTACTCATTAAAGGGTTTGTGAGCACAGACCTCTGAAAAACACTCGCACAGCTTCCCAAGAGCCACTTGATTGCACACAGTGCATGTCAGAGTCCCTATGAGTGCCAATCAAACTCAGTTATAATGATTGGCCTGTCACGGCACTTAAGTACCTAGCAAGATGGAGTCTGACATGAAGATATACACAGCTTTGTAAATCTGTGAAAACATTCAAAAGGTATCACTTACGATAGAATAGGACACCTACTGGGCTATGTCCTGAAAGGCAGTTTAGAATGTTAAAATATTAATAATAAATATATTTAATAAGTCTTCATTCTAGAGACATTTCACAATTCTGAATGTATCCAAAAATATATATTGTCACTCTGTGTTGCATCTCATAAGCTACAGAAACTTAACCACAGCAGCCCCAGAATGATGGAGATCGTACAGGAAACTTTGCATTTTTAGTTGGGGAAGGAAGACATATAGTTCATTCATACAACACTTTGGGATAATATCATGTGCTTTAAGTTATTCATTTTAAGTGCATTGTTAAACTATGGAAATTGCTACCACAGGATGCAGTGATAGCCTCCAACTTGGAGAACATTAAAAGGGGTTCAGACAAATTTGTGGAGAATAAGGCCACTAGTCATAATGGTATTAACTCCAATAGAGGCAGGATGTTTCTGTAGACCTGTTGCAGGAGAAAACAAGCAGGAGGGTGCTATTGAACTCCTGTCCAGCTTGTGGCTTTTGGTCTGATCCATCATGGCTCTTTTTATGTTCTTAGAGATGGGAAGCTGAAAGTAGTGATGTCCATTGTGGGGAAATCTGGCCCCTTTGAGGCTTGACAGATTTCTCCAGAGCCCCCAGAAGCGGAGCTGTGGGCTTTTCCCCAGAAACTGGGAAATTTCCGGATTTTTTTCTCTAAAATTGGCAAGTTATGCAATTACAGCTGCAATTTGCATAACTTCCAGATTTGAGACGAGGAAAATGGAAATCTGTGAGCTGGCCTGACTCACACGGATTGAGTAGGGCCAGCTCGTGGGTTGGCAAGTCAAGGCCCGGGGGGCTGAGCTGCGGAATGCTCAGTGGACTTCACACACCCCCCCCGACAGATTCTTCCCTAGCTGAGGGTGAGTTATATGCCAAAGGCCACTTGTTGCAGCTGAGCAGACATTTGACCCTGATGTATACTGCTGAGCAGGCAGTCTCCAAGGTTCCAGTCCAACCCCTGCAGCCCCACCATACAGCCACCCTTTTTCTGATGGATGTCCGGACCACATGCTGTACAGTCCACATCCTACAGGGTGCATCTGAAAGGGTACCAAGAAGTCATTCTTATGTGTAGAGAATAGGATGGGAAGAACATTAGTTTCAGTGTGGCTCTGCCCTGAACCAACTCTATACCATGCTTGCAGTGCAATCCTAAGCATTACTCAGAAGTAAGTCCCATGGTGTTCAATGGGGCTTACTCCCTAGTAAATGTATTTAGGATTGTAGCTGTAGACTGCAATCCTGCTCACCCTTACATGGGAGTAAATCCCACTGAACACAGTGGGATTCACTTTTGAGTAAACATGCATAGGATTGCATCATTCAAATATTAGATAATCCAGACTGGCTAAGACCAAAAGTTATCAGATGTTAGAAATCATGTGCACTAGCATTTGAAGCAACTGCTTGTACCATTCATATATCATAATGGACAAAGTGAGTTTGCACTGATATGTTTGGGTGAAGAGGAGTAGACTCTAAAGGCAAACCCCATATATATATATATATATATATATATATATATATACACACACACACACACACACACAAATATATATAAAGTATCCACTCTATAAACTCTAGCAATAAAATCAGCTAATGCTGGTGCCATTTAAATTAATACAGATAAATCTCTGACAGCAGTCATGAACCCCTTTGTGACAAGTAAAGCTCCTGTTCATTCTGTTAATCCTGTGTAGTCTGAGAATATAAATCAAATGATAATGCAATTTCTACCTGAAATAACATGCAGGAGACCCAGGGCATGCTACTTTCTCCCAATTCATTAACATGCCCTTGTTCTTTTGCCTGTAATCTCTAGTAAATATAGATCATGGCCTTATGTTTTTATCCCTGTTCTCTATAAAGACTGGGAGCTTATTAAGCAACTGCTTAACAAAGAGAGAAATTGACCTCCACAAAAGCCTCTTTCAGAAAGTAGAGACCAAGAAATGCCAGATCTACTAGCCTATTCTTTCCCATCATTTTAAAGTTCCTATTTCATGGATACCCACCGTTCCATTACAGACCTTCTGCTGAGCAAAGTAGTTCAGGATGCTCAGAATGCTGGTGCTCAGATCCTATTATGTTTATTAATCATCATAACCATGTAAATTTTTCCCCCATGCTAAGCAAGAAGCTATCAGTTCAACTAATAGGAAATTTGCTAGCAGGGCACATTTGGTTTTCTTACTTGGCAGGATTTGCAAGTTACCAAGCTGCTGAGATTGTCTAGCTCTTAGTAACCAGCCTGCTGTAAGGATGGGAACAGTAATACATCACAAACAATTAAAGTGCAGTTAGCTGAATGCAGCAGGACCTGGTTCAGTTCAGGAAAGAGACCTTGGCAAGGAGTGCATTGAAGAACTCTGTAAAGTGGCAATTAAACAAGCAAGACAGAAGCGCTTACCTGGGGGTTTAATGATTTCACAAAATTGCATTAAAATAAGATGAAAGGTCTGACAGACTCACAAAGGTGAAGAAACACACACACACAACAGGCACTTATCTCTGGGTATCAAGGCTCTGTGGTTCAAGCAATCTTCTATCAGTAGGAAGGTGTTAACAAGGGAACAAAATGGGAGAATGCTGAGAAAGTATAGCCTGAATATCAGGGAGAAAAAGGACCTAATGGTGAGCTCTCTTAGGCAGTGCAGCTTTGCTTAGAGAGAGGTGCAGAGATCATGAAATTCTTTCAATTGTATATAATGAATCACTGGGGAGGGTGGAATGTTCAGCATACAAATGATGCTACATCGTCTCATTGGAATGAGGAGGACACAAGTTCAGATGTGCATGTGAGCTGAAAGAGTTTGGAATAGTTGCTGTGTTCGTTTCTGAATATCTGGGTATGCTTACATCCACTACAGCTCTCACTACATCACTAGTGATGCAGGGGCTCAATTCTGCCTGGAAAACACACACTTTGACCTGGAGCCCTTATCCAAGATGGGGTTTCTGTCATCTCAATGCCTGCACACTCACATATATTGCTTCAATGAAATGTAGATCACCTGCGAGTTTGCACATTGAACTTTGATGAAAAGGAAGACTTGGGATACATAATTCCCCCAGGCCCCAAATGTATCCTTTTAATTCTTGTGACTGTGGCAGTTACCATGTTTCTGCTCTCTGCTGCTCCACCAGCACCATTTTCTTTCCTACACTCCATGATCCCAGTCAATCAGGGACTACTTTGTGGTGGCATAACCATTTTGGGATCTCTCAGTGGCACTCTGTGCAAACCTCAGCCAGCCCTTCAGTTTTTCTCTCCTTTACTCTGCCTCTGTATATAATAGGTTTGCTAACAGGTCCTCATTGGAGCTGGAGAAAGCTTCCAAAGGGTTTGAATGAATATGTGGTGTTACCATCAGATACTATATGCTGGTTCATTTGATTGCTCTCCTAATGGGGGATTCTTTCAGGGAGGAAACAAGGATCTGCCTTCCCTCATTCATCACAAAGAAAAGTGTCTATTTATGTTTTTCCTCAAAGGAACTTTGCCTTGCCTCAGAATGAAGAAAAAACAAAATGAGAGCCCTGTGCAAATGCAAAGCTTCTAGGGCAAAAGTCTAATCCTTGGAAAGTGATGCTTCCCCACTTAAAAGAATTCTCATAAACCAGCTGCTTTCTCTTCAAAATTCTGCTCTCGGCCAGACAAACCCTCAGAGACCCAATATGAGCACAGCAATCTCATCATTTCTTGCTTAAAAGACAGGCATTGTTTGACAGTAATTAAACAGAATTTCACACTGTACTTTCAAAAAAGAACATTCACAAGAGGCTTTCTTTATGGTACAAAGAGAGGGGGACAATATCCCACCACAAGTCTGATGCAAAATGGAAGCAACAAGTTGGATCATGTCTTTCTCTTTGTTTGTCTTTTTTAAATGACAGCAAATTAATAGAAGACACTTTCTTCCCAGTATGTATGGCATCAGCCAAGAACCAGATCAGACAATATGTTGCTTCTTATTAGTTATACTGCATTAATGGGGCTCGATGGAGAAGAGGAAAGAGGACAAGAATGCTCATGGAATTCCAACGTACAATACAACACAGATCAATTTGCACACAGAAAGTAAAAAATGTCCTTTGTCATCCTTGGAACAACAGAAGCCTGCAGCCTGGTGCACTATGAACACAAAGGAACATAAAACACAGCTATAATCAGCAGCTCAAAGGTGACTGTGAGCAAAGATGACCATAGATTAAATTCTTAGGGCACTTCAGATGAAGCTTTTATTGTGTAATTGCACTGCCTCATTCATAGATTTTTACTAGGGGTCTAAAAAACACCTCTTCAGTTTGTAGGCCTCCCATGTTTTCCCACTGCTCCTTCTATCTTTTTTCTTACTAGAGACAATCCATTAAGGAAGAAAAGCCAGAATAGCTGGACAATGCCTTTTAACTGTTAGTTCTAGGAGTCCTCTATCTGGAAACACCCTTAGCAGCTGTGTTGGCCCCACAGTAAAAATAATAATAAAAAATACAAATAAGCACACACACACACACACACAGAGAGAGCAAGTTGAGATGATGAACTAGTGTTCAAAATGAGGGTTTGTAAGCTTTTGAGTCCAATAGTGCTCAGCCCAGATGTTCAATATTTTCTTGCGTATTCAGTTTAACTGGAATGCTGGTATCCTGCATTTCAAACAATAGTTTACCCCCCCCCCCCCCAAATCATCTCATTTGTGTTTCATTAACATCTTGACTTTGTGTAACACTGCATATCCTTCCCTGGCTGTTTTTACCACAAATCAGTGCAGCAAGAAAGGAGAATAATAATTGTTCCAGTTATTGTCGAATAATAGAATCATAGGGTTGGAAGGGGCCTACAAGGCCATCGAGTCCAACCCCCTGCTCAGTAAAGGAAGCCGGATTCCTGGGTGGTCTCCTATCCAAGTACTAACCAGGGCTGACCCTGCTTAGCTTCCGAGATCAGACGAGATCAGGCACATCCAGCCCTTTCATCAGCTATGATTTAATCTGTGCAGAAAAAAGCCTTTGTCTCAGAGTTAGAAGAGTTGACCCTCACACCTCTTTCTGCCTCTACTGTTCTGTGAGATCATCCAAGAAATCCAAGGGACTTCAGATGGCTTAGACTTGCTACATCCCTTATAATGCTGACTTGGTGTCCTTTCAATGTGTTCATCAACCTGAAGAGGGTGTTGAATTTTCATTCACTTTGCATCCAAAGGGATAAAAACATATACGACTGCAACGAATTAGCTTGGTTCTCCACGTGAATAGGGAAGCTTGGGAAATGAAAAGATGCCATTCATGTTCAACAAATTATGAAACTACTCTGATCTGAAATACAGAGATGTGGGTTTTTTTTCCTGAGCTTTACAATTAATCCTGCAGTGTCCACAGTTCATTACAGTGAAACTAAAAGAATGCATATTAATCTTATATTCCCTAGAGAATATCCACACACTAAAAAGAAGGGCGATTGAAGAAACCCAAAGCATTAATTTATATGAAGGAGGTGTATATAAACAGATTTCATTCCTTTGACTGAAGCTAACATTGACAGCCCTTGTTATAATCAATACGGGAAAGTGTTGCATGGGATAAACCAATGGAATTCCCAAAGGCAGAGCCAGACAGGTGACAAATTATCCGCTCAAATTTTATCTCTATCTGATGCAAGTGAAAACACTGCTAAGGACTGTGACCTGCTGCCAATTGCAAACATGATTTCATTTTTCTTGTCAATGGCTTGATACAAACCCCATGGAGAGAATGTCCTTGGAGAAGTTCAGATGGCAGAATGCCAAAGCAGCAAAACCGGAATTATCCATCAAGAGTATAACTGTATTCACAATTCTCTTGAAAAATAACCAGCAGGTACTTAGTGAACTAGATAACCAGTGAGTGAATCCATTTGAGGTGCTGATATTAAAGTCTAGCAATGAAGAATTTTCCCTTAGAATCAAAGAACCATATAATAGTAGGGTTGGAAGCGGCCTAAAAGATGATTGAGTCCAACCCCCTGCTCAATGCAGGAATCCATGTAAGAGCATCCCTGACAGATGGCTGTCCAGCCTCATCTTGAATGCCTCCAGTGTGGGAGAGCCCACTACCTCCCTAGTTCATTGGTTCCATTGTCGTATTGCTCTAACAGTCAGAAAGTTTTTCCTGATGTTCAGCCAGAATCTGGCTTCCTGTCACTTGAGCCCATTATTCCGTGTCCTGCACTCTGGGATGATCGAGAAGAGATCCTGCCCTTCCTCTCTGTGACAACCTTTCAAGTACTTGAACAGAGCTATCATATCCCCCCTCAGTCTTCTCTTCTCAAGGCTAAACATGCCCAGTTCTTTCAGTCTCTCCTCATAGGGCTTTGTTTCCAGTCCCCTGATCATCTTTGTTGCCCTCCTCTGAACCCTCTCCAGTTTGTCTGCATCCTTCTTAAAGTGTGGTGCCCAGAACTGGACACAGTACTCCAGATGAGGCCTAACCAGTGCTGAGTAGAGGGGAACTAGTACTTCCCAGGATTTGGAAGCTATGCTTCTATTAATGCATCTCCAAATAGCATTGGCCTTTTTTTCAGCCACATCACATTGTTGGCTCATATTTAGCTCGTGATCGACAACAATTCCAAGATCCTTCTTGCTTTTAGTGTTGTTGAGCCACGTATCCTCCATCTTGTAACTGTGCATTTGGTTTCTTTTTCCTAGGTGCAGAACTTGGCATTTATCCCTATTAAATGTCATTCTGTCATTTTCTGCCCAGCGCTCCAGAATATCAAGATCACTTTGAATTTTGTTTCTGTCTTCCAAAGTATTAGCTATCCCGCCCAATTTGGTGTCATCTGCAAATCTGATCAGCATTCCCTGCACCTCCCCCTCAAAGTCATTAATAAAAATGTTGAAAAGCACTGGGCCCAGAACTGAGTCCTGCGGTACACCACTCATTACCTCTCCCCAGTTTGAGAAGATCCCATCGATAAGCACTGTTTGAGTCCGATTCTGTAGCCAACTGTGGATCCACCTGATTGTTGTTTCACCTAGCCCACTTTAAGCTAGTTTGCTCATCAGCATATCATGGGGCACTTTGTCAAAAGCTTTGCTGAAGTTGAGTTATATTATGCCCACAGCATTCCCACAGTCCACAAGGGAGGTTACTTGATCAAAAAATGAGATCAGGTTCGTCTTGCAGGATTTGTTCTTGACAAATCCATGTTGGCTTCGAGTAATCACGGCATTGTTTTCAAGGTGCTTACAGTTGGATTGCTTTATCATCTGCTCCAGAATTTTCCCAGGGATTGATGTCAGACTGACTGGTCTGTGGTTCCCAGATTCCTCCTTTTTACCCTTTTTGAAGATAGGGACAACATTAGCCCTCCTCCAGTCATCTGGCACTTCACCCATCCTCCATGATTTCTCAAAGAGAATAGACAGTGGTTCTGAGGGTTCTTCTGCCAGTTCCTTTATTACTCTAGGATGCAGTTCATCTGGCCCTGGAGATTTGAACTCATTCAAAGTGATTAGGTGTTCCTTGACCATATGCCTATTGATCTGAAGCTGCAATCCTGCTCCATCAGCCTGTATTTCGCCTTTGCCAGGGGGGTCATAGACCCTCTTTTGGGAGAAGACTGAACCAAAGGAGGAATTGAGTACCTCTGCCTTTTCTTTGTCATCTGTTATCATTTTGCCATCCTTCTTTAATAGCTGAATCACAATTTCTTTCCTCTGTCTTTTACTATACACATAGCTGAAGAAAGCCTTTTTGTTGCTTTTAGCATCCCTCACTAACCTCAGCTCATTCTCAGCTTTAGCCTTCCTGACTAAATTCCCTGCAATTCTGTGCTACCTGCCTGTACTCTTCCTTTGTTGCTTGGCCTTCCTTCCATTTCCTATATGTGTCTTTTTTTTTTCAGGTCATCTCTATGCTTTTTGTGAAGCCACATTGGCTTCTTCTGTTGTCTTCCTCCTTTTCCGCTTGTTGGAATTGTTTGTAAGTGCCTTTAGAATTTCCTTTTTTAAAAGCTCCCACCCATCTTGAACTCCTTTTCTTGTTAGCGTTGCTTGCCATGGGACCTTACTGATCATTGTTCTGAGTTTATGACAATCAGCTTTCCTAAAATCCAGGGTACGGGTTTGGCTATACTCGGCTTTTGCTTCCTTTAGAACCATGAACTCAAGTATAACATGGTCACTTTCCCCCAGAGTTCCTGTAACTGCTACTTTACTCACTAGGTCATCTCTGTTGGTTAGGATCAAGTCAAGGATAGCCGATCTTCTAGTTCCTTCCTCTACTTTCTGTAGGAGGAAGTTATATGCCACACAAGTCAGGAATTTCCTGGAGGGGCCATGCTTTGCAGAATCTGTCTCCCAACAAATCTCGGGAAATTGAAGTCCCCCATTACTACTACATCATGCTTCCTTGAAACATTGGCTATTTGCTTTTCAAAAGTTTCATCCTCATCTTCTCCTTGATTGGGTGGCTGGTAGTAGACTCCGACCACCAGGTTCCTTTTATTCTTTGCTCCATTTATTTTAACCCAGATGCTCTCGATGGGGCTACCAAGCTCATCCTCCTGTATTTCTGTGCAGAGATATGTCTTTTTAACATATACAGTCAGGGCCAGAAATATTGGAACAAGGATAACTGTTTTGGCAGTTGGCCTCTATACACCATCACATTGAAGGTGAAAGGGAACACACCCAGATGGGTGCAAAGTCAGGACTTCCAGCTGTAATTCAAGGGGTTTGACAAAAGTGGGGCGCTAACCATTCAGGAAGGACAGCCAGTGGCATATACACACCCCCATCGTTGGTGGCTCATTAGTAATGGAACAAACCAACATCATTTCAAACTTAAGGATCGCCTTTTATACCTAGATGAAAATCTTTTGCAGTCAATGACTGCTTGAAGTCTGGAACCCATGGACATGAGCAAATGATGAATTTCCTCCCTCGAGATGCTTTGCCAGGCCTTTACTGCAGCTGCCTTCAGCTGCTGCTTGTTTGTGGGTCTTTCTGCCTTCAGTCTTGTCTTCAGTAAGTGAAAAGCATGCTCTATTGGGTTGAGATCAGGGGTGACTGACTTGGCCATTGAAGAACATCCCACTTCTTTGCCTTCAGAAACTCTTGGGTAGCTTTTGCTGTATGTTTTGGGTCATTATCCATCTGCAGTATGAAGTGGCGCCCTATCAGTTTGGCAGCATTTGGCTGAATCTGAGCAGAAAGTATAGCCCTATACACCAGAATTCATCCTGCTGTTTTTATCAGCAGCCAGGTCATTCATAAACACCAGTGACCTAGTTCCATTGGCAGCCATACATGCCTATGCCATAACACTGCCTTCACCATGTTTGACAGATGATGTGGCGTACTTTGGATCATGAGCTGTTCCTTTCCTTCTCCATACTTTTCTCTTCCCATCATTCTGGTACAAGTTAATCTTGGTTTCATCAGTCCAAAGAATCTTATTCCAGAACTGGGCAGGCTTTTTTAGGTGTTTGCTGACAAAGGCTAATCTGGCCTTTCGGTTCTTGAGCGGCGGTGGCAGGGGCGGTGGCGGCGGGGGCGGCGGGGGTAGTGGGGGCGGCGGCAGCAGGGGCGGCAGCAGCTGGTCTCCTGGCCGGCCATGGCCAGGCGCAGTGTACACAAATGGCAGCAGCTACAGCGGCCACCATTTGCGTTCGTTATTTTTTGCCGTTCTAGCCTACGTAAATATTTACGTAGGCTAGAATGGCGAAAAATAGTGAATGCAAATGGCAGCCACCGTAGCTGCCGCCATTTGCTTACGCATTTTTTTTTACTTTGCCGTGATAGGCTACGTAAATATTTATGTTGCCTATCATGTTTAAGTACAGGGACACAAATGGTGGCGGCTACGGTTCTCTCCATTGCGGTGCATGAGCCTTCGTCCATTGTTACCCCCAACTTTACATCTCCCTTCCCCGTAGGATTTAGTTTAAAGCCCTCCTGATGAAGTTCTTCATGTTGTGGCCATACACATTCTTCCCAGCCTTTGTGAGGTGCAACCTGTCCCTTGCCAACAGTCCATCTTCCAGGAAGTATAGCCCATGGTCCCAGAAACCAAATCTCTCTCGTTGGCGCCACCTTCGTAGCCAGTCATTCACCCGAAGTATTTTTCTTTCCCTTTCTGTCCTAACTACTGGAAGGATGGATGAGAAAAGGCCTTGTGTAAGCCTTTTCACTTTTGTCCTAAATGATTATGTCTAAACACTTGCCCACTTAACAGGGATTTTCCTGCAGGGTTGCTCAGCGCCATCAGCTTCAAAATCACGGTTCTCGAGCTCATTCATGCTAGGCCCTCCATGCATATCTCAGTACTGGAACATATGCTGTTGGCCAACTCATTGTTATCATTCCTCAGTACTACAGCCCCATTTAGAAGTGTTGCTCATGCATAGAAACAAGGCATGAGGGATGAGCAGAGCCATGTCAGCTAGACACACCCCCTAATGTCACAAGGGCTGACTATCCCCAGCCTTTGATATCGATGCACACATTTCAACCATTTGCAGAGAGGGAGCCTCTGCAAGTAAAGCTGTATAGGCAAAGGTCTTTGTATGATCTGGATTTTTGCACAATGGTGGTTCCAGATCATGTGGAAGCCTTCACACATGCAGCTGTACTCATGAAGGCTCCCTCCCTGAAGACCTTGGTCTCCTTTGTGTGGATGTCAGGGGTGGGGCCGGTCTGCTGGTGACACTCCCTCCTCAGTTATTGTTTCTGTATGTGAGCAACACTTCTGAACATGGCTTATGTAGAGGTCAGTTTGTTCATCTCCAGTTCATTACACCTAGTAGGATTCCTAAGAATTCTCCTATTCATAGCTTTGATCTACATTTCTCTTGTTTTGGAACCCCGAGTAATCTTCTCAAGCCAAGGCTTTGACAGTATGAGACAACCCTGCCCACCCCGCATTCCCAAACCACCAGGGGAAGCATAGGGAATTGCCACAGAAGGCATGTGTCAGGGTTCCCGTTATGCCCTGGACCCCCTGAGCAACTCATTAAGGATCTCTTGCCTCCTTAAGAGTACCACCTTCCTTCTTTCAAACTTCCCCTTCCCAGAAATGTTCGGTTTAGGTTGCACTGTGATTGACACTCTAGACACAGGGTTTAGCCACAACAGTTTACTGATTAATTAAAGCAAGCAAATCACAACTAAAGATATTTACACAATAGAACTGAGTGATACAAAAGGCATTAAAATAAAATAAAAGTTGCAAAAATGAAGAAGTCTAAGTGCAGCTAGGGTAGAGGTACCCTAGCTGTGTACTTAGACTTCTTCATGCTGCTTTTTATGTTTGTATGTATGTATGTATGTATTACATTTATAACCTGCCTTTCTTCTTCCTTAAGGAACCCAAGGTGGCATACATAATCCTCCTCCTCTTCATTTTATCCTCACCACAACAACCCTGTGAGGTAGGTTGGGCTGAGAGTCTGTGACTGGCCCGAAGTCACCCAGTGAGCTTCCCTGGCCAAGTGGAGACTAGAACCTGGATCTCCCAACTTCCAGTCCAACACTCTAGCCACTACACCACACTGGCTTCTTCCTGCTCCCTCTTCATGCTCTGCTCTTCCTGACTGTGCTCTTCCTGGCTCTCTCGCTCTCTTTACATACCCTCCTCCCTCAGAATTGAAAGTACTGTTTCAAACCTGAAGAAATGAAACTTAACTGGGGAAATGAAGCTACTCCTCTCAGGGATAACCCCTCCCAAGCCTCTAGGCTGACCTTTTCTTTCTTTTTCTTGCCTCTGTAGGCCTCAAAGCTTCACAGCACGAAACTCACTATATGTCTTATCTGAAAAATCTCCACACTCCAGCTCCTGTTGCAATATTGATCGATGGTAACCCTTTTGTACACTGCACTGGGATGAAGGGAAGTTTATAAATATTTCCATTTCATTTCATTTATTACATTTCTATACCACCTAATAGCCAAAGCTCTCTGGGTGTTGTACAGAGTTCACTGGGTGGTTTCCAAAAGCTCTCTGGGAAGTTTATATAAATATTTTGCATATAAAATAAATATATAAATATTTTAAATGTAAATAAATATTTAAAATATATTATTTATTTATTTATTTATTTATTTATTTCTATACCGCCCAATAGCCGAAGCTCTCTGGGCGGTTCACAAAAATTAAAACCAAACAACACACAATAAAACAATTTAAAATATATAGAACATTAAAACTACAATATAACAATACAACCACAATAAAACCTAGCAGCAGTACAGGAGTACTGCTTATAATTTATGCATATAATAAATAATTTATTATTTATGCATATAATAAATAAATGGTTATAAATAAATAAGTGGTACAAACTAAGCCCACAGTCTAAGCCAGGGGTGCAGAACCTCAGGCCCCAGGGTCAAATCTGGCCTGCCTAGTGTCCCAATCTGGCCCTCTGGGGTTCCCCAGGTGGCCACACACCCCTCCCCTGGCTCACCCCCTGTCCCCCAACTCCTAATATTTTGGTGGTTTCCTAGGTTTGTGCAGTTTTTTTTCCCCATTCCAAAAGGTTGAAATGCTTCTCCTACAGCTTAGTTACTGGAAGGAAGAGCTTTAAGCTAGTGCCATGTCGAAAATTTCTAAAAACTTTTTTCGACCATTCCCATTCAGTTTGATAGAAGAGAAATTGCTTTCGAAAAGAAATTCAGTGGTGTAAGAAATTTAGTAGAAATTATCATGGGTTGTGGTTGGGTTTCTTGGGCTTACCTTACTTAGGAGGTGGCCAAGCAGTGAGCACAAATGTCCTGTTTTTCAGTGTACAATAGGGATGTGCGAAAGTCACTTACCTTTTCGAAGGGGGTGATTCATGGCAAAATCCTAAGCCGGCTGGCTCCAGTCCGTGGCACTCCGCGGAGCCGCTGGCCGGGTGCATTCGCAGGCATGCGGAGCCCGTGGATGCAAATGGCAGCAGCTACAGCAGCCGCCGTTTGTGTTCCTGTTTTTTTGCCGTGATAGGCTACGTAAATATTTACATAGCCTATCATGGCAAAAAAACAGGGGCGCAAATGGCAGCAGCTACAGCGGCCGCCATTCATGTTCCCTTTTTTTGCCATGATAGGCTACGTAAATATTTACATAGCCTATCACGGCCTCCGCAGGGACACAAATGGCGTCACTGCGTTAGCAGTGATAGGCTACGTAAGTATTTACGTAGCCTATCACGGCAAAAATGGGGAAGTGACGCAAACAGCACCAGGTAAGTGCTCCGTTTCACGCACCATTCGCAGGGTGGTGGGGCGGGGGGCTTTGTTCTGCCACCCTGGATTTCCGGGGGGCTGAATGCACTGGCATTCAGCCTCACTGAGATCCGTGGCAGAATTCTCTGACATCCCTAGTGTACCATCACCTTTCTGGCCACCTGTAGCCTCTTCAGCTTCCTACCCTTCAACTAAAGCCCAGTTTAAGGCACAATGAGGTAATTCTTACCATAGGGCTTTTTTAGATCGGGACGTGCAGGCTGCCTGGGAAGCTAGTTGTGATTAGGTAAGCTCAAAAACACCACAAACATACATTAGAGAGCATCCCAAATGAGGCGGAACAGTGGAAGCCTCTTTCATAGGGGGAGAAAACTTTCAGGAAATTGGAGGACTGATTTTGGCAGAGCACTACCTCCACCTCCCCCCTGGCGCTGGACACCACACTGCCCCACCTGCATTGTGGCAGATGCAAACTGGGGCCAGCCTGCCAAGACAGTTGATGCTGTTGCAGAACAAAGACCTCCAAAACCCTTACCAAAAAAGAAAGAAGTTTTGTTACAGTCCCTGCCAATGGGGAGCCCTACCTGGGAGAAACTGTTGAGAATTTCCCCTCCCCCTGGAGAAATTCTGTGAAATTGTCTCCCAAATTTCTCTGCCCACACTCTCTGCCCTTAGACTCCCTAGCTAAAATGCAAGGCAGGATGAGCAATGCACCTCCCACTCTGCTTGGGATACTCACAAGCCTGTAAGTTCAGAGGCTTGCCCAGGGCAGACCAAATAGGATTGTGCCCTTAATTTGTTATTGTATTTTTAGTGAAAGGAATGGGGACAAGTGCTTGTGGGATTGTTAGCTTCATGTCCCAAAGTAACTTTGCCAGTGTGGGGTACAACAAAGATGATTAGGGGACTGGAAACAAAGCCCTATGAAGAGAGACTGGAAGAACTGGGCATGTTTAGCCTTGAGAAGAGAAGACTGAGGGGAGAGAGGATTGCACTCTTCAAGTACTTGAAAGTAGTGGAGGGTGGACACCTTACCTCCGGGTCTGGGGGGGCATCTATGGGGGAGAGGCAATCCATCCCTCCCCCCAGAGTCCGTCTAGGCCGGCTCTGCTCCGCTCCATTTACAGCTGCATTTAGGCTAATCCACCAGCTTTACAGCCACAAATGGCACCCAATACGCCATTTGCATCCGGATACTTAACATAGCGATATGGCATGGCTATATCCTCTATGATATTAGAGGGACAGGGGGAGTGCAACCCTGTTGATTCTCCTGGACCTCTCAGCAGCTTTCGATACCATCGACCATGGTATCCTTCTGGATAGGTTGTCTGGGTTGGGAGTTGGAGGCACTGCACTACAGTGGTTCCGCTCCTACTTGGATGGCCGATGCCAGAAGGTGGTGCTGGGGGATTATTGCTCTGTTCCATGGCAATTGTGCCATGGGGTTCCACAGGGCTCTATTTTATCCCCCATGCTGTTTAACATCTACATGAAACCGCTGGGGGAGGTTATCCGGAGGTGTGGGCTGAGGTGCCATCAATATGCGGATGACACCCAGCTCTACCTCTCTTTCTCATCAAAACCAGGTGAGGCAGTGGCTGTTCTGAACCAGTGCCTGGGCACGGTAATGGACTGGATGAGGGCTAATAAACTGAAACTCAATCCAGACAAGACGGAGGTACTGTTAGTGGGTGGTTCGTCTGCCCGGCTAGGTGATATTCAACCTGTTCTAGAGGGGGTTGCACTCCCCCTAAAGGATCAGGTTCATAGTTTGGGGGTGCTCTTGGATCCAGAACTGTCACTTGAGGCACAGGTGAACTCAGTGGCACGGAGCACTTTTTATCAGCTTAGGCTGGTATACCAACTACGCCCTTATCTGGACAGAGATAGCCTAGCTACAGTTATCCATGCTCTGATAACTTCTCGTCTGGATTACTGCAATGCGTTATATGTGGGGCTGCCTTTGAAAACGGTCCGGAAACTTCAGCTGGTCCAAAATAGGGCAGCAAGATTGTTAACAGGGACTGGCCTGCGAGCTCATATTACGCCAGTACTTTTCCAACTGCACTGGCTGCCAGTCCATTTCCGGGCCCGATTCAAAGTGCTGGTGTTAACATTCAAAGCCCTTAACGGCTTGGGGCCAGGTTATCTGAAGGACCGCCTCCTCCCATATGTGCCTGCCCGGACCTTAAGATCATCATCAGCGGCCCTTCTCCGTGAGCCCCTGCCAAAGGAAGTGAGGCGGGTGGCTACTAGGAGGAGGGCTTTTTCTGTTGTGGCACCCCGGCTCTGGAATGAGCTCCCTAGTGAGGTTCGCCTGGTGCCTACATTGTACTCCTTTCGGCACCAGGTGAAGACCTTTTTATTTTCCCAGGCATTTAAGCTTTCTAAATTTTTATCTTTGCTGTTTTAAATCTGTATTTTAAACTCCTGCACTGCTGCTAGGTTTCATTGTGGTTGTATTGTTATATTGTGGTTTTAATGTTCTATATATTTTAAATTGTTTTATTGTGTGTTGTTTGGTTTTAATTTTTGTGAACCGCCCAGAGAGCTTCGGCTATTGGGCGGTATAGAAATGAAATGAATAAATAAATAAATAAATGGCAATGGCAGCCGGCCGTATCGCTAGCATTGCGGAGCCAGCGGCTGGCTCTGCAGGATCGCCACAGGGAGGGAGCCGACCTGGACGGATTCCAAGGGGAGCCAGAGGTGAGTGCTCCATTCCGCCACAGGCCCCAATGGGGCCGGATTCTTGGAATCCGGCCTCATTGGGGTCCATGGCAGAATTCTCGGACATCCCTACTTGAAAGGTTGTCACAGAGAGGAAGGCCAGGATCTCTTCTCAATCATCCCAGAGTGCAGGACACGGAATAATGGGCTCAAGTGACAGGAAGCCAGATTCCGGCTGAACATCAGGAAAAACTTCCTGACTGTTAGAGCAATACGACAATGGAACCAATGACCTTGGGAGGTGGTGGGCTCTCCCACACTGGAGGCATTCAAGACGAGGCTGGACAGCCATCTGTCAGGGTTGCTTTGACTTGGATTCCTGCATTGAGCAGGGGGTTGGACACGATGGCCTCATAGGCCCTTTCCAACCCTACTACTATTCTATTCTATTCTATTCTATTCTATTCTATTCTTTTCTATTCTATTCTATTATGATCTACAATGATGTGGGTTGTTCTGGGGGGTGGGGGGGCATTTGCTGTTCCCCCCAGGCATCAAAATAACATATCCTTCAGGCATCTGCTGCGTATATATCTTTAGAGGGAGACTCTCTCTCGCTCTCACCTGTGTGTATGTGTGTAGAGAACACATGTGAGTTTCTTGAGCTTTACAGTATACCAGACAAAGTTATCGTAGACTGGAACAACACCAGTAGGGAGAGGAGAATCTTAGCAAATTATTTGCTCCTGACCCCAAAGCTCTCACTCCAAATATTCCTGCTGGGCCTCCAAACAACAGGTCAGCCCTGCCAAGAATCTCACAGCTGCCAATATAGGCTGCTACCTATGTGGCACAATTTGAGAGGAAAGCTGAGGCACAGAGATAAGAAAAGATGGGCTAAATGGCTGGATAAAGGACCTTTTTTCTTAGCAGATTGACAAGTATCACATCATCAAACAAGCAGAAACAATGGAATTGTCTGTATCTCACTGAGACTGTTCCAATGTTTGAGCTCTTTAAGGAGTTATTCAGAGGGCAAGGCTAATTCAACAACCGGCTGTTAGAGTTTATTGGGGGAGTTATTAAAACTAAGGACCAAAGATACAGATTTTAGGGTAAAAAAAAGAAGGGTCAAAAAGTGATTCAAGATAAAAGTCTGAAAGTCACTCAATGAAACACATTTGGGGTCAGGTTTTGAATGCCCAGGATTCGTTATTTGGTCTCAGAATTTCACATAAAGGAAAATGCTGATTGAGTCTCCCAGTGGTTAATGAAGACATTGGGTGGGTTGGCATGTCATGCTCAGCACCCTGTGAATAAGCCACCATGGGTTGGTTGTTCGCTTGCTAACCTGAGAGATGATAGGGCACTCTGTGGTTTGCTGTGGTTGCCCCCCCCCAGGTCCCCCTCAGTTCTCCCACCAGCTGTGGCATGTATGCCAGCTGCCTGTGCAGCATAACTCCTTGTTTCCTCAGTCCCTGCATCAGCACCCTGATCCACTGGGGTTGCCTGCTACTGATGGAAACTCCCCACTGCCCACATCAGATCACCAAATGGAATTAATTTTCTTAGCCCTTATGAATGTAGTAAGATGTTTACATTTTTTAATTGATTTTTTCCCCAGGGAATTGTGTTCATGCAGAAGAGCACAAGACCACTTGTATGATATTTAGCCCAGCATACCAACATCTTCCTAGTGTCAATGTCCTTGTCAATCTAATTCTCTATTTTGACACTTCCCTTGCTAGTGAACATCATTTTTTAAAAAGTCTGCGTCACGTTACACTGAAGTCAGAATATCTCTGCCCACAAAGGGTCTTCTCTCCTGCAGCCGCCAACTGCTTTCAGCTCCCCCCGCCACATCAGATCACAAAAAGAAAATAATTTTCTGAGCCCTTATGAACATGGTAATGCACTCACAATCTTAAAAAAAAAAAAAAAGTAATTAGGGACTTGCGTTCTTGTGCAAGAGCACAAGACTGCGTCTCTGACATTTAGCCAAGCTTACCCATATCACCCTTTTGTTAATGCCCTCTAAGTCTAGTGAACACCTTTTATTTGCCTTCAGCCCCATTCATCATGGGAACGTGCCTCCAGAGAGCTTCTCTGAAATGGAATTTGGCCCTGAAAGAGGTTCAACATCCTTTCTCTAGGGGGGCACTTCACATGCCTAGATTGCATCCATAGGTGGTGAAATCTCTGCCCACTTGCTACACTAGATATGCAGAGCATTTTCAGCATGTGCAGCCAGAATGCATCCCAAGGTGATGGGTCTTGGTTCCATCCTAAAAATATTGCTGCTCCAGCAAGTACCCAAAGTTTCTTTCTGGACTCCAGCTGGGACACATTTCAGGAGCATCCTCCTAGCTGATGCTGTCTCCTAAATCTGGATCCTAATACTGGATCTTCAGCTGTTTTGGCTGACACAGCATTATGCATCACAACATCGGCATATTTAATTGTGTAATCCTGAACATTATTTTTTAAAAGGTGCAACCATAAGAATATATATATTTATTGTATCAAAATACAGTTTATGGGCATATTTATATTTTGAAGTCCATATTTCTATAGAGAGACTGGAATCTATACTGACTTGTTAGCTGGCTATTTGCAAGGGTATTCTGGGCATTATGTAAATATCACAACCCCCCTTTCAAGAGCAGTTAATGACAATCTAAATCTTTTAAAAAATTTCCTTTAGCAGGGCATGCCACCGCTGACTTGCTTACCAGCAAATTATGGAGCTGATCTTCATCTGACATAATTCTCCTTTTCCTATGTGAAATACTGAACAATTCATTTTTTGCATACCAGCAATGATGGATGGATGGATTAAGAATAGTATTTCTGATCCCATATATTTCTAATCCCATATTTGGTAGATCAGGCACATGGGGCCCACAAAGTAGTGTCTTAGACAAAACTATATAATGAAACAGCTGCAAAGCTGAGAACAAAAAACAGGTCTTCTTATCAACACTCAGAATGCATTAAGGGACATTCTCCAACCAGTGGAGGCTGGTGGCTCCGATTTCAGTGGGGCTGTAATTCCATTCTGGGTTTCACTCAGAATGCGTCAGAACTCTAATGGGGGTATCTGAGGTGCTGAGGCTATTTTGGGGATAGGATTCAGCACCTTGGATAGCTTCTTAAGACTTCTGAAGGTTCAGACTGGTTCAGACTGAACCAGAATAGATTCACAGCCCCACCAACATCAGAGCCACCAGCCTCCACTGTCTCCAACACATCCGAAGTTCAACAGAATTAGAAGATATCTAAAGGCCCTCTAGTGTACTGCTTCTATGAGACAGAACCATTCACACTTTCTCCTCCCCACAGATAGCCCACACATTATGGCAGATTTACTCAAGCATGTTCATCATTCAGGGACTCATTACATGTACTCTCAAATGAATGTGTGAACTGTCTTCACTGATCAGGGTCCTGTCTCCATGACAATGGAAGGAGAAAGGAGTGGCTTACCCACATTTTTCAAGGAGCTGGCTTTGGCCAATGCAAGGCTCCACGAGCACGTGAATTGCACCATTCTAAGTCACTTTACAGAACATACTTCTGGGTGGGGTGGTGGTGGTGGAGTGAACATCATCTGACTGGCAGGGGCTGCTCAACCAATAAGAGAGGCTCCCCCCCCCATTTCTCCTTGGATAAAATCTTCCTCCAGTGTCTTGATAATCTCAGTAACTTCAGGAGTGCACATTTCGGGAACAAGCCTCATTGAGAACAAAGGGAGTTACTACTGAGTAGACACTAATGGATTTGTTGTGGGAAAGACAACAATAAACACAGGGATGGGGAAACCATCCCCCATGCAACCCAGTGTTGTGCAGGATCACTGTAACAGAGGTGTGAATTAGTTAGTTCCAAAGGCAATAAACCAAGCCATGGAGAATTGTGGAGTTTTGGTAAAGCACTTACAGGCTTCAGGGAATCATTGCTTTAAAATCTGTATTTCAATTCAGAGGGATCTCTGTAAATTCAAATGTGCACAAGCCTCATTGAGCACAATGGGAGTTACTTCCAAGTAGACACTAACTGGTTTGTGCTGGGAAACAGAGGCGACAGGAAACACCCCTTGGCCGGGGTCACGGTGAAAGGCACACCCCTGGACAGGGCTAGCATATCCGAGGTCAATGTGGGGGTTAGAATCATAGAACAGTAGGGTTGGAAGGGGCCTAACAAGACCATTGAGTCCAGCCCCCTGCTCAATGCAGGAATCCAAGTCAATTGGGTTGGGGCACACAACAGTTATACTGCAGAGAACTCGACTTAAGGAAAAGAACTGGACTTCAAGCAGTCTCAGGAAATCCGGTTTTTCCTTGAGAAGCTCCAGAGTGGCTGCTGGATGGCCACAACCTCATGTATCCCCAAAGACCTCAACACACAGCCAGCTCAGAATAAATCACTGGAGGAGATACCCCTCCAGAATGTTATGTGAGACAGCATCAACTGATATGAAAGCTCTTTCTAGGGTGGTTAATCTGTGATAGCTTTTTAAATATGCAGGTCGTAATATGATGCATCATGGATGGATCTGCCAGTTTTGCTTTCTTCTACATTCACTTTTTTTTTTTTAATAAAAAAAAATCAAGTTCTTTGTCTCCTGAATATGAACTTTGGAAATTTTGGTAAATTCTTATCAAAACAGAACTGAAACTAAATTCTCACCCATCTGTAATCATGAGGACCCAGCATGTGGAAACTGGCCCATAGAGACCACTTTACATCACAATCACAGACACTGCTACTCAAAGGTATCGGCAAAAGAAGTACTCCAGATGACTCAAATAATTCACACACAGACACACACTCACACACACACACACAGAGAGAGAGAGAGAGAGAGAGAGAGGTAAGCAACATAAATAACCGAGTTTGTTGTGGAATAAGAAACATTGGGGAAAGGTTATGGCTCAAGGGTAGGGCATATGATTTGAAGGCAGAAGATCCTAGGTTCAATTTCTGGCATCTCCAGATTAGGGATGGATGGGTGCCCCTTGCCCAGTTTCACCAGGCACCTGCCCAGCCTCTGTCCCTGCTCATGCACCATCCAGACCTGCACTCACCCCTCATGCTCACTGAGCCGCCTGCACTCACCGGGGAGTGGTCAGTGAGCACCGCAAGCGTCACTTTAAGGAAGAAAATGGACACAAGGGCTTGACTGCCAGAGTCCTCAGCAGGGTGACTGGGGGCCGTGTAGCCCATATATACAAGATTGCAGACATTCATGCCTATAATCTTGTGTATATGGGCTATTTGCAGCCCCCTTTTGCATATATACAAATATGCACATTTTCGTGATCGCCATTTAAGGGGTCTGTGTGCCTGCCCCAGCCGCTAGCCATCTCCTCCTCACGAGGAGGAGATAGCTAGAGGCTGGGGCACCGGCTGGGGCCCTGTCCTGTCTGGTCAGCTGTCAAGGAAGCTTCCATGACAGCTGACCAGTGTCTGAGTGCAGGGAGTGGAATAGCAGTTCAGATTCTGAAGGAGAACCACCAGACATGGGGGAGGTGTTTTCCCAGGCTAGACCAGGCCAGCTTTCCAGGTTACAAATGTCCAGCTGGCTGAGGATGAGGGTTCCTCCTCACCACCCCTGCCCCCCTCATGAGAGGCAGCAAACAGGAGGAGGAAGGGTCTGGGGAGTCTGATTTAACAGGCGTCAGATGCAGGCACAGAGCAAAGAGAGAGAAGGCAAGGGTGGAACTTAGATGGCCTACCTGATTGGCCTTGCATGAAAAGCTGCACATAGAGGCCTCACAAGAAGAGAGGGACCTCCCCCACTTAAGTTAGGCTAGTGAGACCACCTCCCTCTTCAAATGGCAGGCAACCCTCATAACTTCCTTTTGATTCCCCTGAAGGCATTCCTTTGTAGACTGAGAGTCACTGAGAATTTGCATCTGTATGACCCTGTGAAGAAATGGATTAAAAGCTGTAGACTGAAACCTCTCGTCTGTGTTCGTTTTCGGCATTGAAATAAAGTGGGGCCTAAAGGAATCCTGACAGCAGGTCAGGTGGAGGAGGAGGCGCCATGCATGACCCAGCCACTCTTGTTATTGGGGCGCATGCAGTGACAAGTCCGGGCTCTTCACAGCCACTTGCTGAGCTCCAGGGCACTTGTCAGCCTGGTCTGTCAGTCAGCACCCTGGAGCTTGGCAAGCAGGGGCCGGGGGGCTGCGTGCAAGGGATTTTGCCGGCCTCTCAGACTAAGCTGGGTGCTCCCAACATCCCTACTCTACTTAGTGCTGGGGAAAAAATGTGTTCTGAACCTGAGAGAAAGCTGCTAATCAGTGCAGACAATCTTGAACTTGATGGAAAAATTGTACAATGAAGTTTCCTATGCTCCTAAAGAGTAATGTCTGTGCTAAAGCCTTTGTTGTGGCCTGTGCTTGCCAAGAAAATTGTCATCAGGACAGCATTTTGGTTATAATTTTACCATTGATTTGCTTTATGATCTTAAGCAAGTTCCATCCAAACTGTTTCTTACTCTAGAATAGGAGCAATGACATCTAGGGGTCCTGCAAGAGCAAAATGTTAAGATCTGCAGATGAAGAGTGATCCCTCTGTATTTTCCATGACAGTATAAACTTAAGAAACCTCTTTCATTCCTGCCAGAGGGAGAGGAAACTCATCTGTACAAGGCAGATCCATGGGAGTGGTTTACATGCAATCTGCTCAAAAGTAGTGGGCTAAAGTAAGAGACAACTGTAATGGCTGTTTAATCATCCTCACTATGAAGTGCCAATTCTTTAGTCTCTTATGACATTCATGAATGATGCAGAAGGCTGGCATGATGAATGCAAAGCAATTCCAAGCAGCAGATACTTTCAGAGAATTTATAACCCCCTCCCTGCAGGACAAAAGGGCTCCTGAGCTGAATTGCCCTTCGTTCTGCAGAAGAATTTACAGTCTTGCCAGCTATTCCTTTCACCCTACTCAATAAAACGTTTATTTTGATATACTGACTGTGGTTGCTCCAGAACAACTGTGTCTCAAGAAAGTCAGCAACAGAAAGAAAGAGCCAAGTGCTTATTTTTCACAGCAGGACCCAGAGGCTTTATTCACACCAATTTGTTCTATGCACTGGTACAAAGTGGTCCCAGGTTCAATTCCAGCACCTCCAGTTCAGGTTGGGAAGGACTTGTGCCTCAAACTTTGAAGAGTTTTGCCGATCAGTGCAGATGGACCTGGGATGTCCGCGGAATCCGCCGCGGACTCCAATGAGGCCGAATTCCAGTGAATTCAGCCCCCCGAATTCCGCGGCGGAATGAATGCACTTACCTGTGCCTCTCTGGACTGAATATCTGCCCCTGGCCGGTTCCGTTCCGCCATCTGTGCGGAACCCAGAAGTAAGTGATTGGACACAAATGGTGTCCACTAAGCCATTTGCATCCCCATTTTTCCCTCAGGCTACGCATCTCTATTTATGTAGATACTTACGTAGTCTATCGCGTGAAAAAACAGGGACGCAAACGCATAGTGGACGCCGTTTGCATCCCTGGTTTTCCACGTGATAGGCTACGTAAGTATCTACGTAAATAGAGATGCGTAGCCTATCGCGAGAAGAAACAGGGATGCAAATGGCGTAGCTGACAGGATTCCTGCATTGAGCAGGGGGTTGGACATGATGGCCTTGTAGGCCCCTTCCAACCCTACTATTCTATGATTTTATGATTCTGTGATTTGCATCTGGAAAGCACTGTGGGAGCCGGGACAGAATCGGCCGGGCCAGCTTGGAACGGATTGCCTCCCCCCCGTTGAGGATTCCAGGGGGAGGAATGGATCGCCTGCCCCCACAGTGGACCTCCCGCGGATGCGAGGTAAGGGGATCCGTACATCCCGAAGATGGACCAATCATTAGGAATGTATGAGAAATTTGTTTCAGTTCATTTTTGATCAGAACATACCCAGTTCATACCTCCCGGAACCAAGCATGGACCTGATTGCAATCTGCAACCAGTGTCTAAACATTTCCAAGCTTGTGATACGATTTGTAGAACATCAACAAAAATGTGTTTGAAAAATGTGTACATTCAAAACACGTGCACACTTTATGCATACATTTGGGAGAATGTACTCAAAAATATGCACAAATGTTCATGCAAAAAGGAAAAAAAAAAAAAAACACCAAACCTCGTAATCTGATACAGACATGAGTTGGAATGAGCTTCAAAGTGGAATTGAGAGAACACCATTGAGCCTGAGTTTCACACATTTCTTCCAATGGCCTGACTTTGTATAAAGTAGCTTCCTATATTCCTAACCCAATTTCCTTTCCTATATCTGGAAGTGGGGAACAGTTCTAGCTTGTTGAAGCCCACATTAAATTCAGCAATGACTGTATTCTCCTAAAATGTATTTAGATACACAGGACAATCCACATGATACCTCATTTGACAGGCACAAAGTGTGGTATTGGGTAAAAAATTTCTGCCCCCTGGGCTATTGGTTCAAAGCTCATGCAGCTTTCCAAGAAACTGAGAGGACAGCAGCAAGTTTTTTTATCTGTGGGTGTGAAGAAAATGCCATCTTTGTTTGTTTGTTTGTTTATTTGTTTATGGGGCCCTACCCTTCAGCAAACTTCACAGGACATGGTATACTTTTGGAACAGTGGTACTGTGGAACAGCAAGTGAGAAAGTTGTAGGAAATGATGCCCCATTCCCAAGAGGACTACGAAGAATGGCAATTGTGGGCTCACACCAGAAATCCAGATGTTTTAAACTTGGTGTTTATGTTTCTGTCTATTAACAAGTCGCTGTTTTTAAATTTGTATTTTTCATATAACACATTGAGCATTTGTGTGCGCCATGTGAGATCAGCCTCCCGTTATCTTCTGATAGCCATACCAAATGTCTTTGTAATGGATTTAGAAAGTCAAGGAACTATATCCAAGATCTAGCTTGCAACCCCTATCATTTTGCCCCTGCATTCATCTAAACCAGCCCCAATATTAAGCAATGGTTTCTTAACACTCAAAAATAATTAAAACGTTACTCATGTGATTCACTTCAGTGAAATGACTGGGTTAACTGAAGTGGGCAAAGGAATAATGATCTGGATGATAAAGCCACACTTTGCTAAACATTAATATCACATATCAGTAAACCAAGGCATTGCTAATAAAAGTATTGCTAGTTTTCAGATATTGACCAATGGCTTTGGATGTTTCTCTAGAGGCTCTGTTCTACGCACAAACACCTGCCACCCCTTATCTGTTCTTTTTCATTGTTCAGCTTGTAGCATGTGTTGAACATTATGCAGTAATACATAGGATATTGCATCCCAGAGACAGGGTTATATAAAACTATGGTAGGGGTATTTTGCTGCCACTAAAATGAAGCTGGTGACTTTATTCTCTGCCATGGTTGCTGTCTTATTAACTGCTTCTGAAATGAATCCACCACTGAGTTAAATAGGGCAGCACTTTAACAGTGTACAAACAGTGGAGAATGCTCAGATACACTAAGCACAATCAAACTCCTTAAGACAAGGTGGAATAAAGAGAATCTCAGTTGGTAAAGAGGGCAGCTAACAATTACTTCTTTCTTTGGACTTCTCATGTGCTGCTTATCCATGATAGCACAAATATCCCTGTGTGGCCATTTCAGTCACAATTTCTGATGCATATTTAAAAAAAAAAAAAATCCCCAAGGACTTCAAGTGAGTCTACTTCAGAGAAACCTCTTCCTTCAATGTTGGGCCATAAAACACAGAATGGTCTATACTACCATTCAAAGCGTGCCAGCAGTGTGCTAGATGCTGTATAGAAAGCAGAAGTGAAATGGTCTCTGCCCAGAGGGTTTGGCATACAGACTAGGTGACCAGTCATCAGCAGTACTCAGGAAGTCCCAGTGAGGGCTTCCTTCACATATGGTAGAATTCGGACATAGAAAGCAGTTCTGTAAAGAAATTAGGACTGTAGGAAACTGCCTTAAACCAGGTCAGGCTATTTGTCTATCTAGCCCAGTACTGTCTACTTTGACTGCTAGAGGCTTTTCCCCATCCCCTTCTCAAACAGAGGTCTTCCCCATCAGCTGCTACCTGTTTCTTTTAACTGGAGATGTCAGGGATTGAACCAGTGATCTTCTCATGCAAAGTATGTGCTCTGGCACTGAGGTATAGCTCTTCCCCTGTCTTAGAGCAAAACCTTCATGTATAGCATGGAAGGAACAGATTACTCTTCTGAACTGATCTCATGCAGAGAGCTTTTGAAATTAGACTGGAGGCTGCATGAAATTGGGACGAGGGCTACATGCAGGAGTTGCTGACCCCTGATGTATAGTATCAAAAGGACATCAGGGGATTGGGGGGGGGGGTTAACCCTCCCATCCTGGATCATGGTGGCTCCAATCCAAATAGGGGCCATGCGTGTTTTTTAAAACTCAGCTACACTCTATGTCCCCTTCATGGATCACTGCCTTGTTGTGGTGAAGGGGCTTGCGTAACTCAGTGAAGCCATAAGCTATGCCGTGCAGGGCCACCCAAGACGGACAGGTCATGGCAGAGAGTTCTGACAAAATGTGGTCCACTGGAGAAGGAAATGGCAACCCACTCCAGTATTCTTGCCAAGAAAACCCCATGGAACGTATCACAAAGCTAAAAGATATGACGCCGGAAGATGAGCCCCTCAGGTCGGAAGGTGTCCAATATACTACTGGGGAAGAGCAGAGGGTATTTCCAAGTAGCGCCAGAAAGAGTGAAGCGGCTGGGCCAAAGCCGAAAGGACACTCAGCTGTGGATGTGTCTGGTGGTGAAAAGAAAATCCGATGCTGTAAAGAACAATACTGTTTAGGAACCTGGAATGTTAGATCAATGAATCAAGGGAAGCTGGAGGTGGTCAAACATGAGATGGCAAGATTGAACATCGACATCTTGGGAATCAGCGAACTAAAATGGACAGGAATGGGTGAATTTAATTCAGGTGACCATCATATCTACTATTGCGGCCAAGAATCCCTTAGAAGAAATGGAGTAGCACTCATAGTCAACAAAAGGGTGGGAAAAGCAGTACTGGGGTACAATCTCAAAAATGATAGAATGATCTCAGTACGAATCCAAGGCAAACCATTCAACATCACAGTAATTCAAGTCTATGCCCCATCCACTGATGCCGAAGAAGCTGAGGTTGATCGGTTCTATGAAGACCTCCAACACCTTCTAAAACTAACACCAAAAAAAGATGTCCTCTTCATCATAGGGGATTGGAATGCTAAAGTAGGAAGTCAGGAAATCACCGGGATAACAGGCAAGCATGGCCTTGGTGTACAAAATGAAGCAGGACAAAAGCTAATAGAGTTTTGCCAAGAGAACACGCTGATCATAGCAAACACTCTTTTCCAACAGCACAAGAGACAACTCTACACACGGACATCACCAAATGGTCAATATCGAAATCAGATTGATTATGTACTTTGCAGCCAAAGATTGAGAAGCTCCATACAGTCAGTAAAAACAAGACCTGGAGCTGACTGTGGCTCAGATCATGAGCTGCTTCTTGCAAAATTTCGGCTTAAATTGAAGAACGTCGGGAAAACCACTAAACCATTCAGGTATGACCTAAATCATATCCCTTATGAATATACAGTGGAGGTGGGGAAGAGATTTCCGGGATTAGACCTGACAGACAGAGTGCCTGAGGAACTATGGACGGAGGTCCATAACATTGTTCAGGAGGCAGCAACAAAATCCATCCCAAAGAAAAAGAAATGCAAGAAAGCCAAGTGGCTGTCTGATGAGGCTTTACAAGTAGCTGAGGAAAGAATGGAAGCAAAAAGCAAGGGAGAAAGGGGAAGATATATCCAACTGAATGCAGAGTTCCAGAGAATAGCAAGGAGAGACAAGAAGGCCTTCTTAAATGAACAATGCAAGGAAATCGAGGAAAACAACAGAATGGGAAAGACTAGAGATCTCTTCAAGAAAATTGGAGATCTCAAGGGAACATTTTGTGCAAAGACGGGCATGATAAAGGACAAAGAAGGCAGGGACCTCACAGAAGCAGATGAGATTAAGAAGAGGTGGAAAGAATACACAGAAGAACTGTACAGGAAAGATCTTAATGTCCTTGATAGCCATGATAGTAATGTCCTTGATAGCCATGATAGTGCGGTCACTGAACTTGAGCCGGACATCCTCGAGAGTGAAGTCAAGTGGGCCTTAGGAAGCATTAGTAACAACAAAGCTAGCGGAGATGACAGTATTCCAGCTGAGCTATTTAAAATCTTAAAAGATGATGCTGTTAAAGTGCTGCATTCAATATGCCAACAAATTTGGAACACTCAGCAATGGCCACAAGACTGGAAAAGGTCAGTTTACATTCCAATTCCAAAGAAGGGCAATGCCAAAGAGTGTTCAAACTACCGCACAATTGCGCTCATTTCACATGCCAGCAAGGTGATGTTCAAAATCCTACAAGCTAGGCTTCAGCAGTATGCAAACCGAGAACTACTGGAAGTACAAGCTGGGTTTCGAAGAGGCAGAGGAACTAGAGATCAAATCGCCAACATTTGCTGGATCATGGAGAAAGCAAGAGAATTCCAGAAAAATGTCTATTTCTGCTTCATTGACTACGCGAAAGCCTTTGATTGTGTGGATCACAACAAACTGTGGCAAATTCTTAAAGTGGTGGGAGTACCAGACCACCTTACCTGTCTCCTGAGAAACCTGTACGAGGGTCAAGAAGCAACAGTAAGAACCGGACATGGAACAACCGAGTGGTTCAAAATTGGGAAAGGAGTATGACAAGGCTGCATATTGTCACCCTGCTTATTTAACTTATATGCACAGTACATCATGAGAAATGCCGGGTTGGATGAATCAGAGGTCGGAATTAAGATTGCCGGGAGAATTATCAACAACCTCCGATATGCAGACAATACCACCCTAATGGCAGAAAGTGAAGAGGATCTAAAGAGCCTCTTGTTGAGGGTGAAAGAGGAGAGTGCAAAAGCTGGTTTGAAACTCAACATTAAGAAAACTAAGATCATGGCATCTGGCCCTATCACTTCCTGGCATATAGAAGGGGAAGAAATGGAAGCAGTGACAGATTTTACTTTCTTGGGCTCCAAGATCACCACAGACGGTGACTGTAGCCATGAAATTAAAAGACGCTTGCTCCTTGGGAGGAAAGCTATGGCAAACCTAGACAGCATAGTAAGAAGCAGAGACATCACCTTGCCGACAAAGGTCTGTCTAATCAAAGCTATGGTTTTCCCAGTAGTAATGTATGGCTGTGAGAGCTGGACTATAAGGAAGGCTGAGCGCCGAAGAATTGATGCTTCTGAACTGTGGTGCTGGAGAAGACTCTTACGAGTCCCCTGGACTGCAAGGAGGTCAAATCAGTCAATCCTAAAGGAAATCAACCCTGAGTGCTCATTGGAAGGACAGATACTGAAGCTGAAGCTCCAATATTTTGGCCACCTAATGCAAAGAGAAAACTCTCTGGAAAAGATCCTGATGCTGGGAAAGACTGAAGGCAAAAGGAGAAGGGGACGGCAGAGGATGAGATGGCTAGATAGCATCACTGATGCAATGAATATGAACCTGAGCACACTCCGGGAGAGTGCGCAGGACAGGAAGGCCTGGAGTGCTATGGTCCATGGGGTCACAAAGAGTCGGACACGACTGAACGACTGAACAACAACACACTCTATGTGATGAGCATAATGTGTGGATTGGCTCTGAGTATGTAGGTAGATGAGTAAATGATGAAGACCAGGCAAACTGCAGGGGATGGAACGTCTTGGAATCCAATGCTACTTATCAGTACACACACTTGATATTGATTGCATAAATGATCTAATGGATAACTATGAAGATTTAATATTGATTTAATGGGTGTGGTAATGTACTTCATCCATGAAATCAATACAAATGTGATAAATAATGAAAACAGATAAGAAAAATAATGGCAGACTGGTGCATTATTCTCTAACATCTCTGCAGTTGGAACCAAGCCATGAGCAAACGCTAGAAGGGCAACAGAACAAGAGAGCAAAGAGCCTGCCTTTTTAAATAACCTGATATTAGCATCAGCTCTCTTTGCTGGAGACTTAATACCACCACTACTCCTACTTCCGGCCAAAAACATGTAAGCCTTTTTCATTCCATGCAGCCTCAAAACAGAATATTGCTCTCCATTCCATTGCTGGAGAAGCAGCTATACCAGAGAATAGGATGTAGATCCACTGGGTGTCAAGGCGGGAACCAAACTACCACACAGTAAGGAAAAACAAACTTCAAATAGTATGGAAAAACTAAACCCTCAGATACCTTTTCATACTGTTTCTCTCTCTCCCCCCACTCCCCAGTCTCTCTCAGTGTACTGCAAATGCAATGTATTGATTCACCTCTTGCTCTAGCAGACCATCCACATGCTTCAGTAGTACAGAAGTATATATATTTCTCCATCCTTCATCTCTTGCATCGAAGAACCTCTTAACCCCTCAGGTAAAGACAGCCAACCTGCTTTCTTCCCTCTGCACTCTGGATCCCTATAGCTTGATTAACAGCCCCCTTCCTCACTCCTCATTGATTTTGATCTTAGCTTTCGCTACTGAGACAAGACAGCTGCATCTTCAGCTGCACATTCTAGAATCTGAATTGTGTTTCTCTTATGAGAAAGGGATGTAGTGGAAGCTTCATAACTCAGTGGTAGAGCACACACTTTCTATGCAGAAGATCTCAGGTTCAAACTCTGGCATCTGCAAGTCGTCGGGGGGGGGGGAATTAACCTGCTTGGAGAGCTGCTGCCGGTCAACATAGACCAGTCTTCCTCAACCTGGTATCTCCCAGATGTTCTGGACTATAATTCCCAGAATTCCTTGCCATTAGCTATGCTGCCTAGGGCTGATGGGAGCTGTAGTCCAAAACATCTGGAGTAGGGATGGACAAACTCACCTGTGCCCAGCTTCCCTGGGTGCTCACCGAACTGCTGCCCCAGCTTGTGCTCCCCCAGACATGCTCGATGACCATCTGCACTGGCCAGGACCTGCTTGCTGAGCAGCCCTGCACCTGGAGAGTGGTCCCACACAACTCTTGAGAGCTGTCAAAAAACTGACAGCGGTCAAAAGCAAGGGAGAGAAGGGATCCCTATGGGGAGCTGGGAAAGTACCCCATTTCATTCAAGGAAATGAAGGTGCCAGGCACAAGGGGTGGTGGAGGGGGGCACCCCCTCTCCCATCCCCATACCTGACACTTTTGCTTTCTCAGGAGAAATGGGGTACAGCAATTTTTTGATGTCTTCCTTCCATTCTTGCGCAAGAACAGAATGAAGACATTAAAAAGAAAAGTGGGGGGAGGGGAATTGGGGGACACTCAGAGGGGTCCCAACCACTCAGGCCTTCTCTCTTTCCCCAGCCACACATCACCTGCTCCCCCAGAAAGGCATTACCCCCCTTCCAGCCAGATGGAGGATCCTTCTTGCTAGTTGCCTTTTAAAAGGCAAGTGGAAAGAGGGATCTTTCAGCCCGACAGGGAGAAAATACCTCTTTGGGGGGGCAGTCCACCCCCCACCATTTTCTTGCCCCCACAGTCCATAGTGGGGGGGTGGATCCCCCCATTTTCCCAAGAAGTGATGTCAGGGTGGACACTGAGCCCATAGAATCCCAGAGTAGTTCTGATTCTGAGGAAGAGGAGCTGCTCCTGGGAGAGGAGCACGCTCATCTTTCCCAGGGCCAACAGCTGACAGAGATTCCTCCCACCGGCATTCCTAGCTTAGATAGCAGTCCCGGGAGTGAGAGAGTGCAGGAAGCAGACTTGCTGGACGCGCGATGCTGATGCAGGGAGCGGCGCCAAATGGAGGGCACGGAAAGGAGACGTAGTGCCCGGTTGGCGCACAAACAACAAGCACCTTGAAAACAAGCAGCTTGAAAATCTAATATAAGTGACAAGCACCTTCTAATATAAGTGACAAGCACCTTGAAAATCTAATATGAGTGAGTTGCTCCATATACTTACAGTAGATTTTCAAAGTGCTTCTCACGAAAATCAGGCTGGGGCTGCGGGGGGGAATCTCACCCCCTGTCATGGGTTCTGTTGCTCCAAGAACCCATTTCCCCCATCCCCACCCAGTTTTTGCAAGGAGAACCTTGAAAACCTAATGTTAGCGAATGGACCAATTCACTTACATTAGATTTTCAGTGTGCTCCTCTGATAATTGGGGGTGGGGGTGAGGAACCCCACCCCATCTCCTTGGGTCCTGTTGCCCCAAGAACCCATGGTGGGGGGGATTCCACCCCCCCAATTTTTGCAAGGAGCACTTTGAAAATCTAATATAAGTAAATGGAGCCCCCCACCTCTGCCTGCAATTTTGCGCAGGTTGGGGCTTTTACTGCCCTATGTACAAAGTATTACATTTACAGAATTTCCCGAGGCACCATTTTTTTCCACAAAATGGTGACCACAGGAACATCAGGCACTTGGCGAAGACTCATGGGGAAAGCTCGGCAAGCATGGGGTGGCACGAGCGGGGGCAGTGGCTCAGCAGGCACAACGCAAAGATGTGAGCTGTGCATGTGGGGGGGTCTGTCAGACTCCCAGACTGAGCTGAGTGCCTTTACCATCCCTAATCCTAATACTGTTGTAAGCCACCTTAGGAAGGCTTCTGCCCTGAAAGGAGGCCAATAAATATTTTAAATAAATAATCTGGAGGGTTGGAGAATGCTGATGTAGACAATACCGAGCTAGATGGACCAATCATCTCACTCAATGAAAGGAAGGTTCCTCTGTTCCTAAAGGGAACCTATGATATGATTTGCTCATGTTATATTTCTAGGGTTTTCCTGTGGTGGAAACTTGTATGGTCAATCCTTGTCCTACTGACACCTTCACCCTAGCCAGTTCTTGTTAAAACAGTGCAAGAACAATCCTGCAATCTTTGTGATAATGGCAAATGTCCACAGAGCTCCCTGATGAGAACCCCCCACCCAGGTTTTCATTGAAATGGATGCTAAGGGAAGGAGTTGATCTGAACTTACAGCGCTTACCAATGACTTATGGCCTCTTCTGGTGTTGCATGCAAGAGTAGGGATGTGCAAATCAGCAAAACTTGAGCTCGCCAAAGTTCTTTGAATTCCATCACAAAACTCGTTCTAACTTGAGTCCCGACTGGATCGTGAGTTTTGGGTTTTTTTCTTTTTCTTTTCACATGAAAATCTCTGCATATTTTTATGTGTATTTCCCCAAATGTATGTGTCAATTGTACGCATCTTTGAAATGTATGCATTCTTCTCCCATTGCTAACAGCATTTTTGTGGACATTTTTCAAAAGTACGCATTTTTCATGCACATTTTTATGCACATTTTTCAAATATACGCATGCTGCCAAACACATTTTTGCGGGGTCTGCGAATCGCATTGCAAGCTTGGAAATGTACGGACTTCAACTGCAGATTGCATTGGAATCCATGTTCAGTCCAAAACACACAAACTGGGTAAATCCTGATTTTTAAAACACAGACACCGTGAAATGAATATGTCATACATCCCTATGCAAGAGTGGGGTTGGAAAAGATTCCCCTCCTGTCTTATCTACACACACACACACACACACACACTGCCTATAATTTTACAACATCAGTTGTCTATTTACATGACCAAATTGGTTATGTGGATCCATGCAGATGTCTAGCTGTACCTCAAAAGCAATCAAAGAGGTAACTTGGGGCAGGAAGATTTTTAGGGGTGTCAGTGAAGCAGCATGCATCAGCTCATAGTTGATGAGTCACAGATCTATGAACACAAACCAAATAGCAAGCTTTTAGACTTCAGGAAACAATGTTTTTCTCCTCATTTCTGTCTCATTTCACTCTCAATCTGTAGGTGATTTTCACAGTAGAAGGCCATTACAAATACAATATGTTTACAGACCCTATGGGAGCTCCTTCTGTGCTTCCTCACAGAGAATGAGAGCCTTTCAGAATCTCATTCTGGCAGCTGCACATTCCCTTTTGTAATTGTTAACTATTGAAACGGATGCTCAGAGCCAAACATACATTCCAGGAAAATGTATTTCCTTTTCAGTGCCTCCCTAAATGCAGTGACATTATGGTTCATTACTGTTTGTCAAAGGCCCAGATAGTAGTGATTTTTTTTAAAGGATAACTTTCATACAGAGAAACTTCAAAATACATAATACACGTGTGTGTGTGTGTATGTGTGTGTGTGTGTGTTTTTAAAAAATCACTTCATTCCTTTTAAGGTGAGATCATTTATTTGGACTTTTGCTAATCATCAGGGATATGTGTGTGGAAACAAGGACTTCCTATGTCCTGGCTAATTTGCCCTTTCCATATGATATTGTAGGGAACCACAACACTAAATTTGTATGCATGAAGCAAATAATATGGCAGTGGACCATGAAGCCACCAGCTAAAGGGTGGAGAGCTAAACACCATTATCAAGATCCAGTTCTAGAATAACTCTTATGCAGCCAGAAGGTTTTGATTGAATTAGGGCTGCAAGATTCAATAAAGGATGGGCTTCTTATAGCTTCACTGCAGGGGTGGGCAACTTGTGGCCTTCCAAACATTTTGGCCTACAACTCCCATCAGCCCTTACCATTGCCTTTGCTGGCTAGGCCTGATGGGAGTTGTAGGCCAAAATTTCTGGAGAGCCACAACTTGCCCACCCCTGTTTTAATGGTTGAACAAGAGGGAGCCTTCTGGCAAGCATGCTTTCTTTCACTGCTGCAGCATTAGATAGAAAACTCCTACGGGAAAAATATATTTCGTAGGGAGATGGAAGAAATATCTCCCTGTACACAGAGAGGTAGCAGGTCAGCCTAGCATTCTCCTTGGCATTCTATTTTTATATAAGCAGGGAGTTTTCTTTCTTATAGGACATTCAAACAGGCAGTTTCTGCACTGTTACGGCAGCTACCTGTAGCCCTTAATTGATTCAGTGCAGGAAAAGCTTTATCATTTGATTCTGTGAACTGTATTAATTAGCCCTCATTTTAATTGTCAATGAGACAATCCTTCTTGATCACAATACACTGATCACAGCCAAAAATTAAGTATGAAGCAAATCCATCTAATAGATCTCCTTAAGAGGAAATAATATTATATCCCCTTCCAACCATTGTCTCTACTTGCAACAGTCACTGACATCCCAGCAGAGCAAGTAAATGGATGTTTCAGCTACAAAATTGCTCATTGCATAAGTGTCTTTTTGCAGACATTGGTATACTCTTTGTTTAGGGTACAGTGCAGTGCCCCTAACATAGAATTCTTCCCATGTGGGCTATATGGCTTGTGTATAGGACTCTGCACTTCGAAATAAAAATGTGCAAAGGTAACCGAAATGATGTGATCTGTAGATATTTTGCATATCATATGGATGTACAAGAATTTTGTTTCTGCTCACAAAACATGCAAACATGCCCTGTTTGCAACCCCAAACATGAGCAGAGGCAGGAGAAAGCATTCTCCAAAACTATTCACAACTTCTCGAACAGTTGCTCGTGTTTGAAAAATATGCAAATTTTGACCAGGAAAAAGTTTGCAGTTGTGCAACTTTAAAAGATCTGTTTTTTCATACTTTAGTCTATGGGGGAAACTTGTTCAACTTTGAGATATTTTGCACAATTTTCAGATTTGACTGTGTTCAATTGCACAATTTCCACCTTCACGTAAAATGAAAAGTGATCGCAAAAGTGAGCACAAATCAAGGAGAAATGAACATCAAGCTGATGTTTGGAGAATCTTGGTGAACTCACACATTGCTTATTTGCCCAGCCCTAGCATATCATTTGCGCACATGTGCTTATTTTCATAATTCATTCTGCTTCTGCTGTCACAGGAAGGGGCACCCAGCTACTGAAACCTCACACCCTCTCTTTCTCTCCTTATATCTAAGTACATGTAATGTATCACACAGAGTACCAGAAAGATCTGGGCCCTGAAAAGCATTTCACAGCCATCATTCTGCTGCTTCTGTAAAAGCAGCAAGCAAAGTGACCAAGTGACAGAAAGGACTGAAGAATGAAAGAAAGTCCCAAATAAATATGAGGGCCCACATCAACTAGGGACGTCTTCACCTTCTTTCTCACACCACTCACAATATAGGCAGAAAGGTGAATGGAAACTGTTTTGGAAACACGGAACATGGAGATGTCTGAGATGTCAAGTAGCTCATATCATTAGGCAGAATATAGTAGACTGCTGAAGTGGCAGATTTGGGGGTATCAATAAAAGGTGTGTCAAGTCATTGGTTATTTACCATGATATATTTACTGGAGAATGTGGGATATTCTCATCCAGAATATAATGGGTGGGTCCTGCCACCATGACTCATGTTGAGGGTCACCACACAATATGCATGTGGGAATGTATACTGAAATCCATTCATGCCTTATTGGCCTGTGTTTGCATATATGTGACAAAGTAGACACATGTACATCCATCACATTGGATAAACCACCTGTGACATTCATGAAGTTTTCTTCATGGAAGTGACTTTTGTGTGGTCCTAATGCCTTAGAAATGCAGACCCAAGGTTGTTGTTTTGATCCAATGAACCTCAGCTGACCTCATTCTAGTTTTGATATGGGGCCTTTCTTTAAAATATTTCCATAGGATTAAAAGAAAAACCCAAAGACATCAAGATCAACCTCATTTTATTTTCCCATATGTCTGCAGTCCTTTTACTTGGGGCATTTTTCATTGAATGTGGTTGTGCCTTTTTTGTCTTCCTCTGGCTGATGTCTGCTCAAGGCATCACCATGACGACTAAAAGACCTCCTGAGATGATAACGAATGGTCAAAGTTTCCCTTCAGAGTGAACTCCAGCTGTTGCAAACTTCCCCCATTTATCCCTTCACAGTCTCAATTAGAGCGATTGCACTTGGAACTGATTTCCTCCTGCCTCCCACTGAATAGATACGTCCACCTGTCGATTGGCATCCTTGCTTCATTACTTGTTGACAACTTGCAAAGCAACTGTGCTCCACTAACAAATTGCTTCTAATCATTTCCTTCCCTAACATTATCTCCACAGTCCTTCAGCATGCAGACATATACTCAACATGCTGGGCTGGTTCCAGATGCTAAGTATGAATAGAGCAAGAACCAGGAGTTGTGTATTCTCATTCTCAATTCACCACCATTAACTAACTATATATTTTGAGAAGGCCTTGTTCTTCCTACCTTTTAGTGTCCCTACAATGGTAATGTTTGGATAATAATATGCTGTTATGTCTTCTAGATAGAATATGGTGGCACATCTTCTCAATATGAATCACACAGTGGTAAGTTAGAAAGCTTCCAGGTCTTCCAAACTACTGCTGCTGCTGCTACTATCAATGATGGTGGTGATGATGATGATGATGATAATGCTTATATATTCATTTCCGCTGTGGCTGCTGGCTGCAGTAGTGTTTACTTTTCCACAATGATATTCTTTAAGTGTAAAGTGCTTTATAGTTCTATGCAACTCATTCTCTGGTTTGATCTGAACCTGAGAGATTCTGAGTTTCTCAAAATCACAGGGACAGCTAGGGACAGGGATGTATGGATTGTATAAATGTAAAATCTGTTCTGTCTGTGTTTCACGGATTATCAATTTCATTCCATTGTCCACCCATCCACAGAATCAGGGTGTTCTTTTTTTTCAAATTTGTGCAAATTTGCACATGTGAAAATGCGCAAATTCCCCCAAATGCATATTGTCATGCTTTAGCCTATGGGGGGAATGCACATTTCTGGCTGGGTATTTTTATTTTATGTATTTTTCTATTACAAAATTTGTGCAAAATTTGGAAAAGTTAGAAAAACAGTCCACAAGTCTGCAGAATCTGCCAAACAGAGGGAAAGCTGGTCTGCTGCAGAATCTTTGGGCTGGATTCATGAAAATCCAAACTCATTTGGTTCCGTTGCAGATTTTTCTGACATCCCTACCTAGGGATGGATGAATCTGTCAGTCTTGCCTTCTACCGCATTTGCATTTTAAAAGATCTTGTGTTTTTTTCCATCCAGAACATGAAGAAATTTGTGAATGTTGGTAAATTCTTATCAAAACCAAACTGAAATGAAATCCTCACCCATCTGCACTGGTCAAATTTAATAGATACAGCTGTTTCCAGTATGGGGAGGACCATGGTGTACCTTCCTGCTGAATAGCTGTTAAAGATGTAGAGCCTGTCAGGGGAGAAAAGGGGGTGGTAGCAGCAACTCTATTTCAGCACCAAGAACATGGTTGAGTAATACCCAGGGATCCAAACACAGACTTTTAAGAGCTAAGCAGTCAAAGTCCACTGTCTGTCTGGATGAATTCGTCAGTTCTGCTTTCTCCCACATTCACAGGTATTTAATTTTCAAGTTCTTTCCATCCTGAATATGAAGAAATTAGCAAATTTTGGTAAACTCTTATCAAAAATAAACTGAAAAGAAATTCTCATCCATCTCTAGAGACAGCCCCTAGCTAAGTAGAATCAGCATGCTATTCTCTCACATCTGTAGCTGGCATTCCAATTCACCAGCACACAATGCCTTCCCTCCACTAAAACATTAAAGTTTCAACAAAATCATTAAGATGCAAAAATGAGGCTTAAAAGTGGTCCCTTATTTGGTCAAATAGCCTTTTTCGTATAGTCAGGCAAAATTTAAATATTTCTAAGCTGGATGAATAAGAAGCCTCTAATACTGTCAAACATACATATATTTTCAGATGGGCAGATCTGCCATCTTAGCTCAATATTTTAACGCTTATTAAGTGCTGTGGCCATTGAACAGCCCTGTATCATACCCCATATATCAGAAATATGCTGCAAGTGTTTAAAGTATTTGTACTGGCTTTCTCTATATACTGCCAGGAAATTGTTATAATTAGTTGTGAAAACACAGTATTTGAAAATGGGTTGTCAGAATGCCAAGAGACATTGGCTGAACTACTGCAGCTAAATGCAAAACCGCAGAGAGATGATGAGTTTTTATAACCTTCTCCTTACTTTCTTCCACCTCTGGCACATTTAGCACAAATAAAGTATCATGGATTGGCAACACTGTCATTGAATGAAACACAAGCAGTGGGTACAATATTTGGGTTGCATCCAATGGCAACTTTCTGCCAGTGGGAGAACCACTGGCAGAATAGATCTCCCCCTCCCCCTGCAGACCCCCATAAATTGAAGCTGAATCCCAGTAAGACAGAGACCCTATGGGTTGGCAGTTCCCAGATCTGGGAAATGGGCTGTTTGCCTGTTCTAGACAGAGTTGCACTCCTTCTGAAGAAGGAGGTCCATAGTACGGGTGTGATCCTGGATCCATCTTTATCACTGGAGGCCCAGGCAGCCTTGGTGGCCTGCAGAGCACATTACCAACTTCTGTTGGTATGCCAACTATGCCCATTCCTGGATAGGTGTAGCCTAGCCTTGGTGATCCATGCACTGGTAACCTCACGATTAGACTACTGCAATGCACTCTCTGTGGGGCTGCCCTTTTGCATGGTTCAGAAACTGCAGCTAGTACAGAATACAGCAGCTAGGGTGCTTGCTGGGACACCTAGCTATGCTCACACAACACCTGTGTTAAAAGGACTGCACTTGCTGCCTATCAGCTACCAAGCCATGTACAAGGTGTTGTTGTTATCATATAAAGCCCTAAACAACTTGGGACAGGGATACCTAACAAACTGCCTTCCCTTATATATATATATATGTGGGTGACTTCTAAGATCATCAGAGGAGGCCTTGCTGGTCATTCCAAAATGAAAGGAATGTCACCATGAAGAACCCCAATGGTGGGCCTTCTCTGTGACAGCATCCACCCTCTGGAAAACCTGCCCCCATGCAGTTTGGCAGGCAGAAAATGTGGCATCATTCAAGTGCCCCCTAAAAATGCCCCTGGGCTCACCCAGGCTTACCCTGGGTTATACCTGCTGTTGGGTTTTACTTTGATTTTACATGCTACTTTTAAAGTCTTATATTACATTTATCATGTTGTATTTTATGGTTTTAATTGTTGTGAGCTGGCCAGACAGTCTCGGCTGTTTGGCAGTATATATGTAAATGCAATCAATCAATCAATTTGCCCCCTGTAAAATCTGCTCTGGAGTAGATTTGGGGTATACAGGGGGGCTGCAAGGGGAAGGAAAGGATGGCGAAATCCCATCACACAAGTGAAAGTCCCATTGTGTGAGTGGACTTCAGGTTACGCAAGGGTTGGATCCCACTGTATCTGGAACAGGACAGATTTACATCACAAGTTGAGGTATCATATCACAAGCCCAGCAAGGTCTGGCCAAGACATCTGACTGAAAAGCAGAGACAAAATCATTGCTCAGAAAGCCAGACTGAGGTCAGTTCCCGGAAGGCAGTTTGGATTGACCAAGCTGTGAGTGTAGTGAAACAGAGATGGTCTGCACAGTTGCTAGTTATGGAGTCTGTATAGATTTAATTTTATTGAATGTTATTTTAGAAAAATCAAACTAAAGAAAAGGCAGAAAAAGGGAGCATCAACCTCTAACCCAACGTCTATCTTTGTTGCTCAAATGGGAAACCTGAGATTGTGCTCCGATGTGGTGCATAAGATAGCAATATGTTAAGTTTCCTCTTTTAAGTACGGATGTGCGAACTCACCCCCATCCAGGTTCTCCAGACTCTTGCCCAGCCCCTGCCCCTGCTCACCAGTCCCCGGACTGTACTTGAGCCCCTTCCACTCTCAGCAAGAAGCCCACACTCATCCCAGCAGCCTCATAGAGCTCCACGGTTGCCATTTCTAAAAAAAATAAAATGGTGACTGCAAAAATGTGCATGCTTTTGTATGCACAAAAATGCATATTTTTGCAAATGTGCATGGTCTCATGTGTGAAATGTGCATTTTTGTGAAGGCACACATTAGTGGGTGTACAGAAATGTGCATTTTTCGTAAAATATGCATTTTCACGCATACGCGAATATGCACATTTGAAAAATGCACAGTTTTGCATGTGCGCATATTTGCACATTTTTGCAATTGCCATTTTATTTCTCAGAAAATGGCAATGATGAAGCTGCTGGAGTGAGTGCAGGCCATTCGCTGAGTGCAGGCAGGGGTTGAGCATGGTCAGGGGCCCAGAGAACTGGGCTTGGGGGTGCAGACAGGAGCAGGTCTGCCAGACTCCTGGACTGAATTGGGCACCTGTGCCATCCCTACTGTTAAGTAAGTGTAATATTTCTGCAAGAAGTAGTTGCATCAAGAAACAACATGACTGCTGCAACATCATAGCTGAAATACAATGCTCAAGAAGGGAAAGGGTGCATGAGAAAAGGCACTGAACTTGAAATACAACACTGAGCCCTGCAGCAAAATAGCCTGGGACATCTAATTACATTGTACAGAATGGGGGGGGGGCGGGATTAACTCCAAAGCTTGTCCTTTTACAACCTTGTCTAAAATGGACTTTACCTGGAAAAGCAACATAATAGATTTCTTTTAGAAATGAAATGGAATAAGGTGTTTGTGTGTATGTAAATATTTGCATAAGATCTCCAGTTAAGGATGGATGAACCTGTCAATTTTCTGTCAGTTTCTCATTTTTCCAATCTTAAGTGTGCCCATCTTACATTTGGTTTATCTTGAACTTTGAGAATTTATTCAATGTTAGGTTTGGTCCATCCCAAACTTTGATATATTTTTTAAAAAAACTTTTCATGAAATTTCAGAAGCATTTTTGTGCACATTTCTCCTAATACATGTATTTTTAAGCATTTTTGTCTAATATGCACATTTTTGCAAGCAATTGTCCTAATAAAATGCATATTTAAATGTTATTTCTCCTAATATGTGCATTTTGTATGCATTTCTTTGATTGGAGAACTCCACTGCAAAATTCTGAGAAGTGCAAATTTTGAAGGATGATTGAGTTTTGGTTCATTTAGTGATTTGAAAGTACAATATTTCTTTCCCATCCTTATCTCCAGTGCACGATCACAAAAGTATTTGACTAGAGCTCAGATTTCCTGGGCTAGACTAGAACGTGTGCGTGTGCGTGCGTGCGTGCGTGCGTATGGGGAATCTGGGAGTGGGAATCCCAGAAAGAAGGAAGGAAGGGAGGGAGGAAAGAAGGACGGAAGGAAGGAAGGAAGGAAGGAGTATGATTCTTGCTTCCAGAATGTCATAAACCCAATGCACTGGGACACTCTCCTGTGCAATCCTCAGTGGAACAATTGTGAGCTGCAAAAGAGCATAGTCGAATTCTAGAGTCATATGCTATACTTTCTGTGTCCTACCTATTACATGGCCATCAATGGCACAATCATTTTGATACTTATGTTGGAGAAACTGCAAAGCTGATACGTGCACACATGTTCTTTCCCCTTCCCATGGTACCCTCCTGCACCTCCCAAAGTGTAGAAGAGGCTTCAGAGGACAGACCTCATGAGGTGCAAGGTGATGCTGCTCTCAGAGGAAGAAACTGCAACCTACTCAGAAGTCCATAGGCTTCCCTGTATCCCAACCTTATTATATTTCCATACCTCTGGGTTCCTTGCTATAGAATTATGAAACATCACTTTACTGGAGATTATGAGAAAGTTTGAAGAAAGCTAGCATAGTGCATAGGTCAAAAAAAACAGCGGCTGAATCTACACACAGAAATTATACTGTGATCATACCGTTATCATAATTATTGGTACACATGACACCAATGGGCACCAATAGTATGGTAACAGTATAAGTGCTATGTGTAGATTCATCCAGTGACAGCTTTACCTCTTCCTCCCTGGCAATGTAATCCTATGCGTGCTTGCCCAAAAGTAAATCTTGCTGTGTTCAATAGGGCCTAGTAACTGTATTTGAGATGCAGTCTAGGTAGTGTCTTAGCTAATACCAGACTTTTCCTTCCCTGACAAGTTACTCTGTTTGTCAGCATTCTATCATGGAGCCTTTCTTCTTAGGTTGTGTACTTTCCATGGCAAAATGGGTGACCTGTCACACTGAATATTCCTCTCATTATTCCATATTACATTACACCAGAAGTGACATGGATGCCATTAACTGCAGCTTCCTAATGGTGAATAATTAACATAATTAGGTAACTAAGATTTTGGCAGTATTGACGTAAATCATGTAAATAAATAAATAAACTGTGAGGCATCATGGTGTACCTGTATCTGGAGATTTACACGTATATAAATGGTGCTCCATTTATAATTAGAAATGCTAGTGAATTTGCTTAATTTTGATTTCCATCATAAGCCACTAAAGGTCATAAACTCAAGCATTTTAACTTTGTTTTGCAAGCTTTTTTTTATCCCACTTACAATACCTTAATACAGATGTTTTCATGTTGCCCCATGCATTGTATTTAAGCAAGATAAGACAGCTGCAAATGGCTTTTGCTTTCCACAGAGTGGAATCTATCCCTTGGCTCCAGGTTTTTGAGGGCCCTTGGGCAAGGCTCCCTCAATGGGCCCCTCCCTCAGCACATCTACCTTCTCACTGCCATTGTCACCAACTGCTATTGCTCCTCATCCTCTTTCTCACCATCACCTCCACTTCCTTGCCTGGCAGGCAGAAAGCCAGTGAGCAAGTAGGCAGTGGCATCTACTGCTCCTCCTTCTCACCACCACCATTGTCTGGCCCAGAGTGAGAGGCAGGTGAACCAGCAGGCTGCAATAATGAAGAGGAGGGGCAAGTCCAGGGGTATCTCGTGGCTGGGCCCCTACTGGGGTGTAAGCCCTCAGCAGATAGCTGTCCGTGCCTACCCTTGATGCTGGCTCTGCTTGGCTGTCACTAAGAGGCTGGTGCTGTTGCCTTTAACAATAGTCGAACATTTCAGTGGCCATGGCGGCTTGGAGTGCCTTTTACCAGCTTTGGCTGGTTCACCAACTACAGCCTCTCCTGGACAGGGATGGCTTGGCCACAGTGGTACAGGATCTGGTAACCTCAAGACTGGATTACTGCAATGCACTGTATGTGGGGCTGCCCTTAAGTAGGGGTGTATGAACCCCACTCACCCGAGTCCACTGCGGGGTCTGCGGGGGGGGGGATGTCCTTTCCTTCCCCCAAAATCCTCCCTGGCCGACTCCGCTCCGCAGCAAGTCCGCAGAGCCACTGGCCGGGTCTGTCCGCTGCTGGACTTCCGTCCGGTGCCCCAGTCTGTGGCCGCAAATGGCGTCCAGCATAGTGGACACCATTTGCATCCCTGCTTTAGCCATGATAGGCTACGTAAATATTTATTTGTGGCCGCAGACCGAGGCAGTGGATGGCAGCGGACGGACACGGACCGGCTGGTGGCAGGTAGGGTCTGCCTGGGGAGAATTTTGCGGGGTGGCAGAAGGAAGTGATCTGCTCCACCACAGACTCCGGGGGGCTGGATTCTAAAGAATCTGGCCTCATTGGAGTTCGTGGCAGAATTCTCCGCCATCCCTATCCAGAAGCTGGAGCTAGTGCAGAACAGAGCAGCTCGGCTGATGTCGAGAGCTGCCCATTTTCAGCATGTAACTCTTTTGCTGAGGGAACTGCATTGGCTGCCTATTTGCTACCGGGTCGGGTTTAAGGTTTTAGTACTAGTGTACAAAGCCCTAAACAACTTGGGGCCAGGGTACCGGAGAGAGTGCCTTCTCCTTTACCAACCTGTCCAGTCACTGAGGTCATAAGCGGGCATGCTCCTGGTGGTTCTATATGGACCTATGGTCCGATTGGACTCCAACAGGAGAAGAGCCTTCAGTGTGGTGGCCCTCTTTCTTTGGCATTCCCTGCCCCTGGAGGTCAGGCAAACACCAACACTCTGCTGTTTCCGGAGCCTCCTGAAAACAGCACTGTTCAGGATGCATTCCTTAATTGACCAGTCATGATTTTTATTGGTATTCCATTTTTAAAAATAACATAATTTTAATCTGGTGTTTTAATCTTTTTATCCTTTTACTGGTTTATCTCTTGTGTTCACTGCTCCAAAATCTGTTATAGATATGGAGCGGTATACAAATATTGCAAATAAATAAATTCTTCCAAAACCCTTTTCTAACTCATGTGGTTTGTTTCCAGAAAACACAGGAAAAAGGCATCAGATGCAGGAGGCCTAAATGTTGGAGCACATTCTTGAAACCATGTTTGGCAGGAGAGCAACATTTATGCTCGAAATATGAGCTCATTTTTTTCCTACCTGGGAACACCTTTAAGGAAGCTTCCTAGAAGAAAACATAAAAAGGCAGGGAACAGAAAGACAAAATATAAATCCCCAAATGAGATTGCAGCCTAGTGTTCTAAAAGCCAAGTGTTTCTCTTCAGCTCTCTGGTAGATTTTTACATTTCTGGGTACAAAAATGAAACCTGACTACCACATTTTGCTCCAGTTTCCTGTCCCTCCCCGCTCTGTCTCCAACTAGTAGAATTTAGAGTCCATTGAAAATTTATTAACAATGACATTTAGACAACATAAAGCCATTTCCATTCAATTAAATAAACACAGTGTGTTAACCTTCAGTAAAAGAAGTAGCCACTCTTTTTATAGGCTGCTGTAAACAGATTTCTGTGCTTGAACAAAGCCAAGATCAATAAACCCTCTGCAAACAATAATAATCGCATGCACACTCTATTGGCAGCTGCCTGGAAAATATTGCTTGCGTCTAACTGTCCTGATGATTGGGCACTTTCCTGGTCTTTCCCTCCTGCTCTTTCATGTCAACACACCAAACTGGAGCAAAAGTCAAAACAAAGCAGATTTTCTAAAGGGATAGAAACAGAGTTATTGGGAACTGTTCAGGCCAGCCACATTTCCTGCCTATATGGGGGTTAGGGTTCAGCACCTTAGATAGCTCCTTTAGAGTTCTGACTGAAACCCAGAGTGGAATCACAGCCCCACTGACATCAGAGCCACCAGCCTTCACTGGACTAATTGCACTGCTTCTGGTTGGAAATGTGCTATTAGCTACAAGAATTGCACCATGGGAAAAATTCACTTGAACATACATAGCTTGAGTGTCAGTACAAGCATCCATGTTCCCAGGGAAGCCTCATAGTTCCAGTAAGAAGAAACCTGACAGCTTGCTTTTTATTGCTCCAATTTCATTATAGTACAGAACTCAAAAACATACATACAATAAACTAGGGATGTACGAATCCCTTACCCGGCTCTGTCCCGGGGCGTCCGCGGTGGGGGGGAGGCGATCTGTCCCTCCCCCCAGAATCCTCCCCGGCCAGCTCCACTCCATGGCGAGTCCGCGGAGCCACCAGCCGGGGCCGCCCACAGCCGGACCTCCGTCCACTGCCTGGCTGCGGCCGCAAATGGTGGCTACCACAGCGGCCACCATTTGCGTCCCTGTGTTGCCGTGACATATATATATATATACATATATAGGTTATGTATATATTTACGTAGCCTATCACAGCAAAGAGCAGGGATGCAAATGGCGGCTGCTATGCCATTTGCGTCCCTGCATTAGCCGTGATAGGTTATGTATATATTTACGTAGCCTATCACGAAAAGAACAGGGACCCAAATGGCATAGCGGACGCTATTTACGTCCCTGCTCTTTGCCGTGATAGGCTACGTAAATACTTACGTAGCCTATCATGGCTAAAGTAGCAAGGGCAATGGTGGCTGCAGACTGGACCAGCCATTCGCAGCCGCAGACAAGGACAGCAGACGGCCGACAAAAGTAGGGTCCGTCCCGAGGACGTTTCGTGGCATGGCGAGGGTGGGATTGCTTTGTTCCGCCACAGACTCCCGCCACAGACTCCAGACTTCTTTAGAATCTGGCCTCACTGGAGTCCGTGGCGGAATTCTCTAACATCCCTACAATAAACTCACTAGGCAGTCTGAGGCTGCTCAGACTGCACCCTCTCAGACTGCACCCTCTCCCAGGTTCACTGTCACTGTAAGGATAATAATACTGGTCTATCTTACAGGACTCTGTAGGGATTAATAAGATCATGTACATGATGTGATTTTAGCATTTGGAACTATGTAATGTGTGAGTGAGGCACTATTTAGTAGCAGTAGTATTTCTATTGTTTTATAGAAATGTAAAGACAGCCTTTTGATGCTCATTTGAAAAATGCAAACTTTTGAAAAAATGCACTTTATTTTCAGGCTTTACTCAAAGGGGAGAAAAGGGCAGATTTGGGGGCACACTTTAAAAGATGTGCACCCAAATACGTACTTTTCCCAATTGAATTGTGTGTGTGCGTGTGGGCAGGGGGGAGCTTGGAATTGGGAATGGACTGGACTTCAAGGTGAGACTCAGAGAATCTTGGTGCATTCAGGCCTCACTGATCCTCCCATCCCCACATCTGACTAGAGGTCTACTCAGAATGTTTCCACCCATGGAAAGTTCAGAGGTGATCTTCGCCCCTTCCCCCTGCCTCTGCACCAGCTGCCCCACTGAGCAGATTTTCAGGGAAGGGAAATAGGAGACTGGATGGGGAGGGGAAACTGATGATGATTGCCTCCTCCCCCATCCTGTCAGTGGAAATGCTCATGTGGATCAGAAGCATTCTGAGGAAGGAAGGAAGGAAGGAAGGAAGGAAGGAAGGAAGGAAGGAGCCCTTCCATCCACAGAAGGACGATCCATAATATTTACTTTGATGTACTCCCAGTTGTTTTCCATAATGTAAAAATGACTAAACCACACCCATAAATTTAGATTGTAAGTGCCTTGGGGCAAGCATATGTGTTTTAACTCTCTAAAGCTTCATATCCTTTGTGTTACATAAGGATGATGATGATGATGATGATGGAGGAAGAGGAGGAGGAGGAGGAGGAGGAGACGACGATGGAGATGGAGAAGGAGAAGGAGAAGTCACATAGTTCAGAGGGCCTTATCAGTCATTATCTCACAGCTAGCAATGAAAACTTAGTTATTTCAGAGGGCTTTTAGGGGAAAACACTGACTGACTGACTGCCCATCATACAGTGTTCTACAATTGTCTTTTTGTGTTGCTTTGTTTTTGCTGCTGTTTTAATGATTTTGTGATATTGTGCTTGCTTTTATTGTATTGTGTATTGCAGTATGGCTTTGCCATTATTGTCAGCTGTGTTGAAGGTCTTTCTGATAGAAAGACAAGAGTCAAAATAATTGTAATAAATACATAGCAATAAATACCCATCACAGCACTGGATTCTTCACACCACGGTGCTTCACATCTTATTTACACACTCATCCTTTCAAGCTCCAAGACATTTACAGTTGGAGTCCTTCCGAAGGACCTTGCAGAAGGAGCACCTGTCATCTTAGCTGGAGGTAAGCAATGACCTAATCACAACATGCCATATGGTGGATAATGAACAAATGAAGTCAACTTGGAATACACAGTATTTTTTATTTAGTACCTGCAGCCTGTCCGGAAAGTGGTTTTGGAACTTGCTGAACACCTCTGTTTCATATTGATTGTTATCTTTGCACTAATCCTAATGAATTCACTCTCCATGCATGATGATATCATCTAGGCTTCCAGGAGGCCAGAACCATCTCAGCATTAGCCAGATCAATCATTAAAACAAATTGCTACCCACAATCTCACCATCAGGATCTAAGCAAGGAGCCTGCTAAGGGTAGATATTCCCATGAAAATGTGTTCCTAAATTGCCTCGATAGATGTTGAAAGAGAATATTTCATGGGCTGCAGTAAAGCAATTCATTTGTATCTCCTTGATACAAATGCACTGTCTATTGCGTCTACCTCTTCACTGCCTCTCAGTTATGTCAGCGACTGCCAGTCTTACAATTTGCCCCTTCAGGGCTGTTTACTTGGCAGCCAGTCCACTTCCAATATTGGTTGAAAAGAAGGTTTCACTCTTTCATGACCACTTCATCCCTAGTTGTTGTTCCTGTTTTAGAAAACTGTGATCGAGTCAAGAGGGTGTTGCAGCGGCTCAGTGATAGCTAGGGATGTCATAGACATCAGTTTGGGGGGTAGAGCCTGGTGGGTTTGCACCAGCACAGCCTCTGGGCTCTGGCTTGCACACCCCTTAGCTGGCTTCACTCACTGTGTGACAAGGTGGGCCAGCTTGCGGTTTTCCACTTTTTAAAAATTTGTGCAAAATCACCAGCATAAATAGCATAATTTGCATAAAATTGCAGGTGCACATGGTCTAATTAGACCATGTGCACCTGCAATTTTGCACTAATTGCTCTATTTGCAGCTGCCATTTTGAGCAAATTGCGATTTCCATAAATATTTATACCTGTGAGTTTGCACAAATAGCAGCTCATGCGTAGGAAAAAAGTGGCAAAGTTCCTGAGTTTTCAGAACTGACCCACTGCTCAGCTCGCAAATGCACACTGAGTTGGGGTTACCGCTGGGATCTGTTGAGCCAAAAATGTACAGGATTTCCCAGTGACGTACAACCCTAGTGGTAGTGCATATGCTTTGTGTACAGAAGGTCCCAGGGTCAATCCCTGCCATCTCCAGTTAGAAGTATGCACAACAGGGGAAAATACCCCTGCTAAGAACTTGGAAGACTGCTGCCAACCAGACAGGACTGGGCAAAATGAACCAATGGTCCCATTTGATATAAGGCAGCTTCCTATGTCCATGTTACATGTGAATTATTCTGCACTCTGCACATTTTATTCCTAAGGAAAAGGCAGTGTCCTTGGGGGAAAGCTGATGGATAGTACATGGTTTAGCTTAATCCGTGATCTTGAAATGGATATGTCTTAAATATGGATGAATGAGAATTTCGTTTATGTTCACAAATCATGCAAACATCTCCTGTTTGTAACCCCAAATGCAAACATGAGTCAGAGAACATGTTCTCCAGCAGTGTTAGCAAATTAACAAACTTGCATTCACATTCAAAAAATGTGAATTTTTTTTAAAAAATGTGCATTTTCTTTCTTTTTAAATGCACATTTTCTTTTCTAAAAATGTGCATTTTCATGCTTTATTCAATGGGAGAATTCTGCCTTTTTTTCCTGTGCTTTTACAAAATGTTCATGTTTCCTGTTCAAATGAAATAAGAGGGAACATGGGAAAAGAGGTGAGCTGAGCTTTAAGTTGGTATTCAGAGAATCTTGGCAATTGCAAAAATCACCCATCCCTAGTCTTAAATGGGTGCTGAATCCTATGAATTAGAATGGTTGATGGATCAGATACATTGACAATAAGGGGACTTGTTAATATAGTTAATGTATTCTATATTATGCACATCCTCTTGGCAAACTCTCTGGGCAAATTCTGAATTGGCTGTTTGACACAGAATTTGGCCTCTCCATTTTTTTCTGTTTCTACCCTCTGTGGTTGCAGAGAACTTGACAGCATGCATGCAATTCATAGTGTGGGCTATGGTGAAAGCAGAGGAGTGAAGACTTGGGGTTTCCAGTGGAGGACGTTGACTCTATTTCTTGACCACAACACCTCCTTTCCCAAGGCTACTATCCCAAGTGGCTATACTTATATGTTTAACCTTTCTACACTCTTTATTCGTTTCTCCTTACTGTGCACATGCAGAAGTATGGGGTCGTAGAATCCTGAGGTGGAAGGGTGGTCTGTACCGCTCCAGATTGCATGTGGAAGATGACATTTCTTTTAAAGTTGTCTTATGTGAAAAACAAACACACAACTAGCACATCGGGTGGAAAGGCTTGAGCTCACCGTTGTGCTAGTTTTCTGCTTGCAGGGAGTTATTCACATAGTGGCAGTGGAGGCTGGTGGCTCCAATTTTGGTGGGGCTGTGAATCCATTCTGGGTTTCAGTCAGAGCCAGCCAGAACTCTAAAGGAGCTATCCAAGGTGCTGAAGCTATTTGGGGGATAGGGTCCAGCACCTTGGATAGCTCCTTTACAGTTCTGTCTGGCTCTGACTGAAACACAGAATGGATCTACAGCCCCACTAAAATCAGAGCCACCAGCCTCCACTGCTTAGCGGGGCCTGAAAAATATGATCCCCTACCTGCTGTATGAAGTGGTACAGTGGCAATTGATTGTACCACCTCATAGGAACATAGGATGTTGCCTACTTGTCCATTTAGCCCTGTATTGTCTATGCTGACTGGCAATGGTACTCCAGAGGCTCAGACAGGGGCATTTCCCAGTACCTACAAACCTGTGATACTTTAACTGGAATTGCCAGGGATTGCACCTGACAATCTTCTGCATGCAAAACATGTATGCTATCACTGAACTCTGGACTTTATCTATGGAAGTGTATCTGTTCCATCCATGTTTTGTGGCTTGTCAGACATCTTTGACTCCATCATGTGCTTATTAATGGATTTGGATTCCCCCCCCCCTTACTTTTTTTCCTCTTGGGGAAAAATGTCTGCCACAATTTATGGAACTTTCAGTGCCATGCAATGTTTTGCATATTTGTCTTAGCTTAGCATACAATCAATGAGCAGAGCACACAAGCACACATTAGAGGCTGAAGAAAGATCAGAGATGTATAGAACGTTGTTTGTTTTTAAATGGGATATATACCAGTGTATTTTCCAGCAACTTTCAAGATTTTGTACAACTAAATTTGCGTACAATTCCAGGAAGATTTTTTTTTTTAAGTCTGCAAGTCCACAGAATCTGCACAAGTCCAAAAAAGCCAGTCTGCAGGTCAGATTCATAGAAATCCAGACTCATTTGAATCTGTTGCAATTTCTCCAACCTCCCTACCTTTATCTGTCTCAGAACTTTACAGCCTCACTCTGTTGCATGTGTGAACCAAGGCTTTGTTCTGTTCCCCATATGAATCCAATTTCATAATGAAACAATTATTGATGTATATTCATCCAATTTGTTATTTAAAAATTCCCTGTGACAGGCTTTCTATATCCTTCCTTGGAAATTTGTTCCATCATGTCAAAAGGTGAAAAGGTCTCCCTATTGTTTAATCTAAAGATGCAATCTAGCGCCATTAAAATCCTTCTGAGATTTGCCTTTGACTGCAGTGCAGAATTGCATTCTGCCATTTTCCCTCTCACAAATGAAAGCTATTTAAATTGCGCTATCATCAGCATTTGCGTTTCCGCAGTGGCTGCTACATATTTGAGGCATCTGGTTGCATTTAGCTTCACTTAAGCATTATCCCTGGGTAACTCTGGCCTGGCACATCTCAGTCCCTCTCCTGTCCCTTGTTTGTGGCACATTATTGTCTAGAAAACAGGGTTTAATCCATTAGGAGTGTCTGCATATGGAGAGGATTACCTTGGCACAAAGAGTTGGGCTAGATAACCTCCCTGCCCCATTTCTTGCCAACCCAATGAATCTATAGGGCTGTGTTTGAATAACATCACCATATTCCCCCTTCTACATTCCTTTCACAGGCTAACCATCTCACAGCAGGAGTAGTACAAGGCTTCCCATTGGCTTAAATATTGATTACATCAAGCCATTATTCTTTGTTGGAAGGGGTTTTCCCCCACCCCCTCCCTATAAACAAGACAGCAAAAATCATTTACAGCAAATTTGAGTCACAATAACATGACACAATAGATGTCCCAGAACATGTAATTCTCTTGGACAAGGAATCATTTTAAGTATTAGGTATGAGAGCCAGTGTGGTGTAGTGGTTAGAATGTTGGGCTTGGAATTGGGAGATCCAGGTTCCAGGATAAAATGGAGAGGAGGGGTGCCATGTAAACTGTCTTGGGTTCCTTGCAAGTGGGAAAAGGGGTGGGCTTTAAATGTAATAATGAATGACTTGATAAATAGCTAGCTGATAGTTAGGGATGTATGCATTCCCCACCGTCTGTTGCGGTGGGGAACCCTCGGGGGGGGAGGTGATCTATTCCTCCCCTGGAATCCTCGCGGTGCAGCTCCACTACGCAAGGATTCTGCAGAGCCGAGGGCTGCCCCATTCCACCATCCACATGCCCTGGATTCCCCCATTTTTTTCAGGCTCCCCAAACTTACATAAATAATTCCATTAAGTACTGCCAAAAAATCCTTTTCGCATGCCCGCCGTCGGTCTCCATAAGCCTCGAGTCATAGGGAAAATGCCTATTTATTTTCGTAAAAAGGGTAAAGCCCTTTGTGGGGATTCCCCATGTAACTTCTGGTCACTTGACCTCACCTGACCTCACCGGACCTGTCCTGACCTCACCTCACCTGACCTCACTGGGCCTCACCTCACTGGGCCTCACCTCACCTCCACAGACAATAAACAAAAAAGATGGAGGATTTCCGTGGACTTTGCGACTCAGCCCCAGTGAAAGAAAGCCTCAGGTCACAGGGCAAATGCCTATTGTAAAAAGGGTAAAGCCATTCGCGTTTTTCTTCGATTTCCAATTTATAGATTTCTTTTTGTGATATTTTTGTAAAATCCACCATTTGGTGGACAAAAAAAAAAGGGTCTGCGTGAGCTCCGGTCCAAGTCGTCCGGGCCGCCCCATTCCAAGGAGGATTCCGTGGACCGGATTTGTCAGAATTCGATCCCATTTAAGATTTGTGCTGAATTCTTTGATATCCCTACTGATAGCTAGCTAGATACCTAGATAGAGTTTCAAAAATGTGGCACTTGCTAAGCACAGAAAAGAAGAAAAGAAGCTGCCAGTATATTCTTCTCCTCTGTGTCCATCTACTAACTCATGACTCATCTGTCCTAATGGGATGGATGAGAAATTCATTTCAGGTAATTTTTTATCAGGATTTACCCAGTTTGCAGTTTTAGAACTGCACATGGACTCAGACACAATCTGTGGTTGAAGTCCACATATTTCTGAGCTTGCAATGTGATTAGGGATGTTGGAGAATTCCGCCACGGACTACAGTGAGGCCGGATTCTTTAGAATCTGGCCCCCCAGAGTCCGTGGTGGAACAGACTACCCCCCCCCCCGAAATCCCCAGAATGGACCTACCTGGTGGCAGCGGTGGCGGCAGCTCCAGCAGATGCTCCTGGTCATTTCCGGGCTGCTGCAGCCGCAAATGGCGGCCGTCATAGAGGCCGCCATTTACGTCCCTGCTTTAGCCATGATAGGCTACATAAATATTTACATAGCCTATCACGGTTGAAGTGGGGACGCAAATGGCATAGCAGCCACCTTTTGCGTCCCTGCTTTAGCCATGATAGGCTATGTAAATATTTACGTAGCCTATCACGGCAAAAGACAGGGACGCAAATGGCACAGCGGCCACCATTTGCATCCCCGCTTTAGCCGTGATAGGCTACGTAAATATTTACATAGCCTATCACAGCTAAAGCAGGGATGCAAATGGCACAGGGGACACCTTGCATCCGCAGCAGCCCAGCAGCGGATGGAGGCCCAGCTGCAGATCGGCCCGGCCAGCAGCTCTGCAGACTGGCCATGGAATGGAGCCAGCCGGGCAGGATTCAAGGGGGGAGGACCAGATCGCCTCCTGCCCCGTCGAGGATTCTGGGGGGAGGACCAGATCGCCTCCCGCCCCCCACGGACCCCAGTGGAGCCAGGTAAGTGGGGTTTTGTACATCCCTAACTGTGATTCACAGACCAAAACAAGTGTTCAATAGCATGTGTGCATTTGAAAAATGTGCATGAAACTTTTGAAAAATGCACACAAACACACTTTAATCAAAAAATGCATACATTTCAAAGATGCACACAATTGATGTGTACATTTAGAAAAATACGCATAAAATATGCATGGATTTTCATGTGAAAAGAAAAGAAAAACATGCAGCTGGATATGGACTTAAGTGGGAACAAGCTTTGAGGTAGAATTTGGAGCAATTTGGTGAGCTCAAGATTTGCTGATTTGCACATGCTAGTCCTAAGCTCCCCCTACCCGTTAACTTTTCTTTAAATGAGAAAGGATCTTGACATGTAAATATAAGGGTGCAAAAGTAAACAATGGTGTGCCCATAGCAATTTTATTTTATTTACATTTTCTCTAAGATAGTAGACTTTCACATTCTTAGATTCAGGAGGACTCACCTTTGGTCTCAACCTGCAACACTGAGTGCAGTTTTAATTGTGTATCTGATAAACTCTCTGTGTGTCTGTATTGCTTTCTGCATTGCTCTTGATTAGGGATGTCAGAGAAATCCACTGTGGATTCAAATGAGGCCAGATTCTTTGGAATCCAGCCTCAGGAATCTGCAGTGGATCAGGACCACTTACCTCTGCTCCAGGAGGACTGGAGGCGGAAAGGCACTCGGCTGTTTCTTGCCAGCCAGAGCCGTTCGCCGCCTCCCTGTCCCTGCCGATTGCCATGTCTTCTTTTTTTTTTAAAGGCGATTGGGAGGATGTGCCCACAGACTTATACGCAACTAGAGTCATGAATCTTGCATCTAAGTCTATGTGTCCATAAGCTTATACGCAAGATTCACGGCTCTATTTTGCGTATGACTCTATGGGCACATCCTGCCTAACGCCATTTTTTTATTTTTTAACAAAATATTAACAAAAAGAAAAGGAAAAGGAAAAAAGTGCTGACTCCCCCCTCCTACTCAATGGAATCTTCAAGAACAAACCTCGAAGATTACATGGAACACGAGCAATGAACTGCTACTATACAGTTTGTTTCAGGCTACTCTGCAGCAGAGGAGTTATTTCATCAGTTTCTGTCCTAATGCAATGGATGAGCATAAATAAAACAAAGATGGAATTTTGGGCATTGTCCCAGAAGAAACAATACTTATTGGTCTCCATTTCTCAAGCAGTTATTTCCCTTTGCACATTTTGGTATTCAGCTCACTTGCTTCTAAAACAGCCCTCCCCAGCCTGATGTTTTCACTGCAACTTCCTGCTTTCCTGACCATCGATCATGCTGGCAGGGGCTGATGGGAACTGAAGCCCATATGCAACAAAATAAGACACTAGCTATACAGCACACAAAAACAGCAATGCTAGTAGGGCACACAACCGGAAAATGATCTGAATCACACACAAAATGTGAGTTTATAATTAGGGGGCACTCAAAAGAAACACACACAAAGAAAAACGATTACTGAACAAATACACAACAACCATAAGATCTGGATTTGCTGTGCATTTCTGAAGTGTGACACTTCAAGTTTAGGTATTAGATACATTTCTCCCCCCCACCCACTCCCACCAACCTCAACTTGCCCTCAAACGTAAAAATGTGAAATTGCTGGTGGCAAAAAAGAATACTCCACTTCGGCGCACTTTGTGCTACCTCCTCGACTCCCAATCACTCTATTACAAGCTCCATTAGCTAAAATTAAAACTACAAAGGATAGCTAAATGAAAGTGTTCCTCCTCTCCTGCTAGCTGCAGCAGTGTAGAGCCCTAGGATATTGCAATTAGGTATTTTCTCACAAGACTGGCCTCAATGGGAAATAAATGAACTTGTCCAAGTGATACTTCTCCAAGCCCCACTGCTACCACTGAATATCATCTGCTGTGGCAACGGACCCAACCAGGAACAAAGGATTTCCTGCTTTGGGAAGAACGGTGTTGCTTTTAAGACAGGAGAAAGAACAATTGGATGAAGGAAAGGGAAAGTAGAAGAAATGAACACAAATGCCAAAGAAGTCTGAAAGGATATAAGGATACAAGAGATGGACGTATTGCATTGTTACCAGCTACATGAATATGCATTGATTCTTATTTTGCTTGCATTGTCATAAATGTCAGAAAATGATTCCCCTTTTCATACTGGCACAGGAAGCGCCTACCCTTCCAAGAAAGGGCCATGCCCTAATCATCTGCATTTTATTGGAAAACTAAAATAAATGAATAAATAACTAACAAGCCCTCTGGATATAATCACAGTTGTAAAAGGTCTCCTGAAAAAACGAAGGGAGAGAAAGAAAGGAACAAAACCCAGGGCAAAGTGTTTTCTGTGTAAGACACTAGGCACTTGTGAGAAGGGCAAAGTCTAAGCAATAGTTAGATGACTCACTAAGTGGCTGGGTTATTTTTACAACCTTGGGTAATTCATTCAGCTTATGCTACCCTGAGCTGCCGCCACAGGACAGGGGAGTAGCAAAGGCAGGCTAGAGATGGCTACTTTGCTGGTCTTGCATTGTTAACTGATCCTTCTGAAGCCTCTACATAATCATCCCGTAGGAATATGTGTTCTGAAATGCAGTGGATCAAATTCTGTATGTGTCAAAAAAACTCCTCCCTTCTTCCATAAACTTTTCTACTGCTCAGAACAAATAGAGACTAGCCAACTAGTAACCAGGCTGGTGCCAGAGTCCTGATAACCAGCACGTGTTTCAAAGGTTCCAGTAAGATCAAAGCCCCAAAGAACATCAGAGTTCCTTATGTATGGAGGAAATTGAAATGAGGCAGATATGTAGGCAGAAGAGCAAATGAGGGAGACGTTGCATTGATTGACCCAAGCAGGGCTGGTTCTCGGGTTTGAGGCAGTGGAGGCTGGGTGGCTCCCATAGCAGTGGGGCTGTGAATCCATTCTGGGTTTCACTCAGAACCAGCCAGAACTCTAAAGGAACTATCCTCCCAAATCGGTTCAGCAGCTTGGATAGCTCCTCCAGAGTTCTGGTTGGTTCTGAGCCTCACCGAAATAGGAACCACCAGCCTCCACTGGTTTGAGGGGGTGCCCAGCAAAATGTCCTCTAGTGGCCCTCTCCTACATGAGGGAGCACCCACTCATGGGCTTGACTGGCAGCAGCGGGCAGTCGTTCTAATGTCTTAAAATGTTGCGTATTCCCATGGCATTGTGAGGAATTAAAATGGTAGCTGCTGGACTCAGCTACCTGGCATGGGGGTGGGCAGAGCAAGTGTCAGTGGTGGTGGGCCCTGCCAGGGTGCTGGAGCCCTGGCAGCTGCCCAACGATGTCACCAGGTGTGGACGTAAGCCCATTCCAGATGTTCAAATGAAGGCATGAAGGGGAGCAGGACTGCGTTGCAAAGCTGTGTCTCAACCTGCATGCATTAAATTGAAGGTTTGCAGTGACTTCTCATACACACAGCTGTATCCAGAAGGGGCTCTCCCCAGGCAATCGGGACCCCTGGGAAAGCAGGCTCCTCAATTCTGGTGACCTAGCCATGTTGTCTTGGATCAGCAACACCCTTTTCTGTGAGTGGAAGGGAAAACGGGCAAAAGAGTATGCCCACACTGGCTGGGTATGCATGATTGGGGAAGGAAAATAAGCCATCATAGCTTATTTTCCTGCCACACATGTGCCGGTTGCGTGTTGCGTCTTTACCATGATTACCCTCGCTGGGTGCAGTTTGTCATGTCATCTGAACCTGGTAAGGGTATATGGCAAGTGTGTTTACAAAGCACTCTATGACCCATGGCTTGTTCTAGGGTTGTGGGGTGATTTGTTATCCACTCCTGCCATGCACCCTCATCAGGTTTAGGTGACATGACAAACTGTGGCGGGCAGGGGTAATCATGGTAATGACATGGCATGCATGGGATGGGGAAATAAGCTTATTTCCTTCCCCGATCATGTGAACCTGGGAATTATTTTTTGTTCTTCCTTTCCTATGGCCTTTTCCACTGTCATCAGGTGGAAATCCCCCCCCCCAGCTGCTTCCGCTAAACCACCCTTAAAACTCTCTGGGTCTCAGGCATCTACTTTAGGGCACTGACTATTAGGTATGGGGTGGATAACCACAACAAACAAAAACCCACTCCCAAACCCAATTAAGAGCATAGTTTCTTGTTCACTCAGCAAATTCTATTTCCTGAGTTAAAACTTTTCTCTCTCTCTTTGTCTGACCTTCCATTGAACTTTGTAATCTCATGCCTTACTGAGTGTATTTCGTGTCCTCTAGATTCCAACTGAACTTTTGACTATTAACCTTTTGGTTGAAATGTACACACACACACACACACACAAGATTTAACCTCATAATATTGCAAAACCAAACTAAACACAAATATGAAGGAGAGTTCTGTTCCTTCACACAGTTGTAGACATAGTAGGGATTGGTGAGAATGTTGGTTTCAGTTCATTTTAGATAAGAATTTACCAAATTTCTTCACATTTGGGTGGGAAAGATAGATAGATAGATAGATAGATAGATAGATAGATAGAAGGAGAAAGCAAAACTGACTGATTCATCCATCCAAACCCAGGACTTTGAGTGCTTAGCTCCCTGTGTATTCAATCATATTTGTGGTGCTGAATTAGGGATTCCACCTCCTTTTTTCTCAAAGCCCCCTCATCTTTAACAGCTATACGGGAAGCAGGTATAACATGGTCCTCTCCATGCAGGGAATAGCTGTACCTATTGAATTTAGCCAATGCAGATGGGCAAAAATTTCATTCCAGTACTTTTTTTCTCTCTCTTAAGAACTTACCAAAATTTTGACATTTGTTCATATTTGGGACAGAAAGAACTTCAGACGTTTTTAAAAAAATGGAATGTAAGAGAAAGCAAAAGTGACCAATTCACCCATCCCAATTGTGCAGATCCTTAAAACAAAATAGGAACCACCCAGGATCAGGGACAGTAATTCTATGATAAAGACTAAGTGATTGGTCTCACCCACATGGTTGCAGCCATCTAAATGTTACAATAGCACCAGGGGATGATGTATCCCCAGCAAAGCAGCGCACACAGCACTGCTATAGTATGTAAAAGGCACCTGTTGTTGGTCTCCCTGTTCCCATGTCCAGGACAGTTCTGTGTTTCTACATTAACTGTTTTACTTGGCCATCATTAACTACGAAAACTCCCTGCTGCTTTTCATGGCTTAGGAAAGTCCACTCAAAGACATACCTGAGAAATCTGAGCAGTGTGTATGGATGAGTTGATTTGAACATTGTTCTTGCCAGTGGTTTAATATCCCAGGAAACTATTCTGTTTATAAACTATAAACAACAGAATGACATTTAATAGGGACAAATGCCAAGTTCTGCACCTAGGAAAAAGAAACCAAATGCATAGTTACAAGATGGGGGATACGTGGCTCAACCACACTACAAGCGAGAAGGATCTTGGAATTGTTGTCGATCACAAGCTGAATATGAGCCAACAATGTGATGTGGCTGCAAAAAAGGCAAATGCTACTTTGGGCTGCATTCATAAAAGCATCGCTTCCAAATCCCGGGAAGTACTAGTTCCCCTCTACTCAGCACTGGTTAGGCCTCATCTGGAGTACTGTGTCCAGTTCTGGGCACCACACTTGAAGAAGGATGCAGACAAACTGGAGAGGGTTCAGAGGAGGGCAACAAAGATGATCAGGGGACTGGAAACAAAGCCCTATGAAGAGAGACTCAAAGAACTGGGCATGTTTAGCCTTGAGAAGAGAAGACTGAGGGGAGATATGATAGCACTCTTCAAGTATTTGAAAGGTTGTCACAGAGAAGAAGGCCAGGATCTCTTCTTGATCATCCCAGAGTGCAGGACACGGAATAATGGGCTCAAGTTACAGGAAGCCAGATTCCGGCTGAACATCAGGAAAAACTTCCTGACTGTAAGAGCAATACGACAATGGAACCAATTACCTGGGGAGGTGGTGGGCTCTCCCACACTGGAGGCCTTCAAGACGAGGCTGGACAGCCATTTGTCAGGGATGCTCTGACTTGGGTTCCTGCATTGAGCAGGGGGTTGGACTCGATGGCCTTGTAGGCCCCTTCCAACCCTACTATTCTATGATTCTATGATTCTATTCTCATACTCTACTTTATACGGCAGGCATGGGGAATGTTCAGCCCTCCAGATGATGTTGGATTACAATTCCCGTCATCCCTCACCATCAGCTCTGCTGGCTAGGGCTTATGGGAGTTGCAGTTCAGCAACATCTGGAGGGCCACACAATCCTCAACCCTGTTCTATGGTTTCAAGAGACAGCACAACATTATGATGAAGGATGACATTCACGGTACTGAGGCTGCATACCTTGCTCCTGTGACCGGTACCAATGGGAACTTTAATAGCTACAAATTAAATTCACATTTAGCGCTCGGTACAAACATTAATTAACTAATCTTCACAATACCCCTGTGGGAAAGCCATGTCATTATGCCTGCTCGGAAAGGTTAAGTGAATTGCCTCCGTCCATGCAACAAGCCAAAGACTGAAGTCAGATTAGCATTTATAAATAGTTCGCATTTAGGATTGCATTTTTTTTTTTAAGAGGAAAGAGAGGGGTGTTAATTTTCTTTTCTTTGCTCATATCTCTTTTCCTGCCTGGTATTGACTGCATTTCCAACTTTTGCTGCCATAGCTCCAACTAAGCAAGAGAAGGAAGGAAGGAAGGAAGGAAGGAAGGAAGGAAGGAAGGAACCACCATGCACTGTATACAGATTAGCACTGTGCCAAAAATGTATTCTACTTTTTTTTTAACCATTCTCACTCAATTTGATAGAGAAGAAATTGCTTTTGAAAAGAAATTCAAAGGAGGAGAAATTTCAGAGAAATTATCTTGGGTTAGGTTTGGGATTCTTGTGATTACTTTACTTACGAGGTGGCCATGGAGCTTAATTTACTCATGAGGTGGCCATGGAGTGTGCAAAGATTCATTGTACAGCAATCTCTGTGGAAGCCTGTAGCCTTCTTGGCTTCCCACATGTCAATTAAAGCCATCATGAGGAAGGCATTGTGAGGCAATTCCTCCCGTGGGGCGTTTTCAGTTCAGGAAGTGAAGGTGGCCTGGGAGGCTGCAGAGCAATGGAAAGATGTGTGATAGAGAGAGGAAAACACACACACAGCACCCTCGGCCACCTCGCAGTGATTAGGTAAGCTCAAAAACCAAAAGAGTTTCAAAATTCTGCCTCAGAAAAGTGGAAGCCTCAACATAGTTGACGCTGTTGCCACTTGCAGGAGCAGCGCAATAAACCAAAAACCTTTAGGAAAAAAAGAAGCTGTGCTACAAGCCCTGCCAATAGTGAGCTCTATCTGTGAGAAGCTGTTGGAGAATTTCTCCTCCCCTAGGAGAAATTGGGTGAAATTGTCTCCCCAGTTGCTCTGCCCACAAATAGGCCTGGGAATGTTGAGCGGTCATTTGCACACAGTTCTAAGACAGAAAGCTCATGCATCGCCCCTCTAGGGAAAAGTACTGGCCAGGATCAGCTGTTATGGACATGCAAAGGAGAACTGCACACACAACAAGGGGTTTGTTTCTTGGAGCCAATCCACATGGCTGACTTAATGCGGAGGGAGAGCACATCAGGGTCATTCACGACAGGCCAATCCACAACCTCCTCGCAGCTTCCCTCTGGAAAAGGCGCATTTTCAGAAAGTCATTTTAGTGCATTGTTTTCCTTAAATGGGGCTCTGGAGCAGTTCCACTGCAGTGTGCCCCATCTCGCTCATTAAATCCTGGGTGTGCCTATTGTCAAGGGCTAGGGCCGCCCCTTCCCCCCCATTCCCTCTTTTTGGACACAAGCTTCTTCCCACTCAGCAGTACTTCCTATTCACAAGCATTTACCCATTGAGAATCTGTAGCATCTTTTTCCCATTAAGAAAACCAGAGTGGTGGTGTTTCAAGCCTTCAGAATAGCATACTTCCTCTTTTTCCCATTGAGAAAATCAGAGCTGTGCTGCTTCAAGCCTTCGCAGCAGTGCATTAGCTGTCTAGCCTCTTTTTCCTATTCACAATAAGGCAGTTTCATTCACAGAGGGGTAGGAGATGGGGTGGTCAGTAATGGGAGCCTGCAGCAGTGGTATTTCACAGTATCGTTACTGTGATACACTGAAAACTAAAGAATACAGAGAGGGGAAGGAGGGGGGTGGCCAGTAGCAGAAGCATGGACAGGGTAGGGGAACAAGCCTCCCCCCTCATTTGCTGAGCAGCATCTCTGCAGTTGATGACATTCACTTCAACTGGCAGGACTCCTCCCAACCCCAAAGTAAGGCAGTTTAAAGTGTCCATGTGTGAATATAGTGCCCATGTGTGCCCATGTGTGAGTATTTTTAGGTGGTGAATACTCTGCTTTTCTTGCTTCATATGCCACTGATGGACCAAAACTGATTTCATGATAATCTGGATAAAAGCTGAAAATGCTTCTACATGCATTTCCATGTAGATCTGGCCTTGGTTGTGGTGCAGCATATCCCACTACCGAAGACTCCTTGAGATAGGGATAGAGGAATCTTCAGTTTTGGTTTTTCAGTTTCTCGTTTTAAGTTTGGTTCATCTCAAACATTGAGAATTTCTCCAGTCTCAAGTTTGGTTTATCACAAATGTTGAGATTTGTTGTTAAAGTTTGCACGAAAATTCATAGGCATTTTTTTTTTTTGCAAATTTCTCCTAAAACATGCATTTTGTGTGCAAATTTGCCTAATACATACATTTTTGCAAGCAATTTTCCTAATATAATGCATGTTTTAATGCTATTTTCCCTAATATACCTTTTTCTGTACACATGTTTTGTTGGGAGAAGTCCATTGTAAAACTTGGAGAAGTCTGAATTTTGAAGGATAACTGAGTTTCGGTTTATGCAGGTGGTTCAAATATGTGAAATTATGCAAGTTCACTGTAAAAGGAAAACTGAACAAATTTCTTCCACATCCATAGTGGGAACCCAAAACCAACAAACACAGCTCCATCTTCAGGCAAAGTTCATTCTGATGCACACATTTATTAATATGGAGGTGATGTCAAGCAATATGAAAGCTCATCTGGGGGGGGGTGTTATCTGTGCAGTTATTTAATACTCATAAGTCATCAACCTGGGCTGCAATTATCAAGTGATGACAAACATGGAGAGGTGGACTCTTCCTTAAGTGATGCATTGGCACATGGTAAATATACAACCAATCAGCAGTGTGGTGCCGGCTATATGGATCAGTTTTGTGCTGGCAACCAGTCAGTTTATCGTGTGTGTGTGTGTGTGTGTGTGTGTGTGTATAGAGCAGGTTGGTATAAAGTGGCACAACAGCAAAGCAACAAGGAGGCTCTGCATCCACCGTGGATCCATTCAGTCTTAAGGTAAAATGTATAAGAAAGATAGAAAGACTAACAACAGAATATTGCAATATAGATTTTAAGCTAAATATTTCAACTTCCGCCCTCATCAGTTAGCAGCATAGCTATTGATGAGGGCAGAACCCGAAGTGTTTAGCTTAAAATATTTTTTTTAATATACTGTTGTTAGTCTTTACACACACACACACACACACACACACACATATTTGAGAAAGCAGGTTTTCCATCAGAGATGAGATTCTAACATTTTCTTTTACTTTAAACAAGTGGGGACCCATGCAAAAAATTCACAGAGTGTGTGTGTGTGTGTGTGTGTGTGCACGCACACATGTGTGCTGCATCCTATCACACACACACACACACACACACACACCCCAATTGTCTAGGTGACCAGCTTGAGTAGTGGAGCTGTGGTGGGTTTCCCTAGGCTCAGTTTCATGGATTTAGCTCTAGGGAGAGCTGCCATCATCGCAGCCCCTCTGCTTCAGCAAAGTGGTGGCAGCTGACTCCATACCTGGCTCCATGGAGCCCAGACCGTCAGCAGTACTCCCTGCTTCCTGGGCTGAGGGACACCACAACAAGCCACTTGCTGCCCTTCAACCTAACTCCCAGCTTGGTAGCTACGGGTACACACACACAGTGGTGTAGTGGTAAATTCTGAAGTGTGGGCATTCATCCTGGCAACCCTCATTTCCCCATGGCGAGTCCAAAATTGCAGGCAGCTGTAGTGATCCATATCAACAAACCAGTTCTAGGGGTTCTATCTCCACCAGGAGCAGATCATTTGTAAAGTTAGTGTGTCTTAATTGCCCACTCAGGACCAAGACACTGCAAAATATTTTGCATTACAACAGGGAACAATACATGGTTGTTGGGAAAACCCATCTTCCCCAGCTATTGTGAGGATTGCAACTAAGCGTATAAGGAATGGGGAATTCTGAGAGGGGGTGGCAGATGACATCAACATCCTGGTTAATTTTTTTAAAAAATGCCGGCACTGTGTCCCTACAAGACGTAGCCCCACTACACACTGTTCACGCATCTGAAGCTGCTCTGTACTGCCAATGTTTGCTGGCAGCATAAGGGCAGCACACATGTAAAACATTTGGCCCCCAACTATTTGGGGTTGGGGTGGAAATGGTGGGTGGGTGTTTCTTCTCTGAAGCAGCATTTTTATGCATACCTTGCCCTCTCTACTAGCACCTACATAGACCTACTCATCCCCCCTCACTCACACTGACACACGCACCATTCTGCTACTCACCATGTTTGCACCTAGCATACTCAGTTTGGAAATAGGGGAGATGATGGCATTGAATGATGGAATGGAAAGGTGGTGGTAGATAATAATGATGAAAGGACGGAAGGAAAGGAAAGATTGCCTTGAAATCTAAGAAGACTGACTTCCTGAACTGCAATTTTTAATTTTACATTGTTTATCTGAATCCCAAAATGCAGATTCACAAGCTGATCAGAGTTTCCTTTTCAAACTAACTAACTAACTAACTAACTAACTAACTGAATTAACATTTTCCTAGTAGGAAATAGGGGAAGGGGATATACAGATGAATTTGGGGGGGGGGTCTCTCTTAAGGGGTACCAAAGACACATTCAATATGTTAGGACTGTAAAGTTCAGAATAGATTATAGGCAATCTACTGAGAATAGGTCCTGTGAAAGCTCCATTGTAATGAATGGGGGCAGATGAGAAAAACAAAACAAAAACATTCCAATGTGCTTTACGAAGAAGAAAAATTTGGAAGAATATATTCCATGTGTGAGTGTGAAGCCTAAATTCGGAGGTTAATGAGACATCAGTCTTCTTAGACTTCTCATGGGAATTACACTACAGAAAGCATACTGTTACCGAAGTCAGACCACATCAGGAAACTGATGGAAAATCCTAGCATAAAATGAAACAGATAAATGTGGTTACCAGGACTTGCACAGCATGTTCTTTTACTGGCCACACTCTTGAGTTATTTCAACAAAACAATGAAAGTTCAAAGACCATTAGGAAGTGCTTTTGTGCTTATGCAGCTGCCAAGAGAAACCACATAAAAACAATGGAATCAAGACTCTTAACAGCACTGAAATGTGTCTTGAAATCAATAACAAGAGGCGCACATGCACATTATACCCAATGGGATCCCCAGTCCCCACTTCGTTGGCATATTTTTGTAAATACAAATGAGAGATCAGGGTAGACTTTAACAAGATGTGGCCTGAAACATAAATGCAAATAAAACTGCAATTCATGGGTGTGTTGTTGTTGCTTAATTTGAGAAGGGTTTAAAATATTTTTGTTTCTTGTTAAAATGTGAGATAAATTATTTAATGTTTAAAAGATTAAGATAACAGGCTGTTGAGTTTTCCAACATATTGTAATACTTGTTACTTCAACTCATCACAATTTACTAACTTCTGAAGATACTTAATTTTTGTAAGGTGTTTGAGATGTATATCTATGTCCTCTAGTAGAGACACTACTTAGAAAGGGGTAAAGGGGAGCAGTCGTCCCCTTGCCCATTATATTGGACCATGCAGTTATTCCTTAGGACACTTATACATAGCTGTCACATCCATATGCTAAGGTTACCCCCACACACACATTGATTTCTCTGACAGAAAAATACTGAATGCAATGAATATCTTATCATTACAGGACAGTTTTCAACAGATACACCCTCTGAGATTTACCTGCTGTTGCCTTGTTGGAAGCTGCTACTATTTCACTTTCTACATATGGGAATGGCTGGATTCTTATTAGACTTGCCATCTCGTATCTTAGTGTTAACCCCATCATTTCTGCAATGCCAAACAGTCATCTGATATGTTTAGTCTTTGTATGTTCTGACTTACTAATTCATAACAGGGTCCTGGTATTTGCTTGCATACTGATTTAGTCAAGTGAAGGCTGGCAGCTCCCACCCAATTGTGGTGGAGCTCTAAATCCATTCTGGGTTTCAAACAGAACCAAGGTGCTGAACCTGATACTCAAACTAGGTTCAGCACCATGGATAGCTCCTTTAGAGTTCTGGCTGGTTCTGACTGAAGCTCAGAATGGAATTACAGCCCCACCGAAATCAGAGCCACCAGCCTCCACTGATTTAGTCGTAACTGTGAAGAGAGGGGCCATCAGCAAAACCTAGATAGCTAAGAATGCAATCCTATGCATGCTTATTCAGAAGTAAGCCCCACTGTGTGCATAGGACGGGAGACCTAAAGAGTTACAGTTGAACCATTTTATGTTATCTGTCTCCCTTAATGAGGTTTATCCTCATCAAGACAGGAGAAAGGAAGAAACCTTGTTCCTTGTCACTTTTTATGCTAAGCAATTGGCTCAAATCTTCATTTACTGTAACTAAACTTCCTGTTAACTTGATATATCATCATCATGCCTGCAAATATGATATGTGCTTCATCAAAACCTTAATTATGCCAATTATTTTTGTTCTCATAGTACAACATTTTCCCAGGTGTTTCATACCGAACTCTAACCAAAACATTGTCAAATGCTCTTCATAAAAGCGGCAATATTGGAATGACCAATTTGGCACTACAGAACATAGCAAATACACTTCAGGAGAGGAAATGTTTCTCTGTCTGCACAAACAGGTGAACATTACAACACTAACAACATTTTCTTGAGGGTAAGGGCCAATTCAAATCCATGGAGGCTGTCTTCTCAAGGGGCTGTACCACCGTAGAACGCAAATCAGGGACTGCCCTCAGGTGAAAATTCCCTGAATATAGAAAACTCCTTAAACATCAGGGAGAAGGATTTTAGATTTGTCTTCTCCCTGACATGTGAGGTCACCATGTTCAGGGATCTTTCAACATAAAGGAGTTTTCAAACAGATAATCTCTCCCATGTATATTCTTAAGTGAGCTATTAGAAGACATCAATACTATAAGCAACTTGTTTATACATTCTATATTTGAGTAAATCAATAACATGGAAAGCTGTTCTTGAACCTCTGATTAGGATTCATGGCTTCTTTAGGTTACATAAACATTATCCTTGGTACTTTATGAGTGGTCAGGATCTTGAACGCATATATCACCCAAAAGGAAGTTCCCCTAGCAGGTACCCCTTCACAACTACATTGATACTGTTTCTGAGAAAAATGAAGCAGTGGCCCAGTTCAGACATCACAGTAAACCATGGTTTGTTGTGCCAAGAATAAGCCACAGCAAACCTCAGGCAGACACCCCACTCCCCTCCTTTGGTGGGCTGTGAGGGGATTGGAAGCTTTTGCTTCTGTTATTGATTAAACACAATTTAGCATTACATCTACACCCTTTGTTGTTCAGTCGTTAAGTCGTGTTGAACTCTTCGTGACCCCATGGACCATAGCACGCCAGGCCTTCCTGTCCTCTGCTCTCTCCTGGAGTGTGCTCAAGTTCATATTCATTGCATCGGTGATGCTATCTAGCCATCTCATCCTCTGCCGTCCCCTTCTCCTTTTGCCTTCAATCTTTCCCAGCATCAGCGTCTTTTCCAGGGAGTTTTCTCTTCGCATTAGGTGGCCAAAATATTTGAGCTTCAGCTTCAGTATCTGTCCTTCCAATGAGCACTCAGGGTTGATTTCCTTTAGGATTGACTGATTTGACCTCCTTGCAGTCCAGGGGACTCGTAAAAGTCTTCTCCAGCACCACAGTTCGAAAGCATCAATTCTTCAGCGCTCAGCCTTCTTTATAGTCCAGCTCTCACAGCCATACATTACTACTGGGAAAACTTAGGGATGGCGGAGAATTTCTCCATGAATCTCCGAAATTGTTGGGGAAATTCTCCGCCACCCCCCCGCCACCCCCCAGGATGGGACTTACCTCCTTCGAATGTCCCTCTCGGCGGCGGGTCCCAGCGGCATTTTCGCAGCGTTTTGGCGGCGGCGGGGGCGGCAGCCGGTCTTCCAACCAGCTGCCGCCACCGCCATTACAAAGTAAAGTTAAAAACAAAACAAAACACGTGATAGGCTACGTAACGATTTACGTAGCCTATCACGGCTAGATTTTCAAAGTCAGCCGTGATAGGCTACGTATATCGTTATATAGCCTATCACGGCTGACTTTGAAAATCTAGCCGTGATAGGCTACGTAAATCGTTACGTAGCCTATCACGTTTTTTTTTTAAATTTTACTTTTTTTATTTCGCGGCTGGGGAGACGGGGCGCTCCCCCCTGGCCTGAATTTCAGCGGCGAGGGATGGGGCGCCTCCCCCCCTGCCTGAATTTCAGCCAGGAGGGGCGGGGTGCCTCCCTCCCTGCCAAGAATTTCGGGGGGAGAACCGGAGCGCCTCCCCCCCACCGCGAAGCAAGCTGCAGGACCAGGTAAGGGACTTTCGTCCATCCTTAGGAAAACTATAGCTTTGCTTATATGAACCTTTGTTGGCAAGGTGATGTCTCTGCTTCTTACTATGCTGTCTAGGTGTGCCATAGCTTTCCTCCCAAGGAGCAAGCGTCTTTTAATTTCATGGCTACAGTCACCGTCTGCGGTGATCTTGGAGCCCAAGAAAGTAATATCTGTCACTGCTTCCATTTCTTCCCCTTCCTTATGCCAGGAAGTGATGGGGATGCCATGATCTTAGTTTTGTTAATGTTGAGTTTCAAACCAGCTTTTGCACTCTCCTCTTTCACCTTCAACAAGAGGCTCTTTAGATCCTCTTCGCTTTCTGCCATTAGGGTGGTATAGTCTCCGTATCTGAGGTTGTTGATAATTCTCCCAGCAATCTTAATTCCGACCTGTGATTCATCCAACCCGGCATTTCTCATGATGCACTCTGAATATAAATTAAATAAGCAGGGCAACAATATACAGCCTTGTCGTACTCCTTTCCCAATTTTGAACCAATCGGTTGTTCCATGTCTGGTTCTTACTGTTGCTTCTTGACCCTCGTACAGGTTTCTCAGGAGACAGGTAAGGTGGTCTGGTACTCCCATCTCTTTCAGAATTTGCCACAGTTTGTTGTGATCTACACAATCAAAGGCTTTAGCATAGTCAATGAAGCAGAAATAGACGTTTTTCTGGAATTCTCTTGCTTTCTCCATGATCCAGCAAATGTTGGTGATTTGATCTCTAGTTCCTCTGCCTCTTCGAAACCCAGCTTGTACTTTCAGTAGTTCTCAGTTCACATGCTGCTGAAGCCTAGCTAGTAGGATTTTGAGCATAACCTTGCTGGCATGTGAAATGATGCGCAATTGTACAGTAGTTTGAACACTCTTTGGCATTGCCCTTCTTTGGAATTGGAATGTAAACTGACCTTTTCCAGTCTTGTGGCCACTGTTGAGTGTTCCAAATGTGTTGGCATACATCTACACCCTAAATTGTGGTTAATTTGTGAACACAATCCCTAAATTGTGGATGGACATCCGGCCGCTGGCTAGCAGGGACGCAAATGGCGACTGCCATAGCCGCCGCCGTTTGCATCCCTGTATTCAGCATGATAGGCTACGTAAAGACTTACGTAGCCTATCACGTCTGGGTTTAAAAAAACAACAAAACACGTACACAAATGGCGGCGGCTATGGCCGCCGCCATTTGCATTCCTTATTTTTGGCTATCTTAGTCTACGTAAATACTTCCGTAGACTAAGACCGCCGCCATTTGCATTCCTTATTTTTGGCTATCTTAGTCTACGTAAATACTTCCGTAGACTAAGACGACGAAAATGAGGGGGAACGCAAATACCATAGTGGGCACTATTTGCGTTCCCCTTTATTTTCACCGTCTTAGTCTACGTACATATTTACATCGACTAAGACGGCCAAAAATAAGGAACGCAAATGGCGGCGGCCATAGCCGCCGCCATTTGCGTATGCGTTTTTTTTTAAACCCAGATGTGATAGGCTACGTAAGTCTTTACGTAGCCTATTACTTCTATGTAAAAAAACCCCAAAAAACCAGAAGTGACCAGACTGCAAATGGCAGCGGTGGCAGCCGGTTGGAAGACCAGCCGCGGTGGCGCCGCCACCAAAGCTGCTGCTGGAGCCACCGCCGTCCGGAACATCCACCCCAGGTAAGTCTCGTCCCGGGGGGATCCGCGGGGGGCAGGGGGGGTGGCAGGCCATTCCGCCATGGATTTCGGGGGGCCGAATGCACTGGCATTCGGCTTCGCCGAGATCTGTGGCAGAATTCTCTGACATCCCTATCTTTCATACAGTTGCACTGGAGGGAGAAAGGGGAAGGGGAGAACATGAGGTGGATAAATTGTGATGTCTGAACCAAGTCACTATCTTCTGGACCAGTAGCAAAGGTTGCAATGTCCGAATGTCTCTACTAAAATGAAAGATGTTTCCTAAAGTATCAGATGGACACATACTATGGAAGCAGATGGTTACCATAGCCTTTGCAACTCCTGCCTTCATGTAATGCTTACTTTAAAGAGCAAAAAAGAGTTTGTAATGAAGTACCAATAACATGTCCCCATTAAAACTCGGTCTTATTGTGCACGCCACCACAGAGTATGCTGTTTAATTAGCAAGATGGATTTCAGAGTTGATATGTTCTGTTGTGCTATAATTCCTGCCTTTACAGTAATTTTCTCCTGCTTTTCACACTATAATGTGCTATAAATCCTACTTAGGCTGCTTCAGTGGCCTGTTGCTACTCCGAGTCAATCTTTCAGGCCTTCCGTTGCTATGGCAACCACCCACAATCCTCCGGTAGCTGGAATATGATACAGTCTCCTGAGGAAATTGCTATGAACTTGAGGATCACACGGATTTCAGCCCCTGATGTTTGAATCTGGTCCTGTCTCCTTAAAAAGAAAATCCACACTGGCTTAACTCTGCACCCACCCACACAGAGCCTTTTGTAGGTTGTGCTTTGTATGTGCATGTTGGCATATGAAGGGAAAATAAAGTCAACTGGAAGATCATTCTTCTTTTCAACCTCATCTAAAGAGAAAGACTGAAAAATAATGTAGGCTTAGCTGGTTTAAATGCCTAAACGAACCAGGCACAATTGGAGCAGCTTCTCCGCTCACCCTCTCCCCTTTGTTTCCATTTTCTTTCTTTCTCCTCCTAATCTTGTCTTCTCATATGTTCACAACAAATTCCAACACTGGGTTTAGGAGAGGTGGTGGTGGAATCTATCACTTCCGGCAAACTAGAGATCATATACCAGCTTCTCGCCTTCTCCTGTTTCACCACATTACACAAATTTTACAGAGAGTAAATTAAGCTTCAGTTTTTGAAAATAAAGAGACCTCTTTCATTTTGATGCATTTCCTTAGATTTCCCCCCCCCCCCAATTTCTATCATCTGGGATTCTTCTAAACATTTATAATACTGGGGAAAAGTATCAATCCTTCTGTGCAAGTGAAAGGAAACAACTTTAAAAACACACACACATATCACACAGCTGATTTCCTCAGCAAATGTTGCTAAATGTGAAGCCATCTCTCTTCCTGATTGGCTTCATAGAGCAATTTAGGGCCTGGTCCCAGTTTGAGGGGGTCATATGCCCTCTGGTAAACCCCCTCCTCTGCTACTAGGTGGCAGGCAGCAGCAATACCCCAAGCAGCACTTGATAGCTGTGAGGCTGCCAGTTTTATTCCCCACTCTGCTTCAGAGAGTCTTGCCATGTTGGGGGCACTGTGAGAAATAAAAATGGCAGCTAGACCCAGCTGTCCAGTGCTGCTTTGATCATCACCTGAGACATCTTTTTCGAAAGGGAGGGCCAGGGCAGGCATCAGCAGTGGGTCCTGCCAGGGCACTGGGCCCCAACAACTGCCCAAGTCTGCCAAATGCTAACACCAGCCCAGGAGCAAAGTAGCAACTCTGATTGATCAACGGCCCTCTGCCAAGATATAAACATGATCCATTTGGAGCTGTACTTTGCATCTCTCAATTGCTCCTTTGAGGATATGAGCTATCTTAATAAATCCTCATCCCTTCGGACCATGCGCCCACATTTTCAGGCTCCTTTTCTGTTTGCTTGTCTAATTCCATGGCATGTGGCCTGAAGCCTTTGAAGGTGATTTCAGGAGCTACTCCCTGACGGGAGGCCCGCCAGCTTCCTAATCCAACAATTATCAGGTGATCCATTTGACAAACAAAGGGTTGTGGATACTAAAGGCATTCTGAAGAGAAAAGCCATAATTTTGCAAATATCCCCACATCAGCCAGGTCAAATTTAATGATTGTTCTAATGGCACAATTTGTCCTTGCTATAGAACTCCACCAACATACTGCAAATTCCTTGAAAAACATCAGCTCTGAAAATTATGCCCATGCTCCTTTTCCCCCAATGATTTGATAGACAAATTTCAGTTTTGTAAGCCCCAAATGTTTCTAAATCCTGCCCTGTCAAATTCAAGATTGAACATCAGGGAGGGAACTAATATACCTTTAGGTGCCAACACCAGGCACCAGCACCAGATTGTAGGTTGGAACTCCAGCATTAGTAAGCAACCTTTGACACTCCTGAATTTTTTAAATGCTCTTAACAATTCTGTAAGAACCGATGCCGCTTCAGCCCATATAGTCATTATCAGGTAAATACTATGCTTCATTTAAAATCTCCCAGTGCACATGGTGATTCAATAAGCCAGCTTTCTTCTAGACACTGCTGCCTCAAAGATAAATACCAGATTATTTTCCAACTTAACTAGATCATGCCTAGTTCAGAGCAAAAGCTTTAGGCTTCCATATGCAATCTAACAAATCGATGATGCGTTAGGAATTGCTTTGCCTATGCTGTTTAATGTACATGTTTGACTTTTGCCTGTTTTTAAACTTTATAGTGATTTTTAGTGCTGGTAATAATACTTAGTACTTACAGGGCACTTTACGTTCAAAAACATTAACTAATTAAGAAATCAAATGAAGTGATGGCTATGGCTGATTCAAGCAATGCCAAGTATGTACAAGAGGAGTTCACTGACATTGCCATCACATTATATACAATGAGCAACACAACTACTGGTTGAAATGAAATCTGTCATGTATTCCTTGCAGGCTGCACATAGAGAAGGGTGAGTTCCACCTCAGCTGGAATTAGGACCAGAGGTATTTCTGGAATGCCCCAAGGATCAGATGCTTGCTGGTGGTTCCACACCTGCTCCAGAAATAAAGGTAGGGATCAGGTGCAGGGAGGTATTTGGGCTTCCCCTTCCCTGCCACTAAAGCTTTGGTGCATGTGAGGCAGGGGTCTAGCTTGGTGTGTACATGAGGAACTGTAGTAGACCCTCAGTGTGCATCCCAGTGGCCTTGAGATACAGCTTATATGTGTGTGTTTTACCCAACTGTTGCTGCATCCCAGACCTTTTATCCTTGGATGGGGATCTGAGATGGAGCAAGTGGTCAGTAAAAGCACCAGCCCCTTTAGCTTTGAGGGGTTTGCTTTGACGAATGTAGAGCAGAATTGAGCTGAAGCCATGTACTTGAGCTCTTGCAGGTGCTGCAAAATTCAGTTCCACTGAGTAATCTAGACCTTGAATAGCCAGGATAGCTGGGGATGGAGTAAAACGCATTTAGAGAGAAATTGGAGATCAGAAAGTTATCAGGGAACAAAGTGAGTAAAGAAGAAGTGGTTGCAGAGAAATAGAGAGCTGCACTAGTAACTAGTGATATCTTCTGGTCATATGACCCACTTCTCTGAAGCTATGAAGACATAATTCAGTGCTGGCTAGGAGTGTATGGATTCCCCACCGTCCGTTCCAGTGGGGAATCTGCGGGGGGGGAGGCGATCCGTTCCTCCCCCCTGGAATCCTCGTGGAGCGGCTTCGCTCTGCAAGGATGCTGAAGAGCTGAGAGCCGCCCCGTTCCACCATCCGCCTGCCCCGGATTCCTCCCCGCTGTGTTTTTTTTCCAGCTCCGGAACTTAAGTAAATACTTCCGTAATTCCTGCCAAAAAATCCTTTCCGCACACCCTTGGTCTCCGTAAGAGTAAAGCCCTTCGTGGAGATTCCCTGCATAACTTCCGGTCACCTCACTTGACCTCACCCCACCTGACCTCACCTCACCTCCCCTGACCTCACCTGACCGGACCTCATCTCACCTCACCTGACCACCACAGACAACAAACAGAAAAGATGGAGGATTTCCGTGGACGACTCAGTCCCAGCGAAAGAAAGCCTCCAGAAAATGCCTCATAAGGGTATAGCCGCTCGCGGTCTTTCTTCCGCCACTTCCAATTTACGTTTTTATTTTCGTAATTATTTTCGAAAAATCTGCCCTTTGGCAGAGAAAAAAGAATTGGGTCCACATGAGCGCCGGTCTGGGTCAACCTGGCCGCCCTGTTCCGAGGAGGCTTCCGCGGACCGGATTTGTCAGAATCAGAGCCCATTTAAAATCCAGGTGGAATTCTCTGACATCCCTAGTGCCAGCTCCAGGTTTTTGAGAGCCCTTGGGCAAGACACATTCAATGGACCCCCCCCTCAGCGCGTCTACCTTCTCACTGCCACTGTCACCAGCCGCTACTGCTCCTCATCCTTTCTCATCATGGCTGCCACTTGCTTGCTTGACAGGCAGAGCGTCAGTGAGTAAGTTGGCAGCAGCATCTACTGCTGCTCCTCCTTCTCACCACTGCTGTGTCATAAGCCAGAACAAGAGGCAGAGGAACAAGCAGGTTGCACTGATGAAAAGAAAGAGCAAGTCAGGGGCGCTCCTGTCAGTGGGCCCCTGATGAGGTGTGGCCTCTCATTAGGTACCCAACCATGTCTACCCTTCACACTGGCCCTGACAAAATTACCTTCCTGACGATGGTGGATTACAGATTATAATTTTTCAATAATTTACCGCACAACCACATGTGAGTGCCATTTCCCTTCTCCTATTCCATTTCCTGCCCCCTCCCTGCCCCCAGAGTGAAAAAAAGTGTTGATTGTGCACAGAGTTTCATTTGACGGCTCAGCGGCACACATCAGCATTAAGCTCCAGTCAATCGAAACCCTCGTTCGAAGCTCCCTGCTGGACTCTCAGCCTTCCACAGTCAGTTCCAGGATGGGCAGTGAGCTGCCAATGGCTCCCCCCCCCTTGGTGTCTGTGCTTTGAAGAAGGGGAGAACAACTTCAGTGGTGCATTCTGTGATGATCATGTGCCAGGACGGGTGTGGTGTCCTACCTCTGCAGAGGATTAACTGGCAGTCTTCAAGAGATAAGGCTGGGGGAGGTTAGAGCATGGTAGTGTCAGAAAGCAGGTTGCTGCAGCTGCTGACTCAGGGCTACTTCTGTGTAAGGAGCTTGAACTGAACCATCAGCCAAAACTCAATGGTTAAAACACTGCTGCCAGCATCTACACTCTGGAAGGCTGGAGGATGAGGCTATCAGTGGCTTAAAATCAGGACAACTGTACTTTACCTCCAGTGTCAGAGGCAGTATACCTCTGTGCACCAGCTGGGGGAACATGAGCAGAAGAGCGCTACTGCATGCAGTCGCACTCGTGCCCTCCCTGTGGGCTTCTCATAAGCATCTGGTTGGCCCCAGGGGAAACAGAATTAGGCACTAGATTGGCCTTTGGTCTGATCCAACACAGCTCTTCTTTCGTTCTCATGTTTATGTTCTGACCTGCTGCAGCTTCCAGGAATATTTGACATAGAAACAGATTAAACAGCTTAGTCGAGCATGTCCTTCTGTGCTGTTTTTATTTTCTTGTTTTAATGTTTGTCTTTTATGTTTTTCATGGCATGTAGACCACCCAGAGAGCTCTAGTTATTGGGTGGTTTAGGGAGCAATCCTAGGGCCTCTAGATAGTCTCTAGATGACGATAGGACTGTTTGGTTTCTGGGAACCAAGCTTGCAGCCAGGGCTCCGAGCTTTGTTCCCAGAATCCTCCCCCCACTCCCCCGCCGCCTTGTAGGCAGTGCGGTTCGTCCCCGTCCCCGTCCTCGTAAGTGCAGGGTGGAGTGGGCAATAAGAGGGCATTCCCAGGGGAGGGGAGGGGAGGGGAGGGGAGGGGAGGGGAGGGGAGGGGAGGAGACCGCAGAAGCATCGTTACGACGCTTCCTATGTGGTGCTGGCCTCCCCCCCCCCGCCCTGACGTGCCTCAGCCAGACAGCCAAAATCGGCTGTGTAGCTGCAAATGCAGGGCAGTTGGAGCACAGAGGAGAGGATCCCCTCCACGCTCTGCCCACCCTGCATTGGATAGTCGGCCACCTCCAAGTTCAGAGGCAGCCAACTATCCCCATAGGGATAGTTACTGTACACCCTTAAAAGTACAGTAAAGGTGCAATCCTATGCATGTCTAAACAGAAAAAAGTCCTACAGCTCCCAGCATTATTTATTATTACATTTGTATCCCACCTTTTTTCCCCCCAAGGAACCCAAGGCATAGTCCTCCTCCTCTCCATATTATCCTCACAACAACCCTGTGAGTTTAGCCTGAGAGTCAGTGACTGGCCCAAAGTCACCCAGTGATAGTGATGGCAGGGAATTCCACCATGGACTAAAATGAGGCCAGATTCTTTGGAATCTGGCCTCCAGAATCCACAGTTGAACGGCACCACTCACCTCCACCTCCCGAGGATCCCCCGTGGACCAGCACTCCTGCTCCAGATCCTTAGCCGATACAGCAATGGAGGCCACCATTACCATTTTGCTTGGAGAAAGACAGCTGCAAATGGTGTAGTGGGCACCACTTGCAGCCGTAAGGCCCTGCCTTTTATGTAAATAGAGCCATAAACAGCTGCGATTAGGTAAAACCCAGGGCTTTACGGCCGCAAGTGGCGTCCACTACGCCATTTGCGGCTGTCTTTCTCCAAGCAAAATGGTAATGGTGGCCTCCATTGCCGTATGAGCTGAGGATCTGGAGCAGGAGTGCCGGTCCGTGGAATCCTGCGAACGCGGAGCCACTCCAGAGGATTCCGGGGGGGGGGGAGGATTGTCTCCCCCCGTGCGGACCCCCCCAGAATGAAAGGTAGGGGTTCCATACATCCCTACCCAATGAGCTTCATGGCCAAGTGGGGACTAGAACCCAAATCTCCCAAGTCTCAGTACAACTCTCTAACACCACTATGTCACACTGGATCTAACTCCACTACATCACACTGGAATGCTGGGAGTTGTTTGGGGAATGCTGGCTGGGGAATGCTGGGAGTTGTAGGACTTTTTTCTGTCTAAACGTATTTCGGATTGTGCACTATGTAAGTAAGTAAGTCAATAATAGCATTCAGATATCTGGGCCATAGCCAGTGAACTTTCTTCTGTGGTTGGCATTACAATCACTTTAGACCTCATTGGAAGGCCCATAGTGGAGCTTCGCCGTTCAGTTGCCCTTGCTTTGTAGCAGGTCCTTACAGTGGGTGGATACACATTTATTTATTTATTTGTATCCTACCCTTCCTGGGTGGTGTACATGGTGGTGTCCCCTTTCCCCCCAGATTCTCACAACAATCCTATGAGGTAGGTCAGGCAGCAAAATGCCTTGGTCCAGCCCTCTACTCAAAGCACACATATTCAAGAAAGCCAGTTGACCTTTTTTTTTCCTTATACAAAGTTATTCTAAAATAAACCCCTATGACCAATAATTTTCCGAGTTTTTTTTTTTTCCCAGGGAGAAAAAAATATTGGAATATCATGATGAAGCTCCTGTATAAATTTTTGCAAACTCAAAAGATAGAAAAACAGCAACGACACTCAGTGAAAACCCTGGAATAGAAATGAATGCTAAGCCAAGGAACAAATCTATAATATATTACAGTTATCTAGTCATGGATTGGACAGGGTGACAATCCAGCCTTATCAGCTAATAAACAGTAAGGCTTCATTAGTGTCTAAGGACAAGAGCTGAGCGATCCCAACCTTACTGATTGCTCAGACAGATAAAAATAATTCTGCTGCTGACTCTGTGCTATGGAAAAGAAAATGAGAACGTCTAGTCCTGCCTAGAAGGTGGTTCCCCCGACTTAAAACATCCCCATACAGATCTCAAGGCTGTTACAAAAATGGGAGAAACGGCATCGTGCTCATCTTGCAAATAGAAGAGCGAGGCACAGAGGGGGAATTACAAAGCAGATTGGAGGGAAGACAGAGGAGAGGAATACAAGTAATTTTGGGGGTAGAGTAAACCAGCACTGCAGGACAGGACTGCCCATGGCTTTTCATTTCACTTTTGGAACACATGAGAACAAACAGGTGTGGTCGTAGGCTGCATGGGAGCTCCCTTACACAGGAGGAGTAATGCAAGCATCTGTTCCAAAGAGAAGGTTCACAATCTCCATTTTCTTGTACAGGGTCATTAAAAGTAGGCAGAAAGTGGGGCTAGGCCAGTGGAAGTCCAAGTTCAAATCACCATTCAGTAGCCTTGGGGTAGACGATGGTCCCAATCCTGATAAAATTAGTCATGCATGTTAATTCAGAAGTAAGCCCGGTGTGTTCAGCAGGGGTTATGCCCCAGTATCAGTGGTAAAGTTAGGTAATTTTAGACCTTGGTCTTATGGGTGGCCCATTGAGATAGCCCTGTGTGTGTGTTACTTCTGATGCGAAACACACAACTAACATTTCACGCCACCCTGCCCCGCAACCACCATTCAATGATTTACAGCTGCTTCCACACTCCCGATCTTTTAGAACAATGCAACAAAACTGTTTGCCAAACCCGATAAAAAAAGAGTACTCCGAGCATGTGCAGTTCTGCATTTTAAACTCATTTAAAGCATAGAACCATGACTACAGAAATAAAACAGAGTTTGCTTCTGATGCCCCCATAACTGCCACTCTCTGGGTGATCATTGCTACACACACACTGGGCTTTGAGCCCAAGGTCCAGCCCTACATGCACCACAGATCAGTATGCTTGGGACTGCAGCCTAGGTTCCAGCTAAACGAATGTAACAAATTAGACATTGACTTACATTCCTTGCTTTCAGTGGGAATTACTAAAGTAAACATAGCTGGATCAGGGCCACTGCCAATGGGTGCTGTGAAACTTAACCTCCAGGTGCCTCCTCCGAGGGAGGCTTGGAAGGCAGCAACAAGGGAGAGGGCCTGGTCAGTGGTGCCCCCCCCCCATTTATGGAATCTCCCCAATGAGGCCTGCCTGGCACCAACATTGTTATCTTTTCAGCGTCGGGTTAAGACGTTCCTCTTCTCTCAGGCATCTGTCAGCATATGATGAGGTTTTAAAGAGGTCTTGGATTTTTCTTATTGTCGATTGTTTAAAATTGTTTTAGATATATGTGTGTCTCTGTATGCTTATATGTTTGTTCGTAAATGGTTTCTATAATGTATTTTAAAGGTTTTTAATCTTTGTAAACCACCCAGACAGCTTTGGTTATGGGACGGTATAGAAATGTAATAAATTAATGAATGAATGAACCTACAGATGCTGTGAGAGTAAACGAGTGAGATAAGACTTTGTATACTGAAAACTCCTGTAGAAAGGATAATTAGGGCACAATCCTATGCATGTTGACAGAGAGAAGGCCTCCAATTCCCTGCATTCCCCAGCCAGCAAAGCTGGCTGGGGAATCCTGGGAATTGGAGGCCTTTTCCCTGTCTAAACATGCCTGGGAATTGGAGGCCTTTTCTCTGTCTAAACATGCATAGAATTGCGCCCTTAAGAACTTTAGGGCCTGCTCCCAGAGGTTCGCCTATGCACCTTAAGAGGCAGTCAAGTCTTTTCATGCAGGAAGCAAACTTATAATAACACAGCCTTTCCCAACCTGCTGCCATCCAGATGTGTTGGACTATAACTTCCATCCTCCCCAGCCAGCTAGGCCATGCACACTGGGAATGATGGGAGCTGTAGTCCAACACATCTAAAGGGCACCAGGTTGGGGAATGCTGCTATAGCTAAGTGACAGGGCCCAGATCTGAAAAGACGGAGGTTTGCAACATGTTCATGGATAAGATGTCACTAGAGCAGCATGCGTGGGAAGTTGATGCACTACCTTCCCCCACAGCACTTTGCTCTAATGGGTGTCATCGCTTTGTCACTTTTGTGAGCACTAAATTTACCCAGTTTGAAGAAGAGAAGATGGTTAATGCTAAAACTGACACCTGTGACATTTTTTAAAAATGACATTGCTGAACTATTAAGTTATAATCCTGTAGTTAGTGCCCAGAAATGTTGTCAGGTTCATTCGCATGCTGCAAGGGAGAGTAGCCTTTTTGATTTCAGCAAAAAGGCATCCTGTGTGGAGGCAGGTACAGTGATGTGCACCTGGACCATTACCATGGAAGCAACTGTCACACTAATGCAGACAAATACATTAGAATCCTGACCTCCCAGGAGGAAACATGCTGTAAAAACTGGCTTGTAATGAGTTATTCACTCACTGCTTGAAAGAATGGGAATGCACCTTCCGAATGCAAATGAGAACAACCATTAATTACTTCTGCACTATAACTCTGGGCCTCCACTTCTGTCTGCGTTGGTCCTTAAATTTTGGAAGTTGCCTTCCTGCTCCTTTACCACCCCAAACAATTGGGGAAGATTACATTTTTGAGTTTCATCAGATTACCTACGCTGTCAGAGCTTCAGTTTCATCCTTTACAAACACACCTTTTCCCCACCTGGTCTGCAAAATGCACTTTCTCCTTTTGGAAGAAAGAAGGTCAACAGGAAATGTATGTGACAGTTTTGTTCAGCATTAAGTCAATGTAATTATGCTTCTGATAAGACCATGCAAGTTTTGCTCACTGGGGAGGGGAAAATTAAAAACTAACCTTGCTGGTATCGGAGATGAAATCCAGTTCTGAGAATGTTGTGTCTGCAGAGATATGCCTGTGTGAAATGTGATGTGGCTATCTCAGGCAATACATTTTGGATGCCATAAAGAATAGCAGGTTTTGTCTCACGCTGCTTGGGGGGCCAGGTGTGGAAGAGGAGCCTTCAAGTGGGCACTGGGCATGCAAAATTCCTAGAGCTGTTACTCTAGACTGGTAAATTCTGAAATGCAGTGCAGCCCTAGGAAGCCCACATACAATGGATATCCTTGGTGCCATCTTGAAAGAGGTGCAAGAGGAAGAGGCCAACCAGGTAAGCCATGGTGGGTTGTGGTGCATGTTGGTGGCCATTTTGAATATTCAGCTCGCCCTGAGGTGGGGGGGTGAATATTCACCCCCTCCATGTGTGTTGGGTTCACAATGGTGTGTCATGTCATCTAAACCCAGGCAGCAGAAGTTGTTTGAGGGTTAAACAACCTGCAAATAAACCATGGCCTTTTGTAGGCTTATTTGAGGCTGAATATTCAAAATGGCCACTGGCATGCCATGGTGGGTTGTAGTGACTGTGCAAACTGGCCCTGTGTCTTTGGGTTTTCCTATTCTCCCCACTAAGGCTTAGTAGGAGAGAATAGGAAAACCCGAAGACACAGAGTGACTAAGGAAAAGGTCAAACTCCCTCCCCAGGGATATGTGTGGTTGCCCCTCTCAGTTTGCAGTATTTAAAAATGCCAAAATCCATTTTAGTCAGATACCTTTATCAGGCCAACCAACCCTCTCCCCCGAATGTGTAAACATTGGAGACCAAACCAACCTGTTGAAATGGCTTTTAACTGAGGTGCTTTATTGATCATGCTGCTGTTTTATTATTGCTGTGGCTCTGGAAATGATTTCTACATTGGTATTTTAACATGTTGTTTTTGTTCTTTTGCATTTTTTAAACACTGACCTTTTATTATAACATTATATTATTGCATTTGTATTTGTATACTACTACTACTTTGTTCACCACTTTACGTGGACTTGGCCCAGAAAGACAGCTTATAAATTTATTTATTTATTTATTGCATTTATACCCCACATTTTTTCCTCTTGCAAGGAACTCAAGGCGGCTGACATTATCCTCCTCTCCATTTTATCCTCACAACAATAACCCTGTGAGGTGGGTTGGGCTGAGAGTCTGTGACTGGCCCAAAGTCACCCAGTGTGCTTCCATGGCCAAGTGGGGACTAGAACCCGGATCTCCCAGCTCCTAGTCCAACACTCTTGCCACTACACCACACTGGCTATTAATTATTTAATAAATAAATTAAATAAACTGAACGAAATGTATGTTGTACCACAATAGCAACCATTATGATATTTGTTATGAATGGATGCTTTATGAAGTGCTATGATAACACTGTCAAGAAAACAGGGAAAACCCAAAGTGCCTTGAATCATCATTTTCCATTCATTTATTTAATCTACAATTCTCAAATCACTTAGTCTGGATCAGAACAAATGCTGAAAGAACAAGTGTTTTTTTTCTTGGATCATAACCCATTTGTTCAAAAATATTTAGCTCTAATTTGCTTAGTTCATTTAGTTCACATTGGCCAACAAGAAACAGAGAGAGAGAACAAATATACATGGATCAAATTAAATCAAGCTGGATTAACTGAATTAATGTTTAGTTGGGTATGCCCCTACTGAACCCTCAAGTTTATGTCAGTGTAAAGTCCACCTAATGTCTGATTGAATCCAGTAGGCATAGTGTTCTCAGTATTGTCATAAGCAGGAATGAATAGCAGGGGGAAATAGCATGATGCCACCACCTTAATGAAGGAAAAAAATCTTGTCAGAAAAAGAAACTTCCACCATTTTTTAAAAATACCTAACACAGCTATTTGGCACTTGGGCCCTTTGTAATACTGGTCACTTCCAGAGCCATGGTTATCTCAATTATTCTGTCTCTGGAAATACAGCAGTTACCATTTACAATCTAACATGACCAACAAACTCTGCTTTATTGTCCAACAGAACTATGTCTGTGATATAATTGGTAGTAGCTAAATGGCTAGATGGGGTTCTGATCTGAAAGAATTTGTTAGCAGTAGGTGTTCGAGAACATTGCACCATTACAGTTGCTTGGCTGTATCCAACAACCTATTGCTTTTTGGAAGCTGAAGTTGACACTCCTTGTAATGACATAAACTCATTTATCCTAGGGATGTACGAAATCCCTACCTGGCTCCATGCTGGTGAATCCGTGGTGGGGGGAGAGGTGCTCCGTCCCTCTCCCCGGAATCCACTCCACTGCAGCTCCACAGAGCCACTGACCAGGGCCGGCCGCAGCTGGAGTTCCAGCCACTGCCAGGCTGCCGTGGCTGCAAATGGCAGCTGTCGTAGCGGCCGCCATTTGCATCCTTGCAGTAAGCCGTGATAGGCTACGTAAGTATTTACGTAGCCTATCATGGCAAAAGGCAGCCACGCAAATGGCAGCTGCTACACCATTTGCGTGGCTGCCTTTTGCTGTGAGAGGCTATGTAATACTTATGTAGGCTATCACGGCTTACTGCAAGGATGCAACTGGCAGCTGCCAGCAGCCCGGCAGTAGCTGGGAGACCAGCCGGAGCCGCCGCCGGAGCCACCACCAGGTACGTTCTGTCCAGGGGGATTCCACGGGGTGGCAAGTTGGGGGAGGCTGTTCCGCCACAGATTCCGGGGGGGGGGGAGGATTCTAAAGATTCTAAAGAATCCGGCCTCACTGGAGTCCGTGGCAGAATTCTCTGACATCCCTAATTTATCCTCAACAAAAGCTAAAGATGCTAACACATAGCAAGACAGCTAGGTCACCATTAGGGATGTACAGATTTTGTTAAATCTGTTCCGCTTGTGTTTCACAGATTTTCAGATGCCCTTTGTTTCGCTCATTGATGAAATCGGATTTTATGTATGAGAATTTTGTTCCTATTTGCAAATGCACACTTGTGCAAATACGCACTCGTACAAATGTGCACTTGTTGTAATGGGTATTTGTACAAATCTTCTAAACAATTTTTTTTAAAAAAACAGTCTGCAAGTCTACAGAATCCGTGTGACTCAGAAAAAGCTGGTCCGCTGCAGAATCCGTTTCAATCCAAGGCAGATTTCTCCAGCACCCCTAGTCACCATTCTGCCTTGACCTACCTACAAAACCCACTTGGGCCATATCTGAATACCAAATACATAGTGGAGGATCCACCCATTATCTCCTACCAAGATTCAAAGCAAATGTTTCTACCCCTGGTGATCTCTGAGGCTAGGGATGGGTGAACATGCAATGTTCAAACTCATTGAGTTTCCCCAATTCTTCCTTGAATAATGTGAGTGTCTTCCCTCCTTGCCCCCCCCCCCAATTGGGAAAAAGGCACATTTTTTTATTGGGGAAAAATGCACATTTTAAAAAATGTCCATTTTCCTCATCGAAAACCCACATTTCCCCGCATAGGCTTAAAGTGTGAAAATGCAGATGGGGGGGATTTGCACATTTGCAAATCCCCCCCTCCCATTGCATCCTGCTCACATTTGCATTCAGGGTTGTGAATGGGACATGTTTTCATGATTTGCAAATAGGAACCAACTTTCTCATACATCCCTATCTGAGGATTACATTTCACTTTGCCTAGCAATGACAGTTTCTTAGAGAAGTCTCCCAAGCCTTGTGCCTGATAGAAGCTCCATTGGTCTCTATGCTGCTAAAGGAGCTGATATCTGTGCATTCTTTTTGACAGGGAACAGAAAGAGCATTACATGCGGCAAGTGTGTAACTAGCTAGTATCTTCAGCAGCAACTTGGCTCCTGGAAGACAGATGGAGGATTAAAGTTAGAGCTACTGCCTGCTAGTTTCCTTTTGCTTCTTTCCTTCCTTCCTTCCTTCCTTCCTTCCTTCCTTCCTCTTCTCTGCCACTCAGCACTGCAGAAGCACATTGCCAGCCAGGCCTCATTAATCAGAAAGCAAGGGGCTTGTGAGAGGAGGGGGTCAAGTGAAGGGCTTAGAGAACTAGATTGAGCAAAGCATCGCACGGGCAATGGAGACAACATGAGCTATAGGATGATAATTAGACTGATAAGATAAAGAGAGGTCAGGAAGGTACAAAAGATGTGGGTACAAAACAAACAAGTGTGTTTGTTGTTGAGTTTCCTCTGCACTGTTCCATTTGAGACTTCAGAGGTGAAACAAGACGCTTGATTTGAGTGGGAGGCTCATTGCTAGCTTCATCACTCGAATTAAGTGGCTGCTGCAATTTCAGCTGAACCACATGCTCAGCCTCCATTTGGAGGGGCTATGGCTCAGTGGCAGAGCACATGCCTTCCATGCGAACCATCCCAGGTTCAATTTCCCACATTGCAGATTAAGGAAGGACCTCGGGTAGCAGTAGGGATAGACAGATCTGTTAATCTCAGTATCGCCGAGATAGTTGTGTTTTCTTTTTGAGATCAAGCTCATTCCACCCCATTTCCGTATGACCTTGTCATTGCTATTATTTTTAAAAATCTATGCAGAAATGTGCACCTTTTTGCATGCATTTTTCCCTAATGCAATGTTCATGTATGCATTTTTGTGTGCATTTTTAAATGTACACATTCCCCCCCAAGTACTTGACATTGCTGAATGCACTTTCCTCAAATATACACATTTCATGTGCACTTTCCCCTAATTTGCAAATGGGGGTGCACTTTTTCCCCTTGGGAAAGACAACTGTGCTGGAAAGCTTGCACAAATGTGGATTTTGGAGCGCAACTCTGTCTTGCTTCACTGAAAGGTTTGGGAGCTGCATATTGGATAAATCTGTAAATAAAGTACACCTCCACTGAGTGAATTTCTCACCCATCCCTAGGGAGCAGAGCTGGGACACACCCTTCTCTGTCTGAAACCTTGCAGAGGTGCTGCCTGTCAGAGCACACAATACTGGGCTAGGTGGACTGATCATCTGACTTAGCTTACAACAGGTTCAAATAGCATTTCAAAAGAAAGAGCTGTAGCTCAATGGCAAGACCCACATGCCTTCCATTCAGAAAATCCCTACTTCAATCCTTATTATCTCGAATTAAAAGGATCTCACCCTGGAGACCTGAAATTACTCAGAGTAAACAATAGTGTGCTGGATGGATCAATGGTCTGCTTGAGCAAAAGGATGTTTTGTATGCTTTGCTTGATCTAAGCTCTTGTTCTTCCACTTAGGCAAGGAGCGTTTTTCCTAGGGATGGCCAAAAAGTGATGTTTGAAATCACTAGCATTCTCCAGACATCATCTTGCTGCTTGTCTCATGCCTGATTCCTGTTTGCATTTGCGATCGCTGCTTGCTCCGCACAAATGGGAAAATTGCACAAATTGAACAGCAATCGAATGCAAAATCTGCACAACTTTCCCCAACTTTCCTAATTTGCACAACTTTCCTCCATAGACTAAAGCACGGCTGATTCTCTCTACAGGGGAAATTTGTGCGAATGAGGAAATTCGCACAAGATCTTATTGGGGAAGTTGCACAAATCGAATGCGGGCACATGTCTGGCAATTTGTGAACATTTTTGGTGGACATGTGCTCATGATTGTGTTTGGGGTTTGGAACAGGGCATGCCTGCATGTTTTGCGAGCAAAACCAAATTCTCATACATCCCTAGTTTCCCCCACATGTGTAATGCCATTATCATTCAAACCAATATTTAGCCCATGAAAATGGCATAGCCAGATGCAATGTGCATTATCAGGCAGGATGGAAACAACTGAACAGAGGCATGGGTGATAGCCCCAGCTTTTTGGAAGGGTTCTCAGTTAGCAGGCAAGCAAGACCTGCCTCTCGTCCAGGCTACTCCTACTTTACCTCTCCTGGTCAGCCATTCATTCAGCATATATCCTAATGGTTCTGAAAAGCGGGCAGCTCTGAGGTGCAGCAATTACATCTTCAGCAGTCTGTAACATCAAGCCTGTCATCACATTGCAGCTGCTGCATGGCATACAGGCATCTACAAGGTAGAATCCCAATCATTACGCTTGCAAGCTCTGAACGTATATAACCCAATCCCCCGCCCCCAGCTTGTGTCACTTATTCTTCTTGCTGTTGTGCATTCATCCGCTCCTGCCATATGTAGTCAAGCTTCAGGTCCCCATTCTTCAGGATCTCTTAGGGTGGTTCCAGATGAGGCTTTTATCATGCCTCATTCATGGTATTTTCTCCACACCATGCCTAATACTAGAACCAGGGCCACCCAATGAAGTTAAATGGTGTGAGATTCAGGACAAATGGAAGTACTTCTTCAGATAGCACATAGTTAAACTGATGTAGTGATGGCCATCAACTTGGACAGCTTTAAAAGGGGATTAGATAAATTCATGGATAAGAAGGCTATGAATAGCTATTACTCATGATGGCTAAATATTTCCTCCACCAGGATCAGAGGCAGTATGCCTTTGAATACTATTTGCTGTGGAACATGAGCAGAAGGATGATATTACACTCATGTCCTGCTTGTGGGCTTCCCATAGGCATCTGGTTGCCCATCATGGGAAAAGAATGGTGGACAAGATAGGCCTTTGATCTGAGCAGAAGGGCTCTTCCTGTGTTCTTATGTGCTGAGGAATGCAGCAACAGGCTGCATTCCTGAACACAGTTGAGGGGACAAAACATAACACTCACTCCATGCATTTCAGTAGCATGCACTGGAGAACTTCCCAGTAGAGAGTGTGACCTTATCACAGAATTTCAGAATTTTTTTAAAAAAACAGAACAGATGCGCAACATAAATGACACATGCTTTATTTACTTGATCTCTGAAAAACAGGAAAGGGAGAATGCTGTTCTGTTTTGCCCCAAGAACATTGCCACAGGGTGGGGGGGGGGACTTACCGAGAATAAATTTTGTGTTTCAAGTGTGTCCTGGAGAGAGCAGTATAAAAAATAATTTAGGACCAACCGTGTAATTATGTGCATTTATTCCAACCTTCCATTACTGGAGATAACAAGATGAATAGTAAAATGTGAACTTTAACAATCCTGTAATTATAGCTACTGAACCGTACATTATTGAAAGAATTGTGCACAATCCAGATGCAAAAGAATCAACTGGGTATGTAAATAGAAATGAAACTAAAATAATCAAGTGATGAAGAAGTAATGTGCAGCACTAAATAGCTCCTCAGCATCTTCCACTGCTGTGTTTTCATTTTCTAAACAAATACTCCATTTATTTATTTTTTTATCATTTTTTGCCACATGCACCATAATTATTCATTTTGTTCTGGGGGTTATAAACTGCACAGCAAAACATACCTTGATGGGTGGTGGTTACCATTCAGAATATGCTACTTCACTCTTTCTCTCACCGGGACCTGTATAATTTACATTCTTTATTTCACAGCACAATCCTATGCATGATTAGCCAAAAGTACTATTGGGATTTACTCCCTAGTAAGCAAATTTAAGTTTGCAGCCTAGCTCTCTAGGAAGATTTGACCCCTTGAAGGAACACACCAAATAAATCCAAGGCAGTATTTATTGTTGTCTTTGGAGAACTTCAGCAGTTACAATACTGTAAAGTTAAAGTAGGGATGGCGGAGAATTCCACCACGGACTCCAATGAAGACGGATTCTAAAGAATCCGGCCCCCTGGAGTCCGTGGCATAATGGCCACTCACCTCTGCCATCCTGTGAAGTTCGCGCCGGCTGGATCCTACCTGCCGCCAGCCGGGTCTGGGTCCATCCACTCACTCTGCTGCTGTCTGCTGCCGGTCTGTGGAAGCAAATGGCGTCCGGGGTAACGGACGCCATTTGCGTCCCTGCTCTTTGCTGTGATAGGTTATGTAAATCTATACATAGCCTATTGCGCGAAGGGACAGGGATGCAAATGGCGTTCACTATGCCATTTGCGTCCCTGCTCTTTGCCGTGATAGGCTATGTAAATCTTTACATAGCCTATTGCGTGAAGGGACAGGGATGCAAATGGCGTCCGCTATGCCATTTGCGTCCCTGCTCTTTGCCATGATAGGCTACGTAAAGATTTACGTAGCCTGTCATGGCAAAGAGCAGGGATGCAAGTGGCGTCCACTATGCCGGACACCATTTGCATCCACAGATGGGTAGCGGATAGAAGTCCGGCAGCGGATGGAAGTCTGGCAGCAGATGGACCCGGCTGGTGGCTCCGCAGACTCGCCACGGAGCGGAGCCGGCTGGGGAGGATTTCGGGGGGAGAAACAGATCGCCTCCCCCCCCGTGGACCCCCCAGTGAACTTGGGTGAGTGGGGTTCGTACACCCCTAAGTTAAAGTTCTTTTCCTTCTACAGCTAAGGGTAGTTGCACACTTTAAGGGATGCGAAACAGAGTAAGAGCTACAACTTAAGTATTCAGTACTTCTAGAAAACAGTGTGTCATAAAAAATAAAACTACCAGAAACAGGGGCTTTCAAATCCACAAATTAGTTTTTAAAAGGGCACAGGGCAAGTTCCGAGGAGCAACTTGCTCCATCCATCTATTGGCTCTGCTGCCAGTCTAGGAAAATAATGTTTGCAGAGGGAGACCTACTGTGGGAAGGAGCAAGAGGCTACTGCAGAATTGTGGAGAGTGACGTGCTCCTCGATCTCAGACAGAATGTGGCACAAGAGAACCCATAGGAACATAGGAAACTGCCTTATACCTCAGTATTGTCAACACTGACTGGCAGCAGTTTTCAAGGGTGAAAGGCAGAACATTTTCCAGTCCTTCCTGGAGATGCCAAGGATTAAATGTGGGACCTTCTGCTTTCAAAGCAGGTGCTCTACCACTGAGCCATGGTCAACTCACAGAAGGTCCTTCAGCTAGGGCAAGCATCACGATGAGGAGGTGGCTGGGGGCAGCCTCAGTCAGGCTATAAGGACTGCCAAGCTGGGAGAAATAGTTAAGAGTGAGACCTGTTACCTTGGGTTAATGTGGACTCTGCGGTCATGAGGGAATGGTCTCAGCATGACCAAAACCATCATGAAGCTGACTTGACCACCAGTTGTCTCATGGCATCAGGACAACTTGCTAAAAGCTGCCTCACCAAAGTCTCCATCCATATCTGACAACACAATCTCTTTGGTAGAATTATGTAGAGTGTCACTGATAGGGATGGCGGAGAATTTCTCCCCGAAACTTCGGGGGGCCGAGCGCCAATGTGTTTGGCCCCCCGAACAAGTTTCGGGGAGAAATCCTCTGCCGCCCCCCGCCCACCCCGGGACGGGACTTACCTTCCCTGAATGTCCCTCCCGGCGGCGGGTCCGGCTGGCGGTTCGTCCGGTGTTCGAGCGGGGCGGGAGCGGCAGCCGGTCTTTCGACCGGCTGCCGCCCCCGCCATTGCAATGAAAGAAAAAAAAAACAACCGTCCCCTGATAGGCTACGTGACGATTCACGTAGCCTATCATGTCTAGATTTGCAAAGTCAGCCGTGATAGGCTACGTGAATCGTCACGTAGCCTATCACGGGTGACTTTAAAAAAAAAAAGTGTGTACGGATAATGGCGGCCCCCATAGGGAGCCACCATTCCCCTTCCTTATTTGGTCGCTGTAGTCTACGTAAATGTTTACGTAGACTACGGCGAAAATAAGGGCAACGCTATTTGCGTTGCCCTTATTTTCGCCGTAGTCTACGTAAACATTGACGTAGACTACAGCAACTAAATAAGGAACGCGAATGGCGGCTCCCTATGGGGGCCGCCATTCGTGTACGCGCTTTTTTTTTTTTAAAGTCACCCGTGATAGGCTACGTGACGATTCACGTAGCCTATCACGGCTGACTTTCCAGATCTAGCCGTGATAGGCTACGTGAATCGTCACGTAGCCTATCAGGGGACGTTGTTTTTTTTTTTTTACTTTCATGTTCGCGGCCAGGCGTGGCGGGAAGCCTCCTCCCCGGCCTGAATTTCGGCCGGGCGAGGCGGGAAGCCTCCCCCCCCGGCCTGAATTTCGGCCGGGCGAGGCGGGAAGCCTCCCCCCCCTGGCCTGAACTTCGCGGGGGGAGCAGCGAAGCGCTCCCCCCCCACCGCGAACAAGCTGCGAGAAAAGGTAAGTGACTTTCGTCCACCCCTAGTCACTGAAAACCGAGAGACTGGGCATCAACAAATAGCTGGGATATTGCCCCGTGCGCTTCTTCCATTTCCAGCTACTCCATTGCACACAGTATTGCCCTGGCTGTGGGCCTCAGCCTCTTAGTTCAGAGGTGCTAAGATAGTGATAAATCAGACCCAGGTTTACTTACAAGGAGTACTTTATTGAGTAACTTATAGCACACAGGCGTACCCAATGGTTGGATCAGACAGCTTCTCTGAATCCAGAGCCATGGGGTACAATGGGTTTTATACCATACATGTTAGCAATGAGGCAGCATAACAACAGCAAGCACCCCCTAGTGTTCATTCCCAGCATAGATTCACAGTGCTTGGTTCCCAGCACAGCCACTTGTAAACAAACTTCACTTCCCAGGCACATCTTGATTAGATACTCTACTCATTCGTATGGAATGTGCCGAGTAGGGATGGCGGAGAATTTCTCCCCGAAACTTCGGGGGGCCGAGCGCCAACGTGTTCGGCCCCCCGAACAAGTTTCGGGGAGAAATCCTCCGCACCCCCCCCGCCCCCGCACCCCCCCCCCGGGACGGGACTTACCTTCCCTGAATGTCCCTCCCGGCGGCGGGTCCGGCTGGCGGTTCGTCCGGTGTTCGAGCGGGGCAGGAGCGGCAGCCAGTCTTTCGACCGGCTGCCGCCCCCGCCATTGCAATGAAAGAAAAAAAAAACAAAACATCCCGATAGGCTACGTGACGATTCACGTAGCCTATCACAGCTAGATTTGCAAAGTCAGCCGTGATAGGCTACGTGAATCGTCACGTAGCCTATCACGGGTGACTTAAAAAAAAAAAAAAGTGTGTACGGATAATGGCGGCCCCCATAGGGAGCCGCCATTCGCGTTCCTTATTTGGTCGCTGTAGTCTACGTCAATGTTTACATAGACTACGGCGAAAATAAGGGCAACGCTATTTGCGTTGCCCTTATTTTCGCCGTAGTCTACGTAAACATTGACGTAGACTACAGCAACTAAATAAGGAACGCGAATGGCGGCTCCCTATGGGGGCCGCCATTCGCGTACGCGCTTTTTTTTTTTTAAGTCACCCGTGATAGGCTACGTGACGATTCACGTAGCCTATCATGGCTGACTTTCCAGATCTAGCCGTGATAGGCTACGTGAATCGTCACGTAGCCTATCAGGGGACTTTTTTTTTTTTTTTGTTACTTTCGTGTTCGCGGCCGGGCGAGGCGGGAAGCCTCCTCCCTGGCCTGAATTTCGGCCGGGCGAGGCGGGAAGCCTCCCCCTCCGGCCTGAATTTCGGCCGGGCGAGGCGGGAAGCCTCCCCCCCGGCCTGAACTTCGCGGGGGGAGCAGCGAAGCGCTCCCCCCCACCGCGAAAAACCTGCGAGAAAAGGTAAGTGACTTTCGTTCACCCCTAGTGCCGAGGCCACTATCGGCCTTTTGACTCATCTTTACATGCTCAGAGGCTTACTAGCAAAGGAAATTACACCAATAATGAACTTAAGCAAGCATTATGGATCTCTAGGCCCCTCTAACACTACAAATGACTTGGCTACGCTCCTGGGGCCAATACATACACTCACAACACATTCTACCAATTTCAAACCCAAGCAAACTATTTTTAATTCTATAACAAGGCAGAACTCACTCTATAGCCCTAATTATGTTTGAGCAAATATCATTGCTTCCCCTGATCATTATGAATGGCCTTCTCAATCTCCATAATAATGCTTTCATGTAAAGGATCATTTGCAAAGAATGCATGTCCAGACAATAGTCTGAAAGCACACCATACAGTTATGACCTGCTAAAGCTAAGAAAGTCCCAGCCCCATTGATGATGGCACAACAAACTCACCAGGAGACCTATGTAACGGCCAGACTAGACAAGATGTCAGAGTTGTGTGAATGTCATTCAGCCTGTGCTGAGCCAGTTATGTGCTTATGCAGCCATGTGCTGAAGTTTGTTTTTGGTGTAATGTTGCAAATTGGGCCTAGGTATGGGTTACTAGTCATAAGCCAAATTTAGAGGTCTTGCTCATCCCAGTCTTTCTCATCAACATGTAGGGGTGCAATTGTGCCATCATTAATGCATGAGCAAGTCCTGAGTCAACTGGACTGTTGAATGAATAAACAAGTGCAGGAATTGGATTACAATCAAAGGTAGCAGCAGCCAAAACTCTCTCCCATTTGAAATTTTTTTAAAAAAATACTCCAGGACCAAAGATAAAAACGTTTGCATCACTGGAATAAAACAGAACAAAGCACTGTGCATGCTGTGATCATCCTTATTTTCACACTGCCATCAGCAAACATGGTTCACATGCTTGACAGGACCCTGCCCCAAGCAGCCTACAATCTACATTTTGATTGTGTGGAAGAAGAAAAAAGAGGGAAGGGAGGGAGAGGCAAATGGCCACATGTAGAAAATGCAGCTACAGAAACTTAGGCTCCTTTTCACTCGGGACTGAGGAGTAAGAAGCTGAGCCACACTACAGCTACAGATGCTGGAGAAATTCAAGATGGATTAAAATGAGCTCGGATTTCTAAGAATCTGACCTGTGGAATCTGCTGCGGAGTGACCCCCTCAGGCCGCGCGGAGTCTGTGGACTTTCGGGTGATTTTTTATTATTATTTTCTTGAAATTTACGCATATAAATCTGTAGGAAAATACATATGTTTCTGCTGAGGAAACATTGAATGGAATGGTGGACAGTACACTAAATGTTATGTATGGAGGTAAATTATGGAAATACTTACGTAAATATTGACATAATTATTTGTGTATTTTTCCGCATGATAGGAAAAAAAATTTGCATCTGTCGGTGGGCAGATGACGGAACAAAAGGTGCCTGACAATTCGCAAAACACAGACAGAGCGGATCACACAGTCCGTACATCCCTAACTAGATAATCCAAGCAGAAGTTACACAGAAAGAAAGAGAGGGGGCAAGGCAATTGGAGGTATGTATGCAAAAGAAAGTGATAATACGAACAAAGGCATCTCAGCAGGCACTTTGCAAATCTGTGCTGAAATCACAGTTTTGGTGCTTCAGTGGGAGGAGACTAAGCAAACGGCAAAACCTTTTCCCAAGCTCCTGTTTACGTCGATGGATAAACAAACTTGGATTAAGAGAGGATGGGCGGGGGAGACAGACAGACAGAGAGAGAGAGAAATCTGAGATGTCAGCATACTTCAAAAGCAGTACATTTTACTCAGTACATTTTCTATTAGCTGGATTGCTCCTAGCACTCTCTTGTATTTTCTTCACTGACTTTCCTTGTACAGTTGCAAAATGCTCTTCCCCAATTACACCCGACGCTGTTATTGTGCAATTTTCTGCATGGAAACCCCAAACTGAAGAATCCTGCTTCAGTCATCCTCCTTTACTTTCTCCCTTTCCTCATCTTCCAGCAAATCAGACAGGTGGGTTTTCAACTGGAAGTTCAAGGTCCCACGGGAGATCAAAAACTCCAGGAGCCCACCCTTTCACGAAGAATGGGGATCAAGCTTTATTTTTTTGGTAACAACTGAACCTGATGCTTACCTTAGGGGGGGAAAGACAATATAAATTGCTGCAGAGTCATAAAACCGTGTGAAATTTACACAGGTAAAAGTACAACAACAGACAACCAAGCACAACCCAACTATATTTTGGTTAGGCACCTATTTCAACCACAATTCCATGAAAACCTTCCTGAATCATATGATTGTTGGGCTGTCCTTTCCTTCATGTTTCATTTGTAACCTTTCTAGCTGATCCCAGAGATTGTGCCTCGTACACTAGTGGTTTTCAATGTGGTCTCTACTAGAACTGTGTACACAAATCGCCTCTCAAAATTCTCCAGTGTATTTGTGGGAGGAGAAATGGGGGGGGGGACAATTTCACCAAATTTCTCCTAGAGGATGAGAAATTCTCCAACAGTTTCTCACCGACAGGGCTCACTATTGGCAGGGGCTGTAGCACAGGTTATTTTTTTTCCTGAGGGTTTTTGCTGTATTGCACTGCTTCTGTAAGTGGCAACAGCATCAGGTGTGAAGCTTCCACTTTCTTGAGGCAGAATTTTGAATTTCTTTGGTGGTATTTTTGAGCTTACCCAATCACCGAGAGGTGGCCGAGGGTGTTGTGTGTGTTTTCTCTCTCTGTGACACATCTTTTCATTGCTCTGCAGCCTCCCAGGCCACTGGCACTTCTTGAACAGATAAAGCCCCATGAGAGGAATTGCCTCACAATGTCTTCCTCATGATGGTTTTGACTGAAGTGTGGGGAGCTGAGGAGGCTACAGGCTGCCACAGAGATTACTGTACAATGTCTGACAGGACACTCATGCACACTCCTCAGCCACCTCACAAGTAAGGTAAGCCTAAGAACCCCAAACCCAACCCATGAGAATTTCTCCTCCTTTAAATTTCTATTTGAACGCAGTTTCTTTTCTATCAGATTGAATGAGAATGGTCCAAAAAAGGGGGAGAAATTTTCGGCACAGCACTAGCCTCTACTTAGCTGTGGCTGCAGGTGCAACCAAACAGCATGCCTGGTGGACCTAAGTAAAAAGAACACCTTCCATCTGTGGCAGCTGCAGTTTTGAAACTGGAGTCTTTGCACAGCGGCAATGTGGAAAATTGTGCCCCCTCGCTCAAACCCTGTTTTCTCCAATCAATTGTTCTGTGGGAAATTAGAGAAAAGGGCTTGTGGGAAGGGCGCACTGGGTGCATTTGCAAAAAAGGACCATAAGCAATGCATGTTGTTGTTGCAGCTGCTGTTCACTTTGGATGGAAGATGACATGAAACATCCAAGGGCTCTCAGGTCCTGTCAGGGCTTGTCCACAATGCATCTTTCTTACACATTTGATCAAACATGTGGATATAGTATTGGGAGAAAGTCAGCTTGCCCCTTCACAATGTGCATGCTTTGGGATGACATGGACACCTAAGTGTTTAGAACCCAAAGACATATAGGCCTGAACTGCACAATCTATATACTCCACTTTGTGGCATACACATCACATGGTCAGGACCTACAAGCTCTGGGCTGTATGAACATATGCTCTTGTACAAATGTGACACCCAATGTGTGGACATGAGGCCAGAGTTGGAACAAGTCAGCATGATCCCTGTGGTCTCTCAAACAGGTTCATAGGATATATGTGCCTCCATTTCACAACGATGGTATTGATGCCATGTTGTCATTCTGAACTGGAGCTGAAGTGGGACATCCAGGTAGCAGATGGGATTTATTGCTGGAATAATTGTACTACTACACTGTCTGGCCAAGATTAGGTACAAAGTAAGCGTGGGATTCAGCCATTTCACAATGTTTTCTAGTAGACAATGTAACTCACAACTCATCTTCCCATGGCAGTAGTAGTGGTGCAGACATAGTTGGAAACAGAAGTGCCAAAATGGAGGGCTGGGACTCACAAGTTGTTTGTTTTTAAGTGCCTGTACGTAGTGGTCACAAGGGTCAGTGAAACAGGAGGATCAAAAAGAGTTGGGATCAACCATGGAGGCCCTAAAGAAAGACAGTAAGTAAAAGGTTGGGGGAACCACTGATGAACCAGCCTCATCCTGGACATCATTGCAGCATGGTTATGCATTCTTGAACCAATAGATCTAGTTGGTGGTGTGATGTGGGGGATAACATTAGCCACCCCAGTTGAGAGAGTGGTGGTTTTGCACTAGGTCAAAATTCTAGGTTGGCAATAGTGAGTAAGGATGATGAAGGTTGTCTCTCTTTCCTTCTCCCACCTGTTAAAAACCCGAGGGGGTCTGACATAATCAATGGCCTACTTTTTTGCTGAATATAATGGTTATGGCAATTGCTGCATGCTGACCCATATGAACTTTTGTCTTGTGTTGTATATTATGGGAGTTAAGCATCTCCCATTATAAGCAGCACTGAGAAGGGCAGGGGGAGTGTAATATTATTCTTAAGACTAAGTAGACTTTGAAACTAGAGCAGTCAACCTAGCTGCACCATCTGGACATTTGCAGGATGGGTTTAATAATATTTATTCATTCATTACATTTTTATACTGCCCAATAGCCATGGCTCTCTGGGCAGTTCACAATTAAAACCATAAATATAACTTAACAAGACATAATAGAAAACCTTTAAAAGTCACTGCCTTGTTGCGGTGAAGGGGTTTGCGTAACTCAGTGAAGTCATAAGCTATGCCGTGCAGGGCCACCCAAGATGGACAGGTCATGGCAGAGAGTTCTGACAAAATGTGGTCCACTGGAGAAGGAAATGGCAACCCACTCCAGTATTCTTGCCAAGAAAACCCCATGGAATGTATCACAAGGCTAAAAGAGATGACGCCGGAAGATGAGCCCCTCAGGTCGGAAGGTGTCCAATATACTACTGGGGAAGAGCAGAGGGAATTTCCAAGTAGCGCCAGAAAGAGTGAAGTGGCTGGGCCAAAGCCAAAACGACACTCAGCTGTGGATGTGTCTGGTGATGAAAAGAAAATCCGATGCTGTAAAGAACAATATGGTTTAGGAACCTGGAATGTAAGGTCAATGAATCAAGGTAAGCTGGAGGTGGTCAAACATGAGATGGCAAGATTGAACATCGACATCTTGGGAATCAGCGAACTAAAATGGACAAGCATGGGCGAATTTAATTTAGGTGACCATCATATCTACTACTGTGGGCAAGAATCCCTTAGAAGAAATAGAGTAGCACTCATAGTCAACAAAAGGGTGAGAAAAGCAGTACTGGGGTACAATCTCCAAAACGATAGAATGATCCCAGTACGAATCTAAGGAAAACCATTCAGCATCACAGTAATTCAAGTCTATGCCCCAACTACTGAGGCCAAAGAAGCTGAGGTTGATCGGTTCTATGAAGACCTACAACACTTTCTAGAACTAACACCAAAAAAAGATGTCCTCTTCATCATAGGGGATTGGAATGCTAAAGTAGGAAGTCAAGAAATCACCAGGATAACAGGCAAGCATGGCCTTGGTGTACAAAATGAAGCAGGACAAAGGCTAATAGAGTTTTGCCAAGAGAACACGCTGATCATAGCAAACACTCTTTTCCAACAGCATAAGAGGCGATTCTACACATGGACATCACCAGATGGTCAATATCGAAATCAGATTGATTATGTCCTTTGCAGCCAAAGATGGAGAAGCTCTATACAGTCAGTAAAAACAAGACCTGGAGCTGACTGTGGCTCATATCATGAGCTTCTTGTTGCAAAATTTTGGCTTAAATTGAAGAACGTAGGGAAAACCACTAAACCATTCAGGTATGACCTAAATCATATCCCTTATGAATATACAGTGGAGGTGAGGAATAGATTTAAGGGATTAGACCTGATAGACAGAGTGCCTGAGAAACTATGGACGGAGGTCCGTAACATTGTTCAGGAGGCAGCAACTCAATCCATCCCAAAGAAAAAGAAATGCAAGAAAGCCAAGTGGCTGTCTGATGAGGCTTTACAAGTAGCTGAGGAAAGAAGGGAAGCAAAAAGCAAGGGAGAAAGGGGAAGATATATCCAACTGAATGCAGAGTTCCAGAGAATAGCAAGGAGAGACAAGAAGGCCTTTTAAAATGAACAATGCAAAGAAATCGAGGAAAACAACAGAATGGGAAAGACTAGAGATCTCTTCAAGAAAATTGGAGATCTCAAGGGAACGTTTTGTGCAAAGACGGGCATGATAAAGGACAAAGAAGGCAGGGACCTAACAGAAGCAGATGAAATTAAGAAGAGGTGGAAAGAATACACAGAAGAACTCTACAGGAAAGATCTGAATGTCCCTGACAGCCATGATAGTGCGGTCACTGAACTTGAGCCGGACTAACAACAAAGCTAGTGGAGATGACAGTATAGCCAGCTGAGCTATATAAAATCCTAAAAGATGATGCTGTTAAAGTGCTACACTCAGTATGCCAACACATTTGGAACACTCAACAGTGGCCACAAGACTGGAAAAGGTCAGTTTACATTCCAATTCCAAAGAGGGGCAATGCCAAAGAGTGTTCAAACTACCGCACAATTGCACTCATTTCACATGCCAGCAAGGTGATGCTCAAAATCCTACAAGCTAGGCTTCAGCAGTATGCGAACCGAGAACTACTGGAAGTACAAGCTGGGTTTCGAAGAGGCAGAGGAACTAGAGATCAAATCGCCAGCTTTCGCTGGATCATGGAGAAAGCAAGAGAATTCCAGAAAAATGTCTATTTCTGCTTCATTGACTATGCTAAAGCCTTTGATTGTGTGGATCACAACAAAATCTGGCAAATTCTAAAAGAGATGGGGGTACCAGACCACCTTACCTGTCTCCTGAGAAACCTGTACGAGGGTCAAGAAGCAACAGTAAAAACCAGACATGGAACAACCGATTGGTTCAAAACTGGGTAAGGAGTACGACAAGGTTGTATATTGTCACCCTGCTTATTTAACTTATATGCAGAGTACATCATGAGAAATGCCGGGTTGGATGAATCACAGGTCGGAATTAAGATTGCCAGGAGAATTATCAACAACCTCAGATATGCAGATGATACCACCCTAGTGGCAGAAAGCGAAGAGGATCTAAAGAGCCTCTTGTTGAGGGTGAAAGAGGAGAGTGCAAAAGCTGGTTTGAAACTCAACATTAAAAAAACTAAGATCATGGCATCTGGCCCCATCACTTCCTGGCATAAGGAAGGGGAAGAAATGGAAGCAGTGACAGATTTTATTTTCTTGGGATCCAAGATCACTGCAGATGGTGACTGTAGCCATGAAATTAAAAGACGCTTGCTCCTTGGGAGGAAAGCTATGGCCAACCTAGACAGCATAGTAAGAAGCAGAGACATCACCTTGCCGACAAAGGTCCGTCTAATCAAAGCTATGGTTTTCCCAGTAGTAACATATGGCTGTGGGAGCTGGACTATAAGGAAGGCTGAGTGCCAAAGAATTGATGCTTTCGAGCTGTGGTGCTGGAGAAGACTCTTACGAGTCCCCTGGACTGCAAGGAGGTCAAATCAGTCCATCCTAAAGGAAATCAACCCTGAGTGCTCATTGGAAGGACAGATACTGAAGCTGAAGCTCAAATATTTTGGCCACCTAATGCGAAGAGAAAACTCTCTGGAAAAGACCCTGATGCTGGGAAAGACTGAAGGCAAAAGGAGAAGGGGACGGCAGAGGATGAGATGGCTAGATAGCATCACTGATGCAATGAATATGGACTTGAGCACACTCCGGGAGAGAGCGGAGGACAGGAAGGCTTGGCGTGCTATGGTCGATGGGGTCACGAAGAGTCAGACACGACTGAACAACAACAACAACAACAACCACATAAAACCAAAGTAAAACACAGCGGCAGTTACAGCCCAGGGAAAGCCTGTGTGAAAAGGTATGTTTTCAGGAGGCATTTAAAAGATGTTCCATTTTCTGCCTCCTGAACTGTACGAGGGAGGGTATTCCAGAGGTTTCATGCCACTACAGAGAAGGCTCACAATCAAGGTTCTTCATGGCAACATTCTGTTCATTTTGGAATGACCAGCAAGATCTTCTCTGAAGATCTTAAATGTCATCTGGGTATATATAGTAGGTAAGAAAGCTACTATTCCCAGCTTGTACTGGAATAGGGTCACCTGGCTCATGTTTTATTTTAATAGGGAGGCTAGTGGTTCTTCCCCTATCCAGTCTGATACAGGAGAGTGGGGGAGCACACTTCTTGGCAAGAAGGATCTCTACTTCCAATATTCTCTTTTGGGCTCCACAAAGTCTCCTGAGCTTCATCCTGGACAACATTGAATCATGGGTCCTTCCTTTGGTCTGGGACCCCTGATGTTGTCAGCTAGCACAATGGCTGCCCTCACTCTGCCCATATTTTGTTCCCAAACTGCCTCTGTGTAAGGTGGTATGCTATCAGGGGACTTTTGATGGCTTCTGGTAGACAATTTTCTCCGGGCTGAAGCTGTCCTTCTTCATCAGGTCAAACTTATGTTCACTTCCCTAGCCACCATCCAAAATGTACCAAATCCAGTTTTTGATGGATATTATCCAGGGAGCTCAACACATGATGAAAACCAAGTTCCACATGATTCACAAGGCAAGATTGTAAATATTCAACCCATGAAGGGGGAAAGAGTTGTGTGAATCCTTTCTCAACTTTTGGCATTCTAGGGTTGTTGTTTTCTTAATAGTTTACCACCATGCTAGACTGTGTTGTATTCCTGGTGGTGTACTACTGATTAAAAAACTTGACTACTCTTGTGCTCCTAAAGATCCCATTCTAAATAAATATTGTGCACTATGTGCACTACACTAGATGGTTATGCTGAAGGATAGCATCAGTATGTTATAATCTTTCAGGCAAATTATTTTCCAAAAATCAGCCTGGACATTAACTTCTGACAGGAAGCATTGCATTTAGGCACCTTTGGACTTTATGGGAATTACACACTCCTTTCTTACATTGATTGATGTAAAGTGGAGAGAGACCAATGTCCCCAAAGTCAAAGGCAATTAAAAATAAGCCAGGTGCTAAGCCATTAAGCACAAAATGAAAAAAAAGTAAAGGATATTTGTTTTTATCTAACATGCCCAAATATGAGCTTTAATAAGGCATATAAATTACAGCCCTAGTAATTTTAATCAGCCAATAAATAACTGAACAAATAAAATCCCTTGCTTTGGCTCTATCCCCATCAGCACAAATAAAACATATAATTAAAGTTGCATGCACAACACAGTTGGTTTTAAAGCATAGGAAATTCACTTGTTTGCTTAACACTGTAGCATTTTCCACTGCACTAGAAATCCACTAAATACAACTCTCAATGCTGTCAAAGTTAGGAAAGTCAATGACTTTCATCTTTAAAACAAACAAAACTAAAACAAAACCTCTTGCCTGGATGTGCATGCTTTCTTCTCATACCACAGGAAATGATGCACACAACTGATATTGCAGAACTGCAGTGTCAGTAGCCCCTGGGGAAACTATATTTTCCAAGGGCGACTTTTGCCCTGGCCCAGTGCCACAGCAATGTGCCAAGATGCCTGAGAGACCTCCATCTCTCCTTCTCCCCATAGTGGGATGAGAACACTGCTGCTGCTCCCATGGGCCTAGTCAAGTCAGTTTGGATTTATGGGGGGATGGGGTGGGTTGGGAGATCAGGAGCTGATGAGTGGTGGGTGACATCTGAGTTGATTTGGAAGATAAGCTGAGTAATTTCTAATTGGGGGGGGAGTAGCAGTTTATTTACATGTCTATCCCACTTTTCTAGTTTATTTTTTCCTTTTAACCTCTCAAAAGCAATCAGTATGGATTCCATGGGCTATTGGGAATCCTATGAGTTACTCTTGGCCTTGGAAAGTTCTGACAGCCATAGACCTTTGGAAAGTTTGTTTGCCTAGGGGCATTGCAGCTGCATATATTTGCCCTTGTGAGAAGAACTGCTTGTCTTTTCCCTTGCCAGTCACTTTCACCCCTGAAACCCATCCCCTCCCAGTTGCTTTCACCCCTGCCAGTATTCTGGACTCACTTTATCATTTACCATGCTAACAGAGGTCTGGAACCCTAGATGGTAAAAGCAGATGGGAGAAAGGGATTTTCAAGGCGAAAACACTCCCTTTCCTCCTTTCCCTGCCTTGATGCAAATCCCCCTCTCCCCTGGTCACACTGAGAAGGGGCCTAGGGGGCTCATTAACCCAGGGCTGCAGCATAACATACAGCACATCCCCAAACTATCTGTTTCTAGAATGTGTTCCTATGTACATATATCCATGTGGACATAATACATCAATTATGCTTAGGCTGGAAACCTGTGTCTGGGTGAACCACTGCAGGCCATGGTGGGGGAAGGCATCATGTAACTGAACACTCCTTCATATAACAAAGGAAAATCCCTGCATACACAAAACTAGAAGTCAGGGCGAAGAGTTTTTGCCTAGCCTTACTGCTCACATGCTAGTTTTCTATATATTGCAGGGATGGGGAAGATGTGCCCATCCAGATGTTGGTGGACTGCAATTCCCATCAGCCCTAGCCAGCATAGCCACTGGTAAGGGGTAACAGGAGTTGCAGTCCTACAACATCTGGAGGGCTACACATTCCCCATCTCTGAAATATAGCAAAATCCCCTCCCCACCACAGGAAAGTATTTTATCATGTAAGCGCCCCACATCAGAAGTGGTATAACCCACCAAATTGCGAACTAGCCACAAATGTCTAAATATTCCGGAGGTCATCCAGGTCATAAACAGGACAGAAGGTGAGTTTACCAAAACACAACAAGTAATGAAAAGACATCCATCTATGCACACCATTGAAGTCATACTTTCTAGCTGTAGCATATAGCACTCGCTGACAATGTGGTACAGCAAAACCCTTCTGACACGTTATTTCTTTCCACAGGCAAAAAAGTAGATGCCAAGGTAAGAGATGTTAGTGTGCTGTATCAACATTTCCCTGTAGCCACAGAACCCATTATCAGCACAGATAAACCTCTGCCAGGATAAACATCTTATCAGGATACAGGCCAAGAGTGGTTTCAATTTGTGATAGATTTAACAGATTTAAATTGATGCTAATTCCCTAAAGCAATTGAAAATGCACACACTCACACACAGGGGTGCGGTCATACAAACCTTGTGAAAGATGGAATCAGGCTATCCTGTCCTCCTCTCCACTCATGCTGTCAGGGAAACAATAAGCCTTTGGAGTGGTCGCTTTTAAAGGCATGCTTTACTTTTGCTCATTTAAAACTGAAAACACATATACATGAATGCCATGTGAACTGCACATGCACGCACATGAATGCACTATCTTGTCCTCAGAATGAAGAACTCAAGGCAGTGGAAATTCTTTCCAATCAACCCCTCTGTGGTGAGTGCACAGCAGCTACTGCTGATAGCCTCCTTCCTTGCCCTTGAGGTACAGCCACTTCGGAGCGGCAGAAGCAGCAGCTGTTGACACTGACTGATCTGAGCCCGGCCAACAGTTCCCAGACTGCAGTGGGGAAGACATCACTAATTAGAGAGTTTTATTTACTTAGGGGACTCTCAGGAGTTACCAAGAGGGAAACAGGCTGATTAGTGGGAGAGACTTCCTGCTAGTAAGTTCTACCAGACAGCTGCATTGCCTCAAAAGAGAGAAAGAGGAGAGAGAAAATGTGACAATTTGCAATGTTTTGATCATTTTAAAACGAGTAGTAGACCAAAGCCACTGCTAAACTCCAGCCAATTCACTGTAACAGTCTCATGCTGAGTACACTGATAACACACAGGGCCAGCCCTGCCATTAGGCAAACAGGCTTCTTCGAGGAGGTGTTCCATAAACAGGAGGCTATCAAAGAAAAGGCCCATTCCCATACTGACACCCCCTGAGCTTCTCTTGGGGGGGCAGATACAGAGAAGGGCCTCTAAAGCTGACCTCAGGGACTGGGTAGGTTCATACAAGGTGAGGCAGTCCTTGAGGTACTGGGGTCCTGACCCAGGTAGGGCTTTATAGATTAAAACCAGCACTTTGCATTTGGCCCAGAAACAAATTGGAAACCAATGCAGGTGAGCCAGGGCTAGATCTACACTAGTGCTGTTTATTAGTATTGAAGTGCCCCGATAACAGTTGGGGTACATTATGCATTTCTTATACTGCTTTTCTAGTGTTATTTCCTGTTTTTTATTCCATATTATACCACAAAATACCACAACAGACATCATTTTGTGTGCTACCAGGTATACATGCGCAAGAGGGATACAGCATCACTATGATGGGATTGTATTGATATGGCAGAAGGTGTAGATCTGACCCAGGACTGGTCTTATATGTTCACATGGCTTAGTCCCAGTCAACAACCTGGCTGCAAAATTCTGCACTAGCTGCAGTTTCTGAATCATCTTCAAAGGCAGCCCAACATACAAGACATTGCACTAATCTAACCTAGAGATTACTAGAGCATAGAGTACTGATGCTAGGTTATCCTCATCCCAATAGGGCTGCAACTGTCAACAGAAGCTGGGAGAAGGCACTCTGTGCCATGGAGGCCAGCTGAACGTCCAGTGACAGTGATGGATCCAGAAATACCCCAAGCTGAGCACCTGCTCCTTCAGGGGGAATGTGACCCCATCTACACCTGGTTGCACTTCCTTATCCAAACAGAGGAACCACCCACCAGCAGAGCCTCCGTTTTGCCTGGATTATAGTAATTATTTCTAAACTTGCATCTATTCATATAAATTAGCACACTGAATTTTTGTGCAACCCCTTTTGTGTCCTCTTTTGTCTTCATTTTTTGGGCCATATGTAACTGGTCATCCCAGTCATTTGCTGTTCTGTCTCAGGTAGCAAAATGTCTTGGGTCTGCCCCAATAATTCAAGAGTTTGATTTCCCAATGGGATTAAAATTAAAATGCCATAGATACCCATAGCCTACCCTTTCCCTACCTGGTGTCCTCCAGATATGTTGGACTGAAACCCCCATCATTCCTAGCCAGCAGTCCATTACTATGCTGCCTATGAATGATGGGAGTTGGAGTCCAACACATCTGGAGGGTACCAGGTTGGAGAACTGTAGCCAACAGTTGCCTTATAGGGTCCATTTTTGATACTTTGCATTAGTTGGCATGTGGGCAGGGGCTGGGGGGATCACACTGCTTCATCTGTGAGAGGCTGGTAGATAGATGGTCTTGCTTTCCAGTAGGCAGTGAGGGTAGATGGCCATTAACCTTTGCAGTCTGTTGGGATGGTGAGCCTAGTATAGCATCAAAGGCCTCAAGGCCTATATCGCCCTATACACTGTTTTTGCTCAGACAAAAGGCTGACATAAAATGGAGATGGGAGCATGAACTCTAGAAACCAGCACATAAAAACAGCAAGTGGCAAATAGCCAGAGCTCAGCAACAGAAAACTTAAAAACAGAATACAGTTCCATCCTGTGAGGTCCAATAAGTTATGTCAATTGGCAAAAGAAATTGGAACACAAACAGTGTTTCAATTAATGAACAGCACTAACATAAGGGATGGTTAGGGCTGGCTGAAGACCAGCCTGGAACTGCTTGCCTGGGGAAAAGGACAAGATGGTCCTCCCACCTCATCTTTCCACAGCTCTGTCCTCCAACACCTCTCCACCCCTCTCTGACCCCCAGCATCTGCCATCTGAGGTGACTGCCTAGGAATGTTGTAATTATGCATCAAGAAATAAAGACAAATGAGCTTGGAGTCCTTGCTCCACTCTCTGCATGGACCAGACAGACAAATAGTCGGATATGCTAGACATCTTCCTAGCTGCATTGCAATGTTACATGTTACATATACTAATTCTGTAACATATGCCCGTTGTTGTAAGACAGCAGTGGGGAACCTCAGGCCCAGGGGGTAAATCTGGCCCTCCTGGGGCTCCAATCTGGCCTTCTGGGGTTCCCCAGTTGGCCATGCCTCCTTCCCCTGGCCCCACTGCCTTTCCCCCAACTACCCCAACTTGTTTGGTGGTTTCCCAACTCCTGTGAAGTTTTTCCCCATTCTAAATAGTTGAAATGCCTCTCCTAAGGCTTAGTTACTGGCTGTAAGAACTTAAAACTACAACGTGCTGGTATTTTTTGGATTTTGGGCCCCACCCCTTTTGTCCTTGGCCCAGAACCTTTGCCTTTGGTTCCACCCTCCACTGGAATGCAGTGCCTGAAAGCTTCTCCAAAATGGAATCTGGCCCTTGGGCTTAAAGAGGTTCCCCACCCTTGATGTATGATATCAAGTGGCCTGAATTCTCTTTCTATTCACTGGATTTTGAATAAATGGGATTTCACAAACCGCTGCCAATTCTAACAAGATTATCCTCTCTCATAATACTAGAACCTGGGATCATCAAGTGAAGCTGATTGGTGGGAGATTCAGGACAGAGAAAAGGACTTTTTTCACACAGCACATTGAACTCATGTCCTACTTGTGGACTTCCCATAGGCAGCTAGTTGGCCTCTCTGTGAACAGAATGCTGAACTAGATAGTCCTTTGATCTGATCCAACATGGCTCTTTTTATGTTCTTAAGCCACAATGAAGCCATTTAGGGCACAATCCTATTGAGATAGATGTCAGCCTCCAAACCCAGAGGCTGACATCTGGTTTCGAATGCTATATTTTCCTTATACTGTGCATTACCTCTTTCAGATCTGTCATAATTCAGTGACACAGCACATGCCTCTATATACTAGTTGCTGGGGAACATGGGTGGGAAGGCGCTGTTGCCCTCATGTCCTGCTTGTGGGTTTCCCATGGGCAGCTGGTTGGCCACTATGTGGACAGAATGCTGGACAAGATGGACCCTTGGCTTGATCCAGCATGGCTCTTATGTTCTTATCCTTCATGAACAAGGCTGTCTGAAAAAGTAGGAAGACTTTCCTCAAGTCTGATGAAATGGTTGTGTACATCACTCTCTGGTTGGTCAGTCCCATTTATAGCTGAAAATACAGCAGCTCATCTAGTTTCCCAGAAGGTGGTTTCCACCCAAAGGGAAAATGATGCTAAGATATTTCATTTCTATATGCTCTATATTAGTAAGAACTTTAAAATAGAAAGAAGAATCATGTGCTGTAGAACAGCTACTCTAGCACTACATAAGGGCAAAGAATTCCGTAAATGAATGCAGGCACTTGGCGCTTTCAACTGCAGGAACTAATACAAATGTTATTCAATTTGCCGCATCTGACTCTCCCATTGAGGCTAATGCTATTCAAAGAGAGTTATTCCTTCAATACAAGTGGTTATTTAATACAAGGACACATGTATAAAGATGCCGTTTTAGATGCATATTAGCATTTTATGGAATTGTGGTGTTACCTTTTATTTTAAAGCCCCCTAAATACCTCCCATTTAAATGCTGATTGTGTGTGGTCCCGTCAGGGACTCCAAGAAATGCATTTTCCATTGTTTGCTTTACGCATGTATTTCAGTGATGACTTAAGGCAAAAAAGAAGGCTTGGGAATGAAATAATTAACCTACTACAATACCCTCATAAGGGAAAAGTGGCCATGCAGCTAAGAAGAAGGGCTGAGTATGCAGCAGGAAATGGGAACAGATTCAAATGTTGAAGCTTATCCAAGTGCTATAATAAATATAGCCTCTACCAGGCTACAAATAGTACAGATTAAAACCTAAAATGCCCCTAAAGGCTGGGCTACTTTGCTTAACCTACTTGAGGCTTGCAGTCTTTGCATCCATCATTGTCTGTTCGTACTATAGTGAAGCTGGAGGAAATGTCTTTTTCATGTACTTATTTTTTCTCTCTCTCTTCAAAGGTAGGGAAATACTTTTCCAATGCAGCCTTAGTCATTCCTATATATTTTCAACTAGTTGTGCAAGAATGTGGATCAGGATGTGCATTTAAATGGAGATAGAGATGTGTATTTGAATGTGCATCCCACACTAAAAGAAATCCAGTGTGGACAGACAGCATCCACACCCAGTTATGCATTTGGATGCTTCTCCAATTTATTCTCAATCCAACAAGATATGCTCATAGAAGCCTTCCTGCACATGCACACATCTCCTTAGCTTGATATTTGCCCATGACTTTTACAGCAGCCCACAGTTTGCCTCTGCCTATTATGTCAATGGAAAGATTCTCAGTCCTTTTCAGATCAGTGTCAGGCTTTTTAAACACTTTTGTTGCTGTTGTTTCAAGTTTGAACTCCACATGTTACATCAGTTTTAATCTTCTGACTGTTGAAAACTTCAGATTTTCAAAATTCATTGTGAATTTGGCTGTTTGACATTTCAAACATTTTACATTTGTTCAGTGATAAGCTTGACACTCAACGCATGTTCTCCTGACATTGGCCTCAGTCGTCTAACTCTGGGGTGGGCTGAAAGTATATCTCCAGATGCTTTGGACTTTATTCCTGACTATTGGCCATGCTGGCAGGGGCATCTGGGAGCTGAAGTGCAAAACATCTGGAAATATGCCTTCTCTGTCCCGCCTCCCCAATGTAACTACATCTTTCCAACGGGGCATCAGAGGGGCATGATGTTGTAATAACATCTATTCATTTATTTTTCATGCATTTATTTATATAGCAACATCAATGTGCATGGTGCTTTAGAGAATAGAAGAGGGCAGGCCGCTGCCGCATGGAGCTTACAATCTAAAATTGTCATAAGTGACACAACAGAGGAATGGGAAGCAAACTGGAGGTAGGGATAATAAGGGAAGTGATATGTGGCTCTTTCAGTTCCCCAGGCTTAGGCTCAGATGTAAAGCTAATGACATTTCGTAGGGCCATGCACCACATTTGCTGTTAATTTCCAGATGTGGGTAAATTAGAATATATCAAATTGACAATATGAACTGTGGTAGTGATGATGATGATAAACAAAAGCATGTTAATGAAACAGACATTAGCATATGTGTGCTGGGGACAGCGAGTGTCTTCCATCCATGGAAGTAAGCAAACTTATTATGAGAGATTTTTTTGTGAAGAATGTTCCCAGGTTTCAAGGACTCCCCCTCCTGGGGTTTGAGTTAAGCTTTCCTCCCTTAAGGTAACTTTAGACCAGGGTGCTGCCTATGGCCAACTGCAACTCTGAGATGGACTCGCTACCCTTTAGTTTTAGGAGGCAGCCTCTTAAGGACATGCTGGATTCCACATTGTAGGCTCTGCTCCATAACATGCCTGTTCGACTCTCTGCAGTGATTCCTGGAGAAAGGCCTGAAGCTCAATCCCCCGTTTTTGATGCTGGTTGGTTCCTATAGCCACCAGCTGGTGGGTACACTTCAGAGAGAGGGATGGCAGCTCTATTACCATTAGCATCATCCCCAGTGCTTTCATTTCATCACGCATGACATGAAAGGCAAGCGGTGTTTTGAGTGGCGGCTGACTCAGGCTAGAGTGATAAGTACTTAATATGACTTAATTGCAGTATTTAGCATTTCAGTCCGATGACCTAACAAACAACCCACACATATGAATATTCTTTCTCTGCACTCTCGGCTTTGCACAGATGCCTGGGTCCTGGGTCCAACAAAAGCTGTTTACAGGGATGGCCAGCTGCTTTTCTCAGGAGGGGATTAGACGTGTTTATGATGCCCTTCAAAACATTCAACTGCTGAAATTGCCAAAGGTCTTTTTTGTCAAATCCAAGAGGAAGAAAGAAGCCACAATAGTCTAAGATTACAGCCCAGCAGGAGGGATGCTCTGTGCATAAGGAGATAAATAATAACCAATGCACAATAAAATAATGGATTTATTTTCCCCATGAATGCATTTTTTTGCCTCCTGCAATTGTTCCTTGCTGAACCAAAATTGAAAATAGCTTTTACACACTAAATGATCTTTAGAAAATTGTTTTAGAAGTGCCACAGGGCCAATAGTGGGCACCTTCCTGAGCATTTTGGTCACCGATGATTGGCTCAGTGAAATGTCCCTGCAACCATGCTCAGCTGAGCAGTTGCATGGGGTGGGGGAAAACAGCAAACAGCAGAAACCATTAGTTTCACTTTATTTTCTATTTTCAAGGGTCCAGGTTTAGAATAATAAAGCTGCAGCAAGTCAGAATGGAGATGTGTTATCAGAGATAGAGGCAATATGAAAAGCAATTCTAGGGCTTCTTCACACTGAGCTTTTATCCTGCTGTTAAGATTGCTCACTCATGGAAGTTTGTGGGCCCTTTAGATGATGTCATGAACCTCCAGGGAGTCTCCTGCACTAAATAACCTTTATTCCATTTTTAAATAGATCAGAGATAATGAGGTATCAAGTTACCCTGCTTGTGTTCTGCTTGAGTTCCCTCCAAGAAAGAGGAAAAGCTGCAAGAACAGGAGCTAGACCAATGAAACATATGGAAGACTCAGATAAGGGAGAGAAGAGGTGGGGGAAAAGGAAGCCAGTGTAAAGGGAGGCCATTGCGATCCTGCATTTAAAATGGAAGCAGAAAGCCCCATTTTAAATGCAGGATTTAAGCTGGTGTAGAGATGCTTCTAGAGAAGATAAACTTGTGAATCCCAGATGCTGATGTTTAAGTCCATGGAAAGTGCAGTGTGTGAAAGCAAAGGCTAGGTTCTACTTTCCCATCAAGCAGTGGGAGTGGAAGGTTTATGCTCCATTGGTAATTTTTTGTTGAAGATTTGAGATATATGATTGAAGAGAAATTAGAAGGAAGAGCAACAAAAAGGCCTAGAATAGTGACAGACAGACTTCAGGCTTATGAGATCTGCTTGGTTTCCTCTTGCTTGCTTGCTTGCTTGCTTGCTTGCTTTCTACTAGAATCCTGATATGAACAAACCAGAGCTGGGTGCAAAGGCCTTCACTAGAATTAAGGAATTCTGAGGGCCAAGCTAAACATTCTGGTAATTGTGCATAGTTTATCTACATGTGATAGGTTTCCTTACATTGGTGTTAAGAGTGTGTGACCCCATTTCAGATCAGAACTGCAGCAATCTGAGGGGGGGAATTTAACCTCCCCCCACTCATATTTTCATGAAAGCCCCTCCCCCGAATAGAAACTTCCCCCCCTTTTTTAACCCCTTCACAGGAGGGGGGGGGATTCCATGGAAAACAACAACAAGAACAGGTGGGGGAAGGTTTAAACCCCACCCCCTGCTCCTGGATCACCATGGTCCCAATCCAAATCAGGGCCATGTACACTTACACCAGCATAAGGAAACCTTTCATGCATAGCTAAACTATGTGTGATTACAAGAATGTTTAGTTTGGCTCTGAGTCCAGGAATTTTGAGTACCAGAACTGAACAAAGCTGACAGTCCTTTCACACAAACATCCACTCCTACTTAATACAAGGTTTCTTCCTTTCAACAGTTTATTTAAAATAGGGGGAAAGAGTCATTCTTTAGGGGTGCTGTTTTTAAACAATTGGAAGTCTGAAATCCATGCTGATCTACTGCAAATCACTCATATCTACCTTCTGCCCACTAGGGATGGGCAGATCACTTATCCTGTTCTGGGTGGGGGGTCCGTGGGGGGGGGGAGGCAATCCGTCCCTCCCACAGGAATCCGTCCAGGCCAGCTCCGCTCTGCGGTGATCCTGCAGAGCCAGCCGCCTACTCCACAGCCCTGGCAATATGGCCGGCAGCCATTGCCATGCTGTATCACTGTGCTAAGTCCGGATGCAAATGGCGTCCAATATGCAATTTACATCCCTGTTTTCACGCAACAGGCTACACAAATTATATTTATGTAGATATTTGCGTAGCCTATTGCATGAAAAAACAGGGACGCAAATGGTGTAGTGGATGCCATTTGTGTCTGGACTTAGCACAGAGATATGGCATGGCAATGGTGGCCAGCCGTATCGCCAGCACTGCAGAGCCGGCGGCCAGCTCCGCAGGATCACCACATGGAGGAGCCGGCCTGGACGGATTCTGGAGGGGCACGGAAGTGAGTGCTCCATTCTGCCATGGACCCCAGTGGGGACAGATTCTTGGAATCCGGCCTCACTGGGGTCTGTGGCAGAATTCTCTGACATCCCTACTGCCCACTCCTATCCTAGATGAACTACAGATGAGAAAGGGGGTGGAGTCATTTGCAGATGTGAAGGCATACATGAGACAGAGGACTGTGGAAAACTGACACCAAATACTCTACAGATTAAACCACGGGAAAAGGTTACGTTGGCCACTATGTTCCATATACAGCAAAACTCAGTGCAGTCAGTCACACAAGCACTCAGTGATCAAGAGGAATGAGATACGTTGGTTGATGCCACTGTCAGCTTTTACAAAACAAACACACCCTAACCTATATATTTTAGAAAGGTAAGAAAAGCATGTTTAAAAAAGCACATCCAGAAATGACTCTAATCTATTTGTTAAGATCAGCATTTGCACACTACATCATGGATAGGTCCTTTGGCAACGGAGGCACTGCCTTTGTAGGGTCAGAGCATGGCCTTTGTAGGGTCAGAGCATGGCCTTTGTAGGATCAGAGCATGGCCTTTGTAGGGTCAGAACATGGCCTCCGCTATGCTGGTTCTACAACTGTGCTTCCTTGCGTTGTGCTCAAATGGGAATAAATAGGGGGTCGGCATGGATAGAGTTGCATGAAGATGTGGATTGCAGGACCTGGATGAACCTGTCCGTCTGTGAAGAACCCCTGAAAGGGTTCTCTGTCTCATGTAATAATGTGCGTAAAAAGGTAAAGGTGTCCCCAACCAGTCGTGTCCGACTCTAGGGTGCGGTGCTCATCCCTGTTTCTAAGCCAAAGAGCCAGCGCTGTCTGAAGACGCTTCCGTGGTCATGTGGCCGGCATGACTGAACACCGAGGTGCACGGAACACTGTTACCTTTCCTGCCGAGGTGGTACCTATTTATCTACTTGCAATTTCTTGCTTTCGAACTGCTAGATTGGCAGAAGCTGGGACTGAAGACGGGAGCTCACTCCATCACGCAGCACTCGGGTCTCGAACTGCTGATCTGCCGACCTTCCAGTCTGCAGTTCAGCGTCTTAACCACTAAGCCACCGCGGCCCCATAATAATGTGCGTAGCTCACTACAAAACACATGAGAAGTGAGCAAAAGCCATTACAAAGCTCATTATGCAGGTCATTAGGGAGCCACCTGCTGTGGTGGATGGATGAAGACCTTTATCCAAATCCACAAATGAGCCCTAGCATGAGGAGAGCTATTTCAATAAGGGCCCAAACCCTTTCTTTCTTGGGTGCACAGCTTTATGGGCAGAATCGAACTAGTTTCCCTCTGCCAATGGAAGGCTTCCATCAGTGGAATTGGGAGGTTGACATTTTCACTGATTCTCCATCCCTGCTGCAGCCCCCTTTCTGCCCTCTGGAGCAGTTTGGTGGGTATTGGAGGGATAGGAAAGGGGAATTGCTGGAAATGGTGCTCCATCCTGTTCTACTGAAAGAAGTCTTCCTTCAGCAGATGGAAACTAGATGGATCCAGTCCTGTGCATCTACCTTCACATGCAAAGCTAGGGTGAAGGGAGATCAAGGAGCTGTTACGTTTGCCACTAACTCCTAGGGACATATGAAAAATTCCTCTGTTTGTTTTTGATCAGTGTTTACACAGCTCACACCTTCCAGACTGAACACAGACTTGGACAAAATTTGCGGTTGAAGTTTGTACATTTCTGAGCTTTGCAATGTGATTCACAGACCCCCAAAATGCATCTGGCAGCACACATACTTTTGAAAAATGCAGACAAATATTCTATAATCAATGGGGAAGAATGCATACATTTCAAAGATGCGCACAATTGATGCATATGTTTGGGAAATATGCATGAAAACAAACAAACAAACAAGGCTCTCAATCTGATACCAACTCATATGGGAACAAGTGTCAAGATGGAATTTGGAGAACTTTGGCAAGCTTGGGTTTTGCTGATTTGCACATCCCTACTAATTCCATGGTCCTCAGAACACAGTTTTTCTAGACAGGATTGTCCTCAGTGGCCCCCCGGGTCTGTACTTCAAGTACTTCAGGTATTGTGACAGCACAAAATGGCAGGGCTGGCTGGCTGAGGATTGAAAGAACAAGGACTTCTTGGCAGCTTAGGCAGAGTCACATAGAGCCTGTCTGCCTGCTACTTGGATCAAATTATTATGGCACGAAATAAAAGTGTGTGCATGTGCGTGCATACATGCATGCATGTGTTGGGGGTGATCATATTATTGTATGGGTTTTGCCTCACAATCCTCTCTCTCTCCAGAATAGCAAATACATGGACTGGTTCCTTCTGCTACCCAGTGGGAATTCACAGCCTCCAGAAAAGGATAGCAAATATCAAAGCACCTTTGAAATGCCTGTGCAAAACCCACCTGTGGCTCACCTAATCTGCTATTCCATTGCAGCAAGTTCTTCACAATGAAGCCACAGAGACACCATTCCAGCACTGGCGGGGGTGGGGGGTGGGACCTGTTATCCCAGCTGGAAAGAGAACAACTCCTTTTGTCAAGCATGTTTTACTGAGATGTTACCTCTAGCAGCTCCTCCCCGGCTCCAGTGAAAGCTCTGAGAAGCCTTGAATGCCCCAGTCCTCTGGCTGTACACACGCCTCTCCTCCCCCGCTAACAGAAGGGCTGCTATTTGTGATCAACACTGGCCTGAGGCAGCCCAGCTCCCAAAGCTGCATGTTCCGTTATTTATACGTGCCTCATTAAGATGTAACTTTCCCTATCCCCGAAATCCTCCCTGAGAGGCAACGTCTGATTTTCACCAAGGTCCCAGAGGGATGAGAAATCTTTCAGTCTTACAGGGGATGGGGAGTGGAATATAATCACTTCTTCAGTCAGACAGCAATCTGCTTCTTCTACACAGCACATTTGAGTTGCAAGGGAAATGGAAAGATGGGTCTAAAAACCAACCATTGCAACTCTCCAGACCTCATAGTCCTGGAGAGATAATGTCCACCCCATTGACAATGATATTTTCACTATTTGTGAGAAGAGAAATACACATCTCTAACATGTGTTAAGATCGCCAGTCTTTCTCTGAAGATTTGGGAATATCTTTTAGTCACTGAGATGGGCACAGCTCATTTCAGCCCAAGGTAAATTAAAGTTGACACCAGCAGCTGAGACCATGGCTCTGTTGATGCAGTAGAGCAGAAAAGGCTACCGAGAGTACTGCTGACAATAATGCTGCATCGTTGGTAAATAAAAATATTTTTGTGAGCGTCGCTCTCATTGGCCATTTGTTCCAAAGCACCCTCTACTGCTCTACTGGGAAACATTACTGTGTTTCAGTCTACCTCTTGCTTTTGACACCTGGTGTTCCATGCTTAATATATACCGAGATACTTGCTTGTCATTACAGATGGTTAGCCAGGAAAGGGGAGGGGGGGAACTGAACAGTGCATACTGAACCCATAGTTAGGTGAGCCCAATTATTAACATTGAGTTAATAGGCTATGTTAGGGAGTGCAGTTCATTTATTTTCAGTTAATCACTCATTAGCGAACAAGTAAATTATGTACAGTTCCATTGCCATGCACAGGATAAAGGACCTCCTCATGTTTAATCAAGTGCTCTAGTTTTTATGTACATAAAAATGTTTTAGAACTAAGGGTCATAACTTCAGATATTATCAACATTCACAGTGCATTTTCTTTTGTGTGTATGTGTGCTCCTGCTGCTGTCTGAGGTTGGAGACAGTAGTTTAAGGAGACTGAAGGTGGCAGGAAAGAAAGAATGTTGCCTAAGGTGTATATGTATTCCTTCTGTCCCTCTATAGTCTATGGTCAAAACTTGTAAAATCTCTTTGACCTAGGCTAGGGATCAGCAGACTTCTCGCGCCTTTCCTATCCCATTTTGGTTTTGTTCTGTGGTTTTACTCTAAGGGTGGGAATTGTGTTTGGTTCATTTTTTGTTAAAAATTGAACAAAATTAGCAAATTTCTTCATAAATAGGATGGAAATAATTTGAGATGGGTTTTTTTTTAAAAAAAAAATTGAATGTGGGAGAAAGCAAAACTGATGGATTAGTTCATCCCTAATCAACTTTACCCCACATTCACATGCTCTACCTGTGTTCTGATTTAAGCCGGAGATCCTCCAAAATGGATTTTGGAATTTGAGCGTTCACAATGTGCCACCATTTTCTGTTTGTGTCTTCCCCCTGGCTCTCACATGTTATGGATGCTGTGATACATTCTATCACAGTACAAAATGGAATCTTGACATGACGCTTTCAAGCTGCCTCCAACTTTCTGAAATATTAGCAATGTGCAAAAACCTTCCAAGTGTTGTTCAGGCATGACTGCCTCTCCAAATGCAACATTCCCTGGCCAGGACCCTCATGCACAAAACAGGTACACAGTGTCTACAAATATACAACTTTCCAAAGTGTTATTCCATGAGGTATTTTATGTTCTTGCACAATTGCAAGAACAGTTCCCTATTTGAAAGCAAGACCAAGAATTCTACATCACTCCTAATCTGGAACCGAACATTGTGTGTGTGTGTGTGTGTGTGTGTGAGAGAGAGAGAGAGAGAGAGAGAGAGAGAGGGAGGGAGGGAGGGAGGGAGGGAGGGAGGGAGGGGGAGGCACATATCCTTCATCTTGTTTAAGCAAAGATTAAAAACTGTTCCAAAAATTTGGGGATAAGGAGAAACACAGACCAAATTACTATGCTCCGTTGTTAATCCATAGCAAGGTTATTGTCCATCTTTAGTCATAAAAAGAACAGAGTGAGCTATTGTGAATCCTTCCACAATCTGTGATCTTAATTACTTTTCATCTTGCACAAATCATTGCATTCTATCCCCTGCTCTTCCCCCTGCTCCCTGGAACTACAATAACTGTTCAGGTAACGGTTCCCTATTTGGGACTCTTCTCTGTAACATCAAATATGGTCTTTTCACTACTGGAATGAAAATCATGGATCTTCAGGCATCCTTCAAAAAGCTATTGTATGTCTCCAGCCTAAGCTTCTATGTGCTTTGCTTCCAACCGTGCCATCAACGATGTATCTGGCCATCAGAGAGAATATTTAAAGCTGTCAGAATGCATTAAGAATCTACCAATCCTTTGAAGAAGTAATAGTAAATAATGACTGTTGTAAAGAGCCAAAGAGTCTGGTTTTTATCTCTTTCTTGTTGCAATGTTTGAAGTAAGTTGATTTTTCTTATACTTAAAAAATACTCTGTTTGAAGTTGACCTGGAAATGAGATCAGGACCATGGACAGCTACCTAGAACTAGAGTTTAGGACTATGTCGCCGACCAGATTAACCAAGTCTGACCCACACTCCCAATCACTCAAGATTTATCAGAGCATTTCACCATAAATGTACATGTGTGGCCAATGCAAATGTTACACAGGCTTGAATAATACCCTAAAAGGAGAAGGACTTCAGTACACACTTACAAAGTTCAGTAAAAAGGTAAAAGGTAAAGGTGTTCCCAACCAGTCGTGTCCGACTCTAGGGTGCGATGCTCATCCCCATTTCTAAGCCGAAGAGCCAGCGCTGTCCGAAGACGCTTCCGTGGTCATGTGGCCAGCATGACTGTACACCGAGGTGCACGGAACGCTGTTACCTTTCCCGCCGAGGCGGTACCTATTTATCTACTTGCAATTTCTTGCTTTCGAACTGCTAGGTTGGCAGGAGCTGGGACTGAAGACGGGAGCTCACTCCGTCACGCAGCACTCGGGTCTCGAACTGCTGACCTGCCGACCTTCCAGTCTGCAGTTCAGCGTCTTAACCACTAAGCCACCGCGGCCCCTTACAAAGTTCAGTACACAACCCTAAAATGGTAACCCTCATTACCCAAATCTAGAGATTTCTTAGCACTAGACTTCTTTATTGATTGAAAATTTTGAATAGTTTTTATTAGTGTTTTAATTGAACAACTTTGACTGATTGATCAATTGCATACTGCCTTGGCTGTTTTCCTGGTGGAAAGCCAACCGTTAGATTTTCAAAATAAAAATAAAATAAAATAAAACAACTGTATTTAGGGCTGAAAAGTAATCCCTTTCACATGATTCTAAGTAAAAATTGCCAGAGCTTGGTAAACATTCACCCTCTGTCTAAGTTCTTATGACATAACTGCAGTAAATAAAATACATTCAGAATTAAAGCTTTAGAGTTTGACATGAAACTAGTCCTCATGAACTTGATATTCCTGTCCATATTGCATTTTTGTCTGACAGACATTACATGGATTCCCTGAAAATTGAAATCCAAGGAGACTTGGAATAAATCAAGATTCTTATCTTTTATTGGACCAGTGTATTGGGTGGATTTTATTTTATAAAGGACAAGTGAGCTTTCAGACATGCATAACCCTTCTTCTGAGTTACAAGGGATATGTTTGCTGAGCTGAGTACATTAGTATTTCAAATATTACTATTAGTCACACAGGGGATGTGAGTTCAGGTCAGAGAAATGTAGAGGAAGAAATAATTAGGGGCTGTGCATTTATTATGTTATTATTTGGATTTTAGCTGCACTATCCCTGAAGGACTGAGACAAGCAATAATGTGAGAAGGAAGTAATAAAAATGTTTTGGCCATGTTCCAACCAAAATTAACTATTTGAGTTCAGTGGAAGAGATTTCAGCAAACAATAAAGGGTGCAATCCTATGGCTGCTAGCCAGTGGCTAGACGGCCATAGGATAGGCCAGTTCCTGGAGAACTGACCACACCCCCTCCCGCACCACCTCATAGGCAGCACGGATCAGCCCTGTGCTCCACACTTGTAAGAGCAGTGCAGAGCAGTGAAAATGGGGCGTTCCCGGGGGCGAAAATGCCAGTACAATGCATCCTATGTGTCATCTGGCGGCCACTTCCTGCACTCTGAAGTCCTGTGGCTAGCCAGCCAAAATTGGCTGGCTAGCCGCAAAATTAGGGTGGGATAGCAAGGAGGAGATCCACTCCTCACCACTCCTCCCACCCTCCACTGGATAGGCTGTCACCTCCGGGGTTGGAGGCGACCGTCAATCAGCATAGGATTGCTCCCTCCCTCTCGCATTGAACTCAATGGGATTCAAACATTCTTAACTTTTAAACTGGATCACACCTTTTGTTCACATATAGGTTTGTATATCTGGCAGATGGCCACTACCAAGAAGTCCCTTTCAACTATACATAATGTTTAGTGTGGCCCACCAAAAAGAAGCCTGTCTTGAAGTTATGTAGGTATCTAACTATTTAGTGCTCTAGAAACAAAACAAAAAACAATGTATTTTTAAATTATTTTCAGGTAAGTACATAACAATAAAGAACATATACCACAACAGACCATGGGCAGGGAACCAGTATAAGACTGTCAGTTCCTTAAGCAAAGTCCATTGGACATCATGGTGGGATCAGTTCATGCCAATACATTCTTTATGGCTAGGTTTAACATTTAATTCATATTAGAAGGCAGTTTCTGAAACATTAACTGATGATGCTTTCTTGGTGAAAATAATAAACAAATGCCATATATTGGAAAGAGTTGTGTTTGTCTGCTCCCTTCCACATCCTAAGCTTGTGGGTCAACTTTTCAGCCAGTGCTAGTTTCCAGACCCTCTTCATTCCACCTCCTTATGGAAAGCCCCATGGTGGTTTTCCACTGTTTGGCCATCTCCAATCTCCCAGCCACTAGAAGCATGAGGTCCATATGAGGTCCATATATACTAAGGGTTGATTGTTATTTTTGCAAGTGGAAAGAAGCCGCAGGGCACTACATTTCATGATACTTTGTAACATCATATCTGCAGTGATTTGAAGAACCTGTTCCCAACAGTCTACTACAACTGGGCAAAGCAGACAAATATGAGTCAGAGTGTCCCTCGCTCCACATCTCCTCCAACGTTTAGGTGTAAGCAAATTATTAATGTGATGTAGTTCAGTTGCCATGGATGGGAGGTGAACCTTAGGAGTGCCATTACGGATACCGAATGGATCCCATTCTGGAACAACCCCCCTATTAAAGCAATTTCCACCCAGATAACAGAAATTTTGCATGGTGTGGAGAAAGTAGATGGGGAGAAGTTTTTCACTCTTTCCCATAATACTGGAACCAGGGGTCATCCCTTGATGCTGATGGTGGGAGATTCACTGCAGATCAAATGAGTTCTTCTTTATACTGCTCATGGTTACACTATGGGATTTGCTACCACAAGATGTAAGTGATGGCCACCGATTTGGATGGCTTTTAAGAGGGGATTAAACAAATTCATGGAGGATAAGGCTATCAATGTCTACATACTGTGATGGCTATATGCCACCTCCAGTATTAGATGCTGGGGAACATGGGCGGGAGGATGCTATTGAACTCATGTCTTACTTGTGGACTTCCCATAGGCAGCTAGTTGGCCTCTCTTTGAACAGAATGCTGAACTAGATAGGCCTTTGATGTGATTCAGCAAGGCTCTTTTTATGTTCTTAAGCTGTGATGAAGCCATTTAGGGCACAATCATATCAGGATAGATGTCAGTCTCCAAATCCAACACCTATCCAATGCAGGGTGGATGGAGCATGGAGGCAATCTTCTCCTCCATGCTCCAGCTGCCCTGTATTTGTGGGTAGACATGTGTTTTTGTGCATCTAGCAGCGGCTTTGGAGAAGGGGTTTGGAGAGGGGGTTCACTACCTCAAGACAGTTTTTATATGTTGTCAACACCACCAAAATCCACCACACACATAACAGTACAGAGAAATAATTATCTTCCTGTGAAAACCTGGAGAAATATGAAACATGAGCATATAGTGCTGAAACCTCTTCTTTAAAGCTGAATTGCCTGTGTGATAGACCTGAGGTAATCCATAAAGTAATTCACTTCTCTTTCCTTTCTGCCAATCCAAGCCAATTCAGATAAGGGTTTTCATTGATGATTTGCCACACTGAATAATCCAAATAAATCCTTAAGTATTGAGCCAATTGATTAGCTCTTCACAATTAAGCTAAAACCAGCATTAATCACATTTGAGGTGGACAGTTTTTCAGTCTAAATCGCAGCTCATTAAAACATCAAGGTATCACATTTTAGAATCTACCTGAAGTGTCAGAAATGTGACATGCCAAGTTTTGAATTAGCTGATAATCACAGGAGCAGTCTAGAATCATCTCAGCCTAAGGTGAGCTGCAGTCAAAAACAGGAAAGTGCTTTTGAATTCCACAGAGCAAAAAAGGAAGAATGGACACTATCATCTTAAAGTATGTTGTGAATCTCTCTGATTCATAGCCTGTCCTTCCAAAATGCAGGGGGATGTATATGTAGTTCCTCCCCCACTGTACCCCCTTCACAATAGCTTTGTAAGACAGTGATTATCCCAAGGTTACCCAACAAACTTCATGTCCAAGTGTGTACTTAAACCCGGTCTCTCCGGTCAGAGTCCAGGACTCAATTCACTATCCTACACAAGTTCTCATCTTGAATGAAGGCACAGTTCATTGTTGGTTTTCTTTTTGAACTCCTACTCAAGCCTTGAAGTATTTTATTCTCTGAAATGCCAGCCATCTTTCTTGACATTCTCTTGCATGCTTACTGTGATGAGGAAGATACTGGCTGGAGCTATTCTACCAACTAGCATCTGACATAAGCATGATCACCTCTCTCTCTAGTGTCGCTTCAGATTTAACATGAAGATGGCTCAAGTGCTATTTGGAAAGTGGGAGAGAAAGACTATGACATCTAAAAACTGTTCCAGATAATTGCAGAATTAACCCAAGGCAAATCACTCTGAATAATCACTTCATTACTGGGTTGAACAAGCTCATCTTTGAAATATGATTAAGTTGATTCTGTATTAAATAGTGACTCCTGGGCACTGTGACATTTTTCATTCCCCATTCTCTCAGAAATGCAGTGGTATTTCCTTCCCATAGATCTGATTACACAAATTGGCATAGCTCCATTTCATATCAAGGCAAAGATCATTGCCAGAGTATCTTGCTTACATAGTAAACTGTTATTTCACCCACAACATATTCCAAAATATGACAGGGCTCTTGTTTATTTAGAATGTTGGCTTTTTTAAAAAAAAGAAGCAGCAGATGAGCTCTTATTTTTATTTGTTACTTTTCCCAGTAACCAAATTGGGGGAGGATGGTATTAAATGATTTTTTAAAAATGAATTCTACAATTCCAGAAAACCCTAACATTACTGGAATGGAAAACACAACAGAAAACAGGTTCAAGAAGAGCACCCTGCATAACTAAATTTGCTTGATAAAAAGGCATGTTGATGTACTGTGGGCAATTGCACCAGGGTTTTATTTCCTGTATGATTCTAGGAAATGCATTATCTTAGGGATGTCAGAGAATTTCGCCACAAATCTCGGGGAGGCCAAATGCCAGCTCATTCGGCCCCCTGAAATTGGTGGCGAAATGGTCTACCACCCCCCTGCCACCCCCGGGACGGGACTTACCTTGGGCGAATCTTCCTGGCAGCGGCGGCTCTGGCGGCGGTTCGGCTGCGATTCGGCAGCAGCGGCCGTGGCGGCCGGTCTTCTGACCGGCTGCCGCCACCGCCATTTCCAGTAAAAAACAAAACAAAAAAAATGATAGGCTACGTAAAGATTTACGTAGCCTATCATGGCTAGATTTTTTAAAAATACTGTGATAGGCTACGTAAATGTTTACGTAGCCTATCATGGCTGAGTAAAAAACAAACAAACAAACAAACTGTGCGTACGCAAATGGCGGCGCCCATGGGCGCCGCCATTTGTGTTCCTTATTTTGGCACGTCTAGTCTATGTAAACATTTACATAGACTACGGCGAAAATAAGGGGAACGCAAATAGCGTAGCGTCTAGACGTGCCAAAATAAGGAACGCAAATGGCGGCGCCCATGGGCGCCGCCATTTGCGTACGCATAGTTTGTTTTTTTTTCTACTCAGCCGTGATAGGCTACGTAAACATTTACGTATCCTATCACGGCTGACTGCAGGGATGCAAACGGCGGCGGCTACGGTCGCCGCCATTTGCGGACCCGGCCAGCCAGGATTCAGGGGGGGAGGGACGGAGCGCCTCCCCCCCCGGCCAGAATTTCAGGGGGGAGGGACGGAGCACCTCCCCCCCAGCCAGAATTTCAGGGGAAGGTACGGAGTGCCTCCCCCCCACCTCGAATCACATTTCATTAAAAGGTAAGTGACTTTTGTACATCCCTACATTATCTGCAATATATAACACTGATTTGCTTTTCTTGGGTTACTTTAGGGTTGCATGAGAAATTAATTTCATTTTGTTTTTTATCAGGATTTAACTAGTTCACACCTTCCAGACTGAACATGGACTCAGACACAATCTGCAGTTGAAACCTGTTCATTTCTGACTTTGCAGTGTGATTTGCAGAGCTTCCAAAATGCATTCAACAGCCTGCGTACTTCTGATAAATGTGCATGAAAAATGTGCTCTGTTGAAAAATGCACACAAATACGCTTTAATCAATGGGAGAAGAAGTCGTGCATTTCACAGATGTGCACATTTGATGCATATGTTTGGAAAAATACACATGAAAAAACACATGGATTTTCACACACAATGAAAAGAGCAAAGCTCGCCATCTGATACAGACTTGACTCAGAACAAGCTTTGAGGTGGACTTCAGGGTACTTTGGCGAGCTCAAGTTTTGCTGATTCACACATCCATGGGTTCCTTAAGCTTTGTATCAAAATGAAAAATAATCAATGAATATGCCTTTGTGAACAGTTATCCCAAAGTATTCCTGAAAGTATACCGTGTTTTGGAGTATGCAAGTAGAAAGAGAGGGAAGCCTCATTTGGCTAACAGCAGGTGGGAAGCATTCCTTACATACCATGGGGGGGTAAACTCTCCCTCTCCACCCTCTGCAGTCCTGACACTACTCAGGCTCCCCCATATCTGTTGTTTTTTATACAAAATATGTCCATGTTAATTGCACTCACACAATAAACATCACATATAGTTTGGCCCTATCACATGTAAAAATGAAGCCAAGGTTATCAGATGGTGTCCCTTTAAAGACAATGCAATCTTTCTCCCCAAATCCTCTTCCTATTCTAAACTGTTTCCAAATCTTAGGACCAATATCTATCTGTTTCTGGTTAGTTGGATGGCAGTTTTCTAAATGAGAGATTTTACAGATCTTCTGTACATTAACAAATGGCCACTGAAACAATCCAGTGTAATTTCTGCAGCACTAATTTGATTTACTTGTTATCCTTGCTTCTGCTGCTGTTGGCATTATGGCATCCAGTGTGCACATATAATCTAGCACGTAAAGTAAATTGCCTTAAATGTTTCAAATTTGTTCCAGATTGCTTCTCACATCCAATCATTGCATAATGGCTGCAAATATAAAACATTTACCAGCAACAGCCACATCCAGTTTTTGCACATGGCCATTTTTTATTTTTTTAATTATTTTTTGCACAAAACAGCTCCTGGATATGAACAATCTATGTTGTGATTTCACACTTCATGGGCAAAACCATGGTTAAACTAAACTACAAAAGACTTGGACAGCCATTCACCAAAGCTGTACTACGCATTTATCAGGAAATGTAGATTTGTAAAGGATACAAATGGACTTTTAAATTCCCCAAGTCTACCAAACTAATCTTAAAAAAAATGATTTACATATCTATAGTATGTAAAATAAACAAAATCAGAGTATGCCTGGTGCCAAAGTGTCCCTTGGGTGCATGAAAATGCTTCCTTACATGGTGCGGATTTTTTCTGGTTTAATTTCTCAACCAAATCTCCTTTGTGCTACATCAGAGGCTTTTCACAAAGTTCCCCTGAGCTACAGGGACAATTTGTAGGGACTGCACTTAGAAGGTGAGGAGGTGAGCCTCAGAAACCCCATTACATTCCCAGAGCTGCCCACATGGTTGCGGAAACTAGAGATTCACATTCTAGGCACTTCCTCTGTTAATTATGAACTCTTTCCAAATTAGCTTCCTCCAGAAGCTGGGGAGAACTAGAAATGCCAAACCCCTTTCACACATCACTGACATTCATATTATGACTAGGGATGTACGAAAGTCACTTACCTTTTCAAAGGGTAACATTCGCGGTGGGGGGGAGGCGCTCTGTCCCTCCCCCCAAAATTTTCTCGAGCCGGCTCCGCTCTGCAGAGATTTCACGGAGCCGCTGGCCGGGGCCGCCCACAGCCGGAAATGCAGCCACTGGGTAGCCTGCAGGGACGCAAATGGCGGCTGCCGTAGCCGCTGCCATTTGTGTCCCTGTATTTTGCTGTGATAGGCTACGTAAATATTTATGTAGCCTATCACGGCAAAAAACAAAAACAAAACAGCGGACACAAATGGCAGCAGCTACGGCGGAAGCCATTTGTGTTCCTTTTTTGTTGTTGCTGTAATAGCCTACGTAAATATTTACATAGGCTAAAACGGCAAAAAAAAAAAGGGAACGCATATGGCGGCCACCGTAGCCACCGCCATTTGCGTTCCCTTAGTTAAGCCGTGATAGGCTACGTAAGAATTTACGTAGCCTATCACAGCTATATGGCAGAAGCGAATGGCAGCTGCAGATGCGGCCGCCATTTGCAAGTCAGCGCGGATGGTGGCAGGTAGGTGCTCCGTTCCGGGCCCATTTCTCAGGGTGGGGAGGCAGGGGGGCTTCGTTCCGCCATGGATTTCGGGGGGGCGAATGCACTGGCATTTGGCCTCACCGAGATCCATGGTGGAATTCTCTGACATCCCTAATTATGACACATTATTGACATGACAAAATCCTCCCTCAGTCAAATCCCTGGTGTTCTGTCTGCATGTAGCCAATGACAGAAGCTGCAAGACTGATATACAATACAACAGTACATGGCGATGAATGGAAATGCCTTTTTTGTTGTTGTTTGTTCTGAGCTTCTGACAGTTTTTGACATTCTGAGGATGACTTCACACCTCCAGTTTAAGCAACAGCCAAACACATTTCCTCTCAGCTTTGCTCCATAGTGAGGAGTATTTCCCTGAGGAAACAGGAGGATATGATTACCATGTATTCTGGTCATCATATGAACTTTCATGTGCAACAGGAAGAGACTCTCCTCCTTTCACTTAGGCTTTGCACGAATAGGAATGGAGCTACTCCTAGGCAGAGTGAGGCAACTGCTGGGGCAGGAGTGGCAGCCCTCCCCAAGCCATTTTTCCTGAGCACCCTGAGGGATTCCCCTCTCTTGGAGGATACAGGTGTGTGTTTCACAGTCTTTCTGGCACTTCCTAAACTAGCCTGCTGTCCTCAGGTCAGTGGAGGCTGGTGCTCTGGTTTTGGCAGGGCTGAATTCCCATTCTGGGCTTTAGTCAGAACCAGGCTGAACTCTAAAGGAGGTATCCAAAGCGCAGAACTCTATCCTCAAAATGGGTTCAGCAGCTTGGGTAGCTCTGTTACGGTTTGGGCTGATTCTGACCAGGAATGGAACTACAGCCCCACCAAAGTTGGAGCCACCAGCCCTCATTGTCTCAGGTGTGGTGAAGGGCACAATCCCGTTGTCTGTTGAAATTCAACTGCCAGTCCAGTCAGCTTCTGTATGTGGAACAGAGGGAGGCACCATCTTGTCCTTTGCCTCAGGCAGCAGTGTGTCTTGGCTGCCTCCACGAAACATTGTTGAAATCACTGGGATTTCAGTAACATCCTTATCAGTTTGGAAGAGCTATTGAATCTTGCAGGCTTTCTCTTGCCATGGAAATTCAATTGGATGCAACCTGACTCAGGTTGCATGAGAACCAGCCATTTCTGAGCTTGACTAAATTTGCTGAGAATCACTTTCAAGAGCATTTCAGCTCCTGTTTTCATTTTCAACCTGTTTTCCAGCTAATTGAAATGAGAAAAGTGTGCATTTCAAATGCGAAAGGTGGACATTTCTGTGCATATTTTTCTCCCATTGATTAAGGTGTGAAAATGCATATTTTTTAGAAAAATGCAGATTTCAGAGTGCAGACTTTTTTTTTAAAGAAAGTGCATTTCTTTTCCAAATGCAATTGCAAATTTGGAGATTTGTGTGGTTTGTTTTCTCTGGTGTGTGAAGTTTGCTGTTCTTTAAAGAAATACAGTGACCTCCAAATGATCTAAGACAGTCAGTGCAGGCTGGGTATGTTTGAACCACTCTGGACTTCCTTGCTGTTATTCCAGGCCAGGGATTATTAAATCTTGACTGAGACATACAGTCCTGGCTCCCGTTTGAACTGTAGTTTTAATGTGGAAGGTATGGGAGGCAGAAACCCCATGCTCACCCCCGCAACACACTCAAGTCCCCCTCCCCATTTTGTAACTGAACTGACATCTCATTTTGCACAACCCACGTCCCCTGCCTGTAACATGTAGATATCAATGCTCACCTCCATTCCCAAGGGTGTTGACTCATAAAGCTTAATTATTACTTTGAATTTCTCAGAGAAAGGTGCTACAGAAGTGCAAATTATTGCCATCACAGATTTCTCCTTAGGAATACAAGCAATGACCCAGAATTCAGCACATCCACAATGCCTGTCTCTAACAATGGCAGGGGGTTTGCCTATAATTTTACCAGGGCCAGCCCTACCATTAGACAGAGTGAGGCAGTTGCCTCAGGCAGCAGATGGTGGGTGGTGTGGAAGGGGCAGCAGTGACAGCCTCCTGGATGTTCCCCTGGAGCTGTGTGTTCCAGGTATCCTGCCCTGCTAAGCTAGCCTGCTGCCCTGAGGTGAGATGGAGGATATTGTCTAGCTGAAGTAAGATTCAGCTGCCAGTCCAGTTGGCTTTAGTAGGTGGAAAGGAGGGTGCCATCTTGTGCTTTGCCTCAGGCAGCAAAATGTCTTGGGCTGGCCCTGAATTTTATGCTAAACCTGCCCTCTTCTTCCCCATTTCTCCATATTGTGAAAGTGTTAGTGTGGTCTGCTGAAACCTGGTGTCTTCCAGATGTTCTGGTCTTCAACTTCCAGCAGCCCCAGCCAGCATGCCCAATGGTCAGGAATGCTGGGAGTAGTAGTCCAAAACATCTGGAGGGTGCCATGCTGCAATTTTTTGGTATTTTGGCCCTGCCCCACCCACTGCTAGATTTTAGAGCATCTCCAAAATTGGATTCAGCCCTTCAGCTGAAAGAGGTTGAGCACCCCTGACCCTGGGTGCCTCACTCTGCCTAAGGGCAGGTCCAGTCCTGTTAGTGCAAAACCTAAGTGAGAGGCAAAGGAGGATGAGGGGACATTACAGTTTAGGGGAGCTGGGGTGAGTTATTCAGCTTAGGGGAGACAGGATGGGAAACTACTTGAGGCCTGCCTAGCTCATCCTAGGGATGTCCATTGCTCTGAAATCCAGCCATTTGGGGGCTCGATGGACTCCCACAGAGCACCTGACATGGCTTGTATTTGCAGGATGAAATGTGGGGTTTTCCTCAAATACAGGAACGTTTTCTGCTTTTTTAAAAAAAATGGGGTAAATAGAAATGTGAGCTAATTGCAGCTGCAATTTGCATAATTTATACAATTTTTGGGCTCAATTTGGGTAATTTATGCAAATTCTAGCCACGATATGCGCAAATCATGCGAATGACAGGAGAAATTTGCATAAATTATGCAAACTGACACTTCAATGACACATTTCTAGATACACAGATTTAAAAAGAAAATCCATGAACTGGCCCAACTGGATGAAGATAGAATCGGCCAACTTTTCGAGAAACGAGCTGAAGTTTGGGGGCCTGAGCTAATGGAAGCTCATCAAGCTCCACTGCCCCCCCCCCGATGGATTCCTCTGATATCCCTATCTCATCCCCTCCTCTGCCCAGGGAGTGGTGACTCCAACAACCCCCCACCCTTGGTATATCTCTGATGTGTGGACTTGGTGGAGCTATAGGCAGAACTGAGAGATGCTCCATGGCTCTAACCCAGGGCAGTGACTTGCCCAATATGGGCATGAAGAAGGTGGTTGTTCTCTCAATCCTGCTCATCCCATAAAGTTTGAAATACTCACACTTGGGGGGTGTTGTATGAGATAAGATTTAGATGTGATTTTATTGCTGCGGACCCTTATGTCAGTCAATAAAGTTGTGGCTCTTTAAACTCTAATTTCTTGAGTTTTCCTTCCTGGCCTACATGCAAGGGCAGGAGTTTGCATTTACATTTACCTAAAGCTCCCTGCTCCCTTTTTTCACCAAGTTTCATACATCTGTACACTCAAGTGCAGGAATTCCAGTCCTGGATTTGACAAGTCGATCCAATTCAGGTAACAAAGCTGCCAAACGTGTCCTTTCCTTGTAGCATTCCCCATTATCCCATTAACAATAATTACTATCATTGAGCCTTCTGGACAAAGGAGGTGCAGCCGAGAAATTGGTGCTTTTAGCATGAAGCCTTCACCAATGAAAAATGTCTGTCTGGGGACATGTGGCAAAATCCTGGAAATGACATTGCTCTGTGATGTCCTTGGGGTAATTTTTTTCCATCCATTTTTGACTATACAAAGATTGCATATCCACAGTCTGCTTCCATGAGGGATGTATAATTTTAGATAAAATGGAATACATAGCAGGAGTAACAGGGGACATGAAGATTGCATGCCCTGAAAATCATAAATGGGCAACCCCTTCTGCAGATACCATTTTCCATAACAGGACTGAGCTGGCAAGCAACCTTTTCCTCCTCCTCTGATCATATGTGTAGTTTGTATGGCTTTAAGTGCTCAAAGAATGACCCTGACACATAGAAGTGGGTGTGAAAATCTACACATGCAGTATGAGTTCTTTTCTTTTCTGAACAGCAGCTCATCTGCCCTGTATTGTAAGTAGGGGTGGGTGAAAACTACGTCAATTTTGATAAGAATTCACAAAAAGAATCATCAGGCCTTTGAGTGCCTAGCTCTTAAAAGGCAATGTTTGAATCCCTGTGTATTCACCCAGACTCCTAATCGTCAATGGCTATATGACAGGCAGACACAAAAATGGGCCTCTCCACAATAGGAATAACTGTACCTATTGAATTTGTCTGGTGCAGATGGGTGAGACTTTTGATTCAGTTCATTTTTGATAAGAATTTACTAAAATTTGCAAATTTCTTCATATGTGGGAAGGAAAGAACTTGAGATTTAAATTTTTTAATGCAGGAGAAAGTGAAACTGACAGATTCATCAATCCCTAATTGTAAGCTGCTATTTAACCGCCACCACCACCCAAAATCCCCTCCCAGCATTTTCCACAATAGCAGGTGATGTGGCTGGTATGGGTGGGAGGACTGCTGCCAGTGATCAGAAACAAAAGGAAGTAAAAAGTAGCAAGCGCTGCACTCACATTATCGAAACAAGTAAAAATGACCACTGGGTTGGGACTGGAACAGTGGTGGGCAACACCCAAACGTTCTGCCCTCTGCAGCCCCTGCCCTGCCCTAAAATATTTTTTAAAATTATTAAAAAATAAAAATTATTAAAAAGTTAAAAATTATTATTAAAATTATTATTATTAAAAAGTTAAACATTATTATTAAAATTATTATTATTAAAAAGTTAAAAATTATTATTAAAATTATTATTATTAAAATTATTTAAAATTATTATTATTAAAATTATTTAAAATTATTATTACTAAAATTATTTAAAATTATTATTATTAAAATTATTTAAAATTATTATTAAAATTATTATTACAAATTAAAAATATTTTTAAAATTTTTTTTTTTAAAAAAGTAACAAGTGCTGCACTCACATTATCGAAACAAGTAAAAATGACCACTGGGTTGCAACTGGAACAGTGGTGGGCAATACCCAAAAGTTCCGCCCCCTGCAGCCAATGCCCTGCCCTAATATATATATATATATATATATATATGTGTGTGTTTTTAAATGGTGCGCCGTAGCAGCTACAAAGCACCTAAACAGACAAATCTAGCTTGTTTACAAGCTCCATAGCTGCTACAGGGGAGGGAGATCCAAGGGGCAGATCCCTGGCTAAAGGGATGGGGGTATGCTGTGGACAATGCATGGCATGTTATAGCTCTCTAAGCATTGGTCCAGCCTACCCACAAATATTATGTGCAAAGATCAGGGCAGAGCTGCACATGGCAGCCACTTTGTCTTGCTTTCAAACTTGGGTCACTGCCAAATAGCAATAAAGTGGTGGAGGAGGCGCTGGGTATTGAACTGGAGAAGCTGTAAGTGGGAACAATGCTGGACCCATCCTCCACCCAGCACCTTCCCCAGGTGGTCCCCCCTCCCCAGCTGGGCTTATTTGGGGCTCAGCTTGAAGTAAAGATGACTGCTTCCTTTTTCTGAACATGACAGTCCCAATTTGGACACTACTAAGTTCAAGTAAGGTACACACCACGCTTCAAAAAGAACAAGTTGATACGAACTTATGGAAATAAACTTAAAGTCAAGTCAACTTACATCAAGGATATAGGGAAAGACATAAACTACACTGCAGAAGTAAGAAGCAGAGGGCCAAAAGAACAAAAAAAAAAAATCATTCTGAGCACATCTAAGGAAAAAAAAGAAATCCAGGATACATTCATGATGGCAGCATATTCCTCAGGGGGTTTTCATAAGGAAGCACAAAAATGGCTGCATCCATGAAGAGCTTGCAACAGAGTGTACGGAGGAGGGGGGGGGGTCCGTTGGAAAATTTGAGACCATGAGCTTTATGGGCTGTCTGAAAGAGTCATGTGCTAGTGAGCCAAAAATAAACCAATCAAGACAAACCCCCCACAAAGCTGGTCTTATGCAAGAGTTAAACTAACATAAAATCAGAACATATATCTTTTGATCTCATCGAGGAGGAACATAATGTACTTTCTTTGCTGAGGATGTGATAAATGTTTAGTGTTGCTGCCTTCTGCAAGCTATTTTAGGAAAATGTTAGGAACAGTGATACGTGGTCTTCTATAAGAAAGCAAGCAAGCAAACAAAACAACAAAACATTAGCCTAATACAAAATGTTCCAGGTTAACATTCTAACCTAATGCAGTGTTACTTTCTAATAGAATTAGAAACAGAGAGGATCTGGGTTGGGGTATCCCCAGCGTTAGGGATGAGACTTCTTTCCACCTCTCCCACTGTCCCTTCCCACAGCCTTCAGAGACTCCCTTCTGCTCTATCCAAGCTGATCTCCTTCCCTTTGCCTTTTTGTATTGTTTAAATTTTTTTCAGTCCCCCCTCCTCACCACTCTGGAACTAGCAAAAAAGCATGAATGCAGAATTCCAAGAGAACAAGTCTATGCTCTCAAATGTAAAATATGAAATTCAAGTGCATTGATAAGAAAATAGGAAGAACCATGATGGATCAGACCAAGGGTCTATCTAAACCAGCATTGTGTTCCCACAGTGACTAACCAGATGCCTCCGGGAAGACCACATGCAGAACATGAACAAAGTACCACCAGCCTGTTCATGTTCCCCAGCAACTGGTATTCAGAGGTACACTGCCTCTGATACTGGAGGTAATATATAGCCATCATGACTAGTAGCCACTGATAGCCTTGCATGGTTTGCCCTGTATACATGCCTTATTTCAATAAGATTTTTTTTCCCCCATATAGAAATCCAGATATCTCCCATGGCTTGGGGTCAAGACATCCCAGCATTGTGTTCCTTCCTACTTGAGCCTTTCTTTGCTAATGCAAACTCTCCAAACAAGACAAAGAAAATGTAGTATGTTGGCCTTTCCACCTCATCTTTGTAAGTTCTGATGATCCACAGTAACATGGAGAAATTACTGATCTATGGAATTCGTAGCTGGATATTGGGAATGTCATATGGGTTGTGCCTGACAGGACCAGGCTAACAGCAAACATCACACTATTTAATTCATCTTTATATCTTTACAGAGAAGTTGTCTCCTAACTAAAATGGAGTTGAAAGAGTTGCAGGCCAGTCCCTAAAAATTTCCATTTCCACAACAAAAACACTCAGCAGCAGTCCAGCTGCGAACAGTGCCCATATTCTGCAGCCAACAATTAATGTGAAGAGGTCAGGAAAATGAAAGGAGCAAGGACAGCAAATTACCTGTGCCCAGTATCAGGAATGAACGTTGAAAACTTGGTTCCAAATGTTGTGTGTAAAATTTCCCTCTTTACCATTTGAGAAATCCCAAAGATATCCCCTAGTATCAGACTGTGATGTGTGAATCAACAAAACTTCAGCTTGTCAAGGTTCTGTGAATTCCACCTCAAAGTTCGTTCTGATTTGTGTCTGTATCAGATTGTGAGCTTTCCCCCCCCCTCTCTTTTAGCATGACAATTTGTGGGTAATTTGGTATGCATTTCCCTAAATGCACACATTGGTTGTGCACATTTTTGAAATGTATGCATTTTTCTCAAATTGATTAAAGCATTTTGTTTTAAAAATACGCTTTTTTCCATTTCCATTTTCTGAATGTACAACTTTTTTGAGTGCATTTTTTGGTTCCATAAATCACATTGCAAGCTCGGAAATGTATGGATTTCAACCACAGATTGCATTCGGGTCTCTGAAGTGTGAACTGGGAAAATTATAGTAAGAAACAAACTGAAACCAATTTTCCGTACATCCCTCCTTGAGGCACAAGCTACCTGACAACAGGCATCACAGCTGTGCAGAGATTTTGATATTGGTTTCTTACATCCAAACCAGCAGTACATTACTGGGTCTAGCCCCGAGTATAACAAATTACACAATGCATAGGGTCCATCTCGTCTAGAATTCTGTTCACACAGTGGCCAACCAGCTGCCCACAGGAAACCCACAAGCAGGGCATGAGTGCAACAGCACCCTCCCATGTTTCCCAGCAACTGGTGCAGATAGGCATACTGCCTCTGATACTGGAGGTAGCATATAGCCATCAGGACTAGTAGCTGTTGATAGTCTTCTCCTCCAAGAATTTGTCCAACCTCCTTTTAAAGCCATCCAAATTGGTGGATCATGTGGAATCCACTACATCATGTGGAAGTGAATTCCATAGTTTAATTATGCACTCTGTGAAGAAATACTTCCTTTTTTCTGTCCTGAATCTCCCACCAATCAGCTTCACAGGATGACTGTGGGTTCTAGTAGGGAAGTTTCACTTCCCTGTAACTAAAATTGAGGTTCTGGAGGGGGAGCAACTCCAGTTTTCATTATATCTTCTGAGTCTATTTGCACAGTAATGCTTCAATAACATCAAACGTTGCTAACATCCGGGGGGGGGGGGGGAGAAAGAGAGATCCCCAAGAGACCAGACATCTCAGTTGAAATCAAATGCCCAAGATTTCTGGCATCTGTTCACTTGTAATAACTCTTCCTCTCCCCACCTCTCCTGCAAATCCTTCATCCATACATATTCCTTTCTGGAACCACATATCATATATGCCCCTTTAAAGAGGGAGAGAGAGAGAAAAAAAACACCTGCAACTTCACATCACAATTCTATAGGGATGTCAGAGAATTCCGCCACAAATCTCGGTGAGGCCAAATGCGAGTACATTTGGCCCCCCGAAATCCATGGTGGAACAAAGCCCCCCCACCCCCCACCCCGTGAAATGGGCCTGGAATGGAGCACCTACCTGCTGCCGTCTGCGCTGAATTGTGAATGGCGGCCGCGTCTGTGGCCGCCATTCGCTTCTTCCATATAGCTGTGATAGGCTACATAAATACTTACGTAGCCTACCACAGCTAACGCAGGGATGCCATTTGCACCCCTGCGGAAGCCGTGATAGGCTACGTAAGTATTTACGTAGCCTATCACGGCTTAACTAAAGAAACTCAAATGGCGGCGGCTACGACGGCCACCATTTGTGTTCCCTTTTTTTTGCCGTTTTAGCCTACATAAATATTTACATAGGCTAAAACGGCAAAAAAAGGGAACACAAATGGCAGCCACCGTAGCCGTCGCCATTTGCGTTTGCTGTTTTTTGTGGGTTTTTTGCCATGATAGGCTACGTAAATATTTACGTAGCCTATCACGGCAAAATACAGGGACGCAAATGGCAGCGGCTACGGCAGCCGCCATTTGCGTCCCTGCAGGCTGCCCAGCGGCCGGATGTCCAGCTGCGGGTGGCCCCGGCTGGCGGCTCCGTGGAATCTCCGTGGAGCGGAGCTGGCCGGAGAGAATTTCGAGGGGAGGGACGGAGCACCTCCCGCCCACCGCGAATGTCACCCTTCGAAAAGGTAAGTGACTTTTGTACATCCCTACAATTCTGTATCATATTTTTAAAAGCATTTAAGAACATTTCATGTACCAATTACTTCAAAGATTCAGCGATAGCATTAGACGTTCAAAGCTGCAGCCTCTTACTTTGCTTTCTCATGTTATTTAAAGAAGCTAATGCTAAGAGAAGGGAAAATTGTGTTCAATTTAACACTCTTCCCCTCCCAAGGTCTCCGTTGAATCTCTAACAGTGCCATCCTCAGGGTGACTAATTCCATTCAAAATAAATAAAACTAGCTATGTAACATAGTGCTGACTACAGATATATTGTCTGAATCAACATGAGACAGAAGAAGAGCAGAAGAGACAAATAGTCTGAAAGACAGAGTTTCCTGCTTCTGTATATCATACAAGATGCCTTCAGGAAAGATATCAGGGTTCATTCACTATCCTCCCAATTACCTGCTATGCTTCGATAGAATCTTAATGGGCACCATAATGAGCACTTTTCACTTGTTCATAAATGATCTGGAGTTAGGAGCGAGCAGTGAGGTGGCCAAGTTTGTTGACGACAGGAAATTATTTACGGTTGTTAAAAGGAAAAAGGACAGGGAAGAGTGAAAGATCTCTCCAAACTGGGGCGGCAGGGGTGGGGGAGGAGGCCATTGCTATGGCGAATGCAGTTACACTTGTACTGTAAGTGAGTGTACAGTGATCTACACTGGGGCAAAAAAAAATCTTAACTAGCAAGAGAAAACACCATGCCTAAGACAGAAACATGTTAACACTTGGGAGCATCTGGCAAGGTTAGGGACCCACACCCCGAATACGTTCACAACCTCTGCAGTTTTGCACAGAACACCTCTGGCAGGAAAAGCAAATCCTATCCTCATCTTTTGCACTGCCTCTAACCCTCTTTTGATCCTAAGGTGGGCAGAACCTCCCTAAAACCCAGCTCTGTCCCTGGAGGCCCAGACTGCCTTTGTTCATAAAAAGCTTCTGCCAGTTTAGGCTGGTGCATCAGCTGTGACCCCTCCTGGGCAGCAATAACCTACCTTACATTATCCATGCCCTGGTTAGCTCTTGACTACTATAATGTGTTATATGTGGGGCTGCCTTTGAAGACTTACTGGAAACTGCCCGTGGAGGCCGGTGGCTCTGAATTTGGTGGGGCAGTGGATCCATTCTGGGTTTTAGTCAGAACCAGCCAGAACTCTAAAAGAGCTATCCAAAGTGCTGAACCCTAGCCCCAAAATGGGTTCAGAATCTTGGATAGCTCCTTGAGAGTTCTGGCTGGTTCTGACTGAAACCCAGAATGGATATAGAGCCCCACCAAAATCAGAGCCACCAGCCTTCACTGGAAACTGCAGTTACTTTAGAATGCTTCCACTAAATAATTCAGCTACTGGGAACATATAATGCCAGTTTTGAAACAGCTACACTGGCTTCCATTCCATGTCTGGTCACAATTCAAAACGCGAACACTTATTTTCAAAAGTCCTATATGGTTAGGAACCTGTGTACCTGAAAAACCAGCTCTTTCTACATGTACCTGCCTGTATGTTGAGATCTTTATCAAAGGCCCTCCTCCCGGGACTCATGCTTTCTGAAGTGAGTCAGATGGCAACAAGGGATAGGGTCTTTTTGGCTGTGGCACCCCATGTGCAGAACATTCTTTTGAGGTACCCACATTGCTGTCATTTTAGTGCCAGGCAAATAACTTTTTAACATCCGCTAATGCAATGTTAACTTGCATCTTTGTGTTTTACCCTGCAGCTATCCTCTTCAATCTGTTTGATTTTTGAAATTGCAGTTGTATTTTTTTAACATTTTTCAATTGTTTGCCACCCTGACAGCACTGCTATAGGGCAGGATAGAAACCTTGTGTCAAATAAAATTAATGCTTTTCTCCTGAGTATCCTTAGCAAATATTCAGCTTTGTTAGTTTGTTGCAGCAAAAACAACGAAGAGTCTTGTGGCACTTTAAAGACCAACAACTGTATCCCTGCATAAGCTTTTGTGGGCCCTGTCCACTACTTCATCAGAAGAATGGATGCACTTACATCTGATGAATTGGAAGGTGTCCACAAAAGCTTAGGCCAGAATAAATTGATGAGCTTTTAACAGGGCCGGCCCTCCCATGAGGCAGGGTGAACACTCTGCCTTAGGCAATGGATTTGGAAGGGCGGCGGATTCCGCATGCCCTGTCACTGGGAGAGCTGTGGGTCCTGATGCCACCACTGCCCTTGCCTCTTGAAGTGAGGCATAGAGCAGGCGACTGCTCTGGAGAACCCCGCAGGTCACTTTCCTGCTGTGGCAAATGCTTTGGCAGGAAAGTCACTGTTGTGGCTCTCTGGAGTAGCTGGCTACACTGCCACCCAACCTATACCTCACCCTGAGGAAAGCATAGGTGGGCAGCCGCTGTGGAAAGCTGCACCGGCTGTCGAACGAGAGCACCGAGCACAGCTTCCCAGAGCACTGCCCACCTGATACCTTGCTCTAAGGACCTCTTCAAGTGAGGCATCCGGCAGGCAGGCTCTCTGGGGGAGATGTGCATGGGAAACTTCCCGGCACAGCTCTCCACAGATTGCCTTGCTCTGAGGGGCTATTCCTGAGAGTGAGGTATTGGCAAGGAGGTAGCCCCGGGGACCGCCTGCGCTGCAGCCCAGATCGTCTCCGGAGCCACCTCTCCACCAATGGAAGGACCCCTCCGAGTGAGGTATGGAGGGGAAAGGGGAAGCGGGTGGTGCTGATAGCTCCAACAGCTCACACCCCTCCCATCGCCAGCAGCAGCTCCTTGCGGTTCCACACTCATCCTCCCTGGTTCCAGTAGTAGCTCCCACTCCCGCCGCCCCCGGTGCTGGTGGCAGTGTATTTACCCACCCCAGGAGTTGGGATGGCTGGTGCCAGCCCTGGTCTGTAAGGTGCCGCAAGACTCTTGACCATTCTTAGCAAACCTATTAAGCAATTTCTCTCCAAGGAGATTAAGGAGAAACGTGCCCTCACGGGTGCTGCCCTTCGGGTGCTAATGTTGTCTGCAGGCGCTCTTATGCCTTCTGTGTCTTGAAGCCCACCTGAGTAAGTAGATGATGGATACGACAGCGTGGTGGTGGTGGTCATGGTGGCGGGGGAACCCTTTCCCGCCGTGCAGCACAAGGGGTGGTATGGTCTGTTCCAAGCTAAAGGACTGATTAAGGGTTCCTCTTTTACAAGTGAAGGGTAAGTTCCTGGAAGGTCCAATCAATTATCTTTTTTAAAAAATATTTATTTATTTATTTATTTTGGTTCTACACTGCCCAATAGCCGAAGCTCTCTGGGCGGTTCACAAAAATTAAAACCAAACGGCACACAATAAAACAACATACAATATATAGAACATTAAAACCACAATATAACAATACAACCACAATAAAACCGAGCAGCAGTGCAGGAATTTAAAATGCAGATTTAAAACAGCAAAGCGAAAAGTCTAGAAAGCTAAAATGCCTGGGAAAATAAAAAGGTCTTTACTACTCAGGACAGTGGAGGCTGGTGGCTCCTATGTCAGTGGGTCTGTGAATCCATTCTGGGTTTCAGTCAGAACCAGCCAGAACTCTAAAGGAGCTATCCACAGTGATGAATCCATTTGGGGGATATGGCTCAGTGCCTTGGATCACTCTTTTGGCTGGTTCTGACTGAAACCCAGCATGGAATCACAAGCCCCCCAAAACTAGAGACACTGGCCTCCACTGATCCTGGCCTAACACAGTCACAGGACCCTAGGATGCTGCCTTCTACGAACTCAGAATGTTTGTCTGTATTACTGTCAGCACTACCAGTGACTGGCAGCAGCTCTCCAAGGGCTCAGGCAGAAGTCTTTCCCAACCCCACCTGAGATCCTTTATTTAGAGGTGCCAGGTATTGACCCTAAGACCTTGAGCTTAGGGTCAATACCTAAGACCTTGAGCTCTACCACTGAGCTACAGGCCCTCATCTGAGTCTGGACTTGCATCCGAAATGTGAAGCCTGTGGATGGATGGCTGAGTTCTTTGGGGAACTTGAAGTATGTGGCATTTTGAGCCCTCCCTGGATCTGCTAAACAAGAAGCTGGTCTGACTGTAAGGCAGCTCTTTTCGGAGAGGGAGAGAGCAGCTGGTGCAGCTCCGCCTCCAATTCATCATCTTAACCAGCAACATATAAATGCAATGAAACATAAAACACGATCAGACCTGAAAAATTGCCATAATTCCAGTCGTGCTCCAAACTAACCATTAAGTGCCATGTTCTGTGTAATTAGGGCATTAGTTTATGAATGGCATGGATGGCATTTAAAAGCAAGAATAAGGGCTTGGGGAATCAGAGATGCCATCTCTACTGACAGCTTCAAGGAAACCAGCTACGTGTGCTATTCCTCCCCCTCCCCACAAAGGGAACCATGAAACGGAGGGGAAATGCTGCTCTCTTACCAAGGTCAGATCGGCAGGGTCTCTGTCTCTTTCATCCCAAAGCATATCCCCTTGTAGAATTTATCTATTACTTTACTGTCTTTTTGGTCAAGCCAGTAGCAAACATGAGAGTTTAGCTGTTGGCCATCTGCAAAATAAATGCTGTCCATTTAAAAGCTTGGAGAAATATTTTCAGTGTAGTTCCCCTTTAGCATGAAAGAGCCAGGGCTATTATTTCCCTGAACACTGGAACTCTCTGCACAGCAGGAGAAGAACAGGGGGCTGTGACAAAAGTAGGAAAGGAATAAAAGAGAGTACCTGTGGTCCACTTTTTTTAACTACCGAGGAGAATCTTGGTGTGGGGCTGGGAACGCTAATGAGCCTGACACATATTCTCCAGTCCAGCAAGGGAAATACATAGAGAAGTATGAGAAATTCACTCCATCAAGATTTTTTTTTTTACAGGTTTACCCCATTGGCACCTCTTGGACCCAAACCCAATCTGCAGATGGAAATCCATACATTTCCGAGCTTGCAGTGCATTCTGCAAAGCAAAACCACACGTGCACATTTGAAAAACTCACACAGAAAACTGTGTACATTTCCAAAATGCACACAAACACACTTTAGCCAATGCGTGCGTATGTCCATTAAAAAAAAATAAGTGGACAAAAATGCAAGTGGACATATCATAGAATCATAGAATCATAGAACAGTAGGGTTGGAAGGGGTCTATGAGACCATCGAGTCCAACCCCCTGCTCAATGCAGGAATCCAAGTCAGAGCATCCCTGACAGATGGCTGTCCAGCCTCATCTTGAATGCCTCCAGTGTGGGAGAGCCCACCACCTCCCAGGTAATTGGTTCCATTGTCGTATTGCTCTAACAGTCAGGAGGTTATTCCTGATGTTCAGCCGGAATGTGGCTTCTTGTAACTTGAGCCCAGTATTCCGTGTCTGCATTCTGGGATGAGCGAGAAGAGATCCTGGCCTTCCTCTCTGTGACAACCTTTCAAGGACTTGAAGAGTGCTATCCTTTCTCCCCTCAGTCTTCTCTTCCCAAGGCTAAATATGCCCAGTTCTTTCAGTCTCTCTCCATATGGCTTTGTTTCCAGTCCCCTGATCATCTTTGTTGCCCTCCTCTGGACCCTCTCCAGCTTGTTTGCATCCTTCTTATGAAAAATGCATACTAATTTCTGTGTGGATTATTTTAAAAAAAGAAGATCGCAAGCTCATGCGGAAAAAGGATGGAATGTGCTTAAGCTCCAAAAACTGACAATCTCGCCATTGACAGTTCTGTCCATCTCTCAAAATACACATGGGCAGGTCCCTTGACTGATCAGCTGCCTCCATGCAGAGATTTCCTGAGTGGATCAGGAACTGCATCCGCAGAAGGGATGTGCATATGCATCTGTCTCCAATGTGACCCCTGCTCATACTACTATGGGTGGATGTACACATCAATGTATATTGCAATAAGCACGAGGGATGCCCATATCTAGCCACTGTCTCAGGCTGTGTGGACATTTCTTGTGCGTGATGACTATAGCATCTGGAACAGAGCAACAGAATGAGAAGTCAGGCTGGGAATGTGGCTGCATCTTTTCTGCGTGTCACTGCTATAGGATGCCCAGGGGCCCCTAAATGTCTCTTCCTTGTAAACTACACTCTGTGCTGGTATTCACAGCCTGAATGGGGAGAACCTAAACGTCTGGCCAGTTCCACTGGGCTGGGCTGAATTCGGGTTTTTTAGAACTCCGCATGGTACTGTGAGTACTGTAACATGTCGTAGAATGAACTGACCCATATTTTGAGTTTGCCAAGTAATTACAAACCACCACCACCCCAATTATATGCTAAAAGGTGCTTATCATAGTAGTTAATTCCACCATCCAGATAACATTTATCCTTAAATGTATAAAGCAGTAATTCCCAGACTGGGACACATTAGTGGCAAAGGAACCAGTTCCCTGTACTACTGCTTTGGAGTGTGAGAAATCTGGTCTACGCAAGAGACGAGGTTAAAAACTTTCCTTGGGTCACACTGCACACTGTGGGCAGAAGACTGTAGAACTGAATGCTCCCACATATTTACAAACTCCCTAAATATTTTTATTTTTAAAACTTAGGTATCAGGGGAAAGGGTCCTAGCCGAGTGTTCCCCCTGATATATCCTTTTCTTTCTATGCGCATTTCTTTTTCCACAATGGGGTGTTCAAATAAGTGCTCCCTCCCACTAGTACTTTAGGATAATCACTTATACCTTGCTAAAAAAAAAAAAAAGAAAGAAAGAAAAAAGAGGGCATGCATCACTGAAAAAGAGGACAAAGGAGGATGCTGATATTCATACAATTTGCATGTGCTAATTGATATGGATGGATGAACGGTTAGAGATTATTACTATACAAATTAAATTGAAATGCAATATACATCTCACCATAGTGGGGAAGACCAGGTGATCTCCTGTGTGCCTGCTCAGTCTGCTGTCCAGTTGCTAACTCTTGATGGGGAACTTCAAGGTTCTTGCTGGCCTTATGGTTCCTTATCTTCAAATATAGGTGTCAAGGTTCCACTTATGACCTGGACCCCTTGGACAACTCCTTAAGGATCTCTTGCTTCCTTAAGAGTCCCACCTTCCTTCTTTTAAACTTCCCCTTCCCAGTAATGTGGGGTTTAGGCTGTAGATGTGGAGTGACTGACACTCCAGGCACAGGGTTTAACCACAACAGTTTACTGGTAAATTTAAAGCTAGCAAATCACAAGTAAAGGTTTTTACACAATAGAGTCGAGTGATACAAAAGGCCTTAAAAGAAAATAAAAGTTGCAAAATGCAAGTTCCTTTTTTACCCTAGCTGTCCTTAGACTTTTCTAGGTTGCTTCTTCCTGCTCACTCTTCAGACTCTGCTCTCACTTCAGGCTCTGTCTGTCTCTCCTCTGACTGGCTCTCTCGCTCTCTTTATATACCCTCCTCCCTCAAAACCTAAAGTACTGAAGAAATGAAACTTAAGTGGAGAAATGAAACTGACATTGAACTGGAGAAATGAAACTAATCATCTCAGGGTTACCCCTCCCAACAGAAAACTCCAGACCTATAAGCCTGACCATTTTTCCCTTTGCTTCTATAGGCCTCAAACCTTCACAAGACGACACCTTCAGAGGATTATCCTGTGACGGCCCTACAAATACAAGACTGTCCTCCATTAAGTAGGACAAATGGCCACCCTATACTACTTGCAGACAGAAGTGGTGCAGTTCAGGCAGTTCTCCTCTGTGGAGCAGGGTGATTGGCCCCATCCATGTGGTTGCTTCAGTTACACACACAACCACAGCAGCATGGTAAGTGGCATCTGTACAGATATAGATGTGGGGGAAGTGGAGCTCAGTTTCTTTCATTTGCATCCCATCAGCCAATCAGGATAGACCAAGGCAACCTAATAATAATAATAGTAATAATAATAATAATTTAAACATTTTTTAGATTTATGCTATCTGTGTATGTCCTATATGTTTATATGTTTTATGTAAATGGTGTTTGCACTTTGTATAATGTCTTTTAATGGTTTTTAATTTTTGTTAACCACACAGAGAGCTTCAGCTATGGGATGGTATAGAAATATAATAAATGAAATTAAACGAATAATCATTACTGCAACAGCAACAATAATCGTAATATTTAAATAACTGAGATAGGAATTTTGTTTCTCTCTCTCCTGCTCTGTTTAAGCATGCCAGTGATGCCTCCTAACAAAGCCTAAGAAGATTACATTGTGTGAGGGTAATCTTGGCTTTCTAGTGCTGTCTTGGCCTCCGAAATGCTGCATTGTAGGCTTAATTCTCCTAGGGAAAATTCAAACATTTCCCTTCCAGTTTCGATGTACTGCTCTAGTTACTTCCAAGTCTCAGGAGTTTGAGCATGGCATTTTTATTACATTATAATTGGCAGGGCTCCCTGCATTTTACTGCTGCCCCAGGCTGTGAGAGCTAAGTCCCACATTGTAAGGAAAAGTGGTGCATCTTCTTGGGCACCCGACCCTCGCAGGGTCGTCAGACCAAAGCGTGAACTGCAAATGGAGAACTGGTGCGTTTGTAGTGTTTTCCTACCCACCCAGAATATATTATCTTGATTGAGTGTTAAATTATGCAGAAAATATTTCAGCAGCTCAAATATTGAGCAAGCGATAATGATGTTGTCATTTTGGCAAAGAGTGTAAATATCAATGCAGATGGATGCTGGGTTATCTCTCCCTCTTTTGCAGAGATGATGAGAAAGATGAGAGCAACCTCTTTTATCTCTGCTGTGCAGCTCTCCTGCTGGCAGGGGGCTTTAGCTCTAAAAGCTTTGGTGCTTTAGAGAGGCCAGAGGGCAGATTCCCCTCCAAAGCTCTCTTAGTTCAGCAGGAAGGCCAGCCTCCTACTCAGCCATACCAAGGTGCTGTAATGTAGCGAGTCTCCTGTAGTGGACAGTATGGGGTAAACCCAGACTCACTGTGAAATCAGAAGAGGTCTCTCTTGTGGAATGAGACATCACTTCACTTCTGTTGTTGTGGGCAAACCCTTTACATAAGCAGTGATCTGTGCAGTGGAGGCTGGTGGCTCCGATTTCTGTGGGGCTGTGAATCCATTCTGGGTTTCAGTCAGAACCAGCCAGAACTCTACAGGAGCTATCCAAGGTTCTGAAGCTATTTGGGGGATAGGCTTGTGAATGAACTAGATACATAGAGATGTAGGACTTTGTTAAGATCCAGTAGCTGAGTGCTCAACTTGCCCCTTGATCATGAGTTCACATCATTTCAGCTCAGCCACAGGTTCTGTGAGGAAAACCCCTCTGAAGGTCCCTGTCTCTTTGTCTCAGGACCCATGTAGTCATTAGTAACAGGCCATGAGGAAGAATGAGGTAAGGGTGGTAAAGTGATCGCTTGGCTGTACAGCAGACAGCTTTGTTACTTGGCATCTTTATTAATGAACATGCTAAGTGGGTAGTGAGCAGACCAAGAAGTGTGCATAGGAGGAGAGATTAAGGGCACAATCCTATGCATGTAGAAAAGGCCTACAACTCCCAGCATTCCCCAGCCAGCTTCTCTGTCTAAACATGCATAAGATTGCACCCTAAACCTCCTCCTTTTAGCAAGAACTGAGAAACACATCTTCAAGAAAACCCACATGCTGGCTGGGGATGATGGGAGTTGTGGTCAAACACATATGGAGGGCACAAATGTGGGGGGAAGACTGCTCTATCCCCCTAAAAAGAGTCCCTGCATAAAGAAGAACTAATAAATCAGGGAGAAGGCTAGAGTTGTATGATGGCACCTCAAACAAGGGCGTCCCTTTCCTCAAGCAAGGGATGTTTGCTTGCTTTTTTTTTTTAATACGGGGGATCTCACCACCACCTGCATCCTGAAGTGACACAGTACCAGGAGAACGATGCTATACATCTTTCCTGAGTTTATAGATTTGGCCTTAGCTAGCTGTCTTCCGCAATACTTTTATGGGCCTCATTATGATAATATGGACACTTCCTATCATACGGTGGAGGTGAAAACCCACCAGAGACCCAGGGCAGCTCTGCCTTTTACACGGAAGACACAATTGAGGAAGGCATGCTGTTCCTTCCCACACCAAGCACATATAGAGTGGTCAATATTCCCTTGTCTTTAAATACTTGTGTACAGTACAATTCATGTGGATGTAAGTTTAAAGATGAAGGTCTGCGTGAGTGAAGGTGTGAATGTTTTACTTTTGTCAATGGTCTTATTTTTATTTTATTTCTTGTCTTACGTTTTTCTTCTTTGGAATTGCTGCACACTGCCTTGATGGCTTTTGTGCAAAGAAGGTGACATATAAATGTTAAGGATAAATAAATAATAAATTACAAATGTAATGTAGAAATTAATACGAATAAAGCTTTGCCCCAGGCTGCCAAGAAGATTTAAACCAGCCACAGAGGCACTTTGTTCTAGCTTAATCCCCTTTCTGCAGATTCCTCTGGGCTGTCATTTCCCAGCATCTTAACATTAACATCTCCAAAGTGATGGAAAATCTTGGCTGCCCAAGAGGTTTAAAAAATGCCATCCCTCCACCCCAAGTAGCAATAAAACCACATATTGTTTCTTTTTTAATTCATATGCTTTAAAGGTGAAAGAGACCCAGTGCAAGGAGGATGAGTTGGGTCTGTATTTAGTCCAGAAGGCATGAACTGGAGAGACCCTGGTCAAAAACAAACTGAAACTAATTTATCATATATCCATACATAGACTGGTGCTGGAACCCACCACTGGTGCCACTTCCTAGGAGATCAGTACCATATGAGGACTGTTCAGGGGGATTCAGGGTCCCATCCCTCCCACTGCATTCAGTGGGTCTATGCAACAGACAGTATGGGTGCTTTCAGATAGAAGACTTCTAATAATACTAACTAGAAGTGACTCTATCTTCTTCTTAATGGATTTTCTATGGTAAGAGAAAAGATGGAAGAAGGGTTGGGGAAATTGTTATGGGTGGATGGCGACGGCATCTGGATGCCCTGTAAATTTGGTGAATGAGGAAGGACAATGGCACCATCTATTTTTTCACTCAAAAATGTATTATTGTTGGGGATATATTAGAAATTCATTTCAGTTCATTTTTGATCAAGATTTATCCAGTTTGTACCTTCTGGACTGAACACAGACTTGGACACAATCTCCAGTCGAAGTCCGTACATTTCTGAACTTGGAATGTGATTTGTGGACCCCCAAAACGGTGTTTGAAAAATGTGCATGAAAAAATGCATACTTTTGAAAAATGTGCACAAATATGCTTTAATCAACTGGGGAAGAATGCATACATTTCAAAGATGCACACAACTGATGTATACATTTGGAAAGATATGCATGAAAATACACACTGATTTTTGTGTGAAAAGAAAACCAAAGCTTGAAAATCTGATGCAGACTTGTGTTGGAACAAGCTTCCAGATGGAATTTGGAGAACTTTGGTGAGCTCGAGTTTTGCTGATTCCTACATCCCTAAGTCCTGTTAATTCATCCACACTAAAGAGCATAGGTACACTGTGTGGGTTTTTTCTTTTCTTTTAAGACCAGACCATTATAGCCAAAAAAAAAAAAGATATTACTAAATGTAGCTAACAGCTCCCAGCTATGTATTTTTTTTCTGTTTTACTCTAGAGTCAATGCAGAGGCTCTGATCCAGATAGGGATCCTAGCATGGGGCTAGGAGGGATTAATCCTTCCCCCACAAACACTGTTGTCCTGATTTGGACCACCCTCTGTGCACATACAATTTTTATTGACAAACAGTGATCCATTAAAGCAACATCAATGCAGGGAGAAGGCTTGTGGTATGGATTATACCTCTTTGACCACCAGCAGTATAAATATGGGACAACCATGTACTGCAGCACAGATGTTGCTCCAGATGCAGTTCACAACCCAATTCCACCAGATCACCAGGTAGCTTCTATTTTATGTTAGTTCAATGTTGTTGACCTCACTGGGCTTCTGTCCTCAGTGGCACCCCATGTTTGGTGATTATGAAGTGGCTTAATGTTCAAGTCGCTAAATGCCCAGACTCATCTCTTTGTCCAGCCTGTGTGTTAACAGCAAAGATGAATCCACTGTCCTCCAGTAAAACATGGAGCATCAGCAACAGATATCCCCCGCCACCACCCAAGCTCAATGCCTGATCTGCTTGTTCTCCAAGCCTTTCATGCCCCAGCCAACCATTCTTGCAACAGAATGCATGCAGCCTTGTAGATTTCTGTATGGAATTCACCTCTCAAACATTAGCAACCATCAGGTCAGAGCTGTCAAAGCATCTGTTCTTTACATTGTGACAGGCAAAATCACACCACAGCTTTTGTTGGTTTCTCTCTCCCCTCCCCCTCCCCCCACCTCTATTTAAAAAAGATTTCCAGGCCCAGGGTTGTGGTAGGAAAATAGATAGCTTTTAAACTATTCATCACTGCAGCCATAAAGGAATGTAAGAAGCCTTGGTGAACAAGCTGAATATGTTTGGCAGGTTTCTTCACTCATAAGGAATTCTTTTCATTATTTACTACACATAAACACATGCCTTCCATAAAGGTTTCCGCAACTCAAGCTGCTCACATTCATATTTGATGGCTGAAGCAGGCCAAGGCCTTGCCTTGTTCCAATCAGCAATGGAGAGATGTTCCCATGAGATAGCTGGTTCTCTGTAAGGCAGCTGAAATTTGGCATTGGTTTCATACATATCCAGTTCAGGCATCAAAGCTTAGTTTCACTGAACATTACCTTTCCAACCTTGCAAAGCTTATGTCACTTTCTGAGCTGTCTATTCTTCTCTCTGCTGCCAAACAATTACCTGTATCACAGCCAGTAGCCATTACACCAAATAAATACATAAATATATCTTAGATACTGCAAAGAAAGAACACCAAACGCTATACACCAAGAACAACCAAAGGAGGGAACTCCAGACTGACCTGCAAGTAAGTATAAGAGAGAACTTAGATAAGAACTTACCTATTTTTGCACTTTTGAACCACTATGTGAACTGAAACTCATTACTCCTTTGAAATTTGCACTCCTCTGAATTTTGCAATGGAGTTTTCCAATCAAAAATCACACAAAAATGCATATAATAGGAAAAACATTGTTTGAAAATACATGATGCCAAGAATATTAGGCAAGAATGCACAGAAAAATGCATGTACTAGGACAAATGTGGACAAAAATAGTTACACAATTTCATGCACACTTTTTTTTTTTTAAGAATTGCAAATTTCAGGATGAACTGATCTTAAGCCTGGAACAACGAGAAACTGAGATAAACCAAAATTGACTGATTTATCCATTCCTACCTGCCAGGTCTCTTCAAAATCAATTAGGCCAGGGCAGGTCATGTGACAAGGCCTGATGCCTCATTATTTTGCTTATGGCCATGCAGAAATTACAGAGAAATGTGTAGCTCCACACGTCACCACCAGGTGGAGTGGGGTGGTGGGCAGGAAGGCTTGCTTGGTAATAGTCACTTGCTGAGCCAATCAAAAAGCACAGAAACAGGCAATGGAAGGGCAGAACAATTCAGTTTGGCCTGCAAGTCAAAGACAGATTGCCTCCCCCCCACGGCGGATCTGCGGAACGGAGCCAGGTAAGGGATTCGTACATCCCTACCTACAAGTGGGCCATCATGGGCCAAGTACAGGATTAGCCTAGATGTCCTTCTCCACACATTTTCCTAGCATGGTAAATTTTAGCAGTGCAATATAAGTGCTACAAATATTACTATTAGTGGTGGCCCACACCGATTCACTGATATTTTCAACTGAAGACCATACTTGGATAGGCGTGATAGTGGATTCAGGATGGATGAATCAGTGAATCTACTTCTCTTGCATTCACAGTTTTTTAATCTCAAGTTATTTCCAAGAAATTTATGAAGAAATTTGCAAATTTTGATACAACTTTTTCAAAACCAAAGTGCACAGCTATTCCCAGCAGAGAGCTGCCCATGATGTGCCTGCCTACCATGTAGATGTTTTAATTTTGTGAACTGCCCAGACAGCTTCAGCTATAGGGCAGTATAGAAATGCAATAAATGAATAAATAAATAAAATAAAAATAAAGATGAGGAGCCTATCAGAAAAAAGAGAGAGCCAGCAACCCTAATGCAGCACTACAAACATGAGTGAATAGACAGGGATTCACAGCCAGACTATTAAGAGCTAAGCGCTCAAAGCCTGGATGGATGAATCTGTCAGTTTTGTTTCTTCCACATTCAGGTTTCTAAAACAAACAACCAAACTTCAAGATGATGACAACGATGACAACAACAACAACGATGTTCTTTCTGTCTCATTTCTGAAGAAATTTGCAAATTTTAGAAAGTTCTCAAACAAAACCCCTACTGAATTTTCTGCCACCTTTAATGGTGGTAGATGTGTTTTGTTCCGTGTGCCCACCCCTGTTCACATATAAAGCAGAGGTAGAGTTGGTCTGACTTTAACAGTAAATGCTCCTGGGGAAGAGGGGAATTAAGCCTCTTGTGCTGAATTAGTTCTTAGCATTTTTGTCCATTCCCAGTATTAGAGCAGGGAATAAAGAAAAATGCTTGAAGCAATGGACTAAGGAATGGCACAGGAGAAGGGAAACTTCAGCATTCCTCTCCTGCATACTCCTTTAGTGCTAAAGTGTGTCCACCCTGACTCATTCCCATTTCATATGTAGATGGGGCATGTATGTGAACAGCAGAGCTGGGCAAATCTGCCAGTTTCGCTTTTTCCCACATTCAAATTTTTTAAATCTCCAGTTCTTTCTCTCCTGAATATGATGAACTTTGCAGATTTTGATAAATACTTATCAAAATGAACTGAACTGAAATGTTCGCCCATCTTCACCAGACAAATTCAATGGGTCCAACCATTCCCAGCATGAAGGAGACCAGGTTGTGCCTGCCTGCCACATCACAGCTTAGGTTCTAGAGGAGTAGTGAGAGTGCACACCCCAGTCACACTTCCCAGCCATACCACCGAAGGGGACGCCTGAAGTGCGTATACAAACTGGGTCATTTATGCTGCAAGCCAGGTACTGGTTAAACCAAGGGTAGGCAGAAAAAAAGGTAGATCAGTATTTACTGGTAGATCTCTGGCTGCTTTCTAGTAGGTAGGGTGAAAGTTCCTGACTTCCAATTGTTTAACAAGAGCAACAACAAAATGATTCTCCCTGGCCATGAATTTTATTTTTATTATTTATTAAATTTATTAATCGCCCATCTGGCTGGTCACCCAGCCACTCTGGGCGATGTACAAAGTATATAATAAAACAGTTTAAAACAATAAAATTCTACAATAAAAATGTCTTCTAAAATGCTCTAACCCACCCCAAATGCCTGCCTGAACAACCACATTTTTAATGCGCGGCAGAAGCTCATTAAAGAGGGGGCACGGCGGAGTTCCCTAGGGAGGGAGTTCCACAGAGTGGGGCCCGCCATAGAAAAGACCCTCTCCCTCCTCCCCACCAGTCTAGCTGTCCTGGCTGATGGGACAGAGAGAAGGCCATCTGAGGCTGATCTTGTTAAGCGGCCTCCCTGGTGCTGCTGGAGGCGCTCCTTAAGATAGGCTGGGCCAGAACCATATAGGGTTTTAAAGGTCAAAACCAACACCTTGAATTTGGCCTGGAAAACAACTGGTAACCAGTGCAACTCCTTCAGCACTGGAGTGATGTGATCTCGCTGGCGGCTGCCTTTAATCAGGCGAGCCGTCACGTTCTGTACCAGCTGCAGCTTCCGAACCGTCTTCAAGGGTAACCCCACATAGAGCACATTACAGTAGTCTAAACGAGAGGAGACCAGGGCATGTACTATCGATGGGAGCAGATGGTCGGGAAGGAAAGGGCGCAGCCGCCGTAACAGATGGAGTTGATACAGCGCTGTCCAGCTCACAGATGACACCTGAGCCTCCATGGACAGCTGGGAGTCCAAAATGACCCTCAGGCTGTGGACTTGGTCTTTCAAGGGTAGCTGTACCCCATTCAACACCAGGTCAACATCCCCCAGCCTCCTCTTGTCTCCCACCAAAAGTACCTCGGTCTTGTCAGGGTTCAGCTTCAGCTTATACCTCCCCATCCAGCCACTCACCATCTCCAGACATTTGGACAGGGATTCTACAGCCAACCTTGGTGAAGATCTGAATGAGAGGTAGAGCTGCGTGTTATCTGCATATTGATGACACCACACCCCAAACCTCCTGATAGCCCTCAGCGGCTTCACATAGATGTTAAATGGCATCAGGGAGAGGATGGAACCCTGTGGCACACCACAAGTGAGTGGCCACAGGTCCAAAACCTCCCCTCCCAGTGCTACTGTCTGGTACCTGCCAGAGAGGAAGGACCAGAACCACCGCAATATGGTGTCTCCAATGCCCAACCTCTCCAGGTGGTCCAGGAGGATACCATGATCAATGGTATCAAAAGCCGCTGAGAGGTCGAGGAGAACAAGGAAGGAGCATTCGCCCCTATCCAGAGCCCTCCTCATATCATCCACCAAGGCGACCAAGGCCATTTCTGTCCCATGCCCAAGCCTGAAGCCTGATTGAAATGGGTCTAGATAATCGGCTTTTTCCAAGTGTGCCTTCAACTGCATCGCCACCACCCGCTCAATCACCTTGCCCCAAAATGGCAGATTTGAGACTGGGCAAAAGTTGTTCAGAACTTGAGGATCCAAGGAGGGCTTCTTTTAGAGTGGTCTTATCACTGCCTCCTTGAGGGCTGATGGCATCACTCCCTCCTCAAGGGAGGCATTCACCACCACCCTGATCCACTCACCCAGTCTCTCTCTGCAGCCCATAATGAGCCAAGATGGCTCATTATGAGCCATCTCATCAAGTAAGCAGGTGGTCGGCCTTACAGATGAAAGCACCTTGTCTACTTCATCAGAAGGAAGTAGCTGGAACTGATCCCACAAAACTGGTTTGCCACAGGCCGCCTCTTGCTCACTAACTGTATCCACAGCACACGGAATAACACTCCTAATCCGATCAATTTTATCTGCAAAGTGCCTTGCCAAGGCCTCACAGGAGGCCTTAGAATGCTCCAGTGGTTCCGGAGCCACTGGACCGACCAGGCTCCGGACCACTTGGAACAGCCTCCTGGGACAGCACTCTGCAGATGCGATAGAGGCAGCATAATATTCCTTTTTTGCTGCCTTCACCACCACATGATAGGCTGAAGATACAGCTCTAGCCCGTGTCTGATCATCTTTGGAGTGAGACTTCCACCTCCAGCGCTCTAGCAATCTCACCTCCTGATTCAGAGCTTGTAACTGTGGATTGAACCATGGTGCAGTCCAAGCCCTGTTCAGGTGGAGAAGGCATTTCAGAGCCACCCGATCTAATGCCCCAGTGATTGCGGCATTCCAGCCACCCACCAGGGTCTTGACCGAGTGGCCATTGGCGTGCTCCAGAGAATCCCCAAGTGCATTCAGGAATCCATTCGGATCCATAAGACGCCTGGGGCGGACCATTTTAATGGGTCCTCCACCCCACAGAGGGGTTGTGGAACCGAGAAGTCCAACGTCACCAGATAGTGATCTGACCATGACAAGGGGGTGGTGGATATACCCCTGGCTTCCAGATCACTCCCCGCTTCTGCAGAAACAAACACAAGGTCTAGTGCATGACCGGCTACATGGGTGGGCCCAGTTGGAATATGGTGCAGCTCTCAGGAAGCCATGGTCTCCATGAAGTCTTGAGGTGCCCCTGTGAGGATGGCCTCTGAATGTATGTTGAAGTCCCCCAACACCAATAAGTTAGGGGACTGTACATGCACCTCAGAGATCACTTCAAGCACCTCGGCCAGGGAGTCAGTTGTGCAGCGGGGTGGATGGTACATGAGCAGAATTCCCAGACTGCCCTTCGGGCCCAACCTCCAGTACATGCACTCAGCAACCTTGGTCTCCCAGAGAGGGAGAATTATATTGCTGAAATGGTTGGGGAAGGGGAACCAAGAGTGAGTTTTTGTGGAAGAACTGTGCCTCGGTTTAGCCTTCTTTAGTTCTCAGTGTATGTCTTTTGCAGCAAGCTCCAGCTGGTGGATCACAGGGTTCTAGTTAAAAACAAAACAAAGCCGATCTCACAAGCTTGACATCTGCCCACCCCTGGGTGAAATGAACTTCCAGCCAGTAACCTCTAGTCAGCTCCTAATATTAGGCTCCTCAATCCAAGAAGGCGGGCCCCACAAGAGTCATACATCCCCCCAAAAGCAAAACTGAAAAATGCACTGTCATGACCATCGATAGTGCCATCCTTTTTCTTTCCCTGAAACTGTCTAGCCCATCATCTGAAATCCAGGGAAAAGGCTCCAGAGGAGGACATGCTCTGGAAAGGAGGGTGGAAGGGCTGGAAGCTTATCTCTTTTACCCCTTGTATCCACTGACATAAACTCCCCCCACCTTAATCCTGATAATACTATTAATTCTGGGAAGCCTCAACCTGGCAGGGGGAAATTTTGGCAACTGATGCTGGTAGTCAGCATTGGGGGGGGGGGAATTTACAGAGTGATCAGCTGAGATAGATAAAGAGCAGAGTGATCTTGCAGCCACATCTACAGGATGTTGTGCTAAATCCATACCCCATCAGCATCTTCTTGCATAGAGAAAGAAATGGGAGAGCAGAAGTCCTTTCCCCTCCTGACCCTCCTCTCTTGTTCCCGTTTAAATGCTAATTGTTAATTTATTTGGCTTTTCCAGTGGCTGCCTTAACGCAGAGATTGCACTTCTTCGTATGTAAGCAGCTTGTCCTGGGGATACAGCTAAACCTGCCTTTGATCAGCATTTAATCCTTCAAGGTACTCAGGGGGCTACAGTTTAGTTTCTGTGTGAAAATGATTAGGAAGGCTGCAAAGGAGGCAGGACTGGAGCACAAAACTAGACTTTCAGAGGCAGGTGCACACACACCCCTCGACCCGTCAGCTCTTCCTCTTCAGCATGTTATTCTGGTTCTCTCGTGGGAGCTGTGTCTGCGTGCATATATATGAGGACTGGAGATACATCGTATGCTTTGTCACACTGAAGAAAGACGGAACCTCAGAAGACAGGCCGAGCCATTGATAAGTAGGGTGGAAACTTATGTATTATGAAGAAAAGAAGACATGCATCACTGAAAAAGAGGACAAAAGAGGATGCCAATTTCCATATAATTTGCATGTGCTGATTGATACATATAGATGAAAACGCAGAGATAATTATGATACAATTTAAACTGAAATGCTTTATGCATCCCACTGCAGTGGGGAAGACTGTGACCAGGTGAGCTCCTGTGTGCCCGCTCAGTCTGCTGTCTAGCTCCTAACTCTTAATGCAGAACTTCAAGGTTCCTGCTCACCCCTTTTATGGCTCCTTATCTTCAAATAGAGGACACCTTCAAGGAGAGGTCTGTCCTCTGACAGCACTTCAAACAGAGATCTGTCTTCTGTAAAGTAGGACACACGGCCACCTTATAAGCATAAGGATTGCAATCCTCAGCTGTTGGAAGTCCAAGGCCAATATGCCCAGAAGCATGGTGAGGAACTCCTTATCTCTTCAGCTAAATATAAACTGTTCTCAGGAGAGAATTTCATTTGCACACTGGTTGGGTTCACACAACCCACACTCAGTGGTTGAGTGTACTGAAGGTTGTTGTTGAACCATGGGTTAACGTGTTGTCCAAACCCAGGACATTTTCTGCAGGGTGGCTTGTTAACTACCCCGAACAACCCAACAACAAACCATGGGTTCTCAAGGTGGTTTGTTTGAGTAAAATATAGGGATGTATGAAATACTTACCTCCAGGACTGGGGGGAGGGTCCGCAGGGCGGGGAGGCAATCCATCCCTCCCCCTTGAATCCTACCCAGCTGGCTCCGCTCTGCGGCAATTCTGCAGAGCCGCTGGCCAGCTTCAGAGCGCCAGTGATATGGCCGCCATCGCCATATCGCTGGCTGGGTTGATTGACTGCAGACACAAATAGCATCCAGTACGCCATTTGCGGCTGTAAAAGTCTTAGTTTAAGCTAAATGCAGCCATTTATGGCTGCATTTAGCTTAAACTAAGACCTTTACAGCAGCAAATGGCATACTGGATGCTATTTGTGTCTGCAGTCAATCAACCCAGCCAGCGATACGGCAATGGCGGCCGTATCACTGATGCTTCAGAGCTGGCTGGCGGGGACGATCTGGCAGTCGAGGATTCCTCCAGGAGGCGGAGGTAAGTCTTCTGATCCTCCACGGACTCCGGAGGCTGGATTCTTTTAAATTTGGCCTCACTGGGGTCCGTGGAAGATTTCTCCGCCATCCCTAGTAAAATAAGCCACACTGCATGGTTGACAAGCCATCCTGCAGAAAATTCCTGGGTTTGGATAACATGTTAACCCACGATTCAACAAACAATCCATGGATCAACAACAACCCACACTCAACCACTGAATGTGGGTTAGCGTGTTGTGTGAACCCAGCCAATGCAAAGCCTTTTGGCAAAGGATAGGCTGAGGGAGCATATGGTCCTAAGCATAGAGAACCCACAATTCTCAAGGAAACATAAAAGCATAACCTGGAGTTTGCACACAGAACATAATATCTCATACTAGGTCCACTCCTGCTTTCTACTTCTGGGTAGTGATGGGCAAACTGACCCTGCCATAATTTGTAATTTGCTCACAAGTTACGAATCCAATGTTATAATTTGGCTAAACTGAAGAAAGGCATGCCAGCCGTTGAAATTGCCACTCAGCAGTTAGTACCTGGTCAGCAGATTGAGCAGGTACGCAGGTCACCTGGTCTCAGTCTTGCCCACTATGGTGACATATATTCTTCTTATATTTAAATGATAGTAATTATTTCTAAATTTGTGTGTATACATATACATCAGTGCAGGCAAATGTTATGTAAATATGTGTCTTCTTTCATCCTCTTTTTTGGTGACCCTTTTCCTCTTTTGTGGCAATAAGTGGCAATCCTAAATCCTGTCCTAGGTGCAGAAATGAACATTTACCTGTAAACCTCAATCACTGTGGAAACCACTGGGGGGTGGGGGTATACTAGCAGGGTGAGCTCCCATCTAGGGCTACAAGTTTGGGATGACAAGGCTCAGAAAATGAGAGAAGAGGTCCTATGCAACAGATTATTTTGCCTCACTTCATCTGCCCAGACAAAGTTAACTGAGAACTAACTGTGCATATAAACTAGAGAGATAATTTTTGACTACTTCAGCTAACAGCCTTATGACTGTGTTTGAGAAATGCCATTCTTCTCCTGGAAATGTTGTGTGATAATGTTCCAACAAACATTTTTCTTGGACAGAATTCATTCTAACACAAATGCCCATGTTGCGCGGAAAGGAGAAGCAGTAATGAGGATTTCAAGATATAGGTGTAATAATAACAACACTTTTCTTTTAAACTCCCTGAATTATTCAAAATCTGGTTTAGAAGTGCCTGGAAATATCTCTTCAATTCTTTAAGTAGATCTTAAGAGCAATAAAATAGCCACCCTTTATTACATTTTTTAAAAGCACGAATGTATAGTTCTCCTGTTTTATAGGCAGTTGGGTTCCGGTGTGGGTATAATTTCAGAAGTTTGATTTCTAAAGATGTTTGTGGCTTGTGTTCTAGGGTGGGTGGGCAGGGTATGTGTGTATTTTTAATTCCTGACTCCCCAGGTGTTTTTCCCCAGCGTAGCCTTGACCAGCTCTGTTGTGCTTCAGGAGCTTTCAGTTTAGAACCCTGGATCATACAAAACCTTTAATTAGATCACCTATTCTCCCAGAGAAGCAAGCTTTCTAGTTGCACTGAATTCTTCAGCTGTTACTGCTTGAAGCAAGAGTTCTGCACAGCTCAAATGCCTGTAATCCTAATGATATAGTCCAACTGGTCCAATGTCAAGCAGTCTCTTGACCATTTTGGATCCTACTGGATTTGCTTTGGGGTCAATACAGGAGTCACGTTCACATGGCATTATCCCTACTTTCTCATTCCTGTTCTAAAGAACCAAGGGTTGTATCCAATGTTAGTCCTACTTAGAGTAGACCCTTGAAATGAAAGGGACTTCAGTTAGACTAACAATGGATACAACCCATTTGATACACCTCAAATGTTTTCCCCCACTACATCATAGAGCACACACGGTCTGTTCCAGCACTCAGTGGCAGGCTTGGAATCAACAAACCCTCAGAGTCTCTAACATTTTGGGGCTGGTGAGCACATTTGGAATTTTGAGAGTGTTCTGGGCATTCTCATAAAATGGCTGCCTTGGGCGGGCTTGCCCCAAATGGCTATGACAATGGCCAGTCACAAAAACACCCATTTTCCCAGAAGGCAAAGTGATGAGGCTAAAAGAAAAGTCGCTTCCCCAACCAACTAAGTACAAGGCAGCAATGGGGCCTGAGCTCCAAAATACAAATTCCACTCTTTTAAAACCACGGTTCTATTGTTCAAGCATCCATTTCACAAAAGATCAACTGATGAGGCTCAGAGACAAGTAACTTGGCCAAGAAACTGAACACAACACAGAGGTGGAGTCTGAGCCCCAAATGCCAAATCACATACTTGCCCCCATAAAGCACAAAATACCCATTTCACACAAGGCAAACTGGTGATGCTTAGAGAAACACACACATTCTCTCTCTCTCTCTCTCTCTCTCACACACACACACACACACACACACACGCACACATACCTCAAACCCAAGCAACACACATACATCCACCAAACCTTCACACCAAACCACCTGCCACTTTTGTTTTCTAAGAATGCCTCTGGACCCCATGTGGAAATACATTCTTGGAAATAAAGATGGCACTGGAGGCTGACCAGTTTAAAAAATAATAATTAAAAAAAATCAGGAGGGACAGGACCCTGGTGGGTGCCAGTAGAGGTGTCCACAGGCACTACATTGGGTAGCCCAACAGATGTGTAGAAGATAAATGGTTTTAGATGAAGAAAAGGAGAGTGAGAGAGGCACAGGAACTGACTTTCCTATGTATAACCTTAGCTGAGCTGGTACGTTTCTTTCTGTTCCTCTCATTTTATTTCCACCAAGACTCAATTTTTAGAAGGTCCCAGCTTGTGCAGGAAGGACTAAAGAGATATTGAATGAGCTTTGCTCTGGGGGTACAGGACATGGTGGATGAAGGAAAGAAATGAGGCCAAATAGGTATTTGTCCTTTCAGCCCAAACATTTAAACAGGCTTGCACAGCAGAGCACTACACTAAAGAAGGACAAAGGTATAGGTAGTCTTTTACAGGCCCAGCTTGTCCCAAAATTTTCCCTATTGCCTAACAAGTCCTCTCTACACATATTTTCACACTTTAGCCAGTGGGGGAAAGTGTGCACTTTTGAAAAATACACACATAAATGGACACTTTTCCCATTCAAAATATGTACTTCTCCTGTTTGAACAACCCAAAAAAGGTCAAAAGCAAAAACGGGAGAAAGCCAAAAGAACTTCAAAGTGATTTTTGGATCATTTAGGTGAGTTCAAAATCACTGGTTCTCCCATCCCTATAGAAAACCAAACTTTGCCTCCGTGTATTGTGTAAAACGATCTTAACTTTCACCAGCACAGGATCATTAGGGATAGGTGAATCAGCAAAACTCATGCACACTGGTGTCCTGGTGTCACCCAGGACCTAGTACGAGATATAAATGTTGTTGAACCAGTTGGAAACAGTGATCACAGTGCTATCAGATTCCATATATATTTAAGTGGAGAATTGCCCAGGAAGTCCAACACAGTCACATTTGACTTCAAAAGAGGAAACTTCTCTAAAATGAGGGAACTGGTGAAACAGAAGCTAAAAGGGGGAGTCAAAAGGATTAAATCCCTTCAAAATGCTTGGGGATTACTCAAAACCACAATAATAGAAACCCAGCTACTATGTATACCACAAATGAGGAAAGGTAGCACCAAGGCCAAGAGACTGCCAGCATGGTTAACAAGCAGTGTTAAGGGAGCTATTAGAGGAAAGAGAGCTTCTTTCAGAAAATGAAAGTCTTGCCCACGTGAGGAAAACAAAAGGGAGCACAAGAGATGCAAAATAAGAGATGCAAAAAAGCATTTTGAAGATCATATCACTAACAACATCAAAGCCAACAATAAATAATTATTTAAATACATCAGAAGCAGAAAACCAACTAGGGAGGTAGTTGGACCATTGGATGACTATGGAGTTAAAGGAGTACTGAAGGAAGACAAGGAGATTGCAGAGAAGCTGAATTAATTCTTAGAATCATAAAATCATAGAAAGTAGGGTTGGAAGGGGCCTACAAGGCCATCGAGTCCAACCCCCTTCTCAATGCAGGAATCCAAGTCAGGATTGGAATCTTGTCATCTGTCTTCACTGCAGAAGATATAGGATAAATACCTGTGCCTGAACTGATATTTTCAGGAAGGGAGTCTGAGGAACTGAGGCAAATAGTGATGACAAAAGATGAAGTTCTCAAACTTATTGATAAATGGAAAGCAAATAAATCACTGGGCCCAGATGGTATCCATCCTAGAGTTCTCAAAGAACTCAGATATGAAATTGCTGATCTCCTGACCAAAATATGCAACATGTCCCTAAGATCATCCTCTATACCAGAGAACTGGAAGATGGCCAATATAACAGCAATTTTCAAAAAGGGATCCAGGGTGATCTGGGAAATTACAGGCCAGTTAGATTAACGTCTGTGCTGGATAAATTGGTTGAAGGCATTATTAAAGATAAAACAGAAGGACAAGCCCTGCTAAAAAAGAATCAACACAGCTTCTACAAAGGTAAGTCCTCTCTCACTAACCTTTTAGAGTTCTTTGAGAGTGTCAATAAACATGTAGACAGGGGTGATCTGGTAGACATTGTTTACTTGGACTTCCAAAGGGTTTTTGACAAAGTCCCTCACCAAAGACTCCTGAGCAAACTTAGCAGTCATGGAATAAGGGGACAGGTCCTCTTATGGATCAGTAACTGGTTAAAGAACAGAAAACAGAGAGTAGGAATAAATGGTAAATTCTCCCAATGGAGGGAAGTAAATAGTGGGGTCCCACAGGGATCTGTATTAGGACCAATGCTTTTCAACATGTTCATAAATGATTTGGAATTAGGAAAGAGCAGTGAAGTGGCCAAGTTTGTGGATGACACCAAACTATTTAGCATGTTTAAAACAAAAACAGATTGTGAAGAGCTCCAAAAGGATCTCTCCAAACTGGGAGAATGGGCATCTAAATGTCAAATGCAGTTCAATGTAAGCAAGTGTAAAGTGATGCATGTGGGGGCAAAATATCCCAACTTCAAGTATAATCTCATGGGATCTCAGGTAGCAGTGACTGATGAAGAAACAGATCTTGGGGTTGTGGCGGACAGCTCAATGAAGATGTCAGCCCAGTGTGCAGCTACTGTAAAAAAGGCAAACTCCATGTTAGGCATAATTAGAAAAGAGACTGAGAATAAAACTGCCAACATCATACTGCCCCTATACAAATCTGTGGTGCAACCACACTTGGAGTACTGTGTACAGTTCTGGTCACCACACCTAAAAAAAGGTATTGTCGAGCTGGAAAAAGTGCAGAAAAGGGCAACTAAAATGATCAAGGGGCTGGAGTGTCTCCCCTATGAGAGAAGGTTACAACAGCTGGGATTGTTTAGCTTGGAAAAAAGGAGGGTAAGGGGAGACATAATAGAGAGCTATAAAATTATGCATGGTGTGGAGAATGTGGATAGGGAGACATTTTTCTCCCTCTCTCAAAATACTAGAACACGGGGTTATCCTATGAAGCTGATTGGTGGGAGATTCAGGACAGATAAAAGGAAGTACTTCTTCACACAGTGCATAGTTGGCCTATGGAATTCGCTGCCACAGGAAGTGATGATGGCCACCAGTTTGGATGGCTTTAAAAGGGGATTGGACAAATTCCTGGAGAAAAGGCTATCAATGGCTACTAGTCTTGATGGCTATGTGCTACCTCCAGTACCAGAGGCTGTGAGCCTATGTCCACCACTTCCTGGGGAACATGAGTGGGAGGGTGCTGTTGCACTCATGCCCTGCTTCTGGGTCCCTGGTCGAAAGCTGGTTGGCCACTGTGTGAACAGAATGCTGGACTAGATGGACCCTCGGTGTGATCCAGCACGGCTCTTCATATGTTTCTATGTTCTTAAGCTCACTGAAGTTCTCTGAATTCTATCTCACAGCTTGTTGCAACTCAAGTCCATATCAGATTGCAAGCTTTTTCTCTCTCTCTTATCACATTAAAATACATGTGCATTTTTATGTGTATTTTTCCAAATGTATGCATCAATTGTCTGCATCTTTGAAATGTACACATTCTTCTCCCATTGATTAAAGCATATCTGTGCACACTTTTCAAATGTATGCATGTTGTCAAACATAGTTGTTTTGATCTGCAAGTCACATTGCAAGCTCAGAAATGTACAGACTTTGACCGCAGATTGCATCCAAGTCTGTGTTTGTTCCGGAAAGTGTGAACTGGGTAAATCCTGATAAGAACAAACTGAAATGAATTTCTCATACATTCCTATGCCCCAATAGCTTCTGTGCATTTCCAGCCTAGCTCCACAGTTGCAACATAGGGCCGATCTACATTGCGCCCACCATCGCAATGAATTTGGTGCCCCATTGGGTTAAACGCTCTCACATTAAAACATGATTATTCACATTCACCCATTTTCCCCATTGCAGTGCTTCATCGAATGCGCGAGCTTGGTTCACACTAGAGCGCTGTGCTGTTTTCCTGCTGCTTTCCTGCGCGCGCTTGTCTGATCTCAGATGCTAAGCAGGGTCGGCCCCAGTCAGTAGCTGGATGGGTGACCTCCTGGGAATCAGGCTTCCTGCAGTGAGCAGGGGGTTGTTCTATCCCTTCAAATGAGACTGTTTTACCCCCTCCTATTCACTGCTCCAGATGTTTTTTTTAAAAATTAAGGCATTATCCTTGCAGAATTTCACAACTTTGAATCTTTGAAGATCATGCCTGAATTTGAAAAAAAAAACTTTGCGGAGAAGCCCCGATTCTGCGAGGATAACGCCTTCATTTAAAAAAAAAAAAATCTGGAGCCGGCGATAGGAGGGGGTAAAACTTAATCTCATTTGAAGGGATAGAACAACCCTCTGCTCAGTGCAGGAAACCTGATTCCCAGGTGGTCACCCATCCAACTACTGACTGGGGCCAACCCCGCTTAGCTTCCAAGATCAGACAAGCACGCGCACATCCAGCCCTTTGCTTGTTGCTAAGGAAACAGGGGCTACTGAGGAAGTTATGAGATCAGTAGCCGGAAGAAGACATGGGGCTGTCGAGAGCTGTGATTGGACAGGAGGGAAATACAAACATCACCGTATATGGACAGGCAGGGCAGGGGGCTACGACTGGATATGGTAGCGAAGGCAGAAAATCAGAGCACATTAAGGGGAAATACCAGGGTATCAGGGTATTGAAAGGGTATTGAAAGTGGGAGCACGGAAGTGGGAAATTCCGGTTCTAATTCGAGGTGGGTACTGCGTAGTGTGAAAGGCAGCAGTGAAACCTCATTGGAAGCGAAAAAAGGCGGTAAGTGTAAATCCAGCCATAATGCCATGGCAGTAGAAGAAACTTTGTGCCAGTCTGTATGGAATTTGTGCCTCACTGCAGCATCAGAGATTGATTCATCTCTGTGCTGCATTAGTCCTAGATCTGCAAAACCTGCATGGAACTCAACACTGAATTCCAGTTTAATCTGGCATATCTGAGTTCCACATAATGTTTGTTACTGGATCCCTCTGGGATCATGGATGAGAAGCAAATGCTTCCCAAAAGAGCAACTCTATTCACAGTGCTACATTGTTAACACCATTTCTACCCATTTAAATATATATATATAAAAGGATGGCAAACACAAGTAGGGGGAAGACAACTACTCTCCATATCTACCAAGAGGAAAAGAAATAGCATGTTTTAATTACAAAAAGGAGATATAACCAAATGTGTGCGGGGAGAATCTTAACTCCAAGAGCAGTTCAGTAATGGGACAAGCTGCATAAAGAGGTGAAGAAATCTCTTTCTAGAATATAAGAGCATAAGAAGAGCCATACTGGATCAGACCAAGGGTCCATCTAATCCAGCGTGCTGTTCACACAGTGGCCAACCAGTAGAACGAGTACAGTAGCACCCTCCCACTTCCTCGGAAGATTTGGAAGAAAAGATCTGGTCAAAGGTCTAAGATCAGTTTTAACATAGTTTATCATTCAGGGAAGGATTGGTATAGCATCTTAAAAGTAGAGCTGAGTCAAAATTTCCCAGAAGATATATTTAGGGGAAGATTTCAGAGATTTTCCTTCTTCTCATCCCCCAGCTCCCCAAAAGGAAGTCCACTTGCAGAATTTTCTCCCAATATTCTCCACTGGTTTTTGTGTGGTCACTGCCTTTCACATACATACACACTGCCCTGGAATGAATCTAGGACTGGGGCATTGTACAGGATGCAAAATTGTGGTCAGGCTGCCAACACAGTTGTGGCTGCTGCCAATTTTAAGGGAAAAAGGGGTAAAAGAAAGAGGTTGTGCTACTGCAACTGCCAACGGTAAACCACAGACCCTGAGAAATTGTTGGATAATTTCTCCTCTCTCTCTGGAGAAATTTGGCGAGATGATTCCCCCACCCCCAATTCCTCTGCCCACATATAGAGAAATTCAAGATGCTGTTTATGCCTAGCTCTACTTAAAAGAGGCCTTGGCTGTCACTTTCACTGTTGAAGATAGCAAATAGTGACCGAGTTCGCATGAGCACTGCAAGCTGTCTGAACCCAGTGAGGGTGGCTTGTTAGGGTGGTTAACAAACCACAACCTACAACAGGCTATGGGTTCTGGGTGGTTTGTTAACCACCCCAAGCAGCCACCCTTGCTGGGTTTGGACAACACAAGAAGCTGTGCCTGGCAAAGGTAATTATGTAAATCTCACTGGCATGTGACTGGCACACACACTTAGTTAACAAGCCACCATGGCTTATTAACTATTTTATTTATTTTATTGCATTTTATTTATTTTATTGCATTATTCCAAGGAACCCAAGGCGGCTTACATAGTCCTCCACCTCTCCATTTTATCTTCACAACAACAACCCTGTCAGGTAGGTTGGGCTGAGAGTCTGTGACTGGCCCAAAATCACCCAGTGAGCTTCCATGGCCGAGTGGGGACTAGAACCCGCATCTCCAGGCTCCCAGTCCAGCACTCTCACCACTACACCACGCTGGCTACACCACACTGGCACTACCCTTGTGTCATGCCAACCGGCCCATACACAGGGATATTCTCTACTTCAGTCTAGATGCAAAATCCCCTAAATCCCCTTAAGGAGCCACCTGTGGACAAGAAAGGTCAAGAAAGGGGTTTCAGGAAAATGTTATGGGGTTCCAGAAAAAACAACCATCATTCACATTGATCCTTGAGCTTTGTGAATTGGTAGAATACCGTGGGGATTCCAGAATGGCATGTAATGCACTTTTGTTACTGACTTGACCACTCTGAAATGATAGACCTATTTCAGAAAACAAAACAGTATGAGAGAAAGAAAGCAATCTGCTTTTCAAGGCCTGATTTAAACGCTTCTTCTTTTTTTCAGTCCAGCTTGAATTAAGTGTGATCACTTGAAGAGATTAATACAAATGCACAAGAGCAACCCAGTCACTCTTTTGGGAGGCACATCCTCCAGGAGCTCCATCTCCATCCGTGTAATCACTGAAAGGACTGTCACACTTAATGGAGCCAAATTCCCAGTGCAGACGTTTTAATGGAATGAGGCAGTGTGGGGAGACCATCAAGCAAGATGCTATCTGAGTTGGCCTGATGAGATTGTAGTTTGCAGGCAACCTAGGCTTATCTTGAAAGATAGACTATCTGGGCATGAGCAAAATGCATCCAGTTTGTTTCCCCAAGACGTTGGCATACAACTTCAACTTCATAGAAAGCTGACTTATTGAAGCAACGCAGAAGCATGGCTTTCTCACACCCATCTTGCTGCTTTAATAAATAAATAAATCAATCCATCCCAGTTTCTACTCTATTAAATATCTTTACAGCTGTGTAATACAACAAAAATGTGCTTTTACCAAGCCAGAGGGCCGTTCTGAACATCCGTTTGTTGCTTGTTGGCAACACCAATAAAAATGATGAGCGTACATCACTGATTCCAGGGTAGAGCCAGCCCCACTACGTCAATTTTCATTACTGTGGATGTTACAGCAAGGAATGTGAGAGACACACATTCTGGCAGAAGGCACTTGTGCACATAAGCCTTCCAATGGTTGTGTTGAATTACTATGAAATCCTATCCATGTCTACTCAGATGTTAGCCCCACTGAGTTCAACAGGGCTTAAGCAGATATAGGATTGCAGCTATATTTTGTAAGACACACATAAAACCTTATCAGCCAGAATACACATATGAATCACAAATGCCTCTTTTTCTTCATTAACAACATGACACCACATTTATTCCTTCACATAAGCAGTGAGAAGGAGTCTCAAGGGCAGCATAAACCTCATGTATGAAAATGCTCGTTATTATTTTTATCGTCTGCCTGCCTGCCTGCCTGCCTGCCTGCCTGCCTGCCTGCCTGCCTGCCTGCCTGCCTGCCTGCCTATCTATCTATCTATCTATCTATCTATCTATCTATCTATCTATCTATCTATCTATCTAATCTATCATCTTCTTCTCCTATCTTCTCTGTATATAAACAGAAGTGTTTGTCCATACGTCCTCAATGGGCTTGAAAACCATACATTCGATTGTTATGCAACTTCCAGGATTTGTTCTACCTCTATCTGGGATGGTTTTAGGCATCGTGAAATTTTTGTCCACCATCAGATACTCAACCTATATTATCAGATAGATACAGCAGGGGCAGGGGAAGGGAGCGGGTTGCCCGGGTAACAGAAGAAGAATGTTGGTAGTTGATGTGGTGGGAAGGGGAGAGAAGGAAGAGCGGAGAAGAAGGGAATCATGGCTGACAGAGAGGGAAGCTCAAGATAGCCTTCAGGAGACGAAGAACAAAATGCATGAATTATAATTACTTTAAATGTGCCTGTGAAGTTGAAGCCTGCGGTACCATATTCAGTCATGACATGGCAGGCTTTCTTAATGAGGAGATAGTTTTGCAGTTCATACAGTCTGAAGACAGGTGCGTGAGGCTTGGTGGTATCAAACTAAGGGCTGTTCTCAACCCATGCAAAGCCGAGTCCTGTTGCTAGTTCTTAATTATTTTGATTTGCACCCCACCAGTCCACCAAGAAAATTGCACTCAAGGCAGTTAGCCACATAGAGAGAATCCTATACACACTTAGGGTGCAATCCTATGGAGATAGTTATCAACCTCTGAACTCAGAGGCTGACAACTATCGAATGCAGGGCCACCAGAGCACAGAGGTGATCATTGCTTCCATGCTCTGGCAGCCCTGCATTTTTGGCTAAACAGGTGATGTCACCTGTCTAGCTGGGGAGCTTTGGAGCAGGAGGGGGGGAAGGCCACACAGCACATAGGAAGCTCCCTAACATGGCTTCCATGGTCTCCTCCCCTCCCTGCCTTCAGGACTGCCCCTTTTCCCCATCTCAGTGCTCTGTTTCCAGGTGCAGAGACTTAGCTAGCACAGAGAGAGCTGCGCTGGCTACAAGGGGCAGGAGAGGGGGAGGGGAGCGTGGTTTCTCCGACCTTGGTTCCCAGAAACCTAAAAATCCTGTGGCCCTCTAGACAGTGTCTAGTGACCATAGCCTTGCTCCCTCCAGCAGCAATCCTATTCACACTTAGTGTGAGTAAGTCACACTGAAATCAATGGGAGTGACATCTGAGTAGAAATGCTTAGGATTGCATGGCACCTTTTGTAGTGCTGTTCAATCAGGTCATAGACTGGGAAGCCCTGGTATGGGTGGGGGAAGGGTACAAAACCAGTCACCTTCCTGAATTCTAAGCATGTTTTCCAGTTTTCAGTGGAACTTTCTTCAACTCAGCCTAGATGATTTTGTTCTCTTAGCTCCATATTCTTCTCATAATTCCCATGAATGTGACAAATGTCAGCCACATGAAAGTACAGGGTTGACACAGCTTATCAAGGTCCCAGTGAATGCAAAAATGGATTGCTAGAGAGGAATCTAGAAATGAAACTGAAAAGTAAGTGGTCTTGCTGCAGAACTATTTAATGAGTCTTGCTGCAGAATGGCTGGTCTAGGAGTGAGATTTTATTGTGGTTGTATTGCTATATTGTGGTTTTAATGTTCTATATATTTTAAATTGTTTTATTGTGTGTTGTTTGGTTTTAATTTTTGTGAACCGCCCAGAGAGCTTCGGCTATTGGGCAGTATAGAAATGAAAGAAAGAAAGAAAGAAAGAAAGAAAGAAAGAAAGAAAGAAAGATAAAGGAAGAACTAAAGCACATACAGAGAAGTGGCTGGCTGCTTCACCTGAGCTTGGGACCCTCTGGGAGGTACACTACACAATGATGCTCACAGCCGCACACAGCCTCTAGATGCACTGTTCTTCCAACTAACTCCCAACAGACCTATCTATGGAAACCAGACACCAGTAGTTTTGAACAACACCATTGTACCTTGTGGATATATTGTATGCACCCAAGCATGGCATGTATCCTCACCCCCCTCCGACACACGCATGCACACACACACAGAGCTGACGAAAAGAGTTCAGATAGGTAAGGTTGTCCATTCTCTCTTCCCTCCTTCTCGTTCTCATTATTTTCTCCCCTTGAATCCCCTACACTGTTATTTCTCCCCGCTCCCACAGCTTGTTCAGACATTACATTTCCTGCTCATGCCAGCTGTCCCATATATCCTTCGGTTTGAACTCACATGTTTGAATGTACTGTCTCAGCTTAGCAGTCAGGGTTAGCAGCTAGCAGCAACATCTGTGAGAGTGGCTAAACAGGATCCCAGCAATTATAAATACTGCTGTTGGCCAGCGGCCATTATTGCTTAGTTTTCACATTACACTGGTAGATCCAAGTAACTGCAGTAAATAAAATAAAAATGGCAGAGCAGTTTTTGAATTGGCTAAGGAGGGGTCTTGACACATGCCGAGAGACATCCAATTCAGGGGTCATCCCTCAGATAAAACATTCTATGTCCTCAAAGTGGGGACAGCATAGAAGTAGACAAAAAATATACTGAACCCAGTCAAAGCAACTAGAGGAAAAGTGACACACTAAACAAACATTTATACAGAGACAAAATAGGCAGTTCTTTAAATTCAACTATGGAGGGAGCAATCCTATGGCTGTGTCTAGATGGCCATAAGATTTTTCAGTTTCTGGGAACCGAGGTTGGAGCCAGGGAACTGAGCTCGGTCCCCAGGAACTTCCCTCTCTGCCCCCTCCCCTGCCGCCTCATGGTTTGTCCCTGTCTCTGCACTCATAAGCACAGTGAGTAGTGGGTGACAAGGGGGCATACCAGGGGATGGGGAGCAGAAGAGACCACAGAAATGTCATTACGACGCTTCCTCTGAAGTCCGGCCTCTCCCAGTCCCACTCCGATGTTCCCAGCTAGACAGTCAAAATCAGCTGTCTAGTAGCAAATGCAGGGCAGCTGGACATGGAGGAGAGGCTCCTCTCTGTGCTCTACCTGCCCTGCACTGAACAGTCAGACACCTCCGAGTTTGGAGATAGCTGACTATCCCCATAGGACTGCAACCTAAAAACCTCAAAGCCAAGACTGGTAAATTAGAGTCCCTGCTGCTAAAGGGGAATACAGACTATAATGGGCATATCAGAACCCAGGTGGAAAGGTGAGAATCTGGCTGAATCCACACACAGCAGTTATACCATTATCATACCATTATCATAACTATTGGTATACATGACACCAGTGGGCAGCAATAGTTATGATAATGGTATGATAATGGTATAACTGCTGTGTGTGGATTCAGCCTCTATGTGGCATTGTTATCCCTCGACAGAAAATCTATACAAAAGGCAAAGTAAATCATTCTCAAAGCGGAGTTACACTGCATGGCAAAGATTGATTGATTGATTGATTTGTTTGTTTGTTTGTTTGTTTATATCCTGCCTTTTTCCCACTTCTGGGACTCAAGGTGGCTTTACAACATTAAAACTTGTACAATTAAAACCTATAAATAGAAATGGAAATAGAAGTATACAAAATTTAAAAATATAATTAAATCATCAATAATATTAAAATCATATAAAATATCAAAATGTTAAGGCATAGATTGCAATAGCTAGATATTCTGAACACATTTCTCCATCGAATCAATGCAGATAGGGATTCCTGATCAAAAAAGCAACATAGTACTGCTGCATAGTATTACACCCTCTCACCCAAAATTCTAGCAGTGTTCTTGATTCATTTTCTTAAGCTCCCAGTGGTATCTAATTTAGAGAGCCTGGGACCCACGTACTCTCCCTGTTTCAATCCCCAGTACAGTAGCAGTCTGAGAACCAATCCCAGCTTTATATTCCTTCACCATGTAAGGTAAAGTCTTCCACACCTAGAAGCAGAGATTTTCCAATAGTGACCTGAGGTTGTGGTATGACCTCCACAGCCCCCTCACCCCAAACTTAGAGGATCTGTGTATCCTTCTTTACTTTAAGGGAAGGCTGCAAGACTGTTTTATTTTATCAGCCTTTTGGTTTTTCTGGCTAGTGGCAACTATTTGTGTGAGTGGCAGACCAGAGTTTTCTTTTTGAGTGGTCATCGTCTTTTTTGTTTTACTATGCATAGCTCTTTATTTACTGTTTTTATTCTCTGGTATTTGGAGTGGGTTTTTAAAAATCTTCTATAATCCTGTTATCTCAAGCTCATGGAAAGGCAGTCTGCATATGTTTTAAACATGTATAAATATCAGTGTGACTCCAGATACCCTTGGCTGGGTCAAAGAGATGGGATTTGGAGCAGAACAACCATAATTGTGTGCTTACAGAATCTACAAGAGGACTCCAATGGAGCCTAGGATGTGTACAAGACAGAATAATATAATAGGGATGTATGAGACATTTGTTTCGGTTTGGTCCAGTTTGCACTCCTGGAACTGAACGCAGACCCAAATGCAATCTGCAGTTGAAGCCTGTACGTTTTCAAGCTTGCGATGTTCTCCATGGAACAAAAATCAATGTGTTCAAAAATATGTACATTTGAAAAGTACTATATCAAATTTATATTTTAATCAACAGGAGAAAAATGTGTATATTTTAAAATGTGCAGAATTAATGCAACAAAAAAAAACCCTAAAAAAAGAAGAGGCTTGCAATCCAATATGGATATGAGTTGGAATAAACTTCAAGGCAGAATTCAGAGAACATCAAAAGCTCAAGTTTTGCTGATTTACACATCTTTATAAGCGCTGTTGCACTATGTGGAAACACTGGCCACCAATCCTGCCATTGGTACGTTCTGTGGCTACATCTGCATGCCTTGTTTCTTTAGACAGACACTACATTTTTCCTCTAGCAGAAAATTGCCAGTGTCTGTAGTTGAGAGCTCTTTGCATCCTTAATGGGCCTTCTGATGATCCTTCTCTCCTTTTACTACTGATTAAAAAGCATGGAAGAATGGGAACTGTACCCTTGACAGATCTACACTTCAGCTTAATTTCTCTCTTGCCCTTCTCCCTCCCCCTTCTTTTTTCTTTCACTTCTGTAATTTAGCACAAAAAGCTCTTATAAAATGGATTGATAGATAGAGCACTTGCAGGCATGGATGTGCTTGGTGGTTGCAGCAGTGAAATGGTGATAGGAAGTGGGAGGGTAGCAGGTGTAAAAGATGGGATTTAGGGTAAGGTGAACCTACTCTTACATCCCCATGGGCAAAACGGGCCACAGCAGTCTCACCTTTCTCCAGAAGGTTCCCCTCCCCTTTTATTTTGAACATTTCTATTTGATGTGGACACTAGTAACTTTGATGTTTGGTGATAAACGTTCCTTCATTGATTCCTCCTTTCCTCTTATTCTTCCCCTAGCAAAAGAAAGGGCAGTATCCAAATGATGTTGCACTAGTGGAAACTAGGTTCTAAACTATGCACAAGAGAAGAATCCCACTAAAGTTATATCTCCACAAGCAAGGTTGCACAAGAGTTGTGCATTCTGCTTGTGCAACCGGTTGCGTAACTGGTTGTGCAACCAGTTGCACATTCCACTTGTGCAACTGGTTGTGCATTCTGCTTGTGTAACCAGTTGTGTGACCAGTTGTTAACCAGTTGCACATTCCACTTGTGCAACTGGTTGCACGTTCTGCTTGTGCAACCTGTTGTGCAACTAGTTTTGCATTCTACTTGTGCAACCAGTTCTGCAACAGCTTGCACAACTGGTTGCACAATGGCTTGCAAAATGGCTTGTATAACCGGTTGTGTAATCATAATGGGGAAGCAATTGCACAACAGAAAGATTCAGCAGAGCTCTCAATTTGAGTTTACGGAGTGACACTGTTGGATATTGCTCAATGTGATGTACACACCCATCAATCTGAAAATGAATAATTTACCCAGAATCCAATGTATTTGTGGCTTTGCTGTCAGCATAAAGGCACTCTAAGAATGAGTTCACATATGCCTGCTTAGCGCTGGGTGACCAAGTTATTATTTGCACATGTAAAACTGACTACCATGACAGGTAGATAAGCGATTATGTGGCATCCAACACAATGCCCCAGTCCACTGAGACCCACCCACACAAGGACCTGTGAACACATATTGCCCCATAAGATGGTTGGCATGGTCAGTTTTGAGTTTGATCATCACATCTTTCATGAGGAGGGAGACTTAGATTCAGGTTGCCCAGACCAGGAAGTAAGCAGAGTCAAAATGGGCCAACTGCCAGGAGATGCACAGATGGGTCTGTTCCAGCACAGCACCATCCTGCACACAGTCTCTGTCACAGAGAAGTGGTTAAACAAATGGTAAGGCATCAATTCATGTCCATGAATGTCTGAAATTGCCATAAGATCTTGCTGAGTCTGGATTTTTTTTAATGTCTGTGATGTTAATTTTATTTATTCTAGCCAGCACAAAGTTATTTGAATTTGAGATCAGATTATATTGGGAACTGCACTGTTGGAATCTCTTCTTATGTCTTGCTACCAGTCCCCAACCTTTGATATGGGGTGGGAGTGGGGAGTTAATAATCTAAATAAACAATGGATTAATGCACCAACTCCCACGCTGCCTCTGGGCACACTTCAAGTTGCTGGTGAATATCTTGGAAATCCCAGTATGGATTGGAACTGGGATACCTGAAGGATTACCTGCCTCTGTAATAGTGTATCATCCTGCCCACATGTTAAGAACTTCTGAGACCTTGCTCCACATGCCCGGCTATATAAGGCAAAGTGAGTGGCAAAGGTCTTTTCAGCAGTGGCATCCCAACTGTGGAATGCCTCCCCAGGGAGGTTCACCTGATATGGACCTTGTTATTTTTCTGGCACCAGGCAACCCCCTTTTTATTTTCCAAACTCTTTTTAATAGTTTTGCTGCCTTTGAAATTAGTTTTATGCTACTTTTATATGCCATTTCTATTTATTATGTGGTTTTAATATTGTGTACTTATAAACTGTATTTATTTTAATATGCTGTAAGTCATCTGGGGGGGGCAGAATGGTGCAGGGAAGGGGAACAATTTGAAAGTGAATGAATAAATAAATCAACATAAAAATGAGCACCACCACTAATGACCCCATGAGCTTTGGGGTTTGAAGGCCTATTTTTCCTAATTAACACAGTACACAACCTGAAGCAGGTTGTAGTAACTTTCTCTGTCATCTTTTGCAGCTTGAAGCTTCACATGCCAAGACAACTGCAGAACAAGAATTTGCTAAGGAAAATCAAGGGTTTAAATGAGGGCTCACTAAATAGAGAAAATTCTCTTCTGCTGTAATTCTCACATAAGCACACTGCAAAGATAAATAAGTAAAAATGAAATGGAAAATTATTAAACCTCCCCCCCCCGCTTTTTTTTTTCTTCTGAAGCGGCAAATGCATCTCGCAAGGAAAATTAATTTCTTTGCCTTTGCCTTGCCTATAATGAACTGCCTTGGAAGGCATGAGGGCAAAGGAAGGAAATCAGACTTAGTGGTGAGCTAATAAAAAATGAAAAGGCATTCAAAGCTATCAATAGCTTTGTCCAACTAGCCTGATGCAAATGCATCAGGGCTGTACTCATGGGAAGGGAGATCAGGAGCCTTAGCAGTGCCAGTGTAACACGGACAGCACAGCACAGACAATAATCTGCAAAGTGCATGATGCGTTCTGATGCTGAAGAAGGTGAGCAAGTTTGGCCCTGTGAGCAGCTTGGATAGGAGGCTGCCTGAAAGCAGTGTGCTCTTTGGTGGAAGAGCAGGGCACATGTATAATCAACGGAATCATGATGCCTTGATGGCCATATCCCATCCAGCCACACACATTGTTTAGGGCCAGCCTTCCCCAACCCAGGGAAGGCGGGTGGTTCCAATCTCGGTGGGGCTGTGAATCCATTCTGGGTTTCAGGCAAAACCTGCCAGAACTCTAAAGGAGCTGTCCAAGGTGCTGAACCCAGCACTTTGGATAGCTCCTTAGAGTTCTGGCTGCTTCTGATTGAAACCCAGAATGGATTCACAGCCCCACCAAAATTGGATCCACCAGTCTCCACTGCCCCAACCTGGTGCCCTGCCTGCAGATGTGTTGGGCTGCAACTCCCATAATTCCCAGCCAGCATCGCCATTGGCCGTGCCAACATTCCAACACATCTGTAAGGCACCAGGTTGGGAAGACTGGCTTAGGCTGTGCCTTCTCTGTGAGATGGACCAGAAAAGTCAATCCAATACCCAATGATGAGGAATAAATATAAAAGAAACATATTTGTCTTAGCTCTTTTTCTGTGCAATATTCAAAAGGAATAGACAAATTGTTTTTCCCACTCCTTCTCCAGCCTTCCACCATGATTCACTCAAACCTATCCCTTCAAGTAAATGCAAATCAACAGGGAGCTTGGCAGCCACATTTAGTGATGGGCGAACGTGTGATGTTGGAGTTCATTGAGGTTCTCCAAATTCCTCCTCAAAGCTTGATTCACCTTGTTCATATTCCCAAATACAAGCGCCTGTTTGTTTGTTTTTCAATTGGGGAAAATGCACATTTTTTAAAAATCTAATTTTTCCCAATCGAAAATGTGCATTTCCCCCTATAGGTTAAAGTGTGAAAATGTGAATGCAAGTTTGGGGAAACTGAAAATTTCCCCAGAATTACGTTCCTGCTCGCATTCAGGATTGCGAATGGGACATGTTTGCATGATTTGGGAACAAAAATGAAATTCTCATATACCCCCCAGCCACCACGTTACCCGTCTCTCATCAGCAGGAAATTAAAGAATTCTGTAAACCACCCAGAGAATGTTGGCTATGGGGTGGTATAGAAATGTAATAAAATAAATCAAATAAATAATAAAGAGGCAAAATGGTGTGAAGAGGAGAAAACAGATGTTAAGTCATAGCCTTTAAACTTGCTTGCTCCAGCTTTGCCCTTGATCAACCTGTTACTCATGCATAGCAGCCTTTACAGCTAGCCACAGCTCACACCATTTTCATTTAAATGTACCATGCAGGAAAATAAATGAACAGCCTAAACATACATATTCCCCCTCACCCCTAGATCTAAAGCATATAATCTGCAAACCACAAAAACAGTCACATCATTTCCATTAGTTTCCTATGTAGCAAAACCCACCATTTACACCCAAAACATATAATTATATTCAAATTCTAAAAGGCAGAGTCAGAAGTACTTTAAATTCATAGTTTGGGGGAAAGCCACTCAGGGGTATATACTGTTATGTTTTATTGTAAAAACAACAACTGTATGTGTGTGTGTGTGTGTGTGTCTGTGCACGCACACAGGCACACGCGCACACACTCTTCCACTCTCTCGCACACACATAGACAGGAGAAAGGAATGATTTGAATGAGTGGAGGGGCGTGAAGCCTGCAGTGAATTGCAGTCACAAACCCTGTTGGTGAATGTTTGGAATTGTAAGCAGTTAGTGCTCCCTCTGAAAATGTTTGCTCTACTCCTTTTGAGAAGAACAAAGCTGGCCATTGTTGTTAGACCCCCATTCAGACTCCAGTACCAAGATGGGAAATGCTGCCAGGCTTTGTGTTCAGAGTTCAGATGTGTCTCGTCCACTCCTGTGGTTCAACTGTGGCGCCTGCTTTAAAATACACCCCATAGGACAAGTCCAGTATGACACATACTTATGCGTTCCTTCCAAGGCTGTAAAATTATGCAGCTGAATAGAAAAGTAATTGGTTGGGTGAAAGGTGTACCTCAATTTTGCCAATCTTTTTTTTTTTTTTAATGAAGCTCATAGAGCCATATTTGACTTGTCTAATGGCTGTGAAGGCATATGATCAACAATGAAAGTGGCATATTATTTACTCCCTTTAAGCGCTCTCTAATAGTCCATGTCAGAGTGATAAGGAACACTTCACTTTCCTCCATTGCAGGCTTAGGGAGTTGAACTGGGGATTCTAACTAGAATCAGAGGGTGGCAATTCTTCATAATTAACACAAGTCCAGGGATGTATGGCTATATACCAAGTGTTACTGAGTAATAGCTGCTGGCTCACAAACCTAAGATTATTCAATATTAACTTCTCTTTCTTTACTTGCGTATAAACAACCAACATTCAAGAGTCCACAGGACTCTATGAAGTGAGTGATCTAAGGGGCCATTTGAATCTTCCCACCCATCATACTGCAGAATGCAGAAAATTGGAGGAACATAGCAAAACCCTTCCGCTCTTAAAATAAGATTAGAGGTACTGTTTTACTGATCTAAACGAATGATTCATTAGCCCAATATTCTGTTTCTGATAGAGGCCAGTCCTGGATGTGTTGGAGGAAATGCCCAACAGCATGAAGTGGTACAAGTAAAACACGGAAGGAAATTGGAGGAATGTAGGAAATTGTGGTTGGACTTTATTGGATATGGAGGAAAGCCATCTCTAAGGGCAAGTAGGTTTAAAAAATATCCAATGAGAAAGTACAGACCTTGCAAATGGTACAGGTGAAGTGCCCTACAAACTTTACAGCAAAGTTACTCCACTACTTGAGAACTATGGACAGTGATCTGATCAATCACAGTCTAACCCTAGTCAGTGTTTTGATGGAGAATATAAAATAAAGGGAAGTGAAGGAGCCTATTGTATTAAGTAGATAAGCAGTGCGTAAAGTAATTCTTCTGAGAAATGTCTTTACAATGTCCAAGGATTTCTGACTCTCTATGACATGTGACTGGAAAATTCAGCTCTTGTCCCTTGATAAACAGTTCTTTCAGCAAAGGCTTTCATATCTGTTTAGTGACTTTGGCTTTAAAGATGACAAGGCCTCATATTTCATGGTTGGTTCTTACATTACATTCCTGGGTCACAGCCATCTTCCTATATGTCACTCCAGTGTCTAGAATTGCCTTCAGAACTTGGGAAGAACATACGTTTGCCACAGAGGTACAGAGTCACCTATAGAACATGTGTGTTCTTTAAGGCATATCTTCCACAGCTGTATACATATGTCTTATCTTGTAACATTTGGACATATGAGTGACCTGAAAAAGCATTTATGTGCTACATTCATGTAACATTAGAAGATACTTTCAGATGCATGAACATTAGGTAATTGTAAAGCTGTTTCTATCAGGTTTAATAGGTAAATGCATAACAATAGTCTACTGATCAGAGTATCTCTAAGAGTGCAGTCCTACGGGATTGCCACCCTCTAGATGGAAGCCTCCAATCTTGGAGGCTTCTGAGTATCCTGTGCCCTGCCAGGCTGCTGCCAGCAGGGCAGGAGAAGCAACAGAGGTGATATTTGCCTCCCCCCTCCTTTTAAATTTTTTTTCCTCAAGATGAGCCTGCCTAGAGGAGTCACACTGCTGGGGATGGTGACAGAAAGGCCATAGGATAAAGCGGATCCCAGCCTCTCCTCTCTCCTCCCTGCCCACTAGAATGCCCCCATTTTGACCTCTCTGAGGTCATCTGAGGTCATTTGTCACCTTGGAAAGGAGGCACCACAGTTCTTTCCTCAATGGCTATGAGGGGGCAGGGGGAGGGATCAGATCTCAGAGTCCCCCTCCTGACATTGTAGGAGTGTCTATGGCTTTGGGAGGGGGAATCCAAAAAATCGTATGGCCCTGGGATGCTCCCCCATGGACCATAAGATTGCTCCCTAAAATGCTCTACGAATCTCTAAGGCTGTAATCCCATACATACTTACCCAGAAGTAAGTCTCATTGAACCCAATGGGACATATTTTTGAGTCGACATGTATAGGATTGCACTGTAAGAAACATATCTTGAGTCAGACCATGGTGTATCCTATTATTGTGCCTCATGGCTGGTAGCAGTTTTCCAGGTTCTTTTTTCCAGACTTGCTACCCAACATCTTGGATGGGACTAAACATCACAGATGGCTTGGACCTTCAACATCCATTGCATATAAGGACCCTGGTCAAAGATGGGGCATTAGGGCTTCACAGCTGAGAATGAAGCTAGAATTTCAAAATAAATCATGACTTCAAATAATTTGAAGTTTTCTTCATATAGTTTCACCAGTCTGGTTGACAATCTCTGCAATGGAGATATCCATCTCTGGAATACAGTAGTAGCTGGCCTTCTTTGGGGTTGGGATTCAGGCAAGAATGGAGGAACAGAAGATGCTATGGATTAGAAGTCAATGACTGCTTTCATGGGCAGTCTGCTTTCTGAAAAAAATATATAAACAGCCACACACCTAGGATTAAGCTGAGAGTTTGCCAGAACTGTAAAATGCACCCAAGTCTAGAGTAATATATGGTGCGGATCAGTATTAGGGTATGACTAGCAGAGTACATGCTTGCAATGTGTCAGGCTATCCTTGGTCTATCACAATCCTAATTTTCACCCACCAATAGAAAGAGCAATAGATGTAGCCATTCTTAGGGCCCTTTTGCACATGAATGTTCATTGCCTGAGGATGGCAGCATCAACTGGCAATTTGCAGGTGTGAATGAGCCATCTCTATTATGACTTTCATATCACCTCAAATGCAGAATTTTTTGAATGAAGTCAATTCGCATGCCTGCTGCCCATAATCATATATACATGCAATCCAATGTAGAGAAATCAGGTGATGCACACGTATGCACAAACTGATCCTTAAATGCTTTTTACTCAGAACTCCTAGAACTGTTAGAATTTGTGAGAAGTCACTGAAGCCTCCAGTTGCCATCTACACCAAGGTGTCAAACTTATTTCAGCCCAAGGGCCAAATTCAGTTTCAAAATGTTCTCAGGAGCCACATTTCAGTGGTCGATGGGGCCAAATGCAAAAGGAGAAGAGGCCAAAAATAACACACACACACACACACACACACACACACACACACATATATATATATATATATATATATGCCAGCAGATTTTAGCTTAAAACTCTTACTGGTAGTAAGTAAGCCTTAGGACAGGGGGTCCCCACCCTTTCTGGACCCATGGGCACATTTGAAAATGTGAGAAACTGTGCTGGGCTCTCATGGTGGATGTGGCTAGTCACATAATGGCTGCCGTGGGGGGGCTAGCTAGTCAAAAGTGAGATAAAGAGGTAGTGGCCGGGGAGAAAGATAGCAAGGCGAAAGGTGGGGAGGGAGGGGTAAAAAGCAAGGCAAAGGGGTAGAGAAAGAGCTAGGCTAGAGGCTAGAAAGGGAGAGAAACTGCAAGGTAAAGAGGTGGGGCAAGAAACAGAGAAGCTAGAGGCTGGGAGAGGGAGAAACAGTGAGCTAGAGGTGGTGGGGAGAGAAATGGTGAAGCTCGAGGCTGGGAGGGAGGGGGAAACAGCAAGGCAAAGGGGTAGAGAAAGTGCAAGGCAGAGGCTGAAAGGCAGAGAAACAGTGAGCTAGAGGTTGTGGGAGAGAGAAATAGTTAAGGCTAGAGGCTAGAAAGGGAGAGAAACCGCAAGGTAAAGAGGTGGGGCAAGAAACAGCGAAGCTAGAGGCTGGGAGGGGGAGAAACAGTGAGCTAGAGGTGGTGGGGAGAGAAATGGTGAAGCTAGAGGCTGGGAGGGAGGGGGAAACAGAAAGGCAAAGGGGTAGAGAAAGTGCAAGGCAGAGGCTGAAAGGCAGAGAAACAGTGAGCTAGAGGTTGTGGGAGAGAGAAATAGTGAGGCTAGAGGCTAGAAAGGGAGAGAAAGAAGACTGCCTTAACATTTTTCAAGGTTTTTCTTAAAACAATTATTTTTAAGGGGGCAGGGATAGGAGAGCTTTGTGGGCACCATTGGAGGTCCCTGCAGGCACCGGGGCACCCATGGGCACTGTGTTGGGGACCCCTGCCTTGGGAGATGCCTTTCAGCCTTTTAGAATGGAGGGAATGACATGCAAAAGCCAGGAGACTACCAAATGATAGCTGGTCAAGGGAAAGGGGGTGGGCCAGGGGAAAGGGTATGGCCTTCTAGGGAACCCTAGAGTGCCGGATTAGGACCCCAAGTGGGCCATGTTTGGCCCACAGTCCTGAGGTTCAGCACCCACGAGCTAAACAATGCAGAGTCCACTCATTAGCAGCCTTTGCTTTTCACCGTGGCTGGTTGAATCCACGGCGTGAAGCAGCGGAAACAATTCAAAATGCCCCCACCCCAGTCCATGCACATGTCAAGCAGTTGCTAAGGGCTCGGATTAACCCCATGTAGTGTCAGACAAGCGTTCCATGGGCCTTCTTGCTGCTGCCTGAAAATGCCAACAAGAGCCAAGGAGCAAAGAAGAAACCCAATGAATTAATTCATCATAAAGCAAATACAAATCTCCTCATTTTATCTGCCAACTAAAGGCATGCATTATTCAAAAGCTTAGCGCTGGCAGTGAAGACACACAGAGAAGGGCTGGCTAGCTGTTGGGCCAGCTTTGAATAAGCAGTTGACCCAGCAGCGAGCTAAGCAGTCCTGGTAACTCTTCCAGAGGCTAGAAAGACTCAGTATCTGGACACCTAAGGGACACAACTACACACCCGGAATGCACACACAGCCATCAACCGCAGGATGGAATTCTCCCTTGCCTATAAAACTCCCAGTCTACCCTTTGGGTCAGGGGGAATTAACATTTTCTTTCCTCTGCTTGCCACTAGGTCAGAGAAGCCTGCTTGTTTCACTTTACCTGTCTGCAGAAGTGTAAACAGAGTTCAGGAAATCACTCGACACAGAACCTGCTGCTCTGTCTAATTCTCTGGCCTGGTTTCAATATGCACAGGTTGCTGCTAAAGCTACAGGAAAACACCGGCAAGGTGATTTCAGGATTAACTCTGACACTCCTGGCAATGCCAATACAAGGCCAGCTCCTGCATTGCAAAACTTCAGTGGAACATTTTACATGGGCACCTTCAGACACACTATCCCCTCCCACTTTCTTTCCCCGACCCCCCCCCCAAAAAAAATGTGTCAGAGAAAGAAAAGTTCTGTGCAGCCCATGGCACAGGCATTTTGATCCAACAGAAAGCACAGCAAAAGGAAATTTATTTTATTGGCTAGTTTCTGTTGAGAAGAGAATGTGCACGTTTTTGAGATTCATGGAAAGTTGGGGGGTTGACATTAACGGTAGGGGCATCATTTAGGAATGCGCACGCACACACACTGCACACACACACACACACACTCATATATACAGGCATACACACACATACATACATATATACCATATTTGATCATTCCTTAGGAGCATCTCTAATTCTGTCCATTAAGATGTGTTTTTTAAAAAATAGCCACAACTAATCTTCTTGAAATAAAAGGGTGTGGACGGGTGGTGGTGGCAGGGTTGAGGGCAATTTAATCCTGGATATATCCAAGAGTTTTCTCTAAATCTCATTCCCACTCCTGAAACCAAAAATGAAGTATTGGTGTACAAAAGAAAGCAAAAGAGGGAAGTTTGACCAAGGGTGGTTCCAGCAGTGGTGTTTATCCTGCAGTTGACTTGCTTCAAACAAGGGGGAAAGGGTGTCCAGATGACATTGCCTTGTATTTGTAAATGCCCCCCCCCCCGCCTCTTTGATTTGTTGTGGTAGGAGCTCTCCATCTAGAAGCAAGTTTCCTTTTTTGTACATCCAGGTTTAAGGTCCAATAGGGAAACTCAGAGGGATTTTAACATTCCAGAGGCAGGGGTAGCTCATGAATGCCTTCATGGATGAGATCTACAAGTTCTTCCATTGCGCATTACTATGGAAGTCCAAACTGGGGCCTCACCGGATGCTTCTGCACAAATTTTCCTAGCTTTGCACTCAACAGGTTGGAGAAGATACTCAACAGGTATACTCAAGGACCCCTGCTGAACAAGGTGGCTTGCATCTTTATGAGGTTGGATCAGCAGGAGCACATTGTATGATTCATTTATTTAGGTAATGTATATGCTACTCTTCAGACAGCCGTCCCATGGAGCAGGTACCATATGTTTCAAAATAACAAATAACATAGCTATAAACTAGTAATCAATCACATAAAAATAATACATAAAACCAGAGCAGCAGAGTATGATAAAAATCACAATCAATGATTTTTTTGATCTTTTTTTTATTATCGAGTCCAACCCCCATTGAGCAGGGGGTTGGACTCGATGGCCTTATAGGCCCCTTCCAACCCTACTATTCTATGATTCTATGATTCTAATGCAGAAAAGACAGAACTAAAAAGCCTGGGCAAACAGAAACATCTTCACCTGGTCCCCAAAAGGCATCAGCCTCAACACCTGGTGAATCTTCCTGGAGGGAGATAAGCATGTCAGAGTCAGGGGGCCACAACTGAAAAGGCACACACACGGATTCACCACTGGCTTCACTTCCACAACCAAGGATCCAAGGCTGCACCACTTAAATTTAATTGTTTGGCCACAAATTAAAATGCTGGTTCTCCACTACAAAGCTATGGGTTGAGACCAATGGTTTAAATCTAACGCCATGTGAGAGTGGACTTCTGTTCATGAGGCAAGACTTCCCCTTCCTCCCCTCCACCCTGCAGCACCTTTGGGCCTTCCAAAACTGCTCTGGAGAACCCCTGGCCCACCAGAGCAGATTTGGGGACATGCAGGCAAAGAGGAAAACCATTCTGCCAGTAGTTTCCATTCTGCTGGTGGACAGCCAGAGTTGGGTGCAACCCAACATATCCAAGAAACCTCCTCCTCCACTATATTCTATAAGAGGGGTGGGTAACTTGTGGCTTTCCAGATGTTTTGGCTTACATTTCCCATCAGCCCTAGCCAGTGTAGCCAATGGTGAGGCATGATGGGAGCTGTAGGCCCAAACCTCTGGAGGGCCACAGGCTGTCCAGCAATAATGCTATCTAGGATCCAATGCAAATGCCTTGGTGAATGGCTCTTATGTCAGAGAGACTGGTGGCTCCTATGTCAGCGGGGCAGAGAATATGCTCTGAGTTTCAGTCAGAACTCTAAAGGAGCTATCCAAGGTGCTGAAACCCTGTAGGGGATAGGGTCCAGCACTTTGGATAGCTCCATTAGACTTCTGACCTGTTCTGTCTGAAACCCAGAGTGGATTCACTGCCCCACTGATGTAGGAGCCACCAGCCTCCCCTGGTGAGTGTACCAGCCACAGTCAGTTTTTCAGTGAACATACCGTCCACTGGTACCAGTTTACTGCATACAGCACCATGAACACCTGCTGTACCTGATCAATCAGCCCCTAGTAAATTTCAGAGTCAAACTGCTGGTTACAGCTGTGCAGCAGGAAGCCCAGGTATCATATACTAGTATCTCTTGTGATGTCACAGGGAGCATACAGGAACTGCACACTGCTTCCTGCACAGTCCACATTAAAACATGAGTCCAGAAGCACAAAGGTGCAACCAGGGCTACCAGCCACTGCTGCAGCAGGAGTGTCACATTCCCTTGCTTCCCCCACACACACAACCTTCCTCATGCACACACACAAGAAGAGAGGCTTCAGTCTCATGTCTTTAATTCACTATCAACAGGTTCATTACAGATGCAAATCCCACCCTCCCCCGGGGAATCCAAATGAGAGCTACGATGTTGCTAGCAGTTTGAACAGGGACTGGCTGGCTAGAATAACTTAAAGAGGGAAACCCCTCCCATCCAATGATGCTCCCCTACGTGGACCCTCACGCATCACCAGCCAGGTCGACCATCTGAGCTCCACCTCTAACTTTTCCTGCTTTGCTCTGTGCCGGTCTAGCATCCCTCAGGTCATGCCCCGCACTCTCCCCCTCATCCTCCTGGATTCTCACAGAAGAGGGAGGGGGGGCTTCAGGCCCAGCCATTTGGGTGCTAGCATCCTGAGAAGCATGCCTATCCATATCTGAACTGGCAGGGGAAGATGCCTCCCCCAGTTTTTGCTGTTCCCCTTCTGAATCTGAACTGCTAACTATCTCCATATGCTCAGAATCAATCCTGACAAGTGGTGACTGAGGACTGTTTCCAGTTAGAACATATGAACATAAGAAGAGCCATTCTGGATCAGATCAAAGGTCCATCTAGTCCAGCATTCTGTTCACACACTGGCCAACCAATGGTCGACCAGGAACCCACAAGTAGGGCATGAGTGCAACAGCACCCTCCCACCCATGCTCCCCAGCAACTGGGGTACATAGGCTCACTGCCTCTGGTAATGGAGGTAGCACATAGCCATCAGGACTAGTTCTGACATCTTCACTGCCCCCCCGCCCTGCCCTGCCCTGCCCTGCCCTGCCCTGCCCTGTTGCCTGGATTTCCTTCCAAGAAAGGACCGGCTTCCAAGAAACGAATGCCGAAATGCACGCTGAACACCATGCGCAGAGGAATTCCCTTCTCTGGACACTAGCTGAATGTTAAGTCTAGGGAGTATTGTTAAACTTTTTCAGTTGGGCTGGGTTTTGACAGAGGAGCCAATGGAGGAAAGTTAATATTTGCTCTTTTATCTGTTTTGATATGATTAACAGGCTGTATTAAGGCTTATTGTTATCTACAATGAGCCTCCAGAATGGGATAGACTCGAAATGTGCATCGTAAGATCATGTTGATATCTGAGGATATTACAACCACTAAAGACAGTATAGAGCAGCCTTCCATCAGCTGGGGCAGCTGGGAGGTGTAATCCAAAACATCTGGAGGGTGGCAGGTTGGGGAAGGATGGTATACAGTTAGATGTTTATTTAGAAAGTACATCCTCTGAAATGAAATCATTTCAATGCCTTTCACACACTTAACTCAATGCTGGTTTGATAGTTTTGCCATCAGCCATGCAGAGACAGCAGGACTGGCATTTTTGTTGTTGTTTCATTCCATAAAGAAGAAATTAAGCCCTGTGTAAACACAGACAGCCTGCTCTTCACTCTACTTTCTTGAGATGTGACTCGGTGAAGCTGTCACTGGTCCAGCTTTTCAGGATCTCTATCGTACAACAAAGAAGGAAATACTGATATAATCCAAGTGTGTGTTTTGATAAGACACCAGCTGTCTTTGTGGTCCCTATTTCTCTCTTTCTCTCTTGTTCACTCTCAGAGAGAGTTGAATGCCAACAGATCTGCATGAGCTCCCTAGTGAGGTTTGCCTGGCACCTACACTGTATTCTTTCTGGCACCAGGTGAAGACCTTTTTATTTTCCCAGGCATTAGCATTTTAGCTTTCTAGAGTTTTAGCTTTGCTGTTTTAAATCTGTATTTTAAATCCCTGCACTGCTGCTAGGTTTCAGTCTGGTTTTAGTCTGGTTGTATTGTTATACTGTGGTTTTAATGTTTTATATATTTTATATATTTTATATCATTTTATTGTGTGCTCCTTGGTTTTAATTTTTGTGAACCACCCAGAGAGATTCGGCTATTGGGCGGTATAGAAATTAGATAGATAGATAGATAGATAGATAGATAGATAGATAGATAGATGAAGATAGATGATAGATAGATAGATAGATAGATAGATAGATAGATAGATAGATAGATAGATAGAAAATGAGGACAGTCTGAGACTGGTCCATGGAGTGGCATCCACTAATGGACCTGCTACTTCTTTAGCTTTCTGCAATGAATGCAGAGAAAATGCACCAAGACCTTTTGGGGTGATGGATTCTGCTTTTGTCTTCTACTGACTTTTCATGTTATAGATTTTCAAAGATATAATAAACTGACTAGAGTGGAAATGAACATGTGTGTGGGGGGGAGAGAAGAGATCATGCTCAATGTAATGCTCCTAATTAAAAAACAGTGCCCCCCCCATTCCCAATTATGCATGGTGTGGGGTTTAGGGCTTTTTTAAAAAAAAAGTCCAAAAGCACTATCTTTATCAAGTTGAATTTCATATCACCTTCATATCGATCGATAAGATTTAAGTTTCTTTTTAAGGAATCAGCCAAATTATTTCAAAAGCAACATCTGTTCATTTTTCAAGATTCAAAACTCTTTAATTAAAATGATATCAGATTTTGTTTTGCATCTAGAAGGATGTGGTTGGGGACAGAATGAGGATGCCTATGTCCACATTGCCATATAGGAGGCACAGGAAGAAAATGCTTCACAGCCTATCCCTAAGTGTAACACATGGAATTAACCCCAATTGGAATCATTAGGGCACACTTCCAACTGGCCAATGTGATCATATTATGCCAGTACTTTTCTGTCTGCACTGGCTGCTAGTCCATTTCTGGGCATGAGTCAAAGTGATGGTATTTTATTTATAACATTTATATCTCACAATTTTTCCTCTTGCAAGAAACCGAAGGCAGCTTACATGATCCTCCTCCTTCCCATCTTATCCTCACAACAACCCTGTGAGGTAGGTTAGGCTGAGAGTCAGTGACTGGCCCAAAGTCACTCAGTGAGCTTTGAGGCCAAGTGGGGAATAGAACCTGGATCTCCCAAGTCCCAGTGCAATGCTCTAACCACTACACCACACTTGCTCTCAATTACACTGGTCTTAACATTCAAAGCCCTTTAACAGCTTGGGGCCAGGTTACCTGAAGAATCAATCCTGCCATATATACCTGGCTGGATCCTAAGATCATCTTCAGCAGTCCTTCAACCAGGGTGCCACATCAGAAAAGGTTGGTGGAATAAGCTTCCCAGACAGGCTCGCCTGGCACCTACATTGTGCTCCTTTCAGCACCAGGTGAAGACCTTTTTTAAGTTTCTCAAACATTTTAGTTTTTCTGTTTCTGTTTTAAATCTGTTACTGTATTTTAAATATTTGCACGCTGCTAGGTTTTATTTGGCTATTATTTTTCTTTTTACTGTAGCTTTAAGCTTTCATATTGTATTTTACTGGGTTGTATTTTATGGTTTTAATTGCTGTGAACCACCCAGAGAGCTTCAGCTATTGGACGGTATAGAAATGTAAGAAATAAATATATACATACATAAAACTATTGAGCACAACCCAGCAAAAGTTAGTGATGACTAAGTTCCATTGAAATCAACATGGGACTTAAGCTAGCTGCTTTCAGTGAGAAAGCTGTGACTAATTTTTGTGTCTAAGGTTGGAATGGAAGCGAAGCAGAGCATTGCTGGGAGAAAGTTACAGACAGCCAAGGTCAAGCCGTGTTGTTGGAAATGTAGAGGAGAGCTCATGGATGGGACTTGAGTGGGCGTCACAAAACAAAACTTGAGTTGCACCGTCAAGAAATATAAAGTGTAACTGTGGACTATGGCACCAAAGTGGGGTCAGAAATGTGGAAACTGAGTAGTACACAACTCAGCTCACTTCACCCCTCCCTGCAAGAAGGAACACACAGCTTCAGCTGACAGTTCCCTGGCACTGCAGACTCTGGTCTCATCCCTCTGCCAGAAAACCAAGAGTGACTGGGAGGTTGCACCCCCACCACCCAAGATAAATGTTATGACAAGGGGGAGACCAGCCTGGCCCCACACATCAGGCAGAGACGGAGCAGCTGTAGGGAGTTTGCTTGGCCCTTTCCTGCCAGAAAGAACACCTACAAGGACTTTAAAACTAAGAACGGGTACCCGGGTTTTGCTTTTTTTTACCTCCTCCCTCCCAAAACATGTGTGATGTGTCTTTTAGAGTGTAAGCCTGAGGCCAGGGACCATCTTATTAGTCTTTCTCAGCTGCTCTGGGGGTCATCTATCTATCGATCAATCTGTTAAACCTGTTTGTGATTCTTTAGAGTTTAAAAGTGATGGGGAGGCCAGCCTATGACAGCCTTCCCCAACTTAGAGCCCTCCAGATGTGTTGGATTGAAACTCCTATCACTCCCAGCCAGGACAGCTATTGTGAATGATGGGAGTTGCAGCCCGAGACATCTGGAGGGCATCAGGTTGGGGAAAGTTGACATATGCTACGCTGAGCTTGTCCCTTCCAATGGACAACCCAGATGAGAGAAGCAAACATCTCAAGATTCCCACAGAAACTGGCTTTCCCCCCTCCTCCCTGCCCATTAGTCATTGGCAGCACCACACAAGTAACTTAACTCCCTGCCTGCCACCTGCCCCAATTGCTGGACCCAGTGGCGGCTGGTGGCACCAACTTTGAGGAAGGGGCTCAGAACCTTGGATAGCTCATTCAGAGTTCTGGCTGGTTCTGACTGAAACCTGGAATGGATGCACATCCCCAATGAAGCTGGAGCCACCAGCCTCCACTGGCTGGACTCTTGCAGTTACTTGGAAAGGCACTTTTCCACGTATCAGTTATAAATGGATACTAAACTGGAAATTAAACTATGGTGGCAATCCTCCTAAGCATGCTTATTTGGAAGCATGCTTATTTCAGAGGAAATAACAAAAACAATGTGTCCATGCTTACCTGAAATATACCAGTATTTCTTTTTCGAACATCTAACAGGCAGAACAAAGCTCACCCACCCACTCCGCCCACACGTGTGCACACACACGAGCATATTGCCCCTTCTGTGCCCCCACCCCAGTACCCTTCTGCAGTGGTGCAACTAAGGCTAAATCTTAGCGTCAAAGTCCCCCACCCCACCCCCACGAGCATCCCAGAGAGTCGTGGGTAGCGAGGGCATCAGGGCAGCCAAAGCAAACTCCCTTTTCTTCCTGTCCTCATGGTGGAGCTGCGATTTAAGTGAGCTGAACATGCAACGCCACACACGCTCGGAGCCTTTAAAACAAAAACAAGAACAAAACCAGGGTTGCCACATCGTTTTGTTGTTGTTGTTGTGACCTCTCAGGAACGCAGATGCCTTGTAAAGCATGGACTGGCAGTCGGGTGGGGAAGAGAAACATGCTCGTCTGCTTCACAAGTAATACACGTGGGGGTCTAATGGAGGGCGGGGGCATTAAGGGCGCACTCCTATGCATGTTTGGTCAGGAATACCCCAGTCCCATGCTGGCTGGGGCATGCTGGGAATTGTAGGACTTTCTTCTGTCGAAACATGCATAGGATCCTGCCCTGAAACGATGAGGTCCAGGGTCTAAAATTACCTAGCTTGCACCCCTGCCCTTTGCTATCCGAGGAAGGGCGCATGGTACCTGTAGAGGGCGCGAAGCGCTAACAGCGGCTGCTGGGAGAGAGAGAGGAGCGGGGAAAACGAACTTCGGAGAAGGAAAGACTGAAGCATCGGACGGCTAAATCCCTTCCTCTGGCCACCAGTCCAGAACTTCGCCACCCCCCTGAATTTAACTCTTCACTGCCCAGGAGATGGCGATAAAAGTCACGCAGCAGTTTCCAGCGCCAACCAATTCTTGCTTTCAACTCATGGGGGTGGGGAGCGCGGTGGGTGGGGGTGGGTGGGGGGCTGTTGCTGCAGATTCAGAGAAGGCCAAGCAGAGAAAGAAAGACATTATGCCTGCCCAGTCCCCTCCTGTTTTTTTTACCCCCTCCCCCCCCTTTTTTTTCCTGTTCCTCTCTGCCTTCTGATGCCGTCTTCAGTTGCTTGCTTCTCTTTGTTCTTTCTGGCGCGCGCGCACACACACCTCAATTTAATTCCTGTTGCTTTCTCTTCGTCCACCCCCCACCAACCCCATCCCCAAGTGACTCGGTACCCAGACACAGCAAGACATACTAGGCATCAGGAGAAAGCGCTTCCATTCCGCAGCTGCCCCACCACAACTCCATCAGATAGAACTGAGCGAGGAGGGGCCATCCCGGGCTGGCTTTTAAGCTGCGCATCAACAGTGCTGTAGAGGTGGTGATGGGAGAGGAGGAAACTCTAAACAAGGCTTCGGGTTGGACTAAGGATTCTGCGAGGGCCCCTCAACCCCAGGTTGCAGCCTCCTGCGCCTTGACTTGGGGGCCCGCCCCACTGGAACTAACTTCCGAGTACACCCGGCACCCACGCGCGGGACCCAGCTGCAAGTCCCCCGCGGGAATGCGAGCAGCAGGATGGCCTGCGCAGGGAAAATCTCCCCAAAGCTGAACTGAGTCACACGACACAGTCGCGACACACTCACTAAGGTCTGGCTCTGGATCTCGGTCAGGGCTCAGTTATAAATAACAGCAGCTTTCCCCAACCTGTTCCCTCCAGATGTGTTGGACGACAACTCCCATAATTCCCAGCCGGATGTCTAACACATCTGGAGGGGAACAGGCTGGGAGAGGCGACGGAAAAGAGTGCCTTTGAGCATATACAAACGGCACACACATACACACAGGCCAAGGTTAACGCTGACCCAGCCACCCCATACAGTGGAGGCGGGTGGCTCCAATGTCCGTGGGGCGGTGCATTCGTCCCGGGTTTCAGGATGAACTAGTCAGGCCTCTAAAGGAGCTATCCAGGGATAGCTTCTTTGGAGTTCGGACTGAAACCCAGAGCGGATTCACTGCCGCACTGACATCGGATCCACCAGCCTTCATTAACCCCATACATACATTTGGGATTATAACAGCTTCCGAAACAGATGATATGACTTCTAGATCGTCTTTAGCCTTAGCACAGCTCTCTCTCTCAGGCCTCGGGGACAATCAAATTCTCCTCCCCTTCCTCCAAAATAACTCCAACTCTCCTGGAGGGGAGCAAACTTTATGCCACCCCGCGTTCCTGAGGCCGTCTCTACCTTCAAGCTGTCCTCCCTACCCGCTCTCGATTTCCAGCCTGCTTACCGCCGCCGGCTCATTCCGGGGAGACGCACGATTCGAATTCGATGCGTGGTTCCCCAGATACGTATCACACCCGCTCGTGAGAACACGCACACACGAGCACGTCAGTTTCTAGATTGGACGGCCATCCCCTCCAAAAGCCACAATTAGGCAATACCCCCCCACACATACACAGGGGTTTCTCCCCCCCCCCCCGCGCACCTCTTGTGGGGAATGGGAGCGAGGAATTCGAATCAAGCTTCTGCAGGGGACAGAACGAAAGTCTTGCAGTGAGGGAGAAGAAAGAAACAAATTAGGGAGGGCGAAACTGGCCTTGAATTTGGGGCGGGGGGGGGGAGCGAGAAAGAGAGAGAGAGAGAGACTGCAGCCTTTCTTTCCCCGTTGCACGAATGGCAGGAAAGAAATACGTGTGCGAATGGTTCTCTCCGCCTCCCCCCCCCCCCCCATCTGCCTTCCGCACACAGAGGGCTGGTAACGGAGACGCGAAGACAATAACGCGGCGCCCCGGAGAGCCGCTGATGAGCCGATTCCTTTCCACTCCTGCCATAAACAACACAGAGGGAAAAAGAGAGAGAGAGAGAGAGAGATTTCTAGTAAATGGACCGGGAGAATGGGGGGAGAGAGCTTCTCAGGTTTCACTCGCTGGGAAGTGTGCCGCCCGCCCGCCAGGGTCAGACTAACAGCGCAGCCTCTCCGAAGGATTCCCCCCCTGCCTGCCTGCCTGCCTTCCGCCGCGCATTCCGACGTGCCCTTCCCTGCACCGCACACATGGAGAGAGCGCTAAGCTCGCCCCCCCCCCGTCTCTCTTTCTCTCTCTCTCTCCTGGCCCCTTTTCCAGTCCAGAAGTGCCGCTTCTTCTTGGCACCTTTCCAGCTGCAGCAGCAGCAGCCCGACAGCGGGAAAGTCCTCTTGGATTCCCCGCCGGACGGGAGCAGCGAGAGGGGTTCAACGCAGGAACAGCGCCAGCGAGATCCGGGCTGGACTGAAGGCACTGAGCAGGTTAAGGACGGAGCTTTGGCGCGGGGAACGTCCCCCCCCCCCCCGTCTCTTTGGTGGGGCTTCGGTTCTGTTTGGGTTTTTTTAAAAAGAGGAGAGAACTGATCTGTGGAGACGAGGGAGGGAGCTCTGGAGCGCGAGCCACAGCGCTCCTGAGTCTTGATCCGTGTAGCTCCTGCATCGGCTCCCCCCGCCCCCCATCCCCCATCCCCAGCGGCCCTCCTCAGACTGGTCCAAGGAAAAGAAGAAGAAACCCACCGTGTCCTCCTCGCAGGGAGACGGGGGAGCGGTAGATCGAGATAGGCACGGAATGGTGGTTGCTGCCATGGAAGTGGTGCTCCGGCTGCGCCTGCGAGGCGGACGAGGAAGAGGAGGCAGGCAAATCCACGCCGGAGGAACTCCACACGGAGCTGACGATCCATCCCCCAAAGAGGGAGCACATCCACAGGGTCCAGGCGGGACCACGTCCCGGGGCTATCCTCGGATCAGGGCAGCGCATGGTCAAAAGCACGGGGCCAAAAAGAAAAAAAAAGGGGGGGGGAGAAAAAGAAAAAGAGGCAAGCTACGGACCGGGCAGTTCGAATTCCAGCCGGGAAAAGAAGAGGTGGTTCATCATGCCGAGGGCCCCATCCTACTGGGCTGCAGAGAACCCACACGGAGAGAAAGAGTCGCTTCCGAAGTGGGAGTGTGATGGATGCTTCGAGGGATGGGGTGAGGAAAGGGTTAAGCAGCCAACCAACGCAAGAGCGAGAGAGCGATTTAAGCGAACCGCTGCTAGATCCTCCCAGGACCAGGTTTTCTCTCTCTCTCTCTCTCTCTCTCTCTCTTCCTTTTTTTTTTTTTTACTGTGCCAGGTTGAGGTTCCCCTTAGCTGCACCAAGCTTCCAGGAGAGATCAGGGCAGCCACGCGTGCCAGGAGAAGGATCCCTATGTTCTCACCTGTCAGGTTCCTCCTCCAAGCTCACAGGATCCTCCAGGATTCCCCCTGCCCGTCCCCTGCCTTGCCTCTCCTCTCCCTCACTTTTAGCTGGAGAAAGGAGAGCGAGGGTTTAAAAAAAAGGAAAGAAAAATAGCCAGAGACCTCAGAAAGGTTACTGGGTTTGGGGGTTGTTGTTTGGTTTATCCCAATTCCAAGTTGTTGCTTTTTGTTTGGTTGGGCTGCTTCTTCACTGGGAAAACGTTGCACTGCAGAATTGCTTAGGCTGTTTGTTCTCTTCCACACACACACACTTGCACGCGCACATTCACACACACATTCACGCACATACAGACGCACATGCATCCAGCAAACAGAATCGCGTTATCCTCGCATCCGGACAGCAGACAGTGGAGGCTGGTGAACGACACCCTTCTCTGGGAGAGTGCTTGCCAGATCTTCCCGTGAAACTGAAGTGGAGAGAAAGACTGAAGAAGCAAAGGTAAAAAGAGAGGAAGGAAAGTCCAGAATCCACAAGAGAGACAGAAACTGAGCTTTTTTTTTTTTTCCTCTCACAATAAAGTATTATGATTATTAAGGCGGAACAGGATGCTCAGGGCGAGCTCCCTTTAAAGTGAAGGCAACTAGGAAGCCCAGGTGAAGTGAAGCGAGGACTTAGGAAGCCAGATTCACAAATGGACGAGCCGCATGCAAATTGGATCACTCCAGAGAGCGAATCAGTATAGCCCAAACACCCTGCAGAGGGACTGGCTGGTTCCTGAGAAAGGAGGGGCTGGAGTACGAACCTGCGGTCCCACCCCCTCCATTCATATACAGCTTATACTCACAAAAGCACCACACACACACACACACACACTCACTCACTCTTTCCCTTTCCACGTTGACTAGTGGTGCTTCCTTGAATCGGAGGGCTGAAATACAGCAAAAGTGGCAAGGAAGGAAATCAAACCCATTAGTCACATCCGGCTTCAGAATCAGTATTATTATAATAAATTATTATCAGCAATAATCGATACCCAGAACAAATAACTGTTCGTGGGAGATTCTGCTCTTCAGCTGACTAGTACACATGCTCCCCTCCCCTCCACATCTGGGTTTGTTGGAATAACAATACAACAGAGTATCTGATACATTCTGCCTCTGCTTAATTTCTAACGCATCGGACACCTTATCCTCTAGGCACCAACATCTTGGAGTGTGGGGAGAAGTGAAGATCTCTAGCATAGATGGTAAAGCACATATATAAAGCATGTAAGGATATAGGACGGAGGGAGTTTTGCAGTTGCTGAATATTTCCTGTATCCCACCCACCTTCCCTTTATTCCCTTAGATTTTCTCCCCCCCACACACACACTAATAACTGAGGTTCTGACTTTAGGATAGAAAAACTAGCCTCCATAGACAGATAGCCTCTGTAGGCAGCTGGAGAAACTACCTCTTCCACAGACACATGAAGAGGACAACAAGCTGATCGACCATCCTGCAACCCCGAAGGGCATTTTGGCTCCATTCCAGTCTCAGCCTGACCCTTTTTCAAACGGCTTTCTGAAATGTAATTACACTTTTATTGTTGCCAGCCCCAAAGGGGAAGAGGAAACAAAAAGATACATCTTTATTTAGGTGGGAGACAGAGGAAGAAAGCAGGAAGAAAGGAGGGGAGATTAAAAGCTGGCAGAAAGAAAGACGGGGTCGGGGTGGGGGGAAGCGAGGAGGAGGAGGAGGGAGGAGGCTTCTTGCAAGAAGTGCCAGCAAGGAGGAGCATCAGCAAACCTGCTCTTAATTCGCAGATTTATGATCTGAGACATGGAGGGTTGGGTGTATGTGTGCCTGGTGTCCCTCTCCTCCTCAGTTTGGTGCCAGTGGTGAGGGTATGGGCAACCGGATGGGAGGAACAGTGCGGGTGTCCGTGGTACAGACAGGAGGCTTAAAGTGGGGCTGTTGAACTGGATCTCATCAGGGGATATGTGGAATCTAGCAACAAGGAGAGACTTGGGAGAGTGGACAAGGCAAGCTAACTTCTTACAAAAGAGGCCAGACAGAAACAAACAATCCCTGTGCCAGAATGCAACAGGAGTTCAAGGGAGCTCGTCACAGCATAGGTGGTTTGGTGCTGCAGGTGAAAAGAAAAGAAACAAGGCACTGATAGTTATTTCAATGGAGATGGAGAGGGTGACATGGCTGTTAGGCAGGATCAAATAAGCAGGGGTGGGCAACTTGTGGCCCTCCAGATGTTTTGATCTACAACTCCCATCAGTCTCAGCCAGCATACCCAATGGTGAGGGCTGACAGGAGTTGTAAGCCAAAACATCAGGAGGGCGACAGGTTGCTCACCCCTGAAATAAAGGCTTGGCTACACCTTCTAGGACAGGAGACCTAAACCTTGCCCACAGAATTTCTTTTTTTCTGGCAGTACTGCTGTGCCCTTTAGCATCTGTGGGACAAGCAAAAAAATCACCACATAAAGCTTTTTCTTGCACAGGACACACAACAGTGGACAAAGTGTTCACTTTCTGAATTTCTGCTTGTCACCCCATTATTAAGGTGCTGTTCTTTGTCTTGGCATTTCATTCTGCTCCGCTGTGCTTTGAATTTATGGTACATTGTTTTATTGTTTTGTTTTGCAAGCTGTTCTGAGAGCCTTGGCTGAAGAGCAGCTAATAAATAATTTAATGTATAAAAATTGATAATAGTACAGGAGCTCTGTCAGAAAAAAGAGATGGCAACCCTACTTAGGTCTTCTCAATGACTTGAACATTCAAGATGTATGACTTCTCCATATACATAGTAATGTTTAATTTTTTTTTTTTACATTTACACCCCACCCTTCCTCAAAGGAGCTCAGAGTGGTGCACATGGCCCCTTCTCTTTTTCCCATCACAACAACCCTGTGAACTAGATTAGGCTGACTCTTGGCTGAAGGGCCATCTAGAGGTGATGGCAGATCAGATCTGTTGTAAGTTTTATATAGTCCTCATTTAGATCAGGGCCACAGTAGTAGGCAAAGGTATCCTGTCCTTTGCACCATTTTCCCAATCTGAATCCCACCCCAGGTGCTCTTCACTCCATGGTGCAAAACATACAGGTATCCATATTGCACATGGTTTCTCCCATGAGTCAAGTAACAGTTCTGAGGGGTTCCCTCAGTTTCTTGGACCTGATCCAAACTGGAACCCTCAATGGCTATATGTGTCTTTTAGGAAAAAAAAATACATACAACTACATAACCTCTGCATCACTACACCCCACTCCTGACTGTAGCTCAGTGGTAGAGTATGTGTCGTATGCAGAAAGCCCCAGGTTCAGTCCCTGGCATTTCCACATACAGGGCTAGAAAACAAGCCTGCCCAAAAACCTGGAGAGCTGCTGCCGATCAGTGTTGACAATATTGAGCTAGATGGACCAAGGGCCTGACTTGGTATAAGGTCAATTGGTATATTACTTTACATTCAAAAATGTTTTGATTATTAACAACAACAACAACAACAACAACAACAACAACAACAACAAGCATCTTGGCGGCCAGGTGCTGTACAGTAATTGTATTAAAAGAACACAAATCCTGCTTGGGATGTGGGCTTGCAGTATAAAAAAAAGACAAGCCAATGACAGTGTTCACACCATCAGGGAGGGAAAATAAGCCACCCCACAACCCTAGAACAAGCCATGGGTTCTGAGGTGGTTTGTGAACCACCCCCACCACCCACCCTCACAAGGTTCGGACTTCACAAAAGCCCACACCCAGCAATGGTAATTATGGAAATTAGACAGCTCCCACCCAGCACACACAGCATGGGAAAATAAGCCACTGTGGCTTATTTTCTTCTCTCCCTGATCACACAAATCCGCCCATTACGTGAGGCATTTATATTATGCCTCACATATATTAAGCCATGGGCTGTTGTGTGATGTGAACTGAGTCAATGAAAAAAGGGAAGAGGATACATAATGAAAATATACTGTGTGTGTGTGCGTGCGTGCGTGCACGCGTGCATATAGATATAGATATAAATACTGACATCTTCACCCACTCTAACTAATTAGAAGGCTGGAGAAATGGAGAGATAAGGAACACTTGGTACAGGTGAGGATGGAAAGCCAGACTCTGAACTCATCCACTCTTCTCCTACATTACCTGCCAATGCTAGGTATGCGGGTGGAGGGGGGGGGAGAAAATCTTGTACATCCATCTCTGAAGTCTCTTATCCCCAATGCTAGTGTCCGGAGTTATCTCCTACAAGCCCTCCCTCACCCATGCAGAGATCTAATCAATTTCATGACCATAAACTGCCGATTAGCTTGCACACTGTTGTGAGAAAGGGGATCATCTAATGCAGAATATAATCCCTCATCAAATAACCTATTTCTTAAACATTGCTTTAAAAAAGAACAGCACTAATTATATTTTAGTAAGACAGCAATAAAATGGGGGGCTACCATTTTTGTGACTTTGCTCCCCTTGCTGAGTATAGCATTACAAACAACAACAAAAGAGGAGACAGAACTCTTAGCACATTACAATTTGTATGATTGATTCCCACTATGACAAGGAAATCTAGCACTGACAGGATTCTTCGATGTAAAAATAGAACGCCTTTTTCAAATAGCAAAACCTGTAACATCTCCTGTTTGGGAAAGGGGTGTGTATCCCTGAACCATTTCACCCATGGAAAATACAGGGGCATGTAGTGAGCTGAGACCCACCTTCCGATCCAAGCAGAAATGGATTTGCATTGAAGACACAGATGTGCAATGTGCAATGTAACATTCTTTAAAACAAACAAACCAAAAAGGCCTGGGTGAAATTGGAATTCTGTCATAGGTTTCTGGCACCTTCCTGAGGGAAAGCCTCTGAGGGCTTTTCAGGAGTGGCAACCCTTTGCCATTCTTTATTTCATGCCAACAACATAGCCCATAATATTGCCTCACAGGTTTGCTCAATAAGGTCATAAGCAACACTTGAAGCCATGGAAGCATTGTGACGAGGAGTCCATACTTGCCACCAACTTCTGAAAATCTAAATGTGCAGCCCAACTCTCCTATCCATGTCTACTCAGAAGTGCATCCCACTTATTTCAGTGGGTGTGTATCTCCAAGTAAGTGAGGACTGGACTAGAGCCTTTAAGTCTTTTTCTTGCCTTCAAATGACCCACCCGTAGAGACATTTATATTAAAACAACGGGACGGTTGGGAAATATGAAAAAAATGGTATTATCCCATTTAAAACGGTACATATGGTCAGCCTAATGTGAAAGTTCGTAACAATTTGCATAATTTACCTTAGTACGTAACATTTAGCATATTGTCCCCCATTCCATTCAACATTTCCTCAGTAGAAACTTGCGCATTTTCCTATGAATAAATATATGTACATTTCGGGGAATTTTTTTTAAAAAAAACATCCAAAAGTCCACAGACTCCACTTGGCTTGAGGGGTTCACTCTGCAGCGGATTCTGCAAGTAGGTTTCTTAGAAATCTGAGCTCATTTTAGTCCGTCTCGAATTTCTTCAGCATCCCTACCCACCCCCATTCCAACGGTGCTAGCCATGATGAAAGAAGAGATTTTTTAAAAACATTTGCATACATTCAGATCATATTCCCAAATGTATGCTAAAAGCAAACACATTACAACGCTTCATGTTGACATACTGTGAGACTGAACAATAGAATTAAGTCTACTCTGTGTTCATAAACTCTAATCTAGCCTAGTACCTTGGCAGGAGGAGAATAGTGTGGAAATGCAGTGTCTAGAGGTTATCTGGAAATAGTACATAATTCCTGCATCACTCATTTTGGACACCTGGAAGGTGGGGGATGGAGAGAGAGCTCTCTCCTGCAAATAACTGTGTTATTATTAATCTGTGTAAGGGCACAATCCTGTGCATGTTTAGACAGAAATAGTCCTACAACTCCAAGCATGCCCCAGCCACTCATCAAAATCAGAGCCCCATTATCTATTTGCTAGGCAGCTCACCCACCATGTTGTAGTCCATCAGGCTGTGCACCTGTGGGCACATTAAAGTATTATTAAGGCAGCTTGTGCCTGTGCTTGTAGTTGTGTAACTCCAGGGACATTTAGTAGTATTGCATCTTATAGTATCCGTAGCAGTTTGCATATTTCATCCTTATTCCCATGAGAGGTTTGCCTTGTTGGAAAAAAAAAAAAATCTTCATGCTTTATTTGGCCTAGCCCCATTTAGTACCGTAGCATTAAATCCTGTCCATATGTAATGGAAATACGGAGGTAGCTAGGGTGGCCATTTATGAATTGCCAAAAAAAAAGAAAACGCCTCACCAAAAAAAGAAGAGGAGAGAGGACAAAAGACACTGATTTGCATAAAATTTGCATGTGCTAATTTATATGTATAGATGAGCACTTAGATATTATTGTTGTTGTTGTTATTAACCGGAAAACAGTACATCTCACCATGGTGTGGAAGACTGTGACCAGGTGGCCTGCGCACGCACCTGGCTTACTCTGCTGTCCAGGTGCTGTTGATGGGCAACGTCAAGGCCATCAGCACCTGATGGCCTTATTATTATTATTTGAACAGAAAAACAGTACATCTCACCATAGTGTAGAAGACATACGGCTGCTCTAGCTTGGTACTGGGGAAAGAAAGGCCTTCCTATGGAGGAGAGTTTCTGAGTCACTCCCCCTGCCCCAATACTGGCAGAAGTGAATGCTCTGGTGCTAGTGTGGAGGCACGCATAGCACTTGAAGAACCCAATTGGGGAGAAAAGATTTCTCAGATGGTGGGACATTTGAGAGGAAAGGGAAGGATGGGTAGGCCCTCTTTGGGGGAGGTTTATGATAGAGCTGTGCACAAACGGCCTCTCAAAATTCTCCAGCCTATTTGTGGGCAGAGAAATTGGGGGGGGGGGATTTTGCTGAATTTCTCCTAGGGAGGAGAAATTCTCCAGCAGTTTCTCACAAATAGGGCACACTATTGACAGGGATTATAACACAGGTCCTTTCTTTTTCCTAAGAGTTTTTGGTTTATTGCATTGCTTCTGTAGGTGGCAACAGCAACAACTGCGTTGAGGCTTCCACTTTTCTGAGGCAGAATTTTTTAGTTTCTTTTGGTGTTTGAGCTTACCTAATCACTGCAAGGTGGCCGAGAGTGTTGTGTGTGTGTTTTCTGTCTATTACACATCTTTCCATTGCTCTGCAGCCTCCCAGGCCACCTGCACTTCCTGAACTGAAAAAGCCCCATGGGAGGAATTACCACATGATGTCTTCCTCAAGATGACTTTAACTGAAGTGCAGGAAGCCAAGGAGGCTACAGGCTGCCAGAAAGGTTACTGTACAATGACAGACAGGACACTCACACACACTCCTCAGCCACCTCATAAGTAAGGTAGGCACAAGAGCCTCAAACCCAAGCCATGATAATTTCTCTGAAATTCCTTCTCATTTGAATTTCTTTTCAAAAGCTATTTCTTTTCTATCAAATTGAATGAGAATGGTTGAAAAAATCTGGGAGAAATTTTCGGTGCAGCACTAGTTTAAGGGGCTGTGTGGGTATGCATGTCCACTCAGAAATAAGCCTCGCTGTTGTCTGTGGGACTGACTCCCAGGTAAGTGGCTATTGGATTGAAGCCTTCAAATGGTGCATGGTGAATATGGAGGTGCAAACTGTAATCCTGCCACTTTTGTCATGTTCTCTTTTCCACTCTAAAACTCTCCAAAACTAAATTAATGTTCCCAGTACAATTTAGCACGTACATTTACAGGTTTGCATTAAAAAGTTGCTCCCTGTGAAAGACAATCACAGTCTCTCTTTCTAAGGGAGCCCTCAAGAAAATCGCATATTTGTTTCACAGAAACCTTAATGGGATCTCACTTAATGCAAAGCTCTGACAGAAGCCTCAAATCCAGTTTCAGAATATTAGCTTCCCCCAGCCCTCAAACTGCAGCTGGGAATTGCTGGGAAAATGTGACCTTTATGTGAGTGCTATGTGGCTAGTACCTTCCCTAGTGTCACAAGCATATAATTAGTTTGTACCTATGACCTCAAAATGGCCTGTGCCAGAAGCCCTTATTCCTGTAATTTCATGACATAAATATGGTAAATAATGTGTGTGTGTGTGTGTGTGTGTGTGAATGAGAGAAAGAATAGTGTGACACATATATGACACATTATTATCTCTCTCTTACACATGTACATATGGTTGGATCCAGATTCACCCAGGGCCAAACTAAACCCAGATTGCTGGGGAGGGAAGAGGCATACCTGCTGCATGTGCTGGGGGGTGGGGGAGAGAACTTCCCCTGGCATAAATGGAAGTTTTCCTTCCAGTGCAAATATTATGTGCAGGGGGTGGCAAATCTAGACTGGGCCTGCAGTGGGGGACAAAGGGTTAGGTTTAAAGGTCAGATCAATGGGTCTTCATCTGGATGGACAGCCCATACCTGCTCATTACTCTTAAACATTCACATGATATAGGCAATTAGCAGTTACAAGAATTTTTTTTTTTTTAAGTGCTAACAGCAGATGTGGGGGTACCAATCCATATCAGGACTCTGGTGGTGGAGGGAGGGGTGCTTTAACCCCTAGCGCTTTGTCCCCCACTGCAGTCTGAATGCAGATCAAGGCCTGACTTTTGCACTGGAAGGAAGGTTTCCATTCACGCCAATGGAAGCTTTCCTTCCAGTGCATCTAACAGGTGGTCTTAGCCTGGACCTAACACATAATTTCTTTTTAAAATATTCCTTTTCAAGAATTCTTTAGAAGTTGAGACCTTCTTGCTTTTACCACTTGCAATACCCATGCAGCCCCTTAAACCTCCCCCAAAGAGGGCCTATTCATCCTTCCCTTTCCTCTCAAATGGCTCACCATCTGAGAAAACTCCCCCCCCCCCAATTAGTCTCTTCAGGTGCTGTGTGTGCCTCTATGTTAGCACCAGAGCATTCACTTCTGCCAGTATTGGGGAGATGGGGGGAAGTGACCCACAAACTCTCCTCCATAGGAAGGCCTCTTTCCCCAGCCTCTTTCCCTAGAGTGGCCGAATTTCCTCTTTTGCAGAGGCCTTTATTTGAAGGGCTGCCAGAGCACTGTGTTGTATTTTGCAGGCATCATCCTCTATTTGAGGGCTGCTCAGTCCAAGTCTGGAAAAGATAGAGAACCATTAGAAGTAAGAGTTGGGCCTTGAACCTGCCATCAGCACCTGGACAACAGATTGAGCCAGGCACACAGGTCACCTGGTCACAGTCTTCCATATTATGGTGACATAATGTTTTTCTGTATTATTATTATTATTATTATTTCTAAGTTTTCATCTATACATACAAATAAGTAGGGATGGGGCGAGCACCCAATTCAGTCCAGGAATATGGTGGAACCACCCCTGCCCGCACTCCTGAGCCCCGCTCACTGAGCCCCTGCCCCTGTTCTCCCTCTGCTAGGGATGGCAAAGAATTCCGCCATGGATCTCAGTGAGGCCGAATGCCAGTGCATTCGGCCCCCCAAAATTCATGGCAGAACAAAGCCCCCCACCCACCACCCTGCGAAAGGTGCGCGAAACAGAGCACCTACCTGGTGCCGTTCGCGCTGCTTTGCGAATGCTGCCATTCGAGTCTTCATTATTGCCGTGATAAGCTACATAAATACTTACATAGCCTATCACGGCTAATGCAGGGACGCCATTTGCGTCCCTGCGGAGGCCATGATAGGCTACGTAAATATTTACGTAGCCTATCATGACAAAAAAAGGGAATGCAAATGGCGGCGGCTATGGCGGCCGCCATTTGCATTCCCTTTTTTTGCTGTAATAGACTACGTAAATATTTACGTAGCCTATCACGGCGAAAGACAGGGCACAAATGGTATAGTGGCCACCATTTCTGCCCCTGTCTTTTGCCGTGATAGGCTACGTAAATATTTACATAGCCTATCACGGCAAAAAAACAGGAATGCAAATGGCGGCCGCTGTAGCCGCTGCTATTTGCATTCCCTTTTTTTGCCGTGATAGGCTACGTAAATATATACGTAGCCTATCACAGCAAAAGACAGGCATGCAAATGGGGGCCACTAGGGTGGCTGCCATTTGTGTCCCTGCACAGCCCAGAGGCCGGATGTCCGGCTGTGGGCGGCCCCGGCCGGCGGCTCCACGGAGTTGCCATGGAGTGGAGCTGGCCGGGGAGAATTTTGGGGGGAGGGATGGAGCGCCTCCCCAACAGCGTGGATGTCCCTGGACAAAACCAGGTAAGTGTTTCGTACATCCCTACCCTCTGCCAGCGCTTGGAGAATGGCCTGCACTCACACCAGTGGCCTCATCGAGCTTCGTGGTTGCCATTTTTTGAGAAATAAAATGGAGATCGCAAAAATGCACATATTTGTGCACATGCAAAAAATGTGCATTTTTGTGAATGCGCATATTTGGATATGCAAAAAACCACACATATTTGCGAAATGCACATTTTCACATAGGCGAATATGCGCAGTCACAAAAATGCGCATTTTCGCACATACGAAAACATGCACATTTTTGTGATCTCCATTTTATTTTTCAAAAAAGTGGTGACCACAGAGCTCGATACAGCCACTGCGGTAAGTGTGGGCTGCTCGCTGAGTGTGGGAGAGGCTCGAGTGCGGTCCAGGAACTGGCAAGAGGGGTCAGGGGCTGGGCAGGAGTCTGGAAAACCTAGACATGAGTGAGTTTGCACATCCCTATATATTAGTGTATGCAAATTGTATGCAAATCAGTGTCCTCTTTTGTCCTCTCTCTTCTTTTATTGGTGAGGCATATTCTCTTTTTTTGGCGATTCATATGTGGCCACCCTAGCTACCTCCCTATTTCCCATTATGGACGGGATTTAATGCTACTGGTGCTAAATGGGGCTCAGCCAAGTAAAGTATGATTTTCTTTTCCAACCTTGACAAGTCCTAATGGCAAACCTCTCATGGGAATTAGAGGAACAACAGAAGAAGCATATGCATACTACTATGGATGCTATAAGTTGCAATAATATTAAATGCCCCTGGAGTTATACAAGCACAGACACAAGCTGCTTTAATAATACTTTAACATACCTGTGAGTGCACGGCCTGGTGCAAATGGCTACAAAATGGTGGGTGAGCTGCCCTAACAAATAGGAAAGGGGGCCCTGATTTTGATGGCTACGATGCAGAAACCTTATGTAAAAATATTTTTAAAAAATAAATTAAACCCCAAAGTGCAAAGCAGGCTATAAATACATCAGGGAGTTTCTGGTGGCACCATAAAGCACTGGGACTTCACTCTGCCTTTGTTTATTGGGTGTCAGTGGATGTATTTACAGTGGAGGTGATGCATAGATTTAAGGGATTAGACCTGATAGACAGGGTGCCTGAGGAACTATGGACGGAGGTCCGTAACATTGTTCAGGAGGCAGCAACTCAATCCATCCCAAAGAAAAAGAAATGCAAGAAAGCAAAGTGGCTGTCTGATGAGGCTTTACAAGTAGCTGAGGAAAGAAGGGAAGCAAAAAGCAAGGGAGAAAGGAGAAGATATACCCAACTGAATGCAGAGTTCCAGAGAATAGCAAGGAGAGACAAGAAGGCCTTCTTAAATGAACAATGCAAAGAAATCCAGGAAAACAATAGAAAGGGAAAGACTAGAGATCTTTTCAAGAAAATTGGTGATATCAAGGGAACGTTTTATGCAAAGATGGGCATGATAAAGGACAAAGAAGGCAGGGACCTAACAGAAGCAGATGAGATTAAGAAGAGGTGGAAAGAATACACAGAAGAACTATACAGGAAAGATCTTAATGTCCCTGATAGCCATGATAGTGTGGTCAAAACTTGAGCCAGACATCCTCGAGAGTGAAGTCCAGTGGGCCTTAGGAAGCATGAGTAACAACAAAGCTAGCTGAGATGACAGTATTCCAGCTGAGCTATTTAAGATCCTAAAAGATGATGCCGTTAAAGTGCTGCACTCAATATGCCAACAAATTTGGAACACTCAACAGTGGCCACAAGACTGGAAAAGGTCAGTTTACATTCCAATTCCAAAGAAGGGCAACGCCAAAGAGTGTTCAAACTACTGCACAATTGCGCTCATTTCACATGCCAGCAGGGTTATGCTCAAAATCCTACAAGCTAGGCTTCAGCAGCATGTGAACCGAGAACTACCGGAAGTACAAGCTGGGTTTCGAAGAGGCAGAGGAACTAGAGATCAAATCGCCAACATTCACTGGATCATGGAGAAAGCAAGAGAATTCCAGAAAAACGTCTATTTCTGCTTCATTGACTATGCTAAAGCCTTTGATTGTGTGGATCACAACAAACTGTGGCAAATTCTTATAGAGATGTGAGTACCAGACCACCTTACCTGTTTTCTGAGAAACCCGTATGAGGGTCAAGAAGCAACAGTAAGAACCGGACATGGAACAACCGATTGGTTCAAAATTGGGAAAAGGAGTACGACAATATTGTCGTACTGTATATTGTCGCCCTGCTTATTTAATTTATATGCAGAGTACATCTTGAGAAACGCCAGGTTGGATGAATCACAGGTCGGAATTAACATTGCCGGGAGAATTATCAACAACCTCAGATACACAGACGATACCACCCTAATGGCAGAAAGCGAAGAGGATCTAAAGAGCCTCTTGTTGAGGGTGGAAGAGGAGAGTGCAAAAGCTGGTTTGAAACTCAACACTAAAAAAAAAAAAACATGGCATCTGGCCCCATCACTTCCTGGCATATCGAAGGGGAAGAAATGGAAGCAGTGACAGATTTTACTTTCTTGGGCTCCAAGATCACCGCAGACGATGACTGTAGCCATGAAATTAAAAGACGCTTGCTGTTTGGGAGGAAAGCTATGGCACACCTAGACAGCATAGTAAGAAGCAGAGACATCACCTTGCCGACAAAGGTTCATATAATCAAAGCTATGGTTTTCCCAGTAGCAACGTATGGCTGTGAGAGCTGGACTATAAGGAAGGCTGAGCGCCGAAGAATTGATGCTTTCAAACTGTGGTGCTGGAGAAGACTCTTACGAGTCCCCTGGACTGCAAGGAGGTCAAATCAGTCAATGCTAAAGGAAATCAACCCTGAGTGCTCATTGGAAGGACAGATACTGAAGCTGAAGCTCCAATATTTTGGCCACCTAATGCGAAGAGAAAACTCCCTGGAAAAGACCCTGATGCTGGGAAAGATTGAAGGCAAAAGGAGAAGGGGACGGCAGAGGATGAGATGGCTAGATAGCATCACCGATGCAATGAATATGAACTTGAGCACACTCTGGGAGAGAGCGCAGGACAGGAAGGCCTGGTGTGCTATGGTCCAAGGAGTCACAAAGAGTCGGGCACGACTTAACGACTGAGCAACAACAGCAATTCATGGGTGGCTCATTCATTTAGCAGCCCCATCATTGCAGGGAGAGGGTAGATTTCAGTTTTTTTCCCCCCTCTTGTTCAAGGGAATTTCCTTTGAAAGTACTTTGGTATTATCGTGTGTGTGTATGTGCATGTGTGTGTGTGTGTGTGTGTGTGACAGAGAGAGAGGGAAAAAATATGAAAGCTGAAATGTTCAGTCTATCAGAACATTGTTTTATAAAATGAGTCCAATGAGGATTTTCTTTTATATTTTTCTTTCCCCCAATTTCATAACTAGCAAGGTGTTCTGTAACTGCTGGAAATGTGTGTGTAAAATAAGTATGGCCATAAAGATAGGCTGAGCTGAGTGCCCATGCCAGTCTAACCTTCCCTTTTGCATTCTTAGCTGGCTTTGCCCTAGGTTTTTTGCTCTTAATACCTGCGTCCACTGGAGTTGCCACCCTCCCCCTCCCCTTTTCCTGGCACTGCTCCTGTGCTTTTGCAAACTGCATCTCAGGCAGAAATGTAGAAGTTGCTGGTTTCCACACCCTTGCCACTGTACTGTGGTATAATTAAGCAGCAACTGTTAAGGGGAAGAGGCAGAATGTGATGCTTGGCTGCTGATGTCACAATGACCCAAACATACAAACCAAGGAGAGAGCAAAAGGAGAGGGACAGGGCTACCGGCTACTGATAGACCAGAATGGCCATTAATTCTGTATTAGGGAAGGTTGCCATTGCAGCTGTTCTTAGAGGGATGAGGTACTTCAGAGGATCTGACAAAATTAAGTCATGACTAGCTTAAGCCTCATTCATTTCAATAGGTCTACTCTAAGTAGAAATATGTTGGATTTCATCCCACATCACTGCTGACCATTCCTTGTACCGAATTAAAATGTATGTCTGATTCCCCAACCTGGTGCCCTTCAGATGTGTTGGACCAGAACTCCCATCATTCAATGCCATGCTGCTGAAATGTCAAACTTTAAGCACTTTTAGATTAAGCACTTTTTATTTGCCCAGGTATTTTAAGTGCTGGTCTGTTTCGCTGCTCTGTTATTTTGAAATCGGTTTTACTCCATTGTTTTGTTTTTATTGAATTTTAATTAGTTTGGTTTTGCCCTTTGTATACCACCTTGGTATCTGCAAACTCTGCATAGCCAAAGCTAAGGCAATGACTAGAGCTTTCCCCCCCCCCTTGCTCATCAATTTTTCCATCTTCACAAAGTTCAAAACTGTGTGTTCTCTCTTCTGAAAAGTGAATACTTCCATTTTCCAGCAAACCTGTTTCAGAATCATAGGCTCTCCGCTGCGAATATCTCACGTATGGAGAAAACCAGCCAGAGCAAGAACAATGCAGACACATGTGTATACACACACACACACACACACACACACACAGGCCAGGCAGGAAATTATTGAAATGCTGGGCAGCTGAGAAAACTGGTAAGCAGAAGTGAAAGATGGATAGGAATACCTCCCCTCTTGATGTTCTGCAAAACAGCAGGTAAGGCGTAAATTGTTCCTGACACAAGCATGATGTGAACAAATTAAAATGGTGTGTGCAAATGTTCTAGTGACTGTTCCATAGCTCCAAGGAAAGTTATGCGGTGCATTAGGTTTAAAGTAGGCATGCATATGCTCACACATTTCCTTGTTTATACATCCATGCTGTCACGAAAGCTCCTGCTTCCCAGGATGGTTATGTCTGCCTCCAACAACTAGGGGATGTTGACAAAAGCAAACAAGAAAGGCAGGAAGAAAGCAAGCTCAGCATCATCTAGCTTGGAAAGGATCTGATTTCATGCCATTCCCTTTGAACTTGTGATCAACGGCAAAAAACACACACCCCAAGATGAAATCAAGCCCTTTGCCCTTACGATAGCTTCCTTCATATCTGTCTCTACTTCTAATGAGCCTTGCATATCTGTTTATTTGTATGCCACTTTCTTTTCCCCTACCCTTGCTCCTCCGCTTTCCCTGTCTTGCTGCCTAAGATCTTTCAGTTGGAGATACAGAAGACGGAACCCAGGATCACTTACATGCCCAGCATGTGCTCCTGTTGCTGAGGTCTGTTACATCGTACATGCTTGCAGTAATCACACAGCTGCTTATCATAAGCATAAATAAGCCCTGATCATCTCAACCAATATGAACAATGTTTGATAAACCAAACGATGGACATCAGATAAGAGCATACTGATCTGGTTGGATTAAGTGATTCAGAGTTTAATTAAAAATTTCAAGCTTCTAGTCCTGGTTACAGACAAAACATGAAAATATTAGTAGTTTCTGAAACAACACATCTTCCACTGGGCTTTTCAGATGTTGTTTTCATAAAGTAGGTTTCAGTACCACCACCACCACCACCCTCATTTGTTTGTTCTTTTTATTTTTTTATTTATAACATTTATATCCCACCTTGCTTCCAATGAGCCAAAGGTGGTATACATGATCCTCCTCCTCGCCATTTAATCCTCACAACAACCCTGTGAGGTAGGTTAGGCTGAGAGCCTGTGACTGGTTACCCACTGAACTTCATGGCCAGGTAGGAACTGGAACCCAGATCTCCTGAGTTCCAGCCCAGCACTGGATTCTTTCTCTTTACATGACTCTCAGTCCATGAGTGTCTCCCTTTATAATATTTATTACCTTCATATCTTTATATTCCTGAACCTGCACATAGTTTTTCCAGTTGTATACTCCCTAAGAATGCAATCCGGGGGTGGGGGGATGGAAATGGTATGAATACATGCAGTGACCTAACTTGCCATGCCCACATTAGAATTAGATGATCTGGGAATTTTTGGTGTAACCTTTCAGCTTTTCGTGCTTATGGGTGATTCCAGTTGAGGCTTTTATGATGACATCATTCTGCCTCATTCACATAATTTTACAGGGAGGTGCAGTTGTCGTTGTCATCCATGTGTAATCATCCCATATTTTCCCACCGCTTCTTTCATCCCCCCACCTTACAGCAGAAAACCCATTAAGAAAGAAAAGATGGAACAGCTGCACAATGCCTTCTCTTAGGGTGCTTCCAGATGAGGCTTTTATCTTGCCATCACCCTGTCTCATTCACATAATTTTACAGGGGGCCCAAACAACAACATCTTCCACTCGCAGCCCTCCCATGTTTTCCCACCACTTCTATCTTTTTTCCTACCACAGGAAATCTGCTAAGGGGGAAACAAATGGAATTGCTGCCCAGTGCTTTTTGTTGCTAGCACTTGCAGCCCTCCATCTGGAGGTGCCTTGTATTGAAAGGCTTTATTTAGGGTGCAATCCTATGCCTGTTTAGACAGGAAAAAAAGTCCTACAACTCCCAGCATACCCCAGGTAGCCATGCTGGCTGGGGCATGCTGGGAGTTGTAGGACTTTTTGCTGTCTAAACAGGCATAGGATTGTGCCCTTAGATGCCAAATGTATGCATTAATATTAGATGCAAGTTTAACAGGGCCAGTAGAAAGGAAACATGGCCTGGGATGGACATCCAATAAGGGCCTAGACTAAATGGATGACTGTAGGTCATCCATTTTTCCAAAGAAAAAAAGAAAGAAAGAAAGAAAGAAAGAAAGATTCTATCCCTTCCAAAGGGCTCTAGTTAGCAGCATGTGCAAATTAAGTTACATTGGCTCACTAAAATTAGTAGGCCTCTCTGATTTAATTGGGACATGTTCAGTCAAAGCCAGCTGCTTCTCCATTAAACAGGAGAGGCTACAGAAACAACAGGAGTTCTTCGTGTGTTGGTTATAAAACCAAGAATGGACTGTAATAGTAATCATGATTAGCATTTATATAGCACTTTAAAGTGTTCCCAGTGCTTCACATTTATTATCTCAGTAATCCTGACAACAGCCCTGTATAGTAGTAGGGCAGTATATTAACTCCATTTTGCAGATGGGAGAGGCAGCACTGAGATTCGGAGATCATGGCTTGCCAAAAACCATTTAATGAGTTCATGGCCAAGGCAACATTTGAATCAGAGACTCTCTGGCTTATTGAGAAGCCCATTGAAGTCTTTTTGATTGGACCAGGAGGGATCATGGTTCATGATAGAGCACATTTTGCAGAACCCAAGGAAGTTCTTCCATTGACAGAACTGCTTCCATCAGTGGAACTGGGAGGGGCAATTCCCCTACCCACTGTAGCCCCTGCACACCCTCAAAATCAGCTCCGAAGGGTTGGTGGTGGTAGTGGGAGCTTCAGAGCAGGTTTTCAGGGTCATGGGGGGTCTATAGGGGGAAGGAGGGAGGGAGAAAGTCCAAGCATGCAAGCAGACTGCTCACATGGCAGTGCATTCCACCCATTGTTTGCCTGCAGAACTTCCCAGGTTCAACCTCTGGTGTCTCCAGTTAAAAGCATCAGGTGATGGGAATGACCCCTGCAGAGACCCTGGAGAGCTGCTGCCAATCAGAGTAGACAGTCTTGGGCTAAATGAATCCAAAGTCTGTTTCTATGGCAGCTTCTTATTAGGCACACACAGGGCCCCCGTCTCCTTACCTGGGCCCTTGTTCCGGGGTGCGCTGTTGCCAGGGGAGCTGCTGCTGCCACTGCTGCTGTTGGGGCAGCCGCCAGGGAAGGCACTGCTGGCATGGCCTATTGCAGTCCGCCAACCACCTGTTCTGCCCTCTTTGCAGTGAGGGGAAAACAGGCGATTGGTGGGAGGCACCGGCCACCTGTCAAACCTGCATGGCCTCCTTCCTTGCAAGGAAGGAAACCACGCAGATTGGACAGGCACGAGGCAGGAGTCACCCCCCAACTGCGCCCTCTCCCTTCCTTGTGAGGAGGGGAGAGCGCCCGGTTGGAGGACAACTCCTGCCTCTGCTCAAGCTTTCAAAGGTTTCTTGCTTGTGAGGAACCCATGACAGCTTGAGTCAGGCCAGTGGTGGCAGCTCACAGTGCGGGCAGGCCACCACCGAGGGAGTTGCTGCCACCACCCTCTCCTAGGCCCTTTGGACATGCATCGGCAGCCATCTTATTGTTCCAGGGAATGGGGAGACCCATTTTAAAAATGGCAACTCCCTGTATTTCTGGAAATACAGGGAGTCGCTATTTAAAAATGGCTCCCCCCCTCTGGAACAACAAGATGGCTGCCAGCGCACATTGAGAAGACCCAGCTAAGGAGCTGCGGGCTGGGCGGTGGCATGGCAGTTGGGCCTCCAGATCACACCGAAGTGCACCGAAGCACTTTGGAGCAACCTGATTCGCTTTGGGCCCCCTCCACCTCGACTTGAAGGTGGCCCGAGCACCCCGCTTCAATTCAGAGTTCAGGCTTCAGGCCAATGCAGTGCACAGCCCTACTTCTTATGTCCTCTGCACTACTATGACCAGTACACAGTTTGGGAATTGCTGTACCGGTAGCGGTGTATGAACCCCACTCACCGATCTGCCTGGGGGGTCCGCGGGGGGGGGAGGCAATCTGTTTCTCCCCCCGGAATCCTCCCTGGTCAGCTCCGCTCTGTGGCGAGTCCATGGAGCCGCCGGCCGGGCCCATCCGCAGCTAGACTTCTGTCTGCTGCCCTGCCGGTGTGCGGACGCAAATTGCATCTGACATAGTGGACACCATTTGCATCCGCACACTGGCAGCGGACACAAGGACTCAGTGGATGGACCCAGACCCGGCCGGCACCAGGTAGGGTCCATCCGGGATGAAGTTTGTGGAGTGGCGGGGGGTAATGGCCTGTTCCACAATGGACTCCAGGGAGGCGGATTCTAAAGAATCCAGCCTCATTGGTGTCCGTGGCAGAATTCTCTGCCACCCCTATGTACTGGTCAGCGGCATAGTAGATATGATGATTCATAGGAAGAGGTACGGCTCAACTGGAAAGTCATTGGTGATTGAGTGCCACCACCAGTATTTGGGAAATAATAAGCCAATCTTCACAGTGACTGTTAGATCTCCTAGTCCTGATTGCAGGGCCCTACTTGAGAGAATACACTAGGGGTGGACGAAAGTCACTTACCTGTCATCGAAGGCTGTTCGCGGTAGGGGGAAGGCGCTTCGCTGCTCCCCCCGCGAAGTTCAGGCCAGGGGGGGAGGCTTCCCGCCTCGCCTGGCCGAAATTCAGGCCAGGGGGGAGGCTTCCCGCCTTGCCCGGCCGAAATTCAGGCCGGGGAGGAGGCGCCTCGCCTCGCCCGGCCGCGAACGCGAAAGTAAAAAAAAAAACGCCCCCTGATAGGCTACGTGACGATTCACGTAGCCTATCACGGCTAGATCTGCAAAGTCAGCCGTGATAGGCTACGTGAATCATCATGTAGCCTATCACAGGTGACTTAAAAAAAAAAAAAAAAGCGCGTACGCGAATGGTGGCCCCCATAGGGAGCAGCCATTCGCGTTCCTTATTTAGTCGCTGTAGTCTACGTAAATGTTTACGTAGACTACGGCGAAAATAAGGGCAACGCAAATAGCGTTGCCCTTATTTTTGGCGTAGTCTACGTAAACATTTACGTAGACTACAGCGACCAAATAAGGAACGCGAATGGCGGCTCCCTATGGGGGCCGCCATTATCCGTACACTCTTTTTTTTTTTTTTCAAAGTCACCCATGATAGGCTACGTGACGATTCACGTCGCCTATCACGGCTGACTTTGCAAATCTAGCCGTGATAGGCTATGTGAATCGTCACGTAGCCTATCAGGGGGCGTTTGTTTTTTTTTTCTTTCATTGTAATGGCGGCGGCGGCAGCCGGTCGAAAGACCGGCTGCCGCTCCCGCCTCGCTCGAACACCCGCCGAACCGCCGGCCGGACCAGCCACCGGGAGGGACATTCGGTGAAGGTAAGTCCCGTCCCGGGGGGGGGGTGCGGGGTGCGGGGGGGGGTGCGGAGGATTTCTCCCCGAAACTTGTTCGGGGGGCCGAACACGTTGGCGCTCGGCCCCCCGAAGTTTCGGGGAGAAATTCTCCGCCATCCCTGAATACACATATCTTTCTCCACAGATTAGCGTGTCCCATTAAGAGTGATCAGAGGAAGGTGAGCATGATCATTATATATCTTCATTAGGGGAAAAAATAACCTTGGATGCAATAAATTCCTGACTGTTAGACTGTTAAAACTTCCTGATTGTTAGAGCAATACGACAATGGAACCAATTACCTAGGGGGGGTGGGCTCTCCCACACTGGAGGCATTTAAGACGAGGCTGGACAGCCATCTGTCAGGGATGCTTTGACTTGGATTCCTGCATTGAGCAGGGTGTTGGACTTGATGGCCTTGTAGGCCCCTTCCAGCCCTACTATTCTATGATTCTATGATTCTATGAAATATGATTTTTCCCCTTATTCAGGGTCCCTTTCAGGTTGTTAGACTGCTCAGCCGACATCAATGGGCAAAGTATTCGGGGCGTGTGTATGTGTGTGGGGAATTGCATCAAGCAACCCGCTCACTTTATTTTCTTTCACTTTTCAAAGTCTGTACAGTGGAGTGGGAAGGTGCCAAATCCCGTTATAGCTTCTGTAAGAGCATCTAAATGTCATCAAAGAGCCTTGTTAACTGCAATCCTTTCCAAATGTTCCTATTTCTAAAACTGATTGCTCTTTTCTCCCTCCTCCTTTTCTTAAAGTCACAGTCTCCTACTGACGCCCACCTCCTCCCCACCTATCTAGGCTAAACATATTCATTCCCTTTCCATATGTAAACCTTTAACACCTCTGCAGCTGTCCTCCGAACCCTTTCCATCTTGTCAACATCTGTGACAAGTTGACATTATATCCCAGGCAGCTACTGTTCAAGTAACAAGACTCCCAAGATACAGGCCAAGAATTGCCCTCCTTGTCTGGCTTTGAGCATGCCTGGACACAGATTTGATTTCCTTCAGGTTGGATTAGCAAATACCTTCATTACCACTCTGTTCCTTGTTTACTGCTAAAGGGCTAAGGTTGCCTAGTAGCTCCTTTCCACTTTTAAAAACTCATCTTCCTATATCACTCAGCACTCTCTACTTATGCAAGCTTGAATATTCTTAAACAGGGATTCTTTTAAAGCTTTCTTGGGAACTGGCAGGTTTGCCAAGTGGCCATAGAGGTAATGAATGCAGTACTCCCAGAGGTGCAGCCTAGTCTGAATGTGCAGCTGGAGAAGAATGACTTGTCCACATTCCAGAGCTTAATGTAATGCATCTAAGGCCCAAATACAACATGATGGAAGTAGAGGCATACCCTTAAACACTCCCATCACATATAAAACAGGGTTGGAACAAATCTCACCGGGTAGAATCCAATGAGGTGCTTATTCCCCCACCAATTCCTTTCCACCCCGCTGATTCCCTTCCATAATCCGTGGGTCCTACCAATTTTGCTGAGCAAGCAGGACCCGCTACGTCCACTAGGGATATCAGAGAATTCCTCCACGGATTCCAGTGAGCCCCCCCCCCCCAGAATCCGTGGTGGAATGGCCTCCCGCCCCCGGCCCCCCCGCGGAATCCCCCCGGGACAGACATTACCTGGGGTGGATGTGGCAGCAGCTCCGGCGGCGGCTCCGGCTGGTCTCTTGGCCTATAGCCTATTTATGTAGCCTATCACTGTAAAGGCAGCCACACAAATGGCATAGCGGCTGCCATTTGCATGGCTGACTTTACTGTGATAGGCTACGTAAATAGTTACGTAGCCTACCACGGCAAAAAGGAGGGGTGCAAATGGCGTAGTATAATATAATTATAGGCTATGTGAATAATTAGATAGCCTATCACAGCTGCTTGCAAGGACGCAAATGGTGGCCGCTACGACAGCCACCATTTGCAGCTCAGCAGCCCGGCCGTGGCCGGAAGTCCGGGGAGGTTCGTGGAGTGGAGCTGGCTGGGGAGGATTCCAGGGGGAGGGATGGAGCACCTCCCCCCCACCATGGATGCCCCGGTGCAGAGCCAGGTGAGTATTTCGTACATCCCTAACTTCCACCGGTAAGATTTAGTGCTTCCTAGGGGAAACCCCCAAATGAGCAGAAACACTTGTTTCTAGAAGGAGGAAGGTTGGTGGAGCTCTATTATGTGAGCTCAACTGACCTGCCTCCTTCTAGAAACAAGCATTACCACTAATTTTTGGGTGTCCCACAAGCACTAAATGGTAGGGCTGTGACCTACTTCAGTCTGAAGCCCAAATAATGAGTTGAATAGGGATGTCAGAGAATTCTGTGACGGACTTCAGTGAGGCTGGATTCTAAATCCTTACGTAGCCTATCATGGCAAAGAGCAGGGGCGTAAATGGTGTAGCATAAGTATTTATGCAACCTATCACACTAAGGCAGCCACGCAAATGGCGGCCGCTATGACGGCCACCATTTGCAGCCACCATTTGTGGCCACAGCAGCCCGGCAGTGGTCGGGAGACCAGCTGGAGGAGCCATTGCCGCATCTGCTGCCGCCGCCATTGCCACCAGAGCCACCACATCCGCCGCCAGATACGCTCCATCCTGGGGGGATTCCACGGGGTGGCAGGGGGGAGGCGGCTCTGGTGGCGGCAGATGCGGCAGCAGATGTGGCGGATGCGGCGGCAGCGGTGGATCCTCCACCTGGTCTTCCAGCCACTGCCAGGCTGCTACGGCCGCAAATGGTGGCTGCAAATGGTGTCCGTCGCCATTTGCGTGGCTGCCTTAGTGTGATAGGTTACGTAAATACTTACGCTACGCCATTTGCACCCCTGCTCTTTGCCATGATAGGCTACGTAAGGATTTACGTAGCCTATCACGAAAAAGGCAGCCACGCAAATGGCATAGCAGCCGCCATTTGCGTGGCTGCCTTTGTCGTGATAGGCTACATAATTACTTATGTAGCCTATCACAGCTGGCCGCCACGCAAATGGTGGCAGGCGTAGCGGCTGTCATTTGCGGCCGCAGCAACCTGGCAGTGGCCAGAATTCCAGCTGCGGCCAGCCCCGGCCGGCAGCTCCGTGGAGTTGCTGCAGAGAGGAGCCAGCCAGGGAGGATTCCGGGGGGGGGGGGGACAGAGCGTCTCCCCCCCACTGTGGATGGCCCCAGTGGAACCAGGTAAGTGTTTCATACACACCTAGAGTTGAAGCGGGCTGTTTTGGAGGTGTCTCTGTGTGGTACAGGGTGGAGCAGAATAGTAATGAAGCACCCCGGAGCGAAGCAGTTTGTATACAAAGTGCCTCATCCAACTCGGTGATTTGTTCTGAGCAACCCAGACAGCCTGGCACCAAAAGTATCAACTTCATAAAGTTCAGCAAAGGGTTGGGGAGGAGGGGGAGGGAGGGAGCTTTGAGAATGGAAACTCTAGTTGTCAAAGCAGGGCTGAATGTAACCCAGCAATCTCCAGTCAGAGACAGTGGTGGAGGAGGGGGGAAGATTGAATAACTGGAGAAAAATGGCTGTGTTTCAGAGACAGAGATCACTCTGGTGGTGTTACTTAGGGATATGAGAAGTGAGAAAGCCCCCCAGCTCCTGCTCCACTCGCCAGTTCCTCTGCCTCCACTGTGATTGCCATATTCTTAAAAAACGTGGTGATTGAAAGTCTATGTACATGTAGACCTATACACAAAAAGCACTGTGAATAGCCCAGGCAGGAGCAGGAGCTGAGGCGCACATCCCCACCACTTGCTAGCTGTCTCCTCCTCATGAGCAGGAGACGGCTAGCAGTCCTTAAGGATGTTTCCACCAGCAATTTACCCCCTTAATTGACAAGGTACAGCACCCCTTCATTATAGAGATCCTGAGGGTTAAAATGGGGGCTGGTTTCCGTCTTTGTGTTGGAAGAAAGTAAAACAAGGATCCATAAAAACAAAAAGGGATCCTGATTGTTTCATATGGTTTTTAAAGGGGAGACTCCTCAAACCACCATCCAGTCGCAGAGCACATCTGCCTCCACAGACTGAAGCAGAAAAATTACAGATCCACCACTTGTGGGCACAGCCATGGGGCAAAAACAGGGATCCAAGGCAGGGATCCTCTTGATTTCATATGAGTTTTCACACCATTTGAGGTGAAGCAGAAGATCTGGGATCTACTGGGAAGCAACAAATTTGGGATTCTTAGTGTGCATACTTGGACAAAGATGAGTTCTGTGCTTTGATGGGGGTAAGTGGACGGGGGGACCCAATGTAAAAGTTCAGAGGATCCATATTGAATTGGGCAGCTTATCCACGGCTTTATAACATGACGGTGCTATGAAGCCCCCAAATCTATGCTTTTGTCACTCAGTCTGTGGGCATAGATGTGTTCTGTGATATGATGGTGTTTGGGGGTATCTTTCTTGTAAAAATTGTGAGGATCCCTAAGGATCCCTGCCTCAGATCCATTTTTTTCCACAGTGGATGCACCCACGACTGGCAGATCCATGTTTTTTCTGCTTCCTTCTGTGGAGGCAGTTGTGCTTTGTGATTGGATGGTGGTTTTGTGGGTCTCCCCTTTAAAATCATATGAAATCAGGACAATCCTATTTTGATTTTTTGGATCCTCGTTTTACTCAGTCCTCTTTGTGTTTACTGCTCTCTTTCTCAGCACAAGCATATGTCGGCCTAATCAGAAGGAACCCCCATTGTGATCAATGAGGCTTGCTCCTGAAATGCAGGTGCCTCTGGACCTTCAGGGGAAAGGAGAAAGGGGGAAAAGAGGCGGGAAGCCTCTCTTAATGGTTGAGCAGCCCCTGCCAGTCAGATGATGTTCCCACACCCACCAGGAAGTATGTTCTGTGAAGCGATTTTTACTGGTGCGGAGCACTGGCTGCTGGAGCCCTGCATGGGCCACATTGCAGCAAAGCTGATTCCTTTAAAAAACAAACAAACCTGGTACTCTTCCATTTGCATCTCCTTCCATTGTCATGGAAACACAGCCATAGACAGCCAAGCAGGCAGGGGGCGGTGGCGGCGCGGTACTGAGAGGTATAGCTTTTTTGCTTTGAGAGTTTTTGTGGAAAAACTCAAAGTTCAGCTGCACCCAGCACAAAGAGTTCTGGGTCAAACTGTCTGAAATTTGCCAAGTGGGATCCATGTCTTCTCCATGTCGGAAGAGAGGTTCCCAAGTTTCATGTATTTATCATGAAAACTGAAAAAGTTATGGCCATTTGTGTTTTCCCATGCAAGTCAATGGGAAAATGCCCAAACCGAGTGGACTGGATTTCTGAATCTCATTTCGGTTCTGGAACTGAGTCGAAGCAGAGGGGGTCCGAATCAGTCCAAGTCAAAGCGGGGCTGATTAAGAGGGTCCAAAGCGGCATCCAAAGCAGATCGGGGGGTCTGTGCACAGAATTGGGGTTGAAGAGACTCAGCAGGGACAGAAGCGCCCTGTTGGATTCTTCCCTCAGTTTCACTTTCTCCCACATTCAGATTTTTAAGATCTCAAGTTTTTTCCCCTCCGAAATATTAAGAATGGGCAAACTCACCTGAGTCCGCCCTGTGACTTGCTCGACAGATCCCTGCCCACTGCCTGCCCCTGCTTGTGCTGGGACGTGAGCCAGCTGGTGGTTCACAGGAGCTCAGTGAGTGCGCTGCGGCCGATGAGAGCAACTGCGTCCCTTTCTGCCTGTGCTCGGCATCTGGGGGGCCAGACTGGTGGGAACCTGCCAAGCTCAAGCCCCCAAATGGACACTCGTGACATCCCTACCAAATGTGAAGAACTTCAGATATTTTGGTAAATTCTTATCCAAAACGAACAGAAATGAAATTCTCACTCATCTGCACCAGATACATTCAATAAGGGACAGCGATTTCCAGCATGGAGAGGGCCATGATGTACCTGCCTGCCATGCCATTGTTAAAGAGGAGGAGCCTGTCAGAAAAAAGAGGTGGCAACCCGAATTCAGCACCAACATGGTTGAACACCCAGGGCTTCAAATCCAGACTTTCAAGAGAGAGGCACTCAAAGTCATGGGTCTGAATGGACAAATCTGTCAGTTTTGGTTTCTCCCATGTTTGAATGTTATTTAATCTCAAGTTCTTTTTTGTCTCAAATACGGAGAACAATGGAGAAATAAATTATCTTGAAAAACGGACTGAAATAAAATTCTCACCCATCCCTACTTCTAGTGGCAATGTGTGGAACTGCCAGGCAGCCTTCAACACCTCTCCTTTTTCAAAATTGAACAATGGGCAGAATTATGAGCATAGGTCAGGATAATTATACAATAGTGCGATATTAGCAGTCTCTTTCTAAGGGCTTTTCTACAAGAGCCATTTCTACAAGAACCACTTGACTTTCCTTACTCATAGTTGTTCATGGGTTCTTTAGATGATGTGGTGACCCTCCAGTTTTGCTTCTGTGTCTAACCAGCAGAGAAAATGCAGCATTTAATTGTGAAAGTGAAAGCAAGAACAATTTCTCCTGTGTATTTTCATTATTCCACTATACCACATTGCCACCTAGAGGTTATGAATTGAAAAATCAGGAAAGGAAATGCTCCTTGCATAGTGCTCAGATATTAGTTCTGCTACAAAACTGAAAACAGATACAGCAGATTAACAGCCTCACGAAGAAAAGATATAGGAATGAGAAATCCCAGAAGGGGAAGTATTTAGGATGAGCAAGCATCCCCATCCTCACCTGTATTTCAGATCACATGTGATCTATTTCTGACCAAGTTCAGTATGCAGACTGGCTCCTGTAATGAACAGTTAACTAGACTTATATGCTGGGCATGTGTATTGCTCATCCTTTTGGGGAAAAAGAAGAAGAAGGGTGACTCTCCTGTGGCGATAAGAGTCCTGTTGCTATTATGAGTTATAAAGATAATTATAACAACGGCTCTTAATATATACAACTTTCCTTTTTCAATTTAGCTGTGAATGCATCCAAGAGATCGCTTTGGGGGAGATAGCTTGCTCCTCGCTCCAATGAATTCTGCAGTGGTGTCCTGAATTCCTGATTTCAGCCACATACCCTGTATGACTCACTAAAATCCTTCATAGATCACTCCGTTTCTCTAATGAACTCTGATCCTTCCATCCATCAGAGATCTTGGGCAGAATCCAATGAATACATCCTGCTAATGGAACAGCTTCCATCAATGGAACAGGGACGGGAGTGATTCCCCCTCCCTCTGGAGCCCCCTGATATGCTATGCTTTCTAAATCTGCAAAACCTGCTTCGGATGGTTGGGGCAGTAGCAGCTCTATCATGGCACTGGCTCATACACTCGCATCAGGCAATGAAGCAGGGAGAGCAGCAAATTGTGCTGCTCCCCCCCCCACTGCCCCCAGGCGGGTGTCCTGAAGAGCCCCACCAGCCACTCTCCCGTTGTGGCATTTGCCAGAGCAAGAGAGAGGCTGGCAGGGCTCTCTAGAGAAGCCTGCTGACTGCACTGCCAGTTCCCCTTACCATGGGTGGCCACTCCAGCATTGTGCCCCAGCCACGGGGTTCCCACAAGAAGTCAGCTGAACTATCATGAGAGGTCAGCAGAGGGGGAGTGGCCAGGCAAGCAGGCAGAAGCGAGTGAGCAGCCAGCCAGCCAGCCAGGCTGGCTGAGCAAGTGAGCGTCCAGACGAGTGGGTGGATGACGGCAGCACCACCACCTTGCCTGAGACAGCAAAATACAGTGGGCCCCCTGGGAGATTTTGGGAAGGAGCAGGAGGTGCAAGGGGGAGGAGGAGGGGAAGACAAAGTCTCAGCATGCAAGTGGAAGCCCACTCATGTGATGTTGGATTTCACCCAATAACTCAGTCATTGGCTGTATTTTGTAGATTATGTTAGACCTTAGTTTAGCAGGATGAGCATGCATGGCCATGAGTCTTAGGCTGTCTCTCCCCTTCTCCAGTGCAGCGGTAAAGGGGGGGGGGGGTTCAGACGCTTTTGCTTCCAGTTTAGTTGAACTGCAGCTGGTCATGTTGTTTGAACCTGACAAATTGTGGTTAATCTTAAGACAGGGTGGGCAACATGGGGGCCATGAGTTGCCTGCAGCCCCCAAGTCCTTTTATCTGCCCCCTGTAGGGTCTCATGTGCTGCAGAATTACTGCTGAAATGCCCTCCCCCGCTATTTTAAAATATATTTCAGGGGACACTGCCCTTGCCTTCTCACTCCTTTCCGGCTTCCGTCCCTCCCCTCACACCAGGATTGCTGCTGTTCTACCACAGAAAAGAAAGTGGCCAGTGATCTTACCTCTCTGTCTGAAAATCCAGGAGAGACGCTCTGACTGCTCTCACAGGGTAGATGCTCTGTCACCTTCCCGCACCATAGAGCAGCCTATATCCAGCTCAATAGCATCAACTATATGGTGCAGGAGGGTGGCAGAGCATCCTCCTGCATCATAGAGCCCTGTGAGAGCAGACCAGAGCACCTCCCATGGCTCTCTGATGGCAGAAAGATTATCAGCTTTCTTATTCTTAGGACTGGGAATGGGGGAGGAATATGTGTGTGTCTATGCAGTGTGTGTATGCACACATATGTGCGTGGCCCTGACTGCCAACTCAAACATAGAAATTGCCTGCCCCTGATCTTAACTATGGTTTATTTGAAATAGGAAAGGTTCCTCCTGTGCAAGCACTGGGTCATTACTGACTCCTAGAGGGACGCCGCTTGCGCTAGCGTTTTTGTGGCAGACTGTAGCGGGGTGGTTTGCCATTGCCTTCCCCAGTCGTGACTACCTTTCCCCCAGCAAGCTGGGTCCTCATTTTACCGACCTCGGAAGGATGGAAGGCTGAGTCGACCTAAGCCGGCTACCCGAGACCCAGCTTCTGCTGGGATCGAACTCAGGTCGTGGGGAGAGCTTCGGTTGCTATACAGCCGCCTACCACTCTGCGCCACACGAGGCTCTTTATTTGAAATAAGCCAGCATCAAACTATGGGTAATTAAGCTAGCTTGTTTAAACAAACCATACTTAACATTACCACAGTTTAGGGTTTGGACAACATGCTAAATGATAGTTAATGGAAATCTGATGTGAAAACTTTCAAACTCCTCCTGAAGTTTGCAATGGAGGAGGGGAGCACATGACCTCAAGGTTCACTATGGCACATTCTTGTCACACTAAATTACGGGTTAAAATGACATCCAAACCAGCCAGATTGTCCACATGTTCTCTTATGAAAAGATAAACAAGGCCAGTAAGAAAGACTGACCTTGCTGTGAACCTGCAACCCTGTGCACACTTACTTGAGAGCAAGTCCCACTGTAGTCAGTTAGACTCACTACTGAGTAAACATGCAGAGCAGCTTCCCCCAATCTAGCGTCCCCCAGATGTGTTGGACTGCAATGCCATGCTGGCAGGGAAAGATGGGCGTTAGCCAGTGGAGATTTTGGTGCAGCTATGTTTCCATTCTGGCTTTCATTCAGAACCAGCCAGAACTCTAAAGGAGCTATCCAAGGTGATGAACCCTACCCTCAAAATAGGTTCCATACTTTGGATAGCTTTTTAGAGTTCTGGCTGGTTCTGACTGAAACCCAGAATGGAAACACAGCCCCACTGAAATCAGAGCCACCAGCCTCCACTGGCATTGGCACCGAGCTGGGGAAGGCTGATGCAGAGAACTGGGCTGTGACAGATTTGTTTTTTTGAATATGTCAACAAATCACAACTCGCAATTAGTTCAGGGGAGGACTATAGTTCTATGTAAGTTGATTGCACAAACAGGCCACTTGCAATGCTGAGGATTTCCGTTTTCTTCACGTGAATGCAAAGTGGAGCAAAAGTTTGGAAGGCAGAACTATACAGCTGACACCTACACTGACTTGGCTATTTAGGCGATGCATATGGTTTGAGAAACGGCAGGTAGATGTCGATGATGTAGTGCCAAATATCCCACAATGTACCAGATGTGCAGATTCACTCATGTCTCAAAAGTAGCTGAAATAATTGTGAAGAGCATTAGCACGAGGAGTGTGTCTCCATATTAAGCTGTGTGCTAAGTACATTTTCTAGCCTGCTGAGCAAGGTGTGAAGGGAAGCAGTAAGTGTCTGCTACAGATTAATACAACTACCACCCTTGTTATTTATAATGTTTACCAGCAAATATCTGAACCAGCTCCCAGCCCAACCCTCCCTGACACTCCTTGAGCTTCCCTGCTTTCTTTGATTCCAGAAGCGTCCCCAAAAGAAAGCAAAGAGAGGTAGCTGGCAGGGTCAACAGTTTCTGCTTAGATCTCTGTGTTTGTGCCTAGAACATGCTTTCTGATTCTTCCTTCCATTTGCTCTGTCCTGATTCTCCCTCAAGGCTGCCTAGACTGGTTAAAAATATAAGAAGAGCTATGCCAGATCAGACCAAGGGTCCATCTAGCCCAGCATTCTGTTCACACAGCAGCCAACCAGTTGGGAAACCCACAAGCAGGACATGAGTGCAACAGCACCCTCTTCCCTGTCTGTTTTTCCCCGCACTCCTGCCTGCCCCCAATCTCGCTGCTAATGCTACCCACATTCTGGCTTGCCCCCTGACAGCAAGCCTCTCGTTCCAAAGGGCTTAACTAGATTCTGGGGGACGTACGAAGCCACCACCGCTCTGCTACATCTCTTCGCAACCTCTTCTTTGTCATGTCCTGGTCAGACTTTCTGAGCCTGGCTCCTCCAAATGTTTTGGACTTCAACTCCCATCAGCTGCAGCCAGCATGGCCAATGGTCAGGAATGCTAGAAACTGAAATCCAAAACATCTGGAGGGCAGCAGGTTGGGGAAGGTTTGTCTACGTAGACAAGACACCATAGGATGTCATGACAGCATGCATTGCCCCACCCCTAAAGGCAACAGTCAATGAATGATGTGAGATAGGGGCATGATGTCAGCTGGTGTGTTATATTTACCTAGACATTATGAGGAAGAAAGGGGACAGTGTGTATGCAATAATGTGCACTTCACCTTTAACCCCAACAGTACACTATAAAGCAGGGATGAGGAACATATGTCCCTCAAGATCTTGTGGGACTCCAACTTCCTTCTGGCTCTGCTGGCTAGGCCTGATGGGAGTTGCAGTCTAACGACATCTGGAGGACCACATGTGCCCCTCCCCTGCTGTACAGCTTCCTCAACTGCAGGACACAATTTCTGAAAGGAAAACAGCAATACCCCACCCCCTCCCATCACTATTACCAATTCAGCTGCATCTTGTCAGGGATATATGGCTGCATCCTTTTCCATAAGAGGAGAACGGATTTGTAGTACAATTTTAATTGACTCCTGAGATAAACATGGAACTAATCTGTAAGCTTGGCTGCTGGATACCTCCATCCTAACGACTTGATATAAAAGGTATGAGGTTCTTGGCAAGGGCTGTAGAACAATATGGAGCAGCTGACCCAGGTCAAATGTGGGCAGTCTTTACTTGTTAATACAGGCATATCAGAAGGTCCCATAAAGCCCTATGTTTATCACAGGAGCCATCTAACTTTGTGCCATAAATACTAATTTGTTGATTACTGCAAAGGTAACAAGAACTCGTATAAAGAGTGTCATTGTGAAAAACATCCATAGTGGGGGTTAAAAGGGCCAAACAAGAACCCAGGTTTTAATTATATTTAGTGGAGACCTGGTTTAGAGCCCCAGGGCAAGCCTTGATATGAAATGTGACTTCTACATCTTAAAACACACATCAGATATCATGTTTGCTTTATGGCAAGTTGTGGAAGAATTAAATAGTAGGAAGACTGGTATGATGAAGTTTCCTACTCAGATCAGTGCAGAAATGTCACAACAGTTTGCCCTTGGATGAATTTCAAGTTGATCTTACATGTTGTTGTTGTTCACTCATTAAGTCGTGTCCGACTCTTCGTGACCCCATGGACCATAGCACTCCAGGCCTTCCTGTCCTCCGCTCTCTCCCAGAGTGTGCGCAAGTTCATATTCATTGCATCGGTGATGCTATCTAGCCATCTCATCCTCTGCCGTCCCCTTCTGCTTGTGCCTTCAGTCTTTCCCAGCATCAGGGTCTTTTCCAGGGAGTTTTCTCTTCGCATTAGGTGGCCAAAATATTGGAGCTTCAGCTTCAGGATCTGTCCTTCCAATGAGCACTCAGGGCTGATTTCCATTAGGATTGACTGATTTGACCTCTTTGCAGTCCAGGGGACTCGCAAGAGTCTTCTCCAGCACCACAGTTCGAAAGCATCAATTCTTTGGCGCTCAGCCTTCCTTATAGTCCAGCTCTCACAGCCATACATTACTATTGGGAAAACCATAGCTTTGATTATACGAACCTTTGTCGGCAAGGTGATGTCTCTGCTTCTTCCTATGCTGTCTAGGTGTGCCATAGCTTTCCTCCCAAGGAGCAAGCATCTTTTAATTTCATGGCTACAGTCACTGTCTGCAGTGATCTTGGAGCCCAAGAAAGTAAAATCTGTCACTGCTTCCATTTCTTCCCCTTCTATATGCCAGAAAGCGATGGGGCCAGATGCCATGATCTTCGTTTTTTTAATGTTGAGTTTCAAACCAGCTTTTGCACTCTCCACTTTCACCCTCAACAAGAGGCTCTTTAGATCCTCTTCACTTTCTGCCATTAGGGTGGTATCGTCTGCGTATCGGAGGTTGTTGATAATTCTCCCGGCAATGTTAATGAACCTGTGATTCATCCAACCTGGCATTTCTCATGATGTACTCTGCATATATAAGTTAAATAAGCAGGGTGACAATATGAAGCCTTGTTGTACTCCTTTCCCAATTTTGAACCAATCGGTTGTTCCATGTCCGGTTCTTACTGTTGCTTCTTGACCCTCGTACAGGTTTCTCAGGAGACAGGTAAGGTGGTCTGGTACTCCCATCTCTTTAAGAATTTGCCACAGTTTGTTGTGATCCACACAATCAAAGGCTTTAGTGTAGTCAATGAAGCAGAAATAGACGTCTTTCTGGAATTCTCTTGCTTTCTCCATGATCCAGTGAATGTTGGCATTTTGATCTCTAGTTCCTCTGCCTCTTCGAAACCCAGCTTATACTTCCGGTAGTTCTCGGTTCACATGCTGCTGAAGCCTAGCTTGTAGGATTTTGAGCATCAGCTTGCTGGCATGTGAAATGAGTGCAATTGTGCGGTAGTTTGAACACTCTTTGGCGTTGCCCTTCTTTGGAATTGGAATGTAGTATATTGGACACCTTCTGACCTGAGGGGCTCATCTTCCAGCATCATCTCTTTTAGCCTTGTGATACGTTCCATGGGGTTTTCTTGGCAAAAATACTGGAGTGGGTTGCCATTTCCTTCTCCAGTGGGCCACATTTTGTCAGAACTCTCTGCCATGACCTGTCCATCTTGGTTGGCCCTGCACGGCATAGCTTATGGCTTCACTGAGTTACGCAAGCCCCTTCGCCACAACAAGGCAGTGATTCATGAAGGGGGATCTTACATGTAGATGTGTGTTATTTATTTTATTTTATATAAAGTCACATGGCACCTTTTCTCCAAAGGGAAGCCCAAAGAAAAATGTTAGGTGAGTATCCAAACTGCTAAGCACTTGAGAGAACAACAGGTCAGCAATGTTTGGATTTCTGTCACTTAAAAAAAAAAGAAAAAAAAAGCAAGCAGGTAAGTGATGAGCAAACCTGCTCCATGGAGGTTCATTTTACAGGCTTGGAATCCATATCTTTATTTAAGAGTGCAATGACAGAATATTCCACAATAGATGTGAGGAAAAGTGTTTCCAGGTTAATATTTCAAAAAATCAGGGACAGTCATGGCTTCTAATTTATGGTGCACCAGAGTGGTAAAATAAACAGCATTCATGAGGTTCTATGCAGGTGTAGATCTCTGGAATGAGAACATCCCTTGAAATATGAGACATTTGACTAGAGAAGGTACACAGTGTTGGCCGATTTGATCTCCTCCCTTACCTGTCCTGTCCCCCCACAAGGTGAAAATTGGATGTATTTTGCATGGTACACACACTACCCCCCCAAGAGACTTATCTGAGGAATGCATAAATCTGAAGAGCTGATCATTTCCCTTCTTCATCTCTTTATTTATATGGCTTTTGAAAATAAATTTCCAGCAAGGTCCCTTTTGATTTAACTAGGTGCTGCCAATTCTGCCAGTATTTCAGGTTTACATTTTTTATTGAATGGGCTTCGAATTGAAAACTAGATTTCCTTCCAATTCCTCTCACTTGTGAGGCAAGGGGAAATGAAAACGCCTGTCAGCAAAAGTAATGTGTTTAATACCGTGCCAACCCTAAACATCAGCAGAGATTTCTGTGTATTGCAAATAATTCTATCACCAACCTATATTGCTCAGCTGTGTTTTTATCTTTGCTGTAGGATAATATCAATATTTCACAATGTGAGACAAGGAATGTTTTATAAGATTGATGTGGGAAAGAAGTGTGACAAATACATAGAAAAGGGCAGAGGGAAATGCCAGATAGTCATCCAAACAGCCTTCTGCTCCCACGGGGAATGCCTGAGTTTATCCTTCCTCAACTGGAAACCTGTTGGATTCTCCTTGTCAAATCTGTGCATTTAGTCAAACCGGGAGACAGCAATATTATTTACATTTTTAGAAGTGGCATTTTAACCATGTCACCTACTCACAAGAAATCTTCAATTATTATCCCAAAATTAAAGACTTTTTCTTTTAAAAACAAAGTAAAAATAATTAAAACCTCAGTTAAAACCTGGCCTCAACTTGAAGCAGAATGTTGGGAATGGGATTGTGCAGTGCTGAAATAGTGGAATAGTCTGAACCCGCTGTGACCAAATTGTGAGACACTCTGCAGATAAAATCAATTCCATCTGTGCCAGCTTGGATGCCATAATTGGTACAGGTCATGTCCAGTCATAATAGATACATTTCCATTTGTACAGCACAAGGATGTGATCAGGATCCTTGAGAGACGAGGGTTGTGTGCTGGACCCTTGCCTTTCTGGGCTTATAAAACAGCCAGAGGTGGAAGGACTGGCTGAGTGGGTAAGGGTAGTGGTAAATGCCTCTTTCGAGCAAGACTGTTTACTAGGGATGGCGGAGAATTCTGCCGTGGACCCAAATGAGGCTGGATTCTTTGGAATCCGGCCTCCGGAATCCATGGAGGAATGGCTCACTTACCTCTACCTTCTGAGGATTTCCAGCAGAACGGCATGCCGGCTCCGTATCGCTGGGATGTATCACTGGGAGGAATACAGCCACAAATGGTGTAGTGGACACCACTTGCTGCCATAAAGCACTGTTTTTACCTAAATGGAGCTGTAAACAGCTGCAATTAGGTTAAACTGAGGGCTTTACAGCCGCAAGTGGCATCCACTACGCCATTTGTGGCTGAATTCCTCCCAGTGATATGGTAATGCTGGCCGCCATTACCGTATTGCCAGCGATACAGAGCCAGTGTGCAGCTCTGCGGAATCCTCCCAATGCAGAGCCACTATGGAGGATTCGGGGGGGGGGGACGGATCACCTCCCCCCCCAGGTGGATTCCTCCATGGACTGGAAGGTAGGGAATCCGCCCATCCTTACTGTTGACCAGGGCGGGTTATAGGGAGCACATGACCCCCTTGTTACAGTAGCTTCACTGGCTACCAGGGCTTGTCTGGGCAGAATTCAAAATACTGATTATGACCTATAAAGCTCTGTGTGAAGGTTTGAGGCCTACAGAGGCAAGAAAAATAAAAAGCTCAGGCCTAGAGGCCTGGATTTTTTTATTGGGAGGGGTTATCCCTGAGACAAGTAATTTCATTTCCCTGGTTGGTTTCATTTTCCTGAGTTAGGTTTCATTTCTCCAGGTTTGAAACAGTACTTTTGGTCTGGGGGAAGGAGAGGATATAAAGGGTAGGGATGGTGGAGAATCCCGCCACAGACTCCAGTGAGGCTGGATTCTTTAGAATCCGACCCCCCGGAGTCCGTGGCGGAACAGAACAATCCCCCTGCCACCCTGTGAAACCTCCCAGGGACGGAACCTACCTTTTGTCAGCCATCCGCAGGTGCGAATGGTGGCCCTGGTCTGCGTCCGCCATTACCCTCACTCTGTTAGCCATGATAGGCTATGTAAGAATTTATGTAGCCTATTACAGCAAAGAGCAGGGATGCAAATGGCGTAGCAGCTGCCATTTGCATCCCTGCTCTTTGCTGTGATAGGCTAAGTAAATATATACGTAACCTATCACGGCAATGCAGGGACACAAATGGCGGCCGCTACAGCAGCCGCCATTTGCGGCCGCAGCCCAGGAGCGGACGGAGGTCCGGCTGTGGGCGGCCCTGGCCGGTGGCACCATGGACTCACTGCAGAGTGGAGCCGGCTGGGGAGGATTCCAGGGGGAGGACAGATCGCCTCCCCACCACCGTGGATCCCCGTAATGGAGCCAGGTAAGTGATCCGCCCACCCCTAATAAAGGGAGAGACAGCCAGTGAGAGAGAGAGACCTAAGAAGGAAGACCAGAGAGAGAGAGAGAGAGAGAGAGAGAGAGAGAGAGAGATTGACTAGAGCAAAAAGAGAGAGCAGGGCTTTCTTCACATGGAGCTTTTGTCCTGCGATTGAGATCGCTCCTTCATGGAAGTTTGCGGGCTCTTTACATGATGCCGTGAATCTCCAAGGCATCTCCTACACTAAATGCCTTTTGTTTCATTGTTAAATAGATCACAGATAATGAGCTATCAAATTATCCCCTTGGGTTCTGCTTGAGTTCCCTCTGAGAAAAGAGTTAAAGTGGCAAGAAGAGGAGTAAGATCAATGAAAGATAATGGAAGACTCAGATACAGGGAGAAGGAGGGGAAAAATGAAGCGAGTGAAAAAGGGAGCCGTTTCATTTAAAACAGAAGCAGGAAGCCCTGTTTTAAATGCAGGATTTTAGGCTGGTGTAGAGATGCCACAGGAAGAAGCAGCCTGGAGAAGTCTATGTGCAGCTAGGGTAGAGGAACTTGCATTTTTGCAACCTTCATTTTCTCTTAATGCCTTTTGTATCACTCAGCTCTATTCTATAAGAACCTTTCATTGTAATCTGCTTTGCTTTAATTTAGCAGTAAACTGTTGTGTTAAACCCCAGGTGTCGGGAGTGTCAATCACCCACATCTATAGCCTAAACCCCATGTTACTGGGAAAGGGAAGTTAAAAAAAAAAGGAAGGTGGGACTCTTAAGGAGGCAAGAGATCCTTAAGGAGTTGCACAGGGGGTCCAAGTCATAAGGGGAACCCTGACACCCGATATGGCTTGGGACCAAGCTACCTGAAAGACCACCTTCTGCCTCATGAGCCTGCTTGGCTCTTAAGATCTTCTGGAGAGGACCTTCTTTCAAGACCTCCACCTTGAGAGGCACATTTGGTGGCAACTTGAGAGAGGGCCTTTTTGGTGGACACTCCAAGAGAGGCAAGGCTCTCTCCCTCTCTGCTGTCCTTCTGGTAGTAGGCAAAGACTGCTTTATTCAAGAAGGCCTTTGGCCTGTAAGTGGATCTGTTGGGTTGGGTGCTGTTTTTATTTTTTTATTCTGTAATGGTTATGTTTTATTATATTTTATCATGTTCATCCATTTTAATTATGCCTGTAAGCTACTGTCAGGGTGGACACTGAGCCCATAGAATCCCAGAGTAGTTCTGATTTGGAGGAAGAGCAGTCGCTCCTGGGAGAGGAGCGCGCCCCTTTTTCCCAGGGCCTGCAGCTGACAGAGATTCCTCCCACCCACATTCCTAGATTAGAAAGCAGTCCAGGGAGTGACCCAGCACCGATAGCAGACTGGTTGGATGCGCGGCGCAGATGCAGAGAGCGGCGCCAAATGGAGAGCGCGGAAAGGAAGCGTAGCGCCCGGTTGGCGCTCAAAGAACGGTTGCGCCCAGAGGATCCAAGGGAAAAGGGGAGGGATTCTCCCTAGTCCTTATATTCAGGGGTCTGCCAGTAATTGCTTTTCAAACGGGGACCAACTGTTCTAACTTAGGGCATAGGGATGCTGCTGCTCAGATCTAGTTGCTACCTGTAGAGCTGTTAAGTTGTAAAAGAAGAATAAAGCTTTGAAAAGAGTCCCTTTGTCTGTGTCTGGACTTGGCTACTGGATTAGACTGAGAGCCCTCCAAGGAGCCCTTGACAGCTACCTTGAGTGCCATTTTAGTAGAAAGACAGGCCAAATCAATTAAATAAATGAACCATGCGAGGTAGTAGTTTTGAATGCACCCCTCTGTAAACAACTACCCTGCAAGTGGAAAAATGGCATCACAAAGAGCAAGCTGGGTTGTAATTTCTCAGCCTGATCTGTTAGTGTTGTACTGCCAGGCAGGTTGTTTTTGTTTTTACATGGCGGACCCTTCAGAAATGTGATTCCCCTACCTGGGATCCTGAACTGGTATTGTCTACTCTTTCACCTCAAACTTCTATCACTTTATTCTGGTGCACATATAGAGCTGACCTAAGCAATAAAAGATCACAGAAGTGGGGGAAAATAACAAATTGTTCTCTCAGGTCTATGAATGTTGTGCATTCTTGCCTTTATTTGTAACTTCTTTAAAGCCTAGTGTATTTTTCTGCTTTATTTTTGAAGCGTATGCCCCTCCCCCTTTTCTAGTAAGAGCAAAACCCACAGTTGAGCACAGAATGAGGCACTCTTAAGCTCAATGAATTCACATGCTGGGTTGCAGGCCTAATTGTCCATTCCCTAGACAGCTGACTAATACTGAAACTTTGAAAAACGTTTAAGTGTGCACCTTGGAACATACTCAAATCACTTGGTGATTTTGGGGAACTCCTGGTTCCAAATGAAATCTTCACAGTAATCTAATAAAAAATTACTCCCTGTCTGGTCATTATTGCATCTGTTTATAGTATCTATGTGGTACACGGCTGAGTCCTTAGGCAAAATGCAGTAAAGTAAGGGGGAGGCGTCTAAAATCAGACTGTCACACAAAACAATGAAAAACTGGCTACGAAGAAAAATGTATTGACATAAAACAAATCTCAGTGCAATTTGAGTTTATAGGCCAGGGATGCAGAACCTCCAGCCTGAGGCCTACATCTGGCCTGCAGAGGCTTGGGCCACTCGCATGGGCCCTGCCCCCTCCATAGCCCCCACTCCTGCTAGGGGTTGGGGAGGAGGCAAGCAGAGAAAATGACTACAGTGCAATCCTATGTGTGTTTAGAGAGAAGAAAAAGTGTTTCAACTCCCAGCATGCCCCAGCCTGGAATTGTAGGACTTTTTTCTGTCTAAACATGCATAGGATTATGCACTAAGGCTGCAATCCTATACTCACTTTCCTGGAAGCAAGCCCCATTGAAATCAATGGGACTTACTTCTGAGTAGAAATTTCTAGGTCTGGGCTGTAAGCAAATACTCCAATATCCTGTTTAATTCTGTTCTCAAGGATGAAGAAAGCATAATCAGTTTCCAGGACATTAACATATTCTTTCAAAAGAGGGTGGGGCAGAGCAGGGATATCTTGCATGGGATATTAGCTTGGTATATACTTGGGGAGGGGCCATAGCTCAATGGTAGAGCTCCTGCTTTTAATGCAGAAGATCTCAGGCTCGATCCCCTCCCCAGCATCTCCAGGTAGGGCTGAGAAAAAAAACTGCTGCCTGAAACCCTGGAGAGCTGGTGCCAGTCAGTGTTGTCAATACTGGGCTAGATGGACCAAGGGTCTGACCAAGAATAAGGCAGCTTCCTATGGATTTGGTTTTCCAGACCTTGTTATATATTATCAAGCCTATTTGTTGACCTGAACTAAATTTTGATCCTTTCCACTTAGGCTAGATTTTTTCAATGTGGTCAGTTTTGGAACCTCTCTCCAAATGGACAGCATTAGGCTCTTGGCATATTAGAATGGATAGGTTTCCCCCCACAATTTTGGCAGTTAGAGATGTGTAGCATATAATGTCATGTTGACTCTAAAGCACTGACCCTGCTTGCCGGTCCCTGAACTGCGCTCAAGCCCCTTCTACTCTCAGCGAGCAGCCCACACTCACCCCAGCAGACTCATCGAGCTCCACAGTTGCCATTTCTAAAACAAATAAAATGGCGATCACAAAAATGCACGTTTTTGTATGTGCAAGCGTTTTGCAAATGCGCATAATCTCATGTGCGAAATGTGCATTTTTGGGAAGGCACACAGCGTCTGCATATTTTCATAAAATATGCAGTTTTCTGCACACACAAACATGCACATTCGCAAAAATGCGCATTTTCGCATGTGTGCAAATTTGTGCATTTTTGCTATCGCCATTTTATTTCTCAGAAAATGGCAACCGCAAAACTTGACAAGGCTGCCCGGGTGAGTGCAGGCCATTCACCGAGCGCAGGGAGGGGGTGAGCAGGGGCAGGGGCTCAGCGACCAGGCCTCAGGGGTGCGGGCAGGAGTAGGTCCGCCAGATTCCCAGAATGAATTGGGCACCTGTGCCATCCCTACTAAATTGAGTATATGGGGAAATCCTGATCTAAGAATTAGAAAGAAAATGTTTTTGTGCTGGACTTGGACAGATAAGATTATTTTCACCTTGGATCAGCTATTGAATGATGAGCTTTTGTCATTTTTGGCTTTGTGAGATAAATATGATTTACCTGCTATGGCTGAACGGCAGTACCTGCAATTGAGACATTTGTTAGAATCTAGATTCAGTCCAGCCACCTTTACAGCTTCAGAGTCTTCTCTGATATTGCCAATGCTTATTGAAACCAATCAATTATATCGACCCAGAATTCGAATTTATAAATAATTATCAGTAAATAAATACTGACAGGGTCTTAGGCAGGAATCGAATGGGGAACTGGATTGTCCTATTTTACCCAATCAATGGATTGCTGTGTTAGCATCTGTATCTGAAGTGACTATGGATCTTAGGTTACGTCTTATTCAGCAAACACTTTTGCTTTCAGTCTATCGGATACCACAATGTCTCTTTAATAAAGATTTGTCTAGCTTGGCTAATTATTGGAGGTATAATAGAGTGAATGCTTCTTTTAACTATATCTTTTGGAAATGCCCAATAGTTGCCTCCTTTTGGGAGGAAGTTATTATGCAGATAAACTTTGTTTATCTGCATAATAACTTGTTTAAATAACTTTGTTTAAAGTTATTAAAGCATAATAACTTTGTTTAAAGAACTCTCTTTAATATTTACTGATGTACATGTTCTTTTAAATTACTTACCTGCTTCTTGGAAGCTAACGAATGGTCAGTGCAAATGGATTTTCTGCACCCTCTTCACAGCCAAAAGACTGATATTCTAACACTGGAAGGATAAATGCTCACCTACTATAATGCGATGGTTCGAGGACCTAACAACACTTTCAACGTTTGAATGAGTGGTATATAGGTGCCACTCACGAACGGACGCATATATGGATATTTGGTCTGCTTTTGTTGAAGTTCACGTATAACACCTTTTTGGTTTCTTTTTTGGAATGTTGTAGCCAATTGAAATGTCTCCTTTCAACTCATGTACTTATTCTATATGTAACTGCATTTTTTTCTTTTCTTTTTTCACATTTCATTTTGTGTTGTTGAAATTCACAATAAAAAATCAGTGATAAAAAAGGGCTGACATGAGTGATTCCATTCACAGACTCTGCACCCTAAATGTCAGTCTCCCATCCAGATTTTTATTTAAGGGACTTTTATACTTCACTTTGTTTCCATTCCATCAGGCTACAGCAGAGAGGGTGAAGGGCTGAGAAGCCAGCTCCACCAGGCTCCTCCTTCCATGCGCTGTCATCTGGCAGCAGCCATTACAACTGGCTGTAACAGGGAAAGGGAAGGGAAGCAGGGCTGCTCTACTGGCTCAGTTAAGAAACCAGCAGTGTCTGACTCTCCCTTTCTTTGAACTGACTTCCATTCCTGCTGGTCGTTGTAAGGACTTTGTATCTAAGAACTAGTGCCTGAATTTTGTTTGCTTTCCCTCCTCCCTTTCCCTTTTGTGTTGTGTCTGTTAGACTGTTAGCCTAAAAGGGCAGGAGCTGCCTTATTATTGATCTTTGTAAGGTGCTCTCAGAGCCTTTTTGGGCTGAACTGAAGAGCAGGATAAAGATGCTTCAAATAAATAAATATCAGGGCAGTTTGCAATGCGGATCCACAATCACTGGACTATTTCTTCGGGAGGATTGGATGGGACAAGTAAGAAAGATGGGCTATCAAGAAGGAGTTAAGCACTAGGCACAGACTGAACACATCATGCACATATTCAGGTGATACTCTAAGCATATGGGGAGTAATTTGGGCAGGCTTCAGATTCTTTGCAGGGGGAGGGCGCAAAAGATCGAAAACATCGATGTCTAGTGCTCCTACAATGTAAAACATATCTGATGAAGGAGGGCCTATTGAAGTGTGTGCCACAATAGAGGAGTTATTTTTGGAAGTGCCAAAAGACTCTACTGTTTTTTTGTTTTGTTTTACAAAAGAGCAACACAGTGTTATTCCCTTCACACGATTAATACACTGTACTATCAGGGTTCCTAACAATTAGGAGGGCCTACAGGTGCTCTAGCTACTTTTTATCTTTATAAATGAAATAAAGAATACCAACAACATAATCAACATTGACAGTTTCCAACATTACAGTATTCTTGAGGACACAGCAACAACCAGAAAAGCAAAAAAGAAAATATAAAAAGGAAAGAGAAGGCAAAAGATGAAAGAACAGGAAAACAAAGGGAACAAGAAAAAGTATTAAGGGAAAAGAAGAAAAAAACTTACATATTACACATAAACTTCAAGTATCACTCTACTACACATTTAGAATGCCTACAGGTGTACTAAACGTGTTGACAGCTCGGGGGGGGGGCAGCATGCATGCCCCTGCTCTCTTGCCATGCAGTCTTAAACACGTGGAGAGAATAATGCCTGAATAGGGCTCATCATACTTCCAGAAGATAACTAGTGAAGGGCAAACTTACCCCAGGCAAAACTTACCTCAGATAACCAGGGAAGGGCAAACTTCCTCAGATAATAATGAACTTACCCATGTAAGCTCGAATGAACCGTCTCCCTTAAAATGAATTCTGATTCCATGTAAATGAGCTTTTGGACAAGCGTAATATCAAAGTGCATCTTGGGAGATCTAGTTTGGAAGCTCAGTGTGTCATGATGTGCATCACCACATTGTGTAATCCCTTCCTGACTGGTTATCTGCACCTCTCACAGACACACTCCAGCCACTAGTGGTGGCAGTATGTAAAATGCATGTTTACTTACTAAACAAAATAAAAGGAAGTACCAGCAACCCAAATCTGATCTGACGAGAGTAAGAGAGAGGTGTGATGTGATCACAGTTTACCTTCAGCAAGAAAAGGGTTAATCCAGCCAGCTCAGTGCACACCCAGAAATAATTTTGTTTAGATACAGACTGCACATGCTCAGAAGCTCACAATCAATTCTGAACTTAATAGAAAATGCATAAAACGCTGGTCTATGCTTGTTAAAAAGGTGAGCATTATGAACAGGCAATGTTCAACCAGTGAGCCAACTAATTACAAATTTCAGCGGCATCACTGAAGATAACCCATTTGGACTCTGAAATTTGTCCAGAAGTGGTGTCTCCATTTTCAGAACCTGGCCATAGTTCTTGTTGGATTAATTTCTTTGAAATCCATTTACCTATAGAACTACTACAACTACCAGCAGTTGTGGTAGTACCGCTCCCCCCTGAACCTGGTACTCCTCCCCTCTGCCCTTCCCAGAAATGCCCTCCTCCCTTTTAGAACTCCTGACCAGCAGGATTTTACACCACCTTGAATGACCATAGATTTTCCTTAAAAAAATAACATGTACACAGTGAACACTAATGCTCTCTTGGCTTCCGAGAAGCAGAGATCCTTGTGTGTATTAAAAATATCATACTTTGCCCAGCTCCAGACATATTGTCTGTACAACTTCCTCATAGCATGGTGAGAAAATATCAATAAAGTGCAATTATTTCCTCACCTAGCTACAAGTGCATCACACCAGCCAAGATAATCCAAGGTCTTGTAACCACTGCAAAAACTAAATCTCACAGCCAGTGATCTTGCTGTTGATTTTCATTTTAACGCCGCCCCCCCCCCCGACATCTATCCATCCATCTATCTAAACATTGCACTTTGGGATTCTCTTTGATTGCTGAAAGAGGCATAGAGTTTCTCCCCAGCTGTGGAATGTTGTTTTCTGATAGTCACCACTGATCTTTTAACTGTTGCACCTGTGGGTTCTTAGTTGGTTTTCCTGGTTGTTGTCTTACAGTTATTTATAAATAAGAATACAATCTTACCAGCATTCATTACTTTCTCTGAGCTAAAGATGTTAGGTTAAACATGAAGAAAAAACCCTATTTTACATTAGGCAAAAAGGGTAGTTATTCATTTTCCTGATAGAACATGTTTTTCCTTCCAATGGGTAAAGATACTCATTTAAAGTGCAATCCTATGGATGAGGACCCCAAATGATGGAGCGCTCCAATCTCGGAGGCTCGGTTCCATCCAAAGCTCTTCCAGGCTCTTACTGGCAGGGCTGGAGGAATGGCAGAGGCACTTTTTGCCTTTCTGTCTTCCAGAAAGGGAATTTCTGTTAGATAGGATTCAGACGCCATCTAACCTCCTTTCTGTGCCAGGGGTGTGGTTGGGAGCTAGGAGTTCTTAGGTTCCCTTGGATCCTCAGCTGCTCCTTCCCCACCTAGCAGCATGCCTCTAAAATACCCATTCCCCCACTTTTCAAGGTTAGAGTTCCAACCTCATAGGGTGAGCCACTGCAGAAACCTCTGTGGCAGCTGGGAAGGAGGGGGTTCTACCATTGGAAAAACCACTCCAAGATCAGGGTTCTAAGAACTTGGAGTGGTTTTTCTAGACAATCTTATGGCCCTGGGACACTGTCTAGGGCAGGGGTTGGCAGTGCAGTGCCCATGGGTGCACTCTCACCCTCCCAAACCCCCAAGTGCCACCCCAGACCCCTGTCTTTTCTTGACTCCCACCCTCTGCTGTGGCCTTGACTTCTTCCCACTGACACCACTATTGTCATGGCCTTTCCTCCCCATCACACCATCTCCCAAGAACCTTCCTTCCCTCCCACTGCAGCCTCAACTGTGGCCTTGCCTCCCCACTGTCGTCTCCTCTCCTAGGTGCTGCCACCCACACGCCACCTTGCCTCCACCCTCCGCAGCCTTGCCTCCCCCTGCCACCTCACCTTTTCTTATGCTTGTTGTTGCTGCCACTTTTCCTTCCTTTCTCCTCCCAGCTGCTGCTGTGCCACTGACTTTCCTTCCCTCCTGCTGCACTCCTGCACATCAGAAGATGAGGTGAGCATGGCAGGAGTTGTGTGTGGGGGGGAGGAAATAGCAAGTGAGAGGGAGGAAGAGGAGGAGGAGGAGGAGGAGGTGGGAAAAGGAGATCATAGGTGGGGGGAGAGGAAGAGGGAAATACTGAGGGGGAAGTGAGTGGGGAGGAGGAAGAGGAAGAAGAGGTCATGAGCGGGGGGCAATAGCAAAATGGGGAAGAGGAAGGGAGGGAGAGGAGGAAGTAAATAGCAAAGGGGGGAGGAAGAAATAGTGAGGGGAGAGGAGGAAATAGTGAGCAGGTGGTGGTGGTGGTGGTGGAGGTGGAGGAGGAGGAGGAGGAGGAGGAGGAGAGTCTACCCACCCCCATCCGCCCGAGACAGCAATTTTTGATGGTGCCCACAGACACATTTCAAAATGTAAAATGCTCCCATGGACCTGAAAAGGTTGTCCAGGGACCATAGGGTTGCTCTTTAAGAGAACAAAAGTTATCCTCTCAGAAAGTTAAGTATATATTCCAAGCAGTTCAGGGATACAGACACCTGCACCATATTGTGGGTTTCAGCTGGAAGTGGGTAAACAAATATCACATACATTGAAAGAGCATCTATTGAAGAGGTATATTTCTAATTTGTATGCATTCCTAGACTCGTATCAAAGTGGGATTCTGCACAAAAACCGCTTTGGTGATTCTGGTGGATGATCTGCATCTGGAGATAGACATGAGGCATTTGATCCTGCTGGCACACATCTGGATCATTGAATGATGTTGGATACTTTGGACCATCTAATCCTTCTTAGCTGCTTTTTCTTTTCTTTAAATCAACTGTTTGGTTCTCCACTTGCAGACAGAAGGGCCAGGGTACAGTCCAGAAACAGGCTTACCATTTCATTTGCTGCTTGTATGAAGGAGGCCTTAGGGCATGCAATGACATGGCAAAGCCAAATAAGGTTTTGCTCAACCAACAAGTGTAAATAAACCTGGCTACATGCAAAGGATCATGTAAATCACCTCTTGGTTTCTCCAGTGGGAACAAATGTAAAAACAAAAACCACAACCCTCCCTTCTCTTACCTCCTGGGATGAGCTCAGTAAAGTACTCAGCGTGCAATCCTTAGATATAAAATGGTGTATAACTGCTGTACATTTATTAGGATTACTGGAGGAGGCTTAGTTGAAAATACAGGAAACAGGAAGAAACAAGGATGTGGGTGGAAGTAAGTGCATGAGTGCATCAAAGGGGCGACTGGTTACTCTTATAAGCAATATTTAGCATTTTTCAGCATCAGGGTTGAGTTTCCCCAGCCTCTGCTTCCTCCCTTGTCCACTTCTATAGGCTAGTGAAGAGAGGTGCGCAGATGGACATCAAGCAGGGGTACAGAACTTCATTCAGCCTCAGGGCCAGATTCTATTTGGAGAAGCTTTGGGGTGGGGGCTACATTCCAGTGGTGGGAAGAGCTGAAGGCAATTGGGGCTGGGCAAAATACCGAAAACATACCAGCATAGTTTAGCTTAAAGCTTTTCCTGCCAATGATTAAGCCCTAGGAGAGGCATTTCAACCTTTTGGGTTGAAGTGGGGGGAAAACTGGACAAAAGCCAGGAAACCACCAAATCATTGGTAGTTGGGGAAAGTGGGTGGGGCCTGAGGAAAGGAGCATGGTCATGGTCATATGGAAGCTTGGAAGATTCCCTAGAGCACAGTTTGAAAACCACTGACCTAATGCATCACTGTCAGCCATTGCTGAGAGAAGAAAGCTTAACTACAGATATATGCAGCAGTCACCCCTCACTACAGCAGCCAAGAGAGGTATGCACAGGGCTGTTGGGTGTCATTGCTGTTATCCGCCAAATAACCTTGATTAACCTTAATGCTGAACCTTTGCTCTTGCTTTTCCTTGGCATCCCTTCTATACTCATTCTTAACAAGAAGACAGAGGAGTAAAATCTGAAAGAGAGGAGTACAGCTTGGGATCATTCTTCTTCTCTGGGCATTCCTTATTCTGCCACTAAAGAAAGAGAGCTGACTTCGGAGAGATCTTTCCTAGAGGCAGGTACCTGGTTGCTGAGCTCCAACCCACCTCCCAGGAACAGCAACCACTGGAAAATGCTGGGCAAGGGTCTGGTGTGGCTCTGAACTGCTTATTATACATTGCAGGGAGAAATTCAAGGCCTGTGTGTGCCTGAGGGGAAAATTATTGCCATTGCTTCAGATCTCTAACATGACTCCTGCTAGCATCTGCGAGATTGCAGTTATGTAACAATTCGTCTGACTCCAGTCATTTTGCACACAACATAATGCAGGCTGATTTGGTTTCATCCTAGTTTTGTACAGCAGTCCCCAACCAGGTTGCTCAGCCATTCTGCTTGAGGAATCGCCTGTGGGGCAAGTCTGTGTGTCTGTTACGCTCTGTGCATAGCGCAGACAAGAGGTCATTAAGGCTGTGCATGCATTCAACAAAGTCCATGCTTCAGTCAGCACCCTGCTTTGAAATGTAAGGAAGTTCATTCTCTTCAGCAAACACAAGCCTCAAAAGTAACAAGACCTATTCTAATATACAACAATAAATGGGGAGCAATTGCAATGAAGGCAACTTTTTTTTTTAAAGGAGGATGGTAGAGTTTCCAAAGATACCCTCTTGATGCTTCTGAGGGCAAAAACAGACATTATTTTAAATCTGTGTCTAGCAGCTACATCTTCTTTTTTAAAAAACTTCTCTAGAGTTTTTATTCTAGAGTAGGTTCAGGGGGCCCTGTTCCAGATCAGGACCATAGTGTGGGTGTATGCATGTGTGTGAGGGGGTACGGGTCTTTTAAAAATTGAAAGAAGAATAGCTGCTCAACACAGATTTAAAGTAACGTCTGTTTTGCCCTTGAGGCTACTGTGAAGGAAGTAATGTGATAAGTTCAGTTTAGTAGTAGTGTTGTCCCAAAACCCGACCTGCCCTTTTGAAGCCTCTTCGTTTCCCTGTGAAAGAGGCAGTCATTTTTCTGCCTCTTTCATTGGGTTGCTGAGAATTTCAGGGAAATTTCTCAGGATGCAGGGCTTCAGTGCTTACCTTATTGTAAGGAGGTGGCCGAGGGGTGTGTGTGCATGCTCTTTCTTTTCCCATTTTCCCCATTTTATCCTTGCAGCCTCTCCAGCTGTTTCAGCTTCTTTGAAGGTTCTTTCTACTCAGCACTGGTTAGGCCTCATCTGGAGTACTGTGTCCAGTTCTGGGCACCACACTTTAAGAAGGATGCAGATAAGCTGGAGAGGGTTCAGAGGAGGGCAACAAAGATGATCAGGGGACTGGAAACAAAGTCCTATGAGGACAGACTGAAAGAACTGGGCATGTTTAGCCTTGAGAAGACTGAGGGGAGATATAATAGCGCTCTTCAAGTACTTGAAAGCTTGTCACAGAGAGGAAGGCCAGGATCTCTTCTTGATCATTCCAGAGTGCACGACACAGAATAATGGGCTCAAGTTACAGGAAGCCAGATTCCGGCTGAACATCAGGAAAAAATTCCTGACTGTTAGAGCAATACAACAATGGAACCAATGACCTAGGGAGGTGGTGGGCTCTCCCACACTGGAGGCGTTCAAGATGAGGCTGGACAGCCATCTGTCAGGGATGCTCTGACTTGGATTCCTGCATTGAGCCGGGGGTTGGACTCGATGGCCTTGTAGGCCCCTTCCAACCCTACTATTCTGTGATTCTATGAAGGCCCCCTAGCGGACTTTGGCAGGACTTCCTCCCTTGGGACTTTTGAGTATGGCTGCCTGCAGAGTGCCTGAAAGCTGAGCAAGGACTTATTGCTGTTTTTCTTATAATTTGTCTTGTTAAAAGAAAGCAAAACCAAAAATGCCTCTCTCAGCTTTCAGGTACTCTACTGGCAGCATTATAGGAAAGCACCATAGGAGGAAGTCCTTGAGGGGGCTTTCCAAGCAGCTGAAACAGCTGGAAAGGCTGCAAGGACAGAAGGACAGAAGGGGGGAGGAGAAAGAGCACATACACACACCCCTCAGCCACCTCCTTACAATATAGTAAGCCCTGCACCCTGAGAAATTTCTCTGAAATTCTCACCCCTTCCCACACATTTTGGGGTGGAATTTCATTTCACCCCTCCACCCAAGGAATGGTTAAAAATAAGCAGATCAAAAAATTTGGCACACTGCTATTTAGTAGTAGATTAAAATAGCAATGAGTCTACAATACTAGGGGCAATTAAGTTGCAATGTTTGTAACTGAAAAAGTTATCACACCAAACTTAGACTTCTGTAACTGAAAGAAAAAACTGGTTCAGCATTGGTGCAAGGTGAGAGTGACAGGCAAGTTCACATGTCATGATATGCCACCCTGAAAACAAACTACAGTGACTTGTTTAATCCATCTCTAACTCTAATCTGCTGCTGTCAGATGATCAGGAGCTCCTCGGTTTGCCATAGTTTGTTCCTCCCTCGGTCCTCCCACCCACTCTTGGCACGTATCCCAGTGTCCTTTGCAGGACAACTTTATTTTTAAAGAGTAAAACTTTGTTAAATCTGTTCTGTCTGTATTTTGTGGATCTTCTCCTCCTCCTCCTCTTCCTCTTCTTCTTTTTTTAAAACTTTCTGGACTTGTATGGAAATTTAGTGATGGGGGGAGAGGAGAGATCAAAAATATGCATTTCCCCCCCTATAGGCTAAAACATGAAAATGCAGATTTGGGGGTGGATGGGATTTGTGCAATACACACTTGTGCAAATGCACATTAGGTAATGCAAATGTGCACAATTCTCCCCCAAACAATAAAAAGGATAAAAAGTGCACCCCCCCAATCTGCATTTTCACACTTTATCCTATGGAGGGAAAATGTGTATTTTTGGTCACTGGGTGTGTCCCCTCCCCCAATAAATGTGCATACTTTTCCAGAAAATATATATATATATATATATATATATATATATATATATGCAAATTTGAGGAAATTTGTGCAAATATCACAGTTGATCACTGCTCAATTTCCACAATTCTCCCATTTGCATAGAGTGAGTAGTGACTCAAAAAAATGCAAACAGGAATTGGGTGTGCAGATGTTGTCAGCCTGACATATGGCTAGCGACATCATGAGGCAGCAAGTGGTGCCGTCTGGTTTTCTGCCGCTCTTACAAAGCGACTCCATAGCATTTTGGCACAAGCCACACACAAAGCCATTGTGTTGGCTTGTGCCAAAAGGTCATGACAAGCCACCCTGAAAACAAGCCACCTCGAATAATCCAACAACAAGGGTTCTCACGATGGCTTGTGCATGGTTAACAAACCACACTGAAGCCACCGTTCTGGGTCTGGATGTCACAACAAGCCACTAGGGATGTTGGAAAATTCTGCCACGAACTTCAGTGAGGCCAGATTCTAAAGAATCCAGCCCCCCGGAGTCCATGGCAGATTGGACTACCCCCCTGTCACCCCCCCAAATCCCCCCTGGAACGGACCTACCTGGCGGCGGTGGCTCTGGAAGCAGTGGCAGCTCCGGCACAGCAGTGGCTTCAGGTTATCTTCTGGCCACTGCTGGGCTGCAGCCACAAATGGCAGCTGCTATGCCAGCTGCCATTTGTGTCCCTGCCAAGCCACGATAGGCTATGTAAGTATCTACATAGCCTATCACGGCAAAAGGCAAGGACGCAAATGGCGGCCGCTATGCCATTTGCGCCCCTCCTCCTTGCTGTAATAGGCTACGTAAGTATCTACGTAGCCTATCACGGCAAAAGACAGGGGCAGAACTCCCCAGAACTCCGGCCAGTTCTGGCGGCTCCGCAGCCTTGCCACAGAGTGGAGCCAGCCGGGGAGGATTCCGGGGGGGAGGGATGGATCGCCTTCTCCCCCACTGCTAACTGCCGGCCGGAACAGGGTAAGTGTTTCACACAGCCCTACAAGCCACTGTGAAACAAAGAAGGCTGACAACTAAGGATGCCAGAGAAATCCACCTCAGAATCACATGAGTTCAGATTTATATGAATTTGACCAATGGTTTCTGCAGCAAACCACCTTTTCGTGAGTTGTGTGGATCCTGCGCACTTGTGGACCAGTTTTTTTTTCAACTTTCCGGACTTTTATGCAAATGTAGTAATTAAGAAATACATAAAATAAACAAATAAAAAACACTGGCTCAAAATGTGCATTTCCCCCATAGGCTGAAGTGTGAAAATGTGCGGGGGGGGGGTGTTCCCACACATTTTTGCAAGTGTGCATTTTCGCACATTCAAGAACTTGAAAAAAATCCAATTCTGTCAATGAGCGGATGACAGAATGAAAGGCAATCCACGAAACGCAGACAGAATGGACTTAACACAATCCGTACATCCTTACTGAAAACCCACCATGGTTTGTCATGTTGTGTGAACCAGGTCAGTGTGAGAGAGAGAGAGAGAGAGAGAGAGAGACTAGAATACTAGAGAACTGAAAGCTAGCTTCATAAAACAGTCATAAGCCAGCTGTACATATGACATTTGATTTTTTGCTGCCATCGGTGCACAGTTTTAGCAAAGGGAAAGCTGCCATTTTCAGGTATTGTTTTGTTTTGTTCTTTTAAAACCATCTATTTCTGCAGTGTTGAGAGACTGACTTTCATTCTCGATTCAGCCCATAAACAACAGGAAAAACAAAGGCCACTCTTGTGATGAGGGCTTTTCTCTGTGTTTTTTTGACATCATCCGATATACAACAAGGCAGGGGGAGAGAGAAAAGACAATGATGGGCAGAGTCAATGGCAGAGCTAAACAACCCCACAGCTTGTATGGAGTTCGGAGGGTTTAAGGGTACAGTCCTAAACCCAGCTGTGCATGAGCTGCTCCTCTTTATCTTAAGGAGGCTTATTGGGAAGTTGGCATGCTCACATTCCGATCCTAAACACATGGTATGGAAGAAAGTTCATTTCAATTCAATACAATTGACTGTGTTGATTTTTAGACCATGTGAACTTTTGTCTTGACTGCTGGAATAGGCAGAAGTAGGGAAAGAAAGGCTGCCTCGTGATAAATGTACATTTTAAAATCAAATCTGTTGGTGTTGGTCGTCTGGAGGCACGGTCAGGGCAGTGATGCACACAGATGGCACTGAAGCAGGTAGACTGGGGGAAGTGAAACAAAGCTAGGAGGCAAACCAATGCTTTAGTTTGGCAGTAAGTTGGTACTACATTTACAGACTCAGACTGAAGATCCAGGCTAGAATCTGAGGATTTATAGGACCAGGGAAGCCCCACACTGGCACTTTTGTTCTTCTAACAACTCCCAGGTTAGTGAGCTGCCAGGTGGCTCCAGGTGGGCTGGCTCCAGGTGTTTGAGAGCCCTTGGGCAAGACATCCCCAGTAGGCTCCCTCCCTCAGCGCATCTACCTTTTCACTGCCATTGTCACCAACTGCTGTTGCTCCTCATCCTCTTTCTCATGCTTGCTACTCCTTACTTGCTTGACAAGCAGAGCGCCAGTGAGCAAGCAGGCAGTGGCATCTACCTCTCCTCCTTCTTGCAACCACCACTGTCTGGGCCAGAGCAAGAGCAAGGTGAACAAGCAGGTTGCAATGCTGAAGAGGAGCAGCGACTCCATGGGGTTGTTGTCAGTGGGCCTCTGGTGGGGTGTGATCCTTAAGAAGGGACCTACACTTCACACCAGCCCTGCAGTACTTCTTCTGGCCAGCTGCTTTGGTGGCACTCAGGGCCAAAACTGACATTAGCTTATATCTGTATGTAGCCGCTACATCCCCCCCCACAATTTTTTTACTCTACAGTAGGTTCAGGGGGGCCTGATCTGGATCTAAAATGCCCCCTACACCCCCTGCCACACATGCACACTAGCATCCTGATGATCTGAATCAGACTTCCTGGGCCTATGCTAAAGGAAGGATGTAAAGGGGGAAAAGATGTAGCTGCTAGATACAGATTTAAGGTAGTGTCTGTTTGGGCCCTTAGGTGCAGACAGTGGGCAGCAGATAAGGTCCATTAAGGTCCACCTAAGGTCCATTATCTTCTGTCAAACTTTTGTGATGACAGAGGAACATAGGATGCTGCTGTCTACTCTCAGGTCATTTGTCCATCTACCTCAGTAATGTCTGCACAGACCAGAGGCTGGCAGCAGCCCTCTGAAGTTTCAGAAATGAGTTTTTCCAGGCCCTTCTTGGAGATGCCAGGGACTAAACACGAGACCTTTTGCATTCAACACATGTGCTCGACCACTGAGACACGGCTCATCATCAAAATATAGTGCTCAGGTCAAGCTGTCAGACCCTCAAGATGTCCAACACCTTAAAAATGCTTCAGAGAGAACACATGCAGGCTGCCCTTTCACTATATATGTGTTTTGCTTGCAACTGGAAAAAATGGTTCTGCAAAAGTGCAAATTGCACACACGTGTGCATTCAGACATAGCACAGAGGGGGCCACATCCTGTGAAGATACTGGTATGTCATTTGGCCGTTGTATAGGAGAGAGTAGATAGCTATGCTTTCTTTACTGCAAGAATGATTACAATTAAAAGAGCAACAGGCCAGCTTCTCTACATTCAGAGCAGACTCTTCTAAAGTTTTTGATTGGAATGACTAGCATTATTAGTGGATTAAAATTATCCCAGTATTAGAGACTGATGGATAAAATCCTGGGTTCTACAGCCTTGGGGGTATTTGTGGAGGGTTCAAGGTGAAAATAATGGAAGACTTTCATCCAAAGCCCTGCACCGATCCTTCTTCTAAGCCCTGTGCATTTGAAAATCAAAAACAGCAAGAGGGAAAAGTAGCAATTACCACTGGGGTGAAACACAAAAGATGACTGCTGTGTGTACTGAACAGTGGGAGAAATTGTTGCCTCACTTTCAGCACCAAGATGGGATTCTCTCTGCAGCTGAAAAGGAACTGAACCATACAAATACAAAGCCCTGCTGTATTAGAACATGAAAGCAGAATGTACAGCAGAAACAGAGCTTACATGATCTCAGGGGCATCACAGAGGCCCTGTGGACATCTTTACCATTGCAAGTTTAAGGACAACCTACAGAAATGATCTTATAAATCTATTTCTCACAATATAACCTTCACCTCCTGCAATTTTGGGAAAATCAAACTCTGTCTGTCTGTCTGTCTGTCTATTTGTCTATCTATCTATCTAATCTATCTATCATCTATCATCTATTGTATTTTAAGGTCAAAAACTAGGAGTGGAAAAAAACACAACATTCTAAGGGAAGGATGCAACAGCGTCTGTGCATTAGTACTATTGACGGTGCACTAGTGTAAATCAGTGCTCACGAAACATCAGTAGCGCTTTCTAGTTGTTGAATGTGAAATTTGGTGGCATGGAAGCAAAAAAGGGGCTATTTTTCTTTAAAACAAGAAGTGCAGGCAGTATGTGTCTTGTTCTAAATTAAAATCACACTCACGGGCCAGATTGACTCCTCGTGTCATATTGATATGATCCTGTCATGTTGATTCTATAACCTTCTTGCACATTTATAACTCATAGCATACACAATGACATCTGTTGCAGTATTTTGGATAATACAGACTAAAAAGTGGGAAATAATGCTAGAAAACTGGTATATGGAATACACAATGTGCCCCAATTATCAGTGCACTTTAATAGCAATAATAAGCGCTAATGTAGATCTGGCCATGGAAGCCTCCAGGAAGTTCGGTTGTGCTCGCAACTTGTTTTAAAATGAAATGATCTCCTGACACACCACCAAATCTCCCATTGTGCAAACAAGTGCTGTTGTTGTTGTGCAAGCATTGCTTTATGCTAGTAGAACATCAATTTGGTTTATGCTAGTGGAACATCAATAGAGCTACCATGCAGACATTGTTGGATGCTTCCCCAGAGAGAACACTAACAAATCCAGATCTGTACAACTGAGTTCTAGAAAACTAACCATAACAAGTATCCCCAGTGCAAACATGTATCTCATCAAATGCAACAGAATATACCAGATCTTGAAGATCAGTCTAATAATGGTTATTGTCATGAAGAAGAAGAAGAAGAAGAAGAAGAAGAAGAAGAAGAAGAAGAAGAAGAAGAAGAAAAGAAGAACCATGCTGGATCAGACACCGGTCCATCTAGTCTAGCACTCTGTTCGCATAGTGGCCAACCAGCTGTCAACTGGGAACCCAAAAGCAGGGCATGAGAGCAAAAGCACCCTCCCACCCATGTTCCCCAGCAACTGGTGTACAAAGGCTCACTGCCTCTGGTACTGGAAGTAGCACATAGCCATCTAGACTAGTAGTCATTGATAGCCTTTTCCTCAAGGAATTTGTCCAACCCACTTTTAAAGCCATCCAAATTGGTGGCCATCACTACATCCTGTGGTAGTGAATTCCATAGTTTAACTATGTGCTGTGTGAGGAAGGACTTCCTTTTATCTGTCCTGAATTTCCCACCAGTCAGCTTCATAGGGTGACCTTGGTTTCTAGTATTTTGAGAGAGGGAGAAAGAATACAAAAGAAAGAATAAAGAAATGTGAGTCTTTATCATTTCAAATGAACTGACCTATAGTCCAAGTGTGGACAAGAGAAGTTTGTCATCTTTGACTAGAATCTTACCATAGATGACCTTTCATTTCTGACATTGTTATTAACAATAAACTCCTGATATACTTTTTTTAAAAATGTATCTTACCACTAGAAAAACAAGGTGAATCTCCAAAACCAAGGATCCCAAGGGAGTTGCTTTTGACCTGACTAATCTGATCTCATTTTTTTGATCAGGTAACCTCCCTTGTGGACCGTGAGAATGCTGTGGACATACTGTACCTCAACTTCAGCAAAGCTTTCAACAAAGTGCCCCATGATATCCTGATTAGCAAACTAGCAAAAAGTGGGCTAGATTGAAGAAATCAAAGAAAACAATAGAATGGGAAAGACTAGAGATCTTTTCAAGAAAATCGGCGATATCAAGGGAACGTTTTGTGCAAAGACGGGCATGATAAAGGACAAAGAAGGCAGGGACCTAACAGAAGCAGATGAGATTAAGAAGAGGTGGCAAGAATACACAGAAGAACTATACCGGAAATATCTTAATGTCCCTGATAGCCATGATAGTGCGGTCACTGAACTTGAGCCGGACATCCTAGAAAGTGAAGTCCAGTGGGCCTTAGGAAGCATTACTAAAAACAAAGCTAGCGGAGATGACAGTATTCCAGCTGAGCTATGGAAAATCCTAAAAGATGATGCCGTTAAAGTGCTGCACTCAATATGCCAACACATTTGGAACACTCAACAGTGGCCACTGGCCACAAGACTGGAAAAGGTCAGTTTACATTCCAATTCCAAAGAAGGGCAACACCAAAGAGTGTTCAAACTACCGCACAATTGCGCTCATTTCACATGCCAGCAAGGTGATGCTCAAAATCCTATAAGCTAGGCTTCAGCAGCATGTGAACCGAGAACTACCAGAAGTACAAGCTAGGTTTTGAAGAGGCAGAGGAACTAGAGGTAAAATTGCCAACATTTGCTGGATCATGGAGAAAGCAAGAGAATCCCAGAAAAACGTCTATTTCTGCTTCATTGACTATGCTAAAGCCTTTGATTGTGTGGATCACAACAAACTCTGGCAAATTCTTAAGAGATGGGAGTACCAGACCACCTTACCTGTCTCCTGAGAAACCTGTACAAGGGTCAAGAAGCAACAGTAAGAACTGGACATGATGGAACAACCGATTGGTTCAAAATTGGGAAAGGAGTATGACAAGGCTGTATATTGTCGCCCTGCTTATTTAACTTATATGCAGAGTACATCATGAGTAACGCCGGGTTGGATGAATCACAGGTCGGAATTAAGATTGCCAGGAGAATTATCAACAACCTCCGATATGCAGACGATACCACCCTAATGGCAGAAAGCGAAGAGGATCTCAAGAGCCTCTTGTTGAGGGTGAAAGTGGAGAGTGCAAAAGCTGGTTTGAAACTCAACATTAAAAAAACTAAGATCATGGCATCTGGCCCCATCACTTCCTGGCATATAGAAGGGGAAGAAATGGAAGCAGTGACAGATTTTATTTTCTTGGGCTACAAGATCACTGCAGACAGTGACTGTAGCCATGAAATTACAAGATGCTTGCTCCTTGGGAGGAAAGCTATGGAAAACCTAGACAGCATAGTAAGAAGCAGAGACATCACCTTGCTGACCAAGGTTCGTATAATCAAAGCTATGGTTTTCCCAGTAGCAATGTATGGCTGTGAGAGCTGGACTATAAGGAAGGCTGAGCGCCGAAAAATCGATGCTTTTGAACTGTGGTGCTGGAGAAGACTCTTATGAGTCCCCTGGACTGCAAGGAGGTCAAATCAGTCCATCCTAAAGGAAATCAACCCTGACTGCTCATTGGAAGGACAGTTCCTGAAGCTGAAGCTCAAATATTTTGGCCACCTAATGCAAAGAGAAAAGTCACTGGAAAAGACCCTGATGCTGGGAAAGATTGAAGGCGAAAGGAGAAGGGGACGGCAGAGGATGAGATGGCTAGATAGCATTACCGATGCAATGAATATGGACTTGAGCACACTCCAGGAGAGAGCGCAGGACAGGAAGGCCTGGTGTGCTATGGTTCATGGGGTCACGAAGAGTCAGACACGACTGAACGACTGAACAACAACAACCACCTAATTTTCACCTTAGAAGCTGAGTCAAGGTGGTTTGTGAAAGTCAGTAAGTAAATAAATAATAGATCTGTAACCCTGTGCATTGTAGGGAATCCCGTGGGATTCCTGGAACACACCCCTTTTGGAGGTGGGGCAGAGGAGATGCCATAGTGGTGGTTGGCTAAAGAGATTGGGAGACAGATGGAGGAGATTCTGAGGGGAGTAGGAGAATGCAGAGACGGAGTGAGTGAGAAGGGACCACAGTGAGAAGACAGGCCTAGCAGCCGCTTTCTGCATTCATGGAGCAGATATTATGGATGGATGAATGCAGTGGAAACTGGTGGCTCTGATTTCAATGGGGCTGTGAATCCATTCTGGGTTTCAATCAAAACCAGCCAGAACTCTAAAGGACCTATCCAAGGTGATGTGGAGCTGCTGCACTAACCCAGGAGAGCTTGGACAGTGAATTCTGGGAATGGGATATACACAGCCACAGAAATCCAAGAGGAATATGTTCTATTCTGCCATGCCACTTCCTCTAGCAATAATCCGCCATCTTCCCAGACAGAAGTGTCTAAAGCTTCTCCATTCAGGCTTGGTTTCTCTTCTCTGAGAAAGTAACCAGCCAAAAAGGATTTCTCAGGAGCAAATTCCATCTTGGAAGAGCAACCCCCAACATTTCCTATGCTTAGTACCAGACAGAAATTTTCAGACACCAACACATGGCCAAACCTGATTAATTACATAATATTATAACACCATCACATTCAGTGCATGATCCCTGATAGGCTAGAGTCACCCAAAGAGGCGTGACAGCAACAAACACAGAGAAAAGAAGCATCAGAGAGGGAAAATAGTGGCTACAGTCAAGTGACTTGAGAACAGCCACCCCAAAATATAGAATTTAGGATTTTATTTTTCCTGGGAGGGAGTGCTCAGCCCTCCTGAAATCACTGTATTTGAGGCAAAATGCGAACCAGGAGAACATTCAGCTCAGCTCTGAAATTACTCATTTCGCTGTTATGGTCCTTATTACATTCTAAATATTGGTACATGATCAGACTTTTATTCAGCTAACTGCTTCATCCCTTAAAAAGCTATTCATCTGAAGAGGTTTCACGTCAGGATTCCCACCATGCACTTTCTTTTTGTGTGCAGTGAAGGCAGACTTTCCTCCTTTGGCATTCTACATTTTCTTTTTAAAAACATTCTCAATGAGTTGGGTGCCAGCAGTTTCTGACACATATGGAAGCTCCAGTAAACATTCTGGAAAGCAGCAGAAGAAACAGAGGTGTAGGCAAGAAAACTACTGGCCTTCAAGATAGGTGGTTGTATGGAATGTTAGTCCTACTTAGAGTAGGCCCATGGAAATGAATGGAAATTCAGTTAGTCACAACTAACATAAGTCTCATTCATTTCAATGGGTCTAATCTAAACAGGACTAACATGGGATACCCCTTCATGGATCACTGCCTTGTTGTGGTGAAGGGGCTTGCGTAACTCAGTGAAGCCATAAGCTATGCCGTGCAGGGCCACCCAAGACAGACAGGTCATGGCGGAGAGTTCTGACAAAATGTGGTCCACTGGAGAAGGAAATGGCAACTCACTCCAGTATTCTTGTCAAGAAAACCCCATGGAATGTATCACAAGGCTAAAAGAGATGAGGCCGGAAGATGAGCCCCTCAGGTTGGAAGGTGTCCAATATACTACTGGGGAAGAGTAGAGGGAATTTCCAAGTAGTGCCAGAAAGAGTGAAGCAGCTGGGCCAAAGCCAAAAGGACACTCAGCTGTGGATGTGTCTGGTGGTGAAAAGAAAATCCGATGCTGTAAAGAACAATATTGTTTAGGAACCTGGAATGTCAGATCAATGAATCAAGGTAAGCTGGAGGTAGTCAAACATGAGATGGCAAGATTGAACGTCGACATCTTGGGAATCAGTAACTAAAATGGACAAGCATGGGCGAATTTAATTCAGGTGACCATCATATCTACTACTGTGGGCAAGAATCCCTTAGAAGAAATGGAGTAGCACTCATAGTCAACAAAAGGGTGGGAAAAGCAGTACTGGGGTACAATCTCAAAAACAATAGAATGATCTCAGTATGAATCCAAGGCAAACCATTCAGCATCACAGTAATTCAAGTCTATGCCCCAACCACTGATGCCGAAAGAAGCTGAGGTTGATCGGTTCCATGAAGACCTACAACAACTTCTCGAACTAACACCAAAAAAAGATGTCCTCTTCATCATAGGGGATTGGAATGCTAAAGTAGAAAGTCAAGAAGTCACCAGGATAACAGGCAAGCATGGCCTTGGTGTACAAAATGAAGCAGGACAAAGGCTAATAGAGTTTTGCCAACTTCATGGGATACCATCTAGGGATTCAGCTGTTGATCGCAGAGATAAGGATTATAGTTTCCAAAAGGAATGCATACCAAAAATTGCTTTTCTCACTGTCCCTAAGCTTATGTTTTAAAGAATAGGTTAGTTTAGCTTCCTTTTCCTTCTCCACATACTTGTGACCTACTAGGCCAAACACAACCCAATAGGAATACCCTGTAGCTTGGCACCAGGTGCTCGAAAGCCTCCTGATTTACCAGTTGCACATGGCAGCAAAAGAAGGAGATTTATCAAGCATGTCATGGGTTGCTATACAGGTCACTCCACCACCTCCTTGTCAGGATGGTCCCAGAATAGAATGAGACCTCCTCCTCCTCCTCCCCCCCCTCCCACTCCTTAGAGCAGGACCTTATTGGCCACCTCAACCCACAGGGTTTAAGGGAAGTTGATGGACACCGACACACATATCTTGAGTCCACTCCCAGGAAAATGCCCGACTTGGGGATGCCACAGATTCCAGGGTGACAACTGATCCCACTCACAGCTCCAAACCCTCCTAGATCACTACAAGAGCTCAGGAGCAGAGGCAGTGAGCAGACATCCAGAACCAAAGTAGCAGTGCCCATCTGGCACCATGAGGCCTCCTCTCCCTAGACCCCACTCATAGGGAGGAGAGTCAACACAGTTTCCAATTTGAGGCCCTGCTAACACTCTAGTAAGTGGTGGGCAGTGGAGGCCACTACAAAGCTGAATAGCCATTGCTGATACAACACCTTATCCTGCTTCTCTCTCAGTATGTCATTTGCTGGACAGCTCCTCTGCTACCTTGAACTAGTCCTTGACCAAATGGACAGCTCACCTGCGTTGGCAGGAAGGTGGGAATCTGAATGACACAGCAGCAGTGGTGGAAAGAGGGCGTGTCATGCATTCTGTAGGCCTCTCTGCTCCATTCCATTCTGGTGTATTAAGTACAAGTATCAGCAATCATAGAATCATAGAATAGTAGGGTTGGAAGGGGCCTACAAGGCCATCGAGTCCAACCCCCTGCTCAATGCAGGAATCCAAGTCAGAGCATCACTAATAGATGGCTGTCCAGGCTCATCTTGAATGCCTCCAGTGTGGGAGAGCCCACTGCCTCCCTAGGTAATTGGTTCCATTGTCGTATTGCTCTAACAGTCAGGAAGATTTTCCTGATTTTCAGCCGGAATCTGGCTTCTTGTAACTTGAGCCCATTATTCCGTGTCCTGCACTCTGGGATGATCGAGAAGAGATCCTGGCCTTCCTCTCTGTGACAACCTTTCAATTACTTGAAGAGCACTGTTATATCTCCCCTCAGTCTTCTCTTCCCAAGGCTAAACTACATGCCCAGTTCTTTCAGTCTCTCTTCATAGGGCTTTGTTTCCAGTCCCCTGATTATCTTCATTGCCGTCCTCTGAACCCTCTCCAGCTTGTCTGCATCCTTCTTAAAGTGTGGTGCCCAGAACTGGACACAGTACTCCAGATGAGGCCTAACCAGTGCTGAGTAGAGGGGAACTAGTACTTCACGGGATTTGGAAGCTATGCTTCTATTAATGCAGCCCAAAAGAGCATTAGCCTTTTTTGCAGCCACATCACATTATTGGCTCATATTCAGCTTGTGATCAACAACAATTGCAAGATCCTTCTCGCTTGTAGTGTTGTTGAGCCACGTATCCCCCATCTTGTAACTGTGCATTTGGTTTCTTTTTCCTAGGTGCAGCACTTTGCATGTATCCCTATTAAATGTCATTCTGTTGTATTTTCTTACCACCTCTTAGCCTAAAAGTCTACATTGTATCCTTACTAACAATCACCTAGAATCCAAACACCCAACTTCCTAATTTTCAGGTTAAGGCAAATCTGTTTCTAGGGAGGTATTTCTCAGTCTTTATATTATGTAGGGATGGGAAAACTAGCAATGCTTGAGATTGCCAAGGTTGCACAAACTCTACCTTGAAGCTCAGATCGCCTTGCTCCTGTTTCCAACTGCAATCTGTTCTTCTTTTCGTTCGAACAGGAAAAGTGCACATTTGGGGATTTTCCAAAAGTGTGCACCCAAATGTGCACTTTCCTCATAGACTACAGTGTGAAAATCTGTCTTTAAAACAACAACACACACACATTTTTAACATGCACATTTTCAATTTAAAAACAAATCAAAATGAAGTGTTCATACATCCCTAATATTATCACATTTTTAAAAAAACCAAAGTACTATATTGTTTAAGTCATCCAGTAATTACATAAACAATATCTATGTGTGCAGTACAGCACTGGAAAGGGAACACTGATCAGTTCATCACAACTTTTAAGCAATAAATCTCAAGTGCCAATTTTGCCACATTTACAGTTGGGGGGTGGGGGCGGGATGCATATGGCTAAAATTACCTCAAGGTTGTTTCAGTGTGGAGCTGGTTTGGTTTGGTTTGGGCCAGTGGAGGCTGATTGCTACAATTTCAGTTGGGCTGTGAATCCATTCTGGGTTTCAGTCACAACCAGGCAGAACACTAAAGGAGCTATCCAAGATGCAGGACCCTATCCCCAAAATAGAGTTTTGGCTGGTTCTGACTGAAACCCAGAATGGATTCACAACCCCACTGAAAGTGGAGTCACCAGCCCCCACTAGTTTGGGCCCATTTCTGCTGCTAAACATACTATGTGTATCTATAAATATATGTAAACATGCAGCACCAATCATGGTGGCTGGGTTGTGACTTAGGGTAGGTAAACTTTCCTCAAAAACATTGAATAAACTCTGCCTTCTAAGTAGGGATGGGGGAGAAATGCATTTGAACTTTTGAACCAATACACAAACCAAAACTCAGTTATCCTTTGAAATTCATACTTCTATGAATTTTGCAGTGGAGGTCCCCATTCAAAAAGATGTGTATGAGGGAAAACTGCATACAAAAATGCATGTATTTGAGGAAACACACACAATATTCATACAGATTTTCATGCGAAATGCATTTCTTTCTTTTTTCAAAAGACTGGAAAAAAATGAGAAAGCAAAATTGACAGATTCATCCATCTTTACTTCTAAGTGCCATTCTGTAACAAGCTTATAGAATGCACACACTGTGAGCCTGGGGGGAATTTAATATATCTCTGCTTACAAATAGCCACTCCTGTGGCTGACACAGAGCTGTAGGCAATGATGTCTCCCAAGAGCTAACATTTGCACAGACACCCAGAACTAGTTGATTGAAACCAAAGGGAGGAGATTGGCTTGAAAGGAAAAGTTGTTCATAAGAAAGCCTTGTAATCTTCCCTTCTCTTTCACACGAAGGACAACAACTGGGCAAGTTTTTAGAACAGGCTAATGAAGACCCTTTAGCTTACGTACTTTGCATGTTTACATATAAATATAATCCACTATTAAATCCAGCAATGATACCTCATCCACTCACCTACAGGCTTCAGGTGGGAAATTACTTATACTGCACTGCAGAAGCTAACAAACTGGCTGCAAAGTCTTCCCACATTGTAAAGAACATCTTCTGCATTATTCTCGTGTATCAAAACCACGTCAGTTGGATGCAACTGCACAGAAAGGCATTCCAGGTGGCTACCTCACAATTTTAGAGCTCCCTTCTCTCGAAGACTCACCAAAGTCGAAGGCTTTCCAGACATTTTCAGAATTGTTGCCTCTTTTATTTTGGACTGGTCTTTGGTGGCTGAGATTCATCTAATATAATCTCATTTTGATATCATCCATATACACATACACACATCCATCTATCTATCTATCCATCCATCCATCCATCCATCCATCCATCCATCCACCTACCTACCTACCTACCTACCAATCATCTATCTGTATCATGCTATATTTCCAGTGTCATGCACACTCCTCTCCTGGATGGGGTGAGTACACACCAGATGTTCCACATGCCAACCCAAGACATTTTGCTGCTTGAGGCAAAGGAAAACATGGTCCATCCTCCCAACTAATCCATGTACAAATGCCAACTGGACTGGCAGTTCAACACTACTGGTGGGACTGCATCCTTCACCACTTCTGACGGCAACAGGCTAGGTTGGGGGTGTGCAGCACAGACTGAGCATGACACACACAGCTCTGTCCTCCAACATCTTGCCATTGCTCCCTGCCCCCAGCATCTGCCACCAGGAGTGAAGCGGTCCAGCACTGAATTTCAGCATGAAAATGAAGGTGCTTTATGGTTCTCTCACTTGTCTGCTCCTAAAGCCCCTTTCCTGAAGAAGCCAAAGCCTTCCATGGATTTATGTGGGAGAAGTACAATGGGGAAGCATGTTGAGATGAGGCAAAAGCTGTCCTGTTCACACAAACTGGGAACCCCAGTGTCTGGGTTGGGTGTAGGGTGTAGGACACCTGAACAGCAGTCCCTTTACTCTCTCCTGAAAAAAGTCTATGGGAGCCATCCCTGTTTATGCCAGAAAATATTTCTAATAAATTACTTAATTCATTGAATTCTATACTGTCATTTAAACAATCCTAAATCCAGCCTGTCATAATAAGAGGCATGTCACTAGTACTATTTATGAATAGTAGTTAGTCATGTAGTTCCATTATTGCTCAGTGTTGCTATCTACCTATCTAGGGTTTATCAATTTAAATAAATCAGTGCTGTGTCTGTGTACAGGTAAGGGGAGGTTACCTAGCTACCTGCAATTTGGAACAGCAGGATTCAAATTCTCTTTCAGTCTTCTGGTGTCCAAATTTAAGTTGTAATATATGGCAACACATTGGTAAATTTTTGCTTTACTATAATATTTAGTACAAATTGGCAACTTTCAAAGCAATCTCTTCACTGCCTCCTAAGCAAGAGAGTTCACATGGTCTGGAGGTGAGGAAAGATTATTCCAAGCTGCAAAACATGTTAATCTCTACTCTGATGGGACTTAACCGCAGGTGCCAGTCAATGATCTATATCTAATATGCCACTTAAATAATGAATCACTTTATTCAGTGAACTGGAAGCTCAGACACACTGAGTTACTATCCTCCCAGGTGTAAATTAACTGGCCCTGTGGAATTTGCCCTGGGAATAGATTTTACTTAGTGTTTTAAAAACCCAGCTCAAATTCCTGTAGCATTTGTAAACACTGGCCAGTCCCTTCCATGAGATGTTGTTAATGTTACAAAAAGGAGTCAGACAACCTGTAGTGCAGCCTTCTCTAACCTGGTGCCCTCCAGATGTTTTGGATTTCAACTCCCATCAGCCCTACTTAGCAAGGCCCATTGTCAGGAATGCTGTGGGTTGTAGGCTGATGTAGGAAGTCTGCTGTAGTGCATGAATATGGGAATGTTGCTGTAATGTATGAACTTGCTTGGGCCCTAAGAATGGCTGTGGAGCTTAGTAGGTACAAGACACAGAGTCTTTTCTGTGGTAGCCCCATCCTTAAAGTAATGAATACTTTACCAAGGCAGGTGTCCATAGGGATGTATGAGAAATTTTCTATGGTAGCCCCATCCATGGTAAGGGATACCTTACAATGGCAGGTGTGCTTAGGGTGTGCATAGGGAGGTATGAGAGATTCACTTCAGTTCATGTTTGATCAGGATTTATGCAGTTCACACCATCCAGACTGAACATGGACTTGGACACAATCTGTGGCCAAATTCCATACATTTCTGAGATTGCAATGTGATTCACAGACCAAAAGAATTGTGTTCAACAGGATGCATACATTTGAAAAATCCACATGAAAAGAATGAGTACTTTTGAAAAATGCACACAAATACCCTTTAATCAATGGGAGAAGAATGTGTACATTTCAAAGATGAGCACAATTGAGGCATACATTTGGGGAATATGCATGAAAATAAGCATGGATTTTCATGTGGAAAAAAAATCAAAGTTCTGATACAGACTCAAGTCAGAACAAGCTTCAAGACTGGAATTTGGAGAACATTGGCAAGCTCAGGTTTTGCTGATTTGCAGATACTTAGGTGTGTAATGTTCCACTCTGCTTTTCAATTTATGGATGCTTATCTTTATTTTATTATTTTACTTTATAATGTTTTTACTGTTGCTGTTATTTTAAATGTTTTATTCTGCTGTTTTAGTTAATTGTATCTTATATCTTTTATCATCTTGTCTTGTAAACTGGATTTGATTTGAAAGATGGCATGCAAATACTTCAAATAAAGAAAGAAAACATGCAGATGTAAAGGAAACTCTGCAACCCAGCTTTGGCTCACTATAAAGTCTCCTTATAAAACAATAACAACAAATGAAAACCAATGTCTCACACTTAAGAGCAGGCGTTTTCTTTTCTCAATGTGACTGAAAATTCAACCTGTTGGGAGTATTCACCCCAAACCTGTCCACCACGTCTAACATTAGCTGAGAAAAGCACAACACATTAAATTGCTGATATGCAAGAAGTGATGTATGGGCTTGCATGAGACCCGCTGCGCAACCCTAACCAACCTTCCCCTCCTCCCCAAAACTATTGGCATCATCACTTCTCTGGCACTGATTCAGTGCATCCAAAGTATCATAAGAATGCGTGATAGCTATGATGAAGATGCTAAGGTAGGGATGTCGTGGGAATCCGAGAGGGGGGTGGAGTCAGGCAGACTGTCAGGGTTGATGCTGAGCATTTGGAGATAGTTATCAGTTCAGTGAACAGCTAGAACTGGGGAGGCATCTTCCCAAGCGAGTTCAGATAGGGATAGGTGTGCTTCTCAGGATACTAACACACAGATGGCTGGGCCTGAAGCCCCCCCACCCCACATACACACACACTTTCCCTCCTTGGTGAGAACCCAGGAGAAGGAGGTGGAGGAGAGTGTGAGGCGTGACCTGAGGGATGCCAGGCTGCGGTGCAGACCAAAGAGGGAAAAGTTAGAGGCGGAGCTCAGATGGTCAACCCGACTGGCTATGTGTGAGGGTCGATGTAGGGGAGCATCACTGGAAGGGAGGGGCATCCCTCCCTAAGTTATTCTAGCCAGCAAGTTCTTGTTTCAAACAGCTGGCAACATCATAGCTCCCATTTGGATCCTCGTAGCCATTCGTACATGTATGAAGCAGCTGCATTCCTTTATAGCCTGAGCGTCTTCGAGGATTTGCATCTGTAATGAAGTTGATTAGTAGAGAATTAAAGGCGTGAGACTGAAGCCTCTCTTCGTGTGTGTGTATGTGTGTGCGTGCATGCATGAAGAAGGAGGGGGCCAAGGGAATGTGACACGGACTCCCTTCCCCCGCTCAGCCCCCTGGACTCCGCTTGCTGAGCCACTGCCACTCCCCACAGCCATTCGCCGGGTACTCACATAGTCCGTGAGCGCCCAGCAGCCAGCCTTCCCCTTAGCTAGCCATCATTTTGCATAAAAATAGTGGCTAAGGTTTCTACATAGAAGTCATGTTGCATAACTGGTGGCTGCAAAGGGGCCATTTACGCAACATGGCAGGCTGCAATGTGGCATAAATGGCCCCTTTATGGTCACCATTTATGCCACATCACTTTTACGGAGGAAACCTAATTGCCATTTTTATGCAAAGTGGTGGCTTGCTAAGGGGATGGGTGGCCCTGAGGCACTCTTGGTGCTTGCTGAGCCATCCAGGGGCTTGTGCGGCACAGCGAGCAGGCGCGGGTGGCGGTGGCTCAGCGAGCACCTGGCAACCATGCACAAAGGTGAGTCCATCATCCCCATGCTAGGGGGTCTTGGAGCACAGGAGCAGCCTGAGGGATGTGCATGAGGGCCTGATGCTCCTCCACCATGACCAGACCATTTAACTGAGTCACAGTACTACTCTAAATTATCTGCTGCCTTTGCCATGTCTTTAACAAGACGTAGTATTAGAACATTGGGACTTAAATATTGCTAAACCTGTTCCAGAAGACTGGAGCACTTAAATACTACTAGCACTATATATCTGACAGGTGTCAAAGCTCATCTTGAATTTTAGTCCCCTCCTTTCTCTTAGCTCGCTTTTGCTATTGAGTGAAAAATGGTAATTCTGGCGTCTTTTAGAGAAGGGGGTATTCTTCTCTGTAGATATCAGAAGTGGCATAATCAGTGTTTTGAAGGAGATAAAATGTTGTTGTTGATGATTTCTTACATTTCTGCCTGGCATTCTCAGCTCCACAAGGCTCCTGAAATGACTAGACAGATAATGAGTTGTAGGTGGAGACTGTCTTAGAAGAGCTGCTGAAATGACAAGACATTAGGAATAGCAAGAGGACAATAATCTGGAGCCTCTTGACACATCACCAGCACTTTCATCTAGGGTGTCCATAGGGGCAAGGACAATTCTGGGCAACAGCATCCTGGGTCAGTTAAGTAATGCTAATAACCCAATCTGTTTATGGGGACCCCCCCCCCCGCCAAGCCAGATGATCCAATAAAACAGCTGAGGAGAAGCAGAGCTCAGTAAAGGAAAGGAAATTTCGAGCTTGAAATTTGGGGCCAAATGATACCTGACATTGGAGATGTATCCACACATCTCCCAAAGTTAGGAGGGGGACATCCATAATGGGCCAATTTGGGTTGGAACTGTGGCATGGGAGAGGGAGGGTTAATATTTCCCCCTTGCACTGCAAGTGATGGAGCAAATCCCCAGCCCCTGCAGTTGCTATTAGGCATGCAGGGGAAAACATTCAGGGACTAGGGATGTGCAAAACAGCAAAACTCAAGCTTGCCGAAGTTCTCTGAAATCCATCTTGGAGCTCGTTCTGACTCAAGTCCATAGCAGGTGGCCAGCTTCATTTTTTTTCTTTTTTCTTTTTGCATGAAAGTCCGTGTGTATCTTTGTGTGCATTTCCCCAAATGTACGTATCCATTGTGCACATCTTGAAATATACACTTTTCTTCTCCAATTGAATGCATATTTGTCCTCATTTTTAAACAGTACACATTTTTTCATGGACATTTTCAAATGTGTGCATGCTGTTGAACACATTTTGGTCAGGATCCGCAAATCACATTGCAACTTGCAAAATGTGTGGACTTTGACCACGTGTGTCCAAGTCCAAGTTTGGTCTGGAAGGTACCAACTGGGTAAATCCTGATCAAAAGAACTGAAACTAATTTATCCTGCATCCCTTACAGGGACCCATCTTGTGGGGGATGACACAACAGTCAGCTAATCAGGGAGAAATAATCAGAAGTCCTGTATTGTAGCAGACTAGATGTCTGTGCCAATGCTCAGGATAGGAGGATAACATAGGGGCAATCTACATTACAACTTTAAACTGGTTTCAAACCTGTTTTTAGTGATTACGGCTACCAAATACAGGAATTCTGGGAATTGTAGCTCTAGGAAGAGGGGCCGCTTGGGCAGGGGACAGGGGTCTCTAGCAAAGAATTCTCAGTACCCTCATGAAACTGCAGGATCCCTTTAGATAAACCAGTTTGAAACCAGTTTAAAGTTGTAATGTAGATTGCCCCTATATTTGCCAAGGAAGGTAATATGTGAATAATGAGAAACGGTCAATCAATCTGAAAGTAGAGGTGGAGTGTGCTGGTTTCCCTCTGACTGTCAGGACTCCCCAGAATGCCCCTTTTAGGGCAGAAGCTGCCACCACCTTACCTTTAAATCAAAGGAAAATAGGCAGGTTCCACAGCTTTTATGAAACTACTCGCCGAGCCTAACTCCGTACAGGCATTTGCAAGGTGCGAGACTACAAATCATGCAGGGTAATCAAAACTATGTGCAGTGATACACATGCACATGAGCAAGGGCTGCTGGGAACAAGGAAATGCCTTTTTTTTTAGTTTAAAGGTGAAACTGGGCTTCTCCACAGTAGAGTCCACAAGCAATTTTCAGTCTTAAAGTAATAGGCCAATTCAGAATAGCATGCTGTCCTTCAGCTGAAGCAGGACAGGGAGACATCTGTCCCAAAGCAGTCTTGGGTTGAGACTAAGGATGTTGGAGAAATCTGCAATGGAATCCATTGAGTTCAGATTTCTATGAATCTGACTCACGATTCTGCAGTGGGCTGGCTTTTCCGAAGTCGCACAGATTCCATGGACTTGTAGATTCGTGTTATTTTTACTTTCTGGATTTTACACAAATGTAGTCATAGAAAAATAGTAAAATTAAAAGACACCAGCCAAAAATGCACATTTCCCCCAAAGGCTAAAGCATGAAAATGTGCATTTGGGGGGGATTTGCACATTTGGGGAGGATCCGCACATTTGGGGGAGGATTTGCACATTCCCGCAACTGTGAATTTGTGGAAATGCGAATTTGCAGAAATGCAAATTTGCACAAATTTGGGAAACTGGAAAACAATCTGATTCCATCAATGAGTGGGCAATGGAATGAAAGGCACCCGACAATCCACAAAACGAAGATGGAATGGATTTTACAAAATCTAATCTATACATCTCTATTTAAGACCCACCAGTGAACTGCCATATAGCACCTTGCATGTTTGTGAATGTCCTCATAGCAGACTCCCCTGCTCCAACTTTAGTGCAATAGCACAAAACTGGAATAGTAGAAGGCAGTGCCTGAGAAAGGAAGGTCCCATGTTGTGCAGCATTTTGGATCTTCTGTGTAGACTGTCCCTGCACCCCTTTTCCGCCGCCCCAGCATTGAGAGAGGGAAAAGGTGTTATCTCTGATCTGATGCAGGGGAAAGAGGCAGGGCCTGGGGGAGAAGCTCGGTGGGCTGGATGGGGAACCCCCCTAAGGGGTTTATTTAGCCTTATTTAGCCCATGGGCCAGAGGTCCCACATGCCTGCTGTACCATATCCACTGATACTGTGACTCCTTTGCTATCATCCTAGTCAAGCTACTGGGGAATCAGTTCAGGTTTGATATGAGAACCTTGTGGTTTGTAAGGAACTAATGCACTGAGAACGCTTATCAGCCCTTCCCCAACCTGACTCATTATAGATACCATATAAGAAAAAAGGAGCACACACACACACACACACACACACACTCAGTCACACAGAGATAAATTGATAGAGCTACAATAAAATAGAGAGCCTTCTGTATCTTAGTCTACTGAGCAGAGAAAAATATGCATAGCAAAAACATCCTCCCCAAAAGAGGGTTATTAATATTGGTGGAGCGGGGGGCAGGGGATGCCCAAGAAAGTGATTGCAACACTTTTCTCTCTCTCCCCTTTAAATTACTTAAAGCAAAGTAGTTAAAAGTCCTTGTGATTGCTCTGTAGGGAATAAACCTGCATTGGCAGTAACTGGCAGTAACCAGGGAGGGGGGGGGAGAGAGAGAGAGAGAGAGAGAGAGATGCTTTGGATTTAGAGTACTGTGGCTGAAATCACACTCTGGTCTTAACTGCAAAGCCAACATATTCTTCTGGGCTGCAGGGGACCCTCCTGAATTAAATAAGAAAGAAGATTTTAGCAAACCCTAATCTGTACAATCACTTAGCAAAATGTACCATTGTGTGATTTGCAGAAACTTTCCTAAGCCCACCCCACACAGGGAAGAGACGTGACTGTGGGTGCTATAATACTATCATGCATTTTGGGGGTGACCGCATTAGTCACAAAATTTGATTCCTCCTTCCCTATCTGCTCATTTTTTCCAGGGAGGGGGGAGCTCTTTTAGATGTGTTAGTTGCTATAGAAACTATGCTATTGAAATGGGTGGAGCTGTGTGACATCCAGTAAAACAATGCTTCCACTAAATGTTATATCTATTGTGCAAGTCTTCAGGCAAAGTCTAATCACAGTGTAACATTCCCTCCTTAAGTACAGTATCCTGCCTTCAGCTTTTGTATGAAAAAGTATGAAACACTTTTCTGCATAATGCAGGAAGACCAACAAATCAAGGAACATCCTGCTCTTTCTCCTCTCTTTACCTAGCAGGGAGTTCTTGGCACTGCAAACGCAATTAAGGCTGCAATCCTATACATGCTTATCTGGGCAGAAGTCCAACTGAATTCAATGGGGCTTACTTCTGAGTAAAGATTGCAGAGGATTGTGCTGTAAGATATCATTCTCAGCTTCCCTTCCTTCAAAAAACTCTTGTGGTGACTTTAGTGGGCCCACGTTGTGGGAAATAAGTGGACTGAACTTGGCATAAACATTTTGGTGACTATACCATTAATCTGCAGTAAGTAACAGAGAGAGACAGCCAGACAGAGAAATGAAATGAAATGAAATACTGAGAGTAATAAAATGGACTTTGAATTAAGTGGGGAGGTGGACTGTAAACTGGAGAACAAGTCAAACATTCAGTTTTTGAAGACCTGTGTCCATGCCCATTTATTTACAAATATGAATTATTCACAAATCTGATCCATTAAATCCAAAATTGACTTTAAAATACAAAGTTTACTTGCAGGTAGGGTAGTGTATTACTAGTAAGCTATACCTTCATATACCTATCATAATTCTAAGTAAAAATTTCCATTTGTGTTACATGGTACATTTTAGAAGAACATATTTAATTATTTCATTTATTCATTTTAAAAATCACAAGTATAATCATTTTCTCTGCCTGCCTCTCTGGTAGAGCAACCTGTTTTAAGAATCATGGCACTGCTGCCAGAACCGATGTTGTTGGGGAGCACAATTCCTCTGCCATTTTGTGTGCCCTCTGTACAAGCACCATGGCTCAAAAGATTACATTTTGTCTGGAAAGGTCAGTTAGTTTGGAAAGGATCTTGCAAACTGGGACAAAGTGCACTTGCAACTTTCCCAGTTAAACTTTCCCTCAATTGAAATGGACAAGGGAATGTCCAGAACCTCTAGATACTAGAGTGGACCTCCTGAAATTGTGAATGGCCAATCTTCCTCCGGTTCCTAATCTAATCAAAACCTCACCTTATCATCTATTGAGTGACTACAGAGAGCCCTAAGGTTTCAAGGATCCTTTACCAGAAATACTTTAAATTTCATCTAAAGGTTAGATCTCCATTGTTAAGCAGAAACAAAACAATTGTTGTTGTTGTGTTGTTGTTGTTGTTTTTGCTTTTGTTCACCTGCAAATTGCCATTCAAGGACCAGCCTACATTTTGTAATCAAAAGCCATTACTTCCTCAGAAACCCTGAGCACAACAGTTCTACTGAGTCTCCTTCCCTGAGTTCCTGCTGTGAGTCCTTTGTGAGTTTATCGGCAGACGCTGTTTAAATTTTGGAGCTCCTGACTGATGCTCCAAAGATTTCTTCCGTCCCCTTCACAGCATTCCATAGAACCTATCCCAGATCCTGACATCACTATACAGAGCATTTTTCTGCCTTTGACAGCAGCAACCAAGGATGCAGAGTGGACAAATACACAACACATACAGACCCCTTTTCCAACATCTGACACGAAAAGTAGCAAACATCTCAAGGCCTCTGAGGGAGGAGGGGGCAAAGAGACCTCCACAGAGATCTCCCTGTATTTCTAAAGTAGGCCTGTAGTGTAGGGATAGGTTAGAATTCTGTCTCATTTCAGTCCGGAAAAGAATTTACTTGAATTCACAAACTTCTCCATATCTAGAACAAAAAAAACCTTGAGATTTTTTTTAAAGAAGTGGGAGAAACCCACATCCATCCATCCAGGCCTAGGGCTTTCAGTGCTTTGCTCTTTGACATCTGGGTTAAAATTCTTGTATATTCAACCAAGTGTATTGTGCTGAATTGTGGTTGCGACTTTTTTTTTTTCTTCTGACAGGCTCCTCAGTTTCAACAGCTATATGGCAGGAAGGTACAACATGGCTGTCTCCATGCTGGGAATAGCTGTACCTATTTAATTTGGCTGGTGCAAATGGGCGAGAATTTTGTTTCAGTTCACTTTTGATAAGAATTTACCAAAATTGACAAAGTTCTCCATATCTGAGATAGAGGGAGTTTGAGATTAAAATAATAATAATATAATAACAGAGAAAGCAAAACTGATGGATTGGCCCCTCCCTTCTTGTACCCTGCTCAAAAGCAGTGGATCCTCGGCTGTGTCTGGAAATAATTCCATCCACACTCACTGGAAGCTGCAGCTTTAATTCTAACTAGGGTAGAAGTCCAGCCCTGCCACACTTCTATGCAGCTTGTAACACTGGATGTGGGAGCCTCCTTTTCCATGCTAAACCACTAGGGAGTATAGAATTATCCCAAGGAAACAATAGAGCAGGGGTGAGCAACTTGTGAGGCCTCTAGATATTTTGGCCTACAACTCCCATCAGCCCTAGCGCGCATAGCCAATGGTGAGGGATCATGGAAGTTGTAGGCCCAAACTTCTGGAGGCCCACAAGTTGGCCATCTCTGCAAAAGAGGATGCCTGACTTTGCTTTTCAGAGGAAAAGGAGAGGGTCTCATAACAACCCTGACCTCTCACTGTGAGACCAATTTAAGGACACAGGTTCCTTTTACTTTGAAATAGATGTGTTTCCTAACATCCATGTAGGCATTTCATACAAGGTTGGAAGACACTTCTATGTCAGCCCAGATCTTTAGCACTGGCAACGCAACATGACCCTTTCTCATAAAGACACAGATAGAATCTTCTCTCTGCAGCTCTCCCTCTCCCTCTCTCTCTCTCTGTCTTACTCTTTCTCTCATGCTGCCATAGCCAGTAGCTTCTTGGTGCTCCTGAGGATAGGAAAAGAAATCTGTAGAGAAAATGACTGTAATTTGGAAGGGCTTCTCTTTGCTTCACTTTCTGTGCTCACTTGCTGAAGCGACACTAATTGCAGAACAAGGCTTTACCTTAGGGGGCCTCACAGAGGGAAATGTCCATTATTGAAGATTTACTCTCTTTGTTTCTTGACCTTGACACAGCGGGAAAGGGGAGAGGATAAGAAGTAATGTGAATAGTAGCACAGGAAAAGACAGAGTTTGTTTAGTGGCTGAATGGAGTGTTTGGGAGAAGGTTCAAAATTCCCAACTGAAACACCCTTTCCTTTGACTTGGTACACATTTTCCATGCATCTGTGGACGTGGAACTAGGAAAATGTAGAAAGCTTTTCTAAGAAATTTACCTCAAGGCAGGAGGTACCTAGTTGCTTGAGTAACAATACCTGAATTAATCCAGTCAGTTGTTTTAAAACTATGTGCCCATTGTGTAACAAGTTACTCCGCTTTTCTCCCATATATGTGACAATTTTGATTAAATGTTTGCTGTTCCATACATTTATTGTTGTTTGGCTCCTTCAAGACACAACAAAAATGAACAGACATCATGCCTGGAACTCACATCTTGCTTCTGATGTTTAAATTGGTGGTCTTGTTTTTTGTTATTAGAATTTATCTGGGAGAAAAAAAGAACTATAAAATTAGAATCAGTGTCCTAAGATGCCATCTAGACTACTACACTATAAATGTACATAATATTTATTCCTCTTTAACAGTCACGGTTTCCCCTGAAGAAACCCAGGGATTGTAATTTGGTAATGTGCTAATCCATAGTCCCTCCCTCACAGAACTACAATTTCCAAGGTTCCCTGCACATGGAGTGTGACTGTTAAAAGAGTTGGGTGTGTGGATATGGCCTCACATGAGTTACCAGTCTTAAAATTAATATTGGATCACGTCAAGCATATTGAATTGATTTTAAATATTATTTGGATCCTTCAAGACATTTTTAGAGAGATGCATTTACCACATTTGGCTCAAAAACAGAGTGCGAATTTAGAATAAAAATGTTTCCTTGCACTTCCCCAAATATAACACCAGTTACCATGGAACTACCTTTATCTTATCTATGATGTCAGTTCAGCTAAGCTCATCTATGTAAGTACTCTGAAAACCTGAACTAGAAAATGAGCCATTGTGAAGAAATGACCCTTTCGCCTTAGTTTTCCCTTATCACTTACTCTCTGCTGTTGACTGATTCCTGACCTCACCTCTGCCCTTGTCTTATTCACTTGTTGTAGACTGTAAACTCCAGGCAATGGCCTTATCTCTTCTATGGTATTTTCAACACTTAATACACTTTACAGATGGCACACAATTTCATTTTATTGTACTTATTCATTTTACCACCACCTAAGTGTTGGTGATGGTAGTAGTAGTACAAAATTATCACCATCACTACTTAGAGAACCGAATTTCTCAGAATTAAGGATGGAGAAGAAATTTTTGACCAGAATTTCTCCAATTTGCATCTCCCAGAACCAAATGTAGACTCATATGCAATTTGCGGTCAGAAGCCTGTACATTTCCAAGCTTGCAATGCAATTCGTGCAACAATAAAATGCATTCCAGAAATACATATTTGGGGGAAATGTGCCTGAATAATGCATACATTTAACAAATGCACATAAACACAATTTAGCCAATGGGAGAAAAATGTATACAACTGAAAAATGCACACATTTTGAAAAAGAAGCACTGAAATATGCACACATTTCCATGCGGAAAAGAAGGGGGCGGGGAAACTCAGCCTGATATGGATCTTGGTCAGCTGGGGCTTTCAGGTGCAAACTGGAGAGCCTTGACTACCTCAGGCTTGGCAGATTGGTACATCCCTACCCAAAATGCATTTGTCTTATATCATTGTATATAAAAACAGCTTTACCCATGTGCAGACCTTTTTAGGTGTAATGACAAAGGTGTAAAGGATCTCTTGGGTCATCTAGTTCACTTCAACGTCAAGATTGCCAGGAAACCAGGAGTGAGCAACCTGTGGCCCAGAGACTGTGCCTACCCAAGGCCTTTACCCCCCCCAAGGGTGCCCTAACCGCCGCCACCCCACACACACATTGATTTCCCTGCCACCTGCCTCTCCCCTCGAGATCATCTTTTCCCATTGCTGCTAGCAGTGAGGAAAGAACAATGTGTATCAGGATTGTTAGGATGTGTGTGTGTGTGCGCATGCGTGCATGTGCACATTTTATTTATTTATTTATTTATTTATTTACTTACTTACTTACTTACTTACAACATTTGTATACCACTCCTCATCTAAAACAGATTCCGGTCTGGTAAACATAAGAGGTGCAATAGTAAAATAGCCAAGAAATATTTTAAATACATAAATAAAAAGATTAAAGATTAAAACACCAAAATTATTAAAAACAGAATGCCAATAAAAACCATAGCTGGTCAGATAAGGGTGCAATCCTAGACAGCAGCTGTACAGCCATAGGATTTTTTGTTTTCCAGGAACTGACCTTGGAGCCAGCCTTCCAAGGTTGGTTCCCTGAAAACCGCCTCCCCGCCCCTCCCCCACTGCCTAGTAGGCAGAGCGGTTTGTCCCCGGCTCTGCACTCATAAGAACAGAGTGGATCAGGGAGAAAGAGGGCATTCCTGGGGGCAGGATGTGGAGGGGATGGCGGAAGCACTGGTACAACGCTTCCTATGCTCCATCTGGTTTCCCCTACCCTGCTCCGAGGCGCCCCAGCTAGACAGCTGAAATCAGCTGTCTAGCTACAAATGCAAGGTGGCCAGAGCATGGAGAAGAAGATTTGCTCCATGTTCTGCCTACCCTGCATTGGATAGTCAGTAGCCTCTGAGTTCAGAGGCGGCTGACTATCACCATAGGATTGCACCCTAAGGAAGGCTTCCTGGAATAGAATTATTTTCAGGAGGTGCCAGAAGCAACACTGTGCTGGCGCCCACCTGACCTCCAGGGGCAGGGAGTTCCAAAGAAAGGGGGCCACCACACCGAAGGCTCTTCTCCAGGTGGACTCTAATTGGGCCATAGGTCCACGTGGAACCACAGGAGTATGCCCTCCGATGACCCCAGTGACCAGGCAGGTTAGTAAGAGAGCAGGCGCTCCCTCAGTTATCCTGGTCCAAAGTTGTTTAGGGCTTTGTACACTAGTGCCAAAACCTTGAACCTGGCCTGGTAGTATTTGTATGCATGTGTACATATCTCTGTATGCATGTCCCAAACACTAATGGAGCAGTATAATACAGGCCCATGTGGAAGCAGGTCACATGCTGCTCCAGCTATTCTATGCACCAGCCCTTTGCAAGTCTTCGCCTCTAACTTTGCCAACTGTACAAAACAATGGAACCCTTTTCTTTCAAAAATTCTACCACCTCAATAGAGTTGGGGTTGCGGATTGTTGGAACCAGGAGGGTTTGACAGGGTGGAGCCTTCTTAGGTATGGACTAGTGGGAAGGAAAAAAATACCAAAACATTTAGGGCTCACCTTCTGATTGGCATTTATTCTTGCCTGGCTGTTGGCTTTGTTGTGCTACATCACACTCTAGGACACACAAGGTCAAATGGCATTGGACACCTCAGTGTGCCCCTTACAAAGGCTAGCGGTTTAGTGGCAAATTATGCATATGCACACACAATAATTTAGGATGTAATCCTATGCTGGCTTAGACAGAAAAAATTCCTACAGCTCCCAGAATACAGCCCCCCCACCCCACCCCCCACCAGCTGGGGCATGCTGGAAGTTGTAGGACTTTTTCCTGTCTAAGCCTGCATAGGATTGCATCCTCAGCCATCAACGGATAATTGTTGCCAGAGGAGACATGATGAACTCCATATGGATGCCTGCCTGGACTGTGATATTGAAGGATGTACAACTTGCCCTGATCTTTTCACAGGATTGGTTTCCCTACCCCCCATGCAGGGCTTGCCCAAGACACGTTGCTGTCTGAGGAACAAATTCCCTCCTCCTCTCAAAATCGAGATACATCATATCCAAGGCCAGTCAAGATATTTTGGCACCGGAGGCAGAAAATCCCACAAGCAGGGATTTGTGTCAACCCTCCCTGGCAGGAAAAAAACATGCAACAATAATGAATTAAAGAACTCCTAATAATTTGCTGTCCTTTCATGACACCCCAAATCAGTGGCCTAAGGAGGCTGCTTCACTGTACCTAATGGCAGGGCTGTCCCTGTCCCAATACTCCATGTCACATTCCTAGGGGCAGTGTATATATTTCTACACATGCAAAACATGATGGGGAAGCAAGTTATGCAATGAGTGGAGCTGTCAACCAGCCATTTTGTTTCTAGCCTAGCCAGTTTTGTTGTTTGGGTAGTTGCTTCAATTTTTGTTGGTAAAGCAGATTTTTTTTTATTAGAAGACTAACCCCCCCTCCCCTTAAAACCTATAGCTGAGAGCATACTGTAAGCTCCAGGAATACATGATAATTCAAACAAGAGGGGATTTTAGATACATATTTTGAGAATATTCACAGCAAGGAAATGCATTTGCACCCTATGAAATGTGATTCGCACTGTCCCAGTCATCAAACCACAACTTCAAAGTTGCCAATCCAAAAAGCAAAGGTACTTCTCGCAGACCAGTAATTATTTTGGGGAGACATCACTTAGCAAATGACTGTAAATTATTCTCACCTCCAAAAAGATAAGTTATTTTCCTTGCCGACAATGTGCAAACAGAAAAAAGCAGAGGCTAACTGAGTCACTATAATCTATATTTGAGTGTGAAATGTGAGACTAAGGATGTGATCAGCTACACTCATCCTACATCGAATCACCATTTCACCCTCATGATTGCTGTGTGATTACAGAACACCCACACCTTTCAATTGGTCTTACCAAGTCCCACTCAGTTTTGAATTGATTGAGGGCAGAGGGTGGGGTTGTTGTTGTTGTTTTCAAGCTTTCCTTCTTGGAGGAACCCTTTCCAGTTGAACTCTCTGACAAGAAACTCCTTCATGTGTGCCTCAGGAAACCTATGGGACTTATTTACTATAGTCAGCTCAGATGGAGTGCCAACCAGGCCCAATGAGCTCACAGTTGCTCTTTTAACATTCAGCACAGCAAATGGATATCGGTAGTGGGTGGCTGGCAATATATTTTTTCAAGGAAGCTTCTTCACCATTACTGATCTTATCAGGAAACCCTAGGGTTCTCCAGAACACTGTTTGAAAATTACTGTTCTATGTCATTTTTCAGTTATGTGACTGTAATGTATCCAATGTAGCTTTGAAATTATTATTATTATTATTATTATTGCTAGCTGATTACCTGTAAAAACAGTTCATGAAGAAAAATTAAATCTAACAAAAGGTTTAAGTTAACTAACTGCATTTATTGAAACATTCAAAGCATAGGTATCTCTTAATCCCTTCATGATTTGTTTAGAGGCTGTATGTTACTGGCATATCATTGTACTTTGGCCTGCACCTGTGTTTATAAAGGTATACAGAGACTTTTTTGTGTTCATATTTCATTTTGCTCCAATTTGCAATTAATTGTGTTTGTTTAATTATACTTGACATTTTTGACATTAAAAATAAAACTTTATAGTACATTGTTATAGAAAACAGCCTCATTCTTAAACAAAACAAAAGAAAAAAGCTTTATGGACATAAATGCCCAACTTTGAATTATAGCAAAAACTGTTAGAATCATAGAATCATAGAACAGTAGGGTTGGAAGGGGCCTACAAGACCATCAAGTCCAACCCCCTGCTCAATGCAGGAATCCAAGTCAGAGCATCCCTGACAGATGGCTGTCCAGCCTTGTCTTGAACGCCTCCAGTGTGGGAGAGCCCACCACCTCCCTAGGTCATTGGTTCCATTGTCGTATTGCTCTAACAGTCAGGACGTTTTTCCTGATGTTCAGCCAGAATCTGGCTTCCTGTCACTTGAGCCCATTATTCCATGTCCTGCATTCTGGGATGATTGAGAAGAGATGCTGGCCTTCCTCTCTGTGACAACCTTTCAAGTGCTTGAAGAGCGCTATCCTATCTCCCCTCAGTCTTCTCTCCTCAAGGCTAAACATGCCCAGTTCTTTCAGTCTTTCCCCATAGGACTTTGTTTCCAGTCCCCTGATCATCTTTGTTGCCCTCCTCTGAACCCTTTCCAGCTTGTCTGCATCCTTCTTAAAATGTGGTGAACTGGACACAGTACTCCAGATGAGGCCTAACCAGTGCTGAGTAGAGGGGAACTAGTACTTCCCAGGATTTGGAAGCTATGCTTCTATTAATGCAGCCCAAAATAGCATTTGCCATTTTTGACTTTGTATTATATATATAAGATTATTCCAACCACTCTTAAGTGAAAGGTAACAAAGCAAGACCAAAGTCTATGTCAGGGCTGCGCCATAGGCAGCAGTCTGAGATGAACTGGAAGCTGGGAACCAGAAGGGACTAAGGGATGAAGACAAAGGATGAAGTCAGGGTTGGGGCCAAAGAGTAAGTCAGGATTGAAGGACAAGCCAGGAGGCAGGACTAAAGAGAAAGCCAAGAACAAAGGACAAATTGGGAGGCAGGATCAAAGAGCTAGTAAGATCAAAAGACAGACCAGGAAGCAGGACAGGAGAGCAACCCAAGAACAAGAAAAAGGCAAGTTAAAATCAAACCAGGAGGCAGGCAAAGATCAAGTATGATCAAATGACAAATCCAGAGGTAGAATCGAAGAGGATGGCAGAGGCAAGAACCAAACTCAAGTCAGGACTGAAGGACAAACCAGGAGGCAGGACCAAAGGCAAGGAAGATGATCAGGGGACTGGAAACAAAGCCCTAAGAGGAGAGACTGAAGGAACTGGGTATATTTAGCCTTGAGAAAAGAAGACTGATGGCAGATATGACATTTTTTCAGCAGAGGATCAGTTTGCCTTACCGTCACTGGAGATATTTAAGCAGAGGCTGAAGCCCTACCTGCCAGGGATGCTTTGGCTGCACCCTTCAGTGCCAAGCCTGCCTTGAGCAGGGGGTTGGACTAGATGATCTCTGGGGTATATTTCAACTCTATGATTCTATGGAAAACCAAATGATGATGATGATGATGTTTTTGAATGTGCATCGGAACATGCACATTCAATTGAGAGAAAGAAGTCTGACTTGACAGACTTCCACACTAAGATTCCAATGCGTATTCTGACACACATTCAGCCTCTGTTTATTCCCTCTCTTGACTCCACATAGCTTTGGGAGGGCTCCGGCCCTGAAAGGTTGCCTACAAATAAATAAATTAATAATACAATGAAATGAAATAAATAGCATGTGCTAAAGCAAGGAAGTATTGGAATAATTGTCACACCAATGGAACAAAAATATCCAGGCCTTCTCTGTGGTGGCACCCTCTCTCTAGAATGAACACACCTCCATGATACATCAGGAACCAATGATCATGTGCTTTCAATGAGCATTCAAAATGTACTTCTTTACCCTGGCATCTCCCAAACCATTAACTTGTCTAAATATTGTTGTGTTTTTATAATGATGTATTGTTTTATAATTTGCTGTAAACTGCTTCAGGATTTTTAAATGGGAAGCAGTATACAAATATTCTAAAATAAATCAATACAATCCCTAGAAATTAACTGCATTTTTAGAAAGAAGAATTTAGTGGAAAATGAAGGGGGTGGGTGGGATATTTATGGCAAAATAAATTATTTTGGCAGGAGGGATCTGGTAGAGATATACTCTTGGGGAGGGCATCCAGTACACTCCAGCTTCAATGCCATCAATGTTTCTTTTCCATCTTTTAATGTTCAGACCTTTCTTTTCTCTAGAACTATTTATTTTATTTATTTATTGCATTTATACCCCGCATTTTTTCCTCTTGCAAGGAACCCAAGGCGGCTTACATTATCATCCTCCTCTCCATTTTATCCTCACAACAGCAACCCTGTGAGGTGGGTTGGGCTGAGAGTGTGTGACTGGCCCAAAGTCACCCAGTGAGCTTCCATGGCCGAGTGGGGACTAGAACCCCGATCTCCCAGCTCCTAGTCCAACACTCTTGCCACTACACCACACTGGCTAGATGAGGGTTTTGTAATACAGTGTATTAAGGACAGGAGATAAATAAATTACATTGTACCACAAGTGCATAATCATCTGAAGACAAAGATTTACATGAATTATATAAACAAATAATGATCTGGCAGAAATTACTTGAAGGGAATAAAATTTAGTGAGCAGATTTCAAACCAGATGACTATGTTATAGCTAGAAGTGGAGGCGCTGTTCTACTCTTGAAAAAGGAGCAAAAATGAGGTCCTGACAAGTGACAATCCAAATGACATTGCAGAAGAGATCATGATAAGGGTTGTTTTCTGGCTTAGACCATATCTATCACTGACATGGCACCAACAGCATGTAAACAACTGTACAATCCTTATCACATTCATGCACACAACATTGTCTTTTGGGGAACTGAGACTGAGAGAAATTGAAAGTCACCCAGTGAGTCTGTTACTGACTTGGAACTTAAATCCAGGCCTCCAAGACTAGCCAAATGTATTGGGGAGTTTTTCAGTTTCAAGGGGTCTCAAACCAAGGATTCTGGTGGCCACATCTGGTCACCTAACTCTTCTTGCCACCATGGTGGCTTACCAGAGAAGAGAGCTGCTAGCTTGTCCTGTGCTTCACTTTGATGCCACCAATGTGGATGAGTGGTAATGCAGCTCCCCTTCTCAGTGGGGATCAGAAGACCAAAGGAGACAATAGGGTTCCATTTGGCCTTAACAAGTATCCAGCTCTAATAGGCTGGACAAATCTGTCATCTCCCACATTCCAGTTTTTAAAATCATAAGTTCCTATCATGTGAAGAAATATGTGAATTTGGGTACATTCTTATGAAAAACAAACTTAAATGAAACCCTCACCCATCTGCACTGGCCAAATTCAATAGGTACATGGAAAGGACCATGTTGTGCCTGCCTGCCCCATAGCTGTTTAAGATGAGGAGCCAATTAAGCAACCCTAATTAAGCACAAACATGGCTGGATACACAGCAATTCAAACCCAGACTTTTAAGAGCTAACTACTCAAAGCCTTGGCCTGGATGGACAAATCTGTCAACTTCCATTTCTCCCACATGCATTTTTTTTTCCCTTCAAAATCTCAAATTCTATCTATCCTGAATAAGAAGAAAATCAAAGCTTTTGGTAAATTCTTATCAAAACCAAATTGAAACAGAATTCTCACCCATCCCTCGGCTCAGATCTGATCCCTTTTGATCCTGTGTATTGTTGTTGTTGCTGCTGTGATCTTCCTCCTGTCTAAGTATCTTGTTACTTGGTGGGGAGAGCAATGCTATGGCCCCTAGACCATGGTGTGGGGTGCCATAGGGTAGTTCGGATTCCTGCAACTGAGGTTGGAGACAGCACTCCAACCTCGGAGCCAGGAATCTGAGCTCCCCTCTCCCTCTCCCTCCCCCTCCCCCTCCCCCTTGCAGCCAACATGGAAAGAACCACACCAGCTGCTCACAAAGGTTACCTCACAGAGGAGGGAAAGGGGGCATGCTCATCAGCATGGAAGTGAGGGGACTGGGGAGGCCAGCTTATGATGTATGAGCCTCCCATGCTGCAGAGCTCCAACCAGATGGGCAAAAAAGCCCATCTAGCTAAAATGCAGAGCAGGAAGCGCACAAAGATCTCCTCCATGCTCCTCCCATTCTGCATAGAATGGCTGTAAGCCTCTGGGTTCAGAGGCTTACGGCCATCCCTATAGGATTGCGTCCTAAAAGACTGAGCTTTTCTCAAACTGGCCTTCTTTGCACTTATGGGCTGAACAAACTGCCTGGACAGTGCTTGTTTTGCATCCAGACTTCTAGCCCCGATGAAGCTATGCTAGTTCTCTTAGACTTCTTACATCCATTTCCCTGTAATTTCCTTATCTGCCAAATACACACATGGTCTCTTGCTTCGTGTCCAGGAAGGAGAGACTGAGGGCCCCACCAGAGTGTGTGAGATGTCCCCTCCACACACACATTCATGTACAATAAAATCTTGGTCCATGACTTGGATTCTTGGCAGACCAGTATTTGTATTTGTACAAACAGAACAACCACCAATATTCTCAGAATTCATTTCAGTGACAGCTACATTTGCACCTCTGAGAAGCAGATCTGAGTACCTGTGCCCATGGGAATACTGATAAAGGTAAGCAACTATATAGAAGAGAACAGGAATCAGAATCTAGAAAGCTTTTAACACAACCACATTAAACAGTCATGGGAGACCCATGCTGAGGTATACTCTGGAGTGCACCTATCCCTGCTCTTTAACCATACTCCCATCATGCCAGCATTTATACAGAGGTGCATGCACACACATACACAAATGATACCATAAGTATCCAATCCATCTCATTCTTTTCTGCCCCTGATATCATCTGCAGCACAGCTGATATTCTGTTCCTACAAATCCACTGGACAGCTGTTAATATCTGTCCCAGGAACAATCCATACTTGAAGTGGCACCTGCTTTGTAATTCCATTGCATTAGTAGGCATGTATGAGAAATTCATTTCAGTTCAGCTCCACCCTTATGGAATACCCTTCCATGGCAGGTGTGCATAGGGATGTATGAGAGATTAGTTTCCATTCATGTTTGATCAGGATTGACCCAGTTTGCACCACCCAGACTGAACATGGATTCAGATCCAACCTGCAGTTGAGGTCTGTACATTTCCAAGCTTGCAATGTGATTCGTGGACCCCCCACCCTCCCAATTGTGTATATCTGGAAAATGTGCATGCAAGAATGCATACATTTGAAAAAGTTGCACAGAAGGCCTACAATTCCCAGCATGCCCCAGCTAGCCATGCTGGTTAGGGCATGCTGGGAGATGTAGGCCTTTTTCTGTCTAACCATGCATAGGATTGTGCCTTTAAAGACATATGGGGCAACTATTTAGAGATGTATACAAACTGAACAGAAAAATATTTAATCATGCATGAGCTTTTTAAAAGGAGGGGGATAAAGGTAACCATTCTGTTACTTCTATAGTGGGTGGATTGAAGAGAAGGAGGGGTTGAGGGGGAGAGAATGGACAGAGGGGAAGGGTAGGAGGGAACTTGGGGCTATAGAATAATGTCTTTGTCATTATGTTTAAATGCCTCCTGAAAATGCACTTGTTCACCCAGACCTCCTCTATCTTGTAATTAATTGCAATTAATCATATCGATCATCCTAGAATGCAGGACATGGAATAATGGGCTCAAGTTCCAGGAAGCCAAATTCTGGCTGAACATCAGGAAAAACTTCCTGACAGTTAGAGCAATACGACAATGGAACCAATTACCTAGGGAGGTGGTGGGCTCTCCCACACCGGAGGCATTCAAGACGAGGCTGGACAGCCATCTGTCAGGGATGCTGTGATTTGGATTCCTGCATTGAGCAGGGGGTTGGACTTGATGGTCTTGTAGGCCTCTTCCAACCCTACTATTCTATGATTCTATATGCTGCTCCATCTTACACTTCTTGTATGGTTTTGGATTGTTCCCGTAGTTGGAATTGATTTAGAGAGTGCATTTTAAATGCGATTTCTATTATTACTGCAGCTGAAACTGTTTTTTAATACTGTATTGAAATGTGATTTTTAATATTTATATGTGAATCCAGATAGGGGCATAGCTGGGCCACCACTCCATGCCACTGAGGCTACCTGAGCCTCAAGTGACAAAGATGGCTCAAGGAGAACCCCCAAGCTATGAGCCTGCTCCTTCAGGGGAAGTGCAATCCCATCCAGAACAGGTTGACCACCCTCCATCCAGACAGAAGAACCACCCACCAACAGCATCTTAGTCTTGTCTGGATTGAGTTTCAATGTATTAGCCCTCATCTAGTCCACTGTCACAGCCAGGCACCGATTTAGAACATCCACAGCCTCACCTAAAGAAGATGAAAAGGAGAAATAGAGCTGTGTGTCATCAACATACTGATGACAATGTGCCTCAAAACTCCGGATGACCGCACTCAACAGTTTCATGTAGATGTTAAATAGCATAGGGGATAGAACTGATCCCTGTGGCACTCTATACTGGAGAATTTACGGGGCTGAGCAATATTCCCCAAGCACCACCTTCTGGAGCCAACCATCCAAGTAGATGCGAAACCACTGCAATGCAGTGCCTCCCACTCCCAGCTCAGACAATCATCCCAGAAGGATACCATGGTCAATGGCATTGAAAGCCACTGAGAGATCAAGGAGAATCAACAAGGTCACACTCCCCCATCCCTCTCCCAACATAGGCATCATACAGGTGCGACCAAGGCTGTTTCCATGCCAAAACCTGGCCTGAACCCCAACCAAAATGCATCTAGATAATCGGTCTCATCCAAGAGTGTCTGGAGCTGGTTGGCAACCACCCGCTCAAGAACCTTGCCCAGGAAAGGAACATTTGCCACTAGCCTAAAATTACTATCATTTTCTGGGTCCAGGAGGGTTTCTTTAGGAGTGGTTTCACTACTGCCTCTTTGAGGCGGCCCGGGACCACACCCTCTCGCAAAAAGGCATTTATCACCTCCCTGGCCCAGCCAGCTGTTCCTTCCCTGCCAGTTTTTATCAGCCAAGAGGGGTAAGGATCCAGTACAGAAGTGGTTGCACAAACCTGTCCAAGCATCTTGTCAATGTCCTCAAGCCGTACCACCTGAAACTCATCCAGGAGAACAGGACAAGGCTGTGCTCTGGATACCTCACCAGATTCATCTGCAATAACACTGGAGTCTAAGTCCCAGCAGACGCAAAAGATCTTATCCTGGAAGTGCCTAGCAAATGCACTACAGTGGGCCTCAGAGGGATCTACAGTGTCCTTAGGGCCGGCATGTAATAGCCCCCAGACAACTCTGAAAAGCTCTGCCATGGGAGACAGAAGATTCAACAGAGGTAGCAAGATGATTTTTTTTTTGCCACCCTCACTGCCCCTGAATATACTTTACCATAGGCACATACCAGCTTTCGATTGAATCCACTAGGAGTTCTTCTCCATCTGTACTTAAGCCGTCTCCTATTCTGTTTCATCGCTCTAAGCTCTGGGGTATACCATGGAGCAGTTTGAGCTCTAGTCAGGAGAGGGCGCTCAGGAGCAATCATGTCAACCACCCAGATCATTTCTGCATTCCACAGATCAATCAGGGTTTCAACAGGAGAGCCTGCTATATCAGCCAGAAACCTCCCCAGAGTCCTCTGGAAACCATCTGGATCCATTATCCTCCAGTGGCAAACCATCTTAATAGGTTCCCCACCCTTGTGGAGGAGAAAAGCTGCTGTAAGTCTAAACCTCAGCAGGTAATGATCTGACCATGACAAGGGGACTGATGCAAAGTCCTCCACCATCTCCATGTCTAGTTGCAAAAACTAAGTCTAGAGTATGCTTCAGTACATGCGTCAGGCCGATGACATGTTGGGACAGTCCTGCTGGCCCAGTCTGTCCCGCTGGCCCAACACAAGGTGCAAACACTCCAGACCAGTGGTCAGATGGACAGGGAGCCTGCAGAGGGAGATGGAATTCCTATAGACCACAGCAACCACCCACCCGGCCCTCAGGCCTTCCCTGATGCTGAACCAAGTACTCCAGTGGGCAGAGCTGGGAGAGACTAACTCCTCCCTGCTCACCCACCCAGGTCTTGGTTATACATGCCAGATCAGCCACCTCATCCACTATTAAGTCATGGATGAGGGAGGTCTTACTAGAGATGTTAATATATGAAGTATTACAAACAAATACATAAATAAACAAACAAATACATATTCTAGAGGAGGAGGAGGAGAACTGAGGCTGCAACTATTCAGTGACTGCAGTTCAGTGGATTTTAGGATTGTGTTAATGGTATGGAAAACTCTTTATTGCAGTTTGGGAAGCTGCCCAGGCCAAGATCTGAGAGCACTTTTTAAAGCTTGTTTGAATATTTTAAGTATCGAAAATTGCAGAGCTAGAATCTCTATCTTGATGCTATTGTGCATTGCATGAAACCAGATAATTGTTCAGGTTTCATTTAGAAGTAAAGCTTAGGCCTCAATAAATGTGCTAGTCTTTAAAGTGCCACAGGACTCTTTGTTGTTGTGTTGCAATAGACTGAAACATGGTGATCCTTCTGGAATTTAGTTGTAAAAGGTTCCTCCTCTGGGAATTCTATCGCTCCGTAGGGAGATTGCTTCATTCCTTTCAGATCTCCTTTTTTGCAGTCAGGCCAAAGTTTGTGTGCTGCAAGTTTCTGATAGCTCCTAATTATATACCCTCTTTATATATAGCTTGGTCTAAACAACCCCTCTCCTGGCTTGATTTTACACAGCTACTTCAGTCCGCTCCCTACTCAGTCACATTGTACATATTTAATTTGTTCCTGCAGAGCCGCACACAGTCGCCTGATTCCCCAAGGAGAAGGGGAAAACAAAGCATGCCTTCAGTGCTCGCAGAAAACTAACAGATTGTCCTGAGATGTGCCTACCCTGCATGTTCTGGCACATACTTCAGTCTATTTACTGTATCATGCCATATGGTTTTGGGAGGTGCGGGTGGGGGGAGAAATAGACGAAAAGTGAAATGTCTGTTTTTGGATGTTTGAATATTTTACATATTGTCAAATACATTCTAAATATATATGCAAAAGAATCCAATGGAACTGTGTGTGTGTGTGTGTGTGTGTGTGTGTGTGTGTGTGAGATTCAAACACACAACAAATCTTTGACATGAGGGATATCAGATGGGGATTAAGGCAATGCAGCACCACCCAGCTCCAGCAAAAGGAGAAAACTGCTAGGGGGAAGAGATCAGCCACACCAGCTAAGAAAGTTTCTGTGCACCAATTGGCCGGGGGTGGTGTTGGTCAAGTAACACTCCCTAACCCTTGGTCCTCCAATGTTCCCACAGACATGTTCCTTGGCACCTGCCAGGATACTTGCCCCTCCTGATTTTTATTTTATTTCTTAAGATATTTTAATTTTTTTAAAAAGAAAAACTGGATGGATGGCCTGCTGTAAAAGGAAGTGCTGCCCCCTCATGCCATATTTTTTTTTTCAGTTAATTAGAGTGGTTTTAAGAACATAAGAACATGTGTGTTTTGGAGCTCAGACTCCACCTCTTCCATGGACTGAGGTTGGTCATGTTACTTTTCTTATAGTCACACCAGTTTCTTTTCTGGGAAATGAGTGTTTGGGGACCAGCCATGCCCACCATGGCAGTCCTTTTATGAATGGGCAACTCCCCTGTGGCAGCCATTTTGTGAGAGTGCCCACAACACTCTCAAAATTCCAGTGTGTTCCACTGAGCCAAAAAGGTTGCCCTCCTCCTACCCTAGCCTTTATGAAGGTTTCTAGGTCAGCTTTGCTCACTGGACTGAAGCACTAGGAGGCCTACTCTTGCTCATCATAGAGGCCTTTCTTGCCCTGCCCTCAGCTGCCCAGGAGCTATTCTAACCGAAGTTGTTTGGCACATTTGCAAGGTTCAGGGAGGATGCCGGAATCTATTGTGGAAATGACAATTTCTTTCTTTTTCTAGCATGACTGTTTCATTCAGCCAGCATCTGTCCAGGCTTCCAGCAATACCCAAATTAAAACTACATATGCTCAGAGGCTCCGCAACAATCTCCTTTCAATTTGTGCAGAGGGGCAAAGTGGAAACAGTGGAATAAATAAACTCACTCCCCTGATGCCCTGCTGTCTTGTTCTTTTCTTCTAAATGGATCTATACAAAACCATCCTCATTCACTATGGCTACGGGCCTCTGTTTCTTAATGCCCTACGCCAAAGCAGCTTCCAGACGGTCCACGTATAGGTAGAACATGGTGCATAATGAGAAGGAAAAAAGCAACGACAACAGGACAAAAAAGGCCCTCTTGACAGAAGAAGATTGATGGCAACAAACACAGAAGTGTCGCAAAGCCAACCTCACACTTGACAAACTCCAAGGCCACATTTGTCATCGGCACAGCATTCTCCCCAGTGCAGGTTCCTTGTTAAAGGAACCAGCTTGAGCGTTCCATGCCCAGGAGATGTAGAGGTGAAGAAGTGAAGGCATCATTCTTCATTACTCACTCCAAAAAAGGGGAAGGAGAAATAAGAGAGGTGGCCACTGTGCAGTCTTGATTAATTACCAGTCCTGTCAATGACAGTGAATGCAAAAAAAAAAGAGAATCAATTTCATAGCTACCGACACACTCAGCCAACATGCTTTAAATGAGAGCCATCAACAAAAAAGAGGCAGATGCTTTACGTTGAGTTCCCAAAAAGTTCTGAAGCTTAAAAGCAAAGTATTCCAGAAGTGGGGGGTTGTTGTTTTTCCTCCTTGAAAAAAAAAAACAAAAACAAAACCCCTCCTCCTTGGAGTTCTGTATTTTTATGCAATTTCCCATTCCACTTTCCCCAGCATTGTTAATAGAAGCCATGCCAGAAAATATTTATAGCATGTGTAATGTGTGAAGAGAACAGGGGTGTTTTCTTCATCATTGGGGTTTGCCTTACAATGCTGCTATACCTGGTGGGGCCATGCTTTGTAGAGGGGTCATGGTACAGAGTCACCAGATCTTTCAGTGAAGAGATTTTTTGTAAATCTGTTTTATGTTAATCTTTATTAATATTAGGGATGTATGAGAAATTCATTTCAGTTCATTTAGGATCAGAATTTACCCAGTTTGCACCTCCCAGAACTGAACACGGATCTGAACTCAATCCATGGTCAAAGTCCATTCATTCCTGTGTGTGCAACGGGTTTCGCAGGGTGAAAAAGAATGCTTTCAAAAAACGTGGACATTTGGAAAACATGCATGAAAAAATGCATACTTCTGAAAAATGTGCACAAGCACTTTAATCAATGGGAGCAAAATGTGTACATTGCAAAAATGCATACAATTGATTTGGAAAATTATGCACATTTGGAAAAAAACACACACATTTGTATGTGAAAAGAAAGAAAAAAAGACAAACCTTGCAATTTGATACGGACACATGTTGTAACATGATTTGGAGAACCTCAAGGAGCTCAAGTTTTGCTGATTCGGGCATCCGTAGCTAATACAGGATTATTCAAAATGCTTCACTCAAGGCCAAAACAGACATTACTTTAAATCCATATCTATCAGTTACGTATTTTTTCTCTTTTACTGGGGGGGGGGGGGGGCTGATCTGGATCTTAAAACTCCTTCTACCTCCATACTAGGGGCTCAATTTATGTCAGGGAGGGGAGGCTGTGCATACTTTGGAGTAAAGATGCAAACAGATGTAGCTGCTAGATATGGCTCTAAATTCATATCCAGGGGGGGCTGGTGGCTCAAGTTTTGGTGGGGCAAAGATCCCATTCTGGGTTTGAGTTACAACCAGCCAGAAGTCTAAAGTTGTGTGTGTGTGTGTGGGGGGGGGGGGTTAGATTGTTTGTTTGACATTGTTTTAGATATATGTTTCTTTTGTGTATATTATCTGTTCATGTGTTTTTTATGTAAATGGTTTTTAATCTCTGTACATTGTATTTTTAATGTTTTTAATCTTTGTAAACCGCCCAGAGAGTTCTGGCTATTAGGCAGTATAGAAATGCAGATGATGATGATGATGATGATGATGATGATGATGATGGAGCTATCCAAGGTGCTGGACCCATTTTTTAAAATATTTTTTTTTATCATTTTATCATTTTATTGTTTACCACTTTGGAATCCGTTTAGATGTGGAGCAGTATATAAATGTTGCAAATAAATAAATATTATGGGGAAGTAGCAAATTTCAGATTATAATGGATTTGGGGAGGAGTGTGTGGCAAGAAGCTGTTCTTCTCATCACCCACCCCCTCCCCAAATCCATTATAGCCAATACAGCTTGTGCATTCAGAAGCAATGCCATCTTGTGGTCCCTGTGCGATCTGGTTGGTGCATGGGTTATTACCACTTAAAATATTAGAGGGGACAGGGTTATATTGCTACATTGTTTTCAGCCTGATCACAACAAATGGCCTGCAGATGACATTCAGCTCGCCGTGTCACATTCTGCTGCTGAAAACAATTATGCCCGAGCAGCAAATAATGTGTTGCCCAACTCCCCACTGTATCACCAAAGGTGTAACCACTCACTGCAACCGCTGGGTGTCATTGTGCTGCTCAAACACAACTAGTAGGCCTGCTCTAATGAGCAAAATACTTTGAGGTCCAGGCTACTTTGCTTTTCCCTGTTTCTGTTTCTGTTTTGCAGCATGAGAATTCTGACAAGCAGTCTGCTCACTGCTGGAAGATTTATCCATCATCCATCCAGCCATCCAAATCAGTCTTAACTATTCCAGACTCAACAGGTAGCTAAACACATGAACTGACCTCAAACTGCCTGTGTTTTTCTACATGCTTTCTCCTTCATCTTCCCCTGAGATCTCCAAGTACCTTGATCGTCTTTATGTCCTATTAATGAAGCCTGTCAACAACTCCTCTTCATTAATTACAGCAGTCAAGGCAAGCACCTGTGACTGGCACAAGGATTGCTGGTGACATTGTCAAGGTCTCTATAACTGGACCAAATCCAAACTCCTGCTTGCACAGTAAATGGGTATTTCAGGCTAATAGCTCTGAGTGGGCTAAACAGTGGGGTCCCACAGGGATCTGTATTGGGACCAATGCTTTTCAACTTGTTCATAAATGATCTGGAATTTGGAGTAGGCAGTAAAGTGGCCAGGTTTGCTAACTGATGACACCAAATTATTTAGGGTGGTTAAAACAAAAAAGGATCGCGAAGAGCTCCAAAAGAATCTTTCCAGACTGGGTGGATGGGCATCAAAATGGCAAATGCAGTTCAGGGCAAGCAAGTGTAAAGTGATGCATGTTGGGGCAAAACATCCCAACTTCACATATATGCTGATGGGATCTGAACTAGTGGTGACTGACCAAGAAAAATATATTGGTGTTGTGGTGGACAGCTTGAGCAAAATATTGCCTTCAGCACTGTGCAAAAGACAACTTTCATGTCAGGCATAATTAGGAAAGGAATCAAAAACAAAACAGCTAATATCATACTCCCCTTACACAAATCTGTGATGTGAACACACTTAGAATATTGTGTACAGTTTTGGTCAATACACCTAAAAAGGCTATTGTAGAGCTGGAAAAAATGCAGAAAAGGGCAACTAAAATGACCAAAGGGCTGGAGCATCTTCCCTATGAGGGAAGGTTGCAACAACTGGGATTGTTTAACTTTGAGAAAAATCGAGTAAGGGGAGACATGACAGAGGTGTTCCGTATTATGCATGGTGTGAAAAGAGTGGATAGGGAGACATTTTTTCATAATACTAGAACCTGGGGTCATCCCATGAAGCTGATTGGTGGAAGATACAGGACAGATAAAAGGATGTACATCTTCACACAGTGCATAGTTAAACTATGGAATTCATTACTACAAGATGTAGTGATGGCAGCCAGTTTGGATGGCTTTAAAAGGGGGTTGGACACATTAATGGAGAAGAAGACTATCAACAGCTTCTAGTCCTGAAAACTATATGCTACCTCCAGGATCAGAGGCGGTGTGGCCTATTCATTTATTATATCTCTATACTGCTATTAGCCAAACTAATGCTGCAGAATATGAGCAGGAAGGTGCTATTTCATTCATGTCCTACTTGTGGATTTCCTACAGGCAGCTGGTTGGCCACTGCATGAACAAGATGCTGCAGTGGATAGACCTTTGGTCCGATCCAGCATGGCTCTTCTTACGTTCTGAAAGAGATGGCGCAACAATTGAGTCAGTTTTGAAGGCTGTTGCTTGGTTGTACACCAGAGATATTTGGAACCTGGGGCAGGAGAACCAACTGAATTTAGATTGTGCCAAGGCCAGACTATGCCTATAAGCAGCTGCTGTACCCAGATTTAGACCTTACAGAGCTCAGGGGTCTTGAGGTGAGCAGCCTGAACTGGAAGTTGGGGCTTGAGGTTCAGCAAGGAGAAGGTGCTGTTCTGTTGACCAGATTAGGGTGGCCAGCCTCTTATGCAATGTCGTAAAAAGAGGAAATGCATCACTATAAAAGGTACAAAAGAGGACATAGGTTTAAATTAAATTTGCATATGTTCTTTTATAAGTATAGATACAAATTTAGAAATACTTATGATAGTAATTATTATACTTATTATTATACTATATACTATTACATAGTATACAGTAGGGAAGACTGTGACCTGTGTACTAGGGATGGACAGACTCATCCCAGTCTGAGGTCAGTGGGCACTCGAGGGGGTGCTGCTGCCACCCACCCATGCGAGCCAGGCCATGTGAGCCCCTGGAGGGCTCAGTGAGTGGTCCAGGAGCACCCCACAGCCACCCACTCCTCCATGTGGCCTCTAACATTGCAGAAATGGCTCTGTATGACCACCATTGTGTGTAACATTAGATATGAAAAATTAGACCCCCCATCTTGCATTAAAATGGTGGCTCACATGGAGGACAGGTGGCTCCCAGGCACAAGCAGATGGGTCCAGTAAGTCCCAGCTGCTCACATGGCTCGGGGGGGGGGAGGCTCTCTCAGCCAGGTTCAGGGAACCAGGGTGGAGGTAGTCCGATGGAATCTCAGATCCAGTTGGGTGCCCATGACATCCCTACTGTGTACCTCCTCAGTCTCCTGTCCAGGTGCTAACTGCTGATGCGCAAAGTCAAGGCCCTCAGTCTCACTGTTTATGGTTCTTTTTCTTTAAAGAAGACATGGACCAGGCAGTCTTTCAAACAGAAAATGCCTTCAAATAGAGTAGTTCTTCTGACAGTACTTCAAACAGAGGTCATTTTCACTTTCTCCCGCCCTTGATTTTTAAAAATCTTCAGTTCTTTCTCTTGTGGATATGGCAAACTTTGAGAGTTTGGGTAAATTCTTATCAAAACTGAAATGAAACAAGAATTCTCACCACCCCCACCTCTCTTTCTCTTTCTCTTTCTCTTTCTTTCTCTCTCTCTCTCTCTCCCCCTCACACACACACACACGCACATGCATGCGCCACAGAGAGAGCTTATTAGACATTTGAAAGTATGCTTTTAATAGACTCAACACCTCAGCTGTTAGGGAGAAGACAATAAATGATGAGAGGGCAAAGGGGGAGAAAATGTGCTTGAGCATGTCTTCTCATTATGCATTAACATCTGTAAAATTGGAGAGGAAATAATGCTGTACGCTGTGTCAGCATCTTTCATACCACAGCTACTGCTTTAGCAGGATGCCTTCATCTTCTCAATAGAAAATGGCAACTGCAGTCAGTTGGTAGAGGTTCCCTGTTTATTCTCATTGTGCATGGGGAGTCCTAAAATCCAGGCAATGCTGGCTGATGCTATGGATTTCCTGGTTTCAACTTCACTGCAAAACCAAACTGAAAGTTCCCTAGCTTATGCTTCATGGCAAAACTTTGTGCAGGATGTGCTGAATGTAAATTTCGCACACCTCTCACCAGTAAAAATCATAGAGCAAGTGTTTAAAGCAATTAACAAATGACTCACACTAGAATCGAGGCTTCTAAACACCCTGCCCTTGTTAATACTTTCTCATCGGTGATGTCCCTCATTTTGCTTTATTAAAATTATATATTTTTAAAATAAATTCCATTCATAAAACATTTTACAATTACAGTTTGAAGTAATAACAAAAAAGAGGGGAGGAAATAAAGCAACACATTTTGATATTTTAAATTAATGTGCGTAATCTTAAATATTCCAGCACTTATCTCTCTGCTACTAATTTGGGATACGCTCAGATGTGTGTCTTTGTTGTAGATTAATAATAAGCATTCAATTCTTAATTATAGAACTAAAATTAGGGCGTTGACTAGCAAGTGTGTTATTAGTGTCTATGTTCATGAGCAAATGATTCCAAGTCTGAAGGAAATCTCCCCCCCCCCCTTTTGTGATGAAAACTGCTTGGTGACAGTTTGCTGGCAGTGAAGATTAGTAGCTGCCCCACAATGAAACTGTCTATAACCAAAAGTCTGCATTCTTCAGCAGCAACCTCACAGGGTTATTATGAGGATATAGTGGAGGGAACCTATACCAAGCCTGAGCTCAATGGAGGAAGGGTGGGATACAAATATGAATAACAAGAAAAGCATCATGGAGTGCACAGCTTGCCATTTCACAAGCTGGTGAGGCTCATTTTGAACTTTTTAAAAGAATCAGTGGAGGATTTCTCCCCCTCCTTTAACACCCCCCTCCATGGGTGGAATGGAATTCCCCCCCCAAAAAAAATGTGGTGTGTGAAAAGAGTTAACCCCCCCCCCCAGGACCCCTGAATCGGGGCCATGTTCACTTACATGCAGGTAAAGAGAACTAGTATGCATAGCTCCGCAATGCGTGCTAGACAGAACATTTCGTTTGGCTCCTGACCACCCCCTTTTCTCTCTGTTCCTCTTCCTCCCCAGGCACATGACAGTATCTTTCCTATACTGTACTGCACTGCCCTGTACTTCCCCTCTACTACACCATTGCAAGGGATTTATGAGAATGTCATCTTGGGAGTGAAAACTTGATGGATTTTTCCAGTTCAGCCCTGATGGATTTCATTCCATTTCCCTCCTCTGGCATCAATTTGATCTGTAGCAAATTGAGCCAACACACCGATTCGGTTTGTTTGTTTTTTAAACCCAATTTTGCACAAATTGGATTGGGGGGGTGGAGCTTTACATTTGCACAAATGGGGTTGTAATTTTTTTTTTAAAAAAAAATTATTTGCAAACTTGCACATGCACGCATGAGTGCAAGTCCACCTGTCCACTATGTAGCCCCACAGAAGCATAGTCCCCTCTTGTAAATATCCTTGTCAGTGTCATCCTCTCCACGCACGACTTCCTTTAGCCCAGCAGAGCTATATCCCATGCTTGCCAAAGTACTTGTCAGTTTCATCCTCCACTTTGTTGCTTTCTGGGGGAAGGGGGATTGACAAGTTCTTTGACAAGCACAGAATATAGCTCTTCTGCACTAAAGGAAGTAGTGTGTGGAGAGGATGAAATTGACAAGGATATTTACAAGAAGGGAATATGCCTCTGTGGGGCTACATAGTGGCTGGCAGGCAATCGTGTGTACTTGCACAAGATTGCCAATAAAAATATTTTTAAAATTCCAGCCCCATTTGCACAAATTTAAAGACACCCCCCCAATCCAATCTGTGAAAATTACCATTTGTGCAAATGGTGGGAGGTGGAAAAAATAAATGCCCCCAAATATTCAGAATCAGGAAAAATAAAGCCGCTAAAATCCACCACCGCTTACTGGAACAGAAACACTGAGGAATCCAGTTGGGCTTAAACAGAACAGAATTCCCAGCATTGCACATCCCTAACCACTGTCCTTGATTTTATCTTTCATTCCTCTGTTGCTTCCCTCATTGTCAAGATCAGGAATGGATGAATCTGCCCATTTCAGTTTCTCTGAGTTTCTCATTTTTCCCGTTTTAAGTTTGGTTCATCTCAAATGTCAAGAACTTCTCTACTCTGAAGTTTGGTTCATCCTGAGCTTTGAGGGTGTTTTTTTTTAAGTTTGCATACAGATGCATAATCATTTTTGTGCACATTTCTCCTAATACTTGCATTTTCGCCTAATATACACATTGTTTGCAAGCAATTGTCAGATGTGCATTGTCCTTCCTCCGTCACAATCAACATCACAAGGAGACAAAGCTTCAGGCTGTCACTACTTTATTTTGCTAGGAACTATCCTCCTTACAAACACAGATTCTAGGAAAACTCTCAGACTGCCCCAGGCCCCTAAACCACTAAACTGGGATTCTTAATTAGAGGAGATGAACCAGGAGGGTAAAGAAGTTGTCGACAATTTGGGCATGAACTTCTCATGGCTAGAAGGCTACTTGCTTCACAGTAATGTCTCTCCTTTAGGGTGGCTCCCTCATACATTGGCTTCCAAGAGTGGCTATCCTGGCGAAGCATCTGAGCCCTGCCCCTAACTTGTCCTACTTGGCTTTGCGATGTGCCTTAGCATCTCTCAAGTCATGCCTCTCTTCCTCCTCCTCCGAAACTTGAGTTCTCACAGTGGAGGGATGGAGCAGCAACTCATTCTGGGACATCTGTTCATCAAGGTCTTCTGAGGAATCTCTCCCAGCATCTTGGCTCACTTGGGAAGGCCTCTCCCCAGGTCTCTGATATAGTTGCTCCAACTCTGATTCAGAGTCAAAGCTGTCAGACATCTCAATGTGCTGGGACTCATCCCTGACAACAATGTTCCTAATATAATGTATTTTAAATATTACTTAATGTGTATTTTTGTATGCCTTGGTTTGATTGCAGAACTCCATTGTAAAATTTGGAGAAGTGCCAATTTCAAAGGATAACCGAGTTTCAGTTTGCATAGTGGTTTGAAAGTGTGAAATTAGGTAAATTCATATTAAAATTAAAATGTGAACTGAACAAATTTCTTCCACATCCCTAGTCAAAATGTAGACTCCAAGTTCCTCAGGGTAGAGGCTTGTCTTATTAGTGTGTGTGCTTACATTAGGGTGGAGGCAAGCAGTGATCTGAAGTGTGGTCGCTATGGTTTCACCTTGAAGACACTTCCACTGTGTTCCAAGACATTTGTTTTCATGATAGAGAAGGGGTCTCAAAACCACTTCCACCCCACTTAGAATGCCTGTCTGTCTGTCACTGCCATTTTTCAATACAGCCATGTACATTGCTGGTGCTACACAAAGAATAAATAAGACTAAGAGTGCTGAACCCAGGAAGCTGTGAAAAGACCCTGGGCAGCAAGCCAGAGGTGGAATAACAGAGACTAACAAAAGCAGTGTCCGTTTTAAATTTGATGACAATGGGTGGGAATTAGAGATGTTTTAGGATCTGCACACTTTCTCTGCAGCACACCACTTCCAATGATGTTCTCAACACAAAAACAGCTGCACAATGTAACAAAGGATACCGCCCGCCCATTTAGCAACTCTTCTCTTCATTCCAGTTATCAACTCTCTTCATTCCAGTTATCTTTACAACATGAGTGACTGACTGCTCATTATACAGTACTTTGCAGTGAACTCTCCTACTGAGAAGTCTTAGATGAATCTTTACGTTCACCAGCACTTTGTCAAATTTCAATATATTCGCTCCCTCTTTAACATAAGGTGCATCTCAGAATTTGGCAGCCTACCTGTGGTAACGGACCGCTTTGCTCCGTGTTAATCTGACAGTAGAGATGAACTTTTTCCATAGAGAAACAGGGCTTTGGGGGACTTGAAATGTTTCCCTAATGCCACCCCTACCCCCTATCATTTTGTGCCTGGTTGTTCACATTAGCAGCTCTGATCAACTGCTGCATCAGCACCATTTTTTGTTTTAAAATCTGACATCTTCCTGCTAACAGTGATGGGGAATTACCCTCACTCCAAATTAGCTCTCTTTATCCTCAATTACCCCCTTCATGGATCACTGCCTTGTTGTGGCGAAGGGGCTTGCGTAACTCAGTGAAGCCATAAGCTATGCCGTGCAGGGCCACCCAAGACGGACAGATCATGGCAGAGAGTTCTGACAAAATGTGGTCCACTGGAGAAGGAAATGGCAACCCACTCCAGTATTCTTGCCAAGAAAACCCCATGGAACGTATCACAAGGCTAAAAGATATGACGCCGGAAGATGAGCCCCTCAGGTCGGAAGGTGTCCAATATGCTACTGGGGAAGAGCAGAAGGTATTTCCAAGTAGCGCCAGAAAGAGTGAAGCAGCTGGGCCAAACCCGAAAGGACACTCAGCTGTGGATGTGTCTGGTGGTGAAAAGAAAATCCGATGCTGTAAAGAACAATATTGTTTAGGAACCTGGAATGTCAGATCAATGAATCAAGGTAAGCTGGAGGTGGTCAAACATGAGATGGCAAGATTGAACATCGACATCTTGGGAATCAGCGAACTAAAATGGACAGGCATGGGCGAATTTAATTCAGGTGACTATCATATCTACTATTGTGGGCAAGAATCCCTTAGAAGAAATGGAGTAGCACTCATAGTCAACAAAAGGGTGGGAAAAGCAGTACTGGGGTACAATCTTAAAAATGATAGAATGATCTCAGTACGAATCCAAGGCAAACCATTCAACATCACAGTAATTCAAGTCTATGCCCCAACCACTGAGGCCAAAGAAGCTGAGGTTGATCGGTTCTATGAAGACCTACAACACCTTCTCGAACTAACACCAAAAAAAGATGTCCTCTTCATCATAGGGGATTGGAATGCTAAAGTAGGAAGTCAAGAAATCACCGGGATAACAGGCAAGCATGGCCTTGGTGTACAAAATGAAGCAGGACAAAAGCTAATAGAGTTTTGCCAAGAGAACATGCTGATCATAGCAAACACTCTTTTCCAACAGCACAAGAGGCGACTCTACACATGGACATCACCAGATGGTCAATATCGAAATCAGATTGATTATGTCCTTTGCAGCCAAAGATGGAGAAGCTCCATACAGTCAGTCAAAACAAGACCTGGAGCTGACTGTGGCTCAGATCATGAGCTGCTTCTTGCAAAATTTCGGCTTAAATTGAAGAACATCGGGAAAACCACTAAACCGTTCAGGTATGACCTAAATCATATCCCTGATGAATATACAGTGGAGGTGAGGAATAGATTTCAGGGATTAGACCTGATAGACAGAGTGCCTGAGGAACTATGGATGGAGGTCCGTAACATTGTTCAGGAGGCAGCAACGAAATCCATCCCAAAGAAAAAGAAATGCAAGAAAGCAAAGTGGCTGTCTGATGAGGCTTTACAAGTAGCTGAGGAAAGAAGGGAAGTGAAAAGCAAGGGAGAAAGGGGAAGATATACCCATCTGAATGCAGAGTTCCAGAGAATAGCAAGGAGAGACAAGAAGGCCTTCTTAAATGAACAATGCAAAGAAATCGAGGAAAACAACAGAATGGGAAAGACTAGAGATCTCTTCAAGAAAATTGGAGATCTCAAGGGAACGTTTTGTGCAAAGATGGGCATGATAAAGGACAAAGAAGGCAGGGACCTAACAGAAGCAGATGAGATTAAGAAGAGGTGGCAAGAATACACAGAAGAACTATACAGGAAAGATCTGAATGTCCCTGATAGCCATGATAGTGCGGTCACTGAACTTGAGCCGGACATCCTAGAGAGTGAAGTCAAGTGGGCCTTAGGAAGCATTAGTAACAACAAAGCTAGCGGAGATGACAGTATTCCAGCCGAGCTATTTAAAATCCTAAAAGATGATGCTGATAAAGTGCTGCATTCAATATGCCAACAAATCTGGAACACTCAACAGTGGCCACAAGACTGGAAAAGGTCAGTTTACATTCCAATTCCAAAGAAGGGCAACGCCAAAGAGTGTTCAAACTACCGCACAATTGTGCTCATTTCACATGCCAGCAAGGTGATGCTCAAAATCCTACAAGCTAGGCTTCAGCAGTATGCGAACTGAGAACTACCGGAAGTACAAGCTGGGTTTCGAAGAGGCAGAGGAACTAGAGATCAAATCGCCAACATTCGCTGGATCATGGAGAAAGCAAGAGAATTCCAGAAAAACGTCTATTTCTGCTTCATTGACTACGCTAAAGCCTTTGATTGTGTGGATCACAACAAACTGTGGCAAATTCTTAAAGTGATGGGAGTACCAGACCACCTTACCTGTCTCCTGAGAAACCTGTACGAGGGTCAAGAAGCAACAGTAAGAACCAGACATGGAACAACCGATTGGTTCAAAATTGGGAAAGGAGTACGACAAGGCTGCATATTGTCACCCTGCTTATTTAACTTATATGCAGAGTACATCATGAGAAATGCCGGGTTGGATGAATCAGAGGTCGGAATTAAGATTGCTGGGAGAATTATCAACAACCTCCGATATGCAGACGATACCACCCTAATGGCAGAAAGCGAAGAGGATCTAAAGAGCCTCTTGTTGAGGGTGAAAGAGGAGAGTGCAAAAGCTGGTTTGAAACTCAACATTAAAAAAACTAAGATCATGGCATCTGGCCCCATCACTTCCTGGCATATAGAAGTTGAAGAAATGGAAGCAGTGACAGATTTTACTTTCTTGGGCTCCAAGATCACCGCAGACGGTGACTGTAGCCATGAAATTAAAAGACGCTTGCTCCTTGGGAGGAAAGCTATGGCCAACCTAGACAGCATAGTAAGAAGCAGAGACATCACCTTGCCGACAAAGGTCCGTCTAATCAAAGCTATGGTTTTCCCAGTAGTAATGTATGGCTGTGAGAGCTGGACTATAAGGAAGGCTGAGCGCCGAAGAATTGATGCTTTTGAACTGTGGTGCTGGAGAAGACTCTTACGAGTCCCCTGGACTGCAAGGAGGTCAAATCAGTCCATCCTAAAGGAAATCAACCCTGAGTGCTCATTGGAAGGACAGATAATGAAGCTGAAGCTCCAATATTTTGGCCACCTAATGCGAAGAGAAAACTCCCTGGAAAAGACCCTGATGCTGGGAAAGACTGAAGGCAAAAGGAGAAGGGGACGGCAGAGGATGAGATGGCTAGATAGCATCACGGATGCAATGAATATGAACTTGAGCACGCTCCGGGAGACAGCGCAGGACAGGAAGGCCTGGCGTGCTATGGTCCATGGGGTCACGAAGAGTCGGACACGACTGAACGACTGAACAACAACAATCCTCAATTACTTCATAAAGAGTCAAATCTGAGGGCTAAATTATACTAAGTGTGAAGGTGATCCTTGCTTTCTTTTTACCCCCCAAGTAAGTATGCAAGCCCAATCTAGATTGGGACCATCCCACATGAGTAAAGGAAATTTAAACCTTCCCACCCAGCTGCTCCTCCACCCCAGATTATCTCCCTGCCATGTGGGAGCCAAAAAAATGGGTGGGGGGACTCAATTGGTGCCAATGGAGGACTTTCTACTCTTTTTATCCTACACAGGGGGAATTTGAAGGGTGGGGGAAGTGGCTGGGTGGGAAGGTTTAAACCTCCCCTACCTGTACATGTTGGTCCCAATACAGATTGGAGTCCTGCACATTTACCTGGAGATATATAAAAAAAGAAAGTGAAGATATGCGTAGTGTGTAGTGTGTAGTGTGTAGTTTATTCCTGATTGTGTCACTGAAGGAACAGTTGAAGTGTGGGGGGGGATGGTATGAAAAATGTGGCTGATAGGGACTGTGAAGAGTTTCACAGTGGAATGCTGTTGCTGCCTGATGGCTAGGCCTTCTCTCTGCAGTGTTCCTCCCACTCCCATAAAAACCTGAAAAAAATGCCCTCCACTTGAAGATTCTCAAAAGAAAAGGGGAAAGGTGCTTTTTGGTGGGAGAGGAAGAAATGTGAAAAGCGCTCCTGTTTTTGTTCCGCATAACCTGACAGATTTGTCTGATGCCTTGTGAAGAAGATAATATTTCATCTCAGAACAATCGAGCCATTAGCAAGTCAATGCAACCTGCACAGAGGCTACCATCAAATAACCTAAGTCCCTATAGGGTGAGAAGCTGGAAAGGTACAATTATTTACCCCCAGATCAATCGAACAAAACCCTTTTCTCATTAGGTTTTTCTGCCCCTCCTCAATTTCTCTGGCTCCTTTATTTCATCCACATGTCCCACCCCCACCCTTCTCCATCTCTCCCTTTATTTTATTACAAATTAAATAATTACTGGTCTCCGGCTCAAAACACTGAAAATTTCACATCTTGTTTGGTCTAATTATATCAGCTGGCCTGACAAAAATGGTTTTGTCAATGGGACTGAACTGCAAGAGCTCTGGCTAATCAATTCTTTGACACTTAATTAAGAACTCTGCTGGTCTTCCAGGAGCCACCTAAAGGGGAAGAGTAAAGTGTCTTGATACAGAGTCCAGGCACTTAAATCTCTCACTGAGAGGAAACAAGACTCCTTTAACTTTTTGCCATTCAACTTATACAGCTTTGAAATTAACCTCACATTTTGCATATCATTTATTTTGCACTCATGCAATACACACACATACCCTTCCACACAATGGGTCCCCCCACCCTTTTCTTATTAGTTTCTTTAATCTCAGCCCTTCTGTCGGTAATGGCTTCAAAAACCCTCTAAGGCCTTAGATCTCCTTTCAAGCAGCTGTTTCCAATGCAAGCCACAAGACATAGGCCTGCAGCCATAACACTTCAAGCTGTGAATGCATCAGATCCTATCAGGTAACCAGGGGAAAGCATGTCTGGGTTCGGATGGGAGAACCTCTGGAAAATTCAGGCCAGCACAGGATAAAGTAATGGGACTCTGCAGGGTGGGGTGTGGGTGCTGTGAGCCTGTACTGATCCTGATGATAAGAAATATCATGCTGGGGGAAATTGTGTGAATGACTCAGTGGGAATCCCCTCCTATATAACTGGTCTGGTACAGACTGCAATGTACTGGCTGTAAGGAGTCCTGAAGCATGACTCTGTGGGGCCTATTTTCCTGCTCAGGATCCAGTAGCTCACTATGCTGCTTTGCCAAATATTGTGAAATTGAGACTTTGTCATTCAAAAGACATGTGTGCGTGCATGCAAGGCCGGCCGTAATGTTAGGCAGAGGCAGCTTTGGGCAGAGTTGGGGGGACAGAGCAGCGTCAAGGTGTTGCAGGACAGAGCTGTGTGTGCCATTATGTGGCCTGCTCTGTGCCTGCGACCCTCAGGTGCAATGGAAGGTGTTACCAGGGTTGAAGTAAGATCCAACTATCATCCCAGTCAGCTTCTGTATGTGGAATGGTAGGACATGCCCTCTTGCCCTCTGTCTCAAGCAGCAAAATGTTTTGGGCAGGACTTAGTGTGTGTTCACCTATAAGAAAATGTCTGTCTCTGTGTCCTGGTGTACACATGTAGCAGAATGAGGCGGGAATAAGGTAGTGGAATGGACTGTACCATTTCAGATTGCAGGTGGACAATGACAGTTTTAAATCCCCCCGCCCCCCGTGTGTGTGTATGTATTAGTGCTGGGCTGAACTACTTGGCCCAAACATCTTCATTACTTTCATAGGGTGTGGGTGGTAAAATTCCACCCCCACCCATCCCCCCACCCTGCCCTTCAAAAAAGACTGGATTCACTCTGCAATTAGAAAGATAACACAGCAAGATGAAAATCTTGATCCATGACATATTGCTTTTCTATTTTCACAGTGCTGCTGCTGTTGTTTCTGTTGTCACTGTTGTTGTTAATATTTTATTAGATGCAGGGGAACACTATCACCCTTTGCACATTCAGCTGGTACATCTCACTATACCACCTCAGGATTCTGTCACCTTATCCTCCTACACATATAGACCAGGATTAATTTATTCCCACTTGACTGCCCAACATGGTGCCCTTCACGCCTGGAGGTCACCAAGTTGGGGAAGACTGCTCTGGACTATCAATGGTCAGGAAGCTCAGCTTTTTTCCTAAATGCAGTGTAGGCTTTCTGCTCATTCTGCAGCCCTGCTTTTTCGACAGAGGCTGCTTTGACACCATAGATACACTCCCTGGCTCCATATATGCATCAAATACCACTGGGAGGAGGAAAATTGGACCAGTAGTGATTTTTTTTTTCCTATTGATCATGCATATAATTTTAGAAAACTACTTCTATTAGATTATAATTCTCTTTGGGACTAAGGGTAGTGATAACCTTAAGGTGGGCAAAACAAAGGGGAATACTGAAGGAAACTAAAACAAGCCCTTTCACACCTCCGCTATGCACATATGCTGAACACTTGGAGGAGTGAGCATGCTGCTATGCGATAATGTCACTGGTACCAGGAAGAAGAATACACATTTTAAAACAAAGAAATAGAATCAAAGTTGCAGCAGGTCAAGGCTGTGAATTCCAGTGGACAGTTACAGAAAAGGGGTTTTGGAGGTATTTTGGGATCGTTTTAGTGGTCCACAAAACCTCCTTTCGATGTTGACAAAGTTGCCTGGTTTTGCAGTAGGCTCAGCCTTAAACTTCTGCTAAGTGTAATAAGTACTGAAGTTTCTGATTGTGCAGAGAATCCAGAAACCATTGGAATATTACCTGCATTTTAAGCAGAGTTTATAAAAAGCCCACATCTATGAGGCCGTTGACTGAGATTTACTCTACAATCTGGCCAGAGGGAAGTGTCATGGGCATATTACACAAGAAATGAACTTTCTGTTTTCCGGTGTCCGAAGAAATTGAGTTTCTCTTTCACTGCAGGGATTCAGTTGATCTACTGATGCACTTTAGTAGTAGTCTAATGGCACAGTGTACGACACAATGATACCAGATGAAGCAGGGAAGATAAATACTAAAAATCACAAAATGACGCTATCACCGCAATGGTTTTTCAAGGCTCCCAGTTGCTGGTAAGACGTGTCTTCTTACACTGTAATTGTTCTCTTCCCTGTTCCACTCTTTAATGCCAAGAGGCAAATATAGAATTTACTTCACTCTTTATTTTTTTATTGCTCTTTCCTTAAAAAGGAACCATCCATACAGGATGGGGAAGAGCCTTTTGTATCATCAAGGAGAGAAGCAGTGGATTAGAACCATGAACGGACTATTTGGACATTCCTGTTCAACCTACTATTGGGCACAGATTACATTATGCCTTTAAGCTTTAATGCCAGTGGCTCTCCCCCAAGGGTCTGAGAAACTGTAGCTTGGTGATATTGCTGATCACCTGCCCACCCCTACATAACTATGGACAGTATCCACTGGGGCGCTTATACTCTTGCCGATTCTCTTGCATCCTGCAGATTCTGTTGTGCAAGCAGGACGCTCTGCTTGCACAACAGAGATTTTAACACTGTTCAGAGGAAGCCCTGAAGTCTGGTTGGCAGAGCTCCCTTAGGTGAGCTCTGCCAACTGGCCCCATTCCAGAAATGAGTGTTCTCACTTGTTTTTGGTTGCCCCTGGAAGCACTAAGTCTCCATTATGTAAGCAGTGGGCACCGCTTGCAGACAGGAATTGGTGGGCTGCAAGAGAATCGGTAAGGGTGTAAACACCCTATTGGTTGCTAACGTACATCTGGGAAGAGACTGACTGTCAAATCAATTCATGTCTATGGTACAGGTGTCTCATGGGCTAGGTCACCAAGCTTGAATCACCTCCACTAATACTTCTGAACATATGAAGCTGCCTTTTTCTGAGGCAGACCACTGGCTTTCCCAGCCCAACGCCATCTTCTCTGACTAACAGCAGCTCCCTGGGGTCTCAGGCATAAATCTTTCGCAGATTTACTGTCTGAATTATCTTAATGGGAGTAGAAAGGGTTGAACCTGGAAGCTTCTGCAGGCAAAGTATGTGCTGTATCACTGACATAGAATACATCCCCAAAGTGGCTTGAAACTAGGGATGGATGGGCACCCCCCGGTCTGGGTTGTCTGGGCACTCACCAAGCCCCTGCTCCCCAGACCCACACAGACCCCCATGCTCACCGAGCCGCCCGCACTCACCCCAGGCCTGTCTGGCAACCTCTGCACCCACCAGGCGATCTCTGTGCCCACCATTTTGTGAAGAAAATGGTGGGCACAGATATGCACACATTTGTCCTTTTCCAAAAAGGTGCTGTGAATGGCCAATAATTGGATTTTTTTCACAAAATGGCGGGTGCAGAGATTGCCAAACATGCCCAGGGTGAGTGTGGGCAAGGCAGGTGGGACAGGGAGCTTGGTGGGTGTGGCTCGGGGCAACTAGCCAGTGGGTCTGCCAGATTCCTGGACCCAATCAGGCACCCACACAGTCCCTACTTGAAATATAGGAACGGATGAAGCTGCCTTATTCTGAGTCAAACCACTGGTCAGTCTAGTTCACTTTTGTCTACACTGACTGGCAACAGCTCTTCAGGGTTTCAGGTAATAGTCTTCCCCAACCCTACCTGGTGATCTCAGACACTGAAGCCTGTGACCGCCAGCATGCAAAGCATGCGCTCTACCACTAGGCAACATAGTCCCTTCTCCAAATATAACTGAAGCCTCCTTATAGTCAGAAGAGACCATTGCTGCATCCATCCATCCAAGTATTCTTTACTTTGGCGAACAGAGAAGAAAAATGTGCTTGCAAAGTACCATGACAGCAGCATGTGTGGAAGAAGAGAAAATCTGGAATATCCAGGTGCCTCCTGGAACTTAATTTCAAGAGTTTTCAAATTCTCTGATGGCAGTAGTGAGCAGCAGTGTAGTGGTGGCAGGTCGCGGTTGGGCTTTGCTCTGGCACTTTTTTTGAAGCCAGCCTCCAGCCGGGTCACAGTCTGCTAGGGAAGGCGGAGGGAGCAGAGGGAGTGCAGGGGGCTGCCTCTTGGCTGCCTCTCATCTACTATGCAGATCCAGCCAGCCAAAGGGAGCAAGAGAACCCGAGGGAGCTCTGCAGCCTCCTGTCACCCCCCCTTCTCCTCCTCCTCAGCTCTTGGCTTCTCTGCCCATCCCTGCATGCGCCCGGCGCTGCCCTCGTCTCTTGCAACACTAGCTACCCATTCAGGGACGCTGCTGCTGGCCATGGCAGCAGCAGAATGGGGAGGGGGGAGGTGCTGCCACCAGTATTTACTTATGAGGCAGGGCAGGTGGCTGGTTTGGGCCAGTTTTTAGGATTTATCACACAATCCTATGCATGTTTACTCAGAAGTCAATCCCACTATGTTCAATTGCCGGTTGGGCTTTCTCTTAGCTGCCTTCCCAAAGTCTCTGTAAATTTAATTCGAAATAAAGACCCACTGGATTGCACTGTTAATTCTTGAACATTAATTTCTCCAGTAAGCAGAACTGCCAAATGCAACCTGCTCTGTCAGCTACACTTTTTGGTACAGGGTTGGCATGTATCTGGGCAAACAAACCCTGGTGGAGGGGAGGGAAACAGAAAAAAATCAGTTGGAGGGAGAGGAGAAAGAAGGTAGGGGTGTGTGTGTTTCAATCCAGCTGGGCATGTGGATGTTTCTGTTGTGGGATGGGAGAGAGATAATGAAGGAGTTTAGGAAAGGCTAATTGGTACTGTTGGGGGCTAAGGGAGTGTGCAAGGGGGCTGTTTAAATGAGAAGGGATCTGTCCATGAGGGCTGAGTTGAGAGGGTGAAGCTTCCATAGAGTATCAAATTTTGAAAACCTAAAATGTGTGTGTGTGTGTGTGTGTGTGTAGGTGAAAAAGATTAACACCCCTGCATTTTTTCTCAGCCGTCCTATTGAAATACCCCTGCCTTACTCACAGCTGCTCTGTTCTTGGATCCCAGCTGAAGGCTGTATATCTTACAAGGTTGTACAATCTTAGAAGGGGTGTGGCTGTGAGAGACGTGGCTGTGACTGTCACGAAGAGACCCTGCACTTCCAAATTGGCCACTGCACTACTGGTAGTGAGGCATGAAACCATTTCCCCTCAAAACATGGAATTGTTCTTGATTGCTGATGAAATGAACAGGGACATAGGAAGCTGCCTTATAATGAGTCAGACAATTGATCCATCTAACCCAGTATTGTCAACACTGACGGGCAGCAGCTCTCCAGGGGTTCAGGCAGGATTCCTTCCTAGCCCCACCTAAAGATGCCGGAGATCGAAACTGGGACCTTCCGCATGCAAAGCATGTGCTCTACCACTGAGCTACATCACTACTTGAATAAGTAGTACAGCAAGCTTTTGTCATGTACAATAAAATATCCACTTTCTCCCTGTTACTGCTGGTTCATTCATTCACAAACAAACCTGCCTTCTTTGAACACTTCGCCTCTCAATCCAGTTTACTCATTCTGACAGTGTTACATCTGATATTGGTCTATGTTATTTTTGTTTGTTTACTTTTCTAACACTACTTGATGGTTCATAGCTTCCTGTACTGATTGACTGTTACTTTCATGCTCTACTTTTATCATGTTAGGGATGTATGAGAAATTTGTTTCAGTTTGTTTTTTTAATCAAGATTTATTATTTTACCTAGTTTGCTCCTCCCAGACTGAACATGGCCTGGAACACAATCTGCAGTTGAATTCTGTACATTTCTGAACTTTCAGTGTGGTTTGCAGGCTGAAAAAAAATGTGTCTGATGACATGTGTGCATTTGAAAAATGTGCATGAAAAATGCGTACTTTAGAAAAATTCACACAAACATACTTTAATCAATGGGAAAATAATGTGCACATTTCAAAGTTGCACACAATTGATGTGTACATTTGGAAAAAATACACCCATGTTAATGCAAAAAGAAAGAAAAAAGGAAGATCACAATCTGATATGGACACAAGATGGAAGAAATTTGAAAGTGGAATTTGGAGAACTGTGGCAAATTAAAATTTTGCTTGTATGTGCACCCCTAATATATGTTGCAGCAAAGTTGTGGTAAATCACCCAGTGGTATTCCTTTATATGGCAGATGCTCATAAACAGTAGCAATTTGGGGTACCTTACTATCAGAACACTACTTGTATGGTGTACAGACAACTAAAATACCACAGTCTATTGGTAAGGAAAAGTTATGCAGTTACCATCATAGTTCAATGGTAGAGCACATTCTTTGTATGCAGAAGGTCCCAGTTTCGATCCCTGATCTCCACATAGGGCAGAAAAAAAAAACCCTGCCCCAAATCCTGGAGAGCTGCTGCCAGTCAGTGTCGACAATACTGGGCTAGAAAGACCAATGGTCTGTCATAAGGCAGGGTCCTATGTTCCTAAAGCCATTGTCAGAGGTAAAATTGGTGGCCACCAGTGGGGGAAGATGCTATTTTCCAGAAACTTCCATCAGAAAAATTCTGAGTACATCATGTATTCAAGGGAAATATGGAGCCTTTCACCCAACAGTTTCATAGAATCATAGAATAGTAGGGTTGGAAGGGGCCTACGAGGCCATCGAGTCCAACCCCCTTAGTCCATCTAAGAAAGGACTTAGTCATTGACTCTCAGTCTAACCTACCCCACAGGGATATTATGGGGATAATATGGAGAGGAGGACCATGTAAGTTGCCCTGGGTTCCTTGCAAGAGGAAAAAAGTGGGATATAAATATAATAAATACATAAATAAATAAATAAATAAATAAATATAAATGGAGTTATATTTCTAAAAATGCATTATATTAGGAGAATTGCTTGCAAAAATGTGTATATTGCATAGAACGTGCATGTATTCAGAGAAATACACACAAAAATTTGTATGCATTTTCATGCAACCTTTTAAAAACATTCCTAATGTTCAAGATGAACCAAACTTAAGACTGGGAAAATGAGATATTGAGAGAACCCAAAACTGATGGATTCTTCACCACCAGGTTTCACTCCATCCAGCATGGCTGAGACTGAGAGCAATTATGTTTATACACAACTCTTCAAATATGAATAGGGGCCCTGCTTTTCACTGAGTGCAAAACACATAACATGTGGAATGAGCCAACATCCAGCACTGACTGAGTATGGTAGAGCAAATTAAGTCCCTTTTGGGGGAAATTGGGGATTAACTAGGAATGCAATGATAAAATATTGGAGGGGTGGGGGATAACTTCCACAAAAGCTTCTGTATCAGCCATGCCTCTTCAGTGTTGACTGAGCGACAGCTTGAAAAGGGTCCATCAGCAAGTTAATTTTGTACTGCAAATCTCTCCTTATTGTACCATTCTCTCTCTCTCTCTCTTTGGGGAGGGTTTTTTTAAAAAAATAAAAATAGGGAGAGAGAAAAAGTCCATTTACATCATCCTCAAGAATATGATTTCAAATTTCAATTAAAATGAAATGAGCAGCCCGATTATCGCTATAGAGCAGGCAACTGGTTGTGGCAAAGGCCCCTTTCACTGCCATGGTAACCAGCCTTCATTGTCACAGCTACCTTGGTGCTACATGTAATTGTCAGTGTGTGAGCTCAGCTGATAATACACAATCAATACCCCATAAGGAGCAGACATCATTTTCAATCTGGGAAAACCTAGAGAGAGAGAGAGAATGGGGGTAAGGTGAAGAGAGAAGAGGAATGTGGCAGGAGGAAGAGAAGGGTAGCAGGAGACCAAAATTTGAAGTACCTGTATTTAATGAACAGCACTATGGCATCATCAAATAGATATCCCACAACAATTTAATGAGATGGAAAAAACAAACAAATCCAACCCATTGATACAAAATAACGCATCAATACCGAGCAAGGCCCCTTCATGGATCACTGCCTTGTTGTGGCGAAGGGGCTTGTGTAACTCAGTGAAGCCATAAGCTATGCCGTGCAGGGCCACCCAAGACGGACAGGTCATGGCAGAGAGTTCTGACAAAATGTGGTCCACTGGAGAAGGAAATGGCAACCCACTCCAGTATTCTTGCCAAGAAAACCCCATGGAACGTATCACAAGGCTAAAAGATATGACGCCAGAAGATGAGCCCCTCAGGTCGGAAGGTGTCCAATATGCCACTGGGGAAGAGCAGAGGGTATTTCCAAGTAGCGCCAGAAAGAGTGAAGCGGCTGGGCCAAACCCGAAAGGACACTCAGCTGTGGATGTGTCTGGTGGTGAAAAGAAAATCCGATGCTGTAAAGAACAATATTGTTTAGGAACCTGGAATGTCAGATCAATGAATCAAGGTAAGCTGGAGGTGGTCAAACATGAGATGGCAAGATTGAACATCAACATCTTGGGAATCAGCGAGCTAAAATGGACAGGCATGGGTGAATTTAATTCAGGTGACCATCATATCTACTATTGTGGGCAAGAATCCCTTAGAAGAAATGGAGTAGCACTCATAGTCAACAAAAGGGTGGGAAAAGCAGTAATGGGGTACAATCTTAAAAATGATAGAATGATCTCAGTACGAATCCAAGGCAAACCATTCAACATCACAGTAATTCAAGTCTATGCCCCAACCACTGAGGCCGAAGAAGCTGAGGTTGATCGGTTCTATGAAGACCTACAACACCTTCTAGAACTAACACCAAAAAAAGATGTCCTCTTCATCATAGGGGATTGGAATGCTAAAGTAGGAAGTCAAGAAATCACCGGGATAACAGGCAGGCATGGCCTTGGTGTACAAAATGAAGCAGGACAAAAGCTAATAGAGTTTTGCCAAGAGAACATGCTGATCATAGCAAACACTCTTTTCCAACAGCACAAGAGGCGACTCTACACATGGACGTCACCAGATGGTCAATATCGAAATCAGATTGATTATGTCCTTTGCAGCCAAAGATGGAGAAGCTCCATACAGTCAGTAAAAACAAGACCTGGAGCTGACTGTGGCTCAGATCATGAGCTGCTTCTTGCAAAATTTCGGCTTAAATTGAAGAACGTAGGGAAAACCACTAAACCGTTCAGGTATGACCTAAATCATATCCCTGATGAATATACAGTGGAGGTGAGGAATAGATTTCAGGGATTAGACCTGATAGACAGAGTGCCTGAGGAACTATGGACGGAAGTCCGTAACATTGTTCAGGAGGCAGCAACGAAATCCATCCCAAAGAAAAAGAAATGCAAGAAAGCCAAGTGGCTGTCTGATGAGGCTTTACAAGTAGCTCACGAAAGAAGGGCAGCGAAAAGCAAGGGAGAAAGGGGAAGATATACCCAACTGAATGCAGAGTTCCAGAGAATAGCAAGGAGAGACAAGAAGGCCTTCTTAAATGAACAATGCAAAGAAATCGAGGAAAACAACAGAATGGGAAAGACTAGAGATCTCTTCAAGAAAATTGGAGATCTCAAGGGAACGTTTTGTGCAAAGACGGGCATGATAAAGGACAAAGAAGGCAGGGACCTAACAGAAGCAGATGAGATTAAGAAGAGGTGGCAAGAATACACAGAAGAACTATACAGGAAAGATCTGAATGTCCCTGATAGCCATGATAGTGCGGTCACTGAACTTGAGCCGGACATCCTAGAGAGTGAAGTCAAGTGGGCCTCAGGAAGCATTAGTAACAACAAAGCTAGCGGAGATGACAGTATTCCAGCCGAGCTATTTAAAATCCTAAAAGATGATGCTGTTAAAGTGCTGCATTCAATATGCCAACAAATCTGGAACACTCAACAGTGGCCACAAGACTGGAAAAGGTCAGTTTACATTCCAATTCCAAAGAAGGGCAACGCCAAAGAGTGTTCAAACTACCGCACAATTGCACTCATTTCACATGCCAGCAAGGTGATGCTCAAAATCCTACAAGCTAGGCTTCAGCAGTATGCGAACCGAGAACTACCGGAAGTACAAGCTGGGTTTAGAAGAGGCAGAGGAACTAGAGATCAAATCGCCAACATTCGCTGGATCATGGAGAAAGCAAGAGAATTCCAGAAAAATGTCTATTTCTGCTTCATTGACTACGCTAAAGCCTTTGATTGTGTGGATCACAACAAACTGTGGCAAATTCTTAAAGTGATGGGAGTACCAGACCACCTTACCTGTCTCCTGAGAAACCTGTACGAGGGTCAAGAAGCAACAGTAAGAACCGGACATGGAACAACCGATTGGTTCAAAATTGGGAAAGGAGTACGACAAGGCTGCATATTGTCACCCTGCTTATTTAACTTATATGCAGAGTACATCATGAGAAATGCCGGGTTGGATGAATCAGAGGTCGGAATTAAGATTGCTGGGAGAATTATCAACAACCTCCGATATGCAGACGATACCACCCTAATGGCAGAAAGCGAAGAGGATCTAAAGAGCCTCTTGTTGAGGGTGAAAGAGGAGATTGCAAAAGCTGGTTTGAAACTCAACATTAAAAAAACGAAGATCATGGCATCTGGCCCCATCACTTCCTGGCATATAGAAGGGGAAGAAATGGAAGCAGTGACAGATTTTACTTTCTTGGGCTCCAAGATCACCGCAGAAGGTGACTGTAGCCATGAAATTAAAAGACGCTTGCTCCTTGGGAGGAAAGCTATGGCCAACCTAGACAGCATAGTAAGAAGCAGAGACATCACCTTGCCGACAAAGGTCCGTCTAACCAAAGCTATGGTTTTCCCAGTAGTAATGTATGGCTGTGAGAGCTGGACTATAAGGAAGGCTGAGCGCCGAAGAATTGATGCTTTCGAACTGTGGTGCTGGAGAAGACTCTTACGAGTCCCCTGGACTGCAAGGAGGTCAAATCAGTCCATCCTAAAGGAAATCAACCCTGAGTGCTCATTGGAAGGACAGATAATGAAGCTGAAGCTCCAATATTTTGGCCACCTAATGCGAAGAGAAAACTCCCTGGAAAAGACCCTGATGCTGGGAAAGATTGAAGGCAAAAGGAGAAGGGGATGGCAGAGGATGAGATGGCTAGATAGCATCACGGATGCAATGAATATGAACTTGAGCACGCTCCGGGAAAGAGCGCAGGACAGGAAGGCCTGGCGTGCTATGGTCCATGGGGTCACGAAGAGTCGGACATGACTGAACGACTGAACAACAACAACAACCGAGCAAGGAAAATGAGACCAAACAAAGAATTTTCACTAACGTTGCTTGAAGGGGTAGGCAATTTTAGGAAGTCCGGGGGCCATTTTTGTCCCCCAGATCCTCCCCATGGGCTACAGGGCACCCCCTCCATATTTATTTTCAGGTGGAAATGGCATCTGTAGCACTATGGAGCACCAAATGGATCAAATTTAGTTTTTCTGCAGGCTAAATATGATATGTGTAGTACCCTTTAGCAGCTACAGATGCCATTTTTCCCCCTTTGTCAGAGTCCCCTGCTAATTCAGCTGCATTTTTCCTGCCCACCCCTGATTTAAGCACTAAGCTATCCAACTCAAGCCCAAACAGGGCCCAAGTCTGCACGAGGTCATGAACCTCGAACATGTCAGGCAGGGATTCAGCCCATGCACTACTGGCAAACTCTGCCCAAAGTGTAGTATGGAGGTACCCACTGGTCTTCAACTGGTGAGAGAAACTGTACCTGCCCAAATTCCCTCTTCTAGGGTCCAAGCCTCCTTTGTGCTGATCTAAGATGAGTCAAATAGCTGGAATCGTCAGTAATGTTTATTTTGTTTTGTTTCATTAAAAAAAACACAGAAAAAAAGAGAGACCAGATGCAGAGGAAGGCAGAACAGCTTTAACAGGTATATGTACGATTTCTTTCATTTCATTGCTGCTTGCAGTTTTGTTTTTAAAACGCATTGATTTTGTTCTTCATTCATTACAATCGCATTTGCTTTGTTATATTCACATTGATCTCCACCCCCTTTTCTTATTTTACTTGGTTGCTACTGCTGCTGCTGTTGCTCCACAGTGCAAAGGAGAACTGGTCCCTATAGAATAGGGAATTTTGGCAGGTACAGTTTTTGTTATTCCTGTATATCAAGCTGCAGATGCAGTAATTCCCTCTTACGAATAACAATTTAGAGGTCTGCATCAGTTTCATATCAAATGAAAAATCAAATTTGCCTTTCCCCAGTGCTGCTTTTTCTCCCTGTTGGGGTGGGGGAATACATCCCCATATCTTTTCCTTGGAAGACAAAAAGCAATTTGGAGGGCAAGTGGAAAAATAGCCCTAGGGGCAGCCACTATTCTTCCACTCGAGATGCAGCCTTCAGCAGTTTTTCATTTAAAAAGAAAGGGGGGAAAGCTGCCGTTGCATGCAACTGCGCATCACATGTAGGGATGGGTGATTCAACACCAAACACAAGCTCATCAAGGTCCCCCAGTTTCCATCTCAAAGCTCATTCTGAACTGTGTCCATATCAGATTTTGAGCTCTTTTTTGCACAAACATATGTGTGTATTTTTGTTCAGACACAAATATTTCCTAAAATGTATGCATCAAATGCACACATTTTTGAAAACCACACATTTTTCTCCCATTGACCAAAGCATGCTCATATGCATTTTTCAAATGTACACATTCTTTCTTGAACATTTTTTTAAAAGTACACATTTATTGAACACGTGTTCTGTTGCACAAATCACATTGAAAGCCCAGTATGGACTTCAGACTGCAGATTGCATTCAAGTCCAGGTTCTGTTCTGAGAGGTGCAAATTGGATAAATTCTGGTAAAAAAATGAACTGAAACTAATTTCTCATCTATCCAATTTGGCTTTTAATATGACAAGATTGCACCTATCTAACACAGGATACTTATGCTAAATCTATATTGTTATAATTACTTTTTAAAAAACAGATGAGTCATAATATCAGAAATGGCTTTAATTAAAGCCCATGTTTAGAACTGCTTGATATAAATAAAAATGTCAGGACATCCTTGACCAAGGGTGGTAAGAATCCATTATATCTCCACACACTGACAACAGTATGTATTGGTATTTAATTGCACTGGAGTATGGTCTGTCAACCTTTGACCACTTTAATGCTGTTCTTGCAAGTGGTAAGAATGAAGGATATGACCTAGACCACGGTTTCAGTCATGAAACCATTTCCTCATGTACGTTAGATCTAATTACTGTAATATTTATACCTTTCTCTATAGGACTATCCTACATAGAACCAGAATCAGAATTTTGCATAACAGTATGACTTCCTGCACGGTGGCTTAGTGGTTAAGACGCTGAATTGCAGACCGGAAGGTCAGCAGGACAGCAGTTCGAGACCCAAGTGCCGCGTGATGGAGTGAGCTCCTGTCTTCAGTCCCAGCTCCTGCCAACCTAGCAGTTCAAAAGCAAGAAATTGCAAGTAGATAAATAGGTACTGCCTCGGCAGGAAAGGTAACGGCGTTCCGTGCACCTCGGTGTTCAGTCATGCCGGCCACATGACCACGGAAGCGTCTTTGGGCAGCGCTGGCTCTTCGGCTTAGAAATGGAGATGAGTACCACACCCTAGAGTCAGACATGACTGGCTGGGGACACCTTTACCTTTACCTTTTTATGACTTCCTGCCAGTTATGTGGCGAGTGTTTTGCAGGGTTCTATAGAACAGAAATGTTCAGGGGGGTTGGGAGTATTATATCACTTGGCAGGACCATTGCTAATAAGCAGGGCAGCCCAAGCAACTGGATTTCACCATTTGGCCCAAGAATTTCCCCTTGACCCCTGTTCTCTACCCCTCCCCTCCATTTTATGGAATGGTGAGATGCTGAACTCAGGTTTTGACAAATCTTTTCCCCACGTTCTATTTTTTTTTCAAGTATAATTTCTTCCCATCTCATTGATCAAGAAATGCACACATTTTCAGAAGTCCTTATCAAAAAATGAAAGAAATAAAATCCTCCCCCATCCCTAGTTTTGAAGAGAATGTTATTCCAGTTGGAGGAGAAGATTGCTTACTTGCAAAAGTTGAGAAGGATTCTTATTGGTTGAAGTACTGAGGCAGTACTGACCCCAAGTCAAAATCAGCATAAAAACGTGATCATTTCCCAAATTGCCAAATGGGCCCACAGGCTCAAAAGGTTGCTTACCCCTGATCTAAGAACATAAGAAGAGCCCTGCTGGATCAGGGGGTCCATCTAGTCCAGCATTCTGTTCACACAGTGGCCAGCCTGCTGTCAACCAGAAACCCACAAGCAAGACACAAGTGCAACATCACCCTCCTGCCCATGTTCCCCAGCAACTAGTGTACATAGGCTCACTGCCTCTAGCCCAACCCCCTTCTGGTGCAGGAAATCCACCTTCCAGGTCCCACTTGTTGTGATGTAAAGCTCCATGTGCTTTACAAAGAATAAGAGGGCAGGTCCCTGCCCCGAGGGCCTTACAATCTAGAAACAGACACAATGGAGACAACAGAGGAAGGGGAGAGTGTCTGGGATAAATGGGAAGAATATCCAGTTATTTCAGTGATACATACTTATCCTTAACTACAATAGGGTAGTGAAACTAAGGAGTTATGCTGCAGGCTTCAGAGCGAAGTTTGTTTCTGATACCCAGTTTGATATCCAGTTCTTCAGTTGTGTGTGTGCATTGTATTCCACCTCCACAATAAGTTGTAACAGATACGCTTTTGATCCTTACGTTCCAGGAACAATAAGTACAGGGAAACACAGAGTACACTTGAGTGAAGAGGGAGGCTGAGTAAATGCAACCATTCCCAGTATTGCTCTTTTGCACAAAATGAATAGTAAAACAATCCTGTTTGCGTGGTGTTTTATGATATATGCATTCCAAAATCTGGAGGCCCTTGCCTGTAATGAGCTCTGTGTGATACATTGCTGAAATCAATGGGTTTCTGATAGGCCTCTCAGCAGGAAGATCACTGCAGGACTGGTGTACTTCAAGTCAGCAGGAGACTCCCAACAAAGTGAGGGTGGGGGGAAGTATCCTGCCATTTTGCCTTCAGGGAATTTTACAACCCTAAATGAAAACATTGCTAAAGAAAGTGTCCAAGCTTGGAATTTTTTGAGCCCATGTATACACTCCCTCAGGAACTTCTCAATGGAGAGAATACACACGATAGAAGACTTAATACAGATGTTCATATGTTATGTCGATGGACACAATATAACTGGGATACGTTTAGATGTTAACTGTTGAATTTGGGTAATCTGCTTTGCATTTTCTGTTGGAATTATTTTGTTCCTTAAGAAAAGAGGGTGGGAACACACAGAACCTGGAATAAATATATGTGCAAAGCCACAGCGACAGACTGCTGGCCCTGAGGAGGTTCAAGAACCTTTGCTGGATGAATGAATACCATTGTGCCTCCTGAGTCCTGACTACTAGGAGGCCCTTCCCCCATTGCTTTTTAAACATTTTCAGGCTTCTTCTCACTAATCATGAGGACCAGAAACTTGCTCATTAAAAAGCAAGGAAAGTTCAGACTCTCCAGATTCCATGGTACCCACAATTCTCCCATTAGTTGCCATAGGATGGCAGTTGCACTAGGGATGGATGGAGTGATCTATTCATCTAGGTCCCACTCAGGTGATTGTTTTGTTGTTATTTGTTTGTTTTGAGGTCAAGTGTATTCCATCACATTTCTTCATGAGCTTGCAATTAAAAAAAAATCCATACAGAAATTCACACTTCTTTTTTGTAATGTACACATTACTGTATCCATTAATGTATGAAAGTTTTGAGTGCATTTTTAAATATACACATTTTTTATGCATGCCCCCACTGACAAAAATTTGTTTGTGCAGCATTTGGGACAGCTGCATGTTTTCTTCAAGCATTTTTCAAAGGTGTGCATATTGTCAAACACATTTTTCTGTTTGTTTTTTGCTGAAAACATTGCAAGCTCAGGAATTTCTGACCACACGTGGCATTTGTGTTCACTTTTGTGTCTGGAAGGCATGAACTGGTAAATCCATTTTTTAAAAAAAAAACTCGATGGAGCAAATTCCTTACACAGCTTTAGGTTGCCCGTATTCCTCTGATTGTTCACTAGTATTGTGGCTTTAGATGAATGTACAAAACTTGATATAGCATAAGATGGTGCAAGGTTAGCACAGGGCAATTCAAACCACGTGTGTCCCATTTGAACTTCTTTTGTTGGAAAACAAGTATCCTGCCTCTCCATCCAAACTGCTACTAAACTTTCCATTTTCCAGCCACTTCGCATTCTACATTAAACTTTAAACTGGTTTCAAACCAGTTTATCTAAAGAGATCCTGCAGTTTCATGAGGGTACTGAGAATTCTTTGCTAGAGACGCCTGTCCTCTGCCCAAGCAGCCCCTCTTCCTAGAGCTACAATTCCCAGAATTCCTGTATTTGGAAGCTGTAATGGCTAAAAACAGGTCTGAAACCAGTTTAAAGTTGTAATATAGATTGCCCCTAAAACAAACAGAAGGCTGCAGAGCAGCAGCTCAGATGCCAACCCCACCCTCCAAAAGACCCTGGCTTCTTTGGATCTATACAGTTGCAATAGAGCAAAAACTCAGTTTCAGGATGCTTTCTTGAAGTGATTTGTGATTCAGGGGTCCATTTTAGATAGACTGGATAGTCCACAAAAGACAGAAAAATGCCAAAGTACACAGATCACCTTTGTGTACTGTCTATGTATGTGCCCTCATCTACAACCCAACCAGTTTATCATTAGTTTGGCAAGCCACTCACAACAGGGGGGAGAAGTGATTTTAAGTTAATGTTACAGCTCAAGCTGTTCGGAGACTGAGCTCCAAGTGAGCCATTATGATGGGGCTGCTTGATGAACCTTACACAATGGCTTAAAGAGCAGCTTGCAAAATGCCACTCCATTCTTGTCGCTGCCTATTAGTGTCAGAATGGAGAAGTGGAGGAACTGTTTTGGGTTATCTTCATGGATGAGGTCTTTTCCTGGTAGTCCAATGCTAATGAATAAAGAACAAATCCAGGATGCTACCAGGAGGCATCTCTATATCATGAGGGACCTGGCTGGTGATGGTGTAACATACTAATGAAAAGAGGTGGAAGCTGCACTGTCTCAGTAGGTATAAGTTTGGTGGGCCTAGAACAAAGTTGAATAAACAAGAACTGAAGCACAGAGTGGGAACTAGATACTTTTAGGCCTGTGAGCTCCATCTCTTCAGTAAGACATCTTTGCCTCACCTTCATTGTAATTGTGGTGATTGTGAAAGCCAATGTGGTGTAGTAGAGTACTGAAGCATGACTGGGAGCATGAGCGGCGGGCTCAGGTTCAGGCATGAAACTCACTGGGTAATCTTGGGCCAGTCACTGACTCTCAGCCTAACCTATCTCACAGAGTTGTTGTGCAGATAAAATGGGGGTGGGGTGGTGAGGGAACCATGTCTCCTTGGAATAAAGGTAGGTTATAAAACTTATTTATTTGCTACATTTCTATAACATCCCCCTGGGCAGTTAGCAAAATAGAGATGGAGCCATAAAATAGAAGGGTCCCCAACATTGTTTGGGCCAATGGACACATTTGGAATGTTTGAGAGAATGTTGAGGACAATCTCAAAAGATGGGTGCCTTGGAGGGGAGGCCTGCCCCTTTATAAAATGGCTGTCATGGTGGGCATGACCAATCACAAAACACTTATTTCCCAGAAGGCAAACTGATTAGACTGACAGAAAACTAACCTGCCCATTAACCTAATTACAAGGCAGAGGTGAGCTCTGAGCTCCACCACCACCAACCCAGTCCTTTGAACCAAAGAAAGATGGCACTGGAGGGCAGCACTTAGCTTGCAGCATACTAGCTTCCCAGTTTTTTTTAAAAAAGGAAGACTTTAAAATAAAAATTGAAGAGAGGCAAGGAACCTGGCAGGCACTGAGAAAGGTGTCCACAGGCACATTGGCACCCATGGACAGCAGGCTGTCAATCCCAGAAATACAAGAATAAACATAACATCTAAAACAAGTTACAACAGCTGCATGATAAAACCAAACTAAAACCAACAGCAGAGGACTAGAGCAATGCAAGGATCTAAAAAGCGTCAATAAAGCTTAAAAAGCAGTGATATAGCTCGAGGGCCTAAAAAGCCTGGGAGAAGAAAACAGTCTTCTCCCAGTGCTAAAAAGACAACACTGTAGGTGCCAGGCAAGCTTCTTTGGGGAGGGCATTCCACAGACGGGTTGCCACCACTATGGATGGGCACATCTGAAAATCTTAATCTCATCAGGGTTTTCAGTATTCCCCTGCCAAGCTCATTCTGTCCCAGTTCCATAAAAGTCCCCCCTCCGCACTGAAATCCATATGTATTTTTGTCTACATTTCTTGAGTGTACACATTTTTGTATGCATGCTGCCATTGACTAAAGCAATTTTGTGTGCATTTCAGCAATGTACATGGTGGTTTTTATACATTATTCAAATGTGCACATCTTGCTGAACACATTTTTTTTCTTGTGAGATGCCTTGCAAGCCTGGAAATGTATGTTTGGATTTCCAACTGCAAATTGCATTTGGTCCTGAGGTGCGAATCGGGTAAATCTGTTAAAAAACAGTGATGGAGTGAATTTTTCACCCATCCTTAGCCAGCTCTGAAAAGGCCCTGTGTCCTGCCTCACCTAATCTGAGTCTCAAAAGATGACCTTAGGGCCCAGGAAGGAAGGGTCACCCCTTCAGGTAACCAGCCTCAAGTCATTTAGGGCTTTAAAAGTTAATGAAAGCACTTTGCATTGGGCTCAGAAACAGACTAGCAGCCACTGCAGATGGAAAAGTATTGGTGTAATATGGTCATATCAGCCACTCGCAGTTAGCAATCTTGCTGCCTAAATTTGGAAAGATTGACGTTTCCAGGCCTTTTGCCAAGGCAGCCCACCATTAGGGATGGCCGTCGCAGGAAAATCCAGCCCTTTTTAGGTTTGCTGGATTTCCCCAGAGCCCCCAGCTTGGCTTGCATTTGTGAGCTGTTCTGAAGGCTTTTTTTTCTGAAATCTTAGTGTTGTTTTTTTTGTTTTCCTTAAATCAACATTTACCCAAATTGAGGGATGGTGTGGGCACCCAGTTGGGTCCAGGAGTCTGGTGGACTCCCCCCTGCCCACACCCCTGAGCTGTGCCCGCCAAGCCATGCCCCCACTCCACACCCCACCCCCATGCTCGTTGAGCTGCCCTTCAGTCACCTGGGACACGTTCTCTAGTGCCATGATAGCCATTTTGTGAAAAAAATGTCAATCGTGAATATTCGTACATCTAGCTGTATGCAAAATGGCACCGTGAATGGCCCATATATGCAAGATTACAGATGTAAATGGCCCATTTTCACCTGTAATCTTGCATATATGGGCAATTTATAGTGCCATTTTGTGTACAACTAGTTGAGCACATATTTACGTTTGCCATTTTGCAAAAAAAAACAAAAAAAGGCTATCATGGCACTGGAGGATGAGTCCTGGGTAAATATGGGTGGCTCCGCAAGCAGTGGGGAGCTTCAGGATGGGTCTGGGGGTGCAAGCAGGGGCATAGAACCCAGATGAGGGGGGCACCAGTCCATCTCTACCCAAATTGCAGCTGCAATTTGTGCAAATGAGCCAAAATTTGCTTTATTTGCATAAATTGCATCTGTGATACTCTTAATTTGCACAAATTAATCATATTACAGCTGCAATGCAAATTGTGCAAATTGTGCAGGCATGGGCAGATCACTTACCCCGTTCTGGCTGGTGGGGGGGTCCACAGGTGGGGGAAGGTGGTCCCTCCCTCCCCCCAGAATCCGCCCAGGAGGCTCTGCTCTACATTGATCCTGAGGAGCTGGCCGCCTGCTCCACATCACTGGTGATTTGACGAAAATGCACTTATGGCTGCATTTAGGTTAATCTACCAGCTTTATGGCCGCAAATGGCACCCACTATGCTATTTGCATCTGGAGACTTAGCACAGTGATACAGCATGGCAATGGCTGCCGGCCATATCGCCAGCAATGCGGAGCAGGCGGCTGGTTCCGCAGGATCAATGCACAGAGGGATCCAACCCAGATGGATTCCAGGGGGAGGCAGAGGTGAGTGCTCCATTCTGCCATGGGCCCCAATGGGGCCAGATGCTTGGAATCTGGCCTCATTGGGGTCCGTGGCAGAATTCACCCCCATCCCTAAAATTCAAATTGTGGCTGCAATTTGTGTAAATGATTTAAGAAAAAAAGGGCCCGAAAATCTGCAAGCTGGCCCAACTTGATCTGCATTGAGTTGGGCCAGATTGTGGGTAAATGAGCCAAAGTCTGGGATGCTGAGTGATGAGAGCGCAGCAAACTTCACCCCCTGGATGGATTCCTCCAACATCTCTGCCTCACATATAACACACTGCAGTAATCTGAAGAAGTGTGGATAACTGGAGCAAGACAAGTACCTAAAGGGTTGTTATACAGAAGAGGACCACAACCTGTTCTCTGTCTTCCAAGATTGTAGGATATGGAATGATGGTCTTAAGTTACAGGAAGGCAGATTTTGGATGAACATCAGGAAAAACTTCCTAACTGTCAGAGCAGTCAGACAATTGAACCAACTGCCCAGGGAAGTAGTGAGTTCTCCATCGCTGGAGATATTCATAGCAAAGACTGGATAGTCAAATTGGTTTCCTTCACTGAGCAGGGGGTTGGAATCGATTACCTAAATGGACCCTTCCAACTCTGTGATTCCATTATCTCTGTCCAGATAGGGTCAGAGTTGGTATATCACACCACTAAAAGGCACTCCTTCTTGCTGTTTCAGCTTGGCCTGGTATCCACTTCTAAGCAAGAGGCATCATCATACCATCTTCCAGACCAGAGGAAGGGACACAGTATCTTTTATTTTTGTTTAGCAATGGCTTGGCAGATTCCACAATCACCCATGCCCCCAGGACTCTCTAGAAAATATAGGGAACTGCAGGTGGGAAGATGTTTGAAGTTAGTAGGATGGAATCCTTCAAACTAGAATTGAGCCAAGATTTAAGATGATTTAATAGTTTGACTACAACAGAAAAAGAAAGCAGCCTGAGATCTTTTTTAAGTGCACAAACAGTGAAGATCATAAGGCTGTGCTTGATCCATAATGGCAACAGTTCTGGATCTGTATTAGGGCATAGGGTCATTACTGGCTCAAAAGGAAAACAGCTGTTGCTGATTAAATTCAGCCATTTTGATCAGTTTCCTGGCATTTTCTTGGAGAATGTCCATATGAATATTGACCAGAACTCAGTCTACTTTCTGATGAGAGCACAGTACAGAGCAATCTGCAGGGAGGTGTCCAACTGGTTTCTTTTTTGCCTTTGGAAGACGCTCTCCTGAAATTCCTCCTGTGGTACTGCTGGGTCCTGGAAACCATCCAAAGTTACAATCCTATAAGACACTAGTTTACCGTAAACATTGAACAGAATCTTTGTGGGAAATTTGGCACTGTGCATTCAGTATAATTGGATTTATTTTGATTTGCCCCCAGGAATGTTGAGAGTGCCCGATACAGGGTTGGAATCTGATGGACTTCCCCCACGCAGGCCCCCAGACTCCCATTCATGGATGGCACAGCACTTATCAGACCCATTTGCCGAGCGCTGCATGGTCTGCAAATGGGGGTTGACCGTCTGCTCCTTCCCCGAGCCACCATTGTCATGCAAAATGGCATCTTCGGTCTTTCTGGAAAATTAATGTAGTGTAGATTGTGGCCATAATCTACGCAACATTACAGGAGTAAATGAGCCATTTACATCTGTAAAGTTGCATAGATGGCTCCTTTATGGCCTCAATCTACGCAACATAATTTTTCCGGAAAGACCCGAGATGCCATTTTGCATAACAATAGTGGCTCGGGGAAACAGCAGGCAGCCCCGCAACACTTTCTAGCCACTCACCAAACTGTCTAGGGGCTCACATGATGTGATGAGTGGCAGTGGCTCGGCAAGCAACCAGCATCCCCAGACAGGTGAGTCCACCCATCACCTATTGGCCCCCTCTTACTGTTCAACAAAATGACTCTTGTTGATGTTCACCATGCAGCATGAGCCAGGTCAAGCAGGTGGGGATCTGGTGAGCGGTGCATGGCACAGGCAGGGCTGAGCTTGTCCATCCCTAAGCACTGGCTCCTGCCATACCGGGGATGGCAGCAAAACAAATGCACACCAAGGGGGGAAAGGGGGCAGAATCCAGTGTAGGGAAGGCAGAGAATTCTGCCACAGATTCCAGTGAGGCCGGATTCTTTAGAACGCCTCCTGCCCCCCGCCCCCCCCACGGAATCCCCCTGGGACGGCACTTACCTGGGGCGGATGTGGCAGATATGGCGGCGGCGGCCACTTATGACCCCAGGGATGTACGAAAGTCACTTACCTTTTTGACGGGGTGATTTGCAGAGGGGGGGAGGCGCACCGCACCTCCCACCGAAATCCTAATCCAGCCAGCTCCGCTCCGCGGAGATTCCGCAGAGCTGCCGGCCAGGGCCGCTCACAGCCAGACATCTGGCCGCTAGGCAGCCTTCTGGGGGAAAAAAAAAACACGTACACAAATGGCGGCGACTACGGTGGTCACCATTTGCGTTCCCTTTTTTTCGCTGTTTTAGCCTACGTAAATATTTACGTAAGCTATTACGGAGGAAAAAACAGGAACGCAAATAGTGCTTACTACGCTATTTGCATTCCCCTTTTTTTTGCCGTAATAGCTTACGTAAATATTTATGTAGGCTAAAACAGAGGAAAAAAGGGAACGCAAATGGCGGCCGCCGTAGCTGCCATTTATGGTATTTATGTCGCCTATCACGACATGGTGATAAATGGTGGTGGCCGCCATTTGCATGGCTGCCTTTGCCATGATAGGCTACGTAAATACTTACGTAGCCTATCACGGCAGCCTGTCGGGATGCAAATGGCGGCCGCTACGGCGGCCGCCTTTTGGTTCCGCAGCAGCCAGCTGAGAAACCATCCGCCGCCGCCGCCGAAGCTACTACTGGAGCCGGTGGCGGCGGAACATCCGCTCCAGGTAAGGTTTGTCCTGGGGGGGGGGATTCCACGGGGTGGGTGGGGGGGAGGCCGTTCTGCCCCAGGTTTCGGGGAACCGAATGCCAGTGCGGCCTCACTGAAATCCGTGGCGGAATTCTCCGCCATCCCTAATGACCCCACCAGTTCCTTTATGCCCTGCTGATTCCCTTCTGCAAGCAGTAGGTCCCACCGATTTTGTTGTGCAAGTGGGACCCACCACTTACACAAGGGAGATTTAGAGCTTCCTAGGGGACACCCCAAAATGTCCAGAAATGCTTCTTTCTGGAAGGAGGCAGATTGGCAGAACTCACTTAGGTGAGCTCCGCTGACCTGTCTCCTTCCAGCAACAAGTGTTTCAGGTTGCCCGGGAAGTGCTAAATCATTGTAGTGCAAGTGGTGGGGGACCTGTTGTGCAACAGAGTTGGTGAGGTGTAAGAGAATCAGTGGAGTTGTAAGCACCGCGTTGGATTCTGCCGAAAGGATTCAATCCCCACCCATGCTTCCTGTTCCCCTGTGAAAACCATTTGCATATATGTATGTATGTATGTAAGCATGCGTGATGATCAAAAATAGTCCATCAGTGGTGTGAATTAGAGTCTGGAAAGGAGAGAAGGCAGAAGGACTAGGACCTGATCGGATTTTCTGTCACTGATAACAATGATTGCACTGGATGCTCATATGTAGAATGAATGCTTCCAGCATCTTTTAAGTGGGAAGAGAACATAAATAAATACACAGATAAATAAATAATAGGGTTTGTTAAACACATCCCCACCTCTTAATAGCTTTTTTTTTTTTTTTTTGAGGGCTGGTAAACATTCAGATGACATGCTTTCTAATTTTAAAAAACGCTCTCACTTCACACTTATGAGAAACCTGGTGGTGGGGAGCGAGTGGGTAGGACTGCTTAAGTGTGATTCACACCTTGGATTCTTTTAAAGGCTCATGCATATTCAGAAGGATTGAAGTACAGGCTCTGGGGTAGTGTGACAGAAGAAGGGTTATTTGGGATGAACAAATGAAAGAATCATGAACAGAACTGCAGATTGCCTTTTCTGGCCTGGCCTGGTGTACTGGCAATTGTTGGTTATCTAGATTGCACAGCAGAGGCCCTTGGCAGAGCCAGAATTGGAGGGTCAGTTCATACGTGCCTTGCCCTGCAGATGGACCAATGGGCAAAAAGTGCTCCTATGTGGCTACTCACTTCACACACCTGTTGGTTACATTCACATTGCCTGTACTGTGTATTAGCCAGTTGCATGGAACATTTCCACAGCAGAGCTGCATTTCCCTGTCAGTCAGCAACTCTGATTAGCTTGTGTGGGATACGTTCCACGTGACTAGACAGTTTCATGTGGTAAGAAAGGCTCCTTAGGTACCTCCCTGCAGAGAGGAAATGCATCACCAAGAAATCCCCCCACAAGGGTGGGGTGGGGAGTTAAAAAGGGGCAAAGCCTCCAATGGCTCCAATTTCAGGAAAAAAAATGAGTGAGGAAAGGTTTAACCTTCCCCTCCCAGAGTGCTATGGTCCTGTTCTGAATTGGGGCCATGCGTGCTTACACAAGAGTAAAAAGTAAAACAAGGCTCATCTCCATGCTACGTGAGTAGTGTAATGTGTAGCTTGGCCCCAAGTAAGAACACAAAAGTGGGTGCAGCTTTGCATAACATTTGCATTTGCTAATTTATATGTATAGATGTAATTTTATCAATAATGAGTATAAATTATGTAGAAATACATCTCACTCTCGTGGGGAAGACTGTGACCAGGGATCCTATGGGTCTATCAGTTTGCTATCCAGGTGCTAAGGGATGATGAGAGACTTCAAGGCCCTTAATCACTCAGCTCCTTAGGAGTGTGTGTGTTTTAAATAATTACACCAGACTTGGACTGGACAGACCTGACAGTCCTTCAAATATTTACTTATTTAAAACATTTGTATCCTGCCCTATATCATTAAGATCTCAGGGTGGTGTACAGATAAAATCAATTTAAAGAGTATAAAACCATAAATAATTTAAATAGCTAAAAACATATTAAACCATTAAACAAGCCACTAACAATTAAAATCTAAAACAATAAAACAGTGGGCAACTTTAAGGAATGTATTTAGCCCTCAAAGGCTTTGGTAAAAAGCCATGTTTTAACTTAGTGCCAAAATGAAACCAGTGTACGCACCAATCAGGCCTCCAAGAGGAGGGCATTCCATAACTGGGGTGCCACAGCAGCGAAGGCCCTCTCCCACATCCCACCACAGCGGACTGTCCTCTGCAAAGTAGGACTCATTGTCCCATTGTCTTCCACAAGCAACACTAAACTGTGGTGGTCTCCTACACAGCTGTGATATGTTTGCAAACACCACAACCATGTGGGGAAGGCCAAAAAATCCTTTCCAGTGACCTCTCATATATTTCAATGGTGTGTACATGTGTATTTCTGTGTGTGTGCACGTGGGCACAGGAAAGAGAGAGATAAGTCTAGGGGGGTGGGCAACTTGTGGCCCTCCAGATGTAGGGCCAAAGCCCTATAACTCCCATGATCCCTTACCTTTGGCTATGCTGGCTAGGGCTGATGTAGGGGTGTATGGATTCCCCACCGTCGGTTCCAGTGGGGAATCCGTGGGGGAGAGGAGGTGATCCATCCTCCCCCCCCCGGAATCTTCCAGAGTGGTTCCGCTCTGCTCAGATTCTGGGGGGGGAGGGAAACTGGCTTGGGGGCGCTTACCTTCCCTCCTGCCAGCCAGACCCGTTCACCTCCTCCCTGTCCCTGCTGATTGCCTTAAAAAAAAGTCTTTAAAAAAAAAAAGGCGATCGGGAGGATATGCCCATAGACTTATATGCAAATAGAGTCATGAATCTTGCGTATACATCTATGTGTCCATAGGCTTATACGCAAGATTCACTGCTCTATTTTGTGTATAAGTCTATGGGCACATCCTCCCGATTGCCATTAAAAAAAAAAACAACTTTTTTTTTAAAGGCAGTCGGCAGGGAGGAGGTGAATGGCTCTGGCTGGAAGACGCAGCCAAGTGCCATTCCGCCTCCAGTCCTCCTGGAGCAGAGGTAAGTGGTCCCGATCCACTGCAGATTCCTGAGGCCAGATTCCAAAGAATCTGGCCTCATTTGAATCCACAGCAAATTTCTCTGACATCCCTAGGCTGATGGGAGTTGTAAACCAAAACATCTGGAGGGCCACAAGTTGCCCGCCCCTGGTGAAGAGCATCAAAGTAGTGTATTCCACTGCATGGAATGCTACTACACAGCATTGTTTTTGGGATGTCCTCCACTGAAGTGACTAATGTGTGAATTGGCCCACAGACTTAACAGTGTGGATAAACTGGAATAAACTGTCTGGGAAGATTCAGAAATAAAATTAAATTCCAACCCTGGAAGGACACCTTCTTCAACTCTTACGTGTGTTGAGCAACAACCATCAGAATGACCTCCTGTTAGGGATGTCAGAGAATTCCGCGACGGATCTCAGTGAGGCTGAATGCCAGTGCATTCGGCCCCCCGAAATCCATCGTGGAACGGCCTGCCACACCCCCTCCCCCCGCGGATCCCCCCCGGGATGAGACTTACCTGGGGCGGATGTTCCGGATGGCAGTGGCTCCAGCAGCAGCTTCAGCAGTGGCGGCTGGTCTTCCGACCGGCTGCCGCTGCCGCCATTTGCAGTCTGTGTCTCCCCCCCCGCATAGACGTGATACGCTACATAAAGACTTACGTAGCCTATCACATCTGGGTTTGTTTTTTTTAAAGGCCCACTACGCTATTTGCGTTCCCCTTTCTTTTCTTTGTCTTAGTCTACATAAATATTGACGTAGACTAAGATGGTGAAAAATAAGGAACGCAAATGGCGGTGTCCGTAGCTGCCGCCATTTGCGTACGCATTTTTTTTTTGTTACCCAGAGCCCTCTGCGGCCGGAAATCCAGCTGCAGACGGCCCTGGCCTGGGCCTGGCTGGCTGCTCCGTGGAGCCACCGTGGAGCACAGCTGGCCGTCGAGGATTCTGGGGGAGAGGACCGGATCACCTCCCCCCCATCAAGGATTCCTGGGGGAGGGGCAGAATGCCTCCCCCCCACCATGAACAGAATCCGCAAAAAGGTAAGTCACTTTCGTACATCCCTACCTCCCGTTCAATATGTGCAGTACCAATTTCCTCACAATGTGTCAAGGATACTGATGGTATGCCATGAATTTGCACCCAGAAAAGTGACCGACACCCTTGTTCTCTATAAGTTTTGTAAGATTACCAATTTGTGTGGGGAACCTAAGTGCGCCTCTGTGAGGATCAAGCACCGTGGAAAGAGGAGTGGTGCCTGCTTCTCTGATTGCCTGTGTAAGTTCAAGCACTGGTATGGTATGGAGATGTAGGAAGCAAGAGGATGGCTCACCACAGGACCTCCTTTTTTCTCTTCACCCAGCATGAATTTGTCATTGCACTGAAATGACTCAAGTAATCCATGACTAAGAGAGTCCTTCTACCATGTCTCCTACAAACCTGACTTAAATAACACTATGGGGAAAAGATTTGCCTTCTGAAATTTTCAAGCACAGATGGGGAAGGGAAGGTGGCAGGGAAGAGTGTACAGTACACACACACACACACACACACGTAATTAAGTGTAATTTCAGAAGCATTTACCTGCATTTCAATGTCTGACAACTTTCCACTTGCAACTCCTGCAAAAGCTCCAGCATTACAGACAAATCTTAGGCAGCATGTGTGTGTGTTGCCAAGAGGCCGGGAAAAGCAGGAAACAAGATGTTCACTGAATGAATTGCTCTGATCAGAGAAACTGTCAGTGGAATCCATACAATTTAATACTGCCAGAAAGAGTTTAAGCCACATCAACAAACATGGATGGAGATCTCAGGGGCATTTGTTGTCATTTTTCATTTTTATTTTTTACCTCCACTGCATCATAACAAAGAGAAAGTATATGACCACTCTGCCAGAGCCATTAAGGGAACCTGCAGCAGTCTTACTAGTTTGACCATTTTGGCATACCCCATTTTTACAATCAAGAATCCCTGAGTTGGAAGGCATCCTTAAAAGCAATCTAGTCCAACTCCAATCTCAAAACAATACTAATGCCAGCCCTAGAGGAAACAGTGTACTTATTTTAGAACTTACTGGCTTTCTGGCCATTGGAGGCTAAAAAAACTTCCTTATATAGCTGTAAATAATAGCTCTTGCTTTCACAGAGGCACAACATTAAAAACCATTTGTCCATTATATCTCACTTCCTTCCACGCTTGAGGCGGCTAACAATAAGTAAATATTATACGGATAAAATTGTGCAAACATCTAGAAAAACTCATTCAAATCCTAGATCAACAACATAAACCTATAGTAAAACTGTCTATTAGCTTTTGCCAGGCTTAATGAAAAACTAGTCAGGTAGCAAAGAAACAAAAAAACAGTGTCCAGCACTTATGAAAAACTTAACCTGGCCATTTTAAAGCCAGCCAGGTGGCAATGGTAGTGTTCAAACATGTGTTCACAGTTGTAGAACTAATTAAAACAAAGATATTGTAGAGCTGGGAAAAGTTCAGAAAAGGGCAAATAAATGATCAAGGGGCTGGAGCAACTCCCCTGCGAGGGAAGGTTACAACAGCTGGGATTGTTTCTCTTGGAAAAAAGGTGAGTTAAGGGACACATGATAGAGGTGTATAAAATTATGCACTGTGTGGAGAATGTGGATTCGTGATAGTAGAACCCAGGGTCATCCCATGAAGCTGATTGCTGGGAGATTTCGGACAGAGAAAATGAAGTACTTCACACAGCACATAGTTAAACAATGGAATTCGCTCCCACAGGATGTAGTGATGGCCTCCAATTTGGATGGCTTTAAAAGGGGATTAGACAAATTCCTGGAGGAGAAGGCTATCAATGGCTACTAGTCCTGATCACTATGTGATACCTCTAGTATCAGAAAAGGAAAGGTTCCTCCTGTGCAAGCACTGAGTCATTGCTGACCCCTAGAGGGACGCCGCTTTCGCTGGCGTTTTCATGGCAGACTGTAGCAGGGTGGTTTGCCATTGCCTTCCCCAGTCGTGACTACCTTTCCCCCAGCAAGCTGGGTACTCATTTTACCGACCTCGAAAGGATGGAGGGCTGAGTTGACCTGAGCCGGCTACCTGGCACCCAGCTTCTGCTGGGATCGAACTCAGGTCGTGGGGAGAGTTTCAGTTGCAATACTGCCACCTACCACTCTGTGCCACACGAGGCTCTTATAGTATCAGAAGTGGTATGCCTATGTACACCAGTTGCTGGGGAACATGGGTGGGAGGGTGCTGTTGTACTCATGACCTGTTTGTGGGTTTCCCGTGAGCAGCTGGTTGCCACTGTGTGAACAGAATGCTGGACTAGATGGACCTTTGGTCTGATCCAGCAGGGCTCGTCTTATGTTCTGAACTGATGTTAGTTGCTGTTTTCATTACCACATCTGTTTTTATTCTGCAAATTTATGGTTGCATGCTGCCTTGGGAGGGCTTCGGTCTTGAGAGGTGGCTGAGAAATATTTAGGATAAATTAAATAAATAAACTGTTAAATCAAGGGAATCTGTCTGTGCAAGACTTCAACATACCCACTGACTAACGTGTCTAATAATCACACAAGGATCTAAGAATTGCAGAAAACAACACTCTGATGAAAACCAGAAAGGACCTGTGCTCCTCTTTGTTTGACAAGCCTAGCAATTAATTTGCCCTTCTTGACCTAAGAGAGTCATTCTCTGTCAACACAGGCTACGCAGCACATCAGATTATGACAGCCTGGGCTGGATCTTACATGACACTGTATAAATGTGGTGCTAAGCATCCCACCTTTGCCCTGGCACTTACTGGAAAATAAATAGCAAAACTAACATTATTTAAAAAATTAAAAATATCACAAATTCCAAAGTTAATTCTGTTTCCCAGGTTTTATATCTACATTCTGTTTTTGTCACTTACTTTTGCCTTAAAGAACCCATATGTGTAATCAACTTGCTCATAGACTGTGATGTCAGACAAGGGAACTCATGCAACACCACAATTCAACTTCTGTGACCAGGCATATGCAGTTGAACTGCAGTATTGCATGAGAGCCATCCACCAATGTTCCATTACACTTACATGAGTGAATAATTCATGCCAGATCTTAAAAATGCAAGAATGCCAGCAAAAAGAATTTATGAACTGGTAAACATAGCCAATTCAATTCACCATTAAGAACTGGAATCATGGGACAGACTTGGACAAAGCAAAGGGATGATATTTCCCCTCCCCTAAGAGAGTTGATCTACTACACCTTCCATGTACCACACATGGTATTAGAGTTCATTTATAAGTCTGTTATTCCCATTTTTGCATCAGTCTGCATCTGCACAAAATTCTGTATTTAAATAGTATTTTTGAATGTATATTCTCTCTCTCTCTCTCTCTCTCTCTCTCTCTCTCTCAATATGCATTTCTGAATGTACTTTCTCTCAAAGTGTGCATTTCTTAACACATTTTTATCTGAAAGCATTCATTTTATGTGCATTTCAGTATGTTTTTGAACTGCATCACAAAAACTGGAGAAGTGCAACATCGGAAGGATAACAGCTCTGATCTGCACATTCTGATTTGCAATGCAGACTGAATGAAATCCCCAAGCATCCCTAATCTGAATAGGGCTGTTGTCTATGACAGTCTTCCACAACCTGGTGCCCTCCATATGTGTCAAACTACAACTCCCATCAGCCCCAGAAACTGCAAACAATAGTCGGGGCCAATCGGAATTCTAGTCCAAATCCTCTGGAGGGCACTAGGTTTAGGGAAGCTGCTCTAGGATTTCAGACATATTAAGAAATGACAAAATGAGGACTTTTCAGATAGGAATTGAAGAAGCAAAGTTATCCAGTGACACCAGCCACCACTAACTACTAAAGATCATTATACAGTTTAGCCTGTATCTGCCATTCTCTTGAACTGTCCTTCTAAGTATCTGACTCCTCCCTTTTTTCAGGCTGGGGAATGAAACTTGGGTGGCCACTGATGGATCACCAAAGAAGAGGAAATGCATCACCAAAATAGAAGACAAAAGATGACAATGATTTGCATAACATTTGCACGTACAAATTTTTATGTGTAGATGCCCATATAGAATTATAATTTAAATATAAATACAGAGCATTTCACGATGGTGCAGAAAACTGTGACCAGGTGACCCCTGTGCCTACTTATTCAGTTTGCTGTCCAGGTGCTAACTCTTGATGGGCAATGCTTCTTATGGTTCAATACCTTTAAACTAGAGTTGGACAGGACAGCCCCTCAAACAGAGTGCAGCCCTCTGGCAGCCCCTCAGGTGGAGGACGATATTCTGTAAAAGAGGAAAGCTGCCTGCCATAAATGAAATGCATGGGTCTAGGGATGTGCTCATCAGTGAAACCTGATCTCACAAAAGTTTTCTGAATTCCATCTCAAAGTTTGTTCCAACTCAAGTCTGTATCAGATTAAAAGCTTTGGGTGGTTGTGGTTGTTTGCAAGAAAATCTGTGTATATTTTCTTGCACGTTTTTCCAAATGTGCATCAGTTGTGCACATCTTTGAAATATATGCATTCTTCTCCCACTAAATAAAGTGTCTTTGTGTACATTTTTCAAAACTATGCATTTTTTCATGTACAGTTTTCAGATGAATGCATGCCGTTGAACATTTGTTTGCAGGGGGGCCTCGAATGACATCGCAAGCTCAGAAATGTAGAGTCTTCACCTGCAGATTGCATCCGAGTCCATGTTTGGTCCAGGAGGTGTGAAATGGATAATTCCTGATCAGAAACAAACTGAAATCCTTATACATCCCTAGGTGGGTCAGAAGAAAGTCTTGTTGTGACAGCAATTCTTTTCACAGTTCCTCCTCCCATTCTCAAGAAAACCCTAACCGACCTCTGAACCTGCTGAGATATTTTGTGAAGAGCCCTCTTGGAACAGGCAACTTCCATAAAACCCAGAGGAGGCTGTGGATCCAGTTTCAGTGGGGCGAAGATTCCACTTTGGGTTTCAGTTACAACAACTAGCAAGAAGTCTAAAGGAGCTATCTGAGGTGCTGAACACTGTCCCCAAAATGGGTCCAGCACCTTAGATTGCTCCTTTAGATTTCTGGCTGATCGTACCTAAAACTCAGAATGGAATGTCTACCCCACCAAAACTGGAGCCAACAGCCTCCCCTGATAAAACCTACGATGGAAACTGAAGCTGGGAAAGGAATGCAAAAGGCAGCAGCTGCCGTGGAAGCTGAGCATGTCTGATCCACCACAAAGAATCGCACACTCCCTCTACTTCTCCATTTGGAACTGAAACGACCATTTGTAAATCATGGTTAATTGTCATGTTAAAGGGCACAGAGTGCAGCAATCAAAGCGTCTGTGGCATCGGAGGCCTGACACAGCAATCAGGCATGGGTCAGCAGTCAGAATAATGGGAGGGAAAAAAATGATGCAGATTTACATAAGCAAGCACAAGGAGACGAACACAGAGAGGGGGAAAATAGGGGGAGCACATCGCCCCATCCTTCTGGGTCGCAGGGCATTTGCTGATCAGTTCAGTGCATGAAGGAGTAGAGCAATACATAGCCTTGTTGTAAGGGGCTCATGTTCTGAATCCTACCAGTTTCACTTTAACATGCTACGCTGCCCCCTCCCTTCCTAACAAGTGGCACATTTTGCCCCTTTTCAAGGCTGGAGCCTAATCTGGCCAATACCATCTAGTTGTTAGCAATTAGATTCTTGCGTCCCTTTCCCCATCTTTCGGCCAAGGGCTTGCCACCATATTGTGCACTACACCACTGCTTTTCCCAAGCTGCATCACATGCCTCTCTCAGAACTGTTTCATACAGGGCCCTGCCATGGAGATACCACACAGTGGATTAGCCCCAGGTTCACGTCCGCACCATCACCACAGGTAGAACATTTTGTAGTGAACTGAGACCTTTCTGTGTACATTCATCCATGAGTAGGACCAACTCATTAGACCTATTCAGTTCACATTAAATACATATTTATATGTGATGTTCCAGGGCATCTAGAGCAAATGTTCATGGCTGGCTGGGGGATGCGGTTATCTGAAGTCCAACACATTGTGAAGGTACCAGATTGGGGTAGGCTGTTCTAGAGCAAGGGGGGCACATTTCCCAGATCAGCTTCTATGTCCCATCATGAAGTTGTATACAAACAACATGTATAACAGAGGCCAGATCTACACCTTGTATCATATCATTACAATCCTGTCATAGTAACGCTATATCTCTCTTGCACATTTATACCTCGTAGGGCACACAACATTTGTTGTGGTATTTTGGATAATGTCACTACGATAGTAGTATATAGAACATGTAATGTGCCCCAACCATTATCAGTGCATTTCAATACTGCTATAAAGCAGTAGTGTAGATCTAGCCAGAAGGATATGTATGAAACTGTGTATATTAGGGAAAGATACTTACAAAATGCATTCGTTAGGAAAGTTGCAAATGAAAATGTGTGAATTTTCATTCGTGTTTTTTTTTAAAAAAAAAAAATTGCAGATTGATGCAGAAATTGGATGGAACAGACTTATGACTGAATACATGTGAAACTGATATGGACTGATTCATACATCTCTGACAGCAACCACAAGGCTTAATGTAATCTCACTTTTCTTCTTTTTTATATTTACTGTCACTGCTGGGGGCTTTAATTTTTGGAGAAGCTTGCTAAGAAAGGAGTATATCTGCCCTTCAACACTGAAGGATCAACTTGAGGACTAGGCTGAGCTTCTCCAGCAGGCTTGTTTATTTGGGCTTAATAGCACCCTACTTGGAACTGCTCATCCCCTTCCTCCCCCACCTCAGAAAGAGTAAAGAGAACAGATGTCTGTGGGTTAGCACAGAAGTGGCTTCAGACCTGGGGTAGGTAACATGGGGCCTGCAGGAACCGGTGCGCCCCCAGACACCTTTCTTGGCACCCACCAGGTGCCCTACCCTTTGTACTTTTAAAAATTAAATCCAATTACATTAATTCTCTTAATGCTAAAAAGTGTAGGTTCAAAGGAAGTGTTTAGTTTGCTGGGGCTCACATACTACTGCAGCTTTGTACTCAGCCTTTTGTCACTCATCTTTGTGACTCATTAGGCCTTCCATGGCAGCTGTTTTGTGGTGGTGGCGCCCCCCCAACAGTTCCTCGAATTGCCAAATGTGTCCAAAAGCCCCCCAAAGTTGCCTGCCCCTGCTTTAGACCCTGCCCTATCCTGCTCTAGATTGAGTCTTGGCTGTTTGCAAGAAAATACAGGAAGTGAGGCAACAGAATAGTCAAGTTGGCAAGCAGATGGTCAAGCACACAGGTTTCAGGCCAAGGAGGTTTACGCTAAGGCAGGAGTGGTCAAAATCCAAGCAGAGGTCAGAACATAGGCAGGCAGGCCAGCCGGCCAGCCATGAGGATCAGGCAGCAGCAGGAGTAGTCAAGGTAACAAACAAGAGGTCAAACACAGTAAATCAGTCAGGTGCATTAGGCAGCCAGAAGCAGGGTTGTTCGGCAGCCCAGAAGGTCAGTAAACAGAGCATCAATCACAATTCAGGGGGCAAGGTACATGGCAGGGACTGGAGGGACCAAGTTGTTCCAACACTGGCTGGGTTTCTAGTGTAGGCTTTTAGGCCCAAAGCCAGCTGGACCCCACCCAGAGCTCAGCTGCAGCAATCAGAGCTCCCTTTCCAGAGCCGACTCCCGAGGAGTCCCTTTCTCCTGAGGAGACCTTTTCTGGAGGTGAGTGTCATGTTCCCTTGGCCCCCACCTTCCTCATGTACACACACAAGAAGAGAGGCTTCAGTTCAGTCTCACGTCTTTAATTTACTACCAACAGTTACAGATGCAAATCCCAGAAGACTGTCAGGCTACAAGGAATAACAGCAGGTAATCCAAATGGGAGCTACAATGTTGCTAGCAATTTGAACAGGGACTTGCTGGCTAGAATAATTTAGGGAGGAAAACCTCTCCCATCCAGTGATGCTCCCCTATGTCGACCCCCACGCATCGCCAACTGGGTCGACTGCCTGAGCTCCACCTCTAACTTTTCCCGCTTTGCTCTGCGACGCAGTCTAGCATCTCTCAGGTCACGCCCTGTGCTCTCCTCCTCCTCCTGGATTCTCACTGGGGGCGGAGGTTCAGGCGTAGCCATCTGGGTGCTAGCATCCTGAGAAGCACGCCTATCCATATCTGAACTGGCTGGGGAAGATGCCTCCCCCAGTTCTTGCTGTTCCCCTTCTGAATCTGAACTGCTAACTATCTCCATACACTCAGAATCAACCCTGACAGCGAGCACTCCTTTGCACAGGAGCTCTGCTAGCTTGTCGCTTGAGGTGACGACACTCCCAGGGATCAGGGGGTGGCTCAGCCTCTGCCTCAGAGGCAGAGTCCCTCTCTCCTGACAGGGATGGCCCTGTAACTACTTCCCCAGAGGGCTGAGGCTCATGTGGGTCTGGTGGCAGTCCATGGTCTGGGATACCCTGGGCTTCTGGGGCCTTTAGCTCCTCCTCTGAGGAGGACTTCTTCAGTCAGGGCATGATAGCCCTGGGCTTACACTTTGTGGGCTGAGGCTGTTATCATTTTTAGAATGCGCCACTTGCTGTCATCAGCAACCCACATCCACCTTACAAGATCGATAGATCTTCTTGTGCAATGGGTCTTTTCCCTTCAATGGGCTATAGCCCCATCCCACAACCCCAAGCTGACAGAAAGGAGTGCAAGCAGGCATTATATTCAATAGCCCTGTCTAGAAAAGACACAAAAAAGGAATACACACACACACACACACACAAAACCCATCAGGTGAGAACAAGATGAGCCAAATGATTATTCTTTTTAATATATTCCTGACTTGCACTGGTCTAGTATTTGGGAGGGAGGTGGGATGGGATTTATGCTGCAAAGAGGGGGTGGGGACAGTATGTCTCTCTTTGGCAGTTTTCCTCAGTTCATTAAATGAAAGAAATTGATTTGGTGAAGCTAATTTTGTAATTAAAAAGCTTATCATGGCTTCCTGTAATGAGCTAAACAAACAGGCAGTAATTCAGTGACAATATTTACATAGCACACATGGGGAGATTTTTTTTTTAGAAGATTAAATAAGAGGTGGGAAAGGGGCCTAGGGAAGAAAGAGAGGAACACAAGAAAAGACCCTCCTCCTTCTCAGACAGAATAATTCTAAGTTCTTTGGTGAGCTCACCTGGCTTGTCTTATTCTGTGACAGAGGTGATAAAGAAGAAACATTTTGGATCTGCCTCTGTTTCTGTAAGAGCTTTGTAAGGAAGTGAGAGTTCAACCCCCAAAGCATCACCCTTTTCCAAGTACCTGAGTCTAGGGATGGAAGAATGAGTGATGCTTGACTTCACCAGGATTCTCCAAAAATCATCTCGCTGCTCATCCCATGCCTGATTCCCATTCGGATTTGTGATAACTTCTCGCATTGTGTGAATGGGATAATTGCGCAAATCAAGCAGTGACTGAATGGGAGATTTGTGCAAATTTCCCTTAATCTGTGCAAATTGCCTCCATAGGTTAAAGCAGGGCTGATTCAGTCTACAAAGAAAATTGGTGCAAATTAGGAAATCAGGAATGAGATGAACACAAGCATGTGTTCGTGAATTTGAGAACGTTTTCAGCAGGCATGCTCACACTTGCGCTCGTGTTTGGAGCTTCGAGCAGGGGATGCTCACATGTTTTGTGACCAAAACCAAAATTCTCATACACATGCCTACCTGAGTCTAGCACTCACAAAAGCTCAAGCTTTGTGCACCAGGTTTGGGCACTTCCAAAAGATGTATGGACGTACAAAGTGCCTGCTGACCACCTCCCATGTCCTTGGCCCAAAATGTACAACTTACCTTGGGGAGCTGAAGTAGACAAATGATGGTGATAAGAGGCATGTTGGAGTCCCTGGTGGAGCCATCATGGGACTTTTCCCCAGGGGAGAGGAAGGAGGTGTCAGCAGTAGTAGGCACTCAGGAATCTAGGGTGAGCAGAGCCCTGCTTGCCTGAAATCTTCTTACAAGTGTTAACAGAGGTGCTTAGTCTTTGAGCACCCCTAATTTGAATGTTTGTAACATCTCTAAAATTCTATCTGCAGGAATGATCTAGTGCAAGGAAGCCATGAAGAGTGGCCTCTGTCATCCTCTTACACAGGTCAGCTGGGCTGGACAAGGTGGCCATAGCAAGAACCTGTAGTGTTCTTTACCTCAGAAAGAACTGCCACGATGTAGGGATGTATGAGAAATTTGTTTCAGTTCATTTTTGATTGGAATTTTCCCAGTTTGCACCTTTCAGATGAAACACAGACTCAGACACAATCTGCAGTTGAAGTCTGCACATTTCCGAGCTTGCAATGCGATTCGTCGACCAAAAAACTGCATTTGACAGCATGTGTATGTTTGAAAAATGAACATGAAAAAATCTGTACTTTTGAAACATATGCACAAATACATTTTAATCAATGGGAGAACAATGCATACATTTCAAAGATGTGCATAAGAGATGTGTACTTTTGGAAATATATGGATGAAAATATGGGTGGATTTTCATATGAAAAGAAGAAAAAACAAAGCTCACAACCTGATATGGAATTGAGTCAGAAGGAGCTTCGAGGTGGAATTCAGAGAACTTTGGCAAGCTCTAGTTTTGCTGATTCACATATCCGTATTACTTACTGTGCATTCACCAACGATGCTGCGATGCCCTACAAGTCTTCAGCTAGTCAATGCTACTGATACCACATTCTCCTACCTGTCCTCTGTCCTTTTCTCAAGATGTGTACATGACAAAGAAAAGGCTACCCAGATGGTATATGAAGATGGAGAATGTTAAATAACTCAGGCAGCTCCTGTCCTTGTCTCTACATCTAGCTACCTGGAACAACATTGGCACCTGCCCATTTATGAGTATCCATAATGTAAGTTCCCAGAGTATATTTTCCTTATTTCTCTTTCAGAGAAAATGTCAATTGAATATCCTTGAGGTTTTACAGGTCAGGTTCTTTGCTTTATGAAGTTTTCCCCCCAAGTGCACTGATTTTTTCAGGTCTGTTTTCCACAAAATGAACAATGACCCAACTTTAGTTCTCTGAGCTAGCAAATCTAGTAGTGTCCGTTACATCAGGGGTGTTGAACCTCAGGCCCAGGGGCCCTCAGGCATTCCCTAGAAGGCTGCACCCCTTCCCCACACATCACAAGGTGGTCCCTGCTTTCCTCGATCACCTGTTGTTTAGTGGTTTCCAGGCTTTTGCATGACTTCTTCCTCATTCTCAAAGGTTGAAATGGCTGCCTTAAGGCTTAGTTACCAGCAGTAAGACGTTTATGCTAAAATATGCTGGCATTTTTGGTGTTTTGGCCCCTCCCCCATTTTATGTATGTTTACATTAAAAAGGGGGGGGCTGTGTGGAAAAAGGGGGCTGTGGCTCAGTAGCAGAGCACCTGCCTTGCATGCAGAAGGTCCCAGTTTCCATCTCCAGCATCTCCAAGGTGGATCCTGCCTGAAACCCTGGAGAGCCACCGCCAATCAGTGTCACAGTACTGGGCTAGATGGACCTGTGGTCTGACTCAGTATAAGGCAGCTTCCTCTGTTCCTATGCTTTTAGCCCCACCACCATTGCTCTCAGCCCTTCCACCACTGGAATGCACCTCCCAAGTTTCTCTGAAATTGAATCAACAGGGCCAGCCCTACCATTAGTCAGACTGAGGTGACAATAAACAACAATAAAGTGTTGAAAGAATGAGTTTGCATGCCATTCGTCCTACCCTGCATCCCTAAGCCATCACGTATGCTTAGGGATGCAGTAATTGTATGCTTACAGCACACAATTCTGTTGCCATTGTTGAAGAAATATTCAATTTCCTGTGAGGTCAGATTCTGTATGTGGAACTCAGGGGAGGGGATCATGTTCATTGCCTCAAGCAACAAAATGTATTGGACTAGCCCTAATTTAGACATTAGATTTGCAGCAGTATTTAATGTCCTGAAGGAAGGAGAGGCTTAGAACCCTCCCATTTAGAACTGGAATTTCTAACAAGAGGCACATAACAAGAGATGCTACTTCACAGGAATACAACCTTCATAATTTGTTACACGTTTTCTTAATTAATTGCCCCTTTGGAACATAAGGACATAGATAAGAGTCATGCTAGATCAGACTCCCCTTCATGGATCACTGCCTTGTTGTGGCGAAGGGGCTTGCGTAACTCAGTGAAACCATAAGCTATGCCGTGCAGGGCCACCCAAGACGGACAGGTCATGGCAGAGAGTTCTGACAAAATGTGGTCCACTGGAGAAGGAAATGGCAACCCACTCCAGTATTCTGGCCAAGAAAACCCCATGGAACGTATCACAAAGCTAAAAGAGATGACGCCGGAAGATGAGCCCCTCAGGTCGGAAGGTGTCCAATATGCTACTGGGGAAGAGCAGAGGGTATTTCCAAGTAGCGCCAGAAAGAGTGAAGCGGCTGGGCCAAAGCCGAAAGGACACTCAGCTGTGGATGTGTCTGGTGGTGAAAAGAAAATCCGATGCTGTAAAGAACAATATTGTTTAGGAACCTGGAATGTCAGATCAATGAATCAAGGTAAGCTGGAGGTGGTCAAACATGAGATGGCAAGATTGAACATCGACATCTTGGGAATCAGCGAACTAAAATGGACAGGCATGGGCGAATTTAATTCAGGTGACCATCATATCTACTATTGTGGGCAAGAATCCCTTAGAAGAAATGGAGTAGCACTCATAGTCAACAAAAGGGTGGGAAAAGCAGTACTGGGGTACAATCTTAAAAATGATAGAATGATCTCAGTACGAATCCAAGGCAAACCATTCAACATCACAGTAATTCAAGTCTATGCCCCAACCACTGAGGCCAAAGAAGCTGAGGTTGATCGGTTCTATGAAGACCTACAACACCTTCTAGAACTAACACCAAAAAAAGATGTCCTCTTCATCATAGGGGATTGGAATGCTAAAGTAGGAAGTCAAGAAATCACCGGGATAACAGGCAGGCATGGCCTTGGTGTACAAAATGAAGCAGGACAAAAGCTAATAGAGTTTTGCCAAGGGAACATGCTGATCATAGCAAACACCCTTTTCCAACAGCACAAGAGGCGACTCTACACATGGACGTCACCAGATGGTCAGTATCGAAATCAGATTGATTATGTCCTTTGCAGCCAAAGATGGAGAAGCTCCATACAGTCAGTCAAAACAAGACCTGGAGCTGACTGTGGCTCAGATCATGAGCTGCTTCTTGCAAAATTTCGGCTTAAATTGAAGAACGTCGGGAAAACCACTAAACCGTTCAGGTATGACCTAAATCATATCCCTGATGAATATACAGTGGAGGTGAGGAATAGATTTCAGGGATTAGACCTGATAGACAGAGTGCCTGAGGAACTATGGACGGAGGTCCGTAACATTGTTCAGGAGGCAGCAACGAAATCCATCCCAAAGAAAAAGAAATGCAAGAAAGCAAAGTGGCTGTCTGATGAGGCTTTACAAGTAGCTGAGGAAAGAAGGGAAGTGAAAAGCAAGGGAGAAAGGGGAAGATATATCCAACTGAATGCAGAGTTCCAGAGAATAGCAAGGAGAGACAAGAAGGCCTTCTTAAATGAACAATGCAAAGAAATCGAGGAAAACAACAGAATGGGAAAGACTAGAGATCTCTTCAAGAAAATTGGAGATCTCAAGGGAACGTTTTGTGCAAAGACGGGCATGATAAAGGACAAAGAAGGCAGGGACCTAACAGAAGCAGATGAGATTAAGAAGAGGTGGCAAGAATACACAGAAGAACTATACAGGAAAGATCTTAATGTCCCTGATAGCCATGATAGTGAGGTCACTGAACTTGAGCCGGACATCCTAGAGAGTGAAGTCAAGTGGGCCTTAGGAAGCATTAGTAACAACAAAGCTAGCGGAGATGACAGTATTCCAGCCGAGCTATTTAAAATCCTAAAAGATGATGCTCTTAAAGTGCTGCATTCAATATGCCAACAAATCTGGAACACTCAACAATGGCCACAAGACTGGAAAAGGTCAGTTTACATTCCAATTCCAAAGAAGGGCAACGCCAAAGAGTGTTCAAACTACCGCACCATTGCGCTCATTTCACATGCCAGCAAGGTGATGCTCAAAATCCTACAAGCTAGGCTTCAGCAGTATGCGAACCGAGAACTACCGGAAGTACAAGCTGGGTTTAGAAGAGGCAGAGGAACTAGAGATCAAATCGCCAACATTCGCTGCATCATGGAGAAAGCAAGAGAATTCCAGAAAAACGTCTATTTCTGCTTCATTGACTACGCTAAAGCCTTTGATTGTGTGGATCACAACAAACTGTGGCAAATTCTGAAAGTGATGGGAGTACCAGACCACCTTACCTGTCTCCTGAGAAACCTGTACGAGGGTCAAGAAGCAACAGTAAGAACCAGACATGGAACAACCGATTGGTTCAAAATTGGGAAAGGAGTACGACAAGGCTGCATATTGTCACCCTGCTTATTTAACTTATATGCAGAGTACATCATGAGAAATGCCGGGTTGGATGAATCAGAGGTCGGAATTAAGATTGCTGGGAGAATTATCAACAACCTCCGATATGCAGACGATACCACCCTAATGGCAGAAAACGAAGAGGATCTCAAGAGCCTCTTGTTGAGGGTGAAAGAGGAGAGTGCAAAAGCTGGTTTGAAACTCAACATTAAAAAAACTAAGATCATGGCATCTGGCCCTATCACTTCCTGGCATATAGAAGGGGAAGAAATGGAAGCAGTGACAGATTTTACTTTCTTGGGCTCCAAGATCACCGCAGACGGTGACTGTAGCCATGAAATTAAAAGACGCTTGCTCCTTGGGAGGAAAGCTATGGCCAACCTAGCCAGCATAGTAAGAAGCAGAGACATCACCTTGCCGACAAAGGTCCGTCTAACCAAAGCTATGGTTTTCCCAGTAGTAATGTATGGCTGTGAGAGCTGGACTATAAGGAAGGCTGAGCGCCGAAGAATTGATGCTTTCGAACTGTGGTGCTGGAGAAGACTCTTACGAGTCCCCTGGACTGCAAGGAGGTCAAATCAGTCCATCCTAAAGGAAATCAACCCTGAGTGCTCATTGGAAGGACAGATACTGAAGCTGAAGCTGAAATATTTTGGCCACCTAATGCGAAGAGAAAACTCCCTGGAAAAGACCCTGATGCTGGGAAAGACTGAAGGCCAAAGGAGAAGGGGACGGCAGAGGATGAGATGGCTAGATAGCATCACGGATGCAATGAGTATGAACTTGAGCACGCTCCGGGAGAGAGCGCAGGAAAGGAAGGCCTGGCGTGCTATGGTCCATGGGGTCACGAAGAGTCGGACACGACTGAACGACTGAACAACAAGATCAGACTAAGAGTCCATTTAGTCCACACAAGGTTTAATCCAACCAACTCAGTGAGTACACGAAAACAGCACTGCTTAAATATAGACTGCCAATGCTCAGAAGGTAGCAATCAATTCCAAACGTAATAGTGAATTCATAAAATGCCGTCCCAGGTTTGTTAAAAAGGTGAGTATTACGAATGGGTGAAGTTCGACCAGTGAGTCGACTAATTACAAAATTCACCAGCATCACTATTTATAATGCCACGACATCCCTGAAAGCTCTATAGCTGGTGTGTGTTTGGGGGGGGGGGCAGTGTTGTATTCACTAGGGATGCTGGAGAAGTTCGAGATAGACTAAAATGAGCTCGGATTTCTAAGAGTATGACCTGTGGAATCTGCTGTGGAGCGACCCCCTCAGGCCACGCAAAGTCTGTGCACTTTTGGATTTTTTTTTTTAACTTTCCTGAAATGTACACATATTTATTCTTAGGAAAATATGCACATTTCTGCTGAGGTAAAGGGGAACAATACGCTAAATGTTACATACCAAGGTAAATTATGCAAATCGTTACGAAACCTCTTATGCAATTGTTTGCACATGGGGGGAGGAATTTGCATCCATCTGTAAGAGGATGATGGAACAAAATGCACCTGACAGTCTATGAAACACAGATGGAGCAGAGTTTACACAGTTCATACATCCCTAGTATCCAGCTCCATGAAAGAGGTTAGGTTAGTGCTGTAAGAAAATCCATCCTTCAATTTCCAGAAGGGTTTTCTTTCCCCATGAAAGAGGCTTCCATTCTTCTTTATCATTCTCAGGGCATTTGATTGTTTATTTTGAATTTCTTATGGTGGTGTTTGTGAGCTTACTTAGTCGCTGCAAGGTGGCCGAGAGTGCTCTGTGTGTGTGTGTGTTTTTCTTTCTATTACACATCTCTCCATTGCTCTACAGCTTCTGAGTCTGCCTGTGCTTCTTGATCTGAAAGCCCTATGGGAGGAATTACCTCATGATGTCTTCCCCTGGGCTTTAATTGAAATGCAGGAAGCCAAGGAGGCTACAGGTTGCTGGAGAGGTGACTGTATAATGTCACACACACTTCTCTCCCACCCCAAACTCAGCCCATGAGAATTTCTCTGAAATTTTCTTCTCCTTCGCATTTCTTTGTGAAAGCGATTTCTTTTCTATCAAATTGAATGAGAATGGTTGAAAAAAAAATGTGGAAGAAATTTCCGGCACAGCTCTAGTTGTAACCTTTCCTCATAGGGTAGTTTCTCCAACCCCTTGATCATGCTAGTTGCCCTTTCTACATCTTTTCCAGCTCTTCAGTATCCTTTTTGAGATGTGGTGACCTGAACTGGAAACAGTATTCCAACTGTGGTTGCACCACAGATTTATATAAGGGCAGTATGATATTGGCAGTTTTATTTTCAGTTCCTTTCTAATTATGCCCAGCATAGAATTTGCGTTTTTCACACTGGGTAGACATTTTCATCTAGTGCTGTGCTGAAAATTTCTCCCACATTTTTTTGTTTTTACCATTCTCATTCAGTTTGATAGAAGATAAATTGCTTTCAAAAAGAAATCCAGTGGTGAAGAGATTTAGGAGAAATTCTCATGGGCTGGGTTTGGGTTTCTTGGGTTTACTTTACTTAGGAGGTGGCTGAGGAGTGAGCACAAGTGTCCTGTTCTTCACTGTATAATCATCTCTCTGGCTGCCTGTAGCTTCCTCTAGTTCCTACACTTCAATTAAAGCACAGGGAAAGTCACCATGAGGTAATTCTTCCCATAGGCCTTTTTCAGATCAGGATGTGCAGGCTGCCTGGGAGGCCAGCTGTGATTAGGTAAGCTCAAAAATAAATTATAAAACTTCCTGAATGAGGCAGAACAATGGAAGACTCTTTCATGGGGGCAGGGGGAGAAAACTTTCAGGAAATTGGAGGACAGATTTTGGCAGAGCACTAATTCCACCTCATCCCTGGAGCTAGACACAACACTGCCCTCACCTGCACTGCAGTGGATGCAAATTGGGGGCCAGCCTGCCAAGACAGTTGATGTTGTTGCAGCATGAAAAACCCCCAAACTCTTAAGAAAAAAGAAAGAAGCTGTGCTACAAGTCCTGCCAATGGGGAGCCCTACCTGGGGGTGGGGGACTGTTGAGAATTTCTCCTCCCCCTAGAAATTGTCTCCCAAATTTCTCTGCCCACAAGTAGGGTGGAGAATTTCAAGAGGCCCTTTTCACACAGCTCTATGTTCATCAAACTATCCACCACAACCCCAGGATCTTTTTCTAGGTCAGTCACCGCCAGCTTGGATCCCATCAGTGAATACATGAAGTCTGGATTCCTGCCTCCCAGTGTGCATTACTTTATAGCAGCAATAACCTAGTGGGCTTTTGAACAGGACAGGTGAAAAGGCACGAGAAATGCAGAGAAGTAAAGATGAGTGAGATTGTGGATGGAAGATGGAAGGATATGTAGGCTGAGCTAGGAAGACATACAGGGAATATGAATTTCCAGAGGGGTAGCCATGCTAGTTTGTTACAACAAAAATAACAGAGATTTGTGGAACACTAAGGGCTAAAGCATTTATTACAGCATAAACCACCATGGACTGGAGTCCACTTCATCAGATGCTTGAAGTGTTATGCTGAATTACACGTATATATTGACATTGTTTGGGGGCAGGTGGATTTTAAACCATGAGGTCATAAGGACAGGAAATGCAGAGAGTGCAGGCATTGATAATTACTTTATTAACAGTGAATATACACAAAATGTATGAAGAAGGTGGGTGCAAGCAAGGTAAAGGTGTTCCATAAAACCAATTCCAGGTGTCCAAATCACTGTGAGGGATCACAATGCCCTAGCTGCTCTACAGCCAACAGTCTTTTCCTGTTTAAAGCTGCTGTCTGGGACAAATATCCCATTTCTCCAGTGGGTGGGCCAGACAGGGTGTCGCTTTTAATAAAACGGTTCCTTCTAGATGAAACAAAATGATTTAGTGGCATGTTACGCATTTGACATTAGCAAAAGCTGAACCTTTTTGTTCTGTTAGGAAGTTGTGACATTGACATTAGAGGAACAAAACAATTGGAGTGGAGAGGAGGAGGGCTGCAGAAGAATGTTGGGCATCAAAGGGACTCCATATATCTCCCCTCCACTGACAAATCACTGTTTAACAGCGTGGGGGATGAGTGTGTTGTGTCAAATGAAGATGGGATGGGAGCACCACAGCTATGACATTTTTCTAAAGGGTGTTTACCATCCCGCAGGATGCATCAGCTCCCACCGGTAGCATGTGAAATATCTGAATATCAATTTGAGATCTTATTTTTCTCAAGTTAAAAGCACTAAATTGCAGGAACCACGAGGGTATCATTCCCGTTCTCCCTCAGATATCCAAGAGCTGGGGTAATTTTGTCATGAGTTACATTATAAAAAAGAACAAATGAAATCATGGCACCCACTTAATGTGAGTACATGTGCGAGAAGATTTGCTCTGCACATCTTTACCTGGGCTTCATACAGGTCAATCTGAACACCTCACCAAGCCCTTTGCACTAGTGCTGAGGCAAAGTGGGGCTCATTTGACAAATGTTTCCACCTGTCCCCCATGGAACACATCACCTTTTGCAAAAGGGTGCAAACATGTTTGCAAGGGACAGGTGTCTGGGAGAAATGGAGTCTGTCCCCACTTCCATGGCCTGGGCCAGTGTGATCTCTCACCCCACCCATCGGCATGGCATTGACTAAATGGGCCTGAATTGGGAATTGGAGAACTTGGGAAATTTGAGCTTGCCAGAATTTGCCGAACATCACTTCGAAGCTTGGTTCAGTTTTTGTTTGCAATAAAAGTGTGCATTTCAAACAGGAAAAGTGTCCATCTCTGTGTGCATTTTTCAAAAGTGTGCACTTTCCCCCCATTGATTAAAGCATGACAATGTGGTTGTGGTTGTTTTGAAAAATGCACATTTCTTAGTACACATTTCCCCCCAAAATACTCATTTTTTAAATGCTATTACAACTTTGGGAATGGGCAAATATTTTTTTCCAAAAAATGCACTCCAATTTTCATTTCTATTTGGGGTGCAAATGGGGCACATCTGGGTGATTGCAAATGGAAATGAAATTCTCGTACATCCCTATGGATGGAGATGTGCACATCCTTTTGAAAGTAATGCAGTGCAATGGGACAACGTCTGCATTCAGATGGCAACCAAATGCAATGTCGATCCACACTGTGTGTCTTTCAGTGGGATGCACATTCATATGAGCACCTGAATGCAGATGAGCTCAATCTGCACTGCATTACTTTCGGTGGGATATGCATTGAGATATGCATTCACAACCAAGTGAACGCCCAATTGCAGATATTGTTGGTCCACACTGCTTGACATTCCATGGGATGTGTATTCAGATGCTCATCCAAATGAGCATTTTCAGCCATATTCTGCCCCAATTAGTCAGGCACACTTATGTGAACTTGAGCTGGTTCACGGTGAAATGCCTTTTTGTGCAGCATTGGTCGACAATCAGTCTGTTTCCCGCCTCCCAGCTGAGCAGAGCAGAGCAGAGCAAGCTGCTCCAGCTGGTCCAGGGACTACAGAAGCAGGCAAGCTCCCAGAGAGCGAGCAAACAGAGCGAGCGAACAGGGGGAGCAAACAGGAGTTGGCCAGGGGAGTTGCAGTGGTTGAAGAGACAAAGGAGACAAAGGAGACAGAGGCTAAGAGGTAAGTGGGTTGCAGGAAGCCCAGGGCGCTGCCCTTTATCCTTCTGACTGGCTGTGAGCTCACCAGGAGCTTCTGAGAGCTCCAACTGAATTGGAGGGGTGTGGCCTGAGTACTCCCAGCAGCTGACTGGGCGGGAAGCTTCAGTCTGTTTCCCGCCTCCCAGCTGAGCAGAGCAGAGCAGAGCAAGCTGCTCCAGCTGGTCCAGGGACTACAGAAGCAGGCAAGCTCCCAGAGAGCGAGCAAACAGAGCGAGCGAACAGGGGGAGCAAACAGGAGTTGGCCAGGGGAGTTGCAGTGGTTGAAGAGACAAAGGAGACAAAGGAGACAGAGGCTAAGAGGTAAGTGGGTTGCAGGAAGCCCAGGGCGCTGCCCTTTATCCTTCTGACTGGCTGTGAGCTCACCAGGAGCTTCTGAGAGCTCCAACTGAATTGGAGGGGTGTGGCCTGAGTACTCCCAGCAGCTGACTGGGCGGGAAGCTTCAGTCTGTTTCCCGCCTCCCAGCTGAGCAGAGCAGAGCAGAGCAAGCTGCTCCAGCTGGTCCAGGGACTACAGAAGCAGGCAAGCTCCCAGAGAGCGAGCGAACAGAGTGAGCAGACAGGGGGAGCAAACAGGAGTTGGCCAGGGGAGTTCGGCAGGGGAGGTCAAGGGGGAGGCCCCTAACATTTTTTTTTATTTATTTATTTTTTACTAACTTTTTTCATTTATTTGTCTTGTAACACACACTTCCACACCAGTGGGACTCTGCTTTTAACCTCTACTGAGTAGAGGAGCAGGCACAGGCTAGTCTAGAACAATCACAAAGCTAGACACAAAAAGGGAAAAGAGGCTATGGAAGGACAAGACTCTCCAGTGGTGGTGACCTGCAAGGTGTGTGCAATGTTTGTTTTCTTGCCTGAGAACAACTTGGCCTACACCTGCAACAAGTGCAAGTTGATCACGCTGCTGGAGGAAAAAGTAAGTGGACTGGAGCGGCGACTGTCAACCCTCCGGGGAATAAGAGAACACGAAGAGTTCTTGGACAGAATGGGGGAACTACAGCAACAAAGGGCAGACCAGAAGCTTGAAGAGCAACAGCAAGATGAGGCAGTGGGAAATGCTGAGGTGAAGAAAAATGGAGTAGAGGATACTCCTTGGAAAACGGTGACAGTTAGGAGAAGAAGAACTAGACGCCACTCTGCACCAGTGGAAGCGGTGGAGCTGTGGAACCGATTCCAGGTACTTGCAGATGAGACTGGAGGACAGCCTGCAGAGGAAGAATCACAGGGGAACCTGCATGAGAGTGAGCAAGAGGCTAAAGGTCAGTCAAACAGAGGCGATGAAACCCAGGCCTACAAGAAGAAGAAGAGAAGAGTGGTAGTAGTGGGAGACTCCTTGCTGCGTGGGATCGAGACCCAAGTATGTCGCGAAGACCCGTGGACTCGCCAGGTATGTTGTCTCCCGGGAGGACAGATTAGAGACGTGACTGAAAGGTTGCCTGCACTCATAAAGCCCACTGACAGGTATCCCTTTCTTCTCATCCATGTGGGAACAAATGATACCGCCAAGCGGAGCTACGAAGAGATCACGTCAGACTTTGAAGCTTTGGGAAGGAAACTCAAGAACTTTGGGGCCCAGATAGTTTTCTCATCCATCCTTCCAGTAGTTAGAAGAGGGATAGAAAGGGAACGAAAAATACTCTGGGTGAATGACTGGCTACGAAGGTGGTGCCGACGAGAGAGATTTGGATTCTGGGACCACGGGCTATACTTCCTGGAAGATGGGCTGTTGGCTAGGGATGGGTTGCACCTCACAAAGGCTGGGAAGAATGTGTTTGGCCACAGCATGAAGAACTTCATCAGGAGGGCTTTAAACTGAATCCTACGGGGAAGGGAGATGTAATGTTGGGGGTAACAATGGACGTAGGCGCATGCACTGCAATGGAGAGAACAGCTCTGATAGCGCCCAATAATAGTCTTCAGACACAGGTAGGAAGAAAGCCAGACTATGAAGCACATGGTCTTCGATGTCTATATACTAATGCCCAGAGTATGGGAAACAAACAGAACGAACTTGAACTCTTAATACAGGAGGGAAATTATGACTTGATAGGTATAACTGAGACTTGGTGGGATGACTCTCATGACTGGAATACAGCAGTTGAAGGATATAACTTGTTCAAAAAGAACAGGAGGAACAGAAAGGGAGGCGGGGTTGCACTGTATGTGAAAAATACATATCTCTGCACAGAAATACAGGAGGAGGAGCTTGGTAGCCCCATCGAGAGCATCTGGGTTGAAATAAATGGAGCAAAGAATAAAAGGAACCTGGTGGTCGGAGTCTACTACCGGCCACCCAATCAAGGAGAAGACAAGGATGAAACTTTTGAAAAGCAAATAGCCAATTTTTTAAGGAAGCATGATGTAGTAGTAATGGGGGACTTCAATTTCCCCGATATTTGTTGGGAGACAAATTCTGCAAAACATGGCCCCTCCAGGAAATTCCTGACTTGTGTGGCGGATAACTTCCTCCTACAGAAAGTAGAGGAAGGAACTAGAGGATCGGCTATCCTTGACTTGATCCTAACCAACAGAGATGACTTAGTGGATAAAGTAGCAGTTACAGGAACTCTGGGGGAAAGCGACCATGTTGTACTTGAGTTCTTGGTTCTAAGGGAAGCAAAAGCCGAGTGTACTCAAACGCGTACCCTGGATTTTAGGAAAGCTGATTTTAATAAACTCAGAACAATGATCAGTAAGGTCCCATGGCAAGCAATGCTAGCGAGAAAAGGAGTCCAAGATGGGTGGGAACTTTTAAAAAAGGAAATTCTCAAGGCACAATCACAAACAATTCCAACAAGAAGAAAAGGTGGAAGACAACAGAAGAAGCCAATGTGGCTTCACAAAAAGCTTAGGGATGACCTGAAAACAAAAAAGGACACATATAGGAAGTGGAAAGAAGGCCAAGTAACAAAGGAAGAGTACAGGCAGGTAGCACAGAATTGCAGGGATGGCGTCAGGAAGGCTAAAGCGGAGAACGAGGTGAGGTTAGCGAGGGATGCTAAAAACAACAAAAAGGCTTTCTTCAGCTACGTGCATAGTAAAAGGCAGAGGAAAGAAATGGTTGTTCAGCTATTAAATAAGGATGGCAAAATGATAACAGAGGACAAAGAAAAGGCAGAGGTGCTCAATTCCTACTTTGGCTCAGTCTTCTCCCAAAAGAGGGTCTATGACCCCCCTGGCAAAGGCGAAGTACAGGCTGAAGGGGCAGGATTGCAGCTTGAGATCGACAGGCATATGGTCAAGGAACACCTCATTACTTTGAATGAGTTCAAATCTCCAGGGCCAGATGAACTGCATCCTAGAGTCATAAAGGAACTGGCAGAAGAACTCTCAGAACCGCTGTCTATTCTCTTTGAGAAATCATGGAGGACAGGGGAAGTGCCAGATGACTGGAGGAGGGCTAACGTTGTCCCTATCTTCAAAAAGGGTAAAAAGGAGGAACCTGGGAACTACAGACCAGTCAGTCTGACATCAATCCCTGGGAAAATTCTGGAGCAGATCATAAAGCAATCCATCTGGAAGCACCTTGACAACAATGCCGTGATTACTCGAAGCCAACATGGATTTGTCAAAAACAAGTCCTGCCAGACAAATCTGATCTCATTTTTTGATCAAGTCACCTCCCTTGTAGACTGTGGGAATGCTGTAGACATCATATACCTCGACTTCAGCAAAGCTTTCGACAAAGTGCCCCATGATATCCTGATGAGCAAACTAGCTCGAAGTGGGCTAGATGAAACAACGATCCGGTGGATCCACAGTTGGCTACAGAATCGGACTCAAAGAGTGCTTATCAATGGGACCTTCTCAAGCTGGGGAGAGGTAACGAGTGGGGTACCGCAGGGCTCAGTCCTGGGCCCAGTGCTCTTCAACATTTTTATTAATGACTTGGAGGAGGAGGTGCAGGGAATGCTGATCAAATTTGCAGATGACACAAAATTGGGAGGGATAGCTAATACTTTGGAAGACAGAAACAAAATTCAAAGTGATCTGGATAGACTGGAGTGCTGGGCAGAAAACAACAGAATGGCATTTAATAGGGACAAATGCCAAGTTCTGCACCTAGGAAAAAGAAACCAAATGCACAGTTACAAGATGGGGGATAAGTGGCTCAACCACACGACGAGCGAGAAGGATCTTGGAATTGTCGTCGATCACAAGCTGAATATGAGCCAACAATGTGATGTGGCTGCAAAAAAGGCAAATGCTATTTTGGGCTGCATTCATAGAAGCATCGCTTCCAAATCCCGGGAAGTACTAGTTCCCCTCTACTCAGCACTGGTTAGGCCTCATCTGGAGTACTGTGTCCAGTTCTGGGCACCACACTTTAAGAAGGATGCAGACAAGCTGGAGAGGGTTCAAAGGAGGGCAACAAAGATGATCAGGGGACTGGAAACAAAGCCCTATGAAGAGAGACTGAAAGAACTGGGCATGTTTAGCCTTGAGAAGAGAAGACTGAGGGGAGATATGATAGCACTCTTCAAGTACTTGAAAGGTTGTCACAGAGAAGAAGGCCAGGATCTCTTCTTGATCATCCCAGAGTGCAGGACACGGAATAATGGGCTCAAGTTACAGGAAGCCAGATTCCGACTGAACATCAGGAAAAACTTCCTGAGTGTCAGAGCAATACGGCAATGGAACCAATTACCTGGGGAGGTGGTGGGCTCTCCCACACTGGAGGCCTTCAAGACGAGGCTGGACAGCCATTTGTCAGGGATGCTCTGACTTGGATTCCTGCATTGAGCAGGGGGTTGGACTCGATGGCCTTGTAGGCCCCTTCCAACCCTACTATTCTATGATTCTATGATTCTATGACAATGAAACTGCCAATGTGGTGAAGCAAGATAGGAAGTGTTGGCCAGCTGACTTAGCAATGTAGATGCATTTCCTCTTCCCTCTTCCATTCAGGGTGAGGGCACTTGGTGGACCTCTGTTTGCTTGAGCCCGCCCAGGGGCAGTCCGACTTCCATTTCTTATAGGCAACGTACATTCCTATAGGCATCACAAATCCTTTCATATGAATATATGAAGCTGTCTTATATTGAATCAGGCCATAGATCCATCCATCCCCGTACTGTCTGCTCTGCCAGTGACTCTCTTGGGGCTCAGGCAGGGGTCTTCAGAGTCCTTGGGATACTGAGGATCAATCCTAGGACCTTTTGCATACAAGGCATGTGCGCCACCACTGGCGCACATGCCTTGTATGTTTAGCTATGACCTAACCTAAAATAGAGCTGCCAGATGGTGACAGCGAAATAGACTGGAGCAAGTTTGGTGGTTTTCTCCCCCTTCTTTAATGCTCCAAATCTGCTCCTACTTAATTCTTTTTTCATGTCTTTGATGGCAATGAATAATGTAAAATTGGCACAGGTGTAAATATGCAAGTGACTGGTGTTGTTTCAGTAGGAGATGTGGCCATCAAAAGCCAACTTCAAAAGTGGTTCCATGTGCTTAACCATGATCGGGGGGAGGGGGTTCTAGCTGATGATCCTCATCCACTTCCCCTCAGTCATTCACTGATGAATGGTTCCAATAAGATCCCTATAATGTTCTACTGAAGTGAGCTATCAATTGGTATGCTGGGGTCAAGCGCAAGGTTCATACCCTGCAGCACAGTCCTCTAGGAAGTAGATTCTTTGTCATAATTTTTAGTTAAAACAACCGTGAGAAAGATGCATTGTTTTTCTGTAAGCTTCTGCTGAGAAAGATCAGCTTCAATTGCTCTGAGAAGCTTTAAAGGATTATGCAACCTTGACATCTATTTTCCTGGAACAAGTCAGACAAAACAAATCCATGTTTTCATGTCTTTTGATAACTTCAGGATGACTCCAGCTTTTATTTTAAAAAAAAGAAAATCAAGGAGGGGAAGGGGAGAAATAATTTTAGAAAGACAGACTTTTTGTTAAGGTGACAAGTGGGTTGCTAGGCAACACAGTGAAGGGGTGGTCAGTGTAATAGATTTCCAGTCTTATTCAGGAAGATGGGATATTCACTGACAGTTACTTTGCATATGAGATATATCAGGCCAGAGTCTCAATCAGAAAGAATTATGGGAGTTCCTGGAGTTAGGTGGGATGTTTGAGAGGTTACTTCGGGAGTCAAAATCAATTATCTTCTCCCACCATACATAGCCCATGTTCCTTTGGGAAGCCCAGTGTGGCAAGAATTTAGTAGCACGCACAGTGAGCTATCAATTGGTATGCTGGTGACACATGACACGGAAAGGGGGTAAGGAAGAAGAGGAGGTTAAATTGCCCTAGCCAGTATGGATGTATGAGAAATTAGTCAATTTGGTTTGGGCCAGAATTCACCCAGTTTCACCTCCTGGACCTAAACATGGACTCAAACACAACCTGCTGTCAAAGTCCATACATTTCTGAGCTTGCACTGTGATTTACAGAGCCCCCTCAAAGGTGTTCAACAACATGCATACATTTAAAAAATGCACATGACAAAAATTCATACTTTTGAAAAATGCACACAAACACGCTTTACTCAATGGTAGAAAATGCATGCATTTCAAAAACATGCACAATTGATGCATACATTGGGGAAAATGCACAGGAAAATGTGCACAATTTTTTTGTGCAGAATGAAAAGACAAAGCTCACAATCTGATAAGGACACAAGTTGGAATGAGCTTCAAGATGGAATTCAGATAACTTCGGTGAGCTCATATTTTGCTGATTCGCACATCCCTACTAACCAGGCTCTTCTGGAAGCCACCATCCCCAAAGTTCACTTATATTACTCTGCCATTTCTTCTGACTAAGCCTAGCCTGCTAGGAATCTTGGCAGGGCTCAGGAAGGACAAAGTCAGGGGTATCATGAGGTGAACATATTCCTCCATTGGGAGAAGCTGCCAATCAAAGTCTTTTTAAAAAATTAGAGAAAGTAAAAAATGGCACTGAGGACAGCAGTCTCCAACCAGTAATGCATCCCCTGTGACACACAGTCTTTACATTTAATACACTTCCTTGATTTAAATCTCACTGGCTCAGCAGGAATTGAACTTCCTAGCTCTATGACTGCAGCTGTACATATCCAACTCACATTGGGAGTGGATAATCAACACGTGGGCCATCTTCTTAGCTGTTCTGTACTTTCTACAGTAATTGGGGGGGGGGGTTCAAAATGCTTGGACACTGCAATGCCATCTATTGCCTCTCTATGTTTGCTCCATTTCTTTTTCCCACCTGTGGTAGGTCTATTGAGACAATATATGGAGGTCTGAAATAGGGTGGTGGTGCTATCTACAAAAGAGCTCTGAGCAAAGGTGTATTTGTGAAGGTCCTTGCAGGGCAATGTTAGAGGTGGTCCTGCAATCTGTATGCTACTGTAGGGAGTCCTTTAGTTTCATACCAGAATATTTTGTTTCCTACCCACTTTATATATTAAAAGAATGGGTGAATATGATGATGGTTCAAAATGCACCAATACATTCCAGATCATCATAAATGTTGCTCTTTTTTAGTTACCTCTTCTTTCCCCATGCATAATGCACAGATATCCCAAAAATAGGCTGCAAAAAAAAGAATAGTCCCACAACACACACATGTGCACAAATCAAAATCAAAGGTGAACAATTTATAATCTATGTCAGAAAACAGAAAGAGGTTCAGATAAATAGAATGATCACCTGTGGCAGAAAATAAGGGTCAGACAGTGTTTCTGTGTCCTATCCACTAGAATGGACAATGGGCAACATGTGGCCCTCCAGATGTTTTGGACTGCAACTCTCATCATCCCTAGCTAGCATAGCCTGGTGAGGGATGATGGGAGTTACAGGCCAAAACAATTGGAGGGCAACAGCTTGCCCATCCCTGTTCTAGACTAACACATTGCAAATTCCATTGCAACATTTGTGATGTTTTCTTGAACCTCAACTTCCTTTGCAACTTCCTTGCAACCTCTGAACATCCTTTAAAAAGAAGGCACAACAAAGTGGTTATTCCAAAAGCCCAAGTATATGGTGTGGGTGCATGTGTTGGAGCTGATCAACTATGGAATTCTCAAATCATGACCTACCAGGAGATACAAGGGTGGCTGGTAGAGTTTGATCAAGAATATTTGTACAGTTTTAATAGTAATGAATGCAAGAAATAGATTCCACAGTAGGTTGTGACTCCACTAGGGGTGTATGGATTCCCCACCATCTGTTCCGGTGGGGAATCCGTGGAGGGAGAGGCGATCCATTCCTCCCCCCCCGGGATACTTCGGAGTGATTCCGCTCTGCTCGGATTCCGGGGGGGGGGGAACTGGCTTGGGGACGCTTACCTTCCCTCCTGCCAGTCAGAGCCGTTTGTCTCCTCCCTGTCCCTGCCGATTGCCTTTAAAAAAAATGTCTTAAAAAAAAATGGCGATTGGGAGGATGTGCCCATAGACTTACATGCAAATGGAGTCATGAATCTTGTGTATAAGTCTATGTGTCCATAGGCTTATACGCAAGATTCATGGCTCTATTTTGCATATAAGTCTATGGGCACATCCTGCTGATCGCATGTGCCCATAGACTTATATGCAAAATAGAGCCGTGAATCTTGTGTATAAGCCTATGGACACATAGACTTGTATGCAAGATTCATGACTCCATTTGTGTATAAGTCTATGGGTACATCCTCCTGATCACCTTTTTTTTAAAAGGCAATCGGCAGGGACAGGGAGGAGGCAAACGGCTCTGGCTGGCAAGAAGCAGCCGAGTGCCATTCCACCTCCAGTACTCCCGGATCAGTCCTCCCAGATCAAAGAATCCCGAATTCTTTGGATTCTTCCAAAGAATCCATCCTCATTTGAATCCACAGAGGATTTGTCTGACATCCCTAGACTCCACATGGCTGAATATCACCCCCTGCTCCAAAATTAAGATACACAATCCAGACCACAATGTGTTGGAAACAAGAGGATGTACAATGCAGAAGGCACATATAGAGCAAATAATAGCTCTTGATAACTGATTTTATTCATTTTTGCAAAGGTTGGACTTAAGAAGGATTAGAGAGGGATGGAGACAGAACTGAGGAAGCTTAATTAGAAAGTTTTATATTTTGGATTATATTTGATCTTATGTATGTATTACCTCATGCATCACTTTAATGTGCCCTGCACTTATGAGAAAATTTCTACCATCAGTTTGGATGAATAAATATGCAACTATTTTCAATGGCCAACATCAGGGAAATTTTCCAAATATCAAATTATGTGTGCATGAATATTTGTTTGAAATAATTAACAAAGTATTTGGGTGCAGGTCTCCAGTTTACTAGATTATTCTTTTGCCTCTAAGACTGTATCCCTATGCACAGTTACTTAGGACTAAGCTCCATCTAACTCAGTGGAACTTACTTTTGGGTAGCTATGCACACAGCTGGGCTCTTAGGTTATCACCCAATTCCTCCAGACAGTTGAGATTGTCTAAATTCAGATGTAATGCTAAACTATGGTTTGGAGTTATGAGAATAACACCAGCCTCCCCTGGGTTCAGATGCTTCCCCTGCCCACTCCTCTCCTGGTGTGGCCAGAAGAAGTAGATAAGAATGTAAGAGCCATGCTGAATCAGCATTTTGTTCACATAGTGGCCAATCAGCTGCCTGCAAAAAGCCCACAAGCAGGACAAGAGTGCAGCAATACCCCCCCCACACACACACACACACTGCTTGTATTCCCCAGCAACTGGTATACAAAGGCATACTGCCTCCAATACTGGAGAGAGCATATAGCCATCATAAGTAGTAGCCACGGTAGCCTTAATCTCCATGAATTTGTCTAGCCCCCTTTTCAAACCATCCATGTCGGTGACAATCGCCAGAACTTGTGGTGGTAGCAAATTCCATAGTAGAACTATGAGCTGAATGAAGAAGTACTTCCTTTCATCTGTTTTGAATCTCACACCATTCAGCTTCATGATATGACCCTGGCCAGGTTTCAGTATTATCAGAGTCGGAGAAAAACCTCTCCCTATCCACTTTCTCCTCATCATGATAATTTTGAACACCTCCATCATGTGTCCCGGGATTTCAGCCTTGTTTCTAAGTTAAACAGTCCCAGACATTGTAACCCTGTTCTCATATGGGAGTTGCTCCAGCCTTTTGTTTGATCATTTTGTTTGTTATTTTCTGCACTTTTTCCAACTGTACAAGATCATTTTTTAGGTGTGATGACCAAAATGGTACACAGTATTCCAAGTGTGCTCACACCATAGATTTGTATAAGGGCAGTATGACATTGGCAGTTTTATTTTCAATTCTGTTTCTAACTATGCCCAATGCTTCGAATTTGACTTGTTTCCACTAACCATAGTTTTTCCAGGACTGGATGATATGGCAAGCTGTGGAAGTGAGAGCTTCCAAACTCTCATTGCATTCATGCAGGAGAGGGAGGAGGAGCACGAGAACTCAAGGAAGGCTACACTCGTTTTCACAGTGCTAAACCATGGTTTAACTCAAGGAAGGCTACACTCGTTTTCACAATGCTAAACCATGGTTTAACTCAAGGAAGGCTACACTCGTTTGCACAATGCTAAACCATGGTTTAACTCAAGGAAGGCTACACTCGTTTGCACAATGCTAAACCATGGTTTAACTCAAGGAAGGCTACACTCGTTTTCACAGTGCTAAACCATGGTTTAACTTAAGGAAGGCTACACTCGTTTTCACAGTGCTAAACCATGGTTTAACTCAAGGAAGGCTACACTCGTTTTCACAGTGCTAAACCATGGTTTAACTCAAGGAAGGCTACACTCGTTTGCACAATGCTAAACCATGGTTTAACTCAAGGAAGGCTACACTCGTTTGCACAGTGCTAAACCATGGTTTAACTCAAGGAAGGCTACACTCGTTTTCACAGTGCTAAACCATGGTTTAACTCAAGGAAGGCTACACTCGTTTTCACAGTGCTAAACCATGGTTTAACTCAAGGAAGGCTACACTCGTTTTCACAATGCTAAACCATGGTTTAACTCAAGGAAGGCTACACTCATTTTCACAATGCTAAACCATGGTTTACCTCAAGGAAGGCTACACTCGTTTTCACAATGCTAAACCATGGTTTAACTCAAGGAAGGCTACACTCGTTTTCACAGTGCTAAACCATGGTTTAACTCAAGGAAGGCTACACTCGTTTTCACAGTGCTAAACCATGGTTTAACTCAAGGAAGGCTACACTCGTTTTCACAGTGCTAAACCATGGTTTAACTCAAGGAAGGCTACACTCATTTGCACAATGATAAACCATTGTTTACCCCATTGGTTCTAATGGAGCTGGTCCCAAATAAATACAATAGTGGGTGCAGCCTGTGATTTTTATAGGATCAATGAAAGCTGACATGGGTAACTGAGTTCAATACAACTTAGTCTCTAGCAAGTTTGCTTAGGGTATGAAGGGTTTTTGGGGAGAAGTGGGGGATGTGTTATGAGTATTATTTCCACCTTTTGCTCATCTGCACAGGGGTATTGACTCCATGCTTCTTGCGAAATGATTCATCTCAAAAGTCCATTAGTGGTTTCATTTATCCCCTCCCATCTCGCAATCACGCAGAAGCCATTCAAGATAATTCAGGGAAAGTATTTCAGAAAACAAAAAATAGCATCGTCTCATGCCGTGCCTTCTCCTCATTCACCCATTGTTCAGGACCTTCCATTTGAAAAACCACAGGTTTAAAAGCAGACTGTTCTTGTTGATTCTGGTCTCCAGTCCCTGACACAGTAGTACAAAGTACAAACAGGGATGATCCCAACACCCACACTAATTAGTATGTTTAATGTATGAGTATGGTGGGGAGCTCATGCTGGCACAGGGGAGCTTAGGGGGCTTTCATGAGCATCCAGTTCACACCAGTCATTACAGCAGAAGGTTTTAAAATAAGAGAGGCTGCAGAAGCAATCCTGCTGCATATTACTGTCTTCTCTTAGTCATATTTTCCTTTGACTTGAACATGTGCCCCGCTCCAAAAACCTACCTTTGGGGCTCTACTTTTCCATGAATCTGCTTTGCAGATGGCTGTGGATTTAGGCTTCAGAAGCTCTTTACAAGCTTCTCCCTATCCTGCAGTGTTAACTCTTTGATCCTTCCACCCCTCTGTTATGGCAGGCATTGTTGAGGTTTCCAGCACAATTACTCTACACTGGCACCAATACTGCTCTGCTATGTCTGATAATGATTTGAAGTGTTTTAATATAAATCCAACCTTAAATCTGATTCCTGCAAGCAGGGACCTATGTGGGTGGCTGCTCTTAATGCAATAACATGGGCAGAGCTCCACACAGTACCACGCTTTTGTGCAAATGGCTCCCTGTGCAGTCTGGGTATATGTTAGCCATGCCAGGGCCAACCCCCAAATAAACAGGTGCTGTGTTGGTGTGATTAAATTCTGCCTAAACCTCATGGGGAGCCACCAACACAAATGCCTGGGGCTCTACCCACATTAGATTAGAAGCGACTTTACTTCACTAACGAAAAATGCCCAACACATTTAGACAATCTGTTGTCTTTGACGCTCCTTCAGGAAACCAGAACTCTGAGACAGTACTTTGCAGAAAAGGGAGAATGCATGGAGCTATTGGTCTTGAAGGCATAATGTCACACCAGTTTGAGTTCAGCCCGAATTTCAGGCTCACGTAAGAACATAAAAACGTAAGAAGAGCCATGCTGGATCAGACCAAGGCTCCATCTAGACCAGCATTCTGTTCACACAGTGGCCAACCAGTTGCCCACAGGAAACTCACCAACAGGACATGAGTGCAACAGCACCCTCCCACCCATGTTCCCCAGCAACTGGTGTACATAGGTATACTGCCTCTGGTACTGGACGTAGCATATAACCATCAGGATTGGTAGCCACCTCACCTCCCTTTTTGCCTTCCTACCACCTTTGGTGTTGTCCTATTTTCACTTTTGTGTTATGAACGTCCATTGACTTGGGTCATGGCTCATGGGCACAACAACTTTTAATTGGGTTTCAGTGGAAGTCAGTCACAGCAAAGGAGGTGGCTAGTCCTCACTCCTGCTTAGTGCTGCATGGATAGGGATGGGTTAGAATCTTTTATATGTTAGGGGTCTTTTACACACCAGCCTGCAAGAGGATAATTTAAACCTCTCGACAGCCCACTGTGAACATTTCGTTCAGCACTTTGCAGACAAAATTGCTCGGATCCGCTCTGACTTGGACGCTATAGTTGATACAGACCCAATGGATGCAACTTTGACCCCTGCTTGTCCAGTGTTGTTGGACACTTTTCAATTTGTACAGCCTGAGGATGTGGACAGGATCCTGGGAGAGGTGAGAGCCACCACGTGTGTTCTAGATCCTTGCCCTTCCTGGCTCATAAAATCAGCCAGAGGTGGACTGGCCGAGTGGGTAAGGGGAGTGGCTTCAGACCTGGTTATGGGACAGAAACAGCTTTGGTTGCCTTGGTGGATGACCTATGCCAGGAATTAGACAGGGGGATTGTGTCCCTGCTGGTTCTGCTGGACCTCTCAGCAACTTTTGATACCATTGACCATTATATCCTTCTGGGCTGCCTCGCTGGGATGGGACTTGGAGGCACTGTTTTACAGTGGCTCCATTCCTTCTTGGAGGGGTGGACCCTGAAAGTGGTGCTGTGGGCCTTCTGTTTGACTCCCTGGCCATTGGCTTGTGGAGTCCCTCGGGGTTCTGTTTTGTCCCTTGTGCTATTTAACATATACATGAAACCACTGGGAGAGGTTGTCTGGAGTTTTGGGGTTTGGTGTCACCGGTACACTGATGACACCCAACTCTACTTTTCCTTTCCATCTAATTCCAAGGAAGCTGTTGGGGTGCTGAACCAGTGTCTGTCAGCAGTAATGGACTGGATCAGGGCAAACAAATTGAAGCTTAATGCAGACAAGACAGAGGTGCTCCTGGTCAGTCAAAAGGTAGATCAGGGAATAGGGGTCCAGCTTGTGCTAGATGGGGTTACACTCCCCGTGAAGACACAGGTTTGCAGCTTTGATGTACTTCTGGATTCAGCCGTGAGCCTGGATGCCCAGGTTTCAGTGGTGCCAGGAATGCATTTGCACAGCTAAAGCTAGTGTGCCAGCTATGCCCATTCCTTGAGATGTCTGACTTGGCCACAGTAACACATGCCTTAGTTACATAGTGTTTGGATTACTGTAACGCACTCTACATGGGGCTGCCTATGAAGAATGTTTGCAAACTTCAGCTGGTTCAAAGAGCTGCTGCCAGACTGCTGACTGGGGCTGGCTACAGGGAGCATACAACTCCCCTGTTAAAACAGTTTCACTGGCTCCCAGTCTGTTTCTGGGCACAATTTAAAGTGCTGGTCATGTCCTATAAAGACCTATATGGCTTGGGTCCAGGTTATCTGAAAGACCGTATTCTCCCCTATGAGCCTACTTGTGCCCTGAGATCTTCAGGGGAAGCCCTTCTCACCGTCCTGCCACCATCACAGGCACGCCTGGTGGGAATGTGGGAGAGGGCCTTCTTGGTGGCAGCCCTAAGGCTTTGGAACTCCCTTCCCAGGGAGGTGAGAATGGCACCCTGCTTGATATGCTTTCATAGGCTTGTAAAAACATTTTTGTTCCAGCAGGCCTTTGGGCATAACTAGTCTGGACCTGTGAAAATATGATGGATGGATACTATTTTTCTTGTTGTCTTTTAATGTTTTGATATTTTTACAATTTTAATATTGATGATTTAGTTATATTTTTAACTTTTGTACACTTGTATTTATATTTCTATTTATAGGTTTTAATTGTGCAAGCTTTAATGTTGCAAAGCTGCCTTGAGTCCCAGTATTGGGGAAAAAGTGGGATATAATAATAATAATAATAATTCCATTTTATTTCAGTTTTGTTAAGCATTTACCAGACTTTGCAAACTTCTCCATATTTTTTACAAAAAGAACTGGAAATTTAAAATAAACTGAATGTGGGAGAAACTGACAGACTTGTCCATCCAGGCCCAGGCCTTTGAGTGCTTTGCTATTAAAAGTCTGGGTTTGAATCCCTGTGTATTCAACCATGTGAAAGCTGAATCAAGAATGCCAGCACTGTTTTTTCTGACAGGCTCCTCATCTTTACCAGCTATATGGCAGGCAGATACAACATGGTCCTCTCCATACTGGAAACATGAATTTAATGTTAATGAATTTAATGAATTTAATAATGAATTTAGCTGGTGCAGGTTGGTAAGACCTCCATTTTAGAATATCTCAAAGTTCACAAAGTTCTTCATATTCAGGAAAGAAAGAAAAAACTCGTGAAACAGAGATTCACCCATCCCTAGTTATGGATACTTGTAAAACTGGATATCTCTGGGGAGGTTTAGGGATGTTGTGGGCATCCAGCTGGGGCGTGAAACCTGGTGAGAAATCACCAGCTTAGCCCCCTGGATGCCAATCTGCAAATCCCCCTGCTTGCCCAGCTCAGCACACACTGAGCCAGGCCAGCGCGCAGCTGCCCACTTCCTCACTGAGCTGCCATTTTGTGGGGAAATGGTGGCTCATCCTTGTTTGCAAATGTCCATCTGCACAAATGGTGGCTGTAAAGGGGCCATTTATGCAAGATTGCAGGCGCAGCAACCAGGGGCAGCTGGCCAGTGGAAATCCGGCAAGAGGCACATGACCCAGCCCCTGGTGAGTTCACCCATCCCTAGGGGAGTCTAGGTTTTGATGTGTCAGGTCATTACATGGATTTTGTAGTCTCAAGCCATCAGAAACCAAAAATACCATGTCAGAGTCAAAAGCTGGCTTCTGCATAATATTTGAAGCTGTCCAGAATATTGTTCTTGCATGTGTCTGCTTAGCTAAGATTCCATTGGATAAGCACTAATGTTTGGAAAGATTAAATGAGAATGCTGCTGGCCAAAATACACCCCCCCACACACCACACAGCTATCTTCCAAATGCAAGCCATTATTCTTACACAAGCCAGTGGGGTTGCTGATAATCACATATTGTCAGTGGTGCTGGTTTATGAAAGCATACAAAATCAGAACAGTCTTGCTAATGGAGTTGCATACATTGTACAGATGCCATGGCTAATCACTCGCTGTACCACTGGGCTACAATGCGCACTTAGAACATTCCACAGCAGTGATTAAATTGATATCATGACCAAAGCAGAATGTTTCTTAATGAATGTGAAACATTGTGGTGGAATGTTGGATCTTCCAGCTTATATCAAGCATAGGGTTTGTGGGTTTCTTTGAGTTCAAGAAGAATCTCCATGAATGGTTACAAGGAACCATGGTTTATGGAACCTGGAACAAGTGTTGTTATGTCCAAAATGAGAAACTGTAGATTAATGTTGATTTACTAACCAGGATCTGAAACTATAGTTTGACCCTGGCTCCAGATCCTGCTTAGTAAGGCACAGTTTCCAGTTTGGATGTAATGGGAAGCAACTGTGTTTTAATCCAGGTCAAAGCACACAAGCCAGCAGAAGTAAGGGGTGATGGAGGAGCATTTGGGTCCTATACTCATTCTTGGCTTCCTAACCCATAATTTATGAGGCCAGGATTGTTCTGTCTGAACTAGACTAAACTGTTGAGTAGTAGTCTAGAGGAAGTGGTAAATGAATTAAGCAGCAACACAGGAAACTCAAACATGGTGGTGGAGAGACAATAACACAAACTATTCTGCGGTACATGATGCATACCTGTTATTTGGTTTGGGAGCTGCTTGATGGTTCCATTGTAATCCAGACTGTAATTCAGTTCATATTGCTCTATAACCAGTTTGACTATTTTTAGGAAATATTTGCTCTGTAAAGTTCTTTTTCTATACATGTATCAGCCTTGACATTTATGTCCATGGATTTAAATTCAAGAGCTGAATTGACATAATTGGTCACGTTACATTCATTTTATAATTTTCCTCAGCTTTAAAATTTTAGTGTTATGTTATTTTTTAAAACAATAACTTTCTCTTTGAGTGAATTATATAACTTAATCAGTTCTGTTGCTTGTTTGAATTTATGTGCTTTATGTTCAGCTAAAATGTACCCACTTAATTTATAATTTTGTGGGTGGAAAACCTGAATTAATGATGTCCCAGAAACACAAAGCAATAATAGCATCATTTGAGTGAAATGCTGAGTATGTGGCTTTGTTTTTGCAGCTCCTTGGTAGGTATGTATACCAGGCACTGGGCCATTGGATGATGTCACAGTACCAGAGTTGTGAAGGTTTCTGCATAATTAAGACCTCATCAGGTCTTATGGTGCCTTCAGGCCTAGTCTAGTTGAAAGGCAAGCTAGAGAGTGAAACAATAAATAAAATCAAGGTGAGAATAGAAAGGCCTATGGACTGGAAACCTGGTAAGCAAGCCAATAGGGTAAAGTAACACTACTGCATGTAAACTGTCATAAGACTAAAATGGGACTTCAGAACCAATTTAGTCCATACAAGTGGAGAGACTTGGGGGAAGGGACAATTAACGGAGGATAAGAATAGACTGTGCACTGGGCAACCGGGATGGATGAACCAGTTTATTTCCTGTCCATGTCTCTTCGGCATGTGTTCACTTATAAATCATGCTGTTTCCCCATTGATCAGCATTTTTTCTTACAAAATGAATAAAAAATACATTTAAATACCTATTTTAAACGTGTTTTCCCCTTCATGGATCACTGCCTTGTTGTGGCGAAGGGGCTTGCGTAACTCAGTGAAGCCATAAGCTATGCCGTGCAGGGCCACCCAAGACGGACAGGTCATGGCAGAGAGTTCTGACAAAATGTGGTCCACTGGAGAAGGAAATGGCAACCCACTCCAGTATTCTTGCCAAGAAAACCCCATGGAACGTATCACAAGGCTAAAAGAGATGACGCTGGAAGATGAGCCCCTCAGGTCGGAAGGTAATATATTACTGGGGAAGAGCAGAGGGAATTTCCAAGTAGTGCCAGAAAGAGTGAAGCAGCTGGGCCAAAGCCGAAAGGACACTCAGCTGTGGATGTGTCTGGTGGTGAAAAGAAAATCCGATGCTGTAAAGAACTATATTGTTTAGGAACCTGGAATGTCAGATCAATGAATCAAGGTAAGCTGGAGGTGGTCAAACATGAGATGGCAAGATTGAACATCGACATCTTGGGAATCAGCGAACTAAAATGGACAGGCATGGGCGAATTTAATTCAGGTGACCATCATATCTACTATTGTGGGCAAGAATCCCTTAGAAGAAATGGAGTAGAACTCATAGTCAACAAAAGGGTGGGAAAAGCAGTACTGGGGTACAATCTTAAAAATGATAGAATGATCTCAGTACGAATCCAAGGCAAACCATTCAACATCACAGTAATTCAAGTCTATGCCCCAACCACTGATGCCGAAGAAGCTGAGGTTGATCAGTTCTATGAAGACCTACAACACCTTCTAGAACTAACACCAAAAAAAGATGTCCTCTTCATCATAGGGGATTGGAATGCTAAAGTAGGAAGTCAAGAAATCACCGGGATAACAGGCAGGCATGGCCTTGGTGTACAAAACGAAGCAGGACAAAAGCTAATAGAGTTTTGCCAAGAGAACATGCTGATCATAGCAAACACTCTTTTCCAACAGCACAAGAGGCGACTCTACACATGGACATCACCAGATGGTCAATATCGAAATCAGATTGATTATGTCCTTTGCAGCCAAAGATGGAGAAGCTCCATACAGTCAGTCAAAACAAGACCTGGAGCTGACTGTGGCTCAGATCATGAGCTGTTTCTTGCAAAATTTCATCTTAAATTGAAGAACGTCAGGAAAACCACTAAACCATTCAGGTATGACCTAAATCATATCCCTTATGAATATACAGTGGAGGTGAGGAATTGATTTCAGGGATTAGACCTGATAGACAGAGTGCCTGAGGAACTATGGACGGAGGTCCATAACATTGTTCAGGAGGCAGCAACGAAATCCATCCCAAAGAAAAAGAAATGCAAGAAAGCAAAGTGGCTGTCTGATGAAGTTTTACAAGTAGCTCACGAAAGAAGGGCAGCGAAAAGCAAGGGAGAAAGGGGAAGATATACCCAACTGAATGCAGAGTTCCAGAGAATAGCAAGGAGAGACAAGAAGGCCTTCTTAAATGAACAATGCAAAGAAATCGAGGAAAACAACAGAATGGGAAAGACTAGAGATCTCTTCAAGAAAATTGGAGATCTCAAGGGAACGTTTTGTGCAAAGACGGGCATGATAAAGGACAAAGAAGGCAGGGACCTAACAGAAGCAGATGAGATTAAGAAGAGTTGGCAAGAATACACAGAAGAACTATACAGGAAAGATCTGAATGTCCCTGATAGCCATGATAGTGAGGTCACTGAACTTGAGCCGGACATCCTAGAGAGTGAAGTCAAGTGGGCCTTAGGAAGCATTAGTAACAACAAAGCTAGCGGAGATGACAGTATTCCAGCTGAGCTATTTAAAATCCTAAAAGATGATGCTGTTAAAGTGCTGCATTCAATATGCCAACAAATCTGGAACACTCAACAGTGGCCACAAGACTGGAAAAGGTCAGTTTACATTCCAATTCCAAAGAAGGGCAATGCCAAAGAGTGTTCAAACTACCGCACAATTGCGCTCATTTCACATGCCAACAAGGTTATGCTCAAAATCCTACAAGCTAGGCTTCAGCAGTAAGCGAACCGAGAACTACCGGAAGTACAAGCTGGGTTTCGAAGAGGCAGAGGAACTAGAGATCAAATCGCCAACATTCGCTGGATCATGGAGAAAGCAAGAGAATTCCAGAAAAACGTCTATTTCTGCTTCATTGACTGCGCTAAAGCCTTTGATTGTGTGGATCACAACAAACTGTGGCAAATTCTGAAAAAGATGGGAGTACCAGACCACCTTACCTGTCTCCTGAGAAACCTGTACGAGGGTCAAGAAGCAACAGTAAGAACCAGACATGGAACAACCGATTGGTTCAAAATTGGGAAAGGAGTACGACAAGGCTGCATATTGTCACCCTGCTTATTTAACTTATATGCAGAGTACATCATGAGAAATGCCAGGTTGGATGAATCACAGGTCGGAATTAAGATTGCTGGGAGAATTATCAACAACCTCCGATATGCAGACGATACCACCCTAATGGCAGAAAGCGAAGAGGATCTCAAGAGCCTCTTGTTGAGGGTGAAAGAGGAGAGTGCAAAAGCTGGTTTGAAACTCAGCATTAAAAAAATTAAGATCATGGCATCTGGCCCTATCACTTCCTGGCATATAGAAGGGGAAGAAATGGAAGCAGTGACAGATTTTACTTTCTTGGGCTCCAAGATCACCGCAGACGGTGACTGTAGCCATGAAATTAAAAGACGCTTGCTCCTTGGGAGGAAAGCTATGGCAAACCTAGACAGCATAGTAAGAAGCAGAGACATCACCTTGCCAACAAAGGTCCGTCTAATCAAAGCTATGGTTTTCCCAGTAGTAATGTATGGTTGTGAGAGCTGGACTATAAGGAAGGCTGAGCGCCGAAGAATTGATGCTTTCAAACTGTGGTGCTGGAGAAGACTCTTACGAGTCCCCTGGACTGCAAGGAGGTCAAATCAGTCCATCCTAAAGGAAATCACCCCTGACTGCTCATTGGAAGGACAGATACTGAAGCTGAAGCTCCAATATTTTGGCCACCTAATGCGAATACTCCCTGGAAAAGACCCTGATGCTGGGAAAGACTGAAGGCAAAAGGAGAAGGGGACGGCAGGGGATGAGATGGCTAGATAGCATCACTGATGCAATGAATATGAACTTGAGCACGCTCCGGGAGAGAGCGCAGGACAGGAAGGCCTGGCGTGCTATGGTCCATGGGGTCACGAAGAGTCGGACACGACTGAACAACTGAACAACAACAAAATGTGTTTTCTCTTAAAATACATGCTGCTGAACTTTTTATCTCAGAGTGCACATTTATAATGTTGTTTATCTCAAAGCACACATTTTAAAACAACCGCATATTGATGTTTGTTTGTTTTTTGATCAAGAACTGATTTGTAGGGATGTGAGAACCCATCCCAGCTTGGGTTCTCCGAGCACCAGCCGAACTCTCCCCCCACTTGCTAGTCCTCCAGGCTGCAGTCGAGCCCCCCCCCCTTCGTGCTCGGCAAGCAGCCTTCAACTTACCTGGGCCTGTCTGTCTCTGTCCTGATCAGCAGCGCTTGTCCATGGATTTATATGCAAAATAGCACTGTGAGACTAGGGTATATGGATGATCCACAGTGCTTTTTGCATATAAGTCTATGCGGGCACATGTGCTTTGGATTAGAACTCCCATCTGGAGATGATGGGAGCTGTAGTCCAGCTCATCTGAAGGATGCCAGATTAAGGAAGGCTCCTTTATATCCTCCTCCCTTATTTCACAAGAAATTACTTGCAGAACAAAAATCAAGCCAGTTTGTTACCCTTAATTCAGATTGTCACAAATATGCCTAGGCACAGGGGGAGAGATGCATCTGAACCCTTCCTGGAGCAAATACAAAGCAATAATTTCCACTTGGACAAGGAACACTGCTATTGGAGTTATGGGTCATGGCTTCTGCCTTCTCTTCAACCCATCTCTGAAAGGGGTTCTGCCCCGCCACCTTTGTGATTAATTGTAAAAGCAAATGCTAAATCCCAGAGGCTGTTTCCCCAGAGGCTGGGACTCATCACAATTCCACACAGGCCCACCCAGGCACCATGCCAGCTTTCCCCAAGCTGTCACCTTCCCAAAGCTGCATTTAACTGAAATCAAAGCAGGTGGAGCAGAAACCATCCGGAGACATGACAGTGGAGGGTCAACTGGGCCTTTCCACAAAAGGGGCTCCCCCTGGTCACCTTTCAGAGAATGGAGCTTCCCCATGACCTCCAGCACATCACTTCAGCTCCCTCCAAAGTATCTCAAGCAGCTCACTGCTATTAAGATGTCCCTTCACTTGTCCACAGAAAAGCTGCTAAATTGCTACCTTGAGCAACTTTACATAGAAATTACCAATGATACTGTGCAAACAGCAAGGAGAATTATGGCAGAGCTGCCCTGTAATGGCATATGCCTTGTGTTTTATGCAGCTTCTTGAATAGAGATCGTCCTCAAACATTGGGGGGGGGGGCAGGGAGGAAACCAGCCAGGTATATTTTAAAAAAAATGCCAACAACTGGACAGCCTTGATAGCAAACTCTACTTCTGTTTACCTCTTCCCACCCTTCCCTTGCAACCATGTATTTCTATTCTGTACTTCTTTCTGTGTTGGCTTAAGACCTTGCAGTTGATCACCATGACTCTAGAACAGGGGAAGACAACCAGGTGCCCTCCAGATGTTTGAGCTGCAACTTCCACCAGCCTCTGTCTGCATGGCCAGTAGTCAGGGATTTGGGGAGCTGTAGTGCAAAACATCTGAAGAGCACCAACTTGCCTACCCCTGCTCTAGTCACATCCGAACAATGTAGCCAAGGCCCTATTGGTGGAAGGCACATGGCATGGGAGAGCACCAGTTCTAGCATCCATTATAAATGTACTTCACACTTGGTCCCCTAACAGCTGCTCTCTTTCTAATAACAGTTGGAGGGAATCAGGTTGCCTACCGCTGGCCTAAGAGGTTTGCTGCTCTCAGACCATGTTATTGTTAACCTATCACAAGTTCAGGACTCCTTCTTGCATGTCCTGTCCCTTCAGAATATGAATGAGTGAATGAGCGATGTTTGTGGTCACTGACATTCTCCTAACATCACTTTGAAGTTGGCTCAGGTCACCTAGTTTCCCATGTTCGATTGCACTCTTCTTCTTCTTCGTTGTATGCAAACAAAAAAAGTGTGCATTTCGAACAGGGAAGATGCACATTTTTTAAAAAAAGAGCATATCCATATGTGCATTTTTTCCACATAGAGTAATGTGTGAAAATGCACTCTTGGTGGTGGTGGTGGGGGGAATTGGCATTTTTAAAGAACACATTTTTAGAACACAAATGGAAGTTTGGGAATTTGCGAACATTTTTTGATAACATTCGGTCCTGCTTACATTTGAGATTGCAAATGGGACATGTTCACATGATCTGCAAAGATAAACAAAATTCTTGTACATTCCTACTCCAGATCCCATGTAAACATCATATCATGTCCTCGAATACATCCCCAGTATTTCATGGTGCCTCTTAAATTCCAGAGAGAAATAAAATGGAGATCCTTGCTTAAACACATCTTCTGGTCCCACTCTCTCCCTCTCCCCCACAACCTCTGATGCTCTGTTTGCAGAAGCCTTTTAATCTTCCAAATTTTGCCTGCAGCACTTTCACTGATTGCAAAATATGGACCAATGTGGGCATGTAGGTTTGTTGGGTATGAATCTAAGAAACCTGCATAGAAACACTTTCACAGCCATAAACTTCCAAGGTGGTCTTGATCAAGCATTCTTTCTCTTAGGTCTAGGTCTCACCTTAAACTTAAACTAAACAACAACATATTTGAAATGTCATTGTAAACTGTAATTGTGCATTTCTACATACGATTACACTGCAGTCAACTATATAGAAACTCTAACCTGCTGCTCAGGTAAGTGCTACCACTCCAATAAGTTGTCCACAGTTATATCAAGGAACAAGTCAAACTCCTTTTTCAGCCCCAGGCTGGAGTTATTTATACAGCCAGCTTCATATGAGGAAAACTTGTGACCCACTATACTGCAATGGGTTATGTGCTAGAAGAAAGAAGGGTCAACTGGACAGAACAGCATGTGACCTGAACCCACAATCTCCCTTGGTTTGGGGACAGACAGAACAGATGGGATTCTAAGAAAGTCACAGTTGAAGTAAGCTAATAGAAAATCCTGAAAAAGAGCTCTGGAAGGCCAAGTTGTTGGCCTGTTGTAGTCGCACAAATCCGCTCATATGCATCAGTACATGTGACAGTATGAAGAAGCCTGTGCAGCAGGATTGGCACCAACTGACTGAAATTATAGGGAGGGAGAAAAACTTATTTGAAATGATCCAAAGCCATCATAGGAGAATGAGTGGCTTCTAGTTCTTAAACCAACCAGCCAGCTAATATTTATTCCATAATACAGACAAAACCCTGCCTTCTGTCAAAGGGAAAGGAATAAATTCTTTTGCTCTAATGGTGTTTTCTTTCCAATCAATTTCCTTTCAAGCTTGATTTAAGAGGATGCCCCATCAGAACCTCAGACTGGGGGGAAAGAAAAAAAAAAACTAGGACAATCCCTCTTCCCCATGAAATGTGAAAATTATGAGCAGACAACCCTGCAGAGTTCAATCTAAATGCTGGCATTACGCCCCAAGGTTCTGCTCGGCTCCCTCTCCATTTAAGGCCCATGACTGCAGCCTTAGGACTAGCAGTGCTATGCATGAGGGCCAACACAGACATTACCTCAAATGTGTGTCTAGCAGCTTCTTCTTCTTTTTACTCTAGAGTAGTTGCAGAGTACTCACCCAATCCAGATCCTGAAAGCGCTCCCCAACCTCCCCCCTCTGTAACTCTAGAGTAAAAATGGGGAGGGGGAGTCAGAACTGCTAGACACACATTTAAAGTAATGTCTGTTTTAGCCCTGAAGCACCCGTTTTGGAGTCCTAGACTCCTAGTAGATTATGTCTGCACAACTTCTCACCCACCAAGCTGAACACAGACCACCAGCCATATATAGCAGCACAACCTGTTTTTGTAAATTGGCTGGTAATGCAAAAACAAGAGAGATGCCAAGCATGTGGAAGGCCCAAATCCTTGCCGGTGGGCTGGGTCTGGCTGGGTCACATCTTTTACAGGCACATCATACGTAACCACCCCACAAAACACATAGCATATAATTGTATCCCAACCTTCTTCTAAAGAACTGAGGGACATAGAAATGGGGCTATCCAATTTTCTTCTCACAGCAACCTTACAAGGAAGTTCACTCTGAGAGACAGAGCCTTCCTCAAATGCATGCAGTCAGCTTCATGCCTAAGCAGAGATTTAAACCCAGGTGTCCCCAAGACCAAGAAGGACAGATCCTGAAGCTGAAGCTCAAATATTTTGGCCACCTAATGCAAAGAGAAAACTCCCTGGAAAAGACCCTGATGCCGGGAAAGATTGAAGGCAAAAGGAGAAGGGGATGACAGAGGATGAGATGGCTAGATAGCATCACTGATGCAATGAATATGAACTTGAGCACACTCCAGGAGAAAGCGGAGGACAGGAAGGCCTGGCGTGGTATGGTCCATGGGGTCATGAAGAGTCGGACACGACTGAATGACTGAACAACAAATGCCAAGGTTAAGGCACTGTTCATAGCAGAGAGCTGATGTCAGCTGTGCTGATTTATAGCTGGTCGTTAATAAGCACAGCTGCGTAATTAGGTCAGCATGTTGCTTTTAAGGGAGGCCCCACACTATGACTTCCTTTTACTCTTTTGCTGCTTCCATCTGATTCTACACCATTCAGAGGGATGGATTATCTCAGGCTCTGCTTCCAGTACTTGGGGGAATTCAGGAACTGTTTGAGAGGGGCCAGGTTGCTCTTGTAATGTTTCCAAGGGAGGACTGTCAGCCAAGGCCTCCTGTTCCTTGCTTAGCTCTGGCTGGGGCCCATTGTGCTGGCTCCCCCTCCTCTTCTTCCTCAGACAAATCTTCCTCCAGGTAGGGCATGCCAATGTATATGAATGGGGTGTGGATATTTGTTTATTTATTTAGGGCATTTCTACCCCACTCTTCAGCTGAAAAAGGCTCCCGAGCGGCTTACAAAGATTAATATTAAGGCAGTCCCTGATCTCAGGCTTACAATCTAAAAGAGACTACACAAAAGGAAAAAGGATTGGAAGGGGGAGGGTAATAGAATCCTATTAATGTTTACCCAGAAGTAAGTCCCACTGTGTAAAGTAGGTCATGCACCAAGTAAGTGTGCTTAGTTTACAGCCCAAATATTTTTTTCATTCATATTATTTATGGATATGGCTTTGGCCCCACCTACCACTATCATGTTACCCCACCACACCTCTCAGAAGGCTACCTACTAGGAAATGTGGCTCTTATGCTACTCTGGTCTCCTTTGATTTCACTATGTTTTTACGTTGCAGTAGGAACAGAAATAACGGGGTGAGACACAAGATATGACATAGAATTGGGCCACAGTTATTAACTACAAAACAAACTGCAGAGAGGAAAAAACAGTGCAGGAAACAAGCTTGCTGTTTGTCTGGCAGGTTGTCCTAGCCTGCAAGACACTCGGGCCATGTCAACTCTGCTTAGAGAAAGAGGTGGATGAATATTTCCCACTTCTCCCCAGGCTACACCCAGAGATGCAGAAGGTTGCCTTCCTGGATCACCCCCACCCACCCCGATGCTTCACAGCTCCAAGTGGATGAGCCAGGATAGCCGCAAAGGTGATCCTTCCCCTGTCCAGGGCCCCATTGCCCTGAGCAACAAGTCTCGGAATTGACCAGTCATGATAAAGGAGCCTCAGGTGTTCACCAAACTGTGCACCTATCCGTGCACGTGCCTGCCAAAGTGACCAAATTATAATTAGGGATAGCTGGACTCAATAGAGTCTGTGCTCTGCCTGACCGGGAAATAACAGTTCACCTGCCTCACCGGCAACCCCATAAGCCAGATCATGTGTGAAAAATCTCAGTGCAGATGAGGGGAAAAAACTGCAACAGAGCCAGTATCTTAACAGGTAAAAAATTATAACTCGGACTCAGTGTCTGGAAAAGGATGCCTGGCTAATCCCACACTAAGACTAGGGGGTGAGCAGTGGGCAGCACTGGATATGAAGAGGCCAGAGCTGGGGGAGGAGCTGGCTTACATAAGCCTTAACTCCACCCCCAACATCAGCATGATGTGCATCCACATCCAGCGCTGTACGTCTTCACCTCCTTTTGCCCTCCAGCAAAGCCATCCCAGCCTGGCACATTCAGGCTGGGCCTTGGTGGGGTACCATTCGTCTTGGTATTCTTTGTAAAGGACAACGTGTAAGGCCATTTCTAGCCCTGAAACACTGGTGCATGTGGTACGCTGCCCATTCAGTTCTCTGTTGAACGTACCTTTCAACATTTTATCTGTATTCTGATCAATTTCTAACTTGGATCCTTTCATCTTAATGTTCAAAATATTAAGGCAAAGCAATGTACATCTATTGCCTCATTCATGCTGTTACTGTGTGCAATTGTCCTGTTGACACGTTCCAACTCAGAGGTTGCTTCATGTCAGCAGTAAGTGGTCTCTATTATTTTTCTGAGGTTTCATGGGAGCTTCTCAGTAGGAAGGAGATATATATATATAGGCCAAGATTTCCAGATATAGCTTCCAAAAGTTATTCTCCTAAATCAATATTTAGGGACATAAATAAATGGCCTGATTTTCCAAAGTTGTTAGGAGCTGCGCAGAGTGGCTGGAGGCTCATTGCTTTTGAAATTCAGGCTGCTTATTTAGATGACTTAATATAGATTCAAGAGGCTAACACTGGGTACCTATTTTTGACCATCCTGGCTGATATTATTACTAGCTAAGCTCTCTCCAAACAAAGAAGGACCTGCTACAATCCATCATAAGTATGTGACATTCCAGGAACAGCATTTTACTAAAATAGGCCAAAGACCTCATGGATAACTAGCTACACAGTTTGGCAAAGAAAGAGGGAAATGTCCTCTTAAACATGGGGCAGTCCCATTGTGTAATTCAGAGCAGGCATGCACATGGACAGCAACTCCCCCTAATGTGTAACAGGACAGCTGGGATTCGGATGACAGCAGGAAATTACAGACATGCTTTGTCCTGTCCCTAGTTCAGGAGCAGGAGGCAGTCGAGGTAAGGTCAGGTATTCTGTAGTTAGTCAATACATTGGGATAAGTCTTCCACAAACAGATCAGCATGATAAAATCAGCACGCTACCCCTTAAAAAAAAAAGTATTTAATTTCTCATTAAGCAATCAGCATCTAATTGTTACAGGAAAAGTATGATTGGCTTGCTAGGCTCATATTAGATAAAAGGTCCTTTTAAAAATAGCTAGTAAAGAAGCATTATATGATTAACTGTTATTTTAAGAAATAGTTAATCAACTGTTTATAGAACCTAACAGGTGGCTTCAAGCAATGGTTTATAATAATCTCTAACACCTTCTCCAGATGTATCTTACAGCCATCTGTAACACATGCTGCTTCTCTCTGCAACATACTTATAATAGCTATGAAATCATGCATTAACTCTTGACAAAATATTTATAAGTGGAATCTTAACATTAAGCATGACTGTTTGACTGTACAGGACTGGGATGAGAATCCTTATTATCACATGAAAACAAAAGGCCAGTTTACACACACACACAAGAGAAGCTAGCCATATTCACTCCAGCCTCAGACATCAGATATGGCTGCTATAGGCTGTACGGCCTGCTTTATATTTCTCCACACAATTCTATACATGGAAGGGATGAGTTGAGAAATTAAATGGTCAACTTGCATGTGTGAACTGGCCTTAAGTGCATACATCAAACTTTGTTATTCATCCCAGAGATATTAGTCTCCTTGTGGCATGCAACCCTATAGTTCATCACTTTGTAGTCCATGATGATCTGATACTAGAAATTCATCCTGTCAAAGCATGTTTTTAGGGTGGCCCTTACAACAATCGATGTATAGTTGCCAGTTGGGTGATTGAGACCCATAGTGATTCAGGTGTTAGTATACCGGTGTTAAGTATGTGAATTCTGGATTCAAACCCTAACTCAGCAAAGGTTCACTTGGTAGACAAGATACCATCTCTCTGGCAGTGAAGAAAGGATATTTGAGGAGAGTGATGTAGCAAGGATAAAGATAATTCCTTCCTTTTAACAGGGAATGGAATGGAGTTCTGCCTTACCCAGAATCTGGGCCAGAACCACATCTTTCCATTTAGGGTTGAAGCATTTTCAAATCAGATTACTTGTCTTCTGGCAGTTTCTAGACCCATTGCAGACAGACATGAAAACTAAGCATAACCTGGCCGGAAAGGTCCCCCAGCCATGCTAGATCTTGCTTTGCTTCCTCTGATGCCTCCAGCTCATTGAGGGGGTGTTAGTATGGCCACCTCTTCAGTGTGAAGGAGGCCTTGGGCATGTGTGAGAGGCCTAGTCATGCTGGAAAGCTGCTCCAAATATGCCCACAGTACACTGCAGAGTCCATGATAAATGTCACTATCCACTCCACAATTTGGTGAAGCAGAATGGGATTCATTCCATTCTCCACCAAAAGCATGATTCCACTTATTCCTACTTTTACTAGGTCTTAAAACTAGAATGGTCCAGCCTCCACCATCCTTGTGCCCACCTGATGTTTTGGACTAGAGCTCCCAGAACTAACCATTAGCCATGCTGACTAGGGCTGATAGGAGTTGTAGTCCAAAACATCTCCAGGACACCAGGTTGGGGAAGGATACAAACCAACAATGAAAGAAAGGAGACTGGCCTACCTCTTTCTGTCTTTAAAATGAACTCTGCAGATACTCATGCTCTTTTATTCTATGCATGCACATCTAGGGATGTTGGAGAAATCCACAATGGAATCCAATGAATATGGATTCCACACCAGAACGGCTTTTCCTGAGTTGCACAGATTCTCTTGACTTGCGGTCCAGTTTTTTTTACTTTCCAGAATTCGATGCAAATTTAGTTGTAGAAAAATATGTAAAATAAACAACACTGGCCAGAAATATGCATTTCCCCCATAGGCCAAAGCTTATGAAAATGTGCATTTTGAAGGGGATTTGCGCATTTGGGGGGACTTGCGCATTTCGCAAGTGCAAATTTGTGCAAATGTGAATTTGCACAAATTCAGGAAATTTAAAAAAAAAATCTGTTTCTGTCCATGAGTAGACAATGGAATGAAAGGTACCTGACAACTCATGAAACACAGACAGAATGGATTTCACAAAATCCATGTGTCCCTACGTGCATCAAATACATTTTACACACTTAATTTGAAAATGGCATGTCCCCACGCTGCTGTAGGCCTTACCACACATACTCTGAACTCTCTGGTGTACAGAGGAGCCAATAACATGATCCATTTCTCATTACAGTGTCTCCACCCTCTAGTTTATGTGCTGCTGTGTAGGGATGGAGAAAGCTGTCAATTTTGCTTTCTCTCAGTCTCTCATCTTTTCTAATTTTAAATTCATTTCCTCCAAAACTTTCAGAATTTTTCCAATGGCAAATTTGGTTCATTCTAAATTTTGAGATTTTTTAAAGTTTGTATCAGAATCTGTACACATTTTTGTGCACATTTTTCTAAATATATGCATTTTTATACACAAATCTGCCTAATATGCTCATATTTTACAAGCAATAATGTTTTTTTTACATTATCTTCACTAATATGCACATTTTTGTGTGCACCTTCCCCTAATATGCACATTTTTGCATGTGTCATTTTTTTCTTCTTTTTTTAATCAGAGAATGCCATTCCAAAATTTGGAGAAGTGTGAATTTTGAAGGATTGTTGAGTTTCAGTTCATGTCTTGGTTCAAATGTGTGAAAGTAGGTAGGTTTGCATTAAAATGCAAATCAAACACATGAACTGAGGAATCCATTCCAGATTCATTGATCCAGCAAACCTTTATAAAGCAAAATATAGCATTCTGGCAATCACTCCTTTTTCTGGCAGTGCTTTTACATAATTATTTCACAGTGTATTTTCTAGTAAGTTATGGAGAGAAAACGGTGTAGGCAACAGTTTTGGCAGTGCTTTGTTCCGTTGTGTGGTAGGTTCATATACTATCACCTAGCTGGGTTTAAACCAGCCCAGCAGGTCTGGCCCAAGATACTTTGCTGCCTGACGTAGGGCAGCAAATGGTTCTCCCTGCCTCCAAGGGATGGTGCACAGTAGCCAAGGCTGATCAAGTTATTTAGGCACCTGGGGTAGTATTCAATGGTGTCATTCCACAAACTCATATAGCATGAGTGGAACTCTGTCAAAACTTTCCATTGCACATCACGCTTGGGCAAGTGGTTGCAAATGCATAATGTGCAACTGGTTGCCCAACCACGCTTTTGCAAACATAGCTTTAGTCGGATTCTCCTCTTGCACATAGTTTGGACACTAGTTTCTGGTAGCACAACGTCTTTTGCACTAGCAGAATGATACAGTTGGATACTGCCTGTGAACTAGAAAATCCCACAAATGCTTCTTCTCCACCTTAGCGGTAACCCCACCTCACAAACTTTTCCAGCTGCACTGGCTGCCAGTACATTTCCAGGCCCGATTCAACGTGCTGGTATTAACATTCAAAGCCCTTAATGGCTTGGGGCCAGGTTATCTGAAGGATCGCCTCCTCCCTTATGTGCCTGCCCGGACCTTAAGATCATCCTCTCGTGGACTCGCCAGGTATGTTGTCTCCCAGGAGGACGGATTAGACTGAAAGGTTGCCTGCACTCATAAAGCCCACTGACAGGTATCCCTTTCTTCTCATCCATGTGGGAACAAATGATACTGCCAAGCGGAGCTATGAAGAAATCACGTCAGACTTTGAAGCTTTGGGAAGGAAACTCAAGAATTTTGGGGCTCAGATAGTTTTCTCATCCATACTTCCAGTAGTTAGAAGAGGGATAGAAAGGGAACGAAAAATACTCAGGGTGAGTGACTGGCTACGAAGGTGGTGCCGACGAGAGAGATTTGGATTCTGGGACCACGCACTATACTTTCTGGAAGATGGGCTGTTGGCAAGGGATGGGTTGCACCTCACAAAGGATGGGAAGAATGTGTTTGGCCACAGCATGAAGAACTTCATCAGGAGGGCTTTAAACTGAATCCTACGGGGAAGGGAGATGTAATGTTGGGGGTAACAATGGACGTAGGCGCATGCACCGCAATGGAGATAACAGCTCTAATAGCGCCCAATAATAGTCTTCAGACACATGTAGGAAGAAAGCCAGACTATGAAGCACATGGTCTTCAATGTCTATATACTAATGCCCAGAGTATGGGAAACAAATAGAACAAACTTGAAGTCTTAATACAAGAGGGAAATTATGACTTGATAGGTATAAGTGAGACTTGGTGGGATGACTTTCCTGACTGGAATACAGCAATTGAAGGATATCACTTGTTCAAAAAGAACAGGAGGAACAGAAAGGGAGGTGGGGTTGCACTGTATGTGAAAAATACACATCTCTGCACAGAAATACAGGAGGATGAGCTTGGTAGCCCCATCAAGAGCATCTGGATCAAAATAAATGGAGCAAAGAGTAAAAGGAACCTGATGGTCAGAGTCTACTACCGGGCGGCCACACAATCAAGGAGAAGACGAGGATGAAACTTTTGAAAAGCAAACAGCCAATGTTTTAAGGAAGCATGATGTAGTAGTAATGGGGAACTTCAATTTCCCTGATATTTGTTGGGAGACAAATTCTGCAAAACATGGCCCCTCCAGGAAATTCCTGACTTGTGTGGCAGATAACTTCCTGCTACAGAAAGTAGAGGAAGGAACTAGAGGATCAACTATCCTTGACTTCATCCTAACCAACAGAGATGACTTAGTGGATAAAATAGCAGTTACAGGAACTCTGGGGGAAAGCAACCATGTTGTACTTGAATTCTTGGTTCTAAGTGAAGCAAAAGCCGAGGGTAGTCAAACGCGTACCCTGGATTTTAGGAAAGCTGATTTTAATAAACTCAGAACAATGATCAATAAGGTCCCATGGCAAGCGACGCTAATGAGAAAAGGAGTTCAAGATGGGTGGGAGTTTTTAAAAAAGAAAATTCTCAAGGAACAATTACAAACAATTAGGGATGGCGGAGAATTTATCCCCGAAACTTTGGGGGGCCGAGCGCCAAAGTGTTCGGCCCCCCGAACATGTTTTGGGGAGAAATCCTCCGAACCCCCCCCCGCCCCCCCCCCGGGATGGGACTTACCTTCACCGAATGTCCCTCCTGGCGGCGGGTCCGGCCGGTGGTTTGGCGGGTGTTCGAGTGGGGCGGGAGCGGCAGCCGGTCTTTTGACCGGCTGCAGCCGCCACCATTGCAATAAAAGAAAAAAAAAAGCCCCCTGATAGGCTACGTGACGATTAACGTAGCCTATCACGGCTAGATTTGCAAAGTCAGCCGTGATAGGCTACGTCAATCGTCACATAGCCTATCACGGGTGACTTTAAAAAAAAAAAAAAAGCGCGTACGGATAATGGCGGCCCCCATAGGGAGCCGCCATTCGCGTTCCTTATTTGGTCGCTGTAGTCTACGTAAAGATTTACGTAGACTACGGAGAAAATAAGGGCAACGCTCTTTGCGTTGCCCTTATTTTCGCCGTAGTCTACGTAAATCTTTACGTAGACTACAGCGACCAAATAAGGAACGCGAATGGCGGCTCCCTATGGGGGCCGCCATTAGCGTACGCGCTTTTTTTTTTTAAAGTCACCCGTGATAGGCTACGTGATGATTGACGTAGCCTATCACGGCTGACTTTGCAAATCTAGCCATGATAGGCTACGTTAATCGTCACGTAGCCTATCAGGGGGCGTTTGTTTTTGTTTTTTTAAACTTTGGCGTTCGCGGCCGGGCGAGGCGGGAAGCCTCCTCCCCGGCCTGAATTTCGACCTGGGCGAGGCGGGAAGCCTCCCCCCCAGCCTGAATTTCGGCCGGGGCGAGGCGGGAAGCCTCCCCCCCCAGCCTGAACTTCGCGGGGGGAGCAGCGAAGCGCCTCCCCCCCACCGCAAACAAGCTTCGGCGAAAGGTAAGGGACTTTCGTCCACCCCTACAAACAATTCCAACAAGAAGAAAAGGTGGAAGACAACAGAGGAAGCCAATGTGGGTTCACAAAAAGCTTAGAGATGACTTGAAAACAAAAAAGGACACATATAGGAAGTGGAAAGAAGGCCAAGTAACAAAGGAAGAGTACAGGCAGGTAGCCCAGAATTGCAGGGATGGCATCAGGAAGGCTAAAGCTGAGAATGAGCTGAGGTTAGCGAGGGATGCTAAAAACAACAAAAAGGCTTACTTCAGCTACGTGCATAGAAAAAGGCAGAGGAAAGAAATGGTTGTTCAGCTATTACATAAGGATGGCAAAACAATAACAGATGACAAAGAAAAGGCAGAAGTGCTCAATTCTTACTTTGGCTCAGTCTTCTCCCAAAAGAGGGTCTATGACCCCCCCCTGGCAAAGGCGAAGTACAGGCTGACGGGGCAGAACTGCAGCTTGAGATCGATAGGCATATGGTCAAGGAACACCTAATTACTTTGAATGAGTTCAAATCTCCAGGGCCAGATGAACTGCATCCTAGAGTAATAAAGGAACTGGCAGAAGAACTCTCAGAACCACTGTCTATTCTCTTTGAGAAATCATGGAGGACAGGGGAAGTGCCAGATGACTGGAGGAGGGCTAATGTTGTCCCTATCTTCAAAAAGGGTAAAAAGGAGGAACCTGGGAACTACAGACCAGTCAGTCTGACATCAATCCCTGGGAAAATTCTGGAGCACATGATAAAGCAATCCATCTGTAAGCACCTTGAAAACAATGCAGTGATTACTCAAAGCCAACATGGATTTGTCAAGAACAAGTCCTGCCAGACAAATCTGATCTCATTTTTTGATCAAGTAACCTCCCTTGTGGACGGTGGGAATGCTGTAGACATAATATACCTCGACTTCAGCAAAGCTTTCAACAAAGTGTCCTATGATGTCCTGATGAGCAAACTAGCTCAAAGTAGGCTAGATGAAACAACAATCCGGTGGATCCACAGTCGGCTACAGAATCGGACTCAAAAAATGCTTATCAATGGGACCTTCTCAAACTGGGGAGAGGTAACGAGTGGGGTACCGCAGGGCTCAGTCCTGGGCCCAGTGCTCTTCAACATTTTGATTAATGACTTGGAGGAGGAGGTGCAGGGAATGCTGATCAAATCTGCAGATGACACAGAATTGGGCGGGATAGCTAATACTTTGGAAGACAGAAACAAAATTCAAAGTGATCTTGATAGACTGGAGCGCTGGGCAGAAAACAACAGAATGAAATTTCATAGGGATAAATGCCAAGTTCTGCACCCAGGGAAAAGAAACCAAATGCACAGTTACAAGATGGGGGATACGTGGCTCAACAACACTACAAGCGAGAAGGATCTTGGAACTGTTGTCAATCACAAGCTGAATATGAGCCAGCAATGTGATATGGCTGCAAAAAAGGCCAATGCTGTTTTGGGCTGCATTAATAGAAGCATAGCTTCCAAATCCTGGGAAGTACTAGTTCCCCTCTACTCAGCATTGGTTAGGCCTCATCTGGAGTACTGTGTCCAGTTCTGGGCACCACATTTTAAGAAGGATGCAGACAAACTGGAGAGGGTTCAGAGGAGGGCAACAAAGATGATCAGGGGACTGGAAATAAAGCCCTATGAAGAGAGACTGAAAGAACTGGGCATGTTTAGCCTTGAGAAGAGAAGACTGAGGGGAGATATGATAGCACTCTTCAAGTACTTGAAAGGTTGTCACAGAGAAGAAGGCCAGGAGTGCAGGACACGGAATAATGGGCTGAAGTTACAGGAAGCCAGATTCCGGCAGAACATCAGGAAAAACGTCCTGACTGTTAGAGCAATATGACAATGGAACCAATTACCTAGGGAGGGGGTGGGCTCTCCCACACCGGAAGCATTCAAGACGAGGCTGGACAGCCATCTGTCAGGGATGCTCTGACTTGGATTCCTGCACTGAGCAGGGGGTTGGACTCGATGGTCTTGTAGGCCCCTTCCAACCCTACTATTTTATGATTCTATGATTCCTCAGTGGCTTTTCTCCATGAGCCCCTGCCAAAGGAAGTGAGGCAGGTGGCTACTAGGAGGAGGGCCTTTTCTGCTGAGGCACCCCGGCTGTGGAATGAGTTCCCTAGTGAGGTTCGCCTGGCACCTACATACATTGTATTCCTTCCAGCACCAGGTGAAGACCTTTTTATTTTCCCAGGCATTTTAGCTCTTTAGACTTTTAGCTTTGCTGTTTTAAATCTGTATTTTAAATCCCTGTACCGCTGCTAGGTTTTATTCTGGCTTTATTCTGGTTGTATTGTTTACTGTGGTTTAAATGTTTTATATATTTTGTATTGTTTTATTGTGTGCCCTTTGGTTTTAATTTTTGTGAACCGCCCAGAGAGCTTCGGCTATTGGGTGGTATAGAAATGAAATAAATACATACATAAATAAAATGATAAGTTAAAGAACTTACAATTTGCTGACCTTTCATGACACCCCAAATCAGCTGCCTGAGGCAACCATCTTACTCTGTTTAATTACAGGGCCAGCCCTGAGCAAGATGGTTTGTCTCCCAGCTGTGTCTGCCTTCCTATCCCACAGCTCAACCATAACAACAGGCAACGGAAGGAACAATTGGTTAAATTGGCATACCTTTTAAAACTCAGTAGGGAGAGATGCTAAGCCTAGGTAGGGTATACAAGGAGTTTGTGTAGTGCTACAAACTGCTCTGATTCATGCCTCTGGAGTGGATAAACAGAGTTTGTCTGGTTCCACAGCTGTCAGTCTTCAGAGAAAAATCCATCCATGAAACTTGGCAGTACTGCAGTCTATGAGTTCCCCTGGAGCATTTATTTGCATAGTAAAACTACTCCTGGAATTGTGCAGTAGTACTTATGTCTGAGGTTAATACCTCAATCCCATAAATCTGTGTGCGTGAGCACACACAGATACACTGAGAATATTAGCACAAATATTTTTTTTCCAGGATGCTATGTGTGATCTATGAAGGCAAGCTGGGGTGGGGGCACTAATAAGTCACAGACCTCCACATCTTTCAAACTCTTGGCTTTTAGTGAGTGAAGGAAGTGCTGATTGTCCCCAGAGGCTTTCCCCCATCAGCTCTAGAGCTCCATATTTATGAAGCTCATGTTCTCCTTTCATTAGCTCTTATCACTCTTTCTGTGTTGCTGCAAGTACCTCTTTCTCCATTGTTAAGGGAGCCATACAGTAGATAGTGTCAGTCATGGTTTTTGACTGTAATGAATTAATGGGTATTTTGCCCCTCCTTCCTATTGTCTTCTTGCACACTTTTGCAAACTGATACTTGAATGAAAATAAATTTTACACATGAAACAAGAGCAATTCTTCTGTTATTTTCTGCAGAGGACTTTCCTGTTAAAGCAATATATCCCAGTGGGGAAACCAGAGAAGAGAACAGATCATGAGAGTCTGCAGGAAAGCTACTGGAAGTAGGGATGTACGAAATGACATACCTGTTTCATTTCCTGACATCCACGGTAGGGGGGAGGCGCTCCATCCCTCCCCCCGAAATCCTTACCGACCGGCTCCGCTCCGTGGCGACTCCACGGAGCCACTGGCCGGGGCCTCCTGCAGCGACATCCGGCCACTGCTGGGCTGCATAGGGATGCAAATGGCAGCCGCCGTAGCCGCCACCATTTGCATCCCTTTTTTTCGCCATGATAGGCTACGTAAATATTTATGTAGCCTATCATGGCAAAAAAAAGGGAACACAAATGGGGGTGGCTATGGCAGCCGCCATTTGCGTTCCCTTTTTTTCCCCGTGATATGCTACATAAATATTTACGTAGCCTATCACGGCCTCTGCAAGGACACAAATGGTATCCCTGCATTAGCTGTGATAGGCTACGTAAGTATTTACGTAGCCTATCACGGGAAAAATCGTGAAGCAAGCGAATGGCGGCCGCAGACGCAGCCACCATTTGCAAAGCAGCGCGAACGGCACCAGGTAGGTGCTCCGTTTTGTGTGCCTTTCATGGGGTGGTGGGGCGGGGGGGCTTCATTCCACCATGGATTTCGGGGGGGGGGGCAAATGCACTGGCATTCGGCCTCACTGAGATCCGTGGTGGAATTCTCTGCCATCCCTAACTGGAAGTTGCAATGGCATCAAGTTATTGACACTGCGTTTACAAACTGAAAACCAGGACCAAAAAGTGTGTAGTAGGCCAAGTAGCACACACCCTTATTCACGTTCAGTCAATATTGTATGGTTATTATGTAATAATATATTTTATCTGACAGCATGGGATAGATAACATGAAATTTCATATTGAAAGCCTGCCAAAATCAAAACAATTGTAACCTATACATCAAAAATGCCTAAATTCACATTTGGAGGTGAAAATGCCATATGCAAATTTGGATTTTTTGAATATTGGCAAATATTGGGCAGTATCTAAAGTTATGCAATGTTACGTAGCCTATCACGGTAAAGAGCAGGGACGCAAATGGCATCCACTACACCATTTTTATCGTGATAGGCTATGTAAAGATTTACGTAGCCTATCACGGTAAAGTACAGGACGCAAATGGCGCCCACTGTGCCGGACGCCATTCGTGGATCCACTACGCCATTTCCGGACACCGTTCGCAGATCTGCTACTTTGCATCCGCAGTCTGGTGATACGGCCATGGCGGCCATATCGCTGGGTCTTCGGAGCCAGCGGCAGGGAGGATCCGCTGGCGAGGACTTCGCTCTGGAAGTCAAGGAAGGAGATCCGATCCTCCACGGACTTTGAGGGGATTCTATTGAATCCGGCCTCATTGGGGTCCGTGGAGGATTCCTCCAACATCCCTAGCTGAACTTGATTCCTAAGCAAGGACTGAGGGAAGGTGACTCAGGAGAAACTCAGACTATATTCTTATACCCACTTACCTGGAGGTAAACCCCATTGAACTCAATGGAACTTACTTCTGAGTAGACAGTTATAGGATTGTGAAGTAAGGCAGGGTCAGTTGCCAGTCTATCAGATCAAAAATAAGTTCAAAATTACCTATACATTAGGTGTGGTACCACTGTAGTGCAAGGAACTCTCTGGAGTTCTAGAGATCTAAAGAAGGAAACATCCATTACATTCTATGGAGATCTTATATTATGGAATGAGTGACATCATATTTACAGGGGTAGGGAACTTGTTGACCTCCAGATGTTTTAGACTATAATTCCCATAAACTGCAGTCAGCAAGGCCAGTGGTCAGGGATTTTGGGAGTTGTAGTCCAAAACTTCTAGAGGCCACTCTATTGTCTACCCCTATTCTAAAGGATGGATGAGAGAGACAAATGGATGTAGTGAGACTTGAATAATAGGCACAATTTCAGGTATGCACACATCGCAGATTGCCTGCTCATTTCTGAAGAGGTGTGTGGGAAAACACATGCTGTGTCTCACAAACCCTTAACATTAATTCTAAGACCACTACTTGCAGAGCAGTACTCTACGGTGAATTCTCTTAAAATACCAAAACAAAAAGGCCTCTTTTCCTCCTGTAATTTCATCCCTTTCTAGGGAGAAAACCAGGAGATGTGATTTGGCTGTTTGTTGTCTTTTTTAGCTGTCTAATCAGGTACTGCATTTCATAAAATATTTAGTGCAATAAAGACTAAGAGTATCTGACAGACTAAGGCAGATTGAAAATGTCTTAATCATTCTGACCTTTACCACAAATTTATCTCCCTGACGGAAAATGCAGCTGACCTTTTCTAGTCACAGATAGCAGGGCTCATTGTGGGATTCCACTTAACCAGACCTTTGAAAACAGTGGCCAGTGAGAGTGACCCACATCACTCCGGCATGGACTGAGAGGATGGAAAACTTTCTCTCATCTTAAATAACTTTCAGCGGTGATGGACTGTTTCAGTAAACTACACATTTTCAGTAAGCGAACACTCCAAGGAGTTTTTAGATTCTGAAGTTCTACTTTATGGTTCAATTGAAAGCGGGGGGGGGGGGGTAGAATATTTTCCTCTAGAAATCAATTCTCTAGACCTGGAAAAAGGACTGACCAGGCCAACTTTGGAGCTACTGAGTAGGTATAGTGACTAGGAATGGCACGGGTACCCAATTCCATCCAGAAATCTGGTAGAACCCCCACACACACACCCCTGAGCCCTGCTTGCTGAGCCCCTGCGCCCCCAGTCACCCCCTGCCTGTGCTTGGTGAGCAACCATATTCACCCCAGTGGCCTCGTTGAGCTCCATGGACACCATTTTTAAAAAAATAAAATGGTGATCACAGTAATGTGCATATTTGTGTGTGTGCGAAAATGTGCATTTTTGCAAATACACATATTTGCGGGTGTATGGAAATGCATATTTTTGCAAAATGCACATTTTTGCACATATGCAAATATGTGCATTTTTGCGATTGCCATTTTATTTTTCAAAAAATGGTGACCGTGGAGCTCAATGAGGCCGCCAGGGTGAGTATGGGTTACTGTCCGAGCATGGGAAGGTCTTGAGAATGGTCCAGGGACCAGTGAGTGGGGGCAGGGGTTGGGCGGGCACCCAGAGAACCCAGACGGGGGTGAGTTGGCACATCCCTAATAGTGACAGTGGAGTAAGCACCCAGCAATTAGTTAACTCAGAATCAGGGACCCACCTTTGTGCCTAGATGCCATGGTAGCTGAGAGTGCCCCTCCATCCAGCTACAAACTGCCTCTGCTGATGCTATCTGAGGTAGAGGAAACTGCAGCCCTCCCATTGTGCTTCAATTGAGCTCCGTGACCTGCTAAATTACTATCTGTTGAACTTTCTAGTTAAGATTCTGAGTTTGTTTGACTTCCTCCTCCTTCCCAACTGCCTTCTCCTTTTGTGTCATGTCTTTTAGATTGCAAATCTGCAGACAGAAACTGGCTTATTTCTGATCTTGTAAGCTGCTCTGAGAGCCTTTTGGCTGAAAAACTTGTTTAAAATGCTTTAAATTAGGGCTGTGCACCGCTTAGGCCCGAGGCCCAAACCCTGGGTCGAAGCGGGCTGCTTTGGGTCACTTTGTGACCCTTCTGAGGTGAAACGGAGGGGGCATGAAGTGACCCAGAGTGGGTTGGGGGCTCTCCAAAGCACTCGGTGTGCTTTGGAGCTTCGCCCCCCTGGCCCAGCCCCCCTGGCACCTCTAGGTCCTTACCTGAGCCACTTTCTCTGCCGCCATCCTCACCACCACCATCCTCACCATGGCTGCTGTCCTCGCCACCGCTACTACCATCCTCACCACCGCCGCTGTCCTCACCACTGCCATCACCGTCCCAACTGCTGCTGTCCTCACTGCCTTCTCCATCACCACCAACTGCTGAGGCCTGGGTGCGCACGTCAACTCTTACTGCAGGGAGTTGCCATTTTTAAAATAACCTCCAGGAAGTTCCAGGAGAAGTTCCATTTTAAAGATGGTGGCTCCCTGCAGTAAGAGTCGCCGCAAGCATCCAGGCCTCAGCAGGTGGTGGCGGCGAGGACAGCAGCGGTGAGGACAGTGGCAGTGGCAAGGGTGATGGCGAAGGTGGTGGCAGTGGCGGCGAGTACAACAACAGCGGAGGAGGTGGTGGCAGCAAGGTAAGGGGGCTTGCGAGTGGGCATCAGGGGGGGATCCAAAGTGGGGTTTGACATCCGAATCCCGCTTTGGGTTTGGGGCCAAGTCAGGTTGGAGGCCCCCCAAATCTGCCCAAGCCAAATTGGGCCTGCCTCGGAAGCTGCAAAGCTTCCAAGTCAGATCGGGGGGTCCCTGCACAGCCCTACTTTAAAACATGAAGGGGTGTGTGTGGATGGCTGTGAGTGGGATGTTTGTGATTGTGCATGCTTGTAAATGGGGGAGAGTAGGGTGGGAGTGAGAGAAGGGGGTGGCAAAAAGAGAGAGAAAGCAAAGAGGTGCCCCACCCACTTCTGGCTCTGGCTCTGTTCATTGCCATCTGAGAGATTGTAGCCATTTCTTCCTGATTAGCTTTTAATTTGTGCTATTTCTGTTTTCTTCCTGCCAGAAACCCACATTCTTTGAGTCACTGAGAACTCAGCTAAAGCAGAGGACTCAGGAGAGGTGATGGGGGGGGGGGAATGGGAAAAAAAGAAAATACATTTCTTTTCTTTAAGGTACTCTTCAGGTTCTCCAGGACTGGAAGCAAATTCTTCATTGACATCTTTAAAATAACTAATCGCTCGTCAGAAGCTGTACTGTTGTTAGGTGAATTTTACAAAGAACTTCCATTCTGTAGAACTTCGTATGGTTGTCCTAGTTCTTTATCCAGCACAACATTTCAAGGAAAATGTTCAACATGTAAGTGACATGTACATTTAATTTTTCAGAACACCCAGACCCAAAGAAATCCTGATTGCATTTGGGATGCAATCTTATACCCACTGTCCTTGGAGCAAGCCCCATTGGACTCAGTGGAGCTTACTTTAGATTATACTTGTACAGCATCATACTGTTAGTAAATAACAACCCACACCCCGCACATTCAAAATAATAATAAACAAGTTGTTACTGGTGTGTATTACTGAGACCTGGGTGGATGAGTTGGGTGGGGTGGATCTGTCTCAGCTTTGTCCAGCTGGGTACTCAGTGCAGCACCAACCTAGATTGGAGGGGCGGGGGGGAGGAGTTGCTGTCATCCATAAGGATTCCATCTCCCTCATGAGGAAACCCATCCATCCTAGCACCAGTTTTGAGGGTCTGTACCTTGTGTTGGGCCAAAGAGACAGAACAGGTATGCTGCTGGTGTTCCACCCATGCCGCTGCCCAGCAGTCTCCCTGCCTGAGCTGGCTGAGATGGTCTCGGAGGTGGTGCTGGAGACCCCTAGGCAGTGGTTCTGAGGGACTTCCATGCCAAGGCTATCCTGACAGGCCTGTTCGGGACTTCATGGCAACCATGACAACCATGGGGCTGTCTCAGTACATCACTGGCCCAACACATGTGGCAGGACATACCCTGGACCTGGTTTTTGCTGTTGGACGGATGAGGGATGATCTGGTTTGGGGCGGGGTGTGTGTGTGTCAGCAATGCTGTTGTCATGGTCAGGTCATTTCCTTGTGAAGTTTGGTTTGGCGGTAGCAGATCCTCCCTGCAGGGGTGGAGAACTGATTAAGATTGTCCACCCCCAGAGACTTATGGAATCCAATGGATTCCTGAATGCTCTGGGGGATTTTCTGGCTGATAGGACTGCCAATTCGGTTAAGGCCTTGGTCTCACTATGGAATGGTGTGATGGGATGGGCCATCGATACAATTGCTCCCAAGCACCCCCTCTGGTGCTGTGGAGCCCATAATTCACCTTGGTTTACAGAAGATCTAGGGATGTAAGAACTCACTCTAGTTCGGGTTCTCCAGGCACTCGCCGAAGCAGCACCCCTGCTCGCACCCCCCGAACCTGTGCACGAGTCACCCACTAGTTCGGTGAATTTCCCCAGCGCTCACTGCAAACCCGTTTGGTGAGCGCTGCCATTTTCGCGTCTTTGATTTCTGCATAAAACAGGAAATTTAAAAAATGTGCATATTCAAATATGCGCATTTTGGAGCTGGAAAGCTAAATAAGCACAATATTAGAGGGATTATAAAGTCAGAGGGAGTGCTACCATGCTGATCTTCCTGGATCTCTCAGTGGCTTTTGACACCATTGATCATGGTGTCTTACTGGATTGGTGCTGCGGGATGGGAGTTGGGGGCACTGTGCTAAAGTGGTTCCACTCCTATCTGCAGAGCTGATTCCAGAGACTGGTATTGGGGGATTACTGTTCTACCCCATGGCTATTAAGCTGCAGGGTGTCACATGGTTCTATTCTATCCCCCATGCTGTTCAACATCTATATGAAGCCATTGGGAGAGGTCATTAGGAGTCTGGGGGTGGGGTGTCACCAGTACGCTGGTGGGAGAGGGCCTTCTCTGCAGTGGCATCCTGGTTGTGGAATGCCCTCCCCTTTGAGGCCTGATTGGTGCAGACATTGGTCTCACTTCGGCACCAAGTAAAAACATGGCTTTTCACCAAAGCCTTTGAGGGCTAATTGAACTCCCTAAAGTTGCAGACTGTTTTAACTGTTTTACTGTTTTAGATTTTAAGTGGTATTAGCTTGTTTAATGGTTTAATATGTTTTTAGCTGTTTTAATTATGTATTGCTTTATACTGTTTAAATTGATTTCATCTGTATGCCACCCAGAGATCTTAACGATATATAGGGCAGGATACAAATGTTTTAAAGAAAATACATACATACATACATACATACTGTGGTACTCAGACACTGAGGTTTGGGAGGGAGTTCTACGGTTTCGGGAAACCATCTAAATACCTCTCAAAATGTACTTCATGTAGAGATGTATGGATTTTGTTATATCTGTTCTATCTGCATTTCACAAATTAGCAGGCATGTTTTGTTCCATCATCTGGTCATTGATGGAATCGGATTTTTTAGGAATGTATGAGAATTTCGTTCCACTTGCACTAATGTAAATTAGTGCTAATGCACACTCGCATTAGTGCAAGTGCACATTTGCGCATATCCCCCCAAGTTTTTAAAAACTGGTCTGCAAAGCTGCAGAATCTGCCCAACTCAGAAAAAGCTAGTCCGCTGTGGAATCTGCAGATCAGATTAATACAAATCTGAACTCATTTGAATTCATTGAGCATTTCTCTGTCATCCCTAATTTCGTAAGGACATAAGAAGAGCCGTGCTGCAGACCATGCCTTCATCTAGTCCAGCATTCTGTTCACACAGTGGCCAACCAGCTGTCAACTGAAAGCCACAAGCAGGACATGAATGCAACAGCACCCTCCCACCCATGTTCCCCAGCAACTGGTGTACTGCCTCTGGTACTGGCGGCAGTACACAGCCATCAGGACTAGTAGCCATTGATAGCCTTCTCCTCCAGGAATTTGTCCAACCCCCTTTTAAAGCCATCCAAATTGGTGGCCATCACTACACATTGTGCTAGCAAATTCCATAATTGAACTATGTGCTATGTGAAGGAGTCATTTCTTTTATCTGTCCTGAATCCCCCACCAATCAGCTTCATAGGATGACCCTGAGTCCTAGTATTATGAGAGAGGAAGAAATATGTCTCCCTATCCACTTTCTCTACGCCATGCATAATTTTGTACACCTCTATCATGTCTCCCCTTACTCACCATTTTTCTAAGCTAAACAATCCCAGCTATTGTAATATTTCCTCATCGGTGAGTTGCTCCAGCCCCTTGATAATTTTTGTTGCTTTTTTTCTGGACTTTGTCCAACTCTACAATATCCTTTTTGAGGTGCAGTGATTAGAAATGTACTGAGTATTCAAAGTGTGGTCACACCATACATTTGTATAAGGACAGTATAATATTGGCAGTTTCATTTTCAGTTTCTTTCTAATTAGGCCTAACATGGAGTTTGCCTTTATCACAGCAGCTGCACACTGGGTTAACATTTTCATCGAGCTGTTCCCCACAAATCTCATTGTTGGTCAGTTACTGGTAGCTCAGATCCCATCAGCTTATATCTGAAGTTCAGATTTGTCCTTCTATATGTTTATTGATTATATCTTAAATAATGTCTTAACTAGGGCTGTGTATGGACCCCCTGGTCCAACTTGGAAGCCACTTTGGGGCTTCCAAGATGGGCCTGATTCAGCTCAGGCTGATCCAGGGGCCCCTGACCCGCCTCGGCCTACAAAGCCAAAGTGGGATGCGGACGTCCAAATTCCACTTCAGCCCCTGCCCCAACATGCTGCCCAGCCCCCAGCTCCTTATTTGGGCCCTTGTTCTTTGGGGGGCATCACCACCAGGGGAGCCACCTCTGCCACTGCTGCTGGGGGAGCCACTGGGGAAGGAACTGCCAGGAAAACCACTGCCTGTCACAGCCCGCCAACAGGCACGAGGGCAGGAGTCTCCCGCCAACTGCACTCTCTCCCTTCCTTGGAAGAAGGGGAGGGCACCCAGCTGGAGGCCAACTCCTGCCTCTGCTCAAGTCTTCACAGGTTCCTTGCTTGCATGGAGCCCGTGAAGGCTTGAGCGAAGCCAGAGGTGGCAGCTTGCAATGAGGGTGAGCTATCGCCGTTGCTGCTTGGGGAGCCATTGCCACTGCCAGCTCCTAGGCCCTCAGGATGTGTGCTGGCAGCCATCTTGTCCCAGGGAATGGGGGGAGCCATTTTAAAAATGGCAACTCTCTACATTTCTGGAAATACAGGGAGTCACCATTTTAAAAATGGCTCCTCCCATACCCTGGAACAAGACAGCTGCTGGTGTGCATCCAGAGGACCAGGTAAGGAGCTGGGGGCTAGGCAGTGGTGGTGGCATGGCAGCTGGGCCTCCAGATCGCTCTGAAGCGCACCAAAGTGCTTCGGAGCAACCTGATCTTCTTCAGGCCCCCTCCGCCTGAGAGGGCCCCCGAAGAGGCCTGAGGCACCCCACTTTGACTCGGAGTTCAGGCTTCAGGCTGAGGTGGTGCACAGCCCTAGTCCTAACTTATTAAAATATTGTGATAGCAGATATAACAGAAGGGAGGGGAGGATGGCCAGGCCTTTGTGGGCCCTTGGGCCAAAGTTCAGCAGTAGGCTTGCTTTCACACCACCCATTTGACACTGCCACTTCCTCATTTAACCACACCCCTTCCTTATTTGGCCTCACCTCTTCCTCCTTCAAATCAAGCACTGGAGGAGCTTTATAGGACCTCATGATGATTCTCAGCTGAGTCTGTTCACAGAATCATTGAGTGCAGAGTAATCAAGTATAGAAAAATCTCATGATGGACTTGGCTAATTTCTGGCACCAGGGAAGGGAGGGAGATTGCAGCAGGCCAGTCTGTGGCAGGGCAGGGCAGAGTCTGTGGTAGGCTATCCTGTGAGTGGTGCAGAGTCGCCATTTAGTGACATATCATGTGTACACGCTCAGGTAATTTCCGGGGGTGGGAAGGGGAGATCTCATCTGGGGCAGGGGATAATAGGCGGTGAACCCTCCTGATGACCCAGGGTTCTGGCATTTGCCCAAGGATGCTAGCGCTGGGCTGGAGAGCGGCCTCCACTTGATGGAGGATCCCTGTGCAATAAACTCACCATGCAAAGACGGTATCACTGGCAAAATGTCTGTATGGCATTCTGGAGTTTTGGAACTTGGAGTAAGCCCTGTAGAGGTGTATATTATGAGGAAATGAACAAGGCCCGATGCTTGATAAATGCATCTTCTCACATGGTTCAACAAACCTTCAGAAAGAATTACCACTGTATACTCATGAGGGGCATGCTCTAGCAGCTGAGATGGAGGGGAAGATGCATTTTATGTGCAACACAGAAACACAACGACTTCCGATTCATCTGGGTGGGGAGGCAATTTTGTCTCTCATTCTCAAGAAAATGGTCTCTTTATTGAGACAAAATGCAAAAGGATGAATAGGTTCATCTGCACACATACATTTATAGAATGATGTATCCAATTAGCCTACCCCCCATCCCACACATGCTTGAAAGCTGCTCTGCTGTCTGCTGCAGAGGGCTGGGAACTCTACTCACATGACATTGGATTTCTGCAATATTGAACTGCAACCCCCACATACAAAGCCTGGCTATTCTTGGTTCAGAGTTGATCTGTTATCTGATGGAAAGCCAAGCCAACTATCTCCATGTTGCTATCTCCAAAGCAGCAAAGAATGCCGACAACTCACTGTGCCTTCTTTCTACCCGAAACAGCCAATCAAGGGAACTCATTGCCCTAGGGCAGAATCCTATGCATGTTTAGACAGAAAAAAGTCCTTCAGTTCCCAGCTGGCTGGGGAATGCTGGGACTTGTAGGACTTTTGTGTGTGTCTAAACATGCATAGGGTTGCACCCTTGACCTCTTTGCCCCAACTCCCCATACTGTGGAAGCAATTGGTGTTAGTTTCTCATTAGGTGGAATTGAAAGCAAGTGCCAGGAACAGATATTCCCTTGAACATTCGCACATTGCCTGGGTAGGGCCAGCAGAAGCCAAAAAGTTGACACTTTATTTTAGAGTGCTTTGAAAATAGGATGAGTATATGTTAAAAACAAAAGAAAACATGTAGTCCACTGCTTCCTACACATCCTTGGCCCACATCCCCTGCTTCCAGCTACAATCGTGGCTGCATTCCACTTTTGAAAACAATAACTCATATTCATCTATTCCTTGCCTCATCAGTTATTTATGCCTAGTTGTCCACATTGACACAATGTTCCTTTTAACCACAGTGTCTTCTCTCCCTTTAGTCCAGACGTGGGCAGCATCTGACTCATGGGCCTCATGCACCCCCTGCTGTGGTCCCTGCTGCACCCCCAAATGGTAAAACTTTTTTTAAAAAATGGCAGCTAATTTTGATCATTTTGGTACTCTGTAGCCACAGACATTCCAATTCCAAAGAAGGGCAATGCCAAACAGTGTTCAAACTACCGTACAATTGCGCTCATTTCACATGCCAGCAAGGTTATGCTCAAAGTCCTACAAGCTAGGCTTCAGCAGTATGCAAACTGAGAACTACCGGAAGTACATGCTGGGTTCCGAAGAGGCAGAGGAACTAGAGATCAAATCGCCAACATTCACTGGATCATGGAGAAAGCAAGAGAATTCCAGAAAAATGTCTATTTCTGCCTTATTGACTACATTAAAGCCTTTGATTGTGTGGATCACAACAAACTGTGGCAAATTCTTAAAGAGATGGGAGTACCAGACCACCTTACCTGTCTCCTGAGAAACCTGTACGAGGGTCAAGAAGCAACACTAAAAACCAGACATGGAACAACCGATTGGTTCAAAATTGGGAAAGGAGTATGACAAGGCTGCATATTGTTGCCCTGCTTATTTAATTTATATGCAGAGTACATCATGAGAAACGCCGGGTTGGATGAATCACAGGTCAGAATTAAGATTGCCGGGAGAATTATCAACAACCTCAGATATGCAGACGATACCACCCTAATGGCAGAAAGCGAAGAAGATCTAAAGAGGCTCTTGTTGAGGGTGAAAGTGGAGAGTGCAAAGCTGGTTTGAAACTCAACACTAAAAAAACGAAGATCATGGCATCTGGCCCCATCACTTCCTGGCATATAGAAGGGGAAGAAATGGAAGCAGTGACAGATTTTATTTTCTTGGGCTCCAAGATCACCGCAGACGCTGACTGTAGCCATGAAATTAAAAGACGCTTGCTCCTTGGGAGGAAAGCTATGGCAAACCTAGACAGCATAGTAAGAAGTAGAGACATCACCTTGCCGACAAAGGTCCGTCTAATCAAAGCTATGGTTTTCTCAGTAGTAACGTATGGCTTTGAGAGCTGGACTATAAGGAAGGCTGAGCACTGTAGAATCGATGCTTTCGAACTGTGGTGCTGGAGAAGACTCTTGCGAGTCCCCTGGACTGCAAGGAGGTCAAATCAGTCAATCCTAAAGGAAATCAACCCTGAGTGCTCATTGGAAGGACAGATACTGAAGCTGAAGCTCAAATATTTTTGCTGAAGCTTCACCAAATGCGAAGAGAAAAGTCACTGGAAAAGACCCTGATGCTGGGAAGGATTGAAGGCAAAAGGAGAAGGAGACAGCAGAGGATGAGATGGCTAGATAGCATAACCGATGCAATGAATATGAACCTGAGCACACTCCAGGAGAGAGCGGAGAACAGGAAGCCCTGGTGTGCTATGGTCCATGGGGTCATGAAGAGTTGGGCATGACTTAACGACTGACCAACAACAACAAAGCCACTTCAGACACCATTTAAAAGAAAATGGCACTACAAGGAGGGGGAGGTGTGGCCCATGGGGAAGTGTGGGAGGAAAACAGCCCCCAGACTTCCTGAAGTTGCCCACCCCTGCTTTACTCTATTTCCAGCCTCTTCTCTTAGCTCCTCAATTTTTGCATGATCCCAAGAACTGTCTGTCCCTCTGTATTATCTGCTGGCCAGATTCCCCTTATGACTTGGACCCCCTGAGCAACTCCTTAAGGATCCCTTGCCTCCTTAACAGTCCCGCCTTCCTTCTTTTAAATTTCCCTTTCCCAGTAATGTGGGGTTTAGGCTGTAGACGTGGGGTGACTGACACTCTAGGCACAGGATTTAACTGCAACAGTTTACTAATAAATTTAAAGCTAGCAAATTGCAACTAAAGGTATTTACACAATAGTGTAAATAGCAAATTGCTAAGATATAATGAAGTCTTTTGGTTTGGTATTTATTTGCTCAGTGTTACAGAAGGCCTTAAAAGTTTCAAAGTGCAAGTTGCTTTACCCTAGTTGTCCTTAGACTTTTCTAGGCTGCTTCTTCCTGCTCACACTTCAGACTCTGCGCTCACTTCAGGCTCTGGCTGTGTCTGCTGTTACTGGCTCTCTCCCTCTCTTTATATACCCTCCTTCCTCAAAACTGAAAGTACTGCTTCAAACTTGAAGAAATGAAACTTAAGTGGAGAAATGAAACTACTCCTCTCAGGGTTACCCCCTCCCAACAGAAAACTCCAGGCCTCTAAGCCTGACTCCCCCCCCCCCCTTTGCTTCTGTAGGCCTCAAACCTTCACATGTACTTATCGCCTTTCAGCTTTAATAGCCACTTCTCAGCCTGGAGAGGGGATCCTCCCTTTTCTGCACTTCGAGGCTCTTTTTCACATCCATCAAAGTGGACCTGGCCACCTGCAGTAACAATAGCTGTACTTGTCAAAGAGTTAGTTACCCTATAGTAATACATTCCAGAAGTTTTTCTTGTAATCATGAGGACTAGAAGCTCACTTTTTGTCACACATTTATCATTTCTTTTGTAACTCATTCTTCCAACATGATGCTCAGGGTGGCATGGCACAAGGCTCTGTTTTAGATGTTATGGTTGGTAAAAGCATTCATAACTCCAAGTTGAGTTTAGAGTAGAGATGTACAGGCACCCCCTTCCTGGTCCAGGTTCTCCAGGGGCCCGCCCAGCCCCTGCTCACCGGCCTCCCAGGCTGCACTCAAGCCACCCCACCCCCACACTTGGTAAGCAGCCCACAACTTACCCAGGACCCGTTTGCCTCTGTCCCAATCACCATGTTTTTTTAAAAAACATGGTGATCGATAGCCCATGCCCATAGACTTGTATGCAAAATACCACCATGAATCTAGAGTATATGGCTGATCTACAGTGCTTTTTGCATATAAGTGTATGGGCCCACATAGACTTATAAGCAAAAAGTGCTGTGAATCACCCATATACTCTAGATTCACGGCACTATTTCATGTATATGTCTATGGGCATGGGTTGCCAATTGCCATGCTTTTTTAAAAAACAAAACAAAACATGGCTATCTGGACAGAGGTGGATGGGCCCGGGTAAGTTGTGGGCTGCTTACCAAATGTGGGAAGGGGGACTGGTGAGTGGCGGGGGGCTCAGCAGCTCAGGGGGCATGGGCACCAGCAGTCCAACAAACTTGTGGACCATAACAGGTGCCTGCGCCATCCCTAGTTTAGAGTATGTCTTTGAGAGCTTAAGGCAAAAAGGTTTTCATTCCAATATGCTGGCAGAGGTGAAGATCCATCAGTCACAGCACCCTCACCTTATTTTCATTGGATCAAATGACTGTATGGATTCAGATAACTGTTCTAGTGTGGGGAGCACAGGGGACAGAAAGGAACTCAATGAGGTGTTCAAGGGGTTATTCTTCCCCAACTCCCTTTGGGTTAGGTTAGACTGAGATATCATGATTGATCTAAGGTAACTCACTGAAAATCCCATGGTTGAGGGACAGTTTTAAACCCAAGTCTCCAGAGATTTACAGTCTACTACATCCCACTGGTTCCTATCCATGATAGCCATGCTGTGTTTTGCAGCATTCTAGCTGGTTTAATGACATCTTGGTCCAAGTAACACTGGAAGGTGCAGGAAGGCCATATCAGTCAGTGACATTTAGCAAGAATTTCATGTCCAATGTGACAAATCATGGGCATCAGCCAAGAGGAACTGTCAAATCTGAAAAGGCTGTGTGTCACTCAAGTTTCAGCTACGTCACAAGTCAGGCATTTCAGCATTAGGCCAGTGCGTTAAAAGATTTAAAATAAAGGTTCCCTTCTTCCTTTCTTTCAAAAATGCTGCTACATAGGTTTGTATGACTCCACTCAAATGATACAAGAGAGAGAGAAAAAACATACCTTCCTATCAGAGGATTGGGAAATACCACCACAAATGTTGCTTTAAAACTTATCGGTGACATGGAAAAGTGATGAATACCACCAGTGATTATGGGCGATCAAAGAAAGCATCAAACCTTTAACATAAAGCAGCCTTTCCCAATCTGGCAGCCTCCAGATGTGTTTGACTACAACTCCCATCAACCTGGTCAACATACCCAGGGGGTTGCTGGCATATGATGATGGGAGCTGTAGTCACAAAATACAGGGGGGGGGGGTGCCAGGTAGGAGGAGGCTGACACAAACAAACAAGCAAGCAAACAAAATTGTCTATCTCAAGCCAAAGAAAGAAATAAGTCAAGCATTATTATGTAGTGCTAATCTAAACTAATCCAAACAAATGGGACATATTATACATGGTGATCCAAGACTTCCTGTGATCTATCCATGCCACACACCCCGTCTGCCTCCTAGATGCCTTTCCTGAAGTTGGAGCTCCAGCGTCAGCTAGGTAAGTGATGTGGACCTTTACTCAGAGGCTGAGAGGGAGGATCTCCTCCAAGTCAGAGTTTTCTCTCCAACCTCAGACAGAGAGTTCTGATCTTTCCTATGGCTCCTGGGAGGGCATCCCAGGGGCCATAGAATTGCACTTCAGTGAGAATCTTTTCCTCACTGCTCTTCCTAGGGGGATAGGGCCTTTGAGGAGGGCCCAACATGGTAAAAGTGTACAGGGTCTCCCAAATCTGCTCTTTTCCTTCCCGTCCCTCTCAGCTTTCTGATGGCATTTCTCCTGTCCATGATGGTGAAGCTGTTCAGGAAGACCAGGCTGACAGCCATTACTGCAGAAGAAAGTATAACAAATGTGTGGAAAATGTCCTTGGGATTTAAATAATTTTTCCATTTCAGAATTCATTTTTTTAATAGAATTGTTTTACATTCTTCTTTGCAAGGTTTTGGAATGCTGTCTTTGACACTCCCTTGATGAATGGATAGGACAAAAAATGTAAATGCCAGTTTGGAAGAGGAGAAAAGATGATGGTGGCCTTTCCCAACCTGGCACCTTCTAGATGCAGTGGGCTACAACACCCATCCAGCATGACTGGCTGAGGGATGCTAGAAGTTGTAGTCCATCACATTTGGAGGGCACCAGGTTGCGGAAGGTTGGATTATGGTGTTTTGCTTGCTAGCAGCTGATAGCATCACCTGGTTTTCAGGAGGATGGAGCTTTCTTCAGCCCCTATATAAAGATAATAGAAGGGGGCGTGATCTAGTCAAGGGGGAACAATGCTCAAATCCTGCTGATTTCAATGAGAGAATATTAAGTATGTGCTTAACTCTCTTATTGTAATCTGTTACTTCAAGATGCATCACTTGCTATAAAGTATGCCATGTACTATCATCCCTGCAACAACTGTGCAGGGAAGGCATACAGCTGAAGTGCAAAACATTGAAAACAAATTCAGTTTTAATGTTCAACACATGGATTATGCAGAGAAGTCCCAAGCAACTGACAAATACCTAATTGTGTGTTAAACAATCTTAAAGACATTGTGTGAATCAGGGGTGGCATTTAAACTGTTTAGAATAATGCTGACAACAGGCCCAATTAAAAATCTACATGCTCAATGTGCAATTTATGACTTAATATATTAATCACACAGATTAATTGATTAATTCTTTCAGCTCTAATTGCAGTGTAATGTGATATCTTGTTGCTAAAACTCTATACCCAAGGGAGTACGTAGCAGTCTTCCAAACACATTCTGAGGCAACGGTATTTCTATCTGAGGCAGCAAAGCTACAAGGCTTTTAAGGCTGTGATCCTATACACACTTGCTTAGGAATAAGTCCCAGTACACTCACTGGGGCTTACTTCTGAATAGGATTAAAACCCATTCTGCTGAAAATCTTTAGGGAATTGCCCACCCCTTCCTTGTTCTCAGTCTTCCATCACCTGAACAAATATTTATCCTCAGATCTCTGCCTCCCTTAGGCAAAGCCAGCTGGAATTTCTTTCTAGTATGATTCCTGCAAAGAGGCATTTTTTATTTTAAAATATCAGTCTCTCAGGATATACACTTTCAGAGAAGTTCCCTTTCCTGTGGCTGCACTGAAGATCCTTCCTTTCGACTAACTGAATCTGTGAAAATCCCAGATCTTGAGTGCAGGGCTGGCATCGAATGCAGGCATGGGTGGGCACCTGCCAAGGGCCCACACCCTAGCAGGGGCCCCCTGACAAAAGGTCCCCAGAGTTGCTCCTCCTCCTCACCGCTGCAACCTGCCAGTTCACGTGCCTCTCGCTCTAGCCCAGTCAATAGCGGTGGTGAGAAGGGGGAGCAGTAGATGCCACTGCTCACTCGCTCAATGGCTCTTTGCCTGTCAAGCCTGCAAGTGGCAGCAATGATGAGAAAGTGGATGAGGAGCAATAGCATTTGGCAAGAATGGGGGTGAGAAGGTAGACTCTCCGAGGGAGGGGCCCTGTTAAGGGTGTCTTGCTCGAAGGCCTTCAGAAACCTGAAGACAGCAGTGCTTGAATGCTGCCCAGTCCAGTGTAGGGAAAGGCTGACTCCTCCCAGATGCCCAAACTCCAGTTCTCTGCCTGCTCCATTTTTTTTAATGGTCTAATTATATCTGCAGCATGGCTGTATGGCATATCACCCAGCTCTCACACCTATTGTGAAGAGCAGGTGTCCTGTTTAGTCGTTCTGCATTGCATTTGTGATGCTTCATCTGCCACTAAGCAGCATACGTATGTTGTGGGCAGTAGGGGTGCACGAAAGTCACTTACCTGGTCTCGCAGCTTTTCGCAGTGGGGGGGAGGTGCTTCGCTGCTCCCCCCGCGAAGTTCAGGCCGGGGGGGAGGCTTCCCGCCTCGCCCGGCCGAAATTCAGGCTGGAGGGGAGGCTTCCTGCCTCGCCCGGCCGAAATTCAGGCCGGGGAGGAGGCGCCTCGCCTTGCCCGGCCGCGAAATTAAAAGTTTTAAAAAAAACAACGCCCCCGTGATAGGCTACGTGACGATTAACGTAGCCTATCACGGCTAGATCTGCAAAGTCAGCCATGATAGGCTACGTAAATCATCACGTAGCCTATCATGGGTGACTTAAAAAAAAAAAAAAGCTTGTACGCAAATGGCGGCCCCCATAGGGAGCCGCCATTCGCGTTCCTTATTTGGTCGCTGTAGTCTACGTAATCTTTACGTAGACTACAGCGACCAAATAAGGAATGGGAATGGTGGCTCCCTATGGGGGCCGCCATTATCCGTACGCGCTTTTTTTAAAAAAAAAGTCACCCGTGATAGGCTACGTGACGATTTACGTAGCCTATCACAGCTGACTTTGCAAATCTAGCCGTGATAGGCTACGTTAATCGTCACGTAGCCTATCACGGGGGCTTTTTTTTTTCTTTTATTGGAATGGCGGCGGCGGCAGCCAGTTGAAAGACCGGCTGCCGCTCCCGCCCCGGACGAAGACCCGACGAACCGCCGGCCGGACCCGCCGCCGGGAGGGACATTCGCCAAAGGTAAGTCCCATCCCGGGGGGGGGGGTGCGGGGGGGTGCAGAGAATTTCTCCCCGAAACTTGTTCGGGGGGCCGAACACGTTGGCGCTCGGCCTCCCGAAGTTTCGGGGAGAAATTCTCCGCCATCCCTAGTGGGCAGGCACGTTAACTTTCACTCCTGAAAGACCTGGCTGAGTCCTGAATGTGATGCTATTGCTAATAAAAAGCAGAGAACTGCCAGGTGCAACAGAGGTTTAGTGCCTTCATAGCCGACCACTGCTGTCAGCTTGTTTCAGTTCCACCAAACAGAGAGGCAAGCCCTTCTAAGAGGTTGTGGGTGTGTATACATCTATAGGCATGCAAAACACACACGCGCACGGCGTGCATGCATGCCTGGACTTGCTGATTTGTTTGTAAAGTATTGCTTAAAAAACAAAAACAGACAGACTTTTCTCTCTCCATTTGAGTCAGAACCAAGAAAAGATCACTCCTTTGGCTTGTGTTAGCTTCCGGACTGCACAAGCAGAGATCACCCACTTGAATGGTGTTAGCTTCTGGAATTCAAGCTGGTTGTTTTTATGAATATTAGCTTCTGACAGAGGAAAAACAGAATAGTCATTTGGTAGTCATTACAGCAAGGGAAACCAAGAGCAGCACAATGTTAAGGGTATACCAAGAATTCCGCCCATCTGGAAAGTCTAACTTATTGGCATTTCTGTGTGCTAAGTTAGTAGCTGTTACGGGAGGTCACCAGTGATTTCCCACTCATTGGCTGGTGAGCAAATCCTGCTACAGACACCGCCTGACACTTTTAGGCTTTGTCTGTAAAATGCAAACATACAGGTTAGTAAAACATGAGCTGTACCTAGGGATGGTGGAGAATTTCACCACGAATCTCCAGGAGGCCGAATGCCAATGCATTCAGCCCCCCGAAATTGGTGGGGAAATTCTCCGCCCCCCTGCCCCCCCCGGGATGGGACTTACCGTGGCCGAACGTCCCTCTCGGCAGCGGGTCCCGGCGGCGGTTCGGCGGGGGCAGGGGCGGAGGCCGGTCTCCTGACCGGCTGCCACCGCCGCCATTGCAAAAAAAAAAAAGTAAAGTAAAAAAAACAACACACACCCGTGATAGGCTATGTAACGATTTACGTAGCCTATCACGGCTAGATTTCCAAAGTCAGCCGTGATAGGCTACGTAAATCGTCACGTAGCCTATCACGGCTGACTTTGAAAAAAAAAAGCGGGTACGCAAATGGCGGCGGCCCATGGGCGCCGCCATTTGCGTTCCTTATTTTGGCACGTCTAGTCGACGTAAACATTTACGTAGACTACGGCGAAAATAAGGGCAACACAAATAGCGTTCCCTTATTTTCGCTGTAGTCTACGTAACTTTTTACGTAGACTAGACGTGTCAAAATAAGGAACGCAAATGGCGGTCCCCATGGGAGCCGCCATTTGCGTACGTGCTTTTTTTTTCTCAAAGTCACCCGTGATAGGCTACGTGACGATTTACATAGCCTATCACGGCTGACTTTGGAAATCTAGCCGTGATAGGCTACGTAAATCGTTACGTAGCCTATCACGGGTGTGTGTGTGTGTTTACTTTTTTTTTCGTGGCCGGGTAGACGGGGCCTCCCCTCCCTTGCCTGAACGTGCGGCCGGGTAGACGGTGAAGGATGGGGTGCCTCCCCCCCAGCCTGAATTTCAGCCGGGCGAGGCGGGGTGCCTCCCCCCCCTTGCCTGAACTTCGGGGGGAGAACCGAAGCTCCTCCCCCCCACCGCGAAGCAAGCTTTGAGAACAGGTAAGGGACTTTCGTCCATCCCTAGACCCCAATGTGCAACCTGTACCACATCAGTCTGTACACCAATGCATAACTGGATCATGGAAATTCCGCTATAGTATAGCATATTAATTGTCCCATTGGCTGTTTGGCTTCAAGTGCAGTGTCGGTGCTAGGTTATTCCACAACAGATCATCCCAGACAGAAAGGTTCTTTACAATGTCCCTGTTACATCACGGCAGGAGGCAAAGGAATGTACAGGAACAACCATAGTCGCCCTCCTAGAACAGACTTCTCTGGTTCATTAAGGAATTCATACCAAAGGATCATAATGCTTTACATCAGGGGTGCACAACCTTTTAGGCCCTGAGGGCCACATGTGATGCTGGCTTGGGGTTAGGGGCCACACAGGCATACACACTTACTTATGAATGCATACACACACACACACAAACACATATGCATGTGAACACATGCACACAAACACATACACATGCACAGGCACACATAGGCATACACATCCATACATCCATACATACACACATGCTGAGGCACATACACATTTAGACATCCCATTGATCCTGATACAGATTGCTTTTTCATTGCTGCTACCAGTGGCAGGGAAAGAGCAATCTGTATGAGGATCTCTGGGGGAGGAAGTGGAGAGTACAGGTGAGAGGGGGAATTCAGTGGTGGTGGTAGGATCAGGGGACCCTGGGGGGTGCTGCTGTGGTAAAGACCTCATGGGGGCACAAGTTGTGCACCCATGCTTAACATGAAAGGAACATACCTAGCACCAGAGGCTGCAAAATTAAATTTCAGGATCAAATATCACCATTTATTAGGATCTAAATAAGGATGCTGTATAGTTCTCCCACTACAGTTAACTGATTGTCTATTTAGTTATATACTTTGGTCATCTGTATTGCTATAGCAACTGTTTAGTATTCACTCTTCAAAATGTTTAGGGTGCATATTGTGTGTTAAAAGTTTATGTTAAAAGTTTAACATTTCAGCTACAAGTTAACTGGATGAGCATGTTTGAGTTTGGGTTTCTTTCTTTCTTTCTTTCCTCTGCCGTTTTTGATTATTTACACACCTGATTGTGTTTGTAATATTGTGATGGCTGTAGCTGGCTGGCTGATACATACTCACCACCTTCATATATGTTGTACAATTGATTTTTGCCCACACAAACCTCATGTTGTGATCAACCAGTGTTACTTCCTAAGGATAGATAACCGGAACCCCATTAAGAAATTCCTTACCAAAATTATTTTTGCTTCTTTCAAATTTCCTCAGATGTTTTGTTTAAAAAGAAACCTCCAAATTTGCTTCTCCATTTCACTTGGGGAAAGCTCCACTGGCAAATCTACCTGATAGGTACCACAGCTTGGTGCTTATGTAGTGCCAATAAGGAAAATGAGAGTGGTCCTTTATTTATAAACTCCACATCATTATTCATAAAGCATAGTGCTCAGCTAGTCAGCTAATGCTCATGATTGTGGATCACCTCCTTGACCTAAAAAAGATAACCATCTTCTTCAACTAATACAGCAGCTTTAGTGGATAGATTATTCCATTCAGCAAGAGGCACAGATGTACAAGCTGTTATCAAAACCCAATGCAGGCCAGTCTGATACATGTGTTTTGTCCCAGCCCTTCTAGCTCATAGCCTGTTCTATTCCTCAAATAAGTATCAACTTAATTTTCTTTCACACTGCTTCATGGATACACACCCACAGTGACTTAGAATTCAGGACCCATCGTACTAGCACCGAACCCTGCCAGCACTAGAGTAAAGCAAAGGTAGGCAGATGGGGCAATATTTAAAAATGCAAATGAGAAGACAAATGTGTAAAGATGCTATTGGGTTAGTGGTTTGGTTCCAAATATAATTTTGGATCAGCACTGTAATGCCGTAATTTGAAATTCCAACAGTGAACATTTCCTTGCTACAACTTTTAGTTCCAAATGGAATTTTAATTCACCTGTAATCCTGAACTTCCCAAAGAAAATCATATTTGTAGCACTACATCATTTATCTAAGTGGCCAGGTGAGGGAGGTTGGAAGGGCAGGGCAGCAATATCAGAAACTCTTGAATTATCAGAGATTCGGGCACAGGGAAGTAGCTGGGCGGGGGTACTTTTAAGAACAAAAACAAAGTACAAGCCTTCATGTCGATTGTGAATTCGATTTACTGTATCAGCTAAGAATTTTTCTCATAATTCTTACAACCATGAAACAACTAATTAAAGCATTTTAGCAAAACAGAAGCAGGGGTTAAATTATTTCCTCTGTTCTAATTTCCCTGGGCATGGTTTATTCTGAGTATGAAGGATGGAAGTGTTGGTATTTTAGTCATATTTTTATCCTGTGTGCCCTTTTTATAATTAACAAAATGCATTAATTTAATGGTAACTCAAAAATGGAATATCTTTATCAATAAATGCAATCCTCATTTAGCACAGAATCCATCCTGCTGTCACCCAGCATATGGGTGAATTTCAGATGAGTGCTAGTGCTAACAGGCAAGACACTCCCTTTCTTTTATTTCTGTAACAATTTGGAATGCATATTAAAATGAACAAAGCCACGTTCATTTAGCAGACTCAGAGAGCAATCCTATGGCCCTTAGACAGTGTCTGAGGTGTGTCATATCTCAGGTACGTCATATCGTGTGCACACGATACTTCGGATTCTTGAATCCGAGGTTGGACACAGTGTTCTTGGACGCAGGAATCCATGCTCCCTGCCCCCTTCCCGACTCCTTTACAGCCAGCACAGAGAGAACCATGCTGGCTGCCCTTCCAGGCCACAAAAGTGATCTTGGTGAAAAAGTGAAAGGGGTGTTCGGGTGAGTGGATAGGGGAGGGAACTGGAGAGGCCAGCTTATTGGTATCCTGGGGCCTCTCCATCCTCCTTCCCTCCCGCTCCAAGATGCCCCAGCTAGATGGGGGGGAAAGCCCATCTAGCTGAAATGCAGAGAGGGAAGCATGGTGGAGGCATGGATCACCTCTGCCACCTGGATTGGATACTTGTAAGCCTCTGAGTTCAGAGGCTTAAGAGCATCAAGGGCACAACTATAGGACTGCACCCTCACTTCATCTTTTCACAGAGACCATCAGAGAATGGGCAACAGTTTCAGTTCCCTGCTCAAAGTTTTCACTCTTAATTATCAAGAGAAATGTCCCAGTGCCAAAGGTTAGCCGCAGTTCCCAGTAGAGGAGACTGTGGGACAGATAACTTTCTCAAGGATACAGGAGAGATCCATGATAGATATAGGGACAAAGTCCAGAATTCATGACAGCTGTCTCTCTATAACTAGGGATGTGCGAACCTACTCCCCATCCAGGTTCTCTAGACTCTTGCCCAGCCCCTGCTCCCACTTGCCAGTCCCCAAACAGTGCTCAAGCCCCTCCCATGCTTGGCAATCAGTCTGCACTCACCCCAGTGGCCTTGTCAAGCTCCGCGGTCACCATTTCTAAAAAAAATTAAATGGCAATCGCAAAATGTGCATGTTTTTGTACGCGTGAAAATGCACATTTTTGCGAAGGCACACGGTGTGAGTATGAAAATGTGCATTTTCGTAAAATACACATTTTCACACATACACGAATATGCACATTCGCAAAAATGCGCATTTTCAAGTGCGCAAAAATTTGCACATCTTTGCGATCGCCATTTTCTTTCTCAAAAAATGGCGACCATGAAGCTCGATGAGGCTGCCAGGGTGAGTGCAGGCCATTCACTGAGCACAGGCAGGGGGCAAGCAGGGGCTTGGTAAGAGGGGCTTGGCGTTGTGGGCAGGTCCACCAGATTCCCAGACTGAATTGGTCACCTGCGCCATCCCTACCTATAACACGCCCTCCTGAATTTACTGAGCCATTCATTCATTTTCATGCTTCTCATGAGGTCCAAAGCTGTTGTCTACAGAAGCTGGGAGATCAACACTGCTTGGGCATGACATGTGTAAACTCCTCTTCATCATCTTGTCTCTTTTAACCTACACTTGGCCATTCTATTCCACAGGACCAGCCAAAGACCTTTTGCTGCTTGAAAGAAAGGACAAGGTGCTTCTATTTCCATGTACATGTAATAGAATGGACCAGCAGTTGAATCTTACTTCAGTATGGACAATGGGGCAGGCTCCTCCATCCCACACCTGACAATAGCAGCTTAGCTTAGTGGCCAAAGGGCAGGCTGCATGGAAAACCCAGCTCTGTCCAAGGGGCTCAAGAGAAGAGCTAGGGGGCATTGCCACTGCCCCTCACACCTCCCAGCATCTGCGACCTGAGGTGGCTTCCTCACTCTGCCTAAATGTAGGACTGGTTTGGCTATTTCAGAATATCAACACTGCAGTCCCCCTCCCCCTTTTGACCTGCAGAAGAGCTGCTATTTTAGCTCCGGAGCCTCCACCAGCTTTTCACACACACCCTGTTCTGATGTGTAGAATTTCCTGCTTTGCAGATTTGCCTTTTTATATAGGGGCAGAGGTGGCTTCATCTGTGTAGGTAGACTTATTAAGTGTGGCACAGATGAAAAGTAGGCAGTGGGCAGAACCAAGAAGGAACATACTTGCATTTCATTGAGGGGTGTTCTGAATGTCTCAAGTCTCCAAGGGAATTTGCCTTGAAATGTAAAACCAGGCTTCTTACGAGACAGCCCCTTTCCTGAATTCAGTCCTCATTCATCATCAGTGTTTTGACAAGCAGAAAAGAGTTCATTCAATCTTTGCCCTTTGGACCTACAGAAGGCAAGGGAAAACCTAAATAAGTGTCTTCTGCCTGATGTTCTGGCCAGTTGGGATTGCACTTTCTATCCAGGTCTTGGGACAAGGGAAGAAGCATTAATCATACTTCTGTTTAAGTGCAATACAGAAAGCATAAACACCTTTGTTTCTAAGGTGAAGCATAACTAACCTATGTTTTGGCCATACCTCTTCTGCTTCTTTCCTCAGTGAAGAAAGGAAGTACTCTTGCCAAGCTGTGGGTTGGCACCTGACTCGCTTAAACTGGGAGAGGGGGCATATCAACATTACAAACTTATATTGGTATTATTAGGTATGGATGTATCTTTCTTTTTTACTTTCTATAATGTTTATTTTTTTTCAAGCACAACTTATTTCCATCCCGTTTCCACATCAGTTCACAAAAGTTTTTTTTATTACTTTTATTAAGTCCACATGGAAATTTGTATGCTTTTTGTAGGGAGTTTTCCTTAATATACACTTCTTCCTTTTTTGCACGCACTTCTCCCTAATACATCATAGAATCATAGAATAGTAGGGTTGGAAGGGGCCTACAAGACCATCGACTCCAACCCCCTGCTCAATGCAGGAATCCAAGTCAGAGCATCCCCGACAGATGGCTGTCCAGCCTCATCTTGAAGGCCTCCAGTGTGGGAGCCCATCACCTCCCTAGGTAATTGGTTTCATTGTCGTATTGCTCTAACAGTCAGGAAGTTTTTCCTGATGTTCAGCTGGAATCTGGCTTCCTGTCACTTGAGCCCATTATTCCATGTCCTGCACTCCGGGATGATCGAGAAGAGATCCTGGCCTTCCTCTCTGTGACAACCCTTCAAGTACTTGAAGAGCGCTATCATATCTCCCCTCAGCCTTCTCTTCTCAAGGCTAAACATGCCCAGTTCTTTCAGCCTCTCTTCATAGGGCTTTGTTTCCAGTCCCCTGATCATCTTCATTGCCCTCCTCTGAACCCTCTCCAGTTTGTCTGCATCCTTCTTAAAATGTGGTGCCCAGAACTGGACACAGTACTCCAGATAAGGCCTAACCAGTGATGAGTAGAGGGGAACTAGTACTTCCCGGGATCTGGAAGCTATGCTTCTATTAATGCAGCTCAAAAGAGCATTGGCCTTTTTTGCAGCCACATCACATTGTTGGCTCATATTCAGCTTGTGTTCTACAACAATTCCTTCTCACTTGTAGTGTTGTTGAGCCTCGTATCCCCCATCTTGTAACTGTGCATTTGGTTTCTTTTCTCCCTAGGTGCAGAACTTGGCATTTATCCCTATGAAATTTCATTCTGTTGTTTTCAGCCCAGTGCTCCAGTCTATCAAGATCACTTTGAATTTTGTTTCTGTCTTCCAAAGTTTTATTATCCCGCCCAATTTTGTGTCATCTGCAAATTTGATCAGCATTCCCTGCACCTCCTCCTCCAAGTCATTAATAAAAATGTTGAAGAGCACTGGGCCCAGGACTGAGCCCTGCAGTACCCCGCTGATTACCTCTCCCCAGTTTGAGAAGGTCCCATTGATAAGCACTCTTTGAGTCCGATTCTGTAGCCAACTGTGGATCCACCGGATCGTTGTTTCATCTAGCCCACTTTGAGCTAGTTTGCTGATCAGGATATCATGGGGCACTTTGTTGAAAGCTTTGCTGAAGTCAAGGTATATAATGGCATACAAAATATGCCATTTTGTATGCTATTTTCCTTAATGTGTGCATTTTTGTATGCAATTTTCTCTAACTTTGATCAGAGAGCTGCATTGCGAAATTCAGAGAAGTGCAATAACTGAAGGCTAATTGTGTTCCAGTTTGTGTTAGTTTGGGAAATGTGAATTACATTGGTTCATATTAAAATGTGAACCAAGTGGAGTTCTCCATCATCGTTAGGTATTATAGTACTTTAACAGTCTTAGTTTTCCCTTCCATATTCTGTGAATTGTAGTTTGGTGAGGTACTTATAATTCTCTGGTAAAGATCCCTTCCCCCACTGATTAGAGAACCCAAATTCACAAAGGGTCCTTAGAAAGGGGGCATAAAGCTAGGCCAGCCATCTTCAAAGGAGAACTTTTGGTTGAATTTCAGCAGTTGATAAAGAAAGGGGGGGAAATCCTATGATCAACCTTCAGGGGCAGGAGAAAAATTAGGGTGGGGGCAAAACTGACTGGCTCGCTGTGGTGCTCTCCCAAAAGCCATCATACACCACCGCCACCTTGCCATGCTTCCCAGAATGATGTTGTGTAGTAATGCATTACAACTGTGAAAAGAAGCTTCTAGTTATTTATTTATTTTAAGCAGCCCCAAAATGGTTATTTTAAACCAGGTTAAGTCTGTAATATATAGGTGCCTTCAGAGTCTTGCCAAGACACTCATGCTGCATCTTGCCAAGGTCTTTTCTAATATTGTCCTATTGTCCCATGGGATGGATAATTGTAAAAGGCCTTGTACCGGCAGCTCTTGAAACCAATACTTTGTGCTACCTGCAGAGCAAGTAGAGTCCTAGCAATGGTCATGATTTTATTGATGAGTGTATTTATCATTTCTCACACAGAGGTCCTTTAATTTTTCTCTGTTAGAAGTTGAAGCAAAGTGGCTCCTCAGTCAATACAGATTTTTAGAACTGATTAATTTCCCTATTACTCAGGTTGGATCTTCATAAATGCCCTTTATTACTCTATTTACTGGGGCATTTGTGGTGTAATTGATCAGTGACATAACATTTTCATGGGGAAACTAAAGTGCATAAACATTTAATGCAAGAAGCCAGGTCACACTCATAGAGGTAGCTATTATCATAGGATTCGGGAGCATCTTCCAGTAAAACAAGCAAGAAGTAAAATGAATGTAGGGAAGACAAAACAGAGAAATGATAACTGTATGGTTTGAAATGCTGATGGTGGATCAAATCTCTTCGAAATGAGAGGAATGTAGCAGCACACCCTTCTGCCCCATTAATATCAAACTGCCAGCCCTCGTCACACCCTCACCTGATGTAAAGGGCAGAAGCTCAGTAGGAGACCACACTTTTTGCAGGTAGAAAAGCCCAGGTTCAGTCTTTGGCATCTCCAGTTATAAGGTAATCATCTTCATTGCACTGTAACTGCTGAAAGATGAAGCTCTGCGAAAACAGGCCTTTGCATGACTGTTGTAGGAAATGGAAGTCCTGGATCCAATAGGATGACCATTTTTATCCTGATATGACTGCTGTATCATTAACAGCTGTATGACCTAAGAAGGGACCATATAGGGCTGGTGCACAACTTCCATGGGCCCTCAAACATGGCACTGCTAATGCCCCCCCCCTGCCAAACCTCTGTCCCCCTAGTCCACTGCCTGCATCAAACTTTCCTCCCCCCAGTGCCTAACATCTGATCCCACCCAGTGCCATGTCACTCACCAACTGGGCAGGCCTGGGTGGGTGGCAGCAGCAGCACTTTTGAATGGGAGCAGAGTGCCAGCTTGGCTCTCATGCAGAGGTGCCACCACCCCCTGAGGAAACTCGTTGCGGGAGGGTCATGAGGTGAATGGCTGACTGCAGTGCTTATGAATAGGAACTGAGCCAGCCCTTGACTCCACTCTGTGTCAGCCACCTGCCCTCTTAGATTACCCAAAATGCAATGCCTGTTCTGATGTTGATGCAGCTCGACTCCTTCAAAAGCACCACCACCCATCAGGAAAACTTGTCTGTGCTTTGCAGTTCACAAGTTCAAGGAGTAAATAGGCCCTTATGAGCCTGTGGGCCAACAGCAGCTGCCTGACCATACTGGCCCCCATAATGCTGGCCCTGGAACCATAGCTCAGTGGCAAAGCACATGTTTCTCAGGAGGTCACCCCTGCTGCCTCCTGAGATCCTCAGGTAGCCAGAATCAACACGCAGATAGGGATGTCAGAGAATTCTGCCACGGACTCCAGTGAGGCCAGATTCCTTAGAATCTGGCCCTCCGGAATCCATGGTGGAACGGCCTCCCCCCCCGCCACCCCGCGGAATCCCCCGGGACAGAGCTTACTTGGAGGTGGATGCAGCGGCGGCGGCTCCAGCACTGGCTCCAGCTCCAGCAGCGGATGCAGCGGCGGAGGTTCCGGCTGGTCTCCCGCCTGCTGCTGGGTTGCTGCGGCCGCAAATGGAGGCCGGCGTAGCAGCTGCCATTTGCATGGCTTCCTTTTGCCATTATAGGCAAAAGGAAATGTGTAGCACAAATGTGTAGCACAAATTTGTGTAGCACAAATGGCGGCTGCTACACCATTTGCACCCCTACTCTTTGCCGTGAAAGGCTACGTAAGTATTTATGTAGCCTATCACAGCAAAAGGCAGCCATTCAAATGGCGTAGTGGCCGCCATTTGCGTGGCTTCATTTTGCTGTGATAGCCTACATAAATACTTACATAGCCTATCATGGCTTGGCAGCCACGCAAATGGCAGCTGGTGTAGCAGCCACCATTTGCGGCCACAGCAGCCCGGCCATGGCTGGAATTCTGGCTGTGGCCGGCCATGGCTGGCAGCTCCGTGGAGTCGCCATGGAGCGGAGCCAGCCAGGGAGGATTCTGGGGGGAGGGACGGCACGCTTCCCCCCCACCGCCGATGTCCCGGAATGGACAGGTGAGTACATTTCGTACATCCCTACACACAGACAAAAGGGCTCTTTTCCAAGGCTTTATTTCCATCCAATCTAATGACGCTTACAGATGCTAATTGCTTGATCCTACGAGTGAGACTTAAGAAAGCTGCCTACTCAGGGTTTCTAACCTTAGGAATCAGTTGATCTCCATTTGGAGGGGAAGGCGGGAAACCTCTAAACTTATGGGCTAGGAGGAGAGAGTCCACCCCTTTCCCATGGGCATCGGGGTGCCGCTGTTCCCATCGTGCCAAGCGGGCTGAGCACCTCCTCTCAGCGCCCGCCATCTCCTGCTTGATGCTGCGCCGGCGCCTAGTGTCCAGAAACTGCTGTTGCGCCTCCCTCTCCCTGCCAGGGTCACTATCACTCTCAGGAAAGTGTACTGGGAGGGGCTCTCCCCCTAGCTGCTCCTCTGAACAGCGTGTGGGTTCCTCTCCCATGGTTTCTATCTCTTCCTCAGAATCAGAACTGCTTTGGGGCTCTCTGGGCTCCAGTCCAACCCTGACAATGTTTTGCATGCAGAAGGGGCCAGGCTCAATCCATGGCATCTCTAGTTAAACAGAAGCTCAGACATTAGGGATGAGAAAGTTATCTCCCTGAGAACCCAGAGAGGAACATAGGAAGCTGCTTCATACCAAATCAGACCATTGGTCCATCTGCTCAGTATTGGCTACACTAACTGATATTGAACCTGGGACATTTGCATGCAAAGCAAGCGCTGTACCACTGAGCTCTGAGAGACACTGCTTGTGAATGGAATTGGGTTAGGTGAACTAATGGTCTGAACCAGTATAATTCAGGTTCATATGTGTTGTGTATTACTCAGTTTTTGCACTGAAAGGAAATACAGAGTAGCTGCAGAAGTGGGATGTGAGAGGACCCACTGCTTGCTTCTCGAACTCCTCCTGCACTATGTAGCATTTAGTCTACCAAAACCACTCCCAGCCAGATTCTGGCACTCCTGTTACCTTCACAGCCCCTGCTAGGATCTGTTGAAGATTTATTCACTGTAATGGTCTGCGTGACATAAATCTGACCGACGGATTTCTCTTCCCAAAAAGCTCTTTAAGCAATTTTAGCACTTCAGAAAACCTATGTTATAAATTTAGAGAGAAATGCATTAATTTTGTATCAAGGGCCAGCACAGTACATGACTATTTATTCTGACATTAACAAGGGTGGTGGTAAGAGAGAAACAGAGAGTGGAACATGGGACAAGAGGAGACCAAGGTTAGGAACTCCTACCCCGTAAGTTATATGTAAGGGATACAAGAGAGCTCCTTTAGTAAAGGCAAAAACGAATAGCAAAATAGCAAATAATGATGATGATAATAATAATAATGTCCTGTCATTATAAGCCTAAATTTTTTATTGCTTATAAATATGATACTTGTGCTTAGGGATGTACGGATTTTGTTAAAGCCATTCTCATTTGCGGATTGTCAGGCAACTTCCATTACATCATCTTCTCATTGATGAAATCAGATTTTTTCTCAATTTCCTGAATTTATGTTCATGCACAAAGGTGCAGTTCCAAAAATCCACATTTTTATGCTTTAGCCTCTGGGGGTGACAGGTGTGTGTGTGAGGGGAGGGGATGCACATTTCTGGTCAGAAATGTGCATGGTCAGCATGCCTATTAGCATAGTTTCCAGCAACATTCATCTTTTTGTACAACTGAATTTGTGCAATTCTGCGAAGTAAAAAAAGTGGTCTGTACATTTGCAGAATTTGAATGACTTGGGGGGGGGGAACACTCCACTGTGGAATCTGCAGGTCAGATTCATAGAAATCCAAACTCATTTGAACCTGCTGCAGATTTCTCCAGCATTCCCTGCTGATGTGCTTGTTTGAGGTGTACTGTACACATTACAAGAACAAATTAAGAGTAGGGATGGCACGGGCACCGAATTCAGTCCAGGAATCTGGCAGATCTGCTCCTGCCCACACCCCCGAGCCCTGCTTGCCGAGCCCCTGCCCCTGCTCGCCCCCTGTTGAGCTTTGTGGTCTTGTTGAGCTTCACAGACTCCATTTTCTGAGAAATAAAATGGCAATCACGAAAATGCGCAGATTTGCACACAAACGAAAATGCACATTTTCCCGAATGCACATTTTAGTGTATGCACGAAAATGTGTATTTTATGAAAAATGCACATTTTCATGCACACGCTGTGTGACTTCACAAAAATGTACATTTCACACGTGAGAATATGCGCATTCACAAAAATGCACATTTTGCGCATACAAAAACGCGTATTTTTCAATCACGCTTTTTTTTTTTTTTTAGAAATGGTGACTGTGGGCCTCAATGAGGCCGCTGGGTGAGTGCGGCTGCTCGCCAAGAATGGGAGGGGCTCGGGCACAGTCCAGGGACCAGCGAGCAGGGGCAGGGGCTGGGCAGAAGTCTGGAGAACCCGGATGGGGGTGAGTTCGCACATCCCTAGTTAAGAGTGTGTCTTGAAATGAAATCATGATCACCCATTAGTTAATTCTATGCATCATATAGGTTGAATTGCAAGAAAGCAAATTCAAATATATTAGGGAGAGAGTGAGACTGCCAACACTATAATGCTAATCTTCCTTTAAAAAAAAAAAACAAGGGAATGCAATGATTTTTAAAAAAAACTGTTTAAGACCAGAGTTAAAGCTCTCTAATGTTGCCTCAAGTTCCAGAAAGCCAGGAAACTGGATGCTAAGGCTGATGCCTTACCAGAGGTACCCCATGATCACTAATGATAGTGTGCAATGTCACTAATTGTGCTTGCTTACAACTTACCCTCCATGCACCCACACTTTTCCTTGGTCTTTCAGGCCCAAATCCAGATGGGGAGGATGGAATGCCTGGGACCAACAGAGACGCCCCCTGTTGTCCTAGTCTTGTATTACCTTTTGTGAAGCATCTGAGTGTTGCTGCATTGTTAGAGGAATCCTCCTGTGAGTTGACCCATGCCTGTTTGTTGCTTACATCAGTTGCTGGCAGGGTGGGTTAAGCAGTGGAGGATGGGGTGGGGGTCTCCTTTGATGCAGTAGGAGTGAAAGTGGTACTCCTGCTAATGAGATGTTTGTGTGTGTATGTGTGTGTGGTATATTTTAGAACAGGGTTTGCATCAACATATAACATTAAAGTACTGTTTGCATTACACTGTACTGTTGGCTACTTCCAGAGAAGGCATGTGGGACACGATAGGCCTTTGGTATGACCAAGCAAGGAAATTCCTAGGTTCTTAATTCTAATGTTGCAGCTCCATGACCTACTAACTAAACAGCAAACTTTGCTCAAGGCAGCCTTGTAGCCTCTGGATTCATATCACTTTCAATTGCCTCTTGTTAGGAGATAGATAAAGAATGGCCTCATTTCTGGCATAGATTTAGCTCCCTCCTACCTGAGCCGTGGTGTCATCTCATTGTGTATTGTGATATTTTATTTACACAGAAATTGCAGAGTCACAAAACAGAAACAAAGGGGATTGTACCAGGTGTCAAAGGGATGTGTTCAGCCTTGCTGTTGCTTCCCCCACCCCCCACCGTCCCTTTAAAGCTCTTTGGGGAATGAAAACAGAAAACATAAAGGGGGTGGGTCAGGAAGACAACCTAGTGGCGTAACATGCAGTTTGAAAATCCAGAGGAACATATTAAGCATGATGTGTTTTGCTTTTAGAGGTTTAGAACACTTCCAAAGTATGTGTTTTTCAGTGTACTTTAAACAAGCATAGCTCTAGGTGTGGGAATTCTTGCTCAAGCACTGAGGGGGGTTATTTTATTTATTGCATTTCTATCCCACCTTTTTTCCTCTTGCAAGGAAACCAAGGCAGCTTACATTATCCTCATCCTCTCCGTTGTATCCTCACAACAACAACCCTGTGAGGTAGGTTGGGCTGAGAGTCTGTGACTGGCCCAAAGTCACCCAGTGAGCTTCCATGGCCGAGTGGGGACTAGAACCTGGATCTCCCAGCTCCCAGTCCAACACTCTAGCCACTACACCACACTGGCTCTTATTTTGTTAGCTCTGGCCCCATCTCATGTTACCGTTGCAGTATAAGAGCCAATCAGTGGCGTAGCGGTAAATTTTGAAGTGCAGGTGCAGGCACTCACCATGACAGTCGAGTCCCCACAGTGACAATGCCCCAGAGGAGAGTCCAAAAATGTAGGCAGCTCTGTGGATCTCTCTCCCTCTCTCTCTCTCTGAATTATAAATGACTTTTTAAAGTATTTTGTAAAGCCAGTGAGTCATAATTACCCATTCAAGGCCAAGCTACCCCAAGATAGTTTGCACTATAAGAAGGATATCTCATCACAATATATTGTTGCTGGGAAAATCCATTCCCCCATCCCCAGCTATTGTGAAGGTTACAGCTAAGCTCAGAGAGAACAGAGGAGCCTGAGGGGGGTGGCAGATGACATCCTCATCTCTGCTAATCAAAAGGTCCTGGTAGGGATGTCACGAACACCCGACTTAGTCCGGAAGGCCAGCAAAATCCCTCATGCCTGGCGCCCCAGCCTCTGCTCGCCAAATGCCAGGGCACTGATGGGCCCAGCCGACGAGTGCCCTGGAGCTTGGCAAGCAGCCGGGAATAGCTGTCCTTGACAGCTGCCCGGGCAGCAGCAAAGAGGGGTGCAGAGCACCCCTTCCACTGGCCATCTCCTGCTCTCAAGAGATGGCTAGCAGCTGGGGTGCCCCACACCTCCTGCTGCCGCTGCTGCTGCCTAGGCGGCTGCCTTTGATAGCCAATGAGGCAGGAGCAAGAGGAGGCATGGGGCACCCCTTCCACTGGCCGTCTCCTGCTCACAAGCAAGAGACAGCTAGCGGCTGGGGTGCCCCATGCCTTCTGCTGCTGTCCGGGCAGCTGCCTTTGACAGCCGCCCAGGCAGCAGCAGGAGGAGGAGGCACCTGGTCACAGGCACCCTCCTGGATGCTCCCCACACTCACCCCGGTTCCTTCCAGCTAGCGCCAGCCATTTTGCCACTTTTTTTTTTAACGAAAATAAGGGAGCAAAAAGAAATTGCACATATTTAAATGTGTGCATTTTAAAGCTCCCTTTTTCATAAGAAAAAAAAAAAGGAGGCAAAATGGCGGGCACTCGCCGGATGGGCCTGGGCTTGCCAAGCTCCTGGGCCTTGAGCACAGGTCCGGGGGGGAGCGAGTGGGGGCAGCACTTCAGTGTGCACCTGGAGAACCTGGGCAGGGGTGGTTTTGCACATCCCCAGGTCCTGGTTTCAATCTTGAGGTCCCTGGCTCCACAACACTACTGGAGCCATTGCAGCTCACCTCCTAGGCACACATCACAAGGGTGATGTCTGAATCCTAAGACTATGCAGAAAGAGTCACACTGTGGCTCCTTCCCATACTAGCATCACCCCAGGCTCCAGAAAGCGTGATGCCGGTATAGGGAAGGACAGCAATTTGAGTGCCTTCCATATGGCCCAGAAATCATTTCTGATGTTATTTTCCTGGCATGCCAAGAAGCATTTCCCACACTATGAAGGTAGCACTAGTTTCCTCACTCACAAAATGGAGGAGGCTAAGGCAGATCTGTACCAAATCTTTTTCTTGCAATATTTATTAGTCTCCAAAAAAAGAGCACTAACCGAGGAATTGGGCAAATCATAATTTGGGGGTTTCAATGTGAGTAATTAAAAATAGGGACTTCCTCATCAGATTATATCTTGACAGCCACATTTGGGACATGCCATCATAATTATATGAAAGCAGGAGAGCCAGCTTTTAAGGAATGCAAAGTTGATGGGAGTATTTGGCGATTACGATGTGGGGTGAAGAAGTCAGAGGCGAGATTTTCAGAACCTGCCAGAATTCAGCCAAAATGGAATCCACAGCTAGTAAATTTTATTTTACCACAGACATCCACAATGTTACACAAGGCTTGGTCAGTATCATTAATAGCATTAATGATAATGAACAAGCCTTGTGTAACACTGCTACACTTCATAATGGTATATGAAGCCATTGGGAGAGATCTTCCAGGGCTTTGGAGCTAGGTGTCATTAACATGCTGATGACACCCAGCCCTGTGTTTGTTTGTTTGTTTGTTTGTTTACCATATTTATATACCGCTCCATATCCAGAACGGATTTCGGAGTGGTGAACACAAGAAATAAATCAGTAAAAACATAAAAAGATTGAAACACCACATTAAAATTATACTTGTTTAAAAACACAATGCCAATAAAAACCATAACTTGCCAATTAAGAAATGCCTCCTAGAACAGTGCTGTTTTCAGGAGGCACCGGAAACAACGCAGTGTTGGTGTCTGCCTGACCTCTGGGGCAGGGAGTTCCAAAGAAAGGGGGCCACCACACTGAAGGCTCTTCTCCTGGTGGACTCCAATCAGGCCATAGGACCATGTGGAACTACCAGGAGCATGCCCACTGATGACCTCAGTGACCAGGCAGTGATGACCTCAGTGACCAGTAAGGGAGAAGGCACTCTCTCAGGTATCCTGGTCTAATAAAACCTTAAACCTGGCCCGGTAGCGGATAGGCAGCCAGTGCAGTTCCCTCAGCAAAGGAGTTACATGCTGGAAAGGGGCGTGTTTATGTAAACATCCATGAGCAGCTCAAGCCAGCATACTTCAAATATCACCTATTGCTATATGAATACTCCCACACTGTCTGGCAGCCCTTTTTACCAGGACTAGAAGAGGACACCCCTGGTACAATGAGGAACAGATTCAGAAGAGGTCTACTCTGAAATGCTTTTGGTTTAGGTTGTCCTTGTGTTGTGTACAAGTATCATGCTATTTTGTATATATTCCTTTTTTATTTTGTATAGCTACTGTGGCTTTTAGGCTTTGGTAATCAAGAAATCTCTCTCTCTCTCTCTCTCTCTCTCTCAGCACAACAGGCCCATAACTAAGAATAGGCTCATGCCTCCAGTCTGGCTTGAAATATTGAGCTGCTTCAAGATTTATTTATTTTTCAAAAACTCAGAAGACTTCAAGGGTTGGTTTCCCCCAAGGGCTTGTATAAAGGGGAGGGGGTAACAGGTGTCTGAGGGCTGATCTGCAGCCAGAGACTGTGGAGGCTTTGCAAGCAGGGCCTTCATTAGGCAGACTGAGGCCAATGTTTCAGGTGGTAGAGAGGGAAGAGCGGTGGATTGCACTACCCTCTACTGCCCCACCCTCCACCAGGAAGGGCCGCTGTAGGGACTGAGCCCAGCACCTCTGCGGACGTACCCCAAGAGACATGGGAATGGATTTTTGAGTCAGATGGGGAGGGGGAGATGGAAGGAGTGGTTGAGGTATCGAGGTTGCTGGAGCGGAGGCCTGGTGAGAGTAACAGTGACAGAGAGGGTGTAACCCAACTGCAATCTAAACAGTTAGATGACAGCCAGGCTCCCCCGCTCCCCTGAACCCATGAGAATGCAGGCTCCTAACAAAGAGGAAGAGGGGGTGGGAATAAGAGAACCAAGGGCCATGTTGAGAGCCAATACACGTCTGAGAGCCACATGCTAGGACAAGCAAGAGATTATGCATTGCTTGCGAGCTTCCAGAGGCAGCTGGTTGATGGCTGCAAGACACAGAATACTGAACTAAATGGTGATCCAACAAGGCAACACTCAATTCACATTTTCTAATATTTTAAAATGCTAGAAGTGCACCATTCAAGGATGCACCCTCAAGCTGTCCATCTTATCCCCCACGCCACATTCACATCCTGCTTTGAGTGCCACATTGCGAGTACAACTTGCCATTCCTTCCCACACCCAGAGAACAGAAAACGGTGCTTTGTTTCATTGCCTATCTAAACCAGCAATAGGCAGCTGTCGATACAAAGGGGCCCTTGATGCTTCTCCTGCAGTTAGAATTAAACCTGGCAGAAGTGGCCCTCTCAGCAGAAATATACAACCTCAAGCTGCCACATTAACATAAAGCAGGGCAGCCAGAAATTATTGCTGCTTCTAATCTCCAAACGCTCAGGAGCTGAACTGCATTCAGCGGAATGACCTGTCCACTGTGATGCATTAGCGTTAATGCTCTCCCTCCTTCCCTCATGCACACACCATATCCCTTTCTGAGCTGAGAGATTTATGTCCCCTTAAATAGGAAGATGCAATATTTTAACTGCCCCTTCGCTGTTCCCCAACTTCCTCTCTCTCTCTCTCTCTCTCACACACACACACACACACACCCCCTCCCCTTTCTTTCCCTAAAAAACTCATCAGCTCATGAATTTCTAGAAAGCATTTAAGTCCTAACCTTATCTAAGAGTCAGTAAAGATGGGCCCACTGTCCCCTTATTACCTGTTCACAGTTATGATCTCTTGAATACGATCACAGAGCCAGTCATATCTCTGGCTGCTGCATCTTCTCCAGAGAGCACTTCACCATTGCAAGGTGGGCTGTGGAAAATCTTTTATTTGAACAGGGGCAAAATAAAAGATGATCGGTTGTCGACATAGGCCTAGTTCTCACTGAGTCTGTAAAGCTATGCCTGAGCTTTACCACTTCAGGCTGAAAGTGCGGGTGCTCACATGAGTGAATGCTCCTCCAAATAGGGATGGGCAACCCCCCCCCCCCGATATCCAGTCCAGGGCGGGGATGTCTGCTGTGGGGAAATCTGGACTGCTTGGGACTTACCAGATTTCCCCACAGCCCTGGTATTTCCACCGGATTTCACTGTGCATCTTTCCAGCTTTAAACAAGACAAGATATACTAATGGTGGCCGCCATTAGCCTATCTTGGGAAAATTGTGGCCATAATTACACCATTTGCATCTGTAAAGTGCTTACTTCTATGTAAATTGCAGCCGTAAAGTGCTTACTTCTATGTAAATTGAGGCCATAGGCGCTTTACAACTGCAATTTATGTAGAAGTGCTTTACGGCTGCAAATGGTGTAATTACAGCTGTAATTTTCCTGAGATAGGCTAATGGCAGGCACCATTAGCATATCTTGCCTTGTTTAAAGCTGGAAACATGCCCCACATAGAATCCAGAGGATGAGCAGGTGAGTGGGGCTGGTCCTCTGCAGCCTCTGCAGGTCAGATTCTTGGGAATCCAGCCTCATTGGAGTCCACAGTGGATTTCTCTAGCATCCCTGCCTCCAGACAAATAAAAAATGAAACCCTGTCCCTAGAAAACTAGCATGTTGTGGGAGGAGGGATTCAGTCTATCCTTCTCTGTGACATTCAGTAAAATGCTTACTTCTACATAAATTGCAGCCGTAGTGGTGTTTTAATGTAATTGCAGCGGTGTTTTAATGTAAAGAAATGTTTTGTCTGGGGGATCTGAAGTGGTATAGCTGAGGTTTATCAACTCAGTGAGAACAAAGCCAGTATATTGGGGCTACAAAGTGTGAACCACTTAACACATTTCAGCCCAGTGCCTGTGTGGAAATGTTCTTGCCTCTCCCAAAGGATACACTAGAACAGCTTCTCAGGGATGAAGGTATCAAGACTTGCCCTGCTTGGCATATATCTGTCTGCATCCCCTCCCTTCCATCCCTTTCTTGCCATCTCAATCAATCAATCAATCAATCAATGCTGGTGCCTCAGTTGTATGAATGAGTCTGACCGCAGTGATATCGCTCAGCCACTTAAACTCTTGAGATGGTTTATACTAATCCTGATCCAATCCAGTTAAAAGTAATCAATGCAAAGTAAACCTGTCAGCTGTTTTAACTACATTAAGAAGATCTCAATCAACCTGTACATTTAAAGTACTTTATAAACTAGCAAATCTGAACTCTTCAAATGGAATGAAAGACTGAAACCACATTCTTCCCCCTTCCCTGAGCAGTGAAGGTTTGGAGCAGCCTTTACAGAGGCAGTTCCATTTACATATGTGAGCCCTGGAGATATCGTAATATTTTTGTAAACTTTTCCTGTTTATATCACATATTTATGATTGAGTACAGTAACAGCAGTACAGTAACAGCATTTTGAGTACAGTAACAGCAGAACAGTACAGTAACAGCAGATTAGGCTGGAGGCCTCCATTGTTCCCTAGCTCAAGCAGGAATGCTAGTATAGCAGAATTGTAGGTACTGCAGAGACTGGGAAATGTGATTTTTCTAGGGCCTGTTGGGCCTAGCCCCAGTGCCACTGTGGGGCCCATTGGTTCAGAGCCAGACTCTGATTCAGGCTTAGAACAGGATAATTGGAGGCATGGTCCAGTTGTGAGAAACTCAAGGCCTGGGTGCCTTGCTCTGATTATAGGCCAAAGGAGAACAAGACTCTCTTTCAGTCACAACTTCAAGATAAGGCTTTGAGTCAAACCTGTGATTTAAAACCTGAGAAGACTTCTGTGGAACTGAGCAGGAGAAGGGCTCAGGGGGCGGGGGGATAGAGACTGTGGCAGAGTTGGGTTGGGGGCAGGAGTCCATGGACTGCCATGCTTGCCCGACTCAGTGCCCACTGAGATGCAGTGGGCCCTGCTGCTCTGCTGAGCTGCCTTTTTGCACAAAAGTCTGATTTGACATAAATGGCAGATGCAAAGAAGCCCATTTACACATTACAGGCTTAAATGGTCTGTTTAGACCATTTACAACTGTAATGTTGCATAAATGGGCCTCTTTACGGCCATCATTTAAACAAAATCAGCCTTTATGGAAAAGGTTGAGCTGCCATTTTGTGCAGAATAGCGGCTTGGTGGAGGAGCAGGATGCCACTCTCCAGGTGCCTGCACACTACCCAGCAGCTCGCCACACACAGCAAGCAGGGTTGAGCAGCTGGCAGGGGTCTGGCCAGCAGCGTGCAGCATGGGCAGGGGTGGGTTCACCCATCCCTAGCAGGAGAGGGGGCTTTGAGGGGTGTCACCCAGGTTAGGATGCCCTCTCTGATGTGCTTATGGGCCAGATTTCCCTGCCAGGTTATATCATCAGAAGCTGAGGGGGCTTTAGCAGCCCTTCCCCTGTATTTAAGCTGGTGTGCAGGCTGGAGAGCCTTTGCTGAGAACAACATTATCTATGCCACAAACACTTTCTCACCTGGAGATCTTTGATAGTGTGTAAATTCTAGCCTTGAAACTTCCTCTTGAACAATGTCTTAACTGCCCGAAAGACTTCCTTGCCTGTACTCACCATGAATCTTGGACCCTAGTCCATGGTCTGTACGATCTTGCTGGACTATAATTGTGAACTTTGGACTCTTGTCTATTTTGAACGTCATACCAGGAGCTGTTGTAAAGGTTGATTAACCTTTTTTGGGAACATTGTCTTTCCTTGCCCAGAATACTTCCTTGTTTGGACTTACTGTGAACCTTGGACCCTGGTCTGTCTTGAATTCTATATCATGAAATCCATGATCTGAACTATGTTGTGAGACTTGGGATTCTAAATTGATACTGATTGAATACTAGCCTTAAAACTGTTTCTTAAACTAAGCAATGAGCCAATAGTAAATGCCTTTGCTTTCTGATTTATGGAGGGTTGCAACCATTAAGTTTTTACCATGGGGTCTAAGAAGTTGGACTGTGTAACCTAATCTATTACAATAGAAGACTGCACTGATACTTGTGTTTCTGTGTAAGTTTGCCAGTGTGTAGCAGAAAGGCAGGTCATGACAGGGCCCAAAAAAGAAGAAAAGAAAAGATAGGTTTTCCAGTTAGAATACAACAGCAGCAGCAACAAAAAGCCGGGTACAAGGAACAAATTTATACTGGCATACGCTTCCATGGACACTGTCCACTTCATCAGACACATGAAATGTTAATTTCAAACTGTCAGATTTCTATACACATATAGCATGCACGTGCATGCACACACACACACACACACACACACTGGAAGATTTATACCCCAGCCCACTCCACCCCCAGCATGTGAGTATAAATCTATCAATTTGAGGTTCAGTGTCCACCAAAGTTTTATGTCTGAATAAATTCGTTAGTCTTTAAGGTGCCACAAGACTCTTAGTTGAAAATGGGAGAGGAGCTAGAATGGGGTGTGCAATGGGCATGGCTGGATTTCCTACTTCCATTGTGGAGGTATCCTGAGGAAAGAGACCTACCTGCAGTGCCAAAATCAGAGGTGTGCCAAGCCACCATCTGTGAGGGCTCTTTAGCTTACAAGAGGCAAAGGAGGCAGGTGGCAAATGCCATGCGGGTGGCCTGAGCTGCCCAGAGGGATGTTCCCTTTCCCCCTTCGCCTCCCCGCTGTCTTCTCATAATTAGGTATTTTGGCTGCATTGCCATAACGCCAGCTTTTGGCAATCTCTTTTTTTAAAGAAGAAAGGGGGGGGGGAATCAATCAGAGTGAGCTATGGCTCGACAGGTCTGCAGTAAAGCCCAGCCAAGTAGAAAATAGAGCAGCAGTCACACCACAAGACTGAAAAGATGGGGTGAGCAAACTCCATCACTGGGTGCAATTATCTCTCTGCAAACATACAGATATATAACAGCAGCAGCAGCAACAAAATGAGCACTGGAATCCCAGGGAGCATCTCTCCAACGACTGGGCTGCAGCCCTGGGCCATCTGCTGACTGCTGCTGCATTCCTGACAGGACTGCTAATCTCCCTCTTCCATTAAATTTCCTGCAGCTTCCCCAAGGAGGGGTAAATAATGCACAGGAGGAAAAAGAAATCAAGCTTCAGAGATTAGCCCCTTGACCCAGTGAGTTTGAAGCCACTTTAGGAAGGATCAGATAGCTAACTCCAGAAACAGGCACAGGGCTTGTTCACACAATCAGGATTCAGAATTTGCGTTCTCAGGGGTGCTCCTGAGAAAGAATGGCCCCTGCCTTGGGGGAGAGGGGGTGTTTTTTTTGGGGGGTAGGAATTATTGGGCATTTTTATCTAAGCATCCACACTGACAAATTTGGATCATGCATTGGTCATTGCGTTTCTCCAAGGAACTGTGAACTCTGCCCAATCCGGCTCCATCCACACATAAGAATGTAACGTATGCATACCACCAACACGGTTTTGTAAATGCGTGTATTGTAGCAGTATGTGTGCCATGGTGCTGGCACACACGGAACTGGCACACCTTTGCATTTTTTAATTCACATTTGGCGGCAATTATGGGTTTGCTCTTGCAAAATGTCTGGAGTGGTCCTGGAGTGTGTAGGGGGAGAAGGAATGGAGGAATGGAAGAGGCGGAGCAAGTAAGCAGGCACCTCAGCAGATGGAATGGCAGATGAGCAGGGTAGGCGGCGTCATAATGGACCTTCTTCCAGTTGCTTCTTAACTGTCACTTTGGTCAGTGTGTGTGTGTGTGTGTGTGTGTGTGTGTGTGGAGGGAGAGAGACAGACATGCCCACGGGAGAGAAAGAGCCTGAATTTTCTATCTCAGGTGTCACAAGCCTGAATACAGTGTGTGTGTGCGGTGGTGGTGTTCCATTCCAGTTTCATTCCAGTTCACATGTATTAGTAAGGTGCCACAACACAGGTCTTTCCCCCACATTATGGCAACTGGAATTTCTGTGTTGTGGATCTTTAGAAAAGGATCTGAAAATAGCCATTGATTGATTCTATTAATTTTTATTCTGCTTTTGGAGGATCCAAGTGCTTTACGTACACAACGATGCAACGTATATTTATTTTTAAAAGCTTAAAAAGCAGCTGTATTCTTTACAGTTAATCCAAAATTCCATCATTGCCTTGCAAGGAGCTGTGGATTTAATTAATGCGTCATGGCAAAAAATGGAAACAGAAATTAATGAGCTGGAAGACCGAGTGGCAAGAAATGAAACTATGACACAAATTTGTTTTAAAAATGCCTCTGATAGAATTTCTCAACTGGAGGCCTTCATGAGAAGATCCAATGTACGTATTATTGGGATTAAAAAATTGCCTAATGATGTAAAATTGCATATTTTTGTGGATAAACTTTTGCATGAGATACTCCCTATTCCATCTGATTATTTACTTGATATTGAGCAGGCATTTTGTGTGCCAAATGCTTTGTGTGCTATGACTATACAATCATAGTCCAATTTGCAAAAGCCTCCACAAAGAGGCTCCACAAAGAGGCTTATCCTGCGTTTGGCAAGAGAGGGTGGAAGCCTTTCCTGGAAACAAGATAAAGTTATATTATTTTCAGATTACATCAAAATGGTGGCGAATAAAAGAAGGCACTTTATCAAAGCAAAAAATATGGCAAAACAAATGCACTTACAATATTACTTAAAATATCCTGCTACACTTTGTATTGTGTCTGAAGGTCAGATGAAGAAGTTTCTAAATTATGAAATGGCGGAGGCATGGCTGAACGTAAAAATGTGTGAGATTTCTGTTACAACCCCATGAACTGGAATCTTTAAACAAGTTTTGTTAACCATTTGTGTTTAGTCTACATGATCCAGGCTAGGTCAGAAGATAAATGATTATACATATATTTGTTTACTCTCTTTCATCTTTTGTTTTTTCTTGCTTTTCTTTATATTTTTTATTTCAAAACAGATATGGTATGCTGTATTTAAATTTATTGTTTGAGGGTATATTGTGTACTTATATATCTAGTATAAAATATATTACTGACTGTTAAAGGTTTATTTTAAGTTTTATTGTTATATAACACTATATTATTATTATTAATAATAATAATAATATAGGCTATGAGGAATGAATTGTAGACCTGTTTCTTTGATATAAGATTGATGATATGATATTGAAATGTAAGGTTGTTTATTAAACTGTAAGATTGTTAAGGTTATAGATATAGTTTTTAAAATAGAATGGCATCGGAGGCCAGGGGGTATTAGAGTTAAAACTTAATTCTTTAAAGGGGAGGGAGAGGGAGAGGGGGAGAGAAGGGGAAAGAATCTTCTTTTTTCTTCACTTTCCTTTCCTCCTCCCTTTTCCTTTTTTTTTTTCTCCTTTTTTTCTTTTTCCTTCTCTTTTTGTTATTGTGGTGTCCTTATCAGAATGTTGTATTGTTGGGAAATTGTAGTATTGATCAGGTTGTTGGTATTTTTGGTATTGTTTATTTCATTTATAAAGATAAAATAAATAAAAAATATATTTAAAAAAAAGCAACTGTATTCTAGGAGACATAGTCACTGCCAACTGTATGAACAAGCCCCACCAAAACAGAGCCTCAACTGAATGGGTCCCTATTAGAAGAAAAGCCATGCTAGATCAGACCAAGGGTCCATCTAGTCTAGCATTCTGTTCATACAGTGGCTACACAGATGCCAGTGGGAAACCCACAAGTAGGACATGAGTGTATCCATGCATAGTGTCATTCCCCCACCCCTGCTGTAGGAACCACAGCAGTTCCCTGTTGCAACTAAATGCTGCTGTCAGCTTTACACCGAGGACTGTGAGATCGGGCGCCCCACTGACCAAAGGCAATATGCAGCCATGAGCCTTTTGCATACAGCCTGAGAGTCTCTCGCAGGGACAATTCCTCACTGATTTCTGACCTACTGATCAACAGTGCAACCTAAAAATAGAAGGGGAGGGGACATCTTTACAGAAACAGAAGAACATCAAAGTAAATTTTTAAAAGGACCAATATTGCAAGTGAATTCCTATCAACGGTTAATTACAATTGCATCTCGAATAATATGACAATGTAATGCAAAAGGCTAATGACCCATAGAGCCGCAGATGTAAAGGGAGGTGGCCTGCATACAGATGCAGACCAATATCATTATTATATTGACAGATATTTGAAACAATTCCCCCCCACCACCTAAATTTTACTGACATCTCCAGGAACTTTTATAGATCTGCAATTGAATGGACCATTAGGCTTCTGCATTAGTGCACAGCCTTATTATATATACAATGGCTGAAGCAGATTCACTTGCAGTATTGGTGCCCCATTTCATCTGTTGATAAGTCCATCAAGGAGACAAAGAGATTCTGTCTCAGCTTATATTCTGCACCTCTCCTCTTACTCCACAGAATAGGGTCTGCCATAGAGGTGGTGCCTGAAATGTTTGATACCAGAAAGTCTGTCAGCAGACTGCACTGGACATCTGCAAGATATGCAGTGGAGCCTGGTGGGTCTGATTTCAGTGGGGCCGTGAATCTATTCTGGGCTTCACTCAAAACTAACCAGAACTCTAAAGGATCTATCCAAAGTGCTGAACCTATTTTGGGGGTAGGGTTCAGCATCTTGGATAGTTCCTTTAGAGCTTTGGCTGGTTCTGACTGAAACACATAATGGATTCATTGCCCCACCAAAATTGTGGCCACCAGCCTCCACTGAAGACAACAGCCTCAGAGAGTTTATTCCAGAGATAATCTCTTATTTTCTTCCATAAAGAACTAACCACAGAGGAATATACTTGAGAATCTAAGGCTGTCATGGCACAGGCACAGCACACACTTTTCCTTCATTTCCCATCATTACACAGATGTTTAAGTATACACACAAGGAGAGACAAGGAGAGATAAAATGCAGTATATAAATAAATCACAAACAATTAGCTCAGCTCCAATTAGGGATGTAAGACCTCACTCTAGCTCGGTTTCTCCGGGCACTCGCTGAAGCGGCGCCCCCGCTCGCACCCCCCCGGACCCGTGCTTGGACCACCCCCGGGCTCGCCACGATCCTGTTTGGTGAGCGCCTGCCATTTGATTTCTTTGATTTCTATGTAAAACAGGAAGTTAAAAAATGTACAAATTTAAATGTGCGCAGTTTGGAGCTGGGAAAGCTAAACAAGTGCAAGATTAAGGTATAATCCCTCTAATATTGCACTTATTTAGCTTTCCCAGCTCCAAAATGGCAGGTGCTCACCGAACGGGATCACGGTGAGTCCTGGAGAGTGCAAGCGGGCACGAGCAGGAGGCGAACAAGGAGCATCTCGGCAAGCACAGTCCAGGGGTTGTGAGCAGGCCAGCAGGGGGAGCCCGACGAATTCCTGGACCCAGTTGGGTGCCCACGACATCCCTAATTGGACAGCTCCAATTAGTCTATTTCAAGGTGGAAGCACAGCCACCAACTCAAACAGAAGGGCTGTTTCTGGAGCAGCTGGAAATAGGGAGAGATTAATCTATCTGTTTTGCTTTCTATAACATTCATGTTTGTTTCAAGCGCAAATTCATGCTGTCCCATTTCCATTTGCAAATGTTCACAAATGGTTTTAAAAATCTGCCTGAAAATGCATACGTATTTTCATGAGCATTTTCATAAGCATAAAATTCATGTGCATTTCCTCCTAATATACACATCATTTGCAAGTGAACTTTCCCTAAATATATGCCTTTTTGTACACAACTTCTCCTAATGTATACACATTTGAATACAATTTCCCCAAATGTATGAATTTTTGGATGCATTATTTGATTGGAGAACTGCATCACAAAATTCAGAGAAATGCAAACATCGAAGAATAATCACGTTCCAGTTCATGTATTAATTCTGTAAGTGTGAATTAGGTCAGATCTTAGTAAAATGCAAATAAACAAATTTCCAGGAGCATGATTCTGCTTCCAAACAAGGTGTGCTCTCCCAGCCCAACTTGTTTTGAAGAAAAATCACCTTCCCCCCCGCCCCTTCTGCTGCTGCTGCTGCACTGGCAAATCTTGGCAGCAAATTCAGTAGTGCAGTGAGGGCGGGCAGAGGGTCATTGCCCAGTGGGGTATGGGTGGGAGCAATGAGGCCCACAGAATTCCAGGCATTGCCCACCCCTGGACTAGGGGATAGTGCCAAAGACTTCACAGAAAAGTTAATCAAGAAATAGTCGACAGTCCTTGCAGCACTTGTTTCTTGCCACCTCAAGGTGAGCCAAGATGAGTTACGTAGAGGAAAGGGGAGAGAAGATGGCCTTGTCATTTTCAGGATGGTCAAGTGTGAGGCCAATACATGCAGCTGGTGGATCTGAGTGAAGGACCTGGCCAATGTGTGTGTCAGATCATTCACCACCTCTGCCCGTCGCAGTATTATGAACGTTTAAGCTTTGGAGTCATTTTCTACCCCATTTTCCTATTCACATCTTTAAGGTCAGTTTGAAGAGGGGAAATGGTATTGGCCCCAGCACTTAGATAAAATGGAGCAGAACAAACCTAGAGGAAAGGAGGGAGATTGGCCTTAAAATGGAAAGTATAACTCTATCCGTGGCTGATTTAAAAGGTCTGCAAATTGCCCTGGTTAAGTTAAGATGAACACAGCACAGGAGAAATGGAGGCAGGGAAAACACATGCTAGTGACATCCAGGCAAGAAAGAGCAGGGCAGACCAACTGTACGACTTTCCCCCATACAGGCTTCTGATGAAGAATTGAGGATACAGATAGCTCCATGGAAAGTGCTGCTCATCTAGCACACTTTCTAACTAGGAAGTGTGAACAGTCAGTGCCTGTGTGGCCTGCAGGTTTCCAGAATTGCCCTCCTGTGGCCTTGCTCTTTTGCACTCTCGTGCGCTCCAACAGAAGCCAAAGCCCGGCTAACTGCAGAGCAACAGGACGTGGTCCTCCAGCACAACAGGTAGAGGGCTGCACAAAGGACAGCAACATATGTCTGAGTGCAATGGGGGAGAGGGAAGAGGCCTCATATAAGGGTGTGGGGGGGCCTGCATGCATGTGTGCGTGTAACATGGCAAATGATATAAAGCAGCTGAGGCACAATGGAACATGTGCCAGCCTTCACCAGAGCGCCGCACACAAATCAGTGAGAGCAGCATATTGCTCTGAATCGTTTAACCTGTCCTCTTGAGACAGGGTGACATGACGGATTATGACAGGTTCCCAGGCATGGCTGCTTTTAAAAACAAACACAAAGAATCATGCTAAATGCCATGCATTAGCAGTGAGGAAGCTGCCACTTAGGGGAGCTCTTAAAGATATTTTACCATGACCAGCCTGCACACCTGGACCATTTTGAAATCAGATTGGCAGCTGCAGGCAACTTGCTGAAGGATGTCTCAGGCTGCCCCTTTGCTTCATGTTTCTTTTCAGCTCCTGCTGGGAATTCTCTGCCAGAAGCTGACAATCTACGCAGGATGCCTGTGAAGCAAGACCCCCAACTGGTGATATACCCCAGAGTTGTTCGCATAGGCAGTATTGCTCAGGAAGGATTCTGTAGCCACATGATGGGATCGGAGTCTCATTTGTCATCATTAATAATCTGGTACGTAGCAGAGTAATACTAAAGTGGGTGGGGGTCCATTTATGCCAATCAACAAACAAATGAAACCTAGGGAAGGGAAGAAAGCTAAATAACATATTTCATCTCATTTTTCCAAACCAGAGTTTTATGTACATTCAGATACCCACCCAGAGTTCCTCTGTGTGCGTGTGCGCGAGTGTGTGTGTGTGTGTGTGTGTGTTTTAGCCGTGTCAGTGGAAATTAAGGATATATGAGAAATTCATTTCAGTTTGTTTTTTTAATCATGATTTATCCTGTTTGTACCTTCCAGACCAAACATGGACTTGGACACAATCTGCAGTCAAAGTCCATACATTTCCAAGCTTGCAATGTGATTCACGGACGCAAAGTATGTGTTCAACAGCATATGTACATTTGAAAAATACGCATGAAAAAAATGAGTACTTTTGACAAATGCACACAAATATGCTCACTCAGTGGAAGAAGAATGTGTACATTTGAAAAAAATCACCCCAAAGTATTCACAGATTTTCATGTGAAAAGGAAAAAAGGAAAGCTTGCAAGCTGAGACGGACTCGAGTTGGAACGAGCTTCGAGATGGCATTCGGAGAACTTTGGCAAGCTCAAAGATTGCTGATTCACACTTCCCTAATGGAAATACTCCATCTGCTTCTGCAATGCAACATCCATCCATCCACACAGATCTCAATTTATAAAAGTATAGAGGAACTCTTCCTCACACTGGATCTCTTGTACACTTAAGTAACTTCTAGACAGGGAAGCAAGTATTCAAAGAATTTTAGCTATCATGATTAAACTTAATAATAACTGTAAGTATTTTAAGGTGCTACAAACTGATAAAGAAATAAGCAGAAATCCTATACCAAAGTATTTCACACTTTGCACATAGAATTAAAATGGCATCTACAATCCATAAAAATCAAATCTATTTATGCTTTGTTATCTATTTCGTTCCTACAAGATATATTTCATTTTTCAGGATGCATAGTGAAAACCCATTAATGCAGATTACTTATCCCTTAATGCAATTCACTCATCACATTGGCCTCACAATCAGGGTGGTGGTTCAAGAGTAATAAAAGGCTATGTTTTGGATTCTGGTTTACAGTTGTTTGCAGGCAAGTCTTGCAGGAATTTTGTAGTCCTCAGACAATTGTCATGTCTATAAAACATATCAGCCATGTCCAAGAAATGAATCAAGGGAGTTACAGTAAATTGGAAAAAAGTCAGCAGTTGTGTTGTCTTGAATCATTTGTTCCCTATCTATTGTCTGAAACCATGAGTGCTAGAAACATGGTTGACTAAAAGCTACGTTTCTCAGAAAGCTAAATTCAGATATGGGATCTTGTAGGACCGAACTACATATTGCCTCAACAAATAAATAGAATCATAGAATTCTGGAGCTGGAAGGCTTGGTGGCCATCTAGTCCAATACCCAGCTCAATGCAGGAACAGCAATGCAGGATGCAACTACAACATCAGTGAAAGATAGCCATTACATCTTTACTTAATACTTCCAGTGATGGAGAGCTCACCACCAGATGCACACACAGTTCTTACCATGAGGAAGTTTCTCTAATGTTTAGCTGGAATTTGCTTCCCTACAATTTCCAGCCATTAGTTCTAGTCCTGCTTGCTGGAGCAACAGAGAACAACTCTGCTCCATATGTTTTCTGGTGATTTGAGGTAGGAAAGGGATTGGCAGGGGAGAATCAGTGTGTGGGCAGGAGTGTTATATCTTCCCCTGCTCACTAATTCTCCCCTGCAACTGGTCCCCAGACACAGGCTTCTTTCTGTTTCTTGAGTCAGCAGTTTGTGTGTGTGTGTGTGTGTGTGTGTGTAAGGGGGGAAGAGGGGGGATACAGCCAAGGGAAAGGTTACATGGGAGAATCAGTGGATGTGGGAACAGTTAATCACAGCTCTTCTGCCTGCTGATTCTCCCCTGAAGATCACACACATACACACACACACACACACACACACAGTTGTATCTGTCAGGAGCGCCCTAGCTGCCTCTTGCAGTCCCCTCCAATAGCCAACTCAGGACACAGACGACGAGGATTCTTTCCAAGGCTTTATTCCTTTATTACTTTATGACTCTTTCAGATACTAATCGCTAGCGACTAAGCAAGGAACAACACTGGGGATAGATAGCAGAGTAGCCTAAGCTCCAGGTAAGGCCCCCGTTTGAAGGGGACACGCGGGAAGACTCTGAACTTATGGGCTATGGAGAGATCCTCCCGCTTTCCCTTGGGTCCTCGGGATGCGACTGTTGTTTGCGCGCCAAATGAGTGGAGCGCCTCCTTTCGGCGCCCTCCATCTGTTGCCGCTCCCTGTGTCTGCGCCGAGCGTCCAGCAAGCCCCCTTCCAGTGCTCTCTCACTGCCAGGGTCACTATCTATCCCAGGAATGCTGACAGGAGGAATCTCTGCCAGCTGCTGTGCTTGTGAGAGATGAGTGAGCTCCTCTCCCACAGACTGCTGTTCCTCCTCAGAATCAGAGCTGCTCTGAGGCAATATGGGCTCAGTTTCCACCTTGACAGTATCCAGTGTTAGTCTAACTTAAAACCTATTGAAACCCATGTTAATAGGTTTACTCTCAGTAGGACTAACACTGGATACAACCCATTAATATTACATGGCAAAACTGGTGAGGGGACGGAAATCTATATTTGACTCATAACATGTGGTTCCACCCATACAGAACAGAGAACATCCATTGAATAGCTCCTTTGTCAGTAACATTTCATGTTCTGGAGGGCAAGCTAAAGTAGCCAGTTGACTTCTCCCAACGCTACACTCCAATATGACAGGACATCTTTGAAAATGTGCCAAGGAATCCTAGCTGTGAGAGTTCTCAGATCTAATCCCTAAACTTTTCACCCTAGACTCCCAAGTAGGGATGGGCAGATTCCCTACTTGCTGTTCCGGGGGGGAATCCGCCTGCGGAGGGAGGCGATCCATCCCTCCCCCCGGAATCCTCTTTGGTCAACTCCATTCCACGGCAATTCCATGGAGCTGGCCGCTGGCCGGCCACCATTGCCGTGCTGTATCGCTAGGTTAAGGGCTGTCTCTGGACGAAAATGGTGTCCACTATGCCATTTGTGGCTGTAAAGCTCTTAGATGAACCTAAATGCAGTTGTTAATGGCTGCATTTAGCTTAAACTAATTACTTTATGGCCGCAAATGGCGTCCACTATGCCATTTGCGTCTGTGGTTTTTCCTGTGATAGTCCCAAGCCTAACCATTAGGCCAAGCACTGGAGAAGTTAATGCAATGCTCAGGGAAACATAACAAAAACAACCATCTCAACTAGAGATATAGCCACTGGCAATTTCCAATTATTCCCAGGGAGCTCAGCTTTTCTCTTCCTGTGTCATTTAGTGTTATCAGATAATGGGTAGTTCTTTCTCATATACACAGCTGGAGTCTAATCCTGCTCTCCTATTGGTGTGTGCATGAATCCTCTCCCTCCCTCCCAAGAGAAAGACAGAGAGCCATCTCCTGAAATTTTCTTTTCCAAGAGAAATGCTTAAGGGACAAGCAGATAAACTCAGCAGCCACCCGGCTATTTAGCTTGACATTTTCCTGATGTCATTTTCTTGTGCCAGTTTTACAAATGATAGCGCACCATGCAAAATAAATAAAAACAGCTGCAAACACCATACAGAAAGGTGGCAAACCCTCCTCTCAGGGTGGGGGGAGCTTTGTTTCATTCCTGGGACTACAAATGCTGAAGATCAGATACATAGCACTGGTCTCTCAGGAGAAAGTCACTTTTGCAGTCACTTCCCGACAGAGATCAGGATTCTTGTGAATAAACATGAGAACTACAAGCTTTCTGGATAAACTCAAAGATCCATCTAGTCCAGCATCCTCTTTCCAACAATGACTAGTCAGATGCCTCCAGGAAGCCCACAAGCAAAGCAGGAAGGCAAGAACTATGCCCTGTAAATCACAGCCAGCTTTCTCCCCATTCAGTGATGTACAGTTATGGATGGCCAAATCAGTCAGTTTCCGTTTCACTTAGTTTCTCGTTTTTCCAACCTTAAGTTTGTTTTGTCTTGTTTCAGCATCAGTTTGTGTGATTTTTAAAAAAAACAAATCTGCAGGAACATGCATATGCATTGTCATGTGCATTTTACACACCATTTTGCTTAATAAATCCATTTTTTGCAAGCACTTTCCCCTAATATTTGTGGGTTTTGTATGCATGTTTCAATTGGAAATGCATTGTGAAATCTGGAGAAGTGTGAATATCGAAATATAACTGTGGTTCAGTTCACATATTGGCTGAGGAAATGCGAATTAGGTAAATTAATATTAAAATGCTCCCCCATTCTACTCACAGTGTACATAGCAATCTCAGCATTCAACCTGGTCATATAGCCTGTTTTCTGTCCCACAGAATTACCCCTCTACCCTTTAAAAATCATCTGAATGGGTTCAACATGCACCCAGACTGTATCTATATCTATATCTATATCTATATCTATATCTATATCTATCAATCTATATTCCAATTACAAAAAAATGGGTTTTAAGTGGATCTCCATGCACATTGACTTCCCAAAGGTATCTCTCAGCAGGAAAACAGTGATGTAGGTCAGCCAGTAGAAAGAAGACAAGTTTCAGTGGTTACATGGGGCTAATATGCTTGCTCTCAAAATTGCAGAGACCACCTGTGAGCACCTTATCTTTGTTATAGTGTGGTACAAAATGTAGCCACAACAAATCTTCCTTGATTGCATTGCTTTTTCGGGATTTTGAACCTGAATATATCCAATTGCCAGTCTTTAAACTTTACTTTGAAACTTGTCTCATTGCCTGCAGTGACATTTCTTTTCCCCTCCCTTCCTGCAGAAGCCTCAAATAACATCTAGGGTGGCTACTTATGCATCACAAAAAAAATAAAAAAATAAAAAATGGAGGACAAACGAAGATACAGATGTGCATAAATTGTGCATGTGCTGGTTGGTAAACCAGTCTTGGACTCGACAGCCCTCCAAATAGAGGATGCCTTCAAAGAGAGGGCAGTTCTTCAAATAGAGGAGTGTCCTCTATAAAATAGGACACATGGCCACTGTAATGAAACTTCTGCTCACCATCTCATGCTATACTAAGTTCGAATTGTTTCAAAAGAACTATAGTAACTCCCATGGAAGAAAAAGATGACTGATAGTTGAGGTTGTTAGGGAATGAACTTATCCTAGTGCAAGTATGGCACATTGCTAACTGGACATTTCTGTTCTTGTGTAGATCCCATTCATCTCAGTGGGGTGTGCAGAAGAGAAATTCCTGGTAGATTGTGCCCTTGATGCATTAGGCAGAGAAGCAGGAGGGCTAAAATCCAAAAACCTTTTGCTCAAGTCTTGTTTCATTATTTCAGACTCAAAAGGGAGTGAGTGGTAAGTACACTGTCCTTTGCAAGAAATTTCTCCCATAGCTGGATCTTGCTTCATGCAAACCAGGAAACAGGCTTTTTCTTAAACTCACTATCTCTTCAATTTGCATTTTTAAACTAAAGTTTCTCCTTGCAGCTCTCACTGTGTTTTCTTTACCTTCAGGGAACAATAATGCGGCCCTCCTGTGGCTAATGTTAGCACTAGGAAATTCCTGTCTTGGCCACAGAGAGAGACGTTCCACCAAGCTGGAGCAAGTGTTTCCAGCTTAGTCGGAAGGGAATGAAGTCAAATGTCCCACTCCTTCAGGTTAATCAAATGGCACAAAACTAATAGCAAACATATATGCCATTTGGTACAGCCTGAGTTATTCATATTACTTTCTCATGTAAAAGAAAATTGTATCTGCTTACACAAATGCAGGCTTTAAAAAGAGAACAAGAAGAACGGCCCAGCTATACACAATAGCAATAATTAAGCAATAATTAACAACAATATTACTATTACGTTCAATTGTACCTATTTTCTCACTGTGTACCAGTTGCTGGTGTCCTTCATATGTTTACGTAATACTAGAGCACTTCCTCTAAAAAAAACAAAAACAAAACATCACACTAGAGCACTTAGTCCAAAATGCCCTTTGGGGGCTGTTGTATAGCCATTTTGGGTAGCTTGTATTGAGCAGTGACATTCTGAAAAGTATAATATGAGGCAGGTAGATTCATAAGACACAAAGAAAACCACACAAATTAATGGCATGAAAGTGGTTTGGTCCTGTTATTAACTTTCTACCTCTTTGAGGAGCTACTCTCCCTTTTAATGTGTGCTTCTATTTTAATGGGGCAAATGTTGGAGGACAACACAAATTTTGAAACAGAGTTAGCCGATCAGACCTGCCTAGACTTGACAGTTCAAGGAATGTTTTACATTTCTTGTGTCTAAATGGTTTTATTCACACTTTTGTACACTGCCTTGGTATCCTCCGGATTTTTTTTTTGGGGGGGGGAGATTTTTAAAAATAAACAAATAAATAAATAATACATTGGGTAGTATCCAATGTTAGTCCTATGTAAAGTAGGCCCATTGAAAGGAATGAGACTCAAGTTAGTTAACGTAAGTCCCATTCATTTCAAATGGTCTACTCTACATAGGACTAACATTGGCTACTACCCATAATCTCTGGCTATTAGAATCCATGCAACATATAACTGAAATCAGGCAAACTACTTGCTTGATCAAGATGGCAGCCAATTTACATGATAATCATCATGGTAACTGAATAAAGGGATAGCATCACTAACCCAAAGTCAAAAGTTGTTACAGGACAATTTTCTATGATACTATAATTCTACACTACAACATTTGGCTGCTTTTCCTGTTTCTTCACCTGTCCTCTGCTATAAGAGTCATTTTAATCTTTTGTTTGTTTTACCATCAAAGAAGCACACTGGATAGGGTGGCCATGCGTCCTTCTTTACAGAGGACAGTCCTGTATTTGAAGGACTCTCAGAGGAGAGTCCTCTCTTTGAAAATGAAGAATAGTGAGCAGGGACCTATCGGGTAGCATCCAATGTTAATCCTAATTAGAGTAGACCCATTGAAATGAATGGGACTTAAGTTAGTCAGGACTAAGCTATGTCACACGCATTTCAATTGGGCTACTCTAGGTAGGTCTAAGATTGGATACTATCCTGAAGTTCCCCATCAAGAGTTAGCAGCAGGACAGCAGACGGAGCAGGCACAGAGGAGGTCACCTGGTCATGGTCCTCCCCACTATGATGAGTTGTATTGCATTTCAATTTAATTTATACAGTAATTGTCTCAAAACTTTCATATATATATATATATATATATATATACACACACACACACACACACACAGTATATATATATATTAGCATATGCAAATTGAATGGGAATGGGCATCCTCTTTTATGATGATGCATAAGTGGCCATCATAACACTGAGGTGGCCAAGTCAACATAAGTGGCCATCATAACACTGAGATGGCCAAGTCCATATAATCCATTCAGAAATGGAAGTGGTGACCACACATTTGCTTGACAGATGAGTTAACCAGAGGTCAAATCTGTTCCATAATCTGAAGGTGTTGCAAAGGGGTAAAAGGCCACATCTGCTGTTTAGCAGTTTGTTGAACCTAAGAACTCATGCTGGACTTCAAAGAGCCTCAGAATACGGTCTTCATATAACATGGATCTTACAAAATCTTCACAAATTATAGTAAGTAAAATACACTGGCAACAATCTTCCCCATCCACCCACCACATTTTCCCCAGCAATCACAATATGCCAGCATACTCCTTTGGTGGATTAAAACACAAGTTCCATGTGAAGCCCTAGTTTTGTCTAGCACATGCTGCTGCTCCTTCTCTGAAGCAGCAACAACACCCTTGGAAATACATGCTTGTTTGGATTTTAGCACCTCCATAACCTTGTGTTATCAACAGGAGGAACCAGCCAATCACACTCATTTCAGTCGCAAGTCCTCCATGAGTAACTCCCTCTCCAAGGAGCCCTGGCTGCTAAATTAATCATAAAGGCTGCTTTTAGACTGGAGAGGGGGAGATGAGCAAGGTGCTTATCTCTCCTTCCCTGCTCTTCAAACATCTCCTTGCAATTGGCTCCCCTCTTGCTTTTGTTTCATCCCTCTCTCTTTCCTCCCCATTAGGAAATGGCTAGAGACAAAATACTAGTCAGGGACAGGACATGAAGTCATTTCTGCATTGTCCATTTCAAAGAATCCCCAAATGATGTGGGTGTGCAAACACAGAAATGGCATCACTTGGTGCTCAAAAGCAGCTAAAGCTCCAGACTGGGGCAAAACACTTAATGCATTCATGACAGCTTCAAATACAAAGAGAAACACACTGTACTCAGCTGGAACTGCCAGAAAAAAACAGTGAATGAGTTCATGTCATGATACATCATGCATGAAGTGCCAAGGACTTCAAATATTGTCTGCCATCAACAGGGAAATTCTCCTAGCAGGGACAGTTTGCTTACTCTGGGACATAACTTCACACAAGGCTGAGGATGTGTCTCAGAGGACAAGGTTCAACCAGCTCCAGGGCCCCTTGAGGATTTCCTGATGTTCCCTATTTCTGTATTTTTTTTTACAATTTCCAGAGGGGTAGCCATGTTAGCTGGTTGCAGCAAAAACAACCAAGTGTTTTGTGGCACCTTCAAGACTAACAAATGTATTCTGGCATTAGCTTTCATGAACACTGTCCATTTCATCTGATTTAAGGTGCTAAATGAGTCTTCGTTGTATTTTTACAATTCTTGTAAAAATCAGATGGGTGTGTGTGTCTGAATGATCTCTCAAGAACCACCCCAACCCTGTGTCTGTAGTTGTGAGGAAAAAAAAGACCACTGGAATGGGTCAGTCTGGTTGGTCAAGATTAACCTGGCCATCTCTAGATATGTGAATGGGAGGCCTCCCTACCCCACAAGGAATGTCCTAACTGAGCTTGGAGTAAGAACAAAGAAAGCAGGTGCATTAGTGAGCAGTCTGTGCTGGAACTGGGTCTGAAAAGGAGGCATAGCTGACTTTGCTCTCCGCAGGACATTCCCCAGTGCTATGGTTTCTTCTAGAGATAGGGAATAGGAATCTGTTGGGCTGCTAATGCTCTGAACCCCCATCTTATGCTCAGCCTGTACATATGTGAAAATACAACACATTATATCACAGAGATGTCATAAGCCTCCTGTGACCTCCTTCTAAGAAAACAACCCCATATGAGCACTGGAACCCCTGAAATATCCCTCTGTATAGGTCAGTGATATTTGTTGCAATCAGGTTTTTAAAAAGCCTCTTCTTCCACCAAAGGAGGCTTTTAGAAAGTCGGATTGCAGTTGGGGAGGGGTAATGACTGAGTGTGTGTAGGGATGTATAGATTGTGTTAAACCATTTTATCTGTGTTTCGTGGATTGTCAAGCAACTTTCTTTCCATTGCCCCCTCATTGATAGAGCGGGATTTTTTTTAGGGATGTATGAGAATTTCCACTTGCACGAATGTGCACTAGCACTAATTCACACTTGCACTAATGCACATTAGCATAAGTGTGCATTAGTGCAAATCCCCCCCCAGTAAAAAAATAATGGACTGCATGGCTGCAGAATCGACACAACTCAGAAAAAGCCAGTCCATTCTAGGGATGTGCGAGAAATTTGTTTCAGTTTGGTTTTGATCAGGGCTTACCCAGTTTAGTCTGAACCAAACATGGACTGTTGACATCCATACACTTCCAAGCTTTGCAATGTGATTCACGGACCAAATAAAATGTGTTCGACAGCATGCATATATTTGAAAAATCAATGTGCATGAAAAAATGCGTACTTCTGAAAAAAGTGCACAAATGTACTTTAATCAAAGGGAGAAGAATGAGTAAATTTCAAAGATGCACACAACTGATGTGGACATTTGGAAAACTATGCATGAAAATACACATGGATTTTCATGTGAAAGCAAAAACAAAAACAAAGGTAGCAATCCGGTACAGACTCGAGTTGGAACAAGCTCCAAGATGGAATTTGGAGAACTTTGGTAAACTCAAGTGTTGCTGATTCACACACATCCCTAGTTCACTGCAGATCCTGCAGGTTGGGTTCATAGAAATCTGAACTCATTTGAATCCTTTGAGTGAGTTTATATGTGTGTGTGTGTGTGTGTGAGAGAGAGAGAGAGAGAGAGAGAGAGAGAGAGAGGTTGCTGTCTGGGCAATCAAATAGGGGCCACATGGCAGCAGTGCGGTGACCGTGACCACATTGGGGTGCAGCTCCACCCACTGCCAGCAGGTGACCTCCAGCTAGAAAAATTTCCCCGGTCCTGTTGTACAAAGGCAAAGCTTGTTCTACACATTCCCTATGTTAAATAAGAGAAGCTGCCATGACAGAAGATGATGGCAACATGACATTGGAAGAATACTTTATAGCCAGACCTGTGGCTGGAAGAAGGCCAACGCAGAGAAAGGGATGTTACATTCCCTTGCACTCTTCTTGACTCCCCCCATTCCAGCACCTGACAGGGTCACAAGGACTCCTATGGAGAGAAATTGGCAGCATGAGAGAAAGCGACAAAGAAAAGTGTGTGTGCAGCAGTGGCGACAGTGGTGATGTGGGGAGATTCACAGCAGAAACTGAACTCTTTGCAGGCTTAATACATCTCCTTTGTGATCTTAATTGTGCATCAATCTCCCCCGGCTGGAGGAAGAGATGAGAAAATGTGGCACTTGGGGTGAGCACAAAGGACAAACCAGAGACAAGGAGGAAAGGAGAAGAGAAGGGCACACTCAGTCCAGTGATTCCCTCCCCCCACCCCACCCCACCCCACCCCACTGAATCCTACTCAAGCTAAATTTGACGGGCAGTTAGAATTAAGAGTGGTGTTACCCTTACCCTTTTGGAGGCTGTAAAGTGCACAGTGCAGAGTAAAAGACACAGGGTTAGAACCAGCAAAATCTTCCCTTGGGCTGAAGTGTTCCTTCCATCTGTGGGAGGCTTTTGATCCTCCACCACAGTGTCAGAGTTAGAGCTAGGGACTAGAGAGGGAGAAGGAATCAGAGAAAATCACCTCCCTGCCCTCTCTGCCTGCAGCAGCATTCTGAGTCGAACTCTGCTGAAGGCACTCTTGCTGGCAGAATAGAAACTCTGGATCCATCCCGGGAATAAAAGGCAAGATGTTCGTCCTGACTGCAGAGAGAAGAGCAAAACAGTACCCTGCGTTGGGTCATTTTTTTGTGCTTTTCATGCGATACCTGGTTCTCAGTGCTGCTTTACCAACCCTGACATATGTACTGTGGTGCAGCACTACAACTAGGGATGGGTGGGAATTTCATTTCAGTTTTGATAAGAATTTACCAAAATTCGCAAACTTCATCATATCTGGGACATACGTGAGATTTTTTAAAAGGTGAATGTGGGAGAAACCAGAACTGACAGATACATCCATTCATGCCCAGGGTTTCGAGTGCTTAGCTCTTAAAAATATGTGTTTGAATCCCTGCGTATTCAGCCGTGTTAGCGTTGAATTAGGGTTGCCACCTTTCTTTCTTTTTTTCCCTGACAGGCTCCTCATATTTAACAACTACATGGCAGATGTGGACCTCTCTGTGCTGAGAACAGCTGTACCTATTGAATATAGCCACTGAAGATGGGTGAGACTTTCCTTTCAGTTTGTTTTTGATAAGAATTTACCAAAAATTCGCAAAGGTCTTCATATCTGGGAGAAAACAAAACTTGAGATTTTAAAAATTCCAGTGTAGGAGAAAGCAAAACTGACAGATTTCCCATTCATAACTACAACATGGCTACACTTTGAAGGGAAAGGGTAACATACAGCAAAATATCATTTCTGATAATACCACTTAGGGTGCAATCCTATGGGGATAGGTGGCCGCCTCCAAACTCAGAGGCAACCGCCTATCCAATGCAGGGCAGGAGCAGCACGAAGGGGATCTTCTGCTCTGCACTTCTCCCCCCACACACATTCATAACTAGACAGCCACTTTCGGCTGTCTAGCCGTGGGAAATCAGAGCATGGGGCAGATGCTGGACAATGCATAGGAAGGGTCGGAAAGGCACTTCTGCCCTCCCCACCCCGGCTCCAGGAACACCTCGTTTTCACTGCTCCACACTGCTCTTACAAGTGCAGAGCGCTGGGCCAATCTGCACTGCCTATGAGGCAGCGCGGCTAGGGATGTAGAAAGTCACTTACCTGGTCCCGCAGCTTGCTTTGTGGTGGGGGGGAGGCGCTTCGGTTCTCCCCCCGAAGTTCAAGCTGGGGGGGGAGGCGCCCCGCCTTGCCCGGCTGAAATTCAGGCTGGGGAGAAGCGCCCCGTCTCCCCAGCTGCGAAATACAAAAGTAAATGTAAAAAAAACCCAAAACCACACACGTGATAGGCTACGTAATGATTTACGTAGCCTATCACGGCTAGATTTCCAGTCAGCCATGATAGGCTACGTAAATCGTTACGTAGCCTATCACGGGTGACTTTGGAAAAAAAAAAAGTGCGTACGCAAATGGCAGAGCCCATGGGCGCCGCCATTTGTGTTCCATATTTGGGCCCGGGTAGTCTACGTAAAGATTTACGTAGACTACGGCGAAAATAAGGGGAACGCAAATAGCATTGCCCTTATTTTCGCTGTAGTCTACATAAATCTTTATGTAGACTACCCGGGCCCAAATAAGGAATGCAAATGGCGGCGCCCATGGGCACCGCCATATGCGTACGCACTTTTTTTTTTTCAAAGTCAGCCGTGATAGGCTACGTAATGATTTACGTAGCCTATCACGGCTGACTTTGGAAATCTAGTCGTGATAGACTATGTAAATCATTATGTAGCCTATCACGTGTGTGTGTTTTGTTTTGTTTTTACATTTACTTTGTAATGGCGGCGGCGGCAGCTGGTCGGAAGACCGGCCGCCGCCCCTGCCGAACTGCCACCGAACCGCTGCCGGGACCTGCCGCCGAGAGGGACATTCGAGGGAGGTAAGTCCCATCCCGGCGGGGGGTGGGGGGGCGGCGGAGAATTTCACCGCCAATTTTGGGGGGCCGAATGCATTGACATTCGACCTCCCCAAGATTCGTGGAGAAAGTCTCCGCCATCCCTAACGCGGCAGGGAGTGGAAGTCAGTCCTCAGGGAACTGACCTCAGAGCGTGGGCTCTGAGGTCAAGTTCCCAAGAACCAACCTATCCTATGGCCATCAAGCTGCTGAATAGTGGCCACAGGATTGCACCCTTAGGATAGCTACTCTGACACATCACATCCATCAATTAGCACAACTGGAGTGTAATGTGTCCACTGTACACCATTATTTTTATTATTATTTTTATTTTTATTACTACTACTACTACTATATTTATTTATATCCCACCTTTTTCCCAAAACTGGGACTCAAGGTGGCTTTACAACATTAAAACTTACACAGTTCAAACATATAAACAGAAATATACAAAAGTTAACAATATAATTAAATCATCAATAATATTAAAATTGTATAAAATATTAGAATTTTAAAAACAACAACAATATACATAATAGTGCCAATCCATCATATTCTTACAGGTCCAGACTATCTTTCCCCAAAGGCCTGCCAGAACAAAAACGTTTTTGCCTGCCTGCAGAAACATGTCAAGGCTTCATGGCTTCCTCCCTTGCAAGGAGCCCCTGTGAAGGCTAGAGTCAGGCCATGGAGGCAGGAGTCAACCGCCAACTGTGTGCTCTCCACTCCTTGCAAAGAGGGGAGAGTGCGCTGTTGGCGGAGTCCCCATCACCACGGGCCAACTGCTTGCCATCTCCTCCTTACAAGGAGGAGACAGCAAGCTGTTGGCATGCAGTGACAGGGACTCCAGGGTCCCCATTGTGTTCACAATTGCGGGTTGCCCCCTTCGTGGAAGAGTCTAAGCTGCCATTTTGTGCACAATGATGGCAGCTCACAATGAGGGCAGGCTGCTCCAGGACACTTGCCAGGGTGCTCAGTGACCAGGTTCATCTGTGCCCCACTGCTCAGTGAGTGGAGGCCCAGGGTGCAGATGTGGGGGAGTCCACTGGACTCTTGGATCCACCCTGGTGTTCACGACATCCCTGGTGTTTCTTGTTAAAATAGTAAGATCTGGGGGGCATCCGCAAGACCCCTGTTGAGGGGTTTCAATCATTCCTGAGAGGAAAGTCTTATGGGTTAGTGATGGGTGATTGGTGGTCCTGTGACTATGACCTTTCCTGGAAGATTGTGTAGGGATACCATTTTGTCACATTCCCTGTTGACTTTCTAAGAGCAATTCTGGATGTTACAGCAATCTAGGGATGTCAGAGAATTCCGCCATGGATCTCGGTGAGGCCAAATGCACTGGCATTCAGCCCCCCAAAATCCGTGGCGGAATGAAGCCCCCTGCCGCCCCACCCTGCAAAAGGCGTGTGAAACGGAGCACTTACCTGCTGCCGTTCGCGCTGCTTTGCGAATGGCGGCCGCATCTGTGGCTGCCATTCACTTCTTCATTATAGCCATGATAGGCTACGTAAATACTTACGTAGCCTATCACGGCTAATGCAGGGATGCCATTTGTGCCCCTGTCTTTTGCCGTGATAGGCTATGTAAATATTTACGTAACCTATCATGGTAAAAAAAAGGGAACGCAAATGGCGGCCACCGTAGCTGACGCCATTTGCGTTCCCCCTTTTTTTTTTTTTTGCTGTGATAGGCTACGTAAATATTTACGTAGCCTATCATGGCAAAAGACAGGGACACAAATGGCGGTGGCTATGGCGGCCGCCATTTGCGTCCCTGTGCAGGTTACCCAGCTGCCGGATGTTTGGCTGCGGGTGGCCCTGGCCAGCGGCTCCACGGAGTCGCCGCAGAGCGGAGCCGGCCAGGGAGAATTTCAGGGGGAGGGACAGAGCGCCTCCCCCCCACCGCGAATGTGACTTTCGTACATCCCTACAGCAATCTCAGGGATACTAGTCCCTGTGTTGAGTTTCCCAACTCACATATTCCCAAGGTTGTGTGTGTAAACTGCATTCATTAGAAAAATGTGGCTGTTTAAAATGTGCATTTTGAAAAATAATACACAGTTTCATGCTTTAAACAATGGAAGTGGGGTGGGGGACTACACTAAAAAAAAACACCCTAAAACAAAAAAGCTCACATTCAGGAATGGAAATGAGGCAGACCAAGGTTCAAGGCAGAACTTGGAGAAGATTACAAGCTCAAGCCTCACTGATTCTCACATCAAAGCCAGTGTGGTGTAGTGCTTAGTGTTGGACTGGGGCTCAGAAGTTCTGGGTTATAGTTCTTACTTGACCATGAAGCTCACTAGATGACTTTGGGCAGGTCATTGCCTCTCAGCCTAACCTACCTCACAGGGTAGTTTTGAGGATAAAATGGAGAGGAAAAGGACCATGTAAGCCACCTAGGGTTTCCTGCAAGAGAAAAAGATGGGATATAAATGTAATAAAAATAAATAATAAAATCCCGATATAAATGGGATAAATAAATTCCATTGTGAATAGGGATGTGCAAATCAGTAAAACTCCAACTGGCTGAAGTTCTCCGAATTCCATCTTGAAGTTCATTCCAACTCCAGTCCATATCAGATTGTAAGCTTTATTTTCCACGTGAAAATCCATGCTTATTTTCATGTGTATTTTTTCAACTGTACACATCCATTGTGCACATTTTTGGAATATACTCATTTTTAAACATGCTCATATTTGAAATGTACTCATTCTGCAAAGTACTCATTTTGAAACATTTTTGAAACACTCCTTTTTGAAACATACTCCTTTTTGAAATGTACACATGCTGCTGAATGCTCTTTTTTGGTCCACACATCACATTGCAAGCTCGGAAATGTACAGACTTTGACTGCAGCTTGCATCCGAGTCCATGTTCAATTGGAAGGTGCAAACAGAGTAAAATCCTGATAAAAAAACAAACTGAAATGAATTTCTCATACATCCCTAATTGTGGATTTCTTTGACTCATGATATTAATCAGAGGCAGGGAAATGCACAGCATGATTTCCCCATCTCATGGGATGATTTGTTCTCTTAAAAAAAAAAAAATGGCTATGGTGCATGGTACACCAAGTCAAGGACATGTGGGGATCTGTGGACTGGTGTCCAGAAGGCAGAGTCAGCAAGAAATTGCTGAGCTTCGAGCCCCAACCAGATGACCATGCCATCCTTACTATTACATCTAATAAAAAGCCCCTGGATGGCTGAGCAGCAATAGAGAATCATAGAAATGAAGGGAGTCTTGTAGGCCATCTAGTCCCCAACCTCCTGCTTAATACAGGAAATCCAGTCCTGAAGCATCCATAACAGAAGGCTTTCCTGAAGACCTCCAGTGAGGGAGAGTCCATCACCCCTCTAGATAATGGTCCTATTGCCAAACTGCTCTTATCATCAAATCGTTTCTCCTAATGAAGTGACCAAAGGGCAAGCAATCGCTTTTGGGACTGTACTGAACATAAAGCAATTGAGAACATAAGAAAGCAAGAAGAGGCATGCTGGATCAGACCACGGGTCTATCTAGCCCAGCATTCTGTTCACACAGTAACCAACCAGCTGCCCACAGGAAGCCCACAAGCAGGACATGAGTGCAACAGCACCCTCCATGTTCCACAGCATCTGGTGTACAGAGGCATGCCACCTCTGATACCGAAGGTAGTCGCATACAGCCATGAGGACTAAGGATGTATGGACTGTGTAAAATGAGCTCTGTCTGTGTTTTGTGGATTGTCAGGTGCCTTTCGCTCCATCATCTGCCCACAGATGGATGCGATTTTTTTTTTTGTCAAGCGGAAGAATATGGAAATAATACATAAATATTTAAGTAGGTATTTACATAAGTATTTACATAATTTACCTCAGTACGTAACATTTAGTATATTGTCCCCCATTACGTTCAATGTTTCCTCAGCAGAAACGTATGTATTTTTCTATGGATTTATATGCGTAACCTTTGGGACAGTAAAAAAATCATCTGAAAGTCCACGGATTCCGCATTGTCTAAGGGGGTAGCTCCGCAGTGGATTCTGCAGGTCAGATTCTTAGAAATCCAAGCGTATTTTAATCTGCCTCAAATTTCTCTGGCATCCCTAATCAGGACTAGTAGCCATTGATAGCCTTCTCCTCCATAAATTTGTCCAATCCCCTTTTAAAGCCATTCAAATTGGTGGCCATCACTACTTCATGAAGTGAATTCCATAGTTTATGTGCTGTGTGAAGAAGTACTTCCTTTTATCCATCCTGAATCTCCAACCAGTCAGCTTGATGGGATGACCCTGCATTCTGGTATTATGAAAAAACAGAGGAAAAGGTCTCCCTATCTCCATGCATGTGGAGTATGAATCCTTGCCAGATGACAAGGATTCATACATAACAGAAGCTGCCTCAGGGTGACTTTGCACATAATGCAGAAATGTGGAAAGAGGATGGAGAATAATCAAAGCCCGAGTATCTTCTGGAAATGTTGTAATATCTTTTACTTGAGCTAGTTTTTACATGCCAGGGGTAATTTGAATGAGGCCAGGGATTTCAATGTCCTTGTGTTAAATGCAAGTAGGTATACATCTTTGTTTTAAGCCTTTGGTATCAAGCAGAAATATAAATCAATGCAGTAAAGTTCTTCCATGGATATTTTTAAACAACTGTTCCCAGACCTACTGGGATTTGTAGAAGACAAGGAAATGCCTGGATGTATTCTTAAAACTTTATTTCCCAGTCTTTGTCCCTGCCATAGGATTAGTGTCTGTGTCCTATCCGTCATCTTGAGCAGAGAAACAAGATCTCTTTGCTTTCTCCTTCCTAATAGCACTCCTTTATCCTCTCACCTAAAGCTGTTGTGTTTTCAGTTTCAAGTGCTGATAGTGAGGATAGGATAGGAGGAAGGTTGAAATAAACTAAAAAATGAATTTGAATTAAGTTTAAAAGAGAGAGAGAGAGAGAGAGAGAGACTCATGAGCATATTATTCATATTTTCTTTGCTCTCTTTTCCCTTTTCAAAATCAAAATGTACATTTTGAGGCCAACTATGCTGATGTATTTCAGGCTCTAGAGCTTGCTAGCATCTCCCAGCCCCTAATCTGCAAACCGTGCAAAGAGCAAACTAAATAGGGTAAGGGCGGCCATTCCAAGTCTGGCACTTGGGTGCCCTTAGGCAGGAGCCAGGAATAATCCCAAAGGCAGGATGTAAATGAAATGTCTCCTCAGCTCTCAGGACTTAATGCATTTTGTTTTAAACATTTACATTAATAGATGGTCCCCTGCAGCCCTATAAACCTGCTTCTGAGTTCATTTCCCCATCACTCTTGGCCTTGTTCATCACTCTGGGTAGCAGACAATGTCATCTGGGGGTTAAACCAGAACAAAGGAAGGCCACGACTGGCTGGAAGAAATTGGTGTCATCTAAAAAGATACATTTCAACCTCTATTTATAAAAGTTCATTAACCAATAAAGAGAGCAGGGAAAGAAGAAAGGGGGAAAAGAGTTGGCCCAAGATGTCTAGTGGACTGAAGGGACTGATTGTGATCAAAAGTTCTACCAACCAAATGTTCTACCAACTGGTACTGGTGATTTGGTGTATTCATAAGGTCTGCTCTGGATACATTACATATGACTACCAAGATGATTCTCTCATACCCTTCATGTCTGGATTGATAGGAATGGTAGTAAGTAACTAACATTCCTATCAATGTTAGGCAGAATTTGCTGTCATTCTGTACAGAGGTTGGTGGGGAAAGGAATGCTGCCCCAAACATTGATTCCATTCAAGTTATTGTAACATTTTGTCACTGGTGTTTGACAGCACGGTTTAGCTAAAAATGCATAATTAGTTACTACAAACATTCTCCATCTGGATGGGGCCCAGGGAGGGGGCGGGGAGTACACAGGCAATTCCATTCTCATTCTCAGTTGGAAGCTTTAAAAAGTTTTTTTTAATCCCTGACTCTATGACTTGTTCAAAACCAAATATATCTATGAGGTACATAGATTTGCTATGTGCTATGGACCCAATTTGGACATCAGGATGTTCATAAATGAACTCATTGATTCAGGGAAAGAACTAAATGGGCATCCAGTCCAACCCCTGTGATAAAATGGAATGTTTCAACTCCTCCTCAAGGAATTTAGAACATCATATAGCATCAGCAGAGAGTAGCTGCACTGAAGACATGATGCATACAGAAATTAACATCACATAGGGAAGATTTTTTTAAAAAGTAAGTAGCCTCTAGCAAAAGAAGTGGGGGAACCAAGGTTAAATAAGGAGAAAAGCATCCTTACCCCATTGGGACACAGAAAATAAAATCTCAGGGTACACATAAGTTTTCTTGACTTGGTGAGATTCTTTGTTCCCAGCCACAACTGCTCCAATATTTGAGGTTGCAGTCCTATACCCAAGCTCTGTTTAATTCAATGGGACTTACTTCTGAGCAGATATGTACATCTGAGTAGACATGCATAGGATTGCAGATATGCAAGAACACCAATCCTCAGAGTCTTTGTAGGCACCCCAGGAGTCTAAGACAGAAATTAACATGCATACCACAGAATCTTGCGCTAATTCAGCACTGGCTGCGCTAAAATGTTGCCCATAAAAAAAAAGTTGAGCCTAAAAGTACATTTGGAGCATTAAGATCTTCACACTTCCCCTGGCTGACATTTCTTGCTGTTCACCACCTGTTTCTCTCTCTGACCTGCAGCTTCTGCACCATTTAAAAATAAATTAGGGGTTTCTTCCTGGGGAAGTCTCAACCAATCCTTGATCATGTAACCAAGATTTGCCTGCATGACAGTCTCATAAAGGCAATTAACAATAAGGGCAGGAAATGTCTCCATCACTCTGAGTGGGCTTTCTGATAATGCCATGTAGCCAATCAAGTGTAGCTAAATGATGATATCATGAAACCAAACACGAGCAATGCTTTCTGCCCTCACTCTGAATGGGTGAACATTTTTGCCCATTTCATAGCCCCCACCCAAACAATCACCAAAATGGAAGGGTTGCTGTGGGATGAAGTTTGGAAAAATATGAACAGAAATACACATGGATTTTCATGCAGAAAACCCTCACGACGTTCACAATCTGACATGGACTTGAGTCGGAATGAGCTTCAAGATGGAATTTGGAGAACTTCAGCTCAGTTTTGTTGATTCATACATCCCTAGGTGAAATCAAGTTGTAAATGCACACCTCATTACTTAATCAAGTTAAAGTGGAGTTTCTGGATTTCTTCCCACATTTTCTTCTAGAGAATGCTAATTTTAACAACTAGCATTTAGGATATGAATTCAGCAGAGGGAGAGACACAATGCAAGAGAGAGAGAGAGAGAGAGAGAGAGCTCAGCAAGCAATGACTGCAAATGATAGATCCCAAGGGATCTAGCTAGCAACACAGATGTCAGAAAAAGCCATTTCAAAAATTGTGTACAAAGATACAGCTGTGTGCTCAGAAGAAAAACAGGTGGTGCTGAAATCAGGGACTGCAGGAATATGAAAAGGAGCACACCGCCCTTGCATATTGCCACATAAAGCCCTATAAAGAAGCTGTCTGCAGATACAAAGAAAAGCAATGAGGCTGGGTTGCTTTCCATGTGTGATTCTGGACTTTTCCTGCTTTGTGTGGTACCCACCACCACAAGGAGAAGAGGAAACACATGCAAAATAGGAATAGTATGGCATATATCTGGATACCATGCCAGCAAAAAACAGAACAGAACAAAAAACCAATTCTGAAGCCAATTTTGCTAATGCTGTAGGTGGCTGTGTGTGTGTGTGTGTGTGTGTGGTTTTGCATGTGCGTCGTCTATCTGTATGGTGCTCTTCATCACACAAAGCAAGAAAAACAAAATTGCTTGAGCAAGCTCCCAGCAAGAAGCTGTCCTGAAATGAAGAGCCCAAACACATTTTAGGACCCAGAGCTTTTTGTAGACATAATGAAATTTAACTTAAACAGTACAAAAAAAAAAAACTCCCCACCCTTTAATAGCTCACAGAAGCAGAACAAATCCACTTTGCATTTGGCGCATAACTCATCAGCCTGGTTCCTTTATTCTACAGTGGTTAAAAAGTCTTTATTAACTTTCCAGTTTGCATTCCTTCCCTCTGGGAGAGCCATGTCTGCCATGTCGCCCTTTTCGGGAGAAATGTTTTAATGAGTGTCTTATTTCCATTTTCTTCATTCTTATCCAAAACACTATTCTGGCACTCCTTTCAGGGATTAGAAGTTGCACTGACTGGGTTGGGGAGATTCTTATGTTTTTAGAAGGGAGGTTCTCTTCTTTTGGCTCCATTGCTCCCTTTCCATTGCTCTGTTCTCTAATTTTCCAGTATCATCTCTATTAAATAAATTACATGATACTTTTTTCATAATTTTTATTTTACACATTTATTTCTGAAGGTTTCACTCCAATGCACACCTACCTGTAACTTACATCTGAGCAAATATGCGTAGGACCGAACTGCCTACGTCCATATATCAATTTAGAATTTCCTTTCCTATCTCTTGCTTTACTTGTTCCTTACTTTTCTTTTCTGAGGTTTTCCTGAAATCTGTCCTCAGTGCCTGACACACTGTGGCCATACTGCTATTGGCAAGGATCCCACAGAGTAGGGGTGTACAGATTCCCCACCGTCTGTTCTGGTGGGGAATCCATGTTCCTCCCCCCACCCCCGAATCCTCCAGAGCGGCTCCGCTCCACTCGGATTCCGGGAGGGGGGGGAAACTGGCTTGGGGGCCACTTACCTTCCCTCCTGCCAGCCAGAGCCATTCGCCTCCTCCTCGTCCCTGCCGATTATCATGTCTTATTAAAAAAAAAAGGTGATCGGGAGGATGTGCCCATAGACTTAGACGCAAATAGAGTCATGAATCTTGCGTATAAGTCTATGTGTCCATAGGCTTATATGCAAGATTCACGGCTCTGTTTTGCGTATAAGTCTATGGGCACATCCTCCCGATGGCCTTTTTTTTTTTTTTTTAAGACATGGCAATCGGCAGGGACAGGGAGAAGGTGAGCGGCTCTGGCTGGCAAGAAGCAGCTGAGTGCTGTTCTGCCTCCAGTCCTCCTGGAGCGGAGGTAAGTGGTCCCGATTCGCTGAGGATTCCTGAGCGAATCCTCAGCGAATCCTCATTTGAATCCGCAGAGGATTTCTCTGACATCCCTACCACAGAGTAATGTACTGCACAGACACAGACACAACTATTCAGTGATACTCACATGCTATAAGACTAGTGAAAATCCCGTGTTGCCATGGGGGCTAATAGTCTGAGAATGATTGGATAAAAATATATTTGCCCATTTCCTTTGTGAATGGAACAACTTTACACTTTTAAAATAAATGTACTACAAATAAACTGGCAAAGGTGAAAACTAAAGAAAATCTTTTTAAAAAGATCATTTACCATTTCTTGAAGTTTGAGGTCAAAAACATGTGATGTAAGATTTTCTCTTCCTTTTCCCTCTGGTGTCCTTTCTGCTCTTTCTCCTCAGCTTCTCTTCCTCCTCCTCAATCGCCAACTGATGTTTCTTCAGCCCCTTTCCCAACATTCTGCGCCTGCCCTTTCATTGGCCCAGCACTCTAAGAGCTCAGGAGTAAGCGTTATTACATGGGCGTACACACACTGTGTCACATGTTCCATTACATGCACAGTGTGGGAAATATGCATTAACCTCCCCTTTTCCTCATTCATCTCCCTTAGAAACATAGAATCATAGAAGAGTAGGGTTGGAAGGGGCCTACAAGGCCATCGAGTCCAACCCCCTGCTCAATGCAGGAATCCAAGTCAGAGCATCCCTGACAGATGGCTGTTCAGCCTCAACTTGAACGCTTCCAGTGTGGGAGAGCCCACCGCCTCCCTAGGTAATTGGTTCCATTGTCGTATTGCTCTAACAGTCAGGAAGTTTTTCCTGATGTTCAGCCGGAATCTGGCTTCCTGTAACTTGAGCCCATTATTCCGTGTCCCTCACTCTGGGATGAGTGGGCATCCCTTCCCGAGATGCCCAAAGCTTGAGCTTTGAATTTTTTCAAAGTTTCAAAATTTTCTGCATATCTACACTGCTCATGCTTTGCGCCATTTGCACCCATCTCTTTTGCCATAATAGGCTACGAAAATATTTACATAGCCTATCACGGCCAAAAAAAAAAGGGGGGAACGCAAATGGCAGCCCCCGGAGCCACCACCATTTGCTTTTGCTGTTTTTTCTAGGGGTGCATGAAAGTCCCTTACCTGTCCTAGAAGCTTTTCGTGGTGGGGGGGAGGCGCTTCGCTGCTCCCCCCGCAAAGTTCAGGCCGGGGGGGAGGCTTCCCACCTCGCCCGGCTGAAATTCAGGCTGGGGGGGAGGCTTCCCGCCTCGCCCGGCTGAAATTCAGGCCGGGGAGGAGGCGCCTCGCCTCGCCCGGCCGCGAACTAAAAAGTTAAAAAAAAACACGCCCCCGTGATAGGCTACGTGACGATTAACGTAGCCTATCACGGCTAGATCTGCAAAGTCAGCCGTGATAGGCTACGTAAATCGTCATGTAGCCTATCACGGGGGCGTTTTTTTTTCTTTTCTTTTATTGGAATGGCGGCGGCAGCAGCCGGTCGAAAGACCGGCTGCTGCTCCCGCCCCGGACAAAGACCCGCCGAACCACCGGCCGGACCCGCCGCTGGGAGGGACATTCGCCAAAGGTAAGTCCAGTCCCAGGGGGGGTGCGGGGTGCGGGGGGGTGCGGAGAATTTATCCCCGAAACTTGTTCGGGGGGCTGAACACGTTAGCGCTCGGCCCCCCAAAGTTTCGGGGAGAAATTCTCCGCCAACCCTAGTTTTTTCCCCCTTTTTTGCCGTGATAGACTATGTAAATGTTTCTGTAGCCTATCACAGCAAAATACAGGGATGCAAATAGCGGCGGCTATGGCAGCAGCCATTTGCGTCCCTGCAGGCTGCCCTCAGCCAGATGTCTGGCTGCGGGCAGCCCTGGACGGCGGTTCCGTGGAGTCGCTGCGGAGAGGAGCCAGCTGGAGAGAATTTCGGGGGGAGGGACGGAGCGCCTCCCCCCCCCACAAATGTCACCCTTCAAAAAAGTAAGTGACTTTCGTACATCCCTAAAAAAAAGAGCAAAATCAGTCTGGTAGATTGCTACTAATAAGCCTTACACTACCGTATTCTTATGTAAGATCTCCGTCCATAAACACCCCACCCATCATAATGGCAGGCATTTGATATAGTGATGGCCAAACTAGGGATGGCGGAGAATTCCGCCACAGACTCCAGTGAGGCATCCAGCCCCCTGGAGTCCATGGCAGAACGGACTGCTCCCCCGTCCCTCCTGCAAAGTCCCCACAGACCGGAACCTACCTGCCTCCGGCGGGTCCGGATCCGTCCGCTGCGGCCTGCTGCTCCACTGTGTGGCCACAAATGGCATCCATAGGCTACGTAAATAAAGCGGGGATGCAAATGGCGCAGGGGACGCCATTTGCCTCGCTGCTTTAGCCGTGATAGGCTACGTAAATATTTACGTAGCCTATCACGGCTAAAGCGGAGACGCAAATGGCATCCCCTATGCAGGACGCCATTTGCATCCGCAGCAGCCTGGCAGTGGACGGAGGCCCTGCTGCGGATCGGCCCGGCCGGCAGCTCCGCAGACTCACCACATAGCGGAGCCGGCCAGGCAGGATTTCCCGGGGGGAGGAACGGATTGCCTCCCCCACTGGCCAACCCTTGGTGAAAGAAAGGTAAGGGGGATTCGTACATCCCTAGGCCAAACTTACCCCAACATAATTTGGAATTTGTTCACATTTCAAATTTCTTCATCCAATCTCAGACTAAATTTCTCAATTTTCCCGAGATCTCATTGTGCATATATGAATTCATGCACATGAACATCAACAAAGAGCATGTTAGGAACTATACTATGTCATCATGCTGTGCAGGGATGGGCAAATCTATCACTTTCACTTTCTCCTCCATTCAATTTTTTAAAATCTGAAATTTATCCTCTTCTGAATATAAAGAACTTTGCAGATTTTTGGTAAATTCCTGTCAAAAATGAACTGAAAGAAAATTCTCACCCACCTACACCAGCTAAATTGAATAGGTGCATCTATTCCCAGCATGAAGAGGGCCATGGTATACCTACCTGCTGCCACTGAGCTGTTAAAGATGATGAGGCTATTTGCAGAAAAAGGTGGCAACCCGAATTCAGCACTAACAAGGTTGAATACACAGGGATTCAAGCCCAGACTTTTAAGACCAAAGCACTCAAAGCCCTAGGCCTGGATGGACAAATTTGTCCTTTCAGGTTTCTCCCACATTCATTTTAAAAAATAATGATCTCAAATTCTTTTTGCCCCAAATATGGAAAACTTTGTGAATTTTGGTAAATTCTTAAAAAAATTGAACAAAAACAAAATTTTCGCCCATCCCTAGCTGTGTGTCATGACATCAGGTGTCACTATGTTATATTCTCCCCTCTGATTGGCTGTTTTCATGTGCCCTACTCTTTACCCTACAGTCAATATGGAACTGCTGGAGCCCGTGCAAGAGGCTGTTGTGTGAGCAGCTGGGATGTGAGCAGTGTGAGCAGGAGCTGTGGGAAAGGCACTGCATCTGCTGAAGCTCAGATTGCCTCCTTGCCCACCACCCACACCAGGCTCCACTGCTCCCCTCCCAACCTCCTTCTCCTTGGATTTCCTTTCCACTACCTCTCATAGTGCACCCAGGTTTAAAGTAAACTTTGATTTAGCAAACAAACAAACAAAAATTACATCCAATACTCAAGAGAAATGGCATCAGTTGACTAGCTGGATACAGAATGGAAATGAAGTCATGAGTGAAGAAAAAAAAAAACACCATTGAACAAGAGGCAGATGCTAATCTATGTGGCTGTTTCTTCAACTGTAATTGGTTTGTTGAAGGTCTTTTTAATCCAAACTTTTACACTGATTATTTTGGCAAACTGCAACTAAAGGGTTAAGTGACATCACTGCATAAACATTGCAACTGGGATGTTTACATTTCCTTCAGAACCAACCAATTTCAGGAAATGCACAGAAATGGCAGAGATTAGATGCAGTAAGCTGCAATCCTATGCATGTTTTAGACAGGAAAAAAAGTCCTGCAATCCCAGCATTCCCCAGCCAGCATGGCTATCTGGAGATTGCTGGGAATTGTAGGACTTTTTTCCTGTCTAAGCATACATAGGATTGTGCCCTTAGTCACACAGAGACCACACAGGCACTCACGATCAATCTCAGTTTGAAGTACAAAAATACTAAAGTTCATAAGACAGCTATCCAAGCTCAGTACACACAGGGGCATTAGGAACATAGTCGGTTCAACCATCAAATGTAACAGATCTTACCAGTGAAGCACCTCATTGCAATTTTCAGCAGCAACATCCTAATTTTATAATAATGAACAATAATGCAGATGTGCTAGTGTGGATCTGAACCCTGGCCTCAAGAATGTATTGGCTTTGCCTCTGATAATTGTTTGACCCAATCACTTCCCATTGGCCACACAACTGTGGCCATGGTCTGACAAGGTCTGGCTTTAACATGCTCAGATCAAAGCTGTGGTGCTCAGTGCATTTGGCAGGCTTGGCCTTGGCAACTGATTACTGAGATGTGCATTGTTCCCACTCTATTTGGCAGAAAGCCAATGACATCAGATACGGTAGCCCCCCTCCCCTTTCCCACCACCACCTTCTCTGTCTTTTTAATCATAAATTAGTTAAGTGCCTGGCAAGTATTCGCCTCCCCTCCCCTCCCACAATCTCCTTTTCGACTAACATGTCAAAGCACCATAATGGTTCTTTGTAAATCTAATTGAAACAAATGCTATTGACCCAGACACATTTGCAAGTAAATCTGGTTGGACCTCAGTCAGAGAGCATGTGTTTGACACCAAATTATGCTTAAGTGCTGCAGGAAGAAAAATGGGAACATGTGTTCTGGCTGATATGAAGACAAAGGAAGGACTTAATTAAAGGCTCGCAAGATATGCTACTGAGCCCAGTATATGAGATTCAGGAATGGGAGCAGGGCCATCCCCTTCCCAGGAAAAGCTCAAGTTTGTGGAGGAGTTTTGTTCAAAGCAACCCCCCTTCTTACTGTGGCTTCCATCAAGGCCTCTGGGCAAATATGAAAATCTCAATTCCTACTAATGGCAGGGTTGGGAAGAAAGAAAATAAGACGATCCAACCTGACTGCTGCTGAAATTGCTATGAAAACTGCAATTGATTTAAATGGGAGCGGGATTGGCCTGCAAAAAGAGAGGCTGCAATTACGGCTCTATCCATATCCTGTAAATTGCTAATCGATTCCGCACTTAATAATTAGCCATGTGTTATAGCAAAAACAAACAAACCACTGAATCTCAACAGAACCAACTGCAGAGAACAACTAAATCAGTAACAGGGTAAAATGGAAGAAATGAGGGAAAGAAAAGGCAAAGGAGGCAGTTGTTAGTTAAGATAGCAATACTTACGAAGGCTTGGTGTTTTGCCCCTATGAAATGGGAAGCAACATTTATATATGGCTACGGAGATTATTTCTACATACACTTTATTACAGACATATGCCCTCTTCCCTGGTCTTGATCTTTCCTACAGTTTTTTTAGGGAAGACTTCTGATCAGGTAATGTGTCACTTTGGCACTCTGTTTGGTTTCTAGTACGCCATCAACATTAAATATATACAAAAAGGCAGAAGGAAAAGAGAGCACCCTTTATTGTCTTGGGTCACCGTCATGAGCCACTCATGCACTCCTGAGAAAGCCTCTTGGAAATGAATGATAGTCATGCAAAAGGTTAAAAAGAACTTGGAGATAAGTTGGGAAGAAGTTGGAAATCAACCCCCAGAAAAGATGTCTACATGAGTAAATGAAAGAAGGAGATAATGGTGACTGGAATAGTGAATGGAATGTCCAGAACCATTCAGGATAGATAAAAGGGTTAGGAAAATCTCTGTGCTCACTGCATTACCATCTTATTATTGATTATATGTACAGCATCATCACTGGGCATGGATGGCACTTGACAGAGTCCAAGAGAACAGATCCCTGCCGGAAGGAGCTTACAATCTAAAATAAGTGTTTAATTGTTGGATAAGTGATGTGGCAGCCTCTATAAATGAAGGAAAAAACCCTTTGCCTCCAAGAATGGGTTCATGGCCAGTCTCAGTTTTGCTATATGCAGAGGAGATGAGCTTACTCCTGCCATTACAAATTGGTTCAGGCAAATGCTTATGCAATTCAGAGCCTACTGCTGATATAACTCCTTAACAATTGGAGGAAAACAGATATGGTCTTCATGACCAAAGAACTATTCCTGGAAAAATAGATGAACATAAGGTAGATAAGACTGATATGTTATCCTAGTTATGGATAATATCCTACCAAACAGACAGATGGTCCCATTATATTCCCCATGCAAGCACTAAAGTAGAGGTGACAGTAAGGGACATTTTCAGATTTGCAAACTACAGGGGAGAAACTTGGTAAAACTCGGTGAAATGTAATTTGGGGATGCAGATATAGGCATATATAGATATAGATGCAGATATAGGCAAAAATCTTCAATTCAAAAGCAAAGGAGATATTGATGTGATATTGTAAAGGGTATTTACTCTTTATGGTTTCCAGAAGGGCAGGTGAGTTAGTCTTCAGGTGCAAAATGTTCATTCATCTGCTCAGCTTCCAATGTGATATATGTTATCATCAGCAATGCCCCTCTGCATTCTACCGAGGACAAACAAATTCACCTCTATGCAAAAGAATAAATGGGCACAAATCAGATATCAGAAAGGGCAATATTCTGAAACCTGTGGGAGAACCTTTCAGCCACCCAGGACACTCTGTTGCTGACCTCAAAATGGCCGTCGTTGAACAAAGAACTTTCACAGGGAGACTTCAGCATGAAACTGCTGAAGCACGACTTATCAAGAAATTCTGTTCTATTATCTGTGGTCCGAACTGAGATAGTGGGTTTTTATCCCACTACATGTGTTAATTGGCTTACCTATGCCAAGATGTTTGCATCAATGCTACTTACTGTAATTCATCTGCATACATTTAAGCTTTAATGTTATTAGCACTGTGTTTTGTTTTGTTTTTAGTTTGTTTTGCATTTCATTTCCCTCTGTCTGACATCACTGCTTATATTTCTTTGTCTCTCTACACAAGGAGTGGACAACATCTGGATCTTGTCCTAATTTCAAAAGCCCACTGCAAGCGATCAGTTCAGAGCTCTGGTAAAAGTGATCCATCCCTGCCTTGGAAGCCCACTGGGTGGGGAGGGAAATGGGAGGGAAGAAAGAAGAGGGTGTGTGTGAGAGAGGGAGGGAGACAGAGAAAGGGGTGGTCCACCCACCTATGACATTGGCCCCACCCACTTCTGTCTTCGGTCTGGCGCACCACCAGCATGCAGCCCCTGACAGATTACCCCTGATGAAATGCTGCCAACAAGAGAAAAATGGGTCCCCATCCCTGCTCTCCACCCACATGTCTAGGTACCTGCTAACCTAAGATAAGCCTTCATGCATTTGCTTAAGAGGACTTTAGTCCATGAAAACCTATGCCATGATAAACTTGTTTGGCTACAATCCCACACTCACTTACCTGAGAGTAAGCCCAATTGATCTCAAAGGGACTTGAGTTTGAGTAGATATGTGCAAGATCATGCTGGCAGTCTTTATGTTGCCATAAGAATCTGTGTTGCTTTAACTCTCTGACTACAACATTCCTCCAAATGTTAATAGTGTAAATGAAGGAAAGGGAGAAGAGGGTTTTTTTTAAAAAAAAGTACTAATCCCTGCGTACTACATCTTCCTGTCTCCCCTTTCTCCACTGGTCTTTTTAATGTGCACTGCAAGCATATATGTGCTTCGTTAGGAGTACAGCTTCACTGATCCCAATACACTGTCTTCCCACTAAGCATGCATAGGGCAAACTCTCGGAACCATGTGGCTTCAGTATCCCATATAAAGTAGAAAATTCTATTGCCACAAAAAAAGAGCAAGCAGCAGCAAAAAAATGGAGGCAGCAGCAATAATGGTTGAAAGCCTGTTCTTGGAAAATGCTTAATACGCACTGAAGCTTGTGTCTCTGTACAATCCCCCCTTCCAGCCACACACACACACACACACACACGCATACACACGTGCGTGCACACACACACACACACATACACACACACACAACTCCTGAAGCCTGAAGTGATAAAGTTCAGGAAAAGCTTTACCATTTGGTTCTGCTGATTGTATAAATCGGTCCTCATCAGCTACACAGAAGCGTTAGCTGTTTAGCTTTTAGCTTGAGTAAACTCTCGTGCTTGCTGCTTATACATATTTAGAAGATATATTTAGGAAGCAATCTAGGGACTTCTCCTGATATTATTTGTGTATTTGTTTGTTTTTTAAAGGCTTTGCTCTTTATAGCCAGCCTTGCACTAACCATAATGGTATAATATCCTTCCTGCAAAGATAGGGGTAGCTGCTTGCTATGTTGTTTAGCAAAAAACAAACAAACACCAAAGCAAACAGAATGAACACCATGGGAGATGTGCAATCCAAAGTTTATTAAAAACCCAGCAATATAAAGAAAAACGTAAGTGTCACAAAACGACCAGACTCTGGTGTGTCTGGTGTGCGTGCGTGTGTGTGAGCACTCGTGCATGTGTGGAAGAAGTGGGTAGTCTTTGTGGTTCTTGCCATTCCCCCCCCCCCCGCCCCATTTGAGAAAGGATGGGAGAACCAGGGATGTTTGAGCTTGCCCAAAACTGCTGAAGTTCATGTTGAAGCTCAGTTCAGCACACTCATTTTCAGTTGCAACACATTTTTCAGTTTGCTCGAATGGGGAAAGTGTGCGTTTTGAACAGGAAAAGTGCACATTTATGTGCACATTTCCCAAAATTGTGCACTTTCCCGCACATTGACTAAAGTGTGAAAATGTATTTTTTGAAAAATGCGCATTTAAAAGTGTGCGTCTTTCCCAAAATTCAAATATTTCAAATGCAATTGCAACTGCAAATGTCGAACATTTTTTTAAAAATGCACTCCCACTCTGGTTTACATTTGGGGTTGCAAATTGGGCAAGTTTGAAATGAAATTCTTGTATATCCCTATATCTGATCTTAGTCCTACCTAAAGTAGACCCATTGAAATGAATGGGGCTTTGTTAGACTAGCATTGGATACACCCAATTATATAAATACTTTTACTTCAATAGTACAATGATAGAGTGGTGCACGAGTACATAAATGGGGAAAGTTGATACACAATAAAAGCAAATAGTATTTTTCATTGTCACCCAATGGCACAGGGTTGTTGCATTGGGGAATGTTGATTCCCTTTCCACTCATTATTTTATAGGCATATTCACAGATGATTTTATAGGCACATTCACAAACATACACCCAAAAGCCACATACCTCACAACAATCCAAATTGTACTACACCAGAAACATGCAATAAGCGACAAACTTTATGCACTGTGTTCACATACTGCAGGATACAGAGGGGTAGGATATTGTCTTTCCCTCCCTCCCTTATGGTGTAAAACTTGAAAAGCACACTGTTTCCATCCGTGGTGTCCCAGTGAACTTGTAACCCTAACTGTCAACAAAGGGCTTGACAGAAATCAATGGATTTCTCTGTTGCTGTCAGTTGGATTTGCAGTGAAGCAAAGCTGAGGGGGCCTCATCTCCCAAACAGATCAGTAGATGAGTTGCATCTGTGATCTGTTTTCTGTCAGATTCATAAGCACAACAAGCTACGACGGCAGCGATGCACAGCGAAAGGGAGGGGGTCCTCACATGGTTTGCAGATTACAGCGCACAACATCCATCAATCCAAACAAACTGAAGCCACAGCCCACCGCAGCGGTGGGCTTTGTGGGCTGTGACTATTGCCAAGGTTGGCCTGAGTGACGTCCGTGCTGAACTTCTACAGAAGAGTTCTGGTCTCGACGGAAAGTAATTTTCAAACCATACTCACCTGAAGGGCTACCAAAAATCAGGTTTGTTTTCATTTCAGTGCTTTTCCTTGCTTCACTTGCATGTCCAGCTTATTCGAGCACAACTCTGACGAATCCAGAGCAAGGATATAGAAGCAAAGAAACACTCACTAGCTTCACAATGGATTATAAAGGGCTCTTTTGGATGCTTCTGGAACAACTACACTTTCTCAAGGAAGTTACAGCCTGATTATTCAGAATCACTGATTTGAACAGAAGGGCACTGTGGCGGCAATCCAAACTCACTTACTAGAGAGTAAGTATCATTGAACATCATGGGGCTTACTTCTAAGGGTGTATGGAATACTCACCCCATTCCGGTCCGGGCATCCGCGGGGGGGGGGGAGGCAATCCATCCCTCACCCCGGAATCCTGCCCGGCCGGCTCCGCTCGGCAGCAAGTCTGCGGAGCCACCAGCTGGGGCTACCCGCAGCCAGACTTTCATCTGCTGCCGGACTGCAGCCGCAAATGACATCCGACGTAGCGGACGTCATTTGCGTCCCTGCCCTTGGCCGTGATTGGCTACATAAATATTTACATAGCTTATCACGTCAAAGAGCAGGGATGCAAATAGCATAGTGGACGCCATTTGCATCCCTGCTTTAGCCATGATTGGCTACATAAATATTTACATAGCCAATCACGGCCAAGGGCAGGGATATAAATGGTGTCTGCTACGCTAGACACCATTTTGTTCCACAGCCCAGCAGCACATGGCTGCCGAATGTAGGGATGGCGGAGAATTTCTCCACGAATCTCGGGGAGGCCGAATGCCAACGCATTCGACCCCCCGAAATTGACAGTGAAATTCTCTGCCATCCCCCCGGATGGGACTTACCTCCCTCGAATGTCCCTCTCGGCGGCGGGTCACGGCGGTGGTTCGGTGGGGCAGGGGCAGCGGCTGGTCTTCCAACCGGCTGCCGCCGCCGCCATTACAAAGTGAATGTTAAAAACAACAACAACACACACCCGTGATAGGCTACGTAACGATTTACATAGCCTATCATGGCTAGATTTCCAAAGTCAGCTGTGATAGGCTACGTAAATTGTTACGTAGCCTATCATGGGTGACTTTGAAAAAAAAAAAGCGCGTAGGCAAATAGCGGTGCCCATGGGCGCCGCCTGTCAAGGGCTCCTTGGAGGGCTCTCTCAGTCTCATCCAGTAGTAGCCAAGTCCAGACGCAGACAAAGGGACTCTTTTCAAAGCTTTATTCTTCTTTTACAACTTACAACTCTACAGGTAGCAACTAGATCTGAGCAGCAGCATCCCTATGCCCTAAGTTGGAACAGTTGGTCCCCGTTTGAAAAGCAGTTACTGAATATAAGGACTAGGGAGAATCCCTCCCCTTTTCCCTTGGATCCTCTGGGCGCAACCGTTCTTTGAGCGCCAACCGGGCGCTACGCCTCCTTTCCGCGCTCTCCATTTGGCGCCGCTCTCTGAGTCTGCACTGCGCATCCAACCAGTCTGCTATTGGTGCTGGGTCACTCCCTGGACTGCTTTCTAATCTAGGAATGTGGGTGGGAGGAATCTCTGTCAGCTGCGGGCCGTGGGAAAAAGGGGCGTGCTCCTCTCCCAGAAGCGACTGCTCTTCCTCCGAATCAGAACTACTCTGGGATTCTATGGGCTCAGTGTCCACCCTGACACCGCCATTTGCATTCCTTATTTGGGCCGGGGTAATCTATGTAAAGATTTACGTAGACTACGGTGAAAATAAGGGCAACACAAATAGCGTTGCCCTTATTTTCGCCGTAGTCTATGTAAATCTTTACATAGACTACCCGGGCCCAAATAAGGAATGCAAATGGCAGTGCCCATGGGCGCCGCCATTTGCATATGCCCTTTTCCCCCCCCCCAAAGTCACCCGTGATAGGCTACGTAACCATTTACGTAGCCTAGCACGGCTGACTTTGGAAATCTAGCCGTGATAGGCTATGTAAATCGTTACATAGCCTATCATGGGTGTGGTTTTTTTTTAACATTCACTTTTTCATTTCACGGCCGGGGAGATGGGGCGCTTCTCCCCGGCCTGAATTTCGGCCGGGCGAGGCGGGGTGCCTCCCCCCCCGGCCTGAACTTCGGGGGAGAACCAAAGCACCTCCCCCCCACCGCGAAGCAAGCTGAGGGACCAGGTAAGTGACTTTGGTACATCCCTAGCAGAATGAAGATGATGACCCAGACCAGCCGCCACCAGGTAGGGTCCATCCTGGGGGGATTTCAAGGGGTGGCGGGGGGGGTAGTCCATTCCTCCACGGATTCCAGGGGGGGCGGATTCTAAAGAATCCAGCCTCATTGGAGTCTGTGGCAGATTACTCTACCATCCCTACTTACTTCTCAGTAAACATGCATAGGACTGTACTGTTTCAGACTTAGTCATTCTCCCCAACCCCCAATACATATGCGGCAATGTAAAGATATTGTTTGATGCTTATATATTAAAATATACATGACACTGTAACTGCTGCTACTACTACTACTACTGTTACCACTGTAATATGTTTACATAGCACCAATGATATGATCAGCATTGTAGGAACATAGCAGAAGTTACGTAGCTGCTGCCCAGAGGAAATGCAATATACATTTGACCAGTTTTCGCCAGCCAGGATTGTGCTGCATGCCTGTCAGCCACCTGGAGTTAAGTCACCACTACTTCTATCTTGAGTAGCCTTTTCTGTACAGCCTCCTACCCTGGCTGGCTCTTTTATCTGCTTCCAAAGGGCAGAGCAATGCTACGTCCCCTAGGCACCATCTGGGGCACTCTAGGAAGCTGTGGAGTCTCTCCTCCAAAACCACAGACAGAGCTTCAGTCTTGTAGGAGGAGATCTGATCATGGATCATGGATCTCCTGCCCCCTCCCTCCCTCCTTCCCCCTCCCTTCCCAGCTGTCATGGAAAGCTTCATGGTCAGAGCTCCAAGCTCAGGGAGAGGATGAAGTGGGAGGGAGGAAGAGTGAAGGCTGGGGGGCAGGGTGGGGTGGGGAGAGGAGAGGCCAAGGATCCATTAGATTCAAAGGCCTCTCAGTGCCTCCCCCCTCCCACTGTGCATGGTAGCTTGATGGGCTCAGAGGCCTGTCTAACAGAATTCATTGCAAACGCATATGATGAGGCTGTAAAAGCTTCTGCCATTCCTCCTGCCCTACCTGGCTCTTCCCTGTAGGGCACTGAATTGGCAGAGGGCTCTGATCTCAGAGCCCTCCATCTAAAGAGCGGCAATCCTTTGGGACTGTGCACCTAATCTTGCATGTACCCAAGGACAGGCCTCTGAAGCGTGGGGTGAACTTTCCTCCTGCCCCTCTCCAGAAACACGCACTCATTCCACCAGCACATGCAAAACCTATGGGAGGTGGAACTGCACCCAGCTCTGAAATGCAGCAACCTCTGAGAATACACCCTCTGTTTCAAAAAGCCTAACGGTTGTACATAAGGTGTTGGGCTGGTAAAAGAAAACCAATGTCCAAATCAAGCGAAACTGAATGGGGAAATTTAAGAAAATGAGTGGAATTACCCAGCAGGAAGGAGGGAGGTTTATAGGATTAATGTCTTGCTATACTCACAGCAGAAGTTATGGAGCACCTGAAGACCCCCAACCTCTGTTCAGATGTTGGCATCTCTGGTGTGGTGCTAACTCAGACAAAGGAACAATACCTGCCAAGCCACCAACACCTCATTTTGCTGCAATCAGGGGTATGTCGACATTCTCCCAACCAGGCACTTCTGCAATTAGCGCTTAGCATATCAGTGCACAAGAGAAACTTACCAGCTTGGCAAAGCTCAAAAACATAGGAAAGGATGCTGTGTTTGATACTGTGTGACAAGCAGTGACAACAGCATATACATAAACCCTGCTGAGAAAACTCACTAAATGGGGACAAATGCAATAGGAAATACTTGCCCCCCAGAAAGTATTAAAAATGGGGGCCGACTCAAGCTATGCAGATTTTATGCTGTGTCCATGCTCTGATGAGATGACACATTCTTCACTGGCTTTGCTGCTGTAATGTTCCTCCAGGAGTGGAAGGTTTAATGACACCCTGCCAGTCAATCTTAGGACTGCTGAAAGCCTTGAGTTGTGTATGAATGGGGGACAATCAGGCACATTACAAACTATACTTCAAGGCAGGACTGCTTAAGTATGTGCAACTACCTGTAGGAGTCAAGTCCATTTCTCTTCTCCAACACACACACACACACACACACACACACACACACATACTTCTTAAATATTACTCATTCATTCATTCATTCATTCATTTATTACAGTTATATCCCACCTTTCTCCCATTGTGGAACTCAAGGTGGCTACATGTGGTTCCCAGGTGGTCTCCCCTCCAAGCACTGACCAGACCCAGACCTGCTTAGTTTCAGCACAGTGGCTAGGGATGTACAAATTGTGTACCTTCAGTGCCGCTTGACTTCCACAGTTTGCGGCTAGTGCTCCATTTAGGGATGGTGGAGAATTTCTCCCCGAAACTTCGGGGGGCCGAGCACCAACGTGTTCGCCCCCCCGAACAAGTTTCGGGGAGAAATCCTCTGCCCCCCCCCGCCCCCCGCACCCCCCCCCCGGGACGGGACTTACCTTCCCTGAATGTCTCTCCCGGCGGCGGGTCCAGCTGGCGGTTCGTCGGGTGTTCGAGCAGGGCGGGAGCGGCAGCCGGTCTTTCGACCGGCTGCCGCCGCCGCCATTGCAATAAAAGAAAAAGAAAAAAAAACGTCCCATGATAGGCTATGTGACGATTCACGTAGCCTATCACGGCTGACTTTGCAGATCTAGCCATGATAGGCTACGTGAATCGTCACGTAGCCTATCAGGGGACGTTTTTTGGTTTTTTTTTTTACTTTCGTGTTCGCGGCCGGGCGAGGCGGCAAGCCTCCTCCCCGGCCTGAATTTCGGCCGGGCGAGGCGGGAAGCCTCCCCCCCGGCCTGAATTTCGGCCGGGCGAGGCGGGAAGCCTCCCCCCCCCCGGCCTGAACTTCGCGGAGCGGCATGGTCATTTTAAAAGGTTTTTTCTTTCTTTAAAACAGCATCAATTTAGAAAGAACACCCTCAAACGAGGTGGGGAGCACAATTCATTTTTTTAAAAAACTTACATATTTATTATGGGAATATACTACACTGCATTTTTATTTACGAAAATTTCGTGACTCTTTGCGGACGGCGAAAAAAAGCCGCATGACTGCTGGCTCCACAGGACCTCGTGGTGCCATTCCACAGAGGATTCCGTGGCATGGACTGAAGGGAATTTGATCCCATTTCAGTCCGTGGCGGAATTCTCTGACATCCCTAACAGTGGCTGCCACATGTGCCTTCAGACTATGGCTGGAACAATGATAAGAGAGCATCACCAATTTTTATAAACTGCTGGGATTTAACAGGATGAGAGAGAAATGCCCAGCAATCTGAGGAATGCATGCTTCAGTATACAGTGACTCAAATATACAGATATCCTTCGTGTGTTAAGGGAGCATGTCTGGGGAGAGGTGTGGCATCATGGCAGCAGATTCTATTCCCATCTTATGTGCATTCCTTAGAACATCTGCAGAGAGCCTCCCCTGTACACAGAGCTATGGTGGATATGGTTTGCTTTCTCTACAGATGTTCTGAGATGTTCTCATGAATAAACATATAGCATGGCACAGCCTATAACAGGCATGGCACACATCTCTCTCTCTCTCTCTCTCTCTCTCTCACACACACACACACACACACACACGCACACACACACACACGTAAAGTGCACATGTTGATTGAACATGTCAAGAATATCTCTATGGCACTGTTATTTGAATATGCATCAGGTTGAACCAGAGTCTCAGATGGCTACAAAAAGTCTGAAGGACATGTGTTCCAACTGCTAGACCTTGAGACATGATCCATTGCCCATTAATCCATGCCACATATTACCTTCCTCCTTCTGCATGACTGAGTCACATCTTCTGGATTGTGGCATGCCATAAGTCAGGGGTGCAGAACCTCAGGACTGGGGGCCAAATCTGGCCCTCCTGGGGTCCCAATCCAGCCCTCTGAGGTTCCCTAGATGGCCACATCCCCTTTCCTGGCCCAACCCCCTTTCCCCCAATCACCAATCACTGGGTGATTTGCCAGCTTTTGTGCAGTTTTTTCCCATTCTAAGAGGTTGAAATGCCTCTCCTAAGGTTTAGTTACCAGGAGATTTAAGCTAAAATATGCTGGTGTTTTGGGTAGTTTGGCCCTGCCCCTTTTGCCTTCAGCCCCACCCACCTTTGGAACGAAGCCTGTGAAATGGAATCTGGCCTTCTGGCTGAAAGCAGTTCCACATGAGGAAACAAGATCTTGATTCCTAGAATGCAGCAAGAGGAGCCTGTTTGAAAGGAATGTAGCAAAATAGACCAAGAAGTTAGTACACTAGGGATGTATGGACTGCGTAAAATCTGCTCCATCTGTGCTTTGCAGCTTGTCAGGTGGCTTTTGTTCCATCGTCCGTTCACAGATGAATGCAAGGTGTTTTTTCCACATCATGAGGAAAAATGAGGTTTCATAAGAATTTACATAATTTACCTTAGTACATATTATTTAGCATATTGTCCCCCATTCCATTCAACTTTTCCTCAGCAGAAACTTGCAAATTTATTTTTCAACGAATAAATATGCATACCTTTTGGGAAAGTAAAAAAAAACCACAACAACATCCGAAAGTCCACGGACTCCAGGCAGCCTGAGGGAGTTGCTCCTCAGTGGATTCCGCAGGTTGGATTCTTAGAAATCTGCTCTCATAGTCCTTCTTGAATTTCTCCAGCATCCCTAAAATAGAACCTTGTGCTATGGGATGAAAGGGGAAGTCCACAGGGCCAATTGTTTAGAGGCATATTAATATTATTTTGAAAACCCAGAGTTTCAAAGATAGCAAAGAAAAGGACAGCGCTTTCAGCAGAAGTTTCCCTAAGCAGGTCGAGTTCCAAAGTTCTCCAAGAGGCATCAGAGTTCCTTTAATTGCATGGTAACAGAAGTATCACTGAAGGAGTGCTACACATGCCAGTAGCATGGGCTGGGGCGACTGAACTGAAGAGCTGCCATCAGTTGTCACTGCAGTATTGAAAATGCTGCTAAATGTTTAATTTCTTCCAATCTGTCTTTTATTAGGGAAGGGAGAAGACAAGAACCTGCCCCCCCCCCTTTATAATACAATCCCAAGATTAATGTTTCATAAAGGAATCCAGAGGTTGGTGTAAATTCTTGTTTTTGTTACTGTCAAGGGCATTATGGAAGCTGACAGGTGTATTACCAATTTATGCACTGCCCAGCATTATCCCAGCTAACAGCAGCATTTCTCATATGATACCATGGCTAATTAAAGGTTCATCACTTAGGCCATAATTTGGTGCGACAACCGTTTACTGAATGAAAAATATCAGGAGGAAAATAACACAGCACTTCAAAGAGGGATGTGAGGAAGGACAGACACCAGCTGGTCCCATTTCTGCTGCTTTGCAAAACAAAATCATAATAGTGAGACAAGTGTGCTGGCTGGCACCTCCATATCTGTCACTTTTTGCTGTGCCCAAGTGCTAAAATTCAAACCTATCCTGGTTCAGTCATGAGCTACTAAAGGAGACATAAACTATCACAAGGTGTTACGCATTATGCTGACCAGGCCGTGTTTTACCTGTAGGCAAAATGAGGTGACTGCCTCAGGCATCAAATTTTTGGTGTCATGAGAAGGTAGCAAATTTTAGGGTTTTTTTCATCTGTGGATATTGCATTTTTACCAGGGATGTGCGAATCCGCAAAACTTACACTTGCTGAAGTTCTCCGAATTCCATCTCGAAGCTTATTCCAACTTGCGATATTTTTTCTTTTCTTTTCGCATGACAGTCCATGCATATTTCCATGAGTATTTTTCCAAATGTACCCACCAATAGGGCACATCTTTGAAATATACACATTCTCTTCCCATTGATTAAGGCATCTTTTGAATGTTTTTCAAAAGTATGCATTTTTTCATGCACGTTTTTCAAATGTACATGTGCTGCCGAAGACATTTTTGGTCTATGAATCACATTGCAAGCTCGGAAATGTACTGAATTCGACCAGGGATTGTGTCCAATTCTGTGTTTGGTTTGGCATGTGTGAACTGGGTAAATCCTGATCAAAAACAAACTGAAAAAAATTTCTCATATGCTCCTAATTTTTACTGCCAGGGATGGAGAGAGTTGCTTGTGGGATTTTCTGTCTCATGTGCCACAGTAACTTGGTTGGCTTTGGATATTATGCATCTAGACATGGAGGTGGGGGGCGGGATTTGACATGGGGGAATCTGGCAGCAAAATGTTTTTGGGCCAGCCCTGGTACTGACCGGACTGAAAAATCCCACATTGCTTTGCAGAGTACATGTACTAAAAATCAGCTATTCTTTTTCTGTAGCGATACTGTAACTTCACAAAGGTATCAGTTGGGAACCAAAGAGCTGCTTTGGGGATTTTTGACTTTTTCCTTCTTTGGACAGCAGACCTCCATCCAGTTTATGAAAATTCCCTGTGTCAAAAAAAGTACCCTGCTCCCTCCGCCTACCCCCCATGCAGTATGTGTGGATATCCCCTCCAGAAGAATGCATTATAAATAAAGGAGACACACTGGCTCAGTTGCTAAGTGCCTTTTTGGCAATTAACTTAGTTATAACAAAGCTCATCTCTCTAGAGGGTGGTCGCTGGATAGCAAGGCAGTTCCTGAGTAAAGCTGGAATAAAGGAAGCAGCAAAGTTCCGAGACACTGCTTCACAGACCACAATTGCTACATTTCAAAAGTAACCACAAACAAATGGACCCCATCAGGAGTGAGATGACACTGCACTTAACAACATTTTGTACATTTCCATGGTATTATTCATGCAGGACAAGTTGAAATAACTCCTTACAGCTTGAATTATCCTTCAGAGAAGCAGTAAAACCAGAGAAGCCCCTTTTCACCTAACCCATATTGGCATTTGGGGATGGCCTGCTATCCTAGAACTGACACCTGACCAAGGTCGGACTGAGATCTGGGCAACATACATCACCAGACAAGTTTCATATCGTATATTCTTTGAGAACTATGGCCCAAGATTTGTCATCAATACTGACAAAAATGTGGCCCTAGAAGGGCCCTAGCTCAGTGATAGAGCACTGGCTTTTCATGAAGAACATTCTAGGGATGTATGGATTGTGTGAAATCTGTTTGGTCTGTGTTTCCTGGGCTGTCAGGCACCTTTTCTTCGATTGTCCGCCTGGTGACGGAATGGGGGGGGGGGGTTAGTTTCCAAATTTGCATCTGCAAAAATGCGCACATTCCCCCAAATGCACATTTTCATTCTTTAGCCTATATGGAAAATGTGCATTTTGGGTTGGCTTTTAAAAATGCATATTTTCCTATGATGAAATTTACACAACATTCCTAAAGGTTAGAAAAACGGTCCATAAGTCTGCAGAATCTGCCCAACAGGTAGGGATGATGTGGGAGTCCAAGGAGGGTGTGGAGTCTGAGGGACTAAATCCCATCTGGCCTCCCGGACCCTGCTCACTGAGCCATGGGGCGCTGATGGACCCAGCTGCCGAGCGCCCTGGAGTTTGGCAAGTGGCTGGGAGCAGCACCAAGGATTCCTCCTGCCCCTGCTAGCTGTCAAGGAAGCCCTTGACAACTGGCACAGGCGGGGGGGGGTCCTCAGCAGCACCCCAGCACTCTAGCCCTGTCTTCCTCCCAAGGAGGACAGGGCTAGAGAGCTTGGGGGGTGCACCATGCCAAGGACTCCAGCAGTCAAACTCTTGTGCGCATAACACACAAGGGCTTGACTGCTGGATTCCTTGCGGCAGAGAGGAGGGGCAGTTTGCGTGACTCGGTGGGCAGGGTGAGCAGGGAGGCTTGCTGAGCGGGTCCAGGCTGCACAAGTAGGGGGACAGCTCACTGAGCTCCCCCACACCCCAGATGGCGATGAGTCCATCCATCCCTTCCAACTGGGGAAAAGCCAGTCCACTGCAGGATCCTTGGGTCAGATTCATAATTAATTACAATCCGAACTCATTTGGTTCCATTGCAGATTTCTCCGACATCCCTAGAACATTCTAAGTTCAATCCCTGCCATCTCCAAGTAGGGCGCTGGGAAAGAGTCCTGTCTGAAAACCTAGACAGCTGAGCTCTCACCAATGAGAGTAGACAGAGCTAGACGGACTCACAGCCTGGCTTAGTATCTCCAAACTTTCAAAACCTCTGTTCCCTCTTTTGTCCATGTCTTTAGACATTGCATCTGTAATACAATAGCAACCCATGCTATCAACAGAGTATTTCCTGTTCATCTCTTAAGAAATATATTATTTTGCAAATATGCATTGTACATGTCCTTCCTTCTAGAGCCTTCTAATGTCTGCTAGTTCTGAAATAATTCATTTCCCAACATGGGGCATACTACAACAGGCCATTATAAAACTGCAATTTGATTCAACTAAGTCATTAGATGGCTGATAGCAGCAAGAATCCAATTGTAATGGCAGAAATCTTCAGCTTAGTCACTGACTATGTCAGGGTAGCCTGTCCTGGGAAGCATTAGACCACCACAAACCTTCTTTGCATAAACACTGCCAAATCCTGCATTTGCCTCACTGTGAATTGGCCACTTTCTGTAGAACTGTTTTCTATGTGAACACTCTGGCGACGGATATTACCAATGTCCTGAGAAGCATATAATTTAAGAAGCATTTAAAGAAGGCCTGTCTTGTCCCAGCCATTGGCCAGAGAAGGAACCGCACCAGGGAGTTTGATTTCCCAATCTCTGTCAAAAAGAACTCTGCTCCAACTGTCCATTGACCTGGAATGAAAGAAGTGAGAGGAAGGGCATTCTGGCCTCTGCCTCTGGCCAGAGGACCAAGCACTGTAGATACATTGCAGCACTTTTACCTGAGCATGAACACCAGCAAGGGAAGCAGGGTCTGGCCCTAACTGCATATACAAAAGCCTGTTTACTTGACTTTTACTTTAGAGGACCCTTGACTTGGGGTATAATAATCCAAGGAAAAAAGTATGGCATTCATGGGGTGGGGGAGAATATTGGGAATACTTTAAAAGCAATGGGTTGTATCCAATAATGTCACTCCTCTAGCACAAAGCTTCTCCTGCTTGTGGAAGCTCCATTTTCATTCTTGCACAAGTGTCAAATCTAATACTTGGATTCCACTTGTGCAAAGCATTGCCTGAGGCATTTCACAAGGCATCCCACATGATGTAACACCAGGCATTGCACAACTCATTATGACTCCATCGGGCATTGCTTCCATGAGGTTTTGTTTACACTCCTTGTGCTAATTGTTCTGCCAGCAGTTGTGCAACCACCAGTGGAACAATGCCAACTCTTGTGATTCTTCCACCAACGCGACTTGGGACATTACCCAATTAAATTGAAAGAGTTCTTTAAAAAAAAGTAACAATATTACTTCAATGGTATTTAATTCCTTATAAATTTAGTTGAGAATCTGACTCAAGACGATCGTTGGTGTTGTGGTAGATTGCATGCAAATTATATACATATTTTCTGGGAGTATGAAAAAAAGGCAATTGGTTCTGCTTTATATTGAGCAAATTACAGGGTATAAAATCCCAAAGGAACCTTTGAGAGTGCTCTTAAATTATTTATAGGGACATGTGGATAAAACAGATACTGAAATGATTACTAGCTTATTAACAGTGGCAAAAATCTCGATAGGTTTTTCTTGGAAAAAACGAGTTTTGCTCTTCTTTTTTCAGGTTTTTTTTTTTAAGGATGTGGGATATAGCTATAATATCAAAACTTCCTATATTTGTCTTGTGAGAGTCAAATACATGAAGGCCAATTTGTTAGAAATTGTGATTTTTTATAGCTTTCTGGAATGATGAAGACAGGGTGCAATCCTATGCAGGTTTAGACAGAAAAAGTCCTACAACTCCCAGAATCCCTCTAGCCAACATGGCTGGCTGGAGGGATGTGCTGGCTGAGTGATGCTGGGAGTTGTAGGACTTTTTCTGTCTAAACCTACATAGGATTGCACCCTTAGAGATGATATACAAACTTATTCATGGTTGACTTTGGTATGATGAAATTTTGTAGCTGCTTTGTTAGTCCTTCCAGTGAATGCAACAATGAATTATTAGTGTGCAATTATTAATGCTTATTCTTAATATGTCAAAATGTGATTGTATGCCAAGTTGAGGAATAATAATAATAATAATAAATAAATAAATAAATAAATAAATAACAATGGCAACAACCTGTTTCAACTCATCACTTCATTCTGGCATTGCCAAGTTGATCTCTCTCCTCTACTTTTTCCCTTCAATCTCCTGCCCTTGTGTGTCACCTTTTTTAGTTTGTAAGCCTGTGCTTAATTTCTTTTCTCTCTTTTTTTAGTTTGATGTGAGCCACTTTGGGAGACAAAGTTTGTCTTAATAAGTGTGATATAAGTATAACGCAGTAAAAAATAAAATAACACCTATTTGCATATATGTGCCATGGGAAGGAGAGTGCAGTGTTAGCAAGACAGCCCTTCCTCACACTTTACTTTCTCCACAATGCAGGAGACACAGACATTAAGCTCCTGCCACCATGCACATAAGGTGATCTGTTTGGTTGCTTTCCACCACTATGCCTACACCCCGTTTAGGACATTATATACTACCAGTGTATCCATGTTTACATTTACCTGTCTAGATCTTTACATTAAGGATGGCATCAGATGATCACTAGCAACGTGGTAGCTAGTTCAAACATACCACATGATGTGGAGATTCAGGGAAGTATGATTGGGAGGGGTGTGGTAAGGCTCATCTTATCGCATAGCATAGCCACAGGACTCAGACCTGGTGACAAGCTGTTACTAGGGATGCTGGAGAAATTCAAGATGGAGTAAAATGAGCTTGGTTTTCTAAGAACCCAGCCTGTGGAATCTGCTGTGGAGTGACCCCCTCAAGCCATGCAGAATCCATGGACTTTGGGATTTTTTTTACTTTCCCAAAATGTACACATATTTATTCACAGGAAAATATGCAAGTTTCTGCTGAAGAATCATAGAACAGTGGGGTTGGAAGGGGCGTATGAGACCATCGAGTCCAACCCCCTGCTCAATGCAGGAATCTAAGGCAAAGCATCCCTGACAGATGGCTGTCCAGCATCATCTTGAATGCCTCCAGTGTGGGAGAGCCCGCTACCTCCCTAGAAATGTTGAATGGAATGGGGGATAATAATGCTAAATATTACATACTAAGGTAAATGATGTAAATTGTTACAAAAACTCTTCTGTAATTATTTGCATATTTTTCCTGACAATGCACAAAATACAGATGGAGTGGATTTTACACGGTCCATACATCTCTAGCTGCTACTTGGAAAATATTTAAGTGACTACTACAAGTGAGAAATTCAATTTTCCCTTGATACAGAATCTCTAGAACAAAAACCCAGCCGAATGACAGATTCTGAGACTTCATGAGTACACCTAAAATTGTGCTGCTCATTTGTTCACAAAATATAGATGCACGCCATTAAAAATTCATCTGCACAGTCACCCTTTTCCGATGCTTCTCCTTTCCTTTCAAAATGCAATTTACAAACTGTTATCTTTAAGGGTTCAATCTCATTTTGTTGACAAAAAAATTATTGCTATCACTAGCTATTAGGGCAACACCAGTTTCCCCTACAGGAACTGCCAGTGACCTGCATGTTAGAAACTTGTTTTAGTTCAGAGTGGTTGTTGATTTAAAAAAAAAAAAATCCATGGTGCGTTTCACACACACAATATGACATTCTCACACACAAACACATATTTACACATACAGAGAGAGAGAGAGAGAGAGAGAGAGAGAGAGAGAGAGAGACAGAGACAGAGAGACAGAGAGAGACAGAGAATAAAGAAACTGGCAGGCAGAAAGATGGAGACAGAGATGGACAGGATCAAGGAAGAGACACAAAACTGAGACATAGAGAGAAAGAATAGAAGCACATTTGTAGTACAGTATTACAAACACTTTGATTGCTCTAATTACACCTAAAGGAAAACAAAAACATTTTGCTGCTTGCAAGCACATGAATAATTAACTGCAGAGGAAGGAAGGAAGGAAGGAAGGAAGGAAGGAAGGAAGGAAGGAAGGAAGGAAGGAAGGAAGGGAGAGTTACAACAGCCTAACAAAGCCAAGCTTCAAGCAGATTCTTTTGGAACTGAGGCTTGTTATCCTTTTCTCATTTATTGCTTGTATTTCAAGATTGTGTGTGAAACTGAAACTGAGAATCTTGTCTCCTCCTCTCAGCCCACAAAGCATGGCCCATGGCTATCCCATCTCAGACTATGACTGTCTTAGATCTTTGAGCAAGGAAGAAAATAGATGTGCAGCACATCTGGAATATGGACTTCCTCATACAACACAAAAGGAGTAATTCAGAGAATGCTGTTGGGACGTGTTACAGGTAAAACTCTCTCCCCTCTACCACCCATCAGGATGTAAACAGGTTTTGTTCAAATGTGAAGTATACAACTGTACAAATGGAAATTCTGCTAACACTACTGTCGGGGTTCCCCTTATGACCTGAACTCCCTGAGCAACTCCTTAGGGATCTCTTATGACCTTGGGGGAACTGGGGGTGGCAACGGCCAACAGGAAGCTCTGGCATGGGCTGGTCCATGAAGTCACGAACAGTCGGAAGTGACTAAATGAATAGACAACAACCACCCCCTTAGGAGTCCGATCTTCCTTCTGTTACCTTCCCCTTTCCAATGATGTGAGTTTTAGGCTGTAGGCATGAGGTGATTGCCACTCTAGCACGGGGTTTAACCCCAACAGTTTACTGGTAAATTAAAGCAAGCAAATCACAACTAAAGGTATTTACACAATAGAGCTGAGTGATACAAAAGGCATTAAGAGAAAATAAAAGTTGCAAAAATGCAAGTATCTCTACCCTAGCTGCACTTAGACTCCTTCAGTCTGCTTCTTCCTGCACCCACTTCGTGCTCTGCTCTCCCTGACTCTGCTCTTCCTGCTCTGGTCTTTCTGACTCTCTCTTTTTATCCCCTCCTCCCTCAAAACCAAAAGTACTCTTACAAACCTGAAGAAATGAAACTTAACTGTATAAATGAAATGAAACTTAACCAGGGAAATGAAACTACTACTCGCAGGAATACCCCCTCCAACAAAAAACCTCAGGCCTCTGGGCCTGACCCATAAATGGCTGCATTTAGGTCAATCTAACAGCTTTATGGCTGCAAATGGCGTCCACTACGCCATTTGCATCCGGAGTTAGCCCTCACTCAGCCAGAGATACAGCATGGCAATGGCGGCCGGCTGTATTGCCAGTGATGCAGAGCCGGAGGCCGGCTCCACGGGATCGCTGCAGAGTGGAGCTGGCTCAGACGGATTCCAGAGAGAGGCGGAGGTAAGTCTCCATTCCTCCATGGACTCTGGAGGCCGGTTTCTTTGGAATCCGGCCTCATTGGGGACCATGGCGGAATTCTCCACCATCCCTAATTCTGAGCCACCAACCTCCCCACAGGAATCCTAATACTGACTGAACTATGCCTGTCCATTTCCTGCCTCTCCTCTCCTTCTGCTCCAGACTGCTCGACATATTTGCACCAATCTCACCTCCTTGTGGCCTCTGTTTCACCAGCAAAAAACCCCAGCAGGATCACAACGACAGCACCCATCCCACACACATTCTGTCACATATCTCCAATATGCCTATGCATGTGTTGCAGATGTAGGACAGAATGTGCTTGGGAAAACCTGTTGCCCCATTCCCAACATGTACTTGGAGTCCTCCATCCTGACATTTGAAAGGGGTTCCTAGCTATGATCATTTCCTAATTTTCCCTCTCTTACCCCTTCTTATCAAGGACAGTGGAGGATGCTGGCTCTGATGTCAGGGGGGTTGTGAGTCCACTCTGGGTTTCAGTCGGAAGTCCAAAGGAGCTATCCAAGCTGCTGGACCTATTTTGGGGATAGGGTCCAGCACCTTGGATAACTCCTTTAGAGTTCTGACTGGTGTTGACTGAAAACCAGAGTGGATTTCCCACCCCACTGACACCAGAGCCACCAACCTCCACTGATCAAGGATTTTCATGTATTATGCTTAGCCATAACATTGGATGTGATCTTACATAAGAACATTATGAAGAGCCATGCTGGATCAGCCCAAGGTCCATCTAGTCGAGCATTAAGAACATAAGAAGCACCATGCTGGATCAGACCAAGGGTCCATCTACTCCAGCATCCTGTTCACACAGTGGCCAACCAGCTGTTGACAAGGAACCCACAAGCAGGACATGAGCACAACAGCACCACCACCACCTATGTTCTCCAGCAACTGGTGTACAAAGGCTCACTGCCTCTGGTACTGGAGGTAGCACATAGCCATCAAGACTAGTAGCCATTGATAGCCTTTTCCTCCAGGAATTTGTCTAACCACCTTTTAAAGCCATCCAAGTTGGTGGCCATCACTACATTTATATCTTCCTATGTATCACAAACAGGCTTATACAGAATACATCCCTGCTGGATTGTGCCTATTGCATTGTATTTGCAGGGCCATTCCCCCAGCTCTAAACATGTTGAGCCAATGATCTGCTCTTGTCAGGAGTAGCACCTTATGATTTTATTATCAATAATGAAATTCTTGGAAATGCAACTGCTGCATTATAGTGTAATGGAGTGAAAAACAAATGAGTGTCAAGATAATAACAATTCCAGGGAGAAACCAGAGCTTGTGAGAAGTTTTAATTATAATTTCATCCATTTTTATTGAACCATTGTAGGAAGATTGGGGTTGAAAAATACATCTTGATGCAAATGTACAAATGGAAACAGGAGATGGATCTATCCTTCTCCCCTGAACATGAGGTTGAGAGGGGGAGAGTGTTCCTTGCTGTTCTCTGCAATGAAAACCTTTCCTTGTAATTAATCAAGTGATCAGAAGCCTACTTTTTTTTTCTTTACCCATGAGTTCAGCTAACACTGCCATGACAACTTTAAATAACTGGAGGCTAAATAAAGCAATTTTCAAATTATGGATGTTTAGCAAAATAAATGAACATGTTCAATAAGAAGTCAGGCCAAAAAAAGAGAGAGAGGAAATTCATGTGCCTAGTTATTTATTTATTTCACCTCTGGAAATAAAAGCTTTGTGGAGTTCAAAGCTGCAATTGCTACATGTGCCGTGATGGATTAGCTCTAGTAAGCTGAAATAAACAGCCATCTGTCTTCTTGCCCATGTTGGTGCAGGGCTTACTGTACAGCACAATGACACAAAAAAACAAAAACAAAAGCCCACAATCTAGAATCTGGGGCTGCAATCAATAAGCCTTTACAAAATTACCTGAGGTCCAAATGGAATCCTATAATGGCTCAAAAAGGAAGAATGCTCCCTCCCATGTCAGCTTCTCTGCTCATCCCATGCAAAAACAGCTTCTCCACAGATTCTAACTGCTCTGGGAAAGTTCACCAGAAACCACATGTCTTGAGAGAGCCATGAAAAATATGCAGGTAATTCTTATTACACATCCCCCTCCCCACCCCCAACCATCCAATTCTCTCTCATAAGTAAGTCATACTTCATATTATTGGCCCCACATCCTCTCTTGTACATCATTCATTTTACGCTTTATTTATTTATTTATTAAACATATGTCTATATTTCCTTTTAGTCAGAGACTCTCAAGGGAGAGTACAAGACATTTTAAAATGCTACAACCCACAGAACCCAAAAATGTACACTTAAAAAGCTTAAAAGCAGAGCAACACAATTAGGAACAAGGGCAGTAATAAATTCATAAACAGTCACGGAAAGCTAAGCGAAATAAAAATGCCTTTACTATGCATTTAAAGCAAAGAAGTGAGGAGAAGCCAATGTAGTCACCCTCGGAAAGGAGATCCACAGACAGGGTGCTGCCACAGAAAAGGCTATGTGGCACATTACCAGCACCCTCAATTATTTCCCCTATCTCTCTCATACATGTATATAAGCATCCACACAGGATGTTCCCTTATACCTGATCAGACTACTTATCCATCAGGCCAAGAGAGCTTGGAGTTGTGGTGGACAGCTCAATGAAAATGTCAACTCAGTGTGTGGCTGCTGCGAGAAAGGCAAATTCCTTCCTCGGCATAACTAGGAAAGGAATTGAAAATGAACTGCCAATATTATACTGCCTTTATACACATTTATGGTGTGACCACACCTGGAATACTGTGTACAATATTAGCACACCATCCATCATGCAGTACCAGAGTTATAGGCTTAAGACTACCCTGAGAGACTGTGTTCAATGCTGTATCCTTCCAATGAGTTCCTGACCATAGGGAGAACTTCAAGTCTAGTCCTTTGGGTCATTGTCGGAGAGGTAACTGGAGGGGTGTAGGAAAAGGGTAATTGGAACTGGGTTTTAATAAGGGAAGTGAACTTGGATAAGGTTATAGCAGTGTCCCTAAAGAGACAGTGTCAATATATGTAAGGAACTAGTAAAGTATATTGATAACACATTACATCTCGTGCATTATAAAACTTCATTGTATGTAAACAAGGTCTGAATAAATATAAAAACAATTGTTCTAACTTTTAAATAAATCTCCATGTCTCTTCATCCCATGCCTACTAGGAATGGAGAAGATATAAGTTTGGTTCGCAGTGCCTTACCTGGCAATCCAAAAATTTTCCATACAAAAGCATTTCTCTGGCTTTTTGTGACTGAACAGCTCTGTACATGAACCATATCTTTGCCTATGTGACTCAAAGACAGCCACACAATTTCACTTTTACTCTTCCTCATTCCCGTTCAAGCAATTTGTAGTTTTTGCCTTTGCCCGTACAAATGATTTGTCTTCCTCTGCATACAGTTCTCAGGACAAGATCAACCCTCCCTCTATTGATCCCTTAGCCACAGCTGCTCAAGATGATAGTTTCAAAGATCGAAGAACGTTGACAAGGCAGCTTTCAGTTCTTCACAGCTGATCTCTCCTGACCAAATATTTTCTGTAATGACAGTTAATCTGCTGCCTTCAGTATCCATTCCAAGGAATAACTGTGTACATTAAAATTCGCTCTACCGTGGTTTTGGAATTAAAATTAAGCAAATGCCTATTCATGGGCAGTCTTCTCCTGAAGAAGACACATAAATACACTCTTTATTGTTATTTCACTTGCTCAGCCCCACCAGTTCTTTCATGAAGCCACCCCAGATCCTCCCTAACATCAAGCCAAAAATGTTCCTTTGAGAACTTTCAGCTCAGATCTAAAACAACTAAGGACACAATCCTGTGCATGTTTAGACAGAAAAAGGTCCTACAACTCCCAGCATTCCTTAGTCAGCCATGGTGGCTGGGGAATGCTGGGAGTTGTAGGACTTTTTTCCAACAAGCAGATATATTGCTGTAGAAGCTTACTGTTGTATATATTCCATGCCAATCCTCAAGGGGATGACTGCTGGCTCTGTCCCATGGTCTGGAGTCCACTTTGCCATATGTATGAGGTGTTATATTTTGCGTATCAAGGATGACACCTTGTGTGTCTGATGAAGTTGACTCTAGTCTGCAAAATCTTATGCCACAATTAGGCTAGATTCCACGTAGGAGAGAATGGGAGAAAGCCAGTAAGATGTTCCAACATATTCCAGCACTTCTTTACAAAGTTACCTTTGATGCTGAAAACATTTTTCCATCTGGAGATCATTCTACTAACCAAGCACTGCATTTTCTTCAATCACCTCAGTGTAGCAACCATGACTAAACAGATGTCAAGGATGCTGCTCATGTGATAGGTGTGCCATTGGTCTCTATGTGGGATGGACATTATCCAAGGAGCATATCTCAGTGGCTGTGAAGGGAATCAGAAAAAGAGGAACCCTTCCTTTCCAAGTTCTGAAATGCTGGAAGAAAGGAGTAAGTGGGCTGATATCCAAATACTGAGAAAAATGAAACTCTACAGTTTAAAAACTAAGCTTCCTGTTAGGGTTGCTGTAAGTTCAGTGGCCACAGTCCCATAAACTTTCCCCTCATGGCTTCCCCACTCTTGTCTTCCCATGCTTGTCTTCCACCTATTTCACATCACACATCCCAAAGCACCTCTGCAAAATGGGTTGCATCCAATGTTGTCTAACTTAAGTCCCATTCATTTCACTGCACCTACTCTAACTGGGGCTAGATCTACACTAGTGCTTTATCAGCACTGAAGTGAACTGGTAACTGTTGGGGTACATTATGCATTCCGTATACTGCTTTTCTAGCATTATTTCCTGCTTTTTATTCTGTGTTATCCCAAATACCACAACAGATGTCATTGTGTGTGCTTAGGGATGGAAAAAACCTTCCCTGCCCACACCGCATGCTGCTCGCTGAACCCTGTCCCTGCTACTTATCCGACCCAGTGAGCACCATGGGGTGAGCCATTAGGCCATCCAGGGGGCTCTTGGCAGCTCTCGGTTTTTTGATGAGCTTCCATCTTTGTGCAAAATGGGGCTCTGTATTTTCATAGATCTACTGTTTGCACAGTTGATCTACACAACAGTGGGCCTAAAGGTTCATTTCTATGGCTGAAAATGAACCTTTATGGCCACCATTGTTTAGGGATGGCGGAGAATTCTGCCACAGATTCCAATGAGGCCAGGTTCTTTAGAATCCGGCCCCCCGGAATCCATGGCGGAATGGCTTCCTGCCCCCCACCTCCCTACGGAATCCCCCCTGGATGGCACTTACCTGCGGTGGATTCGGCGGCAGCAGATTTGGCGGTGGCGGTGGCTCCAGCGGCGGCGGCTGGTCTCCTGTAGGGATGTACGAAAGTCACTTACCTTTTCGCAGCTTGGCTTCGCGGTGGGGGAGAGGCACTTCGCTTTTCCCCCCGAAGTTCAGGCGAAGGGGGGGAGGCTTCCCGCCTCGCCCAGCCGAAATTCAGGCCGGGGAGAAGCGCCCCATCTCCCCGGCCGTGAAACAAAAAGTAAAAAAAAAAAAAAGACCCCGTGATAGGCTGTAACGATTTACGTAGCCTATCACGGCTAGATTTCCAAAGTCAGCCGTGATAGGCTACGTGCGGCCCATGGGCGCCACCATTTGCATTCCTTATTTTGGCAGGTCTAGTCTACGTAAAGATTTACGTAGACTACAGCGAAAATAAGGGCAACGCAAATAGCGTGCCCTTATTTTCGCCGTAGTCTATGTAAATCTTTACGTAGACTAGACGTGCTAAAATAAGGAACGCAAATGGCGGCGCCCATGGGCCGCCGCCATTTGCGTACGCGCTTTTTTTCCCCCCAAAGTCACCCGTGATAGGCTACGTGACGATTTACGTAGCCTATCATGGCTGTCTTTGGAAATCTAGCCGTAATAGGCTATGTAAATTGTTATGTAGCATATCACGGGTGTGTTTGTTTTTTTTTTTACTTCAGGTTGTTTTTTTTTTTTGCAAAGACCGGCCGCCTCCCCCACCCACGACGAACCGCTGCCGAACCGCCGCCGGGACCCACCACCGGGAGGGACATTCGCCAAAGGTAAGTCCCATCCCGGGGGGTGGCGGGGGGTGGCGGAGAATTTCACCGCTGATTTCGGGGGGCCGAATGCATTGGCGCTCGGCCCCCTGAAGATTCGGGGAGAAATTCTCCGCCATCCCTAGTCTCCTGGCCGGCCGCAGCAGGGCTGCTGCTGCTGCCATTGCCATCCTTGGACCGTGATAGGCTACGTAAGAATTTATGTAGCCTATCACGGCTAATGTAAGAACAAACAAACAAACACGCAGCGTACACAAATGGCGGTGGCTATGGCGGCCGCCATTTGCGTTCCCTATTTTTTGCTGACTTATCTTACGTAAATATTTACGTAAGATAAAACAGCGGGAAAAAAGGGGAACGCAAATAGTGTAGTGGACGCTATTTGCGTTCCTTCATTTTTTGCCATTCTAGCCTATGTAAATATTTACGTAGGCCAGAAAGGCAAAAAATAAAGGAATGCAAATAGCGTCCACTACGCTATTTGCGTTCCCCTTTTTTTCGCCGTTTTATCTTACGTAAATATATACATAAATCGGCGAAAAATAGGGAACGCAAATGGCGGCCGCTGTAGCCGCCGCCATTTGCGTACGCTGCGTGGTTTTGTGTTTTTTTTTTTTACGTTAGCCATGATAGGCTACGTAAATTCTTATGTAGCCTATCACGGCTGTCTAGCGGGATAAAAATGGCGGCCGCTATGGCGGCCGCCATTTGCGTCTGCACCAGGCCGTCCGCAGCCAGAAATCCGGCTGCAGACGGCCCTGGCCAGCTGCTCCGCACAGCAGAGCCAGCCATCAAGGATTCTGCGGGGAGGGATGGAGCAAAGGTAAGTGAGTTTCGTATATCCCTAGTTTAGATCTACTGTGCAAACAGTAGATCTATGAAAATCAGAGCCCCATCTTGCGCAAAAATGGAGGCCTGCATGGAAGCCAGGTGGCTGCAGTATGTCCTGACTGTGAATGCAGGGTGGGGGTTCATCAAGCTGGGTTCAGGGGTACAGGCAGGGGGGATTCAGCAGGTTCCCAGACCCAGTCAGGTGCTCATGCCATCCCTATGTGTGCTACAACATATAAATGCAAAAGAGCAATATAGCATCACCGTGATGGGACAGTATTGATATGACACGAGGCGTAGTTCTGGCCCCAGATTATACCTAAGAATAAGAGACAGAGTGGATACAACCAAGGGGGTCCAAGCCATACACAAAAGCATGCATGCCTGCAGTCACATGAAGAATATCATATCATGTGACCCAGTATGTGACTGGGTATAGCTGCAACTTTCCAGTAGTGATTCATGTCATGACAGAAGCACTTTTTCATGACCTGCACTCCAGACGCACACCAACCCCAAGATGTCTGGTAATAACAGCTGAGAAGCTGTGGTTTTGTCCAGCAGATATACCAGGCCTCAGATGGCATACCTTGCATGTGTTTGCATCTCTCTGGGTTGCACTATGTGCTGGATGCACCGTCAGGATGCACCATATGCTGAAGGTACTTTAGACTTTGCAACCAGACCAGAAATGTACATGTCTCATTTGCATTTCCTTGATGTGTATGCTGTTGTTGTTGTTGTCCTTGTCCTTGTCTCACAACAACAAAAGGGCCATGATTATACTAATGACTTTTCTATACCCAAGCCACAGACAGAGGAGCATTTACAAACAACTTAGCAGACTGAAGATGAGATAAAACAAAAAAGAGCAGTAACGTTTCAGTGACTCCAGCCCATGTCATCAGTGTCTCTTGAAACAAATCTAGACAGATTATCATCATATGGTGCCTGGAGACAATGGGACAGAAGCAGCAGTAAGATATGCACAGAGGATGTACACATAAATGCCACACACATGAGCTTGATATTGCTCATAGAACTTGATAGAGACCAGACTGTTCCCATATGGAGTCATAAAGGCTCTCTTGTCTGTGGAATAACAGCTCTTTGAGCCTAAATATGGATGCTCATTCTTCTGCAGCATGGAAAGTTTACAGTTCACTCTGCCTAAAATAAAGCACATTGCACTGCAGCATACTGTTAAATTGCTACTTTGGGGTTGCCAATGGGGCTTATATTTTGAGCCAGGTCTTATCCCCAAAACTTTTCCTCATTGCCAGCATTGAAAAGATAAGAAAGTTTTGGGGCATGTACAGAAAACTGCCGCTATAAGTAACCCAAATCAGCTGCCAGATATCTAGGACTTATGGGGATGAGTTTAATGGGTTAGTGGGTGTGATACTCAGGCAGGAACACCGCAGGAGCAACACCACCTTGGGACACAACTTTGTTTCTGGCAGGGTTCCTGTGCCTATAATTGCTGCCTTACATGTAGAACAGTGGTAGCAGAAACTTTCCCCATTACTCTCTCTCCATGCCAGAAAAGCCTAGATCTGGTAAATTTCTGTCCATCAGGCAGTTGATAAAGGCACAAAACCTAGCTGGGGGGAAAGTTGGCTGTCCTATTAGTATCTCCCTTTTTAAAAAATGAAGCCTCGCCCATGGAGAAACATTAGATGCTTCTTGATTGACAGCCTTTTAAGGCACAATCCAATGGGGATAGGCCTTCAAACTTGGAGGCAACTACCTGTCCAATGCAGGGCGGGAGAAGCATGGAGGGGATCATTCACTCCGCGCTTCTCCTGCCCTGCATGTGTGGCTAGACAGCCGATTTCGGCTGTCTAGCCACAGGAAGGTGGAACGGGGGAGGAAGTCTGCCAGACGACACACAGGATGTGTCGTACTGGCATTCCCGCTTTCCCTGCCCCGGAATGCCCCCCAGAACATCCCATTTTGGCTGCTCCACACTCCTCTTGCGAGCACAGAGCACAGGACTGTTCTGCGCTGCCTGCAAGGCACCGTGGAAGGGGGGGGGGAGGTTGGTTCCCAGAAAACCACATATCCTATGGCCATCTAGCCACTGACTAGCAGCCATAGGATTGCTCCCTTAGTTACAGATCATTCTACTATTCTATATACTTACTGAGGGTTTCTTTTTCAAATAAAAGATCTAAGAATAAAACTCAGTAAGTTTCCAATATTGAGGATGTTATATTTCAGATGTCTAGCCTGCATTTTAATAGTGGCAAGTGGAAATAACTAGATATTACTTACTAAGGGTACAATTCTATGGGCTCATATGCTGATGGAAGCCCCATTGATTTCAGTGGTTTTGCTCTTTGGTAAATAAATTCAGGTGCTACATATGTTGTCTCCTTTATCAATTACCTAAAGGAGATAACACAGAGAAGTGCAAAGAGAACATTATCAGAGTCTCTTATTGTTCAGGAGTTTCCTTATTTGGTTTTTATCTTGCTCCAAACACCTCTTGTACATGTAACAAAACAAGAGAGGTTGCAGTGGGTTAAGAGATTATTATTTTAGAAGCAGGGGTCATGGTTACTGCAATTATATAACTGTATGCTGACTTTCACAAAGACACCACACACCTCCAATGATCTTGCTTCTAAAGACAACAGATCCTGAGAAGGCTGGTCTAAAAGCCTTCCATGTCACTGCATGGGAGAGAGGGAACAAAAAGCAAAAGGATCCCTTGGAACTGCTGTGAAAGGTAGAAAGTATGAAATGTGATCATGATGACCCACCACCACCACCACAATCGTGAAAGCTTGTAATAAACTTTTTTCTATATAAATGTAAAAAAGAGAAGCAGAGGGCATCTGAACTCAGAGGCAACTGACTATCCAATGCAGGGTGGGCAGAGCACGGAGGGGATCTTCTCCTTCGAGCACCAGCCATCCTGCACTAGCAGCTAGACAGCCAATTTTGGCTGTTTAGTCAGGGAGAGGCGGAATGGGATGGGGGGGAGGCCGGACAGCACATAGGAAGTGTTGTAATGGCACTTCTGCCATTCCCTCCCCTCCCTGCCCCCAGGAACACCCCCTTTTCCTCCACTCCTCTTACAAGCGTGGAGCTAGGGATGAACCACGCCTCTTACGAGGGATGGGGGTAGGAGAGAGGAGGCAGTTTTCTGGCCTTGGAGCCAGTCAGTTCCCATGAACCGAAAAATCCTATGGCCATCTAGCTGCTGTCTAGAATGCATGCATTTCAAAGATGTACACAATTGATGCATACAATTGGAAACATATGCACAATATTCATGCAAAAAGAAGAAAAAGCTAGCAATCTAATATGGACTTGGAACAAGTTTCGAGACGGAATTTGGAGAACTTTGTGGAGCTCACATTTCGCTAATTCACACATCCTTAATAAAAATTAATATAGGCGCATAATGCAGAAAGATGTGCCCCAAGGCAAAAGTAGGCAGAAGGTAGATCAGGATCTACTGGAAGGTTTCTGGGTGAATTGCAGGGCCTTAGCAAGGATTTCTGACTTCCAACTGACATTTTGTATAACAATAGCAACAACATCATGAGACACCCTCCCCTCCAAAATTATACTGCTGAAATGAAGAAATCTTGGGTTAACCAGGAGGGGAAGTTCTGTATGGAAGGATTGAGAGCCCCATTCAGTTCTAGAACTCAAACCTGTTCAGTTCTAGTACTCAAACCAAATTCCTGGGCTCAGAATCCTTCAGTTCTAAGTTTCCTTTTCCACCAGGCTCCAGTTGTTGGATCTTGGGGTTCCAGTAAAAAAAAGGAGAAGCAGATCCTGCAAGTCTGCCTACGTCCACCCTAAGCTTCCAAATGTAAGAAGCAGTGTGTCTGTAGACATGATCACTTTAACAGGGATAATTTCTCTGCTTTGGAATTTCTTAAGATGCATATAATTGAGAAGCCAATGTGATCTTCAGGTTAGGAAGTTCAAGCTAGCCTCAAGGATGTCCTTAATCTAGGAGATGACTTATCTCTGCTTACACAAGTTCAGCATAAAAGTAGCAAAAGATGTAAAATGCATTGGAATTAAATATACATTTGGCTTGTTGATTTTAGTATCATCTTTCCCCCACCCTCAGCTTCCCACTTCCTATCTCTTCCTATTAGTTATCTGTTAACATACCTGGCAATAAGCAGCTCAAAACAGTGCTCTAGCGAGATTGCAACACCACTGAGAAAATCTATCAGAGGACTGCATACATTAAATTCAGGTACCGTAAAGATACCTAAGTCCAACTGCCCTCCCTCCCCCACCTTCTACTTTCACAAACAAAATAAATGGAAGCAGAAATTATGATGGAATATATGGAAGCAGAAGTTATTATGACACGTTAATATTAATACATTTTGCCAAATAAAGCAGCTTGCACACTGACAGCTAGTGTGATGTAGTGTTTAGAGCAGCTTTCCTCAACCTGGTGACATTCAGATGTTTTGGACTACAACTTCCAGGATTTCTGAACATTCACAATGCTGGCTGGGGCTGGTGGGAGTTGAAATCCACAAAATCTGAGGGGTTGCAGAAAGCTGGAGTATCAGACTCGAACTGGAGAGACCCAGGTTCAAATCCCAGCTCAGGCCTGAGTCTCATTGGGTAATGTTGGGGCAGTCATATGGACATATGAAGCTGCCTTATACCGAATCAGACAACTGGTAGCAGCTACGCAGCATTCCAGACAGGGGCTTTTTGCAGTTCTAACTAGAGATGCCAGGGATTGAACCTTGGACCTCCTGTGTGTTTTCTACCACTGAGCTCTCAACCTTCCCCAGTCACTGTCTCTCAGCCTGCCTCACAGAGTTGTTAGGAGGATAAAATGGGGACTGAGGAGTCATATAGACTGCTCTGAGGTCCTTGGTGGGATATGAACATAATAAATACATAAAGAAACAAAGCAGTAATTTAAATGTGTTGTGCAATTCAAAACTGGGACAAAGTGTGTATATTCAATACACTGATGTCTGTGGGAGGAGGGAGAGACTGATATTCCCAGGGTCATATCCAGTGGGAGGGAACTGCCCCACACATGCCCCCAAATCTGCTCCGGAGAGTTGTGGGATCCTCTGGAGAAGATCTGTGACATGCATAGGGGAGGTGCGGGGGAGGAGAAGATAGGGAAGTCCCATCATGTGAGTGGAGGTCCCATTGTGTGAATGGACTTCTGCTCTTATGAGAATTAGATTCAACCCATAGGAAGGAAAGATTAATCCGCATTACCTTATGAAGTAATATACCTGGCAGATCAAACCTCTAGTCACGAATACAATATCTCAGGAAAACCACACGCTTATTGGCAAACAGCTGTCTACTGAACTGTCTATTGGCTTGTCAACTGCTCTACTGTATGATTGATTAGGGATATCCGACATAGGAAAGACGTCCCCAGTCCTGTCTAGAAAATGTCAATTGCCAAGGACAAGTGGATGTTTGCAATACATGCCAGGCCTTGGCCATTGCCCAAACGATGTGTCGAACAGTAGCAAGACAGTCCTTCATGAAAGCAACAAGGAGAGATGAAAGGAAAGGCATGATAAATATAGGATCTGTTTGGAAGGAGACTGCACCAGAGAGAGTTGATTAGGGCTCTGTTGTTTACATTCTTCTTTTTTTATTTTTTTATTTTAACTCCCATGCCATTTTCTGCTGGTCTCCTGATTTCTCATAGGCTCATTATTAAAAGGAAGTCCTAATTAGCTTTTATGATAAATTGTATATTTATTTTCAGTTACTATTTCTGCAGCTCTAATGAAGGTTTTTGCAAGAGAATTGGGGTGGTGGAGAGGGAGGGGGGGAAGACGCAGGAGTTTGGACCTGACAGGCTATTTTGCTGCAGTAATTAACCAGGAGCTAACAAAAATACATTACTGCCCTATTTATTCCAGTTCAGCATTGGTACTTCTCTGTGTCCGAGTGACTTGGAAACACTTCCACTTAAGCGAGAAGATTTGTACCAGTAAGATAATAAGTTCATAATAATACATTGCACTTCTTTAACAGTTTTCCATTAGTGGATCTGAAAGTGTAATAGGAACCATTTATTAACTGCTGAGCTTCTGTGGGAAAGGTAACAAATATTTAATGGATGTCCATTTATTTATTTGCAGTAGGAATGCAGACATATCACTTTCGACTGTAAGGTCATAAGCATATTGGAACTGCCTTCTATTAGTTCTATGTGGAATTTCAACCAGATTTATATGGGGGGGGGGGAGGATTGCACCAATTCACCTTACCCTCATCACCATATCTGACGTCAATGAGTCCAAAGTGTGGGTACTGATAACACACAGGCTGCTATGCAGATGATACTTTGTTCAAATGCATAGAGGTTGGACACGGTGAAGGTACAATCATGACACCACCCCGCCCATGCATATATCTCACTCCAAATTGCATATCTTTGTGGGGCTACTGATCATTGGCCCGCCTAGTGCAATATTGCTGATTTCACTCACTAAATTATCAGGTAGTGATCCTATACTCAGTCCCTGCAACTTTTGATTTCAGTCGGGAAGACCAGATATGGAAGCTGGCGTGCAAAACATGTGCTCTACCAATGAGCTCTGGAACCTTCCCTTAGGTTCATAGAACAGAATGGATATGAGAAGGTCTCTCCAGCATAAACCTGCCCACATGCTGTGGTCACCTGGAGAGACCCTTTTAAGTGTCTTTCCACCCACTGAGGTGCAAAGGGTAAGGACACAGGATTGGGCCTTCTTGTTAGCAGCACCCAGATTTTGCAACTCACTGACCTGGAAACCACACTGCTGGGTGTTTTCAGGAGGCAGGTTGAAAAGACCTTGTGTGAATGCAGTTGTATCAACAGGGTAGGACTTTGGGGCAGATGCCTAGAGCTCCACTCTGAGCTGGAGGGCATTGAAGTGCAGCCAACCTGGCTCACCACACTTTGAAATAAGTGAAGCAATATCGATTACCATCTAACAAGTTCCCACCCCAGAACTCTGCACCATTCTGACATTGCCTAGCTGCACTACTGTCTTGATGTGTGTGAGGGGTTTTTTGGCTGCTGCTTTGTGTGTGTGTGGGGGGGCAGTATTTTTTATATCTGTTGCTCAGGGTTTTGTTGTTTGATTATTGCATTGTATTGCCTTATGATACTTGATTGTAGCCACCCTGAGGGCCTAATTTGGGTGGGAAGCGCAGGATAGAAATACGTTGTTATATCTTAACACTAATCAATAAATTCCTGCCTCTTACTTGACTGTTCTGAAATGCACCTTGATGGTATTGTATAAAACACCAATGGGCTAGAGAAGCCACACCCATTTATCAGTCTATAATACTATGCAGGCCCCCTATAGCTCATTCCAGATAGCTGCTTAGCCCATCCTAAACTCAGAAAGCATTTCTATTTTTATTAGCTTCAATTAAAAGACTAACATTGCTGGAAAGTAACTCTAATGGCCAAATGGACTTGATAAACAACAATCTGAGGTTTTGAAAACACTTGAATGCCATTTATTATGTACACGATCAACCACTTCAATCTGGCCAGAATTTATATAAGACTTTGTGCTGTCATTATAAAAGAGGTCCCCCACCCACCCACTTCTTTTTGCATAGGTTTGTTTTAAAAATACTACTATTGCCATTCATTCTGGGACACTTTTTGGTACAACTATCTACTCTGTTAAATAACAGTATTTGTACTTAATTTTGTTTGTTTTTACTATGACACTGAAAAGCAATCATGTTTGGTAGGGTGAAGAGATTTTTGTTATGCTGTTCAATAATCTAAGATTATAACATGGGATAATGCCAAAGCGTTGTAAAATTGTGAAAGAATGGAACCATGTAATAAATGTTACGGTTAAGGTTTTTAAAAAGATATTTATAAAAATGGTGCTAATGAGGAAGATTTACATCCTCGAATTGAAAACCTGGACAAGTTGGCTACAAATCTTGCTCAAATCAGTGGGGCTGCTGCATGCACAGTTGCAGCTTTACAGCCTTCAATTATGACTTCTGTCTAGGGATCTACGGATTTTGTAAAATCCATTTTGTGGATTGTCAGGTGCTTTTCATTCTGCTGTCTGCTCATTGATGGAATCAGATTTTTTCCAGTTTACCAGGTTTACACAAATTGGCACTTGTGAAAATGTGCAAAGCCCCCCCTCGCATGTGCAAAGTGCCCCCCCCATTATGTTAATCTCTCCAAAATGTGCATTTTCATGCTTTAGCCTATAGGGGAAATGTGCATAGTTGGCCAGTGTTCTTTTATTTTACATACTTTTCTATGACTAAATTTGCATAACATTCCGAAAAGCAAAAGAAAAACAATCTGCAAGTCTATGGAATCTGTGTGACTTGGGAAAAGACAGTCCTCTGCAGAATCCATGGGTCAGATTCGTAGAAATCCAAACTCATTTGATTCCATTGCAGATTCCTCTGACATCCCCACGTCTCTCCAATGAGGAACTTTGACTAACTTTGTTATATAAATTGCTATGCATAGTCACTGTGGTACTGTCAAGGTAGGACCTTGAAGCAAATGACCAGGGTCCCACTCCATAGAATAAGCAAGAGGGCCCCTGAATGCAGCAGGGATAGCATATCACATTTTGAACTAATACACTTTGCCATCTAAAGAGGGGAGGGGACTATAAGTAGGGATGCTGGAGAAATTTGAGATGGACTAAAATGAGCTCAGATTTCCAAGAATCTGAGCTACAGAATCTGCTGTGGAGTGACCCCTCAGGCCGCGCGGAGTCCATGGACTTTGGGATGATTTTTTTTACTTTCCCAAAATTTACACATATTTATTCATAGCAAAATACGCAAGTTTCTGCTGAGGAAAAGTTGAATGGAATGGGGGACAATATGCTAAATGTTACATACTAATGTAAATTATGTAAATTGTTATGAAAACTCTTGCATAATTTTTTGCATATTTTTCTGCATGACAGGAAAAAAATTGCATCCATCTGTGAGCAGATGATGGAACAAAAGGTGCCTGACAATCCGAGATACACAGACATAGCAGATTTTACACAGTTCGTACATCTCTAGCTATAAGACCATTAAGTTCAGAGTCTAAAACTATCTAACAGAACCACTGTGCATATTAATGGCACTCTATACAATCTAGCAAAAGTTAGCAGGGATTAACAGCACAGTCCTATACATACCTACTCAGAAATGAGTCCCATTGAGTTTAATGGGGCTTACTCTCAAAAAAGGACATACAGAATGGCACCCTAATGCTCATTTAGGCTGCAATCCTAAAAAAAATCCTAGAAAGTAAGCTCTGTGGAACACACTGGGATATACTCCTGGTCAACAGCCATAGGATTGTACCACATACTATCAAATCCCATTCTCACTGCTCCCACCTGCAAACATCAGACAGTGTTGCATCTTGTGCTGAAGTCAATGGTAATACTAACAGTATCATATTACAATTGATGGCCTGTGAGCAAGCCAAAAAGTAGTCAGCTAATTGGAAAATGAATCACACAATGTTCTATTCATGACCACTTTGCAAAATGAAGAAGAATTGAACAATTGATGATAATACATGCAATTTCACAAATGTTGTCTCCTTTACTTCCAAGACTGGGGCATGTGAGTCAAACAAGGGGAATTTGAACCAAAAAGCACCCAGGTAAAAAGTACACACCTAAACCACTGGGCCACTCTGCCTCTTTGTGCTCTCTAAAATTTCCCCATAAGTTTGATTCCAGTTTGACATTTGCTTTGGAAATGGATGGATTTATTGGAGAGTAACATCAAATGCTAGGGGACATATTTTAACCAGCACAATCCAACATGAAGCTCCCCTCCCATGCTCTCATATATCTTTCATTCATTCCTATAGGTCTTGCACAGGAGAGCATCTCAGTGAATTGTGGCCCCGAATTTCTTAAGAAAAGAATCACTGTTGCAAGTAGAGCCTTTAAATGCTGATAAACAGCCATGGTGCATTAACATAACATTTGCTATGCCAGCAAATTTGGCTTTCTGATGCATTTCCTGTATTGTAGTTTTATTGTGTATGTGTAGCTGTGGCTGTGTTTTCATTTTGATTTTATGGGTCTGCATTAAGCAAAGTTGGAGCAGTAAAGCATGATTGATTGACACTGTGTCTCTAAATGTGACATTGCACCAAAGTGTCATACTACCTATTATTGCTGCAAGCCAAGAGAAATTTCTTTTGCCATTCTCCTTAAACTCTTCTTTGTGCAGCCAGCAACCAGACACTTCACGGTCCAATTTCTTAATTTTATTCAACAGAATATCTTGTGCAACAAACAGGAGGAACAAGGGACAATGGCATTTTCATTGGTTTCACACTGCAGGCAAATACCCAACAAAAGCAGAAGCTTTTTCAAATGACATGAATTGTGTAAACAGTGATAGTCTCAAAGGGCACAGTTAGGGCCCTACCTGAGCATAGCCAAAGTTATCTACACAGCACACTAAATAAATAAGACATTAAGGCAGGCACTGCAGGCCTTTCCAGGGAGAGTGTTCCACAACTGGGGAGCCACTACTGAGAAGGCCCCGTCCCTTGTTGTCACCACTGTGCCTCACTTGGTGAGACACTTATAGAACGTGTGCTGGGGGAAGTTCGTTTCAAAGTGTGTGGTGAGGTTTATTTAACTCTAGTGGTGTATTTTGCTTTCAGTTTTGCTTTCTCCCACAGTCAGGTTTTTTAAAAAACCTAACTTCTTTCTCTCCAAATATGAAGAACTATGTGCATTTTTGGTAACTAATCATGAAAAATTAACTGAAACAAAATTCTCACCCAAACCAGCCAAATTCAATAAGTGCAGCTATTGCCAGCACAGAGAGGGCCACATTCTACCTGCCTGCCATGCAACTGTTAAATATGAGGAGTCTGCCAGAAAAAAAGAGGTGGCAACCTAATTTAGCACTAACATGGAGGAATACACAGAGATTCAAACCTAGGGCTCCTTCACATGGAGCTTTTATCCTGCAATTAAGATTGCTCCTTCATGGAAGTTTGCGGGCTCTTTACATGATGCCATGACCCTGCCATGACTCTCCTGTACTAAATGCCCTTTGTTCCATTTTTAAATAGATCACAGATAATGACCTATCAAATTACCCCATTGTGTTCTGCTTCAGTTTCCTCCATGAAAAGAGTAAAAGTGGCAAGAAGAGATCAATTAAAGATAATGGAAGACTCAGATACAGGGAGAAGGAGAGGGGAAGGGGAGCAAGGAAAGGGAGCGCTTGTAAAGGGAGTCAGTTGTGATCCTGCATTTAAAACAGAAGCAGAAAGCCCCGTTTTAAATGTAGGATTTTAGGCTGGTATAGAGATGCCCCCAGACTTTGAAGAAGATAAGCACTCAAAGCCCTGGGCCTAGACAGATGAATCTGTCAGTTTCAGTTTCTCCCACATTCTTTAAAAAATATATATCTCAAGTTCTTTTTGTGCTGAATATGGAGAACTTGGCAAATTTGGATAATTCCTTATAAAAATCAAACTGAAATGAAATTCTCACCCATCTCTATATTGTCACTTGCAGAAATCATAGCTTCTTGACCCACGTTATTCTTGGCCCCCTTTCTTTGGAACTCCCTGCCCCTGGAGGTCATGCAGGCGCCCATACTGTGTTGCTTCTAGGGATGTCACAGGAGTCAGAGAGGGGGGTGGAGTCCACTGGTCTCCCCCCACCCTCGGCCTCCCAGACTCTGCTCACCAAGCCACCACACTTACCAAGCCCACTGGCCCGCCCGCCCCATGGTCTGCAAAAGCCTGGAGGCTACCCATTCCATCAGCGAGCCACCATTTTTTGGCAGAAAAAAAAGACAGCTCAGGTTTTCTCATAAATGTAATGTTACAAAAATGGCAGCCATAAAGGGGCCATTTATGCAATCCCTAGTTGCTTCCAGCGTCTCCTGAAAACAATTATATTCCAGGAAGCATTCCTACTGACCAGCCATTGTTTTTACTGGCAATCTGCTTTTAAAAAGAATAATTTTAATATGCTTTTTAAAATCTTTTTTATCTTTTTACTATTTTGCCTCTGATGTTCACTGCTCCAGAATCTGTTTTAGATGTGGAGCGGTATACAAATGTTGTAAATTAAAAAAATACATTCTTCCACCATACATCCCTTGATTTCTCTCATGATACTCCGCTGAGTGAGGAGGTGCTTGGGTACATAATGTTCAAAAGATGCAGCAGAGATGTAAAATATGTAGTGCAGATGGCCTCAAATGCATCACTTTTCACTATTATCTTAAAACATTAATGACAAAAGTGACTTTACAGACAAATCCAGCACCCAGGCCACAACCAAAGAGTAGGATTGGGGGGAAACATGAAGATACCCCTGCTTTATTTTTATACTCTAATTAAACAGCAACAACTTTAACTTCCCCTTTCAGATTCTCAACTTGTGTGGCCACAAACCTCCATTACTCACAGAAAATGAATGTTCCATTCTTAACACTGTATTAAGTTTTATGTGCACTAAATTTCACCAGAGGAGAATAAACAGTTTGTCTGCTCTCCATCTTTTCATTTTGCATTTTTATGCCTCGAGGTCTTTGCTTGTTAGACTCTGGGGGATGGAAAAAATATTCTGCACAGTTTTACCTGGATAAACACCCTATAAATTACAAATGATATTTACTGGCCTCATAGGAAACTCACTGCATTGGAATCAGTGGGAAAAATAACTTTTAGATAGAACGACAGGTATAGTTAATAGATAGATGGTCTAGCAACACATATCCATATCTACCTATTATGTCCTCCCTCTGTCCCCACTGGTATACGTGACTTTAATTAATTTGTCCGCCATTTGGAATTCTAGTGGGAGACAATGCAGGCAGGATCATTAAACCCAATCATATTTTCAGCCTCGCCTGATATTTCACTAGAGCCATTCAAATCAATTTACCCAACAGAGACATTTGTCCCTGGCCTGTCACCACGGCCCATACTGAGCGTCCTACACTTCTTTATCTTTTGGCAAGGCCATCATAAGCAAGCGACACAAAGGGTGATGTATGGGAACTCAAATAAGTTATAAATCCTCCATCCTTTCATCAGCTGTCAAACAGAGAGAATTTACTCCAGCCAGCCTTGGCAAAGGCTGCCTGGCTGTGCTTAAAGAAAGTCAGCTTTAAGATGACATGCACTTGGAGGTGAAGAATTTCTCCGCACTCAGAATCTGGGTTCAGGAGGTTGGAAAAAAGAAGAGTAAGTAACCTCAGTGACATCCACCCAGTCACCCAATCACATTTTGCCCTGGCGATCTTTCAGTATACACATGATGGCACAGATTGCAACAAGAGAAAAACCAGAAGTACATATAAAGGTATGGATGGACAAATCTGTCAATTTTGGTTTCTCTCCGTTTCTCATTTTTCTAATCTTATGTTCAGTTCATCCTCAACAGAGGTTTGTTTTAAAAAGTGTGCATGAAAATTTGTGCACATTTTGTATGCAATTTTGACTAATATACATACCTTTTGTTAACAATTTTCATTACACTACGCATTTTTAAATGTTATTTTCACTAACATACACTTTTTGTTTGTTTGCACTATCCCCTAATATATGCACTTTTGGACACATTTGTTGACTGGATAATTCTATTGCAAAATTTGTAAACCGGGGTATTTTGGAGGATAACTTTTTCCATTAGCTAACTGGTTTGAAAGTGTAAAATTAGGTAACTGTGCATTAAAATGTGGACCAAACTTCCCCATCCCTATATAAAGGCCACAGTCAGTTACACATTTCAAACAGAAGGAGGAGAGTTCAGCACCTCTCTTGCTCTGACATCATCAGCTTATACCTGTTTAAGGTTAAGAACAGAATATATCAAAAAGAAATGCTCATTCTGTTTTATGGCTTCCAAACACACACAAAAATTGTCATTGAGGGATGAGGTCACTATGCCTAAGGCAGAGCAAGAAGGGGCACGTATGTATACATTAATTTAGTACATCTGATGTTCACAAACTACAGAATGGAAAAAGTGCTTGTCCCTTCCCTGGGACATTCTGCCATCCCGTTCCATTAATCTTTCTGTACATTTGTTCTGCCCTGTTTTCCACTGCTGCTGAATTCCAGTTTAATTTGCAGGATTTTTTTAATCAGTTACAAAATTGGAACATGCACAGTTTGCACAATTTGTTACAACTTTCAGTTTCTTCTGTTCATTTGCATCTTCCCGACATCCACATCACTGATGTGCATTGAGAAAACTCTTTAACCCTGCCACACACACAAAGAGCCATCTTGGTATGATCATATGGATGATTGCATCAAGAATGCTATTTTTTTCTTGCTGTGTATATTAGGGAAAAGTGCTTACAAAAAATGTGCATATTAGAAGAAATGTGTACAAATACATGTACAAATTTCTGTGGAGGCTTTGTTTTAAGTTACAAACTGATGCAGAAGCTAGGGATGTACGAATCCTTTACCTGGTTCCAGTCGAGGCATCCGCTGGGGGGGGGGGAGGCGCTCTGTCCCTCCCCCCTGGAATCCTGCCCGGCCAGATCTGCTCCACGGCGGCTCCGTGGAGCCGCCGGCCAGGGCCGGCTGCAGCCGGACTTCCGGCCGCGGAAGGGCTGCTGCGGCCGCCATTTGCATCCTTCCAGGCTGCCGTGATAGGCTACGTAAGTATTTACGTAGTCTATCATGGCATGCCCCCCCAAAAAACGGCGTACACAAATGGCAGCGGCTATGGCGGCCTCCATTTGTGTTCCCTATTTTTCACCATTTTATCCTACATAAATATTTATGTAGGCAATTACAGCGAAAAAAAAGGGAACCGCAAATAGCACAGTGGGCGCTATTTGCATTTCTTTTGTTTTTCGCTGTTTATCCTATGTAAATATTTACGTAGGATAAAACGGCAGGAAAAAAAAGAATGGAAATAGCGCCCACTACGCTATTTGCGGTTCCCGTTTTTTTCGCTGTAATTGCCTACGTAAATATTTATGTAGGATAAAACGGCGAAAAATAGGGAACGCAACTGGAGGCCGCCATAGCTGCCGCCATTTGCGTACGCTGTTGTTGTTGTTTTTCTTGGCTTGCCGTGACAGGCTACATAAATACTTATGTAGTCTATCATGGCAAAGACCAGAATGCAAATGGCATACCCAAGTTCCCTTTTTTTTCCTGCCGTAATTGCTTACATAAATATTTATGTAGGATAAAACGGCGAAAAATAGGGAACGCAAATGGTGGCCGCCGTAGCCGCCGCCATTTGCGTACGCTGTTGTTTTTTTTGGCTTGCCGTGACAGGGTACATAAATACTTATGTAGTCTATCATGGCAAAGACCAGAATGCAAATGGCAGCCGCGGCAGCTGGTCGAAAGACCAGCCGCCGCTGAAGCCGCTGCTGGAGCTTGCTGTCAAGGGCTCCTTGGAGGCCTCTCTCAGTCTAATCCAGTAGCTAAGTCCAGACACAGACAAAGGGATTCCTTTCAAAGCTTTATTCTTCTTTTACAACTTAACAACTCTACCGTTTGCAACTAGATCTGAGCAGCACAGTACCTATGCCCTAAGTTGGAACAGTTTGTCCCTGTTTGAAAGGGAATTACTGGCAGACCCCTGAACTTAAGGACTAGGGAGAGTCCCTCCCCTTTTCCCTTGGATCCTCTGGGAGCAGCCATTGTTTGCACACCAACCGGGCACTACGCCTCCTTTCTGCGCCCTCCATTTGGCACTGCTCTCTGTGTCGGCGTTGCACGTCCACCAAGTTTCCTATCTGTGCTCTGTCACTCCCTGGACTGCTATCTAAGCTAGGAATGCTGGTGGGAGGAATCTCCGTCAGCTGCTGGCCCTAGGAAAGAGGAGCGCGCTCCTCTCCCAGGAGCGACTGCTCTTCCTCAGAATCAGAACTACTCTGGGATTCTATGGGCTCAGTGTCCACCCTGACACTTGCCGCCATCCGGAACATCCGCCCCAGGTAAGCCTCGTCCCGGGGGGAATCCGCGGGGGGGGTGAGGGGGGCAGGCATTTCCACCACGGATTTCAGGGGGCCGAATGCCAGTGCATTCAGCCTCACTGAAATCCGTGGTGGAATTCTCTGCCATCCCTAGCAGAAGCAGGAACAGAATCAATGGAAGGTCAGAAAGATGAGAAACTGAGAGAAACCAAAATTGTGGATCTATCCATCCCTACCAGTGCCTGATCATTGCATGCCATGAGAAGAAAGGTGACCATAAAACAAAACCACTGGTTAGAGGGAGAAAGTGGTGAGTTGGTTTTTATTATTATTTGATCTTCTTGCCCCATCACTGGCCCTGATCCAAAGCAGGGATGTACAGGAATTTCATTTCTGTTTGTTCCACATACCCAAGCTTCATAGAATCATAGAATAGTAGGGTTGGAAGGGGCCTACAAGACCATCAAGACTACAAGACCAACAAGCTTACGATGCTTGTTTGCAAGAAGTGTGCTTTAGAAAAAATTGGACTTTCAAAAACCTGCATTTTGAAAAATGTGCATTTTTACACTTAGTAAATGCACACCCAAATGTGTACTTGTCCCATTCGAATGGGGGGAGCGGGGAGGAAGCTGATAATCGGGAAGGGGAACGAGGCAGACTGAGCTTTGAGGTGGAACTCAGAGAACCTGGTTGAGCTCCAACCTCACTAATTCTCCCATCCCTAATCCAAAGTGCTTTGTGGTGCTCCATGTGCACAGCAGGAACCCCACACACAGACACTCACACAGAGCTTCTAGAAGAAATCCCTTCCGGCTGCTGAGACTTCCTCCTGTCATTGAAAACAACTGCTTATGCTGCTAGGTAAGAGTCAAACTACATTAATTGTGTAGCGTGTAGCTGAGCATACTTTTCTCACTATCTCTAGAGTAAGTGTGCATGGCCCTGATTTGGATAGGGACCATTGTACACCAGGAGGAGAGGTTTAAGCCTTCCCCCCCCACACACACACACCATTTGGGGGGGGGTTTAAAAAAAACCTCTCAATTTTGCAGGGTGGTCTTGATCTGAATTGGGGCCATGCACATTTTCTCTCAAGCAGGGGTGGGCAACTTATGACCCTCCAGATGTTTTGGTCTACAACTTGTACAAGTTTTAGATAGCATAGCCAAAGCTGAGAGATCATGGGAGTTGTAGGCCAAAACATCTGGAGGGCCAAAAGTTGCCCACCCCTGCTCTAGTGTGTGTGTGTGTGTGCATGCGTGCGTGCATGTGTGTATGTATACATACATACATACATATCCTTAGCTATACGTTATGCAATTAACGTAATGTGTAGTTTGACCCTAAGCTGAACCCAAACTCAGGGTAGCATCATAGCTGTTTCTGATGCAGCAGAAGGTGGGGGATGGGGAATCTTTGGTGTGCATGTGAAAGCCAATGCACATACTTAAAAGAGCTCAATACTATGAATTGCCAGTATTTGGGCTGTAGCAAGGCAAGGCCTCCCTTCCCTTCCCCCTTGCCACTTGGCTTTCTCAAAGGCACATCCATACACTCATCTCTGGTAGTTCAATAGCATCATAAAACCCTCCGCCTCTTCTACCCTGCGCACTCATCTCATTATCCATCCTTCGTATACATCTTGAGCAATGCAATTTACTTCAATGTCACCAAGAGAGAGATGCTCCTCTGGGACTGTCATTACCATAAACCACAATCTGCTGCCAATTTATATGTCCTTATCCGCCCCGTATTTTAACTTCTCGATAAATGATGACAAAGCATTTTGTGGGCCCCCACCTCAAATGTTGCTTTACCAGCTGTCCCAAGTGCCCAGTTCTCCTCTTCCATGAACTGCCTCTTCATCCCAAAACAACTCACTCTGCACATTTGGCCTTCGTCCAAGTTTTGTGTATTTCCATTTCTTTCCTCTTTAGCTACTTAAGTGGCTCACTGTCACAGTTGCCCTTTCACTTCCCAACTTCTCCCATCTTTTATGGAGCAAAACATGTCTATTTCCTTGGCTTGTTTTAGTTGAGAAACCTTTGTTCAGCAACTATATATCAAGCCCAATGAGATGCCAGAAAGTATGAGGCATATTTAGGGATGGATGTGAATTTCAGTTAAGTTCAGTTTTGGTAAGAATGTATCAAACTTTGGAAAGTTCTCTATATTTTGGACAAAATGATACTGAGATTTTTATTATTATTATTTTTTAAGAATGTGGAAGAAACTAAAACTGGCAGTTTCGTCCATCCGGTAGGGACGTTAGAGAAATCTGCTGCAGATTCAAATGTGGATTCCAATGCAGGGCCACGGGGCCGATCTGCTGGAATCCATGGCGGATTGGCCCCACTTGCCTCCGTTACAGCAGGATTCCCGCATGGAATGGCTCTAGCTGCTTGCTCCTGGATCTGTCCTGTTCTCCTCCTCGCCGATCGCCATTTAAAAAAAAAAATAGAGATTGGCAGGATGTGCCCATAGACTTATACGCAGGATTCATGGCTCTATTTTGCGTATAAGTCTATGGGCACATCCTGCCAATCGCCATTTTTTTAAAAAAATGGCGATCCGCACAGAGAACAGGACAGGTCCAGAAGGTAAGCAGCCCTCAAGCTGGGCGGTTTCGCAGAATCTTCGCAGAGTGGAGCCACTCTGGAGGATTCCAGGGGAGGGGGAGGAATGGATTACCTCCCCCACTGGGTGGATTCCCCACTGGAATGGATGGTGGGGAATCCATACACCTCTACCATCTGGGCCCAGGCCTGCTTCAATGCATGAGCCCTACATCTGAAGGCAAATTCATGTATAGGTCTATACTGTACACCTGGGGTGCGAAACTTCAGGATCAGGAGCCAAATCTGCTGGGGTCCCCATCCGTTTCTCTCAGGATCCCCAGACAGCCATTCCCAGTTCCTCTGGCTCCACCTCTTTTCCCAAGCCACCCATCCTTTGGTAGTTTGCTGGCTCTTGTGGAGTTTTTGTCCACATTCTAAAAGGCTGAAATGCATCTCATGATGCTTAGTTACTGGCATGAAGACCATTAAACTAAAATATGCTGGTATGTTTCGTATTTTGGCCCAGCCCCTTTTGCCTTTGGCCTCACCCATTTTGCCAGCAACTCCACCCACCACTAGAATATGACCCCCAAAAGCTTCTCTGAAATGGAATTTGGCCATTGGTCTGAAAGAGGTTCAACACCCATGATCTACATGTTATCTTATCTGTGCCCAGTCTACTTGGTGCAGTCCCACTCCCACCCCACCCCAAACATACCTAGTAGCACAGCTAGGCTAGACGTGATGCCTAGCTCCAGTTACTTTATGGCATCTCTCTCCCTACAGCCTATCAGATGTCCTGGACTTGCAAAGAAACTCTCCATACAGCTAGATGTCACAGTGCATGGGTGGTGGAAATGCATGCCAAAGAATTGGCCAATGCGCAGAAAAAGGGCAGTAGCCAATGTGACACTAGCACTAATGTAAATTACACCAATAGTGCTTGCTGGCATAACAGGTTTTCCAGGGAAACCCATCACACCAGAAAGTGCTATTAGCATTGCACCAGAGGTCGTTTATGATCGAACACCAAACACCAGCCAGAGGTAGTTTAAGCAGTAGTGTCACGCATATTCTCATGTTTGAAATGCACATTCTTTGCAAAGGCTCACATTGGTGTGTGTGCAAAAATGCTCGTTTTTAAAGAATGCATGTTTTCGCACATATGCAAATATACGCATTCGCAAAAAGTGCATATTAGCATACGTGGATACGCACATTCGCAAAATGCACATTTTTGAGTGTGTGTAAATATGCACATTTTTGCGATTGCCATTTTATTTCTCAAAAAATGGCAACCACAAAGTGTGATGAGGCCACCAGGGTGACTGCGGGGCATTCACTGAATATGGGCATGGGGCAAGCAGAGGCAGGGGCTCGGCGAGCAGGGCTCGGGGGGGTAGGCAGGGGCAGTTCTGCTGGATTGCTGTACCGAATCGGGCGCCCACACCATTCCTAGTCTTTTAAAAGCATTTGGTATAATCACTTCTATGCATCTCATAAGACAAGGCGAGAAAGGCGCCCTCGACCTCACTCCCCATATGAGCTTGCCTCTGTCTTAAGATCTTCTGGTGAGGATTTTCTCAAAGAACCTTCCATACATTTTGTGTTAAGCAGGGAGATCACTTCCTCTGTTACGGCTAGGGATGTGCGAATCAGCAAAACTTGAGCTTGCTGAAGTTCTCTGAATTCCACCTCAATTCCATCTCAAGACCATATCACATTGTGAGCTTTATTTTTTAATATTTGCAAGAAATTTGATGCATATTTCCCCAAATTTATGCATCATTTGTGCACATCTTTGACATGTACACATGCTTTTCCTGTTGACTAAAGCACAGTTGTGCACATTTTTCACAACTGCTCATTTTTTCATGAGCATTTTTCAAACGTAAGCATGCTGTCAAATGCATGAAAACATCTTTATTTCAAGAAGCCTTCCTTGCCTGAGCAGCCACAGTTTCTATTGGTATTCTGTTTTAATTGGCATTTTATTCTTTTCATCTTTTTATTTTCTATTGTTCATCACTCCTGAATCTGTTTAGATGTGGAGCAGTATATAAATGTTGTAAATAAATAAATAAATTGTATTTGGTCTGTGAATCACATTGCAATCTCGTAAACGTATGGACTTCGACAACAGATTGCATCTGAGTTTGTGTTCCATTTGGAAGGTGTTAACTGAAAAAAATCCTAATTGAAAACTAACTGAAACATATTTGTCATACATCTGTATTCATGGCAGCCTATTTGTGGACCCCCCTCTCCATAGAAGCCTGACTGGTACTGACTTTACTATCTTTCTGAAGCCAGGTTAAAACCCTTTTTGTTTGTCTGGGGATTTTTGCTCATTAGTTTGTCCTAGGGATGTTGGAGCAATCTGCAATAGAATAAAATGAGTTCAGATTTTCATGAATCTGACCTGCAGATTCCACAGAGGACTGGCTTCCCTGACAGGTGGATTCCACGGACTTGCAGACCAGTTTTTCTAACTTTCCCAAATTTTGCATACATTTCATTTTAGAAAAATATGCAAAAAAAACAAAAACAAAACCCACCCCCAAATGCACATTTCCCCCATAGGTTAAAGTGTGAAAGTGTGTATTTGGGGAGAATTTGCAAATTTTTGCACATGAGAAAATGTGCAAATGCTGCAACGACAACAAAATCTGATTCCATCAATAGGCAGATGATGGAATGAAAGGCACCTGCCAATCCACGGAACATAGACGGAACTGATTTTACACAATCTATACATCTCTACTTTGTCCTCTTATATTTTACTGCCCTTTAAATTGTTTTATGACTATATTCTGTTTTGTTTTTATTGCATTTTAAGATTATATGACCATCTTGGAGTCTTGTTTGTACACCATCCTGGTATTTTTGGATGAAGGCTGGTAACCATCATCATCATCATCATCCTATAATGCTCGTCCCTCTGTGTCATTACAAAATACATTGTGGTTCCTTTAGGCACCCCCCTGCTCATGTAGAAGCACAGATCTTTTAAATGATATGGAATAAAGGTTGTAAAAATACATTGTCATTTCAACCTAATTATTAATACGGGCCCATTTAATATATCACGTTGCATCACGTTATTTGGAAATGTTGATGGCTCTCAAAAATGCCTAATTGGTCCTGTTAACCCACAAAGAATTTTGAAGCCATATGTTGGCTATGGGGCAGCCAAGTACCTCCTGACTCGCTGAATTCCCCCGGTGGTTTTCCATGTCACTCTCCATGTCTTCTCTACTGGTGAAGAACCCAAAATTGCTACAGGCTTGCGGGGATGGGGAGAATCTGTTTCCTTCTATTCTAGAGGAATATATATAGTGATCCCTCTACTGTGGAAAGTCTGAAGAGCACTTTTCAATGAAAAGCTGACACAGAAGGATGTGATCATGATCAAAGTGTCATCACACATTCCTGGAAGGCAACTGGGCTCTGAAGGATGTGCTGCTTGTTTCTCAATGAGCCTTCTTCTTCATATAGAATAGAGTTAACACCTCCATACAGGAAGCATCTATTTTGTTTTGGGAACACTGCTGTCCATTTTCCATAAGGATACATTATTGCACAAGGTGCAGAGCTTGGAAGAAGAAGAAGAAGGAGAGGAGAGGAGAAGAGAGGAGAAGGAGAAGGAGAGTCTGGCATTTAGCAGATAAGTCTACATCTGGATTTAGCAAAGAGACAGAGAAATTATATACTTTAAAGGCAGGGAGCCAGAGGAATAATTGAAGCAGGCAGCATGCTGGGTAGGAGCCTGTGTCTCTCATGCTAACATCTGTCAAGGCAGAGCAGTCCCACTGAACAGCAGTTCCCTCCTAGTTATGTATGAGCACTTTTCCCCCCCAGTTCATTGTCGATCCAGGATTCACACTTTCCAGACTGAACATGGACTCAGACACAATCTGTGGTCAACATCCACAACTTTCCAAGCTTGCAATGTGATTTGTGGACCAAAGCAAAATGCATTTGACAGCATCTGTACATTTGGAAAATGTGCATGAAAAAATGTGCAGTTTTGAAAAATGTGCACATATACTCATTAATCAATGGGAGAAGAATGCATATATTTCAAAGATGCACACAACTGATATATAAATTTGGAAAAATATGCATGAAAATACACATGGATTTTCATACAAAAAGGGGGGGGAGGGAAAAGCTCGCAATCTGATAGGAACTCTACTTGGAATGAGCTTCAAGGACCATCCACTTGATTGCACCTGAGTGCCCTTTCCAGCGCTGTAGAGCCTGCTTTACTCCTCAGTATACTGGGGAGTTGTGGTCAATGAAACAGGCTGGATGTTGGCTAGAGCACAAATGGTGTAAGACTCAAAGCACGCTTACAAATGGTGTAAGACTCAAAGCATGACCGAGCACGCTCTAGAGCATGTAATTGTGCCTACTGTGTGGCGGTGTGGGCAGCAAATATGGCTTAGTTTGCTGCCTCAGTTGCATCCTTGAGTAGCCATCCAGCAGAACTCCTCTGGGTGGCCCTGGAGGCTATTAACACCCTACCCAGCAAATGGGGCCCTGGCCCCATCGAGGACCCGCTGTGACCTTTTTGCATCACACTTCGAGGACAAAATCACTTGTCTCTGCAGTGAACTTGACCCTGTTGTTAGCGCATTGGTATTGGAGGCAATGTGTTACAGTGGTTCTGGTCCTACCTCTGAGGCTGATTTCAGAGAGTAATATTGGGTGACTATTCCTCAGCCCCTTGGCAAATGAGCTACGGGTTGCCGCAGGGTACCATCTTTCCCCAATGTTGTTTAACATCTAAGGAAACAGACTGAAACTCCCCACCCACACAGCTGCTGGGAGTACTCAGGCCACACTCCTTCAATTCAATTGGAGCTCTCAGGAGTACATGGTGAGTACATGGCAACTCAGAATGGAAAGTCTTTGGGCTTCCTCCAGCACACTCACCACTTTGCCTTTGTCTACTTATCCACTGCAACTCCCCTGCCAAACTCTTGTTTGCTCCCACTGCTCACTCACTCTGATCGGCGTGATCGCTCACTCTCTGGGAGCTTGCTTCCTTGTATAGCCCCTAGACCAGCTGGAGCAGCTTCCTCTGCTCTGCTCAGCTAGGAGACAGGAAGCAGCGCTAGGAGACAGGAAAGGGTTGCATGACTTCACTGGACCCTGTCTGTCCGGCCAGCCCTGCTCACCATGAGTGCTGCACAGCAGCCTGATCCCTTACCAAGCCTCCATTTTGCATAAATGGCAGCCATAAAGCAACCATTTATGCAAGGTCACAGGTGTACATGGCCATTTACACCTGTGATCTTGTGTAAATGGTCACTTTACAGCTGCCATTTGCGTAAAATCATCTTTACAAAAAAGGACAAGCTGCCATTTTGTGGTTCAGCGAGGGATCAGGGATCCCCATGCTTGCCCGACTTGGCATGTACCATGGGGATCCACAGACTTGCACCCAGGGTGCCAAGCTGGCGATTTCTCCCCGGACTTTGCACTCCAGCCAGATACCCGCAACATCCCTAATGAAGCTGTTGGGCTTGGGGGGGGGGGTAGGGCTGGGCAGGTTTGAGCAGGGTAAACTGGGAATATATTTTCAGCTCAGTTTTTAATCCAAGCCAGGGAAGAATCCAGCAGTTTCCTCCTGCCAGAGGCCCTAGTAAAGCAGTGTCCCATCTTTCTGGGAGAAGAAGCTGGAGTAGGAGGAAAGAAGAGAAGGAGGCATGGAGCTGTAGCCTTTGGTCTCCACTCCACCCTGCATTTCACCCTGGACATTTGAGCCAGTCATAAAATCACAACCATGTTCAACTGAACACTGATTGTCTCATCAGAGCCATTTCCAAGTTTCAAATTTGTGTATCGGGCTCTTTCTTTCTTCTATTGGTTTCTTATATGAGTTCCGTTTAGGCAGAAGGAGGAAGAGAATCCAGAAGAGGCCGTGCGTTTCTCCTTCTTAACTGCAGTTTGCTCCAAAGCAGGAGCTAAGAAAGCTCCCCTCCTCCACTCCCACCCGGGTGTTGCTTCCCCTCATCTGTCATTCCCCAAACACCAGCCATTTATAGTGCAGTAAACAGTACATTAGCTCCCAGACAGTTCTTAATCTGTCATTCCTTTCATTAGGATCCACTCTGTCTGCTCAACAGATGAGGCTCCTTGATGCAACGCCCCTTCTCCTAATGAAGTGGCAGGCAAGTAACCTTCCTCTTTGGCAGAGCTTTGGAGTGGCGCAGTCCCACCATGCAAGAGTCGCCTCATTTAACCTCCTGTTTCCTTGATCTCTCTCTCTCGATCTCTCTCTCTCCTCTTCTCATCACACTCAGTGCCCTATGCAAGTAAGATGTTTGACAAGGACATTCCTGGAGGGCAACAGCCTTGACCAACATTATCCCACCATCTGCTCTGCATGGAGTCGTTGGCTCCTAGGGTTTAGTTTCGAGAATCTATTCCATCCTTGACCTCAACTGACATCAAGTCCGTATGACACTGGGAGAGATGCTGGGGGTGTTTAGGGGACAATGATCACACACAGACACCCCCCCACACACAAACACACACACACACCATTGAGAATTGTGCTGTGACTCCTATGATCTTGGAAAGGGCATGGAGCTAGCAACAATGGTGTTCCTTTTTCTCTAGGTTCAAAAAGCTGAGTTGGCCTTTACTGGCACCCTGAGTATTAGTGTTATTGTTCCACTGTGCAAACACTCCTAGAATAGGGATACTGGAGAAATTCGAGATGGATTAAAATGAGCTTGAATTTCTATGAATCCACTGCGGAGCACCCCCCTCAGGCCGTGCAGAGTCTGTGGACTTTCAGATGATGTTTTTACTTTCCCAAAATTTACGCATATAAATCCGTAGAAAGATACGTACATTTCTGCTGAAAAAACATTGAATGGAATGGGGGACAATAAACTAAATGTTACATACTGAAGTAACTTATGTAAATTAGGGATGTCAAGAGAAATCTGCCATGGATTCAAATGAGGCCAGATTCCAAAGAATTCCTTCTGAATCCGTGGCGAAACGGCCCCACTTACCTCCGCTCCAGGAGGATTCCCCACGGAACTGCACTCGGCTTTAGGCTTAACTGGACCCGTTCGCCTCTGCGCCCATCGCCATGTTGCTTAAAAAAATGGCGAACAGCAGGATGTGCCCATAGACTTATACACAAAATAGAGCCGTGAATCTTGCATATAAGTCTATGGGCACATCATGCCGATCGCCATTTTCTAAAGACTTATACACAAGATTCATGGTTGTAAGTCTATGGGCACATCCTGCCAATTGCCATTTTTTTAAGCAACATGGCGATCGGCATGGAGGTGAACAGGTCCAGGTAAGCAGCCCTCAGGCTGGGCAGCTCCATGGACTCCTCGTGGAGCAGAGCTGCTCCAGAGGATTCCCGGGGGGGAGGGAGGGATTGCCTCCCTGCCTGGGCAGATTCCCCACCGGAACGGATGGTGGGGAATTTGTACAACCCTAATGTAAATACTTATGTAAATACTTACTTAAATATTTACGTAATTCTTTCCATATTTTTCTGCATGACGAAAAAAATATTCTCATCCGTCTTAGGGATGGATGAGCCCATCTCTGTCCAGGATTGGGGCGCTTGATGAACTGCCCCCCGCCTTGCAGCTCGTGCAACCCAGGCCTGCTCAGCGAGCTTCCTTGCTCACCCTGCCTGCCCACAAGCTGCACCAACTGCCCCTCTTTTTCACACTGGCTGTTAAGGGCAGGTGCGGGGATGGAGGCCTTGGTGCAGCTACCCCCACAGCCTCTTGCCCTGGCCTTCTCCAGAGGATGCCAGGGAGAAAGTGCTGGGGTGCCACCATCGCCGCTCTTCAGCACGCCAGCTGTCAAAGGACGGCACGGGGAAGAAGGGCGATGGTGTCCAGCCCCCATCCGCTCTCCTTGGCCTTCTCTAGAGGAGGCCAGGGCAAGAGCGCTGGGGTGCCACCATCGCCCTTCTTCATTGCGCTGGCTGTCAAGGGCTGGTGTGGGAAAAAGGGCCTGGGCAGCCAGCCCCTAGCCTCTTGCCCTTGCCTCCAGCAGGTGAGGGGTAGGGGAGAAGAGGATAGGTGCCTCCTTCTTCCCTCCATCCCCACCTGCTACAGTAGTGGTTGCTAGGGACAGGCTGGTTGTTTTCTGTAAGGCCAGGAAAACGACCAGCCTGCCCCACACCACTGCCATTGCCTCAAGGATGGGGGAAGGAGGAGAGGCGCTGCCTTCTTCCCTTCTCCTTGCTGAGAGAGTGGGCACCTTTGCTCTTGCCTGACTCAGCACACTGTGAGTCAGGCAAGAGCTCATGTCTGTGAGCTAGTGTCCGGGGGGCCGAACCAGCAACTTCTTGCTGGGCTTCGAGCCTCAGCCAGACACTCATGACATCCCTAATCCATCTGTGGGTAGATGAGGGAATGAAAAGTGCCTGACAATCCGCAAAACACAGATGGAGCAGATTTTAGACAGTCCACATCCCTACTAGAAAGTAGTTTCCCTGAATATTTCATCTCCCTTTTTTTCTGCTACTGAAAATCCATTGCTTCTTAGCGTGTGCAACCCAAGGAAAAATGGACGTCTGTGCTCTGTCTTCAGAACAGAACTATACTCTGACCCACAGAGACCAGAGCGGTGTGAGCCCTACATACTGTAACATGCTTGTTACTCTGCAAAGAGATCCAGTGGTTTAGTTTCCTTGGGATCAAGAACACTGGAAACGTACAATGTCTTTTTTCATATCTGCTTCATTTACACATACACAAGCAGAACACAAAAGGGAGAAGCAGGCACTCCTTCAAACCAGAGCCCGAGAAAGCACTTAGGCAGCCCTGCAAAGCTGCACCACATCCCACCCTGCCACCAGTTTCAGCTAACTCCAGATGAAAGCTCTAAGCACTCTCTGCTCAAAGCTGCCTGCTAGAGATGGTGTGGGCACCTGTTTTGGTCTGAGAATCCAGCAGCCCCCACCCCTCTGCCATTCCCGCCAAGCCCTTGCCCCCGCTTGACCCACACAAACACACTCGCCAAACCACCCGGACTTACCCGGGCCCTGTCCTCGTCCGCTGCAATTGCCATGTTGCAAAAAGACATGGCAATTGTGAAAGTGCACACATCGATTTCTACACAAAGTGGTGCTGTGAATCACCCATATACACAAGGTTACAGGAGTAAATAGCCCACTTAGGAGGGGAAGGAGAGGGAGACGGAGAGCTTGAATTCCTGGCTCTCAGGTCAGAGCACTGTCTCCAACCTTATATCCAGGAATCCAAAATATCCTATGGCCCTCCAGTCTCTTTCTAGGGGCCATAGGATTTCTCTCTTAAGGATAAAGAACCACAAGAAGAGAGATTGGGGACCTTGAAGTTGCCCGTGGACAGTTAGCACCTGGGCAGCCGACCAAGCAGGCATAAAGGTCATAGAATCATAGAGGTGGAGAGGACTTCAGAGATCAACTAGTCTAACCCCCTGATCGGTGCAGGCTCTGTACTGCAGGGTGCAGCTACAGATCCATGATAGGTGGCCCTCCAGCCTTTGCTTAAATATCTCCAGTGAAGAAGAACGCAGCACCTTTTGAGGCAGCCTTGTCCACTGCCAAACAGCTGTCATTGTTAGGAAATTTCTCCCTATGTTTAGCCAAAATCTGCTTCAATGCAATTCCCACCCACTAGTTCTAGTCCAGTCCTTTGGAACAACAGAGAATAACTCTGGTCCATCTTCTGCATGGCAGCCTTTCAGATATATGAAGACCACGATCATCCCCTTAATATCCCCTTCTCTACGCCAAACATACCCATCTCTTTCAACCATTCCTACCAGGAATGTTCCAGCTGATCAGGTCATCTAGTCAGTCTTTCCCACTATAGTGAGATGTATTGTATTTCTGTTTAAATTGTGGTTATTATTCCTAACTTTGCATTTACACATATAAATTAGCACATGCAAATGTTATGCAAAGTAGTATCCTTTTTTATGATGAATTTCCTCTTCTTCTTCTTTTGGTGATGTGTAAGTGGCCACCCTACTCACAGCTAGGAATGTGCGAACTCACCCCCATTCGGGTTCTCTGGACACCTGCCCAGCCCCTGCCCTCACTCACTGGTCCCCGGACCATGCTAAAGCATCTCCCATGCTCAGAGAGCAGCCCACATCCCCTAGCAGCCTCATCAAGCTCCGTGGTTGCCATTAAAAAGAAAGAAAAGGCGATTGCAAAAATGCACGTTTTGGTATGCGCAAGAATGCATATTTTGCAAATGCACATATTCTCATGTGCACAATGCACATTTCTGCAAAGGCACACATTAGTGTGTGTGCAACAATGTGCATTTTTGGAAATGTGCATTTTTGCACATATGCAAATATAAGCATTCGCAAAATACACACTTTTGCATAAGTGAATATGTGCATTTGCAAAAAAGGCTTATTTCCACATGTGCACAAATATGAACATTTTTGCCATTGCCAATTTATTTCTCAAAAAATGGCATCCACGAAGCTTGATGAGGCCACCAAGGTGAGTGCAGGCCATTTGCCAAGTGTGGGCAGGGGGCGACCAGGGGCACTGGCTTGGACAGCGGGGCTCAGGGGTACCAGCAGGAGCAGGTCTGCCGGATTCCAGGACTGAATTGGGTGCCCACACCATGCCTACTCACAGCCCCACACATATGCCCCCTTCCCATCCACTGGAGAGGTGTCCCCTTCTCTGATCTTTTACAGTCTGGAGAGTGGAGACCCATTGAAATGCTGATTCATCAACATTAACTCCTGTTGATGAATCATCAGCCACCCATTCTGGACTATTAACCCATGACTTGCCTAACAAAACAGTGGGTGGTCAACAACAACAACAATACATTAGAAACATATATTAGAAACTCCGTCCCTGTGTTTTTATGAACAAGCCAAACCCAGTTCATGCCCTCCCAGTATCATTGTCAAAGAATAAATGGAAAGTCCAGTAAGCTGGGGGGAAGCAACTTCAGTTCTGGAATATCCATCATGCAGTGGTCCTTCAAAATCTGGGTTGCATCCAACTGGTGTCGTTCCACTGATTGAAGGTGATCCAGTGTAGGGAGGTGAGCTCTGGTGATTACCCCCCTCTCCCTGTGCCACTTCCCTCATTGTTCCAAAGCATCCCTCTACCCTCTGCAGCAGATTTGGGGGTAGGGATGATGCAGGGACTTGGATCAAAGATCCTTCTGTCAGCAAAAAGACACCTATTGGATACCACCCTCTGAGTGTGAACATTTTTTCAGAAATGACATATGCTTTCTTCAGTAGGCTTTTAACAAACTGGAAAAAATGTGTGGTGGTGGTGGTGGTCGTGAGTGGTATTTTACTTGTGTGTTTTATGTGGATGAGGGTTGTCACTCTGTGTGTGTGTGTGCATGCATGCATGCGTGCACATGCGCACACACACACCGCACACACCACACATACACCACACACACACAGTGTTATTGGACCCTAATCCTAAGGGATATGGCAGTTTAGAAAGCTAAAACGAACACTGGATTTCTTGTATCTCCTTCCTTCCTTCCTTCCTTCCTTCCTTCCTTCCTTCCTTCCTTCGTAATTCTTTGTCTCTCTTCCATAAAATTAAACCTGCCCAGTTTCTTCAAACATTCCTGAAAGAGGTTGATCTGCATTTAGCTAAAGTAGCAACTCTGAAGCCGTTCCATTCCTGTTTCTGAACAGGGGCCCTACCCCTTCTGTGCACTTTGAGAATGAAATGAAAGCCAACAAGAATCAGGAGAGCCAACAATATAAGAAAAGTATCTTATTCTAATATCCACAGTTCCCCACTCTTAACCGCAAAGTTGCACTTGATGAACCTTTGCTTTATTTTTAGCCTCTTACATTATGCAGTAGATGAGCCACAGTGAGATCTTGGGATTAACTTCTTCTAGAACACCTCCGTGTTGCTAATCAAACTAACCTTGGCTGCTAATTCTCACATCTTAGTCACTTTTCCAACCTCTCTGCACCTAATTGTTCCTGAGAACAAACTCCTTGATCACTCCTGCCCTCCCCCTTTCTCTCTCTCCCCGTCTCTCTCTCTTTTAACCAAGAAGAGAAAATTGCAGTTTTAACTACTTTTTTTTCTCAACAGTGTGCCTTTCCATGGGATTGGAATGTGTGTGTACAATAAATGTGCAGCTGTTACGTATTTGCTGAATGGAAGCCAGGTGTCTTCTCTCAAGGGAATGGTTCAGTTGGGTGAGGGGAAGGGAGAATCACATTTTCCCAGTACTCAAACTGCAACATCTGCAACATACCACCACCACCACCACCACTGGCTGTCACAGCCAAGTCAGTGCATCCAGTGTTATTGAGATAGAGGGTATGGGATGTAGTTTCTGTCACTGTTGGTCCTCCACTGGATAGTGCCCATGATATCACCAGTGATCAGTGACAATTCCTCTCCTATGCACCTGGCTCATTCTGTGACCTTTTATTTTCCAGTTAAGAACATAAGAACATCAAAAGAGCCCTGCTGGATCAGACCAAGGGCCCATCTGGCCCAGCATTCTATTCATGCCAGGCCAACCAGCTTCCCAAGGGAAACCCACAAGCAAGACATGAGTGCAATAGCACCCTCCCACCCATCTTCCCCAGCAACTGGGATACATAGGCTCATTGCCTCTGGTACTGGAGGTGGCACATAGTCTTCAAGACTAGTAGCCAGATCTAGCAACATAGGACCATTAGTCCATCCAGCTCAGCATTGTCTACAGTGGGGGGGGGTGTCAAAGCTCTTTCAACCTGAGGGTCAAATTCAATTTCAGAGAAGCTCTTAGGTGGGCCTGAAGTCAAAAGGTGTGTGGGCAAAATATCACAAATACCAGTAATTCAGAGCCCTTCCCGCCAGTAACTAAGCCTTAGTAGGGAGACATTTCAACCTTTTAGACTGGGGAAAGCACTGTAAAAGCTGGGAAGCCACCAAATGAGCAGCGGTCAGGGAAAATGGGTGGAGTCAGAGGAAGAGGGAAGGGCCTCCCAAGGAACCCCAGAGAGCCATATTGGAACCCCAGGCAAGTCAGATTTGGCCCATGGGCCTGAGGTTCAACACCCCTGGCCTACACTGACTGGCAGTGGTGGGTCTCCAGGGTTTCAGACAGGGGTCTTTCTCAGCCCTACCTAGGGATGTACAAAACCCCCCTTACCTGGCTCCGCCAGGTCCCGCTGGGGGGGAGGCATGCCGTCCCTCCCCCCGGAATCCTCGCTGCGGGGAGAGGTGCTCCGCACCTCCCCACGGAATCCTGGCCGGCCAGTTCCGCTCTGTGGGGATTCTGCGGAGCCGCCGGCCGGCTCCACCAGCAGCCAGACATCCGGCCGCTGGCTAGCAGGGACGCAAATGGCAGTGGCTGTAGCTGCCGCCATTTGCGTCCCTGTATTCAGCCGTGATAGGCTACGTAAAGACTTACGTAGCCTATCACGTCTGGGTTAAAAAAAAATGTGTACGCAAATGGTGGCGGCTACAGCCGCCGCCATTTGCGTTCCCTATTTTTGGTTGTCTTAGTCTACGTAAATATTTACGTAGACTAAGATGGCGAAACTAAGGGGGAATGCAAATAGCGTAGCGGACATTATTTGCGTTCCCCTTTATTTTTACCGTCTTAGTCTACGTAAATATTCACGTAGACTAAGACGGCGAAAATAAGGGGGAACGCAAATAGCGTCCGCTACGCTATTTGCGTTCCCCCTTAGTTTTGCCGTCTTAGTCTACGTAAATATTTATGTAGACTAAGACAACCAAAAATAGGGAACGCAAATGGCGGCGGCCGTAGCCGCCGCCATTTGCGTACTTTTTTTTAACCCAGACGTGATAGGCTATGTAAGTCTTTATGTAGCCTATCACGAATGGGGGGGGGAGACTGCAAATGGCGGCGGTGGCAGCCAGTCGGAAGACCAGCCGCGGCCGCCACCTCTGCCGAACCCGCCGCTGGAGCCGCCGCCATCCGGAACATCTGCCCCAGGTAAGTCTCGTCCCGGGGGGGATCCGCGGGGGGTGGCAGGCCGTTCCACCACGGAGTTCGGGGGGCTGAATGCACTGGCATTCGGCCTCACCGAGATCCGTGGCAGAATTCTCTGACATCCCTAGCCCTACCTGGAGATTCCAGGTATTGAACCCAGGACCTTCTGCATATGAAGCACGTGTTTTACCACTGGGCTATGGACTTTCTTTGAAGGCATTGTAGTCTCTCATGATGCCTCTTCACAAACTACCCTCCATGTGTAGGATAAACACATAGAGACTGAACAGGATCTCACTTGCTGGGCTCATCCAGAACACTGCACAACCCACAAGCCCCACCTCCGACAGCTATGCATGTAGCCATCTATGCAATCAGCATTTCCAGTCACATTGAAGCCTATGTATGCACAGCTGTACCCATGTAGGCATCCCTTTTCAGTGATCCATGCTCAGCACACAGGTGTCAGGGCAGGGCCATTTAAACAAGATTGGCGAACAATCCACAGCTTCCTACTAGAATTCGTGTCCATTTTGCAATGCTTGTCTTGTTACTTCTCGTTTGGAGGCTGGGCTCTCTCCATCTCCCACTACCCCATATGATGGATGAGGTTTGTCAATAGGAAGAAGAATCATGGCAAACACACTGCCAGAGCCAGGCCAGGGGGCTGTAGTCGGTAGTAACTGAATCCATACCCAGAACATGTCCCTGAGCTCAGGCACTGAAGATGAAACTGAGAGCTTGGGATGGAGCCAGAGCCTGCAGTAGTCTAAAGATTCTGATCCAGACAAGGGCAAGATGTCCAGGGATCTTAATGTTTGTACCAATCCTGGCCAATCAGCTTTCCCTAATGTGGTACCTTCCAGATGGGTTGAACTCGAAACCCCCATTATTCCCAGCCAGGATTCTTCTTGGTCACACATGGACTTCTATGCACAAAGACCTCATGGCCCCAGCTGTTTTTACAGTAATTGTCAGCCCTGAATTTGGAGTGGTTATGCCCATTTCTATTTGCAAGATTATATTGCATACCAGAGAGAAATGATTGGATAGTGAGACCACTAGTGTTCAGCACTAGTGTTCAAAGCATAAAAGGAATTAAAGGATGTAACATTCTGCCGCAGGCTGGATATTGTTAGATCGGACTGTACACCCAATTAAACATCTCCTGGAGCTCAGGATCTCTTGAACAATGGGGTTAAGTCCAAATGTCCCAAGCACAGCTGACATGAGACCAAATGGGGCTCCTCTTCCCCCACTACTTCTGTATTCATTATAAATGACCTATTACTCAGTCTGAGATAATACAAGCTCTGGTCAGGCCTAACAAAGACATGGAGGGTGAGATCCTCTTTGTGGAGTACAATCCCATTAGGGAAGATTAATCACCTTTTAACTTGCATTTCTGAATCTTGGCTTGAACACCAAGAAGGCGGGGAGAGAAACATCCATCACAGTAGCCAAACAACGTAGGAGACCATTTGGAGCTGATCACAGCAGCAACCAGGTTGGACTTTGTTCTTGAGAAAAACTCTGCTTTGTGGCAGGTCACCCCAACCCAGGAAGAAGAAGGGTAGGCTCCAAGTGACAATGGACCTCATCATGGCTAGATGCTGCACACATGATCACCAAGAAGAATTGGGGCACCACCACTGGGCTCAGGAAGGTCAACTTGGTGCTTTTGGAAATTATCTAGGGATGAGAAATTTGTTTCAGTTCAGTTTTGATCAGGATTTATCCAGTTCACAGCTGCCAGACAAAACATAGACTCAGATGCAATCTGCGGTCAGGATCCCTATATTTCCAAACTTCCAATGTAATTTATGGACCAAAAACAATAGGCTCGAGAGCATGCACACATTTGAAAAATGTGCATGAAAAAATGTCTACTATTGAAAAATGCACACAAATACATTTAATCAATGGGAGAAGAATGCGTACATTTCAGAGATGTGCACAACTGATGCATTTATTTGGAAAAATAGCCGAGTATTGTCTTCTCAGAGTAGCAGCAGTTTTTCAGAGTTCCAGTCTTTCCCATCAGCTGCTACCTGATCCTTTTAACTCAAGATGATAACAACTGAATCTGGGATCTCTTGCCAAAATTTGATGTGGGAGAATCTGAAACTGTCAGATTCGTCCATCCAGGCCCAGGACTTTGAGCGCTTAGCTTTTAAAAGTCTGAGTTGGAATCCCTGTGTATTCTGCACAAGGCTATCTTACCTCTCCCACTAGAAATCTGTGAAAGATACTCTGGTCTGCTTTCATAGACTCTATGCTGCAGGAGGATGCTTTGTCACCCTCCTGTACCATAGATCTCCCTATATCTAGTTCAACAGAGCCACCTCTCTGGTGCAGGAGGGTGACAGAACATTCTCCTGCATCATAGAGTCCTGTGAGAGCAGACCAGAGCATCTCTCTCGCAGGTTTCTGGAGCAGAGAGGTAAGTTTTTCTGTGATAATATCACTGGGATGGGAGTGAAGTTGAAGCCTCCTCTCCATCACAGCAATCTACAGCAGCAGCAATGAGACAGGGAGGTGGCTTCAATTTCATCCCCATCCTAGCAGTACTACTCAATATCACTGCTATGGCGGCATGATTAAAATCTCCCCTGTGCTCCATTGATGCTGTTGCAGATTTGTGGCAGGACTGGGATGGATTCTGTGTGCATGGTGTGTGTGTGTGTGTGTGCGCGCGTGTGCGCGCGCACACCAGCCATAAACTCTACACGGTCTGCACCCCTTGAGGCCATAGAAGTTGTCCACCTCTGCTCTGGGGAATTCTGTCTCATCTTGCACTACTCAGAGAAAATCCTGCTTGCCTTCATCCCTGCAGGGTCTGAGCATACTGTACAGGTGTCAGGTGCTTTTCCTGGCCCAGCAATGGGAAACCAAAGGCCCCTACAGCTGTGCCACCACAGGTCCTGACACCAGGTCCTGACACCAGTTCTACTAAACTCCCCCCTGCACATTCACAGCAGCTCACCTCCATAATAACAAGTCTTCTCATATTCCCTTATTCATTTCCCAGGGGGAGGAAGAATACTTTTTTATTATTATTTTCTTATTTTTATTGTTTGCATGATGAGTGAGTGAGAAAGAGACTGACAGCCCTGGCTTTGAGTGACTGCAAGGTAATGCCAGATAATTGCTTCAAGCTGATACTGTGAAACACGGTGCAATTCCGTGCCCATTATTCAGCTTTCATCGCCAGAAGGAATCAGTCCGCTGTAAAAACCATACAGCACCGCAGGCCCCAGACTTGTGATATCCATTGTTCTGTAATTCTTAAGCAGTTGCTAATAACACCTCTTGATGGACATGGAATGAAAAACGCAATCCAGTTTCTAGATCAGCTTTCCCCAACCTGGTGCCCTCCAGTTTGACCACTCCCATCACCCCAGACAGAAGGTCAGGGGCTGATGGGAGCTGCAGTCCAACACATCTGGAGGACACCAGGTTGTGGGAGGCTATTCTAGTTCATTGCATACTATTCTATCAGAGCCTTCCCCATCCTGATGTACTCTATATATTTCAGATTACAACTTCATCTGTCCCAGACAACATAGTCTCTGCCCAATTAAGGAAACTTTTGCAAGCAGCTCCTCAGTAGTGGGGCTGGAGTGCCTTTCCTATTAGGGAAGGCTGATGGCTAAAGCATTTGGAACTTCTTGACAATGGGCAGGGAACAGGATAGAGATAGGGAGGGGGCAGAATTGTGTTTGGTTTAAGAGAACATGTTTAATGAAATGATAGAGCTGATACAGATAGGGCCCGTCCCATGATAGAGATAGGGCAGAATTGTGTTTGGTTTAAGAAAACAATTTTAAGAGAACCAAATTAATTTGCACTTCCTAGACCAATATGTAGATCAGAACACAGTTATCCTTTGGAATGCACACTTCCCCACATTTTGGAATGCATCCTCAGCTCTAAGATTGCATACAAAAATGCATACATTAGGGGGAAGTGTGTGTGTGTGTGTGTGTGTGTGTGTGTGTATGTGAAAAAAAAATGGAAAAAACAGACTTCTAATTGAATACTGCAAAATTGTCATGGACTAGAAATAATCTGATTCAGCCACCCCTAGACAAAGTTTGTAAAAGCATGGAAAAAGTGGTGAAAGAGCTTTTTTCTTCTTCTCCCTCTCCCATAGCACCAGAGGTCAGGGTCACCCAATGAAATTGATTTGGGGTAGATTCACCACAGAGCAAAAAGGAAGTACTTTTTTACACAATGCAAATTAATTTATGGAATTCACAGCCCCAAGCTGTGCCAATGGCAACCAGCATAAGTGGCTCTCACAGGGAATTATACCAATTAATGGAGGATAGGTCGATTTGTGGCTATTAGCAAAGTGGACGCTTTGGAATCAGACAGGCTGCATTATCTCTGAGGAGCAACATTGTGGGGACGGTATTTCTTTCATGTCCTGTTTGTGGCTTTCTGTTGCTCTTATGGAAAACAGGATGCTGGATTAGACAGATATTTGGTATGACCCAGCTCTGCATGTGTTCATTTGAAGGAAATGAAAAGTATTTCCAAAACAATCCCACTGTTCTGAATTAAAAGAGAGTGGGCTTAGCAAACACATTTATTTAGTTCAGACTTCTCCAATCTGGTGTTCTCCACATGTTTTGGACCATTGGCCATGTTGGGTGGGGATGATAGGACTTGGAGGGCACCAGGTTGCAGAAGGTTGGCTTAGATGCTATGCTGTCCTTTAGGTTCAGTATTAAAGGACTGCCTGTGGCAATGCTTTTCATAGCCAATGTGCTGTTAACACCCCCAAGAGGTAGTCAAAGCCACCCTTCTAGTATCCAGGCATCTGGACAGGTGGTTGACCTCTCTCCCACACCTCTGTCCTAGGGATGCACAAATACGTTGATTTCACTTTCTCCCACATTCATTTAAAATAATAAAAAATAAAACCCTAACCCTAAAAAAAACACCTTCAGCTTTTTTCATCTGTAATATGAAGGAATTTGGTAAATTCTTATAAAAACTGAATCAAAACAAAATTCTCACCTATCTGTACCTGCCAAATTCAACAGGAACACACAGTGGATCATGTTGTACCTGCCTGCCATTATAGATGTTAAAGATGAGAGGCCTGTCAGAAAAACAAAGTGGCAACCCTAATTCAGCATGAAAAGCATGGTTGAATACATGGATCTTCTCAAAGCCCTGTGCCTAGGTGGACAAATCCATCAGTTTTGGTTTCTTCTACATTCAATTTCTTTTAATCTCAAGTTCTTTCTGTCTGAAATATGAAGAAAGGTGTGGATTTTGGTAAATGTTTACCAGAAAGCAACTTAAACAAAATTCCCACCCATCCTTACTTTTCCCAGATTTGCATTTCTCAGATAGGGTCTGCACTCTTTTTAAATTTACTCTTTATTGGGGATGGCACGGGTGCCCGACTGGGTCTGGGAGTCCAGCAGACTCCCCCCTGCCCACGACCCTGAGCCATGCCCACCATGCCCCCTGCCCTGCTCGAGTTCCCCTGTGCTTGCTAAGCCACCTGCACTTACCCCAGGTCCATCTGCTGAGCTCCTCTATTGTCATTTTGCGGGGGGAAATGCCAATGGTAAAAATGCACACATTTTATCTTACATAAAATGGCACCATGAATGGATGATATACATAAGATTACAGGCATAAATGGCCCATTTATGCCTGTAATCTTGCATATACTGGCAATTCACAGCGCCATTTTGGGTAAGATCAAATGTGCACATTTTTGCGATCACCGTTTTTTTTTTTTTTTTGCAAAATGTTAATCGCAGAGCTCACTGGATGGGACCAGGGTGAGTTCAGGTGGCTCAGTGAGGAGGAGGGCCTCGGGGGTGGGTCCAGGGATGCATAAGCAGGGGCTTGGCAGGTGCCCGGAGAACCCAGACAGGGGGGTCACTTCTCCATCCCTACTCTTTATTTCCATGGCATACAGGCGTGCCTCTCTCTGGAGATTTGATGAGGGGTAGTGGATTTGCTGCTTGTAGAAGTGCTTAAGCTGTCCTCCTTTACATTTGCTCAGTGTGGATAGTTCCAAATAAACCCTAATATTACCAAACACCATAAGTCTCAGATGATCTCTCCTTCCAAAGGAAACCAAAGCCCAGTACATGCTCCCCCTGGAACATCTCACCTCACAGGGAAGTGTGGAGCATGTAACAATAAGCAGATCTCCTTAATACAACCACCCAAATGCTAGCCAGCCTCTGACTATTCCATGCAAAGGAATGACAGAGAGACCCTGGTTGAAAACATATCAGACAGACTACTCAATGGATCAGGCAGAGCAATCCTACTGGTGGGAGGGAAGATCCACGGCAGAGCTATTGCCATTTCCTAAGCCCTACCAGCTTACACTGGGCAAAGCAGGAGATGTGGCAGCAGCCACTTCTCTCCACTCCCCAGGGCCCCCATGGGGGGGGGAATTAACAACAGCACCCCTTGGGCTGTTGTAGTTTTGGGTATTGTGTGTGGGGGGTAATAATGGAGCCCAGGATCCTGTGGATCGTTAGCCACCCTCACATGTCTCCAAACTGCCCCATTTTCAGCCCTGCCACTGGCAGAACACTGCCAGTATGGCAGCCACAGCAGTGTAAATCTCTGTGACTGTAAATTTCCACCACTGTCCAGGGAGGACTTCCCAGCAGTGGACCTCCCTCTCTCCATGGATGAACCTCCCTTTCCACCAGTAGGCAGGAAGGTCCTCAGCAAGCATCCAGTGGCACCTCGGCCAGCTGGGAATGCTCAGGTTCCTTAATGACCATATTGGAAAATGATGGAAAGGACAGCCATCTCAAATGCAAGTTTTCATGTTGATTTGCTCAGTAGAAAGCCTTCCAAAGGTCACTGCATAGGATGGTTCAACACAGAGGAAAAAATCATCTGCCTACTCTGACTGAACAAGCTTTGTTTTAAAACCAGCCTCTTGGGCCTGAGCATTTCATCTTTGCTGGGATGAAAATATGACACTAAGTTTACTTCTGTGTTCCCTTGTCAGACAATTAGTGGTGACTTCAAAATAACTTGCTAGTGGTGACTTGCATGATGGAAAGCCCTCCTACTGCCCTGGTGAAGATACATTATGTGGCATTTCCTGTGGTTATTTGCAGAGGAATCTATTGGATTAATGGTTGCCCAGTGGAAAAAACTGCAGATTCAGGACTTCAGGTCCAAATGAGCCTGGAGCTGAGAGTGTAACCTTTGCAACAGCTATGGAAAGAGAGTCATTATTTAGAGCACTGCTGTCAATGTAGTTCAAGAAGAGTATATAAAGCAGCAGCTTCTTAAATTGACTTGAGGCTTCTCTTCCTTGATGATAAATAAAATGATGGACATCCCTTTTCAGTGCCTGCAAAATGGTGGTATCCTATGAAAATGGGAAATCCAGGCTATAAAAGGAAGGTGAAACTGGCCATTGAGAAAGACCATCAGGAAGTAACCAGACTGCCATAGTACAGGGAAAGTAGCTCTAACTCCAGCTTCCCAAACCTGGTGCCCTCCAGATGTTTTGGACTACAGGTCCCAACTTGATAATTGGCCACTCTGGCTGAGGCTAATGGGAGTTGTGGTCCAAAACATCTGGAGGGCACCAGGTTGGGAAAGGCTGCTCTAACTTAACAAATCAAGGAACCTAAGTGTAGCACAAGCTCAGAGTGGGAATTGTGGATGCTTCTTCAAATGTCAAGGTTCAGTTCTAGACATGCACAGCTAAAACTACCATACATTGCCACCTGACTGGAGGTTTTTAACATATGTCAGTGATCCTGCTAAGGTCTCAAAGATGAAAGATCAGAGGAATGGGCTGTGGGAAAGTTCTGCCACTTGGAGAGGTGTTGTTCACTGGCAAAAAATCAGTGGCTTCTTATTGTGTGTTCTGCCATCCATGAATGGAAGATTTGGGTCCCCATGGGTGGAACCTTACGCAACACTCATTCATATTCACAGGGCAAAAATAATACACTATGTGAGTAACAGATATTCTTTGCTCTCATCTCTCTCTCTCTCTCTCAGGGCTACACACATTCTCAAGCTACACAATTGACTTGTTGGTACAGGGTAGTTGCTCTTAATGCTCCTCTGGAGTCATGCTACTATTTAATAAGACTGTTTCCCCAAATGTATTTTCTCATACAGCCTACAGCGGCTTTCTAAACTGTCCTAAGTGATGGCAGAACCACGCGGTTTTGTAAGCAAGGAGGGGAAATGAAAACTGCCCAGAGCCAAATAGAGCTTGTGATCTTGGAAAACCTCTTTGTGGGATTAATTTGGAAAGGAGTCGAAGAGGGTGGGAGGCAGCAAGAGTGAAATGGATTCTTCTTCTAACTTCATTTGTGTTTTGCTCCTTGCAGTCTGGGGGGAGGTTGCGTTGCATGCGTGTGTGACCTGCAGCAGTTCCACAGCACCATCTAGTGAGGTTGAAGTGAAACAAGGACATTCCTCATTTTGCCATTTGTGAGATTACGGCGCTTTTTCACAGCTTCGATTTTTCAGTGGGTTAAAAAATATCTCCATTACATCAACAGATTATTTTTTTTTGCCCTGAAAAAAGAACTTTTTATTTTCATTTTAGCTCTTTTATAGAGGAGACAACAAACAAGTCTCTATTTATAATTGCCCAAACTCATCACTGTTAACATAAACATTGGGGGCCTCTTCAGAAATAGAGATGTGTGGGCAGGGAACCATCTGCCCAGTATGTTGCCTGCCAGCAACAGTATTCTGGCTGTAATAACATGAATTTGGAGGTCTTGTGTTCTTGAAATGGCTACACAATCACAACCCAATCTAATGGATTTAGGGATCTTGAAAAAAAGGCACCACCACAACTCTAGCTAGTTGTAAAGAGGTTTGTTCAATATTTAATTCCCATAACTCCTCAAGAAAAATACTCTGTATACTATAAAACTGGAGGGAAATTAACTGGTGCTTAGTGTTCCCCACTGACAGCAGAGAGAGGCGAGACTTCAATGACAATTGTTACTTGATAACAATGAAAAAATATTAGAAAATATATGTGGTATAGCCCATATGGATCCCACTGGAATGCCCGTGGGGAATTACATTGTTTAACATGACCAGACATTAAAAATTTTTCTGCATATGCACTTACTGATAATAGAGGAACTTGAACTTTGTGAATTCCAATTCAAAGTGACCTAGGGATGGGGGGCGGGGGCGGGGGATTAGTTCAGTTAGCATTTTGATGCAAACCTATCAAATTTTGCACTTTTGGACTACTATGCAAAGTGAAACATTTATCCTTCAAAATTTGCACTTGTCTGAATTGTACAGTGGTCCAATTTTACAAATGCATATATTAGGGGAAATAATGTTCAGTATGCATTGAAAAAGACGTGCATATTAGGCAAAAGTGTGTACTAAAATGTATGTGGTAGGAGAAATGAGCACCAAAAAAGCCTATGAATGTTCATGTGAACTTTAAAGATGTGTCACCGTTCAGGATTGAATTTATGACTGGAGAAATTCTCCAAGCTTGTGGTGAACTGAACAAAAGACTGGAAAAATTGGAAACTTAGAGAAATCAGAATTCACAGAATCTTCCATCTCTACATTGATCCGATGCATAGCTCTGCATATAAGGTGCAGATAAGAGCTTAGTTATCCACCAACTTTTGCCCTTCCTGAACGTTCTGACACAGTACTCCATTAAAAAAAAAAGAATAAAAATATATTAGAAATACAAATTTGATAGAAAAAGAAAATACAATTAGATATGCCAAATCCTGCACCTAGGAAAAAGAAACCAAATGCACAGTTACAAGATAGGGGATACTTGGCTCAACAGTACTACAAGCGAGAAGGATCTTGGAATGGTTGTAGATCACAAGCTGAATATGAGCCAACAACGTGATGTGGCTGCAAAAAAGGCAAATGCTCTTTTGGGCTGCATTAATAGAAGTATAGCTTCCAAATCCCGGGAAGTACTAGTTCCCCTCTACTCAGCAATAGTTAGGCTTCATCTGGAGTACTGTGTTCAGTTCTGGGCACCACACTTTAAGAAGGATGCAGACAAACTGGAGAGGGTTCAGAGGAAGGCAACAAAGATGATTGGGGACTGGAAACAAAGCCCTATGAGGAGAAATGGAAAGAACTGGGCATGTTTAGCCTTGAGAAGAGAAAACTGAGAGGAGAGATGATAGCACTGTTCAAGTACTTGAAAGGTTGTCACAGAGAGGAAGGCCAGGATCCCTTCTTGATCATCCCAGAGTGCAGGACATGGAATAATGGGCTCAAATTACAGGAAGCCAGATTCTGGCTAAACATCAGGAAAAACTTCCTGACTGTTAGAGCAATACGACAATGGAACCAATTACCTAGGGAGGTGGTGGGTCTCCCACACTGGAGGCATTCAAGACGAGGCTGGAGAGCCATCTGTCAGGGATGCTTTGACTTGGATTCCTGCATTGAGAAGGGGGTTGGACTTGATGGTCTTATAGGCCCCTTCCAACCCTACTATTCTATGATTCTATGATATATGCATTTTGTGAGATATACATTTAAAAATAAATATTTGAATGTGAATTTTCATGCAGATTTTTTTAAAAAAAGAAGTATGCCTATGCACACCAGTTGCTGGGGAACATGGGTGGGAAGGTGAAGTTGCATTCATGTCCTGCTTGAGGGTTTCCCAGAGGCAGCTGGTTGGCCACTTTGTGAAGAGAAGGCTGGACTAGATGGACCCTTGGTCTGATCCAGTACAGCTCTTTTTGTGTTCTTAAAACATCATGGATCAAGGCATAAATGGGATTGAATGGATTTAGGATGAACACATAAACACAACATGGATTGGAAAATACAGTGATTTGTCTATCCTTATGTATAATTCAAATATTTTTGAGAGATATTCTAATGTGTGGAACATTCAAAGAAGTGATCCCCCTAATGTTAATTATGAGGTCATACAACCCTGTGAAAGTTGACTTATCTGCCACTATGGATGTGCAAAGAAGCGATATTCGAGATTTCTAGGATTCTCCTAGTGTTGTATCTCTGCTCGTCTCGTGCTGGATTCGTGTTTGCATTTGTGATCGCTGCCTGCTCTGCACAAATTGCACAAATCGCAAATGGCACAAACTGCACAAATCGAGCAGCAATTGAATGTGACGTTTGTGCAAATTTCCCCAAATTTGCACAACTTTCCTCCTTAGACTAAAGTGTTTTCAATCTGCAGGGGAAATGTGCGCATATTAGGAAATGTGTACAAAACTGAACGGGGGAAAGTTGCACAAATCAAATCTGAGCACGTCTGGCAATTTGCACACATTTTGGGCAGACATGCTTGTACTCATAATGGTGTTTGGGGCTTCAAACAAGACATGCTCACAAAACCAAAATTCTCATACATAGCTATGTCCAGGCAGTTCTATTGTGGTTGTTCATGGCTTTTCTAGCCCACTGCTCTTTGGTTGAAGTTTTTTCCACTGCAGGATATGTTATGCCAAACTTGAGATCTCCATTAAGGGACTTACATAAGGGGATAGAGGATGTTTAGATCCCTGTGTGAACTCTTCATGCTGAAAGGTATGCCATTCTTCCTACTGTACTGTATGTCTATATATAAATCCATAAAGCACTCACTTCTGAAAGGTACCATATTCACTCAAAGCTCTGACATATTTGTCTTTCTCTGCCCCCCCCCGTCACCTTAAGCACCAGAAAATAACTTTGATTTTCTTTTTCTAAAGATGAAAATATAAAGAACTGAATCAGTGGAATCAGAGTTTAACACATACTTTTGGACTCAGCTTTTATCTCTTGCTCAGATGGAATGTTCTCCGTGACATGTTTCCTAACACAATGTCTACTCTGATATTAAATTGCACATAGTAACTTGACTTTATCTAGGGATGTGTGAACCCACCCCCATCTGGGTTCTCCTGGTCCCTGCCTGGCCCCTCCCCTACTCATCAGTCCTCAGACCATGCTCAAGCCCTCCTGTGCTCAGCAAGCAGCCCGCATTCACCCCACTGGCCTCGCCAAGCTCCGCGGTAGCCATTTTTTGAAAAACAAAATAGCGGTCGCAAAAAATACCCATATTTGCATATGCATGAACATGTGCATTTTGTGAATACATACATCTGTATGTGTGCAAAATGTGCATTTTCACACATGGGCAAATGTACACATTCACAAAAATGGGGATTTTCGCACATGTGCAAATATGCGCATTTTTGCGATCAATGTTTTATTTTTCAAAAAATGGTGACCATGGAGCTCAACGAGGCTGCCAGGGTGAGCGTGAGCCACTTGCCGAGCATGGGCAGGGGCTCAGAGGGCAGGGCTCGAGGGTGTGGGCAGGCAGGGTTCTACAGGATTCCCCAACAGAATCGGGCATCCACACCATCCCTAGTTTTACCACACTTCAGAACTTTCGTACTTCACTAGAATCAGCAGTTCACTGAGCTGTTTCCCCCATGTCATAATGCTCTTGCACAGCTCCTACCTATTGCAAATGGACTTGTGTAGAAGAACATCCTAGTGGATTGCACCCACTGGGTTGGCTCCAGACTTAGTCATACTTGGAGTAAACCCACTGAAATCAATGGGATTTGGATTAGTCATGACTAACTTAAGCCCCATTGATTTCAATGTGTCTACTCTAAGTATGGCAACACCTGCATCCATCCCATAGTTTATACCTGCCTTGGGGTTCACTATGTTTCATTCAGATCTGTTGAACACTTTTATGAAACTTCTAATACCATGTGAAAATCCCAAGAGACTTCTCTTTTCTTTTGGGAAAAAAAATACTATAACAACAACAACAACAACATACCTAGAGTAAGTTTCTACTCCATTTCTAGGACTCAGACATCAAAGATCAGATCAAATATAGACAAGGAACCACACATGCTTTGTACGCAGGAGGTCCCAGGTTCAATCCCTAGCATCTTCAGTTACGAGGAAGTGGTGGGACAGACCTCTGTCCTCTGCCTGAGAACTGGACAGGGTAGACCAGCCTTCCACAACCTGGTGTCTTCCAGATGTTTGGGGCTTTAACTCCCATCAGTCTTAGCCAGCATCAAGAATGTTGGGAGTTGTAGTCCAAAACACCTGGAAGGGACCAGGATGGGCAGGCTGGACTAGAGAATACAGGGCAAGATGGACACATGGTATGACCTGGTATAAGGCAGCTTCCTATGACTGTGTGATGGCAACATTTTCAGACAGTCAGAGTGCCTACTCCTGTTCTAAGCTTTGCCTGGGAATCCTCTTCCCTTGATTTTGTAAAGCCCACAATTTTAATCAGAGCTGAAAATCAAGGTTGCCAACTGACTGGAAAAATGGTCTGCCCTGCTCTTGTGCCTCTTTCAGCAGGTGATACTCTTCCCAGAAGAGAGAGAAACATCAACACCTGCTAATATATGCAAACCAAGCTGCTATTGAAGGCACAGACATGGTGGTCAGTAGCTACTCTCTTCCAAGTTACCAGGATATGCTCTGGAGGTTTTAGCTATTTAACATTATTAGTGCCAGGCCCTCTGCAGTATTTTGCAGTCTTCTGCTCACTTGAGGAAAGATCTGTGGCAGATGAACTATAAAAGACACAGATGCTTCCTAGGGCCCTACCAATCACATGACTGATGGTCTGTGATGCCTGCCATCCATCTTCATCATTCACCTGAGATCAGCAGGGCAGGGATGTAGCAGTTGGAAGGTCATTTAGCACAATTTGGAGGCAAAAAGGAGCTGCTGTGACAGATAGTTATGAGAAATCAGCAAACCTGATGGAGGCTTTTATTGGGCCAAGTGAGGCAATTAAGTCAGAAAGCAGGAGCGCAGGAAAGATGGATAGGCCCCTGATCCACGCTTCTTTGGAGATGACAGTCCCATGTCCATTTGAAAGGAACAATTTATGTTTGGCAGGTGCCTTATTGATACCGGAGTCAAGCAAGTTATTTTAGATTAGGGTCTAGCTTCAGAACCTTGGAGAGTTCATCATACTCTCAGGCTGGAAACATGTCACTACTAGGGATGTCAGAGAAATCCACAACAGATACAAATGAGTTTGAATTTCTGTGATTCCAACCCATAGATTCCACAGCAGACTGGCTTTTTCCAAATTATATGGATTCCACAGCCTTGAGGCCCAGGGTTTTTTGTTTGTTTTTTACATTCCGGAATTGTATGCAAATTTAGTCATACAAAAATAGAATACAAAACAATGACTGAAAATGTGCATTTTCCCCCATAGGCTAAAGTATGAAAATACAGATTTGGGGGGGGGGTTGCACATTTGCTCAAATGCACACTTTCCAATGTAATCACAATTTCAGGAAACTGAGAAAAATATGATTCTGTCCATGAACGGATGATGGAATATGACTTTCAAGCCTGGCAATCTGCGAAACACAGATGGAATGGATTTAACAAAATCTGTATATCCCTTAGTCACTACAGAGGTATTTAGAACAGAACCCAACTCAATATCAATTCCCATTTATCACATTCTGCCTCATAAGAGGAGCCAGTAATGGCAAAGGGCCTCCTCTTTGAACAAATGGTTAATGGTAAAGTGTCCACCAAACTCCATCCAAGCTAGAATCCAGACCAGATTCTTCAGCTCAAGCTTGGACAAAATATATGGGGGGGGGGATTTACTGGAATCTGTAAGGAAGATTTGTGGGCTCTATTTTTGTCAGATCTTCTGGTATCTGCAGAAGAAATGGGTGAGAATGTCATTTCCATTCAGATTTGATAAGAATGTACAAAAATTTGCAATATTCTCCATATTTGGGACAAAAAGAACTTAAGATTTTTTAAAACAAATGTGGGAAAAACTGAAACTGACAAATTCATCCATCCAGGCCCATGGCTTTTGAGCTGCGTTGTTATGTTAAACCTTTGAGCTGTTAAAATTCACTGTTTGAATCCCTGTGTATTCAGCCATGATGATGCTGAATTAGGGTTGCCACCACTTCCTTCTGATAGGCTTCTCATTTCTAATAGCTATATGGCAGACAGGGGCATCATGGTCCCCTCCATGCAGGGAATAGCTGCACCTCTTGAATTTAGCTGGTCTACATGGCTGAGAATTTCATTACAATTCATTTTTATATGAATTTACCAGACTCACAAAGCTCTTCATATTCCGGAAGCAAAGAACTTCAGATCTTAAAAGTTCAAATGTGGGAGAAAGTAAAACTGACAGACTCACCAAATCCCTCATCTGCAGTCCTCATAAGGTATGCAATTATCTCTTGGCCAGCGAACCCCAACCTGGTGCCCTCGAGATGTTTTGAACTACCACTCACAGCATTCCTGACCATTGGCGATGCTGGCTGGGGCTGATGGGAGCTGAAGTCCAAAATATCTGGAGAGCACCCAGTTGGAGTAGGCTGCTCTAGGCCCTGGTGTCAGTTCATTTTGAAAAAGAATTTTAAAAGATAGGATTCTTTAAGCATCCCTACTCTTGACTGGCCTGTTTTAATTGGAGCCCTGCCAAAATACGTTTCCCTCGGTATTGCCATCCCTCCAGAAGGAAGAGCGTTGATAGAAACATTTAGAAACATAAAACTGAGTAGAGACTCCAGGATTCCAGAAGTCTTCATAAGTGGCAAAATTTGATTTCTTTTCTGAGACCTTCCTAGCCCATCTTTTCTGTAAGTCTTGACCTAGCCTTCCAGAGGATCCATTATCTCCAGTCCCCAAAAAAGCAATAAACAAAACTACATAATAGGGATGTCAGAGGAATCTGCATTGGAATCAAATGAGTTTGGATTTCTATGAATCTGGCCCACAGATTCTTCAGTGGACTGGCTTTTCCCAAGCCACATGGATTCCATGGACTTGCGGACCTTTTGTTTTTTTTTACTTTCCAGAATTTTACACAAATTTAATTGTAGAAAAATATGTAAAAAAACAAAACAAATCAAAACCACCTGCTGAAAATGTGCATTTCCCTCATAGGCTAAAGCCCAAAAATGTGCATGTTGGGGGATTTGTACATTGGGGGGGGATTTGCACATTTGAGGGCAGGATTTGTGCATTTGGGGGGATTTGCACATTTTTGCAAGTGTGAATCAGTGCAAATGTGAATTTGCACAAATTCAGGAAATTGGGAAAAAATCCAATTATGCCAACGAACGGACAATGGAACGACAGGCACCTGACTATCCATGAAATGCAGACGGAATGGATTTCAAACAATCCGTACATCCCTATTGCATAAGTGGCCACAGGCAAATGGATCACTTGTCCAACTTTAAATAGTCACAGAAGTGGCCTATGGCCTCTCAGCAGGAGTGAACGATTTGGGAATGGTTTTGTCTTAACTTCCTGTCCCTCCCTGGCTGGATCATCTGGTGGTCAGCAGGAAGAGAAGGTAGCTGAAGAAGTTGAGCTTCCCTATGTGCACGTCTTGACAGAATGAGCTTGGAGAAAGCCCTGCTCTAGCTTAGGCAGTTATTTAACATTACTGTCTATGAAACTCCGACATTTGCACAAATCAAACCAACACCACCTAATCAAAGCCATGTCATAAGCACTGCCACTGAGGGTTGTATTACTCAAACTTAGGGGGTCGTGATTTTTAGTGCCATAAACACAGTAGTTCTGAACATCAGAATTGAGTTATAAAGGAAACCTGCCACTTCCAATCAATACAAGGCTCTGCCTCGGGCTAGAGGGAATGACAGCTGGCAGACTTGCTTGCTGCACTGAGTGAAATATTAGATAATCCTGGGAGTGTTGAGTTACAGCTGGGAGGGGGGAATGGGGGAAAGGAGAAGAAAATAACACGGAATATGGATGACTGGCTTCTGCTGGGGATCCCCCCCCCTTTTCTGATTCACTACTGAACCAGTGTGAGCATCTCAGCATTTGAACTGGACAACTGAGGAGGGAACGTTAGGAAGGTATGGCACACCACCCAGCTCTGGCCAATGGACAGGACTGCAGAGACCTGCTGCACCACCCATCAGAGCCTCCTTGCACCAGTGGCCAGAGTAGATCACATGATAACCTCTGATCCCTGTGAAGGTTTCCAGGTTAGGCTTGCTTGCTGTTCTGAGTAATGGAAAGATCTGCTCTCGCTGAGCATGTCTTCACCTTTTCCCTGATCTGCTTTTGGTCTCACATCCTTAAGGAGGATGTGAGTACAGGGGCCATATCTGACTTGTGTTCACTGGAGTGGGGGATCTCCCCCCCCCCATGTACCTTTTTGGTGTGCATTGGAGATGGGCGAGAAATTTGTTCGGTTCATAATTTAATGGGAACTTACCTAATGTTACACTTCTGGACCAATACATGAACTGAAGCTCAGTTATCCTTCAAAATTCACACTTCTCTGAATTTTGCAATGGAGTTCTCCAATAAAAAAAATGTGTATATTAGTGAAAATGATTTTTATTAGGAAAATTGCTCGCAGAACATGTGTATCAGGCAAAATTCCATCCAAAAATGCATATGAAAGGGGAGAAATGCTAGTGAAAATGTGAAGACATTTTCATGCAAACTTATAAAAAATAATTCTCGAAGTTCAGAACAAACAAAACTTAAGACTGGAAGAATGAGAAAATGAGAAAAACCAAAATTGACAGACTGGTCCATCCCTAGTGTGCACATGGAGCTGCTAAAAGAGTTCCTTCCAACAAGACTAGCGCCACCAAATTCTAGCCAAAGTGCAACTTGAGGCATATTTAGAGGTTCCATCTCAGGCAAAACATTTTAGGATTTCTGAAGGAAACTCAAATTGGTGACATTTCTCAGAGAGGATTCTGCACATCCTTGAACATTGCCCTTGGTTTGTGTCACACAGTGACCACACACAGACTACTGCCTCAGGATGGAAGAGGCTTTCCACAGTTGGAAGTAAGAGTCACAGCAGGGAAGGGTTGAACCATGATGTTAAAGTCCCTACTTGATCTGTAATACTCTGGTTCTAGGTGAGTAGGGATGTGCAGACCCACTCCTGTCTGGGTTTTCGGGGCGCCCACCCAGCCCCTACCCCTGCTCACTGGTCCCCAGACCATGCTTGAGCCCTTCTAGTGCTCAGCAAGTAGCCCACATTCATCCTGGGGGCCTCATCAAGCTCCACAGTTACCATTTTTTTAAAAAATAAAATGGCAATTGCAAAAATGCAATCGCCATTTTTTTTTTTTTTTAAATGGCAACCGTGGAGCTCAACAAGGCCTCCGGGGTGAGTACGAGGTGCTTGCTGAGTGCAGGCAGGGGGTAAGTGGGGGCAGGGGCTCAGTGAGCGGGGCCCAGGGGTGTCAGCATGGGGGGTTCTGCTGGATTCCCAGATGCAATCGGGCACCTGCACCATCCCTATAGGTGAAGAACACAATATTGGAAACAGGATTAGCCTAAAATGACTTTATGGGAGTTTTAAGGTTTGCTGTTTTAGGCTACCATCCCATACACGCTTACCTGGGACTAAGCACCACTGAACTCATTGGGACTTACTCCTGCGTAGACATGTATAGGACTGCAGTATCAGTCTGCTGTATTACACTTTGAGTATTATAGTGTACAAATAATTTTATAAAGAGGGTTATTTTTTTTTTTACATAAGCAGTAAATTAGAGATGTGCATTGTGCAACAACACCTGGGTTTGCTGAAGTTCCCTGAATTCCATTTCAAAGCTCGTTCTGACTTGAGTCCATATCATATTGCAAGCTTTGTTTTTTTTGTTCTTTTCACATGAAAATCTGGGCATGTTTTCATGCATATTTTCCCAAATGTATGCACCAATTGTGCACCTCTTTGAAATGTACATATTCTTCTCCCATTGATTAAAGCATATTTGTGTACATTTTTTCAAAAGTACACATTTTTCATGCACATTTTTCAAATGTATACATGCCATCATATGCAAATTTTGGAGTCTATGAATCATATTGAGAGCACAGAAATTTATGGCCTTGGACCACAGATTACATCTGAGGCCGTATTCGGTCTGGAAGGCGCAAGCTGGGTAATCCTGATCAAAAACAGACTGAAACAAATTTCTCATACATCACTAGAGTAAATTTACCCTCGAATCACATCAGCACAGTTGAAGCCTTATAATGGCAGGTTGGTGGGACAAAAGGATACCAGCATAATCTATTTGTCAAACTTAGAACAATAAAGAGCAAAAAAGAAAATTGAGAGCTGCCAGATTATTTGTCCATCTGGTTATTTGTCTATTATTATTGTCTATTATTGTCTATTATTATTACTGTCTATTATCATTATTGTCTATTAGTGTTGTTATTTGTCTATTATTATTATTGTCTATTATTGTCTATTATTATTATTGTCTATTATTGTTATTTGTCTATTATTATTATTGTCTAGTATTGTCTATTATTGTCTATTATTTATCCATCTGGTTATTTGTCTATTATTATTGTCTATTATTACTGTCTATTATTCTTATTGTCTATTCTTATTGTCTATTCTTATTGTGTATTATTGTTGTTATTTGTCTATTATTATTATTGTCTGTTATTGCCTATTATTGTCTATTATTTGTCCATCTGGTTATTTGTCTATTATTATTGTCTATTATTATTATTGTCTATCATTGTTATTTGTCTATTATTGTTATTGTCTATTATTTGTCCATCTGATTATTTGTCCATCTGGTCTAGTATTGTCTACACTGCAGATTCTACACTGACAGGCAGCAGTTCTCTGGGTTCCCAGGCCTTTGCCATCACTTGCTACGTGATCCTTTTACTGATCCCTGGGCATGCCAGGAATTGAACCTGGGGCTTTCTGCATGCAAAGCATGACGTCTACCAAAATAGTTTCTCCCCTTGCAGGATAACTATAAAGGGCCTTGAACAGTAATGCAAGAAACCTTTACTACTTGGTATGAGACAGCAGTGCCGAGTGTCAGTACAGCGCGGAGGACAGAGGGTTAGATAGAATTAGAGAGCAATCCTATCCGGATCAACGGTCACCTCCGATTCTGGGGACAGGAGGAGTGGGGAAGAGTGGCTGTCCTCCATGCTCCCGCTGGCCTGCTTTTGTGGCTAGACAGCTGATTTAGGCTGTCTAACCGCGGGACCTCAAAGCACGGGAAGGGGTGGCCAGATGACACATAGGAAGTGTCTTACTGGCACTTCTGACTTCCCTGCCCCGCCCCACCCCCAGGAACGCCCTGTTTTCCCTGCTCTGTGCTGCCCTTCTGAGTGTGGAGTGCAGGGCTGATCTGCACTGCCTACGAGGCAGCGTGGGAGGGGGTGGAGGTTGATTCTCTGGGAACCGACCAATCCTATGCCGGTCCAGCTGCTGACTAGCAGCCGTAGGAGTGCACCCATAGTCTGGGGAAACTTGGATTCAGATCTCTGCTCAGCTATGGCCTTCTCTGGGCAAGTAAGACATTCTTGCTTTGCCTATCCCATAAAGCAGGATAATCTCATGCATGCCACTCTGAGTTCCTAGTAGGAAGGGCAGGATATAAATGTGATAGATATATAAAAGATGAGCATATTCCTGCAATGCCAAACAGCATCTCTATTTCACATTTGCATAGGAATTCCCATCCTACCCCAATTTAGAATCTGGTTTGTAGCTAGGGATGGGGGAGAAATCTGTTTGGTGCCCATTTAATGTGAACCTACCTAATCCACACTTCCCAATCACATATGCAAACAGGAATGCAGTTATCCTTTAGTGTTTGCACTTCTGCGAATCTTGTGATATAATCCTCTGATTAAGAAATGCGTATAAAATATGTATATTGGTGAAAAGAATGTACAAAAATTAGGCAAAGTTGTGTGCAAAAATGCACATCAAGAGACATGAGCACAAACATTCATACCATTTTTGTGTGGACTTACAAAAATCACAAACTAATGCAGGAAAAGGATTAAATAAACTTAAGATCAGAGAAATGAAAAAGTGAAAGAAACCAAAATGAACAGATTTGTCTAACTTTATTTATTTATTCATTTATTCATTTTATTTCATTTCATTTCTATACCACCCAGTAGTCGAAGCTCTCTGGGTGGTTCACAAAAATTAAAACCAAAAAGCACAGGATAAAATATAAAATATATGAAATATAAAAGCATTAAAACCACAGTATAACAATACAACCAGAATAAAACCAGAAACTTTTGGCCTAAATACTACAGAGAGATCAATTTTTCACTTCTTCGGTTTTCTTTTCCTTCTCTTCCCCAGCCCCACCCCACATCAAGGGAGATATTAATGATTATTGTGTATCAATATGTTTTATGATTTTTTTCTCTTTTTTTGCTGTTGTTGTGTTGTGTCACAATAAAAAGATTTAAAAAATAAAAACTGCTGGAACACTTTGTGTTCCTATTGGCAACCTTCTAACCTAAAAAAAGCTATTCTCATAGATTTTCAGTGAATATGGATGAGCCAAAGGGCAAACAACAGGGTTTGGGGGGGGGGGGTTGCAACAGTGAGGGTAAATTTTACCAATTATTAAAAAGTACAATGATTCCTTCATCTAATCCTTGTCTGAGATCAGATCCTTGGAGGCTAGGAAGTAGCAAAACTTAGCTACACCAGGAGGTCAGTGGTGGAAATGGCCATAGGCCTATGACATAGGCCTTCTCTATAACTTTGTTACCTTTATCATGGACCACCCTCTATAGGCAATACAACCCTGGAAGTCTGACAATCCAGATTAAAAATACTATTTTCAGGGCCATCATTCTGAAGTAACTCCGAACAGAATAATCACAGACATCTCCGAATCCCCTCCATTGCATTCACAGGTATTTCAGGGGTGTCTAAAAAACTCACCTCACTTTTTCCTCCCTTAGGGATCATTATCTCAAGAACGGAGATTAAAATTTTGTGTCTACCACGCAATGCTTCGCAGGTGTGCCTATTATACCAGCCCTTGGGTAACATGCTTGTAATGTTAGAGAGAGATGTCTCCATGCACAGCTAGACACGGCTGGAGATCAATAGGCAGTCATTGTCCAATGAAAGGTAATAATTAGCACATTAGGTGGGTTGGATAACAAACAAAAATATGCTCCTGGACTTGCCATTTCTATCTGCCTCTGTTTTCCCCCCTCTTCTGTCACAAAAGTTTCATTAAAAAAAAACCAAGATGCTTGACATAACATTGCACAATTTTAGAACTGCACATCATGACCATCTCCTATCCTCCTTAAAAAAAAAAAAAAAGTCACTATAGTATGGACTTGTTCAGTCACAACGATTTCATCAAAGAACAAACAGTAACTTCCAAGGAATCTTTGGAAATGACTGTTGAGCATCCAGTCGATGTCTGTGGCAGCACTGCATCGCAGCATATGCAGGCACAGCATCCCTGTGTGCATTGATGCTACCAGTGAATGGCTGTTGCCCTGTTGTCAAAATTCTTCACATGACAATTTACTGACATGACTCTAACTAGCTTAGCCATTTCTGTGTTGCCAAGGTGACTGATAGAGGTAACAGGAAAGAAATAAAATTATTCTTCTAGAAAAGGCTTTGGAGATGGGTTTGCAATTCCAGCATAAGGGTACTAAACATGGTTTTGTTTTTCATTTACACACTAATACATAAGAAAAGACTCCCATAGGTTTTTGTTTTGTTTTGTTTTCTGGGCGGGGTGGGTGCGGTGGGCTGGTTATTAAACTATCATATGAACCCAAGTTCCCAACAAGAACAAGATTCAGACATCCACTTGCATGTGTGATTACCAAACCATATAGACCTGGGAACCATTATTTACATAGAGGGTGAAGAACATGCCACTCTAAGAAGTCAGGAGAACTCTTCAGCATTCTGTTTCTGTTAGGACTACAAACTAGGGATATCAGAAGAATCCAGTTGGGGGGTAGAGCTTCATGAGCTTTTGTCGCCTCGGCCCCCAAGACTCCATTACATCTTCTGCCAGGAGGCCCAACTCGGTGTGCGACAAGTCGGGCCAGCTGGCGGAATTTCTATAATTTTGTTGTGCGTAAAAAGCATTCGTACAAATTTCAGCTATTAATCGCACACATTTGCATCATTAGCTGAAATTACATCCATAATTTGCGCAAATCTCTACCGAGACAAAAATGTGTTAAAGGTCCCCGGAACTCGGGGAAATGGTGCAGCTTGGCTCGCAAAAGCAAGCTGAGTTGGGCATGCTGCCGAAGTCTGGCAAGTCCCCAAAGGGCCAGATTTCCTGGCAACAGCTATCCTTATTACAAACTAGGGCTACACTGAATTTTTTCCCACGAAAAGGAGATAATAGAGATTTTGGACAGACATTGCATGAAACTTGTTTGCTTATTTTTTCCCCATGTACTGTTCACATCACCACCTGTGTGCAGATGCTTCTTTCACTGAGTTTCCATTTCAATGCCATTTTAAAAAATGCGGCTCTTCCAGAGTTGATCCCTGACAATCAGTGATCACAAAGAAAACATAACAATGACATGTTGTCATGTAGTTATTCGATCAGATTTGGCTATGTGAAAATCACACAAAGCCATATCAGAGTGAAGGCAGCAAGTATAGCCCTCAGCCTGAATAAGCTCCATGACACCACCATGTAGCCAATCAGATTGACTACGCAATGGCATTAGAATGACAAATCAGAATGAGGACCATTCTTCCTTCCTGGAATGGGTGAACATTTTTGCTCAGTTTTACAGGCCTTCCTGAAAAATGGCTAAAATGAAGGAGGGTTCATTTTGTAAAACATTCCCCTGTTTTAGCTCAGCCCTGTTTGGAAGATGGGTTTACAAAAAGCTCCTCGGTCATTCTAGAAGACATGATATGCCTTTAGCCACCATTATTACAAGGGATCACCCTGGAATCTATGTAACTGAGGTCATTTTCTACAAATGTGATTTTCCACAAGTGGACCAGGGGAGTATAGATTCAGTGTAGACATCAAGAACCTAAAGGAAATCCATTCCTCTTGTGTCTTCAGAAGTAGTTTCCCTCAGTCTGAGTCTTAGGGCATATTCACATGATAGATCTGAACTTGTTTCATAACTATTCCCATTTCCAGGAAACCCCTGGATTTGTAGTTAGTCATGTACCAATCACAATTTGGTTACATATAGACAGACAACAAGAGAACAGGACAGATGCAAGGGAGAATAACTTTAGAGCTGTGTGGGGGAACCTACAGCCCATAGGCTGAATCCATCCACCTTCCCAATCTCATCCAGTCCATGAATGAACAACCCACCTCCTCCTTCCTCTCCTCTTGCACCCGGGATTACCAGTTGCCTCCTGACCAGATGTGTGTATCAAGAAGCATGCACAAGAACTCTGCAAATCCAAAAGCAGGGCCGGTGTCAAGGGTAGGCATGGTTGGGCACCTGCTGAGGGCCCACATCTCAGCAGGGACCCACTGATGAGCCCCTTGGAGTTGCTCTTCCCCTTCACCATTGCAGCATGTTTGTTTACCTGTCTCTCACTCTGGCCCAGACAATGGTGGTGGTGAGGAGGAGGATCAATAGATGCCACTGCCTACTTACTCACTGGCTCTCTGCCTGTCAAGCAAGCCAGTGGTAGCAATAATGAAAAGCAGCTGGGGACAATGGTTGTGAGAAGGTTGACTCGGTGAGGCAGGAGACCATTGAGGGTGTCTTACCCACCAGCCCTCAAATACCTGGAGCTGCCATTGCCCCAGAGACAGAGGCAGGCCATGGCTTGGAAGGGGGACACCTCTTCCTCTCCTTAGAGTAAGCCCCAGACATTACCCTTCAAATAGAAAACTAGGTACCAGCCATGGAGCTGTTATTCATGGACAATGTCATTCCATGAACTCAAATACCGCTAGTGGAGTTCCACCAAATCTTTCAGGTGCACAAACATTTGCACACTGCATTAGCAGAGCATGCACTAGCAGCGCGCATGGTCCACTCTTGAAAGTGGTTGTGCAACCTCCAGTGCAAGCATTTGTGCAAGCGGTTGTGCAAGCAGAACTTTAATTGGACTCTCTCCTCTCACATAGTTCAGAACCTAGTTTCCACTAGTGCAACGTTGGATACTGCCCAACCTCTTTTGGGATGTCAATGAATCCTCATTCTTTGCAGGGCAAATTTATAATCTCTAGGGGATACACAAAATCATCTGTCAAGTGGACGTGCTGCAAAACAATCTCCTGGTGTACATCCCAGCCAGATGGTATGGAAAGGTGCTTTGGTGCTTGCTGAGAGGAACTTAAAAGCTCTTTGGACTGCTTGCGCACTGGAAGAGACTGCTCTTATTTGGCATATGAGGCTACATTAAAAAAAAAAAAATCATGCTGCTGTCCAAAGGCTGCCATGGAGATTTAGGATGTAAGAAACAGGATGAAGCCCAGCAGCAGAAAAGGCCACCTTCAATACCACTCCCAAGCTATATAAAATCCATGCCACATTTTATCTTTCCATTCTTCCTTCCTGTCTAAATGGAATGCACCACAATGGGTAAAGGGTCAGAAGAGAATGCTTTCCAGGATTACAGAAGCTGTTTTGGGTACACGTGTTGGCAGAAACTAAGGCTGAGCTGAAATTCCCCTTCCAGTCTCACCAAAATATTCCCCTGCAAAACAGGGGACAGGTTTTCTGCTGATGTCTTGCTGGGGTGTCTTCCTGCTAACCTGAATTAATTAACCTTGTGAGGTGGCTGAGGGTTTCCCATTTTTTTCCAATTAACATAACTAGAATCAAATGTGTATTTATATTTATATTCTGTCTTGCCTCACAAGGATCCCAGGATGAGATGTAAATGAGGACAGGGTTGGACGTGTCTTGCTCTGTTAAGGCATAATTCATATAACTGGAATTACATCTCTTTCAAGTAAACTGAATATTTCCAATCAGTTTTATAAACAGCCTTGAAGACTACTACTGGGTAAAATTTATCAGCTAACAGGTTTATTCACACACAGTTAATGAAGCATGTGCAGATTTATTTCCTGCACACCAGAACCTTTCCATGCTTATTGCTTTTGGTATCAATAAGTAATAAATTGAGCACATTAGAAATGAATGGGCAGTAATTAAACACCAGCAATAAAACGGGCTTTTGCAAAGTAAATCAAGCTGAAATGCACTGGTAATGAAATTACAGAGGTCACCCATCCCTGGCACAAAGAAATTGCCTCCGATATCAACAGGCAAGGTTATGGACATGCAGCTTCTCAGTTTGAATCCTGCCATGGTAAGAGCCATGCAAGGCTTCTAGACCAATCTGGGAGAGGACCAGTAGTTACACGTATGACCTGGTAATGTAATGCAAGGATAATAAGGAGCCCTGAAGCTCCTGTGAGTTGAAAGACAAAAGGTGTTTGCACTCTCTCCACTTAGGGATGCTACCAAATTCTGCCTGAATTGGATCCCAGGAAGTCCAATTCAGGATTTGGGCAGGATTCAGGCCAGGAAAAACCATATGAAATAAAGCGTAGTGTGGTTGGGAGGAATAAGCGTCACCTTGCAGGCTCCAGTGTGAGACAGCATGGGATCAGCAACATCATTGATCTTGCACCAGACTGGAGGATTCCAAAGGCACCCAGGCATGTGGGATCTGGCCTAGGAAGACCTGGTGAGGTGATGTCCCTCCTTATGTCTTGCCCGGCCTCCCTACATATGCTCCAAGGCCTGCCCTGCAGCATACAGTTCTTGCCATTCTGAACTCTGAAATGGAGATCCAAATGGATTCCAAAGTCGATCCATATTCTAGATCCATTCCAGATTTGGTGGTGATCTGAAAGCAATTTGCTTTGGGGACCACCAGAGCAATTCAGAGCAGAAATGCCAGGTCCCCATTTACTTCACCAATGAAAACATGAAAGACATAATGTGTTACCATTACTTGACAGTGATATTATGATTTCAATCCACGTTCAGCAAGGGTCTCATCGAGTGACTATGGATAATTGCATACCCAGCTCTTCCATTTTCACTATCCTGAGCTGCAAAATGGGTATAATGCTGACCTTCCTCACTGAGGGTGCAATCTTATCCAGATAGTTGGCAGCCTCCAAACTCAGAGGCTGTCCAGTATCCAAGGCAGGGCAGGAGGAGAGTGCCAGCTCCATTCTCCAGCCACTCTGCTTTTCTGCTAGACGTTTTTGCCCATCTAGCAGCAGTGCCTCAGAGAGGGGAGGGAAGGAGGCTGGGGCAACCATAGGAAACAGCATAAGGCAGCCACCCCGGTCTCCTCCCTGCCCCACCCCTGGGAACACCCCCTTTTCCCCATCTCCACGCTCTCTTTTCCAAGCATGGAGAGGAGGCTGGTGCAGTTTTCTCCACACCAGCTATGAGGGGGAGGGGGAGGGGGCAGGGAGCACAGTCCCTGGCTCCAACCATGGAGCCAGGAAATTGAACTATCCTACACCCTGCCCAGATGCTGTCTGGTGGGCATAGGATTTCTCTCTGAGTTATTTTTCTGATTAATGAGAACAGTAAATGCATTAAATGGATGGTGATTACTGTGACAAATGCTGCCAAATTCTGTGCAAAGAGCCTTGCACCCACCCTAGGATTCTTGTGAGGAAGGGCAGGATAAATATATAAACATTCCCCTACTCTCTAACACAATCAAATCCTTCTTACTAAAACAATCCTGTTGATAGGGTGGAAGATTTGTGTGTGTGCCATTGAAAAACCTAGGCCCAATTCAAACATCACCTTTGCTGCATGATTGCAGCTCCAACATCACACTGGTAAAGTTCCTGCTTCACACAGATCACCTAAATCAGTGGTAGGCAGGCCTCAGGTTTGTGGGATCTACTTTGGTTTTCAGTAGAACCTCACCATCTATGGTGACAAAAACAGCCTCACCCATCCTTTCTATAGCACGCCTCTGACCAAAAAGATATGGCCAACTAACTACAGGCACATAAATGTGCATTCCTACACATCTGACATTTGACATTTCCTCTTACCACCACTGACATGCTCAGCCATATGTTAACTAGAGAACATTCGTGATCAGGTCACCTCAGGCTATTGACTGGTCAGTCTGAACTTCTGACACCCCCCTGAGAGTTTCCTGTCCTCCATAGAAATACCTTTGGTTGTTCAATCTTGCTTTGTCATCCATGCTGCTGCTAAGAGTCAAAGCTGGACGTTTTCCTGCTGCGGAGCCCCAGGTTCCCCCCCTCCCCCTGCAAGCTGTTTTGATAACATGAGTTATTCTAGAGGATTTAGGTTCCTGATCAGTAGGCTTTAGTTGATTCTCTCTGGTTTTCATTTTCTTTTAAAAAGCAACTGACCGTTTCTGAATATATCTCTGCTCAGTTCTCAAATAAATATGCTTCATTGGAAACTGGAGCTGATAACATTCATGTGAGCACTTTCATGGCACACAATAACCTGGCTTGTGGACCAGTGGATCAACACTTGGAATGGAAGGATATGTTCCTTGCCGGCCACTCTGTCAAACTGAATTCATACAGCGTTTCCACAGAGCTCAAATATGTGCCTCTCTTAGCACCTGGATCTCAGTGGGCCTCAGGACAGCACGGAACTTGTGTAACATTACTGGAAAGGTTGTATCGAATGTGGCAGAGACCCATGATTAACAACAGAAACAGCTATTGTATAGTCCAGTCATAAGCAAGGGTTTGCATCTCCAAACAAAACACAACAGAGGACATACCTTTTGCAGATCCCAGCTGGACAGATTCGGAGCAAACGGCATGGACTTACCTTTCCCGCTTTTGGAGACATCCTCTCACCACAACCATTTCTGAATCGCCAGTAAGAAGAACACAAGAACACAACTGGTGGCAATTCAAGTTTGATTTTCATTTTATACGAGGGGGCCACTGTTGACATTACTCTCTAAGACAAGAGCCTTTCTCTTTGATGAAATCATCACATCAGGATGGCTAATGCAAGTGTCTTCTTGGCTTGCAGAGTTTTTCTGTGACATTTTCAGAAACTTCTCTGTAAAATACACACACCTGCAGCCCACCCTACAGGATGCTTGCATACATGACACATGTCTTACGGTGCACATTTTAAACAGCCTTGAGCATCACCTTCACTCACATCGAGCTGCTCTCCTCCAATTGCTGCATGTGCCTTTCTTTCCAGTTATTCCTGAACGCTAAGGACTCTCTAATCACAGGCTCAGAACCTGGCTTGTTGACATTTGGAAGCCTTCCTGATTTCATAAGTTCCAATGTAACATGGTTGCTGCAATACTTTGGGACAATATGGTCCAATTCATTAGGAAGAACTGGAAGAACACAGTGTCAGTAATCCCTTTAGAGCTCTCCACAGTGCTTACTTAAATGTAACCTCATAGATCTGAGGGTTGCATTTCCTATTTGCTGTCCACCTTATATATGTGATTTCCTAAGAAGTGTGCTCTGAATGACAAAGAAGTGTGCATATGAAAAGGCATTAGCAGACCTGTAAGTACCAGACAAGACAAGGAACCCCAAATGGGGATGCTAAAGAGTTCTAAGGGGAAGGGAAGGAAAGAGGATGGAGACAGCAAAGGCATCTATTTCTAGGGAGATCTCAGGCATATTTACTAACTATGACAGAATTGTGGATCTGTACATAGACGAAAAAGGCAGGGATATCTATGTGCCCATTGACGTAGATCTGTCTCCATGAATTTGTTTGTTTTTTTGGAACTAGCCTAAAATAGCCTATCTGCACATGGAACAATTCATACTGTGCAGTTTTTCACTCTCAGACTGTACTACTTTTATAGCAGCTGGAGGATTGTAAGTTTAAATCTTCCCCTATGCAGGAAAAAACAACAACAACTAAGCGAGTGCAATGCACAGAAAACCAGCATGTCAGGAAGAAAAATTAAAACTTGTGACCATTCCCCTGCTGTCTCTATGCTATAGGCTGGAGAAAAAGATCTGTATCACACACCTCTGCTGCATGTGTAGATCAGTGTTATTTTCCCATTTTCATCTTAATTTCTTACATGGTGAAGTCACCTTTTCTGCCCGTTTTTTATTTGAAAGCCAAAGCTCTCCTTGATATAGTAAAATAATGCTAGATCTCAACACACACATGTGCAGGCAAATGAAACATCTGTCATGCTGAAATAATGTGAACATGTCCCCTTATGAAGATATCACCATGTCAGACATTAAAACTGAATATAGTGATTTGGAAAAGGAGGAATTGTTTGTTGTCTTCCCTTTAAGAGGGCTAGGGATGGCACGGGTGCCCGACTGGGTCCAGGAGTCCAGGGGACTCCTCCTCGCCCATGGCACCAAGCCTCGCCCACCAAGCTCCTGCTTCCACTCAAGTGCCCCCACTACCACTTGCTGAGCCACCCACACTCACCCTGGACCCATCTGCGAGCGCCATGAGCGCCATTTTGTGAAATAAAGTGGCAATCGCGAATATGAGCACATCTAATCTTACGCAAATTGGTGCCATGGATGGCTGATATATGCAAGATTACCGACATAAACGGCCCATTACTTTTGCAAAATGGCACTTGAAGCACTCGTGGATGGGTCCAGGGTGAGTGCAGGCAGCTCGGTGAGCAGAGGGGAGCTCAAGCGCAGGTCCCAGGGCATGCGAGCTGTGTCAGTGGAGGACCCGAACTGGGGAACGTCCATCTCTCCCTAAAAAGGATCCCTTTCTCTTAGAGTGGAACTCCTTGAGGAATGCTCAGCCCCACGTTCGCTGTGAATTTGCAAAGCAGTGGCAGCAGAACAGCCTCTTGCAGGGGAAAAGAACCATGGAAAGGGGCACTTAATCCTTCCACTGCCTGATGCTTTTCCTCTCCAATCCTCATTTCCAAATCTTTTCCACACCTGTCCAACAAACGTCTCAGGACCCCAACTGGTGGGAATGAGGGTGGCCAAGAAGAGAGGCACCTTCTGTGAGCAGAGGCCCTCCATCAATGGAAGCCAGATCCTAGATCCAAACCTAGATCAATATACTTGGAGAGCTGCTCAGACATTAGTGCTCCACATCACAATAATTTGAGCGAGCAAATGGAAAGCATGGCTTGAGAACTCAAGTATGAAAATACCTTCATTTTTTTTTAGAATTCTAGACTCCTTGTAATGCAGCAGTTCTGTTCCCTAATTAGTCTTCTATCAAAGCTTCTGAAATGCCCAGTTCCCATGTTACATTTCGATGTGGTGAAGTCACCACAAAGTGACTTTTGCATGTCATTTTTGCTTGAAAAATGTGTCTTCTGAATGCAGCCTCCCACAGTGAATCTGTGAGGAGAATGTAGCTTTCAGTGCATCTCCATGACATGCTAACCCTTCAATCTCCTCTTTCAGAAGTGCAGTCAAAAGAACCATTTGCCATTCCAAAACTGATTAATAGAAGACCCCTTAGGATCATACTGACTTTAACCTGTCAGAATTATTGGTCCACACTCTAAACCTTATGTAGCACACAAGCATGCATCATAAAACAGGCAAGTGTTAACATCATTTACAGAACCAAAAAGCCACCAAGAGTTCTATTGCATAACTTTTCCACTTTTGCATACATATAGGAAAAAAAACTGACTGAGAACTGGATGCTGTGGCTAGAAAACTTTAAGAAGTGAACGTATTTCGTTTAGCAAAGCTCTGATTATTGTCTAGCACATACAGTTCCATTTGGTTGCTATAAAAAGGAACATCAATAACCCCTTTTTCATTTGTCTTTAAATATGAAAACAGAATGCACTCAAGTACTTTCATATCATATCAAAGGAAAAATAATTATCCTCCGCTTTCTTCAAGTAATCTAGCTTTTAAAGCTAGTTTCCTAGGCAGCTGATGAGCCAGCTCTGACATTAGCATTCATGCCTAATGTTAAGTTACAAAAACCATACACCAAATGCCTTCCAAGTCCTTGTAAAAACACACACACACACACACATTTAGGAAAAGCTGGTACTCACGGTCATTGCACTGGTTCCCAGAGTATGATGTCATGGAACAGTCACAAGTGAAGCCTTCCCATTGCTGGATGCAGATGCCTTGGTTGGCACAGGAGTCTTCTTGACAGGTGGTGCTTGGCCCTGAGATGAGGTGGTGAAGAAAGCAAGAAACGGAGAGCAGCCATTGGAAAGGAGTCATAATAATAGACTGATTTGTTATCATCATGCACCAAGGAAGAAAAGGAAACTAGACACTTTTCCATTTCATGGACATGCAACAGAAAGTCAGGACACACAGAAAACATGAAGAATTGCCCACTCAACAACAAACAGAAAACTGTGGCACACAGCAGCAAGAAGGTGTGAAAGGTAGCATATTCCCTCTTAGCAGGCTCGGAAGAAAACTTATAATAACTAAAGCCCTCCCTGCAAAGTGCCAAGACCCATCATAGCCCCCCTAGTTCTCTCAGTATAACAGCTTGATTCTCCAAGTTGTCTCCTTCCTGTTTCCCTGTCCTTGGTTTTAATCAAGGGTGGGATGAGGAGTTCTTTGAGTCCTCCAGACATTTCTCCAAGGGGATTTGGAAGGGACTGACAGCCTATTTGTGCAGGAAGCACCCACTTCATCCAAAAACTTTTGAGCTGGTCTTTGAAAGGAAAACGGTTGATGGGGTCTCATGAATTGTCAGCTCTGCTCTTCCTCTTTTTCTGTTCTTTTGCCCCTGCCTATTGGACCCTTGCATCAATAGAAGTATTTTTCCCATCAAAGAGATGTGAACCTTAGATCTGCACCAGTGGTTGGGTTCTACAGCACCTCTGCAGATTTGAAGATGCTAAAAACTGCACTGGTGCATAAGAAGGAAAGGGGGGGTGCATGTGTTCTTTTGATGTACCACCCCAGTCATATTTTGAGGATCCACTTCTAAATTGCAAGTAGCAACCACTGAGCCCATGGGTACCTGTCAGAGTATATCATTTTAATTTTCTGTTATTACTTCATCCTATGCTTCAGCCCTGCACCTTGAAATCCAGAAGCAAAAATTATGGAGATCCCAGGATAAGCAAGACACAATTTTGACTGGTCCAGGCCCCCAAGACATCTGGATGTAAGGAATTAACAGCATCCTCTGAGATTCATCAATCAAAATGGATACCCCCTTCATTATCTCCATTGGAAACAGGGAGGTACCAAGTACACAAAAAACAGAAGTGCCACAAAATCACAAAAGTGCCTGTTTATTTTTGTGCCAGCTCACCCAACTTTTTGGAGATGAACTCCTTCCTTAGGGGCTACCTAAAAAAACACAGGAACACAGATGGTGAGCCCCACCATCTGCAATGCAGTTTATTTTGCTGTTTTGCCTTCCCATCATCAACAGAGACAAGGTTGTATTTTGGATCAAAAATGATGGGGGGGGGGAAATAAGCTACATACACTTCTGTCTCCTCAGTGGTACTCTCATATCCATCAAAGAAACAGTAGATAGATGCATCTGGAATACCACTTGCCAAGAAAATAATCAAACAAAAGAATCAGAATCATAGAATCATAGAATAGTAGAGTTGGAAGGGGCCTATGCTACAAGGCCATCGAGTCCAACCCCCTGCTCAATGCAGGAATCCAAGTCAGAGCATCCCTGACAGATGGCTGTCCAGCCTCGTCTTGAAGGCCTCCAGTGTGGGAGAGCCCACCACCTCCCTAGGTCATTGGTTCCATTGCCGTATTGTTTAACAGTCAGGACATTTTTCCTGATGTTCAGCCGGAATCTGTCTTCCAGTAACTTCAGCCCATTATTCCGTGAATAAGAAGGGGAAGACCTAATGGGCTGGATTCAGTGTTTGTGTGAGTGGAACTCTACTGTCAGGACACTTTTGCTGGAGGAAGGGGGTGGAGCGATATTTACCTATTCCTGCAGCCCCCTGTATCTCCTGAAAAATCTGCTCTGGAGGGCTGTGGGACCCTCTGGAATAGAGTGGGAGGTGGCATGCCCTGCAGGTGGAAGAGGGAATTGGCAAAAAAAAAAAAAAAGCATCCTTCCCTCTCTTTTCTCCAGTGGGAGCAGCTGCTGGATCTTAAGCCTTTCCGTGAACAGAAGGGCAAGTCAAGATCCAACTTGAGGTTTTAAAAATTAAATCATCATTCTAGCATTGTTCACACATGCTCACTGGATATAAATGCCCATTAATATTCCCATAGGTAAGACAAAAAATGCTGAAAACCAAGGGATTTGGGAATTATTACAAGGTTGGTAACTGCATGATATGCAAGTTGACCTTGGACAAGTGACTTCAAAATCACGTTCAAAATTAGTTACTGAATAGTTTCCACTGTCAGTAGCTAATAGGGCCTTCCTCACATTACGGCTATCCTGGTAAAAGCTCCAGTGTATCCTCAGCATGAAGTGGTGGCACTGATTAAAGCCACAGGGAAATTGTAAGGGAAAACTAGTGATTACTTCCAAAACTGTTAAACTTTTAAACTTAGTGCATTCAAGATTATGATATTTCCCCTCATACTTCCCTGCAAACTATTTTTCAGAGAGGGGACATGTGCTTTATACAGGTGCATGGAAAAGTGGGCATTCATCCATTGAAGCTTTCCCAGCATTCAGGTGTGGGGATGAGATAACCTTCACTTGCTGCATTTCTGCCTGTCACAGAGCTGTTAAAAGTACAGGATGTCTACCAGGATGTCTGCCTAGCTTCCCAAGCCTAATCCTTTAGTCCGGTTCACACATGGAAGGACGTCACTTGGTTACTGCGTGCTTGAGATTTGGCAGATGAATGTATGAACCGACTCTACTAAAATGTAGAGGTGCTGGTGAAGTACATGAAATGAGCTTTGGGAGCTTGGTAATTTGTTGTTGTTTATTCGGTCAGTCGCTTCCGACTCTTCATGACTTCATGGACCAGCCCACGCCAGAGCTTCCTGTCAGCCATCGCCACCCTCAGCTCCCCCAAGGTCAAGTCCGTCACCTCCAGAATATCATCCATCCATCTTGCCCTTGGTCGGCCCCTCTTCCTTTGGCCTTCCACTTTCCCTAGCATCAGCATCTTCTCCAGGGTATCCTGTCTTCTCATGATGTGGCCAGAGTACTTCAGTTTTGCCTTTAATATCCTTCCCTCAAGTGAGCAGTCTGGCTTGATTTCCTGGAGTATGGACTGGTTTGATCTTCTGGCAGTCCAAGGCACTCTCAGAATTTTCCTCCAGCACCACAGTTCAAAAGCATCTATCTTCCTTCGCTCAGCCTTCCTTATGATCCAGGTCTCGCAGCCATAGGTTACTATGGGGAATACCATTACTTTAACTATGCGGACCTTTGTTGTCAGTGTGATGTCTCTGCTCTTCACTATTTTATCAAGATTTGTCATTGCTGTCGTCCCAAGAAGTAAACATCTTCTGATTTCCTGGCTGCAGTCAGCGTCAGCAGTAATCTTTGCACCTAGAAAGACAAAGTCTGTCACTGCCTCCACGTTTTGTCCCTCTATTTGCCAGTTGTCAGTCAAGCTGGTTGCCATAATCTTGGTTTTGTTGAGGTTTAACTGCAACCCAGCTTTTGCACTTTCTTCTTTCACCTTCGTCATGAGGTTCCTCAGTTCCTCCTTGCTTTCAGCCATCAAAGTGGTATCATCTGCATATCTGAGATTGTTAATGTTTCTTCCAGCGATTTTAACTCCAGCCTTGGCTTCATCAAGCCCAGCACGTCGCATGATGTGTTCTGCGTACAGGTTGAATAGGTAGGGTGAGAGTATACAACCCTGCCGTACTCCTTTCCCAATCTTAAACCAGTCCATTGTTCCGTGGTCTGTTCTTACCGTAGCTACTTGGTCGTTATGCAGATTCCTCAGGAGGCAGACAAGATGACTTGGTATCCCCATACCACCAAGAACTTGCCACAATTTGTGATGATACACACAGTCAAAGGCTTTAGAATAGTCCATAAAACAGAAATATATGTTTTTCTGAAACTCCCTGGCTTTCTCCATTATCCAGCGGATATTGGCAATTTGGTCTCTAGTTCCTCTGCCTTTTCGAAACCCAGCTTGTACATCTGGCAATTCTTGTTCCATGAATTGCTGGAGTCTACCTTGCAAGATCTTGAGCATTACCTTACTGGCATGTGAAATAAATGCCACTGTTCGATAGTTGAAACATTCTTTGGTGCTTCCCTTTTTTGTATGGGGATATAAGTTGATCTTATCCAATCTGTTGGCCATTCTTGTGTTTTCCAAATTTGCTGGCACATGGCATGCATCACCTTGACAGCATCATCTTGCAAGATTTTAAACAGTTCTGCTGGGATACCATCATCTCCTGCTGCCTTGTTATTAGCAATGCTTCTTAAGGCCCATTCAACCTCACTCTTCAGGATGTATGTCTCTAGCTCACTGACCACACCATCAAATCTATCCGCAATATTATTATCCTTCCTATACAGATCTTCCATATATTCTTGCCACCTTTTCTTGATCTCTTCTGCTTCTGTTAGGTCCTTGCCATCTTTGTTTTTCATATACCCATTTTTGCCTGGAATTTACCTCCGATGTTTCTAATTTTCTGGAAGAAGTCTCTTGTCCTTCCTATTCTATTATCTTCTTCCGCTTCCACGCATTGCTTGTTTAAAAATAATTCCTTATCTTTTCTGGCTAACCTCTGGAATTTTTCATTTAATTGGGCATATCTCCCCCTATCATTGTTGCCTTTTGCTTTCCTTCTTTCTTGGGCTGCTTCCAGTGTCTCAGCAGACAGCCATCTTGCCTTCTTGGTTTTCTTTTTCTTTGGGACGTTTTTTGTTGCCGCCTCCTGAACAATGTTGCGAACTTCTGTCCATAGTTCTTCCGGGACCCTATCTACTAAATCTAGTCCCTTAAATCTATTCTTCACTTCCACTGCATATTCATTAGGAATATTAGTGAGCTCATATCTAACTGATCTGTGAGTCTTCCCTATTCTCTTTAGTCTGATTCTAAATTGTGCAATAAGAAGTTTGTGATCTGAACTACAATCAGCTCCAGGTCTTGGTTTTACCAACTGCATAGATGTCTGCCACCTTTGGCTACAAAGGATGTAGTCAATCTGATTTCGGTGTCGACCGACTGGTGAAGTCCATGTATAAAGTAAAGTCGTCTCTTAGGTTGTTGGAAGAGAGTGTTTGCTATGCACAGTGAGTTGTCTTGGCAAAATTCTATCAGCCTATGTCCTGCTTCATTTTGTTCTCCCAGACCATGCTTGCCTGTAATTCCAGGTGTCTTTTGACTACCCACCTTAGCATTCCAGTCTCCTGTAATGAAAATAACATCTTTGTTTGGCATACTATCCAGTAGGTGCTGCAGATCCTCATGGAACTGATCTACTTCTGCTTCTTCAGCATCTGCGGTTGGGGCGTATATTTGGATCACTGTGATGTTAAGTGGCTTACCCTGAATTCGAATTGAGATCATTCTGTCATTTTTTGGATTGTATCCAAGCACTGCTTTAGCCACTTTATTATTAATTATGAAGGCTACTCCATTTCTTCTGTGGTCCTCTTGTCCACAGTAGTAGATTTGGTGGTCATTTGATGTGAAGTGGCCCATTCCAGTCGATTTATTTATTTATTTATTTATTTATTTCATTTCTATACCGCCCAATAGCCGAAGCTCTCTGGGCGGTTCACAAAAACTAAAACCAAACAACACACAATAAAACAATTTAAAATATATAGAATATTAAAACCACAATATAACAATACAACCACAATAAAACCTAGCAGCAGTACAGGAGTTTAAAATACAGATTTAAAACAGCAAAGATAAAAATTTAGAAAGCTAAAATGCCTGGGAAAATAAAAAGGTCTTCACCTGGCACCGAAAAGACTACAATGTAGGCGCCAGGCGAACCTCACTAGGGAGCTCATTCCAGAGCCGGGGTGCCACAACAGAAAAAACTCGATTTCAGTTCACTGACACCCAAAATGTCTATATTGAATCTCGACATCTCCCCAATAACCACATCCAATTTGCCCTGGCTCATAGATCTTACATTCCAGGTTCCTATGGTGTGTCGATCTTTAGAACATCGGATTCGTAGTTCACCACTAGCACCATCGGCTGCTAGCTGTCCTTTCGGCTTTGAGCTAGCTGTGTCATCACATCTGGGGCTAGTTGAACTTATCCTCTGTTCCTCGCCAGTAGCATTTTTTTACCATGTTCCGACCTGGGAGTCCCATCTTCCGATGGTATACCAATATATCTCTGGTTGTACTGATCCATTTAGTTTTCACGGCAAGATTACTGGGGTGGGTTGCCGTTACCTTCCCCAGGGATCATATTTAGTCTGACCTCTCTGCCATGACCTTCCCGTCTTGGGTGTCCCTTCACGGTTTAGCTCATGACATCACTGAGGTGCTCAAAGTCCAGCACCATGATAAGGTAACGATCTCCTTTCACCTCAAAAGGAGAGGTAAGCATTAGAAGCCCTTAAATTCCTCTCCCATTTGGATTAAAATCCAAGCTGGCGAAGATTTCCCAGTTACACCTCCTCTGAAGAGCTGCCCCCAGGAAAATTGGGGGTGGAGGCAAAAGCCCATCACCAGAAGGCAAACTCTTTCATCCAAGTGTCCACAACATCGGTGGGCATTTGCCCGTCAGTCCAGATTTGCTCCAGGGCAGTTCTTCAAAGCAACCCCCTAGCAAAGCAACAGAAATGTCAACTAGGTCTATTAAAGCCATGCTTTGAAACACTAGCTTGTTGAATTAAGGTGCATGTAAAAACAGGGCCCCTTCATGGATCACTGCCTTGTTGTGGCAAAGGGGCTTGTGTAACTCATTGAAGCCATAAGCTATGCCGTGCAGGGCCACCCAAGACGGACAGGTCATGGCAGAGAGTTCTGACAAAATGTGGTCCACTGGAGAAGGAAATGGCAACCCACTCCAGTATTCTTGCCAAGAAAACCCCATGGAACATATCACAAGGCTAAAAGAGATGACGCCGGAAGATGAGCCCCTCAGGTCGGAAGGTGTCCAATATATTACTGGGGAAGAGCAGAGGGAATTTCCAAGTAGTGCCAGAAAGAGTGAAGCGGCTGGGCCAAAGCCGAAAGGACACTCACCTGTGGATGTGTCTGGTGGTGAAAAGAAAATCTGATGCTGTAAAGAACAATATTGTTTAGGAACCTGGAATGTCAGATCAATGAATCAAGGTAAGCTGGAGGTGGTCAAACATGAGATGGCAAGATTGAACATCGACATCTTGGGAATCAGTGAACTCAAATGGACAGGCATGGGCGAATTTAGTTCAGGTGACCATCATATCTACTATTGTGGGCAAGAATCCCTTAGAAGAAATGGAGTAGCACTCATAGTCAACAAAAGGGTGGGAAAAGCAGTACTGGGGTACAATCTTAAAAATGATAGAATGATCTCAGTACAAATCCAAGGCAAACCATTCAACCTCTCAGTCATTCAAGTCTATGCCCCAACCACTGATGCCGAAGAAGCTGAGGTTGATCGGTTCTATGAAGACCTACAACACCTTCTAGAACTAACACCAAAAAAAGATGTCCTCTTCATCATAGGGGATTGGAATGCTAAAGTAGGAAGTCAAGAAATCACTGGGATAACAGGCAGGCATGGCCTTGGTGTACAAAATGAAGCAGGACAAAGGCTAATAGAGTTTTGCCAAGAGAACACGCTGATCATAGCAAACACTCTTTTCCAACAGCACAAGAGACAACTCTACACATGGACATCACCAAATGGTCAATATCGAAATCAGATTGATTATGTCCTTTGCAGCCAAAGATGGAGAAGCTCTATACAGTCAGTAAAAACAAGACCTGGAGCTGACTGTGGCTCAGATCATGAGCTTCTTGTTGCAAAATTTCAGCTGAAATTGAAGTACGTAGGGAAAACCACTAAACCATTCAGGTATGACCTCAATCATATCCCTTATGAATATACAGTGGAGGTGAGGAATAGATTTAAGGGATTAGACCTGATAGGCAGAGTGCCTGAGGAACTATGGACGGAGGTCCGTAATATTGTTCAGGAGGCAGCAACGAAATCCATCCCAAAGAAAAAGAAATGCAAGAAAGCCAAGTGGCTGTCTGATGAGGCTTTACAAGTAGCTGAGGAAAGAAGGGAAGCAAAAAGCAAGGGGAAAAGGGGAAGATATATCCAACTGAATGCAGAGTTCCAGAGAATAGCAAGGAGAGACAAGAAGGCCTTCTTAAATGAACAATGGAAAGAAATCGAGGAAAACAACAGAATGGAAAATACTAGAGATCTCTTCAAGAAAATCGGAGATCTCAAGGGAACGTTTTGTGCAAAGACGGGCATGATAAAGGACAAAGAAGGCAGGGACCTAACAGAAACAGATGAGATGAAGAAGAGGTGGAAAGAATACACAGAAGAACTATACAGGAAAGATCTTAATGTCCCTGATAGCCATGATAGTACGGTCACTGAACTTGAGCCGGACATCCTCGAGAGTGAAGTCAAGTGGGCCTTAGGAAGCATTAGTAACAACAAAGCTAGCAGAGATGACAGTATTCCAGCTGAGCTATTTAAAATCCTAAAAGATGATGCTGTTAAAGTGCTGCACTCAATATGCCAACAAATGTGGAACACTCAACAATGGCCGCAAGACTGGAAAAGGTCAGTTTACATTCCAATTCCAAAGAAGGGCAACGCCAAAGAGTGTTCAAACTACCGCACAATTGCGCTCATTTCACATGCCAGCAAGGTGATGCTCAAAATCCTACAAGCTAGGCTTCAACAGTACGCGAACCGAGAACTACCGGAAGTACAAGCTGGGTTTCGAAGAGGCAGAGGAACTAGAGATCAAATCGCCAACATTCGCTGCATCATGGAGAAAGCAAGAGAATGCCAGAAAAATGTCTATTTCTGCTTCATTGACTACGCTAAAGCCTTTGATTGTGTGGATCACAACAAACTCTGGCAAATTCCTAAAGAGATGGGAGTACCAGACCACCTTACCTGTCTCCTGAGAAACCTGTACGAGGGACAAGAAGCAACAGTAAGAACCAGACATGGAACAACCGAGTGGTTCAAAATTGGGAAAGGAGTACGACAAGGCTGCATATTGTCACCCTGCTTATTTAACTTATATGCAGAGTACATCATGAGAAATGTCGGGTTGGATGAATCAGAGGTCAGAATTAAGATTGCTGGGAGAATTATCAACACCCTCCGATATGCAGACGATACCACCCTAATGGCAGAAAGCGAAGAGGATCTCAAGAGCCTCTTGTTGAGGGTGAAAGAGGAGAGTGCAAAAGCTGGTTTGAAACTCAACATTAAAAAAACTAAGATCATGGCATCTGGCCCTATCACTTCCTGGCATATAGAAGGGGAAGAAATGGAAGGAGTGACAGATTTTACTTTCTTGGGCTCCAAGATCACCGCAGTCGCTGACTGTAGCCATGAAATTAAAAGACGCTTGCTCCTTGGGAGGAAAGCTATGGCAAACCTAGACAGCATAGTAAGAAGCAGAGACATCGCCTTGCCGACAAAGGTCCGTCTAATCAAAGCTATGGTTTTCCCAGTAGTAATGTATGGCTGTGAGAGCTGGACTATAAGGAAGGCTGAGCACCGAAGAATTGATGCTTTTGAACTGTGGTGCTGGAGAAGACTCTTACGAGTCCCCTGGACTGCAAGGAGGTCAAATCAGTCCATCCTAAAGGAAATCAACCCTGAGTGCTCATTGGAAGGACAGATCCTGAAGCTCAAGCTCAAATATTTTGGCCACCTAATGCGAAGAGAAAACTCTCTGGAAAAGACCCTGATGCTGGGAAAGACTGAAGGCAAAAGGAGAAGGGGACGGCAGAGGATGAGATGGCTAGATAGCATCACCGATGCAACGAATATGAACTTGAGCATGCTCCGGGAGAGAGCGCAGGACAGGAAGGCCTGGCGTGCTATGGTCTATGGGGTCACGAAGAGTCGGACACGACTGAACGACTGAACAACAACAAAAACACGAGGCCTTTCAGGATGCCCCTCTGACTGGTTCCACTGTAAGCATCTTTTTTAGTGTATGTGTGCGTGGGGGGGCGGTCTATCACACAAAGTAGCAGCAGTAGCATCCAGCAGACCGGTGTGAGTGGCATCAGCAGGTTGGGAGTATCACAGGATATTAACAGACTGAGGTGGGTGGGTGAAAGCAGAGCTTCTGTCAGGATTTCAGCTGCTGTGTAACATGCCTCAGGAAAATCTGCAAAAAACAGTGATGCTATCATCTGTCCAGCTTACATACACAGTGCCTAAGAGTAAATTCATCTAAGGAAGTAGGTTATGACAGCAGGAAAACAGGGTGCTCCTGGCTTACAGGAGAAACAGTTCTTGGATTTCTGCCTCTTGCTCATTCTCACAGATAACAAACCCTTCTCTCCTTCACGGGGGCATAAATTCAGTTTGATTGAACTCAAAATGGATACACTCTGACTGGATTCCACGGATGTGGGCATCTTACTGCATGGCTGCTGTACCAGGAAGTTAATTGTTGCAGTCACCCCTGGAGATCCACACACCTACCCTCTAAGCAGCAGCCAGAGATCATAGAATCATAGAATAGTAGGGTTGGAAGGGGCCTACAAGGCCATCGAGTCCAACCCCCTGCTCAATGCAGGAATCCAAGTCAGAGCATCCCTGACAAATGGCTGTCCAGCCTCGTCTTGAAGGCCTCCAGTGTGGGAGAGCCCACCACCTCCCCAGGTAATTGGTTCCATTGCCGTATTGCTCTGACACTCAGGAAGTTTTTCCTGATGTTCAGTCGGAATCTGGCTTCCTGTAACTTGAGCCCATTATTCCGTGTCCTGCACTCTGGGATGATCAAGAAGAGATCCTGGCCTTCTTCTCTGTGACAACCTTTCAAGTACTTGAAGAGCGCTATCATATCTCCCCTCAGTCTTCTCTTCTCAAGGCTAAACATGCCCAGTTCTTTCAGCCTCTCTTCATAGGGCTTTGTTTCCAGTCCCCTGATCATCTTTGTTGCCCTCCTTTGAACCCTCTCCAGCTTGTCTGCATCCTTCTTAAAGTGTGGTGCCCAGAACTGGACACAGTACTCCAGATGAGGCCTAACCAGTGCTGAGTAGAGGGGAACTAGTACTTCCCGGGATTTGGAAGCGATGCTTCTATGAATGCAGCCCAAAATAGCATTTGCCTTTTTTGCAGCCACATCACATTGTTGGCTCATATTCAGCTTGTGATCGACGACAATTCCAAGATCCTTCTCGCTCGTAGTGTGGTTGAGCCACGTATCCCCCATCTTGTAACTGTGCATTTGGTTTCTTTTTCCTAGGTGCAGAACTTGGCATTTGTCCCTATTAAATGCCATTCTGTTGTTTTCTGCCCAGCACTCCAGTCTATCCAGATCACTTTGAATTTTGTTTCTGTCTTCCAAAGTATTAGCTATCCCTCCCAATTTTGTGTCATCTGCAAATTTGATCAGCATTCCCTGCACCTCCTCCTCCAAGTCATTAATAAAAATATTGAAGAGCACTGGGCCCAGGACTGAGCCCTGCGGTACCCCACTCGTTACCTCTCCCCAGCTTGAGAAGGTCCCATTGATAAGCACTCTTTGAGTCCGATTCTGTAGCCAACTGTGGATCCACTGGATCGTTGTTTCATCTAGCCCACTTCGAGCTAGTTTGCTCATCAGGATATCATGGGGCACTTTGTCGAAAGCTTTGCTGAAGTCGAGGTATATGATGTCTACAGCATTCCCACGGTCTACAAGGGAGGTGACTTGATCAAAAAATGAGATCAGATTTGTCTGGCAGGACTTGTTTTTGACAAATCCATGTTGGCTTCGAGTAATCACTGCATTGTTGTCAAGGTGCTTCCAGATGGATTGCTTTATGATCTGCTCCAGAATTTTCCCAGGGATTGATGTCAGACTGACTGGTCTGTAGTTCCCAGGTTCCTCCTTTTTACCCTTTTTGAAGATAGGGACAACGTTAGCCCTCCTCCAGTCATCTGGCACTTCCCCGGTCCTCCATGATTTCTCAAAGAGAATAGACAGCGGTTCTGAGAGCTCTTCTGCCAGTTCCTTTATGACTCTAGGATGCAGTTCATCTGGCCCTGGAGATTTGAACTCATTCAAAGTAATGAGGTGTTCCTTGACCATATGCCTGTCGATCTCAAGCTGCAATCCTGCCCCTTCAGCCTGTACTTCGCCTTTGCCAGGGGGGTCATAGACCCTCTTTTGGGAGAAGACTGAGCCAAAGTAGGAATTGAGCACCTCTGCCTTTTCTTTGTCCTCTGTTATCATTTTGCCATCCTTATTTAATAGCTGAACAACCATTTCTTTCCTCTGCCTTTTACTATGCACGTAGCTGAAGAAAGCCTTTTTGTTGTTTTTAGCATCCCTCGCTAACCTCACCTCGTTCTCTGCTTTAGCCTTCCTGACGCCATCCCTGCAATTCTGTGCTACCTGCCTGTACTCTTCCTTTGTTACTTGGCCTTCTTTCCACTTCCTATATGTGTCCTTTTTTGTTTTCAGGTCATCCCTAAGCTTTTTGTGAAGCCACATTGGCTTCTTCTGTTGTCTTCCACCTTTTCTTCTTGTTGGAATTGTTTGTGATTGTGCCTTGAGAATTTCCTTTTTTAAAAGTTCCCACCCATCTTGGACTCCTTTTCTCGCTAGCATTGCTTGCCATGGGACCTTACTGATCATTGTTCTGAGTTTATTAAAATCAGCTTTCCTAAAATCCAGGGTACGCGTTTGAGTACACTCGGCTTTTGCTTCCCTTAGAACCAAGAACTCAAGTACAACATGGTCGCTTTCCCCCAGAGTTCCTGTAACTGCTACTTTATCCACTAAGTCATCTCTGTTGGTTAGGATCAAGTCAAGGATAGCCGATCCTCTAGTTCCTTCCTCTACTTTCTGTAGGAGGAAGTTATCCGCCACACAAGTCAGGAATTTCCTGGAGGGGCCATGTTTTGCAGAATTTGTCTCCCAACAAATATCGGGGAAATTGAAGTCCCCCATTACTCAATGCAAATTCACCTGGGATGCATGCTTCTTGATCAGCCTACCATGAGCCTCCTGAAAGTCATTTACAATTCCATGTAATTCACAGGAGAATTCAATCTCCTTGCTAATTAAACATGATTATTTAGGAGAGTGTGTTGCTCTTGTTCTCTCACACACTCCACTTAGATCTGTGTGTGCTACAGGAAAGCTGAAACTTGCTTCCACTGTGTTTTAGCCAGTGCTGCAGTGGCCCCAGGACTCCTGGGGTTAAAGTGCCGGGACTTTTTGTTTACCAGGGATGCTGACATTATCTGCCCCCCCCCCGGCCCCCAGGTTTCCATGTTCCCTCTGAGCTTCACTGCGATCCTCACACAGTAGCTGGAGGAACAATATATTTCCAGCAACAATACATTGTGAACCACTTAGGGGTTTTAGCACATTAAGGGCACAATCCTATGCATGTTTAGACAGAGAAAAGGCCTACAACTCCCAGCATTCCCCATTCCTTAAGGCTGGGGAATGCTGGGAGTTGTAGGCCTTTTCTCTGTCTAAACATGCATAGGATTGTGCCCTAAGTATTATAAAGGTATTATAAAGATAGATATATAGATCTAGGTAGATTGATTGTTGTGAGTTATCCTTGTTTTCATACAATGGGGGGGGGGGCTTGAATGGGCAATTAAGACCCATTAGTTCATCAAAAGAACTGCTCTGACTTGGAGCTGAAACCTGCTAGAACTGGTTTATTAATATGAATCAAGACAGCGGCCTGCACATTTGGACTCCCTTTGAGGGGATGGGGTGTCATGATGAGTGTCAGCCCTTCAAAATTTACCACTACACCACTGTTTTGAGTGTGATTGGGTTTTCAGTAGGGCTGAGTCAAAAGTTCTTTTAGGATATTTGGGGGGGGGGGAATGGGGTAATCCAGGCATGACAGAATTTGTGAAATTGCCTAGACCCTAGCTCACTTTTTTTGCTGCTACCCCAACTTTGATGGTTTGGGCAGCAGTGTCACATAGCACCATCATGAAGCTGATGAGGGTGAGGCCAATGTTTCCTACCCCCATTCTAGGGCAGGTGTGGGCAACCTTTTTTCTGTTGGGGGCCATATTCCTTGGGGTGCCAGAGGTGTGGAGGACCTAGAGTCAGTGGTGGGCAGGGGCAACCCTCTATCTCCCTTTTCTTGCCACCCCCTTATCTCCTTCTACCTCCCTCTTTTCTGTCTGTTTCTCTTCCTGACAGCCCCTCCTCTCTCCCCCTCACCCCCAGCACAGTAGGCTGCCAGGAGGGGTCAGATTGTTCTAGCTAGACATCTGAACTGATCTTTTGAGATTAGGCAAAGGGCCACATGATATCAGGTTGAGGACTGCAGGTGGCCCACCCCTGCTCTAGGGCAGGGGTGCAGGCCCTCAGGCTTGGGGGGCAAATCTGTCGCTCTGAGGTTCCCCAGGAGGCCACACCCGCTTCCCCTGACCATGACCATGTCCCCCAACCACCAGTCATTTGGTAGTTTCTCAGCTTTTGTGCAGTTTTTTTCCTTTTTAAAAGCTCCAGTGCCTCTCTTAAGGCTTCATTACTGCTAGTAACAACTTTAAGCTAACATATGCTGGCATTTTGGTGGTTTTGGCCCCACCTTTTGCCTTTGGCCCCCGCCACCACTGGAATGAGGCCCCCAGAAGCTTCTCCAGAATGGAATTTGGTCCTCGGGCTGAAAGAGGTTCTGCGTAGTGCTGTGCCAAAAATGTCTCCCACATTTTTTTGACCATTCTCATTCAATTTGAGGGAAAAGCAATTGCTTTCAAAAAGAAATCCAAAGAAGGAGAAATTTCAGAAAAAATCTCATGGGCTGGGTTTGGGGTTCTTGTGCTGACCTTACGTATGAGGTGGCTGAGGAGTGTGCGTGAGTGTCCTGTCTGTCAGTGTATGGTAATCTCTTGACAGCCTGTTAGGGGTGTACAGATTCCCCACCCCCCAAGGTGGGGGTGTCTATTCCGGCGGGGAATCCATGGGGAGGGGAGGGGATCCGTTCCTCCCCCCCAGAATCCTCCAGAGCGGTTCCACTCTGCTTGGATTCTGGGGGGGGGGCAGGAACTGGCTTGGGGGCGCTTACCTTCCCTCCTGCCAGCCACAGCCGTTTGCCTCCTCCCTGTCCCTGCCGATTGCCTTTAAAAGAAAGTCTTTTTTTAAAAAAGGTGATCGGGAGGATGTGCCCATAGACTTATACACAAAATAGAGCGGTGAATCTTGCGTATATGCCTATGGACACATAGACTTATAAGCAAGATTCATGACTCTATTTCTGTATAAGTCTATGGGCACATCCTCCCGATGGCCTTTTTTTTTTTTAAGACTTTTTTTTAAAGGAAATCGGCAGGGACAGGGAGGAGGTGAACGGCTCTGGCTGGAAGAAGCAGCCAAGTGCTGCTCCGCCTCCAGTCTTCCTGGAGCAGAGGTAAGTGGTTCCGATCCGCTGGGATTCCTGAGGCCGGATTCCAAAGACTCTGGCCTCATTTGAATCCGCAGCGGATTTCTCTGACATCCCTACAGCCTGTAGCCTCCTCAGCTTCCTGCACTTCAGTTAAAGCCATCATGAGGAAGACAACATGAGGCAATTCTTCCCACAGGGCTTTTTCTGTTCAGAAATGCAGGTGGCCTGGGAGGCTGCAGAGGAATGGAAAGATGTGTAATAGAGAGCGAATGCACACACAGCACCCTCAGCCACCTCACAGGGATTAGCTAAACTCAAAAATACCACCCCAAAAATTCAAAATTCTGCCTCAGAAGAGTGGAAGCCTCAACACAGTTGATGCTGTTGCCACCTATAGAAGTAGTGCAATAAACCAAAAACCCTTAGAAAAAAAAGAAAAAAAAACTGTGCTGCAATGCCTACCAAAAGTGAGCTGTATCTGTGAGAAACTGTTGGAGAATTTCTCCACCCCTAGAGAAATTTGATGAAATTGTCCCCCCAATTTCTCTGCCCACAAATAGGCTGGAGAATTTTGAGGAGGCATTTGTGCACAGTTCCAGTTCTGCACCCTTTCTGCAGGGACTGCAGGTTGAGGGAAGAATGGCGTCTACCAATTGCTGAGACTCCTGGGACCACTGTCAGTAATTTGCCTCCTTTTGACTCCCCATCATCCCCCCCCCCCATTGACAAACTGAAAACACCATCCCAACTTTGCAGCATACGAAAAGGATGGCAAAACTGGGGAGTGGCATTTCAACAAAGCCAGAGTTTTCAGTTCATTCTCCCACACCTAACCTCTCAGCAAGCCTGACTTTGCAACGAAGTGCACTCAGTAGAGAACTGTGGCCAATCCTAGCTAGGGATCGTGCAGGTGCCCGTTCCAGTCCGCAAATCTGTCGGAACGCTGGTGCCCATGCCCCTGAACTGCGCCTGCTGAGCCACCCCCCCCTACTTGCTGGTCCCCAGACCGCTGTCCCACATTCAGTAAGCAGCCCACAACTTATCCGGGCCTGCCCGCCTCTGCCCTGATTGCCATGTTTTTAAAAAACATGGCAATCAGCAGCCCGTGCCCATAGATGTATATGCAAAATAGTGCTGTAAATCTAGAGTATATGGGTGATTCACAGCGCTTTTTGCATATAGGTCTATGTGCCCACATAGACTTATATATATGCAAAAAGCACTGTGAATTGCCCATATACTCTAGATGCACAGTGCTATTTTATATATAAGTCTATGGGCATGGGCTGCTGATTGCCATGTTTTTTAAAAAATATGGAGATCAGGACAGAGGCGGATGGGCCCGGGTAAGTTGTGGGGTGCTTATCGAGTGCAGCCAGGGGGGTCAGCGAACAGGGGCAGGGGCTGAGTGGGTGCCCGGAGAACCTGGATGGGGGGGGCGCTCGTCTATCCCTAATCCTGGCTTTCTGACCATGCACCATCATAATTCACATGCTTCCAGGCATGTTTGTCTGAACACTTAACATTTTTAAGTGCATGCTTGAAAAAAAATTGTAGTTGTGCACCTAGGGATGTTGGAGGAATCCATCCAGAGGGGTGGGTGGAGCTCACCAAGATTTCATCAGCTCGCCCCACCCCCCAGACTTCGACTTGTTTCCCCATGAGCTGGCTGGACTCGATCTGCATTAAGTTGGCCCTACTTATAGATTTTACCAGGTTTTAAACATTTCTGGAAACAGAAACGTGAACAAATTGTCAGGTGCAATTTGCATGATGTGTGCAAATTTCATCCATAATTTGCATAATTTGTGCAAATTGTGGGTGTAATTTACATAAATCTCCTGATTTGTGACTGAAATTTGTGCATATCATGCAAACTGTTTCCTGCAATTTGTGCACATTTCTTTTTATGGAAATTTTAAGAAAAAACATCCAGAAAAAGTTCCTGGATTTCAGGAAAAGCCCCATGACTCAGTCTGCAAATGGGAGTCAAGTCAAGTGCTTGCTGGGACTGGGAGTCCATCAACCCCAAAAGGGCTGGATTTCACAGCGATGGAGATCCCTATGTGCACCTAATACATGTTATGTGTGAAGCAGGAACATACGAGGATTGAAAATCACTTGTGAGGTATGGAGTGAAGATGTATCTCCATGTAAAGTTAGTGTGGGAAGATTGAACAAGCTTCTGACATCCATCAGGAATGACAAACTGGCTGAGCTTTACTCAGAGTCTGTTTGGTAGGGAGAGCTTGGACTTACGGATATTATGCTTGCTTCACCTTCTTGGCACTCACCAAGGGATTTTTATGTGGGAACTACAGATCCTTCATGCTAGGAGTTCATCTGCCACTGATGCTTCTGTTCCTCACTGGTGTCATAATTCCTCCTGGAATCTTGGCCACAGCACCAGAGGTGTCACAGGGAATTAGGATTACAGACAAGAAAGCAAGAGGAGCCCACTAGCGCTTTCCAGATCAAACAAGGCTGTTTTCATACACATGGGCCTTAAGTGATAACAATTGAGGGCGGAAGCAAGCAAGAGAGATACATAATGTATGTGCCCTAGGAATGAGAATTGGCTTTAAATAACATTTTTCTCCAAGCTCTCCACAAGGTGTCAGAAGCTCTGTTTTTATTAATGCTTTTCTGGTGCCATTTAGCAAGATCCTGTCCACTTAAAAATGCTTTACAATCTTAATGCTTCACAATCTTAATGCTTCATTGTGCAAAGAACTTTGTCCCTGATATAGATTTCGGAAGAGTCTGTTTATACATTCTAATTTATGGAAAGAGAGTTTGGCTGTTATCATTTAAGCTCATCCATCCAAGCAATCTCTCTCACCCTCCCACTCCCTCTCTTTCTTTCTCTGTTTAAAGGAATTTTCTTCCACATTTTAGGAACTATGCCCTATCTCATTAAAAGGGGCTTGCAAAGCACAGGGAACAGAAAAAGAATAAATGCAAGATTCAGAACCATATTTATTGCTCTGCTGCTGAAGCTTGGCCTAAGACTATCATCCCTGCAAAGGTTGATGCTGCCTGATCAAGGCAGGGGCTCTCTGTGTAAACTGCAGCTGTTAAAGGCACAGGATATTTAAAATGTGGCATTATTTCCCCATCCCCTTTCCAAAGATTGGAACTGTACATCAGCTGTCCCCAAACTGGTGTCCTCCAGATGTGTTGGGCTGCAACTCCCATTATCCCCATGCTGGTTGGGGTGACGGGGGTTGTAGTCCAACACATCTCAAAGGCACCAAAATGGGAATGGCTGCTGTAAATAATAGGGATGAGATTGGGATGTATGCATTTTGTTAAATCCGTTTCCATCTGTGTTTATTGGATTGTCAGGCTATTTTCATTCTGTCATCCGCTTATTGACAGAATCTGGTTTTTTTAGGGATGTATGAGCAGTTCGTCTCATTTGCACTAATGCGCATTAGCACTAATTTGCACATGTATATTAGCACTAATGCGCAGTAGCGCTAATGAAACTTAGCACAAGTGCAAATTTGCAAAACCCCTCCTAAAAAAAATGTTTTAGAAAAAGATCTGCAAGCCCACAGAATCTGCATGACTCAGAAAAAGCTGGTCAGATTCATATAAATCCAAACTCATTTGAATCCGTTGTGGATTTCTCAGATATCCTTTGGATGATCACGTGGGTCAAGATTCAATTAGTGGATTTGGATGTTACGTGATGTGGGAAGTTCATCATGTACCTCCCCAACAGGTGAGGGCTCATAACTTCATGCCCTGGGTTGGCCATCGATGGAGGGGAGGGGGAACCCCATGCTACGCAGGACAAAGGCAAAATGGGGGATTGTCATGAGCATTTCAATTAACTGACCCCCCCCCCCAATATGGTGGTGGTTAATTTTTTTTGAAGATTGCTTTGAAATGGGATGGAACTGTTTATTCAGAAAGCACTGCCTTTAATAGGCACTTGGCCAAATCTGATTTGCTATATGATGGTGCAATGCTATCACTTTCACTACGTGATCCCTGTTTGACTGGGATCGCAAATGTTTACCCCCTATGCTATAACCACATACCAAATCTGGCTACGCAGCAGTGTGCTGTCAGCCAATATGAGATCCCTGATCAGAATCGAGGACGAGACGGAAGCCCTAAACAGGGGAAAAAAGGGGCAGAAGCAGCAGCGGTCGTGTGTATAGGGGGCAGGATAGCGAATAATGGCTTTATAAAAGGTTAAGTTTCATACAGGAAATATTTTTCCCTACTTGAAAGCAAGGGGAGGAGGGAGGTGCAAAAGTTCTACTTCTGGCATTAGAAAGGAGAACAGAGAACAGGGAGTGTGATCCACATTCTGCCCTTCCTCCCTGCATTATATCCAAAGCCATTATAGTTCCACTGCTAGTGGAACTTCAACTTGGCATCCCAAGTCCAAAATCATCCTTTGGATGATACTGGCTCCATGCTCACCGTTCCTATTGTGGATGACACTATTAGGCCAATGTTCTAAAGAATTCTCTTTCCAATATTCTAAGATCTCTCCAGCATCCAGATCCATTTGTGGGCACTGAATGACTCCCTCTAATAGTGAACTCATGAGGTGAGGGCCAACAGGACTGTAGCTAAAGCAGGGGAACTAAGAATCAACGGGGATGTATCAACCTGCTTTGGGGAACACTGAGGTTTGGCAGAGGTGCCAATATATTTACAAAAAAACCTTGAGCATGACCAGGAGCCACACAAGTTGACTGTGAGTTCGAAAATAAAAGTATAATACTGGGGGTAAGGGGTGAAATGCCCTTGAATTACCTTGGAGGTAAGGGGTCGAATGCCCTTGAATTACCCTGGGGGTAAGGGGTGGAATGCCCTGCTTGAGTTCCTTATAGTATCCTAGAGGAAGACATGGCTGGCTGGCAGGAACCCTAATTAGAAGCACTCCAACAAGGTGAGGATACACTCCAACTTTTTGTTGCAGGGCCCATTTGTCTCTTTTCTAAGCTTGGTGTTTCTCTGGTTAGGGGGAAAAACTAACAAAAAATACGCAGTTAACATACACAAGTAACAACCTGGTCCAGTGCAGAGTTAGGCATGCCTAACTGAAATCAATGGGGTTGGGCCACACAGATGCGATTTTATGCATGTTTATTTGGTCCCAATACAATCGGGGGGATTGACTTCCAAGTAAACAAGGACAGAATTAGGCAGCATCAACACTATTCAGGCTTATGAGAATGCTTCAACAAAGGCATCAAGTTGCCCTCTGGTAGGCAGATAAGTGTTGGCTTTTGGTTTTGGCTTTGTTTTCAATTGCCTGGCTCATAGTAATAGTTCCCCAGTTGAAGCTGCAGTTTCCATCTACTAAAAACAAAAAGATGCTTAACTGCCTGTATCAGCTCCTTTTCCCCACTCTAAAGCAGGCTTCCCCAACCTTGTGCCCTCTAGATATTGTGTCCTTCAACTCCCATCAGTCTCATCTCACACAGCGAATTGGTCAGGACTCAGGAATGCTGGGAGCTGTAGTCCAAAACTTCTGGTGGGCCCCAGGTCTGCTGTAAAGCTTTTCTGGAGACTATTCTGAGAACAAGATGAGTAAGGTGGGGAGTCCATCCTGACACAAAGTGAACCGCATAAAACTAAAAGGGAATATGGCTGGACAGGATTGCAAGGGGAAGCAAAGGGGGAGAAGGAGAGTTAAGTGTGTGAGGGAAAGAAGATGAGTACAACACTCAGCAGATGTGGGGAAACAAGAAGTGGGGAAAGAAGGAAGAGAAACAATTAGAAGTGTGGAGTGTTAGAAAGGTATAGTGGCAAGTCCTTCTCCACCAGACCTCACCACCGTCCAGGTCACAGCAGCAGAGAAAACAGCCCCTCAGATCTTGAGGGAGTTTTGAAGTTTCCACGTGGACTAGGATATCAAAACCTTTACAGCAAAGATTGGTTTCCTGAAATTAAGGTACTTCTGCATGACACTGTCTGGTACTCCAAATTCTCAGAAAAACACACACACAGCCATTCCATTGGAAAGTGGCAAGGGATCTAGAACAGCTTGGAAACTGCACTATTATACCAGGTGTTAGCTACATTTGTCAACCCTCAGAAGAGCAGAGATCTTGACAACAGGATACATTGTAGGATTTCTTCTGAATACAAAGGCTAGCAGAGCTTGGCCCTATTTGGCTGATGAGCTCATGTGAAACAAGTTTTGAGTGTTGAGGGCCACGCCATACATAGCCCATTTCATATGTAGAACATGCGCCCATGTATGAAATAACATATAGCCAGTGTGTCCATTGCATATGTCCATCACATCGATGTATTTCACTGCATGTACAAAAGGTGTATACATACTGGGAACTGATGGCTGACTGTGGCTTCTTGGCACATGTCATGCAGCCAAAGCTCTTTGCCTTGACATCTGTAAATTTCACACACTAGCACTGGTTACTATTTCTGAACCAGGGAAAAAGGAGATTCTCTGTTCCATCACTCCTTAAGACAGGAGAGGGGAATCTCTGGCCCATGGGTTTAATTCATCCCATGCAGGAGCCACATCTGGGCCACAGAGCCTTCCTAGATTCCTCCATAGGGCATGGCTTGGACTCCAAGTCCCCCCCCCCAAGGAATCCCAGCCTCCCGAAGACCAGAGATATCAGTGGGAGATGTGGACAGATGGGGGGACTCACCAGTATGATAGCACTTTCCCCAGCGGAGAAGCTACCACAAGCCTCCAGGACCAAGCCGGTGGCTGAAGGAGCACCCCCCCCCCTGCGCTGCCAGCTCAGTCCCAGACACTTTGCCTGCACCACCTCCTTTCCCAAATGGGAGAAGGCATGGAGCAAGTGAAGCAGCTTCACTGCATGTGGGCCATCTCCAAGGGGAGAAGGCCCATGCACAGTGAGGCCATTTCCCAACAGCTGCACCGGGAAGACCGTCCTCCCAACACGCCAACCACAGACCAAATGAGCAGCTTTACCTGCCCCGCATCCTCTCCCCAAAGGGAGAAGGCACAGTGTAGGCGAAGTGGCTTCACTCCATGCAGGCCTTCTCCAATAGTAGAAGGGCTGTGTGCAGTGAAGCTAGTGCCTCGAAGATGTACAAAGGGCATCGTTGTTCTGATGCATGCACTAGGGACAAAATCGCATCAGGGGTATGGGCATGTCCTTTGATGTCAGGCGGTGCAGCCACGCCCTTTAATATCATTTGGCATGTGGAGGGCTGGGTGAGGCCTCATCTTCCCTCCCCACCCCACATTTTGGTTGCCCACTCCTTCCTTAAGAACGTAAGGACAGCTGTGCTGAATCAGACTGGCATTTTGTTCCCACAATGCCCAATGAGATGCCCAGAGGAAGCTAGGGATGTCCAACGTTTGAAAATTTGACCCTTTCTGGGCCTGATGGACCCCTGCTGCCCACCCAGCTCAGCTTGCATTTGCAAGCCCAGCTGCGGGCTTTTCCCGAAATCTGGGAACATTTTGCATTTCCCTCCTCATCAATAGAAAGCTGCAGCTGCAATTTGCGCAACCTTCTTTTGACGAGGGGAGGAAAAAACCCTCAGAAAATCCATGACCTGGTGGGACTGTGCTGCTGAAAGCTCAGCAAACTCCACCCCCCCCCCCAATGGATTCCTCCGGCATCCCTATGGGAACCTCACACAACATGACACAAATGCAATAGCACCCTCCCACTCATATTCCCCAGCAACTGGTATTCAGAAACATATACTGCATCTGATACTGGAGGTCACCGTCTTTTTCTGCATCCCAATCAGGTGTACAGGCATAGCTGGTGGATCAGAGAATCTCTGTCCCTTATCCTCTTCTCTTCTCCCCAAACTTCTCTATCATTTTGTTATTTTTTATAATAGAAGTGATGATTATGATGCTTCATGTTTGGTTTAAGTGTTATTGCATCATATAAGCTTTATCCCTTCCATCATTTCTTCCTATTACTCATTTTCATATTGTACTTACGCCACCTCTTTGAGTATACTTATGTAGAGTCATCTCAATCAAGCCTTGTAGTGTAATTCAATATTAGAAGTGTAACTGACCAGGGCTGAAATTGATATCTGATAAAAACCAAATGTAATATAAGCTAAGTGATCCCTGTAGGTTTCGGTACATGCAGTGAAATATACAAGGATCTACACACATGTCAGTCTTCATGTGGGTTTCATGATTTCCCGATAGGCTACACGTCTGTATTTACGTAGTTATTTACGTAGCCTATCGCATGAAAAAAGGTCCCTTTTTTCACGCGATAGGCTACATAAATAGCTACGTAAATACAGACATGTAGCCTATCGCAAGAAGAAACAGGGATGCAAATGGTGGACGCCATTTGCGTCCAGATCACTTCCTGTTTCTCATGCACAGTAATACGGACGGCAATGGCAGCTGTATCACTTGCAGAATGGAGCCGCCGGCGAGGAGGATTCGGGTCCGCGATGATCCGGCGGGAGGTGGAGGTGAGTGGGAACATTCCGCCATGGACTCCGGAGGCCGAATTCCCTGGAATTCGGCCTCATTAGAGTCTGTGGTAGAATCTTCCGCCATCCCTAGTTTCTTTGTTTTCAACTGTGTTTACCTTCTCAGCTACAGCAGCTATGGAAGCATTCCTCCTGTTTGTATGGAATCCTATGCACGTTTAGACAGAAAAAAGTCCTACAACTCCCAGCATTCTCCAGCCAGCCATGGAGTTGTAGGACTTCCTTCTGTCTAAACTTGCATAGGATTCCACCCTTAGGGCACAATACTATGGAGATAATCATCAGCCTCCAAACTCAGAGGGTGATGACTATTCAATGAGGGGTGCCCAGGCATAGGGGTGATCCTCACATCCATGCTCTGGTTGCGCTGTATTTTTGGCTAGACAGGTGATTTCACTGTTGGTGAGCTTTGGAGCATGAGGGGGGAGGCCACGCGATGCATAGAAAGCTGCATAATGCAGCTTTTGTGGTCCCCTCCCCACCCCAGAGACATCCCCCCTTTCCCTGACTCTGTGCTCTGTTTCTGAGTGCGGAGATGTAGCCAGCACAGAGAGAACCGCTCCAGCTATGAGAGGGCAGGGGAGGGCGGAGTTTCTGGGCTCCAAGGTTGGCTGAAGCCCCAGTTCTGACCTCAGAGCCCAGAAACTGAAAAATCCTATGTCCCCCAGATGCTGTCTAGGGTGCATAGGATTGCTGCCTAAGCCACCATTTGTATATTCCATTTCTTCTGATTTCTGCTAATGAAATTTATCCAGCCCAACTCTTGTCTCCTGTCACCCATTGTTATCTCCTTTAATTTCTTTGCAATCTTCAGCACCAATGACTGGCCTTTTTTAGCCAACAGGCCTCAATATCTGCTATTTATGATATTGCTGGATGGATAACTCTTTAAAGCACTAGGCTGAAACTTTTAACAGTGTCTGCCAATGGCTGTTTCATCTAATGCATGGAACAGCATGAAAAGGCCAAGTTTAAACAGCTTCTCAACAATATAACCAGTTCACACTTCAAGCTCAGTATGTAAGAACAAAAGCGCAAATACCAAATAACAAGAGAAAATTAAATGAAACAAGATTTTAAAAGTGAAGAAAAGCACCATGGCTCAGGATGTACAATAATTTTATTTCAGTTCTTCAATCACTCAAAAATGCTTGGTTCGCAATCCTGAACAAGAATGAGAGCGGGGTTCTCCAAAAACGTTCACAAATCCCCAAACTCATGTTTGCATCCACAAAATGTGCAGTTCAAAAAATGCACTCTTTTAAAAATGCACAACTTTAACAATGCAAAACTTAAGTTGCGCATTTTAAAATTGTGCATTTTTTAAAAATGCACATTTTCACACCTTAGTCAATGACAGAAAAGTATACACTCTTGAAAAATGCACACTTCTTCCATCCAAATGAACCGAAAAAACAGATTGCAAAGCAGAACGGGAGTGAGTGTAATTGGGCTTTGAAGTAAAGTAGGAAGAATTTCAGCGAGCCCGAGCCTCCCTGGTTCTCCCATCCCTAACCGTGGCTGAAATCCAGTGTTGAACATGCAGACTTCTGCTTAAACAACAGGGCTTCCCCTTGCTCTCTTTACTCCTGCACACCTTCTGAATCGGCTCTAGAAGGTGCTCCCACTCTCTGGAGCATACTGGGGGCAATGGGGGTGGTGCAAGGGGAGAGGAGAAAACATTCCACCAGCAGTCAGGATTGGGCACAGCCCTATGAGTTAGGTCCAAATCTAGTCATACTTAAATCAGACCCATCGAAATCAGTGAGAAGTACCACTGGATTCAGTGGGTCTGCTCTGACTAAATCTGGATCCAATCCTATGTGTTTGTATTTATGTGTAGTCATTTAAAAAACAACAAACAACAGAATTCAGAAGAAGTCCCTTTTTTCCAAACTGTTGTGCATCAATTCCCCTTCCTCTCCTCTCCCTTGATTTTCCAAAATTTGCAGAATCTTTCTGTTTCCTCTCATTTCTGTCTTGGACTACCTGATAATCATAGTAAGACTATGACCATAAGCATACTTACTTGGAAGTAGGTCCCACAGATGTCAGTGGGGCATAGATCCAAGTAGGTCTGTACAGGATTGGGCTGTAAACCTTAAAACTAGCCTCTGAAAGACTGGTCTTCGCCTTCAGTTTAGCAACCAGATGTTCAGTGCCACCTTTATGATATCAACCCTTTTTTCAGGAAATCAAGCCGTGCAGTTATGGACACTCTTAGGATGAGATACAGTCAAACCTCTTAAGCTACCCCCAAACCATACCTATATGTTTCTCCCCCAAATCCTCACCACCCCACTCTCCAAACTAGCAAGTCATGGAAAGCTTGTACCCATTTGGCTTAGAGATGTGACTGCATCCAAAAAGAATATATATGCACCAAAGATTACATTAAAAGGCATCTTTCAGTCCAAACTGGCAATGGAAACAAAAACCTTCTCTACCTTGCAGGTCAGCTTTGGTCAACTCAACTTTGTTAGCAAAAGAATGGAAAAAGCGAAAACAATAAACCAGAGGTTAGTAAAATGGCAGATAAAACCAGGGTAACATCACTAAAAATAAACAAACAAAAAGCAACTAGTATAACCAACAAAGCCCTTATGCACAATTAAGAGATATGTGTGTGTGGGGGGGGGGTGACACCACCGAAGACAACATATAGACACAGCAGGAGAGAGGCAGCCATCATGGCCTCCTCAGTCCATCACCACCGGAACAACATCAAACCGAACAACAGGCAACGTAGCACAAACTATTCGGGAAGGGGAGAGAAGGGTATAGACATACTTCTTATACACAGAGTAACACTAGAAGGAACATGAATGGCACATGATTCACTAATATTTATAAATGAAGCAGGAAACAATGGCTTTTAGTTTCCCCATACTCCAAGAAATGCCTAGACTCGGTTAGAATAAAAAATATTTGCAGCTGCTAATGAAAAAAAATATTAATCTTGAGACACATCTATTTCCTTTGTGATATGCAGATCCAGACTGGAAAGACACAGGTAGACTCCTTGCTCCAATCACCTCCCCACACAGGCTTTTAAAAACTGTACCAGGATTTTTATGTTTTTAACAAGACAGACACTGTCAGACAGTGCCATAGAATAAACATGTTCTCCAACATTTAGATGGCACAATCAGCAATGCTGGGAGATGACTCTATAGATAGCCTCCTGCTGATGTTCTGCAGGAACCTCCATTTTTGACCCAGTTTTACTGAATATGGTGGTGGTAGTTGGTCTGCAATTGAGCTGTCCACCTTCATATGCTCTGGACATAGCTTTGCTCCTGGATGGTCAATTGGTGGTTGTGGCTAGGAGCAACTTTGTTGAGCTTTGGCTAGTGTGTCAGCTGCCTGTTCCTGGGGATGACAGATCCAGCCAACATCACCCATGCCTCGGTCACAAGCCATCACACTGCAGTGTGTTCTATAAGGGGATGCCTTCAATATTTAATGAACTGTTTACTCTTGCTTGAACTTACCCACCTGTTGAGACCTGCTAAGAAGAGGACCTCGCTCCACATTCTACAACTGTCAGAAGGACAGTTGGTGGTAACAAGGGACACAGCCTTCTCGCTTGTGACACCCAGGATTTGGAGCTCCCTACTCCCAGGAGTCTGCTTAACTCAGTTTTCAGAGCTAATTTAATTTAATTAATTAATTAATTAATTAGTTTTCATCCACTTAATTTGGATGGCCTTCCATTTGGAGTAATCTGTCCATCCTGTCTAGTTTAGGATTATTGGTGTTACCTGGCAGGTTTTGGGGTCTTGTTTTGCCCTTGTTCTTATTTTGTTCTTATTTCATTTAATGGGGAGGTCTTTTTCTTTTCCTTTTTGTACTTTGATAGTTTATTGTATGCCAGTATAGGGACTTTTGTGCTGAAGTGCAGCTCATAAATTGCAAAACAAACAAATGATCTCCGATAGGAAACATCTGGACTGGAGTAGACTGCAGGGATATCACTTATGGTGATAATTTTGAGCTTCAGGGGTCTCCCAGAGCATACAGGTGAGATCCAAGAATACCACCTCAAATGTTACTTGAACTGTGAAAAATGAGGCATTCATTCTTCTCCAAGTCTTGCAATCAAAGAAAACTTGTAACAAGCTCTTGCTGCCCTTGGACACCTCAGGGTGAGTTTATACTGAGTTTATGGAGACATTTTGCCACAATGTAAGATATCTCTGTATTTCTTCAGTGGTTACTTACTCTTATGGCTGTGGCTCATATCAGTTCAACAGAGAAACACCCAGAGAAAAGCCTCTGTTCATTGTTAAAGGAGGCTTGTCTCTCCATTTCAGTAAATGGGGGTGTGCCTATACAAACCAAAGAAGAATTGCAGAAATTTCTTACCTTGTGGTGAGATTACCCTGTAAAAATATTGTCTGACCCATTTTAATATGATACTCTTTAAAGGATAATGTTGTCCAAGACAGAAATTACTAAGCTAGGAAAAAGGGCACAGGGAAGATTCCCCTTCCAAATGATCTGGTCCAAAGTTCCACTACTATGTGAAACCAGTGATTTCTTTAGGAGACATTGGTTTTAGAGTTTCTTTCTCCTGCAGCAGGCAAGTGTACAAGGGAATATCCCATAAACCCCTTCATTATACTGAAAAGGCATTCATACTAGGGATATGCGAACTCACCCCATCCAGTTCTCCAGACCACCCAGCCTCTGCTCCCGCTCACCAGTCCCTGGTAGGGGTGGCAGAGAATTCTGCCACAGATCACGGTGAGGCTGAATGCCAGTGCATTCAGCCCCCCAAACTCCATGGCGGAACGGCCTGCCACCCCCCTGCCCCCCGCGGATCCCCCCCAGGACAAGACTCACCTGGGGCGGATCTTCCGGGTGGCGGCGGTGGCTCCAGCGGCGGCGGCCGGTCTTCCGACTGGCTGCCGCCACCGCCATTTCCACTCTTGTAAAAAAAAGAAAAGAAAAGAAAAAGAAAGACGTGATAGGCTACGTAAAGATTTACGTAGCCTATCATGACTAGGTTTTTTAAAAAAAAACACGATGTGATAGGCTACGTAAATCTTTACATAGCCTATCATGGCTGGGTGGGTTAAAAAAAACACACGCGTACGCAAATGGCGGCGGCTACGGCCGCCACCATTTGCGTTCCTTATTTTTGCCCTCTTAATCTACGTAAATATTTACGTACACTATGATGGGGAATCAAAAAGGGATGCAAATAGCGCCCGCTACACTATTTGCATTCCCCTTTATTTTCACCGTCATAGTCTACGTAAATATTTATGTAGATTAAGAGGGCAAAAATAAGGAACGCAAATGGCGGCGGCTGTAGCCGTAGGGATGTACGAAAATCACTTACCTTTCACAGATTATGCTGATGGTGGGGGGGAGGCGCTCCGTCCCTCCCCCCGGAATCCTGGATAGGGGGGAGGCGCTCCGTTCCTCCCCCTCCCCAGAATCCTGTCTGGCCGGCTGTGCTCCGCAGCGATTCTGTGGAGCCGCTGGCCGGCTCCGCCAGCAGCCGGACATCCGGCCGCTGGCTAGCAGGGACGCAAATGGCGGTGGCCGTAGCCGCCGCCTTTTGCATCCCTGCAGTCAGCCGTGATAGGCTACGTAAATGTTTACATAGCCTATCACGGCTAACTTAAAAAAAACAAAAAACGTGCATACGCAAATGGCAGTGGCCATGGCCGCCGCCATTTGGTAACGTGCATTGTTGGGGTTTTTTTAAGTTGGTTTTTTAAACGTAAACATTTACATAGCCTATCACGGTTTTTAAAAAAAAACCTAGCCGTGATAGGCTACGTAAATCTTTATGTAGCCTATCACGTTTTTTTTAAAAAAAAAACTGGAAATGGCGGTGGCGGCAGCCAGTTGGAAGACCGGCCGCCGCAGCCGCCGCTGCCGAACTGCCGCCGCAGCCGCTTCCGCAGCCGCCGCCGCCAGGAAGATCCGCCCAAGGTAAGTCCCGTCCCAGGGGGGGTGGGCCGTTCCACCACCAATTTCGGGGGGGCCGAATGCACTGGCATTCGGCCTCCCCGAGATCCGTGGTGGAACTTTTGTATATCCCTATGTAGTCGCTGCCATTTGCATACGCGGTTTGTTTGTTTTTTAACCCAGAGCCCTCCGCGGCCAGAAATCTGGCTGCGGACGGCTCTGGCCTGGCTGGGCCTGGCCGGCTGCTCCGCGGAGCTGCCGCGGAGCACAGCTGGCCACGGAGGTTTCCGGGGGGGAGGAACGGAGCACCTCCCCCCCGGCAAGGATTCCGGGGGGAGCTACGGAACACCTCCCCCCACCATCGACATTATCCGCGAACAGGTAAGTGACTTTTGTACATCCCTAGTCCCTGGACCGTGTTCAAGCCCCTCCGAGGCTCGCGAGCAGCCTGCACTCACCCGAGCAGCCTTGTCAAGCTCCACGGTCACCATTTTTTTGAAAAATAAAATGGCAATCGCAAAAATGTGTATATTTTTTTCGAATGTGTGAAAAATGCATATTTTGCGAATGTGCATATTTGTGTGCACAAAATGTGCATTTTCGCAAAATGTGAATTTCTGTGCATACGCAAATGTGCGCATTCACAAAATGCACATTTTTGCACATGCACAAATATGCACATTTCTGCTATTGCGATTTTATTTCTCAAAACATGGTGACTGTGAAGCTTGTCAAGGCTGCTGGTGAGTGCAAGCCATTTGCCGAGTGCAGGCAGGGGGTGAGCAGGGGCTTGGCGAGTGGGGAAGCAAGCAGGGGTGGTTCTGCTGGATTCCCAGACTGAATTAGGCACCCACAGCATCCCAAATTCATACACATCACTTGAGAAAGAAATCTGATAAAGCGCTCATCCCTCAACTCTGCTAGAGGGTATATACTCAGCTTTGTAGCTCTTTATTTTCAGAGAATACAACATCAGGTGCTGGAGGTATAACTACAAAGGAAGGCTTCTGCCATCCCTCCACCACTTTTAACATTTAAGGCTGCTATCCTATGCACACTTACCTGGGAGGAAGACCCATAAAACACAGTGGGACTTACTTCCAAGTAGGCAGACATAGGATTCTGTTGTAATATTCCACAAATGAGAACAAGCAATAGAGACCCCTATGCAGTGCAGTTTACTGTCTCCCCTCGATGTTAAAAATCTTAAGTCTTTGCTTCTTCTTTTATGTGTCATTGTCTATAAAAACTTTTAGAGGGCAATTACCTCTCAATTGAAGCAATTCTGATTTCCTCACCACCACCACCTCTTAACCAATGTCGTTAAGCATAGTGATAAAATGTTAGGAGGCTTTTGAAAATGAGAGAAAACTTAGCTTATTTCTCCTCCATAACTTTTCCTGACCATTCGACCCAATGAGCAAGTCATTTGCACTGAACAAACTACCTGAGCCTAATCCAAAGATTCGCTGCTGAGCAGATGAAGAAATTTCAAATCTGCATTGCAATATTGGGTGTCTCCATCCTCAAAAAGCCTGTTTTACATTTCACAAGTTTTCATCAAGCATATTTTTGCAACCCATTATAGGTCTCAAATGAGTGGGTGGGAGAGGGGAACATCAAAATGCTGCCATATGTTATGTCTTATGTAATGGACAGTGTTAATGATTTCTGGATCAACAGTAATGGCTTTATTACCATATGATGGTGCTTTGCAGAAAGCCCAAGTTCTTTGTTGGGTCTTGATGATTCAGAAGGGAAAAATGGCTTTTCAGTTTCACATATTTACACTTGGTGACTAATAACTAGTGACCTAGTTGCTCTGAAGGCAAAGCATCTCTTTGAACAGGCTGTATTACTGGAGTACAGTTTGTGTGTTAATCATTTGAGGGTGGCTCAAATGGAGATGATGGGAAATAGCCATGAAATGACTGATGAAATAGCAATGTCATAAAGAAGCAGCGTAGACACACAAGCACACACATGTACACACACTGCTACTCATTGCAGACATGTTGTAGTTTGTTGCAATTTTCCTACAGGATATCTGCTAAACCTAACAATTTGTGAGTAAAATTCAGCTGATGACTTCAATGGTACAATTACTGGAGGGTTCCCAGCCATTTAAACCAGGATTCTTGACTGAGGCTTCCCAGTAAGGTGCACTTATCTGCCACCAACAGAGAAAGACTGGGCCTATGTTTTATTGCTTATTTTGAAGAGAAGAAAGGTCTTCTCTTCTCAGATCTTCCTTGATTTTCTTCTTCCATTCTAAGGTTCTGTTATTCTTGCCAACAATAGAATTGATCCCATTCCTTCCGAAGCCTCCCAACAACAGATGGTTGCAGAATCAATGCCAGGTGCACAATTTTCTCCAGTGGCCCTATCAAAGGTCATGGAGTCCTGAATTCAAGAGATAAAGGTAGTAACTGGGAATCTCTTCCTTCCTGAATTGTTTAAATTCTTTGTTTCTCTTGCTTGTTGTTAAACTATTTCAAGCAGATATTGATGGAATTCATTCCACACATACACACCCCTGTCAGTTGGCAAAATGGATATGACAGAGAAGAGAGTGATCAAAACTGGACATGGAGGTGTCCCTGTGATTTCTTAGCATCGTTAAGAATTTGTATAAAGAGTCTTAGCTCCTAAATTATTGACCTCAACAAACCAAATTTGTTTCTTGGCTCTAATTATGTGGTATGTCCTTCCCAGAGAAATGTGTCAGGGCCTGACGCTGTATTAATTTCAACATCAAGCCATGGTCTAGGGATGGGTGATAAATTTGCTCTGTTGATGTTTTTTAATGGATTTACCCAATTTGTACCTCCAAGACATGGACCTGAATGCAATTTGTGGTTGGAAATCCATACATTTCTGAGCTTGCAATGCAGTCCATGAAAGAAAACAAAAAAATGTGTTAGACAACATGTACACATCTGAAAAATGCGCAAAGAAAATCATGTACAGTTCTAAAATGTGCACAAACATACTTTTGTCAGTGGATGCCTGCATACAAAAATGTGTACCTTTGAAAAATGTGCACACAAAAAATATGAAGTTCTGTGCTGAAAAAAAAGAGAGAGGCCCTTATGGAACTGGGATGTAATAAGTTTGGCATTTGCAAAACAAGAACCTTGACAAGACTGAGCTTGACAGATTTGCCCATCCCTAGCTAAGACTTGGCTTTTCCAGGAAGTGTTTGGCTAGTGTACTTTATTTTTTTCTGAGTTGTGACTTCTGATTACATTGCTCTTTTCTATATTTTGTTGTTGTTGTTGTGCTGCTATGGGATTTCCTATTAAAAATGAAGGAGATGTAGTTATTATTTTTTGCTGATCTTGTACATTGCAATGGCATTTTTGTATTTTATCTGTAATTATTATTATATTTATTATGCTATGTACAGAGAGCTTTGGCTATGGGATGGTATAGATATGTAATAAATAATAATTATTTTTTAAAAAAATCTGATTTTAAGTTCTGTGAGCCACCTTTGGGTGCATCTTGATGGAGAAAAGCAGGATCTATGTCATTAAAATAAAGAAATGAATCTATCCATGAAATCTGTTCACCCTTTTCCCCTTGTTTCCAATTAAAATTAATTTCAATGGGTTCTATGGCCCCAGATAATAACCTGCTGGTTCTGATGTCAACGATCTCCTTTGCTACAACTGTTCCAGCAATCACTGTGTGCCTTTTCTAAGTCTAACCCAGTTGTGTTGTTATGTGGATGTAAGTTCTCAGGATTATATATAATGAATGCTGAGAACATATGATTTGATGCAGCCTTTCTGCCTCAAATGCCATTCAAGATGATTATGTCATCCCACAGCGGAATTCCTGAGGGCTGTGCGATAACCACCAGCTAAGGCTTGGATTCCGCACAGCTTTGCTAAAAACAAAAAAAACCTTTTCAGGAGTGTATGAGCTGCCTGCAAAGCACTGATCAAGCCTTTAACAGGATAAAGGAGTAACTGCCAAAACCTTCTGTGTGTCAACCACTGCAAAAGAGCAGGGAAATGATGACTTCAAATCCAGAACAGCATCCACAATCTCAGCTATTCTGTAATTCAAATGTTCATCTACACTTTCCAGTCCAGATTGGGCTGCATGCAATGTGTCCTAAAATGTTCTGTCTTCTATTATATTATCTCTGATCATCTGAAAATGAATACATTACATCAGGGGTGGGCAACCCCTGTACTGCCAGCTGTTTTAGACTACAACACCAACCATCCCTATTCATGGGCTATGCTGGCTAGCGATGATGAGAGTTGCAGGCCAACAACATCTGGCGGACTACAAGTTGCCCACCCCTGCATTAGATGGTTATTTGTTTCTCACCTATGTCATCTAATGGCTGTTCTGATGTAATACAGGCAGTAGGGTGCAGGCACCCAATTCCATCCAGGAATCTGGCAGAACCCCATCCCTGCCCACCCCCCCGAGACCCACTTGCCAAGCTCCTCCCCCACTTACTCTCGGCCCAGCGAGTGGCCCACACTCACCCCACATTTTACAAATGCACATATTTGTGTATGCAAAAATGAGCATTTTGCGAATGTGCATATTTGTGTGTGAGAGAAAATGCACATTTTTGCAAAAATGCTAACTTTTCATGCATGCGCAAATACGCACATTCACAAAAATGTGCATTTCTCACATAAGTAAATACGCGCATTTTTGTGAATGCCATTTTATTTTTCAAGAAATGGTGACCGCGGAGCTCGACCAGGCCACTGGGGTAAGTGCGGGCTGCTGGCCGAGCACGAGAGGGGCTCGAGTGGTGTGGGGGGGCAGGAGCTGGGAGGGCACCCAGAGAACCCAGACGGGGGTGAGCTCACACATCCCTAATAGGCAGCTCCATCTTCTCATTGGTGTTTAAGAGTCAGTGTTGCACTAGTGAATGTGGGTTAGACACAAGGGGCTAACTTCTACTGTAAGGCCAATCGTCCGTCTAGTCTATTACAGTCTGCACTGACTGACAGAGGCTTTCTGGGGTCTCAGACAAAGTTCCTGGCTGTCTGAGATCCTTGAACTGGAGATGCCACAGATTGAATCAGGGTCCTTATACATGCAAAACATGTTTTCCACCTCTGCAGTTAAGATTCTGCTGTGCTGAGCTGTGTTTGCCTTTTTAAATATGTTTAATGTTAATTAAGAAGGCAATTGTGTAATCAGTAGCATGCCAGAAATCCTCCCAGTGCCAGAAGGCCAAATAATCACTCTTCCATAAACTTGTATTTATTTTAGAATATTAAAAGCCCATTTTGAGCAGTCACAACTGCCCACATCAGGCATCTTCCACTAAAACACAGCTGCTTCTGTGGTATATAACACCACAGAGCCATAGTGTCCAAGAAGTGGGTATCTAAAATCTGAATGGCTTATTCAAAGACCATAACAAAATAATGGTAAATTCAGAATTAAGAGCTCTACGTGCATCGTACCATGATCTTTGCTAAACCGGTAACAATGTTCTGTTCCATGAGATATGTCCCTGACCACATGCAAGTAATACACCCTGTGTATTTCACCAAACTACTCTGTATTCAAATGTCAATCTCTCTTGGCTCACACAACAGCAACCTCCTTTATTCTCTTCATAGGGGCAGCCATGTTAGTATGTGTTGCAGGAAACGCAGCAAGGACTCTTGTGGCACCTTAAAGACTAACCAATGTACTATGGCATAAGCTTTCATAGGCTGGAGTCTACTTCATCAGATGCATGAAGTGTTATGCTGAGTTACACGTATATATATACACATAGTTGTGGGGAGGAGGTTATTGTAAACAGTGAAGTCAGACAAAACAAAATGCTTAAAGTTCAGATGATGGCAAATAGTTTATCAACAGTGGCCATTCGCAAAATAGTTGCTGGGTGATAACACAGAGGTCCTTGCAATGTTGAGCTGATTAACACATGCAGTGTAATTTAAAACACACACACACACACAACTTTGTCCTGACACTGACCTTAAAGTGTCCATTCTTGAACAAAGGATCTTCAAAGGCAGATTGCAACATGAAACAGACAGACCATAATTTATCAAGAAGTTCAACTCTATATCCTGTGGCTTGAACAGGAACAACGTATTTGTTTTATTTTGTCTTTAATCACACTATGTATGTTAATCGAGGCTGTCTGTGTTATCACCCAACATCTATTTGTGAATGGACACTGTTAATAAGATAATGATCACTCTGTATTTTACACATTTCATTTCCCTCATACCTCACCACTTACAATGCTGCTACTAGCAGCAACCACTGCGTGTATGTATTCCTGCCTGTAACTAAGCATCTGATGAAGTGGACTCAAGTCCATTGAAGGTTATGCCATAATAGATTTCTTTGTCTTTAAGGTGCCACAAGACTTTTGTAGCTTCTCAACTCTTCTGATAATCCTAAAGGTGAACAAAACTCCATTCCAGTGAAAGTGGGTGTAATTTCTTGAAAGGAGATAGTGTGACCCATTAAAAGGTTGAGAGAAATGTTCCATGTACAAAAGAAAGCCTCTTCCAATTTCAAGCTTTTAAATTCAAAGCATGAGATTTTTCTCAATGTGATTTCTCAGTGGCTGCAATGTTCTACTGGCCTTGAGAGATCTCCCTGTCTTCTTCCCAAGCTCTTGTCTTCCCAATGGGACAAGTGCTTTTGAAAAAGCCTCATCATGCACATCTCTCTTTTTCATTTTATTTTCTACCCCAAATCAAAACACAGCACAAAAGAAGATCAACTCAAAATAGCATGTTATTTATTCCAAAGCTACATAAAATGTGAAAGACTGGGGGGGAACACAGCCCAGCAGCCATGGGACTCACATACTCCCTGGAAAGCCAGTGGGAAGTTATCCAGAACATACAGGAACAAACTAATAAAGTAATGATTAGGCAGAGAAAAACATATAATGTGGCACCCTGTAGAATACCAAAGGCAACTGAAATATGTATGGGAACTTGTAGAGACCAATGTGTATGATTTCACAGGTATGGACACTTGCGCATGGCCACTGGCCACAGTTATCCTCCTGAATGCTACCTATGGACAATGGCATGGACACTTGGTACTTAATGGGCAAAAGATCTTGGCAAGTTTTACTAGATCATAGAATCTTGACAGATGGGGTTTTGTTTGTTTTTTGAACTGGTAAGGAAAATGGCACTATCTGGAAAGTAATGTTTTGGCCTCTTCCATTTTGCCTCCTGTCATCACTCTTGTAGAGTAAAGTAATGCATAATGCGGAAGCATTTCCAGTGGCCTCCATGTAATAGTTACAATGTTTGAATTAGGCCCAAATTATGTGATGTAAGGGAGAAATTGGTCTCAAAGAGTGATGGTGTATTTGGTGAGAGATGGGCTTGACGTTCTGAAGCAGAGCCGGACTGTAATGGCTATTATAGCCCAATAGTTAATAACAGTTGGTGTGGTGGGAAATGAAATACAGTAGCTGATGTGTAAGCATGCTGTATGATCTCAGTTTCTGTATGGGAATTAAGTATCCAGATCACTTGTGTACTGGCTTTTCCTAAATCATTATGCATCTTCTGTTATGGAGAGAGATTTACTGGTCCCTTCAGAGGCAGAAAGCTCCCAAGGGACAAATATGCCCTACAAATACTGATTAATGGAAATGTGTGTTTAACTCAAGTGATAGAGACCTGGTTCTTGGATATAGAAGCTCTTGAGCTCCAAGTTTTTCAACTAGCCTTGACCACTAATCATTTTAGGCATATCCCCCCACCCCCATTTTCACAAAATATCCTTTAAAAAGTAGCCTTTGGCAAATTTCCATTAGCAGTCTTTCATTCAGAGCACCATGTCCTGCTGAGACACATATTCTGTGTTATGGCATGTTATGTTACTATTTATTTATGTGTCGCTTTTTGGCTGAAGGCACACTAGATCTGACTACCTCTGCTAAAATGTCAACTTAAATAAAAGTCAGTTTACACAAAAGTAAAAAATAAAGGTGATTAGCACCATAAGCAATTACATAAGAAAAAATAAAGTAAACAGCAGCCAACCATCATGCATGCTATATCTAATATCCCTCCACTGGTGGAGACATAATGCACCAAACGAGGAAGCTATGTGACAGCACGGGGCCCATGACAATCACCTCTCATTCTTCTCACATGTTGCACATCCAGGATGGTTACAAACATGGAGAATTGCAGGTGGATGGCAGTGGGGGATGTCACAATGGGAATAAACCAGTAAGAGGATCTATGGAGGAAATGTACAGTGATCCAAAGAACAGGAAGGAGTAAGGGAGGGCTGTGTGAGAAGGAATTGCATTTGAGGTAGACTATACCTTCACATCCACGTTCAATCTGCCCACTGCGGTGTAGAGCATCATTAATTAGATCTGGCAGACGCCCGTTCAAGTCCACTGATGCTAGGCAGCCCTGAAACCCATCACGGGATGCCACCAACTTTGGGAGGTTACTGTACATTCCTTGAGCCAGGCCAGCAATGTAAAGATCACCTGGAGGGAAACAGGCAACAGGACAAGGAGGAAAAGACAAAGAGAGTCAAATGGCCATGCCTTCTAGAGATATATTGTGTCCAGTACTTCCACAGATATCATAGAGTCATAGGGTTGGAAAGGGCCTACAAGACCATCGAGTCCAACCCCCTGCTCAACGCAGGAAGCCTGATTCCCAGGCGGTCTCCCATCCAAGTTCTAACCAGGGCTGACCCTGCTTAGCTTTGTAAGATTCATTTCTGTAACAAGAAGGCAGATGATACCAACAGGAAAGAATACTATGCAGTATAACCAGCAGTCAATTAGAGAAATAGGGAGCTATTTTATTGAATTATATGTCAATGAAGGAAAATGCAGAATGAGAATCAACAACAACACCTTGTAATACATACCTACATTTATATACACGAAATACAACCTTTCCTTCTTTTTCTATACAGACAAATCCCTCCACATATTCAATAAATTCAGAAGCTAGCTCCATCCAGTACCAGAACCATGCACTGCCACCCTCCACAACAAATGCCTGTTGGATGCTTGTAAGGCATTTTTCACATGTACTGAAGTACCTGTGGAGAGCTTTTACACTTGAGGAGGGGCCCTGCCCAATCACACATACACAGTTTTAGCTGCATCTATGACATCGAAGGGGCCTATTGAAGGACACATATTGGTGAGGACAGAAAACTGAGCTGGATAGACAAGGAAAGTCTAATCCAATGTGGGAGTTCTAATATTCTAATATTCACTCTCTCTAAGGCCTGGCCTATACAAACAGATCACTACATGTTCAAACTCTTCTTGGACTGGATCCTTTCAGATGTCAGGTGGGAAAGCACATGATTCTGTGCTCTCCCATATAAAATCTCCCTGAAAACTTAGGGGTGTACGAACCCCACTCACCTTTCTGGTTTGGGGCATCCATGGGGGGTGGGGAGGCGATCCATCCCTCCCCCAGAATCCTCCCTGGCCGGCTCCGCTCCATGGCAAGTCCGCAAAGCTGCTGGCCAGGCCCATTCACAGCTGGACTTCTGTCCGCTGCCGGTCTGTGGCCGCAAATGGAGTGGGGAATAGCGGATACCATTTGCATCCCCGCTTTAGCAGTGATAGGCTACATAAATATTTACGTAGCCTATCACGGCAAAAAGCAGGGACGCAAATGGCGTCCACTATGCCATTTGCATCCCTGCTCTTTTTGTGATAGGCTATGTAAATATTTACGTAGACTATCATGGCTAAAGCGGGGACGCAAATGGCATCTGCTACACCCGACGCCATTTGCGGCCACAGACTGGGGCAGCGGACAGCAGAGAAGAGACCTGGACCGGCCGGCGGCAGGTAGAGTCTGTCCAGGAAGAATTTCATGGGGTGGCGGTGGGGAGTGGTCCGTTCTGCCACAGACTCGGGGGGGGGGGATTCTAAAGGATCTGGCCTCACTGGAGTCCATGGCAGAATTCTCCACTATCCCTATGAAAACTAGATGTCAGAGAAAAAGGTTCCTTCCTAGTCTTTTCATTGACGTGCTAGTATTCTAGGTGTAGAGTGTGAGCATGTGTTAGGGATGCTTCTGGAATACAATTTTGTGAATTCTGATCTGAAATTACCTAATCCACTTCTCTTGGACTAATGTGCAGATCAGAACCTCCTTATCCACTAATTTCCACAGTTTCTGAATGTTCTAGTGCAGTTCTTAGATCAAAAAATGTATTGAAAATGTTTAAAAATACATTATTTGGAGAGAAAAATATCTTTAAAAATTGGCATTTTGAGAAAAAAATGCATTTAGAAATGCACATTTCAGTACATATTTAAATGTATGATTTGTGCTGATTTAAAAATAATTGCAGAGGAATGCAAAAATGGGGTGGAATGTATGTATGAGTGAAAATATGCGAAAGTAATTGGTTTTCCTATGTAATGTTTGCATTCACCTAGTTGAAAAAGTTGTAATGTTTTTATATACTCATTAATTACATTGAAAACATGTGATTACAACTCAATAAAAATAATTGTTAAAAAAGTGGTATGGACTGGAAGTAGACTGATTCACGGCTGAACATCGGCCAGATTCCAGCCGAACGTCAGGGAAGACGTCCTGACTGTTAGAGCAATACGACAATGAAGGTGCTTTGCAGAAAGCCCAAGTTCTTTGTTGGGTCTTGATGATTCAGAAGGGAAAAATGGCTTTTCAGTTTCACATATTTACACTTGGTGACTAATAACTAGTGACCTAGTTGCTCTGAAGGCAAAGCATCTCTTTGAACAGGCTGTATTACTGGAGTACAGTTTGTGTGTTAATCATTTGAGGGTGGCTCAAATGGAGATGATGGGAAATAGCCATGAAATGACTGATGAAATAGCAATGTCATAAACAAGCAGCGTAAACACACAAGCACACACATGTACACACACTGCTACTCATTGCAGACATGTTGTAGTTTGTTGCAATTTTCCTACAGGATATCTGCTAAACCTAACAATTTGTGAGTAAAATTCAGCTGATGACTTCAATGGTACAATTACTGGAGGGTTCCCAGCCATTTAAACCAGGATTCTTGACTGAGGCTTCCCAGTAAGGTGCACTTATCTGCCACCAACAGAGAAAGACTGGGCCTATGTTTTATTGCTTATTTTGAAGAGAAGAAAGGTCTTCTCTTCTCAGATCTTCCTTGATTTTCTTCTTCCACTCTAAGGTTCTGTTATTCTTGCCAACAATAGAATTGATCCCATTCCTTCCGAAGCCTCCCAACAACAGATGGTTGCAGAATCAATGCCAGGTGCACAATTTTCTCCAGAGGCCCTACCAAAGGTCATGGAGTCCTGAATTCAAGAGATAAAGGTAGTAACTGGGAATCTCTTCCTTCCTGAATTGTTCAAATTCTTTGTTTCTCTTGCTTGTTGTTAAACTATTTCAAGCAGATATTGATGGAATTCATTCCACACACACACACCCCGTCAGTTGGCAAAATGGATATGACAGAGAAGAGAGTGATCAAAACTGGACATGGAGGTGTCCCTGTGATTTCTTAGCATCGTTAAGAATTTGTATAAAGAGTCTTAGCTCCTAAATTATTGACCTCAACAAACCAAATTTGTTTCTTGGCTCTAATTATGTGGTATGTCCTTCCCAGAGAAATGTGTCAGGGCCTGACGCTGTATTAATTTCAACATCAAGCCATGGTCTAGGGATGGGTGATAAATTTGCTCTGTTGATGTTTTTTAATGGATTTACCCAATTTGTACCTCCAAGACATGGACCTGAATGCAATTTGTGGTTGGAAATCCATACATTTCTGAGCTTGCAATGCAGTCCATGAAAGAAAACAAAAAAATGTGTTAGACAACATGTACACATTTGAAAAATGCGCAAAGAAAATCATGTACAGTTCTAAAATGTGCACAAACATACTTTTGTCAGTGGATGCCTGCATACAAAAATGTATGTAACATGTCCTGACTGTTAGAGCAATACAACAATGAAACCATTACCTAGGGAGGTAGTGGGCTCTCCCATACTGGGACCATTCAAGATGAAGCTGGACAGCCATCTGTCAGGGATGCTTTGACTTGATTCCTGCGTTGAGCAGGGGGTTGGACTCAATGATCTTATAGGCCCCTTCCGGCCCTACTCTTCTATGATTCACCTATTCCTGGTTTGTTTGTGTGTGCGTTTTATTTTCCTGTGGTGGAACATTCAATCATGTAATTCCCAACCTGCAATCTGCAGTGGTACCATATGAGAAGTAAGGCTGGGTATGAAATTTGTTCAGTTTGCATTTTAATGTGAACTTACCAAAAAAATTACTTCCCAAACCTACTTCCAAACCAGAATGCAGTGATATGGCAATACTCACATTTTCCCAAATTTTGCAATGCAGTTTGTGAATCAAGACAAGCACACAACAATGTGTGCAACAGGGAAAAGTGCACACAAAAATGTGCATGTTAGGGGAAAGTGCACAGAAAACTGCATTCTATTAGGGGAAAATGCTGCCCCCAAAATGTGTATCCTTAGGAAAGTGCACAAAAGTTATGATTTTTTTGTGCGATCTTAAAAACATCTGCAAACTGATGTAGAAATGGGATGGAACAAAGTGAATGTAGGAAAAATAAAAAACCGAGCAGAACTGAACTTCACAGTTTCATCCATCACTAATGATAAGTTGGCTGTCTGGGCTAGGGATGTACGGACTACGTAAACTCTGCTCTGTCTGTGTTTCGCAGATTGTCAGACACCATTTGTTCCATCGTCTGCTCACAGACGGATGCGAATATCTTTTTCATCATGAAGAAAAATATGCAAATAATTATATGAGAGGTTTCTTAACAATTTACATAATTTACTTTAGTACATAACCTTTAGTGTATTATGCCCTATTCCATTCAACTTTTCCTCAGCAGAACCTTGTATAATTTCCTACAAATAAACATGTGTAAATTTTGGGAAAGTAAAAAAAAAAAAATCATCTGAAAGTCTACAGACTCCAAGCAGCCTGAGGGAAGCGCTCCACAGCAGGTTCCCCAGGTCAGATTCTTAGAAATCCAAGCTCATTTTAGTCCATATCGAATTTCTCTAGCATCCCTAGTTTGTGCTGGACCTACATTGGTTCATGCATGCATATTCATCAGTCACTGTGATAACTTATGTATGCGAAGCAACCATCACAGACTCATGATCAGAAATGGGATTTTTGTATAAACAAAAACAATATTTTTCACCGGACAGTTCCGTAACTGGACAGTTACGGACATGTGAAAAGTGGCTTATAAATCTTTAAAATAAAATAAATATAAATATATGAACTTCCTCACCCCCGTATTGTCCACTCCTCCTGGCATCTAGGTCTTAGATGGAGGAGGTCTTTCCCAAACCTGATACCTATGATATTTTTAACTGGAAATTCCAAGGATTGAACCTGGGGCATTTTGTATGCCTACTGTTTCCCCACTTTCAGGTAAGAGATTTCAAGTGATAAGTTATGTAGTGAAAAGACATGAAGTGATGAGCATGCATAGGTGAATCAGCCCTAAATTTATCACTCACATCCAGTTACTTACCCTTAAGGTCAAGGTTTTTGGCACCGTTGATAACCTGAGTTACAATCCTGGTATCCACTTTTAGGCTGTGGGTATTGCTGTTGTCTCGGGTGATGACTACATTGTGCCACTGGTTGTCATTCAGTGGCCGATCACTATTGCCCTTGATGACATTAGGTCCATTGCCAAGATCAAACACATAATGTATATACCTGTAAATGACACAAGTACCTGCTCAGAAGAAAGTTCAGCATGAAAATGAATAACTGGCCAAGATGCAGCAAATGCCAAATAATTGCAACAGACTATTCTAATTTTCTAATTAAAATGTCAAGTTGTAAGCAGCTTGATCCAGGACAAAATGTGTAAAGTTACTGGGTTGTATCCAATGTTAGTCTACCTAGAGTAGACCCACTGAAATGAATGGGGCTTGCTAGACTAACATTGGATACAACCCATTGCTTCTATGTTGTCCAAGTTACTTTCTCAAGAAGAAAGAGTAAGAAGAATGGGAAAGTAAAACCAGATTAGCAAATGCATGATTGCACACATGGGCTGACCAACAACTCCCAGAGTCAATGTAAAATTTCACTCACCCCTTGACCAGTTCTACTGCAATGAAATCATTTCCATCCCCACTGTTGAAAAGGATGAAGCCATCAGCAGAGGTTGTCTTGAACTGGAAGAAGAGATGCATGGAGGTGTAGGCCTGCAAGGTTGCTAAGCTCAGGTAGCTACTCTTGGTCTTGAAGGTGACGGGATCAGCAATGATGTTACGGAGTCCAAAGCGGGCTTTCAGTTCACAGTAGTCAATGTCGCCATTCTTACATAAGTCAATGTAGAGAAGACCATTGAACATGAGGCTCTGGAGGTGGCCAATGAAGCTGGAGGGAATGACAGAGATGTAACGCTTCTCTGTCATTATCCCAGTCTCAATGTTGTGGAACTCCAAACGGGTGTGGTCACCAACCATCGTACCTAAGGATCAGAAGACAATAAAGCTGATGAAAGTTCTACAGCTAATGGGATTGGTAATATGGTTTGCCTTCAAGGTATTACCATCTATTAGGTTTCTGTTACTAGAGCTGAGAGTTTCAGTCCATTCTCTTAGGTGGGTTCATCAAAAACACCAGAAAGCAATGGAGGCAAAAAGCCACACCAGACTTTCTCTCTAGTCCAGGAGATGCAAGATAAAGTCCCACAGCATGTCGGCAAAACCTCCTTCCCAACATGGAGGAAACATGTTGGAAGATAGTGTGCCTGTTAGTGCTGCCAGCGATTATCTTGTCCTTTGCTCTTGGGAAAACGGTTTTGAGAAATGGAGGGTAGTCCTGAGCGTTGGGAAACTGTGGAGTTGGGTGCCTCTCTTGCACAGTCCACACTGGGTGGGAAAGGCATCCCCTCTAGCTTATCCTAATAAAATCAGTGCAAGCCAAGTGGAAAAGGACTGAATCGAGGAAGCTTAAAAGAGCAAATAATCTCATCAGCATCCCATTCATCAACTGGCATCATTCACAGTAAGTACCAGAACACTATTCTGGTGAGAGACACTATTTTGAATAAACACACAAAAATCAAGGTTATAAATGAAAATGGGCTATATATGATGAAAGTCCCAATGCGCAAAGCAAAAATAATGCACAGTTTCATCACCCTCAACGAATCATCCACAATACCCATCTCTACATCCTTTACAAAATATATGTGCTTAACAACAATTCAGCTAATTCCTTTGCATCAGTAAATCTTAGTGTAGGTTTGGCTGTCATAATCTACTGTGCATTACCTGAGCTGATGCATCACAGTGTATGCTGTGTGTTGCTATCAAGCTTTTAAAAATAACATCCCTTAAATCCCAATAACATCAAACAAAAATAAGCCTAAGGTAGTGCTTAGGAAAAGCTAACTAACATCACAGTATGGTACTAAACATGCTATAGACCAAGGCTGCACATAGGCCAAATCTGGCATGCCCAGGGTCCCAGTCTGGCACTCCAGGGTTCACCAGGTGGCACACCCCTTCCCCCTGGCCCCACCTCCAACTGCTGATTGGTGGTTTTCCAGCTTTTGGGCAGCTTTCTCCCCCATTCTAAAAAGTTGAAATGCGTCACGTAAAGCTTAGTTACTGGCAGTAAGAGTTTTAAGCTAAATTATGCTGGTATTTTATTATGCGAGATTCCTGAAATTGAATTCAGCCCCTGGACTGACAGAGGTTCGACACCCCTGCTTTAGACCATAAGTATTTCATCCTAAGTACAGCTGAACAAAAATGTAATACGACATCATCCCTGCACCTGGTGCCCTCCAGACGTTCTGAACTACAGCTCCCAGCATTCCTGACCATTGGCCATGTTGGCTGGGGCTGATGGGAGTTGAAGTCCAAAAGGTTTGGAGGACAACGATTTGGGGATGGCTGTAATAGGATATTCTGCTCACAACCTGTAACATGGAGTAACAGTCTCTTTCCAGATGTAGCTTTTCTCCATGAACTTAGGACCTTCCTATTTTTAGAACGTGGGAACTGACACAGCTAGGGACATGTTACTGCATAAATCGCAACTGTACAATGATAACATTTCTCTTGGAAAGGCTCAGTGGATAAAATTATCCCCACCTGCAAAGTCCAAATAACCATCATATTTAAGTGCTGGAAAACAATATCATTCCCAGCCAGATCGGGTAGTAGCCCTTAGTGATTTGATTAGTTTTTTTTATTTATTTTTGGCTTTACTATGCTGTTGCTATCTCATTTCCCCTGTACCATGCAGGGGAAGTGAAGGATGTATGAGTATTCTGTTTGGGGAGCGAAAACTCGATGGATTATTCTGACTTGGCCCTGGCAGGTTTCATTCCTCCCCCCTCCCCGCTGGCAACAACTCGATCTGTAGTGAGTTGATCCAGTACACGGATTCTACTTTTGTTTTAATGGCAGCTGTCAAGAATGGGTTAATAGGGTAGGAGCCATGAGGGCCTTTGGGGCAGCCAGGTATGCAGCAGCCACCTGGAGGTTGATTGTTTTTTGGCCATTTCTCAGCCCGGCAGCTCAAGGCCACGGTTTGCTCTGGCTAGTTGGGAACATGATAACAGCCTAGGGATGGCGGAGAATTCCGCCACGGACTCCAATGAGGCCAGATTCTAAGAATCCGCCCCCCCCCCCGGAGTCCACGGAGGAATGAAAGACTCACCTGTGCCACCCGGGTGAATCTGCGCCAGACAGATCCTACCTGCCGCTGGCCATCCATTGCCATCCGCTGCCGTCCGCTGCCGCCTGTCTTCGGATGCAAATGGCATCCCTGCCTTTTGCCGTGATAGGCTATGTAAAGATTTACGTAGCCTATCACGGCAAAATGCTGGGACACAAATGGTGTCCACTACGCTGGACGCCATTTGCGGCCGCAGACCAGCTGTGGCTGGAAGTCCGGCAGTGGCTGGAGCCGGCCGGCAGCTCCACGGACTAGCCGTGGAGCGGAGCCAGCCGGGGAGGATTCCGAGGGAGGACCGGATTGCCTCCCCCACCCCCTGCAGACCCACGGGTGGACAAGGGTGAGTACAATCCATACACCCCTATCACAGCCATGCCTGGTGGGAAGATGGAACATCTTTGGAGGGTGGAGTGGGGTGTCCTGGGACTGGGCTGGGGTTGGGTACTTCAAATCTGCCTGGAGTTGCTGGGGCTGGGTAATAAAAAGATGGCTAAAGAAGGGGCGGATGTCTCTTCTTGGCCCTGACGGTACTAGGGTGTGCTGCTGGTTGATAGCTATCCTGGGAGGCCCATACTTTGGTATGTATAGGATAGACTAGCTAGCCTAGCTTTATTGTTTTGCTCTTGGGAGTGTGTGCCTTGGTGTTTTGGCCTCTCTGGTTTTGTTTAGAGTTTTGAACCTTGCTTGTAATTTCCTGTACAACCTACCACCTGTCCTCTGTTCCTTCCTCTTTGCCCCTTTCTCCCTTAATAAACTTTCATCCAACTTTCAGTTGGTGTGGTCTTCTGAATAACTTCAGTGCTAAATGCAGTGCCTATTGGCCTGGAAGGGAGCTACTGGGTTAATTCTGGGGAAATTTGTGGCCAAGTTAGGCCTGGCCTACCTTGCAGGTTTGTTGGGGTGAAACCAGTAGTTCTTCACAGCAGCAATTTGGGCAAATTGGATTTGGGGGGGGCGTGAATCTGGAAACTTGCACAAATGGAGTAATTAAAAAAAAATATCCCCCGGTCTTTTGCAAGTGCACAAGAGTGTAAATTCAGCTGTCTGGATTTGTGTAGTCTTGCCTTGTAAATTTCCTTGTATGTTTCAACTGTCAACGGGCCCACCCATGGAGTAGGTAAAATACAAAGAAATTGACAAGGCGAGACTGCATATAGGCTAATGCACACACAGTTGTGAAGGACTGGGCGGCGGGGGGGGGGGAAGTAATAGTAAGACAAAGGAGGAACCCATTTGTGCAATCCAGAAGCTCCAAAAAAGACAAAAACATGCAAATGAAGTATGCGCACCAAAGCGGTGGGGGGTCAATACCCCACTTGGCAATGTAATCATCTCACTATTAAGTGCTGAACTGACACTTGCCAGTGTCCTCCTCCCTTTCAATACTTCCCCAGATCTCCATCAAGTCAAGGAAGAGGAATTATTGGCTCCCCCCACCCTTTGTGTGGCTCTTCCTCAGAGTAGTTACTCCCGTTGCATAGATTTCCCCTCCATATAGTTCCCAGCAGTTCCATCAGTGGAATGATACCATTGGATTCAACCCATTGGGATACTAAGAGATTTGGGATATATGACTTCAGGAAGGCAATGAAAGACACACATATCTTTTTCTTTTTTAAAAAAGGAACGATTATTACCTGCTATCAAGGGTCAGCGTGTAGCGTACCAGTTAGAGGGTGGACTTGGGCTAAAGAGGTCCAGGTTCATATCTGGATGACCTTGGACCAGTGACTACTTCTCAGCCTAATCTACCATTCAAGGTTGTTGTAAGGGTAAAATGAGGTACCGTATTCTGAGCTCCTTGGAGGAAGGGTGAGAAATAAATGAATGGCCTTCCATGCCATTCTTCAATGGCCTGTCTAAGGTTTTGCAGTGTGCCATGGCCCATGTGCCATGTCAGGATGTGGGACAGGGACTGAATGTTCAGTGACACCAGCCACATCCTACAGCTTGAGCTCTAGCAAACTTATCACTTTACCGAATCAGGTCGTCCCCTTGCAAACTATTCAGAAACACTTTAGAAATAAATTGCCCTGCTTCACCATCTGAGGATTATCAATTAAATTGTCAAGGGCGAGGGGAGCAGGAGAGGGAATGGAGGGGGAAGAAAAATGAGGACATAGTCATAAAAATGATAATGTGCTCGAGAGTCATCCTGCTGCTTTGCACAAGGAGAAATAGCTTTACCCTACTGTCTGATGTTATTTTGGTTATCATTTGGTTCTGCTCAGTGATGTGGCAGGGGGTAAGGCAGAAGAAGGCAATGGATAAAACAGCCTCATTAACTTCAAACAGCAAATTACCTCTCCAGTTGGGCATGGCATGTCTCTGTGCTGGTCCTTAATTATTTCCTTCCAGAAAAAGCTCTAATTAAATTACTTCTACCACCTTCACCCAAACACACACTTATAAAGCTATACAGTTCTCATTTTTACATACACACCTGTTTACATGTCTATTAATTAATAGTCATACAGATGATCTCCATGTCAGATAGGTGTTTATTTATATCCTCATAGGCACGGATATATATAGTGCGTTCTAATAAGTAAGAGTAATTTAATGTGGGTTAGGATTTCACATTTGGGTTTATAAACTTAGTGTCATGAAGAATGGGCGATGAATTGGCTTCTCTCTTCGCCCCTCCCCTGAGTGCACAGCAAGCCAAGGAGGAGTTGTTGCAGCGTTAATGCAGTGTGTGCCATCCAGTGGCTGTGCCTCCAAACTGCATCCCACACAATACTGATAGACTTTCCCAAAGAGGCATAATCAGGCATTAAGGGAGCAGCCCTATGCATGTTTAGACAGAAAAAAAGTCCTACAACTCCCAGCATTCCCCAGCCAGCCATGCTAGCTGGGGAATGCTGGGAGTCATCAGACTGTGTTCTGTCTAAACATGCATAGGATTGAGCCCTAACTCTGGAATCCTAAACGTGCTTACCAGAGAGTAGTAAACATGCATAGGAGTGTGTTGTCAGTTGCTTGTAAAGGAAGGGCTTTTCCTCTTGGTGTATTTATGTTGTATTTCCTTGAAACTTGTCCACATCTCACATATACACAGATCAATTTCTCCTCCAGGTTCCCTTGGGAGATCTGTTCTCTATGGACCACTAAATTTGTGGGTAAAAATGCACCTTGATTGCAAATATATAACATTTTGAGTGGGTCAAAAATCGGAGAGTTTGAAATAGCGATGTAAGAACTCACCCTAGTTCGGGTTCTACAGGCACTTGCCAAAGCAGCACCCCTGCTTGCATCCCCCCGAACCTGCGCTCAAGCCACCCACGAGTTCGGTGAATTCCCCAGTGCTCACCGCAAACCCAAGCCACCGCGAAAGAGGAAGTTCTAAAAATGCGCATATTCAAATATGCGCAGTTTGGAGCTGGGAAAGCTAAATAAGTGCAGTATTAGAGGGATTATACCTGTAATATTGCACATATTTAGCTTTCCCAGCTCCAAACTGCACATATTTGAATATGCGCATTTTTTTAACTTCCTTTTTTATACAGAAATCAAAGGCGCAAAAATGGCAGTGCTCACTGAATGGGTTCGTGGTGAGTACTGGGGAGTGTGAGTGGGGGGCGAACATGGACAGCATCTCGGCAGGTGCAGTTCGGGGGTTGCTGGCGGGGGTCGCTCGACGAATTTCCAAACCGTGCTTGCAACGTCCCTAGTTTGAAATGATAGGGTGGCTATTTACAGAATGACACGTGCATACACACAACTGCATTTCCATTTTCAACTCTCTCTGCATAGCATCAGCCCTTCCTCTAGGCTAATGGAATGCAGAGCATCTTTGCAAACAGACCTTGGAATTTTTGCAAGTTTATCTTCCAAATCCTTTCAGGATGACAGAAAAACTCCCTGTATAGAGCATGATCCAATAGTTACACATCCTGAGCCCCATCCCTGCCCCAAGAAAGGTCAGAGAGGATTACAGGACATGACTAAGAAGTCTGAATTGCAAGGGAACAATGTGCTGCCATCGCAGAAAGCTGCTAGTGGCTGCATTGCCTCTATGCAGTCTTCCACATATTCCACATCAATGAAGCATCATGAACGTAAGCGGAGAATCTTGGTACTCTCCCATATCCCCCTCTTCTCAGTCTGCACCTTTAATACGTCCTTGGAATTAGTCCAAAACTTTGGCCTGATTCAGATGCTTACGCAGGCTAATGACTTTGCTGTTTGCTCCTCAGTGAGCAGACGGGTGCATCCCTATCTCTAAGCTCATATTGTCCATGTGATTCAGGATCTTCATGTCCCCTCTTGGCTATGGGAATGACTTACACAATTCAAGCTTCTTGTGTTACACAATACATTTTGAGTACAGTGGACTGGGCATGCACACCTACTGCTCCACCATTGGAACAGGATCTTTTACGCAGGTAAGCATCTGGACTCAGGCTTTTGTCCTAGTTACTGGAAGAACAGGCAAAAGTCTTGACATTATAAATAAGAAGCAGCTTGAACCGAGACATGAAACATGTGTGACAAAACAAGAAAGTGGAGAAGATCCATTCACTCACCTTCAGCAACGTCATCATCCACTGTCAGCTTGAGACTCTTTCCTCGGCGTACCACCCGGACTGTGTGCCACTCATTGTCATTGAGTTTCTGCCCGGCATAAAGGGTCTCCGGTCCTTTACCTGGGGGCAGTGGCAAGTACAAGCAAGGGTTTAATCCTGGTCCTATGCACAGCAAAGCTTGCCTGGCTGGACGAGTCACCAAAATCACCTTGGTGTGATGATGTAGAAGCTAATTCATGGGAAGTGGGTGCAATGGTAACTGGCTGAGCCCCAAATACATTTGTACACCTGGCCCAATTAAAATGGGATGAGAATGACTCTTCCCTTCTCCCTAAGATATGCCTGTCTTTTCTTGGTCTGGAAGACACATATAGTTTAAGAGGAAGACTAAATGTTTACTCGTATTTCATGTCAACAAACTCCACTGAGGTGCTAAAGGATCATAAAGACTGGCTAGTCTGGAGGAAACTGAACTGACAATGCTTCTGTTATAGGGTGACTCTTTCATTGCTCCTAATTATCATACACACCAGGTTGCTTTCAGCAAACATGTCTCCAAGAAAGGCCAAGCATAAACCAGCCCGTAGCAATCCCAGCAGTGCCCTTATACCTGGCTACAGATATAATCACCATTTCAAACTCCTCCCTTTCCTTTGTTAATCAGGACTTTTTAGGAGCTTTCCTTTCCATGTAATGAAATATCAAGAACAGCTCCTCTGGTAGACAATGCTCCTGAAGGCAAAGCCAGCCATGCAACTCTTTCTGGCTCTGCAGTCCCAATAAATGCGAATTCAGAGCCCTTGCACATGGTTCAACTTCAAGGTGTGCATAAAATACTCCAGACCACAAAGCTGTAAATGAGTTTCATAATGCCCAAGCAGCATCAACAGAGGTTAAACAAAATACAAAAACAAAAAGACGGAACTACAGGTAAACTGGAGGAAAGGCCTGATTCTAACATAAAGCTGCATCCCAACATGGCAGTGGATTGTGCTTCAATGTTGGCTCCAAGTAAAGTGGCATTCTTGTCCAAACAGTTATCTGGGATAGTAGGATGAGAGTAGCACTGCCAACCAAATGCCAAGAGCTAGCTCAAGATGGATGGCTTCCTGACATCGTGTGTCTCGAATAGAGTTCAAAGTGGAAGATTCCCATTCATAGAAATATCTTCAGAATAAACTGTGTTGTTCATGAAGCAAATGTCTTAGCTTTGGAGCAGCTTCAGTGGATCATTATACAACTTATGAGAATGGTAAAGGGCAAGATTCTTTCCCATGATGAAACATCTACTTCATGACATTGTGCTATCAGTGAAAAAGATAGACAAAGAGATTGAATCTTTCTCCTTGTGTGTGTTTTAAAGACATGGAAATAATTTGTTTGACAAAGGTATCTTCAGACTCCTCCATTTCTGTTGCAGCCATCGATTCCCAATCTGTGAAATAACTTTTTAAAAATTGTTTTAAGTGTAAGTTCCCTTGAGGTCCTATTTGAGCTGAAAGGTGACTCATAGATTTATAAATAAATAAGATAGCGATCCTATAGTCCCTGGGCGAGTGTCCCAGGGACCATAGGATTGTTCAGATTCCCCCTCTCAAAGTCAGAGACAACACTCCAACTTCAGAAGGTGGGAGCTGAAGATCTGACCCCCCTCCCCCAATCCCTTGCAGTCAGTGCAGAAAAAACCACACTGGCTGCACTCCAAAGTTGGAAAAGCAACCTCAGAGGAGGAGAAGGAAGAGACTGGAGAGGCCAGGATACAAGTTATCCTGAGCCTCTTCCAGCCTCCTTCCCTCCCCACCCCTGGAGTGCTCTAATCTAGTGAAATCTGCAAGCCCATCTAGCAAAAAGCCCATCTAGTGAAATCTGCAAGAGGGCGGGGAGGATGGGGAGGTGAAGATTGCCTCCACCACTCCTCCTACCCTGCATTGGATGATTGGATGCCTCCAAGTTCAGGGACTTCTGATCACTGAGAGTGCAATTGATAGGATTCCACCCTAGGATATCTTAAGGCATCCTTTTTTCTGTTACTGATGCTGCTGGATTGTTCTATTATGCATTTTGTGCTTTTTAAAACAATGGTTTTATTGTTTTATTGGTGTTAATGTATTTTGCAAGCTGGCTGCAGGGTCCTTTGGAACTGAAAGCAATGAATATCACCTCTCAGAGACAAATGAATAAAAAACATGCTTATATTCTGAAGTCCGTGGAATCATTGTGACCCCTTCAATTAGGATGAACAAGAGCAGAGTGTGGTTGTCTTCACTGTGAAAGAACCATAGGTCTCGCAACAAGTTTTTACTTCAGTTTCAGCACAGGGGACATATTCCTTACAAAAATGTAATCGATCTGGCACTTCAGTGACCATAGTCATTTTCAGTATACCATAGAAAGTGTACTGCTACTCTAGATAGGACTGTGCACAACAGCCTGAGAAGAACCATGCTGGATCAGACCAAAGGCCTATTTAGTCCAGCATTCTGTTTCCACAGTAACCAACTTGGGAAGCCCACAAGCTGGATATGAGTGCAATAGCACCCTCCCACTCATGTTTCCCAACAACTGGTATTGAGAGGCATACTTCCTGTGATACTGGAGGGAATACATAGCCACTGTGACTAGTAGCCATGGATAGCCATATCATCCATATGTTTTTATGATGGTGCCAGATGGATAAAAGGAGGAGGGTATGGGGTGTTTACCATGATTTTGCTGTGTTCAGCCAGCTCTGCCTTTCAGATGAGACATGAAACAGTGTGCAGAGTGAGTAGTCTAACTTTGATGAGCAACAGCAGGCCAACGTTCAACAAAATACATAAAAATTAAATTTAAAAATAGTGTATCAATGGACAGTTGCACCTTGGCGATGTTCAAATGATCCCAGAATCTTTCTTTCATGATGTCAGACATCTAACCACCAGCTGTTAGGTAATGAATTAGGCTTGTGCTCTCAAAGATACTGGGGCAGAGAGATGGGGGGATAAATATGCTATTAGTACTTCCTCACTTTCTAGAGCATAACTGTATTCAAAACAAGAGAAATTCAGAGATTCAAAAGTAATTGCCCTGGGGTGAGGGAGAAGAGAGAGGGATTATTCTGTCTTCAAAGGCTTTTCAGCTATTTGTGGAATATGCCTGCAAAGAGATGACTTTAAATCATTTTAGATTTATTCATCACTTCTTTCTTCTTTATTACCAGGCTTTGTTGTTCTGTTTTGCTTTAGCGGCTGTTGTTTTTGCTACTTGGGAGACATCTGTGGCAGGAAGAGAGTTGTTTTTCATCTGTGATCACCTGCAGAAGTTCCTGCTCAACATCACCTTTCTCAGTGTTACATCACAAACGTTGCCAAGGCAACAAAGTGTAATGGAATAGGCAGAAGTAGCAGCCAGTGCTGGTGGACTGTCCAAAAATAATTTTTAAAAATCACATAATGATGAAGCTGCTTCCCCACTCCACCTATAGGTAGATATCTGGCATTAAGCAATGAGGGGAGGGAAAGAAAAAGCAACGAGAGGCACCGTGGAAGCTGAACTGCTGGAAACACTTTCTATTTTAAAATGTTTTTGATGAGATGGCAGCTGGTTGTTAAGCAATTTTTTTGTTCATTGCTTAATTTTTATGACCAAGTATAAATAAGAGGCAGGAAGATTAGCATACAGCAAAATGTAGAAGAACAGGAATTATGCCTTAGCCAGAGATTAACTAGTAAGGTGCTAGAACATTACTGTTCTTGTTGCTATTGTTGCTGGAGAAGCTGATACTTCAGCTTTGGGAAGATTAAGTTCCTCCTTGATATGGCCTCCTAGATTGCTACAGAGGGGCCTGTGACCCCCATGTCCAACCAGAAGAAGGAAAGGCAGTAAACCTGTTGGCTGGCTGCTCTCAGCAAAGGTACTGCTGAATGCAATCTCAGTGCAGAGTGTCTCTGAGCCTATAGTTAGATAGGGATAGTGTGTCATGGGGCTTAGCAAAGAGCTTAGATTGTTACGAGAAAACCAAATTTAGTGTGTGCATTTAGATATATAGACTGTCCTATCCTGAAGACTCGGGGCAGCTAACAAAGCCAACATCACCAAGCAGAATAAGATTTCAAGTTGTTTTTATGCTGAGTGGCAGGCAACTGCAAAGAAATCCATCCTCTTTCTCTCTATAGATGTAAGATTACTTGTATGGGGATCACTAGCTGGGAAAGTAGAAGCAAATATATTGATAGATGGATGGATGGATGGATGGATGGATGGAAGGATGGATGGATGGATACCACCCTTCATCAACAAGGGATTCCATGGCAGTGATTTGCACCCAGTCTTCTTTTCCCCAACCTCCACAAGTCCATACTACAATTTCAGTTGCTCAAACTAGTGGTGCCTTTTGGATGAAATTCTAAGTAGTTTGCCAGCTGGCAAAATTCCTAGTGCGCTTGATGTTGAGTGTAAAGTGTGGGAGGGGTGATTGGGCATGGGCAAACAGGATCTAGCATGAAGGATGAAGGGAATGCAACCTCCAGACATCTACATGGATGCTTCAGAGCTCAAGAAATGCCCATAAAGGTGGAGCAAGAGTCAGAGATGGAATAAGGCTTGCAAAGCATAAGTGGCTGAAAGCAGCCATCTTATCTTACTAACAACTGTTAAGATATATCGGCCTCTTTAGTGGGGGCAAAGGAAGCATACTGATGTGGCTTTCCTCACTCTGTGCCTTGAAGTGAATGGGTGGATGCATGTATACACATATCCACTCACATGAATCAGTTTATTAATCTCTACTCTACAGATATGTCAGTGAAGCAATCATGGTGACTGAATATGATCTCTGAAAAAGCAGTTCCTTGAGGAGCATTGTAATACAAAAATGATCTATAATACATTGCCAGTCCATTAAGTCACCAGCCAAAGTAGCTTGTATAAACACACACACACACACACACACACACACACAAACACGTACGTTTTGCTCATATGCAGGTTCTAGATATTCCTTACCAACAAAGTTCTTGCAGCTCATGGAAGATCACAGAGGGCATTTCAATTCAAATGGGTCTCTTTAACCTTGGTCTTATTTTCCTTACCTTGGTGGTCTCTTGCAGGTCTTCCTTAGCGAGGTTCATTGCCACTTTATATAACAGCCAACACCTAGTATCCTATCCCCTACTACTTTCAATGTTTTATATCAAACCTGGTCCTTGCAGCAGAGTCAAAAAGTGAGATACCTGGTTTACCACGTGAAATTGTAATCTGGAAGTCTGTGGGAGACAGCTGGAACATAACTAGGGTTGTGCCAACCATTCACTGTGTTATTTGTCTGACCAGTAAAGCCACATTCTGGAAGTTAAGTATGTTTTTAAATTATTATTTAAAAGTTTTATATACTGTACTTCAACAAAGCTTTCAGGGTAGTTTAAAAAAAAGATAAAATGCAAAAACCTAAATAAAATGTAAGTTATAGCAAAATAATATATTAAAAAGCCTAGGAGAATAAAAATGTCTTTGCATAGGACTGAAAGGATAACGTTGGCACCAGGTAGGCCTCCCTCGGAAGAGAATTCCCTGAACACAGTGCCACCATGGAGAAGGTTCTCCATTTGGTCACAAACCTTAGCTGGTGGGGGCATCAGTAGGAGAACATCTGAAGAGGATCTCAATACATGGACAAGTTGGTATGAGAGCAGGTATTGAATGCTTATCACATTTGCAGATGACACAAAATTGGGTGGGATAGCTAACACCCTTTAAGATAGAAACAGAATTCAAAGTGATCTTGATAGGCTGCAGCGCTGGGCAGAAAACAACAGAATAAAATTGAATAGGGATAAATGCCAAGTTCTGCACCTAGGAAAAAGAAACCAAATGCACAGTTACAAGATAGGCAATACTATCCTCAACAATACTACAAGTGAGAAGGATCTTGGAATGGTTGTAGATCACAAGCTGAATATGAGCCAACAATGTGATGTGGCTGCAAAAAAGGCAAATGCTCTTTTAGGCTGCATTAATAGAAGTATAGCTTCCAAATCCCGGGAAGTAGTAGTTCCCCTCTACTCAGCAATAGTTAGGCCTCATCTGGAGTACTGTGTTCAGTTCTGGGCACCGCACTTTAAGAAGGATGCAGACAAGCTGGAGAGGGTTCAGAGGAGGGCAATGAAGATGATCAGGGGACTGGAAACAAAGCCCTATGAGGAGAGACTGAAAGAACTGGGCATGTTTAGCCTTGAGAAGAGAAAACTGAGGGGAGATAGGATAGCACTCTTCAAGTACTTGAAAAGTTGTCACAGAGAGGAAGGCCAGGATCTCTTCTTGATCATCCCAGAATGCAGGACACGGAATAATAGGCTCAAGTTACAGGAAGCCAGATTCTGGCTGAACATCAGGAGAAACTTCCTGACTGTTAGAGCAATACAACAATGGAGCCAATTCCCTAGGGAGGTGGTGGGCTCTCCCACACTGGAGGCATTCAAGATGAGGCTGGACAGCCATCTGTCAGGGATGCTCTGACTTAGATTCCTACACTGAGCAGGGGGTTGGACATGATGGTCTTATAGGTCCCTTCCAACCCTACAATTCTATGATTCTATGATTCTAATGTATACATCTTTGTACACTTTAAAACAAATTGGAGAACTGCATTGCAAAAGTCATGCAAAAACAAAAGCCTAATTGTTTTGTTTTGTGTATTCGTTCAGGATGTGTGGGTTGGTTCATATTAAAATGCGAACCAAACAAATTTCTCCTGCATCACCACCGATGACCTCATTCCACCACTGAACCATCACATTCTGCTTGGCAGCACCCATGACCAACCTGCCAGATTCTGCCAAGGTCTACTCTGTCTCCCTCTCCTAGCTCCACCCGCTGGGGAGAGTCTTTTAAAATAATCAGAAGTTTGGTCTAAACATTTTGAGTATCCAAACGTTCAAGGGGCACAAATCATGATGCTTCAGGGAATAAAATTACTTAATTCAGCCAACTAATAAATGAATATGCAAAAGTTACCCCTTCAGTGCGTCCTGGGGTTGTGCCATAGCCATGCCAATCTACTAAGACATGGGATAAAAGTGTGCAATTTGGCCAAGAATTGAAGTCTAGTTTATAGATGATTCGGTGTTTGTCTTACATTCTTCCTGCAGCATACTTACCAATTCATCAACTTAAAAAAAAGAAAAGAAAGAAAACTTCATTTCACTTTCACCTACTTGACTGATGCATTTCTCGGCTGCCCTTCCATCGCCACAATGTTCACATTAAACTGTCACTCTGGTGAACACCTGCAGGCCAGCATGCTCCGTGGATGGCCATTGGGATTTGCAGGCATATTTGTAATATTCTGGCATAGGTCATTAGTGGACTGACACAGTGCCAGATCTTTGAGACTGAAGCCCTGTCCAAATTGGGCTGTGGAAATCCATTAAAAGATGCGGAGTTGGCAATGTTAACTCCATTCAGGCATTTGCTTCAACATGCGAGGGATTAAACTGAGTAGGGGGATGGGGATGTGCAGGCTGGCATTGCCCCCATGTTCCCATGTGTACCAGTCTGTGCCTCCTGAGTCCCTGATGCCCCCACATTGAGCAGGGAGGTCTGAAGGGGTGTTCTATTCATGTTCACTTGAACACCAGTAGAACTGTCAGCATGATCAGGGGAACTGATAAAACAGGATCCCCGGTTGCTCAGAGCATTCTACTTGCATTCAAGGGAACACGAGTACCTTCAGACCTTGCTGTTCAACTAGGGATGTCAAGCGTGCTGATTTAGTCCAGGAAGCCAGCGAAATCCCCTGTGCCTGGACCCACGGACCCTGCTCAACAAACTCCAAGGAGCTGATGGGCCCAGCCAACAAGCAACCTGGAGCTCGGCAAGTGGCCGGGAACAGCCCGGACTTGTCACCATGTGCACCTCAAAAGCAAGAGCAACAGGGGCATGCATGGCAGCACCTTCTCCTCCTCCTGCCTGGTCGGCTGTCCTGTCCTTGTGAGCCAACCAGGCAGGACAGGGCTTCGGTCAGCGCCCCCGCCACTGGCCATCCCCTGCTCGCAAGGAGGAGACGGCTAGTGGTTGGGGCATGAACCATGCCAACTGCTCCTCCTGCCTGATTGGCTGTCCTTGAGAGATGAGCGGGCAGGATGGGGCCCCAGCCAGCGCCCCCGCTGCTAGCTGTCTCCTGCTCACAAGTAGGAGACAGCTAGTGGCTGGGGCATGCGCCGCATCTCCTCCTCCTCTTGCTTGGGTGATTCACAGTGCTTTTTGCATATAAGTCTATGTGCACACATAGACATATCTGCAAAAAGCACCATGAATCTGGAGTATATGGTCGATTCACAGCACTTTTTGCATATAAGCCTTTGTATGCACGTAGACGTATATGCAAAAAGTGCTGTGAATCGCCCATAAACACAGGATTCGCAGCGTTTTTGCATATAAGTCTATGTGCACATAGACTCCTGATCACCGTGTTTTTTAAAAACTTGGTGATCAGGATGGAGGCAGATGCTCAGTAGACAGGCCCAGGCAAGTTGCGGGCTGCTCACCAAGCCGGGAAGGGTGTCGAGACCAGGGACCAGCGAGCAGGGGCAGGGGCTGGGTGGACATCTGGAGAACCTGGACGGGGGTGGGTTCTCACATCCCTATGCTTAACACAGGTTGGGGACAGAGGGGGTGGGGTCTGGTGTACATGGGGTCATAGGAGGTTGGGCCAGCATGTGTAGCCCCACCCCCTACCCTGTTAAGCCCTCATGCATTAAAGCAAACACCTGAACAGGGCTAATGTTACCAACATTTTTGGAGGTGGAGTCTTACACTGGAATTCTACAACCCAGTCTGGCCAAGGTTACATTTTCAGACATTGGAGTAGATAGATACCAAAGTGCATCCTAGTCTTTGAAATGTATCCAGACTGCAGTTTTAAGAAAATAAATAATTCATGTCTTGAATGGCCATGATTCAGATCTGTATTGAGTGACAAAACCAGATTGTGTGTGGATATTTACCATGAAATAAGTGAGGAGAAAACAACACTTGATTGTGGGCAGAACAGTTGTGCAAATCCACCCTTATTTTTTCATACTTTTAGTACTACTTCCAATGGCACAATTTATTTAATAGTCTCTTTCAACAGGGAGGGGAAGGCACATTAGACATTTTAAGCTGCCAGTCCACAGGGGACAGAACATTTTTTTGTTTTCAAATTTAACTGAAAGCACCCTTAGAGATTTAATAATGAAGAAAGGAATAGTAACGATTGCCTAAATTACATCAGTGAACAGTAAAGAGCCTATTTCATTTTATGTTTTATAAGCATATGCCTTTTAACAGTGACACGTCCACCCCATAATACTTGTTACAGTATTACATTTTCTGTTTGTAACATTTACTTTAAAAATTGCCCAGATGTTCAGACCAGAGTAACACCTCCCTAAGTGAGTCCTTGAACAAATCATTAAGTATTAAGAACTATCAAACTGTACTTGATGGAAAAATGTCATGCTCTAATAACAGCTCAAATGGGGGCCAAGAGGTTTGCGGACAGGTGGATGTAATTTCAAAGTCGGGTACCAACTCCCAGTCTTCTGTAGAAACAATTACTGCCAAGATCACAGCATACATTGGATCTAAAATTTGCTCTTCTCCTTCTCCCTTCCCTCCATTTTATGCCACTGTCAATAACCCTCTTTGACACATGACAAAGATGTAACCCAGATGGAGGTTAGCAATTCGGTATGTATCACTGTCTCATACACTGTAGGTAACACAAAGGCAAACATATGACTTTGTTTAACAGAAAGGACACACCATAACTAATAAAATAAAGGCATACTTTTAAAAAATCTCAGTATTAGGGATGGGGGAGAAATCCACCATGGACCCCAATGAGGCCGGATTCCAAGAATCTGGCCCCATTGGGGCCCATGGCGGAACGGAGCACTCACCTCCACGCGGAATCCTTCCGGGTCGGATCCATCGCTGACTTGATCCTGCGGAGCCGGCCGCGTCACTGGCAAATGTCGATACAGCTGGCAGCCATTGCCGTGTTGTTTTGCTGTAAGTCAGATTCCGGACACAAATGGCATAGTGGGTGCCATTTGCAGCTGTAAAGCTGGTAGATTCGCTTAAATGCAGCCATGGCAATGGCTGCCGGCCATATCGACATTCGCCAGCGAAGCGGAGCTGGCGGCCGTACGGATGGCGGAGAATTTCTCCATGAATTTCCAGGAGGCCGAATGCCAATGCATTTGGCCCCCCGAAATTGGTGGTGAAATTCTCTGCCACCCCCCTGCCACCCGCCCCGGGATGGGACTTACCTCTGTCGAATGTCCCTCTCGGCGGCAGGTCCTGGCGACGTTTCGGCGGGGGCAGGGGCGGCGGCCAGTCTTCCGACCGGCTGCCGCCGCCGCCATTACAAAGTAAAGTAAAAAAAAAAAGACGCGATAGGCTACGTAACGATTTATGTAGCCTATCATGGCTGACTTTGAAAATCTAGCCGTGATAGGCTACGTAAATCATTACGTAGCCTATCACATTTTTTTTCAATTTACTTTTTTATTTCGTGGCCGGGGAGAGGGGCGCTCCCCCCCGGCCTGAATTTCGGTGGCGAGGGATGGGGCGCCTCCCCCCCGGCCTGAACTTTGGCCGGGAGGGACGGGGCACCTCCCCCCCAGCCTGAATTTTGGGGGGAGAAACAGAGCGCCTCCCCCCCACCAAACACAGCTGTGGGAACAGGTAAGGGACTTTCGTCCATCCTTAGGCGGCCGGCTCCACAGGATCAAGGTGGAGAGGAGCCAGCCTGGATGGATTCCGGGGGGGGGAGGAACAGATCGCCTCCCCCCCCCCCGCAGACCTTCCCCCCCGGAATGGGGTAAGTGATCCCTACTCAGTACCAAGCAAAAAGGACCAAATGCATTTGAGGCAGGCAAGGAGATGATATTTTATGCCACCAAATAAGAACATTAGCCTCAGAAAGTGCAGGGAATATGGTGGCCAAGATGCCAACTGCTGTTACAAGGCATGTTTGAGAATTTTGTTCCTGTTTTACAAATCATGCAAGGACGTCCTGTTTGCAACACTGAACGTGAAGGCAAGCAGAAGCACAGTTCTCAGGAATTTGTTTTGCAGTTTCCTGAACTTGCACTCATGTTCGGAAGTATATGCTTGCACAAGTGCACACTTCTGCAACTGTGCACCCCCCCAACCACATTTTCATGCCTTAGCCTATGGAGGTGGGGGGATGTACATTGGATGTACATTGGATGTACATATGGAAGTGGGGGGATGTACATTCTGGTGAGAGGAAATGCACACTTTTAAAAATGCACACTTGTTCCCAATCAGAAAAAAAAAAGATGCTTGCATTCAGGTATGCAAACAAGGTGAACCACTCTTCGAGAAAGAATTCAGAGAACTTCAGTGAGCTTGAACATCACCTGTTTGCCCACCACTAGCCATTACTGCAGCAGCAACGACAACAAAAAACAAAACAAAATGCACCACTAATGAAGAAATTCAACCCCCACGAAACTGTTGAAAGAATTTGTCCTCCCATTGGAGAAATTTGGTGATACGGTCTCTCTTCCCAGTTTCTCTGTCCACTAAGGTGGAGGCCACATAAACACACTACTGGTTCTCAATGGCTAAGACAGTTCTGACAGGTGCCTATGACTCAGCCTTAACATCTACATACAGGGAGCGGGCTGTGACATTCGAGAAATATGATCCCCCACCTGCTCTCTGAATTGTTACAACTCACTCTACCACCTTCAGCACTCTGTAACTCCATCCCCATTTACCTCTGCTGCATGTTGTAGACTCAGTCTGAGTTAATGTACAAGGAGCAATTGTTCAGCTTATCATCACTCAACAAGAACTGGGTGCCTACATGAAGAAAAATCACACCTCCTTTGCTTTGGATGGACAAAAGGGAAGTGGGAACCATTGGCATAGCGGAGGGGGAACACAGGTGAGCACAGCTCCGGGATGTTTTCCAGAGCAGAAGTGATGGCGTCATCTGCCAGAGTGCCAAATGACAGATCCTCCTTGCTCTGGCAAGTAAATGAGGTAATAATGAGGCTTTCAAGTTTTGCCATTGTTTGTGGCAAAGTTGTGCCTCATATTTGCATAGAGGAAGTCAGAAAATAAGGAAAATTATCTAGCAGAGGTTGGATGCTACTTTCCTTCAGTGGTGTTCCTACTTCACACTAACAGTTCAAAAGTGAACACTTCTTTGTAAGATTTTTTTGCATTTCTAATTAAAAGCAAAAGCCTGCATTACAGCTGATTGAAGCTCTTTAGTTAAAGCTCAATGGCTGGGTTCACACAACACACTAACCCACCATGGTTAGCGTTTGGTAGCAACGTACGTGGGGTTAGCATGTCGTGTGGGGAGCATTCTCCTTGCCCTCAACTGGTAAAGTATCCATGCTCAGCTCATAACCCATGCTCTGCAGAGTGGGTTATGGGCCCTGGGGTGTCTTACCATGTTGTGTGTCAGGCTCCCCATGGATAAAATTGTGTGTCCATACAGACGGCCAACTAGAACACCCAGAAATGTCAGCAATGCTCCAGCCTGTACAGCCAACCTCTACAGCTGCAGTCACCTAGGATGAGCGGCTGCTGTGGTGGGAGGACAGCTGAGGGAACGTGGTCACTGGGAGGGTAGTGAACCACGCTGCCCGGTGTGGTTCTGCAATCATATGCTCGGAGGGTTTGCCATGATTATCCTGCCCCTCCCTGCAGTGTGGTTCCACTACCCACTCTCCCCCTGTGATCATGTGAACAGGCCCAATATGTTCTACAAGGTGAACCTATGCAATCAGAAGTAATTACCACTGGATTCAATGGAGCCTACTTCCATGTAACTATGCAGAGAGTTGCAGTCATGCTGATCCTAATAAGCTGGGTACTATGCAGTGTACTGCTGCTCTTGGGGGGGGGGGATGCACACGTGTGCACTGCCACCATGAGCTCTTGCAGTGCAAAATTTACCACACATCCCTGGTGGAAACTCTTGTCAGCTCCTGCCTGAAGCATAAGATACATAAGGACCAGGAAGTTCAAAGAGTAGGTATAGACAGAGCATTTATTATGGATGTCTGCACAGAGTAGCTGCTGCACTCACACCATTGCCATGGCTGGATTAATGGGCTAAGAGGACTGCAACCTCCAGCTTTCAAATACCCCCCAGACACACACACACAGAGAGCAAAGCCCTATCCAGATGTTCCCTTGAACATGTGGGGGCTCAAAGTGTGTCCTGGACCATGCACACTGGCCCCATCCCTACATCTCCATGCGCCCTGGCCCCGCCCCTCCAGTTCAGACCTTCCCATGTTGAACTGGCAAGGTCTGGAGTTCCATTTGTGTTCCTTGAATGTATTTGTTTGTTTGTTTGTTTATTGCATTTATATCCGCCTTTTCTCTTTCAAGGAATCCAAGGCCGCGTACATGCTCCTCCTCCTCTCAATTTTATCCTTACAACAACAACCCTGTGAGGTAGGTTGGGCTGAGAGTCTGCGACTGGCCCAGAATCACCCAGTGAGCTTCCATGGCCGAGTGGGGACTACAACTTGGATCTCCCAGCTCCCAGTCCAACACTCTCACCACTACACCACACTGGCTCTCTACTAAGAGTAGAACTCTTAGTTAGGGGTGTACGAACCCCACTTACCAGTCCGCTCCGGGGTCCGCTTGGGGAGGGAGGCGATCCGTCCCTCCCCCCGGAATCCTCCCCAGCCAATTCCGCTCCACAGCGAGTCTGCGGAGCTGCTGGCTGGGCCCATCCACTGCCGGGCTGCGGATGCAAATGGCGTCCAGCGTAGCCTATGCCATTTGCATCCCTGCTCTTTTTGGTGATAGGCTATATAAATATTTACACAGCCTATCACCGAAAAGAGCAGGGATGCAAATGGCATCGTCTACGCTGGATGCCATTTGTGTCCGCAGGCCAGGGCAGTGGACAGATGGCAGCGGATGGACCTGGACCGCCCGGCAGCAGGTAGAGTCTGTCCTGACTTTAGTTCACTACTCTTAGTGCGATTGGAAAGCCTCTCTTATCAGTGTTCCCAATCACTCTGAGAGTTCTATTGCTTGTCAGCATCCTACTTAACCACCTGTTGGTGCTTCAGTGCTTGAAACTCAGATTTGTTGTTGTGGATTTAAAAAAATAGTTTTTAGATATACATTGCCCATGTGTTTGTTACCTGTCTATATGTTTTTACACAAATGCTTATTTGTGCTTTGTGTTAAGGTATTTTAATATATTTAAATTTTTGTGAACTGTCCAGAGAGCTTCAGCTATGGGGCAGTATAGAAATATAATGCATGAAATGAATGAAATTATAATCAATTGTTGTTGCAAGTGGCCCCTGACCCAAATCCAGGTCGCTAAACAGGTGAAAATTAGACATTTTCCAAGTTAAACCATTACTTCGTAGTGAACTGTAACCCTTCTAGCAAGCTGGCAGGGTCAGTAAAGGCTTTGGGCACATTTAGGTGTGTACGGATCCCCCCCCCACCATCTGTTCCGGTGGGGAATCCATGGGGGGAGGAGGCGACCCATTCTTCCCCCCGGAATCCTCCAGAGCGGCTCTGCTCCGCTCGGATTCTGGGGGGGGGGACTGGCTTGGGGGCGCTTACCTTCCCTCCTGCCAGCCAGAGCCATTTGCCTCCTCCCTGTCCCTGCCGATTGCCATGTCTTAAAAAAAATGGCCATCGGGAGGATGTGCCCATAGTCTTAGACACAAATAGAGTCATGAATCTTGCACCTAAGTCTATGTGTCCATAGGCTTATACACAAGATTCACCACTCTATTTTGCCTATAAGTCTATGGGCACATCCTCCCGATCGCCATTTTTTATTTTTTATTTTAACACATGGCAATCGGCAGGGACAGGGAGGAGGAGAACGGCTGTGGCTGGAAAGAAGCATCCGAGTGCCATTCCGCTTCCAGTCCTCCTGGAGCAGAGGTAAGTGGTCCCGATCCGCTGCGGATTCCTGAGGCCGCATTCCTTGGAATCCAGCCTCATTTGACTCTGCAGTGGATTTCTCTGACATCCCTAGCTGCATTTTGTTGCAGGAAGCAGGACTTTGGTTAAGGGAAGGGTGACTTGACTCGGCCAAGCTGGTGGAGGGAGACTATATTCATTCACCATTTCCTGTCTTCAAGCTTGGGAAATGTCCCCAAGGGCTCAATCTCTTTTAAACAGTGATACATCACGACATAAATTGCACACTGCCAGCTACAGCATTGCATAGTGGATAATATGCAGTGCCGGCCAGTTTTGCCTTCCTGGATGCGTTTACAAAAGTGATTTCCCTGGAGAGTCAAGAGTATAGGGAGGGAAAAATGAGAATGTTCTATCTTATTACAATGTAGCTTACATTGGCTACCACAGTCTTTGGATCCTAAAACCTAATATGGGAGCAAAAGCAGGGCTATAGCTACAAAGAAGCACACAAACTATGGTGTTTATATAAAATCATTCACAGATCATAAAAATAAATACATAAATACATAAATAAATAAATAAAATGAGCCCCGCTGAATCAGACCAAAGGCCTTTATAGTTCAGCATTCTGCTTCCCATGGTGGCCAATCAGATACCCACAAGAAGCCCACACAAGCAGGACATGAAGGCAATAGCCCTCTCCTGCTCTTGTTTCTGAGGGACTGGTATTCAGAGGCATGATGCCTCTGATCCTGGAGGTGACACATCGCCATCATGGCTAGTAGCCATTAATAGCCTTATCCTCCATGTATTTTTCTAAGTACCTTTTGAAGCTCTCTACATTGATGGCAACATAATCACCGCTAGGGATGGATGAATCTGTCAGGTTTGTGTTCGGTTTTTTACGCATCTTGTTTTGATCCCGAATATGAAATTTCTGAATTTGAGTAAATTCCTATCAAAAACAAAACAAAAGTCACCCATCTGCACTGGACAAATTCAAGAGGTTCCCAGCATGAATAGGAGCATGTTTTATCTGCCTACCATATAGCTGTTAAAGATGAGAAGCCTGTGAGAATAAAGAGATGGTGACCCTAATTCAGCACTAAAATGGTTAAACGTGCAGGGATTCAAACGCAGATTTTTAAGAGCCAAGCAGTCCAAGCCCTGGGCCTGGGTAGTTTTAGTTTCTCCAACATTTTTGTCGAAAAAGAAGAAAGAGGAGGAGGAGGAGGAGGAAAAACCCTCATCAAGCTGAATGTTTGCAATTCCAGTATGTGTGTGTATCTGTGTCTGTCTGTGTGTATTTTAAGGGCCGTAGCATTGCTCAGATGACGCAAGGAATATCAGCCCATTCAGGTTCTCTGGAATAGTTTCACATCTGCTGTTATTGCACTCTAGCCATAGACCCAGAAAAAATAAATGACACCCCTTAGTCACTGAGCATGTTTTTTTAGGAGAGCTATAAAGTGCCAGGCATATTAATTGTGCTCTAATTTACTGTCCCAGCCATCTCCTGCTGCTGCTCCTGGCCAATCCTTTTGTTAATTTCCCTTCCAATTTCCTCTTTAATAGGCTTTACCTATTAATGCACTAAGAGGGTGGTTTTTTGTTCTGCATCCTGATGCCAATATGCTAAGCAGTGGAGGAGCTTTCTATATATTTGATTCTTATCTTACAAATAAAAGGCACAGCTGCCAACCTACAAGCATGGTGTGAGCATCCAGTCGGGACTTGGAGCCTGGCGAGAAGTTGCAGGTTCGGCCCCCCGGACACCAGTTCGCAGACCTGAGCTCTTGCCCGACTCGCGGCATGCCGAGTTGGGCAAGAGCTCCGGCGCCCGCTCCCTCAGCAAGGAGAGGGGAAGAAGGCAGAGCCTCTCCTCCTTCCCTCATCCTTGTGGCAGCGGCAGTGGCATGGGGCAGGCTGGTCATTTTCCATACGTTTTCCTGTCCTTATGGAAAATGACCAGCTTGCCCCTTGCCACCGCTGTTGTAGCAGGTGGAGACAGAGGGAAGAAGAAAGCACCTATCCTCTTCTCCCCCCCACCTACTGGGGGCTGGCTGCAGAGGCCCTTGAAAGCCAGCACAAGGAAGAGGGGTGATGGCAACACCCCAGCGCTTTCTCCAGGATCTCAACTAGAGAAGGCCAGGGCACGAGTCTGGGGGCTGATTGCAGAGGCCCTTTTTCCCCGTGCCAACCCTTGACAGCCGGCGCGAGGAATAAGGGCGATGGCGGCACCCCAGCCCTCTCTCCCTGGCCTCTGCTAGAGAAGGCCAAGATGCAAGGCTGGGGGCTGGCTGCAGAGGCCCTTTTCCCCCATGCCAGCCCTTGACAGCCGGCGTGAGGAACAGGGGCGATACGGCACCCCAGTGCTTTCTCCCTGGCCTCTGCTAGAGAAGGACAGGGCATGAGGCTGGGGGCTGGCTGCAGAGGCCCTTTTTCCCTGCACTGGCCTTTGACAGCTGGCTCAAGGAAGAGGGGCAGCTCATGTCGCTTGCAGGCAGGCGGGGCGAGCAAGGAAGCTTGCTGAGCAGGCCTGGGCCTCACGAGCTGAGGGAGCAGCTCGTTGAGCTCCCCCTGTCCCGGATGGAGATGGGCTTGTCCATTGCTAATGGCATGTGGTATAATGTGAGCTAAGCACGGAGGTCAAAATACACTTACAGTGGTAACAACAAGCATTTGTCATATGATACAGAAATCAGAGGCCCTGGCCATTTATACTTAGGTCTTAGAGTGATTTCTCATGTTCGAAATCACCAATGCCAACTACATAAATATCCCTAAATTGATCCTATAGGTTTAATTGTGTGGCATTTAGCCTTGTGTGCATTAAGCTATTGCAACATTTTGCACTTGGGACAGGGTCTCGAATGTGGGATTAGCGTTGATGAACACTTTGTCAAGTTTTGACTCCTGATCTACTTAGATGTCTCACAAAGAACAAAAAGTAGGATTGTTCCCATTGATTCCTCTCCAGGAATTCCTAGCTCCAAAGTTTACTTGTGTAATGTATGCCCCACCCTTCCTCCAAGGGACTCAAGCTGCACTCCTATGCATGCTTTCTTGGGAGTAAGCCCCAGTGAACATAGTAGGACTTACTTCTGAGTAAAAACACATAGGATCATACTAGATGAGTGGCACACATCGTGATTCCCAGAGGTTCTCTGTCGAAGTGCTAACTTTGAGTTGCTCAGCTTCAGTGATGATGCCACATGAGACAGCTTTACATCATTCTATGAGGCTGTTCATACAACACACTAACTCATACTCAGTAGCTGAGTGTGGGTGCTGTCGAATGTGCTGTCTGAACACAGGACATTTTCCACAGGGTGGCTTGTTAACCATGCAGTGTGGCATGTTAACCAAGCTGAACAACCCAACAACAAACCATGGGTTCTCAAGGTGGCTTGTTTGAGAAAAATAAACTGCAGTACATGGTTAACAAGCCACCCTGTGGAAAATGTCCTGGGTTCACACTAACCCATAGTTCAACAAACAATCCACAGTTCAACAACAACCCACAGTCATCCACTGAGTGTGGGTTAATGTGTTATGTGAACCCAGTCTTTGAAATACAAGAGAAGCAAAACACTGGTTGATTGGATACCAAGATCTACCCTTCATTCTCAAGTAGGGATGTCAGAGAAATCTGAAACTGATTCAACTGATTCGGATTTCTGTGAATTTGATCCACTGGTTCTACAGCAGACTGGCGTCTACCGAATCTAGGGATGTGCAGGCGCGCCCCCGTTCGGGTTCTCTGAGCATCCACCCAGCCCCTGCCCCTGCTCACCAGCCCCCTGGGCTCCAAGTTGAGCACTCCCACGCTTGGCAACCAGCTCGAGGCTTTCCTGGACCCGTTCGCCTCCGCACCAATCGCCATGTTTTTAAAAACATGGCGATCGGCAGTATGTTTCCATAGACTTATATGCAAAATAGAGCCATGAATCTTGCGTATAAGTCTAAGTGTCCATAGATCATTCCAGTCTCCACCCCACATCCCGGGCCAGCTACATGAAAGCAGCAGCTGGACAGGAGTAGGAAGGCAAGAGGGAAACGCTGGTAAATTTGCGGACCAAATTGGGCGCGGACAACATCCCTATCTGAATCAAACAGATTCTGTGAACTTTCAGAACTTCTTTTTTTAAAATTTCTGGAATTGTATGCAAATTTAGTTGTATGAAAGTTACTGGAAAATGTGCCAATGTACTATATATGCTTTCTCTTTTTTTAACTGCAACATTTTATACATCTCTGGTCTCTCTTCAGACTCTGCTATGGAACACCTTTTCTGTGTGTGAACACCCTGCTCATTGATTGTAAGCTGAGCTAAGAAAAATACACAAAATGTTAAATGCCAGCAAAGTTATGCAAATTGCACCAGCCTTTGTTCGTATGTTGCTGAATGAGAAAAAAAATCTGATTCTGTCAATAAGTGGACAATAGAACAAAAGATGCCTGACAATCCATGAAACACACATGGAACGGATTAAACAAAATCCATACATCTCTACTCTCAAGTGATTTGGGAAGGAAATGAAAATTTTTGAATTAATTCTGCACGAAAGACAGGACACTTCCTTCCCTTCAACTGGAAGACCTGGGTGTAGTCAGGATCATTCTGGGGTGAGATGAGAAGTATGTAGTGGATGAGAAGTGAATACAGACTTCATTGAAACAGTGATGTGATTCTCCCATCACACATCCAAGTTGAGGGTCACAACACCACCACAAAGTTTTCATAAGTGGGCAGAGCATGCAAAGATCTGATGTGGGTTGTTGTTGTTGTTCAGTTGTTAAGTCGTGTCCGACTCTTCATGACCCCATGGACCATAGCACACCAGGCCTTCCTGTCCTCCGCTCTCTCCCAGAGTGTGCTCAAATTCATATTCATTGCATCGGTGATGCTATCTAGCCATCTCATCCTCTGCCGTCCCCCTCTCCTTTGGCCTTCAATCTTTCCCAGCATCACGGTCTTTTCCAGGGAGTTTTCTCTTCGCATTAGGTGGCCAAAATATTTGAGCTTCAGCTTCAGTATCTGTCTTTCCAATGAGCACTCAGGGTTGATTTCCTTTAGGATTGACTGATTTGACCTCCTTGCAGTCCAGGAGACTCGTAAGAGTCTTCTCCAGCACCACAGTTCGAAAGCATCAATTCTTCGGTGCTCAGCCTTCCTTATAGTCCAGCTCTCACAGTCACAGCCATATGTTGCTACTGGGAAAACCATAGCTTTGATTATATATTGTGGTTGTATTGTTATATTGTGGTTTTAATGTTCTATATATTTTAAATTGTTTTATTGTGTGTTTGGTGTTAATTTTTGTGAACCGCCCAGAGAGCTTCGGCTATTGGGCAGTATAGAAATTAATTAAATAAATAAATAAATAAATATGAATCTTTGTTGGCAAGGTGATGTCTCTGCTTCTTACTATGCTGTCTAGGTTTGCCATAGCTTTCCTCCCAAGGAGCAAGCGTCTTTTAATTCCATCTGCGGTAATCTTGGAGCCTAAGAAAATAAAATCTGCCACTGCTTCCATTTCTTCCCCTTCTATATGCCAGGAAGTGATGGGGACAGATGCCATGATCTTAGTTTTTTTAATGTAGAGTTTCAAACCAGCTTTTGCACTCTCCTCTTTCACCCTCTACAAGAGGCTCTTTAGATCCTCTTCGCTTTCTGCCATGAGGGTGGTATCGTCTGCATATCTGAGGGTGTTGATAATTCTCCTGGCAATCTTAATTCCGACCTGTGATTCATCCAACCCGGCGTTTCTCATGATGTACTCTGCATATGAATTAAATAAGCAGGGTGACAATATACAGCCTTGTTGTACTCCTTTCCCAATTTTGAACCAATCAGTTGTTCCATGTCCGGTTCTTACTGTTGCTTCTTGTCCCTCATACAGGTTTCTCAGGAGACGGGAAAGGTGGTCTGGTACTCCCATCTCTTTAGGAATTTGCCAGAGTTTGTTGTGATCCACACAATCAAAGGCTTTAGCGTAGTCAATGAAGCAGAAATAGATGTTTTTCTGGAATTCTCTTGCTTTCTCCATGATCCAGCGAATGTTGGCGATTTTATTGCTAGTTCTTCTGCCTCTTCGGAACCCAGCTTGTACTTCCGGTAGTTCTCAGTTCACATACTGCTGAAGCCTAGCTTGTAGGATTTTGAGCATCACCTTGCTGGCATGTGAAATGAGCACAATTGTACAGTAGTTTGAACACTCTTTGGCATTGCCCTTCTTTGGAAATGAAATGTAAACTGACCTTTTCCAGTCTTGTGGCCAGTGGCCACTGTTGAGCGTTCCAAATGTGTTGGCATATTGAGTGCAGCACTTTAACAGCATCATCTTTTAGGATTTTAAATAGCTCGGCTGGAATACTGTCATCTCCGCTAGCTTTGTTGTTACTAATGCTTCCTAAGGCACACGTGACTTCACTCTCGAGGATGTCCGGCTCAAGTTCAGTGACCACACTATCATGGCTATCAGGGACATTAAGATCTTTCCTGTATAGTTCTTCTGTGTATTCTTTCCACCTCTTCTTCATCTCATCTGTTTCTGTTAGGTCCCTGCCTTCTTTGTCCTTTATCATGCCCGTCTTTGCACAAAACGTTCCCTTGAGATCTCTGATTTTCTTGAAAAGATCTCTAGTCTTTCCCATTCTGTTGTTTTCCTCGATTTCTTTGCATTGTTCATTTAAGAAGGCCTTCTTGTCTCTCCTTGCTATTCTCTGGAACTCTGCATTCAGTTGGATATATCTTCCCCTTTCTCCCTTGCTTTTCGCTTCCCTTCTTTCCTCGGCTACTTGTAAAGCCTCATCAGACAGCCACTTGGCTTTCTTGCATTTCTTTTTCTTTGGGATGGATTGAGTTGCTGCCTCCTGAACAATGTTACGGACCTCTGTCCATAATTCCTCAGGCACTCTGTCTATCAGGTCTAATCCCTGAAATCTATTCCTCACCTCCACTGTATATTCAGAAGGGATATGATTGAGGTCATACCTGAACGGTTTAGTGGTTTTCCCTACGTTCTTCAATTTAAGCCGAAATTTTGCAACAAGAAGCTCATGATCTGAGCCACAGTCAGCTCCAGGTCTTGTTTTTACTGACTGTATAGAGCTTCTCCATCTTTGACTGCAAAGTACATATTCAATCTGATTTCGATATTGACCATCTGGTGATGTCCATGTGTACAGTCACCTCTTGTGCTGTTGGAAAAGAGTGGTTGCTATGATCAGTGTGTTCTCTTGGCAAAACTCTATTAGCCTTTGTCCTGCTTCATTTTGTACACCAAGGCCATGCTTGCCTGTTATCCCAGTGATTTCTTGACTTCCTACTTTAGCATTCCAATCCCCTATGATGAAGAGGACATCTTTTTTTGGTGTTAGTTCTAGAAGGTGTTGTAGTAGGTCTTCACAGAACTGATCAACCTCAGCTTCTTCGGCCTCAGTGGTTGGGGCATAGACTTGAATTACTGTGATGTTGAATGGTTTGCCTTGGATTCGTACTGAGATCATTCTATCGTTTTTGAGTTTGTACCCCCCTTTTGTTGACTATGAGTGCTACTCCATTTCTTCTCAGGGATTCTTGCCCACAGTAGTAGATATAATGGTCACCTGAATTAAATTCGCCCATGCCTGTCCATTTGAGTTCGCTGATTCCCAAGATGTCGATGTTTAATCTTGCCATCTCATGTTTGACCACCTCCAGCTTACCTTGATTCATTGATCCTACGTTCCAGGTTCCTAAACAATATTGTTCTTTACAGCATCGGATTTTCTTTTCACCACCAGACACACCCACAGCTGAGTGTCCTTTTGGCTTTGGCCCAGCCGCTTCACTCTTTCTGGCGCTACTTGGAAATTTCCTCTGCTCTTCCCCAGGAGTATATTGGACACCTTCCGACCTGAGGGGCTCATTTTCCGGCGTCATATGTTTTAGCCTTGTGATACGTTCCATGGGGTTTTCTTGGCAAGAATACTGGAGTGGGTTGCCAATTCCTTCTCCAGTGGACCACATTTTGTCAGAACTCTCCACCATGACCTGTCCATCTTGGGTGGCCCTGCACAGCATAGCTTATGGCTTCACTGAGTTACGCAAGCCCCTTTGCCACAACAAGGGAGTGATCCATGAAGGGGCTGATGTGGGTGCATAATGACTACTCTTCTACAGGATCCATGCTCACTCAACAACCCATGCTTCCTCACCGTAAGATGGCCACAAGTTATAGATGTGTATGTAATAGGTACTAAATGGCATGCACTGATTAAGAGGAGCTTCTGGAAAGGTTCACTTTTTCCCAATCCTGGTCTCTATTAGAAGGGTCTGGGCTCCCTTGTGCTGAAGGCAGGGGAGCAGGAATGGAGTATGGGTTGTTGGGGAATATGAGTTGATAGCCTGTTTTCAGTAAGTATAGTACATAATGTGCAACCCTATGAATGTTTACTCAGAAATATGCCCCACTGCTTTCAACAGGGTTTACTCACAGGTACATGTGCAGAAGATTAAAGGCTAAATGTGTTTTTAGACATTGGCAAGTTGTTGGTTGTTGGGGTTGTTGTTGTTTTTTTAATATATTATTACAACCTTCCATACACCTTAATAATATAGTAGAAGAAAAAGAGTTGTGCAGTATAATTGATAACTCATTTGCCAAGGGAACCGATTGTGAAAGGTCTTACAGTCAGTGCAAGGGCTGTACTAACATCCAAGGCTGTTTGAGAAGTGGAATTCTGACTTCCTAATACCCAGTTTTATGCTGGCATTGCTTGGGATAATACTGCCTTGCTTTCTCAAAATAGAACATATGGACTAGAAGCAGGCTGAGCATAGAGATTTGAGAAAGAAGAAAGAATATATTTACAGGCAGAGGGAGCTTCCAGCTTTTTAATAATGTGAGTTCTGCTTTGAACTCATCCAGATTTTAGCTTTCTACATATCCAAAAAAAAATTTTTAAACCCTCAGAGTATGAGAAACTTAAGACTGGAAAATTTCTCAAAGTTTGGGACAATCAAACTTAAGATTAGCAAATAAGTGTGTAAATATACTCCAAAACCCAATTGAGACCCTATTGCATTCCCGGTGACACCATCAGGAGTACCATAGGTTCTTAACCAAGGGATATACGAGAATTTCATTCATGTTCACAAATCATGTGAACATGTCTCATTCACAACCCTGAACATGAGCAGCTCAGTTCTTGGGAAATGTTTGCAATTTCCTGAACTTGCATTCACGTTCAAAAGTGCACAGTTACACACATGCACATATCCCCTAGGATCTGCATTTTCATGTTTTAGCCTAAGGAGGAAAACTGTGCATTTTTGGCATGCACTTTTAAAAATGTGATTTTTTTTCCTCATTAAAAATGCAATGTTTTCCCTATTAAAAATGTGAATTTTCACAATTGAAAAAAGGCACTTGCTTTTGGGAACACAAATGAGGCAAAGTGAGCTTCAAAGAGGAAGTCGGAGAATCTCAAACATCTCATATTCACCCATGCCTATTTGAATTCCTTCCCCCATAAGTTTCCAAACTCCCTTACCTGGCTGCAATAACCGCCTCACTTGTAGCTAATGCAACTGCTTCAGCAGCAATGATGACAAGTTAAAAGATGCCTCTCTTTCCCCCATATGTCTCTTTCTCTCCTCCTCTTGCTGCCTGGCACTTGGAAAGCTGCATAGCAGCATCCAGGATCCCTGATGACTGCAACTCTGCCGTATCAACATTGTAAGGACCAGAAAGGGAGGAGGAAAGAGATGAGCTCCCATTCTGTTCTGCCCATCATTGTGTCACAACCACATAAGTGAGTAGGTGAGGGTTAGAAGAGGGGAGTTCTTCTCTGGTTCCATTTAAAATCCTAACTGGACAAGAATTGCTTCAAAATACTGGCTTTAAGAAAGTTGTGAAATTCATGTTCCAGACTGGGTCATTGCAGTCTGGCAACTTCACTATTTAATCCTCTAAGTCAGGGCTTACCCTCTTGCAGCCAGAAAGTGCTCTTTGGGCACAATCCTATGCATGTTTAGGCAGAAGAAGTCCTACGACTTCCAGCATTCTTCAGCCAGCCATGCTAGCTGGGGAACGCTGGGAGTTGTAGCTCTTCTTAGTCTTTAGTCAGTCAGACTACCTGAAACCTCACTGTCAGAAGTCCTGAGTCTAGGGATGGGGGAGAATTTCTTCCCGAAACTTCGGGGGGCCGAGTGCCAATGCATTCGGTCCTCCGAAGGTTGTTCAGGGAGAAATTCTCCGCCCCCCCGGCCCCTCCCCCCCGGGATGGGACTTACCTTTCACGAATGTCCCTCCCGGCGGCGGGTCCCGGCGGCGGTTCGGCAGGTCTTCGTCAGGGGCGGGGGCGGCAGCCGGTCTTTTGACCGGCTGCCGCCGCCGCCATTACAAGAAAAGTAAAAAAAACAAAACGCCCCTGTGATAGGCTACGTAACGATTAACGTAGCCTATCATGGCTAGATTTGCAAAGTCGGCCGTGATAGGCTACGTTAATCGTCATGTAGCCTATCACGGGTGACTTTAAAAAAAAAAAAAAAGCACGTACGGCTAATGGCGGCCCCCATAGGGAGCCGCCATTCGCGTTCCTTGTTTGGTCCCTGTAGTCTACGTAAAGATTTACATAGACTACGGTGAAAATAAGGGCACACTATTTGCGTTGCCCTTATTTTCGCCGTAGTCTACGTAAATCTTTACGTAGACTACAGGGACCAAAGAAGGAACGTGAATGGCAGCTCCCTATGGGGGCCACCATTTGTGTACGCGCTTTTTTTTTTTTCAAAGTCACCCGTGATAGGCTACGTGATTAACATAGCCTATCACGGCTGACTTTGCAGATCTAGCCGTGATAGGCTACGTTAATCGTTATGTAGCCTATCACAGGGGCGTTTTTTTTTTCTTTTCTTTTGAAGTTCGCGGCCGGGGAGACGGGGCGCTTCTCCCCGGCCTGAATTTCGGCCGGGCGAGGCGGGAAGCCTCCCCCCCAGCCTGAATTTCGGCCGGGCAAGGCGGGAAGCCTCCCCACCCTGGCCTGAACTTCGGAGGGAGCAGCGAAGTGCCTCCCCCCCACCGCGAAGCAAGCTGCGAGACCAGGTAAGTGACTTTCGTACATCCCTACCTGAGTCACAGAAAAACTCAAGAGCATTGTGTGAAATTGCAATCACTCACTTACCCACTTAAGATCACCACCATTCTGACTAGGATTCCCAGAAGTGACTCCTTCCTCCCTGATCAGCTCCTTTCCCAAACTCTTCTGTCCCTGAAACCCATCTCATAAGAAGTAGTTCAACATTAACTATCAGAAGCCTTCAGAGCAAAACCCCAGCCTGGTCAGGTATCCCTGGGCTAGCACAGCAATACTGACAAATATGTGAAATCTGCAGTGACATATCGAAGGACTGATGTAGGTTTAAAGACGGGAAAGAAAAAAAGCTACCCGAGGCGAATGCTGTGGACTTATATGAAATTCAGATTTATACATGCTAAGATGTATGTCAATGAAGGAGCATCTTCAGGCGATAATGATCTGGTTTTGTTTTTTTACAACTGTGTCAGCGGGGGAGTCAAGCGGAGATCAGCAGCCTGGGGATGCATTCAAAGCAAAAAGAGATAAACTATTCCATCATAATGGTATAGATTTCCACAGACTTTAGAATAACAAAACCTATAGAGGAAAGATTAAAATAATTCACTTTTTTCCTGCTTTGACTTCAGTTTCTGTGGAAGACAGCAGAATTAGAGTAAAAAAAGGGATTACTACCCCAGAATAAGTGACAGTGCAATCCTATACAAGTCTACTGAGAAATAACTCCCAGGTAACTGTGTATAGCAGGTGAGGGGAACCTTCTTTGGTCCAAGGCTCAAATGGCCTCAGTGGAAACGTGTCGGGGGCTGAAAGCCAGCAGTGGGTGAGGCCGGAGCCCAAAGTGGGCAGGAACAAAACTAGGGATAGACAAATCTCTATTCTGGTTTCTCTCCGTTCCTCACTTTTCCAGTTTTAAACTCAGTTCATCCCAAAAGTTGAGATTTTTTCCCCCAATCTTAAATGTGGTTTGTCCTGAACTTGGAGATTTCTTTAAAAAGAAGATGAAGTTCACATGAAAATTTGTATGCCTTTTAGTGCACATTACAGTGGAGGACTTCATTGCAAAATTTGGAAAAGTGTGAATTTTGAAGGTTAACTGAGCGAGCCTAGTTTGTGTATCAGTTTGAAAATGTGAAGTTAAGTGCAAACTGAACAAATTTCTCTTCCGTTCCTAGCCACAACCAAATTGGGCATAGCCATCCACCCTCCTCCTCCTCCCCTCCCTCCCCCCCTCTCTCTCACACACACCATTCATACTGAGAATGCGGTAGCCACAGAAGAAATTCTGCACATGTTGGCCACCTGGTCATGTGCATCCAATTGCCACATCCAGCATCCATATTTCTGAGAATGTCCTGAAAGCAAAATCCTGCACATGGCAGGGGAAGCATGTTGCCAGAGGCTGCATCAATTGTTCAAAAGCTTTTCCCAATGGTTGCCATGTGCTCAGTTGTTGTGTGAATAGGCCTTGAGCCAACTGCTTTTCGTGCTTCCCCCATGAATCATTCAAATTCTTCTCTAAAACAGGACACCCTGTAGAACAATCCTTGACAGATGCCTGTCTAGCCTTTCACTGAAAACTTCTAAGAAAGTGACATTCTGTAACCTACACAAGCAGTTTAATCTGCTGTTGGACTTTCCGTACTACAACAACAACAACAACAACAACAACAGAGTGCAAGGGGAACCATAGTGAAACAGGCTGTATCTGAAGTATACAGACAAAAACAAAATTGTGACGATATAATTTCCAGAGTGGCAGCTGTGATAGGTTGTTGCAGGGGGGGGGGAATTTAGTGGGACTGTAAAGACTAACAGATTTATTTTGGTATGTTTTCCTTCACAAGAGCCCACTTCCAGTGATGCATGAAGTGTGAGAAGAAGAAAAATATAAATAGTGGGGCTAAAAGGCCATACATGCAAAAGGAACAGTCTAAGGTAACTCCATGCAAAGTTTAGATATATCTAAAATAAGCACACTGATTAGGGTTAAGTAGGGATGTATGAGAATTCCATTTCACTTTGCAAATCACCCAGAAATGCCCTTTTCATAACCCTGAACATGTACATGAACAGGAGTGCATTTTCTCCAAACATGTCTGCAAAGTCCTGGCCTTGCATTTGCAGTCACAAAATGTGCACTTGAGAAATGCACAACTTTCTCAAAATGCGTAACTTTCCCCATTCAAATGAACTGAAAAACAGGTAGCAAAATGACAACAGCAGCAACCCAAACCAAGCTTTGAGGTAAAGTTCAGGGAATTTCAACAAGCTCGAGCATCCATGGTTCTCCCATCCCTAGGGTTAAGCCAAATGAAAACATTGGCAACACCACACTAAAATGGTGCCACTTGCAGCATGGGGGGCAGGAATACTGCTGAGGGAACAGAAATAGATAAGTGTATTTCTAGGGGTGAGGAGGTGAGCATGTAAAACATGTGTTTCCTTCAAGTAACCACAGGGGTCCAGCCAGGGGAGGCTGCATGGTGAATCCACTCCAGGTTTCAGTCAGAACCAGTCAGAACTCTAAAGGAGCTATCCAAGGTGCAAAGTTTCTTTAGATTTCTGACTGGTTCTGACTGAAACCTGAAGTGGATTCACTGCCCCACTGACACTGGAGCCAGGAGCCTCCACTGGGTAGAGCAATGAGGGAGGCAACTACTTGTCCTAGGGGCATTTACCCCTTGCTCCCCTCTGGCACCACCTATGGCCAGTGCTATAGCCTTTATCCTCCAGCGTAAGCGTGAGCACCAGATAACTGTCTGTGTTGCCTGCCTCTCTCCAACTCTCATAAACAACTGGCAGTAGCTACTTGGGACCCTCATCTTCTTATGCGCAGCTTAGCTGAACAATGTAGCCAACTAGGGACATGGAAAGCTGCCATTTAGATGCACTCTCACATCCATTCAGCCCCACACACATGCATATCTTCGTCAAAACAGCATAAATTAGAGCAAATGTTTGTAGAGGTGGGAGTGACAGCAGGGGTTTATTGCAAAATCTTCAAGCAGCGCAGACACAACCATTTTCAGAGTTCAGGCAGGAGTGGACCCATGACCACCACCTGTCTCTGCCAATTGAATTAATTTCAGATCCCCCCAAACTGCTCTCACACCAGCAATTCTTCAGGGGAAATTCCATTTTCAGTAGCAGTGTTAGCTGTCTCAGGCAGCCTTCATTCAGAAAGGCAAGTTCATGTTGCAGAGAAGTTGCATAACAGAGGCAGATATTTCAAATGCCCTGAACATTTAACAAACACTTTCCTGGGTCAAACTAAATGTTCACAAGCCCACAATCTTGCATGTATATTGCAAATGCTGAGGAAAAGGCAGGGCAACAGATGGCACTAAGAGGAATTGGAACGCATTTCAAAGGGACAACATTATTACTTTCACAGATCCACAATGTCTGCATATCTACTCAGAATTAAGCCCCACTGAGTTCAATGGGGCTTACTCTGAGGTAGAAACTTAGACTTTTAGCACTGGAAGGGATCTTTGAGGTCATCTGGTCTAACCCCCTGCTCTGACTGTGCAGGAACTGCACAACTACACCATCCCTGAAAGGTGGTGTCCAAGCTTTGCTTTAATACCTGCAGTGAACCAGAGAGCCCACCACCTCCTGAGGCAGTCTGTTCCACTGTTGAACAGTTCTCACCATTAGGGAGTTCCTCCTAAAAATTAGCCAAACTCTGATTCCCAGCAGACCTCAAGTCCAATACCCCTCGTTAGGGATGGGGGAATGAGTGGTGTCTGAGAGCACCAGGAATCTCTGAACATCATCTCATCACTCATCTCAGGCCCAATTCCCACTCATGCTTGTGATCACTGATCACTCTGCACAAATGGGAAACTTGTGCAAACTGAGCACTGGTCAAACAGGAGATTTGCGCAAGTTTCCCCAAATTTGCACAACTCTTCTAATGTGCACTAAAGCAGGCTGATTCAGTCTATGGAGGAAATCTGTGCAAACTAGTAAATATTAGGGATGTACGAAAGTCACTTACCTTTCCGCGGTTATGTTTATGGGGGGGAGGCGTTCCATCCCTCCTCCCAGAATCCTCGACGGGGGGGAGGCGATCCATTCCTCCCCCCCGGAATCCTCAACGGCCGGCTGTGCTCCGTGGTGGTTCCGTGGAGCAGCCGGCCAGGACCAGCCCAGGCCAGAGCCATCCGCAGCCGGATTTCCGGCCGCAGAGGGCTCTGGGTAAAAACAAACAAACCGCGTACGCAAATGGCGGCGGCTATGGCCACCGCCATTTCCGTTCCTTATTTTTCGCTGTCTTAGTCTAAGTAAATATTTACTAGACTATTACAGCGAAAATAAAGGGGAACGCAAATAGCGTAGTGGGCGCTATTTGCGCCCCTTTTTGATGCGCCGTTTTAGCCTACGTAAATATTTACGTAGGCTAAAATGGCGAATCGTAAAAATATTTACTGTCGTAAAATAATCATAAAAATATTTACATAGGCTAAAACGATGAATCAAAAAGGAATGCAAATAGTGTCTGCTATGCTATTTGCGTTCCCCTTTGTTTTCACCGTAATAGTCTACGTAAATATTGACGTAGACTCAGACGGCGAAAAATAAGGAACACAAATGGCGGCGGCCGTAGCTGCCGCCATTTGCGTACACGGTTTTTTTTTTTAACCCAGCCATGATGGGCTACATAAATCTTTATGTAGCCTATCGCGTCCCTGTAAAAAACAACAACACTCACCTCCAGACTGCAAATAGTGGCGGCGGCGGCCGGTTGGAAGACCAGCAGCCAGAGCCGCCGCCGCCGAAGCCGCCGCCGGAGCCGCCGCCACCCGGAACATCTGCCCCAGGTAAGTCTCATCCCGGGGGGGGGATCCGTGGGGTGGCGGGGGGGTGGCAGGCCGTTCCACCACAGATTTTGGGGGGCCGAATGCACTGGCATTTGGCCTTACCAAGATCCGTGGTGGAATTCTCTGACATCCCTAGTAAATTTGCAGAAATCAAACTTGGAATCGGGAATGAGGTGAATGTGAGCACATGTTCAACAATTTGTGAATATTTTCAGTAGGTACATGCTCGTGCTCACATTTGGAGCTTCTAACGGGGCATGATCACATGTTTTGCAAGCAAAAATGAAATTCTCATAGTTCCTACCCTGGTTTTACATTGTAAAGTTCACAAGGCCACAATTCTCAATAACTCATCCAGCCTCCCAGCTCAGAAGGGCCACTGGCAGCTCAGGCATTGGAACTGGATTCCCTTCTAGCTATGGGTAGGGTTGGCGGAGAATTTCTCCCCGAAACTTCGGGGGGCCGAGCGCCAACGTGTTCGGCCCCCCGAACAAGTTTCGGGGAGAAATCCTCTGCACCCCCCCGCCCCTTGCACCCCCCCCAGGACGGGACTTACCTTCACCGAATGTCCCTCCCGGTGGCTGGTCCGGCCGGCGGTTCGGCGGGTGTTCAAGCGAGGCGGGAGCGGCAGCCGGTCTTTCGACCGGCTGCCACCACCGCCATTGCAATGAAAGAAAAAAAAAACGCCCCCTGATAGGCTACGTGACGATTCACGTAGCCTATCATGGCTAGATTTGCAAAGTCAGCCGTGATAGGCTATGTCAATCATCACGTAGCCTATCACGGGTGACTTTAAAAAAAAAAAGTGTGTACGGATAATGGCGGCCCCCATAGGGAGCCGCCATTCCTGTTCCTTATTTGGTCGCTGTAGTCTACGTAAAGATTTACGTAGACCACGGCGAAAATAAGGGCAACGCTATTTGCGTTGCCCTTATTTTCGCCGTAGTCTACGTAAACATTTACGTAGACTACAGCGACTAAATAAGGAACGCGAATGGCGGCTCCCTATGGGGGCCGCCATTAGCGTACGGGCTTTTTTTTTTTTTAAAGTCACCCGTGATAGGCTACGTGATGATTGACATAGCCTATCACGGCTGACTTTGCAGATCTAGCCGTGATAGGCTACGTGAATCGTCACGTAGTGTATCAGGGGGTGTTTTGTTTTGTTTTTAACTTTCATGTTCGTGGCCGGGCGAGCCGGGAAGCCTCCTCCCCAGCCTGAATTTCGGCCGGGGCGAGGCGGGAAGCCTCCCCCCGGCCTGAATTTTGGCCGGGGCGAGGCGGGAAGCCTCCCCCCCGGCCTGAACTTCGCGGGGGGACCAGCGAAGCGCCTCCCCCCCACCGCGAACGTCCTTCGAGGACAGGTAAGTGACTTTCGTCCACCCCTAGCTATGGGACAATGTGAAGGCTGCTCTGGGAGACCCAAATAACTCACCTTCCACCAGCTAGAACAAGCAGAATGAACAGATAACATCTGCCAAATGAGCATTATCGGCAAGTGGAAAATGGTCTGAAAGTTCATTCCCTAGTTAAAATTTGAGGCTGTTCTTTGAACCAATTAGTGAGTCCATCATTCCCAGCCTCTCTCCCATCCCACCCTAAGCAGAAAGGAACAAGGCAAGAACAACAGCCATGATAAAGACATTCAAACTTAATTATGCACCAGTTGATAAATACCAAATGCCTCAATAGACTGAAAGCTCATCGGGCCTGCATCTTTGTGGACGAGGCAGCAGGTTTGGTGTAAGTTAAACCCTTAGTGCTGCTTGCCTGTTCTATCCTTCCTACAGCTAAGGGAAAACAATGGCTTTCATACCTCTAAGACTGTGAAGATCAGGTTCTCAAGGGCCTGCATTGGCACTCAACGGTGCTGTGAATGCCAGAGGAGAAAGAGCTTCTTTACACTCACATCGCTGGGAGGGATGGTGGATTAACAGGCCTCCGCATGCCTATAGGCAAAAGACTTTATGATTATAATATCCAAGGGACAAGAGAACCAGAGATGCTCAAGCTCACCAACACTCTCCAAACTTCACTACAAAGCTCAGTTCAGCTTGCTCCCATTCTCATTTGCAACCAGTGTTTTGGGTGCACTCAAATGGGAAAATGCGAATTCTAGAAGATGTGCAGTTTTAAAAATGCACGCTTTGAATCGTGCATTTTTAAAAGTATGCATTTTTTAATGTGTGCATTCCTACAAGTGTGCACCTGAAGTGTGCACCTTCCCCCCCGCTGCCGGAAAAGTGAAAATGCGAATTTTTAGAAGTGTGTATTTCTTAGTGTGCACCGTTTTAAAAGTTCACTTTTTTTAAAGTGCACATTGTGCAAATGCAAATTTGGGTATTTGCAAACATTTTTGGAGAATATATGCTCCTGTTTGGGGGGGGTGAATGGGGCATTTTTGAATGGTTTGTGAACAAAAACAAAATTCTCAGACATCCTTACAATATCCAAGAATGAAAAATTCTAGGAAAACGAAACAAGTATGAGTGGTTCTTAAGAGCCAGCTCTTTCAGGATACTTTTCTTCTACATGAAAGCAGTTCTGGTTGACTTTGTATATGCCCCCCTTCTCTGGATAAGGGTAACATGTGACCCACGTGCTTTTGGATATAGAGGGTAGCAATTTGTGTGGCTGTGGTCATCAGCAGAAGTGGCACAGAAATCAAGATCATAGCTGGCAACTATCCATTATTTCCTGCACATTCGATTGAGCAAAATGAACACCCCATGTGGGTGTGTAACATCTGGACCAGGTGCATGAGAAGATCTCTCATCTATGCAAGAAAATATATTGTGTGAACTGGACCTTAGAAAATGACTGGGCTTTGGCAAGGCACTAGAGTGACTGTGGTTTCCACAGACACCATCTCTCCATCTGCATCTGAACAGATGGTCGACTCAAGGCATAAACAGTCAGTCTTGGAGCCACTTCTCACTTGTCCCTTTAAAACAGAGCCAAGCCATAACTACTCAAGAGTGTTTCATGGGTATTTTCAGTTTCTCCATTTACCTTGCCCTGACTTGCTTTCAGTAATATAGTCACATAGCCAACTCTGACTGGCCCTGTAGGTTTGTGACATCATGATGGCTGATTGGGATCACCTGTGGCTAACCCAGGAAAGGAGGAAGACGTGGTGGGCAAAGCGGCAAAGCAGCAGCAATTATGACTGCAAACAGAACTGGCAACTGATGAATTCAGACAGTCTTACAAATTATTCAGGAAAAAAATGTAGCCCACTGAAACGGCTTTCTTTCCCCAAATCAAAAGAGGCTAATATTTAACACAGCTCCACTTCAGAATACACACACATGAACTGCTCTTGAGTTGCGTGTGCTTCAAAGGAGTAGGTGATCAAATCAGATCACATTAGATGTGCAATGTCTATTTTGTACTCTGGCTGGCATCACGCCTAAGAACAACAACATCAAATGAAGCAGCCCTTAAGGTAGGGGGTAGGGAACTTGATTGGCAAGGGTGCCTCCCAGGACCAATCCAGCAGAATGGATGATGTCAGGAGGAAGGGCCTTCCCCCAAAGCCACAAGAAGTCCCATTTTTAGGGATTGACGGGCAACCCCAGTCCGGGGTCTCTGGGTGCCACTGAGCCCCTACCCCTGCTCACATACCCCCAGACCCACGCTCAACCCCCCTGCACTCGGTGAGCCACTTGCACTCACCAAGGACCTGCCTGTGAGTGCCATTTCGAGAAAAAACGGCTATCACGAAATATGTGCAAATCTAGACTTTTGCAAAATGGTGCGTGAATGCCCCATCGACGCATGATTACAAGCGTAAATCGGCCATCAAAATGGCACTCGCGGATGGGTCCCTGGTGAATGTGGGTGGCACAGCGAGTGTGTGTGGGGAGCTGAGCAGGGGCAGGGGCTCAGTGGGTGTGGCTTGGGAGTGTGGGCAGGGGGGAGTCTGCTGGATTCCCGGACCCAATCAGCCACCCATGCCATCCCTACCTGTTTTCTTTTTCTCTGTGCAGACTACTTCAGGTGCTGGCTTTGCTCACTACTTGCTGTCCTCATTGAGACAGGGAGTAGGGATGGATGAACTCATTGCAGTCCGAGCCCAGCAGGCACTCAAGCAGCCGTGTGAGCCAGGCACCTGCATGAGCTAGGCTGAATGAGCCTCTGGACTGCTCAGAGAGCTGTCCAAGAGCATGCTGCAGCTGCCCGCTCCTCTAAGTGAGCCAACAGCTTTTACACAAGATGGGGCCCTATTTTTTCATAGATTTATTGTTGTGCACAATGGTGGCCGGAAAGGGCCATTAAGAGGCTTGAAAGGTTGTAGAACTGGCCCTTTCTGTCCACATTTTGCACAACCATCAATCTACAAAAATACAGAGATCCATGTTGTGTAAAAGGAGCTCCATATTTGTACTGGGGTGGGGGTGGGGGAAGGATTGCCCTTGTCTCCCTCTCCCATCCTGGGCCAGTGGATTGACAGGATGAGGAAAGCAAGAAGTGCTTCCCTCTAACCTTCCTTCTCCCGTCAAGCTACTGCCTTCGCGTAGCTGGGATGAGAGGAGGTGAGTGGATCGTTCCAGTCTCCACCTCCCATCCCAGGCCAGCTACGCAGGGGCAGCAGCTTGACAGGACAAGGAAGGCGAGAGGGAAGCACCTCTTGCCTTCCTCCTCTTGTCAAGCTGCCATCCCCATGTAGCTGGCCCAAGATGGGAGGGGAAGACTGGAACGATCTATGGGCACATAGACTTATACGCAAGAGTCATGGCGCTATTTTGCATATAAGTGTATACACATACTGCCAATCACCATGTTTTTAAAAAATATGGCGATTAGCACAGAGGTGGACGGGTCTGGGTAAGTAGCAGGCCAGTCACTGAGCACAGGGGGGTGGTCCTGGGGCTACCCAGGGACAGGCGAGTGGGGGGGCAGGGCTTGGGGGGCACAACTCAGGCAGCACAGTGCCTGCAGTCCAGTGGTTCTGCAGACCACAAAACGGGCACCCACGCCATCCCTAGTGGGGAGTGACAAGTAAAGAGACTCACCCAGTGCTTGAAGAAATAGTTTGAGCTGGTATAAGGATGTCTTGGACATATCACTTTAGATCAGGGTGTTGAACCTCTTCAGCCTGAGGGCCGAATTCAGTTTCAGACTTGCTCTCAGGGGGCATATTCCAGCGGTGGAGCAAAAAAAGTGGGGCCAAAAATACCACAAACAGCTAAAAGACCAGCCTATTTCAGCTTAATGCTCTTTCTGCCAGCACCTTGGGGGAGACATTTCAACCTTTAGAAATGGGGAAAATGCTTTGCAAAAGCCAGGAAACCACCAGATGATCACCCATTGGGGGAAAGGGGGTGGAGCCAGTGGGAGGGAACCATAGAGGGCCAGATTGGGACCCCAGGCAAATTGGATTTGGCCCACGAGCCTGAAGTTCAACACTCTTGCCTTAGGTAAACATAGGGGGTAGAATCCAACATAAGTCCTACTTAGAGTAGACCCACTGACATCAATGGGACTTAAGTTACTCATGACTAAGTTAATTTCCATTAATTTCAATGGGTTTACTCTAAGTAGGACTCATGTTGGATTTTAGCCAGGATGCTATCTTAAGGAGAGTCCACCCACTGGCCCATCTAGCCCAATATTGTCCACTGGACAATGGCTCTCCAGGTTTCCAGGCAGAGGTCTTTCCCAGTCCTGGTACTTGAGTTATTTTCACTGGAGGTGCCAAGGATTCAACCTGGGATCCTACACTGCCACTGGATGGTGACCCCTCACTTCCTGGATACATTCCAGCTTCGCTTATCACGTCTGCCTTCCTTTAACTACTATCTTCATTGGAGATGATGCAAATACATCTCCCATGTCCCATCACATACCTCTGCCAAGCACAATTGAGCAGCTGCTGCACCTTTGGTAAGGAATGTGGTGATCCTTCTATTACTCCTCTAGTGCTCACAGGAGCACAGTGAGAATTAATTCATTCAGCACTTGGAGCCATAAAGAGCATATGAATATTAGTGTTTATACATCCTTCGTGTGGTCTCCGATTCTGCTGACAAGCCAGCTGTGGTAATGAATGTTCCCAAATGTGCTATTATATTTAGATCAACATTTATTTTGGGAAATGTGTATGAAAAAAAAGAAAAGAAAAACCACCCTTCTGAATGCCTGAAGGTGCTAAAGGCGACATTTATGGGCTGTGTCATTAGTAAGTCCCAACAGGCAGGAAACCAAGGGGAAATCAGTGCCTGCTAAGTTAATGGACAGCTTGATGTGGTCTATGGAATCAAGGCCTCAAATTTCATGCTGCTTCAGGAAGACAGCCACACCCCTGCTAATTCTTTTCTTGTCCGTGCAGTTTCTGTAGCCCTTACGAGAGCAGTCCCGCTAATGCCTGGAAGAGTTTGGGGCCAAGGGAAACACAGAAGATGGCTCCCTTCCTGAAATAGACAGATTTATAGGTTGAGTTGTCTGAGTTTGACTTTATATCATCTTGTCAGCAGTGTCGTAGTGGATCCAGGCTTCGCTGGGTCAAAGAACTGAGACTTTCTGATTAACAGGGATGATTATATCATCTGTCACCACTTCTCAGACTTCCCTGATCCCTCTGAGCTTAGCTGCAATCCTCACAGTAGCTGGGGATGGAGTGGGGGGAATTGATTTTCTCAGCAACAATATATAGTTGTGAGCTATTCCTCTTATAATGCAAAGTATGTTGGGGCGGCCTGGCCTAGAATGACGAATAAAGACCCGGTAGCTTTACGAAAGACCTGTTCCTGGAGGAGATGAAAACTGCTGCAACTAGTTCACTGATATGGAATGACACAGCTGCCTGCATTTTTGGACCCTCCTTGGGAACATGGCTTTGTGGATTATCATGAGGAGTGCCTGCACTTTGAAATTTACCACTAGAACATTGCTCCTCAGGCAGTGGTTTCCAAACTTTCTATCTTTAAGGAAGACTTTCCACATCATTTTCTTGGCCAAAGACCCACTTGTCTGTCATGGTGAACGCGCATAACAGAGGACATTGTAAGGTAGGTGCAATGTCAGTAGATCCAGAGCATGGGTCAGGCTTGTCCACTTCCCAATTGGAATTGCTAATGTACTCCTGAACACTTCCATTGCTTCCCTGAACACTTCCAATTAGGGATGTCGCAGGAGTCCAAGAGCAGGGTGGAGTCTGGCAGACTCCCCCCCCCCGCTCGGCCTCCCAGACCCCGCTTGCCAAGCCACCACACTTACCAAACCTGCTGGCCGAGGTGCCACGCAAGTCATGTGCACCTGGCAGCTGCCCATTCCCTCAGTGAACCACAATTTTGTGGAAAAATGGCAGCTTGGGTTTTCCCGTAAATGTAATGTTACGCAAATGGCAGCTGTAAAGGGCCATTTATGCAACATTACAGATGTAAATGGTCCATGTATGCCTATAATGTTGCGTGAATGGCCCCTTTACAGCCACCGGTTATGCAACATTTCATTTACAGAAAAACCTGAGCCTCCAATTTGCAAAAAAATGGTGTCTTGCTGAGGGAACGGGAGGCCACTGGGAGGTCACCAGTCACTCATGGACCATGCAGCAAGCAGGGCTGGCTGGCCCATGGGGGCTTGGTGGATGGGCAGCGTCATGGACAGAGGTGAGTCTGTCCATCCCTACTTCCAATGCTCGCCTGTGTCTGCATATTTCAGGGGAAGAATGGGAGTGGGAGGAAGTCTTTGGGGGATACATGTTAACTGCTATGGATTTCCACATTGAGAAATCCCTAAGAAGCTCTCAAGAAATCCCTGGAATGAAGAACACACAGTTTGAAAATCACTGCCCTAACGGGTGGCCAGAAAGAGGTCCAAAGAGGTTCAGCTTTACATATGCGGGATGAGATTTATTAGCCTTTAATATATGAGATTTATGAACTCCATAGGGAAACTTGTCTGGCCCCTTCATTATTGTCTTTTCGGCACCAGATCAAGACCTTTCTGTTCTCCCAGGCTTTGTAAGATCTGCATTTTAGTCCCTGTAGTTTGGTTTTAACTCTTGTTCCAGCTCACTGCTACTTGCTTTGGTAATCTATGACATATTTTACAGTATTATTCTCGTAAGTGTCTGTTGGACTTTTGGCCTATGCTCATTTGCAGATTTTATTGTATTTCTTAGGTTTTCATTTGTACCATGCCTATGGTGGCCTTGCCCAACCTGGCACCTTCCAGATGAGTTGGGACTACAGTTCAAATCATCCCCAGACAGCATGGTGGTGCCAAGTGGGGCAAAGCTAGCCTAGCGTGACCTTCTCTGTGAGGTGTTAAAAGAAATTTAATACATGAAATACAACTAAATAATAAAGCTAACTGCTGAGTGAATGTGGGGCCTTTTGCAACATTGGGGCCACTCTTAACCCGTTTTCAACCTGACCACGGTGTGTGTTTTCTGACACTTCTATTCAGGCTGTCTTTCACCAGCTTGGGCCTACATTAACCTGACCCCGTTTCCCTTTGCCAGTGCCAGTACCAAATCTTTCAAGAATAAACTTTACAATAAACTTTACAACAGAGGTTTTTCTTTTTCTTTTTTTAAGAAATAGTATGTCTATCCCATGCATTATGCCATCCGTGTTTGCATTTCTTACAGATGCCTGAACAAATCATACATCTTTGTCTGCAATTCCTTCAGCACATTTCCCCCCATAATTCTAACATTAAGCTGTGGTGCCTCTAAAGGGCCAAGTTAATGACAATAATTTCCTGCCATTAACCTCTGAGAAATGCTTGCAGTGCTTCTAAAAGAAGGTGAAAACCCTTAATAACAAAATAACAAAAGAGCTGAAACATTTAATGAATTGCCATTGGAGAAATAATAACAACAATGAATACCTGTTGTTGGGTAATCGAGTCCTGCTGCCAAATCTGAATAAATATAGACATACACAAACATGCAGTAGTATCAGCTCATCTAGGCTATAAAACAGCCTTCTCCCACCTGATGCCCTCCAGATGTTCTGGACTTCAACTCCCATCAGCCCCAGCCAGCATGACCAATGGTCAGGAACTCTGGGAGTTGTAGTTAAAACATCTGGAGAGCACCAGGTTTGGGGAGGCTATCTTAGAAGTTCCTAGAGAATTCTGAACTGGACCTCTGTGGCTGAGCATCAAGGCCAACTCATGCCCTCTGACATAAGAACATCAGAAGAGCCATGCTGGATCATACCAAGGGTCCATCTAGTCCAGCATTCTGTTCACACAGTGGCCAGCAAGCTGCCCGTGAGAAACCCACAAACAGGGCATGAGTGCAATAGCACCCTCCCACCCATGTTTCCCAGCAACTGGTGTACTCTCTCTGGTACCACTGGTGTCACTGCCTCTGGTGCTGGAGGTAGCATATAGCCATCAAGACTAGTAGCCACTGATAGCCTTTTCCTCCAGGAATTTGTCTAACCCACTTTTAAAACCATCCAAATTGGACATCACTACATCCTGTGGTAGCGAATTCCATAGTTGAACTATGTGCTGTGTGAAGAAATACATCCTTTTATCTGTCCTGACATTTGTCAGATGAAAATTGCACCCTTGTTTTATATCATGTGCTTGCTCAAAATACTATAAATCAGTGTATTTTACAGTATGTCTTTAATTTCTACATCCACATAACCAGTTCATAGGAAAGCCTTCCCCAACCTGGTGTCCTCCAGGTGTGTTGGACTTCAACTCCAATAATTCCCAGTTAGTGTGGGACTCCATTACCAAAATATACCTACACACACAAAATATACACACACACACACTATGGCCATCTCCAAGAATGAATTGGTGAGAAATTTGCTCTATTTGCCTTTGAATGTGAACATGCCTTCACACCTTTGAACCAACATGTGGACCAAAACTCACTTATTCTTCAAAATGTGCACTTATCCAATTTTTGCAAAGGCATCCTCCAAACAAAACATGAGCACAAAAATGTGTATATTCGTGAAAATAATATGGGCATAGTAGACAAGTTTGCATACAAAAATGCATTTATTAGGAGAAATGTGCACAAAAATGCTTACGGATTTTCATCCTAACTACTTTTTTAATTCAACGTTCTGGATAAACCGAATTTAAGATTGGAAAGCTGCTCAAAATTTGGGACAAACCAAATTTAGGATTGGAAAAAAGAGAAGCTGAATGAAACAGACACTGACCAATTCAACCATCCTCAGCTGCAGCTTGGAGGTGCACTTTCTGGTGGCCCTTTCCCACGTCAGTGGCCCTTATAGACAAACCTGATGACAACAGCAATATTGTCTTCAATGCCAGGGGAGAGCCAATACTTACGTTTCAATAAAGTAATGGCTCTCAGATCCCAGTGCCCAATGTGGTGGACCTCAGGACAAGCATCACTGCCAATGGCCCCTGCCAGGTCACTAGAGCCCCATTGGATTGCCTACAGGTGCTGGCATCAGGAATGATACACATATAGGGATGCGCGAGTCAGCAAACTTTGAGCTTGCTGAAGTTCTCCAAATTCCACCTCAAAGCTCATTCCAACTTGAGTCCGTATCTGATGGCAAGCTTTGTTTCTTTCCCCTTTTCACATGGAAATCCGTGCGTATTTTCTCCAACTGTACACATCACTTGTGTGCATCTTTGTAATGTATGCATTTTCTCCCATTGATTAAAGTGCATTTGTGTGCATTTTTCAAAAGTATGCCTCTTATGTGCATTTTTCAGATGTACGCATGCTGTCAAATGCAATTTTGGGGCGTCCATGAATCACACTGCAAGGTCAAAAACGTATGGACTCCAGCTGCAGGTTGTGTCCGAATCTGTGTTTGGTTTGGAAGGTACAAACTGGGTAAATCCTGATAAAAAATGAACTGAAACAAATTTGTCATACATTCCTACATGCACACACATAGTAAGCCCTAGCACTGGAAAACCTGGAGTCCTCTTTAGCCCCCTCAAAGCCATTCAACCTAACAAACACCATGCTTTTAGCTCTCATGGTCTTAGTGCTTGATAGAGAAGATGTCCTTGCAACTGAACTCATAGGAACTGCAGACAGTAAGTGAGAGAAATGTCTTCTGGTGTGCCACAGTGCTAATAACTCTCCTACAGTGGAATGTCTGAAGCAGGTGTTATAAACTGCATATTGCAATGAACTGAACACCCTCTTGGCTCTCAATCTCACAGCAGAAAACAGAACTTTTGCGTCAGACTACTTATACTCTGGTGCCCTCTGGTGGTTAGCAGGATACCATACAACGAAGATTCAGGAGCGTGCGATAAACATCCTACTACTTTAATATATTTTTCATCAGTACATGTTACAGGCCCATTTGTGTAACTCCTAACACCAGAACATTTGAAGCACCAACAAAACCTCTGTTTTGGTCACATAGCACTACTCCATACTTTGCAAATCCATATTGTAGGAATGTTTCAAATATACAAAAAAAGCAGCACCTCAAAAAAAAAAAATGTGGCAGAGATGGGAAAAAAGGTGTAGAAGTAGGCAGCCAAAAATGATCAGGAGCCTGGGGAAATTCTCCTAGGGGAAAAGAACATAAGAAGAGCCATGCTGGATCAGATCAAGGGTCCATCTAGTCCAGCATTCAGTCCACACAGTGGCCAAACAGCTGTTGACCAGGAAACCACAAGCAAGTCATGAGCGCAACAGCACCCTCCCACCCATGTTCCCCAGCAACTGGTGTTCATAGGCTCACTTCCTCTGGTACTGGACGTAGCACATAGCCATCAAGACTAGTAGCCATTGATAGCCTTTTCCTTCAGGAATTTGTCTAACCCCCTTTTAAAGCCATCCAAATTCACTACATCTTGTTAGCGATGCAGGAGAAATTTGAGATGGATTAAAATGAGCTTGGATTTCTAAGAATCCAACCTGCAGAATCTGCTGAACAGCGAACCCCTCAGGTCGTGCGGAGTCCGTGGAGTTTTAGATGAGTTTTTTTACTTTCCCAAAATTTACGCATATAAATCCATAGAAAATATGTAAGTTTCAGCTGAGGAAACAAGGAATGGAATGGGGGCCATTACACTAAATGTTATGTGATGAGGTAAATTATGTAAATACTTCTGTAAATACTTCTGTTAATATTTATGCAAGTATTTGCATATTTTTCTGCATGACAAAAAATATATATTCGCACCTGTCTGTGAGCGGATGATGGAACGAAAGGTGCCTGACAATTCGTGAAAGACAGATGGAGTGGAATTTAAACAGTCCGTACATCCCTACTTCCTGTGGTAGTGAATTCCATATTTGAACTATGCACAAAGGTTATAATATTGGGTGGTATAGAGCTTTGGCTATTGGGCAGTAGGGATGTACGAAAGTCACTTACCATTTACAAAATTTGATTCACGGTGCGGGGGAGGCTCTCCGTCCCTCCCCCCGAAATTCTGGCCGGGGGGGAGGCAGCCCGTCCCTCCTCCCCGAAATGCTGGCCGGGGGGGAGGCGCCCCGTCCCTCCCGCTGTGAATCCTGGCCGGCCGGGTCTGCAAATGGCGGCGGCCATAGCTGCCGCCGTTTGCGTCCCTGCAGTCAGCCATGATAGGCTACGTAAATGTTTACGTAGTCTATCACGGCTGAGTTAAAAAAACAACAAAACTGCGCGTACGCAAATGGCGGTGCCCATGGGCGCCGCCATTTGCGTTCCTTATTTTGGCACGTGTAGTCTACATAAACATTCACATAGACTACGGCGAAAATAAGGGGAACGCAAATAGCGTAGCGTCTATGCTATTTGCGTTCCCCTTATTTTCGCCGTAGTCTACGTAAATGTTTATGTAGACTACACGTGCCAAAATAAGGAATGCAAATGGCGGCGCCCATGGGCGCCGCCATTTGTGTATGCGCAGTTTTGGTTCTTTTTTTTAACTCAGCCGTGATAGGCTACGTAAAGATTTATGTAGCCTATCACGGTATTTTTTAAAAATCTAGCCGTGATAGGCTACGTAAATCTTTATGTAACCTATCACGTTTGTTTGTTTTTTTAAACTTGGAAATGGCGGCGGCGGCAGCTGGTCGGAAGACCGGCCGCCGCAGCCGCCGCTGCCGCCGCTGCCGAACCACCACCGAACCACCGCTGGAGCTGCCGCCGCCAGGGAGATTCGCCCAAGGTAAGTCCCGTCCCGGGGGGGTGGGGGGCAGACCATTTCGCCACTGATTTTGGGGGCCCGAATGTGCTGGCATTCAGCCTCCCTGAGATTCATGGCGAAATTCTCTGACATCCCTATTGGGCAGTATAGAAATGTAATAATACATACATACATACATACATACATACATTTGGGGCTATTTAGTTTAGAAAAAAAGACAAGAAAGAGGGAACATGATTAGGAATGGGCAAACTTAACTCATCCCACTTCACACACCACATGCTGGTGAGCTCTGGGCAGTCCACGGGTGCCCAGTGAGCAGTGCCTGGCCTCACGCTCCCTCGCCAAGCCACTATTTTCCATACAAATGGCAGCTGTAAAGAGGCCCATTTATGCAAAATTAGAGGTGAAAATGGTCTAAATAGACCATTTAAGCCTGTAATTTTGCGTACGTGGGCTCTTTATGGCCGCCATTAGTGCAAAATCGGCCCTTCTGTAAAAGGTTGAGCTGCCAGTGGTGGCTCAGAAATGGTGGCTCAGTGGGGATCCATGGACATCAGTGGGGATCCATGGAGCCGGATCCAGGGCGCCGAGCTGGAGATAAATTGCCAAACTTCGAGCCCCACATGGATGCCAGCAACATCCCTAGACATGATAGAGATACATAAAATTATGCATGACATGGAAAAAGTGGATAGAGTGAAGCTTTCCTCCCTCTCTCATAATATTAGAACCTGGGTCATTCCATGAAGCTGAATGATGGAAGATTCCAGTTAGACAAGAGGAAGTACTTCCTTAAGCAATGCCTATTCGTTTATGGATGTCCCTGCCCTAAGATGTGTCAATGTCATAAGTGGCTCAAAAAGGGAATTTGGCAAAATAATGTTGGATGGGTCTATTGGCGACTACTAGGTAAGTGGAAGCTCCAGCAGTGTGTCTTTGAATACCAGATGCAAAGTACTTCTTCTCTTTTTCTTTTCTCTTAGATAATTTCACCGGGCAGCATCCAGCATTGCTGTTCCTCTCACATTATTGACATAGCACTAGTGTAAGCAACCTCTAGCAGTAAGTCAATAGCATAACATGGCATGAGAGGTTTTCCCAGAAAACCCACTTCGCTCAGGAAGTGATGCCACCGTTACTGCAAATGAGAGCCGGAAAATGGGGATGGAGGCTACATCGGTCTTAAATGCACTTGCTTGAGAGTGAGACTGGGGCAAGTGTGCAAAGGAAGTGGGGTAGCCCCAAGTGTCACTTCAACACTTCAAAGCCTGAGGATAGGGATGGACGAAAGTCCCTTACATGGTCCTGCAGCTTGCTTCGCAGTGGGGGGGAGGCGCTCCGTCCCTCCCCCTAAAATTCTGGGTGGGGTGGGAGGCGCCCCATCCCTCCCCACTGAAATTCTGGCCAGGGGGGAGGCGCCCCATCCCTCCGGCCGAAATTCTGGCTGGGGGGGAGGCGCCCCATCCCTCCGGCTGCGAATCTCGTCTCCTGCCGGGACGCAAATGGCGGCGGCCGTAGCCGCCTCCATTTGCGTCCCTGCAGTCAGCCATGATAGGTTACATAAATGTTTACGTAGCCTATCACGGCTGACTTCAGGAAAAAAAAAAGCACGTACGCAAATGGCAGCGCCCATGGACGCCACCATTTGCGTACGTGCTTTTTTTTTTTTTCAAAGTCAGCCATGATAGGCTACATAAACATTTATGTAGCCTATCACGGTGTTTTTTGAAAATCTAGCCGTGATAGGCTACGTAAATCTTTACGTAGCCTATCATGTTTGTTGTTGTTGTTGTTTTTACTTGGAAATGGTGGCGGCGGCAGCCGGTCAGAAGACCGGCCGCCGCCACACTGCCGCCGCACTGCCGCCGCACCGCCGCCAGGAGCCGACACCGCCAGGGACATTCGACAAAGGTAAGTCCCATCCCGGGGGGGCGGGGGGGTGGACCGTTTCTCCACCAATTTCGGCCTCCTGAAATTTTCTCCACCAACGCATTCGGCCTCCCGGAGATTCGTGGAGAAATTCTCCGACATCCCTACCTGAGGATCAGGTTGCTAAGTGGGTGATCTGGCCCCCTTTCCCGAACTGTCAGTGTCAAGGCATGTGCAAATTATCCACTGACAGCTCAGGATAAGGGCACCAGATTGCCCACTTAGCAACCTGATCCCCAGGGTTTGAAGTGTTGAATGGGTACTTTAGAGTATTTGGAGGCAGCTGTAATACACTTAAACATTTCTGAGCATAAACCTCTGAAAAGAGGGCAAGGACACCATGTTTTTCTGCTGTGAACCGAACATGACACTATTTTCCCTTTGGGCTTTTCCTCTTTCACTGAGAGGTATATATGAAACTGCTTATTGAAATATCCTGCTTCATGGGAAATAATATCATGTATATGTTGCTGACAGGGAGTAGGGATGTCCACAGAATCTGCTGCGGACTCCAATGAGGACGAATTCCAATGAATTCGGGCCCCTGAAGTCTGAGGCAGAACGAGTGCACTTACCTGTGCCTCTCTGGACCCAATACCCCCCCAGCCTGTTCAGTTCTGCCATCTGTGCAGAACCCAGAAGTAATTGATCAGACGCAAATGGCATCCGCTAAGCCATTTGCGTCCCCATTTTTCCTCGCAATAGGCTATGTGCCTCTGTTTACGTATTTACGTAGCCTATCGCGTGAAAAAACAGGGACGCATATGGCATAGTGGATGCCATTTGCGTCCAGAGAGCACTGTTCCACGCAGATAGGAGCCAGGATGGAGTTGGCCAGCTCGGATTCCGTGGGGGAGGAACAGATCGCCTCCCCCCCATTGAGGATTCCAGGGGGAGGAACGGATCGCCTCCCCCCAGTCGAGGATTCCGGGGGGAGGAACGGATCACCTCCTCCCCGTTGAAGATTCTGGGGAAGGAACAGATCTCCTTCCTCCCGTTGAGGATTCCAGGGGGAGGAACAGATCGCCTCCCCCCCCAGCGGACCCCCCCACGGATGTGAGGTAAGGGGATTCATACATCCCTAACAGGGAGTGGGTCATGTTATGTATTTACCTCTATGGAAATCACTGTACCCATGAAAGGAGTCCATTTCTTGCTTATCACACTCCACACGTGTTTCATGTCACAAAATGCACAGCTTGTTGGTTGCTTTAAATGTAGTATTTGCATGCATCCTCCTCTCAATAGGTGGGCTGCGGCCACCTGATAATGTGTGAAATGAGAAGGAGCAGCCAGTTTATATATTTAAACATGTGCTGTGAACATTAAAACAAAAACAAAACAACCCAGAATGATTCAGAGGTAACACTGTACAAAACGTAGGACATGATTCTATTTTCCTTACACTCCCGGAAGATACATCAGAGCATCTGCTTTCAGAATCCACATAGATCTCACCCCACGCCTGCTGTTGCAATTCTGTGTATGTACAGCTGTACAAGGATATTTGAGCATCCATATTAGTTTAATACCTTTAGGGTGCAATCCTTTGGAGATAGGCAGCCGCCTCTGAACTTCGAGGTGACCGCCTATCCAACGCAGGGCAGGAGAAGCACAGATGGGATCGTTCCCTCCGTGTGTCTCCTGCCCTGCATTTGCGGCTAGACAGCCGATTTCGGCTGTCTAGCCATGGGAAGGTGGAGCGGGGGAGGAGGCTGCCAGATGACACATAGGATGTGTCGTACCAGCATTTCTGCCTTCCCTGCCCCGGGACGCCCCCTGGAATGCCCCACTTTGGCCAGTCCACTCTCCTCTTCTGAGTGCAGGCTGTTCTGCGCTACTTACAAGGCAGCACAGGAGGAGGGGAAGGTCAGTTCTCCAGGAACCAACCTCGGAGCGCAGGCTCTGAGGTCAGTTCCTGGAAAACCACATATCCTATGGCTGTTTAGCTGCTGACTAGCAGCCATTGGATTGCTCCCTCCATTACTTTAGGCCAACCAAAAGGTCACAAAAATATGCAAACTTTCGGGATCTCGAGGTCTCTTCAACAGACAAGATGGTACAAATTGCAGATTTGGAGGGATGGGTACGGAGAGTATTGAAGTGTAATAAAGTACTGATGTAATATGGATTAAGATTTTTTCTTATGGTCAAAACGGCTGTGTGTGCACGCGTGCGCATGTGATTTGTGACTTACGATCATAAGAATGTAAGAAGAACCATGCTGGATCAAACCTAAGGCCTATGTAGTCTAGCATACTGTTCACACAGTGGCCAGAAAGCTGCCTGTGGGAAGCCCAAAGTAGGACATGACTGCAAGATCACACTTCTGCTCATATTATCCAGCAACTGATGTACGTGGGAACCCTGCCTCTAATACTGGAGGTAGCATATAGCCATCAGGACTAGTAGCCATTGATAATCCTATCCTCCACTTGGAGAATACCAAACTTAGCCATTCTACAGCAGGACTCTACACTAGGAAACTATTTTCTCACTGTTCGTCCCCTCCAGCTACTAGGTAAAGCTACCCAATTTGGCTTGAATTGATTTTTTAAAAACAACAACAACCTAGAACAGCATATAAAATGATCTCCAGTTTGGTTAATATAAAGACTGCCTGGTTTCTCTTTGTAATCCACGGTTAAAAGGAGCTTGCATGCTTCACCAGGATGGAAACACATCTGAGTTAAGAGCTGAGTTTTATATTTCCAAAAATGGGTGTCGAATATTTTCCCCTTGTGTGTTCCCAGCTACCTTCGCAGCACCTGGACACCATCACATGTCCTTCAGAACCTAATTTGAATATCTGCAGACCCCTCTACCCCCCCCCCTTCATCTTGAGACTCTGAACATGCAGACACTGTGACTTCACTATCAAGTCAGGGGTTGGTTTGTTTTTTCCCCATTCTCCCCATCCCCCCCCCCCAACCTGTGTTTTATAACATCTAATGAAGAGTTCTGGAGATCTCAAAACCCTGTACATTTCTGTGATCTTTTGGCTGGCCTAATGAAGGTATTATACTAATATAGATTTAGGAATCTTTCTTAAAGTCAACATGACTACCTTTGTGACATGGATATTTGCCACTGAATTCAGTGGGGCTTACACATACCTCAATTACTCCCCATAGGATTCATCAGGATCACATTCTATTACCAACCAAGTCCTAAATGCCTTAAGAAAGAAAAGGCGCCACTTTTGTCTGCAACAGATTCAAAGGCTGAGATCTATGGATGGAAAAGAAATTAACTGGTTTCTCATTTCAATATAAACCAACATGATTCACACTTCCTGAACTAACACACAAACCGGAACACCATTATCCTTTGTTATTTGTACTTCTCCGAATTTTGCAATAGTTCTCTGATTAAAGAACACATTAAAAAATGTGTACTTTAAGGAAAAGTGCGTAAGAACAACTAGATAATAATCCACACCCCAATTTTTCAGACAATGTTTCCCAGACAATGCATGATGCTCTGAGCCCAATATGCACAGAACATGCTCATAACAGTTGAATGTAGCTCAAGAATACTGAATAGCTCAAATTGCCTAATAGCGTAGCTGTGAAGTCATTTAGGAACTTTGAATAGCTCTGAATAGCAAAGCTATGATACACTCAGATACACTGAATAGTTCTGCTTTGTGAATTACAGAGCTATGTAATCACGCAGAAGCACGGAATGATTCCCTGAGTGACTTAGGGCATATTCCTATGCGTATTTTGACAGAAAAAAAGTCCTACAACTCCTAGCATTCCCCAGCGGCTTATTGGGGGGTGGTAGGGGTTGTAGGACTTTTTTTCAGTCTAAACATGCACAGGATTATATCCTTAGTCTCTTTCAAGATACCTTATTTATGAGGCTTAATCAAAAAGAAGAACCACAACAGTTTATATGTCTGATCCTATATGACTCCCATAAGCCCCAGCCAGCATGGCCATTGGTCAGGAATACTGGGAGTTGTAGTCCTAAATATCTGGAGGGCATCAGGCTGGGGAAGGCTGGAATAGATCGATCCTGGGGCTTTTGGTTGATCCAGAAGGACTTTTCTTATGCTGATGGGATACTGACCTACTGATGGGATACTGAGCTACTCTTCCTGGTATCCTGCCAAGATAGCTATCTTCCCCCCACCCTACACACACACACACACACACACACACACACACACACACTTTTCCTTAAACAACATGCTGCCATGACCATGATTTCACAATGGCATTATGAGAGCATAGTACATCAGCCTATCAGGCACAGTGACATCATTATATAGTAGCTCAGCATTGGCATGGGCTTAGATCCTCATGCTGGACTAGATGGATTGCTGGTCTTATCCAGAAGGGGTCCTCTTAGTACATCATTGCATAAATATAGTACCATCTTTAGAAAAGGGGTTATAGCAGTAGCAGCAGCAGCAGCTAGGGGTGTCATGAGTGCCCAGCTGGATCCAGGGGCCAGTGGACTCCCCCGTGCCCACCTCTCCAGCCCCCGCTCAGCCACAGGGTGCTGGCAGACCCAGTCACCGAGCACCCCGGAGCTTGGCAAGTGGCCAGGAGCAACCCAGAGTTGTCATCGCCACATGCACCCCAACACTCTCCCTATCTCCTCCTTGCGAGGAGGAGATGGCAAGAGCAGTTAGGGTGAGCGCAGTGACAAGGATTTGTCATCCTGCCCCTGCTGGCTGTCAAGCCCTTAACAGCTGGCTAGGGAAGGAGGAGGCCTCAGCGCCACACGTGCCCCAACCACTCTTGCCATCTCCTCCTTCCAAGGAGGAGACAGTGAGAACGGTTGAGGCTCGCACAGCACCACAGACTCTGGCAGTCAAGCCCTTGTGCACATAACATCCTTGTGCGTATGAGGGCTTGACTGCCAGAGTCCACGTTGCACAGAGGGGCGGTGGTTCCGATGGCTTGGCAGGCGGGGGCGGGACGAGCAGGGTGGCTCAGCGGGCAGGGAGGGGAGGGCTGCCTGAGCAGGGGTGGCAGCTCATTGAGCTCCTGCATGAGTCCATCCATCCCTAGTAGTAAGGATGTACGGATGGTGTAAAATCCGCTCCGTCTGTGTTTCATGGATCATCAGGCACCTTTTGTTCCATCGTCCATTCACAGATGGAAGAGAATAATTTTCTCATGTGGGTAGATATGCAAATAATTACATAAGAGGTTTCATAACAATTTACATACTTTAACTTAGTGCATAACATTTCGTGTATTGTCCCCCATTCCATTCAACTTTTCCTCAGCGGAAACTTGTGTATTTTCATATGAATAAATAAATTTGCTTAAATTTCAGAAAATTAAAAAAGTAAAAACATCTGAAACTCCACAGACTCCACACAGCCTGAGGGGGTCAGTCAACAGTGGATTCCACAGGTTAGATTCTTAGAAATCCAAGCTCATTTTAGTCCATCTTGAATTTCTCCAGCATCCCTACCTAGCAGCAGCAATGGAGGTATGGGGCATGTCCTTTGGAGGTAATTCACACTGTGAACTGAAGGCACTTGAGGAAGGAAATGGTGTTGTATGTGGGATATTTTGGTTTGTAATATTGCCATTCTCTGCTGCCACTGCCTGCTAGGGATATTAGAGAAATCTGCCACGGATTTAAATGAGGCTGGATTCCAAAGAATCCGCAGATCGGCCCCACTTACCTCTGCTCCATGAGGATTCTGCATGGGACAGCACTCAGCAGCTTGCTCAGCCAGAGCTGTTCTCCTCCATGCCAATCACATTTTAAAAAAAAAAATGGTGATCGGCGGGATGTGCCCATAGACTTATACGCAAAATAGAGCTGTGAATCTTATGTATAAGTCTATGTAGACTTATATGCAAAATAGAGCCATGAATCTTGCATATAAGCCTATGGACACATAGACTTATATGCAAGATTCATGGCTCTATTTGTGTATAAGTCTATGGACACATCCTGCTGATCGCCATTTTTTTTAATGGTGATCGGCGCAGAGGAGAAGAGCTCCGGCCGCCCAGGTAGGCAGGCCTCAAGCCGGGTGGCTCCACAGAATCCTCGCGGAGCGGAGCCGCTCCAGAGGATTCCAGGTCGGGGAGGAACGGGTCACCTCCACCCCCAGGCAGATTCCCCACTGGAACAGATGGTGCGGAATCCATACATCCCTACCAGTGCCCGCCAGAATGGTTGGATTTCTGCACATAAGACATGTTTAGCAGTATTAAATTTGTTTATAGGGGAAGCCAGTGATTTAAACAGTAAGGAGCTGACTATTCATTTACTTGTAGCTGCCAGATCCATGATAGCTAGGTTTTGGAAGGGATTCACCTTCCAGGGATTAGATTATTGGTATGCCATGGTCTGGCAAATTGTCATAATGGAAAAAATATTACACAAGTTGAAGGTGGCCAGGGGTCAAAGCAAACACATTTTATTCCATGCGATATGGTTTGACTTTATCACATATACGAACAGGACATCAATATTTGATTCCCTCGCACTATAAAACCCTATGGCTTTTATAAGGAAGAAAACAGATAAAGAATAATCCCGAGTCCATCTGATAAAATATCTAGGAGAACTGACAAGAATTACCTCTGACCTCTGTACACCCATTAAGATATAACTGTATGGAAAGAATATGTAATCCTGATGGAATTTGTTTTATTTTAGTTTCCATTTTTGTTTTGTTTGGTTTTATTTTGCTTTGTTAATATTATTGAAATTCAATAAAATTTATATTAAAATAAAAAAGGAAGGAAATGGTGTCAATTTTGGTAAGTGGGAAAGTCTGTCCTTTCCTTTAAAAAAAAAACTATATGCTTTTGATTTGTGTAATACTCTGGCCATGAGATGTGTTGACTTAACATGTGCAATCTTTTCTCAATCTAAGGGCCCTGGCATCTGATACATTGTGTACCGATAAACTGATTCCAAACGTAGAAAATATATTCATCTTAGCTAAAGGGGTTTGCAAATGGCCTCCCAAAATGGGCAGAAAAACTGGGAGGACAATTTCACCACTTATTTTCCAGGGGGACCAGACATTCTCCAACAGTTTCTTGGGGGTGGGACTCACCATTAATGATGGCAGAAGCATAGTTACTTTCTTTTTTTCCTAAGGGAAAAAAAGGCAGGAGGGAAGGGGTTGCTGCCCCTGCAAAAGTGGTACCAGCAGCAACTGTGTTAGTAACCTGACCCCATTTCGCATCTTCCACGATCCTCCGGACCTAGTGTTGGCTCTGGGACATGGTGGGCAGGGGGAGTTGCAGCCGCCACAAAAACAGTGAAGAATTTTGGGAGACAATTCTGAGAAGTGGTCTTCTTCTAGGGTGTGAGAAAGAGAAAATCCTCAGATATTTCCCCCTCTCTCCAAACGATGCCCTATGACAAATTTTGGCCCAGGTCTAACTTTAGCATCAGTTAAAAGGAACTGCCCTATATAGAATTAATCCATCTAGCCCAGTACTGTCTAACCCAGACTGGCAGAAGTTCTCTACCAGGAACTCCTGCCGACCCGGGACTCCCTCAGTCAAGACAGCCAGATCCTTGACCTGGGGGTTTCTACCTGAAAAGTCTATCACTCGGCTACTGAGGTATGGCCCCTTGTAGTTTAAAGAGCTCTGGCAGAGAGCAGACACTTTTCTTTCCCCTCTTCCTTTTAAACAAATGTTTCTCACAAAACCTCCCTCATTCTGGCCTGTCTTCATGGACTTCCATTATGTCTCTTACCTAAAATATTCAGTAGTACAGCTTGAGAATTTTAGACCTTGGACTTAATGGTCTTACAGGGCCTCATCTTTAAATGGCCATGTGTCAATTCAGCTGTCAATCACACAACTACTAACATCCCCCCCTACACACACACACACACACACACACACTGTACAACTACTTCTACATTCCTGATATGGTAGAGCACAATATATATTCTTTTTCCAACCATGATTTTTAAAAAGGCATACTCTGATCACATGCAGTTTTCGCATTTTAAACTCTCTTAAGTCACAGCACCATCATGACTATAAGAATAAAATGGAGTTATGTCCCAGGTTTGCTGCTGCCCCCACTGCCTGCCACTCCCTGGGTGATCATTTGCCCCTGTCCTGGGCTGCAGGACCCTGGACTTCATTCCCAAGGTCCAGCCCCAGCTGCCCATTGAAAGCATTGTACCTGTCAATATAGATAACAGAACCACATTATAGGTTACTGGAGACAGGGAGCTTTCTACACAAGGCTGTTAATCTGCTGTATCCATTTTTGGTTTCATCACAGAATTGAGATCTGAGCACTACATGGAATAGTGCTTTTCTGCTACATAGCCTGTAAGTGACACTGTGATATAGTGACATAACATAAATACACAAGCAAAAAAAGCATTTTCTTTCACTTTTACAAATGATACCACATTTTTTCCTGCACTAAAAAAAACTTGCTGAAAGTGCTCCTTAGATGCAGAAGCAAAACTGGAGGTTCACGTCATCATCTAAAGAACCAGTAAATAACCATGAGTAGGGAATGATGGACGCACAACAAATGCATCATGTAGAAAAGCTCTAGGATACTTTCACACAGAGTCATAATCCTAACGGAACAATCGTCCCTGGAACCGTTTTGCCTCAGCACCCAGGAAATGAGACTCTACTAAGACAGTATCTCTTCAATCTCTCTCCTGCCCTCAAAACATTTGCTGTGGGCATGTAACCCGCTGCTGTGCAAGTACATCCCTGGATTAGGGCCAAAGTCTATAAACCTTATTCCCTCCCCTCAATGACAACTTCAGATTAAGATCTCAAAGAAGAGTATTACGTCCCATAAATACATATCCTGAAGCAATTCCTGCACTAAAAGTGAATCCAGAGGAGTCATTCATTGACTTTGGAACGAGCACCGTGGCATTGCATGCTGTCATAAAGATGAGATAAACTGTTAGACTAGCAAGCCTAATCACAGTAAAAAAAACAAAACTAAAGCAGCAGCAACTATGGCACTTGAAGTCTAAATCCATTTAGATTAAGTCAGTGGATTTCAAGGGAACCCATTTCCATGCAAATGTGCTTAGTTACAGCATCCCGAGGTAGGATAACATGTATTATTCTTGTGGAAGTCTTGTTTATGGTATATTGAAAGGGCTCTAATCGGTGTGCTCCATTCCTGATATGCAAGTTGTTTAGCCCATACTGGTCCCCTGCTGGCCCTGGATCAGTACAGGGCAAGCAGTACAAACAACAGGCTTCTAGGACGGCATGCTTTTGTCTCCAGAGTTAAAAAGACACCTGCATGCATGAGTGCATTAGTGCAAAGCAGCTTTGAATAGGGTTGGCAGAGAATTTCTCCCCGAAACTTCAGGGGGCCGAGCGCCAACGTGTTTGGCCCCCCGAACAAGTTTCGGGGAGAAATTCTCCGCCCCCCCGCACCCCGCACCCCCCCCCCAGGATGGGACTTACCTTTCCCGAATGTCCCTCCCGGCGGCGGGTCCCGGCGGTGGTTCGTCGGGTCTTCGTCAGGGGCGGGGGCGGCAGCCGATCTTTTGACTGGCTGCCGCCGCCGCCATTCCAATAAAAGTAAAAAAAAAAAAAAAACGCCCCCGTGATAGGCTACGTGACGATTAACGTAGCCTATCACGGCTAGATTTGCAAAGTCAGCCGTGATGGGCTACGTAAATCGTCACGGAGCCTATCACGGGTGACTTTAAAAAAAAAAAGCGCGTACGGCTAATGGCGGCCCCCATAGGGAGCCACCATTCGCGTTCCTTATTTGGTCGCTGTAGTCTACGTAAAGATTACGTAGACTACGGCGAAAATAAGGGCAACGCAAATAGCGTTGCCCTTATTTTCGCCGTAGTCTACGTAAAGATTTACGTAGACTACAGCGACCAAATAAGGAACGCGAATGGCGGCTCCCTATGGGGGCCACCATTTGCGTACGCGCTTTTTTTAAAAAAGTCACCCGTGATAGGCTACGTGACGATTTACGTAGCCTATCACGGCTGAATTTGCAGATCTAGCCGTGATAGGCTACGTTAATCGTCACGTAGCCTATCACGGGGCGTTTTTTTTTTTAACTTTTTATTTCACGGCTGGGCGAGGCGAGGCACCTCCCCCCCCGGCCTGAATTTCGGCTGGGCAAGGTGGGAAGCCTCCCCCCCGGCCTGAATTTTGGCTGGGCGAGGCAGGAAGCCTCCCCCCCGGCCTGAACTTCGGGGGGAGAGCAGCGAAGCGCCTCCCCCCCACCGCGAAAAGCTGCGAGACCAGGTAAGTGGCTTTCGTGCACTCCTAGCTTTGAAAGCATGGAAACCACTTCTTTTTCAATCTCTGCACAGCCATGCAAGAAAGTGGATTTCGCTGGCTTTTCAAACATCATGTGCTTTTTTGGGTCGCCCGTGAATAGATGGGCTACACATGATGTCTGTTTTTGCTTCTCCATCCACTATTATGATCACAGAATTGTTTAAACTGGGGACTCACACCTTCCCTTTACACGTTTTGCCTCTCAAAAAAGAACTGGACAATATGATTTGCATCTGGAACATCAAACTAGTTGAAGGGGGGGCATGGTGAGTTTTACAGTGGGTGTACCATCAGCAGCAACAAGATAAAGGATGTTTTTTTAAAAGGCTACAGAAACACTGAAGCCACTCCACCAACACTGCAAAAGGCAAAGATTGAATTTCATGTGCAACCCCCCCCTCTCAGATTGGACCCCCAAATTCATAGTCTTTGAATGGAGCTACAATATTTGGGTGATATTTAAGTACAGATAGTGTTATTATATTTATACAACTAAGTGTGAGCTTCAAACTGGGCACTTTCACCACTGTCCAGGCAATCATTTGCCTTTTTTTAAAGGTGATTTTCCCTGCCCTTCTGCCCTTCTCTTCAAGTTTCTTGGCTGCTTTCAGAAACAGCATCCTTTATTATGCTTTTAATTACTCTAGAGATGCAATAAACAACTTGTTAGGAAGCCAGCTTGTCAGGGAGCATGTTAAGTTCTTTCACAGTGCCTATATTTTACTTCATCTATCAATTTCAACTTGTCAGATCCAATACTTGGTTCCTGTTTAAAGAAAGGTCGCATCTCGTACAGGTACATACTTCGAGTGTCCTTTATTTGGATGGGGACCTATGAAAGAGTTTGACATTTAGTTGAGAAGAGAGCTGTAAATAGCCTCACTAAAATGCAATACAGTATACCCTACTACTGCTTCAGATCTTGTCTTACTTCTATTTTGCCTGAAAGGAAAAAAGATAGAACCTCCAACTGTGACTCTGTCAGCTAATCATGCATTGTGTTCTTTCTAGGCAGGAACTCTGATACTCTCTACCTAGAAAAAAAACAATACATCATTAAACTGCAGCATTGACTGTCATGATTTCTGTAGGGATGGACAGATCAGTCTGTATCTGGCCTTGTCAGTTTCACATATGTTCATCCTTAAGTCTATTTGGTGCAATTTGGTTTTTTGTTTGTTAGTTTGTTTTAGAAATCCACACATTTCAGAAATGCACAAACCTCTGCATTACTTTTGAAGATGTTTCATAAAATATGCATTTTCTATGCATTGCAATTAGGGCTGTGCACCACTTCGGCCTGAGGCCCAAACCCCAAGTCGAAGCGGGCTGCTTTGGGTCACTTTGAGCCCCTTCTGAGGCAAAGCAGAGGGGTCACAAAGCGACCTGGAGTGGGTTGAAGGCTCCCCGAAGCACTCGGTGTGCTTCAGAGCTTCAGCACCCTCGACCCAGCCACGCCAGGTCCTTACCTGAGCTGTCGCCACCACCTCTGCTTCTGTCGCTGCCACTACCATTGCTGTCCTCACTGCTGCCATTGTCCTTGCTGCCGCTGTCATCGTCACCATCTTCACTGCCTACACCACTGCCGTCCTTGCCACCACCATCCTTGCCACCTTCTCCGCAGCTGTCCTCGCCACTACCGCCTCCACCGCTGCTGCCACCCTGGCCACCACCAACTCCTGAGGCTTGGATGCATGCGCCAAATCTTATTGCAGGGAGTTGCCATTTTAAAATGGCGATTCCTTGCAATAAGAGTCAGTGTGAGCGTCCAGGCCTCAGGAGTTGGCGACGGCGAGGATGGCGGTGGAGAAGGCAGCAAGGATGGTGGTGGCAAGGACAGTGGTAGCGGTGGAAGTAGTGGTGGTGGCGAGGACTGTGGAGAGGACAGCAGCGGTGATGGCGATGACAGCAGAGGAGGAGGAGGCAGAGGAGGCAGCAGCAAGGTAAGGGGTTTTGTGTGGGTCATCAGGGGGGACCCAAAACAGGGTTCATCATCCAAATCCCACTTTGGGTTTGGGGGCAAGTCGGCCCCGAATCTGCCCGAACCAAATAGGGCCCGCCTCGAAAGCCACAAAGCAGCTTCCGAGTCAGATCGCGGGGGGTTCCTGCACAGCCCTAATTTCAATGTATATTGAAAAACTCAGAGAAGTATAAAAACTGGAAGACAGCTGAGTATCGATCTGCATATTAGTCTGGGAAGTATAAATTCGCTTCAAAATGGGGACCGGGTGAAATCCTCAAGCACCCCTAGATTTCTGGTCATGACTATTAGATATGATGGCTTTTAAAAAGGATTAGAAAATTTCATGAAGTTAAGTCTTAATGGCCGCTTGGCCACAATAGTTAAAGGAAAGTTCTATGTTCAGTTCTATGTTCTATTACTGAATAGAAGATGTTGGATATTTAAAAAAATGGGATAGTCATCACCTCCATGCTCTGCTTTTAAGAATTCAGAGAATCTGACAGCACTGAGAGACAAAGACGCTGGACAAAATGGATAACTGGTTTGATCCAGCAGAGCTGCTCTTCACACTCCTAAATAAACTTCAATGCACTATTCAGAGATACATCCCACAGTTAAAGTAGGGATGTATGAGAAATTCATTTCAGATTGCTTTTGATCAGGATTTACCCGCTTCATAGTTTCTGGCCTGAACACAAACAGAATGTGTGGTCGAGATCTGTACACTTCCATGCTTTGCAATGAGATTGGCAGACACCCCCCAAAAAAAGTGTTTGACAGCATGCGTAGATTTGAAAAACATGCATGAAAGAATGCATACTTTTGAAAAATATGCAAAAATACACATTAATCAATGGGAGAAGAATGCGTACATTTCAAAGATGTGCACAATCGATGCACATCTTTGAAATATTTGGGAAACAATATGCATGAAAATATGCATGGATTTTCTTGCAAAAAGAAAAAAACAAAGCTCACAATCTGATAAGGACTTGTGTTGGAACAAGCTTTGAGATGGAATTTGAAGAACTTTGGCGAGCTCAAGTTTTGTTGATTTGCATGTCTCAAAGTTATAGTAAAGGCACATGTCATCCTCTGCTGCCATTTCTTCGATATCTGTATTCTCTGACACATGAGCTCAAAAACTTCCTATGGGGGGTACAGAACTAAAATGAGGTAGGGGTCCAAATTGTCCTCCACCAGGCCAATTGGTCAGGTGACATCAATGGGTGTGGTCATGCCCACAGATGTCATTGCTCCACCTCCTGCCCATTGCCACTTTCTTCATGCTGAGTTCCCAGATTTGCCACTGCTGGTCATCCTAATGGCGACAGCAAGCAGCGTGTGAGCAGCCTTGTCTCCTCCCAGTGCCAGCTGAATTGAGCACCTCCTCTATGCACCTCTCACTGTCCCCACTGGGGGTGGCAAGGGGCACATGAATGGAGACTCAGTTGGCATTGGGAAGAGCAGACACTCTTTCCAGCACTGTCTGAGTCCCCTGCCACCCACAACTCTGCTGTAATCTCTGATCTCAGATCAAATATAACAGTGGGGATTCTTGCACAAGGTGTAGCTTAGAGGTCAAGCTCTGCTCCGTGGGGAAAACCAAGGAGTCTCTGCTGACTGGATTTGGGAGCCCTGCAGGCCAGATTAAACCTCTGGGCTGGGGGTTCTACACCCCTGGCTTACTGGCTATGCCTGCCCAACTCTCATACATATGGAAGAGGAAAGTTGTACTTGGACTTCCTGTTTCTTCTACATTGTCATATCAATTAGAATACAATGTTTGCATCTCTCTTGTCTTGGATATGTCCAGACTTCCAGTGTAGGGACCACTCATTCATCTTCAGGGTAGGGAGAACATAAACACTGAATTTCTAGCAATGTGGAGAAACAGAGAGCATGAGCAACTTGCACTTCCTGTATCATCTCTGCTACCCCATCCTGGAATATCTATGTAAAATTCAAATATGCTAAGAAATAACTGGGCCATCCAAGTGGAGCTGACCCTCACAATTTGGGACTTGACTGCTTCCAGGGAAAGTCAACATGCAAAACTGACCTCCCATGTTTTCCATAGGGTGTATTTGTGTGTGTAGGGGGGGAGAAACCACTCTCTTGAAACAAGTATATTTTGTGCATTAAGAAACGATTAATTTTAATTGCATCAACCTCTCCAAATTATTCTGTTTATTTTTTGTAATGCCACAGAAAAACTGCACTTGTGACCTGCCATGGAATACTCAATAAAGCAACAAGACTGACAATTTTGTAAATGGAATAAAAGGCCTGATTCATTCTGAGCCCACAAATCATGATTCTTCTTGTAAAGAGATAAGTAAAAGAATGCTGTCCTTTCCCTCAAGGGATACATGACAGGCCTTGACTGTCATGATAGCAATTTCCTAGATCTTCCTTACCGACATGATTTTTAAAGTAAATAAATAAATGCACAGAGGGAGGCACTGCTGAAACTAGACAGCAAAGGACTCCTATGTTGCTGATCCTAGCTCTGTCATTGAGTTTTGGCTGTGATAACAGGGAAATGATTTCATGTAGGGATGGGAGAATGAGCCATATTTCACTACTGTTCTCTGAACCTCATCTTGCTGCTCCTCTCGTGCATGATTCCCATTTGTGTTTGTGGTCACTTTGCACAAATCGGAAACTTGCAAAAGCTGAGCAGCAATTGAATTGAAGCTTTGCACGAATCTCCCCCAAATTGCACAAATTTCCCCAAATCTGTGCAAATTTCCTCAACAGATTAAAGCAGGGCCAAGTCAGCCTAATTCCATGTTCTTTGCAGTGGCAAATAGTGGATAGAAGCCCAGCTCCCTATCAGGTTTTAAACTTAAGTTTTGGTCACCTTCTAATACTGAAATCAATCTAAAAAGAGAAACACATTTCCCACAGACAAGGTAAATTGGAGGCCACCCTTTCTTTGAGCTGTACTTAGCTGGACCTATATCTAGGGCAAGGGTGTACAGCTTTTAGGGCCCTGAGGGCCACATCAGTTATCTGCTGGGATGACAGGGGCTGCACAGATGCGTGCTTCATGCATACAGATATGCACACATGCATTTCAATACAACTCACAAACAACATACAACTCACACACAAACACACCACTAACACTTGCATACATACACACACACCTCACTCATTCACATTCAACTCCTGCACAATAAGAGCATTTCAGAGGCCTGGCACTTATTTTGATCACATAAAACCAACAATCCTTCCAGAAACACCAGGTCTCAAATCACCCAGCCATCCAGGAATCCTGGCTAACTACCCCTTCTCTCCCCTCTCTAATCCACTCACTTGCTGAAGGATCCTGGCATCCCACACTCTGTTACCTGGAACATTTTTTTGGGGGGGGGGCTGAAAAGGGGGTGGGATGCTCTAGGAACAGCCTCTATAGTTCCTGTAATAGAAGCCCCATTCCTAGAGCATTCTAGGGAACAGGTAGAGGGCTTTGAGCACTGCTTCCTAAGATGTTCCACAGGAACTCTAATGAGGCTTCTATGGTAGTGTTGCCCCCCCCTTTTCTCGGAATTTTTTCTGGGGGCCTGAGGAGCCACCAGACAGGGCTTGTAGGGCTCCCTACAGCCCAAGGGTGGCACCTTTTGTACCCCTGCTCTGGGGGATTGCCAAGACTCTTGAGATTCATAGATCGTGAAGGTGAAAGTGGGCTTCATAAGAAGACCCTGCCAGCCCAGGTTTCATGCACATTTTGACTAGCTCAAGAGCTACAATGTGAACTTGCTGTCTCCTAATCAAAGTACACAAATGAATAAACTGGTGCCATTTTAAATTTTAGTAGAGGGAAAGAAGATGGTGGAGGATGAAAGTCAATGAGGTCCACAGACCCATGCTTAGGCCTCTCTAAATAACTCCCTTGGGTGAAGGTGGGCTATGAGGCCCTCCCAATAAAAAAAGAAACATTGGGAGTGGATCAAAGAGTATGCCCATTATCATGGGCACTGGCTTTTCTGTTGCCCATCATTTAAGAGCTATATACATTTTCCATTCTGTTGTCTTCCTCAGAATTGCCTAATATCAGGGCTGAGACAAGAATGGCTTACAGGCAGATGAGTCGCTGTTTTCCTTTGGTCACAGCAATGAACAGAAGAGCTTGTTACCAGATTAACAGAGCTTGGACATATTTTTGCTTTCTTTCTTGAGCACACTATTAAAAAAACCCTTCCTTTATCTAAAAGAATGGACAGGTTACAGTGGATCCCAGGTGTGGTTCATTCCTTCAGTTGTCTTAAAATCACCTTGAATATTTCCATCAAAAGAAGTATTCGGGTTCTTTGTTTTTAACACACAAAGAGGCAAATGAATAAATAGAGGCTACATAGTGAACCGCTCTGTCATAGCCTCTGAAGAACAGACAATGCACTACATTAATCCATAATCGGAAGAAATATTGGACAGTCTTGCAAAAGAGCTGAAAGCAAGGGTTGCCAGAACAAGGCTGAAGTCTGCCCGCCCCTGGTTTAAAGCATTCTTTCTCCTTCTCATTCTCCTTTTCCTTCTCCTTCTCCTCCTCCTTCTCCTCCTCCTCCATCTTTGATTTTAACAGTATCAAAGTATCAATGACTATCCAGCATCTCTTCCAGCTGATTTTTTATCCTTCATCATTTCCAGGGGTTACAGATGGTCAACAGCCAGCCTCTAGTGTCAGCTGTTGCAAGATACAAGTGAAAACAGATGACCACTTCCCAACTGGCAGTTGACATGGGTGTGTACACACGCACTTGACAAACTGGTTGTCTTCTTCTCCGGCCAAGTATGAAGGAGAATTTTACTCTACACATCCATCTAATCAGAAATCTAGGGAAGCAGAGGAATATCAAGGATGAGCAAGGCTTACCAAGCCCTTATATGTGAAGTCCAATCCACAGTAGGGAAGCATAAGAATTTCATTTTTGCTTACAAAACATGCACGCACGCCCTGTTTGAAGGCTTGGACACGAGTGCAAGCACGTGTCTGCCAAAAATGTTCACAAATTGCTGGACACGTGCTCGCGTTCGATTTGTGCAACATTCCCACTTCAATTTTGCAGAAATTTCCTAATTTCCACAAATTTCTCCTGTAGACTTCTTTAGCCCTTCTTTAGTCTATGGAGGACTGTTGTGCAAATTAGGAAGTTTCCTGTTTGCACACAGCGAGCAGCAATCACAAACAGGAAGAGTTATAGGGATAGACGGACTCACCAGAGTCCATGCTCAGCAGGTGCTTGAGCAGCCACCACTGCTGCTCACCCATGCGAGCCAGGCTGCATGAGACCATGCAGGGCATGGCGAGCTGTTCAGGAGTGTGCTGCAGCTGTCCACTCCTCCATGCGAGCCACCATCTTTTACACAAGATGGGGCCCTATAGTTTCATATATTTCTTGTTGTGCACAACAGCGGACGGAGAAGGCCATTTCCATAACATTAGAAGCCTCTAATGTAGAAATGACCCTTTCCAGCCACCATTGTGCACAACAGTAAATGAAATATAGAGCCCCATCTTGCATAAAAGGAGCTCTGTATTTTTGTATATTTACTGTTGTGCACAATGGTAGCTGGAAAGGACCAATGCTTTTCCCCCCTCCCATCCCAGCTACCACCAAGGCAGTGCCTTGATGGGAGGAAGATGAGAGTGGCTTTCCTCTAGTCCTCCTCCCATCAAGCTGTGGCCTTCATGGTAACTGGGAGGGGAGGGGGAGAAATCATTGATTCTTTCTCCCCCTCGCATTCTCGGCCAGCTACCGTGGGGGGAGTGGTTTGACTAGGGATGGGTGGATTCCCTACCTGCTGTTCCGGGGGGGGGGAATCCACCCATGGGAGGAGGTGATCTGGTCCTCCCCCTGGAATCCTCTTCGGCTGGCTCTGCTCCGCAGCAATTCCATGGAGCCGCCAGCCAGCTCCATAGTGCCAGCAATACAGTAAACCATTGCCATGCCATATCCCTGGCTGAGGGCTCACGCCCGACGCAAATGGTATCCGCTATGCCATTTGAGGCCGTAAAACTCTTAGATTAAGCTAAATGCAGCTGTAAATGGCTGCATTTAGCTTAAACGAAGGGCTTTACGGCCGCAAATGGCATAGCGGATGCCATTTGTGTCTGGCGTGAGCTCTCGGTCAGGATTACGGCACAGCAATGGTGGCTGCATCGCTGGCGCTACAGAGCCAGCTGGCAGCTCCGCAGAATCACTGCGAGGAGGATCCAGCCCCGGATGGTTCCAGAGGGAGGCGGAGGTGAGTTGTGCCATTCTGCCATGGACTCCGGAGGCCAGATTCTATTGAATCCAGCCCCACTGTGGCAGATTTCTCTGACATCCCTAGGTTTGACGGGAGGAGGACAACAACAGGGGCTTTCCTCTAGTCCTCCCATCAAGGTGCTTTCTTTGCAGTAGCTGGGATGGGTGGGGGGAAAGGATCACCCACACACACACTGAGCCATGCACCTGCATGTGCCCATCTGTGCAAGTAGCCATTATACGTGGAAATGGTGACTCACTATTTTTTGTAAATTAAAACTTGTATACAATGGCTGGCTGGAAAGTGCTGGCTATTGTGTGTGAGATTTAATTTACAGAAAATAGCAAGTTGCTGTTTTTACGTGTAATGATGACTTGCACAAAGGACAGACGGCTGCAGGCACTTGTGGGCATGGGACATGGACACTTGCAACATTGCTAAACAGGAATTGAGCGATCTTGAACATTGCTTGTTCATCCATCCGTAACCCACAGTAACCCAGCAACTGGGAAATAGTTGCATGCTTTCCACCTATGATATTTCAGGATACAGAGCAGTCACTGAATTCTGGGGCAGAAGGGTGAAAGGTAGGGGATCTCTTAATGAACTCCATGCTCCATCCTCTGACCCCCTCTCCCATTTTAACCAAATAATGCCCTCCTCGCCTTCTAAAAACAGTAGCAAAGAGGGCCATCTTAGGAAGCCCTTTGTCCCCGCCCCTTTCCTTGCAATTCAAGCAATGTTACAGACTGCTTTTTAAGCTTCTAAAACAGGGGTGGGCAACTTCTCAGCACCTGCTGGGCAATTCCCATCCCCAGAACCCACCTGGGGCTGCACCCCTCCCTGACACCAAAATTTGGAAGTGCAGTGGCAAAAAGGCAGTTATTTCTCTTTAAAACAAGCAAGTGGGGTACGTTAACCTGGTTTCAAAGCAAAATTGCACTCCCATACACCTTGTTTTGAAGAGGAATCACCTTGTTTGCTGCCACTGACACACCTCCAAATTTCAGAAGCATTGCAGCAAGGGTTGGGGGGGGGCAAAAAAGGCCAGCTAGGCCTGTTGCCCACCCCTGTTCTAAAAGAAAACAAAGACAACTATAGATAGCACCAAAGTTTCCTGGGCTCAGTCCTGGAAATGAGCACTGGGGTCTTGGTAATGCTTGTGTCAGAGGGGAAGACTTCCTGTCTTTACACCTGCTTGAAGGGCTGCACCCCTTCAGAAAACATATATTGCTTAGGGAATAAGCCTGAATGCTTTGCAAGTCTCTTTCTGAAAATTAAACATCCCCCCCCCCGCTTTCTTGGCAAGCCCCAACACAGCACAATGAGCCTGTTTTCAAAATCGGTGTTAAAAAGGCCAGCAGACAAAGTCTTTCCCACACTCAAAACACCCACTCCAGATTTTTCTTCCTTCCCTGAAGCAGCTCTCCCTCACAACCCAGGCTATGTTATTGTTGAGGGGTGTGTTTCTTCATTACTTTCCAGGGGACAAACTAACAGGAGCTGTTTTTGTTTTGTTTTGTTTAATATTGTGGGAAGGGGAAGTGAGCAAGAGAAACCAGTTGCAAGTGGGTCTGGGAAACACAGAAAGGAAGATTTGAAATTGCCTTCTGCCTACTCTTATCCATCCAATCAACTTCCTGCTCTTCTTTAAAAATATATATCTACCATTAGAATGAAGCACAGGAGCTTGTTAATGGAAGTTTTTGGAAATAAGAATATATTCTCAGAATGAGGGGTGGGGGCTTTTTAGCTGATTTTCAGTTCTAGCAGTAGGTGGGGGGAGGTGGGGGAGGTGGGGGGAGAGCAAAATAGACTGTGTGGGAGAAACAGCTTTGCACATGGAGAGGAAGAGAATCTAACAGCAGCACCCAAGAGGAAATTGGAAATGATGTTGTCATGCTCCCCACACAACTTCACGAATCAGATCGCAGAAAGGGAGGGATGGGAAAGGGAAGAAAACTTTTCCAATGCCAGTTGGACTAGAGAACATATCTCCTCCCAAAAAATCTACTCCAGGTTTTGCTGGTAACCTAATTTAGGTGCTGTAATGCAACCTCCCTCCCTGAACAATCTTGCTTGCCAAGATCAAAGACTTTCTCATTCCTGGCTTGTAGGAACATGGTTTTGTCGCAGGCTCTTGGTAAACAAATGACTGGCTGGATTGATGGAGACATTAGTTAGAGATCAGCCTTGTTTACACAGCCACTGTCAGCGGTTTCTTTCTAAAATGAAAGGTGCAGTCTTCAAACCTGCTTGGAATGTAATGTTCTGATAAGGCTGTTCACACATCTGACAAGTCTTGGGAGTGAGGTGTGACTACTCAGTAGTGAAAGAAAAGTGTTCTTGGCATGTTCAGAAGTTCAGTTCTTTTCTATTTTTTAAAAAAGGAGTTGGGCCTTGAATTTGAAAAATGTTGTGAGCCCAGGTCAAAATTACACCTTGGATGATGCTAACTGATGTATGCAGGTGTGTGTGAGAGAGAGAGTTAGAGAGAGAGAATATCTAATCCCTCTCCCTGCCCCCACGCACACATTGCCAAGTTATGGCCAGCCACTGTAAGCTGAATGAACAAGGAATGACATGTGGGAATGCTTTAACACTGGGCAGTTCATCTTGGATTTATGTCCACCAGCATTGATGGCAGAGAAATATGTTTATTTTGTACTTTCAAACCAATACATGAACCGAAACACCATTATCCTTCAAAATTCACACTTCTTTGAATTTAGCAAAGGATGTCTCCAGCCACAAAATACATACAAAAATACCTTATCTTAGAAGAAAATGCATACAAAAATGTGTGCATTTGTGAAAATAACATTAACATGCATTATATTCAGAAAATTGCTTGCAATATATGTGTATGTTAGGTAAAATTGCATTAAAATGCATGTAAATGCACACAAAAATGCATATGAATTTTCACGTGGATTTTCTTTTTAAAAAAACCCTCAATGTGCCGGCTGAACCATTCTTATGATTGAAAAAATGAAGAGAAATGGAAGCGGTGAGATCCGTCCATCCCTATCAACGAGCTCATTTGCTCTACCATTTCCAAGGTGAAGACGGGCAAATTTCCACTCACCTCAGTCCTTCACACCGAGACCACCAGTAAGAGGACATCACAGAAGACTAGCAGCTGGGCAGGGCATAATAAGTAGAGGTAAGTGAGGGTTTCCTTTCAGTTTGACTTTGATAACAATTTACCAACATTCACAAAATTCTCCATATTCCAGACAAAAAGAACTTGAGCTTTAAAAAAATTCTAATGTAAGAGAAACCAAAACTTACAGATTCATCCATCCAGGCTCAGGGCTTTGAATGCTTTGCTCTTCAAAGTCTGTGTTTGAATCCCTATATATTCAACTAAGTTTGTTGTGCTGAATTAGGGCTTCCACCTCTTTTTTCTGAGGCTCTTAATTTTCAACAGCTATATGGCAGCTAGGTACGTCATGGTCCTCTCCATGCTTGGGGTGTTGAATTTGGTGGTGTGGATGGATGAGAATTTAGTTTCAATTTGTTTGTTTTAAGAATGTACCAAAATTCACTAAGCTCATATTTGGGAGAGAAAGAACTTGAGTTGTTTTTTTTTTAAAAAAAAAAAAATCTGAATTCAGAAGAAAGCAAAACTGACAAATTAATCCAAGCTTCTAAGTGCCAATATATTAATAGGGCAGAAAAGCCAAATCACAGAAGCCATGGAACACACAACACAAGAGAGAGAAATGGACATGGTGTGTGAACTGACAGAAGAAAATGAGTAATGGGAGAACATATTCCATGAAAGTCCAGGAAAAAAAGAGGGAGGAGGGAGCATTTGGACTGCTGCCAAAAGGTAGCTGGATGTCCAAAGAAGTAATTACAATGTGACAGTTAAGCTGAGAAAGCGAGAGGGGTGGGTGAGAGCAAATTGTTTTTTTCCAGCACAAAGCCAAGGAAGAACAGAAACTGTGGGTCTTTGTGCTGAAATTGGTATTTGAGAGTGACCTCTTGCTTCTCTTCAGAACAGAATCATCCTTCAGAGCAATGAACAACAAATAAAGCAATTGTGAGCGCTATTCCCGGCTCCTGTAAATGGCCTCCAAAAAGCACCACTGAATTTCAAAGCTGTTCTCAGACTGCATTTGCCTCTCACCCTGACAAATGGGCCATGCATGCAAGCACAGGGAGAAGCTAAACGCTGTCCAAAGTATTAAAATCAAGTCACACAGAAGACAGCAGCAGCTAGGTGAGATTTCAACACAGCCCTACTGCTGCCTGCAAAGTTTGAGTGCTCTTAAGGTAGAAAGGAAACACGCGTCCACACACAGACACGTGCAGAGAGATTTACTGCTGTGACACTCTATTAACTTGGAACATTGTTGCATTAGGGCTCCTTCAGGGACACAAACATATATATTAAACACACACAACCAGAGCAGCACATAAAAGCTGCAGGTGCTGTTGTCATGGGTTACTTTCTCTCACATCTTTCACTCACATATTTCTAGGGACACAAACAAACAAAACTTTGAATTACTTTGAACAACATTTTAAAGGTTTGCTTAGCAGGGCAGCACCATGAAGATTAAGTAGGATCTGTTCTGCAGAGAGGTATGTTTATAGCTATCCTAGCTTGGATGTTCTATAGGAGGTGTGAAATTCTGCAGCACTCAGCTTCAAATTACCCAACTATCAAATATTGCCTCCAATAAAGGAGATTGACAGGATACAGCTCATCTTATGTGAGTCACTGAAAAGAAGTGCTACATTAAAACCTTGCAGCAATGCAGAGATTTACGATACAAATTTAAAACAGATGAGCTACAAGACTACAGTACTAAAATGCTAGGAAAATAAAAAAGGTCTTCACCTAGTGCTGAAAGGAGTACAATATAGGTGCTGGGCGAACCTCTCTAGGGAGCTTATTCCACAGCTGGGGTGCCACAGCAGAAAATGCCCTTTTAGACCTGGTTAGTAGAGATGGGTGATTCCATCAAGTTAATTTTGTGGACTTCCTCCTTTTCCCACTTCCAAGTCCATGTTATGCTGGTTCAGTATGATTTTTTCCCCAGTCCTTGCTACAGAGGCTTTAAACACCCATAGCTCCTTGTATTTTATTGTCTCCTATACCCATTCCTTTGTCGCCCTTTGGTCTGGTAAGAAGGCAACAAAAGCACTATGTATGAGTGATGGGCCATTCCACAATTTTACCCCAAGCTGCCTGGCTCCAAGCCAAAATGGTCTCTCTCATCCCTGATGTATGGCATGCACCCGGCAGTCACTCCTCAGTGCTGTGACACCTTCTAGAAACAAGCAAGCTGTAAGTGTCTTGCAACTAAACACATGGTGGATGACCGACATGTTAGCTATGAGTAGCTGGACAGTACTTAGGTTCTAAACACATTGACATGACCTCCTTTCAGAGAAATGTCAAATGTCCTGCAAGGCCTCAGTTCATGGGTATGAGTAGTTTTGACAATCATTTGCCTGCAATACAATGGCTGAAAATTCCTCTACTTCCATATGACTAAAAAGCCTTTCTCCTGTTTTATGTTTAATCTTGTCAGATCTCAAAGGCTGAGAATGTCCTTTGCTTGGAAGTCTGTTGGAATATTTGGGACTAACTCAGGCCAGCTGAAAACCCTTCTGCTCCCTTAAACAATTTCATCCATTTCCCCCTTGCTGCTCTCTATGTTTGGAATCCTTCCTCAAATACCTGTGTGGTACCACCAGCCTGCTCTCCTTCTTTGAAACCCTCCCTGAAACCCAGTTCTTCTGTGAAAGCATTGACTTAACCCAGGGATGGGCAACCTTGTTCCTCTTGAGGGCTGCATTCTCTCAGGGTAATAATGCACTGGCAGCAGCATGCTGGCAGCGGGGGGGAGGCAAAGCCAGTAGTAGTTGGTGTCACCCCTTTTCTCCCTCTGTTCCCAAAGGCTTCCTCACCTTGCAGGATCACATCATGCCACATGTGCTTCAAGGGCTATGCCAATGAGGTACACCAATGTTATCATGCAAAATATAAACAGTGTGTGTGTGGGGAGGGGCCCTCTTGGACAGGCTACTGCATCCCCCAACTGTGGCTTCTGTCATCAGCAGTGCATTCTGGGATGAGCAATGGAAGTTCTGCGGACATTTGAATAGATAATCTGAATCCACCAGACCTTTGCAAATGGGGAATTCAGATTTATTTATTTATTTATTTATTTATTTATTTATTTATTTATTTCTATTCCGCCCAATGGCCGAAGCTCTCTGGGTGGTTCACAAAAATTAAAACCAAAAAGCACACTGTAAAACAATATGAAATATAAAAACATTAAAACCACAATATAACAATACAGCCAGAATAAAACCAGAGTAAAACCTAGCAGCAATGCCGAGATTTCAAATGCAGATTTCACACACTAAAGCTAAAAGACTAGAAAGCTAAAATGCTAAAATGCCTGGGAAAATAAAAAGGTCTTCACCTGGTGCCAGAAGGAATACAATGTAAGTGCCATATCAACCTCACTAGGGAGCTCATTCCACAGCTGGGGTACCACAGTAGAAAAGGCCCTCCTAGTAGCCACCTGTCTCACTTCCTTTGGCAGGGGGCTCATGGAGGAGGGCCACTGAGGATGACCTTAGGGTCCAGGCAGGCACATATGGGAGGAGGCGAACCTTCAGATAACCTGGTCCCAAGCTGTTAAGGGCTTTGAATGTTGATACCAGCACCTTGAATCGGGCCCACAAATGGACTAGCAGCCAGTGCAGCTGGAAAAGTACTGGCATAATATGAGCCTGTTGGCCAGCCCCTGTTAACAATCTTGCTGCCCTATTTTGGACCAGCTGAAGTTTCCAGACTGTTTTCAAAGGCAGCCCCACATATAACACATTGCAGTAATCCAGAGAAGTTTTCAGAGAGTGGATAACTGTAGCTAGGCTATCTCTGTCCAGATAAGGGTGTAGTTGGTATACCAGCCTAAGCTTCTGTACTTCTGTCTATTTCTTAACTTCCTTCTTGTTGGGGCTGACTGGTTGTCTCATGTAGTATGTCCAGCGTCCCCACCTTTTTCTTCACTTATCCTTTCTTCAGCCTCATCTAATTTGGCCTTCCTACAGGGACCACCGAGTATCACCTGTTCCAGGTCCAGTGTGAGGTTTTAGTCTCAGACAAACTGACCACTCACTTTCTTCACAGACTGTCACATTCCATGTTGCCAGTTTCATTATAACAGCACTTAAAATACCAGTGAACATTCCTTGACATCACATCAGCTCAGTATTGTGCATTAAAATATGGATGCTGTGTACAAAACACCAAATGGCCACATGAATATAATGCCTCTAAATGTATGGTGAGTTGAATTAGGTTTCCAAGAACAATGTAAAAAAAAACCCCACAACCCTCAATTTGCAAAGCTACACAGCTGTGTTTGGTTTTGAAGACTGTAATTGTTCAAGGAGAAAGGTGACAACTTTGCACAACTAGAGCACTCCAACCCTTTCAATGAACTGTCAGCACAGTCTGAACATTCAGTACCACGGCTACTCGCTAATTCAACCAAAGGTCCAATGGGAAACTCTAGACTGGGATGAACAAAGAAAAGAGCAGCAACAATAGAATGCTCTAAATGGGCTATCATCAGGAAGGACTGAAGGAGTGCAGAGCATGAAAAGAAGACAAAAGCAAGATGTGAATCTGTTCTCTACAAAAGCTGCCAGGGAAAGAGGGGGAGAATCACTGTTCATTGTATTCAACTTGCATAAGAATCAAAGGGTTTAAATGAGAAGACAGGAACAATTGCTATTAAACTAGGGATGCTGGAGAAATTCGAGATGGAATAAAATCAGCTTGGATTTCTAAGAATCCAACCTGTGGAATCCCCTGCAGAGGGACCCGCTCAGGCTGCGCGGAGTTCGTGAACTTTCGGATGATTTTTTTTCACTTTCCCGAAATTTATGCATACAAAAGCTGTAAAAAAATACGTACGTTTCTGCTGAGGAATGGAATAGGGGACTATACACTAAATGTTATGTACTGAGGTAAATTGTGTAAATACTCACGTGAATACTTATGTAAATATTTCGGTAATTATTTCCGTATTTTTCCACACGACGAAAAAAAAAATATTCGCATCCGTCTGTGGGCGGATGACGGAATGAAAGGCGCCTGACAATCCGCAGAGGGGTCCAGGCAGCTGCCCAAGGATGCCAGGTACTGATACCAATGCTGATCATTTTTGAGGTGAAATGCTGAAGTCCAGTTCAAGCTGGCTTCTATTTCATTGCTCTGGGTGTGGAGTCAAGGAAGCCTCCCCAGCAAGTATGAACTACCATTCTTGAGGCAGTGATTTGTCCAGTACTATGTCCATCTGGTTTTGCTTCCCCCACTTCAACAGTCATCAACCAACCTGTGCTGACTAGGTGTGAGGCCCAGGGAAAGGAGTTTGCAACTTAGTGCTCACTGTCTGTTCTAGGTCAAGGCAGACAAGACAGGAGTCACATCAGGACCTTGGACAGCACACTGCAGGAGGTGGTGTGTCTGGCGTATTCTTCCAAAAGCAGTTGTTCCAACAAAGGACTGCAGCCAACGTGGGCCTTAAGAAAGACGGCAGAGCCTGGTTTTTTAGCAGTTCTACCCTGCTAGATGGTGACTGCATTTCTTAAAGTACTGGTGTCTGTTTCTGCAGTCTCATGCTCCTGCATGGCTGAGGGGCAAGGGAAGAATCCTCAGAGTCAGATGTTGATGGAAGAGCCAGTTCTTCAGGCTGGGAAGACATAGAAGGGGGAACCGAGGTCTCTCTCTGAAGGGAGGCGACCCATGACCCATCTGAATCAAAGTCCTCCTCAGGGTAATGCAGATAGGGATGTGTGAATCAGCAAAACTCGAGTTTGCCAAAGATCTCCAAATTCCATCTCAAAGTTCATCCTGACTCAGATCCATATCAGATTGTGAGCTTTGTTTTTCCCATGCATATTTTCATGAATATTTTTCCAAATGTACACATCAATGGTGCACTGCACATTTTTGAAATGTGCACATTCTTCTCCCATTGATTCAAGTGTGTCTGTGCACATTTTCCAAAAGTATGCATTTTTTCATGTGCATTTTTCAAATGTACGCATGCTGTCAAACAAAATTTTTGGTCCACAAATTGCATTGCAAGCTCAGAAATCTACAGACTTTGAAGACTGTGTCTGAGTCCGTGTTCAGTGCAGAAGGTGCAGTGGGTAACATCCTGATCAAAAACAAAATGAATGAAATGTCTCATATATCCCTAAATGTAGACTCCCAAAATCAGTGGACAAAACACAACCCTTGTGAAAGCATGTGAGATTTAAAGCCAGGTCCTTCAGGAAAGAGTAGATGAATAATGTCAGCACACTGAACAAGAACTATTTTTAAAACTTCTATCCACCCTAAAGATGAACTCAAGGTGGTTCAAATGAAAGCCACAAAGCCTTAATACAAGACTTATTAAATATTATATTTAAGAAGAAAGCATGTGCTAACTTTAAAAATGACTAGCAAATAAAACAAAATGATCACAAGCCAGCAGACAAAACAGTGAGGCTTAAATATGTGTAATGTTCTGCCTACGAGAGGCTAAAGCACTATCTGTGCTTGAGTGCGACACACACACACACACTCAAACATCTGCCAGTGATGGTTCATGTAAAGCTAGTTCTGCTTCAGAGCAAAGGGATGAGCATGACAATGTTTTAAGGTATCTCCCAATACTAAAGCACTATTATTCTAAGACTACAAAACGTGATTTTAAAACCTAAGAAATAATACATGTCATACTGTGATCACAAACTGGTGACTGAATGTTTACAGAGTCAAGAGTGTTTCTTGAAAAGATTAGATAGAAGGGGGGAGATAGAGTCACAGGAACATCTGTGTGCAGGGACTCTTAACACAAACAGTTCCTCAGTATCTTTTATTTACAGGTGACAGCATACAGACAGACCTGCATGATAATAACAGTGAGAACTGAATGACATCCAGAGGACACCACCAGTGTCATGGGGAGAAGCAGGCAAAGATTATGGTAATACCTATTTTGTAATCTGGGCATGCACAATTACCCTGCCTTATCTGTAATATTTTTAAAGAGCTCTTTTATCTCTATGATCTGCTTATAAATCAGATTTCTAACACCACCCAGAAAGAAATGGAACAATGTAGCAATAGAATAATGGGTGAGTGGACTATATTCAACAGGGCAAGGGGATCTAATGAAGAATTGGAATGTAATAACTATAAACAAAATTGTCAGGGTTTGCAGCTCAAGGATGTGGATCAGTGCTGACCACTCGCATGCTTGATCTTTGCTTATAGTAACTGGCTGGAAAGGCTGACCAATTGGGTCAAATTAACAAAGAGTACTCTATAAAAAAAGGAGTGGTCCTGAATGTCTTTGAAGAGGCAGTTATAAGACCATTCCTGGAGGAGGAGGAGGAGGAGGAGGAGGAGGAGGAGGAGGAGGAGGAGGAGGAGGAGGAGGAAGAAGAAGAAGAGGAAGAGGAAGAGGAAGAAGAAGAGGAAGAAGAAGAAGAAGAAGAAGAAGAAGAAGAAGAAGAAGAAGAAGAAGAAGAAGAAGAAGAAGAAGAAGAAGGACAACTTTCTCTGTTCTGACCCAAAGTTAAATAAATACTAACTGGCATTCAGTATTCCATTCTGAGGCAAGATACTCGAGGGTGTGGTGTCCACACAACTCCAGGCATTCCTGGATGGCACAGATTATCCAGATCCATTTCAATCTGACTTCCAGTCTGGCTTTAGTACTGGTTGCCCTAGTGGACTTCCTATGCTGGGAAGCAGAGATGGGGAGTTAAGCCCTGTTATATTCCTGGACCTCCTGGTAGCCTCCCTTTGGTAACATCAGCCATCATATCCTTCTGGATTGCCCCTCTGGTTTGGGAACTGAGAGCAGCATTTTGTACTAGGTCTGTTCCCACCTGACCAGAAGGTTTCAGAAGATGATGCTGGAAGATTTCTATTATTTTATTGCCTGACTGATTGATTTCTATACATGCAATTTCTATACCACCCAATAGCCAAAGCTCTCTGGGTGGTTCAGGAAAATTAAAACCACAAAGTGCAACATAAAACAATATAAAATATGAAAGCTTAAAACCACAATATAACAGTACATACATAATAAAAGTGCTAGCAGCAATGCAGAGATTTAAAATTCAAATTTAAAACACCAAAGCTAAAAGACCAGGAAGTTAAAAGGTGAAAATACTGGGAGAATAAAAAGGTCTTCACCTGGTGCCAGAAGGAATACAACATAGGCACCAGGTGAACCTCTCTAGGGAGCTCATTCCAAGGCTGGGGTGCCACAGCCAAAAAGGCCCTCTTCCTGGTAGCCACCCACCTCACTTCCTTTGGCAGGGGTCACTGAGGATGATCTTAGGGTCTGGGCAGGCGCATATGGGAGGAAGCGATCCTTCCAATAACCTGGCTCCAAGCCACTAAGGGCTTTGAATGTTAATACCAGCACTTTGAATCAGGTCCAGAAATATACTGGCAGCCAGTGCAGCTGGAAAAGTACCAGCGTAATGTTACTCAATCAGGTGCTGCAGAATTGGCTACATATGAGGAAGGGGTGTTCTTCAAGGGGTCACACTTATCCCAAAAGATCAGGCTAGTAGCTTATGGGTGTTTTTGACCCAACTCTGGACCTGGAGGCCCAGATAGTATATTTAGCTTGGGGTGCCTTATACAACTTTGGTTGATGGACCAGCTACATCTCCTTCTGATAGGGATGATTTATGGAGAAAAATGCATCTATTTCCTTGACTTGTTTTAGTTGAGTTAGGGATGTACGAGTCCCTTACCTCGTTCCTCATGGGGTCATTCACGGTGGGGGGGAGGCACTCCATTCCTCCCCCCGAAATTCTCCACATCCTGCCACTGGGCTGCACAGGGATGCAAATGGCAGCCGCTGTAGCCGCCGCCATTTGTGTCCCTGCCTATTGCAGTGATAGGCTATGTATATATTTACGTAGCCTATCACGGCCTCCGCAGGGACGCAAATGGCGGCTGCCATAGCTGCCGCCATCATTTGCGTCCCTGCCTATTGCAGTGATAGGCTATGTGAATACTTGCATAGCCTATCACGGCCATTCGACAGAATGCGAGTGGCAGCTGCAGATGCGGCCGCCATTTGCGGAGCTCCGGTCGGCTGACACAAGGGAGGCTCTGTTCCGGGCCCATTTCGCAGGGTGGCGGGGGCTTGCTTCATTCTGCCACAGATTCTGGGAGGCTGAATTCACTGGAATTTGGCCTCCCTGGGATCCATGGTGGAATTCTCTGACATCCCTAAGTTGAGTAGCCTTTGCTCAGCAGCTTTTTCCCATTCTAAAAGGTTGAAATGCCTCCCCTAAGGCTTAGTTATTGGCAGTAAGGCTTTAAGCCAAACCACACTTGTATTGTTAAACTCCACCCCTTTTGCCTTTAGCCCCACCCACTGCCTGGATGTGCCCCTCCCCCCGATATTCTCCAAAAGGAATTGAGCCCTTGAGCTAAAAAAGATTCAACACCCTGGTCTACGCCGACTTCTGCTTACAGCTCAGAGTACTGGAGTTCATCTATAACAACCTAGGATAGGAATGCTGAAGAAATTCAAGACAGATTAAAATGAGCTTGGATTTTCAAGAATCCAGCCTGTGTAATCTACTGCAGAGTGCCCCCCTCAGGCATTATGGAATCCGTGGACTTTTGGATTATTTTTTTACTTTCCCGAAATTTATGCATATAAATCTGTAGAAAAATACCTAAGTTTCTGCTGAGGAAATGTTGAAGGGAATGGGGGACAATTAGGGATGTACGAATCCCTTACTTGGCTCCACGCAGGGGCGTCCTCGACGGGGGGGAGGCGCTCCATCCCTCCCCCCGGAATCCTGCCCGGCCGGCTCTGCTCTGCGGCCAAGCCGCGGAGCTGCCGGCCAGCTCCGGCTGCCCGCAGCCAGACATCCGGCCGCTGGGCAGCCCTGCAGGGACACAAATGGCCGCTGTCATAGCTGCCGCCATTTGCATCCCTGTATTGAGCCGTGATAGGCTACGTAAATATTTACGTAGCCTATCACGGCAGGGGGGAAAACCCCAGCATACGCAAATGGCAGTAGCTGCCGCCATTTGTGTACGCTGGGGTTCCCCCCCCCATGCCATGATAGGCTATGTAAATACTTACGTAGCCTATCACAGCATCCGCAGGGACACAAATGGCATCCCTGCGTTAGCCGTCATAGGCTACGTAAGTATTTACGTAGCCTATCACGGCTAGGAAGAGGAGGAAGCGAATGGCAGCCAGGACGGCCGCCATTCGCAAAGCAGCACGGACAGGAGCAGGTAAGTGCTCCGTTTCGCACACCTTTCATGGGGTGGGAGCAGTGGGGACTTCGTCCCATGTGCCTTTCGTGGGGGGGGCGGGGGCTTCATTCTGCGATGGATTTCGGGGGGGGTGAATGCACTGGCATTCGACCTCACAGAGATCCATTGCGGAATTCTCTGACATCCCTAGGAACAATACACTAAATGTTACATACTGAGGTAAATTCTGTAAATACTTACGTAAATACTTACGTAAATATTTACATAATTTTCCACATGACAAAAAAAAATATTCGCATCTGTCTGTGGGCGGTTGATGGAACAAAAGGCTCCTGACAATCCACGAAACACAGATGGAGCAGATTTTACACAGTCCCTGCCTCCCTAACCTAGGATGCCTTATTCTTTATCAAACTGCTATATTTATCATGTTTTTATTTATTTGATTCATACACCTCCTTTCTACCAAAAAATGGCACTCAAGGCAGCTTACAAAAACAAATTAAAATAGATTAAAACAAAACACATTCAAATACGATAAAAATATATTTATCATATATAAATATATATATGATATATTTATATATATGATATATATATGATATATTACAGAATAAAAACAGCAGCCAACCCACAGACCCACTTACAGGCCAAAGGCCTCCTTGAATAAAGCAGTCTTTGCCTGCTGTTGGAAGGATAACAGGGAGGGAGGGGACCTAGCCTCCCTTGGGAGGAAGTTCCACAGCCTGGGAGTGGCCACCAAAAAGGCCCTCTCTCGTGCCGTCACCAAATGTGCCTCTGATGGTGGTGGTCTTGAAAGAAGCGCCTCTCCAGAAGTTGTTAAGGACCAGGTAGGCTTGCATGGGAGAAGGCGGTCTTTCAGGTAGCCTGCTCCCAAGCCATATAGGGCTTTTTAAGTCATAATCAGAACTTTGGATTCCACCTAGAAACAGACTGTTACCCAATGTTAGATTTCATGAGAGTTTATACTGATTGTATTTTAGCTGCCTTGAACAGTACAATAGAAAGGTGGGACATCAAGGCCCTAAATAAACACATAAGGCACTACCCGAGTTTTCTGCACAGTTCTTAGTCCAAACATTGTATCAAAATACATTTACAAATACATAATTTGAGAGGAAATGTGTTAGACATGCCAACTTAAAGAATTTAAATGGGAAATTTTGGTTGGATTTTGAAAAATATGTATTTAAACACACATTTAAAAATGAATGCTCATGTTCGTTTTTTAAGACTCAGTAAGGGAGAAATGGAACAGCAGAGGTTTATCGGTAAAAATGGACACAGCCCAGAAATAAGCTGATTCGCCCGTCCCTAGGTTAATATGGACAGTGATATGGATATAGGAAGAGGTCTTTACATGGTCTTGACGGGATGGCTATCTAGCATAGCACTGGCAGCGGATCTGCAGGGTGTCAGGCATAGGTCTTTCCAAAGGCTTGCAACCTTAGCATGGCCATTTACACTTCACCAAAAAAAAGGGAGGGAATGCTCTACCAAAAAAACAGGACAAAATAGGACAGTGATCTGCATAATATTTGCATATTTTAATGTACAAGTATATATGCAAATTTATAAGTAATTACTATAATTTATCTTAAAATACAATACATATCAGCATAGTGGGAAAGACTGTGAGCTTGCTCAGACTGCTGTCTGCTCCCTACAGGTTGTTTTATTTCAACCAGAATTGGACCAGACAGCCCTTCAAATAAGAGGTCTGTCTTCTGACAGCCCCTCAAACAGTGGAGTGCCTGCTGTGAAGTAGGAGACATGGCCACCCTAGCTGAGAGATCATAGAATCATAGAAGAGTAGGGTTGGAAGGGGCCTACAAGGCCATCGAGTCCAACCCCCTGCTCAATGCAGGAATCCAGGTCAGAGCATCCCTGACAGATGGCTGACCAGCCTCGTCTTGAACGCCTCCAGTGTGGGAGAGCCCACCACCTCCCTACGTCATTGGTTCCATTGTCGTATTGCTCTAACAGTCAGGACGTTTTTCCTGATGTTCAGCCAGAATCTGGCTTCCTGTAACTTGAGCCCATTATTCCGTGTCCTGCACTCTGGGATGATCAAGAAGAGATCCTGGCCTTCTTCTCTGTGACAACCTTTCAAATACTTGAAGAGTGCTATCATATCTCCCCTCAGTCTTCTCTTCTCAAGGCTAAACATGCCCAGTTCTTTCAGTCTCTCTTCATAGGGCTTTGTTTGCAGTCCCCTGATCATCTTTGTTGCCCTCCTCGGAACCCTCTCCAGTTTGTCTGCATCCTTCTTAAAGTGTGGTGCCCAGAACTGGACACAGTTCTCCAGATGAGGCCTAACCAGTGCTGAGTAGAGGGGAACTAGTACTTCCCAGGATTTGGAAGCGATTCTTCTATGAATGCAGCCCAAAATAGCATTTGCCTTTTTTGCAGCCACATCACATTGTTGGCTCATATTCAGCTTGTGATCGACAGCAATTCCAAGATCCTTCTCGCTTGTAGTGTGGTTGAGCCACGTATCCCCCATCTTGTAACTGTGCATTTGGTTTCTTTTTCCTAGGTGCAGAACTTGGCATTTGTCCCTATTAAATGTCATCTGTTGTTTTCTGCCCAGTGCTCCAGTCTATCCAGATCACTTTGAATTTTGTTTCTGTCTTCCAAAGTATTAGCTATCCCCCCCAATTTTGTGTCATCTGCAAATGTGATCAGCATTCCCTGCACCTCCTCCTCCAAGTCATGAATAAAAATGTTGAAGAGCACTGGGCCCAGGACTGAGCCCTGCGGTACCCCACTCGTTACCTCTCCCCAGTTTGAGAAGGTCCCATTGATAAGCACTCTTTGAGTCCGATTCTGTAGCCAACTGTGGATCCACCGGATCGTTGTTTCATCTAGCCCACTTCGAGCTAGTTTGCTCATCAGGATATCATGGGGCACTTTGTCAAAAGCTTTGCTGAAGTCAAGGTATATGATGTCTACAGCATTCCCACGGTCTACAAGGGAGGTTACGTGATCAAAAAATGAGATCAGATTTGTCTGGCAGAACTTGTTTTTGACAAATCCAAAATGTCCTTGTGTTGGTGATGCCAGAGATCAAACCTGACTTCTTCTACATGCAAAGATTGTGCTCTAGCACTGAGCTACATTAAGGGAGCAATTCTATCCAGATAAGCAGCCGCCTCCAAACTCGGAGGTGACCACCTATCCAAAGCAGGGCAGAAGCATGGAGGGGATTGTTCCCTCCACACTTCTCTGATTGTGGCTGTCTAGCCATGGGAGGATGGAGTGGGGAAGGAGGCTGCTGTACGACACCTTGGATGTGTTGTACAGGCATTTCTGCCCTCCCTGCCCTGGAATGCCCCCAGCCACGCCCCTTTCCGGCCACTCCATGCTCCTCTTGCAAGTGCGGAGGATGGGGCTGTTCTGCGCCGCCTCCGAGGCAGCGTGGAAGTCGGGGGAGGTCGGTTCTGTGGGAACTGACCTTGGATCGCGGGCTCCAAGGTCAGTTCCCAGAAAACAGCATATCCTATGGCCTTCTAGCTGCTGTCTAGCGGCCATAGAATTGCTCCCTAAAGCACCCAAGGGGGGAGTTTCGTATCCAAGACTTTCCTATCAGCAGGAGAATGGAGCTGGAGACAACAGAGGAGAGGATGTCGAAGTGTCTTCAAAAGGGAGGGAGGGAGGGAGGGAGGGAGGGAGGGAGGGAGGGAGGGAGGGGAGCAAAAATTTTGTCCCAATTGATGGCACATTTCCATGCGAGATAGGAATGCTTGACAATAGATGAATATGGATATTGGTTGTGACCAAGAAAGCCTGCAACAAATCCATATTGTTACGATGTGCACGTGGATAATATATGATTGCTCTAGATGGAAGCAATATTTATTCATATAGGAAAATGAGTTTAAGCTGTCTGGTAAGACCTACACTTACATTATTACTCTCTCTCTCTCTCTCTCTTACACACACACACACACACAGAGAGAGAGAGAGAGAGAGAGAGAGTCTGATTTTAAAGTTCGTAGGATTAAGGCACAAGACAAGAACAATTTAAACCATCGTAACAAGGATATGCACACCATCTTGTCATTCAAAGTGCTGCTGTTAAGGTTTCCACTCATTCCATTCCCTTTCCCCCACTTCCAAAAAGTCAGTCAGTATTCTGTGGCCCCTGAGCAGACTCTATCCTCACTGCGCCATTTTGGAGTGTGCCCCACCCCACCCCGAACTAGGGGTTTTTTTCATCTAAAGTTTTTTTTCTACTTCTGTAAACTTTGCCCAATTCCCCCCCCCCCGCAACCCCCAAGCTTGCTGGTATCACTCTCTTGTGCATGTTGGGTATTGCCATTTGGGCCACATAACCAGAGCCTGAACATCCAATATAGAGAGCACGATAAGAAGGTATATACTAAATTCTACTAAGCTTGTGCTCAGTTGCCAGTGTGCCTAAGATCATCCTCAGAGGTCCTCCTCCAGGTGGCCCAACCAAATGAGGTGAGGTGGGTGGCTACTAAGGAGAGGGTCCCTTCAGTGCGAGTACCCCGGTAGTGGAATGACCTCCGCAGAGAGGCTCGCCTGGCACCTACATTGTGGTCTTTTCAGCACCAAGTGAAGACCTTCTGATATCTCCAGGCTTAGCCTTTCAGTTTTAAAAACCACGTTAGCGAATTTTTCGATCTTTGCCCAGCAGCTGACTTTTATCTTCATTATTACTTTGTTTTTATTCTGCTTTGAAATTATGGTTTTATGTTTTATTATTTATGTTATTGTATCTTGATTCTGTATTTACTGCTGTGCAGTTGCCTTATATTTAAACACACAGTTAAATATAAGAGAACTGGAACAGCAACAACTACAGAATCAAGAGGCAAGTCGTATTTTATTGGAATGAATGGATTCCCTCAGTTCCATTCTGTTATTGTCTCAACATTCTAATATCTCGTTGGTTTTGCTCTGTTTGAATTTCAGTGGGAATTCTGGATTTCAGAATGTTGGTAAAGAAATTACCACTAAGCTGGAAAGGGCTCTGCAGGCTGGCATGAAGGGAAAGTGGTGGTGGAGGAGGGACAGCACAATGGACGAGTCATCTATATAGCTCATCCTGTGGACATCTCTCCCCCCCACGCACATACACACTTTTAAGTATTGCAGCTGGCATGGAAAACTGCTTGCCTGAAATAAAGTTTATTCTTGAAAACAAAGGGTTTGTGTACTTGGAGCATCAATGACATCGTTCTGTGAATGCCACATCACTTCACTGCCCTATAATCTCCCTCAGCCAGTAGAAGATAAATCTACCATGTAACCTTCCGGAGCATCATTCCACCACCTGAAAAGGACAATTCCACAATGATTTCTTCCTCTAAACTTTCTCATTATGTACGCACCCAAAAAAATTGTTGGCAATAAATGTGTTTTCGTACTTTAAGCAAACCCAGCTGGTTCATACAAGAAAATTATATATTTCAAACTGCACATTATATCCATTCTCTGGTTCTTACCCATTTTAACACTACCTCAAAAGTATGCACATAAAGAAACCTAATTTGTGTTATCACGTGTGGCAAAACCTAAACTAAAGGCTAAAACATAAACATGCACATTTTGGAAAGCGCAAATTTGTGCAGGTGCGCACTTTTGAATGTTAATGCAGGTTCAGGAAATTGTGAACATTTCCTGAGAATTGCGTCCCTGCTCACATTCACATTCAGGGTTGCAAACGGGTGCTGTCTGCATGATTTGCAAACAGGAACGAAAGTCTCATACATCCCTAATTGACACCAGCACTCCTCATTCTTGCACTGCTGCTGCAAGTAACACCCAAAAAAAAGCTGACAAGCTGGGAGAATCTTGCTTTTTTAATGGGGGGGGGGAGAGAGAGAGAGAGAGAGAGAAATGATTGGAAGTCATGTTGGACTGTTGCTTAGCAACCACCCTGCAATCAACAACTCTTTCTAAGTAATTCATAAGCCACACATGATTGTTGCAAATAGGGAAAGTTCTGTTGATTTGTGAAATTAAATCCCCATACATCCCTACACCTGAGCTGAGGTCAATTAAGCAAGAGGGAAGACAACTAGAATGCAGGTGGAGAAAAACTATTGCCAAGTCTAACCACCCACCGGTGAGATCAAGCCTATTCTGTGATGGTGTTAAAGAGAGAGTTTTTCCCCACTGCCATAGCATCTTCTCAGTATCATCCAGCAGTGCTTTTCCAAGTCCATGGCCTGCTGCCGGGTAGAGAGATGGTCAGGTGGAGAGATGGTCAGGTGGAGAGATGGTGGAACCCAGCGTTCTACCATAAAGGCAGCATACAAATCTTTTAAAATAAAAGAAATAAATAAAACCCTTGGTAGCATACTGTGACAAGTTTGCAAGACACTTTGAAGATAAAGTCACTCATATCTGTCACAATTTGGTCTCCACAGTTAATGCAGTCCCATCATTGGACGTGTCCAGCGCACCAACTGGTCTAGTTTTATTGGATGTTGCTGAGGATGCAGACAAAGTGCTTGGCCAAATTCAGTTGAACACCTGTGCGCTTGCCCCTTTCCCGTCACAGTTTATTATATCTAGTAGGGAGAAGAATACCTGGCTGGGTTCAGGTTGTAAATTCCTCCTTGAGAGAGGGTGGCACTGGTATCTCTAAAGGAGGCAGTACTTCAGCCACTCCTGAGGACGCCTAACCTGGACCCTGCTGGTTTTTTAATTTTAGTTTGGTTCAGTTTAAAACTTTTAGATGTGCGTAAAACAAAATGTACCTGTGTGCAGTTCCACACAGCCAGTGCTATGTTTAACCAAGCTTCAGATTCAGTCCAGGAAACTGACTAGACATTATTCTAGTGCTCCAGAATGAATCTGCACTGATTTCCTGTAGTCTCCTCCTGGACACAAACAACATGACTGGCTCTTTCTGATGCCTGCCTGCGTTTAAATCAGCCTAAGCAATAGATTACATGAAATGTTCAAGTCCTGCTGCTTTCCTGCTTCAACCCCTGCACTCACCCCCACTCCCCATCTCTGCTGTTCCTTGGTTCGATACACCCACCTCGTTTCTTGGCCTGCCTGTGCTTACATCTCACTGCCCCTGACCACTGCTGACCATCCTTAGCTGAACTAGAACTTAACTCACTCTGTCTTGACATGCTTTGCATGTTACTCCAGATGAACCCTGATTTTATATTATGTTTTTCACCTGCACTTCATGAAATGGACCTTATCTCTGGCCAAAGAGTTACAGAACTAAGTTGCAAGTAGAGCTGCACCAAATATTCTCCCATTTGATTTTCAGCTTGAAAGACATAGTAATTTTGATTGGGTAGAATCCCCACAACCACAACATGTAGATTGTGCAAATACTTCTATTTGGGCATGGTGGGGGCAAGGGAATAAAAGTTAAGTGCCACTATTTATCCTGGCAGCCCCATTCTTCCACCCTTTGACTGATGCTTTTATTCTCCTTTCTGGATTAGCCCCATGGATGACTCCACTATCATGGATCATTTGGCCATCATGCCATGAATGAAATACAGCCCCAGTGCTATGCAGTCAATCAAAGACTATTCTACACAGCCTGTTGTGACTGGGTAAAGCCCACAATAAAGTGCAGCATGAATACCAGCCAGGAGCTGCCAGATTCCAACCATCTAAACGTTGTCATACAGTATTGTTGTTGTTCAGTCGTTCAGTCGTGTCCGACTCTTCGTGACCCCATGGACCATAGCACGCCAGGCCTTCCTGTCCTGCGCTCTCTCCCGGAGCGTGCTCAAGTTCATATTCATTGCATCGGTGATGCTATCTAGCCATCTCATCCTCTGCCGTCCCCTTCTCCTTTTGCCTTCAGTCTTTCCCAGCATCAGGGTCTTTTCCAGAGAGTTTTCTCTTCGCATTAGGTGGCCAAAATATTGGAGCTTCACCTTCATTATCTGTCCTTCCAATGAGCACTCAGGGTTGATTTCCTTTAGGATGGACTGATTTGACCTCCTTGCAGTCCAGGGGACTCGTAGGAGTCTTCTCCAGCACCACAGTTCGAAAGCATCAATTCTTCGGCGCTCAGCCTTCCTTATAGTCCAGCTCTCACATCCATACATTACTACTGGGAAAACCATAGCTTTGATTAGACGGACCTTTGTCGGCAAGGTGATGTCTCTGCTTCTTACTATGCTGGCTAGGTTGGCCATAGCTTTCCTCCCAAGGAGCAAGCGTCTTTTAATTTCATGGCTACAGTCACCGTCTGCGGTGATCTTGGAGCCCAAGAAAGTAAAATCTGTCACTGCTTCCATTTCTTCCCCTTCTATATGCCAGGAAGTGATGGGGCCAGATGCCATGATCTTCGTTTTTTTAATGTTGAGTTTCAAACCAGCTTTTGCACTCTCCTCTTTCACCCTCAACAAGAGGCTCTTGAGATCCTCTTCGCTTTCTGCCATTAGGGTGGTATCGTCTGCATATCGGAGGTTGTTGATAATTCTCCCGGCAATCTTAATTCCGACCTGTGATTCATCTAACCCGGCATTTCTCATGATGTACTCTGCATATAAGTTAAATAAGCAGGGTGACAATATGCAGCCTTGTCGTACTCCTTTCCCAATTTTGAACCACTCGGTTGTTCCATGTCTGGTTCTTACTGTTGCTTCTTGACCCTCGTACAGGTTTCTCAGGAGACAGGTAAGGTGGTCTGGTACTCCCATCACTTTAAGAATTTGCCACAGTTTGTTGTGATCCACACAATCAAAGGCTTTAGCGTAGTCAATGAAGCAGAAATAGATGTTTTTCTGGAATTCTCTTGCTTTCTCCATGATGCAGCGAATGTTGGCGATTTGATCTCTAGTTCCTCTGCCTCTTCGAAACCCAGCTTGTACTTCCGGTAGTTCTCGGTTCGCATACTGCTGAAGCCTAGCTTGTAGGATTTTGAGCATCACCTTGCTGGCATGTGAAATGAGCGCAATTGTGCGGTAGTTTGAACACTCTTTGGCGTTGCCCTTCTTTGGAATTGGAATGTAAACTGACCTTTTCCAGTCTTGTGGCCACTGTTGAGTGTTCCAGATTTGTTGGCATATTGAATGCAGTACTTTAACAGCATCATCTTTTAGGATTTTAAATAGCTCGGCTGGAATACTGTCATCTCCGCTAGCTTTATTGTTACTAATGCTTCCTAAACCCCACTTGACTTCACTCTCTAGGATGTCCGGCTCAAGTTCAGTGACCGCACTATCATGGCTATCAGGGACATTCAGATCTTTCCTGTATAGTTCTTCTGTGTATTCTTGCCACCTCTTCTTAATCTCATCTGCTTCTGTTAGGTCCCTGCCTTCTTTGTCCTTTATCATGCCCATCTTTGCACAAAACGTTCCCTTGAGATCTCCGATTTTCTTGAAGAGATCTCTAGTCTTTCCCATTCTGTTGTTTTCCTCGATTTCTTTGCATTGTTCACTTAAGAAGGCCTTCTTGTCTCTCCTTGCTATTCTCTGGAACTCTGCATTCAGTTGGGTATATCTTCCCCTTTCTCCCTTGCTTTTCGCTTCCCTTCTAGATTCTCTCGTGACCAGCACAGCAATTAAAAGGACTGACCGAAAAGCACCAACACACATGCAGATGACTTGGATTAGTCCTTGTCCTAAGTTTATTAACATGCCCCTTTCATTGTTCTCTTGGCCCTTCCACTTTTGTACTAAGTTTGGTCGATCTGCCTCCCCTGCAATCATTCTTCCTTTGTATTGCAGCTTCCACACTTGGTTTCTATTATTCCTTGCCCTACTCTCACTTCTTCCTGCTCTCACAATTTTGTCTCTCCCGCCTACAGCCCACTACTCTGACATCCAACTATGGGGTTTGTTCGGAAGTCTTTCATACAGCACATTCACTATGAACAATTCCAAGAAGCTACAGGCCATCAATGCTGTTGTCTATTCAACTGGAAAAAAAAAAGGATGAAATTAGTACTGGAGAGGGATAGGTGAGACATTTCCTCTGTCAAGTTTTTTAAAAAATGGATTTACCCAGTTCACACCTCCTCAGCCTTTCAGCAAGACAAGAGTTGCATTCCACAACATATATTTTTCAAGCTTTCCAGTATGGCTTGTCATAGGACAAATGTGCACCAAACTGCATATATTAGGGTAGGGATGGCATGAATACCTGACTGGGTGTGGGAATCCGTTGGGCTCCCCCCCATGCCACCTGCACCCCTGGACTGTGCCAGCCGACTCCGCAGAATCCCGGCGGAGTGGAGACAGCTGGCCAGAATCCCTGCAGAGTGAAGCCAGCACCTCCCCTCCCCGGCCAGAATTTCAGGGGGAGGGACAGAGCACCTCCCCCCCACCTCGAATCAATTTAGCTAAAAGGTAAGTGACTTTCGTACATCCCTATAACTGAAGTGGACTGTCAATTTGTTGGTGAACAGTGGTGGCGAAGGGGGTATTTAACCCTTTTCCCCCATACCATTTCACAATTTTTTCTCTTTTCCCCTCTCTCAGACACACATGCACACAGTTAGGCCCATGGCAGGGGAAATATTATTATTATTATTACTATTACTATATTACTACTACTACTACTACTACTACCACTACTACATTTCTATATTGCCCCATAACCAAGGCTGTCTGGGCAGTTTTCAAAAGTTAAAACATTAACAGTACTTGTATTCCCTCTCCTCCCCCTGCCCACCACCAATGTCTAGAAGTAGCTTTGGGGAGGATGTCATTCTGATTTTGAAATTAGCACAAAGAAAAGGGTTAAGCACCCAAACCTCCTTTTCTACAAACTGGTGCACATATGCATGCACCCACACAGACACACGGGCAGCATTTCAGTTTGTTTTTTAAAGGTAGGAGATCAACCACAAGTCTTGTTCGTAACATGTAGTTTGGTCCCTCCAGTGGAGGCTGATGGCTCCAATGTCAGTGGGGCTATGAATCCACTCTAGGTGTCAGTCAGAACCAGTCAGAACTCTAAAGGAGCCATCCAAGGTGTTGCGCCCCATCCCCAAAATAGGTTCAGCACCTTGGATAGTGCATTTAGAGTTCTGACTGGTTCTGACTGAAACCCAGAGCGGATTCACAGCCCCACTGACATCGGAGCCACCAGCCTCCACTGGGCTCCTCTGCTATTATCTCACAGGAACCTTCCTCACATGTTTTAGGTAAGAACAACATCATTAATTTGTTTTAGAGGTGGAGCTGTATACAAATGTTGTAAGTAAGTAAATAAACGGACAAGGAGCTCAAATTATGTGTTACAATTAGGAAGATAGGAATTTCCTCAAGCTGTCTACAAAAACGACAAGACATATTAATAATAATCACCTACTTACATGTGGGGAAATTAAGATCAGCTGGACCCAGCTGGTTATTTTTGGAATAACTGCAGCAGCATCATTAAGATCACTACTTCCAAATCTCCGCAGAATGTACACATGGCTATTTGGGCCAGGAACATGGTGAGAGGGAATGGGAGTTGAGGGCAAAGTGTTGCTTCATTGACTGGGAGACTAACAACTCCTCCCAACATGTCTCTCAGTGTGCAATAACATCAATCAGGCAATAATGACATCAGTAGTGTAATAATGACAGGGGAAGACATCCAATGGGTAACAGGTTTGCTACTGAAGAAAGCTAGCAATGCCATATAAACCAGTAAAAACCTACACAAACCCAGGACTAACTCCATGACCTTTCAAAATGGCAACTGTCTAATCAACTCTTCTTTATGCTGGTATTCATGGACAGAGCCAGCGTCAAGAGTAGTCATGGTTGGGCACCTGCAGAGGGCAAACACCACAGCAGGAGCCCACTGACAAAAGCCCCCTGGAGTTGCTCCTCCTCTTCACCATTTCAACCTGCTTGTTCACCCACATCTCGCTCAGGCCCAGACAACGGTAGTAGCAAGAAGGAGGAGCAAGAGATGCTACTGCCTACTAAACTACTGGCTCTCAAGGAAGTGACAGAAATGATGAGAAAGAGGATGAGGAGCAGGAACAGCTGGTGAGAATGGGGTGAGAAGTCAGATTCACTCAGGAAGGGGGCCCATTGAGGATATCTTGCCCAAGGGCTCTCCAAAACCTGGAGCCAGCATGGTTCATGGATAAGACAGTTATCCTCCTATACAGACAGCACAGGATCCATCAGGAGAGGTAAGGAATTATTTTGTGAGAAGACGGCATTGTAAAGTTCATGATGCATAGCCATTAGCAAATGAACTAATGAAGTGGCTTTATAATAAGTACCATCAGTACAGTACTGTCTACTGTGTAAGGAAACAGCTCCCCAGGGTCTCAGGAAGAGTTTGCCCCAGCCCTGCTACCCACTATTATTTTGAGTGGAGCATGTGTTCGACCACTAAGCAATGGGCTCTCCTTTATTCCTCAATTAATTATTTTTTTAAAAAAATCAGAAATCCACGAGCTGGCCCGACTCAATGGAGACCAAGCTGGACCAGCTCGTGGGAAAGCGAGCTAAAGTCTGAGGGGTTGAGATGTCTAAAGCTCAATGAGCTTCACACACACACGGATCCCTCCAACAGTCCTACACGAGTTCTGAGCATTGCCTTCACAGCAGCAATGCATGAGGGTCTCTATCAGGCATGCCTGAAGTGATCCACACACATCGCTATTACATACAGAGTTAATATACTTGGAATGCCAAGTTCCTGAGAAAATTGTGCCTTTTAAAAGTGCAATCTTAAATATAGAAAACAAAAAATGGAAGGAGAGTTACAGTATTGAGGTGACTAATAACTTCACATCAACAATTAATTAGTGCTGACATTTTCCTACTGAGAAATGTCACCTTGATGCCTACTTAGAGATGTATTTTGAAATAAGCAACTGAACATCAGCCAGCCACATTTGCTGCATGTGGCTCAGGCTGTCATTCTGCATGGATCAGGCAAGGTACTACAACGCTAGATGGAGCTCATTATTTGCCAGATTGATTCACTAAACATTAGAAGGTTATTAAAAGCATGCTTTACAGGAGCAATGTAAATTAACTAGATTTATATTCAAAGCCATTTAGGTTGTTTTGTTCTCCAACTTTATTAAGTTTTGCCATATGTTCCTGAAACATAAATTTGGAATGAGTTTTTCGTCCCTTTCCTTTTTTAAAGAGAGAGTTACAGAGAGGTAGGGCACATGCTTGAACATTAGGATGAATACACAGCACCTGTCCACAATTTACAGAAGCATTTGCATGGTTCTGGGTTGGATCCAGACTTCAGTCATAATTAGAGTAGACTTTCTGAAATCAATGTGACTAAAGTTAGTTCTGACTAATATAAGCTCCATTACTGTCAGTGAGTCTACATAAGTATGACAAAGTCTGGAGGCAACCCCATGTCTTTTTGTCCCTGCCCTTAAAAATCTCACTTAATGATCTACAACGACTACAACCACAATTTTCTTACCCAGACTTTCATAGCTTCAAGACTCAGTAGTAGAGATGGAAAACAGCATGCCCAAGTCTCAGCACGAACGGGAGGAAAGGAAAAGGTGTGTTAGGAAGTGAAGATTTGGCAGGGGAATATTCATATTAATATGTTGCATTTCAAAAATAATTTCTGCCGGTGAATTAAAATATTTGAAAACCTCTGCAAGTTGAATCTTGCTGGAAGTATGGAATACAGAATCCTCTGCTTCTCTCCTTTCTAGAAATGTCAAAAGATCCCGCTACAAATGTCATCACAGCAACCCAACATTGTAGATGGGGGGAAATAAAACACAGATAGAGAGACAGAGGTTAAGCATTGACTATGCAATGCAGAGTCCATACTTAGGAACCTTTGTTAGAGAGAATAATGCTGAATTTCTTCAGCAGTTTCAGGCCTCACTGGCTTCAGACTAACAAGAGTGCAGATAAACAGACCACAAGAAAGAGAAACAGTGGGTCTACCTGAGGTGCCAAGAGCTTTGGCAGATGACAGGCCACATGTAAAGTTGGCTTCCAGAAGGGTAAAGGGCAAAGAAACATGCGGAATATGGAACAATTGTAGTATATTCTAGGACTTAATCTGAGCCTGCAAAGCAAGAAACACAAATGCTGAGTAAAAGCGCAAATCAAAGGACATCTCTTCTCAGCAGGCGAATACCACTGAGCCACTCAGTAGAGATAAGGGGGTTTGTTGTTATCAAGCAACTTTTCAAAAGTTCACGCGTCTGTCTTCTGGCCTGAAGGCACAAAAGGCACAGGTATACAAAGGAATGACAAGAGCACCTGCTGGAAGAAGCTAGTGTTCTCTTTACGGCTTTTTCATGGCTTTGAAAGTATGACAGTAAGGAATCACTTTCACACTGCCTAAGAGCCTCAAAGATCATGACAGATATGTACAAAACAGGTCATCTGGATTTGATTTGATTTTTTTGTAGTGTAGAAGGAAGCTGACATGTTGGATCAGGCTGGTATGGACTCAGTAACCTGTTGCTAACAGGGAAGGCATAGTGCAAAGTGCTGAACCTCCTAAGGTTAACCAGTTGTGCTTTCCCACTTGTGTACAATAAAACTTAACCTTAGATGGAACCATGTGGTAGCTGCATAAATGCTTTTATCACATGGAGTGGGAAAGTACTCATCATTAGCCTCAAAATAACGCAGGCAAATCCAGTGTTACCACCCCTGTGGAACAGAAGAAAGAATGGAAATAGTGAACTTAACAACATTTTCAGAGGCTATCGACCAACCTTCCCCAAACTGGTGTCCTCCAGATGTTTTGGGTTACAATTCCCACAGCCCCAGCCAGCATGGCCAATGATCAGGGATGATGAGTGATGGAGTCCAACACATCTGGAGGAGGGATGGGCAGCTCTGTCAGGCTTGATCTCATCAAAGTTCTCATTTTTCCACTACTAAGCTTATTCTATCCTGGTTGTGCGCAGACCTTTTTTTGTTTTTTCTCCACACAGAAATTAGTATGTATTTTTGTGCACATTTTTTTCAGATGTACGCATTTTTGTACACTGTTTTCAAATGTACACATTTCTGTATGCATTCAACCATTGACTAAAGTGTACATGTGCACATTTTAGAAATGCACAGTTTCCTATGTGTGTTTTTCAAATGCACACAAGTGAACGAGCACATTTATCATTTTGTTTTGCCGAACACACATTGCTAGCTCAGAAATGTATGGATTTCCATTGGCAAGTTGCACTCAGCTCTGCATTCAGTTCCAGGAGGAACACATTGGGGAAACCTGTAAAAGAAAACTTGACAGAGCAAATTTCTCAACTGTTCCTAGCGTACCAGGTTGGGGAAGGCTGCTATAGCCAGTGACCTCCCCGTATGCTTACAGGCACAGCAGAGTAAACTTTAAAGTGGCTGCCATATACTGCCAGTTATCAGAACCTACTCCATCTCTCAAACTGAAGCAAATGCTGAAGAAGATTTGATCACCTCACACTGCTTGTAAAATAGGCCTGAAATCTGAGTAAGAAGGAGGGATGAGCCAGATGACTACCTGGCAGGGTTTAGACTTGCTGGCACTCAGAACCTCTGCAGGGGTGGAGGGCTGATTAAGATGGTCCACCCCAGGAGGCTGATGGATCCAAATGGTTTCCTGATGGCTCTTGAGGGGTATCCTGTTGCCTCAGGAGGCGATTCTGTCGAAGCCTTGGCTGATCTCTGGAATGGGGAAATGACCATGGCCATGGCTAGGGGTGCACGAAAGTCACTTACCTGGTCTCGCAGCTTTTCGCGGTGGGGGGGAGGCGCTTCGCTGCTCTCCCCCCGAAGTTCAGGCCGGGGGGGGGAGGCTTCCCGCCTCGCCCGGCCGAAATTCAGGCCAGGGGGGAGGCTTCCCGCCTCGCCCGGCCGAAATTCAGGCCGGGGAGGAGGCACCTCGCCTCACCCAGCCGCGAAATTAAAAGTTAAAAAAAAAACGCCCCCGTGATAGGCTACGTGACGATTAACGTAGCCTATCACGGCTAGATTTGCAAAGTCAGCTGTGATAGGCTACGTAAATCGTCACGTAGCCTATCACGGGTGACTTTAAAAAAAAAAAAGCGTGTACGGCTAATGGCGGCCCCCATAGGGAGCCGCCATTCACGTTCCTTATTTGGTCGCTGTAGTCTACGTAAAGATTTACGTAGACTACAGCGACCAAATAAGGAACGCGAATGGCGGCTCCCTATGGGGGCCGCCATTTGCGTACGCGCTTTTTTTTTTTTAAAGTCACCCGTGATAGGCTACGTGACGATTTACGTAGCCTATCACAGCTGACTTTGCAAATCTAGCCGTGATAGGCTACGTTAATCGTCACGTAGCCTATCACGGGGGCGTTTTTTTATTATTTACTTTTATTGGAATGGCGGCGGCGGCAGCTGGTCAAAAGATCGGCTGCCACCCCCGCCCCTGACGAAGACCCAGCGAACCGCCGCCAGGACCCACCGCCGGGAGGGACATTCGGGAGAGGTAAGTCCTGTCCCAGGGTGGTGTGGGGGGTGGGGGGGTGCGGAGAATTTCTCCCCGAAACTTTTGGGGGGGGCTGAACACGTTGGCGCTCGGCCCTCTGAAGTTTCGGGGAGAAATTCTCCGCCAACCCTACCATAGACACAATTGTTCCTGAGCATCCTCTCTCACGAAGTGGAGCCGCACCAGCACCCTGGTTTTCTAGGGAGCTGGTGGTGATGAAATGAGTGAGAAGACGACTAGAGCGATGCTGGCAGAAAACTTGGAGTGAATGCGATCGAAGATGGGCTAGAGCCTATTTGAAGGCCTATTCTGTGGCAATACAGGCAGCAAACAAATTTTTTTTTTTCTGTCGCTATTGTGTCTTCAGAGAGATGTCCAGCAGAGTTGTTTTGAGTGGTTAGGGGTCTTTTACACATCAGCCCACAAGAGGATAATTTAAACCTCTCGACAGCCCGCTGTGAACAATTTGCTCAGCACTTTGCAGACAAAATTGCTCAGATCCGCTCTGACTTGGACGCTATAGTTGATACAGACCCAGTGGATGTAACATTGGCCCCTGCTTGTCCAGTGTTGTTGGATACTTTTCAATTTGTACAGCCTAAGAACATGGACAGGATCCTGGGTGAGAGCGACCACGTGTGTTCTAGATCCTTGCCCTTCCTGGCTCATAAAAGCAGCCAGAGGTGGACTGGCTGAGTGGGTAAGGGGAGTGGTTAATGCCTCCCTTAGGCAAGCAGAGTTCCAGCCTGCTTGAAGGAGGCGGTGGTGAGACCACTGTTAAAAAAGCCCTCCCTGAACCCACTATATTGGATAACTATCGGCCAGTCTCCAATATTCCATTTCTGGGCAAGATATTGGAGCGTGTGGTGGCCTCCCAACTCCAGGGATTCCTGGATGAGACAGATTATCTAGATCCATTTCAATCTAGCTTCGGACCTGTTATGGGACAGAAACAGCGTTGGTCGACTTGGTGGATGACCTATGCCAGGAACTAGATAGGGGGAGTGTGTCCCTGTTGGTTCTGCTGGACCTCTCAGAGGCTTTCGATACCATCGACCATGGTATCCTTCTGGGCCACCTCGCTGGGATGGGACTTGGAGGCACTGTTTTACAGTGGCTCCATTCCTCCTTGGAGGGGCAGACCCTGAAGGTGGTGCTGGGGGACTCCTGTTCGACTCCCTGGCCATTGACTTGTGGAGTCCCTCAGGGTTCTGTTTGGTCCCCCATGCTATTTAACATAGACATGAAACCACTGGGAGAGGTTGTCCAGAGTTAGGGGTTTTGGTGTCACCTATATGCTGATGACACTCAACTCTACTTGTCCTTTCCTTCTAATTCCAAGGAAGCTGTTGTGGTGCTGAACCGGCGTCTGTTGGCAGTAATGGACTGGATGAGGGCAAACAAATTGAAGCTTAATCCAGACAGGACAGAGGTGCTCCTGGTCAGTCAAAAGGTAGATCAGGGAATAGGGGTCCAGCTTGGGCTAGATGGGGTTACACTCCCCGGGAAGTTCGCAGCTTTGATGTACTTCTGGATTCAGCCGTGAGCCTGGATGCCCAGGTCAGCAGCCAGGAGTGCATTTGCACAGCTAAAGCTAGTGGGCCAGACAACCTTGAGATGTCTGACTTGGTCACAGTAACACATGCCTTAGTTACATACCGTTTGGATTACTGTAACACATTCTATGTGGGGCTGCCTCAGAAGAGTGTTCGGAAACTTCAGCTGGTTCAAAGAACTGCTGCCAGACTGTTGACTGGGGCCGGTTACAGGGAGCATACAACTCCCCTGTTAAAACAGCTTCACTGGCTCCCAGTCTGTTCCGGGCACAATTCAAAGTGCTGGTCATGTCTTATAAAGTCCTAAATGGCTTGGGTCCAGGTTATCTGAAAGACTATATTCCCCTATGAGCCTACTCGTGCCCTGAGATCTTCAGGGGAAGCCCTTCTCACCATCCTGTCACCATCACAGGCATGCCTGGTGGGAACACGGTAGAGGGCCTTCTTGGTGGCTGCCCCAAGGCTCTGGAACTCCCTTCCCAGGGAGGCGAGAGTGGCACCCTCCCTGATATGCTTTCGTAGGCATGTAAAAACTTTTTTGTTCCAGCAGGCCTTTGGGGATAACTAGTCTGGACCTGTGAAAAATGAAAATATGATGGATGGATACTATTTTTCTTGATGTCTTTTAATGTTTTGATATTTTTACAATTTTAATATTGATGATTTAATTATATTTTTAACTTTTGTACACTTGCATTTATATTTATATGTTTTAATTGTACAAGTTTTAATGTTGTAAAGTCGCCTTGAGTCCCAGTATTGGGGAAAAGGTGGGATATAAATAAATGTAGTAGTAGTAGTAGTAATAATAAGCCTCCAGTGGAAACACTAAGGCATAGTTGTCTGTGGGGAGTAGCGGAACTATTGCCACTGCTGCCATTACCTGCTACCAATGCAGAGAATGAAAAAGTTCCAGCTAGGTATTTCAATTTTCAGGTCTCTAGGTGACATTGAGAGATGGCCATTCCAATCCTGGGGTGGGGGTGGGGATTCTATGCAACTCCAACAAGTCAGGAGGAACCTAAGGCCAGATTCTAGTGGTGTTACCAAAGTTCATATTTACCTGGTTTACAACAGAAATGTCTCTAGCTTGTAATACTTGGATGCATTACAAATCAAGCACCATTTTCAACAACACCTACCTGGCTCAGAATGCAAACCAAGCTTCTAGGCATGTGCAAGTCAGCAAGGAGTAGGGATGTCATGGGAGTCTGAGAGGGGCCTGCTTGCTGAGCTGCCGTGATTTACCGGACCCATTTGCTGGGCACAAGCGCGCAGTCCGCAAGTGCCCAACGGCCACCCAACCTTTTAGCAAGGTGTCATGGGAACACTGTTGAGCATGGTCATGTGCTAGGAGCCTGGGAATATGTAGTTGCCAGGATGTCTGGTATTTACTTATTTGAAAGGTTTATAGGCCACCTTTTAGGGGAAACCCTCCTAATATCCCTACTGAGTACTACTCAGGTGCCTCTAACAAATGCATGTCTGAGGGTCTCTCAAATGCTTCCATTTCAGCATTTTAGACAACACAGAGGAATACAGGCACTCCACGGAGATTGCTGCAATCAAATATGCTTTGAGCAGGGCCAGCCCTACCATTAGGCAGAATGTGGTGCCAGCTACCACCTCAGTTGGCAGATCCTGCAAGGGGGGGGGGCATAGGGAGTGGTGGCAAAGTGTTGGAGGGAAGATCTGCGGCCAGCCTGCCCTGCTCTGTTGCCCTCAGATTCTGTTTCTTTATGAGAGTTGAAATAATATTCAGCTGCCCATACTGTTAACTTTTGTACATGGAATGGAGAAGAGTACCATCTTGTCTTTTGTGTCAGGCAGTAAAATGTCTTGGGCCGGCCCTGGTTTTGAGTGAAAGAAAGGGAGCAGCAAGGCTCATGGATGAGGAATGAGAGTGGGGGAGCTCACAGAGATGGAAGAGACCTCAAGATCTCAGAACTGGGCTTAAAAAAATGAGCTGTTTTCTGATTTTGTCTGATTTTATTTTAAAGAAAAAAATAGCTTGTATTAGCAAACTCTAAGGACATCAGCTTGACAACTAAATGCAGATTAGTTTGTACCACCGTGTTTCCCATAGTTACTTATGGATGTGAAAGTTGGACAATGAAGAAACAAGACAGAAAGAGAATTGATCTATTTGAGCTGTGGTGTTGGAGAAGGCTCCTGCGCATTCCTTGGACAGCTAAGACAAATAAGCAAGTACTGGAACGTATAAACCCAGACATGTCACTGGATGGAAAAATCATGAAATTGCAGTTGACTTATTTTGGCCATGTTATGTGGAGGAACTCACTAGAAAAAGCAATTATGCTCGGATTGGTTAGCTGCAAAAGGAAACCTGGCCACCAAAGAACAAGATGGCTAGATACCAACAAAATAATTGATACCAACCAGAGCATGGGACAGCTCAAAGGAATAGTACAAGATCGGGATACGTGGAGAGAGATGATCCATAGAATCGCCAAAAGTCGGACACGACTGAATGAATAATATCATCGTCATTCTGAATTGAATCATGAGGACTTCACCCATCACTCCCAAATTCACAGGTCATGGTTTGATTTGTTATTTGATACACACCATGAGGTGATCTTACCGGAGCAGTTTACGTGGTAGTTTATTTGAATATGCCCTATTGTGGCAAAACATGGTCTTCACATCAAAGTGAGCATTTTTATGTTACCAGGCCTTTTAAACTCATGAGGTATTTTATGCTGGTGCTTTTGCTTTTTTTTTGCTTTTATCCTGTTCCTTGAATGATTGCTTGATTGTTGTTGTTGGCATGTGTGTATACACACAAACAGTCCTGACATTACGTCTGCAACATTGTTGCACAACTGAAGAATACCTTTGTTCGCTTTGGCATTCCAGATGAACTCATGACTAACAATGCAACAATTTATGGCACCAGTCATACCTGACAACTTACAGTTTTCACCATATTACCACTAGCTCCCACGAGCCACAAACAAACAACAAGGCAGCAAGTGATACAGACCACAAAGAAAATCTTGAAACCAAACGACCCACATATTGTTCTTTTAAGCTACAGCTCAATACCACTGATAGTAATTCTGCTAGGCTAGATGCAGTAGCCAGTGGAAAGAAATCCTAACACTCATTTCAACCCTAGAGGAGAATCTAATTCCAAAGTGGCCTGACCTGGAAAAAGATTACTAAACTAAGAGAAGTTATTAACATTTCTATAACTGGTGCAATTCCATGCAAAAACTACCACTTTTTAGAGCTAGGAGATAGAATTTGTATCAAACTTGATGGAGAAAAGACATGGCAGACTCCAGCTATTATTGTAAAAAGAAAAATGAAGCAACCAGAATATACATATTCTGTTGAGAATTAAGGTAGTTAATAGAAACTGATGACATCTCTCTGATGCCAAGAAGGCACAATCACCAAATGCACAATGAACACCTGAAAACCCAAGTTCACCTTCTGAGACTCAGCTAGAGCTATCTTGGAGTAATGATAGCGATGTTATTATTCATATAACTCACTCCAGTCAAGTTATTCAGAAGGCTTTGAAATTTAGAGGCAAGTGACTGGTTATTTAACCTAGTAAATACTTTAACAGTCCTGACTTACTTCACTGTTGTTTCTTTAAGTGGAGATGTGTCAGTTTTGTCTTTATATAATTTAGGTACTAGGTCGCATTGGACCTTGTTGTGTCTGGGAGGAATCTGGAGTTTCTTGTAGCTTTTCTATTCCGGTTTCAGAGAGACAATAAAGTTCTTCTCTTGCTTCCTGACTGGTCTGTCAGCTTTCTGTAAGCTTTCTATGGGCTATGGAATCTTTGATGGCCTTGTATGAAATGTAGGGATGTGCTACAAGCAAAACTTGAGTTTATTGAAGTTCTCCATATTCCACCTTGAAGCTCATTCCTTTTCATATCCGTATCAGATTGTGATCTTGTTCCCCCCCACTTTGCATGAAAAATTGTGCATATTTCATGCATATTTTGAATGTACACATTCTTCTCCCATTGATTAAAGCATGTGTGTGTGCATTTTTCAAAAGTACAGATTTTTCATGTACATTTTTCAAATGTACACATGCTGTTAAACACTTTTTTTGCGGGGGGTGATCTACAAATCACATGGAAAGTTCAGAAATGTACAGACTTCGACCACAGATTGTGCTTGAGTCAATTTTTGGTCTGGAAGGTGTGAACTGAGTAAATCCAGATATTTATTTATTTATTTATTTATTTCTATACTGCCCAATAGCTGAAGCTCTCTCATAAAAAAAAAATGAACTGAAATGAACTTCTCATATATCCCTGATAAAATTGTGGAAGAATGTGTGAATCAGTAAAACTTGAGCTTGCCAAAGTTCTCGGAGTTCTATCTTGAAGCTCCTTCTGACGCAAGTCTGTATCAGATTGCAAGCTTTGCTTTTTCCTTTTCACATGAAAATCCATACATTTTTCATGTGTGTCTTTCCAAAAGTACATATCAATTGTGCACGTCTGCAAACTGTACGCTTTCTTTTCCCATTGATTAAAGCTTAGTTGTACACATTTTTCAAAAGTACACATTCTTCATGCACATTTTTCAAATGTACACATATTGTTGAATGCATTTGTTTTGGTCCACAAATCACATTACAAGCTCGGAAATGTACGGACTGTGACCATAGATTGCATCTGAGTCTGTGTCCAGTCCAGAAGGTGCAAACTGGGTAAATTCTGATAAAAAAGGGAACAGAAATGCATTTCTCATACATCCCTACTAACAAGAGAGGCAAAACAGCCAGCTGGAGTTTAATGAGCTTTCCATCCGCCTCCAAGATAGTCATACGAGCAAATATTAGACTAGCTGGAGAGGTGGGAAGATATGTGAGAGTGACTGAGTTAAGCCTCTCCCCGAACCTAGTTGCTAAAATGCAGCAAACTGCAAAACTACTGTATGTCATTGAGGCAACATTGCACAACACAACTCATTAGTAGGGCCTCTTCTTCTCATTTGCACTTGCAGACTTTGGATGTGACTATAGTTAAATGTTCCTCAGGAGCTCCAGTCTGTGTGGGCACGATCTCATCTGATCTCGGAAGCTAAGCAGGGTCAGCCCTGGTTAGTACTTGGATGGGAGACCACCTGGGCATCAGGCTTCCTGCATTGAGCAGGGGGTTGGGCTTGATGGTCTTGTAGGCCCCTTCCAACCCTATGATTCTATGATTCTTCTGAGTCCCTGAAAGGAAGGATCTGTTGCTGTTTCCCACCACCACCCCTACTTCCTACCGTGACAAAGTTGGAGGAATTACATGGTGTGAATTCAGTCTTCTGTAGCCTGCTACTAACAGATCAAACAAAGAAATTGACTTTTTTGTTAATAAGAGTCAGAATATTATTCTATTAAATGGCTTCTGTCAGCTGTGCACTGCTAGTCTCAACATCAAAGCCGGTATGATGAACGTGCATATTTATATCCTAACAACTGGCTGGAGACTTGAAATGGGTCCTCTCCCTTCCCAGTCCCACACCTTCTCCTCCCTTGTTTAAGCTGAACCTGTAAAGCTTTTCCAAAGAGCAGTTTTGATTGCTCTGGCCTCTGAGGGGTTTTTCTCCTTCTATTCCCTTATCCTCAAGGGGAATAAAGGGCAGAGAATAAAGTGGCCTTTTGAGTCCTTCATGTTCTAACATTAAAAAAATAATAATAAAAAAGGCCCTAGAGTGCTGTAAAATGAAAAAGAAAAGAGTCATAATGAAATGCAGACAGTGTTGCTGAAAGCCCTGTCAAGTTTAACAGTTTCTGGGAAGAAGAAATTCTTAACTAAAGATTAGAGCAGGGGTCCCCCACCTTTTTGGGCCCATGGGCACATCTGAAAAACTGAGAAACTTCTGTGGGCACCCCCACAAACTGGCTCCCACAGAGGATGTGGGTTGTCACATCATGGCTGCCATGGGAGCCTGGTTAGTCAAGATGTGGTGGCGGGAGAAGTTGCAAGGCTAGAGGCTGGGAAGGAGAAGGAAATGGAAAGAGCTGCTTTCTGGCCCGCCCAGTCTCCTTCCATCCACACAGACCTTTCCTCTTTGCGCTCTCTCCTTCCCAGCCTCTAGCCTCACTATTCCTCTTCTGCAACCCCTTTCCTCACCATTTGTCTCCGTTTCATTGCCTACTTCTTTTTCTCCCTTTCTAGCTAGAGATGTTGGAGAAACCTGCAACACAGCGAAATGTGTTTGAATTTTTATGAATCGGACCTGCGGATGCCACAGCTCAGCAGCTCTTCCCCTGCTGGGCAGATTCCACAGACTTGCAGACCATATATCTAACTTTCCAAAATTTTGAACAAATTTCATCACAGAAAAATACTCAAAAATAAAAAAAAAATGACTAAAATGTGTGTTTCCCCCATAGGCTAAAGCACACACACACACACAAAAATGCACATTCGGGGGCAATTTGTGCATTTGGGGGGAATTTTTGCATTTCACATATACACATTTGCACACATTTGGAAACAAAAAAAATTGATTCCGCTGATGGGCGGACGATGGAAAAAAGGCCCCTGATAACCTGTGAAATACAGACGGAACATATTTTACAGAATCCATACATCCCAACCCCTTGCTCTTTCTCTCCCTTCTCCCCTGCTTTCTCTGTCTGTCCACTGAACAGGTGATCAGCAGCAGGTTAAGGAACAGGTCAGGAAGAAGAACCTGGCATACTAACATTTTTCAGTTGTTTTTAATTTAACTTTTTTTTAAGGGAGCAGGGTGTGAGGTGCCTGCAGATGCCACAAGGGGGACCCCTAGATTAGAGGGTCTGCTTTGCACACTGCTTCTGTGCTCACTTGCTCTTGCTTTCTCAAGTTACTCCAGTAAGGGGGAAGGGAAGGGAAGGGAAGGGAAGGGAAGGGAAGGGAAGGGAAGGGAAGGGAAGGGAAGGGAAGGGAAGGGGAGCTCCTACTGGCTCTGCCTTCACCACCCAGGGAGGGGAAGAAGCTTTGGCATTGATGGCCACACCCATGGAGGATGCAGCTGAGGCCCCACCAAACCTGGTTCTGGCTCTGAAGTCAGAGGACTTGTCTACTTAGTCCACTATTGTCTATTGTCACTGACCAGCAATGGTTCTCCAGGGTCTCCGACAGAGGTCTTTCCCATCACCAGCTACCTGATCCTTTCAACTGGAGATGCCAGGGATTGAACCCAGGACCTTCTGGATGCAAACCATCCCATGTGCTTAACAAAAAGGCTATGGTACCTCCTCCAATACAAGAATAATCACAGCCAGCTCCCATGCATCCTGGATTACGGGAGGAGGCTTCCAAGACAGTTGGTATCATTTTCAAGCAAGCTTCATCCCCAGAACGTCTCCTTGTAATTTAATAATACTGAGCATTTGTTATCGCTCCACGTATTTTAATTTTCCCTGGTTTCCATTAATATTCCAACAAACACTCACTTTATGTCAAATGGGTAGGAGGGAGTCATATGGGAGAAACTGATGGAAACTAACACAGTGCTATGGGTCCATATTATTTCCCACAGGCTTTAAAGGGAACCTTTATTGTAACAAACAAAAACAAGAGCTCAAGGCAGTGTAAGGGGCAAACAGGAAAGCATTTCGTGTTACTTACTTGTATACAATGCCAAATGGATTTATGGAGCAAATGAACACTGATCTGGGGAGCAATTCTATACTTATCCAGAGGCTGGCTGGGGTGCCTTAGGGAGTGGCATGAGTGCCATTCCACTGGCGGAGAAGAAGGTTTGTTGGTGGGATGACACCTACGCCACTCGGGGCTACCCCAGTACACAGGCAGAAAGCTCTGTGGGCAGAGATGTTCCCCCAGGGAAGTTCCACCTGCAAAGGGGGCTGGGGAGAATGGGGTGTGTCAGGGCCATGCCAGGCCCACCCATAGATGCATCACTTCCAAAGTCCTGACATTTCCCCAACCTGCCCCCAGAACCAGCAGGATTCCACACCAGGCCTGCGGCTGGCATGTAACCCCTTCCTCTTGACTATAATGGGGGAGATGAAGAGTAATATGCCCCAGCAGCTCCACCATCCACTTTGGCTGCAATGAACCAGCTAGAGGATTTAACCCCCCCTCCACCCACCCACATAGGGTAAGTGGCCAATAAGATTGGTATTCAGGTCTTGGGGGGGGGGTGTTTTCTGAGCAAGCCTATGCATCTCTCTTGCCCTCTCCCATCCATTCCAAAACCCAATACACTGCAAATAACATGAGGACAGGAAGAGTGCAGGGATCTGAGAAAGAGAACAGGAGTCCAGCTTGAATAAATCTTCTGCAAAAGCTACTCAGTCCACCAGTCCCTCCAAGGCATGGCAAGCATTTCATTCATAGCTAGCTACTGGGCACCAAAAAGACATCAAGAAGGAGATGAGCTTGGCTCTGCTTGACTAGGTCCTCCTTCTCAGTGCTAGGAATTCACTATTAGACAAACAGAATGTGTCAGGAAACTTAAGTCTATGTTTATTGCCAAAAGTCAGATGTGACGGGGAGATGAGAAGTTCACCATTCCTGAACATTCCCTCCTGCCTGGAGAGCATGATACAGTGTAGCAGCACACACTTAATAATCGCGGCATCCTCCTGGACTGATTCTGTGGGATGGGTATCGGAGGCACTGTGTTACAGTGGTTTTGGTCCTACCTGCAGGGCTGCTTTCAGAGAATAACATTGGGTGACCATTCCAATGTTAACTAGCTCAAAGTGGGCTAGATGAAACAACGATCCGGTGGATCCACAGTTGGCTACAGAATCGGACTCAAAGAGTGCTTATCAATGGGACCTTCTCAAACTGGGGAAAGGTAACGAGTGGGGTACCGCAGGGCTCAGTCCTGGGCCCAGTGCTCTTCAACATTTTTATTAATGACTTGGAGGAGGAGGTACAGGGAATGCTGATCAAATTTGCAGATGACACAAAACTGGGCAGGATAGCTAATACTTTGGAAGACAGAAACAAAATTCAAAGTGATCTGGATAGACTGGAGTGCTGGGCAGAAAACAACAGAATTACATTTAATAGGGATAAATGCCAAGTTCTTGCACCTAGGAAAAAGAAACCAAATGCACAGTTACAAGATGGGGGATACGTGGCTCAACCACACTACAAGCGAGAAGGATCTTGGAATTGTTGTCGATCACAAGCTGAATATGAGCCAACAATGTGATGTGGCTGCAAAAAAAGCAAATGCTCTTTTGGGCTGCATTAATAAAAGCATAGCTTCCAAATCCCGGGAAGTACTAGTTCCCCTCTACTCAGCACTGGTTAGGCCTCATCTGGAGTACTGTGTCCAGTTCTGGGCACCACACTTTAAGAAGGATGCAGACAAACTGGAGAGGGTTCCGAGGAGGGCAACAAAGATGATCAGGGGACTGCAAACAAAGCCCTATGAAGAGAGACTGAAAGAACTGGGCATGTTTAGCCTTGGGAAGAGAAGACTGAGGGGAGATATGATAGCACTCTTCAAGTACTTGAAAGGTTGTCACAGAGAAGAAGGCCAGGATCTCTTCTTGATCATCCCAGAGTGCAGGTCACGGAATAATGGGCTCAAGTTATAGGAAGCCAGATTCCGGCTGAACATCAGGAAAAACTTCCTGACTGTTAGAGCAATACGACAATGGAACCAATTACCTGGGGAGGTGGTGGGCTCTCCCACACTGGAGGCCTTCAAGACGAGGCTGGACAGCCATTTGTCAGGGATGCTCTGACTTGGATTCCTGCTCTGAGCAGGGGGTTGGACTTGATGGCCTTGTAGGCCCCTTCCAACCCTACTATTCTATGATCTATGATCCTCGGCCCCTTGGCCTAGGAATGGTCCTTGGAGCTGTGGGGTTCCACAGAATGGAGCTGTGGGGTTCCATAGGGTGCCATCTTGTCCCCAATGCTATTTAACATCTCTATGAAGCCACTGGGAGCTGTCATTAGGGGATTTGGAGCCAAGTGCCATCAGTATGCTGATGTCACACAGCTCTATCTCCCTGTCACATCTGAATCATGAGACAATGCACAAGTCCTGGACCAGTGCCTGAACTCAGTAATGGGCTGGATGAGGGCCAATAAACTGAAACTGAATCCTGGCAAGATGGAAGCCCTGTGGGTGAGTGATTCCTGAGTCTGGAAGATAAGCTCATTGACTGTTCTGGATGGGGTTGTACTCTCTCTCAAAGATCGGTTCCATAGTTTGACAGTACTCCTAGATCCATTACTGTCCCTGGAGGTCCAAGTGGTTGCAGTGGCTCAGAGTGCCTTTTACCAGCTTCAGCTGGTTTGCCAGGTACAGCCTCTCCTGGGCAGGGATAGCTTGGCTATGGTGGTACAGGCATTAGTAACCTCAAGACTGGATTACTCCAATGCGCTCTATGTGGGGCTGCCCTTGAGGCTGGTCTGGAAGCTGGAGCTAGTGCAGAATGCAGCAGCTCGGCTGTTGTCGGGAGCTGCCCCTTTTCAGCATGCAACTCCTTTGCTGAGGGAACTGTACTGGCTGCCTATTCGCTACCGGGCCAGGTTCAAGATATTAGTACTAGTGTACAAATCCCTAAACAACTTGGGACCAGGATACCTGAGAGCGCGTTTTCTCCCTTACCAACCTGCCCGGTCACTGAGGTCATCGGAAGGCATGCTCCTGGTGGTTCCACATGGAGGTATGGCCCAATTGGAGTCCATGAGGAGAAGAGCCTTCAGTGTGGCAGCCCTCTTTCTTTGGAATTCTCTGCCCCTGGAGGTCCAGAAGGCACCAACACTGTGCTGTTCCTCGTACCTCCTCAAAACAGCATTTTTCCAGGAGGCATTCCTTAATTGACCAGTCATGGTTTCTATTGGCATTCTGGGTTTTTTTAATAGCATAGTTTTAATCTGGTGTTTTAATCATTTTATCCTTTTACTGTTTTATCTCTTGTGTTCACCACTCCGAAATCTGTTCTAGATATGGAGCGGTATACAAATATTGCAAATACATACATGCGTACATACATAACCCCCCCTAATGCAATAGAGAAGCACTTGTTTTGGTAAAGTTTTAAGAGGGCGATGCCAGATATTCTCTTATTTAGGGATGTCAGAGAAATCCGCTGCGGATTCAAATGAGGCCAGATTCTTTGGAATCCGGCCTCAGGAATCCGCAGCGGATTGGGACCACTTACCTCTGCTCCAGGAGGACTGGAGGCAGAACAGCACTCGGCTGCTTCTATGGCAGGATGTGCCCATAGACCTATATGCAAAATAGAGCCATGAATCTTGCGTCTAAGCCTATGGAAACATAGACTTCGACACATTTTTTTTTTTTTTGCCAATCGCCATTTTTTTATTTTTTATTTTAAAGAAAAGACATGGAGATCGGCAGGGACAGGGAGGAGGCAAACGTCTTCCCACACACACAGATTCCCCACCTGAACAGAATTCCATGAGGAATCCGTACACCCCTACTCTTATTTCAGTATCTGCCTCAACATTAACACATTCAACATTATATGGATATTACCAAAAATATTCACCAACTATTTACATTGCTTCAAATAGAGTTCAGGGCCTTCTTGTCCCCTTGTCTGCTGCTGCTGCTTCACACCATTTTCCTTTGCCCTCACCCTCCTTGGCCTCAGTTTCCCAAATTTCCATTTAATCCAATGGGCTGGGGGTGACCCATGTGGTTTGGTTTATAGGTATCTGCACTGTCATGGTGTCAAATGTGATGTCATCAGTGCAAATCACACAGGTCAACCACAACCAATGAAATGGATCTGCAGTTTTGGGAAATAAGGGAAAAGACAGTGAGAGCAAGGGAGGAGGAGGAGGAGGAGAATGGTGCAGGGAAGCATAGTATCAAACCAATGTGGATATATTTGTGATGAACATTCAGAATAATTTGAAACACAGGAAGGGAGGGGTTGACACCCATGAAAATGAGCACAAGATAAGGTGTATTTTGGCTCAGCCAGATTAATTTTTATCTATGTGATAAAATCAGATGTAGGGGTAATCAATGCATCAATGATGTTTCCAGGTCAATGTATAGAATTCTACAGTTACTGATGCATTTTTCAAGAAGGTCTCCTTTATACTACATGATGGTGGGGGGGATGATCTCAGGCCTGTTGGCCAAATCCAGCCCTTCTGGGGTCCCAATCTGGCCCTTGAAGTTTTCCCAGAAGACCATGCCTACTTCCCCTGGCCCTACCTCCTTTTCCCCAACCACAAATCATTTGGTGGTTTCCTGGCTTTTGTGCAGTTTTTCTCCATTCTGAAAACACTCCTCCTAAGGATTGGTTATGGCCAATAGGAACTTTAAGCTTAAATATGCTGGTGTTTTCGGTGTTTCGGGCCCTGTCCTCTTTTGCCTCTGGCTCTGCCCACCACTTAAATAGTGCCCCCCAGAGCTCCTCCAAAACTGTATTCAGCTCTCAGGCTGAAAATGGTTCCCCACCCCTGTGATATATTGTGCTAACCTTTAAATCTACTTCACATATATAAACGTTAGCTCATTTGGAGTAAGTAATAAAAAAGGAAGCTACCTCAGTACGGTCTCACAGTTGCCTTTGGCCATTAATTAGAAGAAGCAATGAATGTAAATGACATAAGAAAGCTAAAATAGTCTACCCACACCCTTTGCTCCCTTGTATGTTTCCAAAAGGGTAAACTCTTTCACCTCATTCTAATTAAATAAGGAAAATGTGCTAGCAACATCCCCCCCCCCCGGCTATCTATTAAACTGTTACTCAGATGTGATAAGCTAGGGATGGATGGGTGTCCCCCCCATCTGGGTGCTCTCTGGGTGCCTGCTGAGCCCCTGCCCCTGCTTGCGTGCCCCAGGACCTGTGCCCAAGCCCTCCCCCCAGCTTGCTGAGTCACCTGCACTTACCCTAGGCCTGTCCAGTGAGCTCTGTGATCTGGAGCTCTGCTTCAAGCTGCGCTTGCTGAGCACCCTGCCTGTCAGGGTGGAAACTGAGCCCATAGAGCCCCAGAGCAGTTCTGATTCTGAGGAAGAACAGCAATCCCTGGCAGAGGAGCTCTCTCATCTCTCACAAGTGCAGCAGCTGGCAGAGATTCCTCCTGCCAGCATTCCTGGGATAAATAGTGCCCCTGGCAGTGAGAGAGCACTGGAGGGGGGCTTGCTGGATGCTTGGCGCAGACACAGGGAGTGGCAACAGATGGAGGGCACTGAAATGAGGCGCTTTACTCGTTTGGCGCTCAAACAATGGTCATGTCCCGAGAACCCAAGGGAAAGAGAGAGGATCTCTCCATAGCCCATAAGTTCAGAGTCTTCCCGCGGTTCTCCTTCAAATGGGGACCAACTGCCTTACCTGGAGCTTAGGCTACTCTGCTATCTATCCCCAGTGCTGTTCCTTGCTTAGTCACTAGTGATTAGTATCTGAAAGAGTCATAAAGTAATAAAGGAATAAAGCCTTGGAAAGAATCCTCGTCGTCTGTGTCCTGAGTTGGCAATTGGAAGGGACTGTAAGAGGCAGCTAGGGCGGTCCTGACACTGCCGCACTTGAGCTGCCCCTGCACTCATCGAGCTACCCACACTCACCCCGGGCCCATCCCACAAGCTCTGCAATTGCCATTTGGCAAAAAATGGCAGTCATGAAAATATGCATATTTGATCTTATGCAAAATGGCACCATGCATGTCTTACATATATCAGATAGGCTTACATATATTGGACAGGCCCGGGATGAGTGTGGGTGGCTCAGTGAGCAGTGTGGGGACTCAAGTGGGGCAGGGGGATCAGCAGGCATGGCTCTGGGCAGCGGGTGGGGGGGAGTCCGCCAGACTCCCAGACTTGATCGGGTACCCGCACCATCCCTAGGATTAACTGATTGAACCTACTTACTCAGTGCTATGAATGCATCTACTTCCCGCATGCCTCAAAGAGAACATCCACTATTACAAACCGTCTCTGGGCTGCCATAAGGGGCAGAAAGGAAAGCATTTCTTGCTACATATTTGTATTAGTGCTGTTTCAAAATATTCTGCCAAACTCTACTCAGCCACTAAAGATGAAGATGCCCCCAAAGAGTGGGACCAGAATTTTGGTGTGAATTTGTTGAGTTTGGTGTAGGGATGTGATGAGAGTCCACAGGGTGTGTGGAGTCCAATGGACTCCCCCTCGCCCACCCTTCTGGACCCCACTCGCTGAACAGCTGGGCGCTCATGGACCTGCTCAGCAAGCGCCCTGTGGCTCATCGAGCACCCAACAGCTGCCTTCTCCTCCTAGCAAGCCTCCATGGTGTGCAACAATGGTGGCTCAGGCACTTCTGGGCAGGTAATGTTGCATAATTGGCAGCCATAAAGGGCCCATTTACACAACATTACCAGCATGAAAGGAGCTTTCACACCTGTAATGTTGTGTAAATGGGCCCTTTACGGTAGGGATGTATGGATTCCACCATCCATACCAGTGGGGAATCCACCTGGCAGGGGGAGGTGTTCCATTCCTCCCCCGCCCCAGAATCCTCTGGAGTGGCTCCGCTCTGCGAGGATTCTGTGGAGCCACCCGGCTTGAGGGCCGCTTACCTAGATGGCTGGAGCCATTCTCCTCCATGCCGATCGCCATTTTTTTTAAAAAATGGCGATCGACGTGGAGGAGGACGGCTCTGACTGAGCAAGCAGCTGAGTGCTGTCCCGCACAGAATCCTCACAGAGCGGATGTAAGTGGGGCCGATCCACCACAGATTCCAGAGGCTGGATTCCAAAAAATCCAGCCTCATTTGAATCCGCAGCGGATTTTTCTAACACCCCTAATTTGCGGACACTGATTACCCAGAAGCACGTGAGCTGCCATTGTTGGGCACAATGGCAGCTTGCTAGGAGGACAGGCAGGTCTGCGGCCTCATCAGGTGCTCACCAGGCTTGTGAAGAAACACATGTGGCGCTGTGAGCAGGGGTAGGTGGCAGCAGTGGCTCGGTGAGCTCCTGACAAAGCTGGGAGCAGGTTTGTCCATCCATCCCTACTTGGTGCCAAGGTTTTCAATTCTTTTAAAACATTTATTTTAAATGCCTCTGACTTATACATAGTGGCACAGGGCTCCCTGGCCTCTCCACAACTTCCAGTTGACCACACTGCCTAAGCTTTTAAAAAAATGTTCAAAGGAAGAAAACCCCTTTCATGCCACCTCATTAAGTCATGGTAAGTGCTAAGCACCAAGCCCCTCAACCCTGTGAAAATGTCACCAAAATTCTCCCCACCCCACTCCCAAAAGTAGCAGAAAAGTTCCCCCTGCTTTTTTGTGAAGAATTTAAGATTTTTGCAAAATCAGGGATGGGGGTGGGTGGGAGGCTCATCACAGGTTTAATTTATATACAAATGCAATTGGATTTCAGTTCTAAAGAAAGAAAGCCATCTGAACTGGCAATGTAAAAAAGACATTTACAGAGGGATGGATGAATTGGTAGACTTTGATATCTCTCAGCTTCTCATTTGTCTCATCTTAAGTTCATCCTGGATTCAGGATTCAGTTCATCCTGAATGCTGAGAATTTAAAAAGTACATGGAGATTTTTGTGCATATTTCTCCTAAAACATGCATTTCTGTATGCATTTTTGCATAATAGACATGTTTGCAAGCAATTTTCCTAATATAATGCATTCTATCATTATTTTTATTTTTTTATTTATTATTAAATTTATTAATCACCCATGTGGCTGGTCACCCAGCCACTCTGGGCGATGTACAACATACAATAAAAACAGTTTAAAACAAAAAAAATTCTACAATAAAAATATTTTCTAAAATACCCTAACCCACCCCAAATGCCTGCCTGAACAACCACGTTTTTAATGCACGACGGAAGCTCATTAAAGAGGGGGCATGATGGAGTTCCCTAGGGAGGGAGTTCCATAGAGTGGGGGCCACCACAGAAAAGGCCCTCTCCCTCGTCCCCACCAGTTTAGCTGTCCTGGCTGATGGGACAGAGAGAAGGCCATCCAAGGCTGATCTTGTTAAGCTGCCTGTCTGATGCTGCTGGAGGCGCTCCTCAATTTTTGCCTGAACTTTCCCCAGATATATGCATTTTTGTACACATGTTTTGACTGGAGAACTCCATTGGAAAAATCAAGGAAATGCAAATTCTGAAGGATGAAGTTTCTGCACTGGTTCAAAAGTGAGAAATTGGGGATGTTCACATTAAAATGCAAACCAAATGAATTTCTCCCCCATCCCTAGGCAGAATCAATGGGGGCTTTACTGCCTCAGACTCCACCTGAAAAAAAGGAAAAGAGGCATCTGCTATCAATTTCTAGACACAATGTTAGAGGGTTTTTTGTTTTGATTTTTTTTTAGTAAGGGGAATAACTTTTTATTGATTTATTTATCCAATTTCCATGCTTCCCAATAGCCGAAGCTCCCTAGGAGGTTCACAAGAATTAAAACCACAAAGCGCAGCATGAAACAAGATAAAATATGAAAGCTTAAAACCACAAGATAACAGTACAACCAGAATAAAACCTAGCAGCAATGCAGAGATTTAAAATACAGTTTTCAAATACCAAAGTTAAAAGATTAAGAAACTAAAATGCTAAAATACTGGGAGAATAAAAAGGTTTTCACCTGGCGCTGGAAGGAGTACAACGTAGATGCCAGGTGAACCTCTTTAGGGAGCTCATTCCACAGTTGGGGTGCCACAGCCAAAAAGGCCCTCTTCCTGGTAGCCACCCGCCTCACTTCTATTGGAAGGGTCACAGAGAACGACCGCTGAGGATGATCTTAGGGTCTGGGCAGGCACATATGGGAGGAGGTGATCTTTCAGATAACCTGGCCCCAAGCCATTAAGGGCTGTGAATGTTAAATATTTGTGTATCTTATCACGTGAAAAAGCAGGGACGCAAATAGCATCCACTATGCCATTTGCATCCGTAAATGTCTTAGTTTAAGCTAAATACAGCCATTTACAGCTGCATTTACCTTAGGGGTGTACGGATTCTCCACCATCTGTTCCGGTGGGGAATCCGTTGGGGGGGAGGCGATCCGTCCCCCCCCCAGAATCCTCTGGAGCGCCTCCACTCTGCAAGGATTCCGGGGAGGGGGAAACCAGCTTGGGGGCCACTTACCTTCCCTCCTGCCAGCCAGAGCCGTTCGCCTCCTCCCTGTCCCTGCCGATCGCCATGTCGTTTCTTTAAAAAAAAAAAAAATGGCGACTGGCAGGATGTGCCCATAGACTTAGATGCAAATAGAGTCATGAATCTTGTGTCTAAGTCTATGGACACATAGTGCCATTCCACCTCTAAGTGCCATTCCACCTCCAGACCAGTCCTCCTGGAGTGGAGGTAAGTGGTCCCGATCCACTTGGGATTCCTGAGGCTGGATTCCAAAGAATATTCCAGCCTCATTTGAATCCGCAGTGGATTTCTCTGACATCCCTAATTTACCTTAATCTAAGACCTTTATGGCCACAAATGGCGTACCGGACACCATTTGCGTCCAGAGACAGTCTCCCTCAGCCAATGATATGGCAATGGCGGCCGTATCGCTGGTACTCCAGAGCTGGCCGGTGGCTCTGCAGGATCGTTGTGAGGAGGATCCGGCTTCAGATGGGTCCTCAGGGAAGCGGAGGTGATTGGTGCCATTCCGCCACAGACTCACTGGGGTCCGTGGAGGAATTCTCTGCCACCCCTAGATGAGAGGTTTTCAGAGCATGGATAACTGTAGCTAGGCTATCTCTGTCCAGATAAGGGCCCCTTGATTCTACAGCGGTCACATTGTAAAAGTACAAGAATATTGGAGGAGGGAGCTTGCAGGAGGGTGGGGGTGGGTAGGCTTTGCTATAGAGGAAATTCTGTTGCCCCTTCCTCATTTTATTTTAACAAATAAAAGGTATGCAGCACTAATGCTGGTTAGAGATAATGCACATATCTTTTCACTTAGCTTCACTTAGACTTAGTAAGAGTTCTTCCTGAGGACCCCTATCTGTTCACACTGTTATGAAAGAAACTACAGCTTGTGAACAATTCACATGTTTTGTTTTTATGTCAGGCTTGTCCAACTTGTAATCTACCAAGCCAAATATAGCCTACCAGTCATGTATTGTGGCCAGTGCAAGTGGCAGAACAGGAGGCTGGTGGGACGTGTTTAGCTCAGCGAGTCATGGGCTGTGCAGCCCTGTTCATTTTAAATACAAGTGTAATGAAATCCTTTGATGATGCTGAAATTTGAAATAAGCTGACTTGGGGACAAAAATAAAGTACAGAATGGCCAGGAGTTATGAAATAGTATAGGTATTATTAGTATTACTTGTTTCACCACATGTCAGCCTCCGCTTTTGGTCCTATGTGCCTCTCATTTTGGGCTCGATAACATGGCTAACCCTGTTGAACATGGCCAACTAAGAACAACACAAAATTGGCTTTGGTTAATTTTGGGGGTTGGACTCAATGGTCCTGTAGGCCCCTTCCAACCCTACTATTCTATGATACAGCCCTCAAAATTATTACTCTAAACCAGTGTCCCCCAACCTGGTGCCCTCCAGATGAGGTAGATCACAATTCCTATCATCCCCAGTTAGGACACTTTGGGCTGTGTTGGTGGGGATGATGGGGCTTGTAGCTCAACACATCTGGAGGGCACCAGGTTAGGGAGAGACTGCTCTAAAATAACTCCATTTGCATCACTGCTTGTTCTGGAGCAGAAACAAAAACAATGTGGGGATTGCCATGGCCATGAAAATTTGTTGGGGAAAACTTACTCATGGATAATTTAATTGTAGCATCTACCAGATATATCAATGGATACAATGGAGGTGCTCCATGTGAAACCAGTAGCATACAGGTTATGATTATGAGAACTGCTATGCTATAAGGGCTTTTGAAGCAAACAGAATACATGAAGCTATATTTCCAGTCTCCATACCATAGGAAGATCCATATAATGGCTCATCACTTTTTGAGTTCTCTATGCTGTAATGTTTAGGATAGAAACTTTTAAAGTCTGCAGTCACTTTTATTTTAAGGCTAATGTTAGCAGTGTAACATTGATTTATTAGCTACTTTCATAACATGCTGACATTTCATTTGCCCTTGGTTTTAGATGTTATCCCTTGATCAAGTAGCATAAAAAGGTCAAACTTGCATTCTGCACCATCACAATCATAAATACTCCCCTCTCTCCCCCAGTACTCTGTGCATCTTATGAGCTATATTTAATGGAGAAATGTCATCTTAAAATTGTTGTGTCCCTTTCTGTAAATGTAGCCTGTGTATAAAAGAACACTGGAAGTACATTGTAGATGCCTTTCTGCTGAGGAAAGACCTCCTTTACTGTACAAGATCTTCAATTTAAGTAACTACCTCCATGTTGATCTGGAAGTAGCAATCTTTTCTTCACTTGATTATGTTGTTTTTCACAAAATGCCTCAACTGTGAAGACAATGCCTCCAATGAGTTCTATATGGCTTACCTGTGAAGACAGATCTATAGACAGAACAGTGTTCTGCTTACACTGCTCTGTTGACATATAAGAGTAGATCCTTACTTCAGTGTTACTGTTGTTGTTGTTTTTTCTTTTAAAGTATTCTTGACTTCCTTTGAAAGCATTATAATACTTTAGCAATAAAGTCCCAATTGGGTTGCTGTGTTAGTCTGTTGCACACACACACACACACACACACACACACCACTGCCAAAGGGCGGAGGAGCCTTATCACATCTCAAAACCTAACAAATAAAAGCTTTTGTGGAATGGACTCTCTTCCATGAAAAACTTATGGCATAATAAATGTGTTAGACCTTGAGCTGCCCTCTTTGTTGTTTTAGCAATAAGTTGGTGTCACTAAATGGAAATTAGTAACCAAACAACAATTAGGATCATCATAAACTGATTCTGTAAGATTATCAGCCAAAAAATGTTCATCATGGAAGTCACTTTAACTTGCATATAATATGTCCAGGACATGCACTAAAGTTGTTCGGAGCACTTATAGGCTGCATTCTGTTCTTATAACAAACATCACCTGATCCTTTCAGCACCCTGGACAGCTCCAGTTTAGGCACAGAACTGTGGAGGAGAGACTTCTTACCTGATTTCAGGAGCATCTTTCCACTGCTGTATTTCACACTGCTTATGTTCCTGCTACAAAATGAGTATCAATAAAACAGATTAGAATCCTACTGCATAAATTACCTATTGCTGGGTTCTAAAGTAAGGAACAGCTTTGGGATGAAAGATCTATAATCAGCAAAGAAGTAACTTACCTGTCAAGCCACTAACAAACCTGACAAAAATCAGTTACACAACATACCCAATGTACATCCCAAAGCGGCAATCGCTTTAAAAAAGAAAACCGGATAGATTTGTTTTAGTTGTGTAATATGTTTTGCAAAACTTTGCATTCACACCAACAGCTTTGGAACTGCCAGAAACATCACTGTTTTCAATGTTAAAATGAAAACACTGATGCAATGCAACACAAGAGTGAAATTCATTCAAAGCCGCACAGGCTGTATTGCATAGCTGAAGGAATATTCTAACCACCTGTTTATGAGCAAAACTCAGTCATAAAACCAGCTGTGAACAACAAACAGCAATGGCAAACAACTATTTATCATTCCTTTATGAAAGGCATAATGGCATCTAAATCACACAGCATCATGGGAGTATTCTATGAAGATGAGACAATTGTAATTGACGTTACTACCCATATGTCCTTCTCCACTACATGGTGTGATGTTGTGCTATAAACCTGGTTGTGTTTAAGAGAAACAGAGGTGTTGTGTGCATTTTTTTAAAATCTCAGTGTGAGAGTGAAGAGAACCACAGCTAGGTGTCTTACCCTTCTGACTCCTAGATTGCCTCTCAGAAGGATGCAAGGTAAAATTTATCACTGCAGACAAACAACACCCAGTGTTACATGCTGAAATAACACTGACAAAACATTTTAAATTCTTTTTGGAGTAGCAGGTTCAGGCTGGGAGGAAGATGGAACAGTACAAATGAGCAAGGAGAGGTGTTTAGGTGTGTAGTGATAAAGACACAATTAAACTGTTTCAGATGTATCCTGTCAAACACACATTTTGGAAGACACCAACTTACCTGTACAACTTGAAGGTTCATATTAAGGAATAAGTGGTGGGTTTGATCACTTAAACTTTGCCAACAACAAATCACAATGTAAAAACAAAACATGAGGAAGAGAAAGAAATGAAAAAGAAGGATAGCAAAAATTAAATTAAAATAAAATCCAGGTCCCAAACATGAAACTTGTACTAACATGACTAAGAGTAAGAGGCCATATATAATCTATCCTAGGGAGTTTAGACTAAACACCAATCCTTCGGCTTGCATAGAGGGAGGTAGGGGAGCTAAAATAGTTCTTCTGTCAAATATCAAATATCCCATTATTTATATCAAGAACCATGTTTAGTCACAGTCCAGTGGTTGGTGGCTGTATGGAAGGGTGCTTTTCTGAGAGGTGGGTTTAGAAGTAAGCCAGACTCCCAATTTTCAGATGAAATAGCTCAACTTATTCTGACCCAATATGATTCATACTAGGGGAGCTCAGGGCCAAATCAGATGTTACTTTAAAGATGTGGATGAAGTCATTTTTACTCTAGTGTAAGTGAAGAGGGGCTAATCGGGACTGGGACCCTAGCATGTGCAGGAGGGAGCTTTGAACCTTCCACCCCCCACTACGGGCCTGCCCAGATCAGCAGGGGCATGGCCACAATTTCTGTTGCAAAACAGTAATCCATTTCCGTTATAGATCACTATTTCGCAATAGAAATTGCAAGCATGGGGCGGGGAATCTGGATTGGGCCCATAGCAGGGGGAAAGAGTTAAAGTACCCTTATCCATTGCCATGCACACATGTACACACACACACACACACACACAGATGTCCCAATCTGGATCAGGTTCCTTGCACCTACTCTAAATTTTTAAATATATATTTTTAAAAAAACCTAGCAGCTATGTCTTTAAAGTAATGTCTGTTTTGGCCCTCCATCATCACTTGTGAGAACATTCCAGAATGATTCATAATAAACACATACTGAGCTTGTCATAGGATTGTGAGAATACTTTCTCTATGGATTTTTGGGGAATGTTCTCACAGTCCTGTAATAAGCTCTGGGTTCATTATGGAAATCCCTCTTTATCATCATTGTTTAAATAAAATGGCATGCTGGAGCATGGTAAACCTTCAACTATATCATCAGCTGGATTGTAAGCACACGTACTGAGACATAAGCCCGACTGAGCTATATTGAAAGCTTTTCAGAGGCAGGACCCCAATGTATTATGTTTTGCTAATTAAAATCTGTACAATACATCAACTGCATTGTTAATCACCACCGGCATCTACATCAGAGCATACCATTTTGATCCCAAGGTCTTGGTGTAGAGGACGTTCCTTTGCACATTACATAGGGAACATTCATTTCATCACTAGACTTACTAATGAATACTAGCAATGATTAACAGAAACCAAAATAATGGCAATTAATTCTAAAGCCACACTGCAAAGACAATGCACAGTTCAAGACCACTTTTTTTCTTGGGACCTGGAACATCAGCCAAATTGATAACCCTTAAGGCAACACAGTGTAACTCAAATGCCTTTCTAGCTGGGTGTTTTGCAGTCCCTGTTCCAGGTAATATGTTCCATATGAGACCCAAACCCTACACACTACACAACACTGCTCTAGACTACTTGTTCAAGAAACTGACTTCTGTCACCTTTATAAATGATATGGATGAGTTGCCACCTTGTACGAACAGTAAAAAAATGCAATCTAGACTGTCAGACACACTACCCTTTTCCCAGAAGGATCAACACTAGGGATGTGTGAATCAGCAAAACTCAAGCTTGCCAAAATTCTCCAGATACCATCTTGAAGCTTGTTCCAACTCAAGTCTGTATCAGATTGTAAGCTTAGCTTTTTTGTTTCACATGAAAATCCATGCGTCGTTTCATGCATGTTTTCTTTTCAAATAAACACATCAATTGTGCATATTTTTGAAATATACGTATTCTTCTCCCATTGATTAAAGCGTATTTGTGTGCATTTCTCAAAAGTACACATTCTTTCAAAAGTAGGCAGATTGTGTTCCAGTCCTTGCTCAGTCTGGAAGGTGCAAACTAGGTAAAATCCTGATTAAAAACGAACTGAAAAACATTTCTCCTACATCCCTAATCAAAACCTCCTTTCAAAGAAAGATGGCGTATCAGAGAAGACTTGGTTCTACATGCTGGGCATTTAATAAATAAAGCAAAAACGGATGCCCCAGAGAGCCATCTTTCCAAGGAAAGCCTGGATGCTCCCTGACCTTTTCTGTCTTCCAAATAGCAAGTTACATAATATGACAAGCCATCAATCCACGCAAATGAGCAGGAGCATTCATCATGCCATACATCCATGATGCATTATTCAGAGCACTTCAGGGAGACAAGGCATAAATGGAAAAGACACACACAGAGACCCTGGAGACTCCAGAGCACTATCTAATGCACTCTCTTGACACTTCACAAACACAGTCAAATGCAGGAATCAAGTCAATCCCTGTTTGTTCCTTTACTGAGCACAAGGGAGATCAGTAGCAGTTCCATGGATTCTTACAGGAAAGGATCTGAGGTCATGCCGCAAGTATCCGAGGAAAGAGGAGGGAATGAAGTCAGAAATTGTTCTATGAATTGAGTTCAGGATAAACAATTGAAAGAACTTCAAATTGCCCCACATAGTGGCTGTTTTTATGCGGAGAGTGGAAGCCAACTTGTTTATGTGCAGTGGCTCACCATACAGATCAGGCAAGCTTCACAACACCACAAACTCTTTTTTTTTACTCAATAATAGCACCAAGCACAATGGGACTTGCCAAGTACAATGGAGGCTTCCAGTGGGGGCTTCCAATGGAGGCTTCCAGTGCAGCCTCATGAATCCTCACACCCTGTTTAGAATAATTTATTACCTTAATTGAGGAGGCCTATGAGTTCTGAAGCAGCACATAACGCAGCTTTCTGCAATGAAATTAATCGGTTCTAAAATTAATCAGAACAGGAGAGACAGACTACCAAAGACTATGAAGCAAATTTTATCTAGCACAGCGATTTTTCCCCCAGTTCTCTTTGGAGAGAAAGATGGCTAGCAGCATACATTCACTGCTACTCAGAAGGATACAATGTAGTGAGTGCCCAACAGAGATCTATGATAAATTTGTTTCAGTTCGTTTTTGATTAAGATTTACCCAGTTCGCTCCGTCTGCACCAAACACAGACTCAGACACAATCTGCAATCAAAGTTGCTACACTTTCAAGCTTGCAGTGCAATTCGTGGGCCAAAGCAAATGCATTCATTTGAGAAATGTACAGAAATATGTTTTAATCAATGGGAGAAGAATGTGTACATTTCAAAGATGTGCACAATTAATGGGTATATTCAGAAAATATGCACAAAAATACTCACAGATTTTCAAGCAAAAAGAAAAAAGAAAACAAAGCTCATAATCTGATATGGACTCGAATTGGAACAAGCTTTGAAATGCAATTCAGGGAAGTTCAGTGAACTTGAGTGTTGCTGATTCACACATCCCTAGTGTTCAAGGAGTAGCACTCGGTGGATGAGTGATTTTCATGCTTGTCAAGGGTCTCTATTTCTGTCAGTGTGGACACTGAGCCCATAGAACCTCAGAGCAGTTCTGATTCTGAGGAAGAACAGCCATCCGTGGGAGAGGAATGCGCTCATCCCTCCCAGGCCCTGCAGCTGGCAGAGATTCCTCCTGCCAGCATTCCAGACATAGATAGCAGTCCTGGGAGTGAAGGAGCGCGGGAGGAGGGCTGGCTGGATGCTTGATGCCGACGCAAAGAGCGACAAGCTATGGAGGGTGCAGAAAGGAGGCGTAGCGCCTGTTTGGCACGCAAGCAACAGTCACGTCCAGAGGACCCAAGGGAAAAGGGGAGGGACTCTCCCTAGCCCATAAGTTCAGGGTCTGCAAGTGATTCTTGTTCAAACGGGGACCAACTGTTTTCAACCCAGGGGCATAGGTTACTCTGCTGTTCATAGCTTAGTCGCTGGTGATAGAGTTATTAAGTTGTAAAAGGAATAAAGCCTTGAAAAGAATCCTTTGTCTGTGTCTGGAGTTGGCTACTGTCTGGGGTAGACTGAAAGAGGCCGGCTAGGGCAACCCGACAATTTCCCCCGCTTATGCTTGTTTCTCCTCATTCTTGTTTGCTCACATGGGGTTTTTTTGAACAAGAAAAGTGTGTATTTTCGAACAGGAAAAATTCCTGTTTTTTTTCCCCTCAGTTTTCCAAGCATGCACCGAAATGTGTGCTTTCCCCTCATTAATTAAAGCATGAAAATGCTTCCTTTGGGAGAAGAAAATTGCAATTTAAAGTGCATATTTTTCCAAAATGACTTATTTTGTGAACATGGTCGCAAGGTTGAGAATGTGCAAGATTTTTTCAAAGATTATGATTGTGTTCATGCTCACATTCAGGTTTGTGAGCAGGGCATTTTTGTCACTTTTTCAAACATGAATAAAATTATTGTGCATTTCTATCAGGGAGTCAGATAAGGGTTAGAACCAGAGGACTCTAAATGAGATTCTATATTTTGCAGCTCTTTACTGGTAGAAAAATATTGTAATACTCTGACTTTCAAAACCTGATTCTCCATGGATACGACTAAGAACAAACACATTAATTAAATTATTATAAAATATTTATATTAGGGAAGTGTCAAAGGGTACTAATGAAAAGTGGGGTCATAATGACTTGGCAAGAGCATGAAAAGCAGATGTTCTATGATTTGAGAGATTTACAGCCAGTCCTAACCCCTCCAATGTTGATGGCTAGAGGGAGTTAGGATACCACACTGGTGAAATGTGCTACCAGTGGGGGAGACTCTATGGTGGCAGAGGCCTCTCCAATGCCCAGGCAGTGGATAGTTACTGCTGATGGTTCTCCTACTTCCTTCTCCTAAGGCTGGTGCAAGTTGGGTGGGGTGTGGTAGTAGATCCACCTCATCACTCAATCCCCACCACCACCACCAGCCCCACAGCCCCACTCAGAATTGCTCCATTACTTGTTGAAGGCACATGATGTTCAGTACTATTGACTATGAACAACCTGAAAGCAAAACAGATGACTATGGTGTATTTCTTTGGAAAACCTTAACAAGAAGTAGTTGGAGGTAAGTCCTATTGGCTTGTGTGGAATTTATAAATATAATGAGGTCACAGCAAAATGCAAGCATAGCCACCTATCAGCTTCTCCTATCTCTGTAATGACAGCCATTAACAGAAGAACATCCCTAGACAGACAAATATATCTTGTTGACAGCAGTGGCATGGGAAAACTCCACACTCAGTAGAAGCATTAAGGAAGTTTTTACTGAAACTATAATCACCCAGCAGAACCAGCAAGCCATTTTTGGTTTTAAAACCAGCTTACCTGTTTAGACAGGTTTCTAGCTGCAGTAAATAATAATAACAATAATGATCCAATGTTCATATTATTGGGATTAAAAATCTGCCTAATGATATAAAATTGGCTATTTTTGTGGATAAACTTTTGCATGAGATACTCCCAATTCCATATGATTATTTACTTGATATTGAGCAGGCATTTTGTGTGCCAAATGCTAAAGGGACTGATTACATGATCATAGCTCAATTTGCAAAAGTCTCCACAAAGAATTATATCCTGCATTTGGCAAGGGAGGCTGGAAGCCTTTCCTGGAAATAAGATAAAGCTATGTTATTTCCAGACTACATCAAAGAGGTGGCGAATAAAAGAAGGCAATTTATCAAAGCAAAGAATATGGCAAAACAAATGAACTTACATTATTACTTAAAATATCCTGCTACACTTTGTATTGTGTCCGACGGTCAGATGAAGAAGTTTCTAAATCATGAAATGGCAGGGGCATGGCTTAACGTAAAAATGCATGAGAATTCTGTTACAACCCCATGAACTGGAATTGTTAAACAAGCTTTGTTAACTGTTTGTGTTTAGTCTACATGATCCAGGCTAATTCAGAAGATAAATGATTATATTTATATTGGTTTAGTCTCTTTCATCTTTTATTTTTTCTTGCTTTTCTTTATATTTTTTTATTTTAAAATAGATAATATATCTAATATAAAATATATTACTGATGGTTGAAGGTTTATATTAAGTTTTATTATTAACTATATATCTATATCTATCTATATATATATATATATATATTACTAATAATATAAGCTTTCGGGAATGAATTGTAGACCTGTTTCTTTGATATAAGATTGATGATATGATATAGAAATGTAAGGTTGTTTATTAAACTGTAAGATTGTTAAGGTTATAGATATAGTATTTAAAATAGAATGGCATCGGAGGCCTGGGGGTGTTGGAGTTTAAACTCAATTCTTTAAGGGGGAGGGGAGGGAATTTTTCTTTTTTCTTCACTTCCTTTCCTCCTCCCTTTTCCCTTTTTTCCTTTTTCCCCCTCTTTTTTCTTCTCTCTTTATTATTGTGGTGTCCTCATCAGAATATTGTACTGTTGGGAAATTGAAGTATTGATTAGGTTGGTAATTTTGGTATTGTTTATTTCATTTATAAAAATAAAATAAATAAAAAATATTCAATAATAATAATAATACACCTTTCACAATAGGCGCACTTCGCCCTGCACACATGATGGTCATCTAGGATTGAAACCAAGGCCAAATGAGTTAGAGCTGAATTAGAGATCAGAGGCAAGTGGAAAACAGGCTTTTGTCAACAACAAAAACAATAACATTTCTGTTTAATTATTCCTTAAGGACAAGGGAAAGGGGACCTGCCACACAATTCAACAATCCTCCATTTAAAAACAGGGGAAACAAACCAACAACTCAATCCAAATGCCCACATATGAGAAATTACAAGTATCTGGAGAAACCAGAAGCATGGCAGTATGCAAAAAATGACAGTACTTAATGTGAGAGGAATAACTTAGGCCCAACGGCCAAAACAACTGAAGAAAACAGGTGTCAAAACACACAGTATTTTGACCTTTGTATTCAATGTAAAACTATTCCAATAATGGAAAGGGGAATAAAAGGGTGTTCACTTGTCAGCTTTTCTTTGGGCAATGCATTTACTCTTTCTTCCCCTGTTTCAAAGCTTCATGGTAGCCTCTCTCCCTCCCTCCCTGTATGTATATGAGAGAGAGAGAGAGAGATTGAATAAGGATGCATGAGAAATCCATTTCACTGAACATAGACCCCATCACAATCTGTAGTCAAAGTCCATACATTTCCAAGCTTGCAATACAATTCATGAAACCAATAAAATAAAATGCATTTGAAAAATAAAATCTATAGGAAAAAAGGCACATGAAAAAAGGTATACTCCTGAAAAATACAAACACACAATCCATGGAAGAAAATGCCTACATTTCAAAAATGTGCACGATTTTGAGTGCATTTTGAAAAATGTGCATGAAAATACACACATATTTTTGTGCAAAAAGAAAAAAAAACTCGCAATCTGATACAGACATGAGTTGGGATGAGCTTCAAGGAGGAATCTGGAGAATGTCAGTGAGTTCACATTTTGCTGACTCATACCTTCCTAGGACTGATATGGTGTGGAGGACAAGAAAGCTGTCAAAGCAAGACATGATTCCGTTCACCCAGTGATCAACATACTGGAGCCTGCATGGAGGACTAACTACGCTGATCCAGAGATCCACGTGTGCAGCACACAAGGGTGGCTTCATTAATTTTAGCAAAAGTATCCGGGGGGGGGGGAGGGGAGACATCTGTGCAAGTGTGCATTTATGCATACGTGCCAAATGCAAATCCAAGTTTGGGAAATGGCAAAAAATTCCCAAAGACTGCTTTCCATGACAGAAAAATGTGTACATTTCACAAATACACACAACTGATGGACATTTTCCCAAACGTATACATGAAAAAGTGCACACATTTTCATTCAAAAAGAAGAAAACCTAGCCTGCAATTTGATAGGGCCGTGAGTTAGAACAAGCTCAAGTTTTGCTGATTCACACACATCCCTACACACACACACACACACACACACACGTGATTGACAAGAACTGTCAAAACAGACAGCACCAACCTTCTGTTTGGCATGGAGATCTTTTGGTGCTGGGGCACAGACACTGCCTCCTTCTGGGCATGAGGATGTCTGAAATGGGGCCAGAGTCTAGTCCAACCAAGTTGTGCTGCTGAAATGTTTTTAATATTCTGTACACAAGAAATCCTATTCCAAAGATGCCAAATTCCATTTCGGGGGTGGGGGGGACGACTTTCTTTTAATTTGTTTATGTAAATCCAACCATTTCTCAGCTGGATGAAAGGCTGGTTTGTGCTACAGGTAATGTACACAGATACTCTGTAATTGCAGATATTATCAACATCTGATACCAAGCTGCTGAAAAATCCCCCCACCTTTCTTTCTGCATTATTTACTGTGATTCCAGTGGATGTAAGATCAGCCATTAAAAATCAGGCACTGTTATTTCTTCCACCATGAAATACCGAGGAACAATGGCCCTTTCCAGACAATCAGTTTATAGAGCAATAAATGCACTGTTGTGACTAATTCTTTGAAACATATCCAGCCATTGCCACTCAAGGAAGCATTTCTGTTGAGGGCATATGGCATTTCCAAGGACTCAGACCACAATATTTTTTGGCCAGAAAAATTATACTCCCCTGGGAGCTACAATGTCCATTGATATTCTGAGCGTTGTGTTTGAATGTGGTTGCACAGGTGTCAAGGACACTTCTTGGACAGTTGCCTATAATATCACCAGAGAGATGCCTCAGCCCATGGCCACGTCAGTTTGTGATCTTTTCTTTCTTGATTCTTTCAATATGTTCTGCAGCTTTGCCGTCTCCTCCCACTGTGCCACCCCCGGCACTGAAGCGACGGAACATTTCAAAAAGTAGAATGGCTAGTTACCCATCTTCTCACATTACCCTGACTTTTCAGGAACGCTTAGGAGAATGGGCTTATTGACTATGTGAGAACAGCAGCACACACCCAGCATCTTCTAAAACTCAACTACTTATTACTAAACTTCACTGGGAAAACCCCAGGGCAGAGAAACATGGATTGGAGGGGGAAGAAAAGGGTGTGTGTGTGGGGCGGGGGGACAAGTGCAACTTAACTGAGAATTGTCTGGGTTACTGGTCCATCTAGGCCAAGGATTGTGCTGCCCCCTGAGTAGGAATGTATGAGAATTTTGTTTGAGTTTGTAACGCATCAGGACTTGCCCCGTCCTCACTCCTGAAAGTGGGTACATTTTTTGGGCAAAGCTTGCATATTACCGTGCGTATAATCATGCTTGCAAAATGCATTCGCTAAAAAAAATACTCATTTTCATGCTTTAGCCAATGTGTATGTGTGTGTGTCGGGGGGGCAGGGGGCATTTGAGTGCACACTTTAAAAATGTACACCGAAATGTGCACTTTCCCCATTAAAAACAACAAGAAAAAGCTCAGCTTTGGGGATGGGAAGTAGGGAGAGCGAGCTTCAAGATGGAACTCAGAGAACCTCCATGAGCTCGAGCCTCACTGATACCCCCATTCCTTTGTTGTTCAGTCATTCAGTTGTGTCCGACTCTTTGTTACCCCATGGACCAGAGCACGCCAGGCCTTCCTGTCCTGCGCTCTCTCCCGGAGTGTGCTCAAGTTCATATTCATTGCATCGGTGATGCTATCCAGCCATCTCATCCTCTGCCTTCCCCTTCTCCTTTTGCCTTCAGTCTTTCCCAGCATCAGGGTCTTTTCCACTGACTTTTCTCTTCGCATTTGGTGGCCAAAATATTGGAGCTTCAGCTTCAGTATCTGTCCTTCCAATGAGCAGTCAGGGTTGATTTCCTTTAGGATGGACTGATTTGACCTCCTTGCAGTCCAGGGGACTCGTAAGAGTCTTCTCCAGCACCACAGTTTGAAAGCACCTCCCATTCCTACTCCTGAGAAAATTATACAGGCCCAACTATCCAGGCAGGCTTCTGCTGCAAAAGTGAAACTACTTCTTCTAGCTCACCCACTCACATGATCTACCCACACTGGACCTTCTGGCTTGGCTCCTATGCAACAGGGCTCCCCACCCTGAAAGCACAGAGGAGGGCAACTTGTGTGGTGTGTCAAAAAGCCACACAACATTAGCCACTTCTCCAAGTCCACATGTTTTCTACTTTCTTCCAAGAGGATTGTTTTTTAATGTTTTAGCTGCTGCAGCAATACCCTATTTCTATTTTCTTTTTTTTCTTTTGTTTCATTTAGTTCTTTGCAGCCTGTCTGCTGCCCCTCTTGGATGGTATCACTAAAAAAGAGCTCAACCAATATTAGAGATGTGGTGAAGCGTAGAGGCAGCAACGGCCTTCATGTTTAGGCTGTACTGCTACGAAGAGTTTTCTATATGGCTTTCCTTATTGCAATGGATCAAAGAGGAGGAGGCAGTCAGGAAAGTAGGAAGAGGAGGGAGTACTGGCACCATTCTGAGATTTCACTACAGCAGTGGGCCATCTGGTCAAGCATTCTGATCTTTTATGAGGGCCAACTACATGCTGCAGTGCAGCAGCATGTAATGAAGCCCTCGTGACCCCTTTTCTCTTACAAAGTGACATCAGGAGAGGGTGATTTCCATCACAACAGGGACAAGAGGGAAGGGAGTACTTAACCCTTTTCCTGCCAGCTGCCTTCAGCTCTGCCAGTTTTGTTTTGTTTTTTTAATCTAGGTTTACCACACAAACATAGAGCTGGAACTCTGCAAGGATAAAACTCACTTAGGGAGGTGAAACTTCATGGGGGTGGGGAGAGAGAGGCTAGTAGAATGCTTTGCAGGGGAGAAGGGACCCTTGGGGCTTTTTTTTTTTTTTTTTTTTTGCGAACAGCTGCCATGTAACATCCCATTCATCCCTGAAAATATACTTCAAAACAAAAGGAAATGTGTGTGGCCTAAGATGTAGTGCCTCATGGTTGTGCCACAGTTTTATCACGAGCCCCCGCCCTTGGACCTTCCGTAGAGGATTCGGATGAAGATGAGGCATAGGTGACTTCCTATGGCATAAGACAATCAGTGTCTTATTAGGGCCCTCCCAGCCAGAAGGTTCAGATGAGTCTCCAGTAGAACCTCCATCTCCCCAGCCTCACAGAAGTCTCAGACTACTACAATCAAGTGAGGGCCCTTTAACAGTCCAGTGAGCTCCTCCAGAAGCTGACCACACTACAGGTTTTCCTAGCCTACATAAGGCTTCAGTTGGCTTTAGCTCCCTGCTGAGACAACAGCCGCCTATTTTTGTAGAAAGTAGGGATGTCAGAGAATTTCGCCACGAATCTCAGGGAGGCCGAATGCCAGCGCATTTGGCCCCCCGAAATCGGTGGAGAAACGGTCTGCCCCCCCGCCCCCCCGGGACGGGACTTACCTTTGGTGAATCTCCCTGGCGGCGGCGGCTCCAGTGGCGGCTCGGTGGCGGCGGCAGCCAGTCTTCCGACCGGCTGCCGCTGCCGCCATTTCCAGTAAAAAAAAAAAAGTGATAGGCTATGTAAAGATTTACGTAGCCTATCACAGCTAGATTTTAAAAAAATATCGTGATAGGCTACGTAAATGTTTACATAGCCTATCACGGCTGAGTGAAAAGAAAAAAAAACTGCGCATACGCAAATGGCGGCGCCCATGGGTGCCGCCATTTGCGTTCCTTATTTTGGCACATGTAGTCTGCGTAAACATTTATTTGCGTTCCCCTTATTTTCACCGTAGTCTACGTAAATGTTTACATAGACTACACGTGCCAAAATAAGGAATGCAAATTTGCGTACACGAGTGTGTTTTTTTTTCACTCAGCCGTGATAGGCTATGTAAACATCTACGTAGCCTATCACGGCTGACTGCAGGGATGCAAATGGCGGCGGCTACAGCCGCCGCCATTTGCGTTCCCAGCCAGCCGGGATTCGCGGTGGGAGGGACAGGGCGCCTCCCCCCCGGCCAGAATTTCAGGGGGGAGGGACAGGACACCTCCCCCCCGGCCAGAATTTTGGGGGGAGGGACGAACCACCTCCCCCACACAGTGAAGCAAATTTCGTCAAAGGTAAGTGACTTTCGTACATCCCTAGTAGAAAGAGAGGGTTCCAGCTGGCAAAACCCACTTGGAGCTATCCAAAGTGCTACGCTCTTTCTGCCTTGATTTGGCTACCAGCTTCCCCTGCAAACCTCAAGAGACCACAGAAGAGGACAGGCTTAGGGCCACTCCAGACTTTACCAATGCTGAATGTGAGTACTGAAAGTAGGGATGGATGGATCCATCTCCGTCCGGGGCACAGGGGAGCTCGACAAGCTGCCCCCCAGCTCACGTGGCCTGGACCCACTTGGCAAGCCTCCCTGCTCACCCCGCCCACCGAGCCACCCCTCCTCTCTCCGCCAAGGACTCTGGCAGTCAAGTCCTTGTGCTTTATGCACACAAGGGCTTGACTGCCAGAGTCCTCAGTGAGGCACACACCCCAAGCACTCTAGCCCTGTCCTCTTCCCGAGAAGGCCAGAGCTAGAGCACTGGGGCACCACCAAGGCCCTTCCTGCCCATGCCAGTTGTCAAAAGCTTCCTTGACAGCCAGTGAAGGCAGGGCATGTCCCAGTGCAGCCACTTCCCTGTGCTCTACCCCTGGCCTCTGCCCGAGGAGGCTAGAGCTAGAGCATTGGGGTGCTGCTGAGGCTCTTCCTGCCCTTGCTAGTTGTCAGGGGCTTCCTTGATAGCCAACCAGAGAAGACGAGGGGGAGGCATGGTGCAGGCCCCAGCTGCCAGCCAGCTCCTCCTCATGAGCAGGGGACAGCTTGTGGCTGGGTGTCAGACAAGGCCCCATCCTGCCTGGTCGGCTGTCAAAGAAGCCTCCTTGACAGCTGACCGGGCAGGAGGAGGCTCTATGCATGCCCAGCCACTCTTGCCATTGGGGCATGCATGGCGACAAGTCCAGGCTGTTCCCAGCCGCTCGCCAAGTGCCAGGGCGCTCATCGGCTGGGACTGTCAGCGCCCTGAAGCTTAGCTAGTGAGGTCCCAGGGGCTGGGCACAGGGGTTTTTGCTGGCTTCCCGGACTAAGTTGGGCACTCACAACATCCCTACCTGCTAGACCCAGTCCCTGCTTCTCTGGCTCATTCCGCCTGGCTTGGGAAGGTGGGACCCTGACTGACTCCAGCTACAAAGGCTGCTGCTGCGGCTGCTGCTGAAGGTGCCGAGGGACCATCTAGCTGTGAGTTCTGCAAGAGCTGGGAGGTCGGGGCACTGACAGACTCAGTCCAACTACAGAGGTTGTTGCCATTTTGATTATTCTTGCTGTCTGGATTTGTCTGTCTTTGCTGTTTGACCTCGGTACAGTTATTGGATTGTTCAATGCTGGTATATATTTGTTGTACTTGTAACGTGTATGATTAGCTGAATCTCGTTATGACTTGTAACTGTTAATTATTTACAGATGCTATATTATATTGTGGGAATGTTTTGATGCCACTTTGAGCAGGTCTTCGCCATGGATAAGTGGCATACAAATAAGCTGCTGCGCTGACTGCCACAGCCAATTCCCCTTTCAGATAAACAAGAGCACCTCCCTCCCCCTGCACCAACTCTGAGCAAGGAAAGTAAGGTCTGGCAGCAGCCAGGCAACAGCTCTTCAAGAGCCCCACACTAGTGCTTCTCTCCTGGCTCCCAGCCCAACCAGATGTGGCATGCCACTTCCATCCCATCATTTAAAATAGCACTTCAAGATAAATGTTTGGCAGAATACCTAAATGAGATATAAATATGTTCCCAAAAAGGCAGAATTAATGTCTAACCTCCATCAGCAAACATTTAACTTATTCCCTGCATCAAGAAGCGGGGGTGGGAACAGGGAAGGCTTTGACTCCACTCCGTGTTTGCAAGCTGTTTGGAAGAATGCCCAGGAAATACAGTGTTAATACTTAATGGAGACCTAGAATCCCAACCTGCTCTACTCAGCCACCAATCTGTCATGAAACTTCCATCCTTGGGTCTTTACGAGGTCCCTGTAAACCCCCCCCTCCCCATGCACTGTTCAAGGGAGGGAGTGGAAGGCTATACTTCGTCACATCCGTTGGGGAAAACATCCAGCACTGGGGTTTTCTCCCTGGATAGGAAGTTTCTAGGAATTCTTCCTGCCTCCCCAGAAGTCTTACTGGTTTTGCTCATGCATGAATAATTGGCAATAGCACAACATCTACTAACCCAAACGTATATTTTTTAATATCTAGGTTTTATGTCCAGCATTTCTAAAACAATTGCATAATATGAATATCACTGGGGAAAGGGGGTTCTCTTCTGGGGGAGTGGGCTCCCCCCACAAAAAAAACCAGCAGCAGGTTTTGCTGGTGAAGTCTCTTTAAGTCCCTGATTCAATCTAATGGACCATGTTGCACTGTTCCATTGAGTAAGCCTTATTTAAGGGGTCCCCAACATTTTTGGGTGAGTCCTCTGGAAGGGCCCCCCCACACACACACACACAGCTGTTTACCCAGAGACACTGTCCAAGCCAGTCCAGGTTCATGAGAGGATGCCCTGTGACCCCTGGCTGCCTTTGACAACATCTTGCAGCCAAGAAAGACAAAGTGGGGCTTTCCCTGGCTGGAGGAAGCGGTCATTTTATGGGGGTTGGGTAGGGGGATGGAGATAATCCTGCTATTCTTCTCTAGCTTAGATTTTAATCCAAGTTAAAGTTTGGAGGCCTGCAGTGATCCTCCTGGAGGCAAGCATCATAAGCCCCTCAAGCTCATACCCAAAAGCATACCCAGCATGCTTTGCTGACATCTCTGAAAACATAACGTAACATCCATCTATCTATCTATCTCGGAGTGAGAGCAGATTATTCTTCTTGACCTCAATGGATGATAGGTGAAAATAATCATGATACTACTCTGCCCCTCTCTGAGTTGTAAATCTAATAATCCTCCCTGGCTGGCTCTGCTTCGTGGCGAGTCCGCGGAGCCACCGGCCAGCTCTGTCCGCTGCTGCCCTGCCTGTCTTTGTACTCAAATGGCGTCCAGTGTAGCGGACGCCATCTGCATCCCTGCTCTTTGCCGTGATAGGCTACGTAAAGATTTACATAGCCTATCACGGCAAACGGCAGGGACGCAAATGGCATCTGCTACGCCGGACGCCATTTGCATCCAAAGACAGGCAGGAGCAGATGGGGCAGGCATCAGCAGCCGGCTGGCAGAAGGTAGGATCTGGCCCTGCGCAGATTCCCCCGGGTGGCAGAGGTTAGTCTTTCATTCCACCGTGGACTCTGGGGGAATTCTCCACCATCCCTACTCATGAGGAGTGGCTTTCTCCTGAGGAGTCCTCCTTTGCAAGCAAGTACTCTTTCCCACAGGAGCCCTACGGGCAAGTCGTTTGAGGTGTCAACGCTCCTGAGGACCAGGGGGTTGCTCAGCCTCTGCCTCAGGGTCCCCTCCCCCTGACAGGGAGGGACCTGCAGCCATCTCCCCAAGGGCCCAGGCTCCTCCTGGTCTGGTGACAATGACTGCCCTGGGGTACCCTCAGTTTCTGGGAGAGCTAGCTCTTCATCTGAGGACACCCTGGCTGTCTGATTTAGTTCTCTATGAGCTCAGGCAAATACTTATTTTTAGGGAGGATAGCACCATCTGCCCATGTAGCACTATCACAGTGGCCCCAATACTGCAGTGATGTTGCAACAGTGCCACAAACAAAATGGGTGAATGGGGGTCTTGCTGCAGGAAGACTAGCCACAGAAGCAGGACTAGCCACTTAAGTGCTGGAAGTTGGCTGGGACTGTCTGGGAGGACGCACACATCATCATTTTAAAAAAAATGGTATTGAGACTAGAGTAGCAAAGAATAGCATGTTCTGAAGTGGCAAGACATTGCTGCAGGAAAGGAGGTAGTCTTGTTCGAGTTCTCCAATTCCTTTAAAGGGCAAATTGATCATTTATGCACTACAGTGAAGAGGTGCTCGCACAGGACAAGACTCAAAATGTAAAAGCAAATTAAGCATTTATCAAAAGGTCAAAAATACACAGTAATGTGTGTGTGTGTGTGTGTGTGTGTAATATCTCTTGGCACTGACACCACAGACAATGTCCAATGAGCAATGGCAGCACTAGTGATGAGGTGGAGGAAGAGGTCAGTTCACCAGTGGCCTGCAAATGTGGTGTGATCGTTGGGTTCCCATGAAGGGCAGTGGAACTGGGATGGAAGACACCCACCCCCTGTTGTTAAAGAATGGCAAATGCACCATCATCTCTGAAAAAACAAAATGTCTCTGCATGTCTGAAATCGCTTCGCTACTTTCCCTACCTAATGTCTATTCTCTATATCATTTTTAAAATTATAAATATATATTTTACCCCACCCTTCAACAAAGTTCCCAGAACAGCTTGGAAAACATGCTAAATATGTCATGACCTTATTCTGACCGCTTTGGACAATACCACCACACGTGCATATGCTTACACACACAAGAGAAAATGGCACGATACCAATTGTTTATTAAGTATTCTGTTTTTTGTCTGTAAAACCTCTTGGTCAGGAGTGGGCAACTTCCAGGGGCAAATTTATTTATTTATTTATTTATTTATTTATTTATTTCATTTATATCCCACCTTTCTTCCATCATGGAACTCAAGGTGGCTACATGTGGTTCCCAGGTAGTCTCACCTCCAAGCACTGACCAGACCCAGACCTGCTTTGCTTTAGCAAGCTGGCTGCCTCCTGTGCCTTCAGACTATGCCCTGGAAGTTTCCCCCATCCCCAAACTCACCGGAGGTCACATCCTGCCACCAAAATTTTGGGGAGTGAAATTTTGCTTTAAAACAAGGTGTGTACTCTACTCCTTGGAAAAAAAATATGGCTTGTTTTGCTGCTACCATGTAACTGAATTTCAGCAGCAAATTCTGCAGCACAGCAGCAAAAAAGGCCAGGAGGCCACATGCAGGCCTCATGTTGCCCACCTATGCTCTAGGCCAGGAATGGACAGAAAGTAGATCTCCAGATGTTTTGGACTTCAGCTCCCAGCATTCCTGACCATCAGCCATGGTGGAGGGACTTCTGGAAGTTTAAGTCCAATCATCTGGAGATCTACTTTCTGCCCACCCCTGCTCTAGGTCTAAGACAAAAATAAGCTGGGCAGCATTTCAAATACTACATATAGCCTCTAGGCTCCTTCATCTACCATGGGAGGTGGAGTAGGGGATCTCACCCCCTCTCTGGAATTAGATGCAGTAAGAATTTTGTTTCATTTCACTTTTGATACGAATGTACCAACAGAGCCTGTGTGGTGTAGTGGCTAGAGTGTTGGACTAGAAGTCAGGAGATCCGGGTCCCCACTCAGCCATAGAAGCTCACTGGGTGACTTCAGGCCAGTCACAGACTCTCAGCCGAACCCACCTCACAGGGTTGTTGTTGTGAGGATAAAATGGAGGAGAAGGATTGTGTAAGCCACCTTGGGTTCCGTAAGGAGGAAAAAAGGGATATAAATGTAATAAATAAATAAAAATAATAAATTTACTATGCTGTCCATATTTGGGGCAAAAAGAACTCAAGATCTAAAAGAAGAAGAAGAAGAAGCAACTGTGGATAAACCAAAACTCCATAAATTTGTCCATCCAAGCCCAGGCCTCGCTCTTAGAAGTCTGAGTTTGAATTCCTCTGTATTCAACTATGTTATTACTTAAATACGGTTGCTACCTCTTCTTTTCCTCTCTCTCTCTCTCTCTCTCTCTCTCTTTACAGGATCCTCATCTTTAACAGTTATATGTCAAGTGGGGACATCTTGGTCTTCGCCATGCCAAGAACAGCTGTACCAACTGAATTTGGCTGGTGCAGATAGGGGAGAATTTCATTTCAATCCATTTTTTATAAGAATTTACCAAAACTTGCAGAGTTCATATTTTGAAGAGAAAGAACTTGAGATAAAAAACAAACAAAAAATGAATGTAGGAGAACTCAAAACCAACAGATTTGCCCATTCCTATCTGAAGCCTCCCACTGGTAAAGTAGGGATACTTGAATTTGCCTTCATCCTGCTAGGCTTGAGAATAAGCAACTGGCTCCCATTAAAGCCCACCTCCAAACCAAGGTTAGCTTTAATGGACCACAAAATTCACCTACTGCTGAGGTTTGATGTAAGCAGGAGAAGAATTACTGCCACTCCCTCACACCAGCCCCCAGACATATTCCCATTTCCTTGTCTTAGTGTGATGGCAACATGAGCAGAAAGAAAGGTTTGTGGGGAAGAGAGCATTTGTAATGGCATGTGGCAGCTGGGATGTTCTTATGGTTACAATGTGGGGGTCTTGCACTTCTTTTAGTTATGAGGTGATCAAGGGGTGTGTGTGTGTCCTTTCTTACATTATACAATAATCTCTCCTGTGATCTGCAGCCTTCCGAGGTGCCTGCACTTCAGTTAAAGCACAGGGGAAGGCACATGGGATGTGTATCTCACCATCACTCTGCAGCATCCCTGGCTGCCCACACTTCCTGTTCTGAAAAAGCTCCATGGCAAGAGTTATCTCATGATGTCTCATGAAAGGAGAAATAACACAGCACCCTTGGCCGCCTCTCAACAATAAGGTACGCTCAAAAACACCATCAAAAGACATTCTAAAGCACCATGAGAATGAGGCAGAAAAATGGAAGCCTCTTTTTTTCAGGGGAAGAAAACTGTCAGTAAACCAGAGGCCAGATTTTGTCATAGCCCTACCCAAGACGTACGCACAAACACAAGTCTCACAAATGGGGCGAGACAGACAAAGCAGCACGGGCAGTGCTGTGGCCCATTGGGCAATGTTCCAAAGTAAGATCTGCTTTCAGAGGTTAGAGATAGGAGATAACTGGGGAGAAGATCTTTTCAGTTCTGATGCCCTGATTATGGAATACCCCCCTCTTGCACTTTTAGCAGGCACCAACACATTTATGATTTAGATGACAGATTAAGACCTTTTTATTCTCCAAGATTTTTAATGGACAGCTGTTGCTTTTTCTGGTCTGTCCTGATGTTGACTTTATTTATATATTAAATGTCTTAATTGCCCATCTGGCAAGTCACCCAGCCACTCTGGGCGATGTACAACAGTTTAAAACAATAAAATTCCACATTAAAATATCATATTTCTAAAAATACCCTAACCCACCCCAAATGCCTGCCTGAACAACCACATTTTTAATGCATGGCAGAAGCTCATTAAAGAGGGAGCATGGTGGAGTTTCCTAGGGAGGGAGTTCCACAGAGTAGGGGCCACCACAGAGAAGGCCCTCTCCCTCGTCCTCACCAGTCTAGCTGATGGGACAGAGAGAAGGCCATCTGAGGCTGATCTTGTTGAGTGGCCTGTCCGGTGTTGCTGGAGGTGTTCCTTGAGATAGGCTGGGCCAGAACCATATAGGGATGTCAGAGAATTCCATGACGGATCTCGGTGAGGCCGAATGCCAGTGCATTCGGCCCCCTGAAAACTGTTGTGGAACGAAGCCCCCACCCCCCCAATCCACGAAAGGCGCACGGGACAAAGTGCCCGCTGCCCCCACCCCACGAAAGGCGTGCGAAACGGAGCACTTACCTGCTCCCGTCCACGCTGCTGTGCGAATGGCGGCTGTCCTGCGGCCGCCATTCACTTCCTCCTTCTTCAGCCGTGATAGGCTACGTAAATACTTACGTAGCCTATCATGGCTAATGCAGGGATGCCATTTGCGTCCCTGCGGAGGCCGTGATAGGCTACGTAAGTATTTACATAGCATATCACAGCGGGGGGGGGAACCCAGCGTACGCAAATGGCGGCGGCTACCGCCATTTGCGTACACTGGGTTTTTTTTTCCCCTGCTGTGATAGGCTATGTAAATATTTACTTAGCCTATCATGGTGGGGGGGGGAACCCCAGCGTACGCAAATGGCGGCAGCTACCACCATTTGCGTACACTGGGGTTCCCCCCCCCCGACGTGATAGGCTACATAAATATTTACGTAGCCTATCACGGCTTACTGCAGGGATGCAAATGACGGCGGCTACGACAGCCACCATTTGCGTCCCTGCAGGGCTGCCCAGCGGCCGGATGTCCGGCTGTGGGCGGCCGGAGCCAGCTGGCGGCTCCGCGTCTTGGCCACGGAGTGGAGCCGGCCGGCCAGGATTCCAGGGGGGAGGCACGGAGCACCTCCCCCCCCAGCGAGGATTCTGGGGGGAGGGATGGAACGCCTCCCGCCACCTGCGGAGCCCGGCGGAGCCAGTTAAGCGGGTTTTCGTACACCCCTAGAACCATATAGGGTTTTAAAGGTCAAAACCAACACCTTGAATTTGGCCCGGAAAACAACTGGTGAACAGTGCAACTCCTTCAAGACCGGAGATGTGATCACGCCGGTGGCTGCCTTCAATCAGATGAGGACTATTAGGACTATTATTGGGATGGGCAGATTCCCTACCTGCTAGTCTTCCGGGGAATCCACCCTTGGGGGGAGGCGATCTGTCCGTTCCCCCTGAATCCTTGCTGGCCGGCTCCACTCTGCAGCAATTCTGCGGAGCCACCAGCCGGCTCCAGAGTGCAAGCGATACAGCCGCCATTGCCATATCGCTGGCTGAGGCTGACTGTCTCTGGATCCAAATGGCATCCACTACACTATTTGTGGTCGTAAAGGTCTTAGATTAACCTAAATTCAGCCGTGAATGGCTAGCCTATTGTAGGGATGTGCAAAACACTTACCTTGTTCCATGCCGAGCAATCCGCGGTGGGGGGGAGGCGCTCTGTCCCTCCCCCCGGAATTTTCCCCAGCCGGCTCCTCACTGCGGCAGCTCCGCAGAGCCACTGGCCGGGGCCGGCCACAGTTGAAGTTCCGGCCATGGCCGGGCTGCTGTGGCCTCAAATGGCGGCCGTCGTAGCAGCCGCCATTTGCATCCTTGCAGTCAGCCGTGATAGGCTACGTAAGTATTTATGTTTAGAGATATTTTATATCTCTAAATTTTCCACTTGTGCCTGGGAGATCCCAGTTGTATGCCTAATGGATTCTAAAGAATCCGGCCTCACTGGAGTCCATGGTGGAATCCTCTGATATCCTTAGCCTATCGTGTGAAACTGAAAAACCACAGATGCAAATGACATAGCAGATGCCATTTACGGCCGTAAAGCCCTTAGTTTACGCTAAATGCAGCCATTTAGGGCTGCATTTAGCTTAATCTAAGACCTTTACAGCTGCAAAGGGTATAGGGGATGCCATTTGCGTCTGGAGACAGTCAGCCTCAGCCAGCGATATGGCAATGGCGTCTGTATCGCTAGCGCTCCGGAGCCAGTGGCAAGGAGGATCCGGCCGGGGAGGATTCCTCAGGGAGGCGGAGGTAAGTACTCTGTTCCTCCATGGACTCTGGAGGCTGGATTCAAAAGAATCCGGCCTCACTGGGGTCCATGGAGGAATTCTCTGACATCCCTAGACTATTATGTGTGCAACTGCGGCTTACATTATTATATTTTATATTATATGATGGTGATGACATCTTCTAAGCTGATAAAGCAGTATATACATATTTTATATCTCTAAATTTTCCAATTGTGCCTGGGAGATCCCAGTTGTATGCCTAATGGTCAGGGAGTAGCATTGGGCAAATTGCTCATTCTTTGGAGACTACTTCCCATGAGACTTTTAAAATGCATGGTAGTGCTCTCAACAATCACACTCGTGTCTAAAGATGCAATACACATCTTTACAAGACTTTATGTATGCAGAGTATACAAATGCAGAAATCATCTAAAATCTGATCTTCTATGCACCTTCTCTCTTAAATACACTTGTGCATTATGTTTCTGATGTTATGTTTTCATGTACCTCTGGCTAGGGATATACAAGGCTTTAGTTTCTGCCCATAAATCATGCCAACATGTCCCATTCACAGTCCTGAGTACAAACAAGAGCACTCTTTTTTAAGAAAAGTTAGCAAATTACTGAATTTGCAATCACATTAGAAGATTGTGTATTTTTTTTAAAAAATGTGCACTTTGAAATGCACATTTTCCACACACACCCCGCATTATCACACTTCAATCAGGAGAGGGAAAGTGTGCACTTCTGAGAAATGCACAGTTTATTTTATTTATTTACTTACTTGCTTACTTGCTTACTTACTTACTTACTTACTTCATTTCTATACCACCCAATAGCCGAAGCTCTCTGGGCAGTTCACTGTTCCATTCAAAATAGGCACTTTTCCCAATGAACCAAAAACCAGGTTGAAAATGAAAATGGGAGCGAACTGAAATGTGCTTCAAAGTGTTTTTAGGAGAATTTAGGCAAGCTTTAAAATCACTGGTTCCCCCATCCCTGCCTCTTGACACCCCACCCCCCAAACACATTTGCACCATTTTCTTTTAAAAATGATGTGAAGAACATCCTTCATTCTTCATTTTAAAAATGGGAACTGCAATTACTATAGGGATGTTTGGGGGGTAAATGGCATAAACCTGAAAAACTAGGATTTTGTGTTTTCTGTGGCAATAGAAACTATAAAAGACAAGAACAACATGCATCTTAAGAATCTTCAGCTGTATATATTGTAAAAACCAAGCAGAAGATGGCAGTGTGGGTTAACAGAAAGGCTTAGTTTTAAATAATGTCTATAAAACAGATTGGAAACATAACCTGCCTGTTAAGTGAAAAGTACAAGGAGCAAGAAAGACAAATTTTATAGATCCAGCCCAGTAACTTCTGAATGCATAGGGCAATCGTAAAGCAGTGCATAGGTTGGAATGGCTGTTGACAGTCTCTGGGCAGGAAATCTTGAGGGTCTGCAGGTCAAAACAGAAAGCCATAGCAGAAATTTCTGGATTTCTTCCATCCCCTTCAAATAAATGGTCATAGTAAGGAATAATACGGCGGGGAGGGGGGGAACGTAAGAGCAGAAAAGAAAGAAAAAAACCACCTTACCAGATCAGGTCAAGGTGTATCTCAAGGGTGAGGAAACGCTTCCAGCCAGGCTGCTGAATTCAATCCCAGAGCAGCTCTCAGGGGCCACATTCCAGTTGTGGGTATGGCCAAAGGGGGTGCAGCCCAATACCAAATACATCAGCATATTTTAGCCTAAAGCTTTTCCTGTCAGTAACTGAGCCTTAGGAGAGGCATTTCAACCTTATAGAATGGGGGAAAACGGCACTGAAGCTGGGAAACCACCAAACAATTAGTGGTTGGTAGAAAGGGTGTGTGGCCATCTGAGGAACGCTGGAGGGCTGAATCAGGAGTCTAGAAGGGCCAGATTTGGGCCCCAGGCTTGAGGTTCCCCATCAGTTATACAGACAATCAGACCATCTTCTAGCCTGCCCCATTCCTAAGATTCAAGGATGGAAGCTAGCATTAGCAACTGAAAGACAGACAATAACATATACCCATGCAAAAATCATTAAATTAAAAAATGTATAGGTGCAATCCTATGCATGCTTAGACAGAAAAAAGTCCTACAATTCCTGCCACGCACTTCATATCTGTTATAATCTCATTTCCAGCCACAACGCCAATAGGCGATTTCCTCCCAATACAAACAGCAGCTTCAAAGGAGCATTTTTTTAAATAACAACTGCAGCTAGGGAGGAAAGGGTGAAATTCTCCCCCAACCTGCTCTGACTGCAAAAATCCCCACCCCCTCACAGACATCAGTGGCTGCTCATTGGCATTTTCAAAGACTTGCATGTTAAGTGAAAAGAAGCAATTAATGATCACTTTGACCCTTGCTAGTGAATCTAGGATATCACATTGGGATTAGGACGAAAATTCTAGATAGCTCTTAACTGCCAAAGAGGGAGATTTCACTGTCCAACTGCTCATGAGATTAGCAGGCTTTAATTCCAGTTTAATTTAAAATACTTTCTGCCATTTAACCTTGGGGCTGAACGAATCCACCCCAGTCAGGTATTGGCTGAAGCGCTACCCCTGCTCGAGCCCCCCTGGACCTGCACTTGAGCCCCCACAAGTTCGCTGAGCCACCCTGGATCCTGTCTGCAGGCACCCGCCATTTTTTCTTTTGCAGAAAAAAAGGAGGTAATTAAAATGTGCATATTTAAATATGCGCAAATTCAAGCTGGGAAAGCTGGATACATGCAATATTAGAGGCGTACATGGGCCATTTATGCCTCTAATATTGCATGTATCAAGCTTTCCCAGCCCAAATATGCTCACATTTAAATAAGCACATTTTAATGGCCTCACTTTCTCCCATGAAAATACACTTGGCAAAATGGCAGGCACTTGCGGATGGGTCTGGGTGAGTATGTGGAATATCTGGGAGGGTGCAAGTGGGGGCAAGCGAGGCCAGAGGCTCAGCAGGCGTGGTCCAGGGATGCAGGCAGGGGCTCATCCATTGTACTCCGGGTGTGCTGACCCCTGCGATTTCCCCAAATGCAGGAAACTCGACTGCATAATTTACAGCCTGATGGACTCCCAGACCCAATTGGGCATCCGCACCATCCCTATATAAAATCATCATTCTATTTAATTATGGATTTACAAGTCATCTTCTAAACAAATGTTTAAGGTGACATGCAGCCCCACCCCCCCAGATTAGAAATAAATCTTGCTCTATTATTGGTGGGAACAATGTACAATATCTGCTCATCTTCTTTTGGTGCTCCAGTATTAAAGTATTTGTTATCTAGTCCCATTTTCTTTATGATGAACAGAACCAGGAAAGGAAAGGTTCCTCCAGTGCAAGCACCGAGTCATTGCTGACTCCTAGAGGGATGCCGCCTTCGCTGGCGTTTTCTTGGCAGACTGTAGCGGGGTGGTTTGCCATTGCCTTCCCCAGTCGTGAGCAGAACCAGTTTCTTGCTAAATAATTGATCATATTTCTTCAGTTGTTCTCTTCAGAATTGCCTTAATCTCCCTTAACACAAGGCAGCCCACACTAGTCTCATGTTGCCAGCTAACAGTATATTTACTTTTTGCATGTTTGATACATTCTTCTCTTCAGTACTGAATTAATGGGCTCCATAACAAACCCATTTTGAATCCCTCTGCCTGCACTGACCCAGAACTACAGAAGCAGGTCCTGCCACCTCTGAAATCATATGTTATTGCATTGTAAAGAAAATATCCATTCTACCCCTTGTACTGGACAATATTCCCATCACCTTGATTTGATGAGACAATTATGAAAACAGGCTCTTTTCTAATGGGATACAACAGGATGCTATATGTAAGGACAGACAGATCTGTCACTCTGTCTTGTCAAGACTGTCATTTTTTTGGTCAAGTTCGTTCAGTGCTGTGTCCACGTGAACTTATATTTTGTGGGCGTTTTCAACAATAATAATAAAAAATCAACGTGGAAATTCATACTTTTTTGTGTCCATTAATTTGCATTGATGGAATGCTGTTTTCTGCTCACTTTTCTCAAATATATGTATTTTGTGCACATTTTAGTGAGCATTTCCCCGCAAGATGAGCTGCATCAGAAAGCTCACAGAAATGTGGATTTCGGAATGCAACTCTGCCTCAGCTCACTGACAAAGTCCCGGGAGGTGTGAATTGGGTAAATCTGTAAAAAACAAAACAAACAAAAAACACCTCACTGGCACAGATTTCTCACCCATCCTAGCTATACAACATTTAGCAAATTACTTGCACACCCAGCACAACAGATACTGGTTGCCCAGCCGCATATTAGATTGTCACTGTGAAAAGCTTCATTCAGAAAAGAACAAGATGTAATGCCCCACACTTTTCCCCGTGACATGATGTCATGTTCCAGTGACATCACTGGAATGTACTTCTAAGTAAATCCAAAGGCATCTGCAGAGACATTGGAATTGACCATTACTTGGATCTGTTAAAAAAGCCAATAGTCTATCAAAACCATGCCAGAAAGCTGGCTCCATTACCAGGGTGAGGTGTCAGACCAGTCCTTATTACTAATTGAAATGTGTGTGTTTGTTTCATCTTAATAAATCAAAAAGGCACCCCACCACACACAATGCTATAGCTGGGATCAAAAGACCCAATGCATGTGCATGAACATAAGCATTTCTGTGCTCACTCCCCATTTCCTGTTACTGTTCTAAATTCCTGTCCTTTTTCTGCACAAGAAACTATTCCTGAAAAACCATCAAGTTTCAAGAGTGAATTATCATGTGGTTTGGGGAGCTATGACTAGAAGAAAGCCCATTGAAAACCCTCTGTGCATGTGGAAGCACTTAGTAATCTGGCCAGTTTTATTTAATTTTATCCATTTTTTAAGATGTGCTGCTTCATTCCTACAATTTAAGCACTGTGTGTGTGTGTGTGCATGCGCGCACACGCGTGCAAGTGGATCTTACAATTCATGTGGCTTCACTAGGGGGTAGGAGGAAAGGGATGACGTGTAATGGATGTCACAGGGAAAATGAAGTCCTTAATGAACCCCATTTGCTGTTCAGGCTGTCAAAAGAAGATTAAGATTAATCCACCCATCCTTAAAGGAAAGGTCACACACTAGATCATCATCCAATTGTGGCTGAAATGTGAACATCCATAGAGACACATCATCTTCTTAAGAGTAAAGTTTGTGGCCTCTGAATTACTTGAAAAGAATTACGTTCCCGACTCGAGTTAATATCAGATTGCAAGCGTTGTTTTTGTTCTTTCTTGCAGGATAATCTGTGTGTATTTTCATGCATATTTTTCCAAATATACACATCAGTTGTGCGCATCTCTGAAATGTACTCATTCTTCTCTCATTGATTAAGGGAGCAATCCTATAGCCCATAATCAGCAGCTAGATGGCCATAGGATATCTGGTTTTCCAGGAACCAACCTCATAGCCTGCACTCTGGAGAACTGACCTTCCCCCTATTCCGCGCTGCCTCGCAGGTAGTGCGGAACGGCTCTGCACTCAGAAAAGGAGCACAGAGCAGCCAAAACAGGGCGTTCTGGGGGGCATTCTGGGGCAGGGAAGGCGGAAATGCCGGAATGACACATCCTATGTGTCATCTGGCAGCCTCCTCCCCCACTCCTCTTTCTCCTGGCTAGACAGCCAAGATCGGCTATCTAGCTGCAAATGCAGGGCAGGAGAAGCACAGAGGGAACGATCCCCTCCATGCTTCTCCTGCCCTGCATTGGATAGGCAGTCGCCTCTGAGTTCGTAGGCAGCCGCCTATCCCCATGGGATTGCACCCTGAAGCGTATTTATGCGCATTTTTCAGAAGCATACATTGTTCCATGTGCATTTTCCCAATGTACAGATGCTGTCAAACACATTGACAATGGAACCAATTACCTAGGGAGGTGGTGGGCTCTCCCACACTGGAGGCGTTCAAGGTGAGGCTGGACAGCCATCTGTCGGGGATGATCTGAGTTGGATTCCTGCATTGAGCAAGGGGTTGGACTCGATGGTCTTGTAGGCCCCTTCCAACTCTACTATTCTATGATTTTGGGGGCACACAGCTATGATGTGCACACAGCACATTGCAAGCTCAGAAACGTATGGGCTTCAACTGTAGTTTGCATCAGAGTGTGTATTGGGTCCAGAAGTTGCGAACTGGGTAAATCCTGATCAAAAATGGCTAACCTTGATCCAAACTAGTGAGTTAGTTACCTGAGCGGATATGGATACACACACACACACACACACACACACACAGAGTATGTATGTTTGTGTATATGTATATGTATGTGTGTGTGTGTGTGTGTATATATATATATCTATATCTCAACATAGTGATGCCTGAGAGAAGAGTAGCTCCTCAATGCTGCCTATAGTGGCAGTCCTATAAAAGCATTCTTAGGAATAGGCCCCACAGAACTCAGTAGGCCTCATATTTTGAGAAGCAAACACAGGAATGGGCTCTGAACAACTCGTAGAGGAAGGAGGACACGCCTTCGAAGTTACTAATTATTCTGCACAGAAAGGAAAGCACACCACTTACAGGACACAGCTCATAGCTTAAAAAAAGCAATGTGTGGGTGAGCAATTACCAAAGTACTCTTTGGAGAGAGCAGCACAGCAAGCAAAAGAGAATGTAATTAGTGCCTCTTTCAATTTAGAGCTCCCTGATAAACAAATGCCACCTGACCAACATGTTGGGGCAAGGAAAGCAGGGGGAAAATAGAGAGCCTGGGTAGTTATTTAAGCATATGTGGGGATATAATTATCCATGGCCAGTAGAGGCTGGTGGCTCCAATGTCAGTGGGGCTGTGGATCCATTCTGGCTTTCCGTCAGAGCTAGCCAGAACTCTAAAGGAGCTATCCAAGCTGCTGAACCCTACCCCCCAAAATGGGTTCAGCACCATGGATAGCTCATTTAGAGTTCTGGCTGGTTCTGACAGAAAGCCAGAATGGATCCACAGCCCCACTGAAATCGGAGCCACCAGCCTCCACTGTCCACGACACAGTAGAAACGAACACTGAGAGTCCCATTCCACAAACCTCTCTTCCCACACACATTTTCTTCTTGACTGCTACTCAGCATATCATGGACACTCTATTTGAGTGTGTCTGTGGGACATGAATAAATGACTTCTGGATACTACCATTTCATTATGGGTATCTAAGGGCCAAAACAGACACTACTTTAAATCTGTATCTAGCAGCTATGTGTTTTTATTTTTCATTGCTACTCTAGAGTAGGTGCAGACCCCCAATTTAGGGTCCCAATCCTAGGGATAGCATGGGCGCCCTGTTGGGTATGGGAGTCCAACAAACTCCACCCTCCCACGCTGGTGCGCCACGCCAGCCCCTGCCCCCGCTCACTCCCCCCTGTCGTTGTTCACAAATGGGGGCCATGAATGGCCCATATATGCCAGAATACAGGCATTTATATATTCTCACATATATGAGTCATTCACGGCCCCCATTTGAGCACAACTAGATGTGCGCATATTTTGTGGGCACCATCTGTTCGTAAAATGGCGCTCACCGATGGCTCCCAGATGAATACAGGCAGCTTAGTGAGCGCACGGGGGGGGGGGGCAGCACAGGTCTGGCGATGCGCGAGTGGGGGTAGGGGCTGGGTGGGCACCCAGCAAAACCAGGTGGGGGGGCGCCTGTCCATCCCTACTCAATCCAGACTGGGGCCTTGCACATATGCTGTATGTGTGTGTGTGTGTGTGTGTATATATATATATATATATATATACACACACCCACACACACACACACACACACATATATATACATACATATATACACACACATATATATACACACACACCATTTTGGCACAAATTAACATTGCTTCCATTATTTTAATTATTAACTATGGGATAAAGCAGACTAAAACCAAATTTTCAAAGTGGATCTAAATAATAAAATCATACCACTAGGCATTATATTTCAGCACAATAGTTTGCCCTTAGTCTTTTAAAAAGTATACTTGAGATGGTTCAAACTGCTGTGTAACATGAACAACTGGCATGTGATTTTGTGATTATCATGGGACGTGCTCATCTGTAATGAATAGCTGATCTTGACTTCATTTTTTATTCTGTGGGTATTTCTAGATGAGGCTTTTAACTTGCAATGATCTTGCTTCATTCACAGAATTTTATGGGGGATTTGGATGCTGACATTTTTAACTGTCCCATGTTTTCCCACTGCTTCTGCCATCTTTTTTCTTTGCACAATGAAAGTCATAATATAAAACAAAATGAACAGTAACTAAAACAAGAGTTTAAAAACTGCAGCCAACTGAAACAGACTCATAGCAGAGAAGCAAAACTCAAATCAAATTTCTATTGTATTGAGGCATCTTGAACATACTCCTTTTAAGTTCTTTGTTGTAATTGTATAGGTTTGTAATGCATCTACACCAACTTGCGATTCTCTGTCATAATTCTATCTATATTTCAATCAAAATCTGGAGGTTTGACCTGAAACTCTCTTTGGGAATATATTGGAAAATATTGTAATGTAGTTTGGAATTACACACAATTGACAGAGTACAGGGGGAGGCAGCATGGACTTGGCATTTCTGCCCTTTATGTTTTACATAGATATAATTGATGTTCTCCTGATCCCCGATAAATATCAACCACTTTCTTGACATCAAGTGATAGGATCCTGTGCGGAGAACAATGAAGACAATTAAGAGTGCAGCCCTAACACCAGATTTGCTGGCTGGAGAGGATTAGGATGGGACAGATAGGGATGGCATGGGCACCCAATTCCATCTGGGAACCCAGCGGAACTGCCCCTGCCTGCATCCCCAGGCCCCGCTCACCGAGCTCCTGCTCGCCCCCTGCCCACATTCAGCGAGTGGCCTACACTTATCCTGGTGGCCTTGTCAAGCTCTGTGGTCGCCATTTTTTGAGAAATAAAATGGCGATCGCAAAAATTTGCATATTTGTGCATGTCCAAACATATGCATTTATGCGAATGTGCATAGTCGCGTGTGTGAAAATGCGCATTTTGTGAATGCGTATATTGACATTTGCGTGAAAATGCACGTTTTTCACAATGATGCACATTTTTGCATATACACAAATATGTGTACATGCAAATATGCACATTTTGCGATCACCATTTTATTTTTCAAAAAATGGCAATCGCAGAGCTCGACAAGGCCTCTGGGGTGAGTGCAGGCTGTTTGCCGCGTGTGGGAAGGGATCCAGCACAGTCCAGGGACCGGCAAGCGGGGGCAGGGCGGGCATCCAGAGACTCTGGATGGGGGTGGGTTCACACATCCCTAGGGGCTGATAGGCCCCTCCACTATTCAAAAGAATCTCTGTTTTTGGGGAGAAGAATATCCAGGAAGGAGACCCCCAGCATGCCCTCAGAAAGCTACACAGATATAGATCTACTGCTGGTGTTGTTTCCAGTAGCAGTAAGCATCAAATGGGGTCTTCCAGAAATGGGGTGGAGGTGGCGTTGCCCAGTATCACAAATATCCCCTGTGGTTGCATTCACGTTTTGAAAAAACAAAACTAGTAGATTCTAACAGATCTAAAGCCATCATGTCTTTTTAACTCTCTGAGCCTCTCACTGATTCCATTTTGGCCCCCAATGCCACCATACCTGGAGATCCATTTTAGAAATATATTTCAGTCTTGGTTTGATTTGTTTAAAAAAATATTTTACCATGACATGTTTTACCAATATCTGTGTTTGCTCAGAGCTTCCAAGTACATTTCCCATGTTTGTTTTCACTACTTTTTCATTTTGTTCAAATAGGAAAAGTGTGCATTTCAAACAGAAAAAAATGCACATTCTTTAAAAAAAATGTGCACTTATACCCCATACAGTAAAGCATGAAAATGTAGATTTTTTTGAAGACGAACACAAGTTCTGGAATTTGCCAACATTTTCAGAGAACATGTTCTGCTCACATTCAAGGTTGTGAATGGGACATGTTCGTAAAGTCTAAATGAAATTCCCATACATCCTATTCCACATTGTATTAATACTACAGCTGGTAAGAAACAGTGATCGTCACCTAAATAAATAAATAAATAAATAAATCATGAAACTGGCCCCAAATCATGAAATTTCAGTCCAAGCACCTTTAAGTCCTGCAAATTCATTGGCAGAACAACAAAGTAGGTGCCATTCCCATTTTCCCCATTTTACTTCATCACAAGAAAATGGGAATGAGTTTTTATCACAAATGTAAAAGCAAAGAAGATGGAAAAAAGGAGACTAAGGGCACAATCCTATGGGGATAGGCAGCCGCCTCCAAACTCGGAGGCAACTGCCTATCCAATGCAGGGCAGGAGAAACATGGAGGGGATCATCCCCTCCGTGCTTCAACCACCCTGCATTTGCAGCTAGACAGCTTATTTAGGCTGTCTAGCCCCAGGCAGGCTGAGCGGGGGAAGCGGCAGCCAGATGACACATAGGATGTGTTGTACTGGCATTTCTGCCTTCCCCACCTCAGTTTTGCCGCTCTGTGCTCCTCTTCCAAGCGCAGAATGCAGGGACATTCCAAGCTACCTGTGAGGTGGCTCGGGGTGGGGGGAGGTTGGTTCTCCGGGAACTGACCTTGGAGCATGGGCTCTGAGGTCGGTTCCTGGAAACTAACATATCCTATGGATGTCTAGCCACTGACTAGTGGCCACAGGATTGCTCCCTTAAGAGAATAACCAAAATCAGAAATCTTAGCCAAGCATCCCAAGAAATACCTAAGTTGTCTTAGAACAATCTAAAGGGATGCCAGCACAGGATGTGATTCTGGCCAATTCAATTAGAAAGCAGATGATCAGATTCACAAGTTTCAGCACTGGACCAAACTCAGACAAATGGAAGCAAGCTCAATTATTGCTATTTTCCATTAAAAAAAAACTGAGAAAATAGCTATTCTTAGCAGGAATCTGTCCACTTGTTCTGTGACAGGGAATATTTAAATTATAACCTTCCAGTTGTTCATTTACAGCATCAAGCAACTGAAGCATAAATTAAAAATATAGGACTGAGCTGTTCTCTGTTGCAGCCAAACAAAGAATCCATATGTTGAATAAAGCAAACTTGGCTTTTGAAATTAAAAGGCAGCTACACAACACTTTTGAACATCCAATGTTAATTCTCCAAAGATAGGGCAACCCAAACCAGAAGCATGTTTCAATGTTGGTGTTTTGTTTTTAAAAGCACATGTGAGAATATAAGTTAATCATAGCACGGCTGCAACAACACTGAACATCAAGGAATTTCCAGGGTGATACCCAGTAGAGATGTTGCAAGCATTCACTCAGAATTGGGGTGAACACAGCCCTACTCACAAGACTGTGATCACCCCAGCCCTATGAGCTGCTCCTGCTGCCACTCCCTTTCTCTGACCCAAGGCTGCCCAAGAAAGAAACTGAATTTGGGGCAGGAGAAAGGCAGAGGCAATAGCAGCAGAGACAGGAGCTAACTCAGCTTGCTGTCTCCACAGTGGGATAATTATGCTCTGCATGTAACTCCCCCTGAGAAGTGTCGTGTTCTCTAGCCTCAATCCTTCCTTTGGCTCAGAGGAAGACTCCGAGGAGGAGAAGCAGGCCTCATCCAATAACCATCATCTACTACTCCAAGACTTCCAGGCCAGAGAACATGGCTTCACCAGACAACTTGGAAGCACCCCTCTGATGCAGTCCTCCATAATAGGAGCCAGCAGCTGCAGAACTGGACAACAGCCCTTTAAGAAGGAGACAGCTCCTCAAAGGGGACAAAGTTAACAGCAGGTCCATACTTGCCAACTTTCAGAAGGCCTCTGCATCTTGCTAAGACAGCAACTCTTCTAGGGGTGGACGAAAGGCACTTACCTTTCGTCGAAGCTTGTTCGCAGTGGGGGGGAGGCGCTTCGCGGCTCCCCCCGCGAAGTTCAGGCCGGGGGGGAGGCTTCCCGCCTCACCCAGCCGCAAACTCCATTGTTTTTTTTTTAAAAAAACCCGCCCCCGTGATAGGCTACGTGACGATTAACGTAGCCTATCACGGCTAGATTTGCAAAGTCAGCCATGATAGGCTACGTTAATCGTCACGTAGCCTATCACGGGTGACTATAAAAAAAAAAAAAGCGCGTACGCTAATGGCGGCCCCCATAGGGAGCCGCCATTCGCGTTCCTTATTTAGTCACTGTAGTCTACGTAAATCTTTACGTAGACTACAGCGAACAAATAAGGAACGGGAATGGCGGCTCCCTATGGGGGCCGCCATTATCCGTACGCGCTTTTTTTTTTTAAAGTCACCCGTGATAGGCTACGTGACGATTAACGTAGCCTATCACGGCTGACTTTGCAGATCTAGCAGTGATAGGCTACGTTAATCATCACGTAGCCTATCACAGGGGCGTTTTTGTTTTTTTTTCTTTGATTGGAATGGCGGTGGCGGCAGCCGGTCGAAAGACTGGCTGCCGCTCCCGCCCCACTCGAACACCCGCCGAACCGCCGGCTGGACCCGCCACCGGGAGGGACATTCGGCGAAGGTAAGTCCCGTCCCGGGGGGGGGTGCGGGGTGCGGGGGGGTGCGGAGGATTTCTCCCCGAAACTTCTTCAGGGGGCCGAACACGTTGGTGCTCGGCCCCCTGAAGTTTCGGGGAGAAATTCTCCGCCATCCCTAAACTCTTCCTGAATGAGTTCCAGCCAACATAGATTGTCCATCGCCTGGTCCTCCTGTATAGCTGGCTTTGACTCTGCCTTGCCCTTCTAGTAAGTGTAGGACAAGATGAAATCTCCCAGGGACCTTTTCCTCAGTTGGAAACATGCTCTGCTTGGAATTGGGTGTGCCTAAAGCTACTGCTGCCACTGTCTTCCTCTTACCCCATGCTACGTTTTGGGGGGAGCCTAAGGAAAGGGGGAGATGGTGATGGAAGTGAATGCTTTGTGAAAGGGGCTTGACCCCTTTCCAGGTGAGCAAAGAGATGGTTGTGTATCCCTAGGATCCAGTAAAATTTCCATAAAGAATCTTAAAAGAAGAATGATTTTAAACATGGTGGAGACAATGAGAGGATTACTGAAGATGATTTGGAAATTAATATTTACCGGAGGAATTGTAAACTCAATCTGTGTGTACTTAAAAGAGAATTAGTCTGTTGATTTATTGTGGGTGTTTGACAAAGAATAAATACAATTTAAAGGAAGAACAATTGTGTAAGATGGAAATGTGCATTGTAATCACCTGATTATATGTGCATGTGGTGCTCATTCCCAAAAGTATTTAATATATATATATATTAAAAGATACATAAATAGAATAAAGGTGTGCAAACCTATCCAGATCCCGTCAGCCTCCAAACCTGGAGGCTGATGGGCATCATATGCAGGGTGGGAGGAGCATGGAGGTGATCTTTGCCGCTGCACTTCTCTTGCCTTCCATTTTTCCTAGATGGGTGATTTTGCCTGTGTAGCTCTGTGGAGGTGGAAGAAGGAGGCTGGGCTGGCTGAAGGATTCTTTGCAAGCCAGCTGCCCTGGTCTCCTCCCCTCCTCACCCACAGATCCGCCCCCTTTCCCTCCTTTCTGAGCGCAAATTATTTGCAAGCTTGTGGAGGCAGCCAGCATGTTTCTCTCTGCACTGGCTGTGAGTGGGAGAGGAGCTCGGACTCCTGGGTCTGCGGTCGGAGTGCTGTCTCCAGCCTCAGATCCAGGAATCTGAAAAATTCTATGTGTCTCCCCCCCCCCCCAGATGCAGTCTAGGGGCCATAGGATTGTTCTCTAAATGGATATGATTTCACTATAGATCCAGAAATGATATTATTGGAACGTCTTCATTCTCAGGTATCAAAATTTCATCAAGCAATGATATCCCAGTTATTAACAGCACCAAAATGGATTATTGTTAAGAATAGAAAAAATTACAAAATCCATCACATGTAAAAAGTGGATTAATAAAGTATGGCAAGTAGCACAATTATTAAAAATTTAGTGAAGCTGAGGGATGGCAGACAGTGAAGTCCTAAATCTGTGAAAGAATGGAATCAATTTACTGGATACTTGAAACATTCTGATCCAGCAAATAGTATTTATTTTATGTTCTACTTTCTCTTGGGTTGAACTCGATGGTCTTATAGGCCCTTTTCAACCCTACTATTCTATGACTCTATGATTCTTAATTATATAATTCTTTGTCATGACTTTGTCCATGAAGAAATTGTATGATTAAGAGGTATTTATGTTCCATTAATCCTTATTTATATTCCTTACGTTTCCTATGTATTTATGTGTTTTTCTATTGATATACTTCATTTTTGAAATATAAATGTAATATGTCATTATTCTTCACTATTTTTATTTTTTCAATGAATTCACTTTAAAATACCTTAGCTTTTATCATATAAAAGTTGTGTAATTAGTACATATTTAGATGGTGCAGGTTATAGTATCTGTTATATTATATTACAAAACATGTTCATATATAAACTGAAAAAAATGTTGAGCATGTGAAGTGGGGAAAAATTGTGTAGACTACTACAGTCAACATTTTCCTCCTTTTTGGCTTCTTGATTAACTTGGCTGTTCCCCAGTTTTGCTGTACAGATACTGGGTTGGGTCTAGGATATGCCTGCCATTGATGGAAAGAAGATGCTTCTGCCTGATTTGGTGGGATCCCAAACACACCACAGCTCACTCCATTCAGCAGGGTCTCCTAACCCCCTGTGTAGCATTTCCAGGGGACTGGAGGGGCTTCCCTGGGGAGGAGAGTGAGGAAAGTCCACTTCTGCCAGCCCAATTTCACATACCTATATCTGGATCCAACACATTCTCTAGATTACATGAACACAGACACCAAACCTGGAATGCCTGTGATCAGAACATCTGTTTTTTAAAGGATAAATGCAGTTAGAGAGGGAATTCTAGTTGGGGCTCTGGTGCTTGGGTGGAGTTTAACACTTCCCCCCCACACACACACCTGTTTCCTGATCCAAATCCCACTGAAAAAATTGCTATTTGCCCCATAGGGCAAAACATATAGGGTGCCTAAAGTACCTCTGATGTTTTGCTTCATGGGGCAAATAGCAGTTTTAGCTTGAGAAATTGACGTGGGGAGAATGGTCAAAATCTCCTTCTCCAGGAATGACACAAATCTCTCTCTCTCTCTCTCTCTCTCTCTCCCCCTCTCTCTCTCTCTCTCTCACACACACACACACACACACACACTGTCGTTACTTCTTCTTTTTTTAAGTAGTAGATCCAAACAGATCTATAGCCATCATATCTACGCTGGCCCTGGCTTTCAGATGCTTACAATGACTAACCACCATCCCAGTTCAACTGATGCCTTTGCACCTAACTTCCTGTGATGCACATGGTGACCCCTTTCAAGTTCTGCACTATTGCTGAGGATCCGTGCCAATTCCTGTTGCTCACAATACTCCTGAGGCCTAGCATCTTTAAAAAAGAAAATATCATAGAACTTCTCTTGGAAGTCTTGCTTGTCTATGTTTATTTTTAAAATAAATAAATAAATGAAAGCCTCTATTTCATTCAGAAAGTAGATGAATTGTTGTGAGAACAAATTTAGAATACATAGCTAATTCATGAATGTTTAACCCCAGAAGCAAAAAATAAATAAAATAGGGATGTATGAGAATTTCATTCGCAAATCACTCAAACATGCTCTTTTCTCAGCTGTTTGCAATATTATCCAAAAATGTTCATTAATTTCTGCTCTTGCAGTCATGAAATGTGCACCTGAAAAATGCATGACTTTCTCAAAATGCATGACTTTTGAAAAATGCGCAAACTTCCCCATTTGAATGAACCAAAAATCGGGTCAGGAATGAGAACGGGAACGAGCTGAACTGAGCTTTGAAGAACATCAGAGAATTTCAGTGAGCTCGGGCATCTCTGGTTCTCCCATCCGTAGCAAAGAACCTCAAAGAGGTATGCAGTAGACACTGAAGTCATGAATTGCTGTTCAATTCTTGTTACAACTAACAACAAAAGTTTGCTTGGATAAAGCAACATGAGGTAATAGCAACCAGATTACCAGCCTATTTATAGAGCAATTTCAGCTGTCCATCTCTCCTCTGCCTGTGGGATGTGCAGATCAATAACACGATAAAAAGATTAGACAGCTGAGGAGACTGAGTGAGTGACTGGCACATTTTCATAGATAGTTTCGGAAAAGATACAGATCCATATAGTGCCATTACAACTGATGAGCCTATCAATAGATGTACTATGTTCCTATATACATCCACTGCACATAGGGAACAAGTGTCCCATGAAGCCACAACAGGAGAATTCTAAAGAGCAAGATCTCAAAGGAGCCAAATCTTTAAGAAGCAGCCCCATTCTTGCCCCCCAAAAGCAGGATCCCACTGCAATCATCAGAAATAATTTGCCCTTTTGTGTTCAAATGCTGCCTTCCAGCCTCAGCACTTGGCATCCTCAGATTAAGGCAGCGGCTGTCACAGCTTTGCCATTCTTTGACATTATTTACAGAAGAGCAGGGAACAATTGTTCTTAAGTTACTTTAGATCTGCAAAGCAAAAAGGCTTAGCAGCCTTGAAGCAAATTGCTAACCCAGCATTCCTCATCTCACCATGCTGAGTAGGAATAGATTGAGATTATCCACTCTATTTTCTTCTTGTCTTGAGAGAGGATTAATTTTTAAATTACCTTACAAAAATCTACACTCACAGCACACTTCCTCCCACCCCCCACCATTTCCTATTGACTGCCATCCCATTAATTTTAGCATCCAGCAGCCTTACGCATCACTGGAAGTTGACCCATGTCACCTATCACCACCCATATTGTGCTATCTTTTATCTTCCATCTTCTTGCTTCTAGGCAGGGATGTTGCCAGAGACCTGGGGGGGGGGTAGAGTCTGACAGACTCCCCCTCACCCGCCATCGCAGACCCTGCTCACCAAATTGTGGGGTGCTTGCGGCCCTGCTTGGCGAGTGTACAGCGAATGCCTGGCAGGAGCCCCTTCTTTCTAGCGAGCCGTGATTGTGTGCAACAATGGCGGGTCGGGGGCTTCTGAGTAAATAGGCCCTTTATGGCCACCGATTTTATGTATGTATGTATTTATTTATTAAATTTATTAATCGCCCATCTGGCTGGTCACCCAGCCACTCTGGGCGATGTACAACAACAAAACAGTTAAAACAATAAAATTCTACATTAAAAACATCATAAAAAGTACCCTAACCCATCCCAAATGCCTGCCTGAACAACAATTATGCAGCACTACCTACCCAGAAGTGCAATCCACCATTGTTGTCCACAATGGTGGCTCAGTAGGAGGCTGAGTGGCCCTGTGGCTTTGTTGGGCGCTCACTGGGCTGTGGCGGGGCTCATGCTGCACCGCAAGCAGGGGTGGGTGGCAGTGGCAGCTCGGTGCAGGAGAGTCCATCCATCCCTACTTCTAGAGCCTTGGACCAGTGTCCTTCTCTGCTTCTTAAGAGAAGCCCAACACCAAATGAGGTTTGGTGGGTGGTTATCATGAGCAGTACCTTTTTGGAGGTGGCACTGATTCTCCAGAGAGGTTTGTCAGGCCCTGACACTGCCTGCTTTCAAATCCCAGGTAGGGGTGTATGAAACCCACTCACCAGTCCGCTGGGGAGGTCCGCGGGGGGGAGGGAGGCAATCCCTCCCTCCCCCCGGAATCCTCCCCGGCCAGCTCCGCTCTGCAGCAAGTCCGTGGAGCCACCAGCTGGGTCCATCCACAGCCGGACTTCTGTCAGCTGCCGGTCTGTGGACGCAAATGGCTTCTGGTGTAGTGGACACCATTTATGTCCCTTCTCTTTGCCATGATAGGCTATGTTTATGTAGCCTATCACGGCAAAGAGAAGGGACGTAAATGGCATCCGCTACACCGGACGCCATTTGCATCCGCAGATTGGCAGGGATGGACCAGACCCGGCTGTTGGGAGGTAGGATCCATTCTGGGGAAATTTCGCGGGGTGACGGAGGTGGGTAGTCCGTTCTGACACAGACTCCAAGGGGCCGAATTCTTTAGAATCCAGCCTCATTGGAGTCTGTGGCAGAATTCTCTAACATCCCTAATCCCCAGCAAAAACCTGGCTCTTTCAAAAAGCCTTCAGCTAGCCTGGCCCTGTACTGCTGCTACCTATTGCTACTGTAATGGGTGTTGTGTCTTTCTCTTTACTGAGTAGGGGTTTGTATCTTTTCGCATCTCCTCCTCCTCCTCATTATTATGCTTTGTTTTGTTTTAAATTTTAAGCCACTTTCAGGGTGAAAACGGATGTCACTTTAAAGACCTAACTGCTATATGTCTCTTCCATTTTTACTCTTGAGTAGGTTCAGGGGGCCTCATCCTGATCAGGACTCTAGCATGGGGGTACAAAAGCTTTAACCTCCCCTCACCCCCACACTGCTGCTATGGGCCCAATCCAGACTGCTCCCCCCCCATGCCTGCAATTTGCATTGCAAAAGAGTGATTCATTAGCTAGCAGCTGCATCTTTAAAGCAACATCTGTTTTGGCTCACAGTTTACTTTTTGTAAAGAAAAGCAGGATATAAACAGTAGCAGCACCGGTGGCAGTAGCAGTAGTATGTAATAACTGAAATCTCAGTTCTCCAAATGCCGGTCCTTTTGTAGCCAATATGGCATCACCCACACAGAAAGGGAACTATCAGATGACTTGGTGGGGGGCGGGGGGGCAGGGATCTGGGGTTTGCAGAAGTACAAAAAAAGTTAGGAATAAACATGGTGGGGCAAACCGAAACAGCCCAATGAGTACTGAGAATGTTCAGTGGACTCAGAATGCTGTCTGACTGCTGGGTGGGGGTGACTGGGAGAGGAGGAAATGGAATGGAGTGGCTGGAACACCAAACAGATGCATTCCACATACCGCACTGCAACATTTTGTTGCAGGTTCCATTGTAGAAGTAATTAATAATAATAATTTCATTGTCCCCCACATTGACTCCTGCCCAATGAAAATGTAGTCCACAGAAAGAAAATTGCCTTGTGTACACCATGCTTTGGATCTGACAGGTACAGTTAAAAGCTGCTGTTATCAAGATACACCAAATTTACCTGAATCAATGGGGATGTTTTTTTCTGTTTTTAAATCTCCTCTTGGCGGAAGTGGAATTTCAGGACAAAAATGGGGGAAACCTTCAATCCCCCCTCCCAGAGTGCCATGGTCCTGATCCAAACTGGGGCCATGTTCATTTACACTGAAGTAAATCAGCCAATTTGAAGAACATGTAGTTTGGCCCAGAGCTGCCATGTATCACATGCAATCCACTGTAGGGAAATCAAGAGAACTACATTCGTATGTGAGCCAATGAAGCCCTAGTTAGAATGCTTTCTTTTAAAAAAGTAAATCTGAAAAGATGTCTGTAGGCACAGTCTGCTAAAGCAGTTCTGCTAAACAAGCACCATTCATTTCATATGTATGGGTTTCATAGTATCACATGGGATCATTTCTGAGAAGTCCCACTTCATCCCGGTGTATTCACAATTATAATGAATGGAGATGGTGCAGCAGCTGTGCTTGGAGAATTGTGGTTGTGATCTCCCTTACTGGGTTGCCTGTTAGGGTTACATGGTAGCCGCTTGAAAACTCCATGCAGAGTGCAGTTCATATGTTACTGGAGCAGAATGGTAGGTACCTCCTCATGTTCTAGTCCCACATCTGCAGAGACAAACTACATGGGTTGCCTGATCTATGTGGTCCCATCCTGGGGATGAGAGAGACATTTGTTCAGTTCACATTTTAATGTGACCATACCTCATTTTGCACATTCAAACCACTATGCAAACCAAAACTTAGTTATCCTTTAAATTCAGACTTTTCTGAATTTTGCAATTGCAATTTTTCAATCACAGAATGCATGCAAAGACATGTATATTACAGAAAATAATGTTCAAATGTGCATTCTATTAGGGAAACTGCTTGCAACAATGTGTATATTGAATGCATTCAGAGATACACAAAATGTTTATGAATTTTCATGCATATTTACTTTTTTGTTTTTAATTCTCAATGTTTGGGACAAACTGAACTTAAGACTTCAGAAATTTGCAAAACTTGACATGAACCGAATTTATGACTGAAAAATAAAAAGAGAGTGAAACTGAAATTGACTGATTCATCCAACCCTGTTCCTTCTCATACCAGTGTTGCCAGCCATAACAGAGAGGTGACCCTGGCTTGGGAAGACACCACATCATCTGGACCACCCAAGTGATTTGTCTGCATAGTAATTACCAAAGTGATGTGGGCTTGGACCACAGGGAACCAACTCCAGTTCTGCTCTGTTAATGTATTAATCAGGCTAATGTTGACTTCTAGATCATGGTACACTGCTTCTTGAATGTTTATGTGAAAATCTATGCATGGTGACAAACACACACAACCAGTTGGAAGCCAATGTGCAATGTACAGCCTTAATAATGCTGCTCCCACAGCCACCACATATCCCTTTTCACCAGGATTAGTTCTGTTTCTTCCACTTCCAGGTTCAAGGGGACATTTATCAACATTTGGCTTCATGAAGGAGCCTTGAACGGGCTCTAAATTACACACATGTCTGTGAATTCTGTAAACGAGCTTGGGATAAGGTTTCACTGATAAATGTATGCACGGTTAAGTTAAAATCTTGCACAGTGGCCTCTGTGCATTCATCTACATGAAGGAATAACAAAGGCATTGGACATTTTAAAATGCAGAAACGTCTGTGCACTTTTTATGAGTGAAGGGTAGATTCTATTGCAAAGCTATTAAACTGTGAATGTACTTCATCATTTAAGGAGACCCTAAATGAGATACCAGTGAGACATGTAACACTTAAATCAGGTGTCTTGCTGGGTTCACATGTGAAGGATATAGATTTTGGAGGTTTCATTCCAGAGAATGAAAGCTCTAAAGAGATTTAACTAGTCTTGCCATGCTAATAAACTGGAAGTTCAGATTACACTGTTTAATGGTATGCTAGAATAATTGCTTATGGCACCATGATTTCTACTGAAGAGCTCTACTGAAGAGAAATAAATCGATACTTTTGCAATTTCCCTCCTCAAGGTTTATCTCTGGCTGAACAGATTCCCCAGTATTCCCCTACATGCCTCGGAGATCCTTAGCTGTTAAATCTTCAATGTATGTAATTAACTAATATAATCATTTACAAAGGTGTCATTCCATCTGTTACAGGATAATATTAGGCTGACATTGAGGACCATTTGGGGGAATGGTTATTCATAATATTGTATATGTGTTATGCAAGAATGGCTGAATCTATAAATCTCAGTTTTGTTCGGCTTCTCATTTTTTCTGTTTGTTCCATCTTGTTTCTGCATTGGATTGCAATTTAAGTCCACACAAAACGTTGTATGCATTTCCATGCACATTTTTTAAAAAATACACATTTTTGATAGGCATTTTAAAAGGTGCAGAATTTTTGCACATGTACACTTTGAATTAATAAAGTGGTGTTTGCGGACATTTTCCCCAAATATAGGCAGTTTTGTGCGCATTTTGGGAAGAGTGTTTTTTTCACTTTTTTTTGCAAATTTCAGAAATGTATGGAATTTGACAGCAAACTGCATTTCAATTTGTGTTTAGGTTTGAGAAGTGCAGATTTGGTAAGTTCAGACTGAAATGCAAATCAAACAAATTTCTCATCCATCCTAACAGTATGCATATAACAATTCTCCTAAAATCATCCTAAAGAACAACAGGGGTATTCAAGACTTTGAAGTAACATTTCAGTTCACAGGGATACGGTGCAGCCTGAGGTGCAATCTCTGTTTTTCTGGTCTTATGAAAAAAGTTGTATCCTACCACCTTCAGATAGAATCCTTCTACTTTGGAGGTGAGTGAGAAAACAATTCCCTTGGTGCTTGAAGACGGACACAAAAATATCACTGGTAACAGAGACAAATAGTGGTATGTCGGCAGTCGTGGGGAGGCTTACACCACCATCCAAACAATATTACTGATACTATTTATTTATTTATTACATTTATATCCCACCTTTCTTCCACTGTGGAACTCAAGGTGGCTACATGCGGTTGTCTCCCCTCCAAGCACTGACCAGACCCAGACCTGCTTAGCTTCAGAAAGGAAGCTGCCTCATGTGCTTTCAAATTATGTTCTGGGATATTTCCTTACCACTGATGACTAATATATGTGCTCTAGGAAAGTTCATTCAGTTTCCCTTTACCATCCTCCCTGCTCCTTTACCATCCTCCTTTACTTTCAGACTTAGCAAATAAATGCATTTCTTTAAATTATTACTCAAGCGTACTCTTCATATAAAATGGGGTAGAATGTAGTGCAGCTTTCCCCAACCTGGTGCCCTCCAGATGGGTTGGACTTCAACTCCCATAATCCCCAGCCAGCATGGGCATGGGAACTGTAATCCAAAAGATCTGGAGGGCACCATGTTGGGAGAGGCTGATTCAATTAATCACTTTCAAACTGAGCCAAATATTACAGAAGAAAACAGAGAACCAACAAAACCAAGCCTTCTAAACTGAAAAGGAGTGGTGGTAGAGACACACAATATCATTTTCATGGCTGAAAATATGTGATTTGCATTCCAAAAACTTCCACCGAACAGTTCTGTCAAAATGATTGTGCTTGTGTGCCGCAAACATGACAAACTATCTTGCTATCTACTTTTACACAAGCAGCAAATAGCCAAATAATATTAAATGTGCCATAAAATCAGTTATTATTCATTTGTAGGTAATGACTATGTCAGAGCAGCAATAAAATATGATCAGACAACGCATCCTCTCCCATTTAAAAATAGAAGTAATGGTTGTATAAGAGGCTTCCTAAATCAAAAAAGAGCTGTAATCCTGTAGCTGCAAACTTCTAGTTTAGAGTCCCCTAGTGTAAGGTGCACAATAATCCAGCTAACCCCTGTCAACAGCTATACACTTCTTTCTAGAACTTTACACTCCTGTAAAGCTACAAATGTTTTAAGCATTTCTTCAGATCAGTTAAGTCTGTTCAATCACCTAAAGTATCAGCTGAACTATTTGATACAGACACAGCACTGAGAAACATAAAAGTGAGATGAAACCATTCATTAATGACTGGTGGGTAAGGATGGACGAAAGTCCCTTACCTGGTCCCGCAGCTGTTTTCGGTGGGGGGGGAGGTGCTCCGGTTCTCCCCACTGAAATTCTTGGCGGGGGAAAGGCGCCCCGCCCCTCCCGGCCGAAATTCAGGCCGGGGGGGAGCGCCCCGTCTCCCCGGCCGCGAAATAAAAAAGTAAATGGTAAAAAAAAAAAAAGTGATAGGCTACGTAACGATTTACGTAGCCTATCACGGCTAGATTTTCAAAGTCAGCCGTAATAGGCTATGTAAATCTTTATGTCGCCTATCACGGGTGACTTTGGAAAAAAAAAAGCGTGTACGCAAATGGCAGCACCCATGGGCGCCGCCATTTGCATTCCTTATTTGGGCACGGGTAGTCTACATAAAGATTTACGTAGACTACAGCAAAAATAAGGGCAATGCTATTTGCATACGTGCTTTTTTTTTTCAAAGTCAGCCGTGATAGGCTACGTAATGATTTACGTAGCCTATCACAGCTGACTTTGAAAATCTAGCCATGATAGGCTACGTAAATCATTACGTAGCCTATCACTTTTTTTTTTTTTTAACTTTACTGGGAAATGGCAGTGGTGGCAGCCGGTCAGAAGACCGGCCGCTGCCCCCGCCACCACCGAAACACCGCTGAAACGCTGCTGGGACCCGCCACCTAGAGGGACATTCGTACGAGGTAAGTTCCATCCCAGGAGGGGCAGGGGGGCGGAGAATTTCCCCACCAATTTTGGGAGGCCGAATGCATTGGCATTCGGCCTCCCGGAGATTCGTGGAGAAATTCTCCACCATCCCTACTGGTGGGATATTGTCATGTGCACTGCAATAGCATCTCAGGTGCAACAACCCATGGGGAAAAAGTACTTCCTTTCAATCCTGATGTCAAGATTCATGGGAACTACATTTCCTATGGATCCCTGCACCTTAGATTCTGCCATGCCAGTGCCAAGGGAGCTTCAGCTATTGTGCGGTATTGAAATGTAATAGGAAAGGAAAGGTTCCTTCTGTGCAAGCACCGGGTCATTACTGACCCCTAGAGGGACACCTGCTCACGCTGGCATTTTCATGGCAGAATATATCGGGATGGCTTGCCATTGCCTTCCCCAGTCATGACTACCTTTCCTCCAGCAAGCTGGGTATTCATTTTACCGACCTCGGAAGGATGGAGGGCTGAGTCGACCTGAGCTGGCTACCCAAGACCTGGCTTCTGCTGGGATTGAACTCAGGTCATGGGGAGAATTTTGGTTACAAAACTGCCGCCTACCACTCTGCACCACACGAGGCTCGAAATGTAATAGATAAATACATAAATAAATGAAGGGTCAAATGGACCCCCGCAGAGAGGGCTCTTAATTGCAGCAACCTGGTCATTTTGGATGGGATGGGGAAAGGAAAGGGGCAGAGAGAGGCCAGTGTCAGGTCAAGCCCATTGCAAGCTAAGACAGAATCTCAGAGGGTATTTGGACTCATGATTTCCAAATGTGTTCTGCTTGTTTCCACCTAGGGATTTGCAACCCCCCCCCCATCTAGGTTCTCTGGGTGCCTACCCAGCCCCTGCCCCTGCTTGCTAGTTCCCAGACTGCGCCTGAGCCCCTCCCACACTGGGTGAGCAGCTCACACTCACCCCAGCAGCCTTGTCGAGCTCCAGAGTTGTCATTTTTTAAAAAAATAAAATGGTGATTGCAAAAATGTGCATATTTGCACATGCATGAAAATGCGTTTTTTGTGAATGTGCATATTTGTGTATGCTCAAAATGCACATTTCACAAAATGTGCATTATTGTGCATATACAAATATGCACATTCACAAAAGAGTGTGGGCCACTCACCAAGTGAGGGCAGGGGGCAAACAGGGGCAGGGGCTTGGCAAGTGGGGCTCGGGGCTGTGGACAGGGGGAGTTCTGCTGGATTCCCAGATGGAATCGGGTGCCCACATCATCCCTATTTCCATCATCACCCAGAGGAAGAACATAACAGAAGAAAAACAATTAACTCAAAGTTTAAGTGAGGCCTGCACAACTTATGCCCACCAAGTCAAAAAGTAGCTCATCAGCCACATATGGCAGCCTACTAGTTTCAATAAATCTTCTGTTTTGCTTCCGGGTTGGGGCTGCTAAACAGGGGCTCTAGCACATTGGAAGCCACAATATATGAATGAGAGGCTGAGCTCAGCTTAGTGGGGTAGACCCTGTGCAAGCAATGTCTAGCTGCTGCACATCCAGACTAATGCTTGCCTAGATCTGTATGCTACTTTTCAGACTAAAAGACCTGTACCGCTTGTCACAAAGAAATGTCCAAGTTAGTAAATATTACCACTGCAATTCAGCTAGGGATGCACAGGCTTAACAACAGGGTTAAATAGATGAATCTGCCAGAGTCAAGAATGCAGAAATTGGGTAACTCCAACCACCAACCATTAGTTTAATAAAGAGAAAACTCCAGATTTATTCAAATTAAGGATGCGCAAACAAGCAGTGTTTGAGGTCACCAGGATTCTTGGAACATCATCTTGCCACTCATCTCATGCCCAATTCCCATTCGCGATCACTGTTGGCGCTGCGCGAATGGGAAAATGGTGCAAATCAAGCAGCAATCAAACAGGAGATTTGGGTGCATTTCCCCTAATTTACACAACTTTCCTAATTTGTACAACTTTCCTCCGTAGACTAAAGCAGGCTGATTCAGTCTATGGAGGAAATTTGCACAAATTGAACTGGGAATCGGGAACAAGACAAACATGGACACATCTTTGGTAATTTATAGGGATGTACGAAAGTCACTTACCTGGTCTCGCAGCTTGCTTCGTGGTGGGGGGAAGGCGCTTCGCTTCTCCCCCTGAAGTTCAGGCTGGGGGGAAGGCTTCCCGCCTCACCCGGCCGAAATTCAGGCCGGGTAGAAGTGCCCCGTCTCCCCGGCCGCGAACTTCACCAGAAAAGTAAAAAAAAAAAAAGCCCCGTGATAGGCTACGTAACGATTTACGTAGCCTATCACGGCTAGATCTGCAAAGTCAGCCGTGATAGGCTACGTTAATCGTCACGTAGCCTATCACGGGTGACTTAAAAAAAAAAAAAAGCGCGTACGGCTAATGGCGGCCCCCATAGGGAGCCGCCATTCGCGTTCCTTATTTGGTCCCTGTAGTCTACGTAAAGATTTACGTAGACTACGGCGAAAATAAGGGCAACACTATTTGCGCTGCCCTTATTTTCGCCTTATTTTCGCCCGCGCCCCTGACGAAGACCTGCCGAACCGCTGCCGGGACCCGCCGCCGGGAGGGACATTCGTGAAAGGTAAGTCCCATCCCGTGGGGGGGCGGGGGGCGCGGAGAATTTCTCCCCGAACAACCTTTGGAGGACCGAATGCGTTGGCGCTCGGCCCCCCGAAGTTTCGGGGAGAAATTCTCCCCCATCCCTAGTTACAAACATTTTCAGTGGACGTGTGCTTGCACCCATGTTTGGAGCTTTGAAAGGGGCATGCTTACGTTTTGTAGGGATGTCAGAGAATTCCGCAACAGATCTCGGTGAGGCCGAATGCCAGTGCATTCGGCCCCCCGAAATCCATCGTGGAACGGCCTACCACCCCCCCACCCCCCGCGGATCCCCCCTGGGACAAGACGACGGCGGCGGCTCCAGCGGCAGCTTCAGCGGTGGCAGCAGCGGCGGCTGGTCTTCCGAACGGCTGCCGCTGCTGCCATTTGCAGTCTGGTTCCCCCCCCCCATAGACGTGATAGGCTACATAAAGACTTACTTACCCTATCACGTTTGGGTTTAAAAAAACAACAATGCGTACGCAAATGGTGGTGGCTACGGCCACCACCATTTGCGTTCCTTATTTTTCACCGTCTTAGTCTATGTCAATATTTACATAGACTAAGACGAAGAAAAGAAAGGGGAACACAAATAGCGCCCACTATGCTATTTGCGTTCCCGTTTCTTTTCTTCGTCTTAGTCCACGTAAATATTGACATAGACTAAGACGGCGAAAAATAAGGAATGCAAATGGCGGCGGCCATAGCCGCCGCCATTTGCATACGTGTTTTTTGTTGTTGCTGTTACCCAGAGCCCTCCGTGGCCAGAAATCCTGCTGCGGATGGCCCTGGCCTGGCCGGCTGCTCCACGGAGCTGCCGCGGAGCACAGCTAGCCGTTGAGGATTCCGGGGGGGAGGACCGGATCACCTCCCCCCCATCGAGGATTCTGGGGGGAGGGATGGAATGCCTCCCTCCCCCACCATGAACAGAATCCATGAAAAGGTAAGTCACTTTCGTACATCCCTAATGTTCTGTGAGCAAAAACAAAATTATCATACATCCCTAATTCTAATACCAGATGATGGGATTGAGATACCAAGTATGGGCAATGGAAGCAGAGTCTTGCGACACTTAAACTGCACCAACATCCTATGCTGGGCATATTGCGCAGAGACACTCCGCTCAACCTTCCATTTATGAACCTAAAATTGTCATCCTTCCTTTTAGTAATGATTTGCCAATGTAGACTTGCATAAGAGCTGGTGAAATAGGTTTGCTACAGTGGTCTTTTAGATGACTTTCAGCAGCTCTGCATCCCCAAGACAGCTGTGCAGCACAGTGCTACCATCCGGGGCCTTGAGATGTGTAGCGATGCAGCATGCGCCACACTGTGGACTTGCAACCCAAAAACAGATAAATGGGATAAACAGCCCACTTATATCTATGCTGGAATTCTTACACTGGATTGAACTCTGTGCGTGGCTTTCTCAGCTCAGCACAGGAGAGGACAAGGAAGTAGAAGGTCAAGGTGGGCCATTCTGCTTTTGGCACACATCTGCATCACTTGGCAAGGCTGAACTTCAGTTCCATTTCACAGGAGTTGCATCACATCCTTTTTCATTCAACATCTTCCATGTACATGAGAAGTAATTAGGCTTGGGGTGGGAATTTGAGCAAGGGGTGCTCAACGATGTGAACAACGCTACTCAAATTCTTGCCAAGGAAATCATGGCTGACATCACCTCTGTCACAAGCTCCCACTCCCTTCGCCTCTTGCAAGGGGAAACATACTCAATATATGAGGTGGTGGAGGACTCCCTCGAAGATGGGCGAGCCCTCAAGGCCTCTCCTCCTCCTCCTCCTCCTCCTTCATCAGAGGTAAGTAAATCATTGCCATAATAGTGATTATGCTAAGGATAGACTGATCAGTATATTTCCAATCCATGTCACTTTCACATGTGTTCATTTATAAGGCAGGTCCGTCTGGTTTCTGTATTAATCTCCATTTAAAAAAAAAATCTGCATGAAATGTAACATTTTAATATGTATTTAAATACATATTTTGAACATATTTCCCTTACGTTTCTAAAAAATATTTGATCCCAAAATACACATTTTAAGAGCGTTTTGATACTTTTTTTGAGCCAAGAACTGCACTGAGAAATTTGGGGAAGTACGAAACCCAATGGAGGACTACATTCTTCTCCACACTGTTCTACAAGAGATATGGATCATGTCAGTTCATATTAGGGATGTGCAAATCACCAAACCTTGAACTCATCAAAGTTCTCCGAATTCCATCTCGAAGCTCATTCCAAGTAGAGTCCATATCAGATTGTGAGCAATGTTTTTTTTCTTTTCCCATGAAAATTCATGCATATTTTTGCTAACATTTTTCCAGATGTATGCATTGTGTGTGCATCTTCAAAATGTACACATTCTTCTCCCATTAGGGATATGCGAATTCAACCCAGCTCGGGTTCTCCTGGCACCCGCTGAAGCACTGCCCCCACTTGCCCTCCCTGGACCTGCACTCGAGCTTCACGAGCTCGGGGAGTCGCCCGCATTCACTCCAAGCCTGTCCAGCAAGTGCCCGCCATTTTGCCATGCTTTGTTTTTGTTTTTTTAAAGGACAAAAGGGACTTAAAATGTGCATATTTAAATATGTGCAGTTTGGGGCCTGGAAAGCATAATATGTGCAATATTAGAGGCCTTACTCTAATATTGTGCATATTAAGCTTTCCCGGCCTCAAACTGTGCATATTTAATATGCACATTTTTAAGCTCCCTTTTTTCCGTTAAAGGGTGGGTGTTCGCCGGATGGGTTGGGGTGAGTCTGGGAGGGCGTGAATGGGGGCAAGTCTGAGCAGGGCCTCTGCGGCTGTGGTCCGGGGGTGTGTGGGAGGCAACAGACTCCCGGACCCAGTAGGGCATCCTCAACATTTCTATCTACTATTGGTTAAAGCATATTTGTGTGCATTTTTTAAAAAACGCATTTTTATGTGCATTTTATGCATATTTTCCAAATGTACACATGCCATCAAATTCAATTTTTGGGATACACAAATCACTTTGCAAGCTTGGAAATGTACGGACTTCGACCTCAGATCACATTCGAGTCTGTGTTTGATCCAGAAGGTGCAAACTGCATAAATCCTGATCAAAAATTGAAAGAAATGAATTTCTCATACATCCCTAGTTTATATGAGGATTCATGAAGATTGAATTCTTCAAGCATCCTTAATGCTGGCATCATTCACAATTGGGAATCAAGTGGGTTGTAGTTTCTCTGCCTAGGAGGGAATTCTCTGCTACCTGCTACATTGATCACCTTTCCCTGGGTAACTTTTTTCCTCTAGGGGGCGGGGGTAGCAGGTGGCACAGAGAATTGAGACCTAAAAAGCCATGTGCTGAAGGGCCTGATTTACTTTCTGGGTGAACATCATGCTGCTTACCCACCACTACAGGTAACAGAACTGACTGTTGTCATAGTTCTGCTATGTTTTATTTATTTAAAAAAAAATATTTCTTGGCTGCCTTTCAGGGCAGAAGCCCTCCCAAGGTGGCTTACAGCAATAAAATGCATAAGAAGAATACATAAAACAATCTTTGTGAAGAGGCAGCTGTCAAAGAACTTTGCATGTGATTTGACAACTGCTCCTGCAGCATGTTCAAGGATTATGTCTGATGGGAAAGCCAATTTGAACAAAAGATCTGACAAGGGGCACAATAAGCACTGGCCTTAGATGTTTCCAGAAACTCAGACATTCTGTTCATGCATTTTGGTAATATCTAATGTGGAACATTCACATCTCATATCTACAAAAATGTGTGTGTGTGTGTGTGTGTGTGTGTGTGTAGCAGGGTGGATTTGTAAAAACACCATTTTGTATATTTCAAAGAATGCAGAAAACAGGAAGTGCAATCTCTCCCCCCCCACCACCACAAAGGCACATAATGCCTGAAGCCACTCTCAGGTCTGTTTCACATTACACATGGCAGTAGTTTTTACTAGCGTTACACTGATGTTTCCTACAGTAAACTAAACATGTGAATAGGGGTGTGCAAATCAGCAAAACTCAAGTGCACCAAAGTTCTCCAAATTCCACCTCAAAGCACATTCCAACTTGAGTCCACATCAGAGTGCATGCTTTGTTTTTCTCTTTTCACATGAAAACTTGTGCATATTTTTGTGTGTGTTTTTCCAAATCTATGCATCTGTTGTGCACATCTCAGAAATGTACGCATTCTTCTCATTCCTCATGCATCCCTACATGTGATGTGGGCTGGGAAAAGAGCATTCCTAGATACTCAGGACCATGTATCAGGGAGCTCTGATTGGCCACAGTTTCCCAAAGCATGTTCACTGCATATTTTGGCGTGTACGGCAGCCTTTCACATTTTGCATGCTAACTAGAAGAAAAAAAACACTGGGCCAAATCCAAAGTTGCATGAGCAGAAGACTGCTCAAGTTCCCCTTCCCCTCTGCCGCCATGCAGCCCTCTGCACATACCCCAAATCTGCTCCAGAGGAAACCCCAGCTTCTGGAACAGATTGTCATGTGCACAGGAGGCTGCATCAGGAGGAACACTCTGATCTGCCTGTGGTGACCTGTTCTGCAGGTGAAAGGACAGTGTTGGGTGCAGCTTACTGGTATAATGCTGGTGTAACCAAGCAAATGCAATTGCTCCAAACAGTGCAATCCTAAGCATTTTAACTCAGAAGTAGGGATGTTGGAGAATTCCGCCACGGACTCCAGTGAGGCCGGATTCTAAAGACGTCTGTTCGGCTCAGAGTCTGTGGCGGAATGGGGCAACCCCCCCCCGCCGAATCCCCCCGAGATGGAGCCTACCTGGAGGTGGCGGCGGCTCCAGCAGCTCCGGGTCATCTTCTGGCTGCTGCTGGGCTGCCATTTGCGCCCCCGCAGAGGCTGTGATAGGCTACGTATATATTTATGTAGCCTATCATGGCAAAAGGCAGGGATGCAAATGGTGACCGCTACACCATTTGCGTCCCTGCCTTTTGCCATGATAGGCTACATAGATACTTACATAGCCTATCACGGCTGGGCAGGGATGCAAATGGCAGCCACTATGGCGGCCGCCATTTGCAGCCGGGGCAATCCAGCAGTTGACAGAAGTCCAGCTGCAGGCGGCCCCAGCTGGCGGCTCCGCAGAGTCGCTGCGGAGTGGAGCCAGCCAGGGAGGATTCCAGGGGGAGGGACGGAGCGCCTCCGCACCACCACGGACGCCCCAGATCGAAAAGGTAAGTACTTTTCGTACATCCTGACTCAGAAGTCCACCTGAGTTCAATGGGGCTTACTCTGTAGTAAGTGTGCTTAGGGCTGCAGCTTTGAAGTATGAGGCAACCAACAGAAAAAAACATAACTAGCTCTGTATATTTAGCAACACTTTGGATTTCTGCTTCTCAGACAGCAGCCCTCCAGCTACAGAAGTGTATGCCAATACACAATTTACTTGATAACTGAAAAGATGCTATCTTGTCTTCCATATGGCTTATATGCTTATTCATATATTTACAAAAGTTAAATAAATGCTTCATAAATAGATACTTCCTTGCATTGGTTTTGTTTTACTGTATTCTTGAGCTGACTACTGCAGGGGTTTAAAATAATAATAATAATAATGATAATAATAATAATAATAATAATAATAATGATGATGATGATGATGATGATGCAGTACACAGTACAATATTTAGCTTGTACAGTAAAATGCTGAATAGATATGATTGACAATGAATTCTCCCAAATAATGTATTGATATATATCTTGGGGAAATTCTGCTGCATAAAATAGATGTTTACAAAAAGAGACAGCTGGAAGAAAGCAATTCTTTCTACTGAAATTTCAAGACACCTGTCTCTTTAAAAAGGGATTGAAAGAACTCATTCATTCAATACAAGGCTGTTTCTCAAAACATATTTAAAGGCAGATGCAAAATCTTTTAAGCCACCCCTTGAATGCAAATGTAACATGAAAACTGGGAATATCTATGCCAGAAAGAAGATCTGTGTACGAAGTTTGTTTGTTTGTTTGTTTGTTTTAAGCCATGGGTCTTCTCTCAGAGACGTGATGCAGGCAGCGTGATTAGTTTTGCTGGTACATTAGTTCAGTAAACCACTCACTGCAGATTAAATTCTTTCCTCCACCACCCGCACCCAATGAATTAATCAGTGGGGACTGACTGAAAGGCACACTGCCGTGCAGGCAAGTGGGATGCATCAGCTCAGCTGCAATCTATATCAGAGCTATATCAATGTGGCATCCATGTGCCAAATTCAATGAAAGTGAAACTTAAAGATAGCTTATCCTTCCACTTTATTTCCGAAGCGGTAGGTAATTTGCATCCATCTTAGAGAGACTATGGAAGAGTTTTCATTCTAGGAAATAAAGCTGGCACCATCAGAAAGTCTTGATTTTGTATCTCCCACAAGGTTCATGAGGTCTGAAGATTTTATAGCTATGTTGATTTCCTGTAAGAAATAATTTTTATTCTAATAAGTCCTTGCCATTATGACAGGGAGGGGGGTAGAAGAGAGAAGATATATATCTTGCAGGGATTCCAGTGGAGGGGGCACCACACATATTTATGTGGAGTCCCTCTCTATGAAATCATGACTCCACAATGTTGGGGGGAGGCAAGTTGTGCTCTGCATTTGCCAGTGTCCCCAAGGACAATATTGTACTTTTACTCCCAGGAATAAATGGCAATGGCACACACATGTATGGAACAAGGTAAAGGGCCAATGAACAATGACTATCCCCCCAGTCTCTAGTGAGATCCCAGTTTCTTGGAAGGGAAAGCAGGTTTTGGTGCTCCACTTGAAGCCTTATGGATTATACTTGCTTTATTTGTCCCAATAGAACTAACTGGGAGCCATTCAGAATTGAACCTGACTGTCTCTGCATAGCTCCTCCATTTCATAGTCGTAGTAGAGAATGGGTGGGAATGGGTGGCATAGATATATAGATATAGTAATGTGATGGGAAATAAAGATGGCCTTTCTAACAATATTACAATTTAGTTAACAAGAGCTTTATGGAAAACTCAAGGTGAATTATGAATTACTTGTGAATAGGGACATATGAGAATTTCATTTTAGTCTGCAAATCACTTGAAAATGCCCCATTCGCAATCCTGAACGCCAATGAAAACGGGGGCACATTTTCTCCAGAAATGTCCACAGTTTCCCAGACTTGCCTTCACATTGGCAAAATACGTACTTGAAAAATACACAACGTTCTTAACATGAACATCTTTCTTAAAATACACACATGTTAAATCACCCACACTTTAGTCTATGAGGGAAATTTGTGCAGTTTTTGGAAATTTCCACAGATTTGGTCATTGTTTGCACAACTTTCACATTTGACAGAGGTTTGTTTTCCACCATTTTCCCGTTCACGCAAAATAAGCAGTGAGTGCACATTGAGGAGAGATGAGAAGAGAACTGATGTTTAGAGCATCTTGGTGAACTTGAACATCACTGGTTCGTCCATCCCTACCTGTGGGGAAGGTACTATTTCATGGCTTATGGATGTGAGAACTATAAGGGCTCAGGGTTGATCCTTCTCTCCAGTGGTATCGAGATTTGTGAATTCTTTGCCAGCCCCAAATCCCACCAGAAAAGAATTATTTTTACCTGGCACCTAAGTGCCATCACGGAGGTGGCCCTACAGCAAAGGCCAAGGCCCTTGCTACATACCCACCAACTGACGCTCTGATGGTGGTGGGACACAGAAAAAGCCTCCCACAATGACTGGAGTGGATGTGCAGGAACATGCAGGGGGAGACAATCTTTTAAGTATCCTGATCAAAAAGCATTTAGAGCAGGGGCAAGGAACTGTTATGCTTCTGAGAGCCATTCCCACTAGACCAGTGTGATGGACAGGAAGATGTCAGGGAGGCTCCCCTATGCCCTGCCCCATCCCCTGACTCTCTGTCCATTTCACTTTTCACCATGTAGAGAGAGCCACAGAGCTCTATGCCTGCATGGAGAAAGGAACTTACCCCGAGCATGGAAGACCAGCTCCTCCAAGTGCCACCTGAGTCCCTTTCTCCATCCAGGGAGAGGCCTGGAGCTCCAAGCCTCTCTCTGCATTGAGAAAACTAAATGGGAAGGGAGCAGCAAATGGCATCAGGGGCTAAAAGAGAGGTAGGATCCACAGAGGTTCCTTCATGAGAATCTCTATTGGATGGATTCAGCATTGGGGCTGTAAGATCCCCACTCCTGATTTAAAGCTTTAAAAGTTGTAAACTGTTCAGGATGTCAAATGTAATGACCGGCACGTTGAATTGGGACTTGGAAACAGATGAGGAGCCAAGACAGTGAATATGTTGTAACAGGAGCCCTATTCAGGTGTTCTGCTTCTGTATAGAATCAATGAGTAGGGTGCAAAGCAAGGATGAGCACACTAACTCTGACCCCATCACCCTCTGTGAGTTGGAGGAACAAAATCTGCAGTGAAGAACCTTTTCTACTTGCCATGTAAAACCCTAATTTCCCAGTGTTCTGTATTACATGCGGAGCCAAAACAACTCCAAAAGAGGCATGCTCACCCTTCCATTTTGGCTCTACACATAGATAGAATGTCTGAATAGAGTTAATGAAGTTGCATGATCCGAATAACTGGCCCCAGTCAAAACTGTGGATGCAGCATTTTGAAACCAGCTTGGGTAAAGAGAACCCAGGCAGGGTCACACATGCTTCAGCTATATCAAGGTTGGATTAGATAACACAGTCTTTTTGGAACTGCCTTTGAAATGTGTTCTGCAAATTCATCTGGGCCCCATCCTTCAGTGACTCTACCTTCTCACTGCCATTATCACCAACTTCTACTGCTCCTCATCTGCTTTCTCATCATTGCTACCACTTGCTTGCTTGACAGGCAGAGAGCCAGTGAGCAAGTCGGCAGCAGCATCTTACTAGTGGTTTTCACCACCACCACCACCACCACCATCATCTGGGCCAGAGCAAGAGTCATGAACAAGCCAGTTGCACTGGCAAAGAGGAGGAGCAACTCCAGGGGGGCTCTTCTCAGTGGGGCCCTATTGGGGTGACAGCCCTCAGCAGGTACCCAACCATGCCTACCCTTGATGTCAGCACAGTTCATAATTGCATCATTTCACATCTGTCTGCACTGAATTCAACAAGGAGACAGAAAGAGGCTGCAGCTCCTCTTGGCAACTCAGTACTGTGACTTAAGACCATTGGAGAAAATAGCATCTTCAATAGTAGGTTGCATTTTGCCTTCACCAGATGTTTTGCAGGCTCTTCCTATTGATTTCAATACAATTATCCATTAAAACAAACATTATTCAAACTTTTTAAGAATTCAGGGTTGTTGTTGTTTTGGACAGGGGCAATTGTAAACACCCAAATACTCCTCCAGAGAATCTGACCCCCAAACCAGATTCTACCAAATCAAGTTCCAATCTGGAAACAGTGCCAGAAATACGGAACCTCACAATTGGGGTGGGATCCAGTTGAGAGAGATTCTGTAAATATCCCTAATGAAAGTCCCATTCAGAAGTACCAAGCTGAGGAAGGCTGCTCTAATCTATTCGGAATGTAGAAGCTGTTGTAAAGCATGGAATGGTGGTAAGGGGGGAGAAGAGAAATTGTGTGGTTCATAACTGAAGTACTACACGTGGATGTTTAACACAACCACTACCACCCTGCCCAGTAAGACCATTAAGTCCAGGTCCAAAATTACCTAGCTGCACCACGGGGGTGGGGAGCGGGGGGAGGTTAATAGCAGAATGTCAACACAATTGTGTAAGTGATAGGAATATGAAGGCTCATATAGCCCATCCTTACCTCTACAGGTTATTATAAGATTTGTTATTAAAATGTATTGTTTAATATACTGATTTGATAACACAAACAAATGTAGTATCATACCCAACTGGGCAGTCTGTTCCAAATTTGAAGGGAATGCTTCCAGTTGAAACAGTGGCAAAACTTCTTTTCTTTTAGATAAAAGGGAGGGGGGGAGGGGGGAGGAGGGGGGAGGAGAAGCCCTCAGGCACTTTGTCTTTCATGGTAAACCTGTCCCCACCTAAAGGTCTTAGAATCCCCCCCTTTTATCAAAGAGGATAAATGGTCCTGCAAAGGAGGCGAGGCATATTCAGCCTAGCTTTACTTTGGTGCTAGGGGTCTCCCTATGCTATATTATGATGGAAATGATAAATAAATTGATTGTTTTATGCATCTCCTTTTTATCTCCAAAGGCACAATGCGTATACACTAAGGAAGGGGGATCATTTGGTTTGGTCAGAATTTTTATGCAAACCAATCTAATGAGCACTTCCCAGACTAACGTGCAGATGAAACAGTTATCCTTCGGACTGCATACTTCTCCAAATTTTGCAGTGTGGTTCTCAGCTCAAAATTTGCATATGAAACCAATTTTGCATGCTTTTCTATGGTGGAATGATAAAGCACAAATAAATGGTTTGTTTTATGTATTTCTCTGAAGACACAATGGTCAAATCAGTCAATCCTAAAGGAAATCAACCCTGACTGCTCATTGGAAGGACAGATACTGAAGCTGAAGCTCAAATATTTTGGCCACCTAATGCAAAGAGAAAACTCACTGGAAAAGACCCTGATGCTGGGAAAGATTGAAGGCAAAAGGAGAAGGGGCCGGCAGACGATGAGATGGCTAGATAGCATCACCGATGCAATGAATATGGACTTGAGCACACTCCGGGAGACAGCGCAGGACAGGAAGGCCTGGCGTGCTATGGTCCATGGGGTCACGAAGAGTCAGACACGACTTAACGGCTGAACAACAACAGCTATGTGCATCAACTGCATTTGATCTGCATCTTTATGCAAACCGACCTACTTTGCATTTCCCAGGCTAATATGCAGATCAGAACACAGTTATCCTTCAGACTGCACACATTGCTGAATTTTGCAATACAGTTCTTAGTTCAAAAATGGCGTACATCATATGCATATGTGCAAAAATGCATATATTAGGAAATGTTGCATGCAAAAGTGCATATAGCAAGGTAAGTTTCATACGTTAGGGAAAAATGTGTATGAAAATAAATGTGTGTTTTCATTTTTTAAAAAAATGCAGAATGATGCAGAAATTGGATAAAATGGGTTTAAGATTGAATACATCTGAAACTGGTATAGACTGGAAATAGATAGATTTGTCCATGCCTAGTAGATTTCAATGATGTGGCAATAATGAGGTCTTCAGAAAAATGATGTGGTAGTGGTAGCTAGGGATGGCAGAGAATTCCGCTGTAGACCCAAATGAGGCCGAATTCTTTGGAATCCAGCCTCCGGAATCCAAGGCAGAATGGATCACTTACCCATGCCTCCCGAGGATTCCCTCCAGAACAGCCCACTGGCTCCAGACCGCTTACGATACGGTAATGGCAGCGATCACAGACGCAAATGGCATATTGGACGCCACTTGCAGCCATAAAGCCCTTAGTTTAACCTAATTGCAGCCATTTACGGCCAGGATCTCTTCTCGATCATCCCAGAGTGCAGGACACAGAATAAGGGGCTAAAGTTACAGGAAGCCAGATTCCGGCTGAACATCAGGAAAAACTTCCTGACTGTTAGAGCAATATGACAATGGAACCAATTACCTAGAGAGGTGCTGGGCTCTCCCACACTGGAGGCATTCCAGATGAGGCTGGGCAGCCATCTGTAGGGATGTCAGAGAATTCCGCCACTTATCTCGGTGAAGCCAAATGCCAGTGCATTCAGCCCCCCGAACTCCATGGCGGAATGGCCTGCCACCGCCCCGCGGATCCCCCCCAGGACGAGACTTACCTGGGGCGGATGTTCCGGGTGGTGGCGGCGGCTCTGGCGGTGGCTCCGGCGGTGGCGGCTGGTCTTCCGACCGGCTGCTGCTGCCGCCGCCATTTACAGTCTTGTAAAACAACAACAACAACGTGATAGGCTACATAAAGATTTACGTAGCCTATCATGGCTGGGTTTAAAAAAAAACAAAAACGACGTGATAGGCTACGTAAAGATTTACGTAGCCTATCATGGCTGGGTTAAAAAAAAAAACGCGTATGCAAATGGCGGTGGCTACGGCTGCCGCCATTTGCGTTCCTTATTTTTGGCCATCTTAGTCTATGTAAGTATTTACATAGACTATGATGGCGAAAATAAAGGGGAACGCAAATAGCGTAGCAGGTGCTATTTGCGTCCTTTTTTGATTCGCCGTTTTAGCCTACGTAAATATTTACCCTATTTGCGTTCCCCTTTATTTTCGCCGTCATAGTCTACATAAATATTTACGTAGATTAAGACGGGAAAAATAAGGAATGCAAATGGTGGCGGCCGTAGCCGCCGCCATTTGCGTACGCGGTCCCCCCCCCCCCCGAACCCTCCACGGCTGGAAATCCGGCTGCGGATGGCTCTGGCCTGGCTGGGCCTGGCCGGCTGCTCCGCGGAGCTGCCACGGAGCACAGCCAGCCGCGGAGGATTCCAGGGGGGAGGAATGGATCACCTCCCCCCCCATCGAGGATTCTGGGGGGAGGGACAGAACACCTCCCCCCCCCACCATCAACATAATCCACGGAAAGGTAATTGACTTTCGTACATCCCTAGCCATCTGTTGGGGATGCTCTGACTTGGATTCCTGCATTGAGCAGGGGGTTGGACTCAATGGTCTTCTAGGCCCCTTCCAACCCTACTGTTCTAAGATTCTAGAATTACATATCTGCAAGACCCCAAGCTGCCATTTTTAAGCAAAAAGGCAGATAGCTAAGGGGACAGGCAGCTGCAGGACCCACTAACCAGGTGCCTGGCTGCTCGGTGAGTGGATGTGGGTGAGCGTGCGGTGGTGGCAGCTCAGAAGGGCCCAGCGAAACTGGTGGTGACGAGTCCATCCATCCCTACTCAGGACTTCCTAGAAAGGCATAAAGAGCACTGCATAGCTTCTGAATGTTGACTGTAGGTAAAATTCTGGAACAGGAACTTTATCATTCCATTAAGGAAGCGCCTTCCTTGGAGTCAAGCAGAGCTGAACAGAAACTGCTTTGGGAACATTTTTGGAAGTGTTAAAAAAGAAAGCTGCCTTGTGAGCATTTTAATGTTGTATGGTTAACTGTTTTCAGATATCTTTTCAGATACTGAAATGGTCTATACACTGATTAAATAAATATATAATAAATAGTGAAAGATTTAGTGTTCTCAACAGCTAATAATAACTCTTATGGTCACTCTATATATTTCAAGCTTGGCAGCTGAGTAAAAATGGCTCTCCCAGTCCCATGCAGGGAATTTAGGGGGAAGATTTCCGAAAAAAAATTTCAGGGAAGGATTAATAGCCAGGAAAGAGCTCCGGCTATTGGGCAGTATAGAGATGTAAATAACAACAACATTTTCAGTGAGGGGTTTATTGGGTATTGGTGGCAGTGGCTTTTTATTTTTATTTTAAAACCATGTTGTTTTGCTGCCACTGCAACGGGCAGCAAAAGCAGAAGAGCATTGCTTAGAGGGGGAAGGAGCATTGCTTAGAGTGGGAAGGAGCATTGCTTAGAGGGAATACTATATCACCAAAATAAATATAGCAGCCACTATCAATATCCAGTAAGCCCCCACTCCCAAACTGGTGAATTCTGGAACAATTCTGGTGCCTCACCTAAAAACACTGTGTCTCAAATTTTGCCCCTGCCGTAATTTCATGGCATTTCTTGAGAACTTTTATCTGAGTACTAGAATTAATTACCAAGTTGGTCCCTTTTCTAATTTTGCAAAGTGATGATAATATAGGTTGAATCAATTTACTACTCACAGTAGTACCTATGTATATACTCCATCAATGCCCTTGTGAGAAATTTTATGTTAATCAAATGATTAAATGATTAAGAGCTCTTAAGAGAGGTATAGAGAAATGTATTTGTAACATATGCACCATATTCACTGAAAGTTCCAGTGCCTCCTTTGTGGATATTGTTAAAAACAAAATAATGGAATCAATTCACTTTCCTCCTGGGGGCTATAGAAAGAGAAAAGTGGGTTTTCAGTTTGCACAGATTAGGGCGCAATCCTATGGCCACTAGTCAGCAGCTAGATGGCCATAGGATAGATCGGTTTCCGAGAACCGACCTCCAGCCCCTTCCTACACTGCCTCGTAGGTGGCGCGGAATGGCCCCGCGCTCCAAAGAAAAGCATGGAGCAGTAAAAACGGGGCATTCCTGGGGGTGTGCCAGGGCAGGGAAGTCAGAAATGCTGGTACGACACATCCTATGCTCTCCGAGGTCCCATGGCTAGAGAGCCAAAATTGGCTGTCTAGCCATGAAAGCCAGGCAGGGGGAGTGAGGAGGAGATCCACTCCTCACCACTCCTCCCACCCTGCACTTGATAGGTGGTCATCTCCGGGCTTGGAAGTGACCGTCGACCCAGATAGGATTGCTCCCTTAATAGCTAAAGTCCTCAGTGAATACCTTCTTCCTTCCCTTGCCTTTGTTCTCCCTTCCCTTTTCATAATAGCTTTGTGTGACAGAATTTTTCATACACTGAAAATGTTTCAGTCATGTAAAGATCTGTGTAAAGTATTTCCCATGCATTTCTCATTGCTCATGACATGGTCATCACAGGTTTTCTGCAATTTCCCCTTTCTTCCCCACAGTAAAGACTGAAACTATGAGATCAATCAATCAATCCCCTTCTTGTGCAGAACAGCTCTTCTCATCCCTCTTCTCCTGAGAGCAACACCTGTGACCATTTCTCCATTTGATATTACAGGCCAGTGAGCCTTATGGCTTCCTACCCTGAGGTATAAAAGCTTCCACTGGGCTTGGTCCCAAAAATAATTCTTTCAGATAGCATACAATATTATTTCTGTTATCCCTTGAAGAGGCTATAATCCTATGGATTCTTGCCTGAGAGTCAGCCTCTTTGAACTCAGTAGTACTTAGTAGAGATGAATGAGAAATTCATTTTAGTTTGTTTCTGATCAGGATTTTACCCAGTTCTTGCCTTCTAGGCTGAACATGGACTCAGCCACAATCTACAGCCGAAGTCCGTACATTTCCGAGCTTGCAATGCAATTTGCCAACCAAACAATAACAGTGTTCGACAGCATGTGTACACTTCAATGACTGCATTTAAAAAATGTGCACAAATATGCTTTAATCATGGGAGAAGAAAGCATACATTTAAAAAATGAATACATTTCAAAATGAGTACATTTAAAAAATGAGTACATTTCAAAAATCTGCACAATTGATGCATATATTTGGAAAAAATATACATGGAAATATGCATAGATTTTCACGTGAAAAGAAAAAAAAAACCCAAATCTCACAATCTGATACAGACATGAGTCAGAATAAGCTTCAAGATGGAATTCAGAGAACTTCTGTGAGCTGAAGTTTTGCTGATCAACACAACCCTAGTAATTACCTCTGAGTAGGCATGTATAGGATTGCACTGAGAGTCAGCTGAATGTAATCCCCATCAAACACAAGATAGATTGGTTTGAATCTATAATAGATTGCTTGTATGGAATACTTAAGGAGAACACAGGAACATAGGAAGCTGCCTTATACTGAGTAAGACTATTGGTCTGTCTAACCCAGTTATGGACACTGAATGGCAGCCAATCTCCAGGGTTTCAGGCAGGTGTTTTTCCAGCCCTAACTGGAGATGCTGGGAACTGAAGCTGGGACCTTCTGTTTGCAAAGCATGTGCTCTACCACTGAGCTAGGACCCCTCCCATCCCACTCCCAAAATATGATTTACTGAAGGGAGGCTATGAGATAATAAGTTTACTTCTAAAATGGAAACTGGTGAATATTCGTCAAAGCTCTTGACTCAAGTATTAAACCAACCAATACCATGCTAAAAACGCATAGTAGATGTGGTACTCTGGATGTAAACAATGTCTCCTGTCAGTTATGGACATATAACAAGGATGATCAAAGAAAGGTTTATAAGTGTGTGTGGTAAAGAAGAGACTACAGGCTCCTTTTGATGGCCACTAAACGTAATCAATGCTACTAGCATGAATCCTATGACTCTCTCCCCTCCACTAGGAACTCAAAGGTGAAAGAGAAAGAACAAAATGACTCAGTGACTGGTCTGCTACTGCAGCAGACAGACACAGCCAAAGCAGGGAGAACATTGCAAAACAGAATGATTCTGGCCACTGAGAGGCAGCGTAAGTGGCATGTAATTGTGGTGATGGACCAGAGCATGTCAATATGGGAATGCCACTGGCAGCAGATGTGAGCAGGGCAAACTTACCTGGGACCAGGACTCAGCCATGGGCATTAGGAATAATTTGCCATGTCCAATTTTGTACAATGCTGGGGGAATTTTGCCCATCACTAATAATCAACTTAGAGAGCAATCCTATGCCCCATAGACAGCATCTGGGAGAGATAGGATTTTTCAGTTTCCCTGCTCCAAGCTCTTAGACAGTGAGCTTGTAGCTGGGAAACGGTGCTCTCTGCCCCCTCCCCTGCCCCCTCGTAGCTCACGCAGAGAGAACAGTACCACCACTGCCTCCGTGCTCATAACACAGAGCATGGAGGGGTGAAAACAGGGCGTTCCAGGCAGCAGGGATTGGAGGAGATGACAGAAGCTGTTTTAGACAGCTTCCTATGTGGTCTCCAGTCCCATTCCCGCCCCCGCCCCAAAGCTGCACATGGACACATGAAAATGTGTGTCTAAGGAAAGGGCAGGCTGGCTGCAGCAGGGAGGGAATCCTCTCCTCCATGCTGCTTCTGCCCTGCATTGGATAGGCAGTCACCTCTGGCTTCAGGGGAGGCCAGAGGTGCCCATCTATCTCTATAGGCTTGCTCTCTTAAAAGACATTCTATGGACATAACTAATAGCCAACATAAAGGATATCCCATAAAGGATACTCAGAATAGTATGTCAAAAGTTAATCATATGCACCTTGGTTTTTGCTCTTCCAAAGTCAGGCCAAGATCCTGCTCTTAATTAAACAGAAACCATGGGCATCCCAGAGTTAGCTGTATTATTCTATCAATGGAGATGCCTATGCCAAAGAGGCTTTTATAGAGAGCTTTGGATAATGTATACTATAGTTTATAGAGAAAGGTGTTGGGATTCTAACCATCATGTCTGATTTCTGGAAATGATGTCCATGTAGCTGTGAAAATGAAACTCGAGCATCAACTATGTGTTTCAAATGGTATGCTTCTGTGAGCTATTGAAAATTATCCTTCCACACCAGAAAAGGACGAAATGTCCTCTTGTAGTAAAAGGACATGTGGCTATGGATTTCTTTGAAATCCTGGATCAATCATATTTCTACAAATGTTCTAGAAAGGTAGGGCTATACAGAGGAGGACCATACTACTGGTTCCAAATGAAAATACATTGACAAAAGCCAGTTGGAAAGACCACTAGAAGCTTATGTTCCATGTCTGCTTCACATGATTAATAATTTAGAATGTGCTTCCCTCATCGAAGGAGGTGCAGCTAACATACCAGTCAGAAAGATGTCAGCATACTAATAGGTTCTTAATAGGCAATTCAAGGCAAGCCTATGCTTATTCTAAGTGTCTCTTGTGGTAACTCTTGCGTGACAGAAGGATGTGTGCCACATGGCCTATCCTACATTTCCTAAACTAGCCCAGTTCCCTCAGATTTGATGGAGGATGCGAAGTACTGTTGCCTGTACTGAAGTAAGATTTAACTTTGATTTCTGATGGCTTCTATATATAGAATGGACGTGGAGGGCTGATCGTGTCCTTTCATCAAGCAGCAAAATGTCTTGGGCTGGCCCTGCCGATGGCCTTTCTTTTCTTCTCCCTTAGGAAAAGCTGATGTGAGAGAGCTGAGAAGTGACGTGTGTGTGTGTGTGTGTGTGTGTGACCGCGCACGCATACTCACAACCCCTTTTCTGCTCCAAATTGGCTTCTAAGCAGTCATTTTTTCCATGGAGTTCCAAGCATGTGTTCACATATATAACGCACACACCCTTTCTTCTTCATTTAAGTGCTTCTTAGTAGGTTATGACTATCAGGTAATGAAAAGGCAAAACCCATTTGCGATGTTTTGTCAGCCCTTGCCATGCATCTAATAAACCTTCTAAATGTAAAGCTGTGTCAGTATTTTTCCATTTTTTCATGGAATAAAACTGAACTTTTATAATGTGATGGTATTCAGGTATCTGTGATGTTACCAGTATTGTTGATCTCGTTTTTAAAGAAGAAAACTGCTCATGACACTATTCTTGATTGTCTTCACATTTGTAGTTGGATATTTTTCAATATTTTTTAGAAGCACATTTCTTCCAAAGTTCATGTTTACCACCTCATGGTGAGGAAATAAATGAAGGAAAGCAAATCATGAGGGGGAGGAGAAAGCAAGAATGACAATTTCAGGGAACATGAACAAGACACCAATCAAATAAATGGCACATTCTTTTTTTCTCTCTCTCCGTTCCTTCAACACATAAATAGAATAATGAACATCAAAGCTAGAGCCTTACCTGTTGTGATGCATTGGAGCTCTCACAGCCAGGAGTCTTAGTGGCCCAGTGGGAGAATATCAGACTTCACCATGTTTACTATCCTTTTCATGTGACTCTGTTTGCTCTTATAACAACACAGACCCAATGTGCCACGCTTAGTTAATAGAAGTGACTGCATCACCTGATACTTTAAGCAGCACTCATCCCAAAGTTCTTTGCCTTAAAGCTACATACCATCCTTTGCCACAAAGCATTTTTTTCTCTTGAGGCTGATTCTAACTTTGCTTTTTTCATAATATAGGGAAGCAGGGAGAAAATGGTCAAAGTAGGAAGAAAATGCTCAGAGATCAGAATGGTGCATGCTGCATGAGACATGTGCAACCCACAAAGCTCTCTGTAGCTGCTCCAACATTTCCATGTGTCAGATCCACACGCGACTTCAGTATTGCAAAAAATGGCATCTTTGGCTGTTTTCTCCCCACTTTCTACATGTGTCTTTTAAAAGTAAGTATACAAAAGAAATATTGGAATAAATACACAGGGGATGTTCATAAGGAGTCTTCGACTGCCTAGAGCTTTCAAACATGAAATTCTTTCCCTTGATCCTCCCTCATTTAATTATGTTCCTATTTATTAATGGGGAGAAGGACCTGGAGTAGGTCATCATTGCAGAATGGATTCAGTATGTTTAGGATTCTAAATAACTAAATCATACAAGAAGAGTTTTTAGACCAAGTCATTAAAGTCCGAACTGGTATAAAAACAGGGGGAATTATGAAGAGGAAATGTATTTAAATAATAAATATGTAGAAGGCCATATAATTAAACATTTATGAAAACAAAATGATTTAATCATATGCTGAGGCTCATGAGGAAATGGGCAAAAACATCTGATGCACTGAATATTTTATCCAGTTTGGAGGGGGTGGGGGGAATCTGATATTCATCTGTTACACTTATCTTGCTTCATAAATTCCTTTTTTTTCTTCTTCTTTCCTTGAGCTTTTATTAGTAAAGGACAGTAATCTGCATGTCTGTATGTGGCGGGGGGAGGTGTGTTTCCTATTCTTAGTTGCAAACCCTGTTTCATGGTAACAAAACCTTGGCAGGGGATGCTCTAACAGAAACAGTTTTGAAAAGTTTCCCTGGAATGTCTCACTACTCAGGACAAGCATGAAAAACCAGAATGGTGATCTTCCTGTGAATTTATAAACTCCTCCCCATAAACCTTTAAAAATGCATAATCCCTTAAAAGAATAGATAATGGATAAATATCAGACAAAGCAGTCACCATCGTGGCTCAAATGAGATATACTGTTATCCGAATAAAACATTTTTTTAATTGTAGTGGAGAAGTGCATACAGTACCTGTTATTTTCTACGCAGTATCAAAACTGCCTCTAAGGATATTTTCCCCAAGATAGCAGAAAACTACTGAAACTGAAATACATTTTCAGTTGGTCCCATTCCCTGGATGCTTGTCTGCGAAGCCAGGAAATATAACATTTCATTTGCCCCTAGAGAAATCACTCTCACACACATTACATTCACATACTGCCATCACAAATCCTCCACACCTTTAGAATCTATCAAACATCTCAATCCCACTACATTAAAAATAATAATAATAATAATAATACAGTAAAAAGAAAAGAAGAAACAGTTTATAAAACAGCCAAGGAAACAATGTTAATTTCTTTGTAATATATTTGTATATATTGATATATACAGAGAAAGAGTCAAAATGAAACTTGAGGGAAAACTTACTGGCGTTACAGTTTATCCTGATACAGTCTAGATGGGGAAAAATAAATGAAAGATGAAATTGCATCCTTCAAGGTAACAGCTGCAGACATCCAAAAACAATCAGTCCACCCTTCCGGGGACAGACACACGCAAAGAGATGTGGCCATTTTATATTTATATACATTCTGTACAAGCTCAGGAATGGTTGTATACCTACAGTATATTCTACAGAAATATCAGATTCATATACCTACTCCAGTACTGTGTGTATGTGTGTGTGCATGTACAAAAAATAAGTATGTACTATATACTTCTATGTAGCAATTCAGAGAATCCTTTTCCTTGTAAGGAAAATGGTGCCTTGAAGATTATCTAATGATTCTCATCAAGAACTACTAATTAAAAATAGCTAGCCTGTCATTAAGGTACAGATATTCTCCCTCAAAATGCAAGTATTTCCCACCCATGGCATTAAAAAAACCTCCTAGGGTTGTTGTGGTGGGGTTTTTTTAAAGAAGTGTGATGCACTGCTTCTTTTGAATGACTAGTGTCTTTGCATAAATACACACCTACCCAATAGAGTATACCTGTAGGATTGGCTTGGAAAGATTTGCTGCTTAACCCTTTCCACCTCTCCTAAGGACAAGCCCATTCCCCTTGCAATAGCCCAAAATGCTTTAGGGAGAAAATGTGTGTTGTTACTGCTTTTCAAACTGAGGAAAGGGTTAACATACTGCCCCTTGTCCCCTATCATAAAATGGCCACTTGCAAACAGCTAACCGCACAAACGCCCAGCCCAGATTTCAGTGCATTTTGGAGAGTTAGTGTATTTTTGATTGGTTGGGGTGGGTTGATACAAAGGCATCCAGCCAGCCAGCTCTTCAGAGCCCTGTCTCACCTTGCTGCCTGAATGTTACGATTTAATGATGCACCTATAACATTCAGGAAGAAGATGAAATAGGCAGTACAGTGGCAGGTGTGGTCATCTTTGACAACCTCATGTGCTTCACTCAGATGTTTCAGACAGTATAAATGGAGAAAAACAAATGAACAAACAGGGTCAAGGTAACAGACTAATTTGCATATATTAATGCATAGGAACATTCTGTTAAAATGGATAGGAAAATGGGAATTTCAGCTGGGAGATTTCTGAGTGCTCACTGTTCCTTCTGAACATGATAGATGCTTCAAGGGCATGGTCAGAACTTCATAAGAGGAAAGCATCTAGGAAAGCATTCTGTCTCCTTCAATTCTTGGGTTATGAACATGGTTTTCCCCAACCTGGTGCCCTCTGGGTGGGTTGGACTACAACTCCCATAATCCCTTAGCCAGATTATGGGAGTTGTAATCCAGCACATCCGGAGGGCATCAGCTTGGGGAAGGCTGTGCTTGAGTGTCTCAAAGTCTGTCTGAGTAACACCTCTCAGCAGCAGAAAGAAAGTGTGACTGGACTTAAGGCCCAGGACACGAGTAAGTGTTGCACTCTTCCAGCAATCCAGACTAAACATCATTTTTTAAAAGACCTATTCTTGGGTAGCCAGAAACTTGGATAGTGGAGGATGGCCTCTATTTCAGGCAGAGTGGATGATGCTCACTACACTGCAACTTAGGGGAAGAGCTTTGTCTTCATATCCTACAAATTTGAAAAGGGCAACCCTTCTAATTGCTAAAATAAAAAGCAATTTAAAAAAGGAAAGGAAAAGAATGCATAGAATCTGAGTGATCAGGAATAAACCAATCAGGAGTAGTGAAGCCACAGAGAGTCTGTTGTCCAGCAGAACTTCTCTTAAGAAAATATGGGTTTGGTTTCGTGCGATTAGGTTTGTCATGTGTCGTCAACCGCAACAGAAAAGTGGGAGCAAACAGTCCTTGAGCATTTGGTACAATCACCATACAGGGGTGGCTATATCCCCTTTACAGGTGTGTGTTGGTGGGGTGAGATATAAAAGTAGATAAAAGGGAAGTATATATATTCACTTCTTCCCAAAGCTGGGGGCAGGAGGGTGAAGGGAAGGAGAGAGAGAGAAAATGTTAGAGATTGTATTTGAGCAAGTGAGAGAGAGATTATATTTGAGAGATTAAAAATTGTTTTAAAAAAATGTTTAAAATGGGGATATAGGTTAGTGGGGGGGGGGTTAATGCTAGGCCTGTAACAGGTTAACTCCATTTAAGGAACTTACTCAAAGTTGCAAAAACTCATTAGGATTCTCTCATAAATGGTTCTGATATAATAAGTCTTTTCCTGTCTCTTTCGGGTGTTATTAACAGATTTGCTTTATTTCAGTTTAGCTTTCTGTTCCAAGTTCTCTCTTGGCTGACTGCAAATCAGAGCACATTATCATGATATATTCTCTCCCTCTCCTTGGGATTTGCTAGTCACTTTTTATTGCAATTTCCATGGTTTGCTGTGACATCTTTTATGCAACCAATTGAGATTATACCTATTGGGTTTACCCACCAGGTTTGCGATTAAAGTAACAGTGCAGGGATAGGAGATGGCAGCAGCATCTGTATACACATTAAGAAACTTGGATACAGACATCCAGAGGAGTATTTATATTATACATGTTATATATATATATATATATATATATATATATATATATATACACATACATATACACATATATATTAATTTGGATAATATTAAGTAGCCACATAAGGGGCAAATTCTTACTTCTGGGAAATGAAAGAAAATTCATCATAGGGCTTCAGTAGACAAGACTGCTGGTCCATGAATCAAACACCCTTGGTTAAAGAAAGAAGAAATGAATGACCACAAAATCCAAGGAGTCATTAGTATTGCCCAAAAGGATGATGCTTAGCATAATGTGAGATTGGGAAGTGCAGCTGATCGAAAACACTTCCTTGGAGGAGCTTGAGTCAATACAAGCTGGATGCGTCTCCTACCCCAAGGCAGGTGCTTTACTGGTGTCCTCCCGGAAGGCAAGTTATGGAAGGAGGGCCAGAGAAGTTGAATGACCTTAAAACATGAGCCTGTGGCAGTACCACAATGCCAACCTACCAGACCAGAAGGCCAAGGATGAAGGTGGCTGTATTCTGCATGACTGCCCACTGCTCTCACTCTCAGCACATATGCTTTAAGCAACAGGGTTAATTCTGGGGCATCTGTGAAGCTATGACTCACTGAATTCTCTCTCTCTCTTTCTCTCTCCCTCCTTCCTTCCTCTATATTTTCTCAACGGAGACATGAGATCTGTCACATTCAGGCTTCAACTCTTTACAAAACGAGGCTCCAATATGGTGTGAAATGTGTTATTAAGGCAGAGAATAGGCTGCCCCAAGTTCCCATCTTGGGAAGGTCTAACAACTCCATGAAGAAGCAATATCTATATATGGGAATCCCTCCCCCTCCAAATCCATCTAGTCCTTCTTGATTTGTTTTTGCTAAAAGGTGCCGTGCAGGTGAGAGGGACATGCCAGCCCCTGCAGGATGCTCTGTACACTATGTTCGAAGGGCTGTTTGCTGTGCGGGCCGCAGGCTTCAGGCCTTTGAAGGGTTGAATACCATCTTTTGATATACCATGACTGATGGGGTAAAAGGAAGCTTTTACAACTTGGATACACAGCATAAAAGGATCACAGAAAAGACCTTAATAAACAGACAACCTTTAAGAGAAATCAAATTGCTTTTTTAATTAAAAACAGGGGGAAGCAAGCACAAGAATATTTAATACCATTCAAAGCAGTCTTTGCCAATGTTTATTTGTGGCCCATCAGATTATTCCAATTCCAGTTGCATAGCCTTCCAGATCAGCAATCTCTCATCATTATTTTTTCACCATACATTACCAAAATGTGGATTTTTATAAATGAACAAGGCTTAGATCTTGGTTCCTCCTGACTGAATATTACCTCAGAACTCACTACATCATAATGGTCTGAAGAACATCTCCCCCAAAGCAAGAGTTTATGTTTGGAATGCTTGGGATTAAACAGAGTTTTTAAAAATAAGGTCTCATAGTTGACTTCTGTCTTCAGTTTTATGACAATTTTGGTTATTACAGGAGCGTTTTAGACACCACTGATATCTGATCCCTTTGCAGATCTTCACTGCTGCATACCTGAGCTGCTGTTCTGGAAGTCACCTTTGGAACTCTGCAGCACTGAAGCTCCCTTTATGCACAGTAGCATTACTACAGTCCCTGCAGACAAGGCACAGCAGATCTGAAGTTTTGGCTTACTTGGGTTTATTTGTCCATCAAAGTGTAGTCAGGGGCTCCTTTTAGGGCCTTTAATGTAGTATGTTTTAAAATGAAAGTCTAACTCAAAGTTTTAGTCAAGGACAATAAAAAAGGCCTTGACCATCTTATTGTTTAAACTTGGAAAAGGCAGTTGCTTTGGATCCAGATTAAGTCACTGCTCCAGATGATCTGTATCACATGGTTCAAGTTCTGAACAAAGCTTCTGTTTCCCTGCCTAAGGGAAACTTAGGATCTTGTGTGGCTTCTGAAGCTGAATGAGGAGACTCAGAGTTGCTTCAGAAGTGATGGAGCCAGGAAGTGCAGTAGCCTTGTACTTCCTGTTTCTGCATGTTACTTCCAAAATGAAATGTTTGCATCTCCATAGGGGGAGGAATGCACAAGCTGTTCCCATATCAGCACCATCCTTCACCAGTTCAGATTTGTCGGAGAAGTGCTGAAACAGATGTCTTCATGAACTTCCCTGCCCCTAAATCCCCATCATATCTGAACTTTTTCTGAATGAGTGAGATAATGTAATACTACTACTAAGCGACTTATAGCAGTCTGAACTTGGAGAATTTTATGCATTTGGTGGGATGTCCTGAGATTGCCCTGTACCCTGTTCTTATTTCACTGAAGGTCAAACATTGCTTTCCCAGTCTGTACATTATGAGGCTGGATCTTCCATTATGAGCAATGACTTCAGGCAACATCACAGTTGCCAAGCCATGAGCCCATCAACAGAAAAGTTGACAGTGGATATGAACCTGGCAACATCTGAGATTTAACACTGCCTTTCAAGTCAGGACCTCAGAATGTGTGGCAGCTATCCACAGCTGCAATCCACAGCTTCTCTTCTGAGACCTTCTCAACAAGAGGTGAGTATTTCCACAGTCCACAAGTGGCAGAGAAGGGAAATTCCACCTTTGCCAGGCTCCCCATCTCTTGATAATTGCTAGCTTTTGCCAGCAGCAGAAAACCAAGCCATTTGTTTTCAAGGAAAGACATTATATGGAATTTCTCCTGTGAAACGATTGGGGAAGGGACACTATTGTTTTGTTTTTAATTTGTTGAAACAACATCATATCAAAAGAGAAAGGAACTGGTCTAAATACCAAATTTTAAGCTGTACTCTTTGTTTTCTTTGGGTGTGTGTGGAGATAATAGTATACTAGGTGATCTGGTTTTTTGGGCTGATTGTGATAAGGTGCTTTATACCTTATTATATAATGTATATATAGTTATATTCAAGCATGTAAACACTACATAAATGGCTTGACATTCCCCTGTCCTGCAGCAAAAAACTTGTAAGGTTTCCATGTGCAGTTCTATTTACATGCATACCTTGTCTCAGGCAGGAAGGGAGAGCCTTTCTAAATATATTCTGCAATTCAATTAGCATGTATTCATTTACATCTAAAATTCATTCCCTGCATGTCATTTTAGTTTAAAAAATGCTGTTCACTATTTTGTAAAGCAGCTGTGAGTAACGTGGGGCCCTCAAGATGTTTTGGCCTACAACTCCCATCAGCCATAGCCAGCATAGCCCATTGGTGAGGGATCATGGGAGCTGTAGGCCAAAACATCTGAAGGTCCACAAGCTGCCCACCCCTGTTGTAGAGTAAGCCATGAAAATTAATGGGCGTTCTTTATATAAGGACCTAGAAGACACCAGATGATAATAGGCATGTCTGAAATGTAAAATATTGGCCTCTTAGAAAGGTACCATAGCTACAGACCTTTCCCTTTATGGCTTTGCCATTGTTACCATACTTTACTTTTGACTGTTTTGAATAGTAGCAGGGAGGCTGGATCAATGAGGATGTGATTGATCAAAAGATGGACCGAAAAGCATGTCTTATACAAAGCTACCAGTTCGAGAACAAGAAAGGAAACTTAAAACAAACAAACAAAAGACTTAACCACGTTATCCATAACCAGGATTTAACCAAAAATCTCCATGCAATGATGGCTGGAGAGATTGCTTCTCCATGATTAATATTGTTACAAAAAAACCATCAGCGGCTACTTAAAATTCAATTCAACCAAACCGGCGGTGAGGGGGCAGAGGGGAAACAGACAAGAAAACAAAACAAGCTCAAACTAAAAGCTGAAGGGGAAAGTCTCTGTACAATACCTAGGTTGACCATGAGTTTGACACGGCCTCCATCCAGCTCTAGGCGCAGGGTATCAGCTGATTCGCGCGAAGTAGTGGCCATCAGCAGCCCATAAGCACGCTGAGACATAAAGCGGAAGGACACATCCTCTGCCTCAGTATGCATGACCATAGGCATGATGATCTTCATATACATACTGCCATCGTAACTCAGGATAGACGCCTCTGAAGAAATGAAGGAAAGGAAACATTTAAACATGAGTATCTATGTGTCCTTCAGATCTTGAAGGATCCCTCAGAAGCAGCACAGGCTGCTGGCTCCAATGTCAGTGGGCTATGAACCTGTTTCAGTCAGAACTCTAAAGGAGCTCTCTAAGGTGCTCAACCCTATCCCCCAATAGGATCAGCACCTTGGATATCTCCTTTAATGATCAGCCTGGTTCTGTCAGAACCCAGAGGAGAGTCACCACCCAAATGACATCAGAGACGTCGGTCTCCACTGCTTAGAAGTAGGGATGTGTGAACTTGCCCCTGTCCGGGTTCTCCCGGCACCTGCCCAACCCCTGCCCCTGCTTGCTGGTCCCCAGACCGCACTTGAGCCCGTCCCGAGCTCAGTGAACAGCCCGTACTCACCCCAGCGCCTTGTTGAGCGCCACACTCCACAGTCATAATTTTTTGAGAAATAAAACAGCAATCACAAACATGGGCATTTTTGCGCATACGCAAATATGTGCATTCGCAAATATGCAAATATGTGTGTTTTTGCAATCACCATTTTATTTTTAAAAAAATGGCGACTGTGGCACTCGACGAGGCTGCCGGGGTGAGCGCAGGCCACTTGCCAAGCACAGGCAGGGGGCAGGCAGGGGCTCAGTGTGCGGGGCTCAGTTGTGGGCAGGGGGGTTCTGCCAGATTCCCGGGCAGAATCAGGCACCTGTGCCATCCCTACTTAGAAGATACTGTAGAGAAATTGCGTCACTGCACATTGCTATATGCAAATGGTCAAGAGCACTTTCATGAACAGTATTACTGAGCAGACCTTGTCCTCATGTTACACACTAAAAACAGCACGTGGGTCAATTATCAGTGTCAGCAATGGAGGGGCTGTAGCTCAGTGGTAGAGCATCTGCTTTGCATGCAGAAGGTCCCAGATTCAATCTCTGGCATCTCTAGATAGGGCAGGAAAAATTCCTGTCTGAAACCCTGGAGAGCTGCTGCCAATCAGTGTTGACTAGGGATGGCTGTGGCTGGGAAATCATGCCCTTTTTAAGCTCACTGGATTTCCCCAGAGCCGCACAGTGCTGCGGACCTTTTCCTGAAATTTGGGAACATTTCTCATTTTTTTCTCCTCTTAAGTTGAGGGTTATGAAAATTTAACTGCAATTTGCATAATTTGCACACATTTCTGCTGTATTTGCACAAATTGTTGCCGTAATATGCTTAATTTGCACAAATTGCACCCACAATTTGTGGGCGAATTTTGCACAAATTAAGCATATTATGGCTGCAATTTGAGCAACTGAAACAAAATATGCCCCAAATTTGTGCAAATTACTCAAATCTGTGTAGAAGTCGATTTAAGGAAGGGAAAAAAACCCCCTAAAATCTGTAAACTGGCCCAACTCAATCTGCTTCGGCAAGCGAGCCTATGTCTGGGGGGCAGAGCTCATGAAAGCTCAGCAAACCTCATCCCCTGGATGAATTCCTCTGATATCCCTAGTGTCAACAATTCTAGATGGACCAATCATCTGACTAAGCACAAGGCAGCTTCCTATGTTCCTAATGGAGCTTCCACTTATGTACAATTTGATAAATAAGTCAGATACGGTGGCCATCAACTTTTATAATAGTACCTGGAAGCTCAACTTAAAGATCTCCTTATTTCTTATACATCAAGCTGTTATCTACAGTCAGTCAACAGCAGACTCTTTAGTGCTGTAGATACCTTTCTTGGTAGCAACCTCCTCCACAAGTCTCAAAAACAGAATATGTTTTGATGATAATTTACCAAAGTTCACAAGGTTCTCCATATTTACGACAAAAGGAATGTGAGATTAAAGAAGAAGAAGAAGAAGAGACAGACAGACTCTTCAGGGCTTTGAGTGTTTTGCTTTAAAAAGTCAGAGTTTGAATATATGTTAGTGAAGAGTTGTGGTTCTTTTTTCTGACAAGCTCCTCATCTTTAAAAGCTAAATGGTGGGCAGGTACATCGTGGTCCTCTCCATGCTGGGAACAGCTGGTATATACTGAATCGAGCTTGTGCAGATGGGTGAGAATTTTATTTCAGTTCATTTTTGGCAAGAATTTACCAAAATTCACAAAGTTCTTCATATTTGGGAGAGAACGAACTTGAGATTTTAAAAACCTAATGTGAGAGGAAGCAAAACAGACAGATTCACCCATCCCTAAATATTCCCATAATGGATTTATAGATATAGATATATACATATAATGCTCAAGTGCAGGTAGGGGTGTACAAACCCCACTCACCTTCATCCGCTGGGAGGTCCACGGGGGGGGAGGCGATTCAGTCCTCCCCCCAGAATCCTCCCTGGCTGCCTCCGCTCCACGGTGTGTCTCTGGACTTCCAGCCACAGCTGGTCTACGGACGCAAATGGCATCTGGCATAGCGGACGCCATCTGCGTGCCACCCTTTGGCCCGTGATAGGCTACCCTAAATCTTTACATAGCCTATCATGGCAAAAGGGAGGCACACAAATTGTGTAGTGGACGCCATTTGTGTGCCTCCCTTTTGCCATGATAGGCTACGTAAAGATTTACGTAGCCTATCATGGCAAAAGGGAAGGGCGCAAATGGTGTCCTCTATGCCGGACGCCATTTTGCATCTGCACAGGGGTAGCGGCCGGACCTGGCCGGACCCAGACCCAGTGGTGCCAGGTAGGATCCATCCGGGTCGGACTTCGTGGGATGGCAGGGTGGGGTGGTCTGTTCCGCCATAGGGTTGCACGAAAGTCACTTACCTGGTCTCGCACCTTGCTTGGCAGTGGGGGGGAGGTGCTTCGCTGCTCCCCCCGAAGTTCAAGCCAGGGGGGGAGGCTTCCCGCCTCGCCTGGCCGAAATTCAGGCTGGGGAGGAGGCGCCTCGCCTCGCCCGGCCGCGAAATAAAAAGTAAAAAAAAAAACGCCCCCGTGATAGGCTACGTGACGATTTACGTAGCCTATCACGGCTGACTTTGCAAATCTAGCTGTGATAGGCTACGTTAATCGTCATGTAGCCTATCACGGGGGCGTGTTGTTGTTTTTTTACTTTTCTTGGAATGGCAGCGGTGGCAGCCAGTCAAAAGACCGGCTGCCGCCCCCGCCCCTGACGAAGACCTGCCGAACTGCCGCCGGGACCAGCCGCTGGGAGGGACATTCGGGAAAGGTACGTCCCATTCTGGGGGGGGCGGGGGGTGGAGAATTTCTCCCCGAAACTACTTCGGGGGGCCGAATACGTTGGCACTCGGCCCGCTGAAGTTTCGGGGAGAAATTCTCCCCCATCCCTATTCCGCCATGAACTTGGGGGGGGGGGCAGATTCTAAGAACCCGGCCTCATTTGAGTCTGTGGCGGAACACAAGCAATGTTTGTGTTCACCCAAATTCTCTGAACATTGGCTCCCTGCTCATCTCTTCTTGTGGTTGTGATCCCTGTTTTGCACAAACGGGAAAATTGCACAAAACAAATGTGATTGAATGTGAAAATTGTGCAAAAAAATCTCAATTTTCAGAAAATTTTCAAAGTTGTGCACATTTCCCCCATAGCCATCTGAAATGGCACATTTTTAAAGTTGCACAATTGCAAACCTTTTTTTCATCAAAATTTCTGTATTTTCTGAATGTGAGCACATGTTCGAAAATTTGCAAACATCTTCAGACAACAAGTTCTCCTGCTAGCGCTCATGTTCCGGATTGCAAATGGGGTATGCTCACATGTTTTGTGAACAGAAATGAATTTTTTGTAAATCCCTACTCAAGTGGTTTGTTATTATTATTTATTTATTTATTAAAAATTGTTACTTCCCTAAGCTTTAGGGGATAGAGTAGATTAAAAATGAAATAGGCCAGTCTGTGTCTCTTATGCATGGCCTGAAGGCTAAGGGTAGACAAATATTGACCTGGATTTGGGGTGGCCAAATCTGTCAATTTCAATTTCTGTTGGATTCTCAGTTTCCAAACTCAGTTTATTTCATCAATTTCTGCATGAAAAGTCATATGCATACATCTGTATGCACATTTCTCCTAATAAATGCATTTTAGATACATTTTTGCCTAATATATGCTTTTTTGCAAGCAATGTCCTGTAATATAATACATTTTTGTATATTACTTTCATGCTTGCTAGGTGGAAGATGCAATCTTACAATCAATCAATCAATCAATCAATCAAATAAATAAATATATGCATTTTTGTGTGCATCTTCACCTAATATACACACACACACAATTGGAGAATGGCATTGCAAGATTCAGAGAAGTGTGAATACTGAAGGATAACAGCATTTCAGTTCATGTACTGATTTGGGAAGTGTGAATTAATTTCTCTCCCATCCCCACTGGGATTGATATCATTTTGTCACATGCATCATTTGCCACATTACATAAATAACCTAGGCTTATTACATAAATATTACATAAATAACCTGGGGAGAGTAATGTTCACCAGTTTGCTAATGGAAACATTTGCTATCTAAAAGTTAATGTGTGAAGATGCTTTCTTGAACTTCGAGATGTTTATGTACTAGGTGCTTGCTCCTGCTCCAGCTGGACTGTCCCCTCTGCACCACCAGCACTACCATCATGGAGCCATCTACTACCAACCAGGGTGGCCATGTCTCCTACTTTGCAGAGGGTAGTCCTCTATTTGAAGGGCTGTCCAGTCCAGGTCCAGTTTTAAGATAAAGAACCATAAAAAGGGAGAGCAGGGGGCCTTGAAGTTGCCCATCAACAGTCAGGACCTGGACAGAGGACTCAGCGGCCACATTAGTCACCTGGTCACAGCCTTCTCCACTATGGCGATATGTATTATATTTATATTTATATTATAGCAATGATCTCTATATTTGCATCTATGCATATAAATTAGCATGTGCCAAATTTATGCAAATCACTGTCCTTTTTTTTGGTGATGCATTCCCTCTTCCTTGGTGCTATGAATGTGGCCACTCTACAACCAACTGTCCTGTAGGACGGAATCCAGGGGAGAGACAGTGGCAGGCAAAGACAACAATAGGTGCTTATTCCTGCTGCAACTGGACTGTCTCTTCCCCTACTGCAGGACCATCTACCACCCACCAACTGCCCCGTGGGAAGGAATCCAGGGGAGAGATGGAAGCAGACAAAGGGAACAATAGTTGCTTACTCCTGCTGCAGCTGGGAGTCACTTTCCCATTATGGTTTTTTGTTGCATTGTGTTTTGTTTTATTGTATCCATGTAAGTTATAAATGTTGTGAGCCACTTTGAGGATGACACTAAAAAACAGGATACAAATCTAAAACACAAATCAGTCAGTAAATCCCACTGTTCACCAAGTTGACTGAAACCTGCTTTTGGTTACACTCATAAAAATGTATGTTATCATATGGGTATATTGAGCCTACACCCAGAATAGAGAGGTGGCTATTGGGTAAAGTAGGGCCACAACTTTATTAACAGTCACATAAAGAGATCTGCAACACAAACTAACAACTGTGCAGGAACTGCTCAGGCAGGAGCTGCCTCATGCTAGCCTGCCTAGTCAAGGGTGAGCCCAGCCCAGCTCAGCCCGGCCCTGAGCTGGTAACAATGCACTGCCTGCTTCCCCTCTATCTGGCCATACCTTTAGGGCAGGAAGCCCTATTCAGCAAGCCACAGGACCCTTTAATTCTGTGATCTGGCAAGTCCCAGGAAGGTTCCTTTCTCCACCCCCAGGTCAGGAGTGAGTGGAAATTTACCAGGCATAGGGATGTATGAAACACTTACCTGGTTTTGTCCAGGGACATCCGCGGTGCAGGGGAGGCACTCCGTCCCTCCCCCCAAAATCCTCGATGGAGGGGGAGGCGATCCATTCCTCCCCCCTGGAATCCTGCCCGGCCAGCTCCGCTCTGTGGCCAGGCTGCGGAGCCGCTGGCCAGGCCAACCTGCAGAGCCACCAGCCAGGCCAACCCCCAGCGGGGCCTCCAGCTGCTTCCAGGCTGCTGCGGACACAAATGGCGTCCTAAGTAGGGGATGCCATTTGCGTCCCCTATGGTAGCCCGGGATAGGCTACGTACATATTTACATAGCCTATCATGGCTAAAGCAGGGACGCCCTACGCCATTTGTGTTCCCATTTTCTCCATGATAGGCTACATAAAGTTTTACGTAGCCTATCATGGGCTACCATAGGGATGCCATTTGCATCCGCAGCAGCCCGGCAGCGGCTGGAGCTGCTGCCACCGGAGCTGAAGCCGCCACCAGAGCCACCGCCAGGTAGGCTCCGTTCTGGGGGGCTTTCGCAGGGTGGTTGGGCAGGTTGCTCCGTTCCGCCATGGATTCCAGGGGGCCGAATTCACTGGAATTCGGCCCCCCGGGATCCGTGGTGGAATTCTCTAACATCCCTAACCAGGCGCCATGTTTAAAACCCATTCAGAATATTCTCCCAAGCTGGCTAATACAATACTTTTACTAGCTTTTCTCCATGCTTTCCAACTTGATGTCTAGGGCTGCAGTCCTAAACTAGGACAGGCCAGGCCAGGCCAGGACAGGCCAGGACAGGACAGGACAGAAAGCTGCCTTATAGTGAGTCAGACGCTTGGTCCATCTAGCCCAGTGTTGTTGACACGGACTGGTGGCGGTTCCCCAGGGTTTCAGGTAGAGGTATTTCCAGCCCTACCACCTGGAGAAGCAGGTGACCTTCTGCACAGAAAGCACTAGGGAGTAAGCCCCTCAAAATATAGATGAACTTTCTTCTATATAAACTTGACAATGATTGTGCTGCAAGTGTTTTCACAGAACATTTCTAGAGTCCCATGCCATTGAAAAGTGATGTCATTTGCCAGCAGAAACCAACTTTGCCCGTCTGCTCCCACCCAATATCCTTGAACCAAAATTACTAGATGAATGCTGGTAACAGTTAGTGCTTATACCACCTACAGCAGGGTTGGGGAACCTCCAGACTGCAGTCCAAAGGTGGACCACAGTGCCATTTTATACAGACCTCTGCACCTTCTTCAAACTGTGCCCGTCTTTGCCATTCCAGCAGCAATGCAACACAGAGTGGCCAAGGTTGCAACTGCAGTGGGAGAGCTGTGCCATGGCTGGGGAGCGGGAGTGCTTCTCCTCTCCCATCATCTTCCTCAACTGTTCCCTCTTTGGCTACCAGTGTCAAAAGACACTGGCTGGAAGGCATGCATACACACTAGCTCAGAAGCCCATGCATAGAGTGCAGAAGCCTGTGTCATAAAGAACTGCTCTAGTCCCCATGCTCAGGAACCTGAGCCAGCCAGATTTTTAAAAAAAATATAAGAACCTTTGGTCTGATTCTTTTTTTAAAGAGAATTTCATGTTGATTCCCCACCACCACCACCAAAAACAAACTGCACATAGACAGGATGGTCTTTGCACCTGTCACATGCGAAATTGACATGGACCCATTTCAGACCATTCCATCCATCTCTATGTCAGATGTATATTGATTGGATGAGGAAGTGGAGCCTAGGGATGGGGGAGAATTTCTCCCCGAAACTTCGGGGAGGCGAGTGCCAACGTATTCGGCCCCCCGAAGTAGTTTCGGGGAGAAATTCTCCCCATAGGGAGCCGCCATTCGCGTAAAGTTTACGTAGACTACGGCGAAAATAAGGGCAACGCTATTTGCATTGCCCTTATTTTCGCCGTAGTCTACGTAAAGATTTACGTAGACTACAGCGACCAAATAAGGAACGCGAATGGCGGCTCCCTATGGGGGCCGCCAGTTGCGTACGCGTTTTTTTTTTTAAGTCACCCGTGATAGGCTACGTGACGATTAACGTAGCCTATCACAGCTGACTTTGCAGATCTAGCCGTGATAGGCTACGTTAATCGTCACGTAGCCTATCATGGGGGCGTTTTGGTTTTTTTTTTACTTTTTATTTCGCGGCCGGGCGAGGCGCCTCCTCCCCGGCCTGAATTTCGGCCGGGCGAGGCGGGAAGCTTCCCCCCCGGCCTGAATTTTGGCCGGGCGAGGAGGGAAGCCTCCCCTCCCCGACCTGAACTTCGGGGGGAGCAGCGAAGCGCCTCCCCCCCACCGCGAAGCAAGCTGCGAGACCAGGTAAGTGGCTTTCGTGCACCCCTAGTGGAGCCTGTGTGAGTTAACTGAAAGTAACTGAAAAATGACGTTTTTTAGACACGCATAAACCAGATAAAGAAATTCCTCAAAAACAGATTGTATGAAGCAATAATTTGGAATGCGATTTGTTATTTATTCGTTCAGTCGCTTCCGACTCTTCGTGACTTCATGGACCAGCCCGCGCCAGAGCTTCCTGTCAGCCATCGCCACCCCCAGGTCCCCCAAGTTCGAGTCCGTCACCTCCAGAATATCATCCATCCATCTTGCCCTTGGTCGGCCCCTCTTCCTTTTGCCTTCCACTTTCCCTAGCATCAGCATCTTCTCCAGGGTATCCTGTCTTCTCATTATGTGGCCAAAGTACTTCAGTTTTGCCTTTAATATCCTTCCCTCAAGTGAGCAGTCTGGCTTGATTTCCTGGAATATGGACTGGTTTGATCTTCTTGCAGTCCAAGGCACTCTCAGAATATATGTGATAGATATTACCTAAGTGGGACATCAGCATTTTAAAAAAATTGGGCCAGAACTAAACCAAAACCACCATGTTTGAAAAACGCCATTTCAGTTACTACATTTGCATCTTTCTGCTTCCGAAGATTGGTTTGGGAGGTTAAGCTGGCATCTGAACTTGGGCCACGTAATTGTGTCTTGAATATGCATATTCATTCCAATATTTCAGTTTTCAAGGGAACTATTGTATTAAACACACACACACACACCACTAGTTAAACCAAATGTGTCACTTTGCCCAGCCAAAAATGGTATCCTCCCCCCCTGCCCGGTAGATGTTGGGGGGTATAATAATGGGGTCAAGTAACACAGACAGAGCAGCCTCCTTGTACAAACATACTACCTATTCACACATCCACACACTATTTCACCTTTTCATCCACACAGCCCTAGCTGTTAGTGCAATCCAGCCATGGGGTTATGAAGGAAAAGCTATGTTCCTTTTTCACAAGTTTGCGCTGAGGAGAAGCAAAGTGCAATGTGTTAAATACAATCACGTTCTCTTTTGCTTCTGCACCCATGATGTTGATGCTTCCAAGCTGCTGGAGGAACCAAATCTACTGTATATTAAACACATACTTATTGGCTGCGCATACAGAAACACACACCCGACCTTCCTGTTCTTGCTGTGGATTGTATTAGGAAGTGCAGTTGAGCGTGAAATGGCTCTTTTTGACACCTTCGGCTCAAATGTGCCCTGCATGAGACTGTCTTTGTTAGGGTCTGCACATGCTTGTATAGCTGGCAAGTGTCAGGATATGTGTTGTGAGAGCTGTCAGAGAGCACATGGATTAACTTGAAATAAGAGCCCCAAAGTCCTTTCCTTTCCTTACAGTAGTATATGCTGTATAGTGGAAGCCATTTTGTACTAGCTGATGTGAGCTTTAGATATCTGATAATGAAAGGCACGACTCTCTAAAGACGTGCAGGGAAATATTAGGGGAAATATGACCCCTCTTTTATTTCAAAGTCAGGGATGTCACAGAAATCCACTGCGGATTCAAATGAGGCCGGATTCTTTGGAATCGCAGCGGATCAGGACCACTTACCTCCACTCCAGGAGGACTGGAGGCGGAACGGCACTGGGCTGCTTCTTCCAGCCAGAGCCGTTCACCTCCTCCCTGCCCCTGCCGATTGCCATGTCTTAAAACAAAAAAAGGGCGATCGGGAGGATGTGCCCATAGACTTATATGCAAATAGAGTCATGAATCTTGTGTATAAGTCTATGTGTCCATAGGCTTATACACAAGATTCACGGCTCTATTTTGCATATAAGTCTATGGGCACATGCAATCAGCGGGGGCGGGGGACACACATTAAAACTGGCAACTTCTGCGTTGTTGTTGTTGTTGTTTAATGCAGATTAGTGTGGCAATAGGACACAACAGACTGATGAATGCACATAAGAGAAACTAGCATGGACCAGAAATAGGCGGATCTATCCTCTCCTAGTGATGGGTAAGGGATATGTGACCAGCAAAGCTCAAGCTCATCAAACACACCGATTTCCACCACAAGGCTCATTTCAATTGAAGTATGTTAACAGAGTGCAAGGGATTTTTTTAATGTCCTTTTTTGAAATCTACATAACTTTCAAAACAGTTTTTTGGTGTGCAAATAGGATTGCAAGCTTGTAAATCTGCAGATTTCCAATCACAAATTAGCTTCTGTTGTTGGGTGGTATAGAAATGTAATAAACAAATAAACAGATCAATAAATAATTATATCCGGTCCACATTTGGTTCCAGGAGATGCAAATAGGGATGTTGCAGGCACCCGACTGGGTCCAGGAGTCTGTTGGACTCCCTCCTGCTCGTCCCCCCAATCCTGAGCCATGCAAGTGGCCGGGACTTACCAGACCTGTCCACTTGTGCCTGGCAGCCACCTGTCCTCCATGCAAGCCACCATTTTTATGGAAGATGGGGGCTCTAGATTTTCTTATAGCTAGTGTTGCGCACAACAGCAGCCATGAAGGGCCATTTCCACCCTTTTCATAAAACTAATGTTGTGGAAATGGCCCTTTATGACTGCTGTTGTGTGCAACCTTAGATATACAAAAATCGAGAACCCCCATCTTCCGTAAAAAATGGCGGGTTGCATGGCATGGCGGGCGGCTGCAGGGTGCTCCTGGACCGCTCAACGAGCCCTCCAGGGGCTTGCGTGGCCTAGCTCACATGGGTGAGCAGCAGTGGCGGCTCCTCAAGAGCCCAGAAACCATGGACTCAGGCGAGTCCATCCATCTCTAGGTGCAAATTGGGTAAAGTTTGTATAAATTTATGGAGCCAACAAAGGTCTTCCACATCTGTAGTTATGGGTAAATCAGGCCTTCTCTACCCAAGGCTTTTATTGTGCACTCATGATTGGTCACCCATGGTTTTTTACAGGTCCTTTACATGACATCGTCAACTACTAGGGCCCCTTCTGTGCTTTCTGGCCATTATAGCAGCTTTATTCTCAACAGGGAAAATGTGATAAGAAATTTTATTGTGCTCTGAAGCACTCCAACAGCTGGTGAATTTTCGGTGAATTTCTGGAATCCCACTATATTACAGCTGTTCCACAGTGCCATCTAGTGGCCATATAATGAAACATATGGAACTTTCCCAGAAAGAAACCCCCCAGAAAAAACCATGTGTAAAGGAGACTGTCTTAATCCCGTAAGGAATCCAGAAGTAGAAGCCCTGGTAAGGGTGCAGGATTTTAGACTCATGTAGAGAAACCCTAAGAAGTAGCCAAACTCTGGAGAGAACAAGAGTAAGTCACAGCTGTACTGGCTGACTGGTAGAAGGGGCAGCACAGAAAATTCTAGCTTCTTCATCAGCCAGGGGGATTGGGTTGGGTGAGGCTAAATCAAGCATAAATCTGGTGTGTGTTGAACCCTTTACATATATTACGTTTTAAGAATAATGTGCAGAGATGGTCTGTATCCACAAAAAGACTCAGGGAAAGGAAGATCAAAAAGGGGAAGAATGGATATAGCAACAGCGTTTGGCAAATGCATTCCACAAGTTTTTGCAAGCCCACCCTTGTCCTCATCAGAACTAAACTGAAGCTTCTTTAAGGTTCAGATGCTGCAACTATCCATACAAGAAGCAGCAATATGAATACCCATGTCTGAGGACAAAATATGAGACCTCTCTTTTAGATATCAAACTGCAGGGGGAAAATCTATTTATTTATTTCATTTTATAGCACTCAATAGCTGAAGCTCTCTGGGTGGTTCACAAAAATTAAAACCACAAAGCACAGCATTAAACAATATAAAATATGAAAGCTTAAACCAAAATATAACAGTACAACCAGAATAAAACCTAGCAGCATGCAGAGATTTAAAATGCAGATTTCAAACACCAAAGCTAAAAGACTTGGAAGCTAAAATGGAAAATACTGGGAAATTAAAATGTCTTCACCTGGCACTGGAAGGAGTATGTAGATGCTAGGCAAACCTCCCTAGGGAGCTTCTTCCACAGCCAGGGTGCCACAGCAGAAAAGGCCCTCTTCCTGGTAGCCACCCACCTCATTTCCTTTGGCAGGGGCTCATGGAGAAAGACCACTGAGGATGATCTTAGGGTCCAGGCAGGCACATATGGGAGGAGGCAATCTTTCAGATAACCTGGCCTCAAGCCGTTAAGGGCTTTGAATGTTAATACCAGCACTTTGAATCAGGCCGATAAATGGACTGGCAGCCAGTGCAGCTGGAAAAGTACTGGCACTATGTGATCTTGTTGGCCAGTCCCTGTTAACAATCCTGCTGCCCTATTCTGAACTAGCTGAAGTTTCCAGACCTTTTTCAAAGACAGTTCCACATATAATGCATTGCAGCAATCCAGATGAGAGGTTATCACAGCATGGATAACTGTAGCTAGGCTATCTCTGTCCAGATAAGGGTGAAGTTGGTATACCAGCCAAGCTGATAAAAAGTGGTATTTTTATAAAACCCCTACATGTATAACATAAAGGGAAATCTTCTTACCTTTAAAGCCTTATGTGGTCTAGGTCTAAGGTACCTTAGGGAGTTCCTTCTCCCCTACATCCCAGTCTGCCACCTAAGGTCCTCTGAGGGCTCTCTGCTGCAGCTCCCTAATGCAAGATTAGCAGCCAACCACAAGAGGACATTTTCCTTTGCTGCCCCTCAGTTGTGGAATGACCTGCTGGTTGAAATGAGCTTGCAGACCTCTTTGAAGGTCTTTAAGCAGGAATTACATACTCTGTTATTCCAGCAGGCCGTCCCTTTTTAGAACTCCTGTTCCTTTTGCTGACTCTTATATACTGTTTTTAAGATGTGTTTTTATTGTTGGATTTTTGTTAAATTGTTTTTAGTTTAAAGTTATTTTTAGTTATATGTTGTTTGTATATATTGTCCATAAGCTTTTAGGTAAATGGCTTTTAAACCGCCCAGAGAGCTTTGGCTATGGGGCGGTATAGAAATGTAATTAATTAATTAATTAATTAATAGTATTAAATTGTTAGAACTTGGCATCTCTCCTCTCAAAGCTGCACTCATGGGGGCAAGAGGGGGGGCAAAAAGGTTCAAGAAAATTAGGAAAGGCAGTGGAAACATTTGCAGATGGAGGAAATGGTTGCTGGTAAATGTTATTATTAGCCCAGAGACGCGAGGAGCAGGAGGCTGCAGCCTTACCAAATCTTGGCAGGCACATGAGGGAACCAAAAGGGAGCATTCAGGCTCCTGAAGTCTGCTCCAAATGTCAATCTAACATTTGCAGAACTACGTGGAACTGTTTTGAGAAGAAATCTCAGATGAGAAGGTCAAAGCTGGAAAAGTTGCTCAAAGTCACCAAGTCTAATAGGAAGAGAAGCATGAGGGCTCAAGCTAAAATTGTGCTTCGAAAATCTGTGCCTTCTTCCAAAGCTGCAGGGTGTGTATATGTAACTGTGTTTTACTGCACAGCAGACTTTGTATTTAAGATGCAAGAAATGGAACTTCAATTCATGTCAACTGTGATGCACACTGTGATGCAGCGGCAGGTTAGGTGGTCGCTTTTTTTCCCCCGGTTCCACCTTAAGATTTGCCATGTGAAGGCCTCCGACAACCTGCAAGCAGATGCTCTTTCTCATAAGCCGGACCTCCAGCCAGGGGGTGAGGGAAATCCCCCCCCCCGATTCTTCCCCCCCAGAGCCTGGCAGCAGCTGCATAACCTCACTCTTGGGAGGAGCTTATTCACTCTGAACAGGCTCAGGATGCTTTTGTCCGCACAAAAGTGGAGGAATTGGGGCTAGCCTCTGCCCCCCCCCACTCTACCCCCTTCTTTCCACAAGGTGGCCTGCTTTACCATTCCGGCCAGGTCTATGTGCCTTCTAGACCCCTCCGCAAGAAGGCATCAGTGCCACGACTCCCCCACTGCTGGGCATTTTGGCTTCGCCAAGACCCTGCACGGAGTGACGCAGGATTTTTGGTGGCCTCGTGTGTGTCGGGACGTCAAGTCCTATGTCGCCTCCTGCCCAACCTGCCAGCAGGTGAAGGCCCCCTCAGGCAAGCCCACAAGCTTGCTTCACCCCCTGCCTACCCCCTCAGGACCTTGGAAACTGCTCTCCCTTGACTTCCTCACTGATTTGCCTCCCTCACACGGTAAGACCACCATTCTGGTGGTGGTGGTGGATTTGTTTTCTAAGATGGCCCATTTCATCCCCTGCTCTGGGTTGCCCACAGCCAGGGAGACGGCGAAGCTTTTTTTGGCACATGTTTTCCGGCTCCATGGATGGCCCGAGGGTCTCTTTTTGGATAGAGGGGACCAATTCACTGCCCATTTCTGGAGGAGCTACTTGGGCTTCTCCATGTGATGCTCCATCTTTCCTCCGCCCACCATCCACAGACGGACAGTCAAACCAAGCGCACCAATGTGACTCTGGAGCAATATTTGCACTGTGTTATGTCAATTAACAGCAAGATGATTGGTTTTCCTTGCTGCCTCTCTCAGAATTTGCTTATAACAATGCCTGCCATGCTTCCACCCTCCAGACTCCTTTTTTTGCCAATTTTGGTTACCACCCCAAGGCTTTCCCGTCCACCTGAGCTCCCTCTTCGGTGCTGGCGGCCCATGACTTTTTAGAGGAGTTGCAAGTGGTGCACCACCTCTTACGGGACTCCCTCGAGCAAGCCAAGGCAGCCTACGAGGCCTCTGCGGACTGACAGCGCCAGCCGGGTCCATCTCTGTAACTGGGGGACTGGGTTTGGTTGTCCACCCAATACCTCCCCTCTCACTCGCCCGCAAGGAAGCTTGCGCCTCGCCGCACGGCACCTTTCCAAATTATGGCCCAGATTAACCCTGTTGCTTTTCGGCTGGCTCTCCCCCCCTCCATGAAGATCCATCCTGTTTTTCATTGCTCCTTGCTGTCCCCCCTGGTTTCTGGTGACCCTCAGCGCTCGGCTGGCTCCCCCCCACCACCAGTGCTGATGGAGGGGGAGGAGGAGTTGGAAGTCATGGAGATTCTGGACTCCTGCCTTTCTCGTGGCCGCCTGCAATATCTGGTGGACTGGAAGGCATATGGGCCAGATGAGCGATCCTGGGAACCCGCGGAAAATGTGCATGTTTCGTTGCTGCTGAGGCGCTTCCACCAGCTGTACCCCCACAAACCTGGGGCCCCAGGGGAGGAGCATGGGGGGGCTCATGGGAGCGGGGATGATGTCAGGGTGAAAACTGAGCCCATAGAGCCCCAGAGCAGTTTTGATTCTGAGGAGGATCAGCAATCCGTGGGAGAGGAGCCAGCTCATCCCTCACAGGCACAGCAGCTGGCAGAGATTCCTCCTGCCGGCATTCCTGGGAGAGATAGTGACCCTGGCAGTGAGAGAGCACTGGAGGGGGACTTGCTGGATGCTCAGCGCAGATGCAGGGAGTGACAACAGATGGAGGGCACCGAAAGGAGGTGTAGCGCTCGTTTGGCACACAAACAACGGTCGCGTCCCAAGGACCCAAGGGAAAGAGGGAGGATCTCTCCCTAGCCCATAAGTTCAGAGTCTTCCTGTGGTTCCCCTTCAAACAGGGACCAACTACCTTACCTGGAGCTTAGGCTACTGTTAGGAGTGCATGAAAGCCACTTACCTGGTCTCGCAGCTTGTTCGCGGTGGGGGGGAGGCGCTTTGCTGCTCCCCCCAAAGTTCAGGCTGGGGGGGGAGGCTTCCCGCCTCGCCCGGCCGAAATTCAGGCCGGGGAGGAGGCGCCTCGCCTCGCCCAGCCGCGAAATAAAAAGTTTTAAAAAAAACGCCCCCGTGATAGGCTACGTGACGATTAACGTAGCCTATCACGGCTCACTTTGCAGATCTAGCCGTGATAGGCTACGTTAATCGTCACGTAGCCTATCACGGGGGCGTTTTTTTTTTTTTTTTACTTTTATTGGAATGGCGGCGGTGGCAGCCGGTCGAAAGACCGGCTGCCGCCCCCGCCCCTGACGAAGACCTGACGAACCGCCGCCGGGACCCGCCGCCAGGAGGGACATTCGGGGAAGGTAAGTCCCGTCCCAGGGGGGGCGCGGGGGGCAGGGGGGATGCGGAGAATTTCTCCCCGGAACTACTTCGGGGGGCCGAACACGTTGGCACTCGGCCCCCCGAAGTTTCGGGGAGAAATTCTCCCCCATCCCTAGCTACTCTGCTATCTGTTCCCAGTGCAGTTCCTTGCTTAGTCACTAGTGATTAGTATCTGAAAGAGTCATAAAGTAATAACGGAATAAAGCCTCGGAAAGAATCCTCGTCATCTCTGTCCTGAGTTGCCTATTGGGGGGGACTGCAAGAGGCAGCTAGGGCGCTCTTGACAAACAGCACCCTCCCTCCCATGTTCCTCAGCAACTGGGGTACATAGTCTCGCTGCCTCTGGTTATGGAAGTAGTACACAGCCATAAAGACTAGTAGCCATTGATAGCCTTCTCCTCCATGAATTTGTCCAATCCCCTTTTAAAACCATCCATATTGGTGTAGGGATGGTGGAGAACTTCTCCCCGAATCTTCAGGGGGCCGAGCGCCAATGCATTCGGCCCCCCGAAATTGATGGTGAAATTCTCCGCCACACCCCCCACACCCCCCCCCGAGACGGGACTTACCTCTGGCGAATGTCCCTCCCGGCGGCGGGTCCCAGCGGCAGTTCGGCGGCAGTTCGTCACGGGCGGGGGCGGCGGCCGGTCTCCCGACCGGCTGCTGCAGCCGCCATTGCAAAAAAAAAAAACTAAAGTAAAAAAAACACACACACCCGTGCATAGGCTACGTAACGATTTACGTAGCCTATCACGGCTAGATTTCCAAAGTCAGCCGTGATAGGCTACGTAAATCGTCACATAGCCTATCACGGGTGACTTTGAAGAGAAAAAAAACGCGTGTATGCAAATGGCAGCGGCCCATGGGCACCGCCATTTGCGTTCCTTATTTTGGCACGTCTAGTCTACGTAAAGATTTACATAGACTACGGCGAAAATAAGGGCACGCTATTTGCGTTGCCCTTATTTTCGCCGTAGTCTACGTAAACCTTTATGTAGACTAGACGTGCCAAAATAAGGAACGCAAATGGCGGCGCCCATGGGCCGCCGCCATTTGCGTACGCACTTTTTTTTTTTTTCAAAGTCACCCGTGATAGGCTACATGACGATTTACATAGCCTATCACGGCTGACTTTGGAAATCTAGCCGTGATAGGCTACGTAAATCGTCACGTAGCCTATCACGGGGTCTTTTTTTTTTTTTTTACTTTTTGTTTTGCGGCCAGGGCGACGGGGCGCTTCTCCCCGGCCTGAATTTTGGCCGGGCGAGGTGGGAAGCCTCCCCCCCTTCGCCTGAACTTCGGGGGGAAAAGCAAAGCACTTCCCCCCCACCGCAAAGCCAAGCTGCAAAAAGGTAAGTGACTTTCGTACATCCCTATATTGGTGGCCATCACTACATTTTGTGGGAGTTCCACAGTTAAACTATGAGCTGTGTAAAGAAGTACTTTTATCTGTCATGAATCTCCCACCGATCAGCTTCATGGGAAGACCCCAGGTTCCAGTATTATGAGAGAGGGAGAAACATGTCTCCCTATCTACTTTCTCCACACCATGCATAATTGTATACACCACTATTACGTCTCTCCTCAGTCGCCTTTTCTCTAAGCTAAACAATCCCAGATGTTGTATCCTTCCCTCACTGGGAAGCTGCTCCATCCCCTTGATCATTTTAGTTGCCCTTTTCTGCACTTTTTCCAACTCTACAATATTCTTTTTAGGTGCAATGATGAGAAGTGTTCACAGTATTCCGGGGTGGTCACACCATAGATTTGTATAAGGGCAGTATGATATTGGCAGCTTTATTTTCATTTCCTTTCCTAATTGTGCCTAGTATGGAATTTGCTTTTTTCACAGCAGCCACACACTGGGTCAACATTTTCATTGGGCTGTCCACCATAACCCCAAGATCCCTTTCTCGGACAGTCATGGCTAGCTCAGATCCCATCAGCTTATATGCAACATTGGGATTCCCCCCCCCTCCCAAACATGCATCGCTTTACACTTCCTTATGCTGAACCTCATTTGCCATTTTGACACCCATTCTCCCAGTTTGGAGAGATCCTTTTGGAGCTCTTCACAATCCCTTTTTGTTTTAACCACCCTAAATAAGTTGGTGCCATCAGCAAACTTGGCCACTTCACTGCTCACTCCTAATTCCAAATCATTTATGAACAGGTTGAAAAGCATTGGTCCTAATACAGATCCCTGTGGGACCCCACTATTTATATCCCTCCATTAGAACTTGCCTTTTATTCCTGCTTTCTGTTCTTTAACCAGTTACTGATCCATAAGAAGACCTCTCCTCTTATTCCAAGTCTGCTAAGTTTGCTCAGAGGTCTTTGAGTGACTTTGTCAAAAGGGTTTTGGAAGTCCAAGTAAACAATGTCTACTAGATCACCCCTGTCCACCTGTTTATTGACACTTCAAAGACATCTAAAAGGTTAGTGAGACAAGGCTTACGTTTGTGAAAGCCATGTTGATTCTTTTTCACCAAGGCTTCCCCTACTGAATTGCCAAGGTTTCAAGGAAACATGATGTAGTAGTAATGGGGGACTTAAATTTCCCTGATATTTGTTGGGAGACTATTTTTTAAAAAATATGGACCCTCCAAGAAATTCCTGACTTGTGTTGCTGATAACTTCCTCCTACAGAAAGTGGAGGAAGGAACTAGAGGATCGGCTATCCTTGACTTGATCCTAACCAACAGAGATGACTTTGTGGATAAAGGAACAGTTACGGGAACTCTGGGGGAAAGTGACCATGTTATACTTGAGTTCTTGGTTCTAAAGGAAGCAAAAGCCGAGTGTAGCCAAACGCGTACCATGGATTTTAGGAAAACCAATTTTAATAAACTCAGAACAATGATCAGTAAGGTCCCAAGGCAAGTGACTCTAATGAGAAAAGGAGCCCAAGATGGGTGGGAGGTGTGTTTTTTTAAAAAGAACATTCTAAAGGCAAAATTACAAACCATTCCAACAAGAAAAAAAGGTGGAAGACAACAGAAGAAGCCAATGAGGCTTCACAAAAAGCTTAGGGATGACCTGAAAATGAAAAAGAACACATATTGGAAGTGGAAGGAAGGCCAAGATACAAAGGAAGATAACAGGCAGGTAGCACAGAATTGCAGGGATGGCCAGGAAGGCTAAAGCTGGGAACGAGCTGGTGTTAGTGAGGGAGGCTAAAAGCAACAAAAAGGCTTTCTTCAGAGACATGCATAGTAAAAGACAGAGGAAAGAAATGGTGGTTCAACTATTAAGTAAGGATGGCAAAATGATAACAGAGGACAAAGAAAAGACAGAAGTGCTCAATTCCTACTTTGGCTCAGTCTTCTCCCAAAAGAGGGTCTATGACCTCCCTGCCAAAGGCGAAGTACAGGTTGAAGGGGCAGGATTGCAGCTTGAGACTGACAGGCATATGGTCAAGGAACACCTAATGTCTTTGAATGAGTTTGCCAGACGAATTGCATCTTAGAGTAGTAAAGAAACTGGCAGAAGAGCTCTCAGAACCACTGTCTGTTATCTTTGAGAAATAATGGAGGACGGGTGAAGTGCCAGATGGGAGGAGGGCTAATGTTGTCCCTATCTTCAAAAAGGGAAAAAAGGAGGAACCGGGGAACTACCAAGCAACCAGTCTGACATCAATCCCTGGGAAAATTCTGGAGCAGATTATAAAGCAATCCATCTGTAAGCACCTTGAAAACAATGCAGTGATTACGCGAAGCCAACATGGATTTGTCAAGAATAGGGATGGCGCAAGCATCTGGTTGGGGCTTGAAGCCCAGTGAGAAGTTGCCGGTTCCTCCCCCCACCCCCGGGATGCCAGTTTGTGGATCTGAGCTCTTGCCCAGCTCATAGCATGCTGAGTCAGGCAAGAGCATGGGCGCCTGCTCCCTCAGCGAGCCAGCCACCTATCTCTGAGAGGGGAAAAAGATAGTGCCTCTGACTCTTCTCCTTCCCCCATCCTTGCTACAGTGGCAGTGGCATGGGACAGGCTGGTCATTTTCCATAAGTGTAAGAGCCTTATGGAAAATGACCAGCTTGTCCCTTGCCACCGCTGCTGTTGCAGGGGGGGGCAGAGGGAAGGAGGAGGCACCTATCCTCTCCTCTCCCCGCACTTGCTGGAGGCCAGGGAGAGAGCCTCCCTGTCATGCCCTTGACAGCTGGCATGAGGAAGAAGGGTGATGGAGGCACACCAGCGCTCTTGCCTTGGCCTCTTCTAGAGAAGGGCAGGGCGAGAAGCTGGGGGCTGGCCACCAAGGCCATTTCCCCCCATGCCAGCCCTTGACAGCTGGCACAAGGAAGAGGGGTGGCTCACGCAGCTCACAGGCAGGCGGGGTGAGCACAGAAGCTCGCCGAGCAGGTCCGGGCTGCGCAAGCTGTGGGGGACAGTTCGTTGAGCTCCCCCCACCCTGGGCGGAGATGAGCTCATCCATCCCTAGTCAAGAACAAATCCTGCCAGATGAATCTAGGGGTGCACGAAAGTCACTTACCTGGTCTCGCAGCTTTTCGCGGTGGGGGGAGGCGCTTCGCTGCTCTCCCCCCGAAGTTCAGGCCGGGGGGGGCTTCCCGCCTCGCCCGGCCGAAATTCAGGCCGGGGAGGAGGCTTCCCGCCTCGCCCGGCCGAAATTCAGGCCGGGGAGGAGGCGCCTCGCCTTGCCCGGCCGCAAAATTAAAAGTTAAAAAAAAAACGCCCCCGTGATAGGCTACGTGACGATTGACGTAGCCTATCACGGCTAGATCTGCAAAGTCAGCCGTGATAGGCTACGTAAATCGTCACGTAGCCTATCACGGGTGACTTTAAAAAAAAAAAAAAGCGCGTACGCAAATGGCGGCCCCCATAGGGAGCCGCCATTCGCGTTCCTTATTTGGTCGCTGTAGTCTGCGTAAATCTTTACGTAGACTACGGCGAAAATAAGGGCAACGCAAATAGCATTGCCCTTATTTTTGCCGTAGTCTACGTAATCTTTACTTAGACTACAGCGACCAAATAAGGAACGGGAATGGCGGCTCCCTATGGGGGCCGCCATTATCTGTACGCGCTTTTTTTTTTTTTTAAGTCACCCATGATAGGCTACATGACGATTTACGTAGCCTATCATGGCTGACTTTGCAAATCTAGCCATGATAGGCTACGTTAATCGTCACGTAGCCTATCACGGGGGCGTGTTTTTTTTTCTTTTATTGGAATGGCGGCGGCAGCAGCCGGTCAAAAGACCGGCTGCCGCTCCCGCCCCGGACGAAGACCCGACGAACCGCCGGCCGGACCCGCCGCCGGGAGGGACATTCGCCAAAGGTAAGTCCCGTCCCGGGGGGGGGGTGCGGGGTGCGGGGGGGTGCGGAGAATTTCTCCCCGAAACTTGTTCGGGGGGCCGAACACGTTGGCGCTCGGCCCCCCGAAGTTTCGGGGAGAAATTCTCCGCCATCCCTAGATGAATCTAATCTCATATTTTGATCAAGTAACCTCTCTTGTGGACTGTGGGAATGCCGTGGACATAATGTACCTCGACTTCAGTGAAGCTTTTGACAAAGTGCCCTGTAATGTCTTGATTAGCAAACTAACCAAAAGTGGGCTAGATGAAACAACTATCAGGTGGATCCACAGTTGGCTACAGAATCAGACTCAAAAAATGCTTATCAATGGGCTCTTCTCTAACTGGGGAGAGGTAATGAGTGGGGTACCGCAGGGCTCAGTCCTGAGCCCAGTGCTTTTCAACATTTTTATGAATGACTTAGAGGAGGAGGTGCAGGGAATGCTGATCAAATTTGCAGATGACACAAAATTGGGCGGGATAGGTAATAACCTGGAAGACAGAAACAAAATTCTAAGATCTTGATAGGCTGGAGTGCTGGGCAGAAAACAACAGAATGAAATTCAATAGGGATAAATGCCAAGTTAGGAAAAAGAAACCAGATGCAGTTACAAGATGGGGGATACTTGGCTCAACAATACTACAAGCGAGAAGGATCTTGTTGTAGATCACAAGCTGAATATGAGCCAACAATGTGATGTGGCTGCAAAAAAGGCCAATGCTATTTTGGGCTGCATTAGTAGAAGTATAGCTTCCAATCCCGGGAAGTACTACTTCCCCTCTATTCAGCACTGGTTAGGCCTCATCTCAAGTACTGTGTCCAGTTCTGGGTGCCACACTTTAAGAAAGATGCAGACAAACTGGAGGGGGTTCAGAGGAAGGCAACAAAGATGATCAGGGGACTGGAAACAAAGTCCTATGAGGAGAGACGGAAAGAACTGGGCATGTTTAGCCTTGAGAAGAGAAGACTGAGGGGAGATAGGATAGTGCTCTTCAAGTACTTGAAAGAGAGGACGTACTTGTCACAGAGAGGAAGGCCAGGATCTCTTCTCAATCATCCCAGAGTTCAGGACACGGAACAATGGGTTCAAGTTCTAGGAAGCCAGATTCCAGCTGAACATCAGGAAAAATTTCCTGACTGTTAGAGCAATACGACAATGGAACCAATGACCTAGGGAGGTGGTGGGCTATCCCACACTGGAGGAATTCAAGATGAGGCTGAACAGCCATCTGTCAGGCATGCTCTTACTTGGATTCCTGCATTGAGCAGGGGGTTGGACTCGCTGGTCTTCTAGGCCCCTTCCAACCCTACTGTTCTATGATTCTACCATATGCTTATTGATATTATCCTTAATAATGCTTTCAACCAATTTACCCAGAACATATGTTAAACTAACTGGCCTGTAATTTCCCGGATCCCCCCTGGATCCCTTTTTTAAAATGGGCTTTCCTCCAGTTATCTGGTACAGAGGCTGATTTTAGGGACATGATACATATTTTTGTTCGAAGGTCAGCAATTTTACATTTGGGTTCTTTAGGAAATGTAGGTGTCTGGAGGTCGCCCCTGCTGCCTTCTGAAATCCTCAGGTAGCCAGAATCAACACACAGACTCTTGGGTGCTTGCCAAGCTCCGGGGTACTTGGCGACCCGGTCCGTCAGTGTTCCGTGGCTTGGCGAGTGTGGGCCAGAAGCTGGGTATGGCGGGGGAGTCTGCCGTCCTCCCAGGCCAATGCTGGGCACTCTTGACATCCCTACCTATATCTTCTGCAGCAAAGACTGCAGAAGGTAATGTGATGTGGCTGCAAAAAAGGCAAATGCTCTTTTGGGCTGCATTCATAGAGCCCTAAGCTCTTTTGGCTGCAAAAAAAGGCAAATGCTCTTTTGGGCTGCATTCATAGAGCCCTAGCTCTTTTCCAAGGCTTTATTTCCATTTAACCTAATGACACTTACAGATGCTAATTGCTTGATCCTAGGAGTGAGACTTAAGAGAGCTGCCTACTCGAGGGTTCTAACCTTAGGAATCAGTTGATCTCCGTTTGGAGGGGAAGGCGGGAAACCTCTGAACCTATGGGCTAGGAGGAGAGAGTCCACCCCTTTCCCGTGGGGCATCGGGGCGCTGCTGTTGCCCTCATGCCAAGAGGGCTGAGCGCCTTCTCTCAGCACCCACCAGCTCCCGCTTGATGCTGTGCCGGCGCCTAGCACTCAGAAACTGCTGTTGCGCCTCCCTCTCCCTGCCAGGGTCACTATCACTCTCAGGAATGTGTACTGGGAGGGGCTGTCCCCCTGGCTGAATTTCTGAACAGCACGTGGGTTCCTCTCTCATGGTTTCTATCTCTTCCTCAGAATCAGAACTGCTCTGGGGCTCCCTGGGCTCCGATCCAATCCTGACAGTAGGGTGAATACCATCAAGCCCCAGTGATTTATTAACTTCCGATTTGTCAATAAGGTTGAGCACTTTTATCTTTTATCACCACTATTTGCCTCAGTTCCTCAGTCTCCCCCCATGTGTACAGCCCGGACCAGCTTGGCACGCCTCCCTGCTTGCCCTGCCCCTGCCTGCCGAGCCGTGTGAGCCGCCCCTCCTCTGTGCACCGAGGACTCCAGAAGTCAAGCCCTTGTGCACAGAAGGGCCCTAGACACACAAGGGCTTGACTGCTGGAGCCCTTGGTGCCACATATGCACCAAGTGCTCTCGCCCTCTCTCCTCACAAGGAGGAGATGACTAGAATGGTTGGGGCATGTGCGGTGCTGAGACCTCATCCTGCACCCACCGGCCACTGAGGGCTTGCTTGGCAGCCAGCGGGTGCAGGATGAGTCCTCAGTGCTGTGCACGCCCCAGCCACTATTGCAAACCAGAGATAGCAAGAGTGGTTGGGGGGGGTGGCAGTGACAACTCCAGGATGCTCTTGGGTGCTTGCCAAGCTCCGGGGTACTTGGCAACCCGGTCCGTCAGTGTTCCGTGGCTCAGCGAGTGGGGGCCAGGAGCTGGGTATGGCGGGGGAGTCTGCCGTCCTCCCAGGCCAATGCTGGGCACTCTTGACATCCCTACCTATATCTTCTGCAGCAAAGACTGCAGAAGGTAATGTGATGTGGCTGCAAAAAAGGCAAATGCTCTTTTGGGCTGCATTCATAGAAGCATAGCTTCCAAATCCCAGGAGGTACTAGTTCCCCTCTACTCAGCACTGGTTAGGCCTCATCTGGAGTACTGTGTCCAGTTCTGGGCACCGCACTTTAAGAAGGATGCAGACAAGCTGGAGAGGGTTCAGAGGAGGGCAACAAAGATGATCAGAGGACTGGAAACAAAGCCCTATGAAGAGAGACTGAAAGAACTGGGCATGTCTAGCCTTGAGAAGAGGAGACTGAGGGGAGATAGGATAGCGCTCTTCAAGTACTTGAAAGGTTGTCACAGAGAAGAAGGCCAGGATCTCTTCTTGATCATCCCAGAATGCAGGACACAGAATAATGGGCTCAAGTTACAGGAAGCCAGATTCTGGTTGAACATCAGGAATAACTTCCTCACTTTTAGAGCAACACGGCAATGGAACCAACTACCCAGGGAGGTGGTGGGCTCTCCCACACTGGAGGCATTCAAGACGAGGCTGGACAGCCATTTGTCAGGGATGCTCTGACTTGGATTCCTGCACTGAGCAGGGGGTTGGACTCGATGGCCTTGTAGGCCCCTTCCAACCCTACTATTCTATGATTCTAAGACAGATAAAAGGAATTCATTTAACTTCTCTGCACTTATCTTATTGTCCTTTAGTACTCCTTTGATTCTGTTGTCATCTCATGGTCCCACTCCCTGCCTAGCTGGTTTCCCGGTCGTGATATATTTAAAGAATTCTTTTTTCTTGGATTTGATCTTGTTAGCAATATGCTCCTCAAAGTGCTTTTTTGCATCCCTTATTGCCTGCTTGCATCTCCTTTGCAAACGTTTGTGCTCCCTTTTGTTCTCCTAACTGGGGCAAGCCTTCCATTTTCTGAAGGAAGCCTTATTTTCTCTAATAGCTTCCTTGACAGTGAATATAGGTTCTTGAATATAGACCCTAGATTTGAACTTGATGGTTTTGGTCTGGTAACTGGCACCTTCTCAGTAGCAGGGTCTTCGCAGTAATAGCACCAAAGCTCTTAGTGACATGAGTTCTGAGAAGAGGTGCAACAATACCCATCTTTGCTGAGGTTTTGAAATAAATGCAAGACCCATTTCTTCTCACAGCTGTGTGTTTCTAGTAGGGATGGCGCCCGCACCTAGTTGGGGCTCAAAGCCTGGTGAGAAATCACTGGCTCAGCCCCCCAAACACCAGTCCATGGACCCCAGTGCCTGCCCAGCTTGGCATGTGCCGAGCTGGACAAGCACAAGGGCATCCGCTCCCTCAGTAAGCACCATTTGTCACTCAAATGGCTGCTCATTCTTTTCTGTAAGTATCCCATCTACGCAAATGGGGGCCTTAAAAGGGCATAATATTGTGGATATTGCTCCTTTAAGGCCCCCATTTATTTAGATGAGATTTTTATGAAAAAGAAAGAGCAGCCATTTGAGTGGCAAATGGTGCTCGAAAATGGAGTGGATGCTAGGGGTGTACGGACTGTGTAAACTCCGCTCCGTCTGTGTTTCGCTGATTGTCAGGCACCTTTTGTTCTGTTGTCCGCTCAGAGACGGATGCGAATTTTTTTTGTCAAGCAGAAAAATACGTAAATAATTACATACGTATTTACATAAGTATTTACATAATTTACCTCAGTATGTAACATTCAGTGTATTCTCCCCCATTCCATTCAATGTTTCTTCAGCAGAAACTTACATATTTTCCTATGAATATGTGTAAATTTTGGGAAAGTAAAAAAATCATCTTAAAGAGCACGGACTCTACGTGGTCCAAGGGGCTCGCTCCGTAGCGGATTCCACAGGTTGGATTCTTAGAAATCCAAGCTCATTTTAGTCCATCTCAAATTTCTCTAGCATCCCTAGTGGACACGTGCACGCCACTGTCAAGCACCCCACAAACCGCCCAGCAGCTCACCCCACACCGTTTGCCTGGGTCGGGTAAGTGATAGGGCTTCGGCAAACACTGCGTGGGGCAGGTGCAGGGTGGTCTGTCCATCCCTAGTTTCCAGACATTTTGCCAGCTAGCAACAAAATCAGTTTGGGTCAGGTTTATTTATTTATTTATTTCTATACTGCCCGATAGTTGAAGCTGTCTGGGCGGTTCACAATAACGTGAAGTAGTGATTTATAATAGTTTGGCCTATGAGTATGGTATGAGGAAGAGTTCTTTATAGAACAGATTCTGCTTTGACAAGCACTGAAGGGGGTGGGGGCTAAGACATCTTAAAAGTTTAGCATCCTTAGGACAAGCGCAAGCTGCCAATAAACAGCTATTTGTGGTTTGCATGATTGAACAAATAAAATAATGAAGTGCAACAAATCTCGTGACCCATGAGTGAAATACTAGATTTGCATCTGCCAAAAGAAATTCAAAGAGACAGAGACAGAGATGCAGAGTAATTATTACATTTAATTTAAGGCAAACAGCCCCACTTTGTAAACTAGTGAACATTTTTAAGTCTGACAAATAAATCTGCTTTGGGGAAGTGTTATGGAGCAGAGCAGGCAGCAATTAGGTAGATAATGACAGCATACAAGCTGGGGGGAAATTACAGTATGCCATTTAATTTGAGGTTCCAAGCTGCCCCTTCCAAACTTAAAATACAAGTTCAAGTATGCTGTGTTTATAACACCAGGAGGTGGGCGGAGGGTTCTTCACATCCTTTTCTTACCCTATCCAAGTACCGTCACTTGCTCTTGCATAACTTTTGGAAAGCTGTAAAACTGCAGGGTGTTAACTGTCTGAAAGCAGTGCAGACAATGGTACAGGAACAACAATGTTACTCTACAGAGGGGTATTATCAATAGGATGGCAGATTGTTCCCACCGCAGCTTCTAATCAGTTCATCAATAGTGGTGGGATGGACTTTTTTTTCCCATAGTAGTGGGCAGTGGCCACTTTCTTTCACAGAGTTACTGCTGCGCTGAGTAGGGGTGGAGAGAGAGACTGCAATTTCAGCAGGCCTGAGGCTGAGGCTGACCGTGTCAGGAGGCAGTCGTATTAGGTGATCAGCACAAATACAGCTTTGAGTAAAATGGGTGCATTTCCACATAATTCAAGACAAAGACTTTGTTCTTCTAAATCCTGCATTGGCAATATTACCTTGTTCTGCAAATGACTTTCTGTTGCACTCAAGAATGTTCTATCTGTTGTTCCTGCTGCTGTTTTATTTGTTCTATTTTATTTGTTATTTTAATTATTTATGTATTGAGTATTGGTTTTAGGATCTGATTATGCATTTTGTATTTTTAATTAAGTTGTAAACTGCTTTGTCAGGAGGAGCGGGGGGAGGAGGAGATCATCTTCCAGTGTGTTCTGTAGTTTGGCCCTTAGGTTCTTGTCACTTAGGGTATGTTCTTATGCACGTTTACATGAGAATAAGCTTTTAAATTGGGGGTTGCGCCAAAGGAAGATTGCATAGCAAAGCAGCCTTAGTCTTCAAGTAAAAGCTCTAATTCAATTTATCTCTATTTATTCAGGGAGACCAAGAGTCAGAAATCCATGAAATTCACAATCAGTAGCTTCTTTCTCTCAAAAGAGATGTTCTGTCACTTGAAATCAACAAAAAGATCTCTCCAGTACATCCTTGTTCTATATGGACCCAGAAGCAATCCTGGAACACAAATGTGTTTCTTTAAACAAAAAACCACCTACCCCTCAAGCCGTGAAGGAATCAACATTTATCAAGGTTAGTTGTGGATCTTTTAATGTGCTGAAGGGTTGTTGCTGTTGTTGTTTTGGCCAAGACATGTAAGTAATGCAAAGTGACAAAACAGTTCCTGTTATACTATATATAAGTTCCCAAGGAGAAAATTCTCCCGCACATTCTTGAAGACCCACAACCAGTGCTGGAAAAGAATTATCTTTTGGATGCAGTTCCTGGGAAGCAGATCTATTCTTGCTTAAAGAGACAACTTCACCTTCATTTTTCAGGATTGATTGTGACTTTGGAAGGATGTCCTGGCAACAGGGCCAGCCCTACCATTAGGCAAAGTGAGGCAGCCACTTTAGGCAGCAGATGCCAAGGGACAAGAAGTAGACAGAGCTGGGTGTTCCATGTGGCCCTGTGCTAGCCTTCTGCCCTCAGGGGCAGTGGAGGATGCTGTACCATCACCAGTATTGAAGTAAGGTTCAACTGCAACTCCAGTCGGCTTTTGTATATGGAATAAGGGAGGCACCATCTTGTCCTTCACCTCAGGCAACAAAACGCCTTGAGCTGCCCCGACTGGCAAGATTTTGCTAGGAAGAATGAATTGTCAAGAAACAGAACACCATTTGTCAGTGGGTTCCTACAGATCCATGCAAAATACACCCCCCCCCCAAAAAAAAAGAGAACAGTCCTTTTCAACTAATGTTGCTTGGTTAGGGAATACCCTCCTCAGAGAGACCCAGCTGGCACCAACTTTAACACCTTTGCAGTGCCATGCAAAGGCCTTTTTATTTGTTTAGGTCTTTCAAATTATGTTCTCATAATGTTTTAGCTCAGTGGGTTTTATTCCTCTGGCCTCAAATTTTAAAGCAGTTTGTTGCTGCAAACTCGGTTCTCTGTTTTAAAGTTACTTGTGATTTTACAACACAACAGTGAATTGTAATTTTGTTTGCTTTAATCCCTGTAAGATGCCCAGAGAACTTTGGTTATAGGTCAGCCTATAAATTATATGCATGTTTAAATAATACTCCTTCTTCATTGTATTAAGCATCCATGGAATACTGGAAATTATTACTATTACAATGGCCCTTTACTAAATTAGATCATTAGATATGCATACAAAAATGGTTAATACAAGGCTGGCAAAATATACCCTGTCTGAACTGTAAGTGCAACAAGATGGTTAAAGCATTAAGAATGGCCTATATGTAAATGCCCTGGGATGCATGAGCATGAAAGGCAGGAAAACTTATCCCACCTTCATTCTGTGCTTTGTTTTCCCCAATATATTTAATTTGGCTCTTTCCAAGTTCTCCCTCCCCGTTTTTTTGTTCAACATTGCCCATGCCAGCAAAGCTAACTACTTAACTGCTGTAACTATTCTGCAGCAAGTTGATGGCTTTCTAGTGAGGCAGAGAGCCCAATGGACTCCCAGACCCAGTTGGGTGTCTGCACCATCCCTCGGGGCCATGTCCTCCACATTTATCATGGGTTGAGACGTACTGCATTTTGTATAACAAATGAAACCTGCAGCAAGCTGTTACAGGGTGAAGTGCTCTTGTTTTGGCTTCCAGGCAGCCCTCTTCCAACATACTCCATTCCATGCTCAGTTCTCACTGGACAATTTTTAGGGAGTGTCCCCCTTAGTTTTCCCCCAAATATTTTTTTTCTGTACTTCTACAAACCAATAAGTCACTCTTGTTTCTCAGTGGAACCATTTTACCTGCTCAAAGTCCACTGCCAGTACTACATATTGCTACTAGGAGAGGATATATTCAGCACCTACTTGGAAAAGCAAATTCCCCTTCATGGATCACTGCCTTGTTGTGGCGAAGAGGCTTGTGTAACTCAGCGAAGCCATAAGCTATGCTGTGCAGGGCCACCCAAGACGGACGGGTCATGGCAGAGAGTTCTGACAAAATGTGGTCCACTAGAGAAGGAAATGGCAACCCACTCCAGTATTCTTGCCAAGAAAACCCCATGGAATGTATCACAAGGCTAAAAGATATGATGCCGGAAGATGAGCCGCTCAGGTCGGAAGGTGTCCAATATACTACTGGGGAAGAGCAGAGGGAATTTCCAAGTAGCACCAGAAAGAGTGAAGCGGCTGGGCCAAAGCCGAAAGGACACTCAGCTGTGGATGTGTCTGGTGGTGAAAAGAAAATCCGATGCTGTAAAGAACAATATTGTTTAGGAACCTGGAATGTCAGATCAATGAATCAAGGTAAGCTGGAGGTGGTCAAACATGAGATGGCAAGATTGAACGTCGACATCTTGGGAATCAGCAAACTAAAATGGACAAGCATGGGCGAATTTAATTCAGGTGACCATCAGATCTACTACTGTGGGCAAGAATCCCTAAGGAGAAATGGAGTAGCACTCATAGTCAACAAAAGGGTGGGAAAAGCAGTACTGGGGTACAATCTTAAAAACGATAGAATAATCTCAGTATGAATCCAAGGCAAACCATTCAACATCACAGTAATTCAAGTCTATGCCCCAACCACTGAGGCCGAAGAAGCTGAGGTTGATCACTTCTATGAAGACCTACAACACCTTCTAGAACTAACACCAAAAAAAGATGTCCTCTTCATCATAGGGGATTGCAATGCTAAAGTAGGAAGGCAAGGAATCACCGGGATAACAGGCAAGCATGGCCTTGGGGTAGAAAATGAAGCAGGCCAAAAGCTAATAGAGTTTTGCCAAGAGAACATGCTGATCATAGCAAACACTCTTTTCCAACAGCACAAGAGGCAACTCTACACATGGACATCACCAGATGGTCAATATCGAAATCAGATTGATTATGTCCTTTGCAGCCAAAGATGGAGAAGCTCTATACAGTCAGTAAAAACAAGACTTGGAGCTGACTGTGGCTCAGATCATGAGCTTCTTGTTGCAAAATTTCGGCTGAAATTGAAGAACATAGGGAAAACCACTAAACCATTCAGGTATGACCTAAATCATATCCCTTATGAATATACAGTGGAGGTAAGGAATAGATTTCCATAGAAAAGATATTCCGTAGTGGAGGTAAGGAATAGAGGTCCGTAACATTGTTCAGGAGGCAGCAACTAGGGATGGACGAAAGGGACTTACCTGGTCCCGCAGCTTGCTTCGCGGTGGGGGGGAGGTGCTTCGGCTCTCCCCCCGAAGTTCAGGCGAGGGGGGGAGGCGCCCCGCCTCGCCCAGCCGAAATTCAGGCCAGGGGGGAGGCGCCCCATCCCTCGCCACCGAAATTCAGGCCGGGGAGGAGCGCCCTGTCTACCCGGCCGCGAAAAACAAAGTAAAGTAAAAAAAAAAAAACACCTGTGATAGGCTACGTAACGATTTACGTAGCCTATCACAGCTAGATTTCCAAAGTCAGCCATGATAGGCTACGTAAATCATCACGTAGCCTATCACGGGTGACTTTGAAAAAAAAAACTCGTACGCTTTTTGCGTTGCCCTTATTTTCGCCGTAGTCTACGTAAATCTTTACGTAGACTACAGGGACCAAATAAGGAACACGAATGGCGGCTCCCTATGGGGGCTGCCATTTGTGTACGTGCTTTTTTTTTTTAAGTCACCCATGATAGGCTACGTGATGATTAACGGAGCCTATCACGGCTGACTTTGCAGATCTAGCCGTGATAGGCTACGTAAATCGTCACGTAGCCTATCACGGGGGCGTTTTTTTTTTTTAACTTTTTATTTCGCGGCCGGGCGAGGCGAGGCGCCTCCTCCCCGGCCTGAATTTCGGCCGGGCGAGGCGGGAAGCGTCCCCCCTGGCCTGAATTTCGGCCGGGCGAGGAGGGAAGCCTCCCCCCCGGCCTGAACTTCGGGGGGAGCAGCAAAGTGCCTCCCCCCCACCGCGAAGCAAGCTGCGAGACCAGGTAAGTGACTTTCGTGCACCCCTACTTATATGCAGAGTACATCATGAGAAACGCCGGGTTGGATGAATCACAGGTCGGAATTAAGATTGCCAGGAGAATTATCAACAACCTAAGATACGCAGATGATACCACCCTAATGGCAGAAAGCGAAGAGGATCTGAAGAGCCTCTTGTTGAGGGTGAAAGTGGAGACTGCAAAAGCTGGTTTCAAACTCAACATTAAAAAAATGAAGATCATGGCATCTGGCCCCATCACTTCCTGGCATATCGAAGGGGAAGAAATGGAAGCAGTGACAGATTTTATTTTCTTGGGGTCCAAGATCACCGCAGACAGTGACTGTAGCCATGAAATTAAAAGACGCTTGCTCCTTGGGAGGAAAGCTATGGCAAACCTAGACAGCATAGTAAGAAGGAGAGACATCACCTTGCCAACAAAGGTCCGTCTAATCAAAGCTATGGTTTTCCCAGTAGTAACGTATGGCTGTGAGAGCTGGACTACAAGGAAGGCTGAGCGCCGAAGAATTGATGCTTTCGAACTGTGGTGCTGCAGAAGACTCTTATGAGTCCCCTGGACTGCAAGGAGGTCAAATCAGTCAATCCTAAAGGAAATCAACCCTGAGTGCTCATTGGAAGGACAGATACTGAAGCTGAAGCTGAAATATTTTGGCCACCTAATGCGAAGAGAAAACTCCCTGGAAAAGACCCTGATGCTGGGAAAGATTGAAGGCAAAAGGAGAAGGGGATGGCAGAGGATGAGATGGCTAGATAGCATCACTGATGCAATAAAGATGGACTTGAGCACGCTCCGGGAGAGAGGGAGGACAGGGAGGCCTGGCGTGCTATGGTCCATGGGGTCACGAAGAGTCGGACACGACTGAACGACTGAACAACAACTTGGAAAAGGTACACATTAGTTGACTAAAGTTGATGAATACTGCATAGCTTTAAATTTCCTTTTCCCCTTTATCAGTTTCATTTTCTTAATTGGTAGGGCTACATTATTTATTTAGCAAGCAACTGCAATTCATTTATTTTTATCATGAAGCTGAGTTTAAAAGAAAAAGATAAATTATGACCCACCCCATACATTTAGAATTTAACTGCAGGAATAACTCAATAGCATTTGCTGATTAATTTCATACCAGCACCGAGTGACTCGTGGAATCTAAGCAGTAGCACCAGAATAAGATCTTTCCCATTTGTAGAATGCATGCAAAACTGCCAAATTGAAAGGAAGGGGGAGCTACAGAATAATTATTAAGCCACATATTCAGATGAGCTGCCATACACTTCATTACTCTTGTAAACCTAGCTAGTATATTGCAGTGCTGTACCAAAATTTTCTCTCTCATTTTTTTCAACCATCCTCATTCGATTTGATAGAAAAGGTATTACTTTCAACAAGAAATTCAAAGGAGAATAAACTTTTGGAGAAATTCTCATGGGTTGGGTTCTTGTGCTTCCTTACTTATGAGATGGCTGAGGGATGTATGTAAATGTCCTGTTTTTCACTGTACAATCATTTCTCTGGCAGCTGACAGGCTCCTTGGCTTCCTGCACCTCAATTAATGCCCAGGGGAAGACATCATGAGCAAATCCTCCTACAGGGCTTTTTCAGATCAGGAAGTGCAGGCAGCATGGGAGGCTGCAGAGCAACAGAGTAGGGATGTCAGAGAATTCTGCCACAGATCTTGGTGAGGCCGAGTGCATTCGGCCCCCCAAAATCCGTGGCGGAACGAAGCCCCCGCGCCCCCAACCCACGAAAGGCGCACGAAACAGAGCACTTACCTGCTGCCATCCGCGCTGACTTGTGAATGGCGGCTGCCCTGCGGCCGCCATTCGCTTCTTCATCATAGCCGTGATAGGCTACGTAAATACTTACGTAGCCTATCACGGCTAATGCAGGGATGCCTTTTGCATCCCCGCGGAGGCCGTGATAGGCTACGTAAGTATTTACGTAGCCTATCACGGCAAGCCCCCCCAAAAAAACAGCGTACGCAAATGGTGGCGGCTACGGCGGCTGCTATTTGTGTTCCCTATTTTTAGCTGTTTTAGCCTACGTAAATATTTACGTAGGCTATTATGGCAAAAAACAAGGGGAATGCAAATAGTGTAGTGGGTGCTATTTGCATTCCGTTTTTTTCGCCGTAATAGCCTACGTAAATATTTACGTAGGCTAAAACGGGGGGGGGGGAGGAACGCATGTGGCACCCACTACACCATTTGCGTTCCCCTTGTTTTTCGCCGTAATAGCCTACATAAATATTTACGTAGGCTAAAACGGCTAAAAACAGAGAACGCAAATGGCAGCCGCCGTAGCTGCCACCATTTGCATATGCTGGTTTTTTTGGCTTGCCATGATAGGCTACGTAAATACTTATGTAACCTATCACAGCAGCTTCGCAGGATGCAAATGGCAGCCGCTACGGCGGCCGCCATTTGTGTCCGCAGCAGCCCGTCCACGGCCGGAACTCCAGCTGCAGACAGCCCTGGCCGGCGGCTCCATGGAGCCGCTGTGGAGCAGAGCCAGCCCACAGAGGATTCCAGGGACAGGGACGGAGCGCCTCCCCCCCACCGCAAATCCAAGCTCCGCAAAGGTAAGTGACTTTCGTACATCCCTACAATAGAGAGATGTGCAATTGGGGGGAAAAAACCCATGCAGCACCCTCAGCCACTTCCCAGTAATTAGGTAACCTCAAAAACACCACTAAATGAAATTTATAATAAATTATAAAACATACTGAGAATGAGGGAGAAAATCTGGAAGTTTCTTTCATGGGGGAATAAAACTTTTTCTTAAAATTAGGGATGTATGAATCCCACTTAACAGTCCACTGCCTGGGTCCGCTGGGGAGGTGGTGATCCGTCCCTCCCCCCCCCCAGAATCCTCCCCAGCTGGCTCTGCTCTGGGGCAAATACGTAAGTATTTACGTAGCCTATCACGGCAAAAGGCAGGGACGCAAACGGCGGCTGCTACGACGGCCGCCATTTGCGGCCACAGCAGCCCAGCAGCGGCTGGAAGACGACCTGGAGCTGCCACTGCCGCCGCCACGTAGGTCCGTTCCAGGAAGGATTTCGGGGGGTGGCAGGGGGGTAGTCTGTTCCACCACGGACTCCGGGGGCCGGATTCTAAAGAATCTGACCTCACTGGAGTCCGTGGTGAAATTCTCCAACATCCCTACTTAAAATTCAGGACCGATTTTGGCACAGCACTACCTCCACCTCTTCCCTGGAGCTGGATGCAACACTGCCCCCCTCACACCTAGGGATGGACAAACTCACTGGGTCCTGCACTGCATGCCACTTGCCAGACCCCACTGGCAAACTGCTGGGTGGTTCGCAGGTGCTCAGCGAGCAGAATGTGGCCTCCCAATCCCTCATCAAGCCACCATTTTACATAAAAATGGAAACTCCGCCTATTTTGTAAATCCTCATTTGCAGAAGTGGTGGCCATAAAGCAGCCATTCATGCAAGATTACAGGTGTAAATGGGCCATAAATGGATGCTAAATGGCTGCCATTTGCACAAATGGGAATTTACAAAAAACAAAAAAAGTCCAATCTGCGATTTTGCGGCTCAGCAAGGGATCGGGGATCAGTGAGCTGGGCAAGCACGGCAATCTGCTGACTGTTGTCCAGGGGGCCAAGCCAGTGATTTCTCACTGGGCCTCAAGTCCCAGCTGGGTGCCCATGACATCCCTGTTCACACCTGCTACAGGGCTTTCAGGGAAGTAACAGTATTACAAACATCTGCATTAGAGGTAAGATGTATCCACAATCATCCCTAAGTAACTTAACATTTGGAAGACCGTGGGGAAGGTGCTGAACCATAAAGAATGGCAAACAGAGCTGAGACAAAAATTCTCAGAAGATATTTTTCTCAGAAATGCTCTCAGATTTTTCTCTTCTTACCCAGGCTGCCAATATAGTTGCTGCTGTTACCACTTGCAATCACAGTGCAAAACAAACAAACAAACAAACCCTTAGGAAAAAAGAGAGAAGCTGTGGTATAGGCCCTGCTAATGTTGAGGCCTACCTCCTCCTGGAGAAATTTAGTAAAATCATTCTCTCAGTTTCTCTGCCTACAAATAGGGTGGAGAATTTTGAGAGACCATTTGTGCACAGCTCTGGTCATCCATCTCTGAATGTGATTAGTGGACCGAAGTGAGGATTCACATTCCCATCTATCTCAGAAGTGGCTATTCAAGATAAAAGGTGTGAAGTCCCCTCTGATCATGAAACTAGTTTCATACATCTTTGGATTGTGTAAAGCTAAAGCCCACATAACATGGAGCATAGGCTCAGTGCACATAATATGGTGAGGCGAAAGCAGGTCTGGGTCTTGTCAGTACCTGGGTGGGAGGCCAAAAAAGAACCGTATGATGCTGAGGAAAAGAAGGGGACGTATGTGTAAATCAAAGGTGTTGAACCTTAGGCCCGTGGGCCAAAGCAGCTCACCTGGAATCCCGTCTGGCTCTCTAAGTTTCCTCAGATGGCCATGCCCCCTTCCCCTGGCTGCCACTAATTTCTCCACCCCACTTCTAAAGGGTTGAAATGCCTCTCTACAGCTTTGTTGCTGGCAGGAAGAGCTCTAATCTAACATATGCTGGTATTTTTGGCTCCGCCCCCTTTTGCCTTTGGCCCCGCTCACTGGAATGCAGCCCCTGAGAGCTTCTCAAAAATGGAATTTGGTCCTCTGTCTGGAAGAGGTTCAACACCTCTAATGTAAATAAATAGACAGACTTGGGACATAGCCTATTTTTCATATGTCCTTGTGTTGTTAAGGAGCACAGGGCAAGCTGTAGGTTTGAGGGGACCATCAACCTCAATTGTACCCCCTTAGTTCTTACCTAGTAGAAGCAGCACTCCACTGGAACCACCATTTAAGTTTCCTACAGTGCCCCCAACGTAGCATTGCTCCGGGGGATTGTGGGGGATTTAAATGGTGGCTTCCTTAGAATGAGCCACCCGATGCTCAGTTAGAATCTCTGGTTAAAGGGTCCCTCAGGACAGGCATTAATGGTGGGCCCTGCATGGGCCCCGGGGCTGCGAGAGCCATCCAAGAATGGCATTAAGTTGACATCAGGCCTGCAGGAGTAGGTGGACTGCTTCATGGAATACCACGCCACTTCCAGGCCATATATTGCCCATCCTTGGCCTTAAGGTAACACGAAACTAGACTGTACATATTCAGTTCTGTTTCACATGTCACTTACTCCTATACTGATCATTTTTCTTCCTCTTGTCTGGAGTCTTGTTCATCAGGTTTAGTCCTTAACTATTTGACACCAGTTCCTTAGTGTTTTTGTGTAAATAGTACAGGGAACTCATTATGTCAGGCACACTACATATTATCTTGCCTCCCCCCCACCTTTTCTTGATAATGTACATTTTGCTAGAGTGACTGTGATGGCTGTTCAACGCCACTTCACTGAGAGTCCCAGATGTCAGCTTGCCATTGCATATTTTAGTCAGACAGGGGACAGCATTCGGGCTTATTATCTTGACAAAGGTCTGCTGATAAAACTGTTTAGGGCTGTGTTCCTCTTTAGTGTCATGCAATCCCGGCATTGTTGCCGAGCTGATAAATAAATTCAATCAAGTTTGTACACAAAAGAAGCCCTGACGTCCAAAGAAAGGGAGTCCGTGCGTGGCGTTTCATAAGGGCAATCAAGGATTTTATCTCTCTAATGCTAAAGCAACAAACAGGCATTTTACCCTTGACTGCCTTGCACTCAGGTGCATTCATTCTACCAGATCTGCCTCTATAACCCGAAAGTGGTGGAATCCCATTGAAAGGACAGCATTAAGACCATCAGTCACAAGAAATGGTAAATAAAAGGCTGCTGCAATGCTGTTAAGGAACATCCATAAGGTATTTTCAAATACACAAGACCAGTGGATATAAGCTACCCCTTATTTAAAACCAGCAAGATGAATGTTATTACATCTGAAAGCATTTGATCCAGAACAAACAGAGTGGGCCTCCTTGGCTGGCTGGGGCAGCCACTAGGAAATAATCAGGAATATAGGAAGCTGCTGTATAAGGAGTCCTTCTAGCTCAGCATTGTCAACACTGAGAGACAGCAGCTCTCCAGGGTTTCAGGCAGGTGTTTTTCCAAGCCTATGTGGAGATGCTGACAATTGCATCGGGGACCTTTTGCATGCAAAGCAGGTGCTCCTCCACTGGGCTATTGCTTGCAGGGGTCAAGAAATCAGCTTAGGGAGCTAGCACTGTGTTATCATAGCAGTCCCAGCCCCATCCTTTGGAGCGGGGAGGCCTGGGCAAGATGCCCTAGTGGATCCTTTTCTCTGAGCGGGACCACCTCTTCCTTAGCTCTATTGCTGCTGCCCCTTCATCTTCCTCTGGGCCCAGTCTATTTGGTTGGAGAGAAAGGGCGAGGTGAGCATTGGCTCCTCCTCCTCCGAGGGATGTATAGATTTTGTAAAATCTGTTCCGCCTGCATCTCGTGGCTTGTCAGATGCTTTTTGTTCCATCATCTGTTCATTGATAGAATCAGATTTTTTCCAATTTTCTGAATTTGCACAATTCACACTTGCGCAGCTCCCTACTTGCGCAAATGTGCAAATCCCCCCAAATGTGCATTTTCATACTTTAGCCTATGGGGGAAATGCACATTTTTGGCCAGTTCTTTTTTTTAATTTTACGTATTTTTTGACAACTAAGTTTGTGTAAAATTCTGGAAAGTTTTTAAAAAACCCTGGTCTGCAAGTCCGTGGAATGCATGTGACTCAGAAAAAGACAGTCCTGTGTAGAACTCATGGGTCAGAATCACAGAAATCTGAACTCATTTGATTCCATTGTGGATTTCTCTGAAATCCCTTCCTCCTCATCCTCCTCGCTCCTATCACAGCTCGCTCACTTAGAACAGGCAGGGCTATAGCAAGGATAAGGGGCAACACAGTCAAAGGGCTCCACAGGTTGGCAATGAGCCCTGTGCTGAGCCTCTGCAGACATCCAACTATGCCAGTCTTTGATTCTAGCCCTGGTAAGAAGTTTGAACCATTGGTTGAAACCACAATGAACAGCTACTGTTAGAAAGCTAGTTTCTTCCTGAATACTGCTACTTAGATTTATAATGAGATTCCATAGGCAACCTAGGAGGCAGGGGTAGGGAATGTGTGGTTACATAAAACCTGCACTTCTAGAGCTCCAGTCTTATCTGTATGCACAAGCAACAGGACTGTAGTTTTATGACAACAATGTTCTTATTTCTTCTGCAGATCCATTAGCACTGTCACCACATGCTCAGTGCAGTCAATACCAATTCAACGTAGCATCCTCCTCTCCTAAAAAACAACAAGAACACAACTTTGTGTCTGCTGAATCCATTATTCTCCTGATAAGGCAGTTTGAGTGGCTGTGGTTTTATTATTATTTTTAGGAACCCAACGCCTCTGGCTTTAAACAAAAGCGGAGAGAAATTAAAATTTTAAAACAGAAAACAAATGGAAGCCATATAACAGAATACCTTTTTCTATTGCCTCATATTTCTCCTCAGTCTGCTCTTTTCCTTTCGCCCAAGTGTTCCACATGAGACAGTAGCTGACTATAAAATGGCATCACAGGCAGACATTTGCCATTGCTTTGACCAGGTTCTTCTGCCTTATTCCCTCAATTTCTCCCCACCTGCTGCAATCATATACTGTTCTATATAAATTCACCATATATGGAACATTCCAGAACTCTTGCTCTTCATTTGCAAAAGGAAGGCAACCAATGACAATGGGAAATTAATGATGCCGAGATGTACATTAGACAAATCTATGGAGGATATGTTTAACAGAGATGGCTAAATGGAATTTCCATGTTCAAAGGCAGTATACAGTCAGGGCCAGAAATATTGGAACAAGGATAACTGTTTTGGCAGTTGGCCTCTGTACACCACCACATTGAAGTTGAAAGGAGACACACCCAGATGGGAGCGAAGTCAGGACTTTCAGCTGTAATTCAAGGGGGTTGACAAAAGTGGGGCACTAACCATTCAGGAAGGACAGCCAGTGGTATATACACAAACCCATCGTTGGTGGCTCATAAATAATGGAACAAATTGCTGACAAGCAGCTGCATGGCCAGGTGTGGCCTGTTTCCTGGGTACCCCATGACCAATCAAGCAGATAAAAGGCCTGGAGGTGGTTCTGAGTGTTACATTTGCATGTGGTAGCTGTTCACTAGAACTCCCAACATGAGGTCCAAACAGGTGTCCATGCGAGTGAAGGAGGACAACATTAGGGTGAGGAAACAAAATAAACCCATCAGAGAGATAGCAAAAACAGTGGGAGTGGCCAACACAACAGTTTGGAACATCCTGGAAAAGAAGGAATTAACTGGAAAGCTCAGCAACAGCAAAAGGCCTGGAAGACCATGGAAGACAACTAAAGTGGATGACAGCAGAATTCTGCTCATGGTGAAGAGGAACCCTTTCACAACATCTAGCCAGGTCAAGAATGCTCTTGAGTAGGGAGGCATGTCACTGTCAACATCTACAGTCAAGGATGGCTTTAGGACTGTAAATACAGAGGCTTCACAACAAGGTGCAAACCACTGATAACGCTCAAGAACAGACAGGCCAGATTAGCCTTTGCCAGCAAACACCTAAAAAAGCCTTCCCAGCTCTGGAATAAGATTCTTTGGACCAATGAAACCAAGATTAGCTTGTACCAGAATGATGGGAAGAGAAAAGTATGGAGAAGGAAAGGAACAGCTCATGATCCAAAGCGTACCACATCATCTGTCAAACACGGTGGAGGCAGTGTTATGGCATGGGCATGTATGGCTGCCAATGGAACCAGGTCACTGGTGTTTATCGATGACCTGACTGCTGATAAAAGCAGCAAGATGAATTCTGAAGTGTATAGGGCTATACTTTCTGCTCAGATGCTGCCAAACTGATAGGACGCCGCTTCATATTGCAGATGGAGAATGACCCAAAACTTATAGCAAAAGCTACCCAAGAGTTTCTCAAGGCAAAGAAGTGGGATGTTCTTCAACGGCCAAGTCAGTCACCTGCTCTCAGCCCAATAGAGTATGCTTTTCACTTACTGAAGACAACACTGAAGGCAGAAAGACCCACAAACAAGCAGCAGCTGAGGGCAGCTGCAGTAAAGGCCTGGCAAAGCATCTCGAGGGAGGAAACTCAGCATTTGGTCATGTCCATGGGTTCCAGACTTCAGGCAGTCATTGACTGCAAAGGATTTTCATCCAGGTATTAAAGGCGATCCTTAAGGTTGAAATGATGTTGGTTTGTTCCATTACTTATGAGCCACCAACGATAGGTGTGTGTGTATGCCACTGGCTGTCCTTCCTGAATGGTTAGTGCCCCACTTTTGTCAAACCCCTTGAATTACAGCTGAAAGTCCTGACTTCGCTCCCATCTGGGTGTGTTTCCTTTCAACTTCAATGTGGTGGTGTACAGAGGCCAACTGTCAAAACAGTTATCCTTGTTCCAATATTTCTGGCCCTGACCGTATGCCTCTGAATAATAGTTGTTGGGGAAGGGCTAATGCCTTCACATCCTGTTTTTTGGCTTCCCAGAGGCACTATGGGGGAAAAATATCCTGGACTAAATGGACCTTTGATCTGATCCCGCAAGACATAAACATACATTCTACAATGGGAATGAAAATACTTAGAAACTATTTTCTAAACAGGCTTTGACATGTATTCCCCTTGTTTTGGAAATTGAAATGTTTGCCTACCTTTGAACTGGAATCTATAGGGATGAGTGAATTTAGAGATATTTCAAAATCCACTTGGTTGCTCAACATGTTTTCTAATCTTCAGTTTGGCCATCCTGACAGCTGCCTTTTGTGGCAGACCATTGTTAGCCCTGTTTTACAGGGAAGGAGATCAGCTAGGGTGGCCATGTGTCCTACTTTACAGAGTCCTCTAACTGAAGGAGTCCTAAAGGTAACAAGCCCCAAGAAGGGGGAGGAAGGATATTAAACCTGCTCATCAACAGCACCTGGAAAGCAGACTAAACAGGCAGGCACAGAGGTCACCTGGTCACAGTCTTCCCCACTCTGGTGTGCTATATTGTATTTCTACTGAAATTTTAACAATTGCTTCTAAATTTGCATCTCTACGTATAAATTAGCACAAGCACATTTTATGCAAATCTGTGTACTTTCTGTCCTCTTTTTTGGTGATGTGCTTACTCGGTTTTGCCAATACATCCCTAGCCATCCTAACACCAGCAGCTGAGATCATATCTGTGATTGAAACTTAACTCAGTATACACAGATCTACATCAGCACTCTACCATATGAAAATTCTCCAGTTCAGTGCCAGGCTCTAACTTCTTGCCACAGGACTCTTCTGTATAATACAGAAGAGCCTTTTCTCAATCCTTAAGGTACTTCACACTCCATGATATGGGCCAGTTGTTCACACAACACAAAGAGTGGTTAACAGGCGACGAGGGCGGTTAATAAGCCACAGTGGTTTGTTAACCACTGTGCCAGTTGTGTGCTGGCACGATTTACATGTTAGTGTCTCTGCGTGCAGCTTGTTGTGATATCCAAACCCAGTGAGGGTGGGCTGTTATAGGGTTGTTGGGTGGTTTGTTAACCACCCCAACCAACAACTCTACCAGGTTTGGACATCACAGCAAGCTGCACCTGGAGACAGTAATTATGTAAATTGTGCTGGCACACAACCGGTATGCACAGAGTGGTTCACAAGCCACCATGGCTTATTAACCGCCTTCATGTTGTGCGAATGAGAAAATACGTTTTCCCGTCCTTTAGAGTACAGGAATATCATTGTTACTCAGTGAATTATGCTATCGGAGGTCACAGCCTGGTCAATCAGGACTCAAGAGGTCTTACATTTAAAGGTCAGGTTTTCAGAAAATTAAGATTCATGTTAACATAAGGCACAGCAGCACAGTGGATCTGACAACAAACTCTTATAATATTTCTTCTTTACTTTTGACATTGTACTCCCACGTTCTTTGCCTCATTTCATCATGGTGACCTTTACATTAATGGAAAGATTTTCTCCCAGTATTTCTTTTTCATATTTCCCCCCAAACCATGATCTGTCTCTCCCTCTCTCTCCCACTCTCTCTCTCTCACACACACACACACACACACGCATATACACACACACCCTACCTATAACTATTTTACAGTTGAACTTTACACATAGACATACAATAGGTTAAGGTTCCCATCCCGTCAAACGGCACTTCCTGTATCACCTTCTTACCCTAACATGTGTATTTAAAACATATTGGTCCCAGAATCTTTGTTTTGCATCTCTGTGGTGTCCCCCTCACTGTGTGCATGATGCACACACATACGCACGTGCACACACCCACACCCACACCCACTATTTGCTCTCTCTGCATTCCACTTAGCAGACAGTCAATCCACGAATGAGGCACTATATAAGAGCTATGAGGTCTTTTAATTTTGATGCAAGCAGGGAGGCCTAATGGCATTTGCACACCATGCACACACTGTCATGCACACACTTATCATAGAATCATAGAATAGTAGGGTTGGAAGGGGCCTACAAGGCCATCGAGTCCAACCCCCTGCTTAATGCAGGAATCCAAGTCAGAGCATCCCTGACAGATGGCTGTCCAGCCTCATCTTTAATGCCTCCAGTGTGGGAGAGCCCACCACCTCCCTAGGTAATTGGTTCCATTGTCGTATTGCTCTAACAGTCAGGAAGTTTTTCCTGATGTTCAGCCGGAATCTGGCTTCCTGGAACTTGAGCCCATTATTCCGTGTCCTGCACTCTGGGATGATCAAGAAGAGATCCTGGCCTTCCTCTCTGTGACAACCTTTCAAGTACTTGAGGAGCGCTATCATATCTCCCCTCAGTCTTCTCTTCTCAAGGCTAAACATGCCCAGTTCTTTCAGTCTCTCTTCATAGGGCTTTGTTTCCAGTCCCCTGATCATCTTTGTTGCCCTCCTCTGAACCCTCTCCAGTTTGTCTGCATCCTTCTTAAAGTGTGGTGCCCAGAACTGGACACAGTACTCCGGATAAGGCCTAACCAGTGCTGAGTAGAGGGGAACTAGTACTTCCCGGGATTTGGAAGCTATGCTTCTATTAATGCAGCCCAAAATAGCATTTGCCTTTTTTGCAGCCACATCACATTGTTGGCTCATATTCAGCTTGTGATCAACAACAATTCCAAGATCCTTCTCTCTTGTAGTGTTGTTGAGCCATGTATCCCCCATCTTGTAACTGTGCATTTGGTTTCTTTTTCCTAGGTGCAGAACTTGGCATTTATCCCTAGAGAACTTGGCATTTATCCCTAAATAACAAAGTGAGTGATAAAAATAATTTATCCCTCACTTTGCCATGTACACACTGTCATGCACACACTGTCATTAAAAAAACAAGTCTGTTATGGCTTGAAGACAGCATGGAGAATACTTCAGATACATACTGGGCCTTCTACCAGCCCTGACAGTCTACTTAATTTTTCCCTCTTCCTTCCCCATCCCCTTTTCCTTATGTGTCATGTCTTTTTTAGATTGTAAGCCTGTGGGCAGGGACTGTCTTCTACTGATTATTTGTAAGCTGCTCTGGGAACTTTTTTGGCTAAGGAGAGGGATACAAATACTATCAATACATACATACGTAAGAGGTCTGTATTTATAAATGTTTGGAAGTAAACTGAAGTAGCCTGGATTCTTGGTTCAGTGAAAATGCAACAAAGGAAGCAGGCCAGGAAGAGTTCAAGCCTCTCCTCAGAAGTGACTATGCTTCCTTTGGGAGACTTATGAATCACAGGCATAAAAGATCAAATGGGTGGTCCTGTATACTGCCTCCAACAATAAGCTTCCCTGTCTGCAGTCTAGCTTTGGTCTCTCTCTCTCTCTCTCTCTCACACACACACACACACACACACACCAGGGCAACCTTTGTCAATTAGTGTGATGCAAGCAAAATAAGACGGCTCAACTAAACCCATCTGAATTCAATACATTCTGCCAGGTGTGACCTTTCCAAATAGTGGTGATGGCTGTACTTTTGCATCCACGTTCCATATCGGACAACAGTTCCAGTCATCCATCAAACTGTCCAAGGGGTGGCTGGCTGCATATCTTGATATGGGGAGGGAGGGAGGAGAGAGTCAATTAAGGGTGAATCATTAATGCGGAATCATTCCACTTCTCCCGAGATGAAAAGAAAAGGAATGGCATAGCGTTGAGCCAGTGCCTGCTTCCCAGTTGGATGGGACTGGATCCGGGTGAAGCACAGAGACAGAGTGCACTCATTTCCTAGATAACATCTCCAAGGGCAATATGGTAATTTCAAATATTGGAAATAATTTCTCCTGACAAATGAATCCACTTCTTCCTAGCCAGTTTCCCATCAAGGCATTTCACTTCATCAATGCCAGTATAACTGCTTGCCTTGGCAAAAATGGAAGGCAGCAAAAGAGAAGAGAGTGCGCAATCAGGAACCAACCAAGATGGGGCAATGCCAACTCTGAAATGAGATGCCTGACACTCCGTGACCTAGAGCAGAGGTGGGCATACCTTTTCAGGGTCAAGGACTGCATTCCCTTGGGGGAAAGGGGCACATTTCAGTGGAGATGAGTGGGCAAAAGAGGGCAAAACCTAAGCCTAAAGTGGGTGGGACATCCCTTCTCTCTGTGTGACCCCTTTATTTGTCTATCGTCCATCCATCCATCCATCCATCCTCCCCCTCCCTCTCCCCCCCTCTCTCTCACACACACACACACTCACATAAATGCAAGCATCCAGTCTGCCAATCAACCAGCCCCCTCTGGGACAACACTCTGCTCACCTCCATCCTGCCTGCCTCCCCACAGCCTGATCTGCTCCTGCCTTCTGCTCTAGAAAATCAGAGTTCTTAATCATGTGGAGAGCCCCCACGGATACAGGAGCAAAGTCCTGTATCTGTGGGGTCAAGTTACCCTCCATGCGTACAGTGTGACAAGAGCAAGAATGGAGGGGACATGGCTGGAGCACTCCCCTTCCTTGCATGTCTAAACAGCATGCTAAAAGAACACCTGAACGGGGCTATAGTGGTCCAGTAAACAAGGTACATGAAGAAGCCACATTTTGAGATGCAAAGAGAGACCAAAACCCAGTAAACTAAATACTTCAACGCATGCACTTTATGCAAATTTAGCACATAATACAAATTCAGGATTTTCAAATGCATAATACGTTAGCAATATTGTTAAATCTAACAGGAATATTGTTTACAAAGCTAGTATTCTACCTACCAAATAGACACATTTGGAGGATATCCTTATACTTTTTTATGTATGTTGGAAACCACCAGCTTCAAAGTGAGACAATAATAACATATTTATTAATCAGCCTACATGTGAGCTTGTAAGCTGCAATGTTCGTGGACAATAAGGCTGCGTTCCTATACCCACTTAGCTGGGAGTAAGCACCACTGACCTCAATGGGACTTATTTCTGAGTAGACATGCTATAAATGCATAAATAAATAATAATAATGTCCCTGATAATTCATTGTACAACCAATATTGTTCAGGTAAGGACAGGTATTGGCCAGATTCGGCATGGATTATGTGGCAACCCAAAAGCTTACTGTCCTGGCTCACAATGGACTTTGCTTTTGGTGCAACAGTGCATGACAATCTCTATTACAGGCTCTGATGATCACATTTTACTTCCAGTGTAAAAGCTCCCACATCCCACATACTTGTGCTATATGAAATCAAGAATATAAAAGCACAGATCATTTTTTAATTGTTGCATCATGGCAATATTAAAGATGAATGGTTGGGCTTTTTAATGGTTTTTTTAATTGTCCATTCATCCTCCCTAAATGTGGATTAATTACTAGGCTTATTTACACTACATTAAGAAATTCAAAGGAGCCATCAAGTCAGGGTCATTTGCCATGATTTTTTTAAAACTGGAAATCTCTCCTACATTAAAAACAAAACAAAACCCACACACCTTACAATACTGTTTTTATACTTCCCACTTCCAAGAATGACAAATGAACAGGTTCGCCATTTAAAAAGAAAGCAGGATAACACACACACACACACACACACACACACATTGGATACATCCAAGACCTTAGGTATGCCTTTGGACCCTGGTCATAACAAGGGAATAGGCCTCTGGCATTCAGCACCATGAAACTGTAGATTTGCATCCAATGGATAGTCTTAACACTATGGCCTAAAGCTATGGGTGGTTGAATCAGCAAAACTCAAACTTGCCAAAATTCTCCAAATCCTACCCCAAAGCTTGTTCTGACTCAAGTCCATATCAGTTTGTGAGCTTTTTCTTTTCTGTTCACAGAGAAATCCGTGCTTACTCTCATACGTATTTTTCCAGATGTATGCATCAATTGTGTGCATCTTTGAAATGTATGCATTCTTCTCCAATTGATCAAAGTGTATTTTTGCGCATTTTTCAACAGAACGCATTTTTCTTGCACATTTTCATGCATGCATGCTGTTGAGCACATTGGGGGGGGGGTGCAAATCACACTGCATGCTCAGAAACGTATGGACTTTGACTGCAAATTGCATCCAAATCCATGTTCAGTCCAGAAGGTGCAAACTGGGTAAATGCTGATCAAAAATGAACTGAAACAAATTTCTCATACATCCCTACCCAAAGCAGAGCATGTTGTACCTCCAGAATTCTCACCAGATGCTTGTTAAGCCTTTGGGTTAAAACCTCCAAGGAAGTTTCCACACATTCCCTAGCTTGTTCTGTTACTGAGTTGTTCATACTAGTGATGTGCTGAAAATTTATCCCACATTTTATTCAACCTTTCTCATTCAATTTGGTAGAAAATAAATTACTTTCAAAAAGAGATTCAATGGTGAAGAAAATTTTGGAGAAATTCTCATGGGTTGGGTTTGGGTTTCTTATTTATTTATTTTTTACATTTATATCCCATCTTCTTTCCTCTTGCAAGGAACCCAAGGCAGCTTACATTATCCTCCTCCTCTCCATTTTATCCTCACAACAACATCCCTGTGAGGTAGGTTGGGCCGAGAGTCTGTGACTGGCCCAAAGTCACCAAGTGAGCTTCCATGGCTGAGTGGGGACTAGAACCCAGAACTCCCGGCTCCCAGGCCAACACTCGTGCCACTACACCACACTGGTTTCTTATGCTTATCTTACTCATGAGGAGGCCGAGGAGTGTGTACAAGTGTACAATCATTGTACAATCATCTCTCCTGCAGGCTGTAGCCTCCTCAGCTTCCCTCGCTTCAATTAAAGCCCAGAGGAAGACATCAGGAGCTAATTCCTCCCATAGGACTTTTTCAGATCAGGAAGTGCAGACAGTCTGGGAGGCTGCAGAGCAACAGGGACAAGTATAATAGAAAGAAAGAAAAACCACACACACAGCACCCTTGGCCACCTCTTAGTAATTAGGTAAGCTCAAAAACACCATGAAAAAAAAATCAAAATAAGCTATAAAATGCTCTGAGAATGAAGCAGAAAAATGGAAGCCTCTTTCCTGGGGGAAGAAAACTTTCAGGAAATTGAAGCATAGATTTTTGGCACAGCACTAGCACTTCCCTGGGGCTGAATACAACACTGCCCCCCAGAAATTTGCCTTGTAGAGGATTATAAAATGGGGGCTTAGTTGCCAACATAGTTGATGCTGTTGCCACTTGTAGTAGGAGCACAAAAAAACAAAAACCCTTAAGAAAAAAGAAAGATCCTGTGCTACAACCCCTGCCAATGGTGAGCCCTACCTGTGAGAAACTGTTAGAGAATTTTTCCTTGTCCTGGAGAAATTCAGTGAAATTGTTTCCCCAATTTCTCTGCCCACAAATAGGGTGGGGAATTTTGAGATGCGTTTGTGCACAGCTGTACCTCATACAGCCTTGGCTTTCTTAACACTGAATTAAAATCTAGCTTTATGTAATTTATAATTATTGCTTCTTGTTCTATCCTAGATACAGTGAACATCTGTTATGAATAGTCCTGTTGGAGATGCATATTTGAAGAATTTCACATCTTCCAACCTCAATTGCTTCAGTCTGTGCTTATTAGTGATGGGTAAAAAATAGTTGTGTCTGCATTTTAATGCAGACTTTCCAAATTGTCCCCCCCTCCCTGAACCTATACACAAACCAGAACACAGTTGCATGGCAATATATGCACTCTTTAGAATTTTGCAATGCATTTCACAAATAATGAGCACACAAAAATTCTGTAATGAATTTATAAATCAGTAGCATGCCTGTATAATCAGGACTGAAGGCAAGCAATGAATGCACTTCAAAGTTAGTAAATTCTACTAACCGTGGTGAGTTCCAGCAATTATACTGAAATGTAGTTAGGAACAACAGGTGATTTTTATGGGTAGTTAACAAGGAAAGTATTCAGCCACTGAGACTGTGGCACAAAAAAGAACTAGATTCAAAATGTAACCATTCTGTCAATTAAACAGTAGGCCAGCACAGCTTTAACAGCCTGTTAGGCCTTCCTGCTCCAGGTCTTTTCCTCAACAGTCCCAGAGTTCTATTTGCCTCAAAATCAGGAATGTATGGGAACTTTGTTTTTGCTCGCAAAAATGTAAGCATGCCCTGTTCGAAGCCCCAAACATGAGCGTGACCACGTGTCTGCTGAAAACATTAGCAAATTGTGGAACACACGCTTGTGCCTGTCGTGTTTCTAATTCCCAGTTCAATTTGCACACATTTCTTAATTTGCGCAAATTTCCTCAGTAGGCTGAATCAGCCCTGCTTTAATCTATGGAAGAAATTTGTGCAAATTTGGGAAGATTTGCTCAAATTTGGGGAGATATGCACAGATCTCCGGTTCGTGCCGAGTGAACAGCTATCTCAAACCTGCAATGGGAATTGGACATGAGATGAGTGGCAGATGAAGTTTGGAAAGTCCTAGCAATCTCAGACATTGCTCATTCACCCATCCCTATCCAAATGGCTAAAAAGGATCTGCTTCTCCACCACTGAGTCCCGAATGGTGCTTCACCAGCCCTGACAGACCTATTCCCTGGCAGTAGCCCCTTTTCCCTGTCAGTGTCTCTCTCTCACTCCTTCCCCTCCTCTCTCACCAGCAGGCCATCCCCCAGAGACCCAGGTCACAGTAGGGATGTTGCAAGTGCCTGTTTTGGTCCACAAATTTGATGGACCGCTGGTGCCCGTGCCCACTGAGCTGCGCCTGCCAAGCTCCCCCCTGCTCGCTGGCCCTCCGGGTTGCGGTCGAGACCCCCCTCCGTGCTCGATGAGCAGCCTGCAACTTACCCGGGCCTGTTCACCTCTGTGCCGATTGCCATGTTTTTTAAAAATATGGTGATCAGCAGCACTTGCCCATAGAGTTATATGCAAAATAGCTCTGTAAACTAGAGTCTATGGACAATTCACAGTGCTTTTTGTGTATAAGTCTATGTGTAGTTCTAAGACTCCACAGATCCATTACAATGCATTATATTAGAGAAAATAGTGTGGGGAAAATGCATATATTTGGAAAAGTGCATATAAAGATGCATAGATTTTGAGAAATCTGCATGAAAATATTTATGCATTTTCCTGAGGACTTCCTAAGAAAGAATGGCAAATTAATGACTGGGACAGAATTAACTAAATGTTGGGAAAATGAGAAACTGAGCCAAAGCAAACTTGAGAGATTTGCCCAGCCATAGTCCTTTATAGGATTGGAATTTTAGATGTTTAACCATTTATCTAGATCTCTCATGAATCCTTTTCCAACCAGTGCTAAGTCGCAGTACATATATGTAGGTAACTATGTATAGGATTGCAGCCTGGCCACCATTTAGAAAGAGGTAATAAATTAACTGTTTCACTCTGGAGTCTGTCACTTATATGCAGTGCTGCCCATCTTCTCTCTTGCATCCCTCCCTGGGGGGAAATGTGACAGGCCCTGGGATTTGATACTGTTTGGAGTTATCTAGTTCTGGGATACAAAGCTTAGTGGCAGCTATTTACATACAGATAAGCAGCTGCTGGATACATATATAGATGGAAAACATGTTTTTTACAGCACTGGATTTTATCAGATGACTGCTATGAAGTGCAGAAACAAACATTATGTTGCCATAATGGCACAAGGAAACATGGAAGCCATACCCTTTCTTTTGCATGGTGAAGATTAACACACCCAGCTGTAATAAAGATTGCCCGGGTATATCAACCATCTTTTGCCCAAAGAAGGAGATTCATTGCACATAAGATAACTGTGAAATGCCAAAGTACAATACGGTGGAAGTTTGTCTTAAGAAATGGGAAAATACTGGATAAAATGTGCAGTCACATCAGACTTCCATTTCACAGAAGGGTATATAGAAGGGATGCTTGGAAATTTCATTTCAAGCGCTCTCAAGATTTCCAGCTGTCAAGGGGGAAAACACTGTTGGGAATTGTCAGATCAATGAACTGCCTTGTCATGAAAGCCCAACTACCCAAAGACGATGAAATGAACTTCTCCAAATGATGTAATCAGCTCTGCTATGCAATTAGCAGCAGACATGGATCATGAGCTGTTCCTTTCCTTCTCCATACTTTTCTCTTCCCATCATTCTGGTACAAGTTAATCTTGGTTTCATCAGTCCAAAGAATCTTATTCCAGAGCTGGGCAGACTTTTTTAGGTGTTTGCTGGCAAAGGCTAATCTGGCCTTTTGGAATGGGGGATAATACTCTAAATGTTTTGTAGGAAGGTAAATTATATAAATACTTACGTTAATACTTATGTACTTATTTACGTATTTTTCCGCATGACGGAAAAAAAAAATTGCATCTGTCTGTGAGTGGATGATGGAACAAAAGGCACTTGACAATACATGAAACACAGATGGAGCGAATTTTACACAGTCCGTACATCCCTACATGGGTCTCAGTCCCAGAGGTAAATGACAATAGAATTGTAAACTGGGAGTAAGTTCCACTGAATTCAGTGAGACTTTTGTTGTTGTTCAGTCGTTAAGTCGTGTCCAACTCTTTGTGACCCCATGGACCATAGCGCTCCAAGCCTTCCTGTCCTCCGCTCTCTCCCGGAGTATGCTCAAATTCATATTCATTGCATTGGTGATGCTATCTAGGCATCTCATCCTCTGCCATCCCCTTCTCCTTTTGCCTTCAGTCGTTCCCAGCATCAGGGTCTTTTCCAGGGAGTTTTCTCTTTGCATTAGGTGGCCAAAATATTTGAGCTTCAGCTTCAGTATCTGTCCTTCCAATGAGCAGTCAGGGCTGATTTCCTTTAGGATTGACCGATTTGACCTCCTTGCAGTCCAGGGGACTCGTAAGAGTCTTCTCCAGCACCACAGTTCAAAAGCATCAATTCTTTGGCGTTCAGCCTTCCTTACAGTCCAGCTCTCACAGCCATACGTTGCTACTGGGAAAACCATAGCTTTGATTATACAAACCTTTGTCGCCAAGGTGATGTCTCTGCTCCTTACTATGCTGTCTAGGTTTGCCATAGCTTTCCCCCAAAGAGCAAGCGTCTTTTAATTTCATGACTACAGTCACCATCTGTGGTGACCTTGGAGCCCACTGCTTCCATTTCTTCCCTTTCTATATGCCAGGAAGTGATGGGACCAGATGCCATGATCTTAGTTTTTTTTTTTTTTTTAATGTTGAGTTTCAAACCAGCTTTTGCACTCTCTACTTTCACCCTCAACAAGAGGCTCTTTAGATCCTCTTCGCTTTCTGCCACTAGGGTGGTATCATCTGCGTATCTGAGGGTGTTGATAATTCTCCCGGCAGTCTTAATTCCGACTTGTGATTCATCCAATCCGGCATTTCTCATGATGTACTCTGCATATAAATTAAATAAGCAAGGCGACAATATACAGCCTTGTCGTACTCCTTTCCCAATTTTGAACCAATCGGTTGTTCCATGTCCAGTTCTTACTGTTGCGTCTTGATCCTCGTATAGGTTTCTCAGGATGCAGGTAAGGTGGTCTGGTACTCCCATCTCTTTAAGAATTTGCCACAGTTTGTTGTGATCTGCACGATCAAAGGCTTTAGCATAGTCAATGAAGCAGAAATAGACGTTTTTCTGGAATTCTCTTGCTTTCTCCATGATCCAGCGAATGTTGGCGATTTCTGGTTCTTACTGTTGCTTCTTGATCCTCGTACAGGTTTCTCAGGAGGCAGGTAAGATGGTCTGATACTCCACCTTATTCTTCTGTTTAAGAATTTGCCACAGTTTGTTGTGATCCACACAATCAAAGGCTTTAGTATAGTCAATGAAGCAGAAATAGACATTTTTCTGGAATTCTCTTGCTTTCTCCATGATCCAGCGAATGTTGGTGATTTGATCTCTAGTTCCTGTGCCTCTTCGAAACCCAGCTTGTACTTCCGGTAGTTCTCGGTTCACATACTGCTGAAGCCTAGCTTGTATGGTTTTGATCATTTCTTTTTCGTTGGGATGGATTTAGTTGTTGCCTCCTGAACAATGTTACGGACCTCCGTCCATAACATGTTACAGACCTCCGCACTCTGTCTATCAGGTCTAATCCCTGAAATCTATTCCTCACTTCCACTGTATATTCATAAGGGATATGATTTAGGTCATACCTGAATGGTTTAGTGGTTTTCCCTACGTTCTTCAATTTCAGCCGAAATTTTGCAATAAGAAGCTCAGAATCTGAGCCACAGTCAGCTCCAGGTCTTGTTTTTACTGACTGTATAGAGCTTCTCCATCTTTGGCTGCAAAGGACATAATCAATCTGATTTCAATATTGACCGTCTGGTGATGTCCATGTGTAGAGTCACCTCTTGTGGTGTTGGAAAAGAGCGTTTGCTATGATCAGCATGTTTTCTTGGCGAAACTCTATTAGCCTTTTTCCTGCTTCATTTTGTACACCAAGGCCATGCTTGCCTGTTATCCCGGTGATTTCTTGACCTCCTACTTTAGCATTCCAATCCCCTATGATGAAAAGGACATCTTTTTTTGGTGCTAGTTCAAGAAGGTGTTGTAGGTCTTCATAGAACCAATCAACCTCAGCTTCTTCGGCCTCAGTGGTTGGGGCATAGACTTGAATTACTGTGATGTTGAATGGTTTGCCTTGGATTCGTACTGAGATCATTCTATCATTTTTGAGATTGTACCCCAGTACTGCTTTCCCCACCCTTTTGTTGACTATGAGTGCTCCATTTTTGTTGACTATGAGTGCTACTCCATGAGTGCCCACAGTAGTAGATATAATGGTCACCTGAATTAAATTCACCCATGCTTGTCCATTTTAGCTCGCTGATGCCCAAGATGTCAATGTTCGATCTTGTCATCTCATGTTTGACCACCTCCAGCTTACCTTGATTCATTGATCTTACATTCCATGTTCCTAAACAATATTGTTCTTTACAGCATCGGACTTTCTTTTCACCATCAGACACATCCACAGCTGAGTGTCCTTTCAGCTTTGGCCCAGCCGCTTCACTCTTTCTGGAGCTACTTGGAAATTCCCTCTGCTCTTCCCCAGTAGTATATTGGACACCTTCCAACCTGAGTATCTTCCAGCGTCATATCTTTTAGCCTTGTGATACGTTCCATGGGGTTTTCTTGGCAAGAATACTGGAGTGGGTTGCCATTTCCTTCTCCAGAGGACCACATTTTGTCAGAACTCTCCGCCATTACCTGTCCCATCTTGGGTGGCCCTGCACAGCATAGCTTATGGCTTCACTGAGTTACACAAGCCCCTTCGCCACAAGGCAGTGATCCATAAAGGGGTCAATGAGAGTTACTTCTGAGTAAACGTGTATAGGATCTTTCTGCCAGTAAGTTTCCAAAAAACACACAATGAAGAGTAGGGATAATCCATTTAAAAAATATATTTCTGTCCTGTTTTTGCAAATATGGGTAAGTTCTCATCCTAAGGCCTCCCTCTCCATCACTTATGTCACCCATAAGGCAGGTCAGCTATATGATCTGAGCAGCTCATCTTCCTAAAAATGTAAGGAAAAGGAAGGAACAGGAGGAGTTTTCACCTCCTTCCTCCTTCCACCTTGCCTGGCTTCTGCTGGCAGGGAACAGGATAGACAGAGGAGTCCGATATCGGAGCCCTCTGCCTATCGAAGCAGCAGTCCCTAGGATTGAGCTCTTAATAAAGTTTAATATATAAAAAAAAATGAACAAATAAATACATGTAAACTCTTGAACTTAGAACATGAACCATTTATTGATGTGTAGAGGAATCCAGATAGACTCACATGGTCCTACCCTGGTAAGGACCAAAGTGTGTGTGATTTACAAGGTTCTTCTATCTCTCACCTCTAATCCAGTCACTGAACTCTGCATCTTTGATTCTATGATTCTTAGTCAATCCTACTTTAACTGATAATATATTTTTTTCTGTGATCCCAATACACCAGGTAATACCCAGTGATACTCAAACAAGCTCTGTCTCCTGCTACATCTAGCTCTTTATTTGTATTATATATGGATTTATATCCCACCCTTCTAGCGCTTACAGAGTAGCTTACAACAATTAAAATCAGTTATAGAACACAATAACATTTCATAAAAATAACAAGATGATAAAACAGAGATAGATTCAGCAGATAAGGAAAGACATTGGATAGGAAATTATGGACCCAGTAAAACAAAGGCCTGCTGATTTTTTTAAAAAGTTTTTACCATCTGGTAGAACATAGCAAGACAGGGGGGCAACTGAGCCTCATGGGTTAAATAACTACATAATTTAGCCCCCATGAGGAAGCTCTTTCTCTTGTCCCTATCAAATGGGCCTCCATACTAGGTGAAGCCTCTTCACCAGATCTAAGGACACAGGGAGACTAGTGTGGGATTGGGAGGAGGTGGTTCTTAAGGGTTTGTGGACCCAAGCCATTTAGGGCTTTGAAGGGAAGCACTATTGAATTGTTCCCAGAAACAACTTTAGGAGTTGACACGATTAAGAATCATTGGAGCAAACCTATTGCTAGGTGATCTCCAGCCCAAATTTGCTTGACTGGGACTCTTTTAAAGAAGCACCCAGAACATACAATCAGGGCCAGAAATATTGGAACAATGATAACTGTTTTGGCAGGTGGCCTCTGTGCACCACCACATTGAAGTTGAAAAGAAACACACCCAGATGGGAGCGAAGTCAGGACTTTCAGCTGTAATTCAAGGGGGTTGACAAAAGTAGGGCACTACCCATTCAGGAAAGACAGCCAGCGGCATACACACACACCCATCGTTGGTGGCTCATAAGTAATGGAACAAATGGCTGACAAGCAGCTGCATGGCCAGGTGTGGCCTGTTTCCTGGGTACCCCATGACGAATCAAGCAGATAAAAGGCCTGGAGGTGGTTCTGAGTGTTACATTTGCATGTGGTAGCTGTTCACTAGAACTCCCAACATGAGGTCCAAACAGGTGTCCATGTGAGTGAAGGAGGACAACATTAGGGTGAGGAAACAAAATAAACCCATCAGAGAGATAGCAAAAACAGTGGGAGTGGCCAACACAACAGTTTGGAACATCCTGGAAAAGAAGGAATTAACTGGCAAGCTCAGCAACAGCAAAAGGCCTGGAAGACCACGGAAGACAACTAAAGTGGATTACCACAGAATTCTGCTCATGGTAAAGAGGAACCCTTTCACAACATCTAGCCAGGTCAAGAATGCTCTTCTAGGGAGTAGGGAGGCATGTCATTGTCAACATCAACAGTCAAGAGTCATGACTACACTTCATGAATGTAAATACAGAGGCTTCACAACAAGGTGCAAACCACTGGTAACACTCAAGAACCGAAAGGCCAGATTAGCCTTTGCCAGCAAACACCTAAAAAAACCTGCCCAGCTCTGGAATAAGATTCTTTGGACCAATGAAACCAAGATTAGCTTGTACCAGAATGATGGGAAGAGAAAAGTATGGAGAAGGAAAGGAACAGCTCATGATCCAAAGCATACCACATCATCTGTCAAACATGGAGGCAGCGTTGTGGCATGGGCATGTATGGCTGCCAATGGAACCAGGTCACTGGTGTTTATTGATGACCTGACTGCTGATAAAAGCAGCAGGATGAATTCTGAGGTGTATAGGGCTATACTTTCTGCTCAGATTCAGCTGAATACTGCCAAACTGATTGGATGCCACCTCATATTGCAGATGGATAATGACCCAAAACATACAGCAAAAGCTACACAAGAGTTTCTCAAGGCAAAGAAGTGGGATGTTCTTCAATGGCCAAGTCAATCACCTGATCTCATCTCAACCCAATAGAGCATGCTTTTCACTTACTGAAGACAATGCTGAGGGCAGAAAGACCCACAAACAAGCAGCAGCTGAAGGCAGCTGCAGTAAAGGCCTGGCAAAGCATCTCGAGGGAGGAAACTCAGCATTTGGTCATGTCCATGGGTTCCAGACTTCAGGCAGTCATTGACTGCAAAGGATTTTCATCCAGGTATTAAAGGCGATTCTTAAGGTTGAAATGATGTTGGTTTGTTATATTACTTATGAGCCACCAACAACGGGTGTGTGTGTATGCCACTGGCTGTCCTTCCTGAATGGGTGCCCCACTTTTGTCAAACCCTTTGAATTACAGCTGAAAGTCCTGACTTCACTCCCATCTGGGTGTGTTTCCTTTCAACTTAAATGTGGTGGTGTACAGAGGCCAACTGCCAAAACAGTTATCCTTGTTCCAATATTTCTGGCCCTGACTGTATGTGTGGCCTTATCTCAACTAAGTCCTTAATTCATAGATGGTGCAGCCAGCCATGAAAACAGTCCTTCCTTTTAGCCAAACAGGAGACAAAACATAGAGCTGAACAACTCACTCCACATAGTAAATAATTTTGTAGCACTTCTTATTACCTTGTAATTTTATAGCTCCTAAGTTTATGGGATACATAATGGGCAGATGTGTGTTGTCATTAAAGAGCTTTTAGGAAATGCTGCAATAAAGGTACTCAGCAGATAATAAAATGGAAACGAAAGCCCTCTGTTTACCATCACATAACCAACACCAGATGCATTGCCCTTCATAAGCAGCACCCCGCAAAGCAGATATTGAAGAACAGTTGGTGCCAAGGTTAAGCAGGGAGGTGAGTGAGATTTGAGCAAGAACAGACCCTATATAATTTGGCAAACTATCCAGGCTGCCTAGTTCCCCACATCCCAGGGATTCAGAATCTAAGAACATAAGAAGGGTTATGCTGGATCAGACCAAAGGCCTATCTAGTCCAGTGTTTGCACAGTGGCCAGCAAGATGTCTATGGGAAGCCCACAAGAGGACATAAATGCAATATGTTGCAGAGTTTCTCATCAACTCAGTTTTCATTTCTTCAGCAAATGGAAGAATTCCCTGGTTAGCTGTTTCACTCATAAATGATTAACAATTAATCCACTGATGGTGGTATTGTTATGCAGCTGTGTGCATACTTGAGCTAGAAGAATATCAGATGACTCGGCAAAGCCATGGTCAGCTGACCTACAACAGCCTTACATGATCCTGTTAGGGGATCTACAAAGTCAGCTTTGGGTATGAGTCAGGGGCAGGACTGAATAAAGAATATTACAAGGGAAAGTGCTGGCATGGAAGTTGTTTTGGGGCAGGGAGGAGTTCCCACCTTGGCTGCTATGCCTAAGTATCCAGTATGGGTGCCTGTGCAACTGAGGCTCCAGTTTGAGGCCCTTTGCCATATAGCTCCCGAGCAAAATGACATCAGACTTGCAAGCAAGGAGAGATTTGCATTTACATTTTCAACACCTTAACAAAAGTCCTTTATGGAAAACCTTGTTAATGAAGGCAGTAGGCACAGCTTATTTTAGAGCAGGGGTGGGCAGAAAGTAGACCCCCAGGTATATGAACAGCAACTCCCAGCATTCCTGGCCATTGGCAATGCTGGCAGGGGCTTCTGGGAGCTGAAGTCCCAAATATCTGAACATCTATCTTCTGTCCACACCTGTTTTAGAGTGTCTGAAGAGGAGGTGCAGTGAAGGCAATCAAGGCAGAAGAGGAGGTAGAGGCTCCAAGTAGGGTGGCCGCTTATGATTAACCCCCACATGCACCCCAAAGGAAACACAAGAGGATACATGTTTGCATAAAATTGGCATATGCTCATATTGATATGTATAGATGCCAATTTAGAAATAATTCTCCTAATTTAAATAGAAATGCAATCAATCTCACCACAGTGGGATTAAAAGGGTTGGTGCATTCCAGATAGTGTTCAGGACTTATCAGGGGCAGGGAGGAGCCAATCCTCCCCTGTTCTCTCAAACAGATGATTTGTCATCCTGAATGCCATCTGATTGGGACTGTGCACATGCTGTCCTGGCTCCTGCACAGAATGGCCACTTATGCATCACCAAAAAAAGAGAGGACAAAACAGAGCACAGATATGCATAACGTTTGCATATGTTAATATATATGTATAGATGCAAATTCAGAAATAATTCTTCTAATTTAAATAGAAATAAAATACATCTCACCACAGTGGGGAAAATTGTGACCAGGCGACCTGTGTGCCTGCCTACTCAGTCTGCTGTCCAGGTACGAATTGCGGATGGGTATCTTCAAGTCCCCTGCTCTCCCTTCTTATGATTCTTTCTCTTCAAACTAGATAGGCCATCCAATAGAGGATGCCTTCAAACAGAGGTCTGTCCCCTGCGATGTAGGACATATGGCCACCCTAGCTCCAAAGTTTTGTTACTATTGTTGTTACTCCTATCAAATACAGAGCTTCTCTGAGCTTGGGCAGGAGCAAAGGTGAAGCCTACAATTATTTTGCCTTCCCCCTTACTCCCATTTTAGCAATTGTGTACACCAGCACTCAGCTACCAAGAAACCAGCAAGTTAAATTTAACAACACAAAACTACAAACCAAGTGGTTCTGTTTTGTCTCTTGAACCTTAACTATTGTGTCCAGGCTCCGCATGGGTATCAGTAATTTACTAATTTGTTCATGAGGTTGTATACACAGCTCCCAGGGAGACCTCTTAACACAGACTTACAGCCGGGGTTTCCCTGTTACAAAGGATGAGAGGTGAGTCTGGGTTGCTATCGAGGGGACAGTGCCCCCATTAATTCACTGTGCCTGAACAGACCACACACCACATGTGCTATCGCTTGTAGGGGACAGAAGCGAGAGAAGTCCTGGATTGGGGAAACATGGGCTTAAAATACTCACAGGCATCTTCCAGCAGCTATAGCTGTGCTTTGCAGGTACATTATTAAGAACTATAAGAGAGGAAACCTGTGGAGGCCAGTCATGCAAGTGATATAAGCAGAAAGTTCATGTACTCTGAAGAACCATGAAAGGTTGAAAAACAGAATGTGATAATGGCCTGGCTTGTATGTTACATCCAAAGAACCATGGCATTTTAATGACTGGGGGGGGGGGGGAGTCAGTGCGACAAATAAGCTCTGAAGCAGCCGAAGCCAATGGAGCAATGATTCTGTGCTTCCAATTAGCCAAGGTTCTGCAGATATTATTTTAATAATTCTACCTTGTTGGGGATTACTGTCCAAAAAGAGAAAAGCTGGGTTCAAGCCTACTGGTAGCCATGCCCTTTAGCACATAAGGCTCTCCCAGCTTTCAGTTGTTTGTGGAATCGAAGCTATATTAACTTAATCGGGGGGATGACCCTCCACACGTACATCGACTGGGTCTGAATGATGTGGTAGAATGGGCTGTACCAGTTTGGAATGCAGGTGAGCAATGCCATATGTCAATTCTCCCTTACATTAAAACAAAAACAAAAACCTCCCAACTCCCTGCAAGTAGAAAATTAGCAAAGAAGGAGTGAGCTAGGGTAGGACATTTCTCCCTGATACACTAGCTTTCTATTTGCAGGAAGCTCTCCCCCGCCCCCCCCCCGGCCAAAACAGCATTCAAAATGGCTTCTCCTGCCTGAAACCTGAAGTGGCGCAGTCCATCCTGATACCTACGGATTCTGCTCCAAGGGTAGACCACACCTTACAGATGTTTTCATCTCTGTTGATACGTCAAATATGCCACAACGAAATCATTGTGCTGCAATTGCGTTCTGAGGCTGAGCCCTGCCTGCAATTAAGCTCTTCAGATTGTTTATTTTGACAGATCAAGATACCTTCATTGCCCACTTGCTCAGATGTGCTGTTGTAATTGCACTTCATATTTTCATTGATGTTACCCTGACATCTTGGTTCAAGGATCCATTTGGTTCCAGAAGCAGCAGCAGAGCTGCAAACATGGAGAGCTGCCAGGAATGACAATAATGCCCTTGACGGCTGCAGCGGAGCTGCTTATTTCCTCCACTGATGAGATTAAAGGGAGGTCCTTCCATGGTAGGGGAAACATGTGAACGCCTACCTAACTGCCAAGACATTGCCCAGCCAGCTAATCCCTGACGGTACATTTGAACTGGCCAATCCAGAGGCTTGTCAGGAAATATAGCCCAGTCTTGAAATGTTCCCACTTACCAGAGAGCTCAATAGGTTTAGGTACCACCTGGACAACCCTCATGATATCTCATTCATATATATGTATGTATGTATGTATGTATGCACACACACACACACACACACACACACACACACATATATATATATATATATATATACACACACACACACACACACACATACATACATACACAGAGAGACAGAGAGAGACAGAGACACAGAGAGAGAAAGAGAGAGAGAGAAGCTAACAGAGCCAGCCCTACCACAGGGCAGAGTGAGGCAGCCACGTCTGGCAGCAGATTTAAAAGGGCAGCAAATTGTTCGCTATTTATGTTGTTAATAGTGGATTTTTATTGTTAGAGATGAGGAAAGGTGCTTTTGGAATTTTCTGCCTCATCTGTCCATAGAGTGCCTGCCTTTGCACTTTGACTTGGGTGGCTGAGGGGCACCACTTGCTGCTCCGCCTCAGGCAGCAAACTGTCTTGGGCCAGCCCTGGTAGCTAATTATGTTCTATCATACACCTCTTGTCATGTATAACTAGCAAGCTTTACCTAGATCAAGCAGCAAGACCCTCCCTGAGCTTTCCTTTCATTCCCCAGAGCCAAACTATGGTTCTCTTTGTTCTGACCCACCCTGAGTCCAGCCGCAGAGCCATCTAGGGATGTCAGAGAATTCCGCCACGGATCTCGGTGAGGCTGAATGCCAGTGCATTCGGCCCCCCGAACTCCGTGGCGGAACAGCCTGCCACCCCCCCCCCGCCGCCCGCGGCTCCCCCCTGGGACGAGACTTACCTGGGGCGGATGTTCCAGATGGCAGTGGCTCCAGCGGTGGCTTCGGCTCCAGCGGCGGCAGCGGCTGGTCTTCCAACCGGCTGCTGCTGCCGCCGCCACCATTTGCAGTATTTCCCCCCCCCCCATTCGTGATAGGCCACGTAAAGACTTACATAGCCTATCACGTCTGGGTTAAAAAAAAAAAGCGTATGCAAATGGTGGCGGCTACGGACACTGCCATTTGCGTTCCCTATTTTTGGTTGTCTTAGTCTACGTAAATATTTATGTAGACTAAGACAGCGAAACTATGGGAGAACGCAAATAGCGTAGTGGACCCTATTTGTGTTCCCCCTTATTTTCGCCATCTTAGTCTACGTAAATATTTACGTAGACTAAGACAACCAAAAATAGGGAACGCAAATGGTGGCGGCCGTAGCCGCCACCATTTGTGTAAGCTTTTTTTTTTTAACCCAGACATGATAGGCTACGTAAGTCTTTACATAGCCTATCACGGCTGAATACAGGGATGCAAACGGCGGCAGCTACGGCCATTTGCATCCCTGCTAGCCACCGGCCGGTGGCTCTGCGGAATACCCATCGAGGATTCCGGGGGGAGGGACGGAGTGCCTCCCCCCCCCAAGTAGAACCCGGCAGAGCCAGGTAAGGGGGGTTTCGTACATCCCTAGAGCCATCGAGTCCTTTGTACTCTTTGTTCAGAATACTCTAACTGGCTTTGAGTCCAGGCACCAGTTGGGTTTTCTTTTTTGCTTGGGCATCCCTCACACTTGTAAGTTTAGCTCAGTTCTAAAATTAACCCAGGGTGCACTTGGTCTCCAAGGCTGCTCCTCATGGGGATATACGACAGTCACTTACCTTTTACGAAATTTGATTCGCGGTGGGGGGGAGGCGCTCCGTCCCTCCTCCCAAAATTCTGGCTGGGGGGGAGGTGCCCCGTCCCTCCCCCCCAAAATTCTGGCCAGGGAGGGAGGCGCCCCGTCCCTCCCCCCCGAATTCTGGCCGGGGGGGAGGCGCCCCGTCCCTCCCGCCGCGAATCCTGGCCGGCCGGGTCTGCAAATGGCGGCGGCCGTAGCCGCCGCCATTTGCGTCCCTGCAGTCAGCCATGATAGGCTACGTAAATTTTTACGTAGCCTATCATGGCTGAGTAAAAAAAAAAACAACAACGTGCGTACGCAAATGGCAGCGCCCATGGGCACCGCCATTTGCGTTCCTTATTTTGGCACGTGTAGTCTACGTAAACATTTACGTAGACTACAGCGAAAATAAGGGGAACGCAAATAGCGTAGACGCTACGCTATTTGTGTTCCCCTTATTTTCGCCGTAGTCTACATAAATGTTTATGTAGACTAGACGTGCCAAAATAAGGAATGCAAATGGCGGTGCCCATGGGCGCCGCCATTTGCGTACGCACAGTTTTTTGTTTTTTGTTTTACTCAGCCGTGATAGGCTACATAAACATTTACGTAGCATATCACGGTATTTTTTAAAAATCTAGCCGTGATAGGCTATGTAAATCTTTACGTAGCCTATCACTTTTTTTTTTTTTTACTGGAAATGGCGGCAGCGGCAGCTGGTCAGAAGACCAGCCGCCGCAGCAGCCGCCACCGAACCGCCGCCGAACCGCCGCCGAACTGCTATCGGAGCCGCCGCCGCCGCCAGGGAGATTCGCCCAAGGTAAGTCCCATCCCGGGGGGGGCAGACCGTTTCACCACCTATTTCGGGGGGCCGAATGCGCTGGCATTTGGCCTCCCCGAGATTTGTGGCAAAATTCTCTGACATCCCTACATCCTTTGCTCCACTCTAGTGCCTCTCCTTTGTTGCCAGGGCCAGAGTTCCCTATTCTTTTTTCCTGAATTGCTTCATTGTCTTGTTTCCCTAGAGAGATCCTTTTGTCTTGTATATCCAGAGAGAAAGCTTTGCCCCCCTGGTAAAGCACCCATTGAGTCCAAAACTGGATTGCATATATAAGGCAACACAGCCTGTGAAACTTCAGTTTTTGGTGCCTTGCAAGGGACTGCGGTCTGTGTATGAGTTGTTGGATTTGAGTCCAACGGTAGTGGGTCTAGCAGGGAATCTAGAGCACTGGAAAGCCACTACTGTCATGAGCCAAGTGCAACTATTTTAGCCGCCATTTAGAACCTAGCTGGGAATTCTTAGCTAGTACCTTGCTTAAAATGGAAGGCTGTTTTTGACAGTCACGACAATGAACCTGAAATGAGGCAGGCCATTTCAACCCAGCCCTAGCTGAACTGGATTTCTCTTAAACCTGGGAATCAGTTGTAACTAGGCCATGGATTCCCATCAGCCAACATAATGAATATCCAATGTAGGGATGGGTGAACAAGCCATGTTCGCCATCGCCAGGTTTCCCTGAACATTGTCTCGGCGCTTGTCTCATGCCTGAATCCCATTCACGTGTGTAATCGCTGCTTGCTTTGCATGAATGGTAAAATTGTGCAAATCAAGCAGTGATTAATTGGGAGATTTGCACAAATCTCCCCAAATTTGCACAGATTTCTCCACATTTGCAATTTTTTCCCAGTTTGGACAAATTTCATCCATAGGCTAAACCGATGCTGATTCAGTTTATAGAAGAAAATTTGTACAAATTGGGAAATTTGTGCAAATCGAACTGGGAACCTGGAACAAGATGAAAGTGAGCACAATGTTTGACAATTTGCGAATACTTTCAGCAGGGCATGCTCGCATGTTTTGCGAGTAAAATGAAATTCTTATACATCCCTAATCCAATGCCTTGATTCAGTACATAAGAAACTGCATGCTTCCTTCAACCCTGAATTTGGCATCACCTATATACTAGTCTGCCACGCATCACCATTTTACTGCACAGTCAGTAGACATGAAATGGAAAATCCATAGGCTTCGATCAGCCTTTCCTAACCTGGTGTCCTATAAATGTTTTGAATTTCAAATCCCATCATCCTTGACCATCAGGCTTGCTGACTGGAGCTGATAGGAGCTGTAGTGCAAAGCATCTGGAGGGCAACAGACATGGAAAGTCTGGCCTAAGCCTATAGATTTCCCAGTCAATATAAAGCATAGATTCCCACCACTTGCTAGCACTTTCAGATGTCACTTTTCTTCTGTCTGTCATTTGCAGTCTTTTGCTCAGCACAAAGGTCCTCTATAAGAGAAGGCTGGAGCAGAATAATCCAAAGAAGAGCCTGGAGCCCCACCAAAATGAGTGGCACTTTTTAGCATTTCCAGCACGGACCCATAATGTCACAAAGCTAATCTGAAGACAAGGCACACTCTTGCCTCAATCTGTGCAATGCTTGGATTGTGTTTTGAGGAATGCCTGCAGATGATGAGAAGGTGGTTTTGCATTGGAGCAGAAAAGCATATCATTTCCATAAGCCAGATCTTTCTATCTGCATAGCACCCTCATTAGCTCAGCCAGCACAGCAACTGTGTTCACCTAATGCTGCAGCAGCCATCAGGCTCTTTAGCAGATGAGAAGCCAAAAGACATAGAAATTGCTAATTACTCCCTCAAACTATGTAGAACTTTGAATGCCTCTGTAATCCCATCTGTCCTTATACCCGCCTTGTTCTCTCACCCCGTCACCCTGTCTGCTCTCGTTTCCCTTAACTAAATTGACACAACTTTGCATGCTGATAAATTCTTACTGCTTGTGCATTAGGGCACCTTTAATGTTTCTTTTTACAAAGTGGCTGTGGAACCACAGTTTTCCAGCAAAACAGGCAAGCGTTCTCACACCCACACATGTCCAAACGCCCAACGCTGTTGCTCCAAAAACAGAAATTCTCCAACAGACCTTGATCATGAGTATCTCTTTGCTGGGAAATTGTGACCCCCATTCCTTGTTGTGGGCACACAGGGCCCTTTGGATATATGCATCAAGGAATGTAGATGCTTCATAAGGCAATGTTTCCTTTATGAAGTAATCACTCAACTTAGGCCTAGTTCTCACTGAGGATTAGACAAATTTATGAAGATTAAGTTCATGGATAATATAAGTAACTAATTAGCCATGAGACCTAAATGGAACCTTGTGTATGGAGACAGTGTATCTCTCTGAATTCCATAAGAACATAGGAAGAGCCTTGCTGGATCAGACCAAGGGTCCATCTAGTCCAGCATTCTGTTCACACAGTAGCCAACAAGCTGCCTATGGGAAACCAACAAGCAACAGGACAACAGCACCCTCCCACCCAAGTTCCCCAGCAACTGGTGTACATAGGCTTACTGCCTCTGATACTGGAGGTAGCACATAGCCATCAGGACTAGTAGCCATTGATAGCCTTCTCCTCCAGGAATTTCTCTAACCCCCTTTTAAAGCCATCCAAATTGGTGGCCATCACCACATCTTGTGGAAGTGAATTCTATAGTTTAACTATGTGCTGTGTAAAGAAGTACTTTGTTTTATCTGTCCTGAATCTCCCTCCAATCAGCTTCATGGGATGACCCTGGGGTTTAGTATTATGAGAGACTGAAAAAAATGTCATCCAGATGCTGGAAGTATGCCATAAGTTTGGCCATCACCATTGTTGCCTGCTTGGCATGCTTCTAGGGGCATATATCCCTTCTGGCAGGGATGGGGGACCTTTGGCCCTCCAGATGTGGCTAGATTCTCAACAGGCATCAGCCCCAGCCAGCATGGGATTAGGGATGGGTGAATCTGTCAGTTTTCCTTTCTCCTGCATTCAAATTGTTTAAATCTCAAGTTCCTGCTCTCCTGAATGTGAAGAACTTTTCAAATGAACTGCAACAAAATCCTCAACCATCTACACCAGTGAAATTCAGTAGGTTCATTCAGCTACTCCCAGAATGGAGGGGACCATGATGTCCCTGCCTGCCATGTAGTTGTTAGAGAGGAGGAGCAAAATATTCAAAGCCCTGGGCTTGGATGGATGAATCTGTCAGTTTCACTTCCTCCCAATTTTTTTTTTCAATCTGAAGTTTTTCCCCATCCCATTTATGAAGAAATTTGTGAATGTTGGTAAGTTCTTATTATAAAAATGAACCAAACAAAATCACCCCCCCCCCAATCACTCTCTTCCCCATGCCCTCTGTTAGTGATGACAAATACTTTTCTCAAGCTTTTCTACACTCTGAGGTCTGGTTGAGATGACATCTCAACCAGATACTTGTGCAAGTAACTGCTCATACTTGTGATTTACTCAACTGAGCAATGTACCATTACCAGATGTGGTATTTCCAATAAAGGAAGAAGAGCCAGAATCTCACACCGATACCTTCATTTGATGTTGCACTAATCACCTGAGCAGACTGATTGCGCAGACAGTTATTTACATGAGCCAGCTGGCTAAGTGTCAGCTGGCACAGGGAGTCATTGGCCAGTAGCCCAGGTTCAGGGAAGGAAAGAAATGAAGGGAGATCAGGAACCAGCTTTCTAAATAAGCACTTGGAAGAGTTGTCTGTCTCCTTTAACCTTCTGTTAGGTCTTAGCTGGAGGAAAGGCGGTGCAAAACAAAGTCCTTCCAAGCCCAAAGTACCACAGATACAAGGGCTGCTTGAGGAATTCAGTCTTTGTAAATTCCAATATGGACTGAACTGATACACATCTCCTGGACTAAAGTGTAGATTAGCATTGCTTATCCGTCAGCTTTTTCACTTCCCAAATGTTTCAACATAGTTCTCCGTTCAAAAGAATATATCAAAATATGCGTTTAGAAATGCATATTTTGAAGTGTTTTAAAATATTATTTAAGTAAGTATGCTCATGCACATTTTTGTGCTGTTGTTTTTTTAATGACAGATTAATGTAGAAATGGGGTGAAACGAATTATGGGTGGACACTTTTGAAAGTCACTGAGACCAAAAGTAGGCAAATCTGCTCATCCCTACTTGACATAATGCTGTGATGATGAATATATAGCCCGGTCTAGAGGGAAAAGCTGCTTGGAGATCACTTTTGTGATTTTGTTACTGTGATAGCATGGTGGGGAATATGGTAGAAACATCTACCAGGCAGACAAAAGTATTCTATCTTGAAAAGTGTTGTCCGTCATGGGAAAATCTGGCCCGTTTGGGGCCCAACAGATCCCTGCAGTGGAGCAGGCTCAGTTTGCATTTGTGAGCTGAGTGGTGCATCAGTTCCTGAAACTCAGGAACTTTGCTGAGTTTTTTGTTAAATGTGTGAGTAGTGATTTGCACAAAATCGTGGCTGTAAATATTTACAGACATTACAATTTTGTGTCATTTACACCTGCAATTTTGTGCAAATTGTGCTATTTGTGGATTTTTGTGCAAATCACAATTTCCATAAATATTTTACAACTGCGATTTGCATAAATTAAAAAGAAAAAGAAAAACTGTGAGCTGGTCCAACTTCTTGCGCGATGAGTAGGGCTAGCTTGCGGATGAGCGAGATGGAGTCTGGGGGGGCTGAGCTGGCGAAAACTCACTGAGTTCTTCCCCCCAAATGGATTCCTCTGACATCCCCACTCTTGAATAGGCCGACATCTTCATTATATGGAAAGCTCCCTGTAAAGCACTGAGCCCGTCTCTTCATATTCCTTTTGCTTTTGTATGAGTGCAGTCATTTCCTCAGAAGTGCATTCAATTTACAAGAGTTAGGGCATTCTGTGTTTCATTTTACTTTGCTTTTTCCTCATGTGCCACTGCATTACATTTGTAACTCTGAACATCTGCTTTTACCACAGATCACGCTTGAAATGTCATGCACCTGCATGGGTCAGAGTATATGAAAAGGAACTGTTTAGTCCTCAGCTTCCTTTTTAAGTCAAAGGATCAATGGGTCCATCCAATAGATAGCAAAATAAATATGCCCCTTGCCCCCACCCCCACCCCGCAAATTGCAAACAAGTTGGAAATGGGCTTGCCTGGAAACACATTTTATTTTTTGGACTAGGGAGAGTATAGTTGCTATGTTGATCCCAGGGAGTGAGATAAACAAATCAACAAGAGCCCCGTCCAGGTGTTTGCTTAAACACACAAGGGCTTAAAGTAAGTAGAGGACCATGGCCGTACATGCTGGCCCTGCCCCCTATGTCTGATAAAGCAGGGTCCATGATCACACAGAGAGTTCTACTCATGTTCAAGTGAATGCAAGCAGAGCCTCTTTTCAGACCTTGCTGATTCAACACAGCAATGTCTGCACTGAAGTGGGTGGGGCTGGCATGCCCAGAGATGCAGGGGACGTGCACAGCCCCAAGACCTCTACTCACTTTAAGGCCTCAAATGTTCAGGCAAATGCCTGAACAGGGCTAAAGTGGTACTGCTCATTGGAATAAGTCCTGCTTATTGCAGCTAGGAAACTTGACATTTCGCATGTATTCAGCAACGGAAGCTGACCCAGTTAAAGACAGTCAGCTTACAAACTTTACACGAGAACATAACAGTGCAATTCTATACCTGTCTACTCAGAAGTATGATCCATTGAGTTCAATAGGACATACTCCCCAGTAAGTACATATAGGATTGCAACCTAAGAATTGCCTATCTGGATCTGACAAAGGTGCAGCATTCTGTTTCCATATAGCCCTCCAGATGTTGTTGGACCGCAAGTCCCATCATCCCATGAAGGGATGGGTAAGGATTTCATCTCAGTTTGAAATTCCCTCTTCAAAATGCTATTCTCCTTTGTGCTTGTAGGACAGATGAGTTTGGAAAAATGCCAACAGGCCACACAGAGGCAAATTGGGCAGACTGTATCACTACCACAGCAAAACAAGGGCTGAGGTGATCTGCCCCTTGCCAGGGCTGGCCCTCTACCATCAGGCAGAATGAGGCAGCTGTGATTTGGGGTGTCATAGAAGGGAAGGAAATGGTGAATTATTTAATGTATTATTGTTGTATTTTTATCTCAAGTACCAAAATAACTTGGTGGCCTTGGGGACTATGCACCTTGATTTCGGGGATGGGGATGAGGATGGTGCCTAGGGATGCATGGGCATCTGACTAACCAGCTGAATCCCCCCACTGTCTGCAGCACCAAGCCTGGCTTGACAAAACCCCAGCCCCCACCCTGCACGCAAGGCCAGGACTTACTGCAGCCATCCGGTGTCCCTGCGAGTGTCCATTTTTGCACAAGATGGAGCTCTGTATTTTTGTTTGCACAGTAGATCTACACAATGGTGGCCATAAAGCTTCATTTCAGCCATAGAATTGAACCTTTATGGCTGCCATTGTGTAGATCTACTGTGCAAACAGTAGATCTAAGAAAATACAGAGCCCCATCTTGCGCAAAATGGCAGCTCATAGAAAAAATGAGAGCTGCCAAGAGCCCCCCAGATGGCCCAGTGGCTCGCCCTGCACTGCTCACCAGGCCGGGGAAACAGCAGGGGTTCAGTGAGCAGCATGCGAGGAGGGCAGGAGAGCTTCCGTCCATCCCTAATGGTGCCATTCACTCCTCCGGCCTAGGAAGCAATTTCTCTTGGGCCAGCCCTGCACTTGTCGCAGTAGTTCCTTCTCCATTCTCCCGCATGAGCCAGGAGTGCCCTGGCACCATCTTGGATCAGGAGGACTAGGAAAGTCCTCCTGGGCCAGACTAACTCTCAGAATCACACACAACATCCTGAGCTAAAGGCAAAATGCAACTCTAGCATCCTTATTCACTGACAGGCAAGGCAAGGAGGCCCTGCAAGTGGTTCATAGCTGAAGCCTAAACTGAAGCTTTTCTAGGGATGTCAGAGAAATCTGCTGTGGATTCAAATGAGGCCAGGTTCTCTGGAATCCAGCCTCAAGCATCTGCAGTGGGTTGGGACCACTTACCTCTGCTCCAGGAGGACCAGAGGCGGAACGGCACTTGGTTGCTTCTTGCCAGCCAGAGCCGTTCACCTCCTCCCTGTCCATACCGATTGCCATGTCTTTTCTTAAAAAAAAAAAAATGGTGATCGGCAGGATGTGTCCCTAGACGTAGACGCAAATAGAGTCGTGAATCTTGCGTCTAAGTCTATGTGTCCATAGGCTTATACGCAAGATTCACGGCTCTATTTGCATCTAAGTCTATGGGCACATCCTGCCGATCGCCTTTTTTTTTTTTTTTTTTTTTAAAGAAAAGACATGGCAATCAGTAGGGACAGGGAGGAGGCGAACAGCTCTGGCTGGCAGGAGAAAAGGTAAGCGGCCCCCAACCCGGTTCCTCCCCTCCCCAGAATCCTCATGGAGCAGAGCCGCTCCATAGGATTCTGGGGGGGGAGGAATGGATCGCCTCCCCCCCCCACGGATTCCCCACCAAAACAGACGGTGGGGAATCCGTACACCCCTAAGCTTTTCAGCTAGCTTCCAAGCCTAGCTCTAATCCTAGTGTTACCAAGAAATTTGCCTCAGACAAAAATAAATAGGAGAATTCCATTTTCTTTACTAAAATGACCTTGTGCCATTGGTTTGGGATTTGTTTTGTTTTTAAAACACTCAGTTCAGTCTGAGCACGGCATAAGGCACAATACAGGGATGACAATTAATGGGACCGTCTGGAACTTGAACAGGGTATAGATCAAATGTCTTACATTTGCTAAGCTCCTTCTCATTTAACCAAGAATGGATGTATGTCTCAACTGCTGGCACCAGCAATAATTGTGCCTCTTATATCCCCAATCAGACACCTTTAAGTGACCAGTAAGAAGGGACAATGAGAAAACAGTGGTGTGACACCCACTGTACCCAAGAAGGCTCTTCCTAGCTTTTACAGGTTTGCCCTTGGCACTGGTCAATCCTCCTTGATTAATTTGGCCCAGATACTCAAACAGAGATCTGCATCACCACAAGAACAGTAGACAGAAAGGTACAAAGTATGCTGTTCTTTATTTCATGTGCATGTACCAAAACAAGCTCAGCATGTCTCTGCAAATGCCATCATGGAATTGTCTAGGGTGTACATCGGTATATCCAATTCCCATAGTCCTTTACCTGGGGATGGGCGGATTCCCTACCTGTTGCTCCGATGGGGAATCCACCCTTCAGGGGAGGTGATCTGTCCCTCCCCCCAGAATTCTCTTCAGCCAGCTCCGCTCCGTGCCGATTCCTATAGGCTAGCCTATCGCGTGAAAAACCTCAGACGCAAATGGCATAGCAGACGCCATTTGCAGACGTAAAGCCCTTAGTTTAAACTAAATGCAGCCATTTTTGGCTACATTTAGCTTAACCTAAGAGCTTTACGGCCGCAAATGGCGTAGTGGATGCCATTTGCATCTGGAGTCAGCCTTACAGAGTCAGAAATACAGCACAGAAATGGCGGCCGTATCACTGGCGCTGCGGAGCTGGCCGGTGGCTTCGCAGAGTCGCCATGAGGAAGATCCGGCTCTGCACAAGTCCGGAGGGAAGCAGACATGAGTAGTGACGTTCCACCACGGACTCTCTGTGGTCTGTGGCGGAATTCTCTGCCATCCCTACCTTTACCTTCATGGGAAGCATCACAAGAACCTGACACATGTATGTATGCCGTGGGTCAAACACATGCCATCGGGGGTGCGAAACTTCAGGCCTGCAGACCAAATCTGCCCTTCCTGTGGTCACAGACTAGCCCTCCAAAGTTCACCAGATGGCCTTGACTCTTTCTGTTGGCTCCACCCCTTTTCTACCAACCACTGATCATTTGGTAGTTTCCTGGCTTCTGTGCAGCTTTTTCCCCATTCTAAAAGGTAGAAATGCACTAAGTCCGAAGGTTTATTGACTGTCAGTCAAAGATTTAAGCTAAAATATGCTGATAGTTATGGTATCTTGGCCCTCCCCTTTTGCTTTTGGCTCCACCCACCACTGGAATGTGGCCCCAAGGACTTCTCCAAAATAGAATTTGGCCTTCTGGCTAAGAGGTTCAACACCCCTGCCATACGTACAGTGGGTGGTAGGGCCCCACCACGTGTAACTTTAACACTGTGTGAACTGACCCTTAATGTTACCTAAGGGTGAATCATAGAATAGTAGGGTTGTAAGGGGCCTATAAGACCATCAAGTCCAACCCCCTGCTCAATGCAGGAATTCAGCTCAGAGCATCCCTGAGAGATGGCTGTCCAGCCTCATCTTGAATGCCTCCAGTGTGGGAGAGCCCACCACCTCCCTAGGTCATTGGTTCCATTGTCATATTGCTCTAACAGTCAGGAAGTTTCTCCTGATGTTCAGCCAGAATCTGGCTTCCTGTAACTTGAGCCCATTATTCCATGCCCTGTATTCTGGGATGACTGAGAAGAGATCCTGGCCTTCCTCTCTGTGACAGCCTTTCAAGTACTTGAAGAGCACTATCACATCTCCACTCAGCCTTCTCTTCTCAAGGCTAAACATGCCCAGTTCTTTCAGCCTCTCTTCATAGGGCTTTGTTTCCACTCCCCTGATCATCTTTGTTGCCCTCCTCTGGACCCTCTCCAGTTTGTCTGCATCCTTCTTAAAGTGCAGCGCCGAGAACTGGACACAGTACTCCAGATGAGGCCTAACCAGTGCTGAGTAGAGGAGAACTAGTACTTTACATGATTTGGAAGCTATGCTTCTATTAATGCAGCCCAAAAGAGCACGGGCCTTTTTTGCAGCCACATCACATGTTGGCTCATATTCAGCTTGTGATCTACAACAAATTCCAAGATCCTTCTCGCTTGTAGTGTTGTTGAGCCAAGTATCCCCCCCATCTTGCAACTGTGCATTTGGTTTCTTTTTCCTAGGTGCAGAACTTGGCATTTCTCCCTATTAAATGTCATTCTGTTGTTTTCTGCCCAGTCTATCAAGATCACTTAGAATTTTGTTTCTATATTCCAAAATATTAGCTATCCTGCCCAATTTTGTGTCATCTGCAAATTTTATCAGCATTTCCTGCACCTCCTCCTCCAAGTCATTAATAAAAATGTTGAAGAGCACTGGGCCTAGGACTGAGCCCTGCGGTACCCCGCTTGTTACCTCCCCCAATTTGAGAAGATCCCATTGATAAGCACTCTTTGAGTCCAATTCTGTAGCCAACTGTGGATCCACCTGAGAGTTGTTTCATCTAGCACACTTTGAGCTAGTTTGCTAATCAGGATATCATAGGGCACTTCGCCAAAAGCTTTGCTAAAGTTGAGGTATATTATGTCTACAGCATTTCCACAGTCCACAAGTGAGGTTATCTGCTCAAAAAATGAGGATGTTGGAGAAATCCACAATGGATTCAAATGAGTTCAGATTTCTATGAATCTGACCTGCAGATTCTGCAATGGACCAGCTTTTTCTGAGTCACTTGGATTCTGCAGACTGGTTTTTCAGTTGGGGGGACGGGATTTGCGCTAATGTGTATTAGCCCTAATGCACACTTACGCTAATGCAGTAATGCAAATTAGCACTAATGAGAATTAGCACAAGTAGTGAAATTCTGGTTAAAAAATCTGATCCTGTCAATGAGTGGACAACAAAAATGAAAGTTGCTTGACAATCCATGAAGCACATATGCAACGGATTTTAAAAAAATCATATACCCCTGACACTACCATGGTTATTCTGAAGCCAGTGATCTCATCAGCAGGGTCCGCTTGGGATAAGCTAGGATGCCACATAGTGCTACTCAGTCAACATTCAGCTCAAGACTGAATATCCCTCTGGATTCTGGACTTACCCCGCTCACATGTTCTCCCCCAGAAGCCGGTGCCGGTGCAATCACAGATGAAGCGGTTCCAGCCATCCTTGCAGACTGCATTGTTCTTGCAGGGGTAGCTGTCACACTGCTTGGTGTTGACCCGAATGCAGGAAGATTTGACGCCCGCCGCGTTCTGCTGCTCCGCCAGCTGCCGGATGTTCTTGCTCCGCCCATCAATGAAGAGGTCTCGGATGCAGCCCACATAGCCATAGTTCAACATGGCTGTCCAGAGTTCGGTAGGGAGGACAAGGCCTGCCCGGTTTTCAGGCAGCCCTCCAAGGTACATATCCCCTTCCAGATCCAGGATCTCGCTCTCCCCGCTAGCAGTGAAGGGTGTCCTTCTGCTGTTCACTGAGATGGTTCCTGAAAGGAAAAAGAGAGAAAGGAGATCAAGTCCCAGTGGTAATGCAAGTCAAGTTCCTGTGTGGTGTGAATCCTGGTGAAAGGTGAGGGCTTCGGTACAGGAGCCTGGAGACTCCAGCTGAGACAAAACCTTGACACACACAGAGAGCTTGTCTGGAAGTGCTTTGCTGCCCCCTACCAAACCTGTCAGACAGTAGGCACAGGATAATAAAACCGATAGGCTGGAAGACATGAAGGACATCTGGTCCAATCCCCTGTGATGCTGCAGGCACTTCAAAAGGCTATTTTTACACATGGCCTTGGAAGCTCCTGCATCAACAACCTGTCAGTCTGGTGCAGGAAGATTGGGCAGGAGAGCAAGCTATTTCTCTCCAATTGCACAAGGTGCGGTGACTCAGGACAACCCTCTTTTGCTGGAGCACTTCACAGGGCACACGCTTTGAGACTGTGGATTTGCACCAGTCTGTAGTGCAGATTACACAGATTAGCTGAAAGCTGGCAGACACACGCCGTGTGTGTAACTGAACCACAGAGCACATTTGGCCCACAGGGAAGAAATGGGGAAGAAAGATCATGCAGGGAAGTCGGTCCACAGCTCCATGGCAGAGCACATGATTTGCACGCAGAAGCTCTCAGCAGGGTCGCCAAGAGGGACCTACAGTGTAACATTCTGTACCAGCTCTGAGGACAGCAGGGTCCCACCTCCCCTTCCACAGCAGCAACCCGGGATGGGGAGGAGGTCCACCAGCAGGGACTCCCTCTTCCCTCCCACATTTGGTCCTGTAAGCTCTTGTATTGTAAGCTCCTGCCCTCCTCCCTCTCCTTCCAATTGGCCTGGTAGGGGAGGAAGAGAGGGGCCACTGGTTACTAGTGATGCCACAACAAAGGAAGGGGCTGTGTAGTCTGGCAGGATTGCTTGCTGATCTGGCTGCAGTGCTGGGAAAGCCAATGTTGTGACTGTGAGACAGCCAATGTGGAGTAGTGGTTAGAGTGCTGGACTAGGACTCAGGGGATCTAGTCCCTGCTTAGCCATGAAGCTCACTGGGTGACTTTGGGCCAGTCACTGACTCGCAGCCTACCCTATCTCACAGGGTTGTTGTGAGGAATGGAGAGGAGAGGGGATGGAGAGGAGAGGAGAGGGGGTCATGTAAATGGAGAGGAGGGGGATCATGTACACCACCCTGGGCTTCTTGGATGAAAAAAGGCAGGATATAAATATAATAATAAGAATAATAATGAAATGAAATGAAATAGTAAAATGTTGCGTAGCTTGTGGCAACTGCCCACTTGCTCATTCAGGCAGTGGGTCCCTGAGCCATCAGCAGCAGAGGGGCAGGGGCGAGAGATGAGGAGGAAGGAAGTATTTGTGTTGAAGATGGATGAATGGGTTGTGTGCGTGATGGTTGTGTGTGAGAGGGGGGTGTTGGTTTGCAAGAGAGAAAGAAAGAGGGGGGGCAGGACTTTGGTGCCCCACTTACCAAAAGTGGGGTACTAGTTCAGCACCCCAGTTAGCAAAATGAGCAGGACGGCTTCCAAACTCAGCTAGTCTGGCTTAATACATTTTGAAGTAAGTGAAGTAATGCACACTACCATCTAAGAGGTGCCCCTAAGACCATGAAGTTCAGAGTCTAAAATTACCAAACTGCACCACTGAATTCAGGCATCAACATAAAATGTCCCTGTATTGACAGTATGAAGCTGGAAATGTCAAAAGTGCTGAACTATGGCTAGCTTCAACCCCTATTAATCCATCCATGATCCAGCACTTCTGAGTCCTGTTGACTGCAGCGGGAAAGAGCTAGGCTTGTGCAGAACTCTCCTGCTTCAAATAAATTGGACTTTTAGGGTGTAATCCTATGCATGTTTAGACAGAAAAATGTCCTACAACTCCCAGCATTCCCCAGGCAGCCACACATAGGATTGCACCCTTAACTGCACAATCCCATATACATGTCTACTTAGAAGTAAGGCCCACTGAGTTCAAGGACACTTACTCCTAGATACGTGTGCACAGGATTGTAGCCTAAGCTGCAATACTATACCCATTTCTCTAGGAGTGAGCCCCACTGAATTCAGTGGGACTTACTACCAAGTAGACATATATTGCATTGCATTGTAAAATGCTCAAATTTGGCCTGTTTCTTTTCTATTTATAATAATAAAGGTTGCTGTCCAGCAGCTAGGAATATGCCATATGTGTAAGCAAAACTGTAAGTGGTAATGAATGCTTTTGATTGAATTGAACCTTACACGTTAATTAAAAGTGAGCCAACCTGCAAAAATATCAATGATTTGATTACTTATTTACATCCCTGTAAAATGCTGCAATCCGTATCAACAAGTACAAGCAAAACAGCTAATATTAAAATATGCAGGGTTAAAGAACAAATGAAAAATCCTCCTAAAACTAGCCCTTTTAGATCAGTTTTTCCTGCCAAGGAAAGCCTAACTAAATGACTGGATTCTGTATTACCCACTAAAGCTAAATTGTTTTGAAAAAGCAGAAGCACCTACTTCTAGCACCATTCCCGCCACATCTTGCTTCAAAATTCATGACATTTTCTGTCCCTGTAATAACAGCCAGACCTAAGTGTACATCTATTTTAAAAAATCCTTGGCAGCAGCACATGGCCTGACTAGTGATGGGCAAGCCACAACCCTGATAAATTTGGAAGGGACTTGATTTCTCCTCCTCCGAGAGGAAAATAAATACTTTTATTCTGAGCCTATTCCAAAGTTCAGCTCCTGCCCCCTTGTGCCTACTTGGACTCATCAGAAGCATGACAGGACCCTGTGTGCCTCCTCACACCCAATCCCTCATGAGCATCCCAAACCTTGCAGCACCCTGACAGTGGCAACAACACTACCTTAAAAAAGGAGAGACTTTGAGACATTATGCCTCAGAATAGTGCCATATGCAAGGATCCCTGGGAAATGTAGTTTCCAGTGCTCCCAGTTCCATACTGGGGACCTCAGGGGCCCTGGAAACTCCCTTTTCCTCTGAGTCCTGGCACCTGGGATGCTGCTATGGCAGCATTCTAGGACATAATCGAAGACCGTTCTAATTTGAAATCCCCCTTGAATTTTTGAGAAAAATAACAAGGTTTTCAATAAAGTAAGAGAAAATTTTGTGTGTGAGAGTATGGGGTGGGAGGAGAGTTGTCACAAATCCCTAGGCTAGACATTCAACCCAGAGTACAATTGCTCTTATATTCATAGGAACATTAAATTATAAGATATTTTTGAGCACTTGTTTCTGTCATCTCCAGCTACTTAATCAAGCAAATTCCCCACTACAATGTAGGATCACATAAAGATGGGGTGGGTGTTGCACCAAAGTTCATTTGATCCTGTCCTTCAAGGATGTTAAAGCGTCTGTGTTAAGATAGAGCAGCCTTCCCCAGCCTGGTGACCTTCAGATGTTTTGGACTTCAATGCCCATCAGCCCCAGCCAGCATGGCCAAAGATAAGGAATGATGGAAGTTCTAGTCCAAAACTTCTGGAGGGCACTAGGCTGGGGGAGGCTGCTATAGAGAAAAAAGATGGTCCTACTGTTTCCCAAGTATTTCTGTCCATACCTGATCTGCCGTCTCTCTGAATATCAACATGATACCATTCTCCATCATTAGCTTTCCTCTGAGTGGCCTTTACTTTGACAGTTCCAGAGCCCATGTCAAGAAGCAAGTAGAGATTTCCATCTAAGAGTTCCACTGCAAAGAAATCCACTTTGGTGTTCTTCTGGCTTCTGGAATCCTTCCGCTCCTGGGGTTTACCATGGGTGAAGAGTATTAGGCCGTTGGGCTCTGTGGTGCGGAAGTCAAAGGAGATAGACCCCATTCGCTTGGTGTTCCATTTAGGCAGGCTAATGTAGGCCTCGGGTGTCTCAAAGTTGATGGGGTCCAGCGTAGCCACATTCTCGCACATGAATTTCACCTCCCCATAGATTTTCATTTTTGTGTCACCAATCCTTGCCAAGCGAGACAGCTCCAGACGGATGTCATTATTCTTATAAACAACCTGTCAGGGCCAAGGGAAAACACCATACATCAATCCAGATAATAATGCATACTTCAGAAAGAAGTGTCCAAAGATAGGGATGTATGAGAATTTCATTCCTGCTCACAAATCATGTGAACATGTCCCATTCACAATCCTGAACGCAAGTGTGAGCAAGAACACCATTCTTGGGGAAATTTCCACAGTTTCCCAAACTTGCATTCACATTCAAAAGAGTGTGCTTGCACATTTCCCCCTAAAATCCGCATTTTCATCCCCCCTTTTTTGGGGGGTGCACATTTTTCTTGAGTGGAAAATAAATAAATAAATTAAATAAATAAATAAGCAAGCTCCAGTTCGGAAACACAAATGAGGCGAAACAAGCGTCCAGGAGGTATTCGGAGAATGAGTTCAAACATCTCATGTTTTCCATCCCTACCGAAAGAAGCTCTTGGGATTGGGGTGAATCTATATGAGACCCCAGGCTAGGACTATGTGAATCACACTTGTAATGTTGTGTAAATGGGCCCTTTACAGCCACCAAGTATGCAACATTACCTACCCGGAAGCACCCGATCCGCCATTGTTGCGCACAATGGCAGCTCACTGGGGAGGACTGGTGGCCCTGCGGCTTGGTTGGGCATTCGCCAGGCCGCAACAAAGCTCCGCAAGAAGGGGCGGGCCACAGTGCCTCGGTAAGTGCCCAGTGAAGCCAGGCATGGATGAGTCCATCCATCCCTAATGTGGATGTTATGCATCCATAGAGATTAATTGCCATTCAAGGCATTCAAGCACCACTGGATTAATAATGAACATGGGAATATATCTGAAATAACCCAGTGCAGTGTCCTGGAAAGATAACTGGATTATATTTGGAAGATATGGGTTCAAATTCCTGTTCAGCTTCGAAGCTCCTACCTTAATCTACTCATGGCTGTTGTGGGGATATAAGGAGATAGGGCCATGTACACCTCCTAAGTCCCTCAGCTCCTTGAAACCAAAGTAAAATATGCATGTGATAAATTAAATAACCCACATCCTGAAACCCCACACCCCTTTGACCCCACTGCTATACAACCTATTCTTTCTTAATGGACATGCATACAAAAGAGGAGCACCCTCTCCCAATCCTATTAACACTTGGAACCTGCAACATAAGATCACAAAGCCATCTATTACTTACAAGTTATAAGCCTTTTGTATTTTTCCGCACAACTATAAATATGGCCACCAACATCTGTGATATGATAAGGGAATGGCAACGGCATAGGCCACAGAGAGCAAGACAGGAAGGGTCACCATGCAGAGCACTTTCAAAGAATGAGTCCACAATGGTAAGCCCCCACTCTACAGCATAATCAGCATAATGGTTACTTGAACCCTTCCTTCAACCCACTGGTGAATCAAACAGACAACTCTAACTGACTGATACAGCCTGACCCTAAACATACAATGAGCTTTATGTCCTACTTTCTTAAAATCCTCATCAATTATAGGTGGGGTAGCAAACCTACTGCAAGTGCCCTTGGCATTACAGAATTTACACAGAAGTAGACCTACAACATAGTCCTCCCATGATATTGTTGTATTCCATCACCTACATATCCCCAAATTTCAGCCACTTGCCATTTTCTTTCTGGAAACAAAAACATGGGGTATGAAATATCCCAATAATCTATTGATTATGCCATTGGGGTGTCTTTATGCTCTAAGCACAAGCAACATAGCAGGGTATAAAAATGCCCCATGGATTTTTCCAAGGAAAACTGGTCTAGGGAAGCAAGCTTAGCTACTCCAGCTATTGGCAGATTAGCACAAACCATGGGATTTCATTGGGGGAACCTTTACTTTACCAGAGACAAATTTATTATTGGGGTAGAAAAATCCCCCACAACACTCAGAAACATTAGTACTTAGTATTTAGTAATAAATGTTTTACCTCAAGTTTTATCTTGACAGTTTATGATAGTTTTCTAATATTTTGAGTTTATAACATACATCTTCTGACACCACACATACATGTTTTGTATGTGGGGGCATTTGACCAACTCCAGGATACATTGGAAGCATGGCTGTGTATATTTTTTTTGCAACCAATGCAAGAGGGTTGAAATAAAAGTTCCATTCCCTATGTGTGAGGTGGCCCTTTGTCTGCACTAAAGATCCCAATTCAATTACTCCCTCTAATTTATTTTATTTTTATTTTTTTCCTTTCTGTACCACCTAACAGCTCTCTGGGTGCTTACAAAAATTAAAACCATAAAGTGCAGCATAAAACAATATAAAATATGAGAGCTTAAAACCACAATATAACAGTACAATCAGAATAAAATCTAGTAGCAATGCAGAGATTTAAAATACAGATTTAAAACAGCAAAGCTAAAAGACTAGGAAGCTCAAATGCTAAAATAATGGGAGAATAAAAAGGTCTTCACCTGGCACCGGAAGGAGTACAATGTGGGTGCCAGACGAACCTCACTAGGGAGCTCATTCGACAGCTGGGGTGCGCCACAGCAGAAAAGGCCCTCTTCCTGGTAGCCACCCACTTCACTTTCTTTGGCAGGGGTTCATGGAGAAGGACTGCTGAGGATGATCTCAGTGTCTGGGCAGGCACATATGAGAGGAGGCGAACTAATAGCAAACTCAGCTAGTAAGCACCAATGGGTTTGTAATTAAACAAGACCACTGAGAAACAACAGGTAGGTGTCAACATGTTCACGGAAACCCAAAGGTTTGTGAAAGTACAGATCAAATCTTGAGAAGGAAAAAAAGGATAATACCCATCATCCCATTCAATACATACACACACAAACACACACACACACGGACAGAACATGTTGAGTGGCCAGAGAACATTGTGTGTCTGTTCAGGAGAATGTCCGTGGAGGGGTGGGGGGATGGAATGGAGTATTTTGGAAGATGACATGGCAGGCTGCTGGGAACCCTGAACAGGAACATTCTACAATGCAACGTTTTGTTGCAGGGCTCACTTGTAACCTTGCATTTCTCTGACCTTTGGGTCCAGAGCAGAATATGACATGAATCAAATAATGCATTGTATTTCATATCCTCCTATGGACCCACAGGTCACACAAAAGTAAGGTTCCTGAATTGGGTCTGACCATTAGTGCAGGCAGAGCCAAATCTCACGTGCAATCTCTATCATCACTCACTGACAATATCAACTCTGAGCATCTCACTACAGCTTTCAGAGTGCCAGATATAATGCAATACATATTGAACAGGAGCATTCCATGAAGATACCATAGCTGCCAACATGGAGAAAACAGTGGCTACTCAGGACTGTTCTTGCCTTGTCTCCAGTGGAGATGGGCAGGAAATGGTGGGCTGGTACCATGTGGACTGCAAGGGCCTGAACCATATCCAATCCCTCCCCAAACACCCGTACAGCTGTGTCTTATCCAGGGGTAAGCAACCGGGTGCCCTCCAGATGTTTTGGACTACAATTACCATCAGCCCCAGCCAGCATGGCCAATGGCCAGGGATTGTCAGAGTTGTAATCCAACAGATAGAGGTGGGGCTGGGGACCAGGTTGCTTACCCTTGCCATTTGCATCAATTAATGAGCTAAAATAAGATTTGACTTTGGTAGACAACCCCTATGTATCTTTACGTAGGGATGTTGGAGAAATCCTCCACAGATTCAAATGAGGATGGAGTCTTTTGAATCTGGCCTCAGGAATCAGCGGCGGATTGGCACCACTTACCTCCGCTTCAGGAGGATTGGGGAGGCGGAATGGCACTCGGCTGCTTCTTGCTGGCCAGAGCCATTCGCCTCCTCCCCGCCGATCATCATATCTTAAAAAAAAAAAAAAAAAGATGATCGGCAGGATGTGCCCATAGACTTAAATGCAAAATAGAGCCGTGAATCTTGCGTATAAGCCTATAGATACAGAGACTTATATGCAAGATTCATGGCTCCATTTGAGTATAAGTCTATGGGCACATCCTGCCAATTGCCTTAAAAAAAAAAAAAAGGCAATTGGCAGGGAGGAGGCAAACGGCTCTGGCCGGTAGTTGGCAAGGTAAGCAGCCCCCAAGCCGGGCTCCCCCGCCCCCCGGAATCCTTGTGGAGCAGACCAGCTCCGGAGGATTCGGGGGGGGGAGAAATAGATCGCCTCCCCTCCCCTGCCACGGTTCCCCACCGGAACGGACGGTGGGGAATCCGTACATCCCTAATTCTTTAGGCAGAACTCAGCTGTACTGACTTTGATAGCACTTTTCAAATAAATCTGTAGAAGCCTGCAACCGGTGGAGGCTGGTGGCTGTGATTTTGGTGGGGCTGTAATTCCATTCTAGGGTTTAGATAGAACCAGCCAGAACTCTAAAGGAGCTATCCAAGGTGCTGAACCCCATCCCCAAAATGGGTTCAGGATGTTGCATAGTTCCTTTAGAGTTCTGGGTGCTTCTGATTAAAACCCAGAATGGAATCACAGCCCACTGAAATTGGAGCCACCAGCCTCCACTGCCTGCAGCCATTTCACCTGATACTTCCAAGTAACACACAAAGGGAGTCCCACTAATTTTAATGGGACTCCTCCCGAAGATGTCTGTGAAGGATAGGAGCTGTTCAGCACAACCGTATACACGTTTACATGGAAAGGAGTCCCACTGACTTGAATGGGGGCTTATTCTCAAGTAAGAGTACATAGGATTGCAGCCTGTTTGGCTGTTTACCCAGAAGTCAGTCAGTAGGAGTTACATGTGTGTGTAGCATAGGGATGGCGGAGAATTTCTCCCCGAAACTTCGGGGGGCCGAGCGCCAACATGTTCGGCCCCCCGAACAAGTTTCGGGGAGAAAACCAAACTCCCCCCCGCCCCCCGCACCCCCCCGGGACAGGACTTACCTTCGCCGAATGTCCCTCCCGGTGGCGGGTCCAGACGGCGGTTCGGCGGGTGTTCGAGCGGGGCGGGAGCGGCAGCCGGTCTTTCGACTGGCTGCCACCACCGCCATTGCAATAAAAGAAAAAAAATGCCCCCTGATAGGCTACGTGACAATTAACATAGCCTATCACAGCTAGATTTGCAAAGTCAGCCGTGATAGGCTACGTCAATCGTCACGTAGCCTATCACGGGTGACTTTTAAAAAAAAAAGTGCGTACGGATAATGGCGGCCCCCATAGGGAGCCGCCATTCCCGTTCCTTATTTGGTCGCTGTAGTCTACGTAAAGATTTATGTAGACTACGGTGAAAATAAGGGCAACGCTATTTGCATTGCCCTTATTTTCGCCGTAGTCTACGTAAACATTTACGTAGACTACAGTGACTAAATAAGGAACGCGAATGGCGGCTCCCTATGGGGGCCGCCATTAGCGTACGCGCTTTTTTTTTTTAAGTCAACCGTAATAGGCTACGTGACGATTGACGTAGCCTATCACGGCTGACTTTGCAGATCTAGCCGTGATAGGCTACGTTAATCGTCACGTAGCCTATCAGGGGGCGTTTTTTGTTTTTTTTTTAAACTTTTGCGTTCGCGGCCGGGCGAGGCGGGAAGCCTCCCCCCCCGGCCTGAACTTCGCGGGGGGAGCAGCGAAGCGTCTCCCCCCCACCGCGAACGTCCTTCGACGACAGGTAAGGGACTTTCGTCCACCCCTAGTGTAGCAGGGGTGGTCAACCTGTGGCCCTCCAAATGTGGCTGGACTCCAACTCCCATCCCATGGTCAGGGATGATGGGAGGTGGAGTCCAACAACATCTGCCAGGCCACAGATTCTCCACCCCTTGTGCCTTGAGATTACAATCCTCCACACACTTACATGGGAGTAGGGATGTACGAAAGTCACTTACCTTTTCAACGGGGTGATTCGCAGTGGAGGGGAGGCGCTCTGCACCTCCCCCAAAATCCTAACCCGGCCAGCTCCGCTCCGCGGCAACTCCGTGGATCCACTGGCCAGGTGCATTCGCAGGCGCTGTGTGGAGCCTGCAGATGCAAACGGCGGCGGCTACAGCGGCTGCCATTTGCGTTCCTGTTTTTTGGCCGTGATAGGCTACGTAAATATTTACATAGCCTATCACGGCAAAAAAAACCACCAGGGGCACAAATGGCGTAGCGGCTGCCATTTGCATTCCTGTTTTTTTTTGCCATGATAGGCTATGTAAATATTTATGTAGCCAATCACAGCAAAAAAACAGGGGCGCAAATGGTGGCCGCTATGCCATTTGCGCCCCTGTCTTTTGCCGTGATAGGCTACGTATATATTTACATAGCCTATCACAGCAAAAAAAGGGAATGCAAATGGCGGCAGCTATGACAGCCGCCATTTACGTTCCCTTTTTTTGCCGTGATAGGCTACGTAAATATTTACGTCGCCTATCACAGCCTCCACAGGGATGCAAATGGTTTCTGCTATGCTGGATGCCATTTGCGTGGCAGCGGACGGAAGTCCAGCAGCAGATGGGCCTGGCCAGCAGCTCCACGGACCTTCACAAAGCAGCGTGAACGGCACCAAGTAAGTGTCCCATTTTGTGTGCCTTTCGAGGGGGGGGGCGGGGGGCTTCGTTCCGCCATGGATTTCAGGGGGCTGAATGCACTGGCATTTGGCCTCACCGAGATCCGTGGCAGAGTTCTCTGACATCCCTACATGGGAGTAAGCTTCATGGAACTCAATGGGACTTAGATCTGAGTAGACATGCATACAATTGCACTGTTAAGCTTGCAATCCTATATACACTTGCCTAGGAGTAGCTCCTAGAAAACAACATGGGACAAACCTAGGGATGAAGGAGAAATCCGCCACAGACTCCAGTGAGGCCGGATTCTTTACAATCCGCCCCTCGGAGTCCGTGGCGGAACAGACTGCTCCCCCCACCACCACCCTGCGAAGTCCGGTCAGGACGGACCCTACCTGGTGCCGGCCAGTCCAGGTCCGTCGTCTTTGGTCCGCAGCCATCCACTGCTGGGCTGCAGACTCAAATGGCATCCGGCACAACAGGCGCCATTTGCGTCCCTGCCCTTGGCCGTGATGGCTACGTAAATATTTACATAGCCTATCATGGGCAAGGGCAGGGATGCAAATGGCGTCTGCTACGCCGGATGCCATTTGCGTGGCAGCGGACGGAAGTCCGGCTGCGGATGGGCCTGGCCAGCGGCTCCACGGACTCGCCACCAAACAGAGCCGGCTGGGGAGGATTCCAGGGGGAGGGACGGATCGCCTCCCCCCGCCCCTGCAGATCCCTACCACAGACTGGTAAGTGGGTTTCGTACACCCCTAGACAAACCTCTGAGTAAGTTCCTGTGCCCATTTACGTGAGACTGAGTCCTCTGGAACACTGTTACTACCGAGGTTTGGGCTATGAGCCTCCCAAAACAAAACTGTATCCCTATGAACATTCATTTAGGTGGAAATAATGGGGCTTGCTTGAAAGTAAAAATGTAGAAGATCCAGCTGTTAGGAGCAAAACAGTAGACTATGTGTACTGTAGACTTTGTACACTGCAGACCAAAAAGAAACTGATGAATAAAGACCAAAGCAAAACCCACCCAGCCACCCAAGAAAGTTCGATAATGCTTTCTTTCCTTCAGCTTCTTGTATCAAGGGTATTGGCAAATGCTAAGTCATACAGACAATATGGTATCAAGGCTCTTTCCAAATGCCTTGCTAGTCTGTTGCAGTTAGACAATCTCTCCTGTGTGATACAATTTTGATTTTGACTCAACGGGGGAAAGAATCCTTTTTAATCAGATGGCTTTCCCCCATCCATCAAAAGAGCCTGTCCATAATCAACTGAAGACACTGAGAGAGAAACTGCGAATGTACCACACTTGGCAGGTAGCTAATGTGCAGTTTACTTCAGGTCTGGCAGAATTAAGAAAGAAACATCATTGCGTTGGGCACACGGGTGGACATGTTCCTTTGGGCAACACCCATATGTACTAAGTCAGCTTGCCACTAGATGTCCCCCTTGTCTAGCAATGGGCACCCAAAGAGACATTTCACTACCAATCTTAGAAACCTCTTTTCAAGATGGGTTAAGTTTGATGTAATAGCTTTTTTAAAAAAGTGTATTATTCTTATTTTTCATTTGATACTCTTATTCAAGAAAAGATGGGGGCTGAGTCCCTCTTAGAGGGGTCACCTCTTTACCACTGTCACTCATGCCTACTCATGTACTCTCTGCCTCTGGGCCCAATCTGCACCACTGCCTGAAAGGAGTGTGGAAGGTATGGATGTATGAATCCCCTTACCTTGAGTACACGGGGGGGGGTCCGCGGGGAGGGAGGCAATCCGTTCCTCCCCCCCCCCGAAATTCTCGCTGGCTGGCTCTGCTCTGTGGTGAGTCCACAGAGCCGCCGGCTGGCTCCATTCCGCAAGCGATGCAGCCGCCACTGCCGTGCCGTATCGCTGCTGAGCAGAAACAGGAAGTAATCCAGATGCAAATAGCATCCGCTACGCCATTTGTGTCCCTGTTTCTTGTCGCGATAGGCTACGCATCTGAATTTACATAGATATTTACGTAGCCTATTGCGTGAAAAAACAGGGATGCAAATGGCATCCACTAAGCCATTTGCATCCCTGTTTTTTCACGCGATAGGCTACGTAAATATCTACATAAATACAGACGCGTAGCCTATCACGAGGAAAAACAGGGATGCAAATGGCGTAGCAGATGCCATTTGTGTCTGGATCACTTCCTGTTTCTGCTCAGCAGTGATACGGACAGCAATGGCGGCCATATCACCTGTGGAACAGAGCCGCCACTATGGTCTGGCGGGAGGCAGAGGTGAGTGGGATCGTTCTGCCACGGACTCCAGAGGCCCAATTCCCTGGAATTTTGCCTCATTGGAGTCCATGGAGGAATTCTCGGACATCCCTAGTGGAAGGCAAGGGGAAGCTGCTGCTCCTTCTCCTTGCTCCTGGCAGTACTCTCGTGAACTTAGAGAGGGAGGTGAAGAGGTATCAACAGCAAGGAAGAAGAGGAACAGAAGTCTCTGTGGCATGATTGGAGATATGTTAAAATAGGTTCAGTGTAGGAATGTCACGGGAGTCCAAGAGGGGGGTGGACTCCCCACTCTCAGCCTCCCGGACCCTGTTTGCTAAGCCACCACATGTTTACCAGACCTGTTCACAGAGCTGTCACATGACCTGTGAGCGCCCAGCAGCTGCCATTTTGCAAAAAAATGGTGGCTCATTTTTTCCATAAAAGTAATGTTGTGTACACAACATCACATGCCCCTTAATGGCCGCCATTTATGCAACATTACTTTTACAGAAAAACGCAAGCCTCTATTTTTTCGCAAAATGGCAGCTTGCTGAGGGGTTGGGCTGCTCATTGGGTGCCCACAGGCTATGTGATGGCTCATCCAGGGAGCTAAACAGGAGCAGATGGGTGGTGGTGGCTCAGCAAGCACCCAGCAGAGTGGACAGGGGGGAGTCTATACATTCCTAATTCAGTGGTTGGTTTGTTTGTTTGTTTATTACATTTCTATACTGCCCAATAGCTGAAGTTCTCTGGGTGGTTCACAAAATAAAGAGCAAAACCACAAAGTGCAGCATAAAAACAATACAAAATTTAAAAGCTTAAAACTACAGTATAAAAATGCAACCAGAATAAAACCTAGCAGCAATGCAGAGATTTAAAATATAGTAACAGATTTAAAACAGCAAAGCTAAAAGACTAGGATGCTAAAATGCTGGGAAAGTAAAAAGGTCTTCACCTGGTGCCAGAAAGGGCACAACGTAGGTATCAGGCAGACCTCACTAGGGAGCTCATTCCACAGCTGAGGTGCTACAGCAGAAAGGGCCCTCTTCCTGGTAGCCACCTGCCTCATTTCCTTTGGCAGGGGCTCATGGAGAAGGACCGCTGAGGATGATCTGAAGGTCTGGGCAGGTACATATGGGATGAGACAATCTTTCAGATAACTTGGCCCCAACCCATTTAGGGCTTTGAATGTTAATACCAGCACTTTGAATTGGGTCCAGACATAGACTGGCAGCCAGTGCAGCTTGAAAAGTACTGGCATGATATGATCACTACCCTGTTTTGGATCAGCTGAAGTTTCCAGACCATTTTCAAAGGCAGGCCCACGTATAACACATTGCAGTAATCCAGACAAGAGGTTATCAGAGCATGGATAACTGGAGCTAGGCAGTTGTCCAGATAAGAGCATAGTTGGTATATCAGCCTAAGCTGACAAAAGGCATATAAATCTATCAAATAAATAAGTAAATGACCAACAGCCCTTGGGTCTTCTAAAATGCAGTAGAGGACTCTGATGAGGATGAGGTGCAGGCTACTTCCTCAGGAGGTAGGACAGTCAGTGCCTTATTCAGGGTCCTTCTGGCCAGAGGACACAGCCCTGCCATTGTCCTCTGGCTCAGAAGATAAGTTCCCAGCAGAACTTCCATCTCCCCAGCTACAAAATCAGCTACAAAATCCAGTCAGCTTCTCTAAGAGGGGCGAAGCTGACCAGACTACAGGTCTTGTCAGCCTACACAAGGTTTCAGTTGGCTTTAGCTCCCTGCTGAGACAACATTCTCCTATTGTCCTAGTAGGACAGAGTTCCAGCCAGCAGCACCCACTTGGAGCTATCCAAGGTCCTACATTCTTTCTGCCTTGATTTGCTACCACCTTCCCCTGAGAGCCTCAAGGGACCACAGAATTGGGTACTTTGGGGTCAAGGCCTCAACAGATGTGCAGCAAGGCCAACCTTGATGCTGGCCCTTCCCACAGATCACATGGGCAGCCTGTTTAGGTAGAGATGAATGCATAACCCTTTTCATGAACAAATTCACTTCACATTTCAAGTTTTTGTAAGCATCAAGCACCTTCCCTGGTTTTCACTATCCTGATGTCAGCTTATTCAAAGATACAATTTTTATAATGGCTGACCATCCATTGTTCTGTGGTGCCTGCCTTCACGATAATGCCTGTGGCTTCCTGTGCATTTCATGGTGCCTTGATGCTAACTGAAACTGATGGGCAATTAGAGCAGAAGATCAATTATCTGTACCTCACTTATCTAAATGTCCTAGTTATCCAAATTCACTATATACACTATGTATATGCAATCCATTGCAAATATCACTCCCATTTATCCAAATGTCTGGATAATTGAATGTTGTTTTTATTAATGCTCCCCTGATGTTCCTATTCAAACAAATTAGGTTTTAGTGAGATCAGTTTCTATGATCAAATTACAGTAGGAGTGGAAATCTCCCTGATTCAATTCTGGAACAGTAGGGGAAATACACTTCATCCCCTAAAATAAAAGTTCTGATGGAAATTGGCTTAGCTTTGGTCAGAAGAGTGTAGAGTTCTGCTTATAAACTACAGGGTGATAAGCAACAGATTTAGTAGATCCATCACCTCATGGTATTATGCAATCACCTTGTCATGTAATGATTACCTATAAGGCTGCAACAATGCCCAGATGCCAGATTATGTATAGAAATGTGGAATGTAGTAAAGATCACACAACTTGGCAATTTATAATGCTTCTCTCCAAGCTGAAGTGAGCATTACACCCCATAGTTCTTTTCTAGTCAGAGAAGTACTCCCAACAAGTCTTTTCCACTCCCTTATCTGGCTGTGGTGGCAGAAGCAGAGAAAAGGGCATCTTTCTCCCAGGTGCCTAGAATGCTGCAATACATTTAGGGAACTGGGCAGGACCACAGGACAGGATCTAGAACAGGCTCATGAATAATCAAGTTCTAAAGATTTATCCTGTGACATGTTCAGACTGAGAATGTTTGGTTTTTGATAATTAGTTTTTAAGCCATAAGGGAGCAATTCTATGGGGATAGTTGGCCGCCTCCAAACTCGGAGGCAACTGCCTATCCAATGCATGGCAGGAGGAGCACGGAGGGCATCATCTCCTCTGTGCTCCAGCCACCCTGCATTTGTGGCTAGACAGCCAATTTTGGCTGTCTAGCCACGGGACATCAGAGCATGGGGTGGGGAGGCCAGATAACACATAGGAAGCATTATACCGGCACTTATGAACTCCCCACCCTGCCCCAGGAACGCCCCCTTTCCCTCCGCTCTGCACTAGGGATGTATGGATGGTGTAAAATCCACTCCATCTGTGTTTCGCAGATTGCCAGGTGCCTTTTGTTCTGCCGTGTGCCCACAGACGGATGTGGATTTTTTTCATCATGCAGAGAAATCTGCAAATAATTACGTATTTACATTATTTACCTCTGTATGTAACATTCAGCGTATTGTCCCGCATTCCATTCAACATTTCCTCAGCAGAAAGTTATGTATTTTTTTACGGATTTATATGTGTAAATTTTGGGAAAGTAAAAACCTCATCCGTAAGTCCACGGACTCTGTGCAGCCTGAGCGGGTCCCTCTGCAGTGGATTCCACAGGTTGGATTCTTAGAAATCTGAGCTCATTTTAGTCTGTCTCAAATTTCTTCAGCATCCCTACTCTGCACTGCTCTTATGACAGCAGAGCACGGGGATGATCTGCGCTACCGACGAGGCGGCAGGGGAGGGGTGGGGAGGCAGTTCTCCGGAAAACAACCTCAGAGTGTAGGCTCTGAGGTCAGTTCCCAGGAACCGACCAATCCTACGGCCGTCTAGCCGCTGTCTAGCAGCCATAGGATTGTGCTCCAAGTCTCCCATACCGTTATATAATTTGTATAGCACTCAGCAATTTAGTTTGTGTGTTTGCTAGAGTCAGGGCGACATCATTTGCATAAAGGGTCATGACTTCTCTTGTCCCACATACTGGGATTTCTGTTATATGAAGGTCATTTCTGAATGTATTTCCCAAAGGTTCTATAGAGAAAGTAAACAGTGAGAGGGGGCATCCTGGCTTTGTTCCTTTATGTATTTCTACTGGTGATGAATCATAATCATTTCTTCATATTATAGCCCTGTTACATGCATAGACTCTCAGCAGGATGCTTATAAATGTAGTACCCATCTCTATGTCATGGCAAGCGAGAACTGATCAGAAACGCTTGTTAAGAGTACTTCTATGTATGCAAGTACTTTGTGTGTAAGCTCAAAAATGTATATATAAACAAATGATCTGAATTATAACGTTGTTATTCTGTATTGTTGTATTTTGAAAGAAATCATTTTAAAAAAAATACAAATAATAAATAATCAAATTCATTTCTGTCTTTTTAGGGCAAGAGTTTGGCCAACAAATCTCAATAACAAATTGAATCTGAGAGGTCACTCATCATGATCACATAAAGGGATGTACGGATTTTGAAAAATCTTTTCCATCTGCATTTCAGTGCCTTTATCCCATCAAGTGGGAGTTGGATTCGATGGTCGTATAGGCCCTTCCAATCCTACTATTTTATGATTCTAAGTGCCTATCCCATTGTCAGGTGCTTTTCGCCCCATCATCCACTCACTGACAGAATCAGATTTTGTTCCAGTTTCCTGCATATGTGCAAATTCCACTTGCACAAATGCGGAAATCCTCCACAAATGCGGAAATACTCGCCAAATGTGCATTTTCATGCTTTTGCTTATGGGGAAAATGCTCATTTTGGCCAATTATTTTTTTATTATTTTACATATTTTTGATGACTAAATTTGCCTAAAATTCCAGATTGTTTTTCTTAATTGGTTCCGCAAGTCCACAGAATCTGTGCAACTTGGAAAAAGCCAGTCTGCTATGGAATCCAGGGTCATATTCATAGAAACTGATTCCATTGCAGATTTCGTAAAATCATAGAATCACAGAATAGTAGAATTGGAAGGGGCTTGCCTGTAAGACTATCAAGTCCAACCCCCTGCTCAATGCAGGAATCCCAGTCAAAGCATCCCTCCATTTCTCCAACATCTCTAATTATAGCATGAGGAATCTATTAGCTATGAAAGCTATTTAGAACCTGGGATGGGCAAATGAATAATGTCTGAGATCACTAGGACTCTCCAAATTTCATTGCACTGCTCATCTCATGCCCAATTCCCATTTGCGATCACTGCTTGCATTGCGTGAATGGGAGATTTGCACAAATTGAGCAGTGATCAAATGGGAGATTTGTGCAAACCTCCCCATATTTGCACCTATTTCCCCCATAAACCAAAGTGGGGCTGTTTCAGTCTACTGAGGACATTTGCACAAATTAGGAATTTTGTGCAAATCAAACTGGGAATCAGGCACAAGAAGAATGCGAGCATGTGTTCAACATTTGAGAATAATTTCAGCAGACGCCGGTTCGTGCTCATGTTTGGGGCTTCAACTGGACATGCTGACATATTTGCGAGTTAAAACAAAATTGTCATTTATCCATATTTAGAACTTCTGTGTTCGCAAGCAGTATGCCACTGAATACCAGTTGATGGAGGCCAAGAGTGGAGGAGCCCTACAGACTGTACTGTGCATTGGGCTTCCAAGAGTCATCTGGTGCCCAATGTCTCTTGGAAACATTTGGACTTCACCAACAGGTGAAGTCCAAAATGCCTGGAGGGCACCAGGTTGGGGAAGACTGGTGTTTCTGAAGGGTTTTTCTTTTTGTTTGTTTGTTTTTTGCAAAGACAAGTAGGATCAGTAAGTCCTCTCTGCAATTAAATATGGAAAAATAGCACAACTGCTGAATCTGGCAACATGTGCTTATATAAGAGAAAAAAGCTATTAACGGATACTTGGGAAAGAGAGTTCTATCTCACATGGACCCTTCCAATTATATATTATTCGCCATGGTGCATCTTGAGTGCAACTGATGGAAGCGCTCTGCCTGTTTTGATAATGTTCCTCCAATATCCTCTCAGAGAACATCCTTATAATCTATGTAACAGGGGACCATGGTAAAGAAGCCAGCAGTCTCATATTTTTACAAACAAGAGACATGTGAAGGTGGGAGGGCGGGGAGCTGCTGACATGATCCTGTGATGTTTCTTGTAATCTTTCATGCACAGTGACACTCAGATTAAAGAATGATGACCTCCTGCTAAATGACAGTTCAGGTTGATGCATACCTGAAGGGTTACTGACATGTTGTCTCTTAAACTATGGGAAATCCTTTCATTCCTTAATTGGTCAGCATCTCTGCTTGTTGCTTATTCCAATAGCTGCTAGGGTTATTTTGTTTGCTGCTGATGCAGACAAGAGAGGGGGAGAGGAGGAGGACGAGGAGGACGAGGAGAAGGAGAAGTGTTGTGGACTGGGACTCAGGAGATCTGAGTTCTAGTCCCCACTCAGCAATAAAGCTCACTGGATAACTTTGGGCCAGTCACTGACTATCAGCCTAACCTCACAGGGTTGTTGTGAGGATAGAATTGAGAGAAGGACCATGCCAGCCTCCTTGGGTTCCTTGCAAGAGGAAAAACAGCAGGAGACAAATGTAATGGAGGAGGAGGAGGAAGAGGCGGCAGCGATGAAGGAGAATTTCTTTCCTCCAGTTGTGTAGTGGTAAATTTTGAGGTGCAGTTGCTCATCATGACAGTCCCCATAGCCACACCCCCAGGGTGTGAGTCTAAAAATTCAGGCAACTGTTTGCAACAGGGATAGCTCACAACAACATGTTGTTGCTGAGGAAATCCATTTCGCCACTGCCCAGCTACTCTGAGGATTGCAGCTAAGCTCAGGCAGAACAGGGAAGCCTCAGAGGGTGGCAGGTGATGCTTGTGTTTGCTAACTGAAGTCCCAGTGCTTCAACCCTGTGCACCCAGGCTCCACTGCAACACTCTTCCCCCTACATGCAAGTAAACGTCCTAGCAATTCAATTCTGCACCTTCATTGAATATCACATGTAACGGTGGCACCAATATGGAAGTAAGCACAGTGCTTTCAGCTAGCTGCTACAGCCTCTATGGATCATTAGTACCATCAGGCTTTACACTAACATGAAGAATTGGCTGTATTGAGTGTACCTGGTGCTGGGCAATGAACTCCCAGCTGGGTTCCTCTTTCATTGGATTTCACTTAACTGAAGCAAGTGATGAGGCCAAGCTAATCCCAGAGAAGATGTTTCATTTAAGCACAGACAGTTCTTAACCAAGATTCACAGCTAATTGCAGAGAGTTGAATGAATTCTTTTTGCATCTGTCTTCATCTCAGCACAAGATGTTGGAGAAATATCCACTGCTGAGTCACATCATAGAACAAGAGAGGAACTATGTGAAATTGCGGGGATGTAGGACGAAGGTTCATACCTACATTTTGAACTGACTGATGAGTTAGAAAGCAGCAAGTCACCATGACGGAATGGCATTCACACAAGGCTTCTTGAACAGCTCGAATGTGAAATCGCGGAACTATGTACTAACATATGTAGCATAGCACTTAAATGAGTCTCATGGTGAGAAAACTGGAAGGTGGTCAGGGTAACACTAATATTTCCTTTAATGTGTCATTGATTTTTATTTTTATTTTCCTTTTACCAATTTAAGATCTGGACTGGATCACAGTAGCTTAACATCCAGGTGAGATAAGCTAGAAAGGCCAGAGGGCTTGTGTTTCTACCTATTTCCAGCCACGGTGTTTAATAAAGCTGTTTAATGAATCCTCCATGTCACGTAATGTGTTTCCTCACTGCTGCTCCATCTGAATGGGGGATGCTGGCAGGGCCAGGAATGCTCAGTAAGCAATGAATGATACGGCGAGGTGGCAGCCACAGCAGTGGAGGCCGGTGGTTCCTATTTCCGTGAGGCAGTCAATCCATGCTGGGTTTCAGTCAGAACTCTAAAGGAGCCATCCAAGGTGCTGAAGCCATTCTGGGGATAGGGCTCAGCACTTTGGATAGCTCACACAGAGTTCTGACTGAAACCGACAGTGGATTCACCCCCCCACCCCCACCCCACTGAAATAGGAGCCACCAGCCACAGGGATGTCACAGGGATGGGTGAATCTGTCCGTTTTGCTTTCTCCCACATTGAAATTGTTTAAATCTCAAGTTCTTTCTCTCCTAAATATGAAGAACTTTGTGACTGTTGGTAAATCCTTTAAAAAAAATGAACTGAAAAAAAATTCTCACCCATCTACACTGGCCTATTTCAATAGGTACAGCTATTTCTAGCATGGAGAGGACCGTGACATACCTGCCTACCACACAACTGTTAAAGAGGAGGACCTGTCAGAAAAAAAAGAGCGGGGAATCGTCATTCAGCAAATGACGATTTTTTTTCACATCTCAAGACCTTTTTGACCCAGATATGGAGAACATAGCAAGTAACATTTGAACATTTGTTTGATAATGTAAATGTCTGTGTTTGAACTGTAAAATGTTGTTGCTGTGTGTGTGAAAGGTGAGGGGGGCGCGTGAGTGAGGGAATTCTAAGGTATTTAAAAATGAGAGAACTGACAGCTTAACCGCTGGATAGGGTTCAGGGATTCAGTGAATGTACATCTAGTCAGTGGAGTTTGGGGAAAAGGGTTTAGAAGAGGCAGGCAGGTTAGGACTAAGTATAGTATAGGACAAATGTGTGTGTGTGTGTGTGTGTTTATTTATTTATATTTATATAATTTATATATAATCTTCTTTCATGTATTTAATAACATTTTAGTTGTTTTACAATATATATAACAACCAAATAGAAAAGTATATAAGTATATTTTTCCTGCTCCTACACCTGTATTGTTTAAAGGAAACCAGTTAACTTATTGGGTGTCTCCTTCAGACAAAGATAAAGGGCTGAAGCTTTGGGATTCAGTGAGGACAACTGGCCAAAGCTCAGGCAGATGTCCTGGGTTTTTTTCCAGTTTCAACAGGTAGAAACCGGAGGGAGAATAACCCAGAGCAGGAACAGCACAAGTGGTAAATTCTTATCAAAACTGAACTGAAATTCTCATGCACCCCTAATGGTGACTGTAACATCTAGACCAGTTTAGTATTAGTTACTATGTGGAATGCCTGCAAGAACTTTAATATGCCCAGTGCCACTCTCACTGGGTGTCACTGTGGGACAACAGAGGCTACTACAGCTCAACCCCATGTCTTTGGGTTGCCACTTGCATTAGCAGAACTCCAGAAATTGCACTGCATTTACATTGGCATAAAAGGCCCAAGAACATCCACTCTTCCACAAGGCACCAAGCCATGTGAGACACAACTCCGATTTATAATGGATAGATCATGAGCCATTTTCTAACACAGCTAAAGACTGGGAAGAGGGGTGCAAGGCTTACAGTCGCTCCCTCCTGACCTAACTGGATGACTTGGCACTGCCTGGCCTGCAGAGCACTCCATAATAAAAAGAAAATGAAAACTATTTTCCCAGCTTGGTTTTCCAGGCCTCTCAGTGCATAATACCTAATCAGAACGAGAGCGAAGAGTCCAATGGCCCCGCCAGAGCACGTCTAGGCTGCAACTGACACATCCCATTAATCATTCGGTCTGCTCTGGAGTCTGTGTGCACAGAGCATGAGCTCAGTCAGATTCCTTGCAGGGAATAATTCAGCTGCCTCCTCAAGTAGAGGGAGGAGGCAGGCTGCCCGAGATGCTGCGATGCGGCGGTGAGGACAGTTCAGGAGAATAAGCGCTTCTCAAGCATCCAGATTGTGTGTGTGTGTGTGTTGTTCACTGGGAAGCTTGAACTGGACCCTGCAGACATGGAACATTTTATCTGTTTTGTGTTGAGCACATGTTGTTGTAACCCTCCATGGGCCTTCAAGATCGGGTGGGATACAAATGTAAATAAATAAATAAGCCCAGGCCAGGAGCACCTGCTTAATAGGACTGCCTCATGTTCCCTTCTCGGAAGGGAAGAGGAAGCAACAATCTGAAGCTGGCACAGCTGGTTGGTAGTTGTCACTGCCAGCTGGCCAAAACTGACTTAAAAAAGAAAAAAGAAAGAGAGCAGCTGATGAGCTGGTTCTGTGAATGTAGCTCTGCCAACCTGACCCAGCAAAAAGCTCTACTGGCCTGGATTTGTACAGCACTCATGCCAACACCTGCATAAGTGAGACTGTTATATGTCAGCTTCCTTTCTCCAGGAATCACATTTCATAGAGCCTGCTTCGGAAGACAGTGCAAATATCGTTCAACTTGTCAGTACATATATTGCAAAGAAACATTCACTAGGATCTCTGGTTATGTTAGCAATGGCTTTATGTTGCCTTTTGGTACTTAAAAGTGAGCTCTTTTGTGTTCTCTCTTAAGCCAGCGTTAAACAACCTTTGCATTCTACAGAATGCTTAAGGCTGCTTTGTAGATGCATTTAACACAGCGGGGTCCACCCTTTCTGTATGTGGTGTGTTCGACATCTGCATACAGATTCATCTTCAAAGGGTACTCTCATGGTGGTTTTCCTTGAGGAGGAACAACATGAGCAGCAAACTCTGATGGGCCAAATGCACACGTGAGGCAGTTCTTATGCTTCTCAGCGATATTCCCAACCTCCACTGAAGTCACTCCTGCTTGATAAGCAATTTTACCAGCTTGAAAGAAATATGAAAGGTTGCAGAAGCACAAGAGCTCAAAGAAATTGCATGGGTTGACACTTGTGCATTGCATTTAAAACCATGTGGAGGTGAAGCACAGCTCAGTGACTGAGCACAACATTTGCATGCAGAAGGTTCCAGGCTCAAATCCTGCCATCTCTACCCAAAATTACACTGGGTTGAAAATATCTCCTGATCTTCGCAGCTCCATTCTCTGCCTGCACAAGTTGGGAGGCACTTTTGATATTTTTCAGGTGTGGGCAGGTGAATTATTTATATCCGTGATGGAGGAATATACATTTATAATGGTCAGCAGTTCCTTCCCACTTTTAAAAAGCATTTAACTGCTGTGGCAAGAGACTGGAGCACTCCTAGAGTGCTCTGGGGCCATGCCACCCCACCCTGCCTATGCAGAAGGTTACAATGCACTGTATTTCCAGGGAATTGTTGGGGGCAAGGAAATGGTGGCCCCACTGTGTTCTAAAAAACAACAACAACAATGGGAGAGAAGGCAGTTATGCTGGGGGGACAGAGTAGGAGGGAGAAATCCCTTTACTGCTGGCCACTATAAACATATGGTGCCCCATCCTCAAAATTTTCAAGAATTTGCCAGCCCCACCAAAGGTTGTGAGCTTCTTCACATCCTCTTTTCATCCATCCCATCCCAAGCATCCATGAATGTGCCAAAAAAGTTCCATTTGAACTTTCAGCCCAGTAGGAACTGAAACAGATCAGAAGTTTCTGAGAGCTGCTGATTGTCGGAGCAGACATCATTGGGGCATGTCTGCACTAATGGTGAGACCCAGTATAAAGGCAACTGCCAACACAAATATTGTGGACATGTACATCATGCTTAAAGAGAGGAATTAGCGTGTGCATGCTGGTGCACGTATTGAATGACACTTGTGACTGTGAATACTACAATTTTGCTTTTGAACACAGGCACAATGCATGCTAATATTTATTAAAAAAAAGCTATACATGTACTATAAACATCTGTATATTTGTGTGTACATGCATGCTGATACAATCCTAGGGATATATTTATTATCCCAGTTCTTCTCATATATATATATATATATATATATATATATTCCACCAAATACATGCCTGTCTGTCCTACATCATTGTGAACTAGTTAATTTGTGCCTGGAGTGGATGGTATTAGTGCAATTCTCTCTTTGAAATGTATTCATTTGGATTTTTAACCCACCTCATCTTGAAGAGTCAGGGCAGCTATCACTATACTTCAAAACAAAATAGAGAAAATATTGAATTGAACATCACTTAAGAGATGAACTACAAGAAATAGACAACTCAAATGAATCAAAAACCGTTCACATCCACATCCACATATGCTATTCACTGGATTTTCTAGGGATGTCGGAGAATTTCTCCACGAATCTCCGGGAGGCCGAATGCCAACGCATTCAGCCCCCCGAAATTGGTGGGGAAATTCTCCACCACCACCCCCTGCCACCCCCGGGATGGGATTTACCTCTGTCGAATGTCCCTCTCGGCGGCGGGTCCCGGCAGCGTTTCGGCGGCGTTTCAGTGGCAGTGGGAGTGGCAGCCGGTCTTCTGACTGGCTGCCGCCGCCGCCATTTCCCCGTAAAGTAAAATAAAAACACGTGATAGGCTATGTAACGATTTACGTAGCCTATCACGGCTAGATTTTCAAAGTCAGCCGTGATAGGCTACATAAAGATTTACGTAGCCTATCACGGCTGACTTTGAAAATCTAGCCGTGATAGACTACGTAAATCGTTACGTAGCCTATCACGTTTTTTTTTTTTTTTACAATTTACTTTTTTATTTCGCGGCCGGGGAGACGGGGCGCTCCCCCCCCGGCCAGAATTTCAGTGGGGAGGGATGGAGCGCCTCCCCCCTGGCCTGAATTTCATTCAGGAGGGGCGGGGTACCTCCCCCCCACCAAGAATTTCGGGGGAGAAACGGAGCGCCTCCCCCCCCCACCAAAAACAGCTGCGGGACCAGGTAAGGGACTTTCGTCCATCCTTAGATTTTGCACGTTTCTGTTTAGTATGCAGTGTCTTCTGCATGCTGTCTTTCTGTGGTGTGGTGTACCTGCCCTACTGCACATCACATCCATGTGTCCAGATTTATAGCTTGCAGAGCAATCCTGTGGCGAGTGAAGTAGCAGACAATCCACTGGTTCCAAAACCCTCCCAACTCATTGTGGCCAGAGCAGGAGATGGGAAGGTCATTCCCCCCCACCCTTCGTTCTGGTGGTTCTTTCTTTTTTATTCCTCCCATTGGTTTCAATGGGGGGAGAAATAACTATGTCAGCCCCAGGCTGGAGTAGTTGTGGGGTCCAATCCTGGGACCTCTCAGGGGAACAAAGGGGCTTTGGATCCAGCAGGTCTAAGGCCACCTCTGACCTGCCCTGCAACACACCATTTTGGTGTCAGAATGACCACTGATGATAGACCTACACCCATGGAGCTTTCCGTGGGCATAACCAATGTATCCAGGGTGGACATACCCCCCTGTCAGAGGAGAGCTACCTCCATCCCATCCTAGCCTCCTGCAGCCTGTAGATCTGGGGGTTAGGATTGCTCTCTTAATTGTTTCCCAAAAGAGAGGCACACAGGAAGGATTCTCAGCTCCTTCCAATAGCCTCTGCTTCCCCTCTATGAACACCCTAGGAAGCCTAGTAATTAGAAATACCTACAAAAACTCTTAAGCAGTATTTCCAGTTATCAATTTGGAATTTTCACCTCAGAGCCTCAAAATTCTCAGACATTAATTTTCACTTGCTGTTGTTTTTGTTCAGATAGGAACCCTTTACTGTCTGTGTGTGGAGGGGGGAGGGCAAATGTAACTATAACCTCCACCTGTACCCTTCCTTCTTCTCTCAGGAAGCAGTAACAACAAGCATATCAGCTGCCCCTCATAGTATGTTATTGAACTTCTATGACATGTTCATCCTGCACTTCCTTCAAGGAGCTCAAGGACTCATATGAAGTCCTCCCCATTTATTCTCACTGGGGATGCATGAATCTGTCAGTTTGGTTTCACCCAGTTTCTCATTTTTCCAAATTTAACTCCACTTCGACCTGGTTCTGCATCAGTTCACAATTTTTTAAAAAAAGTTTGCATGAAAATTCATAAGCAGTTTCAGGTGTTTTTCCTAATATATGTATTTTTGTTAGGGATGTACGAAAGTCACTTACCTTTTTGAAGGGTGACATTCATGTGGGGGGGAGGCGCTCCGTCCCTCCCCCCGAAATTCTGGCCGGGGGGGAGGTGCTCCGTCCCTCCCCCCCCCCGAATCCTGGCCGGCCGGCTCCGCTCCACAGGGATTCTGCGGAGCCACTGGCCGGCTCCGCCAGTGGCTGGACATCCGGCCACTGGGTAGCAGGGATGCAAATGGCAGCAGCCGTAGCCGCCATTTGCGTCCCTGCACTCAGCCGTGATAGGCTACGTAAATGTTTACATAGCCTATCACGGCTGATTTAAAAGGAAAAAAAACGCACATATGCAAATGGCGGCGCCCATGGGCGCCACCATTTGCATTCCTTATTTTGGCACGTCTTGGTCTACGTAAACATTTACGTAGACTAAGAAGGCGAAAATAAGAGGAACGCAAATAGTGTAGCATCTACACTATTTGCGTTCCCCTTATTTTTGCCGTCTTGGTCTATGTAAATGTTTACGAAGACCAAGATGTGCCAAAATAAGGAACACAAATGGTGGCGCCCATGGGCGCCGCCATTTGCATACGCGCTTTTTTTTTCTTTTAAATCAGCCGTGATAGGCTACGTAAACATTTACATAGCCTATCACGGTGTTATTTAAAAATCTAGCCATGATAGGCTACGTAAATCTTTACGTAGCCTATCACGTTTTTTTGTTTTTGTTTTACTGGAAATGGTGGCGGCGGCAGCTGGTCGGAAGACCGGCCGCCGCAGCCGGTCGGAAGACCAGCCGCCGCAGCCGCCGCCGCCGAACCGCCGCCGAACCGCCGCCGCCAGGAAGATCTGCCCAAGGTAAGTCTCGTCCCAGGGGTGGGGGGCAGACCATTCCGCCACCGATTTCGGGGGGCCGAATTCTCCCTAATTTTTGTATGCATTTTTTGTTCGTTGAACGGCATTGCAAAATTTAGTGCGAATATTAGGGATGGCGGAGAATTTCTCCCCGAATCTCCGGGAGGCCGAGCGCCGATGCATTCGGCCCCCCGAAGTTGGTTGGGAAATTCTCCGCCGGCCCCCCGCCCCCCTCGGGACGGGATTTACCTCCTGCGAATGTCCCTCTTGGCGGCGGGTCCCGGCGGCGGTTCGGCGGCGGTTCGTTGCAGGTGGGGGTGGCGGCTGGTCTCCCGACCGGCTGCCGCCACCGCTACTGCAAAAAAAAAAACCTAAAGTAAAAAAAACAAAAACACCCGTGATAGGCTACGTGACGATTTACGTAGCCTATCACGGCTGACTTTGGAAATCTAGCCATGATAGGCTACGTAAATCATCACGTAGCCTATCACGGGGTCTTTTTTTTTTTTTTTACTTTTTGTTTCACGGCCGGGGAGACGGGGCGCTTCTCCTCAGCCTGAATTTCGGCCGGGCAAGGCGGGGCGCCTCCCCCCCAGCCTGAATTTCGGCTGGGCGAGGCAGGATGCCTCCCCCCCTCGCCTGAACTTCGGGGGGAAAAGCAAAGCGCCTCCCCCCCACTGCGAAGCCAAGCTGCGAAAAGGTAAGTGACTTTCGTACATCCCTAGCGAATATCGAAGCACAACTGTGTTTTGATTCACATATTGGTTTGGAAAGTGCAAATTTCTCCTCCCTTACTAATTCTCACAACAACCCTGTGAAGGTAATTAACCTCAGAGAAATCAAATCACCTCAAGGTCATACAGTGAGCTTCATGGATGAGTGGGGACTTGAACCTGGATCTAGGGATGTACGGACTGTGTAGATTCTGCTCCGTCTGTGTTTCACAGACTGTCAGGCACCTTTCATTCCATTGTCTGCCCACAGATGGATGCAAATATTTTTTTTCATCATGCAGAAAAATACACAAATAAGTACATAAATATTTACATAAGTATTTACATATTTTACCTCAGTACGTAACATTTAGTGTATTGTCCCCCATTCCATTCCATGTTTCCTCAGCAGAAATGTATGTATTTTTCTACGGATTTATATGTGTAAATTTTGGGAAAGTAAAAAAATCATCTGAAAGTCCACAGACCCCACACAGCCTGAGGGGGGTGCTCCACAGTAGATTCCGCAGGTTGGATTCTTAGAAATCTGAGCTCATTTTAATCCATCTCGAATTTCTCCAGCATCCCTGCCTGGATCTCCCCAGTTCTAGTCTGATGCACTAACTGCTTATACCACTCCAGAGCAAGCTTACACAGCTAAAGCAAGAGCAAGGGGTTTAGAGTTTCCTCTTTTTGTGCTTTCTGAATTCCATTGGCCCTGTTGGGCAAAAACACTCCACCTTTCCACTCCTCTCCCCCAGCGGTAGGGCTGCATGGGAAATTCCTTTCAGTTCATTTTTGATCAGGATTTACCCAGTTCACACGTTCCGGACTGAACATGGACCCGGACACAATGTATGGTTGATACCCATACATTTCTGAGCTTGCAATATGATTCATGGACCAAAAGAAATGTGTTCAACAGCATGCATACATTTCAAAATTGTGCATGAAAAATGTATACTTTTGAAAAATGTGCACAAATACACTTTAATCAATAGGAGAAGAATGTGTACATTTCAAAGATGCGCACAACTGATGCGTACATTGGGAAAAATACACATCAAAATGCACACATACTTCCATGCAGAAAAAAAGAGCTTGCAGCCAGACATGGACTCAAGTCAGAACTAGCTTCAAGATGGAATTCAGAGAACTTTGGTGAGCTCAAGTTTTGCTGATTCACACATTGCTACCTGGTGATACTGCCTGCAATTGACATGGATAAACCAAACAAGAAGAGACAGGGAAGGAAATGCCTGTCCCCACACTTTGCTGCTATAGGTTGACTCAGGGACACATGACCACTACTCTCTTTTGCCCATGAAGCAAACAGCACAAAAGTGGGGGGCGGGGGGGAACTATCACTGGACACAAGAGGAGTGATTGATTATTATGTTGCCCTACTTAGTGTTGCACCGAACAATTCTCATATATTTGCTTACAAAAGGGCAATACAGAGGGTATATATAGAGGGCCTTATTTCTCATCCATTTACAAGAATTTTTGCATGTCTGGCAGCATTTGAGGGACAAACATTCAAGTACAAATAAGGGGAAAACTGCTGTTGCTAAGACAGACTAGTATTAAGTGCAGATTTGCTTCTATTTGTGTAGGCAATGTGCTCTGTCTGTAGCTAGTGTATGTCTGGCTATGCACTGTGTGCCTATGAGCTAACCCAGACATGGCCTCAGTTGTGTGAAAGGAATTAACGTGTACATTTAAAAAATGCAAATACCTGCCATAGGAAGAGAGCATGGAGTAATGGGAGCATGATGCACTTTGACAGTTAAAACAGTAGTTGAAGTGGTAAGAATCATCCAAGAGCCTGTGGTGGTTTCCCCTAAATCAGGGACTTGTAAAGCAAATAAGTTAAAGGACTAAACTCCCACCCATCTCATGGAGCACATGCATATCTCCCACCCCCCCGAAAAATCACCATGGGGTTGGATCCAAGGATTTGCCTTCTGCAAGAAGACAAAGAGGAAGGGGTCGATTTGGAAGAGGTCCTGCACTCACTTTCTGGGTGTCCCCCTCATAGAATCATAGAAGAGTAGGGCTGGAAGGGGCCTATAAGACCATGGATTCCAACCCCCCGCTTAATGCAGGAATCCAAGTCAGAGCATCCCTGACAGATGGCTGTCCAGCTTCGTCTCGAATGCCTCCAGTGTGGGAGAGCCCACCACCTCCTTAGGTCATTGGTTCCATTGTCGTATTGCTCTCTCGGTCAGGAAGTTTCTCCTGATATTCAGCCAGAATCTGGCTTCCTGGAACTAAAGCCCATTACTCTGTGTCCTGCACTCTGGGATGATCAAGAAGAGATGCTGGCCTTCCTCTCTTTGACAACCTTTCAAGTACTTTCTCCCATGCACACAATACAGCTCACCCCTTCAGCAGGGTCTCCTGACTCCTTTGTGTAGCATTTTAAGGGGCTGGAGGGCCTGCCATGGGAGGGGTGGAATGGGGAAGTCCACTTCCACCAGTGCATTTGTTTATGCTTAAATCTGGGCCCAACCCCACATGTTTATAGAGGGCGACAGAGACTCAACCTGGGCTGCCATTTTCAGCAGCAGCCCTGTGTTGTCCCATCCACAGAAGATCAAATGCTTTCTCGAGTCAAAGTTTCTGAAATTCTGCTTCTTATTTCCTTTCTTGTGGAGTGGGCATATATAAAACCACATCGGGACAAAAAACAATGGTGGAGTGGAGTCCCTGGCTTTGAGGCTCCAACAGCATAACTAAAGCTCAGAGACGAGGCTCAGTTTAGTCAACTTTTGCTGCCAGAACTGGTTCCTAAATTAAGGGGGATTGGCAAAGTTCCCCAATACTGGACCACTTCCTATGTACTGGCAGGGTCAGCAGTGCTGCAATCAGCCCCACATAGCTTGGAACTAACATTTTGAATTTCCCACAGTGCACCTAATGTAGGATCCCTCCAGGGCATTCTGGGAAATTTTAAATTTTTGCACTGCTGCTAGCTTCTGACTGGTTATTACTTTTATTTTTATATTGTAATTTTAAGTGTTTATATTGTACTTTATAATCTGTAGTTTATTGTTTTGTATTTAATGGTTTAAATTGTTGTGAACCGCCCAGAGGGCTTCAGCTATGGGGCATTATCGAAACGAAATTCTTATTATTCTTATTCGTATTAGTATTGAGGAGGAGGAGGAGGGCAGGTGATATACACACACACACACACGCACGCACGCACACACACACACTGCCCGTTTTGCTTTTCTCCATGCTGAGAGCATTAAAGAGTTCTGTGCCTCTCTCAGCAGGGAGAAAGTGACTTGGACAGTGCTGGGAAAGGGAAATTGGCCAGCAGTGGGAGGAGCAGTGCCCCGTGTGGGGGTGCCATGCTAAGTGACTCGGCTAGTGCCAGGAAGAGTGGCTGCAACTTATAATAGGGGACAGTCTGGGAGAGTAGCAGGGATGGGGGGCAAGAACTGATCTAACCATCTCTGCTGCTTCCTCTCTCACTGTTAAACACAGGGTTATACAACCTGGTACCCTCCAGATGCTTTGAAATACAACTCCCATCAGACCCAGCCAGCATGGCCCATGGTCAGGGATTGTGGGAGTTGTAGTCCAAACGTTCTGGAGAGCTTATTCCTGCCTTAATGTAAAGGCCAGTGCTAAGCTAGGCTTCTTGCACTGAAAGGAAGAGTGAAAAGCTCTCTGAGGGCTTGGATTTAACTTGGCCATTTGAATGGGTTTTATAAGGGGGGGGGATTTGACAACACAACCATCAAGCTCTGCGAGCTCCCTTCCTAGATACTGGCCTCCATCTCACATAATGCTAAGCTACGGTTTAGTGTCACTGATACAATGAATATGGACTTGAGCACGCTCCGGGAGAGAGCACAGGACAGGAAGGCCTGGCGTGCTATGGTCCATGAGGTCACGAAGAGTCGGACACGACTGAGCGACTGAACAACAACAACAACAACGGTTTAGTGTAGCCTTCCCCAACCTGGTGCCCTTCCACCTTCCATGACTATTGACCATGCTGGCCGAGACTGATGGGAGTTGTAGTCCAAAACATCTGGAGGGAACCAGGTTGGGGAAGTCTGCCTTCAAGTTACATGCCCAAACCTTTGGACTTGTGTGTGCCCTCATCCACTCTCTCTCCTCTTGCATGGCTGTGGGAAGGAGATAGGAAGCTTCCACTTCCATTTTCAACTAACCATGATACCTCATGTCCAAACCCAGACAAATAGTGGTGAGTATGAACTACAGTGTAGGGAAACAAGCCAACAAACCATGATTAATTATCCCGGCTTGTTTTCACAACCATAGTTACCAATAACCACAGTTCTTGAATCTGACAAAGCAAGTAACCACAGTCAGTTGAAAACAGATGTGAAAGCTTCTGATATAGGGATGTGCAAACTCACCAGAGCCCACCTCACGTGCCACTCAGTGGACCCCTGCCGGCATCCCACCCGCTTGGCACACCGCATGAGCTGCTGGGCAGTCCGCAGGCGCCCCGCGAGTGGTGCATGGAGTCCCTGCATCCCGGGAGCCACCATTTTGCATAAAAATAGCAGCTCCACTATTTATGTAAGTCACCATTTGCGTAATTAGCTGCCATTTGCATCTAATTAGACCATTTATGCCTGTCATTTTGTGTAAATGGGGTTATTTATGGCTGCCATTTTACGCAAATGGTGACTTTTGTAAATAGCGGAGCAGCTGTTTTTATGCAAAATGGCGGCTCATGGACAAGTGGGGAACCCCGCGCTTGCCCAACTCAATGAACACCAAGTCAGGCAAGTGCAGGGATCTGCAGACTAGGGAAGTGCAAACTCACCCCTGTCTGGGTTCTCCGGATGCCCACACAGCCCCTGCCCCTGCTCGCTGGTACCCAGAGCACGCTCAAGCTCCTCCAATGCTTGGCGAGCAGCCCGCACTCACCCTAGTGGCCTCATCAAACTCTGTGGTCGCCAGTTTTTTTGAAAAATAAAATTGCAAAATTGTGCATGTCTTTGCATGCGTGAAAATGCGCATTTTGTGAATGCGCATATTCTCATGTGAAAAATGAGTATTTTTGTGAAGGTGCATATTTGTGCGTGTGCAAAAATGCATATTTGTTGAAAAATGAGCATTTCTGCGTGTGCGCAAATATGCACATTTTTGCGATCGCCATTTTATTTCTCAAAAAATGGAAACTGCGAAGCTCGATGAGGCCACCGGGGTGAGTGCAGGCCATTCGCAGAGCATGGGCAAGGGGCGAGCGGGGGCAGGGGTTCAGTGAGCAGGGCTCAGGGGTGCAGGCAGGGGTGTTTCTGCCGGATTCTCAGACTGTCTGAATCAGGTGTCTGCACCATCCCTACTGCAGACTGGCTTCTGCGGGGCTAAGCTGGTGAGAAATTGCCAAGCCTCAAGCACCAACCAGACTCTCGTGACATCCTTCTTCTGATATCCTCCTTGTAGCTGCAGTGGAGGAAGAGAAGGGGGGCATGTGACCCTGACTCTAACCTCGGCTCATTGCTGCAACACTAAACTATAGTCTAATGCAGGGAAGAGCAACCCCCGCCCACGCAGCTTGTCCATCTGACCCGCTGAGCCTTCAAATTGGAAGCCCTGCCCCCTGGAGGAATCCCTGCTGTTATCTCCATTTTGTGATTGGAAATAACTGTGGGGGATGCAGGCAGGTGGGGTGGGATAGCACATGGTGCTATCCCCATTGGGGTAGCTGCCACACTGGCGAAGCATCTGGAACTGAGCCAGGCGCTTTGCCTATAGAGTGGCTTCCCCAACACTAACTTTAGTGGTAAGCAAAAACATAGCTGGTTTGTGCCCTGCCCTGCCCTGCCCTACCTACCCTACCTTAACTTCTTTGTCATTCTTGTTGCTTTTGCTTTCTTTTTGTGTCTTTCTTTCTCTTTTTAATAATATACTCTGGACCAGGAGCAAAAACAGGGAAGCTTATAATCAGTTATATTTAATTACTATACCATGTGACAGGCCTGCAGAACTTGTGACCCACCAACGCAAACCCAGTCCAAGACCTAGGGATGACAGAGAATTCCGCCACAGATTCCAGTGAGGCCGGATTCTAAAGAATCCGGCCCCCTGGAATCCATGGCAGAACAGCCTCCTGCCCCCCCCCCGCGGAATCCCCCCGGGACAGCACTTACCTGGGGCGGATGTGGCGGCGGCGGCAGCGGTTCCGGCAGCGGCAGCTCAGGCGGCTGGTCACCTGGCTGGCCACAGCCAGGCTGCTGCCACTGCCATTGCCATCCTTGTAGCCATGATAGGCTACATGAGAATTTACGTAGCCTATCACGGCTAAACCCTCCCCCCAAAAAACCCAGCATACGCAAATGGCGGAGGCTACGGCAGCCACCATTTGCGTTCCCTATTTTTCGCTGATTTATCTTACGTAAATATTTACATAAGATAAAACGGTGAATAAAAAGAACGCAAATAGTGTAGTGGGCGCTATTTGCGTTCCCCTTTTTTTCGCCGTTTTATCTTACATAAATATTTACATAAGATAAATCAGTGAAAAATAGGGAACGCAAATGGCGGCCACCGTAGCCGCCGCCATTTGCGTATGCTGGGGTTTTTTTGGGGGGTAGCCGTGATAGGCTACGTAAATTCTTACGTAGCCTATCACGGCTGCCTGGCTGGATGCAAATGGTGGCTGCTACGGTGGCCGCCATTTGCATCCGCAGCAGACCACCCACAGCCGGAAATCCAGCTGTGGATGGCCCTGGCCGTGGAGCGGAGCCAGCCATCAAGGATTTCGGGGGGGAGGACCGGATCGCCTCCCCCACGTCAAGGATTCCGGGGGGAGGGACGGAGCACCTCCCCCCCACCGTGAAAGATTCTGCGAAAAGCTAAGTGAGTTTCGTACATCCCTACCAAGAGCTATGTACTGTGACCTGTCAGCTCCTTCACATACCCCACCCAGGTCTTTTCAGTCCAAGGCAGACAGGAAAAACAGGAGGTTTATTGGGACCTTGACAAGCCACCATACATTGCTGGTGGTCTGCATTTGGTTTGTTCAGTCCCCGTTCCGGCAGGCCTGCAATATTCAATGTTATAATTTCCTTCTGTACAGTTTAATGAAAATCCAATTAAAATCTTCAAACCAGAAGTGAAAGGAAGGAGATTTTGATAATACTCATTGTCACCTCCTTTTGAGGGTGGGGGTGGAAACTCAGAAGCCTTCCGATACAAAACAAAGCATTTAAGTGCAGTGTTATTGTACTTCATAGTGCCACTCTGCATGAACAATGCACAAGAGAAAGCTAGAATGAAACTGGGGTTGGGGCGGGGAGGAGGGCAAAGAACACTTGTTTGCCCTTAGAAATCTCTTTTTGCAGAGATGGAGGGAATAGAAAAATTGGCACGCAAAAGGCTGGGCTAAATGGCTCTTTGTAGCAGTGTTTCATGTTAATACGGTGAAGGAAACAATGGAGTACACGGCAAGAGGAGATGCACAGGGGACCTGGCAGGTGCTGCTGCCTTTAATGTCTATGATTCTCAGAAGTATGTCCCAGTGGGCCAGTCTCTCATCAGCCTCTTCTTTTTCTCAGCACCAGTCCACTGATTTGAGGTTGTTAAGAACTTCACCCTGCTTTAAAAAATTCCCAGGAAGGGATGACCCCACACAGGCTGACAGCTTGAACAGTGAGTGCTTTGGGCAGTAATGATTAGCTTTTACAGTCGCTTCTGTGGTTGCAAGCCACAGGGAAACGAATGCTAGAATCACATCATCGGATTTAGCCTTAGCTTTGGAGATTCCGGAGCCAAAATGTAAGGCTGAATGTTGGCTGCTTATCTCTGGCTGGGACTATGAAGGTTCAGAGGTATGTTGATTTAGCACCTTGCAAAAGAGTGCATCATCTCATAGGCTGCCACTTCTAGGGTACTATTTAAAAGACGGGTGGACAACTTCAGAGGGTTGGGGAGCTGCACTGACCATCACAGAACCATGTGGGGGCTAGGGATGGGGGAAGATTTCTCCCTGAAACTTCGGGGGGCCGAGTGCCAACGCATTCGGTCCTCTGAAGGTTGTTTGGGGAGAAATTCTCCGCGCCCCCGCCCCCCCCCCCCCAGGATGGGACTTACCTTTCACGAATGTCGCTCCCGGCGGCGGGTCCCGGCGGCGGTTCGTCAGGTCTTCGTCAGGGGCGGGGGCAGCAGCCGGTCTTTCGACCGGCTGCCGCCGCCGCCATTACAAGAAAAGTAAAAAAAAAAACCCGCCCCTGTGATAGGCTATGTAACGATTAACGTCGCCTATCACGGCTAGATTTGCAAAGTCAGCCGTGATAGGCTATGTTAATCGTCACGTAGCCTATCACGGGTGACTTAAAAAAAAAAGAAAAAAAAAGCGTGTACGCTAATGGCGGCCCCCGTAGGGAGCCGCCATTCACATTCCTTATTTGGTCCCTGTAGTCTATGTAAAGATTTACGTAGACTACGGCGAAAATAAGTGCCGCCATTTGCGTACGCGCTTTTTTTTTTTTAAAGTCACCCGTGATAGGCTACGTGACGATTAACGTAGCCTATCACGGCTGACTTTGCAGATCTAGCCGTGATAGGCTATGTAAATCGTTACGTAGCCTATCACGGGGCTTTTTTTTTTTTTTTTACTTTTCTTTTGAAGTTTGCGGCCGGGGAGACGGGGCGCATCTCTCCGGCCTGAATTTCGGCTGGGCGAGGCGGGAAGCCTCCCCCCCGGCCTGAATTTCGGCTGGGCGAGGCAGGAAGCCTCCCCCCCCTGGCCTGAACTTCGGGGAGAGAAGCGAAGCGTCTCCCCCCCACCGCGAAGCAAGCTGCGAGACCAGGTAAGTGATTTTCGTACATCCCTAGTTGGGGCTGGACTGTTCCCTGCCACCTCCAGAAGTGGTCACTGCTGGAATCCCAGCAATTCCACCAAGAAACAAGGCACTTGTGCACATTATTTTCCAGCAGAATGGGGCTCCCAACATGAAGGGGAGGGGAATAAGAGGACAGATCATTAAATTGAGGTCGTGTTGGGCATATTATAGCATCCTCACTTTTGTAAATAGTGTTATATGGTATGGAGTAATCCAAAAGCATTTTGCACTGTTTCTTCACTTTCTCTGTTTTCTAGAGCTGGCTTCAGGATCTAGCACCATGGCCCAGGCCCCAGCAAAAGGCCCACTGCCAACCCCTGTCGACCCCTGAATCATCTATCCCTCCTCCTTGCTGCCACTCCCTGTTCATCTGCTCTGTGTCAGTGATGCAGGAGTGAAAGGAACAAGGAGGATGATCTGCCTCTGCTTTACTCACTGTCAACCTCTGGGTGGCTGAAAGGACTGGGAATAGAGGAAGAAGACAAGCTAGGGGATCAGGGTGATTGTGAGCCCAATGAGGGCAGCTTTCCCAAGGGACACACAAAACCCGTGCATTACTTCCCCCACCCCCATTTTTGCTGTATTACAGCTCAATTATATACATGGTCATTAATTCATACTCACGGGCATTAGGGATGTATGAGAAATTTCATTTTTTTATCAGGATATACCCAGTTCACGCCTGAACACTGGCTCGGCCGCAGTCTGTGGCCGAAGTCCATACCTTTCTGAGCTTACAATGTAATTTGTGGATCCAAAAAATGTTCAACAGCATGTGTACATTTGAAAAATGTGCATGAAAAAATGCATATTTGTGAAAAATCTGCAGAAGTACCCTTTAATCAATGGAAGAAGAATGCGCATGTTTCAAAGATAAAATAAAGTGACGCATGCATTTTGACAAAATATGCATGAAAATATGCAAGAATTTTCAAGGGGGAAAGGGGAAAAGCTTGCATTCTGATACGGTAGGGATGTACAAAACATTTACCTTGTCCGTCCTGGGCAATCTGCGGTGGGGAGGAGGCGCTCCGTCCCTCCCCCTGGAATCCTCCCTGGTCGGCTCCGCTCCGCAGCAGCTCCGCGGAGCCACCAGCCAGGGCCAGCAGCAGCCGGAGTTCCAGCTGCAGCCGGGCTGCTGCGGCTGCAAATGGCGGCCGTCGTAGCGGCCGCCATTTGAATGCTTGCAGTCAGCCATGATAGGCTATGTAAATACTTATATAGCCTATCACGGCAAACAGCAGGGACGCAAATGGCGTAGCAGCCGCCATTTGCATCCTTGCTCTTTGCCGTGATAGGCTACATAAATACTTACGTAGCCTATCATGGCTGACTGCAAGCATGCAAATGGCGGCCGCTACAATGGCCACCATTTGCGGCCGCAGCAGCCTGGCAGCGGCCAGCCGGAAGACCAGCCACCACCGCCACCGCCGCCGCCACATCCGCCACCAGAGCCACCGCCGCATCCACCACCAGGTAAGCTCCATCCCGGGGGGATTCCACGGGGTGGCAGGGGGGAGGCCACTCCGCCACGGATTCCGGGAGGCCGGATTCTAAAGAATCCGGCCTCCCTGGAGTCCGTGGTGGAATTCTCTGACATCCCTATGATATGGACTCAAGTCAAAACAAGCTTTGAGATGGAATTTGGAGGACTTCGGCGAGCTCGAGTTTTGATGATTCACGCATCCCTAATAGACACTGCTGTGGGCCACAGAAAAATATTCCATTCTGCAGTCTTTTTAGAACACTTTCATTTAAGGATGCATGAGGATTTCATTTTTGATTGCAAAATGTGCGAGCATGCCCTGTTCAAAGCCCTGATTGCTAGTGCTAGCATGTATCAACCAAAAATGTTCACAAATTGCCAGACCTGTGCTTACGTTCAATTTGCACAATTTCCTCACTCACAGTGATCACAAACCCGAACAGGAATCGGGGGCACGAGGCAGGCGCTAAGGTGATGTTCGGAAAATCCTAGCAATAGGGATGGATGGACTCATTGGAGTCCATGCTCAGTGGGTATTTGAGCAGCTCCCGCTGCTGCCCAACCATGAGAGCCAGGCTGCGTGAGCCACTGGAGGGCTCAGCACATCTTTTATATCAGATGGGGCTCTATGTTTTCGTAGATTTATTGTTGCGCACAACCATGGCTGGAAAGGGCCATTTCAAGAACATTAGAGGCCTATGAAGATATAAAGCCCCATCTTGCATTAAAGGGGTTCTATATTTTTGTATACTGGGTAGCTGGGATGCGATGGGGAGAATGTACTGATCCTTTCTCCCCCTCCCGTCCCGAGCCAGCTACACAGGGGAGAGGCTTGACAGAAGGAGGATGGTGCGAGGGGCTTCCCTCTTGCCTTCCTCCTCCCCTCAAGGCGCTGCCTTCACAGTAGCTCCAATGGGAGGGGGAGAAAGGATCATTCTTTCAGCTAAGCCTTGTGCCCCCAGCTGAGCCATATGCCCGCAGCAGATGTTTTTTGTAAATTAAATCTTGCGCACAATGGCTGTCCAGAAAGTGTTGGACATTGTGCACAAGATTTAATTTATGGAAAATCACAAGTCACAATTTCTATGTGTAATGGTGACTTTGCTGCAGGTGCTCACAGGTGGGACTGGTAAATCCTGGCAGCTCATGTAGCTTAGCGGATGGGGGCTTGGTGAGCCATGTCTGGGGGGCCGAGTAGGGGGGAGTCCATCAGACTCCACACCTTACACAGACACTCACGACATCCCTACCTAGCAATCTGAAACATCACTCTGTCACCCATTCCTACTTTCATTACAGATTTTCAATTTCAGGCCATTGGAACTCACATTTGGTTTGTACTAAGGGTGGGGGAAGAAATTTCTTCAGTTTCCCCTTATTTATTTATTAATTTATTCCTCACCTTTGAATGAATATGCAAACCAAAAATCCAGTTATCCTTTGAAATCCAAAATTCTTCAGAGATTTCAATGGAGTTCTCCAATTAAAAAATGCATACAAAAAATGTGTATATTAGGGAAAACTGTACATGAAAAATGCATATATTAGTGAAAATAAAATGTAAAAATAAATTATAATAGGGAAGTTGCTTGCAAGAAATTAATACATTAGGTAAAATTGTATTAAAATGCATGTATTCGGAGTAATGCTCACAAATTAGCACAAATTTTCATGTAAACATTTTGTTGTGTTTGTTTTTTAACCAAACTTAGATTGGAAAAATAAGAATGTGAGAGAAACCAAAATTGACAGATTCATTCATCCCTAGTTTGTAATTAACGAATGTTTGGTTTTGAGTTCAAGAATTACCAGAATGCTTCCTATACCCTACCCCCCCTCCACACACACACACACACACACATACACCTGTGTCTTCAAAGTGCCTAGGCCCTTTGAAAAGTAAAAATGGAGCAACAGCAGATGGCTGGGAAACATGACATAGAGAGAGACAACTGACTGGCCTTTCAAATGTTCTGGCTTCATTCCTTGACGCTGTGTCCATCACCTTCTTAGAACAGTGAATAGATGCCAAGCAGGATGGCTGCTACCCAAGCCAAACCAACCTCTGGTGCTTTGTGTGGCAAATCATTGCTTTCAGCTGTGGTGGAAGAGGGAGTCTTGAGGACAAACATTTCAGGGGGACTGTCTGCCAAGGTTATTGGTTCTAGCTGAGAAAAATGGTCCTCTCCATTTTCCTCAGCAAGGAGCAGGGAGACGATAAACCCCAAATGTTCTCCCAAAGCCCACAGGTGCCAGCAATCCAAATAAACGTAGAGCAATTAACAGAATTAACACAGCTTTAAATAGCTTGGCACACCAGATGCAGAGTCCTAGCAGGGTTCCATAAAACGTAAAGTTATTAGAGATTAAACCGTTAATCATCTGTTCAGAGAGTGGATGCACAAACCATTTGGTCTGAAATGGCTAATAATCAGAAAAGGAGGCATGGATTTAATGGGCGCAATTATGCCATTCCGATTATCTTTTTTCTACCATATTCTATAGCTCCCTGTTCTATAGCCATCACTCCGCTTCTTGCTAGCTTTACTCCAGTTGGGAATGGAAGGAGACTGTGGTCAGAATCTTTACTTGAAAGATACCAGATCTCAGGCCTGGCATCCACACCCAGCGTGGTGGGACTCACCACGGCTGATGCTGGCCTCCCTTTTTCAAATTGCTTAACATTTTTTTCATAGACCAACAGTCCTGAAAAGAGAAGTGCTGGGCTAGGCGGCTGCAGCTGCCACTATCTTCGTTATCCCCAATAATTCTGGACTTTACCCCTGATGTACACTATGACAAGGGTGGACCCTAGAGGCAATGGGGATAAATAAGATGGCAGCAGTGCTTGCAGCTGGCCTCACCCGGCACTTCACTTTACAGTGCTGAGGGAGTACCGGGTGCCAGAACTACACCACTTTCAGTACCACTGGCCACCCCCTCTCCTGATAAACCGGGGGGGGGGCACCAGGGACTCAATGGAGGGAGCTACTGGGGAGCAAATTGTCAAGCCCCTCTCAAAGCTGGTGATGACCCTGCCAGATCTACAGATGTAACAAAAAGAGGGAGTAATGGAAAGTGATCGAATGGATTGCAGCAGTTCAAACTGCTGCTGAGGGACAGCATTTTTGCATGCTCTCTCTCTTTGTGCTGTGCTAGGTTTTTGGTTTTTGGTTTTTGGTTTGCTTTTTTCAACACAGAAAGAGCAGCATTCCGAAGACTGAGCTGGTACAAGTAATTCTGCTGCTCCTTCCTACTGGCTGCATGTGGAGAACCAGCTTGCTAGAGCAGCGGTGAACTATGTCAATGAGGGGTTTGGTTTTTTTTTTTATTTCTTACATTTATATCCCGCCTTTTTTCCTCCTTAAGGAACCCAAGGCGGCATACATACTCCTCCTCCTCCTCCAGTTTATCCTCACAACAACAGCCCTGTGAGGTGGGTTGGGCTGAGGGTCTGTGACTGGCCCAAAGTCACCCAGTGAAAATAAAACCTTAAATCATAACATAAAAACAAATAGAACACACACACAATTATTATATAATATATAATAATAACAAAAACAGGCAACAAGTAGATGTCTGTCAGCTTCTTGATTTCTGTGAATATCCAATCATGCCCTAAGTATTATAAACAATACTTAACATTTATATAATGCATTTCAAGTGTTCAAGGTTCTTCAGATGCATTATGTAAGTGCTCTTTACCACAACTCTATAAAAGTAGGCCAGTAATATTACCATCTGTGTACTGCAGTTTGGAAGGGGGCAGGACCTGAGGCCGAGGGAATAGCAGCTTGCCTACACTACTTAGAAAGTTCATAACTGAGATGGTATTTGAAGAAGTAAGATCCCTGGTTCACACTCCTAGAGCCAAATTAGGCATTATTCACACCTTTAAGCCCTGGCATGCAAGATTTTTTTTTTAAAAAAATAGCCAGTGCACATGGGATGGCCCAAGCTGGACCATTAGAACATAAGAAGAGCCATGCTGGATCAGACCAAAGGCCTATCTAGTCCAGCATTCTGTTTCCACAGCAGGTCAGCAGCCAATCAGATGCCCATGGGAAACCACAAGCAGGACATGTGGGCAACAGCATCCTACTCCTCACGTTCCCCCGCAAATGGTATACAGAGGCATACTGCCTCTGATACTGGAAGTAGCGGACAGCCATCATAACTAGTAGACATTGATTGTCTAACCCTCCATTAATGTGTTTAATCTCCTTTTGAAGCTGACCACAATGGCAGACATCCCTATATCTTGTAGTAGTGCATTCCATAGTTTTTAACTATGTGCTGTGTGAAGAAGTACTTTCTTCTATCCATCCTGAATCTCCCTCCATTCAGTTTCATTAGATGACACCTGGTTCTAGCATTACAAGAGAGTTCCAGTTGAACTATATTGCACAATTATATAATGATTTCTTCTACTTCCATTTATTTATTTATACCTACTAAGGATGTCCAAGGACTTCAGAATATGCCCTGTTCACAACCCTAAACGTGAGCACATTTTTCAGAAAAAGCTTGCAAATTGGTGAACTTGTGATCGTGTTTGAAAATTTCATTTTTTTTAATGGGAGAAAAGTGTCTACTTTTGAAAAACACACATGGAAATGTGCACTTTTCTCCTTCGAAATGCACGCTTTTCCCATCCAAACAAAAAGAAAAAGAGGCACAAACAAACATGCGAGTGAGACAAACCAAGCTTTGAAATGGTCTTCGGAGAATCTCAGTGAGCTTGAGCATCTTTGGTTGTCCCATCCCTAAATGGTTGCCCCTTCCCTAAATATACCCCACTTTTTTCCCTCCCCCCAAAAGTAATTCAAAAATCACTTAGCTAAAGTAGATAGACACAAAAATAAAAATGACAACAATTAATCATTGAAACAAGATTGCCAGACTGTAAGCCTATGGCCACTAGACACTGTCTAGAGGGCCATATGATACTTTGGTCTATGGGATCTGAGGTTGGAACCAGGGCTCCAACCTCAGAGCCCAGCAGCCATGCTCCTCACCCACCCACCACCCACTCCCTTGTAGCTGGCATGATTCTCTCTGTGCTGGCTACGTCTCCATGCTTGGAAATGGAATGCGGAGATGCTGAAAAGGGGATGGTCCCAGGGGCTGGGAGGGGAGGAGAATGCAGAAGCTGTGTTACACAGCTTCTTATGTGCGTCTCAGCCTCCTTCCCTCCCACTAGCCATGGCTAGACATGCAAAATCATTTGGCCAACTGGCCAAAAATGCAGGGTGGCTGGAACAAAGAGGTGAGGATCACCTGCATTGGATACTCAGCAGCCTCTGACTTCGGAGGCTGCCGACTATCTCAATAGGAGTGCACTCTCCAAGCATCAAGAGGTGGGAACACAGAAAGAGCCAATGCGAAGAATAAATAAGTTAAACTAAGCAACAACAAAATCAAATGCTGGTTTAAAAAGAAATGTTTTCAGTTGCCAGCACACATACCGAGAAGGAGCTAATCTAACCTCTTGGGGCAGGGAAGTCCATAGGCAGGACACCGCCATGGAGAATGTCCTTTGGTACATTGTCAGCAACTGTGCCTCAGAAGGCAATGGCACATGCAAGGGAGCTGCAATGGATGAGCAAGATTAAGGTGGGAGGAGGCGGTCCAAGGAGCCAAGTCCCACACAGTTTAGGGTTTTAGAGGTAATAGCCAGTTTCTTGAATTGCACTCAGAAAGTAACTGGCAGGCAGTGAGGTTGATAATATAAAGTGGTCACATGATCCCAGCACTTTGTCCCAGTCAAGATTTTAGCAGCAATATTCTGCATCAAGATTTGGAGGGTTTTCAAGGGCAGACTCACACAGAACATTTTATGGTAGTCCAAACAAGATGTAATTAATATATGCAGGCCTAGAGCCACGTCTAACTGTGCCAGGGATGGGCACAGCTGACACACCATGGTTAGTTTATGGTTAATTTATTTATTATATTTATAACCTGCCTTTTTATTTCTTGTGAAATGTCCGGGGTAGCTAACAAGAGCAAAAAAGAAAAAAAATATAGAAACAATCCTAATTTAAATAGGGATATACATCGCTGGGAAATCCAGTTTTTTTTTGGCTCGATGGAGTTCCATGGCATGCCCAATTTGCTTTTCATTTGGGAGGCGAGCTGCGGGCTGTTCCCCAGACTCTGGGAAGTTTTTGCACAATTTGGGGGGGGGGAGTTCTGCAGTTTGTGCAAATTTCTGAGTAATTTATTCAAACTCAGCCGTAATTTGCGCAAATCGCTTGGAAATTTGTGCAAACTGCAGAACCTTCCAAAACAATGCACAAAATTCCCAGAAAATCTGCAAACTGGCCTAACTCACTGCACATCAAGTTGGGCGCTGCAGCGGGAACCAAAAGAATGTCCAGGGGAGGACAAGCATGGGAAACCCCTCAAATGGATTTCTCCAGCAGCCCTACATTTAAAACAAATTAAGAAAATACCATGAGAAGTTGAAAATAAAATCAACTAACTGAAAAAGCCAGAAAACAATATTAAAGAACTGGACAGGCCATAGCTATGCCAAAAGAAAAAGGTCTTCAGCTGGCCTCAGAACACGAATCCCAGAAGGGGCCAGACAGATTTCCTGAAGCACAGGGTTCCATAGCCCATGGGTGTCACACTATAGATGGCTTTTTCACACATGCTTGATAGTCATATCCCTGATTGTGACACATGCACAGGGGCCTCTCCAGCTAACCTCAGTGGATAATATGGGAGGAGACAGTACTTTGAAATAGGATGTTGTGGGTATCCAACTGGGTCCAGGAGTTTGTTGGATCCCCCCCCCCATGCTTGCCCCCCTGAACACAGCTCGGGGAGCTCCTGCCATACTGCGCAAGATGCCAGGACTTCCTGGACCCATCCACTCACGCCCAGCAGCTGTCCATCCCCTGTGCAAGCTGCCATTTTTACAGAACATGGGGGGGCTAGATTTTCATATATCTGATGCTGTGCACAATGGTGGACGTAAAGGGCAATTTCCACCCTTTTTGTATTTCTAATGTTGCAGAAATGGCCCTTTATGGCAGCCATGGTGTGCAACACTAGATATACAAAAATCTAGAGCCTCCATCTTCCATCAAAATGGCGGCTTGCATGGAGCAGTGGGCAGCTGCGTGGCATTCCTGGACCACTTGCAGAACCTTCTAGGGGCTTACGCAGCCCACAGCAGCTCCTCGAGCACCTGCTGAGCATGGACTCGGGTGAGTCCATCCATCCCTACTTTTACGTATCCAGGTTCCAAGTCATGTAGGACTCTACCGCATAAACCTTTTACTCTGCTATGGCTACTTTGTTCTTTGCTCAACATCATGCTTTTATATTTTTCTTTAATCTATTTTAGAAATTTCCCACACATTTTTTTCCCTTTCACACATTTATGACAGTGCTTATTAGTGCCTGAGGATAATTAAATTTAAAATGAATAGCATTTCCCCCTTCTAACTGCCCTTGCCTTCTACCAGCCCCCCTTTCTCACTGCTTTTGCTCTATATGTTGCCACCTTTGGGGGAAGTGGGGTACGTAAACACCCTTTTATACTTTTGAATACAATTCTTTTTCCTCCTTTCTTTGACTGAAAAAAGTTTACAGAAAAAAGTCAGTAAAAGAGAAAAAAGAATGGTACAAAAAAGGAACAATGTATAGTTGTTATTTTTCTTGAATTTAGGCAGTGCTGTCAACACTTTTTTCCTCATAAAATTGCTATTTTTGCAGTCACATTCATATATTTTATTTCTCCTACTTAAATTCATACTTTTTTTCTAACTTTAAACAGCTGCTGCTCCCCACACATGGTCATCTTATCTATCATTTTCTTCCCTAATTCCCTTCTTTTCCTCCCATTCTTCTTTCCTTGGATAGACAGTGTTTTCTCCTTTATTTCTTGAATAATTTTGCATTCTCCCCCTTTTCTCCAGCTTCTATAATGCTGACATTGTTCTTATTCCCTGTGGTCTATTGCCCATTATGTCATTCTACTACATTTTCTCTTTAGTCCCAGAAATGGGTCTTTGGTTCAGTCCATAAGCCTCCTTTCTCAAATAAAGTATACTATAGCTGACAACAATTAGTGTGTCAGATAGAGCTGTCAAAATTCCTCAAAAGACATATTTCTGAAAACATTTCTGAGATTTGTTTTCTCTCACACATACCCTAGAAAAAGAAGGCTACGTCACGGAGCATTCTTTGTGTATTCTCTAACATTTTTTTTGTGACAGCCCATATTTTCCGAAGTCCAGGTTATTGTGGAAGATGGGAGAAGGCAGCTGCCGACACAGCTGCTGCTGTAGCGACTTGCAGCGGCAGCAAAAATACAACTTCCGGAAAAATAGAAGCTATGCTACTGCCACTGCTAAAGGTGATCCCCATCCCTAGGAAACTGTTAGAAAAATTCTGTTCCCCTTAGAATACTTTGGTGAACTGTCCCCTGCCCCAATTTCACTGCTGACAAATAGGGAGGGGAATTAAAAGATGCCATTTCTACACAGATAAACTTTCCACTAACTCCAGCTCTAATCGCTTGTTTGCATTACACCCAGTTTCACTCTTCACCACTTATATTTTGGCTACGTAAGGCCAGGCACTCAGATAAAGACTGTGTTATTAGAGTAGACACGATATTCAGTAAGAAAAACCCAGAAAAGTTGATTGAAGAACATCAGAGTCAAACAAGCAAATGCTATTAACATTTACCTCTTTGAGGCAGCCCATGAAGTTATTGCTGATAGGAGAACCAGGTAAATCAGCTGTACTGGGGCTCCCACCCACATAGAAGAAGTCATCCGAGCCTAGCATGGTATAGTCTTCTTGTGTGTAGCCGGTGGTGGTGAGGATTCCATCCACAGAGATTGTCACCTGTTTGAAGGACACAATGGACAAAAGAAAGAAAGAAAAGAAAAACAAAATTCCCAGCAATGACTTTACTGTTCTTAGAAGAGTAAATCATCTCCCCCATGTTTTATGCAACTTTTAGTACATGTTTTGCTGAGCTTTGTTTATCCAGTGCAGCTCAGTTCCATTTTCTGGTCTGCTTTTTTGCCCCTTCCCTTCCCTTCCTCAGTCACCTCCTTTGTTAGTTCAACAACTTTGCTAAAGCCAAGGAGAACTATTCTACCTGCCATGATGATTTCCATTTGATCAGGCCAGAAAATGGAGCCGTTCTGGGAAGAGAGAGCATCTGAGCTGATTTTATGATTAATTGGTTGTTATTGGTAGTGTTTTTTGTTAGTTACAATCGTTAGTACAGACACTAATGAAGACGAAGTTGATATATTTGATTTTGCTTCTTTTTTTTTTTTTTTGCTCATGGCACACTGATGATCATGCATTCAGGGGAGGAGGGAGGGAGGGAGGGGGTCTCACTTTCAATACATTATGGATGAGCATGCTATGTACCTATAGAGACACACACCCACCACCCAGCACCGCAACGTAAAGAAAAAAAGAGCAAATTTTTTAAATCATATGTATATATGAAATAAAATTAAAGTAAGAATAATATAAAAAGAAAAGACAAAAGTCAACCACACACCAGCAAGTGTGAGGAACAAAAGGTGAGAGTTTGAAAGAGAGAGAGGAATGGCAAGTGTGCATACACACCATACTTTGACACGCTCATGCCAGTGATATTCAGAATCCAGAAGAATGGAGTAAAAGAGTTTGAGAGAGAGAGAGAGAGAGAGAGAGAGAGACTGATTTTTTCACACTTGCATGCAGTCATTAAAAAACAAAACAAAAAGCTAAACTAGAGTAGAAGAAAAAAACATCCAAACCTTAAAAGAAAATGGGGAAAGTCTTAAAAAATTATCCAAAGCCCATAACACATGGAGGGTGAAGGGACACAGAAGGGGAGCCGGGAGTGTGGGGCCAGGGAGGAAGGTAGTGAAAATGATATGCATTTGGTTTAAAGGTTATATTGTGGCTTGGAAAATAGATGGGGGAAAATAGAGACTGAGACGTAATATGGTCAGGTGGGAGAGGAGGTGGGTCTTAACCAGATGTGGTCATGCCATGCAGAGTGTGTACTGAAACAAACAACCGGCTGAGCTCCTTTCGGCCATGGCAGGTGGAAGGTCAAAGAGAAGAGGAGGGAGGGAGGGAGGGAGGGAGAGAGAGAGAGAGAGAGAAAGAAAGAAAATATGTAGAGGAAGTTGGCAGAGACAGAGGTTAGAATGGAATGAAGAAGAAGAGGAAAGCTCTGGCCAGTTTTGCCTACAACAGCTGTTGACGCAACAAAAGGATGAGGGGGGAAAGAGTGGCCTCACCACAACAAACTATAGGCCCTGACATGGTTGTTGAGCTAAAATCCTTCAGAGAATTCCAAACAAACAGACAGGCAAAAAGAGAAAGCACGAAAGAAAGAAAACCAGAAGGAAAGAGAGAGAAGAAAGAAAAAGAATGAGAAAAATACTGGAAAAAAGTAAGAGGAATATATATAGAGAGAGAGAGAGAGAGAGAGAGAGTGAAGAAGCCAGTGAAAGAGATGATGAAACCCCATTTCCAGAACTGTTGTATTTGTTTGTTTGCTTCTTGTTGTTTTTGTTGTTGTCGTTAAAGAAATTATTTTTTTCAAATTAATAACGAAATAAAGAGGAAGAAAAGGTGTTTATAGCAAAATCAAAAGAAAAATCAAAGGGGGGGAGGTAAGTATAAAGAGGAGGGGAAAATAGGGTGGTGGGGGATGGAGAGTTAAAGGCAGGTAACACACGGCAAACCCAAAAAAAGAGACAATAAGAATGATATCTACCAGACAATGTAGTTTGTTTACCATAGCGTGTCCAATGCCTGAGTGCTTTGCGGAAAAGGGGGAAGAAAGGAAATTAAAAAATTGTGAACAGAACGATTGTTAATTAAAATAACTAAAAGCAAAGATGAGTCGTTAGGGTGTTAGTACATTAGTCGGTTAGTAAAAATGACACATTGCATGAATGGTCTAGTGTTAGTCTTTCAAAAAAAGGCGTGGGGCGCCTGACACACACAGAGTGAGAAGGAGGACAATATGAGCAGGACTGTCTGGGAAACCATGCCATATAGATTGTTAGGAGGAAGGGAGCTGTCTACCCTTCCCATTCTCCTTTTGGTGTTTCTTGCCCATCCCACTTTGAGAACATTTAATAAGATCCCCACCCCCACCCCCCAAAACTGGTTCAAAAGTAAAGAAAATAAACAATACTTACTTTCCAAAACCCCATTAAAAGTGTATTCGCCATCCATCCCCCTCCACCCCACATAAATAAATATATACCATTATGAGCAGCTCCAACCATGTTCCAGCCCACTGCCAAGCTCATTTCTCTCTCCTTTTAGTTACTGCGATCATTGCTACCCTCAGGTGCTGCTCAGTTATTCTAACCAACCGACTATATCTCGTGGGTGCAGGCTGTTGCTTGACGGTTCCCTGGGGGTTGTCCTTCCCGTCCCCCAATTTCCAGATTTCTCTTTAAAGCAGATGGACTGGTGGCTCTCAGGAAAGACATACAGCATGAGAGGTTGGACTAACAGAGACGACGTGTAGCTCACCTGTGATACTCTGGAGGGTAGGGAGAAGGTTGCCTAATTGTGGAAGGCAGGATGACTGCTTGCATCAGGTAATTTGGAATGAAGGGAAGAAGGTTGATAGAATTTAACATGTCCTTTTCAGGGAGGGAAAGGTACACTTCTATTGTCCACCGGTAAGCTTGCAGACTAGGATTCCAGAACTCAGGTTGCTAACAGGAGTACTATCAATTTATGGGGAAAGGGGCATGTCCACTTTAGATTAATACCAAAAAATAAAAAAAATAAAAAATCTGTGGTCCATTAATTGCCTCTGGTCAAGCAGTCTGTTTGTTCATATGTCTGCATAGTTCTTTTTGAGGAAATCCTTGCCTCTTGTATTTGTTCCTCTATTTTTAACATGGCCATTCTAATGATTAAAATGGGCACATAGCCTATAGGTCCGATTCAGCAATGGAATAAACTGCTTGGGCTTCCTCAATTGGGGGGGGGGGTCCTTCTACTTCTTCCTCAATTGGGGGGGGGGTCCTTCTACTTCTTATTCCCTTCACCATTTGGTGGAAAGGCAGGATACAAATTTAAGAAAAAAAAATGATGATGATGATGATGATGATGATGATAATAATAATAATAATAATAATAATAATAATAATAGATTTTTATAGATGGGCAGTATCCTATTTGACACTATCACTAACTTAAGTTATGTTGTGCTAGTGTAGGTAACCTCTACTGCAAAGGGTTTTTCTCCCGAAAACCCCCTTGTGCTAGCAGATGCTATTGGCATTGGCCTAGAGGTCACTTCTGCTAGCACAACATAACTTAAGTTAGTGGTTGTGTTGATTAGGATAATGCCCTTTATCTCTTTGGACCGGAGATGATGCAACTGCAGTATGATGCCATCGTGTGTCCATTTCCTTTCACTTTTGATGATGAAAATTAATACCTTGAGAAGCCTTTCACCACATAATTTAGGGTATGTCAGAAGTATTCTTGTCCTCCCCTTAATAAATGAGGGGAAAGGTACTGCAGGGCAAATGGGTTGCCAAAGATTATGAGGTATTAGCAGCTGGACTGCAGCAACACCGTGTTTTGTTTTGTTTTTACTTTTAAGTGTATCTCTTCTGAAAGTGCTGGTGAAAGATATCAACCATCCCACATCTGCCACACACAAAAAGCTTTCCATTTGCTAAAACAAAACATCACTGTTAAGATAACAGTAATATAAATTAATTGTGACATAAGCAGTGACTACTCAAGGAAAAATCAAGCACAAATGGAAAGGTCTGAGGTTAACTACCAGCCGATCTATACGTACAAGAGAATCACATGGTGAAACACTTCCTGGATGTACCATTTCAGACTGCAGCAGATGCAGAAATAATACGTTTGAACATTCTCACACACACATCTCCCTGCACTTAGAAAACAAACATTTCAGAGAGAAAGGCTTTATGCTAACAAAGATCCTGATGTCCCAATTTTCCAGGAACTTTTTCTTCATGGAGAAGCACTGAACTCCCACCAGAAACTTGAAGTGGTACAGTCCATCAAGAGTTGTGCCATGTCATTCTGCTGTGTGTCTCCATTGGCTTTATGTCCCTATCTGACAAGAAACTGAGAAATATATATATTTCAAAAAACGACGACTGATCTCCACTTCTAATTCTAACTGCCATCATCCTCTGTCCCTGCATTTTGAACAGACCGTTCTGGCATGCCAGGATGATTAAATTTCCTTTGGACATTGCCTGTAATTGAAGACCAGTTATCACCCATTCCCAGAAAAATAATATACACCATTAAACAAAATGGTCAATGCATCGAAGAGAGAATTTCAGAGAGTAGCCATTCTGAAAATGTAAAAAAGAAAAAGAATATCTATAACATCATGGGTAAAATGAATAAATAAAGTTACATTTTGAAACTGAAAATACATTTTGTATTTTGAGGCTGACAGTCCTTTACTGGACAGATGAGAATGACTGAATGAAATGGGATCATTAGGCCCATCTACTGCATAAAGAATGAAATTTACATTTGTACGTGATCCAGTGGAAATAAACAAACATTGCCTTCAGTTGCTTGCAGCCCCCCTGTGTCACTTTGAGCAGAATTTGGCCTGACACTATGCCATTGTTCTGCTTACACACAGAAACGTCAGATCTGCAGAAATGAAAGTTTTGCAGCCCTGGAATAGAAAACATACATCTTTTTTTTCTTTTCAAATGAGGCATTCTTTAAGAAGTGGGAATATCAGCCAAATGAAGGACATCGAAGAACACCTGAGGAAGGGCTGCAGCTCCGTGGTAGAGCACCTGCTTTGCATGTGGAAGGTCCCAAGTTTAATCCCCGGCTTCTCCAGTAGGGCTGGAAAAAACCCTGGCTGACCCTGGGTAGCTGCTGCCAGTCAGTGTTGATAATACTGGGCTAGATGGACCAAGGATCCGACTCAGTATAAGGCAGCTTCCTATGTTCCTTCATTGTGGAAAGTTAAATGTAAGAATATCGTAAGGAGAAATTGAGAATGGTTCTGAGAAGTACTTATCTAAATATATGCAAGAAAACTATGAAGAAGATTAGAAGACATCTTATACAGGATCGATATGGCCATTGGTCCCCCAAGATGTAAGATGAACTATTCTGGAAGATAGGGATATTTCAAAACAGCCCAGGGAGTTTTCAGTATCTGCCTTCCAGGAAAAAAAATATATCAGAGGGCTACCTGAGCTGTTATTTTCAGGCAACAAATCTAAGGAATCATTATGCTCTAAAGAAGACTGCACAGAAGTAGTTTGGGCACAAATGTCTACATGAGATTTGTGGCATTGTTAGAACTCAAACATGACATCACTGGATCACTTACTCTGGTATGTAGCTTGCCTCTTATAACCCTCAACACCAAAGAACTAAAAAGGAAGCTAATATAAGCAAATCTAATTAAAAGATTGCAAAGGTAATCAGAAATCTACATATCAGTGAGTCTAATTTGGCGCTGATAAAATTGGTAGAAGATGTAGTCAAAAGCAGAACGACTAAAATACACAGATGAATGCAGGTAGCATTAGGGAGGAGGCAGCATGCAAGTTGTGAAGAGAAATCATGCCTCAGAATTAAACCTAATAGAATTTTTGATGGTTAATACATTATTAAAACTGGTCTACTTTGTACTGTGACATTCTACTAGCCCTGCAAATGTAGCAGATAATTTGGTGCTGCCACGCCAGCAACATTGCAAGATGAGCCATAGTGGCATTGCACAAGATTGCTTCATGTTGACAGAATAGATTTTTAAAATGTGCACAAAACGCATATATTTGCAAAAAATGCACACAAAACAAGTTTATTCAGTGAATTAAAATGCGTACATTTGGAAAATGCATACAAAAAGGCCTACTAATTTTCACAATCTAATATGGCATCAAGAAAGAGCAAACTTAGTAGCAGAAAAAAGAGGGCCTGAACAAAATGGAGCTTGAGAGATCTGTCCACCCCTACAAGAAGCATCTTGGAAGCTCTCTTGGTCGCTCTTTTGCGGGGGGGGGGGAGAAATTGGCTCAGGGAGCTACAGTTGCAAAAACCGAAAATGGAGGAGTTTAGAGATTATTAAGAACGGGATAGAGGACAACAGAGAAACAATCTCACCTTCCTTTGGCAAATCAAGACTACTAGGGAAAAACAGTGTACAATTCTCCTTCTGATATTGTTGAAAATATAAAGAAAAAGGTGTATATTTCATATGAGTAAGTCAACGTACTTAAACTTCATAAAATAGAGTGGTAAGAGGAGATATAATAGAAGCTAATAAGATCTTGAGTGGGCTGGAAAAAATTAATAGGATGGAGATCCTCTTTAAATAGCACAATTAATATTCAACAAGCCTGAAAACAAAGATAATATCTCATTCTTCCCCTCAAAGCACCTAGGTTGTTTGTGGAACTCCTTGCCACTAGAGTCTGGATCTACACTAGTGCTTTTTATCAGTATTGAAGTGCACTGATAATGGTGGGGGCACGTTACACATTCCATATATTGCTTTACTAGCATTATTTCCCACTTTTTATTCCCTACTACCCAAAATACCACAAGAGATGTAAGTGTGCCTGCCACAAAGCATAAATGCACAAGAGGGATTTAGCATCACCGTGAAGGGATCGTATCGATATGACATGAGGCGTAGACCTGCTATAGTTGTAGCACTGGCTGATAATGTACTGAGGGACAGGGGGGGAGTAAATAATGATGATGATGATGATGATGATGTAAGATAGGAATATGTAAACAATTCAGTTACATGCTCAGTGAATTTCATTCTAAATTAGAGCATCTCTCAAACGGGAAGTAGTTGGAAGTGGATATGGTATTTTCTTTCATGTGCTTCTGTAGACTCTGTTCTTGCTCAATAACCAAAGTCTCCTAGAAGATCTTGCTATGTCTCTGTGTTGCATTCCTAACTCCTGGGCTCAGCACAGTAGTGACTGCTTCTTTAATCTTTATTAGGAAGACCAGTTGCTTGCTTCCCTGCTTGCTTGCATTGTTCTGCATGGATATACACGGAGAAAGCCAATGCCTCCTAAAGGGTTGACATGGAATATTTACAATACATCTGACCCAGCCACTAGATGCTGTGTTGGCTGAGCCACTGTTTGCATCAAGTATTGCCATTCTTTGAAGTCTAGATATTCTATTCCTGATTGATTGATTGATTACATTTATATCCCGCCATTTTTCCACCTTAAGGAACCCAAGGTGGCGTACATAGTCCTCCTCTTCCAGTTCATCCTCACAACAACAGCGCTGTGAGGTGGCTTGGGCTGAGAGTCTGTGACTGGCCCAAAGTCACCCAGTGAGCTTCCATGGCCGAGTGGGGACTAGAACCTTGATCTCTTGACTCCCAGTCCAACACTCTAGCTACTACACCACACTGGCTCATATTGAAGAAGGAAGGCATAAAAATGGATTTCACAGACAATTATGTATCCTCTATTCAGTTTTTTTCCTTTCAAAACAGGGCCGCTTTTCACTATGAATTGCAAAGTAAATCAGCTTTACAGGCTGTTCATCCAGAAGTATATTCCAAAACATTAAACACTGTTGCAGGTAAGATAATTATATTTAGTACATTTAGAGCATTGGATCATTCAACTATATCTCAAGCAAAACAAAACAAAAAGTAAGAACATTTTTGGCATCCTAGAAGCTGTAGATCTAATGTTTCTGAAAAGAAATGAGAAGTCAATTGCTGATTTTGCTTAAGGGCTGCCTCTGGAAAGCTCTGGAAATTGAACCTAATTATGCAAGTAAATGCCCATGGGGAAAAAAGATTTTCCTGGCCCCTGACTGTGATTAGTTAATGTCCTTAGGCATGAGGATTATTACTTTCTATTAGTATAAACATTCCCCCAAGGCAGCTTTTTCAGCCTGTAAAGCTGCATAAAGTGATTGGTGTTAACATTCATATGAGCAAGCAAAATAAACAAGCAAGGTTTTGCTTACATCAACAAGTGTGGCTCTGAATGCTTGCAATTTAAACAACAAGAACAACTTTAAAGTATTAATTTAAAAGAATCTCAGCTTACAAGCTATTTACACCACATTTACAAATCAAGGAGAACACAAGTAATTTACATATATGATATAAAGCTCATTTGTTATGCTGCAGATGGACTCAAGTGACAGGATATATTTCACCAGCTTTCAGGAGCAAAGTTATTTAAATTTATCTTACCTATTAAACATTCGTATTTTTATTTTATGAGGGGGGCGGCTTTCAGTATTTTAAGGCTGAATGTCTAAGTGAGCACATCACCTGATTCAGCTGCCTGCATACAGAAGCAGCAAGTGAGATTACAAAAGGGGTGGGTGGCAGCTTTTCCAAGGTGGCTTCGATTAATAAGTCCTTCCTTCCTTCCTTCCTTCCTTCCTTTTTGGGGAGGGGGGTCGTCCTTACAGGGAAAAGTGGTCAGAGACAAAAGCAGCAGTAGTGCAGATTCATAACGAAAATCAAAGCAAAGAACTAAGGAGATCTGGAAAAAGTTCGGCCAGTTAAGTATCAGGAGCATAAAATAAGTAACTCGTGCACAAAGGGGTGGGGGGAAAGAGGGGGAAAGGCAGAAACAAAGTCTGTTATGTGGGCCTAATCCACTGGGAAGTTCTCCCACACAAGCCCTCTTGAAGCGGCCTTGCTTAGATGCCATTCATTGCAACAGGTTTTGTACAAGAGAATGTCCAAGTAGGATTGGGCCCCTTACAGAATTAGAGCAATGACATCATGGAAATGGTTAAATCAATTAACAGGCCATAAAGGACAAAAAGGGAGCGGATAAAGCGACTGCAGAAAATAGTCTCCATTCCTACTGTAATTAAATGCAACAAGAATATTACTGATAAGATTGAAATGTAATTAAGGAAATAATAAAAAGAAAGAAAAGGAGGGGGAAGAGCAAAGGAAAAGGGAGATGAAAGTAAAGTCACAAAATCGTATTGTTAAATCAAATCAGGGGAGGAAAGAAACAGACAGAAAATTATTAAGTGGAAATGAAGATATTGCAATGAGGCTAAGTTACAGTAAATTAATGAGTTCTTGTTTTTCTTCCAGTGACTGCACAAGGTTAGGATACAGATGCTTAGGTGCACCCACCCAAGTTGCTACATGTCTAACAGCTGCCTTCTAACTGTCCAACTACCCCAGCTTCGCTTCACTAGAGAGGAGCCTCCCCAGCTTTCTCTCTCTTTCCCCATTACCTGCCGCAGGTTGCGTGTCACTTTAACGTCGTGCCACTGGTTGTCATTAAATTTGCCACTGACTGGCTCCACAATGGCCTCAAAGGCTCCGGACCCCAGGTTAATGATCAGCGAGACCGCACCATCTTTCAGAGCCAAGTTGACGTAATCGGCCGACTTGCCCGTGTGCAGGATCAGCCCGTTGCGCTGCCACGTCTTGAAGGACAGTGTGATCTCATCGCTGCTGCTTTGAATGGGATTCTGGGAGAGGTCATAGCACAGGTATTCGGAGCCACGGAAGGTGGCTACATTCTCGTCTCTTGCTGCAGAAAGGCAAAGAGAAAGAGGCAGAAGTGTGGTCAGTCTTGTTCCACATAAGAACGAAAACTCTGAAAAACTCTCGTGGCGGTCAGATTCGTTACCTGCCTCTCACTGCACATACAAAAGAATGCCAGAAATCTCTGCTTCTGGTACTTCAGGAGTTGCCTCATATCAAGTGAGATCACTGGTCCATCTAGCTTAGTATGTTCTTCACTGGTTCTCTAGGGTTTGAGGCACAGAAGGGTTGAGCCTTGTGAAGAGATGCCCAGAGATTGAGCAAACAGGTTGTTTGCAAAGCATGTGTTCCACCACTGACCTACATCCCTTCCTGTGTGGCCCACTCTTCCCCTAGTGCAAGACCTGATCTAGGAACAGAATCTAGGGCTTCTTGCTGCCACAATACGTATCATGCTACTAGACCAGGCGTTGGGAACCTTTTTGAGCCCAAAGGCCACGTTCTCCCATGGGATGGCTCTTGGAGGCCATATTTCTGTAATGAGTGGGCCTGGGGGCAAAAATGGAGTTTGATACATAGACACACATGTGCACACACACATCTCAGTGGGCCACAAAGCAGGCCTGTGGAGCACTTGAGAATAGTGTGATTGTTTATTAACAAGTTAAAACCCTTTAATTTTGAACATACACATTGGTCTCAAGCGCTTTGTAGGCAGCCCACTGACCTGCCTGTGCTTTGAGGTCAACCCCAAGGGCTTGCCGGAAATGTAGGCAGGTCAGGAAGCTTTAGGAAGGAAGTTCAAAATGATGATAGCTGAGTGCTTCAGGAAGTAACGCAAAGTGACGGGTAAGTTGTGAGGAGTACCACAGCAGTCCCAGCAAGCAGTCATCAAATTTTACTATACAAGCCTGGGCATGTCATGTCAGGCTGTAGGACTCCTCCTCAGAGGAAGAGCTGGAGCACCAAGTCCCACCACCAACAGCAATGCCCAGTCTCTGCCAGCAGACCAGGAGGAGCCCAGGCCCTCAAGGGTGACTACTAGGAGGGAATCACCTGCGGAGGACAAGGACTCTGCATCAGAGGTGGAGACAGAAAACCCCCAAGTCCTCAGGAGAGATGCCACCTGAAAAGACAGGAACTCAGAAGGAGTGCTAGGCTTCCTTGTGAGAAAATGTCTACTTGCACATAGGAGGCTTGCTCACAAGGAGGAACTTTACAGCTGTAGTTAATAGAAGCTCACAGCTGAAGCTTGGGTGTGGCTCTGATAGTCTCTGCATAAAAACAACAGTGTAAGGCTGAGAGAGTGTCTAGAAAGAACATCAACTAGACCTTTATATACCCAGCTTTCCTTTTCTTGCCTCTGGATTGCTTCATGGTGTGAGTACTTCTGGACTCAATTCTGATTCTCCTTCTGCCTGTTCCTTGTCTGCTGTGTTGCCTTGGGACCTTTTTGCCTGAGACCTGGACTGCTGAGACCTTGCTTTTTGCCTGATCCCTGTTTGTGCTGACCATCTTGGAATTCATGGACCCTTGAACATGCAAATGGTAGGCTCAGACACAGGGAAACATAATGGGGCGGGGCGGGGCGGGGCTGAGGAAGGCTTGGAACTTCAGAAGAGAGGATGGTGAGCCAGGCCACCTTAGGATGACCATATGCCCTCTTTTAGAGAGGACAGCCCTCTATTTGAAGGGCTGCCAGAGGACTGCCCTCTGTTTTGAAGGTGTTCTCTATTTAAAGGACAGCCCAGTATAAAGATAAAGAATTATCAGAAGGAAGACTCAGGCCTTCAAGTTCTTCATCAACAGGACCTGGATAGCAGATTGAGCAAGGCACACAGGTCAACTGGCCACAGTCTTCCACTTTATTTATTTATTTACAATATTTATATGCTGCTCCACATCAAAGGTTTTGGAGCAGTGAACAACCAGATAAAAGAATAAAACACCATATTAAAATGTTTTAAAAGAAACAGATTCTGAACTTAAACTGTGGCTGCTCATTCAAGGAAGATCTCTCAAAATAACAATGTCTTCAGGAGGCGCTGAAAGCAACATAACCTTGGTGCCTGCCTGACCTCCAAAGGCAGGGAGTTCCACAGGAAGGGGCCCACTACACTGAAGGCTCTTTTCCTGGTGGACTCCAGCTGGGCATGGGGCCATGTGGAACCACCAGGAGCATGCCCTCTGATGACCTCAGTGACTGGGCAGGTTGGTAAAGAAGAAGGCACTCTCTCAGGTATGCTGGCCCCAAGTTGTTTAGGGATTTGTACACTACTACTAAAACGTTAAACCTGGCCCAGTAGTGAATAGGCAGCCAGTGCAGTTCCCTCAACAAAGGAGTTGCATGCTGAAAAGGGGCAGCTCCCAACAACAGCTGAGCTGCTGCATTCTTCACTAGCTCCAGCTTCCGGAGCAGCCTCAAGGGCAGCCCCACACAGAGCACATAGCAGTAATCCAGTCTTGAGGTTACTAATGCCTGTACCACCATAGCCAAGCTATCCCTGCCCAGGAGAGGTCGTACCTGGTGAACCAACTGAAGCTGGTAAAAGGCACTCCGAGCCGCTGCAGCCAATTGGGCCACCAGCAACAGTGATGGATCTAGGACTAGGAGTACCACCAGACTACGAACCTGATCTTTCAGAGGGAGTGCAACCCCATCCAGAACAGGCAATGAGCCTATCTCCTGGACCTGGGAACCACTCACCCACAGGACTTCCGTCTTGCCAGGATTCAGCTTCAGTTTATTGGCCCTCATCCAGCCCATTACTAAGTCTAGGCACTGATCCAGGACTTGCACAGCCTCCCCTGATACAGATGTCACAGGGAGATAGAGCTGTGTGTCATCAGCATACGGATGGCATTTAGCTCCAAATCCCCTAATGACTCCCAATGACTTCATATAGAGGTTCAATAACACTGGGGACAAGATGGTACCCTGTAGCTCAATTGCCAAGGGGCTGAGGAAGAGTAACCAATGTTACTCTCTGAAATTGGCCCCGCACGTAGGACCAGAACCACTGTAACACAGTGCCTTCAATACCCCTCCCACCGAGTCGATCCAGGAGGATACTACGGTCAACGGTATCAAAAGTCGATAAGAGGTCAAGCAGAATTAATAGGGTTGCACTCCCTTTGTCCCTCTCTTGACAAAGGTCATCTATCAGGATGACCAAGGCTGATTCAGTCCAGATCGAAACCCAAACCGGAATGGATCTAGATAATCAGTATCCTCCAAGGGTGCCTGCAGTTGCTCCACCATGACCCTCTCAAGTACCCCTGGGAAAGGGGTATTTGCGACTGGGCAGTAGTTGTCTAGTACCACTGGGTCCAGAGTAGGGATGCTGGAGAAATTCGAGATGGTCTAAAATGAGCTCAGATTTCTAAGAATCTGACCTGCGGAATCTGCTGCGGAATGCAGCAGGCTGTGCAGAGTCCATGGACTTTCGGATGATTTTTTTTTTTACTTTCCCAAAATTTACACATATAAATTTGTAGGAAAATACATACGTTTCTGCTGAGGAAACATTGAATGGAATGGGGGACAATATGCTAAATGTTATGTACTAAGGTAAATTATGTAAATACTTATGTAAATACTTATGTAATTATTTAGTGTTTTGTCTGCATGACAGAAAAAAAAATTTTGCATCCATCTGTGAGTGGATGATGGAACAAAAGGTACCTGACAATCTGCGAAACACAGACAGAGCAGATTTTACATAGTCCGTACATCCCTAGTCCAGAGTGGAATTCTTCAGGAGTGGTTGCGCTACTGCCTCCTTAAGGACAGCAGGGAACCATTCCCTGAACCCACCCAGTGGACTCCCTGAACCCACCCAGTCATACCTCCTCAGGTAGCTTTCATTAACCAAGAGGGGCAGAGATCAAGAGGGCACGTGGTTGGTCACACTGCTGCAAGCACCTTGTCCACATCAGGAGTCAATAGCTGGAACTGTTTCACAAAATCGGGCAGATGATAGCATCAGACACTTCAACTGGAACTGCACTAAAAACAGTGTCAAGTTCGTGATTTTGTCCTCAAAGTGTGATGCAGAAAGGTCACAGCATGTTGTCAACAGGGCCAGGGCCCTATTTCCTGAGGAGGGTGTTAACAGCCCCTGGGCCACCCAGAAAAGTTCTGCTGGATGGCTACTCGAGGACACAATGGAGGCAGCAAAATAAGCCTTCTTTGACGCCCACACCACCATGCAATAGGCACGTTCATGTGGTTTCTAGCATGCTCTGTCATCATTTCAAGTCTTACGCCATTTGCACTCTAGCCGATGTCCAGCTTGTTTCATTAACTACAGCTCCTCCGTATACCAAGGAGCGGAGCAGGCTCTACAGTGCTGGAGGGGGCACTCAGGTGCAATCAAGTTGATGGCCCTCTGCATCTCACTGTTCCACAGTGAGGCTAGGGCCTTGCCTGGATCACCAGTTCTCTCCACTGGAAAATCCTCAAGAGCATTCAGAAATCCATTGGATTTCATCAGTCTCCTGGGTGGACCATCCGAATGGGTCCCCCACCCCTGCAGGAGGGAAGTAGCACCATGAGTTCAAATCACTATGTGAGATGTACTGTATTTCTATTTAAATTATAATAATTATTTCTAAACTTGCATCTGTACATATATATTAGCAGATGCAAATTGGTGTCCTCTTTTGGGGCAACTCACAAGTAGCCAGCCTACCATCTGTTCCCTGCCCCTACACTAGTAGACCAACAAGCTGGACAAAGGTGAAGCCCCTCTTTCTTCCATGGTAGGAATTGATGACTTCCACTTTTCTAGTAACAAGGTAAAACATGTAGATCCGTCACAGTGACCCACCCAGCAATGAATAACAATTGCCACTACCTGCTCCGCGCACACTTTTGCATAGTGTTTGATATGCATTTAAGAGGAAGAATGAATGGAATGGTCATCTGATCCTACTCAAGCAAACCTATCAGAGTGTTAACACGCATTACACTCAGGTCTCCTAAGGACAACCTACGAGACAAGTGTGTATCTTTCTTGTGCATGGAGTCTCTTAGTTCTGTCTCATTCTGGAGCATCGGTTCCTCATTTAACCATCTAACGAAGTGTGCAAAAGAGGAAGATTTATCACGGGTTAGTTTTATTGTGAAGTTGGCGTCTACAGAATTGTCTAACAGATAACTTAATGTGACTAATTAACTGCTTTTGACAAATTGCTCTTAGCCACTAGGGGTTTTTAAAACTGACTAATAACTAAAAATCAATTATCTTGACAGATTTCTCCCTGGTTTTCATTCATTAGTAAAGCAGCATAAAGTCAAAGAAGCCCATGCAACTTTATGAGATAAGACTGAAAGAATGGAAGGGGGCAATCCAAGAAATGGAAGGTTGGCTGGGGAAAGGACTTTCTAGCAGTAACACAGGAGAAGGAGCCAAAGGACATATCAACTTGTAATAGATTTGTTCAGAAGGAACCCATTCATTATCACACTATCAATACCATAGATTGTATCCATCAGTTGCACTTAGGTCTCAATGGGACAAGTTTGTTGTGACTTAAGTCCCATTGATTTCAGTGAGAACTAAGTGCAAGTAGCTTAGTCTGGGTCCAATCCCATAATTCTTCGCTAATCTCACCCATATCGACATCTGCAAATTAATTACTGAGTGGTGCAAAGCAGCCAAGCTTGGGTACATGCAGTTCTCTGAAGGGCTACTTAGCAATTTGTACATTTGTCTCACTTAATAATTATTCAAAAAACAAACCATGGCCCAACCCATAATCAAGGGATTGGATGCAAAATCCTCTGAGCTGCAATGGTGCCAAAATTCTTAGGAATTATACATACAACACTCAGTAACATACTCCGCCTTCCGTCATTCGGTAACTTCCAGATGGAGATGGTGGACATGTCAACCTTCAGGGAAGTCTACTATTGCAGATCTTTTCAATAAGGAATCCCAGAGTTTTCAATAAGGAATCCTACAGTATGAAAAGTACTGGCCTAAAGCATCTCAATAGAGATGCCCATTCAACTTTTTTTTTCCTGGAAAGGATTGAGTGTGTGCATCTATGTAAGCCAACACATTGTCCATTAGCGCTCTGGCCTGTATCATCATGTTCTGGCCCAGAAGAACTGCTGACAACAGTTACATTTCCAAGGTGGTCAGAGGCAAGAACATAACAGTTCTCTCCATGTGCTCCTCTCTGCTACAGTAATTTCCTGGCCTAGCTGCTTCTGATCCAAAGGAAGGAAATGTGTTACAATCAACTCAGACACACGCTCTATATAGCTGCAGGTACTTCTGATCAAACAGCTAAAGTCTGAGGTCAGATGTCAAATGGAGTCATTATGACTGAGCCATTTCCCCATGACCAAAGATTTGTGAAGCGTTGAATATACATTTAAAGGGCTGGGATGAGGGCAAGGTGAATGTGAGCTCAATGTAAGTTATAGTATAGGAGGACTCACTGCTTCGGCCATTTGTATGGAATTTCAGTGAGTTACTCAATGTGATTGCTTAAATGAAAGGTATGTGATGAATCCAAATATTAATCCAGAGAAACTGTCATGCCATAATTTCTTCAATATATGCCAGAAAATACAGGACAGAAGATATTTCACATCTACAACCAAGGCTGCAATCCTATATATAGCTGTGTGTAAGCTCTGCTAGAAACAATGGGACTTGCTTCCAAATAAACATGTATAGGATTGTAGTGTAAGATTCCATCCCGCGGTTGGTAGTCTGCTGCATGGACTGCATTAACAAACTCTCTCCCAGAACTGGCAAAATGTGTGTGTGTGTGTGTGTGTGTGTGTGTGTGTGTGTGTGTGAGAGAGAGAGAGAGAGAGAGAGAGAGAGACATAGCCAGTGATAAACTGACATCCTACTCCTAAAGGAAAAAAGAGGGGGTGAATGGAGCATCACAGCTGGGGGAAAATGGGGAGAGGCTTGTGAACCTGAATCAGTGTGATAGGAAATGGCATAGCTGGGAAGGGGGCAAAGGGAAGCTCACAACAAGACAACATGATTGGCTTGATGTAAAGTGCCTGGTAAAGCAGAAGGAATCTTTGGGGCTACTGCCAAGGTTTCTGTATTGAAAGAGTTTGAGACACACACATATCCAATTAGATGGGATTTTCTGCCAACCTTAATTGAATTGCACAGCTCTTTCAACAAAGTGGCACACATTTAGGCTGGTAATTTGTAGTCTCATAAGACCCTGCGAGGTGGGAGGGGCCATGCCTCAGCACCCAAATGCACTCATTGGATGCATACTGTCTAGGCTTAGTCCCCAGCAGTGAAAAGCACCTCTTCCAGCAGGGTGGACAGGGCCTGAGAACCCAATGAGTTTCTGGTTATCATGGACCATTGATCATCTAATTATAAAAAACACTGATCAAAATATCACGAGACAGTTCTTTATCTGTTAGATCAGGGGTAGGCAACCCCATGCACCACAAGTGTTTTTGACTATAACTCCCACAAGCCCCAGCTAACATAGTCCATTGTCAAGGATTATGGGAATTGTGCCTTCCAGATGTTTTGGACCACCAGGTTCCCTACCCTGGTCTTAGATCATAGAAGAATAGGGTCAGAAGAGGCTTATAAGTCCATCGAGTCCAACCCCCTGCTCAGTGCAGGAATCCAAGTCAAAGCATCCCTGACAGATGGCCGTCCAGCTTCATCTTGAATGCCTCCAGTATGGGAGAGCCCACCACCTCCCTAGGTCATAGAATCATAGAATAGAATAATAGAATAGTAGGGTTGGGCCTACAAGGCCATCGAGTCCAACCCCCTGCTCAATGCAGGAATCCAAGTCAGAGCATCCCTGACAGGTGGCTGGCCGGCCTCGTCTTGAATGCCTCCAGTGTGGGAGAGCCCACCACCTCCCTAGGTCATAGAATCATAGAATAGAATCATAGAATAGTAGGGTTGGAAGGGGCCTACAAGGCCATCGAGTCCAACCCCCTGCTCAATGCAGGAATCCAAGTCAGAGAATCCCTGACAGGTGGCTGTCCAGCCTCGTCTTGAATGCCTCCAGTGTGGGAGAGCCCACCACCTCCCTGGGTAGTTGGTTCCATTGCCGTGTTGCTCTAAAAGTAAGGAAGTTACTCCTGATGTTCAGCCAGAATCTGGCTTCCTGTAACTTGAGCCCATTATCCCATGGCCTGCATTCTGGGATGATCGAGAAGAGATTCTGGCCGTCCTCTCAATACTTTCACACCTAGCCAAAGCAACAGGCTCCCAAGTTAAAGGTTAAAAATGATGCTATTTCTCCAAATACCTGCTCAGTTTGGATGTACATATGTCACCTTACTAAGCCAATATATGCATGAGCCTTGTGCTCATGCTCACTATCCTTGCACCCCTTAACTTCCTCCCTTCTCAGCATGTCATGATTGAAGACTTCCTAGATTAATTAACCATAGGTCCCATGTCATCCGAACTGTGAAATAAGTATCGTTAGGTGCAGAACAAACCAGGATCTTAAATCACAGTTCAAAGTTGGTTTAAGAGCTTGGCTTTTTTCAGTCCTTGCAACCATCATTTTCCAGTTCAGACATAATGGAAAACTATAGCTAACTAACTTAGAAAGTCATCTATTGCATTGTACTGAGAAGGAAGGAGCAGTGTAAACAGAGTTCACAAGCACAACACGCATGCATATCTTGGCTTAACAAACCAAGATATGTGCATCTGAACCAGGCCACTAAGTTTAAACTCCAGAGACAGAAAAATAGAGAGGTTTTTACGAACTGGAAAAAAAAAAGATGCAGGTAGAAAAATGGCACATTCACTGTGTATGGTGATATCCCCAAATCTCATTTCCAGGTATAAAGTTTCAGTGTAGTTTTGGCCAGAGATTGATTATTTTTTCTGGGGAGATGTAAAATTTTGGAGAGCCAGACAACCCAGTGCCAAAGGTCTGAAGAAAGTGGAGTTATTCCTCAAGATACCTTAGTTTCAACTAAAGCAGGTCCAGCTCCAAGTCTGAAGGGGCCCTGGGCAAAATGTCTGGATGGGAGACCACTTGGAAGTCACATGGTCTCTGAGCTCTTGGAAGAAGAGCTGGATTAAAATGTAACAAATAGGTTTGAGAAGCATTTTTCTGAAACTTTCCCTTATTCATGTGTCACATTGTGGGATAGATGCAGCTTACTGTACTCAAGGATTGACACAACTGATTTTTATAATAGCATTATGATATCTTTGATGAGAATTGGCGTTTTCTTCCTCATTCCCACCCGTCGCTTGCCCTTTGGACAGACTGAGTTGATTATTTTAGAGAGCTATCAACATGACTTAGTACTCTTGTTCTTGAGCAGTAATAGCTAATTTCAAATTTAACAAGGTGTAAAGTACGCATCACAGGAGCAAGAGCTCAGAATCATAAGCGATTTATTTGTAAGCACTGTTCTCTTTATTGCCCAACATAAAAGAAGGCACAATCCATAGATCTTCCAGACAAACATCAGAAACAAAAAGGCATGAAGTGACCAGTGCAGAAATGGCATTTTATACTTCCCCATGTTAGGTACTTAAATACAATAGTATTATGTCATCTAACCCAATTCAAGGCAGGATGTGCCGTAAATTGTCCCTCACCCAACAGATAAATCAATATAATCAGTATATCCAAGCAAAGAGCAGAAGTGAACACACAAAGGACTTCATCAAAAAGCTGGGGATGTAGCACTTAAATCCAGGGTATACCCAAGCTAATGACATTTGAGTTTGGTTTATTTAAAATAAATGTTTGGGAGATTTTTGTACTATAGGATCAGACTTAAGGAAACTGGATTTTAATTGACAGTAGTTCTTTGTACAACCCACGTGTTCTCAATATTCATCTCTTTTTAGCAATGATTGTTTATCATATGGTTGAGTGACAGACAGACAGACAGACAGACATAGATATATATAGTTGCTTGGCTCTGACTCATTTATAATTCGCAAGTACAGTTCCCTCCCTGATGTACTTCCTTATAAGCTAGAAAACAGACATTTGGTATTCAAATACTCCAATCCATCATGAAAAATAAGAACTGGGGGATTTGCATGTCTTTCCTATGAAATGTGGGGCATGGCCTATACTCCAAAATCTGAAAAGCATCTTCACACTAGCTAGCCAACTGAAACCTCATAAAGATAAACCTTTTAAGAGTTATCTTATAATAGTCGTCTAGGCTTATTACTAAGACACACACGTCCCATTTATTAGCTTGCAAAAACATATACTCACCTACTTTTTACTCATAACACACACCCCTCGCATGAGTAAAGAGGAGACTAATGTGTGTGTGTGTGTTGGTTGGTTAGAAGTGTAGCAGGTTGGCAAAGGAGAAACAGAAAACTCTGCTCCTTTCCCCCCAATCCACTGCATGGAACTCCACCATGCCCCCTCTTTAATGAGCTTCCGCCACGCATTAAAACCATGGTTGTTCAGGCAGGCATTTGGGGTGGGCTAGGGTATTTTTAGAAATATGATGTTTTAAAGTAAAATTTTATTGTTGTAAAATTGTATTGCTGTACATTGCCCAGAGTGGCCAGGTGACTGATCAGATGGGCGATTAAGAAATTCAATTCAATTCAAAATTCAATTCAGCCAGTAGGAAAGGTAAGTGAAATGGCAACACCCCTTCCTCCACTGCCAGCACAGAAAAACAGTGGATTGGAAAAGGAGAAAAAAAAATTGCTCACTCACCTTTGCCTTCAAGGAATTCTTTGTCACCAGTGGTGACCAGGTGAGTGATTAAATCCAAAACTGCAGTACTCTTAAGACACCAGATGATCAGAACTGACTGTGTCATGCAGCCTCAGACGGGAAGGAAGATTCATAGTGACAGCCACAGATGGAGCCACCACATTAACACCCTTCAAACACCTTTGAGGTCAAGGGACAAGACATAGGCGACTATCTCATTACAAAGCTAACACCCTGGAATAGAACATGCCACGTCACTCACACATTGGATAGAACACTGGGATGAGGGAGTTTCTCGCTCCCTTTACACATCTGAATCAGTTCTGTAGGAGTTTCTTTAACAACCACAAGGGTCTCTTCTATGCTTGTGGAATGCCAGGTCAACTTACTAACAAGCCCCATATCATTTACTCACCATCAGAGGGGAAGGCAGAAAGATTTCAGTCAAATGTACTGGAGGAGTTATGAACTGAAGTAATACATACCATGACATTTATGAATGCTGAAAGTCAGTGGGTGCCACCTCTCTTATTTTATTCCAACTTCATCACAAGAACATTGTGCTTGGCATTTGCCTGCATATTCATTTGTGCATGAGTGTGATGAATTAAAACCAATCATAATAAATCACAGCATCCCTTTTATAACACTTGCTTGCAGTTGAATATGGACAGTGTCCAATAATGAATCAAGCATCAGATCTGACTGTCTCTTGGTAACACAGACACAATGAAAACCTGATTTTTTCAACCTGTCCAAAGTCAAGGGGAATCTCTGTGTTGAGCCACCATATGCTGCCATTCTATCTAGAAAGTTGTCACAATCCACCAAGCATAGAGCTCACTGGATTGCCTCTAGTTGTAAGAGTGTAGCAGCACTACCACTGAAGGTGAAGTGGTTTACGGAACACACTTTTTAATACAGTGTGGTAATTCGCACATGATTTGTAAGTGCTCATTTGAAACCAGGCGTATGTTACATAAACATAGCTTTGAAAGCAGGTTTGTTTAGTACATGAGAAACATTTCAATCTCATACCACACTTGTTAAGAGTACAATAATCTAAATCTAGATCCTTAATTTAAAACACCCACACACACACACACCTGGTTGGTCTGGAAGAGATAGAGATGTTTACATTAATGCAGTTCTAGAAAAAACTGTACGAAGGGCCTATAATAGAAGATTTTCAGATTTACAGAGCACATCTCAATGAAATGAAGCCACAATAGACAAAATATAAGGAAAGTTTCCCTATGGAGAAACAGGCATGTCAGGCTTCTCTAAGGAGAAACAGGTGTGTCAGGCTTCTCTAAGGAGAAAGAGGCATAACACAGGCTTCCCTAAAGAGAAACCGATATAACACAGGCTTTCCTAAAGAGAAACAGGCCTAACACAGGCTTCTCTTAGGAGAAACAGGCAATATTTCTCTTTAATTGTACAAGTTCCTGGCCTTGATGGGTGATCCTGTGCATTTAAGTGCTGTGTATCTTCCTCAGGACTGATCTTGTACAGAATGTTTGGGACCAGCTCTCAAAAGTCTGGCCACACAACCCAGGGGGATTATTAGCTCTATCCCTGTCTGTATGCTAAATCTAAACCACAAAACTATTAGACCAGACTTACGCAGCATGCAGCCCTCAGCCTCAGCCTAATTTCAAAAGCCCCCTGTGATCTGTCTCTTTCTTGACAGCCTGCTCGGCAGGGAAGAAAAGGGAGGGGGGAGAAATGGGTTGTCAAAAAGAGAGAGGGGTGTTAGCAGAAAGAGGGGGTGGCAGAAAGTGACAGAGAGAGAAACTGGGTGACCTACTTTGGCTTTGTTCCTTCCCACAGTTTACTGCACTGCCACCCATTGCCAGCATATGGCCATCAACAGATTAACCCCTGGGGCAGAGGTGGGGAAAGTCTTTCAGCCTAAGGGCTGAATTCCATTTAGGAAAGGAGAAAGACTGAAGGAACTGGGTACATTTATCCTTGAGAAGAAAAGAGAGCCACAACTGGTTCTCTATCATCCAAGACAGCAGGACATGGAATAAGGCAGACTTCAGTTGAACATCATGAAAAACTTCCAAATGGTCAGAGCAGTCAGACAATGGAACCAACTTCCTAGGAAGCTGGTGGGCTCTCCATTGCTGGAGGTATTTGCGTAGAGACTGGGCACCCATCTGTCATGGATGTTTTAAACTAGGGAGGTTGGAGGAAAGGAATCCATCTGGGGGGTGGAGTTCACTGAGCTTTCAAGCAGCTGGGCTGCCCAGGCTTCAGCTCGCTTCCCCATGAGCTGACCTGACTTGAGATCTGTATCAAGTCAGGCCAGGTCACAGATTTTGGGTCCCCCCCACATTGATAGAAAGTTGCACAAATTGCATGTGTGATTTGTGCAAATTCCAGCCATAATTTGCTTAATTGGCTCAAATTCCTAGCATAAAACAGAGAGGATGATAATGTAAGCCGCCTTGGGTTCCTTGCAAGAGGAAAAAAGGCGGGATAGAAATGCAACAAACAAACAAACAAATAAATAATTTTCACACCTTCTATTGACAAGAAGAAGAAACGCAAAAGGTTCCTGGATTTTGTGAAAAGCCTGTGGCTTGGCTTGCCAATGCAAGCTGAGCCAGGTGGGCAGTAGAGATCTGTTGGGCCTGAAAAGGGCCGAATTTTCAAAGGACAGACATCCCTACATGAAACTGGATTTCTGCACTGAGCAGGTGATTGGACTTCATGGCCTATATGCCCCCTTCCAACTCTTATGATTCTAAATGGTCTTAGGGGCTACATTCCTGTAGGTAACAGGGTTGAATACAAAGGGGACAGGGCTAATGACAAAAGGGAATGGGCCAAAATATAAAAATAAACCCCAGAATATTGTAGTTTAAAGCTCTTACTGTCAGTAAATAAGTCTTAGGATTTAGGAAACCACCAAATGATTGGTGGTTGGGGGAAAGAGGGTGGGGTCAAGGAAGGGGCGTGGAAATCTGGGCAGCCCCAGAGGGCTGGATTTAGTCCCCAGGACTGAGCTTCCCCACCCCTGCCCTAGGAGAATGCAGTTTTCAAAGAAAAGAAAAAAAGTTTTCCCAGCCCTATATTAAACAGGGAGCTGTGAAAACTCATTCCAGCCAGAGGTTCATCAAATCCTAAGCTTGATCCTCTTTTGGAAAGTATATTTTTGACTTTGTTATTTGGATTCCCTTCTGGTAGCTGTGGTAAAGCCAGTATAGTGCTGAGGGGATTAGTGATATCTCTGTTTTTAAAGTTTCAAATGGTTTTTCCTTGGCCAGTTTATGTTCATCGTTATTTCAGTTCTCTGGAATGGAATAGGCTAGAGCAGCCTCACCCAACCTGGGGCCCTCCAGATGCCTTGGACTTCAACTCCCATAATCCCCCAGCACAGCTGACTGTGGGATTATGGGATCATAGAATAGTAGTCATAGAATAGTAGGGTTGGAAGGGGCCTACAAGGCCATCGAGTCCAACTCCGAAGAGTTGAAGTCCAACATATCTGGAAGGCCCCAGGTTGGGCAAGGCTGGACTAGAGCAGTGGCCTTCAACCTTTGCACACTCCAGACTCAGTCTCACCTCCCAACCTGCAACAGGAGACCCACTTTTCATTTTCTACCATATATCTTATTTTTATCTCTTCTACATCACTATCTAGACATGCCTGTTCCACTTTTTCCCTTCTCTGCCTCTGACATCCTTCTTTTTCTCTTCCCAAATGGGTCATGGCACCACTGATATGAGTCAGCTTTGCTAATGTTGTAACCCAATAGCTGAAGATCAATGGGCTAGAAGTGAATTGTGTGTTTGTTTTTAAAGGATAAACGTCTGGAATACATTCATATGCCAAAAAGCAAAAGAAAGAAAAAGATTTTTTCCCAATTATAAGTTTTTGTCTTATGTGTGGAGATGAATCACATGCATGGCAGAAATAAAACTACATCACTTTAAACCATTTCTGCCTTAGAAGGGTCTACCAAGTGAACTCTACAAACTGAACTCTACAAAGTGGTATCTGCAGCAAAATGTATGTAGTTCATTCAGTTCAGTCTCCACCCCAGTTTGACTGAGACAAGAGGAACATGGGCATAACATCAGGAATCTCTTTAAAGTTTAAATGATTTCTCATGGCACTAGGAAATTGTCTGCCTGAGGCAAGTGGTAGAAGTGCAGATTAGTAAAATCCCTGGACAACAGAAGACCATAAAAGCTAATCCTGCCATGTCTCAAAGAGTAAGATGCAGGAAATATGCATAATTCCAACAAACCACTGGTATTGAGTTTGTTGTTGTGTGGTGTTTTCTTTCAATCTCATGTTCTTTGATTCACATTTCCTGACTTCTGGTCACCCTCTGAGTCAAGAGGAGAGGAAGCAGCACACACCAGATTTTCAGATGAAAATAAAGTAATCAGTATCTTTGAGGGACAGACATTTTATTCATCCTCTGAAAGAGTTGCACTGTATTTAAATGTCAAAGGTATCCAAAAACCCCTCAGAACAAGCCATATCAAAACTATCCAAATGCACTGTACCTGCTGTTGTTATAACCCTGAAAGCTGAATTAGTAATTAGAGCACTACCTTTAAGAGCTGATGGACAAATGTCACCAGCAGCTAGATTGAATTCTCCCCATAAAATCACAGAATTGGAAGGGACCTCAAATTTTATCTTCTCCAACCACCTGCTGATGGATGATTCCATTTGCTGGGTTCCCCCTCTTTCTTCAGGAACAGAGCTAATAAGATCTGTGTCTTTGCTCTACCTACACTTCCTCTAAACCAATATAGCCTATATTTGCTGAGACTACTGTGACATCACCAGAGAATGACATCATTAGATCGATGTCATGGAAATCCACACATGTGACATGTATGAGAGAAGCCTGGCACTTGGTAGTGTTTTGACAGGAGGCAATGATCTAAGAAAAATCCTACAAGGTATGTGTGTGGGGGGGGGGGGAGAAAAAGAGAGAGAGGTGGGGGATTGTGTAAACACACAGACAGGTAGTAAGTAAACCAGGCACATATACACACAGAGAGATATACTCCTGTTTGATTGGAGGCAATGACCTGAGAAAAACCCTACAAGATGCTGACCCAGCTCAACAAAGGATGTAATACTTGCCTAATTAGAAACCTATGAGTAATCCATTTTAAAAGAACACAACTTGCTTTGTGATTAAAATTAGGCACTGCTTTGTGAGCTTTACAAAGATGGTGGTCCTCTCAGTGCTATATACAGCCATTTTGGAAAAATAAATCCCCTCATTGAAACTAAGCCAGTTGTAAGGATTTGGAAACCTGTTCCTTAGTGCTTCAGCTTGCCTCTGACACAGGAGGTGTCCTCAACTGAGCTCCCTCTGGGAAAATTATTATTTTTTTTAAGTTCCAAAAGAAAGCTTTCAGTCATGCACAATGTCTAGACTTAGTTTTTTTTAAAGGACACTTTATGGTTCCACAAGACTCTTTGACATTTTAAACTAAAGACGCAGGCCAGTGACACTATAAAACAGCCTCCACAGGATTCATGAGATCTGCAGTCAGGGATTCTAGCTCATGGTGATGTAAGTCATCTCTGTGTGTATTTTTCTGTCCACTGGAAAAACCACATCAGTACAAATAATGTGTCTATATTGTGGGGGGAAGGTGATTGAGAAAAGATCCGTGTGAGTCATCGTATAAAGAAAGCTGTTGGCAATACCAACCTTCTTTCCTAGGTCAAGATAAGAGCCCAGTGAGAGTTGGTGGGGCAACAGGGCCATTGTGTAATGGTGTTGTAGTCAACCTCTGTTGTATGGGTCAAAGCCACCCATACATATGACAGTTCTGCAGCCATGATACTATATTTACTGCAAGTATATTATTTTGGCCACCTAATGCGAAGAGAAAACTCACTGGAAAAGACCCTGATGCTGGGAAAGATTGAAGGCCAAAGGAGAGGGGGACGGCAGAGGATGAGATGGCTAGATAGCATCACCGATATAATGAATATGAACTTGAGCACACTCCGGAAGAGAGCGGAGGACAGGAAGGCCTGGCGTGCTATGGTTCATGGGGTCACGAAGAGTCGGACACGACTTAACGACTGAACAACAACAGCAACAACAATGTGTATATATCTGAACACTATGTGCCTTATCACCTGTGTGTGAATAATGCACATGCCTCAGCTTGCATAGGGAGAATTAACAGGTGCTTCTCACTATATATGGTATCCTTGCTTAACTCATGGATGTTTGTACTTGGAACATCAGTGTGTAGGCTGTAAGGACTTGTGTGTATAAAATAAGTGTATAAGAAAGGTACACAGACGTGTATTTATTTAATGAGGATTGCTTATTTTTTTCCCCATGAACAGATTATTCCTGTTATAGGCACAGGTCATTATGTTATCTGCATAGTGTTCTCACCAATGTGCAGATGACACCCAGCTCTAGCTCTCCTTTTCATCAAATCCCAGTGAGGGAGTGGGTGTTCTGAACCAGTGCCTGGGTGCGGTAATGGATCGGATGTGGGCCAATAACTCAATCAAGACAAGACAGAGGTACTGTTCGTCAGTGGTTCATCTGCCCAGCTAAGTGATCTTCAACCTGTTCGGGGGGGGTTGCACTCCCCTAAAGGATCAGGTTTGTAGTTAAGGGGTGCTCATGGATCCAGAACTGTCACTCGAGGCACAGGTGGACTCAGTGGCAGAGCTTAGGCTGATATACCAACTACGTCCTTATCTGGATAGAGATAGCCTAGCTACAGTTATCTATGCTCTGATAACCTCTCGTTTGGATTACTGCAATGCGTTATATCTGGGGCTGCTTTTGAAAACACTTCAGAAATTTCAGCTGACCCAAAATAGGGCAGAGAGGGATGGACGGACTCACCCAAGTTCATGGCTGGCGGGTGCTCAAAGAGCTGGCGCTGCCGCTCGCCTGAGCCAGGCTGCGCAAGCCGCTGGAGGACTCAGTGAGCAGTCTGGGAGCACCCCGCAGCCACCCACTCCTCCATGCGAGCCACCATTTTAATGCAAGATGGGGTCTCTAGATTTTCATATATCTAATGCTGGGCACAACAATGGCCATAGAAGGCCATTTCCACAACTTTAGAGGCCTCTGATGTTGCAGAAATAGCCCTTTTCAGGCACTGTTGTGTGCAACATTAGATACACAAAAAACTAGAGCCCTCATTTGCATTACAATGGAAGCTCACATGGAGGATAGGTGGTTCTTGGGCATGAGTGGACAGGTCTGATAAGAACCCACCCACCCCCACTTGCATCACTCGGCAGGCAGGGCCATGGACTCACTGAGTCAGGTTCCGATGGACTCCCAGACTCAGTCAGGTGCCCGCAACATCCCAAAGGATCTGCGAAACAGCAAAATTCGAGCTCGCCAAAGTTCTCCAGACTCCATGTTGAAGCTCATTCTGACTTGAGTCCATCTCAGATTGAGAGTCTGTTTGTTTTTCTTTTCGCATGAAAATCCATGGGTATTTTCATGAGCATTTTTCCAAAGGTACACATCAATTTTGCGCATCTTTGAAATGAGATTGCATCCGAGTCTATGTTCTGTCCGGAAGGTGAAAACTGGGTAAATCTTGATTGAAAATGAACTGAAATTAATTTCTCTATGGGGCCAATGACCTCTTCCAGGTCATGGGGCCAGTGAAAACTGCCAGGTTGCTGGATTGAGGAAAAAATAGTCCACTCCCAGACAGTGACAGATCCTCACGTTTTGGATCTTTTCCCTCTCTAGTGCTGCTCCTGGGAAGCTATTTAGAACATTCATGCACTTCTGTCACCAGTTTGGTTGATTACTGGAACAATAATTTATGTCAGGCCTTGACACAATTGCTCCTAGGTGCCCTCTCTACAGATAGTAACGCTGCAATGCACCATCGTATACTGATGAGCGAAGGGCAATGAAGCTCCAGGGAAACTGATTAGACTGCAAGTAAGAAAACTCACTTTGACTGGCTGAACACTAAATTCAGCTTAAAGCTCACTATAGAGCCTTTGCTAAGTCAGAGGGGCAGTGTAGAGATCTTTCTTTTCTGCCTCCATCATGTCTACACAGTGTCATCCAGCAGAGCTTTTCTGAGTGAAGAGATTATGACAGCCTTCATGTTTGACCTGTGAAGAACCACCAGAGGCCTGCTGTATGGAGTTTATAGATCATTTTGTAGATTAAAATGTTCACTTCCAGGATGACCTGGGCTCTACTGTGGTGGCAAATCAACTATCAGATGTACTGTATTTTAAACTCACCACAAGCTTAGAAAGGGGAAATAAGAGTCTGCTTATAGCAGGAAAAAGTGCAGGGTTGCTTCAGCCTAAATTGGGCTCAGTTTAGGCTCAGGCTTTAGGCCTTAAAGAGCAGTTCATCAAATAAAGCAAGTGTAAGGGTTTCAGCATTTAAAAAGTCATTTAACTTTTTAAAAGCACACAGAAAAAGGATCAAGACCTTGCAAGCCACAGCCTCCCCAAATCACCTACTCTTTGTCTGCAGTCCCCTGCACTGATCCATTGAATAGAGAATCTCCCCTCAATAGATCTCCCATTTACTACTGTTAATAGTCCTCTTTCCTAAATAGGAATCACCATTCCTTGGGGGGCCAACTCACCTACACTCCTAGCCACTGAAAGCCAGTGCTGATCAGGAGTTTTCACACAGCCTCCCTTACTTTTCAAACGACGCCCTCCAATCAGATACACTGCAGCAACAGTTGGGCCTAACTATATAAGGAGGCACACTTGCGATGGAGCCAGCTCTCCAAGCGTGAGGAGACCCAGTGACGAAACGTCTCAGCCCCAGGGACAGTGTCAGCCAACAAGCAACTTAAGCAACTGTGTGAGTTTAGCAACAGGGTGAGGAAGCCAGGGCAGGGAACTCTTCCCTCCCTACTCCATACTCACAGTAAGTAGCTGTAAATAATTGTCCCAACTTCTCATAGTAAACAACTATGTTTTCCAGGGAAAACACACCCAAATTAAAAAAAAAAAAGTTATGAAAGTAGAAAGCCAGCAAAAAAAAAGGGGGGGGGGGTATCCAGTGTACTGCACTGAGTGCCACATGTATAACTATCTACCTCCTGGACAAAAGTCTTGGGTGTGCGCTCAGTGTAATGAGCTCCTGGCTCTCAGGGAATAAGCTTGTTCCCTTCAGGCCAAGGTTGCTGACCTGGGGAAGCTAAGAAAATCAGAGAGGTTGATGGATGAGCCCTTCAGGGACCTATTAGCTGTGTCCCACTCCCAGGTTGACAGCTCCTCTGCTATCATGGAGAATACCGGTCTCGGGGACGGAGGGCATCATTCTGAGGAAGAGGGAAATGATCCTTTAGAAGAGACCCAATCCTTGGAAGATGAACAAATATCCTCTGGCACTGAGGATGTGCCTCTGGGGGTGGTGGGGAGGCTTGTGATAGCGGGAGATTTGATCATTAGACACATAGACAGCTGAGTTTGTGATGGGAGTGTAGGCCACATGGTGAATTGCCTGCCTGGTGCGAAGGCTGCGGATATCACACACCATCTAGATAGCCTAGTAGTTAGTGCTGAGGTGGAATCACTGGTCATGGTCCATGTAATGTAGTCCATGTAATGTAGTAACGGGGAAATGTAGTCGTGAGGTCCTGGAAGCAAAATTTAGGTTGCTAGGGAGGAGGTTGAAATCCAAGACCACCAAGGTGGCTTTCTCGGAAATACTACTTGTTCCACGTGCAGGGCCAACTAGACAGGTGAAGCTGAGGAGTCCCACTGCGTGGATGAGACAGTGGTACCGGGAGGAGGGGTTCAGATTTGTTAGGCACTGGGGAACGTTTTGGGACAAGCCAGGCCTGTACAAGAGAGATGGACTCCACTTGAACCAAAATGGAACCAGACTGCTGGCACTAAACAAAAAAGGTGGCAGAGCAGCTTCTAAAATAAACCTGGAGGAAAGCTGACAGGAGCTGGGAAGCATCTGGTTCATGTTAAATCATCCCAAAGGGATGAAGGGGAAAATGTTTTGGATTGCCCAAATGTAGAAGAGGAGGAAATAGACCAGGAGTACATGGCAGAACATAATAGCCAATCAAAGGGGCCAGCATCCCATAGCAAAAGATGCACATGCCAGAGGCATCTGGGGAGGGATAAGATGTATAAGTGTTTATATGCAAATGGTAGAGGCCTCTGAGCCAGAATCTGAGAATTGGAACGCTTGATTTTAAAGGAAAACCTGGATATAGTGGGCATTACATAAACCTGGTGGAGTGGAGAGAACCAGTGGGATACGGTCATCTCTGGATGTAAACTCTATAGGACAGACAGGGAAGGGTGTACTGTGGGAGATATTGCCCTGTACATCAAAGACAGCATAGTGTTAAGTGGACTAGGACACCTAAAAGGGAGAAGCACTATGGGTGACAATACTAGACTCCAAAACTAATTTAGTGCTAGGAATGTGCTATCGTCCCCCAGAACAGAATGCTCAGAGTGACCTTGAGATGGAAAACAAAATCAGGGAGGCCTCAAACAAGGAAGTGTTGTAATAATGGGTGACTTCAATTACCCCCACATTGATTGGATGAATGCATGTTCCAGCCATGACAAAGAGGTCAAATTTCTCAATGCCTTAAACGATTCTGCCCTAGAACAGTTGGTCATGGAACTGACCAGAGTGGAGGCGACCTTGGATTTAATCCTAAATGGTGTCACCCAGGACCTAGTACAAGATGTAAATGTTGTTGAAACACTTGGAAACAGTGATCACAGTGCTATCAGATTCCATATATATTTAAGTGGAATGCTCAGGGAGTCCAACAAAGTCACATTTGACTTCAAAAGAGGAAACTTCTTTAAAATGAGAGAACTGGTAAAAAGGAAGCTAAAAGGGGAAGTCAATAGGATTAAATCCCTTCAGAATGCTTGCAGATTACTCAAAACCACAATAACAGAAGCCCTGCTAAAATGTATGCCGCAGGTTAGGAAAGGTAGCACCAAGTCCAAGAGGTCACCGGCATGGTTAACGAGCGGTGTTAAGGGAGCTATTAGAGAAAAGAGAGCTTCCTTCAGAAAGAGAGCTTCCTTCCTGTGCCTGAACTGATGTTTTCAAGAAGGGAGTCTGAGGAACTGAGGCAAATAGTGGTGACAAAAGGTGACATTCTCAAACTTATTGATAAATTGAAAGCAAATAAATCACCAGGCCGAGAAGGTATCCATCCCAGACTTCTCAAAGAACTCAAATATGAAGTTGCTGATCTTCTAACCAAAATATGCAACATGTCCCTAAGATCAGCTTCTATACCAGAGGACTGGAAGATGGTCATTGTAAAGCCCATTTTCAAAAAGGGATCCAGGGGGGATCTGGGAAATTACAGGCCCGTTAGCTTAACGTCTGTTCCGAATAAATTGGTTGAAATCATTATTAAAGATAAAATTAGTAAGCATATAGAAAGACAAGCCCTGCTGAAAAAGAATCAACATGGCTTCCACAAAGGTAAGTCCTGTCTCACTAATCTTTTAGAGTTCTTTGAGAGTGTTAATAAACATGTAGACAGGGGTGATCTGGTAGACACTATTTAATTGGACTTCCGAAAGGCTTTTGACAAAGTCCCTCACCAAAGACTCCTGAGCAAACTTAGCAGTCATGGAATAAGAGGACAAGTCCTCTTATGGATCAGTAACTGCTTAAAGCACAGAAAGCAGAGAGTAGGAATAAATGGTAAATTCTCCCAGTGAGGGAAGTAAATAGTGAGGTCCCACAGGGATCTGTATTAGGACCAATGCTTTTCAACCTGTTCATAAATGATCTGCAATTAGGGGTGAGCAGTGAAGTGGCCAAGTTTGCCAATGACACCAAATTATTTAGGGTGGTTAAAACAAAAAGGGATTTTGAAAAGCATAAAAAGGATCTCTCCAAATTGGGAGAACGTGCATCTAAATAGCAAATGCGGTCAGTGTAAGCAAGTATAAAGTGATGTATGTGGGAACAAAAAATCCCAACTTCAAGTATAGCCTCATGCGATCTGAGCTACCAATGACCGACAAGGAAAGACATCTTGAGGCTGCGGTCGACAGTTCAATGAAGATGTCAACCCAGTGTACAGCTGCCGTAAGAAAGGCAAACTCCATGTTAGGCATAATTAGAAAAGGAATTGAGAATAAAACTGCCAATATCATACGGCCCCTATACAAATCGATGGTGTGGCCACACTTGGAATACTGTGTCCAGTTCTGGTCACCACACCTAAAAAAAAGATATTGTAGAGCTGGAAAAAGTGCATAAAAGGGCAACTAAAATGATCAATGGGCTGAAGCATCTTCCCTGTGAGAGAAGATTACAACAGCTAGGATTGTTTAGCTTAGAAAAAAGGAGGGTAAGGGGAGACATGATAGAGGTCTACAAAAGTATGCATGGTTTGGAGAATATTGACAGGGAGACATCTTTCTCCTTCTCTCAAGATACTATTATGGAAAAAATGCAGATTCTATTCACCCCTGTAATCTTTATAAATGGCCGCTTTACAGCTTTATGGCTGCCATTTGCATAAAACATCTTTTACATAAAACAACAAGCCACCATTTTTACACAAAATGGAGGCTCACTGAGGAGTCAGGTGGCCACTCACCAACGGATCACCCACAGGCTAGATTGGGGAGCCAAACATGGTGGGTAAGTGGCAGTAGTCCATGGATGGGAGTCTGGGAGGCTGAGTGGAGGAGGGGAGTCCAGTGGACTTCTCTCCCCTCTTAGACTCCAGCAACATCTGTACTTTTAGGCCCAGGGCTTTAAAGGCTCAGCTCTTCCAAGTCTGGATCCCTGTGTGTTCAACTATATTAGTGCTGAATTAGGGTCACCACCACCTCTTTTTTCTCACAGGTCCCTCATCTTTAACTAGGGATGGACAAAAGTCCCTTACCTGATCCTGAAGGTTGCTTCGCGGTGGGGGGGCGGAGCTCTGTCCCTCCCCCCGAAATTCTGGCCGGGGGGGAGGCGCCCCGTCCCTCCCCGCCGAAATTCTGACCAGGGGGGAGGCGCCCCGTCCCTCCGGCCGCGAAACCTCATCTCCTGCCAGGACGCAAATGGCGGCGGCCATAGCCACTGCCATTTGCATCCCTGCAGTCAGCCGTGATAGGCTACGTAAATGTTTACGTAGCCTATCACGGCTGACTTTAAAAAAAAAAAAAGTGGGTATGCAAATGGCGACGCCCATGGGCGCTGCCATTTGTGTTCCTTATTTTGGCACGTGTAGTCTACATAAACTTTTACGTAGACTACGGCGAAACTAAGGGCAACGCTATTTGCGTTCCTCTTATTTTCGCCATAGTCTACGTAAATGTTTACGCAGACTACATGTGCCAAAATAAGGAACGCAAATGGTGGTGCCCATGGGCGCCGCCATTTGCGTATGTGCTTTTTTTTTCCCCCAAAGTCAGCCGTGATAGGCTACGTAAACATTTACGTAGCCTATCATGGTGTTTTTTAAAAATCTAGCCATGATAGGCTATATAAATCTTTACGTAGCCTATCACGTTTGTTTGTTTGTTTGTTTGTTTGTTTGTTTTACTTAGAAATGGTGGCGGCAGCAGCCGGTCGGAACCACCGCTGAACCGCCGCCGAAGCCGCCACCGCCAGGGACATTTGAGCAAGGTAAGTCCCGTCCCAGGGGAGGTGGGGGGGGCAGACACCAATTTCGGGGGGCCGAATGCGCTGGCATTCGGCCTCCCTGAGATTCGTGGAGAAATTCTCTGACATCCCTATCTTTAACAGCTATATGGCAAGCAGGTACGATATGGTTCCCTTTGTGCTGGGAATGGCTGTACCTACTGAATTTGGCTGGTGCAGATTGGTGGGTATTTCATTCCATTTCATTTTTGATGAGAATTTACCAGCACTGGCAAATTTCTTCATATTTGGGACAGAATGAACTTGAGATGTAAAAAAAAAAAAAAAATCAAATGTAATATGAAAGAAAGTGAAACTGACCATTTTTTCTATCCCTACTTTTGAAATATATTCATTTATTTTTAAAATTTAAATCACCCTTCATCCACTAGGCATTCCACAGTGGTGTAAATAATGCTGTCATGTTTTGTTTTGTTTTAATCCAACATAAAAAACATAAAATCAAACATTAAAAGACCCCAAAATACATAAGTTTGTTCTCCTGGGTTATTGTGTAAGGTGTTCCCTAGAGTTGCAGCCACACCCTTTCCAGTGAAGCTCTAAAAGGAGACTTTGCTACTGTGCTTTCAGCATCAGTAATTAAAAAAAAGTACAGAAAGACCTTCTGTGACTGCCTGAATGGCTTATGTTTTGGTTGCTGAGCTTGTGGTTTTATACAACTGAGCATGTGCTCTCTCTATACTGGTTTTCTCTTTTTTTTAGGGATGTACGAAAATCACTTACCTGTCCGTGGATTATGCTGATGGTGGGGGGGGGAGGCGCTCCGTCCCTCCTCCCGGAATCCTGGACGGGGGGGGAGGCGCTCTGTCCCTCCCGCCGGAATCCTGGACGGGGGGGAGGCGCTCCGTCCCTCCCCCCACAGAATCCTCCTTGGCTGGCTCAGCAGCCAGCCAGGCCCAGCCAGGCCAGAGCCGTCTGCAGCCGGATTTCCGGCCACGGAGGGCTCTGGGAAAAAAACAAAAACCCAGGTACGCAAATGGAGGTGGCTACGGCCACCGCCATTTGCGTTCCTTATTTTTGATGTCTTAATCTACGTAAATATTTACGTAGACTAAGACGGCGAAAATAAGGGGAACGCAAATAGCATAGTGGACGCTATTTGCATTCCCCTTATTTTCACCGTCTTAGTCTACGTAATTATTTACATAGACTAAGACGGCCCAAAATAAGGAACGCAAATGGCGGCGGCCATAGCCGCCGCCATTTGCATACACCCTTTTTTTTTTTTTTACCCTGACGTTTTAGGCTACGTAAAAACTTACGTAGCCTATCACGTGGATGTAAAAAAAACCCAAAAACCTGCAAATGGTGGCGGCGGCAGCCGGTCGGAAGACCAGCTGCCGCCGCCGGAGCCGCCGCTGCCCGGAAGATCCGCCCCAGGTAAGTCTCGTCCTGGGTGGATCCGCGGGGGGGGGCAGGGGGCAGGACATTCCTCCACAGATTTCGGGGGGCTGAATGCACTGGCATTCAGCCGCCCTGAGATCCATGGCGGAATTCTCTGCCATCCCTACTTTTTTTATGCTGATACCATGAACAGAAATTTCATCCGTAGTTTTATTTTATGTTTTGTTTATGTCTTTGAATTATTCATGAGCTGCTTGGGGTGCCATTCTTTGCAGTGAATGTCACATATAAATACCGTCAAGTAAACAAACAGTGTAGGTACAGCCACAGGTGCCCGTATGAACAGAATATCTTAGTGTCACATCAGCATGAGTGGAAATTTGTCAATCGAGAGCACCTTTAATCCACTCTGCTGAGAATTAGACTCGCAGACAGGTGCAGCCCTGGTAAAGCACTGCTGTGGTGTCAATATTCAGTTTCCCATGCTACGTAATACCTGCTTAATGAGGAACTATTTTTTCTGCTATCATTTTTCCCATGTCACTTGAAGTAGGAATGCAAAAATGGTCCCCCCAAAAGATGTTTGAGGCAAGGAAATATATGAATCAAACATGAGTGTATTGATACTTGACTGTATGTTCTTGCATGCCCTCCCTCCCTTCCACATGATGAACCATCATTCCTCCTGCTTGTCTATGTTTTTCCTCTGCAGCAGAGCAGAATCCATGTCTACAGGGAAAGAGCTTAATGACTCAAATCCAATCTTCTGAACACCTTATCAGCCACAGACAGGACTGTTTCTGAAAGCTGACCTTTACCACTGCATACCATAAGGAGAGAAAAAAACAGACAACAAAACAATTAACACAATGCCTGACAAATAAAGCCCAGGTAAGAAAGGTGGACTTCAGTCTACCATGAGAGACTACCATTGAATGGAGGGTGGGATCAAGGGGGGGGATCTAATACACAGATGTATGACAGCTAACTGGCATTCATTTCACCTCCATCCTTGACAGATCCACAATATGTGGAAGCAATCTGCAAAATAAAGCTACAATCTACATCTTGTTGAAGTTAATGAGGACATACAGTCAGGGCCAGAAATATTGGAACAAGGATAACTGTTTTGGCAGTTGGCCTCTGTACACCACCACACTGAAGTTGAAAGGAGACACACCCAGATGGAAGCGAAGTCAGGACTTTCAGCTGTAATTGAAGAGATTTGACAAAAGTGGGGTACTAACCATTCAGGAAGCACAGCCAATGGCATACACACACCCATTGTTGGTGGCTCATAAGTAATGCAACAGACCAACGTCATCTCAAACTTAAGGATCGCCTTTAATACCTGGATGAAAATCCTTTGCAGTCAATGACTGCCTGAAGTCTGGAACCCATGGACATGAGCAAATGCTGAGTTTCCTCCCTCGAGATGCTTTGCCAGGCCTTTACTGCAGCTGCCTTCAGCGGCTGCTTGTTTGTGGGTCTTTCTGCCTTCAGTCTTGTCTTTAGTAAGTGAAAAGCATGCTCTATTGGGTTGAGATCAGGTGACTGACTTGGCCATTGCAGAACATCTCACTTCTTTGCCTTGAGAAACACTTGGGTAGGGATGGTGGAGAATTTCTCCCCGAAACTTCGGGGGGCCGAGCGCCAATGTGTTCGGCCCCCCGAACAAGTTTCGGGGAGAAATTCTCCGCACCCCCCCGCACCCCCCCCCCCCGGGACGGGACTTACCTTTGCCGAATGTCCCTCCCGGCGGCGGGTCCGGCCGGCGGTTCGGCGGGTGTTCGTGTGGGGCGGGAGCGGCAGCCGGTCTTTCGACCGGCTGCTGCCGCCGCCATTCCAATAAAAGAAAAAAAAAACACCCCCGTGATAGGCTACGTGACGATTAACGTAGCCTATCACGGCTAGATTTGCAAAGTCAGCCGTGATAGGCTACGTAAATCGTCACGTAGCCTATCACGGGTGACTTTAAAAAAAAAAAAAAGCGCGTACGGATAATGGCGGCCCCCATAGGGAGCCGCCATTCGCGTTCCTTATTTGGTCGCTGTAGTCTACGTAAATCTTTACGTAGACTACAGCGACCAAATAAGGAACGCAAATGGCGGCTCCCTATGGGGGCCGCCATTAGCGTACGCGCTTTTTTTTTTTAAAGTCACCCGTGATAGGCTACGTGATGATTAACTTAGCCTATCACGGCTGACTTTGCAGGTCTAGCCGTGATAGGCTACGTTAATCGTCACATAGCCTATCACGGAGGCGTTTTTTTTTTTTTTAACTTTGGAGTTCGCGGCCGGGCGAGGCGGGAGGCCTCCTCCCTGGCCTGAATTTCGGCCGGGGCGAGGCGGGAAGCCTCCCCCCCGGCCTGAACTTCGCGGGGGGAGCAGCGAAGCGCCTCCCCCCCACCGCGAACAAGCTTCGACAACAGGTAAGTGACTTTCGTCCACCCCTACGCTTCGGTAGCTTTTGCTGTATGTTTTGGGTCATTATCCATCTGCAGTATGAGGTGGCGCCCTATCAGTTTGGCAGCATTTGGCTGAATCTGAGCAGAAAGTATAGCCCTATATACCTCAGAATTCATCCTGCTGCTTTTATCAGCAGTCAGATCATCAATAAACACCAGTGACCCGGTTCCATTGGCAGCCATACATGCCCATGCCATAACTGCCTCCACCATGTTTGACAGATGATGTGGTATGCTTTGGATCATGAGCGGTTCCTTTCCTTCTCCATACTTTTCTCTTCCCATCATTCTGGTACAAGTTAATCTTGGTTTCATCAGTCCAAAGAATCTTATTCCAGAACTAGGCAGGCTTTTTTAGGTGTTCGCTGGCAAAGGCTAATCTGGCCTGTCTGTTCTTGAGCGTTACCAGTGGTTTGCACCTTGTTGTGAAGCCTCTGTATTTACATTCATAAAGCTGTCTCTTGACTGTAGATGTTGACAATGACATGCCTATCTCCTCAAGAGTGTTCTTGACCTGGCTAGATGTTGTGAAAGGGTTCCTCTTCACCATGAGGAGAATTCTGCTTTAGAATGTGATCTACTTTAGTTATCTTCCATGGTCTTCCAGGCCTTTTGCTGTTGCTGAGCTTGCCAGTTAATGCCTTCTTTTCCAGGATGTTCCAAACTGTTGTATTGGCCACTCCCAATGTTTTTGCTATCTCTCTGATGGGTTTATTTTGTTTCCTCAGCCTAATGATGGCCTCCTTCACTTGCATGGACACCTCTTTGGACCTCATGTTGGGAGTTCCAGTGAACAGCTACCAAATGCAAATGTAACACTCAGAACCACCTCCAGGCCTTTTATCTGCTTGATGGGTCATGGGGTACCCAGGAAACAGGCCACAACTGGCCATGCAGCTGCTTGTCAGCCATTCCTTCCATTACTTATGAGCCATCAACGATGGGTGTGTGTGTATGCCACTGGCTGTCATTCTTGAATGGTTAGTGCCCCACTTTTGTCAAACCCCTTGAATTACAGCTGAAAGTCCTGACTTCACTCCCATCTGGGTGTGTTTCCTTTCAACTTCAATGTGGTGGTGTACAGAGGCCACCTGCCAAAACAGTTATCCTTGTTCCAATATTTCTGGCCCTGACTGTACCCACTGAACTAAAGGTTTGGGATTATAGTTTAAGTGCCATTTTGGCTAAGAAAGTAGCAGGAAGCCGGGGCGGAGGGAGCACTTGCAATTCCTGAAAATAACGTCTGTTCCATGCCCAGACACAAATATACACCGGCCACTCCTGTGTGCCCTCCTTGGAGCTGTTCTCTGCAACACAATCAACCTTTCAGTTCAAAGACAGGTGAAAGAGCACTGCAGAGGGAGCTGAGATACCATCAGATCCAATTCCCAATGTCCTCTACTGCTGTGAAATCAGTTTCCTGTGGTGCTGCCTAGATTGTTTCTCTTGATCAGATGCCTCCAGTGAAATAGAATCAATAAAATGACCCCTTGAATGGGGAGGGGGGATGAAAAGAAATCTCCAACCAAAGGAAATCTGCTGACTCTAGTCTTCACCATAACCAATGACAACAAGTGTGTTGGACTTGGGCTGGGGAAGACCTGGATTCTAGTCCCCACTCAGCCATGAAGGTCACTTGGTGACTAAGAGTGCAATCCTATGCATGGTTAGACAGAAAAAAGTCCTACAACTCCCAGCAATTCCCAGCCAGCATTTCCCATTTCTCAGCCTAACCTACCTCACAGGGTTGTTGTGAGGATGAAATGGAGAGGGGGAGGATCATGTAAACCACCTGCGGTTTCTTGGAGGGAAATGAATGTAAATGTAACAAATAAATAACATCAGCTCAGGCATAAAGTAAAACACATAGGAAGGGAGGAATCTCGGAGCATCATATCACAAAACCAGTGATCTTTCTTGTTCTAATCCCAGTGTTTGTGCTTTATTACAGCAAATTGTTTCCAAAGCAATGGCTGCACTGGTAAAAGATGCAGAAATGAAGAAATGAAATGCCAGTTATTAAAGTCCTACATTTATTTCCAAACAGCTATTGAAAAGAAAGTGAGGAGAGACATTCAGCTACTGGCACTCATGTCACATTCAAGCCTTAACCTTGTGGTTGCATTCCCTAAGGATGCCATATTATCCTTATATGCCCCATAAGGAGCAGGTCTCAAACAAAGGGGGAAATTTGTTATGGAAGATTTGCAATGGGTTCATATCACTTTCCAATTTAAAAAAAAAGCTATCAGAATTGTAGCTAATTAGAATCTGCAAAATGTCCTCTTCATCGAGTGTTTTTGCCATTAAGGCAAACACCAGGAGAGCCGAAACGGCTCAAGGTCAAACAGCCAATGATACCAGAGGACACAGGCAAGCCAAATCCCACAATGCCGCTGCCATACAGAACAGGTCCATCAGTGCAAACCCCCTTGAAATGGATGGGACTGAGTTCCCTTGGTCAGCTCTACCTCTTTCCATGGGGCTTATGCAAGTAGAATAAGGGATGCCAGAGAAATCTGGTTGGGGGGCGGAGCTTGTCCTGTTTTCATCAGGTTGGCCTCCTGGACTTCCACTGACCTTCCTCGAGCTGGCCTGACTCAGTCTGCAGCAGGTCAACCCAGCTAGTAGATTTTCTGCATTTTTTTTATTTGCACAAACTTGTGCGAACTGCAACTGCAGTGTGTGCAAATTATACAAATTGCAGCTGAATTTTTTCAAATTACGTAAACTGCAGCTGTAATTTGTGCAAATCTCTATTTGCACAAATTTTAAAAATGGGAAAAGTTGCCAGGTTTCGAGAAAAGACCTGTGACTCGGCCTGCAAGTGTGAGCTGAGCCAGGAGTGCTGCAGAACTCTGGTGAGCCCCCAAACAGCCAGATTTCCCAGCAAGGGACATCCCTAGGTAGAATTGCCACCTTTTAAAATATACATACATGCCCTGCAGCTTTACCTTTAGCAGCAGCCCGACGCAGAGGGATGTAGCATTTCCAGGCATGGAGAAAAGTGAAAACTCCACCTGCTAAATGTCTGCATCGTCATGCTCTTGACATTACGCAACAGAGGACGCTGCCCAATACCAGTCAGACCTTTCTAGTTCAGTACTGTTGACAATGACTGGCAGTGGCTCTCCTGGATTTCAGGTAGGAGCCTTTCCCAGCCCTGCGGGGAGATAACAGGGGCTGAATTTGGGAGATTCTGCATGCAAAGCAGGTGCTTTACTATGGAGCTACAGCCCTTCCCCTAAGCAGGCCTAGTTGTTGTTGTTTCTAAATGTGGTTATTCTACATCCAAAACATCTTCCCAGAGGTTTCTGACTTAATATTTACTGGTAAAGTCCCAGTTATGCTTACTTTAAGGACCAGGCCCCTACTTTTAGAATCTTGAGTAGGGTGGCCATGCATTTATCCTATTTTACAGAGGACATTCCTCCCTTTGAAGCTGCCCTCTATTTGAAGGACTATCCAGTCCAAATTCAGTTGTGAGAAGCCAAGTTGGGATGAAAGTTTGGCTAGCCACCCCACCTGAATGTAATTTCAGCACTCCCAAAGGAGGTGGGAGCTGGCTATCAGGTGAAGCTAATGAGCCAAAGCAACAATGGGCAAGAGCTAACAACAGAGGAAAGACCCAGGAAAGGGAGGAGGAAGGAGGAGATGTTGAGGAGTCCTCTTTGTGAAGCCAGACAACATATGGGCAAGTTTTCTGTTGAAAACATTAACTGAGATGGGAAATACCTTGGAGAAAAATTTAGCCTCTATGATGAGCCAGCTATCTCTTATTTAGTGCCTAGCTGGAAAAATATTTAGTTTTCTCAAAGAACTGAGAGAGTCTAAGCATTTCTGAGAGGCCTTATTGCTGCCAGCATATCACACCTGTTCAAAGATAAAGAATGGGAGAGGATAAGAAGGGAGAAGAGATGACTTGAATTTGCCCATCTGCAGTTAGCACCTGGACAGCAAACTAAGGCTCCCCTGATCACAGCCTTCCCCACAACGTGTTGTATTTCTGTTTAAATTATAGTAATTATTACTAAATTTGCATCTATACATAAGTGTATGCCCATTTTATGCAAATTTATGTCCTCTTTCTTCCTCTTTTTTGGTGATGCATTTTCTCTTTTTTGGCAATGTCCACCCTAATCTGGGGAAACAAGTCAGGAAGGAGTATGAAGAATAGCAGAAACTAACCACTAAGATAAGGAGAAGAGATTCTACCCTCTGTCAAAGGAAAAATAAAATGAAATTCCATAATAAATGGAATCATTACCATTCAGTTTATCACTCTGGAGGAAGAGTCCAACTACTTGTATTGATTTAGACAAGGTAAAAAAACAAACATCTTCATCTGAACATTCATCAAAAGTGAAACACAAAACTGCAAGAAGAATCCAAAAGTCATAGCCTTGATCTTAATATGGCAAATGACTGAGGACTCGGAAATACATTTAACTCCTAAAGCAAGGCCTTATACTAAAATGTCAGGAAGGACTGGATTTACCAGTAGGTAAACTAGGCACCTTTGTAGGGCCCAGAGCCTGAAAAGGGCGGGGGGGGGGCACTAAAGCATTCCCCATTAATAAATAAATATTTACTAGTGAGATGGAAATGTCCCAGAATCTTGGCCTGTTGCTTGGCAGTTTGGAGTTTATTTGGTCCCCCTTGCAATGGTAGCTTGCACATGTAATGTAATACAGTGTAGTGGTTCCTAAATGGAAACCTATTTCCATATGCAGACCACTTCTTGGGCCTGAATCATCGCAGGATTGCTGTCTTTGATCTACATTCTCACATTTTCCGTAGCCCATTCATGTAGGCAATTTTATTGCACTCACTTTCTCCATTTGTCAACATAGAAAAATGACAAAAATGACAGCATTCTTATTTGTGGCACTGAAGTCCGAATATGCAGTGTGCATATATAGCATAATAACATTATTTTATCCCACAAGCATTGTGAAGGGGATATTCCCATGCTTGTCTCCTTCCTCACAGCCCTAATATACTACGGTTGATTTAAGGTGACAGATCACAGGGATCCTGCTGGCTCAACCAAAGTGAGGCACTCCATAACACGAATAAAATTATTTTCGTATCTTGATATGATTTATCACTGTGAGCCTGCTATCTCTATTGATTCAATAGACAACTTGGCAGGATGGAGAGAACATTATTAAAACCCTGCTCAGTTGATACTGCTGGGTGTCAAGAGGAAAAACAAATAGAGTCATTCTCTTGGGCCTGACCAAGATTATTCTGATCTTCTTAAGGTGCAACTTAGGAATAATTCTATATATGGTAATCAAACCAAACCCGAATGAAGGGAGGACAAAGGCTATGTAAACGTAATGGATAGTGTAAGACAAGCCCATGAGGCTCTTCTGTGCAACTTGTTTCAGTTTTTATTTTTGATGGGTTTCTGAGGATTACAGCAGAGGTTCAGGTCAGAGGGATGAATTCTATTTCAGAGAAGCTTTCCAGACACACATTCCAGCAGTGGGCAGGCCTGAAGGCAAACCCAGCAAAAGAGGCAGGGACAAAATTCCAAATAACCAGAGTATTTTAGCTTAAAGCTCTCATTGCCAGTAGCTAAGCCTTAGGAGAGGCACTTCAGTATTTTAGAATTGGGGGTGGGGGGGCTGCACAAAAGCCAGGAAAACACCAAACTATTGGTGGTTAAGAGAAAGTGGGTAGGGAAAGAGGAAGGGTATGTAGCCATCTAGGGACCCTAGTGGGTTGGATTTTGCCCCAAGCCAGCCAGATTTGGCCAGCAAGCCTGAGTTTCTGCACCCCTGTATTGTTGTTGTTCACTCGTTCAGTCGTGTCCGACTCTTCGTGACCCCATGGACCATAGCGCGCCAGGCCTTCCTGTCCTGCGCTCTCTCCCGGAGCGTGCTCAAGTCCATATTCATAGCATCAGTGATGCTATCTAGCCATCTCATCCTCTGCCATCCCCTTCTCCTTTTGCCTTCAGTCTTTCCCAACATCAGGGTCTTTTCCAGGGAACTTTCTCTTCGCATTAGGTGGCGAAAATATTTCAGCTTCAGCTTCAGTATCTGTCCTTCCAACGAGCAGTCAGGGTTGATTTCCTTTAGGATTGACTGATTTGGCCTCCTTGTAGTCCAGGGGACTCGTAACAGTCTTCTCCAGCACCACAGTTCGAAGGCATCAATTCTTCAGCGCTCAGCCTTCCTTATAGTCCAGATCTCACAGCCATACATTACTACTGGGAAAACCATAGCTTTGATTAGACGGACCTTTGTCGGCAAGGTGATGTTTCTGCTTCTTACTATGCTGTCTAGGTTTGCCATAGCTTTCCTCCCAAGGAGCAAGCGTCTTTTAATTTCATGGCTACAGTCACCGTCTGCGGTGATCTTGAAGCACAAGAAAATAAAATCTGTCACTGCTTCCATTTCTTCCCCTTCTATATGCCAGGAAGTGATGGGGCCACATGCCATGATCTTAGTTTTTTTAATGTTGAGTTTCAAACCAGCTTTTGCACTCTCCACTTTCACCCTCAACAAGAGGCTCTTGAGATTCTCTTCACTTTCTGCCATTAGGGTGGTATCGTCTGCATATCTGAGGTTGTTGATAATTCTCCCGGCAATCTTAATTCCGACCTGTGATTCATCCATCCCGGCATTTCTCATGATGTACTCTGCATATAAGTTAAATACACAGGGTGACAATATGCAGCCTTGTCGTACTCCTTTCCCAATTTTGAACCACTCGGTTGTTCCATGTCTGGTTCTTACTGTTGCTTCTTGATCCTCGTACAGGTTTCTCAGGAGACGGGAAAGGTGGTCTGGTACTCCCATCTCTTTAAGAATTTGCCACAGTTTGTTGTGATCCACACAATCAAAGGCTTTAGTGTAGTCAATGAAGCAGAAATAGACGTTTTTCTGGAATTCTCTTGCTTTCTCCATGATCCAGCGAATGTTGGAGATTTGATCTCTAGTTCCTCTGCCTCTTCGAAACCCAGCTTGTACTTCTGGTAGTTCTCGGTTCACATACTGCTGAAGCCTAGCTTGTAGGATTTTGAGCATCACCTTGCTGGCATGTGAAATGAGCGCAATTGTATGGTAGTTTGAACAATCTTTGGCATTGCCCTTCTTTGGAATTGGAATGTAAACTGACCTTTTCCAGTCTTGTGGCCACTGTTGAGTGTTCCAAATTTGTTGGCATATTGAGTGCAGCACTTTAACAGCATCATCTTTTAGGATTTTAAATAGCTCAGCTGGAATACTGTCATCTCCACTAGCTTTGTGGTTACTAATGCTTCCTAAGGCCCACTTGACTTCACTCTCTAGGATGTCCGGCTCAACTTCAGTGACCGCACTATCATGGCTATCAGGGACATTCAGATCTTTCCTCTATAGTTCTTCTGTGTATTCTTTCCACCTCTTCTTAATCTCATCTGCTTTTGTTAGATCCCTGCCTTCTTTGTCCTTTATCATGCCTGTCTTTGCATAAAACGTTCCCTTGAGATCTCTGATTTTCTTGAAGAGATCTCTAGTCTTTCCCATTCTATTGTTTTCTTTGATTTCTTTGATTTCTTTGATTTCTTTGTATTATTCATTTAAGAAGGCCTTCTTGTCTCTCCTTGCTATTCTCTGGAACTCTGCATTCAGTTACATATATCTTCCCTTGCTTTTCGCTTCCCTTCTTTCCTCAGCTACTTATAAAGCCTCATCAGACAGCCATTTTGCTTTTCTTTTTCTTTGGGATGGATTTAGTTGCTGCCTCCTGAACAGTGTTACGGACCTCCGTCCATAGTTCCTCAGGCACTCTGTCTATCAGGTCTAATCCCTTAAATCTATTCCTCACCTATTCCTCATAAGGGATATGATTTAGCACATACCTGAATGGTTTAGTGGTTTTCCCTACGTTCTTCAATTTAAGCCGAAATTTTGCAACAAGAAGCTCAGGATCTGAGCCACAGTCAGCTCCAGGTCTTGTTTTAACTGACTGTATAGAGCGTCTCCATCTTTGGCTGCAAAGGACATAATCAATCTGATTTCGCTATTGACCATCTGGTGATGTCCATGTGTAGAGTCGCCTCTTGTGCTGTTGGAAAAGAGTGTTTGCTATGATCAGCATGTTCTCTTGGCAAAACTCTATTAGCCTTTGTCCTGCTTCATTTTGTACACCAAGGCCATGCTTGCCTGTTATCCCGGTGATTTCTTGAGTTCCTTCTTTGGCATTCCAATCCCCTATGATGAAAAGGACATCTTTTTTTGGTGGTAGTTCTAGAAGGTGTTGTAGGTCTTCATAGAACCGATCAACCTCAGCTTCTTCGGCCTCAGTGGTTGGGGCATAGACTTGAATTACTGTTATGTTGAATGGTTTGCCTTGGATTTGTACTGAGATCATTCTATCATTTTTGAGATTGTACCCCAGTACTGCTTTTCCCACCCTTTTGTTGACTATGAGTGCTACTCCATTTCTTCTAAGGGATTCTTGCCCACAGTAGTAGATATAATGGTCACCTGAATTAAATTCACCCATGCTTGTCCATTTTAGTTCGCTGATTCCCAAGATGTCAATGTTCAGTCTTGCCATCTCATGTTTGACCACCTCCAGCTTACCTTGATTCATTGATCTTACATTCCAGGTTCCTAAACAATATTGTTCTTTACAGCATCAGATTTTCTTTTCACCACCAGACACATCCACAGCTGAGTGTCCTTTCGGCTTTGGCCCAGCCGCTTCACTCTTTCTGGCACTACTTGGAAATTCCATCTGCTCTTCCCCAGTAGTATATTGGACACCTTCCGACCCGAGGGGCTCATCTTCCGGCATCATGTCTTTTAGCCTTGTGATACATTCCATGGGGTTTTCTTGGCAAGAATACTGGAGTGGGTTGCCATTTCCTTCTCCAGTGGACCACATTTTGTCAGAACTCTCTGCCGTGACCTGTCCATCTTGGGAGGCCCTGCACAGCATAGCTTATGGCTTCACTGAGTTGCACAAGCCCCTTTGCCACAACAAGGCAGTGATCCATGAAGGGGACCCTTGTATTAGAGCTTAATAAGTAATTCCTCAGCCTCAAAGATATACGAAAAATGGAGAAAGCAACTCAAAATGGGCAGATGAAAAGAGCATCAAACTCAAAGGAAAATGCTGTTGAAAGGGTGGGGGGTTCTACCGACCTGCTGATATTAATTCCAGGCCCTTACACAGTATAAATTGTTTCATCTTTATTTTATACAGGCCCATTCAATATTATGGGAAGCTTTTGAGCCCTCAAAAGTTTCCTCACATACTGAATACTGCATATCGGTATTCTCCAACATCTGAAAGCACTTATTCCAAACAACAAATATCCTCCAAAGGTGACTAGATAAAAGACATTTTCCTGCAGACTATATTAAGGAGCAATCCTATCAGCCAATTTCGGCTGTCTAACCATGGGACCATGGACCAGGAGTGGGGAGGCTGGACAACTCGTAGCCAGTATGATGCTTCCACATTCCCTGCCCCCAGAAACGCCCCCTTTTCCCCTGCTCCATGCTGTCCTTACAAGCACGGAGCCCAGGAACAATCTGTGCGGCCTATGAGGCAGCAGGGGCCAGGGTGGGAAGAAAGTTCTCTGGGAACCGACCTCAGAGCTAGAGATGTATGAATCCCCTACCTGCCAGTCCGGTGGGGGGGTCTGCAGCGGGGGGAGACGATTCGTTGCTCCCCCGGAATCCTCCTCAGCCGGCTCTGCTCTGCGGCGATTCCGCAGCAAATATTTGCGTAGCCTATCATGTAAAAGCAGGGACACAGGGACGTCCCTGCTTTTACGTGACAGGCTACGCAAATATTTGTGTAGCCTATTGCGTTAATGAAAAGCACAGATGCAAATGGCATCCCGGATGCCATTTGCATCCACAGGCAGTCCCCTTCAGCCAGCGATACGGCATGGCGGCCGTATCGCTGGCAATCCGGAGGATTCGGCCGAAGAGGATTCCGCATGGAGGCAGGGGTAAGTCTTCCGTTCTGCCACAGGCTCCAGGGGGCTGGATTCTTTAGAATCTGGCCTCATTGGAGTCCGTGGCAGAATTCTCCACCATCCCTACTCAGAGCGCAGGCTCCGAGGTCAGTTCCCAGAAACTGACCAATCCTATGGCCATCTAGCAGCTGTCTAGCAGCCATAGGATTATGCCCTTACAATCTTCATAAAGGATAAATCCCAAAGCATCCCAAAAAGAGGAACCAAAAACCCGTCTCCTCCTGTTGTAGGGATGGATATTGTGAGAACAAGTTACACACAGGTAGGGATGTATGAGAAATTCATTGCAGTTTGATTCTGATCAGGATTTTACCCAGTTTGCACCTTCCGGACTGAACACTGATACAACTCAGATACAATCTGCTATCCAAGCCCGTACATTTCTGAGCATGCAGTGTGATCCGCAGACTCATAAAATGTGTCTGACAGCATGCGCACATTTGAAAAATGCACGTGAAACAATGTCTCTTTCTGACAAATGCACACAAATCCACTTTAATCAATGGGGGAAGAATGCAGACATCCCAAAGATGTGCACAAATGATGTGTGCATTTGGAAACATACGCACGAAAGTGCGCACAGATTTTCATGCGAAAAGAAAAAAAAGCAAGCTCTGACTCGAGTCAGAACAAGCTTCAGCATGGAAGTTACAGAGGAATCTAGCTGGCAACCCCTACCCTTCTCAGCATGCCATATATTGTGCATACAGAAAATGTGTAAAATGGTGGTACCATTTGCATTTTTTTCTTCCAAATCGACCACACACCTCTTAATATGGATGAGGGGCTGTAGCTCAGTGGCAGAGTGCACATTTGCATGCAGAAGGACCCGGGTTCATTATCTGGCATCTCCGGGTAGGGCTGAAAACCCTCCTGCCAGAAAAGCTGCAGAGCTACTGGGCTAGATGGAGCAGTGGTTTGATTCAGTATAAGGCAGCTTCCTATGTTCCTACCTGTCCTTGAGACTGCGCCAGTCCAAGTAGACAACACTGGGCAAGATGGAGACATACTCTAACCTGGGATAAGGCAATTTCCAGTGATCTTACTGAAGATGTGAATGTGTGACTCCATCGAAGTACTCTGAGTGGTACTAGAGAACTTTTGTGCATAGACCTCTCTTTACTGAGCCTGGTGTCATTGAAGGGGGACTCCAGCCTGACAAGTAGCTGTACTCGTAAGGTTTGACTCCTGTTCAGATGATGAAGTGGATACACTGAATGTGCTGGGAGTGGAACTGTGATGGCAGGCTCTGCCTGTGTCAGGGTGGACACTGAGCCCATAGAATCCCAGAGTAGTTCTGATTCTGAGAAAGAGCAGTCGCTCCTGGGAGAGGAGTGCGCTCCTTTTCCCCAGGGCCAACAGCTGATGGAGATTCCTCCTACCAGCATTCCTAGCTTAGATAGCAGTCCTGGGAGTGACAGAGCGCGGGAAGCAGACTTGATGGACGCGCGACGCCGACGCAGACAGCGGCGCCAAATGGAGGGCGCAGAAAGGAGGTGTAGTGCCCGGTTGGCGCACAAACAACGGCTGCGCCCAGAGGATCCAAGGGAAAAGGGGAGGGACTCTCCCTAGTCCTTAAATTCAGGGGTCTGCCAGTAATTCCCTTTCAAACAGGGACCAACTGTTCCAACTTAGGGCATAGGTACTCTGCTGCTCATATCTAGTTCCTAACGGTAGAGTTAAGTTGTAAAAGAGGAATAAAGCTTTGAAAATAATCCCTTTGTCTGTGTCTGGACTTGGCTACTGGATTAGACTGAGAGAGGCCTCCAAGGAGCCCTTGACAGCCTGCAACCTTTGTGCATTCAGCCAGACCTGTGCACAGAACTGTAATCCTGCCCCTGTCTCCAAACACACCTTCAGTATACCAAGCTCAGAGATGGTATAGGATGGTACCCACACAGCTGACTGAGCAAGGCAATGGGAGGCACTAATCACACATGCTTTGGGTGAAATTGGCTACAGCCTTTATTGGCTACAGCTTACAACAGCTTTTGGCATGGCGTAGGGTTGGATTCAATAATTGGACAGCTCGACTCCTGGCTGGTCATCTGACGATCTCCAATGCTTTCATCTGCAGTGCACCCATTTTGAGGTGGTGCCTAGGGCGGTTTCTCAAATGGCCAAACGTGCCCCAAATATGTTTGTCTACCACTGGTCTGGAGTCTTAGAACCCCACCCATGAGGGCCCTTATGGGGACTCCCTCTTTGGGGAGCAGGGTCCCACAGCCTCCAAGATGGATTTGGCCCAGTGCCTCCAGCAGCACCTCCCCCCCCACACACACACACCTGTAGGTTGTGAGGAAGTTAAGAAAGAGACTGCACCTATAGAGAATATGATAATCTAAATTGCTCTGAGGAAGGTAAAACCCCCACCGTAATAGGCCCAGTCATGCTGGTGGGTAAAATTCCTTCCTGGCCCTGACAAACAACAGTCAACACATGTCCATACTGACCAACTGTATACCTAGTGAAGGAGAGTGGCCAGGGAAGTCTGACTTTGTTGTTGTTTATTCGTTCAGTCGCTTCCGACTCTTCATGACTTCATGGACCAGCCCACGCCAGAGCTTCCTGCCAGCTGTCGCCACCCCCAGCTCCCCCAAGGTCGAGTCCGTCACCTCCAGAATATCATCCATCCATCTTGCCCTTGGTCGGCCCCTCTTCCTTTTGCCTTCCACTTTCCCTAGCATCAGCATCTTCTCCAGGGTATCCTGTCTTCTCATGATGTGGTCAAAGTACTTCAGTTTTGCCTTTAAGATCATTCCCTCAAGTGAGCAGTCTGGCTTGATTTCCTGGAGTATGGACTGGTTTGATCTTCTTGCAGTCCAAGGCACTCTCAGAATTTTCCTCCAGCACCACAGTTCAAAAGCATCTATCTTCCTTCGCTCAGCCTTCCTTATGGTCCAGCTCTCACAGCCATAGGTTACTACGGGGAAGACCATTGCTTTAACTATGCGGACCTTTGTTGTCAGTGTGATGTCTCTGCTCTTCACTATTTTATCCAGATTTGCCATGGCTCTCCTCCCAAGAAGTAAATGTCTTCTGATTTCCTGGCTGCAGTCAGCATAGGCAGTAATCTTTGCTCCTAGTAAGACAAAGTCTGTCACTGCCTCCACGTTTTCTCCCTCTATTTGCCAGTTATCAATCAAGCTGGTTGCCATAATCTTGGTTTTTTTGAGGTTTAAGTGCAACCCAGCTTTTGCACCTTCAAAGTCTGAATTGGTGAGCACCAATTCCATATGTGGGGCTTACTTTTTTGCCCCAGGGCAGAGAGGATTTCCCTCCCCTAGAAGCACCACCTCCCAGGCACAGCTGGTGCTGCCAACTGACCGCTGGTTCTCCCTGACATGCTTCACACCTGTATGGCCTTCTGGGACTGCTGACTGTGCTACTGGAAAGATGGCAGGCATGCACCCTCATCCCACCCTGCACAAGGATGCAACGAGGTCTCCTGGTAACTTGGTGTAACATGGTTAACTGTAGTTTGGTTCAAATCTTGGTTTAACCTTTGGCAAGCTACCAAAAGTTTAAAAATAAACAGACTTGTCCAGTAAAGTCATTGGTAGAGGTTGTCTAACCTCCAAAACACATGCACATCAGGCTTGATTCACAACAACCCAGAAGAGCACCAAAATGTTAGTTGATAGTATGTGAACTGACTCTGGAGGATGCACAGTGAAGCACCTAGGGTGCCCAGGGAAGGACCTGTGTATGCATTGGAAACAACTGCTTCAATACATGCCCCAGCTTCACATGCATACCATCAATTCATAGGTCAGGCCACACCCAGAGTCAGAGGCAGCACTGGGTTAAGCAAATGCCAGTCCTAAACATTTGCTCTTCATCCATCAGCTAATCCATCTATTGGCTGTTCTTTCATCCTTGTTTATTTCATTTCCAATCCACCCAATAAATAATGTTCTCTTAGCCTACCCAGTCTGAATTTTAAAAACAAAATACTAGAAATGTATGAGAATTTTGTTATTGTTTGCAAATCAAGCAAACATAGCCTGTTTGCAAACCTGAATGTGAGTAGGCGTGCTTGCTTTCCAGAAATGTTCCCAAATTCCCAAATTTGCAATTGTGTTTGAAAAATTGTATTTTCTTAAAATGCACACTTTGAAATGCACTTTAAAAAAAGTATATTTTCATGCTTTAGTCAATGGAATAAAAGTGTACACTTTTGAAAAAGGAGCACAGACATACATACTTTCCCCATTTCAAATGTGCATTTTTCCCATTCAAATGAGCAGAAAAAACAGGTCAAAAACAAAAGTAGAAGTGAGTTGAAATGACTTTCAAAGAGAACATGGGCAAGCTTTTTGGAGAACATGGGCAAGCTTGAAAATTGCTGATTCCCCCATCCCTAAAACACACTGGATTGAGTAATATAGACTTGTTTCTGTTTGGGAAGATTTTAATATCTAAGACAGAACTTGCTCCCCTCTCTGCGAATCTACCTTACCCTTTCTTTGCCCACCACATTTTTCTCCAGCAGCTGCTTTTGACCAAGGTCTACTGAACTGGCTCTCATGTTCCCACAAGTGAAGGAACTGGAGCTATGCACACTTTCTTCAAAGTTAACACCTTCTTTGTTATCAGCAGTGCCCCCCCCTTGGTTTTGCACTTCAGAAGCCGAGGCTTCCTCTCATTCCCTGTGCTGCCACCTTTTGCAACAGTGAGTTCCTGTCTCCAGAAAATTAATCCACAAAACTAAATGTTTTAACAGGAAACTGTTTTTTTCCTTTCTGTCAGATCTGCTTTCCAGAGCTGTTTAGCATCCATTGCAATCCAGACATACCTCTGATAAAGGAGTGTTTGTTTGCTGACTGCTCCATATTGATGTGTTTACAATGAAACACAAGCATAGATGGAGGGAGAATAGGAAATGAGGGCTGGCACAAACAGCTATTTTTCCTAACACGTATAATATGTGAGCAGTTTCAAATCACCCAAACACCACTTCAAAGAGAGGAATTGCCCTTTAATTTTTGCTCCTTTCTTACTCTTTCTCTCAACAGTAAATATGGTTCTTCTGGTATTGAAATTAGATGGGCAGATAGACAGACACAATTTCCTAGATGCCAACGTGAAATGGATGGAACGCAGCTGCTCTGTTTTCCAAAGCTAGCCTTCTTTACCATTTGGCAGATGCCTGGTTAAAGTGGTTTCAGAAAGTGATATCCAAAAACTGATGCAATGAAGTTGGGAGGAAACTTTCTCATGGAAAAATGTCCAGTGCTTTATATTTCCACAGACAATTTCCCATGTCATTAGTTCATTAGTAACAATGAATTGATGCCTATTGCAAATACAATATTAGACAGGCTTGGCAGTTTCAAAGTTGTAGATAAGTGGTTGTCAGCATATCATGCACAGTTCTTTAGGTTGCTAAAAATATATTAGCCTGTCAACAGTTTCTTCAGTACCTTTGCAGCAGGGGGGATGGGGGCTGTTCCTCTTATCTTTAAACAATGTAAGGGAAGTGTATGGTATTATCTTTACATTTTTGCAAGTATTCCAGCACAAATTTCTATGTAATATAACATTTAAATTATATTAAGTGTGCTTCAATTTTCTTTCTCAAATATGTCAGGTGGAGGGAGCAATCCTATGTCCCCTAGACAGCATCTGGTGGGACATGGAATTGTTCCGTTTCCTGGCTCTGAGCTCACTGACGGGGTCCGACCTCGCAGCCAGGAAAACATGCTCCCCACCCACTCCCCCTCATACCTGGCTACCTCTCCACACTTGCAAAATGGAGAGCGAAGATGGGGAAAAGGAGACTTTACCAGGGGAGGGGAGGAGACTGGGGATGTGGGGCTATGAGGTATCCTCAGCCGTTCCTGGCCTCTTTCCATCCCCGAAGCCTCTGCTAGATATGGAAAATCATCTCTCTAGGTAAAATGCAGAGCGGGAGGCACAAGGTGCCTCCTGTTTTGCATTGGATTCACATAAGCCTCAGAGTTCAGAGGCTTACAAGTACCCAGGAACAAGTAGCTTGGAGCCCTAAATGCTTGTATTTGGACAAAAAAAATAATATGGGGTAGTTTTTAAAGCTTTGTTGTCTTCTAAATACAAGTAAGACTGCAGATTGGGTTCTGGTCTGGGTTTGGTTCCAGGGGTATGAGTTTTCCAAATGGGTTTTTCAAATTTGCAAATGAAATGAGGCAAATTCCCTCTCCCCGCATCCCTACATAAGGGTAGAGTTTATTGAGCCTCCAGAGTGCACAGTTTGTACTCAGTGGTAAAGATGGGGGTCTATCCAGGGTGCAAAAATGGTGAGGTTGAGAAGGCCCATATCATATGTTTTTATACTGGCTCTCTGTCACTTTATTCCATCAACTTTTAGTGCATGGTTAGAGTTTAATGAATATGAAATTGTAATGCTACTTGCACCATGCATGTCTGTGTTGTGTGGCATATATTCGCAGTCGTGATGGTGTTATTTTCTGGATCTGGATGTGTATACAGTAGATACGTATGTTTGTGCTGGGGAGGGTTCCTTTCTTCCATTCCTGATTTCCACTCAATGGGAGAAGGCTGTCAGCAATTTCCTTCTGTCAACAGCTGGGAGATGGTTTTCTGCAGTTAGCTGCAATTTGCTTCAATTATGTGTATTAATCATAGCCTGCTCCTGACGGTATTCTTAAAGGGGAGGAGGGGGTTTCTTCCTTCCTTTCTGTTTTTTATGCATAAGCCATTTCCTCTTTCACACACTGCTGCCTCCCTCTTCGCCTGCCCAAGGTAAGTTTCTGGGTCTTGGGGCAGGAGAGAAGGAAGGCTGCAGCAGCTCTCGGGATCAAGGTGTGCACAGTCCTGCTTGCCTTGATCCCACTTGCAAGGAATCAAGCAAAGGTGTGTAACATTTCTAAATGTGATATAGGTTGTTAAAAGGAACATGCAATGACTGTGGGCTCCTTTGAATGCTACTCTAGCTGTGTCAGAGCTGAGTGCCTGTGTGACCATATCCCTTGTGGTTGGAATAGTGCCATGAGTTCCTATCCTCCTTTCCCTACTTCACTGTGTTTTTGGCACTAGGGTCACCTGGACCTTTAGTCTCATTTTAATCTCTTTTGTTTTAATTTTGGGATTAGTGCTGCTGCTGCTGCTGCTTTTAAAATGGTCTCGATGACTTTTGTGGTCCCTTCCAACTGTTTGATTCTGTGAGGCTCAGGTAACATCTAAGGGGTGCCAGCCAGAGTGACTAGTTCAGAGCAAACATGGTAGACAGCCTGACAGACTTTCAGCTGACACAAAGGGAAACTGTCAGACAGCAGAGGGAGAGTTTTGACTACTTCCCCAAATGCTATCTGAGACAGAAGGGTTGTGGGGGACAAAAGGGGGCTGAGTGAAAAAACGAAGGTAGAAAAAGAGGAAAAAGAAAAAGACATGGTAACTCCTAGGTAAAAACTGAGAGGCATACAGATTTGAAGAAAGATAGAGTCCACTAAACAAAAAAGGGTGTGTGAGAGAGAAATCTGTCATGGTACAGTAAAAAAATCCTCGCAGCATGACAGGCATCTGCTCAAGCATTTCATTTCCCTGCAGCATAATGGTGTGTTATTGCCCATTATCTGTTCTGTCAGCACTGGAGTCGATATTAAATGAGGGGCAGCTGTATTGAGCTGCCATTTTTCAGCCATCTCCTTGTTGCCATGGAGATCCAGGTGCCCTTTAAATATTCCCCCAGCTGCCTGAGAACCACTTATCCAGAAATGGATCCCAGGTGACTGGGAGACCATCTAAATTATTGAAGTAAGTGGGCAGGGCCACTCAGTGGGTCTTTCCCGAGTAATCTGCAAACCCATTAGGGTGCCAGTTCCATAGGAAAGACCCATAGAATCAGCCCCCTCCTCTACAGTTAAATCATTTACACATAACCGCCAGCCATGTCAGATCTGCTCCTGGAAAAGCAGCTGTTGCAGGGGCGCACAACCTTTTCGACCCAGAGGGCCACATATGATGCTGCCACATGCGTGTGTGCATGGGTGCACGTGCACACACACAAGCACACACATCAGTGATTCTGATACGTATCACTGTTTCCTCATTGTTAGCAATGGTGGGGAAAGAGTGAACCGTATGAGGATCAGTGATGTACATAGAGTCATAGAATCATAGAATAGTAGGGTTGGAAGGGCCTACAAGGCCATCGAGTCCAAACCCCTGCTCAATGCAGGAATCCAAGTCAGAGCATCCCTGACAAATGGCTGTCCAGCCTCGTCTTGAAGGCCTCCAGCGTGGGAGAGCCCACCGCCTCCCCAGGTAATTGGTTCCATTGTTGTATTGCTCTTACAGTCAGGAAGTTTTTCTTGATGTTCAGCCGGAATCTGGCTTCCTGTAACTTGAGCCCATTATTCCGTGTTCTGCACTCTGGGATGATCAAGAAGAGATCCTGGCCTTCTTCTCTGTGACAACCTTTCAATACTTGAAGAGTGGTATCATATCTCCCCTCAGTCTTCTCTTCTCAAGGCTAAACATGCCCAGTTCTTTCAGTTTCTCTTCATAGGGCTTTGTTTCCAGTCCCCTGATCATCTTTGTTGATTAAACAAAATTACAGATTTTGTTTAATCGGTTCTGTCTATGTTTCATGGATTGTCAGGAATCTTTCATTCTGTCATCCACCCATTGACTGAATCAGATCCCCCCCCCTTGTAAAAAATATGCAAAAAAAGTCAGTTGGAATTTACGTAACTTCCGCTGGCACATAACATTTTGTGTACATTTCTTAGCTCAGTGTACAATGAGCAGAGCATGCGCACACACACACGAGTGTTTCACAACGGAGGCTGAAGAGGGATCAGAGATGTATAAAACGTGTGTGTGTGTACTTTAAATGGCATATATATTAGTGTATTTCCCAATAACGCGTGTACTTTTGTATGACTAAATTTACGTACAATTCCAGAAGGTAAACAAAAACAAAAAACCATCCGCAAATCTGTGGAATCCATGCAACTTGGAACATGCTGGTCTGCTGCGGAATATCAAATTCACAGAAGTCCAAAGTCATTTGAATCCAGTACAGATTTCTCGACATCCATAATGAAGATCTCTGTGGGAGGCAGCAGAGAGTACAGACAATGGGGAAATTGGTGATGGTGGGGAAATTGCAGGGTGTCAGGGCACCCTTGTGGGTACAGTAAAGGCCTTGGAGAGCTGCATGCAGTCCCCAAGCCACAGGGTGTGAGACCCAGAGCTACTGCATCACTAGAAGAATGTTCAAAGGGCCTTGATAAACCTGGTTCACAAACAAAGGGTGCATGGAAGTTGGTGGTGGTATGTGACAGGATAAGGGAAGAATGTAAAAGTGACACCAGCAGAATATAATTAAGAACTATGGAGCAGAGATTGAGTCTGTCACATACACACTTGTGTCAACCTCCATGAGAGAAACTATTAAAAAAAGGGGGGGGAGTGTTCTGTGTTCCTATGCATAGAGGCCTCCTTAATAAAGATTTCTTGGACTACGCAATCACTGAGGCACTTATTAGGGACACCTTTATTCTAAGATGGCCCCTGCACCTTTAATAGGTGTAAAATAGGCAGAAATTCTACAGATGTAGCTTTCCTTTCTCTGTATGCGCAGCAATGCATTGTGCGGAATTTCTATCTGTCTTGCAGACAGAAAACGCTCAGGAGCGGCGGCAGAGAAAATGTGGCCACCCCTACAGAGTGTCCATAGAACAATTCTAATTAGGGATGGTGGAGAATTTCTCCCCGAAACTTCGGGGGGCCGAGCGCCAACGTGTTCAGCCCCCCGAACAAGTTTCGGGGAGAAATTCTCCGCGCCCCCCGCACCCCCCCCCCCGGGATGGGACTTACCTTTGCCGAATGTCCCTCCCGGCGGCGGGTCCAGCCGGCGGTTTGTCGGGTCTTCGTCAGGGGCGGGGGCGGCAGCCGATCTTTCGACCAGCTGCCGCCGCTGCCATTCCAAGAAAAGAAAGAAAAAAAAACGCCCCCGTGATAGGCTACATGACGATTAACGTAGCCTATCACGGCTAGATTTGCAAAGTCAGCCGTGATAGGCTACGTAAATCGTCACGTAGCCTATCACGGGTGACTTAAAAAAAAAAAAAAAAAGCGCGTACGCAAATGGCGGCCCCCATAGGGAGCCGCCATTCGCGTTCCTTATTTGGTCGCTGTAGTCTACATAAAGATTTACGTAGACTACGGCGACCAAATAAGGAACGCGAATGGCGGCTCCCTATGGGGGCCGCCATTTGCGTACGCACTTTTTTTTTTTTTAAAGTCACCCGTGATAGGCTACGTGACGATTTACGTAGCCTATCACGACTGACTTTGCAGATCTAGCCGTGATAGGCTACGTTAATCGTCATGTAGCCTATCACAGGGGCGTTTTTGTTTTTTTTTTAACTGGTTAGTTCGCGGCCGGGCGAGGCGAGGCGCCTCCTCCCCGGCCTGAATTTCGGCCGGGCGAGGCGGGAAGCCTCCCCCCCAGCCTGAATTTCGGCCGGGCGAGGCGGGAAGCCTCCCTCCCCCGGCCTGAACTTCACGGGGGGAGCAACGAAGCGCCTCCCCCCCACCGCGAAAAGCTTCGAGGACAGGTAAGTGACTTTCGTCCACCCCTAATTCTAATGAGCTGGAGTTGTGGTGGCTGAAGAGAAAGTAGCTGTACCCACTTTTCCTGAGTCAAAACAATTCCCTCCTCTGGCAGGCCCAGGGCTTGTTTCCTGCATGATGCTCTTCATTGCCCCATTACCCGGTGGATGAGGGAAGTATGTGTGTGAAACTCTAGTTCAGGATAGTTTGAGGAGAAGCAGGGGGTTGTTCTGCCCACTGCTATTTTTCTGAAAGGGTTGGGGCACCTTCAGCTTGACACCCTCAATGTCTACACAGAGGTAAGTGGACACTTACTGTACAAATGGGAAGATATCTCAAAACAATTAAGGAACCCTACCACCATTAGTCAGAAGCTACTTGGCTTTGTCATGTCATTTGCAAAACGAATTCTGGTGGAATTGCTGATAGGCTCATCCTCTTCACTTCTCAGTCATAACCTCTTGCTTTCAAATAATTATTTCAAACCACTTCATAGGCAACAAACAGCATCCCATTGCCTTACTGGATCCTACTTTGCTCAGAGAGTGTCTAACATCATCATCTCCAGCCATCATGGGATTTCACACAGACTGCAGAAATAAATGAGAATGACAAACTCAATCCAATCTGATATGTATTTATATGAAAGCAACTTCCATACATTTTTTACATGGAAGCAAGTCCCACTGGGCTTTCCTCTAGCTAAGGGTACAAAAGATTGCTACATCAGGCATCTCAAAATATACAAACCATTGTGTTGCCCGATGATGGCAGTCCATGGGCATTGTCCATAAAACCAATTTAAACAGAGGATTCAGTGATAACAAATGTGAAAGTGTTGCAAATAGCACTGGAGTGAGTGTCACAAGAGCAGGAAATGATGGGGACATATACATATATCTATATATCAATACAGATATATGGTTAAGACCAGGGAGGTAAAGGACACATTTATCACAAAGCAATTAGCCCAGCAGACACTCCAGGGAGTTCTGTGGCTGCAACATTTGTGAGCAAATCTGGGCTGGTACATGCTAAAATGAAACAGCTGCCCTTGGTACCGCTGAGCTGTCTCTAGAACTTTCCCAGGATGGAGCCTTGGTTAAAACTACGCCCAAAATCTCTAGTGACTGATGAGCGAAACAAGGCAGCCAACCTGTAAAGCAACATCTAATGGATGGATGTCATCATCATCAGCTGTTATTTATTTTGAAACAGTTTAGAAACAAAGTGTTAATTTGTAACGCTCCAAGACAGCTCTGTGGTGAGCGCTCCAGCGGAGAAAACTATTACTTTGACTTTTTTTGTGAGAAAGAAACAAATGATCCACCTTTTGTCTTTTCTTCAGGTCTCCCCCAGCACCACCACTGCTGTGTTCTACACCCTCTTTTCTTGAAACACCAAAAAACCTATTGTTCTCTCTCCTAACTTCCTAAATCTGGGCAAAATCTGTGAAAAATATATAGGCCATTAGAGAAACTGGATTAATGTGTTTGACCTTCACAAACACACACACACACACTTTCCAGAATAAGAAATGACATATGAAGAGAGAGGAAAGTCTCTTTATATGTAATTTCCTTGCCCAACAACATCAGTAGAGGTGCTACCTTGCTAATCTGACAATGTACCACCACACCACATCTTCGGCTCTTTCCAAAATGGCAACAGCTCTGCTCCTTTTCAGCAACATCAGCTCAACAAAAGGTAGCTGAGGTGTTTTCTTACATGAAGTTGCTCCATGAGCATGGCTCATTCTGAAAGAATATCTGAGGAGGTATGTTTGCAGAAATGGGAATTCAAAGAATCATAGAATAGTAGGGTTGGAAGGGGCCTATAAGTCCAACCCCATGCTCAATGCAGGAATCTAAGTCAAAGCATTCCTGACAGATGGCTGTGACTGTCCAGCTTCATTTTGAATGCCTCCAGTGTGGGAAAGCCCACTGCCTCCCTAGGTAATTGGTTCCATTGTCATACTGCTCTAACAGTCAGGAATTTTTTCTGGATATTCAGTTGGAATCTGGCTTCCTGGAACTTGAGCCCATTATTCCCCGTCCTGCACTCTGGGATGATGGAGAAGAGATCCTGGCCTTCCTCTCTGTGACAACCATTCAAGTACTTGAAGAGCGCTATCCTATCTCCTCTCAGTCTTCTCTTCTCAAGGCTAAACATGCCCAGTTCTTTCAGTTTCTCCTCATAGGGCTTTGTTTCCAGTCCCCTGATCATCTTCATTGCCCTCCTCTGAACCCTCTCCAGTTTGTCTTCATCCTTCTTAAAGTGTGGTGCCCAGAACTGGACATAGTACTCAAGATGAAGCCTAACCAGTGCTGAGTAGAGGGAAACTAGTACTTCACATGATTTGGAAGCTATACTTCTACTAATGCAGCCCAAAATAGCATTTGCCTTTTTTGCAGCCACATCACATGTTGGCTCATATTCAGCTTGTGATCTACAACAATTCCAAGATCCTTCTCGCCTGTAGTATTGTTGAGCCAAGTATCGCCCAACTTGAATTGTATGTGGCTGCACAGAAACCCAAAAAGTAACTGCTGGGCAACAGAGGTAAATAACCAAGGTAGCAAGATTGGAAACAATTGCAGTACAATTGCAGCAACTTCCATGTGGTCTGGTATAGGGATGTCAGAGAATTCTGTCACGGACTGAAATGGGATCTAATTCCCTTCAGTCGGTGCCACAGAATCCCCTGCAGAATGGCACCACGAGGTCCTGCAGAGCCAGCAGTCATGGGGCTTTTTTTTCGTCGTCCGCAAAGAGTTGCGGAATTTTTGTAAATAAAAACGCAGTGTAGTATATTCCGATAATAAATACGTACGTTTTTTTAAAAAAATGAATTGTGCTCACCACCTTGTTTTTGGATGTTCTTTTTAAATTGAAATCCTCCTTTTCCGTTTACTTTCAGCCAAAACACTTCTTCTTCCTAGGGGCTTCCCAAAAGAAGGCTAGCTGAGAGATAAACTATTTGTTTAAAGCAACACTGTTTTAAAGAAAGGAAAAAACCTTTTAAAATGACCATGTTGCTCCAGGATCGGCATGGTCATTTTAAAAGGTTTTTTCTTTCTTTAAAACAGCGTTGCTTTAAACAAAGAGTTTATCGCTCAGGCACACCTAAGACAGCCTTCTTTTGGGAAGCCCCTAGGAAGAGGAAGTGTTTTGGCTGAAAGTAAACAGAGACGGAGGATTTCAATTTAAAAAAAAACGTAAATATTTACAAAAAATAGCAATTCTTAAGGAAGTTATGCAGACTCACAGAGACGGCTGGGCACCGGAATTATGGTTGTCAGTATGGATTTATTTTCATAATTTTCGGAGCGGAAAAAAGAAGAGAATTCTGGGGGCTTGTGAATGGCGGAACGGAGCACTGGCCGCAAACTGCAGAAGTCAAGCGGCACGGAAGGTACACAATTTGTACATTCCTGGTCTGGTACCATATTGCTCCGGGAATATCTGTGCAGAAGAAACACATGGGATAGGGGAATAATGTATGCTAACTGCTCCCCACCCCCAGGAGGGCAATCCTACCATGGGAAGCTAAACTTGCAAGATTATTTGTCTTACTAGAGTGGTGTGGACTAGAGGACAAAGGAGCAGTTCCCACTTATTTATACATATCTGACATTCATAACCTGACTTTCTATAACATAATCAAAGTGGCAAGCAGTAATTAATATTGCTGCTATGGTAACATATGAGTTGGACTATCCAGCCATGAAAACTTCAGACTGAAAATGTTGGTGCACTGTTCGGCTTGCAGGGATCAGAGAGTCATATCCAACCCTTGCTTTCTGAAAGTATGCCCTAGGCAGTACTCTGTCTTCAGGACTCTGGATACTCTCCAGTAAGGCATGTTCAATGGGACCCATTTATATGGAAGAGTTGGGGAACATAAATTTAGAATTCTCTCACACTGGCTCTGACATTCTTGGCTGATCCGTACATAGTGGGAATGCCAGCACTGTTGGGAGTAAGGTTGCATGGATTTGTAATTTGTTTTTATAGTATTTTGTGGTATATTTTTTGCTTATTTGTATCCTGCATGCTGCCTTGAGAGGGTGTTACCCTTAAAGGTGGCCATAAAATAATTTAAAGTAAATAAATAAATATCTGTCAATCTCAGTCTCACAAAGATTGTTGGGTTTTTGAGGTCAAGCTCATTCCATCTCGTTTGTGCACAAGCTTGTGATTTGATTTAATATTAAAAAAAAAAAAATCTGCATGGAAATTTGTACAAGTTTTTTCTATGCATTTTTCCTAACATATGCACTTTCTGAACACATTTTTAAAATCTGCATTTTCCCAAATATTTTGCATTGCTGAAATGGCATTTTGTGTGTGCTTTTCTCAAATATAGGCATTTTGTGTGCACTTTTCTCTAATATACACATTTGTGTGCACTTTTTTCCTGTCACAAGCTGCCTCAGGAAGCTTGCAAAAATGCAGGCTTTGGAACAAGACAGAGTGTCTTGGCTTGCTGAACGGCTCAGGAGGTGTGAGCTGGGTAAATCCATTAAATAGCAGAGAGCTTCGGCTATTGGGCGGTATAGAAATTAATTAATTAATTAATTAATTATTAAAAAACACTGACAGAATAAACTTCTCACCCATCCTTAGTGGGAAGTAGTGGCCCTTCCCCAGTCTGAGTGCTCGGGGAAATGCTTGATCATTGCTTTTCAGAACTGGTCTGGCCTTTAGCAATCCTCAAAGTATACTAGCTCAAGTCGTAGGGGTAGAAGATGCTTATGTCAATGAATATCCAGTGCTCTTTGCTAGTACTGATTAATTAAGTTTGTGAGCCATACATACTGCTTGTTGCTGTCAAGGGCTCCTTGGAGGCCTCTCTCAGTCTAATCCAGTAGCCAAGTCCAGACACAGACAAAGGGATTCTTTTCAAAGCTTTATTCCTCTTTACAACTTAACAACTCTACTGTTAGCAACTAGATATGAGCAGCAGAGTACCTATGCCCTGAGTTGGAACAGTTGGTCCCTGTTTGAAAAGGAATCACTGGCAGACCCTGAACTTATGGGCTAGGGAGAGTCCCTCCCCTTTTCCCTTGGATCCTCTGGGCGCAACCGTTGTTTGCGTGCCAACCGGGCACTACGCCTCCTTTCCGCACCCTCCATTTGGCACTGCTCCCTGCATCAGCGTCACGCGTCCAGCAAGTCTTCTACCTGCGCTCCCTCACTCCCGGGACTGCCATCTATGCCAGGAATGCTGGTGGGAGGAATCTCTGCCAGCTGTTGGCCCTGGGAAGGATGAGCACGCTCCTCTCCCAGGAGCGGCTCCTCTTCCTCAGAATCAGAACTACTCTGGGATTCTAAGGGCTCAGCGTCCACCCTGACAGTTGTCTACTTTGGAAGGCAGCAGCATGCGTGCTTCATTTTCCTGTTCAAACTTCTTATCAATAATGTTGATCAAAGCTCCAAGTAAAATCCCATTTCCCCTGCACACTTTAAAGGACTGGAAAATATCCAGATGCTGCTGGGGTTTCCCCCCGTCCCTTGGCACTTTTTGCCCTGGCCCTTTTACTTCCTTAGATTAAAGAGTCCAAATGGCTCATTAGGGAGTTCATTTTCTCCCTCTACATCATTTTCTCTTCTTCTGTGAAGTTTGTATTTGAGAGACCTTTCAAGAGGATTCTGGGCAACCTGCCTAGCACAGCTGTGGGGGTTCCTGCTACCGCTGGAACCAAGCCCTCTCCTTTGGGGCATCCATTTTCTCTGACAGCCACAGGCTTGTGAGCAGCAGAGGAAACCCAAAAGATCTTGCCGTGATCTGAAAGAGAAGGTGGGGAATTTATTAATCTTTTCTCTTTATCACTCTGCCTGTTAAACATAATTATTCTTTCCTCTTGCTGGGCTCCTAGACAGTCATAATTAGGAATTATGGTAATGAGTGCTCACATAGCTGCCTGTGCTCATGATCAAGTGTGTAACCCATAGAAACAGAATGGTATACCAGTCAGAACACCCCTCTGCAAGCCTGATTTCAAATCTTTTTTGCCCTAGTTGAGTTTTGAAAAAGGTATCTTTCTCCTTGGACAAGGATGTCACAAGATGATGGTATCACACAATGCTTGTACTGCCACATGGCTGGAATATCTCAAAGGCTTACATCAGAGTTGCGCCTTCCCATTCAAGAGGAAAGAAAACCCACACAATCTGAATGTGTCATGACCCAGGAGTCCAGCAGTGACATGGACTCAGAGGCCGACGAAGCAGTGGTACAAACAGAGGAAACTGTAGGCCTCAACACTGCTGCAGAACCTGAGACCCCTGAGTATGAGCTACCAGCTACCATCTCTCTTGGAGAGATGAAGGAGTACTGGGCTCCAGCTCAGGGACCTGTCCCTTCAGGGCTCCCATTTGGTAGGAATGGAGGGAGTCTGGGACTGTAGCACAAAAGGCTTCAGTTTGGTCCCAGAACTTGTCAGAGTGAGTTGCTCACTAGGATCTCTCCTGGGCGCTGCAACTTCGGGCTAGCCTTACACTGAGCCCCATGGGCTTCTGCTCAGACCTGCATGACAGAACGCTGAGTGGCCCTCTGGCATGTCTCCACTGATGCCTTATCTTTCCAGTCAATAAACCAGGGGCACAGAACCTCAGATCCAGGGTCCCAATCCTGCCCCCCAGGGGTCTCCAGATAGCCCCATTAAGAAATTTTTTAAATGCAAAAATTCTAATGACCTGATCGAAAATAGACATTTTCCCCAACAGGCTAAAGTGAAAGTGCAGACGGAGGGGGGGGGTATGTACATACTTGCACATATGCAGACATGCAGATATGTGCAAGTGCACAAATGTGCAAGTGGATGCATGCGCAAGTGCACAAATGAGAATTTTCAGAAGCGTGCAGTTGTGGATATGCGCACTTTGAAGTGTGAACGCACATTTGGGAAATTGCTAACGTTTCCCAAGAATTGCCTTCCTGCCCATGTTCGCATTCACGATTGTGAACGGGAAATGTTTGCATGATTTGTGAACAGGAACAAAATTCTCATACATCCCTATTTCCTACTGTGCAATTCACTACCACAAGATGAAATGATATGATGGCTGCCAACGTGGATGGGGGGTTGACAAATTCATGGAGGATATGGCTGTCAATGGCTTGTAGTCATGATAGCTGTATATTACTTTTAGTATCAGAGGCAGTATGCCTCTCAATACCAGCTGCTGGGGACCATGGGTGAGAGGGTGCTATTGCACTCAGGTCTTGCTTGTGGGCTTCCCATAGGCATCTTGTTGGCCACTTTGGGAACAGAATTCTGGACCAGAGAGGCCTTTGGTCTGAGATCCAGCAGGGCTGCTCTTATGTTCCAACAATGGTTTGTGGGAGGGCCCCCAAAAGTATCTGATGTCATAAAACAAGTATATGCACATCACTGAAAAAGAATGGATTTGAAGGCTTTTGGTTCTACACAAAGCCCTATGTGTTTCTCATATTTGATACCTCCTCTCTGTGCCTCTCTTTCTGACTTGTGCTCTTCAGCCTCCTCTTACACTTTATAGAAGAGTGCTTTTTCCAGCAGGGAAATACAATATGGCTCCTAATTTGTTCAGCAGGATCCAAATAGTGTTCTTGTCTTATTGCAGACTCTGAAGTTGGCTATCACAAAGGTCTTTATCCCTAAGCCACATTTTAACCCTTCGTACATGACATATTAAGTCACACCATATATGAACATTCATGTAAGCATGCACAGACATGTACTGGTAGATGCAAATGAGACTGTCCTGTTGCAGATTGTTGCTGCCCATGTTGCTTCAAAATTAATCTCCAAATATTTCATCTGCTGTGATGCCGCAATGCATAGGAGGAGAATATATAGAACTAAACCACAGTGGAGTCCAGCGGCATTTCAGTTTGCTATAGCATCCTTTCTTCTATTCCTAATGCTTTGGTCCAATGAGATGATACATACAAACTAATCGACACAGGCACGTCAACATCAACAATCAGTACTCTCCACCCACACACTTTGTTTTGTGGTATGACTGATAACACATACCCATTAATAAGGGTATTATCAGATATTGTTCTTACTAGTCAATCTATGGCAATTAGGAAAAGCGGTGTTTCTTCTATTAACCTTTCTGCCCTGAGTGGTTCCTAAAGCTCAGCCAACACCCCAGTTCTGTGATTTCCCAAGAAATGGAATGTAGAGCTCTGATACCCCTTTGATACCAATTCTTTTCCTAAGGAAGGTTCAAAGTTGCCTCTCCAAGCCTACAGAGATCATGTGAATCTTCATGAGTGTGTTACACAACTTGACAGTTCTAGTTGCTGGTCCTTTTTGCCTCCTCACTAAACCACAATCTTCCTGCTAAGAGTTGCTTTGGTTTTGCTCGTGTCTCACGTGCTACTACACATATTTTCAATTTGCATCCATATCCTTTTATGCATCCTTTTATGCATCCAACCTTAGCTTGCCGGTTTTTTGCCTCCTAACAGCAACAACAAGGCTGAGGAAATAGGCACTTCTGATATGAGAAAATCTAGCAAGGGGATCTGTATATCTATATATTTCCCTGACGGGAGTAATTTTTACTCAGGATTTTCCCTCTGCCTATATCTAATTTGTCTCAGACGTCTTGCAGACATTTTTCATAGGCCAGTGCCTTCCTTTACATGGGGAAAGGACTCAGGCATGCTGACAAGCTGCATCTTCAGCGCTGCATCTCTATTTATACTGCATAACATTACCTCATCTCCAGCCAATCAGTGCTCGCCATGCCTCAACACATTCTCCCCTCGCCTTGTGCTGCACCTGCCATTGCCACTGGAGCAGCCCACTGTCACAGCAAGCACAGGGGAGCACTGAAAACAAACGTGCCACTCAACAGTTAGTCGTTGCGGGAGGCAGGGAGAATGAAGCCACATAGTTCAACAACAACAGCAACAACAACAACAACAAAAACAGGTGGGGCTTACGGCACACGCTCCTCTTGCCAGCTCAGTTCAAAGGAAACCGAATGAAAATGTCACACTCAGTAACAAAAGACAGAGCTCTTGTTTGCTAACTGGGCCATTCCAGCATCACAGCTCCATCAAAGCGTCTGGGAACAAGGTGACCCTTCTGTCTCATGAGAGGTGTGCCAAGGAAGCGTTTGCAAGCCGCAACACGAGTGGAAAAAGTTCCTGACAAGTTTGAAAGCTATGCTAGGGAGAACAGTCAAGGCCTCCTAAACAGAAGTGAAAACAACCAGGTCTTTCTTTCTTTCTTTCTTTTTTCCTTTTTTTTCTTGCAATGTGCAAATCAAGTTTGAAAACGCAAACTTCATGTCAAATATTTTGGTTGCAATTCCCACATTTGACATCACTGAAAACAACCCAGAGCAATTATGCACATTTCAATCATAGTTAGTGGAGTTTGCTCCATTTAATTAGCATATTTTGGGTTGGGTTATCATTCCGCTTCATTCAGATTTTGCACTCTCACAAACTGAAGTCACCAGCAGCATCTCTCTCTCTCTCTCTCTGTGGGTGTGTATGGATAGGTAGGTAGACAGACAGACAGACTCACTACTTGGGACTATGCGAAGTGCCCTACAGAAAATGATTCATGGACAGGCATAAGTTATATACCCTCAAAACAGAAACACAGTTTGGGTTGTGATCCAGTTTCATGAGGATTACTATGTGATTCATAATTTGTAATATTCCATTTCATGATGACATCACCATTTCCAGTGTTTCAATTAGGGGCATATCAGTTCATAAAAATGCAATAGGATAGTTGATTTCCTGGCTTTGTGCTGCTGCCATCCATTATTAATACTGGATACACAAAGTTCTGAATCAACTGGGAATACACACAACTCATCCCCTGCCCTTTGCACATGTCTGCACTCAATGAAGAAGAATCATGGCATTGAAAGGGGCTATATAGGCCAAGGGCTGGATGTGCCTGATCTCGTCTGATCTCATAAGCTAAGCAGGGTCAGCCCTGGTTAGTACTTGGATGGGAGACTGCCTGGGAATCAGGCTTCCTGCACTGAGCAGGGGGCTGGACTCGATAGTCTTGTAGGCCCCTTCCAACCCTATGATTCTATGATTCCAACCCCCTGCTCAGTGCAGGAATCTAGTTTAATGCATCCCTGACCAATGGCTGTCCAGTTTCTGCTTGAATATCTCCAGTAACAGAGAGCCCACCACCTCCCTAGGCAGTTGGCTCCATTGTCTGACTGCTCTGAGGAAGTTGTTAGGAAGTTTTTCCTGATGTTCAACTGAAATTTGCCTTCCTGTAACTTAAGCCTGTTATTTGATGTCCTACAGTCTTGGATGATGGGTTGTGGCCCTCTTCTGTATAACAACCCCTTAAGTACTTAAAAAGTGCTATCATATCCCCCTCACCCTTCTCTTCTCAAGGCTAAACATACCCAGTTTCTGTAAACTCTCCACATGGGATTTAGTTTCTAGTCCCCTGATCATCTTTGTTGCCCTTCTCTGAACTTGTTCCAATTTATCTGAATCCTTCTTAAAAGTGTGGTGTGTCCAGAACTGGACACACTATTCAAGGTGAAGTCTGACCAGGGCCAAGTAGAGGGGAACTAGCACTTCCCATGATTTATAAAATATATACTCAGGGCCAGAAATATTGGAACAAGGATAACTGTTTTGGCAGTTGTACACCACCTCTGTACACCATTATTAGATCATTAGGAGATATTGGGGCCAATCATTCTCCCCTTTAGCCTAACCCACTTCAAAGGGATGTTCTGAGGATCAAATATGATAACCCCCACATATGCTGTTGCGAATTCCTTGGAGGGAGGATGGGGTGTGAATGCAATAAATGCATTGTGGAGCCATCTGCTTCATCCGTTACACAGTGTTGGCATGGGTCTCTCCCCATGTTACTGCTTTTTTGCCTGTGCTTTCAGCTTAGATCTATAAACACTAAACCCATGGGAAACCCCTTTGCAAACATCCCGTAACAGTCAATAATAAGTTTGCATTTGACAGTCCATGGGTTTTCATTGTGTAAGTATAATGCTCTTTAATTATGTAAATTTAACTTGTGGGATATGCATGGTTATTTTGTTCAAGCCATATTACCCCTGGAGTTTCTATGAAGTGAATGCTAAAAACGATGCTAAATATGATAAATGTAAGCAAGCTTTACTGCAGTTCTCACTTAAATTTTTCAGCTGCTTGTTAACGCTCTCCATATTTCACACACATGTAGCTGGGAATTGGATTGGACCAAGAACCAGAACACAGAGTCTAGGGGCTTTGGTACCATCCTCTGTCTTGCATTTTTCCATAGGATGGGGAATGGGACGATCTCTCATCCTCCTGTGGATTAACAAGATGAAGCCTTCTCCTTTCTAGTCAAAACCTTCCTTTCCAAGGGGACACAGGAAGGGGGATAAGATCTTAACCTTGTGGCAGGATAGGCTTTTCCTCCTTTAGTTGGTCTCCTGTAGCAGTGTGATGTAGCTGCAAAAAAGGCAAATGCAATTTTAGGTTGCATCAGTAGAAGTACAGTCAGGGCCAGAAATATTGGAACAAGGATAACTGTTTTGGCAGTTGGCCTCTGTATACCACCACATTGAAGTTGAAAGGAGACACACCCAGATGGGAGCGAAGTCAGGACTTTCAGCTGTAATTCAAGGGGTCTGACAAAAGTGGGGCACTAACCATTCAGAAAGGACAGCCAGTGGCATACACGCACACCCATCGTTGGTGGCTCATAAGTAATGGAACAAACCAACATCATTTCAAACTTAAGGATCGCCTTTAATACCTGGATGAAAATCCTTTGCAGTCAATGACTGCCTGAAGTCTGGAACCCATGGACATGAGCAAATGCTGAGTTTCCTCCCTCGAGATGCTTTGCCAAGCCTTTACTGCAGCTGCCTTTAGCTGCTGCTTGTTTGTGGGTCTTTCTGCCTTCGGTCTTGTCTTCAGTAGGTGAGAAGCATGCTCTATTGGGTTGAGAGCAGGTGACTGACTTGGCCATTGAAGAACATCCCACTTCTTTGCCTTGAGAAACGCTTGGGTAGCTTTTGCTGTATGTTTTGGGTCATTCATTCTCCATCTGCAATATGAAGCGGCGTCCTATCAGTTTGGCAGCATTCAGCTGAATCTGAGCAGGAAGTAGAGCCCTACACATTTCAGAATTCATCCTGCTGCTTTTATCAGCAGTCAGAGTCAGGTCATCAATAAACACCAGTGACCCAGTTCCATTGGCAGCCATACATGCCCATGCCATAACACTGCCTCCACCATGTTTGACAGATGATGTGGTATGCTTTGGATCATGGAGCTGTTCCTTTCCTTCTCCATACTTTTCTCTTCCCATCATTCTGGTACAAGTTAATCTTGGTTTCATCAGTCCAAAAAATCTTATTCCAGAAATGGGCAGGCCTTTTTAGGTGTTTGCTGGCAAAGGCTAATCTGGCCTTTCGGTTCTTGAGCGTTACCAGTGGTTTGCACCTTGTTGTGTGAAGCCTTTGTATTTACATTCATACAGCCGTCTCCTGACTGCAGATGTTGACAATGACATGCCTACCTTTGCAAGAGCATTCTTGACCTGGCTAGATGTTGTGAAAGGGTTCCTCTTCACCATGAGGAGAATTCTGCGGCCATCTACTTTAGTTGTCTTCCATGGTCTTCCAGGCCTTTTGCTGTTGCTGAGCTTGCCAGTTAATGCCTTCTTTTTCAGGATGTTCCAAACTGTTGTATTGGCCACTCCCTCTGTTTTTGCTATCTCTCTGATGGATTTATTTTGTTTCCTCAGCCTAATGACGGCCTCCTTCACTTGCATGGACACCTCTTTGGACCCCATATTGGGAGTTCCAGTGAACAGCTACCAAATGCAAATGTAACACTCAAAACCACCTCCAGGCCTTTTATCTGCTTGATGGGTCATGGGGTACCCAGGAAACAGGCCACACCTGGCCATGCAGCTGCTTGTCAGCCATTCCTTCCATTACTTATGAGCCACCAACGATGGGTGTGTATGTATGCCACTGGCTGTCATTCTTGAATGGTTAGTGCCCCACTTTTGTCAAACCCCTTGAATTACAGCTGAAAGTCCTGACTTCGCTCCCATCTGGGTGTGTTTCCTTTCAACTTCAATGTGGTGGTATACAGAGGCCAACTGCCAAAACAGTTATCCTTGTTCCAATATTTCTGGCCCTGACTGTACTTCTACTGATGCAACCTAAAATTGCATTTGCCTTTTTTGCAGCTACATCACACTGCTACAGGAGACCAACTAAAGGAGGAAAAGGCCTATCCTGCCACAAGGTTAAGATCTTATCCCCCTTCCTGTGTCCCCTTGGAAAGGAAGGTTTTGACTAGAAAGGAGAAGGCTTCATCCTGTTAATCCACAGGAGGATGAGAGATCGTCCCATTCCCCATCCTATGGAAAAATGCAAGACAGAGGATGGTACCAAAGCCCCTAGACTCTGTGTTCCGGTTCTTGGATGATTCAATCCAATTCCCAGCTACATGTGTGTGAAATATGGAGAGCGTTAACAAGCAGCTGAAAAATTTAAGTGAGAACTGCAGTAAAGCTTGCTTACATTTATCACATTTAGCATCGTTTTTAGCATTCACTTCACAGAAACTCCAGGGGTAATATGGCTTGAACAAAATAACCATGCATATCCCACAAGTTAAATTTACATAATTAAAGAGCATTATACTTACACAATGAAAACCCATGGACTGTCAAATGCAAACTTATTATTGACTGTTACGGGATGTTTGCAAAGGGGTTTCCCATGGGTTTAGTGTTTATAGATCTAAGCTGAAAGCACAGGCAAAAAAGCAGTAACATGGGGAGAGACCCATGCCAACACTGTGTAACGGATGAAGCAGATGGCTCCACAATGCATTTATTGCATTCACACCCCATCCTCCCTCCAAGGAATTCACAACAGCATATGTGGGGGTTATCATATGTGATCCTCAGAACATCCCTTTGAGGTGGGTTAGGCTAAAGGGGAGAATGATTGGCCCCAATATCTCCTAATGATCTCCTAATTCCTGGATGGAGGACAATTCAAAGCCAGGTATCTCCACTTGAGTTCCAATACTCTTCCCCCTAAGCCATGCTAATTCTCTGCAAGGCAGATGAGCAAATAATCCACGTAATAATAATACTTAAGAGTTTATATAGCATTTTAGAGCATTCAAAGCACGTTACATACATCATCTGGTTATAATCACTTAGACATATATTTTTTAAAATATATGTTAAGTGGTATTTAAATCTAATAAATATTCCTTACAACCAGCTTTCCACAATCAGCTGCCCTCCAGAAGTATAAACTTCACCTCCCATCATGCCTGACTATTGCCCATGCTGGCTGGAGCTAATGGGAGTTGTAAGCCAAAATATGTAGAGGAAACCACATTGGGGAAGGCAGTTTGCAACAAATCTGTAAGGAAGGTAGATCCATATTATTATCGCTATATTACAGCCAAAGGTGGTGGTGGTTGGAGGGAGAGTGGCCAGCCTATTGAGTTCATCACAGAGGCAGAATTTGTGCCAGGGGCTTCCAAATTCATTGCTCATTCTCATAGCCACAATGTTGCATCTAAGGATTTTCAGACTATGTAAAATCCGCTCCGTGTGTGTTTCATGGATTGGCAGGCACCTTTTGTTCCAGCATCCGCTCACAAACGGATGCGATTTTTGGGGGTGTCATGCAGAAAAATACACAAAATAAAATTCAAAAATACAAAAAATAAAATAATATATTAATAAATTATTATTTATTATAAATTATTAAACATAATATATTTACAAAAATACAAAAATAAATAATTATGGAAGAGCTTTTGTAACAATTTACATAATTTACCTTAGTATGCAACATTTAGCGTATTGTCCCCCATTCCATCCAACTTTTCCTCAATAGAAACATATGTATTTTCCTACGAATAAATATGTGTACATTTTGGGAAAGTAAAAAAAATCTGAAAGTCCACAACTCCGCACAGCCATGGGGGAGGGGGTGTCACTCTGCAGCAGATTCCGCAGGTTGGATTCTTAGAAATCTGAGCTCATTTTAGTCCATTTCAAATTTCTCCGGCATCCATAGTTACATCAGCTCCCTGAAGCTGAGCTTGGGGCACTGACTGACTTTCAGAGGCTCTAGAAGGGCTGAATATGTATATATGCCCAATCAACGAGAAAGCCACATTCAGATAGGGGTGTACGAACCCCACTTACCAGTCCGCTCCGGGATCCGCTGGGGGGGGAGGCGATCCGTCCCTCCCCCCAGAATCCTCCCCGGCCAGTTCTGCTCTACGGCGAGTCTGCGGAACCGCCGACCGGGGCTGTCCGCTGCCGGACTTCCGTCCGCTGCCAGGCTGTGGCCGCAAATGGTGTCCGGCGTAGGGGACACCATTTGCATCCCTGCCCTTTGCTGTGATTGGCTACGTAAATATTTACGTAGCTTATCACGGCAAAGGGCAGGGACGCAAATGGCGTCAGCTATGCCATTTGCATCCCTGCCCTTTGCCGTGATTGGCTACGTAAATATTTACATAGCCAATCACGGCAAAGGGCAGGGACGCAAATGGTGTCCCCTACGCCGGACACCATTTGCGGCCACAGCCTGGCAGCGGACGGCTGTGGAACGAAGAGGACGGACCCGGACTGGCCGGAGCCAGGTAGGGTCCGTCCTGACCTTAGTTCGTGGGGTGGCAGGGGGGAGCAGTCCGTTCCGCCACAGACTCCAGGGGGGGGCGGATTCTAAAGAATCCAGCCTCATTGGAGTCCATGGCAGATTTCTTCGCCATCCCTACATTCAGATGTGTCCATAGGTTCAACTTTTCTCCCAAGCCAGGACACAGGTAACTAATAAAGCCTTCGAAGAAAATTAGCATTTCTGGTACCCAGCACACTGGAAACATTTGTACACAGGCCAGTATAAGAGGCACCTTAGTATGAGATGGCCTACATGAATTTTGTCTTTATAATGTCTCACTTGAAAAAACAATTTCTGCTCAAGGCAAACTTGGAATATGCTACTAAATTATTTTTAAAAGGGAAAAAAGGAAGGCAGTGAACCTTCACAAGGTATACAGTATATATACACATACACACAGAGAGTGGTGAGGTGGTAATAATGACCACACAGATGATGTATGTATGTAATATTAATAGCTTCACATACATCTAGAAAATGGGTGAGTTTGCTTGGCTGGGTTTTTTTCTCATTTTAAATCTGGCTAGACCAGATGTAAGAAAAATACTAATGAAGTGTGTATGGGGGGGGGGGAGGATCAGGAGACTGCTTAGGCCAGGGTTAGACAACCTGATCATAGAATCATAGAATAGTAGGGTTGGAAGGGGCCTACAAGACCATCAAGTCCAACCCCCTGCTCAATGCAGGAGTCCAACTCAAAGCATCCCTGACAGATGGCTCTCCAGCTTCATCTTGAATGCCTCAGTGTGGGCCCACCACCTCCCTAGGTCATTGGTTCCATTGTCATATTGCTCTAACAGTCAGCGAGTTTATTATTATTTATTTCATTTCTATACCAACCAATAGCCGAAGCTCTCTGGGCGGTTCACAAAAATCAGGAGTTTTTCCTGAAGTTCAGCAGAATCTGGCTTCCTGTAAGTTGAGCCCATTATTCCGTGTCCTGCACTCTGGGATGATCGAGAAGAGATCCTGGCCTTCCTCTCTGTGACAACCTTTCAAGTACTTGAAGAGCACTATCCTATCTCCCCTCAGTCTTCTCTTCTCAAGGCTAAACATGCCCAGTTCTTTCCATCTCTCCTCATAGGGCTTCAAGTGCAGCTCTCTATTTCTCCGTAAGCACTTCTTCTTTACTCACTTTGTTCCCTGATAACTTTCTGATCTCCAACTTCTCTCTAAATGCATTTACTCCATCCCCAGCTATCCTGGCTATTCAAGGTCTAGATTACACAGTGGAACTGAATGTTGCAGCACCTGCAAAAGCTCATGTAGATTGCTTCAGCTCAATTTTGCTCTGGATCCCTCAAAGCAGACAGAGCCTGACAGATGGTTCTGATGCCCTCCAGTTGTTTTGAACTACAATTCCCATCACCACAGCCAGTATAGCCAATGGTCAAGGATCATGGGAATGGTCATCCAGAACATCTGGAGGGTGCTGGGCTGCCTACCCTTGGCTTAGTCTGTCACTCAGAGGAGCTGGCCCAGCAGTATCTTGGGAATATATACAGCAAAAACAGCAACCCTTGAAAAACTAGCTAGCCCCAAGTCAGACTTTGACACAGCAGTTGTGTGTGTATTCTGGGTGACACGTTTTTGTCCATGTGTCTGGACTTTAATTAGCCCCAGGACACTTCGGATGCCTTAAATGTCTTTCAGCATTTTCACTAAGCAAATCACACTTCAACTTCAAATGCTAAGTTCTGAGCACCCTCAGAAGACAAGCTATCCCAGCATGCCAGAGGGCTAGGGGGATGAGGATGGCTCAAGGCAATGGCTATGCCTTACTGCAGAGGCTTCTACAGAATTTCAATCAATGCTTTTAAGCTTGGATGAAATGCTTCATATTAAAACCTGTATACACCCTGAATGTGCAGGGATGGTAGCTAGGAATCTAGAGAGGATTTGTTGTGACTGTTCACATGTGTTTCCTGTGAACTCCCTTCCCTTGTCCATCCTCCACCCCTCTACACACACACACACACACACCCAACGTCTCTCTCGTAAGGCTTAGAAGTTATGAATCTAGGCTACTCTCTCCAAACCATTCACACTTTCTTCAATATGTGCAGATGTCAGTGGCTCTCCATGTTTTGGGGGACCTAAGGAAAAGGCATTTGGAACCCTAAAAGGTAGATGAATTAAACTTCTCATGCTGTAAGGGACAGGATGTTGTGTGCCAGACCCAGGAAAGAAAAACATCACATCACTCTTGGGTTGAAAGCCTAACAGAGAGGATGACTTGCATGTTGAGGAAGGGCTTCAGTACAAACTCTGGCCAGTTTTAGGTAGGGATGGGGAAGAAATTAATTCGGTTCACATTTCAGTTCACTTCCCAAACTTACACATGAACCAAACTGCCAACAGACTTTCATATTCACACTTTTCCTAATCTTGCACCACAGTTCCTCAAACAAAAAATAAGAACTTCATGTGCATGTAAGTGAAAAAATGCAGACAAAATGTGGCCAAAAAAGCAGGTCTGTTGGGCTGGAGGCTGTTTTAAGAAAGGCGGGGTAGAAATCGAATAAATAAATAAATTTGGTAGAAAGACAGGGTAGAAAGGTAGGGTAGAAGTCAAATAAATAAATAAACAAATAAAGTATATATAAAATATGGAGAAATGTGCATAAAACTGATTATGAATTTCTGTGCAGAATTCTTTCTTTTTTTTCTTTTACCAAAATCAGAAATGGGACAAAATGAACTTAAGACTGGAAAAAAGAGAAATTGAGCAAAATTGAAATTGACAAATTTGACCTTCAGTGGTGGGTGACTGAATTCGAGGCTGGTACTATCAAGATACATCTGATTTTCTCCCCTCATGTGCATCATATCTTGAGTTCAGGAACATTCAGACTGTGGTCCCTTTCTCTGCTTCTCCCTCCAACCACTGCCGGGTCTTCTTCCATCAAAATCTCTTAAACAAAATTGAGGGTGCTCTCTCTCTCTCACACCCACCCACCCACACTACATTTTTGCAAGTACCCTACACCGACACACTTCTCTTTGAAGGCTACCGCACCCATCCTGTAGAAAGCTAAATTACAACAGCCACAACAAAGAGTCCTGTAGCACATTAGAGGCTAACACATTTGTTATGAAAAAAGCTTCCATGGACTAGAGTCCACTTCATCAGATGCACCAAAAAGTTACTTTGGGCCACAAGACACCAGGCTAATTATGGACCACAATCACGAAGTACAAGGGTAATAAAAACAAGCATTTGTCAAACCACTGGTGCAAACAGTTATAGGCTGCTGCATTCCAGAAAGACAGCAAATGCAAAAATTAACAGGGCTTGGGATGTCGGAGAATCCAGTAGGGGGGGTGGAGCTTGATGAGCTTTCATCGGCTCCGCCCCCCGGGACTCCATTCCGTCTCCCACCAGCTGGCCCAACTCGGTCCATAGCAAGTCACACCAGCTGCTGGATTTTCCAGAACTTTTTAATTTGCGGAAATAGACATTTGCATGATTTGCACAAATGTTGGCCTCAATTTGCATAATCTGCGCAAACTGTGGCCTCAATTTGCACCAAATAAGCAAATTGCACTTGCAATTTGCACAAATGTCTATTTTCACAATTTAAAACCACAACAACAACAACAACAACAACAACAGAAAAAGACCCTAGAATTCAGGGAAAACACATGGCTTGGCTCACAAACGTAAGCTGAGCTGAGCACACCACGGATGTCCAGCGAGCTCAAAAAGGGCTGGATTTCCCAGTGAAGGACATTCCTGAACAGGGAAGCTAGGAGCATCCCTTACTGTAATTAACACACAAAGGAACAAAGTGCATGATGCATGTTACAAAACAGCCCCTCACCCTTTAAAGTTAAAAGCCAATTTGGGAGGGGGCTGCCCACTGTTAGTTTTTCTGCTTCACTTTGCTCCTAGCTGCTTCCCTGCCACCACCATTCATGGTTCCAAACACATCTACTCTAAATGCAGAGGTGGGTGTGATTTAGACCAGAGAAACACTGGAAGAGGAAATGGTTATTTATTTACTGCACTTTTAAACTGCCCAATAATTGAAGTTCTCCGGACAGCATTCAATATATGAAAAACATACCGTACAAACATTAAAAACCAAACAAACAGTGCAGAATAAAACCAAGATAAAACCAGCAGCAAAGAATGAAACCATTACAACATCAAAGCACCAGATTAAAATCAGCAGCAGAACAGATCAGTAAAAACAGTAAAAACAGTTCTTACAATGCCTGGGAGAATAAAAAGGTATTCACCTGCCACTGGAAAGGCCATAGTGTAGGCGCCAGGTGAGCCACTCTGAGGACAGCCTTCCAAAAATGGGGTGCCACCACTGAAAATGCCCTCTCTCTTAGGAAGGAGGTTGACCTTCCCCAGCCACTCCTTCAGTTTGAATGGCCTCCTCCTGAAATGGTTTTTCATCTAAAAAAGGAGGTGGCACCGGACTACGGTTCCACGCATTGGCATAGAACATGTCATTTCACCCATACACGTACACTCCACAGTACTAGACAGCGATAACATTAAGTATTGAAGGCATGAATATCCAGGTGTCTGAAAGTCCCCAGCTTTCGGTTGACCAACAGCCAATGTCTCTGGAGGCCCAGCACTACAGGGGCCAAATCTTGATCACATTTGCAACTAGACTCTTCATTGTTATTAAATCTGTAAGTCAGGCTTCTCCAACCTGGTGCCCTCCAGATATTTTGGATTTCAACTCTCATCAGCCCCAGCCAGCATGTCTAATAGTCAGGAATGCTGGGAGTTGTAGCCCAAAATATGTGGAGGACATCAGGTTGAAGAAGGCTGCTCTAAGCTCTATGTAGCATGGAAATAATACCCCCCCACACCCCACCCCGGCCCTGACAGGAATCCTCCTGTACCTCTAACACCTGCATGGCCAGTGCAAATTAAACTGGTGAAGGTTTCCTTATTGCCACACCTCCACAGCAGAAAAGCTCTACCCTTTGAATGTCCAGGGGCCATGCAGACATGAAAGGCATGTGAACCTTGCTGTGGGGAGGGGGAGCAGATTGGCAGGAGGAGGGAAGAAGGGATCGGTGAACATCCACCTGCTCACTTCAGAAAACGACTGCAAGCATTCCTTTTCAGTACCCACAAAAATGAAAGATCCTTTTGGGAATACTTCAAAAAGGAATGCAGGGGGGGGAAATGATACATACACCCACCCTGAAGGATTGTTTCATGGAAAACTGGGATGAGGGGAACTACCACACCTACAGGAGATCCTCCTGTGCAGGGGAAAGTTTTGGCTCATCCTGGGAAAACTAATACTAGCAGGGAAAAGGCCACCTCACCCACAGGGGTCTCTCTCCCATGAAGGTCGCCTGAGGCCGGGGAGGGATGGCTTTGGTCAACCAGCAGCAGTTTTCCCATGAAAAGCCCGTCAGAGCAGCCCCTGTGCAAACTGATGGAAACATTGACTTCACTGGTTTGCTTCGGGGATGGTTTGACAGGCTGCACCAAGCAGCGGGTATAAGCAAAATCAAGCGGTGGGCCTGCTACACATGGGCTTTGTCCACCTCAATTCTGCACCCAACCATTTGGGACAAGGTATTCTGGAGGTGACGGACTCAACCTTGGGGGAGCTGGGGGTGGCAACAGCTGACAGGAAGCTCTGGCATGGGCTGGTCCATGAAGTCACAAATAGTCGGAAGCGACTGACTGAATAAACAACAAAAAGCCCGCAGAGTCAAGCACCCCTGCTTCAAATTCCTGCCCCATCCCTAGACAAAAAAGGAATTAAAAAAAAAATCCCCACAAAGTTTAACCATGTTAAGGCAGCAGGTAAGCATCCACTTAGAAGCTGGTTCCATTCCAACAGCTCTGGAAATGCAGTTTCTCCCTTCCTTGATGCTGTTAGCGACCAACACATGAACTAAGGAAGATAAAGATGATATTTGTTATGTGAAGCACTCACACAAACGCTTATTCTAGCAGTACCGGTACAGCAGTGGAAGCGTAGTGACATATTTTCTGTCTTACTCATAAATCTGGTACGTAACAAGACGAGGTTGATGCCAAGTGTTTAGCAAACACACAGGCTTGGCAGCGGCAATGTTACTGGAAGGGACGTGTTCCTTGAGAAGTAGCTTTGCCAACTGCTGCTCCTAGGTACACTGCTGAAGCCTTCCAGTATTCTCCTCTGGCTACCCTGGCACCAAGTACAAGAGACAGGAATAAAAAGAATTTGGCCCTATCCCTATACAAGCAAGTGGCATCTGCACTGAAGATGCACATCTGATGAGTTTAAGTTAATCACATGCGACGCTTTTAGTCTGTCTCAAATAACTTGTAGGAACTCTTATCCTCCAACATTTTGTTAGTCAAAATAGGGGTATTATATATTGCCTGTTCTCACACCAGGAACGCTACTGGAGCCCATGCACACATTACACATGGCTGAAGGCTCTTTCTTGCCTGCTGTACATTGCATTCATTTATTCCTGCAACAGCAATGCCCATTAGTGGTTAGTGACCATAACAGTTTCATGAGAAGGTTTAGTACAATGTTTGATACAGAGTGGAACTGGATGTACTTCTTACAGAATAGCTGCAAATCAAAACACATTCAGCGACTGATAGGTGGTTATGGAGAGATGAAAACAGTGCACATTTTGTGTCCATAAGCATGTACTTGCAGTGGAGTCAAGAGGTATTCCCCCTACATTTATTTAACTTCTAGAAATCTTGGAGAGGGGGTCTGAAACCTTTAAAAAATATCTAGTCCATGTGTGCACATACAACAAAACACTTCTGAAGGTGTGTCTTACCCTACACCAGATGTTGGGTAAGCTGTGGCCTTCCAGATGTTGTTGGACTCCACTTCCCATCAGCCGTAGCCAGCCTGGCCAGTGGTAAGGGAGGATGGGAGTACTAGTTCATCCACATCTGGAGGGCAACAGGTTCCCCACAAAACTATTAACATCACCATATTTTAATTTCTCAAGCATCTAAGGTACAACTAAGTGCTGTACAATCTGCCTAGGATGTCTAGCTGTTGCCAGTGAACCTTGTCTCATATCAACCATAAGCTCATGTACCCTTGTTCTCTGACCCAAAGCTGAACCCTCTACTGCAGTGATACCATAAACGTAGGAGGAGGAGGAACAAGCTGGGCATTTGGCAAAAAAGCCAATGACTTCATCCAGTGCATAGTTGGCAGAGTTAAACTATGGAATCTGCTAACACAAGATGTAGTGATGACTGCCAACTTGGATGGCTTTAAAAGGGATTAGACAAATTCATGATGGACAAGGCTATCATTGATTACTAGTCATAATGGTTAGATATTACCTCCATTATTAGAGGCAGTAAACTGTCATGCAGAAGATGGAGCAAATGCATTCTCTGTTGCTCCCGAGGGCAGGACTAGAACCAGAAGGTAGAGATTGCAGGGAAGCAGATTTCAACTTAACATTAGGATAAATTTCCTAACAGTGAGAGCTGTTCAGTAGTGGAACAGATTGCCTCGGGAGGTAGTGGGTTCTCCTTCACTGGAAGTATTTAAGAAGAGGCTGAAGGGCCATTTGTCAGGGATGCTGTAGCTTCATCCTGCAGTGCAGAGTCTACATTGAGCAAGGAGCTGGAGGTACCTTCCAACTCTATGATTCTATATCTCTCCATACCAGTTGCTGGGGGACAAAAGCAGGCAGGTGCTGTCACACTAGTATCCTGCTTGTGGGCTTTCCATAGACATCTGGTCTAATGCTGGACTAGAGAGGCCTTTGGTCTGATCCAGCAGCTATGTCCTTATGTTCAGCACTGAACTGTGCATGAACCCGCATTCTATCACACAATACCAGTTTGTAAGCGGGCCCTTAAAAGAGAGAGAGAGAGAGAGAGAGAGAGAATTGCAGTTTTGATCTCGTAGGGCTTGATTTTAACCCATCTTCCTTCCCTGCTGAGCATTGAGGGATCCAGAGCAACATCCCATGACTGCCACAGCCAGGGTGAACAACGCTGTACCCCAGCAGGACTCACTGTGACTTGGTGGGAGACAGTCTCCCCCTCTTAACCCACTGGTGCTAGACCTGAAATAACACTTGCTCTGAAGCCAGCCAGCAAGAAGCCAGTCAGGGATAATGAGGATGGAAAGCAGCTTGGCAAGGCACTCTTTCTCCCCTTACCATAAGCCCTGGTGCAGAGCACAAAGCCCATCAGAACAGGGGGAAGTGACCCGCATTTCAGGATGGGGCTCAATTTCCTCTCTGCCCAGCAAAATGTACTGGGCATTTACTTAATCTTACAAATTTCCAAGATGACCAGGCAGAATATAAAGGACAGCACTTACCCAAAATTTTAAAAGACAACATTTCATAAACACTTAGGATTCAAAATACATACACCTCTGCTGTAATTATGGCTCACACTTAAAAAGGTAAAGGTGTCCCCAACCAGTCGTGTCCGACTCTAGGGTGCGGTGCTCATCCCCGTTTCTAAGCCGAAGAGCCAGCGCTGTCCGAAGACCCTTCCGTGGTCATGTGGCCGGCATGACTGAACACCGAGGTGCACGGAACGCTGTTACCTTTCCCGCCGAGGCGGTACCTATTTATCTACTTGCAATTTCTTGCTTTTGAACTGCTAGGTTGGCAGAAGCTGGAACTGAAGATGGGAGCTCACTCCATCATGTCCTTAATAAATAGCTACCAACAGCCCACTCGCACTTGCCGAGTTTGTTACCCAAAAGAATCCCACATCTGATGTTCTCTACATCTTGCAATTATACTTGGTCACCTCTTAGGGCTCCAACAGCCACATTGGACAGTACAACCGTACCCCCAGGGCATCCTCAAGATAGTCTTGCAAACTGACATTTAGGTGAATGATTTTTTGCCATCTTCTCTCTCTCTCTCTCTCCCCACACACACACACACTCCACTTAGTTTTCAACAATCTATCTGCAGAAATGCAGGCTGGCTTTAAGCATCCCTGCACTGCTAACACAGTCTCTTAATTGTCAAATACTTCTTTCTAACACCCCAACCCTGCTTTTAAGACAAAACAAATCCAACGTTTTGCAGGAGAAGAAAATATGTCTTATTTTACACAAGCCCTTTAGTCGAATATCTCTGGGCTTCAGTTTAGGAAAGTTTTCAAACTTGTTTTCACAACAGCAAGTGAAAAACATCATCAGGCTGACATTATATGACTTGGGAGCTTAAAAAAGCGATATATGCAACACTACTAAAAGGAGATTGTCTGTTATTAAAGCCACAATCCTATGCATGTTTAGACAAAAAAAGCCCTACAACTCTACTGCAGTAAATGTGCATGACCAGTCAAATAGTGCTACTTTTACTGTGTTGGCTCGGCTGTTGCTTCAGGATAGCTGGGACCTTTCTCATGCTGAAAAAGCATTAGAAACAGGACTGGAGTGTGGAAAGGGAGCAGTCATTGCACCATGGAGACAAATTCAATTTCACAGAAAGGTTTAATTCCTTCCAATAAACTGTGTATGGAAAGAGGTTCTCTACTCCAGAATTTCCCAACCTGGCACTTTCCAGATGTGTTGGACTACAACTCCCATCAACCTCAACACATGACCCTGGGGTGATGGGAATTGTAGGTAGGGATGGACGGACCCACCCCCATCTGGTTTCAGTGGGCTCCTGCTAAAGCGCTATCCCCACTCGAGCCCCCCAGGACCCACATTCAAACCCCCACAAGCTCGCCAAGCCACCTACACTCACCTTGGGGCCCTGAATTCATTTTTATTTTTTTTTTAAAGGGAGGGCTTTAAAGAGGTGCATATTTAAATATGTACAAATTCTGGGAGGGAATCGTTGATATACGCAATATAGAGGCATAAATGACCCAGTTATGCCTCTAATATTGCGTAGATCAGCCTTTCCCAGCCCTAATTTGCACATATTTAAATATGTGCATTTTTAAAGACTTCCTTTTTTCATAAAAGCAAGCTCGGGAAAATGGCGGGCGCTCACAGACAGGTCCAGGTGAGTGCAGGGAACATCTGGGAGAGTGCAAGTGGGGGTGAGCAAGGCCAGAGACTCGGTGGGTGTGGTCTGGGGGGTGCAGGAGGGGGGGAACCCGATGGACCCCCAGATCCGGTTGGTGCCTGTGCCACCCCTAGCTGTAGGTTGGAGAAGGCTTTTGTTATTCAGAAAAGCCCCTGTGGGCACAATCCTATGCATGTTTCGAAAGAAAGCTGGCTGGGGAATCTTGGGGGTTATAGGGCTTTTTTTCTGTCTAAACAAGCATAGGATTGCACCCTTAGGCTGCAATCCTATAAGCATTTACCTGTAAGTGCCATTAGACTCCATGGGCCTTATGTCTGAGCATGAAATGAAAGGAATGACTGAATGGATAGACATTTATTATAGGACTATACTTTTACAGAGCAATCCCATAGGACAGAGTGGTCTGATGGCAAAATCTCTGAGAATCCAAAGCCATGGCGGCAAAGACTAGGCAGAGCGGGAGGAATAACAGAGTCATTTTACCCTCCCATTCCTTTTTCAAAACATTTAGAGTTGGACAGGCCTAGGAGCCCATCCTTACCTGGCAGTGAACAGGGATAGAAATGGAGAGGCTTGTAGATAGGGATGTGTGAATTCACCCCCGTCTGGGTTCTCTGGATGCCCACCCAGCCCCTGCCCCTGCTCTCCAGTCCCTGGACCACACTCAAGCTCCTCCCACACTTGGCAAACAGCCCACACTCACCCCAGCGGACTCGTTGAGCTCCGCGGTTGCCATTTTTTTCAAAAAACAAAATGGCAATCGCGAAAATCCACGTCTTTGTATGTGCAAAAATGCGCATTTTGCGAATGCGCATATTCTCATGTGTGAAATGCACATTTTTGTGAAGGTGCATATTTGTGTGTGTGTAAAAATTTGTATTTTTTGAAAAAAATGCTTTTTTGCACATTCATTAATAGGTGCATTTGCAAAATATGCATTTTCACGTGTGCGCAAATATGCACATTTTTGCGATTGCCATTTTATTTCTCAAAAAATGGCATCCACGAAGCTCGAAGAGGCCACCGGGGTGAGTGCAGGCCATTTGCTGAGCGCAGGCAAGGGGCGAGCAGGGGCAGTGGCTCGGCGAGTGGGGCTCGGGGGTGCAGGCAGGGGCAGTTCTGCTGGACTCCTGGACTGCATCGGGCGCCATGCCATCTCTACCTGTAGATCCCACAGAGTGAGGAGCAGAACCATGCTGCATAGCCCCACCCCCAACTTTGTGCATGTGACATCGCCCCCTCACCAGCCTTCATGCATAGACCACAACCAGCTGGAGGAAGGAGGCCTGCAGATATACCACTCAGTTTTCCGGGCTTTTATAGCAACATAGGGAGTGGCCTTATAGTGAGTCAGACCATCGGTTCTTCTAGCCCAGCACTGTTGATATTGACTGGCAGTGGCTCTCCAGGGTTTCAGGCACGATTCTTTCCTAGCCCTACCTGGAGATGGGGCCTTCTTCTTCCTGAAAGTATGTGCTCTGTCACTGAGCTACAGTCCTTCCTACATTTGTGTTCTGCACACAAACACAGGGGTGGGGGAGACACTATGTCATGCGCTACATTGGGGGTGGGGTTACATGGCATGGCCCTACACCCCATTCGAATGTGGAGGTAAGTGGATAAAATGATGGCCCAACATGGCTACTGCCATTCAATCATTCAGTGAGGCTGCATTCATTTCCTTTCAGCTTTTCATGGCTTAAGTATCCTAATATCAGTTAAGGTGAAGATAACTTGAGCCATCCGATCTGATGTGTCTAAACCAGAGCTGCACAGCCCATTTGTGGGCAGAGAAATTGAGAGGACCATTTCACCGAATTTCTCAGGGAGCGGAAAAAAATTCTAACACTTATTCAGGGGTGGAGTAGGAATGTCAGAGAAATTCGCTGTGGATTCAAATGAGGCTGGATTCTTTGGAATCCAGCCTCAGGAATCCGCAGCGAATCAGGACCACTTACCTCTACTCCAGGAGGACTGGAGGCAGAATGACACTCAGCTGTTTCTTCCAGCCAGAGCCGTTTGCCTCCCCTCTGTCCCTGCCTATAGCCTTTAAAAAAAAAGTCTTTAAAAAAAAAAAGGCGATTGGGAGGATGTGCCCATAGACTTATATGCAAATAGAGTCATGAATCTTGCATATAAGTCTATGTGTCCATAGGCTTATAAGCAAGATTCACCACTCTATTTTGCGTATAAGTCTATGGGCACATCTTGCTGATTGCATGTGCCCATAGACTTATACGCAAAATAGAGCGGTGAATCTTGCGTAAAAACCTATGGACACATAGACTTATATGCAAGATTCATGATTCTATTTGTGTATAAGTCTATGGGCACATCCTCCTGATAGCCTTTTTTTTTAAAGTACTTTTTTTTAAAGGCAGTCGGCAGCAACAGGGAAGAGGCGAATGGCTCTGGCTGGCAGGAGGGAAGGTAAGTGCCCCCAAGCCAGTTCCTCCCCCCCAGAATCCGAGCAGAGTGGAACCACCCTGGAGGATTCTGGGGTAGAGGAACGGATTTCCTCTCCCCCCCACGGATTCCCCACCGGAACAGACGGTGGGGAATCCGTACACTCCTAGGGTGGAGCTCACCATTAGCAGTCACGGTAGCACAGCTTCTTTCTTTTGTTCCTAAGAGATATGTTGGTTGGTTGGTTGGTTGGTTTTTTGCTGCTGCCTCAAGTGGCAGCAGCAGCAGGAACTGTGTTGCCTGGCCACCATTTTGCATCCATGTGGCCTGGCCACCATTCTGCATCCTCCAGAATTTCCCAGACAAAGCATCGTTTTGGGCATGTCACATGGTGTTCTGGGAAATGGCAGCCTGTGCAAAACCATAGCGGAGATCATTCAGAGAAAATTCTGCAAAGCGGCCACGTGGGGAAGGGGATGAGAAAAAGAAAAATCTCAAACATTTTCTCAGAAAAATGTCTTCTGAGAAAATTCTGCTCAGATCTATAAAAACAGAGTAGGTTGTGCTTCCCTCTCTTTTGGTGAATGCTGATGTATAGAGAGTGGTTAAACTATTCCACATTAATGTGATTATAAATATATGGAATCAAGGGTGGCAGCTATTCCAGATTAATTAATCTGCAGTGTTTCTTAAAGCACCAAAGAGATTGTGAATTTCTATAGGGGGAGGTAGTGGTGGTTGGAAGCAGCAGTGAGAGCTATTAGGTTCAACTATAGCTGTCAACACAGCGCCATTAATTCAATGTAGATTCTCCCCCCCACCCCGAACCATGATCTGATATTCTTAAGTCTCACATGTAGCATTCAGGATGACAGCAGCTTACTCCAAACTACGGGTCCCAGACTGAGACCCCCTGACCATGCTTAGAGCCACCCTGGGTGTTCCAGAGTAAGATTAATTCAGTAACACCAGGCTCTCGATATTAATTGTCTCTCTGCAAAGCAAAACCTCCTTGCGCTTACATCTTTAGGTAGCAGTAAATGATAAATAATGAATCTGATTGCATACCATAATATAAAGGAATTAATAAATTATGTACACCACCAGGCTCACACTGCATCTGCCAGGGCCTCATAATGTGATTTAACAGATAACACACCCTGTTTACTACTTAAAAGGTTTATCAAATTCTGAAGCTACATTCAATTATGCATTATGCATTTGCAAGAATGCATACTCTCAGATAGTTCGTCCATTTGAATCAGTCAGTCGTATCTGCTCTTACAATGTCCCTCTGGATTCTTATTCCAGGCCACTGGACTATTCCCAGAGGAACTAAAATCTAACACGCTTTTGAAGAAGAGCTAGTGGCACTCTGCGGCAGTTCCAAAACTCCACCAAGTCAAGGAGAGAGAGGTCAGCTGCCAGCCAGCCAGGGGGCCTGCATAAAACCCACATAACAGGCACTTAGTTGAAGTTATTTGGCCTGGTCAGAACCATGTAAAGGCAGCACTGCCAGGCCTCCATGAATATAACCTGGAGAAGAGAAGATTAAGGAGTAACATGACAGAGGTCTGTAATGTACGCAACATTACTGAGGCTTTACAGTGCCATTTGCATAAATGGTTATTTACGAAAAAGCCCAAGCTGCCATTTTTATGCAAAATGGTGGCTGGCGAGGGAGTGGGCGGCTGCATGCTGGCCTGACTCAGCACGTGCTGGGTCAGGCAAGCGAGGGGATCCATGGAATGGCATCCAGGGGACTGAGCCAGTGAGAAATCGCTGAGCTTTGAGCCCCAACCAGACGCCCCCACCATCCCTATACACAGGTGAAGACTTTGTTTGCGCCATGGAAGTTACTCATGGGATTGCACAGCTCATTGTACACTTTGTACCTGGCTAGGAGCATATCTTGCTGCTTCCACTCCAGGGTCCCCATACAGCCCAAATGCACCATTTTTAATCTGGAACAAATCCTGTTTCACCACTCTCTGAAGATCATAAAATGTTTCCCTGATTTGATTGAATCCTCTCATTGTGATCTCAAGGCTGCTTCTCACATAACTTCTTAAAGCTTGGGTATGTGCTCATATTTGTAAATATGAGAACATTACTACATTCAGGTCAGCCTCAGAAAAAGAAAATGGCACTTTTAGAACTGCCCTTCAGACACGGCTCTTTATTCTCTGGATCTTCACTGAGAGGAAAACCCTTGCACCCAAATCCCCACATTTCCCCTGCATGACCAGGCCAGGGATGGGGCCAGGGCTCAGAACGGGATTGATGCCATTTCAAGCTGGGTCCATCACCAATCCTTTGAGCTGCACTGAGCTCAAAGTATGACTTGCTCCCCACCACATCTGCTTCCCCTGTCCTCCCTACCAGTCCCCTTCTTCCAGAAGTGAAAAAGAAAAGTCCTTACCTTGAGGTAGACAGAGGGGGGCAAGAGGCAGCCTAGGGCAGGGGAGATTCTTCAGAGTTCCTCCTCAGTGGCAAATCACACACTGTGTTACTTCCTGCCAGATCATAGCATTTGACTACAAGCCATATGATCCTCAGAAGGATAGGATGTACAGAGCATGCCATTTACTGCTGAAGAGAGGCCTATGGGGACTCTTCTGGCCTGCTCTCCTGCCTTCCACTGCTTGTTACCCTTCCGCAAGTTGAGGAGGTGCCCCCCCCCTTGGGAAAGGGGGGCTGGCATTGAAGGCAGGGGAATGGTGGGGAGGCTTGGATAAGACAGGGAAACTGGGCAGCTTGAGCAACTGAGTTGAACAATCAAAAGGGCCCAATTAATTTTTAGCGATAGCTAGGAGTGTACAGATTCCCCACCATCTGTTCCGGTGGGGAATCTGGGGGGGGGGGAAGAGGTGATCCGTTCCTCCCCCTGGAATCCTCTGGAGCAGCTCTGCTCTGTGAGGATTCCGGGGGGGGGGAACTGGCTTGGGGGCCACTTACCTACCCTCCTGCCAGCCAGAGCTGTTCGCCTCCTCCCTGTCTCTGCCAATTGCCATGTCTTTTCTTTAAAAAAAAAGAAAGAAGGCGATTGGCAGGATGTGCCCATAGACTTAGACGCAAATAGAGTCATGAATCTTGCGTCTAAGTCTATGTGTCCATAGGCTTATACGCAAGATTCACGGCTCTATTTTGCGTATAAGTCTATGGGCATATCCTGCTGATCGCCTTAAAAAAAAAAAGATGACAACAAAAAGACATGGAGATCGGCAGGGACAGGGAGGAGGAGAACGGCTCTGACTGGCAAGAAGCAGCTGAATGCCGTTCCGCCTCCAGGAATGGAGGTAAGTGGTCCTGATCTGCTGTGGATTCCTGAGGCCGGATTCCAAAGAATCCAGCCTCATTTGAATCTGTAGCAGATTTCTCTGACATCCCTAGCAACAGCCATCACTGGGAAAGATGGTTCTTTTTTCACTTAATGGAGTTCCGTGGCATGTATGATTCACTTTGTGTCTGTGAGCCGAGCACCAGACTGTTCCCCACACTTCAGGAACTTTTCTGCACTTTTTTGAAGGTTCTGCAATTTGCACAAATTGTGGCTGAATTTGCACAAATTACAGCCAACTTTGTGGAAATTACTTAAATTTACCCATAATTTGCACAAATTGCTCAAAAATTGTGCAATTTTCCTGGAAAATCTGTAAGCTAGGCCAACTCACTGCAGATCAAACCAGGTACCACAGAAGGAACCAAAATAAAGTCCGGTGGGCTGAGCCTAGGAAAACTCAGCAAACTCCACCCCCAAATGAATTTCTCCAACCTCCCTATTAATTTTCAGGACAAGCAAGAGGGTGCTTGCCCATCTTCACTTCAAGTTGAGATGTGATGTGCCAGTGTAAGATATTTCGCACACAATCTAATGGGACACTGTTCTGCACATGCCCTACTGAAATGAGACACAGCGACAGAGGAGCCAATAAAGTATGTCCCATATACTCTGCCATGTCTAAGAGGTTGGGGAACTAAGGGGTTGGGGAAGCTCACTTATTTATTTACAATATTCATATACTGCTCCATCTCAAAGTTTTTAGAGCAGTGAACAACAAGATAAAACAATAAAACCTCATAATTAAAACAATTAAAGCATTTTAAAAGAACAGATTGTAAACTTAATAAACCACAGCTGGTTACTCAGGGAGGGCCTCTCAATAATGTCTTCAGGAGGCACCAAAAACAACTCAATGTTGGGGCCTGCCTGACCTCCAAAGGCAGGGCATTCCACAGGAAGGGGGCCACGACAATGAAGGCTCTTTTCCTGGTGGACTCCAGCCAGGCATGAGGCCATGAGGAACCACCAGGGACATGTCCTCCAATGACCTCACTGCCTGGGCAGGTTGGTAAAGAAGAAGGCACTCTCTCAGGTATCCTGGTCCCAAGTTGTTTATGGATTTGTACACTAGTACTAAAATAATACCTTAAACCTGGCCCAGTAGTGAATAGGCAGCCAGTGCAGTTCCCTCAGCAAAGGAGTTGCATGCTGAAAAGGGGTAGCTCCTGACAACAGCTGAGCTGCTGCGTTCTGCACTACCTCCAGCTTCCGGAGTAGCCTCAAGGGCAGCCCCACATAGAACGCATTGCAGTAATCCAGTCTTGAGGTTACTAATGCCTGCACCACTTTATCCAAGCTATCCCTGTCCAGGAGAGGCCACACCTGGTGAACCAGCCGAAGCTGGTAAAAGGCACTCCGAGCTGCTGCTGCCAATTGAGCCTCCAGCGACAGTGATAGATCTAGAAGTACCACCAGTCTACAAACCTGATCTTTCAGGGGGTGTGCAATACCAGAAGGGGCAATGAGCCTATCTCCCGTACCTGGGAACCACTCACCCACAGGGCTTCCGTCTTGCCAGGATTCAGCTTCAGTTTATTGGCCCTCGTCCAACCCATTACAAAGTCTAGGCACTGATCCAGGACTTGCACAGCCTCTCCTGATACAGACGTTACAGGAAGATAATGCTGTGTGTCATCAGCATACTGATGGCATTTAGCTCCAAATCCCCTAATGACCGCTCCCAGCAGCTTCCCAGGTTACTGGAAGAGAAGGAAAAGGCAGCTGGCATGAGGCCTTCTATGCAGGGCTTCAGGCCTAGAGCACCCAAGGTCTGTCTCATAAGATCTGACTTTTACCTCAGATCTCATGACATTTGGGAATAAGCAGCAAGAACCAGGTTTGGTTCCTATCTTCGCCCAACTAAGAGTATAGGCAAGCAAGAAAAAACAAGAAAAGTAGGGGGAGGGACCCAACTCAGACCTAGAAAGAATATGTCCAGGGCTCCTCTAGCCTCTACTCTATTTCAGTGGAAAGGACAGTGGTATAATTTAACATATTAATTATGATAATAGCCTGCACAAGCCTAATATATGTCAAAGTCTCCTCATCCTAAATTGAAAACTGACATTTTTACTTCATGAATATTGCTTCGCCAGTGACATTTATTGCATGTCCCCCCAATCCCACAGTCTTGAATGTCAGGTCAATGGAGGTACATTTGCTTTGGTTCCCCATTTACTTACAGCTTTGAAGGAGTGTCTGTCCCTATTAATTACTATGCAAAATGCGATCGCACCATGCTAACTACAGGCAGTGCAGGATTTGATTAAAAACATCGCCCTGTTAAGTAGAGTTGTGTTTTAGCTTCTTGAGGGAGGGGAGGGGTGCTGTAACTCAGTGCTGGAGCATCTTCTTTGCATGCAAAAGGTCCCAGGTTCAATTCCTGGCATATCCAAGGAGGGCTAGGAAAGGATCCTGCCTGAAACCCTGGAGAGCTGCTGCCAGTCAGCGTCAACAGTACTGGGCTAGATGAACCAATGGTCTGACTCCATCTAAGGCAGCTTCCCAGGTTTCTTTCCCTGCCTGTCCCTTTTCATTTCGTTATTCACACACACACACACACACACACGCTCCACTGACAGGATTAAAATTGCTGATATATACAAAATTAATGCAACATGTTTTCTCCATGGCACATACAACAGGGCTCTCTTTGGCTTCCTACAGCTCACTGCACGGCTATGTTCCCCTGAGCACATTTCCCTAAATAATATCACTAGCAAGACTTTACTAGAGAAACTATGGCAATTAAGAAATAGAAGCACTTCGGGATTAATAGGATTATTTCGAGCTGCCTTTTACTAAGTGAGGCCAATAGTCCTCCTAGCCCAGTGCAGCTGTAACTGGCCAACACTCCACAGGAACTCACACAGTGGGCTTTCTAGCATTTCCCCCGGAAGTGAATGAGCATGTAAATTGCTAATGTGGGTGATCTAAGATGTGTGGGTCAATGGTGACTGGGGCGTGGGGGGAGGACAAGTTTTTGCAGGCCCACTGTCCACAGTTGTGCCAAAGGTCACGGCCCCAGGTCTGAAGGCTCGGACTCAGAGCCAACAAGACCCCACTCCAGAAAGGGCTTCCAGCAACCCTAATGCATCCCCCAGATCCAAGGACTCGGCCCCCCCATCAAGCTCAGCCACCAAGAATGGCTCTCCCAAAGTCTCTTGTGTCCCTCAGCCATGAAGAAGCTTAAGACTACAGAAATGACCATGGGCATCCAATAACCAGTGGGAGGTTCAGCTTCTCAGGGATCTGCGCTGATTGGCCTACTTAAGCCCTTGGTTGGTGCCAGTCCTTTGTTGGAACAACAGTTCCATCCATACAGTACTATCCCAGCCTAGCAGCTCCTGCAGAGCGTTGTCCAAAGTGCTATTAGTCTCTGCCTTGCTATGCTCTTCTTCACCCAACACAACTACTGACCCACAAAGACCCTTACCTTGCCAATCATAGCTTTATTATTCCAAAGCCTGCTCGAGCATCTGATTGACAAGCTGCTTTCCCTGGGGCCCAACCCTAGCCAGGACATCTACAACAGCAGAAAGAGCACAGCAACTTGCTGAGAATCATCACCTGCCTTTTACATGGGTTGCATGCAGAAAGGCCCAACTTCAGTTCCAGGCATCTTAAGAATCTCAGGTAGCAAGGCTCAACAAACCCTCTGACTTAGACCTTGGGCAGTGGCTGCCAGAGTACAAAATACTAGGCAAGATGGACCAATGATCAGTAGGGATGGGGGAGAATTTAGTCCAGTTCACTTCTTATTGAAAGCTTGCCTGGGAAGTTTGGGATGAATGGAAAAATGAGAAGCTGAGAGAAACCAAAATTGACAGATTCATCCATCCCTAATCAGTTTAAGGTAGGGATGTCGCAGAAATCCAGGAGGGGGGGAGGATGTCTGGCAGACATCCACCTGCTCAGCCCCCCAGATGCCAGTCCATGGACCCCTAAGGTTGCCCGACTTGGCGTGCACCGAGTTGGGCAGGCTTGTAGCATCCCGCCGCCCCACGAGATGCCATTTTGTGGAAAATCACGGGTAAGCTATATACATAAATCACGATTGTGCCCATAATGGCGGCCATAAATACTGCCATTTATGCAACATTGCAGGTGTAAATGGCCTAATTAGACCACTTACACCTGCAACATTGCGTAAATGGCACTATTTATGGCTCTATTATGCACAAAATTGTGATTTACATGTATAGCTTACCCGCAATTTTCTGCAAAATAGCCGCTCATGGGGTGGTGGGACGCCACATGCCACTTGCTGGGTGCCCGTGGACCATCCAGTGGTTTGCCCTGTGTGCTGAATAGGTTCAAGGTGGCCAGTGGGGTGCGAAGTGACGGCAGGTGAGTTTGGCCATCCCAGTTTAAGGCAGCTTTTTTCAAGGGATGGGAGAATGAGCGATGTTCAAGCTTATTCAGGTTCTTCATTTTCTATCTTGATGCTCATCTTGCCTTGTTCTTGTTCCTGAACTTCTTCAAATAGGAAAAGTGTGCATTTTTGAACATGAAATATGTGCACTTTTCCAAGCCCGCACCGAAATGTGCTTTTCCTCCATAGGCTAAAGCATGAAATTGCAATTTGGGGGGAATGCATATTTTCAGAAGTGCACCCTTGCACAAATGCACCCTTTCAAATATGAATCCAAGTTTGGGAAATTGCAACGATTTCCTGAGAATTGTGCTCTGGCTTGCATTCACATTTGAGGGTGTGAACAGGACATGTTGGCATGATTTGTGAACATGGAATTCTTGTACATTCCTACTTTTACACTTACTTTTTTTAAGCTTTATCTTAGGTCTTGGAAAAATACCCCCCAAGCATTGGCCTGTACCCCCTCCCCATATGAAACATAAATTTGATCTTGTGTTTATCAGAAGAAGAAAAAACATTGTTTATGGTCTTCCAGTTCCTTACTGGAACAGTAGAAGCAATCCTGGATCAGGGAGTAGAAATCCTTACCTCCTACCTTAAGCTACTGAGTCATGAACTCCAGCACCTGTATCTTGACGCAATTTCCTCAGAATTCTCCTATACGAGCACTGAACACCCCTGGCTCTGCCTAGCCCATAAAGTACGTTATTATCAAGCCCTTCAGTAGTATGGTTCTATTAAGAAAAATGACCAGGGAAGTTCATCTGGCAGTTGAAAGAGGAGTCCAAGAAGAAGAAGCTGGAGAAGGATTTCTTATGGTTTTGCCTACATATTCTCAGAAGTTGAAGACGAAATAAAATTAACATCACTAGAATTTAGCGAGTGCAGCTCCATGTCGGGAGAAACACCAGATGTGAAGTGTAATTACTCCCCCCACACACACCAACTCTGTTCATGTTTTACAAACCAAGACTGACACTTGAACAAAGATCCTAAAAAAAGCAAGCAGGAGCTATGCAAATAACAAGCGGTTTTGTTTTATTGCTGTCGCCTGTTCAGATACTCAGCTTATAAAGCAAAATGAAGCAGAGAGATGGGGGTGGAAATCAGACGTGATCTCGGAGAAGAGAAAGGAATAGGTGCTGCTGTATTCTTGCCAGCTTCCTCCTTTTCAGAGTCATGCCTGCCAGAGAATAAATAGCAACACCATGCATGTAACAGTTGGCTTTGCCTACGCAGATCTTAAGTGCTTTACAAAGAGAACCAGAGATATGAAATCAAGTGACTTGGACCACTACAGCCTAACCGGCAGCATGGGTGCTGCAAGTGGCACAGTCAATAGATGTTTGGGGCTAACCTGGAAGGCCTGGCACCAGCGTGCAGCATCCTCAGGCAGATGCTGGGGCGCCAGCACCTTTGGCAAGGTCTGCGAGTGGCTCCTGCTCTGGGTCCCCTCTTTAAAGAAATTTGTGCACCAGGTAGCCGGATCCGGGAGCTGCCAATTTAATGTCCCACAATGCCCCAGAGCAGCACTACATCAGAGGCATTGTGGGAAATCTAAATGGCAGCTACAATGAAGTGCTGCTGCTACCACAAGATAATTCCACTAGGGGAGGTCACTGACCAACGAGGTGGCCTACCAGAGGGCTCTTTGCTGAGGGCCCCCTCAAACTTGGAGGTGGCCCTGACACCTAGACAGGAGACAGAGGGCTTGTGGGCCTGGCAATAGCACACTGCGAAGTCTATACTTGTGCTTGCCCTTGCCTCTGCATGCCTGCTTTCCATTGACCAGCTCAGAATACTAGAAACAAAGCCACCCCAAGGTAGGGATGTTGCGGGTGCCCGACTGGGTCCAGTAGTCTGTCAGACACCCCCCCACTCCCCCCCCCAAACCAGCTCAGCGAGCTGCCACCCCTGCCCACCAAGTCACTGGGACTTAGCGGACCCATCTGCTCGCGCCCAACAGCTGCCCATCCTCTATGCGAGCTGCCATTTTTACAGAAGATTGGGGCTCTAGATTTCTGTATATCCAACGTTGTAAAAATGGAGGCCGTAAAGGCCCGTTTCTGCCCTTTTCATATATCTAATGTTGCAGGCAAGTAGCAACGGCAGCTCCCAAGCGCCCAATGAGCATGGAACTCACGTGAGTCCATCCACCCCTACCCGAAGACATGTAGGCATGCTCGTATATGAACTATAGTGTGCAGCAGAGTGGGCTCTTAACATATTCTGGGTTTCATTTATGGCATACCTGCCAAAAGGTTGCCCATTACTGTCAACATGCCCTTTCCAGCACAGCGCAGCAAGCTTGACAGATCTACATTCACACCGCCATTCATCACACACATGTCCCTTGAACGTTCTTAGGAATAAACATTTCCTGCCACAAAATACAAGGTGTATTATTATTATTATTATTATTATTATTATTATTCAGACACAAGTCAACTCATTTTTGCCAGTTGTGACACTGTTTGTGCAGGAGCTGCTTGATAAAGTGCTGTATATCAAAGAGAGTCTATCCAGAGTTAAAAGCATGAGTCACTACTACTACAGCCTGAAGTGAAAGAGCAGCTATGCCCGGCTGAGAGCTATAAGTAACTGATCCCTATTCTCTATGGATCTTGGCACAAAAGGATTCATATAATGATATGTAAAATCGTATCTGCAAATGTTATTTCAAACTCTTCATTTTCGACAGGGCCAGCATGCCCTGTAGTGTAACAGTAATCACTTCAGCTCTCCATCCCCTACGCCTGCTGTTTCTGCCTGGATATTTACCTGGATCTAGTAGAAAGAAGGGGGAGTGAGCATGTCTTCATTGCTTGGCAACTGGAGTGTGCTCACCCCCATCACAATAGGTAGGTGGCCAGCTGAAGCAAGAGCAGCATGTGAGGAGCAATAAAAAGGGGCAGAGTGAAAGCTCCACATGTCTCTCAATGGGATAGAATCAGACAGCAGTCAGTCATGATGACTCTAGAGTGGGGATGGCCAACTTGTGGCCCTCCAGATGTGTTGGCCAAAAACTCCCATCAGCTCTACTCACCATAGCCAATGGTGAGGAATGACAGATGTTGTAGGCCAAAGCACCTGGAGGGTCACAAATTCCCCACCCTTGCTCTAGAGAAAGGAGAGAAAACAGTAAGGCTGAGGGAGAATTTTGCTTGGTTCACAATTTAATGCGAACTTACCTTATCACATTTTCATATAAACCCGAACGCAGACACACTTGAAAATCTGCACTTTCCCCAAACACTGTGAGTAGGTCCATCAATTAAAATGCACACCAAAATGAGTACATTAGGGAAAAATGTGCACAAAATGAGCATATTACAGGAAACTGCACACAAAATCACTGAATACTATGGGGAGAATGCCTACATTTAGACAAGTGAGCACAAAATGCACATATAACTATAGGGATAGAAGGGGCAGGCATATACAGCATGCAGGCTGGTTTTGAGGCTAAAATGGGGAAGAAGAGGATCATGTAAGCCACCGTGGGTTCCTTGGAGAAAAAAAGGCAGGATGTAAATTTAATAATAACTTTTTCAAAAACCAGGGGAGAGGCAGTAATACCCCCTTGCCCCCCTGAGTGGATGCCTCACGCATTTACACATCTGCTCATAGCATCACACAATCTCTGTGTATATGTTTGAGACTGTAATATAGTAACTGCTGCATTGTACCACCTTAACCCTTTGGAAGTTGTCCCAGAAGCCTATATCCAAAAAATAAAAATAAAAATGGGAAGGCACCAAATGCAAGAAGAAAAAAGGGGCAGGAGAAAATTTCACAGGGCACAGAAATAGGTTCACTACCTGTAAGACAGCCAGTGTGGCAAAACAGTTAGAGTGCTGCACTGGGAGTCAGGATAACCAGGTTCTATTCCCCACTCAGCCAGGAAGCTCGCTGGGTAGCTTTGGGCCAGTCACTGCCTCTCAAACAGGGTTTTTGTGAGGATGAAAAATGGAGAGGAGGAGGACCATATAAGCCACCTTGGGATCCTTGCAAGAGGAAAAAAGGCAGGATATTAATGTGGTGGTGGTGGTGGTGGTGGTGGTGGTGGTGGTGATGGAAGAAACATGCACACAGAAATGTATGCGTATTTCACATTGACTTTTAATTACAAAATTCACAAATTGCAGTAGAAACAGGGTAGACCAAATCTAACTGTGGAAATCTGACAAGTTGAGTGAAAGTGCACTTGAAAGAACTGCCCATGCCTAGAATACAGAGAGGTAGCAGGACGCGATTGGGTGGCAGACAACAGAGGCAGCATGCCAACCCCTGGGTGAAGAGGTGGAAGAAGACCAAAAAATCAATGTGGTCAAGCTACAGAAACAGGTCCCTATCTTGGGTGCCCATATGTCCTGCTCCTTGGAATAATAGCTATATTAAAAAAAAAAAAAACCTCTTTTACAGAGGAATCCTGTCATCCCTAGACATTGTCTGAGAGGCCATAGGATACAGGGGATTTACACCTCCAAGGCTGTAGATAGAGTTATGATGGGGGGGGGGAGAGAATCCCCATGCAATACCCCCCACCCACCCGAGCCACCACAGAAAGCTCAGTGGTGTTCCCCTCCCCTGAGGTCAGTCAAGAGGAGAAAAACTGAGCATTGGGGGAGCAGGACAGTGGATGGAGAAGAGGGAGGAGATGGATCCAGACGACTCTCAGTTCCCATCCACGCCTACAGCCAGGTAGGTGAGCTAGATGGCTCAGAGGCCCATCTAGCCCCAAATGCAAAAACAGAGTACAAAAAGGTTGCAAAAGCCTCTGCTGCTTCTCCCATCCTGCCTAGCTCTTGCCGGTAGGTTTGCACCCTTAATCAGAGGTTAATCATTTCTCTCAGCTTGCAAGTTCCATTTTACACAGAGAAAAATGTAACAACCCACAATCTCAATCAAGGGGCAGCGATGGCTGAAACACCTGGCGTCCCTCCTTTTATACAGTCAGAGCCAGAAGTGGTTGTTTCAGCATGACACTCATAAGACGGTAACCCCTGGATCTCGATAGTAAATAAACATTGAATATTTATAAGCACTTTTATGTATTATTAGTAAACCTTGGATGTAAACTCAAATTGATCCATCTTGCCTCATTCTGATGGAAGAGCCCTGTGAAATGCTGGCACTCAGTTGGTTTAAGAAAGGGTGTCATCTCACCACATCTGTGCTTCTTTATCTCTGGGAGGAGCTGTGCCAATAAAACTACATCCTTAACTAACACTCTTGAAATACAGAACCTTCTTAGCATCCCTGATGCAGGTCGGATATATTCAATCCACTAGATGGCAGGAGTGCACCTTTACAGAGCCTAGAGACTGAACAGGCTTCAACAAATTGCATGTTTTGGGGTCTCTTTCTCCCAACTCCTTTCTCATGGTGTGTTGCCCCGGCCATGGGCGTTGAACTCTTAGGTTAGAAGTGCCAAGATAGTGATACATCAGACTCAAAGGTTTGCTTACAATAAGACTTTACTGAGTAACTTACAGCACACAGGCGTACCCAATGGTTGGATCAGACAGCTTCTCTGAACCCCAAGCCATTGGGTACAATGGGTCTTATACTCTACAGGTTAGCAATAAGCAGCGTTTCAGCAGCACACGCGCCAGTGTTCATTCACCGCATCACCTAACAGCCCTTGGTTCCCAAGCATACCCACCTGAAGCTTTAAGATAAACAAACTCTGCTTCTCAGGCTCATCAGGGATAAGACATTCTCCTCAATAGCGAGGAATGTTCTTGGAGCTGCTTCACCCTTTTGACTCATCTGGCTACATCAGGAGGCTGGTTAGGGGAAAACAGCAGCCCTCTGACCAAAGGCAGAGAGCATTATGGATCTAAGCCACTCTGCAACTACTAATAGTTTGGTTCAGGTCTGGGGCCTTACACATGGCTACTATGCAGACCCAACAAGTCAGTTCCCATGATGGATGGTGACTGTTTTTTCACGAATAGGAGTTACCCAATAACACAAAATGCCTAACATTTAAGCCTAAAATGTAATCACAGAACAGAGGGCTCATTCACATGTACTTCGACTGAGTCCATAGTAGACAGAGGACCAGACTGGATGATAATGGTTTCCCCCAGGCTGGCCTAACCTGTGGAGGGGTGCGTGCAGCTCCTCTCTGCCTATTGGAGGTACCCAGTGTCACTCCCTATACATGTGGCAATGGAATGCCTAAATGTTGCCTGTGCATGCACAACTCAGTGTATACAGCTAATTTCCTAATTAAATCAGGAAAGTAACCACGTGATTTTATGGGGCCATCTAACCTGGTCCCATAAAAATATCACATGAAAGCCAGCTGCTGCTCAGTTCACCCTGGATTGGCTATTTACATCCACAACAACGGTTGCAGATGATCTCAGTGGGCACCAGACAGCTGAGGCTGGGTTTTAAACACCCTTTACAGCCCATGGCGGCATGGGGAACTTTCAGACTCAACTGACCACAAACTAAGGTTTGATGAATCTGTTCAATTCAGTTCCACTCAGTTTCTCATTTTTCCAACATTATTTTGTTCCATCCCATTTCTGCATCTGTATGAATATATTTTTAAAGTCTTCATGAAAATTTGCATATATTTTCATGCATGTTTCTTCTTAATATACTCATTTTGGTATGCACTTTCCCCCAAATACCAGTTTTTGCAAGTGGTTTCCCCTAATATAATGTGTTTTTGTGTGCACTTTCCCCCAATATACACATTTTTGTGTGCCTTTTTTAATTTGCAAACTGCATCTCAACATTTTGGAAAGTGTAAATATTGCCATATGAATGTATTCTGGTTCATGTGTAGGTCTGGGAAATGCACACTTTGTAAGTTTGTATTAAAATGTGAACCCAACAAATTTCTCACCCATCCCTACCAAATACTGCAACTACCAAAAAGATTGCACCACAAAGCCCCAAATCACAGCAATGTCCACAATCTATGAGGTTCTGAAATGTACAGTGGTGATCTCAGAAGTGAATGTGGCCACATATCAATGAATGGCTCTTCTGATTGAAAAAATAAGTCCAAGGCAAGCCAACTCTGGGCTAGTTCACAAATGCAAACATTGCAACTGGGTACTTGGCTGCATCGTCACTTGGAGAAATATCTGTGTGAAGCACCTGGCTTCTATGTTTTGTGAATGTAGTTATATATATTTTCTAGCCAACACAATCACAGAATCTCATTAGATAACAAGTTTTGCAAGCAAAAGATCCCAGGTTCTGTTGCTGGATGCTGTTGCGCTCATGTCCTGCTTGTGGGTTTCCCGTTCACAGCTGATTGGCCACTATGTGAACAGAATGCTGAACTAGATGGGCCCTTGGTCTGATCCAGCATGGCTCTTCTTATATGCTTATGTCCACCCCTTGGCAAATCTTTAATTAATAGCATCAGGTGGCAGAGCTGGGAGAGTATAGCCAGTACTGTCCTAGATGGACCAATGATCTGACCATGTAAAGAAGCAACTTCATGTGGTCAAAACTATCACCATCTCCATGTATCATGAGGCTCATGCTCATGTTTTTCCATGTAATACAGCATCTGTGTGAACAACTCAAGCTGAGATAGCATGTTTGAAGTGGCCCAAGAATGTCTGAATCTTAACTGGCCAGCAGCATTAAACGTGGGTGCTGATGGTGAACTGATCTTTGGTACTCTCTTGTTCCAAAGGGAAGAAAACAGAATGTGGCCAGTTGTGAAATAAATTACAGGTGAATTACAGGTGCCATGTCAGGATTCTCCCAGATGGGGAACTTGTGGGTGAAAAGTTCACCTGCCTGTCCTTTTTACATTACTGTAAATTTTTCTTGAAAGCACATGGAAGTAATAGGCAGTGATCAATTTGTGACTCAGGCTGCACACCTAAGCACTTGGGAGTAAGTCTCACTGAGATTAATGGGGCTTACTTCTGAGCAAACATGGACAGGATCGGGCTTCCCGTCAGATCCCTGCAGATTTCAAGATACCCCTGTCTCCCTATAATTTCTAAATTACATCAACTATCAGTGCCCTTTGTTCAAATTAGAAGAACTGCCACCCTGGCCAATATGAATGATCTACAGCCAGAGGAAGCATGCAAAGATTTGGCTGCTCTTTGGGGAGCTCAATAATCCTTCCAACTGAGCTGGAAGAAAAGTGCTTCATTAAAATAATCCCGTTTCCCAATGCAGGACCAAGAATTCTCCTCTCCCTTTCCTATTAATTTATTACTAATATTTATTCCTCCATGAAAGAGAAATTGCTACTTACTGTTTGTTTATTTTTAGTATGTGTATGTGGGGGTTAATGCTACAGTATTTAAAATGCTGCTGCTGCAAGAGTAAATATCACCTCTGGCATATTTGTCCTGGAAGAAAAGAGTGCGATTTGGAATACCTAATTGAAATGTGCTAGAGGAGATAAGGCCGGCTGCAGAGACTGACATTTAAAAGCAAGAGACACCAAACAAGACATGAAATATCACTGTTGCTGCCTCAAAGCAGAAAGCCACTTTCACAAGACTGAAGCATTCTCGCCCATCAGCTCCCTCTCTGCCTTGACACTCTGACAGGCAGGCCCTGCAATTAACCCCTTCCCTGAGCCAATGGGAGTGCTTTCCATGTAAAAGGGATTGGTTCCTCCTGCGCTCAGCTTCCCCAGATCCAATCCCAGCAGGTCTTTCATCACCATAAGCCTGGCAATTCATTTGGATGTTACATTACTCTTGTTGCTGAATTTATGAAGAGCCCACACAAACACACGCACATCACTTCAAATGTCATTGCAGAGCAACACTGCCATATTAGCTCAGGGAGAAATGGAAAATTGCTCTCCTGGACCCCACCTGCTATTTCTGCTTGCTCAAAGTTTGAAACAGGACCAAAAGCATCAATCAATTGATCCCATTAGTGGGAATGGGTGAACCTGACAAGTTCATTTTCAGGCTGTTTGTAGGATTTCAACAGATAAAATAATTCTGCCCAATTCCCACACTGATTTGTGAACTTATTGCTTTTTCTTGTTTGTTTTTAATCTGCATGAAAATGCGTACATGTTTTCACATGCATTTCTTCATATATTTGCATTTTTGTGCACAATTTTCCAAAAGCACATTTTTAAAATGTACACATTTCTCCTCCATAGGCTAAATTAATTTTCTGCACACTTGTCCCTGATAACGCACATTTTGTGCACACTTTTCCCCTCAATATACACATGTTTACATGTATTTTTCCATTGCTGAACTTGAACTCAACATCTGAGAAAGTGCAGATTTTGGAGCACAACTGTTCTAGTTTGTGCTTCTGTTCAAGGAGTGTGAATCAGGTGTGCTTGTATCAAAATACAAAACAAACAAACTTCTCATCCATCCATAGTAATTAGATGCTCTGATGGACCGAAAGGAAGGGGGTATGCACAGCAAGAGTGGACGTTATCTCAGGTTTAGGATGTCGTTCGTGAAAAGCAAAATAAGAAAATAAGAATAGCAATACTTAGCACTTAGGTTTACATATCTCAGTAATTCATAAAACAGCCCAGTCTTTTTTGCCAAAATATGCATTTAAAAACATGTTTTGAACTCTTGTATATGAGCTGAGAACTGCACAGAAACATTTGGGAAGTGCGACAGCTGATGGGTAACTAAGGTCCAAACCTCATGTTAGTTTGAGAGGTACAGATCTGGTTGGTTCATATTAGAATTAAAAAAGAATTCCCTAGAAACCTTTCCCGTTTGAACTGGGGCAGATCTCCCCTCAATAGGTAATCAGTTATCAACAAGTTCCACTGCACATAGGGACATGCGAAACTACCTTATAGACTGAGTCAGACCATTGATTCATCTAGCCCAGTATTGTTGACACTAGGGATGGATGGACTCACTTCCTTCCAGGGCCGTTGGTCACTTGCCGAGCCAACGCCGCTGCCCATGTCCACTTGCCACACTGCACAAGCCTCTTGATGGCTCAGCAAGAGACTGAGAAGTATTGCGGACTCACCTGCTCCTTTCCTGAGCTGCCATTGTGTGCAACAATGGCAGCTCAGGCATTTCCGGGAAGGGAATGTTGTGTAGATTGAAGCTGTAAAGGGTGATCTACACAACGTTACAGGTGTCAATGGGCCATTCATGCTTGCAATGTTGTGCAGATCACCCTTTCAGGATGCAGTCTACACAACAATCCCTTCCCGGAAATGCCCAAGCAACCGGTGTCGCACAGAATGGAGGCTCGGGGAAGGAACAGGCGGGCTGCTGGATGCTTACGGACCATGTCCAGTGCGTGCAGAGTGGTCTGTGAACAGGGGTATGGGGGGGCCGAGTGGGGGGGAGTCCGTTGGACTCCACCCCCATATCAGGCACCCGCAACATCCCTAGATACCACCGACAGGCAGTGGCTCTCCAGGGTTTCAGGCAGGATTCTTCCCTAGCCCTACCTGGAGAAGCCAGGGACCGAACCTGAGACCTTCTGCATGCAAAGCATGTGCTCCACCACTGAGCTGCAGTCCACTGTGCACAACCCCTTCCTGATTTGGAGCAGTTTGGAACGACAGACAATGAATGGGGGGTGGGAAATGTTCTGTAGCTCCTCCCCCCCATCTTTTTGTAGAGGGTCAAGAGGAGGGGAGAAACAGCAGGACTCATTTCAAGTCCCAGGAACAAGCCAGATCAATATAAAAACAATGTGCGATACTTAACGATAAAAGAAGCCACAATCGATACAGATGGACTCTGCCGCTTGAGAAACTTTTACAGACTGGCAAGCAGGCACAGCCTCGCCACACAGCCAAGCTATTCTACTCCACCATATAATTAGCAGCATTACACAGCTGCGCCTGCAAGTGAAATTAATGCAAAAGAAGGCATTTGTGGCCCTTGCTCATCCTCCCATGAAGCCAACTGAATGGCTGCTACGTACAAAACCAGATCCTTCTCCCCATTATGCAACAATAAAGCAACACGCATATCGCCACAGATGAGAGATGTTAATGCTGGGGAAAGCACTCAAGCACTTCCTCAGCGCCAAGCCCTGCAGCAGATTTTGAGACACCAGAAGCAAAACAGTCCCAAACCTGGAACTGAAAAACCCACATCAAAGTGTGTCACCAGCGATGTGGATTCCACTTGTCTTTTTATAACTACTTAGGCCCCGAACAGTGACATCAGGAGCTGAAAGAGAAATGCCCAAATCACGGAGAATTCCAGTTGCCAGGAAAATTGCGCCTCTCCCAGGATTACTAGCGTGGTGAGCTACACCCCCACCCCTGCCTTCTGATGCTGCTAATCAAGCCAAAAGAAGAGACAGGGGGACAATCTGTTTTCTCATCTTTGCAAGAGCACAAGCTAAAAGAACATGAAAAAGATATATCAGGGAAAAGTTGTATTTTAAAAGCGGCCCAGTGGGAATGAAGAATAAGGAAGCTAATAGTACCCAAAGAGGGCAAAGTGTGTGGAGCAGGGGATCCTACATTTTATCTGCAGGCATTGCTTATGTCAGCCTTCTCCGACCTGAATGCCCTCCAGATGTTTTGGACCAGAACCCTCAGCACTGTGATTATTAGCTATGCTAGCTAGGGCTCATGGGAGTTGAAGTCCGAAACATCTGGAGGCCACCAAGTTGGGGAAGGCTGACATAAGCAATGCCTGCCGATAAAATGGGGGCTCTCGCTCATGCATGTACGCACGCGCACACTCACACACACACACACACACACACACTTTCCCCATTTAACAGCCATGTACCTGTACAGTGCTGTCATAGCCATCCTTGGCATTTGCCAAGCAATAGTCTCAGTGATGGCAGCCAAGAAACTCAGTGTGACCAAATGGGGAAATGGGGGAATGAGTGTGTATGTGTGTGTATGCACATATGTATGTTAGGGCCAAGTTAAGAGTCTCATTTTTAAACTTTGACTCGAATTTGGAAGGAGCAGCAAAATGTGTGTGTGTGAGTGTGACAGAGATTGAGAGAGAGAGAGAGAGAGAGAGAGAGAGAGAGAGAGAGATCTTTTGAGGCTTCGTGTGTGCTTTCTTTTGGTGGTGGGACTTCGATGGGGGTTTCTTTCTCTCTTCCTCTCTTTCTCCCTCTTTGTTCTTTTTGCTGCTGATGCCACCTCAACCTAAATCCCTAGATGACCTCATTTAGCATTATCATGAGTCACCTAGATGCTAAACATTTCAGAGGGCAGAATAGAGCCCTGCAGCACACCATACCATAACATAATTGCTATGAGTCAAAGTAACAGTCCCCTTCACCCACTCCTGGAAACAGCAATCGAGGCAGGAATAGAACCACTGAAGCGCAGTGTACCTAATCCCCAATTGGACAACCAGCCCAGATAATACCACAGTTGCTGGTACCAAAAAGTCACTGAGATGTCCAATAGAATTAGTAGGGTTATACTCCCCCAGTCCTTCTCCCAGCATAGGTCATCTGTCATGGCAAACCAAAGCCACTGCAGCGCCAAATGCAAGCCGGACACCAGACTGAAATGGATCCAGATTATCAAGGTAATCCAAGAGCATCTGGTGTTGCACAGCAAACCCACTTGCTTGAGGATCTTGCCCCAAAAGGGTTTATTTGATGATAATTAGAATAAACACTGGGGTCCAGAGAAGCCTCTTCTTTTTCAGAGTGGCCTCATGACTGCCCCCTTCAAAGTGATCAGAACCTCTTACTGTCATAAAGAGGCATTTATTACTTCCTAGACCTATCTGGTCAGCTGGATCCTGCTTGATGCTATGAACCAGGGAGGGCAAAGATGGAGCAGGCAGAGAGTCAGTCACACTCTAATCATCTTGTCCTCAACCTCAAATCTTAATGGCTGAAGTTCACCCAACACCTCATGACAAGACAGTGCTCTGGACTCATTCACTGCCAGCACTGCAGACAATTTTTTTTTATCATTGACATGCTTAGCAAGTAAGTCAAAGCAGGGCCCTCACGGCTTCTTAATCTTCATTTGGTGGCCAAGTGGATGAAGGCCATATGTGTAATTTATAGCCTTGCAAGAATAGTTATTCTTCTACACTTCCCCAGCTATTTATTTAGATGTTAGAGATGTATAAGAAATTTGTTTCAGTTTGTTTCTGATCAGGATTTACCCAGTTCATATCTTCTGGACTGAACACGGAGTTGAATGCAATCTGCAGTCAAAGTCCATACATTTCCAAGCTTGCAATGTGACCCCCCCAAAATGAATTCGACAGCAAGTGTACATTTGAAAAATGTGCATGAAACAAATGTGTACTTTTGAAAAATGCAAGCAAAGCATGCTGTCATCAATGGGAGAAGAATGTGTACATTTCAAAGATGTGCACAACTGATGCGTACATTTGGGAAAATATGCATGAAAATACACACACATTTTCATGCGAAAAGAAAAAAAGCAGATCCTGCATGCCAATACAGACTTGAGTCAGAACAAGCTTTGAGATAGAATTCAGAGAACTTTGGCAAGCTCAGATTTTGCTGATTTGCATATCCCTATTAGATGTACCTTTCCCTTACAAATGATTCAGTCTTCCTTTTTTGGCTCATCGTGCTCTGAAGTGCTGACAAAGCATAGTAAATCTCTCCAAAATAAAGCAAGAGCCTTTCCCATACTGTGTAAATATTGAAGCATCTTGAAGTCCTTCAATGGAAAATGTTACCACCAATAAACCCATTTTAAAATATGAGCCTCAGTACTCCAGACTACCATTGGCCAGGTGAATGCTCCCCCAGGCAGACACAATATAGATCACCATGTATGCTCCCATACCCTTTGAAGTGATTCTACATCTCTGAGAAGGGTCTCCTGAGAAATTCTAGGGAGCTCAGGATAGATATAGCAAGGATGGTACTCTTCATTTAAAACAGGTTTATCGGCCAGCAGTTAATTATGATGCAGTTTTGTGTGGCTGTGTTCACTGGTTCTAATCCAGGTGGAAACGTTAACCAAGGGGCGACAGAGGCTGTGGGCTTGTTCAAACTCAAACCCATAAGGCTCCAAGCTGCAAGAAGCCTCTAGGTGACTGTAGCAGCTAGCTGAATGTATGAAGCCACCTTTTACTGAGTTGGGCCCCTGGTCCATTTAGTTCAGTATTGTCTACACTGACTATCAACAGCTCTCTGGGGATTCAGGGGAGTCTTTCCCAAACCTCCCTGGGGATGCCAGAGGCTGAACCTGGAGGCCTCTGGATGCAAAGCATGTGCTCTACCACTGAGCGCAGACATTCCATTGCTCACTCTGGGCCACTTCCAACCCCCTCCAAGAGCCACTGCTGCCAAAAGAGTGGCTCACCCTCCCTCCAGCAGTGCCTGACTTGGACTAAAAATATTGAATATGGGAGAAACTGGAACTGACAGATTCCTCCATTCAGATCCAGGGCTTTGAGTTCTTTGCTCTTCAAAGTCTGGGTTTGACTCCCTGTGTATTCAGTGATGTTTGTGGTGCTGAATAACGGCTACCACATCTTTTTTTTTTTTTTTCCTGACAGCCTCCTCCTCTTTAACAGCTATATGACAGGCAGGTACATCATGGTCCTTCCTACACTGCAAATCACTGCACAAACTGAATTTGACTGGTACAGCTGGGTGAGAACTTTGTTTGAGTTCATTTTGATAAGAATTTGCCAAAATTCACAAAGCTCTTCATAAACAGGAGAGAAAGAACTTAAGATTTAAAAAGCAAATTCAAATGTGGGAGAAAGGAAAACTGCCAGATTCACCCATCCCTAGATGATTGTTCCATGCAATGCACAGCAGCAAACACATGTTTTCTACTTAGGTAGGATACTGTGGCTAATCCTGACGGTCTGGCCTGTAAACCCATACGAAACATGTATAATGTGCATGTGGACTGCATTTTAAGGTGTATGCATGGAACATTTACGAATATGTCTTAAAAATTTTAACATGTGAAACCAGTGGAGGCTGGTGGCTCTGATTATGATGGGGCTGTGAATCCATTCTGGGTTTCAGTCAGAACCAGAGAGAACTCTAAAAGAACAACCCAACATGCTGAACCCTAACCCCAAAATAGGTTCAACACCTTGGATAGTTCCTGCAGAGTTCTGGCTGGTTCTGACTGAAACCCAGAATGGATTTACAGCCCCACCGAAATCGGAGCCACCAGCCTCCACTGTTTGAAACCATTCTCAAGAGCAGAGATGGTCCTGGGCAAGATGGACCATTGGGCTGACTTGTACAAGGCAGCTCCTTATTCTGTCTTCTGTAGCTTGTGGATGGATGTGAGCACACTGCCAATTTCTCCTTCCCCTTCCTCAGTGCTTACAGCTCATCATCCCTATTTTTGGAACTGCTGATGGATGCTGACAGGAGGAGGGGGCGGCAAAGGGGAATTCACTACAAATCCCCCCCCCCCGCCCTACACTGTGTCTGATAATTTGATTGAAGCTTTTCACAGTGGACGATGACTCAGACCCATGACAGTCTGCAAAGCTGTCTCAAAGGGGCGCTCACAGACTACATTCCTAATGAGATTATTAGGAAGTGTTAGCTGAAGCACATGGCTCACCCCATCTAAGTTCAGGCTGCTCCTTCCATTACACCATGATCAGCCAGCTCACTCTCCTCCACCACCACACAGCCCAATTTATTCTGCACTGAAGGCAACAGGCTTGAGTAAGAACACAATAGCCACCCTCAAATGGGGCTGGTATTGTTTGGATGTGTTGCTTTTTTTTCCCTTTAAAAGCATAGCGTTGTGGAGAGATGTGGCTTTCTAAACTGAGCAACATACCCCCTAGGGCACATGTGGGCAACTTGGAGCCCATGTGGTGCAGCAGGCATCCTTGGCCACTCTCCGTGCAGCCAATGGAGCACTAGGGTATAGGGATAGTGGGGGTGCCTGATTCAGTCTGGGAATCTGGCGGACCCATTCCTGCCCACACCCCTGAGCCCTGCTGGCCAAGCCCCTGCCCCTGCTTGCCCCCTGCCTGTGCTTGGCAAATGGCCTGCACTAACCCTGGCAGACTCGTTGAGCTTCACGGTCACCATTTTTTGAGAAATAAAATGGTGGTTGCAAAAATGTGCATATTTGAGCAAACACGAAAATGCACATTTTGCGAATGCGCATATTTGTGTATGCACGAAAATGTGCATTTTCCAAAAAATGCACATTTTTGCACACTCACTGTGTGCCTTTGCAAAAATGCACATTTCGCACATGAGAATATATGCATTCGCAAAATGCCGTGGAGTTCAGTGAGGCCACTGGGGGAAGTGCAGGCTAGGGATGGTGGAGAAATCCTCCACAGACTCCAATGAGGTCCGGTCCGTCCGCTGCCATCCTCTGCTCCGCTCTGCAGCCACAAATGGCATCAGACATAGCGGATGCCATTTGAGTCCCTGCTTTAGCCATGATAGGCTACGTAAATATTTACGTAGCCTATCATGGCAAAGAGCAGGGACACAAATGGCGTCCGCTACGTTGGACACCATTTGTGGCTGCAGCCCAGCAGCGGACAGAAGTCCAGCTGCGGACAGGCCCAGCCAGTGGCTCCGCAGACTCGCCGCGGAGAGTCTGCTACTCTTTTCATGATAGGCTACATAAACATTTATGTAGCCTATCACGGCTAAAGCAGGGACGCAAATGGCATAGCGGATGCCATTTGCATCCCTGCTCTTTGCCGTGATAGGCTATGTAAATATTTACGTAGCCTATCACGGCTATAGCAGGAACGAAATGGCGTCCCCTACGCCGGATGCCATTTCTGGCCGCAGCCCGACAGTGGAAGGAAGTCCGGCTGTGGACGGGCCCAGCCAGCAACTCCGCAGACTTGCTGCGGAGCGGAGCCGGCCAGGAAGGATTCCAGGGAGAGGGAATCCCTCTCACCTCCCCCCCACCGCAGATGACCCCCAGAACCTAGAGATAAGTATTTCATACCTCCCTAGTGCAGGCTGCTTTCCAAGCATGGGAGAGGCTCAAGTGTGGTCCGGGGACTGGCGAGCAGGGGCAGGAGCTGGGCAGGCATCCAGAGAACCTGGCAGCGGTGAGTTTGCATATCCCTACTAGGGTGTTCCACCCACTTTCCCCGGGGACTAGCGAGCAGGGGCAGGAGCTGGGCAGGCATCCAGAGAACCTGGCAGCTGTGAGTTTGCACATCCCTACTAGGGTGTCCCACCCACTTTCCCCGGGGACTGGCGAGCAGGGGCAGGAGCTGGGCAGGCATCCAGAGAACCTGGCAGCTGTGAGTTTGCACATCCCTACTAGGGTGTCCCACCCACTTTCCCCCTGATAGCTCATCAGCTATCAGCAGCGAGGAAACTGCAGTCTAAATCATGGTCACTGGGGGGTGGGACAGAGAGAGGCTTTAACCTCACCTCCCTCCCAGTGATCCTGAAGTAGCCCCTCAACATTGGTTTGCACCTGGAGAGCTGACGGAGCAGGCACACATGTCACCTGATCACAGTCTTCCCCACTGTAATGAGAGGCATTGCATTTCTATTTATGTCATAGTGATGTTTTCTAAATTTGCGTCTATAAATATACATTAGCGTGTGCAAATTTTATGCAAATCTTGGTCCTCTTCTTTCCTTCTTTTGGGTGATGCATTTCCTCCTCTCAGGCAATTTGTTAAGTGGCCACCCTGCGGGACAGGGCCCTGTCCTACTGTGCTCTGTAAAGCACCATACACACTGATAGAACAGCAACAGCAACAACATGGCAGGGGCTGTGTAGAGTCCCCACGTGAATGCGCTGGTGCATATAACAGGCTTCTCCATGCAACTGAGCTAAGTTGTGAACACTCTGCCAGACTCAGGGGTGATGGGGGGGGGGGGCTATGTCAATTCTATAAACCTGACCTCAGTTTAAGTATACAGAAATATATTTTGTTGCAGTAATCCCTTCTCAACCTTGACTCTTCTCTCACTTTGTCATCTGCTACAAACACACACAGACAGACAGACACACACACACACACACACACACACACAGTCTACATTTAGATTGCAAGCTCCTTGGGATAGTATCCGATATGTTGCTTATGTTAGGGCTTAGTCCTGTGTATGCAAACCTATCCATTTTATGTGAACTGCTTGGAGAGTTTTTAAAGTCCCACAATGCCCAGCATTCCCCAGCTAGCCATGCTGGCTGGGGACTGTTAGGAGCTGTAAGACTTTCTTCTGTCTAAACATGCTTAGGATCATGCCCTTAGTTCCTCATACCAGATACAATTATGGCAGTTTGAACAATGAAACAGACAAATAACCACTGGCAGTAAAGGCATAGCTTTGGGATGCTTTTTACCCCAGTGTCGGTAATGCAAAAACTCCCACTGTAGTTATTTTCTGCTTCTACTAGTGGAAATACCGACAGTGGAGTAATAAGAGCAAATGACACCACTGGTGTACTTACCCACAGTACTTAAGTCCTCTCAGTTGTGGAAACACTTATCACAGACAATGTTCTAGTGTCGCTAGTAGAATATATTCATGTATGGCAACCTCCTACTAGCGAAGTCATTATCGCCATAGTGAAAGCCTGCTGTTGTGCCTTGTCATGTAAACATTCCTGTCAGGAGTTAATAACAAGGGCAAGTGTTAGATCTGCTGTAAAGAAATTAGTTGTATACGTAGAGGAGTGAAGATACTGAGAAATGACAAAGGGATGTGATACTGTAGATGCACTCCGTGGCTTCCCTCTGCAGAAAAAATGCTCAGATGGGAATTTCTAAAAAGGAAAGCTTCCTCAGCTTCAACTGTGTCCTGCCAAACAATTTATACAGGGAAAACGCAAACCAATGTCAGACCATGTCCTATGGAGTGATCAAATGCAACAGAAGAGAGGGTTCCTTTACCTTTTGTTTTTAGAACAGTGGCACGAAATAGGGCATTTGATCAAGTGCATTTTCTCTCTCTCTTGCAGCAATGTGATATGAAAAGCTGCATCCACAGACATTTTCTCTTCCTCTTATTAAATGTGTACTGGAAAGCCCTTATCCCCTGGCTACCCTAACCTCATATCAGGGATCATAGCTCAGTAATGGAGTACACGTTTTGCATAAAGAATCAGTCCTTGGCATCTCCAGTAGAACAGACCACAGGTACCATCACTGGGCAAGCTGGATATCCACTTCAGATTATGGAAAGTTTCTGTTAGGGATGCTTGAGGAACTTGATCTTTGTGAATTCCTGTTCAAAATGTCCTGATCTGTACCTCTTGGCCTCATGTATAGATTGGAACTTAGCTATCCAGTAGATTTCACATTTTTCTGAAAGTTGAGATGCAGTTCTCAGCACTTTAAACGTATCAAAAGAGGCAATGAAATAATATCCATTCATTCATTCATTCACTACATTTCTATACCACCTCATAGCCAAAGCCCTTGGGATGGTTCACAAAACAGAGCTAAAACCATAATATTTAAAACACACAACTCTTTTTTTAAAAAGAACTACAAAATAAAACCAAAGTAAAACCACCAGCAGTGCTAAGATCGAAAAAGCACAAACACAGTTAAAAAAAAAAAAAAAACCTGAAGAACTACATGCCTGGGAGAATAAAAAGCTCATGGAATCATAGAATAGTAGGGATGGAAGGGGCCTACAAAACCATCAATTCCAACCCCCTGCTCAGTGCAGGAGTCCAAGTCAAAGCATCCCTGACAGATGGTTCTCCAGCCTCGTCTTCAGCCTCGTCTCCCTCCAGTGTGGGAGAGCGCACCACCTCCCTAGGTCATTGGTTGCATTGTCGTATTGCTCCAACAGTCAGGAAGTTTTTCCTGATGTTTAGCTTCCTGTAACTTGAGCCCATAATTCCATGTCCTGCACTCTGGGATGATCAGAAGAGATCCTGGCCTTCTTCTCTGTGACAACCTTTCAAATATTTGAAGAGTGCTATCATTTCTCTCCTCAGTTTTCTCTTCTCAAGGCTAAACATGCCAAGTTCTTTCAATCTCTTCTCATAGGGCTTTGTTTCCAGTCCCCTGATCATCTTCACTGCCTTCCTCTGAACCCTCTCCAGTTTGTCTGCATCCTTCTTAAAGTGTGGTGCCCAGAACTGGACACAGTACTCCAGGTGAGGCCTAACCAGTGCTGAGTAGAGGGGAAGTAGTACTTCCTGGGATTTGGAAGCTATGCTTCTATTAATGCAGCCCAAAATAGCATTTGCCTTTTTTGTAGCCACATCACATTGTTGGCTCATATTCAGCTTGTGTTCTACAACAATTCCAGGTCTCTCCCTGGTAGGGAGTTACAAGAAATAAAGCAAGCAGGGGCACTTTTTTTCAAGAAATCTTGGCAAATTCCCAAATTTGCAATCACATATGAAAAATGTACTTTAAAGAAATGCACACTTCCACAAAAATACACATTTTCATGGTTGAGTCAATGGGGGGGGAAGTGTGCACTTTTGAAAAATATGCCCAGAAATGCTCACTCTCCCCATTTGAAATGCACATTTTTCCCATTTGAACAAGCTGAAAAACAGGTTGAAAATGAAGATGAGAGTGAGCCAAAATGAGCTTCGAAGTGATTTTTGAACAATGCAGGCAAAGTCAAAAATTGCTGGTTCTCCCATGTCTATTACCTGCACCATAAGGACCACAATGTTGGTGGCAGGCAAGCAAGCCTCTCCGGAGGGGGCATTCCATAGTTGGAATGCCCCTACTGAAAAGCCCTCTTCCTTAGTAACCAACCCCTTCACCTCATTTGGCAGGCTCACACAGAGTAAGACCTCTGATTATCTTAAAGTCTGGGCAGGTATATATGGGAAGAGATTACTCTTCAGGAAACCTTGTCCCAAGCCGCTTAGGGCTTTAGAGGTTAACATCAGTACTTTGAACTGGGCTCAGAAATGGACTAGCAGTGCAGATCACAAAACACTGGTGCAATATTATCATAAGATGCCAGTCAAAGGAGACAAAGGAGTCAGCCAAAGGAGTCAGATGGACCAATGAAATGACTTAGTATAAGGCAGTTTCATATGCTCAGGAAATAAGGTGCATTTTTTTTTTTTTTTAGAAAAAAGTCTGCAATCCTATACCCACTTCTGTGGGAGTAAATCCCATTGAACTCATTGGGGTTTATGTCTGAGTAGACATTATAGGATTGTATTGTAGGTGTCATACTGAGCAAATAAAATGATCAGCCCATTTTCATAGAATCTGGGAGCACACCCTGCCTCAACATTTCAGATTCTTCAATTAAATATATAAGAACATACAAAGGGTCCTGCTAGATCAGATCAAGGGTCTAACCAGTCCAATATTCAGTTTGCAACAGTGGCCAGCCAGATATACATGTGTATTTTCTTGCTAACTCAGAAAGCACATTTTTCATATTTCACCAATGTGTATCATCTTAAACGATGGAACTAAATATACTAGAAGTGCTGACAATGTCACACTTCATATGTAAGCTATAAGGTACATGTTTTGTGTATGCCAAACGGACTGCTATTCACAGCTCTACTATGAAATATTAACACACAGTGGCAACCTATAGATACATAGTGAAGAAAACAGATAAATGTACTGAACTAAACCCATCCATCACAGGGTAACCCAGAGATCCTTGAGCTTGGGGTGGAAGGACAGGGGAAGGAAGGGGGAAAGGTTAGGAGTTAAATCCCACATTCTGTTGAAAGGCATCAAGTGGAAAGAGACAGACCTAAGCTGGCTGTGGTGCTGAGGCTCTTCTGGCATGCAACGACCTTTCAAGAGTGCTCAGGAGTCACTGATACTCAGTGAACACAAAATGCAATTATATGGTGCTGCCACTCAGAATAAATAAATGGCTACAGTATGTTCCAGCCACTGCAGCAGCAGGTGAAGCAGAACAGGTCCTAACGCAGGGGTATTCGTCCTGAAACGCAGCCGTCTGGAAAGGGTTTGATTCAGTTCAAAAGGACAGGTCACGGGTTTGTGGCCACAGAAGCCCTGGCATAATGCACTGGGGGAGGCGTCCAACTCACGAGTAGACTTCAGACACAAATTGCAATGTTACTTCTGGGAGGCATGTGCCAGAGCTTGTAAACAGGAGAAAATTATTGCATGATAGATGACCCTGGTAACATCTAATCAGATCAAACAGTGAACGCTGGGCCACAGGTTTAAATGGATTTTATTTTATGGCAGGGTAATGGGTACAGTGATTTGCTTCCATAAATTTACATATTATACAGTTGAGCTGAAACGAATCATCCAATTTCTGTTTGTAGAAACACACACATCCACTTTGTTTTTTGCTCTGATTTCAATACTTCCCCACCTTGAAATTACCAATACTTTTCATCCAGGTCTTGGACTCAAAGCCATGCTCTCAGGGTGCATTTCCAGCAGGGCCCCAAAGGAAGAGTTTCTAATGCCCCATGGAGCTGTGCAGTCCCTGGGCTGGTCCACAAGGGTTATGCTCCAGATCAAGGGAACTGTGCACCCCTTGAATTACTCCACAAGAATCAAACTGAGAGAAGTTTCCTGACACAGTTGAACGCAAGCTCAGGCAACCTCCTTTTACATAACTCCCCAGCTAATGTGACTGGTAATAGCCCAACCCTTAAAAATTACCAGGTAGGGCTTGTTGCATCTGGTTTTTTTGTTTTGTTTTTTCAAATGGCAGGATTTTGTTCCCATGTTTATTTCAACTGCAAAGTACTTCACCTCTGCTCTAGTGATTAAACTATGGCTCTGTCTCTTTCTTTTGTCCCCATGCCAAGAAGAAAGTTCTGTCTAGCTGGCATTTCTACACACTGAATAAAAGAGTATGGATATTGCGCTGCCTTTCAAAAGTACGTAACAATCCTCTACCAAACTATTTCTGTCCAGGTCCAGGATGACAAAAGGGAGTTAATCTCCACTCTCTTCACCACTGTTTCTCCCTGGGGTGTTTGTAAGCACAGCTGGCTCATTCAGTTGCTATTTAACCTAGAAACTCCTGCTAGCCTAGTGCCTTCTGTATAGGTCTTGTATAATGCCTCAAGCAGTCCTGGGAGATTAGAACTGCCCCACATGCTAGGGACCACTAAAATGAACTGGGGAGCAAAATTCATTGACTCCAGTTCCCTTTCCTAGTGCCCCAATTGCAGGCTGATTCCCTGCAGACTGACGAACTGGAAAGAAAACATGGTTCTCCTCCTCTCCCCAAGACTATACTTAATATTAAGGTGGTCAGCATTGTTACAAGAGAAAAGAAGTATTGTTGCTATTGAACCCAGGTTTGTAAGCAGACATTTGCCTGATCACCAGTGGCTATTTGCTTTCAGGGGACCGATCACAAGTTTCATGAAATGCAAGAGTGCTGATTCTCTTCCGCTATAAAGATGGCATATATGCATCATATATAGGTTAAACACAAGCATCAGTGAGCAGCTCGGCTAGGGGGGGAAAAACTGTGGGCTAGTAACAGCTTTACAAGCCTATACTATCTTCTCATGCAAGACTTTATTTATTTATATATTTATTACATTTCTGTACCACCCATTAGCCAAAGCTCTCTGGGCGATTTTCAAGACAAAGCTGAAAGCCATAAAATACGATAACATAGTATACAAAGCATACATTTAAAATAGAATAAAACCATAGTAGTACCCAAGATAAAACCCAGCAGCAATGCAAATATCTAAAAATGCACTACCAGAATTCTTAAAATGGGGAGAGCAATCATATAGCCCCTAGGCAGACTCTGGGGGTCCATAGTATACTTTGGATTCCTGGATCCAAGGCTGCAGACAGCACTCCGACCTTGGACCCAGGAGTCAGAGCTCCCTACCCCCTACCCCTCATAGCCAGCATGGAGAGAACTGCTCCGGCTGCCTCCCTGAAGTTGCAAAGGCGACCTGGAGAGGACAGAAAGGGGCCGTTCCCATGGGCAGGGAGGGGACTGGGGAAGTGGGAATATGAGCTATCCCCAACCTTCCCCAGCCTCTTTCCCTCCCCCTCTCCAATGCATGAGCTAGATGGGTGAAATGCTGCTCCTCTGTCTTCAGAGGCTGAGGCTTATGGCCATCCCCATAGAATTTCACCCTGAAGGACTTAAATTAGGGCATTAGAAGGCAACCTGTACTTAATGATTGGTTTAACAGTAGGAATTTGTGTGTTTTATTTATATTTGTACCCCATCCTTCCTTCAAAGAACTCACAGGTTTTTAAGCCCCACTGTAGTCTTTACAACAAGGGACTCTTGAGGACTTCAATTTTTGTGAATTCTGATATGAACTGAGCTTTTCCACATCTCCTGGACTCATGTGTGGATTGGAACTTAGCTATCCACCAGATTTCAAGGTTCCCAAACGTTATGATGCTGTTCTAGGCTCAAAAAAACATATGAAATGCATTTCAAAAGTGTATTTTGAGGCAAACTGTATTTAAAATATGTATTTAAATTCAGATGATGATGATTTTAAATGGAGATTAATGGGCAAATGGGCAGAATGGACCTATGGATGAATTCACGTAACAGTGACACAGAACAGAAATAGATGGATTCATTCAGGCCCACATTTCATGGATGAATGTTGATTTGGAACCAGGTCTCCCCAGTCCAAATCCAACACTGCTGCCACTACAGAGCCTCTGGAGGAATAACTCCATATGAAGTTGGAAATAAAAGTGACTCTTTTGTGACTGGTAGCCAGTGTTTTGGCTTCCATGCAAATTGCAGAGATTCGAGAAAATCCAAAGAGGAAGACTCGAAGCAGATGATGAGAAGGAGAAACAAAGAGCGAATGACTAGCTTGCATTTTGTTGCATTATACTTTGGGAATGGGAACTAAGGGACTGCTTGCTTTGCACCTAACTAGGAACATGCATATCACTCCATCCCTCAAGGAAAGTAGAGCTGCATGTCGTCACTTTGTCCATGCTGTTTCTGCTGTGTTGATTGTCCAGAATGATAAAGCAGATGGATGTCCTGATTTTGTAGGTAAAGAGCAGTACGTGAAAGTGAACAATGGAGGTAAACAAAGCATAGATAGGAGGGATGGAGAAGCTCAAATCCTGGAGCCAGACTTTGGAAGGCTTTGCTGCTCTCAACGTGAGCTTTAGATGCTGTAACTTATTTAGTGCAAACTTGTGTTTCCTTCTTGTGTAATTATTCTATGCATTATTGGGGACACTTTTATTTTATTTTATCACAGTTTGCTTACACATGCAATATATAAGAAAACAGGGAAACCCTTGCCAGTGTGTTTGCTGGGAAGTAGATGAGACTGTGCAAGAAATAAAAACAGGTAACCTTGATGCTGAACTGCAAATAGATTTCTTTTCTGATGAAGGTCAGTGAGCCTGCAAACAATCAAACTGAAGAAAAACAATGAGTCATGACAAAAACGTGGGGGAAGAGGAATTCAACAGTGAGTGAGAATAGGATCGAAGGAGTTGTTTTTGTCTGTACAACTTTCATCAGAAGGAAGGGAAATCATGGTTATGTTGGTACCTGTGTCCCAAAGAACTACAATTAGCAATGCATACCAGAAGAAGAGTGTAAGAGTGAAATCAGGTGAAACAGAAAAAGAGAGCTCACAATATGTCTGCAACTGAAATGGCAGACTTGCATGTCTGCTATTCAGGCACTGGCTCAGCCAACAGTCTTGCCCTTTTCCCATTCTTCAAGACAACTGTTCCCTTTTAATTTATTTTGGAGCCAATCCATTCACCAGTTAACTTTCAGAAAGGCAGATCCTTTCAGTACCGCCCACCTTCAGGTGTCTCAAGAAGTATATCTTCTATTCCACTGAGAAAGACATTTCCACAAACCAGACAATACAAGATACATGGGAGTCTGGAGACTCGGCAGTATTTACAACTGTCTTTGGACATCTCTGCATCACAAACGTAGTGCTTTCAGAATAATAGGAAATGGGATGGTTAAGACTCTTCTGAAGATACACTATGCCAACTTACTTCCTTTAGCAAGAGATACCTCTAGAGGCAAGAAGCAGAAGATGAATTGAAGATGAACACTCTTTAACAATACCAGGAAAAAATATAATGTCCATTCTGTGCCCAGTGAATCATCGCTACATTAAAAAAAGAAAGACAGAGAGAAGCTGAAACAGCCTAAGTCCTCTTAGGGTGTAATGCCAGGGGCCATAAGATTTTGCAGATCTCCCTCTCCATGGGCAGAGATGGAGGAACATAACGGGAGGAGGAGCTATGCCACCAGAGGCCTGCTCATTATGACAGCAGATGCTTCTGCCACCTTTGCCCCTATGCTACTGATTCTCCAATGGCAGTAGGGAGGAAAAGGGGCATAATGGAGGCAGATCAAGGGAAGACTTGTATCCATAAGATGCATCCCCCCCAAAACACCCCCCAAAATGAGAAAGAAACTATGCCAGGCCTGGAACTGACAAAGTGAGAAGGGACACCCACACACACTGCTTCTGCCCTGGCTGTGAGCCTGGCACAGCTTGAATGCAGTTGTTCCTCCAGCACAGACCATCCCCACCCAACCTTTTATGGCACTCATATCTTACTTTTCCACTGGGAAAAAAGTTGCATATGTAGATTTCCTGCACAGTCTTCCATCCTCACTGATCAGCCCAGGACCTGATTTGCTTCACCACAGTTGCCGTTTCAGGTGCCTTCACTCCATTCCGTGGGAGAAAAAGATTTAAAGGGATCTTTTACATGTGTCTCCGTTTATGTGGGGGTAAGGGATTGGCAACTGGCAGCATACAGGCTCAATCTGGCCTGCAGACACCTCCCATTTAGACCACAACATACCCACCCCAACCACCTTCCCCTCATTATGGACCTCAGCCATTTTCTCCAAAGCAGAGGCACAAACAAGACCTCTTGTACATACACAACTCAAATATGTCAATAGCACCAGTGAAACTGACAGGCTTGAGTGGAAAGAAACTCTTTCACTGTACAGGTGAAACTTACAAAGGGTACCCTAAATTTCACCTCTACAATGAAGAGATTACTCTGAACTGACTCAGAGGTCTGTGTGGGAGGGGAAATTTGTCATTTTCACCACTGCTCTTTGCAAGCTTTGTACACAAATCTGTACATTGTACATCCAAACACACCTGGTAGATTACTGCAGCATTCTTACTTGTTTCTCAAAATACTCCATCGTTAAGATCATCAGTTGACTAGCATGCAATGCACACACTTCCAGTTCTCTTATCTGCTGACTGCAAGCCAAATTCTCAAATGAAGCAGGGGGGGGGGGAATAACAATTTGCATTTTGTGTTCTAAGAGATTAGAGAGCTGCACAAATGCTTGATTAATCCTCATAGCATCCTCATGGAATTACTGTAACCAGCGGATAACAGCGCTTCTGAAATTCAATACCTAGTTTTTGAATCTTCAGCCAGCATTCTGACTTCCTAAAATACCACACCCACAGCTTAACTATTGACTGTGGTTTTGTGGCTTGCTTAGCTCTTGTTTTAGCACTTTTATGTGGGCAGCCACTGACAAAATATTCCAATTGCCTAACTGTGGCATACAGTTAGGCCTAGTGTACACAATCAGCAGATGAAGCAGTAACACAGTATCTGGATTGTATCACTTAAGATTGCAGGTGTGGGATTACAAGGTCAGTGAAAAGCTTCATTTTAAATAGAAAATCACCTGTACATTCAAAATCAACAAGACACACGCACCCTAGGCAAGCCCTCTCCCAGATATGCAAGAACTCTTCTCCCTAGTTTTCTATGTGCGTTATTTAACAACACTAGACTTAAATTCTTCAGTTAGTATCTATTTAGGAATTTTATATTGCAGCTAAGAAACATGGCACTGATCCTTAGCATGACAAGGAATCCACAGTAATGGATTCTTAAGTGTACACCTAAGAGGTTTAGGGATGGATGGACTCACCGCCGTTTGGTTTCGCTGGGCACCTGCTCAGCTGTTGCCACTCAATCGCCCCAGACCCGCTTGCCAAGGTTCCACGTTCAGCCGGACCAGCAAGTGGGTCTGGCAGCTGCCTGTCCTCTTAGCAAGCTGCCATTTTGTGTAAAAATTGCAGTTCAGGGATTTCCGGGAATCTAATGTTGCATAAATGGCAGCCATAAAGGGGCCATTTATGCAACATTACAGGAGTGAATGGACCATTTATGCCTGTAATGTTGTGTAAATGGCCCTTTACGGCCACAATTTATGTAACATTACATTTACAGAAACCCCTAAGATACCATGGTGTCTTGCTAAGAGGGATGGGTGGCAGCCAGACCCGCTCACCGGGTGAACAGCTGCTCAGTGAGCGGGTCTGGATGAGTGTGAGGACTAGGGATGGGGGAGAACTTCTCCCCGAAACTTCGGGGGGCCGAATGCCAACGTGTTTGGCCCCCCCGAAGTAGTTTCGGGGAGAAATTCTCCGCACCCCCCCGCCCCCCCCGCCCTCCCTCCGGGATGGGACTTACCTTTCCCGAATGTCCCTCCCAGCGGCGGGTCCCGGCAGCGGTTCGTCAGGTCTTCGACAGGGGCAGAGGCGGCAGCCGGTCTTTCGACCGGCTGCCGCCGCCGCCATTCCAATAAAAGTAAAAAAACCAAAAAAACATCCCCATGATAGGCTACGTGACGATACGTTACGTAGCCTATCATGGGTGACTTAAAAAAAAAAAAAAAAGCGCGTACAGCTAATGGCGGCCCCCATAGGGGGTCGCCATTCACGTTCCATATTTGGTCGCTGTAGTCTACGTAAAGATTACGTAGTCTACGGCAAAAATAAGGGCAACGCTATTTGCGTTGCCCTTATTTTCGCCGTAGTCTACGTAAAGATTTACGTAGACTACAGCGACCAAATAAGGAACGTGAATGGCGACTCCCTATGGGGGCCGCCATTTGCGTACGCGCTTTTTTTTTTTTAAAGTCACCTGTGATAGGCTACGTGACGATTAACGTAGTCTATCACGGCTGACTTTGCAGATCTAGCCGTGATAGGCTAAGTTAATCGTCACGTAGCCTATCACGGGGGCGTTCTTTGTTTTTTTTTTAACTTTTTATTTCGCAGCCGGGCGAGGCGAGGCGCCTCCTCCCTGGCCTGAATTTCGGCCGGGTGAGGCGGGAAGCCTCCCCCCCGGCCTGAATTTCGGCCGGGTGAGGCGGGAAGCCTCCCTCCCCGGCCTGAACTTCGGGGGGAGCAGCGAAGCACCTCCCCCCCACCGCGAAGCAAGCTGCGAGACCAGGTAAGTGGCTTTCATGCACTCCTAGTCTGGATTCAGACATAATATAAATCCTTATTTGTTTAGATAAATCATGGTTGCCCACAATGGTGGTTTGACAAACCAGGATCTGAAACCACAATATGAAGCTGTTACATCTGAATTAGGGATGTTCAGTGCTGGGAAATCCAGCCCTTTGGGGGTTTGCCAGACTTCCGCGGTGCGCCTAACTCAGCTTGCTTTTGTGAGCCAAGCCATGTGGTTTCCCCAAGTTCCAGGGACTTTTAACACATTTTTGTTCGTTTGTTTTGGATGTAATTTGCACAAATAGAAATTTGCAGACATTACTGCCGCAAATTGCACAGATTTGGATAACTTGTGTAAATTTGGCTGTAAATTGCACAGATGTGCATAATATGTACAATTTACAGCTGAAATTTGTGCATTTTTTAACGCATAAAATAATGATTTATGGAAATACTGCCAGCTGGCCCAGCTGACGGAAGACCAGATAGAGTCCAGGAGCCTGAGCTGACAAACGTTCATCAAGCTCCACCCCCAACCAGATTCCTCTGACATCTCTAGTCTGAATTCAAAAATCCATGGTTTGTCTATGGTACATCTGGAAGCTCAAATCATGGTATGGGATCTCAGCACAAACCGTGGTTTTGCACTACATCTGAACCCAACCACTGATTTACCCCAGGCTTCTCAGAAATTAATTTGTAAGGAAATGAGTGCTATATTTCAGTGCCTTAGCACACTCTTCCATCGCGCCAATCCAAAAGGAGTTTCTGATAGCCCTTTTATAAGCAAGGAAATATAAGTAAGGATGGGGGGTAAATTAGTTCAGTTTATGCAAACATACCCAATTTTACACTATTGAACACAAGTGAACCAAAACTCTTATCCTTCAAAATTCTCACTTCTCCAAATTTTGCAGTGGAGGTCTCCTATCAAACAAAAGTGTACAAAATGTGTATATAAGGGAAAACAACATCCAAAAATGTATTATATTAGGAAGACAGCTTGCAAAAACAAGTACATTAGGCAAAAATGCATACAAAGTGCATGCGTTAGGAAAAATGTGCACAAAAATGCATATGCATTTTCATGGAAAAAAAGAAAACATTCTCAGAGTTCGGGATGAAACCAATTTAAGACTGGAGAAATTCTCCAAGTTTAATATGAACCAACTTAAGCTTGGGAAAATGAGAAAATGGGAATAACTAAAACAGAGTCATTCATGCCTCCAAATAAGTAATTGAGTACTGCAGAGAAACTTGGGGAAGGACTACCTGCAACTGCTAAAAAATATCTATGTCTGTTGCAAGGCCCATAAACATGTGTATATCCTCACACAACTACAGACCAAGATCCTTTATCAAACTGGCTAAGTTGGGATAGACTTTCCCCCACTCACAAGTCACAACTCGCATCCAGTTTTCTTGTTACAAAGACATGCAGGCTGCTTAAAAGCAGGCAGGCAGAGGACAGCACCTAGGGCTCATTTAGTCTATTTGGGAATTGTTATAAAAGTTTCTTTCCAATTAAATGATAAGACAAACATTTGGAGGAATTGATTCTCATGTCCTTAAATTATAGCCCTAATTCACTCATTACACATAATTATTAAATTTGCTCACAATGATTAGATAATCCTTACTTATAACACAGAAAGGATGGGCTGTTGACATGTGTGAGTATCTTTCTTCTTATGCAGGACTGAAATTTCAGGGGACTGCATTCTCTTCTGAAGGAAATTACTTCCTTTTATTTATTTTTTTAAAAAGCTTTTTGCACTTTGCAAACAACCAGTTATCCTTCTCCTACCTGTCAGGAAGGAAGGAAGGAAGGAAGGAAGGAAGGAAGGAAGGAACCTCAGTCATGTCTGCCAAAAGGACAGACACAGGTTTTTTTTAACCAGTGTCAGACACAACAACTTCCATGTCTAAAGACTAAGAAGCTATTAAAACCTTAGCAATTCAGTTATTAGGAAATACCCCTTTACAGAATTTACCTATGTTTCCTTGCTCTATCTCTCTTCCAGGGTTATGTTAATTATTGTGACAGACAGCACCATTACTTTGGGCTAAAGATCTCAAAATACCCTGCAAATAATATAATAATGTCCTAGTTAACCCTATGAGGTAAGTGCGATTACCATTTTTCAGATGGGTAAACAAAAAATTCCACTGATGATCCAGAGCCCTGTCTGTGCACTGCAGTGGCACATTGCCTTTTGCATATGTGGGCTGGGAACACCCTTTGTGCATGCACCTTTTACATCCTCTTCTAAAATGAATGGAGTAGACCTTGTAGGGAAGGGTGTTCTATCAGCATACTTGAGCCCTGAAACCAAAACATTGTTTGATTGTTAACAAGGAACACTGAATTCACAGAACCATTTTTCATTTTACTTATTGTACTTAATCAGTCACATCATTGTTGTTCAGTCGTTCAGTCGTGTCCGACTCTTCGTGACCCCATGGACCATAGCACGCCAGGCCTTCCTGTCCTGCGCTCTCTCCCGGAGCGTGCTCAAGTTCATATTCATTGCATCCGTGATGCTATCTAGCCATCTCATCCTCTGCCGTCCCCTTCTCCTTTTGCCTTCAGTCTTTCCCAGCATCAGGGTCTTTTCCAGGGAGTTTTCTCTTCGCATTAGGTGGCCAAAATATTGGAGCTTCAGCTTCATTATCTGTCCTTCCAATGAGCACTCAGGGTTGATTTCCTCTAGGATTGACTGATTTGACCTCCTTGCAGTCCAGGGCACTCGTAAGAGTCTTCTCCAGCACCACAGTTCGAAAGCATCAATTCTTCGGCGCTCAGCCTTCCTTATAGTCCAGCTCTCACAGCCATACATTACTACTGGGAAAACCATAGCTTTGATTAGACGGACCTTTGTCGGCAAGGTGATGTCTCTGCTTCTTACTATGCTGTCTAGGTTGGCCATAGCTTTCCTCCCAAGGAGCAAGCGTCTTTTAATTTCATGGCTACAGTCACCGTCTGCGGTGATCTTGGAGCCCAAGAAAGTAAAATCTGTCACTGCTTCCATTTCTTCCCCTTCTATATGCCAGGAAGTGATGGGGCCAGATGCCATGATCTTAGTTTTTTTAATGTTGAGTTTCAAACCAGCTTTTGCACTCTCCTCTTTCACCCTCAACAAGAGGCTCTTTAGATCCTCTTCGCTTTCTGCCATTAGGGTGGTATCGTCTGCATATCGGAGGTTGTTGATAATTCTCCCAGCAATCTTAATTCCAACCTCTGATTCATCCAACGCGGCATTTCTCATGATGTACTCTGCATATAAGTTAAATAAGCAGGGTGACAATATGCAGCCTTGTCGTACTCCTTTCCCAATTTTGAACCGATCGGTTGTTCCATCTCTGGTTCTTACTGTTGCTTCTTGACCCTTGTACAGGTTTCTCAGGAGACAGGTAAGGTGGTCTGGTACTCCCATCACTTTAAGAATTTGCCACAGTTTGTTGTGATCCACACAATCAAAGGCTTTAGCGTAGTCAATGAAGTAGAAATAGACGTTTTTCTGGAATTCTCTTGCTTTCTCCATGATGCAGCGAATGTTGGCGATTTGATCTCTAGTTCCTCTGCCTCTTCGAAACCCAGCTTGTACTTCCAGTAGTTCTCGGTTCGCATACTGCTGAAGCCTAGCTTGTAGGATTTTGAGCATCACCTTGCTGGCATGTGAAATGAGCGCAATTGTGCGGTAGTTTGAACACTCTTTGGCGTTGCCCTTCTTTGGAATTGGAATGTAAACTGACCTTTTTTAGTCTTGTGGCCACTGTTGAGTGTTCCAGATTTGTTGGCATATTGAATGTAGCACTTTAACAGCATCATCTTTTAGGATTTTAAATAGCTCGGCTGGAATACTGTCATCTCCGCTAGCTTTGTTGTTACTAATGCTTCCTAAGGCCCACTTGACTTCACTCTCTAGGATGTCCGGCTCAAGTTCAGTGACCGCACTATCATGGCTATCAGGGACATTAAGATCTTTCCTGTATAGTTCTTCTGTGTATTCTTTCCACCTCTTCTTAATCTCATCTGCTTCTGTTAGGTCCCTGCCTTCTTTGTCCTTGATCATGCCCATCTTTGCACAAAACGTTCCCTTGAGATCTCCAATTTTCTTGAAGAGATCTCTAGTCTTTCCCATTCTGTTGTTTTCCTCGATTTCTTTGCATTGTTCATTTAAGAAGGCCTTCTTGTCTCTCCTTGCTATTCTCTGGAACTCTGCATTCAGTTGGGTATATCTTCCCCTTTCTCCCTTGCTTTTCGCTTCCCTTCTTTCGTGAGCTACTTGTAAAGCCTCATCAGACAGCCACTTTGCTTTCTTGCATTTCTTTTTCTTTGGGATGGATTTCGTTGCTGCCTCCTGAACAATGTTACGGACCTCCGTCCATAGTTCCTCAGGCACTCTGTCTATCAGGTCTAATCCCTGAAATCTATTCCTCACCTCCACTGTATATTCATCAGGGATATGATTTAGGTCATACCTGAACGGTTTAGTGGTTTTCCCGACGTTCTTCAATTTAAGCCGAAATTTTGCAAGAAGCAGCTCATGATCTGAGCCACAGTCAGCTCCAGGTCTTGTTTTGACTGACTGTATGGAGCTTCTCCATCTTTGGCTGCAAAGGACATAATCAATCTGATTTCGATATTGACCATCTGGTGATGTCCATGTGTAGAGTCGCCTCTTGTGCTGTTGGAAAAGAGTGTTTGCTATGATCAGCATGTTCTCTTGGCAAAACTCTATTAGCTTTTGTCCTGCTTCATTTTGTACACTAAGGCCATGCCTGCCTGTTATCCCGGTGATTTCTTGACTTCCTACTTTAGCATTCCAATCCCCTATGATGAAGAGGACATCTTTTTTTGGTGTTAGTTCTAGAAGGTGTTGTAGGTCTTCATAGAACCGATCAACCTCAGCTTCTTCGGCCTCAGTGGTTGGGGCATAGACTTGAATTACTGTGATGTTGAATGGTTTGCCTTGGATTCGTACGGAGATCATTCTATCATTTTTAAGATTGTACCCCAGTACTGCTTTTCCCACCCTTTTGTTGACTATGAGTGCTACTCCATTTCTTCTAAGGGATTCTTGCCCACAGTAGTAGATATGATAGTCACCTGAATTAAATTCGCCCATGCCTGTCCATTTTAGTTCGCTGATTCCCAAGATGTCGATGTTCAATCTTGCCATCTCATGTTTGACCACCTCCAGCTTACCTTGATTCATTGATCTGACATTCCAGGTTCCTAAACAATATTGTTCTTTACAGCATCGGATTTTCTTTTCACCACCAGACACATCCACAGCTGAGTGTCCTTTCGGCTTTGGCCCAGCCGCTTCACTCTTTCTGGCGCTACTTGGAAATACCCTCTGCTCTTCCCCAGTAGCATATTGGACACCTTCCAACCTGAGGGGCTCATCTTCCGGCGTCATCTCTTTTAGCCTTGTGATACATTCCATGGGGTTTTCTTGGCAAGAATACTGGAGTGGGTTGCCATTTCCTTCTCCAGTGGACCACATTTTGTCAGAACTCTCTGCCATGACCTGTCCGTCTTGGGTGGCCCTGCACGGCATAGCTTATGGCTTCATTGAGTTACGCAAGCCCCTTCGCCATAAGGAACGCATTTGTTCTTCTGTTGCTCATGAAATTATGAAGCTACCTTATAGACATACTTAGGCTGCAATCCTATGGTCTTTGGTGGGGGATGTCTCAGGAGCCATAGCGTTCAGTGGATCTCCCTCTCTGCCCACAGAGAGGCTTCGTATTTGATGGTTCCTCCATCTTGGAATCTCCCTCACTTGCCTTTAAATTGCTCTGCCCATCGATGTAGCCCACTATTGTCTACTCCGACTGGCAGCAGAGGTCCCTGCAATGCTCCATTAGATCCTTTAAACTGGGGATGCCAGGGACTGAACCAGGACCCTATGGATGCAAAGCATGTGCTTTCCACGGAGCTATGGCCCCTCCTGAAAGATGCTATGGATTTAGCCCTATTCAGGCAGTCAGTGCATGCTGGCCCCATCCCCTATGTCTCCAGGCATGCTGGCCCAGCCTCTCAGTTCAGACCTTGCTGTGTTGAATTGGTAAGGCCTGAAAGGGAGCTCTACTCGTGTTCACTGGAACATGAGTAGAACTCTCCACACAGTCAGGAACCCTAATAAGGCAGGGTCCATGATCATGTAGAGGGTTCTACTCGCATTCAAGCGAATGCAAGTAGAGCTCCTCTTCTGACCCTTGTGATTCAATATGGCAATGCTTGAACTGAAGGGGACGGGCCGCCATGCACTTTAAGCCCTCACATGTTCAATCAAATGCCTGAACAGGGCTGTGGTCTTCTACCAAGGCAAACCACTGACTTGATATAACCCAGTTCTCCCTGCACTGACTGCTAGCAGCTCTCTGGGGAATCAGGCAGAGCTTCTTCCCTGTCCCCACAAACTGCTGTGACCTATGGTTCATGGTATCAGGTCAATGGCAAGCCAGTCACCAGCTGGAAATGGAACCCACTGGATGGGTGTGGGAGTAATGATTTGTATTACCTGAGATAGATTTGATTTCTACACTTCCCACTTCCACCATCTAACAATTAGCCTTTGTTAGACAACAATGGGACACTCTTAGAGGCTTCTGCCAGTTTGTCATTTTTCTTCCATTCAGCATAGTTCTGATATGGTTAACTGGTAGCACTGGCAATGCCCCCAGGAGCTTGAAGTAGTCCATTGACAAACCAACATTCCCTTTCCTATGGGAGGCTGGGTCCAGGGGTCCTGGCTGAATACTTAGCTCTCACGGTGCACTCAAGGCCCAAGGAGACAACCTGGTGTGGGTTGTATTTATCAGAGATGTCTCAGAAGATCCCACATAACCCAGGATTTTGCCCTAAGCAAAGAAAAGCAGTCTCCATTTGGATGCTAGGACCAGCCAAAATGGAGGAGATACAGCAGCCAAGGACTGAGTCAGAATATTAAACAATTCATGCTTAATATTTTCTCATTTCTTACATTTCTATACCACCCAATAGACAAAGCTCTCTGGGAAGCTCACAACAATGAAAACCATAAAATACAACACAGTAAAATACAATATAAAGTGTAAAACTTTAAAATGACACTATAACATGAAAATAATATGCGATGAATTTTAAGACAAGTGATTATAAAAACTGCAGATGGCAAGCACCATCTCAGAAGAGGCATTCCATCTGGGGGGTCAGAGGAATCCATGTGGGGGATGAAGTTCACCGAGCTTTCAGCAGCTCAGCCCCCCGGACTCCAGCTCACACACCCGCGAGCTGGCCCAACTCGATCTGTATCAAGTTGGGCCAGCTCATGTATTTGGGGGTTTGTTTGGTTTTTCTTAATATGCTTAATTTGTGCCTGCAATTTGCACAAAATTAAGCATATTACGCCCACAATTTGCACAAGCTAAGCAAATTGCAGCCAAAATTTGTGTCGATTCCGCCAATTGTGTAAATGGCGATTGAAGAAAAGAACTCCAAGGAAGTTCACGGATTTGGGGGAAAGGCCCATGGCTCGGCTTGCAAATGCAAGCCAAGCTGGGGGCTCTGGGGAAATGGAAATCCAGAAAGCCCGCAGAGGGCTGGATTTCCCTGCGATGGCCATCCCTACCATCACCACAGTGATCTGCTAGTTCCCCTGTTTCTAGCAGTGAGGAAACAACAATTGGGCAGGATCACTCACAGAGGGGCTAGCTTAAAGCTTCACACACACACACACACAACACCACCACAGACCTCATCAAGACTGCTGTTTACTCACTGCTCTTTAGCTATGAGGAAACCACAAGCAAATATGCAGTTTGCTTCCAAAATTTCATTTTACCCATATGCAGATGTATGCAAATTTAACCAATATATTAACTGACTAAGGGCACAATCCTATGGGGACAGTTGGCTACCTCCAAACTTGGAGGCAGCCTACTATCCAATGCAGGGTGGGCAGAGCACAGAGGGGACCCTCTCCTCCGTGCTCCGGCTGCCCTGCATTTGCGGCTAGACAGCCAATTTTGGCTGTCTTGCTGGGGACATCAGAGAAGGGGGGAGGCTGGTTGGCACATGGGAAGCATTGTACTGATGCTTTCACAGTCTCCTCTCCTCCTCGCCCCTGGGAACGCCCCTTTTTGCCCACTCTGCTCAGCGCTTACAAGCGTGGAGACAGGGAGAAACTGTACTGCATATGAGACATCAGGGGAGGGGCAGGGAGTGAGGTTTCTGGGAACCGTGCTCAGAGCTCTGGCTTTGAGCTTGATTCCCAGAAGCTGAAAAATCCTATGACCATCTAGACACTGTCTAGCAGCCATAGGATTGCTCCCTAAAACTCGTATGATTAACCTATTAAAATGCCTTTAATTAGGTGTATCCCTACAAAATATTCTACTTCGCATGTTCAGAAAATGTAACAGCCCCAAAACGGAAGTGCTACATTGAAAGTTATCTCATTTCCCCCACAAGTAACAAGTGTAAATTTAGCTGTATGCAAAATAAAACTACCATCATCATCTAGAAAGGCCCAAAGTTTTACACTGACTCACACCTCCTACATCGCCTGATTATACACCTACATTGCTTTTAAACCAAACTGTATTTTACACCAAACAAATTAATAATCTAGAGAAAGTTAAGCACACGTAGATCACATTAAAATAAATGCCACTTAAACACACTTAACTTTCTCAGGACTGTGCCCTTTATATGAATGGCAATTATGCCCTTAATAAATCAAGTCACATAAGACACACGTAAGATGTTGAGGCCCTAGGATACCAGGATGGCATACCTAATGAGGTATTAGGTTCTAGGGCCTGTAGATGCAATAACTTTGCATAGCCACCTTCTCCTGTTCAATGCTTTGATTGCTATTTGTAAATGAGTAAGTCGTAACAGAGTTTATCACAGCCCACAATAATGCATGCAGAGAGAGGCAGCAGAGAGAATGAATGGATCGACCAGGGCAAGGGAATTTGATGTGTTTTGCCAGCTCAGAGGAGGTGGATCAATTTATGAAACTGAAGAGCTTGAGAATAGTCTACCAAAGATGATGCAGTTAAGCAAGATGCTGTTGGCCTGATGAACCATATAAAATAGATGAAGACAGAATATAATCACACATATCAAGAATGATTGATAGATTGATTTGATTTGTACCCTGTCTTTCTACCAAGAAAAATGGCACTCAAGGCAGCTTACAATCATTAATAAAATGTGATTAAAACACTAATAAAAAAAGCATTTAGATACAATATAAACATCATAGGGATTTACAGGTTGTGTAAAAGCCGTTGCTGTATTCTGCAGGTTGTCAGGTGCCTTTCATTCCCTTGTTCTCCCATTCATGGAACTGGGTTTTTTTTCCCGTTTCCAAATTTGTGCAAATTTGCAAAAATGTGGAAATTCCGACAAAATGTGCATTTCATGCTTTAGCCTATTCGGGAAATATGCATTTTCAGCCTGCAGGGAGGGAGTGGCAGCATATTTTTCTATGACAAAAATTGTGCAAAATTCCCAAAGGTTAGAAAAACAGTCCTCATTTGGTTCCGTTGCAGATTTTTCTGACATCCCTAAAACACAGCAACAATAGAATAAAGAAAGCACCCAAGATGCTCACAAGTGGGGAAAAAATATTGAAATGTTCTCTTAAACATGAGAATCTTGCCATGATTTCTGAAAGGAGGACAGCTCTGTCAACTATGTACTAAAAATTATCTTTAATAGTTTGATGCCACCTGTTGGATACTGAAATGATAGCAATGGAATGATAAAGTTAAAAAACAATACTGCACCTGATGTGTCCTAGGTATGGCTGGGGAAGAACGTCAGCCCACATTTTTTAAGCCAACCAACTTAATATGCCCTTCTCAGACTAATATGTGGATCAGAATACCATTATCTTTGGACTGAAAATTTCTCCAAATTTTGAAATGCAGTACTTGGCTCAAAAACTTCATGCAAAAATGTGCATATTAATTGTGTACAAAAATTATATTTTAGGGAAAGTTGCATACAAAAATAAATGAATGTCTGTGCAGACATCATTTGTTTTTTGTTTGTTTTTTAAATTGCAAACTGATGCAGGAATTGGATGGAATGGACTAATGAGTGCATTCATGTCAAACTGACCGGGACCAGATACACACTGATCCTTCCATTCCCTAGTCTTCACTAAACATGAAACAGAAACTGGAGCAACATTATTGTTTCAAATCCTGTTCTTAAACAGAAAAACAGCTGTGGGGGCAGGGTGGAGTAGGGGCTTTGACAAGAGAAAGGCTGGAGCCTACAGGACATGGCACATCACAACAGGGAAAACCAACCTAGGAGTCTCCTAATTTGCTCAGAATAAGGAAAATGGTTACTGGGCAGAGTTTGCCAGATTACAAGTGTGGAAACCTTGTCTCAGAGCCCGCAAATCAGGTTTGGGGTAAGAATTTAAAGATGGGGTGCTCAACTGTGTGAGCATCCCTGCTCAAATAGCAGAGGTAGAGTGGCCACTTACAGATTAAAAGAGGACAAAGGACGACACAGATTTGCATATAAGATGTATATGCTAATTTATATGTTTAGATGCACACCTAGAAATAATTAATGTGATGTGCCTGCTCAGTCTGCTGTCCAGGTGCTACAGCTGATGGGCAACTTCAAGGCCCCTGTTCTCTTTCCCTTCTTATTGTTCTTTGTCTTTAAACCAGACATGGACTAGATTGTCCTTCCTGCTGGGAATGACAGTTGCAGCATCATTTCCCACCAAAGATCATGGGCCTGAACTAAAAGTCCCAGTCCGCCACCGAAGGTCCTCCAAGGGCTCTCTGCTGCGGCTGCCTAATGTGAGACTGGCAACCACACGCAAGAGGACCTTTTCCTTTGCCGCCCCTCAGTTGTGGAATGACCTGCTGGTTGAAATGCGCCTGCTGACCTCGTTGAAGGTTTTTAAGCAGGCATGAAAGACTCTATCATTCCGGCAGGCCTGCCCTTTTGAGAGCTCTTGTTCCTTTTGCTGACTCTTGTATACGGTTTTTAAGCTGTGTTATTTTAAACTGTGTTGCTTTATTGTCGGATTTTAATTTTTTTGTTAAATTGTTTTTAGTTCAAAGTTGCTTTTAGCTATATGTTGTTTGTATATATTGTCTATATGTTTTTATGTAAATGTTTTTTAAACTTTGTATATTGTATTTTAATGTTTTAACTTTTGTAAACCACCCAGAGAGCTTCGGCTATGGGGTGGTATAGAAATGTTAATAATGATGATGATGATGATGATGATGTTGATGATGATGTTGATGATGATGATGTTGATGATGATGTTGATAGCCCCATGATTCCCAGTGGGAAAACACTCCCTGACCATAATTTCCAGACAATTAGGGGGTCTGTTGGGCCAGCCAAAGAGGTTGACGGAGAGAAAGCTGTGCTTTCTTTGTTGGGATAGTGGGAGGGAGGAAAGCATTCAACACAACCTGGTACCCTACAGATAGGTTGGACAGCAACTCCCAGAATTCCTCAGCTTGTGGGGGAATGCTGAGAGAAGCCACCTCTATCTCTGTTTCCTAACCAGGAAATCTGTAAATGCCTTACACATGCTTAATCCTTTTGAATCTATCATGTATTTCGTGGTTGCAGTTGTGGACTGTGACACTCTGTTTATGTTCGTGCTTTAGCCCTATGTGGCTGCTCTTGTGTGTGTTGCACATATATGAGCAGAGCCATTTGTGCTGTTGATACTTGTTGATTTTTGTGTTTAATTTTGGCATATGTGAGCACATGTTTTAATTTTTTATTTCCTGTTCATCCCCCTGAAAACATTTTTGTTATACAGTGACTCATAAATATAATAAACAAACATCTCAAAGCACAGTGGGTGTAGTTCAACATCGTGAGAGCAGATATCTGTTTGCACAACAGGACTTTTCCCTCCTCTTTGCAGCCCCCTCCCCCCCTCCCAAAAAAACCCCTGTAATTCAGAAGGTTCACCAACCCTCTAGAGGAGATTTTGAGGGGATGGGGAGGCTGTTGGGGAGAGAGGGAATTTACCCCATTCCATCAGCAGGAGAGGCTAATTGGATACAGCCTAGTAGTTGTAGTAACTATTATAAAGCTGCAATAAAGCTGAATTTTCCTCACCCCACTCCAAGATGCCTTGGAGAATTCAGTAAATTTCCTTTTCAAAAAACAAGGACATTCCAGTTTATACCACTTTAAAAGAAGAGTTAAGGTGCTTGCAAAGCAAAACAAAATATCGCAGTTACAAGTTATTATCACAAACAGCACTGGGCTATCTCCATCCCAGTTGCTAGAGAGAGAGCACTATAACTACTTGTACTTGTATGCCTTTCCATCTTCCCAAGTCTCGGGGGGAAACAGGACAACCAGGATTGAGAGTGCATGTCCAGCTTACAAAAAGCAACATTGATTCAGACAACAGCAGACAACTATGTAAGGTGGAACTCTTTGCATGCATCATACATGTTGCCTGTTATGCAACTTTAACAGCATCCCTGCATAATTTTTGCAGTGAGACAGCCCTATGGCTCTCTCCTGAGCATAAATCACAGAATCATAGAATCACAGAATCATAGAATCATAGAATCACAGAATCATAGAATCATAGAATCATAGAATCATAGAATCATAGAATCATAGAATCATAGAATCATAGAATAGTAGGGTTGGAAGAGGCCTACAATGCCTACTTCTTAAGCATTGCTATATGATTTCTATTATCTGGGTATGTATTTTTTTAAAAGGTAAAGTTATGCACATGTGCATACCTATACATTTATGTACACTTTATGAAAAAGCATTGAAAACACTTCCTGCCAGAGGGTAACTATTATGTATTTGCTACCAAAGCACTCTTCTCCCCTTAAGCACTTTCTTCTCCTAAAATATTAATTGTGGATCTTGAGTTTTAAAAAAAAAAATCCTGGGAGCATTTAGGATTAAAATCATTGTGACTTCTCCACAAGTCTAAAAATTCCAGGGGGGTGGGGGAGAGAGAGCCTATGTTCTCAGATCTTGCTTTAAAAGTCACCTTTTCATTTTCTTAGTGTTGAAAAGTCTCTGTATCTATGAGTGCTGTGCCGAAAATGTCTCCCACATTTTTTCGACCATTCTCATTCAATTCGATAGAAGACAAATTGCTTTCAAAATGAAATTCAATGGTGTAAGACATTTTGGAGACATTCTCATGGGTTGGGGCTGGGTTTCTTGGGCTTAGCTTATTTAGGAGGTGGCCAAGGAGTGAGCGCGAGTGTCCTATTTTTTACTGTACGATCATCTCTCTGGCAGCCTGTAGCCTCCTCAGCTTCCTAGACTTCAATTAAAGCCCAGTGGAAGGCACCATGAGGTAATTCCTCCCGTAGGGCTCTTCAGATCAGGACGAGCAGGCAGCCTAGGAAGCCAGCTGTGATTAGGTAAGCTCAAAAACACCATAAAATATATATTCAAAAACATCCTGAATGAGGCAGAACAATGGAAGCCTCTTTCATGGGGGGAGAAAACTTTCAGGAAATTGGAGGACCGATTTTGGCAGAGCCCTAACTCCACCTCATCCCTGGAGCTGGACACAACACTGCTCCCACCTGCACTGCGATGGATGCAAACGAGGGGCCAGCCTTCCAAGACAGTTGATGCTGTTGCAGCAAAAAGACCCCACGCCCCAATTCCCTTGCCAGAAAGAGAAAGAAGCTGTGCTACAAGCCCTGCTTCCAATGAGGAGCCCCGCATGGAAGAAACTGTGAAGAATTTCTCCTCCCCCTGGAGAAATTCAGTGAAATTGTCTCCCAAATTTCTCTGCCCATGAGTAAGGTGGAGAATTTCAAGAGGCCATCTGCGCACAGCTCTAATATAAATCAAGATCAATATAGATACTGTATTCCTTATTTTGTTCAAATATTTTGAAGAACTTCACTCATTGCAACTCCCCTGGTCTACTTGTATCCCAATAGGGATGGTGAGGGCATCCAGGAAGGGGCTGGAGTCCTACGGGGCTGGACTCCCCCTGCCACTTGCCCCTCTGGACCCACTTCCCAAGCCTCTGCCTGCCCCTGGTCGCTGCATTGCACAAGCTGCTGGAGGGCTCAGCAAGCAGCCAACAAGCATTGACAGGCCGCCTGCCCCCACAGAGAGTCGCGATTATGTGCAAAATGGTGGCTGTTCCCCATTCTGCATAAGACCTCTTGACTTTCCTGCTTCTCTGATGCTGTAACTTCACTGTATCGGGGCTGCACAATCAGGGAATCACAACCCTTTTCTGATGCACATGTTACTTGGGAGCTTCACTGACGCATGTGTAACTTTGTTGCTTCTCTGATGCTTATGTTACTTTGCAGCTTGAAAAGGGGTTGGGAGCAATAACTCCCAAAGGAGCAGAAATCCTGTGTGCACCAAAAAGGGGGTGGCAGCAATAAAAGCTTGGAGGTTTGCAGGATCGGAACCAAACTTCACACATGGTCTCTCCTAGTTTGGAGGTACCCAATCCACCATCAAAACCCTGTGCACTTACCTCAGAGGAGCAAAAATGACACGTGCAGCAAAAAGTGTCTATAAAGGGTGCCTATAAACCTTTACTTTGGAAAGGAGTGACTTGAGTCTCTGTCTCTCTCACCTTTCCTTTTGAGAAATACTCATTATGACTTCAGTTAATTTCCCCCTTCTTTCAAATAATGAAAACGAAACAGAGCTTGAGTTCTGTCATTATAATTGGGCCTCATATGAAAGAGGAAAAAGGTTGAAGGGGAGAGGGAGGAAGATGGGCTGGTGATGTCTCTTCTGCACATCTGTGCACCTGTTAATTTAATTAGAGCAGTACAGTATAAATATTGAACTTCTTTTAATTTCTTCTACAGCTCTTTTGCCATTCAGATGCCATTCAGATGCTCCAGATTGTTCCTCCACTCACTTATATGATGGAAAGATACTTATTTGAAAAAGGAGGGAATAGAAAAACTTGTGTCTCCAGTTACATTTGGTCATCAGAATCAGTTTGGCAACTGTCATTGGTAAAATCAACCCTCTCCTTACTAGCAGTCTAGTAAGGCTTTCAATTATATACAAACAAGCAAAGCAAAAAAAAAAGAATGACAACATTATTCTTGGATATAGACCCATCCTTCCCCCTCTACCTACCCGCGGCCTCAAACCACCCTTTAAATATATAGTAATACAGCTTCAATTAATACTCTCTGGAAATATTATAAAGGAGCAAATTAAACATAACAAAGAAGACACCTCTACAAAAAGGATGGATGCTATACACAGATAAACTACTTCTTTCCTCAGTTGCACACAGCTCAAGGTAATTGCCCCAAACTTCTGTAGATTTGCCTTCAGTCTCCCTTTTCATCCATACCACTTATTCATAGGCTGCCCACACTAGCAAGTCTTGTACCCGATAACCTACCTCTGGGGATTTCTTTAATTTCCAGGTGCTTTTTTTCCTCTCTTTTTTTCTTTTGAAACCAATTGTTTGGCCACCAAAGTTTCTCTCTCTAGCCACATGTGACTTTGTTAGTTTCCAGGCTTTAGGTACCCATCTGAATACTGCATGGATTGCCTACATAGTCTGAGGCACATTCAGAGCAGGCCTGATCCAAATTGTCCGAGGCCAGCCAAACATTCTGAGGTTTGGAGGAGGTGGGATTGGCAAAAACCCTCCTGAAGATTGGGAAGGGGGAGGACATTCCGGTGAATGGGGGAGAAGTTTCGGGGTGGGTGGGGATACTTACTATTTGACAAGGTGGCCAGGTGGTCGTTCCTTTTTTTCAATTAAAGAAAACACATACACACCAAATGCAAGCCGCTGTTCTCAGCAGCCAGCTGCTGGTGGCTTCAGAAATCACTTTAGAATGGTGCAGGGAACCCAGCAACATTCTATGGGGGAAAGGCGACTCCTCCACGGGTAGTTCCATGAGGGGAGGATACATTTAGGGCACAATCGTATGCAAGTTTAAACAAAAAACAGTCATGCTGGCTGGGTCAAAGTGGGAGTTGTAGGGCTTTTCCTGTCTAAACACACACAGGACTGCACCCTTAAAAACTGAAACTTGGTCCTATGTTTAGGTTGAAGTCGAAGTAGAGAATAGTCAGATCAGTGTATTTCTAGCCTTATCCATGTGTTCACTCATAGGTCCACCCCATTCTGCAATGATCTTGAATTTTTAAATTAAAAAATTCTGTATAAAATGGTATTTGAATACCAAGTGTGTTTAAATGTATTTTCTCTCAAAATACCCTTTTCAAATAAATTCTGAAGTAGGTTTTTTTTTTTTTTTTGGAGTTGGGAACTACCTCAGAATACATCAGAAAATGGTAACTGTAAAAGTCAGTAAATAACTGTTGAGATCCAGACATGTGTTGGAGGTGTGGATCAGGGTAGTTTTTATTATTTATTTAGTTATATATTACATTTCTATACTGCCCAATAGCCAAAACTCTCTGGGTGGTTCACAAAAGTTAAAACATTAACATACAATATCCAACAATTAAAATAATAAAATAGATGATGATAAAATGCAATATAAAATGTAAACGTTTAAAACCACAGTATAAAAATAATAAATAGAACCTAGCTGTGGTGCAAAGATTTAAAATACAATACCTGATCTAAAACAGAATCTAAAAAACTAAAATGCCTGGGAAAATAAAAAGGTCACCTGGCACTGAAAATAGCCCAGTGTAAGTGCCAGGCAAGCCTCTCTAGGAAGCGCATTCCACAACCAGTGTGCCACATCAGAAAAGGCCCTCTTCTTAGTAGCTACCCACCTCCCTTCCTTGATCTTAGGGTCCATATCAGAATTCACAAAGATCGATTCTATCAAGTATTGCTGCTAGTTAAACCTGAGTTCTTGATTTGAAAAGGCTGAAGACTGCTGCTCTATGACGTGGCAAAAATTGTTGAGGGGCACATCTCTCAGATCACATACAGCTTAATTGACACCCCAGAAAATATTACCATTCCAAGCAACCATGTGTGCTGCTAGGCCAACCCTCACCAAGTTATTCTCCAAAGGTGAGACAAATCAGAAGACAGAGAGAGAGAAAAAGGGGGGTGGGGGAAGGAAATGGAACAGAAAAAAGAGCAAATATCATTGCTGAACAGCCTCCATTTTTTTTTTTTTAATGGCTTTGGCTTGAGACCAGCTTTGGCTCCATTAGGCATGGGAAAATCTGTCACATTCAGTGTCACTCAGGTTCTCATTTTTCCCATGCTAAATTTGTTCCGTCCTGATTCTGCACTGGATTGTGAATTATTTTTAGTCCACCCAAAAATGTGCACATATTTTTTGTGGATTTTTTAATCATAGACGTTTTTGTATGCATTTTTTCAAATATGCACATTCTTGCATGCACTTTTCAAAATGTACACCTTTTTCCATTGAATAATGCGTTTATCTGCTTTTTAAAAATATAGGCATATTTTATGTGCATTTTTTTTCTTTTTGCAAACTCCATCATACACTTTAGAAATGTGTGGATTTCAATAACAAACTGCCGGTTCATGTTTAGGTTTGGGAAGTGCAAATTTGATACGTTCACATTGAAATGTGTAACAAATTTCTCACCCACCTCTAAGCTCCATGTACCTTTCTGGTACCACGTTTCTGTATATTTTTGCTTTGTCTGTTTTGACTGCTGTTTCCCAACAAGAGGAACTCTATTTTCATCATCATCTTCATCAACAACATCATCAATATCATCATCTAGGATGGCCATCTACTACTTTACAGAGGAGAGCCCTCTATTTGCCTATCAACTAAATGGTCAGTTTCTCGCTGTGCCCAACAGGCTTTTACCCGGCTCTTTCTTCAGGGAAGGTCCTCCTGGCCCAACTTCTGATGGGCAGCCAATCTGGCAGACTGCCTCCCACCTCCTCTCAACTCCGCCCACTTATCACTGCTGTGGACTCTGGGATCTGTCAATTCTGGTGCTCCCTCCCCCTCTGACAAAGAGTTCTCATGGGGGAGGGGGGTCTCTGAACCTGGGCCTCCTGTTCAATAAGCTCTTAGGAAGATTCATCCCTGACTCCTGGAGAGTCCTGGGGAATTTCCTCCCCCGCTCTCTGTCTTGACGGGGCTTATTCTAGCTCTGCCTCTGAATCCAAGTCGGAACATGAAACTAAACCAGGGAGCCTGGGTTCCATCCTGACACCTTGCTACTGCACTGATGAAAGTGCTTGGGAAAGCATCCTTGGCTGAGTTTCAGCCACAGTTCCACAGCTATGAGCAGTGGAGGCTGGTGGCTCCTATTTCAATGGGGTAGTACATCTGGGTTTCAGTCAGAACCAGTCAGAACTCCAAAGTACTGAGATAGTGTTCACTCACTTCTAGGGATGTACGAATCCCCTAACCTGCCATCCACGGGGGTCCGCTGGGAGGGGAGGCGATCTGTTCCTCTACCCGGAATCCTCAACGGGCGGGGAGGCAATCCGTTCCTCCCCCCCCCGGAATCCATCCAGGCCGGCTCCGCTTCGACCCTGCGGAGCTAGCCGTCAGCTCCTCAGGGCTGGAGAAAGTCGATACGGCTGGCAGCCGCTGCAGTGCCGTATCTCTGTGTAAGTCAGTCCCCCGGATGTACATGGCATAATGGGAGCCACTTGTGTCCATAAAGCTGGTTGATTAGCCTAAATGCAGCCATAAATGGCTGCATGGGGAGCCCAGCCAGTTATGTTACGAGCATCAGCTATGGCCTTGCGTGTCTCTACTGCTGAATATGCGGCACCAGTATGGAACGCATCGGCACATGCGAAGCAAGTAGGTATTGCTGTGAATGAGGCAATGTACATAGTGACAGGATGCCTCAAACCGACGCCCGTTAATAAACTATATTCTCTTGTTGGCATTGCTCCACCTAAGATCAGAAGGGAAGTAGAAGCAGATGCTGAAAGAACTAATCAAGAGACTGACTCTCGTCACCCTTTGAGCGCGGATATATTCCCCCAGTTCATCAACTTAGATCTAGAAAGAGCTTTATGTCAAGAACTAATATCCTAGAGGGGACCAAAGAACAGAATCGGATAAGTCAATGGAGGAATGAGTGTACTGACTTGAGTATTTTAACGAAATACTCTCCCTTATATAGTTTGGAGGACAATGAACAGGATAAGGGTGGGGGTACCAAGGTGTAAGACAAATTTATTTAAGTGGGGGTTGCTGGTTGATGACAATACATTATGTGAATGCGGAAAAACCCAAGACCCAGCGCATCTGATGGTGTGTCAATTATTGCCGGAGTCTTGTACTGTTGACGATCTGCAGCAAGCTAATGACAAAGCTGTGGCGGTGGCTACATTTTGGCAGAGCAAAGTTTGATTAGGACACGAAATAAATTAATATGCATTACTTCATGCATTTTTCTTAGTGTTACGCAGTGGAAGCTGAAGAGAGATGTATAAAATGTTGGGGGGTTTTTAAGGCATATATATTAGTGTATTTTCTATTCACTTTTGTAATTTTATAAAACTAAATTTGTGTACAATTCAGGAAGGGCTTGGATGTAGAGATGGCGCAAGCACCCAATTGGGTCCAGGAGTCTGGCGCCCCCCCCCCCCGCCTGCACTCCCGAGTTGTTCCCACCAAGCCTCTGCTCCCGCTCGGCCTCTCCCATGCTTGCTGAGCCACCCACACTCACTCAGGAGCTGTCAGCGAGAGGCGTGAGCACCATTTTGCAGAAGAAAATGGTGATTGCAAATATGCATACCTAGAGCTATACTTAAAATGGCACCATGAATAGCCCATATACAGAAAATTACAGGCATAAATGGGCCATTTACACCTGGAATCTTGCGAGCCACTTTGGATAAGACTAGATGTGCGCATATTCGTGATCACCATTTTCTTCCGCAAAATGGTGAAAAAAAGGGGAACACAAATAGCGTAGTGGGCGCCATTTGCGTTCCTTTTTTTCCCGCCGTTTAGCCTACATAAATATTTATGTAAGCTATTACGGCAAAAAAAAAGGAACGCTAATAGCGCCCACTACGCTATTTGCGTTCCCCTTTTTTTCGCCGTAATAGCCTATGTAAAAGTTTACGTAGGCTAAAATGGCGAAAAATAGGGAACGCAAATGACGGCCGCCGTAGCCGCCGCCATTTGCATATGCTGTTTTTTTTTGGGGGGGGGGAGTGCCCTGGACTGCAAGGAGGTCAAATCAGTCCATCCTAAAGGAAATCAACCCTGAGTGCTCATTGGAAGGACAGATAATGAAGCTGAAGCTCCAATATTTTGGCCACCTAATGCGAAGAGAAAACTTCCTGGAAAAGACCCTGATGCTGGGAAACACTGAAGGCAAAAGGAGAAGGGGACGGCAGAGGATGAGATGGCTAGACAGCATCACGGATGCAATGAATATGAACTTGAGCATGCTCCGGGAGAGAGCGCAGGACAGGAAGGCCAGGCGTGCTATGCTCCATGGGGTCACGAAGAGTCAGACACGACTGAACGACTGAACAACAACAACAACAAGCCTATCACGGCAGCTTCACAGGATGTAAATGGCGGCAGCTACAGCGGCCGCCATTTGCATCCGCAGCAGCCCGTCCGTGGCCGGAACTCCAGCTGCGGATGGCCCTGGCCGGTGGCTCCATGGAGCCACCGCAGAGCAGAGCTGGCCCAGGGAGGATTCTGGGGGGAGGGATGAAGCGCTTCCTCCCCACCGCGAATCCAAGCTGCGAAAAGGTAAGTGACTTTCGTACATCCCTAGTTACTGGAATTGAATCGGGTATGGACCAGGGATGTCAGAGAAATCGAAAATATATTCAAATGACTTCAGATTTCTATGAATTTGACCCATGGATTCCATAGCCGACTGGCATCTTCTGAGTTGTGTGGATTTCATGAACTTGTCCAAGTAGGGATGGATGGGTGCCTGCCAAGCCCCTGGCCCCACTTGCATACCCTTGGACCTGCACTTGATGTCCCCCTGGCTCACCAAACCACCTGCACTCACCCATGAGCCATCTGTTTTGCCATCAACGAGCAGATGATGGATCAACAATCCACGAAACACACACATCGAATCGATTAAACAAAATCTGTACATCCCTAGTATAGATGAGGGGTTGGGCAGGGAAGCTCAGCTTGCAGTAGAGGTAGGAAGCCTAGGGACAGAGGAGGGAGAAGGAGTTGGGCAGGGAGAAGAAGGGAGTGCTTGTGGCCACTGGCTGGGGTCAGAGGCTTCTTTTCCTGCTGTGGAGAAACAGAATTCCTCTGAATCCAACTTTCCCCACCCCCACCCCCATCTCAATAAAGCAAGCAAGTGATCAGCCTGTTCAGCAAGGCAAGAGATGTTATTTTTCTGCAGCTCTTCTCTGGGAATCAATCTTTGGAAAAGGAGAGGAGCTGAGTTCCAGCCCCAGACTGCTCAAACTTCCTCTGCTACCTGATTTGTAAAGCATCTGCTCAAAACCCCTCAACTTCTTGCAAGATACACATGGAGATGATTGAGCAAGAGCATACCCCAGAGTCATTGAGGAGTGTCGGTGGACATTTCTGCTTTTGGTCCAGGGTGGGCCAGCAGCTGACTGAACCCAGAGCCACTGCCCTTGATGTGCTTCCTGCAAGGGCACCTTTGAGTGAAGCGTCCATGTCTAGTGATGCCTATGGTTCCAGCAGATGGAGAACTTCATTTCTGCTCCACATCCATGTACAGAATTGGGACTGGTGAATGAGTGATGTTCATGATCACTAGGATCCCCAAACATCATCTCTCCACTCATGTCATGCCCAATTCTTGTTTGGGTTTACGATCATGCTGCACAAACAGAAAAACTGCAAATTGATCAGCTATTGAATGTGAACTTTGTACCAGTTTCCCCTAATTTGCACAACTTTCCTCTATAGACTAGAATGGGGCTTTCTACCTGCAGGGGAAATTTGCACAAATTGGGAAAATTGCACAAAACTGAACTGGGAAATGTGAGCAAATCGACCATATATCTGGTAATTTGTGAACATTTTTGGCGAACCCAGACTTGCACTCACAATTATGTTCAGGGCTTGCACTCGCAATTGTGTTCGAGCATGGCATGCTTACATGTTTTGTGAGAAAGTTCCCATGGCAGTAATCCATGTGATTTGCACCATCCACTTAAGCTGTGTCAATTATAGACTGTGTATAGCCTATAAGCTCTGAAGAGCAGGGTGGGTGACTTTCCCTTTATTACTACCATGGTAGTGATGGTACTACCCCTTGCACTTTATCCAGATACCAACAATGTTGATGCTAATGCTCTCAGCATCAAGCAGTTCCTTCTTGGATTACCACCAGCCCTGCCTCAGTTTTGACTGCAGAAGAGCTCTAGGCTCATCTGTATTTATTAGGAATTTGTTGAGTCCCTGTAGCCAAGGCATTCAAGAGTAATTAGTTCACCTCACTCCTGTACATCAAAAAGGCAAATCGCGCTTAAATAAATCCAGTTATAGATGAGAAAGCAAAGAAGTTTATGGAGGGAAGCACAGGGTGCCAGGATAAAGTAGATGTAAGCAAAAAGAGCAGCACAGAAACTCTCCAAAATTACAGCTTCTCATGCAAATGCAAGCAACATCTGTACTACATATTATGTCTTCAAGAAAAGTAAATTGGTCATGTACTACAACCCAGGTTTACACTACAAAACTGTAGTCTGTTAATAGAGCCCATAACTTTCTAAATTCTAGAATGGCAGAAGCATTTATTCTCTTTCTACATAGTCACTCTCCCTCTCCTGGAGGCAGGGCCAGCCCTACTATTAGCCAAAGTGAGGCAGCCACCTCAGGCAGCTGATTTTGGGTGTCATGAAAGGGCAACTGATTATTAGACTTTAAAAAATATTATTCTTGTATTTTACTAACAGGAAAAGGGAAAGTCACTTATGGATTTATTTATTTATTTGGCCTCAGGAACCAAAGTAACTTGACTGCCCTCGGGTACCACCCACTGTTATTGTGGGGAGGGACTCCATTTGCTGCTCTGCCTCAGGCAGCAAAATATCTTGGGCTGCCCCTGTCAAGAGTTCATCATACCCTTTAATACTTCCTGAATATGGGATGGTACAAATGTTACACAGAATAGGGATGCCAGTAAAATCAGCTTCCCTCTGGTAAGTAATCCCTACCTCAAATATTCAGAAGAGTTTACCATATGAATCACCATCTCAGAGAGTCACCATACCTTTTCCAGTGATCCAGTGGCAGTAGTATGGCAACTCCCCATTTAATGATAGGGAAGCATTGAAACATGGCTGAGGATCTCTTGCCATGGATAATTAGTTTCTGCCACAATGACATCCCCACAGCAAGCGGAATGTATGGACTGGAGCTAGGCCATCAAATGTTCCAAACTCTGATCCTTTTGTACTCAACCCCCACATCTTTCTTCTAACAGGATCCTCATCTTTTACAACAATATGGCAGGCAGGTACGACCTGGTCCTCTCTATGTTGGGAATAGCTGTACCTACTGAATTTGGCCAGTACAGAGGGGAGAGAGGTTTGTTTTGGTCCATTTTTGATAAGAACTTACCAAAACTTTACAAACGTCTTCATATTCAGGATGGAAAGGACTTGTGATTTTAAAAAATCTGAATGTGGGAGAAACCAAAACTGACAGAATCGTCCACAGTCTAGTCTGATGGGTTTGCTGGAACTTCCACAGATAAGAATAGGCCCTAGATCCCAATAATAATGGTGATAATTCTACTGATACGTCAGGTAGGCATTGGGAGATCAACTGCAATCAGCAAAGCCAAGGAGTCCTACTTTGGACTGAAAAGGAAAGACGCAAAGACAGCCCTTCAATAAAGGAGCAAATGCAACTCAAATATGAGGAGTCCAGACAACTTGTTTGGGAGACAGAGAGATCAGATAAAAGTCCGATAGAGCAGATGCTCTAAGAGGATTAGGGCAAGCAGATTAGAGGCCTTCATTGCAAAAAAGAAAATAACAATAACAATCAGATGTACCTTCTGCTTCTAACAGAATCAGACGCAAGTACTGCAGTCCCCACCGCCCAGTGCCTTTGCCCCAAGCTCTTAGTTGAGTTCTTCCCCTCATTCTTTGGTTTCCCACCACCTTTGTGCTTTAAGAAGATGTGGGGTAATGTACAACAATTTAGCAGGATACCCTTAGATCTGAGGAAGAAAGTAAGTTCATACATTTCAACAGAAAATCTTGATCACAAGACACAACATCGCTATGCGTCTTGTGTGGTTGATGTCTGTATAAATGTGTCCCCAGATAATGAAAGACAGATGCAGCCATAGATCTGTAGCAGCTGAAATCTTAAATAGCTAAAATCCATGGTTGTAACTTACCACTTTCTCAACTGTAGAGAGAGATATTTGTACAAACATTAACCACAGAAGTTTTAGGGATTTCTGATCTTGTGGGTAAGAATCTCTGTAAAAATGCAATTATCATTGCCAAACAGGCAATGTAGTACAGGTTGTTATACAAAAGTATAAACCCCATGAATCAATAATTAAAAATAACCGAACTTAAAAAAAAGGATTCTTCATTATACAATCCAAATATGATGGATTGAACCCAATACTGTCATTCTGCTGATGGAACTGTGTCTGTCAGTGGAACCAGGAAGGGAGTGATTCCCCCCCCCACTCACCCCCTCCCCCATGTGCCCTCATATTCTGCTCCAGCAGGCTTGGGAACTCTCAAGAGCAGATTTTTGGTGTGAAGGGCTGCAGGGGGGAGGGGAGGGGAGAGAGAGAAAATCCTGTTGTGCTAGTGGATTTCTGCTAGTATATTGAATTTTACCCTATATGTCTATGTTTCAGAATCCATATAAATCCAGGTTATAGTCTTATATACTTACAACATAATGAATGCTTGTGACTCAACATTATCTTACGCAAACCTATTTTTCCAATAAACTATATATAAATTCTTATCCTCTACAAATGATTGAAATGCAGTTAATCTTTTCAGACATGCATATAATATTGCTCTGGTCTTATTCATAATCATGTTGGGCTACATTTCCTGAAGCCATTCCTTCCAAGGGTTTTTTTTTTTTTCATTCTCACACCTACTAACATATTAATTACCAAAATATCTTTGATTAAAATCTGTATTTCTTATTGTGCGTGTGTATTTTTTAAACTATTTCAGGGTTTAAGACTATTTTAAACATAAATCCTGCTTTATCATGTTTTAATCACATTTTTTAAAAAATATCATCGTTAAGTTGCCCCATGAAAGATGGAGACGCAGGTATAAATTAAATTGGTCAATAAAATGAGAGAATCTAATTCCTCTCTGCAATTCAAATGCAAGACATACATTCCCTATCTCTGATCAGCTTGAATTTCATCCAGTAGGCCAGCCTTCCTGAACGTGGCACCCTCCAGACATGTTGGACTACAACTCCAGTCATCCCCAGTTATCATGGCCATTGCTCATTGGGGGTGGGGAGTTGTAGTCCAACATATCTGAAGGGCACCAGGTTGGAGGTGGCTGCAGTAGGGTGTATTCCCCTCATATAGAACTCTCTGACATAGGAAGCCAAGTATCTGAGGCTTTCAGCTTCCAAGGGTAGCCTCAAGACTACTTTTCACAAAGTACGGTCCATGTACATCAGGTATGTTTAAGCCATATGGCCAGTTCACCTTACTCCAAACCTACTATTAAGTTCAACTGTAATGCTCCTGTCAATGAGGAAGCTGCTGAAGCTGACATTCCAGGACAGATGCAAACAACAGGCCAAACAGCTACAGTCTGCAGAAGCCAACTTTTGGGGCACCCTCCTGCACTGCACAGCATTGAAATGATCTGTTTGTTGCAGAGCCACTAACCATTATTAACATTAACTCCAGAAGAAGATACTTCCCTGAAGCTTAGCTGTCTGGGATTTTACACCAAGGAGAGCTATGATTAAGCGAGGGGGCTGAAATCTAAGCTGAGGGCTGAAAAATTGAAAAAGAAAGAAGAGAAGCAACTTCATCTGGCATAATTGATTCTATCAGAGCCTTCAATTAAATTGATGGATAAGAATTTGCCCACAACAACAGAATGTGCCTTCTGTAGCCTTGTTTAGACTCCCAATAGCTAAGCAAAGCAATCGTGTTGGGTTAGCTATAAATCTCACTAGGACGTACTGACAGCTACTGTGCAAAGGGAAGAGATTAGCTTCTATGGAACTCCCACACTTCATGGTGTCATGGGCTGCATGCGACCCTCCCTGTGTGCTTCCTTCTCTCTCTGTCTTTTTTTTAAATTCAAGTCCAGTTCAGTTTCATATCCATTCCAGCTGGCTTGATGAGTGGAGCTGCATTTGCTGAAACCAAATCCCCATGTGGTATAATACGCTTTATGTGCAAACCCCCTGCCCCAAAGTGACCACGTCTTGAGAGTCACTTGATTGCACCACATGAACTGGTATCACAAGAACGCTGTCTCATGCCAGGGAAAAGCACCCATGTTGTGAGATTTAACCTCCCTGTCAAAAGTAATCAGCACTGGGCTGTACTCCACAATCTTCTCAGAAGTAGGGCAGGAAAAGCTTTCCCCACTTAAAACCCAAATGAATGAAGAAATCAAGTCTACTGTGCTTCGGGGGGGGGGGGGGAATAAAGATACAATCACCTCCGAAAGCCACCAGGCTGTGCTAAAATTAATTAATGAGCCACACATATCAGTGACAACAATGTCTTAAATGGAGAAGGAGTGTTTGAAAATGTGTGCATATTAGGTGTACAATATTGTGTCCGTTTCTTGTATACTTTGGTGAACAGTTATGCAGATGTGTCTACTGGAGGTTATGAGCATAGGCAGGCAAGATATATCGATGCTGAGAGCTCCTTGCATAAATCTAACGACTCAAATAAGGTTGCAGACCCTTGGGACAGAGAACCATGAAGCACCCAGGCAATTTTGATCCCAGTAGCCCTGGTTTATTTCTGACTCTGCATGTGGTGGTGGCGGCAGCCCTGTCTCTGATCCCTGACCGGCCCTCTCCTCCAATTCTTCATGCCAGCCTGCAGTGAATTCACTGTGACAGGCTGGACACCTGGCCAGGGGGCAGGAGAAATTCTGCCAGTTACAATTAGAGTTCTTCACCAGATACATGCATCGCTCCTGCATCCATACAGAAACCAGGGAGGGGCTCAGCCTCTGCTGTGGATGTGCCTGCACCTCACCTCAAGAATGCTCTGAGCTCTTCATTCAGCCTCCCTGGGGAATATAAAAGAGCAGTGTTATGTAACTGAAATCCTTGCATACAGCAGAGACACTCAGGGTGGGTACTCAGGGTCATGTAATGCTAATAACCACCAGTGTTATTAGTGGTAAAGCAGATCATTTTCTCTGAGGATACTAGTTGGCATGTGGAGTGGTGCAGCTCCAAACTCCCCCTGGTTTTAGCAAGCTTGTAATACTTAACCCTGCAAGACACCTCACGGTTGCCACTGGCATCCAGCACCATCAGTTACATGGATCCAATGGAGAGTTCTCTCTAGTTATGTGGATCTAGTATAGAGTTTTCTCCTTCCCTTCCATTAATGGCAAAGTCCGGAAAGTCAGAGATGTTCCTAACACATCCTCCCCTACCACAAAGTAAGGGCTGGCCCTATCCTCTGCTGAAGTAAGGTGAGTGAGATTCACTCAATTTTGGGCAACAAATGCTGCCTTCCACTTGCCTTCAAAACAACAACAACAGAGCCTAGAGCTTCTTTAGCTCTCTGAAACAAGCATCTTCCCTGGACTAGCTCTGAACTTTTAGTGGAATCCCTCTTTATAAAGGAAGCCCTATCAGCAAGCCCCCTTTGATATATATGACCTGCTTGCTCTGCAGTCTTCTATGTTCAGGGCTTAGTGATGGAGATGTCCTGTCAAACCATGTCACATGCAAAATAAGGGTAATAAAAAGGATGAGAACCTTATCTATGCAATGCAAAGAATCATAACATGATGATTCTCATTCAAGACATTGCCTTATATGGAACAAGTGCATCCATTCTTTCTAGCTTTGTACTCTCTATTTTGCAATAGTACAATGGCACACCTATGGTTTTGAAAGAGAGCCAGCCCTACCATTAGGCAGAGTGGGGTGGTAGCCTTGGGAGTTGGCTACCCTCTAGCTGTTTCTACTGAGTTTACCTCCAGGCATCCTATTAAGCCTCAACGCTCCAGACATTTCCCCTAGGGTGGCTAGTTACACATTGCCAAATAAAGAAGACACGCACTGACAAAAATGAGGACAAAAGAGGATGCCTATGCTATTACATGCATAGGTGCAAATGTTTTTATTTACTGTAATTTAAATTACTGTAATTTAAAAAGAAATACGGAACATTACACTATAGTGGGGATGAATGTGACCAGATGATCTGTGTTCCTGCCTGTTCAGTCTGCTAACCAGGTCCTAACTGTTGATGAGCAACCTCAAGCCCTGTGCTCTCCTTTCTTATGGTCCTTTATGTTTAAACAGAACTTGGACTGGAGAGATAACAGGAGAGCCCTTCAAGTAGAGGACATCTTCAAACAGAGGACTGTCCTTTGACAGACCTTCAAATACAGGGCTGTCCTCTGTAAAGTAGAGCCCCTGACCACCCTAATTTCCCCTGAGCCCTCTGGCCATCGCCATCCTCCTGAGCCAGCACCCCAGCAACAATGCGTGCTTGAGTTGGGCCTGGGCTGCTTGTCTCACCTGGTCAACTTCTCCCAACGCATCACCACTGGAAAAGGCTCAGACTGAATGAGCAAGCAGAGAGACAGAGCAGAGAGAGCGAACAGAAAGCCAGAGAGAGCCAACCCAGAATCATACAGGGGCAGACATTGCTCTGCTCACCTGACACAGACAGCTGCACCACTCCACAGCAGCATTTGTCTGAACAGGCAGCGAGCCGACACTAGAGGGAATGGCAAGCTGCTCTACACCCCCTGCACCATCTTGCAGCCCCCTGGTGCACTGGAAGATGCTGCCTTGTTGTTGCCAGGTTTGAAGTAAGGTTGACTTCAAAGGGTTGGACTTGATGGTCTTATAGGCCCCTTCCAACCCTACTATTCTATGATTCTGTGATTTAACTGCGACTTCGGTCAGCAGTGAAATGCCTTGGACCAGTCCCATTCAGACTGCCTGACTGCCTGATTTGTGTATTTTATTTATTTATTTGTATTTGCTCTGCTACCTAACTGGAGACACCAGGGATTGAACCTGAGGCCTTCATATAATGCATTCATTCTACCACTGAGCTAAGCTGATCTCTCCTGATCTCATTAACGATTTTGAGAACCGATATACAAGGATGACTCACTACAAGGCGACTTTTCCTCTCAGTGTTCAACGGCAGAAAAGTTCTTGGGAAAGGGCCCATTTCCCACGCAGGTACCACACGTCCTGAAAACATGTTTAAAATAACTTGGAATCTTAGCAAGTGGAGGCCCTTTCAGAATGCCATCACACCACAGAAATACCGAGGGGAAAGGTCACCTGTTGGTGATTCATCCATCTCAAAAATAATTACATGAATCAGAGATGGGGTGGGAGGAGTGAGAATAAATACACTGTCACCAGTGGCCTGGCATAAGCATCATTCACATTTTTGTAGCCAGCAGAGTGTTAACAGAGAACCTTCTCATTTCCGGTATTGGTAATACATCCATCCCTCGTGATTCCATGGGGTTCCAATGTGATTATAGCTCTAGGTGGTTACAAATATGATAGAAAAAATCCATGGACTGATTAGCATAGCATCAAAGTACAGTTTTACCTGCCAGTCCAAGCACCCTTACCTATACATTGCCTCCACCACTAACCCGTTAGTACCTCAAGACATTACTGTCAACATCGATTGCTCTAAAAATAATGCACTTCAGGGCCTGTTTGATTGCCCCCTCAAGATGTGCATATTTGCTAAACGCATTTTCCACAGGAGGCTATGTCAGTAGCTGAGCTATAAGAGCAAGAAAGCAACAAAGAGCAAGAAAGAGGGATTCTTTATTACCCTATTAAAGATGGAAATCTGTGGCAATAATTTCTTGAGACATAGTCCATGCAAGGAATACATTTTCTTCCCCCAAATACAATGAACAAACGACCCAATCTGGCTACCTATCAAGAGAAACAAAAAAGATCTCAGCTTAACATCTGTCAAAATGAGAAGGGCTATTACCACAATCAACAGCAACCAAATCTTAGAACTTATTTTCCCTTCCATGAGAAGAAGAGGCAAATGACCAGCTCAAAAATAAGCCCATAAAAACTTTTTGCTTATATGGTTACTACTGGGCACAGCACAGGTAGTTCAAGCAAATGCAACTCTAACTCATAATTCTGAAGCAAAAAAAAAAAAGCAAAATATTAGTATCGTATGTATATATCAGAGGTGGGGAACCTCAGGTGGAGGGGCCAAATCCTGCCCTCCTATTGTACCGATTTGGCCCTCCAGGGTTTCCCAGATGACCACATCCCCACTAATTTTGCACTCACAGCTTTCTTTTCTTTTCTTTTTCAGTGATACCATATGTACATATTCATGGAATTATTGTAAAGGACAGACACAAGTGATTTTTTTTTCACATGGCTCAACAACAACAAACAAAAAAGGATCCTGTTGATGAATTCATCCAGGAACAGTTATGTGGATCACCAGTTTCCCAACAAAAGTTCCCATGAGAATATGCCCATTAGAACTATAATCCTTGCTATCCTTGCATTTTTATCTTGGGAGAATAACCATCACTCCAGTTTAATTAATACTTTTTAATTCCAGGGGATGCACTTGCTTATGCCTGATTTGTGTGAATGTGGATCATCGGGTTGTCTCTTCAAGTAAGCGGGCTCTTTAAGGCCCAGATGTGAAAGCCAAATTTAATGAAAACCTTTTAAGATCAAAGTTTTCTGCAGATTTAGGACATGGGTTTGCACAGATGCCATCTAGTCTGCCCTGAGAAGTAGAAGCTAAACTAGGGTTGAGCAAAAATGGACTCCCAAAAATACTCCATACCATTTGTGGGCAACAAAATGCGGGGGATAGACAAATAGTCTTGAGGGGGGAGTGAAATTTGTATAGGGGCTAAGAAGGGAGAAACTTCTCCAGAACTTTCTCAGAAACCTGAGAAATTTCAGTTTTGTTAATGCTGAATGAAACTCTAGTATTGTTGGTTCATATGGGTGGAGTGAGGGAGCAATGGGCTAGGAGGGGGAGGACTAGAAAGAGTAGCAACCAAGCCATAGTTTCTTCAACAATATTACAATAATATTAAACAACATAAAAACAGTTGCCCCATCCACAGGCAGCAAAATTGGGGAGGCCATTTTGCCAAATATGCTCCAGGGGGGGACTGAAATTATCCAACAGTTCAGGAGGAGCTCAAAAAGGATAATGCTTTCCCCACCCCACCCTGCCGCCCAAATTATGAGAAAATAATTTTCTGCAAAATTTTGGCTCAGCTATAAACTAAGAAGTAGCAGGCAGTGTAGGCAGAAAGAGCTTCCATTTGCACAACAGGACTTCAGCTCATACAACAGGACTTCCCCATCCTCCCCACAGTGCACCACCCAACTCTGCTTCAGAGGGTATCCCAATCTTCTGGAGCAGATTTTTGGGGGTTGCACAGGCTGCAGGTGGGAGGGGGGAATTTTTTCTGCTAGCAGTTCCCTTCTGTTGGTGGAATGGTGCCATTAGATACAATCCTTTATAGTCCAGTAGCCACACTTGGAAAGGGTTTTCACTGTGGAGATGGAGAATAGTTGCCCAATTTTAGTGCAGAAATGACCCTGTATTCATATGGGGGGATCCATTAGTGATGAGCAGTATGGATGGCTTTGATTCTGTGTAGATAATATTCCAGTGGTTAATTAAGAGAAAACTGACTTGAATCAAATGGTGAGAGAACTGCAATCACACTGAATTAAAAATGAAGGCAAATGGGAAAAAACTAAATCACCAATTTCACACAATCATGCGTATAACAATTGAAATAGATGGCCAAATTGAGAGACAGAGAAAGAGAGAAGGAGCACTAGATAAATACATTAGATGCTGGCCAAGGACACCCTCTTAGAACCTCTATATAAAAATGTGCACCCGAGTTAGATTGTACTGGCTCTTCTGCCAGATGGATGTTATAGCAATGGTATATGATGTGCCTTAGGGTTTTTCTCCATGAGAAAATTAAGTGGGTATTTTAAATTGATTTTGGATTGCTTAATCAGCCCAAATCTCTATACGGACTTATTTTCCTGGAGTAAATGCTTCCACTTAAGTTTTGACTAATTTAACTAAATCAATTCACATTGAAATTCAGACAGATCAGATTTTTCTGAAAAAGTACAAGGTACAATTAGGGTGACTGGTACTTTATGTCCAACAAGAGTTCATCTCTCTGAGTTCACAAAGTTAAACAAGACTGGTGCACATTGAACAGACTCACCAGTTGTGCAAGCCACCAACCTCTGAAACTAGAGATAACTGTCAAGTGAATCAAATGAGGTGTTTTTAATCTGGCATCAGTGTGAGGGCAGGATTTTAGTAGGCTATTTTTATTATGCTGTATCTCTTTTACAATGATTTAAATAGGCATTTTACATGCTCTGATTATGCATAATAGAAGCAAACACACAAACAAAATGTCTGATCTTCCACCTTTCTCTCCTTCACTGTTGCTCGTTTTGTTTAAAAAAAAAAGAACCTTCTCAGAAAGCCAGCTTTATTCTGCACATTTGATATGGCCCCAAAGACCAATGCTTCATCACTTTCTCCAGATTAGCTTGTTTGATATTGACCATTCCAAACAGGCAAACACACAAAACGTATCAGCATTAGATCCTATCTGTAAAAGAACAGTCTCAGTGCTTGTTAGGAACTGAAATTAGTTTTTTGTTTTGTTTTTTAACTAAAAAGTGTAGTGTGGAAAGTTAGGAAACATCTGTGATGGTCTGGATCATCTAGCTGTAATACATCAGGGGGATCAGACCCTAAGAAAAAGGGGAAATACTTTATCAAGTTGGATCCAGACTTAGTCATGCTTAGAGTAGACCCATTGAAATCAATAGGATCTCAGTTAGGCATGGCTAACTGAAGTCCAATTAATTTTAATGGGTCTACTTTAAGTGTGACTAATCCTGGATCCAACCCATAATTCTGTATAATGCCAATTTATTCATCCAGAAAGAAAGGTGGCAGCATTTATCATTTGGGGGCATTGCTGGAACCAAAAAATCCCAACCTCACCATTAAATCACAAGACTTTTTTATTTGTTTAGGAAAATCTCTAGTCCTCATGGTTTGCAATACAAGATTGCAAGTGGAACTTCAACATTACTAATCACACAGAAAATCAGAGCATGTCCAGTTCATTTTTTCTTCTTCTAGTAATCAGGTAATGATTTTCATGGAATTAGCAACCTACATATAAACAGTCACAAGTGATCATGCATCCATTTATTTCACTGGGCACACATGTGCTCAGTGGGGGTGGAAACATGCAGCAGTCTCACTGACTGGGTATAACTTCACCTATAGCACTTCTACTGTAGCATGTAAAGACACCCTCACTCAGATATAGGTTGAATACATCATTCATGTTCATGACAGGAGTCAGCACATGCCTGAATGAAAGCACATGAATTCACAAAGATTTTAGCTGCTATTTAAGAACACATACACAGATACCTTCTTGTTCCCTTGTTTAAAAAAGGAAATTCTCAAGGCACAATTACAAACAATTCCAACATGAAGAAAGGTAGAAGACAACAGAAGAAGCCAATGTGGCTTCACAAAAAGTTTAGAGATGACCTGAAAACAAAAAAAGGACACATATAGGAAGTGGAAGGAAGGCCAAGCAACAAAGGAAGAGTACAGGCAGGTAGCACAGAACTGCAGGGATGGCGTCAGGAAGGCTAAAGCTGAGAACGAGCTGAGGTTAGCGAGGGATCTAAAAGCAACAAAAAGGCTTTCTTCAGATACGTGCATAGTAAAAGACAGAGTAAAGAAATGGTGGTTCAGCTATTAAATAAGGAGGGCAAAATGATAACAGATGACAAAGAAAAGGCAGAGGTGCTCAATTCCTACTCTGGCTTAGTCTTCTCCCAAAAGAGGGTCTATGACCCCCCCCCCCCGGAAATGGCGAAGTACATGCTGAAGGGGCAGGATTGCAGCTTGAGATAGGCATATGGTCAAAGAACACCTAATTACTTTGAATGAGTTCAAATCTCCAGGGCCAGATGAACTGCATCCTAGAGTAATAAAGGAACTGGCAGAAGAACTCTCAGAACCACTATCTATTATCTTTGAGAAATCATGGAGGACGGGTGAAGTGCCAGATGATTGAAGGAGGACTAATGTTGTCCCTATCTTCAAAAAGGGTAAAAAGGAGGAACCTGGGAACTACAGACCAGTCAGTCTGACATCAATCCCTGGGAAAATTCTGGAGCAGATTAGAAAGCAATCCATCTGGAAGCACCTTGAAAACAATGCAGTGATTACTTGAAGCCAACATGGATTTGTCAAGAACAAATCTTGCCAGATGAATCTGATCTCATTTTTTGATCAAGTAACCTCCCTTGTGGGAATGCTGTGGACATCATATACCTCGACTTCAGCAAAGCTTTCGACAAAGTGCCCCATGATATCCTGATGAGCAAACTAGCTCAAAGTGGGCTAGATGAAACAATGATCAGGTGGATCCACAGTTGGCTACAGAACTGGACTCAAAGAGTGCATATCAATGGGATCTTCTCAAACTGGGGAGAGGTAACGAGTGGGGTACCGCAGGGCTCAGTCCTGGGCCCAGTGCTCTTCAACATTTGTATTAATGACTTGGAGGAGGAGGTTCAGGGAATGCTGATCAAATTTGCAGATGACACAAAATTGGGCGGGATAGCTAACACTTTGGAAGACAGAAACAAAATTCAAAATGATCTTGATAGACTGGAGCGCTGGGCAGAAAACAACAGAATCAATTTGAATAGGGATAAATGCCAAGTTCTGCACCTAGGGAAAAGAAACCAAATGCACAGTTACAAGATGGGGGATACATGGTGGGGTGTATGAAACCCCACTTACCTGGCTCTTTTGGGGTCAGCGGGTGGGGGGAGGCGATCCCTTCCTTCCCCCGGAATGCTCAACGGGGGGAAGCGATCCCTTCCTCCCCCCGGGAATCCTTCCAGGCTGGCTCTGCTCCGCAGCCAGTCCGTGGAGCCACCAGCCAGGCCAATCCACAACAGGGCCTCCACCCGCTGCCCGTGATAGGCTACGTAAATATTTACGTAGCCTATCACAGCTAAAGCAGGGATGCAAATGGCATAGGGGACGCCATTTGCATCCCTGCTTTAGCTGTGATAGGCTACGTAAATATTTACGTAGCCTATCACGAGCTAGCATAAGGATGCATTGCGGCTGCAGCAGCCCGGCAGCGGCCGGACCCGCCACCGCTGCTGCCGCTTCATCCACCGCCAGAGCCATCGCCGCATCTGCCACCAGGTAGGTCCATCCTGGGGGGATTCTGCGGGGTGGCGGGGGGGGAGGCCATTCCGCCACAGACTCCAGGGGGCTGGATTCTAAAGAATTCGGCCTCACTGGAGTCTGTGGCAGAATTCTCTGACATCCCTAATACATGGCTCAACAACACTACAAATGAGAAGGATCTTGGAATTGTTGTCGATCACAAGCTGAATATGAGCCAACAATGTGATGTGGCTGCAAAAAAGGCCAATGCTATTTTGGGCTGCATTCATAGAAGCATAGCTTCCAAATCCTGGGAAGTACTAGTTCCCCTCTACTCAGCACTGGTTAGGCCTCATCTGGAGTACTGTGTCCAGTTCTGGGCACCACACTTTAAGAAGGATGCAGACAAACTGGAGAGGGTTCAGAGGAGGGCAACAAAGATGATCAGAGGACTGGAAACAAAGCCCTATGAAGAGAGACTGAAAGAACTGGGCATGTTTAGCCTTGAGAAGAGGAGACTGAGGGGGGATAGGATAGCGCTCTTCAAGTACTTGAAAGATTGTCACAGAGAGGAAGGCCAGGATCTCTTCTCGATCATCCCAGAGTGCAGGACATGGAATAATGGGCTCAAGTTACAGGAAGCCAGATTCTGGCTGAACATCAGGAAACACTTTCTGACTGTTAGAGCAACACGACAATGGAACCAATGACCTAGGGAAGTGGTGGGCTCTCTTCCACACTGGAGGCGTTCAAGACGAGGCTGGAGAGCCATCTGTCGGGGATCCTCTGACTTGGATTCCTGCATTGAGGAGGGGGTTGGACTTGATGGCCTTGTAGGCCCCTTCCAACCCTACTATTCTATGATTCCCCCTGGTTAGCAGCAAAGAAATCTTCACACAGAGGCACTAATATATAATAAATATCACACAGAAAGGAGTGGGGGGGAGTACTCTTAGAAGTCCAAGACTGGTTCCCCAGAAAAAGGATTCCAGAGTGTATAGAGGAAGCACATTTTAAAAGCCAGAGGGTGAGGAAGAACATAAACTATTTCTTACAATGCAGTGAGATATTTGGAGGTTGGAGACAACAGTTTATAAGTGGTTAGTGATGACTTTGAATAATGAAATAACCCAAGTCTATATGTAGCTGGGGTGATGAGGTGGGGGTGGGATCCCATTTCAAAATCCAAAGGCATCTGGGCATGCTGGGCATCTTTTTCACTAGGAGCATGAAGGAACCTAGAGACTTCAACACTTGCTGCTCCCCTCCTGCCTATGGTGGCCATGTGTCCTATTTTACAGCCCTCTCTTAGAAGGACTATCAGGGAACAGTCCTCTAATAGAAGGAGGGCATCTCCTCTTTGACAGGCTGTCCAGTTTTAAGATAAAGAATCATAAGAGGTGAAGGCAGGACCTTGAAGTTGCCCATCAACGTTCAGCAGCTGGATAGCCAACTGGGCAGGCACACAGGCCACCTTTGAATGGGCATGACAGTGAGATGGTTCACATGATACCTTTCGACGTATCGAGAGAATGCATGAGGGAGGTCATGGGGCTTCACTGGCTGGCCTTGGCCCCGCCCCCTCTCACTGTCACTCACTGTGGAAATGCTCCCCCAGCATCCACGTGCTCAGACGGGATGGGAAAGAGCTCTCTACCTCTAGTATGCGTGTAGTGCTCTTGCATTCAAGGAGTTCCCCATCCTTGGTAGACAAACATTCGAAGCATGGCAGAAGTGGGTTAAATACATATACTCTGCCCCAAAAACAAATGCCTCGGAATAGCAGTGAAGCTAGACTAAAATCACATCCGCCAGAACTATTATGTCCACTCCATCTGACTTCAGCCTGTGTATTTTCCCCGAGGCAAGCAAATTCTAAGCACCACAATAATTGCTTAAACATAAGTGAGGCAACTCTTCTTCTTTGGCCAGTTATTGGTGTGTCCTTTAAACATTTCTGTTATCTGGAATGCTGCAATGAACACTGAAGAAGGTGTGGTTTCTGGATCTTGCTTCATATATAGCATTAATAGTGTGAAATATGAAAATCCAGGAACATCTCTCTCTCTCTTTCCAGCCAAAGAGCTGTTTCTGCCCAAGCAAAATTACTGCCCAGGGGTGTTTGTGTTAATGTCTCCAGCTTTGAACAAGTTCTCCTCAGAGGTTTCAAAGCCCCCTGGCCTTAAGCTAACAGACTTCTTATTAAACTGTCACTTCCAGATAGAGGTAACATACTGCTCTGGGTCACTTTATCCCCCCTTTCTCTGTCCCAGTCAACCACCATGAATGAAGGCAACATTGCAAGGTAAAAACCTTCAGTGATTTATGGCTTTCTTTCTTCCTTAGAAACACCTATAGTTTCAGAAGAGCCGAGTAGCTCCAGAAGAGGGGAAGGAACAGCCTGACAGTAAGAAGAGCTTTCCGTGGCTGCAGTTTGATTTCCCCACTCCAGTTTTGGCTAGGGATGGCGGAGAATTTCTCCCCGAAACTTCGGGGGGCCGAGCGCCAATGTGTTCGGCCCCCCGAACAAGTTTCGGGGAGAAATTCTCCGCACCCCCCCGCCCCCCGCACACCCCCCCCGGGACGGGACTTACCTTTGCCGAATGTCCCTCCCGGCGGCGGGTCCGGCCGGCAGTTCGTTGGGTCTTCGTCAGGGGCGGGGGCGGCAGCCGATCTTTCGACCGGCTGCTGCCGCCGCCATTGCAATAAAAGAAAAAAAAAAAAACACCCCCGTGATAGGCTACGTGACGATTAACGTAGCCTATCACGGCTAGATTTGCAAAGTCAGCCGTGATAGGCTACGTAAATCGTCACTTAGCCTATCACGGGTGACTTTTACGTAGACTACAGCGACCAAATAAGGAACGCGAATGGCGGCTCCCTATGGGGGCCGCCATTTGCGTACGCGCTTTTTTTTTTTTTTAAGTCACCTGTGATAGGCTACGTGGCGATTTACGTAGCCTATCATGGCTGACTTTGCAGATCTAGCCGTGATAGGCTACGTTAATTGTCACGTAGCCTATCACGGGGGCGTTTTTTTTTTTTTTAACTGTTTAGTTCGCAGCCGGGCGAGGCGAGGCGCCTCCTCCCCGGCCTGAATTTCGGCTGGGCGAGGCGGGAAGCCTCCCCCCTGGCCTGAATTTCGGCCGGGCGAGGCGGGAAGCCTCCCCCCCTGGCCTGAACTTCGCGGGGGGAGCAACAAAGCGCCCCCCCCACCGCGGGAAATCTTCGAGGACAGGTAAGTGACTTTCGTCCACCCCTAGTTTTGGCCCATGTCTCCAATTACCACAAGGTTTACCAACCCAGTTTGCTCCTGTAAACAGCCATGACCCTGAAGGCTAGTTGATGAAAATCCCCCAAAAGTGGCCAGGATGGCCAAGTAAATGTGTTCCAATAAAGAAATGCATCTCCTGCTGCATTCCCTACACTAAATACCAACAAGATCTCTCACACACACTAGAAGAAGTGTATAGAGGAACCCTATTGGTTTCTCATCCGCTAAGGTGAGCACATCACTGCAGGTGCTGACCAGGAGGAGGCAGTCAAGAGGTCTTTCTGCATTTTTCTTTACCTCATAGAATGGTTTTTTTAAGGTTTAACAGGATGACAAGGGACAGAGAAAGATTTAAAAAACAACACCAAAGTCACAGGATTCAACTGCTGCTATATAATCCTTTGCTCCTATCCTGTCACACTGAACTCATCCTTATTGCTTAGGGGCGCAATCCTATCGGGATAGGCGGCAGCCTCCAAACTCAGAGGTGACCACCTATCCAATTCACGGCAGGAGCAGTGCATTCCTGCATTCATGGCTAGGCAGCTGATTTCGGCTGTCTAGCCACGGGAAGTCAGAGCGGGGGGGTGGGGGTGGATGCCGGACAATGCATAGGAAGCGTCAGAATGGCATTTTAGCCCTCCCTGCCCCAGCACGCCCCCAGGAATGCCCCATTTTTGTCACTCTGCGCTCCTCTTCCAAGCATGGAGCATGGGGCCGTTCCACACTGCCTACGAGGCAGCACGGGAGGGGGTGGAGGTCGGTTCTCAGGGAACCGACCTTGGGGTGCAGGCTCTGAGGTCAGTTACTGGGAACCGACCTAACCAATGGCCATCTAGCTGCTAACTAGCAGCCATAGGATTGTGCCCTAAGTATATCCTTCTCCTCTCCCACCCAAACCTGTCCTAAGCATCTAAACTGACCACACATTGCCCAATCCAGGGATTTTAGTGGGGGAGGGGCAATATTCAGTGTGGACCAAAGGCCTCCAAGTCATGAATTAAAATGTTGAAGAGCACTGGGCCCAGGACTGAGCCCTGCGGTACCCCACTCGTTACCTCTCCCCAGTTTGAGAAGGTCCCATTGATAAGCACTCTTTGAGTCCGATTCTGTAGCCAACTGTGGATCCACCTGATTGTTGTTTCATTTAGCCCACTTTGAGCTAGTTTGCTCATCAGGATATCATGGGGCACTTTGTCGAAAGCTTTGATGAAGTCGAAGTATATGATGTCTACAGCATTCCCACGGTCTACAAGGGAGGTTACTTGATCAAAAAATGAGATCAGAATGTCTGAGAATTCCGCCACGTGCATTCGGCCCTCCGAAATCCGTGGCAGAATGGCCTGCCACCCCCCCCACCCCCGCAGATTCCCCCGGGACAAGACTTACCTGGGGCGGATGTTCCGGACAGCGGCGGCTCCAGTGGCGGCTTCAGCAGCGGTGGCTGGTCTTCCAACCGGCTGCCACCACCGCCATTTACAATCTGGTCGGTTTTTGGTTTTTGGTTTTTTGTTTTCATAGACGTGATAGGCTATGTAAAGTCTTACGTTGCCTATCACGTCTGGGTTAAAAAAAAAATAGTACCTTATTTTTCGCCGTCTTAGTCTACGTAAATATTTACATAGACTATTACGGCAAAAATAAAGGGGAATGCAAATAGTGTAGCGGGCGCTATTTGCGTTTCTTTTTGATTCGCCGTTTTAGCCTACGTAAATATTTACGTAGACTAAAACGGCGAATCAAAAAGGAACGCAAATAGTGCCCACTCTGCTATTTGCGTTCCCCTTTATTTTTGCCGTAATAGTCTACGTAAATATTTACGTAGACTAAGACGGCGAAAAATAAGGAACGCAAATGGTGGCGGCTATAGCCGCCACCATTTGCGTACGCATTTTTGGTTTTTTTTGGTTTTTTGGTTTTGTTTTTTTAACCCATACGTGATAGGCTATGTAAGTCTTTATGTAGCCTATCACGGTTGAATACAGGGACGCAAATGGTGGCGGCTACGGCAGCCACCATTTGCGTCCCTGCTACCCAGTGGCTGGATGTCCAGCTGCTGGCAGAACTGGCCAGTGGCTCCAAAGAATCCCCACGGAGCGGCGCCGGCCGAGCAGGACTCTGGGGGGGAGGGATGGAGCGCCTCCCCCCCATCGAGGATTCCAGGGGGAGGGATGGAGCGCCTCCCCCCCCACCGCAAACCAGATCCGCGAAATGGTAAGTAACTTTCATACATCCCTAATAACCACACTTGGTTGGAAATAGGGCTGTGCAGGGACCCCCCCAATCTGACTCAGAAGCCACTTCATGGCTACCGACGCAGGCTCAATCAGACTCAGGCAGATTCGGGGGGGCCCTTGACCCACCTTGTCCCCAAACCCGGTGGGGTTCGGATGGTGAACCCCGCTTCTGGTCCCCCCACAACGCCCCCACGCAACCCCCCAGCTCCTTACCTGGGCCTCCTCCTCCTCTGCTGGTGCTGCTGTCACCTTCTCCATCACCATGCTGCCGCCTTCTCCATTGCGCTGCCGCCGCCTTCGTCTTCGTTGCTGCCACCGCCACCTTCATCGTCTTCTTCTTCGCCGCCATCTTTGATGCAACTGGTCTTCTTCCAGGGAGTCTCCATTTTTTTAAAAAAATTAAAAATGGCGACTCTCTGCAAGAAGAGTCGCCGCATGTCCAGGGCTCAGGAGATGGTGGTGGTGGTGGTGGCAAAAGCGGGAGCTACGTGCCGCTGCTGCCCACACTTGCCCGCCGCTGCCTGCCGCCACCCACCGACAGATCCTGAAGCCTGGACACACGGCGACTCTTCTTGGAGGAGGTTGCCATTTTAAAAATGGCGACTCCCTGGAAGAAGACCAGTCGCTGTGCATCCAGGCCTCAGGAGATGGTGGCAGTGGCAGGCAGCAGCAAAGACAGCAGCGGCACAGCAGCAGCAGAGAAGGTGGCAGAGAAGGTGGTGGCAGCACAGCAGCAGCTAAGGCAGAGAAGGGGGCAGCATGGCGGCAGTGAGGAGGTGGCAGCGGCAGTGGAGAAGGTGGCTGAGGTAGGACCTGGAGGCGCCGGGGGGGGCTGGGCCAGGGGTCGAAGCTCCGAAATGCACTGAGCACTTCAGTGAGACCCCAACCTGCTCCGTGCCACTTCGTGCCTCCTCCTCTTCTCCTCAGAAGGGGCACAAAGTGGCCTGAAGTGGCCCGCTTTGACTTGGGGTTCGGGCCTCAGGCTGAAACGGTGCAAAGCCCTAGTTGGAAATACAGTGCATATGAGCCGCCTCCCCTTTCAAAATTGCCAGATCTCACTACACTACAGAATCCAGCAGCTACATTCAGCTGCAATGTCAAATCATGATTTGATATATTATGAGAATAAGCAGGCATGAACCTTGGCCTCACATGTTCCCATTTCCCCTTTCTTTCCTCTCCATATTAGGGACAGGGAAGGAATTCGTTCACGCTTTAAGGCAAACTTACTTAATTTTGTACTTTCAAACCAATACAAACCAGGGGTGAGCAACTGCGGGGGTGGGGGCTGGGGGCCATCACCTCCCTAAGTGAAAAAAAAAATGTCAGTTTGAAACCACTCCATAGTTCTACAGAGCAGCACAACTGCTAAATTTAGCTTGTTTAGCAGCTACAGAGTGCAACAGCTTTGCAAACAAGCTAAATTTGACCTTTGTAGTCCTCCAGACACAGTAGGGGCTGCGCTGGGAGTGGCAGGGGCTGCACGTGTAGAATGCACAAACAAAAACTCAGTTTTCCTTCAAAAATTGCACGTCTCCAAATTTTTCAGTGGAATTCCCCAATTAAAAAATGCAAACAAAATGCATATATTAGGGGAAATAATGTTCAACAGTGCATTATATTAGGCAAATTGTTTGCAAGAGATGTGTACATTTGGCAAAATGGCATGCAAAAAATGCATGTATTAGGAGAAATGCACACAAAAATAGGAACAAATTTTCATGCCAACGTTTCAAAAAATTCTCAACTTCAAGTCAAACCGAACTTAAGGCTGGGGAAATGAGAAACTGACAGAAACCGAAATTGACAGATTCGTCCATCCCTACGACAAAAAGGGAGGAGAAATTAGAAACTTCCAGTCCTGGTTTGCAGCAAACCATGGTTTGCCAACAAATCAGAATGGACCTGTAGAGAGGGAGGAGGAAGTGTACAAACCCAAGTCTTCCTGCCTGCTCTTTCTTGTAATGACAAACTATGGTTTGGTGTTACATCTGAATATAGCCAATGTTTCCTTCCTTGTGCTGAATCTGGATCGCAGCCAGGCATGCCTTAATTTGAACAGGGGGCTTAGCCTCAGAACTTGGTTCCAATGCTACATCTTGACCCTGGCATAGGTGTGACAATAATTAAAAGGGGAGCATCTCTGAGCTTGCACAGAATGCCTTTCCAGTGATACTAAAGAATCACAACCAATTACCACATGTTTGAGATTAGGGCTATAACTTCAAGGTAGGCCTAACAACTGCAGCCCTCATTTAAAAAATTAACTATCATCATCATCATCTAATTCATTCTTTCTCATTGCCTTCCACCTGAGGAACGGAGTTCTTCTGAGGAATAGTTCTTTTAGCAATATTGCCCCCATTTGTGACAGAGTAGTGCTACCAAGCCCATGTAACTTACAACTGGTTAGATGTGTTCAGATCAATATGGCAAGAGAAAAAAGTGACAATACATTTGCACTACTCCTCTGGCAATTTTACCCACAAGATGGGCTGCACACCTCAGTGTTGCAGTCCCTGCCTTCTTAATGCCAGAACACTGCAATCTCAGTCTTCAATAACGTAGCTTGCTTTCACCCCAGTTCACTGTGTGACTATGTTGGCTTCTTGTTTCCCCAACCCTGATCCCCCCACACACACACCATTGTGTGAACACAAAACCTTTAGCCATTCAATGCTACATTGGGATAAAATGCTGCTATCAAAAATGTACAAAAGGTAAGCAATTGCATACTGGTGTTGAGCTGGACATGACTGGACCTCTTATGGCCCTTTTAATTATATTTCCAGATCCCAGAAATCTGGTGACTGCTATAGGTATTAATTAATGCCAGTATTCTTATCTGCAAGTGCCAGTGTATCTCAACTGAGGGGTTAGATGAAGAATGGGGGCTGGGGGGAATTCCCTGAAGACTCTACAGACTTGAGGGGCAGCTACAGCAACAGAAAAAGCTTCTCTTTTCTGCCTACATGTAGCATTGTTCGTTAGATTACAGGGCCCAGATATACTTGGCTATTAAACAGAAAGGTACCAAGGGACCCAGTAAAGCCAAATTAATTCCTGATTTAGGAACAGAAAATGCAATAACCATAAAGGGGAAATCAACATATTGCCCTTGGACTAAGTGACAGTGCCTCGGAAAGACACGGAAATAATCCAGGGATGAAGAGGGGGAGACAGAGGTGAATTTTAATCCTCAATGGGGCTGTTTAGAGAGCATTATTAATTCACTCAGTTGCAAGAAGAAAGGGCACCTACCTCTATTCTAGAGTGGAGCCTTTTTGAGGTATACTGAAGGCTGCAATCCTGCTCTCAAGTATTTATATGTAAGCCCCATTGATTTTAATCCATTACCACCTTTTATTTTTAAAATGCCCCAGTGAATAGGTCATTAAAAATATACAAGCCTATGTATTAACAAACAGACATTAAAAAAAAAAAAACAGCACAGTTGTGAACTGATGGTAAAACTAAACCCACCTTAACCACCTGCATCATCAAGGTCTGCCAGATGAAAGGCATTACAGCTACTGCTGCACACTTTTAATACAGTTCCGTTTTCACTGAACTGCCACTTTGAGTATGGATCAGCAAAACTCAAGTTCACCAAGTTTCTTCAAATTCCACCTAGACGCTTGTTCTGAGTCATGTCCGTATCAGATTTTGAGCTTTTGGTGGCTGCTGCTGCTGTTTGTTTGCATGAAAATTCATGGCCATTTTTCTCCCAATGATTAAAGTGTGTTTGTGTGCATTTTTCAGAAGTGTGCATTCTTTCATGTGTATTTTTTGAATGTACACATTTTCAAACACATTTTTCTTTGATCCACAAATTGCATCACAAGCTCAGAAGTGTACGGACTTCGACTGCAGATTGCGTTGGAGTCTGCAATTGAGTTTGGGAGGTACCAACTGGGCAAATTCTGGTCTAAGATGAATTTCTCATACATCCCTAATAATTTGAGAGACATTAAAGATTTATGAGACCCCCTTCCACTCATTCTGTACCTTTTTTCAATACATGTTTGCATGTATTGTTCCTCTAATCTTCAGTTGCTTCAACTCTTATTTGTTTTACTTCAAAGTGTGTGTTTTTAATTGCAAGATCTCATCCAATGAGCCATCACATGATGTTATGATGTCATGGCATCACATAGCCTATCAAAGCTGGCCACACGAAGACATCACTGAAGGCAAACCAATCCCTCCCACTGCCCATGCTGCATGGGAGAGGGCTGACGTGATACAAGCTTACTGCTCAAGCAACTGGGCTGATATATACCGTCTTACCACTGCACTGGCAGTTCCACTGCCAAATCTAGCCATAGGTAGCTATGGATGACTAATTGGGTCAGAATGTGAATGGGGATGTGCATCCCATTTAAAATAATGGAGTGCAGATGGGCAACAGCTGCTTCGATGCACACTTCCATCCATCCATGCTCTCCTCCAACTAGCCAACTACACATGAATGGAAGATGAAGGAAGGATCCACTGTTCAGGTGTACAGGTGTCCACTAGGGATGTCAGAGAATTCTGCCATGGATCTCGGTGAGGCCGAATGCCAGTGCATTCGGCCCCCCGAAATCCGTGGCAGAACGAAGCCCCCACCCCCCCAACCCACGAAAGGTACGTGAAATGGAGCACTTACCTGCTGCCATCCGCGCTGACTTGCGCTGACATTCGCTTCTTCATCATAGCCATGATAGGCTACATAAATACTTACGTAGCCTATCACAGCAGCTTCGCAGGACACAAATGGCGGCCGCTATGGCGGCCGCCATTTGCGTCCGCAGCAGCCTGTCCATGGCCAGAATTCCAGCTGCGGACGGCCCTGGCCAGCAGCTCCACAGAGCTGCCGCAGAGCGGAGCTGGCCCAGGGAGGATTCCGGGGGGAGGGACAGAGCGCCTCCCCCCCACCGCGAATCCAAGCTGCAAAAAGGTAAGTGACTTTCATACATCCCTAGGTGTCCACTGTTGCCTTTATAATGGGGATGTACTTCCACTCTTCACACAAAGCCCATTCTCTTGGGAACTGTTTTGTACCCTTTCAGAAAGGGGTGTAAAACAAAAAACTAAAGAACCCCAAAAACATTGATGGGGGGGAGTATTTCAAAGCACATTTTGGCTCAGCATTAATAAGAACCAAGTTAATATTTCCAGGTAGACCCTGATAATGATGAATCATGATGGATTAATTAATTTTTTAGGAACATTGCTCAATGCCAGATTAACCTCTTCAGTATCCCACTGTCACCTGTAAGAGAGATGAAAAGCACTTTCCTGTCCATAGTATCTGTGTACCAGATACCTATACCTTCCAAAAGAAAGCTGGCATTCAAAATAGTCAAATTTTCTCCCAGAGTAGATTTTTGAAAGCCTAAATTATACCACAAGGGGTGCGTGTGTCTCCGATGAGAAACATAGGTCATAACAGGAGTTAGTGATGGTCCCAAACTAGAGAGATGGGCATGACATCCCAGAGTCCTGATATACAGGTCCAACTGATGATTCTTCAACTTCAGTGCCGTAAAGTTAAATTAAACAAATGGAATAGAGCTAAAATTAAAACCTGTAAACTATGCCAATGTAACTTAGGCCTTAGTTCATTTGTATCCTCTTCCTTTACCCCTCCTCCCCCTGCCATTTTGTACAGATCATTTTTAAATGCTTGGGGAGGAATGCCTGGGGAAATCCACCTAGGTATCAACTTAACTTGTGCCCTCCTCTCTCCAGGACCTCCTGATAGCCTGTAATCCCCAGCCAGCTTTGCACAGCATGTCATCAAGCCCTGCTAGCCACACCGAATGCAATTACTATAATTGATGTGCCGCTTTTGTTAAGAACATGGTATCAATAAACGTGAGTAAAACAAGCTGCTAAGGAAGATGCCGGAAATTTATTAGAATGGATGCATGCAGTGGATGGCATAATAACTGCTGATGGCCAATTCATAAATCACAGCTGGATTCTTTGGGAGACATGCAACTCCCAGGCGCCTGCCCTAATAAAACCAAAAGCTGTAAGTGGAAATACAGCAAAGCTAGTACAAAACTTTTTGCTGAATATTTCCAGGCAAAGAGAGTTTAAAGGGGTAACCAAGAGGTGTTCCATTATACACACATGGCAAAGTGGGAAATGGCTGGAGATAAAATTAATGCCTGTATGAGAGGTTGTTCCTCAGCATTTTTAAGCCAGCTAGGGAAACCCTCACCACCTCTCTAGGGTGGCCACTTATGAATTGCTCAGAAAAGAGGACAAAAAAGGATACTGATGTGCATAAAATTTGCTTATGCTAATTTATATGTATTGATGCAAACTTATTATTATTTAAACAGAAATACATGGTCTCACCATGCACCAAACTGAGAACTCCCCAAAGAGATCCAGAGCATCTGGACCAATCCCCACAGCATCCTTACAGTGCTTGCAAGTGTGTGCTTTTGTTTTGCCTTGTTTTTCTGATGGAAGTCTACTACTAATGTCTAGCAGCTTCAGGAATTGTATATCACAGCATCACCAATAACAGGCTGGTAGGCTGGTACTGAAGCAACAAAAAGAGGGGCTACAATTATTTTCTAATTTTTATATTGGTTTCAAACGTAGCATATTCAATGAAGCTGAACAAATCGCCCAAAAAGCCCCACAATGAAACTAAACCCGGAGAACCTAGCTGAGCATTCACACTGTTTTGATACTGTTCAATGTCTTTTATTTCCTGCCATCTGCTGCTTCTCTGCCCCATTGTTATTCTCTTTCACCCTCGCTGACCTCACACTCATTTGCCATCACTATCATATGATTTGTCTCTGGTGTCCTGTGCAATTTTATTTGCAGGCATCCATGACATCATCACATCAGATGGAACATCATGATGACATCAACAAAAGTTCCACAGCATGCACAGCCATACAGATTCAACAGAAATGAGGTCAAATGGCACCAAGGACAGTGAGGTCAAAGCTGGAGTCACATTTCAGCACACATGAAAATGAATACAAATCTAGTTTTGGCTAGGGATGGATCAATTTGTCTGTTTTGCTTTCTCACACATTTGAATTTTTTAAATCTCAAGTTCTTTCTGTTCTGTTTATGAAGAAATCTGCAAATTTTAGCGACAGCTATTTCCAGCATGGAGAGGATCATGTCATACTTGCCTGCCATATCACTGTTAACGATGAGGAGCCTTTCAGAAGAAAGAGGTGGCAACCCGTTTCAGTACCAGAGTTGAATATGCAGGAATTCAATACACTTTTAAGAGCTAAGCAGTAAAAGCTCTGGGCCTGGATGGATGAATATATCAGTTTTGGTTCCTCCCAGATTTGATTTTTTTAAAAAAAAATAATAATAATAATCTCAGGTGCTTTCTGTTCTGTTTATGAAGAAATTTGTGAATTTGGGGAAATTTTTATCAAAAAACAAAAACTAACGAAATCCTCCCTAACGCGCAGCCTCAGTCCCTGCAAAAACTAATTTCAAAGTGAAGACTCAAGCCCTTCAGGGCCACTGTAGTGGCATCCTAGCTGAGCTGTCCAAGCACTGTACCTCTGGCAACTCTGAACAGCAGCCCCATCATTTGCCAAACAATCCGAGCTCTTCTGATGTTCCTTTCTGACAATGGAGCAGCAAAGTGCTTCAACTTAATCCAGTTAAATAACTGCCTGTCCATCTCATCCTCTAATAATACACCACATAAATGATACTCCTGGGTCAGAGAGTCCCCATAGACACATGTCTTGCTGGGTTTTCTTTTGACACCTAATTATACCAAATCATTCAAGCTGCTAAATAATTCCATGATTCTGAATGCTAGAAACCTTGAGTCACTGGGCTACAGGTTAGCTTGATTATCCATCTACTCCTTTCTGTTAATGCACCTATCACTATTGCATCCGGGCCTTAGTAAAAAAAAGAAAAGAAAAGAGGGGGTCAATACGACAAATGTCTCCTATTAATTTTTAACGACAATAAGTGTGCTTTATTTTTATGATGATTTATTCATGTGTTTCATAATAAATGTATATGCTAGCCCAAGGCTCCATCTGCTTGTATTAGAAGGTGTCAACACTTGCAGCTCAGGGGTGATAGATCATACCTCTTGTAGAGCTGACTAAGGGGACTTCCTGCCATGCAAACCATTTACCCTGTAGGAGTCTTTGTACCTTTAGATTAAAATAGCTCACTGTGGAGTGAATAGCTTTCACTGTGAAAACCCAGCTAAGAATCTCTCCTTTTAGAGCTTCCCCCCCGCCCCCAGCTGCCAACTCATTATTCCATACACAAACTCTGGGGGTGATCCTTGTAATAAAAGAGGTGTTCAACTGGCATCCTTTCTTCATTGCTTATTAGTTGTTTAAAGCTTCCAATTCTTACATCTTTCCTTGCAATAAGTGGGGAGCAAGTGTGGTGTAGTGGCTAGAGTCTGGTGCTTGGATGTGGGACACCTAGGTTTAAATCCCTGGTCAGCCTCAAAACTCGCTTGAGCAAGTTCCCAATTTCTCGGCCTAACTTACCTTAATCACAGGATACCTTACAGTAGGGGTAGGCAATCTTTCCAGGCCTACAGTCATACGTGACCATTTTTCCAAGGCTGTGGACACAGTTTACATTTTATGGAGGGCATTTTCCAGGATTCCCACTTCTCTTGCCCCGCTTTCAGGATCCCCACTTTTCTTGCACCCTGTTACCTCCCTTCTCACTCCTGCTATTCATCCATGCACCTGCCAGATACCCATTGTTCCCCCACTCACCCCCACCAGTGCTTCTGCTACTGCTTCTGCCTCCTGCTGCACTCAGCGGCTAGGAAGCAGTAAGTTGGCAGAGCAGGAGACTTATTGCCCGGTCGGCCAACTTCCTGCTTCCTTGCTGCTGAGGTAATCGTGGCAGGAGGCAGCAGCAACATCAGTGGGGGTGAGTGGGGGAACAATGGGTATCTGGCAGGTGCACTTGGTAGTCCTAGCAGGCATCGGGTTGCTCATCCCTGCCTTACAGACAAACTCAGCCTTCCCCAGTGCAGTGCACCTGCTGGATTGGGAATGCTGGTTGGGGATTATGGGAGCTGCAGTCCAACACATCTGGAAGACACGAGGTTAGGGGAAGGCTGGATTGACATATATCGTGGTACCTTAAAAACTAAGATACATTGGGGCATAAGCTTTCGTAGGCTTCATCAGATGCATGAGGTGTATCTTCAGTTGGCAGGTGTGTATGTGTGTGTGTGTATATATATATATATATATAGAGAGAGAGAGACAGACAGACAGACAGACAGACATGGGGGGCAATATCCTATTGGACACAAGCACCAAATAATGCTGTGCTAGCATTGGCTGGCACAACAGGTTTTCTGGGGAAACCCATCATGGCAGGTTAACACTATTGTCATTGCGCTAGAGGTCATTTACTCTAGCACAATGTTATTTACGTTAGTGCTAACATCCAAGTGGACACTGCTCATTATACCCACATGAGAGTGGAGAAAAAAAATTAAACAGCAGAGCCAAAAGGATGTGAAATGGAAGAGGTATCGTCTGATGAAGTGGACTCTAGTTGACAAAAGAGACTCTAGTTCATGAAAGCTTATATCACAATTAGGGATGTATAAGAAATTCATTTCAGTTTGTTTTTGATCAGGATTTACCCAATTCATACCTTCCGGACCGAACATGGACATGAATGCAACCTGTGGTCAAAGTCCATACATTTCTGAGCTTGCAATGTGATTTGCAGACCAGGAAAAAAATCATTCAGCGGCATGCATGCATTTGAAAAACTCACATGAAACAAATGTGTACTTTTGAATAATGTGCACACACTTCAGTCAGTGGGAGAAGAATGCATACATTTCAAAGATGCACAAAACTGATGCATATATTTGGGAAAATACAGATAATACAAATGAATAATCAGGCAAAAAGAAAAAAAACAAAGCTCACAATCTGATACAGACTCAAGTTGGGTTTTGAGATGGAGAATTTCAGAGAACTTTGGTGAGCTTGAGTTTTGCTGATTCACATATCCCTAACCACAACAGATCTGTTAACATGTAAAGTGCCACAAAGCTCTTGTTTTATGTTTGCTGTAACAAACTAATATGGCTGCCCCCCTGGAATTTGCCCCATACGATTGTGGTGAGGAATAAACTACCCTTCTCTGCTCCTGGGAGGTGGTGTAGGATAGAAACGTAACAAACAGACAAACAAACTTTGGGCTAGCAGTTCTGAAACATACTGACTTACCTCTCAAAAACTTGGATTTTTGTGTTTGCTGACAAAAGATATCAATGAAAGATGAAATCCTACCTTCACGGCAGTTATATGGAGTGTTGCCACTGATGTCAATTAAGTTAATAATGCACCATTTAGCTGTGACCAATTCATATGACCCCAGGGTGACAGCCAATTTCTGGGCATGTGTTGAGCTTTCAATGAGTATTTTGCTGCAAACCAGTCATTGCCACATGCTTGGATGCTTGGGGAGAGTCTGATGAGCTCCATGCAAAAATTTACACAGCACGGAAACACTGGCTACCTTGGCCATTTTGATTAATCTAACAATTTGGTTCTCTTCTATTTCTGTATCCCACTCCCTTTTTATCCTCTTCCCTCTTCCTAGAGTGTCTTGTTCTTTTGGAATATAAAACTGCAGGGAAAGGATGATGTTTTAATTTTTTGCATCTAATGCCTTTCAGGAATTTAATAAATTAATAACAACAATAAACATGCACTCCAGTTACAAACCCCGCTCCAACCCCTACACACAGGACTCTGAGAATCAATAATCTCTTGAAGCTTCCCCCCCCCCCGAAGGAAATCTTTGCAGTTCAACCTTCAACCAAAAGGGGGTAGGAGACTCCCTTTAATATGGTACCAGTTTGTTCCACCACTTGAACAGCTGAACAAAAGGTTTGGTTTCCTGAAAACGGGGTCAGTTTTACAACCATTTTAGGCCATTTTCACATGTGGTTTGTCCAAAATATGAAAGAAAAAATCTACATCGGCTGCAATGTGCATTCAGGATTTTTTTTTTTAAATGCTTTCCTAGATCCTGGTCACATAGCATAAACAGTAGAAGAGTCTCAGAGACACTTTAATGCCATGTGTTAAACTTAAAACACTCTTTGAAATGACAACACTAGTGTGCTTGAAGAGGAAATGTAATTCCAAATCTGAAACCCAGCATTCATAGGTCCAAGCATAAAACGTCAGGCTGTTTTATGTTCTGTTTCAACCCTTTAGAGAAAGAGCTCTGAACTGCAAACTTCTGGCTTAGTTTTCTGGATTTGTTTTGGACCCACTTTACTAATAGCACATTTCAAAAGAATGTTGGGGAAGGGCTGTCGCTCAGTGGTAGAGCACATGCCTTGCTTCCAAAGGCCCCAGGTTCAATCCCGGCCACATCCAGGTAAGGCTAGGAAAGGCTCTTATCTGAAACCCTGGAAAGCTGGTGCCAGGCAGTTTTGACAGTACAGAACTAGACAGACCAATAGTCAGACTCAGTGTAAGGCAGCTTCCTATGTTTTTGTCTTCATAAGTCTCGGGGGAAAAAACTTTTACAAATTGCATCTTACTCATTCATACACATCAGAATCTACGTACCTATATTGAAAACTTTCTGCCACCACCGCTTTATTTAACTATCTTATGTTCCTGGCTGTGACGTATTTATTTATAGCTAGACATGGCTCTATGGTGTGTGTGTGTGTGTGTGTGTGTGAACTAGACATTTACTCATACATATGGCTTGTATAATTTACAAGCAGCACTGGCTCCCAATGTCCTTGGAGTCTCAAGACTACCAGTCCAAGAGTTCCTTTTCCATAGGCAGACGTGGAGGGAGAAAGTTCACCCATACCTCCTTTGGCACCTGAAGTAATGGGGGCTGCACATCTGCCATACTATAGTCTCTGCTTCAGCCAGGAAGCACTTGCCTCACATAAAGGGTCTTTTCTAGTTCTCCCTGGACTAGGCTCCAACAAACTGGCCCATTGCTATGTATGTGTTGCGTCTCTCTCTCTCCCTACCACCCCTCTACAGGAACACACATATCTCTGCATGCAAGTGTTGAGATGGAAAGGGAGTGCTAGAAAGGGAGAGGTGCTGCAATATAAACCACTTGACCAATAGGAAAAGTGGTAAGTAAGGAAAGATACAAGTCACAGAGAAGTGTAGAAAGATGAAGAGTTTCATATGAGAGGAAATATTTGGGTCTCTGTCATCACCAAGAGATCAACTTAAGAGATCATTGGGAAATCCAGGGCAATAGTTACTTTAGAATAACTATATTCTATATAACTATATATATATAACTATAAGAATTCTATATATAACGATAATCACTGCAGGATACCTCCCCCGAGCATTCTTTAAGAACACCCCCCCTCCAGCCTCCCAGACCCCGCTTGCTGAGCCCTGGGGCACTAACGGGCCCAGCCGAGGGGCAGCTCAGAGTTCAGCAAGTTCAGAGTTCACTTGTATTTTTCACAAGCGCAATAAGAAATTCTTGTCTGAGCTATCTTTTAACAGCCACACTGAAGCATGGGTGGGGTCTGTTAGATTAATTTTATACAATATAATTTTGATTCTTCAGCAAAGGAGATAGTTACCTTGTTGTGGTGCTGGGGCTTGAGCACCTCAATGATGCCATGAGCTAAACCATGAAGGGACACCCAAGACGGGAAGGTCATGGCAGAGAGGTCAGACTAAATACGATCCCTGGGGAAGGTAACGGCAACCCACCCCAGTATTCTTGCTGTGAAAACTAAATGGATCAGTACAACCAGAGATATGTCGGTATACCATCGGAAGATGGGGCTCCCAGGTTGGAAGATGGTCAAAATGCTACTCGGGAGGAACAGAGGATAAGTTCAACTAGCCCCAAATGTGATGACGCAGCAAGCTCAAAGCCGAAAGGATGGCTAGCGGCTGACGGTGCTGGTGGTGAACGACGAATCCGATGTTCTAAAGACCAACACACCATAGGAACCTGGAATGTAAGATCTATGAGCCAGGGCAAATTGGATGTGGTTATTGGGGAGATGTCAAGATTAAATATAGACATTTTGGGTGTCAGTGAAGTGAAATGGACTGGAATGGGCCACTTCACATCAGATGACCACCAGATCTACTTCTGTGGACAAGAGGACCACAGAAGAAATGGAGTAGCCTTCATAATTAATAATAAAGTGGCTAAAGCAGTGCTTGGATACAATCCAAAAAACAATAGAATGATCTCAATTCAAATTCAGGGTAAGCCATTTAACATCACAATGATCGAAATATACGCCCCAACCACAGATGCTGAAGAAGCAGAAGTAGATCAGTTCTATGAGGATCTGCAGCACCTACTGGATAATATGCCAAAAAGAGATGTTATTTTCATTACAGGAGATTGGGATGCTAAGGTGGGTAGTCAAACGACACCTGGAATTACAGGCAACCATGGTCTGGGAGAACAAAATGAAGCGGGACATAGGCTGATAGAATTTTTCCAAGACAACTCACTGTGCATAACAAACACTCTCTTCCGACAACCTAAAAGACGACTTTATACATGGACTTCACCAGATGGTCGACACCGAAATCAGACTGACTACATCCGTTGTAGCCAAAGGTGGCAGACATGTATACAGGTGGTAAAAACCAGACCTGGAGTTGACTGTAGTTCAGATCACAAACTTCTTATTGCACAATTTAGAATCAGACTAAAGAGAATAGGGAAGACCCACAGATCAGTTAGATATGAGCTCACTAATATTCCTCATGAATATGCAGTGGAGGTGAAGAATCGATTTAAGGGACTAGATTTAGTAGATAGGGTCCCAGAAGAACTATGGACAGAAGTTCACAACATTGTTCAGGAGGCAGCAACAAAAAACATCCCAAAGAAAAAGAAAACCAAGAAGGCAAGATGGCTGTCTGCTGAGACACTGGAAGCAGCCCAAGAAAGAAGGAAAGCAAAAGGCAACAGTGATAGGGGGAGATATGCCCAATTAAATGCAAAATTCCAGAGGTTAGCCAGAAGAGATAAGGAATTATTTTTAAACAAGCAATGCGCGGAAGCAGAAGAAGAGAATAGAACAGGAAGGACAAGAGACCTCTTCCAGAAAATTAGAAACATCAGAGGTAAATTCCAGGCAAAAATGGGTGTCATCAAAAACAAAGATGGCAAGGACCTAACAGAAACAGAAGAGAGCAAGAAAAGGTGGCAAGAATATACGGAAGATCTGTATAGGAAGGATAATAATATCGGGGATAGATTTGATGGTGTGGTCAGTGAGCTAGAGCCAGACATCCTGAAGAGTGAGGTTGAATGGGCCTTAAGAAGCATTGCTAATAACAAGGCAGCAGGAGATGATGGTATCCCAGCTGAACTGTTTAAAATCTTGCAAGATGATGCTGTCAAGGTGATGCATGCCATATGCCAGCAAATTTGGAAAACACAAGAATGGCCAACAGATTGGAAAAGATCAACTTATATCCCCATACCAAAAAAGGGAAACACTAAAGAATATTCGAACTATTGAACAGTGGCACTTATTTCACATGCCAGTAAGGTAATGCTCAAGATCTTGCAAGGTAGACTCCAGCAATTCATGGAACGAGAATTGCCAGATGTACAAGCTGGGTTTAGAAAAGGCAGAGGAACGAGAGACCAAATTGCCAATATCCGCAGGATAACGGAGAAAGCCAGGGAGTTTCAGAAAAACATCTATTTCTGTTTTATTGACTATTCTAAAGCCTTTGACTGTGTGGATCATCACAAATGGTGGCAAGTTCTTGGTGGTATGGGGATACCAAGTCATCTTGTCTGCCTCCTGAGGAATCTGTATAACAACCAAGTAGCAACGGTAAAAACAGACCACGGAACAACAGACTGGTTTAAGATTGGGAAAGGAGTACAGCAGGGTTGTATACTCTCACCCTACCTATTCAACCTGTACGCAGAACACATCATGCGACGTGCTGGGCTTGATGAAGCCAAGGCTGGAGTTAAAATTGCTGGAAGAAACATTAGCAATCTCAGATATGCAGATGATACCACTTTGATGGCTGAAAGCGAGGAGGAGCTGAGGAACCTCATGACGAAGGTGAAAGAAGAAAGTGCAAAAGCTGGGTTGCAGTTAAACCTCAACAAAACTAAGATTATGGCAACCAGCTTGATTGAGAACTGGCAAATAGAGGGAGAAAAAGTGGAGGCAGTGACAGACTTTGTCTTTCTAGGCGCAAAGATTACTGCAGACGCTGACTGCAGCCAGGAAATCAGAAGACATTTAGTTCTTGGGAGGACAGCAATGACAAATCTTGATAAAATAGTTAAGAGCAGAGACATCACACTGACAACAAAGGTCCACAGAGTTAAAGCAATGGTATAATAGCAATGGTAAATGGGGGGTTGGACTCGATGACCTTGTAGGCCCCTTCCAACCCTACTATACTATTCTATGATTCTATTCCCCGTACTAATATATGGCTGTGAGAGCTGGACCATAAGGAAGGCTGAGCGAAGGAAGATAGATGCTTTTGAACTGTGGTGCTGGAGGAAAATTCTGAGAGTGCCTTGGACTGCAAGAAGATCAAACCAGTCCATACTCCAGGAAATAAAGGCAGACTGCTCACTTGAGGGAAGGATATTAAAGGCAAAACTGAAGTACTTTGGCTACATAATGAGAAGACAGGATACCCTGGAGAAGATGCTGATGCTAGGGAAAGTGGAAGACAAAAGGAAGAGGGGCCAACCAAGCCAAAGGTGGATGGATGATATTCTGGAGGTGATGGACTCGACCTTGGGGGAGCTGGGGGTGGCGACGGCCGACAGGAAGCTCTGGCGTGGGCTGGTTCATGAAGTCACGAAGAGTCGGAAGCGACTGAGCGAATAAACAACAAACAATTTTGATTTGGGCTTTCATTTGGTTTTTATTGTATTTCTAATTTGTTACTGCCCCAAGACCTAGAAAACTAAACTAAGGGTGCATCCTATGGGGATAGGTGGCCACCTCCAAACTCAGAGGTGACCGCCTATCCAATGCAGGGCAGGAGGAGCATGGAAGAATCTCTTAGTTTCACTTTCTACAATTTTTGCCTTTTTTTCAAGCACAAAAATTGACATGTTCATCCCATGTCCGCATCAGTTTGCATTTTTTTAAAAAAGTCTGCACGAAAATGTGTATGCAATTTTGCATGCAATTTCCCCTACTATATGCATTTTGGAACACTTTTTCCCTAATATATGCCTTTTTATACACAGTTTCCCCCAATGCATTTTGTATATGTTTTGATTAGAGATCTGTACTGCAACATTTGGAGAGGTGCAAAAACCAAAGGATAATTGACTTCCAGTTCGTGTATTAATTCAGAAAGTGTGAATTTGGTAGGTTTATATTAAAATGCGAACCAAACAAATTGCACCTCTTTCCTTAGAGTAGTCCAGCTCTGCTTTAATTTTCACAGCCAAGTCATCTGAACTGCTTATTGGGTTTGGCTGGACCTTCATGTATTGTAACAAAACTGCTAACTATATGATTTCCTATCCCCACCCTGCAATCTCATTGTATATGGCTAAGCAGAACTCTCTAGGTTCATTTTATTTTCCCAGAAGCTGAGTAAGGACCATGTACAAGACAGACAGACATACACACACACACACACACACACAGCCCATCTGAGTTCATTCCAAATCACTTTAAATGAAATGAGGCATTTTGCTCCTCTCTTTCAAAATTTGTCCCAAAAGCAATTTTGCCCTGTGAGGGCATCAAGGGAAAAAGCCCACCCCAGCTGCAGCCCACCAGGGACTATTCATCCATGACCCTCGCCAAAGTGAAGTCGCACAAGGAGTCGATTATCAGGACCTTCCTTCACCAGCCCCTCCGCCTTGCTCCCTTTGCTCTATAGGAGGTCAATGAGGTGGAAAATGAAAGGAATAATGCAGGTTTAAGAGACTAATAAGCAGGTCACAGCTGATCCCAATTCAGATCAGCTGACAGCTGATGCCTCCAATTTCACAAACCATCCCGCTATCCACCAGGGCCTAAGGCTTGAGGATAGATGTTCTCTGCCCCAGCCACCATCCTCCAACTTATCCTACCTCAGCAAGGGGGAGGCGGAATCTACAGTTAAAGCTGGAAATCCACTATGTTTCAGGACATTTTCCTAGAGGTCTATGGTATGCCAGCAACTTTAATCTCAGATTGTTCTGTGCGTTTGTTTCCTAAAGCATATTAAATCTTCTTCGGCAACTCCCCCACCCCCATGCCACCAAGAGCCACACACTCTTTACGACTCCCATTTTATCCCCCCCACACCTGCACTCCAGCAGCCTACCCACCCACAAACCTAATCTCAACGTTTTCTTGTTTTAGCTTCCCTAATCCTGTTGTCTCACAAATCTGCTCGCCATAATCCTGCCTTTGTCAATACAATTTGTTTGCTGTGGGGATCTGGGAACAGAGAGAAAATACGGCTTGAAAAGGCTGAAAGCTCTTGAGCTAGTCTCAGAGCCTTTACAGAAATGTGCATTTACAAGCATAGTCCTACAGGATTTAACGGCACTGGTAGCAACTGCATTCATCTGAAGTTCCAGGTCTCCTAGATAGGTTCCAATTGCTCATCACAATAACCACGATGGGAGCAAAATCAGGCCAGTCCTTACTTTAAAATCAACGCATGAATTTCATTGCTACAGTGTCCCCGATAGGTGGCCATGCAGCCTCTGCTGAAAAACCACTAAAGAAGTCGATTCCATTCCAGCACCTTCTGAGACTGCCCATTCTCCTGTCAAACAACTCATACCATCGGGAAGTTCTTCCAAATGTTTATTTGAAATTCCCTTTCTTGTAATTTGAAGCAATTCGTTTGGATCTTACCCTCTGGAGCAAAAGAAAAAAAAAGTGCGCCATTGGCAAATTGTTGTGCCCCTGTGCCTTAAGACAGTTTTAAAAAGAAGAGCTCCGCCAAACATGGCTCTATGAAGCTCAGCGTTCCTGGCTCAAGGCTTTGAGGGCCATTGGGCATAACACCTTCAATAGACCTCCTTCCCATAGTGAGTCTACCATCTTGCCACCATTGACATTAGCTGCTAGTACTCCTCATCCTCTTTCTCAGTATTTCTAGCTTGCTTGATGGGCAGAGCACCAGTGAGCAAGTAGCCAGTGGCATCTATTGCTCCTCCTTCTCACTACCATCATGGTCTGGGACAGAGTGAGAGGCAGGTGAACAAACAAAAGTGAACCAACTGAACCAAAAGCGGCCATATTAAATGCACAGAATGCACAAATGAATCCCATTCAGAATTGCTATCCAATACCATTCATGTCATCTGGCAAGGGGGACTTGCCACTTCTCAGTGGTGGCAACAGCAGACAGCACATTCCTGGTGGCCTCCATTTTATTTACACACTATGCCCTGGAGGTTATATCATTCGGGGTGGGGTGGGGGGTTTGCAGGAAAAGATTGTGGTCATCATGGGGGGGGGAACAGTTTACTTCTCAATGCCCTGAAATGATGCGATGTCCACGGCATGTGGGGTAAATAAAATGGCAGCTGCCAGGAGGACCTGTCTACCACCACAGGCCAACGTGCTTTACCCAATGAGGGAAAAGTGCACACTTTTGAAAAATAAGCACAGAAATGTGCACTTTTTCCATTTGTAATGCACATTCCCGATTTGAACTATCTCAAAAACAGGTGTGAGACTAAATGAACTTTCATTGATTTTTGGAGAATTTAAGTGAGCTCAAAAATCACTGGTTCTCCCACGCATCCTTTAACTATATTCCCTGCTGCTGCTGGAGGAGGAGCTTCAACTTCCCCTCCTTTCCTTCTTTCCCCCCTCACAAATTGGTAAGTGTGATAATGGAATGAGGGAAACTGTCAAATAAGATGACTTGCGCCAGGTCATTCCATGCCAAGGTGAAACTTAGAGAGGTGGATGGACTCAGTTCATAATGGCTCCGGCATCTCCAAATTGGAGCCATTCATTTCCCTTGCCCATCTGTGAAATTCTTCCCCATCCTAAGTGACCTCCCTTGCTGTCACTAGCTATGGAGAAGAATTGCACAAATAGAGGAGGATATAGGAAATGAATAGCTTCAGTTTGGAGATTCCTGAGCCATTGTGAACTGAACCCACCCACCTCTCTAAGTTTCACCTTGGCATAGAATGACTTGGTGGAAGCCATCTTATTTGGCAGTTTCCCTCCTTCCAATTCCCTTCTGCAATAACGCCTGAGATTCTGCTGATCTTTCCTCGGACAAAATTCATCTGGGGCAACTGGACACTAAACAACTGCTTCCCATGATATCTTCTTCCACGTCCTATCTGGAAGGATCTCTCCCTGCAGAAGGGACATTTAGAGCCCACAGTCATTGTCCATGCAGTCTTGGTCATGCTTCTTAAGATAACTGTAACATAGGCAGCCCTTCTTGGACTGATGTCAGCTTAAAAGCACTGGGTATTGAAGGCATTACACTATGTGGACAAGTGGGCTACACATCAACTGCTGCTTGAAGATGACTGCTTTTCAGCGATTTGGGTGAGACTGCAGTCTTCCTGTGTGAAACAGAATAACATCATCTAGCATCAGCAAAGGTATAACTTAGGCCAGCTTCCTCCAACCTGGTGCCCTCCAGATGTTTTGGACTTCAACTCCTATTAGCCCCAAATAGCATGGCCAAAGGTAAGCAATGCTGGGAGTTATGGTCCAAAACATGTGGATGGCATGACACGAGGCTGGGAAAATTGGCATAGGCCATCATGATATAACTGCAGCTGACTCCCACTTCCATATTTCCTGGCTTACTGCCCAACAGCACTTGCTCTTTACAAAATGCTTAAAGTGGCCACTTATGAATCACAAGAGGAAATGCATCACCAAAAACAAGGACAAAAGAAGATACAGATTTGCATAAAATCTGCATATGCTAATCTATATGCATAGATGCGCATGTAGAAATACATATTGTAATATAAATAAAAATACAGTACATATCCCAATAGTGTAGAAGACTGTGTGAGCAGGTTTCATGTATGCCTTTCTTATTCTGCTGTCCAGATGCTGTTGATGGGCAACTTCATATGATGTGCAGCTCTCACTTCATATTGTTCTTTAACTGGAGATGGACTGGACAGCTCTTCAAATAGAAGGCTGTCCTCTGTAAAAATGCCACCCTAAATGCCCACACTCCGAGATTTTTATGTGTTGGTGATCTAGGGGCTAACAGAACTTTATGCCATTGCTTTATAGGTGCTAATATCATGCTATAAACATGGAACTGGATCGTTACATGTTGGTATTTTAGTATTAAAAACAACAAAAATGTAATGAAATCCAGCATCTAGTTATAGCTTACTTCATATTACGCTTCACCAAGTGTGCTTTTTTCAAGGAAGTAAGTTTATCCAGTACATTCTTCCAGGGTTCAGTGTAAGCCAATGGGATTCCAATAGCAATTACCATTGCATAACACAGACATTATTTTTCCTTAATTGGGTTGAGATGCCTGCGTTAAGACAATTTAGCCATGGCCCAGTGCTAAAGCATTTTCTCACAATGCCTCATCAATCTGTGTTAGCTGGAATTTTGCTTAAGCAGAACAGAGGAGAAAGACAGTTCACACAGTAAATAATCCATTCAACAGGCTAAATCCTGCATTTTGCTGAGCATGTGTACAAAAAAGACCGACAATGCACCAGGGGAACGTTATACAACAAGGGCACAATCCCACGTGGAAAATCTCCTACATAGCCCCCTCTAAAATGATATAATGTATTTATTGTGTTTTCCTCCATCCTTCTGTCAAGGTGTCCTGGGCTCCCCTGCATGAAACATAAGGGTTGTAGACCAGTAAGAAAGCACAGGCTTTGCATACAAAAGATCCCAGGTTCGGACCCTGGCATCCCAAGCAGAGATTCTCAGAAAGACTCCTATCTGGACCACTGGGGAGCTGCTGCCAGTCAGTGTTGACAATACTGAGTTAGAAGTATTGACTCAATATTTCCCTATATTGTTCCCTATATTGCTATGGAAGCAGCATTCAAATAAAAGGATAGGCTGTATAACTGTGTATCCTACAGGAAAAACGCAGGCATGTTAATATGTATGCACTATACATAGCTGCTGGTGCTTGCTCAGATAGGCTTTATTGCCAAACTTTAGCGGTATTCCTTTCTCCTACGGGGCTTGCAGTATTATTCAACATAAACTTCCTTTTCAGTTTGCTTTATGAGACTACTCATATCTGGACTGGGCTGATGGGGTAATTGCAATCCCAAGGTTCTGCATAAATCCGTGTTTGTTACATAAAGGATAATGGGAAGGATTCAACAGTATCATGGCACTGGCGCTAATGACACTGCGCTCAAGTAAACCAACACTAGCACAACATCAATAGTGCTTGCTAGCATGATGGGTTTCCCAGGAAGCCTCTCATGCTTGCAAGTGCTTTTGTGCAAGCTTTTGGTTTATGATAGCACAACGTCAATAGCGCTGTGACACCAATGGATCCTTTCCATTATCAATCATGCATTCTCTCAGAGAGCAATCCTATGGCCACTAGACAGTGTCTAGATGGCCATAGGATTTTTCAGTTCCTGGAAACCGCGCTCCTCGCCCCCTCCCCCGCCAACTCATAGGTGACACAGTTCTTCCCCACCTCCACACTCATAAACGCAGTGCAGAGCAGGTGAAAAGGGGGTGTCCCCAGGGTGGGGAGGGGAGGAGACCATGGAAGCATTGTTATGATGCTTCCTATGTGCTGTGTGGCCTCCCCCACTTCTGCTCCGAAGCCCCCAGCTAGACAGCTGAAATTGGCTGTCTAGCCACAAATGCAGGTCAGCTGGAGTGCGAAGGAGAGGATCCCTCCATGCTCTGTCTGCCCTGCATTGGGTAGTTGGCCACCTCCGAGTTCGGAGGCAGCTGCCTATCCCGATAGGATTGCACCTTTATATGATTCAAATGAGTACTAATAAGTAATGCAGCAATGGAGAATTGTAAGCATGCTTCTTTTACAGTAGGGATTGCCAAATAAAGAACATTTATACATCTTCATAATCGATCTATTAAAATACTAAAAATAAAAATAAAAATCCTGCTGCATAGTGAACATTTAGTCTTGACCCAATGTTCTCTACCCCAGAAAACATCATGCAGCATTATGAGAGAGTACCCCGTATGTTATACAGCTGATGCGTCATCTGATGTCGGATCCAAAGCATCCACAGAAAAACCACAGAAAGCACTCAACGAATGAAGGATAATACAGAACTAGACCCAATCCAAAGAGTACCTTGCAGTTCACATCTCTACAATTTCTTCTGCACTAATTCGCAATCGTTACAGTGCTGAGACAAGCTTCCACATGCTTCATTTATTGACATTAGTTTTACGTACAGCAGCAGGCATACACTTACTTGAAAAGCAAGGCATTCGGGGGCGGGGGTGTCCTCCATGCCATGCAAGAAGGAATGCCGGTTGGCTGTCAGAATTTGACTTGGGTTTTGCTTTTGTTCTTTAAAAGAAAAGTGACTTGGTATGCGCACTGGGCCATAACTGTCGTCTTCTGCTTTCTACATCTAACCTCTCACCCCTATATAAGTCCCATACCCAGGACCTTCATGTGGTCAGCTCCTGGCAAACTCTTCTTTCAAATGAGAATGCAAGCATAGGCTAGAGGAATGTCTGGAGTACCTATTATCTCCCTGTCCAAATAATGAATCCATTAACAGCACAGAAGAAAGGAATAAATGCATTAAGAGGCTTAGGAGATAAGAGAGAGAAGCAGTGCACAGCCTGTACCTGACTGCTCTCCACAGTTTAACCCAGGGCTAAAGTGCCAGGCAAGGGGGAGGAGGGAGGGGAAGAAAAGAAAAATAGTAGCTAATTGATCCCATTTTATAATTCTCTCTTTTACTGGAAGGAGAGATGTTTATTTTTATCCAGACATCTCTTTCTTTCTCCTGTTCTCCATCATCCCTTTTACTGGCAGCTCCTGTAACTATTGTACTGTTCTGCAGGTCTATTATTTGGAAACTATTATTTAACTCCGCTACACGATTGGGTCACTGTAGCCTTCATTCCATGACACATCCTTAAGTGTATGTAAAGAAATAATAAATATAGAGGAGCAGAAATTTGAAGGATTTCAGCAATGGGCTGTACAGAATTTGAAGGCCAGGTTGTTGCTGGATTACTATCAAGAAACTGGGAAATGGGATGTGGCTAGGGATGCAGAAGAAATTAATTCAGTTCACCTTTTTACACGTACTTACCAAATTCACTTTACCTGAACTGGGATGCAATTAAACATTGCTATCCACACTTTTCCAAGGTTTGTGATGAAAGTTTGCACATTGAAAAAGTATAAAAAAGGCATATAGTACAGAAATGTGTGCACAAAAATACATATATTACAGAGAAGTGCACACAAGAACAGTTGATCTGAGGGAAAATCACCTGCAAAAAATGGGCAGAATTTGAAAAAAATGCATGTAAGACACATACATTTTCAGAAATGCACACACGAATATGCACCAATTTAGCCAGATGAACATAGGAAGCTGCATTATACTGAGTCAGACCATGAGTCCATCTAGCCCAGTATTGTCAACACTGACTGCCAGTGGCTCTCCAGGGTTCCAGGCAGGATTCCTCCCTTGCCCTACCTGGAGATACTGTGGATCGAACCTGAGACCTTCTGCATGCAACGCAGCTGCTCTGTCACACTGAGCTATGGCCCCTCCTGCAGAAACAGGATGGAATGAGCATCATGTAGGAAAATGAAAACTGAGAGGAATAGAACTTGACAGATAAGTCTATCCCTACGTGTGCATACTTTATACAGCACTCAGGAGATAAAGGACACAGCCTTTTGACCTGTAAGTTCTGTCCCATCATGCCTTTTTTAGCCTATGGGCTCCACTTCATGTTGCCTGAGGAATTGCTTCTCTCTGGCAAGATCTCACACTGCAACAAGTAACTGTATCCTGGATTCATTTGTTGTTGTTGTTCAGTCGTTCAGTCGTATCCGACTCTTTGTGACCCCATGGACCAGAGCACGCCAGGCCTTCCTGTCCTGCGCTCTCTCCTGGAGTGTGCTCAAGTCCATATTGGATTCATATGGGTGGGGTCAGTTCTGTGGACCTTCTCCACCCAGCCACTGCTCTCCTTCCAGGCTGGACAATGATTGGATGGGAAGACCCACATCATTTGCCTACCACAGCAGCATGGAACCTTGCCTTGAGGAAGCAGCTCCAGTACCGCCAAGGCACCATGAGATGGGGCCCTTGATGCCACTCAGTGTGATAAGCCAGCACCATAAAATTGCTACAGTTAAGGGTTATCTGGGCCAGACCTAGTTTCTGAGGTCCAACCTCTGTCTACTCAGAACAGGAATCCCCAAACACCACCACTTCATGGCTCTACAATTTCTTCTAAAAGTCAGCAGTGTCCGCGAAGAAGCTGACAATCAGATCATGTCAAGCCAAACCCTGCATTCCAGCAATCTAACCACTACACTACACTGGCTCACTGAGTAACATTATAAGGTCTATTTACTCCTCTTAAAAGCCCAGCATGGGGTAGGGGTGGGGTGGGGTGGGGATAAGTTAGTAGTCTGAATTTCCAGCAGCTGTGTCAACTGGAAACAGCTGTTCACTTTAACTAGCCATTTCTGAAAAGCAAAGGGCAGAATTCACTTACATTCTTTCAAATATAAGAAAACAACCACATTGGTGACATGGCAACAAAACCAGCCTTTCTTTCTGAGTTTTCTTGTTAACCTACTGGTTTCCTTTTGTGTTCTGAAGAGTAGTCATAGCCAGAGGAGTGAACCTTCAGGAGTGACACTGTGCTCTTGGCAGTGCCAGATTAAAGAATACAATGGCCTCGTGTGAAAATATTCTGAGATGTAAGAGGTTGTGGTGTGGCCGCTTTTGGAATACCATGAACAGTTTAATCACCCCATCCCCAAAAGGATGTCATAGAGCAGAAAACAGTGCAAAAAAGGGCAACCCTCATGATTTTGAATTATGTGGAGAAAGCAGAGAGAGAGAAAACAAGAAACAAGATTTGTTGATAGTCACTGGCTTTGATGACTTGAAAGGGAGATTGGACAAATTCATGGGAGAACAGAGTTATCAGTAGCGATTCATCAAGGCAGCTAAATGGAACCTTCAGGTTCAGAGGCAATATGCTGAGGGAAAGGACAGCAAATTTATTTATTTATTTATTTATTTCTATACCGCCCAATAGCCGAAGCTCTCTGGGCGGTTCACAAAAATTAAAACCAAACAGCACACAATAAAACAATTTAAAATATATAGAACATTAAAACCACAATATAACAATACAACCACAATAAAACCTAGCAGCAGTGCAGGAGTTTAAAATACAGATTTAAAACAGCAAAGCTAAAAGTTTAGAAAGCTAAAAAAACAGCATGTTAGCCTCATACCCTGCAGGTCTATTCCTGGAATACACGTGCCTGGCCACTGTGGGGGCAAAAGGGTGCTGGACTTTCTAGTTCCAATCCAGCAGGACACCTCGACCCTATGCAGGCATTCTGCCTGCTCACGTGAGGGAAGAAAATGGGGAGGAATCATGAATGCCCAGTCCCAACATCCCTGTCTCTTCAGTCCTCGGCTTTCCATGTTGAGCAGGGAGGTTTGAAGAGGGCTTCGTTTCATGTTCACTTGATGTGAGTAGAAGCCACGATGCAATCAGGAACCCTGATATGTGGGGGCTTCTACTTGCATCCAAGGAAAGGGAAAAACCCCTCAAAATGGGAAGGTCAGGGACTGAGCAGGTGAGAACAGGGACATTGGGGGAATGACTTTTAAGTGCACGCCCACTTTTAGCCCTCAAGCAGGCAAGCTGAACACCTCCATGTATGAGTGCGGTTTGCTTCTAGCTTTAATCCACGAAAGAATTGTACCCCAGGGGTTCAAAATTCTGGAAACACCACCGTCATAGGACATGAAGCCTGGACTCTCATGTCATGTAAAAGTGAGCGTGGGGAGGGGGAGAGATACCTAGGGTCCAAACAGTCAGAGAACTACCATGTAATGGAACCATTAATTTAATTGGGGTCTTATGCATGCCAAGCATAATGATCTGTTCAGCCCTGGGTATATAGATTTAATTCTTTGTTCCACCTTTTGACCGCTGAAAAAGCCAAGATAAGAATTGTCCAAGCTACGTGCAAAGCCAATTTAACCTGCGATCTGAATAGAACTGCTTCTCTTCTTAGCAAAAGACACAGAGGAAGCAAGACACGGCCTCTTGTCCTCTCCCTCATTAAAAGGAACAAATGTGTCTCCAAATGGCCAAGATCCAGGAATCCCAAGCCACTTGACCATTGCCAGTCTGAAAGAGGAGGAAGTTACAGAAATGCTGAGGAGCGGCTGCTGCTGCTTCTTTTTAGCTCAAACAGCTACTGCACTTTAAATTATCTTGCAGACTAGACGTTCTGCAGAGGCACAACCTGAAAGATGCCTTCTCCCATATATACCTACTCAGACTTTAAGATTCTGTTTGGAGGCCCTGCTTCATGTGAAGGGCCAAGTGAAGTGAGGCCAAGCCAAGTGAAGTGAGGTGGTTAGTTTAAGGAGAGGACCTTCTCGGTAGTAGCACCTTGGCTGCATCCCCAGAGAAGCAAATCTGTTGTATTATTTATGCTCTTTTTGGCACCAGGTAAACACCTTTTTATTCATACAGGCTGAGAAAAAAAAAACCTCCTTGGCCTCTTGCTGTTTAGTATGTTTTTTTAAGGACAGCTGCTAATTGTTTTTTTGCTGTCTTTATTAGAAAGAAAGGGCATATTTTATCCTTCATTTGTATTGTTTCTTGTTATATTTAAGAGCAATATTTTAATACTTTAAAAAATTTATTCTATCTTGCTCTGTAAGCCTCACAGATAATATTTGATGATGGGTAACATATAAATGATATAAATCAAATCTGAGGATTGCATGGTCTTGCCCCTTCACCTTGATGAGAGGGGAGCCAGGCCCTGGTGAGTAAAATGAGATCAAGGTTTCCTCTGAAGCTATTGAGGGGAGGGGATGAATCTGCTTCCTCCCCATCCCCAAAGGTATAGCTGGAGCTGGTTGTGGGCAGAAGTCTCTATGCCTAGGAAGGGGGGAGAAATTCATTCAGTTTGCATTTTACTAGGGATGTCCATTGCTGGGAAATCCAGCCCTTTGGGGGCTCGCTGGACTTCCGTGGCACACCCGACTTGACTATAATTTGCGCAAATATCTTCTTATGCAAAAAATACTAATTTACAGAAATTCCACCAGCTGGCCCAACTTGTTGCACCCCAAGTCAGGCCAGCTGGCAGAAGATGGAATGGAGACCAGGGGGCTGAGCCAATGAAAGCTTGTCGAGCTCCACCCCCAAACCAGATTCCTCTGACAGCCCTACATTTTACCTAACTTACCTAATTCTGCCCTTCTGAACCACTATGTAAACCAAACTCAATTATTCTTTGAAATTCACACTTCTCTAAATTTTGCAATGGCATTCTCCAAAGAATGCATACAAAAATGTGCATATTAGGAAAAATAACCATCAAGGCTGCATTCTATTAGGAAAATTGCTTGCAAAAAACATGTGCATTAAATAAAAAAACCTCATGTATTAGAAGAAATGTACACAAAATTGCTTATGAATTTTCATGTGCACTTTAAAAACAAAATATCAAATTTTGGGATGAACCAAACTTAAAATTGGAGAAATTCTCAATGTTCAAGATGAACCAAACTTAAGAATGAAAAAGTGAGAAACTGAGAGAATCTGAAACTGATAGTTTTGTCCATCCCTATCTACACCTGATGTAGCTTGGAGCTGCATCAGGTGCAGAAGCAGAGTAATCCAATGCCCCCCACCTCTCCCTTCCAGCTAAGGGCATCCTGCTCAGAGCTGAAAGGGGGAGATGTATGTGTTTGCCTCTGAGCTCCAAGGAACACCCATTGGGAAGAGACATAGAGCAAGCTAACGTATATTTCTGTGCCCTTGGAATAGAACAACAAGGCATAGGTGAAAACCCTCTCTATTCTGACTGTAAAAAAGGTCAGATTACACATTGCTTTAGGGCACAATCCTATTGGATCTGCTCTTGAAACTCATAAGCCTCTGAACTTGGAGGCTTATGAGTATCCAAAGCAGAGCAGGAGGTGCGTTGTGCCACCCTCTCCGCAATTTAGCTAGACTGGTGTTTTCGCCCATCTACCTGAGGCATCTGAAAGTGGGAGGAAAGGGGGCTGCAGAGGGCTGAGGATATGTTGTTAGCCATCCCCTCCCTTCCCCACCCACCAGCAAGCTCCCCTTCCAGCTCATCAGCAGGCCCCTCCCACTATGCCTGCCCACCGGCACACATTTGTGAGCTCGTAGAGGCAGCTAGCGCAGTTCTCTCTGCACTGGCTGTGAGGGGGAGGGGGCAGGGAGCTTGGACTCCCATCTCTGGCCTCAGATCCAGGAATACAAAAAAATCCTATATCCCACAAAATGCTGTCTAGGGGCCATAAAATAGCTCTACCCAAGACAAGACATAGCTAGTAGCTACATCTTTTCTTAGGGGAGCCGATCCAAATCAGGACCCTAGCAAGGGTTGGGGGGCTTTAAACCTTCCCCCTTTGCTGTGTCTGAAGTCTGAATTGAAAATAAAGTGGGAGGTAAAGGATTAGAGCCTCCTATCCCCTCCTCAACTAGCATCTCAATCCAGATTAGCTCCCCTGCAATTACTTCTGAGCTAAAAAAGAGGGCAGCATTGTGGTTAGCTACATCTTTATAAAAATGTGTAGTTCGCTTCTTAGACTAGCATCCAATGCTGCTTTCTGCTTTGTTCATGTTCTGGCAAGAATGTGGGTGAAGCATCTGCTGAGAATCACACATACAACATCCTAACTTATGGGGATGCTTATGAAATTCTCCCCATCTGATTTTCTTTCCAGTTTGGACTTCTGGATAACCTGGTGTTGTCATCAGAGCAGCATCAATATGTTAATCGGAAGCTGCCATTCTTCACTTTTTGTTCCTGAATGTTGTAGAGACTATTGCATATGTGCAGCTTGCCCCAGCTTTAATTTCTTTCTATTTGTTCATTCTGTTCCCACCCCATCCTTCACATCTTACTGTGTGCAGCACAATCATAAAACACCAGAAAAGGGTGGGGAGGACCTCAATGCAATTATCTGCTTGTACATGCTATGTGTTTCAATAAAACTGAAAAACCATTGTTCAGAAATAAAAGCTGCTACAAACTGCATATGTTCCAGAATATATACATTTTTAATTCACCGAGTTAAATTTATTTATTTCAAAGATTTATAAGCCATCTTTTAGGGCACAACTAGGGATGTACAAATTGTGTACCTTCCGTGCTGCTTGACTTCCACAGTTTGCGGCCAGTGCTCCGTTCCACCATTCACAAGCCCCAGGAATTCTCTTTTTTTCCCACTCCAAAAATTGTGAAGATAAATCCGTACTGACAACCGTAATTCTGGTGCCCAGCCATCTCCATGAGTCTGCATAACTTCCATAAGAATCAGTATTTTTCATAAATATTTACGTATTTTTTAAAAAATTGGACCGGCATGGTCATTTTAAAAGGTTTTTTCTTTCTTTAAAACAGCGTTGCTTTAAACAAAGAGTTTATCGCTCAGGCACACCTAAGACAACCTTCTTTTGGGAAGCCCCTAGGAAGAGGAAGTGTTTTGGCTGAAAGTAAATGGAGATGGAGGATTTCAATTTAAAAAGAACATCCACAAACAAGGCGGGGAGCACAATTCATTTTTTAAAAAAAACTTACGTATTTATTATCGGAATATACTACACTGCGTTTTTATTTATGAAAATGTTGTGACTCTTTGAGGATGACCAAAAAAAAAAGCCTCATGACTGCTGGCTCCGCAGGACCTCATGGATTCCGTGGCATGGACTAAAGGGAATTCGATCCCATTTCACTCTGTGGTGGAATTCTCTGACACAGAATCATAGAATCAGAGTATAGTAGGGTTGGAAGGGGCCTGCAAGGCCATCGAGTCCAACCCCTTGCTCAATGCAGGAATCCAAGTCAGAGCATCCCTGACAGATGGCTGTCCAGCCTCATCTTGAATGCCTCCAGTGTGGGAGAGACCACCACCTCCCTAGGTCATTGGTTCCATTGTTGTATTGCTCTTAACAGTCAGGACGTTTTTCCTGATGTTCAGTCGGAATCTGGCTTCCTGTCACTTGAGCCTATTATTCCGTGTCCTGCACTCTGGGATGATCGAGAAGAGATCCTGGCCTTCCTCTCTGTGACAACCTTTCAAGCTAGTCTCAGAGCCTTTACAGAAATGTGCATTTACAAGCATAGTCCTACAGGATTTAACGGCACTGGTAGCAACTGCATTCATCTGAAGTTCCAGGTCTCCTAGATAGGTTCCAATTGCTCATCACAATAACCACGATGGGAGCAAAATCAGGCCAGTCCTTACTTTAAAATCAACGCATGAATTTCATTGCTACAGTGTCCCCGATAGGTGGCCATGCAGCCTCTGCTGAAAAACCACTAAAGAAGTCGATTCCATTCCAGCACCTTCTGAGACTGCCCATTCTCCTGTCAAACAACTCATACCATCGGGAAGTTCTTCCAAATGTTTATTTGAAATTCCCTTTCTTGTAATTTGAAGCAATTCGTTTGGATCTTACCCTCTGGAGCAAAAGAAAAAAAAAGTGCGCCATTGGCAAATTGTTGTGCCCCTGTGCCTTAAGACAGTTTTAAAAAGAAGAGCTCCGCCAAACATGGCTCTATGAAGCTCAGCGTTCCTGGCTCAAGGCTTTGAGGGCCATTGGGCATAACACCTTCAATAGACCTCCTTCCCATAGTGAGTCTACCATCTTGCCACCATTGACATTAGCTGCTAGTACTCCTCATCCTCTTTCTCAGTATTTCTAGCTTGCTTGATGGGCAGAGCACCAGTGAGCAAGTAGCCAGTGGCATCTATTGCTCCTCCTTCTCACTACCATCATGGTCTGGGACAGAGTGAGAGGCAGGTGAACAAACAAAAGTGAACCAACTGAACCAAAAGCGGCCATATTAAATGCACAGAATGCACAAATGAATCCCATTCAGAATTGCTATCCAATACCATTCATGTCATCTGGCAAGGGGGACTTGCCACTTCTCAGTGGTGGCAACAGCAGACAGCACATTCCTGGTGGCCTCCATTTTATTTACACACTATGCCCTGGAGGTTATATCATTCGGGGTGGGGTGGGGGGTTTGCAGGAAAAGATTGTGGTCATCATGGGGGGGGGAACAGTTTACTTCTCAATGCCCTGAAATGATGCGATGTCCACGGCATGTGGGGTAAATAAAATGGCAGCTGCCAGGAGGACCTGTCTACCACCACAGGCCAACGTGGTGACAACCTTTCAAGTACTTGAAGAGCGCTATCATATCTCCCCTCAGTCTTCTCTTCTCAAGGCTAAACATGCCCAGTTCTTTCCGTCTCTCCTCATAGGACTTTGTTTCCAGTCCCCTGATCATCTTGATTGCCCTCCTCTGAACCCTCTCCAGCTTGTCTGCATCCTTCTTAAAGTGTGGTGCCCAGAACTGGACACAGTACTCCAGATGAGGCCTAACCAGTGCTGAGTAGGGGGGAACTAGTACTTCCCGGGATTTGGAAGCTATGCTTCTATTAATACAGCCCAAAATGGCATTTGCCTTTTTTGCAGTGCCTAGGGATATTTGCACATCCCTAGGCACAACCCTAAACTGGAATTGCAAGGAAGGAAGAGCCGAATATGAGAACTGGAATGAAGTACAGTGGGCAACCACAAGATGCAGGGCCTTCATGGCAGTGGCACAAACTTTATGGACTATCTTCCACAGGGAGGCCTGCCTAAGCCCAATACTGAATACTTTTAGATGCATTAAAAACCTGGCTTTTTAGGAAAGCCGTTGTAAATGACTGGTTTTGTATGGTTGTTCCTCCTGCTGCTGCAAAAGGCCTATGCCCACTTTTCAGATTTGTTGGTGCCATATCCATTCTGATGGAGCTTTGCCTCTTTTTATGGTTGTTTTTGTTATGCCTTTTTTTCTCTGTTGCTTGATAGTAAACATTCATTTATTGCTGTTCACAGATTTTGTTCAACTGCTTTGAGTTCTTTCAGGGGGGAAATCTGGAATGTAGGGTGTTTTTTTTCTTTTTAAAATCATGGAATGGGAGTTCATCTCTACTAATTTAATTAGATTTGCATAATTTGCCTGTCATGTTACCCAGATTTCAGGCTCTAGACTATGATAATCTTAGAGAAGTTTCCATTCTTCTTTTCGTTCTAGCACTGCAAAAGTCAAAAGTCAAGTTATTTCATTAAAAAAAAGAAGCCAACATCGCATAATTTGCATGATTCCACTTCAGTGGTTCTCCCCTCCCTTTGTTTCAGATCATATGTGATTATAACCCTCTGGTTATGGAGGCATGAAAAAGGTAACAACAAATGCCTCAACATAGACCACTTTTATGCAATTTCATCTAGACCGTAGGCCTTTTCATTTTGATGCACTCATCTAATCCTGTTTTCTCCACATATTACCAAAATCTGAAACAGCACTGCTATTTGCAGAATTAAGATTTTTGTTCAAGTTATAGAATCCTGTACCCTGACTTGTAAGAAAATATAGATATACCTGTAGGTAGGGATGAATGAGAATTTTGTTTTTGCTCACAAACCATGTGATCATGCCCTGTTTGAAGCTCCGAATGCAAGCACAAGCACATGTCCACTGAAAATATTTGCAAGTTGTTGAACATGTACTTGCATTCATCGCATTCCTCACTCCCAGTTCAATTTACACAAATGTCTTCATTTGCACAAATGTCATCAGTAGACTGAATCAGCCCCACTTTAGTCTATGGGGAAAATTTGCGCAAATCACATTGCAAGCTTGGACATATATGGACTTCAACTGCCGATTGTGTCTGAGACCATGTTCAGTCCAAAAGGCACGAACTGGTTAATCCTGATAAAAAAACAAACTAAAATGAATTTCTCATGCATCCCTAGTTCTAATAAAGGTATTGCCCAAATGAGAATTTTTGCTTTGTTTGTTTCCTCATGGACCATTTGCTCCTTCTATTCTTTCTTTTTGCACATTGCAGAAAGGGTCCACTTTTCTGTGTTATCAATTTGGCTCCTTTTCTATCTTCGTTTGCACATCTCTCTCTGTCTTTGCCCCTCATATATCTCCCCCACCTGCATTCTGTATCCCTCTCATTCAGAAAATGATTGCCCTTGTTTTCCTCCTTTATTTACATTACGTGGGGAATGCGCACATGGCACACAGTGGCAGTGGTGCCTGCATTGTGCACCATTTCTCATTCTCCTCACTCCATTTTCCTCCCAGCTCAGACATGGCAGTTCTGCTTCAGTGCTGCTCTCTGGAGACTCTCACAGCAAGGAACAGCCTTGAGTTTAGCCTCTTAAACGTCAGTAAGTTAAGGAAAAGTAAGGGAAAGCTGCCAGGAGGATGGGAAGCAGTCATATGGCTGCAGTTAGTCATTTTGAAAGTCACATCACTGGGGTATTTTCTATACTCTGCCAATCCCATCTCATCATGTTCGGGCCAGCAACTAGATGGGCACTGAAAGAGTAGGAGACTTGCAGGTGAAAGGGGGGGGGGAGATGACGAGACGACACAAATAGATTTGGAATAAAACAGGACCACATTTATTGACATATTACAATCTGCGAAGGAAGCACAGGCACGCACATTGCAAAACCAGCCAATCCCGACAGGTATAGAGTGAGACATTCGTCGTCTGGGGTGTAGCATCTACCATCACCACCCCACAGATCTGCCCAATTCTGGGCTGGGAGACCTTCCCCTGTCACCGCCCCCCCCAAGCCATAGAACTTGAGTGGGTGAGGAGGGTCGGCCTCAGAGGTAAGTTGTATCTCCCGACTTGGGCCACAAAACCCTAAGCCGAAAGCCTCAGGCCTCACCAGTCACCTGAAACAGTGCCTACAAATGCTCACCTGTCCTATCCCCCAGCAGAGTGCCCACCCAGAACCGCCTGTCCAGTTATGTGACCAAATGAAATAAGAATTCGGATGATACCAAATTAACCTGTTACTCCCAACCCCACCTACAGTGTGAAGTAGGCAAAAAACCCATAGCCCGGCCAATCCGGCTAAGAGCCAAAATTCCTACTCGGCCCCCAATAGGGCGACCAGTAAAACCCACACTGCATGCTGGGTGGGAGGGAGGGAGCTGGAAAAACAGGAATGAAGGAAGAAACGGAGGCGGCGCAGCCTAAATATCGGCCGGCTCGCCCTCTGTCAGGGTGGACACTGAGCCCATAGAACCTCAGAGCAGTTCTGATTCTGAGGAGGAACAACCATCCATGGGAGAGGAGTGTGCTCATCCCTAGGGATGTACGAAAGTCACTTACCTGTTCGCGGATTATGTTGATGGTGGGGGGGAGGCGTTCCATCCCTCCCCCCGGAATCCCTCCCGGAATCCTGGCCGGACGGCTCCACTCCGCAGGGATTCTGCGGAGCCGCCGGCTGGCTCTGCCAGCAGCCGGACATCTGGCCGCTGGCTAGCAGGAACGCAAATGGTGGCAGCCATAGCCGCCGCCGTTTGCGTCCCTGCAGTCAGCCGTCATAGGCTACGTCAATGTTTACGTAGCCTATCACGGCTGACTTTAAAAAAAAAAAACGACGCGCGTACGCAAATGGCAGCAGACACGGCTGCCGCCATTTGCGTTCCTTATTTTCATCATCTTAGTCTATGTAAATTTTGACGTAGACTAAGACGTGCCAAAATAAGGAACACAAATGGTGGCGGCCGTAGCCGCCGCCATTTGCGTACGCGCGGGTTTTTTTTTTTAAAGAAAGCCAGACGTGATAGGTTACATAAACATTTACGTAGCCTATCACGTGTTTTTTTTTAAAGCCTAGCCGTGATAGGCTACGTAAATCTTTACATAGCCTATCATGTTTTTGTTTTTTTTTTAAACCGGAAATGGCGGCGGCACCGCCGCCCGGAAGATCCACCCCAGGTAAGTCTCGTCCCGGGGGGGCGGGGGGGGCAGGCCGTCCGCCACCAATTTCGGGGGGCCGAATGCACTGGCATTCGGCCTCCCCGAGATCCGTGGCGGAATTCTCTGACATCCCTACTCATCCCTCCCTGGCCCTGCAGCTGGCAGAGATTCCTCCTGCTGGCATTCCAGACATAGATAGCAGTCCTGGAAGTGAAAGAACGCGGGAGGAGGGCTGGCTGGATGCTTGACACAGACGCAAAGAGCGACGAACTACGAAGGGCGCAGGCGGAAAGGAGGAGTAGCGCCCGTTTGGCACGTAAGCAACGGTCGCGTCCAGAGGACCCAAGAGAAAAGGGGAGGGACTCTCCCTAGCCCATAAGTTCAGAGTCTGCAAGTGATTCTCATTCAAACGGGGACCAACTGTTTCCAACCTGTGGCATGGGTTACTCTGCTGTTCATAGCTTGGTCGCTGGTGATAGAGTTATTAAGTTGTAAAAGGAATAAAGCCTTGAAAAGAATCCTTTGTCTGGAGTTGGCTACTGGAGTAGACTGAAAGAGGCTGGCTAGGGCCGCCTGACACCTCCCTCCCCCCTGACGTCGACAGCGAAGGCCAATCGCCTTTGCCCTTGTCATGCCCTTCTCCTCCCCACCCGCAACATTCCCCCCCCCCCCGGCCAGGCAAGCCGGATGCGGGGGGAGGGCACAATATTGCATATCCCCTGCAATGGCATACCAGCATTGACTTCTGGGCTCCTACATAAAGAGTTGCCTAAAATGTACAGATGTTCAAGCCTGATGCAATGGGTTAAGGCTTTTCTTCATGATGTTTCTGATGATACTGGCACCCAGTGCAAATACTATGTAGCATACCAGGAAATGGCATAGATAGGGACTCTATTTATTTAAAACACATCCTGTCTTATATTTAAAATAATTCAATGCAACTAGCAATGAAAAATTAAAATATTAAAATACAGAATCTCTTTCAGCCCTAAGGTCAAATTCAATTTTGGAGAAGCTCTCATGGGGTCGCATTCTAGTGCTGGGTGCGGCTGAAATAACAAGATATTTTAGCTTAATGTAGGGGTGGGTAAATGCATGATGTTTGAGTACACTGAGGTTCTCCAAACTCCTCTTCTAAGCATGGTTCAACCTCTTCATATTCCCAAATGAAAGCATTTTTTTTCCCCCCTGATCAGGAAAAATGTGCATGTTCGATCAAGAAAAATGAACATTTTTAAAAGTGTGTATTCTCCCCAATTGAAAATGTGCATTTCTCCTCATATGCTAAAGTGAGATCCAGTGTGGTGAGGTGGCTAGAGTGTTGGACTGAGAGCTGGGAGATCCAGGTTCTAGTCCCCACTGGGCCATGGAAGCTCACTGGGTGACTTTGGGTTAGTCACAGATTCTCAGCCCAACCTACCTCACAGGGTTGTTGTTGTGAGGATAAAATGGAGAGGAGAAGGATAATGTAAGCTTCCTTGGATCCTTTGAGGAAAAAAGGTGGGATTTAAATGCAATAAATAAATAAATAATAAAGTGTCAAAATGCAGGTTTGGAGTGAAATGTGCATTTGTGCACATCCCAGAAATGTGCACTTGCACAAGTGTGCATTTTTTAACGTGAATGCAAGTTCGGTATATTGTGGCGGGGGAAACACCTAGAATTGCGTTCCTACTCACGTTTGGAGTTGCAAACAGGGCATGTTTGCATAATTTGGGAACAGGAATGCAATTTTCATACATCCCTGCTGTAAAGCTCATACTGCTGGTAACTTAGGAGAGGAATTTCAGCCTTTTAGAATGGGGAAAAACCCATGCAAAACCTGGGAAACAACCAAATGATCAGAATTGGGGGAGAAAAGTGGGAACTACCTAGTGGTGTGGGGAATGGATTATGGCCTTCTAGGAAACCCAGAGGCTTCAAATTTGGCCCCTGGACCTGAGGCTCAACACCCCGCAACAGATCAACAAAATACAAGCACCTGAGGTGCAGCAAAGGTTACATGGGTGTTAAGGTTGTCCTCCAATCCCATCCCCTTCCCCCGCTGCCATCAATTTGCCATCAAAGAATGTTGGATGTATACAGACACCAACCCCAAGAAATCTTTAATGGTTAAAACAAGTGTAGGAAAATATTCACTGTAATTCTATGCCTGAAAAATGACTGCTTTTGCCCCAGTCTCTGATCCCTCCTCCAGCTGGTTGCATCGCACCTCAGAATGGGAGGAACTGCCATTTCTCATACATTAAAATTCAGATATCCCAAACTTGTGGTCTGAAAAAGAACAATTCAGGTGACTGCACAGTGACACATTGCTGTTTGTCAGGGTTGGAACTCACTGTTCTTTCTAGTTCATGCTGACTAGTATAATAGTCTTCTCGAGCTTCAATGATAATAATTTCATACCTTTCAATATACCCTGTCATCAGGAAGGTGGTTTTCAAAACTATCATGCAAAAAAGACTTGCTCCATCTCCTGAAAATGCCTCTGTTGAAATGCAACAACTATATACTTGAATTTAGGGCAGTCCAGGAGGACATAGGGAGCAAGCGTGAAGAAAGTCAGGTAAAACTGAAGAACAAATTTAATTGTTACGTTTGGTTTCAGTGACTGAAGGACTGAGTGGGTTAACAGTAAATGAAAAATGTATGCCTTTTAGTAGAGATGTGTGCCTGAGGAGAGTTACACTGTAAATACAGTATGCTGGTGGAATGGCAGTTATTGTTACTACTGAGAGGGAAATGAAGTCAGGTTTCTGTCCATATATATATATATATATATATATATGAACGTAGGATCTATCTTTCTGATTAGAAAATAACTGAACATTAAAGATCCAATTGGCCCTAAGTTTAAATAGAGGTGGTGTGACAGAATGTTGACAACACTAAACCTGACTGGTTGAAAAGTTATGACTGGGGCAAATATAAGGAGATGTTGAGAGGCATCTGGGACAGTCTGTCAGGGGGAATCTGTCAGGACTCAGGAGAGTTTACCTGGGGAGTTCTGCCTGAGGAAGAGTCATCAGGATGTGTCCTTGTGACAGGTTTGGGAGCCTGAGGAAGACATTGGCCAGGAAGAAGAGCAGTCACAAGACCAGAAAGCCGACCTGTGAGCACGTGAGGCAGAAGTAGGGATGGGTGAATGACCAATGTTCAAGCTCACCTAGTTTCTCCAAACATCAGTTCGCTGGTCATCTCTCCTCAATTTGTGCTGTTTGCTCTTAGTTTTGTGTGAACAGGAAAAATGAGCATGAAAGTTGCTCAAATAATGACAAATTTGTGCAAATTTCCCCCATAGACTAAAGTGTGGGTGATTTAAACGTGTTTATTTTGAGAAAGTTGTGCATTTTGAGAAAGATGTGCAATTTCAGAAAGTTGCACATTTCTCAAGTGTGCCTTTTGCAGGTTCAGGAATTTGCAAACCGTTTTGAGGAAATGCGCTCCTGGTCACATTCGCGTTCGGGACTGCAAACAGGGCATTTCTCAGCGATTTGCAAACTGAAATGACATTCTCATATATCCCGAGGTAGAAGCTGAAGAAGGTCAGCAGCTGAGGAGAGGAAGTCTCCTGGAGCAGCTTTTGGAGGAAAATGTTTAAACCTGGGTGTCAGCTGGTGGCTGCGTTCTGAAGACAGAGCAGCACCTGGACCAAACTGAAGACATCAGGGGAAGCCTTAAAGGTTCCAGGAGGAAGATAAACCCTGCCAGGAAGAACAATGCCTTTCAGTGAGAAGCCTCACTGTTAGGCCTGTGACTTAAGGGTGGAACATGATAGGGGAATTGGCTTAAGTTTGGTTAAGGTTTGAAAATGGGGCTTCTAACACCTAATTGGTTGTAATAGTAACTGTACAGAAACCCTGTTTTAAAGCAGTAGCTACAATCTTAAATAATACTGTTTTAATTTTATTTCCTTTAAATAAACTAAAATGCTGATTATATTTGTTTATTCTCCTGGTACCTCTGCTCTCTTCTGTCTCACACCTAATGACCAGATACAGTAGGGGGGAAGGGGTATATTAAATAAAGGGGTGTACTTAATGGTGGCAGCAGAAGTGATGGGAGGACTTACCCAGTGGCGAGAGGTGTTCTCCACACTTGGTGTTAGCAATGGGATTGTCCTAGAGTACAGCACCCCCCCCCCCCGCAAAGACCAGGTTCTCCACAGCAATCAATGAGATGATCCATCAGAGAGAGACTACTACTCAGTGGTGGAGCACATGGTTTACACCCTGAAGATCCCAGGTTCAATCCCTGGCATCCCCAATTAAATTATCCCAGGTAGCAGGTGATGCGAAATACTATTCTGTAATTGAGATCCTGGAAAGCCATTTCCAGTCATAGTAGACAATGGCAAGCTAGATGGACAAATGGTCTCACCTGGTATAAGGCAGCTTCCTATTTAATTAATTAATTAATTAATTTCTATGCTGCCCAATAGCCAAAGCTCTCTGGATGGTTCACAAAACATTATAAAATAAATTTATAAAATTTATATCCTGCTTTTCATCACAAAATGATCCCAAGGCAGGCCCCAATACATGACACAACAAAACCAATAAAACTGCACAGCTACCAGCCAGTACCAAAAATTCCACCTACACCCCCTGCCAACTATCTCACTTTAATACATACATCCCAACCATCTAATCAAAAAGTCTGTTGAAAAATTATGTTTTTTACTTGGCACTGGAAGCTGACCAGTGTTGGCACCACTCTAACCTCCAGGGAGAGAGCATACATAACATAAACACATTGCTTGGGGTGCCACCACCCAAAAGGACCTATTATGAGTTCCCAAAGCCCGGACTACATTAGCTGGTGGTATATCCAAAACGGCCCCTCTGGCGGATCTCAGTTCACAGGCAGGATGATACAAGGACAGGTGCTACTTTAGGCAGCCAGGCCGTAACCCATTTAAGGCTTTATATGCCCAAAACAATTCCTATGATAATGTGCAATCTTGAAAAAAAGATCATCACCAGCTGACACAGAACTCTGCCATTTAAACAACCAGAACCACATCTTACAAAACCAGGCCTTCCCCTTAAATATACCTATTGTTGCTTACTAAGATTGAAGCCACAGATTAGGACAGCCTTCCCCAACCTGGTGCCCTCCAGACCTTTTGAACTACAGCTCCCCACATTCCTGACCATTGGCCATGCTGGCTGGGGCTGACTGGAAGCCCAAACCATCTGGAGTTCACCATGTTGGGGAAGTCTGGATTAGAACATGGCTTTGCTTTGACCAATGGCTCTGAAACTTAAAACACTCGGCCAAGTGATTTGAGTCCTTTTGTGCGTGTACTACTGACCACTGGAAAAAAAGCTGAAGCACATTGGCCTGATAAAATGCAAACAAGGGAAAGGGAAAGAGCACAAATGGGGGAGAGAAAGCAAGACAAGATGAATAGAGTATAGCCCAAGTTTGCAAATTATCATGTACGAAGGACAGTCTCAGACAAAGAGTAATCCAACCGTGTCGAACACCTTTCCCCCTAATCAGACAAGCACACACCCCAGCTAGCTAGGGAGAAGGCACACTGCCAGCTGCCAGCCTGATGACAGCACAAGGTTAAACACTGCCAGTCAAACCAGCTGGACATCCTGTGGCCTCTGACTAAGCACAAAAAAGCATAACGCACATAACATGAGCATAATCTATAGTCTAACATGGTGTGAAACCAGCACTCATTTCAGGTTTTTAGCAGAGATATTTTGGTTGAAACACAGAACGCGAACTCGCAGACACCAACAGCATACATCTTTAGATTTAGGGTGATGACATTGACCTTAAATGGCTCATTGCTCTGCACCCTAGGCAATTTGCTACTCGTGTAAAACAGTGCTCCCTTAGCAGGACCTCCAGACAGCTCTCTGTCTCATGACTATGTACAAGTAAAGCTCAGTTGAATATCCCCTGACCCACTTTCACAGGACTATTCATCAGCTGCAAAGGGGGGGGGTAACTGGGGGGGTGATTTCTAAGAATATTTGGGAGGGCTTTGGGGGTTGGACTTCCTTTGCTTTCTCATTTTACACCCCCCTCCCCTTCCAAAAGCCTTGCTGCTGTTTCAGTAAGAAGCTTGGCTGTCCTTGGCAGCCCAGCAGAGTTCCTTGGGCAGAATTCCCCATGGAATAACAACATGTCATAATGTCATGTTCCCAGGAGCATTCTAGGGAGGTGAATGGGGAGATGTCAGGAGGTATCAGGAGGGTCCATGTGACTTGCATTCCATGACAGTGCTAAGAGGTTCAGTTTTGTGAGCTCACATGCAACCTTTGGAGTAACGCTGCCATAAGTCTTCTGAGTGGAGGTGAACCATCTGTGGAATTTTCTCCCCAGCATTGTTATCCTTTTGGCACCAGAAACATTTTCGTATTTAAGATGCATACCATCATGCTAATATATTTGACATGGTACTTTTCCTCACAGATGTGGGGAAGTTAGCTGTTTAAGTGTCTGGATCACTTTGTATTTATTTTCATCTAAGCCCATTTCTACACATCTCCTTTCCTCTATCATTTATTCCTCTCTCTCAGTTCAAGAACCCTGATAAGAAATGCATTTTAATTCCTCACTTGCATAATCCAAATAAACCAGGATTCATGGACTGTGTGAGGTGGTTAAAGATACTGAATGAATTTAGAAAACAACAACAAAATGAATTTAGGGGTCAGAGGGACTGACTGACAGGGACATTATTCAAGGTTTGTTTGCTTAAATGATTTCAATTTGCCTTTAACAACTAGATTATAGCTATCACTACCAATTTTTCTTGCAGAGTAGAATTTTTGCTTTCCTCTCTATTAGCTAGGAATTCTTCTTCTTTTTTTTAGATCTGTGGTCTTACTGTTACTTCTGAGGGAATTCCGCTTATTTTCTTTTTATACAAAATCAATAAAAATGTAAATTAAACATGTTTTTAATACAAATGGTGCATGTGTGCCCACACACACACACATACTTCATAAAGCGCATGCAAATATTCATCAGTAATGAAAAAGATTGCTCTAAACTATAGTGAAAAAATAAAAATGGAAAAGCACGAAGATGAAAATAACCTATTTTCAATGCCTGAGGCGTAGCTGTCTCCCTCATCATCCCTGTTCTCCCGCCCAGCCCCACCATCATATTTGCCTTTGCCACTAAACCTCTTCCTCTGCACCTCATTTTCCTAGTGGCTTCTCAATACCAATTGTTTATTACCATTATTTGCCGGTGCCTATGTACCAACAAAATATATGGATAACAAATGTTTGTAAATAATTGTTATATGTACAAGTCCAAAATCAGCCAAGAGTCTTGTGGGACCTTAAGGCTATCAGATTTACTGTGGCATATGATTCCTTGGACTACAGTCCACTTCGTCAGATACATGCACTTCTATTCCTAGTCAGCGGGTGTCTGTCTGTCTGTCTGTCTGTCTGTCTGTCTGTCTGTCTGTCTATCTATCTATCTATCTATCTATCTATCTATCTATCTATCTATCGTAACAGCATAAGAATCAGACCAAAGGTCCATCTAGTCATAAGTACATAAGAACCATGCTGGATCAGACAAAGGGTCCATCTAGTCCAGCATTCTGGTCACACAGTGGCCAACCAGCGGTCAACCAGGAAGCCACAAACACGACACAGCAGCAACAGCATGCTCCTGCCCATGTTCCCCAGCAACTGGTATACATAAGCTTACTGCCTCTGGTACTGGAGGTAGCACATAACCATCTAGACCAGTAGCCACTGATAGCCTTCTCTTCCAGGTTTTAAACCATTCAAATTGGTGGCCATCACCACATCTTAAGGTAACAGATTCCATAGTTTAACTATATGCTGTGTGAAGAAGTTCCTCCTTTTATCTGTCCTGAATGCTCCGCCAATCAGCTTCATGGGATGACCCCGGGTTCTAGGGTTATGAGAGAGGGACAAAGATGTCTCCCTATCCACTTTCTCCACACCATGCATAATTTTGTACACCTCTATCGTGTCTCCCCTTACCCTCCTTTTTTCCAAGCTAAATAAGACCCGCTGTTGTAACCTTCCTTCATAGAGGAGTTGCTCCAGCCCCTTGATCATTTTAGTTGCCCCTTTCTCCACTTTTCCCAGCTCTACAATATCTTTTTTTAGGTGTGGTGACCAGAAGTGTACACAGTATTCTAAGTGTGGTCGCACCACAGATTTGTACAAGGGCAGTATGATATTAGTAGTTTTATTCTCAGTACCTTTTCTAATTATGCCTAACAGGAAGTTTGCCTTTTTTACAGCAGCTGCACACTGGACATTTTAATCAAGTTGTCCACCACATCCCCAAGATCTCTTTCTTGGTTGGTCACCGCTAGCTCAGATCCCATCAGGTTATACAGGAAGTTGGGATCTTTTGCCCCAACGTGCATCACTTTACACTTGTGTTGTTGTTGTTCAGTCGTTGTGTCCAACTCTTCGTGACCCCATGGACCATAGCACGCCAGGCCTTCCTGTCCTCCGCTCTCTCCCGGAGCATGCTCAAGTTCATATTCATTGCATCGGTGATGCTATCTAGCCATCTCATCCTCTGCCGTCCCCTTCTCCTTTTGCCTTCCATCTTTCCCAGCATCAGGGTCTTTTCCAATGAGTTTTCTCTTCGCATTAGGTGGCCAAAATATTTCAGCTTCAGCTTCAGTATCTGTCCTTCCAGGGTTGACTTCCTTTAGGATTGACTGATTGGACCTCCTTGCAGTCCAGGGGACTAGTAAGAGTCTTCTCCAGCACCACAGTTCAAAGGCATCAATTCTTCACTGAACCAAATTTGCCATTTGGATGCCCATTGTCCCAATTTGGAGAGATCCTTTTGGAGCTCCTCACAATCCCTTTTTGCTTTACCCACCCTAAATAATTTGGTGTCATCGGCAAACTTGGCCACTTCACTGCTCACTCCTAATTCCAGATCATTTATGAACAAGTTGAAAAGCATTGGTCCCAATACATATCCCTGTGTCCAGCATTCTGGATCACACCAAAGGTCCATCTAATCCAGCATTCTGTCCACACAGTGGCCAACCAGCTGCCCATGGGAAACTCAAAAGCAGGACATGAGTGCAACAGCACCCTCCTGCCCATATTCCCCAGCAACTGGTATACATAGGCATACCACCTCTGATTCTGGAGATAGCATATAACCACCACGATTAATAGGCATTGACAGCCTTATCCTCCATGAATTTGTCCAGTCCCCTTTTGAAGCCATCCAGATTGGTGGCCATCACTATATCTTGTGGAAGTGAATTCCATAGTTTAACTATTTGCTGTGTGAAGAAATACTTCCTTTTATCTGTCCTGAATCTCCTACCAATCAGCTTCATGAGATGACCCTGGGTTCTAGTATTACGAGAGAAGGAACAAAATGTCTCCCTATCCGCTTTCTCCACACCAGGCATAATTTTGTACACCTCTATCATGTGTTCCCTTAGTCCCCCTTGTTCTAAGCTAAACAGACCTAGATGCTGTGACCTTTCCTCACAGGGGAATTGTTCCAGCCCCTTTATCATTTTAGTTACCCCTATATGTGTGTGTGTGTGTGTGTGTGTATCTATCTATCTATCTATCTATCTACCCCCCCCTCTCTCTCCCATCTATATATCCCACATCTTGTGGGCATTAGGGTTGGGGAAGGCTGCTCTACAGCCATCTGTAGACATACACCTTGTGAAGCCAAAGCCAATGTGTAACCCAGATTCAAATCCCCACTCAGAGCTCACTGTGAAGCTCACTGTGTGATCTTGGGTTTGTTAACTTATCTCTCCTCTACGCTGTGAAGATAAAATGGGGAAAATCCATGTCTGTTACGCAGAGCTCCTAGATGTGTGTGTTATCCACAAACAAAGCCATCTCTGGAAATGAAGGCTAAATTTTTCCCTTACATATGATCATACTATTAAAACAGAGTTACATCAGTGTAAAACTGATGAAAGGAGAGATTCTCTCTATACAACATGCTGCTGTTGTTTTTCCCCAACAGCTCTGTGGGGGGGAAAAACAACCTCATACAGACAATTTGTTCTAAACAAACCATCTCTGGTAGCTCACAATGGACACCAGTGAAATGCAAGTGTCTTGGAACACAAAAGGCAAGGGAACAAATTGAATATTGATCTTGCTGTGCCTACATAGACTGGAAGAGTGGTTTCCTAGCTGTGATTTTGAAACAGTCCTTTCCCTCTGCCTTTTCTTCTCTCACACTTCCCTGCTCCTTTTTACGCATCTGTAAACCAGAAACAAAGACTTCTCCCATCTTCCTTCATTCCCCAGATCATTTATCAATATTCAATTAATGAATCAAACTCTTCCCGCAATCAATAAAAAGCAAAGGGGGAAAAGAGAGAGAAAAAACTATGAAATTCTGTGGTATAGGAAGCAAAAGAGTTTGCTTCATATACCACTTATAAGGTAATCCTATATGCTAATAGCAAGCTCATCATCTCAATGTGGACCTTTACATAGCCAAATTGGCCCCATCCATGCACAAAAGGGATGCATCAGCAGGCTTGGGGAAACCCCAAGTATAAAAGTATTTAGAAAAAAACCTGGGGTGGGGGGAGAAACCAAAAATAGCCCAATGGGTGAAATCCAACATAAGTCCTACTTAGAGTAAACCCATTGAAATGAATGGGACTTAAATTAGGCATGACTAACTTAAGTCCCATTCATCTCAATGGGTCCATTCTAAGTAGGGCTTATGTTGGATTTTACCCAGTGAGAACTGGGCATCCTGAGTAGGCACAGAATGTTAACTGGCTGTTGTGGCGGGGGACACAAAAGCAGGGTGGGTGGAGGAATGGAATATTCTGGAAAAGGGCATGGCTGGTTCACTGGCACCCTGAACAGGAGCACTCGACCCTGCAACATTTTGTTGTAGGTCCCACCTGTCATTACCAAACACCAAAAATACTTGAACAGTTACTTCTGTTGTAACTGTTCTGAAGTACATATAGTACTTCATAGTACATATAGGACTTCAGTGTCTTTCTAATTTGTGTACACTTGACATATGCAACAGAGCTATTCCTTTTCCTTCATACCCACCGAGCTACAGTCCTTCCTCCTACTCTCACCTGAATTATCCATAGTGAAATAATTGATGCTATTCACTTATGCTCATGTGAAAACAGCCGGAGAGATAAAGGTATGTTTGCTCTGATTACATCCAACAGGTCCTTTTTCATCTACCAACACTTCAGGTTCCTCTCCTGGTTGAGCAGGGTCTGAAGTCTCAGTCCAACTTGTCCATTTCTCAGTGCCCGCTTCAAACATATGTCAGATGGGGGTCTGTCATTGCAGAGAGATCAAATGTATGTGAGACACATTTTAATTACAAGGTCATTCTCATTAGAAAGGTCACCAACTTCGAGAGAGCTGGGGAAGATTAATTACACCCCTTTTTTGTATTCATTTCACTAAGAGTTCATTTATAAGATGATGAAGGTATAACAAAGGAGTGAAATTGCACCCAATTTCCAGACTTTCCATTACTCTTAGTTTTTAAAGAAACAAATGAATCAAGGTACCCAACAAAGAATTCAAAGTACAAGAAAGATGTTGCTTAACCCTCCTTTCATGCGAAATCAATGGCAAGGAACATCAGATAAATTGAAAGTCGTTAGGCAAAAATGTGTGCTTGTTGTATTGCTTTTGCCTTTGGACTGGTTGGGGGTTGTCTTAAAAAGTGTGTGTGTGTGTGTGTGTACATACATACACACACTAATGGCAGATTCTGTCCCTGGGTAGAAGGGGTATACCACAGTTAGAGCCTGCTGCTCTAACTGATGTTTTAAGAATTATCACCACTGATACAAGGTATTAATGGCAGTAACTATTTACCTGAGCAAACAACATTGGTGGTGTTTTATCACACTGGGATCATTCTTTGATTACAGATCTACCTTCTCTTTAATTCCTAGCTATTTCCGGACCAACCTTGGCCTTGCAGTTCTATTCTTGAGTCCACTGTTCCTTGATTTTCTGGTCTCAGAGCAATTCTGATGCTACTGTCTAGATGATCTACTGGATTTGGGCATGTTTCCTTGGCCCTTACCCCAGGGCTTGCAATGCTATCAAGCAAGGTACTAAGTGGATATTATATGAGTTACAGTTACGGATGTCCATCACAGGGAAATCTGGCTCTTTTGGGGCCTGACGGATTCCTGTGGCACCCCCAACTCAGCCTGCATTTGTGAGCCAAGCCAGGGGGTGTTCCTGAAATCCAGGAACTTCTTGGGAGGGGCATAAAAAACAATTTGTGCAAATTGCAGCTGCAATTTGCACAAGTAACACAAATTGTGGCTGCCATTTGTGTAATTTGCGCAAATTGCTTTCCACAAACAAAAACAACAACCACTGGAAACCTGTAAACTGACCCGACTCAATGCAGATTGAGCCAGCTTGCGGGAAAGCACACTGAAGTCCAGGGGGCCGAGCTGGCTAAAGTTTGGTGAGCTTCACCCCCTGGAAGGATTCTTCTGACATCCCTAGTTAAAGTACCAGAGGTTCCACTTTTCACTGCAGCTCTGATCTGCCTCATGGTGGTGATGTGGACTCACATGCTCTATCCATTGCAATAGGTGTGGACTCACATGCATTTTTGCGAGTGATTTTTTTCCTATTGAATAAAGCATTTTTGTGCACATTTCTGCAATATATGCATTTTTGTAAGCACTATTTCAAATGCACATATTTGCATGTGTGTTGTTCCAAATGTACACAATTCTGATACACTTTTTTCTTGTTGTTGAACTGCATCCTAAACTTCGGAAAAGGACAGATTTCAAACTGCATTCCAGTTCTTGTTTCGGTTCAGGAAGCACAAATTTGGAAAGTTTGCAATGAAATATGAACCAAATAAATTTATCACCCATCCCTGAAAGCAATCTTATAAAAACAATCAAATGAGTATACTCAATAAAGAATGACATGTCATCTGCAGAAACTGAATACTCTACAGGACTGTTGTAAGGATTGTAGAGATTGTAAATGTGATGCATATTCTTCATGTGAAATGTGCAATATTAAATACTTATTACAGTGAGACAGATGTAATATGAAAAGTTGAAAACAGAGCTCAGAGCAAATACTCCTGGCTTCCCAGCTGAAATTTCAGCTGGGTAGATCAACTAATTCACTCCTGGCTCACCCAACCATCTTGCACCTCCCCCTTGCTTTAGACAAGTTGTCTGCCTTCCTTATTTGTAAAAAAAAAAAACCAGGGGAAAACAACCATGTGAATTTTCATACATTTCTCGGTTCATTAACTGCAATATCATCAGCATCACTGTATCAGCATCAGCATCTTCACCTTAAAAGATCATCTTGTGATGTGAGAAATTTTTCTGGAGATTGTTTCGACCAATCATAGAATCATAGAATAGTAGGGTTGGAAGGGGCCCACAAGGCCATCAAGTCCAACCCCCTGCTCAATGCAGGAATCAGATCCATGTAGAGCCCAATCAGTGCCATGGACAATGGATCATTCCCCCACCCGCACTCCATGGTCCAGCCATGAAGAGAAATTGGCATGTTTCAGCTGAAAGCGGTGAGTGCACTTCCAGAGTGGCCTCAACATTCTAAAACTCTTCACCCTATGATTATATGATACTGGTGAAAAGGTGTGTGTTTGATGGGACAGGAAAGTAAGGGAAAGCAATGCAGAGATGAGGAACAACTGAGGAGATAACACAGGGTCAAATTACATGTTTCTTTTTTTTCTTTTTTATTCAAAGATAAGCACAGGGGATTCAAGCAGGATCAGACCCTAGCATGGAGAAAGCTAGGTTTAACCCTTTCCACTACACTAGCAACCCAGATGCGGTCCCTGTGACTGCAAGTTATATTGCCCAAAAGGGATCTAATGAAAGAAATGGGTTAGTTTTGAAATGTAAATTGCAGGCATGTCCCATTCTGATCTGGATCAGGAAAACAGTGGAAGCAAAGGACTAAAGCCCCCCAACCTCCATGCTAGGTCCTGATCTGTATTGGGTCCCCTGCACTTAGTTTGGAGTAAAGTAACTTTAAAGTTTGATTTTTGTGAAATACCCAGGGAGCTTCGGCTATTGGGTGGTGCAGAAATGTAATAAATAAATAAAGTTGCTCCCCTGCCTGAATAGGCCTTGTGTGCATAGAATGGGCACAGCTGTGCATGCTAGGACATGCATCCTGAAAAAGACTGGACTTTTCAATTAAATTTGTAAATAAATCAATCTATTTCTCATAACTCCACATCCTGATATAAGTTGCAAACCATTACTGTCTCACAGGGTTCCTAGTGATAGGGGGGGAAATAAAAGTTACCATGCATACTAAAAGTGCCATATTGTGGAATCTATTCTTTCAGCAGTAGAAATACACCTAAAAGCAAAGAATCTAGATTTCTCCTATGTACAGAAATGGCATGCAGAAAGAATTTTCCATTTCTATTTTTTGCTGTGACAGGATTAGCTGAACACGGTACATGGTAGTCTTTTTTGCATTCCAGTAGGTCTCCCACAAGGCAAACAGACAAAGAGAGTTTAGACTTTACAAGCAGGACTGGTAAGACCCAGAAGGGCAAAATCTGAATGTTGAATTTGGACCCAGAGCTTCAAGAGACTCTCCCAAATCCCATCAGAGAACAAGAGGAAAAGGACTGGTAACCATGGGAAACCATTCTCATCTTAATCTCAGCTGGGTAAAGGGGAAGGCATCTCCAGATTAATAGCTGAAGTACTCAGGGATTAGGGATTAAGGGGGAGAATCCTGTTTGCTAGGATTAAGAGAGCTGGGTTCACATGAAAACCTCAACCAGCAATTGCCTCCAAATAAATGGTGTCTTTCATTTACTGAGAAAAAGAATTGCGAGGGAGAGATGTCAGTGAGAGGGTATCAAAATCCATCAAAGGTTTGGAAGACGGAATATCAAACGAAAGGTTAAAAGGGACAGAGTCAAGAGACAAAAGCAGATATTAAATGAAGCAAACATACCAACATGATTAATAACACAGCAGATAATGTTTTATTTTTGCATCCTTTCCTCAGCATGGGCACTAAACTAGATTGTGCCACTTTATATTCTAGTTTTGAGGCATGATGCTCTTTGCTGCGTAACCTTGAAGTGCAGAAAGTCTTACAGTGTCTGGCTACAAATGTAGGTCTGCAAAATCCTCCTTGCAAATGTTAATTATCATTTCTGGCACATCACTCTTAGGAACCTTGCAAGATTAACAGAGTATTAACATGTCAAACTGGGTGGGGCTTTGAAAGATCATCTGATCCAGCTCACGGGGGCAGGGGGCGCAAACATTTTTACTCAAGAGAGTGCTCATTTTTCAGGGAATTCCCATTTCCCCTGAATTTAAAACCACAATGTGATGTTGCTGATAAAATGCAGGTCTCAGAACTTTCCTGAGCTAGCGGAGCCATTGCAATCTGGACCGCAGTCTAGAGAGCAGTTCTACAAATGTCATTGGTACATATTGGATATTGCCCAAAGTGCCTGCCCCAGGGGTTTTGAGCACTCTGGGCAAGAAACCCTCAATGGACCCCCTCCCTCAGTGAGTCTACCTTAGGGTGGTCTGAGAAACTCGTTTCAGTTCAGTTTTGGAAAGAATTTACACAATTTGCTAGAGATGGGCGGAACGCTTACCTGCCGTTCCGGGGGGGGGGGTCTGCAGGGGGGGAGGCGATCCGTTCCTCCCCCCCAGAATCCTCTTTGGCAGGCTCTGATCCACAGCTATTCCGCGGAGCTGCTGGCTGGCTCCGAAGTGCCAGTGATATGGCCGCCATGCCGTATTGCTGGCTGAAGGGGACTACTGCCAGAGGATGCCATTTGCAGCCGTAAAGGCCTTCGTTTAAGGTAAATGAAGCCATAAATGGCTGCATTTACCTTAAACTAAGGCCTTTACGGATGCAAATGGCATCCCGGACGCCATTTGCATCCTCAATCAATCCACCCAGCCAGTGATACAGCAATGGCGGCCGTATCGTTGACACTCTGGCCAGTTGGCGGGAAGGATCCAGCCAGCGAGGATTCTAGGGATGGACGAAAGGGACTTACCTCGTCCTGCAGCTTGCTTTGGTTCTCCCCCCGAAGTTCAGGCGAGGGGGGGAGGTGCCCCACCTCGCCCGGCTGAAATTCAGGCTGGGGAGGAGGCGCCCCATCCCTCGCCAGCGAAATTCAGGCCGGGGAGGAGCACCCCGTCTACCCGGCTGTGAAAAAAAAAGTAAAAACACACACACACACCCGTGATAGGCTACGTAACGATTTACGTAGCCTATCACGGCTAGATTTCCAAAGTCAGCCGTGATAGGCTATGTAAATCGTCACGTAGCCTATCACGGGTGATTTTGAAAAAAGAAAAAAGCACGTACGCAAATGGCGGCTCCCATGGGGACCGCCTTTTGCGTTCCTTATTTTGGCACGTCTAGTCTACGTAAAGATTTACGTAGACTATGGCAAAAATAAGGGCAACGCAAATAGCGTTCCCTTATTTTCGCCGTAGTCTACGTAAATGTTTACGTAGACTAGATGTGCCAAAATAAGGAATGCAAATGGCGGTACCCCATGGGAGCCGCCATTTGCGTACGTGGGGTTTTTTTTTTCAAAATCACCCGTGATAGGCTACGTGACGGTTTACGTAGCCTATCACGGCTGACTTTGGAAATCTAGCCGTGATAGGCTACGTAAATCGTTACGTAGCCTATCACGGGTGTGTGTGTGTTTTTTTTACTTTACTTTTTTTTTTTGCAATGGCGGCGGCGGCAGCCGGTTGGGAGACCGGCCCCCGCCCCCGCCGAAACGCCGCCGGGACCCGCCACCGAGAGGGACATTCGGCCACGGTAAGTCCCATCCCGGGGGGCGGGCGGGGGGCCGGCGGAGAATTTCCCCAACACTTTCGGGGGGCCGAATGTGTCGGCACTCGGCCTCCCGAAGATTCGTGGAGAAATTCTCCGCCAACCCTAGAGGATTCCTCCTGGAGGCGTAGGTAGGAGATCCGATCCTCCGCAGACTTCGGGGGGCCAGATTCAATAGAATCCGGCCTCATTGGGGCCCGTGGAGGATTTCTCCAACATTCCCACAATTCACACCTCTCGGACCTTAATGTGGACTCGAACACAATCTGCAGTTGAAGCCATATGTTTCTAAGCTTGCAGTGTGATTCACAGATAAAAAAAATGTGTTCAACAAATCCGCCCATTTGAAAAATGCACATAACAATGCATATTTTTGAAAAACGCACAAAAACATGCTTAATCAATTATGTGTACATTTTGAAAAAAATGTGCATGGAAGTATGCACTTTTTTGTATGAAACCCCCCCCCCCCCAGAAATTGAAACAAATCAGAACAAGCTTCAAGGTAGAATTTGGAGAGCTTTGATGAACTTGAGTTTTTCTGATTTGCACATCCCTGATATACCTTCTCACCACCATTGTTACCAGGTGGTTTTACTTATAACCACTGTTTTCATAGTTAACAATTTTATTGTTTTGTGTTGTTTTTATCTTGTACACTGCCTTGGAAGGGTTTCACCCTTTATTTATTATTTATTTATTAGATTTATTAGCCGCCCATCTGGCCAGCTACCCGGCCACTCTAGGCAGCATACAATACTAATAACATGAAATACAATGAATTTACATAATCAACGAACAAGACAACACCGCTCTAAAAAACCCTAACCCACCCCAACTGCCTACCTGAACACCCAGGTTTTTAAAGCCCAGCAGAAGCTTATCAAAGATGTCCCAAAAATAATTCTAAATAAATATTTGCTACCATAAAGGAAGCCAGAGAATGAGGAAAATAATCAAACAGAGGCTGGATATTTCTTTCCCTTTCTTTGATGGGAGGTCCCATTTCACACCAGCGGTTTGAATGGTAACACTTCTTTGCAAGCCTCTTTGGATTTCAACTTAAGAGCAAAAGGTTGAATTTGCTGGGTGGAGATATTTTGTTAAAGCTCTATATGTTTTCCAAAGTTGAACCTATGCAGCCAGAAGTAAGCACCACTGCGTTCAATGGAGCTTACTCCCAGGTAACTCCACATTGGACTGCAGTCATGCCCCATAAACTTAATTCTGAAATTTTATTAGTGGTTTAATTGTTTGTTTTGGATGTCTGTGTTTTATGATGGGTTGTTTTTTTTTAAGAAGTATGTTACCGTTGAGTATAAATAATAGAAAAGTAGTGAGTTTCTCTCCTGGAGGCATAACTATAGATTCTCCCTGGGGGTGCAGCTATGGGGACTGTCATGACGATGAGCTCCTACGCTTCAAAATTTACCCCTACTACACCACTGATCACTAGTGAACAGTGTCATGCTGTGCTCTACTATTCTCATGCCATGTTGTGTCTCTAGGGTACGAGATTATACAGAACTGGTTTATTAAAAGACACCACATACTATCAAAATATAATTTAAAATAGATTATTAAATACAATGTTTCACATTGTTACATGTCATTAAGGCAGTTGGAATGAAACCAGACTAAGGTACTGTGAGTATTTATTGTCCCCTGGCAAATTAATGTTAGAGACATACTCGGAATGAAGGTTTCTTTATCAAATCAGCAGTATGTACAAATATGGTTACAGGAAAAGCCACAGAAGTATGTGGGCATTAATTATGAACATTGGACATTTGTGAAGGTGTGCTACTCCTGCCTGCTCCTAAGCGAATTTGTTCAAAAAAGAATAACCTCCCTCTTGACTTTCAAAAATAGAAAATGCCTGGCTGCTTCCTTTGGAGAATAAATGGTTCAATGATTGCTTTTATGATATAGGAAGAGAACATTCAGAGGCATCTAGTGAATTTCTGCCTGCTCCCTTGAGCCTGGAAGATGTATTATTTCTTCCACTTGGATTTATTTCATATAGTTTCCTAATTTTATGCCATGAAAAAGACTAGTCAGTCGAAACGCGTCCAGAAATGAGGCTGGGGGCAGGGGATGAACAAACGAGCCCACCCTTTTTTTGGCACAGATTGGTGATGAGAGTTATGCACTGGCAATATAACCAGCAAGGTTTTTGTAAATAATAATAATAATAATAATAATAATAATAATAATAATGTGGATTTCATTACTTCTGCATCTGACCTCTGAGTTGATAATCATCCATAAGCCATTAAATTCATTTAAAATGCTGTATTTAATAGATGTTTTACATTTTAAATGATGTTTTAATAGCACATCCTGATGTTTAATCAACCTGTTCTGCACGATTTTGTACCCAACCCCCAGTGTATATTTCTTGTTTTGTTGGTGTTTATTTCCCTAAAATACTGTTTCTTATGCAGGGCCGGCCCAAGACATTTTGCTGCCCCAGGCAGAGCTCACCCACTCATCCAGGTCAAGGTGCATAGTAAAGTTAGCTGAATTATTTTGGTACATGTGGCAGAAAATGCCATAACTTAAGCACCTTTCCATCTCCATGGCACTAGAAACACAGTAATGACAACATAAATAACTATGACTGTTATTCCTGACTGTTAGAGCAATACGACAATGGAACCAATTACCTAGGGAGGTGGTGGGCTCTCCCATGCTGGAGGCACTCAAGACAAGGCTGGACAGCCATCTGTCAGGGATGCTCTGACTTGGATTCCTGCATTGAGCAGGGGGTTGGACTCGATGGCCTTGTAGGCCCCTTCCAGCCCTACTGTTCTATGATTCTATGAATTTGCTGCCCTTTTATGACAGCCAAAATTTGTTGCCTGAGGTGACTGGTTCACTCTGCCTCATGGTAGGGCCAGCCCTGTTCTTATGCAACCTCCTAACTAGTGCCACAGGCTTTTTATGAATCCCACTGCTGAACAACACCTGTGGGCAGGACACTAGTCTGATCATGTCACAGTAATGAAGAAAGTGTTGGGGTCTTTCTAGCAGGTATGTAAGCCCTAGATAGCTACTATGGAGTAAGCTTTGGGAGAGTCAGGAAGAGAGAGAAAGAGACAAAGGCTTTTTATGACCAGTGGAAGCCAAACTAAACATTCTTCTAGTCACTCATAGTGGAGCTATGCATGATACATTTCTTTACTATGGTGTAAGCACACATGGCCCCATTTCAGATCAGAACCATGACACTCCAGGAAGGGGGGGGGATTAAACCTTCCCACCCACCTATTTTCATCCCAAAATTCCATCCCCCTCCTGGAGTGTTATGGTCCCAATATGAGTCAGGGCTGCGTGCACTTACACTGAAGTAAAGAAAGAACATTTTGTTTGGCCCTGGGAGGCAGGATGAAGAAGATGAAGCCAGCTGAGGGAGAACTTCAGAGATTCAGCACTGCCTGAAGGAACCCTATTTCTAATGGTGTTCTCTGAACACTCACCCCTACCTCTGTATGAAGGGATGTTTAAGTAGGTAAGAACTGAAGGTTCCCTTATCTACACTCTGTACATTCCACAGGTTTAGAATGAAAAGTCTGTAACATTACTGGGGCTCAATTATTAAGTGTGCTGCTTCCTTAGTTGCATTACAAGAAGGCAGTAGAAAGTCGGCAGTAGCTTACAAGAAAGAAGTAGGAAAAATATGCACAGCTCATGCTAACTGATGCATTTGCACACTGGCGTAAGCGCAAAGTATCCTAGCGTTTCCCTGCCAGACAATCAGCAGCCGCACAAAATACATGCTGAGTCAACACTGGACAGGAAAAACTTAATCAATTAGACCACACCCAAGATAAACAAGCAAAAACAAACAAGGGGGAAAACAAAACAAATGCTTCAGTTAAAATCATCAAAAGAGAAGCACTGACAACCAGCATCTCTCAAAATGTTTGGGTTGGAAGGAACGTATTTACAGCAAGGGCTGGCCTCTCAGTGCCACCATGTAATTCCAAGCAATTGCACTTACAAATAGATCTTTTGTGGGGGGAAACTGACAGTGGCTTGACTTTCAATCTACTGGAAAATGAAGCCCTGTTAACATATTATATAAACCCACAACACGGTGGATTTCCACACAAAGAGATGCTCAATGGAATGAGATCATGGCTGGTCTACCCAGCTATTTCTCATCTCCTTTCCCTCTTCCCACTTCATGTTTTCTTTTTTCCCCACTGCCTTTATAAAAATTAGACTAGAAATTATCATCATGACAAGCATACAAACCTCTACAAGGGGCCATGACCATGACATTGCACCCTGCTCTGATGAGCCCCCCTTTAATAGCTTCTTGCCATTTTCACATGCTGCCTCTCCACCTGGAAAAAAAGCCCACACAAGTTCTCATGTTGCTATCTATGGCAAGAGATGCCTCACGAAGAGTTTAACAGCCACACTGGTCCTATGATCAAGATATGTGGAGGAAGGGAGATGAGCAATAGCAGCGCCCATGAAAAATCAGTAAAATAGCCCCACCCATTTTCTGCCCGAACACAGCCATAAAATGGGCGCCGGGGCTGGGGGGGGGGGGAGCTGAGCCCAAACAGCAATCCACAAGTCCAGAACGTGTCAAGCTGATGGTGTTGAAACCTGTTGGTGATGCAAAGAGTTAGGGCCTTCTCAGTGACAGTACCAACATTCTGGAACACCATGCCACATGAAATGTGGGTGGTCCTCTCTCTGGATATCTTTCACCAGTCAGAAATTACATTTCTATTCCAGCAGGCCTATGCCGGCTAAGATTTTGCTTTATTTAAGGGTTGTTTTATCTATGACTCTATTTTATTATTTCTGTATTTTATTGCATTTCTTCTTCTTTACTGAATGTGTGGTTTTATATTGTATTATATTTTTAAACTGATGCAGACCACTCTGAGTGGCACATCGGCACTAGAAGGGTGGGATAGAAATTTCTACATAAACACATAACATACAAGCAAAGTACATTTCTTTATTGGCTACATGAAAGCAGAAGGTCAGGCTTCTACTATACATTCTCCAAGACTAAGGATGGCGAGGGCACCCAACTGGGTCCGGGAACCCGACAAATCCCCCCTCCCATCCATGCCGCCAAACCCAGCTCAGTGAACTGCCACTCCCACCCCTCATGCTGCTTGAGAGGCCGAGACTTACGGCAGCCACCCAGTCTCCATAGGAGCCCCATTTTAGCGCAAGATGGGGACTCTGCATTTTCATAGATCTGCTGTTACCAGGCCTGCCTGGGCAGGGGGAGGTGACAGTCTGCCTCGGGGCCCACACAGCAGGGGGGCGGCTGGGCAAGCATTATTTTATTTTAATAAAATGCAAGCCATTCCGTGAAACAAGGCAAGGAGAGCATTTTTTTTTTAATTTCGAAAAACATGCTCACACATGCTCAGAATGTTCCTGCTGCTTTAGAGCCTTTCCCCGGACTGGAAAGGCTTTGGAGTCTGCCTGTTGCCCAGCACCAGGCAGTGCTAGCCCCCCCTAATTAAGAGGGGAAGCACCACAAAAAATAGGGTTAGCTCAGGCTGTTAGCCTGAGCTGGCCAATCAAAGATGACCCCTTCTGTCCACAAGGGAGGGGTACTTTTGGGCGATGGGTGGCGGGGTTGCACAGAGGAAGAAGGCTAATTGACTGGCCAGTAAATAGAGTAGGTGGCTGGCTGGCCAGTCAGTGGCCAATCAGAGCCACTTGTGGGTGTGTTGGGCAGTCCAAGCCCAGTTGAATGGAGTGGGTGGAGTGACTGAGGCACGGGATTTGCTTTATGTCCACTCTGTCCTTTTTCACATGTAGAAGGGGTGGGGGAGAGAAAGAGAAAGGAGACCAGATCAGACCATCACGGTTTATTTTTTCATATTTATACCTGTATGTTCTTCATTTAAAAATCTTTCCAGTCTCTGTTTTGGGTGTCTGGAGAAACTCACAGACGGTACTGGGTTGTAAAATGCAACAAAAATCTTTGTTCCCATCTTATTAACTCCATCTCTCCCCCTGCGCCCTATCCCTTCCCAATGACTGGGGAAAAAATCATTATGTGGCCTCTGGTAGAAATTGCTTTCTCTGTGTTGCTTTTCTGGATAAATTGAGGTGGGGATGGGCAATGGTTGTATGAACTGGTTTTAAATTGGGGCCTTTTTTGTCTTCCATTATACTTGCCTTAAGTAATTAACTGGCCTCCATTTTGTGGTGCTTAACAATGCTTCTCAGTCTGTTGTTTTTTTTTGGGGGGGTATCCTTTCCCCTCTTTTGGTGGTGCAAAGTCATGCCTTGGAACATATATTTCCAGCTAAATTCCTCCTGTTTTGTATTTGCTGCTTTTAAAAATTATTATTGTAAACCCTGTGATTATGTAACTCAAACTCAGCATTGACTTCAAGTGCCTGCTGCCTCAGTTTTCCTGTGTGTGAAATGGGTTCCCCCTCTCCTCCGCTGCTTCCAATCATTGATAAGTGGCTTCTGCCAGAAATTGCTTTCTCTGTGCTGCTATTCTGGATAAATTTGGGTGGGGGGGTCTGAACTGCTTTTAAATGGAAGGTGTTTTTGTCCTCCCTTATGCTTGCCTTAAGTAATGAATTGAGGCCCATAACTGGCCTCCATTTTGTGGTACTTTTTTTTTTTTTTACCCTTTCTTTCGTTTGCTGGTGGAAAGTAACACCTTAGAACACACATTTCTAGCTAAATTCCTCCTATTTTCTATTTGCTGGTCAAAATTATTGTTTTAAGCCCTGTGATGATGTAACCCATATTCAGCATTGACTTCAAGTGCCCGCAGCCTCAGTTTTCCTGTGTGTGAAATGGGTCCTCCCCTTTTCTTCCAATCATTGATAAGCTGCCTTAGAACACATATTTCTGACTAAATTTCTCCTTTTTCTGCTTGCTGGGCCACACTTTAAAAAAAGCCTGTGATTCCAAATATTCAAAGGCAACTTTTCAATCATTTCTTCCTATAAAGGCACCCATTATAAAAGAACTTCTGGTCATAATCCTTACTCCACATTGGCTGGTTATGTGGTGTACCTCGTAGGCCTTCTTTCAATCGTATGCATTTCACTCTGAAGTCACAATTAGTGTAATGGCTCTTGCACTCCTGACTGTGCATAGCATTACAGTGGTAGAGGGCATAGTATTTTATTTCTTGTTTTGAACAGAACTATCAGCCACTGTAGTGTAGTGGCAAGAGTGTTGGACTGGGAGCTGGGAGATCTGGGTTCTAGTCCCCATTTGGACATGGAAGCTCACTGGGTGACTTTGGGCCATAGACTCTCAGCCCAACCTACCTCACAGGGTTGTTGTGAGGATAAAATGAAAAGGAAGAAGGTAATGTAAGCTGCCTTGGGTTCCCTTGCAAGAGGAAAAAAGGAGGGATATAAATGCAATAAATAAATAAATATTTTATTCTGTTCCAGGCTTCTGAAAAAAAACAAGTTGAGGAAGCAGCTCAGAACTTGGTTCTGGAATACTTCCTGGCAGTGTTACTACACCTCTGAAAGCTCTGTGTGCATAGTTCTTCTAGGAGTAGTGAATGGAGTATAGGGGTAGCTGTAAGGGGGGCGGGGGAGAGGAGGCCATACAGCTTTTCTCCCAGCAATTTTAAGTAAATGAAAAATAGTACATTTTTAACAACTTTTTTTTTTTTTACCAAAAATTTCCTTTAAAAATTGTCAGTTTGTAAGAGATAAACATATATTTAAACATGAAAATACTTGGCCCCAAAACAGAGGGGACGCTGCTTTCCAAGCCCCCTTTAACATTAGGTCTGAAATATTTTTAATTACCTATTGAAAAAAGATTAAACGTACTAATAATTCATTATTAGGCACAAATATTTCGATATTTACTTTTTAATTATGTAGGTATGTATATGTCTACTATAGTTATCCAAGAAGCTGGGACTTTTTTTTATGGGATTTATGGTCTTTCAGTTATATATAATTTCAAAACGATTGTAATGTTTGTGTGTGACAGGGGCCCCCTGAAAATTCCACTGCCCTGGGCCCCCAGATTCCTCTGGGCAGCCCTGACTGGTATGCACAACAGTGGCCATAAAGAGCTATTGCTGCCATATTAGAGGCCTCTAATATGGTTGAAATGGCCCTTCACAGCCACCACTGTTTGCTGCAGTAGATCTATGAAAAAACAGAGTCCCCATTTTATGCTAAAATTGGGCTCACATGGAGACCAGGTCAGCAGCCAAGCAAACAGATGCCCCACACTGCTGCTGAGCCCCCTCCCCTCGATGGCCCCACTAGCTTGCCCCACACTGCTCATTGGGGATCAGGTAAATAGCAGGGGTTTGGCAGGCAAAGCATGGGGCAGATGTGGGGGGTTCCGGCCATCCCTATCCGAGACCTGAGCTCACACAATACAAGGTAGATCAGTAAGATATCCTGCATCAAGCCCCAGAGTCCATGACATGTATAACAACCAAGTGAAGGCATGCTCATATACCCAGTACTGTTGATGTCATAAAGCATGGGTGGGCAATCTTTTTTCTGCAGGAGGCTGCATTCCCTTGTGGGTAATCTGACAGGGGCTCGTGTCGGTGATGGGTGGGGCCAAAGCCAGAGGTGGGGAGGGGCAGAGTCCAAAGTGAGTGAGTCACCCCATTTTTTTTCCTGCCATCCCCTTTTTTCTCTTTCTGCCATTCCCTTTTCTCTCTCTCCTTCTTCCTTCCCAAGCAAAAGGTGTCCAGGGAAGGGGCAGAATGCAGAGGGCTTTTCACATTAGGCCAAGAGCTGCATGAAATTAGGCTGAGGGTGGCATGTTGCCCACTCTTGTTATTAAGAGTCTTTAATTTTCAAAACAAATTAGGCAGAAGTAACACAAGTCAAATTTGAGGAGAGCATCCATGGGTGGACTGGACTGTGTGCATTTCATAAGGGCCATTCCATACACCACCACCAAACTAAAGGGGAATTCCTAAATACTGTCTCTTCAGTGTTTTTTTATGAGTTTCCTCTTTAGGGATTCCCACCCACTCCATGACCAATGCTGACCTAGCTCAGCAGGAAATACTGTCCTGGTGATATGCAGGGAAATGTTTTTGATCCCACCTAGCAGAAGACAATGAACCCAAATTTTGGCAAAGTTCTGCTTAAAGAAGGGGGCCGGCCTAACTCTGAAATGACTTCTAGCTATATAAATAGTTTGCGCGCGCGGGGGGGGGGGGATTTTCTGCTCCCCCACTTCTGTTGTCTTTTGGAAAACAAATACTGTCTAACTTTTTAGTGAAATACAATCCACATTATTTGTTCATATTTTAAAAAGAAATAAATGGACTAGAAAAAGAAGAGCGAGAGGCATTTGTCAATGGGATCAGCATTCTACGTGGGACTACCGCTGGGAAGACAAGCCCGTTCTTTTGCAGCACTGCCCAACCAATCTTCCTGCTCCCCATGGATTTGGATACATTGTAAATGTTTTTTTAATCACACTGATGCTGCAAGTGGGCAGGTGGACAGGGTCCAAAGCCACCATTTTAAGCTACAGAACTGAAAACAGCTAAGTGGAAACACCAGGTTTCCCCTGGGAATAGCCTGGAAGTTTATCTCCCAGACCACATGACCTCCTGGAACCTCTGGACAAATGAGATAACATACATACATACATACCTCCAGGACCCAGGGGGCATTTTGTTAATCCTATGACAAAGCTTTTGGGGAATAAGGGCCAGCAGTGTTAATAAAAAAATTAACAAAGTCTTGATTAAAAATGTTTTTAAAATAAACTTTAAGCTCCTTGGATGAATTGCCAATACATTGTACTGCTTAGAACACAGCAAATACACTACAATTAATGCACAGAAGGAGAAACCACATATATACACACACACCTCTCCTGTGATAGTGTGTCTGCTGTCTGCAAAGAGTGTGGCGATTTTTCTATTCATAAAAGAAGTAAACAAATGCCTAGGTATCTAATGAGCCATCATCCAGATGAGTAGCAATTGCCATCCCAAGTTGTGAGTAACTACATACATTACTCACATGGCATCATTAATCAAGGTGGAATGCATGTGAGTATGTACAGACAGAGAAGGGAGAACAATCCTTTGTTTATCACATGCTAGGCTTGTGGTGAGGTCATCAACTACCAGAACAAATCCAAATCGTCAAAGCAATTCTATCTCTCCACCCACCCCCGCCCGTGTCCCAGAACAAATGATTTCGCTGTTTATTAAATTTTAACCAGTGCCTGGATCCAAGTCCCGGATAATCGCAGTACTTAGTGTTTTGGGAGAGTGGTCGAAGCTCTAAAGGCCTGAATCATTACTGTATTATTCCATTTTTAACACCCGTGCAATTCCAACGATTTCAATATTGCTTCATGGTATAAAACCAGGAAACATCAGTGGTAGATCAAATCCACTAACCTGAAAATGCCTTATAATAGCAGGCAGATATCAACCCACCCACCACCACTGTTTTTTGTAGAAGGAAAAACAAAACTAGAGGGAAAACCTCTGACTTGGCCTGTGTTACATCACATGTCAGTGATGAAGCCAGGAATAGAATCTAGGATTTGGAGTACACCACACAACCAGGCTTCATCCAAACGCCCAGCATCATATTGCTGAGCAGACAGTGTGTCCCCATCTATTTTTTATATAAAATGTCCTAAACTTCCTTTCAAACTATCTTTACTGATTGTCCGAATCCTAGTCCCCACTGTCTCTGTTTACAGTCTACATTCACACTACAAAATCACAATTTATTTAACAGCACCTTACATGGAAGCAGCATTTCTCCTGACTGTGACTTTCTTAGAGGGCCAGATGCCATTAACAGACATTAACAATAGTGTCTCAATCAATCACTTCATAATAATGGGGCAGTATTTAATGGTACAGATAAAGCATACAGAGACAAAACACAAAACCAGATAGATAGTGGAAATGGCATCATCATCATCATCAAGCCTAACATTTTCTAAGCATAGCACAAATAACAAAAGATAAAACAGTACCTGTCTGCAGGTACACGATCTAATACACAAAGTACAAAAGGGAAAAAATGACGGGCAGAGAGAGGAAAAGCAAGCAGTGGAGCACCAGCTCTCTCTCTGGCTAATGGGTGGGGCAAGGCGGGTCTCCCCCTAGTTGGAAAATTATTTCTGGGAGACAGTGGGAACAGCCTTCCAGTGGCCCTTGGTCCCCTGGCTGACACATGAGGCCAGAATGTGTTGCCTTTGAGCTCCCTAGTTGCACAGCAACTGTCAGTAGGAGCTGAGGGTGAAACTACATGCTACAGTAATTTCATGGCATGTAGCTGACCCCTCTCTTGTTTTCTTGTTCTACAGTAAGTGTGCATGGCCTCTATTCAGATCAAGACCACTGTGCACTGGGAGGGGAGAATTAAAGCATCCCCCAGTTGTTTGCTTCCCAAAATTCATTTCCCGCCCCCCAGTGCAGGTGTTAAAAAGGGGGAAGCCTCTATGGACTCTGTTGATCCCTAGAACCTGGGGTTTGACCCAGAGTGTTCTATCTGGCAGAGAGGGATGATGAATTAAAATACACACACACACACACACACACACCATGGAATTTGTTTTCCTCTTTCTAAATTGGCACTTCCATTTTTTATTCTGTTGACCCTTTCTTTAGGACTTACTTTTTTCACATTTTGATGGAAAATCATCCCTTCAGTCTTCCTAACTTCTTTGCACACAGAGAGGTTTGTGGCAGCGAAAGATTTGTTATGTTCTGCTTTAATTATTGAATTCCTATACAATTGGCAAACACCACCATGATAGGCACAGTAGACATCTTCATAACAAGCATAAACCAAAAAACACACAGAAGGTAGGCAAAGGAAAGCAGCATTAGCTTTAAGCTCTGCGAAGCACCAGGCTATTATTCCCTGTTGCAAATTTGCTACTCCCTTTGTTAAGCCTGGTTTTAAATGCAGTAAGTGATGGGGATTCCAACATTTCCCTTGGGAGATTAATCCACTGTCTAGTACATTTTATTCAGTTGAAATTTCACCCTTCTTAATTTTACCTAGGAGATGTTCCTAAAGAAATCTCTTGATTGTAGAGAAAGGAACTGACATCTGATGGCCCGAGCAATAAAGTAGGTTTCTATTTTAAAGTATTTGAAAGAGGATGAAGGCCTGGCGTGCAATGGTCCATGGAGTCATGAAGAGTCGGACACGACTTAACGACTGAAGAAATTTGAAAGAGGAGGCACCTGTCAAATCAGGTGAGCTTCACTCATTGAGCCTCACTAGGTTAGACAAAAAGTGCAGAAAAGGGCAACCAAAAGGATCAATGGGCTGGAGCAACTCCCCTAGGAGGATATGCATGGTATCCAATTAAATCAATCCACTGACGGAACACCTTGCATCAGCAGAACAAGAAGGCTGTGATTCCCTCTCCATCCTGCAACCCCCTGGGTACCTTCAAAATCTGCTCCAGAAGGTTGGATGATGTTCCAGAGCAGATTGGGGGGGGGGGTGCTGGGAGGAGGGGAACATCTCATCGCACAAGGTGCACAAAGAGATGACTGCTTGTGTGGCATTGGATTCTGCCCACGACACCATTTGGGGCATTTTAGATGAGAAAAAATGATGATGGGGGCATGATAGAGATGTATACATTAATTCATGGTGTGGAGAAAGTGGATAGGGAAAGGTTTTTCTCCCTCTCTCATAATACTAGAACCCAGTGTCATCCCATGAAGCTGAATGGGGGGAGATTCAGGATAGACAAGAGGAAGTACTTCTTCACACAGCACATAGTTAAACTATGGAATTCTGAACCACAAGATGTAGTGAAGGCCACCACTTTGGATGGCTTTAAAAGGGAATCAGACCAATTCATGGAAAATGAGCAAACACTGGCTACTAATTATGATCTAAATTTATTACCATCCATATTGGAGGCAATATCAGGATGATCATGGGACTGGAGACAAAGCCCTATGAGGAAAGATGGAAAGAACTGGGCATGTTTAGTCTTGAGAAGAGAAGACTGGGGGGAGATATGATAGCGCTCTTCAAGGACTTGAAAGGTTGTCACAGAGAGGAAGACCAGGTTCTCTTCTCGATCATCACAGAGTGCAGGACACAGAATAATGGGCTCAAGTTACAGGAAGCCAGATTCTGGCTGAACATCAGGAAAAACATCCTGACTGTTAGAGCAATACAACAATGGAACCAATTACCCAGGAGGTGGTGGGCTCTCCCACACCAGAGGTATTCAAGATGAGGCTGGACAGCCATCTGTCAGGGATGCTTTGACTTAGATTCCTGCATTGATCAAGGGACTGGACTTGATAGTCTTATAGGCCCCTTCCAACCCTACTATTCTATTATTCTGTGAGTATGCCTTTGTATACCAGTTTCCGGGGAACAAGAGAACAAGAGTGGGGTGCTACTGCACTCATATCCTGCCTGTGAGTTTCCCACTGGTATCTAATTGGCCACTGTCAGAACAGAACATTATACTAGCATCCTTTGGTCTGATCCAGCATGGCTCTGCCTATATCCTTACAACCCCAGTACTCCCTATGGTGTAGTAGGGCAACAGGAAAGTATTAACCATTCTTGACGTCAGAAACATCTGATATCCTCCCCATTACTTGAAGGGAATCTGCCTAATAACATATTGATGGATGCATCAAGTTAAGGAAAGGACTGATGTACAGTCTGCTTTTCCTGCTGAATGAGAGGGATTTGCTAGTTTAATACTACAACAGAAGAGATGTGTGATTTTATTTATGGCTGGAGAAAGGAAGGATGTATTTTCCAAAGAAGAAAAAGATCATTAGGTTGAGAAGAATTGTTGTGCAGGGACGGGTGTAGTCTTGCTTGCATTTACCCCTCCCCCCCTTTTTAAAGCAACATGTATATTCCTGCAATTGGGTTGCATAGCAAAAGAACATTCAGCCTCTAATTGAAAATAAAACTAAACTTAACAAAAATCACAAGGTGGTACAGGCATGAGGGAGGGGGGAAGAGTTGTGCCATTTGTCATTAGTGTTGTCACAGACAGTATGCAGTAGGAGACCATGACACACATCCCACACAACAGTCACTATTGACATGCTAGCTGGGTACAAATTGCATTTTCCAAGAAAAAAAATACTGTGCTCATAATAATGGGAAACTATAATATACCTGAAGCAAAAGTGTTCAGGTACATTAAGGAAATACAGTGTGAAGCCCTGCAACCAAAGTGTAACAACTGTGCATTTGCATTTGATAATCCAGAAAAACCCTAAAAACTATCCATGAGCCTATAATCACCCACACATGTGAAGAATGCATTCTGGACACCATTACACCCCACATTTTTTCAATATTTCCTGGCAATACATCCCAAGGCCAACACTGTGCAGAGGAAAGAACTTTTAAAACCCACCGTCTTTTCATATCATTAGATGTCCTCTACTTCTTCTGATATTGTTGGCTGAGAAATCTGCTGAGAAACTGGAGAGCTGCTGCTTGAAAAGCAGGACAAACAGTCTGACCCGGTAATAAGGGTGCTTCCTATTAGGGATGGCCATCGCTGGGAAATCCTGTTCTGTTTTGGCTCCACGGAGTTCCACAGTGTGTACAACTCACTCTGCATCTGCAAGCCAAGCTGTGGGCTGTTCCCTGAACTTCATGAACTTTTTTGCACGTTTTGGAGGGAAGGTTCTGCAATTTGCACAACTTTCTGAGCAATTTGTGCAAATTACAGCCGAATTACCGATGTTGCGTGCTGTACAAAATTACTTCTGTAGCTCCACCCATTTTTGCTCTAGCCCCACCTACTTTGGCTCTGCCCCCACCCACTCCTGGAATGTAGTGAGGGAAAACCTCATACAGGTGTTGACTGGAGTAACGCAGACCTCAACAGACAAAAGGTCTCCCATCCCAAGCATACAGTAAGTAAAGTGTCGGATTTAAAATTTGGGAGGTACCAGGCTATGTACTCAGTGGAGTACATACCCCAAGCCTTTCTTGGGAATATTCCTGTTCGTACAGAGCACGACCTGCCATAGCAATGGTGGGGAGCATACATAGCTTGGCATCACAAGGTAATTGCAATGCAATACAGTGAGAAATGAGACCATATCTGAATTAAAAACTTTAATATTTATTATCAACATTTCAACTATTTTTAAAAAACGGAATTATTTTTCTGCAATTCTAGCCATCAATAGCAAATGCATGCAATTATGTATTGTGTGCCTGTTCGACTTCGCGGTACACATTATTATAAATTTTAACAATTAATTGTGAAGCTGCCAATTTATTTTTGGCTTGGAGTGGGGGGGGGGAGGCCGGACGGCACATAGGAAGCATCGTACCAGCACTTCCAATGTCTCTGCCCCTCCCTGCCCCCAGGAATGCCTCCTTTTCCCCTGCTCCATGCTGCTCTTCTGAGCACGGAGCCGAGGATGAACCATGTCACCTACAAGGCGGTGAGGGAGGGGAGGGGGGTTTTCTGGGAACCGACCTCGGAGCGCTGGCTTCAGGGTCAGTTCTGCAAAACTGAAAAATCCTATGGTCATCTAGCCTCTGTCTAGTGGCCATAGGATTGTGCCCTTAGTCAAACTTAGAGAAAAAGTATTGAAATCAAATGTGACTTAAGTTAGTCATGACGCTATGTCTAAGACTGGGTCCAGCCTCAAACTGACCAAATATAATCACTAAGCTACAGGTGAGGGGACCTGCTGCAGCTGCTTAAACCAGCCACATCTTATACCAGAAAAAAATATCATCTTGCAACCAAGGAACTTAAAAAGGTGTGCATTGTATTACAATCATGTGAGATCTAGTTCTTCACCCAGGTGTGAAATTAAGGAGCTAGGCAATCCTTAATTTTAGTGATCCAGTGACATCTTTGCCACATATTTTGGATGTGTTTGACTTCGGGAAAATCACTTAATTCCTTTGAATCTCCCATTTATAAAACTTCAACACTGTGCCTTGGGATCTGGAAGTAAACATCAATAAAACCCAAAGATTTTCTGCCACTGGCCTTCAGAGTTCCATTGCATTCTTTTTTTGAATAAAAGTTCAGTTACTTGCTCTGAAATGCCAGTTAAATTCCAATAATTCTATTCTGACACCTTTCTTCCCCTCAAGAAATTTCAAATTAACAACTTTCATGGTGTTTTTTTGTAGTTGTTTTATTCTTTTTTAGGTCTGCTTGAAGCCTGCTTAACTGCCTCCATTGTTACTTCAGAGATGGCTGAATTTCATGGCTAGATGAATCAATCCCTATATTTGGTCTGCACAGTCTATCAAGTGCTTTGGAATAGTTGCATGACGGAAGCTATGCAAATGCCAGTTATGCATTACTCATTAATAAAATCATGATTTAACACCCTCACTTCCCTAGCTTTTTTCAAACTGCTTTTAAAAATGCAGAAATTCATTTTTGAAAAGCTTCCACCTTTTTTTCATAAAATCTGTTAAAATGCTAGCAAAAATAAATCTATTTGTACCAGAAGTCACCAAAAGAAAAGCAGGGAAAGATTTGAAATCGAGTGTGTGTGTGTGTGTGTGTGTGTGGGGGGGAAATCCTAAAGAAAATGGGGGAAATCCACAGCTGGCCGCAAAACAAAACTTCACGTTATTACTTGATGCTTTGCATAATCAGGTGGAACAATACCAAATGAAGAGATGTGGATTTTTAATGCTTCTTGCCACAGAAGAATCATGTTGGAAGGGACTTTGGAGGCTATCTAGTTCACCCCCTGCTAAATGCAGAATCTACAATGCAGGATGTAACTACAGCATCTCTGACAGATGGTCATCCAGCCTCTGCTTAAATACCTCCAGCGAAGGAGTCCATCACCTCCCAAGACAGTCTGTTTCACTGTCGAACAGCTCCCACCATTAGGATAGTGCTCCTAATGTTCAGCCAAAATCTGCTTCCCTGCAATTTCCACATATTGGTTCTAGTCCTGCCTTCTGGAGAAACAGAGAACAAGTCTGTTCCATATTCTGTGCAACAGCCCTTCAGATATTTGAAGACTGCTATCATGTTTCCCCTCACCTAAAACAGGAGCAACTTTCAGCTGTTTGCAGATTACTAATCATTTAATGTAACTTGCTCAATGTGTCGAGTACTTTATTTTGTCTGTCTGTCATTACAACCACCCCGTGAGGTGGGCCATTACTTCATTTCTGTATCATATATTTTAGAAGTGGAGCTGAGTTGACGAAGAGTAAGATACCGAAGGAAACCTACAAATGCACAGTAAAAGTGAAACTTGGAACTCAGAGCTCACAGCTCCAATATTTCTTTTGTTTTGTTTTGAGATGATACATTGTGTGTAGAGGGCATAAATGTAGAGGCATCAGTCTGCACAGAATATTGTATCACAGAGGGCTTTCTCCCATGCCCTACTGCATGTAGTTTACATGTCACTGTGCAGTGTAAACTATTGGACAGCACTTTACAACTCCTGAGTATAATGTGTGTGGTATGGAAATACAGAAAGGAAGAATATTTACATACTCATCACATATATGGCTAAGGTATAATGAACAACTTGTTGTTTTTCTCTGCATGCTGGCCAGCTGCACGAGATAATCCACCACCAAATACTTTGAATGATCTCTACAAATTGGGGGGGGGGGAGAGAGATTGAGTCCTGTAGATCCGGCTGTTATAATAGGATAACAGAATCTCCCTGTTATCTATGACCACTGATTGGAGATAACAGGGGGATTCCCCTTACTTAGTACACCACTCCTCTCCCAATCTGGAGTGGGAGTGGCATACTAAGTGTTTTGGACCACCCTAGGGATGGCAGAGAACTCCGCCACGGACTCCAATGAGGCTGGATTCTTTAGAATCCAGACCCCCCAGAGTCCGTGGCAGAAAAGATCACTCACCTCCACCTCCCTGCGGGATCCGTCCAGGTCGGATCCCTGTCCACGTCGAACCTGTGGAGCCGGCCGCCAGCTCCGCACGGCTGGAGGAAGTCCATACAGCTGGCAGCCATTGCCGTGCCGTATCTCTGTGTAAGTCAGTCCCCCGGACGCAAATGGCATAGTGGGCACCATTTGCGGCCGTAAAGCTGTTAGATTAGCCGAAATGCAGCCATTTACAGCTGCATTTAGGCTAATCGGCCAGCTTTATGGCCGCAAATGGCACCCGCTACACCATTTGCTTCCCTGTTTTTGGCTGTGATAGGGACGCAAATCGTGTGAACAGGGACGCAAATGGCATACTGGATGCCATTTGAGTCCCTGTTCACTCGATAGGCTACGCAATATTTGCGTAGCCTATCACGGCCAAAAAAAGGGGATGTGAATGGTGTAGTGGGCATTTAGCGAATTTGTGTCTGGAGGACTGACTGACACAGAGACATGACACAGAGCCATGGCAATGGCTGCCAGCCGTATTGACTTTCTCCAGCCCTGCGGAGCTGGCAGCCAGCTCCTCAGGGCTTCAAAGCGCAGCCGGCCTGGACAGATTCCGGGGGGGAAGAACGAATCACCTCCCTCCCCTTTGAGGATTCTGGGGGGAGGAACAGATCGCCTCCCCCCCCCCGCTGACCCCCGGTGGACTGGAGTAGGGATGTACGAAAATCACTTACCTTTCGGGGATTATGCTGATGGTGCGGGGGGAGGCGTTCCATCCCTCCCCTCGGAATCCTCGCCGGGGGGGGGAGGTGCTCTGTTCCTCCCCCCCCAGAATCCTGGCCGGCCGGCTGTGCTCTGCAGCGATTCTGCGGAGCCGCCCGCCGGCTCCACCAGCAGCCAGACATCCGGCCGCTGGCTAGCAGGGACGCAAATGGCGGCGGCCATAGCCGCCGCCATTTGCATCCCTGCAGTCAGCCATGATAGGCTACGTAAATGTTTACGTAGCCTATCACGGCTGAGTAAAAAAAAAAACAACAACGCACGTACGCAAATGGCGGCGCCCATGGGCGCCGCCATTCACGTTCCTTATTTTGGCACGTCTTAGTATACATAAACTTTACATGGACTAAGACGGCGAAAATAAGGGGAACGCAAATAGCGTAGCGAATACGCTATTTGCGTTCCCCTGATTTTCACCGTCGTAGTCTACGTAAATGTTTACATAGACTAAGATGTGCCAAAATAAGGAATGCAAATGGCGGCGCCCATGGGCGCCGCCATTTGTGTACGCACTTTTTTTGTGTTTTTTTTAAGTAGGCTACGTAAACATTTATGTAGCCTATCACGGTGGGTTTTTTTAAAATCTAGCCATGATAGGCTACGTAAATCTTTACGTAGCCTATCACTTTTTTTTTTTAACTGGAAATGGCGGCGGCGGCCGGTCGGAAGACCGGCCGCTGCAGCCGCCACCGCCGCATTGCCGCCGGAGCTGCCGCCGCTAGGAAGATCCGCCCCAGGTAAGTCTTGTCCCAGGGGGGCGGGGGGGCAGACCATTCTGCCACCGATTTTGGAAGGCCGAATGTGCTGGCATTCAGCCTCCCTGAGATCCGTGGCCGAATTCTCTGACATCCCTAGACTGGAGGTAAGGGATTTTGTACATCCCTAGTCCACCCACATCCTCCACAATGGAGAGGACACAGTACAGGTGAAGCGGTCCCGGCCAAGGTGGCAGCTGGAATGCTCCTCCAGTCACTGCCTCAGTCAAGGCTGCTTCATCCATGACACAGCTTTCCCCCATTACAGAGGAAGCAGTGCAGGAGGAGGAGCCCCAGGTGAGGTGGTGGCAGGAGTGCTTAAGCTGCTGCCTTAGTCAGGGCTGCTTCACCCACACCATGTCTCTCCCAGTGGGGGAAAGCACAGTGAGGGTCCTGACCATGGCAGCCCATTGGGGAGGACACAGAGCAGGCAAAGTGGCTCCGGCTGGAGTTCCAAAACTGCTTAAAACAAGGACAAGATGATATCGGGGGAATGACCATGCCCTGACATTATCTGGCCAACAGAGAGCCAGGTGGGGGCCATTGGGCCTCCCACCCAGATACAGTTCCACACCCCAAGAGTAGAGGGTTGGAGTTCACCCAAACAGACTTGGATGCAAATCCTTCCTCAGCCATGAAGCTCACTCCATAAGTGTGAGCCAACCACGATCTCTTAGCCTTCTAGTGTTATACGGATAAAAAGGGAGAATTATGTCCCCATGTCCACCACTCTGAACTCCATGAAGGAGGAATGGGATATATTTTGTGTAATGAACAAACAAAAATAAGAATCCTAAATGTGAATATTATTTATTTAAGGTATTCATATACTAGGGATGTATGAGAATTATGTTTCAGTTCAAAAATCACTTGAAAAATGGCCTGTTCGCCATCCCAAACATGAAAGGCAGAGCATTTTCTCCTTCACGTTTGGAAAATATGTACTTGAAAAATGGGCAAGTTTCTCAACATGCACAACTTTCTCAAAATGCATAACTTTCTTTAAATAAGCGAACTTTGTTAAAATGCACACATTTCTCAAAATGTGCAATGTTTTCAAAATGCACAACTTTCTCAAAATGCACACATTTTAAATAACCCACACTTTAGGGTGCAATCCAATGGGGATAGGCAGCCGCCTCCGAACTCGGAGGTGACTGCCTATCCAATGCAGGGCAGGAGAAGTATGGAGGGGATCATTCCCTGCGTACTTCTTCTGCCCTGCATTTGCAGCTAGACAGCTGATTTTGGCTGTCTAGTCGTGGGAAGGTAAAGCGGGGGAGGATGTGTCGTACCAGTATTTCCACCTTCCCCACCCCGGAATGCCCCCAAGAACACCCCGTTTGGGGCGCTCTGTGCTCCTCTTCTGAGGGCGGAGTGCGGGGCTGTTCCATGCTGCCTGTGAGGTAGCACGGAAGGGGGGAGAAGGTCAGTTCCCAGAAAACCACATATCCTATGGCCATCTAGCCGCTGACTAGCAACCATAGGATTGCTCCCTTAGTTTCTGGGGAAATTTTGCACAATTTTGGAAATCTGCACCAATTTGGGAATAGTTTGAGCAACTTTCATGTTCAATAGCTGTTCGTTTGGCGCAATTTTAACATTCAGGAAAAGAAACAGCGAGAGCGAACACAAGTGCAAATCAAAGAGACATGAGTAGCAAACTGATGTTTGAGGAGTCTTGACAAGTTTGAACAATGCTTGTTCGCCCAGCCCTATAATATACCACTTTTCAGGCAGACCTCACAAAGCATTAACATAAAATTATGAAGGCATTATGCATCCATATAAATTATTGAGTAAAACAGAAAAGGCGAGCTGTTTGTCTTGAAGAAACTGTTTCTGCTTCTTCTCTCCTCAGGGCAAGATAGTTCCTCAGAAGCCCGTGGTGGCAGTTCAGGGAAGAAGGTGCCACCACTGGGAGGTGGATGGTGGTGGCTCACCAGTAGGGATGTTGTGAGCGCAGTTCGGGGTTCGGGAATTCGTCCAGCAAACCCCGCCCGCAACCCCCAAACTGCACTCGCCGAGACACTGTCCTTGTTTGCCTCCCACTCGTGCCCGCTCACGCTCCCCAGTACTCACCGCAAACCTGTTCGGTGAGCACTGCCATTTTCGCACCTTTGATTTCTGCATAAAACAGGAAGTTAAAAAATGCGCATATTCAAATATGCGCAGTTTGGAGCTGGGAAAGCTAAATGTGTGCAATATTAGAGGGATTATACCTCTAATATTGCACTTACTTAGCTTTCCCAGCTCCAAACTGCGCATATTTGAATATGCGCATTTTCTAACCTCCTGTTTTACGCAGAAATCAAAGGCGCGAAAATGGCAGAGCTCACTGAACAGGTTCGCGGTGAGCATTGGGGAATTCACTGAACTTGTGGGTGGCTCAAGTGTAGGTTCGGGGAGATGTGAGAAGGGGCGCTGCTTCGGCGAGTGCCTGGAGAACCCGAACTAGGGTGAGTTCTTACATCCCTACTCACCAAACTGTTTCTTCTTCCTTTCCCCTCACCTCAAGACAAGAGGGTTCCAAAGAGCCATCACTTTATACATCGCTCTATAAAGTTCAGATGGAAAGGTCTGCACAAACTCTTGCACCTTAGTCCCACTGACACCTAAGGGGCCACACTTTACCCACTTCTGACAATAATAGAAATACCTCCAAAATATAACCTAAAGCAAACAAAACATAAAATAAGCTGACCTGAGAACCATTTTTAGTGGGAAAGTGGGATATAAATTAAACAAATAACCTATGTATATTCTCATTGTGATGTGTATCTTGATAAGCAGCCATTAAAAAAAGCCCACCCCATTTGTGCTCATATTATGGAAACTAATTCAACTGTTAAGGCAGGGAATCAAAGCCGTTCCAAAACATTTTGTTGCCTGAGGCAAAGAACAAGATGGCAGCTCACCCTGCCTCCTAATTCAATTTACTACAGCCAAACAGGACAATCCCTTCCAGTGCACCTGAGACTAGCAGGGTTGCTTTGGGGATACAGGGTAGATCATGTGGCACAAATAACTCTATCCATTCCATACCCCTTAGCATCTGCCACCTGAGGCAGACACCTCACTCTGCCTAATGCTAGGGCCAGCCCTGCAGGGAATATTAGGGAGCTCCTCACCTGAGATAGTGAGAAAGCAGACTGGCTGTTGGTATTTTACTTTAGTGCCTAGAGTGAAGCACTTTGGAAAATGTGCTCCTGAAAATTGGAAATACAGGTTTAATATAAACGCACATTTCCCCATCTAGACCTTTATCAACAGAAATATTTCTTCAATTGGCTATACCACATGGGTGTGTTAAAACAACTGAGTTAAACTAAACTCAAGATGAGAAAGCTGTGCAGTCTTCTTTCCAGTTGCTTCTACATACCACTGGCAGCACTTCCGTTTATTTAATGCCAGCCAACCTGGATAGACGCCAGTTGAATTTCTTATCCTGTTTAAAAAAAAAAAACCCCAAAAACCCACACACACTACTTATTCAGTTATTAATATTTACCATTGACATTGCTGCTCTGACTTCCCACAGAGCAGCTTTTAGCCCAGAGGTATTCAGTGGTCCTGAAATAGGAGATCTTCAGAGAAAGGCAGACAGCTTGAGAAAACAATCCTGGATATTCAACAGTAGGCATGGACAAACCTGTCAAGTTCAATTCCTCTCAGTTTCTCATTTTTTCAACATTACATTTGCTACATCACGTTTCTGCATCGGTTTGTGATTTTTTTGTTTTAAGCCTGCATAAAACATATTTAGGTTCACATTTCTCCAAATATATGCATTATGTAAATTTATATCCTTCCTGTCTACCAAAAAATGGCACTCGAGCCAGCTAACCATAAAATCCAGATTAAAAGCAAATCTTAATTAAAATATAACATTAACACACAGAGATACAGACACACACACACACACACACACAGAGCAATAAAAGTAACAAACATAATCAACCAATTAAAAGCCTCTTCAGTAACAGATCAACTTACACGCCAAAGGCCTGCCTGAATAAAATGTCTCTACCTATCAACAGCGGTACAACACAAAAGGGACCAACCTAGCCTCCCTTGGTATTTATGTGCACCCTTTCCCTAATATAGGCATCTTTCCCCTAATATAATGTGTTTCCCCCTTTTAAATGCATTTTTGTGCATGTTTGTTGATTTGTAAACTGCATCGCAAAATTTGGAAAAGTGTGACTAACATGTACAACTGCAATGCCGTCTGTTTGGGAAGTGCAAATTTGGTAAGTTCTCATTAAAATGTGATCCAGAACACATTTCTCACCCATCCCTAATCAAAAGAGGTGCTACCACTCTAGAGTCACACTGAGCGAAAGACCCCCAGCACAGGTCATATTCACACTGAATGTCTAGCCAGGGAGAAAAAATTATAATGGAGCCCAAAAAGACGATTCCATCCCTCCCACCCTCCAAAAATGTATGCCCTACACTTCGTTATACTAGTGTGTGTAATCCTACACAGTAGAAAATTGTGACAGAAGTCTAATCTTGTTTGAGAAGCCTTAATTCTAACAGAGAAGGCCAATTCAAATGTGCAAAAATAACACATAGAAACTGTGGAGAAGGAAGAGGGAAGATCACCTTTAAATACATTTTTAAACATTTCTGCATAAAGAAGAGTAGCCTCAAACCCATGGGCAGAATCTGACAGAGCACTTACACCCCCACTGATTCTCTTGTGCCTTACCAATTCCCATCCGCCAGTGGGTCCCACTGCTTGTGGAAGGAAGATTAAGCACTTCCGAGGGCAACCCAAAGTGAGCAGAAACACCCATTTCTGGAATGGGGCAAGTCAGTGCAGCTCACGTTAATTCGGGAGGCCCATTGACCTGTCCCAATTGAGAAACAAGCATTTCCATGCATTTCAGGGCTAACTCTGGGAAGCTCTAAATCTCTGTTGTGCAAGTGGTGAGTCCTACTTGTGCAATGGAATCGGTGGGATCCATCACTTGTGCAACAGAATCTGTGGGAAGCAAGAGAGTCAGTGGGGGCATAAGCACCCCATTGGATTCTGTCCCTTGTCCTGACATACTAGCTTTCCAAGTGCAGGGAGTTCATTCCATTCATGTGCGTTCGCAAACATGCCATCTCTTATCTGCATTGTCACATAATACAAGCTAGGGTGAGCTATGCCATTTGCCATATGTACATGTTTGAATATAAAAGTGTTCCTCCAGCCATCCAGTGATGCTGTTGCATTTCCTGAGAAGAAGACGAAAAGAACTCAACGTCCCCTGTGGTTGGCTGATTAGCCTGTTTCTTTTGATGCAGCAGGGGAAGATGACACTGCTCTAATGAGTCTCACTACAGAAGCAATTGCCTGGTTTCTTTGAAGGGACAAGGGACTAAGTACTGATTTTTCAGGAATAAGCTATCAAGGGAAGCTTAGTCTAAATTATCATAGTCTCATCATGGTTATCATCCACCAATGCTCTCTAATAAAATGTACTATCACCTCTACCTTCTTTCCACACATGAAAGGAGCCAAAACCATAAGGGAGTTCAAGTACACAGGTGGACAGATTTCTTTCCACATTTAGTTTATGATCTCTCTCTCTCTCTCTCTCTCTCTCCCTCCTTCACAAACACACACACACACACAGAGACTCACACACACTTTCACAACTTCAGCATGCGAGAATGCAGTTATCCTTCTCCAAATTTTGCAATGCAAAAACATCTGTGGATAGAAGATGGTTGTTTCTTAGTCATAATTTGTATACCCAAACAAGTCTTCAAGTCTGCTGTGGTCAACAGGGCCAATTGACAAATGAGATCATGACAAACAAAGGTGTAAAAGAGGGTTGTATTTTGGCCCCATTTTTGATTCCTGAATGACGTAGCCCCATCGCTGCTGCTGGTAGAAGGGCGCACACACACACGAAGCTTGGTCTAAGGCAGATCTCACTGTTGCTATAAGCAGATGACGCTGTGATATTATCTCTAACTCAACTGGGTTTGAAACTACTGTTACAGGCCTTCTCAGAGTCTTGTGATAAGACAAATTAGGAGAGCCAGGGCCTGCAGGAGAGGCTACCACCACCCCCGGGGAAGAGGTGGGCCTGCTGCTGCTGGGCCTGCTGCTGCTGCCGCCGCCACTACCACCACCACCAGGCCTTCCCTATAGACTTCTGCCTGGCAGACCGCCAGTCCCTGCAGGACCAGGCCCCCAGGTACAGAGCCAGCTGTGCTGCTCCACCTGCCCCTCCCTGGAGGGGCTACACAAGCTGGCTGGCTGAGGTGGCCTGGGAGAGCCAGAGCCTGCAGGAGAGGCCACCACCACCACCACCACCGGGGAAGAGGCGTGCCTGCTGCTGCTGCTGCCGCCACCGCCGCCGCCACCAGGCCTTCCCTGTGGACTCCTGCCTGGCATTATTTTTAAGGGGATTTTTAATTGTTTTTGTTTGTTTGTTTGTTTGTTTTTCTGGGGGATTTTGTTGCGTTTTTAGGGGTGGGTAGCCTGCCTGATAGGCGGGAGCGAGGGGGCATGTGTCCACCTGATGGAGGCAGTGGGGGGAGTGTTGGGGGCCAGAAGATACCGAGGCTGGGTGGCAGGTGGTGGCGGAGCGCTAGGGGCAGGCCATGCCAGGTAAGGGGAACAAGGGAGAGATGTGTAGTATCTGTCCCCTGCTCCGGGCCTGTCCAGAGCCAAAGGATGGTTGGGGGAGGCGTGACCCCATCTTCTGGCCTTCGTTTGCTGCTCTGCAATGCCAGGTCTGTTACCCAGAAAACCTCCCTCATCCATGACATGATTCTGGATGAGGGTTCAGACCTGGCATGTATTACGGAGACCTGGCTGGCCGAGGCTGCTGCTCCAACCCTTGCAGCCATGTGTCCAGCCGGATTTTCGTATGCACAGCAGCTGAGGGCTGGGGATCGGGGAGGGGGAGTGGCTGTTATCTACCAAGAGTCCTTGGTCTTCACCAGGCCCCCTCTCCGGGAGACCAAGGTTGCTGAGTGCATGTACTGGAGGTTGGGCCCGAAGGGCAGTCTGGGGATTCTGCTCGTGTACCGTCCACCCCGCTGCATGACTGACTCCCTGGCCGAGGTGCTGGAGGTGGTCTCTGATGTGCGTGTACAGTCCCCTAACTTATTGGTGTTGGGGGACTTCAACGTACATTCAGAGGCCATCCTCACAGGAGCACCTCGGGACTTCATGGAGACCATGGCCTTCTGGGAGCTGCACCATATCCTAACTGGGCCTACCCATGTAGCCGGTCATGCACTAGACCTTGTGTTTGTTTCTGGAGAAGTAGGGAGTGATCTGGAAGTCGGGGGTATATCCACCACCCCCTTGTCATGGTCAGATCACTATCTGGTGACGTTGGACTTCTCGGTTCCACAACCCCTCCGCAGGGGTGGAGGACCCATTAAAATGGTCCACCCCAGGCGTCTTATGGATCCAAATGGATTCCTGAACGCTCTTGGGGATTCTCTGGGGCACACCAACGGCCACTCGGTTGAGACCCTGGTGGGTGGCTGGAATGCCGCAATCACTGGGGCATTAGATCAGGTGGCTCCGAAACGCCCTCTCCCCCTGAACAGGGCTCGGACTGCACCATGGTTCAATCTGCGGTTACGAGCTCTGAAACAGGAGGTGAGACGGCTAGAGCGCCGGTGGCGGAAGTCTCGCTCCAAAGACGATCAGACACGGGCTAGAGCTGTATCTTCAGCCTATCACGTGGCGGTGAAGGCAGCAAAAAAGGAATATTATGCTGCCTCCATCGCATCTGCAGAGTGCTGTCCCAGGAGGCTGTTCCAAGTGGTCCGGAGCCTGGTCGGTCCTGTGGCTCCGGAACCACTGGAGCATTCTAAGGCCTCCTGTGAGGCCTTGGCAAGGCACTTTGCAGATAAAATTGATCAGATTAGGTGTGTTACTCTGCACGCTGTGGATACAGTTAGTGAGCAAGAGGCGGCCTGTGGCAAACCGGTTTTGTGGGATCGGTTCCAGCTTCTTCCTCCTGATGAAGTGGACAAGGTGCTTTCATCTGTAAGGCCGACCACCTTCTTACTTGATCCTTGCCCATCTTGGCTCATTATGGGCTGCAGAGAGAGACTGGGTGAGGGGATCAGGGCGGTGGTGAACACCTCCCTTGAGGAGGGAGTGATGCCATCAGCCCTCAAGGAGGCAGTGATAAGACCGCTCTTAAAGAAGCCCTCCTTGGATCCTCAAGTTCTGAACAACTTTTGCCCAGTCTCAAATCTGCCATTTTTGGGCAAGGTGATTGAGCGGGTGGTGGCGGTGCATTTGAAGGCATACTTGGAAGAAACTGATTATCTAGACCCATTTCAGTCGGGCTTCATGCTTGGGCATGGGATAGAAACGGCCTTGGTCGCCTTGGTAGAGGAGGGCTCTGGAGGGCTCTGTACAACATACAGAGGAGGGCTCTGGATAGGGGTGAATGCTCCTTCCTTGTTCTCCTCGACCTCTCAGCGGCTTTTGATACCGTTGACCACGGTATCCTCCTGGACCGCCTGGAGGGGTTGGGCATAGGAGACACTGTATTGCGGTGGTTCCTGTCCTTCCTCCCCGGCAGGTACCAGAGGGTAGCACTGGGAGAGGAGGTTTCGGACCCGTGGCCACTCACTTGTGGGGTGCCACAGGGTTCCATCCTCTCCCCGAAGCTATTTAACATCTATGTGAAGCCGCTGGGGGCTATCATCAGGAGGTTTGGGGTGCAGTGTCATCAATATGCGGATGACACGCAGCTCTATCTCTCATTCAAATCTTCACCAAGGTTGGCCATAGAATCCGTGTCCAAATGTCTGGAGACGGTGAGTGGCTGGATGGGGAGGAATAGGCTGAAGCTGAACCCTGACAAGACCGAGGTACTTTTGGTGGGAGACAAGAGAAGGCTAGGGGATGTTGACCTGGTGTTGAATGGGCTACGGCTACCCTTGAAAGACCAGGTCCGCAGCCTGGGGGTCATTTTGGACTCCCAGCTGTCCATGGAGGCTCAGGTGTCAGCTGTGAGCCGGACAGCGCTGTATCAACTCCATCTGATACGGTGGCTGCGCCCCTTCCTTCCCAACCATCTGCTCCCATCGGTAGTACATGCCCTGGTCTCCTCTTGTTTAGACTACTGTAATGCGCTCTATGTGGGGTTACCCTTGAAGACGGTTCGGAAGCTGCAGCTGGTACAGAACGTGGCGGCTCGCCTGATTAAAGGCAGCTGCCGGCGAGATCACATCACTCCAGTGCTGAAGGAGTTGCACTGGTTACCAGTTGTTTTCCTGGCCAAATTCAAGGTGTTGGTTTTTACCTTTAAAACCCTATATGGTTCCGGCCTAGCCTATCTTAAGGAGCGCCTCCAGCAGCACCAGACAGGCTGCTTAACAAGATCAGCCTCGGATGGCCTTCTCTCTGTCCCATCAGCCAGGACAGCTAGACTGGTGGGGACGAGGGAGAGGGCCTTTTCTGTAGTGGCCCCCACTCTGTGGAACTCCCTCCCTAGGGAACTCCGTCATGCCCCCTCTTTAATGAGCTTCCGTCGTGCATTAAAAACGTGGCTGTTCAGGCAGGCATTTGGGGTGGGTTAGGGTATTTTAGAAAAAAAAATTATTGTAGAATTTTATTGTTTTATTGTATGTTGTACATCGCCCAGAGTGGCTGGGTGACGAGCCAGATGGGCGATTAATAAATTGAATAATAAATATAATAAATAAATTGACTATAAATTGACTATAAATTTTGTAAAATCTAAAATTATGGTTTTCTCGAAGTCATAGAAAAAGTTCCGCTGGATATTAAAGGGGAATACTTTGGAACAGGTTAAAGAATTTAAGTACCTAGGGCTTTATTTCCATTCTTCCTATCTTTTCCAAATTTTGCAATGCACTTCTCTGCTCACATAATGGGCAGTATCCAATTGGGGCCTTCCACACTCAGCCAGCCCCATCGCCCCGGTCCAAAACCGGCCCCTACCACTTGCACAACTCAATATAGAGATTCTGGGGCAAGCTCCAAAACTAGCAGATATGCTCATTTCTGGAAGGGGGGAGGTTGCCAGAACCCTGCCCCTTCCAGAAACAAGTGTTTCTGCTCATTTCAGGGCTTGCCCCCAGAAGCACTATATCACTTCACACAAGCAGTAGGGGCAGACCAGGGCCAGCAGGGCTCACTGTTCATGGACCAGAACTGGTGGGGCTAGCCACGTGTGGAAGGCTCCAATTGGATACTGCCCAATGTGTCCAAAAATTGGGATTTTAGGGGAAATCGTGTACAAAAGTAATGCAAATTTTCATGTATTATTTTGATTGAACACATGTGAAACTGACAAGGTCCAGAAATAGACTGATCTGTCCATCCCCACTGCAGGCTGCAGGAAGGCCTCAGACACTCCCATCCATGCATGGTCCAACCTACCTCACAAGGTTTTTGTGAGGTAGGGAGAACCCCATATAAGCTGCCTCTTTCAAGGAAGTGAAAGGTATAAATGGGAGAAATAAATATGATTGTAACAAACAGTATTGTTTTCCCTCTTGTAGCCATTCACTAAAAGGTCCAAATAATAGCTTTTCTAAAAGATAATCCTTTCCCCCTCCACTCTCCTTGTCTTGTCTCACTTAGGCTGTAAGCCTGAAGCCAGGGCCTGGGACTAATTTTTGTTTTATGTAAAGCATCTAATCTTTGCAGGCACTCTATAAATAAATACATAAACTAAATAAATAATCCATACTTTCTGGCGTATACTTGGTTAAAACCTCTCTCTTTCATCAAGCTTTCTGTAGCTTTGAAGTTGGTTAACTTTTAGTATGCTGCTACGTTTGGGTATTTTAGACTTGCTTGTTTGTCTTGCTTATTTTTTTCATTGTAATTTTTAGAGTGATTGTATAATGCTATTTTATTTGTTCATTGTAAACTGCTTTGAAAGCCCAGGTGGCAGAAAAATGAAATATAAACTGATATATCAAATAAACACTTCCCACGTTTACATCACACCACTTCATTTCTCATTCTTTGGGCAGCAATTTACTATCATAATTAGGGAACAAACTAAAAATCCACCTGGCCACTGAAGCAGAAAGACAGGTCTTTTCTGGGACTCATGACAATGTGCATTAGGAGAAAAACCCAGATTCCTAGCAAGCTTACCTGATTTGAGAGAAGGAGAGTTTCTGTGAGCAATAGAAAGGAGTGTGTGAGTGAGAGAACGGATGCTGCAGCAGACCAGCTAAAGCTTATGACATGTGTTAGTTATTACTTGAGGACGGCAATTCAGCAATAAAATACAGTGTTGTCACTTTCAATACGTACTAAAAGTGATTTAAAAGAGCTCGCTGGGAACAACTTACACTGCTATCTGATTATAATACACAGGGTAAATCAAACTCATGGTGTGGGGGGTTATATTATCCACTCTGACAGTCCCAGATCAATGCCTCCATTCTGCATCGTTCAGATGGATCTCCAGTGCTCGTCCCCACATTCCTAACGGCTTCATTTCAGAGTATTCCAAATTCAAGGAAAGGTCTCAAATGGCCTGGCTAAGTTCTTTCCACCCAGCCTCACTGACTAATCCAGGAAGGAAGGAAAGGATGGGAAACAGCACCCAAAAAATGAGACAGAAGAAGTGGGTCTCAAGCTGGTGTTAGAAAACAGCAAGTTATTTCATAAAGAATGCCCAATGCCTTAGGTCATCCTCAGTATACTCTTGAGTGAGCTGGGTTTTTCTCCCTGTACTAGAATAAGACTATGAAAAGCTTTTTGCCTCTGAAGAGGACCTACAGTTGAAATGTGCTGGACATTCTTCATAAAATAAAGTTTCACTGACAAAGAAAGGAGACAGCAACTGCCACTGAGGGGCAAAATTTGTGCAAAATAGGATTGAGAAGGTGATTGTTTGCCCCAACTGGCTTTTGATAAATATTTCTAACCAAAACAGAATTTATATTAGTGGCCAAAAAAAGTATTATTTAGCACAACCCTAGTTCATTACTTAGGAAACCACAGACAGCCTGGTTTGCATGTAAAGACCACCCAGAGCATGGGTTGAGTATAGGCTGTTGTTGAATTGTGGGTTATTGTTGAATCATGGGTTGTCGTTACATGCAAACCCTGCACTATGGTTTAACCATGGGTTATTAACCATGAACCACCAAGGAAGACAGCCCATGATTTGTTGTTGGTCTGAGAACTCTGGCTTGTTCATAGTTAACAACCCATAGTTAAACCATGGTGCAGGGTTCACACATAACAACAACACATGATTCAACAACAACCCACAATTCGATGACAACCCATACTCCGGGTTGTCATTACATGCGAATCAGGTCACTAAAAGCATCCATTTAAGATGCATTAATCTTTTTACAAATGCTAATGAAAGCCACAGGCTGCCATCGATAAGGTATGGACTACTAGGGAAAGTTGAACCATGTCCTCCCAGTCATGATCCTGACAAAAATCTCCTATCCAATCACCAGTACCTGCTATTTTGCATAAGAGGGAAGTGAATGGAGGCGTCTTTCCTGGTGGAAATAACAGTTTTGAGGGGGCAATTTATGTAAGGATTATAGCAAAGATGGGAAAGTTAAACTTTCCCACCCCATTGTCAAGCCTGATCAGGTCCCTTATCCCACAGCAATTTGAATCTGTAAGACAAATGGCAAAGCTTAAAGCAGGGGAAGGCAACCTGATGCCCTCCAGCTGCTTTGCACCCCAGCTTCCATAGGCCTCAGACAGCATGGCCAGTGGTCATGAATTATGGGAGTAGTAGTCCAAAACACCTGTAGGACACCAGGTTGCCAACCCCTGGCTTAAAGTGAAATTGTGCCATGTGTTATTTGGCCCTAAAAGACACCCCTTTCTGGAAACAATGACAACTAGCACAACAAAGCTATCAGAGCAATCAAGCAAATCCATGCTGACAGTTGTTTGGAGTTTCCTCAACAGGTGGTTTCTCAGAAGAGTTTGGTAGTGGTGTGGTTGCAGAAAATCCATCCACGCAAGAAAAGGAAAATTGTCTGCCCTTCTTCCACTTATGCTTTTCTTCGTCACAGAGAAATCTCTTTCTCTCTCTCCTGCCATTGCCATTGGAAATGCAGGAAATGGCAACCTCACAGCAAATACAGAACCAAGATGATTGCAAAAGGTCAAGTACATTCACAAGTACCTATATACAACAATGGAATACTCAGCAAAAACACATGGTTCAGCTTAACAGAGAACTTCTGCCCCTATCATCACCAGCCCAGAAGGGTGTCAAAACTGAGAAGTGTATGGAGACCACCAAGGGAAGCAGCCCATGATACAAGGACTTCTCCCTTCCCACATAAGATTCCCTGAGCACCCTGTTGAGCCTGTGTAAAGACACCCAGCTTTCAATATTCTCCCTGTTCTTCCACTTGTAGCAGCTGCCACTTTACATTAACACTAGCAAGTGTGGTCCCTACAGGCATGACATCCCTCCCCTCCTCATTGAGAGGATTAACACTCGTGCACTCTACAAGCAACTACTTGTCTTGCAACTCTAACGTAAGCACCTCTGAGGATGAATATTGCCTCTAGTTCACCAAATTCCCATCAGCTGTCAGCCATGTGATGGTGCACTAAAGGCAGGAGGCAAGCTCTTGGCAGAAGAAGATGCCTACAACCAAGTTTAACAGGAGAAGTCCATGGAAAGAGCAGAAGATAAGTGTTTGTATACTGAAGATCTCTTACTTCTGTGTGAGTTCACTGACCTCCTACAATATTAACAATTTCCTTTATTACCTCCTTGCTCTGACATCTGCTCGAGAGAACGGGTGAGTAAGCAGATAATCCAACTGGACAACAGCAAAGTGGCAAGCAAACCTGTCTCTCCCATGCAGCTCCGTTAGCCAAGCTTTCTGTGGCATCACCAGGTGCTGGAAGCCCAATGCAACGGGGCAGAGAGCAGGGATCAGTGCCAAAGTTGCTCTCTTCCCATCAAAATAACAAGCTAGCTTAACAGTCAGGTCAGCCAATACAGCCTTGGAACCTTTTTCTAATGGGGTTTTACTGGAGTTCTTAGGTTTTTATCTTTCTGATTTTTGTTGCTTTCTTTTGTCTTTTAAGTAATGATGTTTTACTGTTTCGTTGTATCTCGTGTGTATGTGTGCGCATGTGTGTTTAACTGTATTGTTATCTTTTTATATTGTATTTCTTTTTCCTTGCTACCCATCTTGAACTTTTTTTGGAAAAGCAGGATATAAAGGTTTTAAATAAATAAATAGAAATTCTGCTTCTAGCTTCTTTAACTATTGTTTAGATTACAGGCAAGCCAATAATAAAATGGACAAAAAACTGACCAGATTTCCATTCCCATGATCATGCTTTTTCCTAAAACAAGAACAACTGGATTTCTTTCAGGACTGTTCTGCTCATTCTCCTAGCTGCAAGAGAGGCTGTAAGGCCACCTATGAGTATTTTGAGCTGCTCATGGAGTCCACAAATAGATCTCAGGTTTGCTACATTCTCTCTCTCTCTCTCTCTCTCTCTCTCTCTCTCTCTCTCTCTCTCTCACACACACACACACACACACACACACACACACACACACGTTACAACCTCTCCCTATATCAACCTGCCCATGTTTCAAGATCTTCAGAGGATCTTGAGACACTGCTCAAGATCCTCTCCAGGCCAGACTCCTTTACCAGGACATGATCATTTTTGCAGAAACAAGGGAGGGCCTCCTCTGTTGTTAGCAGACTACTTGGCTATATAGCAGACCCCATACCCTCCCTCATATTGGCAGCCATACTCATAGTGCCTTTAAGAAAGTTTAGCTGGAAAAGGTAGCAAAGGAGATTACTCAGAAGCTTTGGGTCACGTATCCAAGCATCACCATATCAATCAAAGCTGCATATATTCAGAAGCCTCAAGACAGGCAAGGAGGAGAAATTGGTCAAATATAAGTAACCAGCCCTAAAGTAATTTCCCCCTCCTAATTAGAAGGAAGCACCCACAAGGTATAAGGAAGAGAAGTTTAATAGTTAGAAACGGTTTCACAACTTTGGACAGAGCACCCATTCACCGAAGGTACCCTCTTTTGTTTTTCATTAATGGCTATGGTAGCAGTGATCAAACCCTTTATTTTCAGTCAGGAACTGCAATTCTCAATACTTGATAATTTCCCTACAACTTGTGTGTTTTAGTGATGAGAGATATGACACCAAACTCGTTATTTAAAATATGTAAAAACTTGAATTTTGTGCATGCAGGGTGCCAGTTTGGGGATTGGTTCCGACTGTGGCTGATGGACTTGTACCATCTAAGTCCTCGCTATTGGGTTCCTTGGACTCTTTGTCAACCCAGGTCACTGCAAGAGCTCCAACCAATTACTCCCAGAGAGATACAAACAGAGTCCTGCCACCCTCGGACAAACCCTGATAGAATGGCCTACAGGGTGTTGGACAATGCAGTTCTATCACTCATCAGATGCTGGTTTTACCCAGACTAACCCTAGTTTGGCCACTTAGGTCCTTGCCTTGCTTCAGGGGATGGTCCACAAAAGCCTCATTGTAAAAGGACACATTTTTCCATTGCCATTGAAACCTGGGAGTTTCAACACACCCCAACCTTCAGCTGCAGGAATGGGTAAGACCAACCAAAGAAAAGGTATTTTTGAACACACAGTCTATCTGCAGAGGTCTTTCTACATACTGTAGCCTCCGCCCCTCATCCCCTTTTCTAGTGTGTGTGTGTGCGTGTGTGTGTGTGCACGCACGCGCATGTGTGTAATTCGATCTACTTTGAGCTGTGTTTGATCAGAGTCACAGTCTTCTTGTGCAACCTTCCCAAGCCAACTAATGGAAAGGATTGCAGCCGATACCTTTTTGTGCTCCTTTGTGTTCCCTCTTTTTTTTTTTTTCAACTCAGTTGGCCAACTCTTCCAGAAGAGATAGTCAAGCTGAGGTCCACAGTTACCAAGTGTCCTTGATAATTCAGTTATGCATGCCAGTTTCAAGATGAAATAGGAAATAAGCACACAAACTGCTCTATAGTGGAGTGAATGAGCTGTGAATGTTACGTAGACTCCTACTCTTAGCCCCTTTGGTTACTGTGACTGTGCATCAGGAGCAGTTTGAACAATACTGCCCCACATTAGAATAGAACCACTTGAAACCTCTTCCTCCCCGCTCTGTAACACTCACTGCAACCCTTTCTTTTTCTCTCCTAAGAGTGTTAAGGACTCTGATTTACCAAAAACCTTTCCCTTTGCCCTCTCAAACCCACAAGCCCTTTGCAGACAAACACAGACTGTTAGTGCAGGTCTGAGACCTAGTTTAAAGTACAGAAACCCTCAGATTCTGCCTCTGAGAGAAACATGCTAATTACCTCATTATTCAGTTCTCTCCACAGGTTCTGGAGGTTTGATATATTGATTGCTTCATATAGATTGCATAAACTTGGCTTTTATTGCGCTACCAAGTTGATTTCCCCAATCACTGAGTGTACATTTACATTCTCATACACTTAGTAAATTCCCCATTATTTGAAGCAGCTGGTATGCATGCGTGTGGATTATTTGGGTTTCCCCTCTTTGCCATAGATGCCGTAGTGCCAATTTTAAAAGATCCTTTTAAAATGAATGTGTGTCCTGAGACCATGTGCAAGTTTGTACACATGTCTAGAAGAGCACCTTTGGTACTACAATGGTGGCACCCAATCTTTGGATAGACCTTAGGGATATGCAAATCAGCAAACCCCCAATTCACTGAAGGTCTTAAAATCCCATCTCAAAGCCTGTTCCGACTGAAGTCTGTATGAAGATTGCAAGCTCTTTTTTCCCCCTTTCAAATGAAAATCTGTGCGTATTTTTCCAAACGTACACATCAGTTGTGCGCATCTTTGAAATAGGCGTAGTCCTCTCTCATTGATTAAAGTGTATTTGTGCACATTTTTCAAAAGTATGCATTTTTTCATGCACATCTTACAAATGCAAGCTGTCAAACGCATTTTGCTTGGTCTATTAATGGACACTGCATGTTCGGAAATGTATGGAGTTTGAGCACAGATTGCATCTGAGTCCTTCTCAATATGGAAGGTGCAAACTGCGTAAATGCAGATCAAAAACTGACTGGAATGAATTTCTCGTATATCCTTAATTGCCCTAAGTTCCCATAGAAGCTTGACTGGCATCAGTGTTGCTACCATGCTGAAACTAGGTTAAAACTTATTTGCTTGCCAAGCTATTTTAATTTTTTTAAGCTGATTTATGCATAGTCTGCTCTGCTGCTTTTATGTGTCTGATTTGATTTTTTTTTATGATGTTGTTTTACTGCTCTTTTGCATTCTTGGGGTAGCATGTTTTGGTCTTTTTGTATCTCTGACATGACATACTTCCCTGGTATCTATTAGGAGGAGGGATGGTTTAAAAAGAATTAATTAATTTATAAGTAATAAAATAGAGTAATACTACAGATGTTCTCTTTAAGTCACCAGCTGAAGCTCCTACTGCACATTCCCTCCATGGTTCTTTCATCTGCCTGTCCTCACCTGCACTTGTCCAGGTGTGCTGCAAAGCCATGAGCATCCACCCCAAAATGCACAAGGAACTCATATCATCTTTCTGCCTATCAAACTAACATCATGTAGGAGGAAGTGAACTTGATCAAGCTCATAAGATTTGGGGTCAATTTCTATCATTGCCATCAGAATCCTCTTCCCAGGTAGTGCAATCCACATGGAGGGGTATACTTCATATGTTGGTGTGAATTCATGCAGTGTTTACCCACCAGAGTTGCACAGCCTTGGAAGTAACTGATACCAGCATGCTTTCTCCTCTCTAGTATTAAAAAGCCTCTAATAATTTAGCACTTCTCTCAATCTTTCATTAATTCACCATAGTCTAATCAAGCTTCCAATTACCATGTTTCTATTGATGTTCCAGTGAATTCTCATTTCTGCCTGCTTTATGCTAACACTTCCACCATGCTCTGCCACTCTATAAAATACATACAACAGTCACACTCACTCAGTGGTTTCACTCTTGCTGACCTCTGGGTCTGCATTTCCAAATGTTATGGACTTTCCTTAGAATACCTTTTTGTTTCAGCTTTGGAAGAAGGCAGGTGTGATTTCACTCCTCCTGTCCACTACCCATCATGAGAAGTCCAGAAAAAATGAAAGCCCAAGTGTTTCAACAGGGGAAAAGGGTGAGAGCAGAGGCAGCAGCATATAGTTCACTAGGGGAATGTATGCATCTCAGCCTGACTCAAAATAGTATCTGACATGAGTGAATCACACAAGTTCTGAAATACTCACAAGAAATAAGCTTGGAAATCTATAGCTGCCTCCCTCAATTTCACCCCCTGTCTAGCTGCTTATTGACTTCCACTGCCTTTATTGACAATGTGTAGCTACGTGTCTGTCGGCTCCTCCATAAAGGTAACTAAAAGAGAGAAGCAAAGAGAAGGACAAGGAAGTGATGTTGGAGTGCTTGTAGTAGTAAAAGGTAAGGAAAAGATAAACTATGAACTGATGTAACTGAAGACCTCTTGCAGTATTTGCTGCTAGAAGCAAAGGGTAGTGCAACAGCAGATACAGCTATTTATTTTATTTGTGTGTGTGTGTGTGTGTGTGTGTGTGTATGTATACGTGTGTGTGTGTGTGTGTGTGTATATATATATATATATATATATATACACACACACACACACACACACCACCCTTCATTAACAAATGTCAGGACACTATACAAAATTGTTTAAAACAATAATGAACATTGAGATAAAAATCCACAATAAAACAGAACATCTTACAAAGCTAGGCATTAAAATCAGAAAATGCTTGGTTAAACAAATATGTCTTAAAACGCTATCAGGGTTAGTGCCTGATATATTGCAGAGGGGAGAGAATTCCAAAGGTGGGGCATTCTATCTGATTGACAGGATAGAGCACAAAGCTACCAGAGTGATGAAAGGCCCTTTCCTACATATCTTGTATTAGGAAAAATGCCCAGTAGTTATGTGGCTGTACCTTGTTTCCTTGTCCTTCCAATCCAGTGACAATTAGATGATATGTTTTAACTGTAAAAAGTTCAGCAATCAGGGCCAAACTTGTCAATATAATAAATGCAGGATTGCATTTAATGAGCCTGATTTTTTATATTTAAATAGCAACTGTGGTGATCAGGATTGGGACCATGCCATGGGGGGAGGATTTTCTTAACGTCTTCCCTTCACATGCTGTGATCCTGATGAAAATCACCCCCCGTTGAAGCTGCTATTCTCTCTCCCTGGAATGAAGCTTCCATTGGCACACACCCACTCCAAAAAGAGCCACAAAGGGCAAAACTAGAACTCCAAAATATCGTCCAAGGCATAGCTGTACAAGAAGCCATGGTGAGGTTCTTGCCAGGATATTAGGGATGTACGAAAGTCACTTCCCTTTTCGCAGGGATGATTCGCGGTGGGGGGGAGGCACTTCGCTTCTCCCCCCGAAGTTCAGGCGAGGGGGGGAGGCGCCCCGCCTCGCCCGGCCGAAATTCAGGCCGGGAGGGAGGCGCCCCGCCTCACCCAGCCGAAATTCAGGCCGGGGAGAAGCGCCCCATCTCCCCGGCCGCGAAAGAAAAAATGAAGAAAAAAAAACCGTGATAAGCTACGTAGGGGTGGACGAAAGTCACTTACCTGTCCTCGAAGCTTTTCGCGGTGGGGGGGAGGCACTTCGCTGCTCCCCCCGTGAAGTTCAGGCCGGGCGGGGAGGCTTCCCGCCTCGCCCGGCCGAAATTCAGGCCGGGGGGGGAGGCTTCCCGTCTCGCCCGGCCGAAATTCAGGCCGGGGAGGAGGCGCCTCGCCTCGCCCGGCCGCAAACTAAAAAGTTTAAAAAAAAAAAAAACGCCCCCGTGATAGGCTACGTGACAATTAATGTAGCCTATCACGGCTAGATCTGCAAAGTCAGCCGTGATAGGCTACGTTAATCGTCACGTAGCCTATCACGGGTGACTTTTTTTAAAAAAAAAAGCGCATATGCAAATGGCGTCCCCCATAGGGAGCCGCCATTCACGTTCCTTATTTGGTCGCTGTAGTCTACGTAAAGATTTACGTAGACTACAGCGACCAAATAACGAATGGGAATGGCGGCTCCCTATGGGGGCCACCATTATCCGTAAGCGTTTTTTTTTTTTTTAAGTCACCCGTGATAGGCTACGTGACGATTTACGTAGTCTATCACAGCTGACTTTGGAAATCTAGCCGTGATAGGCTACGTAAATCGTCACGTAGCCTATCACGGGTGTGTGTTTTGTTTTGTTTTTTACTTTTTTATTTTGTAATGGCGGCAGTGGCAGCCGGTTGGGAGACCAGCCGCCACCCCCGCCCCCGACGAAACGCTACTGAAACGCCGCCAGGACCCGCCGCCGAGAGGGACATTCGGCCACGGTAAGTCCCATCCCGGGGGGGCGGGGGGCCGGCGGAGAATTTCCCCAACACTTTCGGGGGGCCGAATGCCTCGGCGCTCGGCCTCCCGAAGATTCGTGGAGAAATTCTCCGCCATCCCTAATTGTCATAGCCAGAGACTCCATTGCGGAGTCAGGAATTAAACATAGGGGAAGGCACTAAATCCTCATCTTCTTTCAGAATACCTAGCAGTTTACTTCTCTAGTTCAATGTTAGCAAGAGAAATACCACACAGTAAAAAGAAGCAAGCTGAGGATTTTGTTTGAAAGCAAATAAGAAAATAAGAATCTATTTAGATTTGAAAACTATTGATGTGCGAGTAGCACTAGGGATGTACAGACTGTGTAAAATCCGCTCCGTCTGCGTTTTGAGGATTGTCAGGTGCCTTTCGTTCCATCATCCGCCCACAGACGGATGCGAATTTTTTTTCGTCATGCAGAAAAATACGGAAATAATTATGTAAGTATTTACGTAAGTATTTAAGTAAGCATTTACATAATTTACCCCAATACGTAACATTTAGTGTATCGTCCCCCATTCCATTCTACGTTTCCTCAGCAGAAACTTACATATTTTTCTATGGATTTATATGCGTAAGTTTTGGGAAAGTAAAAAAATCATCCAAAAGTCCACTGACTGCACAGGTCCTGAGGGGGTCACTCTGCAGCAGATTCCGCAGGTCAGATTCTTAGAAATTCGAGGTCATTTTAATCCATCTTGAATTTCTCCAGCATCCCTAAGTAGCACTGACAAGGGGAGACCTTCAGCAGGAACTTGCATTTGTGAAAACTCTATGCAAACAATTTTTTTTTAAAGATATAACAAGGAATAATTATTGTACGATGGAGCCATGTGAAAACAACCAACATTCAAAAGTAAATATTGGATACCAGTAATGAATCTTTATATCAACATATAGTGGGGGGGGAGTTATAAATTGAGGCCCTGAAACTGAGGTGTGCGCACACACACACAGACACAGAGAGAGAGAGAGAGAGAGAGAGAGATCTATATCAGAGGGCTGAAATGATTTGCCTGGTTAAGGAGAGGGATAGCTTACTGTAACAGAGACAGTGACATCTTTAAAAAGAGGGGGAATTTTTTTAATACCACTTGAGGGTGGGGACTTCCTCTCCTGTTCCTCTACTGTGGCAGCCACGTTTTCCTACTCCTAGCATGCTTTTTATTCCAGAGACATGGTAGGAATGGAGGAACATGGCAGGAGCAGGATATCTTGTTCTGGCTGACACAGTTTTAATTTAAGTTTAAGTGCAGGGAGTGGGGGAGAAGAGGAGATGTACTATTACCATCCTCACAGGACTTTAAAGTTTTAACAGGTGAGGTAAATCAAAGACTTCACTTCACTCAGCCTTTTGTCCCACTGCTTCTGAGGATCTACAATAGTCACCCTTAATGCCCATTCACTCATTTCTTTCAGCAAGAAAATGCTACATTATGATCATGGAAGCCAGCTAGATGATCTCATAACTAGGTCTTCCCAGCAACCCAACATACTTTTGGCACATGGCATCAGATGTATTAGAATTAGGGATGTACGAAAGTGACTTACCTGTTCGCGGATTATGTTGATGGTGGCGGGTAGGCGTTCCATCCCTCCCCCCGGAATCCTGGCCAGGGGGGGAGGCGCTCCGTTCCTCCCCCCGGAATCCTCGAATGGCCGGCTGTGCTCCGCGGCAGCTCCGCGGAGCAGCCGGCCAGGCCCGGCCCGGCCAGGCCAGAGCCGTCCGCAGCCGGATTTCCGGTCGTGGAGGGCTCTGGAGAAAAAAACACACACACACAACAACCGCGTACGCAAATGGCGGCGGCTACGGCCACCTTTTTGGCCGTCATAATCTACGTAAATATTTACGTAGACTATGACGGCGAAAATCAAGGGGCACGCAAATAGCGTAGCGGGCGCTATTTGCGTCCCTTTTTCATTCACCGTTTTAGCCTACGTAAATCTTTACGTAGGCTAAAACGGCGAATCAAAAGGGGACGCAAATAGCGCCCGCTACGCTATTTGCATTCCCCTTGATTTTCGCCGTCATAGTCTACGTAAATATTTACGTAGATTAAGATGGTAAAAAGAAGGAACACAAATGGTGGTGGCCGTAGCCGCCGACACTTGCGTACGTGTTTTTTTTTTAAAAAAAAAACACTCCGAACCATGATAGGCTACGTAAAGGTTTATGTAGCCTATCACGTCTTTTTTTTAAAACCTAGCCATGATAGGCTACGTAAATCTTTATGTAGCCTATCACGTCTTTTTTTTTTTCCCCCCCCCAGAAGCCTGGAAATGGTGGCGGCAGCAGCCGGCTGGAAGACCGCCCTCCACCACAGCCGCTGCCGGAGCCACTGCCGGAGCCACTGCTGGAGCCGCCGCCGTCCGGAAGATCCGCCCCAAGTAAGTCTCGTCCCGGGGGGGATCCACGGGGGGCGGGGGGTGGCAGGCCGTTCTGCCACAGATTTCAGGCCTCACCGAGATCCGTGGAGGAATTCTCTGACATCCCTAATTAGAATGTATATCAATACAAGGATGACATTATGCATATTAATGGTTTAACAAGGAGTAAGGATGCCCATAATCCCAGGAGGTGGCACTGCATATATGAGGAACACACAAAACAGGACAGCGAGACAGTGAAGGCCAACATGAAATGGACATGTAATGCAACAAGAACACTTGTATGGCTATACACTGAAATGCTCCTGTACAACCTAAATAAAACTGGGGATAGAGAAATCTCTTACACCAGGGTTAGGACCAATGTGCCCCTTGGCATGAGGCCCTCCAACCAGATTCACTGCAGCAGCAGTTGGGCCTATCTAAGGAGGCACACTTGCAAGGGTGCCAGCTCTCCAAGTGCAAGGAGCCACAGTGATGAAGCGTCTCAGTCCCAGGGACACAGCATCAGCAAACAAGCAAGTTAAGCAACTGTGCGAGTTTAGCAACAGGACGAGGAGTCCAGGGCAGTCGACTCTTTCCAACCTATTCCGTCCTCATAGTAAGTAACTGTAAATAAATAACTATAGTTTCCCCAACTTCTCACAGTAAACAACTAAGTTTTCCAGGGAAAACATGACCACATAAAAACCAATTATGAAGGGAGAAAGCCAGGAGGGGGGCAGGGGCTATCCAGTATATTGCCCTGAGTGCCACATGTATGACTTTCTCCTTGCTGGACAGAAGTCATGGATGTGTGCTTGGTGTAATGAGCTCCTGGCTCTCAGGGAACAAATTTGTTCCCTTCAGGCCAAGGTTGCTGATCTAGAGAATCTAAGAGAGGCAGAGAGGTTGGTGGATGAGCCCTTCAGGGACCTATTAGCTGTGTCCCACTCCCAGGGTGACAGCTCCACTGCTGTCATGGAGAATGCAGGACTTGGGGAAAGAGGGCATCATTCTGAGGAACAGGGAAATGATCCCTTAGGAGGGACCAATTCCTCAGAAGATGAACAAATACCCTCTCACACCAAGGATATGCCTCGGGGGAGGGGGGGGGTTCTGGTAGTGGGAGATTCCATCATTATACACCTAAACAGCTGGGTTTGTTATGGGAGTGTAGACCACATGGTGAATTACCTGCCTGTTGCAAAGATTGTGGATATCACGTGCCATCTACGTAGCCTAGTAGATAGTGCTGGGGTGGAGTCACTGGTTGTGGTCCATGTTGGTAAAAATGATGTGGGAAACTGTAGCCTGGAAGCCAAATTTAGGTTGCTAGGTAGGAGGTTGAAATCCAGGACCACCAAGATGGCTTTCTCAGAAATGCTACCTGTTCCACGCACAGGGCCAGCTAGACAGGTGAAGCTGAGGAGTCCTAATGCATGGATGAGACAGTGGTGCAGGAGGAGGGATTCAGATTTGTTAGACACTGGGGAACGTTTTGGGACAAGCCAGGCCTGTACAAGAGGGACAGATTCCACTTGAGCCAAAATGGAACCAGACTGCTGGCGCTAAACATAAAAAGATGGCAGAGCAGCTTTAAACTAAAACCTAGGGGGAAGCTGACAGGAACTGGGAAGCATCTAGTTCAGGTTAAATCATCCCAAAGGGATGAAGGGGAAAATATTTGTGATTGCCCAAATGTAGAAGGGGAGGAAATAGGCCAGGAGTACATGGCAGAACATAATAGCCAATCAAAGGGGCCAACATCCCACAGCAAAAGATGCACACGCCAGAGGCATCTGGGGAGGGATAAGATGTATAGGTGGTTTATGCAAATGCTAGAAGCCTCCAAGCCAAAAGCGGTGAACTGGAGTGCTTGATTTTAAAGGAAAACCTGGATATAGTGGGAATTACAAAAACCTGGTGGAGTGGAGGGAACAAGTGGGATACGGTCATCTCTGGATATAAACTCTATAGGAAGGACAGGGAAGGGCGTACTGAGGGAGGTATTGCCCTGTACATCAAAGACGGCATAGTGTCGAGTGGACTAGAACACTTAAAAGGGAGAAGCACTGTGGGTGACAATACCAGGCTCCAAAACTAATTTAGTGGAAGGAATGTGCTATCGTCCCCCAGACCAGAATGCTCAGAGTGACCTTGAGACGGAACATGAAATCAGGGAGGCCTCCAAACAAGGAAGTGTTGTAATAATGGGTGACTTCAATTACCCCCACACTGACTGCATGAATTTATGTTCCAGTCATGACAAAGACGTTAAATTCCTCAATGCCCTAAATGATTGTGCCCTAGAACAGTTGGTTATGGAACTAACCAGAAAGAAGGCGACCTTGGATTTAATCCTAAATGATGTTGCCCAGGTCCTAGTACGAGATGTAACTGTTGTGGAACCAACTGGAAACAGTGACCACGGTGCTATCAGATTTTATATGTATTGAAGTGAAAAATTGCCCAGAAAGTCCAACACAGTCACATTTGACTTCAAAAGAGGAAACTTCTCTAACATGAGGGAACTGGTGAAAAAGAAGTTAAAAGGGGGAGTTGATAGGATTAAATCCCTTTAAAATGCTTGGAGATTACTCAAAACCACAATAATAGTAGCTAAAATGCATACCACAGGTTAGGAAAGGTAGCACCAAGTCCAAGAGGTCGTCAGCATGGTTAATGAGTAGTGTTAAGGGAGCTATTAGAGAAAAGAGAGCTTCCTTCAGAAAATCGAAGTCTTGCCCAAGTGAAGAAAACAAAGGAGAGCACAAGCTTGCATAAAGGCAATGCAAGCAGAAAATAAGAGATGCAAAAAAGCATTTTGAAGAGCATATCGCTAAAAATATCAAGGCCAACAATAAAGAATTCTTTAAATATATCAGAAGCAGAAAAACAGCTAGGGAGGCAGTTGGACCATTGGATGACAATGGAGTTAAAGCAGTACTGAAGGAGGACAAGGAGATTGCAGAAAAGCTGAATGAATTATTTTCATCTATCTTCACTGCAGAAGATATAGGACAGATACCTGTGCCTAGGGATGTACAGACTGTGTAAAATCCATTCTGTCTGTGTTTCGCGGATTGTCAGGCATCTTCCAATCCGTGGTCCGCCCACAGATGTATGTGAATTTTTTTTTTCATCATGTGGAAAAATACACAAATAATTATGTAAATATTTATGTAAGTATTTACATAATTTACCTCAGTACGTAATATTTAGTGTATTGCCCCCATTCCATTCAGCATTTCCTCAGCAGAAACTTGCATATTTTTCTATGGATTTGTATGCATAAATTTCAGGAAAGTAAAAAAATCATCCAAAAGTCCATGGACTCTGTGCGGCCTGAGTGGGGTGCTCTGCAGCGGATTCCGCAGGTCAGATTCTTAGAAATCTGAGCTCATTTTAATCCATCTCAAATTTCTCCAGCATCCCTACCTGTGCCTGAACTGATGTTTTATTGATAAATTGAAACCAAATAAATCACCGGGCTGAGATGGTATCCATCTTAGAGTTCTCAAAGAACTCAAACATGAACTTGCTAATCTTCTAACCAAAATATGCAACATATCCCTAAGAAAAGCCTCTATACCAGAGGACTGGAAGATGGCCAATGTAAAGCCATTTTTCCAAAAGGAATCCAGGGGGGATCAGGGAAATTACAGGCTGCTTAGCCATCTGCTCCAGGTAAATTAGTTGAAGGCATTATTAAAGATAAAATTAGTAAGCATATAGAAGGACAAGCTCTGCTAAAAAAGAATCAACACGGCTTCCGCAAAGGTACGTCTTTTCTCACTGACCTTTTAGAGTTCTTTGAGAGTGTCAATAAACATGTGGACAGGGGTGATCTAGTAGACACTGTTTACATGGACTTCCAAAAAGTTTTTGACAAAGTCCCTCAGCAAAGTCACCTGAGCAAGCTTAGCAGTCATGGAATAAGGGGACAGGTCCTCTTATGGATCAGTAACTGCTTAAAGCACAGAAAGCAGAGAATAAGAATAAATGGTAAATTCTCCCAATACAAGGAAGTAAATAGTGGGGTCCCACAGGGGTCTGTATTAGGACCAATGCTTTTCAATCTGTTCATTTATGATCTGGAATTAGGAGTGAGCAGTGAAGTGGCCAACTTTGTGGGTGTCACAAATTATTTAGGGTGGTTAAAACAAAAAGGGATTGTGAAGAGCTCCAAATGACCCCTCCAAACTGGGAGAATGGGCATCTAAATGGCAAATGTGGTTCAATGTAAGCAAGTGTGAAGTGATGCACGTTGGGACAAAAAATCCTATTTCAGATCTCAGCAAGCAGTGACTGACTAGGAAAGAGATCTTGGGGTTGTGGTGGACAGCTCAATGAAGATGGCAATCCAGTGTGCGGCTGCTGTAAAAAAAGGCAAACTCCATGGTAACCATACTTAGAAAAGGAATTGAGAATAAAACTGCCAATATCATACTGCTCCTATACAAATCTATGGTGCAACCACATTTAGAATACTGTGTACACTTCTGGTCACCACACCTAAAAAAGATATTGTAGAGCTAGAAAAAATGCAGGAAGGGGCAACTAAAATGATTAAGGGTCTGGAACATCTCCCCTATGAGAGAAGTTTACAACAGCTGGGCTTGTTTAGCCTAGAAAAAAGGAGGGTACGGGGAGACATGAGGTGTGGAGAATGTGGATAGGGAGACATTTTTCTCCTTCTCTTAAAATACTAGAACCCGGTGTCATCCTATGAAGCTGCTTGGCGGGGGATTCAGGACAGATAAAAGGAAGGACTTATTCACACAGCACATATTTATTTATTTATTTATTTCATTTCTATACCGCCCAATAGCCGAAGCTCTCTGGGCGGTTCACAAAAACTAAAACCAAACAACACACAATAAAACAATTTAAAATATATAGAACATTAAAACCACAATATAACAATACAACCACAATAAAACCTAGCAGCAGTACAGGAGTTTAAAATACAGATTTAAAACAGCAAAGATAAAAATTTAGAAAGCTAAAATGCCTGGGAAAATAAAAAGGTCTTCACCTGGTGCCGAAAGGAGTACAATGTAGGCGCCAGGCGAACCTCACTAGGGAGCTCATTCCAGAGCCGGGGTGCCACAACAGAAAAAGCCCTCCTCCTAATAGCCACCCGCCTTACTTCCTTCGGCAGGGGCTCACGGAGAAGGGCCGCTGATGATGATCTTAAGGTCCGGGCAGGCACATATGGGAGGAGGCGATCCTTCAGGTAACCTGGCCCCAAGCCATTAAGGGCTTTGAATGTTAACACCAGCACTTTGAATCGGGCCCAGAAATGGACTGGCAGCCAGTGCAGTTAGTTAAACTATGGACTGGCAGCCAGTGCAGTTAGTTAAACTATGGAATTTGCCACCACAGGATGTAGTGAAGGCCACCAATTTGGATAGCTTTAAAAGAGGGTCAGACAAATTCCTGGAGGAAAAGGCTGGCTACTAGTCCTGATGGCTATGTGCTACCTCCAGTACCAGAGACAGTGGGCCTATGTACACCAGTTGCTGTGGAACATAGGTGGGAGGGTGCTGTTGCTCTCATGTCCTGCTTGTGAGTTCTTGGTTGGCAGCTAGTTGGCCACTGTGTGAACAGAATGCTGGACTAGATGTACCCTTGGTCTGATCCAGGATGGCTCTTCTTATGTTCTTATGACACCTTTCTTGGTGCCTGCCAAAGTGCCCTACCCTTCCCACTTTTTTGTGTAAATTAACACAATTTCTTACCAGGAGCTGGGATTGGTGTGAAATAGGTTTGTGCTGGTGCTGAAAACTGTGGGTTCAAAGGTGTTGTGTAGTATGTTGGGGCACAAACCCCACCTTTTGCCTTGTACTCAATCCTTTGGGCAGGTTACTTGTCCTTTGCCACACCTCCCATGGCACCCATTTTGTGGTGGTGCCCAGGGCAGTTTCTGAAATTATCAAATGTTCCCATAGGCCCCAAAAAGTTGCCTACCCTGTCTTACACTAAATTCGATATTTTTATTCAATCTACATTTTCATTTGCTTAATCTTTAAGGTCTCAAACAACCCTAAATTCAAAGCATTTTTTTCTAGGCAAAAGAATACATTCTGCCAATCCATTAACACAATCTGTTCTCACTTCCTTTGACCTTAGAGCAGAATGCCCAGAATAGCCATGTAGGCAACCATTATAATATTTCACAAAATCTGTGTGCTTTGAACCTTCACACCTGTTGGAGAAATTGTGGGTTTAAAGTCTCTAAAGAACAGGCTGATCCCCTTGTTGTTCATTCATTCATTTGTTCATGCTCTCTCTTTTTCATTCCATAGGTTATTACAAACACCCTGATTTGTATATAACATTTAGAACACTAATGAAAAACCAACACTTCCTGGTCCAAAACCAGCATTCAGCCTGACCACCCATCTGGCCAACCATTACTCTAACTTGCAACCTACTCTAGTCTTCTACACCATACGGCCTATTCCCCCACAACAGCTCTCATCACTTCCACTGCTCTATATAAACACACTTTCCCAGACCAAGACCTTTTCCAAAGACAGAGTTTATATTTCAAATGAAACTGAGCATCAAAGACTGAGCATCAGGATAATCCCCCTTGAGCAACTAAAGGGGAGCTGGGAAACCCATGCTTAACTCAATGCTAGAGTGACTGAGTAAATTGACAAACCTGAGCTGAACAAGTCTCTTCTATTATTAACAACTCTTTAAGGCTGTGTTATTGCGGCCTCTCTCCACAAAGTGTAGGAGATAGAAGTTTCACATAAACTCTGTCTCAACTCAGATTAACTCAATCTAGTCAACTGAGTCACACACTCATACCAAGAAAAAATCAGGCAGCCCCCTTCCCTCAGCATAGCCTTGATTCCATTCATGCAGGTCACAAATATGAAAGTTGACTATGATTAGGCAGGGAAAAGACTCCTAATGAGCATTTTGTGTTTTTTTCTGGGAACCTGCCCACCCATCTCAACCATGGATTTCAGCTAACCTTTTTAATGAATTTATTTTATATTGTTTTTACATTGCTTTTTATATTGTATTATATGTATTTTATGCAAAACGCTTAGAGTTCTTAGGATATCAAGCTGTATAGAAGTAATTTAAACAAATACATTAATAAAATAATGACCTATTTCAGAAGTTGCATCAGTCAACTATTTCATCAGCCTCATCTTGAGCTGCACATCTTCTTTTTCTCTGATTTGATTTATGGCACAATAAGGGCCAAAACAGACATTACTTTAAATGTAATTATTTTAAAACAGATAGCTACTAGACCCACATTTAAAGTAATGCCTGTTTTAGCCCTAAGAGGGCAATATTAACCCACAAGCCCCCATCTCATGCATAGGGATGCCGTGAGTGCCTGGCTTGGTCCGGGAGGCTGGCGAACTCCCCAGCAACTGCTCCCCTTGCCGAGCTGCAGGGTACTGACAGACCCAGTCGCTGTGCGCCCCAGAGCTTGCCGAGCGGCTGGGAGCAGCCCAGAGCTGTCAGCACCACGCATTCCCCAACCATGCTTGCTATCTCCTTCTTGCAAGGAGGAGACATCTAGAGCGCTTGGGCACGCGCAGTGCCAAGGACTCGTCCTGCCCCCACCTGCTGTCAAGTAAGTCCTTAAAAGCCGGCAGGGGCAGGACAAGGCCTTGGCACCGCATGTGCCCCAACAGCTCTAGCCATCTCCTCCTTGCAAGGAGGAGATGGCTAGAGCACTTTGGACATGTGCGGCCCTAAGTACTCTGTCAGTCAAGCCCTTATGCCCAGAAAGCGCTTGTGCACATGAGGGCTAGATTGCCAGTCTTCAGCACACAGAGGAGGGGCGACTCACACAGCTTGGCAGGTGGGGGTGGGGCAAGCAGGGAGGCTTGCCAAGCGGGTCTTGGCCATGCAAGAACGGGCAGCGCCTCATCAAGCTCCCCTGCGCTCTGGATGGAGGTGAGTCCATCCATCCCTACTGTGTTCCCCTCTGCTCCTCTTGCACAACCAGAGATTGGAACCTTTCACTTTAGTTTTTGATTAACTGCAGTTCCGTGTGTCGCCCAAAATCTAATCTGTGGTTAATATTATCTATGGTTAGTTGAAGTTGGCTTGTTTCAAACAACCATAGTTAAGATTATATTTATTTATTTAAAAAAATTCTTGGCCGCCTTTCAGGGCAGAAGCCCTGCAAGGCAGCTCACAGCAATAAAATATATTTAAAAAGTTAAAATATTAAAAGTGATAAAAACATAAACACAATAAAATAGCAATAAAAGCAAAAATAAGAGCCAATAAAATTAACCACAGGTGATGAAATGACAAGTTGCAGTTAAAAAGTGAAAGCTTCCAATCTCCTTGTGGCCATGCTGGGGGAATACAGAGGAGGTAGGAAGCACACGAACCCATCACAATAACCCACGGTTTATCCTGTAGCATGAACTGGTCCTTTGTCTCTGGTTCTGCAGCTGTATCAACTCCAAGAGCATCCTCAAGGGAAACAAAATTTAAAGATGGGATTCCCTCTTCCTGGCATTGAGAATTCTTTCACTTAGAAAAGAAACACATTTTTAAAAAAAATAAGAAAAGAAACGCATTGAGTCTTCTGTTTGAGATACTTTTAAAATTTATATAACAACTACAATGCAATAACCAAGAAAATACTGCTCGTATCCATTTTTCAGGTTTGCAGTAGAGAAGACAAGTACAGGTGGTACTTCTGCAGGTCCTAGACAATGTATACCACCAAGACTACCGGAAATGGCCATCTACTTGGCATGTCACATGAATGTAATAGTAATCGCTTATCTCGCTTCCCCTATTCAAACCATCAAATTTGTGCTTCAGCAATTAACAATGCATACAGTATATATTCAACACATTTTGCTATACTTCCATGTTCTCTCTTGACTGTGGGCTTCATTCTAATCTCCATTGTACTGATCCGTACTCATATTTCTTTCACACTCATACGCACACAGTCTAATTTTAGTTGAGTTTATTCTGAATAATCTCAAAGCATGATCTCTGCCTTTTTGCTTCATCACATTCATTTTTGATGTTGTATTAAGCTACTAACAGGTGACATTTACCCTTCATTTCTATGTGACAAGCAGTTCTTCTGAATGTGTCACCACTTGGCCAGAACCAAGACTTATCACATCCAGGACAAAAAGTAGCAGATGGTGCTCACCACAAGCAAAATATGCAAGTTCCCTTGTCACACATTACATCAAAAGAGCAGAAACTCAAGTTGAAGTAGCCTTCAGGAGTTCATTCTTCAACTTGCAATATGTATGTAGCACATCAGAAGGCACTACTATGATTTGACAGTCTATACAAGACATTAGACTAAATAAGATGGCTGCTTCTTAACCAGCAAAGTTAGATCTTTGCCATTTTTATAAGGCATCCTATAAAAGAAGGTAAGCAGAGTTAGACTTACAGTACCAGATTTTAATTCAGGAAGCCGACCTAAAATAATGACCAATAAAGCAGAAAGCTTAATATGTCATGATTATCATCAGCCTATGTTAACCAGTTCCCTATCCTCGTTGGCTTGATACAAATGGCCTATAACAGTATATAGTTCACCCACTGATATCATCAATGTTGTTCTATAATTATCTAGAGGGCCCTCCGATCCCTCTATGGGGAACAATGGGGTGCATTTGTGCTTGCAGTAACAAGAACCCATTTCTAGGCTATCCCACTACTGCTGCTGTCACCATGAGACTCCACAGCAAGCAACAGTAGGGAGGTGCAAATGACACCCCCCCACACACACACACACACTGAATAGAACATAAGAGGAAAGTCACAGTGCTGTGGAGACTAGCCCTGTTCCCCTGCTGCACACTGCATCAATGCTCCCGCCTCGCCATCTGGACATTCAGACAGCATTTGAAGAGGCACAAAGGCTGATTGTACTAGCCCCACCCACCACCCACCCCCAGATGGAGGAGCTCTACACATACATCAGTACACACTGGAGGGCCACTAAAATGATCAAGGGGCTGGAGCAGCTCCGCTATGAGGGAAAATTACAGCAGCTGGGATTGTTTAGCTTGGAAAAAAGGCAAGGAAGGGGAGACAGGATAGAGATGTACAAATTATGCATGGTGTGGAGAATGTGGAGATGGAGACATTGTTCTCCCTCTCTCAAAATACTAGAACCCAGGGTCATCCTATGAAGCTGATTGGCGGAGGATTCAGGGCAGATAAAAGGAAGGACTTCTTCACACAGCGCATAGTTAAACTATGGAATTTGCTACCACAGGATGTAGTGATGGCCACTAATTTGGATGGGTTTAAAAGAGGGTTAGATGAATCCCTGGAGAAGAAGGCTATCAACAGCTACTAGTCCTGATGGCTATACACTACTTTCAGTACCAGGGACAGTATGCCTTATATGCACCAGGTGCTGGGGAACATGGGTGGGAGGGTGCTGATGCACTCATGTCCTGCTTGTGGGTTCCCTGTCGACAGCTGGTTGGTTGCTGTGTGAACAGAATGCTGGACTAGATGGACCCTTGGTTGATCCAGCAGGGCTCTTCTTATGTTCACATGCAAGCCAAACACATGGACAGCAAGGGTCTTCACTGCACCATACATCAGCAGTGGGGCTAACCCACACAGCCCCATGATCCCCCTCATGCATTCATTCAACACATGGAGATGGGACTGGTCCCCCTTTGCATATAATCAGGCGGAGCATGAATGGTGGAGAAGGCAATAGATAAGAAGGGGAAGACAGACAGAGGTGCCACCAGTAAATGGAGGGAAGGCACAGGAAGGTGTGAAAGAGAAGAACAAAGGACACAGGGGAACGCAGAGCAGTAAGTGCAAGCCAGACCCTCTCTATAGCAACGAAATGTTCAAGGTTGCTCTTGCTTGTTTAGCCACAATTCTTTTCACTTCTTTTAAGGTGTAAGGTAATAAATACATAGCAAAATACAGTGTTGTTCCTCCTACTTGTCACTTTTTTTATCCACAGAAGTGAGAAAAATAATTACTTTCACACAAGCAAAATCTCTGTTGCAAAATTATGACTGGCTTCTTTATTTAAACAAATGGGAGATGGAGAGAGAGAGACAGACAGACAGACAGACAGACAGAATAGATAGAGAGCGAGTTAGAGGGAGACACAGATGGGAGCCATGGCTTGATAAATCCATAGACAGAATATGAATGTTTGATCATTCTGAATATGAGTTTTGTCTGAAAATTGCTTTTCCTTCTCCTTACAGTTCTTATACTTCTTGTAATTTTAAACAGGGATAGAAAGAGGCAATAAAAAATCAATTTGAAAGTGTTTTCTGAAAGTTACTTTGAACTATTGATCTAAGACTGCCCTACCTTTAACCCTCACTCTGCCAATTGTTGATCGATAGACATAATCAGCACTGATGTGCATTTCATACCTGTAGCATTTATTCAACACTGATGCCTTGTGAAATATTTATTTATTTTATATAGGTTTTTTTAACATTAAAGGGAATGGTGCAATCCTCAACGCGCACAGCAACTGTGGATCGAGTATTCCCATAGACTCAATACAGCCCTCCCCCTGACATATATCCCATGCCCTCCATACAAGACAGGCCATCACAATGAATGGGAGGCCTCTGTGTGCCCCTCCCATATTGCCATCCAGCCCTCACTCTCACCTCAATGCAAATTATCATACTCCATGTTCTAGAGTCAAACTTGGTGTGATGTGCCCTGGGCGCTCTCAGTGGGCAGCAGGAAGACCAATCTGCCTCCGCTTGTTCTGTTGCACTCACAGGACTCACCACTTGTGAAACGGGGCTTTTATGCTTCTAAAAATAACCCCAGAAATGAGTGGAAATGCTTGTTTGTCATTTCAAGATTGGGACAGGTCAGTCAAGCTCTGCTGACCTGCCCTGTTCCAGAAATTAGCATTTCCACTGGTTTCAGGTTATTTTTAGAACTGCAAAAGCCCCACTGCACAAGTGGTGGGTCGTGTGAGTGCTCAGGCACTTACCCGCCAATCTTAACTGGAAAGCCAACTGGGCATCTGAGTGCCCCACCTTTGTCACTGAATGGAAACCTACAATAAAGTAACCCAAGGGCTTGTTAGCTGCCACCACCTACTGAATATAGAGCAGTGGGATTCTCTAGTACAGCCTTCCCCAACCTGGTGCCCTCCAGAAATTCTGGACTACAACTTCAAAAGGTGAGACGGGGCTGTAGCTCAGTGATAGAGGACATATTTTGCATGCAGAAGGTCCCAAGTTCAATTCCTGGCATCTCCAGATAGGGCCAGAAAAATTCCTGCCTGCAACCCTGGGGAGCCCTGGGGAGTCAGTGTCAACAATAGTAGGCTGGATGGACCAATGGTCTGAGTCAGTATAAGGCAGTTTCCTATGTTCCTATGCTCCCAGAATTCCTGACTATTGGTCATACTGGCCAGGGCTGATGGGAGCTGAAGCCCAAAACTTCTGGAAGGCACCAGGAAAGGGGAGACTGCTCTAGTAGCTTGGCTAAGAGGCCCAAGGCAGAGTTACAGGGTGAGATTCTGGTATTTAGAATCCTCTTTGATTGAACCGAAGTAGTTGTACTTCAAACAAACAATTTGACTTATTAACAAAATATACAGAAGTTGGCATCGCAGTCAAAATTAAGAAGAAAATTTGTTCTAACCACTAGGTAGCAGTTAATTTCTTTCATGTGCTGGAGGAATAACTGAACCCAGAATCAGTAGCCTTTCTACCTTGTGGGTAGATGGGTGCCATGGACTTCATGCAGCCTTCCCAGCTTCCCCTTTGCACAGGTCTTGGGCAAAACATTTTGCAGAGCTCTGCCTGTGAAACTGATTTAGTAAACCTAATCTGCATCAGGACATTCGCTGGGTTGAACTAATGGTCAACACTGATTGCCCAATTAGGAAGGAAGAGAAAAAGGATGGATGGAAAGAAGGCACATGAGGACTGTGCTGACAAGGCTGAAATAAAGTCAAATGTGTTTCAGCATTACAATTTAATCCCAAACTTCTCAGTTCTCTATGAACTTGGATGCTTGGGTGCTCCACAAAATGGTTTTATAGGTGAATCCAATAATGTGTCCATCCTAAGTATTATATGCTAGATGATATTTAAATTGTATTTACACCACCCTTGGCTAATGGTAACTTGCAATAATATAGGACAGAGAAACAAACTTCAGGTTCAAAAATATCAAGTAGTACTGATAGGCCCATACCACTTCAGAATGCAGGCAGAGGATCACATGTTTCAATTACCTCCTCTCTACAACTTCCTACATCAGTGGCGGTGAACTTTTTCCTATGAGGTGCCATGGAAAAAGTCAGTTGGCCACAGCGGATGATGGGCGGGAGTCAGATCCAATGGCAGGCAGAGCCAGATCCTATAGTGGGCAGAGTTTACAGCATTGCAGAAATGCACATAGCTTTTTCAATCCATCTCTGCCACCCATCCCTTCTCTAGCTTTCTCTTTTAACCTCTCTCTCTCACACACACAGCAGAAGATTCCCAGAGGAATCATACAGAGACTAAGAGTGGGCCCACAGCAACCAGAAAGCCAGATGACACAGGGCAGTGCATGAAATTAGTCTCAGAGCCTCATGCAGTCCAGGTTCCCAACCCCATGGGTACATGTAGAAAATTACTGTATCAGGCCTAGGGATGTCAGAGAATTCCGCCACGGATCTCAGTGAGGCCGAATGCCAGTGTATTCGGCCCCCCAAATTCCGTGGCGGAATGAAGCCCCCCGCCCCCCCACCCCACGAAAGGCACGCGGAACGGAGCACTTACCTGCTGCCGTTCATGCTGCTTTGTGAATGGCGGCCGCATCTGCGGCTGCCATCTGCTTCATTATACCCGTGATAGGCTACGTAAATAATTATGTAGCCTATCACGGCTAATGCAGGGATGCCATTTGCGTCCCTGCAGAGGCCGTGATAGGCTATGCAAGTATTTACGTAGCCTATCATGGCAAAAAAAAAGAAAAAAACAGCGGACGCAAATGGCGGCAGCTACAGCAGCCGCCATTTGCGTTCCCTTTTTTTTTTTGCCGTAATTTTTTTGCCGTAAAAAAAAAAAAAAGCGCGTATGCAAATGGCGGCCCCCATAGGGAGCCGCCATTCGCGTTCCTTATTTGGTCGCTGTAGTCTACGTAAATCTTTACGTAGACTACGGCAACCAAATAAGGAACGGGAATGGCGGCTCCCTATGGGGGCCGCCATTAGCCGTACGCGTTTTTTTTTTTTTTAAGTCACCCGTAATAGGCTACGTGACGATTTACGTAGCCTATCATGGCTGACTTTGCAAATCTAGCTGTGATAGGCTACGTTAATCGTCACGTAGCCTATCACGGGGGCGTGTTTTTTTTTTTACTTTTATTGGAATGGCGGCGGCGGCAGCCGGTCAAAAGACCGGCTGCCGCCCCCGCCCCTGACGAAGACCTGCCAAACCACCGCCGGGACCCGCCGCCGGGAGGGACATTCGGGAAAGGTAAGTTCCGTCCCGGGGGGGGTGCGGGGGGCGGGGGGGGCGGAGAATTTCTCCCCGAAACTTCTTCGGGGGGCCGAACACGTTGGCACTCGGCCCCCCGAAGTTTCGGGGAGAAATTCTCCGCCATCCCTATTTGCAATATCCTGACATTTATAATAGTTAACAGTGCAATCCTCTACATGCCTACTCAGAAGTAAGTACCACTGAATGGGACTTTCCTGGGAGTAAGCCCCACTGAAGTGGGTATGGGATTACACTGTAAGGGAGCAGTGTATAGGATACGTTGGTTTTCTGGAACCGACGTCGGAGCCCATTCTCCAAGGTTGGTTCCCAGAGAACCAACCTTCCCCACCTCCTGTGCTGCCTTGCTGGCAGCTCGAAATGGCCCTGTGCTCCATGCTTGGAAGAGGAGTGGGGAGCGGTGAAAACGGGGCATTCCCAGGGGCATTCTGGGGTGGGGAAGGAGGAAATGCTGGTACAACACATCCAACATATTGTCCGGCAGCCATTTCCACTGCTCCACCTTCCCATGGCGAGACAGCCGAAATCGGCTGTCTAGCCACAAATGCAGGGTGGCTGAAGGGTGGGGGAGATCATCCCCTCCATGCTTCTCCTGCCCTACATTGGATAAGTGGTCGCCTCTGAGTTCGGAGGCAGCAGCCTATCCCGGTAGAACTACTCCCTAAATCAGTTAACTTTGAGGGTAATCCAATCCCAACCCCATTATCAATAAAGATGCTTAACCACATTTCCCAGACTAATGTGTGGATCAGAGTTATCCACCAGGTTTCACACTTCCCAAATGTTCTGACGCAGTTCTTGGCTCAAAATGCATGTTAAAATGAGTAACAGTGCTAATTTTGAGAGAAAATATCATCTGGGGAGTGGGCATAGGATAAATCAGGGCTTTGGCTCTGAGGTCAGAGACAGGACTCTGTCCTTGGGGCCAGGAAACTGCATTCCCTGCCCCCGCCCCAGGCCTGTAAGCAGGCTAATAGTAGTTTAGAGTGGCTAAGAGATCCAAAATGCTCTATGCTTTGGTTCATTATTAGTTACAATTTTCTTGCAGGTGGGCCTCTTGGCTTGTAAGATGAGTTAAAGGTCAATATGGCTGCCTCAGCACATTCCATGCTAACGAGCTCTGGTACTGTTTATCTTATCGGAGTCTCAGATGTGCCTGAGAAGTGAAGCTATGTTTATCTGAAAGCTACAGGTGTCTGTGCTGGGAATATTGTGATAGATAATTTGCTTCTGCCAAATATGTTACCAAGCACTGCTAGGCTATGCTGGGAAAGTCGTAGATGAATTCTAATTAACTCTTGCTCATGTCATACTGCCTCACTGCTATGCCTGGATAACATGTATGATATAAAACCCATCGTGCACTACAGCTCTGGGTTCAGAGAAGCTGTCTGATCCAACCACTGGGTACACCTGTGTGCTGTAAGTACTCAGTAAAGTCCTCTTGTAAGTAAACCTGGATCTGGCTTATCACTTTCTTGACACCTCTAAATCTTGGCAGCTTACGGCCAGGGCATACACCCCTTGTAGCCAGCATGGAGAGAACTGCACCAGCTACCTCTCCGCACTCGGAAAATGGAGCATGGAGATGGGGAAAAGGGGGTGTTCCTGGGGGAGGGGAAGAGACCAGGGCAGCTGCGATACAACATATCCTATGGCTGCCCCAGCCTCCTTCCCTTCCCCTCTGAGGCGCCACCTCTAGATGGGCAAAATTGCCTCTCTAGCAGAAATGCAGGGCAGCTGGAGAGCAGAGGCAAAGATAATCTCTGCTGTCTTCCTGAACTGCATTGGATACTTCCAAGTTCAGAGGCTACTGGCAATCCACATAGGATTATGCCCTAAAATACATATTCAAATATGCATTTAAAAACACATTTTCATGTGGATTAACAACAATGGCCATGGCCTGATGGAACACACTTATGACTGAAGAGATGCGAAAGTGACATGGACCAGAAACGGACTAATTAGACCATCCCCACATACCAGCCCCAGTAGATCTATCACCAGTCCTGTACACATGAATTGGGGGGTGGGGGCGGGGGGACATTATTACTGAGATGGCTGGAAGATGGCAGTAGCTCTCCATTCTGACAGCTGCTACGTTCTCCTGGTGGCTGCTACCTTTCCATTCCTGGCTGCCGTGTTTCCTTATGATAATTCACATGGCAATTTGATGAATAATGTACATTGCATGTAATCCTAAGGATATACAGTCTCCATGTGATTTTATCATGGCCACTGCAAGTAAACAGAAATGGTGATATCAATATTTTGGGATGGGAGTCTTGCACGGGACTAGTCTTGCACCACAGTCTTGCAGGGGAACTAGTCATTTTATGAGCAATGTGCACTGCATGTTATCCTAAGAAAACCCAGGGACTTGGGAAGATAGTAGGCAGTTATACATTGCAGAAAAATTCGGGGACCATGGAAAATATTGGCCCAAATGTATCCCTCCTGGCTGAGTAACAGGAATGGGTAAATGCTGAACCTGCAGCACCCTTATGCAGATCACCCTTCATTCAACTCAGGGTATACTTCTCCTTGATTCCTTAAAGAGATCACAACTGCTGTCACGAGAGTGCAGCATGTTGCTTCCTTGAATACATTTTCTTCGTTTTTCTCCTCCTCTGTTTGGAAATGGACAGGATTACTAATGGTCTCTCTATTATTTCCGCTGGGCATCTTTTATATTTCAGTAGGATATGTAAACGCAACTCCTCTAGTTTCACTGCTCTTAAAATTAAGAAAGAACTTATGGGGGAGGCCAGAGAATGGGGCTCCTCTGTTGCATTCTAAAACGGAAAGAGAAAAATCAAGATTTGTTTACACTCCTGCTAATTTTGAAGATACAGTTGCCATAACAACTCCTGTAATTCTTTTGACACCTTTAATTGCTATAAGCATTGACCAAAAATACAAGTAATTGTATGGAGGGATTCAATGTTCCAGTTGCCTTTGGTGTAGAATGGATCAGTTTTAAATGAGTGGAGATCACTTTTCTCATGTTCCCTTTGTTCCCCATCACAGTTTTATTCTAATTACCCCCAAGGAGCGTATGATTAGGGATGGCAGGAATTCCGCCATGGATTCCAGTAAGGCCGGATTCTTTTGAACCGTGGTGAAACGGCCTCCTGCCCCCCCCCCGCAGGATCCCCCGGGACGGCACTTACCAGTAGTGGCTCCAGCAGCTGGTCTCCTGGCTGGCCGTGGCCAGGCTACTGCGGCCGCCATTGGCATCCTTGCAGCTGTGATAGGCTATGTAAGTATTTACATAGCCTATCACAGCTAACCCCCCCCGCGCAAAAAACCCAGCGTACGCAAATGGCGGCGGCTACGGCAGCCGCCATTTGCGTTCCCTATTTTTCGCCGTTCTAACCTACGTAAATATTTACGTAGGCTATTACGGCGAAAAATAGAGAACGCAAATGGCGGCCGCCGTAGCCGCCGCCATTTGCGTACGCTGGGTTTTTGGAGGGTTTTTGGGGGGTTGCCGTGATAGGCTACATAAATACTTACGTAGCCTATCACAGCAGCCTGGCTGGACGCAAATGGCGGCTGCTATGGCGGCCACCATTTGCGTTCCCTATTTTTCGCCGTAATAGCCTACGTAAATATTTATGTAGGTTAGAACGGTGAAAAATAGGGAACGCAAATGGCGGCTGCTGTAGCCGCCACCATTGGCATACGCTGCTTTTTTGCGGGGGGGGTTAGCTTTTGTGTCCGCAGCAGCCTGTCCACAGCCGGAAATCCGGCTACGGACGGCCCTGGCTGGCTGCTCCGCGAAGCTGCCGCAGAGTGGAGCCAGCCAGGCAGGATTCCGGGGGGGGAGGACCAGATCGCCTCCCCCCGTCGAGGATTCCGGTGGGAGGGATGGAATGCCTCCCCCCCACCACGGAAAATTCCGCGAAAAGGTGAGTTTCGTACATCCCTACTTATGATAGTGTGTCTATATGCAGTCTCTTCCATTTAATCCTCACCAAAGCTCTGGAAGGTAGGTTAAGCTGAGAAGAAATGACCAGCCCAGGGTCACCTAGGGAGCTTTAGGGCTGAACAGGGATTTGAACCCAGGTCTCCCTGGACCTACAGATGTCAGAGAATTCTGCCACGGACTGAAATGGGATCGAATTCCCTTCAGTCCATGCCACGGAATCCTCTGTGGAACGGCACCACAAGGTCCTGCAGGGCCAGCAGTCATGCGGCTTTTTTTTTGCCGTCCGCAAAGAGTCGTGAAATTTTCGTAAATAAAAACACAGTGTAGTATATTCCAATAATAAATACCTAAGTTTTTTTAAAAAATGAATTGTGCTCCCCACCTTGTTTGTGGATGTTCTTTTTAAATTGAAATCCTCTGTCTCTGTTTACTTTCAGCCAAAACACTTCCTCTTCCTAGGGGCTTCCCAAAAGAAGGCTGTCTTAGGTGTGCCTGAGTGATAAACTCTTTGTTTAAAGCAACGCTGTTTTAAAGAAAGAAAAAACCTTTTAAAATTACCATGCCGGGACCGCTTTAAAACAGCACTTTAAAACAGCATTGCTTTAAACAAATTGTTTATTGCTCAGGCACACCTAAGACAGTCTTCTTTTGGGAAGCCCCTAGGAAGAGGAAGTATTTGGGGTGAGAGTAAACGGAGACGGAGGATTTCAATTAAAAAAAAAAAGTATTTACGAAAAATAACGAATCTTACGGAAGTTATGCAGACTCACGGAGACAGCTGGGCACTGGAATTATGGTTGTCAGTATGGATTTATCTTCATAATTTTCAGAGCAGAAAAAATAGAGGAGAATTCTGGGGGCTTGGAATGGCGGAACAGAGCACAGGCCACAAACTGCGGAAGTCAAGCGGCACGGAAGGTACACAATTCGTACATCCCTACCTGGACCTACACTGACACCCTAATGACTACTAAACACAGCACACTGGCACCCTGATGTAGAGATTAAAACCCAGTCTGCATGGCAGCCTATGAAAAATCAAACATGTAGCCTCTGTGTGACTGTAGTAGCAGCTATCAAAAGTGATCGCTACAGGTATCCAAAAACAGCTACTTTCCAGACCTCTCAGTAATTATGTCTACTGCCATTTGCTTGCTCAGTCATCCTCTACTGATGTCTGGCTTCTTCTAGCAGCAGAGATGAAGGGCATTCCCATAAGCTTCTAATCATAAAATGGTTGACTGACAATCTCCCATTCTGCCTCACTCACAGGTCTATTCAGGGAAGAGCCATAAAGCAGCAGCAGAGCACATGCTTTACAAGCAGAAGGGCCCAGTTTCAATCCCCAACATCTTTACGTAGGGTTGCGAAAGACTCCTATCTAAAATTCTGGATAACCACTACCAGTCAGTATAGGCAAAGTATATGGCAGCTGTCTATATCCCTTCACCACCACCACCCCGCCCCGGACCTGTGCAGAGGATTTAAGACTGTTAGGGATGTCAGAGAATTCCACGACGGATCTCGGTGAGGCCGAATGCCAGTGCATTCGGCCCCCCGAAATCCGTCGTGGAACGAAGCCACCACCCACCCAACCCACGAAAGGCGCGCGAAATGGAGCACTTACCTGCTCCTGTTGGTGCTGCTTTGCCAATGGCGGCCATCCTGCAGCCGCCATTCACTGCCTCCTCTTCATAGCCGTGATAGGCTACGTAAATACTTATGTAGCCTATCACGGGTAACGCAGGGATGCCATTTGCGTCCCTGTGGAGGCTGTGATAGGCTACGTAAGTATTTACGTAGTCTATCATGGCGGGGGGGGAACCCAACATACGCAAATGGTGGCGGCTACCGCCATTTGCGTACACTGGGGTTTTTTCCCCCCTGCAGTAATAGGCTACGTAAGTATTTACGTAGCCTATCACGGCAGGGGGGAAAAAACCCAGCGTACGCAAATGGCGGCAGCTACCACCATTTGCATACGCTGGGTTTTTTTTCCCCCTGCCGTGATAGGCTACGTAATTACTTACGTAGCCTATCACGGCTCAATACAGGGACGCAAATGGTGGTGGCTACGACAGCCGCCATTTGCATCCCTGCAGGGCTGCCCAGAGGCCGGATGTCCAGCTGCGGGCGGCTTGGCCACGGAGCGGAGCTGGCCGGGCAGGATTCTGGGGGGAGGGACGGAGCGCCTCCCCCCGTCGAGGATTCCAAGGGGAGTGACGGACTGCCTCCCCGCCACTGCAGATGCCCCTGCGCGGAGCCAGGTAAGGGATTCATACATCCCTAAGACTGTACTCCAGTGTATAACTCAGATAATGTCAGGAAACTTTTTTGGGTAGCCTTTAGGGATAGCGGAGAATTCCGCCATGGATCTCAGTGAGGCCAAATGCCAGTACATTCGGCCCCCCGAAATCCGTGGTGGAACAAATCCCCCCCGCCCACCACCTCGCAAAAGGTGCGCAAAATGGAGCACCTACCTGGTGCTGTTCACGCTGCTTTGCGAATGGCAGCCGCATCTGCGGCCACCATTCGCTTCACGATTTTTCCTGTAATAGGCTACGTAAATACTTACATAGCCTATCATGGCTAACACAGGGATGCTGTAGCCACCGCCATTTGCGTTCCCTTTTTTTTTTGCCGTGATAAGCTATGTAAATATTTACGTAGCCTATCACGGCAAAAAAGAGGGACACAAATGGCGGTGGCTACGGCGGCCGCAATTTGCATCCCTGCGCAGCCCAGCAGCAGCCGCAATTTGCATCCCTGCACAGCCCAGCAGCGGCCGGCTGTCGTTGTGGGCGGCCCCGGCTGGCGGCTCTGCAGAGTTGCCGTGGAGAGGAGCCAGCCGGCGAGGATTTCGGGGGGAGGGATGGAGTGCCTCCCCCCCACACACAGATGTCACGAAACGAAACAGGTAAGTCGTTTCGTACATCCCTAGTAGCCTTTGGGAATATTCTTTAACCACAAAAGAAGATACATTTTACTGTGACTTGTGTTTAATATTTCCATGGCAATCTCATTATGAATAACAGAACAGAAGTTAAAACCACATACTCGGATCCATAAGAGCAGCTATTTTGAGCTGCTGTTACTTTCTGCAAATTGCAAACAGAGAAGTAAAACACACTATAGGGACACTCTTGTATACTTGTAACACCCCTAATCTCACACCACGGATCAATGCTTGAGTGCCTGTTTCAAATTCCCCACTATTGCTGAGAACATGTCTCCAGTGGCTATATGTTATGCTTATTTACTGTGCAATTGTCTATGGCGCCCTTGCTTCTCAACAAATGTGTGTTAGTAACCTGAGCATAACAGGGGTGTTATGCTCAGGTTACTTACTCTTTTTTTTAAAGAGCATAACTCTTTAAAAAAAACTTAGAGCCTATATATTATCACAATGGATCCATTTGTATTTATGTGAGAATAACAGCCCAAACACAATCAGCAACAATTAACAAGTAGATAGATAGTAGCTTATTATAAGGAGGAACGGAAACAGTGCACTGGACACATGGGTCCATTCACATGCGTTTACATGCACGTGCACTTTCCAGTAAGATACAGCCATCCCCCTCTGAGCTCCCCTTCTCATATATAGCCAGCTGTATCGGTGCTGATTCCTCATGAGGTAATCCTAGATTGCAGAGATGTGTGAATAACACAAACAATTCCCTAGGTCTTTCCTTTCTCCTAGAGGAGTGCCAATTGCATGGGAAAGACATGCATGATTGTGCCTGTTCATGTGCTTGTAATATTTGCACATGCTCCTCCTATGGGCATTTATTTTGAGACAAATGGAAAAACCAAACTGAATGGCCCATATTTCGTTCAGTTTCCATTCCTCCCAAAAAAGTGGTGGAAAAGGTGGGGGCTCCCATTATGAATGGGTGGGGGGTTTACCTTTTCCAGTGGAGGTGGCAAGAGCTGTCTTTCATAGAATCATAGAATAGTAGGGTTAGAAGGGGCCCACAAGACCATCAAGTCCAACCCCCTGCTCAATGCAGGAATCTAAGTCAGAGCATCCCTGACAAGTGGCTGTCCAGCCTCGTCTTGAATGCCTCCAGTGTGGGAGAGCCCACCACCTCCCTAGGTAATTGGTTCCATTGTCATATTGCTCTAATGGTCAGGAAGTTTCTCCTGATGTTCAGCCGGAATCTGGCTTCCTGGAACTTGAGCCCGTTATTCCATATCTTTAATTCTGGGATATTTATTTATTTATTTATTTATTTATTTATTTCATTTCTATACCGCCCAATAGCCGAAGCTCTCTGGGCGGTTCACAAAAACTCTGGGCGGTTCAGGGATGATTGAGAAGAGATGCTGGCCTTCCTCTCTGTGACAACCTTTCAAGTACTTAAAGAGTGCTATCATATCTCCCCTCAATCTTCTCTTCTCAAGGCTAAACATGCCCAGTTCTTCCAGTCTTTCCTCATAGGGCTTTGTTTGCAGTCCCCTGATCATCTTGGTTGCCCTCCTCTCAACTCTCTCCAGTTTGTCTATATCCTTCTTAAAGTGTGGTGCCCAGAACTGGACACAGTACCCCAGATGAGGCCTAACAAGTGCTGAGTAGAGGGGAACCTTTGGTGCCTTCGTTTTTATACTATGTTTTTCCACCACTGAAAAACTGGCTTCTGGGCCACTCTTGGTAGTTACCATTTTGTTTTTACTAGAATGCCTGGACATTCTGAATACCAGTTGCTGAGAAACCACTTTTGAATGCCAGTTGCTGGAAAACAACAGTGGGAGAAGGCTGCTCAATTTGTGTCCTGTTCGTGGGCTTCACATGGGCATACAGTTGGCCACTGTGGGAAAGAGGATGCTGGACTACTAGGTAGGCCTTTGGTGTGATCCAGCAGGGCTCTTCTTATGTTCTTATAATATTCTGTCATGGGGGGGGCAGGGAAAACGCCCATCATTTTTTTCTGGCAGCTGCCATTGGGTTTCTCCCACAATACCCTGGAACAATGCAAGATCAGTGGGAAAAACAAAATGGCAGCTGCCAGGAATGGCTATTCCAATGACATTTTTAGAAGCTATTTGCAATTATCTCCACACACACACATACACGACAAAATTGGTATAGTGATTATGTATGTGAATATAAGCAAAACTCCGTCTCGTCACAATTCTCTAAATTCTATCACGAAGCTTATTCTGTCTCATGTCTGTATCGTATTGCAATCTTTGTTTTTCTTCTTTTTGCATGAAACCTCCTGCATATTTTCATACATATTTCCCCAAATGCATATTTCCCCAAATTGTGCACATCTTTGAAATGTATGCATTCCATTGATTAAAGCACGTTTTTGTGCATTTTTCAAAAGTATGAATTTTTCAAATGTATGTATGCTGATGTCAGGGTGGACACTGAGCCCATAGAATCCCAGAGTAGTTCTGATTCTGAGGAAGAGCAGTTGCTCCTGGGAGAGGAGTGCGCTCCTCTTTCCCAGGGCCAACAGCTGACGGAGATTCCTCCCACCAGCATTCCTAGCTTAGATAGCAGTCCAGGGAGTGACAGACTGCGGGAAGCAGACTTGATGGACGCACGATGCCGATGCAGAGAGCGGCGCCAAATGGAGGGCGCAGAAAGGAGGCATAGTGCCCGGTTGGTGCACAAACAATGGCTGCGCCCAGAGGATTCAAGGGAAAAGGGGACGGACTCTCCCTAGTCCTTAAGTTCAGGGGTCTGCCAGTAATTCCCTTTCAAACGGGGACCAACTGTTCCAACTTAGGGCATAGGTACTCTGCTGCTCATATCTAGTTGCTAATGGTAGAGTTGTTAAGTTGTAAAAGAGGAATAAAGCTTTGAAAAGAATCCATTTGTCTGTGTCTGGACTTGGCTACTGGATTAGACTGAGAGAGGCCTCCAAGGAGCCCTTGACAGCTGTCAAACACAGGGGGTGGTTTGCAAATCACATTGAAAGCTAGGAAACGTATGGATTCTGACTGCAGGCTGAAATCGAGTCTATGTTCAGTTCAGGAGATGTGAACTGGGTAAAATCAAAAATGAACTAGGGATGTACGAATCCCTTACCTGGTTCCAGTCCGGGCCTTCGGTGGTGTGGGGGAGGTGATCCGTCCCTCCCGCCGGAATCCTTCCTGGCCGCAGAGCCGCCAGCCGGGGCCGGCCACAGCTGGACTTCCAGCTGCTGCCGGGCTGCTGCGGCCGCCATTTGTATCCTTGCATTAAGCCGTGATAGGCTACGTAAGTATTTACGTAGCCTATCACGGCCTAATGCAGGCACGCAAATGGTAGCCACTACAACGGCCGCCATTTGTGGCCGCAGCATCCCGGCAGCTGCCGGAAGATGAGCTGGAGCCACTGCTGCCGCTGCTGCCACATCCGCATCCACCGCCGCATCCGCCGCCGCCGCATCTGCCGCCAGGTAGGTCCGTTCTGGGGGGGATTGCAGGGGGTGGCGGGGGGGAGGCCGTTCCACCACGGACTTCAGGGGGCCGGATTCTAAGAATCTGGCCTCGCTGGAGTCTGTGGCAGAATTCTCCAACATCCCTAAAATGAACTGAAACAAATTTCTCATACATCCCTAATTCTGATTTACCAGACAAAGGTAGCAAGAATTTGCAGCTGTCTCTGGTAAGGCAGGAAAACTGGAATATATGGTATCACAAGATCATACTGAAAAAGATAGAGCAGGCCATGTAGACAAAGATGAGGTAACAGATAACAACAAGAATGGGGAGAGCCAACTTTTAAACCATGCTAACAGAGAGAAGAGATTTTGGCTCCTCTGTGTTTATGCACTGAACAGCTTCTGCTAACTTTCTTTCTGTAACAAACAAGCAGTCTCAGGCACAGTGCCTTCCAAATGTACTAAATCCGTATCTGTAGATCTGTTCAGCCGAGAGCATTTAAGGTTGAAAGCTAAGGTTGGAAAGTTGAGAAATTGAAATTAAAGGATATATTTCCTTCAGGTTCTGCTGAATGTGGAAATGAAAGGGTGCTGGAGTGTGTCACTGAAAGGAACACTGGATGTAAGTAATATGAAGATGGGGAAAAAAAACTCTTACGAAGCGCCTTTAATCTCAATTGGCTATTGATTTATTTGGAAGATTTTTGTTGGTCTGGTGTGTGAGCATGTGTGGTCAGACAGAACATTAATGCTTAGACTTACACAGCTCAGGCCACAATATAGGATGGGGGAGAAATGCATTCTGCCAATGCATTCGGCCCCCCGAAATCGGCGGTGAAATTCTCCGCCGCCCCCCCGCCACCCCCCCCCCCGGGATGGGACTTACCTTTCATGAATGTCCCTCCCGGCAGCGGCTCCCGGCGGCGGTTCGTCGGGTCTTCATCAGGGGCGGGGGCGGCAGCCGGTCTTTCGACTGGCTGCTTCTGCCGCCATTACAAGTGCAGTAAAAAAAAACACAAAACCCCGTGATAGGCTACGTAACGATTAATGTAGCCTATCACGGCTAGATCTTCAAAGTCAGCCGTGATAGGCTACGTAAATCGTCACGTAGCCTATCACGGGTGACTTTGGAAATCTAGCCGTGATAGGCTACGTTAATCGTTATGTAGCCTATCACGGGGGTGGTTTTTTGTTTTGTTTTTTTCGCGGCCGGGTAGACGGGGCGCTTCTACCCGGCCTGAATTTCGCCGGCGAGGGATGGGGCGCCTCCCGCCCGGCCTGAATTTCGGCCGGGCGAGGTGGGGCGCTTCCCCCCCTCACATGAACTTCGGGGGGAGAAGCGAAGCACCTCCCCCACACCGCGAAGCAAGCTTCGAGGACAGGTAAGGGACTTTCGTCCATCCCTACCACAATACCTGACAAAGCACCCCTCGCAACATGAATACTACAATCAACGTCTGACGACTTCCTCCAAGTGCCTCCTCCGAGGGAGATTCAGAACGTGGCAACAAGGGAGAGGACAGGGCCTCCTTCAGGGTGGCAGCGGCATCCACTTCGCAGAATATCTTGACTAGCCAGTTCCCTCCCACCCTGCCTTCATCTTTTAAGTTATTGTATTTATTTCATTTCATATCTATACCGCCCAAAAGCCAAAGCTCTCTGGGCGGTTCAGATGCCAAGTCAAGATGCTATTATTAGAGTGCACATTTGGCCTTGGCAGTACCTAAGAACCTGTTTGGTTCTCTTATCAGGGGGTTATTTCTGGGTTCACTGCTTCTCTTCAATCTTGCCAACTTTATTCATAATGAGGATATGTATATTTATGATTATGTTTTATGATTACTATTATTTTATGACTGAATTACTGTTAGCTGTCTTGAAAGCCTGCAAGCTCTATTAAACTATATTCACCTACTGCATTCCTCTATGTTTGGTGGTGTGGCCTTCCATATTATTATTATTATTATTATTATTATCATCATCATCATTGTTGTCGTCATCATTATCATTATTATTACTACTATTATTATTGTGCCATCAGTGTTCATTGTACTTTACAGAGTACAAAAGGATAGTAAGTTTGACACAGCGGAAACAACAGAAGATGGGGAGGGAAGTTGAGGCAGGAGTAGACAGAGGAAGAAGATATGATTATTTCATTTACATGTACCTAAGCTTGGTTACAAACTTAGTTGCAGAAGGGCATGAAAACTTGGGGATTGAGCCAAAGGCGTCACTGAAAAGGTGAGTTTTGATGACAGATTTGCAGGTAAGAGGGTTGGCAACAGGCAACTGTCCTGGAAGGCAGTTCCAAGCATATGGGGCAGTAAGGGAGAAAGGATGGAGTTGTGTGAGGGAGAAAACCTACAGGCTGAAAGTGGTGGAGCTGGATGAGTGAAGGTCATGAGCAGGGATGTGTCAGGATATATGAGCAGAGAGGTAAACTGACCAAGGCCATGGTGTGCTTTTTGTGTTTGCCACTGCTACTGTCATGACCCAGAGTTCCAGAGGAGAAGCCTCTGATACAGACCTCTCAACTAAGAAGAGGATGTGGCCACAGAAGCACCCATTTTCTCACCTCAGGGCCCTTGGCTTCAGAACAGCCCTTGGAACCAGCTCCCTCCTTCTAGAGGAGGTCACATTGCCATCCTCAGTTTCTGAGAACTTCTGCTTCTGAAGCTGCCGCCACACCGCAGTCACCTCCATGCCATTGAAGTCAAAGGCTTGAAAAGCAAGCATGGCCCCTTTAATGGAGAAGACCTTACACAATGCCTGGGAGGAGCAAACAACCTCTAGGAAGCCCAAGTCCTATTAAGAATCAGTCTGAGTTTGCCAGTTATTGGAGCAACATCTAAGCTGAGCTGGTCTGGCTTCCAGCCCAGGCCTCTTTGTTGTGCTATCCACTCCTTGATTTCTCTAACTGGTATCTGACCTTGGCTTTGTCTGGCCTTGCCTCTGGACTCTGCCCGATGTTAACCATTCTGGAACTTGACCTTTGCTGTGCCTTACTTTGCCTATTGGAGCTTAACCCTTGTTTGTATCCCTTGATTGTATCCCTGAGAACCTAGGCGAAGCACTACCCTCCACTGAGCTAACCCTCATACACAGCAGGACCCATGGCTTGAAACAGTTCAGCTACTTGGGCAACACATTCCAAACTGGAACTGAGAAGGAACATTCTCTTAAAGGTCTGGTTCATTGTCTGGGGGTACTCCTGGATCCATCCTTGTTGCTGGAGGTTCAAGTGACCACAGAAGCTCAGAGAGCCTTCAACCAGCTTCAGCTGGTACGCCAGCTTTGGCCTCTCCTGGATAGGGATAGCTTGGTTATAGTGTTACAGGCACTAGTAACCTCAAGACTGGATTGCTGCAACATGTTCTATGTGGGGCTGCCCTTAAGGTTGGTCCAGAAGCTGCAGCTAGTGCAGAATGCAGCAGCTCGACTGTTGCTGGGAGCTGCCCCTTTTCAGTATGTAACATCTCTACTGAGGGAACTGCACTGGCTGTCTATTTGCTACCAGGCCAGGTTTAATGTGTCATGTATAAAGCCCTAATCCATTTGGGATCAGGATATTTCAGAGAGCACCTTCTCCCTTGCCAGCCTGCCTGGTCACTGAGGACATCAGATGGGGCACTCCTGGTAGTTCTGTATGGACCATTTGGAGTCCACTCAGAGTAGAGCCTTCAGTGTATTGTATCCTTCTCTGTGGAACTCCCTACCAGTTGATGTCAGGTAGATGCCAACATTGTTTGGTTTTCAGTGCCTGATGAAAAGATTTTTATTTAAACAAGCCATCCCTGAATAACTAGCCACAGTTTTATTGGAACAATTTTCTTTTAAAGATTTAATTCTGTATTTCAATGATTATTATTTTTCTCCCCATTTGATTGTTCATTGTTTGGATATTTTATTGGGTGTCGAGAAGTATATAATTTCTGTAAATAAAATAAACACCAAAGAGAACCTCCTACAGCCCTCAAGTGACAGGTCTGGCTGTAGGCATGGATGCCTCAATAGCTGGGCTCAGAAAACAAGCACTCTTGCTTCCCATGCCTACAGGAATTAAATCTCACTATCATCACATTCCATTTTATTTAAGAAATGCTTCAAAAACCAATTTTTCCCCTCTAAATCCCATAAACATTGTTCTGGCTTTGCAAGCTGCCAAGCTCGATCTTATCATAGGCAGCAAGCTTGTTTTCTTTAGTTTTTCATATAAGCAATTCGGCAGAGGCAGGTGTCCCATTCCTTTTCCTTATCGGTTGTTATTTATACAGCACCGCTGGGAGCCAAGGCTCCTATCTCATATAAGACTCCCTTCTAGTTCCTTCCTGCACCTTTTCACTGCAGTACTTTTTTTTTTTTTTTTTTGAAGGAAGGAAAGAACTGGATTGGTGTGCAAATGATGTTTATCTATAGAGATTTCCTGGGCCTCCATGGAGCAGCACAATGGAAGCTTAGCCCCCATTAACGATCCTTGCTGTTGGGTTCAACATACACAGAGGTAACCCATCATTTTGTCCCCATTGGTAAAGCTTTCCACCGACTATCTCTGAATCTCAAAATGAACCAAAATGTGAGTACTGTTCCCACACAGGTGGAAGTGGTGCTCATTATGCTTAGAAAAAAACCCTTCCAAATGGATATTAAAAGAAGAAGAAAAATATGGTACATGGGACCTACATTTCTTTTGCTGCTACTCCTTGATTTCTATGTTCAAGGATTTTTTTTTTTTAACTTTATGACTTATCTCCTCTTCCAACCCCCACTTAGGCAAAGGATCCCAAAAGGATGCAACTATTTCTCGCTGCTGCTCTGACAGGGCCTGATTCAAACACTTTTCTGCGGCTCTAGCATCTTCCCACCTTTTGTACCTGTTCCACTGCCACTTAACAACTTTTCCCTCCTGAGCATCTGCTGCTGGACTAGGTGTTGGCATCCACTCAAAGCAAATGCTGCCACCTGCCACATCCTGTAGCTGCTTCAAAGCTGCTGTCTTCACTTATGCCTTCCCAAAATAGTTATCCAATGAGGACAGAAGCAAGGATGTCCAAGATCTGACATTCCCCTCAGATCCATTGTGTGGGACAGGTATCATTGGAACCAAGAACTGTCTTAAAGGATCTGACCAAAGTACATCTAATCCACCGAAGTTTCCAACAACAACCAGTCTATGGAACTCACAAGCAGGAAGTGGAAGTTATTGCTTTCTCCTATTCTTTATCTCCTGTTCTTTGTCCCCTGTACAGGTGTTCAGGATATACTTTATCTGCACATGGATGTTCTATTTAGTTCTAATGGCTAATCGCTACTGACGAATCCATCCTCCATGGAGAATTGGAGACCCTCAAGAAGTTGTTGGGCTCCAGCTCCCACCGGCTCCAGCCAGCATAGCCAATGGTCAGGAATGATGGCAATTGCAATCCAACATCAGCTGGAGGACTACTGTAGTACTGAATTCCATTAGTTGGTTAATTTTATGCATTAAAAAAAAATCCCACCCTTGATTTTTCTACTGCTAGGACACAGAAATTATATAATTATACATTGTATGAAGTATAGACAGAGGAATCACGCTGTATGATTTTTATTTTTATTTTACTTTTCTGAATCTCCTATAAATCAAGTTTATTGGGTAATCTTAAATATTTAGAAAAAAGAGGAACAAAGCACTGTCCACTTTGTGCAACTCTATATATGCCCCATCTCCAGAGTGCTACTGGCAGATGCCATTTTTTTTCTCCCCCATACCCCTGCAAGGGATGCTAGGTCATCACACGGCATCACTTGTAGGGCTCTTAAGACAGAAAAAATTATGGATGCCAGTTGGTGGCTACCAGAAGCTCCAGAAGTGAGTGGTGAGTTCTTCCCTCAGCCAAATTTCACCCACCCTTGGAAAATCAGCTGAAATATTCTCCTGGTTTTGCTGTCCACAAACAAGTGAAACGGGAGTAGCTTGGCCCTAGTTTTTTGGGAACTGTGTATGGATGTCTTTGAAGACGGTTCGTTCAGAACGCAACTGTAAGACTAGAAGACTGTTAACTTGGACTGGGTGTCATGAGCATATCATACCAGTGCTTTGCCATCTTTGCCAGCTCCCGGCTAGGGTTGGCGGAGAATTTCTCCCCGAAACTTCGGGGGGCCGAGCCAGGGATGGCGGAGAATTTTTCCCCGAAACTTCGGGGGGCCGAGCGCCAACGTGTTCGGCCCCCCGAACAAGTTTCGGGGAGAAATTCTCCGCACCCCCCCGCCCCCCGCACCCCCCCCCCTGGGACAGGACTTACCTTTCCCGAATGTCCCTCCTGGCGGCGGGTCCTGGCGGCGGTTCGTCGGGTCTTCGTCAGGGGCGGGGGTGGCAGCCGATCTTTCGACTGGCTGCCGCCACCGCCATTCCAATAAAACTAAAAAAAAACAAACGCCCCCGTGATAGGCTACGTGACAATTAACATAGCCTATCACAGCTAGATTTGCAAAGTCAGCCGTGATAGGCTACGTTAATCGTCACGTAGCCTATCACGGGGGCGTTTTTTTTTTTAACTTTTTATTTCGCGGCCGGGCGAGGCGAGGTGCCTCCTCCCCGGCCTGAATTTCGGCCGGGCAAGGCGGGAAGCCTCCCCCCCGGCCTGAATTTCGGCCGGGCGAGGCGGGAAGCCTCCCCCCCTGGCCTGAACTTCGGGGGGAGAGCAGCGAAGCGCCTCCCCCCCACCGCGAAAAGCTGCGAGACCAGGTAAGTGACTTTCGTGAACTCCTACTCCCGGCCTGTTTCCAAGCCCAATTGAAAGTACAGCTTTTGACCTTTAAAGCCCTTCATGGCTTGGGACCAGGGAACAAAAAGGATCACCCCTTTCCACTTGAATCTACCTGGATGTCAAGATTTTCTTCTCAAACCTATCTTTGTGTGTCCCCTCCCTAAGTGAGGGGCAACTGGGGAAAGGGCCCTCTCAGTGGTGGCACCCAAGCTATGCAATGGCCCCTCCAGAAAGGTTAAACAGGAGAAGACCATTTTAATTTTCCCAGGCCTCTTAATATGTTCCTTGTCTAATCAGTTTTATCTTTGCCACAGGTTTAGTGATTTTTATTGCTCTGCTTTTACTTGGTTTGATTTTGATTGCTATTTTGATTGATAGATACATACATACATACATAGATTTGTTCATCACCCCTGGAAGCAACAGTGCTGAAGGGTGCAATATAAATGCATTGAACAATGGGATAAATAAATTATCTATGTATCAGTATAAGAGGGAACATTCTTAAAAATTGGAAGGTATCTTAGCGGTGTAATAATAGCACTGGCCTGGTTGCTGAAGGGGTGTTTTATCTAAAAAAGAGAAATACTGGTACTATACAGATTTGGTTATGTTTTATTGTTGTGTGTTTTTAATTATTAAAATATATCACTATCCCCTATGGAATTCCCTAGGGAAAGGGGCATTTGAGGATCTCTCTCTGGAAGGTTCCACAAACACACAATATTACCGTCTCCTCCCTCCTTCTCAGCTTTCAAATAACACATATCTTGCTCTCATCAGCAAAGCAATTCAGGAGAAGGAGGCCAACAAACAGACATACAGTGTTCCAGAGAGTAGAATTTTTTAGCTGTGTTCCAGGGAACCCTGGGGTTCCTCAGAAGCTTCTAAAGGTCTCTGTCCTGTTCCTGCCACCCCACCATGTGGCTCAAATTGTGCCTTACCAGGAGCTGGCCATTGAATCAAAGGGGCACTGACCAACAAAAGAGCTGCAACAAGATTAAAGGTTGCTTCAGCACTGGCTGGCTAGGCTTTAAATGAGCAGCTTTGTAGTTGGTGTATCCACTTCACCTCTTGCTGGCCTGTCATCAGGGTCCTAATTCAGAGTACATGAGGACCCAGGAATGCTCCTCATGAGTAGGGTCAGGGAGAGTTTACCTTATGCTTCCAGATGGGCACTTAGCCCCCAGCTATGGGCTTCCATTTGGACATGCTGCTGCCTCTGCTCCTTGGAGTGATCATGTTGAATCCAGGGTGAGGTTATGAGAACAGTAAGAGTGTATCAGTTCCTCCAAAACCACAGCCTTCCCAACCAAGGTATCTCCCCAAGTGATTATCTCAGGAGGGTTATTGTCTCCTGCTGACTCACCTCCTCTTCCTTTGAGGTTTTGTGCAATTTAGGGCTGCTTTTCCTTCAAGGTTTGTGCAATTTAGGGCTGGATACCACCAGGCAGATGGTAGGACCCAACAGGCCCAGTCAAAACATCAGTAGTGTTGGGCAATTGTCATTGTAAAACTGCAGTATGTTCACCATCGTTTATCTTCCCCAGGAATGTGCAGCTGCAGGGGAGTTTGGGGTGTGCTTGAGTGCACACTCTCAGTTCACAAGGGATGATGATGAGGTTTGTTTATTTATTTATTTTTCATTGTATTTATACCCTTCATAAAAAAAATCCCAGGGCCCCAAATCCTCTGCAGGATATTGGGTTTCCATGGCAGATATTCAGAAGTGTTATCTGGCATATGACTCAATGTGAAAATGGTTCACTGCAGCTGTTTTAATTTTATTATGTATTTTTTTATTTTGATAATTTATATCCCACCTTTCTACATCCGAATATATTCAAGACAGCTTACACCATCAAAAATGCAATAGTCAATAACAACAGCATAATCTTTTTTAAATTAAAAAATAGTACAAAAACAACCAAATAAAATAGCAAATTGGAAGCAGCAATGGGCTAAACATACATTAAAAGAGACCCCATCTTGAAAATACCCACTGGAATAAAGCTTTTTCAGAGCCCCCCTAAAAGTGGGAAATGAAAGGGCAAGGTATACCCCTCCTGGAAGGCCATCCAGAAAGGCCACAGAAGTAGAGCAAAGTTGCTTTATAAATTCAAAATTCATATGTAGGTATAGGGAGGGGGAATTCCTAACACAAGAAAGGTTAAAAAGCACTGGTTCTATAACCATGTACCCTCTGATCAAACTCATTTGAACTCAGCACTTCCAAGTCTTCCCATTTCTTCTTCCAGAGAAGATTTCCAGATCTCAGTCCATTTTACTGTTTGATTCTCTTCTATGTTACCCGTAAGACTGTGGGAGTAGAATCACACTCAGTGTTCTAGATGAGGTTAAACCACATACATCACAGCAGTATAATACTTTCAGTGTTTTCTATTCCACTTTCCCCCTAGCCAGACAATTTTTTATCCAACATTGCACATTCCATGAAGGTTTGCACAGAGCTGTCCACTGCTACATTTTCAGTGTCAGCCATGTCAGAATATCTGAGAGACAAACAAAAATAGGGTACACTGGGGAAAGAAGACAGAAAAACATCTTCAATGTGACACCAGCATTGTGGGATGAAGAACCAGACAGAGAAAGTAATCCCTTGCACCAGTCTGTCCTCTTCGTGTATGCCCATCACATCCAGTAACATTAATATGAGAGCCAATATATTATCCTGCAGATGTCAGTAATTCTGAACAAGGTAGCAGAAGAGGACAGAAACTGGAGTTCTGAGTCTAAATAGCAAGAAGGAAGCTTCCTCATTTGTAAGCTACTTTTGGCTACTCAGTTCTTGCAATATTCCCATCATACTTAAGCACAATTTACTGAGGAGGAGGAGGAGATGTAGCATAGTGAATGTACATTTTGAAGTTACACATATCTTTGCAGGAAAGATGTACAAATAATTGCTTTGGATGGAACACCAGAAACATGAAAAGAGTCAGGTTCATATCCTTTGTCATGCCTGAGGCCAACTTGACTTACCAAATTAGTGCATGGCTAAGGTGAGATTAGAAACCAGTTCACCAATACCCAATGCCAATGCTATGTTCTTTGAGCAAAATCTATAACAATGCCTTACTCCTAACAAGCAGAAACTGCAGTTATTAAAATTCTGAGTGTGCTCCCAGCTTTCTCTCTCTCCCTCTCTCATACATTTTCATTTGCATGAAAACAAAACTGGTTCTTATGTTACCTTATCAGTGTTGATGCCACTTCTGCATCACTGCTCTGGAAATATATGCTAAGAGAGGCCATGTAAGAAGCCTACATGACATGGTTACTTGCCAGCTCAATGCCGCAGGACCTTGGGAAAGGACAGCACCACCAGAGTAACCAACCACCCTCATATGGGAGGAATATGGGAGGAATTACTTCATTATGTCTTCCCCTGGGCTTTAATTGAAGTTCAGGAAGCAAGGTGGCTACAGGATGCCAGAGAGATGATTGTACAATGAAAGACGGGACACTCACGCACACTCCTTGGCCACCTCATACATAAGGTAAGCACAAGAAACCCAAACCCAACCCATGAGAATTTCTCAAAAATGTTCTTCTCCTTTGAATTTCTTTTCAAAAGCTATTCATTTTCTATCAGATTGAATAAGAATGCTCAAAAAAAATGGGGAAGAAATTTTTGGCACAGCACTAATCCAAATGCACTGAAAGGGTTTGATACACATTTTAGAAAATAAATACATAAAAAAAATGCTCCCATTTTTACAGATGGTGAACTGAGGCTGAGGGTGAATTTGGAAGTTGCAAGCAGATTACATTAATTGGCTGAATCCAGACCTGCTCATAACTAGAGAAGATCCACTGAAAGCAACAAAATGTTAAGTTAATCATGACTACTACATTTATAGGCGACATGTATACATGACTTACGCTGCACTCCTATCCCCACATACCTGGGAATAAGCCCCACTGAACTCAATGGGACTCACTTCTGAGTAGATATGTATAGGATTGTGCTGTTAGTAGCTTTCATTCACTAAAGACAAGTCTCAAGCTTAATGAACTCAATTAGCAAAAGGCCCTCACATTTTTTTAAAAAAAATCTTTTTGCAATTAATATTAGTATGAACCATGCAAACTTAAAAGAAAGAGCACTCTTCAGCAAATACAGTTGATTAATCAAGAAAATCATGTCAACAAGAACATCGCTATCCAGCCAGAATTCATTAACAAGCTTCCCTGTGATGTTTCACATAGAGGAAATCTGTCCCTTCCCATAAGCATCTTTCTTTTTTCCCATGAAAGAACAGCAAGGGAGATGGGGAAAGGGGAGAGAGATTCTTGCCCACAGAGTGGGATGCAGCAACATCAGTCTTTAAACCTCCAAAATTAATACTTCCTAGAGCTCCGGCATAAGCCAAATGGCAGGAGCTACAGACATCAAACGCAGGTGGCTGAACAGCATAACCGATGAACCCCTATGGTCAAAGTCAGTTGCCTCGAATTAAATATTAACATGAACTCCCACTTAAAGGAAAGAGACAAACCTGTATCTAATCAAACCCTGTCCACTAACCTCCTTTCCCCTGACAACAGTTGGTCAAGAGGAAAATGAGGCAGGTTCAGAGGTGGGCTCTTCTCAGGTTCTTCTGCTCTGCTTAGCAGGCCTGCTCAGTCATGAGTGCGCATAATCAGGCAGCAAGACATAGGCCGTGAGCCTCTTGCTCCCATACATTGACAGAATGGCAAAGGCCGGCAACATATTTGATGAGCTTTCACTATGTAACAGTAAATCTGATCTTCCCCAAAGGATCCCTGGGGAGCTGTTTACCAGCACATGAAGCAAATATAGTTTATCCCCACAAGTATTGCTCAAGGCAAAGAACATTGATTGTGGGAATCATTTGCAGATTCTGCCACAGGTAGAGCTGAACATCGGAAGCTGCCACGGTTATCCCTGTTCTCCCCAATTTTACCTTCAAAACGACTCTGTGAAGTAGACTGGCAGGCCTAAGGTTTCCCAGCAAGCTTTGTGGCCAAGTGCGGATTTGAAGCTGGGTTTCCCAGTCCTAGTCTGACACTCTTAACTACTACACCACACTGCCCCTTATACCAAATTAGACAACTTGTCAGGCCTAGCCCCAGAGCCACTGTGAGCACTATGGTTTTGGAATCAGAAAATGATACAGGCTCAGATGACTTAGAACCCAGTTCTATTGTGGGAAGCTCATGGCTTGAGAACATAGCTCTGCCTGGCCTCCCATCTGCTTGCAGGCTGAAGGAGAAGAACAGCTGCCTATGCTGTGATCACATGAAGGAGCAAATTCTATCAGTAGTAATGAGGTATTAGTAGCTGTAGGCCCAATATTTCAGAAGAATAAGCATATTTCGTGCGTGCCAACACAATCAGAACTTCTATCTTCAAGCATTTAATGAAATATCCTTCTAAAATCAAATAAAAAATACAAGAATTTCAAAGATTATTACACACACTTCTTCAGTCCTCCAATTGTGGCCATGCAAGTAGGGATGGCACAGGTCCCTGAATCCGTCTGGGAATCCAATGGAACCTGCCCTGCCCACACCCCCGAATCCCACTCGCTGAGCCCCAGCCCCCGCTCGCCCCCTGCCTGCACTCACCCCGGCGGCCTCGTCAAGCTCCGCAGTAGCCATTTTTTGAAAAATAAAATGGCAATCACAAAAATGCACATATTTGCAAATGCACATATTTGTGTATTGCAAAAATGTGCATTTTGTGCGCGCGCATGTTTGTGCACGTGCGAAAATGTGCATTTTCGCAAACGCACATACTCATGCACATGCAAATGTGTGTATTTTCACAGATGCACATATTCACACATATGCAAATATGTGTATTTGAGGAAATTTGAATTTTGCACACGTGCAAAATGCACATTTTCATGCACATGCAAATATGCACATTTTTGTGACTGACATTTCATTTTTCAAAAAATGGTGGCTGCAGAGCTCAGCAAGGTTGCCAGGGTGAGTGAGGGCTGCTCACTGAGCACAGGAGGGTCTTGAGCACGGTCTGGGGACTGGCGAGTGGTGGCAAGGGATGGGCGGGTGACCAGAGAACCCAGATGGGGGTGGGTTTGCACATTCCTACATGCAAGGTTTTCCAATACAGGTTTTGCGGAATACTGAAATATCTAGCACTCCCATATCCTGACCATGTTCCATAGAAAGAAGCCATCGTGAAGGGACTGGACTACAGGAACCAGGCATCAGGAAAGTATATTAGCATTTATTGCCTCTCTATCCAACTGAGTCTTTCCATAAAAGATAAGTTCTCCCTGACACCAGCCTCAACCTTTTTTGCTGAGTGTATCAAAATGTCTTGGGTTATCAAACTGGTGCCTAACGGAAGCCAGCAATATCTAATGATGTGGGGTCCATCTGAGCACTCTGCTCAGGCCCTACTGCCAAACTGTCCATGCCAAGACCATTTGCCCTCAGAAAGGCCCTACCACAGCTGATGCATCTCAATGAAGTCCTGGCTTGCTGCCTGCAGAGGTTTCCCTGGTAACAGTGTTCCAGCTGAGCAGGATATTGATTACCCCAAGAAATGGGTTGCCACCTGGAGAAAGATTTAAGGAATGTGAAAGTGGAAGCAGGGGACCAAGGAAGAGGTTAAGAGGTGAAAGGGAGGAATTCATCTCTGAGTCAGTGGGCAGGATGTAAAGAGGAAATATGCTCTCAGCATGAGTTGCTGTGGAGAAGGAGGCCCCAAGAACAAGCCACACATTTGTCCAGCACACTTCCAGTTATTTGCACTGATATTTGGAAGAGACAAACCAGCTTTCTAGCCTTATCATTATTATTATTATTATTATATTTATTTATATCCTGTTCCCAATACTAGGACAGAAGGTGGCCTTACAACATTAAACCTGCTACAATTAAAACCTATACACAGAAATATAAATACAACTGTATAAAAGTTAAAAATATAAGTAAATCATCAATATTAAAATTGTAAAAATATTAAAACATTAAAAGACAACCAGAACAACAAAAATGGTATCCATACGTCGCATTTTCCCAGGTCCAGACTAGTTATCCCCAAAGGCCTTCTGGAACAAAAAAGTTTTTGCATGCCTACGAAAACATATCAAGAAGGGTGCCACTCTCGCCTCCCTGGGAAGGGAGTTCCAGAGCCTTGGGGCAGCCACCGAGAAGGCCCTCTCCCGCATTCCCACCAGGCGTGCTCATAGACTCATAGACTCATAGAATAGTAGGGTTGGAAGGGGCCTACAAGGCCATCGAGTCCAACCCCCTGCTCAATGCAGGACTCCAAGTCAGAGCATCCCTGACAGGTGGCTGTCCAGCCTCGTCTTGAAGGCCTCCAGTGTGGGAGAGCCCACCACCTCCCCAGGTAATTGGTTCCATGGTTGTATTGCTCTAACAGTCAGGAAGCTTTTCCTGATGTTCAGCCGGAATCTGGCTTCCTGTCACTTGAGCCCATGATTCCGTGTCCTGCACTCTGGGATGATCGAGAAGAGATCCTGGCCTTCCTCTCTGTGACAACCTTTCAAGTAGAATCATAGAATCATAGAATAGTAGGGTTGGAAGGGGCCTACAAGGCCATCGAGTCCAACCCCCTGCTCAATGCAGGAATCCAAGTCAGAGCATCCCTGACAAATGGCTGTCCAGCCTCGTCTTAAAGGCCTCCAGTGTGGGAGAGCCCACCACCTCCCCAGGTAATTGGTTCCATTGCCGTATTGCTCTGACACTCAGGAAGTTTTTCCTGATGTTCAACCGGAATCTGGCTTCCTGTAACTTGAGCCCATTATTCCGTGTCCTGCACTCTGGGATGATCAAGAAGAGATCCTGGCCTTCTTCTCTGTGACAACCTTTCAAGTACTTGAAGAGTGCTATCATATCTCCCCTCAGTCTTCTCTTCTCAAGGCTAAACATGCCCAGTTCTTTCAGTCTCTCTTCATAGGGCTTTGTTTCCAGTCCCCTGATCATCTTTGTTGCCCTCCTTTGAACCCTCTCCAGCTTGTCTGCATTCTTCTTAAAGTGTGGTGCCCAGAACTGGACACAGTACTCCAGATGAGGCCTAACCAGTGCTGAGTAGAGGGGAACTAGTACTTCCCGGGATTTGGAAGCGATGCTTCTATTAATGCAGCCCAAAATAGCATTTGCCTTTTTTGCAGCCACATCACATTGTTGGCTCATATTCAGCTTGTGATCGACGACAATTCCAAGATCCTTCTCGCTCGTAGTGTGGTTGAGCCACGTATCCCCCATCTTGTAACTGTGCATTTGGTTTCTTTTTCCTAGGTGCAGAACTTGGCATTTGTCCCTATTAAATGCCATTCTGTTGTTTTCTGCCCAGCACTCCAGTCTATCCAGATCACTTTGAATTTTGTTTCTGTCTTCCAAAGTATTAGCTATCCCTCCCAATTTTGTGTCATCTGCAAATTTGATCAGCATTCCCTGCACCTCCTCCTCCAAGTCATTAATAAAAATGTTGAAGAGCACTGGGCCCAGGACTGAGCCCTGCGGTACCCCACTCGTTACCTCTCCCCAGCTTGAGAAGGTCCCATTGATAAGCACTCTTTGAGTCCGATCCTGTAGCCAACTGTGGATCCACATGATCGTTGTTTCATCTAGCCCACTTCGAGCAAGTTTGCTCATCAGGATATCATGGGGCACTTTGTCGAAAGCTTTGCTGAAGTCGAGGTATATGATGTCTACAGCATTCCCACGGTCTACAAGGGAGGTGACTTGATCAAAAAATGAGATCAGATTTGTCTGGCAGGACTTGTTTTTGACAAATCCATGTTGGCTTCGAGTAATCACGGCATTGTTGTCAAGGTGCTTCCAGATGGATTGCTTTATGATCTGCTCCAGAATTTTCCCAGGGATTGATGTCAGACTGACTGGTCTGTAGTTCCCAGGTTCCTCCTTTTTACCCTTTTTGAAGATAGGGACAACGTTAGCCCTCCTCCAGTCATCTGGCACTTCCCCGGTCCTCCATGATTTCTCAAAGAGAATAGACAGCGGTTCTGAGAGTTCTTCTGCCAGTTCCTTTATTACTCTAGGATGCAGTTCATCTGGCCCTGGAGATTTGAACTCATTCAAAGTAATGAGGTGTTCCTTGACCATATGCCTGTCGATCTCAAGCTGCAATCCTGCCCCTTCAGCCTGTACTTCGCCTTTGCCAGGGGGGTCATAGACCCTCTTTTGGGAGAAGACTGAGCCAAAGTAGGAATTGAGCACCTCTGCCTTTTCTTTGTCATCTGTTATCATTTTGCCATCCTTATTTAATAGCTGAACAACCATTTCTTTCCTCTGCCTTTTACTATGCACGTAGCTGAAGAAAGCCTTTTTGTTGTTTTTAGCATCCCTCGCTAACCTCACCTCGTTCTCCGCTTTAGCCTTCCTGACGCCATCCCTGCAATTCTGTGCTACCTGCCTGTACTCTTCCTTTGTTACTTGGCCTTCTTTCCACTTCCTATATGTGTCCTTTTTTGTTTTCAGGTCATCCCTAAGCTTTTTGTGAAGCCACATTGGCTTCTTCTGTTGTCTTCCACCTTTTCTTCTTGTTGGAATTGTTTGTGATTGTGCCTTGAGAATTTCCTTTTTTAAAAGTTCCCACCCATCTTGGACTCCTTTTCTCGCTAGCATTGTTTGCCATGGGACCTTACTGATCATTGTTCTGAGTTTATGAAAATCAGCTTTCCTAAAATCCAGGGTACGCGTTTGAGTACACTCGGCTTTTGCTTCCCTTAGAACCAAGAACTCAAGTACAACATGGTCGCTTTCCCCCAGAGTTCCTGTAACTGCTACTTTATCCACTAAGTCATCTCTGTTGGTTAGGATCAAGTCAAGGATAGCCGATCCTCTAGTTCCTTCCTCTACTTTCTGTAGGAGGAAGTTATCCGCCACACAAGTCAGGAATTTCCTGGAGGGGCCATGTTTTGCAGAATTTGTCTCCCAACAAATATCGGGGAAATTGAAGTCCCCCATTACTACTACATCATGCTTCCTTAAAACATTGGCTATTTGCTTTTCAAAAGTTTCATCCTTGGCTTCTCCTTGATTGGGTGGCCGGTAGTAGACTCCGACCACCAGGTTCCTTTTATTCTTTGCTCCATTTATTTCAACCCAGATGCTCTCGATGGGGCTACCAAGCTCCTCCTCCTGTATTTCTGTGCAGAGATATGTATTTTTCACATACAGTGCAACCCCGCCTCCCTTTCTGTTCCTCCTGTTCTTTTTGAACAAGTTATATCCTTCAACTGCTGTATTCCAGTCATGAGAGTCATCCCACCAAGTCTCAGTTATACCTATCAAGTCATAATTTCCCTCCTGTATTAAGAGTTCAAGTTCGTTCTGTTTGTTTCCCATACTCTGGGCATTAGTATATAGACATCGAAGACCATGTGCTTCATAGTCTGGCTTTCTTCCTACATGTGTCTGAAGACTATTATTGGGCGCTATCAGCGCTGTTCTCTCCATTGCAGTGCATGCGCCTACGTCCATTGTTACCCCCAACATTACATCTCCCTTCCCCATAGGATTCAGTTTAAAGCCCTCCTGATGAAGTTCTTCATGCTGTGGCCAAACACATTCTTCCCAGCCTTTGTGAGGTGCAACCCATCCCTAGCCAACAGTCCATCTTCCAGGAAGTATAGCCCGTGGTCCCAGAATCCAAATCTCTCTCGTCGGCACCACCTTCGTAGCCAGTCATTCACCCGGAGTATTTTTCGTTCCCTTTCTATCCCTCTTCTAACTACTGGAAGGATGGATGAGAAAACTATCTGGGCCCCAAAGTTCTTGAGTTTCCTTCCCAAAGCTTCAAAGTCTGACGTGATCTCTTCGTAGCTCCGCTTGGCGGTATCATTTGTTCCCACATGGATGAGAAGAAAGGGATACCTGTCAGTGGGCTTTATGAGTGCAGGCAACCTTTCAGTCACGTCTCTAATCTGTCCTCCCGGGAGACAACATACCTGGCGAGTCCACGGGTCTTCGCGACATACTTGGGTCTCGATCCCACGCAGCAAGGAGTCTCCCACTACTACCACTCTTCTCTTCTTCTTCTTGTAGGCCTGGGTTTCATCGCCTCTGTTTGACTGACCTTTAGCCTCTTGCTCACTCTCATGCAGGTTCCCCTGTGATTCTTCCTCTGCAGGCTGTCCTCCAGTCTCATCTGCAAGTACCTGGAATCGGTTCCACAGCTCCACCGCTTCCACTGGTGCAGAGTGGCGTCTAGTTTTTCTTCTCCTAACTGTCACCGTTTTCCAAGGAGTATCCTCTACTCCATTTTTCTTCTCCTCAGCATTTCCCACTTCTGCCTCATCTTGCTGTTGCTCTTCAAGTTTCTGGTCTGCCCTTTGCTGCTGTAGTTCCCCCATTCTGTCCAAGAACTCTTCGTGTTCTCTTATTCCCCGGAGGGTTGACAGTCGCCGCTCCAGTCCACTTACTTTTTCCTCCAGCAGCGTGATCAACTTGCACTTGTTGCAGGTGTAGGCCATGTTGTTCTCAGGCAAGAAAACAAACATGGCACACACCTTGCAGGTCACCACCACTGGAGAGTCTTGTCCTTCCATAGCCCCGTTTCCCTTTTTGTGTCTAGCTTTGTGATTGTTCTAGACTAGCCTGTGCCTGCTCCTCTACTCAGTAGAGGTTAAAAGCAGAGTCCCACTGGTGTGGAAGTGTGTGTTACAAGACAAATAAATGGGAAAAAGTTAGTTAAAAAAAAAAAAATGTTAGGGGCCTCCCCCTTGACCTCCCCTGCCGAACTCCCCTGGCCAACTCCTGTTTGCTCCCCCTTTCCTCTCACTCTGGTCACTCACTCTCTGGGAGCTTGCCTGCTTCTGTAGTCCCTGGACCAGCTGGAGCAGCTTGCTCTGCTCTGCTCTGCTCAGCTGGGAGGCGGGAAACAGACTGAAGCTTCCCGCCCAGTCAGCTGCTGGGAGTACTCAGGCCACACCCCTCCAATTCAGTTGGAGCTCTCAGAAGCTCCTGGTGAGCTCACAGCCAGTCAGAAGGATAAAGGGCAGCGCCCTGGGCTTCCTGCAACCCACTTACCTCTTAGCCTCTGTCTCCTTTGTCTCCTTTGTCTCTTCAACCACTGCAACTCCCCTGGCCAACTCCTGTTTGCTCCCCCTGTTCGCTCGCTCTGTTCGCTCGCTCTCTGGGAGCTTGTCTGCTTCTGTAGTCCCTGGACCAGCTGGAGCAGCTTGCTCTGCTCTGCTCTGCTCAGCTGGGAGGCGGGAAACAGACTGAAGCTTCCCGCCCAGTCAGCTGCTGGGAGTACTCAGGCCACACCCCTCCAATTCAGTTGGAGCTCTCAGAAGCTCCTGGTGAGCTCACAGCCAGTCAGAAGGATAAAGGGCAGCGCCCTGGGCTTCCTGCAACCCACTTACCTCTTAGCCTCTGTCTCCTTTGTCTCTTCAACCACTGCAACTCCCCTGGCCAACTCCTGTTTGCTCCCCCTGTTCACTCGCTCTGTTCGCTCGCTCTCTGGGAGCTTGCCTGCTTCTGTAGTCCCTGGACCAGCTGGAGCAGCTTGCTCTGCTCTGCTCTGCTCAGCTGGGAGGCGGGAAACAGACTCAATGCTGATGGCGGGATGGCAAGAAGGGTTTCCCCTGAAGATCTCAGGGCACGAGTAGGCTCATAAGGGAGAATATGGTCTTTCCGATAACCTGGACCCGAGCCGTATAGGGCTTTATAGGACATAACCAGCACTTTGAATTGTGCCCGGAACAGACTGGGAGCCAGTGAAGCTGTTTTAACAGGGGAGTTGTATGCTCCCTGTAACCAGCCCCAGTCAGCAGTCTGGCCGCAGTTCTTTGAACCAGCTGAAGTTTCCAAACACTCTTCTGAGGCAGCCCCACGTAGAGTGCGTTACAGTAATCCAAACAGGATGTAACTAAGGCATGTGTTACTGTGGCCAAGTCAGACATCTCAAGGACGTCTAGCCCACTAGCTTTAGCTGTGCAAATGCACTCCTGGCCACTGCTGAAACATGGGCATCCAGGCTCAGGGCTGAATCCAGAGGTACACCCAAGCTGTGAACCTGTGTCTTCAGGGGGAGTGTAACCCCATCCAGCACAAGCTGTATCTAGGGGTGGACGAAAGTTACTTACCTGTCGTCGAAGTCCGTTCGCGGTAGGGGGGAGGCGCTTCGCTGCTCCCCCCGCGAAGTTCAGGCCGGGGGGGGAGGCTTCCCGCCTCGCCCGGCCGAAATTCAGGCCGGGGAGGAGGCGCCTCGCCTCGCCCGGCCGCGAACGCGAAAAAAAAAAAACGCCCTCTGATAGGCTACGTGACGATTCACGTAGCCTATCACGGCTGACTTTGCAGATCTAGCTGTGATAGGCTACGTGATAGGCCGCTCCCGCCTCGCTCGAACACCCGCTGAACCGCCGGCCGGACCAGCCACTGGGAAGGACATTCGGTGAAGGTAAGTCCCGTCCCGGGGGGGGGGGCGGGGGGCGGGGGGGGCGGAGGATTTCTCCCCGAAACTTGTTTGGGGGGCCGAACACATTGGCGCTCGGCCCCCCGAAGTTTCGGGGAGAAATTCTCCGCCATCCCTAGCTGTATCCCTATTCCCTGATCTACCTTTCGACTGACCAGGAGCACCTCTGTCTTGTCTGGATTAAACTTCAATTTGTTCACCCTCATCCAGTCCATTACTGCCGACAGACACCGGTTCAGCAGCCCAACAGCTTCCTTGGAATTAGATGAAAAGGAAAAGTAGAGTTGGGTGTCATCAGCATACTGGTGACACTGAACCCCAAAACTCCAGACAACCTCCCCCAGTGGTTTCATGCATATGTTAAATAGCATGGGGGACAAAACAGAACCCTGAGGGACCCCACAAGCCAATGGCCAGGGAGTCGAACAGGAGTCCCCCAGCACCACCTTCAGGGTCCGCCCCTCCAAGAAGGAATGGAGCCACTGTAAAACAGTGCCTCCAAGTCCCATCCCAGCAAGGCAGCCCAGAAGGATACCATGGTCGATGGTATTGAAAGCCGCTGAGAGGTCCAGCAGAACCAACAGGGACACACTCCCCTTGTCTAGTTCCCGGCGTAGGTCATCCACCAAAGTGACCAAAGCTGTTTCTGTCCCATAACCGGGTCTGAAGCCAGATTGAAATGGATCTAGATAATCTGTCTCATCCAGGAATCTCCAGAGTTGGGAGGCCACCATGCGCTCCAATATCTTGCCCAGAAATGGAATATTGGAGACTGGCCGATAATTATCCAATACAGTGGGGTTCAGGGAGGGCTTTTTTTAACAAAGGTCTCACCACTGCCTCCTTCAAGCAGGCTGGAATTCTGCCTTGCCTAAGGGAGGCATTAACCACTCCCCTTACCCACTCAGCCAGTCCACCTCTGGCTGCTTTTATGGGCCAGGAAGGGCAAGGATCTAGAACACATGTGGTGGCTCTCACCTCTCCAAGGATCCTGTCCACATCCTCAGGCTGTACAAATTGGAAAGTATCCAACAACACTGGACAAACAGGGGCCAAAGTTACATCCACCGGGTCTGTAGCAACTATAGCGTCCAAGTCAGAGCGGATCTGAGCAATTTTGTCTGCAAAGTGCTGAGCAAATTGTTCACAGTGGGCTGTCGAGGGGTTTAAATTATCCTCTTGTGGGCTAGCGTGTAGAAGACCCCTAACTACTTGAAACAGCTCCCCTAACCACTTGAGAAATATTTTCTTTGCTGCCCCTATTGCCACAGAATAGGCCTTCAAATAGCCTCTAGCCCGTGTTCGATCAGATTCACTTCGAGTTTTCAGCCAACGTCGCTCCAATTGTCTTCTCATTCGTTTCATCACTGCCAAATCCCTAGAAAACCAGGGTGCTGGTGCAGCTCCACTTCGTGAGAGAGGATGCTCAGGAGCGATTGTGTCCATGGCCCTGGTCATTTCTCCATTCCATAGATCAGCCAAGGCTTCGACAGGATCGCCTGCCAAGGCAACAGGAAAATTCCCAACAGCCATCAGGAAACCATTCGGATCCATCAGCCTCGTGGGGAGGACCATCTTAATCGGCCCTCCACCCCTGCAGAAGTTCCAAGTGCCAGCAAGTCTAAAACCCACCAGGTGGTGATCTGTCCATGACAACGGAACTATAGAGAGTTCCTCCACTCTCAGATCACTATCACCCTATCCAGCACAGAAAACGAGGTCCAGAGTGTGCCCAGCAGCATGGGTGGCGCCAGATTAGGGATGTCAGAGAATTCCGCCATGAATCTCGGGGAGGCCGAATGCCAGCGCATTTGGCCCCCCGAAATCGGTGGTGGAACGGTCTGCCCCCCCCCGCCCCCCCGGGACAGGACTTACCTTGGGCGGATCTTCCTGGCGGCAGTGGCGGTGCGGCGGCAGCAGCCGGTCTTCCGACCGGCTGCCGCCACCACCATTTCCAGTTAAAAAAAAAAAAGTGATAGGCTACGTAAAGATTTACGTAGCCTATCACAGCTAGATTTTTAAAAAACACCATGATAGGCTACGTAAATGTTTACGTAGCCTATCATGGCTGATTTAAAAGGAAAAAAATGCACGTATGCAAATGGCGGTGCCCATGGGCGCCGCCATTTGCGTTCCTTATTTTGGCACGTCTTAGTCTACGTAAACATTTACATAGACTAAGACGGTGAAAATAAGGGGAACGCAAATAGCATAGCAGGCGCTATTTGCGTCCCTTTTTGATTCACCGTTTTAGCCTACGTAAATCTTTACCTAGGCTAAAACAGCGAATCAAAAAGGGACGCAAATCACGCCCACTATGCTATTTGTGTTCCCCTTTATTTTTGCTGTCATAGTCTACGTAAATATTTACGTAGACTAAGACGGCCAAAAATAAGGAAAGCAAATGGCGGCGGCCGTAGCCGCTGCCATTTGCGTACACTTTTTTTTTTAACCCAGCCATGATAGGCTACGTAAAGATTTTCATAGCCTATCACGTCGTTTTTTGTTTTTGTTTTTTTTACAAGACAAATGGCGGTGGCGGCAGCCGGTCAGTAGACCAGCCGTCGCAGCCACCGCCAAAGCCACCGCCGGAGCTGCCGCCGCCTGGAAGATCCGCCCCAGGTAAGTCTCATCCCGGGGGGGATCCATGGGGGGGCAGGGGGAGGCAGGCCACGCCGCCACAGATTTCGGGGGGCCAAATGCACTGGCATTCGGCCTCACCGAGATCCGTGGCGGAATTCTCTGACATCCCTACCGACAGGGCAGCCTCAGCATGGATGTTGAAATCCCCCAGCACAACAATCTGAGGGGTCTCCAACACCAACCCCGAGAATACCCCGGCTAGCTCAGGAAGAGGGACTGTTGAGCAGTGGGGTGGACAGTACACCAACAGAATCCCTATTCTGTCGTGGGCACCCACCTTCAAATACACACACTTGAACCCAGCAGACTGCGGGATAAGGCACCTGGTAAGTGGGATCGAATCATGATAGGCCACTGCCACTCCACCTCCCCGCCCCCCAGGTCTTGCCTGCTGCTGAACAGAGAACCCAGGAGGGCAGAGCTGAGAGAGATTAACCCCCCCAGCTTCGTCCAGCCAGGTCTCTGTAATACAAGCCAGGTCAGTGTGCTCATCCAGGATGAAGTCCTGGATAGCAGTTGTTTTACCATTCACTGACCTGGCATTCAGCAGCAGCAGTTTCAACCCAAGGGGTCTGTTGCCAGGGCCATCCAGGTTATTTGAATTGGGGAACAGTTTCAGGACAGTCAGCACCCTATTGTTACACACTCTGCCTTTAGAGTGTGGCTGTCTCCACACTCTGTGTCTCCCTCTGCCCTGTAGAACCGTAATGGCCGTTCCCTGGCTCCCAACACCTCCCCCCTTCATTGGAAAGCACATATGTAATGCAGGCAGTCCAGCAGGCCACACTGAGGCAAACAGTCCCCTTCCCTCCTTTCAAGCAGGGGGACAGGCCCTCGCTCTCGTGCTTCCCCGAAGTGGCTCCCCCAAAGGGGCAACCCCCTTTGGTGTCGCCCCCTTCAGCGGCGACACCTGCTGGCGGCAGTCCCACCCCCACCGGGCCTAGGTTTTATGCCCCAGCTCCCACAGGTGTTGCAGCTGGGAGTGGGGTGGTGCTTGGCTGGACCTGGGTCTGCAAGGAGGCAGAGTAGAAGTCCCCCAGGTGGAGGTACAGCTCCAGCAAGGCAGCAGCAGCAGGAGCGCTGGATCCCACCTGCCTTGCAATACTGAAGGGCTTCCTCTCCTTGCAGCAACGATGGCATCGTCGTTGTACAAAGACAGAACTTAGTACAAAGTTCTATGAGGAAAGTGACTGTTTCCCATTATACAGATAGGTCATGTAAGCTGAGAGATAGCAACTTACCCAAGACAACCCTCGACTTAGGGCAGTTTCATACATTACACGCAGACAAAGCAGGGGTTGCCGCTGAGCTTGTTCTTAACAGGAATCCACTGCCTATCCTGGCCAATGAGTGTATTTGTATGATCCACATGTTTTTAAACATCTGCTTGTCACATTTACACTTTAAATTTTTGATGTATACCTAAAACATCCTAGGTAGATGCCTAAAAATGTAATGTATGAAGTGGCACACAGGGCTTGAGCCCAGGTCTCCAGGGCCAGCCCCAAGAGTAGGCATGGTGAGGCACCTGCTGAAGTCCCACTCTGACAAGAACCCCCTGGAGTTTCTCCTCCTCTTCCCCATTGCAACCTGTTTGGTCACCTGCCTCTCGATCTGGCCCAGAAAGCAGTGCTGGTGAGACAAGGAACAGCAGATGCCACAGCCTACTTGCTCACTGGTTCTCTGCCTGTGAAGCAAGCCAGTTGTAGCAATCAAGAGAAAGAGGATGAGGAGCAACAGACGCTGGTGACAATGGCAGTGAGAAGGTAGACTCACCGAAGGAGGGAGCCCATTGAGGCTGTCTTGCTCAAGGGCCCTCAAAAACCTGGAGCATCATTAGTCTAGGTTCCAAAGGAGAAGCCTGAAGATCACCATGCTACCGACTTCTAGCTAAGTGCATTAGGGGGACATATTTTATATTCTCATACAAAGATATATGGGTATATGTGATGTTTACATAGATGTCATTGCCATACCATATTTTTTTTGTGTTTGTATTTAGTTGTTAGCCACCTTCAATATTTAGGAAACGTGGGATATAAATACATTTAAATACAAACGTAAATAAAATAGGGCTATATGGGATTCAGGTAGAAATCAATTAAATCTAACTGCAGATCACATGTGTTCTACCTACATTCACAGTGCAGTATAAATAAACATATGTTAATTTGTTTAACATAAATTTTTCTTCTGTTACAGCACTGACCCCTCATACACAGCATTGAACAAATGTTATATTATTTTCAAGTCTGCCATTTAATGCCCTAAGGCACTACCTACCTTCCAAAGGAGACAAGGCTCTCATCGTGATGACTGCATCTTCTGCCCAAGGGTTTGGTTTTCCAAAACTTAATAGCCAGCCAATCAGTTTGCCAGGCCTCCAGCATGCTGGTTAGCTTTCAAAGGAGCTACCTTTGACAGTAGCTCCAGTTCTAATCCAGATTGCTTGGAGAACACCACCATGGTTAATCTGTCCTGTGATGCCAGGGCTGGCACCATGCCTCACAGAAATTGTTGCTGGATTCATCTACACATAGCTTGGACCTGAGAATTCCTCTGCCTCACTGGAACTGCCAGATCAGAGTTTCTAGTCTGGCTTGATATCTAACTTTACTGATTTTCTTTTCTTTAATCCAACACCTGAGCCTCCAGGCTCTCAGCTCTTCATGAGTTCAGCTTCTGGGTGAAAGTAGTTCATGACTGTAGAATTCCAAGAGAATCAAAATCATCTTCTCCCACTTGTTCACTTCTGGATACAATAAATATGTCAGGGGGTTTTGTGCCTCATTTAAAGAATATTTAGACAGAAAAAACACCAGTCTCTTCAGGAAGAAGAAAGAGATTTTGCATGTCTTTGCCCACGCATGATCAGATATGTATTCTCCCAACAAAATATATGATCCTTCAGGTCTTGAGAACAACTATGACCTATCGCTAGACATGAAAGCTGACAAATACCTCAGTCTGCAATGCAAAATTGAAGTGGGTTTTTCAGTACTGTTTCTTTCAGTGTATGTGTTCAGACGCACATTGGGGCAGGGTGGTTAGGCTAACCATGCTGCAGGGTGGTTAGCACTAACCACTGCGAGAGCCCCTGCCACATGGCCTGGAGCATGGTTAGCCTAACCACTTTCTAAACACCCTCCCTCCTGAAGTCCTCCAACCGCTCCATCACACATCCCAGCAGCCTCAGCGGCTTACAAGGTCATAACAGGAGCAAGGCTACTGATGGCTGTTGGTGGCCATTTTCTTCTTTCTTTCTGATTCCATTACAGAAATAAGTAAAACATGAATGAAAACAGAAAAAAATTGTACAAAAATCACCATATTACTAAAATTTGCATTTGTGCATATGCGCATTTGCACAAAAATACCATATATCGCTAAAATGCGCAGTATCCTGGCATATTGCTAAAATATACATTTGTGCATATACGTATGTGCACAAAATCACTATATTGATATCGCAATTTTGTGCACGTGCACATACGTGCAAATGCATGATTTAGCAATATATGGCATCTTTTAAGATCTAGATTGGAAGCCCTGCACCTACTCTAGAGTAAAAATGAAAAAAGGACATGCCTGCTAGACACATATTTATAATAATGTCAGCTTTTGCCCTAAGGCACTCTCTGATTACAATATGGAATGGTGAGCTCCAACATGCCCTGTATGACTGAACGTGAACCCCAAAACATCCCCCAAGAATACTCTCTAAAGCACAAGTGTCCTGTGTCAGACACAAAGAGGTTCCTTGGTAGATGTCAGTGTTGAAAGTGTTCTATGAATGTAAGAAATGTGAAATCACTGCAATATAGCATGGCATATCAGCTATCAATAATAATAATAAAAATAATAACAACAACATATACTAAATACCATTGCATGTCAATTATCAAATCCTGCAAAATGTCAGCAGATATCATTGCAAAATCAAAACATCACTGGGGGTCAAATGCAGACATCCAGTGTTTGCAAAATATAAAAGGAACAAAGAACTATCGGAAATTTCGCCACAGGGAATTTGGGGGGGAATTTTGGGGAGCAAATTTGTTTCTGTTCTACCAGATCCCCTGGCGCCTTTCTAACCCCAGTTACTCATTTAACCATGTGATTACAACAAGGATGCAGTAACTTGGTGAACAAGCTCTCATCATTCATATAAGACAGACTTGGTTGTTCAAATCAATTTTTGTTAGCAGCCAGAATGAGCTCATTTCATGCATGTTCTAATTAGACAATAGAGATTATTACAAAACACCTGCAATGTTCATAATCATTTAAAAATAATGAGAATCAATATTAGCTTCCAGAGGCACCATATGGTAAACTTGTTCCTGACATGTGGTGCCTGATTGGCTCTTAATGTATCAATATTCATTTATTCCGAATTAACTTGCACTGGGTTAATAAACTGGGTGCTGGTTAGTCCTCCACTTAGTGACCACATTTAAAATCACTCTGCCCTCATTAGTAGAGCCAAGTTCACTCTGCCCATGATTCATATGGCCAAGTTCTAGGCATTAACAAGACCACCTCTGGCAACAAAACAATTTCATGTTTGAATTGCTGTTTGCGCAAGTACTTTAAAGCACCTTCTGAATATTTACAACCTATTCTCACAACCAATCATTCCATGTAAGATATCCATAGCCATCAAGAGATTTTACTATTTTTTCAAGAATACCCTTCCAGAGAACTTTATAATGACAAAATTAAGGGCCAGCTTACACAGTCAGCAGAATCAACCGTAAATACGTTCCCTGGACTATACCATTTCAGACTGCAACTGTGGAAGTTGAATGTTTTGCATGCTCCCTAGTTTAGAAAACAAACAAACTTCCCTCTGTGCACATAGATTAATCACATCAAGGAGAAAGCTAGTCTAAACACTTCACCCTGACATGCTAGTTTCCTATCTGAGGTTTTTTGTGAATGGAATCAACAAATATGCAGTCTACCACCTGAAGTGATACATACTAAGATAACTCTTACATTTTTCCCTAGGACAGCGGAAAGTTTCATGCAGCAAGCTTCAGGTTCAATACCAGGCATCTCCAGTAAAAGACTCTCGGGTTGGCAGAACTATGAAAGACTTTGAGCTACTCTTAGGTGGACCCATTCAGTATACAGCAGCTGAGATGAAAGCAAAGTTCCATCTCATTTCTAGTATAAGAGGATATAAAAATGTCATTTGTAAGCAAGTCTAATTTACATATATCAAAAAGATATTGTGCACATGCACTCTCAAAACAATGCAGGAACGTTCTATAAAAGTGTGTGTGTGTGTGTGTGTGTGTATATATATATATATATATATATATATATATACATACACACACACTCTCTCTCTCTCTCTCTCTCTCTCTCTGGGCAGTATCCAATAGCGGGACCTACTATTAGCAAATGGGATCTATTGGGTCTCGAGGCAATCAGAAACTAGTGGAAACATTAATTTCTGGAAGGGCCCAAATCAGCAGAGTTTGAAGAAGGGAGTTCTGTTGACCAGTCCCATTATGGAAATAAGGAAGTACAAACAGACATTACTTTAAATTCATATCTAGCATCTACATCTTTTATCATTTTTACTCAAGAGTAGGCACAGTGGCCCCAATCTAGATTGGAACTCTAGTATAGAAACTTTTAAGATCCAAATTGGTTTCCCTCCACCTACTCTAGAATAAAAAAAATAGAGACATAGCTGTTAGATACAGATTTAAATTAGTATTTGTTTTGGCCCCAGGTATCTTCTGAGAAGTATGAAGGAACTTTTTTATTTGAACAAGCATTGGGGAGGCAAGAAATGAGTGGCCTTTTTAAATAAATGGCTTATTTCTAAATTTTCAACCTTTCTGGATGAAACCAGCTTTTTTAAAAAAAAGCCAAACATGCAATATTAATATTGTCTTTAACTTCCCTATAAAAAAAGATTTTCAAGTGATTTACAAAGCGCTTAAACCATTTAACAAATTAGTGAATTGCAGCAACCTCCTTAGAAAAATGCAGCGGCAGTCGTTACACAATAAAGTGCTAATATAAATACATGATGCTACAGTGAACCTGAAAGGGGAATGTGGGAAGACAGTTGGGTTATGTGGAGTGGCAGAGATGTCGCAGTCAATCGCTTCTGTTTTCTTGGAAGTGCTTGATTGTCTTATTGAGTTCTTATTGACTGTGTTAATTTTGCTTATCCTCAACCCCTATGTATATTTATGCACCACCTTTAGGTGAAATAGCCTGTTGCCTACCAAAGCAAAGCTACTTTTTCCATCTAAGATGCTACCGCAGTTTGAAATTGCTTCAGTGATTTTTAAGGAAAAAGCCAGTTTGCTGTCATGGTTAGAGAATAGGCTTAGGATTAGAGTGTCCTTGAGCCAGTTAGTCTCCTCTAAGAACATAAGAAGAGCCATGCTGGATCAAAGGGTCCATCTAGTCCAGCATTCTGTTCACACAGTGGCCAACCAACTGTCCACCAGGAACCCACAAGCAGGGAATGAGCGCAACAGCACCCTCCCATCCATGCTCCCCAGCAACTGGTGTACATAGGCTCATTGTCTCTGGTACTGGAGGCTGCATATAGCCATCAAGACTAGTAGCCATTGATAGCCTTTTCCTCCAGGAATTTGTCCAAACCCTTTTTAAAGCCATCCAAATTGGTGGCCATCACTTCATCCTGTGGTGACCTGAAGTGTACACAGTATTCCAAGTGTGGCTGCACCATAGATTTGTATAGGGGCAGTATGATATGGACAGTTTTATTCTCAATTCCTTTTCTAATTATGCCTAACATGGAGTCTGACTTTTTTACAGCAGCCACACACTGGGTTGACATTTTCATCGAGCTGTCCATCACAACCCCAAGATCTCTTTCCTGGTCAGTCACCACTAGCGCACTCTCGCTCGCTTGCTCTCTCTCTCTCTCTCTCTCTCTCTCTCCCGGTGTGAGCAGTTCTTGTGGCAAAGGTACATCCAAGCCTCCTTGATCCATTGAATCCATGACAGACCGAACAGCTCGGAATATGCTTTAACTAAAAAGTTTAATAAGAAACAGTGTTACAAGAGCAAAAGGCTGGATGTGCCTGATGTCGTCTGATCTCAGAAGCTAAGCATGGTCAGCCCTGGTTAGTACTTGGATGGAAGACCACCTGGGAATCAGGCTTCCTGCACTGAGCAGGGGGTTGGACTCGATGGTCTTGTAGGCCCCTTCCAACCCTATGATTCTATGAATACCAGTAGTCTCCAAAACAAAATATAAAACAACTGAGAAATACTTTATTCATTAGGAAAATTCTCTCCACCTTTGCTTCATGACTGCTGCTGGGGCAGCAGCTACTGTTTGTTTGGTGACCAGTCATGGGATTATCTCCACATCTTGGGAAAGGTGAGCTGGAGAAAATCAGAGGGATTATCTCACTCTTAACTCTTAACTCACAAACATAGTAGGCTATTTAGGGATGCTGGAGAAATTTGAGACTGATTAAAACAAGCTTGGATTTCTAAGAATCTGACCTGCAGAATCTGCTGCAAAGCACCCCCTTCAGGCCATGTGGAGTCCATGGACTTCTAGATGATTTTTTTACTCTTCCAAAATTTACGCATATAAATCCATATAAAAATACCTAAGTTTCTGCTGAGGAAACGTTGAATGGAATGGGGAACAATACACTAAATGTTACATACTGAGGTAAATTATGTAAATACTTATGTAAATAATTATATAATTATTTGCGCATATTTCTGCATGATGGGAAAAAAATATTCGCATCCATCTGTGGGCAGACAATGGAACGAAAGGTGCCTGACAACCCACAAAACACAGACGGAGAGGATCCTTTTGTTGCCTTTACCAACTGGCATACCATTGAAAGAATTTATCCACCTGGGAAAGTGAAAATATTTTTCAACATTATCAGTTACTGTAAAATTGTAATTAGAATGTGTTATGTCTACAGGAGTACCCAATGAAGGTTTTTCATAGCCAAAACAGAAATACACTGGAGTTCTGTAAACTGCCAGATATAACTGATACAGCTGTTTTGAAAAACTGTCTATGATTGATATGGTTATTTTGAAAAATTAACTGGCATGATTGTACCATCAAGTATTATACATGTTGTATAAAAATACTTAATAGTCCAGTGCAGTTTTGTCATGTCCCTTATACCTGGAGCGTTCATTTTGACTTTTTTATTGGGGACCTTGTCTTCTTTATTTTGTATAGGTAAATAATCCACCCACATTTCATCTGTCAAATGCATGAGGAGAACCAATGCCCATGGCTGCTAAGTCCCCCTCTGGTATTTCTCCCTGGTACCATTCCTCAAGAAATCTGAGTGAGGGCAATACTTTATGCCCTTGCTCTAGATGGGAAAACATTTTCTCGCCATTTTGCAAGCTCCATAAATAATCACCAAGATGGGAAAACATATTTTTCAGGGACTTTTTTTTAATGAAATGCATCCTCGTTCCCATTTCAGTTCAGCCCTAGAATCTATTAAGAGCTATTGAGCATTAAAACTTCTCCATTCTTGAAAGGTATTCTTACTTAATTTACTTAGATTTCAATAGTACACTATATCCAGGGCATCATTGTTTAGTTTTATTCCAGGACTAGACAAATTTACCTAAAAACTCCTATGTGAAATGTACAGTGGTGTTTGAGCATGGCATATCAGTAAATTCAAAGTGTTTTTAGGCTCCCTCTTTCTTGTCCCTTCAGTTTTGAAAAATATATGGACTGCCACTTTAAATTCTGCTGATAAAATATTGCCTACTACTAAGGTTGTGATCAGGAATTCTCAGGGCATCAGCATTTGTCACCGTGATCATAATTCACATCAATTCATAAATGTTTTTTTTTCTCCAAAATGCTATGATCATAACATCAGGCAGTTAATAAAACAGCTTTCCAATCCTCTCCCTCCTTCAACCAATAACTTATTCAAATTGTAATTGCCTATAATGTGCACCCTGTATCACATTACCACTTATGCTACATGCGGTCTCCCAGGTCATCAATCACCCCAGCTGCCAGAAAAGACCTTGTTCTTGCCCTACCAGTGCAGCCAGTGCATTGTGAGTGCTTGAGGTACCACAACACAATAAAAACTATTGCCTCCAGTTGCCCACAACTGGTCCTCTTTTATCATTTGGGATTTCTCCTGCCCCACATTCCCAAGCAACTCACTCTGAACAGCAGATCAATTTCATAGCATGTAATCCCAAGAAACCAATAAGCAAGCTGCAAAATGAATCTATTTTTTCCACAGCAAAACTCCTGTGTGCATTCCATGGGAAACTTCAGGGTTGTCTGCTAGCTCTAATCTTAGGTGATTAAATACCTGGCTTTTTTAACCAATTAATCAATTAGTTCACCAATTAAAGAAAATATGACAGAACCTCGATACAGCTGTTATTTTGAGAATGTTTAATGAAGGCAATACTTCCCTTTGACTAAACACTAACACCACATGTATTATTTAGAGCAGGCATTCAGAACCTCTTTCAGTCTGAGGGCCAAATTCCATTTCAGAGAACTCCGGGGGGGGGGTGCATTCCAGTGGTGGGCTGGGCAAAAGGGCCAGGGCAAAAAAATACCAGCCTATTTTAGCTTCAAGTTCTTATTGCCAGTAACTAGAACTTAGGAGATGCATTTCAACATTTTAGAATGGGGTGGAGGGACTGCACAAAAGCCAGGAACCACCAAATGATAGGTGGTTGGGGAAAAGGGGGTGGGCCTTCAGGGAACCCCTAAGGGCTGGATTTAGACCCCCCAGAGGACCACATCTGGCCCCTGGGCCTGAGGTTCTGCACCCCTGTTTATAGAATAATCCTGAATCTGATAACTGCAACCCAGAGAAAGTGAAGTGTACTTAGGTCCCATTAAAATAAAGAGCTGCTTCACACAGAGCTTTTATCCTGCTATTGAGATTGGTTACTCACGGATGTTTGCAGGCCCTTTAGATGACATCGTTAACCTCCAGGATGTCTCCCACACTAAATTACCTTCATTCCATTTTTTTAAAAGATCGGAGATAATGAGCTATCAAATCACCACGCTTAAGTTCCCTCCATGAAAACATGAAAACCTGCAATAAGAGGAACTAGAACATAGCGCCATCTAGCAGCCGTGTAATGAAACATATGGAAGACTCAGATAAGGGGGAAAAGGAGGGGGAAGGAAGCATATCTAAAGGGAGTCTGTTGTGATCCTGCATTTAAAACAGAAGCAGAAAGCCCCAATGTAAATGCGGGATTTTAGGCTGGTGCAGAGAAGCTCCAAGAGGGCTTTATAGCATTTCACTGTACTGTTAAGTTCCTCTCATTCAAACAGCACTTAAAACACATTAAACTTTCTCTGGAGTCCATAATTTTGTTTTCTGAATCTAGAGTCATGTATAGATTGGTTACAGTAATGTGATATGGCAGTGATAGCTTTATTGTAAACAAGCATTACCCATGGAAATAGCTAGGAGTTAATAGGTTAAATAAATAATTTAAGGTGCAATCTTATGCATGTTTAGAGAAAAATCTGTCTAGGTGGGGTATGCTGGGAGTTATAGGCCTTTTCTCTGTCTAAACATGCATAGGATTGTACCCGTAGTCAATTAATGCTTTTAGCCTTAAGCCAATTTGTGTTTGATCTAAAGGAGTGTAAGCACACAATGCCTTTAATGTCTATGTGTGGCTTCCCTCATTATGCATACATGTGCACATGTGAAACCGTCATCAGCTCAATGCAATCATTCAACACCAACTAGGAATGGATGAGAATTTTGTTTGGTTCACAGTTTAATGCGAACACACCTAATTCACATTCCCTGAACCAAAGCACAAACCAGAATGCAGTTGTGCTTTGAAATCTACTTGAATTCAGGTTCACCAATTTAAAAATATACACAAAAAACATGTATATTAAGAAACAGTAGGCACAAAATGGATGTATTAGGGGAGCCAACATTAGAGCTAGAGATATGAAGGCCCAGGACAAAACTGGGGAGGAAAGGGGAAAATTTTAAAAAAGTTTTTTTACCAATTTTTTCCCAAAGACAAAATAGACCCTGGGGGGAGGAACCCTTTTTTAAAGGGGAGGGGTTATTTTCTCTAATTTTTTTTCTTGGCCTTCACATCTTTACTCATTACTACTCTTGTCTGAATGATGTGTTTTCTAACTTGCAAAAGAAGGATGCATCCTATGATCCACAACAAAAGTAAAGATTAGGCAGAATAAGTTAACCTGGGGCTTCTCAATCCATCATGGTTTTAATATTGTTGGAATGGTGAGTTCTTAGCATTCACACCAAACTATTAATTCCCAGGATTCTTTGGAGGAAGTGAGGACAGTTAAACTAGTATGAAACAGATGTAAATTTGTAGCGTAAACACATCCACCATCCCCTAAATCCAGACTCAACTGCTCTCAGCAGAAAAAACAGAAATTGGTCTCAGCAGAAAACACAAGGGTTCCAAACATTCAGCATCCTTTCTCCCTGTTTTTCCTTCATCTTCAGTGAAGCTGGATAGAGTCATGGGCACCCAGCATCTCTCAGGGTGAGACCAAATAAACCACAAAAGATGCAACTGCACACTGTCGGGAAAGGCAGTGCCTGAAATTAAACCTCTTTTGCCTCTCGTCACTTAAGACTAACAATTTATCTTCTTAGCAAACATATAGTGTTGCGAATTTTGCAGGTTCCGTCTTTGGAACAGGAGACTTAACATTCCCAGGCAGGACTTCTTCAAAATGAGATTGCTTTTCTTTTGCGATTTACATTATCAGAGAGTCCATTATTAACCTGATATTTTATCTCTGACACTATGAGAAATATTGCTGCCATAAACCCCGCTGCCCTTAGTAAAAGCTAAACTACTTGGTGAAAGCTAATAAAGTAGGGAACAATGAAGGCAATTGCCAATGAATACTTAAGCACCAAACAAGGCAGCTGCCCACACTCACTGACTTACACTCTCTCACACATGCGTGTGCACACACACACACACACACACAATCACAATCCTTCCTTTGATTTTGAAAGCAGCAATAGAGATAATTGCAGAGCAAGGGTCTGTTCCAATCTATACTTCTATACTACAGGGTCCACGCCACAATAGCACGGAAATTGACTACATGCCATCTGAAGCTTTTATTCTTTGTCTCTCTATAAATTCACCATTGTGATGAACTCCCTTTCTAAACAAACCTAACCTTTCTAGCTAAGTGCTTAGCAAACAGGATGTTCCAGACATCCAGTCCCTGCAACCACTGTAACATCTACTGTGCCTTGCCATGTACAACCTTTCCAACTGTCATGTAGAATTAACAGCCAGAGTTGCCATGTAATGTGATAACAGAGAAGAACAGGGGTTGCACCATCCTTTCTCTGTCAATGTACCCTTTCAATGCTGGACAGTGATGTATGCTAATGTAGGGATAGGTGAGAAATTTGTTTGGTTCACATTTTGATGCGAACTTGCCTAAGTTCGCGCTTCTGACCCAATATGCAAACTGAAAGTCAGATATCCTTCAAAATTTACACTTCTCCGAATTTGCAATGGAGTTTTCCAATTAAAAAAAAAAATGCAAGCATAAATGTGTATATTAGGTGAAGGTGAACACAAATGTGTGTATTGTGGGAATATTAGTGAAAATAACATCCAAAAATACATTATGTTTAGGGCAATTGCTTGCAAAAACAATGTGTAGATTAGGCAAAGGTGCATACAAAAAAGTGTGTATTATGAAAAAAGTATACCAAAATGCATGCAAATATTCATGCAATTTAAAAAATATATATTCAAACCTCAGGATGAACCAAACTAATGATTGGGAAATGAGAAATGATGAGAAACCAAAAGTGACAGATTCATCTATCCCAATGCTCCATTCGTTCCTAAGGGGACAGAAAAAGCAAGTTCTGTGGTGAAATGGATGGGTAGGAGTTGAAGGCCACCCACAAGCAATGACCCATTGGGAAATGGCCTTCAGTGCTCAAATTCTGATTTTGTCCCCGAAGCTTCTTTTTCCCATCCCAATAGAATGAAATGGCTCCATTAGTTCCAATGGGGGTGGGGAAAAGATCCTGTGGGGATGAAACTAGAGAGTGAGGGCTGAAGGCCACCACTGTGGGTCATCTATGGGGTTGACTTTGGGCCTCCACCCACTGATTTCACCCTGACAGGTCTGGTGTTAGCAATGCCCTAATCTGCTAACACACGGTCTTTATGATGGCCAACCAGGAGGGGAAAAGCCCTTCAAGCAGCAAATCAAACACTGTAACCTCCCTCAAGGGGTTTCATGGTTCAACTTCAAGATGACTACTAGAGGGCTCTGAATCCTTTTTTGGGTCAAGCATCCTGCTGTTAAGCTAGCCCTAATTATTGCTTTCATATCTTACAGCCAAATCACTGCCTAGATATCACGCACATGTATCTGTGAACAAGCCATAATTCTAAAATTCATCACTTCATGTCTTCATTGCACACTAACTTTATCTCCGAACTCTTTACACTTAAAAAAATGAACAGAGCTGGAACTGAACAACAGAAGTATGGAATTAAAAAGGAAGACATGGAGTACTCCTGGGTTCAGCCCTGAACCTGGATGTCCAGGTTTCAATAGTGGCTAGGAACATACGCCAATTGCACCTGTTCATACAGAGGTCTGATCTGGCCATGGTCATGCATGCTTTAACTACAACTTGACTGGACTACTATAACAGCTCTACATGGGGCTGCCTTTGAAAAGTGTTTGGAAACATCAGCAGGTCCAGAATGCTGTGGCCAGACAGTTGACTGGGGCTAGTTATAGGGAGCACATGGCTCCTTTGTTACAATAGCTTCACTGTCTGTTTCCAGACAGAAATCAAAGTCCTGGTCCTAAAGCTCTATGCAGCTTGCGACCAGGCTATCTGAAGGACCGCATTCTCCCATATCAAGCTGCCTGGATTGGAGACACATTTGGTGGAGACGTGAGAAAGGATCTTCTCAACAGCCACTCCCAGACTCTGAAACTCCTGCTGAAGGAAGCTATCTTGGCTCCCTCTCTGTTGTCCTTCTGCTGGCAGGCAATGACATTTTTATTCAGGGAGTCCTTAAGCATGTAAGTTGGTATGGTGTTGAAGGCAGGGGGGTAATGGGTTAGTTGCTGTTTATTTTCATGTTTTTAAAATGCATTTGTTTTTATGTTACATTTTAATTAAGTTATTATTTTAACCTCAATTTTATTATTGTAAGCTAACTTGAGCACCATTTTGGGTGGAAAGAGGGATATAAATTTAATAAATACATAATTACATAAAATAGAAAAATGGGAAAAGCAAATTTCAGATGGCATGTCTGCAGAGTGGTAGACTTTCATAGTTGACCCCAATGCCAACTCTATATTAATGAGTTACTTACTACAATTGCTCTACACATCTCAAGCAACTCTGAAGTTTAGATATTCACAATCTTAACCGCAGCTCCCATGCTGAAGAACGAACACACACACACACACACACACACAGCACAGATAAGAACTAGCACTAAAATCAGATGCTTGCATTTTAAACTGTATTTAATTCAATTGAACTCAGTTAAGTAAAGGTATTGTGAAAGTAGACACCATCTCTCTATGTGGAATTAAGGAAAATCAATGGCCTGTGCTAACATAATAAAAAAGTAGATCTAAAACTCAGCTAAAGGAATTCTTCTCTCATGTATTGGCACAATTCCACTGGATATATGTAGTCGCAGCTTGGGTACGCAGTGCCCCAACTAATCCAACAGACTTATGATACTGGAGATCTCTGTAATGCCAAAGGAGACTACAGGCTACAATCCAGGGCAGTCTACATATTGCAGTTACTGTGCAAAACACTTGTATAACCCCAAAGATGAAGTACTTCTTCACACAGAAGTGCTGTGAAGTACTGTGTGAAGTACTTTTCCACATAGTACTTCTCCACACAGCACATAATTTAATTGTGGAATTGCTACCACAAGATGTAGTGAGGGCCACCAATTTGGATGGCTTTAAAAGAGGATTAGACAAATTCATGGAGAATAAGGCTATCAGTGGCTAGTAGTCATGATGGCTACATGCTATCTCCAGTATTGGAGGCAGCATGCTTATGTATACCAGTTCCTGGGGAACATGAGCAGAAGGGGGCTGTTACACTCATATCCTACTTGAGGGTTTTACAAAGTCCAGCATTCTGTTCTGTGTGAACAGAATGCTGGACTAGATGGACCCTTGGTCTGATCCAGATGGCTCTTCTTATGTTCTTAAATATTTTGTGCAGCAAATGTTTGGTGATGTGTTTGGTGGCATCTATAAACACAGCCAATTATTAGGTTTCCCAAATATTTTTACTTATATATATTTACTTCTACACAAACATTTTCAGCAGAAAACAATGGTATGACTGTCATTAGGGATGTACGGACTGTGTAAAATCCGCTTCGTCTGTGTTTCGTGGATTGTCACGCGCCTTTCGTTCGATCATCTGCCCACAGACAGGTGCAAATGTTTTTTTTCATCATGTGGAAAAATACAGAAATATTTATGTAAGTATTTACATAATTTACCTCAGTACGTAACATTTAGTGTATTGTGCCCCATTCCATCCAATGTTTCCTCAGCAGAAACTTACATATTTTTCTACGGATTTATATGCCTAAATTTCAGGAAAGTAAAAAAAAATCATCCGAAAGTCCACGGACTCCGCACGGACTGAGGGGGGCGCTCCGCAGTAGATTCCACAGGTTGGATTCTTAGAAATCCGAGCTCATTTTAATCTGTTTCGAATATCTCCAGCATCCCTAACAGTGATGACTATCCTGCAATAAGGGATGTCCATTGCTAGGAAATCCATTTCTTTTTTTGGCTCAAAGGAGTTCCGCAGCGTGCCTGACTCAGTTTGCATTTGTGGGCTGAGCTGCAGGTTTTTCCCTGAACTCCAGGAATTTTTTGCATATTGCTTTTGTGTCAAGACATAATTTGTGCAAATAGAGATTTGCACAAATTGCGGCCAAAATTCTACACAGCAGAGGCTGAAGAGAGATCAGAGATGTCTAAAATGCTGTGTTTGGGGGGACGGGGTTAAAGGTGTAGATAGCAACGTATTTCCTAGCAACTTTCATATTTTTGTACAACTAAATTTGTGTACAATTCCGGAAAGTAAAAAAAAAAACAACAACATTCCGCAAGTTCACAGAATCTGTGTGACTAGGAAGGTGCCAGTCCACTGCGGAATCTGTGGGTCAGATTCATAGAAATCTGATGTCATTTGAATCCGTTTCGAATTTCTCCAACACCCCTGGAATTTGATAGCTTGACTGTAAAGCACCCACCTTTCATTTATTAAAATAATAAAAATACTTTTTAAAAAAGCAGAAGTAACCTTTAGAATTGAACAGAATGCCGTGCAAATATATGTCTGAACATAAATATTCAGTGGAGTAATAGACAGCAACACCAACAGATGAGCTAATGCAAACAGTAACTATTTCTGCATTTTCACCTTCCAGCTTTTTCACTCTAGCAAAGCCATCTCACTGGCAGATGCAATAAGATTACCACTTGAACTGAGTTTTCTCTTAACTTTTACCACATAAAGTGATACTCCACCCCTGAATTCTTATCTCTTTGTTTCCTGGCCACCATAAGCACTAACACACATGGGCCTTTAACCCTCCGGAGAACAAATCCTCTCACTGCCTTTTTTGAATGGCAATTTGACAGCATTTTTTATTTGAGTGATTTCTATCTCTTTCTCTCTCCTCTTTCTCTCTCAGCAGCTGTGAATTGCCTGCTGATTATCAACCTCGCATGTGGGTTTGCTAGTATCTCCACTGTACATGGCTTCAAGGTTTTGATATAGCTCTAAACTCTTATATGGGTCCCAGAGCGTAAAGAAACCCTGCTGAACACAAGCTCCGTGGGTCTGCTAACTTTCCCAGGATACTGGCCTCATAGCATTTGATTTATGTATACAGTGAAACTCTATACATGTGAAATGCAAATAGACATTTCCTTTACACAGGTCAATACTAAATCAATGGCAATCCTCTTATGAAACCCTGTCTTCAAAGCGGCAAGAAAGGGGGTGCAAAATAGCACCCCTTTTCCTCAGTTGGTGGTCCATCGCCAACATCCGGTATGCCAAGCATCCTCAACTGGATCCCCGAGCTCTGCTTCTTTTCCCCACCGTGTTCTGTGCTGCTTTACCTCCCCCACATGTCCGCTCATCACGGTAGTTGCTGTCATCCTAGTCCCAGCTGACATGTTTTATGATCAGTCCTGAGTCGTATGGAAACGAGGTACTTGGATGACAAAGGATATAGATTCAAAATGCCACATGTACACACTGATTCCTATTGAAACAAATGAAACAGTTGTCTAAGCCCTATTCAGGGGTTAGGAAAGTGTGTAGCCTAAAGGGGTATAGCTAGACTCGCCCCACTCCTCATCTGTTTCCACTGCCCTCTACACGTGGAGAGCAACTTTCTGAAGGGGAGAGCCTCCCCGTGTAATTTGGAATGCTGGAAAAATCAACATTCAAAATCATGTGGACAGCTTCCATAGGTACAGCAGGCTCCCCCCTTCAGAACATCAGCCTCTATGTGTGACAGAAGTGATGATGGAGCATTTAGGCTACACACTTTTTTAACATGTAAATAAGGCTTTACTGCAAAGCATGGTATGTAAGCCACAGTGCAGTTAGATAATTTTAGACTCTGGACTTCACGGTCTTATGGGGCCATGGCTTTAGGTGTCAAATGTGTATTACTTCTCCTGCTCAGTGGAGGCTGCTGGCTCTGATGTCTGTGGGGTGGTGAATCCAGCCTGGGTTTCAGTCAGAACTCTAAAGGAGCTATCCAAGGTGAGAAGTTCCTTTAGAGTTCAGACTGATTCTAACTGAAACCTGGAGCAGATTCAATGCCCCACTGATGTCAGACCCACCAGCCTCCACTGCTCTTACTTCAAAATGTGGTAAGCCAGGTGTTACTAAGTACCCCCAAATTCTGCTGATCTGGGAAGATGTGGCCTGTATCTGGACCGGGACTAAGGTTTTTTGGTCTCGGAGAAGGGCAGAAAACCAGGTCCCATAGGATGTTGAGGCCTTGCACATCCCAAGAGATGATGCAGACTTCTTGCATAAACTTTTTAGCCAACCAATGTGCTCTGAGTGCCTTAATTCCTCTGTGTTAGCACTTGCAAATTTCAGATCTTGTCTCAGGACAACAACCACAGAAGCCCCCACCATGAAAATATTTTATGCTGATTTCTAACCTTCTTGTTTAAGCCAAATAAAACAAAAACTAAAGTCAATGTCTTTTAAAGCTGCAAGACCCTGAAAACCCAATACTGTGTAAGCAAGCATGCCTACGCAACTCTTTTGTCACTTTTGTTTAAGACCATCACCAAAATCCCCCTGGCTATGCTCATCTGGACCTTTGAAAGCCAGAAATATGCACCCATCAACTCCCATATTTTCCTCACATCAGGAAAGAAAGAGAATCCTATTGCCCTGGACTTCTGCCTCAAAGATCTGCACTGGTGGAACCACCAAAGCAAATTTTTATATGTATCATGTCACTAATTTTAAAATTACATTTTTATTTTTTATTATACTATTTTATTTACTTAAATAATCTTTCAGTTTACAAAATTCCCAGGGTGGCTCACAACAACCCCCCTCCCAATACCAAACACAAAATAAAACTCCATTTTGGTCTTTATTTTATGGGGTCCCTAAGCATTTTGACACTGAATCCTATTGAACATGTGCACTGCCCAATCCCCTTCAGGACTGGCATGACCTGCTGTGCCAGTGCCTTGAGTCACCCCCTTTCAGAAATAGTGGCTCCAAGGCAAAGGTGACAGGCTGTGACATAGAACAAAGGAGGGTCAAGGATGCTCCCTTTATTTTGTCACTGCATTTATCCAAGACACTGTGAGGAAAATGTTACCGGGAAGCTAGTAAAGGGCAGCATTTGCTGGAGTCACAGGATCTGCATGCAACATTTACTCTGCTGAGAATGATTTATCCATTCAGAAAGGGAGGCCTTAGTCACATCCTGGTAATGACAACTAAATCACCAGCTGGAGAAAGATAATAATGCTGCCTACTCCAGCATTGTACCAGTCCATGCCCTATACCTAACAAAAGATCATTACAGACCTGCCCTGCCTTTAATATATATATATATATATATATATATATATATATATATATACACACACACACACACACACACACACATATTAAAACGAGCAGCTGGTACAACTTCTGCCCCAGGCAGCACAGCCAGTACCAAGAGTTTAAGGGCCCTGTACTCCAAAGCATCTGGAGGGCACCAGCAACGTCTGCTCTAAGGGAGCACCTTTAAAAACTACTAGCCAAATGCACACCATTGCAATGTGGAGATGGAGCTTGGCTAATAAGGCATCCGAGACTCCTGTCAACCATTCACACATGACTGTACAGTCAGGGCCAGAAATATTGGAACAAGGATAACTGTTTTGGCAGTTGGCCCCTGTACACCACCACATTGAAGTTGAAAGGAAACACACCCAGATAGGAGCGAAGTCAGGACTTTCAGCTGTAATTCAAGGGGTTTGACAAAAGTGGGGCACTAACCATTCAGGAAGGGCAGCCAATGGCATACACACACACCCATCGTTGGTGGCTCATAAGTAATGGAACAAACCAACATCATTTCAAACTTCAGGATCGCCTTTAATACCTGGATGAAAATCCTTTGCAGTCAATGACTACCTGAAGTCTGGAACCCATGGACATGAGCAAATGCTGAGTTTCCTCCCTCGAGATGCTTTGCCAGGCCTTTACTGCAGCTGCCTTCAGCTGCTGCTTGTTTGTGGGTCTTTCTGCCTTCAGTCTTGTCTTCAGTAAGTGAAAAGCACGCTCTATTGGGTTGAGATCAGGTGACTGACTTGGCCATTGAAGAACATCCCACTTCTTTGCCTTGAGAAACTCTTGGGTAGCTTTTGCTGTATGTTTCGGGTCATTTTCCATCTGCAATATGAAGTGGCGTCCTATCGGTTTGGCAGCATTCGGCTGAATCTGAGCAGAAAGCTTAGCCCTATACACTTCAGAATTCATCCTGCTGCTTTTATCAGCAGCCAGGTCATCAATAAACACCAGTGACCCGGTTCCATTGGCAGCCATACATGCCCATGCCATAACACTGCCTCCACCATGTTTGACACATGATGTGGTATGCTTTGGCTCATGAGCTGTTCCTTTCCTTCTCCATACATTTCTCTTCCCATCATTCTGGTACAAGTTAATCTTGGTTTCATCAGTCCAAAGAATCTTATTCCAGAACTGGGCAGGCTTCTTTAGGTGTTTGCTGGCAAAGGCTAATCTGGCCTGTCTGTTCTTGAGTGGTTTGCACCTTGTTGTGAAGCCTCTGTATTTACATTCATAAAGCAGTCTCTTGACTGTAGATGTTGACAATGACATGCCTACCTCCGGAAGAGTGTTCTTGACCTGGCTAGATGTTGTGAAAGGGTTCCTCTTCACCATAAGCAGAATTCTGGGGTGATCCACTTTAGTTGTCTTCCGTGGTCTTCCAGGCCTTTTGCTGTTGCTGAGCTTGCCAGTTAATGCCTTCTTTTCCAGGATGTTCCAAACTGTTGTATTGGCCACTCCCTCTGTTTTTGCTATCTCTCTGATGGGTTTATTTTGTTTCCTCAGCCTAATGATGGCCCCCTTCACTCGCATGGACACCTCTTTGGACCTCATGTTGGGAGTTCCAGTGAACAGCTACCAAATGCAAATGTAACACTCAGAACCACCTCCAGGCCTTTTATCTGCTTGATGGGTCATGGGGTACCCAGGAAACAGGCCACACCTGGCCATGCAGCTGCTTGTCAGCCATTCGTTCCATTACTTATGAGCCACCAACAACGGGGGTGTGTGTATGCCACTGGTTGTCCTTCCTGAATGGTTAGTGCCCCACTTTTGCCAAACCCCTTGAATTACAGCTGAAAGTCCTGACTTCGCTCCCATCTGGGTCTGTCTCTTAGGGATGGGGGAGAATTTCTCCTCGAAACTTCGGGGGGCCGAGCGCCAACGCATTCGGTCCTCCGAAGGTTGTTTGGGGAGAAATTCTCCCCCCCGCCCCCCGCCCCCCCCCCGGAATGGGACTTACCTTTCACGAATGTCCCTCCCGGCGGCGGGTCCCGGCGGCGGTTCGGCAGGTCTTCGTCAGGGGCGGGGGCGGCAGCCGGTCTTTTGACCGGCTGCCACCGCCGCCATTACAAGAAAAGTAAAAAAAAAAAACGCCCCTGTGATAGGCTACGTAACGATTAACGTCGCCTATCACGGCTAGATTCGCAAAGTCAGCCGTGATAGGCTACGTTAATCGTCACGTAGCCTATCACGGGTGACTTTAAAAAAAAAAAGCGCGTACGGCTAATGGCGGCCCCCATAGGGAGCCGCCATTCGCGTTCCTTATTTGGTCCCTGTAGTCTACGTAAAGATTTACGTAGACTACGGCGAAAATAAGGGCAACGCAAATCTTTACGTAGACTACAGGGACCAAATAAGGAACGCGAATGGCGGCTACCTATGGCGCCATTTGCGTACGCGCTTTTTTTTTTTTTCCAAAGTCACCCATGATAGGCTACGTGACGATTAACGTAGCCTATCACGGCTGACTTTGCAGATCTAGCAGTGATAGGCTACGTAAATCGTTACGTAGCCTATCATGGGGCTTTTTTTTTTTTTTTTTTGCTTTTTTTTTGAAGTTCGGGGCCGGCGAGACGGGGCGCTTCTCCCCGGCCTGAATTTCGGCCGGGCGAGGCGGGAAGCCTCCCCTCCGGCCTGAATTTCGGCCGGGCGAGGCGGGAAGCCTCCCCCCCTGGCCTGAACTTCGGGGGGAGAAGCGAAGCGCCTCCCCCCCACCGCGAAGCAAGCTGCGAGACCAGGTAAGTGACTTTCGTACATCCCTAGTCTCCTTTCAACTTCAATGTGGTGGTGTACAGAGGCCAACTGTCAAAACAGTTATCCTTGTTCCAATATTTCTGGCCCTGACTGTATATCACTTGATTTCTCAGTGATCTACATGTTAAGTGTGTGAACTGACTTCATTTTAAGAATATTGTACTTTGGGTGCTATCAAGTGATATTTAAGTCATGACTGTAGTATTTGAATTCAGTTGGCTGATTCATACATGGCTATCATGCGTATATATTATTCATCAAGCGATTAACACATTTGTTTCTTTATTTATATTATTACATTTATATCCAACTTTTTTTCCACTTGCAAGGAACCAAAGGTGGCTTACACGATCCTCCTCCACTCTGTTTTATCTTCACAGCAACCCTGTACGGAAGGTTAGGCTGAGAGTCAGTGACTGGTCCAAAGTCACCCAGTGAGCTTCTTGGACAAGTGGGGACTAGAACCTGGAACACCTGAGTCCCAGTCCAACACTCTAACCACCACACTAGCTCTCATGTGCATTACCTGGCCCAAAGGCTTCCACCTTTAACCATTTCCTGACCACTTCCCTATCTTTCTTTTTCAGAATGGAAACTGGGAAAAGCAACATCAGAAGCAGCATAGGTTTTTGTAAAGAGCCATATTAACTTGTCCTCAAGATTGCCAATACAGGATTTTACAGAGAGGACTGTTAAAGCAGTCACAATAAAAGTACACAGTCCTAGTTATTAAGTGTCTGAGGCTAAAATATTTTTGTTGTTGTTGTTGTTTATTCGGTCAGTCGCTTCCGACTCTTTGTGACTTCATGGACCAGCCCACGCCAGAGCTTCCTGTCGGCCGTCGACACCCCCAGCTCCCCCAAGGTCGAGTCCGTCACCTCCACAATATCATCCATCCATCTTGCCCTTGGTCAGCCCATCTTCCTTTTGCCTTCCACTTTCCCTAGCATCAGCATCTTCTCCAGGGTATCCTGTCTTCTCATGATGTGGCCAAAGTACTTCAGTTTTGCCTTTAATATCCTTCCCTCAAGTGAGCAGTCTGGCTTTATTTCCTGGAGTATGGACTGGTTTGATCTTCTTGCAGTCCAAGGCACTCTCAGAATTTTCCTCCAGCATGTCTAAAATATTTAGACATCATTAAATCCAGGGTTTGTTTGAGTCCACTGGGCATGATTCTTAAGTCCCTTTCAGCATTCAGAGGTATTTGAATCAGTGACTTTCCATTTGGGATCCATCATCACTGCAAGACGTCCTGGGAACTGATTCTTCAGCATTTGCACTTGCAACAGATGTCGCAATTACTAGGCACCTCTCAAGGGTCTGGGCTGTCCTCCCAATTTTAAAGACCCAAGACACTGGACTAACTCAAAGGGACAAGGGCTGTGTACATCAGTGACCTTGTCAGAGCCAAGCTCTTTGCAGCATTTAGGCTCCCTGAAAAGCTAGACTGCTCACTCCACTGCACAAAATCATCATCATACTGAGTGTTGTCCAGCAGCCCCTGAGAAGCACAACTGTGTTTCATAACAGTCCATTAGCACACCAACCTTAATGAAAATGGAAGCTGCTAATGAAACCAAGAGGTAGCAGCCGCCTCTAGTTTAAGGAGGGCAATTAAGCTGGAAGGGGAGAGGAAGGGGGAAGTAATATTAACACCTGGCACTGCATTGAAGCTCAATCCAGGCAAGACAGAGTTGCTCCCGGTTAGTCAAAAGTCCATCAGGGAAGAGGGACCCAACCTGTGCTGGATGGGGTTATACTCCCCCTGAAGACTCAGAGTTTGCTCTTCTCCCATAAATGGTATAGAGTACAAGAAAGGGACAAGGGAAGGGGGACACTGGAAGAACACAATGAAATAACGCATTTCTTGAACTGCAGCTTCACTGGCTACCAGACTTTTCCAGGACCAATTTACAGTGCTGGCTATGACCTATAAGGCCCTGTGCAGCTTGAGACCAGGCTGTGTTTAAGACCATCTTCAGCCTTACAAGCATGCCTGGATATAAAGAGCTTCAGGAGAGGCCCTTCATTTGGTACCGCCACCTTCAGATGTGTGTTTGTGGCAATGCCACAGAGGGCCTTCATCGTGGCTGCTTCCAGGCTGTGGAACTCCCTGCCAAGGGAGGCTAGCTTGGGTCTCTCTCTGCTGTCCTTCCACCAGCAGACAAAGACATTTTTATTCAAGGAGGCCTTTGGCATGTAAGCAGGTCAGTTGGGTTGGGTGCTGTTTTCATTCTATTGTTGTGTTTTTAATTGTGCTTTGAAAGTATTTGTTTTATTATTGTTTTAATCAAGTTATTTCTCTGTGGTTGTAACCACCTCAAGTGCCATTTTCATAGTAGAAAGATGGGGTACAAACCAAATAAATAAATAAAATTACTGAACATATAGCTATGACAAAAATCCAGCTTCTTTGTTGAAAAAGTTGTTTACCCATAGCATGCCATGTCCTATGCAAGGCTGGCATCAAGGGTAGGCATGCTCAGGCACCTACCTGCTTGTGCACTGGCCCTCTGCCTATCAAGCAAACAAGTGGTAGCAATGATGAGAAAAAGGATGATGAGCAGTAGCAGCTGGTGGGAATGATGATGAGAAGGTACTGAGATAGGGGCCCCACTGAGGGTGTCTTGCCCAAGGACCCCCCAAAACCTGAAGCCAGCAGTGGTTCTGTCTCTGGCTGATGCAGTGGCAGTGCTTCTTGAGAGTGAATGGCACCACAAACACAAACAAGATGTATATGACAAGGAAATTCAATCCATGAAGAAAACAAGAACCTAGAGCATGAGGATGCATTAGGGCAATTATAAATGAAAAACCTAATGAACTCCATCCAACCCACAAGTACATCAGCGAAGCTAGCACATGATTGCTCCTAACTAGAGATAAGAGTGCTTTCAACAACCAGTGGTCAAGCTCTGCAACTCTCATAAATTAAAAACTTTTATATCATCGCTGTTATAGGATCAAGCCATTAGCCCCATTAGCTTTGGAGGAATTGAGCCAGTTTAAATCCAGAAATTCTGGCTGATACGATTTGTGGATTCAGCTGCCTGAATTTAAGTGCCAGAGCACACATGACGGAGAATCCCTTATGTGCACCACGGCACAATGTGTATTGCTGCACCCTGAATATAGGGGGATTCCAGTTTTGAATATGCTTGAATATCAAGACGAGGCTGGACAGCCATCTGTCAGGGATGCTTTGACTTGGATTCCTGCATTGAGCAGGGGGTTGGACTCGATGGCCTTGTAGGCCCCTTCCAACCCTACTATTCTATGATTCTATGCAGCATGCATAGGCTCAGGCTGCACAACTGCTAGAATACACAGAATATACAACTAGTTTGATGGGGTGGTGTCCTATCTGAGAGACTAAACTGATTTATAAATCGAGAACTCACCCAGTCATCATGCTCACTCTGAAATGAACACACTAGGGGCACAATCTTGTGCATGTTTAGACAGAAAAAGGTCCTACAATTCCCATCATGCCACAGCAAGCATGGCTGCCTGGGGCCTGCTAGGAGTTCAGATTTTTTCTGTTTAAACACACATACGATTGTGCCCCAGGTCACCATCCCCTCTCAGCTTCAGCCCCATGTCAGCAATATGGGGATAATTAGGGATGCTTCGGCAATTTAATTTGCACCTCCCAGACTAATGTGCAGATTGGAACTTAGTTACCCACCAGCTTTCATGCTTCCTGAATGTTTTCCCAGCACTCTCTCTCTCTCAGTCAGTCTCTCTCTCTCTCTCTCTCTCTCTCTATATATATATATATATATAGTCTAGAACAGGATATATATATGAGAGAAAATACGACCGAGCAAAGGGCTGGATGCGCCTGATCTCGTCTGATCTCGGAAGCTAAGCAGGGTCAGCCCTGGTTAGTACTTGGATGGGAGACCACCTGGGAATCAGGCTTCCTGAATTGAGCAGGGGGCTGGACTCAATGGTCTTGTAGGCCCCTTCCAACCCTATGATTCTATGAGATTTGGAAATATGTATTTTGAGTAGGGATACATGGAACAGTCTACCTCTAGCCTAGGCCAGTTTCACCTCTGTTCATTATTAAGTCCATTCTGTCCTGTTTCTGCAATTATCTGCTATTTTTCAGATTTAAATTCAGATTTCAGTATGTATTTCTGAATGAACTACCCTATGAAATGCACATTTATAAACTTATTTTATCTCCAAGTAGGTACTTCTAAACCTATTTTATCCTAAAAGAGACATTTTAAAACATATTGTTTGAGCCAAGAAGTTCATTGCAAAAATTGAGAGATGTGTGAAATCCAAAGATTAATTATGTCCTGATCTATACATTCATCCACGAGGTGCAGATCAGGTCAGTTTGCAAATATATAATTCCTAAAGCATCCTTAATTTTCAGAGAAAATAGGTTTAGAAATATTTGCTGAAATGTCATGAGGATTCGTAATTCGTAATTCGTAGGGGATTGGAATGCTAAAGTAGGAAGTCGAGAAATCACTGGGATAACAGGCAAGCATGGTCTTGGTGTACAAAATGAAGCAGGACAAAGGCTAATAGAGTTTTGCCAAGAGAACATACTGATCATAGCAAACACTCTTTTCCAACAGCACAAGAGGCAACTTTACAGATGGACATCACCAGATGGTCAATATCGAAATCAGATTGATTATGTACTTTGCAGCCGAAGATGGAGAAGCTCTATAGACTCAGTAAAAACAAGACCTGGAGCTGACTGTGGCTCAGATCATGAGCTTCTTGTTGCAAAATTTCGGCTTAAATTGAAGAACGTAGGGAAAACCACTAAACCATTCAGGTATGACCTCAATCATATCCCTTATGAATATACGGTGGAGGTGAGGAATAGATTTAAGGGATTAGACATAATAGACACAGTGCCTGAGGAACTATGGACGGAGGTCCGTGACATTGTTCGGGAGGCAGCAACAAAATCCATCCCAAAGAAAAAGAAATGCAAGAAAGCCAAGTGGCTGTCTGATGAGGCTTTACAAGTAGCTGAGGAAAGAAAGGAAGTGAAAAGCAAAGGAGAAAGGGGAAGATATATCCAACTGAATGCAGAGTTCCAGAGAATAGCAAGGAGAGACAAGAAGGCCTTCTTAAATGAACAATGCAAAGAAATCGAGGAAAACAATAGAATGGGAAAGACTAGAGATCTTTTCAAGAAAATCGGAGACCTCAAGGGAACATTTTGTGCAAAGACGGACATGATAAAGGACAAAGAAGGCAGGGACCTAACAGAAGCAGATGAGATTAAGAAGAGGTGGAAAGAATACACAGAAGAACTATACAGGAGAGATTTTAATGTCCCTGATAGCCATGATAGTGCGGTCACTGAACTTGAGCCGGACATCCTAGAGAGTGAAGTCAAGTGGGCCTTAGGAAGCATTACTAACAACAGAGCTAGCGGAGATGACAATATTCCAGCTGAGCTATTTAAGATCCTAAAAGATGATGCTGTTAAAGTGCTGCACTCAATACGGCAACAAATTTGTAACACTCAACAGTGGCCAGAAGACTGGAAAAGGTCAGTTTACATTCCAATTCCAAAGAAGGGCAATGCCAAAGAGTGTTCAAACTACCATACAATTGCGCTCATTTCACATGCCAGCAAGGTGATGCTCAAAATCCTACAAGCTAGGCTTCAGCAGTACGTGAACCGAGAACTACCGGAAGTACAAGCTGGGTCCCCAAGAGGCAGAGGAACTAGAGATCAAATTGCCAACATTCGCTGGATCATGGAGAACGCAAGAGAATTTCAGAAAAATGTCTATTTCTGCTTCATTGACTACGCTAAAGCCTTTGATTGTGTGGAGCACAACAAACTGTGGCAAATTCTCAAAGAGATGGGAGTACCAGACTACCTTACCTGTCTCTAGGGATGGGGGAGAATTTCTCTCCGAAACTTCGGGGGGCCGAGTGCCAACGCATTCGGCCCCCCGAAATTGGCGGTGAAATTCTCCGCCACCCTCCCGCCACCCCCCCCCCCGGGATGGGACTTACCATTCACGAATGTCCCTCCCGGCGGCAGGTCCCGGCAGCGGTTCGTCGGGTCTTCGTCAGGGGCGGGGGCGGCAGCCGGTCTTTCAAATGGCTGCCCCCACCACCATTACAAGGAAAGTAAAAAAAAACAAAAAAAACCATGATAGGCTACGTAACGATTAACGTAGCCTATCACGGCTAGATCTCCAAAGTCAGCCGTGATAGGCTACATTAATCATCACGTAGCCTATCACGGGTGACTTTAAAAAAAAAAAGCGCGTACGCAAATGGCGGCCCCCATAGGGAGCCGCCATTTGCATTCCTTATTTGGTCCCTGTAGTCTACGTAAAGATTTACGTAGACTACACGGACCAAATAAGGAACGCAAATGGCGGCTCCCTATGGGGGCCGCCATTTGTGTACGCGTTTTTTTTTTCTTTCAAATTCACCCGTGATAGGCTACGTGACGATTTACGTAGCCTATCACGGCTGACTTTGGAAATCTAGCCGTGATAGGCTACGTTAATCGTTACGTAGCCTATCACGGGGGTGTTTTTTTTTTCGCGGCCGGGTAGACGGGGCGCTTCTACCCGGCCTGAATTTTGCCGACGAGGGATGGGACGCCTCCCACCCGGCCTGAATTTCGGCTGGGCGAGGTGGGGCACCTCCCCCCCCTCGCATGAACTTTGGGGGGAGAAGTGAAGCGCCTCCCCCCCACCGCGAAGCAAGCTTCGAGGACAGGTAAGGGACTTTCATCCATCCCTACCTGTCTCCTGAGAAACCTGTATGAGAGTCAAGAAGCAACAGTAAGAACCGGACATGGAACAACCGGTTGGTTCCAAATTGGGAAAGGAGTACGACAAGGCGGCATATTGTTGCCCTGCTTATTTAATTTATATGCAGAATACATCATGAGAAACGCCGGGTTGGATGAATCACAGGCCGGAATTAAGACTGCCGGGAGAATTATCAACAACCTCAGATACGCAGATGACACCACCCTAATGGGAGAAAGCGAAGAGGCTCTAAAGAGCCTCTTGTTGAGGGTGAAACCCAGGTGAGGCAGTGGCTGTTCTGAATCAGTGGCTGGGCACAGTAATGGATTGCATGAGGGCCAATAAACTGAAACTCAATCCAGACAAGATGAAGGTACTGTTAGTGGGTGGTTCGTCTGCCCGGCTAGGTGATATTCAACCTGTTCTGGAGGGGGCTGCACTCCCCCTAAAGGATCACGTTCATAGTTTGGGGTGCTCTTGGATCCAGAACTGTCACTTGAGGCACAGGTGAACTCAGTGGCACGGAGCACTTTTTATCAGCTTAGGCTGATAGAATACCAACTACGCCCTTATCTGGACAGAGATAGCCTAGGTACAGTTATCCATGCTCTGATAACTTCTCATCTGGATTACTGCAATGCGTTATACATGGGGCTGCCTTTGAAAACAATCCGGAAACTTCAGCTGGTCCAAAATAGGGCAGCAAGATTGTTAACAGGAACTGGCCTGCGAGCTCATATTACGCCAGTACTTTTCCAGCTGCACTGGCTGCCAGTCCATTTCCGGGCCCGATTCAAAGTGCTGGTATTAACATTCAAAGCCCTTAATGGCTTGGGGCCAGGGTATCTGAAGGATTGCCTCCTCCCATATGTGCCTGCCCGGACCTTAAGATCATCCTCAGCGGCCCTTCTCCATGAGCCCCGGCTAAAGGAAGAGAGGTGGGTGGCTACTAGGAGGAGGGCCTTTTCTGCTGTGGCACCCCGGCTGTGGAATGAGCTTGCTAGTGAGGTTCGCCTCGCACCTACATTGTATTCCTTCCAGCACCAGGTGAAGACCTTTTTTATTTTCCCAGACATTTTAGAATTTTAGCTTTCTAGACTTTTAGCTTTGCTGTTTTAAATCTGTATTTTAAATCCCTGCAGTGCTGCTAGGTTTTACTCTGGTTTTATTCTGGTTGTATTGTTATACTGTGGTTTTAATGTTGTATATATTTTATATTGTTTTATAGTGTGCTCTTTGGTTTTAATTTTTGTGAACTGCCCAGAGAGCTTCGGCTATTGGGTGGTATAGAAATGAAATAAATAAACAAACAAGTAAACATTATAAGTAAATCTGTGTGAAAACTAGGGATGTCAGAGAAATCTGCTGTGGATTCAAATGAGGCTGGAATCCAAGGATTCAGCGCTCTATTTCCAAGGCATCTGGCCTCAGGAATCCGCAGTGGATTGGGACCACTTACCTCCACTCCAGGAGGACTGGACGCGGAACGGCACTCAGCTGCTTCTTGCTAGCCAGAGCCGTTCGCCTCCTCCCTGTCCCTGCCGATTGCCATGTCTTAAAAAAAAAAAAATGGCAATCAGCAGGACACACCCATAGACTTATACGCAAAATAGAGCAGTGAATCTTGCGTATAAGCCTATGGACACATAGACTTAGACACAAGATTCATGACTGTATTTGCGTATAAGTCTATGGGCACATCCTCCCAATAGCCTTTTTTTTTTTTTTTTTAAGACATGGCAATCGGCAGGGACAGGGAAGAGGCGAACAGCTCTGGCTGGCAGGAGGGAAGGTAAGCAGCCCCCAAGCCAGTTCCCCCCCCCCGGAATCGCCCCCAAGCCAGTCCCCCCACCCCGGAATCCAAGAGGAGTAGAGCCATTCTGGAGGATTCCAGGGAGAAGGAACAGATCGCCTCTCCCCCCCCCCACGGATTCTCCACCAGAACAAACAGTGGGGAATCCGTACACCCCTAGTGAAAACTCTTTGGAGCAACCTCTCAATGTGAAAGGTTTTCCAACATGCACAGAAACCTGACTGCCATGGATGTTGCATTTTAAGCAGGTATTGCAGATGTGAGAATCACCCGAGCCTGTGCGTCCTTGCCAACCACACAACATCCTGATTGTAACAAGTGGAGTATCTCAGCCATAATTACCTCCATGTGCTCCATGGGCATTCATTTCTGACACAGATTTGGTAGCAATTAAGCTCTGTGTGCCAGATCTTCCCTGCTACCAAACATGCCGGCATCCCAGACGTTAAATTGGTGGCGATTCAGAGGCATCAATGAACACTGCAGCTTCAATCCCTGCTAATAACGTAGTGTCCAAATCAACCCTCAGTGCACAGGGAAAATGGGAATCCAAGTCAAAAATAAAGTGGCAGAGGGAGGAATGATAGGAGACTTCCTGAAACTCTGTACGTCATCCTTTTGTGATGCATTTCTCTGATGCTCTTCTGGCAGCTTTGTTATTAACCAAAATGAAAGCCCTCTGCAGTCTCCAATCTTTGGGCGTTCCCAGAATGAATAAAGGAACCAGCCTCCTTCCAGCTCTCCCCATGCCATGCCCAGACATTCAGAATGGACTCAATCATCCATTCTCAGCACCTGGTGCCATGTATTCACACTGTCACTACTTAAACATCAGATTTCCATTTTTAAACATTCCAGGCAGCAGAAGCAATAACAATAATGGAAAGCTCTTTTGGCTGAAAAAGGGCCGCGTTGTGCACTCTCACTTGCACTGCTGCATTATCTGTACCCCTGGGAAGCCCAAAGACCTACAATTTAACCTTCCTACAAATGGATTGAATAACTAGCTCTATTTACAGCTGTTTTATGTAGCATCCCAAAAGGCAGTAGGCAAACACCTGAATGCTGGCAGTCACCTGCCTGTAACCAGAGCCCTGCCATGTAATAAATATCCAACCCAGTCAAGAGCCAGCCAGATAATCTAGTAATAAGAGATGCTTGATTTCATTTTGTTCTTCCAGTTGTCCCCCTTCCCTTCTCCCTCTCTTGTACTCTATATCATTTACTGGAGTAGAACAAAATCTCCATATACAATGAAACTTGTTAACCATCCCATTTCCTGGCAAACCGTTGGACTCATATTTCCCAATAAAGATGGATTTAGCTTTTATTTGCCTATATCGTAACTTGATTCTTTCCCACCAGCCATTGACTTGGCAAACAAATCCCATGTCAAAGTGCAGTTTTGCAGAGAATACAGCACAATGCTTTGACAGGTTTCTAAATATTGGTCTACTATGCTGGAGCTACTCACATGCAGCTAATGGCAAATGCACTGTGAAAATCATTAGTGTCCATTTGCTCACTGTATAACCTATGCAGACAACTAATGATCTGACTGGAGCCCAGGAAACCATATAGATAGTCATAGTTTGATGCTACAAGCCTCCTCCTTACTCTATCACTTGAGGCTGCTATCTTTTGGCCCTGTCATGAGCTGCGCTGATCTATGGACCTTTTGAAAAACTGGCCAACAACTTCTACTTTTCTACCTACCTCTACTCTTACCAAGTTAGTAGTTTCTCATGATCCCCTTCTGCAAAATGTAAAAAGGGACATGAACAATACTTCATGAATGTATCTGTCCCTCTGGTTTTTGAGATTCAGTTAACTCCTTTGCAACATACACATTATTACAGATTATGATATACAGACAGAGATAAAGGAGGGCCTAGATTTGAAACAACAGGAAAAGCCATATGCTTTTACTAGAAAGCACTAATAAGGAGCCAAATACAGATTCATGAAGAATATCATAGCAGGACAGGATCAGAATTGAGCAAATAAAGGCATCTACAAAATATATTTTCTGACAATCACTCATCTAAAATGTTTCTTAGAAGAAATGTCTCATTCCCATTTCCCTAAAGGAGGAAATTGTGAGATTGCTGTTGAAGAAGCCAAGAAGCCGATGTTAGATCCAACTAATTTGTATAACTACTGGCCAGGTTCCAATCTCGCATTTTAGCAAGGTTCTGGAGAAGGTGGTGGTAGAGCAACTACAGACTTTCTTGGAGGAAACGTATTATTTAGATCCTTTCCAATGTGGGTTCAGGCCTGATTTACAGATGGAAACTACTTGGGTTGCCTTGGTGAATGATCGTCACTGGGAACTGGAAAGGGGAATGCATCCCTGCTGATTCTGCTGGGCCTCTCAGCCACTGTATCCTTCTGGGATGGTTGGCTAGGTTAGAACTTGTGGAATCGCTTTGAGGTGGGCATAGTCATACTGGGTTGATCAGTCCTAGGAGGTGGTACTGTGGGATTATAACTCAGCACTCTGACCATTTTCTTCTGGGGCACCTAAAAATTCTGTTCTATCCCCCTTGGGATAGATCGTCCAAGGGTTTGGATCTCATCATTATGCAGATTATACCCCTTCCTCCCTCCCTCCCTCCCTCCCTCCCTCCCTTTCAACAGATACCAAGGAGGCTGTGGAAATCTGCATGCCGTCATGGCATGCCGTCATGGACTAGATGTGAGTTAACAAACTGAGACTCAATCCAGACAAAAGAGAAGTCCTGTTGGTCAGTAGACAATTTGACCTGGGATTAGGGATACTGCCTGTTCTGGAAGGGGTTGTTTCTGGGTAGCTCTGGATCCACGGATATTCCTGGATATCCAGGTGGGGGCAGTGGCCAGGAGTGTCTTTGCCTGGCTTTAGCTGGTGCACCAGCTGCACTCTTTCCTGGAGAAGAAGGATCTGACTACAGTGACACATGCCTTAGTCACCACTCAGGCTACTGCAACATGCTGCATCTGGGGCTGCCCTTGAAGAGTGTTTAGAAATTAGAGCTGGTGAAAAGTGACTAGACTATTGGTATAGAAATATTTTAATAATAAATAAATAAATAAGCATGCTTGTGACCTGAACAATCTCTTCAGATAAAAATTAGGCAACAGAAAACAACACAGGAAGGTTAAGAAAAGGATAAGAAACCCAACATAAGCAATTATCACTAACTACAGAAAGTTTAAGATAAAGCTTAGACATTTATTAGAGGACTCTAGTACCGTTCCACTAGAATTGCGATGGGAAAGTATTTCTGAAACTGCCACAACACGATTTCAACAAGGTATCATAATACATTGTGAGATCATTGTCTGTTTATATGTTTGTCTGCAAATGGTTTTACACTTTGTATAATGCATTTTTAATGGTTTTTAATCTTTGTAAACCAGGGAGCTTCGGTTATTGGGTGGTATAGAAATGTATTAAATGATATGAAGAATGAAAAGGGAATACAATCAGCTGCATTTAGGTTAAACTAAGGGGCTTTATGGCCGCAAGTGGCATCCGCTATGCCACTTGCGGCTGTATCCATTCGCCAGGCCAGCGATACAGAGCCAGCCTGCGGCTCTGCAGAATCGCTGCAGAGAAAAGTCGGCTCCGTAGGATTCCAGAGGGAGGCAGAGGTGAATGGTGCCACTCTGCCGCGGACTCCGGAGTCCAAAGGAATCCAGCCTCATTGGGGTCCGTGGCGGATTTCTCCACCATCCCTAGTTACAGCCCAAGGAAAGCCTGTTTGAAAAGGTGTGTTTTCAGGAGGTGTTTAAAAGAAGTTACATTTTCTACCTCCGGAACTGCACGAGGCAGAAAACCACTTTACCTGTTGTGTGGAAGCTGAAAGACCCTATGTTTAGCTGGATACTTAAAAGTCTCATTAGTGGCGATGAAATGAAGTGTTGCAGAAGTGGAAAGATCTAGTACCTCCAATGGGAGTTGCATGGGTTTTGCAGATGGCAGAATTTGATTCTCATTCGATAGTGGTCTGGAGACAAACAGAAACATTGGAACAATTTAAAAAAAATCTGGAACAGCTTCTTTGAGCTGTTTGAGGGTTTTTTTCATTCCTCTCTCTCTCTCTCTCTCTCTCTCTCTCTCTCTCTCTCTCATGCTCTCTCTTAATATTTCCTGCAGAGCAGAACAATATAGCTGGGTCACAATGGTCTCATTATGGTAGTGTGTTAAGAGACAGTGGGGTGAGTTGTACGTTTTTGGTATTGCATTTTGAAAACAAATAAACTTTAAATTTTAAAATGCCAAGGCAAATGCCACCAAAATATTTACCGGGGATTCAAAATATGCCAGACTGGTGCTGCTGAGAAAATGAAATTGTTATTCAAGGGGGAATTGGTAATCAGCTCCTGGCATAAGAGAATGAACAGCAGATTTCTAAAGGATAAGGCACTATTATTTGTCAATTAATACTGTCATCTCATATCTGTTGGATACTGTGATATGGTGGGTAAACTGTTGGTCATGGATACAGGAGGAACCAAGTTCAAATCCTTGCAAAGTCGAATGTGCTAAATTGAACCCCTGGTATGGAAACTGCAATACCGATGGGATGCAGAGACATTTCCAGGCTATACTGTGGGTGGTGGGCTATATCAGCATATATAAGAGCAGATTCTCAAGTAAGCCAAAAGGGGACTCCATCTGCAGGCCATGAATGGTGATCCTGAAAGGCTAGGGAAAAGAGAACTAGGTAGCTACTGATCTTTCACCAAGGCCTCTTCCCATTCTCTGAAGTAGGCAGGTCAGATGGTGTGGATCAGGAGACATTTACATGTTCATATTCTGCCCACATTTCACTCCAGTTTTCTGAAGCCAGAATTTGCCTGCCGTCCGCACCAACAACAAAAGTAGTTAAGGTTACCTAGCTGCCTTGTTGGCACTCCAGAATAGGCTGTAGGGACAATCTGACTTCTTGTCCCTGAAACACACCTTTCCCTGAAGGACAGGGTTACCTGACATAAAACAAAGGCACCAGCTTCTGGATAATTTTACCTGAAGCAAAATAGACACTTAGGGTTGTAGCCAATGATAGTCTTACTTAGAGCAGACCTATTAAAATGAATGGGACTTCAGTCAGACTAATACTGGATACAACCCCCTGAATACAACCTTTGTGCATGATCCTCACAGATGTTACCATGCCATTTTTTTCTGTACACCCATCAATAAAAACACACTTACACTGTGAGAGCAAATTATTGTGAGTAGATACTCTCATGGTGCTACATCTCCATCCTCAGACTGGAAGTTCTTTCTGCCATTAAATGTCCAATTGATATCTGTTCATTGAACTTCAGAAATGAAAACATAGCTGGGGAGCCAACAGCAAACTGCACGTTATATGGAATCATGCGCTGCTTTTCTCAGAGCGGCAGTGCTTTTAATGAAAAGTCGCCTTCCTACAGTACCAGGCCAAATGGAGGATGGGCAGGTATGGGAAAGGCTACTTAATTATTCCCCCTCCAGCAATGTTTCAGGTCAAAATCCTGCCCCCCCCCCAGTTGCTTTTTTCCCCCTTGGGGGAAAAGATATAAGGACCTCACTGCTGTCCAGCTTTTGATAAAAACCTTCATGCCTGCTTTTCAGTTTTAAGAGGTCTCCATGTCACATCTACTTTGGTCATTTAGAAACATCAGTCCTTCAGGGCTCTGAAACCCCCACTTCTGATGCATCACTTAAAGACTCAAGAGAGCTGCTTCCAGTTTGGTCCAATCAAGAAAGGCCTTTTCCCCTGGGACAAGCAGGGGGAAACTCTTTCCCTTTGGGATCTGCAGGGCCTAACATTGCCTTCTTCTTTATGCTGGCTAAGCCAATGTTTTCCTGCTTGAACTTTTGATCACTGGCACTAATTTACAGTTGTTCAGCCATCATCCATTTGTGATATTTCATTTCTGTACTTTGGCCTCCTTTGTTCTTCCTCTATTCTCCAGACTTCTTCTCTGGTAATTTACCTTTTAAAGCTCTATTTGTTTCTGTGGCTTTTGTGACTTTATGACATTACAGTCCCTTGCTGGGTTTTTTCTGGCTATATACTTACTCTTTTTTTAGGCTGCCATTGCACTGACTTTCTTTTATCAGGACTTGTCCAGTTCCTTGTCCAAATTAAGTTTCCATTCCATGTTACTCTGCTTCTCACTTTTCCTGTGCAGTATGGAATTGCCACTCTGTGGTTAATAAAATTACTATAGTTCATGATTTGTGTTTTATGTTACAATTTGTTACTGTTAGTTCTCAAAAAAACCCTCAATTTCTGTACCAAATCCTGTAATACCCACAAGTTCTACCATTTGATTCCTCGTCATTGTCCCACTCTCATTGTCCTCATAGTTGGGATGGAAAAGTTGGCTTTCTCCTCTCATCTTTTTGTCACGTACACGTTCTTTTATCCCTATCCCCTTCATTTATTTTCTTTTTCATTTGAAGTTGCTTGTTTTCACCAATTAACCTTTCAATAGCTGTTTTATGCCATCCATAAAGTGGGTTATCCTCATCCGTTTTGGAGTTGTTCTTGTTTTTGGCCATCATTTTAGAAATAACTCTACACTAATCACAGACTGCCAGCACAAAGAGAGAGAAAAGGAGTCAGAAAAATCAGGAGGGAAGTAAGGAAATAAAGGTTTGCATTACATACACATCAATTCCAGGGGCTATACTAAGTCAAGCTCTTCCACAATGGACAAAAAATGAAATTCTAAAAGATCGAGGTAAGTGGGAGGAACAAGACACACCTTACTAAGAGACATATTTAATATGTCAGGAAATTATGGGTGTAAACCTTCTCCTGAAAGCATTGTGAAGTGAGAGCATGTAAAATTAAAACGATGTAGGAACCACCACAGGAAATACATAGTAGCTACAAATGCAATAGGAAATAATGCACAGGAATATTCCTCACTTACAATCTAGACAAAATACATATACTCATGGCAGAAAATACTCCCAATGCCACAGCTGCACCAGTCCCTTCTTTCATTATTTATCTCTTACTGTCATGCACAACGTTGACACATGTAGAATGTCACATATGAACCTGGGATGCAGTGCTTGGACCTGCCCTAGTTCACGCAACACATTTTCTACTCATTATCTCATTGGCCACAAAAATGGTATCATCATGCAGCAGGAAGCATCCTGCAATGCAACAGCTACATACTGCTGAAACAGAGGGACAAAATCTATACATTCAGAAAAAAGTATGTGGTACAGCCCTCATGGGACTATACCACATCATAAGGCAGAACATATTGATGAATAGTTGCTCATGTCAAAACTGACCTGCCCACAGAAAGCAATGATTTGGCTAAACATTACAACAATTATATGGTTAAAATCACCCCATGGTGAATTACCACACCAAAGGATGACCAGGCCATAGTATTACAGAAAAATACTTCTCAGTGAACTGAGCATTATGACCATATTCACCCAGTATTGCACTATCTTCACTGGTTCCCGATTACTTTCTGGCCCAATTTAAGGTGTCGGTGTTAACCTATAAAGCTCTTCAAGTCTTGGGACTACAGTATCTGAAGGACCATCTCTTCCATATGCTCATCATCTGATCATCATCTGAGGCCCTCAGTATACCCCTACATACTGAGATTCAGTGGCTACTCATGACTGGACATTTTCTGTGGTGGCCCCCAAATGCCCTCCCTAGAGATGTGTGCCTGATGCCTACTTTGCTGACTTGGGGGCGGGGGCAGACAAATGCATTTTTATTCTCCCAGGGCTTTTTAAAAATCTCTTTTTAAAACAATTTTAAATTATTGTCGCTTCTTTTCAATTCTTTTAATGTGTTCTGTCATTTATTGTATTTGTTTTTATTATATATTTTGCTCTGAGAGCTTCAACTATATCGCAATTCAATAATAATAATAATAATATCTGAAAACTGACACAGCCAACTAGTACTTGATGCTACAAACTACATTTCTATGTCCTTTCCTTTTTTCTTTCTTTTCAGAAAGCATTTACTACAACTTTCCCCAATCTGGTACCCTCCAGAAACGTTGTCTGCAACTCCCATAATTTCTAGCCAGCATGACCACTGGCCATGCTGAATGGGAAATGTGGAAGTTGCAGTCCAATGCATCTGAAGGGCACAAGGTTGAGGAAGGCTGATTTAGTACATCAACTGTAGCTGTTCATGGGATAGGCCTTCCAGCTCTTAAACCAAACTGTGAGAAAGGTCCACCTAGAAAACCTACCAATGCAACTCTAATACGCTCCTCTCCGGAAAAGCAAATCAACATCTGCCTCCTAAACGCATTGCCCAAGGAAACTTACAAGAGGAGTTCCAGCTCTGAGATCAGTCAGAAGGGAAATAAAGAGTGAGAAACTGAATCCTGAACAGTTATTTTGGGGAAAATGACACCAAAAAGTGTGGAGAAGAGAAGAGAGACACCATGGTAAGCTAAGACAAATTGTTACTCTATATAAATTGCTTCAACATTGTATAGCCAGTGACCTTCACAGTACTACCAGTTTAAAGATATTTCCTTCAACAGTAGCTGATTTCACTATTGAACAGGGACACATGGCACAAGATTATACAACTAAATCACTCTTGTAAATATTTAATATCATTGCTTTTCTCCCTCCCCCACCCCTGCTTTTTTTAACAACTCACTATGAAAAGCAAAGCACAGAGTTGAAAACACATTTATTTATTCTGTCCTGGAAAAAGCTCAGTGCTCATGCATTTTATCTATCTAGTTCTCCAAATGACTTTGACACTTGAAAGCCCTTGTGATCAAAACAGTCTGAAGGCAGGCAATTTTGCAGCCATTTAAGAACTGATTTCATGCACTGATCAACATCTACCAAACCTTTCCTGATGGAACAGCACAACTTTAAGCTGGTGAATGAATAGCAAAAATACCTGAAGGAGAAAATTAGTAAGAAAGTCACACTGGTTTAAATAAAAATCCAAGTAAGAGAAGGAAAGAGAGCAGGATGCCATTATTCACTTCCCTGGGACACCGAAAAATAATGTGGAAGGGGATAATTATTTGGAAGAAGAATGAAAGCTACTTGGGGAGCGGGAGGAACTGTAACACAACAATTCACTACTACTAAAATGTATACCTATATAGTCATTCTCTGGTAGAATCCAAGAGAAGGAAGAAAAATAATTTGCTTAGTTCAACCTCGTATACTTATACAGGAATTAGGTTTTCTATATTTCATGCAAAAGATATGTTGCTGAAATTTAAATCCTTTCACTCTGATCAAACAATTTCTAACTGGCAGTGGAGCCCCAGTGAGCTCATAGATCGTGCCTGCTTTTTAAAAAAATTATACTTTTTATTGAATAGATGTGTGTGTGTGTGCACATTTGTTTGTTTTAAAAGTTTTATAAAAACATTCACAATCATTAATAACATAAATACACCAATAACCAAATAAAAGGGGATGATGGGAAAGGGAGGAAAAGGTGCTGGGCAGGAATACAATTAAAGAAACTAATACATAGGAGGTCATCATACCATCAGGTAAAACACTTAAACAGGTAATTCTGCAATGTAAAGTTAGCATGGTTCAGATCCCTCAGCTCAAGTCTTATGCAAAAAGTATATGGTGACCAGATCTTCAGAAATGCACACTGCAGCCTTTGATAAAAGAGCACACTCAAACACTGAGAGTGTTGTCAGTTCTTCTGTCCGCTGGTGTATAGAGAGTGAACATTGGTCCTTCCAGTGCTGTAATATACGTTATTCAGCTAATAAGGGGACCCAGAGGAGCTTCTTCCAGTGGCCATCTGACAAACCTCACTATTTGGGAATATAGTTTGATAACAACTGTACTTATACTTTTTAAACCTAAATGATGTATCTAAAACAAGATTAAGGTGAACACAAGCCTTGGACGAAAAGGATGGAATACAAGGGCAACCCCATACCATATGAACGAGAGAGCCCTCCTCCTTCTTGCACCACCAACAGAGTGGGCTGCTAGTGAGGTTTTTCCAATATAGTCTATTAGACCTAAACACCATTTTGTTTTTGTTGGATCAGTCCAGTCAAATCTAAAGTTGCTGAATTGGTATCTTCCAAAGCATTTTGCCCACCATTAACTTGCCCATTAATTTCATGGTTAAGTATTCTTCCTCCAAAGTATGCTTATATATTGGTTCCAGGCAGTCTCTCATCCAGGCATTTTGCAGGGTCAGACCTGTTTATCTTCAGCAGTAGATATGCTTCAATAAAGGAAGTGGATCCATGTCTACCTAGAGCTAGCTTCCGCCACTGAAATTAACAGGGCAACCTATGTGCGAAAAAATTCCATGTACACAGAATGGCTGCCCTCTTTATGGCACAGCAGATACATGCATCCAAGGAATTGTAGACTAGATTGGCCTTGTTTTCCCTTATCTTAAGGAGAAGGGACTACACCTTTTTGTCATAATCCTGAATACATTTGAAGACAGTGTTCATATTTCCTCTTAATCACTTCCTTTAAAATTAAACATTCCCATTTCTTTCAACCTTTCCTCATATGGCTTGACATCTGTCATGAACTGGGTCTATATCCCATGGTCACTACAGTCTATCCAACTTCTATTTTACAAAAGCCCAAAGCTCTACTTTGGAGCTAGCAACACTTTGCCAACCAGCTTCTATGCAGTGTGGTCCATTCCTCTGTCTGAATCACGTCTGTCACTTACAGGAAGCGAGGTTGTATATTGTTTGTCTGGAGTCAATGTTTGTCTAAAGTCAAATTTTGTCAAGTAGATGTTAATGAACTGTTGCTAAGGTAGAATTGATTTGCTCTCCTCTGCTTCCTGCCCTTGCATATAATGTTGATTGGTCCACATTACAGGAGATGTTGCCATCCTTTCTCCCTGTCTTAATTTGCCCCTATTAAAGGGTGGGGCTTGGAAGATTCACACTGCGATTTGCTGGTGCAGTCAGGAGCTGGGAACTTTCCTGCAGTGGGGTCACTTCTTTGTTCTTGTTCATTTATTCTGAGCAACATATGCTGGAGGCACAGACAACCAGGCCTTACAGTGGTGGCTTTAGTGTTCTGAAATTCCCTTCTTAGGGAGGCCCATATATCTGCTCCTTGATGCTTGTTTTTAGGAGGCAGATTAAGGCATAACTGCTTGGGAAAGCAGCTCTGGGCCCTCATAAGGGCTGAATCTAGCTCTGCTTTGTTGAAACAATTTTTTTGTTTACTGCATTGTGTATTTCTGTTTTTACTTATTTATTATATTGTTTATTATTAGCATTTATATACCTCCATATCTGTTAAAAAGCCATCAAGGTCGTGTACAACAATTTAAAACAATAAAAACAAGAACATGAAAATGGTAAAAACATTAAAACATTACACAGTAATAATTCACATCACCACTGATATGGGGGGGGGGAGAAAGAAAAAGAAAAGGAGGGGGGAAATTTAACACTTTCATTTCAAATATGTACATTAACATAAGCAGTCCATATATCTAAATAAGCATCCATAGGAAATGTATGGCTGTAGGAGAGACATTCAAATGTAGCAGGAGCAGTAAGATCTTCAGTCCACTGAATGATAGGTGGTGGGTGTTTATCCTTCCATGCCTGAGGTATAAGCCTCTTTGCAACTGTAAGGGCTCTCAGAGCATCTCTACACAAGCCTAAATTCCCACATTTACAACACGGCTTCCTGCTTCCATTTTAAATGCAGGATCACAACAGACTCCCTTTACACGTGCTTTGTTTTCCCCCTCCCCTTTCCCCCCTTATCTGAGTCTTCCATATGTTTCATTGGTCTAGCTCATCTTCTTGCAGCTTTTTGTCTTTCATGGAGGGAACTCAAGTGGAATACAAGTGGGATAATTGGATAGCTCATTATCTCCGATCTATTTAAAAATGGAATGAAGATCATTAGTGCAGGAGAGGTCCTGGAGGTTCATGATGTCATCTAAAGGGCTCACAAACTTCCATGAGAGAGCAATCTCAATAGCAGGATAAAAGCTCCAGGTGAAGAAGCCCTTAGTATCCACTTTTTGCTGTCCATCCGTTAATCCCTGTTTTATGATATGGTCTTCTCCCCCCCACCAACACACACACACTTTTTGCTGCTGTTATTGTTGTTATTGTTGTATTTGCAAAGAAAAGGTTACATTAAAAATAAACTACACATTTTAAAAGTCTAAATTGAAAAGATTTACAGCCTTTATAAAGGCCAAGAGAGTGGGGGTGAATCGTAGTTCTTGACAGAGTGCATTCCATAATTTTGGGAGCAATTCAGGAGAAAGCCCTTTTATGTGTGTCTGACGAACAGGCTTCTGCGGATAATGGTGCCCTTAAAATGCCCTCTTCTGCAGATTGTAACACCCGGACACAAGACAAGCAGTACCTTGGACAGACAAGTCCTAAGCAATTTAGGGCTTTAAAGGCAAAACCGGCATCTTAAATTGTGTCCAGCAGAACAACTGGCAGGCAGCCAGTGCAGGTCTTTCAGGGCACGTGTAATTATATGGCCTTGATCCTGTGCACTAATTAGCAGCCTGGCTGCCACATTTTACTCCAGCAGAAGCTTCTGGACATTCTTCAGGGATAGCTCCACCTAGAGCACATTGCAATAGTCTAAACTTGAGGTCACAGCTAGCACATCCACCGTAATTGTGCAAATGTATTCCTTGCCACCACTGCCATCTGCATGCAGATCCAAGGACAGCGTAGGATCAGTGGGCACTCCCAAGCTATGGATCTGATCATTCAGAGGGAGCACAGCCCCTTCCAGAGCAGGTTGAATCCCAATCCTTGAGTCAGGCTTTCTCCTGACAAACAACACTTTTGTCCTGTCTGGCTTGAACCTCAGTTTCTTCACCCTCATCCAGCCCATTATCAAACCCAGGCAATGTTCAAGGGTTTCGACTGCTTCCTTGGTACGTGACAAAGAGCAACAGAGCTGGATGTCATCAGCATATTAGTGGCACCTTACTCCAAAGCTCTGAATGTTCTCTCCGGGTGGTTTCATGTAAATATTAAACAGCATGGGGGACAAGATAGAACCCTGGGGGACACAAGAAGCCAAAGGCCGTGGAGCTGAATAGTAATCCCCCAGCACCACCTTCTGAACATGGCTCATCAGAAAGGGCCAGAACCACTGCAAAGCAGCACCCCATGAGGGCCAGCCCTGCCAGTTGGTCCAGAAGGGTACCACAGTCAACAGTAGTGAGGGCCACTGAGAAGTGCAACAGAATAGGGTTGCATTCCCCCCGCCCATCCAGTTCTGGGTGTAGTCCATCCACCAAGGTGACCAAAGCAGTCTCAGTCTCATATCCCATCTGAAAGTCTGATTGAAATGGGTTCAGATAATGGGTCCAGGTCCCTTTTATGTACATTATTTTAAGTAATAAGGCACCATGGTTTGACAAAGAAGGGGAAGATATATATGTTTTAAGCTAACTAACTAAACAAATGATTAATTTCCTACATGGATATCACTTCTGTGCAGGCACTTCCATATCCCCCACATCACCATCATGCACAAGAAAAACACAGTTCTCATTTACTGTGTGCCCACATAGCAGGCACTCCACTTCCAGTCAGGGTTTCCAACTGTACTCACAGTGCAATAAAAATGAAGTGCTACAATTAGCAAGGGACATAGCTCAGTAGCAGAGCATATGCTTTCCATGTTGAAGGCCCCAGATTCAGTCCCCAGCATTTCCAGTTAAAAGGAAGTGGTGATATGAATGACATCTGGAGAGCCACTGCCAGTTATGGTATATGATACTAGGCAAAATGGACACATGATCTGACATGGCAGAGGACAACCTGCTATGTTCCTGTGTCAGCTATTGCCCCTGCTGTATGTTTTATATTTTGCCCTTTCTTTCTGTAATTTTATTTATTTATTTATTTATTTCTATACCACCCAATAGCCGAAGCTCTCTGGGCGGTTCACAAAAACTAAAACCAAACAACACACAATAAAACAATTTAAAATATATAGAACATTAAAACCACAATATAACAATACAACCACAATAAAACCTAGCAGCAGTACAGGAGTTTAAAATACAGATTTAAAACAGCAAAGATAAAAATTTAGAAAGCTAAAATGCCTGGGAAAATAAAAAGGTCTTCACCTGGCGCCGAAAAGAGTACAATGTAGGCACCAGGCGAACCTCACTAGGGAGCTCATTCCAGAGCCGGGGTGCCACAACAGAAAAAGCCCTCCTCCTAGTAGCCACCCGCCTCACTTCCTTTGGCAGGGGCTCACGGAGAAGGACCGCTGAGGATGATCTTAAGGTCCGGGCAGGCACATATGGGAGGAGGCAATCCTTCAGGTAACCTGGCCCCAAGCCATTAAGGGCTTTGAATGTTAACACCAGCACTTTGAATCGGGCCCGGAAATGGACTGGCAGCCAGTGCAGCTGGAAAAGTACTGGCGTAATATGAGCTCGCAGGCGAGTCCCTGTTAACAATCTTGCTGCCCTATTTTGGACGAGCTGAAGTTTCCGGACCGTTTTCAAAGGCAGCCCCACGTATAATGTATTGCAGTAATCCAGACGAGAAGTTATCAGAGCATGGATAACTGTAGCTAGGCTATCTCTGTCCAGATAAGGGCGTAGTTGGTATACCAGCCTAAGCTGATAAAAAGTGCTCCGTGCCACTGAGTTCACCTGTGCCTCAAGTGACAGTTCTGGATCCAAGAGCACCCCCAAACTACGAACCTGATCCTTTAGGGGGAGTGCAACCCCCTCCAGAACAGGTTGAATATCACCTAGCCGGGCAGACGAACCACCCACTAACAGTACCTCCGTCTTATCTGGATTGAGTTTCAGTTTATTAGCCCTCATCCAGTCCATTACCGTGCCCAGGCACTGGTTCAGAACAGCCACTGCCTCACCTGGTTTTGATGAGAAAGAGAGGTAGAGCTGGGTGTCATCCGCATATTGATGGCACCTCAGCCCACACCTCCGGATAACCTCCCCCAGCGGTTTCATGTAGATGTTAAACAGCATGGGGGATAGAATAGAGCCCTGTGGAACCCCACAGCACAATTGCCATGGCACAGAGCAATAATCCCCCAGCACCACCTTCTGGAATCGGCCATCCAAGTAGGAGCGGAACCACTGTAGTGCAGTGCCTCCAACTCCCAACCCAGACAACCTATCCAGAAGGATACCATGGTCGATGGTATCGAAAGCCGCTGAGAGGTCCAGGAGAATCAACAGGGTCGCACTCCCCCTGTCCCTCTCCCGGCAGAGGTCATCCCACAGGGCGACCAAGGCAGTTTCCGTTCCAAAACCAGGCCTGAAGCCCGATTGAAATGGATCTAGTTAATCCGTTTCATTCAAGAGTGCCTGGAGCTGTCCTACAACCACCCGCTCAAGCACCTTGCCCAGGAAGGGGATGTTGGCCACTGGCCTATAATTGTTAACATCCTCTGGGTCCAGGTTAGGCTTTTTCAGGAGTGGTCTAATTACTGCCTCTTTTAAAGCGGCAGGCACCACTCCCTCTCTCAAGGAGGAATTTACAACCTCCTGGACCCAGCCGGACAACCCCTCCTTGTTTGATTTAATAAGCCATGAAGGGCAAGGGTCAAGCACACAAGTGGTCGATCGGACTTGGCCAAGCACCTTGTCCGCATCCTCAGGCCTCAGTAACTGAAACTCATCCAATAAAACTGGACCAGACGGTGCTCTGAACGCCTCTACCAATGGAACTGCATTAATCGTGGTGTCCAATTCATGACGAATCTGAGTGACTTTATCCTCAAAGTGCCGCGCAAACTCGTCACAGCGTGCTACCGAGGGTTCCACCGTCTCTCTCCCTGGCCCAGAATGTAACAGGCTGTAATGTCACTGGTTATGAGCCCAAAGAAACATACTCCTTGATATGGCCACACTGCAGGCCTGACAAAGCTTATGACCCACCAAGCCAAACACAGCCCTACCAGCCATGCATAGCAGCTCCTCAGAATTTCAAGAAAAATCCCTGTCTGGAACAGCAAAACAGGGGGCTCTCAAGCCTTTGGCAAATTTGTGAGCAGAGAAATTGGGGAAACAATTTCAATGAATTTCTCCAGGGAGAGGAGAAATTCTCCAACAGTTTCTCACAGGTAGGGCTCACCACTGGCAGGGATTGCAGCACAGCTTCTTTCCCCACACACACACACTTTTCTATCTTCTACGGTGCAGGTGTGAGGGGGTGCTGTTGTGTCCAGCTCCAGGGTAGAGCTAGTGCTGTGCCAAAAAACTGTCCTCTAGTTTTTGTCCCTCATGAAAGATGCTTCTATGGTTCTGCCTCATTCTCAGGGCATTTTATACTTTCTTTGGGTAGTGTTTTTGAGCTTACCTAATCATGGTGAGGTGGCCGATGGTGATATGTGCATGTGTGTGTGTGTTTCCTTTCTAATACACATTTCCCCATTGCTTTGCAACTTCCCAGGTTGCCAGGTTGCCTGGAAAAAGCCCTATAGAAGGAATTACTTTATTATGTCTTCCCCTGGGCTTTAATTGAAGTTCAGGAAGCAAGGTGGCTACAGGATGCCAGAGAGATGATTGTACAATGAAAGATGGGACATTCATGCATACTCCCCGGCCACCTCATAAGTAAGGTAAGCACAAGAAACCCAAACCCAACCCATTAGAATTTCTCCAAAATGTTATTCTCCTTTGAATTTCTTTTCAAAAGCAATTTCTTTTCTATCTCCCCAGCCACCTCAAAAGTAAGGTAAGCACAAAAACCGCAAACCCAACCCATGAAAATTTCTCCAAAATGTTCTTCTCCTTTGAATTTCTTTTTGAAAGCTGTCTAGGGGCTGTCTAGTGGCCATAAGATTACTGTCTGAGTGTATACACAAAGTATATACTGTTATAAATAGGGTTATAAAATCAAACCAGGCATTATAAATAGATATGAGGTGTACTTTGGGGAGTTTTGATTTTCATATCAAAAATCTAAATGTTCGGTGAGGGAAGACTTTTTATTGAACAGCTAAGCAGCCCAGCCCGCTCAAAAACTTACTGTGGTAGTTCCACGTCCAGAACACTAATCACAGCTCAGAGATGTACAAAAGTCCCCAAAGGCTGTTTTTTTAAGGCTCCAATCCGCAAGCCACCAGCACAAGGGCACAGATCAAGGAAGTGTAACCCAGGTCTTGGGAGCACACGAGCTGTGCCAGCCCTATTTGTCTGACTATGCCACACGGGAAGCTCTCTGACCTGATTGAACTAAAGTGTTGGCAGAGTCCCTTTATATATGCTTATATACGCTTTCTAAGCCCTCCCCCAACCTATGTGCTAATTACAGTCTCATGCATGTTCATCTCCAAGACCTGCCTATAATCACATACGTTTGGTAGAGACTTACAAAGAATTTTCAGAGTCTCAGCATACTTTTTAATCCAATCATGTCAGTAGGGTGACCAGGTTATAAAGGGGGGGAAGGCTTCTGCACCTTTAATCATTGTGTAAAAGCGGGAATTTCAGTAGGTGCCACTTGTCATGCAAGGATGTCTTGGAAAACTAGGATATCTGAACATCACAGTAAAACTAAGAACAAGGTTATAGATGCTCCCTTGATTTTCATGCCGTTGAAAATACTCACATATAGGAGGATTCTTCTTTCTTTGTGATGGAGCGTTTGAGATCACACTTGTTCAATAGAGTTAATATGGACAGACCTCTGTTACAGAGAGAAGCACTCTGGATATTTCCTCTTAGTTCTTTGGCCCCTACACATCTGAATGAAAGGATTGATCTGACAATGTATTTGTAAGTATTGTGCTTGATATGTACTGTGCCTTTAAACTGTAAAGTGTGTGTGTGTGTGTACATGTGTGTGTGTGTCTGATTCCGCTTCTGATTTATGGCTGCTTTGGTGGCATTATCAGTTCTGTGTGGTGAGTGGCTTTCAGAGCACAAGTATGTTCCGGAGAAAGAGCAAGTTAGAGAAAATTACATTTGAAAGAATTTGTTGTTGTTGTTGTTGTTTATTCGTTCAGTCGCTTCTGACTCTTCGTGACCTCATGGACCAGCCCACGCCAGAGCTTCCTGTCAGCTGTCGCCACCCCCAGCTCCCTCAAGGTCGAGTCCATCACCTCCAGAATATCATCCATCCACCTTGCCCTTGGTCGGCCCCTCTTCCTTTTGCCTTCCACTTTCCCTAGCATCAGCATCTTCTCCAGGGTATCCTGTCTTCTCATTATGTAGCCAAAGTACTTCAGTTTTGCCTTTAATATCCTTCCCTCAAGTGAGCAGTCTGGCTTGATTTCCTGGAGTATGGACTGGTTTGATCTTCTTGCAGTCCAAGGCACTCTCAGAATTTTCCTCCAGCACCACAGTTCAAAAGCATCTATCTTCCTTCGCTCAGCCTTCCTTATGGTCCAGCTCTCGCAGCCATAGGTTACTACAGGGAATACCATTGCTTTAACTATGCGGACCTTTGTTGTCAGTGTGATGTCTCTGCTCTTCACTATTTTATCAAGATTTGTCATTGCTGTCCTCCCAAGAAGTAAACGTCTTCCGATTTCCTGGCTGCAGTCAGTGTTGGCAGTAATCTTTGCGCCTAGAAAGATTTGCCAGTTATCAATCCAGCTGGTTGCCATAATCTTGGTTTTTTTGAGGTTTAACTGCAACCCAGCTTTTGCACTTTCTTCTTTCACCTTCGTCATGAGGTTCCTCAGCTCCTCCTCACTTTCAGCTATCGAATTGGTATCATCTGCATATCGGAGATTGCTAATGTTTCTTCCAGCAATTTTAACTCCAGCCTTGGCTTCATCAAGCCCAGCATGTCGTATGATGTGTTCTGCGTACAGGTTGAGTAGGTAGGGTGAGAGTATACAACCCTGCCGTACTCCTTTCCCAATCTTAAACCAGTCCATTGTTCCGTGGTCTGTTCTTACCGTTGCTACATGGTCGTTATACAGATTCCTCAGGAGGCAGACAAGATGACTTGGTATCCCCATACCACCAAGAACTTGCCACAATTTGTGATAATCCACACAGTCAAAGGCTTTAGAATAGTCAATAAAACAGAAATAAATGTTTTTCTGAATCTCCCTGGCTTTCTCCATTATCCAGCGGATATTGGCAATTTGGTCTCTCATTCCTCTGCCTTTTCTAAACCCAGCTTGTACATCTGGCAATTCTCGTTCCATGAATTGCTGGAGTCTACCTTGCAAGATCTTGAGCATTACCTTACTGGCATGTGAAATAAGTGCCACTGTTTGATAGTTTGAACATTCTTTGGTGCTTCCCTTTTTTTGGTATGGGGATATAAGTTGATTTTTTCCAATCTGTTGGCCATTCTTGTGTTTTCCAAATTTGCTGGCATATGGCATGCATCACCTTGACAGCATCATCTTGCAAGATTTTAAACAGTTCATTTGGGATACTGTCATCTCCTGCTGCCTTGTTATTAGCAATGCTTCTTAAGGCCCATTCAACCTCACTCTTCAGGATGTCTGGCTCTAGCTCACTGACCACACCGTCAAATCTATCCGCAGTATTATTATCCTTCCTATAAAGATCTTCCGTATATTCTTGCCACCTTTTCTTGCTCTCTTCTGCTTCTGTTAGGTCCTTGCCATCTTTGTTTTTGATCATACCCATTTTTGCCTGGAATTTACCTCCGATGTTTCTAATTTTCTGGAAGAAGTACCTTGTCCTTCCTATTCTATTATCTTCTTCCGCTTCTGCACATTGCTTGTTTAAAAATAATTCCTTATCTCTTCTGGCTAACCTCTGGAATTTTGCATTTAATTGGGAATATCTCCCCCTATCACTGTTGCCTTTTGCTTTCCTTCTTTTGGGGGCTGCTTCCAGTGTCTCAGCAGACAGCCATCTTGCCTTCTTGGTTTTCTTTTTCTTTGGGATGTTTTTTGTTGCCGCCTCCTGAACAATGTTGCAAACTTCTGTCCATAGTTCTTCTGGGACCCTATCTACTAAATCTAGTCCCTTAAATCTATTCTTCACCTCCATTGCATATTCATTAGGAATATTAGTGAGCTCATATCTAACTGATCTGTGGGTCTTCCCTATTCTCTTTAGTCTGATTCTAAATTGTGCAATAAGAAGTTCGTGATCTGAACTACAATCAGCTCCAGGTCTTGTTTTTACTGACTGCATAGATGTCCGCCACCTTTGGCTACAACGGATGTAGTCAATCTGATTTCGGTGTCGACCGTCTGGTGAAGTCCATATATAAAATCGTCTCTTAGGTTGTTGGAAGAGAGTGTTCGTTATGCACATTGAGTTGTCTTGGTAAAATTCTATCAGCCTATGTCCTGCTTCATTTTGTTCTCTCAGACCATGCTTGCCTGTAATTCCAGGTGTCGTTTGACTACCCACCTTAGCATTCCAGTCTCCTGTAATGAAAATAACATCTTTGTTTGGCGTACTATCCAGTAGGTGCTGCAGATCCTCATAGAACTGATCTATTTCTGCTTCTTCAGTATCTGTGGTTGGGGCGTATATTTGGATCACTGTGATGTTAAATGGCTTACCCTGAATTCGAATTGAGATCATTCTGTCATTTTTGGGATTGTATCCAAGCACTGCTTTAGCCACTTTATTATTAATTATGAAGGCTACTCCATTTCTTCTGTGGTCCTCTTGTCCACAGTAGTAGATCTGGTGGCCATTTGAAGTGAAGTGGCCCATTCCAGTCCATTTCAGTTCACTTACACCCGAAATGTCTATATTTAATCTTGACATCTCCCCAGTAACCACATCCAATTTGCCTTGGCTCATAGATCTTACATTCCAGGTTCCTATGGTGTGTGGATCTTTAGAACATTGGATTCATCGTTCACCACCAGCACCGTCGGCCACTAGCCGTCCTTTCGGTTTTGAGCTAGCTGCGTCATCACATCTGGGGCTAGTTGAACTTATCCTCTGTTCCTCCCCAGTAGCATTTTGACCATCTTCCGACCTGGGAGTCCCATCTTCCGATGGTATACCGATATATCTCTGGTTGTACTGATCCATTTAGTTTTCATGGCAAGAATACTGGGGTGGGTTGCCGTTTCCTTCCCAAGGGATCGTATTTAGTCTGACCTCTCTGCCATGCCCTTCCCATTTTGGGTGTCCCTTCACGGTTAGCTCATGATGTCATTGAGGTGCTCAAGCTCCAGCACCACAACAAGGTAACGATCTCCTTTGCTGAAGTTGAAAGAATTAGCTCATGCTAATTTTGATTTTTAGCTTATCGCAATTTTGTGCTAGCAAAGTTTGGGAGAATAAGTAAAATTGAGAATATATTTGTTTCCTTTTTCAAAATGTCCATGTTTAATACAAAATTGAGGTTTTGTCCACATGAATTAATTGGCTCACAATTTATTTGGCTATTGGGCCTTATTTAATTGACCAGTACACCATTGAAAATGTACAGTATTAAGGAAGTACAGTTTTTTTCTTATGATGTTTCATAGTGTGTTATATATAACAATTAAGAAATTAAGAAAAGTGGTCTATATAGTTCCTGAGGAAGATTATTTCTAGTTGAAATGGTAATACACAGGGGTTCCATTGACTGAGTTGACTGAGATGATGTATATGTATTGAAACTATTGACTTCAAATTATTATAAATTCTATTCTTTTCATATAAGTTTTATTTATTACATTTCTATACTGCCCAATAGCTGAAGCTGTGTGTGTGTGTGTGTGTGTGTGTAAATTGTACCTTGTGTGTTTTTGTTGTAAGGTTCCTTGCAAACTGCGTGTTTTCATTTAGCTCTTTCTTATCTGGCCACCCAACACAGACCAGGGAATTTCCCCAAGCTTAGACATACTCACAAACTCAGGGATTGCAGACTTCCTTTGCTCCCAAGATGTGGAGTTTCCCTGAGTTGTGCCCTGTGGATTAGCTGAGGGACTGCACAGTTCCCCAGAGCCTTCACAGCTACTCTTTCCACGGCTCTGTCTGAGCAGCATTTGGGAAAGAAAGAAAGAAAGAAAGAAAGAAAGAAAGAAAGAAAGACAGACGAAAATAACTGGAAAAGCAGAGGTGCTTTTCAACAAAAGTAAAAACTAAACTAAAGATACTCTTTTGGCTCACCAATAAGTCTAAACGTTCCTGTGAAACTCAAAGGCCAAACTTGGCACTGGTGATTCTTAGATCTTATTTGGATTCTAGGCTCAATGGAACATAGAAAGCTACCATATACTGAGTCAGCACATTGGTCCATCTAGCCCAGTATTATTACACAAACTGCTTACAGTGTCAGAAACCAATCAGCAAGAAGACAATCTGGGAAGGTTGTCATGTAATATGTGATGCTGACAGCTAATTGTAGCCTCTGAAAGTAATTTATCCCTTTTGAAAGTAATTTGTATAGGCCACTGTGCATGTACCATTTGCAGCAGATTTTTGCCACTTTGTAGCCACCCCGAGTACTTATGTGAAATAATCTAATAGAACTGGATATATACATAATTTTGCAAAATATGCTAGCAGCTGTCAAGGATTACAAAGCCTGAGTCCACAGATCCTATACAGTTTTAGGAAACTCATGTTCCAAGTGTGGATCCTTATGTAGCCAAAACACCACCATAAAAGGAAGGTATCAGCAGGCTTGGGGGAATCCAAAGGTTTGCAGCAGAAATACAAAAGCATGTTAGGGGGGACCCTAAAGTGGGGAGACCCCCAAGGATAGCACAATGAGGTCTAAGCATACTCAATGGCTATAGAACACTGGCTGACAGGGAGTAGAATGGATTATTCTGGCTGGAACCTTGAAAACGAGGTCTCCATCCTTCAACATTCAGTTGCAAGTCCCACTTGTTTGCCATTATGAATATAACTTGCTTCTCACTATATTTACTCCACTGTAGTTGTTTCCTTACTGCATACACAGACTGGTCAGCAGTGATTACTGGTGTTTGCCAGTTATTCCATTTGGATGTTAATAATGCATTTATAATATTGGCCCTATTGTGCTGTGCCATTGCAGAGCTGATGTGAGTTGTAGGCCAAAACATCTGGAGGGCCACAGGTTGCCCACCCCTGCATTAGCAAAAGTAATGTCAAATGGCATTTCCATTTTGCAACAACCACTTGAGTGTGTGCATGAAATGTTACAAAATACATTAAAAACTAATTAAAAAATGGGCTGCAGCATTCACAACCTTGTGCTTGTGAAGGTCATGTTTTGCAAAGTGCTATATTAAAAAGGACACAGTAGTGCCCCTTAGTTAAGGCGAGTCACACACAAAAAGGTTTTCTTATTATAAGACTCAAAAGGCTATTGCTTATAAAAATGACACCTATAGAGCTAATAATGTGAAACCTGGCATCTGAGATCTACCTGATGCATTCTACAAATGTGCTAAATTTAAAACTGATCTGATAAACATTGTCACAGATACAGCAAATTACACAGCTCTGAAAATAGACACATTTAAACTTTTACTACAGTTTTCAGATAGACATATCATATATTTCTTTAACATTTTGGAGAAAACTACTGATATATTTTATTCAGGATTGCCCAGGAAGGCAGTCATTTATGGGTTTGGTGAAGGTCTGAGCAGTAGTTGAAAAGTTATTAAACTTTTTCTGCCCCACTAAACCCTATGGCAGCAACTGCTGGCAACATTACATGTGCATGCTCCGTTTCATTCTGAAACTAGAATGCTGCCACTACCCCAATGTTTTCAGAGGGATTTTATGTTGCAGAGGGAATCTAGTGGATTCTATGAGCAATGCCATTCCTTTAGTAGTGGAATATGGACTCCCAGGATCAAACTACATGTTACTCCAGGGCTTGGAACCCTAGTCAGGGGGGAATGGGGGGGGGGGCTTTCACCATTTGCTTCCCTCCAGGATGCCTGGAGCATACCCTGTTTTGACCTGGAGGAACTGCCATAGGAGATTTGGAGGAGGTGTTTTTGTGAGGGGATTCTGAGGAAGAGTCCAAGATTTGAGAGAGGAAACAAACTGGGGAAAACACAGGGGACACGCGTGAATAAAAACCACCAACCAGAGAAGTCAGTAGAGGAAAGAAATGCAGTCAAATCCCTTCAACACAGCATTCATCCAGCAGCAGCTTTGAGGCCAGCCAGAAAGTGACAGATTGCGGCCTACAGTAGCATTCCAGCCCAGGGTTGTATAGCAGCAGACAGGCCTTAGTAAAGAGATCCCGCACTAGTGCTGGATAATGGATTTACTGGACTCCAACCCCTCTCTTTTGGTTTTGCTTGTTTAGAGACTTACGTTAACTTGTATAGCTATCTGTTGGGGAGGCAGTGGATTGCCAACAGTGTAATGATACATTTATTTTTCAAAATCCAGGGAAGGCTGACAAGCAATAGCTTTAACTCTGGTCCTCATCTGGCAGGGTTTTTTAAATCACTGAATATGAAATTATGATCCATTTTGCAACCCCTTGTTATTGTTAGCCAGTAATTAATCATTAATATTTAACTCATTTGTTATTAGCATTGATATTACATACGTTTAAATACACGATATTTCTTTCTGTATGTATTATACATATAATAATGTTCATGTAGATAGTATTTACATATATTTCACACCCTAAAATATACTCTTTCATTAATAATAAATGCTAAACTGCCCAAATTATGCTCTTGGATGAACACCATTACAAAATTTGCATATTATATTTGGGAGGATTGGTTTATGACTTACTACTTGTTTTGCCCATGGTTTTGTGAGTGGCTGCTCCCCATTCCAAAACACCCCAACAAAAATATTTGGGATAGAAACCGTACTCAATATAAGCTGAATATACTCGGAACATTGGGTTAGAATTTAAGCATACAAACATAAAAACATATTGTTTTTTTCTTATATAGACTTACTGGCCCTGGGGGTGGGGAGTGAATATGAAAATTTGTGTCCTTGGGATTTGGGGCTGTATAACTATCACAGTACCCTTCATGGATCACTGCCTTGTTGTGGCGAAGGGGCTTGTGTAACTCAGTGAAGCCATAAGCTATACCGTGCAGGGCCACACAAGACGGACAGGTCATGATGGAGAGTTCTGACAAAATGTGGTCCACCGGAGAAGGAAATGGCAACCCACTCCAGTATTCTTGCCAAGAAAACCCCATGGAACGTATCACAAGGCTAAAAGATATGATGCCGGAAGATGAGCCCCTCAGGTCGGAAGGTGTCCAATATACTACTGGGGAAGAGCAGAGGCAATTTCCAAGTAGCGCAAGAAAGAGTGAAGCAGCTGGGCCAAAGCTGAAAGGACACTCCGCTGTGGATGTGTCTGGTGGTGAAAAGAAAGTCCGATGCTGTAAAGAACAATATAGTTTAGCAACCTGGAATGTAAGATCAATGAATCAAGGTAAGCTGGAGGTGGTCAAACAGGAGATGGCAAGATTGACATCTTGGGAATCAGCGAACTAAAATGGACAAGCATGGGCGAATTTAATTCAGGTGACCATCATATCTACTACTGTGGGCAACAATCCCTTAGAAGAAATGGAGTAGCACTCATAGTCAACAAAAGGGTGGGAAAAGCAGTACTGGGGTACAATCTCAAAAACGATAGAATGATCTCAGTACGAATCCAAGGCAAACCATTCAACATCACAGTAATTCAAGTCTATGCCTCAACCACTGATGCCGAAGAAACTGAGGTTGATCGCTTCTATGAAGACCTACAACACCTTCTCGAACAAACACCAAAAAAAGATGTCCTTTTCATCATAGGGGATTCAAATGCTAAAGTAGAAAGTCAAGAAATCACCGGGATAACAGGCAAGCATGGCCTTGGTGTACAAAATGAAGCAGGACAAAGGCTAATAGAGTTTTGCCAAGAGAACACATTGATCATAGCAAACACTCTTTTCCAACAGCACAAGAGGCAACTCTACACATGGACATCACCAGATGGTCAATATCGAAATCAGATTGATTATGTCCTTTGCAGCCAAAGATGGAGAAGCTCCATACAGTCAGTCCAAACTAGACCTGGAGCTGACTGTGGCTCAGATCATGAGCTTCTTATTGCAAAATTTCGGCTTAAATTGAAGAATGTAGGGAAAACCACTAAACCATTCAGGTATGACCTAAATCATATCCCTTATGAATATACAGTGGAGGTGACGAATAGATTTCAGGGATTAGACCTGATAGACAGAGTGCCTGAGGAACTATGGACAGAGGTCTAACATTGTTCAGGAGGCAGCAACGAAATCCATCCCAAAGAAAAAGAAATGCAAGAAAGCCAAGTGGCTGTCTGATGGGGCTTTACAAGTAGCTGAGGAAAGAAGGGAAGCGAAAAGCAAGGGAGAAAGGGGAAGATATACCCAACTGAATGCAGAGTTCCAGAGAATAGCAAGGAGAGACAAGAAGGCCTTCTTAAATGAACAATGCAAAGAAATTGAAGAAAACAATAGAATGGGAAAGACTAGAGGTCTCCTCAAGAAAATCAGAGATCTCAAGGGAACGTTTTGTGCAAAGACGGACATGATAAAGGACAAAGAAGGCAGGGACCTAACAGATGCAGATGAGATTAAGAAGAGGTGGAAAGAATACACAGAAGGACGATACAGGAAAGATCTTATTGTCCCTTACAGCCATGATAGTGCGGTCACTGAAGTTGAGCCGGACATCCTCGAGAGTGAAGTCAAGTGGGCCTTAGGAAGCATTACTAACAACAAAGCTAGTGGAGATGACAGTATTCCAGCTGAGCTATTTAAGATCCTAAAAGATGATGCTGTCAAAGTGCGGCACTCAATATGACAACAAATTTGGAACACTCAACAATGGCCACAAGACTGGAAAAGGTCACTTTACATTCCAATTCCAAAGAAGGGCAATGCCAAAGAGTGTTCAAACTACCGTACAATTGCGGTCATTTCACATGCCAGCAAGGTGATGCTCAAAGTCCTACAAGCTAGGCTTCAGCAGCATGTGAACCGAGAACTACCGGAAGTACAAACTGGGTTTCGAAGAGGCAGAGGAACTAGAGATCAAATCGCCAACATTCTAGGGATGTCAGAGAATTCCGCCACGGATCTCAGTGAGGCCAAATGCCAGTGCATTCAGCCCCCCGAACTCCGTGGCGGAACGGCCTGCTGCCCCCCCCCCGTGGATCCCCCCCGGGACGAGACTTACCTGGGGTGGATGTTCCGGGTGGCGGTGGCTCTGGCAGCGGTGGTGGCTGGTCTTCCAACCGGCTGCCACCGCTGCCATTTGCAGTCTTGTCTTTTTTTTTTTTTTACAGAGACGTGATAGGCTACGTAAGTTTTTACGTTGCCTATCACGTCTCTGTAAAAAAAAAAAAAAGATGAAGAAAAATAAGGAACGCAAATGGCGGCAGCTGTAGCCACCGCCATTTGCATACACATTTTTTTTTTTACCCAGACATGATAGTATACATAAGTTTTTACGAAGAGTCGGACACAACTGAACAACTGAACAACAACAACAACTATCACAGTATTTGAAAACAAATGGGCACTATAGTTGCCAGAAGTGAAACAACGCTTGGGGTTGTTTTTGCTACTCTCCTTGTTCAGTCGTTCAGTCGTGTCCGACTCTTCATGACCCCATGGACCATAGCACGCCAGTCCTTCCTGTCCTGCGCTCTCTGCCGGGGCATGCTCAAGTTTATATTCATTGCATCGGTGATGCTATCTAGCCATCTCATCCTCTGTCGTCCCCTTCCTGCTACATATGTTAAGGGTGGTATCCTATGTATGTTTAGACAGAAAATAAGTTCTGCAAACCCCAGCATGTCCCAGCTGGCTGGCTTGGGGATGCCGGGAGTTGTAGGACTTCTTTCTGTGTAAACATGCATAGTATAGCAGCCTTAAAGTTCTTGAGCCACAATCTAATGATCAGGCTCCTAGGAGCTGTCTTAAATGTTCCATGCAAACCTAGCCAAGGTTCTGTAATTTCTTTTCCATAATCTTACAATGCACTGTCAAGGTTTTTAATTCTCAGGTTTGCAGGGCAAACCAAGAGCTATGCAACCTTCTTTTATCTGCATTCACAAGTCTGGAAAATAACTGTTCACAGTTTGATTCCCAACATCATAGAATGAATCAGAAACTTCACAGGTCTGGCTCCTCAAGACACATTAAAAAGGCAAAATCTTTTGAGTGACATTTAATCTAAGGAAGTTACACTTTGTTACTTAAAACATTGTGGAAGGTGATGGAGTATAACTGAATACATTCACATATGCATACACAGATATGCATGGATACATGCATTCACATCATTTACACCCAACCTGCTCTGTGTACATAATATTTACAGGGAAATATGTATAGTTCCAATGCCAGAAAGAAAACATAGTTACATTTTAAAAAATGAAACTTTTAATAAAAAAGCACATTGAAAATATCAGCTCAGTGTGCTGCAACCATCAGTTAAGTAGGAGATATAAGAAGAGCCATTCTTGTGCATTTCTCAACTGGGCAAATACTATTCTTATTATGCTCCATTTTTATATTTATAGGCATCTACAAAGTAAAATCACATCTACCCTCCTATATACCCTTACACACCACCTCCTGGAACTTCCAGCTGGCTAGTTACTCCTACCTAGAGCAGGAGTAGTTTATATGCTGGGAGGGAGCATGGAGAAAGAGTGTGTGTGTATACAGGTGGTACACATTGGTATCTTGCAGCAAATAATGGCTATGCTTGTATGGGTACATGCATGCACTGTGCCCTACAGGCACCCATACGAGCATAGCCACAAAGAAGAAGGGAAGAGCCCATATCAATCCTGTGCTTCAGGCACAGCTGTGCCTGTGAAAGGGGAGGATGGATTTTGCCCAAAATTTGCTGGTCCCTGAGAATGTAGGACAGGATGCAAGTCATATTCATAAAAACATAAAAGCTGACACTATACTCCCAATAAAAACTGGTTGTTGGCAACATGCATTTTGTAAACAACAGCAAATTTGATTATCTGTCCCCTTGAATCACAACCGTAAAACTTCACCACTGAAAATGTGATTAGACAGCTTTCTGAAACAGGAGCTCAGACATCAAATTTAAAATCATCAAAGCTTTTTTTTCCCCTTTTCTTTTTCAAAACACATGATGATGGTTGTATTTTTCCTCTCCTGTATTAGTACAGATTAGATTTCACTGTCCCAGACACCACTGTGTGGCAACTGTTGGCAAATGCGGCTGGTTTTTTTTACCGGTGTACAAGTTCTTAAAGACAACAGCTCTCTTTTGGAGTCTTCTCCTTAGGGAACAGCTGTTGGATGTATAAGGGTCTACCTAGATGTTTGCTTGATACACTGTATCCTATTTATCAGGATTTTCCTTAACTAATTAAAGGTGCACAGGGTGGGGGGGGGTCCTTACAAGAAATGCAGCACATGGGGAGGGGAGGCTTATCTCTTCCCTCCCCAGTGAGATCAGAGCCAAAATCAAACACACATACCTCAATGTGGCTAGGAATCTTGGTAAAAAATCCCCATTGGTGCCAAAGAGGATTTTTTCCTCAGTGTTGAAATCACACAGAGATTGGGATTGGGCCTTAATATCAGTTAACAAACCAGGAAAATAAGCCAGAATCACATCCTGACATTAAACCCGAGTTCCTTAGTTCAGTAATGCAGAACTCTGGCTTAAAACAAGTGAAGATCTTAGTGCCAAAGCCACTGTGCAGTGGGGAAGAGGAGCAAGGGGAGGAGTGCTCAGTCCCAAGGATCATTCACTATAATTTATAAAGCCTTGAACAATTGCCCAAACTGGGCCACTGTATAGTTCTGGCGTGAGAAGCAAGTTTTAGTGAGGTTGCTCTGTAGTAGGGATGTGCGAACCCACCCCCGTCTGGGTTCTCCGGGTGCATGCCCAGACCCTGCCCCCACTTGCCAGTCCACAGACTGCGAGTCAACCCCCCCCCCCCCCGGGCTTGGCGAGCCGCCCGCACACACCCTGGCGGCCTCGTTGAGTTCTGCGGTCGCCATTTTTTGAAAACTAACATGGCGATCGCAAAATGCGCATATTTGCATATGTGTGAAAATGCGTATTTTGTGAATGTGCCTATTCGTGTTTGTCTGAAAATGTGCATTTTTGCAAAAAAAAGTGCATCTCAGTGCATGTGCAAATATGCGCATTCGCATATTTCAGAATGTATGTTTCAGAAATGAACATTTCTGCACATACACAAATATGTGCATTTTTGCTATCATCGTTTTATTTCTCAAAAAATGGCGATCGTGAAGCTCGACAAGGCCACCAGGGTGAGTACAGGCCGTTTGAGCATGGGCAGGGTGCAAGCAGGGGCAGGGGCTTGGTGAGCGGGGCTCATGGGTGCAGGCAGGGGCTGTTCTGCCAGATTTCTGGACAGAATCAAGCACCTGCGCCATCCCTACTCTGTAGTTCTATAGGCAATAGCCAAAAGAGATGTCTGTCCTATTCACCACTACATGGTTCTGTTTTGATGTCATTATTATTCTACTCAACTTCATTGGGAGCTTCTGCAGCCATTATGCAATACAAAATCAAACCCTAAGGGCACAATTCTATGCATCTTTAGACAGAAAAAAGTCCTACAACTCCCAGCATTCCCCAGGATTACACTTTAAGTAAATCACTGTTACTGGGTTAATAATGCATCTACCATCATATTAAACAAAACACTTGCGTCATTTGTAGGGGCTTGCACCCAGGGGAGGCTCAATAAGTTCTTATTAAAAACCTGCACAAGTCAGAAATGGCATGAAAGGGGTGAAACAGCAATGTTATTCACGTTCTTTCAAAAACAGAGGAACTCAGGGTCACCCAGTCAAATGGATCAGCAGAAGATTTAAGGCCAACTAAAGGAGGCACTAATTCATGCAATGCATCATTAACCAATGGAATTCATTGCTGTGAGATTTTATGATCACTAATGTGAATGGATTTTGTTCAGAGAAATACATCCTCAATGGAGGACTGAAGCTAGTGGTCTGGAATTGTGTGTTGGAACTGCACAAACTAACAACTCACGCTGGAAGCGCAGAAAGTTTTGGAGGATTAGTTAAGCCCTATTCAGGCATTCTCAACCTGAATAGGGCAAACATATGCGGGGAGGGAGCACTCCAGCCCTAGCCCTCTCCCTCGTCGCATCTGTCTGTCAGCCTAAATTCGTGGAGGGTGACAGTCTGAAGAGGATAATATGAAGAAAACAGTCCGAAGTGGGTGACCATCTGAAAAGGAGAATTCCCCCCCCCATCTCCCCAAGTTCTGCTGCTTTTAAGACATTTTTTTCCCCCAGCTTAGCTCCAATATCAGAAGTGAGCTGGGCTAAGGAAAAAGTTCTTAAAGCAGAAGAGAGCAGAAAGGTATGGCAGAGGATTGGGAAACATTTTGCTTGTGTGCCCTATGCAATCCTTTTAAGTGTTAAAAGTTAATTCCACCCCCACCTCTGCTTTATTGACAGATCTTTTATTACTAAACAATACCTTTTACCACCTCCAGCCAGTGGCCCAGCTACACCCCTATTTGGACAGGGATAACTTGGCTTCAGTAGTCTATGTTATGGTAACCTCCAAGTTAGATTGGAACAATGCACTCTACATGGGGTTGCCCCTGAAATCTGGCAGCCAGATTGATAGCAGAGATCAGAAGATTCAAGCATATAACATCGATTCTGGCCTACTCGCGCTGTCTGCCTGCATGTTTCTGAGCCCAATTCAGGGTGCTGGTTTTGAGCAATAAACATTTACATGGCTCAGGGCCACTATACCTGATGGAATGCCTCTCCTGATATGAACCGTCCTCCAATTCCCTCCTCTGAGGGAGGGTCAGAGGATGACAACAAAAGAGAAGGCCTTCTCAGCCCTCCCCCCCAGTTGTGGAATGCTCTCCTCAGGGAGGTCAGCCTGGCACCAGCACAGTCACCTTTTCAGCATGAGGTTAAGACTTTCCTCTACTATGGGTATTAAGACCGCATATGACAGGGCTTTTAAACAGCCTGGGATTGTATTGTTTATTGTTTAAAACTGTTTTGACATTTTTGTATATTAAAGGTTTTATATTATGTTTTATTATATCGTATGTTAGGGGTTTAATTTTTGGAAACTGCCCAGAGTATTTTGGCTATTGGGTGGTACAGAAATTTAATAAATGTGAGGTATGGTAAGATAAACATGAACACATTTGGTTTAGCCTACAGTTTTCATAGCAATATGACAACACCCAGTATTTACACTATTAAAAACAGTATCTGCGTAGAAAAATGCCCCCAGCTCAGGTCTGATATTACCAGAAAGCATTTGCTTGAATACCGATGCAGGAATCCTAATCATAGCAAGGATATCTATCATCAACTCTTCACTAGGGATGCCAGAGAAATCTGTTTGGGGTTAAGTTCAATGGGTTTTTCTAGATTCAGCCCCTGAAACTTCGTTCTGGTTCCTGCTGCAGCCCCCAACTCAGTTGCAGAAAGTCGGGCCAGTTCACAGATTTTCCTGGCATTTTGCACATTTTTTTCTTCAGGCTCTGCAATTTGCACAAATTTCTCAGCAATGTGCGCACATTATGGCTACACACACACACAAAGTGAAAAAAGTTCCTGGAGGTCAGGGGAAAGACCGCAGCTTGGCTCGCAAACACAAATCAAGTTGTACGCGCTGTGGAACTCCGTCAAGCCCACACACACACACACACACACAGATTTCCCAGTGACAGACATCCCTACTCTTCATTCCATATGCCTATCTCAAAACAAGGAACAGGGTGGTATAGGGCACCCTATTCAGGAAATCTGTTGCTCTTGAGCTGTGCAATCTGAATGGCTTTGTGATAGAGTCTCATCACTTGGACAGAGTTTTAACAAAATTACAAGCCCAGTTAAATGCTTGAAACTCAGGGGATAGGTTTAGAGCCCCCCTGCTGCAAACATTTGTGCTGTTCCTGAAAAATCATACTTCATGTCTCAGATCCAGCTGACACAGCATATATTTTATAAACTATCCACTGCTTTAAAGTTATCAGTCTCTTCCATGAAAGGCTACAATGAGCCTTAAAGCATCTTTCATTGGGCTTCATATTTTTTGCAGGGCTGTCGGATGTGTATGACAAGGGGTCTATTTCAGTTCCTGATGACATTATTATAATCACTTTGCTGCATTACCATAAAGCCCAGGAAATAAGCTATTACCCACCATCAGTCCTCCCAAACATTATCACAGAGCATCATGCATTCAGAGAACAGCATAAACTGTCAAAATTAGAGTCCATTTAAAACAGCAGCTGTTCCTTCATTTCTAAACAAGCTCTCAATGCAAAAACCTCACTCTGCACTGGCCTCCTTTTGATTGCAGCTTTCAACAATTAAAGAGGCACAACCAATCTTTTTTTAAATGACATACTTTAAATGTAAATTTTCCCTCCCTGAGTTGCATGCCGTTAATAATTTTTTTTTAAGAAAGAAAAACATTAAACTAACTTTCCATTATGGATTACTTTTTGTCCACTTGTCACAAACTAAACCACTGCATATCAGCCTCAGCCTATAGCCAGTGTTGATTTTGGCGTCTTGCACAATAAACTACACCTCTGGTACCTTCACACTAAGCAATTACAATACAACAGCTTATCCATTTACATCATAATGTTGTTCTAATATGTTATAACTATTGCTGGGCCATAGTATTTGGCACAGACCTTTTCATTAGTTTCATGGGGTAGGGGAGGCAAAAACATCTTCTGAATGTATTCTTATATACACATTTATTTTCAGGATTAATGGAATAAGATGTGTTTTGTCTCCATATTGTATTATATAATAAATTGGCATTATTTTCTTATAATTAACTACAATTAAAATTGTTTAAAATTAATTTAAAAGGAAAGAAAACATCCTCTTAAGACTGGATTAATCTTCTCAGAGTGGGGGAAATCTATGAACTTTCAGGTGGGAGTAGGCTTGTATTTAAATATAGGGTGACAGAGGGTTTTGTTTTAGAGAGGAAAAAATGTTTGGCTGACACTTCAAGCAGTGCCTTGGCTGCCCCCAGCAGTCTGGGGGCATTTTATTATTTATTTTATTACACCGTATTTATTTATTTATTTCTATACTGCCCCATAACCAAAGTGGTATACAACAATTCTCTGGGTGGTTTACAACAATTCATAAAAATACACCAGCATTACAAAATACAACATAATAAAAACAGTCTAGAATTTTAACATAGAAAAATTACAACAATGTAAACAGCTAAAAGCGATTTAACTAAACAATATATCCCCTAATAGACCTGTTCAAAAACAGTAGACATGGATGCCCCATCATATACCATTAAATGAAATCCTTTGTAACTGTGGATAAAACGCCCCAGGGAAACAATGCTACATCATGACATAGCATATTTCCCAAGAGCATTCTTGGGAGACAAGTGCCTGCCCCTATTGGCCAATGGAGGCAGCCATCTTTGGAATGATGCTATGTCAGATTGTATCATTGTTCCCGGGGCATTCTGTCTATGTCATGACATAGCATTATTCCCATGGAATGTTCTGCCCCAACCTACAAAGGAAACACAGGCTGCTAAGAGCAGCTAAGCTTGAAGGGGTGGGGAAGTGCTTCTTTTCTGTTAAAAAAAGAAAAGAAAAAACCTATGGCCACCCCATCTTTAACAGCAGGCCCACTTCCCACTTGAATATTCGTCACAGTTTTCAACCTCTCTTGAAAATCCCACTCCATTTTGGGGGGAAGGGGGGGGGGAGATTTGGTCCAGCAGTTGTAATTAGAAACCTCATCATTAGATTACTGTAACAGGTCCTCCATGGGGCTGTCTTTGAAAATGGTTCAGAAACTGCAGTTAGTTCACAATACAGCCACGAGGCTGCAAACTGGGCCTGGGCACTGGAAGCATCTTCCTCCAGTGGATAGGCAGTTGCACTGATTCCCGATCCACTTGAGGGGCCAATTCAACATGCAGGTGCTTTACTTTGGGGCCAGGGTACCTCAAAGATTGCCTATCTCCACATGAGCTTGTCCACAAATGAACTTCTGAGGCCCTTCTTCAGGTGCCCCAGAGGTGCCCAGTGAGGCAAGTGGTGATTTGGTACAGGGCCTTTTTGGTAGTGGGATCAGCCTATGAAATGCCTTTCCCAGTGAGGCTCACCTGGTGCCATTGTTTGATATCATTTTGGCACCAAACAAGGACATATTTTATCAGGCCTTTTAACTGCAAATTTTAATCCCTGATTACTGTTTTTTATCTGCACTTTTTAAATGTTTCTTGTTTTAGTTTTATCATTATAAATTATATTGTTACTGTTGCAGGCCAGCCTGGAAAAGGTTTTGGTGGGATATTAATACCATAAATAAATACATACATACATACATAAAAACTACATATTGTAACATACACAAAACATCCGATATTGCACAAATACAGTAGCTGTTAAACCTTACTCCAAGTTTGTCACCCCAGTTGAATGATAGGAGGGTGCTGCTAATATATTTCGGTTTCCCCACACATGAGGTTGGACATATACTTACAGGAAGAAAAAAACACACACATTTGGACTAACTCTCCTGGGGCTGTATCACTTCAGAATTCAAGGTTGACTATTCCCCCACCTTAACAACTTCTTGCCGAGGGTGAAAGGAGACTACAGCCTAGACTTCTCAACAATATGATAGTTTTTTTAAGCAGAGAGGACTTCTTATGGTACCACAACAGCTGGACCATGGGGCACAGGTCTGAGGCACCACAGTTCAGAAGGGCCCCAAACGATTCCAACAGGATGAAAAGTTATGCAGTACTGTATCAAAGGGAAATGCTGCAGTGACAGCCAATGAGGGCACTGGAGCGGCGAGAACGCTACCCCTTTGCTGCTCCATACAATCATAGAATATTAGGGTTGGAAGGGGCCTGTAAGACCATCAAATCCAACCCCCTGCTCAATGCAGGAATCCAAGTCAGAGCATCCCTGACAGATGGCTGTCCAGCCTCGTCTTGAATGCCTCTGGTGTGGGACAGCTCACCACCTCCCTAGGTCATTGGTTCCATTGTCGTATTGCTCTAACAGTCAGGAAGTTTTTCCTGATGTTCAGCCGGAATCTGGCTTCCTGTAACTGGAGCCTATTATTCCGTGTCCTGCACTCTGGGATGATCGAGAAGAGATCCTGGCCTTCCCTCTGTGACAACCTTTCAAGTACTTGAAGAGCACTATCATATCTCCGTCAGTCTTCTCTTCTCAAGGCTAAACATTCCCAGTTCTTTCAGTCTCTCTTCATAGGGCTTTGTTTCCAGTCCCCTGATCATCTTTGTTGCCCTCCTCTGAACCCTCTCCAGTTTGTCTGCATCCTTCTTAAAGTGTGGTGCTCAGAATTGGACACAGTACTCCAGATGAGGCCTAACCAGTGCTGTGTAGAGGGGAACTAGTACTTCAAGTGATTTGGAAGCTATACTATATAATGTAAACGGTCTTGGGTTCCTTGCAAGAGAAAAAAAGGTGGGATATACATGCAATAAATAAATAAATAAATACTTCCATTAATGCAGCCCAAAATAGCATTTGCCTTTTGTGCAGCCACATCACACTGTTGGCTCATATTCAGCTTGTGATCTACAACAATTCCAAGATCCTTCTCACTTGTAGTATTGTTGAGCCAAGTATCCCCCATCTCATAACTGTGCATTCGGTTTATTTTTCCTAGGTGCAGAACTTGGCATTTATCCTTATTAAATTTCATTCTGTTGTCTTCTTCCCAGTGTTCCAACCTATCAAGATCACTTTGAATTTTGTTTCTGTCTTCCAGGGTATTAGCTATCCCACCCAATTTTGTGTCATCTGCAAATTTGATCAGCATTCCCTGCACCCCCTCCTCCAAGTCATTAATAAAAAATGTTGAAGAGCACTAGGCCCAGGACTGAGCCTTGCGGTACCCCACTCGTTACCTCTTCCCAGTTTGAGAAGATCCCATTGATAAGCACACTTTGAGTCTGATTCTGTAGCCAACTGTGGATCCACCTGATCGTTGTTTCATCTAGCCCACTTTGAGCTAGTTTGCTCATCAGGATATCATGGGGCACCTTGTCGAAAGCTTTGCTGAAGTTGAGGTATATGGTGTCTACAGCATTCCCACAGTCCACAAGGGAGGTTACTTGATCAAAAAATGAGATCAGATTCGTCTGGCAGGATTTGTTCTTGACAACTCCATGTTGGCTTCGAGTAATCACTGTATTGATTTCAAGGTGCTTACAAATGGATTGCTTTATCATCTGCTCCAGAATTTTCCCAGGGATTGATGTCAAACTGACTGCTCTGTAGTTCCCAGGTTCCTCCTTTTTGCCCTTTTTGAAGATAGGGACAACATTAGCCCTCCTCCAGTCATCTGGCACTTCACCCGTCCTCCATGATTTCTCAAAGAGAATAGACAGTGGTTCTGAGAGTTCTTCTGCCAGTTCCTTGATTACTCTAGGATGCAGCTCATCTGGCCCTGGAGATTTGAACTCATTCAAAGTAATTAGGTGTTCCTTGACCATATGCCTATCAATCTCAAGCTGCAATCCTGCCCCTTCATCCTGTACTTCACCTTTGCCAGGGGGGTCATAGACCCTCTTTCGGGAGAAGACTGAGCAGAAGTAGGAATTGAGCACCTCTGCCTTTTCTTTGTCATCCGTTATCATTTTGCCATCCTTATTTAATAATTGAACCACCATTTCTTTCCTCTGTCTTTTACTATGCACGTAGCTGAAGAAAGCCTTTCTTGTTGCTTTTAGCATCCCTTGCTAACCTCAGCTCATTCTCAGCTTTAGCTTTCCTGATGCCATCCCTGCAATTCTGTGTTACCTGCCTGTACTCTTCCTTTGTTGCTTGGCCTTCCTTCCACTTCCTATATGCGTCCTTTTTTGTTTTCAGGTCATCTCTAAGCTTTTTTGTGAAGCCACATTGGTTTCTTCTGTTGTCTTCCGCCTTTTTTTCTTGTTGGAATTGTTTGCAATTCTGTCTTTAGACTTGAGCACACTCCGGGAGAGAGCAGAGGACAGGAAGGCCTGGCATGCTATGGTCCATGGGGTCATGAAGAGTCGGACACGACTTAACGACTGAACAACGACAATGCCTTTAGAATTTTCTTTTTTAAAAACCCCCACCTATCTTGGACTCCTTTTCTCATTAGACTTGCTTGCCATGGGACCTTACTTATCATTGTTCTGAGTTTATTAAAATTGCCTTTCCTAAAATCCAGGGTATGTGTTTGGCTACACTCAGCTGTTGCTTTCTTTAGAACCAAGAACTCAAGTATAACATGGTTACTTTCCCCCAGAGTTCCCATAACAGCTATTTTATCCACTAAGTGATCTCTGTTGGTTAATCAAGTCAAGGATAGCCAATCCTCTAGTTCCTTCCTCCACTTTCTGTATTCAGCAGAACATTATCAGCAACACAAGTCAGGAATTTCTTGGAGGGGCCATGTTTTGCAGAAATTTGTCTCCCAACAGATACCAGGAAAATTGAAGTCCGCCCTCACTACTACATCATGCTTCCTTGAAACATTGGCTATTTGCTTTTCAAAAGTTCATCCTTGTCTTCTCCTTGATTGGGTAGCCAGTAGTAGACTCCGACCACTATGTTCCTTTTATTCTTTGCTCCACTTATTTTAATCCAGATGCTCTTGATGGGGCTACCAAGCTCATCCTCCTGTATTTCTGTGCAGAGATAAGTATTTTTAACATATAGTGCAACTCCACCTCCTTTTCTGTTCCTTCTGTTCTTTTTGAACAAGTTATAACCTTCAATTGCTGTATTCCAGTCATGGGAGTCATCCCACCAAGTTTCAGTTACACCTATCAAGTCATAATTTCCCTCCCGTATTAAGAGTTCAAGTTAGCCAGTCATTCACCCGGAGTATTTTTCTTTCCCTTTCTATCCCTCTTCTAACTACTGGAAGGATGGATGAGAAAACTATCTGGACCCCAAAGTTCTTGAGTTTCCTTCCCAAAGCTTCAAAGTCTGACGTGATTTCTTCATAGCTCCGCTTGGTGGTATCATTTGTTCCCACATGAATGAGAAGAAAGGGATACCTGTCAGTGGGCTTTATGAGTGTAGGCAACCCTTCAGTCACATCTCTTATCTGTCCTCCTGGGAGACAGCATGCCTGACGAGTCTATGGGTGTTTGCGACATACTTGTGTTTCGATCCCATGCAGCAAGGAGTCTCCCACTACTACTACTCTTCTCTTGTTGTTGTAGGTAGGGATGTCAGAGAATTCCTCCACAGATTCCAGTGAGGCCGGATTCTAAAGAATCCAGAATCCCGGATTCCTCCCAGAATCCCGGATTCCTCCCAGAATCCGTGGCGGAATGGCCTCCCGCCCCACCCCCACCCCACGGAATCCCCCCAGGACGGAACTTACTTGGGGCGGATGCGGCGGCGGCTCTGGCTGGTCTCCCGGCCGGCTATGGCCAGGCTGCTGCGGCCGCCATTTGCATTCTTGCAGCTGTGATAGGCTATGTAAGTATTTACATAGCCTATCATGGCATAGAGAAGGGACGCAAATGGCGGCCACTATGGCATTTGCGCCCCTGCTCTTTGCCATTATAGGCTACATAAGTATTTACGTAGCCTATCACGGTAAAGGCAGCCACGCAAATGGCGTTGTGGCCGCCATTTGCGTCCTTGCAAGCAGCCGTGATAGGTTATGTAAATACTTACGTAGCCTATCACGGCAAAGAGCAGGGGCGCAAATGGTGTAGTGGCCGCCATTTGCGTCCCTGCTCTTTGCGGTGATAGGCTACGTAAATATTTGCATAGCCTATCATGGCTGCTTGCAAGGACGCCAATGGCAGCCGCTACAACGGCTGCCATTTGCGGCCGCAAAACCCCGGCCACGGCTCGAACTCCAGCTGTGGCCAGCCCTGGCCAGCGGCTCTGCAGAGCCACCGCAGAGTGCAACCAGCCAGGGACGATTCCAGGGGGAGGGACTGAGCGCCTCCCCCCTGCCGTGGATGCCCCGGCACTGAGCCAGGTGAGTATTTCGTACATCCCTAGTTGTAGGCCTTGGTTTCATCGCCTCTGCTTGACTGGCCTTCAGCCTCTTGATCGCTGTCATGCAGGGTCCCCTGTAATTCTTCCTCTGCAGGCTGTCCTCCAGTCTTATCCTCAAGTACCTGAAAACGGTTCCATAGTTCCACTACTTCCACTGGTACAGAGTGGCTTCTAGTTCTTCTGCTCCAGTTCATCTGCTCCAGTTCCCATACTGGCCATGTGCCCATAAAGGAAGCATCTGATTGGTTCAGCTCTCTGCTACTCAAACTTAGCAAAGGAAAATACTGTAGTTTAAGATGGTGCACTGCGGGGCTGCGGCCTCGACTGGCCTGCCACCGCCACCACAGCAGCAAGAGAAGCCACCACCATGACTGCTGCCACAGACAAGGTTTAAAAAAGACAAAACAGGGATGGCAGAACAGCAAGGAGTGGCTGCCCTGGAGCAAAGGGGTCTCCAGAAAGTATCTTGCCCAGGGCTCCCACAAACCTGATGCTGCCTCTGGTGGGAGCATTATTATTACTGTGTGAAATGTGCCCAATATAGGGATGTATGAAAGTTCCGCCACAGATCTCGGGGAGGCCGAATGCCAGTGCATTCAGCCCCCCGAAATCGGTGGCAGAACGGCCCGCCACCCCCCCGGGACAGGACTTACCTGGGGCGGATCTTCCTGGTGGCGGCAGCGGCTCCGGTGGCCGGTCTTCCGACCAGCTGCCGCCGCCACCATTTCCAGGTTAAAAAAAAAAAAAAAGTGATAGGCTACGTAAAGATTTATGTAGCCTATCACGGCTAGATTTTTAAAAAAACACCGTGATAGGCTACGTAAATCTTTACGTAGCCTGTCACTGCTGATTAAAAAAAAACACACGCGCGTACGCAAATGGCGGCGCCCATGGGTGCCGCCATTTGCATTCCTTATTTTGGCACGTCTTAGTCTACGTAAACATTTACGTAGACTAAGACGGCGAAAATAAGGGGAAAGCAAATAGCGTAGCGTCTACGCTATTTGCGTTCCCCTTATTTTCGCCGTCTTAGTCTACATAAATGTTTACGTAGACTAAGACATGCCAAAATAAGGAACGCAAATGGCGGCACCCATGGGCGCCACCATTTGCGTACGCGCGTGGGTTTTTTGTGCTTTTTTTAATCAGCCGTGATAGGCTACGTAAACATTTACGTAGCCTATCATGGCTGACTGCAGGGACGCAAACGGCGGCGGCTACGGCCGCCGCCGTTTGTGTCCCTGCTAGCCAGATGTCCGGCTGCTGGCGAAGCCGGCCGGCGGCTCCGCATAATTGCTGCGGAGCACAGCCGGCCGGCCAGGATTCCGGGAGGGGAGGAACAGAGCGCCTCCCCCCCCTCCCATCGAGGATTCCGGGGGGAGGGACGGAACGCCTCCCCCCGCACCATCAGCATAATCCCCGAACGGTAAGTGATTTTCGTACATCCCTAGCCCAATATCTAAGTAGGCACTCAAACACACAATCTTCTGCATGGCATCTAAAGTGGTACAATCCAAGGAGTGCTTCACCATGAACTTTTATTGAACATGCAGCTTGAGTTTCACTCTAGATTTTTAAATACATCTCTCCTAAATTTAGAAATCTAACTCTCAACCTCCCTGTCAGTCCTCACACTCTCCCGGATTCAGCAATCTGTTCTAGGCAAGCAAGCTCCAGCATGTGCTCAAAGCTCTTCTGTACAGAATGGCTTTCGTCTCCATTTCAACAGAGAAAAAGCAACTCTGCAGGCCCATTCTTCCTCACACAGAGATCTGGGGCAGTCTGCCCAGGCAACAGAGTTGTGTACGCACCAGGAAGGGATGAATCAGTCCCATTTCTAGTCTGTGTCACTTTTTGTTCACTCATGGCTGTCTTCTGATATTATTATATTCATTTCTGTATGATGTTGTCAGCTGCTTGGGGCTTCTTTTTGGATGGAAAAGCAGGGTACGAATACACTCTGAACTGAAAAATGAAATGAAATAAATACATGCTTTGCTATTTCGGTAGTAATCTGTAAATCTGGGGGGGGGGGTTTAAAAAAAATCAATCCATTTTTGAACTGAGAATTGTGTTGGAACATTCAGGAAGTGCAAAAGCCAATGAATAACTGAGTTTCAATCCCATATTAGTCTGGGACAAGCAGATCAAGTCCGTTCATAACGGAATTTGCAAAAATCAAATTGCTCAAGCATCCCTAATGCATCCTGAATATATGCAGGGTGGGAATGCAAAAACAGATTAAATGTGTATAAGACGGTATTTATTAGCTAATCCTCTGTCCTTATATAAAATTTTGCATCTTTCCTGATGCCTACTAGAATGCTTCCAACTTAAAGAACACATAAGGGCTCAATCCTATGCATGTTTAGGCAGAAAAAAATCCTACAACTTCCAGCATCTCTCCAGCCAGCCATGCTGGGGTATGCTAGGAATTGTAGTACTTTTTCTGTCTAAATATGCATAAGGTTGCACCTTTAAATTCTTTCATGGAAAGAAGTAGCTGCATAACAGGAAAAGGAGCAGTGTTTCTTTAAGAGTCAACAGTAAATTAACTTGCCCAAAAGAGTGCAATAATTAGCAGTTAGTAGCTTATTAAAAGGATGGCAAAGGCCAAGCTGCCATCTGGGATCTCCAGTTTCTTCTGATTGTTATTATGTCAAGATCGGCAAGTTGCATTAGCTTTCCTGTCATCAGGCTTGCCCTTACTTTACATGTAAATTTTCATGAAAGATACAGCACTTTATAAACCAGACATCCATTCATCAGAACTGTTATTAGCCCAGCTTTTAGAAAACATATGGCCAGGTTCTCTACTTCCACATCTCTACATACTGCTGAATGCTTCAAATTAAAAAACACACAGAGAGAGAGAGAGAGAGCGCTTTTCAGTCATATCAATTAAATATTCACTTTGTGTGGAGTGAAACCTGAGCCCCATCAAAATGAGTACACTACAATAATACATCAGAGGACAATATTTCTGCTTCTGTTTACACACAATGCTGCCATAATGCCTGAGACTCCCAGAGGAATCATTCTTCTTAATGAAAATTAAAACCAAGCCAGAGTCGGATGCTTATTCACATTTAAAGAGGAACAGTTTTAACATAAAACAGAGACATTAGCGCTGTGTTCACTCAAATTACTTGTTGGTATAATCCCTAACACATTGTTATGAGCTCTTCACTCATACATTATAGAGAGAATAAAAGCATCTTAACCACACAGAAATACACGTTATCTTGAGATTTCAAGTGTGCCACCCTATTTGACTCCACTGTCAAATATCATACATAGAGGGCTTTGCAGGTTAAAGAACCAGGCCTCCTCTCCCCTGCCGCTCCCCAGCAAATAATGTGTTGGCTGTTTTACATACACTTTTTGTATCAGTATCTCAGAATTCAACACTTCAGAATAGTACAGAATTGGGTTAAAAGATGATGATGATGATAGTTTTCTTGACTTTGGAGAAGTGCAAAATCTGAAGAATAACTGTGTTCCCTTCCCGGTCCACAGATTTGCCCAGGAGGTGCAAATCAAAACGGTTTATTTGGAAATGTGGACCAAACAAAATCCTTGAGCAACCCCTACATCATACAAATTTGCTTATTGCTAAGCTTATAGTATAAGCAAAATAGAGACCAGTAACACTGAAATATAGCCTTCATCTGTGCAGTATGTCTTATAAATCACAAAGAAGAGAAACAGGTTCTCAGGATGTAAGAATGAATTTGTTTGGGCCTTTTTTTCTTCTTTTAGGCCTTCTTCAGGGGGTAAAGAAAAAAGTCTCCAGGAGACAATCTTTCGCTGAAAAAAAAATCTGCACACTTTTTTCTTTACCCTCCGAAGAAGGCCTAAAATAAGGGAGGGGGGGCCAAAATGCATTGGGCTTCTCAAAATAAATTCAATCTTGCATCCTGAGATCCCGTTTCTCTTCTTTGTGATCTGCTTTGGATGCTCACCTCCTTCTGTTTTCTCGGTGTTTCTTACATATGCACGCATGTAAGTCCACCAGCCCTCCAACAATTATCTTATTCTTGGATGAATGTTTGATAGTCTTTCAAGGGCCACTTATATAACCATTTCAACTGAGCCTCTTTCAGAATTTAGTGTCACCCTTTAGATTTCAAGGATTAGCTGTTTCTCAAAAGTAAAACAAATAGTTTTTGTTTTTAGAAAGACACAATTAAAAGAAATAATTCATCTGAAATACCATCTGCTTAACACACCCTAAATATGGTGCATTTATTTATATATATATATATATATATATACACACACACACACACACACACACACACACACAGAAAGAAAAATAAATCAAAAGCAAAGATGGGAAATGCCAAAGTATTTCAAAATGGATTTTCAAGGAACAAAAAGCACACTGCATCCATTTTATATGACAAATCAGTATCTTAAGAATGATAGTCAAGGCTGGCAGCATAGACGTAAGTGTACCTTTTTCCCCTTATAATTAGATACTATTAGAGCACATTTTTAATGATTAGTCACTGATGGTTTGCTTAAATATTTGCATAAATCCTTGGCTACTAAGCTGAACTTATTCACAAGGCTCTTAAATCCTAGTGGTGTTCCTGGCAAAGAGAAATGGAAAATTATTTTGCCCATAACTCATTTAAATGCCACTAATTATTTAAGCATGCAAAAGGAGGTCAGTAATTTTTCCCCTTGTCACCTGCCATTCACTCTTTTCACTTTGCTCCTCTATTTTGACTTAAATCCCAGTGATGTAAATGGAACTTACTTCTAAGAAATTGTGCTTAGGATCACTGCAATCACAAAATGGTATTTACAAATGAAAATTACACTGAGCGTAATGCTACAGGGTTCAGTTCTGTTTTCGCATTGCAGTATGTGTGTTATTCCCCTCAAAAACTCATATTCTCTGTAAAGAGGAAAGTATCCAACATGTATATACATTTTTGTAAGTCATGGGCAACTGGGGGGCGGGAGAGAGAATTTTTTGTACATGAGTTGTAGTTACACTAGTCCATCAGCACATGTAACATGGAATTTGGTTGGGACCCATACGCACATACAATTAAGTAGTCTTTTGCATTATAATACAAAAAAAAAAAAACAGGTTAGCCACTGAGTGTACAATCAACAGGAAGCTGCAGCCAGTCCTGGCTTTCTAACAAGTGAAACTGTATGATATACATATTTGCAAAATATGTGCTTGCTCCGTTCCCACTTCACATTTTTAGGTGTACACATCTTTAAAGTCTGAATTGTGTCCACCTAAAATGAAAAGTTTGAAACTCAACATTAAAAAAAAAAAAAAACTAAGATCATGGCATCTGGCCCCATCACTTCCTGGCATATAGAAGGGGAAGAAATGGAAGCAGTGACAGATTTTATTTTCTTGGGCTCCAAGATCACCGCAGACGGTGACTGCAGCCATGAAATGAAAAGACGCTTGCTCCTTGGAAGGAAAGCTATGGCAAACCTAGACAGCATAGTAAGAAGCAGAGACATCACCTTGCCGACAAAAGTCCGTCTAATCAAAGCTATGCTTTTCCCCGTAGTAATGTATGGCTGTGAGAGCTGGACTATATGGAAGGCTGAGCGCCGAAGAATTTATGCTTTCAAACTGTGGTGCTGGAGAAGACTCTTACGAGTCCCCTGGACTACGAGGAGGTCAAATCAGTCAATCCTAAAGGAAATCAACCCTGAGTGCTCATTGGAAGGAGAGATACCGAAGCTGAAGCTAAAATATTTTGGCCACCTAATGCGAAGAGAAAACTCTCTGGAAAAGACCCTGATGCTGGGAAAGACTGAAGGCAAAAGGAGAAGGGGACGGAAGAGGATGAGATGGCTAGATAGCATCACTGATGCAGTGAATATGGACTTGAGCACACTCCGGGAGAGAGCGGAGGACAGGAAGGCCTGGCGTGCTATGGTCCATGGGGTCACGAATAGTCGGACACGACTGAATGACTGAACAACAACAACAGTGAGAAGTGTGAAGCAGCCTTCAATCTGCATAAACAAACACATTTCTCCATGCAGATCATCTGTTTGTAAACCCCAAAGCCTGGACAAGTCTGCTGCATTAGGAGTCGACTGGGTGGCAACAAGTTATTGAGAATTGCAAGAATACCTGAAACATACTGTGGGCACATTTGCACATCACTTTAAGTAAAAAAAAAAAAAAGTGGCTCATGCATCCTGTTTGTTCCCACTTCCCTCCTCGCTTCATGTGAGCAGGTAAACTAACCAGGAAAGGGATAGCTTTGTACTGCTCTGTATAAGAATTCCATCTTCTGCTCTGGGCAACAGTTCAAGAGACGAGGCACGGCATGGCACAGGTAGGGATGCTGGAGAAATCCATTTGGGGGGGGTGGAGTTCAATGAGTTTTCCTAGGCTCAGCCCCCTGGACTTCATTTCAGTTCTAGCTGTGGTGGTGCCAGTTCATGGATTTTCAGGGAATTTTGCACTTTTTTGAAGGTTCTGCAATTTGGGCAAATTTCTGAACAACTTGCAGAAATTACGCTCAAATCCTCACAAATTACATGAATTACAGCCACATTTGCATGATTTGCACAAATTTGGCCATAATTTACACAAATTGCAGAATCTTCCCCACCCCCTATATGCACAAAAAGGTTCCTGGAGTTCGGGGAACAGCCCACAGCTCAGCTCGCAAACACACAGCAAGTTGTACATACCATGGAACTCAGTGGAGTCAAAAAAGAACCGAATTGCCCAGCAACAGACATCCCTAGGCACAGGTAACTGGAACAGGAATAGGTTTAGCACCAGGGCCAGCACTACAGGTACCAGCCCAGGACTTGGAGTGAGTTTAGGACTACAGAGAGCAATCCCACAGCTATTTACCCCAGCACTGGCTTAGAACAACTAGCAGGGTTATATAACCAGGCTATGAGAGTTCTTCTAGGACCTCACCTCCGCAAGTGCTACATCGAGAGAGGCCAACGCTCAGTAATAGTGCACACTCTTTGTATGCAGAAGTTCCAAGGTTCCCTGGCATGTCTCATAAAAAGAGCAGGTAGCAGGGAAGGGCTGTAGTCCAGTGGTAAAGCACATGTTTTGCATGCAGAAAGTTTCAGGTTCAATCCCCGGCATCTCCAGGTAGGAGTAGAAAAACTCCTGCCTGAAATCCTAGAGAGCAGCTGCCAGTCAGTGTCGACAACACTGGGCTAGATGGACCAAGGGTCTGATTTAGTATAAGGCAGCTTGCTATGTTCCTAAGTGATTTAAGGGCCAGCACCCTTTCCCACTATTGCTGGCTTCTTCTGGGTGGTGAGAATCTGTGGAGTGAGGAGCTGGTTGGGAGATGCTCCCCAGAGCCTCTCTGCTCACTGGAGGAGTCTGAGGTCCCCTCCTCAGAGGCAGAGGACAGCTGCATCTCCTGCAGCTCAAGAGGACAGAGTGCAGGATCCAAAGTGGAGGGCCCCACTGTGAAGGTTCAGGAACTGGTTCTCACTCTTCCTCAGAGCTGCTGCTGCTGCAAACCTCAGTGGGTGCTCGGTCCCATGCCATGACAATCTTCTCATTGACAGCTGAACTAGGACTGTGGCACACAAACAAGCCAGGATCATAAGCCAGCTTTAAACCAGGGTATATTGTTGGTTTTCAGATCCTGGCTTATTTGGGTACATGAAACCAAAATCCAATATTCAGATGTCGCAAGAAGCTATCCTCTTCCTGCGTCACACGAACATAGAAGAAATGCACTGTGTGCACCAGCATGCTGCATTCACATCCTGGTTTATTAAGCTACAATCTTTTGCTTCAAGTAACATGCAAACATAGCCTATGAGTACCCCTCTCATAAGGAAGCCTGCATTATGCTACTCCTACAACTCTCTGCATTGGGGTGAAAGAGTACAACCCAGCAAAATGCACTTAGTTCTCATTGAAATCAATAAGATATTTAAGCCTCAATTGATTTCAGTTCAACCTTTAATGTTCCTATTAATTTTTCTTTAGATTTCACTCACAGTCCCTTAGAACTCCACATGAATAGAAACAGTAAAATAATCACAACAGGTAGTTCACATTTGCATAGCACTTTAGAGTGTTCAGCAGTACTTCTTACACATTCCTAACAGCCAGCCCCAGAGGATTCCATTGTTGAGGGTTGGGACCATATCTCAGTGGTAGAGTATATGCTTTGTACAAAGAAGCATGGGCATTGGGGGAGCAGGCAGATCCCTCGTAATTCCCAGATTCCTAGCATTCATTTTAAAATAATAATGTATGAAGTCGTAGCAATGATTGACACACCCACTGTCTGGAGAAGGAATTTCCTGGTTCATTTTTAATCCGGGGGGGGGGGGTGTCTTCACTGGTGGGAAGTGATTGCTGCCCTATAAAAAGCAATTCAGTAATCCAGGATTTTAGTGTAGCTGAAACTAGAAAGCAGTGTGTCTGCCCAAAAAGAAAAGGTAGCAGCAAAGGTAGTAGTCTTCTTTCTGGGCAGGCACACTCTTCAGAGTTTATAGGGGTGAAGGGAGCCAAGGAATGACTGGGAGGTTTTTGCTGTAGATGGAAAGACACTATCTGGATACCAAGTCTACCCACTGAGAAACAACCAAGGGGTAGACCTGGTATACACTTTTCTCAGAGGACAAGTCTACTTATCTTGATAGACCTGGTGCCCAGAACTTATCACTGCTTAGTCAGCAGTTCTACCAGAAATGGTGGACCTGTTTTTTGATGCTATCAGGGCCTTTTTGTTGTTGCTGTTTAATGTGTGCCCGTACACAAAATCCACTGTTCCGGGGAACAGAAATGCAGTTCTAAGAGAACAAACCTGCAGTTCAAAATTCAAGCCATGCAAAAGTTGTATTATGTTAGCTGACATAAAAAAATGGCTGGTGATTATGTAAAAAGTAAAGTGAGTCGTCCAAACTCCTAAATCCTGATCAAGCATACCCATTTCTCTTTTCCCTGCCAAAGATAATCCCCAACTCCATTGCTACTCTCTACAGAGTGTCCACTAACATTTCCGAGATGAAGGAAATAATCTAAGACAACTCATATGAAGTTGTCAATGTTATGGTAAGGACAGTGATGTTATAAAATATCCAATGCAACATTCTTAAGACTGCTATTCCGTGTAGGGGTGCACGAAACCCACTTACCTGGTCTCGCAGCTTTTCGCGGTGGGGGGGGCACTTCGCTGCTCTCCCCCCGAAGTTCAGGCCGGGGGGGGAGGCTTCCCGCCTCGCCCGGCCGAAATTCAGGCCGAGGGGGAGGCTTCCCACCTCGCCCGGCCGAAATTCAGGCCGGGGAGGAGGCGCCTCGCCTCGCCCGGCCGCGAAATTAAAAATTAAAAAAAAAAATGCCCCCGTGATAGGCTACGTGATGATTAACGTAGCCTATCATGGCTAGATCTGCAAAGTCAGCCATGATAGGCTATGTAAATCTTTTTACGTAGACTACGTACAAAAAATCTTTATGTAGACTACGGCGAAAATAAGGGCAACGCAAATAGCGTTGCCCTTATTTTTGCCGTAGTCTACGTAATCTTTACGTAGACTACAGCGACCAAATAAGGAACGGGAATGGCAGCTCCCTATGGGGGCCGCCATTATCCGTACGCGCTTTTTTTTTTTTTAAGTCACCCGTGATAGGCTATGTGATGATTTACGTAGCCTATCACGGCTGACTTTGCAAATCTAGCCATGATAGGCTACGTTAATCGTCACGTAGCCTATCACGGGGGTGGGGGTTTTTTTTAGTTTTATTGGAATGGCGGCGGCGGCAGCCGGTCGAAAGATCGGCTGCCGCCCCCGCCCCTGACGAAGACCCGACGAACCGCCGCCGGGACCCGCCGCCGGAAGGGACATTCGGCAAAGGTAGTCCCGTCCTGGGGGGGTGCGGGGGGCGGGGGGGGCGGAGAATTTCTCCCCAAAACTTGTTCGGGGGGCCGAACACGTTGGCGCTTGGCCACCCGAAGTTTCGGGGAGAAATTCTCCGCCAACCCTAATTCCGTGTTTGTGCATCTGTTGTTCTTGATGCCTCTTGTTGAAGCTTGAATATAACACTCTTCTGTATTAGTGCTGTTGAATTCCCAGGACTTTCTGCCACTGTAGGCTTCTTAATGTCATGGAATGTGACTATGCAACAAAGCATGTCTAAACACACAAAGAAAATGCACAAATGTGTCGGAGAAGCACATGTTCTGCACATGAATTACAATCATGTGCAGCTTTGCTCCCCAGCCACCCCCTGAAAAATTCCTGCATACATCCACATGCAGAAAAAGTTCTAAATTCAATACCTGGCATTTCCAGATAGAAAGATCTGGTATTTTGAGGAAGACACGGCCAGAGTTGACCATTACTGGGCTAGATGGAGAAACAATCTGGCCTGATATAAACCAGCTTCTTATGTTCTTATACTAACCTCATACTGCAGATACGAGAGCTAAGCCTGAGAGCTTTGTGGCTACCTCTGGGTTTATGGCTGTGATGAGAATTCAACTGGGGATTTCCCAGCTCACAGCTCGCATTCTTTTCCATTACACTACACCAGCACCCCATGGGACTTCTTGACTTGCCAAGAGTGAAATCAGTGACATTTTCTCAGGGAGAAAATTGGCCTGTTTTCTTTTAAGGCTTCCCACATTTTACTATACATTAGTTTGCAAGTGGCATCACATAGTTCTACGCTGAACCCTGCACTCTATTTTTATGAAATTCGTCCCTCGCTGCGAAAGAGGCACTGTTTTTTCTGCCTCTTTTGCAGGGAAGGGGAGAATTTTGAAGAAATTTTTAATTGGAAGTGGCAAGACAGGAGTTCCATAACGGCATACCATATTCCATGAATAAGGTGGCCAATAAGTCTTCTACTTGCTCATGAGAGAGGCAGCAGCCATCTTCCTGCCCAAAGGGGAAGAGAAGAGCCTTTGCAAGTACAGAGTGTATGGTAGGTGGATTATAAAAAGATGAAAAGACAAAACACATACCTCTTGACCACCTCATAGCGGTAAAGGACGTGCTGAAGCCCCGTACTCTGAGAATTTCTCAGAAAATTCGCACACCTTTCCTACAACCCACACACAGACACTCGAATGGTCAAGGGGGAAAAATAGGTCGAAAATTTCAGGACAGCACTAGTATCACATGTGGACTACAGAGTGTGAAGAGAACTGAAACCAATGCACAGACAAACCAGGAGTGATCATAAAAGACAAAGCAAAACACAAGCACTGTAGGAACGAGGGAATTTATAGCAGAATGTAATAGGAAGGTCAGTTATAGTTTCCTTGAATAAAGGCTGTCAAGAGAGTTGAACGTGGCTAGACGTTAACTTAAGCTCAATAGCAAATTAGAAGTTGGTTATTTATGGTCTATTTTACCATAATGTATTTAGTGGGATTGGGGCCATGATGGCTTAGTGGTTAAGACGCTGAACTGCAGACTGGAAGGTCGGCAGGTCAGCAGTTCGAGACCCAAGTGCTGCATGACGGAGTGAGCGCCCGTCTTCAGTCCCAGCTCCTGCCAACCTAGCAGTTCGGAAGCAAGAAATTGCAACTAGATAAATAGGTACCGCCTCAGCGGGAAAGGTAACAGCGTTCCGTGCACCTCGGTGTTCAGTCATGCCGGTCACATGACCACGGAAGCGTCTTCGGACAGCGCTGGCTCTTCAGCTTAGAAACGGGGATGAGCACCGCACCCTAGAGTCGGACACGACTGGTTGGGGACACCTTTTTACCTTTTTTATTTAGTGGGATTAGGGAACATACTCTACATAGCAGTTCTTTAATTCTCATCCTCCTCTTTATTCCTCTTGAAGGAACTGACCCCTCATTATTCTTAGTTTGGTCTCCTTATTCATTTCCAGATGCCTTATATGATTTTAAGACCTTGCAAAATTCAAATCACAAGATCCAAATAGAGCATATAGAATGTTTTAAAACAAATACTCCCTCTTCCTACTCTAGTTTCTACTGCTGCCAACTACATTTGATCATGCTTTGTCTTTCAATGTGCAATGAAAAACATGTCTCACCCTTTGCAGAACAACAGACATTTGTTGCAGAAGTCAAGCCAGTCATCGTTAAGAAGAGATATGCAAGTCCCAATTGGTAAGCACGTGGTGATGGTCAAAGTACACCTTTGGAAACACTTTTCAAGAGCATTTCAACACCTGAGTGTTCTGCATTGGAAATCCTCTTATTGGCAGCCAGAAAGCAATTCTGGGTATAAGCATACTATCTTACAGAATAGCCATTTATCCCAAGGAGTTATGGCATCCAGTTTTGCTATTTATAACCTGAAGTTGGGTGTCCTGTAGATTTCTGCAGAGTTGAGGATTTGGCTTTGCATAGCCTATATTATACTACATGTGTTGTCTTTTATGGATGGGAACAACTGCTGTTGGTTAGTTCACATTCTGCTTAACACTTATTTTGTTTATATATTATCATGCCAACTAACTCAACTGTTAACCACACATTCAGACACAGGCCAACTTTCTAAATTCAGGTTCAGCTTCTATATCTTACAGAACACACTGATAAAATACAATGAGCCTCTTCCAAAGATGGATACCTCAAAATCCTAAAAAGGAAATGCACTACAAAAGACAGATGAACTTGTTGATGTAGAATCTGTTGTAAGAGCTGCTCCCAATTCACCCTTACTTCTTTGCCCTGTCCTATTATCTGTCTTTCTTAACCCAAGACAAATCATAGCCGAAACCATTAGACAGCATAATTTGTAGCATGATATCACTGAGAAGTTAAGTAACACAACACACAATTGTTGAAGAAGAGTTGCAATCCACAGGACCAATAAAGCTGAGAGCCCTTGAATGAAGTAGCTATCCAGGTGAACAACAGGAGCCATTGGATGTCTTACAGCTGGGTAGGAATTATTTTTCTCTTTTCTACACTTACCTGTGTAGCAACAGACTTTGAGTGTTGGAGGGTCAGGCACATGCTTCTCCTTTCCACCAAGAACATAACATGTGACATGGGCATTCCACATGGAGGCCAGTGTGCAAACCTATTTGCATTATCATTTTTTGAGAGGGAAGAAGAAGACATTGGGGGGTGCGTGTACAGATTCCCATGTGGTACAGCATACCTTACATGAAGTGTATGGTGGAGAAGGACAGCACACACCTTCTCCTCCGCCACTCACAGACTGTCATGGTCCAACTAAGTCTCTGAACTGGTCTGTAGATGCATTCATTTCCAAGGTGCCTCCACACCATAAAGGTAAAATATGTCATATTGCCAAGGAACATGTTAGGTAACAAATAAAATAATAACAATAATATCTCTGAAGACTGAAAGGGTTGGCTTAATTTGAATGAGTTTGTACAGGTTATCGATTCTTCTTCCTCTTCCCCTTTTCCAAACACTCCAACAAAAGGCCCACAGCAGACTCAAAGGACGTTTGCATTTTTGACAGCTATGATTAGGGATGGAGGACTGCCCATTCTGCATGCTACCAACAGGAGTAAGTGGCTGAGACAGAAGCTGAAGCTGCATACCAATTCTGATGTGCCTGAATGAAATGTGCATGAAGAGAAAACATCCATATTTTGCGGTCAATTTTTCCTCTTCCACTAGACTCCTACAACGTAGTGCTCTTCCACACATTTCCAATAATTATCACTGAAGCTACACTACAACACTTTATTCCTGTCAGTTTGTTCATTCTGTATCTTGTTTCCACTAGACAATACATGTGCCCAAATCATATCGATGTAAGCAAACTGTTCCTTCATAAAGTAGGGATGCTTTGTGTCATGATCCTCCCGCATTCAACGAATTCTGTGTTTCAGTAGAACTACACCAATACTACACCCCATCACACTCAATCTGAGAGACCCCAGCTGCTCCACTAACAGACATATTGAGTATGTCAGCTGGCTACCTGTTGTAGATTTTTTCACTTGCTGCTGTAACCTAAGTAAGAAGCTCTAAAGTTGATATTATATATCAAACTGCCACAGTGGTAACTAGTTGGCCCCGATCTATTACCTGCGTGGACAAAACCCATACCGCATCCTACCTACATGCTATTCAGTTACCAAATGCCACATGATAGACTACAGCGTAATATAAATGGTAAGAAATCTTTCCTTCGGGATAGCAAGTGAGGTGATTCACCCAAAAGCATTAGTATGAACAACAAACATTTTTAAAAGATGACAGCTGAACATTTTAAAAGCATGTCAATAATAAGAGCCATTAATTTTTAAAAGAAAATTATCTATACCTTTACTTCTACCTATATGGTATGAAGTTGTATGTCCACATAAGCACACGTACGTAGAAGTGTCCACCAGGGAGAAGGCAAGAGAAAAGAGCAGGAGGAAGGATAAAATACAAAAAGTAAAAAAAAAAAAATTAGATCACTGTGCACATCACCAAAAGACAACTTGAAAATAAATGTATGAACACAGCACAAAAGAAAGAACACCCAAAAGCACACACTAAAAAAAGAAAAAGAAAAAAATCACAAACCACACAACACAGATTGAAAGGTACTGTTTAAGCTCTTTCACTCCAATTTTATATGGAGAAAGGCAAATTTCTCATGCAAAAGCATGTCAGAAATAACAGCACACCACATCAAATTCAAAACCACAAAGAAAACAAAGGTTAAAACATGGGCAAAGGGAGGTTATTATCCTGTGGAAATATATTTGCTCAATATTTTCCACTTAGCAAGGATGAATAAGATTGTGTTGTTGTTCTGGATACATAAATACACACACACTGTATTTCTATATTATATTCCCACTGTATATAATATTACAGACACATCTATTCACAAATATATGACAGAATTTTACACATACTATATACATTTTCATCAGAGTAGAATAATGGAAAGAATTAGCTGGAAAGAAAATACAGCCACAGTCACTTGATACAATGAGATGGAGAAAGGGTGATGGAAAGAAATGCCAGAGGTCATTGGTTCCTAATCTAGTCACTAAGCAAATGGAAGCAAAATGAAGAAAACTTGGTCACTGATCAAAGTTAGGCAGAGGTCAAAAGACTGTCTTCAAACTAGGGATGGATGAGAATTCCGTTTTAGGGGTGAAATCTTGATGGATTTTTTCCAGTTCGGCCCTGGAAAACTTTTCATTTCCCCCCACTGGCATCAGCTCAATCACTAGCGAGTCAATCCAATTCACGGATTCCCCCGTTTTTCTTAATTGTGACAATTTGCACAAATTTTTTTTTAAAAAATTAAAAATCTTGAAATTTGCGCAAATTGGGTCATTTCTTTGCTTTATTTTATTGGTGAGCTTGCACAAGAGCACACAATCACAAGTCCACCTGTCTGCTATGTAGCCCTACACAGGCATATTCACCTCTTGTAAATATCCTTGTCAGTTTCATCCTCTCCATATACTATTTCATTTAGCCCAACAGAGCCATATTCTTTCCTTGTCAAAGAAACTGTCAACTCAATCCTCCACTTCAGTGCTTCCCAAATTTGGGGCAGGGGTGTGTGTGTGTGTGTGTGTGTGTGTGTGCGTGAATTGACAGGTTATTTGACAAGTAGGGAATATGGCTCTGCTGGGCTAAATGCAGTAGTGTGTGAAGAGGATGAAACTGACAAGGGAATTTACAAGGAGGGAATATGACTCTGTGGGGCTACATTGCAGACAGGTGGACTTGTGATTGTGCGCACTTGCACAAGATTGCCAATAAAAATATATATTTTTAAAACATTATGAACCCAGTTACACACATTTCAAGATTCCCCCCGCCAAAAAAAAGATCCTATTTGTGCACATTACCATTTGCACAAATCGTGGAACACAGGGGAAAAAAAGTGGAAAGTTTTCAGAATTGGCGGGGGGGGGGGGAGAATCTTGTATGGTCCAGAATGAAATCACTGTGGAATCCTGTTGGGCTTAAATAGAACAGAATCCCCAGCGTCACACATTGCTACTTCAAACTGAATGGGCTACAGCTTCCAGCCTACACAGACCAGATCATCCTATTATATAAAACACTTGCTTAAATGGATGTGGACTCCATAATATAAAGACTTTTTGTGAATCCAGCTCATAATGCTCGAGCTTTCCACATCATTCCTGAAGAACTCACTGTCAGTGTCATTGCTCCTCTCCCAAACTCTCATCAGCTTTAGGTTTGACACACAAGGATGGACAGTTGGGGCTTGCCAAGTGCCACGCTTATTCTATGGCAGTTCACCATGCTTGGCTATTTGCAATGTAACCAGTTGAAAAACGAAGCAAAGGTAGAGAAGCGAGTGAAGGGCTTCTGGGAACCCAGCCAAGTTCTTTGAACTGAGAAAGAGAAATAGGCTCTTTATGCAACGATATCAGTGACAGATCAGGAACTGAGTCTGCTGGGCCTCCTGGCCAACCCATGTCAACCCACTCAACCACCTTAAAACTTAGGCAATGCTTCTGATCTTCACTAGCAGTGCTTGGTGATATCATTCCCCATTGGCCTGTGCCATTTATCAGTATCCTAAATTAGCTGTGTAGAAGTCACATCTCCCTGCCCATTAACTGTTTGGTAATGACTTCAGCAGGATTCAGTTGTGATGACTATTTTACTTCCAGAAGGGTGTTCTGGCAAAGCAGCACATAGGACCAGGTACTAGAATTAGTCATTTGTGCCTCACTACTGTTGCAAGGAACCTGCTGACCCCTTACCCATCTCATCACACGGTGTTCTTTTTTCAGACCCAGTATTTCCCGAAGAACCAGATCCAGTCTGGGCTGGCCCCACCTAACGGGGTGTGTGTGTGTGTGTGTGTTAAAAGGGTTTATCTGGAAAAACTAGATGATCAGCTGCCAAGGCAAGGATGGTGTGGTAGCTGCAACAGTAAATGTTTCTGCTTATGTCAAGGCAACTAAATAAGATCAGACTCCTAGGAACAATTGTGCTCCAGTATGGCTTTATAATCCTGACTTGCCTCCTACTACTGTGATCCCAAGTTGGCTCCTTGTTTCCCTAGCTCCCTGATCAGAACAACCAGGGGTAGACTGTAACCTACACATCTGGACTGAAGCAGAGCTCTTGGATCACCAAGCTCCATATCTGAAATGGAGGCATATATTCAGCATCTCTCCCTATACCTGTCATACCAGAGGGAGTGATAGCCACAGCAATGGAGCAAGATACCTGCAGGTCAGGCCACAGCAACACAGGATCCGCTGTCTGCTCTACTCACCCCCTGCATACTTGTTTCTCTCCAAACCTTACATCATTTCTTTCTGCCCACTGTGACACCAATGGACAAATTCTGCCATATTCAATCAATGCACAATAACCTGTGGACCAAACTAAAAAAAAGAGGGCCCTCTGATTTAGAGCAAACTCATTTGGCAGTTAGATGGGCCCTGGATTATACCGAAGTTCATTTGTCAGAACACTGCATTTTGTACATATTTGAGTAGTTTAAACTGCAGGTTGAAAACAGAAAGACGATTTGCTGTAAATTTTGTCTTCAAGTATCTAGGATCATGCTGTAAAAACTGTAAGTAAATCCTTGCAGAACATTTGCCCAGAAATGGAAAACAGAATTCTGAAAGCCAGTTTTACCAAACAGGTAAAGTTACTATGATAGATATCAAAACAAAAGCGGGAAGGCTTGTATATAGGAAGGGAAAGACCATGTTCACATTTCTCTTTCCTTTTGGCTTTCATTGCGTCAGCTCATTGCCAACACACCTGACTTCAGTTTTCCCAGGATTATTTTCTTGAGCATCAGTCATACAGCCCAATGTTCAGCAAATGAGTGATGGAAGGGCAAGACATGGGGGAAATACCAAAGCAGTTTGACTGCTTTGGGTGTGTGGGCTTCTGCAAGCCAAGCTGGGATTAGGAAGAAGCACAGGTCATCATGGCCACATTCAGCTAATGGAGAAAGCCGGAAAGAAAAGACTTACCTTGTTCACCCATCATCAGGTGTGAAAGGCCTTTGAGAAACAGAAAGATAGGAAGTGAGAAAGAAGAAAGCAGGAAAGGAGAAAGGCAACTGTACAAAGATACATGTACCAGGCTGTCATTTTATAGCCCAATAATAGTGGATCAAGATACTTGATCAAGAGGAAGTATGTGTATTGTCTTCTATGCATGCGTGCGCGCACACACTCACACGCCACAGCTTCCAATAACAAAGGAGAAAGCCTGGGCTGCAGATACAGAAAAGATGTAATGCACATTCCATCACTGTCGGTGAGAAAACACGCACTGGTTTTAATGGAAGAAGTAAAACCATAGTCTTATGTCTATGTCAGATATATGCCTTGGAAAGACAAGCAGGGGCATTTTCATATAATGGTTTTGCAGGCACTCACATTTTATAAAGTAACATGCTAAAAATCCAGTCCATACACTTGATAACGCTCTTACTATCCACCACTAAGTTCAAATCACTTGTTTCGCATAACTTCTAGTTTCAGGATTGGATCCAGATTTAGGAATACTAAGAATAGGTGCACTAAAATCCATGGGACTTTTTAGTCCTGACATATATCCCATTGATTTCAGCATGTGTACTCTAAGCATGACTGAATCTGAATAGAACCCTCAGTTTCTATACTACTACATTTCAGGCTCTGCGTACACACAGAAGTACACACATACATACACAACTATGCCCATATTAACTGTAGATATTCTTAAACCTGTCAGAATGCATATGGGCAGTATTTTAGGGTTGGGAGATACCAGATGCATTCAACCAGTTTTTTCAGTCAACAGTTTTCAGGCATACTAATTTGTTCATCTTTGTCTGTTCTTTCACACTTAGAATCCAAAAATCCAGATCATCCTCAGAAAATATTCATCCAAAAGAACTCTCCTCCAGAAAAGGAGATAAATATTGGTAATAACTGAGTGTGGTTGTGGTTGTGTGTGTTGTCCACATTATATGTGTATGTTCTGTAAACAAATATTTAAATGTTCAAGATTACTAAGGATTTGGGAGGTGGGGGTGGAATAATCAGTAATGACAAGTTTAGCAATCAGGGTTCTCCCCCTTTAATATAAATAAATACAGCAGATTTGTTTGGATTAAGAAATGTCCCCAATCTTCATTTGTTTTGATAAACTATAAGACATGAGTGAATGCTGTATTTTTACTTCATTTGGGGATATTGGTGTGTGACTCAGTTTATGGTTGCTGCCACCACTGATGCCTAGGAAGACATCAAATCTTGGTTCCATTCTGATGGATGCCATAAAAGCTATTTAGGTCCAGGAGTACACTGAGACAAAGCATACAAAGCATACATTAAAAATAAATGCTGAAGCAATGGTAAACCAATATGTCATAGAAGTTTGCTAGCAGTTTGGTATTTTAAAAAATGAATTATCATTATTATTAATTATTCCCATTTAGATCCTTTTTTTGACATTGGACAGTGGTCTCCCATTTGTAGGACTGATCAAGTCTACATCTGCTTAGTTTTAGCAATACCGAAGCATCATGTGTTCCTACATTAATTAACTGGGCCTGGGGTTTGGTATTTTTATGACAGTTAGCTGGGGAGGGGGAATAGTAGCAGTAGTAGAAAAAAAGGCTATTCATGACCCAGCTTTCCTCCCATGTTGGAAATTGCCAGAGACGAAAAAAGGCACTACAATAGCTGATTTGTGATTGCAGTTGCACTTCTAAGTAATTTAATGATAACTGTATTTATCATGAGGGGCCACGGTGGCTTAGTGGTTAAGACGCTGAACTGCAGACCGGAAGGTCGGCAGGACAGCAGTTCGACACCCGAGTGCTGCGTGATGGAGTGAGCTCCCGTCTTCAGTCCCAGCTCCTGCCAACCTAGCAGTTCAAAAGCAAGAAATTGCAAGTAGATAAATAGGTACCGCTTCAGCGGGAAAGGTAACAGCGTTCCGTGCACCTCGGTGTTCAGTCATGCCGGCCACATGACCACAGAAGCGTCTTCGGTGGGGTTGGCGGAGAATTTCTCCACGAATCTTCGGGAGGCCGAGTGCCGACGCATTCGGCCCCCCGAAAGTGTTGGGGAAATTCTCCGCCAGCCCCCTGCCCCCCCCCCCCCGGGATGGGACTTACCTTCGGCGAATGTCCCTTTCGGCGGCAGGTCCCGGCGGCGGTTCGGCGGCGTTTCATCGGGGGCGGGGGCGGCGGCCAGTCTCCTGACCGGCTGCCGCCACCGCCATTGCAAAAACAAAAAGTAAAGTAAAAAAAACACACACACCCCCGTGATAGGCTACGTAACGATTTACGTAGCCTATCATGGCTAGATTTCCAAAGTCAGCCATGATAGGCTACATAAATTGTCACGTAACCTATCATGGGTGACTTTGGGGGGAAAAAAAGCGCGTATGCAAACGGTGGCGCCCATGGGGCGCCGCCATTTGCATTCCTTAGTTTGGCACGTCTAGTCTACATAAAGATTTATGTAGACTACGGCGAAAATAAGGGAATGCTATTTGCGTTGCCCTTATTTTCGCCGTAGTCTACGTAAATCTTTACGTAGGCTAGATGTGCCAAACTAAGGAACGCAAATGGCAGCGCCCCATGGGCGCCGCCATTTGCGTACGCACTTTTTTTTTTCAAAGACACCCGTGATAGGCTACATGACGATTTACATAGCCTATCATGGCTGACTTTGGAAATCTAGCCGTGATAGGCTACATTAATCGTTACGTAGCCTATCACGGGGTTTTTCGGTTTTTTTTCACTTTTTCTTTCGCGGCCGGGGAGACAGGGCGCTTCTCCCCAGCCTGAATTTCAGCCGGGCGAGGCGGGGTGCCTCCCCCCCCGGCCTGAATTTCAGCCGGGCGAGGCGGGGCGCCTCCCCCCCCTCGCCTGAACTTTGGGGGGAGAACTGAAGCGCCTCCCTCCCACCGCGAAGCAAGCTGCGGGACAAGGTAAGTCCCTTTCGTCTATCCCTAGTCTTCGGACAGCGCTGGCTCTTCGGCTTAGAAATGGAGATGAGCACCACACCCTAGAGTTGGACACGACTGGTTGGGGACACCTTTTACACATCATGTGTGCATTATTTGGAGGTCTTATACTATGTGTGCATTATATGAGGAGCTAATATGTTTCTGTCATTAGCTATACACTCAATAAGCCCAAGAAATAAGATCCCCAGCCGTATGATCCTAGATTTTTTGTCTTTTGTTGCACAAAAGCTTCTAGAGCAGGGGATGGGGAACCTGTAGCCTCCCAGATGTTGTTGGACTATAATTCCCATCATTCCAGACCACTGGCCAAGCCAGGTAGGATTGATGGGAGTTGGATCCAACAACATCTGGAGCACCATGGGTTTCCCACCCCGTTCTAGATATTACATTTTGCAAGCAATTGGCACTCAGATCACCTATAATCTGTTGATTTTCCTCCTGAAATGTTAGTGTATTCTGTTTTAAATGTTCTGGACCCTTCCAGCCAAAAAAAAACAAAAACAAAAAAAACAGCATAGAAATGTTACTCCTAAATAAACCAGTGTGGTGTACTGGTTAGAGAGTTGGATTAGGAGTCAGGAAATCTGGGTTCTAACCCCCACTCAGCCATGAAGCTCCTTGGGTGACTTTAGGCCAGTCACTTGACTCTCAGCCTAACATACCTCACAGGGTTTCTGTGAGAATAAAATGGAGAGGAGGAGGATCATGTATGCCACCTTGGGTTCCTTGCAAGAATAAACATAATAAATAAAATAAAAATAAACAGTGATTGGTCTAACATAAATTTTTTTCCCAGTTCCAGTCTGTTATTATCCCACAGTACTATTATACCTTGGACACTACTGCAGTTGTTTTCCAGCAAGAGAATTTCAAAATGTTTATCATGGAACTTGCACCCTCTCACTTGGCTTATTGAGTGAGTGCGTGCATGCATGTTTGTGTAGGTAACCATCTGTTATGGAAGGCTCTTTGATCCAGTGGAGGCTTCTGTCGGCAGAATGGGGAGGGAGGTGATTTTTGCTGTTCTCTCTCCCCCGCCCTTACATTCCCCATGCCCTGCATATCTGCTCCAGAGGGTTAGGAGACCCTTTGGAACTGTGTGAGAAGTGGTGCAGGGGATGGCATGGGGAGTGGAAATCAAAATAAATACAGGAAAGATGTATGTTTATTTTTTTGTCTTCTGGGGCTTAAAAAAATATATATATTTTTTACTCCAACCTGTAGCGGTGTGGGAATTGTGGAATCCCAAGAGGCTGTTTCTAAGAAGCTTAAATGCTCATCCCTAATAATTAATGAACTACTCACAACAGAGTTCTCAGTTATTTTGTACTCAGAAACCTGTTTCCCAATAGAAACTGCCAAGTGTGAACTGACCCATAAGTCAATGAATCTTTGTACACTGTGAAGGAGGATGACAAAATGCCTGTAAAAAGCTCCTTAACTAATGATCCTAAAATAGACAGTTATCCATCTGCAGTTCTAACCACTTCATTTTACTTTGGGTGAGAGAGTTAGCACTGACTTTTACGCTTGAAAACAGATGCATCCATTGAGACGATGTTAATTTGGGGGGCAGAGCACCCTAAACCTCAGAGCTTTAAGCACAATATGATTACCTCTCATTCATACATTCTTTTAAAGGCTACTTTTAATCATGCTAGATCTTAAAGTACCATTTTCAAGAGTTAAAGTTGTCTTCCTCTTTTTTTTCTTTTTATAATAGAAGTGTACAGTTTGACTTTCCTTTCGAAAGTAAAGAATTAAGTGTCGCTAATTGTGCAAAGTGCTTAAGGGCCAACCCTTGAATCTGCATGAAGCCATAAGGACATTTGAAAAAGTAGCTTCAGAGCGCAATTGCATGAAACAGCAAGGTAATTAAACAGGGGTCCTCATGTTTGAGGACTTATTAGGGGGCACTTTGGTGGGGTGGGGTACTTGCAATGGAAGCCTTGGAACTACAGCCCTTTTTGTCATAGTTAATTATGCTTTGGCTCTTAATACTTACAGAGCTGGAGAATTAAAGCCACTAAACATAAAGGAATAGAAGTGTATTTTTTTTTAAAGGCTTAAAATGACAACTGATTGAGGCTGTGAAGGGTGATAAGAGTCTTTTTGTTCTTCTTAATTATAGCTTGTCCTGTTGTACTTAGCCTGTTGTACTTAGCTACATTGGGTGGAGGGTTTTTTATATATCAGATGGAACAAAACGACTGTGTCAGCATGATGGAAGATGAATGGTTCCATTTAAGTCCAAAGACTACCTTTTCTACCTCTGAATGGCAGCAGGAAATAATTACAGAATGTAACTAACAGTCCGGCAAGAACTGGATCTTGTCCCTCAGACCATTGCCATGTTGTTTGGTTTTTATCCACTGATGGGACTTGCTTCTAATCAAAATTGGATATTTTAAACTCCATCTCCAAATGAGGTAGTCAAAAAAGCAAATGCACTCCCAGTTTTGAAAAGTAGATGCTGAAGGAAGAAAGAGGGAAAGCTCTCCATCCTTACTCTCCATCCATTTCATTATGGATTAATGTGAGGGAATGCAATACAGAGAGAGAAGGAGAGAGAGACAGAGAGATGCTCTCAAAGGATTTGGGTTTCTGTAGGACAGACTATGGTTCTCCATAAACGAGTTCCTAGCCTCTATCATACATGGTGCCCATCCATCCTTCACCATCGGACATAAATGTAGCTCCATTGTCCCAGGGCATAGTTTGAAGGCACATGAGGCAGCCACCTTGCTGAAGCTAAGCAGGTCTGGGTCTGATCAATGCTTGGAGGGGAGACCACCTGGGAACTACATGCAGCCAGCTTGAGTTCCACAATGGAAGAATGGTGGGATATAAACGTAATAAATAAAATAACATAAATAAATCATTGGGCTAGAAAACAGCCAGTCTTGTGATTCATCAGTGATGTACACTGTAGCCAAGAGGCTCCTTACAGAACCCAGCAGCATGACCAGCCAGGAGCTAAGCAGAAGTATTGTAGCCTGAGCCCCACTTCCAATCCAATTACACACAACAGCTATATTATTTCATCTCTTCTGTCCCCCTTCAAGACACTCTAGGATGGGTAAGCCTCTGTCAATGTCAGTGGAGGCTGGTGGCTCCAATGTCAGTGGGGTGGTGAATCTGCTCTGGGTTCCAGTCAGAACCAGTCAGAACTCTAAAGGAGCTATCCAACCTTGGATAGGTCCTTTAGAGTTCTCACTAGTTCTGTCTGAAACCCAGTACGGATTCACCGCCCCCCTGACATCGGAGCCACCGGCCTCCACTTGTCAGTCACAGGGAAAGAGTTTTTAGATGAGCTAATATGGGTTAAACAGAACCTTTCTGGGAGCCTTCCTTGAGAAGGTAGGGGTATGAGAGCATGACGGTGCCAGTCACATCTTCTGTCCTCTACCTAATAAGTGCTCATGGCAAACATATGGCTAACAGAGTTGTTGAGGTGGAAGTTCCTATGGAAAAGGGATAAATAGCATCGCTAAAGAGTAGGTAGAAGTACACCAGACCAGTAAGAATCCTTACATAGCAGAGACTGTGAGATCAAGGGCTCATTACACAAGAATTGACCACTGAAATCCTGTTACTCCTAATGCCCTCAAAACAGCTTTACTTGACTGACTCTTGAGAAAGGCTTGTCAAATTGCTGCCATTTTGAATCATGCTTTGCATCTTTGGTGTCAGAAGAGATTATATGCAAATTAATTCAAGATGGTGGGTGTCCTTGTCTTGGAGTTTGATGGAACCTCATCAAAAGCCAGACAAGCACAATGGAACTTAAAAGGAGAGCTCAGTCTGAACAGAACGATGAATAAAACTCACATGACGCTCTCAGCCTGTCCAAAGAAATCCCTGCAATCTCTTCCATGAGGGAGGGAGGAAAAGGAATACACTTTCTGTTGTACCACCCATTTCTGAACATGTCCATACATAATGGCAAATAGTAAAAAGAACATAGTTAGAAGATTCAGCCATCAAATACTGTTGCAGCATGAGGGAACCTGAGCCAAAGTCCACAAACAGTCCTAGTAAAGGCTAAAGCAGCAAATAGCAAAACCAGGCAGTATAGACAAAAGGGGTTATGCAGAGAGAGTAATAAAATCCAGGCCAAAGTCACTTTCAGAGCAGGGTCCAAGCACAAGGCAGGGTCCACAGGCAGGTAGAAAGCTGGAGCCAGAGTCAAACACAGGCAAGGTTTCCAGCAGCTTCTGTAAGCTTCTACTGGGTTTTTTTTCCTGGAGCTACTAGAGCATCACCCAAGCCCTGGCTGCAGTTGTTCACTTCCACTGCAGAGAGTTCTCCTTGTGAGGAGAGCCCTCTACTTGTGGAGGAGCACCTTTCCTCCTGAGTGGACCTCTGCTGTACCTGGCATTTTGTCGAGGTTTTCTGAGTTACGCCTGCCTCCTCTGGCACCATCATTCCCTGGTGCTTGGGGGGCGCTCAGCCCCTACCTCTGAGGCAGACTCCCCCTCTTCTTGAGGGGCTGGGACCTCAGTGGGCTCCTCCACAGGCTCAGACCCCAGTAAGGCCTGGGTATCATCCTCTGTTGTGGCCTCTAACTCTTCCTCCTCCTCTGCACTTGTATCATGAGCATTTCATGGTCATAAAGTACAACTGGTGAGTAAAGAAGGGAACAGAGGGACTGAAAAGGGCAGGAAATGGAAGATAAACCTACTCTTGTGACTTGATTGATTGGGGGGTTGCATTTTCTGAGTGTAAATATACCGATTTAAGAGTATGACTATTCTAAGTATGAAAAAGGTGGAATGCATATAGGTAATTTAGGTCTAACCAGTGGCATGAAAGAGGCTCTGCAAGCAATGTAGAAAGGGAATAAAGTACAGGTTCTTCTTAGGGTTAAACTAGACATTATGACGCACAGTTGAATGTAATTTCCTCCCTGTGCGTGGAGGTCACCAGAGGAGGAGGAAGTCGTCAAACATTATCCATTGTGCCTAGATACTGTTCTAGTTCCCTCCAGCTGCCATTACTGAGGCCATCTGAGGAGAGGAAGCACAACCCTTCTGTTGTGCTCAGATCCACCACAAGGCCATGCTGAATTCCTACCTCTTGAACTTTGTAACTAAGTATCTAGTGCCTGAGTCTGCATGTGTCCAACCCACTTTTTACCATATTGTCAACAAGGATATCTGGGGAAACCTTGTCAAATGCCCCAGCACCTATTACGTGACAAAGCTTCCAATGGCATAGGAAAGACACAATAGCCAGGCTGTGAGCTTACAGTCTGGCCACAGACTTCGGTGGCAAGCAAAGCAAGACCTTGAATAATATTTATTTTGACAAACCCCCACCCCTACCCCCAGGAGTGAAGACTACACAGTATAATGGTGAAGGGGGCAGGGGGACAGCCCAGGAATTGGGAAGCCAGTGTTCTCTGTGGATGAATATTTCTTTGGCATGCAGAAATCCAAAAGGTTGGAAAACAAAATTAAACCGCATATTCGGCCTCATTCATTCACACATACCACAATCCTCCTAAATGATATGCCTTAAGGAATATTTCTGGATACTAATGAGTTTGTTTTTAACTTGGGAATAGGAACACCTTCTATTTCTTATTTCATTTTAGTTTTCATCAAGCTGTTGAATGTTTCAGCTAAAACAGCATTTCTTTGTGATGGCAAGTTCACACTTTGGTGGTAGAAGCACACCAGGTCTTAACTTTTCAGGCAGTACCTGACCTGAAATGGGTTCAAAGCTAAATAAGCTGCCAACTCAATGCATCCTTATTATTCTTCATTTATATTGTAGTTGCTGTGCAGAGAACTTTGCCATTGTATCATGCACCTCCAGACAAAACACATTCCATTATACTGTACCCGTATGTACCATGCTTACAATCCAATACTTTTCTGAGTGCCTGATGTAAATATTTAGTCTACACCCCCAGAGTAGAAATTCTTACTTTTTCTCAGTTAGAGCTTTCCACTCTAATAAACACAACACTCACCTGGAACACGATTGGCATCTGATGAAGCATTTTCATAGGAAGCAGAAAAGGGGGCGGGGTGGAGGAAGAGAGAGAGAGAAAGAGAAAAAGTATTAGAAACACACATGCACACACACAAGCAGCTGAGCTCCTTTGCGTGGAAATCAGTTTCATGCAAAACCAGAAGTTTGCTTTGAAAGTCACCCATCTAGAGCCATCAGCCTACCCATGCAAGGGGAAAGGGCTTGGCTTCCCCTTCCTCTATGCATGTACAAATAAAGCAGATGTCGTATCTGTCTGGAGGAAGAGAGAGGCTCCGTGATCAGATCAACCCAGCTTGGTCCAACCCCTGCAAGAATATTGGTTAGAATATTCTGTGTCATTTCATTTCACACACAGTTTCAGACAAGGAAAAAACAACAACAATCATCCCCGCAGCAGGATAGTTTCACTCACATAAATTCAAATCCATTCCAAGTTTCATCGGGGAAAGAAAGAAGGTGGTTCCCCATTGTGAAAGGGTTTGTGTGAATTTATGACCAGTTGCTAGGCTCCAAAATTCAGTCCCCAAAGGGCTAGTAAAGAAGTCTAGTCCTTTCAATTCCTCCTGCCCACAGATCCCTGTGACCATCCTTCATTGCAGACAATATGGACGCTTTCCTAGAGTTACTGCTAGTTTAGTCACCCCTAGATAGTTTACTTTTGTGAAAGCATATGAGAGGTTTGTCTCCAAGATCAGAAGTAAAGCAGGTCAAACTAGTTTAGTAGTTGAATGGAAGCTGACTTCCCCCAGGAGAGGAAGCTACAGGAAATGGACTTAGAAGCTTTGCCTTCCAAGGTAACATTGAAGCCAATGTCACAGAGTAGTGAAGGATGCATCCCGGATAAACCTATGAAATCAACCCCCTTACATCATCCACCTTTACCTCCATCCCTTACACTAGGGGTAGGAAACTTGTAGCCTTCCAGATGTTTTAGACTACAACTCCCATCATGCCTCACCATTGGCTATGCTGGTAGGGCTGATGGCAGTTGTAGGCCAAAATATCTGGAGGGCCACAAGTTGCCCACCCCTGCCTTACACTCTACCATTACACCTTTAGTGTCCAGCTAAATTCTGAAGAATCAGGATAATATCCTGAGAAATATATCGAACTATTCATTTTGCTAATCCAGCCTTAAATGTTCATTAAAAAATACCAGTCTTTTTTTAAGTATTGTCACTGAATGCTGGCACTTTTAAAGGCTAGCAGGGTGCGTGGATCCTCCCTTAGTGTCATATATGACCCATAACACATATTCACAGATTACCCCGGGCAGGAGGTATATCTATACCATCCATAAACACAACTGAATTACCCACACCAGCTATTTGTGTGGGAGGAGGCTCAGATTTTAATGTAACTAATCACATCAACTGGCTGATTCCTGGAGTGATTATCTCAGCTGCCTACATGTGGGTGGGGATCCACCTGGGTAATCCTCCAGTTGATCATGTGAATGGAATCTATCCAGGACCCCCCTGTCAGGCTGGTGGTCAAGGGGGGTGGGGCTGAACTGAGGCATGGTGCTGAGAGAAAGGCATTAAACCTTCCTTTCTGTACCATTTTCCTGATCTAAATTTCTCCTCCCATGTTGCTATTTGCCCTGCAGGGCAAAACATGCGTGTATGGTGGTCCAGCTGGTAAGCAGGGATGTCCAGTCCAAAAGCAGCTTGGTATGTACCTGAACAACAGGATTGGTCAGATCAAGGAACCAGATGGAATCATCAGCATTAGAACCAGTGTGGCCCATGTATCACCTGGTCCCTGTTGAGTTGGTAGCTGCTGCAGCAGCACCTTCCAGAGATCTGCAGAGATGTGGGTTCCTGTGCAGCAAAGCTCAAGCAAGCACTCCCTTCTCTTGCAAATTGCCATGATGGCATAGAGAGCAAAGTGCCTGGGACCCTGAGCTACGAATTCCTGAGTTGAGGCGCAGGTGCCTTACATCCCATCTCATCTCGCCTTTTTAGAAAAAAGAGGAGAGGGGAATACGATAGAGGTCTATCAAATCATGCATGGTGAGGAGAAAGTGGATAGAGAGATGTTTTTCTCCCTCTCATCTAATACTAGAACATGGGATCATCCAGGGAAGCTGAATGAAGTGAGATTCCAGGACATAGAAAAGGACGGACTGATGCTGAATGGAGATTCCAAGACAGAATTCTTATTTATTTATATTTATTTATTAGATTTATTAGATTTATTAGCCACCCATCTGGCCGGCTACCCAGCCATTTGGCCATTCTTCACCCCGCACATAAAATTTGCTGCCACCAGATGTGGTGACAGCAACTGACTTAGGTGACTTTAAAAGCGGATTGGACATATTCATGAAGGAAAAAGCTATCAGTGGCTACTAGTCACCAAGGCTACTACCTCGAACATTAGCGGCATCATGAGGCAGCATTATATGTTAGAACCCATTCTGAGAAGCCTCTGGCTGAGAGGACAGTTACCTGTTCCAAAGTTAGCCATTAGTTCTCTTCTGAATTCTTACAGAATTTTTATCTCAATTTTCTGCACACGCGCGCGCGCGCACACACACACACACACACACACGAGGCGATAACAGGCCATGATTAACAATTAAAAACCAGTTAATACTAAAATAATCCAATGACAACACTAAAAACAACAAAAATTAGATCAAAAACCTAACAGGATCTTCAAGGTGTGATGCTAAAATAATTTTCTTTAATGTTTTTGTTAGTGTTTTTCAAGAATTATTACACACACACACAAAAATCCAGAGCAAGAGCAATAATGAGGAGAGGTAACAAGCATTTAAACCATACATGAGAGTAGGCAATCTGATGTCCTCCAGACTACAACTTCCACAAACCCCAATTATTAGTCAGACTTGCAGGGGGATATGGGAGTTGTAGTCCAAAACAAGTAGAGGGCACAAGGTTGCCAGCCTCTGCCACGTCATAAGGAATCTCAACACAATTCAAATGCCAGAAGACCGTTTATCCAAAAGTGTATATCCATATCTGCATATGACAGCTCGGTGGTTTTTGGACAGATGGATCATATTTTGCATGAGAAATGAAGAAATGCTATATTATATAACAGTCCTTTGGGTTACCTAAGTTTCTAGTTAGCTTTGACTCACAAGTCAGTTTCTTCAATAAGGGCATACACCATGTCTCCCCACAGAGCTAACTATTGAGTCTTTCCAAAGCTGCATGATTTCGAAATGTGTTGCTGCCATCAAAAAGATTATTCAACCCTTCTGAAGTATGTCTTTACATTTCACTGAAAAGATGCCAATTTGGGATCTAGGGCTATCACTTGCCTAGTGGTTCTGGAAGAATTCATTTGGGGAAGCAAAGGCCTGCTAGTTAGGGGAACTGGGATTTATTTTTGAAATTTATTACCCAGTTTTCATTGTAAAATAATTCCAAAGCAGGGTACAACCAATAAAACACAATAAAATCAAGCAACACTGACCAAAAAAAAAAAATCAAACTGGAGAGAACAGTAACATGGATAGTTTATGCAATGCAGCAAAACAAATTTATTCAAAAGCCTGTGCGAACAAACAGGTCTTTAGATGGTGCTGAAAGGTTGTACAACTTGGTGCCAACTGTGTATGACCAGGCAGTGGCAATGGGGTTGGGGGGAAAGCTCACCTCAGCTAGGGATGGTGCAGGGAGCTGATTCTGTCTGGGAATCCAGCAGAACACACACACACCCCGCACCACTGAGCTGCGCCCACTGAGCCCATGACCCCGCTTGCCCCCTGCCTGCACTTGCAGAGCCGCCCGCACTTACCCAGGCATCATCATTGAGCTCCACAATCGCCATTTGAGGGGGGGGGGGGAATGGCGATCATGAAAAAGTGTATATTTGCATATACACAAACTGAGGCCATGAATAGCCCATATATGCCAGATTGCAAGTGTTTTCTTGCCTGTGATCTTGCCTATATGGGCTATTCACTACCCCATTTTGCATATACGTGAATATGCACATTTGCAAAAATGCACACATTTCTCGTATATGCAAAACGGGGCCATGAATGGCCCATATACACAAGATTACAGGCAAGCAAACACCTGCAATCTTACGTATATGGACGATTCACAGCCCCATTTTGTGTATACGTAAAATGTGCATTTTTGCGATCTCCATTGTATTTTTCAAAAAATGGCAATCGCAGAGCTTGACGAGGCCGCCCAGCTGACTACAGGTTGCTGAGCAGGCAGCAGGGAGCTCGAGCGCAGGTCCAGGTGCACACAAGCAGGGGCTGGGCGGGCACCCAGAGAACCCGGATGGGGGGGCACCCACCCATCCCTAACCTCAGTCCTGCTGGCTAGAAAGCTGCATCCTTCCAAACTGGTTTCACTTTTCTGGATTGGAAGTAGTTGACAGAGATAGGGGGGAGTTTTATTTATTCATTTAAAACCACCTGCAGGCTTTTTACATTTTTAATTCAAACTCAAGACATTGACCAAACTCAAGGCAAGTGGCTGATGAAGCTATGCTTTTCTGGTCAGATGTGGAGGGTAGCAAAACATATATTTTGGAGGGGAAGCTTCTACCTCTTGCTGTTGCCTAGGATCATTCCTCTGCTTTTTTCTCCCGCAGAACCTACCTTCCATTGGTGGTTCTGCAGAGAATCAGCCTGGTAAACAGCATCAGCAACATAGCTTTTATTAGCACTAGTAAAAGCAATGCTGGGGAGACACATGGCAAGCTACTTGGTGAACTACCTTATGGTTAGTCTGCTGTTGCCCCATTTGCCTGAAGCTGTGGGCTATCCCCTTACATTGCTGGGGAATGATTGCCATTTTTCAACTCCAGAGTTGGTTATATGAGCAATGGCCAATGATGAGTACAGCTGTTTAGAGAGTATGGGTTTTGATTTCTGTGCGAGATCAAAGTAGGCCTTGCATGAGATTGCAACTCATGAAAGAAAGAAAATCAGTGCACACACCCAGGGTTTTCCCACTGTTGGCAATGGAAACTCTGCACGTCTGTGGTCTTCTGGATTTCAGCCATTTTATAACAAGTAATCAGATCAATTGAAATAGCTGTCACACAAGGGTCCAGATCTTGACAGCAAACAAACAATTCTATTAGAAATCAAGAGAGATGGAGAGCGACGGGGAGAGGGAGGGAGGGAGGGAGGGAGGGAGGGAGGGAGGAAGGAAGACAATAGAAGAGACAACCAACAATTGTTGACAGAAGCCCTCCTTGGCCAGGGCCTGGAAGCTGCATGTTGTTTTATGGAGAGCCAGTACGGTATAGTGGTTAGAGTGTTGGATTGGGACTCGGGAGATCCAGGTTCTAGTCCCCACTCAGCCATAAAGCTCACTGGGAGACTTTGCGTCAGTCACTGACTCTCAGCCTAACCTACCTCACAGGGTTGTGTGAGGATAAAATGGAGAGGAGGAGCATGTAAGTCGCCTTGGGTTACTTGGAGGGGAAAAAGGCAGGATATAACAATAATTAATTAAGAACTGCATACATAAATAAAGGTTTTCCCTTATAATAGACTTCTTAAATTTAATAATACATAATACAAGAAGGGGTGCAAGAAAGACACTAGAGAGCTTGGTAGAGAGGAGACTATTCTAGCACCACATAATAAAATGTATACCAAGAGCCAAGAAATAATGGGAGAGCAAAAAGCAGGAAAATAGGGAAGATGCAACAGTCATTAATAGGGAAATACATTTGCACAGGCTAAATGAAGAAGGCTAGAAGTAACAACGATGAAAAGCCACAATGGATTCCAATATGCATCTGAAGTTGTAAAGCCACAGTAGGATGAGCATTGCTAATGGTGACCCTAAGTATGAATTTTCCGGCATACCAGACAACTGGTGAGATGGAAAGTTACAACCCTGAAATGTTAATCCCACATTTCAGTGGCATTCCAGGAGGAAGTCATCAGTTTGTGGTATATCAGGCTATTTATCAGCAAGTCCATTGTACTTCTATCACTTTGTTATGCTTTGACAGGAGGTCAGCATGAATATCCAGGAGCAGTCAGGCCTAGAGGGCAAGTGGTAATTTTCCAGGTTGGGGATGGTAACAGTCAACTGGCTTGCTTGGAGGCAGCTGAGGTTGCATTGCCTTACACACACACACACACACACGCCTGGGGAGTACCAGACTCTCCCTATAGCCTGACCCTCTCAGCTCTAGCATCTACTCACCAGTCACCACCAGTGGTAAGGCTAATGACAAACTATTTTCTGAGATACAGTTTAAGACAATCAATGCATTCTTAAACTGGGTAATTTGTTCAAGATAATTTCTGAAACAATGTTTATTTTCATTACATAGTCAAAATATACTAATCGTCTTCATTACCACAACACCAGAATCAAGAGACTTAAAACTGATTTTAATCATCAGTTAAAAAGCAAGACCACCAATTAACTTACAACTTCCACTCTGCTAGCAGTTGGGGCGGGGGGGGGGGGCTAAAACAGGACTTTAAAAAAAAAACTTATGTTAAATAAGTAAACAGTTTGCATCCTGTGACTGATGAACTTTTTGGACTAGTGCTCATTAAACTGCACTTAATTAAACACACGAAGGAGCAGTAACACCAGGGATGGTGAGATCATGGTATACAAATAGTAATGTCTTCTAAATGCACCAGTTTTGAAAGCCAACTATTGGGAGTACCAGCATGAGAGTTTGATCCAATGATTTTTCCTAATGTATTCTATTTCCACTGTATCCTTTTAGAGATCCCTTCCTTAATCCTAAGAATAACTGCCTCAGCAAAAAGGCCAACTCTTATATGTATTTCCTGAACCATCTGTCTGTCTTAAACCCTGCCTAGTCTAGTACATTTTGTCTGCTTTTGGTCTTTCTACCCCATGTTTCCCTGAGTCTGTCAATCTTAGATCCAAAGCAAACATTACATTAAAGACATAGACAGCCTTAAAGCAAATGGATCACGATTGGCAGTATAAATTGCAGGCACTCGTTAAAGCCGCCCTGCCCCCTACACTAGGGTCCGAATCTGGATTGCACCCCCTGCATTTACACTACAGTAAAAAAGAATAAAACATGTAGCTGTTGCTATATCTTTAATGTAATGTCTACTTTGGCCCTTAGTGGCTAACTCCACTTTACACGCAAGTGTGTTTATCAGAGTCCAGATGTGGGGGGGGGGAGGTAAACACCCAAAGAAAAAATTTGGGGATGGGTTGTTTTGGAGTACAGTAGAAGCAGGGAAGGGCTTGTTAGCCCTTTCCATGACCACTGCTCCAAATAGTTAGTTATTCACAGAGAAACACAAACTTCAAGTGCTTCCACCACACACGGTTTGGAGTGGAAAAGTGAGAGGCAGGCAAAGGGTTAAGAACCCCTCTCCCTCTACACCTACAGACACACACACACACACTTCTCCACTCCAAAATCTCTCCTTCTGAATCCTGTGCTGTTCTTTAAACTTCTTGTGTGTAGACTCTGAACATATACTTCTGCATACTTAGCCCTTTATCTCCCAAGCGTGCTTATGTTCCAGCAAGCCCCTCACACCAGCCCATCTGCTTTCCTTTCTCCTGTGATTAGGAGGAACTTTTGAAACTTAGAATGTACTGCAGATCCCACATCCCTTCTGAAAGACCAGTGATCATACACCTTTCTTCAAGGTAGAGGTTATCCCCTTCTCTAGCTCAGCGCTCTTCAAAAACAGCGAGGCAAGTCTCTTAACAAAGGGGGACGGTAGGATTTCTTTTGTCCTAGGCACAAGGGCCCATTTACAGTGGCTTTGTAAAGTGCTGCGCTGCAAGCCAAGGTTGTTTGCTTTTGCTCTTTGATGCTAATAGCTGCACTGAAATAGGGATCAGCAGGGTGACTGTCAGGTGCAGTGTTAGCCACCTGGGTAGGATAGAAAAGGAAAAAGGGAAGATCAAGAGAGATGAAAAAGAGCAGATGATATTGTAGCTCTGACGTTGGGCCTGTAGTACGACATGTCTGGGGCATTCTATTTTAAATATTTCATGGGAGTTTTGTCACTGATGAAAGGCACTGTACTAACAATCCTGGAGGGGAGGAGAGTGAGGAGGCCTTTGTTCAACTGGCACAAATGAAGCACCATCTGGGAGACTGGGACAGGGCATGCTTACATTGGACACCAATCGTCTTGATACAGAGCAAAGCTGAGGGCCCCCACCAAACACCTTTAAAGGAAGGGCAGGAATGTTATTTCCACAGCATATTTAGGCCTCACCCTCTCTAGGGTACTGTGGACACCTGTCTACTGGTAACGAGACAGAGAATCCCTCAGTCCAGGTTTCTGAACAGCCGTCAGATGGGGACCCCCTAGGATGAAAGGGAGCTGTTGACCTAGTAGTACTGAAAGGCTTCCTCTCCAATTACTGGGCCACTTGATCCCTTTAGTTACACTACCTGAGAGGTTCTCGGATTACTTTCACCCTATGTGGACTTCAATGGGAATATTTCAAATAAGAGGAATAATGGGGAAGGGAGACAAGAAAGGTTGTGAAGCAAAGGGAAAACTTTATCTTGAGTGGCACACCCGGATATCCTGCTGTTAGTTAGTTAGTTAGTTAGTTATTGCATTTATACCCCGCCTTTTTTCCTCTTGCAAGGAACCCAAGGCGGCTTACATTCTCCTCCTCCTCTCCATTTTATCCTCACAACAACAACCCTGTGAGGTGGGTTGGGCTGAGAGTGTGTGACTGGCTCAAAGTCACCCAGTGAGCTTCCATGGCCGAGTGGGGACTAGAACCCGGATCTCCCAGCTCCTAGCCCATAGGCATCCTTCCTTGGTGGGACTCCCGCCCTTCCTCTTTTGCCTTACTGAAGTTAGCTTGGAACACTACTCCGGTCCAAACTGCACATTATGCTTATTTTATGCTTATTAGTGCACCCTTCCCCAACCTGGTGCCTGCCAGATCTGTTGCACTACAAATCCCAGCATCCCCCAGCCAGCATGGCAGGCTGTTGGATGCTGGGAGTTGTAGCCCAGGCTGGGGAAAGCTGGTGTAGCTGGGGGGGGGGGGGATTCATAAATTAGTTACAAGCATATGGGGTGGTGGTGATTATAACTTTGAACGCAACATACAGCAAGGGGAGGCTTATCTCTTCAGTCCATAGTTATGATCTGATTGAAAATCGCCTTCCCTCTCTCAGGTGGCTTGGAGCTTTAGGAAAAGAGTTCCCATTGGTGCTAATGGGAACTGTTTCCCCTAAAGCTCCAAGCCATGTGGCAGGAGTGATTTTCAGTCAGAACGTGAGTGGGGAACTCTTGCTGAGCGCTGCGTCCAAGTAAGAACCACCTCCTCTGTGCCTGCAATGATTTTAGCAAAATACTATCATAGCAACTCGAGATGGATCTGGGTTTGGAGGTATCAGGATTCCCCTTATGACCTGGACCCCCTGAGTAACTCCTTGAGGATCTCTTGACTGCTTACGAGTCCCACCTTCCTTCTTTTACCTTCCCCTTTCCAGTAACGTGGGGTTAGGCTGTAGATGTAGGGTGATTGCAGACACTTGGGGTTTAACCACAACAGTTTACTGGTAAATTAACGCAAGCAAATCACAACTAAAGGTATTTACATAATAGACCTAAGTGATACAAAAGGCATTAAAAGAAAATAAGAGTTGCACAATGAAAGTTCCTTTACTCTATCTGTACTTAGACTGCTCCAGGCTGCTCCTTCCTGCTCTGGTCTGACTCTGCTCTCACAGGCTCTGACTGTCTCTCTCCTCTTACTGGCACTCTTGCTGTCTTTATATACCCTCCTCCCTCAAAACTAAAAGTACCGGTTCAAACCTGAAGAAATGAAACTTAAGTGGAGAAGTGAAACTGACACTGAAACTACTCCTTTCAGGGTTACCCCCTCCCAACAGAAAACTCCAGGCCTCTAAGCCTGACTTTTTTTCCCCCCTTTGCCTCTGTACACCTCAAACCTTCACACGAGGCATGGTGTAGTGGGTAAAGGTTACACCCTTCCCCCTGCATATATACCTGTTCTACATTGGGTGTCTCCTGGCTGCTTGAAGAAGAAGAAATTAGTTTTGGCAGATCCAGTCAGATCCCCCACATGATGTCTAGTCAGATGCTAAAAGAGGGCTCGGGGACTTCAGAGGTCCAAGGCCCAACCCTCTGAACCCACTGGGGGTGCAGCCCTGCTGCAGCCAAAATGGACCCTGCCAAAATTGCCACCGCCAGATTTCGGCAGCAATTTGGTGGCAGCAAAGAAGCCACTTTTTTCACTTCAAAACAAGAGCCATGAGGAGCACAGTTCTTGTTTTAATGCATAATTGCACTCCTGGAAGCTTTAATTCCTGAATGGCCCTATAAATCCAGTTTTTGGAGTGTACACATGGGGAACAGGGAACATTCTGTGTCATTCCATCTAAATTGTAACCAATATCAGAACACTTTTAAATGACGTATTGTCTTACGTGGTGCAACACTTATCCCTTACTCTCTCCACCCCACTTTGGAGGAATGTATGGGCAGGCTGCATTGCTATTAGTACTGACCTGCTGCTGCTACAAAAGCCAGCACTGGGAATGCACATCAAGATATGGAGGGACTCTCACCTAAGTTCCCATGGCCAAAAGTACTGTACACCTTTGCTACACTCTGCACAACTCTGGAGGTAAACAGTTGTACAAAGAGCAAAACAAGGAACTGAGACAGGGTGAGTTAAGGAAAAGGAGAAGGAAGTGATGATTAAGCAAAGAAAGATCTGGTAAAGTCTGCGAATTGGCTGGGGCTCTAACCTATTTGCTGTACCCAGCCTTCAAATTAATAAAACAAATCCCTTGGTAAGTCTGTCGGAGATATTAAAGGATGCTAATATTCCCCTAGAGTAATCTGGAGATGAACAGCTGGAGCTGGAGAGAACTGCTGTAGCTTGGGGAAGGAGGTGGCACAGAGAGAAGACCCTTCAATCCCACCTGATGACTATCAGAGCTGTCTGCTCCCATCCAGCCTCATCCAGAGAGGCTAAGCGTGGAAGGAGGGGGATGGCAATGCTGAAATCTCTCCTCTCTCCCAGCCTCTGCTGCCATCCTAGTTTTTCATGAGAGAGAAGAAGGGGGTTTCTTCATGCTGCTACTCTCTAAATTATGCCACCTAGGCATTTTAGCTCTAGCAAAAGGGCACAGTGGAGAACCAAGAGTGGGAAGGAAGACACAATTCTCAGAATCCCAGCTAAGGAAAGCACTAATCCTCAGGCAGACTTCAGAAGGGGTGATGAAGGCCACACTGGTGCCTCAGGGAAAGATGGCTTTACCCATCATGGGCAGTGCTACATGCATCCTTTTACACAGGATCATAGCAATTACCGAGACAAGAGATGCAGCAGTCTGAATTCTTGAAGGGGAAGAAACCTTCCAGGGTGAAGGCATAACCCTGCCAATATTGAAGGAACGTATGTAATGCTGGCTCATAGCCCAGGAATTTATATGGAACCATTTTTTATTATGCCAGTACTATCTTGATAGTCTACCCAGAAGTAGTACCATCAGCTTATCCAATTCATTTTATCGCCAGCATGTAACATCCCTAATATCTGAACGACGACATGAGCTGGATGGAGGCTGTAGCCTCCAGAAAGGAGGCATAAAGCCATCCCTTGCCTGCCTCTGATCCTAAACACATACGCACACATTATAGCCATTTACTTAGAGAAAATCAAAACTAGGGTGTTTGTTTCCATGGGGTTTCAGCCAGGCCCATTTGGTAATTTATCTTTACAAAAAAGAAGACTCATCAAAAGATGCCCTAAAGATGCCCTAAAGGAGGAAGACCATGAACTGTGCAACTCAGACTCAGATATAAGAATACTGTTTCGCAACACAGATACTCTCTACAAACCTGCATTTCTATCCACTCTGGCATGTCATAGAATCAAAGAATAGTAGGGTTGGAAGGGGCCTTCAAGACCATCGAGTCCAACCCCCTGCTCAATGCAGAAATCCAAGTCAGAGCATCCCTGACAGATGTCTTGAATGCCTCCAGTGTGGGAGAGCCCACCACCTCCCTAGGTAATGGGTTCCACTGTCGTATTGCTCTAACAGTCAGGAAGTTTCTCCTGATGTTCAGCCAGAATCTGGCTTCCTGTAACTTGAGCCCATTATTCCGTGTCCTGCATTCTGGGATGATCGAGAAGAGATCCTGACCTTCCTCTCTGTGTCCAATCAATGATGCACACAGAGTAAGAGATTTGGAACATTTGAGATGTACTCTGGTGACAGGGGAGCTCTGGGCAATGTAATCTAGAGATCAAAGCTGGGATCACGATATTCCTTTTATTCTGCTGAGGTCATTCAAGCCCTCATGCCTCTAGGTTTAGTCCCATGAATACCATTCAGCAATCATCACAGCAAACCCATCTCGCCTTTTCTCTTCCTACCAATAATACGCCATGGAAATAATATGCCTTGTTCTTGCCTGTCTTTTTCTATAACGTTTAGATTTACAACAATAAAATTATATACTTTGAGTAGGAAACACATTACAACTTCCATGAGAGCACTAACTTTGTCAAAGGCTCGGGAATGGCTATCTGAAAAAGGAGAATGACAAAAGAGAATTACAATGAACAGTAAAATACCATTTACTTCATTGATCTTTAAGAGCACATTCAGGCCTAAATTCAGGGCCATCCCTTCCAACAGATTTTGTGTACTGCACAGTTGATAAAGACACCCAAGTATAAAGCATAGCAATAGTGTGTTGGTTATCCATTGGACAGATAACTTTTCCCTTTATACACTGCAAATATGTTTCTGGGCTAAATTCAGGTGCTGGAATTGGCTTTTAAAACCCTACATGGCTTGGGAGTACCTTAAAAACCGCCGCCTACCATGTAAGCCTCCTCTTACAAAAGTGGCCTCCAGTCCTTTAAATCTTACACCATAAGAAAAGCCTTTAAGGTGCCACAGGATGCTGCTCTTTTTTCTGCAAAACACTAACATGGCTACCCCTCTGGAAATCCTATACACCAGGGGAAAGCGTGGTGTCCGTGTGCACCAGTATGCCCCCAGACACCATTCTTGGTGCCCACCTTTCTTATCCGCAGCAGGAATCGCTTCAAAGTGAAGTGACGGCCTTCAGCCACTGCCATCTTCATTTCCAGTGAATGCACTGGGCCACATTCAGGGCTCGGAGACGTTCTTAAGAAATGAAGAACATGGGCAGCTGCAGGCTGATGCTTTCCTCTGCAGTGTGCCCAGCCACCAAAAAGAAGGAGAAAAGAAAAAGATACTCTTTTCACTTCTGTCTGGCAAGCTGCAGGGGAGTGGGCTAAAGAGAGCAGACTCCATCTCTGCTTTGTACTCAGTCTTTGGGGAAGGTTACTTGTCCTTTGTGACTAACCATGCCGCCCAAGGCAGACATTTTATGGTGGCACACAGGCCAGTTTCTCAAATTGCCAGGTGTGCCATAATCCCCATAAGATTGTCTAACCCTGCTATATAGGTTTACACAGAGCTTACTCCCAACTAAACATGCCTGCCTAGGATTGATGAATCTTGGGGAGTATTGATCACTGTGCCTTCTCTAAAGGAACAGGGCCTTTTCAGTAATGGCATCCCTCTTCTGGAATCCTCTCCCCCCACCCACATTAGGAGTCACACTGCTGGGTCTCATCTGACCTTTAGGAAGCAAGGGGAGAGCTTTTAGTTTCACCATTTGGGATTAGGGATGGTGCAGGAGTCCAAGGTGGGACTGGAATCTGACCGACTCCCCCCATCTGGCCACCCAGACCCTGCTTTCTGGGCTGTGGGGGGCTCACTTCCCCACTTGGCAACTAGTGGGAAGCACTGTGAGGCCATCCATTCCCTTACCAAGCTGGCTTTTTAGTTTTATAACACAGTATGCTAAAAGTATTTCAGGGTGCTGAAGACCTGATGTGGAAGTAGTGGATTCTGTCAGTCTATTGGGAGGGATTAAGCTGTGCCTTCACTTCAGCTCTACCACTATATATTTGTAAATAAATTCAAATATTACAAAACACCAACAAGCCTCCAGTCACCTTCTCCCCAAGGAAACCAAATCTGGGTAAGTGCTACCCTGGAACTTAGAGAAGTGGGGTGACCGTAACACTATTCTAATGCCATGTATCAACGTATGACCATGCTGTGGAGATGGCTAAAAGAACACTTTGAGATTAGGGGTGGGAAGAAGGTAGATCTCCAGATGTTTTGGACTTCAACTCCCAGATGCCAGCACATTCAATGGTCAGGAATGCTGGAACTCCAAAACATCTGGAGATCTACTTTCTACCAACCCCTGTTCTAGAGAATAGCTTCTCCACACAAGGGACATAACGTGAGGACTCCCATGAATGATCACCACTGGCATCATGAGCTGTCAGGTGACATGGAGGACCCATGTGGTAAGCTACACTTCATGCTATGGCCTCCATGTAGATAAGTTGCCATATTGGGGGGTGGGGTGACATTTAGATCAGGATACTTCTTTATAAAAGGAATAAATGCTTAAATTTTACAGCACTTTGTTTCTTAAAGCTCCATTGGCTTGTGCGGGTGGAGTGCTTAGAAGGAGGCTGTGAATTATTAAAACAGAGGTTCTTATGTTCTGCAACAGCATGCCAACCTGAGTCAAGCAAAAAATGGATTAAGACTTCGTAAGTGTAACTAAGGTATAACAAAAGATAGGTTATTCAGTTGCTAGCACTCACTCATTCACTCTCTCTCATCTGGGACTTGGAGACAGGGAGCTCAATGGAAATAGCAATGAGAAGAGCCAGTCAGATGAGCCCTGAGTGCTCCCCAAGGTTCCAACGAGAAGAATCCCAGGGGAGCAAAAAGGGGGAAAACCCACACAAACCCACATCAAGCTAAAATTTAAAAAAGTGTATTGTTCCAGTGAATCTCAGGCACCAATCAACAGAACTGGGAATAAAGCAGAAAACACATGTAAATGGTTAAATGATTGGGAAAAGGCAGTGGGAACAGAACAGAATTCTGCCTCCATTGGTCCCATCAAGACAAAATCTAGCTAGATCTGGAAGGTCAGGTAGGAGTCTATACATCCCTACATGGGGAGTCTTGGACAGTGCAGAACAGTGGGAATGCATTGTTGTAGCCATTTCATTACTGCCAAATTCAGAGGCATCTAACTGGCTGCTGTTGGTCTGATCTAATAAAGCCAGTTATGTTCTTGTTACCTTTCTTTTAACACTTCCTGTGTCCTCTGGCTATAGCCCGGAATTAGGAGTGCATGAAGTGGCTATCTGAGTTGCTTAATAATCATCAAAAGGTACATTTTCACTCCTCAAGGAATTGGTAGTCAGAGCACAGTATGTGCTTTGCTTTCTAAGCCCCTCCCCATTTCTGACCCCCTGCTTCAGAGAGATGGTTTCACCTCCCGTGGCTGGCATGTGAAAGCCAGCCACACCAGTCACAACCAAGAGACTCTTTCCACCGCCAGCTGGGATTGTTCTGACAGTTTTGCCTTCTTGTCACATCATCCTGTCATCGCTCTCCTCCTCTTCCTTAGATCAGCCTCCCATTTTTCGGCACTAGGTCAGGGTCAAGATGTAATGAGGCACATCACAATGGAAGAACACCCTCTCCTTACCTCAGCAACAGGGAAAGATCCAGAAGTTATGCTAAAGATGCAACAGCTACCCTGGAGGAAGCAAAACCCAGCAGCAGAAACCTCCAGATGCTGAAGAAGTTACAAAACCTATTCAGCATGCTTAAAACTACAAGAATGGGAATGGTCATACATAAACATAACCCTTTTATTCCTAATGTATGGTCATCATTACTGGTTTGAGAGATAAATAGACTTCTCTCTCAAACACAATTTGGACAGAACGTGCCACTAAAAATCCTTCAGCTTGGGGCAAATTGGGGCATCTGAAATCACGAAACACATAAGGCTCCTTATCTCAATTCCACATAGCATTGTGACGTCATTCTTTTCACCATGCAGGTCTTCAGATTATCCATGAGTCTAACTCTGGATGAGAAAGGAACAGCAGCCAGAGAAAACAATGGTGCCAAACAAGATTATTTTTTTTAAGGGAAATCTTTACCCAAGTGCTTTTCAGGAGAAATTTTGACCACATTAAAATTCCATGTTCAGGTCAAAACTAGCAAACTGGAAAATATTTGGCACAGCTCTACTGACCTCTAACTGTGATCCCGGCATCATTAGGTGCTTATTTGAAATATTTTGTTCCCACTACACTGTCTAACATTAATTCAAACAGTTAGCAGGCATCTCTTTCCAGGAAATCTACTGAAAAGTAGTGGGGGGGAGGCATCTTTAGAAATGGGGAAGCAGCAAGCCACTGTTAACACCAACTCTTAGAAGAGAATGAGAGACTTAGCTTCTGTATTCCATCCTACGGGAATGCACAGTAAAAGATCTGACTTCATGGAAGCATTTTAATTTGCTATTTTTGGAGCAGATACGAATTTGTCAGAATTATTGAAGCAAGGGTTTTTCCCAGCTGAAAGGGAGGGTAGGCATAGCTGAGTAGATTCAGAGTAATGTTTCATTGTGACAGGAACCATAATTTACTTCTTAAGTTGTCAATTTAACCATCTTCTTTATTTGTTACCATTCCCCCCACACACACACTCTTTATCCAAATTCTTCAGTAGAACAGCCAGTTCTCACGGGTGACAAAGTACAGGGAAAATATGGAGGTGCAAAATAAATTTAGTGAAAAGGTACATTTCCTTCCTTTCACTCCTACATGTCACAAATGGCTCAAAAATCTTCATCAGCTCTCAACCATGTCACGACTGTTGTTAAAGAGAAAAACACAAGTTGGAGAGTAGTTAAATATTCACATAAAAAGCTAAATATAGCATGTCATCCCCTCCAAGATAGAACAGAAAATGTCATTCATTTTTAATTTTATGTTATTTGTATTTTTTTTTTTGTCGATTTCCAATTTGATGCTTAATTTTCCACTTTTAACAACACACACAGGCTAAATCCTTTTTATATAGCAAAGTACATCAGAATTAGCAGTCCTGAAGACTGGATAGCAACACAAACTATCATTAGGATGCTAACAGCAAGGTTTGAGGTGGGGTGCACAACTCATAGTCCACATGGGGCCATCAGCAGCTTCCAGTGCAGTTCGTGGAGCCATGGGGACCATCCCAGAACTTCCCTTGTTAGCACTAGTGCTAGCTTGAGCAAGCCTAGGATTTCCTATGCCAGCAGTAGGGTTAGCAAGGGAAACCCTTCCCTCACCTCCAATCTCTCCTGAGAGAGCAGAGACAAGGGGAAAGTTTCCCATGCTAGCACTAGCTAGGGAAAGCCTAGGATTTCCCTTGCCAATGCTAGCACTAGTGAGAGAGGCCCTTCCTTTTTCTACAATCTCTCTGAGAGATTAGAAATAATGGGACTAGTAGCAAGGGAAATCCCTACTGGGGGGGGGGATGAAGGGTATCTATGTGTGTATGTAGAGTCTGGGGAGTGAGTGAGTGAGTGAGTGGGGGGGTGTAAGAGAGAGAGAGAGAGAGAGAGAGAGAGAGAGAATTGTGTGCATGTCTGAGTTTATGAATGAGTATATGTGCGCACCCTGCATGGACCCTGGCTAGCAATGTACAAATCAGAAAAACTCGAGCTCTCTGAAGCTCTCTGATTTTCACCTCGAAGCTCATTCTGACTTGAGTCCATATCAGGTTGCAAGCTTTGTTTTTTCCTTTTTGTATGAAAATCTGTGTGTATTGTCATACATACTTTTCCAAATGTATGCATCAATTGTGTGCATATTTGAAATGTAGGCATTCTTCCATTGATTTAAGCATATTTGTGCACATTTTCCAAAAGTATGCATTTCTTATGTGCATTTTTCAAATGTATGCAGACTGTCGAATGCATTCTCTTGGGTCCTCAATCACATTATAAGCTTGGAAATGTATGGACTTCAGCAGCAGATTGAGTCCATGTTCAGTCCAGGAGGTGTGATCTGGGTAAAACCTGATCAAAAACTAGCTGAAATGAATTTCTCATACATCCCTAACCCTGGCACCCCTCAGGCCCAAAAAGGTTGTCTATCCCTGGCTTGAAGATAATTCTGTGTCCACTGGTGCATCAGAGAGAAATTCAACACTCACTATTGTTGCAGAGGGAGAAGCAGAAGAAGTTAAACCTTTCTCTAACACAGCTATTATTAAAGGCACAGGTTCCTTCCTTAGATCAGAAGTTGCCCACCCCAGCTTCTATATGCTCAAACACAAATATAGGTTGCATTCTTTTCATTTTCTATCTTATATACAAACATGGTTAAGCACTGTGCAGTGCTAATGCTGCTTAAAGTGTTGCTTCAAAGCAACTCATCCACTGGCACAATTAATGCACATTAATAGCCATATCACTAAGGATGCTCGATCATTTTGTTTAGTCTCTGTTTGAAAGCAGAAGCCACCTGTTCCAAACTTCCCAGACTTCTCCAAATTTTGCGAAATAGTTCTCGGCTCAAAAAATGTACCAAAATGTAAAATATCTATTTTAGGTTAAATGCATTTAGACATGCATACTTTGCATGTCTGGTGAAAAAATGTGGTCAAAATGTTGTTTTAAATATGGATTTCTGTGCAGATGTTGGTTTTTTAAAATACCACAGACTGATGTGGAAATGGGACAGAACATGTCTCATGAATGAACACATACGAAACTGATATGGATCAGAAATAGACTGATCCATCCATCCCTACATGTAATATAGGGAAATTGGTTTCAGGTGGAGGTAACCATATTTTCCTTTCTGATTCATAATTGACTGTGGTGGATTGAATGCAAGAGGAAGAAATTAGGGAACCCTGTCCCAGCATGTCCTAAAACCAACATTTTCTGGGCACCAACCCATTTATTATTTAAGAAAGAAATCCTGGAGATAAACTAGAAGCATAATACTAGGCATTCCCTCATCTGCATCACACCAAGGGCCTGCACACCTTCTTCTACCCTCCCTCTTTTTTAGACTATTGATCACTGTAGCATGGTAAACCAGCAGTCCAGAAAGAGTCTAAGAAAGGACTCAGTATCCTTGAATTCCCAGGTAAACTTAGGAGTAATCTATCAAAGAGCTATTTATTAGGAAGAACATTATAGACATACCAGGACACACAATGGCCCTGGCTAAGCTATTCAAAGCTTGAAGGATTCTTGACTAGAGTTACCACAGAAGCAAGTTATAGTTCTATGTGGCATCTGACCCTAGAAATCAAAAAGATAGCCCTCAACCATCTCAAGGAGCAGACTATAACAGGCATGTACACAGTTACTGATGCTCATTTTATAAATTTTACTTTACAAAATGAGTTCTCCTTTTCTACAACAAAAGTGGTGCTTATTCCCAAAATAGAGGGCCTTTTCTGCTGTGGCACCTTGGCTCTGGAATGAGCTTCCCAAAGAGGTTCACCTGCTGCCTACGTCTTTCCAGCACCTTTTTATTTTCCCAGGCACTTTAGTCTTTTAGCTCTGCTGTTTTAAATCTGTTATTGTATTTTAAAACTCTGCATTGCTGCTAGGTTTTATTTTGGTCTGTACTTTCGTATTGTAATTTAAGCTTTTAAGTAGTTTATGATGCATTTTGTGATTTTAATTGTTGCAAATGGCGCAGACAGCTTCAGCTACTGGGTGGAATAGAAATGGAATGAATGAATGAATGAATGAATGAATGAATGAATGAATAAATAAATAAATAAATAAATAAAATGGGTTTAACATCAGAGCAGCAGGTGATGTGTGTGTCTTTGTGGGGAGAATAGAAATGTTTGTTGTGTGCTTCACAAATGAAATAATACACATGGCCTTCTAACTCCCACCCCACCACCAAGACCATTAAGTCTAGGGTCTAAAACTACCAACTGCTCCAGCTACCTGCTTTAATTCAGTAACAGAACACATGCTTTGCATGCAGGTTCCAGTTTTGAACACCAGCATCTCCAGGTAGGGCAGGAAAAACTCCTGCCTGAAACACTGCAGAGTCACTCCCAGTCAGTGTCAATAATACTGGGCTAGATGGACTAAGGGTCTGACTTAGTATAAGGCAGCTTCCTATGTTCCTATATTCACTGTGTTCTGTTAAATATGTTCACTGAAAATTCATATATACATATTTAAATACGTATTTTGACTGTATTTTCTCACAGATTGTGTATTTCTAAATGTATTTTATCTAAACGGACACATTTCTGAATGTATTGTATCCTAAAATACACATTTCTTAATATATTTTGGTATAGTTTTTCTGAGCCAAGAACGGCATCACAAAATTCAGAGATGTGCAAACTCCAATTACCTCCCAATCCACACATTAGTCCAGGGTGATGTGGATCAGGCCAGTTCACATCAGAATTCGAAAAGGTCAAATTCCTCAACTAACCATACCTGAGACATTGTCCTCTATGTCCAGACAGTGTCATGCTTGCTTTGCGAGATCCAAGGAAACTGCCATATATCAAGGCACTCGTCTCTTTCCTCCTTTTTTTAAGATTATCGATTAGCTTTTGTTTCAAAAAAAGAAAACAAACACCCAGACTGGAGTGACTAAGCTAGTTCCAGCCTCACCCTATTTGTTGCTTTGAATAAGAGAAGAAAAACAAAAGCCGCCTGCACTGACCTGATCATTCATCATAACCTCAGTTCCTGAATATTTAATTTAGCCTGTAAGGAACTGTAGCCTTTTTTAAGCAAATGGGTAAGAAGGACAGAAATCATCATAGGGAGCCAAGAAACGCAAGCAGAGTGCACCAGTCCCATGCCCCATGCCTCCTCCTTTGAATCTGGCCTTCCTCATCGCCTTTAACACAGGGGCACAGAACCTCTTTCACCCCAAGGGCTGAATTCCCTTTCGGAGAAGCTATCAGACCCTGCATTCCAGCAAGGGGTGTGGCCAAAAGCCAAAGGGCGGAGCCAACAATACCAAAAATACCAGCATATTTTAGCTTAAAGTTCTTACTGCCAGTAACTAAGCAGTAGGGGAGACATTTCAACCTTTTAGAATGTGGGGAAAACTGCACAAAGCTAGGAAGCTATCCAATGATTGATGGCTGGAGAACTGGGGTGAAGCCAGGGGAATGGGTAAACCCGGAGGGCCAAATTGGAAGGGGGGATTTGTCCCCCAGGCCTGAAGCGCTTTACTCTTGCTTTAGCCTCTGTAGCCCGTTCACATGTTGTACTGTTTCCAAGTGCAGATCCATGGGATGATTTAAGGAGGTAAATACAAAAGAGAATTTTACCAGGTGCAACTTTGCAATAGCAACAATAGCAGCAGCAACAATGTTTGTATAGTGCTATTAAGCATTTAAGGAGTTCATATGCATTATCTCATTGCACTCCTTAGAACAAAGAGGGGAGGAGCAATCCTACAGAAGAGTGGGTGGGAGTAGGGATGTACAGACTGTGTAAAATCCGCTCCGTCTGTGTTCCGCAGATTTTCAGGTGTCTTTCATTCCATCTTCCGCACACAGACGGATGCGATTTTTTTTTTGTCATGCAGAAAAATACACAAATAATTACGTAAATATTTACGTAAGTACTTACATAATTTACCTCAGTAAATTTTGAGGTAAATTATGAGGTAAATTATGTAAGTACTTACGTAAATATTTACGTAATTATCAGTGTATTGCCCCCCATTCCATTCAGCATTTTGTTAGCAGAAACTTACGGATTATTCTACGGATTTGTAGCCGTAAATTTCGGGAAAGTAAAAAAATTATCTGAAAGTCCGCACGGCCTGAGGAGGGTGCTCCACAGCAGTTTCCATAGGTCAGATTCTTAGAAATCCGAGCTTATTTTAATCCGTCTCGAATTTCTCCAGCATCCCTAGGTGGGAGATCTAAACGCAGAGCAACCACGTGATCGAAAGCCTTGCTGGGCTCACACTCGCGGGGCAGAAGAGAAGGAGGAGCAACATTTTTCTTTTTACCTTGCTTGGGTTTGGTTTTATGTGTGTGTGAGTGTTATTTTTGTTTTTACCATTTCCCTCCCAATTGGTTGCAACAGGAGGTGCCAGTTCTGGGACTGGAGTTATTTTCCCCAATTCTGAGGATATGTCTCCTGATCTGCCCCTGACATGCCCATGAAATACTCCCCTTTTGCCTCTACCAGTGTTGGACCTCCAGTACTACAAAGGGCTATGGAATTTTCCAAGGAGGAGGGCCAAGCCTTCCACTCCTAGACTGGACCTCTCCCTCTGCCCTCAGAGGGGGAGATACAAAATATCCTATGGCTCCTGGGGCATCTTCATAGGGATGATAGGATTGCAGACTAAGTATCCTCCATATTGTAGATGGGGGAGGCTGAGGCTGAGAAGGAATAGTGCCTGGGGGATGGTGGGAGTTGTAGGACTTTTTTTCTGTCTAAATATACATAGGATTGCACTCTTAAGTGTTGTTATTTTCCCATCACAGTAGCGCAGTGACATGAGACACTGCATCATTTTTTAAGACCGTATTGGTTTTTATTACATGTTTTAATATTGTACACCCCCTTGGGAGGGCTTCTGCCCTGAAAGGCAGCCAAGAAATATTTTAAATAAATAAAATAAATCTAGTTTTTAAAATCCTCATTTCAGTGCATCTCTTTAAACCAGAGGAGCCTGCAGGTGGATCTAGAGCTCGCAATCCTACCCACCAAGCAAGTATTGATCATACGATCCTCAAACTCACCTCTTCACCAAGACACAGAGCTCTGATCTAAAGAGCATCAGCTTCCTTTTCTTTATAACGTGATCATGTTGCTACCTGCTGCTGCTTCCTCTGTTTCCCTTCCCTCAGCTGACAAGTCTCTGTCAGCCTGAGTTGCTGAACTAAAAGCACTGGACCCTGCAAATCCCAAGGTGCCCCAGGGCTGGCTGCGTCCCAGACTCTTCTTTTCACCTGGGTCACAGACAAGTTGCTTGTAACTCATTGGCTCTGTCTCTCCTTTGTATCCTTTTATAACACTGTGTTTAGTAAACAAGTCATACCCATTTTCTGTTTTTTTTATTCCTTGTGGAACCGATGGACATATTCTCCAAAAAATTGAGAAAAGTGCTTATTGCAATTTGCTGTAACGAGGGATGGGCAAATCTGTCAACCTTGATTTTGCTCAAGTTGTCATTTTTCTACCACTAAATTTGTTTGGTCTTGTTTCCAAAATGCATTGCTATTTTTTTGTAATGATTACTATTTTACTGTTATTTACGTAATACATAGAGATATCATAATACCCCATATGTAATAACACCAAACACAATTATCAAATTTTAACATCAAATATAATCACAAATTAAAAGCAACCTTAGGGTGCAATCCTATGGACTGTGCCCTCACTTCTTGGAAGCCCCCAAATCAGAGGCTTCCAAGATTCCAATGCCCTGCCGGGCTTAAGCCATCATGGCAGGAGGAGCAGCGGAGGTGATCTTTGCCTCCCAGTCCTCTGATCTCCTTTATTTTCACTAGATGGGCTTTTCAGCCCATCTAGCAAGGGACTTTGGAGGGGAAGATAATGAGGCTGGAGGAGGCTCAGGATAAATTGTATCCTGGTCTCTCCAGTCTCCTCCCCTCCCTGCCCACTGAAACACCCCCTTTCCCCACTCTTGGAGGTTGATTTTCAGACCTCAAAGAGGGAACCAGTGTGGTTTGCTCCACACCAGCTGCAAGGGTCAGATCTCCAACTCCCCCTTCCAAGGTTGGAGCGTTGTCTCTGACCTTAGAAGGGGTTTTCCAGGCCAAATGGTCCCTGAGACACTCACTCAGGGATTATAGGATTGCTCTCTTAAGAATTTAAACACAATCAGTGTTTGTACCTAAACTGACATTAAATCATCCCCGGTAATGAAAAGGGGTTTAATGATTTCAGAGCTTTTTCATTCTAATAAATAATAAAAAGAGACTCAACTTTTTTCTAAATTGCTCCTCTATTAATCTCCCTTCTCTAGCTCTTATCATGTTAGTCAGATTAACCATAGTGGCCATATCCCAGACTTGAGACACCAATCATTAAGTGAAGGTGGGTTAATCTTATTCCAACTAAAAGGGATAGCCATTTGGACCACTGCTAAGAGGTGAATCACAATTTAAATATCCTCACAAGCAACGACACCCTCAAGATATCAAAGAAGAACTACTAATGCATCCTTAGGAAGTAAATATCCCCAAAATAAACTGATCTCATTCAACACTAAGGACCAAAATCTTATAATCATTGGGCAAGTCCAAAAGATATGCAGAACCACATCTCCAACTTTTATCCTCAGCCTGCATATAGATCTTATTAAGTCTAAATGGTGTTAAGTACCATCTAAGCATAACCTTATGGAAACTTACCTTGCTATTCATGCATAGTGTGTTTTGGGGTTGATCTTCCAAATAATTTGACCCAATATCAAATTTTCCTTAAATCTTGTTTAGCCAGTATTCTATATATTTGACTTAATGTTTCCGTGGATGAATTACCTGTAATTATCATTTCAAATTTAGAACACTCCCTCAAGGAACCATATTTAGCTTGTTTGTTTATTATTATTTGTCCATAGCACAAAGGCCTTTACAAATATAAGTTACAATACTGTTATATATAACATAAGCCCAAAGAGAAAGCATCAGATAGTGAATATCTAAAAACAAAACTCAGGGGGCTATACTAGGGATGTACGAAAATCACTTACCTTTCGGGGATTATGCTGATGGTGTGGGGGGTGGCATTCCATCCCTCCCCCCGGAATCCTCACTGGGGGGGGAGGCGCTCCGTTCCTCCCCCCCCCCGGAATCCTGGCCGGCCGGCTGTGCTCTACAGCGGTTCTGCGGAGCCGCCGGCCGGCTCCGCCAGCAGCTGGACATCCAGCCGCTGACTAGCAGGGACGCAAATGGCGGCGGCCGTAGCCGCCGCCATCTGCGTCCCTGCATTCAGCCGTGATAGGCTACGTAAATGTTTACGTAGCCTATCACGGCTGATAAAAACAAAACAAAAATGCGCGTACGCAAATGGCGGCGCCCATGGGCGCCGCCATTTGCGTTCCTTATTTTGGCACATCTTAGTCTACGTAAACATTTACGTAGGCTAAGACGGCGAAAATAAGGGGAACACAAATAGCGTAGACGCTACGCTATTTGCGTTCCCCTTATTTTCGCCATCTTAGTCTAAGTAAATGTTTACGTAGACTAAGACGTGCCAAAATAAGGAACGCAAGTGGTGGCGCCCATGGGCACCGCCATTTGCGTACGCGCTTTTTTGTTCTTTTTTTTAATCAGCCGTGATAGGCTACGTAAACATTTACGTAGCCTATCATGGTGTTTTTTTAAAATTTAGCCGTGATAGGCTACGTAAATCTTTACACAGCCTATCACTTTTTTTGTTTGTTTTTTTAAACCTGCAAATGGCGGCGGCAGCGGCAGCCGATCAGAAGACCGGCCACCGCCGCCGAACCGCCGCCGGAGCTGCCGCCGCCACTAGGAAGATCCGCCCCAGGTAAGTCTCGTCCCGGGGGGGCGGGGGGGCAGACCGTTCCGCCACCGATTTCGGGGGGCCGAATGCGCTGGCATTCAGCCTCCCCAAGATCCGTGGCGGAATTCTCTGATATCCCTAGGCTATACAAAAAATAGAAATAGAAAACAAGGAAGTTAAAAAAAAATGCTAAGATCAGGCCACAGTAAAACAAAATAACCATACAAATGTTTTAAAAAGTTCATTAAAAACTGATGCTAAGAATAAAAACAGTTTATATAATGAAAACATACCAAATGAACAAACTGGCCAAGCTCATACTGGTTTATGTTATAATAAATTATCTCCTTGGCAATTCACAGCAGATGTCATGTCATTAAAAAGTTACGGCGGATTTTTTGAGCTGCTACTGCAAAAGATGCTACCCTCAATGTAATACATTTGTTATAGTCTGCCAATAGATAACAGATAATTTCCACAGGAGATCTGCCAGCTCTACTTTTCAGGAGACCCCCCAAAAGGCGGGTCCTACGTTCCTCATACAAGGGGCAATGCAGAAGATAACATACTATATCCTCAGCTTCCGCAGAACCACAAATACAGGTCCGCTGAGCCAGAGGGATCCCATTGTACTTCCCATCCAAGTAAGCAGTTGGCATGGTTTGAAAACGATGGGCTGTAAAAGCCTTCCTGAGAGCCACAAAAGTTAAATCCTGGAAATAGTGTTGTAAATATTGTCCTCTTTTGAAAAGACAAAACCATGGTGAGAAGGCCTGGCGTTGGCTAGCCAGAATAGTTTCATGGCAATCTGCTTCGGAGATTCTGTCTCTGATACTCCGCTTATCCAAGATGGTTAGGGAATTGCCGGGATCCTCAAAATAGGCCTGAGGCAGCACTAGCCAACGCTGGGCCCAATCACCCTTATCAATTTGCTCAAGAAAGCTTTGTTTTGCCAGGTTTCCAACAGTGGAGCTCAGTAAGTCTTTTGCCTTAAAGGATGAGAGTTTTGTCTATTCTTGCTTTGATAGACATCATTCCAGCTTCCAATCTTAGCAGGGAAGAAGGGACCCCCGGTGGAAGTGCCAGCAGCTCTCTCAAAAATTTATTTTGAATGGTCTCAGCTGCTGGGGCATGACCCTGACCCCATATCTCTATACCATACAGAAGTTGGGGAAGCATTTTAGCTCGATATATTTCCAAGATTGGGCCCACCAGAGAACCACCATTGCGCCACCCGACTGATAGGGTTGCTTTAGCAGTCCTCCAGGCAGCAAGCTTTACTGCCTCTCTTCGGGGTTTCCAACTGTCATTTGAGGACAACTGTACACCCAAATATTTGAAGCTAGGACATTGTTCGGTTATGTGCTCATTCAGGCGCCATTTATGTAGTCATTCCCTTTTAGAAAAAACCATAAGCTTGGGCCATATTTAGCTATTAAATTTACAATTATGTGTCTTACTTGTAAGTACTGGAAAAGTAGGATATGGTTTTGCCCTGTTTGCTCATTAATTCCCCATAACTCTAGACTAGCCAATCTCTGAGCAATTTCCTGATCTTGATTAAATCATTTTCTTCCCAACTTTTCATATTACCAAGAATATTTTTATTTATCTATTCAGTATAATTTATTGTCATTAAAGGAGAAAAAACAGACCTTTTATTTTTAAACATTTGCAATACAGATTCCTAGTTTCTTCAATTGTACCCAAATCCTTTTCACTGCAAAACCAAAGAGTGTCTTTAATGTAGGTTGTTAATTTCTGCTCTTCTATCTTTGTCCCCTTATCCAGTATGAACCATGATTTTAATAAAGTCAACATTTATGCTCTATAATGCCATCTAATGTAGGGGAATAATACACCCCATAAATTATACAGTTGATACTTTACCTGGCAGTTACTCTAGCTTTTTTTCCCTGCACACAAGAAATTTAGTATTAATTTTTCCCATTCAGTAACAAACAGTGAAGTAACCTGTAATGGAATATTCAAAAATATTTCCAAAAATGGGAAAAGCAATTGCAGTAGTAGATTCATTTTAATAACAGATATACACCCAGTCCAGAATATTCACAGATGTTTCCAACTTTCAAAATCTCTATAGACTTCTTCCCATAATTTATAATGATTAAGGGCGCAATCCTATCAGGATAGGCAGCCGCTTCCGAACTCAGAGGTGACCTCCTATCCTATCCTATGCAGGGCAGGAGCAGCGCAGAGGGCATGTTCTCCTCCGTGCTTCAGCTGCCGTGCATTCACAACTAGGCAGCCAATTTTGGCTGTCTAGCCGTGGGAAGACAGAGTGGGGGGCAGATGCCGGACAACACATAGGAAGCATCGGAAAGGCGCTTCCGCTCTCCCTGCCCCGCCCCACCCCCAAGAACACCCCATTTTCGTTGCTCCACGCTGCTCTTATGAGCGTGGTGCGTGGGGCCGATCCACACTGCATATGAGGCAGCATGGCAGGGGGTGAAGGTCAGTTCTCAGGGAACCAACCTCGGAGCATAGGCTCTGAGGCTGGTTCCCAGGAACTGACCTATCGTGTGGCCATCTAGCCGCTGACTAGCAGTCATAGGATTGTGCCCTAAAGGGGACAAGATCTTCTAAATTTGGGGCTATCTAAAGTCCCAAATATTTCATTGTGGAGTCTCTTCATGGAATTAAGAATGTTCTAGTATTAAGATCTTTCCCCCCTTTTTCCAAATTAATATTCATTCATTCTTATTTATATTAATTTTATACCCTGAAATTTTGCCACAATTTTCTAACACGTCTAATATTTTCCCAAATGACTCAGCTGGTCTTTGTAAGACCAATACTATATCATCTGCATAAAGATTAACTTTACACTCCTCTTGCCCAAATTTTAGCCCCTCCCACTCTGCTCCTGCCTGAATAAATTCCACTAAATGTTCAAGTGACAATGCAAAAAGTAGAGGGGAACAGCACACAAGTGTGACAAATACCTCTCCACAACTGAAATGCATCAAACCTAACTCCATTTGTACATACAGAGGCTGTTGGGTTTGCATATATCATTTTATTAGAGAAGGAAAACTTATCTCCCAATCCAAATTTATCCCCCCAAAATATCCCACATGAAACTGCATATGTAACTGCACTTTTGTACACCATTTTTGTCAAATGTATGCAATTTTGTCACACTTCTTCAAATGTATGCCTTTTCTGTAGGCATGGTTGGGGGGGGGGGTTGTAAACTGCACTGCAAAATTCAGAGAAGTATAGATTTCATCTAAATGTGTTCTAGTTCATGTTTAGATTTGGGAAGTGTGAATTTTGTAAGCTTGCACTGAAATGTGAAACAAACAAATCTCTCACCCACCCCTAGCTGTAACAAAGATAAAACCAAGAGCTAGGATATCTACAACTTGCTGACACCAGCATTCCACTCTGCACCACCTTCTCTGCCATACTCATGCATGCACACATGCACATACACACACTCTGGCCACAGACACCAAGCAAAGGTCTTGGACCTCAGGTGCCCACAACTGAAGAGATTATGTTAACACTTTTAAGAAATCTCAGAGGCATTTCATATATTATGGATTAAAAGTGTGCATTGTCCCAGGAGACACAGCTTGCTATGAGTTCCTGGCATGCGTATATTAAGTGGAAATGAAATGGAAAACAGAGCATCATGAAGAAAATTGGGACTATACATGTCCCCATTTTTCAACATGCACAGAGGAACAAATGAAGTTCACAGTAGAGGAAAGAGAAAGTAAACATAAGGATATGCGCAGAAGGAGAAATGATGGGAGCAAATGTGGGCAGATATTAAAACACTGGGAAAATGACTATTGATTCAACAGATACATATGCTGCATCTAACTGTTCACAACTAATGTAGACTTTGTGAAAGGAAAGACAGTTGTAAACCACAGCAGAGACAAATTTCTGAGAGTGAGGGGGGAAATGTGGCAGCGAGAGCTAACACAAGCAATAGTTCATAGGGAAGAAGAAAAGAAATAATGACAGAAGGGAACAACATTATGAAAGGAAAAAAATATAGCAAGAGAAGAAAATAAGGCATTGGCAGTAAGAAAACCATAGACAGGTGTCCATATTATTAAGAGTCAGAAAATAAAGCATAGGAACTTAGGTATGGAGCAAAGAAATCTATGCATGTGAGTGCAAAATAGAAATCCTGTGAAGAAAACTGTTGACAGCAACCTACATTGAAGAAAAGAAACAATTTAGAAAGATAACAGAATAAGCCTATTGAAAGTGAGAATTGTATGAAAAATTGGGGGATTTTTTTTAAAAAAGCATAGAAGGGTGTTCATACCCCCCAAATGCAGGAACAAGAGTTTTTTTAAAAGCATTGTTTGAATTAAGTTACCAGACATTAACATTACAAAGTAGGGTGACATAAATATGAGAAAATGCAATTGGTGGGGGACATTCATAAATGTTTCTAAAATACACTTAGAAAATGTTTGAAATTATACTGCCAAGGAGAAAGTAGAAAAATTAAAGGGGTACAAGTGCACCCCTTCAGTTAAGGTGAGTTGCAAAAAAAAGGGGGGGGGTTCTGTCCCTATAATCCTCAAACTTCTGCTAGTTATAAAAATAACACCTGTTGAGCTAACAACTTGAAACCTGGTGTCCATGATCTGCCTGAGGAGGTCGACAATTGTGAAGTATTTCAAACTGATCCGATAAAAATTGCCACAGGTACAGCAAGTTAAAAAGTGCTGAAAATTGACACATCTACTCCAAGCTGTGATTTGGCATAGCATATATTTCTTTCAGGTTTGGGTGAAAACTACTGATGTACATTATTCAGGCTTATTGTGGAGGTGTGCCTTTCATCAGTTTGGTAAAGTTCTGAGCAGCGTTTCAAAAGTTATTAAGGTTTTTGTGCCCTATGAAAGCCTATGGCAGCAACTGCTGGCAAAGTTGTGCCAGGCATGCTCACTTCCATGCTGAAGCTAGAATGCTGCCAGTAATCCAATGTTTTCAGAGGAATTCGATTACGGCGAGCTTTTAAGTGCAATGCCTATTCCTTTAATTAAGAAATGTGAGCTCACAAGTTTCCCACTAGCTCAAAGGCAGTGTTGGATACTGCCTAATATCTTGATGTTTGTTTGTTTGTTTATTACATTTATATCCCACCATTCTTCCTCTTTAAGAAACCCAAGGCAGCGTACATAATCCTCCTCCTCTCCATTTTATCCTCACAACAACAACCCTGTGAGGTAGGTTGGGCTGAGAGTCTGTGACTGGCCCAAAGTCACCCAGTGAGCTTCCATGGCCAAGTGGGGACTAGAACCCGGATCTCCCGGCTCCCAGTCCAACACTCTAGCCACTTGAGATTGTGAGAGCTGAACTACAACTCCCATCACACTTGGCAAAAATAGCAATTGCTGGTGATTATGGGAGATATGGTTGCAGTTTGGCAAACTGGCCTCTTTCATCCAAGGTGATACCTAACACACTGCTGCTACTTGCCAAGCCCCCAAGGTAAGTTTCTACCCCTTAGGATAGGGGTGGTGAACCTCTTTCAGCTCGAGGACTGAACTCAGTTTCAGAGAAGCTCTCAGGGATGACATTCCAGTGGCGGGAAGAGCCAAAGGTAAAAGGGGCAAGGCCAAAGTACTAGTATGTTTTAGCTAAAAGTTCTTGCTGCCAGTAATTATGCATTTCAACTTGAGGTACCCCAATTTATTTTTGGACCAAGCAGCCTTCTGCTCAGCTGTTCTTAAAATGAGTACATGAGAATTATTCATAACAAAAATCTGCTGCATTGTTTTAAAAGTTTGAATTTTAAAAAGATTTAAATAACAACAAGTTTTTAAAAAAGTTTTGAAAAAAAATGAGAAAAATATTCCTACTGAGAAAACACTAAGAAAATAAGTAGTAATAAAACCACAGATCTGGCAGAAAACAGATAACTGTTTTCTAAGTGCAATTAATGCTTTAAACAAAAAAGTTACAAAAATACAACCTTAAATTTATATAAACATTTCACATACATTAAGAAATATAAATTAAAGTTTAAAAGAATGTTTAAAATCGAAGGGATGTGATACTTAATGGAAGGAAAGAACGAAAGAGTGGTTGGTGTATGCCCCGGCCGTGGGCTGCTAAGGTTTGGAGGTGCCAAGATAGTGATAAGCCAGATCCAGGTTTGCTTACAAGGAGACTTTATTGAGTACTTACAGCACACAGACGTACCCAATGGTTGGATCTAGGGATGTCGGAGAATTTCTCCACGAATCTCCGGGAGGCCGAATGCGTTGGAATCTCCGAATCCCCGAAATTGGTGGAGAAACGGTCCGCCACCCCCCGCCACCCCCCCCCCGGGATGGGACTTACCTTTGTCGAATGTCCCTGGCACTGGCGGCTCCCGGCGGCGGTTCGGCGGCAGTTCGGCGGCGGTGGCGGCCAGTCTTCCGACCAGCTGCCACCGCCATTTCCAAGGTGAAAAAAAAAACAACAACAAACATGATAGGCTATGTAAAGATTTACGTAGCCTATCATGGCTAGATTTTCAAAAAACACCATGATAGGCTACGTAAATCCTTACGTAGCCTATCACAGCTGACTTGGGGGGGGGGAAGCACGTACGCAAATAGCGGCGCCCATGGGCGCCGCCATTTGCGTTCCTTATTTGGGCACGTGTAGTCTACGTAAACATTTAAGTAGACTATGGCGAAAATAAGGGCAACGCTATTTGCGTTGCCCTTATTTTCGCCATAGTCTACGTAAATGTTTATGTAGACTACATGTGCCCAAATAAAGAACGCAAATGGCGGCGCCCATGGGCGCCGCCATTTGCATACACGCTTTTTTTTTTTTTTCAAAGTCAGCCGTGATAGGCTACGGAAGGATTTACGTAGCCTATCACGGCTGACTGCAGGGACGCAAATGGCGGCGGCTACGGCCGCCACCATTTGCATCCCGGCAGGAGACGAGATTCATGGCCAGAGGGACGGGGCGCCTCCCCTCCGGCCAGAATTTCGGCCAGAGGGACGGGGCGCCTCCCCCCCGGCCAGAATTTCAGCGGGGAGGGATGGGGCGCCTCCCACCCCGCCCAGAATTTTGGGGGGAGGAACGGAGAGCCTCCCCCCCACCACAAAGCAAGCTGCGGGATAAGGTAAGGGACTTTTGTCCATCCCTAGTTGGATCAGACAGCTTCTCTGAACCCAGAGCTAAGGGGTACAATGGGTCTTATACCATAAATGTTAGCAGTGAGGCAGCATGACAGCAGCAAGCGTTAATTAGCATTCATCTGCAACTTTCCCAGCATAGGCTAACAGCACTTGTTCAAAAGGAAAATAATCAGAACTTTCCCAGCACAGACACCTGTAAACATAGCATAAGCAGAGCCTCACTTCTCAGACACATCCTAGGCTCTGATAAGATAAACCATAGCTTGTTAGTATGGAATGTGGTAAGGCCGTGATATTGACCTTTGACTCATCTCACAAGCTCAGAGGCCCACTAGCAAGGAAATTGCACTTAATAATGAACCATAGCAAAACATTATGGATCTCTAGTCCCCTCTAAAACTACTGGTGACTTGGTCACAAACCTGGGGCCATTACAGTGGGATACAGAAATAAATGGTGGGAAAATACACAAATCACATCTCTTTCAAGTATACACTTGTAAAGTAAAGTATTTATAGTGTATTTAAAATGGGGGGAAGGGGCTGATGTTACAGGCACAATCCAAAAGATGCCCATAAGTGCAAGATGCTTAGGATCTCTAGCCTCAGGCAGCAGAATCCAGGCATGTGACTGAAAAGTCCTGATGGATCAGACCAAAAAAGGTCCATCTAATCCACCATCCTGTTTCTCACAGTGGCCAAGCAGATGCCTCCAGAAAAGCCACAAGAGGAGCCTGAAGGCAATAGCTCTCCCCCGCTGTTGCTCCCTGGCAAATGATATTCAGGGCTTGGCTCTGCTCCTGCGGATTGACTACAAACAAACATTGTGACTATCAGCTATCCTCCATGAACATGTCCCATCCCCTTTTAAGGCCAAGTTAGTAGGCATGACCACATCTTGTGGTACCAAGCCCATAAATTAATGACATGCTCTCTGAAGAAGTACTTCTTTTTGACTGTCCTGAACATTCTGAAAATCAGTTTCATTGTTCCCAGGTTGTAGCGTTATGAGAGAGAGAGAGAGAGAGAGAGAGAGAGAGAGATTATTTTAATCCACTTATCTCAATCTACTTAAAGCATAGTTCCACATAATGCATAGTTTCTGCACCACCACTGGTAGCCTGCCAGAGCAGGCTGCTATCAAGCCAGCCCTTCTCAAACCTGGTACCCTCCAAAAGTTTTGAACTACACTCCCAGCATTTCCAACCATTGGCCATGCTGGCTGGGGTTGTTGGGAGTTGAAGTCCAAAATCTCTGGAGGACACCGGGGTGGGGAAGGCTGTATTACACTGTTCTCTACTGCACTGCAGTACCACCACTGTGAATAGCCAGAGGGTGGTGCTGTAGCTATCAGCTCAGCAGGAGTCAGGTGACTCAAGGAGCCAAACAGGGTTCCATCTGGCACTTCAAAGCAGGGGTGGGCGAAAGGAAGACGTTTTGGACTTCACCTCCCAGAAGCCCTGGCCAGCACAGCCAATGTTCAGAAATGCTAGGAGTTGACATCCAAAACATATTGAGGTCTACTTTCTGCCCACCCCTGCTGTAAAGCATCTGAATCTGGCCTGACTCCTCAGTTTGAGATGTTCTCAAACCACTTGTCTCTGCTTACCATTTTTACTGTCATATCTGCTTCCCAGCCTGACTACCCACCTTGTTAATACCTGTTTGTTTCTAGATTGCCAACCCTGGCAGTGACCGTCATGCAACCACTAAAGTACTGTCCCATTTGAGGTACTAGCTGAGGGAAGAACAACCCACTTTCCCACTGACAAAATATGGGGTGGGTGGTGTTGGGAAAATGCAGACTCATTTCCTTGGGAAACATGCAAACCCCCAGCCCTCTTTTCACATGAACAGGGTATCAGTGGTGAAAGGGGCAGTGTGGGGCTGCGCATTTAGTCCCACCAACACGGTTGCCAAATTCAGCATAACTTCTCCAGGGGCAAGCTTCCTGTACATGTAGATCAGCTGTCCCCAACCTGGTGCCCTCCTGATGTTTGGGACTTCAACTCTCATCAGGCCCAGCCAGGATGGCCAAATGGTCAGGAATGCTGGGAATCGTAGCCCCAACCACCTGGAGTGCATCAGGTTGGGGAAGGCTGATGTGGAGGCTCCTCAAGCAATTCAAAACCTAAACTGTGCAGGTTTCTAAATCATGCAGGAGCCTCCATAGGAGGGCCCCCTAATGTGTTAGACATTATGGAAAACACTGCAACAGGGGAGCAGAAAGAAGCAGTGCGACCATGGGGTGGAGCTAAATGCATAGCCCCATAACCCTTTTCACCATGGATACCCTATTCACTTGTATAATGCAGTGAAGGCTGGTGGCTCCGATGTCAGTGGAGCTGTGCATCCGCTGGGTTTCAGTCAGAACTAGTCAGAACCAGTCAGAACTCTAAACAAGCTCTCCAAGGTGCTGAACACAGTGGTGACCCCCACCCCCAAAATAGGTTCAGCACCTTAGATAGCTCCTCTAGAGTTCTGACTGGTTCTGACTGAAACCCAGAGCAGATGCACAGCCCCACTGACATTGCAGCCACCAGCCTCCACTGGTATAATGCATGAATATGGCTCCGGGAGACAACTGGACTAACAATAATTACTGAATGACTGTTAAAACATTGTTGTCCAAAAAGGCCCTTAAAAAGCTTGGGTTTTAATAATAAAATATCTACCTCCCACTCTTCTACATTTGCACTGCAAGAAGCTTACAAGATATGCATAAAAACACAGCAGGAATCACAACAGCCCATGTCAGGATCCTTTTTACCATTGCATTTCAGAGTCAACCCTACACGGCAATCAGAGCCAGCTCAATTGCTCAACATTACATCTCCGTTTGTTATTCCTTTTTTTCAAACCTCCTCCCTCCATGAAAGGCATATTTCCTGCCCATCATCTCTCAATCTGATGTTTCAGGCAATTCCCAGCCATGAGCCACTTTTAGGCTGGAGCAAATATGTCTGCAATGAAGGACTGTGGGAGGACAGTGCAATTCCACTCAAGACCAACGTTGCTGTCACTGGACAGCAGCAGAACTGAAAATTCCATTGCTTTTCCCAGGTGGGGTCATCAGTCATGACCAAAGAGATGGCCAAAACCAAAAGGAAAGAGAGAAAGCTGAAACAATGGATTGCATCCGAACAGATGAGCAACCTGGAATATCACTGAATGCATAGTCACCTTCTCCCTGGCCCCTGAGTAGCTGGAACAGAGGTGAGGTGCAGGTCTTCTCCTGGATGCTTCAAGGGTCATTCATTGTGCATTCATCCTCATTCTCTTCCATGAGATCCTTGCTGTGCTATAAATTGTGAAGTTTCAATTGCTCACCAGAATCCCCTGTGTAATTCCATTTTTAACTACCTCCCCACAAATTTAGAAACGGCATTCTCTACCAATTCTGACACCTAGAACCACAGGGTTAGTGGAGAGCAAGATCAATGCCATGAATTCAGAGAATGCATTACCTCCTTCTCTGCAATGTACACCCTATGACTCGCTCTAGGGCAAGTTTTCCAACAGAAAGAGGCACCAGGGAGAGATTCATACCAACTATTCATGTCAACCTCCCCAGTGAAATTAACAAGATGTCTTCTCTTGCCCACGTGGCAAGCACACCACAAATCAATTCACCTGAAGCCCACCATCACTTCCTAGCATTATGGATACCAGTGCCTAAAACCTTGCCCATGTAACAGATAAACCAGATCAGGGGTAGAAGACTACATCTGGTTAAACTTTACAAGCACATTCCAAATCTGTCATGCACATAAGGCCTATCAAAGCCATAGATCTGAGGAATACAGTACATCCTTTCTCTTCTTCATTCAAGAAACTAGAATCCCCAAATATTTTAACCTTTGGTTACCACAGTACATAGCACCCAACACAAAATGTATACTATGCTTGTTTGTGGAGAGGGTGCTATTTGACAGTCATAAATTAGAACAACGTAGGTCCATACTGAAAGACTGTGGATCTCCTTCCTCTCCAATATTTACAACTATTATTAATGACAACAAACTGTGCTTACACTGCACTGTGCAGCCTGCAAGCATTTTGCAGCCATTAATTAGTTCATCTTGTTTCTCTGGTGACCATCTGGATCATCATCAAATTAAGACATGATTGGAAAATAGCTTCAAAACATGCAAAATAAATTTGCCCTGTGGATAATGCATGGATGAATAAAAAGGGGTTAACTGGGGCTAGTTCATGGAACTGTTTTGTCGCCTTTCTCCATCCAACATCCATTGACACATCCAGACGTCATGCTAAACCATAGTTTAGAATGATGAAAATGAGCCACAGCAAGCCTCAGGCTCACACTTCCCCTCTGCCCCTCTGGCGTAGCTATGAGGAGTTCAGAAGGTTCTGCTTCTGATTTCCAGTATTCACAGTTTAGCATGTCATCTGAATAGGGATGGCGGAGAATTTCTCCACGAATCTTCGGGGGGCCGAGTGCCGATGCATTCGGCCCCCCGAAAGTGTTGGGGAAATTCTCCGCCGGCCCCCCGCCCCCCCCGCCCGGGATGGGACTTACCTTCGGCGAATGTCCCTCTCGGCGGCGGGTCCCAGCAGCGGTTCGGCGGCGGTTCGGCGGGGGCGGGGGCAGCGGCCGGTCTCCTGACCGGCTGCCACCACCGCCATTACAAAATAAAAAAGTACAGTTAAAAAAAAAAAAAACACCCGTGATAGGCTACGTGACGATTTACGTAGCCTATCATGGCTAGATTTCCAAAGTCAGCCATGACAGACTATGTAAATCGTCACGTAGCCTATCACGGGTGACTTTGGGGGGGAAAACAAAAAGCGCGTACGCAAATGGAGGCGCCCCATGGGCGCCGCCATTTGCGTTCCTTATTTGGACAGGGGTAGTCTACGTAAAGATTTATGTAGACTATGGCGAAAATAACGGAACGCTATTTGCGTTGCCCTTATTTTCGCCGTAGTCTACATAAATCTTTACGTAAACTACCGGGACCAAATAAGGAACACAAATGGTGGCGCCCATGGGGCGCCGCCATTTGCATACACGCTTTTTTTTTTTCCAAAGTCACCCGTGATAGGCTACGTGACGATTTACGTAGCCTATCACGGCTGACTTTGGAAATCTAGCCGTGATAGGCTATGCAAATTGTTACGTAGCCTATCACGGGTGTGTGTTTGTTTGGGGTTTTTTACTTTTTTTTTCGTGGCTGGGGAGACGGGGCGCTCCTCCCCTGCCTGAATTTCACCGGCGAGGGATGGGGTGCCTCCCCCCCGGCCTGAATTTCAGCGGGGCGAGGCGGGGCGCCTCCCCCCCTCGCCTGAACTTCGGAGGGAGAACCGAAGCGCTTCCCCCCCACCGCGAAGCAAGCTGCGGGACAAGGTAAGTCCCTTTCGTCCATCCCTACATCTGAACCGTAAAGTGTGGTTGATGTTAACTATGGTTTGTTTGAACAAGCCAGCTTCATAGTGCATGGTTTGGGTGGGTGACCAGCCAGATGAGCAATTACATTCAATAAATAAAAAATAAAATAATGGTTTGAAGCTGCCTTGTTACAATTTAGCCATACTTAAGATTAACCACAATTTGTCAGGTTTGGACAACACAACAAACTGTGGTAAATGGAAAGCAGAAGCAGAAACTTCCAAACTCTTTCTCATGGCAATGTTAAAGGAGGAGCAAGAAATAAGCACAGACTCACCCTGTCTTGTTTTCATTTATGCTATCATGCAGGGATGGGCAATTTCAGGAGGTCATCTTTGCTCCCCCCCCATCCCCCCTCCACAGGCCACAGGGCAACCGTGAGAGAAATGGCATCTGCAGCTGCTACAGAGTGTCAAAATGGTCGAATTTAGTTTACTTGCAAGTTAAATTTGATGCTTTTAGTGCTGCACAGCAGCCACATATGTCATTCCCCCCTGCCCAAATTATTTTTAAACTTTTTTTCAGGTCACCCAATATTCAATGGGACATGCTACATGAGGCCTGTGGGCCACATTTTGCCCACCCCTGATTTAGCGTGACATCCAAACGGGACAATATTGTCGCTCCAGGTGGGAAATCACTGTGCTGAAACAGTCAGCTTAGAACTCCAAAAGCTCAACTCATTCCTCATTTCCTGAGGAATGAGTTGGGCTGAATTGGAAGTTGGCCCATGATAGAACATTTGGACAATCACTTCACCACCTCATTTTCCCACCCACAGTGACAAAAAAACCCACCACAAATGGGAATGTGGAGTAAAGCCAAGGAAGAGGTTGTGTGAATCACCCCAAACCAATGCACAAAAAGAAGCACCATGAATTAAAATAAGGGTGTCTCAAATATTGCTCTCTAGGTCCTCTCTCACCCTGTTTCCATTCATTCCTTGGGCCTTGGTTACTAATAATTTTCTTCAGTGTTGTCTCCCACTGGAGAATTAAGTCCAAGCTGTTCAAATCAAAGCCAGAGAAGGAAACTTAACGTAGTCCACATCATCCTGCTCTCAACCTGTTACAATAGGGCAAGAAGCAGAAATATACGGTGGCTGTTTACCACTGGTGAATTCTAACAACAAGCAATTTATATTCACTCATCAAGGAAGAGGCAAGTAGAAGCAAATATTATGGCCATGTTCATTTGTTTTTTGATTACAAAATGTATGCAAATTAAGAGCAGCCATCAGCCTCCTGGAAAAGTGCCAGAATGGTTATTAGTGTCATGAAATTGAGGGGAGGTGGCAACAGGGCACCGTATGCCTGGAACAGAGAGTCAAGCAGCTGCCATCAAACCCATCTGGAACAGGAAGCCACAGCCATACCGAAGGGTCAGGTAGAAGCTAAGCCCTACAGTAACCTGCCTTTTTTAGGAAAAAAAAGGGGGTGAGCTGAGAAATCTGTTCACTCTGCGGTTAAAAGTGTGATAATTACAGAGTGACAACCTCCACTGTCATTTGGGAGGCAGCATCCCCAGGAAACCTTGCTCCGTAATCAAGGGAAGAGGTGCAATCAGGCCCCTATTCAGGCTGCGTTTAGAAACAGCCCCTGCGGGAGGCAAGAGAGACTTTGAGATGTCACTTTGCGAAGATGGCAGCGAGGTTTCCCCCCTGGCTCTGCTATCCACCAGAGGAGCTCAGTGCAAGCTCTTAACAGAATTGCCATTCAGCTCCACCTGCAAAGCCCAAAGAACGCCTGGGGAAGAGAAGCTTGCTTGAGGCGAGCATGTCTCTTTAAACTGTGCAAACTGGAAACCTCTCTTCCACAAACTCGTCTGGCAGGGGGTACAAGACCTACTTCCCATGATTCAATTTAAGTTGGAGGCATGTGGCTGCCCAGATTAAAAACGTACCATGGGAAGCATTTGGGGTTGGACTAGAATGGCATTTTGGGACATTTCAGTTCTGACAATATGTTTTACACATGAGAAAGACACAGGCATGCTGAGGGCCAATCCACACATTATGCCCAAGTGTGTGTCTGCGTGTGTGTGTGTGTGTGCGCGCGCGCGCATGCGTGCACGCATACTTGTCAAATGTAAGACTTGAAGAACAAGTGAAGATAAACCCAGGTTTGCAAACACATGCCATCATAGACATACCCCTGAGGGAGTTAGTGAGTTTGCCACTGTGGAATATCTGAAGAATGCTCTGAAGAGGATCAGGCAACTGCTTGGCATAAATGTCTTCCTCACTATTAAACAGGACACTGAATTGTCTTCACATGATGAAATTTAGTCCCAACAATGCCTCACTGAAGCAATCCCATGGCACTAGAAGGGACCCAGAGTGTGCATGTGAACTAGTTCTTTGTTTAATTAGAAGTCTTTACGGAGATATTATTTCAAAGCATACTGGTCTTTCTGTGTGATCCTCGTAGGAACCTGAGCTGCTTTTGACATTGGAGTGATCCCAGAAAATTATAAAGACTTAAGTGAGTTTTTATCTGTTCCCAGCCTTTATCAGATTTCATGCCAAGACTATCACTGTTCTGTTTCAGGCAGCAGACCCCTGGTCTAGCCCACTTAGAGCCCTACTTAGGGGACTAGCAGAGGGGAAGTTCCCGAAGCATTGTCATACAAGTTCAAGGTCAGGTCTTGGACAGGCAGAATAAAAGCAAGTAGAACCACAGAGCGCTCTAAGTGGGGCTGGAAGCCAGACAAGCGTAACTTGCATGGTGCTCCAACAACTAGCAGACTCCGAATGAGCCTTAAGTATGATTTTGACTTCTTTAAAGTTGTTAACTCCACCCATACTGAATGAGGCCTTCTCCCTTAAGGGGACCTTACTTGCTTTACAAGACTTTGACTGTGATGATGCAGAAGTGACTGCAGTGTTGTGGTGGCTCTGGAGCAGAAATCTGTGGAGTCGGAGGATGAGAATGAGACTTCTTTCAAATGCAGGGGGCTGGCCCTATGGGATTTTTCCATTGTTTTGAAAAGAATGTCTGACTTCCAATCTAATCTGCACACTAACTGCACATACATGGGCAGGGTGTAGGGGCTGACTCCCTCCGGCAGCTGCTGAGACCTCAGCACCCCAGGAGGACCAACTGCTAATCCCTGATCCACTGCTGCAGCAGCCACTGCCACTTGTCCATCCACTTGCCATCTCTGTCTGGGTGGCAGTGAAGACTGGGCCCCCTCTCAGATGTAGAGGCCAGGTAGTAGCTACTCTTTCTTGCTACTCTTGCCACTGACTTTCCCCCATATGCTGTTATGGGCAGGTGGTGAGGGCAGCAAACAGCCACCAATGCCACCCTCTATTCCCCTACTGGGCAGTAGATAGGGTGAGATAGAAAGGAGGAAGAAACCACTACTCCTGGGAGGTCCAACAGACAGAGAGCCCTGGAGCTGGAGCTGTCAGGGTGAGGGATTCAAAGGTCACTAGTGTGCACACTGCATAATCCTAATTACTGTACTCAGACTTGTTGTTTTTTAAAAAGCAACCACAGATCTCCAAAACTTGTGCACATATAAGGAACTTTGCAAGATCTCTCCAAGTACTTCTGTAGGAGAGTTCACTGTGCAATGAGGTTTACTAACTGGAACTGCAGTTTGCATTAATGAATCTGGGATACTGTAAATGGAACTTCAGTATCAGCGGGGTCGGCTAAGTATTTATATCTCCCCTGTCCACAGAATAAATGAGCCTGTTGTGGTTTTGCCATCTGCAGACACAGGTATCAATCAATAGTCAAGTAATGGCCTGAACTCTGTTGAGAGAACTCATTATTAAAAAAAAAAAAAATCAAGAGTACACACTGCATTCAGCTATTAAAATAGGGGTTATTGATTGGGTCCCATCAGCTCCCAGGAAAAGCCAGCAACCAATGGCAAACCAATTCAGAAATCCCAAAGATGGCAAATGGTGTAACATTCGTTAATGACCCAAGGGGCAGGGGCAGGAGGGAGAGAATGCTGGTGTCCTACTGAAAAGCAAAACCATCCTTAAAAATAGGAAAAGCAGAAATAAAATTATTAATTGACACACCAAAATCAAAGGCAAACTATGTGTTCCAGCAGTGCAGTAGGTGGTAGGAGGGTGGCGAGAGAGAGAGAGAGAGAGCAAACAAGTTACAAGAAAGTTACCAAAGTGATCCGGATCCTAGTCTTCATCCAGCTGGAAAAAAATGGGAATGATTTTACCGGATAATAATTTACTGGCACAACCGAATGAGAAATTCAAGCATGTTTTATTTCCCCGCCCCCTCTCCAGATACCTTTTGTGGCATTTGTTTTCATTTGTTGGGGGGGGTGAACCCCTTCTCCTTGCTTCTTGCACAGCCTGAAGCAAACCCAAAGTGAGGGTATAGCCACAGCTCATAACAGGATCAGACATAACAAATGTAGGACTGAACCTTCATTGGAAATTACACAAAGGGGAAGTTGGAGGTAAGTGGAGAGAACGGGAGCACTTTCACACAAACAGCTGAACAACTCAAACGTGGAAAGCCAACAGGGCAAACCATGTTCTTGATGGTTTGTTTCATACATTGACAAGTTTCCTATATTCCGAGTGCATCATATACCCCTTCCACATGTTGGCCGTTGTGGCAGAAATGAGAAAGATGTTTCCCGACCCCTCCTCTGAGTACTCTGCATCAGTGGAAGATTAAATAGGAAAATAAAACAAGGTTATAGAAAACAGACTGCAACATTGGTGTGTTCCCGTATAAAAAAAGGACAACCTCATCTCAGCACAGCAGGTATACTGCATATGAAATACTAATCAAATAAGGTGTTGCATTTCATCTCTCTCACCCACCCCAAGAAAATATGGTCGTTCTGTCATCTTCAACCTGGCTAGATCAATCAGCATGGGCACAACGAAATGTTACACAAACCACTGTGGGTAGGAGAATTTCAACGAGGCATCAGGCTCTGCACACTCTGTCATAATACACATATACTTACTCTTGTTGTTCTTCCTGGGCCACACGAAGGAGTTAAATAGTGTATGATGATCTCAGCTCCAATTATTACAGCCTATCTCAGATGGAGGAGGAGGAGGAGGAGGAAGAGGAAAGGTGAATAGCTCCTTGCATTAACTAACCCACTGCCCATATTTTCATTATTTCAAAAAAGACAGGCAGTGGTTGCATATCCGGGGGGGAGGGAGGTACGAATCATGCACTTCGCCAAAATCAGAGAATAAAGGGAAAACAATCAAGCTATGAACGTGTGAAGCAAATGAGAATCAATCTAAAACTGTGAAGTCAGGCTCATGTTGTACGTTGGCAGTTTCTACACTATTTTGATTTCTGGTCTGATGTGGTTGGCTAGCAAGAGGTTGTGGGTGTTCTTGTTGCTGTTGTTATATCCTGGCTTTTTCCCAATATTGGGACTCAAGGAGGCTTTACAACATTAAAACTTGTACAATTACAGCCTATAAATGGAAGTATAAATAGAAGTATACAAAAGTTAAAAATATAACTAAATCATCAATAATTTTAAAATTGTATAAAATATCAAAACATTAAAAGATAACAAGAAATATAGTATTTTGTCATATTTTCACAGGTCCAAACTAGCTATCCCCAAAGGCCTGCTGGAACAAAAAAGTTTTTACATGCCTGCAAAGGCATACCAAGGAGGGTGCCACTCTTGACTCCCTGGGAAGGGAGTTCCAGAACCTTGGGGCAGCCACTGAGAAGGCCCTCTCCTGTGTTCCCACCAGACATGCCTGTGATGGTGGCAGGACAGCAAGAAGGGCTGTTGTTTATTCTGTAATGCTGTTGTTTATTCTGAAGAGGACTACATCTTTTAAAATACTAAAACTGAGAGAAATGAAGGTGGCCAATGGTGATTAATATGTCATATTATGCAGAAAAACCTGGGGAAGAGTGAATGTTCTCTTACCTTCAGAACAGAGTTTCCCAACATATTCAGTGGCTGAGCAATCACACTGCAGTTCGCCATCCAGGAGGAAGCAAGTTCCACCATTCTCGCAAGGGTTCTCTGTACATAGCCCTTCCATGTCCAGGCGGACCCCTTGGTGGCCCAGGAGTTGGGGTTCTGAACTGCCATATTTCAGGTCCAAGATAAATCCTTTAAATGGTGGCTCACCCAGGACATCATCGAGGGTCAAGGTTGCAGGGCGGATGTCCAATGGGACACCGCCCACAAAGAGGTCACTGACAATATTCATGTACTGGCGCTGTGGGCGCACCTCCCCAGGCTTGGCTTCACCATCCAACACTAGGACTGTCCGGAGATGGTTGCGGCTAACCATCAAGAAGTGGAGGTTGCTGTCATTGACCTGCTTATCTGTGAGAACAGTGGCTTCGGCACAGTCCACGCTGAACCGGAGCTGAATCCGCCCATCCACCAGGGACAAACAGAGGAAGTCACAGACACCGCCATCATCAAAGTAGAGAAGCAGCCCAGCCGAGACATTCGTCTTCAACTGGAAGCTGAGGTCACTCCTTGTGCTTGCATCCCAGCGGAGATAACGGGCCCACTGATTGGGAAGGCCCATGAACTCTAGTCCAAGACAGAGGCTGAACAAGGAGCCCAGCAATAAGCTCACCTTCAGGGTGAAAGAAGCAGAGTGGAGGGTAAAGCCCATTTTGGAAAGATGATTCTTTTGTTTAACTTGGGAGAGAGAGAAAATTAAAACCACCTGCAGTAGAGAGGATGGCTCTGGTAACAGGCACTACAACCGGTAAATTCCACAAGAAAGGAAACACTCGACAGGAAAGACAAATTCTCCTTGCTAAGGAAAGATCTCAGCTATCCGTTAGGATCCAGAGGCCTTTATTCTAAGCAGAGAGGGAATGGTGCGAGAATTCTTCAGGGTTAGATTTCCAGTTGTAGCCTTGAACTACGCTGATTTCAGTGAAGGGTGGAGGCAGAGTCAATAACCTGTCTCCAACCTGTGGCTCCTTAGAAGCAACGGGGATGGCAGCAAAGCATGGCTAGTAGCAAACCCATCAAACACGCAACTCCAAGGACAGAAAAATCAAAGTCAATCTGCATTGTGTAGTGAAGATGATCCAGCCCCTATTTCCTCAGTTCTTGGCAATCAGGCCCTAAAGAGACAATGCAAGAACAGAAGGGGAAAGCATTAATTCTAGCCATCATTGATCTATTGATCATGACATCTTAGAAGTGTAACACACTGACCATAATAATAATAATAATAATAATAATAATAATAATAATAATAATAATAATGTTTATATCCTGCACTTCTACTAAAAAGTACCTAGAGCAGTGTACAACATAATCCTAAAACCATATAATGTATTCAATAAAAAGTACAGATATAACTAAGCAATTTATAGAAGCAATATAGCAAAAAAGATCCTGCCAGTACTTAAAAACAAAACAAAAACAAAGATTAAAAAATCTAAGAGCAGCAAAGGTAAAAAATGTTACGCTTTAAAAACTGGCAGCAGTAAAACAATGTGTTACACACTGAAAGCCTGTCAAAATAAAAGTGAAGCCTGACGATTTTCAATTGGGAGAGCATTCCAGAGTCATGGCACCAAGACAGAAAAGGCCCTGTCTTCCTTACGCACTAGCTGAATCTGCCAAGGTGGCACCGAGAGCAAGGATTTTATCTGTATGCCCCCCTCTTAATGATATAGGGCAGCAAACAAATGTTTTAAATAAAAAAATAAAATAAAGGTCTCTGATATTGATCTTAATTCCCAAGCAAGCCTATATTGTATAAAAGTGGACTTAAGGCTGTGCTGGCTGGGGGTGATGTGTGTTGTAGTCCAACACATTTGGAGGGTGCTAGGTTGGGGAAGGCTGGTATAAAGCTTTAAAGGCTAGAACCAACACTTTGAACTGGTCCTGGAAGCAAATAGGAAGCCAATGGAGCTCAAATAAGATTAGCGTTTCATGCTTTGATACGTGTGACTGGATAGAAAACTGACTGGTACATTTTGGACCAATTGAAGTTTCCAGACTGTCTTCAAAGGCAGACCCACACAGAGTGTGTTACAATAATCCAGTCTGGAAGTAACTAGCATAAATGACTGAAACCAAGTTGGTCTTCTCTAGGAAAGCAATAAAATAGCTTCATATAATGTCTGCAGCCACTGAATATACAAGGTTACTGAGCCATCATTGTCCAAGGCCTGGTGAAAAGTGAGAAGTTATCCATTGCCCTCAGAAAGCTTAGAGAATAACAGGTATTGAATGTGCATCTTGCGGACCTCCAGAACAGCATGCCCAAAACAGGCTCCAGAGCTCCATAAAACATCTTCATTGTATCCCATCAAATATACAACCTTTATGCCAGCTCTCATCATTAATTTGATACATACCGGATCAAAACTACAGTAGAGACAGCAATTTTTTGCCAGTGAAAAAGCTTTTTACACTTGCTAGCTTTAAATTCCTTTCGAAATGAGAGGTGACGCAAGAGGGCACAAGATGCCACAGCTAGGATTAATCCTAATCTTTTAAGGATGTACTTAAAATGCTGGTGCCCCAGGGATACCACGAGCTGAAAAGGAGCCATTTTGCAACCCAGTGAACGCTATGCATAATGCAAAGGCTTCCTTCAAAAAACATTTTATTTGTAAAGTTATTTTAAACCATTTTTCACATACAGTTTTTAAATAGAAAACATAGCATAGCATAAATGTGGAGGGTATCAAAAACAAAATAATGAAACCATACATATAAACAAAATAGAAGAAAGAAACAAAATCTATGGCACAGACAATAAAACCAGTGTCATACATGGAAATAAAGCAAGCTACAGACCAATGATAAATAAGGCACAGCCTGATAAACACTCTTGATTCTGAAAGTAAACTACAACAATAAGTCAAGGGCTGAAATTAAACATATGGCTTTAATATACGTATATAATGTTATAATTTGGGGGCTTTGCTGTTGATCTATCAAGATCTCTGGCATACTCAATGAATGAAAGGAAGAAAGGTCTCTGCTTTAGCTCTGCACATGTTGAATTTAATTTGAGCTTTCTTAAGGACCACCACTGGAAAAGACGCTGATGCTGGGAAAGATTGAAGGCAAAAGGAGAAGGGGACGGCAGAGGATGAGATGGCTAGATAGCATCACCGATGCAATGAATATGAACTTGAGCACACTCCGGGAAAGCGGAGGACAGGAAGGCCTGGCGTGCTATGGTCCATGGGCCGGGGTCACGAAGCATCGGACATGACTTAACAACTGAACAACAACAACAACAAGGACCACCAGATCTTTCAGCTCTCAGCAATATGCACTATAATGGATCCATTCCTAGCCTGCTTCTGGGTCTATCCCAGCAAGTATACAATACTGTTTGCTTCAAGCTAACTCTAGCCCCAAGCAAAACCAGTAAGTATAAAGGACATGATTTCTCATGACAGTACTGTCAGACCTAAGGCAAAGGAAGCAAACATCCCAATGTTTTATTTTCAATACAGTGTATTATAGTAGGTAAGTAAGAGCAGCATGCTAGACATGTGAAAGCCTTCAGAAAAAAACAGAAAAGGGGGGGAGGACCAGAAAAAATAGGAAAAAATGTAATGATTTCTTTGGAAAATTCAGGGGAAAATGTTTTTCCCCAATTTTTTTCCAAGCTTTCACATCTCTAGCAGCATCATGACATTAAGCTTTCATGCACAGTAGTGTAGTGGTAAATTTTGCAGTGCAGACACTCATCATGACAGTCCCTATAGCCACACCTGCAACGAGCATTCAAAAATGCGGGCAGCTGTGTTGATCTATATCAATAAGCCACTTCTAGCTGTTTTCACCTCTACCAGGAGCAGGTCTTTTGGAAAGCTAATGGGTCTTAATTGCCGATTCAAGACCAAACCACCCCAAAACAGTGTGCATTACAACCGGGAATAATGCATTGTGGCTGGGAAAATTTATTCTGCTTCCAATGCTGTGCTAAGTTCAGAGGGAACAAGGAAGTCGGAGCGGGATGATGTCACAGTCCCTGATAATAATAAAAAAGTGCCAGTGCTGCTTCTCTGTGAGCCCACTACACCACTGCTCTTGCAGTGAAACATCATGAACTGATGTATCCCATTTGCTGTTCCCTATGCCAGCCTGCTCCAGTGTGTAGATCTTGTGCGTTAGGCAAAGTGCAGCCCTGAGCCTCGGGTTCTTCCCACACTGTACATCAGAATTAGTACTTAATGGGGCCTGCACCCATGTATGGCAATGTGAGGAGCCCCACTCATCTATGAATAGGTGGTAGAGGAATCACACATTTTGCACTGGAGAATGTATGCATAGTAGGAGAGGGCAAGTGAGCCTGAAGCTCACTCCGGCAATCCACAGTGCATACAACCTTCACAACCAAAGCTGGGTGATGTGAGCCAGCCCTTAGATGTCAAAAAGCAATTGCTCCTCCATTCCATCCCCGCAGAGGAGTGACAGGCTAGTTGTTAAGGCTGCAGATGTCAACAAAATATTTTCTGCCCCCCAGTCAAGCCCAGCTTATTATAGAGGAGGAGCCTGCATGTATGCTGCTAGGTGTTGTGTCAGCCTGATGTTAAACAGCAGGGATGGGCAACCCGCGGCTCATGGGCCACATGCGGCCATTCCTGGTCTTAAGCATGGCCTCTGCCATCCCCTGCTGTCCACTACCTTTGCCAAATGTGCTGTGGCAGTAGCACAGCAATTGGCAGTTTGCCGCCAAGTTACTGCAATGGTGGTCTAAAAAGGCCAAATTTAGCTTTAAAGCCTTGATCATGGTTTGCACCCAATTAGAAGGAGAATTTAGACTCCCCTTTCACCCACCATTAGGCCCATAAGCATTATAGCTGCTCTTACACCCTCTCCAACTTAACTTTCATTATTAGCCCTGTTGCCATGAAACCCAGGAGATGACCATTCTTTTGATGATGATGCCACTGAAATTTGGCACTGAGGGTGTGGACCCTGGGGGCTCCAGGGGGGTTGAATTTGGTCCGCAGAGCCCCTAAAATTGCCCACCCCTGCTATACAGAGTTAGGTGGGTCTAAGACAGTTAAAATCAGGCCGTAAACATTATGTAGGACACTCGTAGGAATGAGAACCAGTCACTGGGAATATGCCTATTTCCACAGTGGAGGTGGGGGGAAGGTCATATACAGCTTTTTGATAGGCAGCTTTTTGATAAGCAGCGGAACAGCAGCAGAAGGGTAAAATGTTTTTTAAACCTTTCTTTTCCCCCTCCCCTTGCCATGACCCCAATTCTCACCAGACCCTCCTGCAGCTGTTATTTCATTATTGCTTTATTTTATTTTATTTTTAACAGAACTATGCAACACCAAACTACATGTTTAACATAATAGATCATTAGCCCTAATATGTTCACAGCTGTCAGCACCAATTAATAATCTGACTACCACGTTATGCAGCAGTTGACATTTCCAGATGGTTTTCAGAGGCAGCCATGGACTCTGTAGCTGGATCATCTTTCTCCATAATGAAGTAAGAAGGTACAATTCACGCAAAAACTAAAACAAAAAAATAGTGATTAGTACTAGCCCGCTGCTAATCAGGACAAGACATGTGGGTGCAGCACTGCCAGCTTTTGATTTCAAAAGTAGTAGACTCCCAGGACAATGCCAGAGGTCATCTAGGAATATTGGAAGCTGTCTTATACCAGCTCAGACTATTGGTCCAATAGCCCAGTATGGTCTCCTCTCACTAGGGGTGTCTATCGCTGGGAAAGCTGGTTCTGTTTCAGCTCGATGGAGTTCCATGGTGTTAATGACTTGTGCTTTGTATCCACAAGCCAAGCTGCAGGCTGTCTCCAAATTCCAGGAACTTGTTTGCGCATTTTGGGGGGAAGGTTCTGCAATTTGCGCAAATTTCTAAGCAATTTGGAGCAAACTTGACTGCGACGTACACAAATTCAGCCATAATTTGTGCAAATTCAGCCATAATGGTTCAGAAATTTGCACGAATTGCAGAACCTTCAAAAATGCACAAAATTCCTGGAAAATCCACTGACCCCACCTGCTGCAGATGGAGCCAGGTGTCACAGTGGGAACCAAAATAAAGCCCAAGGGACCGAGCCTAGTAAAATGCAAACTCCACCCCTCAAACAGATTCCTCTGATATCCGCAACTCTGAATGGCTGCAGTTCTCAGGCAGGAAATGCAAGGGGCTGAACCTGCGGCCTTCTTCATTCAAAGTTTGTGCACCACCACTCTGCTACAGGTCCTTGCAATCCAGGATAGGTGCAGCCAGGATGGAGAGTGGTGGGGGCAGAGGGGCTGAGCTAGGATGAAATCCAGCGGGTCTAGGACAGAACCAGAGCAAACTCCAGCAGGTCCTGGATGCAGCAGAAAATAGGACCCGGCGGCAAATCTGGAATTTACTGGCTTTTCAAATCGCAATACTGGATTACCTTACAAAACAATTTTACAGTGATTGGTTGGCATGACATGAGGAGCGCACTACACAAGCTGTGCACTTCATCATCAGATATACATCACACTAAAACCAGCTGGGGTAGACACTCTTATTCTAACCACATTTCCAAAGTCTCAGTGGTGGCTCGTCAGTACTTTGTCATTCTCAGCAGGCCAGGCCAGAGTTGACAATGAGTTTCCCCTCTGCCTCCAGAGCATAACTGCTGAAGCAGGATTGCTCTGGGGCACAGGGACACCGCTGTGGATGGTAAACGAGATCCAAATGGAAGATATTAATCTCTCTGGTTGCCACATGGCAGCCTTAACCAACACTTAAAAGAAGCCAGATGAAAAGAAAAATTAAAATCAAGGATGAGAGAACCTGAAAGCAACGGATGGTGCGAGCGTTCCATGCCCTACGTAAGACGTTTCCTACAGCAGCCTGCCTGGAGCTTGTTAGCTAAACTGCTATAAACACAAATGCAATCAAGTCAAAACCAGAGGGAAGATAATTCCTTTTAATTGTTAACAGCTTGGTTCTGACAGATAGAGGGGAGAAAGCCGGAGGCACTGAGAAACCTTTATTCCCTCTTGGGCCTTGCAAAGTTACAGTGGAACATCTTCTCTGTTTACCTTTTTCCTCCTGGCTCCCCAGCGGTCACACTAAAAACAGCTTGTGATTTATGTAGAGAGAGGAGAGATGAAGATAACAGAGAGAGGAGAGAGGGCCCCGGCCTGGAATTATTGATGAGATGGGAATAGAAATTTAATAAATTGTAAATTAGCCAGCAATATGCTTCCAACCATTCAAAGTTCCTTAGAATTTGCAGTAATGCTAACTCAGGACCAAAAGATATTACTTAAACTCCCAATCTAGCAGCTACATCTTTACTGTAGTGTAGAGTAGGCACAGGGAGCCTAATCCATACCTTCAAAGCCCTCCTACCACACACCCCACACACACACTAGGGTCCCAATCCAGATCACCTCCCTGTGCCTACTCTTAAGTAAAAATGTGGGGAAATGTAGCTGTTAGATATGGATTTAAAATAACGCAAGTTTTGGCCCTCAGTGTCTGTTAAATTTAAAAAAACTTCTCTCAGTCAAGGAAGTTACAGGTTACACCTCTCTAACTGTGCTCAGGGTAATGCAAAGGCCACTGTTAGTCTAACTTAAGCCCCATTCATTTCAGTCAGTCTTCTCTAAGTAGGAATAACATTGGATTCAACCCACTGAATACAACCTTTGGGTTTGCAGCCCAAAGGAAACCTGAAATATCAGGTCTCATAGCATCAGTTAAGATTCTAGAAATGAAAAAAAGAAAACTCTTACCCCCCAAGAGGATTGTTACATGGCCCTCCCTTCAACATTAATAATTAGCTCCAAAGGCCTCCTGTACTACACTCTTGTACACTTCATGGTTCACTCCCCTACAGCTTCATGAAGCTCACTGGGTGACTTTGGCCCACTCAATGCCTCTTGGCCTAACCTACCTCACAGGGTTGTTGTGAGGCTAAAATGGAGAGGAGGCATGTCATGTACGCCACCTTGGGCTCCTTGGAGGAAAGGCAGGATATAAATGTAACAAATAAATAATACATAAATAATAAATATTAGGAGTAGGAGTGGTCATTTTGCTTCTCAATGAAATAACACTGTGCTAGTCAGCATTCTCCAGAGGAGCTTATGTCTCCAGCTGAAACTGTCCATCACTCCCTTGGGAGTCAATTTCACACTGAAGACCTTTGCCTTAACTAAGCTCATTTCAGAGCTCCTCAGTTCAGGAGTTTGTGGAGAAGGTGGATGAGCAAGGCACCATAACATTTGCAAGAGACTGTTTACAGACGGACTCAGGACAATTACTAGTCTATGGCTCCCTTATATGTGAGGTGATACCAGAAGATGTTGTGATGGCCACCAACTTGGAGAACTTTAAAACCACATTAGACAAATTCATGGAGGATATGGCGATTGGTCCTGATGGCTGTGTATGGCGATTGGTCCTGATGGCTGTGTATGGCGATTGGTCCTGATGGCTGTGTATGGCGATTGGTCATGATGGCTGTGTATTACCTCTTGTGTCAGAGGCAGTATGCCTATGTACAGCAGTTGCTGAGGAACATCAGCAGGAGGGTGCTATTGCACTCTTGTTCTGCTTGTGGGTTTCCCATTGGGGCATCTGGTTGACCACCATGCAAACAGAATGGTGGGATAGGCATTTGGTCTGATTCAGCATATGTTCTTATGTAATGAGGTTAATTTTGAATTTTTGAGATTGGAAACAACCTGGGTAGCCCAATGTAATGGACTGACAGGCTTTAAAAGTCATGGTTTATGTATGTTCAGATGGACTGCATCTGCCTTCTCTTTCCTACTATCTTAAGTGGATGGAGATGGCTGGTGCTGCCAATTGTCCGCACAATTCTCTGCTAGCAGGGGATATACAGAACTTTCTTTCTGACAAAAAGCCGCACCATCCTCTATGTAGCCTAAGGTGATTGCAGTCATTCACTGCTATCATCTTTGACAGCAATGAATACAGGTGACTTCTCTTCAGCTCTGACTAGTCCTTGTTGTTGCCCTAGAATCAATGGATTGTTAAAACTGTGCTGTTCTGCACAATTTTGCTTCATCTGCATCTGAAGGCCCCTAAAGACCTGAAACTTTCATAGTAGTGCTGCAGAATCTTGGAAAAGAGTCAGATGAAGTTGTGGTATTAACATGGAGTCAACAGGTTGTGTTGAGAAAGAAGATAAGAAAGAAATACTTAATTGGTGGGTGCAATGGATAACCCTTAGGGCACCTGCATTGAAACACAATACCAAGATGTATCTCAGAGTGTGGGCAAACTGCCCACTGGTTCTCCAAAATCATTCATGCCCCTGGAACAATTCCAGTAATTTTAAAACAGAGATTGAAGGAGGAACTTGTGCATTTGGCATCCTTAAAAAGGTAGAAGAACTAGGGATGGCAGAGAATTCCGCCATGGGTTCCAGTGAGGCTGGATTCTTTAGAACCCGCCCCCCCGGAATCCGTGGCAGAACGGCCTCCTGTCCCCCTGGCCCCCCCGCGGAATCCCCCGGGATGGAACTTACCTGGGGCAGATGCAGCGGATTCGGCAGCGGTTCCAGCGGCGGCGGCTGGTCTCCTGCCGGCCACAGCTGGGCTGCTGCGGCCGTCATTGCCGTCCTTGAAGCTGTGATAGGCTACGTAAGAATTTATGTAGCCTATCACAGCTAACCCCCCCCAAAAAAACCCAGCATATGCAAATAGCGGCGGCTACAGCGGCTGCCATTTGCGTTCCCTATTTTTCACCGTTCTAGCCTACGTAAATATTTACGTAGGCAATTACGGTGAAAAAAAAGGGAGCTGCAAAGACCACAGTTGGTGCTATTTGCGGGGGGGGGGGGGTTGCCATTTTATCCTACGTAAATATTTACATAGGCTTTTACCGTGAAAAAAAAGAAATGCAAATAGCGCCCACTACGCTATTTGTGGTTCCCTTTTTTTCGCCGTAATTGCCTACATAAATATTCACGTAGGCTAGAACGGCGAAAAATAGGGAATGCAAATGGCGGCCGCCATAGCCATTTGCGTACGCCGTTTTTTGTTTTGTTTTGTTTTTTGCCCAGCCATCATAGGCTACGTAAAGACTTACGTAGCCTATCACAGCTGCCTGGCTGGACGCAAATGGACACGGCCGGAAAACTGGCTGCGGACAGCCCTGGCCAGCTGCTCCGCAGAGCCGCCGCGGAGCAGAGCCGGCCAGGCAGGATTCCGGGGAGGAGGACCAGATCGCCTCCCCCCCATCGAGAATTCCAGGGGGAGGGATGGAGCGCCTCCCCCCCCACACCATGAACACAATCCACGAAAAGTTAAGTGACTTTCTTACATCCCTAAGAGGAACCTACATAAAGAAAGCGCTTATCATTAATACTAGGAGAGAGACTTTAGGCTACACATAAGCCCTCTTTAGCCATTTTTTGTCCAGTGCTGAATAAAAGCATGTGGGGAGGAATGCTCCAGCAGTGCCCCCCTCCTCACGCATTCCTGTCACCCTGTACTTGTGGAGAGCAACAGTCTGAACAAGAGAGCCTCCTGTATCTGTGGAGGCTGTACACACAATCCAGGATCCTGATTTTCCAAACCTAAAGCTGACTAAGCAGAAAAGGAAATTTAGAGTCCATAAAATTAGACAGTTAGGTAAAATGCTAGCTAAAAATGGTGTATTGATAAATGCCAGCACTATGCAGGCCCTCTCAAATATGGCACCATTAAAAGATGAGGGAACCCAAACGTTTTTAGGAATGGTGAACGGTGACAAAATCCATATTGAACTTACAAGCCTAGCTGAAAAACAATGCACAATGGGCAATGGATGCAAATTTGGACAAGAACTCTGAAAAACCAATGCAATTAATCCAAACTGCTCCAGTACTAAAACATTTTGATGATAAAAGAGAAATGAAATCGCCAGCTGATGCAACAAAGAAGGGCACTGGAACAAGAATACTATGATTCTTGGAGACCAGTAGCATACAATTTTAGATCCCTCACAGAAAAAGAGTGCCAGTATGCACAGACAGAAAAGGTAGCTTTGACCTCAGTATATGGCTTTTAAATGTTTCAAACATTCATCTATGAAAGGATAAGCATTGTAGGAACTTATCACAAGCCTGTAGTATCGACTGCTAAGAAAGGACTGACAGATGTCCATCCCAGGCTGCAGAGACTCAGTTTCTAGTTTCAGTAGGGATGTCAGAGAATTCTGCCACTGATCTCGGTGAGGCTGAATACCAGTGCATTCGGCCCCCCGAACTCCATGGCAGAACGGCCTGCCACCCCCCCGCCCCCCGCGGATCCCCCCCGGGATGAGACTTACCTGGGGCGGATGTTCCGACCGGCTGCCACCACCGCCGCCACCATTTGCAGTCTCCCCCCCCCCATTCGTGATAGGCTACGTAAGCCTATGTTTACGTAGCCTATCATGTCTGGGTTAAAAAACACAAAACACATGTACGCAAATGGCGGAGCGGAGCCGGCCGGCCAGCCAGGATTCCGGGGGGAGGGACAGAGTGCCTCCCCCCCCAGCGGAACCCGGCGGAGCCTGGTAAGGGGGGTTTCATACATCCCTAAGTTTCAGATACAGGAGTTAACTGCTGAGTATAAGCCAAGAAAAATCTGGAAGCTGTAGATGCATTTTGCAGGGCATTTCACAGCACTGTCAAAAAACGATCACAGAATCATAGAATCAAAGAATAGTAGGGTTGGAAGGGGCCTACAGGACAATTGAGTCCAACCCCCTGCTCAATGTAGGAATCCAAGTCAGAGTAGGGATGTCAGAGAATTTCGCCACAAATCTCGGTGGCGAAACGGTCTGCCCCCTGCCCCCCCCCCCGGGACGGCACTTACCTTCAGCGAATCTTCCTGGCGCTGGCGGCTCCGGCAGCGGTCTGGCGGCTCCGGCAGCGGTCTGGCGGCGGCGGCCGCCGGTCTTCCGACCGGTGGTCACCGCCGCCCTTTCCAGATAAAAAAACAAAAAAACAAAAAAAGTGATAGGCTACATAAAGATTTACGTAGCCTATCACAGCTAGATTTTTTTTAAAAAAAAACGTGATAGGCTATGTAAATGTTTACGTAGCCTATCACGGCTGATTTAAAAGGGAAAAAAAACACGAGTACGCAAATGGTAGCGCCCATGGGCGCCGCCATTTGCGTTCCTTATTTTGGCACGTCTTAGTCTACGTAAACATTTACGTAGACTAAGACGGCGAAAATAAGGGGAACACAAATAGCATAGACGCTACGCTATTTGCGTTCCCCTTATTTTCGCCGTCTTAGTCTACGTAAATGTTTACATAGACTAAGACATGCCAAAATAAGGAACACAAATGGCGGCGCCCATGGGTGCCGTCGTTTGCGTACGCTAGGGTTGGCGGAGAATTTCTCCCCGAAACTTCGGGGGGCCGAGCGCCAACGTGTTCGGCCCCCTGAACAAGTTTCGGGGAGAAATTCTCTGAAACTCCCCCCCGCACCCCGCACCCCCCCTCCCGGGACGGGACTTACCTTCACCGAATGTCCCTCCCGGTGGCTGGTCCGGCCAGCGGTTCGGCGGGTGTTCGAGCGAAGCGGGAGCAGCAGCCGGTCTTTCGACTGGCTGCCGCCGCCGCCATTGCAATGAAAGAAAAAAAAAACACCCCCTGATAGGCTACGTGACAATTCACATAGCCTATCACGGCTAGATTTGCAAAGTCAGCCGTGATAGGCTACGTCAATCGTCACGTAGCCTATCACGGGTGACTTTAAAAAAAAAAGTGTGTACGGATAATGGCGGCCCCCATAGGGAGCCGCCATTCCCGTTCCTTATTTGGTCGCTGTAGTCTACGTAAAGATTTACGTAGACTACGGCGAAAATAAGGGCAACGCTATTTGCGTTGCCCTTATTTTCGCCGTAGTCTACGTAAACATTTACGTAGACTACAGCGACTAAATAAGGAACGCGAATGGCGGCTCCCTATGGGGGCCGCCATTAGCGTACGCGCTTTTTTTTTTTTTAAAGTCACCCGTGATAGGCTACGTGACCATTAACGTAGCCTATCACAGCTGACTTTGCAGATCTAGCCGTGATAGGCTACGTGAATCATCACGTAGCCTATCGGGGGCGTTTTTTGTTTTTTTTTAACTTTCGCGTTCGCGGCCGGGCGAGGCGGGAAGCCTCCTCCCCGGCCTGAATTTCGGCCGGGGCGAGGCGGGAAGCCTCCCCCCCCGTCCTGAACTTCGCGGGGGGACCAGCGAAGCGCCTCCCCCCCACCGCGAACGTCCTTCGCGGACAGGTAAGTGACTTTCGTCCACCCCTAGCGTACGCGCGTTGTTATTCTTTTTCTTTTTAATCAGCTGTGATAGGCTACGTAAACATTTATGTAGTCTATCATGGCTGACTGCAGGGACGCAAATGGCGGCAGCTACAGCCGCCGCCATTTGCGGAGCCAGCCGGTCAGGATTCGGGGGGGAGGGACGGAGCGCCTCCCCCCTGGCCAGAATTTCAGGGGGGAGGGATGGAGTGCCTCCCCCCCAGCCAGAATTTCGGGGGGAGGGACGGAGCGCCTCCCCCCCACCGCGAATGTCACCCTTCGAAAAGGTAAGTGCCTTTCGTACATCCCTAAGTCAGAGCATCCCTGACAGATGGCTCCCCAGACTCATCTTGAATGCCTCCAGTGTGGGAGAACCCACCACCACCCTAGGTCATTGGTTCCATTGTCATCTTGCTCTAACAGTCAGGAACTTTTTCCTGATGTTCAGCCGGAATCTGGCTTCCTGGAACTTCAGCCGATTATTCTGTGTCCTGCACTCTGACATGATCGAGAAGAGATCCTGGCCTTCCTCTCTCTGACAACCTTTCAAGTACTTGAAGAGCGCTATCATATCTCCCCTCAGTCTTCTCTTCTCAAGGCTAAACATGCCCAGTTCTTTCAGTCTCTCTTCATAGGGCTTTGTTTCCAGTCCCCCAATCATCTTGGTTGCCCTCCTCTGAACTCTCTCCAGTTTGTCTGCATCCTTCTTAAAGTGTGGTGCCCAGAATTGGACACAATACTCCAGATGAGGCCTAACCAGTGCTGAGTAGAAGGGAACTAGTACTTCCCAGGATTTGGAAGCTATGCTTCTATTAATGCAGCCCAAAAGAGCATTGGCCTTTTTTGCAGCCACATCACATTGTTGGCTCATATTCAGCTTGTGATTGACAACAATTCCAAGATCTTTCTCGCTTGTAGTATTGTTGAGCCAAGTATCCCCCATCTTGTAACTGTAAATTTGGTTTCTTTTTCCTAGGTGCAGAACTTGGCATTTATCCCTATTCAATGTCAATCTGTTGTTTTCTGCCCAGCGCTCCAGTCTATCAAGATCATTTTGAATTTTGTTTCTGTCTTCCAAAGTATTATTTATCCTGCCCAATTTTGTGTCATCTGCAAATTTGATCAGCATTCCCTGCATCGCCTCCTCTAAGTCATTAATCAAAATGTTGAAGAGCACTGGGCCCAGGACTGAGCCCTGCGGTACCCCACTCGTTACCTCTCCCCAGTTTGAGAAGGTCCCATTGATAAGCACTCTTTGAGTCCGATTCTGTAGCCAACTGTGGATCCACCAGATGGTTGTTTTATCTAGCCCACTTTGAGCTAGGGATAGGAGAGAATTCCGCCACGAATCTCGGGGAGGCCAAATGCCAGTGCATTCGGCCCCCCGAAATCTGTGGTGAAACAGCCTGCCACCCCTCCCCCGTGGATCCCCCCGGGACGAGACTTACCTGGGGCGGATCTTCCCCCCACGGATCCCCCCGGGACGAGACATACCTGCCGCCGCTGCCACTTGCAGTTTGTTTGGTTTTTTTACACAGACATGATAGGCTACATGAATTATTTACGTAGAATTATAGGTGATAGGCTAGGTGATTATTTACGTAGAATAAGACGGCCCAAAAGAAGGAACGCAAGTGGCGGCGGCCATAGCCGCTGCCATTTGCGTATGCTTTTTTTTTTTTAACCCAGTCGTTTTAGGCTACGTAAGTTTTCACGTAGACCAAAAAGTCTGGGAAAAGAAAAAAAAAAGCGCACGCAAATGGCGGCAGCTACGGCCGGCCGCCGCCATTTGCGTAAACCATTTTTTTTTTTTACCCGGATGTTTTAGGCTACGTGAAAACTTACGTAGCCTAAAACGACTGGGTAAAACAAAAACAAAAAAGTGTAAGCAAATGGCAGCAGCTATGGCCACCGCCATTTGCGTTCCTTCTTTTGGGCCGTCTTATTCTACATAAATAATTACGTAGACTAAGAAGGCGAAAATGAGGGGAACGCAAATAGCGTCTGCTATGCGATTTGCGTTCCCCTTATTTTCGCCATCATAGTCTACGTAAATATTTACGTAGATTAAGACAGCCAAAAAGAAGGAACACAAATGGCGGCAGCCATAGCCGCCGCCATTTGCGTACGTGGGTTTTTGTTTTTTTGTTTTGGGGGGTTTTTTTACCCAGAGCCCTCTGTGGCTGGAAATCCAGCTGCGGATGGGTCTGGCCTGGCTGGGCCTGGCCAGCTGCTCCGCAGAGCTTCCGCAGAGCACAGCCGGCCACGGAGGATTCTGGGGGGAAGGAACGGAGCACCTCCCCTCCCTGCCAGGATTCCCACCATCAGCATAATCTGTGAAAGGTAAGTGATTTTCGTACATCCCTACTTTGAGCTAGTTTGCTCATCAGGATATCATGGGGCACTTTGTCGAAAGTTTTGCTGAAGTCGAGGTTAGGGTTGGCGGAGAATTTCTCCCCGAAACTTCGGGGGGCCGAGCGCCAACGTGTTCGGCCCCCCGAACAAGTTTCGGGGAGAAATTCTCCGCACCCCCCCGCCCCCCGCACACACACCCCGGGACGGGACTTACCTTCACCGAATGTCCCTCCCGGTGGCTGGTCCGGCCAGCGGTTCGGCAGGTGTTCGAGCAAGGCGGGAGCGGCAGCCAGTCTTTTGACCGGCTGCCGCCGCCGCCATTGCAATGAAAGAAAGAAAAAAACGCCCCGATAGGCTACGTGACGATTCACGTAGCCTATCACGGCTAGATTTGCAAAGTCAGCTGTGATAGGCTACGTCAATCGTCACGTAGCCTATCACGGGTGACTTAAAAAAAAAAAAAAGTGTGTATGGATAATGGCAGCCCCCATAGGGAGCCGCCATTCCCGTTCCTTATTTGTCGCTGTAGTCTACGTAAAGATTTACGTAGACTACGGCGAAAATAAGGGCAACGCTATTTGCGTTGCCCTTATTTTCGCCGTAGTCTACGTAAACATTTACGTAGACTACAGCGACTAAATAAGGAACGCGAATGGCGGCTCCCTATGGGGGCCGCCATTAGCGTACGTGCTTTTTTTTTTTTTTAAGTCACCCGTGATAGGCTATGTGACGATTGACGTAGCCTATCACGGCTGACTTTGCAGATCTAGCCGTGATAGGCTACGTGAATCGTCACGTAGCCAATCAGGGGGCGTTTTTTGTTTTTTTTTTAACTTCCGCGTTCGCGGCCGGGCGAGGCGGGAAGCCTCCTCCCCGGCCTGAATTTCAGCCGGGGCGAGGCGGAAAGCCTCCCCCCCGGCCTGAATTTCGGCCGGGGCGAGGCGGGAAGCCTCCCCCCCGGCCTGAACTTCGCGGGGGGACCAGCGAAGCGCCTCCCCCCCACCACGAACGTCCTTTGAGGACAGGTAAGTGACTTTCGTCCACCCCTAGTTCAGGGAGACTTACTCCCTGTGCATCACATTAAGTAAAGGAATGACAATCAAACCACTATTCTCAGAGGCTAGAAAAGGGACCAACTGTCCCTAGATCTCATCTATAGAATGCAGCAACTCTAGATGATATTAGCCAACCCATATACAAGTAACAACACCATACTCCACAACATATAAATTTTGCACTTCAACCAGATCATTATTAGAACAAAAACCCTTCCCGCTTAATTCTTACCTTCTAGATCTGCTAGTTTCCCAAAACAGCACACCAGTCTGTTACTTTGGCTTGCCCTCTCCTAGCTTGCTAGGTCTAAACAGGATCACACATGCCTGGCTCTCTCAGAACTAGGCATGCTGTTGCAGTGCACTTGTTTTCTGCTTTCGGAACATTGTAGTCTGGATTATGCAGGTTGATCTACAGAGGGCTGATATATGCATGTTCCCATCCAACCTTATGGTTATGTGATAAGATAAGGCTTGCCAGGCATATGGCATTTAGGATAGCAGAGCATATGGAGAACCCATTAACAAGTACAGATCTACATAAAATGATTACTCATTGTTCTGTCTCTTGAGGTTTCGTTCCCAGGATTCTGTGACAAGAACTGGACCAAAACCTACCAAGTAATTTAATGAATACTGTCCACTGTTAGCAAACATCCACCTCTTTCAAGCATGAGTAAGAAGCAGCAATGCTTCTAAACATCATGCTAAATGCCCTGTTCTGGAATGTCTTATGGCCTAGGGGGAGACCTGGCTCAGCAACAATACACATGAAAAGGATCTAGGTGTCTTCACGGCTCACAAGCTGAGCAGGAGCTAGTAGTGTGGAGGAGTGCTTTAAAAGCAAATGAAATCCTCAGCTGCATTAACAGAAGCATAGGGTAGGATCCAATGGTGCCCTACCGCTGGCGGCCAGCACCACCAGTTCCTGGTGCTGTGCATGGTCTCTACCACCAGCAGCGGTGGTGATGCAGCGCTTCCAGGACCAAGCTTCCAAACAACTGGAAGAGCAAGTTTCGGGAAGACGCGACCAGCCCCTTTCAGAAACTTGCCCCTGACAGCGCTACATCGCCACCGCCGGCAGTAGGGGCCACATGCACACCGGGAACTGGCGGTGCTAGCTGCCAGCGCTAGGGCATCATTGGATCCTACCCACTATGTCCAGATGTAAGAAGCCCTATTCAGGCATTCTTTTAAAGATGGCATGGGAAACCTCCAGCCAACAGGTTGGATACAGCCTTCGGTGGTTCCCCATGCAGCCCACCAGCCTCTCTCCCCAGGCCCAACACACCACCATGCAGATCAGCATGACCCTCATCAGACCTTTTTATTTTCCCAGGCATTTTAGCATTTTAGCTTTCTAGACTTTTAGCTTTGCTGTTTTAAATCTGTATTTTAAACTCCTGCGCTACTGCTACGTTTTATTGTGGTTATATTGTTATATTGTGGTTTTAATGTTCTATATATTTTACACTGTTTTATTGTGTGCTGTTTGGTTTTAATTTTTGTGAACCACCCAGAGAGCTTCAGCTATTGGGCAGTATATAAATGAAATAAATAAATAAAATCAGCTGGTCTACATGAAACAGCTGATGAAGTGGCTGCAAGGGATGTGTGTCTCTGGCCCAGTTCACACGTAATGAGAAGCCACCTTGCCGGGCTTTTCATCACAGCAGTGGCCGCTATTTTGAATATTCAAGTCGTGGCAGGGCACACTGTACCTTGTCGTCGTTACACGTGAACCCATCAAGAGTGGGTTGCTGGAGTCCTAGACAAGCCACCTGCAACTCTAAAACTGCCCATGGGTTCTAGGTGCTGCTGCCAGACTGTTGATTGGGGCTGGCTACAGGGAGCATACAACTCCAATATTAAAACAGTTTCACTGGCTCCCAGTCTTTTTCCAGGCACAATTCAAAGTGCTGGTCATGACCTGTAAAGCCCTATATGGCTCGGGTCCATGTTATCTGAAAGACTGTATTCTCTCGTATGAGCCTACTCATGCCCTGAGATCTTCAGGGGAGGCACTTCTCACGATCCCGCCACCATCACAGGCTCGCGTGGTAGGAATGCAGGAGAGGGCCTTCTCAGTGGCTGCCCCAAGGCTCTGGAACTCCCTTCTCAGGGAGGCAAGAGTGGCACCCTTCTTGGTATGTTTTCACAGGCAGGCAAAAACGTTTTTCTTCCATCAGGCCTTTGAGGATAGATACTGTGGACCTGTGAGAATATGATGGATGGATACTACTGTTTATATTGTTGTTGGCTTTTTTAAATTCTAAAATTTTATAAAATTGTACTATTATTATTGATTTAATTATATTTTTAACTTTTGTATATTTCTATTTATATGTTTTAACTGTACAAGTTTTTAATAGCTGCCTTGAGTCCCAGTATTGGGGAAAAAGCGGGATATAAATACATATAGTCCCCTTCATGGATCACTGCCTTGTTGTGGCCAAGGGGCTTGCATAACTCAGTGAAGCCATAAGCTATGCCGTGCAGGGCCACCCAAGACAGACAGGTCATGGCAGAGAGTTCCAACAAAATGTGGTCCACTGGAGAAGGAAATGGCAACCCACTCCAGTATTCTTGCCAAGAAAACCCCATGGAACGTGTTGTTCAGTCGTTCAGTCGTGTCCGACTCTTCGTGACCCCATGGACCATAGCACGCCAGGCCTTCCTGTCCTGCGCTCTCTCCCGGAGCGTGCTCAAGTTCATATTCATTGCATCCGTGATGCTATCTAGCCATCTCATCCTCTGCCGTCCCCTTCTCCTTTTGCCTTCAGTCTTTCCCAGCATCAGGGTCTTTTCCAGGGAGTTTTCTCTTCGCATTAGGTGGCCAAAATACTGGAGCTTCAGCTTCATTATCTGTCCTTCCAATGAGCACTCAGGGTTGATTTCCTTTAGGATGGACTGATTTGACCTCCTTGCAGTCCAGGGCACTCGTAAGAATCTTCTCCAGCACCACAGTTCGAAAGCATCAATTCTTCGGCACTCAGCCTTCCTTATAGTCCAGCTCTCACAGCCATACATTACTACTGGGAAAACCATAGCTTTGATTAGACGGACCTTTGTCGGCAAGGTGATGTCTCTGCTTCTTACTATGCTGTCTAGGTTGGCCATAGCTTTCCTCCCAAGGAGCAAGCGTCTTTTAATTTCATGGCTACAGTCACCGTCTGCGGTGATCTTGGAGCCCAAGAAAGTAAAATCTGTCACTGCTGCCATTTCTTCCCCTTCTATATGCCAGGAAGTGATGGGGCCAGATGCCATGATCTTCGTTTTTTTAATGTTGAGTTTCAAACCAGCTTTTGCACTCTCCTCTTTCACCCTCAACAAGAGGCTCTTTAGAGCCTCTTCGCTTTCTGCCATTAGGGTGGTATCGTCTGCATATTGGAGGTTGTTGATAATTCTCCCAGCAATCTTAATTCCGACCTCTGATTCATCCAACCCGGCATTTCTCATGATGTACTCTGCATATAAGTTAAATAAGCAGGGTGACAATATGCAGCCTTGTCGTACTCCTTTCCCAATTTTGAACCAATCGGTTGTTCCATGTCTGGTTCTTACTGTTGCTTCTTGACCCTCGTACAGGTTTCTCAGGAGACAGGTAAGGTGGTCTGGTACTCCCATCACTTTCAGAATTTGCCACAGTTTGTTGTGATCCACACAATCAAAGGCTTTAGCGTAGTCAATGAAGCAGAAATAGACGTTTTTCTGGAATTCTCTTGCTTTCTCCATGATGCAGCGAATGTTGGCGATTTGATCTCTAGTTCCTCTGCCTCTTCGAAACCCAGCTTGTACTTCCGGTAGTTCTCGGTTCGCATACTGCTGAAGCCTAGCTTGTAGGATTTTGAGCATCACCTTGCTGGCATGTGAAATGAGCGCACTTGTACGGTAGTTTGAACACTCTTTGGCGTTGCCCTTCTTTGGAATTGGAATGTAAACTGACCTTTTCCAGTCTTGTGGCCACTGTTGAGTGTTCCAGATTTGTTGGCATATTGAATGCAGCACTTTAACAGCATCATCTTTTAAGATTTTAAATAGCTCGGCTGGAATACTGTCATCTCCGCTAGCTTTGTTGTTACTAATGCTTCCTAAGGCCCACTTGACTTCACTCTCGAGGATGTCCAGCTCAAGTTCAGTGACCGCACTATCATGGCTATCAGGGACATTCAGATCTTTCCTGTATAGTTCTTCTGTGTATTCTTGCCACCTCTTCTTAATCTCATCTGCTTCTGTTAGGTCCCTGCCTTCTTTGTCCTTTATCATGCCCGTCTTTGCACAAAACGTTCCCTTGAGATCTCCAATTTTCTTGAAGAGATCTCTTGTCTTTCCCATTCTGTTGTTTTCCTCGATTTCTTTGCATTGTTCATTTAAGAAGGCCTTCTTGTCTCTCCTTGCTATTCTCTGGAACTCTGCATTCAGTTGGGTATATCTTCCCCTTTCTCCCTTGCTTTTCGCTTCCCTTCTTTCCTCAGCTACTTGTAAAGCCTCATCAGACAGCCACTTGGCTTTCTTGCATTTCTTTTTCTTTGGGATGGATTTCGTTGCTGCCTCCTGAACAATGTTACAGACCTCCGTCCATAGTTCCTCAGGCACTCTGTCTATCAGGTCTAATCCCTGAAATCTATTCCTCACCTCCACTGTATATTCATCAGGGATATGATTTAGGTCATACCTGAACGGTTTAGTGGTTTTCCCGACGTTCTTCAATTTCAGCCGAAATTTTGCAAGAAGCAGCTCATGATCTGAGCCACAGTCAGCTCCAGGTCTTGTTTTTACTGACTGTATGGAGCTTCTCCATCTTTGGCTGCAAAGGACATAATCAATCCGATTTCGATATTGACCATCTGGTGACGTCCATGTGTAGAGTCGCCTCTGGTGCTGTTGGAAAAGAGTGTTTGCTATGATCAGCATGTTCTCTTGGCAAAACTCTATTAGCTTTTGTCCTGCTTCATTTTGTACACCAAGGCCATGCCTGCCTGTTATCCCGGTGATTTCTTGACTTCCTACTTTAGCATTCCAATCCCCTATGATGAAGAGGACATCTTTTTTTGGTGTTAGTTCTAGAAGGTGTTGTAGGTCTTCATAGAACCAATCAACCTCAGCTTCTTCGGCCTCAGTGGTTGGGGCATAGACTTGAATTACTGTGATGTTGAATGGTTTGCCTTGGATTCGTACTGAGATCATTCTATCATTTTTAAGATTGTACCCCAGTACTGCTTTTCCCACCCTTTTGTTGACTATGAGTGCTACTCCATTTCTTCTAAGGGATTCTTGCCCACAATAGTAGATATGATAGTCACCTGAATTAAATTCGCCCATGCCTGTCCATTTTAGTTCGCTGATTCCCAAGATGTCGATGTTCAATCTTGCCATCTCATGTTTGACCACCTCCAGCTTACCTTGATTCATTGATCTGACATTCCAGGTTCCTAAACAATATTGTTCTTTACAGCATCGGATTTTCTTTTCACCACCAGACACATCCACAGCTGAGTGTCCTTTCGGGTTTGGCCCAGCCGCTTCACTCTTTCTGGCGCTACTTGGAAATACCCTCTGCTCTTCCCCAGTAGTATATTGGACACCTTCCGACCTGAGGGGTTCATCTTCTGGATGAACGTATCATGGAACGTATCACAAGGCTAAAAGAGATGACGCCAGAAGATGAACCCCTCAGGTCGGAAGGTGTCCAATATACTACTGGGGAAGAGCAGAGGGTATTTCCAAGTAGCGCCAGAAAGAGTGAAGCGGCTGGGCCAAAACCGAAAGGACACTCAGCTGTGGATGTGTCTGGTGGTGAAAAGAAAATCCGATGCTGTAAAGAACAATATTGTTTAGGAACCTGGAATGTCAGATCAAGGTAAGCTAGAGGTGGTCAAACATGAGATGGCAAGATTGAACATCGACATCTTGGGAATCAGCGAACTAAAATGGACAGGCATGGGCGAATTTAATTCAGGTGACCATCATATCTACTACTGTGGGCAACAATCCCTTAGAAGAAATGGAGTAGCACTCATAGTCAACAAAAGGGTGGGAAAAGCAGTACCGGGGTACAATCTTAAAAATGATAGAATGATCTCAGTACGAATCCAAGGCAAACCATTCAACATCACAGTAATTCAAGTCTATGCCCCAACCACTGATGGCGAAGAAGCTGAGGTTGATCGGTTCTATGAAGACCTACAACACCTTCTAGAACTAACACCAAAAAAAGATGTCCTCTTCATCATAGGGGATTGGAATGCTGAAGTAGGAAGTCAAGAAATCACCGGGATAACAGGCAAGCATGGCCTTGGTGCACAAAATGAAGCAGGACAAAAGCTAATAGAGTTTTGCCTAGGGATGTACGAAAGTCACTTACCTTTTTGAAGCCTGGCTTCGCAGTGGGGGGGAGGCGCTTCGCTTTTCCCCCCGAAGTTCAGGCGAAGGGGGGGAGGCTTTCCGCCTCGCCCGGCCGAAATTCAGGCCGGGGGGGAGGCTTCCCGCCTCACCTGGCCGAAATTCAGGCCGGGGAGAAGCGCCCCGTCTCCCCGGCCGCGAATCAAAAAGTAAAAAAAAAAGACCCCGTGATAGGCTACGTGACGATTTACGTAGCCTATCACGGCTAGATTTCCAAAGTCAGCCGTGATAGGCTACGTAAATCGTCACGTAGCCTATCACGGGTGACTTTGGGGGGAAAAAAAAAGCGCGTACGCAAATGGCGGCGGCCCATGGGCGCCGCCATTTGCGTTCCTTATTTTGGCACGTCTAGTCTACGTAAAGATTTACATAGACTACGGCGAAAATAAGGGCAACGCAAATAGCCAGTGTGGTGTAGTGGCTAGAGTGCTGGACTGGGAGTTGGGATATCTGGGTTCTAGTCCCCACTTGGCCATGGAAGCTCACTGGGTGACTTTGGGCCAGTCACAGACTCTCAGCCCAACCCACCCCACAGGGTTGTTGTTGTGAGGATAAAATGGAGAGGAGGAGGAGGATGTACACTGCCTTGAGTTCCTTGGAGGAAAAAAGGCGGGATATAAATGTAATAATAAATAAATAAATTCTTAAAGTGATGGGAGTACCAGACCACCTTACCTGTCTCCTGAGAAACCTGTACCAGGGTCAAGAAGCAACAGTAAGAACCAGACATGGAACAACCGAGTGGTTCAAAATTGGGAAAGGAGTACGACAAGGCTGCATATTGTCACCCTGCTTATTTAACTTATATGCAGAGTACATCATGAGAAACACCGGGTTGGATGAATCACAGGTCAGAATTAAGATTGCCGGGAGAATTATCAACAACCTCCGATATGCAGACGATACCACCCTAATGGCAGAAAGCGAAGAGGATCTCAAGAGCCTCTTGTTGAGGGTGAAAGAGGAGAGTGCAAAAGCTGGTTTGAAACTCAACATTAAAAAACGAAGATCATGGCATCTGGCCCCATCACTTCCTGGCATATAGAAGGGGAAGAAATGGAAGCAGTGACAGATTTTACTTTCTTGGGCTCCAAGATCACCGCAGACGGTGACTGTAGCCATGAAATTAAAAGACGCTTGCTCCTTGGGAGGAAAGCTATGGCCAACCTAGACAGCATAGTAAGAAGCAGAGACATCACCTTGCCGACAAAGGTCCGTCTAATCAAAGCTATGGTTTTCCCAGTAGCAACGTATGGCTGTGAGAGCTGGACTATAAGGAAGGCTGAGTGCCGAAGAATTGATGCTTTTGAACTGTGGTGCTGGAGAAGACTCTTACGAGTCCCCTGGACTGCATGGAGGTCAAATCAGTCCATCCTAAAGGAAATCAACTCTGAGTGCTCATTGGAAGGACAGATACTGAAGCTGAAGCTCCAATATTTTGGCCACCTAATGCGAAGAGAAAACTCTCTGGAAAAGACCCTGATGCTGGGAAAGACAGAAGGCAAAAGGGGACAACAGAGGATGAGATGGCTAGATAGCATCACCGATGCAATGAATATGAACTTGAGCACACTCCGGGAGAGAGCGCAGGACAGGGAGGCCTGGCGTGCTATGGTCCATGGGGTCACGAAGAGTCGGACACGACTGAACGACTGAACAACAACAAAGAAATATAGTAGTAGTAGTAATAATTCCTCTTATGTGGTCATTGACCACTTTAAAGATGTCTCAGCTGCAGGCACTCTTGGATGAAAGAGATTATCTGGACCCATTCCAGTCTGGATTCAGGCCTGGTTTTGGGATGGAATTGGCCTTCATCACCCTGATGGATGGCCTTCTTTGGGACAGAGACAAGGGAGTGCGACCCTGTTACTTCTTCATGATGTCTCAGCGGCTTTTGATACTGTTGAGCACGGTATCCTCCTGGACCACCTTCATGAGTTGGGAGTTGGAGGCACTGTTCTATAGTGGTTCGACTCGTACTTGAAGGGTCAGTTCCAGAAAATAGCATTGGGTGACTGCACCTCAGCCCCATGGCAGATGAACTGTACCACAGGGTACCATTCTGTCCCCAATGTTATTTAATATCGATATGAAGCCATTGGGAGTGATCATCAGGAGATTTGGGGCAAGGTGTCACCAGTATGCTGATGACACCCAGCTCTATTTCTCTGTGACATCTGACTTGGGGGAGGCCATGCATGTTCTGAAGGTACCTGGATGCAGTTATGACTTGAATGAGGACCAATAAACTGAAGCTGAATCTCGAAAAGACAAAGACCCTTTGGATTGGCAGTTCCCAGGTCCAGGAACTGGGGTATTTGCCTGTTCTGAATGAGGTTGCACTCCCTCTCAAGAAGCAGGGCCATAGTTTGGGGGTCTTTGTCACTGGAGGCCCAGGTGGCCTTGGTGGTCTGGAGCACCCATTACCAACTTTGGTTGGTATGCCAACTACACCCGTTCCTGGATAGGGTTCACCTAGCCACAGTGATCCACAGACTGGTAACCTCACAATTAGACTACTGCAATGCGCTCTATGTGAGGCTACCCATGTGTGTGGTTCAGAAACTGGAGCTAGTGCAGAATGCAGCTGCTAGGGTGCTCAATGGGACAGCTAGCTATGCTCACATAATACCTGTGTTAAAAGAACTGCACCAGCTACTTATTAGCTACCAAGTGACGTACAAAGTTATGTTATTATCATATAAAGCCCTAAACAACTAGAAACCAGGATACCTAGCAGACCACCTTCCCATACACATACACGTGCATGGATGACATTTTAGATCTTCAGAGGAAGTCCCGCTGGTCATTCCAAAATGAATGGAATGTCACCATGAAGAACCCCAATGGCGGACTTCTCTGTAGCGGCACCCACCCTCTGGAAAACCCTCCCTCATACAGTTCAGGAGACAGAAAATGTGGTATCTCTTAAACGCCTCCTGAAAACGCACCTTTTCACCCAGGCTTTCCCTGGGCTGTAACTGGTGCTGGGTTTTACTTTGGTTTTATATGGTACTTTTAAACTTTTAGAAGTTTTCTATTGTGCTTTGTCATGTAATATGTTATGGTTTTAACTGTTGTGAACTGCCCAGAGAGCTATTGGGCAATATAGAAATTAATAAATACATAAATAAATACATAAAGGACCGATGAACAGAGCTACAGTTCCACTGCATTCTGCACTGCTTAGGCCACACGTGCAGTACTGTGTCCAGCTCTGGGCACCACCTTTGAAAAAGGATATTGACAATACAAACTGGAACATGTCCAGAGGAGGGAAACCAGGATTACAAGAGGTCTGGAAACCAAGTCCAGGAATGGCTGAAAAAAAAATTGGGTATGTTTAGCATAGAGAAGGAGAAGATGAAGCGGAGACATATTAGTGGCCTTCAAGTGTCATCTGAAGGGCTGCTGCGCAAAAAGGTGAGCAGAGTTGCTCACTTTTCTCTGGAGGGCAGGACTAGAACCAGTAGGTGGAAATCGCAGGGAAGCAGATTATAGCTGAAGATTAGGGGAAACTTCCTAACAGTAAGAGGTGAACAACAGTGCAATAGACTGCCTTGGGAGGAGGTGGGCTGTCCTTGACTGGATGTATATAAGCCAGGCTCCCCAAACACCTTCCAGATGTTTTAGGCTACAACGCCCAGCATTCCTGACCATTGGCCATGCTGGCTGGGGCTGTTCAGAGCTGAAGTCCAAAATCTCTGGAGAGGATGAGGTTGGGGAAAGCTGCACTACATCATTTTAAATATATGAACCATCTCTTAAGAAGGGGAATATATCATGCTCACTGGAGCTTCCAGCCACAGTTATGTAACCACCATATGCCAAGTATTGTATGACTAGTAGTATTTGGTACATATTTAAAACATTTAGCTTATTTTCATTTACTGTAGCAGGAGGAGAATCATCTCGACTAATCATCCAGGTTGTCATGAACCATCTGCAGAAGAGGTCAAGTGGAGATAACAATTTACAAGAAATGTCTGTACCTTGACACCCAGCTGTCTGCCCACCTTCTTGGATTTAAAGTCCTGACTGTATGTAAGGCAAAGCATGGAACCCATGCACTAACCAGACAGCTCCGCATTCTTCACTTAGGAAACCCACTGCTGGAAACACCCCCCATTCACTCTATTCAAACTTCCCACTCATAGGAATGAATGTGAGTTTAACATTTCAAAAGAAGCTGGGAAAGAATGTAATGAATGATTGCTAGGGCACTAACACCAGAGACGACTCTGCCGCAACCTCTGCCAAACCAGTGAATACCTTGCCCAGGTCACAGAAGGAGCTTGAGACAAGGGATGTGCAAAACAGCAAAACTGGAGCTCTCCGAAGTTCTCTGAATTCCATCTCAAAGCTCATTCCAACTCAGGCCCACATCAGATTGTGAGCCTTGATTGTTGTTTCTCTTTTCACACAAAAATCCATGGCTATTTTCATGCATACTTTTCCAAATGTACATATCAATTGTGTGCAACTTTTAAATGTACACATGCTTCTCCCATTGATTAAAGTGTTTTTGTGTGCATTTTTCAAAAGTACACATTTTAATGGACATTTTTCAAATGTATACATGCTGTCAAATGCTTTGGGGGGTGGATGAGGGTCTGCTATTGACACTGAAAGCTCGGAAATGTACGGACTTTGAGAGCAGATTGCCATCGCATCCAGAAGGTGCAAACTGGGTAAATCTTGATAAAAAAATAACTGAAATGAAATTCTCATTCATCCCTACTTGAAACTGAGATACCTGATCCACCTGTTTTAGAGCTCTGGCAGGGGAGACCCCACCTTTGTTGCAGAACAGCTCTCCAAGGCTTATCCATACTGTGCATACATCTGCAAAGTGCATGAGTGACGTTATCTAATTGCCAGCTAATTTCCATAATTACCCACTGGCACACATTTTTATGTAGGGTTAATATCTTTGTAGACGTCTGGCCACATGACAGACTGCCCTGGAGACAAAGAGGGGGCTCATGGCCCTGCTGACGTGCAGGGCTTTTTCCAAATTGTTCAAAAAGATTTCATTCTGGGTTTGTCATTCTCACCACCTGCCTCCTCCCCTTCAATGGCCACTCTTTTTTCCTGCTAACTGCTTGAGAATTATGTATTTTAGGTGTTTTAAGAGGCCAACATTCTCCTCGGCAGTGTCTCCAGCTACAGACCTCTCAAAGATGCTTGGAAAAATGAGATGGCAGTAACTTATTCCTTAGACCAGTGCTTTTCTTCAAACTATGCACCAAGAAACCCTGTGGTTCTTTCAGAAGGAGTTCCTCAATGAGATCAGTAATGGTGGACAAGCTTCCCTGAAAAACAGCTTACAAACCACTACCAATCTTTCTCTGCAACAGACAGATAGATGCAGGGAAGCAGTGGAAGCTGGTGGCTCCGATTTCAGTGGGGCTGTGAATCCAGTCCAGGTTTCAGTCAGTACCAGCCAGAAATCTAAGAGAGCTATCCACGGTGCTGAAGCTATTTTGACAACAGGGTCCAGCACCTTCAATAGCTCCTTTAGAGTTCTGGCTGGTTCTGGCTGAAACTTGGAATGGATTTACAGTCCCACTGAAATTGGAGTCACTGGCCTCCACTGCAGGGATCTTTGGGGCATGTCCTATGATGCATTCTTAGCTCTCTTATAGGATGATGATGATGTCTGACAAGACTATCCAGGGCCCCACGTGAACAGTGTGTGCTATAAACAAACCCCACCCACCCCCTCCAATCCTATGTGATGCACAGGGGCTCCATGGCAGATTCTTCAGAATGCCTCCATATTCCCAGAGGGTGAAAGGTTTGAAAACCAGATCCTTACGCCGCACAACAGTATGGACTGCCCAGACCTGGCCCGATCTTTAGTTGTAAAGATGAGTGTAGCTATACCCCTGTCTCAGAGCCAGGGCCCCAAAGCAAGGTGTTTCTCAAATTAATGCTTAAACCATTTCAGAGTAGAACGCTGGGATTGTGACAGCCATGCAGCCTGTTCTGATATCATTCTATGAAATTCAAAATCCATAATTGATGCTAAAAAGTGAAACTTGCCAGAGAGAGAAAGTGAGCATCAGTTTCTCACATTTTACACATGTGCAATCCAGCACAATGTAATGGGCTTCATTTAATCTGCGCTTCTCCGCTTAGGTACCCAAGGAGTACCTAAATAGCGTTGCCCTTATTTTCGCCGTAGTCTACGTAAATCTTTACGTAGACTACAGGGACCAAATAAGGAACGCAAATGGCGGCTCCCTAGGGGGGCCGCCATTTGCGTACGCGCTTTTTTTTTTCTCAAAGTCACCCGTGATAGGCTACATGACGATTAACGTAGCCTATCACGGCTGACTTTGAAAATCTTGCCGTGATAGGCTACGTTAATCGTTACGTAGCCTATCACAGGGGCGTTGTTTTTTTTTTTACTTTCTTGTAATGGCAGCGGCGGCAGCCGGTCGAAAGACCAGCTGCCACCCCCGCCCCTGACGAAGACCTGCCGAACCGCCGCCAGGACCCGCCTCCGGGAGTGACATTCGTAAAAGGTAAGTCCCATCCCGGGGGTGGGGCGGGGGGTGGCGGGGGGGTGGGGGAGAATTTCTCCCCAAACCTTCGGAGGACCGAATGCGTTGGCACTCGGCCCCCTGAAGTTTCGGGGAGAAATTCTCCCCCATCCCTATGCATTCCTATGCATGTTTAGACAGAAAAAAACTCCTACAATTGTCCAATCCAGCCACAAGAGATGGAAATTTGCTGTGCTCTCTCTCTGTCCCATGACACAAACAATATAGTTTTCTTGCCTACATGTACATTCAGTAATGTGTGGTGGAACATTTTCGGTGGAAATTTTTCAGCACCATAATTTTTTCAGTGCTTTATTTTTCTGTGGAAAATGTTATTACCCCACTACCCTTTAATTGCATGAAGTGTCTTCATGTGGATAATGTGGGCTGGAGGCTTAGGAAGCTGAGGGCACAGTCCTATGAATGTTTAGATAGAAAGATGTCCTATAACTCCCAGCATGCCCCAGCCAGCCATGAGAGATGGAAATTTGATGTGCTGTCTCTCAACCCCTTGACACAAACACTATACAGTTTTCTTGCCTACACATACATTCAGTAATGTGTGGCGGAATATTATCCACATGAACACACTCTATGCAGTTAAAGGGCAGTGGGGTAATCAAAGGATAATCCCTGTGTATTCAACTGGGTTGGTGCTCAATTAAGGTTGTCACCTCTTTTTTCTGACCAAAATTCAAAATTTTCTTCATGTTCAGGATGGAAATAATTTGTGATTTAAAAAAAAAAAACTGAAGGCAGAAGAAAGCAAAACTGACAGATTCATTCATTCCTACTCTCAATATGGCCGTAACAAAATGTATTTTTCCTCTTTAGCATATTAAGAAATCCGGTGGGAAATTTCAATGGCCTTAACTCACCACTCGGGTCAGAATTAGGAGTTGCCAACTTTCAACCAGCTACTGTAACTGTACTTTCAACAGCAATGCAATGAGCAGACATCAGGAAGTGGTAATGTTTATCTCAATATCAGGATGGATGGACTCAGCCACATCCGGCTTTGTCAGAAGGTCGCTGAGCTGCTGCCCACCCCTCCTTCCAGTGCCACACGGCTGCCCTTCTTCCTAGGGATGGTGGAGAATTTCTCCCCGAAACTTCGGGGGGCCGAGCACCAATGTGTTCGGCCCCCCGAACAAGTTTCGGGGAGAAATCCTCCGAACACCCCCGCCCCCCACACACACACCCCGGGACGGGACTTACCTTCGCCGAATGTCCCTCCCGGCGGCGGGTCCGGCCGGTGGTTCGGCAGGTGTTCGAGCGGGGCGGGAGCGGCAGCCGGTCTTTTGACCAGCTGCCGCCGCCACCATTGCAATCAAAGGAAAAAAAAAAAACGCCCCCTGATAGGCTACGTGATGATTAACGTAGCCTATCACGGCTAGATTTGCAAAGTCAGCCGTGATAGGCTACGTCAATCGTCACGTAGCCTACCACGGGTGACTTTAAAAAAAAAAAAGCGCGTACGGATAACGGCGGCCCCCATAGGGAGCCGCCATTCGCATTCCTTATTTGGTCGCTGTAATCTACGTAAAGATTTACGTAGACTACGGCGAAAATAAGGGCAACGCTATTTAAGGGCAACGCCATAAGGGCAACGCAGCGACCAAATAAGGAACGCGAATGGCGGCTCGCTATGGGGGCCGCCATTAGCGTACGCGCTTTTTTTTTTTTTTTAAGTCACCCGTGATAGGCTACGTGACGATTGACGTAGCCTATCACGGCTGACTTTGCAAATCTAGCCGTGATAGGCTACGTTAATCGTCACGTAGCCTATCAGGGGGCGTTTGTTTTTGTTTTTTTAAACTTTCGCGTTCGCAGCCGGGGCGAGGCGGGAAGCCTCCCCCCCGGCCTGAATTTCGGCTGGGGCAAGGCGGGAAGCCTCTCCCCCCGGCCTGAACTTTGCGGGCGAAGCGCCTCCCCCCCACCGCGAACAAGCTTCGGCGAAAGGTAAGGGACTTTCGTCCACCCCTACTTCTTCCTAGCAACCCACCACTCTGTGCCACAATGGCAGCTCATGCGCTTCCGGGTAGTAATGTTGCATAATTGGTGGCCATAAAGGGCTCATTTACGCATCATCATATGCCTGTAGCGTTACATAAATGGGCCCTTTACAGCCGCCAATAAGACAACATGGCCTGCCCCGAAGCACCCGAGCCACCACCGTTGCTCACCACCACCACAACATTGGCTCACTAGGAGGATGGGGCAGCTCCTGGGTGCTCGCTGAGTGTGGGGCACTCACCGAGCAGGTCCGCAAGTGCCCCGTAGTTCGATGCATGCAGTCCAGGAGGGTGGGCAAGGCAGAGTCCATTGGACTCCACCACCACCACCACTCCACAGACTGTCGCAACATCTCTACCCCAATGTGATGAAAAGTTTCACCTGCTGATTTTGGCACATCAAGCTGATGTTAAAAGTTAGGCTGTTGATGTTTTTTTCTGGTCAGCTGCAACCCTAGTCAGAACCCCTAGTCAGAACCCCAATCCTACCACAAAAAAGGCACCCATTCATATCCATGTGTACATATACTAAACTAGTGTCCCATCTTTGTCTAAGTTCCCCATCTTCATTTTCTTCGTCTTGCTTACCCTGACTATTCCCTTCCTTTCCTTAAAAAGGAAAAGAGTGGGGGGATAAAATTCAATTTCCCTGAGGAATATACAGCATGACGTATATAGCTACATTTGGGGGGGAAGCTGAAATCCAGAGAGCCCAGAACATGTAAACTCACATCAGGTCGAGTCCAGAGCTGAAATGCCACCAGTGGCCCCACGTAGGGGTCTGAGCAAAATGGCAAGCCGCTCCATTCAATGCCAGCTGCAAGGCTGTGGCAGCCCAGCCAGACACTTCAAAAACAATCAAGCGGCGAGGCCATCTGGCTGTTCAAAAAAGTTAATATTTTATAATGATGATAATCATCCTTCAAGGTTCTCGTCTCCTGGGACTATTAAATTGATTCAGTTCAAAATCCGAGCTCCTTGGATCTGGCCAGGGAATGGAGCGTCAGAAGAAAGCTTACACAAACCATGCCTCCCCCCAATCACACACAATTTTCTGCCTTATCCCCCTAACCTCCTTGCTTAAAGAAGCTATATATAGTCTGAGAGTGACCTTTAACCAGCCTTCCTAGCCTGAGCTCAGCGTGAATGCAATTTACAGACCATTTCAGCTCTCCTGCTTTCTTAACACAAAGGGTGGGGGGGGGAATCAAAACCCAAGCACAAAGCAAAAATGAAAAGGAAAAAAGGGACAGAAAATAACCCTGCAGAGCAATCATGTCTAGGGTTTGCTGTGATGGCTCTTTCTGTTCCTTTGCAGGACACCAAACTGGCCCCCAGTGTGTTAATTACTCCTATTACTACAAACCCTCTGCCAACAAGGGCTAACCTGGAGGAGCGACAGGGGCAGAAATGTTGGTGTTTTGCTGCTATGCTATCATGAAGGGAGAACCAAGCTTCCTTATGTTGTGTAGTGGCTAACAGATGTGCAAGTTTGGGATAGTACAACTTCAAATCTCTCCTTGGCCATGAATTCATTAGGTAGCCTTAGGGGAGCCCTAAGGATGTATGAGAAATTCGTTTCAGTTCATTTTTTATCAGGACTTAGCCAGTTCATACCTCCCACATTGAACATGGACTTGAACTCAATCTGCGGTCAAAGTCCATAGATTTCCGAGCTTGCAGTGTGATTTGTAGACCCCCCCCCACACACACAAATGTGTTCAATAGCACATGTGCATTTGAAAAATGCACATGAAAAAATGGGTACTTTCGAAAAATGCCCCCAAAAGTTTTATCAATGGGAGAAGAATGCGCACATTTCAAAAGATCCCCACAACTGATGTGCACATTTGGAAAAATACACACAAAAATACACAGGAATTTTCATGCGGAAAAAAAAACACCAAAGTTTGCCATTTGATATGGACACAAGATGGAACAAGCTTAAAGTGGGATTTGGAGAACTTCGACTAACCTGAGTTTTGCTTATAGACACATCCCTGAATGAGTCATTATCTCTGGGCTTCAGCCCCCTTTCTGCAATTTGAGAATGACAATAATACTGACTTCTCTTGCAGATATTGTACACGAAGCACTTCAAACTCTTGTGTCACAATCTGTATCATCCCAAAACCTGCCACGCCAGACCGGCAGCCCCACTGCCTCCTCCTCCTCTCCTTCCTCCTCCTCCTCCCCCCCAGACCTGACTAGGCTGCCCCCCCAAGCCTGTTGGGGGTCTCCAGTGTGGGGGTCGGCTCCCCACCAGGTGGGTGCCTTCCGCAACCCCCCCCACCCTCCCATCTGCTATTGCATGTTCACCTCTGCTCCTCCCAGTGGGGTGGGGTGAAAGCCCTGGCTTTAGTGGACTCTGGGGCTACGACCAGTTTCATGGATGAAATGTTTGCTCACCTCCACAATATTCCTACCCTGCCTCTTCCTGCCCCTTTGGCAGTGGAGACCATCGATGGGCGCCTTCTTTCTTCTGGCATGGTGACCCGGATTACAGCTCCTCTCACTCTGCACGCCCAGTCCCATGTTGAGGAGATTCAGTTTCACATGGCCAAGGTTCTCCAGTACCCAATCGTGCTGGGTGTTTCCTGGCTCTCTAAGCATGATCCTCAGATTTCTTGGGGGCCTCAGCAAGTGGAGTTCTCGTCTCCCTACTGCCAGCAGCATTGCCTCCCAACTGAGGCGCCGGTCCCAGCCCAGGCCTTAACCCTTTCCTCCCCCTCCTCATCTGCTTCTGGCAGTTCTTCAGCTACCGTGAACCTCCCAGAGAAGTATGTGTTTTTTCAGGATGTTTTCAACAAGAAGGAGGCCGACCAGCTCCCCCCTCATCACCCTTTTGACTGTGCCATTAACCTCATTCCTGGGGCTACCATCCCCGCCAGCCGGCTGTATTCAATGTCGGAGCCAGAACTTCAAGCTCGGTGGGAGTTTTTGGACACAAACCTCAGCTGCAGCTTCATTCACCCCTCCTCCTCCCTCACCTGCACCCCTACCATGTTTGTATGCCAAAAGACAGGTGAACTCCACCTGGTGCACAACTTCAGAGTGCTGAATTCAGTCTCGATCCCTGACAAGTACCCCCTCCCCCTCATACCAGAGATGCTGGAGCGCCTGGGGCGAGCCAAGATTTTCACCAAGTTGGACCTGCGTGGCGCCTACAATCTAGGGATGTCAGAGAATTTTGCCACGAATCTCGGGGAGGCTGAATGCCAGCGCATTCGGCCCCCCGAAATCGGTAGTGAAACGGTCTGCAACCCCCCTCCACCCCCCGGGATGGGACTTACCTTGGGCGAATCTTCCTGGCGGCGGCGGCGGCTCCAGCGGCGGTTTGGTGGCGACAGCCAGTCTTCCAACCAGCTGCCGCCACCGCCATTTCCAGTAAAAAAAAAGCAACAAAAAAGTGATAGGCTACGTAAAGATTTATGTAGCCTATCACGGCTAGATTTTAAAAAAATACCGTGATAGGCTATGTAAATGTTCACGTAGCCTATCACAGCTGAGGAAAAAAAAAACGCATGTACACAACTGGCGGCGCCCATGGGCGCCGCCATTTGCATTCCTTATTTTGGCACGTCTAGTCTACGTAAACATTTACGTAGACTACGGCGAAAATAAGGGGAATGCAAATAGCGTAGTGTCTACGCTATTTGCGTTCCCCTTATTTTCGCCGTAGTCTACGTAAATGTTTACGTAGACTAGACGTGCCAAAATAAGGAATGGAAATGGTGGCGCCCATGGGTGCCGCCATTTGTGTACACGCATTCTTGTTTTTTTTCTTTTAAATCAGCCGTGATAGGCTACATAAACATTTACGTAGCCTATCACGGCTGACTGCAGGGACACAAATGGCGGCGGCTACAGCCGCCGCCATTTGAAGACCCGGCTGGCCAGAATTTCAGGGGGGAGGGACGGAGCGCCTCCCCCCCCAACCAGAATTTTGGGGGAGGGACGGAGCGCCTCCCCCCCACCTCGAATCACATTTTGTTAAAAGGTCAGTGACTTTCGTGCATCCCTACTACAATCTGATTCGCATCCAGGAGGGGGATGAGTGGAAGACCTGTTTCAGTACCCGGTATGGAGTGTATGAATACCTAGTGATGCCGTTTGGGCTCTCCTGCGGGCCCCCCCCCCACATTTTCATGTTTTATGAATGCCATCTTCCGGGACTATTTGGACACCTTCCTCATTGTTTATCTCAATTATTTACTTATATTTTCTGAGGACCCCCACGACCATCAGCACCATGTCTCCGCCATAGGGGTGAACGAAAGTCACTTACCTTTTCTCGCAGCTTTTTCGCGGTGGGGGGGAGCGCTTCGCTGCTCCCCCCGCGAAGTTCAGGCCGGGGGGGGGAGGCTTCCCGCCTCGCCCGGCTGAAATTCAGGCCGGGGGGGGAGGCTTCCCGCCTCGCCCGGCCGAAATTCAGGCCGGGGAGGAGGCTTCCCGCCTCGCCCGGCCGCGAACACGAAAGTAAAAAAAAAAAAAGTCCCCTGATAGGCTACGTGACGATTCACGTAGCCTATCACGGCTAGATCTGGAAAGTCAGCCGTGATAGGCTACGTGAATCGTCACGTAGCCTATCACGGGTGACTTTAAAAAAAAAAAAGCGCGTACGCGAATGGCGGCCCCCATAGGGAGCCGCCATTCGCGTTCCTTATTTAGTTGCTGTAGTCTACGTCAATGTTTACGTAGACTACGGCGAAAATAAGGGCAACGCAAATAGCGTTGCCCTTATTTTCGCCGTAGTCTATGTAAACATTGACGTAGACTACAGCGACCAAATAAGGAACGGGAATGGCGGCTCCCTATGGGGGCCGCCATTATCCGTACACACTTTTTTTTTTTTTTTTAAGTCACCCGTGATAGGCTACGTGACGATTCACGTAGCCTATCACGGCTGACTTTGCAAATCTTGCCGTGATAGGCTACGTGAATCGTCACGTAGCCTATCAGGGGACGTTTTTTTTTATTTTCTTTCATTGCAATGGCGGGGGCGGGAGCCGGTCGAAAGACCGGCTGCCGCTCCCGCCCCGCTCGAACACCGGACGAACCGCCAGCCGGACCCGCCGCCGGGAGGGACATTCAGGGAAGGTAAGTCCCGTCCCGGGGGGGGGCGGGGGGGCGGAGGATTTCTCCCCGAAACTTCGGGGGGCCGAGCGCCAACGTGTTCGGCCCCCCGAACAAGTTTCGGGGAGAAATTCTCCGCCATCCCTACTCCGCCGTCCTCCAGAGCCTCCGCAAGCACCATCTTTATGCCAAGCTGGAGAAATGTGCATTTGACCTAACATCTTTGGACTATCTCAGCTACATTATCTCAGCTGACGGTATCAGGATGGATCCTGCAAAAGTCCAAGTTGTCCTCTCCTGGCAGGCTCCATCCACCAAGAAGGACTTGCAACAATCTATGGGCTTTGCAAATTTCTACAGACAGTTCCTGCCCAGCTTTGCTCGGCTGACATCTCCTCTCACAGACCTCCTTAAGGGCAGGAAATCTCCTTTTCATTGGATGACATCTACCCAACAGGCTTTCGAGGAACTTAAGAAGCTTTTTAGTTCTGAGCCGATCCTGTTACATCCCGACCCGAGGAAGCCTTTTGTGGTGCAAACTGATGCCTCTGACTTTGTGGTGGGGGTGGTGCTTTTTCAGCCAGATCGGGCGGGCGGCGGGTTGCAACCCTGCGCCTACCACTCCAGGAAGCTGAACATGTCTGAGAGGAAATATACCATCTGGGAGAAGGAACTGTTGGCCATCAAGTCCGCTTTGGAGACCTGGCATCATCTTCTGGAGGGGGCACAGTACCTAGTCGAAGTCAGAACTGACCATCGCAACCTGGGACATCTTCAGACAGCCCGTGCCTTAAACCAGCAGCAGATTAGGTAGTTGCTTTTTTTTTCCCGGTTTCACCTTAAGATTTGCCATGTGAAAGTCTCCCGACAACCTACAAGCAGATGCTCTTTCTCGTAAGCCGGACCTCCAGCCAGGGGGTGAGGAGAGTCCCTCCTCCTCTCTGATTCTCCCCCCCCCTCCTGAGTCTGGCGGCAGCTGCAGTTCCTTGCTCTTGGGAGGAGCTCCTTCGCTCTGAACAGGCTCAGGATGCTTTTGACCACACAAAAGTGGAGGAATTGGGGCTAGCCTCTGCCCCCCCACTCTACCCCCTTCTCTCCGCGAGGTGGCCTGCTTTACCATTCCGGCCGGGTCTATGTGCCTTCTTGACCCCTCTGTGAGAAGGTCATCCATCAGTGCCATGACTCCCCCACCGCTGGGCATTTTGGCTTCGCCAAGATCCTGCACGGAGTGACGTGGGATTTTTGGTGGCCTCGTGTGTGTCGGGACATCAAGACCTATGTGCCTCCTACCCAACCTGCCAGTGGGCAAAAGCCCCCTCAGGAAAGCCCACAGGCTTGCTTCACCCCCTGCCTACCCCCTCAGGACCTTGGAAACTGCTCTCCCTTGACTTCATCACTGACTTGCCTCCCTCACACGGTAAGACCACCATTCTGGTGGTGGTGGATTTGTTTTCTAAGATGGCCCATTTCATCCCCTGCTCTGGGTTGCCCACAGCCAGGGAGACAACAGAGCTGTTTTTGGCACATGTTTTCCCGCTTCACGGATGGCCCAAGGGTCTCATTTCAGATAGGGGGGCCCAATTCACTGCCCATTTCTGGAGGGAGCTACTTGGGCTTCTCCATGTGACGCTCCATCTTTCCTCCCCCCACCATCCACAGACGGACAGTCAGACCGAGCGCACCAATGCGACTCTGGAGCAATATTTGCGCTGTTATGTCAATTACCAGCAAGATGACTGGTTTTCCTTGCTGCCTCTCGCAGAATTTGCTTATAATAATGCCTGCCATGCTTCCACTCTCCAAACTCCATTTTTTGCCAATTTTGGTTACCACCCCAAGGCTTTCCCGTCCACCCTAGCTCCCTCTTCAGTGCCTGCAGCCTATGACTTTTTAGAGGAGTTGCGAGCGGTACACCACCTCTTACGGGACTCCCTCAAGCAAGCCAAGACAGCCTACAAGGCCTCTGCAGACCGGCAGCACCAGCCTGGTCCGTCTCTGCAACTGGGGGACTGGGTTTGGTTGTCCACCCAATATCTCCCCTCTCACTGGCCCGCAAGGAAGCTCGCACCTCGCCGCATGGGGCCTTTCCAGATTACAGCCCAGATTAACCCTGTTGCTTTTCTTCTGGCTCTCCCCCCCTCCATGAAGATCCACCCTGTTTTTCATCGCTCCTTGCTGTCCCCCCTGGTTTCTGGCGACCCTCAGCGCTCGGCCAGCTCCTCCCCACCGCCAGTGCTGGTGGAGGACGAGTTTGAAGTCATGGAGATTCTGGACTCACGCCTTTCCCGCGACCACCTGCAATATCTGATGGACTGGAAGGGGTACAGGCCAGATGAGCACTCCTGGGAACCCGCTGAAAATGTGCATGCTCCATTGCTGCTGAGGCATTTCCACCAGCTGTAGCCCCACAAACCAGGGCCCCAGGAGAGGAGCACGAGGGGGGGGCCTCACGGGAGCGGGGATGATGTCAGGGTGGAAACAGAGCCAATAGAGCCCCAGAGCAGTTCTGATTCTGAGGAGGAACAGTAATCCGTGGGAGAGGAGCTCGCTCATCTCTCACAAGCACAGCAGCTGGCAGAGATTCCTCCTGCCAGCATTCCTGGGATAGATAGTGACCCTGGCAGTGAGAGAGTGCTGGAGGGGGGCTTGCTGGACACTTGCTGGATGCTGGCGCAGACTCAGGGAGCGACGACAGATGGAGGGCGTGGAAAGGAGGCGTAGCGCTCGTTGGGTGCGCAAACAATGGTCACGTGCCGAGGAACCAAGGGTAAGAGGGAGGACCTCTCCAGAGCCCATAAGTTCAGAATCTTCCCACCCTCCTCCTTCAAACAGGGACCAACTGCCTTACCTGGAGCTTAGGCTACTCTGCTAACTACCCCAGTGCAGTTCCTGGCTTAGTCATGGGTGATTAGCATCTGAAAGAGTCATTACGTTGTAAAAGGAATAAAGCCTTGGAAAGAATCCTTTTCATCTGTGTTTTGAGTTGGCTATTGGAGGGGACTGTAAGAGGCAGCTAGGGTGCTCCTGACATCAACTGACTAAGATCTGGCCAGTGCCCAAATCTCTTTTAAGACTTTTTGTATTTGGAAAAGACTTTTTGAATGGTATGTTAATCATCCAGTCTTCTAGTTTTTCTAGGTTGTATCTATTCATCAACTCAGATAATCAGAAAGGCAGTTATCTGGATCTTACTACTTTTGCTCCATGTAGAAATGCTTTTGCAGAATTAAGATTTAATGTTAAGAAAGCAGTTATAAGAAATTACCATCAGCACAGCATTTTTGTGTGTTCTGTAAAACTGCTACTGAGTATATCATCTATTACGGTCTCTATTACATTTGCCAATGTCTTTTTTATAAGAAGCCACATAAACAATATTTGTCTGAGTTGAGGACCAGGAAGAATTTTGTACTACCTAGTGAATTTGTACGAGTTCTGTTTTTTGATAATGAAAATTGAGTTACCTTGCATATTTCCTTATTAGTGCAGGTGGCCAGAACATTGAGAGCTAAATCTGTTGCTCAACTCTATCCCTTTTGTTTTTGTTATGGCTTATCATTACTACCAGAATATCAAGCAGGCCAATAAATCTACAAGCATCTCAGGCAGAGACTACAATACACAGCCAGAATCAAGAGCTCTATATGCCTATTGGTCCCTTGAGTCATTTGACTTTTTCCTGAGTTGGTGGCACCGAACTGCAGTTTAACGCAGACTGGTCATTCCCTCCCCTAGCAAGCAACTATGGTGGTACAGAAAGTCAGCTGAGTCCTATTAGCAAAGTGCCAGACTTGAGATCCCTGACACTTCATTTGTTACATTTGTTTATATTCTGTCTTTCCTCCAAAGAGCTCAAGGAAGCGTACATGGTCATCCCAATCCTTATTTTATTCTCACAACAAGGATAAGGTAGGTTCAGCTGAGAGAGAATGATTTTCCCAACCATTCAACATCACAGTAATTCAAGTCTATGCCCCAACCACTGATGCCGAAGAAGCTGAGGTTGATCGGTTCTATGAAGACCTACAACACCTTCTAGAACTAACACCAAAAAAAGATGTCCTCTTCATCATAGGGGATTGGAATGCTAAAGTAGGAAGTCAAGAAATCACCGGGATAACAGGCAGGCATGGCCTTGGTGTACAAAATGAAGCAGGACAAAAGCTAATAGAGTTTTGCCAAGAGAACATGCTGATCATAGCAAACACTCTTTTCCAACAGCACAAGAGGCGACTCTACACATGGACATCACCAGACGGTCAATATCGAAATCAGATTGATTATGTCCTTTGCAGCCAAAGATGGAGAAGCTCTATACAGTCAGTCAAAACAAGACCTGGAGCTGACTGTGGCTCAGATCATGAGCTGCTTCTTGCAAAATTTCGGCTGAAATTGAAGAACGTAGGGAAAACCACTAAACCATTCCGGTATGACCTCAATCATATCCCTTATGAATATACAGTGGAGGTGAGGAATAGATTTCAGGGATTAGACCTGATAGACAGAGTGCCTGAGGAACTATGGATGGAGATCCGTAACATTGTTCAGGAGGCAGCAATGAAATCCATCCCAAAGAAAAAGAAACGCAAGAAAGCCAAGTGGCTGTCTGATGAGGCTTTACAAGTAGCTGAGGAAAGAAGGGAAGTGAAAAGCAAGGGAGAAAGGGGAAGATATATCCAACTGAATGCAGAGTTCCAGAGAATAGCAAGGAGAGACAAGAAGGCCTTCTCAAATGAACAATGCAAAGAAATCGAGGAAAACAACCGAATGGGAAAGACTAGAGATCTCTTCAAGAAAATTGGAGATCTCAAGGGAACGTTTTGTGCAAAGATGGGCATGATAAAGGACAAAGAAGGCAGGGACCTAACAGAAGCAGATGAGATTAAGAAGAGGTGGCAAGAATACACAGAAGAACTATGCAGAAAAGATCTGAATGTCCCTGATAGCCATGATAGTGCGGTCACTGAACTTGAGCCGGACATCCTAGAGAGTGAAGTCAAGTGGGCCTTAGGAAGCATTAGTAACAACAAAGCTAGCGGAGATGACAGTATTCCAGCTGAGCTATTTAAAATCCTAAAAGATGATGCTGTTAAAGTGCTGCATTCAATATGCCAACAAATTTGGAACACTCAACAATGGCCGCAAGACTGGAAAAGGTCAGTTTACATTCCAATTCCAAAGAAGGGCAACGCCAAAGAGTGTTCAAACTACCGTACAAGTGCGCTCATTTCACATGCCAGCAAGGTGATGCTCAAAATCCTACAAGCTAGGCTTCAGCAGTATGCGAACCGAGAACTACCGGAAGTACAAGCTGGGTTTCGAAGAGGCAGAGGAACTAGAGATCAAATCGCCAATGTTCGCTGGATCATGGAGAAAGCAAGAGAATTCCAGAAAAATGTCTATTTCTGCTTCATTGACTATGCTAAAGCCTTTGATTGTGTGGATCACAACAAAATGTGGCAAATTCTTAAAGTGATGGGAGTACCAGACCACCTTACCTGTCTCCTGAGAAACCTGTACCAGGGTCAAGAAGCAACAGTAAGAACCAGACATGGAACAACCGAGTGGTTCAAAATTGGGAAAGGAGTACGACAAGGCTGCATATTGTCACCCTGCTTATTTAACTTATATGCAGAGTACATCATGAGAAACACCGGGTTGGATGAATCACAGGTAGGAATTAAGATTGCTGGGAGAATTATCAACAACCTCCGATATGCAGACGATACCACCCTAATGGCAGAAAGTGAAGAGGATCTCAAGAGCCTCTTGTTGAGGGTGAAAGAGGAGAGTGCAAAAGCTGGTTTGAAACTCAACATTAAAAAACGAAGATCATGGCATCTGGCCCCATCACTTCCTGGCATATAGAAGGGGAAGAAATGGAAGCAGTGACAGATTTTACTTTCTTGGGCTCCAAGATCACCGCAGACGGTGACTGTAGCCATGAAATTAAAAGACGCTTGCTCCTTGGGAGGAAAGCTATGGCAAACCTAGACAGCATAGTAAGAAGCAGAGACATCACCTTGCCGACAAAAGTCCGTCTAATCAAAGCTATGGTTTTCCCAGTAGTAATGTATGGCTGTGAGAGCTGGACTATAAGGAAGGCTGAGTGCCGAAGAATTGATGCTTTCGAACTGTGGTGCTGGAGAAGACTCTTACGAGTCCCCTGGACTGCAAGGAGGTCAAATCAGTCAATCCTAGAGGAAATCAACCCTGACTGCTCATTGGAAGGACAGATCCTGAAGCTGAAGCTCCAATATTTTGGCCACCTAATGCGAAGAGAAAACTCTCTGGAAAAGACCCTGATGCTGGGAAAGACTGAAGGCAAAAGGAGAAGGGGACGACAGAGGATGAGATGGCTAGATATCATCACCGATGCAATGAATATGAACTTGAGCACACTCTGGGAGAGAGCGCAGGACAGGAAGGCCTGGCGTGCTATGGTCCATGGGGTCATGAAGAGTCGGACACGACTGAACGACTGAACTACAACAATGAGCTTAATAAGCCCAGTGAGCTTAATGGATGAGTAGGGATTTGAAGCTAGGTCTCCCCAGTCCAAGGCTTTAACCATTACACCACACTGGCTCTCCTTACAACTTGAAGTGTGTAATGTAAGTGCTACAGATTATTCTCTGCAGTGTTTGTCATAGGAAATGTGCATTACTGCAAAAATCAGCAAACTCACCCTTTGGTGTTGTACAAAGAAACACAATCCTGCGGGAAGAAAATCTGCTTGTAGTGACTCAGAACAATGAATTTTGGTTGCTTTCAGGCTGGCCTGCTGTAACATTGGGGCAAGATGATCAGGATTGCACCTTATCATACTTGTTTCACTGCTTGGGTTGGGACTAGGGATTGGTGAGAATTTCATTTTAATATGGTTTTTGTAAGAATTTACCAAGTTTGTAAAGGTTTCCATATTTGGAACAAAAAGAACTCAAGACTTAAAAACATTCAAATGTGGGAGAAAACAAAACAGACAGATTTGTCCATCCAGATACAGGGCTTTGAGTGTTTATCTCTTTAAAGACTGGCTTTGAATCCCTGTGTATTACACCAGGGGTCCCCAACCCCCAGGCCATGGACCGGTACTGGTCCATGGCCTGTCAGCAACCGGGCCGCAGGGGTGTGCGAAACCCCCTCACCTTGGGTCCGCAGGGGGGGAGGCGATCTGTCCCTCCCTGCCCCCAGAATGTTCGCTGGCCCCAGCCAGCTCCACTCCATGACGAGTCCACAGAACTGCTGGCCGGCTCCAGCCGCTGGCAGACTTCTGGCCACTGGGACACAAATTTGGCTCCCTGTTCTACAAGTAATAGGCTACGTAAATCTTTACGTAGCCGATTACTACAAAGAATAGGGATGCAAATGGCGTCCGCATAGCGGACGCTATTTACATCCCAGCAGCCAGAAGTCCACCAGCGGAAGCCCCCCCACCCTAGTCTGTGGAAAAATTGGACCAGTCCCTGGCAGCAAAAAGGTTGGGGACCACTGTATTACACTATGTTCCTGGTGCTGAACTGGGGCTGCCACCTCTTTTTCTGACAAGCTCTTCCCCTTTAATTGTTATACGACAGGCAAGTACATCATGGTCCTCTCCATGTTGTTCCTATTGAATTTGGCTAGTGCAGATGGATGAGGGTTTCCTTTCAGTCTGCGTTTGAGAAGAACTGACCAAGACTCACAAAGTTCTTCATATCTGGAAGAAAAAGAACTTGAGATTAAAAAATCCAAAAGCAGGAGAAAGCGAAACTGACATATTTGCCCATCTCTAGTTGGGACTCATACCTGCAGGGCTACAGCGGAGGGTCGGTTGGACAGCTTGCAATGCTCATGCCAGACTCCTTTTCCTTCTGAGCCATCCAGAAGGCAACATGACTCAAACTAAGTTGCCTTCTGCCTAACTTGGATAAAATTCAGCCCAGCTGCAGGAACACCAAATAGAGCTGACATGCTGTGGTAGTCTTGTATGAACTGCTCCCCACCGGTCAACATCTTAGGATGCAGCCTGGCTCAGCTTGATCTGAGTTACAGGCATAAGACACGAAACATCAGCTTCTCTCAGAATCAGCTGTTCCTCACTCTATGTTGCCATCTCCCATGGAGATAATGACCCCTATTTTTGTCAAGTGCTTTTAAATCTACCAAGGGATTTATTGCAGTCAGCCCCACACAAAGCTGCTGCATTTCAAAGCCAAGGATCCCTCACAATTCCAGAGTACTTCTTACTACTACTGCTGCTGCTGCTGCATTTCAAAGCCAAGGATCCCTCACAATTCCAGAGTACTTCTTACTACTACTGCTGCTGCTGCTGCTACCACCAGGTAACAGTTAAATATTTGACCCAAGGAAGACTCCCTCCCTGCCTCAATGAATCCTGCCTGGCAAATCAGGGCGTAAGACATGTCCTTCTGGATTAGAGCAAAGGCTCATCTGATCCAGCATCTTCTTTCCCCATGGTGACCTGTGACATACCTCTCAGAAGATTTCAAGCAGGCCTTGACAGCAACAGCCCTTTTTGCTATTTGTCTCCCACTGTCTGATATTTAGAGGTATGCTGCCTGCAAACATGGATGGAGCTATCATGGCTGATAGTCACTGATAGACAATTTCATGGAGGATAGGTCTAATTCCCTTTTAAAGCCATCTAAGCCCGGGGGGAGGGGGCTCTGATTAAACTCCATTTCCGATAGTGCCATATAAGAGTGGAATTTGCTATCACAAGATGTCATGACGGCCAGCAATTTGAATGGCTTTAAAAGGGGTTTAGACAAATTCCTGGAGGATAAAGCTCTTAATGGCTACTAGTCCTGATGGCTATATGCTACCTCCAGTAGCAGAGGCAGTATGCATATAGAGATCAACTGTTGGGGAACAGAACTGGGAGGGTGCTATTGTGCTCATGTCCTACTTGGGGCTTTCCCACAGGCAGCTGGTTGGCCACCGTGTGAAGAGTACACAGTACAAGATGGACCTTTGGTCGATCCAGCATGGCCCTTCTTATGTTGTTAGGGTCCACAAGTGGCACTGGTGTTGCCAGGTCTCTCTCCATAGTTTATGTACTTCTGTGTGTGGCAGCAAAAGACAATGCAGTCCTGGCTTCTCCTGCCCCTCACCCACCTTTCTCTCCTGCCTCTGGATGGGCAAAACATTTGCTTCCAGCAACTGGAAGGAGAGGGAAACAGTAGAGAAGATGGGAAGAGTGGCATGGAAGCAACTTTTGCCTATTGTAGACTATTAGAGCAGGCTTCCCGAACGCAGTGCACTCCAAGTATGTTGGGCTACAACTCCCATCCCCAGTCAGGCCATGGCCATGCTCACTGTCATTATGGGAGTTGTAGTCCAACACCCCTGGAGGACACCAGATTGAGGAAGACTGTATTAAGGAGATATGCACACGCAATCTTCCAGTTACACTACTTTGTGAATGGCCACTGTCATTATAGGCAGCTAAACTTTAACACTATTATACATGTTAAATGCAGTATATGCTTCCAGCGCCTCCTGAAGACTTTGTGATTTCAAGACAAGAGGCCTTCCTTGAGTAACCAGCCGCAGTTTATTAAGTTTGGAATCTGTTTCTTTTAAAATGTTTTAATATTGTGTTTTATTCTTTTATCTGTTACTCACCACTCCAAACTCTTTGATGTGGAGCGGCATATAAATATTTAAATAAATAAATAGTGTGTCTTACATTTCATTCCCTCCCTGATCTCACTACTTACGTTTTCCTTCTCCTTCACCCATGTACCAACTTGGAATGACATTCCATGCCTTTGATGAAGTGGATTCTGGTCCACAAAAACTTATGTCACAATAAATGTGCTAATCTTCACAGCACCACAAGACTTCGTGTTGTTTTTGGTTACAGCCTGGTCACCTAGAACGCCCTGGAGCACCCAGTGGACACTGGGGCTGAGGTTGGTGCATGAGCACTAAATCCAGTTCCTTTGGTCCGCTCCAGACACTCACACAATGGAAGTAATGGTAGCAGCACACCTCAGCACAGGAGATGCTGTGTACGGTCCTGGACACTGCAACAATGAAGGAATTGTGAGCTACAGACTACATAAAGAAGCTGAAGATGTGATGCATCAACAAGGCAGGTGTCTGGAGACTGATTGCTGAGACACTTAGCCAGAACAAAGGGTCCTGTTGATGGTTCAGCCAGAACTAAGGGTCTGGTTGTCTATGCAAACAGAGAAAATGACATCTCAGTCACACTGTTAGACCCAAGAGAATTGGCTCATTGAACGAACTGGAACCTCATACTAGGACTGCCAACTGGCCAGGGGGAAAATGTCCTTCCTGCTCCTATACTGTGAACAGATATGCAGATCTCAGCAAGTGAAGCTTTTTGTGGCACATCACTAAACGTCATCACCTGCCGCTTGCTGTAGCTCCAATGGGGCAATGGACAATGACAGGGTCACAATATGAGGGGATGAAAGAAAGAGGTTAGGGACAGGATGCAGGAGACAATCCCTTGGTAGACACACAGAGAGAAGTGTGGGAAACATAACCCTGTAGTGTGATCCTATGCCATTAGGGAGATAGTATGAATAGCACAGCCACATGGACAAGGCCCTTTCTGCTGGTCTCATGCAGGCTGAGCTACTGAATTAATTAACAATTTTTCCTCCACCACCACCCCCAGCAACATCTGGAGGAGGGGTTGAGGCTTGACATTACCATGTATGGAGATCTGCACCACCACCACCACCACGACCTCAAGAGACAGCTAAAGACATCTAGGGGATGTCAGTGGAGGCTGGTGGCTCTGATTTCGGTGGGGCTGAGAACCATTCTGGGTTTCAGTCAGAATCAGTCAGAACTCTAAAGGAGCTATCGAAGGTGCTGAACCCTATCCCCCAAATAATCTGAAGAGTCCTGTAATAAGGCATACATTTATACCATAGTAACACCATGCAAAACCACATGTTTCAGATGCTCTGTGGAAACACACTGAGCCAGATGAGAGCACAAAATCATGAAAACCCAGAATTACTGAGGTGGGATCTAATTGTTGTCAGCACAGGTCTCCTGCCAAGTTCATTTGTGTGTTGGTACCCATCCTCAACAAGGCTGTGAACCACAACCTCTCTTCCCTGCACTTGACACAGTTGATGAGGGTCTACTTCATATTGCCCGGGACATACCTACTAGGCCTCCCATAGATAACAGTGGCATGCAAACCAAGATGCTGAAGCGTCTGCAGTCCAACCAACTTGTGGGCTTCTTCAGTAACCAACAATACGTTTGAGCACCCAGTGACACGTCATCCAATGACATTCCCCTTAAACACAGGTAATAATTTCGGAAGAGGATCAGCAGTCATTTTGCTGAGCATCCCTCCGTCAAAGGCTTCTGTGGCAGAATTCAAAAGGAATCTAAGCCAAGGCATGTTAGTCATCTGGAACCCATGCTGTATTCTTTTCACTGACAGTACTTTCAGACCAATTCATATAAAAACCTTTCTGGTATGAATTGACTTTCTTTTTTTAAAAGTTGTGTGTGCTTTCCAGTCTTGTGACTGGCTCATGATTTCACGGGCCAATCCAGGTTTGGAAAGGTTTAACTGTCAAATCCAAATTCGCTTACAGTCCAAGAACATTTCACTCTTCAAGAGCACACCTAAAATGTAAAACAGGAATGTGGCAAAAACACATGCATCATACAGATACAGGGAGCAATGACTGGTGGCTTCTCCCTTTTGACTTTTACACTTTATTACAGCAAGCTCAAGTCTGAATCTGTGTAATTTGTGAGATGTCCTTCGTGAAAAAATGTTGAACCATGTGTTCCAAAATTAGGATTCATTACAGGCCTTCAAAGCTTCAACTGACAGATATGTATTTTAAGCATGTGATCCTAAACACATACATTTTGACCCAACTCCATTGAAATCAGAAGGACTTATCTCCACGTAAACATGTTCAGGATCAGAGTCTCAGAGAGACAGAAAGCTAATAAAACATTTTATTTTGTTAGATCAAAAGACCTGACCCCCTAGCTTGTTGCAATTTTCTGTTCAATAAAACCCCACTCCCCAAACTGAAAGGTTTAAAAAAAAAATGAGGGTGAAACACACAACTATGCCATTCATATTGAAAAATATATTCAACAGTGCTATACCAACGTAACATTAAACAAGTATGTTATTATGCTAGCCCTGTACAATCACACCAATGTGAGAAGCAGAAACAATAGCACAAATGTTTAAGATCAGGACAGCGATACTGCAATTTTATGGTGAAAACCATTTCCAACTTAAGTTAGCAGGTGTGAACTGCTGTCATTTTTAATGTACTGATAAAGGAAGGGAGTGTTTTTATCTTGCTAGTATCCCTTTAAAAGTCAGATGGCCTTTTAAAGAATCTTCTGCACAGGGACACACAGAGCAGTGCCCTGGAAGACAATTGACATTCTGAATGACTGGGCTGTGAATTCAAAATCCCAAACCAGCCAAGCCTGGAAAAATGGAACCAAATTCACATAAAATAAAAGTGTGAGAAAGAAAACTACTATTGAGCATTTTATTTCATTTAAGGAGTGTGCAAGGTGCTGTATGGAACACAGGCATTTTACTGGCTCGCTCCTGAATGTTTATGTTAATATTAGATGGACAAAACAAGGAGAAGGGGTCTGGTAGGATGGAGTCAGGCAAGACAGGAGACAAGCCAATAATGAAACAAGCTGGTAGAGGAAAAAGCTTGCTAAATAAATGGATCTCAAAGAGTGACTTAAGTGTGGAGCTGCACGTTATCAGAGACATGGATAGCATCTGAGCACTCCCTCTTTTCCCCATGACATTAGTATAACTTAGCCCATGTTCCAATGTCATTGTGTTATACAATTCCCTATATCCAGTGTTGCAGCAACATAATTTTAGACTCTGGATGTTATGATGGGGGGGGGGGGGCTTTTAATAGTTGCATACATTCGTTCAGTTGCGAAGCACACAAGTAACATTTCGCCCAAGGTCTGCCCCACTGCCTATATCTGCTCCATCTCATTGGCTACCACTGGCAGCAGAGGAGAAATGTTCAGTGTTGCAATGCCACAACAGGCTAAGGTGAAATTGACATAGGGCAGGCAAAGTTCACGGGCACAACGAAGGTGGCATGATGCATGCAGCTCTGTCTGCTCCCTGTCCTTTGGCATCTGCTACCTGAGGCAGCTGCCTCACTTTGCCTAATGGCCAGGCTGGCCCTGCGAGAGAGTATGGTCCCCTTCCCTGTGTGGGGGATATCAGTTCTAGTGGCTAAAATAACCCCATCGGAGTTCATGAGAAATAGCTTTTTCCCCCACTGCCTCATTGCATAGTCTCAGGCAGGTTAATTCTCCATCTGCAAAGGAAGGATAATAATACCACCGTGGTGGGTGTTGTAAAATTTAATTTGTGTCTGTAAAATAGTTTTGACATCAGTCCAAAAGTAAAGGTGAACTTAAGTCACTTGCTTTCTATGTAATATTAATAGTATTGTTTAAGACTCAAAGAAAGAAAGAATAACCATTTCTGACAGATCCTGGCTGGGGGCGGGGGGTCAGTGTGTTGTTTTTTTCTTTTTGCTAGCAAGAAACTATTTCCTACATTTTAGAACTACAACTCAACTATTCACATTCAGTTATAACCCCTCAACAATGCCCCATCTTTCCACAGAGAGCCTTCCTAAGACAACACTCCCCACCATATACACAGCCAGCCCATGATTTTGGCTTAGGGACGCATTCATAACTGCCCATGTATTTTAAGGAAGGAAGGAAGGACAGACGGATGGATGGATGGATGGACGGACAGACAGACAATTAACTAAACCAGACATGGGCAAATCTGAGCACAAGTTCATTTTTCTAGTTATTCACACAGCATAAACTGCAGTTCCTTAGCAAGATCTTTAACCACTAATGTGCCAGCAACAGAGCACATAGGAGCCCCCTTTACCTGTTACTTGCAAGAAGGAGGCATCACACAAGTACTGAGGAGTGGAGCTGTGCTCCTGGTCCCACTGCCAGTGTCGGACATGCTGCCCGGCTCCACCCACCCACAGAGAATAAGCCTACACACAAGCAGTGATGGTATACAAATCACATGGAAGCTTACACATGAGCCATTGCTTGGGCATAGTCTTTTTCCCTGTAGAGGACTACATTAACGTGTGGATATCTATAGGAGGAGCCAGGCAGCATATCCAACACCAGCAGGAGGGCCAGGGGCGTAACTCTGCTCCTCAATTATGTTATGCGCCGCTACTTCAGATGAGTAACAGTGACACAAGTAGGGTGAATCAGTCATCGTATGTCCTGAACAAGCTGACCATTTGTCACATTTGTCACATGCCTCTGCTTTAGGGGATAAGGAATATCAAAGCTTTCAGGAGGCTGTGAGGAACTAGGGCTCCCCAGCCTTTCTGGGTCAGTGGGAATAATAGGAATTTTGAAAGTATGTCAAGGACGCTCTCGCGAAATGGCTGCCATGGTGTCCATGGCCAGGCACAAAATACTCATTTCCCAGAAGGCAAAATGGTGAGACTAAAAAAAAAGTAATTTGTCAAAGAACCCAAGTACAAGGCAGAAGAAGGCTCTGAGCTCTAAAACACAAAACCAACTATTTTGAACCCAATAAAAATGGCACTGGTATGCAGAACTTTGCTTTGCAGCATGCCAGTTTCCCAGCTAGAAACAATAGTTCAAAAATCATTTAAAATCGAATAAAAATCAGGAGAGGCAGGGAGCTTGGTGGACATCAAGAGAGGTTTCCACAGGCACATTGCTGCCCATGGGCACCACACTGCAGACCCCAGAAGGGTTGTCCCTGATACTATGTGTATATTATGTAACTATACATTTTTATGTAACTATACAGGGCTCCGTGGTGGCTTAGTGGTTAAGACGCTGAACTGCAGACTGGAAGGTCGGCAGGTCAGCAGTTCGAGACCCAAGTGCTGCGTGACGGAGTGAGCTCCCGTCTTCAGTCCCAGTTCCTGCCAACCTAGCAGTTCGAAAGCAAGAAATTGCAAGTAGATAAATAGGTACCGCCTCGGTGGGAAAGGTAACAGCGTTCCGTGCACCTTGGTGTTCAGTCATGCCAGCCACATGACCACGGAAGCATCTTCGGACAGTGCTGGCTCTTCAGCTTAGAAACGGGGATGAGCACCGCACCCTAGAGTCGGACATGACTGGTTGGGGACACCTTTACCTTTACCTTATACATTTTACCCTTTTTCTCCATATCTAGGAATGCTCAGCTTTCATATCAACTTGAGAACAAGTTCTTGATAGGTGCCTCAAAATGGCATCCTCACACAGGGTGTGTACATTCAGAAACAAAATACAGATATATAAGTATCATACATTGTATTTCAACTTGCCTTACTGCTCTCCATATTTTTCTCCATGTTCCCAAAGGAAAATGCAGAAAACAAAAGCCTATTAAAATTATTCACTCACTGGTCTCACATATACAATTCCTTGTTCCTTTTTATACTTGTACAAATCTTATGGGGCAGGGGGACTGGAATCTGATCTTAGTTGCAAAGGGATAAGAAAGTTTACAATTATTTAAAATAGTACTATGCAAAAAATTTCTCCCACATTTTTTCGACCATTCTCATTCAATTTGATAGAAAAGAAATTGCTTTTGAAAAGAAATTCAAAGGAGAAGAAATTTCAGAGAAAGTCTCAAGGGTTGGGTTTGGGGTTCTTGTCCTTACTTTATTTATGAAGTGGCCATGTAGGGTGCATGATTGTCCTATCTTTTATTCTACAATAATCTCTGTGGCAGCCTGTAGCCTCCTCATCTTCCCACACTTCAATTAAAGCTATCATGACAAAGGCATCATGAGGTAATTCCTCCCATGGGGCTTTTTCAGTTCAGGAATGGCAGGTGGCCTGGAAGGCTGCAGAGCAATGGAAAGATGTGTTATAGAGAGAGAAAACACACACAGCACCCTTGGCCCCCTCGCAGTGATTAGGTAAGCTCAAAAACCAAAAGAAATTCAAAATTCTGCCTCAGAAAACTAGAAGCCTCAACATAGTTGACGCTGTTGTCACTTGCAAGAGCAGTGCAATAATCCAAAAACCCTTAGGAAAAAAAAAAGAAAGAACCTATGCTACAACTCTGCCAATAGTGAGCCCTATCTGTGAGAAACTGTTGGAGAATTTCTTCTTCCCTAGGAGAAATTTGGTGAAATTGTCCCCCCAGTTTCTCTGCCCACAAATAGGCTGGAGAATTTTGAGAGGTCATTTGTGCACAGCTCTAATTTAAATAAATAACCAGGAAAATTCACCTAAGATGGAAGCAACCCAAAAGTGCATGTCATGTTTTAATTGTTTATATTGTTAGGATTAAAGTGTTAGGACTGAGAGATATTAAGGACTGCAATGGCCTTTAGTCATGTGCCTTTTTTAAGCTATCATTTCTGATACTCTATTTATTGCATTTATATGCTGTCTTTTTTCCTCTTGCAACGAACCCAAAGTGGCTTACATTATCCTCCTCTTCTCCATTTTATCCTGACAACAACAACCCTGTGAGGTAGGTTGGGCTGAGAGGCTGTGACTGGCCCAAAGTCACCCAGTGAGCTTCCATGGCTGAGTGGGGAGTAGAACCCGGATGCCCCAGATCCCAGTTCAACACTCTCACCACTACACCACACCGGCTCTTTAAAATGGTCTTCCAAAAAAAGTGCATCTATCAAACAAATTCATATCAGCAACTCAGGTCCAAGGATGGATGAGTGTGGTGGGTGAGCAGACAAGCTAAATATTAGTAGTCAGGCAGTGCAGAGGGTGAACCTGCTTCCTAAAAGGAATGAAGGATCCAGAGCAGCCTTCCCAACCTGCTGCCCTCTAGATTTTTGGACTACAGCTCCCATCAGCCCCAGACAGAATGACCAATGAACAGAAATGCTGGGCACTGTAGTCCAACACATACGGAGGGCACTAGGTAGGAGAAGGCTGATCTGGCGGCTTTGAACTGGAAGCTTTATCAGCGGCACCAGACTGTCCCTGTGGCATCACCTGATCCTCCAAGCCAAGAGGATTCTGAGTTATTGTCTAAAGTCCCAGTTTGAACTGTCTGCAGACACCTCCATTGACCTGCAGATCTAAAGACAGAAGAAGCTTGATCTGAAGGGCTCCTGGTACGTGACAATTCAAAAGCGTAGATTAGTGAGGGGCAATTCATTTTGTAATGTAAGGTGCTACAACCTTTAAATGCAAGAAAGCAGTACAGGGAGTATGTCATAGGGCTTATCTGTCTCCTGTAAACAGTTTCCATTATTATTTAACCTTGGAATTTAAGTAATAGTTCTTTAGAATGCAATCCACTTTACTGACTTTGGATGCTATTTTGGGAAATGCCAGGGTGTTTTGGAGCTGTTGATTTGCGGCTGAAGTAAAAACAATAACACAACTATATGTTGAGCAGGAACCAAGCTCAGGGAACAGAGTCAATTTATATAATTTTACCTTTTCACATAAAAGCTACCATATCAGGTAAATAAATGCAGGAGAAGGATTATTTGAGGAAGGGGGTTGGAAGTACTGCTTTACACAGAATATTACTGGTGATTTGCAGATGCTGAATAACTGGGAGGGTGCTGAGAAAGGGCTGCTTGCCAAACATGTTTTTACACAGTTTTATCAGTACATTCTTTGGAGAACACCAGCAACAGGTGTACCATGCTTGACCCAATGTAATGCAAACTTATTGCTTATTACTACTATATTTTTGATACATAGTATCAATATATCAAAAATATATTGATATATTGATGACTCATGGCAGCGTCGATCCCTTCATGATTTGTTTATAGGCCGTATGTTACTGGCATATCCTTGTGCTATGGCCTGCACCTTGGTGTATAAGGTGTACAGCAACTTTGAAATGTTACTTTGTTAAATTTAACAGCTAGAGACTTCTTTTCTGAGCAATAACTAAACTCTGACTGGGTGAATTTTAACTGTAGGTGCCTCTTAATCCTTTCATGAGTTGTTTACAGGCATATCATTTCACTACACCCTGCACCTCTGTTTATAACAGGGCTGTGCACCGCTTAAGCCCGAAGCCTGAACTCTGAGCTGAAGTGGGGTGCTTTGGGCCACCTCATGCTACCTCCAAGGCAAGGCGGAGGGGGCATGAAGTGGGTCAGGTTGCTTTGAAGCACTTCGGTGTGCTTTGGAGTGATCCGGAAGCCCAGCCGTGCCGCTACCACCACTGCTGTCATCCAGCCCTTACCCGGGCCCTCAGGATGCACACCAGCAGTCATTGTTCTAGGGAGTTGCCATTTTTAAAATAGCGACTCCCTGTATTTCTGGAAATAGATCCTAGGCAAATGGTGCAGGATATATTTCCGGAAATACAGGGAGTCCCCATTTTAAAAACAGCAACTCTCTGGAACAAGAAGACAATTGCCGGCATGCATCCCAAGGGCCCAGGAGTTGGCAGTGGTGATGACAATGACTCCCCCCTCCCCTGGAATAAGATGGGTGCTGGTGTATGTTCTGAGGGCCCAAGTAAGGAGCTGGGGGCTCATGTGGTGCATCAGGAGGTGAAGCAGGATTTGGCTATAGAGGCTGAAGCAGATCAGGGGGGTCCGAATCAGCCCAAAGTGAACTGGGCCCACCTCAGAAGCCCTAAAGCAGCCTAGTTTATAAAGGTTTATGAAGGCCCTAGTTTATAAAGGTGTACAGAGACTCTTTTTGTGTTCATATTTCATTTTGCTCCAGTTTGCAAATTGTTTATTTAATTATACTTGACATGTTTTTGATATAAAGAATAAAACTTTATCTTCTAAAACTTTGTTATAGAAGACAACTGTTTAGAAGATGTCTGTTTCCCACCTCCCAGCTGAGCAGAGCAGAGCAAGCTGCTCCAGCTGGTCCAGGGACTACAGAAGCAAGCAAGCTCCCAGAGAGCGAGCGACCAGGGGGAGCAAACAGGGGAAGCAAACAGGAGTTGGCAAGGGGAGTTGCAGTGGTAGAAGAGACAAAGGAGACAAAGGAGACAGAGGCTAAGAGGTAAGAGGGCTGCAGGAAGCCCAGGGGGCTGCCCTTTATCCTTCTGAGTGGCTGTGAGCTCTCCAGGTGCTTCTGAGAGCTCCAACTGAATTGGGGGGGTGGCCTGCGTACTCCCAGCAGCTGAGTGGGCGGGAAGCTTCAGTCTGTTTCCCGCCTCCCAGCTGAGCAGAGCAGAGCAAGCTCCTCCAGCTGGTCCAGGGACTACAGAAGCAAGCAAGCTCCCAGAGAGAGAGCAAACAGGGGGAGCAAACAGGAGTTGGCCAGGGGAGTTCGGCAGGGGAGGTCAAGGGGGAGGCCCCTAACATTTTTTTTCGATTTTTTTTTCATTTTTTTATTTTATTTTATTTTTTAACTAACTTTTTTTCACTTATTTGTCTTGTAACACACACTTCCACACCAGTGGGACTCTGCTTTTAACCTCCACTGAGTAGAGGAGCAAGCACAGGCTAGTCTAGAACAATCACAGAGCTAGACACAAAAAGGGAAAAGAGGCTATGGAAGGACAAGACTCTCCAGCGGTGGTGACCTGCAAGGTGTGTGCCATGTTTGTTTTCTTGCCTGAGAACAACATGGCTTACACCTGCAACAAGTGCAAGTTGATCACACTGCTGGAAGAAAAGGTAAGTGGACTGGAGCGGCGACTGTCGACCCTCCAGGGAATAAGAGAACACAAAGAGTTCTTGGACAGAATAGGGGAACTACAGCAGCAAAAGGAAGACCAGAAGCTTGAAGAGCAACAGCAAGATGAGGCAGAAGTGGGAAATGCTGAGGTGAAGAAAAATGGAGTAGAGGATACTCCTTGGAAAAATGACAGTTAGGAGAAGAAGAACTAGACACCACTCTGCACCAGTGGAAGCAGTGGAGCTGTGGAACTGATTGCAGGTACTTGCAGATGAGACTGGAGGACAGCCTGTAGAGGAAGAATCACAGGGGAACCTACATGAGAGTGAGCAAGAGGCTGAAGGTCAGTCAAACAGAGGTGATGAAACCCAGGCCTACAACAAGAAGAGAACAGTGGTAGTAGTGGGAGACTCCTTGCTGCATGGGATCAAGACCCAAGTATGTCGCGAAGACCCGTGGACTCGCCAGGTATGTTGTCTCCCGGGAGGATGGATTAGAGACGTGACTGAAAGGTTGCCTGCACTCATAAAGCCCACTGACAGGTATCCCTTTCTTCTCATCCATGTGGGAACAAATGATACCGCCAAGCGGAGCTACGAAGAGATCACATCAGACTTTGAAACTTTGGGAAGGAAACTCAAGAACTTTGGGGCCCAGATAGTTTTCTCATCCATCCTTCCAGGAGTTAGAAGAGGGATAGAAAGGGAAAGAGAGAGATTTGGATTCTGGGACCACGGGCTATACTTCCTGGAAGATAGGCTGTTGGCAAGGGACAGGTTGCACCACACAAAGGATGGGAAGAATGTGTTTGGCCACAGCATGAAGAACTTCTTCAGGAGGGCTTTAAACTGAATCCTACGGGGAAGGGAGATGTAATGCTGGGGGTAACAATGGACATAGGTGCATGCACTGCAATGGAGAGAACAGCTCTGATAGCGCCCAATAATAGTCTTCAGACACATGTAGGAAGAAAGACAGACTATGAAGCACATGGTCTTTGATGTCTATATACTATTGCCCCCAGTATGGGAAACAAACAGAACGGACTTGAACTCTTAATACAGGAGGGAAATTATGACTTGATAGGTATAACTGAGAGTTGGTGGGATGACTCTCATGACTGGAATACAGCAATTGAAGGATATAACTTGTTCAAAAAGAACAGGAGGAACAGAAAGGGAGGTGGGGTTGCACTGTATGTGAGAAATACATATCTCTGCACAGAAATACAGGAGGATGAGCTTGGTAGCCCCATTGAGAGCATCTGGATCAAAATAAATGGAGCAAAGAATAAAAGGAACCTGGTGGTCGGAGTCTACTACCGGCCACCCAACCAAGGAGAAGACGATGATGAAACTTTTGAAAAGCAAATAGCCAATGTTTTAAGGAAGCATGATGTAGTAGTAATGGGGGACTTCCATTTACCCGATATTTGTTGGGAGTCAAATTCTGCAAAACATGGCCCTTCCAGGAAATTCCTGACTTGTGTGGTGGATAACTTCCTCCTACAGAAAGTAGAGGAAAGAACTAGAGGATCAGCTATCCCTGACTTGATCCTAACCAACAGAGATGACTTAGTGGATAAAGTAGCAGTTACAGGAACTCTGGGGGAAAGCGACCGTGTTGTACTTGAATTCTTGGTTCTAAGGGAAGCAAAAGCCGAGTGTAGTCAAACGCGTACCCTGGATTTTAGGAAAGCTGATTTTAATAAACTCAGAACAATGATCAGTAAGGTCCCACGGCAAGTGATGCTAATGAGAAAAGGAGTCCAAGATGGGTGGGAGCTTTTAAAAAAGGAAATTCTCCAGGCACAATTACAAACAATTCCAACAAGAAGAAAAGGTGGAAGACAACAGAAGAAGCCAATGTGGCTTTACAAAAAGCTTAGGGATAACCTGAAAACAAAAAAGGACACATATAGGAAGTGGAAAGAAGGCCAAGTAACAAAGGAAGAGTACAGGCAGGTAGCACAGAATCGCAGGGATGGCATCAGGAAGGCTAAAGCTGAGAACGAGCTGAGGTTAGCGAGGGATGCTAAAAACAACAAAAAGGCTTTCTTCACCTACGTGCATAGTAAAAGGCAGAGGAAAGAAATGGCTGTACAGCTATTAAATAAGATGGCAAAATGATAACAGATGACAAAGAAAAGGCAGAAGTGCTCAATTCCTACTTTGGCTCAGTCTTCTCCCAAAAGAGGGTCTATGACCCCCTGGCAAAAGCAAAGTACAGGCTGAAGGGGCAGGATTGCAGCTTGAGATCGATAGGCATATGGTCAAGGAACACCTAATTACTTTGAATGAGTTCAAATCTCCAGGGCCAGATGAACTGCATCCTAGAGTAATAAAGGAACTGGCAGAAGAACTCTCAGAACCGCTGTCTATTCTCATTGAGAAATCATGGAGGACGGAGGAAGTGCCAGATGACTGGAGGAGGGCTAATGTTGTCCCTATCTTCAAAAAGGGTAAAAAGGAGGAACCTGGGAACTACAGACCAGTCAGTCTGACATCAATCCCTGGGAAAATTCTGCAGCAGATGATAAAGCAATCTATCTGGAAGCACCTTGACAACAATGCAGTGATTGCTCAAAGCCAACATGGATTTGTCAAAAACAAGTCCTGCCAGATGAATGTGATCTCATTTTTTGATCAAGTCACCTCCTTTGTGGACCGTGGGAATGCTGTAGACATCATATATCTCGACTTCAGCAAAGCTTTCGACAAAGTGCCCCATGATATCACGATGAGCAAACTAGCTCAAAGTGGGCTAGATGAAACAACGATCCGGTGGATCCACAGTTGGCTACAGAATCGGACTCAAAGACTGCTGATCAATGGGACCAATGGGATAGCTAATACTTTGGAAGACAGAAACAAAATTCAAAGTGATCTGGATGGACTGGAGCGCTGGGCAGAAAAGAACAGAATGACATTTAATAGGGATAAATGCCAAGTTCTGCACCTAGGAAAAAGAAACCAAATGCACAGTTACAAGATGGGGGATACGTGGCTCAACAACACTACAAGCGAGAAGGATCTTGGAATTGTTGTCCATCACAAGCTGAATATGAGCCAACAATGTGATGTGGCTGCAGAAAAGGCAAATGCCATTTTGGGCTGCATTCATAGAAGCATAGCTTCCAAATCCCGGGAAGTACTAGTTCCCCTCTACTCAGCACTGGTTAGGCCTCATCTAGAGTACTGTGTCCAGTTCTGGGCACCACACTTTAAAAAGGATGCAGACAAACTGGAGGGGGTTCAGAGGAGGGCAACAAAGATGATCAGGAGACTGGAAACAAAGCCCTATGAGGAGAGACAGAAAGAACTGGGCATGTTTAACCTTGAGAAGAGAAGACTGAGGGGAGATATGAAAGCGCTCTTCAAGTACTTGAAAGGTTGTCAGAGAGAGGAAGGCCAGGATCTCTTCTTGACCATCCCAGAGTGCAGGACACGGAATAATGGACTCAAGTTACAGGAAGCCAGATTCCGGCTGAACATCAGGAGAAACCTCCTGACTGTTAGAGCAATACGACAATGGAACCAATTACCTAGGGAGGTGGTGGTCTCTCCCACACTGGAGGCCTTCAAGACGAGGCTGGACAGCCATCTGTCAGGGATGCTCTGACTTGGATTCCTGCATTGAGCAGGGGGTTGGACTCAATGGCCTTGTAGGCCCCTTCCAACCCTACTATTCTATGATTCTATGATAACCTAATTCTTTTTTAAAAAAAATATTTATAGACATAAGCTCCCAACTTTGAATTATAGTGAAAACTGTTATTATTCTTGGAATCTGCCCATCAAGAGCTTTCCAATGAAGTATGTTTCATGAGAATTGGTCAATGGGAAGGGAGTCAAAAAGGAATGATCAACTAATGCCCGACTTTGGATTATTTATTTATATATATATATATATATATATATATATATATATATATATATAATTTTCATATCTGCAAGTACACATACTCACATACAAGGCATAGCAAGTTTCCCTTTTGTGTTTCTTTTAAGCCTGGTTCTACATTGTCTCTTACAATATTACAAAATGAATCTTTTGAACCTCTGAAAATTTATTCAGCTCATAGCCTAACTAGACATGACATTAAATCGATAAGAACAGAAGAGCCATGCTGAATTGGACCAAAGGCCTATCCAGTCCTGCATTCTGTTCACATAGTGGCCACCCAGCTGCCTGTGGGAAAACCACAAGAAGGACATAAGCGAAATAGCACCCTCCCACCCATGTTCCCCAGCAACTGGTATACATAGGTATACTGCCTCTGATCCTAGAGGTAACATATAACCATCAGGACTAGTAGCCATGGATAGCCTTCTCCTCCATGAATTTGTCTAACCCCATTTTATTCAAAGCCATTCAAACTGGTGGCCATGACAAGGGCCAGCCCAGCCATGAAGCAAAGTGAGATGCCCGTATCAGGTGGTAGAGCGGGAAGAGCGACAAAGGCAGATAGCAATGGTGCATGGGAAAAGCAGGAAGCAGTGCAGACCCACTTCTGTGCCTAGCCAGCCCCATGTCTCCTTCTGCTCATGTCAGATGTTCCATAAATCCCTGCTGCCTATACCACACCTGGCAGCTGTCTTGAATGTGGGCTACTCTCAGCATATAAGTGCAATACACCTGGACGACATATCCCTTCTACATGTTATCTCACTGAATGTTAATAAAACAAGTCTATAGCTGGGTGGGGGCTCAATACCAGTTACTAGGAAACATCAGCAGGAGAGTGTTTTTTCATTCATGTCCTGCTTGTGGGCCTCCCACAAGAAGCTGGTTTGTCACCGTGAGAACAGAAAGCCAGAGTAGATAGGCTTTTCGTCGGATCCAGCAGTGAAGAACTAAGGATGAAGCAAGGCTTCCTGTATTTTTTTCTCCATCCACTGACAGGGGACAAAATCATTCCCTCTTGAATCTAAAGGCTTCCCAAGGATCAGGGCATGCTCAGGGGCTGAGAGGGTGTTGGCTCAATTGGATCCATACCCTTTCCCTCCCCACCCATCAGCACACCCCGACATTCCTGTTTTCCCCCTTCCCAAGGTTGGTGTTCTTACCCATTGAGGGAAACCTTTGGGGGGTTCTGATCTAGGGACACTGTTGAGGGACAATAGGATTGCGTCCTTAACGTACTAACAAGGTTTTTTGACTTGGCTGAACAGTAGGCTGTTGTAAAATGAAGAAAGGCACATTTATACTCCATGCCATTAAGTGTTTCGACTTTTTTACCCAGTAACTTCAATATCCCCACTTTATGCTCCTGCCTTCATAATGTGTGGTTATCAAGATATAACCACAATACCAATGCCCCAGAAAAAGAAAATTAGCTTTCCTAAACCCCCCTTTCTAAAAGCCATGTTTGACTGTAATTACTTTTACACTTGCTTGGGAAATCAGACACCATTCTCAGGAGGGTTTAGAAAAAGAGGGGGGAGGAAGAGAGCAGGGAAAAAACAGAGAAGAAAGGTAAATTGGATAAATCCAATTAAAAGTTTCTATGTTCCTTGACCAAAGTTTTTTACAAGGCAAAGAGCAGTGTAGAGTATAGTTATTTTTTTTAATACTAGTTCACTAGTCCCAAAAAACCTCTGACATTAAGTCTTAAAGCTAACACTGTTATTAGTCATCAGAGAAAGCTTTTATCTAGAGATCACAGCAGGAAAGTGAAGGCCTTCCAGGAATTGCTTAAAGATGAAGAATAGTTATTCACAAGGCAGGGTGGTAAACGAGAAGCTACCTAAGGATTAGTTACAATGCAGCAGTAACACTCATATTACTGTTTGGACGTGGAAAATGCAACACATCAGCAAAGAGGTGGGGCACAATCCCTCCCCTGTATTTCAGAGCATGTATGACCAAGCCTTATGACGGCCTTTATCTGTGGTCTATACACTGAAGGCCATTTCACGGCAACAAAAGCTGGCTTTGAAGTGCCAGTGTATTTACTCACAGCAGGAAGCGGAAGCCAAACTTGGTTCTCATCCATGAATGGAGCCATATGACAAACAGTGAAGAGACCCTTACTGGCTTAGCATTCCCACTTCCACTAATATCTGAAATAGCTCTCAGACTCTTCTCTTTTTCTTTCAGAAACACACTGACCTGATCAAGGAAGGAAGGCTGCTCAATGCCCATGTCAACAGTGGAATTTGACAAATTCCTACACAAAATACCTCTTGGACTAATGGGCAAGAGGTATCCACCAAATTTCACACTTAGGTATCCACCAAAACTTAGGTATCCACCAAATTTCACACTTCTCTGAATGTTCCAATGCCTGGGAGGGGGGCAGTTATCAAAATACATATTTAAATATGTATTCCGATGGAGATCACATATTTAAATACATAATAAAAATTAGGGCTGGTCTCCTTTTGGGCATTCACTCAAATTTGGGGACTGGGGGCTTTGGGGGCAAACCACCAAGGTGAATTGAAAGGAGAGGGGCAACATGATTTCAGGGAAATGTAGTTGGGGGCAGGAAGAAGCTTATAATTGCAGCTGTAGGGCTTCTTACCTTTTTCTTCTTTTTCTTTCTTACTTTAAACACCTTTAAAGCAGATGCCTTTGCTGGCATACCAGCAACATAGTTTTGGCCGCTACCAACATGGCCATTCTTCCTTCATTCTAAGATTGCCTCTAAAAAGGATGCTAGTGTGTGTAGTGCATCCTTCCCAGAGGCACTCTAGGAAAGAATGGCAGCAGTAGCCGGAGCTCTACTCCCCTTGCCACACTACCGAAGCTGCTGGCAAAGTAGCAAAATAGTTGTTTTTTTAAGGGGAAAAAAAAAAGAAAATGAGGAGAAAGGCAAGAGCCCTGTCCCCACTATAATTGTAAACCTCCTCCTTTCACCCCAAAACCATTTTGGAGGCTGAACTGCAGCTCCCTGAAATGGAATCAAATGGCCACCTCCAATTCATCTCCTGCAAATAGTCATAATATGGGCGGTAATCATTTTAGCCCAGCTAAAAACTGTTGCAGATTAATGCGAAAAACAGAGCAGAATTATGGGTCAAAACATGCAAAATTGAGATGGACAGGAAATAGATAGATCCGCCCACCCCTACATGTCAAACCGGCTCATTGAAATGAATGAACCATTTCCTATAGTGGTCTTGTGCTGTATTCTTTTTGTTCCCACTCATCTTGGAAACCCACATACCCCCTATTCACAGCCCTTTCTCCTCTAGATGCCTCTTTAATCCAGACTCTTCCTAATTAAAACAAATACAAGGAAGCAATTAACATCTTGATAGAAACAGATGGTGAAATGGCACAACTCTTTTATTGCATTAAGACCTAACTTGCTATCTCTCTGAAATGGCTATGCTTTAATTAAGCACTACTACAGGTACATTCAATGGGCTCTGGAGTGAGCTTATCAAATTATCGTTTTGGAAAAGCTAAATGTTAGAGGATGTGTTTGCTTTGATCATAAGGACAGAAGAAGGGAGAAAGAATCAAGCACTAGTACATCCGAAAGGCAAGCCAGGGAAACAACAAAGAAAATCCTGTACAAGAAGGATGGCAGAATGACATATGCAGGGACATTCGTAAAGAGATGGTGCTGAAGGAGCAGGGGGTCCATTTTAGAGGAACGGGTACAGTAGGTGAGTTTGCACCTCATGCTAAGCCACCCTGAGAATAAGCCACCATGGGTTGGTTGTTTGCTGACTAACCCAACAGATGATTGGGCACTCTGTCAGCCATGCTTAAGCCCATTGGAATCAATGGGTCTAGGTGTGCTTAACTCTGCATAGGCATGAGTGTTACAGCAGGGGTGGGCAACTTGTGGTGTGTAGGCCACATGGAGACCTTGAGCTAGTTTCATGCCGACTTTAGCCTAGTTTCAAACCCTGCTTACTTTGCAAACCAACTCCAGCTCCATGGGTGATCACCCATGGTGGATCATCACATCATGTGAACCAGGTCAGTAACTTCCAACCCTTCACATTTTACACATTACAAAGACAACAGGAAATATTTTAATTATAATTTTTCTATTAGGTTTCTCCTAAGTGTTCTTTTTAATTTATTTGCACATTCTGCTATAACCTACATAATCTCTTATTATTATATTTATATTCCTGTTATTCATTTAGATATATTACCATTGTAAATTTAGAATTTCCTTTAAAAATCACTTTCTTCTACTTTCTTATGGCATTCAGTGAAGCTTGCTAATATCTATTTACGGTTCCAGACTATTATGTGGAACATCAATACCAGGCTATTACCTGAAGCACCACTAAAAAGAGTGAAATGCCTTGATCCTACATACTATATGTCATAAAAAATCCCATTCCAAATAGGGATGCAGCAGTAATCCACCAGATTTGATTCTTAATATAAATATTGTTGCAGATGGTGCATCGATTAACCCAAACATATCAGATTCAATCAAATTTTGTTTCTGTCAAGAAAATAATCAGCAGCTGAATGTTTCACAAGTTAGGCAGAGAGTCAGTGGAACAGAGACTGAATGCACATCAGAATGTGTGCATGAGAATAGGTATCCAAGGGCAGATGTGGGTCACCACTGCATTGCTCAATGGGATGCACATCCTTATTTGCATTCTGTAGTGGCACCTACCCCATGGAATGGTTTGCCCCTTGAGGTCCATCAGGACCCAGTCCTCTACTGTATTCAACAGTTGGTAAAAAAAAATGGGATAAAGAACGGTTTATAGCTGATTTGGAGGTGGTTTTTAATATTGTTCCCTTTTTTATTCCTCTACTCAGAATTGTTGCTGTTTGTTGGCTTATTATGTTCAGTATTTAAGGTTTAACGTATTATACTAATGTACAAAGCCCTAGACAACTTGGGACCAGGACACCTGAGAGAGCGCCTTCTTCTTTACCAATCTGCCCGGTCACTGAGGTCATCAGAGGGTATATCCCTGGTGGGTCCACATGGACCCATGGCCTGGCTGGTGTTCACCAGGAAAAAAGCCTTCAGTGTGGTGGCCCCCTCCCTGTGGAACTCCCTGCCTTCGGAGGTCAGGAAGGTGCCAATGTTGTGTTGCTTTTGGCACCTCCTGGAGACATTGTTATTTCGAGAGGCCTTCCTTGAGTGACATGCTGCAGTTTATTAAATTCAGAATTTGTTTCTTTTAAAATGTTTTAGGCGCAATCCTATGAAGATAGGTGGCTGCCTCCGAGCTCAGAGGCAACTACCTTTCCAATGCAGGGCAGGAGAAGCATGGAGGGGATCATTCCCTCTGCGCTTCTCCTGCCCTGCATTTTTGTTGACTGCAGCTGTCTAGCCGCGGGAGGGAAGAGAGGGGGAGGAGACTGCCATAGGACACATTGGATGTGTCATACAGGCATTTCTGCCCTCCCTGCCCCGGAACTCCCTCCAGAAATGCCCCATTTCAGCCGCTCCACACTCCTCTTGCCAGCACGGAGAATGGGGCTGTTCCGCACTGCCTCCGAGGCAGCGCAGAAGTGGGGGGACTTCAGTTCTCTGGGAACTGACTTTGGAGCACGGTCTCCAAGGTCGGTTCCCAGAAAACCAGATACCCTATGGCCATCTAGCCACTGACTAGCAGCCATAGGATTGTTCCCTCCATTGTTTTAACATGGTGTTTTATTCTTTTATCTTTTGTTGTCCACCACTCTGAAATCTTTTGATGTGGAGTGGTATATAAATATAATAAATACATACATACATGGGCTTTTAAAGGATTTTGATTGCTAGAAATGGGGGTGTGATGTATTGGTTTTTAATATTAAAGACTCAAAAAGAGCCACGCTAGATCAGACCAAAGGCCTATCTAACCCAGCATTCTATTTGCGCAGTGGCCAAGCAGCTGCCTGTGGGACGCCCACATGGAAGGACATGAGCGCAAAAGCATCCTCTTGCACCATTCCCCAGCAACTGGCCATCATTATATCCATTATGTGGTGTTCTTGGGGGTTTTTAACTCTGAGTTTTTTTGGAAATAAGGTGGATAAATATAAATTATCATCCACAAAAATTGCAGCCAGTCAACACACATGCACACACACACACACATGCTGTTACATATCAGTTCCACAACTATCCTGGGCGTGAAGTCTCTGTAAGTTCTATATGGAATCCACATCAGGTGTGAGAATGGCCAGCTGAGCTAGTTTGCTGAGAGGCTTTACTTCAGATGGTAGCTGATTCACCTGCTCCATGATACACAGGTTGGACACCTAAAACACAACTGGGATCTTCAGGGTGGATTAATTACTTCAAGATGATTTTAAATTATTGAATTATATCCCCAAGAGAAAAAAGACCAATATAAGTCATTGATATACATTAAGTTTTTGCATTTGGAAATCCATATATTTTGGAATTTTATACTGAAAATAAGGTAATAAATGACATATATTTCCTGAACAAGCATGCAAGCTACGTGATTGCTATCAAAACTATAACGTATTGGTTTGCAGACAAGTATAGTCATTGTAAAACCTAGAAACATATTTCAACATCTTTGGCCACACAGATCACATGCACTGCAGAAGTGTATCTGCCTAGAGCAGGGGTGCACATCCTGCAGGCTGCATGCAGCCCCCCAAGGTCTTTGCTGTAGCCCGCCATGATCTCCTGTTGCCAGTCCCCCTCCTCCTCCGCTGCGTGTCTCACGAATCCCCTACAAAGCCAAGCCCAACATGCCAGGTAGCTTTTGAGTGGGGTGGGAAAAGGCAGGGAGGCAGAGAGTAAACCAGAAGCCCCCTGCAAACCTGGACCCTACACACCACTGAGTTTTCAAGTAGGGTGGGCAAAGGTGGAGAGTGAACCAGAATGGGAGCCACGAGCAGAGCCAAAGCTGGTGGAAGGAGTTGGCCAAGAAAGGGAAGGTCGGAGTGGAGAGTAAAGGGTTACCACAAGCTCATGGCGCTTCCCTGGGGAAGCTGTCCACTAGTGGCAAATGGCAGACAAGGGAAGGTCCTCTTTCCCCAAAAGGCTTATTAGTCTCCTCCAGCATTGTTCATGTTCAACGCACATACCCACCCCCTGATCTGGCATTGCTGCCACTGAAGAAAGAGCGATCTGTATCAGGATCACTGGTGTGCGTAGGATCACTGGTGTGTGTGTATGTGTCCGTATGTGTGTGTATGCGTGTGTTTGCATTCGCACGCATGCATGCACAGCCCCTGACTCCTAAGCCAGCATCACATACGAGCCTCAGGGCAAAAACAGGTGTGTGCCCCTCAACTAGAAACAGGAGACAGACTTCTGTTCAGGTCTCTGTCAACATGCAGGGAGACAAAGGGATATCTCTTCCTTGTAGGTGGACGCTGCAGTCCTTTGCACATTTATTTGGAAGTAAGGGCCACTGAGCAGTGTGGGATTTACTTCTGAGCAAATGTACATACAGCTGGGCTCTAAGTGTCCAGAGCATTCAAGAACCTAGAGAGGTTCACCTGGTGGCTATTTTGTCCTCTTTCCAGCACCAGGTGAAGACCTTTTTATTTTCCTAGCATTTTAGCATTTTAGTATTTTAGCTTTGCTATTTTAAAACTGTTACTATATTTTAATTTCTGCACTGCTGCTAGATTTTATTCTGACTGTACTTTTATACTACAGTTTTAAGTTTCTATATTTTGTATTATATTGTATTGTATTGTATTTATTTATTTATTTACTTACATACATACATACCTACATACATACATACAATACTTATATACCACTCCTCATCAGAAGATTTCGAAGTGGTGACAACATAAGAATAAAACAATGGTTAAAAGAGTTAAAACATTAAAAAAAAAAAAAGACAAATCCCAACGAAGTGGAGTTCAACAAACCACGGCTGGTCATGCAAGGATGGCCTCTCGAAAGAACAACGTCTTCAGGAGGCACCAGAAGGAACACAATGTTGGCACCTGCCTGACCTCTAAAAGGCAGGGAATTCCACAGGAAGGGGGCCACCACACTGAAGGCTGTTCTCCTGGTGGACTCCAACCGGGCCATAGGTCCATGGGGAACCACCAGGAACATTCCCTCTGATGACCTCAGTGACTGGGCAGGTTGGTAGGGAAGGAGGTGCTCTCTAAGGTATCCTGGTCCCAAGTTGTTTAGGGCTTTGTACACTACTACTAATACCTTAAACCTGGCCCGGTAGTGAATAGGCAGCCAGTGCAGTTCCCTCAGCAAAGGAGTTACATGATGAAAGGGGGCAGCTCCCGACAACAGCCGAGCTGCTGCATTCTGCACTAGCTCCAGCTTCCAGACCAGCCTTAAGGGCAGCCCCACATAGAGTGCATTGAAGTAATCCAGTCTTGAGGTTACTAATGCCTGTACCACCGTGGTCAAGCTATCCCTGTCCAGGAGAGGCCGTAGCTGGAGAACCAGCCAAAGCTGGTAAAAGGCACTCCGAGCCGCCGTGACCACTTGGGCCTCCAGCAACAGTGATGGATCTAGGAGTACGCCCAGACTACGGACCTGATCTTTCAGAGGGAGTGCAACCCCATCCAGAAGAGGGAATGAGCCTATCTCCCGCACCCGGGAACCACTCACCCACAGGGCTTCCGTCTTGCCAGGATTCAGTTTCAGTTTATTGGCCCTCATCCAGCCCATTACTGAGTCTAGGCACTGATTCAGGACTTGCACAGCCTCTCCTGATTCAGATGTCACAGGGAGATAGAGCTGCGTGTTCTCAACATACTGATGGCATTTAGCTCCAAATCCCCTAATGACCGCTCCCAGCGGCTTCATATAGATGTTAAACAACATTGGGGACAGGATGGTACCCTGCAGCACCCCATAGCTCAATTGCCAAGGGGCCAAGGAATAGTCACCCAATGTTACTCTCTGAAATCGGCCCCATAGGTAGGACCGGAACCACTGTAGCACAGTGCCTCCAATACCCATCCCACAGAGTCGATCCAGGAGGTTACCATGGTCAATGGTATCAAAAGCCGATGAGAGAACAAGCAGAATTAACAGGGTTGCACTCCCCCTGTCCCCCTTTATGCTGTACTTTGTGGTTGTAATTTTTGTGGACCACCCAGAGAGCTTTGGCTGTTGGGTGGTTGTTGTTCAGTCGTTCAGTCGTGTCCGATTCTTCATGACCCCATGGACCATAGCACACCAGGCCTTCCTGTCCTCTGCTCTCTGCTGGAGCATGCTCAACTCCATATTCATTGCATCAGTGATGCTATCTAGCCATCTCATCCTCTGCCATCCCCTTCTCCTTTTGCCTTCAGTCTTTCCCAGCATCAGGGTCTTTTCCAGGGACTTTTCTCTTGGCATTTGGTGGCCAAAATATTTGAGCTTCAGCTTCAGTATCTGTCCTTCCAATGAGCACTCAGGGTTGATTTCCTTTAGGATTGATTGATTTGACCTCCTTGCAGTCCAGGGGACTCATAAGAGTCTTCTCCAGCACCACAGTTCCAAAGCATCAATTCTTCGGCGCTCAGCCTTCCTTATAGTCCAGCTCTCACAGCCATACGTTACTACTGGGAAAACCATATCTTTGATTATGTGGACCTTTGTTGGCAAGGTGATGTCTCTGCTTCTTACTATGCTGTCTAGGTTTGCCATAGCTTTCCTCCCAAGGAGCAAGCGTCTTTTAATTTCATGGCTACAGTCACCGTCTGCAGTGATCTTGGAGCCCAAGAAAATAAAATCTGTCACTGCTTCCATTTCTTCTCCTTCCATATGCCAGGAAGTGATGGGGCCAGATGCCATGATCTTCATTTTTTTAATGTTGAGTTTCAAACCAGCTTTTGCACTCTCCACTTTCACCCTCAACAAGAGGCTCTTGAGATCCTCTTCACTTTCTGCCATTAGGGTGATATCATCTGCATATCTGAGGTTGTTGATAATTCTCCCAGCAATCTTAATTCCGACCTGTGATTCATCCAACCCGGCGTTTCTCATGATGTACTCTGCATATAAGTTAAATAAGCAGGGTGACAATATGCAGCCTTGTCGTACTTGTCGTAAAATTGGTACCCCCAATTTTGAACCAATCGGTTGTTCCATGTCTGGTTCTTACTGTTGCTTCTTGACCCTCGTACAGGTTTCTCAGGAGACAGGTAAGGTGGTCTGGTACCCCCATCTCTTTCAAAATTTGCCACAGTTTGTTGTGATCCACGCAATCCACACAATCAAAGTGTGATTGATCTCTAGTTCCTCTGCCTCTACGAAACCCAGCTTGTACTTCCGGTAGTTCTCGGTTCACATACTGCGAAAGCCTAGCTTGTAGGATTTTTTCTGGAATTCTCTCGCTTTCTCCATGAACCAGCGAAAGTTGGCGATTTGATCTCTAGTTCCTCTGCGAAACCCAGCTTGTACTTCTGGTAGTTCTCAGTTCGCATACTGCTGAAGCCTAGCTTGTAGGATTTTGAGCATAACCTTGCTGGCATGTGAAATGAGCGCAACTGTACGGTAGTTTGAACACTCTTTGGCGTTGCCCTTCTTTGGAATTGGAATGTAAACTGACCTTTTCCAGTCTTGTCGCCACTGTTGAGTGTTCCAAATGTGTTGGCATATTGAGTGCAGCACTTTAACAGCATCATCTTTTAGGATCTTAAATAGCTCAGCTGGAATACTGTCATCTCTGCTAGCTTTGTGGTTAGCAATGCTTCCTAAGGCCCACTTGACTACACTCTCTAGGATGTCCAGCTCAGGTTCAGTGACCGCACTATCATGGCTATCAGGGACATTCAGATCTTTCCTGTATAGTTCTTCTGTGTATTCTTTCCACCTCTTCTTAATCTCATCTGCTTCTGTTAGGTCCCTGCCTTCTTTGTCCTTTATCATGCCCGTCTTTGCACAAAACATTCCCTTGAGATCCCGATTTTCTTGAAGTGATCTCTAGTCTTTCCCATTCTGTTGTTTTCCTCGATTTCTTTGCATTGTTCATTTAAGAAGGCCTTCTTGTCTCTCCTTGCTATTCTCTGGAACTCTGCATTCAGTTGGGTATATCTTCCCCTTTCTCCCTTGCTTTTCGCTTCCCTTTTTTCCTCAGCTACTTGTAAAGCCTCATCAGACAGCCACTTTGCTTTCTTGCATTTCTTTTTCTTTGGGTGGTACAGAAATGTAATAAATAAATAAACAAACAAACAAACAAACAAATAAATAAATAAGGACTGGTTGCTACTGGGAAAAATAGTGTTTTTTCTGTGTCCATCCTATTTAGTTAGTAGATCCATAAATCTACTAACAGAACATGCTGCAGAGGTCAGATAGTTAAAAGAGGTTGAGAACAGAACATGCTGCAGAGTCAGATAGTTAAAAGGACAAAAAATAGGAGCTCCATAGATAATGATGATGATGATAATATAAAAGATGGCATCCCCTGAATCCTAGCATCTCTGATGCTAGTCCTTGGGTCCAGTAAGAAGTCCACATAATAAATAATAATACCTAACAATAAATAAATACAAATAATACATATAGTACATGATTTAGGGCTGGGCATCCTGGGAGGTGTAGGACTTTTCTTCTGTCTCAACATGCATAGGATTGCACCCTTATTGTATCATTTCTTACGCTTATCCTCATGTCCTGCTTGTGGGCTTCCATTGGTCACTGTGTGAACAGAACGCTGGTCTGATCCAGCAGGGCCTTCTTACGTTCTTAGGCCAGATTCCTCCCCGCTGTAGCCCCACCACCACACCACCCCATGGTTCTTTTTTTAATTAAATGGACATTAACTCACTCTGTATGATAGGTGGCCATGATTCATTTTTAAGTGAAATGGAGACATTTAATTAACATGTTTGCATGTATTAAATTCAGATTTCATTTGTTATTATTAACTAGTTATTTTTTTAAAAGAGAGAAATACTTTCTATAATTTAATTTTAACAATGTAATTTAAAGAAATCTGCTGTTTGTTTGTTTTTAAAGTAATTAATTCCTCATTTTTATCCACCCTGGCAAACTGAAATCCTTACAGAAACATAATGGTCTGTGAACACCACAGCCTACAGTCCTTTAGTTCTCTATCCATTACCCCTGAAGAGGCTTTCCTTTCCATGAATCACCTATTCCTCCTTGAAGAGTTAATCAAAGAAGACAATATGTTTCACCGGCATAGTTTCAAAGAAAGAATTCCCTTGGATTTGTCTCAGTTGATAGTAAAAGCTGCCTCTTCTCCTTGCGTATTCAGAGGGAGAGTTGCTTTTACCAGGTTTGTCTAGGAACGGGACAAGCCACTGGTAACTAGAAAAGCCTCTTAGGATTGCCCTGAACCATCTCCCCCCCCCTCTCTCTCTGAGGGATACTTCTGAATGGATAAGGTGTCTAAGTTGAGATGACAAAAATAATTACATTGGTTTGAAGAAGGAGCATTTGACAGACACATGTGAGTTTCACAAAGACAAAGCAGAACCTATGTATAGACAGTTTCTGAAAGTTCCCTTTCCTAATGCTCAGGAGACCTCTGCTGTTATTCATCCTGTATGCTTGATGGAAGAGTCAATTTTAATGACAGCCACTTAAGAGTACAAAAATCAGGGACATTATATCTGTAGTTTTCACTACAGCCATACCTCAGTTCCCTTGCAAATACGGAGAATTCTGTGGTTGTCTATGAAAACTGTAAAAGTTATAGCTTAGTGAGAACATTCCTATAAGGAGATGAAATTATGGGTTGTATTTTTATTTTTAATTACTGTAATTATTTTATTTATTTTATTACTATTTTAATTATTAATAATTTCAAATTTCCAGACTCCTGGATCATTTAAATTATCTGACATATTTTTGTAGTGAAATAAGTTTAATAGATTTCTCTTTTTTACTTCAGAAAAGAAGCTATATGAAATGAGAACACAACATTTGATTATCAGCATGAGGTTCTAATCCAATTTTCATGTACTCTTACAGCACTGTGTCTAGCTATTTAAACCGCTGTGCTTATTCACCATGAAAGAGTAGAGATGTAATCCTATGCACACTTACTCACGAGTAATTCCCACTAAAATTTAGGGTTGTACTGTAAGGCTATCAGCCTATTAAACAATTGTTAGTTGACTAATAATTTTTAAACAGTTCACAGCACAATCCTTTGCAAGCATACTAAGTAATTTGTACTGTGTTAAATGGGATGAACTCCAATTTACCTGGGATTTACTCCCAGGTAAGCAGGTATAAGATTACAGCCTAGCTGATTTGAGTGTATATAAATGTGCATATTACTGAAACCTTGATATAGGTAATTATTTGAGATACTGAGATAGGTTTTGTTCTCAACTCATTGTTAGAAGAAAAGGCCTTCATTAATATGTTCTTCTTTCTTCACATTAACACACCATAACCCAAGTGGTATTACCAAATAAAGTAGTGGCCCTGTATATCTCAGCCTCCCTTGTTAAAATTTGTCATCACTGAATCAAAGCATTTCTCACCACTCAGTAAGATCCAGCCAAACTGAGCACTTTTATACATTTAAATGGCCAAGGTTGCAGCAAAGATGTGCAAAATCTGGTGCTCCAATCCACACATTAGTCCAAAAACTGCATATCAGGACATTTCATACATGAATTTGCAAAGATCAAATCCCCTAGTTGTGAGCAGAGCTCTATAAATGTCAGCATCAAACTGAAAATTAGCTAGTTTTCGATCATGTCACCGCTTTTTGAGAGTTAAATTCATTCCATCCCATTTCTGGATCAATCTATGAATGGTTTTTTAAAAAAAAAATCTGCACAAAAATTCACGTTCTCATGTGCATTTCTTCAATTCTACTCATGTTTGTATGCAGTTTTCCAAATGTATATATTTTCAAGGAACGTTTTTAAAAATGTATACATTTTCTCCACAATAGGCTAAAGCAATTTTGTACTCACTTTTCCCTAATATACACATTCTATGTGCACTTTTTCTTATGTACACATTTGGGTGTGCATTTTTCAGTTGCTAGACTTGAACACAATGTTCAGGGAAATGCAGGCTTCAGAGTGAAATTGCATTCCAGTTTGCACTTTGGTTCAGGGGGAGTGCGAATTAAGTATGTTCACATCAAAATGCAAATTGAACAAAATTCTCACCCATCCCTGGATGGAATGGGCAAAGCAAACACCATAACAGAGGAACAGGAGGAGAACTCACTAGCAGCTGCTGAAGATAAGAACATAAGAAGAGCCATGCTGAATCCGACCAAGGGTCCACATTCTGTTCAATGGAGCATTCTGTTCACACAGTGGCCAACCAACTCCCTGTGGGAAGCCCAAGTAGGACATGAGTGCAACAGCACCCTCCTGCCCATGTTCCCCAGCAACTGGTGTACATAGACATGCTGCCTTTGATACTGGAGGTAGTGTAGAGCCATCAGGACTAGTAGCCATTGATAGCCTTCTCCTCCATGAATCTGTCTAATCCCTTTTTAAAGCCATCCAAATTGGTGGTCATCACTACATTTTGTGGAAGTGAATTCCATAGTTTAACTATATGCTGTGAAGAAATACTTCCACTGTTCTGTCCTGAATATCCCACAAATCAGCTTCATAGAATGACCCTGGGTCCTGGTATTTTGAGAGAGGGAGAAAAATGTCTCCCTATCCACTTTCTCCACACCATGCATAATTCTGTACACCTCTATCATGTCTCCCCTTACTCGCATTTTTCTAAGCTAAACAATACCAGATGTTGTAACTTTTCCTTATAGGGGAGTTGCTCCAGCCCCTTGATCATTTTAGTTGCCCTTTTCTGTACTTTTCCCAACTCTACAATATCCTTTATTAAGTGCGGTAACCAGAACTGTACACAGTATTCTAAGTGTGGTCACACCATAGATATGTTTGAATATGATCTTGCCAGTTTTTTCAGTCCCTTTCCTAATTATGCCTAACATGGAATTTGCCTTTTGCGGGGGGATTGCCTTTTTCACAGCATCCGCACACTGAGTCAACATTTTCAGCTAGCTGTCCACCACAACCCCAAGATCTCTTTCTTGGTCAGGGACTCCTTCAGTCTACTCATAATTACATTGTTGTTGTTGTTGTTGTTGTTGTTGTTCAGTCGTTCAGTCGTGTCCGACTCTTCGTGACCCCATGGACCATAGCACGCCAGGCCTTCCTGTCCTGTGCTCTCTCCCTATTCATAATCATTAAGCACATCACCCCTTGTGAGATTATATAGGGTTCTCTCACCTCCACTGGTGGCACATTTTCATGTGGAAAATGAGGCTTCTCTTGGGTATGTCTGGAATGAGGTAAAAGAAACACACAAGACTGAGAAAGAATCTCAGAGCCATGAAGTGGACAACCAAGATGGTCAGTTCCTATATTGCCAAGAGGAGGCAGTGCCTCAAACAGTGCTGTTCTGAGGTTCATCTCACCACTTTGATTTATGCCTGCTGCAGTTCTGACTCGCATCACTTTCACACACCCACAAGCACAACAGTAGGATTTTCCAAACAGTTGTTTTGCATCTTCACTTGGACCCTAATATCATTGCCCTGTTCTTCATTTAAAGGCACAGAGACCTGGCTTAATCATGCAGTGATTTCTCTTTGGAAATGAGTGGGTAGACTTGTACAATTAAAAAATGGCTTGCGGAGCCAGGTTACTGGGGAGTATGAGTGAATATTGCAACCTTCTGGGCAAGGGCAATTCCCCAACTGGGAAAGACCCAAGAATCGCCCCTACTCATGTGGTTGTGATATTCATATGTATTCCCCCACTACATGGGATCAGACTATTGGGAAGCTGCTCCCACGCCTTTGTGGCTGTATGTGTGAAGGGGGACTAATACAGCAAATTTGTCCAGGCTCAATTAAAAACATTTCAGGGCTCAGTTCAAGGGGCAGATTTTGGCCTTTAAAATCCTAAATGGAATGGGACTGGAGTATTATCCGATGGACTGCGTTCTTCTACATGAGCCCACCCAACTAAGACAGCCAAAGAAATGGGGGCAGAAAAAAGAGGAAGAGAAAATATTTAGGACTAGATAAAGACACAGAATTGTACAGGAAGTCAAGAACTGTATGTTAGTCCTTCTAAAATGGTGGACTGCAGATATTGGGGTGGACCATCAGTTCACCAGCTTGCAAGTGCTGGGGAGGCTAGAGTGTCATATGGCAGCTCAGAGGACGGTGATATCTGAATCAAGAAAGAAGTTCCTGGATGGAAACAAGTTTCCAATGGGGGGTCCCTTTTCTATCTTCTGCTGTACGTTACTGCAAATCTGGGATCAGAGTTTCTATTCATGACACCTCTACCTTGTAGCAGTAGATCCTCCTCTGAACCAAGTGATGTTTAATCCCTTCCTTCCCCGGGACAGTCTCTGAAGAAGGTGACAAGAAAAACTACTCTCTACATCTCCTGAAGAAATATAAAGATGCACCATGTTTTCCGTGCAGAGGACTCTGGCCATCCGTAAGCTTAGGGCACTGCTGAGCAGAAAAGGATAGGACTGGTATAATTCATGTTCTTTAACTAAAATACTAAGATGCGTTTCTTCTTGCTGTCTTTGGAGCACCAATGGCAGCAACAAAGGGTCTTGCACTGACATGTCACAAATATTGACAAAGCAAGTAAAGGTTTGTTTTTCCTCCCTGTTCCCCAGTGCAAAGCCATGTATTTGCAAGTGATATTTATATGTGGCTTTCTTCAGCATCTTCTGCCTCAAGCCAGAAGCTTGTCTGCTGTCCCTTCATGTTGGGAACATGCAAGCTTGTTTGGTTTAAAAGGTCAGTTGTAGCTTGATGTAAACAGTCTCGCTCTCGCTCTTGTGCTCTCTCTCTCTCTCTCTGATGCAGAAACCCTTTATGATAAAAAGAAAATGGGGGAAGCAGAACAGAAATAATCCTAATATTAAGCAATATCCATGTGCAATAACAGTAATTTCTCCCACACACACCACACAAAACGAAATACAGGAATATATCTCATATTTCTATAGCATATTTCATGTTGGAATGTTTTATAAAATTAAAAGCTCTTGAGTCAACTCTATGATATGAAGTCCATGGGCACTGTGAATGTGAAAGAGTTACATGTGTTTCATTACTTGCACTCAGCAATCTTTCATTTTGTCTGCTATGATTTTTAATTTTCTAACAATTAGAAAACAAATCAGGCCTCTTCCAGTTCTGGGCCATGCACTGTAAGAAGAATGTAGACAACTTGGAATAGATTCAGAGGAAGGCTGAAGGAGCTGGGTATGTTTGGCCTGTAGAAAAGAAGACTGAGCAGGGATATGACAACGCTCTTCAAATAACTGAAGGGCTATCACACTGAAGTGGGCAAGGACTTGTTCTCTGTTGTCCCAGAGGATAGGGCTTGATCTAAAGGGTTTACATTATGGGAGAAGATATTCTGGTTGAACATTGTGAGAAATGTTTTAACAGTAAGAGTAGGTTGACAATGGAATCAATAATCTGCAGGGGTGGGGGCGCTATAAAGATAAGGCTCCCAAGCTCTACCACACTGGAGGTCTTCAAGCAGAGGATGGACAGTCATCTGTCATGGATGCTTCAGCTTTGAATTGCCTGCAACAAGCAGGGAGTTGGACTAGATAGAATCATAGAATTAGATCGTAAACTGCTGTCAGGAGCGCCCTAGTGGCCTCTTTCAGTCTACTCCAGTAGCCAACTCAAGACACAGACAAAAGGATTATTTTCAAGGCTTTAATCCTTTTACAGCTTAATGACTCTTTCAGATGCTAATCACCAGAGACTAAGCAATGAACAGCAGAGTAGCCTATGCTCCGGGTTAGGACGTTGGTCCCTGTTTGAAGGAGAATCACTTGCAGACCCTGAACTTACGGGCTAGGGAGAGTTCCTCCCTCTTTCCCTTGGGTCCACGGGACGTGACCGTTGCTTGTGCGCCAAACGGGCGTTACGCCTCCTTTCCGCACCCTCCATCGCTCGTCACTCCCTGCATCTGCGTCAAGCGTCTAGCAAGCCCCCCTCCCACACTCTCTCACTGCCAGGGTCAAGAAGCAACAAGGGTCAAGAAGCAACAGTAAGAACCAGACATGGAACAACTGATTGGTTCAAAATTGGGAAAGGAGTATGACAAGGCTGCATATTGTCGCCCTGCTTATTTAATTTATATGTTGAGTACATCATGAGAAACGCCGGGTTGGATGAATCACAGGTCAGAATCAAGATTGCTTGGAGAATTATCAACAACCTCAGATACGCAGACAATACCACCCTAATGGCAGAAAGTGAAGAGGATCTCAAGAGCCTCTTGTTGAGGGTGAAAGTGGAGAGTGCAAAAGCTGGTTTGAAACTCAACATTAAAAAAACTAAAATCATGGCATCTGGCCCCATCACTTCCTGGCATATAGAAGGGGAAGAAATGGAAGCAGTGACAGATTTTATCTTCTTGGGCTCCAAGATCACTGCAGACGGTGACTGTAGCCATGAAATTAAAAAATGCTTGCTCCTTGGGAGGAAAGCTATGGCAAACCTAGACAGCATAGTAAGAAGCAGAGACATCACCTTGCCAACAAAGGTCCACATAATCAAAGATATGGTTTTCCCAGTAGTAATGTATGGCTGTGAGAGCTGGACTATAAGGAAGGCTGAGCGTCGAAGAATTGATGCTTTGGAACTGTGGTGCTGGAGAAGACTCTTACGAGTCCCCTGGACTGCAAGGAGGTCAAATCAATCCATCCTAAAGGAAATCAACCCTGAGTGCTCATTGGAAGGACAGATACTGAAGCTGAAGCTCAAATATTTTGGCCACCTAATGCGAAGAGAAAACTCCCTGGAAAAGACCCTGATGCTGGGAATGATTGAAGGCAAAAGGAGAAGGGGACGGCAGAGGATGAGATGGCTAGATAGCATCACCAATGCAATGAATATGAACTTGAGCACACTCCAGGAGAGAGCGAAGGACAGGAAGGCCTGGCGTGCTATGGTCCATGAGGTCACGAAGACTCGGACATGACTTAACAACTGAACAACAACAAATCCTACCATCTTTTTTGAAGATAAACATTACAGTCCACGTCTCATATAATCATGGATAGCCTTACATAGAAACAGATTCCCTGCTACTATGCACCAATTCGGCTCATGAAAATCCTGCAGGTTTATGGCACTGATAACATTCTGGGATGATATATGGACATGCACATAGCCCAGCACTTATGAGATGTGAAATTTTCTAGGGCACAATCCACCAAGCATTGCCTCTGCCAAATTCATTTCAACTGTCTCAAGATCCTTGAAATAAATCGATCATGCAGTAGTGGTGGTTACTGTAGCACAAAGGTAGTCAAACTGGTGCCCTCCATATATACTGGATTACAACTCCCATAAGTCCCAGCCAGCATGGCCAACGGTGAGGGATTATCGGAGTTGTAGTCCAAAACATCTGTATGTTGCCTACCTTTGTTGTAGCAAAGCATCACTGTGATAAACTTGCCAGAGATGGTGCAACAAGGAATCAAAACACTCCAGCTGCCGAAGAGAAGCCACAGTTCTAACTGATGCCTGTACATACAAGAGTCTTCCCCAACCTGATGCCCTCCAGATGGTTTGGACTATAACGCCAAGCATTCTTGACCATTGGCCATGCTGGTAAAGACCAATATCTCAAGACATGTCAACCCAGGATATATGACTGAAGGGGTTGTATGCACCATTTCTGGTGCAGAGACATCTCAAACTCCAGACTGTAAATGTCAAGAGCTTTCCCATTTTTCCTGTATACATGTGGACGCTCATGACCAAAATGGCTGAAGTCCTATATTGTAATAGCACAGAGCAGCAATGCACTATAAGCAATATTGTGTCTAACTGCACTATATAAAGATAATCTGAACACCCAAAACAAAGGACCAAATTGAAGGTGATGTGTGAGATCTGTGATTAGGATCTCCTGAAGAGTGGTTTGTTTGTTTCAGATAGAGGCAGCCACATGGACACCAAAACATAAAGGTACCTATACATTTTTGAACATGGAGCAACTGGCAGCTCAGGGGAGGGGACTTAGTTTGGGAAAGTTAAATCCCACAAACCAGTCCAATTTGCCCACACAAACACACACACTGCAATGTTGCTGTTGTGGTTAAACCTCAAGGCAGATCCTGATCATGGATCTCCGACAACTTGTCTCACTGCACCCAAACAGGGAAGGGGGGGAAGGGTTGTGTTTGCAGGGTGCCTTTTAAATCAATTAATTCTTGAACAAAATGGGCCAACACACATACCCAAGTTTTTACCTGCCTTGGAAAATGTCACATTTAGCTATCCAAAGGTGGCGTTATAAAACTGGAAGAAGATGACTGTCAAACATACATCATCCAGACTTTCCATCACCAATAGAGATGGGACATCATCTCAAAGGCGGCAAAATGTCAGCCCTTCAACTGGGCTTCTAATGAGTTTGAACAAATTTTGCCTTCTAAAATCAATCTCCAGGTCTGTTAAAATAACGACTACTCTGGTTTTTTGCTTTACGTTCGTTCCCTATGAGCTCCAGTCAGTGCTACAGATTAGAGATGGATGAATCCATCAATTTCTGTTTCTCTCAGTTTCTCATTTTTCCAATCACAAATTCATTCCATCTCATTCCCTCATTAGTATGTAACTTTAAAAAAATGTCAGCACAAAAAAATTGTATGAAATGTTGTGCACATTTTTCTAGAAGTATTTTTGTACACAACATTGGCATAATATAGACATTTTTCAAGCTGTTTTCCTCAATACAATGCTTTTTTGTACATTTTCCCACTAATATATGCAATTAGGTATACATAATATACACATTTTTGTAAGCAATTTTTATTGGGAGAACCGCACTGCAAAATTTTGAAAAGTCCAAAAACTGAACAGGACATGTGTGCACTATTTGCAAAGAGCAACAAAATTCTAATATATCCCTAAGCATTCATCTGTTTAACTTGAAACATTAGCCTATGGCAAAGTTTTAATAAGAGTCCTATTCATCAATTTATACATCCAGATGAAGTTCAGCATAGAACCTATGTGTGCAAAATCGTCCTCACGTAGGGCTCTTTCAGTGTGGTTCCCGATCTTGCAGGGAAGATGTTATGTGCATACAGCTGTGCATGTGTATGGTCTATGCAGACATTCACCTGAAACCATGGAGGTCAGGAACAGGATGCGGCATGCAATCCCATCTCCTTCCATGTGCGCAGTTGAACATCTGAATAGGGTTCTAATGTATAGCCCATTCCTATGCATGTTGGCACAGAAGCAAGCCCAACTGAGTTCAATGGAGCTTATTCCCAACTAACTGTGCATACATTTACATATTCAGTCTCCATTAACATCCGCCTTGACACTTTAGAGTCCTTGCCTGCATATTGTTTTCACCTTAACACCACACACTCATTCAGAAACATCTATTTTTACCTTTCAAGAACATTATTTTTGAGCATCCACCCCGAAGAAAAGATCCATGTAGCTCCAAACCTAACATACTGCTTTGAGAACATTGATCATCCTAGCCAAGCAAAGTACTTGTCAGGGTCCCAGCCAACCTAAGCCCAAGGGAAACTTCTTCAGAGGAGGAGGATTTGGATTCCTCAGCAAATCCCACTCCCACAGAAGATATGGTGCAAACTGAGGAGTCCTATTGCATGGATGCCTTGCCTGAGATTCCCAAAGAACTCCTTTGACCCCATCCCAAGCCCAGCCATGGTTCCTGGCTTTCCTCCCTCATCCCATGGTTCTATGAAGCACCAGTGGTGCTGGACCAGGTGGGACGCCCAGAATCATCATCCAAGTACTGGGCTGTCCACCAGAAGACCCTTGTACTCAAGAGTTTACTCAGGAGGAAGGGTCTACTCAATAGGAGGAAGACCCACGTGTAGACAATGAGGAAGCAGACCCACTGGTTAATCAGGGACAGTAAGTATATAAGCCAGGGGTTCCCATCATCCTTTATGATTAGCTAGGCTGGCTATGGCTGATGGAATTTCTAGTCCAACATCTGTAGGCCCACAAAGTGCTCATCCCGTGATATAAGCCCTCCATCTTTTCCCAGATCTTTGCTCCCTTTGCTCAGGACAGTGCGATCTTACTGAACCTGTGAATTTCCTTGGAAAACTGGCCCTAGCAAAGAGAAAACTAGAAATGGAGAGCAATTCGATAATTTCAGCACAAAACTAGAGCAAACTTAAAAGCCACTGATCCTAGATAAACATTTACATTCCAGATTCAAAGTAAGACCTCAACACTTTTCAAGTAAAACTGTTCGTTGCGGGAAGATCTAAATTAATTGTCAAAAGGCTTAGAAATTACATCCACATGGATGGAAGTTGGTTCTGGTGGGGGGTTTTAAGTAACAGGTAAAGAAAAGAAAAAAAGGGCCTTGGTGCTATTTTTAAATACTCCCTGATGTAGTATGTATGATTATAAATTGAGGGGGCTCATAGCTCAGTGACACAGGACATGTTTTGCATGCAGAAAGTCCAAGGTTCAATTTTGTAGAATCTCTAGTTAAAAGAATCATAGAGCAGCTGTAGGGATGTACGAATCCCTTACCTCGTTCCGGGTGGGGGCATCTGCGGTGGGGGGGAGGCGCTCCGTCCCTTCCCCTGGAATCCTCCCCGGCCAGCTCCACTCCGCTGCGACTCCACGGAGCCGCCAGCCAGGGCCACCCGCAGCCGGACTTCCGTCCGCTGCTGGGCTGTTCCGGCCACAAATGCCAGCCACCATAGCGGCCGCCATCTGCATCCTTGCGGAGGTCGTGATAGGCTACATAAGTATCTACGTAGCCTATCACGGCAAAAGGCAGGGATGCAAATGGCGTAGCGGCCGCCATTTGCATACCTGCCTTTTGCTGTGATAGGCTACGTAGATACTTATGTAGCCTATCACGGCTTGGCAGGGACACAAATGGCGGCTGGCGTGGCGGCTGGAAGACCACCTGGAGCCACCGCCACCGGAGCCGCTGCCGCCAGAGCCGCCACCGCCAGAACCAGGTAGGCTCCATCCTGGGGGGATTCCGCGGGGTGGCAGGGGGGATTGCTCCATTCCACCACAGACTCCAGGAGGGGCGGATTCTAAAGATTCTAAAGAATCTTCGTACATCTTTGGATTCTTTATCAATCATTTCAATCAATTGAAATGAATCAAAATAATCATTTTGGATTCAAAGGGATTCGTACATCCAAAGAGAGATTTGGATTCTGGGACCACGGGCTATACTTCCTGGAAGATGGACTGTTGGCAAGGGACGGGTCGCGCCTCACAAAGGATGGGAAGAATGTGTTTGGCCACAGCATGAAGAACTTCATCAGGAGAGCTTTAAATTGAATCCTACGGGGAAGGGAGACATAAAGTTGGGGGTGACAATGGACGAAGGCTCATGCACCACAACAGAGAGAACAGCTCTAATAGCGCCCAATAATAGACTTTACAAACATGTAGGAAGAAAGCCAGACCATGAAGCACATGGTCTTCCATGTCTATATACTAATGCCCAGAGTATGGGAAACAAAGAGAACGAACTTGAACTCTTAATACAGGAGGGAAATTATGACTTGACAGGTATAACTGAGACTTGGTGGGATGACTCTAATGACTGGAATACAGCAATTGAAGGATATCACTTGTTCAAAAAGAACAGGAGGAACAGAAAGGGAGGTGGGGTTGCACTATATGTTAAAAATACTTATCTCTGCACAGAAATACAGGAGGATGAGCTTGGTAGCCCCATCGAGAGCATCAGGGTTAAAAGAAATGCAGCAAAGAATAAAAGGAACATGGTGGTTGGAGACTACTACCGGCCACCCCATCAAGGAGAAGACAAGGATGAAACTTCTGAAAAGCAAATAGCCAATGTTTCAAGGAAGCATGATGTAGTAGTAATGGGGGACAATTTCCCCGATATTTTTTGGGAAACAAATTCTGCCAACATGGCCCCTCCAGGAAAGTCCTGACTTGTGTGGTGGATAACTTCAGAAAGTAGAGAGGTAGGAACTAGAGGATCAGCTATCCTTGACTTGATCCTAACCAACAGAGATGACTTAGTGGGTAAAGTAGCAGTTACAGGAACTCTGGGGGAAAGCAACCATGTTATACTTGAGTTCATGGTTCTAAAGGAAGCAAAAGCCGACTGTAGCCAAACCCGTACCCTGGATTTTAGGAAAGCTGATTTTAATAAACACAGAACAATGATAAGTAAGGTCCCATGGCAAGCAACTCTAATGAGAAAAGAAGTCCAAGATGGGTGGGAGTTTTTAAAAAAGGAAATTCTCAAGGAAGAATTACAAACAATTCCAACAAGAAGAAAAGGTGGAAGACAACAGAAGAAGCCAATGCAGCTTCACAAAAAGCTAAGACATGACCTGAAAACAAAAAAACACACATATAGGAAGTGGAAGGAAGGCCAAGCAACAAAGGAAGAGTACAGGCAGGTAGCACAGAATTGCGGGGATGGTGTCAGGAGGGCTAAAGCTGAGAACGAGCTCAGGTTAGCGAGGGATGCTAAAAGCAACAAAAAAGCTTTCTTCAGCTACATGCAAAGTAAAAGACAGAGGAAAGAAATGGCTGTTCAGCTATTAAATAAGGATGGCAACATAATAACAGATGACAAAGAAAAGGCAGAAGTGGTCAATCCCTACTTTGGCTCAGTCTTCTCCCAAAAAAGGGTCTATGACCACCCTGGCAAAGGCGAAGTACAGGCTGAAGGGGAAGGATTGCAGCTTGAGCTCGATAGGCATATGGTCAAGGAACACCTAATTACTTTGAATGAGTTCAAATCTTCAGGGCCACATGAACTGCATCCTACAGTAATAAAGGCACCGGCAGAAGAACTCTCAGAACCAATGTCTATTATCTTTGAGCAATCATGGAGGATGGGGGAAGTGCCAGATGACTGGAGGAGGGCTAATGTTGTTCCTTTCTTCAAAAAAGGTAAAAAGGAGTCCTGGGCCCAGTGCTCTTCAACATTTTTTATTAATGACTTGGATGAGGAGGTACAGGGAATGCTGATCAAATTTGCAGATGACACAAAATTGGGCAGGATAGCTAATACTTTGGAAGACAGAAACAAAATTCAAAGTGAACTGGATAGACTGGAGCGCTGGGCAGAAAACAACAGAATGACATTTAATAGGGATAAATGCCAAGTTCTGCACCTAGGAAAAAGAAACCAAATGCACAGTTACAAGATGGGGGATACGTGGCTCAACAACTCTACAAGCGAGAAGGATCTTGGAATTGTTGTTGATCACTAGGGTTGGTAGAGAATTCCGCCACAGACTCCAATGAGGCCAGATTCTTAGAATCCCCCCCCCCCGGAGTCCGTGGCGAAACGGACCACTCACCTCTGCCACCCCGCAAAGTTTGCGCCGGCCGGATCCTACCTGCCGCCGCCAGGTCCGGGTCCATCTGCTGCCAGACTGCGGACACAAATGGCGTTAGCAAAGCGGGCACCATTCGCGCCCCTGCTCTTTGCCATGATAGGCTACGTAAATCTTTACGTAGCCTATCACACGAGGGAACAGGGACGCAAATATGCCATTTGCATCACTGTTCCTTCATGTGATAGGCTACGTAAAGATTTACATAGCCTATCACGGTAAAGAGCAGGGGCGCAAATGGCATCTGCTACACTGGACGCCATTTGCGTCTGCAATCCAGCAGTCCAGCAGCGGAAGGACCCGGGTGGTGGCTCCGCGGACTCACCGTGGAGCAGAACCAGCCAGGGAGGATTCCGGGGGGGGGGGGAGGAACAGATCACCTCCCCCCCCCGCAGCCCCCCCAGCAGACTCAGGTATGTGGGGTTTGTACACCCCTATAGATCACAAGCTGAATATGAGCCTACAATGTGATGTGGCTACAAAAATGGCAAATGCTCTTTTGGGCTGCATTAATAGAAGCATAGCTTCCAAATCCTGGGAAGTACTAGTTCCCCTCTACTCAGCACTGCCTAGGCCTCATCTGGAGTACTGTGTCCAGTTCTGGGCACCGCACTTTAAGAAGGATGCAGACAAGCTGGAGAGGGTTCAGAGGAGTGCAACAAAGATGATCAGAGGACTGGAAACAAAGCCCTATGAAGAGAGACTGAAAGAACTGGGCATGTCTAGCCTTGAGAAGAGGAGACTGAGGGGAGATAGGATAGCGCTCTTCAAGTACTTGAAAGGTTGTCACAGAGAGGAAGGCCAGGATCTCTTCTTGATCATCCTAGTGTGCAGGACACGGAATAATGGCTCTAGTTACAGGAAACCAGATTCCGGCTGAACATCAGGAAAAACTTCCTGACTGTTAGAGCAATACGACAACGAAACCAATGGCCCAGGGAAGTAGTGGGCTCTCCCACACTGGAGGCATTCACGATGAGGCTGGACAACCAACTGTCAGGGATGCTCTGACTTGGATTCCTGCAGCGAGCAGGAGGTTGGACTCGATGGTCTTGTAGGCCCCTTCCAACCCTACTATTCTATGATTCTATGACTGGGATAAAAATCTCCCATTCGATCACTGCTTCATTTGGGCACGTTTCTGATTCACGCAGAGCAAGCAACAATCACACATGCGGATGGGAATTGGGCATGCGATGCACTCCGAGAATATGTTCAGAGAATCCTGGCAATCTCGGACATTGCTCATTCGCCCTTCCCTACATGCAACTAGTTCCAGCATGGGTGTGTGTAGGACTGCAGTATTCAGACACTTAATATTTTGTGCTTTTTCATGTAGGGAAACCATGAAATATGTTATGACTATACCAGAATATATTTCACTGTACACATGGGGTGAAATACATATAAGAATGATTAGCACACATAATAACCTACCTTCTATCTACCTGGGGCTGTCAAGTTTCATTCTCTACAGAAGCAGTTTCCAGGTGGGAAAGCTGTATTGTGTACAACAGTTCTTCAAGTAAGATGTATTTGTGGCTAATGAAGAATGTCTTCTCCTAGCAGTATCATAGCTAGTTTCAGAGGCACATCCCTTTGCAAGTTCCTTATGAAGACATTTCTAACGATTTAGTCAGCACGTTTGGAAGAAAGAGTAGGTAACCACACTCCTTTTGCGGAGAAGTTTAACTGTGAATTAACTGATTAAAAGCAGAGAGCCTGACCCACAATAGGAAATGGGTCGATAGGAGACCTTTAGCAGATGGGGAGCCATCGATCTATAATTACTTTTCTGTTAAACAGTGTTTTCCCTAGGGTAGCATAGGCCCTCCCTTTGCAAACAACTGCACCATTAGCATTAACCTTCACAGCACAGGGATTAAAGACAATCACACCCCGGAAGTTCTGTAAGCACTTGTTTGGAGAGACACAGAAGAAGGGAAACAGATCATGACACAATTCTCTCTATTGTTTCTTTTTCTTTTCTTTTCTTTTCTTTTCTTTTCTTTTCTTTTCTTTTCTGGCCTTGCTTCAGCTCTCATTTAAAACCCAGGGTACACTATTTATTGCCCAAACCTACAACTCCATATCTACTCCAGCCTTCTCCAACCTGGTGCCCTCCAGATGTTTTGGGCTTCAAGTCACATCAGCCCCAGCCAGCATAATCAATGGGGAGGAAGCTGGGAGGTGTGGGCCAAAACATCTGGAGGCCATCAGGTTGAGGAAGACTGCTCTATTCCCCCCTATATCCAGACCACACCTGCAGAATTTGAGACCTACTAAGCTGAATGCAGCCAACTAATAATAATGAAACATATAAAGCATTAATTAATTGATTTTTAAAAACTAGGGATGTATGAGAAATTCATTTCAATTTGTTTTTGATCAGGATTTACTCAGTTTGCACCTTCCAGACCAAATACAGATTCAAATGCAATCTGCAGTCAAAGTCCGACCATTTGCAAGCCTATGATGTGATTTGCAGATTTTTTATTTTTTTTTAATGCATTTGACAGCATGCGTACATTTGAAAAACGTGCACAAAAATGCTTTGACCTATGAGAGAAGAATAAGTATATTTCAAAGATGCAAACAATTGATGTGTACATTTGGAAAAATATGCACGAAAATACACATGGATTTTCATGTGAAAAGAAAAAGACGAAGCTCACAGTCTGATATGGACACAAGAAGGAACGAGCTTTGAGGTGGCCTTTGGAGAACTTCAACGAGCTCAAGTTTTGCTTGTATGCCCATCCCGACAGCCAACCAGCCATGTATGGCTGCCCACCAAGCTCTTGTTTTAACTGCCCGCCAGGGAACTCTCTATCAAATTGTGCCAGCCTGCTAGACTCTCATCAAATGCTAGGATGGTAGGCATTTTTGAAGAGGAGAAGAGGAGCATCCATGAAAAGTGATTAATCCCAGTACATTTCTGTATCCTTCAGCACCACAACAGACCTTGTATAGGTTGGCAGGGGACTCAAACCAGGACAGCTTTCAAATGGAAGACATTACTAGCCTGATCTTTGCTGTGCTGCAGTGTCACAAAAATACCACTGCTCATCAGCCCAGCTGGACCAAATGACCTGAAGAACCAATAAGGGCCCAGTTGGCGCTACATAACTGTTGCTTCAAGCTTGGTTCTTTAGTTTGTGCAGCTCCTTACTATGAGTAACTGAACAGATGCTTCACCTCCTTTTAGAACCTGACTTTATGGGCAGTATCCAGTGCAACACGAACACCATCTTAAATTACATTGTGCTATCATAAAGGACCTATACCGCAACACCAATAGCATTAGCTGGTGTGATGGAATTCCCCAGAAAATCTGTTGCGCCAGCCAACGCTATTGACATTGTGCTAGGGGTCGCTGTCACATTCCTATGTCCTCCCTCTTTGCAATCAACACACTCCAGGAAACAAGGCTTCAGGCTAACTCTACTTTATTAGTTAATGACTAGCTTCTTTACAAGTGCAGATTCTAGGAAACTGTCACACTGCATAGAACCAGCTAATCCACACATCTAGGAATATCAATAGAGGAGACAAAGTGGAAGTTACAGAAGTTGCCAGCAGTCTGGGCATTAACTTCTTGACCAGACTTGCATCACAGGGATGCCCTTCCCTTAGGGTGGCTCCCTCCTACATTGGCTTCCATGAGTGGCCAACCTGGCAGAGCATCTGAGCCCTGCCCTTAACTTTTCCTGCTTCACTCTGATGGACCCTAGCATCCCTCAAGTCATGCCCCTCACCCTCCTCCTCCGAAACTTGAGTTCTCATGGTGGAGGAATGGGGGAGCCATTCAAGCTGGGCCATCTGTGTGTCAAGGTCTTGGGAAGAAAGTCTGGCTGTATCTGGGCTCACTAGGGAGGGTGCCTCCCCCTGTTCTTGTTGTTCCCATTCTAATTCCAAATCTGAGCTGCCAGACCTCTACATGCTCAGACTCATTCCTGACAGTCCCTTGCTGTAGTGAGTTTGTTTCAGAAGACTGGTAAGAAGTCAGATGTTGAACTGACACAGTGCCCTGTGTACCATAGCTCAGTGTGATACAGCACATGCTTTGCATGCAGAAGGTCCTAGGTTCAATCCCCAGCTTCTCCAGGCAGGGTGGGGAAAAGAATCCCATCTGAAACCCGGGAGAGCCACTGCCAGTCAATGTCAACAATACTGGACTGGATGGACCAATGTAAGGCAGCTTCCTATGTTCCTATTCTGTTTGTAAATGTATAGAAACCAAGTAGGCCTCTCATATAATGGGCAGTATTTAGTAGGCCTCTCATGCAAGATAACCAGTATCAAGCAAGTACAGCCGCAGCTGCTTGGCCTATGCTAAAGTGACCTCATCCTCTGATATAAGGATGTCGTTCTTCTCTCTCACGAGAAGAGAGGCTGCCCTTTCTTTTGAGAGGGGGGTGCCCAACCTGTGTTTCCCATGAGAGGCTGTGGAATTTAGGAGAAACACCTATGAAATCCAGCAGGCTGGTTTTGCTCTTTGGTCTCGCTCGGGGGGGGGGGATGTGCACTACCAGCCTAGAGTAATCTGTTGGTCCGTGGGGCAATGCCCGTGTGCTGTGGGGACCCAGACACACAATCGGCTGTGACAGAGAACTGTTCCAGTCTGCTGAAGGGACGTGCGAGCTATTGTTGCATTTCTTTCTGCATCCATTTATCATCTGTGTAATTAATAGTTAATCTGACAAATCTGTGACTCTGTTTCACTTTGGCAATCCTTGAATCTGGTTTGACTGGGACCTGACAGAACCAGGCCTGCAGAATCATTACACTTACACTAGTGCAACATAATTTATATTACTGCCTTATATCTGCTGCTGCCCTCTCCAAAATTAATTCACTGCTCTGGACCTTGACTTTGGCCTGACCTGACCATTAGGCTCTATCTCAGAGGCCCTGCTCATATGCTCAACTGTAAGATCAATCTGGTTGGCGGGCCCGAGACACAGGGCCTTCTTGATAGTGGCTTCCAGGTCTTGGAACACCTAGGGATGGACAAAAGTCCCTTACCTTATCCCGCAGCTTGCTTCGCGGTGGGGGGGAGGCACTCCGTTCCTCCCCCCGAAATTCTGGGTGGGGTGGGAGGCGCCCCATCTCTCCGGCCAAAATTCTGGCCGGGGGGGAGGCGCCCTGTCCCTCCAGCTGCGAATCTCGTCTCCTGCCGGGACGCAAATGGCGGCGGCCATAGCCGCCCCCGTTTGCGTCCCTGCAGTCAGCCGTGATAGGCTACATAAATCCTTACGTAGCCTATCATGGCTGACTTTGCGGGGGGAAAAAAAGCGCGTACGCAAATACGTTCCCCTTATTTTTCCCGTAATCTACGTAAATGTTTACGTAGACTACACGTGCCCAAATAAGGAACGCAAATGGCGGCGCCCATGGGCACCGCCATTTGCGTACGCGCTTCCCCCCCCCAAAGTCAGCCGTGATAGGCTACGTAAGGATTTACATAGCCTATCACGGTGTTTTTTTTAAAATCTAGCCATGATAGGCTACATAACTCTTTACGTAGCCTATCACATTTGTTGTTGTTTTTTAATGGGAAATGGCGGTGGCGGCAGCCGGTCAGAAGACCGGCCGCCGCCGCCGCACCGCCACCGAACTGCCGCCGGGAGCTGCCAAGGACATTCGCCAAAGGTAAGTCCCATTCCGGGGGGGCGGGGGGGTGAACCGTTTCTCCACCAATTTCGGGAGGCCGAATGCGTGGAGAAATTCTTCGACATCCCTAGGAACACCTTGGCCTCTAAGGTGCATATGGCCTCCATTTTGCAAAGTTTTAAGTGAATTTTTAAAACTAATTTCAGGCCTTTCTATTCAGCTTTTAATTGATGTAAGTCTACAATGTAGGAGCTGTTTGAAGTATTAAGCATTTTTATGTTACTGTTTTATGTATTTTTTAACCAGCCTATGATTTTACATTTTTGTGCTGCTCTGTGGTATAGCTGAAGCTTTGGTTTTAATTAATTATGGGTAGTATCCAACTGTGTCATTCTACTACTGCAAATGATGTTGCGCTAGCAGAAACTAGGTTCCGAACTATGCCCAAGAGAATCCAAGTTACATTTGTACAAGCACAGATGCACATTAGACTTTCACAAATGGCTGCATATTACACTTGCACAATTAGTTGGGCGTTACACTTGCAACCCATTGTACAAGTGTAATGCACAACTGGTTGTGCAAGCATAATGCGCTACCGGTTCTGCAAGTGTAGTGCACAAATGGCTGTGCACATTATGCTTGCACAACCAGTTGCACATTATGTTTTCACAATGGGTTGCAAATTATTTCACAGCCAGTTGTGCAAGTGTTATGTGTAACCAGTTGCACAACGGAAAGACTGGGTAGAGCTCCACCAGTGCTATTTGAGTTTCTGGAATGACACCGTTAGATACTGCCCTCTGTATATACTGTATGTATATATGTACATATGTATGTCAGTGTGCGTGGGTGTGTATGCAGCCTTGTGAGGGCTATGTCCTAAAAAGGTGACCTAGAAGTGTGTGTGTGTGTGTGTGTGTGTGTGTGAGAGAGAGAGAGAGAGAGAGAGAGAGAGAGTGAGAGAGAGAGAGAGAGAGAGAGAGAGAGAGAAAACGAACTGATGTCAGGGCTTAACTCTGGTTTACCGTGGCTTGAATTAAGCTTTGTTGCTCTCCAAAGTTCTCTGTTCCAGAGGGTAGTAATGGGGAACTGGTCATCAAACTGCCTTCCTGTGGGCTACAGAACAGGTTTACCAGCATACTATTAACTAAATCAAATTTCCAGTAAAGGATGAAGTCTAGCTCTTAACTCAATGGTGGGCAGAAAGTAGACCAAAATCCTCTGGTGCATAGGGGTGTACGAACCTCAATCACCAATCCGCCTGGGGTTCTGCAGGGGGGAGGTGATCTGTTCCTCCCCCTGGAATCCTCCCTGGCCTGCTCCACTCCATGGCGAGTCCATGGAGCTGCCAGCCAGGTCCGTCCACAGCCAGACTTCCGCCCGCTGCCGGTCTGTGGACGCAAATGGTATCCGGCGTAGCGCATGCCATTTGTGCCCCTGCTCTTTTTGTGATAGGCTACGTAAAGGTTTATGTAGCCTATCACAAAAAGAGCAGGGACGCAAATGGCATCCACTACGCCGGGTGCCATTTGCATCCACAGACAGGCAGCAGGCAGCTGCGGACTCAACGGACCGACCTGGACCGGTCGGCAGGTAGGGTCCGTCCGGGCAAATTTCGCGGGGTGGCAGATAGGGGTTGGTCCGTTCCGCTATGGACTCCAGGGGGGCGGATTCTAAAGAATACGGCCTCATTGGACTCCGTGGCAGAATTCTCCACCATCCCTACAGGTGGACCACGTAGGAAGCTGTCTTATCCCAAGTCAGACTTTCATCCATCTAGTTCAGTATTGTCTACACTGACTATTAGCAGCTCTCCACAGTTTCACATCGACTTCTTTCCCAGCCTACCTGGAGATGGTAGGAATTGAATCTGGGACCTTCTGCATGCAAAACACACACTTTGCCACTGCATTAGGGCCCTCAAATTCTTGCAAAGTACGCTGAACTAGCTTGAATTACCAAGGTACTTACATTCTTAAGCATGACTGCATACTCAGTATCGGTCAATGGAAAACTACTTAAGCCTTGCCTGTTAAGAGAGCTAAATTATGCACTCTTGCCAGGCAGGCCAAAGATATTTTGCTGTCTGAAGCAGAATAGCAAATTATGCCCCCCCCCCCCAGGTGCATAGAACCCAAAGCTGACCAGCTTATTTTGGCACCTGAAGCAGAAAACCCCATAAGCTATTCTCCCTGGAAGCAAAAATACAATAATAATAAATTAAATAACTATCAATTTGCTGCCCTTTCACGACACCCCAAAATCGGGCTGCCTAAGGGTAGGGCCAGCTTCTTGCTGTGTAATTTTAAACATATCAGTGGACTATAGGGATTCTAGTGTCATAACAACAATAACAACAAACAATAATACCACCCAAGACTGAACTCAGCTCACCCCCGTCAACCGTTATTCACCAATGCACCTCACAACTATTAGGGGAGCACTCCGTTATTAAGAAAATGGGTTGCTTGATTCACAGCCCCCTGCTGTTCCAATTCATTCACCTCTCCTGAGCAGAGATTGCAATTCAAGGCAAACTGTGAAATGCCTTGTGATGGGGACAAAAAGGCTCTCTAGGGACAAACTGAGGTCAGCAAACTTACTTTGCTTGGAACCTCTGATCCACGTCATCCTAGGTTTCCTGAGGTAACAAGAGCATGCGCTAACCAAATGAGCCTTTAAGAGATTTGTCCAAAGGAGTGAATAAAGACATTTACTTTGACAGCTATAATGGAACAAGTTCTGTAAATAAAACACCTCAGGAGGCAGTGGAGGGAAACCTCTGTGTTTTGGAGATCTACCCTGTCCGCTTTAGGGAGAAGAAAGCTATGGCAAACCTAGACAGCATAGTAAGAAGCAGAGACATCACCTTGTCGACAAAGGTCCGTCTAATCAAAGCTATGGTTTTCCCAGTAGTAATGTATGGCTGTGAGAGCTGGACTATATGGAAGGCTGAGCACTGAAGAACTGATGCTTTCAAACTGTGGTGCTGGAGAAGACTCTTACGAGTCCCCTGGACTGCAAGGAGGTCAAATCAGTCCATCCTAAAGGAAATCAGCCCTAACTGCTCACTGGAAGGACAGATACTGAAGCTGAAGCTGAAATATTTTGGCCACCTAATGCGAAGAGAAAACTCTCTGGAAAAGACCCTGATGCTGGGAAAGACTGAGGGCAAAAGGAGAAGGGGACGGCAGAGGATGATATGGCTAGATTGCATCACTGATGCAATGAATATGGACTTGAGCATGCTCCAGGAGAGAGTGCAGGACAGGAAGGCCTGGCATGCTATGGTCCATGGGGTCACGAAGAGTTGGACACGACTGAACGACTGAACAACAAATTCCGAGGTCGCTACTTAGCATTTATAAAGAACCTCATAGATAATGCTTTATGTGCATTATCACTTAATCCTTACAGCAACCATTTAAGGGTAGGCAAGTATTATTATCCCCACACTCTAGATGGAATGCCAAGGCTGAGCAACAGTGATTTGTCAAAGGCCACCTAGTGAGTTTACGTCAGGAACTGCGATTTGAACTAGAAACATCCCAGCTCACTGGCACTCTTGCATGGAGGGCTCTAACACAGAGAAGGAAGAGAAGGGACATGCTGCTCGCCCGACCCCCAAAATCATGTGGCTGAATTAGCCTTGCCCCCTGACAACGTACCCTCACATATGGGCAGGTACATGGCCACTCCTCCTTCTGCATTTGTGAGAGCCCTCTACATAAGTAGTACATGAAGAGGGCCACCATCTCACAAACGACAACATACCAACTTTATTCTACCTTTCAGGGCCAAAGCACAAGAAACAAGCGCCACACAGTCATCACTTGAAATTCCTCCCTATGGTAGCTGTCTCCATGCAACAACGTATTATTTCAGGAAGTGTGAATTAGGTTGGTTCGTATTAAAATATGAACCAAATGAATTTCAACTCCATCCTTAATTAGGAGAATTAGGAGAACAAAAAACAATAGTTTCAGAGGGGTAGGGGGCAAAACGCTTGCCAAAGATCAGGTGGTAGATGTTTAGGAGGAGAGACCGAATGTTCGGGACGGGGAAAAGCACTTACAGTGCTATAATTTATCAGGTGTTCTGACTTCTGAGGGCTTTGTTTTCTTTTTCTAAAGACAAGCTGTGTGCTCGGCAGCAGCCTGGCTGCCATGCACTTTAAAATGGGGCTGCTAATGTCTCTGGGTAGTGATGATGGAGCACTGTTGCCAGGGACACTGAACAGAATAAAAGATGGCTGCCCCTAACTGCCCATGGGGGCAGCCATCTTTTTTTCCATATAATGAATGGAACAATGATACTACTACATCACTTATCCTCCTTCTCAGGGACATTAGCTGCCCATTTCGACATGTGGCAGCAGAGCCAAGTACACACTTTGTTTTTTGAAGTTAAAGAAAAAAATGCCCTTAGACCACATCTTCAACAATGCGTGTACTACATCCCACCCAACATAAATATCACCTAATTTTCCTTCCAGCTTAGTTTGGAACAAAGTTCTGACAAAGAAGTGGGGTGGGCGGACGTTTGCCCAGGTCAAGAGAAACTTCCAAACACTAAGAGATGTCCAACAATGGAAGAGACTGCCTTGGGAGTCTGGACAGTGCCTGAATGGGTGACCACCTGTTGAGAACTCCATGTATGCTACCTTGAATTCCATGGCAGAAGAAAGGTGGGATATAAATTCACTAAATAAATACTATGTATGTATGTATGTATGTATGTTTGTATGTATGTATATTACAGATGAGGTGCCTGGAACCAAGGGAGAGCAGCTTGCCTCATAACACTGGGATTAGAGAGCCATCCTATGGCCCTTAGACATTGTCTGAGGGGCCAGAGAATAGTAGGGATTCCCCACGCTGAGGTTGGAGACAGTTCTCCAACCTTGAAAGGGGAGTCAGAGATCCAACTCCCCTCCCCTGCCCCCTCACAGCTGGTGCAGAAAGAACTGTGCCAGCTGGCCTCCAAGGTCAGAAAACCAACCACAGAGAGAGGGGAAAGGAGTGTTCCAGTGGGCAGGGAGGGGAGGAGACTGGAGAGGCCAGGATATGAGTTATCCTGGGCCTCTTCCAGTCTCCTCCACTCCCCCTCTGAAGCACTGTTGCTAGACAGGCAAAAAAGCCTAACAAAAAATGCAACGAGTACAGGGAGGCAAAGATCGCCTCCACTGCTCTGCACCATCCTGCCGACTTCGGAGGCTCCCATCTCATGAGGGTGCAGCCCATAGAATTGCGCCCTTAGTGGCTGAGGAAGGACTTGATTTGCAGGCTTCCATGATTTACAGATTTACAGTTTGGGGGTTGGACTCGATGGCCTTGTAAGCCCCTTCCAACCCTACTACTATTCTATGATTCCCATTGCTAGCCCAGCCCCCACAAAAGGAACAGAATGGCTCAACAAGTTTTAGAAAGTATTTAAAATGCATAAAATTAGAGATTACAAATAACATCCCCATGCCCGCCCCCCATCCAGTTACTTATCACCAAACAACATGTGAAATATGAAGACTTGTGACTCAACATATAATATGTATCTTTTGTGGGGAAGGATGCCTAATTTTCTGTGAATTTTGTACAGGGTTTTTTTTTTTAAGAAAATATCCTCATTGTTAGCCATTAAGTTACACCAGCAACCATTTACCAAGAGAAAGTCTAGCGCAGCCTTACCCAACCTGGCGCCCTCCAGATCTGCTGGTCTATTACTTCTAGAATCCCCTAGCCACTAGAGTTGTGGTCAAACACATTTGGAGGACACCAAGTTGGGGGAGGCTGCTCTAGTGTATCATCTAAAAAAAACAACTTGACAGACATGCTCAGTAGCAGCAGCTGAAGCCCACTGGTCTTTTTTTGTTTTTTTGCCCACACTGGGAATCAGGTTTTCACAACCAGCCCTCAAAAAGCATGCAAAACCCACAAAAGATTTGTTAATCCTATGGGGGCGGTGGGAGACATTTGACCCTTATCACGGAAGGAACACAGTGATACAATTGTTAGGCCATTGTCACAAATAAGATTGTTTTCCTTTCAATGTTTCTTTTCTCATGTCGCTAATTCAAAAAGTAAAACCCGCAGTAGCTAGAAAGTACATTCAACTTAAAATTGTTTCACATCCATTTTCTATCTCCACCTTTACAAGCAATGCATTCCGGACACAGAGGGGTTCTTAACGCCACTCATGAAAAGCCACCTTTAGCCTTTGCCTCTGTATGTTGCTGGGGAACAATGCTCACTCAGCAAAACCAACATAAACTTTTGTTTTCTGTCCTCCATGCCTTTGTTCCCACAGTATGATACTCTTCAGTTTCCTGTGAGATAACAAATAGAGCACACTTTACTAAGTCATTTACTGTTAAGCGTGTCACTGAAGCACCTCTCAAGCAGTTTTAGTTATTAATCACTCCCCTCAGGCTAGTGCCTCATTGTGCCTATTTTACAGAAGGGGAAACGAAGGCATTGTGAAAGGTAAAGTGGACAAAGACATGCACAATCAGTGAGAAAGTGACAGATCACAGGTGTTTCAATGCGGTGTCCCCAGCTCTAAACATTCAATCATACTGCTGCATTTGCTTTAGGCTTTCAAGGGTGGGTAAAAGTGATTTTGTTTAAACACTAATTCACAAACTGACCTTTGAGTCAAACTGTTCTGAAAAAAGTAAAGGAGGCAAAAGAGCTTGTATTGGCTTGACAAAGATTGTTTCAGAGATTTCGGCAGTTTTCTGGAACAACTGCACAATCCTGCATGTTAAGAGACGCTGGACCAAAGTCTTAGGAAACACACAAAAAGAATCCAAATGCATTTCAAGAATATACCCTTTTTAATCAGGAGATGAAAGAAGAGTTTTATAATTTTGTTCCTCAGTTAGACCCCTGTCAGATGTAATAGACATCTATAGGTTTCAACTGTTTGAACAAGCCATGGCAAGTTCAGGCTCATGTGTTCCCCCTTCTCATCTCCACTTCCATGCACTAGAGGAAGAGATTAGAAGCATACTCTTCCAGTTTTAAATCAACTACAGTTCCCATGATATCCGAACAAAAGGAATGGGCTGTTTGTTTAGACCTATGATTAGTGGGATCAAACCGTGATTTCAGATCCTGTTTTGTACTTGCACTGTAGGTTTAAACAAGCCACAGTTTCCTAGTTTTTGATATTATGGAGAACTGTGGTTCCTTTAAAACTGGAAGCATATGCTTTCAATCTCCTCCCACATGAGAAAGAGGAGGAGAGCGGAGAGCGGATGAGCCTGAAGCTTCGCACAACACTCTCATATAATTTCCAGTTACCTCTGAACCAGGCTTAATATCCAGGTCTAACTGAGGAAGCAAATAACTACACTGACTAAGGAACCAAATATCCACTGATGGTGGGCATATGTCCTCCAACACATTGAAATCAGTCTTTGTACTGACTTTAAAAAAAAATCTGTAATCATCTGGATCATGCTCTGGATTTATTCTACATTTTACAGAAAACGAAATGTATGCATGCCTTTTAAAAACAAGAAGCCTACTTGCCAGTTGTGCAGAGTGCAGAAATAAAATTGTAAGCAGCTAATAGAACTTAATTTGCTCCTGACATTTTTATTTTAGCATTCCCTAGAAGAGACATTGTCAGGTAAAACAATAACCACAAATCTCAGTTTTAGTTGTATTATATGTCCACCAAATTATCACCTCATATGCAACACCCAAGACAACTAAAATTGGGAAAGTAGAGGGAAATGGTTTCTCTTTTAGAAAAAAGCTTGTTTGCTCAGTATGCTTGACATCATTTTTGTGTACAGTCTCACCATTTTCTTGGGAAAGCATGTAGGTCAAGGCTCCCCTGGTATATACCAGACCCATACAAGAGGAGAATTATGTAAAACCTAAGAAAGTGTAACTGCAGAAGTAGCAGGGAAGGTAGGAACTCACATCTTTGTGCTGGGCTAGGGCAAACAAGTTTGCCTTCCTGACTGAACACAGACTGAAAATACTGTACTCCTCTGAATCAGCAGACACAGATCTTTCAGAACAAGAACCCTATTCAGAAGTTTGCTCTCACGCAGTTAGACCTGTGAGGACAATATCCAACAAGGCCGCTAAGCCACTGCTGCTTCCCGTTACATTCGTAGGACCCACCGCTTGCGCAACAGTGCACTGGCACTTCTAAAAATAACCGTGGAAACTAGCAGAAACACTCATTTCTAGATTGCGACAGCTGAGCAGAGTCCCTTCTGTGAGCTCCAATGACCTGCCCCATTCCAGAAAGAAGTGTTTCTAGTCATTTCGGGTTATTTTTAGAAACACAAAAGCTCCACTGCATGAGTGGTGGGTCCCATGGGCACTCAGGCATAACAGGATACTACCTTGAGAGTGGAACAGCAGAGTCAAGCCTGTTGGCCCCGAGGCCTCCATCACATCTTTGCTGCCCATCCCCACAGCCCTCCACACCTTGCGAGCTAAACAAGCCTCAGGGAACCAGCTTGATTCATGGAGGCTCCCTATGGAATTCAGAACCCTGGAGAATCAAAGTTCAAAAACATGTGGAGAGCTCCCCACTGCAGAATCATAGAATAGTAGGGTCAGAAGGGGCCTATAAGACCATCAAGTCCAACCCCCTGCTCAATGCAGGAATCCAAGTCAGAGCATCCTCGACAGATGGCTGTCCAGCCTCATCTTGAATGCCTCCAGTGTGGGAGAGCCCACCACCTCCCTAGGTCATTGGTTCCATTGTCGTATTGCTCTAACAGTCAGGAAGTTTCTCCTGATGTTCAGCTGGAATCTGGCTTCCTGTAACTTGAGCCCATTATTCCATGTCCTGCATTCTGGGATGATCAAGAAGAGATCCTGGCCTTCCTCTCTGTGACAACCTTTCAAGTACTTGAAGAGCGCTATCCTATCTCCCCTCAGTCTTCTCTCCTCAAGGATAAACATGTCCAGTTCTTTCCATCTCTCCTCATAGGACTTTGTTTCCAGTCCCCTGATCATCTTCATTGCCCTCCTCTGAACCCTTTCCAGTTTGATTGCATCCTTCTTAAAGTGTGGTGCCCAGGAATTGACATAGGACTCAAGATGAGGCCTAACCAGTGCTGAGTAGAGGGCAACTAGTATTTCAAGTTACCCTCTAAGATCTGGAGGGCTGTGCAGATGGGCTTAACAACTGAACAACAACAAAGCAGATGGGCAATGAGGATGCAATGGTGGGGGTGGAGCCAGTGGCTCATCCCTGCCAGGGTGAACTTCTGCACAGGGCTAGTGTCTACTAAGGATGGGCGAATGAGCAATGTTTGAGATCGACAGGTTTCTCCAAACATCACCTTGCCACTCCTCTTGTGCCCAATTTCTGTTCACATTTGTAATCACTGCTTGCTCTGTGTGAACAGGAAATTTGCACAAATCAAGCAGTGATCAAACGGGAAATTTTGCAAATCTCCCCAAATCTGTCTAAATCTCCCCAAATTTGCACAAATTTACTCCACAGACTAAAGCAGGGCTGATTCAGTCTGCAGGAAAAATTTGTGCAAATCAGGACGTTTGTTCAAAATCAACATGTCCAGCAATTTGTGAACATTGTCAGCAGACACATACTCGCAGTCATGTTCAAGGGCTTCAAACAGGACATGCTAGCATGTTTTGCAAGCAAAAACAAAATTCTCATATATTCCTGTCTGTCCTGGCTGTGCATTCTTGTTTAGTTAAATGAAGCACCTCCTGTATACAGTCCTAAATGGCCTGATTCTATATGTATAAGATAGGGACATAAGCCCCCATGTGTTCTTGAAAGCTTGACCAACCGCACTGTCAACTGGGAGCCACAGCCAATCCTGGCCCCCAGGTGAGTTTACACTGTTTAACTCATGTGTCTGCAAACACATGCATGTTGCAGTCACACTTTACAGCTTCAGGCATTCGTGCCCAGAACCTGATTTTATTACCACTGTCAGGGGGCCCTAGCTGGCCTCTTTCAGTCTACTCCAGTAGCCAACTCCAGACACAGACAAAGGATTCTTTTCAAGGCTTTATTCCTTTTACAACTTAATAACTCTATCACCAGCGACTAAGCTATGAACAGCAGAGTAACCTATGCCCTGGGATGGAAACAGTTGGTCCCCCTTTGAACGAGAATCACTTGCAGACCCTGAACTTATGGGCTAGGGAGAGTCGCTCCCCTTTCCCCTTGGGTCCTCTGGATGCGACCGTTGCTTGCGCGCCAAACGGGCGCTACGCCTCCTTTCAGCACCCTCCATAGCTTGTCGCTCTTTGCGTCTGCGTCGAGCATCCAGCCAGCCCTCCTCCCACGCTCTTTCACTCCCAGGACTGCTATCTATCTCTGGAATGCCAGCAGGATGAATCTCTGCCAGCTGCAGGGCCTGGGAGGGATGAGCGCGCTCCTCTCCCACGGACGGCTGTTCTTCCTCAGAATCAGAACTGCTCTGAGGTTCTATGGGCTCAGTGTCCACCCTGACATCATCCCCACTCCCATGAGGCCCCCCCCCCGGGCTTGTGGGGGTACAGCTGGTGGAAACGTCTCAGCAGCAATGGGGCATGTACGTATTCTACGGGTTCCCAGGATCGCTCATCTGGCCCGTACCCCTTCCAGTCCACCAGATATTTCAGGCAACCGCGAGAAATGCGAGAATCCAGAATCTCCGTGACCTCAAACTCCTCCTCCCCCTCCACCAGCACTGGTGGCAGGGAGGGGGAGCCGGTCGAGCGATGAGAGTCGTCAGAAACCAGCGGGGACAGCAAGGAGCGATGAAAAACAGGATGGATCTTCATGGTGGGGGGGAGAGCCAGAAGAAAAGCAACAGGGTTAATCTGGGCAGTAATCTGGAAAGGCCCCGTGCGATGAGGCGCGAGCTTCCTTGCGGGCGAGTGAGAGGGGAGGTATTGGGTGGACAACCAAACCCAGTCTCCCGGTTGCAGAGACGGACCTGGCTGGTGCCACTGGTCTGCAGAGGCCTTGTAGACTGTCTTGGCTTGCTCGAGGGAGTCCCGTAAGAGGTGGTGTACTGCTCTCAACTCCTCTAAAAAGTCATGGGCCGCTGGCACTGAAGAGGGAGCTAGGGTGGATGGGAAAGCCTTGGGGTGGTAACCAAAATTGGCAAAAAATGGAGTTTGGCGGGTGAAAGCACAGCAGGCATTGTTATAAGCAAATTCCGCGAGAGGCAGCACGGAAAACCAGTCATCTTGCTGGTAATTGACATAACAGTGCAAATATTGCTCCAGAGTCGCACTGGTGCACTCAGTCTGACCATCCGTCTGTGGATGGTGGGTGGAGGAAAGACGGAGTGTCACATATAGAAGCCCAAGTAGCTCCCTCCAGAAATGGGCAGTGAATTGGGGGCCCCTATCCGAAATGAGACCCTCGGGCCATCCGTGGAGCCAGAAAACATGCGCCAAAAACAGCTTTGCCGTCTCCCTGCCTGTGGGCAACCCAGAGCAGGGGATGAAATGGACCATCTTAGAAAACAAATCCACCACCACCAGAATGGTGGTCTTACTGTGTGAGGGAGGCAAGTCAGTGATGAAGTCAAGGAAGAGCAGTTTCCAAGGTCCTGAGGGGGTAGGCAGGGGGTGAAGCAAGCCTGTGGGCTTGCCTGAGGGGGCCTTTGCCTGCTGGCAGGTTGGGCAGGAGGCAACATAGGACTCCTATGTCCCGACACACACGAGGCCACCAAAAATCCCACGTCACTTCATGCAGGGTCTTGGCGATACCAAAATGCCCAGCTGTGGGGGAGTCGTGGCACTGATGGAGGACCTTCTCACAGAGGGGTCTAGAAGGCACATAGACCCAGCCAGAATGGTAAAGCAGGCCACCTCGCAAAGAGAAGGCGGTGGGGGGGGGGACAGAGGCTAGCCCCAATTCCTCCACCTTTGTGCAAACAAAAGCATCCTGAGCCTGTGCAGAGTGAAGGAGCTCCCTCAAGAGCAAGGAACCGCAGCTGCCGCCAGGCTCGGGAGGGGGGAGAATCAGAGAGGGGGGGATTTCTCTCACCCCCTGGCTGGAGGTCAGGCTTACGAGAAAGAGCATCAGCTTGTAGGTTGTCGGGAGGCCTTCACATGGCAAATCTTAAGGTGGAACCGGGGGGAAAAAAGTGACCACCTAATCTGCCGCTGGTTTAAGGCACGGGCTGTCTGAAGATGTTCCAGGTTGCGATGATCGGTTCTAACTTCGACTGGGTGCTGTGCCCCCTCTAGAAGATGATGCCAGGTGTCCAAAGTGGACTTGATGGCCAAAAGTTCCTTCTCCCAGATGGTATAATTCCTCTCAGACATGTTCAGCTTCCTGGAGTGGTAGGCGCAGGGTTGCAACCCGCCACCCGCCCGATCTGGCTGAAAAAGCACTGCCCCCACCGCAAAGTCAGAGGCATCAGTTTGCACCACAAAAGGTCTCCTCGGGTCGGGATGTAACAGGATCGGCTCAAAACTGAAAAGCCTCTTAAGTTCCTCGAAAGCCTGTTGGACAGATGCCGTCCAATGAAAAGGAGATTTCCTGTCCTTAAGGAGGTCTGTGAGGGGAGATGTCAGCCGAGCAAAGCTGGGCAGGAACTTTCTGTAAAAATTTGCAAAAACCGGAAAACGTTGCAAATCCTTCTTGGTGGATGGAGCCTGCCAGGAGAGGACAGCCTGGACCTTTGCAGGATCCATCCTGATTCCATCAGCTGAGATAATGTAGCCAAGAAAGTCCAAAGAGGTTAGGTCAAACACACATTTCTCCAGCTTGGCATAAAGATGGTTCTCGCAGGGGCGCTGGAGGACGGCGGAGACATGATGCTGATGGGCATGGGGGTCCTCAGAAAATATAAGTAAATCATCGAGATATACAATGAGGAAAGTGTCCAAATAGTCCTGGAAGATGGCATTCATAAAACGCAAAAACGTGAGGGGGTGCACGCGAGCCCAAATGGCATCACTAGGTATTCATACGCTCCATACCGGTTGCCGAAAGAGGTCTTCCACTCATCTCCCTCCCGGATGTGAATCAGATTGTAGGCGCCACGCAGGTCTAACTTTGTGAAAATCTTGGCTCGCCCCAGGCATGCCAGCATCTCAGGTATGAGGGGGAGGGGGTACTTGTCAGGGATGGAGACCGAATTGAGGGCTCAACAGCCGTGCACCGGGCGGAGTTCTCCAGATCATTTGGCAACAAAAAAGATAGGGGCACAGGCAGGGGAGGAGGAAGGGCGAATGAAGCCACGTTTGAGATTTGTGTCCAAAAACTTGCACAGAGCTCGAAGTTCCGGCTCTGACATCGAATACAGCCAGCCAGCGGGGATGGTTGCCCCTGGAATGAGGTTAATGGCACAGTCAAAAGGGTGGTGGTGAGCGAGCTGGTCAGTCTCCTTCTTGTCGAAAACATCCTGAAAAGCCGCATACTTCTCTGGGAGGATGACGGCAGCTGAAAAACTGCCAGAAACAGATGAGGAGGGAGGGGAAAGGGTTAAGGCCTGGACTGGGACTGGTGCCTCATTCAGGAGGCAATGCTCCCAGCAGTAGGGAGATGCAAACTCCACCTGCTGAAGCCCCCAAGAAATCTGAGGATTATGCTTCGAGAGCCAGGAAACACCCAGCATGATTGGGTACTGGAGGTCCCATGGCAAGCGACACTAACGAGAAAAGGAGTCCAAGATGGGTGGGAGTTTTTAAAAAAGGAAATTCTCAAGGCACAATTACAAAAAATTCCAACAAGAAGAAAAGGTGGAAGACAACAGAAGAAGCCAATGTGGCTTCACAAAAAGCTTAGAGATGACCTGAAAACAAAAAAGGACACATATAGGAAGTGGAAAGAAGGCCAAGTAACAAAGGAAGAGTACAGGCAGATAGCACAGAATTGCAGGGATGGCGTCAGGAAGGCTAAAGCTGAGAATGAGCTCAGGTTAGCGAGGGATGCTAAAAGCAACAAAAAAGCTTTCTTCAGCTACATGCATCGTAAAAGACAGAGGAAAGAAATGGTGGTTCAGCTATTAAATAAGGATGGCAAAACGATAACAGATGACAAAGAAAAGGCAGAGGTGCTCAATTCCTACTCTGGCTCAGTCTTCTCCCAAAAGAGGGTCTGTGACCCCCCTGGCAAAGGCGAAGTACAGGCTGAAGGGGCAGCTTGAGATCGATAGGCATATGGTCAAGGAACACTTAATTACTTTGAATGAGTTCAAATCTCCAGGGCCAGATGAACTGCATCCTAGAGTAATAAAGGAACTGGCAGAAGAACTCTCAGAACCGCTGTCTATTCTCTTTGAGAAATCATGGAGGACGGGGGAAGTGCCAGATGACTGGAGGAGGGCTAACGTTGTCCCTATCTTCAAAAAGGGTAAAAAGGAGGAACCTGGGAACTACAGACCAGTCAGTCTGACATCAATCCCTGGGAAAATTCTGGAGCAGATGATAAAGCAATCCATCTGGAAGCACCTTGACAACAATGCAGTGATTACTCGAAGCCAACATGGATTTGTCAAAAACAAGTCCTGCCAGACAAATCTGATCTCATTTTTTGATCAAGTCACCTCCCTTGTGGACCGTGGGAATGCTGTAGACATCATATACCTCGACTTCAGCAAAGCTTTCAACAAAGTGCCCCATGATATCCTGATGAGCAAACTAGCTCAAAGTGGGCTAGGTGAAACAACGATCCGGTGGATCCACAGTTGGCTACAGAATCGGACTCAAAGAGTGCTGATCAATAGGACCTTCTCAAACTGGGGAGAGGTAACGAGTGGGGTACCGCAGGGCTCAGTCCTGGGCCCAGTGCTCTTCAACATTTTTATTAATGACTTGGAGGAGGACGTGCAGGGAATGCTGATCAAATTTGCAGATGACACAAAATTGGGCAGGATACTAATACTTTGGAAGACAGAAACAAAATTCAAAGTGATCCGGATAGACTGGAGCGCTGGGCAGAAAACAACAGAATGACATGTAACAGGGATAAATGCCAAGTTCTGCACCTAGGAAAAAGAAACCAAATGCACAGTTACAAGATGGGGGATACGTGGCTCAACCACACTACAAGCGAGAAGGATCTTGGAATTGTTGTCGATCACAAGCTGAATATGAGCCAACAATGTGATGTGGCTGCAAAAAAGGCCAATGCTCTTTTGGGCTGCATTAATAGAAGCATAGCTTCCAAATCCCGGGAAGTACTAGTTCCCCTCTACTCAGCACTGGTTAGGCCTCATCTGGAGTACTATGTCCAGTTCTGGGCACCACACTTTAAGAAGGATGAAGATAAACTGGAGAGGGTTCAGAGGAGGGCAACAAAGATGATCAGGGGACTGGAAACAAAGCCATATGAAGAGAGACTGAAGGAACTGGGCATGTTTAGCCTTGAGAAGAGAAGACTGAGGGGAGATATGATAGCACTCTTCAAGTACTTGAAAGGTTGTCACAGAGAAGAAGACCCGGATCACTTCTTGATAGGGATGTACGAAAGTCACTTACCTTTTCGCAGGGGTGCTTCGTGGTGGGGGGGGAGGTGCTTCGCTTCTCCCCCCGAAGTTCAGGCGGGGGGGGGGGAGCCGTCCTCCCTCGCCCGGCTGAAATTCAGGCGATTTCAGCCATTAGTCAGGGATGCTCTGACTTGGATTCGTGCATTGAGCAGGGGGTTGGACTCAATGGCCTTGTAGGCCCCTTCCAACCCTACTATTCTATTCTATGATTCTATGAACCTTGGCCAAGTGAAACTGAATCTACTCAACGTGGGACTGAGTGCACAGAGTGAGTGGAATTGTAATATGGGTCACTGCACCCGAAGAGAGAGGACGCCCATCGATGGTCTCCACTGCCAAGGGGGCAGGAAGGGGCAGGGTAGGAATCTTGTGGAAGAGAGCGAACGTTTCATCCATGAAACTGGTCGTAGCTCCAGAGTCCACTAAAGTCAGAGCTCCCACCCCACCCCACTGGGAGGAGCATAGGTGAACCAGCAATAGCAGATGGGGGGGTTGTGGAAGGCACCCACTCGGTGGGGAACCAACCCCCACACTGGAGACCCCCATCAGGCTTGGGGGGCAGTCTAGTCAGGGTTGGGGATGAGGAAGAGGAGGAAAGAGAGGAGGGGGAGGCAGAGGAGCTGCGGATCTAACGCAGCAGGTCTTGGCAAAATGGCCCAGTTTTCCACACCGAAAGCAGCGGTGCTCAGCTCACCGGCGCTCAAGCTCCTCTGGTGGCAGCGGGGCTCGGGTAGCTTCCAGCTGCATCAGGGTCTCCTTCGCCCCCACCGCAGGGGCGGGGGGTGGGGGAGGGGGCAGGAAACATGGGGGAATGGGAGGAGGGAAATCTTGGCCCCCGGCGCCCCGCCGGGTCTGCCAGCGCCCCTCCAGCCAACTATCTATCTGGTGGCAGGTCTGGATGAGGTCCTCCAAAGTCGGCGGGCTGGGCATGTGTGCCAACTCATCCAAGATCTTGTCGTTTAAACCGTCCAAAAACTGAGCCACTAGCGCAGCATCATTCCACTGTAAAGCCTGCATCAGCAAGCAAACAGTTGTCGCATAGCTGGAAACTGAGTCCTTGCCCTGCGTGAGGCGGCGAATCTCCCAAGAAGCCATCTGCATACGCAGGGGGTAACCGAAAAAATGGGCCATCGCTGTCATGAAACCTTGATAGTCCCCGAGCAGGGGGTCATTAGCGAGAAGGAGTCCCGAAGCCCATTTAGCGGCCACGCCGGGAAGTAGGTTAATGATGAAGCCCACACAAACCTGTTCCGTCAGGTTCCTCAGGTTTCGACTTCCTCAGGTCGAAGGTGCATGTACAGCTCCGATTGGCCCCTGAAAATCTGAAAAAGTCCCTTCTCCCCAGAAAACATCTCTGGCAAGGCCACCGGGCACTTGCGGCGGGGGGGACTCGGAGGTGGCGGGGGTTGAACCGCAGCTTGTAGATTCTGCATGGCAGCCATCAGTTGAGCCATTTGATCACAGAGAATCTGGTTCTCTTGCACCAGAGCCTGCACCATCGGGTCTCCGGCACCCTCCATTTGGCAGTAGGAGGAGAGAGAGAGAGAGAAAAAAGAGGAACGGGGACCAAGCTGTCAGGGGGCCCTAGCCGGCCTCTTTCAGTCTACTCCAGTAGCCAACTCCAGACACAGACAAAGGATTCTTTTCAAGGCTTTATTCCTTTTACAACTTAATAACTCTATCACCAGCAACTAAGCTATGAACAGCAGAGTAACCTATGCCCCAGGCTGGAAACAGTTGGTCCCCATTTGAATGAGAATCACTTGCAGACCCTGAACTTATGGGCTAGAGAGAGTCCCTCCCCTTTTCCCTTGGGTCCTCTGGATGCGACCGTTGCTTGCGCACCAAATGGGCGCTACGCTCCTTTCCGCGCCCTCCATAGCTCGTCACTCTTTGCGTCTGCGTTGAGCATCCAGCCAGCCCTCCTCCCATGCTCTTTCACTCCCAGGACCGCTACCTATCTCTGGAATGCCGGCAGGAGGAATCTCTGCCAGCTGCAGGGCCTGGGAGGGATGAGCACGCTCCTCTCCCACGGACAGCTGTTCCTCCTCAGAATCAGAACTGCTCTGAGGTTCTACGGGCTCAGTGTCCACCCTGACAACCATTGACTAAGACTTGGAACCAATGGTGCAGCTAGGGCTGGACTTCTGGGCAGTCCAGAGCCCTACAACCCCCAGGGTGGGGAGGAATGACCACACAGAGAGCCACAGCTGATGGAGCCAGTATCAACACCTGAGCCAGCAGGGTTGCTGCAGGTTGCTGCAGTATCCTTCCTTTCTTTTATGTTGAAAATATGTTATAGTCAAGCATGGCCAAATGGGCATGTACATGGTTACAGATGCTCATTTTATTATTTTTACTTTTAAAAATATATTACTTAAAATACAAATCTGCACATGCTCAGAGTATTTATTTTCTAAATCAGGACAGGCCACAGTTTCTGTTGTTGCTTTGCTCTAATATATTAGGAATGTAGAAACAGTTGTAAAGCATGGAGTGGCATGGGGCCAGATAGAAGAAAAATGTTCATTGTGTGCTTCACAGCTTAAGTAATACACACAGCACACATGAGCCCCATAAGACCATTAAATCTAGGGTCTAAAATTACCTAGCTGCACCACTGCTTGAAAAATGTAAAAAGAGTGCCTCAGAGCCCATCCAGAATACAATTTCCTTATCACCAAGTAAGTATAGTGCACCTGTACACATCTGGAATCAGGGCTCCAAGGTTACAGTTTCTAGGCAGACTTGAGCACTATCATTTCTCCTCTCTTTTTAGTAATTATCCACCAGTGTCAACCAACTTCAGGAGTGAAAATGACAGCAGCTAGAGCTTGAAGTCCAATGCTGTTGTGCAGCCTGATCCAGAAATGGCAATGGAACCAGACTTTCTCAGTCCAAATACTTGGCCAAGAAGTGATTCAGGGATAGTAGCCCTAGGTCTTTTCTGCACTGTACATCTGTCATGCTTTCACTGGGAATGACGCAGGAGCAATGATAAGAATCATGTGTTTCACTCACAGAAAGAATGTAACATAGGCTAGTCTTGCCTCGACAAGACACCTGACTGTTCCTGTCAAATGGATGCAAGATGGCTGTATGGCACTGTGTAGGATACCTGAAACTGGATCAACATCACAGTGCATTTGAAATAGTGATGGGTGAAACCCACCCATCTCAATTCAGAATGGGCTCAGCTAATAGGATTTATTTTGCAGCAAAAACAACCACAACAGAGTATAACTCACATGGCTTCTGAGTCCATTCTAAAGTTTGGACCCTGCTGCACTCCTGATAACATCACTGGCCCTCAAATTCCTCCCCTAGCCTTCTGAGAGCCCTGCCTCGCCACCCCTTCCATTCCTTCTAGATTTACCTAACAGTGATAGGCCTTGCAGGAGGGACTGTTTTTGAGGGCTCCATTGCTCTTTGGCATCCAGAGCACAGAAATGGGAGTATCCCAAGCACAAGGGACCCTGCGAGGTGTAGCTTCCAGGACAACGAAAGACTTAATAGGGGTGCCATCTGGGAAACGACACGTCCCAGGGCCCTTGGCAGCCATTTCAGCATTCTGGATGCCCAGAAGTAATGGAGGACTCTCAGAGAGGTCTCTCTCAAGGTCTCCCTGTTGCAAAAGCTGCTGCCAGGGAGAATCTGCAGGAAAAGAAGTGGGCAGTTCTAGTGGTAGCAAGGAGTGATGGTAGCAGGGTGAGCTCATTATGTGCCAAGCCTGAATGTCACTGTGGGGGGAGGGGGCGAGAAAAACTCTCAAACATGACATTACAGCCCCCACCACCACCACTTGAAACTTCAGCACCTTTACTAATCTCCAACAGCCCTCATTTGCATGCAAAATAAGATCCCTACTGCAGGCCTGGCATCAGTTTTCATTCCTAAAGACAGTTCCTTGTGAAAATTGCTGTCACTTACCACACATAGCGATGATGGGCCTGATTACAGAGAACTATGAAGAAGACTTGGACAAAGCTGTGAACAAATGCTGTGTGAGGCTTTAATACCAATGCAGGTTTCTTGTCTTGAGCAAGCTGGTTGTCTCAACCTGATCCACAGACTCAGAAATATCAAAATAAAGGAGACAGCAACTTTTCACAGCAACCTAACAGCCTTCCTTCAGCAGTGCCAACAGCCAGTCCAACAAGTGGTAAACCTGGTGCATGCTTAGCAGCGCACCACTCCATGTACAACCCATAGTCCTGATGGCAGCACTAGCTCTCCGCAAGAGTCCAAAGACAATAGTGAAGAAACCTGTTCATGTATTATTACTGGAGAAGCTGATAGGACACACCGAAGCAGACTCCAAAGTAACAGGGCAAGAGGGACAGAATCCAACATGTGAGGAGCCGTCTTTACAGACTGACCAGTTATCTCCACATTTCTGTTTTTGCAATTGAACCTTCTCTGTGTGCAGGTCTACAAGCTGAAATGTTACTCAGCCACTGAAAAAAGGTGTGGCAGGGATGCAGTATGTGTGTGTGTGCGGGTGAGGAAGAGATGGTAGAAAAGATGAACACATGGGCAATCTATGGCTGGGAGCTTTGAAAGCCCAAGGTTTCTGCAAATGCCTCAGCTAAAAGCAGAGGCAGCCTCCTGGATCGATTATGCATACACGCCACTGAAAACACCAGCCGCTTAAGTGCCAGAGCCCTGCTGGATAATTTATAGGCCAGCCAGCATTAGTATTCACAGAGTGGTGGACAGAGTTCAAAGGAACAAGGTGGAGAACAGAAGTTTAAGACAACTTTCGCATGTCACTATCAGCCATTAACTGCAAATCTCACAGATTGTTTCCCCTAGCTAAGCAAGGGGCAAAGGCACAATCGGGTCTGGGTGGATACCAACAATCGCTCTAGAATGACCAAGAGCAAATCATCTCCATGTCAGCGTATTAATATATAAAACACTGCCTTGTGCTGAATCAGAAGCACTGGTCCATCTAGTGCAGTCTTGCCCACTTTGACTAGCAGCAGCAGTTCTTCATGTGCGGGATATCCAACAGTTGACCCATGTTTAAGATTTGCTGTAGTGCTTTTCACACGTCCCATCTAAACAGCCTTATGGAGGGGAGCAGGACTGTGCCCGCTGATGTGACTCGGCTCTAACCCTCGTGTGCATTCGGCGGGCGGTGTGAAAGAGCCTTCTGTGAAATGGGCATCTGTGGGCTCTGAGGCCGGGAGTAGGTACCATCCCACTCCTTTCTGCAGTCTTCAGTGTAATGCATTGTGAGAGCTTGTGCGTTGTATTCGGGCACAGTGAATGACTGTGCGATGTCCTCTTAAGTTCAACCCAGAACCAGCTTTCTCCCCGTCTTTCTTCAGATGAGCAGAAGCACTGGTGCAGGCGGGTGTTTTCACAGCCCTGCCAGTAATATGTAGATAACCCTGTTAGTTGCTGTGTGGAGCCTGAATACAGTGGTCACTGTTAGGTATGGGCAGATCTGCAAGATCAGGTTCTGCGGACTCCCTCCATTTCCCACCTTCAAGTCTGTTCCATGCCGGTTCCATGCATGGGGGGGCGGGGGGATGGGCTTTTTGTATTGTTGGTTTTTTAATTGTGCATTTGGTGCTCCTTTATCAAATTGTATATGCATTTTTCATATGCATCCATCCACAGACTAACACATGTTTGCATGTACTTTTGGAATGTGAACATTTTTCTTTGTGCACTTTTGAAATGTCAGGCACATTTTTCATGTTCCCCAAACCACATTGCACGTCCTGAAAGGTATGGACCTCTGAGCGCAAAGCGTGCCCAGTCCGCATACTTTTCTGGGTGATACAGATTTGAGAAATCCACAAACAAATCCAGCAGACCAGATTTCTCACGCATCCCTGGTCAACACAAACAACACTTTATAGTGACACATCTCAGACTCAAAGGTGTTCTTAGAACTACTTGTCAAAATTGCTCTACAACATACAAAAGCAACATGCAGCAGAGTCATTCTTCCTGCTCTGATTTGTATTTATTAAAGGCTGCTTTAAAATGTTCCAAAATCAGCCTTTTTTTAGATATTTCCTCCATTAAAAAAAATGAAAGAAAGACGTTCTATCTGCATTTTCCAAAACGAGTTCCAGAAATCTTTATAAAAAGAAAGCAATATTTTTACAGGAGCAAATTGTGCAAAAGACAAAGCTCTCTGACCTGCTAGATTCAGGACAGATAAAAGAAAGTACTTCTTCACACAGAGCATAAACTATGGAATTCGCTACCACAGGATGTAGTGAAGGCCACCAATTTGGATGGCTTTAAAAGGGGGTTAGACAAATTCCTGGAGGAAAAGGCTATCAATGGCTACTAGTCCTGATGGCTACGTGCTACCTCCAGTATCAAAGGCAGTGACCCTATGTACACCAGTTGCTGAGGAACATGGGTGGGAGGGTTCTGCTGTGCTGATGTATTGCTTGTGGGTTCTGGTTGACAGCTGGTTGGCCACTGTGTGAACAGAATGATGGACTAGATGGATCCTTGGTATCCAGCACGGCTCTTCTTATCTTATGCTAGCTATTTATGAAGCCATATTTGCAACTGTGAACCGCCCAGAGAGCTTCAGCTATTGGGTGGTATAGAAATGAAATAAATAAATAAATGAAATAAATAAATAAACTGTATTTCTTCCAGAAAATAGTACGAAATAAAGCAAGTGATCCAGCTAGAGTCTGTCTTTAACTTTACATCTCTAAGCTGGTTTCAATTGTACTATAACACAACGGTCCCAAAGACTTTCTAACTAGGCTGGTATATCCAGTATGTCAACAGTGTGCCAAAGTTTAGCAATTTGTGTTTTCACCAACAACTACCAAATACAGCTGCAATGCTCTTAAAAAAAAAAAAAAACAAGAAACCAAATACTCCTTTAAAATGATGTAATCCTATACCCACTTACCTGGGAGCGACCCTCATTGCACTCAGAGGGACTTACTTCTGAGTAGATATATGTAGGACTGTGCTGTAGAAGTACTTCTAGGCTTCCAGGTGATCTGTTGTCTGCCATAGTTCTCATCTCTCCAAAATGGTTTTATATGGGGGGGGGGGGAATAAAATAAAAATTGGGAGGAGTATGGTGTCCTGGTGGGCATCAAGGATGGTGTGGACATGAAGACTCCTGCTCTCTTAAATAGCTCCACCTACTCACCTGTGCTGCCCTTTATGCCCGGAACTCCCAAAATAACAATGTGCTGACAAATTTCGCTTTGTTCCATCCACCCACAAACTCCAATTTTTCCAGAAAACCACAAAGCTTTTGGCTTAATCCTCTAGTCGAAGTACAGCCCTCCAGATGACATTGGACTGCAACTCCCATCAGCCCTAGCCAGCACAGCCAATTGTCAGGGAGGCTGGGAACTGTAGTCCAGAAAATCTGGAGGGCCACACATTCCCCATCCCTGCTGTCGTCCTCCCCCCATTTCAGAAATGGAGAGCTAGAGAAACAGCCATCGCACATATTCTTCCCCCATTACTAGGGATGTGCAAACCCAACCCCATCCAAGTTCTCCAGGCGCCTTCCCCTGCCCCTGCTCACCAGTCCCCAGACCATGCTTGAGCTCCTCCCACACTCAGTGTGCAGCCTGCACTCACCCCAGCAGCCTCGTCAGGCTCCTCAGTCACCATTTTTTGAAAAATAAAATGGCTATCACAAAAATGTGCGTATTTGCATATTGCAAAAATGTGCATTTTGTGAATGCTCATATTTGCGTATGCACAAAAACATGTATTTCCACAAAACGCACATTTTTGCGCACATGCAAATGCGCACATTCGCAAAATGCACATTTTCGTGCATGCACGGATATGTGCATTTGCAAAAATGTGCATTTTCCTGCATATACAAATATGTACACTTTTGTGATCACCATTTTGTTTTTCAAAAAATGGCAACCACAGAGCTCAATGAAGCTGCCAGGGTGAATGCAGGCCACTCGCCAAGAAGGCAGGGGGCGAGTGGGGGCAGGGGCTCGGCAAGCAGGGCTCAGGGGTGCAGGCAGGGGGTGTTCCGCCAGATTCCCAGATGGAATTGGGTGCCCGCACCATCCCTACCCATTACTCTTGTCTCCGTCTCATTCCCTCTCCCTGTTTTCTCCATTTCACTGTCAAAATTTCGACTGTGTGCTGGGCAGGAATACCTGCCTCATTGTCTGTGTTACTCTGTAACATTTTGCTCTGCATGACAAATGGCCATGCTGGCTGAGAATTATGGGAGTTGCAGTCCAACACCATCTGGAGGATGCCAGGTTGGGGAAAGCCGATGTACAGCAATGGCACTATATCAATAAAATGTAAATACCGCTTCTGCTACAAGATCTTCTAACAGAGATGAGCAACCAGTCTTGAGCTCACCCTGATAATGAATCGGTGGGCCTTGGAGCATTCCATGTGAACACTCAAAACCCTGAAGGGAGATGGCTGAGTGTGAAAGAGAATAGTCAGAGGGATTCTGAAATCCTATATGTACATACCTGAGAATAAGCCCCATTGAACTCAATGGGATTTATTTCTGTGTAGATATGCATAAGATTGCATCACCTACACAATAGGATTGCATCATCTACTAACCCAGGGGTAGGCAATGTGGTACCCGCAGGCACCAATGTGCCCCAAGACACCTTCCTTGGTGCCCACCAGGACACCTTACGCCTCCCAATTTTTATTTTAAAATATTTTTATATTTTCTTACTGGCAGCTGGGATTGCGTCAAAGTGAAGTAGCAACCACTAGCTGCTGCCACCTTAACTTCCCAGGAATGCCTCTGGCATACTTGTCCTTTGGATGCCCATGACTAGTCACAAAGGACATGCCCACCCATGGCAGCCATTTTAGCTAGTCACAAAGGACATGCCCACCCATGGCAGCCACTTTAGCTAGTCACAAAGGACATGCCCACCCATGGCAGCCACTTTAGCTAGTCACAAAGGACATGCCCACCCATGGCAGCCATTTTAGCTAGTCACAAAGGACATGCCCACCCATGGCAGCCATTTTAGCTAGTCACAAAGGGCATGCCCACCCATGGCAGCCATTTTAGCTAGTCACAAAGGACATGCCCACCCATGGCAGCCATTTTAGCTAGTCACAAAGGACATGCCCACCCATGGTAGCCATTTTAGCTAGTCACAAAGGACATGCCACCCATGGCAGCCAGCCTCTCTGGTCTTTGAAGGAGCTGCTCCTGCCACCTACTATCCCAACCCTGGCCACAAGGTGAGTTTTTCCCCATCTCCTTTGGAGGTTACCTATCCCTGCGCTAGCCCATCCCCAAAGGAGGGGGGGATTCACCTTGTGGCCAGGGTTGGGATAGCAGGTGGCAGGAGCAGCTCCTTCAAAGACCAGAGAGGCTCACTGGCCCTTTCCTCTATTCCCTGACTGCTTGAAAAGCAAAGAAGCTGGCACTAAGGTGGCCACATGTCCTACTTTACAGAGGACAGTCTGTAAAGTCACTGTCTGAGGGGATGTCCAATCCATGATGAAGAACTGTGAGAAGGGAGAATGGGGTCTTGCAGTTGCTCATCAATGGTTAGCACCTGTACAGCAGACTGAGCAGGCACACAATTTGCCTACAGCTGTACATATAAATAAGCATATGCAAAAGTTATGCAAATCCATGTCTTCTTTTCGGGGGATGCATTTCCTCTTTTTTGGCAATGTGTAAGTGGTCACCCTAAATAGCAGTGTCAATACACTGGCAGAATTTTTACTTTACAAACAATTGGAGGAAGGAGGAGAAGCCCACCTGGCCTCTTATCTCTTGATCCTGAAGGAACCTTCCACCACCCTCTACTCCATCCCTGGCCTTGAAAGTGAGTGTTTTACTCCTTGTGGGATGAGGTACTGGGCAGTAGAAGACTTGACTGGGCAGAATTTGAGGTGAGTACCTGCTCACAGTAGACTCAGTTCTCATCTTCTGAATTCGATGCATTGCACTTGCTTTTCTGACTGCCCCTGTTACTAACACTTCTCCAGCCCACTCACATCCCTACTTCCAGCACAGACTATGACCCTTTCCCATGATTTGTTTCATCCTCCATGGAGTACAGTACCATCTGGAAAATCACTTTACAATAACAACTTCATAATGGGAGAAAAAACCTGCTTTGCCCACACGAATTGCTAGGGTCCTTCACTCATTACCACTTCCTAGTTCCATTTCCCATTCTTTAACATAATTAATCTCTTTAGCAGTAATGTTTAGCAATATCTTCTAACTTCTAAGGATCCTTTGTCTCTTTTCCCAAGATAAATTGTTCAAATGTCATCTCATTTCTCAGTTCATTCCTCCATATTCTGGCAAAAATGTGAGATAAAAAACATTTATTTTATATGAATTTAGTTAAGGGATTCACAACCTGCCCTTTAACAGTTTCCCATGCTGGCTTAGAAGTTAAAATTATGATAAAACAAATGAAAACAAAAATATGAAAACACCACAGTATAAAAGAGCAGTATGAAAGCAAGCAGCAGAAATTAAAAAAAAAAAAAATACACCAAGCAGCATAAAATCAAAGTACAGAGGATTTTTTTTTTTTTAAGGTCTTTGCCTGGTACCGGAAAGATATCAAGGCAAATGTCCCTGGGAAGAGCATTTCACAGTCAAGGTGCGATCACCAAACACCTCCTACCCTTGTAGCCACCCCTCTCACCTCAGACAGTGGAGGCACCTGAAGAAGAGGTTCCACAGAAGATCTAAACGTACAGGTAGGTACATGAAGGACTCTCTGTCCCCACAATTGCTCTGGCCCTAAGCAGTGAAGAACTTAAAAAGATTAAACCCAGCAATTTGAATCGAGCCTAGAAATGAGCTGGGAGTCAGTGCAGTCAGCAAAGCTCAATGCATAATGTGAACATAACACCCAGTCCCAGGTAACAGCCTTGAAGTTGTATTTTGTACAAACTGCAGTTTCCAAGCTAAGGTTAAATGAATCTATCAACTCGGATTTCTCTCAGCTTTCTAATCTTAAGTTCGCTTTGTCTCGAACTTTGAGAATATATATATGTTTTAAGCTTGCATGAAAATCTGTACACATTTTTGTGTGCATTTCCCCTAATATAGACATTTGTGTGTGCAATTTTGTCTAATGTATGCATTATCCTCATACCATAGATGCCAGGGAGTTGAACAGTAGTCTCTAGCACCACCTTCTGAAATCGTCTGTCCAAGTCTCATGATTAATCTTTGTAAGACGATCTTGGATACAGTTTGGGCTGAAGACTAGGGTAAAAATACTGTGAATCAATCAATCAATCGGGACAGAACTACCCTAGCATGATACCTCCAGTCCCCAACTCTGACAACCTAACCAGAAGGATACGATGGACGATGGTATCAAAAGCCACTAAGAGGTTCAGGAGAATCAATGGGGTGGCACTCCCTCTGTCTCTCTTCCAGAATAGGTCATCCGTCAGGACAACCAAGGCGATTTCAGTATTGAACTGAGGACTGATGCCAACTGAAATGGATCTAGAACAGTCTTCCCCAACCTGGTGACCCCTGCCCTCAGATGTGTTGGACTATAACTCCCAGAATCCCCCAGTCAGGTATGCTCTCAGGTTGGAGAAGACTGTTCTAGGAACTCAGTCACATTCAAGAGTACCTGGAGTTGTAGAGGAACCACTCCCTCAAGAAACTTGCCCAGGAAGGTGCAACACTGGCAGTCTATTGCTGTGCTTGTCTGTTGGTACTTCATTATAGCATACAAATTGCCAGGTTTGCACAGTTCTCTACATGTATAGATAGATTTTCCCCCAATTACAAAATCCCTCATTACAACCCTTCATATTATTTACCTTAGATATAACTCTCACATGAGCCCCATTCATGTGTTAGCTGTGGAGCAAGACTATGTCACTGGCCCTACCTCAGATGTCATATGCACAGGTCAAGCCATGCCCCTCTATCCTCTGCGTGTTGAACTAAGATCTGAAGGGGAAACAGCTGTAACTGCATGGACTTCTTAATGCAATCTGGGCCCTTAGCATGCGGAGCTCCTGATCACATGGACGAGCAAGTACAGCCAGCTTCCCCTTCAGACCTTCAATTAATGCACAGTGGCCAGAGGGGCAGAGCTGGGTAGGCTTTGCAGTCACAGGGCCAGGAGTCATAGGGTAAAATCCAAGGTAAGTCCTACTTAGCATAGACCCATTGAAATGAATGGGATTAAAGTTAGTAATGACTAACTGAAGTCCCATTAATTCCAATAACTCTACTCTAAGAAGGATTTATGTTGAATTTTACCCATAGAACAGCTGCCTCTAATGAGCCATTCACATAGTTAATGTGTGAGTTGGGTTATTGTGAAATGACTATATGGTGAAATGGGTCAACGCAGGACTGCCATGTACTTTTCCCATACCTTCATCTTAGAATCCATACTGAAGTTAGTACAACCTTTCTCAAGTTACTCACTCTTGTCTGAAAGCCATCATGCATATTTCACTTGTACTTCAAAGCAAAACTGTTCCAGCTCATTCCATTCTTCCTCTTCCTAAAAGACCTAATGAACCAAAGTGTCAGGGTGGAAACTGACCCCATAGAGCCCCAGAGCAGTTCTGATTCTGAGGAAGAACAGCAATCCATGGGAGAGGAGCTCGCTCATCTCTCACAAGCACATCAGCTGGCAAAGATTCCTCCTGCCAGCATTCCTGGGATAGATAGTGACCCTGGCAGTGAGAGAGCGCTGGAGGGGGGCTTGCTGGACACTCAGTGCAGACGCAGGGAGCGACGACAGATGGAGGGCACCGAAAGGAGGCACTCCACTCATTTGGCGCTAAAACAACAGTCGCGTCCCAAGGACCCAAGGGAAAGAGGGGAGGATCTCTCCATAGCTCATAAGTTCAGAGTCTTCCTGCGGTTCTCCTTCGAACGGTTACCAACTGCCTTACCTGGAGCTTAGGCTACTCTGCTAACTACCCCAGTGCAGTTCCTGGCTTAGTCATGGGTGATTAGTATCTGTAAGAGTCATAAAGGAATAAAGCCTTGGAAAGAATTCTCGTCATCTGTGTCCTGAGTTGGCTACTGGAGGGGACTGCAAGAGGCAGCTAGGGCGCTCCTGACACAAAGATAGCTAATGGCCCACACAACCATCTTTTTCGGGGTAGGCAGATGCTTTGGGCTACAATTTCCATAATCCCTGACCATTAGCCATGCTGATTGGGGCTGATGAAAATATCCAAAGCTTCTGGAGGGCATCAAGTTGCCTACCCATGGTCTATGTCAGCCCCGGGTAGACCACTTCCACCTTCTTTGGCAGGTTTCTTCGGGGCTTATCTGTCCAAATAAATGTAAGCATCAAATTACCCACCAGTTTTTATGTTAAGATAAACAAATAACTGAAAAGCAGAGGTGGGGAACCTGTGGCCCTCCAGATGTTGCTGGACCAATTACCATCATCCTTGACCTCTGACTATGCTAGTTGGGGCTCATGAGAATTGGAGTCCAACAATATCTGGAAGACCACATGACCCCCCACCCTTCTCTAGAATGAGTGACATTTTTTCCTAGGAAATGAAAATACTTTTATCCATTTGGAAATAATTTGCTTCTTGATTATTTTTCTGTCACTTTTGATTTTACCGGACTGAACTAGGGATGTACGAAAGGGACTTACCTTGTCCCGCAGCTTTTTTCGCGGTGGGGGGAGGCGCTTCGCTTCTCCCCCCGAAGTTCATGCGACGGAGGGGTGTCTTCCCACCTCGCCCGGCCGAAATTCAGGCTGGGGGGGAGGCTTCCCGCCTCGCCCGGCCAAAATTCAGGCCGGGGAGAAGCGCCCCGTCTCCCCGGCCGCGAACTTCAAAAGAAAAGTAAAAAAAAAAAAAAAGCCCCGTGATAGGCTACGTAACGATTTACGTATTTTTTTTGCTATTTGCGTTGCCCTTATTTTCGCCGTAGTCTATGTAAATCTTTACGTAGACTACAGGAACCAAATAAGGAACGCGAATGGCAGCTCCCTATGGGGGCCGCCATTTGCGTACGCGCTTTTTTTTTTTTTCAAGGTCACCCATGATAGGCTACGTGACGATTAACATAGCCTATCATGGCTGACTTTGCAGATCTAGCTGTGATAGGCTACATTAATCGTTACGTAGCCTATCACAGGGGCATTTTTTTTTTTTTTACTTTTCTTGTAATGGCGGCGGCGGCAGCCGGTCAAAAGACCGGCTGCCGCCCCCACCCCTGATGAAGACCTCCCGAACCGCAGCCAGGACCCGCCGCCAGGAGCGACATTTGTAAAAGGTAAGTCCCATCCCGGGGGGGGGGCGGGGGGGGCAGAGAATTTCTTCCCAAACCTTCAGAGGACCGAATGCGTTGGCACTCGGCCCCCCGAAGTTTCGGGGAGAAATTCTCCCCCATCCCTAGACTGAACCCAGGTCTCCAATAAGAAAGGCCAGAGGGGGTTCTTGAGTGACCTGTTTTATAACCAGTGTACCAGAATAAGACACATGGCGACCCTTTCACCCTGATGCAGACCTTTGGTTCAAAACACATCGGGCAATCTTCACATAAGAACATAGAACCTAAGAAGAGCTGTGCTGGATCAGACCAAGGGTCCATCTAGCGCAGCATTATGCTGCACAGTGGCCAACCAGCTGCCTATGGGAAACCCACACTCAGGACATGATTACAACAGCACCCTCCAGCCCATGTTCCCCAGAGACTGGTGTACATAGGCATACTGCCTCTGATTCTGGATGTAGCATATATATATATATATATATATATATATATATCCCGTCTTTTTCCCAATACTGGGACTCAAGGCAGCTTTACAACATTAAAACTTATACAATTAAAACCTATAAATAGAAATATAAATGCAAGTGTACAAAAGTTAAATATATTTAAATCAACAATATTAAAATTGTAAAAACAACAAAACATTAGAAGACAACAAGAAAAATAGTATCCATCTGTCATATTTTCACAGGTCCAGACTAGTTATGCCTAAAGACTAGTTATGCCATCTGTATGATGGCGTACAGCCATCAGGACTAGTAGCCATCGATAGCCTTCTCCTCCAGGAATTTGTCCAACTCCCTTTTAAAGCCATCCAAATTGGTGCTCATCATTACATTTTGTGGAAGTGAATTCCATAGTTTAACGATGCACAGTGTGAAGCAGTACGTTCTTTTATTTTTCTGAATCTCCCACCAATCAGCTTCAAAGATAACCACAGGTTCTAGTGACAGAGGAAGAAAAATGTCTCCCTATCCATTTTCTCTACACCATGCATAATTTTGTGAACCTCTATCATGTCTCTCTTTCCTCCCCTTTTTTCTAAGCTAAACAATCCCAGATGTTGCAACCTTCTCTCATAGGGGAGTTGCTCCAGCCCCTTGATCATTTTAGTTGCCCTTTTCTGCACTTTTCCCAACTCTACAATATCCTTTTTTAGGTTCGGTTACCAGAACTATACACAGTATTATAAGTCTATAAGGGCAGTATGATCTAGGAGTGCACGAAAGCCACTTACCTGGTCTCGCAGCTTGCTTCGCGGTGGGGGGGAGGCGCTTCGCTGCTCCCCCAGAAGTTCAGGCCGGGGGGGGGAGGCTTCCCGCCTCGCCCGGCCAAAATTCAGGCCGGGGAGAAGTGCCCCGTCTCCCTGGCCGCGAACTTCAAAAGAAAAAAACAATGCCCCTGTGATAGGCTACGTAACGATTAACGTAGCCTATCACGGGTGACTTTGAAAAAAAAAAAAAAAGCGTGTACACAAATGGCGGCCCCCATAGGGAGCCGCCATTCACGTTCCTTATTTGGTCGCTGTAGTCTACATAAATCTTTACGTAGACTACAGCGACCAAATAAGGAACGTAAATGGCAGCTCCCTATGGGGGCCGCCATTAGCCGTACGCGCTTTTTTTTTTTTTTTTTAAGTCACCCGTGATAGGCTACGTAAATCGTCACGTAGCCTATCACGGCTGACTTTGCAAATCTAGCCATGATAGGCTATGTTAATCATCACGTAGCCTATCACGGGGGCTTTTTTTTTTTTTTTTACTTTTATTGGAATGGCGGCGGCGGCAGCTGGTCGAAAGACCAGCTGCCGCCTCTGCCCCTGTCGAAGACCTGCCGAACCGCCGCCGGGACCCGCCGCTGGGAGGGACATTCGGGAAAGGTAAGTCCCATCCCGGGGGGGTGGGGGGGCAGAGAATTTCTCCCCGAAACTACTTCGGGGGGCCGAACACGTTGGCACTCGGCCCCCCGAAGTTTCAGGGAGAAATTCTCCCCCATCCCTAGTATGATCTTGGCAGATTTATTTTCAATTCCTTTTCTAATTATGCCTAACATGGAATTTGCCTTTTTCACAGCAGCCGCACACTGGGTCATTTTCATCAGGCTGTCCACCACAACCTCAAGATCTTTTTCTTGGTCAGTCACTGCTAGCTCAGATTCCATCAGCTTATACATAATAAATTCGTATTTTCAATCACCATCTTGAAAACAGCTTTCTCTTTTCACCCTTCCAGGTTTTTTCATGCTGTCCCTCCATTCTCCCCTTCTTGAAGAACTAGACATTTAAAGGACATAGTGCTCTATACAAAGGTCCAAATTGCTCACAGGAAAACTAAAAGTGAGGAGGAAATGTGGGTGTGCACATGTCTCATCCCCGGGGTCCCCGTCCCCTCAATTCCTGACCTTCCTGTTTTGAGGGGGAGTTCTACTCATGTTCACTTGAACATGAGTAGGAGCCTCCTGAAGACCTTCCAGATCAACACAAGAAGGGTGGGGATGATGGACATGAGGACTTTGCAGGCAGAACTTGCATGATCACCCCCCTCTCTTCCCCATTTCTAGCCCTCCTGTGACCAGGCAAATCACCTGCATAAGGTTATAGCGATAGATTCTATATAATCAATTTTCCGTCCACAAAAAAAAAAAGGAGGTCAAAATCTAAACCTCTTCCTTCTCTTTCAACAAACAAGGAGACTGAATATGAAGATATCACCTTTCTTACTTTGTTTCTCTCCCAAAGGAGGGGCACAGAGCAAGAGATCTGGAACGTAAAGCATTATTAATAGCCACTGCCCTGCCATGATGAGTAACCTAACCACATAAAAAAGCAGAATCTCAGAGCAGTTAAAAAAAAACTTTCCCAACAATCGGAGACCAACAAGGTAATTTATTGTCAACATTACAAGTAAAATACCAATCAATTTCACTAATATTGAAAGCATGCTATGGTATATCATTGCCTAGCAAGGGAGAAAGAAGTACTAGCAGAACTCAACACAGCAATTCAAAACTCATTCCATCCTTTTGGGAATAATAAGATCCCTTAGATAGCCGTTAGAGACATTATTTTAGTCACCTAGTCATAAATATCCCTAAAGCAGTAAGTGTTGCGGCCGATGCAGAAATCCGGTCACTACGCCATCATAGAAAAGTATGTTTTTCCTTTCTAAAAGCAGATGACTTCAAAGTGGGAGAGAGAAAAAGGTGTCCCTCAGTTTCAAAGTCACAGATATACCTATTCAGAATACTTCCCTGTCACTCATCCTACGTTAGGATTCAACACCTTAAAAAATGAGTACCTGAGAGAGACAATGTGCCCTCTGTTGTTTTTAATTAAACTTACTACGTGTTGTTATATATTGTGAGCTGTATCTAATGCTGCCCTTATGATAGCAAGAATGACCACTAGCACAACGAGAAGTTAGTGCTCCATAGCTCAACCGGAAACTAGCACTTGCAGAACGGGACAAGTCAGAGGAGTTTGCAGACGGGAGCTCCACTAACTTGTCCCATTCAGGAAGTGCTAGTCTGAGCTAGTTTCTGGGTTTGCACTATGAAGCGTTAAGCATCCTATTGCACTAGCAGTCATTCCTGCTAGAGCAAAGTGATTGGCGCTGGCGGATTGCCAGTGTTGGTTACTGCCCTGCTGCATTCAAACTTAACAGTCAAAACTGAGTATTTCAGCATTAGAAGGGATAGCCGAGCATGGCCCATTCTTCAACTGCACCCACACACAAGTTCACCCAAAGCAAGGAACTGACATTTGTTTAACCATGTTCTAGATCAGGATTGTAGCGATTTGCTCCAAACAGTCGTAAAATCTGTTCCATCTGTGTTTTGTGGATGGTCAGGTGCCTTTTGTTCTGTCATCAGCTACAGAATCAGATTTTTTCCAATTTCCTGAATTTGCGCAAATATGCATATGCGCACACACACACACACCCATGAGCATTTTCATGCTTTATGGGGCCATCCATCAAAGGAGTTCAGCTTGCTTTACATTACAATAATTTCTACCCAAATGGGCACAGAAAGAGGAGGGAGTGACTGGTCTTGAGTTACACAGTCTTGGAAAACAAACTAAAAACTTGCACTCCAAATCTTGCACTTTACACTCAACAAAAATGTTGTCTTGTGTATTGTGGGAAGAAGAACCAGGTCACACAGTTAGAAATTTAGAGTGCAACAAGTGGACCCTGCAACAAAATGTTCTAATATGGGGCGCTCCCATTCAAAGTTCCAGTCAGCCATGCCATCTTCCATGATTTCCCATTTCATTCCCCCCTCCCTTTTGGAGTTCGTTCGTTCTCTCTCTCTCTCAACACTCAGTCATAGGGTGGCCAGTTATTCTACTTAACAGAGGACCGTTCTCTATTTTGGAGAGCTGGGTGAGGACAGTCCTCTAATTGAAAGTGTCCTCTATTTGATGAGATGTCCAGTCCAAGTGTGGTTTAAAAATAAAGAACCATAAGGAGGAATGGCTACTTACCATGTATTTAGATGTTTTTTATCATCTTGCTGAGTTTGAAGGATCTCACCACATCCACAGTGATCCAGCAATGGTTTCTGTCATACACAGGTCTCGTAAAGTACTCTTTGCAATACATAGTAGACTAAGGCTGCAATCCTATGCATGGTTAGACAGAAAAAAGTCCTACAACTCCCAGCTATGCTGGCTGGGGAATGCTGGGAGTTGTAGGATGTTTTCTGCCTAAGCATGCATAGGATTGGGCCCTAAAGAATACTTTGTGTCAGACAGAAAGTGCAGGAGTGATATCCAGAGTGACAGGAGTCACAGACTGGGTGAGCTGAAAAGAAAAATGGGAAGCTGCAAATATACCTGGACCCCTGGATCCAAACAAGATCATTCATAGGCAGCACCATACCATCCCCGCAACTGAAGAGTTTCTGAGTTGCTTAGCAGACATGAACGTTTTCACTATTTTAGATGAAAAGGATGGATACTGGCAGGTGGAACTGGATGAACCTTCATCACATCTATGCACATTTAATACACCACAGGCACAGCAGGGACCTTGAAGTTGTCCATCATAAGTTAGCAACTGGGCAGCAGACTGAGCACACACTCAGGTCACCGGGTCAGTCTCCTTCACTATGGGGAGATGTACTGTACTTCCACTTAAATTATTATTTCTAAATGTGCACCTATACATATACATTTGCGTATGCAAATTGGTATCCTCTTTTGTCCTCTTTTGGGTGATGCAATTCCTCTTTCTGAGCAATAAGTATGTGGCCAACCTTATCAGTCAGTATACCACGGCCACTGAGCATGCTGTTTGGGGGCATATCCCCCTGCCATCTTTTTCCTAAAGTTGTTTTTGCTATTGTTCTTCTGCAAACCTTATGGTTCCAGAAGCCTGCTAATGCCTGCCCCTCCTGCATGGGTGGTGCCATTTTGACTGCAAAAGGATGCACATTCAGAGAATGAGTTCACTGTTAGTATATATAATGTTGAACTACTCCAGGAAAGGCAGGAGTAGAACTGCACTCAGAGGCCTGGAAGAGAACAGGCGTACAGGTGCTTATAAGCAAGATGCAAAATGGCTTGCCTTGGAATGATTAACCTATGATTTTGCATGCCTAGCAAAACAACAACAGTCCAGTGTGGGAAGGGAAGATCCTACTCACTCCCATGGGGCAGGTTCCACAGCTTCTCTGTACATATGGACTGTGCAGGATTTCACTCCAAAGCTATATTGGCATCAGCTTCTTCTTTTCTTCCAGGCAATCTGCTGCCAATATTTGTGCAAGGCAAAGGCACAGTCCACACTTCAGCCCACATTCTTTCCCTGTCTGTACTTATTGTCTCCCATAATACTATCTACATCATAACAATTACACCAGTTTCTCCCATGATTGGTAAGGACCACAGACTCACACAGTACTACTTTCCCCCTACCACAGTCCTGCTATCCAAACCCTTTTCCTTTTCTTTAAAATATTCTTTTCCCTATGAAATTGCAACTTTGCTCATTTCAACTGGACACCTCGCTTAGTCCATTTTCTAGCAGGAGTTCAAAACACAATCACTTTGTGATCCTCAAACTAGTCTTGCTAAATCATTGGGCGGGGGAGGGGAGAGACAGCTTTCAAAAACAGGAGTGTCAGACTGGAGAGCAAGGGGCTATTCCTCTTTAATGGTGCCCAAACTTTGCAGCCTATAGCAGCCTGATTCACTTTGCCTAACAGTAGGACTAGGCACAGCCACCTGGCTACATTTGGTTTGCTGGGGATCAATTACAGGACCAGCCCTACCTTTAGTCGGAATGAAGATGGCTGCCTAAGGAAGCAGATTTAGGGCATTATTAAACAGCAGAATATTATCTGTTATGGAGAGAGCAGTCCTATGGCCAATAGACACTATCTAGAAGGCCATAGGATTTTTCAGTTTCTGGAAACTGAGGTTGGAGCCAGGGCTCTGCCCGCAGTACCCAGAAACCACGCTCCCCACCCCCTTCCCCCACCCCTCATGGCTAGCACAGTTCTCTCCATGCCAGTTATGTGTCCATTCTCAAAAATGGAGTGTGGAGATATGGAAAAGGGGGTGGGGTCCCAGGGGAGGGAGTGGGGAGACCATGGAAGCTGGATTATGGAGCTTCCTATGTGATGCACAGCCTCACCCCATCCCACTCCGAAGTTCCCTGGCTAGACAGGCAAAATTGCCTGTCTAGCCAAAAATGCGGGGTGGCCAGATCACACAGCCGAGGATCAGCTCCATGCTCCAGCCACCCTACATTGGATAGTCATCAGCCTCTGAGTTCAGAGGCTGACGACTATCTCCATAGGATTGCACCCTTAATATATTATTAATATATATTAGTATATTGTTTCTGTGGTGGGATGTCATTTCAATTTTCTACCTAAGGCACCAAAATGCCTTGGGATTAGATGTCATTCTAGTAGCTGATGGGATCCATATCTATACCACAAGCTTAAAGCCTTTTTAGCCCCATTAAGCATTTTTTCTTCAAGACACTTTGGCAATACCAGCTTCTTTTTCTAGGATGGTATATCAATTGCTCTAAAAGGCTCTTCCAGTTATATTTGAGTGAGTTCTAGAAATCTTTGTTATGTGCTAACTATAACAGATTCACAAATCACAGTGACACAAATCAGTTTGTCCCACTGCAGCTAATGTCAAGCCCATCAAATCAGGCTTTAAGAACAATAGGGATAAATCATAATGAGGTAGAGTCTCATAATTTGCTGTGGGGAACAGATTTTGTTGGGACAGTGGAAGGAGCAACATAGTTAAGAGAGCCCTGCTGGGTCAGACCAAAGGTCTATCTAGTCCAGCATCCTGTTTCACACAGTGGCCAACGAGAAGCCCACAAGATACAGATGAGGGCAACAGCGTTCTCCCACAGCCACCCCGCCCCCACACCAACTGGTAATACAGAGTCATACTGGCTTTGAATCTGGAGGTAGCATATAGCCATCATGACGTGTAGCCTGTGGTATAGTGAGGCCAGAGCTCACAGCGTTGAAGCACCAGGACATTTTCATTAGCAGGGATGATGACATCATCTGCCACCCACCCCCTAAGACCTAGCTGCAATCCTCAGAGTAGCTGGGGGAAAATGGATTTCCCCAACAACATCATATTATTGTGAACTATCCCTGTTGCAATGCAAAGTCATTTGTAGTGGCTTGGTCTTGAATGGGCAATTCAGATCCTTTAGTTTTACAAAATACCTGCTGCCTGCTATTAGAAATGAAATCTGCTAGTACTTATTTATTGAGCTGGATATCAACTGTTTCTCCCTGGTGCTGGGAAAATGAACTCAAGGAAAATCTTGAGCTAGTGCTCTTATGCTGTTTGGGGACATGTTGGGTCCCTGTCTTTCCCTGTCTCTGGCCATCTTAGATCTCTAGTCAAAATCTAACATGCTAATTACTACACTGCCCTTTGCCAGGTCACTAATCTATGTGTCAACTGATCCTAATAAATTGGATGTTATGCTATGTACTGCTGCGTGGGGGGCGGTATAAAAATTACAGACAGACATCTCTCTCTCACACACACACACACACACAGATCAACACAGCTACCTGCATTTTTGGACTGGAGGCATGGCTTTCGGGACTGTGATAAGGTGTGCCTGCACTTCCAAATTCACCACTACACCACTGCCTGTAGCCATTGATGGCCTCATCCTTCATTAATTTTTCTAACCCTTTTAAAGCGAGTAGCCATCACCATGTTTTATAGCAGCAAATTCCATAAGTTAACACTGCACTATGTAAAGAAGTGCTTCCTGTTATCTATTCTAAATCTCCCACCATTTAATTATCCCAGGTTCTAATGTTATGGGAGAGGGAGAAAAAAAAAAAAACCTATCCACTTTCTCTACACCACAGATAGCTGTGCCCTCCATAGGGGGGTTGGACTCGATGGCCTTGTAGACCCCTTCCAGCCCTACTATTCTATGATTCTATGTTACTGTCTACAACTCTCACAAGCCCTGGCCAGCATGGCCAACAGTCAGGGATTATGGGAGTTGTAGTATAAAACATCTGGAGGGCACCAAGTTGCCTACCCTACACCATGCATAATTTTATAAAACGTATCGTGGTCCCCCTTACTCACCATTTTTCCAACTAAAAAGTCCAAACATTGTAGCCTTTTCCTTGTAGGGGAGTTGTTTGAACTCCCTGATCATTTTAGTTGCCCATTTCTGCACCTTTTCCACATTTATAAAGGTATGGTAGCCAGAGCTGTATGCTGTATTCCATGTATGATCACATCATAGACTTGTATAAAGGCATGATGATACTGACTGTCTTATTTTCCTAACAATCCCTAACACAGAATTCGCCTTTTTCACAGCACTCAGCTGATGTTTTCTTTGAGCTCTCCACCACAGCCCCTAGATCTCTTTCCTGGTTAATCAACACTAACTAAGATCCCATCAGTATGTGCATGTGTATGAAGTTATTTAGTTAGTTATTTTTGTCCTGTCGTGCATCACCATTGAACGGCATTTGCTGTTTTGTTGCCCATTCACCCATTTTGGAGAGATTATTTTGGAGTTCCATCTTCACAATCCATTTTGATTTTCACCACCCTAAATCATTTGGCATCAACTGCAAACCTGGCCATCTCACTGTTCACCTCTAACTCCCAATCATTTCTGAACAAGTTAAATGGACCAGTCTCAATAAAAATCCTTGGGGAACCCCACTGTTGACATCCATTCATTGTGAGACATGTCTATTTATTGCTACTCTCACCAGTTACCAATCTATAAGCAGATCCATCCTGTATTCCCAAGACTGCTACATTTACCCAGGAGCCATTGATGACAGTCTTTGTTAAAAGTTTTTGACAGGTCAAGAAATATACAACATCTGTTGGATCACCTGTATCCATATGGGCAGTATTACTCTATTGCATTTTCCAAATTGCCAAACCTACCTTTCTTGTTTCTTGTAAGCATGTCTAAAGCATTTGCAGCTCCTTTGGCTCCCTCCCCCCAGATGGAAGACCCTGAAAGTATCACCAGTTACCAGGAGTCAAGAAGATTCTGCTGATCAACAGAAGAGCTGCTAGTCTGTGTTGGCATTTTTGACCTACAACTCCCATCAGCCCTAGCCAGCATAGCCAATGATGAGGGATGAGGAGAGTTCAAGGCCAAATTATCTGGAGAGCCACAAGTTGCCCACCTGTCCTCAAGAGGGAAGAGCCTAGAACCTGGCGTGTATCACTAGCTGCCTTAGGCCAGAAGAGATGACTCCCCCCTTCCCGCCCAACAACAGATGGATTTACGCAGGCCTGCACAACCTTTTCCTCCTCAAGCCAAATACAACCCACCAGCTATGTAGCGGGCCTGCTAGGGTCTTGATAAACTCCCCCATTTTCCCGTCCCTGGGTGGCATCAGAAAAAGGAAGCCTATGGTGACCTGCCATGTATGGCTGGTAGGCTGTGTTTGGCCTGATGCATCCCAAATTGCATGGGGCTGGGTTACGGAAGGCTCCAGAAATCACACTCTTCATCTCTCCTCTCCAATTGATATTCTAGCCCACCCCTCAGCTCGCATTCTGCTGCTGGAAACTTGTTTGGATGCAGGGGACGCTGCGGCAGCATCAAGGGCATTACAAGGGAACAGAATGCCCTTCCCTACCAAACACAAAATGCACCCTCATCCTGGTGCAGCTGGCAAAACGGAGGGCCATCCTTCCAGTATCCCATGGGTCAGACTGTGCCTAGTCACCAGATGAGAAACTGGCATACTCCAGGAGATTCAGATACCCCACCATTTTGTTCCTTCTATCGGAGGCTCCTGGTGTTAATTAGCTCCTGTAATATGATGGATGACAGCAGGAAAGCCAGGAGTGACACAGGCAAATTGCATTCCAGAATTAGCCTTCCCTTCTCATCAAGGGCACTGAAAAGGAATCAGGAGAAGAACAGGAGCTGAGCAGCAGCAGCAGCACCTAGACATAGTGTAGAGGAGGTTGTGGAAACCAGGAAGTTGATTCTCCACTTCTAGCGACAGAAAACAAAGAAATTTGACCTGACATAGCAGAACAGCATGCATGCAGGTGAAATGGGCTGACAACTGGGGTGGGGAGGCAACAGGGCAACAGAAACAGAAACAGGCTACTTTTCTCCCATCCTCAAGAGGGTGGGAGAATATCACCCTAGGATATGAGATTGGCCAGGAAAGACAGAAGGGTTGTCCTAGACTTGGCACCACGCTAGAACAACACAGAGATAAAAGGATCGATTTACAATTCTACTAGGAAGTGGTATATCCTTAGCATGGTATAATCTATATTGAGGGTAGGGAGCCCAGTGCCCATCAGCCCTAGCCAGGAGGGCCAATGGTCAAGAATTACGGGAGTTGTAGTCTAAAACATCAGGCAGGACCCTGGTTGCCTACCCCTGATCTATACATTATCTGGCCTCACAGGATCATCTATGACTGCATTGTCCCATTGTCCTGCGACCTCCTCTTTATCTATACACACATTGTCCTAGGGTCAACTAGATAAATATAGCATTGGTACTAAGTGCCACCCTCGCAAGGGGATCCAAACATCCAGGTGCTAAGTGCTTTCTGTAATTACCCATCCCAGACATAATTGCAACAGCAAGAGGAAGAGGTTAAATAAAAGAGGAGAGAACACAAAACTACAGTCGAGATCACAAAGGAATTCTCAGGCCACCAGTAGAAGATACAGCCCTCATATGTATGTTCTAATAACATTTAGGATCAGTTCACCATCCTTTTCCAATTTTCACTTATGAAATAACACAGTTTTATTTATCCATCCTAAGCTGACTATGTTAAGACCCAACCTACATGCATTCAGAGTGACCACCTGGTTCAGCCCTGTGGGGACTGTGCTACTTCAGACTGCAGATGAGGAATTGCATACGTGGATATTTCCCTAACCAATGAAAAAGAAAACTTCCCTGCATGTAGACAATTAGCACAGCAGGCAGAGGATAGGCCAGAATTATTATCCCTGATATGCTTGCTTTCTAAATGCAGAGTATTTACATACAGTATTTAAACATGACATTTCCTATTTACTGTCTGAACTAGTAATTCCCAATAAGGCTGTATCGCATGATTACTCTGGACACACTCTAAGAAGCTCAGCCAGTCCACAGGAATTGAGTTGTGGTGGAATTTCAGAGACAAGGTAGAACCCCACTGTCACCTCTCATTTAAAACAACAACACAAAAGCTTATTCCACTCCTTTGTAACACTCTGGCTCTCTCCACAACTCCGAAAAGCCAGTAGGGGGTACTTCCAACTTTGAACAAGAGAGAAATTAAGCACCAATTGGAGAGAGCACTTCTATGCCAAACCCATGCAACATACTGGCAACAAACACTCCTTCCAAATCAAGACTTAGCTGCAAAGGCCTCCTTCATATCAAAATAATTAAAAGGAGGGATATTATGTTTGTTTAATTTTATCCCGCCTTCCCAGCCAAAAAAAAAAAGTGCTCAAGGTAGCTAACAATAAAATCCAAATTAAGAAAATCTTAATTAAAACAAAGCGTAGAAACAATTAAAAATGCAACAGTAAAAGAAATAAACAGCACCAACCACTTAAAACCCCTTTCAGCAACAGACCACTTTGTGCCAACAGGCAAAGACAACAGAGAAGGTGCCAACCTAGCCTCCCTCAGCAGGAAATTACAGAGCCTGGAAGCAGCCACCAAGAAGGCCCTTTTGCACATCCCCGCCAAATGCACATCTGAAAGCAGCAGTATCATGAGAAGGGCCTCCCCCAAAGGTCTTAAAACAAAACAAAAACAGTTAAATGTTATTGCACAAAAACAGTTAAATGTTATTGCCAAGACCCTAGGAAAAGCCATCCTTTGTTTGACTTAAAGTTCCTCATCTTTCTGCATCAGGAATGTTCCCAAGATAATTCCAGTGGCTTCTTTTGCTGGTAAAAATGACTAGGCATAGATAGGTGTCTGGAGGGTGTTTATGGGTTTCTCATTTTTTAATCAAAATGAGCCAATTCTTCCCCTAGACAGCTTCTTTGACCTTGGCTGTTCAGGTCTAGTGTTCCCTACACCCTGACGCAGCATCTCATACTTCTGCCACCTTCCAAACTTCCACCTACATATGCCTAAACTGCAGTAGACTGTGAAGAGCTCCCTGCCAGAAGGAGGAGAAATAACTCCTTCAATTGAGACCAAAAAGAAAAGGAAGGGAACACAGCCAAATATGGAACCTGAGAGGTGGCACAAACAAGAAGCCAAACATTCACCAAAATGATCAAACTTAAATCTGCAGGAATCAAGGACAGGGAATAACTACATATAGCTTGCATTGTTAGTAAAAATACCTGGAATCTCAATTCCAGCTATAGCTATGTTATATCTTACATGAAAAGAACCAATGGGTCACAAGTCACTTGGTGGTGGAAACTGTATCTAGAAAGCAGAACCAAGCTCAACCAAATATTGTGAACAGAATGGAGCCTTGATCTGATCCAGTATGGCTCTTCTTATGTTCTTAACACTGGCATTTAGTGGCATACACTCCAATCCTAAACCTATTATTCACAACTAAATACCATTCCTTTAAACAAGACTTCATTCCAGGTCATGCAGTTAGGGTCAGAGGATCATATCAAGTGCAAATCTTAAACTGACCGAGAGACCTGAACTCCAATAATGTATTCTTTATTAAATTATATCTCATATTGTTGGGACAAAATTGCCCTTCTGAGGCCATTAGTGTGCCGCAAGTTGAAAACACCTTGAAAATCCTTAGGGCTGAGCAGAATGTTCACAAATTTTGTGATCAACAAAGAAGAATGTTTTATCAGACAGCTATGCAAATTACACCAAAAACAGGGGGGGGGGGAGACTTTCTCTATTTTCTATCCAAGTGCTGTGGACATTAAGCGCAGCTCAGTCACAGAGGGAGAGATGCTACATTTTTTAAGGCTTCAGGGAGAGACCTTTAAAGTTTCAGGGTAACTTCGGTGACATTCCCTAGACTCCCCATTTCAAAACGCTTATTGGTAAGTGTCTGCTCCATGGATAAGTACAGCATATAACACCTAAATCTCTTATGGGGATTGGGAAGGGATCATTTAAAACTCAAGAGGCTGATATTGCTGCCTGGGACAGTCTGTCTCGGGGTGGGAGTTTCACTTTAACAGGTGCAGCCCTCCCTGCCTGTTGCTTCAGTCACAGCACTGTCTCTTACCATATAGCCTTGGTTAGATCAGCAACATGCCCAACCTTTTACTAAATGGGCTAGAAAGTAAAAACTTCATCTGTTCAGCTGAAAGAGGTTCAACCAGGGCATATCTGAGCAGCAAAAAAACTAGCAGCCGGGTCATCTCCCAGCTACTTGTCCCTGAGGACTGTGGAGATCAACTACCCTGTAGAAGTCCCACATCCCGAATTCTTTGATTCCCATTTGTTAGAATTCTTCAAGGTCAGCTCACAAATGGAGAGCAAAAGAAAGCAAATGGCCAATGAAAACATTGCAGTACAAGCGACTTATTGGGTTCATTTTTGTTACTATCTAGTAAAGCAGGAACAATGGACACCTCTGAACAAATGCAGCCGAATTCAGCCACACGCAGGAAAACAAGGAAGAATTGAGACTGCTGAGAAAATGGAAGCCATTCGAGACCATTCCTTCCTACCAGATTCTCTAACTGCACCCTAACAGATCGAGCCAATTGCAACCAAAAAAAAAATGCTTACCTCAAGCTCTGAGGAGGAAGGCCTTTTGATCTGGGGAGAAAGGAAGAGATTTCAAAGGGTCAAGACATTCGTCAACCCTTTGCACCCAGCCTCCCTTTGCTGCCGTGTCCTTCCCCACACCTGCATGCATGCCCACCACCTCTGCCTAGCAAAAATTCACCCACATTTCTCCAAAGCTAGAAAACAGTGGACAAAAAAAGAAAAGAAAAGCATAATTGGAGGGGGGCTGGAATGCGTTCTTCAAACCAGAAAAAGCCATTTCTCTCTGTCTCTCCCTCTCTCTCATTGTAACAGCGAAAGGTGAGTTTCTTCCCCACCCTCCTGCAACACACAAACATATCACCCATGATTCGCCGCCCTCAAGTCACACACAAGCATGCAGCTTTCGGCGTAGAAGTGCATGGGGATGATGACATTCCTGTAATGTCTGATCAAAAGCACAAAGAGGCTTGGGAGGACGTATCAGAGGGACAGCACATGTGGACAGGCCTACCAACACTCTGGCTTGGTCCCGGCTGTGACACAACTCACACGTCCCTCTAGCTTTCTATTGCTATGCCCTCCAGCCTGGATACACATCTGGCCTTTGTGAGGGGAGACCGGCACTGGGTGCTTGCATGGATGTTATACTCTCCAGTGTTGCAGACTGCACACTCCCCGGAGCATGCCTTGCTCGTCCACAACTCCCCAGAGTAACCTTTATTCCAATGTGTCGCAAGCATGTATTTCATGGATGGTTAAACTGAATTATCACCAGGCATTCATTTGTCCAAAAAAATATTACCATCACAGAGTCCATTCCTCTACAACACAAAGACACGCGCACGCACGCACACACTCTGTCTCTTCTCCAACTACCTTCTGCCTTCATTACATGTCCTCTTTTTTCAACATATGAATTGTATGATGTACAACACAACGTACCAGGAAAAAACAGAGCAGAAAGAGCAAGCGGCAAAATGGACAGATGTGCATTCAGCATTTGCTGTATTTCCTATCCCTGACCAACGCCTATCAGCTCTCCTCCAATCCAACGTGTGTGTGTGTGTGTGTGTAAATACACACACACACACACAAATGATATGGAATTAAACCATGGCCTATCATAAAAATGTCTGTATGAACCATGATCGCACAGATGTTGGGAGCCTACATATGTGGGGCACGAAGCAAAGGTCATTCTGCTACTGTTGTAATACACACGCACCCCCCCCAAAAAGCCGCAGAGCCATCAAGAGGTAATACAGAATTTTCTCATCAAGAGCCAAAAAGCCTACCAGAACAGAAGGGGGGGGAGCCAAGAGGAGGAGAAAGGGTGTGTGGACAGAAAAACAGGGGAAGGAATGGAAGAAAATGAGGAGGGGGTTATAAAGAACATAAAGCTCTAGGCTTCTAATCCAGAAATTGACTATCCATCGCTACACATACATGTACGTAGTGTATCCTACCTTCTTTCCCCTCCAGCCACCCCCATCCAGCATTAGTGCAGATGGATTTCTATATCTTGGTTTTGCAGCAGTAGGTCTAATGACTCGCAGATCAAACCCCCTCACTAAAGATATCCCCTGCCATTATTTTTTTCAGCTCCAGACTAAAAGAAAATGATGTGTTTTTAGAGATAACGGTGGCTATTTAAACAAAATAAAGAGGACACATCACAGATATTGTTCAAGCAAGCATTTCCCCGCATCACCTCGATCTCCCACAGCACGCACCATGATTTTCCAATTCCCTCCCATTTTTTCCTACCCTTTCCCCACCCATCAAGAACAACAATCATACATAAATTTACAACACTGACAATATTTTTTTAAAAAACCCACAACTCAATCTGGGTAGCCGTTCTCAAAATCCCAAGCACTAATCCGCTTGAATTCTTTCTCGCCCTTATATAGGAAGCACGCCAACATGTTCAGTGGAAACGCAGTGTAAAATGAGGCCAGGGTTGGGCCACGGAGAATGGTGATATCATCGGATATTGGCTCTGTCAAAAAGCCATCATCACCGAGAATGATGAAATCAAACAGTGGGTCCTCAAATTTTAATTTATTTATTTATCGACATGCCATTTTTTCCAGCCTTCTCCCTCCCTCCCTTTTTTAATATAAAGGATGACCAGAAATATATTTTTATTCCCCTCAAAGCATAATCCACCAAAAGATCCCTGAATGATCCAGAAAGAGAATCTTCACCGACCAGACTACGTTTATGTTTCAGTGGACTAATTAATACAGCCCCCAGCTACTCCCACCATCACCGAGCTTTCAGTATCCGTAGGTAAAACACTGAGCCATCGCCCCTTTCCCACAAGTCAGGGTGCTTTGCAAAGGGCTTCAAGAAAATTGCCATCAATGCTCATAATAATGGTACACAAAAGCACGTACAGACAGAAAGGCAGCAAAGATGGTAACCGCCACCTCTTGCAAAATAAATAAATACATAAAAAATAAAAAAATAAATAAACTCTTCTCACCAGCCTTTAGATAAACTTGCCGAAGTTAATACTATGGACCATTTTAACAAAATGAGAGTTACTGTACCCTGACTTCTTAAGGTACATTTAATGGCCGATTGTGTACGGTGAGAAGACAGCTTCCCTTGGTCGTTTCATTTCTCCACCCAGATAACATCCCTCTCTCTCTCTCTCTCTCTCTCTCTCTGACTTTTCACTAGACTAGTTAGGAGCTCACCCCCGCAAAAACCAGTCCCCAAAATATACCATGGCACAAGTGCCAGTGAGTGGTCATGAAAAATATTTGCCTCTCTCAGGAGGTTTGAGTGTTGAGCGTTGGCGGGGGGGGGGGGGGAAATCTCAGGTTAGAACCAAGGAAGAATAAAAATGAATTGGTTTGGAATAAAGTCTATTTTCAACAAAATTCTAAATACCCAGGCCGAAAGAGGAAATGAGAAGAGAGTTGGTTATGAAAAGACGGGCATTTTGAAAATGGGGGCTTAGGCTCTTCAGTTCTTCTGCTTTGGGGGTTGCTTATTACCTGCCCATTATTTATTTATTTGAACACATAACCAAAATTGTGAAAAATAACGGAGAGAAGAAATTACACTTTGAGCAAAATGTGTTCTTTAAAAAAAATAATGGTAAATAATTTCAGAGGATGTGTTCCTTTCTCATCACAAAAAAGTCAAAATAAAATGTAAAAGTAAACAAAAGACCACGTCACTTGTACAGCACTACCCTTAGGAAAGGGAATTACATCCTTGTCCTTCATGGAGTAAATTTAGAAAACAACTATTGATTTGGGTTGGGGGGAAAGGAAAAAAGAAAAAGAAAACTGGGTATTTCGCACACATTTTTTTACATTAAGAAATTATCAAACCAACCTTTAAGGTCACTCTGCCTGGATGCTCACAGCAGTTGCTTGTAGTGGAAGTTTTCAGGCAAGGATGGATACTAAATCATTAATATAAACAAATGGAAGTTGGGAAGGAAGGTTCTTGTAATAGATCCAAACTAGTAAAGGGAGGGGGGGGGAAACACGTCACATCTTGTTCCCCTTTTTCTTTCCTAATTGTTTGAAAATACTCATGGGTGTGTTGGGGGGGGGAGAATAAGGAAGATCTAAATTCCTTATAAAATATTTTGGCTTCTTGAAAAGACCACTCTCACAAATGAGCCTAGCACTGCCTCTTTTTCTGAATAATTAAAAAGAAAAGTTAAGTCTTCGTAAAACTGATCCTCAAGGTAAATGGATTTGTCAGGGCTTGGAGTTTGTGTTTGTCTCCTTCAAAGAGGCATTTGGATTTGATGTGCAGTGTCCAACCCCACCCCCCAAATGAATCATCATCATCTTTCTCACTTTCTGGCCATACGGAAGAGAAATCAAATGTGAGGGGCAGGGGGAAACTTTACGAAATCCTAACCATCATAAGAAGTGTCAGAAATATTTGTGATCCAGGAAGAAGAAGAAGAAGAGACCCACTATATCCCTCAGCTCTGTCTGGTGAGAACTTCTACCACCTAACACCTTGCAAACTCGGCTTTTTCAGGAGAAGCGCTGAAATTATCTGTCCGTTTGGGCATTTGTAGTCCTTCCTGGGTTTCACCTCAAGCTCGCTTTCTCTTTCTCCCCGCCACAAAAGTCTTACCTTGATAGTTGAGAAGCAATTCGGGCTGTTTAATGAACTCTGAGTTTGCTTCCTCTTTGGGGGCTGTAAGAATCCAGGGTGTCTGTTCTCTCTCAGGGTGTGGTAAGGGCGGGCGTGGGGGGGGGCGGGCAGGCGAGCGCGGGAGCTGCACAGCGCGGGTCCTGCGCGGCTGTCGGGCAGGGCGCGGGCAGCTCTGGCGCGCCTCTCCCTCGCCAGGGCTGAGTGGCGCGCGAGGAGAGCTGCGTCGAGCGGCGCCTTCTGCCCGAGACTGCCAGAGCAGCCCAGGAATTTCACGCACTCCACCGCCGCCCCGCCCCTCCCTCCCGCGCGCGCGCAGGCCCCGGCATTTAAAGGGGCAGCCGCGGCGCCGTGTGGAACTCCGGGCTGCTGCCGCGCCGCCCTCCCTGCCTTCCCGGAGCTGTTTTGCAAACAGCTGAGAAGATGTAATCTGGGGACATCCTCGAGCCCGGGCTGACTAAGAGGCAGGTGCTCGCGTGCCCCGCTTTCTCGCGCTCACCAGCTCGAAACTGGGCAGAGGAGATAACACGCGCGGCTCCTTCTCTGGGGGAAAGCTCCAGACGATTGGTGGCGGACTACGCCAAGTGGACGCTCCAGAATTAAGCCGGGGGCGATTGAACAGATGCGAAGAATGCCGAAGGGTAATGCTACTCAGAACTGTATCCTTCCTACAATTTAAACGGGGGGACCGCCGGGGACCCGGGGGGGGCGGGATATATGTCGGAATTTAATATAACATTGTTTGCTCCGCTTGATTCTGTTCTATCCCCCGTAGGCTTTCCGTTCTTCTGTCGGATGTGCTCTAGGCTGTGTTTTTAATATATTTTCTTTTCTTTCAAATAATGGTTTTAAAAAAATCCAGGGAAATCTTTTCGTGCTCGATTGAGTTGTGCAAGTCTCTTCCCTAACAGGGCCCACAGTGTTCACAGATGCAAACACAACTGTCTGGATGTTGTATTCACAGAAGAAGAGGAGGAGGAGGAAGAAGAAGAAGAAGAAGAACGGGAGGGGGAGAGGACCAGTTATTACCAGTGGAAGCTGGCGGCTCCTATTTCAGTGGGGCTGTAAATCTGCTCTGGCTTTCAGTCAGAACCAGCCAGAACTCTAAAGGAGCTATCCAAGGTGGTGAACCCATTTGGGGGCTAGGGTTCAGCACTTTGGCTAGCTCCTTTGCCATTCTGGCTGGTTATGACTGAAGCCCAGAGTGGGTTCGCAGGGTTCAGCACGTTGGATAGCTCCTTTGCCATTCTGGCTGGTTGTGACTGAAGTCCAGAGTGGGTTCGCAGGGTTCAGCACATTGGATAGCTCCTTTGCCATTCTGTCTGGTTGTGACTGAAGCCCAGAGTGGGTTCGCAGGGTTCAGCACGTTGGATAGCTCCTTTGCCATTCTGTCTGGTTGTGACTGAAGCCCAGAGTGGGTTCGCAGGGTTCAGCACGTTGGATAGCTCCTTTGCCATTCTGGCTGGTTGTGACTGAAGCCCAGAGTGGGTTCGCAGGGTTCAGCACTTTGGATAGCTCCTTTGCCATTCTGGCTGGTTGTGACTGAAGCCCAGAGTGGGTTCGCAGGGTTCAGCACTTTGGATAGCTCCTTTGCCATTCTGTCTGGTTGTGACTGAAGCCCAGAGTGGGTTCGCAGGGTTCAGCACGTTGGATAGCTCCTTTAGCATTCTGACTGGTTTTGGCTGAAACCCAGAGCAGATTTACAGCCCAACTGAAATAGGAGCCACCAGCCTCCACTGGTTACTACAGTGGTTTATTCAAGCTGGGAAATGGCAAGCACTCACCGTGCACAGATCACAAAGCAGCCTTTCTTTCACACATCGAAATGCATCGAACTGTGTAAGCCTCATGAAAAAGGAGGGAATGCTGCCGAGATTTTATTATTATTATTATCATCATCATCATCATTGTTATTATTATTATTATTACTTAAAGGAATCAAAAAAGGGGGAAGTTAAATAAATGTGTTGCTATAGCATCTTCCTTTCAGCTATATGTTTATGTGCTTATTTAATACAGTGATTTTCACCTCTATTGTAGGAAATGACAAACAGGAATCTAAGATGTCATTAGTAAGGCACAATAAAGTACTTTTACTTTTGAGAGCGGGATGGAGAAATTAGAATGGGTATTTTCACTTTCTATTCCTGTTCAGTTCTCCTAACTCACAAACGAGCTTTATGTGTGGTGTTTCGAAGCATGCAAAACAACAATGAAATACATTAAATATGCCATCATTGTCATCACTGTTATTTTATCATAAATATAGTTTTTAGTGCAAAGTCTCACAGTGCTTTATACCATATTTTATATATGGTTTTAGTTATTTTAAAACTCTTAGGCTGCAATTCTATACACGCTTACCTCAGAGGAACTCTGAGATTGAACTCAGTGGGCTTACTTATGTGTAGGATTCCACTGTAAATATCCAACTTTTCTGTTTGAAAGAACATTCTTAGAGGATAACAAAAATACCAAATACAATTTTTAAAAAGCATTTAAAAATAACTAAAATAGCAGAATAAACAGAAGCATGGAGCACAGACAGACTGCCCCATCCCCAAAGGCCTCCAAAACAAAAAGGGCTTTAGAAAGCACCAGAAAGCTAGGAATGAGAGGACCAGGTGAACACCCTAGAGGGGAAAGAGCTCCAGAGAGTGGGTGCTATGGAACCTCTGAAGGCGTTGGACACAGAGCAGGACTAAGAGAACAGGTAGATCTAAGAGAATGGGTAGGTTCATTTGAGAGAAGAAATTTCATGTAAGTATGTATGTATTTTAAAATTACTTAAACTGTGCTTTCACCCCAAAAAGAATGTCAGGTTGATGTACATTTTAATGAGTAGGGTTTTAAATGAGGATGTGGAACCAAACAGCTATTTTAGTCATGTCCAAGGCCCTGGGCATGCCCAGTGAGTTTTTTGCTTGCTTGTCTGTTTGTTTGCAGTGCAGACCCCATGTCACCTCACAAATGCATTTTGAAAGCCCCAGGTTTCAAAAGCTCTTTGCCATACGGCCGGGGGGCAACTATTCTCAAAACACCTGCCCAAAGTCCATGCACCCTTCAGATGAATGGAAGTAGTTATGCAGTTGTTCGGATCCTAGCCAATGACTCTGATGTAGAAATGCATGCAGCTCAGTGTTTACCTTTCCCCCACTCTTTCTATGCATTTTAACAAGTTCTTAATATTCATAAAGCACCAAAGTTTATGATGAACTTCAACCAAATCTTAACAATTTTTTTAAAAAAGTTTGCTGTGCTAGAAATAGCAATATACTAACCTGTCAGTTTCACTTTCTCCCACATTTGAATTTTCAAACCTCAAGTTCTTTCCATCCTGAAAAGGAAAAAATTTGGGGATTTACAGGCACAGCTATTATAAGTACAGCAATTCCCAACATAGGGAGGATCATGTTGTACCTGCCTGCCATATGAGAGGTCGGCTGAAGATGAGAGGTCTGTCAGGAAAGAAGTGGCAGCCCTAATACAGCACCACAAACATAGTTGAATAAACAGGGGTACAAACCCAGACTTTTAGGAGCTAAGCTTGGATGGACAAATCTGTCTGCTTTGCTTTCTCCCATATTCAGTTGTGTGTGGTTTTTAATCTCAAGTTCTCTCTGTCCTAAATGTGAATAAATTTGCAAATTTTGCTAAATTCTATTCCCAAACTAACTGAAATGAAATTATCACCCACCCCCACTTAAAAAGTTCATAATCTAGTTTGGTGGACAAATCATCCTAGTGGGTGTCAACGTCCACTTAAAAATGATGATGGGGGAGGGAATACATGCTCACATTATCTTCCTTCACACAGTTCCCATTTAGATCAGCAGTAGGCCAGCAGAAACAAAACAAAAATGTACAAAGAGGACAAACTGGAAAATCCCATTTGTTTCCATTGGTAGAGCCACAGCACTTCCAACCTCTGGGAAAGCAGGGGAGCTATCCATTACTGCTTACTCCAACATCACCATGGCATTCATCCAAATACATCCAGCATGATGCCACAAAAGGAGAGCATCGTCAGCAGGGCCAAATAAGGAGCAAGAGCTAAAAACTGCTCAACAGACAAAGACCATGTTGACAACTTTATATCACATGAGGCTGCGTAACTTGTGCTGCTCCCCTTCCCTAGCTGAATGCAACCTACCAGCCATGTATGGTGGCCAGCCAGGGGCTCAATAAATCATCCATTTTGCTGCCTGGCTGGACTGCAAAAAGAGGGAGGGGGTTACCAACACCGTATGTGGTTGGTGAATGGCGTTGGTTTGGTGCTTGCTAATTGTGTAGGCCTGTACTTGGTGAAGGGAGAAATATTAGATATTTTTGTACCTTGTTTTCTAGACATAGGTCCTGTGAAGATAAGGTCATGTGACCCTACAAGAGTCAAAGCAAAAGATGGAAGCTCTTCGTTGCGATTCTAGGCACATTTACTTGGGACTAGTAAGTCCCATTGGAATTAGAGAAATATGCTTCCAAGTAAATGGTGATCAGATTGTATTGTATCATGTCTGCAGTGCAACTCATTAATATATTTTTTAAAAAACATCTCTTTTTGTCCTGCCCATACATCTACAAATGCACACACACAGACACACACACACATCATGTACCATTTCAGTGGGTCTTTACATTTGAATCCTGGCATCAGATCCCTCTCTCTGTGTGTCCATGAAGAAAGGCAACTTGTAACAACGAAGGAGCTTAATATCTGCAAGACTAACAGCACAGTCCTGTACAGGTCTATTCAAGTATTTCAATGATGCTTATTCCCAACTAAATGGGCATATGACTACAACCTAAGAAGCTTTCTTTCTCTGCATAAAGAAGCAACTCCCCTTCAGAAGAGTCTTCTGGCTCAAAACACATTGGGACATGTATTTTATATCAAAATTCTGATGTTGCTTTAGGATTCCTCCACTTCCTCCATTTTTGGATTACTGAAGCTACCTTTTCTGTTCTTTTCTTTCATTCCTCCCTTCCACAACTTGGAAACTACTTGAAATCTTGCCCCTGACCAACCTTACAGATAAGTCCTACCAAAAAAAGCCTTGGTCTGGCCATCGGTTTGTATGTACCAATAATTCACAAGGTGGCTTGAGAGACAAGTCTGCCAACCTACACATCCTCATGTAATTGTCCACCATTCTGCCTAATATAGGGATATTTAGATTGTAAGAACCTGAGGATAGAGACATCCATTTTTGCTTATGTAACTCTGTAGCCATGTACACTGAAGGCATTATATAAATTAATAGTCACCAGCTAGTTACCCACGAACACAGTTCACAGAGAAAAATCCAATCCAATCAAAGGTTTAACTTCACTAACTGCATTTATTGAAACATTCAAAGTGTTACATCTTTTATTTTCACAAAACTTCCTTAAATACAATGTTCTTGGTGTAAACTCCAGGGCAGCCACTGTAGCATTCTTGTTCTGGTCCATCGACAACTTGAATCTTGAGGTTTGCCAATGAGCGCACATGACTCATGGCAATGTAGATCCCTTCATGATTTGTTTATAGGCCGCATGTTACCAGCATATCATTGTACTTTGGCTTGCACCTCAGTTTATATTGGTGCACAGAGACTTTTTTTGTGTTCGTATTTAATTTTGCTCCAATTTGCAATTAATTGTGTTTGTTTAATTATACTTGACATGTTGTTTATATTAAAAAATAAAACTTTATAGAATCTTGTTATAGAAGATAGACTAATTCTTAAAAAAAAAAAAAAAAAAAAGCTTTGTGGACATAAATAAACTCCCAGCTTTGAATTACATTGAAAACCGTTGGTATTCATGGAATCTGCATGTGAAGAGCTTTCCAATGAAGTGTGTTTCATGAGAATCAGTCAATGGGACGGCAGTCAAAAAGGGATGACCAACTAGCTCCTGACCTTGAATTTTATGTATGTATGTATGTATATATGATCATTATAATTGGTCTCTCAGCCATATTCCTTCCTCCGTATCCCATTCAGGGAGAGTACAATGTTCCCTGCCCTCACTCAGAATTGGTTTCACAATGCAGCCAAATCTGATTGGCTATGTAATGTCATGACATCATCATCTTTGTGATTCCTGGTTAGTTAGGAACATACCATAAGGAGAAGCTTAAAAATGCACAGAAGGAGCTGCAGTGAGTATAGTGGCTAGAAACAACATTTTAAAAAAAGGTATGGTCATGCTGCTTGATTTAACAAGGCACCCCAGTGGCTAAGCATATTATTCTGCAAAACTGGAAAGCAGGCAAAACCCCAAATATACTACACAGCAGGATTCAAGATTGGTTGACTTTAGCCTGCTATGAGAATGTCTGTTATAACACACTGCATAAAGACAGTACATTTCAATTTATATGGGGAAACCTTCTTGAATGTACACAGAATAATGTGAACCACTACAGGGCTGGTGTAGGCCCACAAAGAGATGTGCATGACACTGAAGTAGTTTCCCCCCACCTATACTGTTTGCTTTTGCTTCTCCCTTTGTTACTGTTGTTTATTTATATATTTAACTTTTGTTCAGCTCTCTTGTTTACATCTGGGATATCTTTCATGCTAAGTATGGAGCTGTGTAAAGAGGGTGGGGAAACCTGGACGGGAGGGAATGGGAATAGGGAGGAAGGGACTGGGGAGATGTTCATTTTTTGTATTGAATTGGAAAAGGGTGAGGGGATAAACAGTTAATAACCAAAGAAGTATGTTTTAGGAAGACTGGGGGATGGGGGCATCTTTCACCTCCCAAAATCACATTGATTGATTGATTGATTGATTGGCCACCATTCAAGGCAGAAACCCTATCAAAGGCAGCTTAAAGCCCAGATATTTTTTCACAGTGTAGTCCAGTGTTTAGTCCAACGTGCAGTTTGACAAATTCTGTGCAGTGGGCAAGGGAATGCTGTGAAGTGAGAGCTACGTTTTGTGCACTTGGACATATGGCATTTAAGAAGGAGCTAGACAGCTCCTTAAAAATAAATAGATGTGGAAAAGTATAATTAAAAGCTATAGAAAATAAAATAAAAATATTAGCATTTTCCTTCAATCTTTATAACCCTATACTAATAATAGTATATTATTCCCTTTCTTCTCCATTTTTTGCAAGCTACCTCCACTTTTCTTTCCTCTCTGTCATTTGCTCTCTCATTTTTCCTTCTGTCCTTCCTTCCTTCCTCTCTGCTTTCCTTCCTGTTTCCTTCTCTATATTCTCACTTTCCCTGTCCTATTTCGTATTCTTTTCTTAGAAAAAGTTGTGTGTGGGGATTGGGCAGGCTGCACCAGTTGTTTATGCACTGGGAGTGGATGGGACAAACCAAAGCGGTTTCTGGGCCTTGGCCCACGGGCCCCAGCTTCAAATCTATTTTCCAGAGGCCTGGATCTATTGTCCAGAGCCCTGAGTGGCCCCTGAGGCCAATGCAAAGGTTTTTTTCTCAACCTAATTTTCACCCAGGGGATGGTTTTCATGGGAGATTGCAGATGGGGAGGGAAGGGTTAATGAACAACCCTGCCCCCAAGTCCCCCTCCACACGGAACTTAAGCTGACCAAACAAAACAAAAAAAATCCATTGGCACCAAGGGAGTTTTTTCTCAGCTGAATTACTGTACAGGGCGGCGGGGGCAGCAGGGATTTCCAAGTGGATCACAGTTGAGGAGGGGACTTAACCCCCCCTCCCCTGTGCTGTGGGTCCCCAATTTTTTTTTAAGTCCATTGCTGCCAATGGAAGGCTTAAAAAAAAAAAAAAAAAAAAGCTTGCATGGGCTGCTGGGGGGAATTTTCCTCAGGAAGGGAATGAGAGAAAGAAAAGTGGTGGAAGAACAGAGCCCAATGAGTGGGGAAGACAGAGCAAGAAAATGGGTGTATGGGCTTCCTAAAAGGTTAAACCATCTGGACTGGTGGTCCCTTTCCAGATAATCTATTAAATCTACGGGTGTGTTAGACAGTGGCAGCTGGTGACTCCAGTTCTGGAGGGGTAGTAATTCCATTCTGGGTTTTAGTTACCACCAGCCAAAACTCTAAATGTGCTGTCCAACATGCTGAACCCTATCCCCACCATGGATTCAGCACCTTGGATAGCACTTTTAGAGTTTTGGCTGGTGGTAACTAAAACCTTGAATGGAATCACAACTCCTCCAGAACTGGAGTCACCAGCTGCCATTGTCTAACACACCCTTAGATTATCTGGAAAGGGACCACCAGTCCAGATGGTTTAACCTTTAACTTGCTAGATCCTGGTTGTGTGCATGTGTGGGATACGTCTGTCAGTGTGGCATGTTCCTCTTGACCTTTGTGTGTTTCTCTGCACTGTTTTGTGGCACACTGAGAGATGGTACTTAATGTGGGGCCTCCTAGCCTGTGTTTTCTGTGTGTTGGGCTTTGAGAGAAAAGTCACAAGTCCCCACCACATGGAGAGAAAACCCAAGAAACTGCAAAGCAGAGAAAGGGAGAGAACCATCCTTCTACACCCTCTGCCTCTTCCCCTTTCTCTTTCCAAATCTTCCTTGCCCTTTTCCTCTATCTCCTCTACCTCACCCTCCAGCCCTCACACCACACACCTAGCGTTTTGACACCCCCCCCCAAATAATTGCCTACCACCATATTTTATTTTTAATTTAATTTATGGAGGTAATGATGGTAGATGAACAGGATAATTAACTGAGGAGGAATTGCTAAATTTTGGAGCAGGATCTGGCCAGTAACTTGGAAATTAATTGGAGGCGACCCCCTGATTTACCCTTGGCTTGGCACACTGTCAACTTCTTGAAACTCCATTTTGGTGCAAATGTTCCCATTTTAGGGTGTGTGACTTAAAGAAAGGGGGGGCTCATGTGGGGACCTACCAACCATTCTTTTCTATGCATTTTTTTCACACAATTACAAATTAATTGTAATTGAAGAGGAACTACTGATTTGGGATAATCTGGGCTGGATGCAAATGTATAATTTATTTTATTTGAGGTGATTTTGATGAGAAATTCATTGGCTGGCTTTGCCTTCAATGAAATTGAAATAAATCCTAGTAATTATTTATAAATGTTCATATATAGATATGCATTAGCATATGCACATTTTATTCAGATTTTTGCCCTATGGGCCTGCCCTTTGAATCTTCTAAATGCATAGCAACACCCCTGTGGGGAGCTTAGAATATACCCTGGTGTGGTGAAGTGTTTGTGGTCACTAGGGATGTTAGAGAATTCCGCCACGGACTCCATTCTAAAGAATCCAGTCCCCCGGAGTCCGTGACAGAACGGAGCAATCCCCCCGCCACCCCCCGGAATCCCCCCAGGACAGAGCGTACCTTTGTCGACCTTCTGCTGCCCCATGAATGGCTGCCCCGGTCTGCAGCTGCCATTTCCATTCTACTTTAGCCGTGATAGGCTACATAAGTATTTAAGTAGCTTACCATGGCTAATGCAGGGACGCCATTTGTGTCCCTGCGGTAGCCGTGATAGGCTACGTAAATATATATGTAGCCTATCACAGCTACCGCAGGGATGCAAATGGCATAGCGGCTGCCATTTGCGTCCCTGCCTTTTGCCGTGATAGGCTACATAAATATATATATAGCCTATCACGGCTACCGCAGGGATGCAAATGGCAGCTGCAGACCAGCAGCTAGAGATGTACGAAAGTCACTTACCTTTCCGCGGATTATGTTGATGGTGGAGGGAGAGGCATTCCGTCCCTCCCCCTGGAATCCTCAATGGGGGGGGAGGCGATCCGTTCCTCCCCCCTGGAATCCTCCACGGCTGGATGTGCTCCACAGCAGCTCCGAGGAGCAGCCGGCCAGGCCCAGCCAGGCCAGAGCCATCCGCAGCCAGATTTCCGGCCACGGAGGGCTCTGGGAAAAAAAAAACCACATACGCAAATGGCGGTTATTTACATTATTTAAATATTTACGTAGGCTAAAACGGTGAATCAAAAAGGGACGCAAATAACCCGCTACACTATTTGCGTTCCCCTTTATTTTTGCCGTCATAGTCTACGTAAATATTTACGTAGACTAAGGCCAAAAATAAGGAATGCAAATGTTAACGTAAATATTTACATAGACTAAGACTGCCAAAAATAAGGAACACAAAAATAAGGAACACAAAAATAAGGAACGCAAAAATAAGGAATTCAAATGGCAGCGGCCGTAGCCGCCGCCATTTGCGTATGCAGTTTTTTGTGTTTTTCTAAACCCAGCTGTGATAGGCTATGTAAATATTTACGTAGCCTATCACATCGGGGTTTTTTGTTTTTTTTTTAAACCCAGCCATGATAGGCTACGTAAATCTTTACGTAGCCTATCACATTGTATTTGTTGTTTTTTTACAAGACTGCAAATGGCGGCAGCAGCAGCCGGTCAGAAGACCAGCCGCCGGAGCTGCCGCCACCTGGAACATCCACCCCAGGTAAGTCTCGTCCCAGGGGGGGATCCGCAGGGGGGGCAGGGGGGGCAGGCCATTCCGCCTCGGAGTTCGGGGGGGCGAATGCACTGGCATTCGGCCTCACTGAGATCCATGGCAGAATTATCTGACATCCCTACCAGCAGTGGACGGAAGTCCAGCTGCGGGCAGCCCTGGCTGGCGGCTCCATGGGCTCACCGTGGAGAGGAGCTGGCTGGGGAGGATTCCAGGGGGGAGGGATGGATCGCCTCCCCCCACAGTGGATGGCCCCAGTGGAATGGGGTAAGTAATCCGTACACCCCTAGTGGTCACCCTAGACTTGTATGGAGCGAATGTCCACATCCTGTGTCCACCATCTTCAAACAATTTACACATGCATGTTCACGATTTGATGACTGCAGCACCAATTTGTGACAAGAGCCATCAGAAAACAAACTCCAGAGTTAAAGCTTTTCCATCATCACAAACACGATGCTCTTAAAGAGTATCGCAGTCATACACTCAGATGCAAGTCATCCAATAACTCAAGCAATGTACAGATGTGAACCAGCCATTAGGCACACCTTCTTTTTGAATATTTGCAAACTACATAATGACTCGTGCCTTTATCAATGATATTACTGCATCCAAGTCTGCACCTGAGAAAAAGAGCAAAATAAAGCACCAATACTGTACTTAAGTCTTACAATCAAAAATTGACTGTAACTTGATAACAAATTGGCTGTCTCTTATGGACAAACTGTGTATTTTTCAACATCTGTGTACACTGCTTAGACGCCAGAGTGACAAGCATTTACCATGTAGATAAATGAAAGCACACCTTCCACTCCCTCTTTTTTGAATCCAGACATGGAGCTGGGAGTCCTCCCTTTTGTTAATAGCAACAAGATGTCTCACAATGTTCAATGAATAAAAATTACTATATACAGTTTCTATTCATCATTTTGCCCACAACTGATATGGAGTTGCCTCTGAGGTGTGCATCAGGTACAGAGCCTCCACTAAAGCATACTTCAAAGCAGTTCTAAGCTTTTCCAGGTATGGTGTCTCAGAAAATCACAAAGTGACTTCATTGGCCATTTATCCATATAACAGATGCCTTCCAAGTTCCAACAAGAGAAGATATAGAGTGACTTTTGCAAGCTGAAAATGATCAATAAGAAGGGGGCACAGTCTACAATCAAGAACCCAGGGTTACAAGAAAGGTCTATGCCGCATGACCTATACGAAGTCAGGGTGGTTCATTCATGAGTTTGTTATATATGGATCCATCCCAACACCTCTGAGTGTTGGCTGACTCTTTCTTTCTTTCTTTCTTTCTTTCTTTCTTTCTTTCTTTCTTGTTTGCAAGACAAAGTGTACAGTGAAGAGATGTTGAATACACAGGTCTAGTGGGAAATAAAATCACTTTCCTAGACAATCTGCCATCCAGGTTATCACTTCTGACTTCAGCAATGGGACCATATCGGTTCTTGTAACCTTCACTTTAAATGGTAAAATATAAATGAAGGCACGAAATTAATTTCCATGATTTTCATGTATAATTTTAGATTAAACTGCATATTTGTATTTGTTGGTAAGCTTCTCCAACATATGGTATTTACTATGTGATTCCTAATTGGCTGGGATCACACTGAGGGAGAATTACACCAGAAAACAAGCAGAGAGTGGGAATGAATCAGCTAAGAACAGTCACAACCCCTCACTCAAGGTACATAGGGGGATAGGGGCATTTTGTGATCCACCTCACAAATGGGTTGCACCTCACAAAGGCTGGGAAGAATGTGTTTGGCCACAGCATGAAGAACTTCATCAGGAGGGCTTTAAACTGAATCCTACGGGGAAGGGAGATGTAATGTTGGGGGTAACAATGGACGTAGGCGCATGCACTGCAATGGAGAGAACAGCGCTGATAGCGCCCAATAATAGTCTTCAGACACATGTAGGAAGAAAGCCAGACTATGAAGCACATGGTCTTCGATGTCTATATACTAATGCCCAGAGTATGGGAAACAAACAGAACAAACTTGAACTCTTAATACAGGAGGGAAATTATGACTTGATAGGTATAACTGAGACTTGGTGGGATGACTCTCATGACTGGAATACAGCAGTTGAAGGATATAACTTGTTCAAAAAGAACAGGAGGAACAGAAAGGGAGGCGGGGTTGCACTGTATGTGAAAAATACATATCTCTGCACAGAAATACAGGAGGAGGAGCTTGGTAGCCCCATCGAGAGCATCTGGGTTGAAATAAATGGAGCAAAGAATAAAAGGAACCTGGTGGTCGGAGTCTACTACCGGCCACCCAATCAAGGAGAAGCCAAGGATGAAACTTTTGAAAAGCAAATAGCCAATGTTTTAAGGAAGCATGATGTAGTAGTAATGGGGGACTTCAATTTCCCCGATATTTGTTGGGAGACAAATTCTGCAAAACATGGCCCCTCCAGGAAATTCCTGACTTGTGTGGCGGATAACTTCCTCCTACAGAAAGTAGAGGAAGGAACTAGAGGATCGGCTATCCTTGACTTGATCCTAACCAACAGAGATGACTTAGTGGATAAAGTAGCAGTTACAGGAACTCTGGGGGAAAGCGACCATGTTGTACTTGAGTTCTTGGTTCTAAGGGAAGCAAAAGCCGAGTGTACTCAAACGCGTACCCTGGATTTTAGGAAAGCTGATTTTAATAAACTCAGAACAATGATCAGTAAGGTCCCATGGCAAACAATGCTAGCGAGAAAAGGAGTCCAAGATGGGTGGGAACTTTTAAAAAAGGAAATTCTCAAGGCACAATCACAAACAATTCCAACAAGAAGAAAAGGTGGAAGACAACAGAAGAAGCCAATGTGGCTTCACAAAAAGCTTAGGGATGACCTGAAAACAAAAAAGGACACATATAAGAAGTGGAAAGAAGGCCAAGTAACAAAGGAAGAGTACAGGCAGGTAGCACAGAATTGCAGGGATGGCGTCAGGAAGGCTAAAGCGGAGAACGAGGTGAGGTTAGCGAGGGATGCTAAAAACAACAAAAAGGCTTTCTTCAGCTACGTGCATAGTAAAAGGCAGAGGAAAGAAATGGTTGTTCAGCTATTAAATAAGGATGGCAAAATGATAACAGATGACAAAGAAAAGGCAGAGGTGCTCAATTCCTACTTTGGCTCAGTCTTCTCCCAAAAGAGGGTCTATGACCCCCCTGGCAAAGGCGAAGTATAGGCTGAAGGGGCAGGATTGCAGCTTGAGATCGACAGGCATATGGTCAAGGAACACCTCATTACTTTGAATGAGTTCAAATCTCCAGGGCCAGATGAACTGCATCCTAGAGTAATAAAGGAACTGGCAGAAGAACTCTCAGAACCGCTGTCTATTCTCTTTGAGAAATCATGGAGGACCGGGGAAGTGCCAGATGACTGGAGGAGGGCTAATGTTGTCCCTATCTTCAAAAAGGGTAAAAAGGAGGAACCTGGGAACTACAGACCAGTCAGTCTGACATCAATCCCTGGGAAAATTCTGGAGCAGATCATAAAGCAATCCATCTGGAAGCACCTTGACAACAATGCCGTGATTACTCGAAGCCAACATGGATTTGTCAAAAACAAGTCCTGCCAGACAAATCTGATCTCATTTTTTGATCAAGTCACCGCCCTTGTAGACCGTGGGAATGCTGTAGACATCATATACCTCGACTTCAGCAAAGCTTTCGACAAAGTGCCCCATGATATCCGGATGAGCAAACTAGCTCGAAGTGGGCTAGATGAAACAACGATCCGGTGGATCCACAGTTGGCTACAGAATCGGACTCAAAGGGTGCTTATCAATGGGACCTTCTCAAGCTGGGGAGAGGTAATGAGTGGGGTACCACAGGGCTCAGTCCTGGGCCCAGTGCTCTTCAACATTTTTATTAATGACTTGGAGGAGGACGTGCAGGGAATGCTGATCAAATTTGCAGATGACACAAAATTGGGAGGGATAGCTAATACTTTGGAAGACAGAAACAAAATTCAAAGTGATCTGGATAGACTGGAGTGCTGGGCAGAAAACAACAGAATGGCATTTAATAGGGACAAATGCCAAGTTCTGCACCTAGGAAAAAGAAACCAAATGCACAGTTACAAGATGGGGGATACGTGGCTCAACCACAATACGAGCGAGAAGGATCTTGGAATTGTCGTCGATCACAAGCTGAATATGAGCCAACAATGTGATGTGGCTGCAAAAAAGGCCAATGCTATTTTGGGCTGCATTCATAGAAGCATCGCTTCCAAATCCCGGGAAGTACTAGTTCCCCTCTACTCAGCACTGGTTAGGCCTCATCTGGAGTACTGTGTCCAGTTCTGGGCACCACACTTTAAGAAGGATGCAGACAAGCTGGAGAGGGTTCAAAGGAGGGCAACAAAGATGATCAGGGGACTGGAAACAAAGCCCTATGAAGAGAGACTGAAAGAACTGGGCATGTTTAGCCTTGAGAAGAGAAGACTGAGGGGAGATATGATAGCACTCTTCAAGTACTTGAAAGGTTGTCACAGAGAAGAAGGCCAGGATCTCTTCTTGATCATCCCAGAGTGCAGGACACGGAATAATGGGCTCAAGTTACAGGAAGCCAGATTCCGGCTGAACATCAGGAAAAACTTCCTGAGTGTCAGAGCAATACGGCAATGGAACCAATTACCTGGGGAGGTGGTGGGCTCTCCCACACTGGAGGCCTTTAAGATGAGGCTGGACAGCCATTTGTCAGGGATGCTCTGACTTGGATTCCTGCATTGAGCAGGGGGTTGGACTCGATGGCCTTGTAGGCCCCTTCCAACCCTACTATTCTACGATTCTATGATTCTATGATTCACCTGTGTCCCTTTTCACCCTGAAAAGTTTCACAGGAAAAGGTTTAACACAACACCAGTTCCCCATTCAACTTAGTTGTGCTGCTTGTGGTTGTGCATCATTCAGGAAAATTTTACGTGCTTCCTAATTCAATTGGCTGAATGCTCAACGTATTGCATTATGTCACTCTTTTGTCTTTTTCTGTGTGTATGGATCCCATGATAATGATCCAGAAATGTGTTGCTAACATCATGATGCTACACAGCCAGTGAGATTGGCTACATAGAATTACCACTGAGAAAACAACAAAAAGACCCCTTTGCTCTCATGCAGCAGCAGAAGAATGGCTGGGCAACCAGGCAATGCTCCATGTCTTACTGTAGTGTGCTGCAAAGGTTATTTACCTGTTCACCTTTGCAGCACAGCATAGCAATACTGGGATACATTCCCTCTCCCTCTCCTCTGCCCTGGTATCTGGATGCACATCAAAATGCACATTCAAGCACACATCCCACTGATGTATGCTTGAACACATGTTCAGAGGCCCATTCAAATGTGCATCTGAGGTGATGCTCCCTGTTTTTATGTGCTGCGCTCGATTGATTCTCGATTGGTAGCGGAAGCAACAGGGATGTGTTCCCTCTCCCCCACATCCTAGCACTTCTGTGCCCTTTTCAGTGCCTACAAACCCCTCAAATCACCAAAAATTGAGTGCATATTTTAAGGGGTGTTTTTGAAAGGTCCTTAGCTGAGTTCCCTTCCCTCTGCAGTAAAAAGTGGTGCACAGCACAATAGTCCATTACAAAGCACAATCACAACAAGCTGGTCAGATATCTGAGTGGGGAACTTTGTTCACCAATTGCCCGGGATCATGTGTGTAACAGTTAGGATTGGAAATAAAATCCAAAACAAGCAAATATACCATTTGGAATAACCTGCCCTTGCAAAAATGACATGTGTCTGAAATATGCAATATCAAACTTTTTCTTTCATTCTTTCTAAAGTTTCATCATACTATTCCACATGCAAACATAGGAAGCTGCCTAATTCAGACCATTGGTCCAGATTCTACACTTTTGTTCTACACTTCCAATTTTCCTGTAAAGCAGAGTCTGTTATGGAACAGTCTGTCTTCTGTTAAGAAGAGAGAACCTTCCATCAAACTTTAATGACACTGTTTCAACATGCAGCCATATTTAACTGGCAGAAGAACTCCCAGATCCGCTGTCTATTCTCTTTGAGAAATCATGGAGGACGGGGGAAGTGCCAGAAGACTGGAGGAGGGCTAATGTTGTCCCTATCTTCAAAAAGCATAAAAAGGAGGAACCTGGGAACTACAGACCAGTCAGTCTGACATCAATCCCTGGGAAAATTCTGGAGCAGATCATAAAGCAATCCATCTGGAAGCACCTTGACAACAATGCCGTGATTACTCAAAAACAACATGGATTTGTCAAAAACAAGTCCTGCCAGATGAATCTGATCTCATTTTTTGATCAAGTCACCTCGCTTGTGGTCCATGGGAATGCTGTAGACATCATATACCAGCAAAGCTTTCGACAAAGTGCCCCATGATATCCTGATGAGCAAACTAGCTCAAAGTGAGCTAGATGAAACAACGATCCGGTGGCTCCACAGTTGGCTACAGAATCGGACGCAAAGAGTGCTGATCAATGGGATCTTCTCAAACTGGGGAGAGGTAACAAGCGGGGTACCGCAGGGCTCAGTCCTGGGCCCAGTGCTCTTCAACATTTTGATTAATGACTTGGAGGAGGAGGTGCAGGGAATGCTGATCAGATTTGCAGATGACACAAAATTGGGTGGGGTAGCTAATACTTTGGAAGACAGAAACAAAATTCAAAGTGATCTTGATAGACTGGAGCACTGGGCAGAAAACAACAGAATGACATGTAATAGGGATAAATGCCAAGTTCTGCACCTAGGAAAAAGAAGCCAAATGCACAGTTACAAGATGGGGGATACGTGGCTCAACAACACTACAAGCAAGAAGGATCTTGGAATTGTTGTCGATCACAAGCTGAATATGAGCCAACAATGTGATGTGGCTGCAAAAAAGGCCAATGCTCTTTTGGGCTGCATTCATAGAAGCATAGCTTCCAAAGTACTAGTTCCCCCCTACTCAGCACTGGTTAGGCCTCATCTGGAGTACTGTGTCCAGTTCTGGGCACCACACTTTAAGAAGGATGCAGACAAACTGGAGAGGGTTCAGAGGAGGGCAACAAAGATGATCAGGGGACTGGAAACAAAGCCCTATGAAGAGAGACTGAAAGAACTGGGCATGTTTAGCCTTGAGAAGAGAAGACTGAGGGGAGATATGATAGCGCTCTTCAAGTACTTGAAAGGTTATCATGGAGAGGAAGGCCAGGATCTCTTCTTGATCATGCCAAAGTGCAGGACATGGAATAATGGGCTCTAGTTACAGGAAGCCAGATTCTGGCTGAACACCAGGGAAAACTTCCTGACTCTTAGAGCAAGACGACAATGGAACCAATTACCTAGAGAGGTAGTGGGCTTTGCCACAATGGAGGTGTTCAAGATGAGGCTGGACAGCCATCTGTCAGGGATGCTCTGACTTGGATTCCTGCACTGAGCAGAGGGTTGGACTCGATGGCCTTGTAGGCCCCTTCCAACCCTACTATTCTATGATTCTATTTCTTTGACTCTCTGCCTTGAATAGGATTTCAGTTTTAATGAACCAATTCTTGACATATTAGCCATGAAAAGCCTTCTCCCACATTCAGAGCATTTCATCAGTGACCCAAACCTTGGTATCACTAAGTAGATACATTTGAAATCATATCCTCAGGTTGGCAGGTGTCCAATATACTACTGGGGAAGAGCAGAGGGTATTTCCAAGTAACGCCAGAAAGAGTGAAGCGGCTGGGCCAAACCCGAAAGGACACTCAGCTGTGGATGTGTCTGGTGGTGAAAAGAAAATCCGATGCTGTAAAGAATAGTATTGTTTAGGAACCTGGAATGTCAGATCAATGAATCAAGGTAAGCTGTAGGTGGTCAAACATGAGATGGCAAGATTGAACATCGACATCTTGGGAATCAGTGAACTAAAATGGACAGGCATGGGCGAATTTAATTCAGGTGACCATCATATCTACTATTGTGGGCAAGAATCCCTTAGAAGAAATGGAGTAGCACTCATAGTCAACAAAAGGGTGGGAAAAGCAGTACTGGGGTACAATCTCAAAAATGACAGAGTGATCTCAGTATGAATCCAAGGCAAACCATTCAACATCACAGTAATTCAAGTCTATGCCCCAACCACTGATGCCGAAGAAGCTGATGTGGATCGGTTCTATGAAGACCTACAACACCTTCTAGAATTAACACCAAAAAAAGATGTCCTCTTCATCATAGGGGATTGGAATGCTAAAGTAGGAAGTCAAGAAATCACCGGGATAACAGGCAGGCATGGCTTTGGTGCACAAAATGAAGCAGGACAAAAGCTAATAGAGTTTTGCCAAGAGAACACGCTGATCATAGCAAACGCTCTTTTCCAACAGCACAAGAGACGACTCTACACATGGACATCACCAGATGGTCAATATCAAAATCAGATTGATTATGTCCTTTGCAGCCAAAGATGGAGAAGCTCTATACAGTCAGTCAAAACAAGACCTAGAGCTGACTGTGGCTCAGATCATGAGCTTCTTGTTGCAAAATTTCGGCTGAAATTGAAGAACGTAGGGAAAACCACTAAACCGTTCAGGTATGACCTAAATCATATCCCTTATGAATATGCAGTGGAGGTGAGGAATAGATTTCAGGGATTAGACCTGATAGACAGAGTGCCTGAGGAACTATGGACGGAGGTCCGTAACATTGTTCAGGAGGCAGCAACGAAATTCATCCCAAAGAAAAAGAAATGCAAGAAAGCCAAGTGGCTGTCTGATGAGGCTTTACAAGTAGCTGAGGAAAGAAGGGAAGCGAAAAGCAAGGGAGAAATGGGAAGATATATCCAACTGAATGCAGAGTTCCAGAGAATAGCAAGGAGAGACAAGAAGGCCTTCTTAAATGAACAATGCAAAGAAATCGAGGAAAACAACAGAATGGGAAAGACTAGAGATCTCTTCAAGAAAATCGGAGATCTCAAGGGAACGTTTTGTGCAAAGACGGGCATGTTAAAGGACAAAGAAGGCAGGGACCTAACAGAAGCAGATGAGATTAAGAAGAGGTGGCAAGAATACACAGAAGAACTATACAGGAAAGATCTGAATGTCCCTGATAGCCATGATAATGCGGTCACTGAACTTGAGCCGGACATCCTAGAGAGTGAAGTCAAGTGGGCCTTAGGAAGCATTAGTAACAACAAAGCTAGTGGAGATGACAGTATTCCAGCTGAGCTATTTCAAATCCTAAAAGATGATGCTGTTAAAGTGCTGCATTCAATATGCCAACAAATTTGGAACACTCAACAATGGCCGCAAGACTGGAAAAGGTCAGTTTACATTCCAATTCCAAAGAAGGGCAACGCCAAAGAGTGCTTAAACTACCGCACAATTACGCTCAATTCACATGCCAGCAAGGTGATGCTCAAAATCCTACAAGCTAGGCTTCAGCAGTATGCGAACCGAGAACTACCGGAAGTACAAGCTGGGTTTAGAAGAGGCAGAGGAACTAGAGATCAAATCGCCAACATTCGCTGGATCATGGAGAAAGCAAGAGAATTCCAGAAAAACGTCTATTTCTGCTTCATTGACTATGCTAAAGCCTTTGATTGTGTGGATCACAACAAACTGTGGCAAATTCTTAAAGTGATGGGAGTACCAGACCACCTTACCTGTCTCCTGAGAAACCTGTACGAGGGTCAAGAAGCAACAGTAAGAACCAGACATGGAACAACCGAGTGGTTCAAAATTGGGAAAGGAGTACGACAAGGCTGCATATTGTCACCCTGCTTATTTAACTTATATGCAGAGTACGTCATGAGAAATGCCGGGTTGGATGAATCAGAGGTCGGAATTAAGATTGCTGGGAGAATTATCAACAACCTCCAATATGCAGACGATACCACCCTAATGGCAGAAAGCGAAGAGGCTCTAAAGAGCCTCTTGTTGAGGGTGAAAGAGGAGAGTGCAAAAGCTGGTTTGAAACTCAACATTAAAAAAACGAAGATCATGGCATCTGGCCCTATCACTTCCTGGCATATAGAAGGGGAAGAAATGGAAGCAGTGAGTGACAGATTTTACTTTCTTGGGCTCCAAGATCACTGCAGACGGTGACTGTAGCCATGAAATTAAAAGACGCTTGCTCCTTGGGAGGAAAGCTATGGCCAACCTAGACAGCATAGTAAGAAGCAGAGACATCACCTTGCCGACAAAGGTCCGTCTAATCAAAGCTATGGTTTTCCCAGTAGTAATGTATGGTTGTGAGAGCTGGACTATAAGGAAGGCTGAGCACCGAAGAATTGATGCTTTCGAACTGTGGTGCTGGAGAAGACTCTTACAAGTCCCCTGGACTGCAAGGAGGTCAAATCAGTCCATCCTAAAGGAAATCAACCCTGAGTGCTCATTGGAAGGACAGATCCTGAAGCTGAAGCTCAAATATTTTGGCCACCTAATGCGAAGAGAAAACTCTCTGGAAAAGACCCTGATGCTGGGAAAGACTGAAGGCAAAAGGAGAAGGGGACGGCAGAGGATGAGATGGCTAGATAGCATCACCAATGCAATGAATATGAACTTGAGCACGCTCCGGGAGAGAGCGCAGGACAGGAAGGCCTGGAGTGCTATGGTCCATGGGGTCACGAAGAGTCGGACATGACTGAACAACAACAACAACAAATGAATTAACCCTTCAAAATCACAACTTTGGAGACATAATTCATTGGGGGTGTTTCCATTACCTTCTGGTGGCAACAGTCTTAGAAGTGTTATCATCATGCTTTCAACTTTTTCTTCAAAGTGCTGAAAGGTACAAAATTGCTTCCCCCCTCCTATGTGAAATAGTTTTAGAATTAAACCCAGAAATTCCCAATAATCTACTCCCACCTTGCTTTCTCCTTCCTAGAAAGTCATACACACCCATGGGAAGTCAGGACTAAAGCTTAAATAGGGACATGACTGAAGATGCCTACATTTACTTTTCAACTGGGACCAAAATATACAGAAGTGTACCGTTTTTACGTCATCTTACTCATGGTTCAGTATACAAAACTACAAGCAATGACCAGCCTTGGGGATGGGTGAGAAATTCATTTCATTTCAGTTTTGATAAGAATTTACCAACATTTGGGGTAAAAAGATTTGGCCATCCAGGCCCAGGGTTTGAATCCTTCTGTGTCTAACCTTGTTTGTGGTGCCAAATTAGGGTTTTTCACCTCTTTTTTCTGCTGGACTCCTCATCCTTAACAGCTATAGGGAAGCAGGTACATTATGTTCCCCTCCATAGTAGGAGTAGCTGATGCAGATGAGTGAGAATTTCATTTCAGTTCATTTTTTTTAAGTATTTTACCAAAATTCGCAAACTTCATCATATTCAAAAGAGAAAGAACTTGAGATGGTTTAAAAAAATCAAATGTGAGAGAAAATGGAACTGACAGATTTACCCATTCCTAACAGCCTCTGTGTAGGAAGTAGCATAGGAACCAGCCATAAGCATAATTGAGGAAAAAGACTCTTCCCCACAAGATGTGCCTGAATCAGGGTAGAATTACACATTAGCTCAGCAAACATGTATTCCCAAGCCCCACGTATGCCAAAGGAACACCAGTGCAGGGGTGAGGGCATTTGCAGAGGAAAATAAGAGGATGAGAGGAGGTGCTTAATCTTAGATTCCTGCATTGAGCAAGGGGTTGGACTTGACGGTCTTATAGGCCCCTTCCAACCCTACTATTCTATTCTATGATTCCCATGCCTGATACTCCCCTGTGATCCCACCCACCCACCTTTTACCTCTTTGGTCAAGCTTATTTCAAATTTCTGAGCTCAATTGGGAGAGCGAGCTGGGGTGTGGAATGACCAGTGGGACATTGGCAGGAGAAAATTGGCTCATGGGGGGGAAGGGTTAATTAAACAATGGGGTTGGGAGCCCCATCTCTGCCTCATAACATGTCCTGCTGTTAGACCACTAGTTAAACTTTGTTTTTCCATTTCCAAAACCGTAAGGAACATTTCATTGCATTCAATCCAGATTTAGTCCTACCTAGAGTACTCCCACTGAAATCTAGAAACTATAACTATGACTAAATCTGAATTCAACCCATTAAAAATAAAATGGCTTTTTAAAAGAAGCTGTAAGACACCAACACATATCACAGAATCTTTGAGATGAGAGCTGCAGAAGATGTACTGAGTTCCATTGAACCTACTCCCATTAACCAATTGTCCCCTGCAGTATTCCAAGAGTTTGCTTTTAATTTTCCAAAATATCATCCATTGATTCTTTATCAGAACACTGACACTGCCAATTGCCTTTGCAGAAAAGAAAGGCAAGATGTTCCAGATGGGATTATTTGTTATATCTAGACTTTATAATGATAATGCCCAAGTCATGGAACAAGGGCATATGGATCATTTATTACCCACACTTTTATTCTTTCTTCCTTCCTTTTAGCCAAGTTAGCACTTTTAGTATCTTCTTTCCAGAAGCTAATACCCAAGCCCAAGGTGAGTTTAGAAGTGGCACGTCCAAATTGTGATTGGATTATCTCAGTTGTGGCAGCCGAAACTGATCTTATCTGGATGGTGACCTTATCCCACTCAAGAGAGCACTACTCATTACAATAATAAGGAATAACAGAGAAAGAGAAAGAGCAATCACAGCAGAGCCTGGAAAGGATTCACTTTGCCATCATTTCGGAAGATTAGTTCTAAGCCTTTCTCCTGTAAACGTCATTTTTCACTCCAGCAGGAGGTCCAGTTCAGAAATTATTCTGGCCGACTCGCAGGCTATCTCTCTTTACCCCTGATTTACAATCCATTTCCACCTCCTCCTAGCGCACTCAATTGCATTTGTTTAATAGCTACACACACAAAAACTTTGCGTGGAACGAATGATGCTGTTTTGGAATGCAACACTTTGTTTGTTGTATAGCATGCATGCTGATCAATATGTGTGTGTGTGTTTGCATGCAAGACAGCACCTGAAAATAAACCCACTGGGTGGCCTTGATGGTAGGAACAGTGAGTATATATGTAGTGATGGGAGAGTGAGAGCAACTGTGAATGATGAGTATGAATGCAAGAATGTAAATACATAAGCAAAAATACAGAAGCAGTAGGGGCAATTGCCCACTGGCTTATAGCTAGAACTACTGCTGGAGGTGCCCTGCAGGTGTGTACGTCACATCAGGCTAATGGTAGCTTGACATTATCACTCAGAAAGGGCCATAGCTCAGCAGGACAACACATGTTTTGCACATACAAAATCTGAAGTCCTGTGCATGTCTGTTCAGAAGTAATTCCCACTGAGGTCAATGGGACTTACTCCCAGATATGAGGGTATAGGATTGCACCCTTAATCTCTGGCATTTCCAGCTAAATGAGATTAGGCAGATGTGCTGGGAAAGACCTCTGTTTGAGACCCAAGAGAGATTATCCCAGTTGGAATAGAGAGACCTGAGCTAGATGGTCTGACTCAGTCTACCAGCAAGGTTCACCATGAAAAAGGCAACACAAATGGTTCTGGAATACAAGAATACAGTACTCTCTTCTCCTGGGCCAGGGGTGGGCAACATAGAGCCCATGGGCTGCACACACATGCTCCCAGCTCTTGCAGCCTGCATAACCAACGATGGTAATGAATTTGCTGCTGCAGTGGTGGCAGCAAAAAAAAGCAGCATTTTGCTTGAAATATAAGGCATGTGAGGAGGGCACACCTTGTCTGAAAGTAGAACCATGTTCCTGATGTGCCTTTCTGCAAGCAAAAGCATTGCTTCGGTAGCAAATTTGACAGCAGTGCAGCCCCTTAGGCAGTTGGGGGGGTGTCAATGAAGCCCCCGACTCCTGGAAATTACCAGTTTCCATCCTCCGCACAAGTAGAGCACCCTTATCAAAGGCAGCATCCTTCTTGCTCTCTTACCCAATTCAAAGATGGCTACTACTTTTCTTCTCAACATCGAAACAAAGCTAGGAAGTCTAATCCTTTATAAAAATTGATTATTTATAGAGAATCTTTTCAAACTACAATCTTATCCAAGAATATGGTAGTGTATTACTAGAGATTAACTGGACCAATTTTGCTCATTTTTGTTTTAAACTAGAGCTTGAACAGTGTAGACATGCAGAAAATTTCAAAACTTTGAAGAATTTCAAAGGTCAAGCTTTGGGCAGCTCTGGAAGAGAGAAGGGAGAGGGATGAGGCAATGGGGAGGTTAATGCATATGCCCCACACTGTGCATGTAATGTAACACGTGACACAGTGTGTGTATGCACATGTAATAATGCTTACTCCTGTGAGCTCTTAGAGTGCTGGGCCAATGAAAGGACAGGCATAGAATGTTGGGAAAGGGGCTGAAGAAAAGTTGGTTGGTGATAGAGGAGGAGGAAGAGAAGCTGAAGAGCTGAAAGGGCACCAGAGGGGGAAGAAAGAGAAAAATGTTACATCACATGTTTTTGACCTCAAACTTCAACAAATGGTAAACAATCTTTTTTAAAAGAACACCCTTTTTTCATCTTTGCTGGTTCACTTGTAGTATATTTATTTTAAAGGCATAAAGTTGTTCCAGTCACAAGGGAAATGGGCAAACATATTTTTATCCAATCACTCTCAGAGTATTAGCCCCCACAGCAACACAGGATTTGCACTAGTAGTTGCAGAAGATTTGTAAATTTAAAAAATATGATTTCCAAGTGGAATGCTATAATTTCCAGAAGTTAACCATATCAAATAATACTCCAGCCAGGTCAGCCCACCCAACCCCCTTTAGGACATCTTACAAAATAGGAGCAATATTTACCTATATATCAGTGGACTAATCTTGAAGTGAAGTGACAGGATGAGGATTTCAGAAATGAAGCTAACATGGGATTAAAGTCTTGCAATTTGAAAATGCTGTTCATACCTCTTAGGGCAATAATGTGCTCCCTAGGATGTTTGTACAAAGGTTTCAGACAACATTCCTGTCAAGCATTTAGCATTGTAAGAAGCATGGCTTGACCAATGATCAAGATACCCAACTTGTTCAAAGGCCCACTATCCTAACTTAGATTCTGCTCAGCTGTAGTGATGTATGAGAAATTTATTTCAGTTTGTTTTTGACCACAGTTTAGCCACAGTTTAGAGCCTCGTGTGGCGCAGAGTGGTAGGCGGCAGTAATGCAACCAAAAACTCTCCCCATGACCTGAGTTCAATCCCAGCGGAAGCTGGTTTTCAGGTAGCCAGCTCAGGTCAACTCAGCCCTCCATCCTTCTGAGGTCGGTAAAATGAGTACCCAGCTTGCTGGAGGAAAGGTAGTTAGGACTGGGGAAGGCAATGGCAAACCACCCCACTATACAGTCTGCCAGGAAAACGCTGAGGAAAGACGGCGTCCCTCTAGGGGTCAGTAATGACTCAGTGCTTGCACAAGAGGAAACTTTCCTTTTTCCTTTAGCCAGTTCATGTCTCCCAGAAACAAACACAGACCCAAATACAATCTGCAGTGGAACTCCATACATTCCTGTGCTCATGATGAGATTCACAAAACCCCCCACCCCCAGAAAATGTTCAAAAAATATGTACCTTTGAAAAATGCATACGAAAGAATGCACACTTTTGAAAAATGCACTCAAACACACTTTAACCAATGGCAGAAAAATGTCTTCCTTTCAAAAATGTGTACAATTGGTGCATACATTTGGGGAAATGTGCATGAAAATACGCACAGATTTTCATGCAAGAAGGAAAAAAAACATGTTCAGAATGACCTTGGAGGTAGAATTCAGAGAACCTCAATGAAGTTGGTTTTTACTGATTTCTACAGCCCTGCTCAACTGCAGACATTCTTCAGACTTTCAGGATCCCAAGGTTCTTCTTGGCCCTGCCCACCGGCCAACCAGATGCATCCTTTCATCATGTTACTGCTCCACTCACATGAATGAGGCCACTTTCACATAAACGAGGGCAATTAGCCACTGAGATTTCTCTGGCGCAAATGCTTCACTTAATTCAGAATTGTTTGCACAATTTAGGTTCAGTATGACGCCACCCTTGACCATTTTTCAGGTGGGTGGCAGATTTGTCCTAACCTCCTATCCCAGGGAAAGGAAGATACGCAATGGCCAGAAGGCCCAAAAAAGATAGGAAATTGGACTAACAAGTAGGTCAGCAGGATGCTTTAAAAGACAGCTCTGCCAAGGAGAAGCCAAAACATTACCTGAGTAGCAACCCACCCCTCTCCTCCCCCTAAATGAGCTCCAGTGTGGGATTAGTTAGCCACTAGTTCTGGGGCTTAGTAGCATTTGTGTGCATGCCCTCAGAACTGCCTCACCAAGCGCATCTGTTTTGGCCTACTCCATGTTGTCTCTGGGAGGATTAAGTCCCACTGGGATAATTTGCTTATTTCAAAGGCACAGGGGGGCAGGTACAGTGAGGGCCAGGTATTGGATATGTACATACAGGGCATTGCCCTTTGATTGTCTGCTCCTTTCCATTTCCTGTCTCTCATGCAGATTTCCTTTCTAAGAACAACCTAAGGCATTTTGGCACCTGAGGTGGAAAATCTACCTGCCTCAGCCCAAGGTAGAATAATGTAATAATACATTCAGTGACTGACAGCTAGCCTTTAATGGTCTCTAACTCTGCAACCTGAAGCAGCTGCTTCACTTTCCCTGTGATAGCACCAGCCCTCTTTTTTTTCCCTTTTGTCTTTTTTTGCTGTCTCTGCATGTGTCAAATTATACTGGTTAGCTGTGCCGACAGTCAGGATCTCCTGTAGACACTTGTTCAAGCCTTCAGACTTGCTACAAAACACGGCCTTGCGCCCGCACACACAACTCGGACACGACCTGCGCACTCCATGCAAATAACATTTCCTTCCTTGTTTTCTTTCTTTTATTATTATTATTACTTTAAAATCCCACCTTTTTCATCTTGCAAGGAAACCAAGGCAGCTCACATGGTCCACCTCATCTGTCCTGTACAGGATAGTGTTAACATCTGACATAAGCTGTTACTTATGCTTACAGTGGAGTCTTGGTCACATGCTCATGATACCACAGTTGGCTGCTGTGGATGTAAGCCATTTACCAGGACTCTACTTTGGCACAACATCCATAAGTTGGGAGGTTCTGTCTGCCACCTACTAAGTGATACATGGAGAGGGCTCCAGAACATAAGTATTGCTCTCAACACTGGTTGGCAAGTGTTTCCAGTGAGTAGATTTAGTATTTACCTTTGGCCCTTCCTCACCTGAAACCTGGTGGCAGCCATTCCAGCAGGGTACAGAGCAGAGGGAGGGAAGAGAAGCAGGGCTATTCTGTTGCTTCTGCTGAGAGGCCAGCTGTGTTTGGCTTTCCACAACTCTCACCTAGCGGCAGCCATTCCAGCAGTCTACCTGAACTGTTTCCATCCCAGCAGCCAGTCATTATAAGTGTAATTCTAAGAACTGATGCCTCAGCTTGCTTTTTTCCTCCTGCCTCCCCATCACTCTTTCTTTGTGTGCCATGTCTTCAAAATTGCAAACCTGAGGTCAGGGACTGTCTGATTACTGGTCTTTGTAAGGCAAATCAATTTGTTTTTACTTGTAATGCTCAATATGGCCAGGAGCTCCTATGTTCAGGAAACATGAGGCCCAGATCAACAACAGTGCACATTCAGGGCCCCAGCCATTTTAGGGCATCCTGGCACTATGTTCCTTTGAAGAAGAAAAGGTATCTAGCCCTCATGAAAGTGGAGGGTTATGCATATTCTTTAATCATATCACACATGCAGAAATGTAATTAATTAATATTTATTGAGCATCCTGAAAATCTTCAGTTTCAAGAAGAAGAAGAAGAAGAAGAAGAAGAAGAAGAAGAAGAAGAAGAAGAAGAAGAAGAAGAAAGATAGCTTTAAAATGGGCTCCGGAGCAGTTCGGGTGGTGGAGCCTGGGTTAGAACCTGGCATTCTTTGATGGACCCAAAGACAAAGGACAGATTTTGGTGGTTCTGAGAGCCCAGCACAAAAGCTGATTACTTACCTAACAGCATCAGAATAGCCCTGTTGGATCAGATCAAAGGTCCCTCCAGAGGGATAGCTGTACAGAACAGAAGGACATGATTGCAGTAACACCCTCCTACTTGTGTTTCCCAGCAACTGATATTGAGGGGCATAATGTCTGATCCTGAATGCAATAGTCATCATGACTAGGGGCCATTGTTTATTTATTTATTTATTTAAAACCTTTGTATCCTGCCCTATATCATTAAGATCTCAGGGCAACATAGAGATAAAATCAATTTAAACAGTAAAAACAATAAATAATCGAAACACCTAAAAACATTTTAAACCATTAAACAGGCCAATACCAATTAAAATCTAAAACAATAAAACAGTTAAAACAGTGTGCTACTTTAGGGAATGCATTTAGCGCTCAAAGGCTTTGGTAAAAAGCCATGTTTTCACTTGGTGCCGAAATGGAACCAGTGTCTATGCCAATCGGGCCTCGAAGGGGAGGGCATGCCACAACCGGAGTGCCTTGCTGTGGCCCTTGGTGACCTGATCTTCCATAGAATTTCTATTAGTCATGGGATACAGGTGGCTGTAGCATCCTGCATCTGGCTAGTGACTCATTGGCTGGAATAGATGGCCATTTGGATTCATCCAACAAGACTGACTTATGCTCTATCTGTCCCACACTTCACTGGTGGGAATTGAATAACATACGCACATATATGAGGTGCACAATTTATACAGTTTGCAGGATTGCACTTTTCATGATGCAGTATTTGGCTAACTTTCTTGGTACATTTTCTTAAAACAATGTTGTTGAGCAGGCACAACTTTTTAAAGTATCAGAGCCCAAGTCTACAAATAGCCCTTGATATCTCTTTTCTTCTCTCCCATGACTACCGTCCCACCACTTTGGTTCAAATACTTTTGCTTCAGCTCCCTTTTAAGGTGCCTCCTGGAGCACTTTTAGACAGTACTTAAAGAGACAGGAATACTTTGGCACTTAGCTAGATTTTGAAACCTGGGCTGACTGTATTTCTGCAATCTGAAAAGTGCTCAGCATGCATTCATGGAGAAATGCAACAGGTGAAGTCAAGTAGGTAGCAATACCATTTTATCAGATGATTCCATTGCATTTCAAAAGGTCTGCAGGGGGAATTATATAGCAGTTAAATGGACCAAATGTTGTATTCCCTTTTAACACTCCAAACCATAGTGACAGAGCCTCCCCACATTTATTATCTCTACATTATTGGGATGGGTGGGAGGAAATATCTGGGGAAATGTTCTCTTCTTTGGAACTAATAAAAGCTCAGCTGCTCTGTCCAATACTGAATCTGACAGTCCTGTTGTAAACTGACAGGGTGGCTAACGTGTGTTAGAGTTGGAGGGGCAGTGAGTCCAGACCTGGGGCAGAGAGGAGTCAGTCTGGTCCTTGAGGAATGAACAAGGGCGCAGGACATAAAGTTCCTAAATTCAGAGTGTGGCAGAGCTCACCTCATGAGCCAGGCCAGATTAAAACACCTGGGGGATATGGCACCAAAATGACATCAAAAGAGGCACTGGATGAGCCAACCTGGGAAGAACATCCCATAGTCAAGAAAAGCCTGTCTCCAGTGGTCACCCACCAAGCCTCAGGTGGCAGGGCCACCCAAAGTAGGACCGAATATCCGAAACTCATCACTAACCAATTTCTAGGAAAAGTGAGAATCACACTTGGATCATGATACGTTAATCTGCTCAGATTCAAAAAACACATTCTTTCTATAGAGCGGCCCTCCCCAACCTGGTGCTTTCTAGATGTGATGGACCACAACTCTCATCATCCACAGCATGTCCTGATATAGAATGTCCACTCCTTTTGCTGGCCCTGCTCCTGTATATTTAATGGCACCAGACACACAGAAATTTAACCAGTGAAGTAAATGGCATCACTTCTTCTTTTCTTTTCTTTTTGGCCATGTCAGGAAAAGTGTTACCTGCAAAGGCAGGGTGGGCAACTTGTGGCTCTCCAGATGTTTTGGCCTATACCCCCCCCCATCAGCCCTAGCCAGGATAGCTAATGGGGAGGGATTATGGGAGTTGCAGGCCAGCAGTCTGAAAGGTCTCAAGTTACTCACCCCTGTGAAAAGGTCTAAGTTAAGACTGTTGCTAAAGGGACAGGAGTAAGGCTAGTAACAAAGGTGGCAACTCTTCATCAAGTGTCAATTGGCCCTCTCTTGTTCGTTTATTTAATTTATATCCCCTGGCCCCTTCTACAAAAAATAGTGCTCAGAACTGTTCTGCACAAGTTTCAGTTGCATAAAGCCACTTTAAAGAACCTCAAATTTGAGTCCCCAAATTCATTCGTAGAAGAATGCGTGAAGCATTTCTGCACTTGTTCTTCTATTTGAAGAAGTTGTGAAAGATTTAGTTATCCATCTTTCCATCCTTTGCATCTCATAAAAAGGAGTAAAGTCAAATGCTCTAAACATCATGCACCAGGACAAGGTGCTTTCTCCACCCCACCCCAGAAGTTAGGCCTGCTAAGATAAGCATTTGAAAGAAAACATTAGACTAACACTACAACTAATCCAGGAGTATATTTGTAAGCATGTGTGCTCTGTGGCTTAAGGGCAGGTCCCATATAAATGCAGTGAAGGAGAGGATAGTGTCGATGGAAAGCACACACACCCCTTCCTAGACTAACCCCAGCCTCCCAGACCAAATACACATCATGCTTCAGGGCATCATATAAATTGCTATTATATATTCATATGGTGCACCAGGGAGTGCCTCATTGTGTGTGATTAGAGACTGTCTCGAGAGCAGTTTAGACACTCAGCCTGCTGCACGCAAGCACTGCCCCGGGGCTGCTGTTACTGATGCATTGTTACAAAGTGCCATAATAAAGCATGAGCTAAAACAACTTAGTTGAAATGAAGATTAATATGGAACATGTGTTCCCCTCCTTTCACTCAGATGGAACAGCCCAGTAAAGACAAGATCTGCAAAGTTCACAACACTGGGCTCCAAGAACAATCTCATTGGTTGATGGCTGCCATTACATGTCGGTAGCCAGGTGTCACGATTCCCTTAGCCCCCACTTCAATGCCCAAACATACACAGAGGAGAGGCTTCAGTCTACAGCTTTTAATCCATTACTTCATAGGGTCATACATATGCAAATTCTCATAGAAATTCCCCATCTACAAGGAATGCCTTCAAAAGATCTAAACAGAATTTACGAGAGTTTGTTGTTGTTGTTGTTGTTCAGTCGTTCAGTCGTTCAGTCGTGTCCGACTCTTCGTGACCCCATGGACCATAGCACACCAGGCCTTCCTGTCCTGTGCTCTCTCCCGGAGCGTGCTCAAGTTCATATTCATTGCATCGGTGATGCTATCTAGCCATCTCATCCTCTGCCGTCCCCTTCTCCTTTTGCCTTCAGTCTCTCCCAGCATCAGGGTCTTTTCCAGAGAGTTTTCTCTTCGCATTAGGTGGCCAAAATATTGGAGCTTCAGCTTCATTATCTGTCCTTCCAATGAGCAGTCAGGGTTGATTTCCTTTAGGATGGACTGATTTGACCTCCTTGCAGTCCAGGGGACTTGTAAGAGTCTTCTCCAGCACCACAGTTCGAAAGCATCAATTCTTCGGCGCTCAGCCTTCCTTATAGTCCAGCTCTCACAGCCATACATTACTACTGGGAAAACCATAGCTTTGATTAGACGGACCTTTGTCGGCAAGGTGATGTCTCTGCTTCTTACTATGCTGTCTAGGTTGGCCATAGCTTTCCTCCCAAGGAGCAAGCGTCTTTTAATTTCATGGCTACAGTCACCGTCTGTGGTGATCTTGGATCCCAAGAAAGTAAAATCTGTCACTGCTTCCATTTCTTCCCCTTCTATATGCCAGGAAGTGATAGGGCCAGATGACATGATCTTCGTTTTTTTAATGTTGAGTTTCAAACCAGCTTTTGCACTCTCCTCTTTCACCCTCAACAAGAGGCTCTTGAGATCCTCTTTGCTTTCTGCCATTAGGGTGGTATCGTCTGCATATCAGAGGTTGTTGATAATTCTCCCGGCAATCTTAATTCCGACCTCCGATTCATCCAACCCGGCATTTCTCATGATGTACTCTGCATATAAGTTAAATAAGCAGGGTGACAATATGCAGCCTTGTCGTACTCCTTTCCCAGTTTTGAACCAATCGGTTGTTCCATGTCTGGTTCTTACTGTTGCTTCTTGACCCTCGTACAGGTTTCTCAGGAGACAGGTAAGGTGGTCTGGTACTCCCATCACTTTAAGAATTTGCCACAGTTTGTTGTGATCCACACAATCAAAGGCTTTAGCATAGTCAATGAAGCAGAAATAGACGTTTTTCTGGAATTCTCTTGCTTTCTCCATGATCCAGCGAATGTTGGCGATTTGATCTCTAGTTCCTCTGCCTCTTCGAAACCCAGCTTGTACTTCCGGTAGTTCTCGGTTCGCATACTGCTGAAGCCTAGCTTGTAGGATTTTGAGCATCACCTTGCTGGCATGTGAAATGAGCGCAATTGTGCGGTAGTTTGAACACTCTTTGGCGTTGCCCTTCTTTGGAATTGGAATGTAAACTGACCTTTTCCAGTCTTGTGGCCACTGTTGAGTGTTCCAGATTTGTTGGCATATTGAATGCAGCACTTTAACAGCATCATCTTTTAGGATTTTAAATAGCTCGGCTGGAATACTGTCATCTCCGCTAGCTTTGTTGTTACTAATGCTTCCTAAGGCCCACTTGACTTCACTGTCTAGGATGTCTGGCTCAAGTTCAGTGACCGCACTATCATGGCTATCAGGGACATTCAGATCTTTCCTGTATAGTTCTTCTGTGTATTCTTTCCACCTCTTCTTAATCTCCTCTGCTTCTGTTAGGTCCCTGCCTTCTTTGTCCTTTATCATGCCCATCTTTGCACAAAACGTTCCCTTGAGATCTCCAATTTTCTTGAAGAGATCTCTAGTCTTTCCCATTCTGTTGTTTTCCTCGATTTCTTTGCATTGTTCATTGAAGAAGGCCTTCTTGTCTCTCCTTGCTATTCTCTGGAACTCTGCATTCAGTTGGGTATATCTTCCCCTTTCTCCCTTGCTTTTCGCTTCCCTTCTTTCGTGAGCTACTTGTAAAGCCTCATCAGACAGCCACTTGGCTTTCTTGCATTTCTTTTTCTTTGGGACGGATTTCGTTGCTGCCTCCTGAACAATGTTACGGACCTCCGTCCATAGTTCCTCAGGCACTCTGTCTATCAGGTCTAATCCCTGAAATCTATTCCTCACCTCCACTGTATATTCATCAGGGATATGATTTAGGTCATACCTGAACGGTTTAGTGGTTTTCCCGACGTTCTTCAATTTAAGCCGAAATTTTGCAAGAAGCAGCTCATGATCTGAGCCACAGTCAGCTCCAGGTCTTGTTTTTACTGACTGTATGGAGCTTCTCCATCTTTGGCTGCAAAGGACATAATCAATCTGATTTCAATATTGACCATCTGGTGACGTCCATGTGTAGAGTCGCCTCTTGTGCTGTTGGAAAAGAGTGTTTGCTATGATCAGCATGTTCTCTTGGCAAAACTCTATTAGCTTTTGTCCTGCTTCATTTTGTACACCAAGGCCATGCCTGCCTGTTATCCCGGTGATTTCTTGACTTCCTACTTTAGCATTCCAATCCCCTATGATGAAGAGGACATCTTTTTTTGGTGTTAGTTCTAGAAGGTGTTGTAGGTCTTCATAGAACCGATCAACCTCAGCTTCTTCAGCCTCAGTGGTTGGGGCATAGACTTGAATTACTGTGATGTTGAATGGTTTGCCTTGGATTCGTACTGAGATCATTCTATCATTTTTGAGATTGTACCCCAGTACTGCTTTCCCCACCCTTTTGTTGACTATGAGTGCTACTCCATTTCTTCTAAGGGATTCTTGCCCACAATAGTAGATATGATGGTCACCTGAATTAAATTCGCCCATGCCTGTCCATTTTAGTTCGCTGATTCCCAAGATGTCGATGTTCAATCTTGCCATCTCATGTTTGACCACCTCCAGCTTACCTTGATTCATTGATCTGACATTCCAGGTTCCTAAACAATATTGTTCTTTACAGCATCGGATTTTCTTTTCACCGCCAGACACATCCACAGCTGAGTGTCCTTCCGGGTTTGGCCCAGCCACTTCACTCTTTCTGGCGCTACTTGGAAATACCCTCTGCTCTTCCCCAGTAGCATATTGGACACCTTCCGACCTGAGGGGCTCATCTTCCGGCGTCATATCTTTTAGCCTTGTGATACGTTCCATGGAGTTGCCCGCCATTTAAAAAGAAAAGTGGTCTTGCTAGCCTAACTTAAAGAAGAGAGGTCCCTGTCCCTCTCTTCTCATGAAACCTCTAAGCACAGCTTCTCACACAAAGCCAGTTGGGTAGACCATCTAAGTTCCACCCCTGCCTTCTCTCTCTTTGCTCTGTGTCTGCGCCTAACATCCATTAAGTCAACTTCCTGTTCGCTGCCTCTCACAAAAAAAGTGAAGAGAAACCCTCAAGCTCAAATGTATCTGTACGTTTGTAACCTAAAAAGCAAGCCTACTCATATCTAGACTAGCCTAAAAAAACACCTCCCCCATGTCTGATGGTTCTCCTTCAAAATCTGAACTCCTATCCCACTCCCTGTGCTCAAAAACACCACTAATACCAGGGGAGGCTGGTGGATCCAATTTCAGTGGGGGGAAGATTCCATTCTGGGTTTTACTTACAACCAGCTTGGAGTCTAAAGGAGCTATCCAAAGTGCTGGATCCTATCCCCCATTATCAGATCCACCAGCCTCCCCTCTCCATGGAATCTCTAAAGCATTCAGGGGCTAAGTTCCTGTGGTGTTGGTAAGAGCAGTCAGTTTGGGGAAGAAAGCCTTGCCAAATGTTGGAAGATAATTCTAATGGCATCAAAGCAACAGGGCCACTCTGTCATGTGTCTACTGAAATGGGAATCTATTATCTCAGACTTTATCCGTGTTCCACATGCCTATTTAAAGCTTATTCCTTCAGTGCTGAAGAATCATGTAAAAATCCTTAAATAATCAGGCTTTCCTTTGATGGGGTATTCCACAACCTCCTCCAGGATCTAACTAGTGGGTATATTTCTTGATGAATCAGTTCACTTTGAATTTCTCTCTGCTGTGTTTTCCATCTGGCAGAGTTATCAGTAGATGAGATGGATGAAGTCACATTTGGATGGATTGTTTTAAAACCTTCTTCTTAGTTATGCATTATTAATCTGTATGCAGTGTGCAAGCCATGAACATTGGCTTACACATTGAAGAGAAAAAGAAGAGACAAAGAGACATAGAAGAGACATAGACAAAGAGACATAGAAGAGACAAAGGAGACAAAGGAGACAGAGGCTAAGAGGTAAGTGGGCTGCAGGAAGCCCAGAGGGCTGCCCTTTATCCTTCTGAGTGGCTGTGAGCTCACCAGGTTCTTCTGAGAGCTCCAACTGAATTGGGGGGGGGTGGCCTGAGTACTCCCAGCAGCTGAGTGGGCAGGAAGCTTCAGTCTGTTTCCCGCCTCCCAGCTGAGCAGAGCAGAGCAGAGCAAGCTGCTCCAGCTGGTCCAGGGACTACAGAAGCAAGCAAGCTCCCAGAGAGCGAGGGGAGGTCAAGGGGGAGGCCCCTAATATTTTTTTCTTTTTTTTCTTTTTTAACTAACTTTTTTTTTTCATTTATTTGTCTTGTAACACACACTTCCACACCAGTGAGACTCTGCTTTTAACCTCTACTGAGTGGAGGAACAGGCACAGGCTAGTCTAGAACAATCACAAAGCTAGACACAAAAAGGGAAAAGAGGCTATGGAAGGACAAGACTCTCCAGTGGTGGTGACCTGCAAGGTGTGTGCAATGTTTGTTTTCTTGCCTGAGAACAACATGGCCTACACCTGCAACAAGTGCAAGTTGATCACGCTCCTGGAAGAAAAGGTAAGTGGACTGGAGCGGCAACTGTCGACCCTCCGGGGAATAAGAGAACACGAAGAGTTCTTGGACAGAATGGGGGAACTACAGCAGCAAAAGGAAGACCAGAAGCTTGAAGAGCAACAGCAAGATGAGGCAGAAGTGGGAAATGCTGAGGTGAAGAAAAATGGAGTAGAGGATACTCCTTGGAAAAATGACAGTTAGGAGAAGAAGAACTAGACACCACTCTGCACCAGTGGAAGCAGTGGAGCTGTGGAACCGATTCCAGGTACTTGCAGATGAGACTGGAGGACAGCCTGCAGAGGAAGAATCACAGGGGAACCTACATGAGAGTGAGCAAGAGGCTGAAGGTCAGTCAAACAGAGGCGATGAAACCCAGGCCTACAACAAGAAGAAGAGAACAGTGGTAGTAGTGGGAGACTCCTTGCTGCGAGGGATGGAGACCCAAGTATGTCGCGAAGACCCGTGGACTCGCCAGGTATGTTGTCTCCCAGGAGGATGGATTAGAGACGTGACTGAAAGGTTGCCTGCACTCATAAAGCCCACTGACAGGTATCCCTTTCTTCTCATCCATGTGGGAACAAATGATACTGCCAAGCAGAGCTATGAAGAAATCGCATCAGACTTTGAAGCTTTGGGAAGGAAACTCAAGAACTTTGGGGCCCAGATAGTTTTCTCATCCATCCTTCCAGGAGTTAGAAGAGGGATAGAAAGGGAACGAAAAATACTCCGGGTGAATGACTGGCTACGAAGGTGGTGCCGACGAGAGAGATTTGGATTCTGGGACCACGGGCTATACTTCCTGGACGATGGGCTTTTGGCAAGGGACGGGTTGCACCTCACAAAGGCTGGGAAGAATGTGTTTGGCCACAGCATGAAGAATTTCATCAGGAGGGCTTTAAACTGAATCCTACGGGAAGGGAGATGTAAAGTTGGGGGTAGCAATGGATGTAACATCATGTACTGCAATGGAGAGAACAGCTCTAATAGCGCCCAATAATAGTCTTCAGACATACGTAGGAAGAAAGCCAGACTATGAAGCACATGGTCTTCAGTGTCTATATACTAATGCCCAGAGTATGGGAAACAAACAGAACAAACTTGAACTCTTAATACAAGGGGGAAATTATGACTTGATAGGTATAACTGAGACTTGGTGGGATGACTCTCATGACTGGAATACAGCAATTGAAGGATATAACTTGTTCAAAAAGAACAGGAGGAACAGAAAGGGAGGTGGGGTTGCACTGTATGTGAGAAATACCTATCTCTGCACAGAAATACAGGAGGAGGAGCTTGGTAGCCCCATCGAGAGCATCTGGATCAAAATAAATGGAGCAAAGAATAAAAGGAACCTGGTGGTCGGAGTCTACTACCGGCCACCCAATCAAGGAGAAGACGAGGATGAAACTTTTGAAAAGCAAATAGCCAATGTTTTAAGGAAGCATGATGTAGTAGTAATGGGGGACTTCAATTTCCCCGATATTTGTTGGGAGACAAATTCTGCAAAACATGGCCCCTCCAGGAAATTCCTGACTTGTGTGGTGGATAACTTCCTCCTGCAGAAAGTAGAGGAAGGAACTAGAGGATCGGCTATCCTTGACTTGATTCTAACCAACAGAGATGACTTAGTGGATAAAGTAGCAGTTACAGGAACCCTGGGGGAAAGCGGCCATGTTGTACTTGAGTTCTTGTTCTAAGGGAAGCAAAAGCCGAGTGTAGTCAAACGCATACCCTGGATTTTAGGAAAGCTGATTTTAATAAACTCAGAACAATGATCAGTAAGGTCCCACGGCAAGCGACGCTAACGAGAAAAGGAGTCCAAGGTGGGTGGGAGCGTTTAAAAAAGGAAATTCTCAAGGCACAATTACAAATAATTCCAACAAGAAGAAAAGGTGGAAGACAACAGAAGAAGCCAATGTGGCTTCACAAAAAGCTTAGAGATGACCTGAAAACAAAAAAGGACACATATAGGAAGTGGAAAGAAGGCCAAGTAACAAAGGAAGAGTACAGGCAGGTAGCATAGAATTGCAGGGATGGCGTCAGGAAGGCTAAAGCTGAGAATGAGCTGAGGTTAGCAAGGGATGCTAAAAGCAACAAAAAGGCTTTCTTCAGCTACGTGCATAGTAAAAGGCAGAGGAAAGAAATGGTGGTTCAGCTACTAAATAAGGATGGCAAAACGATAACAGATGACAAAGAAAAGGCAGAGGTGCTCAATTCCTACTTTGGCTCAGTCTTCTCCCAAAAGAGGGTCTATGTCAAGGGCTCCTTGGAGGCCTCTCTCAGTCTAATCCAGTAGCCAAGTCCAGACACAGACAAAGGGATTCTTTTCAAAGCTTTATTCCTCTTTTACAACTTAACAACTCTACTGTTAGCAACTAGATATGACCAGCAGAGTACCTATGCCCTAAGTTGGAATAGTTGGTCCCCGTTTGAAAGAGAATCACTGGCAGATCCTGAACTTATGGGCTAGGGAGAGTCCCTCCCCTTTTCCCTTGGATCCTCTGGGCGCAACCATTGTTTGTGCGCTAACCAGGCACTACGCCTCCTTTCCGCGCCCTCCATTTGACGCCGCTCCCTGTGTCAGCAACGTGCGTCCATCAAGTCTGCTTCCTGCACTCTGTCACTCCCGGGACTGCTATCTATGCTAGGAATGCCGGTGGGAGGAATCTCTGTCAGCTGTTGGCCCTGGGAAGGATGAGTGTGCTCCTCTCCCAGGAGTGGCTCCTCTTCCTCAGAATCAGAACTACTCTGGGATTCTATGGGCTCAGTGTCCACCCTGACAGTCTATGACCCCCCTGACAAACGCGAAGTACAGGCTGAATGGTAGGCATGGCGGAGAATTCTGCCACGGATCTCGGTGAGACCAAATGCCAGTGCATTCGGCCCCCCGAAATCTATGGCAGAATGAAGCCCCCCGCCCCCCCACCCCGTGAAATAGGCCCGGAACGGAGCCTCCCTTTGTCGGCCATTCCTGTGCTCCTTGAATGCCGGCCGCATCTGCAGCAGCCATTCGTGTCTTTCGAATGTCCGTGATAGGCTACGTAAATACTTACGTAGCCTATCACAGCTAAGGCAGGGACGCCATTTGCGTCCCTGCGGAGGCTGTTGTAGGCTACGTAAATATTTACATAGACTATCATGGCAAAGAAAGGGAACGCAAATGGCAGCCGCCATAGCCGCCGCCATTTGCGTTCCCTTTTTTTGCTGTGAAAGGCTACGTAATGTTTTTTTTTTTAAGGGAATGCAAATGGCATAGGGGATGCCATTTGCATCCCTGCTTTAGCCATGATAGGCTACGTAAATATTTACATAGCCTATCACGGGCCGGCGTAGGGACGCAAATGGTGTCCCCTGCACAGGACACCATTTGCGTCCGCAGCAGCCCGGCAGCGGCTGGAGGCCCCACTGTGGGTTGGCCCAGCCGGTGCGGAGCCAGCCGGGCAGGATTCCGGGGGGGAGGAACGGATTGCCTCCCCCCCCCGTCGAGGATTCTGGGGGGAGGAACGGATCGCCTCCCCCCACCTGCGGAACCCAGCGGAGTCAGGTAAGCAGGGTTTCATACACCCCTACTGAAGGGACAGGATTGCAACATGAGATCGATATGGTCAAGGAACACCTAATTACTTTGAATGAGTTCAAATCTCCAGGGTCAGATGAACTGCATCCTAGAATAATAAAGGAACTGGCAGAAGAACTCCCAGAACCACTGTCTATTCTCTTTGAGAAATCATGGAGGACAGGGGAAGTGCCAGAAGACTGGAGGAGGGCTAATGTTGTCCCTATCTTCAAAAAGCGTAAAAAGGAGGAACCTGGGAACTACAGACCAGTCAGTCTGACATCAATCCCTGGGAAAATTCTGGAGCAGATCATAAAGCAATCCATCTGGAAGCACCTTGACAACAATGCCGTGATTACTCGAAGCCAACATGGGATTTGTCAAAAACAAGTCCTGCCAGACGAATCTGATCTCATTTTTTGATCAAGTCACCTCCCTTGTGGTCCGTGGGAATGCTGTAGACATCATATACCTCGACTTCAGCAAAGCTTTCGACAAAGTGCCCCATGATATCCTGATGAGCAAACTAGCTCAAAGTGGGCTAGGTGAAACAACGATCCGGTGGATCCACAGTTGGCTACAGAATCGGACTCAAAGAGTGCTTATCAATGGGACCTTCTCAAGCTGGGGAGAGGTAACGAGTGGGGTACCGCAGGGCTCAGTCCTGGGCCCAGTGCTCTTCAACATTTTGATTAATGACTTGGAGGAGGAGGTGCAAAGAATGCTGATCAGATTTGCAGATGACACAAAATTGGGCGGGATAGCTAACACTTTGGAAGACAGAAACAAAATTCAAAGTGATCTGGATAGACTGGAGCGCTGGGCAGAAAACAACAGAATGGCATTTAATAGGGATAAATGCCAAGTTCTGCACCTAGGAAAAAGAAACCAAATGCACATTTACAAGATGGGGGATACGTGGCTCAACAACACTACAAGCGAGAAGGATCTTGGAATTGTTGTCGATCACAAGCTGAATATGAGCCAACAATGTGATGTGGCTGCAAAAAAGGCCAATGCTCTTTTGGGCTGCATTAATAGAAGCATCGCTTCCAAATCCCAGGAAGTACTAGTTCCCCTCTACTCAGCACTGGTTAGGCCTCATCTGGAGTACTGTGTCCAGTTCTGGGCACCACACTTTAAGAATGATGCAGACAAACTGGAGAGGGTTCAGAGGAGGGCAACAAAGATGATCAGGGGACTGGAAACAAAGCCCTATGAAGAGAGACTGAAAGAACTGGGAATGTTTAGCCTTGAGAAGAGAAGACTGATAGGATAGCGCTCTTCAAGTTCTTGAAAGATTGTCACAGAGAGGAAGGCCAGGATCTCTTCTTGATCATACCAAAGTGCAGGACACGGAATAATGGGCTCTAGTTACAGGAAGCCAGATTCCGGCTGAACATCAGGAAAAACTTCCTGACTGTTAGAGCAATACGACAATGGAACCAATGACCTAGGGAGGTGGTGGGCTCTCCCACACTGGAGGCCTTCAAGACGAGGCTGGACAGCCATCTGTCAGGGATGTTCTGACTTGGATTCCTGCACTGAGCAGGGGGTTGGACTCGATGGTCTTGTAGGCCCCTTCCAACCCTACTATTCTATGATTCTGTCTATGACTATGATAACTTTCACTGGCCTCTACTGTATGACAGATTTAAGCTGAGTCTTCAGAAGGATGTTTCCAACAAAGTACCCAAAACCACTTACATAATGTTTTGTTTGTTTTCATGTCAACAAGCCTCTTTGATTTTTATTATGTTTGGGAATTCTTTAAGTACACATATGTATTCTCCCTTCTCCTTTGGTCTCACTGTCCATGCTCTCACTTGCCTTAATTTAATCACTTTAATCCTATTAGGGATGTCAGAGAATTCTGCCATGGATCTCGGTGAGGCTGAATGCCAGTGCATTCAGCCCCCTGAACTCCATGGCGGAACGGCCTGCCACCCCCCCACACCCCCCTGCGGATCCCCCCTGGGACGAGACTTACCTGGGGTGGATCTTCCGGGCAGCGGCGGCGGCAGCGGCAGCTAGTCTTCTGACCAGCTGCCGCCACCGCTGCCATTTCCAGTCTTGGTTAAAAAAAAAAAAAACACGACGTGATAGGCTACGTAAATCTTTATGTAGCCTATCATGGCTGGGTGGGTTTAAAAAAAAACAAAAACCGCATACGCAAATGGCAGCGGCTACAGACGCCACCATTTGCATTCCTTATTTTTGGCCATCTTAATCTACGTAAATATCATTACGCAAATAGCGTAAAGATTTACGTAGGCTAAAATGGTGAATCAAAAAGGAATGCAAATAGAGCCCGCTATGCTATTTGCGTTCCCCTTTATTTTCGCCATCATAGTCTATGGGTACACGGGTTTGTTTGTTTTTTTCCCCAGAGCCCTCCGCGGCTGGAAATCCAGCTGCAGATGGCTCTGGCCTGGCTGGGTCTGGCCGGCTGCTCCGCAGAGCTGCCGCGGAGCACAGCCGGCCATTCGAGGATTCTGGGGGGGAGGAATGGAGCGTCTCCCCCCCCGTCGAGGATTCCAGTGGGAGGGATGGAACGCCTCCCCCCCCCCCCACTATCAACATAATCCGCGAAAGGTAAGTCACTTTCATACATCCCTAAATCCTATTTAACAGAGGTGAGCATCAGATTCAGCCAAATCCCAAACCGAATTGGGTTGATGCCAACAGTTTTGGGAGATGTTTGAATCAAAGCTGGGCTTCTCCGAAGTGGATTGGATCTGAACATTCCTGAAGATTCAGTATTTGAAGGGACATAGAGATACAGACAGTGTGCCTCCAAAAATGGATACATTTCTCCCCAAGCTCTCCATGTAAGGAAAACCAGGGTGGGAGAGGAAGGAAGGAGGGAGGGAAAGGGGTGTGGTTTTATGACTGGCAGCTCTAGCTTTTATGTTACCCAGAAAACATCCCTCATCCATAACATGATCCTGGATGAGGGTGCAGACCTGGCATGTATTACGGAGACCTGGCTGGCCGAGGCTGCTGCTCTAAGTCTTGCGGCCATGTGTTCAGCTGGATTTTTGTATGCATAGCAGCCGAGGGCTGGGGATCGGGGAGAGGGAGTGGCTGTTATCTACCAAGACTCCTTGGTCTTCACCAGACCCCCTCTCCGGGAGGCCAAGGTTGCTGAGTGCATGTACTGGAGGTTGGGCCCGAAGGGCAGTCTGGGGATTCTGCTCATGTACCGTCCACCCCGCTGCACGACTGACTTCCTGGCTGAGGTGCTTGAGGTGGTCTCTGATGTGTATGTACAGTCCCCTAACTTATTGGTGTTGGGGGACTTCAATGTACATTCAGAGGTTGTCCTCACGGGGGCACCTCGGGACTTCATGGAGACCATGGTTTCCTGGGAGCTGCTGCACCCTATTCCAACTGGGCCACCCATGTAGCCGGTCATGCACTAGACTTTGTGTTTGTTTCTGGAGAAGCGGGGAATGATCTGGAAGTCAGGGGTATATCCACCACCCCCTTGTCATGGTCAGATCACTATCTGGTGACGTTGGACTTCTCGGTTCCACAACCCCTCCACAGGGGTGGAGGACCCATTAAAATGGTCCACACCAGGCATCTTATGGATCCGAATGGATTCCTGAATGCACTTGAGGATTCTCTGGAGCACGCCAACAGCCACTCGGTCAAGACCCTGGTGGGTGGGTGGAATGCGGCAATCACTGGGGCATTAGATTGGGTGGCTCTGAAACGCCATGTCCCCCTGAACAGTGCTCGGACTGGTTCAATCTGCAGTTACGAGCTCTGAAACAAGAGGTGAGATGGCTAGAGCGCCAGTGGCGGAAGTCTCGCTCCAAAGATGATCATACACAGGCTAGAGCTGTATCTTCAGCCTATCTCATGGTGGTGAAGGCAGCAAAAAAGGAATATTATGCTGCCTCTATCACATGTGCAGAGTGCTGTCCCAGGAGGCTGTTCCAAGTGGTCTGGAGCCTGGTCAGTCCAGTGGATCCAGAACCGCTGGAGCATTCTAAGGCCTCCTGTGAGGCCTTGGCAAGGCACTTTGCGGATAAAATTGATCGGATTAGGAGTGTTACTCCATGCGCTGTGGATACAATTAGTGAGCAGGAGGCGGTCTGTGGCTAGGGATGTCAGAGAATTCCACCACGGACTCCAGTGAGGATGGATTCTTAAGAATACGGTCCTGCAGAATCCATGGCGGAACGGCCTCCCCCCCCCCACCACCACTCTGCAAAATCCCCCCAATTCGGAGAGTACCTGGCGGCAGATGCGGTGGCTCCGGAGGCTCCAGTGGCTCTGGCAGTGGCTCCGGCTGGTCTCCTGGCTGCTGCGACCGCAAATGGCGGCCATCATAGCAGCCGCCATTTGCATGGCTGCCTTTCTTCGTGATAGGCTACGTAAATACTTACATAACCTATCACAGCAAAGAGCAGGGGTGCAAATGGCTGCCACTACACCATTTGCGCCCCTGCTCTTTGCCATAATAGGCTACGTAAGTATTTACATAGCCTATCACGAAGAAAGGCAGCCACACAATAGCGGCCAGCATAGCGGCCGCCATTTGCAGCCGCAGCAGCCCAGCAGCAGCTGGAATTCCGGCTGCAGCTGGCCCTGGCCGGTGGCTCCACGGAGTTGTCACGGAGCGGAGCCGGCCGAGGTGGATTCCGGGGGGAGGGACGGAGAGCCCCACCACCACCACGGATGCCCCGGAACGGAGCCAGGTAAGTGTTTCGTACATCCCTATCTGAGGCAAACCAGTTTTGTGGGATAGGTTCCAGCTTCTTCCGTCTGATGAAGTGGACAAGGTGCTTTCATCTGTAAGGCTGACCACCTGCTTCCTTGATCCTTGCCCACCTTGGCTCATTATGAGCTGCAGAGAGAGGCTTGGTGAGGGGATCAGGGTGGTGGTGAATGCCTCCCTTGAGGAGGGAGTGATGCCATCAGCCCTCAAGGAGGCAGTGATAAGACCGCTCTTAAAGAAGCCCTCCTTGGATCCCCAAGATCTGAACAACTTTTGCCCAGTCTCGAATCTGTCATTTTTGGGCAAGGTGATTGAGCAGGTGGTGGTGATGCAGTTGAAGGCACACTTGGAAGAAGCGGATTATCTAGAACCATTTCAGTCGGGCTTCAAGCCTGGGCATGGGACAGAAACAGCCTTGGTCGCCTTGGTGGATGATATGAGGAGGGTTCTGGATAGGGGCAAATGCTCCTTCTTTGTTCTCCTCGATCTCTCAGCGGCTTTTGTTACCATTGACCACGGTATCCTCCTGGACCACCTGGAGGGGTTGGGCATTGGAGACACTGTATTACGGTGGTTCTGGTCCTTCCTCTCCAGCAGGTACCAGGGGGTAGCACTGGGAGAGGAGGTTTCAGACCCATGGCCACTGACTTGTGTGGTGCCATAGGGTTCCATCCTCTCCCCGATGCTATTTTACATCTATGTGAAGCCGCTGGGGGCTATCATCAGGAGATTTGGGGTGCGGTGTCATCAATATGCAGATGACACACAGCACTACCTCTTGTTCAAATCTTCACCAAGGTTGGCTGTAGAATCCCTGTCCAAATGTCTGGAGATGGTGAGTGGCTGGATGAGGAGGAATAAGCTGAAGCTGAACCCTGACAAGACTGAGGTACTTTTGGTGGGAGACAAGAGGAGGCTGGGGGATGTTGACCTGGTGTTGAATGGGGTACAGCTACCCTTGAAAGACCAGGTCTGCAGCCTGGGGGTCATCTTAGACTCCCAGCTGTCCTTGGAGGCTCAGGTGTCATCTGTGAGCTGGACAGCGCTGTACCAGCTCCATCTGATACTGCGACTGCACCCCTACCTTCCCCACCATCTGCTCCCATCGGTAGTACTTGCCCTGGTCTCCTCTCGTCTAGACTACTGTAATGAGCTCTACGTGGGGTTACCCTTGAAGACGGTTCGGAAGCTGCAGCTGGTATAGAACGCGGAGGCTCGCCTGATTAAAGGCAGCCGCCGGCGAGATCACATCACTCCAGTGCTGAAGGAGTTGCACTGGTTACCAGTTGTTTTCCGGGCCAAATTCAAGGTGTTGGTTTTGACCTGGTTTTGAGCTCTATATAGTTCCGGCCCAGCCTATCTCAAGGATCACCTCCAGCAACACCAGAAAGGCCGCTCAACAAGATCAGCCTCGGATGACCTTCTCTCTGTCCCATCAGCCAGGACAGTGAGACTGGTGAGGACAAGGGAGACGGCCTTCACTGTGGTGGCCCCGACTCTGTGGAACTTCCTCCCTAGGGAACTCCGTCATGCCCCCTCTTTAATGAGCTTCCACCATGCATTAAAAATGTGGTTGTTCAGGCAGCGTGGGAAAGACCCCACTCTGCCAGAGCCACTGCCAGCCAGAGTAGACAATACTGTGCTAGATGTCTGCCTGATATAGGACAATTTCCTATGTTCCTTGTGGGATGTCAGTGGAGGCTAGTGGCTCTGATTCCGGTGGGGCTGAGATCCATTCTGGGTTTCAGTCAGAACCAGCCAGAACTCTAAAAGAGCTATCCAAGGTGCTGATCAGAGCCTCCAGACTCCAGGAGGCTCATGCCTTTTTAGTTAGCCAAGAAAGAGCTGGTTTGTGATTGTTCCTGAGCAGAGTAATGAAGGAATTTTCACATGGCAGTGTCCTGCATTCCTTGTTCAATGGTTTAGCACACATAGCCAGAAGTGTGGGCAGCAGCCCTAGGGAATAAGATACCACCATGTTGTCCTGGTTGGTACATATTTGTCCATGTGGACTCCACCATCCACATTGGCCTTGCTTTTCTCCACGTTTGCCATTCAGACTAGTGAGACAATCCTGTCAAAAGAATCCCTCACAATAATCCCTAATGGGATTATTTGTTCTAAGAGTATAAAAAGTTACAATTTGCAGTTTTAAAGCCCTTCAGCTTTCTGGTCAACATTTCTGGCCTTTGGTGTCTTAAATAACAGTGTGGGACTGTGTTAAAACTGGTGTATGTGTGTGATTCCACTGACTCAATTCTGCAGCTGTTAACACCAGAAGGTTTGTTTTCTCTCTAGTGGAGTTGTCTTTGCTAGCCCTCCATTAAATCAGCTTTGTAGGTAGAGTAGGAAGAGAACCCATATGCCGCATGCTGGCTTGTAGTTCAGTTTTTGCCATATCCCACGAAGTGCTGAGCAACTAACAAACCATGTTCAGGGGAAGATGCCTCACATCAAGGCCTGAATGGTATTTTGTAACCCCTTGACCAAAAGGTCACTCAAATGCAAGCTAGTTTCACATTTGAACAGGGTATACTGTGTCACTGTGGGAGGAAAAATCTCAAATCAGTTGTTGAAAGACAGGGTGGATATAATCCTGAACAAGCCCCATTAACCTCAGTCCTTTTGTCCCTGCCTATGCTGATGCCTATTTCTCCCTCTTCCTTTCAGTGGGCAGAACCCAACACTGCCCAGACACTGGTAGAGCTTGCCTCTGATTCTGGCCCATGCACAGCCAGCCCTGCCACTTCCAGATCGCAAGCAGCCCTTACCGCTTATGGAACCATGATTTAGTGGCTCCAGAGGCAAGCCCCCAAACAAGTGGAAATACTAGTTTCTGGAAGTGGGCAAGTCAGTGGAGCCACCTCCCAACTTGCCCCCTGTCGGAAACGGGCATTTCCACTCATTTTAGGGCTTGCCTTTAGGGCCAAATCGTGGTTCCACAAATGGTAGGGGCCGCTTGTGGTCCGGAAGTGGTGGGGCAGGCCATGTATGGGCCAGAATCAGTGCCCAGCTGCACGACCAGCTGGCAACGTTGGATTCTGCCTGATAATTCATATCCCACCTTACTGCATGCAAGATGTTCAAGGCATGTGCCAATGAACACAATACAAACCCAATAACGCATGATATAAAACAACATCAAAATACAGCAACAGATTCAGACAGTGTTCATAGAGGCAGATTTCTAAGGAGCTCGCTGGAGCAACAGCCCTCACAGTCTGTCTACAGCAGGCAGGACAGGACAGGTATACCTCTCGGCGGAGGATACCCCACTATCTGGGGGCCATGGCAGAAAAGGCCCTTTCCTTTGTGCATATCTGCTGAGAAGGGCCTCGGTGGTGGAACAGAGTTCTCAACCAGGTTCATATGGGAGGAGTCGACCTTTGAGATAACCAGGACCCAGTCTGTTTAGGGCAGGAATGGGAAACCCCTGGGGTTCCCCATCCAGCATACAAGCTTTTTTTGCTGTTATCCTCAAACAGCGATAAGAGGGTATTTAAAGGCAATTAACCTTTTAAACACCCTGCAGAGAATCAAGCTGTTGCAAAGAGTTTGAGCTGTGCATTTTGCAGGCAGGAGACCTGTTGCTCAGAACTGAGGTGTACATTTTGCAGGCAAGAGAGCTGTCTCATAGAACTGAGGCGTGCATTTTTCAGGAAGGAGAACTGCTGCACTTCAGGGCTCTAAAGGTCAAATCTAGCACTTTGAAATGAGCCCAGAAACAAATGTATAACTAGTGAAGTTGGTACAAGATTGACATAGTGTGATCTCATCTCCTGGTCCCACTTAGAACCCAGGCAGCTTCATTCAAAAACAACTGAAGTTTCCAGAGTGTCTCCAAGTGCTGCCCTGTGTAAAGCACATTACAGTAATCCTCCTCCATCCGTATGAAATGAATGGAAGCATTTTTTTTTCCTATGCAAATTGCAGTCAGAGAGGGTCAAATCCTGACTGGGACCACAGGGTTAAAGTCCTCTTATCCCACACTACAGTCCTAATCCAGATAGGTTCTCCTGCACTTACTTTTGAGTAGGAAAAAGAACATGTGATATGTTAAAAGTAACATGCAGTTCATCGCTCAGTACTGATGCTCAAGCTATGGAACTCCTTGTCCTGAGAGCTTGGCTAATGTCTCTCCCTCCATCCCTGTACCTTCAGAAGACAGTTCAAAATACTGCTGTTTAGACACATATTTGGCCTGCGTGGTTTTAAATTAAATTGTTTTGGATTTTGCCTGTTGTTGTTTATTCGGTCAGTCGCTTCCAACTCTTCGTGACTTCATGGACCAGCCCACACCAGAGCTTCCTGTCGGCTGTCACCACCCTCAGCTCCCCCAAGGTCGAGTCCGTTTCCTCCAGAATATCATCCATCCATCTTGCCCTTGGTCGGCCCCTCTTCCTTTTGCCTTCCACTTTCCCTAGCATCAGCATCTTCTCCAGGGTATCCTGTCTTCTCATTATGTGGCCAAAGTACTGACACTAATTTTCTTGATTTTTTCTCTTCAGTTTTATGTTATTTTACTGTATATTTTGAGATGGTCATTAGTTGTTTTTAGGGTCCCTTTTGGGGATGAAACGGCAGAATACAAATGCTTTTAATAAACAAACAAACAAAGTGGGTTTTAATCTTCAAGGTGATAGCCACTTAGCTACTGAAAGTGGAAGGCAGCTGGGGTAATTATTAGGGATGGATGAATCTGTCAATTTTGGTTTCTATCAGTTTCTAATTTTTCCATTCTTAAATTCAGTTCATCCTAAACTTTGCAAATTTTTCTAAACTTAGGTTAGTTTTGTCCTAAATGTTGAGAAAACAGTTTGCATGAAAAAATTCATCTGTATTTTTGTGCACATTTCTTCTAATATGTGCATTTTTCTATGCCTAATGTACACATTTTTTAAAGCAATTTTCCTAATATAATGTATTTGGGGATGTCCTCGCCCTCCCCCCCATACTCATGTTTGTACACACATTTTGACTGGAGGACTTTGTTGCAAAATTTGGAGAAATGTGAAGAATTACTGAGCTTTGGTTCACGTATTAGTGCAAAAGTGCAAAATTAGGTATGTTTGAACTGAACAAATTTATCCCCCACCTCTAGTAATTATTTTGATCAGCAGCAAGAGACCGTCCTGAACATGCACATGGGTGCACACACGCGCGCACGCACGCCCATGCACACACACCAGCTTTTGTTTATAGCCAGTGGCAGTATTGACTTCCCTTTAGACATAAGAAGAGTCTTGCAGGATGGACCAAAGATCCCTTTAATGCAGCATTCTGTGTCCCTCCATGGCAAGCCAGCTGCCTGTAAGAAGCCCACAAGCAGATCATGTATCTCTCTTACAGTGGCTTCTCAGTAACTGGCCTTCAGTGGTGTACATGGAGGTTCCATCAAGCCATCATGATGAATAGCCATTGATATCCTCCATGAATTTTGCTAATCCCCTTTCACAGCCATCAAATTTGTAGCCACGGTCACATCTTGTGACCATGAATTCCACAGATTTCTTATGGAGACACTGGGCACTACTAGGTATAGCAGCACCAAAAAGCAGCAGGAGAGAGACAGATTAAAGGAAATGGATCTGGTGCAGCACAGAAATGACAGCTACAAAACGTAGGTGGCTCTGTGCTTCGGAGGCAGGGAAATGGGGAGAGGGACTAATTAAAAGCAAGGAACAGATGCCCCCGTGATGCTGGCATTGCTGACATTTTCTGTTTATGGAAACAAACCCCCGAATCATTTGTCATTAAAAAAAATAAACAAAATGACTTCAAATATTGTGGAGTGGGGAGGAAAGACTGAAGAGGAGACAAACCTCATGGAAAACAAGCAAAAACTCCACTTAGCACATCTGTTTTCCCCTCCACACATTGAGTTGACACGGCAAGAGCACAGCTCCCCGGATGGCAGGATTTACAACCTCACTACCATGTCTAAAGAGGTTGAGATTCTGCAATGAACATTAATGGCTAAAAGCTGGGCAAGCTGCCTTAGGCAAAGCAGCAGGGACAAAGTCCACATCGAAGGGGAGCTTTTGTGAAGAGCAGCGAACGTGAAAGGGTTTGTTTCACAGCATAAATCCATCAAGTCTCACATTGTTTTGCCATTTTTGCCCCGAGGATGTATTTATGTGGCTTTCACATCCTTCTCAGTCCTATGTGATGCTTTTTAATGTGCTTAAAAAGCCCCGTGGGCACAATCCACCAGGGAAGGGTCTGTGCAAATTTCATTCAAAGGAATGGGGGTTGCACACCATCATGGCACCAGGGGACCTGTACGGGAGAACTTCCTGGTGGATTGTGGCCTGTGTTGGCAATCTTTTTCATGCTTGTCTTCACAGTGAAATGGTAATGTAGGTCACTAGTATTCTCATTTTACAGGCAGGGAATGAAGATGTAGAGACAGTGATTTGTTCAAGGGTGCTCAGCTAGTCCATGGCTGATGAAAGATTTTAACCTGCCTATGCTGTACGCCCTCTCTCATGTCACAATCATGTCCCATTTTAAGACCCCTAATATCCTAGCATTGCAGGCAAACATCTGTGATTGAGATGGACTTGGTAAAACACCTTTTGGAAGCAGCGGAGGTGGGTGGCTCCAATTTCGGTGGGGCTGTGAATCCATTCTGGGTTTCAGTGAGAACCAGACAGAAATCTAAAGGAGCTAACTGAGGTGCTGAACCCTAGCTCCAAAGTAGGTTCAGCACCTTCAACAGCTTCTTTAGAGTTCTGGCTGGTTCTGACCGAAACCCAGAATGGATTCATAGCCCCACCAAAATCGAAGCCACCAGCCTCCACTGTTTGGAAGTCTAGTGATCTTGAATTATCCAGCAAATCATTGACACACTTTATTGAATTGCCCCTCACATCACCTCCTACATTACCCTTTGTAACTGGAGATGCCAGGGATTGAAACTGGGACCTCCTGCTTGCAATGCTTGTGCCCTACCACTGAGCTACATAGCCCCTCCTATATTCTATATAGCTGGACATGTAAAATCCTATTGTTCTTCATGGTCCCCACATGTTTTTGGTCAGTGGACACAGTTGGAATTTTGGGCACTCTCACAAAATGGCTGCCTTGGGGTTGCCCATTCATAAAATGGCTGCGAATGTAGGCATGACCCATCACAAAACACTCATTTCCCAGAAGGCAAAGTGATGAGAGTAAAGGTAAAGTCACTTGCCCCAAACACAAATCTACTCTTAAACCCACACAAAGATGGCACTGGAGGGCAGCACTTTGCTTTGCAGCATGCCAGTGTCCCAGTTAAAAAAATAGCTCATTTGAAAAAACTTAAGATAAAATAAAGATTAGGAATCCTAGCAAGCATCAAGAGAGGCATCCATGGACATACTGGCACAGGCACCATGTTGGAGACCCCAGTGTTAGGCCATCATGATCCATTACTGGGTCGCATACTCCAAACTGAGCCTCAGTTCCTACATTTTCTTCTTTACAAGGCATCATGTGGAGAGAAGCATCCCAGCAGCTGCAGTAGCAAGGAGAGCTCCCATTGCAGCTGTTCACTTACTCGCATGGAAGTGCAATGCCTTGATGCTGCTGTTGTTACTGTTGTTGTTGCAGTTTTCTTTTTTCCCTATGCATGCTACAAGGAGATAACCAGAAGGGGGAACTGAAGGTAGGGCTGTCTTTGGCTGTCTTTGGCTGCTGTGGCAAAGGTCACTCTACAGCAATGGGGAAGCTTCCCTTTCTGTGGTTCCTCATTACAAGGTCAAATGAATGAACTGAAGCTAAGGTGAGCTGCACCAAGGCTGCCTCTGCCATTCTGAAAAGGAGAGATGGGGTGGGAAAGAGACATATACCATAAAACAGCCTTCCCCATCCTAGTGCCTTCCAGCTGTTTTGGACTAAAACTCCCAGGATTCTTGACCATGGGCCATGCTGGCTGGAGTTGAGGGGAGTTGTAGCCTAAAACATCTAGAGGGCACCAGGTTGGGGAAAGCTGCCATAAACAGTTATAGTGGGTCCTTGGTTGCAGGTTGGGGTAATATGCGGGTTCAACATCTCAAAAATCTAAAGATTACTGCCTTATAGAAAAGGAATCCATAACGTACAGAATAACGTGTGGATTTCAGGTGATGACTGTGCCATATAAAAACACCATAAAGACTAACAAATGTATTACAGCATAAACTTTCATGGCCCAGAGACCATTTCATCAAACGTGTCAGATGAAGCCCACAAACATTTATCCTATAATACAGTTTTTAAGGTGCTACTAGACTAGGGGTAGGTAACTTGTGGCCCTAAAGATGCTTTGGTCTATCCTAGGCAGCACAGCCAGTGGTGAGGGATGATGGGAGTTGTAGGCCAAAACATCTGGACCATCTCATTATGGTCATAGAAAGAGTGCTGTCCTACAAGCATGCCATTTGATTCTCAAAAATGAAATGAAGAGAGTAAATCTTAGTAAGTTAGAAGTGTCTTGAAACTGATGAATAAGTAATGCCACTATGGGATCTCTGAGTGCTATCCTTTCCTATCCATTGTAAGAAACAATCACATTTCTCCTGTGGGAACCAATCCTGCTATTGAAGGAGACAGGAAAAATTGCCCAGAGAGTTTGTTAATCCGAAGTTGGTTAGTTTTAGATGCACCAATCCAAATAAAGGGACTTCAAATAAATTCTAATGAATAATAACCTATCTAGCCTATCAGTTGTCTTAGTAGGAATTGCCATGATTAAATCAAGACTATTAGAAGATGGCTGAACAAGTTTCAGTCAGAGCTGAGTTTAAACAGCCTAAACACATGATTCTGGACAAATAAGAAGAGTGGATTATTTTTAGGGCTTAGTGGTTAAGACACTGAACTGCAGACTGGAAGGTCGGCAGGTCAGCAGTTCGAGACCCGAGTGCTGCATGACGGAGTGAGCTCCCGTCTTCAGTCCTAGCTCCTGCCAACCTAGCAGTTCGAAAGCAAGAAATTGCAAGTAGATAAATGGGTACCGCCTTGGCGGGAAAGGTAACAGCGTTCCGTGCACCTCGGTGTTCAGTCATGCCGGCCACATAACCACGGAAGCATCTTCGGACAGTGCTGGCTCTTCGGCTTAGAAACGGGGATGAGCACCGCACCCTAGAGTCGGACACGACTGGTTGGGGACACCTTTACCTTTAATGTTTAATCAGTTGATCAAATGATTGATGGATGGAACACCTTCTAAAACAAAAAATGTGCCCTAAATTAATTGGGCACCCTTTTAGATTAGGCATTCTCCCTCTCTTAGCTTCTAGTTTCATCATGTCTTCCATTTCCCTTCTTCTCCTCCCATGCTGACCTGTCAGAACAGGGAGAAGGAGATAGATTCAGGCATGGAGGTTCAGAGATCTCTTGTATTCCAGTGCCATTGCTGATCCCTGCTTTGCCTTTTGGAGGAGTCAACCTGACAAGGTAAAAAGGAAGGGAAGACATCACCCTGGGCACATCTGAGCTGGCTGTATATTGCAGTTCTGTAGATTTTCTTGTGAATAAGTCCCATGCAAATTCATGGGACTTACCTCTGGGGAGACTCATTCAGCAAGCATTTCCTTTTTGTTTTCTTTCACAATTGGTTTAATGCATATGCAGATGTATGCAAATTTAACTGACTAATCAATCCTTTGGCTAATATAATTCATCCATCAGTATTTCTTTAATTGCATGACAGCCCGATAATCATGCAACACTTTCTAAAAATTACATTAAAACATAAAATTGCCTTGGGGTTGCTCCAAATGTCCATCTAGTCCAGCCTTCTGTCTTCAACAGCTTTCCCCAACCTGGATCCCTCAAGAACCCAGTTTGGGGAGCACTGCTCTAGAAACACATAAGCAGGCAAGATGCAAATCACCATCCCCAATTGTTTGTCTCCATGATCTAGTAATCAGAAGTGCATTTCTTCTGAATATCAATATTTCATTCAGCTTTCATAGGGAAGGCTGTTGATAGACATATTCTCCATGAATTTGTCCTATCAATTTTTAGAGCCACCATTGCGCTCATTTCACATGCCAGCAAGGTGATGCTCAAAATCCTACAAGCTAGGCTTCAGCAGTATGCAAACCGAGAACTACCAGACATACAAGCTGGGTTTCGAAGAGGCAGAGGAACTAGAGATCAAATCGCCAACATTCGCTGCATCATGGAGAAAGCAAGAGAATTCCAGAACAATGTCTATTTCTGCTTCATTGACTACGCTAAAGCCTTTGATTGTGTGGATCACAACAAACTGTGGCAAATTCTTAAAGAGATGGGAGTACCAGACCACCTTACCTGTCTCCTGAGAAACCTGTACGAGGGTCAAGAAGCAACAGTAAGAACCAGACATGGAACAACCGAGTGGTTCAAAATTGGGAAAGGAGTACGACAAGGCTGCATATTGTCGCCCTGCTTATTTAATTTATATGCAGAGTACATCATGAGAAATGCTGGGTTGGATGAATCACAGGTCGGAATTAAGATTGCTGGGAGAATTCTCAAAAACTTCAGATACGCAGACGATACCACCCTAATGGCAGAAAGCGAAAAAGATCTAAAGAGCCTCTTGTTGAGGGTGAGAGAGTGCAAAAGCTGTTTTGAAACTCAACATTAAAAAAACTGAGATCAAGGCATCTGGCCCCATCACTTCCTCGCATATCGAAGGGGAAGAAATGGAAGCAGTGACAGATTTTATTTTCTTGGGCTCCAAGATCACCACAGACGGTGACTGTAGCCATGAAATTAAAAGACGCTTGCTCCTTGGGAGGAAAGCTATGGCAAACCTCGACAGCATAGTAAGAAGCAGAGACATCACCTTGCCGACAAAGGTCCGTCTAATCAAAGCTATGGTTTTCCCAGTAGCAATGTATGGCTGTGAGAGCTGGACTATAAGGAAGGCTGAGCGCCGAAGAATTGATGCTTTCAAACTGTGGTGCTGGAGAAGACTCTTACGAGTCCCCTGGACTGCAAGGAGGTCAAACCAGTCCATCCTAAAGGAAATCAACCCTGAGTGCTCATTGGAAGGACAGATCCTGAAGCTGAAGCTCAAATATTTTGGCCACCTAATGCGAAGAGAAAACTCCCTGGAAAAGACCGTGATGCTGGGAAAGACTGAAGGCAAAAGGAGAAGGGGGCGGCAGAGGATGAGATGGCTAGATAGCATCACCGATGCAATGAATATGAATTTGAGCACACTCGGGGAGAGAGCGGAGGACAGGAAGGCCTGGCGTGCTATGGTCCATGGGGTCACGAAGAGTCAGACACGACTTAACGACTGAACAACAACATGCTGTCTCGAGATTAGTTACATAATTAACTATGCAAAAACATGAATCCCAGTGCTTAAAGTAGGTTCATATGCTACACTACCACTGTGAGAACCAATGAGACACTGCTTATTCCTGCACAGTTGGGGTTATATGAGGAACCCTGGACCACACTTTGGCTCCTCCCGACACTAGTGTCAGCCCTCAAGGAAATTGGTTAATGGTGACATGGGGAGAAGCCACAATATGGACTCTCCTGAGCGTCTCATGTTATCCAGCATAGTGTGGGAATGAGCACTCCCACAGCACTAGTACAATGTACAATAAGCCAAACTAAGCTCCAACCAGCCAGTGACTTCCAACATTGTCTTGAAAACTTCAAGGGAAGGAGATTCCACAATCTAGATTCATTGATTATTACACAACCAAAATGGTGCCAATGATTAATCGGGCAGATTAAAAATGGCAGACTGCAAGCACCATGTAAAGTGAGGCATTCTTCCTTCTATCACACTCATGGGAGATACCTCGTCTAAGATGATGTCTGCTACACCACATGCATGCACAATTTAAAAACAAAGTATGCTTCTTGCTTCAGAAATATTATTTTTGCCCATATACAAATGTATGCAATTTTAATTAACAGATGAATCAACTAATATGATTAAGAAGTTAAAATGTGTGTTTAATGAGATTGCAGCCCTATTCCCTATGCATTTGGCTTCAGTGTTGAACTATTCATAGAATTAAGTTTTTCTTGATAGTTACCCTTCTCCTATCCATCCATCCACAGATCTTCCTGAAGTTTAAACCCATTTCTTCTTTTTCTATACTCAGTGGATAGAGTGAATGATTACTCTCCTGCTTCTTTCTGTCATGTATAACATTTGAAATGCTTGACATATCTCCCCTTATGCATGCCCAGTTCTTTCAACTTCCCTTACATCTGCCTTCTAGGTCATGCATCTTGAGAAGAGAAGACTGAGGGGAGATATGATAGCGCTTGAAAGTACTTTCAAGTACTTGAAAGGTTGTCACAGGGAGGAAGGCCAGGATCTCTTCTCGATCATGCCAGAGTGCAGAACACGGAATAATGGGCTCAAGTTACAGGAAGCCAGATTCTGGCTAAACATCAGGAGAAACTTCCTGACTGTTAGAGCAATATGACAATGAAACCAATTACCTAGGGAGGTGGTGGACTCTCCCACACTGGAGGCATTCAAGATGAGGCTGGACATCCATCTGTCAGGGATGCTCTGACTCGGATTCCTGCATTGAGCAAGGGGTTGGACTCGATGGTCTTGTAGGCCCCTTCCAACCCTACTATTCTATGATTCTATGATTCTATCCTACTGATAACTCTGCATTTGTGGGCCCAGATGTGTTTTGTGGCACTCTGTATGCTATCAAAGCAACAATGCAAGCCACAGTTATTGATCATTTCTTTCATTTTTATGAAAATATTTATAACCTGTCTTTCCATATCAAATTTGAAATGATCAAGGTAGCTTAAACAGTTAAAACATACTAACTAAACACAAAACACAAAACGAAGTACAGCAGATAAAAGGATCAGTCACCACAGAACAAAGTCAGTGGTTTGCTGAATAAAAAGAAAAAGAGTCTTTGGTTTATGATGAAATATCATCAGGGAGAGGACCAAATGGATCTCCCATAGTAGAGAGCCCCGTAGTCAAGGGGCATCAACAAAGATGACCCCTCCATGTGTTCCTGCCAACCATGCTTCAGATAGGGATGTTTGAGAAATTTATTTCAGTTTGTTTTTGACCAGAATTTACCCAGTTTGTACACCTGGGAACAGAATGCACACCTGTAGACAATCTGCAGTCAAAGTCCATACATTCCAAGCTTGCAGTCCAAAAAGGATGTGTCAGAAAAATGCATCCATTTAAAAAATGCACACAAACATGATTTAATCAATGGAAGAAAAATGTGTGCATTTCAAAAATGCACACAAATGAAGTGTTCATTTGGGGAAATGTGCACAAAAATATGCATGAATGTGCATGTGAAAAGGGGGGGAAAAACAAAAAACAAAGCTCGCAATCCAATACAGACATGAGTCAGAACGAGGTGGAATTTGGAGAACCTTAATAAGCCTGGCTTTTGCTGATTCACACACACCTAGCTTCAGATGGTTGCAGGACATGCAGCAGAGCCTCCCCAGCTCATGGACAGGATGGGCAGGATGATGTAGGAGGACATGGACCTTTAAGTATCCTGGCCCTAAGCTGTTTAGGGTGCTATCCAATGCATATTTAGACAGAAAAAAATTCCTAAAATTCCCTGCATCCCCTAGCCAGCCAAGTTGACTGGGGAATGCTGGAAGTTGTAGGATATTTTTCTCTCTGAACATGCATAGGATTGCACCCTTAGTCATTTAAAAAGATTGACCATCATCTTTGAACTGAGCCTAGAAATAGCCTAGAAGGCAGTGAGCTTGTGGTGAGGGACCACAGCTCAGTGGTAATGCACATAAGATCCCCAGTTCAGTCCCTGGAATCTCCAATTTTTAAAAAGGATCAGTTAGCCGGTGATGGGGGAAACTTCTGCTGGCATGCTGGCTGAGGGATGCTGGGAGTTGTTCAACTTTTTTCTGTCTAAACATGAATAGGATTGCACCTAAAGGAGACTTTGATGCATCAGCTTGAAATACTAAGCTCTGGGATTTACAGGAAACTGCCTTATACCAGGTAAGACCAGTGGAGGCTGGTGGTGCCAATGACATTGGGGCAGTGAATCTGCTCCAGGTTTCAGTCAGAACCAGTCAGAACTCTAAAGCTGTTAAGCAAGTTGTGAAGCACTGTGAAGAACTTTAGAGTTCTGACTGGGTCTCTGACTGAAACCCAGAGTGGATGCACTGCCCCACTGACATCAACGCCACCAGCCTCCACTGGTTCAGACTATTTGCCCATCCATAATAGGATTGCAGCCTTAAAGAGTTACTGATAAAATCATTTGTTGCTTCCAGAAAAAAAAATTAAGCATCCAAAAGCCACAATATGATGAACTCCATGACACCATGTCCCAGGGAGTGTCTTCACTGGTAAAAAGAAAAATCTATTTGCTTATCTTTCATTTTATTTCTGTTCCTATCTTTATAGCTAACCCTTTATTGTGTCTCCAATAGAATCGCTTTGTCACTGTGAGTCTTTGCTTTCCTGTAATTGCTTTAGTTTCACTTCTCTAAAAAGGAGATAAGGATGCATTTACTTGTTTGGGAGGGGGGGACCTTGAATGTAAATATGTATAAAGTGCATGAATATTTATAAAGATCTCTGAGACCCTTGGATGAAAAGTGCTGTTTAAGTGCAGATTATTAAACCTGTCATTTTGTTGAGTGTTCTTGCAAAGAATACTTTCCATTTCTCTTTCCCCTGCCCATATCCCTGAAAACAGGTGGGTGTGTGGCAAGCACTTGGCACACAAAGAGTTTAGAAAAGCTCCAAGAGGCTTAAAATAACTGTTGTATTATGGTGCTTCAGTATGTAACACTGAAAATTAAGCTTTCTGCAGGCTCCATTATTCCAGAACGTTAGTCCATGTCCATGGTGCTGAATTTTAAACTTTTCCCTCCTCCCTCACCTCTATTTCTCTCTTCACAGCAGTTTCTTGTTTCATCCTCCATGGTCTGACCTTAATGGCCAGACATTTATCAGTGTTCTTTCTCTTACTAAACAACATTTACCCCACATTATATGCTGGATGGGCTGCATCGCAGAGATATTGCAAATAGCTCTGCTGTATGTTGTTGCATTAGTTCAGTAAAGCAACCTAAGCCCTCCATATAGATCTCTATCTCAGATCCAGGTTACTTGCCCAAATGTTGTCACCTATCCTGAATTACTTCAAAGGGAAGCAGATCAAGACAAAATTGATTTGTGACCTCTTAAGACTTCATTATATGTGTGTGTTTAATGCCAGCAAAATCATGGTGCAGCGATGAAGCTGCAGACAAAGGAAAACCTCAGCAATAAGCTTCCTGGGGGCTGATACAGTCATTAATTTTTCCCCCTTGGTTACCAAAAGGTAATTGCTGCATTTTGACCTCTTGTGGGGGGGGGGAGAGTGATGCAAACTTCCTACTAAACACTCCAGTGGTTCCTTCCATTTGCCTGAGCTCCAATGCACACAGGGAGCTCTCATATCTGCAAGGGCTTCCTGATTCCTATCAACAGAAATAAGTACTACAGAGACAAAGCTTCTCATCTGAATTTCATTAAAGAAGATTCTTTAGGAATCAGATGAAAGCCCTACCTAGTCTTGCATTCTGTTCTCACAGTGGCCAACCAGATGCCTGTGGGAAACCCACAAGTAGGACATCAGTGCAAAAGCACATTCCCATTGATGTTCCCCAGCAACTGGCGTACACAGGCATACCACCTCTGATACTGGAGGTAGCATGTGGCCATCAGGACTAGTAGCCATTTATAGCCTTCTCCTACATGAACCTGCCTAATCCTGTTTTAAAGCCATCCATGTTGGTGGCCATCATTCCATATTGTGGTAGCAAATTCCATAGTTTGTGCACTGTGAGAAGAAATATATCCTTTTATCTGTCCTGAATCTCTACCATTCAGCTTCATGTGATGAGCCCAGGTTTAGGGGGAAGTTCTCCCTATCTACGTTCTCCACACCATGCATACTTTTCTACATCTCTCTCATGTCTCCCTGTATTCACCTTTTTTCTATGCTAATCGACCCCAGACATTTCAACCTTTCCTCATAAGGGTTTGTTAATCACACCAAGTCAGGATAGTTATAAAGTGACCGAAGTATAGTTGCACATACATTTTACTGACCTTCACTTAACAGTAGAGAAAGCAAGAGGAAACAAGCAGCTAATCATGCTTTTAAAATGAAGAGGAAATGGTCCCTAATAGAACCTCTCTCTCTCTCTCTCTCTCTCTCTCTCTCTCTCTCTCTCTCTCCCTTTTCTTCTTAATTCTGAGTAAAAGCATCATGTAAATAAATGTTTCTATGAACATAGCATGAACAGGCAGCCTGATCCATCTCAGACTTGATGGAGGAGTCAGAAAATCCCCTGATTTTCCTTTCTTTGTCTTAAAGCAGGGATGGCGAACATGTGGCCTTCCAGATGTTGTTGGACTACAACTCCCATTACAACTCCCCATCATTGGCTATGCTGGCTAGGGCTAATGGGAGCTGCAGTCTGACAACATCTGGAGGGACACCCATTTTCCATTTCTGTCCTAAAGGACAGAATCGGCTCCAGAGTTTGAGGAGTGGGGGTCTGGCAAGTAACCCTCATTGGGGTACGCAAACTAACTTTTGAGCTGCCTCTGACTTATGGGTACTTTGTGCAAAGTGAGAACAGCAGTGATATTAGAGTGGTAGGTCACTGACTGGCCTATATGGAGTCCCAGTCAAATTCCCGATTATGCTGCCTGCCCTTAGAAGCCAAACCTGCTAAAGGAATTAGTAACACTTAGGAGAGGAGCAGGCCTTTCATAACATACTCAGAAGTGTATTTACAAAAACAGAGACTATGCATGGGATTGCATCTGATGAGTGGTCCATTCTAAAGTTATAAGAGCAAGATGGAGAACAAAGAAGGTGTAAATGGGATATATGAAAAGCACATTTGGGGTTGGATCCAGATTTACACTGGATCAATTGCACTGACAAACATGGACTTCCCCACCCCCTCCTTCCCATGGCAGCCCCTCCAGCTCCCCCCCCCCATGCTACACAGAGAGTCAGGAGCCCCTGCTGAATGGGGTGAGCTGGGGGGGGGAGGAAAGGATCCCCCAAAATCAAGCAGAGGGACTTTCCACAAGTAGATTCCTTCCTCACAGAATGTCATTTCCTTTCATGGAAGGTAGATCCTAGATCCAATCCCTTGTCTTTAGGTCAGACCTGTATAATTTGTGATCTGTCAATTTGAAATTAGCCTACTAGGCATATATTGTAGTCTGCCAAGATCTTGTCATTCCCCAGGTTTTGCAGTTCCAGCCAGGCAGCAAAAATGGGAGATTGATCAAACCCCCAGTGGGCCACATACATCATCATCATCACCACCACCACCACCATCATCACTTTTATACCCTGCCTTTTTTCCACTTGCAAGAGATTCAGGTCCTCCTCCTCTACATTTCATCCTCACAATAACCTTGTGATATAGGTTAGACTGAGAGTCCATGACTGGCCCAAAGTCACCCAGTGAGCTTCATGGCCAAGTGGGGACTAGAACCTGGGATGCCCCAGTCTTAGTCCAACACTCTAACCACTACACCACACTGGCTGTCACACCACACTGGCTCATACATGGCTGGTGAATATCATACTGATGGCCACATAGAATGCTAAGAGCTTCCAATTAAGCACTTCTAAACCTGAATATGTGTGTGACAATCTTACACACACACACACACACACACACACACGTGTGTGCACATGTGCTCAGAGCTAGAATTGGTTGCAACTTCCCATTGTATGTATAGCATATTTACATGCAGCAGAGTCAACAATGTGTCTATGTGTGCAGTTCCCACTTGTGACACCATACATGTGGTTTAATGTTTTTCATGCTTTATCCTACATGGAAGTGCTTTCCATTTAGAAAATCTGTAACTTTGGAAGCATTCCTAAATTGCCAGATCATTTATTATTTTATATTTGGGGGGGGGGTCTTACAGTTCAAGAAATGCTAATCTTTTGGAACTGAAGATTACCTATATCTAAGCAGTCACATCTATATTAATATTTCTGATGTTAGACACTTGAGAGCCATAGGAACCATGATGAATAAAATACATACTCTGGGTTTGGGGCTTAATTGGATTGTAGAAGCCCAATGAATAAAAGTTATAAATATTTATTACTGCAGGTATCTAGCTAATCTCCATCCTAGGTAATTTCCATCCCCCCCCCCCCCATTCCATGATGCTACATTAACAGTTTGGCCAGAGAATAGCAAATTTCATGACACACCTTTATAAATCCCCATGCCATTTTCATAGCACATTGTCATAGCACAAACATTGAGCAACCCACTCCCAGACTGCCTCCTTGTGTTATTTTAACACCAGCAACTGGGAGACATGAGAGAGATGTAGAAAAGTATGCATGGTGTGGAGAATGTAGATAGGGAGAACTTTCCCCTAAACCTGGGCTCATCGCATGAAGCTGAATGGTAGAGATTCAGGACAGATAAAAGGATATATTTCTTCTCACAGTGCACAAACTATGGAATTTACTAGACTAGTACTAGTCTAGTATGGATTACTTCTTTCAGTATGCAAAGTCTAATTACTAGACTAGTATGGATTACTTCTTTCAATATGCAAAGTATGTTACATGCTTTAGTTGGTTCTTCCTCACAACAAACCTGTGATAGGCTGCTGTTATTCCCATTTTATGGACGCAGAACTGACACTGAGAGATAATTATTTGCCCAAGGCCACCCAGCAAATTCTTGGATCAGTAAAGCTTGAATCAAGTTCCCCAAAATGGAATTCTTTGCACCTGTTCCATATGGCCTTAGAGCCTATTTTATTTATTAGTTCTAACATCTTTTTAGCATGATCTTTGAAGGTGAACTTTAGCATCAGAAAGGCTATATAAACTTGAAGAGATTTCAAACTGAAACCCCCATGTGCTAATAACATGCCTATGAATACTCATAGACATATTTTATTTGTCCCTCTATTACATATTATTTACTTTGGCTTCCTACTTTATAACTTTGTTTCTCCAAATGGGAAACGTGTTTTATTTACTCAGTATTACTCCACAGAGATCAGGATGAAGATGGAAATAACTGCTGATTCTCATTGGCTCCTTTGTTTTCAGGGAATACATTTCATTGGTGTTTTAAACCTGATGCCCTTGATCTAGAATCATAGCTCAGAGGCACTGAACAAAGCAGCAAGGGGAGAATGTATAATCCAAGCTCATCGCGGATTTGAAACATCACTAGAGTGTTGCTAGAATAGTAAAGGCCTTTAGAGTGAAACAGTATCCACTAACAACTTTTGTCCTGTATTGGCATTCATATACCCAAAGGATGCCATACTTTAACACAGTATAGCACCCTTTAAACTTCATAAGAACATAAGAGCCATGCTGGATCAGACCAAGGGTCCACCTAGTCCAGCATTCTGTTCATACAGTGGCCAACCAACTGTCAACTGGGAACCCACAAGCACGGTATGAGCACAACACACCCTCCCACCCATGTTCCCCAGCAACTGGTATACATAGGCTCACTGCCTCTGGTACCAGAGGTATCACGTATCCCTCACGTAGTAGCCATTTTCCTCTAGAGCCTTTTCCTCTAGAAACTTGTCCAACCCCCTTTTAAAGCCATCCAAATTGGTGGCCATCACTACATCCTGTGCTAGCAAATTCCATAGTTTAACTATGTGCTGTGTGAAGGAGTACTGCCTTTTATCTGTCCTGAATCTCCCACCAATCAGTTTCATAGGATGATCCTGGGAGGGGGTTCATCCCACAGCACTAGTATAATACAGAAAGGCCACATGGGCAGGGCTGACTGCGTGGGTATAAAATTGAAAAAAAATTTAAAAATTTTAAAAAAGAAAAAAAATTTCTTCGCATAAAATTGGCACCCAACCAAGAGGGTACTAAATTCCATGGAAAGATTCATGTGATGGTTGTCAGGGCTGTGCTGTGGACCATCTCCTGACTCACTTCCTCACATTTTTTTAAATTTATTTTGCGCTGCATTTATGTCTTGTCCTTTGTTTTAAACAATCCCAGTGGTTACAAGTCATGATGGCTCTGTGCTCCCTTCAGGATCAGAGGCAGTTCACCTCTGAATAGCAGCTGCTGGGAAACAGGAGCGGGAGGGTGAGGCTGCCCTCCTGTCATGCTTGTGTGCTTCCTATAGATAACTAGATTGCCACTGTGGGAAACAGGATGCTGAACTAGATAGGCCTTTGTTCTGATACAGAGGGGCTCTTCTTATGTTCATAAAACCCATTTGACTCTGGATAGAGATGGATAGGAACATGGGAAGCTTCCTTATGCTTGAGAGGAAGTATTTGGTATAGCTGCCTCCTGTTAGAAAGGCATCTAGCGGAGAAACACAAAAGGGCAAAACAGAATTAGTGTTTACTAGTCCAAGGCTAGAGATCACATGGGACTCTGAGGAGGGGGTGGAGTCCGATGGACCCCCTCGCCCAGTCACCCAGACTCCACACGCCAGACTGCGGGGGGCTCGCTTGCCTGCTCAGTGATTGGCAGGAAGTGCTGCAAGGCTGTCCATTCCCTTACCGAGCTGCAATTGTGCGCACAATCGCAGCTTGGTTACTTCCACATATGTAAAGTGGCGTCTGTGGCTGCAGTAAAGGGGCAGTGACTCAAGATTACAGCATAAAGGGCCATTCATGCCTGGAATCTTGAGTTAGTCCCCCTTTAAGGCAGCCATAGACACCACTTAACATATGCAGAAGTAACCTGAGCTGTGATTTCTGGGCACAATTGGAGCTGGATAGGACAATGGATGGCCTTGCAGTGCCTCTTGGGTGACCACCAAGCTGTCCTGCAGCTTCTGCAGCACAGCTCATGAGGGAAGGCAGCAAGGATGGCTCGTCAACCACCCAAAGGGAGTGAATGGAGGTGCATCCATCCCTCAATGCACAAGGCTAAATTAGGTAGGGATGTCAGAGAATTTCTCCACGAATCTTGGGGAGGCCGAATACCAGCTCATTTGGCCCCCCGAAATTGGTGGAGAAACGGTCTGCCACCCCCTCCCGCCCCCCCCCGGGACAAGACTTACCTTGCTCGAATGTCCCTGGCGGTGGCGGCGGCGGCTGCTGCTGCGGCGGCAGCTCCGGTGGCGGTGCAGCAGCAGCAGCCGGTCTTCCAACCGGCTGCCGCCACCGCCATTTCCAAGTAAAACAAACAAACAAACAAACGTGATAGGCTATGTAAAGATTTACGTAACCCATCATGGCTAGATTTTTAAAAAACACCGTGATAGGCTACGTAAATGTTCACGTAGCCTATCTTCCAACCGGCCGTCGCCGCCGTCATTTCCAAGTAAAACAAACAAACAAACAAACGTGATAGGCTACGTAAAGATTTACATAGCCTATCACGGCAAGATTTTTTAAAAAACACCGTGATAGGCTATGTAAATGTTCACGTAGCCTATCACGGCTGACTTTGGGGGGGGGGAAAGCACGTACGCAAATGGCGGCACCCATGGGCGCCGCCATTTGCGTTCCTTATTTTGGCACATGTAGTCTACGTAAACATTTACGTAGACTATGGCGAAAATAAGGGGAATGCAAATAGTGTTGCCCTTATTTTCGCCGTAGTCTACATAAATGTTTACGTAGACTACACGTGCCAAAACAAGGAATGCAAATGGCGGCGCCCATGGGCCCATGGGCGCCGCCATTTGCATACGCACTTTTTTTTTTCTTTTTTTTTTAAGTCAGCCATGATAGGTTACGTAAACATTTACGTAGCCTATCACGGCTGACTGCAGGGATGCAAACGGCGGTGGCTATGGCCGCCGCCATTTGCGTCCTGGCAGGAGACGAGGTTTTGCGGCCGGAGGGACGGGGCGCTTCCCCCCCAGCCAGAATTTCGGCGGGGAAGGGACGGAGCGCCTCCCCCCCACAGTGAAGCAAGCTTCGGGATCAGGTAAGGGACTTTCGTCCATCCCTAAATTAGAGTCCAAAAGAGACCATACCTTTCTTTAGTGAAGGAAATAAAACAGCTTTATTCACAAGTATTCTTGTACATACAAATGCAAGCACAGCATGGAGTTTCAAGAGAGTTTGTTCCATCCATTTTGTATTCATTTACACAGGCAGGTGTGAGAGAGCAAACTATGTGCTCCCAGCAATGGAGGAAGGCGGGAGGGGAGGAAGGGGAGGAGTAGGAAGCCACACAGTAGGCTATAGAGATCCTAAGGCTAGCTATGCCCCCAAATTCCCATACATTGCTGGCTGGGGAATGCTGGGAGTTGTAGGCCCTTTCTCTATCTAAACATGCATAGGATTGCACCCTAACTGTCTAACTGCAACACTGCCCCCTTCCTGTAACTTGCAGATGAGGCTGCAATATTCCCAACAATACTGAGTCACACCATGGGTCCACCTAGCCCGGTATTGTCAACACTGAGTGGCAGTGGCAGTGGCTCTCCAGGGTTTCAGGCATGATTCTTCCCTAGCCCTACCTGGAGATGTCAGGGATTGAACCTGTGACCTTCTGCATGCAAAGCCTGTGCTCTATCACACTGAGCTATGAGCCCTCCTCTTTGGATGCAGGTCAAAGGCAGAGCTCTTACCAGCCATATGAGGTAGGACAGCCTTCCCCAACCTGGTACCCTCCAGATCTTTTGGATTGCAACTCCCAGCATTCCTGACCATTGCCCATGCTGGCTAGGACTGATGGAAGTTGAAGTCCAAAACATCTGGAGGGCACCAGGTTGAGGAAGGCTGGGCCAAGGGCAGGGCTCACAGAGAGCATGTACAGGGTGTCTGCTTAAGCCTCCACTCATTCTGGTTGGGGGGCTTCCTTGAGCTTAATCAGACAAGCTCAAGGATTGCACAGCTCCCTTTCCCTCAGGCCTTGGGTGTTTTCCTGGGCTTTCCCATAGTTCCCCAGAGCCTTAAACATCATCCACAGCTCTGTCAGAACTTGGACAAAATTAGATGCTTTGAGGAGAAATTGAAATATCCCAGATCAAGGGACATGTTTTCTGACAAATGGGAAAGTGAAAGCAAAACTAAAAGATTGCACCAACATTCATGAGCTGGCTCTTGGAAAATGCACAAGCTTTTTCCGCATGCTGACTGAGAACACTTGTCAGTACGGAGCTGATTCTGACTCAAGCTGAGGGGAGTTTGCCAATTGCTAGCAGAGAGAAATGTCCTACTGTCAGAGTCTCCTATTCAAGACCCCTGGAACCTTTCAAGAATGTGCTGCTGTTAAGTCATAGAATCATAGAATAGTAGGGTTGGAAGAAGCCTATAAGACCATCGAATCCAACCCCCTGCTCAATGCAGTCCAGAATCATTACAGACACCCTGGAGTATGATGGAGAAAGCCCAATATCTACCATTACAGTTAGCTATGCAAACTATGAACAGGTCACTGTAAGTTATTGTCTCTTCTCAGAGCAAGACTGTGCAGTGCTTTCTTCAAGGATTGGGGGCACCCTTTCAGTGCATACCAATACTGTCCAGCTTCTTTGGACTGGAGCTTAGACTTTCCCTGGCCAAGCTGCTTCTCCAGTTGTGCAGGGGCATTGTCTTGACTTTATAAAGCCCCCAAGAAGCTTGACCAGGAAGCATCTAGTCCTCCAGATAAATGAACTGGCAGAAGTCCCCCAATGGAATATGAAAGGTCCCCCACAGTTCAGAATTCCACTGGATGGTTGATTTCCAGTTCACCTGGCTGTGGATGAATGTTGATTAAAATAGTTTGGGAACTCAAACAAGATTAGATGTGGTACTGGTGGTGCTTTAACCAACCAGGCCAACAAACTGGCTCTCTTAGGGGCAGACAGAAAATCTCACAGTTTCACAACCATCCATTTTTTATTTTATTTTTTATTTTTATTATTAAATTTATTAATCGCCCATCTGGCTGGTCACCCAGCCACTCTGGGCGATGTACAACATACAACAAAAACAGTTCAAAACAATAAAATTCTACAATAAAAACATTTTCTAAAATACCCTAACCCACCCCAAATGCCTGCCTGAACAACAACGTTTTTAATGCACGACGGAAGCTCATTAAAGAGGGGGCATGACAGAGTTCCCTAGGGAGGGAGTTCCACAGAGTGGGGGCCACCACAGAAAAGGCCCTCTCCCTCGTCCCCACCAGTCTAGCTGTCCTGGCTGATGGGACAGAGAGAAGGTCATCCGAGGCTGATCTTGTTAAGCGGCCTGTCTGGTGCTGCTGGAGGCGCTCCTTAAGATAGGCTGGGCCGGAACCATATAGGGTTTTAAAGGTCAAAACCAACACCTTGAATTTGGCCTGGAAAACAACTGGTAACCAGTGCAACTCCTTCAGCACTGGAGTGATGTAATCTCGCCGGCGGCTGCCTTTAATCAGGCGAGCCGCCGCGTTCTGTACCAGCTGCAGTTTCCGAACCGTCTTCATGGGTAACCCCACGTAGAGCACATTACAGTAGTCTAAACGAGAGGAGACCAGGGCATGTACTACCGATGGGAGCAGATGGTCGGGAAGGAAGGGGCGCAGCCGCCGTATCAGATGGAGTTGATACAGCGCTGTCCTGCTCACAGCTGACACCTGAGCCTCCATGGACAGCTGGGAGTCCAAAATGACCCCCAGGCTGCGGACCTGGTCTTTCAAGGGTAGTCGTACCCCATTCAACACCAGATCAACATCCCCCAGCCTCCTCTTGTCTCCCACCAAAAGTACCTCGGTCTTCTCAGGGTTCAGCTTCAGCCTATTCCTCCCCATCCAGCCACTCACCGTCTCCAGACATTTGGACAGGGATTCTACGGCCAACCTTGGTGAAAATTTAAACAAGAGGTAGAGGTGCGTGTCATCTGCATATTGATGACACTGCACCCCAAACCTCCTGATGATAGCCCCCAGCGGCTTCACATCGATGTTAAATAGCATCGGGGAGAGGATGAAACCCTGCGGCACCCCACAAGTAAGTGGCCACGGGTCCGAAACCTCCTCTCCCAGTGCTACCATCTGGTACCTGCCGGAGAGGAAGGACCAGAACCACCGCAATACGGTGTCCCCAATGCCCAACCCCTCCAGGCAGTCCAGGAGGATACCGTGGTCAACGGTATCAAAAGCTGCTGAGAGGTCGAGGAGAACGAGGAAGGAGCATTCACCCCTATCCAGAGCCCTCCTCATATCATCTACCAAGGCGACCAAGGCCGTTTCTGTCCCATGCCCAGGCCTGAAGCCCGACTGAAATGGGTCTAGATAATCAGTTTCTTCCAAGTGTGCCTTCAACTGCACCGCCACCACCCGCTCAATCACCTTGCCCAAAAATGGCAGATTTGAGACTGGGCGAAAGTAGTTCAAAACTTGAGGATCCAAGGAGGGCTTCTTTAAGAGCGGTCTTATCACTGCCTCCTTGAGGGCTGATGGCATCACTCCCTCCTCAAGGAAGGCATTCACCACCGCCTTGATCCCCTCACCCAGTCTCTCTCTGCAGCTCATAATGAGCCAAGATGGGCAAGGATCAAGTAAGCAGGTGGTCGGCCGTACCGATGAAAGCACCTTGTCCACTTCATCAGGAGGAAGAAGCTGGAACCGATCCCACAAAACCGGTTTGCCACAGGCCGCCTCTTGCTCACTAACTGTATCCACAGCGTGCAGAGTAACACACCTAATCTGATCAATTTTATCTGCAAAGTGCCTTGCCAAGGCCTCACAGGAGGCCTTAGAATGCTCCAGTGGTTCCGGAGCCACAGGACCGACCAGGCTCCGGACCACTTGGAACAGCCTCCTGGGACAGCACTCTGCAGACGCGATAGAGGCAGCATAGTATTCCTTTTTTGCTGCCTTCACCGCCATGTGATAGGCTGAAGATACAGCTCTAGCCCGTGTCTGATTGTCTTTGGAGCGAGACTTCCGCCACCGGTGCTCTAGCCATCTCACCTCCTGTTTCAGAGCTCGTAACAGCGGATTGAAACATGGTGCAGTCCGAGCCCTGTTCAGGGGGAGAGGGCGTTTCGGAGCCACCTGATCTAATGCCCCAGTGATTGCGGCATTCCAGCCACCCACCAGGGTCTCGACCAAGTGGCCATTGGCATGCCCCAGAGAATCCCCAAGCGCGTTCAGGAATCCATTTGGATCCATAAGACACCTGGGGAGGACCATTTTAATGGGTCCTCCACCCCTGCGGAGCGGTTGTGGAACTGAGAAGTCCAACGTCACCAGATAGTGATCTGACCATGACAAGGGGGTGGTGGATATACCCCCGACTTCCAGATCACTCCCCACTTCTCCAGAAACAAACACAAGGTCTAGTGCATGACTGGCTACATGGGTGGGCCCAGTTAGAATATGGTGCAGCTCCCAGGAGGCCATGGTCTCCATGAAGTCCCGAGGTGCTCCTGTGAGGATGGCCTCCGAATGTACATTGAAGTCTCCCAACACCAGTAAGTTAGGGGACTGCACATGCACATCAGAGACCACCTCAAGCACCTCGGCCAGAGAGTCAGTCGTGCAGCAGGGTGGACGGTACATGAGCAGAATCCCCAGACTGCCCTTCGGGCCCAACCACCAGTACATGCACTCAGCAACCTTGGTCTCCCGGAGAGGGGGTCTGGTGAAGACCAAGGACTCTCGGTAGATAACAGCCACTCCCCCTCCCCGATCCCCAGCCCTCGGCTGCTGTGCATACAAAAATCCAGCTGGACACATGGCTGCAAGGGTTGGAGCAGCAGCCTCGGCCAGCCAGGTCTCCGTAATACATGCCAGGTCTGCACCCTCATCCAGAATCATGTCATGGATGAGGGAGGTTTTCTGGGTAACACACCTGGCATTGCAGAGCAGCAAACGAAGGCCAGAAGATGGGGTCACGCCTCCCCCAGTCATCCTTTGGCTCTGGACAGGCCCGGAGCAGGGGACAGATACTACACATCTCTCCCTTGTTCCCCTTACCTGGCATGGCCTGCCCCTAGCGCTCTGCCAGCGCCTGCCGCCCAGCCTCGGTATCTTCTGGCCACCAACACTGCCCCCACTGCCTCCATCAGGTGGACACATGCCCCCTCGCTCCCGCCTATCAGGCAGGCTACCCACCCCTAAAACCACAACAAAATCCCCCAAGAAAAAGAACACACACACACACACACACACAACAATTAAAAATCCCCTTAAAAATAATGCCAGGCCGGAGTCCACAGGGAAGGCCAAGTGGTGGTGGCGGTGGCAGCGGCGGTGGCGGTGGCAGCAGCAGTGGCGGCAGCAGCGGCAGCAGCAGCAGGCCCAGCAGCAGGCCCACCTCTTCCCCGGTGGTGGTGGTGGCCTCTTCTGCAGGCCCTGGCTCTCCATCCATCCATACTCTTTGCTGCAGTGTGAAGTCAAAAGCTATTTTCTGCAGTGCTGCTTTCAGCTGACGATTCCCAAGTATTTTGAAACAACACCAATCTACTTTAATCACCTGTGGAAACAATCTGTCATTGAATCTACATTTCCCATGGTTTGATTTAGACAGTTTCGTTACTAGCTTATTAGCACTCTTATAATCTTTCTCACCCACACAACTACAGGAGTTAAGGGTATGTGGTAGTTTACAGGGCCATAACTAATTTACAGAATAATGTATCTAGGGTATTTATTTATTTATTTGGAATATTTTTAGATTCCTACCAGTGTTCACGGGGAAGAAAAGATAAAACCACATCTTAAACCTCCTTTGCTCATTCTTTGCTGCACCAGCTAAGGGTGGGTAAAAAAACTGTTTTGTGCTGTTGCTGTTGTTTTATTTGTTTGTTTATTTCATTTCAGTTTTAATAAGAACTTACCAAAATTCACAAATTTCTTCATAAACAGGACAGAAAGAACTTGAAATTTTAAAAAAATGAATGTGGGAGAAAGCAAAACTGACAGATTCATCCATCCAGGCAGAAGGATTTGAGTGCTTAGATCTTAAAAATCTGGGTTCAAATCCCTGTCTATTCAACCAGGTTTGTAGTGCTGACTTGGGGTTGCCATCTCTTCTTTCTGACAGATTCCTTATCTTTAATAGCATCATGGCAGACAGGTACAACATGATCCTCTCCATGCTGGAAATAGCTGTACCTATTTACTTTGGCTAATTCTGATGGGTGAGAATTTCATTTGGTTTGCATTTGATAAGAACTTACCAGCATTTGCAAAACTCTTCATCAATGGAGTGGGAAGAACTTGAGATTTTTAAAGCATAAATGTGGGAGAAAGCAAGAGTGATAGATTAGTCCATCCCTAGCACCAGCAATGTAACTGCTTAGATTGAGGTTACTCACTACTGTAGCAGTGCAAAACCACAAATCATGATGCTATTGTTGACACTGCAGGCAATTGCACCCAAGAGAGACCCATGCCTCAGATGTAGCAAATTAATGATCTATTATTTGAGGTGGATGGATGAAAAGGAGAAGCTAGAATCACCTTCTCAAGACATCCAGAATAATTCTAGAGTTGTAGTGCAAAAAAAAGGTCTTGAAGAGCATGGGTGTAAATATAACATTTGTTGTCACAGTGAGCATCGGTTTTGCCCCCTTGCCACTCAGAGAAGGAGAGTCATTAACTTTCATTGTGATAGGAGCATCAAGGAGCCACAGATGGAGCAACGGGAATCATTTACATGGAACATTAGTTTTAGGAGCTCCTTCAGGGCAGTCAAAGGAGGTGGCCTTTGCATAATTTTCAACTTGCCAAGGCCCTAATGTGCCATAAACATAGAAGATGGGGACACAACATATAAATGCTATAAATGTTGAAGATGCCCCTCCTTTTCTTTCAAAAAAGCTCTTTTCTCACAACACACACATGCAACTCTTTCTTCCTGGCAGAAGTCATTGTCAGCTCCAAGGAACAGCAGGCATTAAACATTGTGAGGAATGAATTTCCCAGATACAATGAACAATGTGCCTTATAGTATATAAAAAAGGAAGGCCTAGCTTTCCCACCCGCCTTCAGATTGCTAGTTCTTCTTCTAGCTCCTGAGGAACAGTTCACAATGGTAGCTTATGTACATGGACAGTGAAATTCACCTCTACATTATTATCAGGCAAAAAAAGTCCACACCTAAATCACGCTGCAGTTGGTGTTAAACAAACTACTATTCATGCCTATGTCGTACATCAGCCTTCCCCAGCCAGGTGCCCTCAAGATGTGTTAGACTACAACTCCCATCAGCCCCAGACTAGTCACCATGGCCAATGGAATTGTCCATTACATCTGGAGGACACCAGGTTGGGGAAAGCTGTTGTATATGTTACCTGTGAATTGAGGGACAGGTATGCTCAATGTACCTTTGGGGCCTCTTGTGTGAAGTAGCTCTAAAGTGACAACTGAAATTGCTGAGAACAGCAGGGCCCTATAAGTGATGGACACACCAGGTAGGATGGATGGATTAGTCTATTTCCAATTTGTGTCTTCTGTGTTCATTCATAAGTCCATTCTGTCCTGTTTCCACATTAGTTGGGACAGCGAGGAGAAAGGCATTTAAAATCTGCACAGACCTTTCCCTTTACTGAGGGAACTCCACTGGCAGCCTATTTGCTACCAGATCAGGTTTAAGATTTTGTTCTTAGTGTAAAAAGCCCTAAACATCTTCAGACCAAAATATTTGAGAGACTGCCTTCTCTCTTACCAGCCTGCCCAGTCACTGAAGTCAGGAGAGGCACTCCTGGTGGTTCTTTGTGGATCTATGGTCAGTTAGGGATGTCAGAGAATTCCACCATGGATCTCGGTGAGGCCGAATGCTAGTGTATTCGGCCCCCCGAAATCTGTGGCAGAACGAAACCCCCACCCCCCCAACCCACAAAAGGCGCGTGAAACGGAGGACTTACCTGCTGCCGTCCATGCTGACTTGTGAATGGTGGCCGCCCTGCGGCCGCCATTCACTTCTTCATCATAGCTGTGATAGGCTATGTAAATACTTAGATAGCCTATCACGGCTAATGCAAGGACGCCTTTTGCATCCCTGCAGAGGCCGTGATAGGCTACGTAGGTATTTACATAGCCTATCACAGCAAGCCCCCCCAAAAAACAGTGTACATAAATGGTGGCGGCTACAGCGGCTGCCATTTGCATTCCCTATTTTTAGCTGTTTTAGCCTACGTAAATATTTACATAGGCTATTACGGCAAAAACAAGGGGAACGCAAATAGCGTAGTGGGTGCTATTTGCATTCCATTTTTTCACCGTAATAGCCTACGTAAATATTTACGTAGGCTAAAACGGGGGGGAGGAGAAAGGAACGCAAATGGCGCCCACTACACTATTTGTGTTCCCCTTGTTTCTCACCATAATAGCCTACATAAATATTTACGTAGGCTAAAACGGCTAAAAATCGGGAACGCAAATGGCGACCACCGTAGCCGCCGCCATTTGTGTACACTGTTTTTTTTGGGGGGGTTGCCATGATAGGTTATGTAAATATTTACGTAGCCTATCACAGCAGCTTTGCAGGACGCAAATGGCAGCCACTACAGCGGCCACCATTTGCGTCCGCAGCAGTCCATCTGCGGCCGGAACTCTGGCTGCGGCCAGCCCTGGCCAGCAGCTCTGAGGAGCCGCCGCGGAGCAGAGCAGGCCCAGGGAGGATTCTGGGGGTAGGGTGGGATTGCCTCCCCCCCACCACGAATCCAAGCTCTGCAAAGGTAAGTGACTTTTGTACATCCCTATGGTCAGTGTACTGACTCTTTCTCTATGGAACTCCCTGCCTGTTGATAACCAGCACCACTGTCAATGTTGCATTTTCAGCACCTACTGAAGACCTTTTTATTTAAACAAGATTCCTTGACTAACCAGCCACAGTTTTATTACCATAATTTGATGGTTATGATTTTAACTCTGTATTTTGATTATTTCCTTTTCTTCCTTTCTATTGTTCACCTCTAGGGAATTTTATTGAATGTAGAGTGGTATATACATCTTGTGAATAGAAATATAAATTAATTAATCATATTTAAACACATTTTAAAATACTTATTTTTAATGTATTTTCTCAGAAAATACACATTTCTAAACATATTTTCTCAGAAAGTGTGCATTCCTAAACATACTTTATCCTAAAATTTGCACCATCGTATGTATTTTGGTCCATTTGTGAGCCAAGAATTGCATTGTAAAACTCAGGGAAGTGCATCATCCAGAGGATAACTGTATTTCTATCTGCACATCAGTCTGGGAGGTTCAGATCAGGTCTATTCATACTGGAATTTGAGAATTCAATTCTCAAAGAATTAATTCCTCAAGCACCCCTAACATCAGTGCTGGGTCTCTCCTTAGAGAGTTACCCCCGCCTGCACGTATTTCCCAGCAGATCCACTTGTTGCCAGGACTTCAGCCACTCAGATTGGGAATTGTCTTTCTAGTGTACATTTTCATTGTGTTTTGAAACATTTCTTCTCACTTTCATTTCTAAATGTTTTGCAAGTGTTTGCAAGGAGTAACTGTTTGGTGATGAAAACTTTGAATAAAGATTGACAGTTTGATTGATTGATCACCAGCTCTTTGCCCATCTCAGATGAAGCTTTCTGTTACCAAACTTTTAAGGACATGAGACCTGATGACACAAAGCCTACTTTGACCCATGAGCCATGATTATACAGTGGAACTTAATTTCCATTCTAATTGGCTGCAGTTCTACCAATGATCGACTGCGCTGAATAAATAACCAGGGATGGATGAATCTGGCAATTTTCTCTCAGTTTCTCATTTTTCCAGTCTTAAATCTGGTTCATCCCAAACATCAAGGTGTTGTTTTTTTAAGTTTGCATGTAAATGTGTCCACGTGTTTGTGCACATTTCTCCTAATATGTGCATTTTTGTATGCAATTTTGCCTAATGTAAACATTTTTGCAAGCAATTTTCCTAATGGAATGCATTATTTGAACATTATTTTCACCAGAGAGAAGTGCACGTTTGGAGAAGTGCTAAATAAGTTTCAGTATGCATAGTTGCATATTGGTTTGAAAGTGCAAAATTAAGTAAGTTCACATTAAAGTGCGAACCAAATGAATTTCTCCCCCATCCCTAATCACTCCAGCAATTTGGAAGCTTTCAAAAATAGGTTCCCTGTCACTGTTCCTTCTGAAGCCCCTACTGCCGATGCTTTTGCTCCTGCTCACACCATCACATCTGCTTCATCTCTCCAGCAGGCCAATCGTACTGTGAATTCCTGATTTCTTGTGCTCCTGCCTTCCTGGAGCTCCTGCCATCCAGATGCCACACTCCTGTACCTCCCTGGTTGCCCAATGGACTCTGGCCCAGTATTTCGACTCTCATTTTGCTACCAATTCTTTCCTTTGGTTTTGGCTCACTGACAACCCAGTTCGGGCCTCTAGCTTGAAAACTCAATTCGAACTCAGTTGGCCAAGACTGACCTCCCTGGCAAATACTGCTTACACCCCAGCTAGCCTTCATTCACTCACATGGGGCCCTAACAACTTTCCATGTCATTCTGTTCTGTTTTCTTTCCCATCTTCCCCATTCACGCCATAGCATCTCAGGTGGGAGATGCTGGCTCATTCCTGTGACACGTCATTCTGGTTTCACACACACACACCCAAGTACGTACAGGCACCACAGAGAGAGAGAGAGAGAGAGATGAACCCAGCCCCTTGTGTCTTGTTTACAGGCCGTTCTTTCTCACTTCACTTCCAGATTTACCACGTTTGGAAAGGCAATGTGACCTATTTAGGCTCCCTGACCTAGTTATAGCAGAAACACTGACTCCAAATGCTCACTCTAGGGGGGGGAAAGGGACAAAGGCGGTGGAGCACGAAGAGAAATATTATCATGATTGTTGCTAATGAAAACAAACCCACCCATCTTGACCTGCCCGCTGCTCCCTTTTTCAATTGCTGCTGATTCCCTGAGGGATACTAGAAGGAGTTCAGCTGCTCTTCCAGTTCTGCAGCTCCAGAACGACCATCCAGCTCCATTCTGACCTTTTCTTCAAATTATCTGCTGACCAAGCATTATACTATGTCCTGGGCATTAAAACACACACATGCACAGCTCAGTTACTGTGGGATCCTTGCACCTCCTCACACCATTACTCTCCTATTCTTCCACCAACAGGAACCTCTGGAGTGAATGAATGCTGGTGGCTGTTCTTTCAGGGTGTCTTTGCTTCCAACATCCTCCATCAACATGTGTTGAACAGGTTCAAGAAGAATATACTTTTCTCAATTTCTGCAAGTTAGCTTAGCTCACCTTTTCCTGGTGACATGGCCATCTTCTACTGGGAGCCTGTTTTTGTCTATATCCATAAAGGCAGAGCCAGGCACTACAAGATACACATAGCAACCACTGCTGTGTGTTTCTTCTCTTCCCCCACTCCCACAGTTGTGCTTTGTGGTAGCCTCTAGTACAAGAGGGCCCCAAACTATGAGAAAGTGTCAAGGGTGCCCATTCACAAAATGGCTGCCATAGCGGGCATGGCCAGTCATAAAGCTCCCATTTTACAGAAGGCAAACTGGTGCTGAGAGTCAAGTAACAGAAAGAAGAACCTGGGTACAAGGCAGAGTTGGGGGTCTCACCCCCAAAACATTCAGCCTCCTGTGAGCCCATATATTTTCTGCTGCAACAAAACACACACGTGACATCATGTGACATCAATACACCATGTAGTTCCCCTTCCTCCGCCACCCCACATTATTGGCTGCTTATTTGTTTGTTTGTTTAGCTATATTTATATGGCCACCCAATAACATATGTTCTTTGGGTGACTCACAGAAAATGCAAATAAAATACATTACTAAAATATAATATCAAAACACTAAAAAGCAGCATAAACACAGTTCTTTCCAGTAGATGAAGAAACAGAACAACCGATACTGCAGATATGTAGAATAAAACATGAACCATAAATTGAGAAGACCAGATTGCAACCATTTGAGTTGTTTAGGGAGCAATCCTATCCAGATAGGAGGCCGCCTCTGAACTCGGAGGCAACCGCCTATCCAAAGCAGGGCAGGAGATGCATGGAGGGGATCATTCCCTCCATGCTTCTCCTGCCCTCCTGTTTCAGCCAGACGGCCGATTGCAGCTGTCTAGCTGCGGGAGGGTGGAGCAGGGGAGGAGGCTGCTGCATGACACACAGGATGTGTCGTACAGGCAGCTACGCATCCCCTGCCCCGAACACCCCTAGCCATGCCCCTTTCCAGCCACTCCACGCTCCTCTTGCAAGCACAGAGGATAGGGCTGTTCCCCACTGCCTCCAAGGCAGCACAGAAGTGGGGGGAGATGGGTTCTCTGGGAACCGACTTTGGAGAGCAGGCTCCAAGGTCATTTCCCAGAAAACAGCATATCCTATGGCCATCTAGCCGCTGTCTAGCAGTCATAGGATGGCTCCCTTAAAAGGCCAAGGTGAATAAAAAGATCTTCACCTGGTGCTGGAAAGACCATAGAGATTATGCTAGGTGAGCCCACCTACTCCAGAGCCAGGGTGCTGCCACAGAAAAGGCTCTCTCCCTAGTAGTATCTCTATCTCACTTCATTTGGTGGGGCACTCAGAAGATCTTAAGGATTGAGAAGGCACATACAGGAGAAGGCAATCTACTTTTATAAAACAAGTGGAGTCTGATGCAAAAGACGTACATTTAAAATGGAAGAATGCCAGTGCATTTGGCCCCCCGAAATCTGTGGCAGAACAAAAACCCCGCCCCCCCAACCCACAAAAGGCACGTGAAATGGAGCACTTACCTGCTGCTGTCCATGCTGACTTGTGAATGGCGGCCGCCCTGCGGCCGCCATTCACTTCTTCATCATAGCCGTGATAGGCTACGTAAATACTTACATAGCCTATCACGGCTAACGCAGGGACACCTTTTGCATCCCTGCAGAGGCTGTGATAGGCTACATAAGTATTTACATAGCCTATCACAGCAAGCCCCCCCCCAAAAAAAACAGTGTATGCAAATGGCAGCGGCTACGGCGGCCACCATTTGCGTTCCCTATTTTTAGCCGTTTTAGCCTACGTAAATATTTACGTAGGCTATTACAGCAAAAACAAAGGGAACGTAAATAGTGTAGTGGGTGCTATTTGCGTTCCGTTTTTTCACCGTAATAGCCTACATAAATATTTACGTAGGCTAAAATGGGGGGGGGGGAAGGAACGCAAATGGCGCCCACCTACTCCAGAGCCAGGGTGCTGCCACAGAAAAGGCTCTCTCCCTAGTAGTGTCTCTATCTCACTTCATTTGCTGGGGCACTCAGAAGATCTTAAGGATTGAGAAGGCACATACAGGAGAAGGCAATCTACTTTTTTAAAACAAGTGGAGCCTGATGCAAAAGACGTACATTTAAAATGGAAGAATGCTGCGTGCTGGAATTTGTTTTGAGTACCCCGTCCTTCCACACAACTGTCCACCCCTAGTATTCTTCATTTCAGCTGTATAATTTAAGGTGGGGGTGGAAGTCATTTTGTTGCTGCTATTGTTAACGAACTGGGAGTCAGAAATCCTTGCTGATCTATTGCAAGTCACCAAGAAATCTAACAGCAGAACCAGATTTACCTTCCACCCACCTCTGTGGGAAATGAGAGGAAAAGGGACACAAGGGCAGCACTTCTGTGTCTCTTGGAATATCTGCTTCAATTCTTAAGTAATTCACCTTGTGCCTTACTTCACTTCATCCTATCTTTTCCCCTGCAAATCTGCAGGAAATAAGAGGAGGCAAACAATGGAGAAGTAGAACTGTCAAGATACTGAGGCGATAACGAAATGAACCACCATATCTCTAGCTAAAGATCTAGCTGCAAAGCAGATATAACAATAGTGAAAAGAAGTTAGAGGGAAATCCCAAATTAGCCATCACAGGACTTGCCAAAAATAGAGGTTAGCCTCTTCTGGTAGCTCTGGATTACATCCAGAGATGCCACTGCAGGTTTTAGTAGGAAGAGGTAAAGAGAGTTAAGGATCTGCAAGGAGCTATTTACTGACCAAGGTTCACAGCAGGGATGTAAAATCCACTCTATCTGCATTTCACAGATTGTCAGGTGCCTTTCATTCTGTCATCCACTCAGTGACAGAATCAGATTTTTCCCAGTTTCCCAAATTTGTGCAAATTCACATTTGTACACATTTGCACATGCGAAAATGTGCAAATCCCCCCCTGCACCAATCCTTCCAAAATGTGCATTTTCATGCTCTAGCCTATGGGGGAAATGCTCATTTTCCATCAGTGTTTTTTAATTTATTTTTCTACAACTAAATTTGTGTGAAATTCTGGAAAGTAAAAAAAACAAACCCTGGTCCACAAGTCCTTAGAATCCATGCAACTCAGGAAAAGTTGGTCCATTGTGGAATCCCTGGGTCAGATTCATAGAAATCCGAAGTCATTTGATTCTTTTGTGGATTTCTCTGACATCCCTATTTCAAAGGCAAACTTGTGAATATAATCAACTAAAGGCAGAATCCAATAGGGCATTTTTGCTCCTGCAGATTCTCTTGTGCCCAGCAGATTCTGTTGCACAAGCGGTGGGTCCTGCCAATTCCATTGCATAGGCAAGGCCCAATGCTTGTACAACAGTGATTTAATGCTTCTCAGATGTAATGCTTGTTCCTGTATTGGGACAGGTCAGTGGAGTTCCCTTATGTGAGCTTCACTGATCAGCCTCATTCCAGAAACAAGCATTTTCTCTCATTTCTGGTTGCCCCTGGAAGCACTAAATCTCCATTCCACAAGTGGTGAACACTGCTTGGGGATGGGAATTGGTGGCACACAAGAGAATTGGCAGGGGCATAAGCACCCTATTGGATTCTTCCCTGGAGCTTACATTTTGCAACAAAGCAGTGTAGTTTAAGAGAATCTATTGTGGATACGTCTTGATATCTTGTAATAACCAGAAATCTAGGCACTCCTAAGAAATAGGCACATGTTGTCGAAATGCTGTCCTCACCCCCACCCCCTAAATGGCACCCCTGCTCACTTCACAGCTCTCAAGTTAAATCCATATATGTCCAAGGGGTGTATACTGAAATAGCCTTGAAGGCATAAGCAAAACATGACGTATAGATACCTACTCTGAACACATTCTGCCATGATGTCTGTGGCCTGGAGCATAATTGCACTCCTATTCCCACCCCCAAACACACAAAGCCACTGATGAATCCAAAGTCTGCAGAACAATTGTTCCTGCAGTTGGGTAGCACCTAATGCTGGCATTCTGTTACCACTAACAGCATTGTGCAAACATAAACCAATGCTGGCCAAGGCCTCCCACCCCAGCTTCTGCCACAGCCACCCTCCTTTCTGCCCCTCCCCACAGGTGGCTGCCACCTGCCTCCCCCTCAATGCCTCGCTTAATTTTTTTTTTTAAAAAAAATGTCTACATTTGTGTATTAGGGGAAAGTGCGCACAAAAATGTGTATATTAGTGAAACCAGCATTGGGAAAGGAGTACGACAAGGCTGTATATTGTCGCCCTGCTTATTTAATTTATATGCAGAGTACATCATGAGAAACGCCGGGTTGGATGAATCACAGGTCGGAATTAAGATTGCTGGGAGAATTATCAACAACCTCAGATATGCAAACGATACCACCCTAATGGCAGAAAGTGAAGAGGATCTAAAGAGCCTCTTGTTGAGGGTGAAAGTGGAGAGTGCAAAAGCTGGTTTGAAACTCAGCATTAAAAAAACGAAGATCATGGCATCTGGCCCCATCACTTCCTGGCATATCGAAGGGGAAGAAATGGAAGCAGTGACAGATTTTATTTTCTTGGGATCCAAGATCACCGCAGACGGTGACTGTAGCCATGACATTAAAAGACGCTTGCTCCTTGGGAGGAAAGCTACGGCAAACCTAGACAGCATAGTAAGAAGCAGAGACATCACCTTGCCAACAAAGGTTCATATAATCAAAGCTATGGTTTTCCCAGTAGTAACGTATGGCTGTGAGAGCTGGACTATAAGGAAGGCTGAGCGCCGAAGAATTGATGCTTTCGAACTGTGGTGCTGGAGAAGACCCTTACGAGTCCCCTGGATTGCAAGGAGGTCAAATCAGTCAATCCTAAAGGAAATCAACCCTGACTGCTCATTGGAAGGACAGATCCTGAAGCTGAAGCTGAAATATTTTGGCCACCTAATGCGAAGAGAAAACTCCCTGGAAAAGACCCTGATGCTGGGAAAGATGGAAGGCAAAAGGAGAAGGGGATGGCAGAGGATGACATAGCTAGATAGCATCACCGATGCAATGAATATGAACTTGAGCACCAGGAGAGAGCGGAGGACAGGAAGGCCTGGCGTGCTATGGTCCATGGGGTCACGAAGAGTTGGACATGACTTAATGACTGAACAAGAAATATTAGGAAAATTGCTTGCAAAAATGTGTCTGTTAGGCAAAATTGCATAAAAGATGCATGCATTAGGAGAAATGTGCACAAAAATCCATACAAATTTGCAGGAGATTGTTTTCCTCAAAATTCAGGGTAAACCAAACCTATTGAGTGGAAAAATTCTCAAAGCTTGGGACAAACTGAACTTAAGGCTGGAAAAATGAAAGACTGAGATAAATAAAAATTGGCAGATTCAGGGACCAATCTTATGGGGATAGGCAGCCGCCTCCGAAGTCAGAGGCGACCACGTATCCAATGCACAGCGGGAGGAGTGTGGAGGGCATCATCTCCTCCGCTCACCAGCCACCCTGCATTCATGGCTAGACAGCCGATTTAGGCTGTCTAGCCATGGGACATCGGAGTATGGGGTGGGGAGGGCAGACCACATGTAGGAAGTGTTGTACCAGCACTTCCACACTCCCCTCCCTGTCACGCCAACTACAAGGCGGCAACTCCCAACTCCCTGCCGCGCCTTCTGCACTCTCCTCCCTGCCGCGATCCACGCCAACTACAAGGCGGCAGGGGAGGGGGGAGGAGGTGGTTATCTGGGAACCAACCTTGGACCATGGGATCCGAAGTCAATTCCCAGAAACTGACCAATCCTATGTCCATCTAGCCGCTGTCTTGAGGCCATAGGATTGCGCCCTCACTTATCCCTAATTTAAAATAAAAATACTAGGCTAAAGCTGCAATCCTTAATGGAACTTACATCCAAGTAGATTGCATATGTTTGCACTGTTAGTGTGTAAAGATTAGGGATGGTGGAGAATTCTGCCACGGACCCCAATAAGGCCAGATTCCAAAAAATCCGGCCTCCAGAGTCTGTGGCGGAATGGTGCACTCCCCTCCCTCTCTCCGGAATCCGTGTTTGGCTGGCTCCTCCGTGCGGTGATCCTGCGGAGCTGGCTGCCAGCTCTGCATCGCTGGCGATACAGCCGGCCACTATTGCCATGCCATATCGCTGGCTGAGTGAGGCCTAGCTAACTCTGACACAAATGGCGTAGTGGACGCCATTTGCAGCTGTAAAGCTGTTAGATTAACCTAAATGCAGCCATAAATGGCTGGCTCAGACGGATTCCAGGGGGAGGGAGGGATCGCCTCCACCCGCGGGCAGATTCCCACCTGGACCAGCAGGTAGGGAATCCACCCATCCCTAGTAAAGATGCATTTAGACTGAAAGCCTGAATACACTTACTTGGGATCAATCGCACTCACTTCTGAGTAGACATGTCTAGGATTGCACTGTAAAGGTCTTGTTTGACCCTTGCTCTTGGTTTGGATCTACTTGGGGGATTTTCCTGCTGGTATGGCTGGTGCTCCTGTTGAAGCCCAGGTCGCTCTGTGGAATGCAGAGATGACTCGGGCGGTTGACACGATCGCACCCAAGCGCCCTCTCCCTCTGAGCAGAGCCCGGCCAGCTCCTTGGTATACACCTGAGCTGAGGGCAATGAAGCAAGAGGGGAGACGGCTAGAACGCAGGTGGAGGAAAACTTGTGCTGAGTCTGACCGAACACAGGTAAGAGCCCACTATCGAGCCTACTCTGTGGCGGTGAGGGTGGCAAAGAGGCAGTTCTTTTCCACCAGCATTGCATCTTCTCAGTGTCGTCCGGCGGAGCTTTTCCGAGTGGTTCGCGGCCTGTTACATTCTGGGCCAGGGAGAGAGACGGTGGAACCCTCGGTAGCACGCTGTGACGGGTTTGCGCGGCACTTTGAGGATAAAGTCACTCAGATTCGTCATGAATTGGACACCACGATTAATGCAGTTCCATTGGTAGAGGCGTTCAGAGCACCGTCTGGTCCAGTTTTATTGGATGAGTTTCAGTTACTGAGGCCTGAGGATGCGGACAAGGTGCTTGGCCAAGTCCGATCGACCACTTGTGTGCTTGACCCTTGCCCTTCATGGCTTATTAAATCAAACAAGGAGGGGTTGTCCAGCTGGGTCCAGGAGGTTGTAAATTCCTCCTTGAGAGAGGGAGTGGTGCCTGTCGCTTTAAAAGAGGCAGTAATTAAACCACTCCTGAAAAAGCCTAACCTGGACCCAGAGGATGTTAACAATTATAGGCCAGTGGCCAACATCCCCTTCCTGGGCAAGGTGCTTGAGCGGGTGGTTGTAGGACAGCTCCAGGCACTCTTGAATGAAACGGATTATCTAGATCCATTTCAATCGGGCTTCAGGCCTGGTTTTGGAACGGAAACTGCCTTGGTCGCCCTGTGGGATGACCTCTGCCGGGAGAGGGACAGGGGGAGTGCGACCCTGTTGATTCTCCTGGACCTCTCAGCGGCTTTCGATACCATCGACCATGGTATCCTTCTGGATAGGTTGTCTGGGTTGGGAGTTGGAGGCACTGCACTACAGTGGTTCCGCTCCTACTTGGATGGCCGATTCCAGAAGGTGGTGCTGGGGGATTATTGCTCTGTGCCATGGCAATTGTGCCATGGGGTTCCACAGGGCTCTACTCTATCCCCCATGCTGTTTAACATCTACATGAAACTGCTGGGGGAGGTTATCCGGAGGTGTGGGCTGAGGTGCCATCAATATGCGGATGACACCCAGCTCTACCTCTCTTTCTCATCAAAACCAGGTGAGGCAGTGGCTGTTCTGACTGGATGAGGGCCAATAAACTGAAACTCAATCCAGACAAGACGGAGGTACTGTTAGTGGGTGGTTCGTCTGCCCGGCTAGGTGATAATCAACCTGTTCTGGAGGGGGTTGCACTCCCCCTAAAGGATCAGGTTCGTAGTTTGGGGGTGCTCTTGGATCCAGAACTGTCACTTGAGGCACAGGTGAACTCAGTGGCACGGAGCGCTTTTTATCAGCTTAGGCTGGTATACCAACTACACCCTTATCTGGACAGAGATAGCCTAGCTACAGTTATCCATGCTCTGATAACTTCTTGTCTGGATTACTGCAATGCGTTATACGTGGGGCTGCCTTTGAAAACGGTCCGGAAACTTCAGCTGGTCCAAAATAGGGCAGCAAGATTGTTAACAGGGACTGGCCTGCGAGCTCATATTACGCCAGTACTTTTCCAGCTGCACTGGCTGCCGGTCCATTTCCGGGCCCGTTTCAAAGTGCTGGTGTTAATATTCAAAGCCCTTAACGGCTTGGGGCCAGGTTACCTGAAGGATCGCCTCCTCCCATATGTGCCTGCCCGGACCTTAAGATCATCAGCAGCAGCCCTTCTCCGTGAGCCCCTGCCAAAGGAAGTGAGGCGGGTGGCTACTAGGAGGAGGGCTTTTTCTGTTGTGGCACCCCGGCTCTGGAATGAGCTCCCTAGTGAGGTTCGCCTGGCGCCTACATTGTACTCCTTTCGGCGCCAGGTGAAGACCTTTTTATTTTCCCAGGCATTTTAGCTTTCTAAATTTTTATCTTTGCTGTTTTAAATCTGTATTTTAAACTCCTGTACTGCTGCTAGGTTTTATTGTGGTTGTATTGTTATATTGTGGTTTTAATGTTCTATATATTTTAAATTGTTTTATTGTGTGTTGTTTGGTTTTAGTTTTTGTGAACCGCCCAGAGAGCTTCGGCTATTGGGCGGTATAGAAATAAATAAATAAATAAATAAATTTTAATACGTTTTCCCCCTGAATTGTATTTTATATGTTTATGTTAGCCACCTTGTAGATTGCGCTGCGGAAAGGTGGAATATAAATATTTTAAATAAACCCTTTTTTTCAGAGCATAAGCAGTGACATCATATGATGGAGTGCCAGGGTAACTGACAGACCCTCCTTGCTCTGACAAGTGAATGAGGTGATAACAAGGCTGCAAATTGTTTGTGACAGATTGGCATGGGGAAACCTGAGACTGAGGAAAGTAATCTAGCAGAGACTGAATGCTATTTTTCTTTTCTTTGTTGGAGTTCCTACTTCATGCTAGTTATTTAAATGGTTATACTTCTTTTCGAGGTCGTTTGCATTTCCAGTAAGAAGCTAAAGGTTGGACTGAAACTGGCTGAATATCTTTCAGGGGTGGCCCAAGACATATTGATGCCTGAGGGAAATAAGATAGCACCTGCTTTCATTCCATGTACAAAAGTCAGCTGGACTGGCAGTTGAATTGGTTATTCAACATTGGTTATGAGACAGCATCCTCCACTCCACCTGAAGGCAGCTGGCTAACTTAGGAAGAACACAGCAGGTCTCATGTCACACAGGTCTTTCCTCCAACATCTTGCTGCTTTCTCCCCGCATCTGCCACCCAAGGCAACTGCTTCACTCTGCCTAATGGTAGGACCACCCCTGAGATCTTTTGTTAAAGCTCAGTATGTTTTACAATGCAATCAGGATGAAGCATCATTGAGTTCCATGTAAGGATGACAGAGAATTCTGCCACGGATCTCGGTGAGGCTGAATGCATTCGGCCCCCCAGAATTCATGACGGAACGAAGCCCCCGCCCCCCCAACCCACGAAAGGCACGCAAAATGGAGCAGTTACCTGCTGCCGTCCACACTGACTTGCGAATGGCGGCCACCCTACGGCCACCATTCGCTTCCTCATCATAGCCATGATAGGCTACGTAAATACTTACGTAGCCTACCACGGCTAACGCAGGGACGCCTTTTGCATCCCTGCAGAGGCCGTGATATTAAGTATTTAAATAGCCTATCATGGCAAGCCAAAAAAAGAAAAGAAAACAGCATACACAAATGGCGGCAGCTACGGTGGCCATTTGCGTTCCCTATTTTAGCCGTTTTAGCTTACATAAATATTTATGTAGGCTATTACGGCGAAAAAAAGGGGAACACAAATAGCGTAGTGGGTGCTATTTGTGTTCCCTTTTTTTTTTGCCATAATAGCCTACGTAAATATTTACATAGGCTAAAACGGGGGGGGGGGGAAGGAATGCAAATGGCACCCACTATGCTATTTGCGTTCCCCTTTTTTTCACTGTAATAGCCTACGTAAATATTTACGTAGGCTAAAACGGCTAAAAATAGGGAATGCAAATGGTGGCCGCCATAGCTGCCGCCATTTGCGTACGCTGTTGTTGTTGTTTTGGCTTGCCATGACAGCCTACGTAAATACTTACGTAGCCTATTATGGCAGCTTCGCAGGACGCAAATGGCAGCTACTACAGCGGCCGCCATTTGCGTCTGCAGCAGCCCGTCCATGGCCAGAACTCTGGCTGTGGATGGCCCTAGCTGGCAGCTCCATGGAGCCGCCGCAAAGCGGAGCCGGCCAGGGAGGATTCCGGGGGGAGGGACGGAGCGCGTCCCCCCCCCCTGCAAATGCAAATCACATCTGCGAAAAGGTAAGTGACTTTCGTACATCCCTAGTTCCATGGAGCTTCTGCCCAGCTAACTATGCATAGGATAGAAGTCATGCTGATCCTAAGAAATTGGATATTGTGTTATGTACCGCTGCTCTTTGGGGTGGGTGTTTGTACAGACTGTCATGATGAGTTGCTGCATTCCAAAATTTACCATGACAGCAGCGTTAGTGGCTAAAGGTAATGTCAAAATGGGCCGTTGGATGGAAATCTTTACATGACACAGAGAAATGGAAACCATAGCTGGATGTCAGCTAGAGCACAAATGGCACAAGTCTTGAAGCGAAGATGACCGAGCACACCCTAGAGCACATAACTGTGCCTGTTGTGTGTAGGGATGGTGGAGAAATCTGCCACGGACTCCAATGAGGCTGGATTCTTTAGAATCTGGCCCCCCAGAGTCCATGGAGGAATGGACTACTTCCCCCCGAAATCCTCCCCGGACGGACCCTACCTGCTGCCAGCTGGTCCGGTTCCATCCGCTGTTGCTGTCCATCTGCTGCCCCGGACTGCGGCCGCAAATGGCGTCCGGCGTAGGGGACGCCATTTGCGTCCCTGCTCTTTTCGGTGATAGGCTATTAGGGATGTATGAAAGTCACTTACCTTTTTGAAGGGTGACATTCGCAGTGGGGGGGAGGCGCGCCATCCCTCCCCCCGAAATTCTCTCCAGCCGGCTCCGCTCCGCAACGATTCCGCGGAGCCGCTGGCCGGGGCCACCTGCAGCCAGACATCCGGCCGCTGGGCAGCCTGTAGGGACGCAAATGGCAGCTGCCGTAGCCACCGCCATTTGTGTCCCTGTATTTTGCCGTGATAGGCCACGTAAATATTTACGTAGCCTATCACGGCAAAAAAAAAAACAGTGAATGCAGATGGTGGCAGCTACGGCGGCCGCCATTTGCGTTCCCTTTTTTTTTGCCGTAATAGGCTACGTAAATATTTACATAGCCTATTATGGCAAAAGACAGGGGCGCAAATGGCGGCCACTATGCCATTTGCGCCCCTGTCTTTTGCCATGATAGGCTACGTAAATATTTATGTAGCCTATCACGGCAAAAAAAAAGGGAACACAAATGGCGGCCACCGTAGCCGCCGCCATTTGCGTTCCCTTTTTTTTGCCGTGATAGGCTACATAAATACTTACACATCCTATCACGGCTTCCGCAGGGACACAAATGGCATCCCTGCATTAGCCATGATAGGCTACGTAAGTATTTATGTAGCCTACACGGCTATAGTGATGAAGCGAATGGCGGACATGGCCACCATTCACAAAGCAGCGCGAACAGCAGCAGGTAGGTGTCCCGTTTCGCGCACCTTTTGTGGGGTGGAGGGGCGGGGGGGCTTCATTCCGCCACGGATTTCAGGGGGCTGAATGCACTAGCATTCAGCCTCACCGAGATCCATGGCGGAATTCTCTGACATCCCTATAGGCTATGTAAATATTTACGTAGCCTATCACGAAAGGGGCAGGGTCGCAAATGGCATCTGCTATGCCATTTGCATCCCTGCTCTTTGCCGTGATAGGCTATGTAAATATTTATGTAGCCTATCACTGAAAAGAGCAGGGACGCAAATGGCGTTCCCTACGCTGGACGCCATTTGTGGCCGCAGCCCAGCAGCGGATGGAAGTCCGGCTGCGGACGGGCCCGGCCGGTGGCTCTGCGGACTCGCAGCAGAGCCGGCCGGGCAGGATTCTGGGGGGAGGGATGGATCACCTCCCCCCCATGGATGCCCCCAACCGGAACTGTAAGTGGGTTTCATACACCCCTAGTTGTGTGGCAGACAGTGCAGGCAGCAAAAAAGACTTACTTTGCTGCCTCCATTGCGTCCTCAAGTAGCCATCCAACAGAGCTCTTTTGGGTGGTCTGGGAGCTGTTAACAATCTCCTCAGCGAATGGGGCCCTGGTCCCCTCAAGGACTTGCTGTGACCTTTTTGCATCGCACTTTGAAGACAAAGTTGTTTGTCTCCACAACAACACAACAAACTTGATGCTGTCGTGGCGTTACCGCAGTTCCAGTCAAGCTGTCTGACAACACCACCTGCCCGATTTTGTGGGATCAGTTTCAGTTGTTGCAGCCTGACGACGTAGACAAGGTACTTGCAGTAATGCGACTCACCATGTGCCCTCTTGATCCTTGCCCCTTCTGGCTAATAAAAGCCAGCCGAGGGGGTATGACTGGATAAGTCCAGGGTGTGGTGAATGCTTCCCTTCAGGAAGGGGTGGTCCCTGCTGTCCTTAAGGAGGCAGTAGTGCAACCACTCCTGAAGAAGCTCACTCTTAACCCAATGGTATTAGACAACTACCACCCAGTTGCAAATACCCCTTCCTTAGGGAAGGTTCCAGAGAGGGTAGTGGTGGAACAACTGCAGGCACTCTTGGAGGATACTGATTATCTAGATCCATTTCAATCTGGGTTTCATCCTGGTTACAGGACTGAATCAGCCTTGGTCGCCCTGATGGATGACCTTTACTGAGAGAGGGACAGGGGGAGTGCAACCCTATTAATTCTGCTCAATCTCTCATTGGCTTTTTATACCATCGGCCATGGTATCCTCCTGGATTGACTCCATGGGATGGGTGTTGGAGGCACTGTGTTACAGTGGTTCCAGTCCTACTTGCGGGGCCAATTTCAGAGAGTAACATTGGGTGACCATTCCTCAGCCCCTTAGCAATTGAGCTATGGGGTTCTGCAGGGTACCATCTTGTCCCCAGTTAATACCTGTATAAAGCTGCTGGGAGCGGTCATTAGGGGATTCGGAGCCAAGTGCCATCAGTATGCTGATGACACACAGGTCTATCTCCCTGTGACATCTGAATCAGAAGAGGCTGTGCAAGTCCTGGACCAGTGCCTGAAATCAGTAATGGGCTGGATGAGGGCCAATAAACTGAAACTGAATCCTGGCAAGACAGAAACCCTGTGGGTGAGTGGTTCCCGAGACTGGGAGATAAGCTCATTCCCTGTTTTGGATGGGGTTGCACTCTCTCTCAAAGATCATTTCCATAGTTGGGGGTACTCCTAGATTCATTATTGTTGCTGGAAGCCCAAGTGGCCATGACAGCTTGGAGTGCCTTTTACCAGCTTTGGCTGCTTCGCCAACTACAGCCTCTCCTGGACAGGGATAGCTTGGCCACAGTGGTACAGGATCTGGTAACCTCAAGACTGGATTACTGCAATGCACTCTATGTGGGGCTGCCCTTGAGGCTGTTCAGGAAGCTGGAGCTAGTGCAGAACACAGCAGCTTGGTTCTTGTAGGGAGCTGCCCCTTTCCAGCATGTAACTCCTTTGCTGACTATCTGCCAGGGCCAGGTTTAAGGTTTTAATACTAGTGTACAAAGCCCTAAACAACTTGGGACCAGGATACCTGAGAGAGCGCCCTAAGAAACCTGTCCACTCACTGAGGTCATCAGTGGGCTTGCTTCTGGTGGTTCCACATGGACCTATGGCCCGATTGGAGTCCACCAGGAGAAGAACCTTCATTGTGGTGGCCCTGTTTCTTTGGAATTTCATGCCCCTGGAGATCAGTCAGGCGCAAACAGCACTGTTCCAGGAAGCATTCCTTAACTGACCAGTCACCATTTTTATTGGTATTCTGTTTTTAAACATAGCATAATTTAATCTGGTGTTTTTATCTTTTTACCCTTTTACTGTTTTATTTCTTGTGTTCACCACTCTGAAATCTGTTCTAGATATGGAGCAATATACATATATTGTAAATAAATAAATATTCTTCACTCACAGCTGAATGTCTGCTGTTGAAGGTTGTTTTCTTTGAGTGACAGAATGTTGGCCTGTTGTTCTATATCCCAAGAGTTTCTGTCTTTTCTGTCCTGAAGAAACAAATATTTAGCTACAAACACTACATGGGGAAAACCGTTGTTCGTTGAGGCCATCACAATAGGCTTCTTCCCTTCCTTGTTTGGAACACATGAGTGAAATTGAGTGCAACTGAATTTCAGCATCTGTGTTAATATAATTAATGAGTATTGGTGGGGGGTGTAGAGAGAATGAGTGGGACAATTGTCCCCTCAAAGGTACAGCTCTAGGCTGTCCACAAATTCAGGAAGACATCACTTCCATTGGTAAGATTTTCTTCATTCATCAGACCTTTCATTCAGAACATAGCAACTAAATCCTTGTCTGTGTGTTAAATACTACGTTGACCAAAAGCAACAGCCAGTATGCCTAGCCATATCTCTGTAGCTAATGTTTTCCTTATCTCTTAGAGAACATGCCCCAAGCTGTTACCATCACTTCTTTGTGCAGAATATTCTAAAGTTCTCATTGAACCTCAAAACCATCCGGTGAAGTTGGTTAGATAGAGATATAGGCCCACAGTACCCTAGGAGCTTCATGGACAAGCCATGTTGAAATACATGCACTTTGTCCACTGAATGAAGACATTCCAGGAAAAGCTTCTCTGTTTTTTTATAAGGACATTTTCATTGGGCTTTACTACAATGAATACATCTTGTGTCTTTATTTTAAAGAACAAAAACTTCAAACACCCTTAATTTCTCATTTCAAGTTCTAATCATTTTTTTTTCATACCTTGCTGGGATCATGCTGTGTTTCAACTCCATTACTGTTTGTGAAATGTACTTGTTTTCAATGTCAAAAAATAATATGTTGCAAGCAGAACCTAGCTTTCTACATCATGATAGGCACACATTAAACATTTGCTTCCGACTGACAGCAAGTGTGAGATTGACTTTAAGACAGCAGTGCTAATGATGATGACGGTGATCATAATGATGATGATGATAAATGACTTCTGTTTATTCCTCGTTGGGGTAATGAGCCTTTAATGTCAACAACACTTCTTCTCCTTTTCTGCAGTCACAAGTCTAGAAATCTAGTCGGTTTCTGGGGATTTATTTATTTATTATTGGAGCTAGGAAGCTAAATTTAGATTTCTCAGTAGTTTCCCTTCTTCACTATCCAGAGGTGACTGGCAAAATAGATCAGCAGTACCTTCCACTTGGGGCTCAAGACAGGACCACACAATGACTGACATCTTCTGGCCCTAAGGAGGGACAACTGCTGACCATGGCTGGCTAAATGCCAGTGCTGATGTGACATTTTCCACTTACACAATGACATTTCGAAGTGATGCCATGTGAGCATACATGTGAGAAAGTGATATCGGAATGGATCAGCAAGAGCTTATAAGACAGGGGTGTTAAACCTCTTTCAGCCCAGGGGCTGAATTCCATTTCAGAGAAGCTCTTGGGGGCTCTATTCCAGTGGGGGTAGAACTGAAGACAAGCAGGACAGGGCCAAAAATACTCCAAAAAAGAGTATTTTAGCATAAAGCTCTTACTGACACCAACTAACCCTTGGAAGAAGATCTTCAATCTTTGAGAATAGGGAAAAAACTGAGGAAAAGCCAGGAAACCACACAATGATTGATGGTCAAGGAGAAGGGGCTGGGGCCATTTAGAGACCCCAGGAGGGCCAGTTTTGTCCTTGGACCTGAGGTCCTGCACCCCTGTTATAAGGGGATGCAGCATGTAGGTGGAAGATCCCAAATTCTTAGCACTGGACTTGGCAAGGTGGTATCAGAGACAAAGGAGAACCTGGGTCAACTCCATGCAGATGTATTACCTAGCCAGGTAATTCCAATCTAGATTTCAACAGTCCCACTGGGCACACCTGGCCAGCTTGCAGCTGTGTACTACCATGCTTCTGTCTCAGATGCACCTCTGTGCCATCACACGATGCCCACAGCTAAAAGTGGGGGTTGGGGCTTCCATCTAGGTTGCAATTACATGACTCAGTGGCAGCTTCTTCCCATAAGTGCACTTGCTAGTGGGCAGTGCCTGGAACGATGACCTGTTTTAACTTTTCACAGCATGATCTTATTACAATATACTTTTCAGCCCAGATTTATGATATCACTTTCCAGGAAAAGTGACATGCATTTTAGAGTTTGACCATTTAATGAGTAGAAAATGTTATGACAGCACTGACCCTAAGCAAGAACCACTGTGCTGATCACAAAAACAAGTTGCAGTGGAGAACAGTTTCAACAATAAAAAGAGTGCAATTAAAGGATTAGAAAGCAAAGATAACTAATCATCTCCCCCCATCCCATCCTACCCAAAATCCATCCTCTCTCTCAGGAGAATTTTGAATACATAAGGCAGGGGTGGGGAACCTCACCCCCCCCTTTACCCAAATCACTCATCATTTGGTAGTTTGCCAGCTTTTATGCAGTTTTTCCCTATTCTCAGAGATTGAAATACCTCTCCTAAGGCTCAGGTACTGGCAGTAAGAACTTTAAGCTAAAATATGTTGGCATTTTTGGTATTCCCCCCCCTTTACCTTTGCCCCCCCCCCTTGCCTTCAGCCCCACCCACCACTGGAATGAAGCCCCCGAGAGCTTCTCCAAAATTGAATTCAGGTCTCCAGCTGAAAGACTATCCCCACTCCTGATGTAAGGCCTTGTTGTTGCTTTAATTATATTTAGGACAGGAACAATACAGACTGTTCCCCACTGCACAATGGGTAGCAGTGGAGGCTGGTGGCTCTGATGTCAGTAGGATGGTGAATCTGCTTAGGGTTTCAGTCAGAACCAGTCAGAACTCTAAAGAAGCTATCCAAGGTGCTTCACACCTAGAGTTCTGACTGGTTCTGGCTGAAACACAGAGCGGACTAACCACCCCACTGACATTAGAACCATCTGTCTCCACTGATGGGGAGGGACCACAGCCAGAGTTCAGTAAAGGTCCTAGGTTCAGCCTTTGTGGTCTCCAGTTAAAAGAATTGAGTAGCAGGTGATATAACAAAGACTTCTGCTTGCTGAACCAGTGTCAGTCAGACTAAACGATATAGATGACAAAAAGGTACAAACATAGAATCATAGGGTTGGAAGGGGCCTACAAGACCATCGAGTCCAGCCCCCTGCTCAATGCAGGAAGCCTGATTCCCAGGCGGCCTCCCATTCAAATACTAACCAGGGCTGACCCTGCTTAGCTTCCGAGATCAGACGACATCAGGCACACCCAGCAATGTGCTATGTTATGTAATGAACCCAGAGTTCACACATTTCTTCTACTACAGTAAGAAAGATGAACAGAGAGTTCTGTGGAGGATTTCACTTTATGATCCCACCACAGTGTCCACCATATATGGAGGCGTGGGAATCCCCATCCCACTTTCATGACACTCAAATGTAACTATATTAAATATATAACTTAGCTTCTTATCCCTTAATTTTTCACTGCCACCATTCAATACTTAATAACATCTTATCCCCTTAGTACATACTCTCAGTACTGAGGTGCCAGGCTAAAAGAAATATGTTTTTTACTGCTATTGTCTGTTTGAAACTTATTGATGTGTTATGATGTTCAGTTCCATCGAAGGTTAGATTATATCAATATGTACTTGCATTTAAACGTCCGATTTCATTAAGGGAGCCAGTATTTCTTTATTCTGTTCGTTATGTCCTATTGTAACGAAGTTGCCAGTTGCACTGTTTTTGCCAGTGCAACCAGTTGCAGTTTGCACTCCACCCCAATTAGCTCTCTCAGAAGACCTATTCAAGCATTTGATAAAACATGTTGTTTAAACATGCAAGAATGGGTAGCACTCTATCTGGGGGTGGGAGGTGGGGCTCTCAATGTGATCCAAAAGGATAATCAGTGGAGAGCCCCAGGGATAGAGGAGGCTCTCCAGACAATTGCCCACCATGCATTTCTTCATGAAAAGAGTGTCAACAGAGGGGAGTGGGGCTAGCATGCTCCCCATCCTCACATATTTAAACAACACACTTTATTGAATACTTGAATAGGGCATGACTCAGACATCTGCACCTGAAGTTCTCCATCTGGTCAGGAACTCACTCAAAGGATACAGAGTTATAAAAAGTCTCTCACCTGTCACATTAGACTCAGGCTTGCTTCAGCTTCACCTGAAGTCTTTCTTCTTCAAGGTCAAGGAGATGTCTGGAAAGAAAAAGTCATTCAGTTGCCTCCTCCCAAAGACTCTCTACTTCTTGAGGCCCACTGCCTTATGATGACAATCTGTTGAGAACCCTACTTTAGAACTGCTTTTGGAGTCCTCTTCTCCTAATGAATCCTCACAACTCCTGCCTTCTATGATTTCACCTCCACTTCTTCAGCCTCTTCCATTAGGCTATGCTGCTGGCCTTCTTCCTTAGGCTCTTCTCTACCTGGCTGACTGCCCAAACTAACCCTTGGACAGTGCTGGGACTGTCCTTTGATAGCAAGAACCCTCTGGCCAATAACCTTGTAACATACCATTAGCTGCCAGTCCATTGGCCTATATTTAGGTACATTCTGTTTAGAAATAGAATGCTCATTAACTGGTCTATCACAACCTGATCGTTTTGATTCTCCTATCCAGTATATAAACACCTTGAGCAACTGTAAACTTGTTAAGGTCCATAACGGCTTCCTTAGTAATGCAACAGTAACAGTTTTACTGGCTGTTGGCAGCCTACCAAAAGCAGGCCTCATATACAATGCAAGTGTTAGGCCTCAGTTAGAGGCAACCTTTTCACCACTCCCTGTTAACTTCTTATAACCATAACAATGCAATAGTATACAACACACATAAATTTTACACCAGATTTTAAACATCTTTCCCCTCAGGATTTATACGTTCTCCACAGGCACAGAAGGTTCTACCTTTAAAAGTGGCCCAGAAATAATTTTAGATTTAGAAATGCGTCCATTTCCATGCTCATTTTGCACCTAGGCACTTGCAGATAGTTCCGTCTTGGCTTTGTAATGTACTTCTCAATTCACATGACCAATGCGCAAAATAATATCTTGTGCTTGCCCCAGAATATTTTAATGACACAGGAGTGCTGTTGTGACTTGAGCATCAGGACATGACCCTTCATTGGGTTGTGAACTGGCAGGGTCTTGAGAGTTGTCTATTCAGGAATACCCATCGTAGGCCAAAGGAGGGAAATACAGAGATCAGTCACTCCAGTCAGGGAAAGTAGGGATGGGAGAACCAGGGATGCTTGAGGTCACTGAAATTCTCTGGACTTTGCTTCAAAACTTGGTTTGGCTTGCCCCCATTCATGTTTGTGACTGTTTGCCAGTTCTTTCAAATGGGAAAAGTTGCACGTTTTTCAAAAGTTGTGCCTTTTCAGAAAGTTGTGCCTTTTGAGAAAGTTGCACATCTTTCAAGTGCACGTTTTCCAAACGCGAGTGCAAGTTCGTGAAATTGCAAACTTTTTTGGAGAGCATGTGCTCCCTTTTGCATTCAGGGTTGCAAACGGGGCATTTTCGAGTGATTTGTGAATTGAAACAAAATTCTCATACATCCCTAAAAGAGTCACTAATGTACATCATTAGGCTAAAATGGCCAGGTGATACTCCCCGACCCCTTTAAAGGTTCCTGAGCCAGTCTTGCTGACTGGTCTGAGTAATTAGGAGACCTGTTCTTGCTGGCTACAGTTCACCTCCAACAGCTCTGGTGCTAAGTGTGGTGGGGTAGGAGGGGACCAGCTAGGCATGCACAGAGTGGATAGGTGACCTGGCCCTAACACGAGACACTGCAAAGAAGGCATCACCACATGTGTTCTCTAATATTATATCAGGAAGATACCAATATATTCAATGTAACATCGAATAAGTGCTAACTAATGGCTGGATTATTCTCCTGTACTGAATTCCTGAACCTCTGTGATGTTAAAGGAATCAAAATCCTATGAGAATATGCTGCAGTATCTCTGAGAATAATATTCCTATGAGATTATGCTGTGATCTCTGGGGATAGCTATGCCTGATGCTTTATGACAGGGCTGTTGAACCTCAGGCCTCCAGGCCAAATTCTGCCCACCTGGGTTTCCAATCTGTGGGTTTCCAATCTGAGGGGGGCTGCCCCACAGCAACCAGAAGGGGCAGGCACACAGCTGTGTCCCTCGGCCTACTAACTTCAAACTGTATGGACTGCAAAGCTGTGTGCTGGTTAAGGAAGTCTGCCCCTGGTGGCTCATGATGTTACTAACGGCTTCAACCACATGGAGACATTTCAATTAATTTAAAATGAATGAGTGTATTTAAAAAACATGAGGTGCACACCCCTAGGGTCCTTTTTGTATGCATGCCAGGTTTCAGATGTCTAGGTTTCATGGTCTTTGTGATATGGGGCTGACAGACAGATGGAGAGACACACCCTCTTTTAGTATTATAGATTAATGCCCATATTGCTGATGTGGCTAATTTTCCTTACAAGCACTATGCATGACTAGTGCAATGCCTAAAATGAATTGCCCCTCTTTTGCTTCTATAGTAGATCTGAAGCCACATACACACACACACACACACACACACACAGAGCACCGCACCTTCATCCCTTGCCATTGTCCCATGTACTTTTGCCCTCCATGTTGCAGAATAATTTCAAAGCAACGTATTAAACCCAAATTCCAGACACACCAGCTGCATTTCTGACTGCAGCCTCTGACTGAATTTTCAGATGTCTCTAAGCATTCCTGAGCCCGTCGTGTGTCAGCAACACTCCACTGTTAAGTTTGATGTTATTAGTATTGACAATCATTCACTTTAAACCTAGGTCAGGACTGAAATCCCGTCTCATCACTTATCTCTCCCTTTTTATCTTATTTGTTTCCTCTAAACATTACAGATAAATCCTCCCTTTCATAAAGATTTTTTGAAAAACCTGAGGGAAAAGATGCAAAAATGGAGACAAATGGATTAGAAAATGGTACACAGGGCTAAAGAGACAGGCACAGACAAGAAGAGGAGGCTTTGGTTTTCAGTACTAATGGTGTTAACTTTTTCTCTCTCTCTAGGGTAGCCTTGGTAGATTTTTTAACGGCATAGTGGAGAATATATTTTTCCTTTAGGAAATGCAGAACAGAAGGAATGGGTAAAGAGTTCTTGTAAAGAAAGGATGACTGCATGGTATAACCAGGGATAGGCAAATCTGTCAAGCTCAATTTCATTCAGGTTCTCATTTTTCCAATGCTAAGTTCATTCTGTCCTGATTCTGCATCAGATTGCAATTATTATTATTTTTAGTCCACACAAACATTTGTATGAATTTCATAAATCTGAATGAATGTATGAATAAAAATGATTTTAAATGATTTTTTTAAAACACACACACACACATATTTTTGTGTGCATTTCCCCCAAATGTATGCATTTTTGTGCACACATTTGTGCAAATACATCCATTTTTCACCCCATGTCCCCCACTGAATAAAGCATTTTTATACATTTTTGTGTGCTTTTTCCCCCCAAACCACATTGCAAACTTTAGAAATGTCCAGATTTTGATGACAAACTGTGTTCTGGTTCACATTTAGGTTTGGGAAGTATGAATCTGATATGTTTGCATTGAAATGCAAACTGAACAAATTCCTCACCCATCTCTAAGTATAACAACAAGAGGTAGCTTTGTTGAAGCTCAGATTTTAGTAAAGGTTTCTCCATGGACAGGCCATCAGATTAAGATCTGGCAACCGTCATCCATGCCTTTGTAACCCGAAGCATAAAGTTGCCCTAAAAATTCTTGGCAGGTTCAAATCTGGCCTCACAGCAATTTAACAAGGAAGCATTCTTTGGCCACTGCAACTTGGAGGCAACCAGGGTGGGGGTAGATTTGCTGACAAAGATGATTAAGGGGAGACATGATGGAAATTTATACTATTACAAGCAGTGTGGGCAGTGTGATGCACATAGGAAACTGTTCATACCAAGTCAAACTTTTAGTTTGACTTGGACCCCTTTTAGTTGTTGCTATTGTTCAAACAATTGGAGATCTGCTGCAAATCACCCAGAGATCTGCCAGTAGGTCCCAACGTACTTTCTGCCCACTCTGCTCTAAATACGATCCTCTGAGGACAAACAGAAGAAAGCCAAAACTGTCATGTCGATGTCATGCTTGTCAGTACTCAGAGGTATGTGGCTAGTTGATGTGGGCTGGATGGACCTTTGCCTGATCCAGCAAAGGATTTCTTATGGAATCTAGCCTCGTATACAGGAGCCAACTGAGGTGGACAAAATGTCAGACTTAGAACAGAGAGACAATGGGCAGTATCCAACTTTCATAGAATCACAGAATCATAGGGTTGGAAGGGGCCTATAAGACCAATCCCCTGCTGAATGCAGGAATCTAAGTCAAAGCATCCCTGACAAGTGGCTGTCCAGCTTCGTCTTGAATGCCTCCAGTGTGGGAGAGCCCACCACCTCCCTAGATCATTGGTTCCATTGTCAGGAGGTTTCTCCTGATGTTCAGCCAGAATCTGGCTTCCTGTAACTTAAGCCCATTCTTCCATGTCCTGCACTCTGGGATGATCGAGAAGAGATCCTGGCCTTCCTTTCTGTGGCAACCTTTCAAGAACTTGAAGAGCGCTATCCTATCTCCCCTCAGTTTTCTCTTCTCAAGGCTAAACATGCCCAGTTCTTTCAGTCTCTCCTCATAGGGCTTTGTATCCAATCCCCTGATCATCTTTGTTGCCCTCCTCTGAACCCTCTCCAGTTTGTCATTCCATTAGTGCAAATAATGTTGCACTAGCAGAAACTAGGTTCTGAACTATGTCCAAGAGAAGAATCCAACTAAAATCACGTTTGTGCAAGCATTGTACATTGTGCATTCCCATTGTGCACCTCATATTGTGCAACGCATTGGGGAACATTTTGTGCATTCTGGTTGTGCAAAGTGTTGGGCAACAAGTTGGGCATTCCTCTTCTGCAATATGTGATGCGATGTGTTAATTTATTATTTATTTACTTACAATATTTATATACCACTCCATATCTAGAACAGATTTCGGAATGGTGAACACAAGAAATAAAACAGTAAAAGAATAAGAAGATTAGAACACCACATCAAAATTATACTTGTTTAAAAACACAATACTGATAAAAACTGTAACTGGTCAATATATTGTGCACTCATGTTGCGCATTGCCATGGTGCAACATGCTGTGCAACCAGTTGCGCATTCCATTGCCCAACACATTATGCAATGTGTTGTGCAACCGGCTGCACAACTGCTCACACAACCAGTTGCGCAACATAATGGGCAACCGCTTGTGCAATGGAAAGATTCAGCAGTGCTCTGCTAGCGCCGTTTGAGTTTGTGGAATGTCGCTGTTGGATACTGCCCCTGGGCTCAAATCCCCACTCAGCCACAAGTCTTACTGGATAACCTTGGGCCAGTCACTCTCTTGTGTGTAGCCTACCTCACCACTGTTTCTATGAAAATAAAATGGAAGGAAGACGATCCATGCTGTGCCAAACTGCTCAGAGGAAGCATCAGTTTGAAAATGAAATCAATATATGTTTTGGCATAGCTGCAGTTTGTGCTAAATGACAATGTTCCACCTCTTGGTAGCAGTTGGTTACTGTGAGCATATTGTACAAGTGGTCCTGGGAGCTACAACTCAGGGCTGCAGTCTTGAACTATTAATGGTTGGAAACCAGCTCAATGTCCATGATCAATCAGAAGCGCCCATCCTGCATCGTATCTGCATAACTAGGATGTGTAAAGACTTCTCAACAGCTGTTCCATAGTTAGGGAATCTTTTTTACCTACATGCTTCCCAAAGCACCAAACAGAGTACTCGTTAGAGACTTTTCTGTGTGAGTTGGTTCTGTCCAGTGGCACATTCTTCCAGCGCTGATGCTATCAATGTGTGGCCTGAGCGAGCAGGGCTAATTTGGATCTAGTTTGACACAGAGAGACTGTGCACTCTGGGTTTGGATTTTCTGAGATGAGTCCTTGAGGGAAATGTTTGCACCTGTGTTCCAAAAATCAGACTTATAAAGAGATATATGGTGTTTCTGTGCCATGTGAATGCATAGTGATAATGACTTTTGTTTAGTGCAAGATCTTTAATTTTAGTGGGTGGTTGTGTTTAGTTTGCTTTATGTTACTTGTTTTATACATTTAAATTGTGTATAATTGAACTGAGGTCATCAGATGGCATGCTCCTGGTGGTTCTGCATGGACCTATGGCTCAATTGGAGTCCACCTGGAGCAGAGCCTTCAGTGTGGTGGCCCCCTTTCTGTGGAACTCCCAGCTTCTGGAGGTCAGGCAGGCAGAAACACGGTGTTTTTTCCAGCGCCTCCTGGAAACATTTATTTCAAGAAGCCTTCCTTCATCAACCAGCCATGGTTTTTACTGGTACACTGTTTTTTAGAAACTTTTAATATAGAGTTTTATTCTTTTTTATCTCTTATTGTTCACTGCTCCAGATTCTGTTTATATGTAGAGTGGAATATAAATGTTGTAAATAACTAAATATAAATACATTCATGTAAGGGTTTTACATGGGAATTTTCTTGTGTTGAAAGTTTGCAAAGTATTTAGCTAATTAGTCCATAGTATTTATGTGCTGTATATCTTGTATAGGTATAAAACTGTATTACGTTATATACACATTGGGAGCCCCTGAGGAAAGAGATATTCTCCAAAACCTTGGGCACAGTGGCACAAAATAACTGGCACCTGATCTGTATCACTTTGGTTGTTTTTGGCTACTTTTGGTGCCTCCCTCTCGTTTGCTCTGTGTAGGGATGGAGAGCCAGCGATCATCTAGCTTTCCTAAATTCTCTGAAAATCATTTCAAATCCAACTTCAGTTCACTCTTATTTTAGTTTTTGGCCTGATGTTTGGCTCATTTGAATGGGGAAAGTGTGCATTTCTGTGCATATTTTTCAAAAGTGCAGTTTCCCCCCATTGACTAAAGCATGAAATTACATTTTTTAAAAAAATGCATTTCAAAGTGCTCCTTAGAAAAAGAAAAGAAGTGCATTTTTCTAACACAATCACAAATTTGAGAATTTGGAAACATTTCTCCAAAAACGTGCTCTTTCTTTATTACTGTAATTCAGGGCTGGGCTAGCATAGCCATGGGTAGAAGTTCCACCGTCAGTACAGATGGAACCTGTTTGCTTCTCCTGCAGATCTGGGAAGGATGGTGGGTAACACCAGCGTAAAATCCAGGGTGCCTGTTCTCTGTGTGGCCAAGCAAGCTGGCTGCTGTTGAAAGCAGAGTGATGGACTAGATGGAACACCCAGCAGGGCAACAAGACACTCAAAGAGATCAGCCAAAGATCTTTCTCTGATTAGATATAATAGGCTGAATTCCTAATTCTGACACAGAACCAGGCTAATCTCACTGCCCATATCAGTTGCCCCTGCCCGTATCATTTCAGTAGTCCTTTCTTACTCAAAGGAAACCAGTTCCAGCTTCCGCCATGCTTGCTATTATGCAAGGAGCATGCTGCTTCTGCTGAACATTGTTTCCTAAAGTTATCCATAATAAAGTTCAATGATTTAGAAACAAAAAACCAGCCCCTTTGGTTAACCGGACACCACTGTTTTGACTGGTGCACACATTTGGTATCTTTTCTGCGTGTGCGTTGGTTTTCAGCAGGGAGAGCATTTGTTGCTTTTAGCACACCTATGAGTTTAAATAAAAACAAATATATCTGTATTGACTGCAGTTATTATGCTTGGTTTCATACAGCATAAGTGGTTCAAATAAAAATAGATTGGCTAGAGTAAATGTGCATCAGTTCCAATAATAACAGAGGCAGCTTCAAGAAGCGCAGGAGTTTCATTTAATGCACTTTGGACTGACAAAGGAAGGGAAAGAAGCCTGGGTGTAGAAGAGCTTTTAGTCTAAATTTCATGTCTAAATGCTTTTTCCCCCTTTTACTGTTTCTTTTTTTTTCTTTGCTGCAAGGTGAGAACATTTGCCAGATTCACAAAACAGCACTGCTGAGCGATTAAAGAGAGAGCCTGTATATATCAGAAGGATGACAAAGTTTTCTTTTGTCAAGTCAATCAGGGGAGAAAACTAAAAACAGAGGGTGAGTGTAAGGAGAGCTGAGATGGAGCAAAAGTCTTGCACTTGTGGTCACAGCAAGCATCCTCAGCAAGCCATAGCATCAATGCAGCTGTGCATCTGCAGTATTGGTACTGCAGCAGGGCACATTTATTGAGCATGTTCTATGGCACTGAGGGCAATGGTGCAGCTCATGCTTCAGGCCAAAGTCCCGGGCCTGGCAGCCCAGGGACTTTGGCCCAAATGACCAGCCAAATGACCACCCAGAGAGCAGAAGGTGATGGGGGCATCAGAGCAGCAGAAGTAAACTCCATCTTATTCCTATAGTCATGATGGTGTTCTTATTTAAAGGAGTTTACAATGCAAAGCTACATGTGCCCAGAGTTGTTGTTTTAAAAAAATCTGGGTTGGCAGGGTTGGTTTTGTTGTTTTTCTAACATATCGGGAATGTGGAAGCAGCTATAAGGCATGGAATAGTGGTTGGGTGTGTGGCAGGGGGAGAGAAATGTTAGTTGTGTACTTCACAACTGAAATAATACACACAGCTGTCTAAAGGGAGCCCCCATAAGACCATTAACTCCAAGGTCTAAAATTACCCAGCAGCACCACTGACTGAGGGTACCCTTTTAGGCCATCTTGTGGGTTCACATTAGAGAGGCCAGTGATTCCCAAACAGTGTGACCAGCGGAGGGTGGTGGCACTGATGTCACTGGGAGATAAATCCACTCTAGTTTTCAGTTAGAACCAGACAGAACTCTGAAGGAGCAATCCAAGGTGCTGAACCCTATCCCCCAAATAGGTTCAGCAAGGAGTTCTGACTGGTTCTGACTGAAACCTAGAGTAGATTCAGCACACCACTGACATCGGAGCCACCAGCCTCCACGGAGTGTGACAGGGCACACTAGTGTGCCACAGGAGAGGCAGAAACATGTCTTTAAAAAATTGAGCCACCTTCTTGGGTCCATCTGCCACTCTGTGCCTTTCGGAGTGGAGAGGACCCATACAGTGGTTGATTCCTCCTCTGATAATACCTAGCCAGTGACCAAGGGAGAGAGTAAGGGCAGGGACCTTAGCTCAGTGGTACAACACCTGCTTTGCATGCAGAAGGTCGTGGATTCGATCGCCAGCTACTCCAGGTAGGGCAGGAAACCCAGAAACCCTGGAGAGCTGCTGCTATAGTCAGTGTTGACAATACTGGACTAGGTAGACCAATCGTCTGACTCAGAGTAAGGCAGCTTCCTGAGTTCCTATGATATGTGGCTCCAGTTTTAATCCAGGGAAGAAAAACTGTGCCCTGATTCTTCTGTCAGGGAAAAGACTATAGTTCAGTGGTAGAGCACACTCCTCGCATGCAGTAGGTCCCAGTTTCAATCCCTGGCATCTCCAGTTAAACAAAAGGGTCAAGTAGCAGATGATGGAAAAGACCATCAGGAGAACTGCTACCAGTCAGAGAAGGCAATCCTGGGCGACATGGACAAGTAGTCTGATGTGGTGTTAGGCAGCATCCTATGTCACAGAGGCCTTACAGTTCCACAGATGGAAACATATAATGTCATTATTATGACTTACTGATTAATTGCTCATCGTTATGATGGCTGTTGCATAGGGCTTATTGCAAGGAGCCCTGCAAAATGCGGGACACATATAAGTGTCCTGTGTTGTCCCAGTTAAGGGGGCCTGAGCCACCCTGTGTCACAAGTAGAAAGCAAGTTTTACCCTCAGTGCAATTGTGTCACTAATGTTATGCTTCACTTTTCCCCATAGGAATGAATGGCAGCCATGTACTCCTATGGGAGGAAGTAAAAAGGCTCACTGGGGTGGAAACTAAACATGTTCCCTGCCACTGATGACCCCAGCCACTGAAAGTTAAGTCTGTGCCTAGTTCTATAGCTCTGCCCTTTCCTCATTCTAGATTCTGTTCCTTGGGATAAGCAAGAGGCATCAGTTAATCCCACTGTATCCAGAGAAAAATAATTGGTAGAAAAGCCACTGAATGGTTAATGCCTGTGGGAACAGAAAGCTGGGATGTTTCTTTCTCTGTCTGTGTGTAGCCCTCTCTGTACTGGTTTTTGGTTTCACTTTTAGCCACTTATTTTGCTTGCTTTGCTTGTAACAAGAACATGTCTTATCATGTCAAGTAAAAAGTCCTGTTGGAGACTTTCAGTCATTTCTGTCTTAAGAGTGGTCAGACAAAACTTACCCAGCAACACCTGGGTCATGCTTAAGTGTGCCAGAATATTGGGAATTGGCTTTATGTAGACTATCATGAAGTGCCATCACCGTGCATTTACAGAGGTGCACATAAACAAAGCTAGAGACCGGGATATCCGGTAAGGAGATTAGAGCACAAAGTTGTACAGCAGGAAAAGGCAAGTGGGGGAGAGAAGGAGAAGAAGCAGCGGCTAAGGTCTCATATCAAGGTCACATCAAGAAATGGAATTTGGATCACAGAGGAGTGAGAGATTGAGGGAGCAAGAGATTTTGGGTTATGTGACAATGATACACCTACACAACCCAGCATCAGCACCTGGTTCTCTCCATGTCCATGGCATGCCCCCACTGAAGGAATCCTCTTTGGAGAAAGAGCTAGAGCTCCCGGAGACAAACTACATCAAGGAGCAGTTCATGCTAGGAGATCGGGGGGCAGAACAAGAGGAGCCTGGGCCCTCAGCAGAGATTGCCTCAGGTCCATCCCCACAAGAGGAGGGAAGATCCGCCTCAGAGATGGCAGCTGTGCCACCACCTAGCCCCTAAGAACAGTGATATCTCAAGAGACAAGCTAGAACGATCTATGTAAGAAGTGGTGCCCAGTTGCAGAGAAGAGTAAAGGGATCCTCATGATCAGGGCACTCATCATGAGGAGGACTTCTGGAAGCCTCTGATGTTCTGCAGCTGAGTCCTGGGTAGGGCTCGGAAAGCTTCAGCTCATAACTCTCAGTTCTCAGCAGGCAGGGCTGCTGGAAAAATGTCCTTGCCTTGCAGTGACTACCTAGCCCTTTTGCTGTTGGACCTCCTGTGAGCAGACCCTGGATTGCCTAGTGACTTTGTGTTTGGACTCTTTGTTGCCTCTTTGCTTGACTCTTACTGGCCTAGATCTCAGATTGCTTTGTGACTTTGCATTTGTACTCATCCTTGTTTAGTGCTGTGCTCTTGAAGTGAACCCTGTTGGCTTGACCCTGGACTGCCTCTGACTCTGTGTAAGGACCTCTTCCAGCTGTGACACACATACCCTTGTAAGCAAGATGCTTAGGCAGCTGCTAGGGCACCACCAATGCTGACTGGGCCCATGGTTTTAGATTTATCAGATGGTAGCAGTGTTGGGCAGCCATTTTAATTTCCCACTGTATCCCTGAAAGAGTGTTGCTCTGAGTCATTGTGGGAAATTAAAATGGCCACCCACTGCTGCCATCAGCAGGTAATCTCACAGATGGGAGCCCATCAAAATAGGAGGGACCCCACTAGTGGATGCAAATCTGGAGCAAATCCTGACAGGATGTAGCAGAAGACCAAGAGTCTGCACACTTGGTAAGTCTTTTGGGGAGTGACCTCAGTCCAGCACTCTATCACTGAGGCACTTGACACACCACAGTCCAACATGACATAACTGGAGCTGAGGAAGAGGCATGGCTGAAGAAAGGCTGTGGACTTTCCTTAAAAGGTGCAACAGCCTGGATTTAGCCCATGGGCCAGTGATTCTCCATCCCTGCCCTAGCAGGATGCAAGGACTGCCAGAGCCCCACGTCTCTGGATCAGACTATGCATTATTATAAAGATGTTGCTAGCGCTGGCATCTTCATTCCCCCACCCCACTCTCTTTAACAGTTTTGGGAGGGTCTGACTTCCCTACCTTAGATTCAGATCCAGGAAGTTGTCCCTCTTTTCAGAGAGGTCTGTGTGGAGTTCCACCTCAGTAGCCAGATCTGGTGGTTTCCAGGGGCCGTGGGACCTCCTGGGCAGATGGTCCTCACTTGAGGATGGAATCTGACAAGTATCTAAAAAGGTGTGTGTGTGTGTGTGTGTGTGTATGTGTATGTGTGTGTGTGTGTGTGTGTGTGTGTGTAAGATAAAAAAAAGGAACAGCTGCACCAACTGAATTCCCACGTGTTTCGACACGGGTCTTTACCAAGGGGAAAGAGTCTTCTTTTGAAGAAGTAAGGGAGAGGGAACTTTCCAGAAAAGTCTATAAGAATTTTTCCTTTGATAAAGACCCATGTTGAAACGTGTTGGGAATTCAATTGGTGCAGCTGTTCCTTTTTTGATTTTGGTTTCCAGCCTTACAGCTGTTTTTTTTTTCCTGATCCCTATTGGTACTTTTGCTTGGGGGCATCCAAGACTAGGTCACAACACTCTGTGTCTGACACTGCTGAGCAAATCGACTGGAACTGTGTAGTGAACCTTCTAGGAAATGCAAGGAAAGAGTTGTTCTAGTCGTGTTTTACTTGTTTGGTCCACTGTTCCTTTTGCCAGATTTCTGCTGCTCTGAAGACACAAGCAGCAGAAGGAAGAGAATTGCTTTACCATCTGGATCCAGTGCACCCATATTAACTAGCACAAATAAGCAGGTATTGCTAGAGGCGATGGTGGTGAGGATAGAAATGCAAGTTTGTCTCTAGTACGGAACCCTGGAGTGAGAAATAGGGTCTGATTTTTCTGTTCCACCAAAATCCATAGAAGCTTCCTTCCAGCCCATGGGCCATCTGCTTGTCCCTCCTGGGCCATCTGTTCACAGTGAGCATAACTCACAGGACACAATGTTCATTGCGACCGGCAGATTGAAGCATGCCAGGAGATGCAAGAAAGCAACAAGCAGGCTATAAATGCAGAGTGTCTATTTCCAGTGTGTGAAGCATGCGTGATTCCCTTGCTTTCCCGTACACTACAATGGAAGGCATTCAGAGGCATGGCACAAAAATAGAATAGCAAAATCTGTCTCTTGAAGCCATCCTTACTCCAGCTAAATGCTCATTGGATAGCACAAGCAGAGGCATTTGTACAACTTGTATGAATGGAAGCTATCCTAGAAATACGCAAAAAATACCAATGAACCATTAACAGTTCCTCAGTCAGGCACATTATTTACTTACTTACTTACTTACTTACTTACTTACTTTGTTGTGTGTGAGTACTAGGGATGTGCAAACCTACCCCCATCCAGGTTCTCCAGACACCTGCCCAGCCCTTGCCCCCACTCGCTGGTCGCTGGACTGCACTCGAGCCCCTCCTGTGCTCAGCAAATGGCCCACACTCACCCCAGTTGCCTTGTCGAGCTCCGCAGTTGCAATTTTTTGAAAAATAAAATGGCAATCGCAAAAATGCGCATATTTGCCTATGAGAAAATGGGCATTTTATGAATACACATATTTGCATATGCGCAAAAATGCGCATTTGTGAAAATGCACCTATTTGTGTATGCGTGAATTTGTGCATTTGTGAAAATGCACATTTTTGAGCATAGGTAACTATAGATATTTTTGCCGCCACCATTTTATTTTTTGAAATATGGCAACCGTGGAGCTCAATGAGGCTGCTGGAGTGAGTGCCGGTCGCTCAGCAAGTGCAGGCAGGGGGCGAGTGGAGACAGGGGTCAGCGAGTGGTGCTCGGGGGTACAGGCAGGGGGGCTCTGCCAGATTCCCAGAGGGAATCAGGAGCCCGTGCCATCCCTAGTGTAGAGTACTCAGTCCCATGCGATGCTAAGGATTTACTCCATAACTGGCTACAAATCTGATCCCAACCTTCTAGGAGTGTACTAAGTGCATAGCACCCAGACTTCCATTTTGGAGAGGCTAAAAACTTGAAATTTTATTTTTTATGCTAAAGGGCCATCAGATTCCAGTGTTAAATTTATTTATTTATTTGTTTATTTATTTATTTATACACTGCCCAATAGCCAAAGCTCTTTAAAAGAATGAATAAAAGTGTATCCCCCAATTGTTCCAACTGAGCCAGGACCACATATGTGCATTTCCCTATGCATCCGTGTCTCCCAGCTGTAAAATGGGACCAAATTTACTATTTACACTCTAAATAGTGTAAATGCAACATAGTGCAGACATGTTCATTATGTGTATTTGATTTGCTGTGTAAATGCCCCAGTGCATTGGATCAATGCTTTTTTCACTGGGAGCCATCCGCTGACCTTCCGTGTGGAAGTGCCAGGATTCACCGGCTCCTGAAGACTCCTGAAGGGGCGACAGCTGCAGGAAACATGGCGGGGGACGGCTCATCAGTCTGGCTTGTTGCAGTTTATCAAGCAGGATGGAGCCAAGACAGAGTTGAAAAGAAGAAGGGAGGCAGAGCTGGGGGTGGGTGGAGAGACAGGAGGAGGAAGGAAAGGCCGAGCCAGGAATGACTGGGGGGCGGGGGCTGGACAGACAGGCAAATGATAACATGACTGCTTAGTAAAGAGAAAGATGAATGGAGAGGCAAGTGAAGGGGAGGAGGGGAAGGGACCTCTGGGGAAGAGAAACCGCTACTGGAAGGTGGCATCAGCCAGTAGGGCCTGGCAGACAAGAGCAGGTCTGGCTGCTTTCTGGTAACAGAGGAAGAGAGGCTTGCTCTGACCACCTCTGATGGCTACTTCCCTCATCCCCAGAGATCCTATGCAGAACTATTTATACTAGATACCTATAAAAACAGTATCAAAGAGCTGTTGCCTTCATAACTGCTTATGGCCTTCCTGGAGGCATCTAGTTATTGCCTCCAGGAATATTGCTTGGCCCGGTGGATTCTCCAGTATGGGGCTCCACAGGGGTGAATTCTTCCCCCATGCTATTTAACATCTACATGAAACCACTGAGTGCAGCAGTTAGCTGGAGTTGCGGGAGGGGTATCACCAGTATGCTGATTATTCTATTTCTCCTTTTCATCTTCTTCAGGTGAGGCTGTGGATGTGCTAAATCAGTGCCTGGCTGTGACAATGGACTGGATGAGGGCTAATAAACTGAAACTCAATCCAGACAAGACTGAGATGCTGTTGGTGGGTGGTTCTTTTGACTGGATGGAGGGTGCTCAATCCTGTTCTGGATGGGGTTGCACTCAGGTTCGTAGCTTGGGGGTTCTCCTTGAGCCATCTTTGTCACTTGAGGCTCAGCTGGCCTCAGTGGCACGGAGTGCCTTCTACCAATTTTGATTGGTGGCCCAGCTATGCCCCTACCTGGACAGGGATAACCTGGCTTCAGTTGTCTATGCTCTGATAATCTCCAAGTTAGATTATTGCAATGCACTCTATGTGGGACTGCCTTTGAAGATGGTTCAGAAACTGCAGCTCATGCAAAATGGGGCAGCCAGATTGCTAACGGGGACCAGAAGGTCCGAACATATAAGACCGACTACGGCGCGCTTGCACTGGCTGCCTGTATGTTTCCAAGCCCAATACAAGGTGTTGGTTTTAACCTATAAAGCCTTACATGGCTTGGGACCACAATACCTGACGGAGTGCCTCTCCCAACACAAACCTACCTGTATACTATGCTCAACATCTAAGGCCCTCCTCCGGCTGCCTACAGCAAGGGAAGCTCGGAAGACAGCAACAAAGGAGAGGGCCTTTTCGGTGGTGGACACCAAATTATGGAATGATCTCTCCAATGAGGCCTGCCTGGCACCAACATTGTTATCTTTTCGGCGCCAGGTTAAGACCTTTCTCTTCTCCCAGGCATTCAGCAGCATATGATAAGTTTTAATTAATCCTGGAATGTCTTATGTTTATGGCTGTTTGCTTTTGAGATGGTTGTTTGAAGTTGCTTTAGATATATGTTTCTTTTGTGTATATTGCCTGTTCATGTATTTTTTTAATGTAAATAGTTTTCAATCTCTATATATTGTATTTTTAATGTTTTTGATCTTTGCAAACTGCTCAGAGAGCTCCGGCTATTGGACAGTATAGAAACGTAAATAAATAAATAAATAGTTGACTACTGTAAGGTGTAGGATGCTATACATGGTGGATCTTGATGTCTTGCTTGAGTACTACCATTGGACTCAGAGTCAGGAATGTGTGTGGATGGTGCAGCCCCTGCAAGGCACCAAAGGGAGCTTATGGGTGTCCAGTATGGAACCAGGCTCTGGACTCAATGGACATTTCACCAGGTGGTAAAGCCTGGGGGTATATTCTGGGGGTATATAAGGGAATGATTTCACAGATTTCTCTGGACAAACAAGGCTACCTCATTCAGGTAGAAGGGAGGGTAGCAATGCCACCTCCAGGTTTTTGAGGGCCCTTGGGCAAGACACCCTCAATGGGCCCCTTCTGCCAGTGAGGCTACCTTCTCACTACTGTTTTCACCAGCTGCTATTGTTCCTCATCCTCTCTTTCTCATCATCACCCCCACTTCCTTGCTTGGCAGGCAGAAAGCCAGTGAGCAAGTAGGCAGTGGCAACTCCTGCTCACCACTACCATTGCCTGGGCCAAAGTGAGAGGCAGGGGGGAAAGCAGGTTACAATGGTGAAGAGGAGGAACAAGTTCAGGGGGCTCTTGTCAGTGGGCCACTCCTGGGTGGGGCCCCTTGGCAGGTGCCCAACTATGCCTACCCATGATGCCAGCTCCAGAGGGTCAGGTTCTGGCCATGGATGCTACATGGATGCTACATCTGGGCTACATACCTGTCAAGAGCGCCTTGGCAGCCTCTCTCAGTAAATTCCAATAGCCAACTCAAGACACATGCAAAAGGATTTATTTTCAAAGCTTTAATCCTTTTACAACTTAATGACTCTTTCAGATGCTAATCACCAGCGACTAAAGCAAGGAACAGCAGAGTGGCCTAAGCTTCAAGTAGGCAGTTGATCCCCGTTTGAAAGAGAGTCACTTGAAGACCCAGAACTTATGGGCTAGGGAGAGATCCTCCCTCTTTCCCTTGGGTCCACAGGAGGCGGCCGTTGCTTGCATGCCAAATGGGCACTACGCCTCCTTTCCGCGCCCTCCATCGCTCGTCGCTCTTTGCATCTGCGTCGAGCATCTAAGAAGCCCCCCTCCTGCACTCCCTCACTACCAGGGTCACTATCTATCTCAGGAATGCTGGCAGGAGGAATCTCTGCCAGGTGCTGAGCCTGTGAGGGATGAGCTGGCTCCTCTCCCACAGATCGCTGTTCCTCCTCAGAATCCGAACTGCTCTGAGGCTCTCTGGGCTCAGTTTCCACCCTGACAATACCAGATCAGAGCAAGGAGAGTGCTAGGAAAGGATAATGAGGAATGGGCCAAATCCACCCCAGGTGATGCTTAGAATAGAGCAGAGTCCCAGGGTGGCAGAGCAGCAAGGACACATGCAAAAAAGAATGCACTAGTTGCCCAAACTCAAACTAGTTATTGATTTCAGAAAGAAGAGTACCAAGGCTCTGAGGCTGGACTCAGGGTGATGGTGTAGAACCTCTGCCGATGTACATAGTTACTTGACTGAGTTAAAGCTAGCTAGCTGAACATTACAAAAGTCATACATCTGAGAGGAAGGTGGAGAGAACAAAAGGAATCTTGGGGGTGGGGGGAGATGCCCATGTGGTACTCTGACCAGCTGATCTGTCTCAGGGTTGGAATGCTATAGGATTGGGCCATATTTCCCACCAAGGTTCTGTATTGCCCAGTTGCAAGGTACCCTTGTGGGTGGTCTGGCTGGGGTGGAGACTTGGAAGTCCAGTAGGCATTTGCACGTAGCTGTGGTTCCATGGGAGAAAATGCTTTTAATTTAATCAGTGGAGGACATACATCAGCAATTAGATCTTGGCCCTCTGCAGCCATCTGGGGCTCTCTTCTCATTCCTGGCAGGCTCCAAGCCTCTGTTCTGGCTGCCCTTCCAGAACAAAATGGATTCTTTAGCCAATGTGTCAGGGTGATGCTAATGAAAACACACACCACATGTGTACAGAAAGCCACCACTGCTGATCTTCTCTGTAACATGACTTCTCCAGGTTATAGGCCCAAGCCTTAGTTTCTCTTCTGCTTCGTAGTAAGCCATTAGTGCTTCAGTTATGCTCTATGTACTCTTTATATCATCCTGCACATTATAGCTGCAAGTCTAAATCTCTTTTAGGAAATAGCTTCTGAAATAACATGCATTTTCTCACAAGAGGAGGAGGAGGTAGCTACCCTCATCATAAGGCAGTGAGGAGCCTTCACAAAGTATCTTTCATTATCTTTCCCAAGTTCGTGTGGCCACAACGTGGGTGTTTCTGGTGCTGCTTCTACCTGTGCTGCTGTCTTCATTGCACAGATAAAAATTAAATCCCTTCAAGACATGCAAACTTTGGTGACGACCACAATGGTCTCCAGCAGTCATTAGATACAGCTGTGGATAGGGATGGGCGGATCACTTACCCCATTCCGGTTGGGAGGGGTCCATGGAGGGGGAGGCAATCCATCCCTCCCCCCGGAATTCTCCCTGGCCGGTTCTGCTCTGCGGCGAGTCCACGGAGCCGCCGGCTGGGTCTATCCGCAGCGGGTCCATCCGCTGCCGGTCTGTGGATGCAAATGACGTCGGGCATAGCAGACGCCATTTGCATCCCTGCTCTTTGCCGTGATAGGCTATGTAAACATTTACATAGCCTATCATGGCAAAGAGAAGGGACGTAAATGACATCCACTATGCCGGACACCATTTTCTTCCGCAGACTGGCAGCGAACAGCAGCAGATGGACCGGACTGGACCAGTGGCAGGTAGGATCCGTTCCGGGGCAACTTCACAGGGTGGCGGAGGTGGGTGGTCCATTCTGCCACAGACTCCGAGGGGCCGGATTCTTTAGAATCTGGCCTCATTGGAGTCCGTGGCGGAATTCTCTAACATCCCTAGCTGTGGGTCAATCCAGAAAAACAAGCAAGTGAGAAGAACTGGAGACCTTTTTAAGTATAATGTGAGGCAGGAACATTTCTGTCAATGGGCAACAGTTGAGAGAAAGATATGCCGAGCCAGGTCTGGACAGAGGGCCTCCTCACCATCTTTACTCTGTGCTGTATTTCTACATTACAATAATAATGTGCTTTATTACTTGGAAGCATCTGTGCCAGCTGGTGTACCAACATACTTCCCATGTTGATCTTTGGCTCAGTTCAGCACAGTCAGAAGTGAGAGCCAGGGTGGTGTAGTGGTTAGAATGTTGGACTGGGACTTAGAAGATCCAAGTTCTAGTCTCCACTCAGCCATGAAGCTCACTGGGTGACTTTGGGCCAGTCACTGTGTCTAAGCCTAACCTATCTCACAGGGTTGTTGTGAAGATAAAATGGAGAGAAGGCCCATGTAAGCCACCATGCGTTCCTTGCAAAAGGAAAAAAAGGCAGGAATATAAATGCAATAATAAATATCAGCCAGTGAGCACCCAGAACAATTCTGGTGGGCAGCACGCAATGACACTATGCTGTGAATACAGTGAGCACTGAGTGGAGGCTGCAAGGCCTTGGAGCAGATGTTTGCTTGTACATGGCTGGATCTTTCTTTCAGCAGTGATGGTTCAGCAACATTGACTGTTTGAGATGGGCAGCTGTACAATGCAGAAAGAGGCCAGGCAGTCCTTTATCCTTCCTGCCTATGCACATCCATTTGGAAGTACAGCTTAGCTGTGTTTATCAGAGAGCTGCCGTTGTACCAAGCTGGCTACATCCCAGACCCTTTCATAGGATAAGCATCTTCTTTGTGTGCCAGAAAATAGCAAGCAGCAAGCAATCCTTTGGCTCTTGGCATATTTACTCCAACAAGATCTACATTGTACTCTCCTTTGTTGCACTAACCTTGGCACTTGGATGATTTGATTGCAAGGGCAGAAAAGATGGTACTAGTGGGGGAAACCTAAAATCTTAGGCTGTCTTTGCACAGGTTCAATACCATCCTTCAGGCTTATAATCAGCTGTATGCAGTTTTCCTCATTACTCAGTGTACACTGTGGTTTAGTTGCACATAGGTTGTGCAATAATGTGCAACTCAGCTGCACAAGATCTGCAGACCACCACAATTCCTGTTCCTATTGTTGTGTCAGCATCTGCTTGGGTGCTGTTGGCCCTGAATCATCATATGCTAGATTCTTCCTGAAGTTGGATCTAGGTTTAGTCATACCTAGAGTAGAATTCATTGAAATCAATGGCATTTGAGTTACTCACGACTAACTTCAATCCCACTGATTTTAATGGGTCAACTCTAAGAATGACTAAATCTGGATCCAACTCCTGATCCAACCACCTCCTCCTGCATTAGCAGAGGTTGCCTTCTTGGTCTTGTATGTTCATCAGTTTTGACAACTGTCCTAGCCATGGGCCTATAACAAGGGTCAAAGAGAGCCCCCTGCCATGTATGTTTACTGATCTGCCAACACAATGGGTTCAGTCTTAATGTTCCTAGTGCAAAATATTGTGGTCCGTTGGAGCAGTATCAAGTGACAAGCTTGAGCATTCCTGCCTGCCTCTCCCCTTCCCTCTTCCTCTTATGTGCCTGGCTGCAGAGAAGACTTCCTGGGTTGTTAAACCACAGTTTCCACCATGGTCTCCAAGAAGCTGTTGTTATTACTTCCAAATGGCTACATACTATATTTGTTAGTGTTAAAAAAAAATTCTACACAGTAACCTTCAGGGGTTCAGTTTCTTGAAGGGGGGGCAAATAACCTAACTCAGGTAACAAATCAAGTATCTGACAGATCTGAGCCTTGGGGCCTAAAAAAAAAAATCTTGGATGCATTTTCCTGTTTTAGCCAACAGGTTACCTTGAATTTCTGTCAACCTAGTTCTGAGCAGATGAGTTTAGGAACCACATGCCTTAGTACTTTGAAATGACTGTTCCTCCTGTTATATTTTATCTCTAAGAGGATCTAAAGCTGCAGCAACCAAGTCTGCCTCTAAATCTGATCAAATCCTCACTTTCTCCTTGGTGAGGGAGAGAAATCTTTACGGCCACCGTTACTGCAGCTTCACCTCCTGACACAATATTATTTCATTGTAACCTGTCCAGTAAGCAAATGGCTTCTTTGGCCCTGGCATGGTCTATGCACGAAGCCTGCTGTATTGATTCTCACACTGCACTGGTGCATGTGGGGCAATTCCGGGAGATGAGGAATCGAACAGCACACAGTTGCTCCTCCACAGAACTATGGGAGGCAAAGGAGAATGCGAGCAGCATATTCGTAGGAGCCCAGAAGCACATTGGAAGGTCTTCATCTGAAGGGCGCAAAAAGCAGAGTGGCCACATGAACTGGAGCACTTGCTTCTGGATAAGAAACAATAGTGGTGGTGGTGGTAGTAGTAGCAGCAGCAGTATATTGATGGTAGTAGTAATAGTAGTAGTAGTATATTGATATTAGTAATAATAGCAATCAGTATCAATAGTATCAATAGTATCCGTATCAATCAGTATCAATAGTATCAGCAGCAGTATATTGATGGTAATAGTAATAGTAGTAGTAGCATATTGATATTAGTAATAGTAGCAATCAGTATCAATAGTATCAATAGTATACGTAGCAATCAGTATCAATAGTATCAGCAGCAGTATATTGATGGTAGTAGTAATAGTAGTGGTAGTAGTATATTGATATTAGTAATAGTACCAATCAGTATCAATAGTATCAATAGTATCCGTATCAATCAGTATCAATAGTATCAGCAGCAGTATATTGATGGTAGTAGTAATAGTAGTAGTAGTATATTGATATTAGTAATAGCAGCAGTCAGTATCAACAGTATCAACAGTATCCGTATCGATCAGTATCAATAGTATCAGCAGCAGTATATTGATGGTAGTAGTAATAGTAGTAGTACATTGATATTAGCAGAAGATGCAGTAGTACTTTAGCTGGGCTTGGTAGGCAACTATTGTTTCTGGAAGCCAAAAAGGCTTGGCTTCCTTAATTCTTGCTCCACAGAGGTAAAGTCCGTGTATAACTTCTGTTCCCACCATCCAACAAGAAGGTTTTGCAGAAAAGGAGTAGCTGTGTGTGTGTGTGTGTGTGTGTGTGTAGGTAGCCTCTCCTCTCCTCGTCTCCTCTGACTCATCATGCCGCTAATGTTAGGTACCAGCACAAGATGTAGCCTGGCATCCTTTTAAAAGAGGCGCTCCAACTCCCTGTGTTGTTGTTTTCTTTACATTGCTCATCCTGTATGGCAAAGTATAATGGGGACTTTCCCTGTTGATCACCAGAATTCAATTTCTGGTCACCACTGGTAAACTGGTCGTCGTATTTGTGAACCCTTGATCATTGGTATTTACACTACATTTTCCTAACTGCTCAAAGCACGTGACATACATTATCTTTATAACCATTACAATAGTCCTGCAAAGTAGGTCAACATTATTATTTCCATATCACAGACAGGAGCCGACCTCAATAGGGGCAAAAAGGGAGGAGGCGGATTGTGTGTGGTTCAAGAGAAGCTTTGGATCTGTAGAATCAAAACCTTCCCAGTCCCTAGACACACCCCAGATACATGCGGAAATGTACACCAGCTCTGAAGCTGGCTGGCATGCATTATTTCCCTCCTATTGGTTCCAATGGGAGGGAAATATCAAAAGAAAAGAAAAGAAAAGAGGGGGAGGGGGGAGAGGGAGGAAGGGAAGAAGATGATGACTGCTCTTCCCTCGCTCCTGCTCTGCTGGTGTGTGAGCCCAGCAGGATTTTGGATAAGGCTTTTCCTCTGCCCTCAGTTCTTCCTGCCCCCACTGTTAGGTTTGCTCTTTAATATTCCCATTTGATAGATGGGAATATTAATATTGTGATGCTTAAACAGAAGCAAGCTCAACTGAAAATCATTTATTTGAATCAACATCTATTTTTAAAAGGTACATAAGAACAAGTTGTAAGATCAAAAGAAGAGAATGCAACTAGGGATGGACAGATCCGTAAGTCAGTCTCACTAGAATTGTCTATTTTGAGATTAAGCTCATTGACAGCCAGTGAGGTGTAGTGGTTAGAGTGTTGGAGTGGGACTCAGGAGATCCGAGTTCTAGTCCCCACTCGGCCATGAAGCTCACTGAGTGACTTTGGGGCAGTCATTGACTCTCAGCCTAGCCTACCTCACAGACTTGTTGTAAGGATAAAATGGAGAGGAGAAGGACCATGTGAGCTGCCTTGGGTTCCTTGCAAGAGGAAAGAACGTGGGATATAAATGGAATAATATAATATAATATAAAATAAATAAATAAATAAATAAATAAATAAATTCCATCCCATTTCCACACAAGCTTGCAGGTTTTTAAAAGAGAAATTTGTACAGAAATTCATATGCATTTTTGTAATGTACACAATAATGTATGCATTTTTAAACATATGCATTTTAAGTGTATGCATTTTTTGATGCGTGCACCCATTGACTAAAATATGTTGTGCACATTTTGGAAATGTGCTCATTTTCTTAATGCATTTTTCAAACATGAGCATAATAATAAAAACGTTATTTTTGTTTTCCGGAATGCATCACAAGCTGGGAAATGTATGGAATTCTGACTGCAAATTGAGGTTGGTTCTGGGAGGTGCAAATCGTGTAAATTCATTAAGTACGCAATCCTACGCATGTTTAGAGAGAAAAAAGGTCTACAACTCCTGGCTGGCTGGGGGGAATGCTGGGAGTTGTAGACCTTTTTTCTCTCTAAACATGCGTAGGACTGCGCACCAAAAATCAAAACAAAACCCTCAACCGAGCAAACTTCTCACACATCCCTAACGCAATTGGCACTTGGTGAGGAACTGTATCCCATGGACATCTTGGAAAAGAACCAGTGCCTCTTAAATTCTACTTTCAGGCTCATTCCAGGGGGTCTCGGCATTTTCTATATTTTTCTCTACCTTCTTTATTGGGTTTGTTGAAAGGAAAGACATTTCATTAATATTTGTAAAGTGCTTTGAAGATTAAAAGTGCCAAATAGGATTATTCATACAGGGCTTGTTTCATTTGCTTCAGTAACAGTGACTCCAGGGAAAGAAGACTCTCAGCATACATGAGCCTTCCATTTGCTTCAGCCTGTATAATATTTATCAACCCTTGCAAGCTCTGAGGAGCGCAAAACAAAATTAGATCAAAATGCCTTGTATTCTGGGACAGATGAAGACTGAGATAAAACTTAGCTCTAGTAATGAGGATCCCACTGCCCCTCTAGAGTGCCAGAGCTGCAGTAGACACCAGGTTAGGTCACGTTCCCCTAACATCCTGCTAAATGGCATCCTACATGTGCAACTTGGATGTGTCTCATAGAGTTAGCAGCACATGACATGGTGCCCCTGTTGTGTCTTGGTGGGTGATGCTCCATCACTGACTCAGCCATGCTGTTTACACTTCCAGCTTTATAGTGTTGCGAGAGGAGTAAATCCAAGTGATTTATTGTCTAAACACCTGGTGACAGCCAAACACTCTCCTGAGCTGGCACAGCCAGGCTGAAGCATTTTGTCTCACCTCCTATCACTCATCAAAAGCCTCCAATGCATCTTCACTCCTGTGCAGGCAGGATGGAGAAGGTGTTGATGGTGCCACGAAAAGGACTTCAACAGGAATTGTTTCGCAACAGAAAGTTAGTGTCCTGCCTTGGCATTCTTCCACAGAGCTCAGAGTCATGTTCATGGGGCACTCTCACTTTATTCTCACAACAACGCTGTGAGGTAGGTTAGCCTTAGAAAGAGTGACTGACCCAGTGAGCTTCTTGGCTGTGTGGAAATTTAAACCCAAGTCTCCCCATTCCAAACACTACACCATACACTGGTTCTCTTAACTCGCATATTGCAGTTTGTGGGTTCTACAGCATTGGAACTTTCAGTGCTTTCTACCAGCTAAGGCTTTCCAGGCCTTCCTTGATAATTTTTTTTAAGTACAGATTAAAACTCAATTCCTTCTATACTCTGAGGAAACTACACTGAACATGCAGAATGATGGGCATGCGGAAGCATTCTTAGAAAGTAGGTAAGTATTGCCAGGCGTGTATGCCTCGTGCTATTAAGATGAAATAGTAGTGTCATGAGTGACAAGGAGAGAAGGACAATAGCTCAGAGGGAGAGCAGATGCTATGGATGCAGAATGCCTTAGGTAAAAATCTCCAGTTTAAAAGACCAGGTAAAGTCCCTGACCTGAAACCCTAGATAGCCACCATCAGTCAGAGTACACAGTACGTGGTGTAAAGAAGGGCAACCAAAATACTCAAGGGGCTGGAGCAACTTCCAGTGTGCAGATGGTGTGAAAAAGGCAAATTGCATGTTGGGAAAGGAATCAAAAATAAAACTGCCAATACTGTAATGCCTTTATACAAACCTATGGTATGACCACACTTGGAATACTGTGTACAGTTCTGGCCATCACACCTAAAAGAAGGGATATCTTAGAGCTGGAAAGGGTGCAGAAGAAGTCCAACCAAAATGATCAAGGGAGTGGAGGAACTCACTTACGAGGAAAGATTGTAATTGTTGGAGCTCTTTAGCTTAGGGAAAAAAGGCAATTCAATGGGAGCGGGAGTATGATAAAGATACATAAAATAATGCATGGTGTGGATGAAATGTATAGGGAGAAAAAGACTCCCTCTCTCATACTACTAGAACCCAGGGTCATCCAATGAAGCTGAATGGTGGGAGATTCAGGACAGACAAAAGGAAGTATTTCTTCACATGGTGCATGGTTAACCTGTGGAATTCTCTACCATAAGATATAGAGATGATCACCAACTTCGGTGGCTTTAAAAGGAGATTAAACAAATTCATAGAGGATAAGGCTATCATATGCTCCTAGCCATGATGACTACATATATTACCCACAGTACCAGAGAGAGCATACCTCTCAATGCCTTTTGCTGGGGAACAGAAATGGGAGAGTGTTATTGTGCTCATGCCCCGTTCGTGGGCTTCCAGCTGGCCAATGTGAGAACAGAATGCTGAACTTATAAGCCTTTGGTCTGATCCAGCACAACTCTTACGATGTACTTAGTTGGGCCAGTGGCTTGGCCCTATGAAAGGAAGTTTCAAAGGTATATAAGATTCAAGGTTTTTTTAGGGAAAGTGTCTTTGCTTCCAACATTGGTAAAAATAGAAACTTCATTAGAGTCTAAAATGCACATTCATATCTAAATGGTCCTCAAGTTATTGAGACATTGCCTGGATTTAATTTTCTGCAGCTAGACCCATCTCTGCTTTATATCTCTGCTTTCAGAAATCTAACTGGCCCCATCAGTGGATATTATTTTTAATAGTTAGTCCACTTCAGCTCTGTTATCATCCCCCTGCAGCATGATGTCATGACCAAACATCCTTCTGTTGTTGCTGCATTGTAATGCTCCTTCCTTAGACAATAATGTCATTATGAGACTGACATATTTCCAAGTACTTCCATATTTTAAAACCCCACTTCATAAGAGCATGGATGGACCTCTAAAAAGGAAGTAGCCATCATGCAACTATGAGCCAGTCCTACCATTAGGCAAAGTGAAGTGGCCTGATGCTGGGAGGTGGCAGCAAGGTGTTGGAGGAGAGAGCCATGTGCCACATGGCCTGCTCTCCACACACACACACACACACACACACACACACCAGCAAGCCTGCTGGATTCAGTTACAGTGGAGGACACTGCCCCATCACCAGCATTGTAGAAAGATTCAACTGCCGGCCCAGTCAGCTTTTGTACATGGAATGGGAGGGGGCACTATCGTGTCCTGCACCTCAGGCAGCAAAGTGCATTGCACTGGCCCTGCCAGACACCTAACTCATTATTCCACCATCTAGACCATTCTCTGAGTATCGTGTTGCTTGTTGGATTGCATCTGGGAAAAGTGAGCTGGCAGTTAACTAGTCGAATGGTTTTTCATTCTGATTCAATGTAATCAGGACAATCATATTTATATGGTTTCTCCTGTATAGTTCTAGAATGAATGTTTCTGTATTTCTTAACATATGTGTGTGGGGAGGCTAGGCTTCTTTGAGCCCACGATTATAATACTTGTTCATCTGCCCCTGCAGACACAAATTCCATCAATTCATATCACACCACACACAACTCACCACCTATATCCCTTAGTCATGGCCATGTAACCATATGCTCAACACCAGATCAGCTCATCTCACTCATGCTGGAGACACACACGCACACACACACACACACACGCACACACACACACTGCCCCCTTCCTATTCTCCTTATAAACTCTGGGTGTCAAGGAGACAGCAACCAAACTCTACCATATTTGCATATGGTCAGATTATGGTTTCTGTAACCTTTTAGTTACTGAAGGAAATGAAAAAGTTCTGTTTGCAATGCATATATGCAAAATAATTTTGCTTTAATTTTGCTTTAATTTTTGCTTTAACAATCAGTTTAAAAATCTGGATCTGAAACCATATAACAACCAGTCACATTTGAAGAAACTTTATTTGTATCCACCCTTTGTTCAGTCTTTCTTTTTCACTCATGGCTAGATATTAATTTCTCCTTCAGCTAGCTGACTTGTGGCTGACATTTCTCTTGCGCATCAGACATAAGAAGTCCTTTTTCTGGTAAGTGTGCTGGATGGCACAGTGAAGGATATGGAAATGGTAATGTTTCCTCCTTGTGTTCAGCCACTGGCTGAACGTGCATACTGAACTCATGAATGAGACACAGGACTAAGTGGTGCTGCACATGTGTGGAGGGGTGCTATCTGTGGTGCTTCCATGTTGATCTACTCCAATGGTAAGCAAAGTACAAGCCATAACCAATCAGAGAAGGATGTGTCAAGGTGCATGTTGTCATGATGCACGTGGTGGAAAAGAGCACCATATTATGCATGACACATTCCCAAGATGCACTTCATTGACGTGCATGCACAAAAGTTTGAAGATACTTCAAAATCTCATAATAACAGAGAACTTCCATCTGAGTTTATAATGTTGGATTTGTAACTTAGTGAGCAAATTACTAATTATTACAAATTACCAATGAAAACTTCTGCTTGTGAGTCAGTGCAAAGAATGGATGAGTATTTCTTGAAACTCAGTTTGTTTGCCTTCTTCACACATTTCATTCCTGCCTGTGGATCAAAAAAGAAAGCTCTGTCTGCACTAAAATGAAGTAAAGTGCTCTGGAGAGAAAAACAACAGGGAAGGCAATGGCCTATGACAATCACTTTTCTGACATCCCTAATATGTAGCCCTTTCTATGCTGCCTTCCAGCCAGAGATCCTGAACCCACTAAACATTCCCTGGAGAATCTTTTGTGGTATCCCAGCCGAAGGGCTTCTTCACACTGAACTTTTATCCTGCTATTGAGATTGGTTACTCATGGAAGTTTGCGGGTCCTTTAGATGATGTCATCAACCTCCAGGGCGTCTCCCACATGACCTTTATTCTATTTTATTAAAATATCAGAGATAATGAGCCATCAAATTACCACACTTGAGTTCCTCTTGAGTTCCCTCCATGAAAAGAGGAAAATCCGCAATAAGAGGAGCTAGACCACAGCACCATTTAGTGGCTGTATAATGAAACATGTGGAAGGCTCACATAGGGGGGGAAAGGAGGGAGAAGGGGGGAAGGAAGCACATGTAAAGGGAGTCCATCATGATCTTGCATTTAAAACGGAAGCGGAAAGCCCCATTTTAAATGTGGGATTTTAGGCTGGTGTAGAGATGCTCTTCGAATGGCTTCAGATAAATTTGAGGTTCTTCAGAGAAAAGCAACCATAAATTATGGAAGGGCTACGAGGACTGATTTATGAAGAAAGGAATATTATATATACAGCTTGGCAGGGGTCCAGAACTTTAAATGTAGTGCCTCTCGTCTATTCAATCATGATTAATAGCAATTAATAATTTAAATAATAATTAAAAGACTATGAAGGGGGAGCAGGACAATTGCTTAGAAAAAATACATTCCACAGAGGATGCTTAAGCGGGGTGTTAATGTGAATGGAAAAACATCAAGACCATCCTGACCTTATCAGGGAAGGTTTCCTAATTGAGCTATGTATTTAAGATTAGGTTTTGTGTGTGTACACAGCGTGTGAAATCCAGCCGGCCTGAGTTGCAAGACAGCATGGACTTCTGGTGGGGATGCATATAAGCATAAGACTCCAGAGCGTTTCAAGCCTGCACATCATTCATTTGAATGGACTCCAGTTGACCCAGGCTATTTCCAGGTGAGTCAGAGATAATAAAACAGGAGTAATGTCCTTCCCTGCAGCTGACCCAAAAATAATCTTAGCTAGTTTTATTCCTCCCAGGCTGAACTCCTGTACATATATACTTTGGAATAAGTCTCACTAAACTCAGTGGCTCTTCCTTCCAAGTAAACATGCATAGGACTGGGGTATAAGGCTGCAATTCTATGCAGACCTTTTAGGGAGTAATACCCACTGAAATCAGTGGGGCTTACTTGAATAAGCATGCTTAGGATTGTATTGAGTAAATATACTTAACTTAGAATCATGGAATTGTTTTACAAGAACTACAACACTGCAGGAAGAAATACATTACCTCATTCATTATCTCACAGTTGGGGAACCTATGGACCTCCAGATGCTCCTGGACTACAATTCCCATCATCCTTGATCACTGGTCATGCTGGCTTTTGCTGATAGGACTTGGAGTCCAACAACATGGGGGGGCACAGGTTTCCCACCTCTGACTACGCAATGGGATTCTCTAATTCAGTTCTCTAATGGACTCTCTAATTCAGTTCCAACCTTAAAACTAGTTATTCTAAACCAGAGTTCCCAACCTGGATGTTTTGAACTTCAACTCCCATCAGCTCCAGTCAGCCTGGCCAATGGTCAGGAATCATGGTAGTTATAGTCCAAAGCATCTGGAGGATACCAGGTTAGGGAAGGCTGTTCTAAACCTAAAGCATGGACCCAAATCCTTCCTCAGCTGCGAAGTTTACTGTCTTGTCTCACTGTTCAAACAAAAAAATGCTTCCTCCATAGACATTTTGTACAGTTTGTTACCACACCAGGAATAGCATTATGTGTTCAGGCCTCATTGTCAGAAGGCTGAGTTATTAACAATGCCTTATGAAGATGCAAGAGACATAAATAAACCCCATAGATGGAAGCAGTTATCAGCTGAAAAGGAAAGAATGGGAATAACTAAAGTAAACCTGGAGCAGATAAAGCAATCATCACGTTGAACAAAAGAAATGAAAAAAAAAATAGGATTCATGGGGATGAGAAAGCAACGGTGCTATATGGCATAGCATAATAGAACACAGATGCTAACTTTTTGATAATGATCTGCTGTGAAGTACTGAGCAATTGAATTTGCTTGGTTTAATTTAAATTTGTATATAAAGGTTTCCATTAATTACCTTTGAAGAAGGGGATCCACATTTATCAAAATAAACCTGAACTGATGCCCAACCTGCCCCCTTTTTCCATTCCATGACTTGAAGAGGCAGCATTGACCTCATCCTTCTGGGTCTGGTTCTAATCAAGTCTTGGCATTGCATCATGCTGGAAATTAGAGAGTTGGCCAGCCTTCCGTCAAGGTACAGGCTCATGAATAAGCCTTTGAGGATTCAACCTTTATGGAAACAGACATACCAAGACACAAGATGAGCAGAGACACCAGGCCAGGCACCTGGTCCAGGAGGACAAAAGGCTTATTGGGAGATTCTCAATGGAGAAATTGAAAGATGCAAAATACTGTTAATAAGTAAGCATATCTAGGGCGTTCCATCTGTTAGGGTTATATGTTGCTCTATGCAGCATGCTTCCAAAACTGGAAGTCTCAAATGTTTCTTCTCTTTTCAACACAGACATATTGGCCTCCTCCCTTCTCATAGATTCCCATGTCACAGAGGATAGCATGCACCAGGCCTGCCTTCCCCAACCCAGTGCCTTCCAGATGGTTTGGACTTCAACTCCCATCATCCCCAGCCAGCATGTCCAATGGTCAGGAATGCTGAGAGTTGTAGTCCAAAACATCTGGAGGGCATCAGGTGAGGGAAGGTTGTACTAAGTCAAAACTTGTGTGTTCACTACAGTTCAGCATTATATGATAACAGCATTGTTATCAGATTATGAGCTTCGGTTTTTTCTTTTCACATGAAAATCTGTGCATATTTTCATGTGTATTTTCCCAAATGTATGCATCAATTGTGCACATCTTTGAAATGTACACATTCTTCTCCCATTGATTAAAGTGTATTTGTGTGCATTTTTCAAATGTAACCATTTTCCCCTGAATCACATTGCAAGCTCGGAAATGTATGGATTTCGACCACAGATTGCATCCAAGTCCATGTTCGGTCCAGAAGGTGCAAACTAGGTAAATTCTGATCAAAAATGAACTGAAACAAATTTCTCATACATACCTAACCCCAAACCAACTTCTCCAGCCTGGCTGGAGGGAAACCAAGAGTTGCAACATTCACAAGTTCCCATCTACAGGAAAGGGCTTCAGCCCTGGGAAAGGTATATCGCTCTTGAAGGTTCTTAGTAAAAACTGTAGCTTCCCCCACTCCCCTCTCTGTATGCTTCAAGCCTCAGGGAGACTCCTTCCCGCAGTCTCAAAAACTACAGTGAGGGGATGCTGAAATAGCCAGAACGTGATCCCCCATCTCTTTAGCATAGGCTCCCTTCAACCCGCTCCTTCTGCCCTGCTCCAAATCTCTCTCCAGTCCTACACTCTACACCCCTATGGCTCCCACGACCACTAGGTACACCTATTTAACCAAATCCTTCCTCTTTAATCTGTTGGAAGCTTATAAGGCACTGTAACTGAGCTTATTTTAAGGCAAATGGCTGTACGAACCTGCCGTAAGGTTTTTTCTTACAAACGAGCAGTATAGATAGCATAAGATAAGTATAAGGCAGGATAGCTAAGAGAACTAAAAATTGCTAGGCCTGGTAAAAGATTGGTTCTGTGGGCCCAGTTTGAGCTGGAGTGAATTTTGAGCAATGCTCATTTGGATAGCAGAGTCATCTTTTGACTTTGAAAAAGAGAGAGGCTTATGGGGGAAAGTGTACCTTTTTATAGGTTTAAGCGGTTAATGTGCCTTCGGAGATATGTTGCAGGGACAGGATGCTTAAGGAGAACTTAAGGACTTGTCGAGTTTCTCTGGAATTAGAGAAGATGTCAGTAATGACATTTTCAGAAGGGCAGCACTTAGATTTAGAGTAAGGGGCTTAAATGAAGCTAGACCACCTTATAATAACCAGTCAATAGGCTTATGCGCTCATTTCACATGCCAGCAAGGTGATGCTCAAAATCCTACAAGCTAGGCTTCAGCAGTATGCGAACCGAGAACTACCGGAAGTACAAGCTGGGTTTAGAAGAGGCAGAGGAACTAGAGATCAAATCGCCAACATTCGCTGCATCATGGAGAAAGCAAGAGAATTCCAGAAAAATGTCTATTTCTGCTTCATTGACTACGCTAAAGCCTTTGATTGTGTGGATCACAACAAACTGTGGCAAATTCTTAAAGTGATGGGAGTACCAGACCACCTTACCTGCCTCCTGAGAAACCTGTACGAGGGTCAAGAAGCAACAGTAAGAACTGGACATGGAACAACCGATTGGTTCAAAATTGGGAAAGGAGTACGACAAGGCTGCATATTGTCACCCTGCTTATTTAACTTATATGCAGAGTACATCATGAGAAATGCCGGGTTGGATGAATCAGAGGTCGGAATTAAGATTGCTGGGAGAATTATCAACAACCTCCGATATGCAGACGATACCACCCTAATGGCAGAAAGCGAAGAGGATCTCAAGAGCCTCTTGTTGAGGGTGAAAGAGGAGAGTGCAAAAGCTGGTTTGAAACTCAACATTAAAAAAACTAAGATCATGGCATCTGGCCCCATCACTTCCTGGCATATAGAAGGGGAAGAAATGGAAGCAGTGACAGATTTTACTTTCTTGGGCTCCAAGATCACCGCAGACGGTGACTGTAGCCATGAAATTAAAAGACGCTTGCTCCTTGGGAGGAAAGCTATGGCAAACCTAGACAGCATAGTAAAAAGCAGAGACATCACCTTGCCGACAAAGGTCCGTCTAATCAAAGCTATGTTTTTCCCAGTAGTAATGTATGGCTGTGAGAGCTGGACTATAAGGAAGGCTGAGCGCCGAAGAATTGATGCTTTCGAACTGTGGTGCTGGAGAAGACTCTTACGAGTCCCCTGGACTGCAAGGAGGTCAAATCAGTCCATCCTAAAGGAAATCAACCCTGAGTGCTCATTGGAAGGACGGATACTGAAGCTGAAGCTGAAATATTTTGGCCACCTAATGCGAAGAGAAAACTCTCTGGAAAAGACCCTGATGCTGGGAAAGACTGAAGGCAAAAGGAGAAGGGGACGGCAGAGGATGACATAGCTAGATAGCATCACCGATGCAATGAATATGAACTTGAGCACGCTCCAGGAGAGAGCGCAGGACAGGAAGGCCTGGCGTGCTATGGTCCATGGGGTCACGAAGAGTCGGACACGACTGAACGACTGAACAACAACAACAAGGCTTATAGCATAAGGGTTGGCATAGGATTTATGGATACAAAAGGAAATTTTACCTGATGGGCAAGGTAAATGCCTTCTATCTTGGCTCTACAAGAATGTCTTCTTTTTGGTGACAGAGGTGACAGGGCCTCTGTCAGCAGATTTCTTGTAAGCAGTGGAGGCTGGTGGCTCCAATTTCGGCGGGGCTATAATTCCATTCTGAGTTTCAGTCAGAACCATCCAGAACTCTAGTGGTGCTATCCAAGCTACTGAACCAATTTGGAGCCCAAGGTTCAGCACCTTGGGTAGCTCCTTTAGAGTTCTGGATTATTCTGACTGAAACCCAGAATGGACACACAGCCCCATCTAAATCAGAGCCACCAGCCTTCACTGGTTATAAGCCTAACTCTTTTCTTGTCTATTTCTGTGTTAAGCCTGAATGGTGTATGTGAATGAATCTTCATAATAAAAGTACTTATTTCACTCTAACTGGTTCTATGTGTAAGTTGTGTGTGTGTGTGTGTTTATAATAGGCCTACATAAGAAACTCAGTGCTTTATTGTGTTGAGACATGCATATCTCCTAACCCAAGTTATATTCTAAAAGTCAAGGAGGAAAACCCTATTCTCAAACCCAATTTCTTTCAAATCTACCATTCCAGCCTACTCTCCCCTAGCAACACAAGCAGTTCACTCATGTCAGCAGCCTCTGTTTTAGGACTGGAGCCCAGCTTCACTGAGAATGCAGCTAATTTCCCCATCAAGGCATCCCTCTCGGTGAAGGCTGGAGCATCACCAATTGGTGTAATTGTTAACAAATCCATTTTCTCAGCTAATTCTCCCAAAATCACCTTGTGCATTTGAATCCCTGTAAACCACAATAACTGTGCCGTTGTGGAGTTACCATTTTCAACAGTGCCTGAGCGTGGATTTCTTTGCGTGGGAATGCCTTCTAAACCACAGATGCTCTATTTGACAATGTCTAAAAATCCCTTATAAATGGGTGTGTGGGTCTCGTCAGAATGTGTGCGAGTTTGTACATGGGTTTAACAAGAGCAGATTATGTAACAGTTCTCTGAAAAACAACTTCGAGTGCAAATCTATGGCCACTAGACAGTGGCTAAATGGCCATAGGATTGTTTGGTTTTCAGGAACTGACCTCAGAGCCCGCGTTTCTGAGGTCGGTTCCCGGAAAACTGCCTCCCCGGCACCTCATAGGTAGTGTGGATTGTCCCTGGGCCCCATGCTCAGGGCAAAAGGGGGCATTCCTGGGGGCGGGGAGGGGTGGGGAGTGCAGAAGTGCTGGTATGACACTTCCTGTGTGTTGTCTGGCCTCCCCCCCAGCCCAGTCCAAAGTTCTGCGGCTAGACAGCAAAAATTGGCCATCTAGCCACAAATGCAGGGCAGCCGGGGTGTGGAGGAGAAGATCCCCTCTGCACTCTGCCCACCCTGCATTGGATAGGCGGTCGCCTCCAAGTTCGGAGGCAGCCGCCTATCCCGATAGGATTGCTCCCTTAGAGTCTAGACTGGAATCCTATGCATGTATACTCAGATGTAAGCTCCATTGAGTTCAATGGGACTTAGTCCCAGGTAAGTGGGTATACAATTGCCACCTTAGTGTTGCCAAGTGCTATATATAGCTGCCAGTTTTGCTTTTGAATCTTCTGAAGTCCTCAGAGCTCTTTGGGGCAGCATGCCATCATTGTGTTTAATATAGAGATATAATATTAGTCCCAATCCATGTACCACACACACACTCATACCAGGATCTTCAGCTGATATCCTCAGACTGCCTTGAGTCTGAAGATCAAAGTCACATGACCTTCAGCTGTAAGAGAAAATGCATGAGGTAAGCAACAGGTGGCAACGGTCAGCAACAGGCAACATAAAGCTAGTTTATACATTGAATAGAACCATTACACCAATGTATAAAAACTAGATCTTTCCATGGATATTATCCAGGCCAAATCAAATGGAGACACCATGATTAGAGATGAGAGAAGCATGGAGGGCATACCTTTTATCAAAGTGATGATGTCACAAAAAGTGACAGGCGCCCACCCCTTTCCTCTCTCCTTCTTGTCAAAGTGATGACATCATGAAAAGCTGCCCTTCCGTTTGTCCCACCTCCCTGGAGCAGCCATTTTATGCATCCCCTGGCGTGACCATTTTGAGTACATCTCCCATACAGCAGCCATGCAGGTGAGAAGGAAGATATTTTATGCTCCCTTAACTTTTTTTTAAAAACTCTTTATATTTAGCATGTCAAGAATATATTTTAAAAGAGATTCTTGCCTGCCTTTAGCATTCAGTACAGGACAGATACACATTCTAATAAATAAGTAAGGAATCTTCCCACCTGCTTGTATCAAACATAGGTGTATTATTTTATATATCCTACTATTTATCTCCTACTCGATTAACCTAAGCATATGCTCTCAACATAGGTGTACAGTACAACAGTGATGAAAGGCACTACAAAGGATCTGAAAAACAACTGAACAGAACAGAGTATGACACAGGCCATTTTTACAAGAGGGATTGAATCACCTGTATATTTTTTCTGCTGCAGAACCAGACTGCATTCCACGTGTCCAGCTGCTAACATTTCTGTGCTCTTAGAAATAACCACACCTCTCATTCTCAAGGTCGAGGGAAACCATATCCCTTGAAGGAGAGCCTGGAAGCAATGCTCACCCATGGTAAAAATGGTGTTCAGGCTTTCATAATATGTCATCTGCCAATGGTTTCCCAGCTTTTGTGCATCTTCCGTTCTAAAGAGCCAGTGTGGTGTAGTGGTAAGAGTGCTGGACTGGGCCTCGGGAGATCTGGGTTTTAGTCCCCACACAGCCATGAAGCTCACTGGGTGGCTTTGGGCCAATCCCTGTCTCTCAGCCTAACCTACTTCACAGGGCTATTGTGAGTATAAAAAGGAGAGAAAGAGGAGGACTACGTAAGCACCTTGGGTTCCTTGCAAGAGGAAAAGAGGTGGGATATTGATGGAATAACAATAAATATAAATACAATGTGAAATACTTTTCACATAACCCGTTAATTTTCCCCCACCACATTACTCTAACTCAGGGTCATTGAACCACTTTCAGCCCAATGGCTAAATTCCATTTCAGAAATGCTCTTGTGGGGAGACTCATTCGAGAAGTGGGTGGGACCAAAAGCAAAAGGGCAGGGCCAAAAATATCAGCATATTTTAGCCTAAAACTCTTCCTTTAACTAAACCGTCGGAGAGGCATTCCGACTTTTTATTTATTGGTTTGTTTGTTACATGTATATCCCACGTTTCCTCCCAAGGAGCCCAAGGCAGCATAAATTCTCCTCCTCTCCATTTAATCCTCACAACAAACCTGTGAGGTACATTAGGGTGACAGCCAGTGACTGGTCCAAAGTCACCCACTGAGCTTCATGGCTGAGTGGGGACAAGAACCCAGATCTCCCGAGGCCCAGTCCAATACTCTTACCACTACACTACACTGGCTCTTTAGAATGGAAGATGCGCAACAGCTGGGAAACCATTGGCAGATGACATGTTATGAAGGCCTGAACACCATTTTTACCATGGGTGAGCATTGCTTCCAGACTTCCAGCATGGCTGACTAGGGAATGCTGGGAAGTATAGAACTTGTTTCCCATCTAAACGTGCATAGGATTGCATCCTTAGTGTTTTAGCTGCTAATGCAGAGGCAACAGAGGCCTATTGAGGGACTGGTACACGAGATGGTCAAATTTCGTGACCATCCACTTTGCAGAATTGGGAGAGAGTGGGCTGGCAAACCAACCTCCACGCCCTCCTCAAAGTGGCCCTCTTGTAAAAACTAGTTGCCACTGGTATTCTGAGAAGAGTTATTCTGATAGGGGGGTGGCCGTTTCCCACAGAACAGACTACATCAAAGCTGATTGTGACGTGTGTGTTTTACAGTGTTCGATATCTCAAGACATTCTTTGTGCCATGTGTGGGAGCAATCCAAAAACCTGGCAAACCTGACAGCGCCCCTTGTTCTGTAGCACTCAGCAAGCTTGCTAATGTCTTTGCAGCCCAGAACTTTTAAATTCTCCTGGGAACTGGGGTGAGACTATCATAGTGTCCTCCTGAAAGCATGACTCTGTATAGATTAGTGAAGCAATTATGAATGAGCTTCTTGTGTCAAAATGAGGCACGTTGTCCAAAGGCAGCATCTATTTCTTCGCAATGGCTCTGGTACACTCAGAATTGCTCATGTGTGCAATTTGTACACTGCCACACACCAGCAGCCCAATCCACTCCATTCCAATTCGATTGGACTATCTCCTTCAGTGCTCACACTAAAGAAGTCTGCAACGCACAACCTCAAAATGACCTTCCAAGTCTCCATTATTTAATAATTTAATAACAATTATAATCCAAGAGCTACAATTATACCCTGTGCGGGCGAAGAGAAGAATGCAGAGCTGATTACACAATCAAAATGTCTTGGCTTATTAGAAATACAAACAAGCCTCTATTATAGATTGACATAGCGGGCCAGATCTTCCGCTGGAGTAAATGGGCATCTCTCCACTCCAGTCGGCAAGACTGGAGTGCTTTCCACCAGCTTATTTGTGGCCCTTTGTCTTTAAAATAATCAGATCAGCTACACGGTATACATTGCTAAACAAAATAATTCCCAAACATATTTTGTATGCATGTAAATAATGCATCCCATAATGACACTGCAAATTAAAAGATTGGGCTCTTCACCACAATATGGTTTTTCAGCCCTTTCATGTTTACATTGACTGCTGTTGGGACTGTTGAATTGGAACTGAATATGCTGGGCTGTCTGTGTCTTGGAGTGGTTGACAGCGCCGATGTTAATTTTTCCTGGTTTGCTCATCTTCAGCGTTGTGATGGGTCGTGGCTGATGGTATTGTTGGCATTTAGCAGGCATTCTGGAAACAGTTTGATGAGATGCCTTAACTCCAAAGGCTGCTTCTTACAAGACATTGTGGCCCGCCTTTTTTTCATATGTTACTCGATAACAAGCCATGTACACTGATGGTGGTACCAGTGGAGGCTGGTGGCTCCAATGTCAGTGGGGCTGTGCATCCACTATGGATTTCAGCCAGAACCAGTCAGAAATCTAAAGGACCTAGCCAAGGTGCTGAACCCAATCCCCAGAAGAGGTTCAGAACCTTGGATAGTTCCTTTAGTGTTCTCGCTTGTTCTGACTGAAACCCAGAGTGGATTCACAGCCCCACTGACATTGAGGCCACCAGCCTCCACTGGGCCATACATGATAACAGATAATTAGATGCAGGTTCCAAAGAGTTCTTAAAAAAAAAAAAATCACACCCACGCAAATCTGTCAGTCTCCTTTTCACTGAATTTCTCATTTTACCATATGTGTTCTCATTCCTTCTTCATTCCACATCAGATTGCAAGACTTTTTTGCACACGTTTTCTATTGTATGCATTTTGGTATACATCTTTCCATTGACTAAAATGTGATCATGCATGTTTTTGACACGTTAGTATACGTTTTTCAAATGTATGCATGGTTTCCTGTGCATGTCTTCTCTGAAACTAGGATATATCAGAAATGTACAGATTTCTGAGGCAAGATGCATCCCATTCCGTTAGCAGTCCGCTGTCAAAATGTAGATTGTAATCCTCTTTGGGCAGGGATCTGTTTCTTTTTCTTGCATCCCTCCATACAATGCCAAGCATGTTGATGGTGCTATATACATAATGCATAATAATAACCATAATCTTAGTAATAATAATGTACTTGTTAGGAAGAAACTGTGATTTACACCAGAGATGCACAAGCCATATAGTGTAACATCCAGTGCAGTGCAGTACAGTGTAGTTCCAGTTCAGCCCATGGTGTTGTGGGGACCCCATCTAAGTTTCCTCTTGTTAGTGCTGGTGCTAGCTAGGGAAAGCCTGATATTTCCCTTGCTGGCACCAGCATTAGGGTTAGCAAGTGAAACCCTCCCTTTATCACCAAGCTGTCCTGAGAGCCAAAGGGAAGAGTTTTCCCTTGCCAAAACTAGTGCTAGCAAGGGGAAACCCTGTTCTGGGGGGAGCGGGTGTGTCGGGGGTAGGTGTGTGTATATGTGTGTGGGGAATATGAATGTGAGTGTATCTGTGTCTCTGAGTGTGTGAATGCATACATGTGAGCATGCATATGTGCAGCCCCTGGCACCCTGGCAGACCCCCATGTGGCCCTCGGGGCCAAAAAGGCTGTGCACCCCTTGCTTGCACATACCCATCATAACTGATGCTAGAAGATATTTTCGTCCCCAAGAATCTACTGGCCCTCCACAGGTCTATAGTGATGCAGGACAAGGACTCACAGAGGCTAAGCTCTAGGGCAGGGGTGAGCAACTTGCGGCCCTCCATATATTTTGACCTGCAACTCCCATCAGCCTTAGCCAGCATAACCAATGGTGAGGGATGATGGGAGTTGTAGGCCAAAACATCTGGAAGGCCACAAGTTGCCCACCCCTGCTCTAGGACCTTAGGTCTGAATGTTTGCTTGCTTGTTTAATTCTAAGCATTCAGCTGGAGACATTAAGAGCTGAGAAAGAACTCTCAAGAAACTGACAAGCTTTTTCTGAGTGCCCCGTGAGCCAATGCCAAATTGAGCTAAAACTAGTCAAAAAGCATGACAGCTATATAGGCTTGAACTCTACCCCTCTCTCTAGAAATGAGCCATGATTATTTATTTATTTATTTATTTATTTATTTATTTATTTATTTATTTCGCATACTTACGTGTGTCATTGGTATTAATGAGTGTTAATTGTACATAAAGCGTACCTTGGACAGTGGCCAAAATGTTTTAATGGAGACAGGTTTGGCTGGGTGGGGTGTGGGGAGAGATGCACATAAGCATCAGCATGGTTACAACTCCGTTCCTGATGCTGCAGGTGCACTTTTGTGTATACTGTTAAATGCAGGATCAGAATCACAGAAACATTTTTCAATTGTAAGTGTCCCTTTTAATCCTCCATCTGCTGGGAGTGTGTGCAATCTGGTAACTAGGTACTGTTGTAGATGCGAAGAATGGTGCGAGCAGCAATGCCCCTCACATCTAATTACAGGGATGATGTTATTACTTTATTTTTATTTTTTAACCATTCAGCAAAGGAAATTGTTTGAAAACTGGCATTAAAAGGAAATCATGACCCCTTCCTTGGCCATATTCATGCTTTCCTTCTACATCTGAATCCTGATGACCAGATCATTAGGGGTTACTGAAAATGGGGGTGCAAGTAACCTGCAACATAACCTACCATTCCCAACAGAGTGTCTGAACAACTCAGCTCACACACCGTGGTTTCCAGGTGGATTTCCATGCAGTGTTCAAGGAGCTGAAACTTTTAGATTAATCCCAGATCTGTCAGCCTCCATCATTTTCAAGCCAAGCTCTGAGCTCCAGGGGAGTCGGTTTCTTTCTCCATCGCTGAACAGCCAAAAGCCTCTCATTCTCTCAGTGAGTGGACAGCTCTGTTCCTTCCCTTCTCTGTTCCCAAGATGACCTCAGAGGTTTCATTGGCTTGGCCTTGACCATGATTCTCAAGAGAAGTAAACCATGAATTTATGCATAATTTATCTGTTAATTCATGTTAGTCTCTGGCTAACTCAGTTCTGCTAACAATCCTCTCTGTCCCTCCAGCATGCTCGCACATGCACACACACACACACTCATCCATTCAGACATCTTACCTTGCTCTCAGCCTCTGTGTGATACTTTCGGAAGCCTCTCCAATTATAATTGAGGCATTTCACATTTCTGAACTTGTTAGGAAGCTCATACTAACTTCTTAGTATCAAAGCATGTAGAGTGTGCAAAACAGTACTCTGCAACTATTTGCTGGCATTAGGCGTGTACAAGATTTGTTTTGTTATTTCATTTAGTTTAGTTATTCATAACATAGTTTTGTTATTCGTTTGTTTCCATGACAGTTATTTCATTACTCACGCTCTTCCTCTTTCTCTGGGCTTTTTTTTGGCAAAGACCTGTGGTGGCAGTAGTGCAGTTGAGTCCAACAGCCTTCTCCTGGAATTCCCCAGAAATGATGTTGTTCTTGTGCATTCTGGAAGAAAATGGTGGCCGCCATTCCAGAATGATTCAGAACAATGCAACATCTGGGGCATCTTAGGAAAATAAAATGTCAGCCACCAAAACAGCTGCTGCCACTGGAGAAAGGTATGCCTCCAACCACCCTCAAAATGAGTGACAAATGGTATAATGAATACAAACCCGTTCATATCCATTTGTCACTTTTTCAGCACTTGTTGCATTAATTTCATAATGAATGAAAATGAACCAAATAGGCCCCATTCAGTTTAAATGTTCATTTGTTACAAATTTGACACACACCACATCTGGTACCCCCACTTTTCAGCTCCAGAGAAGTTTTCCCTCTGCCTGAGGAGGGATAGCACACTCACTCCCATGCCGCCGCCACGTGCCCCCCACTTGTTGTTGCCCCCACCCCATTGCCCCCACCTGCCCTCTTGTACAGGCAAACTCCTGGGACACTCCTCTCACAATCCCTTGGCTTTAAGGAAGGCCTCCCTCAGAGCCGGGCGTTTGGGCCTAGCCAGCTCTTTGAAGAGCTGTGCCACTTCTTCCCCCAGCTTTGGCTCTCCATAGAGCCCACCTGCCCTCTGGCTTATGCTGAGAGAATTCTCCATGCAAGCCAGAGGGAGAGTGGCTGAGAGTAGCTGCCCACTCTCTGTTTAGCTCTGAGGATCACCCAGAGTGAAACACAGGATGGCAGCTACTCCAGAGAGCCCCGCCGCTGCTCTCTCACTGCAGCACTCACCAAAAGGTGTGAATGGGACCAGTGAGGCTCTTCAGTGCAACTGTTAGTGTCACCAAACTGGTGCCTGTTCTGGAGAGCCCTGTCAGCCCTATCTTCTTGCTGCGGCAGATGCCACGGTGGGAGAGCAGCCAGCAGGGCTCTCTAGAGCACCCACTGGAGGCAGTGGGCCCTCCTGGCAGGGGTTGGGGCAGTGCATAATTTGCCATTCTTCCCGCTCCATTGCCTAAGGCAGGAGATCCACCCTGCCTCACGGGAAGGCCAGCCCTGCTACTTTTGAAAACTGATGGACCTCAGGCTGGAGAAAATTAGTTGCAGAAGGTATGTAGTTGAGCTGGTATTTGAACCCAGCATGGCTTCATTTGAGCCAGGGGCTCAGCACAGGGCTGGCCCAAGACATTTTACTACCTGAAGCAAAGGATAAAATGGCATTCCTTCTCCCCTGTTCCATATACAGAAGCTGACTGCCTTGGAAATGGAATCTTACTTCAACACCAATGACAGGACAGCATCCTCCACTGTATCTAATGGTAGCAGGTTAGCATAGGTGGTACAAGGCAAAATGTGTAGCACACACAGCCCCATCTTCCATCACTTTGCTGCCGTTCCTTGCCCTTCAGCATCTGCCGCCTGCGGCGGTTGCCTCATTCTGCCTAATGTGAGGGCCAGCCCTGGCTCAACATCAGAAATTTGGTTTCAATGCCATGACCCAGCCCTTGAAGATGTGAATAAGGGAGATGGGATCTCTGAGCATCAGCAAAGTTCCTTTTCCATGTGCCTAAGTACATACAGCCTGCCTCACACATTTCAGATGGTTGAATGGAATGTAGCTTCCAAGATGGATGAATCCTGGACACCTCTCTTTTAGAAAATACACACTGGGACACAGGCCTCCTGCATGGAGCACTGCTCTTCATAGCTGCTGTATGAATCAGATCTTATTCAGCTAGTTTTATTTATAGTTTACCTCCAGCCTCTGCTTAAAAAAAACTCACATGAAGGAGAGTAAACCGACCAGGCTGGTTTACACATTAATAACCAGGCACCTGTCGATAGTTATGATCCTACAATCATGTATGTTCTTGGAATCAGAATGTTAGAACAGACAAAAAGGCCATCTAGTACCATCTCCCTGCCAGGAGACAGGAACATCCACACGTAATTCATACTTTTCACAGAATTTCCCAGCCACCTCAAAACAGTCAACACTCTTAGTACTGCCAAGCCAAGCTGACGTATTAACTAAAGGCACCTGCAGTGAAAACCACAGTCCATGTTAAAGTTGTTGTTGTTTTTAAAAAGGCACAACATGTATTCTGTTTTAAAAGGAAGACTACAATCAATTCAAAATTAAAAACAACCATATCATTCTAGCTGAGCTACACTTAAGAAGCCAGGTTACAGGTATGGCTAAGCTGGACTGAACAAAACTTCATAGTTACTAAAAGATAAAGTTGCCACCATTCGTGAAAACTATGAACTCACCCTAAGAACCAAGGCTGGTATTAAGAGTAGGCATAGTTGGGCACCTGCCAAGGGCCCACACCCCAGCAGGAATCCACTGACAAGCCTCCCAGGACTTGTTCCTTCTCTTCACCATTGCAACATATTTCTTCACTTGCCTCCCACTCTGGCCCAGACAACAGTGGTGATAAGAAGGAGGAGCAGGAGATATCACTGCCTGCTTGCTCCCTGGCTCTCTGCCTGTCAAGCAAGCAAGCAGTAGCAATGACGAGAAAGACGATGAGGAGCAAAAGCAGCTGGTGACAATGGTGATGTGAAGATAGACTCACTGAGGGAGGGGGGAACACTGAGGGTGTCTTGCCCCAGGACCCTCAGAAACCTGGAATTGGCACCGTAAGGAAAAGGCTCTCTGAACACAGAGTTTGGAATGGTTGTGGTATCAGCAAGCATTGGCACAATGCTTTTCCTCCACCCTCTATATTTTTAACTGTGTTTTAAAATGGCAATTTAGTTCTTTAACTGGTTGTGACCCACCCAGGGAACATCAGTTACTGGATGGATTAGAAACAAATAAATATTTGCAGATTTTAAAATTGCAAGCACTAAATATCAAGCTGAAGATCATCCTGAAGATTTGAAATACACCCACCAGAGAGTGGGCATCTTGTGTCTTCGTCGTCGTCGTCATCATCATCACAAGAATAAATAACAGCAACAATAATAATACTACCATTATAATAGCATTTACATTCACATGTGAGTGTTCAAAGCACTTCTCATGCATTATCTCTTACAATAATCCTATGAAGTAGATCAGTCTTGAGTAGTGAAAATGGCTACATCATATCAAATTTATTTATTTATTTATTGCATTTATACCCCGCCTTTTTTCCTCTTGCAAGGAACCCAAGGCGGCTTACATTATCCTCCTCCTCTCCATTTTATCCTTATAACAACAACCCTGTGAGGTGGGTTGGGCTGAGAGTCTGTGACTGGCCCAAAGTCACCCAGTGAGCTTCCATGGCTGAGTGGGAACTAGAACCCGGATCTCCCAGCTCCTAGTCCAACATTCTTGCCACTATACCACACTGGCTCTCATTCTAAACCCTTTCTAAACCCTTTTTCAAAAGTGACATGTTCCTGCCCTTTTTCAGACCAGAAGTCCCACCCTAGCTGGAAGCCCTACGTCAAGAAGTCTTGCCCTAGATGGGGGGGTTGCATGATCCCCATCAGGTTAACCTGAGGGACCCATGACCCTGTCAGCTGACCCTTTCATCTGGGGCAGAACCTCTGGAGTTGGTACTTCCAGCTAGGGTGGGACTTCTGGTCTGAAAAGGGGCAGGACACCTATCACTTTTGGGAAAGGGGCATGATTTAGAGTTTGATGTGAGGTAGCCATTTTCACTACTGTCTTGCATAAGACTGATCTGGAATGCCATTCCTTAATTTTGCCACCCCTTTCACAGGCAGCAATATGGGGGGAGGGGTGGGGGCCAAAGTTGGACAAAACATACCAATGGCACACACACACACACACACACCCATAGCTGGTGGTAGTCACCATTTTGTTGCCCCAATTACCCCTCACCATGACACTACGTGATGACATCACATTATGGTGAGGGGATTCCTGGTTAAAAACTTGGCTGCCACCAGCAGCCACTGGGAGGAACATGACTATTTGGAACATCCCTAGGTGCAGTGGTGCTGTGAAACTGGTAGCAGCAAAAAATGGTGAGGCGGGGCTATTTAAGGGGAACTTACCCCACCCCGTAACTTCCAATTTGTGGCAAAAAAATTCATTGGTGAACTTTTGGCACAGGCCTGTGTAATTACCATCATAGTGCAGATGAAGGACTGAGAGAAAATGGCCGCCTAGTGGCAGAGGTGAGATTCAAACTAGGGACCTCCTGTTTGTCTGTTCGTGTTTGTTTGTTTGTTGTTTAGATCAGCTTCTAAGGCAATCCTATATACAGTCACCTAGGAGTAAACACCACATTGAACTCAGTGGGATTCACTTCTGAGTAAACATGCATAGGATTGTACTGTAAGCCACTATATTACACCAGCTGTCTAAACCCAAAATTGTATTAATATGCCCAAATACATTCTGGTGTTGGAACCTGTTGTTTTGTATCTTTCTTTTGCAGAACTCAAATATCCTTACTGTGTCATTTAATTCAGGACTCAAAGGACCCTACCGATAGCCATCATTATTTTCCCATTATGATTTCTGAGGGAGCAGGGAGCTTGTGTTCTTATTTATGTCTGGGAGGAAATAAGATTGCCATCTCCAGCCCCACTCCCCAGAAGCAAATCTTAGTGGTCCTGACTAAAAGAATTATCTGGACCACTGCTGCATGTTGTCTCCTCTTTCCAGTGTCAGGCACTTTACTGTGCTCTGTTACAGTAAAGGGGGGGGGGAATGTTATTTTAATCATCAATATTGTGCTCACAGCTAAACAAAAACTAGGGCAAACTACCTTCCCCGCCCTGCTGAACTCACATGCAAAATCATTAGTGACAAGCAGTCATCCCACGCTCCAGACCTCCGATGCAATGGCGGGGGTGGGGGCGCCCTCCTTAGTCATTACAGAGGATGAGTGAAGTCTGCAGTCACATTGCTTATGTACAATCCTTACACATTTGAAAAGGCTGATGGAACCTTCAAGACTGACTGACTTGTTTATCTGAAGCATTTTTAGCCCATTCCTCAGCCAAAAAAGCTCCCAGAGTAGCTTATATACAATCAATAAAACAAGACCGTTCCTGCCCATGAGCTTACAATCTAGAGACACGACACAGAAGGAAAAAGGGGTGGGGAAGAAGGGAAAAGCAAGTGGTTTTTCAGCTGGGCTGGTGGAATGGCCCTGTTTCCCATCTGCTGCAGCCTGCTGGAAAGGCTGTTGGTAGAAACAGACCTCTTCATATTTTTCCACCATAGCTATTCCTGTATTTCTCATTTCATCCGCTTCTTAGTTTACCACCACAGCCATACCTGTAAAGCAACCCATCCCATACTAGCATGCAAGGTCCAGACAACATAGCACAAAACAACACTATATATCACCAGGTGTGGTTGTCCATTCCTGGTCTACAAAAGAAGTGTGCAATTGTGCCATGTTCCTGTAATGACATTCTCTCTTATGGCAACCCAGGGGAAAACTAAAGACCTCTGATGCTTTGTCCTTGTCTCCAATGTCTGTGGTGTCCAGTCCTCCACATGTGTTTTTGGTCCAGGCTTCTACTTGCATTCAAGTGAAGCCAGGTAGATGCCCCCTTCAGACCTTCCCCGTCAACATGGGAAGGTCAGAGACAGCATAGTCAGGGATGAGATGTTGGCCGCACCAGCCTTTTAGCCCTCACATGAGCAAGCTGAACCCCTGTATAGACCTATAACGTTTCTACAATGTACCTGGGAATCATTTTATATGTACACCTAAAAACACTATATGCAACAAATCTCTCATTGGTTTGTGTCCCTCATGTATTTATGTATGTATGTATGTATGTATGTATTCATTCATTCATTATCAAAAAAAATTGTGTGTGTGTATATGTAGATATATTTATGGGCATTTCTATCGTGCTTTTTAAGTGGAGCTCCCAAAGGAATTTCCAGATGAAACTGGGCATCCATTGAGATCTTCAGCTGAGGCCTAATTCTGGCTGCTCCTGCCTTGGAGATAAGGCCAGTGGCTATTGGAGATGGTGTCCTGCTTGCCAGAGGCACTGGAGGGCTCACTAAGAAGTTTCTGAGCACTGTAGGAGTACAAGACTCCTAGTACAAGCAAGGGTCCTTTAAGGAGATACTCCTAGTCCTTAGGAGAGAGAACCTGGCCTGCAAGCCCTGCTCCAGTATATAAGAACTCAGTCCAGTGGTATAACTAAGTAATTTTAGACCCTGCATTTAATGGAATTACAGGGGCCTTTTCAGATGACCATGAATTATTACTTTAGTTGTGGAGCACACAGCTAACATTTCTCTCTCTCCCCCACCCCCAATTGCCATTCCATGCTTTACAACTGCTTCCACATTCCTGATATGTCAGAACAATAATAACAAGAAAACTGTTTGTCAACCCTGATTTAAAACATAATACTCCAAGCAAGTACAGATTTATTTATTTATTTTATTACATTAATCCCACCTTTCGTCCTCCTGCAAGGACTCCAAGGCGGCTTACATTTTATCCTCACCGCAACCCTGTGAGGTAGGCTAGGCTGAGAGTCAGTGACTGGCCCAAGTCCCCCAGTGAGCTTCATGGGAACTAGAACCTGGATCTCCCAAGTCCCAGTCCAACACTCTAAACACTACACCACCCTGGCTCTCATTGGCATTTTAAACTCACTTAAATCATAGCACCATCATAACTATAGTAATAAAATGGGGTTTGCTTTTCCTGCCCTGATGCCCTCATTACCTGCTGCTCCCTGGGTGGTCATTCCTGCCCCCCCCCAGGTTCCAGGGTGCTGGACTTTGGCCCCAAGGTCCAGTACTAGCTGTACCACTGGCCAGGTCTGGCTCTGCCCATTGTCAGAGCAAATGGCCATCCTTTGAGCTTTCCAGGATCCTGCAGCTCACATCCAGGCAAACCAGTGCCCTGATCCTGGCTACCTGTACTAGGCTACCTGCTGCGCCCATCAACTGACCACTACCCACGTGGGTCCCATGAAAGCACGCCACTTCCATGAGAACTCTCCCTCACCTAAGGGTTCCTACTGGAAGAATCTCTGAGCGTGTGCAGAGTGCAGCCTCCTGAGCAGCTTTAATCCACACATGTGTGAATCGTGGAAGCAAAGGGAAGGGCTCCTTGCCAAAGGCTGCTGTTTCCAGGTGGGCTGGAGTGCTGGCACATCTCTCTTTAAAAATTGACCATTTGCTACGATCGGGGGGAGTTGCCTCTTTAAAAGACCCATCCAAATGTGGGTCTGGCTGTCTCCTTTGCTACAACCTTCCTCTCTATGCCCTTGGGTTTTCATCATACCTTTCCCAACCCAGACCCTGAAGGCATCCTGGCCTTCGCATCCCCCTTGAAAAGCCAGAGGAGAGCTCCTTAAGGTGCCACTTTCACTGCTTAAGCAATTATCCTTTCTATAAATACCTCCTCCTGCTGCATGGAGTGGGCAGAGAGACTCCAGTGTGCAGCCCCGTGAAAAGAATTTAACCCTTCTGCACGCAGCCAAGAAATCCCATTATTCTGACTCCCTTCCTGAATACCTACCGAGAGGCAGCTGAATCAATGTTTGACTTGTACGAAGAGCCGCCCGACTGCTATTTGGAAGGGATTCAGACGGGGATTACCGCAAGGCAGTGGATAAAAATCTATTACATGGTGGTATTTATTCTAGATCCCCGGGCACTTGAAGTGAACTCCACCAACGCACTTTGTCATCATTTAGTGAAACACTTAAAACACAGGGGTTGCAGGAATCTTATTCTAGAAGAGGAGGAAACAGAGGTGAAGCTCAGGATCAAGAGTTTGGCAGCTATGATCCCAGGGCTTCAGAGTGCCAAGGCAGACCTTTTTGAGGCAAGGCGAGAAGCACTGACTTAATAGATTCAGGGTTAAAAGGGACCTCAAAGGTCATCTAGTCCAACCCCCTGATGATGCAGGGAATCTGCTGCTACAGCATCCCTGAGAGATGGGAATCCAGCCTCTGCTTAAAACCACTAACAAAAGAGAGTCTACCACCTTCCAAGGCCGTTTAAGAAGTGCTTCCCACATGGTTGCCAGCTCTGGAAATCAAAAGATTTGGTATCTGGATGAGGGTGGGACGGACACTTGGAGACAGAACCTAAAATAGTTTGGGACAGATCTGGTGGTAAAGTCCCACCATTCGAGATAGGTCCAGGAGTAGAGGGCAGATGTCTATTTTCGACTAAAGGTGTACAACTAAAGAAAGAATGGACAATAAGGCAGGCAAATGGCCTTGCCCCTTGCTTTTCTGGCAACTGGCCTGAAAGCAAAATGATGATGATATTAACAACAATAATAATGTTATGAAGAGGAGGAGGACAACGACAGAAGAACAGCCATGCTGGATCAGACCAAAGGATCATCTAGTCCAGCATTCTGTTCAAGCAGCATCCAACCAGCTGTCCACAGGACACCCACAGGTAGGACATGAGTGTAACAGCGATGATCATCATCATCGTTGTCACCCAGATATGTGTGTGTGACTGGGGGGGGGGGGTGTTCTGGTCTATTGGCATCCCAGGTTTACATGATGATTTCAATGCAAATTGGCTACTTTTGAGATTTGAGTGTGCTGGTCTCTGACATTCTTTTAAAACATGTCCAGGTCACAATTAAGTCAGCCATGTAGTGGAAAGCTTTCCAGACATCCATGGAACCAGGATGTGGTAAGTTAAAACCAGGACCTTTGTCAGTGCCTTCACACGGCTGCTTCAGTCCATCAGGATCCACTGTAAAGCTCAGTTCTGGATGGCTTCAGGTGAAGGCAGACTAGCAATAAAACAGCAATCACAGCAGGTTGTTCGCCCATGGTATGAACCCAGCTTACATGCCAGACATATGTACCAAGAATTCAAATGGTGGTTCAGCCATCAATCGTGCCCCTCCCTTTTTGCTTCAAGCGTGCTATCCATTTTCTCCTTCATTTTAAAAAGTGGTACATGTACATTTATTCATTTATACATTCACCCTTCATCTTATTTAAAGACCCACAACGATTTGAAAACAATTGCGAAACACCTCCAAAGATTAGGAATAGAGGTGTGTTGGTGATGTCATGAGTAGAGTTAATGTAACCGAAGGCAGGAGGGATTGCATAACCCTTTCTCATATGAGTCATGGGGGGGGGGGCCTCAATATTGCCTCCCCATCATCTTTTCTCCCCATGGCGGGGGGGGGGCAATAAAAAGACCAGTATCTTTTCCACCACTCAAAGCTGTTTAGGCAGGTGATTTTGAGTGGGAAAATGGCTGAAGGGGAAGGGTTAAGAAACCTTCCCCACATACACACAGAGGTTCATTCAAGATTATTCCAACTTCACACAAGTACTATTCATTTAAAATCAAACAAGAAAAAGTTGCACACAACTGCACGTAACACACAGGGCATCTCTACACTAACCTAAAATCCTGCATTTAAAACGGGGCTTTCTGCTTCTGTTTAAATGCAGGACCACAACTGACTCCCTTTACACACACTTCCTTTCCCCCCTTCCCTTCCCCCCTCCTTCTCCCCTGTAGCTGAGCCTTCCATTATCTTTCATTGATCTCGCTCCTCTTCTTGCCGCTTTAACTCTTTTCAAGGAGCAAACTGAAGCAGAACACAACAGCGTAATTTCATAGCTCATTATCTACAATCTATTTAAAAATGGAACAAAGGGCATTTAGTGCAGGAGACACCCTGGAGGGTCACAGCAGGGTCACAGCATCATGTAAAGTGCCCACACACTTCCATGAAGAAGCAATCTCAATCTCAGGATAAAAGCTCAGTGCAAAGGAGCCCATAGTTTGGTTTTGAAATGTGCTCTGAGTCTTGAGTGCATAGCTAGATTAACCACAGAGCTAAAGATGCTAGAGCCCCGGCCCATGATCTGAAGGGTCCCTCTAAACTAGCACAGATTTCCAGCTTTCAAGTAAAAAAAAAAAAAGCAAGTCTCTAGCCCTCGCACAACCCTAGATATGAGAAAAAATGTTCAGACACATTCCAATCATTTTGTGAAAAATTGACAATTGTTTTGCTCAATTGCTTTGTGAGAAACGATCCTGCTACCACCTTTCAGCGTGTTTAGCCAATGAGTGAAGTCACAGCTATGAACAACATTTGGCCATAGAGAGAAGCATAGAGCAACCACTTATCTATAGAAGGGACTTCCTGATTTGTTTTCTGGGGGGTCCCAGGGAGCTGCATGTGAGTGCACACGAGAGAAGTATGTTGTGGTCTTTCTGAGCTTTTTGCTGACTCAATTATTAGTGATAGCAGAGGTGTATCCCCCTGCCCAGTCAACTACTCCTCACTGGACTCCCTCCAGCTCCCACCAATTGCAGCAGGAAAACAGCAACACACCAATACCCCAGTAAGTGTTTAGCACATCAGTCCAGATTTCTTTATCCATTGAGTTATTTATGTGCCTTACAGTAACCTAAGGGAAGGGAAGGGAAGGGAAGGGAAGGGAAGGGAAGGGAAGGGAAGGGAAGGGAAGGGAAGGGAAGGGAAGGGGGAGAGAAGAGAGATTTAGACCTGTGCTGTAAGGCTGCAATCCTATACACGCATTTTGTTGTTGTTCAGTCATTCAGTTGTGTCCGACTCTTCGTGACCCCATGGACCATAGCACGCCAGGCCTTCCTGTCCTGCGCTCTCTCCCGGAGCGTACTCAAATTCATATTCATTGCATCGGTGATGCTATCTAGCCATCTCATCCTCTGCCGTCCCCTTCTCCTTTTGCTTTCAGTCTTTCCCAGCATCAGGGTCTTTTCCAGAGAGTTTTCTCTTCGCATTAGGTGGCCAAAATATTGGAGCTTCAGCTTCAGTATCTGTCCTTCCAGTGAGCACTCAGGGTTGATTTCCTTTAGGATGGACTGATTTGACCTCCTTGCAGTCCAGGGGACTCGTAAGAGTCTTCTCCAGCACCACAGTTCGAAAGCATCAATTCTTCGGCGCTCAGCCTTCCTTATAGTCCAGCTCTCACAGCCATACATTACTACTGGGAAAAACATAGCTTTGATTAGACGGACCTTTGTCGGCAAGGTGATGTCTCTGCTTCTTACTATGCTGTCTAGGTTGGCCATAGCTTTCCTCCCAAGGAGCAAGCGTCTTTTAATTTCATGGCTACAGTCACCGTCTGCAGTGATCTTGGAGCCCAAGAAAGTAAAATCTGTCACTGCTTCCATTTCTTCCCCTTCTATATGCCAGGAAGTGATGGGGCCAGATGCCATGATCTTAGTTTTTTTTTTAATGTTGAGTTTCAAACCAGCTTTTGCACTCTCCTCTTTCACCCTCAACAAGAGGCTCTTGAGATCCTCTTCGCTTTCTGCCATTAGGGTGGTATCGTCTGCATATCGGAGGTTGTTGATAATTCTCCCAGCAATCTTAATTCCGACCTCTGATTCATCCAACCCGGCATTTCTCATGATGTACTCTGCATATAAGTTAAATAAGCAGGGTGACAATATGCAGCCTTGTCGTACTCCTTTCCCAATTTTGAACCAATCGGTTGTTCCATGTCCAGTTCTTACTGTTGCTTCCTGACCCTCATACAGGTTTATCAGGAGACAGGTAAGGTGGTCTGGTACTCCCATCACTTTAAGAATTTGCCACAGTTTGTTGTGATCCACACAATCAAAGGCTTTAGCGTAGTCAATGAAGCAGAAATAGACGTTTTTCTGGAATTCTCTTGCTTTCTCCATGATGCAGCGAATGTTGGCGATTTGATCTCTAGTTCCTCTGCCTCTTCGAAACCCAGCTTGTACTTCTGGTAGTTCTCGGTTCGCATACTGCTGAAGCCTAGCTTGTAGGATTTTGAGCATCACCTTGCTGGCATGTGAAATAAGCGCAATTGTGCGGTAGTTTGAGCACTCTTTGGCGTTGCCCTTCTTTGGAATTGGAATGTAAACTGACCTTTTCCAGTCTTGCGGCCATTGTTGATTGTTCCAAATTTGTTGGCATATTGAATGCAGCACTTTAACAGCATTGTCTTTTAGGATCTTAAATAGCTCAGCTGGAATACTGTCATCTCCGCTAGCTTTGTTGTTACTAATGCTTCCTAAGGCCCACTTGACTTCACTCTCTAGGATGTCCGGCTCAAGTTCAGTGACCGCACTACCATGGCTATCAGGGACATTCAGATCTTTCCTGTATAGTTCTTCTGTGTATTCTTTCCACCTCTTCTTAATCTCCTCTGCTTCTGTTAGGTCCCTGCCTTCTTTGTCCTTTATCATGCCCATCTTTGCACAAAATGTTCCCTTGAGATCTCCGATTTTCTTGAAGAGATCTCTATACACGCATACTGAGATGTAAAACCCATTGAACACAGTGATACTTGCAGTGGACATTAATAGGGTTGCACCATTAATAAACACTGTATTGGTCTATTGCAGCAAAAACATCTTGTGGCACCTCACTGTTTACAATTACACACACACACACACACATCCTGTATGTATTGTATATAAAAATGTCACTCTACATAATACTCCATATATCTGAGGATGGTGGTGGTGGTGGTGATGATGATGATGATGATGACGATGATTTGGGCTATAGTCCACTAAAGCTTATGCCAGAATAAATATGTTAGTCTTAAAGGTGCCATAAGATTTTTTGTTGCTAATAAAGATCCTTTGACCGATGTTCATGCAGAAGATGGAGGCATATGGGTAGGTCATATGAGACACAAGAGAATGTTCTTCAAATTTTTAATGTTTAATGTGTGCTATAAGAGTTGGTGTCAGTCTTCAGGCTCCCTCCCCAGGGTCTCTATAAGATACATTTCCAAGTGGGGCAATGGGGGTGTCTTGTCTCTAGTGCACATGTATGTCAATGAGTTCACACTAGCAGCATGCAGTGCGCAGTTGGCCATTTTACACACTAGGGAGGAGGCTTATAGTGAACATAGTGTAAGGCAATTTTGTTTTCCTACTATAAAATTATTTATTTTATTGCATTTCCGTTCTGCCTTTCCTCCAGGAGCTAACAATCTCTCCATTTTTATCCTCACAACCATCCTATGAGTTAGGTTAGGTTGAGAGGAAGTGACTGGCCCAAGGTCATCCAGTGAGAAATGGGGGGCATTTGCTGGTCTCCCTCTTCTGTCCTGCTTGGCTGTTATGTCAGAATGGGGCAGTGAGGTAGTCTGTGTCTCTTTCTGAGATTGAGAGACAGAGAGAGAGAGAGAGAGAGAGAGAGCGCTTCAAAGTGTGTTTGTGTTTTCTTTGTCTGTGTACTGTATGCTGTAAAAAGGGAAGCTTGTATTTGTATTTGAGTGCTATGCCATGGAAGAGAAATTAGTCTTTTGCTTCCTGGAAAGCATGGAATATGATTTCCACTAAAATCTGTAGTAAAAAAAATAATGCATTATTGTTGTACATTATTGACTCTGTGCGTGTGTGTGCGTGTGCGCGCATGTGCATGCGTGAGCGTGTGCACAAGTGTCATGTGTGTATTGGGGGCAGAGTAGAGGGCTCACTACAGATGGGGACCAACATGGCCTTGATCCGGCCCTGTCTGAGTGCATAATAAAGCAGCCATGTGAGCTTTTTACCATGTTCTGTTTGGTTTGTACTTCAACATAGGCTAATGTTTGGGGTGGATCTGCACACTAACAATATGCACAAAAGTTTGAGCTTCCAGTGTTTTCTGGGTTGACCACTATCCTAATACATGCACATACGAAGAGATTCCTTGCAGTTATTTTCAATAACACATCAACACATATTGCAACCAGCAGAAAGCACTCCCATGGCAGCTTTTTACTAGTGTAGCATTCGACAAATTGCCACGAGAAATAACTACATTAATCCCTTCATGTGAAACCAGTCTATAATCACCATTAGCATCCTCTATTTCTTCCAGTCTGCCATATATACATAATCAAAGCACTGTTCAATATCACATTAAAACAAACATACCCAACTAACAACTTTCATAATTAACAGCAGTAAAAAAAAAGATATTAGTAAAACCAGCATTAAATAATTTAAAATAGCAAAGTGTTCAAATGGCAGAAATCAAACACTAAAAGCTTGTTGAAATAAAAAGGTTTTAAGAGCTCATCTAAACATGAGAGGACAGAAGCCCTATTCAGGCATTCACCCGAACGTGTGAAGGCCTAAAGCGGGTAGGGAGTCAGCGGTATGCATGCTGGCCATGCCTCCAGCATCTCCAGGCATGCTGGTCCCACCCCCCTCGGTTCAGACCTTGCCATGTTGAATCGCCAAGGTCTGAAAGGGAGTTCTGCTTGTGTTCGCCTGAATGCGAGTAGAACTCTCTGCACGACTGGGAATCGAGCCTTATCACATGAATGCGAGTAGAACTCCCTGCCAGAACTTGCTGATTCAACAAAGCAAGGTCTGAAATGAAGGGGGCAGGGCCAGCTTAGCCAGAGACGCAGGGCTTGGGGCCAGTGTGCACAGCCCCGACATTCTACCCCCTTTAAATCCTGACACGTTCCGGGCTAGAAAGTTTGTTGGATTTCACAAGGAGGGAACTCCACAGCTGTGGTACCATCACCAAGAAGGCCCAGTCCCTGGTATCTGCCAACCAAACATCCGTTAAGGAAAGTCCAGAGAACAGGGGCTCCAAAGCTGATCTTGGGGCTTGAGCATCTTCACTCTTGACATCCTCTTTTGCAGTCCCAAGTAATTTAGGACTTTAAAGCATTTTACCAGCACTTTAATTTAAAATGTTAACTACTTTAATGTTAACTTCTTCTTTTTTTAATTGAAACGTTACCACTGGGATGTTCTCGTGAGCATTCTGGTCTGCCCATACCAGGAAACACTGCATGCTCATGAAGTTCCAGCATGCTTCACGTCAGCTCCAAGCGCCTGCACAAACCTTTTATGCAAAGTTTAAAAGCAGGGGGGAACCTCAGCACCTTGCTTAAGTAAGGCAAGCCAAACCTTCACCCTAAAACGTCACCGAAATTTGCCCACCCAATCCAGAAGGAACAGATTCCCCCCCCCCCGTCTCATGGGGGATAAATGGTGCCCCCCAAAAGGGGGAGGAAAATTTGGTTCAGTTTTGCTTAAAACACTGTGTCCTTCCTCTACTTCCAGTGACTGAAATACAGAGGGCCCATTAGATATTATTTCCTGAAGGGTATGCTGAGTGTGTGTGGATTTCTTTAAGGGCCCCCTCTACCTTCCCCACCCCCATAATTTGAGCACTGTATATTTATTTATTTATTTATTTATTTATTAATTATTCATTTCATTTCTATACCACCCAATAGCCGAAGCTCTCTGGGCAGTTCACAAAAATTAAAACCAAACAGCACACAATAAAACAATTTAAAATATATAGAACATTAAAACCACAATATAACAATACAACCACAATAAAACCTAGAGCAGTGCAGGAGTTTAAAATACAGCTTTAAAACAGCAAAGCTAAAAGTTTAGAAAGCTAAAATGCTAAAATGCTGGGAAAATAAAAAGATCTTCACCTGGCGCTGAAAGGAATACAATCATAGAATCATAGAATAGTAGGGTTGGAAGGGGCCTACAAGGCCATCGAGTCCAACCCCCTGCTCAATGCAGGAATCCAAGTCAGAGCATCCCTGACAAATGGCTGTCCAGCCTCGTCTTGAAGGCCTCCAGTGTGGGAGAGCCCACCACCTCCCCAGGTAATTGGTTCCATTGCCGTATTGCTCTGACACTCAGGAAGTTTTTCCTGATGTTCAGTCGGAATCTGGCTTCCTGTAACTTGAGCCCATTATTCCGTGTCCTGCACTCTGGGATGATCAAGAAGAGATCCTGGCCTTCTTCTCTGTGACAACCTTTCAAGTACTTGAAGAGTGCTATCATATCTCCCCTCAGTCTTCTCTTCTCAAGGCTAAACATGCCCAGTTCTTTCAGTCTCTCTTCATAGGGCTTTGTTTGCAGTCCCCTGATCATCTTTGTTGCCCTCCTTTGAACCCTCTCCAGCTTGTCTGCATCCTTCTTAAAGTGTGGTGCCCAGAACTGGACACAGTACTCCAGATGAGGCCTAACCAGTGCTGAGTAGAGGGGAACTAGTACTTCCCGGGATTTGGAAGCGATGCTTCTATGAATGCAGCCCAAAATAGCTTTTGCCTTTTTTGCAGCCACATCACATTGTTGGCTCATATTCAGCTTGTGATCGACGACAATTCCAAGATCCTTCTCGCTCGTAGTGTGGTTGAGCCACGTATCCCCCATCTTGTAACTGTGCATTTGGTTTCTTTTTCCTAGGTGCAGAACTTGGCATTTGTCCCTATTAAATGCCATTCTGTTGTTTTCTGCCCAGCACTCCAGTCTATCCAGATCACTTTGAATTTTGTTTCTGTCTTCCAAAGTATTAGCTATCCCTCCCAATTTTGTGTCATCTGCAAATTTGATCAGCATTCCCTGCACCTCCTCCTCCAAGTCATTAATAAAAATATTGAAGAGCACTGGGCCCAGGACTGAGCCCTGTGGTACCCCACTCGTTACCTCTCCCCAGCTTGAGAAGGTCCCATTGATAAGCACTCTTTGAGTCCGATTCTGTAGCCAACTGTGGATCCACCGGATCGTTGTTTCATCTAGCCCACTTCGAGCTAGTTTGCTCATCAGGATATCATGGGGCACTTTGTCGAAAGCTTTGCTGAAGTCGAGGTATATGATGTCTACAGCATTCCCACGGTCTACAAGGGAGGTGACTTGATCAAAAAATGAGATCAGATTTGTCTGGCAGGACTTGTTTTTGACAAATCCATGTTGGCTTCGAGTAATCACGGCATTGTTGCCAAGGTGCTTCCAGATGGATTGCTTTATGATCTGCTCCAGAATTTTCCCAGGGATTGATGTCAGACTGACTGGTCTGTAGTTCCCAGGTTCCTCCTTTTTACCCTTTTTGAAGATAGGGACAACATTAGCCCTCCTCCAGTCATCTGGCACTTCCCCGGTCCTCCATGATTTCTCAAAGAGAATAGACAGCGGTTCTGAGAGTTCTTCTGCCAGTTCCTTTATGACTCTAGGATGAAGTTCATCTGGCCCTGGAGATTTGAACTCATTCAAAGTAATGAGGTGTTCCTTGACCATATGCCTGTCGATCTCAAGCTGCAATCCTGCCCCTTCAGCCTGTACTTCGCCTTTGCCAGGGGGGTCATAGACCCTCTTTTGGGAGAAGACTGAGCCAAAGTAGGAATTGAGCACCTCTGCCTTTTCTTTGTCCTCTGTTATCATTTTGCCATCCTTATTTAATAGCTGAACAACCATTTCTTTCCTCTGCCTTTTACTATGCATGTAGCTGAAGAAAGCCTTTTTGTTGTTTTTAGCATCCCTCGCTAACCTCACCTCGTTCTCCGCTTTAGCCTTCCTGACGCCATCCCTGCAATTCTGTGCTACCTGCCTGTACTCTTCCTTTGTTACTTGGCCTTCTTTCCACTTCCTATATGTGTCCTTTTTTGTTTTCAGGTCATCCCTAAGCTTTTTGTGAAGCCACATTGGCTTCTTCTGTTGTCTTCCGCCTTTTCTTCTTGTTGGAATTGTTTGTGATTGTGCCTTGAGAATTTCCTTTTTTAAAAGTTCCCACCCATCTTGGACTCCTTTTCTCGCTAGCATTGCTTGCCATGGGACCTTACTGATCATTGTTCTGAGTTTATTAAAATCAGCTTTCCTAAAATCCAGGGTACGCGTTTGAGTACACTCGGCTTTTGCTTCCCTTAGAACCAAGAACTCAAGTACAACATGGTCGCTTTCCCCCAGAGTTCCTGTAACTGCTACTTTATCCACTAAGTCATCTCTGTTGGTTAGGATCAATGAGGTGCCAAGCAAACCTCACTAGGGAGATCATTCCAGAGCTGGGATGCCACAGCAGAAAAAGCCCTCCTCCTAGTAGCCACCCACCTCACTTCCTTTGGCAGGGGCTCACGGAGAAGAGCCGCTGACGATGATCTTAAGGTCCGGGCAGGCACATATGGGAGGAGGCGATCCTTCAGATAACCTGGCCCCAAGCCGTTAAGGGTTTTAAATGTTAATACCAGCACTTTGAATCGGGCCTGGAAATGGACTGGCAGCCAGTGCAGCTGAAAAAGTACTGGCGTAATATGAGCTCGCAGGCCAGTCCCTGTTAACAATCTTGCTGCTCTATTTTGGACCAACTGAAGTTTCCAGACCGTTTTCAAAGGCAGCCCCACGTATAATGTATTGCAGTAATCCAGACGAGAAGTTATCAGAGCATGGATAACTGTAGCTAGACTATTTCTGTCCAGATAAGGGCATAGTTGGTACACCAGCCTAAGCTGATAAAAAGTGCTCCGTGCCACTGAGTTCACCTGTGCCTCAAGTGACAGTTCTGGATCCAAGAGCACCCCCAAACTATGAACCTGATCCTTTAGGGGGAGTGCAACCCCCTCCAGAACAGGTTGAATATCACCTAGCTGGGCAGACGAACCACCCACTAACAGTACCTCTGTCTTGTCTGGATTGAGTTTCAGTTTATTGACCCTCATCCAGTCCATTACCGTGTCTAGGCACTGATTCAGAACAGCCACTGCCTCACCTGGGTTTGATGAGAAAGAGAGGTAGAGCTGGGTGTCATCCACATATTGATGGCACCTCAGCCCACACCTCCGGATAACCTCCTCCAGCGGTTTCATGTAGATGTTAAACAGCATAGGGGATAAAATAGAGCCCTGTGGAACCCCATGGCACAATTGCCATGGCACAGAGCAATAATCCCCCAGCACCACCTTCTGGAATCGGCCATCCAAGTAGGAGCGGAACCACTGTAGTGCAGTGCCTACAACTCCCAACCCAGACAACCTATCCAGAAGGATACCATGGTCGATGGTATCGAAAGCCGCTGAGAGGTCCAGGAGAATCAACAGGGTCGCACTCCCCCTGTCCCTCTCCCGGCAGAGGTCATCCCACAGGGCGACCAAGGCAGTTTCCGTTCCAAAACCAGGCCTGAAGCCCGATTGAAATAGATCTAGATAATCTGTTTCATTCAACAGTGCCTGGAGCTGTCCTACAACCACCCGCTCAAGCACCTTGTCCAGGAAGGGGATGTTGGCCACTGGCAGTGCACATTGTGCACATTGACAGTGCACAGCCCAGTGTCAAACAAGTTACCACTTTGAGGACCCCCTCATCAGAATACCTCAATCCCCACAGGCCACAACCAATTGCTAAAGAATGCTGCTCCATACAAAGCATAAGCATCTCCAGCTTCTTCGTCATTCTTGGCGTTGCTTTTCAGACATTCTGAAATCTGCCATCGCTGCTGCCAATATCAGCTTCGCAAGGCAGAGCGCGAGGCGGGAGAGGATGCCCTTATGTACACATTACATTTTCTTATGTTCACGTGTGCCCTGGCTTAGCAAAGGCTTTGTGCTTCTCCAGTGCACATCACAGACAGGGTGGGGTAGGGGCAACTGGGAGTGGCAAGGCCATGCTGTTAGACATGACTGACTTAACTGAGAGTGACAGGCCTCTCTGGCAGTTAAAGGAGTCAGTCAGACTCTGCCTTCAGAAAGAAGAAAGGGGGGAACAGGGTGGGGAAGGATATTAGCCCATTAAGGCTAAACTTCTCTCCTGTAGGTTTGTGTCTTCCCTCCTTGCCACACTCAAGTTTAATCCACTAAATATGCTCAAGCAGGACAGAGCCTGTTTCTGTCACTGCCCTAAGTTTTAGTCCCTTAGGTCATCTTTCAATAGGTCAAGGAGCCAAGCCATCCTCCTCAAAGAATGGGGACGTGAAGAAATCCTGAAATGCTGTATTTGGCACACTGTAAGTCACAAATAAGAAGCATGCTGAATCAGACCAAGGCCCATCTCGTCTGTTCACATTCTGTTCACACAGTGGCCAACCAGCTGCCGCCGGGAAACCCACAAGCAGGACATGAGCGCAACAGCATCCTCCCACCCATGTTCCCCAGCAACTTGTGTACATAGGTATACTGCCTCTGATACTTGAAGTAGCATATAGCCATCAAGACCAGTAGCCTTTGATAGCCTTCTCCTCTAGGAATTTGTTTAACCTCCTTTTAAAGCCATCCAAATTGGTGGATGTCGCTACATCTTGTGCATACTGTACTGTATACCGTGTATACAGTATACTGTGTACTGTATATTAGTACTGTATAATATTTTATATCAGCCCTCTCCAACCTGGTGGTACCCTCCAGATGTTTTAGACTGCAACTCCCATCATTCCCAGTCTGCAAGGCCATTGGGAGTTTCAGTCCAACACATCTGGAGGGCACCACCAGGTTGGAGAAGGCTGCTGTCAATTTTTTTTCCTCCTTACAGGGACATGGGAAGCTGCCTTATACCGAGTTGGACCATGGGTCCATCCAGCACATTATCCACATGCTGACTGGCACTAGCCCTCCAGGCTTCCAGGTAGGAGGGTTTTCCCAGCCCAACTTGGAGATGCTGGGGAGTGAACCTGGGACATTCAGCATGCAAAGCATACGTCCCACCACTGAACTACAGCCTTCCCCCTTACTCCTGAGTGCCCTTTCCGGTATTGATGAAGTTTATCCTGTTAACAAAGCTAACAGAGGCACCACCAGATTTCCATGAAAAAGCCTTGCCCAGCGTGGTATTGCAATATAATTCTGAATTAATGGTACAGAACTAGGATTTTTCCTTCTCTATGAAGTACATATTACTGTTGGGTTGCTTCATTTCCTTCACAGAGACATGGGGGACCATTTTTTCGCTGATGGGATTGAAGGGTGGGGGGAAGAATCAGGGTTGCTATATTTAGCAGCTTCCGCATTTTGTCGCATTTACTTTCTAAAAATACCTAAGCACACTTCTTATTTTAATGGAAGGGAGAAAAATCAGCATTTCTGCCTTTTATCATCCGATTATCCTGGTGACGAGAAAAGCAGAAAATTGCAATTTGAGATTCCTTGACAGTTCCCTGCAAAGTGTTAAGCTCTTAAGTTTCTGTGTCTGTTGAATTAATTTTTTTAAAAAGCACAACAGAAAAAGAGTCAAGCAACCAGACGGGTTAAATCAGTGGGAAGGGAAGTGCTCTTTCTCACAGCTAGCACAGCAAAAACAAAACAAAAAGACATGAGGTGGATCGCCTGGGCTGAATACCAAATTAATCCAAATATTTGAATACCTGACCTAGTTTGATTGGCTTTATTTTCAGCTTGGTCTGGGGGAAGGCTCGAAGAGAGGAGCCTGACAACCGGATCCTATGGTGTTGCACTGCCACAGCCATGCTTAAGGAAGAGCTTGAGTAGCACAAAGAAACTCCTCTTCACCATGCCTTTGAACATGGTATCCAGCTCCACCTGCAATGCTAAACCATGCAAAGGATCCAAAGAGCCATGCTGAACTTTTATATACAGTGCTGCTCCTAGAAAAGTGTAGGGATGTGTGAATGAGCAAAATCTTGTCAAGATTCTCCAAATTCCACCTCGAAGCTCATTCTGACTTGTGCCCCTGTCAGATTGTGAGCTTTGGGTTTTTTAGTGTCATGCAAAAAAAATTTGTGCATATTTTCATGCATGTTTTCCCGAACTTCTGCATCAATCGTGCACATTTTAAATGTATGCATTTTCCTCTCATTGACCAACACATGTCTGTGTGCATTTTTCTATAACTCCTGTGTTGTAATATTCTGCACTTTTAGTATACATGTTTAGGTGAGAAAGTGACTTGGCCCTTCATAGGCTGCAATAAAACTCTCAGGTCTTCAAGAATTCTTGGAACATCTCTTCGGTTGCTTGAACATGTTGCACAGGTATCACACTTCAGAGTGCCTTGCACAAAAACAAAGCTTTGGCTTGACACAATGCTAGAATTAACAGAGGACAGTCTTTTATGATTGTAACAGATGGAGTTTGTACATTTGGAAAGAGCTAACAGGAGTTAATTGGGAGTTAATGTGGGTGGGCTCATTCTGACCAGGTGTGCATTTAAGTGAAAGCCCAGAGGTGATGCAGGATTGATTTGGGGTGCAAAATCCCAGTTACTTACACTTATGTGTTGGCATGAAGCAGGGAGGAGGACTGCTGAATGCACAGATGTCAGGGGTGGGGCAGGGTCCAGTGATATCCGGGTGGGGCCAGCAGGTGCAGTCCCACTCCCTTTCTCCATCTGTGGGTGGAAGGGAACCTGAATAGGTCTTAGTGGTAGAATGGACTGTACCACTTCAGACTGCAGGTGGGGGATACTACTTTTGTAAAAAGAAAGAAAAAAGAGGGGGGGAAGCTCTCTGCAAATGGAATAGCAGGGAATAGCAAATGTACTAACCCACCCACTTTGTCTGCTGTGCTGGTTTTCTATTTTCAGGGACTTTTTAACAAACGGAAGTGCTCAAAACTGTTACTCCTAGCTGTTATCTCAAGTGGTGCAGTCTGTTCTATCCCTGCAGCATTCTCCCCCCTGCAGCATTTTACCGCCTCATCCATCTGCATCTGTTGCTGAGGCCTACAACTTCTGAGAACACAGACAGAACAAGCAACTTAACTATCTCAAATCCTTGAGCATCCCCACTCCCAAGCCGCTATTAATATAAGATCCTATACATCCTCCGTAAGCCTAAACTGAAGACAGGAAAAGAGCTGCAAAATATATTTTGGACCCTGATACCACAGCCTCGGCATTCATAGAGATGGTAAATGCCTCTCAACCAGTGGTGTTGTCCATAGGAATGTGCACACAATCCCCTGCACACACTGAATGAATTCACAGAGGGGCTCACAGGGCTGCACAGACTACCACTGCCCAGTATGATCACTGCACACTGCTACCCCGCTCCCCTGATGAATACCCACTTGATGTTCTTTGTAAAGAGTTCTCTGCATGTACAGATGTACATTTGTGTGTGCAGAGCTTCTGCACACAAGGAGGGAGCAGCTTATCTGATCAGGGTCCCTTCTCACAAATAGTTGCTCTCTGCATGTACAGATGTACATGCAGAGAGCAACTATTTGTGAGAAGGGACCCTGATCAGATAAGCTGCTCCCTCCTTGTGTGCAGAAGCTCTGCACACACAAATCTGTATATGTGGGGCAGTGTGCAGCAATAGTGATGGATTGGGCAAAACTGCATGGCCCCACATTCCCCTCTGCGCATTCTTTCAGTATGTGGAGGGGGAGTTGTTTCCCTTAGCAAACTGTGCTCATGTCCTTCTCAACAGCTGGATGAACTACACAGGCATAGTTGCGGTTGTCGTCAGGGCTGTACAGCTCCGCAAGTTAAGTTCATGTATCGATATTGCTTTCTTTTGCGGACGTGTTTCTTAACTGGAATGACAATGATGTTGTTTTTCTTTATCACATTAATTACTACCCAATAGCCAAAACTCAATGCACTAAAACTGGTGACGAATGCAAGTAGAAAGGGAAAGTGCAGAATAGATGCCACATAATACATGCAGGTCCACCCAACTAAGTAAATTGGATTAATTCAAATGGATGCAATAACATTCCAAAGAGGTATTTTATGCATAAATCTGAAACCTCTCTCTCTCTTTCTCTCTCACACACATATCCAAGACTCACATAGATCTTTAAAGGTCTTCAGTGGCTACATTTTGGAAGTACATAGCATTTAAGTTATATGGATTGATGGATTGATTGCATTTATACTCTGCCTTTTTTCCTCTTGCAAAGAACCCAAGGCGGCTTACATTATCCTCCTCCTCTCCATTTTATCCTCACAACAACAACCCTGTGAGGTGGGCTGGGCTGAGAGTCTGTGACTGGCCCAAAGTCACCCAGTGAGCTTCCACGGCCGAGTGGAGACTAGAACCCAGATCTCCCAGCTCCTAGTCCAACACTCTTGCCACTACACCACACTGGCTGTCTATTCATTTTGCAAAGTGGCCAAAATATTTCTCTGCCTGATTGTGGAAAACAAAACATGAGGAAAATGATGTCATCATTAACTGTAAACACCTTTGCATAGTAGCTGTCCATTTCAGTGGGGCTTGCACAAGAGAATTTTCCAATGAACTGCACCCAGGCCCAGAGTCAGGGTTCAGCATGGTGGGGCAGCTGCTGAAGACCCATAGGGTCAAAAGGGCCCATCCTGGACAATGCCAGTCCCTAAGATGGCAGGCGCAAAGTGGGACTGACTGACCTCCCATTCAAAAGTGCAGCGCCTGCAGCAACAGCCACTCCACTCCCTCTCCCGCCATTATGAAAAGTTTCTCTGGGAGGCAACAGCACTTTGGAATGGGAGCAGAACTGGCCCTCGGTTCCACTCTGCATTTGCTACCCACCATCTTAGAGTACCCCAAATGCAGTGCCTGATGTTGACATGACCTAGGCAGCATGGGAGTTGTAATTCAACACATCTGGAGGGCTCCAGGTTGAGAAAGGCTAGATTTGTTGTTGTTGTTCAGTCGTTCAGTCGTGTCCGACTCTTCGTGACCCCACAGACTATAGCACACCAGGCCTTCCTGTCCTGCGCTCTCTCCCGGCGTGTGCTCAAGTCCTTATTCATTGCATCGGTGATGCTATCTAGCCATCTCATCCTCTGCCGTCCCCTTCTCCTTTTGCCTTCAATCCTTCCCAGCATCAGGGTCTTTTCCGATGACTTTTCTCTTTGCAAGGGTAGACTAGAGTCAGGTAAATCTAAGGGTGGACAAAGCAATCCATTTCAGTTTCTGTAACTTTCTCATTTTTCCAACCTTAAGTTTGGTTTGTTCTGAATTTTGACCATTTTTCCAAACTTACATCAAGTTCATCCTGAACTTGGGCAAAAAAACAATGTTTTTTTTTTTTAAGTTTGCATGAAAATTCTTACGTATTGTTGTGTGTATGTCTCCTAATACATGAACTTCTGCACACAGTTTTGCCTAGTATACACATTTTTTTGCAAACAATTTTCCTAATGTAATGCATTTTAACATTATTTTAACTAATATACATATTTTCCCCTTAATATACGCCATTTTTGTACACAACTTTTGACTGGAGAACTCCATCGCGAAATTCAGAAATATGCGAATTTTGAAGCATAACGGAGTTTCATTTTGTATCTCAGTTCAAAAATCAGAAATTGGGTAAGTTTGCATTAATATGCAAACTGAACAAATGTATTCCACCCCCCTCCTCATTCCTTGATGAGTCCTTGTGTGTGGATTAGGCCTGTACCAAAGCCAATGCCCTGGTTGGTGACCAGTGCCCGTTAAGCTGCTCCTTCCTGGAAGAGTTTACTCAGATAAGGGAAGGACAGTGATGCTGGGAACAAGGCCTGCGTGTGCCTGCCACAGTATCCTCCCCAGTCTCTGGCCAGTGCTGTCTCTCTCTCAGCAGCAACTGCCTCACTCACTGCCGACTCTGGCTGTGCCCCTGCTGTTCGAGTTAATTACAGTCATTATACCTGCTTGCTCCTCAGCTCCAGATCCCTTTTGTTGCTGTTTTCCTGCCTACTTATTTGCAAATCTAATCGCTCAGTGACGTGTTGTTGTTTTTTTTAAGAGAAGAGCACAGAGTGGGATGGGAGAAGCAGAGAAAAGAGGACCAAAATGGGCCATTTTCAAAGCAGCAAAGCCCCAGTAATCAAGAAGCTTTCAAGCAGTGACAGGTGTTTTTGCTTGATTCTCTCCCCCCCCCCAACTCCTCCACCACCACTTATTTACTGATGGGGAGACCTCTAATAGGCCCCCAGCAGCATGACCGAAAAAGAAAGGAAAGCCTTTTATAGTCTGACCTCCTTGGAGATGGAACAGGACACATGACAAAAGGGAGCGGGGGATGGCACTCGGGAGAGCACGTAATATTTTCTATGCATGTAACCAGTGGAGGCTGCAGCCTCTGATGTCAGTGGGGCAGTGAATCTGCTTCAAGTTTCATTCAGAACCAGTCAGAACTCTAAAGGCGCTATCCAAGGTGCGAAGGAGAACTCCTTTAGAGTTCTGACTGGTTCTGACTGAAACCCAGAATGGATTCAGCACCCCATTGATATCGGAACAACCACCCTCCACTGCCTGTAACGCCCACAGCCTATGCTAGCTTTGCTAGCCCTCAGACTGTGTAAATCCCTAAACCTATCTGTCCTAACAGCACAATCCTATACATGTTTACTCGGAAACAAGTCCCATTGGCTGCAATCCTATGGCTTCTGGGAGGATATCTCAGGGGCCATAGGATACATCTGATCTCCCGGTCTGAGGGCAGAGAGAGAAGTCTATCCTTGGAGGTGGAGACCCTATCTCAGATCCCCCCTCTCATCTCCAGCCCCTGTGGAAACATTTACAGGCCTTATCTCTGCATCACTGGAGGTCTGATATCAGGAGAAGTACAAGGGGGCCATATCTTGGATGGATCAGGAGACCCTTGGGATTCAAAGCCCTCCTGGTCTCTGACCATGCCCCTAAAATGGGGGGAAATTGTGCCAGCACTGGAGCTGGTGTAAATAATTTCCTTTCCACTGCTTGTAGCCCTTCCTGCTACTGGAGCTGGCAGAAAAAGTGCAGAATGCCCCTCCTCCCTCACTTCCAGCCTGCCAGCAAGAGCTTGGCAGGGCATTGTTGATGTCAGATGATGTCTTCGGGTAGCATTGCCCTGACTGTATTCAGTGAGGCTTACTATCTAATAAGTCTGTTTGCACACTCACCTGGGAGTATGCCCCATTGAACTCCATGTGTCTTACTTCAAGGAGACATGCATAGAATTGCACGATTCGTGTTTAAGCTTCATCGTATTCTACCATTTCATATGGGAAGAGATACAGCATTTACAGCCATGAAGCATTAGGATGGCTCCAGGCAATCTTTCTTTGTGCAATCAATGTGCCCTCATTACTCATGTGCTGCAGATGACTTTCCTCAAGGCAGTATTTCAAACCACATCCTACTGTGCGACTTTACTGTGTAGAATGCATTTGTGCAAATGTCCTGGGGCCCTGTTGGCTACTACCTGTAATATCAGTAATTACCAGGTCTGCTTTTAAAAACTCCAATGAGAATTCTGCACTCAGGCCATTCAAATTCTGCATCCAGTAAAGCCATGTTCTATGACCTTTATGCAAATTGAGCAAAGTTGCATGCTTTTTTTAGTTTTGCATGGTTTATTCTGCAATGGTCTTCTCTCTCTCTCTCTCTCTCTCTCTCTATATATATATATATAGCATGCTCATCCCTTAGCATCTCTAGATATTACTTATTCATAAAAGATTTCTGTCCTTCTCTTCAAATAGAAATTAGACAGTGACAGTGTTCCAGCAGAGATTAAAATTAAATTATAACCACAAAATCAAACCTTAGGTAAGCAAGACACCAAGGAGAAAAATGACCCCAACACAAAAGCAGAAGGAGGAAACATACACACACACACAGTCACACCAACAATACCAAAGGTCTCCATAAAAGACCAGGTGTTAATTTGACATCTACGTTTATTCAGTGTTGGAACTAGGGAAAATTGCCTAGGAAGGGCATTCCTAAAGAGCCCTGTACAGGCATTTGCTTGCACACATGTAGGCTAAAGTGGAGAGGGGGACATGGGCACACACTTCAGCCCCATCTCCAGCTTCCCTGTGTGCTTGGCTGACATTTTTTGGAGCTTTTCAGGGGCATGAAATTTACCACCACGGAGAGCACCATGGGGGGAGTGGGGCAGGGGGTGTTGATTGTTAAGAGCAGTGGTCGATGTCTTCTTCTTCTTGCTGTTGCTACAAATAATCTCTGGCTGCCATTTTTCCTCATAATGCCTCAGATGTACCATGGTTCCAGGGCACTAGGGGCATGGCGGCCACCAGTGGGGACTGACATTTTTTGTGGCAGATGCCTTTTCTCCACATACTGCCTTAGAACACTGCCACATCTGGGGAATTATCAGGAAAACAAAATGGTGGCCAGACAGTGAAAAAAGAGCTGTGCTGTTGCTGCTAGCTGTAGCAGCAGCAAAGTAAAAGAAAATGGGAAGACACCCGCTGTTACTGCTAAACTACCCCTGCCAAACTGCTGGTGAATTTCATTTAGAGAAACAGTCCCTCAAATTTGCCACCTGTGAACAAGGCCACAAATTCAGGGGCTATTTAGCTTCAGCCCTAATTTCTTTATAGGTTGAAAATCCCCACTGTTCCCATTGTGTAATCCTTATTTTTAAAAAATATATACTATGAGAGCATCAGCTGATTACTCCTTCCTTCTCCACTAATGCCTCCAAATGTTGTGAACCTTTTAAAGAATTATTTTGCATGGTTGTAGCAATAAGGCTGCACAGTTTCCTCCCTGCAGCACTGAAGCACAAATCTATGTTCAAGCAAGGCTATTCCCCTACATACATGATCTGCAAACAGAAGTTCACTCTATGGGAACTTTGTCAGGGCTACGGCAGGTATAGTGCAAAGAGAAAAGGCCTGTGATATTCATCACCTGGAAAGGCCCAAACCATTTCTTTTCATTCACAATGCAGGGGACAACAATGGGGCAAGGTTTCACCAGGAACTGTTTCAATGCTGAATGGAACAGAGGCTCCATCTAGAGGTGTGTTTAAGAGGAACGGTGCTTGGGGGGTGTCCTAAAACAAGGGTGGGGAGAATCTCTTGCCCAGCATTTGAAAAAAGGTGTTTAGAATTCCTTCAACTGTGTACAGAGGTTAAACCCTTCTCCTCTGAGCGGATGGGACTAGGAAAAGTGACCACATCCTTTAGAGAAGATGCCAACTTATTTTGCAGGCTTTAGGATGTTTGTCCTGTGGTGTATTTTTTCCAATACGTGCTTGTATAAGGGGTTTTTTTAAAATCTCGCCAATCCTACATTGCATTTTGAACACTGTAGGCAATAGTGTTTTGATGCTCCATTATTACTTCTGTTATAAGTGACACCTTATATCTGTCAGTTATGCAAAAAATGATAATCATGCTTCCCCTCCAGGTCAACAGTTAATGGATAGCAGTCACCCCAGATCATTCTCTCAGTTTCACTGCAAGTCCTGGAGTTGCTTTTAGAAGACCATAGCAACAGTACACGAAGTGTGTGACTCTTTGGTGTTAGAACAAATTTCTAGCCCTCAAGATTCCTGCCAGAAGCTCGAAAATGCAATTGTAGCATTTCCTAATGGATTATGGATCCCAAATGCATTACAGTCTATGATTTGCAGGGCAGACTCTTGGGGCCGATCTACATTGCACCCGTCGTCGCAATGAATTTGGTGTCCTGTCGGGTTAAACACTCTCGCATTAAAAAGTGATTACCCACACTCACCCATTTTCCCTGTTGCGGTGCTTCATCGAATGCGCGAGCTCGGTTCACACTCGAGCGCTGTGCTGTTTTCCTGCTCTTAAAGACGGAGGCTCTCATTGGAGGATCAGAAACTCTTCTTTTTCTGCTGATTCCATGCCTACCACGCTCACAGCTCTCGACGGCCCCATGTCATCTTCCGGCTACTGATCGCATAGCTTCCTCATAGGGATGTCAGAGAATTCCGCCACGGATCTCGGTGAGGCCGAATGCCAGTGCATTCGGCCCCCCGAACACCGTGGCGGAACGGCCTGCCACCCCCCCGCTCCCCCGCGGATCCCCCCCGGGATGAGACTTACCTGGGGCGGATGTTCCGGACGGCGGCGGCTCCAGCGGCGGCTTCAGCAGCGGCTCCAGCGGCGGCTTCGGCGGCGGCTGGTCTTCCAACCGGCTGCTGCCACCGCCATTTGCAGACTTCCCCGCCCCATTCGTGATAGGCTACGTAAAGACTGACGTAGCCTATCACATCTGGGTTAAAAAAACAAACAAACAACGCGTATGCAAATGACGGCGGGTATGCTATTTGCGTTCCCCCTTAGTTTCGCCGTCTTAGTCTACGTAAATATTTACGTAGACTAAGACGGTGAAAATAAAGGGGAACACAAATAGCGTCCCCTACGCTATTTGCGTTACCCCGTAGCCACCGCCATTTGCGTACGTGTTGTTGTTGTTTTTAACCCAGACGTGATAGGCTATGTAAGTCTTTACATAGCCTATCACGGCTGAATACAGGGACGCAAATGGCGGTGGCTACGGCCGCCACCATTTGCGTCCCTGCTAGCCAGCGGCCGGATGTCCGGCTGCTGGCGGAGCTGGCCAGCGGCTCCGCGGAATCCCCGCGGAGCGGAGCCAGCCAGCCAGGATTCCGGGGGAAGGGACAGAGTGCCTCCTCCCCCCAGCGGAACCCGGCGGAGCCAGGTAAGGGGGGTTTTGTACATCCCTACTTCCTCAGCACTCAATGTTTCCTCAGCAACAAGTAAAGGGCTGGATGTGCGTGCGCTTGTCTGATCTCGGAAGCTAAGCAGGGTTGGCCCCGGTCAGTAGTAGGATGGGCGATCGCCTGGGAATCAGGCTTCCTGCATTGAGCAGGGGATTGTTCTGTCCCTTCAAATGAGACTAAGTTTTAGCCCCTTCTATCCCTTGCTTTACCTTTTTTCTTTTTTTTTTAATTAAGGTGTTATCTTCGAAGAATCATGGCTTCTCTGCAATTTTTTTTTCTAATTCAGGCATGATCTTCGAAGATTTGAAGGGTATTGAAAGCAGGAGCACAGAAGTGGGAAATTCCGGTTCCAATTCAAGGCGCGTACTGAGTAGTGTGAAAGACGGGCGGTGAAACCTCATTGGAAGTGAAAAAACCCGTAAGTGTAGATCGGCCCTTGGTTTTAATTGCCTTATCTTTGACCATTTTACAAGTAACCTCAATCCATGGAGTGAACGCATGCAGAGGGAAGGGGGGCCATACCTGCTAGCCATCACATCATTGGTCCCTGCGCCCCCAATCTCTATGTATGGACATTGGATGGACAGCAGGAGACAGGCCTAGTCGTGGTCCCTCTGTCCCCTTTCCTCTACTCATGAAGGGAACTTGTGAAAGGGGGTTTACTTTATTCATTCATTCATTCATTCATTCATTTTCTATCCTGCCTTTCCAGCTAAACAAATGGCCCTCAAGTTGAGCTGACAATAAAATCCAGATTTAAAACAAAATCTTAATTAAAAACATCACATAAAAACAAATACGTTAAAAACACAACCATCAAAAATCACACTTTAAAAAGCTTTAAAAAGACTTGTACAGTTACAACAGGCTTCTATTCGGCCTTAAACATGTGAAATGCGGCATACCATTACCACATTTCCCCCCACTATGATAATGTACAGAAATTGCAGCAAACGGGTCCAAGTTGTGCATGCAGGCATGCATCAAGGCCCAGGATTTCTTAAGACTGCATGTCATCAGGTATTATTTGCACTTTTTCTGGTTTGTGGTTGCACCCAAGCCCTGCTTGTAGCAAACAGTGGTCTTGGTTATGCACTTTAATTAAAGGGATGAGTACAATTCTGATTTGTGGAAAGGACTTGGACTGGAAAGCCTTTCGGTCCTTCCAAGTAACTCTTGTCATTCTAACAACAAACATCCATTTTGCAGCTCCATATACTTGCCATCGGCTTCCATCACATGTGGAGCAGGACTCCACCTAGAGGCAGGCAGAATAATTTCACTCCCTAAGCCTTTCTAATTCCTAAACGGAGTCAGAATTTTTCAGACTTTTGCCACTAGGGTCGCCAGCATTTTACACACAGAAATGCAGTGGGTGATTTTTTCCCTGGCATAGGAGATAATGTGATAGGATAAGCTTCCCCTGCCAAATAGCTGCATGTCTGTCTACTGTTAAAGGCACAGGAGGAGCGAGTTCAGGTGGAAACATTGGTCTCTTTGAAAAAACACCAACGTGAAATGGCTCAAAGTGGACTCCGACTTTAGGATTCAGCATTTGTGAAAGGTCTTGCGCTAACGTGTCACTGGAGGAGGTGCTAATCGTACGTGCACATTTGAGATGCCATTGCACAACTGCAAAATATCTACCTGTCTATCATTATTTCTAGGCTGCCTTTATAATCTCTTGGGGCAATGGGACAGAGGACAGCCATGCTTCTTCCCATCCATGTTATTGGGCAGGGGTGAGCAACTTGTGTTTTGGCCTACAACTCCCATCATCCCTCACCATTGGCTATGTGGATAAGGCTGATGGGAGCTGTAGGCCAAAATATCTGAAGGGCCACAGATTGCCCAGTTCTCCTATTAGGAAAGGGCACTATAGAAATGTACAAGATCAGTGCCTGCAACTCCTACTTTTTGCAGAGTAACTTTAAACAGCTACAGCCAGTATGGAAGAAGAAGATGCTTGTTGCTTAACTATGGAGTCAAGCATGCAGAATGACTGGCATTTTTGTATGTTTGGTCACATTGTTATGCTGCTGCTGCTGCTATGCTTTAGAATCCAACAATGTGGCTAGTGTTTGTCTAATGCATTTTTTTTCACATTTTTCAACGGTATTATTATTATTATTATTACTATTATTATTACTATTTACATTTCTATACCACCCCATTTCTATACCACCCAGCTCTCTGAGCGGTTTACAAAAGTTAAAACATTAAAATACAATATACAAAGTTTAAAAACGATTTACATAAAAGCACACAGACAATATACACAAACAACATATAATTAAAAACAGCTTTGAACCATTTTTTTTTTAAAAATAAATCCAACAATAAAACAACATAGCTTAAAAACAGTATACAAGAGTCAGCAAAAGGAACAAGAGCTCTCAAAAGGGAAGGCCTGCCAGAATGATAGTCTTTCATGCCTGCTTAAAAACCTTCAACGAGGTCAGCAGGTGCATTTCAACCGGCAGGTTGTTCCACAGCTGAGGGGCAGCAAAGGAAAAGGTCCTCTTGTGTGTGGCTACCAGTCTCACATTAGGCAGCCGCAGCAGAGAGCCCTCGGAGGGCCTTCGGTGGTGGACTGGGACGTAGGGGAGAAGGCACTCCCTACGGTACCTTGGACCTAGACCATGTAAGGTTTGAACGGTAAGAACCAGCACTTTATATTTTGCTCGGAAACAAATTGGCAGCCAGTGTAAAGATTTTAACGGGTGTAATATGGTCTCCATGGGATGTCCCAGAGACCAACCTGGCTGCCGTATTTTGTACCAGTTGAAGTTTCCAAACTAAATATACAGGCAGCCCCAAGTACAGCACATTGCAGAAATCAAGCCTAGAGGTTACCAGCACGTGCATCACTGTTACCAGGTCCTCATATTCCAGGAATGGGGTAGCTGGTGTATCAGCCGAAGTTGGTAACAGGCACTTCTCACCGTCGCCTCCATCTAGGGTGCCAGGAGCAGGGTTGGGTCAAGAAGCACCCCCAAGCTATGAACTAGCTCCTTCAGAGGGAGTGCATTAAAGAATTCTGCACCCAAGAACATGTTTTGAGTACCAGAACAAAAGTCATATCACAATCCTGCCATGCAAAAATCCATTCCTGATTACCTTAAGCTTTCTGAATGGAGGTTCTGCTTGTGTTCACTTGAATGCACAAAGGGGTGAGAAACTTGTTCCATTAAGGGTTAAAACAAAACAAAAAAGATTTACCCAATTCACACCTCCAAAGCCTTTCAGCAAGTCAAAACAGAGCTGTGTATTGAAATCTGCATTTTAGTGAGCTTTCCAGTGTAGCTCAGTTTGGGGAAAATGTCGTGCACAAAAAATGTTTGTGCTCACTTTCCCCACATCAGGGGAAAGTAAGCACAAAATGCGTATATTTGAGAAAGATGTGCACAGAACTGCATTTGGGCAATGCTTGAGTACTTGAAGGAAAATGAGTACATTTTTAAAATATACACCCAAATATACAACCTTTTTTGTGCACATTAGGAAAAATGTGCACAAAAAAGTACAAGTTAATGTACATTTTTTTAAACACACACACACACTCAAGCTTGTGCAGAAACAGGATATTTTTTCACCTAAAAAGAAATGACAACCTCAGAAAAACTGAGATTGATAGATCTGTCCATCCCTACTTGAATGCATGTAGAACTCTCTGTGCATTCAGGGACTCTGCTTTATCAGGGTTTCCGACTACACACAGGGGGGACGTTTTACTCGTGTTTGAGAAAACCTGAATAAAAGCCCCCTCAGACCTCTCAACTGGGGACTGACAGGACAAACCCAGTGAATCCAGGCCCATTGTGGGTGAGGCCATGGCTTCATTCCTCTGACGTGCATTTGTATACCTTGATTGGGCATAATGCCTAAGCAGGGCTATATATGAAGTTCTGTGGCTGTCTAATTGTTACAGAAACAAAAGGTGCATAGGACTGAAGGAACCCTCCCTCGCCTGACTTCCTTGCACTTTTCTCTCAGCCCAGCTCCGATACCCAAATGATCCAGGCTGGGGAGAAAACTGCTTGAAACACTGCAGCATCGCAGAGTGAGTAAGGTAGAACAGGGGCAGATTCAGCTCCCCTGGTCTGTGTTGTAAGAATAAGATACCCCCAGCATCCATTGTAATGGAATTTGGCCCTCAGGCTGGAAAAGGTTCATCACCCCTGCTGGGGGCAGGGTGCAGGTGCAAGTTGTTGGAGGAGAGAGCTGTGGTCACATGGCCTGCACTGCAGTTCCTAAGCTAGCCTGCCACCCTCAGGTGCAGTGAAGGACAACAGGTCTTGTTGTCAGCGTTAAGGCAAGATTAAACTGTCAGGCAGGGGGGGCACCATCTTTCTCTTCAGCTGAGGCAGCAAAATTACTTGGGCTAGCCCTGTGACTCCACCCTGACCCCCCATTTCATCTAGTTTGGCCTCTAACCTCCAAGGATAAAACAGGATTCCTTGCAGTGTAGGAGTGATTACACACAGTTGGACATTTTGAATTCCCTGCCAGTAGATGGCAGTGGAACTTACACTCAGCTAGCAAGAAAAAAGATAAGAAACAATTCAAACAGCCGGTTCTAATCATAAAGCCTAGATTTACATGCAATTCCTAAATGTTAGGGAAAGTGGCAGTAACTTTAAAAACGGGCTCTTCTTTTTAATTGTGTTACCTTTTATTCATTCATCACTCTTTAATGATGCTGATTTAATCCAGTGCTGTACCAACATAAAAAACGTTGGGTTTATACAAAATTTATTTGTTTATTTTATTTACAATACTTATATACCGCTCCGAAGTCTCCAGAAAAGATTTTGGAGCGGTGAACAACAGGATAAAAGAATAAAACCCTATAATTAAAGCAATTAAAATATTTAATGCTTATTAAATCTGCAGATGACACAAAATTCGGTGGGATAGCTAATACCATGGAAGACAGAAGCAAAATTCGAAGGGATCTTGATAGGCTGGAATGCTGGGCAGAAAACAACAGAATGAAATTTAACAGGGATAAATGCCACATTCTGCACCTCGGAAAAAGAAACCAAATGCACAGTTACAAGATGGGGGACACTTGGCTCAACAATACTGCAAGCGAGAAGGATCTTAGAATTGTAGCTAACAAGCTCAATATGAGCCAACAATGTGATGTGGCTGCAAAAATAGCAAATGCTATTTTGGGCTGCATTAATAGAAGTATGCCTTCCAAATCATGTGAAGTACTAGCTCCCCGCTACTCAGCGCTGGTTAGGCCTCATCTTGAGTACTGTGTCCAGTTCTGGGCGCCACACTTTAAGGAAGATGCAGACAAACTGGAGAGGATTCAGAGGAGGGCAACGAAGATGATCAGGGGACTGGAAGCAAAGCCGTATGAGGAGAGACGGAAAGAACTGGGCATGTTTAGCCTTGAGAAGAGAAGACTGAGCGGGGATAGGATAGCGCTCTTCAAGTACTTGAAAGGCTGTCACAGAGAGGAAGGCCAGGATGTCTTATCGATCATCCCAGACTGCAGGACACAAAAGAATGGGCTCATATTACAGGAAGCCAGATTCTGGCTGAACATCAGGAAAAACCTCCTGACTGTTAGAGCAAGACGACAATGGAACCAATTACCTAGGGACTTGGTGGGCTCTCCCACACTGGAAGCATTCAAGATGAAGCTGAACAGCCATCTGTCAGGGATGCTTTGACTTGGATACCTGCACTGAGCAGGCGGTTGGACTTGATGGTCTTATAGGCCCCTTCCAACCCTGCTATTCTATGATTCTATGATTTTAAAAGAACAGATTCTGAACTTAATAAACTGCAGCTGGTCACTCGGGGAAGGCCTCTCAAAATAACAATGTCTTCAGAAGGTGCCAAAAGCAACATAACGTTGTCACCCACCTGACCTCCGAAGTCAGGGAATTCCACAGGGAGGGGACCACCATGCTGAAGTCTCTTTTCCTGGTGGACTCCAACCAGGCCATAGGTCCATGTGGAATGAAATTGTAATTGTTATATATCCATGTAGACAAAGTTATAAGATTATGCATCATCCAGTTAGTGCTTTACTTCCTTCTCATAATCTATATTGTGTTAAACTTGTGGCAGTGAAACCTCTGCCATGATCTTCAGCTAAGCTGGTGTGGTGGCCAGGGCACAGAATGTTTATTTCCTGAGGGAGCGAAAGAGTTTGCAATCCAATTTCTGTGCAGAAAGGAAAAGTTGTCAGTTTATCTAGCATTAAACCCGCTCATGGTGCAGTCTGAGGACAGAGAAAGGGACCTGGGATATAGGGAAGCTATACGACAGGAAGCCCAGAGATAAAGAATCTGAAGGAAAGGTGCAGAATAGTTCATAGATTATGAAGAAACAGGACCTGAAGAAACATAGGTAGAGAATGAGGCTTGAGGAAAGTGATAGAAGCATGATATTGATAAAAGGCAGTGCTAGTCAGAAAGGGGGCTCTGAAAAAACTTTGCAGTACTTAGGAACAGGAAGGAATATATGCTATAGAGGGTGGAATGCAAGAGAAATAAGGAGTTGTCAAGAGACAGGGTGGCTAAAGGAAGTGGGATAAAGTAAGCAGTAACCAAGAGGCAAGAGCCTGAGGAAACAGTGGGTGGTGTTGTTGTTGTTCAGTCGTTCAGTCGTGTCCGACTCTTCGTGACCCCATGGACCATAGCACGCCAGGCCTTCCTGTCCTGCGCTCTCTCCCGGAGCGTGCTCAAGTTCATATTCATTGCATCCGTGATGCTATCTAGCCATCTCATCCTCTGCCGTCCCCTTCTCCTTTTGCCTTCAGTCTTTCCCAGCATCAGGGTCTTTTCCAGGGAGTGGGTGGTGGAGACGTGGAAATGAAGAAAGGGAGTTGGATTCACTGGTCTTATAGGCCCCTTCCAACCCTACTATTCTATGACTGTACTATGAAAGGAGGGGTCTAGGAGGACCCGGAAGGAAGTGGACAGGCTTGGGGGCTGAAAAATTTGAGTTGTGGAGTCAAAAGAGCAGACAAGTGTCCTCTCTGAAGTCTAGACCCTGAGAGGGGGATTCTGCCAATTGTGGCTTCTGCTGCTGCTGCAGCAATGTGACCTAGCAATCCGAGAGTACAGGAATGTAGCATGGTGGGGGCATATGTCTTCCCCAACCCAGTCCAGGCTGCCAGAACCCCCTGCTGTAGCACCAAAAATGCTGGGCTTTAGCAACCGTACAGCTAGGCTAATCACAACAAACTTGCAGTGGTGATGGCAGCTAGCCTGAGGGACGACAGGGTGGGCGGGGTGACAAAACAGGGCATCCGAGTCACTCAGGATATAAGGACCTTTGTTTTCAGAAAGCTGGAGGCCTCTCCCACAGTATTAGAACCCCAGGTCATCCCATGAAGCTGATTGGTGGGAGCTTCAGGACAGATCAAAGGAAGTCCTTCACACAGTGCATAGTTACACTATGGAGTCTGCTCCCATAAGATGTGATGGCTGCCAACTTGGATAGCATTATGAGGGGATTAGACAAATTCATGGAGGATAAGGCAGTCAATAGCTACTAGTCACAATGGCAATATATTACCTCCAGTATTGGAGGAAGTATGCCTCTGTTTACTAGTTGGCAAGGAACATGAGCAGGGGGATGCTACTGAACTCATGTCCTACTTGTGGTCTTCCCACAGGCAGCTGGTTGGCCACTGTGTGAACGCTGGACTAGATGGGCCTTTGGTCTGATCCAGCATGGCTCTTCTTATGTTCTTATGAGGCAGCAGCAGTAGAAATGCTCATACAAGATGGGGCCTAGACAATGTTTTCCCCTACTGCACCTCTAGAAAACCAGCCTTCTCTTCATAGCATGGATACCAAGCTCCTTAATAGCCATTGTAAAACAACAATCCTGGAAGCCACACTCAATAGTGCCTACCCCACCCATCCCACTTTTTGGCATATTAGAACATCTCCAGATTTGGAGGAGGGCATTTAAATGCCAGATGAGCTGATATAGTATCAATTATGGATTGTACCAATTCCTAGGCTAATCACTGCTAGCCCGAATGGCAAACTGAGGTCTAGTAAAGGCCAGCGCAGGCAGCACAGTCCAAAGCAGAGACCGATGTGGAAAACCTCTACACTACTTGGTACCTCTTAGTACATGAAGTAACTCTTCCCCCAACTTCTACTTAGCTCTACTGCAGCCTTCCCCAACCTATTCCTCTCCAGATATGTTGGATTGCAACTCCCATAATTCCCAGCCGGCATGGATTTAGCACTCTGCAGTGCTAAATCAACCATGCAGGAAGCTGCCGTCTGGACGCAACCTTTCTTGCATATGATAACAAATAACCCAGCGACAGCTCTCCCAGACACACTCGTTATCTGTAGCAGGAGAAAAAGCCATCCACAACCCAGAGCTGTGACCTTGTTATAGTTTGTAATGAGCTGACGGGAAAATATTTCTGCCTGATTAGAATTCTTAACGAGCTCCTGATTATTATAAGAGCAAGCTGGCCAGTCTCCCATTTTGTTCCATCTGTAGCAACGGCAGGATAGTTTCTAGCAAGCCCTCTTCATGGTTCTTTTACAATGCTAGAAGTAAGGGCTTTTTAAGCACCATTATCTGCATGTCTCTCTCACTCCTGGGCTGAATAAATAGGCATTTGCCTATCACTTGTATCATGTCTCAGATGTTGTTGTTCAGTCATTCAGTCATGTCCGACTCTTCGTGACCCCATGGACCATAGCACGCCAGGCCTTCCTGTCCTGCGCTCTCTCCCGGAGTGTGCTCAAGTTCATATTCATTGCATCCATGATGCTATCTAGCCATCTCATCCTCTGCCGCCCCCTTCTCCTTTTGCCTTCCATCTTTCCCAGCATCAGGGTCTTTTCTAGTGACTTTTCTCTTCACCTTAGGTGGCCAAAATATTTGAGCTTCAGCTTCAGTATCTGTCCTTCCAATGAGCAGTCAGGGTTGATTTCCTTTAGTATGGACTGATTTGACCTCCTTGCAGTTCAGGGGACTCGTAAGAGTCTTCTCCAGCACCACAGTTCGAAAGCATCGATTGTTCGGCGCTCAGCCTTCCTTATAGTCCAGCTCTCACAGCCATACGGTGCTACTGGGAAAACCATAGCTTTGATTATACGAACCGTTGTCGACAAGGTGATGTCTCTGCTTCTTACTATGCTGTCTAGGTCTGCCATAGCTTTCCTCCCATGGAGCAAGCGTCTTGTAATTTCATGGCTACAGTCATCGTCTGCGGTGATCTTGGAGCCCAAGAAAATAAAATCTGTCACTGCTTCCATTTCTTCCCCTTCTATATGCCAGGAAGTGGTGGGGCCAGATGCCATGATCTTAGTTTTTTTAATGTTGAGTTTCAAACCAGCTTTTGCACTCTCCACTTTCACCCTCAACAAGAGGCTCTTGAGATCCTCTTCGCTTTCTGCCATTAGGGTGGTATCATCTGCATATCTGAGGTTGTTGATAATTCTCCCAGCAATCTTAATTCTGACCTGTGATTCATCCAACCCGGCGTTTCTCATGATGTACTCTGCATATAAATTAAATAAGCAGGGCAACAACAGCCTTGTCGTATTCCTTTCCCAATTTTGAACCACTCGGTTGTTCCATGTCTGGTTCTTACTGTTGCTTCTTGACCCTCTACAGGTTTCTCAGGAGACAGGTAAGGTGGTCTGGTACTCCCATCTCTTTCAGAATTTGCCACAGTTTGTTGTGATCCACACAATCAAAAGCTCTAGCATAGTCAATGAAGCAGAAATAGATATTTTTCTGGAATTCTCTTGCTTTCTCCATGATCCAGCGAATGTTGGCAATTTGATCTCTAGTTCCTCTGCCTCTTCGAAACCCAGCTTGTACTTCCGGTAGTTCTCGGTTCACATACTGCTGAAGCCTAGCTTGTAGGATTTTGAGCATCACCTTGCTGGCATGTGAAATGAGTGCAATTGTACGGTAGTTTGAACACTCTTTGGCATTGCCCTTCTTTGGAATTTGAATGTAAACTGACCTTTTGCAGTCTTGTGGCCACTGTTGAGTGTTCCAAATGTGTTGGCAGATTGAGTGAAGCACTTTAACAGCATCATCTGTTAGGATCTTAAATAGCTCAGCTGGAATACTGTCATCTCCACTAGCTTTGTTGTTAGTAATGCTTCCTAAGGCCCACTTGACTTCACTCTCTAGGAAGTCCGGCTCAAGTTCAGTGACCGCACTATCATGGCTATCAGGGACATTCAGATCTTTCCTGTATAGTTCTTCTGTGTATTCTTTCCACCTCTTCTTAATCTCATGTGCTTCTGTTAGGTCCCTGCCTTCTTTATCCTTTATCATGCCCGTCTTTGCACAAAACGTTCCCTTGAGATCTCTGATTTTCTTGAGGAGATCTCTAGTCTTTCCCATTCTATTGTTTTCTTTGATTTCTTTGCATTGTTCATTTAAAAAGGCCTTCTTGTCTCTCCTTGCTATTCTCTGGAACTCTGCATTCAGTTGGGTATATCTTCCCCTTTCTCCCTTGCTTTTCACTTCCCTTCTTTCCTCAGCTACTTGTAAAGCCTCATCAGACAGCCACTTTGCTTTCTTGCATTTCTTTTTCTTTGGAATGGATTGAGTTGCTGCCTCCTGAACAATGTTACGGACCTCTGTCCATAGTTCCTCAGGCACTCTGTCTATCAGGTCTAATCCCTTAAATCTATTCGTCACCTCCACTGTATATTCATAAGGGATATGATTTAGGTCATACCCAAATGGTTTAGTGGTTTTCCCTACATTCTTCAATTTAAGCCGAAATTTTACAATAAGAAGCTCATGATCTGAGCCACAGTATATTTCATTATTTAGGGATCCATCTTGAATGCCACCGAAGACTTTCCAATGGAATGCGTTTCCCCTCCCCTATTTTTTGACTGCACCAAGTCATCGGGCTTTGGTGGGAGATAAAAACAAATGTACATACTTCCGTTTATCTTCCATAATTTCACTTTTGAGTTAATACTGATCTTGCATGTTTCACTCTGTAAACCAGCTATTTAGAAACTGGAGGTTGCTCTGTCTTGGATTCTACATCAGGCATGTCTCAAAGAAGAAGAAGAAACAGGACTCCCACTCATCCATTGGGTGCATCTATAAACATTAGGGAGGAGGAGGAGGAGGGAAGGAAAGAAAGAAAGAAAGAAAGAAAGAAAGAAAGAAAGAAAGAAAGAAAGAAAGAAAGAAAATAATTGCAAACCTTGCCTTCTGAAACTATGGAGAGTAAAGGTATTAGCAAAAGAAGCATGTATCACTGTTAAGTGGAAATTACAATACGAAGTGTTTAAAAAATAAATCCTATTATCAGAAGTGGCTTGTAAAATGAGCTAATGGGCTTTTAGTCTAGTGGGCAGATGTCCATATCATAAATAGCATGACTACAGCTGGTAGAAATTATCCTTTTTGCTGGCAGCATCAGATAAGTGAACAAGAAGAAAGAAACACCCACAGATCTCAAAGTAAGGAAAGAAGAACCCCTGTGGGTAGGAATTCGGGGTGGGTGGAGGTCCTTTCATGACATGAGAGTTTTTGCTCTCTTTTTTTCCCCCTGCCTTTTGATTCCACACAAAAAGAGAAGGGTGGACTAGCAGCTCCGCTAGGTATGCCCAGCCAAACTAATAATGTTCCATCACCTTTCTGCTCCAGGTTCCATCCATGGCACCACATGTACAACCTGGTCCAGATGTTTGTGGTGATAAGCCTATTACTGTTGATCTCACTGCCACATGAGCCCCACAAGGCTCCTTGTCAGCTTTTGCCAGTTCATGAGTTCTATCATACATCTGAGCTGTTTCTGGTTCACTCTCCCGGCAGCTGGCAGAAGTGACCAACTCTAGGCGAGGGATGGGAAACCTCCAGCCCATGGGCCTAGTCCAGCCCAGAAGGTCCCCCATGGGGCCTGTGGAGGCTTGGACTCCCTCCATGGGCCCTCCCCCCCCCCAAGCTCTGCCCCCTGGAGGCTACGGGAGGCTTGGGAAGGAATCCCTGCTTTGTCTCCAATCGGATTGGAGATACAGTGGGACTTGCTCTTACTTACTATACCAGAGCCCTCCCAGTTGGGAGGGCGAATGGCATGCTAAGTGCTTCCCTGGCCAAGGCACCAGGTGGAGGAGCAATCCTCTATCTAACCTCTATCCTCAGAAGGTGTCTGTGCACATGTGCTTTCCCTGGCCTGGGGAAGCATGCGCCGGGTGCAAAGGGGAGCTGAGCCAGTTTGGCTTCACCTGCCCTGAATCCTCCGCAACGGGGGAAGTTGCAGGGTAGGCAAAGCCACCCCAGCTGAGGGGCCAGGTGGATAATCCACCTGATGCCTCAGCTGGGACAGCTTCACTACACACAGGCCTTCCCTGGACTAGGAAAACCCAAATGCAGGAAAGCTGGGTCCCCAGCCCAAGCGTATCTGGAGAAGTTCTAGCCGGTGCTTCATAGAATCATAGAATAGTAGGGTTGGAAGGGGCCTACAAGGCCATCGAGTCCACCCCACTGCTCAAGGCAGGAATCCAAGTCAGAGCATCTCTGACAGATGGCCGTCCAGCCTCGTCTCAAATGCCTCCAGTGTGGGAGAGCCCACCACCTCCCTAGGGAATTGGTTCCATTGTCGTACTGCTCTAGCAGTCAGGAAGTTTCTCCTGATGTTCAGCCAGAATCTGGCTTCCTGTAATATGAGCCCGTTATTCCATGCCGTGTACTCTGGGATGATCGAGAAGGGATCCTGGCCTTCCTCTCTGTGACAGCCTTTCAAGTACTTGAAGAGCACTATCCTATCTCCCCTCAGTCTTCTCTTCTCAAGGCTAAACATGCCCAGTTCTTTCAGTCTCTCTTCAAAGAGCTTTGTTTCCAGTCCCCTGATCAACTTTGTTGCCCTCCTCTGAACCCTCTCCAGCTTGTCTGCATCCTTCTTAAAGTGTGGTGCCCAGAACTGGACACAGTACTCCAGATGAGGCCTAACCAGTGCTGAGTAGGGGGGAACTAGTACTTTGGAAGCTATGCTTCTATGAATGCAGCCCAAAAGAGCATTGGCCTTTTTTGCAGCCACATCACATTGTTGGCTCATATTCAGCTTGTGATCGACAACAATTCCAAGATCCTTCTTGCTTGTAGTGTTGTTGAGCCACGTATCCCCCATCTTGTAACTGTGCATTTGGCTTCTTTTTCCTAGGTGCAGAACCTGGCATTTATCCCTATTAAATTTCAAATGATTGCAGGGGATGTGGCCCAGCCAATAGTGAGGAGCATGGCCCAGCCAATGGGGGGGCGTGGCACAGCCAATGGCAGGGGCATAGTCCTGCCAACTGATGTCATTTGGCCTACAGAGGGCTCGTGGGGGGGTCATCCAGCCAGCCCCCCCATCCAAAAGTTGTTCCCTGTCCCTGCTCTAGGCAATGTGGTGGATGCTTTCCCCTGCCCATCACAACCAAAATGTAACATATTTAATAAAAGACAGTGAGTTGTGACATCAAACAGGGCAGATTTTTGACAGCTGTTTGCATTGAAATCTTTGGGAAGGCAATGATAAAAAAAAATTAAAAATATGATAAAAGATTTCTTTCATACACAACCAACAGTCCTTAGGGTTCCTTCATGGACATTTGCTTTAGTTCCACCTCCATGTCATCTCCTCTTGAGCACAGTTCTGTTTCTTAAATTCCTGGTCCCCTCTGCCTCCCTCTATGGTGCTGTCCTTGCTTAAGAGAGACTAACTCCATTGCCACCTCCTCCTAGTCTGTTCCTCTGAAGATTATCATTTCATGCTATGGACAGATAGTCGCATCAACCAACTGGCCAAGTGCCACAAGCAGGACTGATTAAAATCCCTTGTCTCTCCCACATGCTCTGAGGTCCCTGTCTAGCTCTTAGCATTTGACTGGCTGCAAAAGTAGAGAGGTGAAGTCATCAGTGGTGTTGGTTGTTTTTAATTTTAATAAACAGGCATCAAGGAAGATTGCAAGCAATAACAACAAAATTGACATGCAAAATCAGTGCTAACATGGTATATCAAGCGGAGGTGTGTAAATCATTGCCCCCCTGCTGTCCAGGAAACACATGTATTGGATCCAGATTTAGTCATACTTAGAGTAGACCTACTGAAAAGAGAACATAAGAAGAGCCATGCTGGATCAGACCAAAGGTCCATGTAGTTCAGGATTCTGTTCACAAAGTGGCCAACCAGCTGTCAATGGGAAACCCACAAGCAGGACATGAATGCAAAAGCACCCTCCTGCCCATGTTCCCCAGCAACTGGTGTACATAGGCATACTGCCTCTAATACTGGAGGCAGCATTTAGCCATCACAACTAGCAGCCATTGATAGCCATATCTTCCATAAATTTGTCCAATCTCCTTTTAAAGCCATCCAAATTGGTGGCCATCACTAGATCTCGTCTGAATTCCATAGTTTAACTATGTGCTGTGTGAAGTAATACGTCCTTTAATCTGCCTTGAATCTCCCACCAATAAACTTCAAAGATGACCCAAGGTCCTGGTGAGAGAGGGAGAAAAATGTCTCCCTATCCATTTTCTCCATACCATGCATAATTGTGTTTGCCTGTATCAGGTCTCCTCTTCCTCCCCATTTTTCCAGCCTAAACAATCCCAGATGTTGTTACCTTTCCTCATAGGGGAATTGCTCCAGTCCCTTGATCATTTTAGTTGACCTTTTCTGCACTTTTTCCAACTCTACAGTATGCTTTTTTAGGTGCGGTGACCAGAACTATACACAGTATTCTAAGTGTGGTTGCACCATAGATTTGTTGGCAGTTTTATTTTCAATTCCTTTCCTAATTATGCCTAACACGGAATTTGTCTTTTTTTTTAACAGCAGCTGCACACTGGGTTGACATTTTCATCGAGTTGTCCACCACAGCCCCAAGATCTTTCTTGGACAGTCACCACTAGCTCAGATTCCATCAGCTTAAACTTGAAGTTGGGATTTTTTGCCCCAACGTGAATCACTGTACACTTGCTTACACTGAACCACATTTGCCATTTTGATGCCCATTTTGGAGAGATCCTTCTGGAGCTCCTCGCAATCCCTTTTTGTTTTAACCACCTTGAATAACTTGATGTCATTAGCAGACTTGGCTACTTCACTGCTCACTCCTAATTCCAGATCATTATGAATAAGTTGAAAAGCACTGGTCCCAATACAGATCCCTGCGGGTCCCCACTGTTTACATCACACCATTGGGAGAATTTACCATGTATTCCTACTCTCTGCTTTCTGTTCTTTAACTGGTTATTGATCCATAATAGGACCTCTCCTCTTATTCCATGACTGCTAAGTTTGCTCAGGAATCTTTGGTGAGGGACTTTGTCAAAAGCCTTTTGGAAGTCCAAGGCAATAGGATTTAATTTAGTTAGCTAAGGTCTGTGCCAGATTTTAAAAGGCAGATGTAAAAGGTTGCACCAGAGAAATTTAATTGTTTAAGATTTTTAATTTTAGACTCTTATGTTTTATTCTTGGTTTGGTTAACAGACACTTTTATAATAGCTGGAAGTTAGTTTTATGATATCTTATCCTTAAGTGTGTTAGTTCTAAACTATTTTGCATTTTCATTTATTATTTCTTTATTTCATTTCTATACTGCCCAATAGCTGAAGCTCTCTGTGTTTCTTTGATCTATGTTTAATTTTCCATTTTTACTTTGGTAATATAGAATCATAGAATTATGGAGTAGTAGGGTTGGAAGGGGCCTATAAGACCATCGAGTCCAACCCCTTGCTCAATGCAGGAATCTAAGTCAAAGCATCCCTGACAGATGGCTGTCCAGCTTCATCTTGAATGCCTCCAGTGTGGGAGAGCCCACCACCTCCCTAGGCAATTGGTTCCATTGTCATATGGTGATAAAATACTAGATATTTTACCTCTGTTCTATTGTGACCTAGAGTTAAAAACAATAAAACCGAACTGCTAGTCATGACTGACTTAAGCCCCATTGATTTCAGTGGGTCTTCTCTAAGTATGACTAAATCTGGATCCAGCTCATTACATATTGTTACCACTCTCCAAGACTGCTTCTTAACAGGTTTAGAAGCCATCTCAAACCATGTTGTACTGTGTCACCGCTAGGCTGTGGGCAGCCTATGCTGTTTTGACATTTCACTTCCATTTTGAAGAGGAAGTCAGCATCTTTTTAATTTTTTTAATTTATTATTACATTTATACTTTGCCTTTTTTTCCTCTTGCAAGGAACCAAAGGCCACTTACATGGTCCTCCTCCTCTCCATTTTATCCCCATAACAACCCTGTGAGGTAGGTTAGGCTAAGAGTTCATGAGTGGCCCAAAGTCACCCAGTGTGCTTCATGGCCGAGTGAAGGCTAGAACCTGGATCTCCCAAGTCCCAGTCCAACACTCTAACCACTACGCCACACTGACTCTCACTAGCTCTCTCACTACCATATTTATTTATTTTCTATACCACGCAATCGCTTAAGCTCTCTGGGTGGTTCACCACTATTAAAACCATAAAATAGAAGATGATAAAATATAATATAAAAATTAAAATTTTAACTACAGTATAAGAATAATAGCCAAATAGAACCTAGCCGCAGGGCAAAGATTTAAAATACAATACCTGATTTAAAACAGAAACGGAAAAACTAAAATGCCTGGGAAAATACAAAGGTCTTCACCTAGTGTTAAAAAGAGCATAATGTAGGCACCAGGCGAGCCTCTCTGGGAAGCTCATTCCACAACCAGGACCCCACAGCAGAAAAGGCCCTCTTCACTTCCTTTGGCGGGGTTCCCAGAGAAGGACCACTGAAGATGATCTTGGGGTCTGGGCAACTAACTCAGCTAAACAGCACTGAGCTACCAGCAAGGCCCATCCAGGTCAAGGATTGTAAGCTTTTGTGTCTTAGTCTGGTTTGTGTATTTGTTCCAATACTGTTTCTTCATCATACCTAGCCTCCTTCTTTGGGCTGAGGCTTCACATGAAGCAAGAGTCAAATTGTTCCAAAGCAAATGTTCTGTAATAAGAGTTAATATGAGGTATAAAATATAGCTTCTGCTTTCTGCTTACCTCTCTGCTTTGGCAAACCAAAGCAGGCTGCAATTATGAAAAAAGTTTAGCAAATGTAGCCTAAGCAGTTGTGTGCCCATACTGTTTGATCATGCCCTCCCAATGCTTTAATTTGCAGGAGGAGTTAATGTTCCTTTTATCCAGTACAAAGTTTCCATTCAGCTGAAAAAATTTTGCTTGTCTCTTGAGTAGAAAGAGGGAGGGAGAGAGTAAAGGCAAGGGTATTTCCAAAAAAGCAAACTCAGACTTGGTGTGCAAAGAACCAAATCAGTGTTTAGCTTTTGCTTCCCCCCAATCCTCCCGCACCCCTTTACTCAGAGATACTCAAGCATTTTCCAGGACCCAGAGGCAACGTTTAGCCTGATAGTTCAGGGCCCACTTCCAATTAACTTAATGAAATAAGACTCTTTTTTTCTTCAGTGTTGCCCTGTGCATGCACACAGCAGTGAGAAGACTGGGTTTTTGTTTTTTTGTTTTCTCCAAGCATCAGTTTTGGATGGTAATTTTTGCTGCATTCACTTGGAGACATCTGTCTGTTTTCATGCCTGCAGTGTAGGCTGGTGCTGGAGTTACATCTATTAAGGAGCCTCTGTGCTTTCTTTCCTGGGGGCTATTTCAGGGCAAAAAAATATCCATTAACTGCACACACTGAAGCACCCACTCGACAAAAGCATGAGCAAAAAACACATAATGATACATCAAGCTCAGCATACAACTCATCTAAAGAGGCTGCGGTCAGAGAGACAGAGGGAACCCATCCAGAACAAGGGAGCAGCTGCCATGACTTTCTTTGCCATCTCTTCTTGCAAAAAAAAAAAAGGAGCATGGGGGTTGAAAACATAGGAAGCTGTGATATACTGAATTAGGCCATTGGTCTACCAAGTTCAGTATTGTCTACATTTATGAGCAGTGGCTCTCCAGATTTTCAGGCAGGAATACTTGGAGATGCCAGGGACTGAACCGGTAACTTTCTGCATGCAAAAGATTCTGGGTAACAGCCCTTCTTCAAAACAGCATATAATGACATGTCAACAAAATATACGTACTACAATTCAGGAATTTACGCTTTTAGATCTACCTGATTGCCCCCAGGGAAGTGCACCACAGCCCAGATTCAAATATTCCTTAAATGGCTTGCAGTTGAGTTGAGTTTATTATTTCAAATAATTAGCAGTGTGGGCTACAATAAAAAGTAAATACAATATAATGAAACAACAATAATAAAAGAATACATCATTTAAAAAAGAACAACCACCATGAAACATCAATAGAAAAAAAAAACCATCTGTAATGAAACATCAAGAGGCAGCAGTGCTAAAATGGCACCAGGAACATATAAAAACAGTAGGCTACTGATTAAAACAGGGATCTCCAACCTTTTTGGGTCAGTGAGCACAATTGACATTTTGATAGATTTCATGGGTGCTTCACAAAATGGCTGCCAGGGGCTTGCCCATTCACAAAATGGCTGCCATGGTGTGCATGGCCGGTTACAAAATACTAATTTTCCAGAAGGCAAACTGGTTAGACCAAAAGAAACACAATTTGCTCAAGACCTTAAGTACAAGGCAGAGGCAGGGTCTGAGCTCCAAAACAAAACCACAGAAAGCCACTTTTTTGAACTCAGATAAAGATGGCACTGGAGGGCTGCACTCTACTTTGCAGGCTGCCAGCATCCCGGTTAAAGAATAATTATTGTGTTAAAAATTGTAAGAAATAAAATAAAAATCTGGAGAGGCAGAAAGCCCGGAGGGCACTAAGAAAAGTGTCCATGAGCACATCAGTGTCCCCCAGCACAAATTAGAGATCCCAGGATCAAAAAATAGTTCAAATAAGAAAGTTCTTTACATCTGTTGAAAGCTGTAAAGAGAGGAAGCCTGGTGAATATCCACCAGGAGGGAGTTGTGGCACTACTAGTGAGAAGACCCTGTCTCTTCCCCATCGATCTGATCTCATGTATGGATGGGACAGATGCTGGGCCTCTGAAGCTAATCCCAAAAGCCAGCCAGACTGGGAGGGAGCAGGCAGTTCCTGAGGTAACCTAGTCCCAGGTAGGGATGGCATGGGCGCCCGATTCAGTCTGGGAATCCGGCGGACCTACTCCTGCCCACATCCCCAAGCCCGGCTCACCAAGCCCCTGCCCCTGCTCGCCCCCTGTCCGCACGCAGCGAATGGCCTGCACTCACCCCGGCAGCCTTGTCGAGCTTCATGGTCGCCATTTTCTGAGAAATAAAATGGCGAGCACAAGAATGCACAAATTTGCGCACACGTGAAAATGTGCAATTTTGTGGATGGACATATTCACATGTGCAAAAATGTGCATTTTGCGAATGTGCATATTTGTGTATGGACGGAAATGCATATTTTACGAAAAATGCACATTTTCATAAACACACTGTGGGCCTTCATAAAAATGCACATTTCACATAGGAGAATATGTGCATTCACAAAAATGTGCATTTCAGCGCATACAAAAAATGCGCATTTTTGCGATCGCCATTTTATTTTTTTAGAAATGCTAACCGCAGAGCTCAACGAGGCCACTGGGGTGAGGGCGGGCTGCTCACCAAGAATGGGAGGGGCTTGGGCATTGTCCAGGGACCGGCGAGCGTGGACACAGGCTGGGCAGGAGTCCAGAGAACCCGGATGGGGGTTACTTCACACATCCCTAGTCCCAGGCCATTTTTGTCACTCTGCATGTTGCTTCCATCTGAGAATATTTAGAACATACTTCTTTGCTGCACTAGTCTCTGAAGGATCAGCTTCCCAGCTTGGAGGGTTCTTCTGGACCGCCATCGCTCCTGGGAGGTCAGGTAGCTGCTGTAACCAGTAGTGCATCTGCCCAGCTTCAACTGATGGCCAGTTGTGCCCCTTCCTGGAGAAGGCAGGTCTGACCATCTTCCTGGGATACACGTCTTCGTCACTTCCCATTTAGATTATTGCAACGCACTCTGCATGGGGGTGCCCTTGAAAAGTGTTCAGAAACTGAAGCTAGTACAAAATGCAGCAGCAAGATTTATTTCTGATGTGCATTTTGTTTGACTATGGCACATCAGTCTTGTATCAGCTGCACTGGCTGTCAGTCTGTTTCCAGGCACAATTCAAGATGCTGGTGCTTACCTATAAAGCCCCCAATGGCTTGGGGTCAGGATATCTGAAAGACTTGCTCCTCCCATATGAACCTGCCCATGGTTTACGATCTTTTTTGGATGCCCTTCTGTTTGTCCCACAACCAAGAGAAGTTAGGCTGGTGGGATCATGGGATAGGGCCTTCTCTGTGACAGCACCCCACCTGTGAAACTATCACAGGCTGGCCCCTTCTCTGTTCAGTTTTAGACGGGGTATTAAAACGTCTTTGTCCGACATGTTTTAACTCTTTTTAAGCTGTTTAAAGTGTTTTATATTTTAATTGTAAGTTGCCTTGGGGGCCCTATTTGGGCAAAAAGATTACTCTAAATAAATCCCCAGTACCTTCTCATTTAACATTCTTCTAATATCAAACTTACAGGAAATTCACTCATTAAATATGGCCAAGTACATGGAATGCTGGACCTAATCACGTCATTTTCCCATGTTCAAACCCAGTATTCTGTCAATAACAGTCACCACACTTGCCTAAATTTCACAGTTGGAAACGTAATTTTAAAACCTGTAAGTTCTGAACGTTTTCCATTGGCCTGTCAGGATCTTGGGCTTTCAATCCAACTCAGTTGTGCTGGTCTATAGCATGTGGGGGTTATACTTTTGAACGATACCTTTATGACCAATGAAAACTCCACAAAAATCTGCAAGTCTTTGAGCTCTACTGAACTCATCATCAGGCTAGATGGTAGAAAAAGCAGAGGATGGGGGAAGAAGCTTAAAAGTCAGAATTTGGCCAGATGTTGTGGCCATGAGGTCTGCAGTTTTGAAAGACTCAGTCTCAAAATGGAGATTGCAGTCTGAATGAATTAGTCAGTGGCAGGTGTTGCAGATATCAGATGCATTTTGGGATGGAGAAGCAATGGCCGATCTCTGTTTCTGAAAACACAAAGACTGGCTGTAACTCTGATCTGCGCCTTGTAGATACAGGATCTCTACCCACCTTGAGCTCACCTCAACTCTTTCTTCTTTCATTCTGCCCTGGGCAAGGGAGAGATGGGCTGAGGGGAGGGGGGAGCCAATTCAGATGAGATGCTGAATTAGTCCTGGGTGCCCTAATAAGACAGGCCAGCTAAATACTGGAATATTACCCCTCAAATCCTATACTTCAGCTGGCTTTGCTATTCTAGTTGTGGCTGTGCCATCACTGCAGAACATGGTAAGATGACAAATCATGAAAATTCAGTAGTAGTGAGGTGGGATGATGCTGGGAAAGATTGAAGGCAAAAGGAGAAGGGGATGGCAAAGGATGAGATGGCTAGATAGCATCAACAATGCAATGAATATGAACCTGAGCACGCTCCGGGAGAGAGCGGAGGACAGGAAGGCCTGGCCATGGGGTCATGAAGAGTCGGACACGACTTAACGGCTGAACAACAACAACAAGGACTAAACTCACTTGCCTGAATTCATTTTGCCTGTGATTCAGACAGAATATAGCCCATGCTCTCCAGAGTCGATCCAATAACTGAATGAGCCTCATGGCTTTACCTAACCCCTCCAGCATTTCTGCCTTCAATAAATAACGTTAACAGGAATGGCACTAAATACTCAGGCACGTATTTTAATGGTGATCAGATGGCACTGGGGAAAAATATGCCTCCCATTAAATCTGTTCTAAGTCTGGCTGCTCTTTTTGACAGGAATTGACAAGGAGCTGGGCCTCCCTCACTGTCGTTAAAGAGGCCTGAACCAGCATTCACCGCTACCACAGGAGACTGTGTTTATTCAATTTTCAGTATGTATGAGGAGCTGGGTTCAGTTTACAGACACTAAATAAATATTAGTCCCTTGCTACAGTCAGTATAGAAAGGTGACTAGGGAAAAGGTGGTGCAGAATGATTTTTTAAAAATTGAAATCCCTGAAAACGCAGAGCACACCAGAATAATAGATGCCAGGAAATCACAAAACAAAGAGCATGAAGTGATGGGGGTGGGGGGGAGGCTCTATATTGATATTTGAAACAGGCTCTTTAAAATGGAAGATAATAACTGAAAATTATTCTGAGCTTTTCAAAGGCATAAATGACCAAACAGCCTCCTGACTCCTGAATTACATTATATAGAAAGAACTTAATAGCATGCTATTATCACTTCTCCTCACTGACAGGATTTCAGCAGTGAAAAGACAAACAAGAAGTACATTCATAATCGCAACCGGGTTCACCTCTGCAAAACGCCGACCACAGCTAATTTCAGGTAAGTGCTATAGTGAGGGTGGGGGGAAGAGCTCAGCAGCACTAATTTAACTTGGTGGCGAGGTAATTTTTGTCTTTGCCATTTACCGTTGCCATCTGAGAAGAACAAGGCTGGGTCAGGCCTAAGAAGCGTGCAGAGAAGGGCCTGTGGCGTTTGGTTGGGAGAGCTACACAGAACAGAAGTTCTCAGCTGCAGGGATATGTTGATTACCCATATTGCCATTGGCAACAACAGGCAGAATTTGTGGTCACAGTCAACATGAATTGTAGAGACCAATAACCCCTGAGGATGTTTCGAAACACCATGCATCTAAATTTGATCTAAAATACAAGTCTTAAATTAGGCCTGTGTACATTTTCGAGGCAAAAGGTGTTCTGTTGGGAAGACTGAAATGTTCCCGGGGAGGGGAGAAGCCTGATTTTTACTCTTTTTTCAGAGTTGTTCACAGCCATCTGCTGCCATCACTGCTGCTGTTTCAGCACCATTTGTTTGTTTGTTTGTTTGTTTAGGGCTTCTTAAAATAGGAAGAGCCCTACTGGATGAAATAGTCTAAGCCAGCCTTCCCCAACCTGGTGCCCTCCAAATGTGCTGGACTACAACTCCCATCATTCATCATACAACTCCCAGCCAGCATGGCCAATGACTGCAGTCCATGAGAGTTGTAGTCTGACACATCTGAAGGGCGCCGGGTTGTGGAAGTAAGATCTAGGCCTATGATATCCTTTTTGAGATTGGACAACCAGAATCGTTGATAGGTGCGCCATAGATTTATATTTTTTTAAGGCTTTTTTGTTTTCAATCCCTTTTGAAAACACAGGTTACTGGCTCTTTTGTTTTCAGGCTCTTTCCCATTCATCACCAACACTGAGTTTGCCTTTTTCACTGTTGTTGCATACTGAGTCAGCATTTTCTTTTAATTATTTATTATTATATTTGTAACCTGTTCTTACATGGGACTCTTGGTGGTTGTCCATCTAGATTACTGAGCAGGCCCACATACCCTTCACTTGAAGAATTAGGTGCTGCCAGACCATTCACCAAGCCCCAAGCTGACATTTTTACTGAGCTGTCAATTTGAATAGATGTTGGGGCCGCGCAGATGTGTTGGACCACATCTCCCAGTATTCCCGACCACTAGCCATGCTGGCCAGGGCTAATGGGATTTGAAGTCCAATACATCTAGACTGCACCAGGTTGGGAAACCTACATGGATGGAGGGGAGGGGGGAACGAGAGCATGGCTGCTGTGTAGCCCACCAGGTAATGATGGCATGTCCATACTCGCTATGTTGTGGGCATTTTTACCTCCTTTTTAGCCTTTCCCGCCCCACCCCCCCACCCCCGCTCCAATTAATGAAAGGCTTTTTGTAGCGGACAAAAAAACACCATGCCTCAGCCCAGCCCTAATGACCCCTGTGCCTCAGCTCAAGACTGAACTGAAAACTCTTGGATCCTGAAAAGGTTGACGGCTTTTGACATGGATGGTTATTTTAAAATGGCGGCGGGGGAGTAATCAGCAAACTTTGACAGACTAAACCAAGGCTTGAAGAATCCGATCCTGACTTATATGGAGTCCATCTGATTACATCATTCCAAGATTTTGAGGCAATGCGGGAGCCCAGATCAAAGGTGGAGCCCAATGACCAGCAGAAAGTGCGGGAGACAGGAGTAATTCAAATATTACTAGCTAATGTATCTGCCACTGCTGGGGTGTCAGACAAATGGAGGGTAACACAGGAACATGGGAAGCTACCATATGCTGAGTCGGACCACCGGTCCATCTAACTCAGTTTTGTCTCCACCATGGTTATAGAGCTCAGGGGCCAAATCTGGCCCTCTGCAGTACCCTTGCCCAATCCCCACCCCTGTTCCCCCAGCCACCAAGTATTCGGTGGTTTCCCAGCTTTTCTGCAGTTCCCCCCTCCCAGTTCTAAAAGGCTGAAATGCCTCTCCTAAGGCTTAGTTACTGGTAAACTGGAAAAATACCACTTACATTGTTAGCTTGGGAATGTGTTGCTGAGGTGCCGAGAGTCATGTAGGCAAAAGGACGTAGTGACTGAATTAGTGCTAGAGGATAGTGGCTGATTAACTTGCTGCACATGAGTCACAATGCCTAGCAGGGCCCTTGGTGTCATGGCTGTAATGGACATTTAGCTTTGGCCAACGAGACTCCATTTTAAGTTGGCAGTCATAACAAGATTAGGGCAAGAATGCAAGGCAGAATACTTATTGAAAGGCTTTTGCTTGGAGAGAAGGTAAACAATAACAAGATGTAGTTTGTGGGTTTCTGCAGTTTCCTATAGAGCTTGTGGTCAAGCTAGCATTTTCCTGTCTGTCATCGTGACCTTTATGAATTTACGTCTAGGCTTCAGGTAGAGAAGCATAACACATTATTGCTTTCTATGAGAAACCACAATGATGAATAGGAGATATAGGTGGGGGGAGCATGGAAGAATGTAGTTTGGTGTAAGTTATTTACCACTGCCTATATTAGGGAGCTGGAAGCTCCACTCGGGGTCACTCAGTTGTAGAGGAGTGACCCATCGCGATGTCAATACTCCATCTTGAATAAAGCTTTTGCGAGTGCAGACCGTGTTAGTGTGGTCCTTGAAAGTCCAGCTGAGACGCTGCCCTGACACTGGAAACCAGGAAACTTCCTCAGAAGGAAGGTTGTAGCCCCTTGACTCAGCGCTGCACCAAATAGTGACCAAAGCATACTGTATGTCATGTGCCTTCTTTACTGGTTTGTATAAATATCAAAGTCGCCTATTGTTCTGGATCCAGTCCCAAGGGTCAATGTTGGCAACTCTTGACTACACTGCACCTTGGTGTTCTGGTATAAACATGTGCGCAAACAAAAGTCAGTGTCTGTTCTGTGGCCGAGCCCGGCAGAAGGGTAAAACTCTGCAAGAGAGGCAATAAGACCTTTAAGCTAAAATCAGCTGGCGTTTTTGGTATTGTTGGCCCTGCCCCTTTTGCCTTCAGCCTCGCCCACCACTGGAATGTGGCCCCCAAAAGCTTCTCCAAGATGGAATGTGGCCCTTGGGGTGGAAGAAGTTCAGTACCCCTGGTCTACACCAGCCTTCCCCAACCTGGGGCCCTCCAGATGTTTTGGACTTCTACTCCCATCCGTCCCAGCTAGCATGGCCAATGACCAGGAAGATGAGGAGCTGCTGGCCAAAACACCTGGAGGGCACCAGGTTGGAGAAGCATGATCTACGCTGACTGGCAGTGGGTCTCCAAGATTTCGGACAGGAGTCTTTTCTCAGCCCCACCTGGAGATGCTAGGGAGGGAACCTGGGGCCTTTGGCGTGCAGAGCGTGTGCTCTGTCATGGAGTGTGCTCCTTCCAAATCAGTATCAGCTGGGATTCAGTATAATCGGGGTCAGCTGGGATTCCGTGGCCTGCTGCTGCTGCTCTGTGCACTGCTGCCTTTGTGATGTGTGGTTGTGAGTCACTCAAGGCTACAATGGAGAGGAAGGACTGATATTGTTCTCCCAGGTCCCAGAATGGCTCTATCTTTCCCATACACCACCACCGCCACCACCCAGCAGCTCATTAGTCCCTCCTCGCCTGGCTTCTCTAAAAATACTTCCAGCTCGGACCTCTGCCATTGCATGCACAGCAGACAGAATCTCCCTGTGCTTGTGTGACTCCCCAACCTTGCTTCAGGTATTTCTGCCTATCAGCCTGCCAGTTCCTCTGCTGTCTCCCTGCCTCCTGCTCACCTCCCAACCTGTCAGCCTCCTTCTAAACCTCCTCCTCTGAACAGGTGTATTGATTTGTTATATTTATATCCCGCCTTTCCTCCAAAGAGCCCATGGCAGCATGCACGACCCTCCTTTTCCTCTCCATTTTGTCCTCACAACAGCCCTGTGGGGCAGGTTATGCTGAGAGTCAGTGGCTGGCTCAAAGTCACCCAGTGAGTTTCATGGCTGAGTGGGGGCTAGAACCTGGGTCTCCTGAGTCCGGGTCTGACACTCTAAGCACTACATCACAATGGCAGAGCCTGGCTTGCTACTGACTCTGTGTTCTGTGGACCCACCCTGCCTTACCACCCTTCAGACTGGTCTGCTGTAAGTTGCAGCAGTAGATGTGCCATATCCAGACCTGTGCCTTGGATAAGAACCCCTCATCTACCCGCTCACCCGCCCAAACACCTGGGCCACAATCCAACAGAGAGTTAAGCATGCTTAAGCTCACTGATTTCAATGGGTTTCAGCACACTTAATTCTAAGTTGGATTGTGGCCTTGGTTTTGATTAAGCCAATCAGCTGACACAGAACATGATAGCTGGTCTCCCGCCAGGATTTAGTCTCCAGGTGTCAGGGTTGGATCGGAGCCCAGAGAGCTCCAAAGCAGTTCTGATTCTGAGGAAGAGATAGAAACCATGGGAGAGGAACCCGTGCGCTGTTCAGAGGCACCACCGGAGGGAGAGCCCCTCCCTGCTCACATTCCTGAGAGTGGCAGTGACCCAGGCAGGGAGAGGGAGGGACAACTGGAGCTTCGGGACGCGAGGCGCCAGCACAGGGACAAGCGGGAGATGGCGGGCGCCAAGAGAAGGTGCTCAGCCTGCTTGTTGCAATGACAACAGTTGCACCCCGATACCCCATGGGAAAGGGGTGGACTCTCTCCTCCTAGCCCTTAAGTTCAGAAGCTTCCCGTCCTTTCCCTCCAAAAGGAGACCAACTGATTCCCTAAGGCTAGAAACCCCTGGTAGGCAGCTCTGTTAAGTTTCCCTCATTAGGCTCAGGCAATTAGCATCTGTAAGCATCATTAGGTTGAATGGAAATAAAGCCTTGGAAAAGAGCCCTATCGTCTGCGTGTTGATTCTGGCTACTTGAGGATTTCAGAAGGCAGCAAGGGCACTCCTGACAGCTTGGTCTCCATTTTGGAGGGAAAGGGCGGGAAGTCTCTGAACTTAAGGGCTAGGAGGAAAGAGCCCACCCCTTTCCCGTGGGGCATCGGGGTGCAGCTGTTGTCGTCGCGCCAAGCGGGCTGAGCACCTCCTCTCATCTGCATTAAAGTCCACTTCAGCCTTCCCTTTAGTATTATCCCGGAGGGGGCAGTGGGGGTGTTGTTTCATCTTCTGCCTAGCCCATTGCTCACCAAAGGAAGGTGGTTGGTTCCCCCTACGTGGAGTGATGTCACAATGGGCTAGGGGTTCACTGGCAATCAGTAATAGGTCTTTTCTTGTGTGTCTGTTCTTTTCAGCTCTCATTCTCTGAAAATACATGCTAAAGAAGCAAATAATTCCTTCTTAGCAAGATTACATGGCTGTTTTATTGAACATTAGCACCTTGCCCACAGCCAGCAGAAATACAAAGCTTTCTCTTCTGACTTTTACCACCCGAGGCTAAGCTAAAACTGGCTACCACCCTCCTACAGGCCCATCTGGCTTGTTAAAGTGTATCAAAGATGCATCGTTACACCAAAATAAATCCCCAGCCTACGGAGCCTTGGCATTATCTCCCCCAGAATTCGTTCATACAAAGGATTAATATTTTTCTACAGATTTTTCAAGTAAGGGAGGCTAAAGTAGTGGAATCCTTCTGCTTTCATCCTCCAGAGAGAGATCGAGAGACAGCATCCACAAGACACAGGCAAGCAAAGGTGATTCCACCACAGAATGGATGTAGGAAATGAAATTGCATGCCATGTGTTGAATGCAAACGCTTTGAGAGAGATACTTCCCTATATTTACTAAGTGCCAGGAGTCTCTTTCATCCTTATCAATGTGATGGATTGTTTTAAGGCACATTGAAGGACAAGATAGCGCTAACAATGGCCACAATTACTATTTTCCATAATTTCTTTAACGGCAGTAATATATTACTGTGCTCCTGGCACATAGTTTTATCTCTCAAAAACCACTTAGCAATCGCTTCAGTCCTCCTTTTATTAAAGTTGGAGACATCATTAGGGTGTCAGCTGGCAAAGGGCTACTTGCTCTGCAGGACTTAATGCCTCGCGGCCAGCAGTTCCAGTGGGCTCCCATCCTCGAAAGAAACCAATTATTTCAGCCAATCACAATCTTGGGAGGTGCAGGTACATGAGCAAGAAACATTTAATACATAATTTGCAAGTAAAATGTGTCCTGACACACTCATCCATATACAAAGACCCCTTTACCCCAATCAGGGAGGACAGCAAGTCATTCGCTCAAGCTTAAAAACAATAAGCTCCCATTTGAAGGATCTGTTCAACTGCCGTAGGGGTGGAAAATGGGGTGCTGAATACGCAGTTTTAAGGTTATAGTCATCAAATGGACGGGTACCCATTTTCCACCACCTGTCCTCCTTCCCACAAGAAAGCCATGTATCCCTGCAGCCTAAAGGAATACATGGGTACTGTGGATCAATCACGTCCTCTGAAAGCCAGTCTTGGGCTGGTCTTGAGCGGGTCTGAATGCCACCACTTACACCAAACGTCTTTACATGTACCACTAGAGCAGACCCTACATGCGGGGAACTGATGAGGCTGAAACAAAGTTGTTTCTCTTACCTAAAAACCAATGAAGTATTGCTATTATGAATCATCTTGATTTGGGACTGTAATACATGCCTGGAGTCCCAAAGGTTTCTGCATTAAGGTGAGCTAAATACAGGAAAAGTCTCTCACCCAGCATGTAGGGAAGTTTAAAGTAGTGGGCAATGACTAGCAGCAACACTACAAAAGAACAGAAAGTAGAGAAGAGAAGAATGCCATCAACCCTCCTTCCCTTTGTGCTGTGAAATCCACAAAGATCCTGTCACCGTCCCGCAATTAAGCTTGAAAAAGGCTTGCATTTGGAGTGGGGGGAGGGGGCAACTTGGTGTGTGTGTGTGTGTGTGTGTGTTATGTTCTGGACTAGGGGCCCATCAAGGCTTTCTCTGATGCTGTTGTGGCTTAAAGTTGTTAGGGACACATGACGTCATGGCCACTCTGCAGCCACCCCAGAGTTTACCCGTGGGGAAGCCGTATTTTTGCAGAGTACTTCTACGCCATTGTTTTTCTTTAATTTGCCTCACCTGTGATTCTGCTGCTGTGTGCCCATCCCTCCGCTTTAAATTCGGTACAATGGGGTGTTCCTAGGGTTATGCTTTTCACCTGTCCGTGCCCTCCATAACCTAGGTAACTAAAGTAATTTGCCTGCCTTTCCAGCACATCAAAGCCCTACAGTGCTCTTTCAAGCCTTCAGATTTCACCAGTGGGAGTAATTAGCCTCCATGATTATGCACTTCTCTGATGTTTGCATTACTTCGCTTCTCCATTGTTGTGTTAAATCATGTCCCCGATATTGTGTAAAGTTGCTTCTGTGATGCTAAGAGCTTTATCACAGTAGCGATCTGATGAGGTCTTGGGAGCCTGTCATTGCAAGCAGGGGGAAAGTGGCCAGAGAAGGAGAAAGGGGTGGTGGTGGAAGCAATAACTCCACTACAGTTTGCTAGAATGGGGCGAAATAGGGGTGGTTGGCTGCTCTCATATGGAGCCTTCAGTTGCTGCACTGGAAAATTAGGGATTTTGGCTTCCTCATTGAAAAGTGCACACATTGGGGAAAGTGGGGGCGGGGATTAATTCCCTGACTGTTTGCAGGAATGGGGCTTATTTGCGCTGGTGGGGTGCTCTCATGGGGAGCAAGTAACTAGCCTGCCTTTTTAGCTCTGTTACTAACTTTCAGATGTGAATTAGTTACTCTCCATTCATAATAATGTAGTAGTAGGGGGGATCCTAGACAGGGGCGAGAAACAAGTCTCTCTATTTGGTTAAGCAGCCCCTGCCAGTCTGATGATGTTCAGTTCTACTCCCCTCACCAAACCTGGAATATGTTCTGTTCAAGTGCTGCGTAACCCATGAAAACCAGGTTTTAAAGGTATGGTAGAATCATAGAATAGTAGGGTTGGAAGTCGAGGTATATTATGTCTACAGCATTCCCACGGTCCACAAGGGAGGGGACTTGATCAAAAAATGAGATCAGATTCGTCTGGCAGGACTTGTTCTTGACAAATCCATGTTGGCTTCGAGTAATCACTGCATTGTTTTCAAGGTGCTTACAGATGGCTTGCTTTATAAAGCAATCCATCTGTAAGCACCTTGAAAACAGTGCAGTGATTACTCGATTTGTCAAGAACAAATCCTGCCAGACTAATCTGATCTCATTTTTTGATCAATTAACCTCCCTTGTGGACTGTGGGAATGCTGTGGACATCATATACCTCGACTTCAGCAAAGCTTTCAACAAAGTGCCCCATGACATTCTGATGAGCAAACTAGCTCAAAGTGGGCTAGATGAAACAACGATCCGGTGGATCCACAGTTGGCTACAGAATCGGACTCAAAGAGTGCTGATCAATGGGATCTTCTCAAACTGGGGAGAGGTAACGAGCAGCCTACCGCAGGGCTCAGTCCTGAGCCCAGTGCTCTTCAACATTTTTATTAATGACTTGGAGGAGGAGGTGCAGGGAATGCTGATCAAATTTGCAGATGACACAAAATTGGGCAGGATAGCTAATACCTTGGAAGACAAAAAAAAAATTCAAAGTGATCTTGATAGACTGGAGCGCTGGGCAGAAAACAACAGAATGACATTTAATAGGGATAAATGCCATGTTCTGCAACTAGGAAAAAGAAACCAAATGCACAGTCACAAGATGGGGGATACGTGGCTCAACAACACTACAAGCGAGAAGGATCTTGGAATTGTTGTCGATCACAAGCTGAATATGAGCCAACAATGTGATGTGGCTGCAAAAAAGGCAAATGCTATTTTAGGCTGCATTAATAGAAGCATAGCTTCCAAATCCTGGGAAGTACTAGTTCCCCTCTACTCAGCACTGGTTAGGCCTCATCTGGAGTATGTGTCCAGTTAGTACTGGGGACCGCACTTTAAGATGGATGCGGACAAGCTGAGGAGGGTTCAGAGGAGGGCAACGAAGATGATCAGGGGACTGGAAACAAAGCCCTATGAAGAGAGACTGAAAGAACTGGGCATATTTAGCCTTGAGAAGAGAAGACTGGGGGGAGATATGATAGCGCTCTTCAAGTACTTGAAAGGTTGTCACAGAGAGGAAGGCCAGGATCGCTTCTCGATCATCCCAGAGTGCAGGGCACGGAATAATGGGCTCAAGTCCCAGGAAGCCAGATTCTGGCTGAACATCAGGAGAAACTTCCTGACTGTTAGAGCAGTACGACAATGGAACCAATTGATTCAGATATTTCAAGGACTATTTGCCGAAGTTCCCTCTGGTTCTAATAGGAACCTAAAATATGTTATGTCTAACTTGGTTTGCTCATAAAATTATCACGTTTGCTATACTAAATTTGAAAGTATAATTTATTTAGACAATAATTACAAATTTGCTTAGGTTGCAATCCAATGCATGTTTAGACAGAAAAAGTGGCTTGCAACTCCCAGCATGCCCCAGTCAGCATAGCTGGCTGGGGCATGCTGGGAGTTGTAGGTCTTTTTTTCTGTCTAAACATGCATTGGATTGCAACCCAACAGAGTTTACTTTTAAAAGTTTTTAAATATAATGATAATTTTATGAGCAAACCAAGTTATACATAATATAACTTTAGGAACAGAAAGGCTGCTTTATGTTCCTAAAGCAGCCTTCCCCAACTTGGTGTCCTCCAGATATTTTGGACTACAAAGCCCAGCATTCCTGACCATTAGCCATGCTGCCTAAGGCTGATGGGAGCTGAAGTCCAAAATATCTGGAAGGCTGCGGTGGCTTAGTGGTTAAGACGCTGAACTGCAGACCAGAAGGTCGGCAGGACAGCAGTTCGATACCCGAATGCTGCGTGACGGAGTGAGCTCCCGTCTTCAGTCCCGGCTCCTGCCAACCTAGCAGTTCAAAAGCAAGAAATTGCAAGTAGATAAATAGGTACCGCTTCGGCGGGAAAGGTAACAGCGTTCTGTGCACCGCAGTGTTCAGTCATGCTGGCCACATGACCACGGAAGCGTCTTCGGACAGCACTGGCTCTTCGGCTTAGAAATGGAGATGAGCACCACACCCTAGAGTCGGAGACGACTGGCTGGGGACACCTTTACTTTTGCCCTAAAACAACAAAGTGACTTCAGATCTGTAAAGAGTGCTTAAAACATAAGTATTGCTTATTTTTCAATTTCCCAAAAAATTTCCAGAAAAAATGGGGGGGGGGAATTGGGTTTTTTCCATGGCTTCCAAATTTCCAGAAATGTTACATCTCTAGTTTCCAACCTTGGATCCAGGAATCCAAAGTATCTTATGGCCCGCAAGACGCTGTCTCGGGAGTCATAGGATTGCTCCCTTAGTGACATTTTGCAGTATGTAAATTTAAATTTATTTAGGGCACAATCATATGCACATTTAGACATGTTTAGTCTATGCATGCTGGGATTTGTGGGATCTTTTTCTGTCTAAACATGCATTAGATTGTGCCCTTAATCCATTCATTAGAACTTGCTTGATCACTATTACACCCATATATATATATATATATATATATATATATATCCTAAAAGCCTTTATCTTCAGGTGTTATGGTTGTTTTCAAAAATGCTGGAACCCAACCTAAAAGTAAGTCATCACATTCAGCTAAGAACACAAAAGTAAGAACCATTGACCACAGGGGGTTTGTTGTTGGCCATTTGACTCATGCATAGTTATCATCCACATTTTGAGGTTCTTAGAGGGAAGGCCAATAGGCATTGGTGGTATCATGTTTCCAAATAAAATGCCTTGTGTGATTTAATGTATGCTGGATCCTTTGCCACTGTGAAGTGAAATCTGATGAGATAGGAGCATAGCTTGGAGGAGTTAAGTTGTGGCAAACACCCATGCAGAGTTCATCTCCCGCCTACTTGTACATCTGCATATGACCCTCTTTGTCACCTCCCATTAAGGAGAGCAGCTGGAGAGAGTCACCCAACACAGATAATAGCCTGCAGTTTGGACCGGTGGGTTATCATCAGCCTGTGCACACCTTGCTTCTCTCTCCCCTCGCCACTGGCACTAAAGAGGAATGAAATACAATTGCCAGAAAAGGGCAGCTTCCTTAACCTTGATTATGCAGCAGCCTTACACATTTCCAACAGTTCCCAGATTGTCCCAGCTCCAGGAGATCCTTGTTATTGAGGAGGTGTGCGAATAAAGGCGAGCTCTGCCTTTCCATTCCTAGATTGCGTAACCAGCACGCTCTTGTATTTGACAGCTCGTCATTCTGACAAAACTGACAAATGCTACTGTCATCAAGAATGCACAAGGGAGAGGAAGATGAAGAAGTTGCATGAAAGGCAGAATGAAGCAAAAGCAGCCAGGCTTTAAAACACTACCGAGAAGGAAATCCTTAGAAAATAATATGCTTGGCAAAAGCAGCATTCACAAGGCATCTTTACCCTGCAAGGTGGGGAATCTCTCAAGGCGTCAGGATCGATTTTGTCTGTTAGAACATCTAAGCCTTTTTTTTTTTAGGACAAAGAGAGAATGGATAAATCTAGTGCAGGAAGGTTTAACACATGTAAATCGAACTCTCTGCTTGATATGTACTCCAAAGAGCTGCTTTGTTCCTCTGCTCTCCTTCCCAAATGCCCTTTTCCCTTCTCCCAACTGGAGAATGAATATCAGCCGCAGTGTAGACCCATGCGAGTCCTTGTGCTGCTTTTCAAATAGACTGCACTTCATGTTTGGAATGCCAACAAAGTTATTATTGCTTTGGACATTGCAACATTACAGTAAATCAGCCAACATTAATTCCCTTAGCCATGGACAGAAGTGGAATGGTAATTACCATCTCAAGTGGCTAACGCAGAAGGATTAGGGACTGGACAAAGCAAACGGCATTTGGCCCTTTGGGGTTTGCTTTGTCTACTGCTGTCTGCTCTTCATGTATACTGGCTACAGTGTGGGGTCTCTCTAAAGAAGCACGGAAGGTGATGTGGCTGCCATGAACACCATCATGGCTTAGGGCATAGCAATTAACATGTTGGATTTTGGCTGGAGAGACCTGAGAAAGCGAAAGAGAGGGACACACACAGCATGACTCCAAACAGGACAAAATGTCCCATTCATGGAGTTTTATGGGAGTCCCAAACAGCCCTCCCATATTTCCCACCACTTCTTCCATCTTTCTGTTCTTACGAGAAAAAAATCCCTTACGGAAAAAAGAGCTGCACGATGTCTTTTGGGTGTTAGCACTAGGAGCTCTCCATCTGGAAGCCCCCAAACGAACCATTGAAAGATTCCTATGCATCTATGGCTTTTTTCAGAACAATGCCACTGTTCCATTATAGCCACAGCTTGGATAACTGAGGCCCCATCTACATGGCACTGCTTTCACCCTTCACTCCATCGCAACTGTGCAGCATTGCAGCTTTGAATCAGCTTCTGCTGCGATACACTCACAATTTACTGCAGGCTTCCCCAACTTTAATGCGCAGCTGTGCCATCCCGTGAGCGTGGCGGTGAGACACTTCAGTGGCTGCTTTGTGTTTTAGGGGTTCTGTTGTGTCTTTCCGTCCCTCGTTAGGTAAAAAGTGGGTGTTCTGTGTTCCTTCATTTCCATGTCATCTGTTTGTCAGTTCCCCAGCCTGAGACACTTGCGATGGTTCACGTGAGCAGTACATGCCTACCCATCACTCTGAAATGGTGGCAAAAGTGAAGTTGGTCCTCCCCCAAGACACCCCTCCCCCCAGCCTTTGGACACTGGGTCCAAAGCAACCATTGCAACGATACGAAGCTGCAAATATGTGCGAAAGCGTGATTAGGTAGATGAAAACTCCTCTCTGTGCCTCTGTAACTGCGCAGCTGCGAAGGGATGGGGGGAGTAAAGGGGCATCACAGAGTGACACAAGCACTACGCACGCCTACAACATCCCCACTGCAAACTGCAAAGTCAGTTTGGGGAAGGGACAGACGGCTCGCAACCGCAGGAAACCTACCCATAAATGAAAAACATTGCAGGAAAACGCCTCCTTGGAAATCTGCATTTTCCAGGCGAAAACTACAGATGGCTGCAAAGTGGCAACTACATCATCTGTCCCGAGGGACCTCGACTCACAGCCGCCCCAGACTAAAAGGCTCATGTAGATGGGGCCTGAGAAGCATACCTTGCTAGCCACTATGGGCAGTCAACATTTTCTATACAAAATATATCATACTGCGGGGGATGGGGGAAAGAAAAACTCATGCTTCGGACAGGCTGTTCCCTACACAGTAAGAGCTTATCCAGATGATAGTGAATGTGTGTCCCAAACACATTTTAACCATTGCAAAATAAACTAGCAAGCACCATAATGCCATTATATAAATCTGTGGAGCATCCACATTTAGAATACTGTGCACTTATTTTTTAAAATGTTTATACACAAGATTTCCACCAAATCATCTGCCAGCTAGTTACATATTCATTTTTAAAACAATTCGAGAATAAAATATCCAAATAAGGCAGCCAAACTAATAGCAAAACAACAAATTAGGAACGGTGAAATAAGACACTGAATAAAATTCTAGCAAATTTCATCTAAAACTCACCAAAAGCTTAGATTTGACCTGGTGCCAAAAAAATTATTTATTTATCATTTATTATTAAATGTATTAATCGCCCATCTGGCTGGTCACCCAAAAATAAAATCTGGGGGTGTTATTCGATCATCAGTGTGCCACCACAGAATAGTCCCTATAGTAGCCCAAAAGTGGTTACTGGCCCAGTCTTTGAAGGCACTCAGAGCACAGCCTCAGATGACCATCTCCACAAACAGGGAGATTTATATATAAGGGAAAAGTTGGTCCTTCAGATACTCCGGCCATTTGCTTGCTTGCTTGCTTGCTTTTTAAGGTTAAAAAGATTTTTCCAGGGCAGCTTTATAACACAAACCAGCAAAATACTGTTATTGTAGCAGCCATATCGGGGGTCAGACTAAGTAGCCTCATGCAGTCTCATGCTTCATGTTCTTGCTGAGCTCTTTCTCCCTTAAATATATTGTTGTAAGCTGACGAGACACATGAATTCCTTATCTTGTCAAAGGTCATACAATTGTATATCTTGTTCTCTGCTGTTCTCTTCTGTTCTGTCCTTATCATGGCTACCCTATAACCCAGTTCTTGTATTATAAACAATAGTGCTAAGAGAAGAAATGTTGAGGATTGCAACCCCATGCAGGAGGGAGAGGAGGAGCCGTTTCATATGTGTCACAATGTCTATAAATCCAATGTGCTAATGTAAATCGGGGCTTCTGGCTCTTTGGAAATGATTCCAGCCTTAAGCCCGCGCGTTAAATAAAGAATCTCTTTTTCCTTCACTCCGTGGTCTCTCTGACTCTGGGTTCTGCAACATTATGACTGTGAAAGTAGGCCTGGCTAGGCCTTGTAAGTAGTTTGGTTCAGGCAAGGTTCCTGATATTGCATGTGTGCGTGTGCGTCGTGTGCGTGACCATGAGAAGGTAGTTATAATTTGCTCATAAGCAAGAAATTCCTGTGCACCAAAGTAACTCATCCCTAAAGATAAGAAGGCCACTGTGCTGATAAGACTGTGTTGAGTACTAATTGGTTTCTGAGCATGCGTAGTGTGTTTTTCTTTGTTCTCCAACTTTCAGTCTGTATAAATGCATCGTGTTTTCTTTTGGGGGAGAGAGACAGTTTTGTCTCTCTCTCCCACAGCCATGATGTGCTTTAATAAATTTCTGACTGTTCAACCTAACCTGCCTTGGATATTTCCTTAATATGACTGACCCCAGAGTCCAGCAGTGACCCTCACACAGGCATAGAGGGTGAGGCATCAGTGGTGCAGAGTGACGAGACACTGACTGGACCCTGGAGCTCGTGACCCTCTCCCCACAAGCCTGGAACTCCAGAGTGCCATAGAGTGGCCATGTGTCCTCTTTTACAGATGACAGTCCTGCCTTTGAAGGACTGCCAAAGGGCTGTCCTGTATTTTGAAGACGTCTTCTATTTGAAGGCTTGTCCAGTCCAAGTCCAGTATAAAAATAAAGAACCATGAGAGGGAAGAGCTAGGCCTTGAAGTTCCCCATCAACAGCACTTAGACAGCTGACTGAGCAAGGCATACAGGTCACCATCTTCCACACTATAATTTAATAATTATTAAATTACAGGGCAGAAGATGGTTATTAAATTATGGATATTAATTATTAAATTATAATAATTATTTATAAATTCACATCTACACCTGTAAATTAGCAAATGTAAATTTTATACAAATGCATGTCCTTTTTTTTGCTGATGTGTTTCCTCTTTTTTGGCAATTTGAAAGTGGCCAGCCTGTCCATGAGCCTGGTTTCAAGAGGCTGGCATCCACACCCACAAGGGTCTTGCACTCCAAGAAGCCTGTTTGACAATGCAGGCAGTTTGCCTGTCAGAGATCATGAAGAGACGACAAAGTGATAGGCTCCAGGTTAGATGGCTGCCCCTTTGTGACCCTGTAATCTTCAGTAATGGGAAGGAACCTGAGATGGGTAGTCAGGCCTAGAATCATAGAATAGTAGGGTTGGAAGGGGCCTATAAGACCATCAGTCCAACCTCCTGCTCAATGCAGGTATCCAGGTCAAAGCATCCCTGACAGGTGGCTGTCCAGCCTCCTCTTGAACGCCTCCAGTGTGGGAGAACCCACCACCTCCCTAGGTCATTGGTTCCATTGTCTTCTTGCTCTAACAGTCAGGAAGTTTTTCCTGCTGTTCAGCTGGAATCTGGCTTCCTGTAACTTGAGCCCATTATTCCATGTCCTGCACTCTGGGATGATCAAGAAGAGATCCTGGCCTTCCTCTCTGTGACAACCTTTCAAGTACTTGAAGAGTGCTATCATATCTCCCCTCAGTCTTCTCTTCTCAAGGCTAAACATGCCCAGTTCTTTCAGTCTCTCCTTGTTGGGCCTTGTTTCCAATCCCCTGATCATCTTTGTTGCCCTCCTCTGAACCCTCTCCAGCTTGTCTGCATCCTTTTTAAAGTGTGGTGCCCAGAACTGGACACAGTACTCAAGATGAGGCCTAACCAGTGCTGAGTAGTGGGAAACTAGTACTTCATGTGATTTGGAAGCTATGCTTCTATGAATGCAGCCCAAAAGAGCATTGGCCTTTTTTGCAGCCACATCACATTGTTGGCTCATATTCAGCTTGTGATCTACAGAGAATTTCTCCACGAATCTCGGAGAGGCCGAATGCCAGTGCATTCGGCCCCCCGAAATTGGTGGAGAAACAGTCGCCCCCCCCCCCCCCCCGGACAGGACTTACCTTGTGCGAATGTCCCTGGCGGCAGCAGTGGCTCCGGCAGCAGTTCAGTGGTGGGGCGGCAGCGGCTGGTGTTCCGACCGGCTGCCGCCGCCACCATTTCCAAGTTAAAAAAAAACAACAACGTGACAGGCTACGTAAAGATTTACGTAGCCTATCACGGCTAGATTAAAAAAAAACACCGTGATAGGCTACGTAAATGTTTACGTAGCCTATCACGTCTGAGTGGGGGGGGGGAACCGCGCGTACGCAAATGCGTACGCGCGGTTTTTTTTTTTTTTCACTCAGCTGTGATAGGCTACGTAAACATTTACGTAGCCTATCATGGCTGACTGCAGGGACACAAACGGCGGCAGCTACGGCCACTGCCATTTGCGTCCCAGCAGGACAGGAGGATTCGTGGCCAGAGGGACGGGGCGCCTCCCCCCCGGCCAGAATTTCGGGGGGGAGGGACGGGGTGCCTCCCCCCCGGTCAGAATTTCGGGGGGAGGGACGGAGCGCCTCCCCCCCACTGCGAATCAAGCTTCGGGTTCAGGTAAGGGACTTTCGTACATCCTGAGAAAACACACACACAGTAGTAGTAGTAGTAGTAGTAGTAGTAGTAGTGGTAGTAATTACATTTCTATACCACCCCATAGCTGAAGCTCTCTGGGTGGTTTACAAATGTTAAAACATTAAAATACAATATACAAAGTTTAAAAGCCATTTACACAGAAGCATATGGACAATATATACAAACAACATATAACCAAAAACAATTTTGAACTAAAAACAATTTAACAAAAAAATTTAAAATCCAACAATAAAACAACACAGCTTAAAACAACATAGCTTAAAAATGGTATACAAGAGTCAGCAAAAGGAACAAGAGCTCTCAAAAGGGAAGGCCTGCTGGAATGATAGAGTCTTTCATGCCTGCTTAAAAACCTTCGACGAGGTCAGCAGGTGCATTTCAACCGGCAGGTTCTTCCACAGCTGACGGGTGGCAAAGGAAAAGGTCCTCTTGCGTGTGGTTGCCAGTCTCACATTAGGCAGCCGCAGCAGAGAGCCCTCGGAGGGCCTTCGGTGGTGGACTGGGACGTAGGGGAGAAGGCACTCCCTACGGTACCTTGGACCTAGACCATGTAAGGCTTGAACAGTAAGAACCAGCACTTTATATTTTGCTCAGAAACAAATTGGCAGCCAGTGTAAAGATTTTAAGATGTATCAGGAATGGGCGTAGCTGACTTATCAGCCGAAGTTGGTAACAGGCACTTCTCACCGTTGCCTCCACCTGGGGTGCCAGGAGCAGGGTTGGGTCAAGAAGCACCCCCAAACTACAAATATGCTCCTTCAGGAGGAGTGCAACCCCACCCAGAACTGGTTGACATACCTCAATACTTGAATTAGGACCATTCACGATGAGCACCTCTGTCTTGCCTGGATTCAACTTCAGCTTGTTATCCCTCATCCAGCCCATTACCGAATCCAGGCAGTCATTCAGAGGAGTCATACCTTCCTTGGATAAAGATATTAAGGAGAAATAGATTTGGGTGTCATCAGCATACTGATAACACCCAGCCCCAAACCTCCTGATGATCTCTCCCCGTGGTTTCATGTAGATATTAAACAGCATTGGGGATGGAATAGAGCCCTGAGGGACTCCACATAATAGTTCCTTTTTCGAGGAACAACTATCCCTGAACAACACCATTTGGAACTGTCCTGAGAGAAAGGAGTGGAACCAGAGAGCTTCGGCTATTGGGCAGTATAGAAATGAAATAAATAAATAAATAAATAAATAAACCACTGCAGAGCAGTGCCACCAACCCCCAGCTCCCTCAAGCGATCCAGTAGGATACCATGGTCGATGGTATTGAATGCTACTGATCCAAAAGAATCAACAGGGAAGCATTCTCCCTATCGATTCCCAGGTGAAAATCATCCACCAAGACGACCATGGCAGTCTCAACTCCATATCCCAGTGCAGAACTGGGCAAAATTATCATGGGGGTAGGATATCTCCACTATGAAGAAAGATGAGTTGGACCTTTTGGGTTTAGAGAAAAAAAGTGGTTAAGGACCAAAGTAGATATGACACATGAGATGTGCAGTCTTCTGGTCGTTTTACGTTTTATTATTGAAATACAGATGCATATTTGAGGTGCATTTGATTGGAGCCCTGGTGGGACAGAGGGGTTGCTTAACCCTTTCTCATTATCCAGTCAAAATCACCCTTCTCACACTGGTTTTCTCCCTGCAGGAGAAAACATATGGGGCTCCAGCAAGTGGAAAACTAGCTTGGAGGGATTTTGATTAGACAAACAGATCACATGGACAAGGAACAAAGTAGTTCTCTCCCCTGTCCCACTGCTCCGAACAATTTTGCAGTTACATGCAGTTGCCTATCATTAAAAAAATAATCATAACGGTAGACTGTTCATACATCTCTTGTGCCACATCTGTTCTGACCCCAAGAAATGGTGGGCATGATAAATGTCTATTAAAATGATCAACTGTAAGAGGATGAGTAGGATGAGAACAGAGAATTATTCTCTCTCCATTTCAAACCATTAGAACCTCAGGTTGTTCAGTGAAATTGACTGGCAGTAAGTTCAGGACAAACGAAAGGAAGAAGTACTTCACATAATTAATTTATGGAATACATTGCCACACACAGTTGTTAAGGGCACTAGTTAGATTAATTTAAACATGGCTACTGACAAAACAACAAACGTCATATGTGGCATGATTACTTTATTATCCAATAAAGAAGTGTCTTTGCATTTCAAGAAGCTTGACTTGAAATGTCCAGTAAACAAGTGCCTTATGGATATACCCTGTGAATGGACTCCCAGGGCAGTCCAGTGCTGCCACCCAGCCTCCACTGATTCCACAGTGTTCAGGGGACCCACCACTTGCACAACAGGGAATCTGCAGTTGCAAAAGTAACCCCAGAAACGCTAGTTACCAGAACAGGACTGGTCTGCCAAGCCGCCTTCTGCAAGCTCTACTGATCTGCACCCTTCCAGAAACAAGTGTTTCTGCTCATTTCGGATGGCTTCAGGAACTGCCAGATTTCCACTGGGCTAGGAGGTTCCACGATCACATGGGCAGTATTGGATACTGCCCTCTGTGTATATTATTGAATTTTTTAAAAAAGAAGAGAATACAAGGTGGCTAGAATATACAAACTTAGTAGGACATTTAATAAAACTGTGAATAAAATTTTGTTAAACTTTTAATAGCAGTAAAATGGTGATCAGCTAGTCTACGAATGGTAAAGGAATGGTTGAATAAAGCTTGGCATGTAGCTATTTTGTCCAGGCTTACAGAAATGGTATGTCTACAAGAAGACAGAAAGAACATTTATGGGCCCCATTTACTGAATATAGGAGTCAAAAAATAATATAAATAATTATAAGTTTGTTTTTGCTGTAATTAAATAAACAAAGGTAATTTGAATAACAGCACAATCCTGTACCTATCTACTCAAAAGTAAGTCCCCAGCTGGTTGGGAAATGCTGGGAGTTTTAGGATTTTTTTCTGTCTAAACATGCATAAGATTGCACCCATAATGTGTGCGTAATTCTAGAAATATTTTCTAGAATGTTTATTATTTTTTATGCTTAATGTGTAGAAATATATACATGATGGCAAATACGATGTGAGTGCATGTTTTCTAAGTCTTGTATATGAACAAAAATAAAAATAAAAAAAGTTAAAAGTACCTTATTCATTTGAATGAGCTTCACTTCAGGCCCAGCAATACCCTAAGGCAGACCTTGTAGACATCAGATGAGACTATGGATCTTTGATGTGGAACAAAGAACATTAGCACTTGTTCCCCAATTATAATATGGAAGATCAGGCTGATGAGTTGTAAAATAAAAGCCCTGCATTGGGGTCTAATCCCAAATGGTTCTGGTTCTCTTGCTAATTCTTCCTGGTCCTGGTCCCACCCTCAGATATATCCCAAAGTTGCTGTTTCCTGGAGTGCTCTTTTTGGCAGTGATTTGCATACCCAGGAGAACAAGCCAGAGATTGAGCATCTGGGACATCCATTTGATTTTAAACCAACAATGACTTTTATACAGTTTGGTGATTTTAGGCTGTGGCTCAGCAGGACCCACACACCTCCAGGGATAGAAAGAGTGGCTCAGTAGACTACACAATTCCCATCAAAAAGCACATGGCTTTATTTAGCACTGCCATAGCCACAGCAGATATAAATATGCTCGGGATGATTTGTTTGTTTAGACTGGGCTTCCAAGTAATATTAACCTCCAGTGTGCCCAAAACAGTTCATGTTACTGGGTAATCAGCTTGCTTCTGCAGGATCTAGAACACACCAGGGAACCATGAGTTAGCTATGTCCAGTACTAGATCACAAAAACAATGGAATAAAGGGTGGCCGGATCAACACCTTGCGTCATATCATTACGATCCCATCATGGTAACACTATATCCCTCTTGTGCATTTATACCTCGTAGGACACACAATGACATCTGTTGTGGTATTTTGGATAATGTGAAATAAAAAGCTGGAAATAACAGTACAAAAGTGGTATATCTAATGTGCCCCAACAGTTATCAGTGCACTTCAATACCGCTATAAAGCAGCAGTGTAGATCTAGCCAGTGACGCTGGAAACGGTCCCTTTTGTGCTCACCTTGCTCCATCTGCTTTCTTCCAAGAAACAAACCAAAACAATTGGGATGGGACTGAATCTGCCCCCTGCTCAGTGAATCCAGTGGCTGGGGTAAGGGCACTTTTTACACCGTTTCAGCTGTATCACATGTGGCAGCCCATTTACTTTGTCTCATGGAATTGAATGGGAGCCATTCACAGCTGAGCCAGTGTCCACCTGCATAGCCATACCCCTCATCTGCATATCCTCGTCCTGGGCTCCATTTCCTGTGCGATGCGGGGGTGTAATGGAATCTTTGACTTTTAAGAGTGTGTTTAGAGAATGCAGAGAACTAGCTAGGATGGATGGAAGGATGGATATTTGGTACTCTTTTGAACAGGAACCTTTATAGCAGGGGTGTTGAACCTCAGGCCCAGCAGGCCAATCTGGCCCTCTGGGGTTCCCCATATGGCCATGCCCCCTTCCCCACATCACCAAGTGGTTCCCGTTTCTCCCTCTCCATGATAGTTCGAGGGTTTCCCAGATTTTGCACGCCCCTCCTCCCCCCATTCTAAAAGGTTGAAATGCCTCTTCTAAGGCTAGTTTCTGGCAATGAGAACTTTAAGCTGCAATATGCTGGTATTTTGGGCCCGTGCTTTTCGCCTCGAGCTTCACCCACGACTGGAATGTGGGCCCCAAGAGCTTCTCTGAAATTGAATTCAGCGCTTGGACTGAAAGAGGTTCTGCCCCCTGCTCTATACTATAGAAAAGTCATAATCCAGAGAGGAGCGGTCCCAATATTTTGTAATAGCCCGTGCAATCTAAATAGTTGACAATCTAAAATAGACACAGGGAAACAACGAAGGAAAGTGAGAATAGAGGCATGATTAAACAGGGGAAGGATATGTGGTTATTTTAATTACACATACTTTAGCTTAGTTACAACAAGGTATAGGGAGTAAGACAATGATCCAAAGGCTTTCTGGAAAAGGCAAGTTTTGAAGAGGGCTTGAAGAAAGTAAGGAAACCTATTTACATCTTGTCTTTTTTCTAAAACAGCACTGTAATCTGGAATATGCTTCAATATAAACAGCGTTTGGAAGCAGGTTTATGCCTCTTTTTTAGTTGGTATTATGCTGTTGGGCCAGCAGAGGGAGTCAAGGGAGACAGAAAGAATGAACAATCCATTCCAAATAAAATTCAATTTATCTTGAAACTTAACCCTTGAAAGGCAAGGCCCTGTTGTGCAAACACCAGATATCCGGAAAGATGTTCTCTGCAAGCAAAAATATTTATGGAGTAGAGAAGCATAAACAGTTGATCTTGGATCATCAACCCCAAAACGATTAAGGAAACTCTTCGTAAGGCTAACCAGATGGAACCTGCCATCTCAGCGTTCAAAAAGTTAAGTCCTTTTTTGTGCTTTTGCTATTATCACAAAGAAAAACCGCTTAGCTAGTAATGAGATTCTTAAGCAATTCAATTTCTGGTTAACTTACTAATTGTAATGACAGGAATCTGGTAAATGACAGGTAAAGAAAGGCTTAATGTTTAAATGGAAGGCTGTTAGAATGGTGAAAGACCAGGAAGATAGGGGCAAACACAGATCTTATCTGCCCCTTCTTAGCTGCTGCTGTCTCTTTTATATTCTTTTATACTGTTTTATATTTTACATCTTAACATTTTAATATGTGCCTGGGAAGTCCTTTGAGCAACTCGGGGTCGGGGAGGTGCCACCGTAACTGTGGTCACGGATAGGGGGAGGTATGGCGTTGGGGGATTAACAGGCCAACTGAGGAGAAGAGGGGCTAGACACCTTATGGCTATCCTCTCTTCTGATTCTTCCCCCAACCTGATGGTTCCTGGCGGCCTTACCAGTTTGCCCTCGGGTCTGGTGCTGCTGCTGCTGAATGCCAGGTCGGTCCAAAATAAAATCTCCCTCATCTGGGTGGGGGAACTGTGAGGGGTTACTTTCTCCCAGCTGTGCCCTCCTGGGTAGTAGGGATGTACGAAAGTCACTTACCTTTCCGCGGATTATGTTGATGGTGGGAGGGGAGGCGTTCCGTCCCTCCCCCTGGAATCCTCGACGGGGGGGAGGCGATCCGTTCCTCCCCCCCGGAATCTTCCACGGCTGGCTGTGCTCCGCGGAAGCTCCACGGAGCAGCCGGCCAGGCCCAGCCCAGGCCAGAGCTGTCCACAGCCGGATTTCCGGCTGCGGAGGGCTCTGGGAAAAAAAACAAACCGCGTACACAAATGGCGGTGGCTATGGCCGCCGCCATTTGCGTTTCTTATTTTTGGCTGTCTTAATCTACGTAAATATTTATGTAGACTGTGACGGCGAAAATAAAGGGGAACGCAAATAGCGTAGCGGGCGCTATTTGCATCCCTTTTTGATTCACCGTTTTAGCCTACGTAAATACATAGGCTAAAACGGCCAATCAAAAAGGGACGCAAATAGCGCCCGCTACGCTATTTGCGTTCCCCTTTATTTTCGCTGTCATAGTCTACGTAAATATTTACGTAGATTAAGACGGCCAAAAATAAGAAACGCAAACGGCGGCAGCTACAGCAGTTGCATACGCAGTTTGTTTTTGTTTGTTTTTTTTATCCAGCCATGATAGGCTACGTAAATCTTTATGTAGCCTATCACGAATGGTAAAAAAACAAACAAACACAAGACTGCAAATGGCGACGGCAGCAGCCGGTCGGAAGACCAGCTGCCGCCGAAGCCACCGCCGGAGCCGCCGCCGCCGCCCGGAACATCCGCCCCAGGTAAGTCTCGTCCCGGGGGGGATCCGCAGGGGGGCGGGGGGGTGGCAGACCGTTCCGCCACAGAGTTTGGGGGGCCAAATGCACTGGCATTCGGCCTCACCGAGATCCGTGGTGGAATTCTCTGACATCCCTACTGGGTACTCAATGCAGCACCAACACCGACTCGAGGGTCGGGGAAGGGAGCTTGCCGTGGTCTATAGGAATTCGATCCCTCTCTCCAGGCTTCCTGCTCATTCGAGTGCGGATCGTGACTGCTTGTACTTTGTGTTGGGTACCCAGGACGGATTAGGGATTCTGCTGCTGTGCCGCCCACTCCGCTGCCCATCAGACTCCCTGCCTGAGCTGACAGAGGTGGTCTCAGACTTGGTGTTGAGGACCCCTAGGATGATGGTCCTGGGGGATCTCAACTTCCATGCCAAGGCTGCTGTATCCGGGGTGGCTGAGGACTTCATGGCCCCCGTGACAACCATGGGGCTGTCCCAACATGTCATTGGCCCAACACATATAAAAGGATACACGCTTGATCTGGTTTTCTCGACTGGGCAGGAGGATGGTGATCTGAAAGTGGAGGAATTAACACCTGTCCCTTTGTCATGGTCAGATCACTTCCTGTTGAGGTTTAGACTCTTGGCAGCCTTCCTCCTCTGCAAGGGTGGGGGACCTATTAAAATGGTCTGCCCGCGGAGGCTGATGGATTCTGATGGATTCCAGAGGGCTCTGGGGGATTTTCCTGCTGGTATGGCTGGTGCTGCTGTCGAAGCCCAGTTCGCTCTGTGGAATGCAGAGATGACTCGGGCAGTTGGCACGATCATGCCCAAGTGCCCTCTCCCTCTTAGCAGAGCCCGGCCAGCTCCTTGGTATACATCTGAAGCAAGAGGGGAGACGGTTAGAACGCAGGTGGAGGAAAACTCGTGCTGAGTCTGACCGAACACAGGTAACAGCTCACTATTGAGCCTAATCTGTGGCGGTGAGGGTGGATGACATCTTCTCAGTGTCATCCAGCAGAGCTTTTCTGAGTGGTTCGCGGCTCATTACATTCTGGGCCAGGGAAATAGACTGTGGAACCCTCGGTCGCACGCTGTGACGAGTTTGCACGGCACTTTGAAAATAAAGTGGCTCAGATTTGCCATGAATTGGACATCACGATTAATGCAGTTCCATTGGTAGAGGCGTTCAGTTTTATTGGTCCAGATTTATTGGACGAGTTTCAGCTATTGAGGCCTGAGGATGCGGACAAGGTACTTGGCCAAGTCCGATCGACCACTTGTGTGCTTGACCCTTGCCCTTCATGGCTTATTAACTCAAATAAGGAGGGGATGTCCGGCTGGGTCCAGGAGGTTGTAAGTTTCTCCTTGAGAGAGGGAGTGGTGCTGGCTGTTTTAAAAGAGGTGGTAATCAGACCACTCCTGAAAAAGCCTAACCTGGACCCAGAGGACATTAACAATTATAGGCCAGTGGCCAACATCCCCTTCCTGGGCAAGGTGCTTGAGTGGGTGGGTTGTAGGACAGGTCCAGGCACTCTTGAATGAAATGGATTATCTAGATCCATTTCAATCGGGCTTCAGGCCTGGTTTTGGAACAGAAGCTGCCTTGGTTGCCCTGTGGGATGACCTCTACCGGGAGAGGGACAGGGGGAGTGCGACCCTGTTGATCCTCCTGGACCTCTCAGCTGCTTTCAGTACCATCAACCATCCTTCTGGATAGGTTGTCTGGGTTGGGAGTTGGAGGCACTGCACTACAGTGGTTCCACTCCTACTTGGATGGCCAACTCCAGAAGGTGGTGCTGGGGATTATTGCTTTGTGCCACAGCAATTATGCCATGGGGTTCCACAGGGCTCTATTTTATCCCTCATGCTGTTTAACATCTACATGAAACCGCTGGGGAAGGTTATCTGGAGGTGTGGGCTGAGGTGCAATCAATATGCAGATGATACCCAGCTCTACCTCTCTTTCATCAAACCCAGGTGAGGCAGTGGCTGTTCTGAATCAGTGCCTGGGCACAGTAATGGACTGCATGAGGGCCAATAAACTGAAACTCAATCCAGACAAGATGGAGGTACTGTTAGTGGGTGGTTTGTCTGCCCGGCTAGGTGATATTCAACCTGTTCTGGAGGGGGTTGCACTCCCCCTAAAGGATCACGTTTGTAGTTTGGGGTGCTCTTGGATCCAGAACTGTCACTTGAGGCACAGGTGAACTGAATTAACGGAGCACTTTTTATCGGCTTAGGCTGATAGTATACCAACTACGCCCTTATCTGGACAGAGATAGCCTAGCTACAGTTATCCATGCTCTGATAACTTCTCATCTGGATTACTGCAATGCGTTATACGTGGGGCTGCCTTTGAAAACGGTCCGGGAACTTCAGCTGGTCCAAAATAGGACAGCAAGATTGTTAACAGGGACTGGCTTTTGTTGTTTATTCGTTCAGTCGCTTCCGACTCTTCGTGACTTCATGGACCAGCCCACGCCAGAGCTTCCTGTCGGCCGTCGCCACCCCCAGCTCCCCCAAGGTCGAGTCCGTCACCTCCAGAATATCATCCATCCATCTTGCCCTTGGTCAGCCCCTCTTCCTTTTGCCTTCCACTTTCCCTAGCATCAGCATCTTCTCCAGGGTATCCTGTCTTCTCATTATGTGGCCAAAGTACTTCAGTTTTGCCTTTAATATCATTCCCTCAAGTGAGCAGTCTGGCTTGATTTCCTGGAGTATGGACTGGTTTGATCTTCTTGCAGTCCAAGGCACTCTCAGAACTTTCCTCCAGCACCACAGTTCAAAAGCGTCTATCTTCCTTCGCTCAGCCTTCCTAATGGTCCAGCTCTCACAGCCATAGGTTACTACGGGGAAGACCATTGCTTTAACTATGCGGACCTTTATTGTCAGTGTGATGTCTCTGCTCTTCACTATTTTATCAAGATTTGTCATTGCTGTCCTCCCGAGAAGTAAACGTCTTCTGATTTCCTGGCTGCAGTCAGCGTCTGCAGTAATCTTTGCGCCTAGAAAGGCAAAGTCTGTCACTGCCTCCACGTTTTCTCCCTCTATTTGCCAGTTATCAATCAAGCTGGTTGCCATAATCTTGGTTTTTTTTAGGTTTAACTGCAACCCAGCTTTTGCACTTTCTAGCAAGCTCATATTACGCCAGTACTGTTCCAGCTGCACTGGCTGCCAGTCCATTTCCAGGCCTGATTCAAAGTGCTGGTATTAACATTCAAGGCCCTTCATGGCCTGGGCCCAGGTTATCTGAAGGATCGCCTCCTCCTATATGTGCCTGCCTGGACCCTAAGATCAACCTCAGTGGCTGTCCTCTGTGAGCCCCGCCAAAGGAAGTGAGGCGGGTGGCTACTAGGAGGAGGGCTTTTTCTGCTGTGGCACCCCGGCTGTGGAATGAGCTCCCTAGTAAGGCTCGCCTGGCACCTACACTGTATTCTTTCTGGTGCCAGGTGAAGACCTTTTTATTTGCCTAGGCATTTTAGCATTTTAGCTTTCTAGTCTTTTAGCTTTGCTGTTTTAAATCTGTAGTTTAAATTACTGCACTGCTGCTAGGTTTTATTCTGGTTTTATTCTGGTTATATTGTTATACTGTGGTTTTAATGTTTTATATATTTCATATTGTTTTATTGTGTGCTCCTTGATTTTAATTTTTGTGAACCACCCAGAGAGCTTCAGCTATTGGGCGGTATAGAATTAAATAAATAAATAAATAAATTCACACCACCAAATTGGCCAATGGGAAATGTAGGATGAATGGCTCCAATAGACAGAAAAGGTTTAGCATTTATATAGCACTTTTGGATGTTTAAACTATTTCACATACATTTTCTTGTTGTAATCCTTTCAACAGTCAATTAGACCAGGGGTCCCCAACCTTTTTGGATTCGGCAGCACATTTGGGAATTTGAGAAACTGCTGTGGGCACCACCACAAAATGCCTAATCATTGGATTGCCGCTTTGGCATCTACCTGTCTCATCAGTGGACCTTAGGCTGCATCTTATTCAGGAAAAACTTTCATTTCATGTTTATTGGACACCGCAACATCTCTTTAATAAGGGATTGTCGAATTCGGGTAATTGCTGGTGGTGTAATACAACTAATGCTTCTTTTAAACACATGTTTTGGCAGTGTCCAATAGCTGCTTCTTTGGGGGAGGAGGTTATTACACAGATAAATTTTGTACTGGAACAGTCTTTAATATTCACTGATGTACATGCTCTTTTAAATTACTTGCCTGCTTCATGGAAATTAACAAATGGTCAGCATCAATGGATCCTCCTCATCCTTTTCACAGCTAAAAGAATAATACAATACTAGAAGGATAAACACTCACCTCCTATAATACAATGGACTGAGGACCTTACAGTGCTTCCAATATTTGAATGGCTGGCCACCTTCAAATGGATATTTATTTGGATATTTGATCCTCTTTTGTTGAAGCTTATGTATAATTGCTAGAAAGTTGTATGCATTTTATATGCATTCATTGCTATGGATATATACAAATCCATGTATGCATATTTAAAAAATGGGGAGAAATTAAAAAACAAGAATTCTAAAGATGGGTGCCCCTTCACAGGTGCCATTGGAGGTGTCCGTGGATGCTGTGCTGGGATCCCCTGGATTAGACTAAGGGCCAAAGTATAAGTTATGAAGAATGCATAGCATGCGTCCACATTTTCATTTTTCCTTTAATTAAAGGGGTCGGGGGGCGGACCATATGGCATACGGGCAGGAATTTTATCCCTTCCTCCCCGAGCTACAATCAGGACAAAAATCACCACACTCCACTGCACAACTATGAGGCTTAAAAAAAAAAAGTTTCCATTGGTGCTAAGGAGAACATTTTCTAAACCTCATAGCCATGCTTGGGGTGGGAGTGGGGATTTTTATCCTTATTGCAGCTGGGAAGGGATAAACCACCCCTCCAATAATTGCTACCCCAAGAACGAACTCCCCCCCCCCACACACACACCTGTAATTAAAGAAAAACCAAAGATATAGCTGCACACAACACATTCAGCATAATATGTGTGGTCAGTATTATTATCCCCACATTGCAGATTGCAGGGGGAGGGCTGAGGTTAAGAAAGCCAGTGTGGTATAGTGGTTAGACTGGACTAGGACTCTGGAGATGCGGGTTCTAATCCCCACTTGGCCATGAAGCTCACTGGGTAACTTTGCGCCAGGCACTGTCTCTCAGCCTAACCTCTCTCACAGGGTTGTTGTGAGGATAAAATGGAAAGGAGGACCACATAAGCTGCCGTGGCTTTCTCGCAAGAGGGGAAAAGGTGGGATATATATGTAATAAATAAATTAAGACTGTAACTTTCTTCAGACCACATAGAGACCAGAGCTGAACCAATGATTTCCTGGTTTGTAACTCCTAAATTTGGTTCAGATGATCACCTAAGCTGTAGTTTATATGATCATGAACAAGCTTGGGATCACACATGCCCCCTCCCCTCTTTTCCTTCTTCATGCACGAGAGTGAAAACTTCCACTTTTCTCTTTTTCTGCTGCAGAGAACAGGTTGAGTAAATGATAGAAGCATTTTGCAGGGGCTCAGAGGCATATTTGTTGCACTAAGAAAATATCTGGCTGAAATGTCAGGATGTAAGAATGCAAAACAGAAGCTTATCAAATACTGGGTCATTTTTCTCTGTCTCTTCTCTGTTAGTTGTGTATGCGCGGGGGGTGGGAGGATAAATTTGTTCAGACTCAGTCCTGCCTGAAACACATACCATCTTGCCCTGGGAGCACTGCTTCTTAGCCCCAGAAGTATATGGGAGTGAAATATGTTTGGTGAATAAGAGACATTTTGCAGCGTATGCCCAAATGCACTCTTTTAAATTTATTTATTTATTTAAAACATTTTAAAATACTGCCCTTCATGAAAATTGATTCCAACGTAGTTTACAAAAAGTTGTTTCTTTTTCAGGTTGAAACAAGGAATGTGAGGACGAAGTTAACTTGTTCTGATTCACTTTTCTGTTTACGTCACTGTGTGTGAAGAAATGGGGGAAGGGAACAGGGACACTTCCAAAGAACTTATTAAATGATTTAGCTAATCACCAGATGACTGTTGTCTGGAGATACTATAATCCAGAGGTTAAAATACAATACGTTTTATTCTGCTCCACGTGATGTTTACTCTCAGATAGATATGTGGGATTTTTTTAGCCCCTTTGTTTATTTAACAAGTATCAGAACTCAAGACCTGCCCTATTTTATCCGCCAATCACACCCTGCATTTGGTGTGTTGGCCTCCATGTGGTCAACAAAACTGATCACAAGACTGATGTCTGGACAATTTGATTCTATTAGATGAGTCATTAATATCAGAGGTTAGACAAAGTACAAAAGAACACTTTCAGCTGAATACAGCAGTTGGCCAACCATGGTTGGTAATTTGGGATGCCTGTAAAGCAATTATTAGAGGACTTCTGGTTCCTCATTCCTGGAGGGGAAAAAACCTATACCAGAAATGGAGAAATGAATTATTGTTGAACACTATACTGCTTGTTGTGCATGAATAGACCTCTTCTAAGGATATTTATATATTTATTCATCTGGCCAAACAAAAGTGTTTAGACTTCATATGGGAAGAGGCTTAGAGATTGTTTCCTTAACATTATTCCAGTCCACCTTAGCAGGGGGCACTGGCTTTTCAATAAAGTAGTGGTTATTTACAGTGCAATTTCTATGTATATCTAGTCAGAAGTAACTCCCATGGAGTTCACTGGGGCATACTTACAGGTAAGTGGGTATAGGGCCAGGGCTGGAAGCTGCTGAGCAATTCAGTCCTGCTTCCTTCTGAGTAGACACATAGAGGCTTGCCCATGCTTATTTCTGCATAGGCTTGATACCTGGGATGCTATCTGAAAGTGCTGCTGAGTGATTCAGTCCTGCCTACTTCTGAGTAGACATGCAGAGGCTTGTCCTGCTTGTTTATGAGTAGGCATGGAATTCCTGAGGAGGAGGGGCTTGGATTTTTCAGCCCTGCCCACTTTTGCCTGTGACCTCATCTACTTTTGCCTTTGGCCCCTGGAATGTGGCCCCTGAGAATTTCTCTGAAATGGAATTTGGCCCTCAGTCTGAAAAAGGTTTGTCACTCCTATATTAAAGACTGGGTAAACTCTATGGGTTTGGAGTAGTTAGAACAATGGGATGAGAATTCAGTGGTTGAGCACATAAGCTACATGCAGAAAATCCCAGATTCAATCCCCGGTATCTCCAGTTAAAGAGAACAGGTAGCAGGTGATGGAAAAGACCTCTGCCAGAGACCCTTGACAGCCACTGCTGGTGAGAGCAGACAATACTGGGCTCCATAGACAAACAGTCTGATATATCATAATACAGCTTCCTAAGCCTTTTATAAATGATATGCTATAAGACAATACTCACAAAGACATGAATAAAATAGTAACCCTTGTGCGAGTGCAGTCTTCTTCATTCCGCAAAATTATAAGATCAAGTTGAGCCTGAGGCTTTCTCCATATACCTCCCATTATTGTAATGAACAAATAAACAGGAAAGAGATACTTGGGGATATGTCTGCACAATCCTTTGTGTCCTTGAAGGACTCAACTGAAAATGGCATTGCTGAGCAAGTAATAGCCAGGACAAGTTCCACAGTTGCTCCAATACTTCCAAATCTGACATTCTGTTATAGCACTGAGTCAAGTATAGTTCTCTGAGAAATCCATCTAAGTCTGGCGTTCCCCTGTTTCATACATCTGGTCGAGCAGAAGACTAATTGGTAAGATTTATTAAAGTCCTTCACTGATAGTTTGTCAGACAATGTGGTGGAAATATTTAGGGATAGCAATAGCAACATTAGTCTGGCAATGCCTGTGGTATAGTACACCTAAAAGATTTATACCAATGAACCTGAAAGAAAACTTCAAAAATCTATTGTCAATGGTACCTAACCCGTGAAACAAACTGAAACTAATTTATAATTTGATATATGCTGGCATTGTGGAAAATCTTCTCACATAGACGTTCCGTATATTTTTATTATTATTTATTTTTGGAAGAGTCAAAAGGGGGCAAATCCTTGTCATATACAGAACAAAATAACTGCTTATACAATTCCCAAAGGTCTTCTATATGAGCTCTTGAAATATTTACATCTGTTGGTTGATGATAATAATGTAGAAATGGTCATCAATTTATTAATAGCAGCAAAGGGCGCTATTCCTTATTACTGGAATAAATATATTGTTCCTCCTTTGTCAAACTGGCTGTATAGAATCTGGGATGCTATTATGGCTAAATAACTTGTTATATACGGACTCGAGAACAATACATTAGTGCGAGCCCATTTAGTCGGAGCTGGTCCATATTTGAAAGGTTTGGGAATTATATGTTCCCTGGCAGTATTAAGCCCCGTGCCAGCCTTCCCCAACCTGGTGCCCTCCAGATGTTTTGGACTACATCTCCCAGCATCCCTGACCATCGGCCATGCTGCCTGGGGCAGATGGGAGTTCAAGTCCAAAACACCTGGACGGCATCAGGTTAGGGAAGAGTGCCCTAGATCATATTTACTATGCTTTGGTATTTATTCTCTTTCTCTCAATGGGGAAAATAAGGGAATGCAACGATTGGGAAGGAACATAATCGGGATTCTCTGTAATACATGAGTGAACAGACAGAGTAAATATTAGACAGAGGGGGTTAGTGGGTGCGGTGACTTCATCTGCTCCACATGGGAGAGTACTGAATCACTTCTGAGAAAATGCATCATTCAGCACCAGATGCTCTAGAGACAAAACCAGACTATTACACCTATGAAGCTGCTGAAAAGATCTGATTTCACTGTCAACAACACTGAGTGACATTTTGCTTACATTTTGTGTTTTTTGCTTTAAAAAAACCCAAATAGGCGAACATGCTACTTTTTCCTCCCAATGGAGGACACCCCAGTTTATTTCCCCTTGCAAATACACATACATGACCAGCACTTGACTTCTGAATGAATTCTGAGACAATAACATGTTGCCATTCAACAGTGCCTTCTCTCGGAACACTTCCAAGGCAGGTTGGCATTTCTGCCTCCATTTTACACATCAGGCAATCAAGGCAAAGTAAACATCCAAAAATGTCCCAAACCTCAGTCACTCAGTGGCAGATGTGAGAACAGAATTCAAAGATCCGCGATCTCAGCCCTTGCCCTCATAGCCTCCCAGAACTAGGAACACCATTCAGCCATCTTGGCTTCCAGTCCCTTGCTCACTTGATTTCCATTTTGTTTTTGAACATTTTAGTAGATCTGAAGAGAGACTAACACAACTGTTTTGTAATACATGCTCAGGAAACCTATAAGGCAGCCTCCCTCAATCTGGTGCCCTGCAGAGGCTTTGAGCTACAGCCCCTATAACAGCCCCTGACTGTTGATCATGCTGGCTGGGCCTGACGGGAGTTGTAGTCCAAAACATCTGGAGGGCACCAGGTCGAGGAAGGCTTCTATAGGGTATTATTAGAAGCTCATAGGTCTTTGCAGAATTTTAAGTTCCACTATAGAATTTTATGGTAGGACTGGATTTTCTTAATTGGACTCTTGTTTTTAAACCTGGAGCTAGAAAATACTTAGCATTTTTATGTGGTCCTTCAGGACTTCACCTGGAGACCCTCCAACGACCTGAGAACTGAGAGACTTGCAGTCTTCTACCCAAACTGCCACCTCCCTGAACTATGTCTAGAAACACCAGACTTCTAGCTCCCTGGAGTTCTAGCTGATGGTTTGCAATTTCACCTTGTGTGTTCCAGACAGAAAGCGACCCTGCAAAAGGCAATGAAGACAGCGCCATGTGTTACACAAAAACAGACCCAGCGGAATAAATAGAAACAGAATGGAAAGGCAAGGCAAGGCAAGGCAGTAATTGGGCCGGCTTCTCCCACCAGTTCATGTCACTAGGAGGAATGGTGCATCCGACTCAGGAAAGCAATGACCCAGTTCCCCAGCTTGGAGCCCTTCAGCCGGAGGAAGAGTTCAGACAGGTTGATCTGCCACAAGCTCAGGGCCTCGGAGAGGGTTATCTGTGCCTTCTGGTACAGTGAGTGACTCTTGCTCCTCTGGTGCCTGGGCAAAACACAAAAAGGAATGTATTACGCCTTACAGTAGGTGGGCAGAACCTCAGGCCCCGGGGTCAAATCTGGCTTTCTGGGGTTCCCCAGGTGGCCCCGCCCCCTTTCCCCCAACCACCAATCATTCGGTGGTTCCCCAGCTTTTCTGCAATTTTCCCCAAGCTTAACGGTTGAAATGCCTCTCCTGAGGCTTAGCTACTGGCTGGAAAAGCTTTAAGTGTAAATATGCTGGTGATTTTGGCCTCACCCCTTTTGCCTGTGGCCCCTTGGGCAACTGGAATGCAGCCCCTGAGAGCTTCTCCAGGGTGGAATTCAGCCCTCGGGCTGAAAAGTGTTCAGCACCCCTGTCTTTCAGGGACACAAGCTAGCAACAGGAGGTGCACAGGAGAACACCCTGTGTAGACCAGTTCATGAATCTGGGCCATGTACAGAACACTGCACCAGTGCCTGCTGCTTTACATGGCAACTCCTTCCATTTGGGCTTGAAGAGATCTCCTTTTCGCTCCGCTTGCTCCTACTATTGACACCTTCAGAGTAGGCTCTGACTTCTCCATTCTGTACACATGCACGGGTACAATGATGGCAGCAACAAGGGCAGAGGTGAGGAAGGAAACACATTGCCCGCCCTTTCCTAGAAAAATGGGAAATCCCCTTCTACCTCCCACTGGCCTTCCTAAGCAAGGGCAGGCAATGCGCTTCCTTCTTCACCTCGGCCCTTGCTGCTGCTGTCGTTGCATCCATGCTTGGGTAAAGCATGGAGTGGTCAAAGTGTGCCCCACCCCATCCAGGTGGGAACAGGGGGAGCCGGTAGAGTGAATAGGAGGTTCCTTTAGGATCAAAATAAGTTTTGCCCTTCCTCTGGTGGAAAAGAGCATCCCGTGCCTGCAGCTCTGCACCTCCCTTGCCCCACCTTGATGAAATATCTTAAATGTCATTGGAGACATCACGGGATGTGAAATATTTCAAGACACCACTTCTGACCTGCTGCAGGGAAGAATTTGTATGCAGTGTGTTTTATGGCAGGGGTGTTGGACCTCAGGCATGCAGGGCAAATCCGTCCCAGCTGGGGTTCCCGTTGCCCCCAGCCCCTTCCCCCAACCACCAATAGTTTGGTGGTTTCCCAGTTTTTGCACAGTCCCCCCCCCCCGCCCCATTCTAAAGGTTCAGGTGCCTCTCCTCAGGCTCAGTGAATGGCAGTATGAGCTTTAAGCTAAACTATGCTGGAATTTTTGGCCCCGCCCTTTTGACTTCAGCCCCGCCCACCCCTGAAATGTGGCCCCTGAGAGCTTCTCCAAAATGGAATTTGGCCCTCGGCTGAAAGACTTTCGGGCCCCCATTCTATAGCTTTAGCCTTTGAAGAGTAGCAGGAGATAGGAACCGCCTAGCCACGTGGCAGTCCTGGATCCTGCCTCCCGGGTAAAGGGACTCACGTGGCAACAGCTCGTATGCAGCAGCGAGACATGTTGAGGAAGGAGCTGGCACTGGCCCGTGTTTGCAGAGCAGACTCCACCCCCCTCAGCAAATCGTTGGTCTTCAGCAGCAGCAGCATCTGACGAGGGATGTTGTTGAGAAGCTTGGTGATCTGAGGTAGGTAAGTGGCGGCGTTGGTCCGGATTTCCACGTCCTGGCACAGTGGGAGGGGAGGTGTATGGAAGACAGGGAAGAGAGAGGTTCACATGGGAAGCACGGGTTCTGACTATGTCTGGGGGCCATAATCCAGGGCAGCCTTCCCCCAACCTGGTAAACTCCAGATGTGTTGAACTACAACTCCCAGCACCTTGCTCAGACCTGTTAGCTAAGGGTCAAACTACATGTTATGTTAAGTACATAACATATAGTTGAGATGTTGAGAGAGAGAGAAGACAGAAAGACTAGAAAGACTAAGGAGTATTAAAAATATATATTTTCAGCTAACCGTTTCATCCTCCTCCCTCATCAGTAGCTGTGCTGTTAACTGATAAGGGCAGAAATCAAAACGTTTAGTTTAAAATATATATGTTTTAATACACTGTTGTTAGTCTTTCTATCTTTCTTATACATTTTACCTTAAGACTGAATGGATCCACAGTGGATCCAAAGCCTCCTTGTTGCTTTGGTGTTGTGCCGCTTTACAACCTGATTCAGATTCGGACCACCATGTACTGGGAGGGGAGGCTTAAATCTTCCCCCACCCCACCATTTGCTTCTTGAAATCCCCCCTCCTCCCACGGTGGTTAAAAAAGAAAAAAGTCTCTGTTGCTGTCAATGGAGGCTTTTTCTCTTTTTATTTTTACCTGCCCGTGCGGTGTGCGTGTGTGTAGGGATTTGGGGAAGCAAACCGGGAAGGAGAGGTTTAAGACTCCAGTGCATCGTGGTCCTGAACCAATTTGGGGCCACACATACTTACTCTACAGAAGATGAAGGAAAGGTAAGCGTCAGCTATATCCGATGCAATTAACATAATGTGTCATTTGACCCTAAGACCCTTTTAAATGGAGATGCCAAGGACTGAACCTGGAACCTTTTCCATGCAACAGACGTGCTCTACCGAGTATGGTCCCTCCCTCTTAAGACCCATACACTCTCCCACACAATTTCCCTACAGGCTTTTATAGAAAATACAGCTCAAGAAGTGTATGAGGGCTATAGTTCAGTGGTAGAGCACATGCTTTGCAAACAATCCCGGGTTCGATTCCCTGCATCTCCAGGTAGGGTTTAGAAAGACTCCTGCCTGAAACCATGGTCAGCCACTGCTGGTCAGTGTAGACAGTACTGAGCTAGATGGACTTGATACATGGCAGCTTTCTATGTTCCCATGCAGGCCTTCTTTAGTTGTATCAGCTCACTGGGGCTGGTGTGGCAGAAGGCAGGGCAGATACTCCATATTCTACAGAGATAGTCGGAGGAGGGCAGGAGAAGATAATGCATGGCAACTGGCAGCTGCATGCCGTGCATTGGAGCAAATGTACTTGGTTGTGGGGGGAGAGAGGCAGAGGATCATTGCTCCATTCGCCCCAAATATAGAGCCGCCTCTGGGTATTGGTAGATCTTCACCACGGTGTACTTAGTGCAGCATTCTTATTATTCATGTTAAACTGCGACACAATTATAACAAAACACATACCTCTTTCCTTGTGACTGGTAACCAGTCGATGCCCCTGTTGACTGATTCCCAGGACCTGGCAGTGAGCATGCAAGCAAAGAGGGGGTACAGGTCACCTGCTCCCAGTCGCCGGCTGTATTTTTGGACCCGCTTCATATCAGCCTTGATCAGGGCCTGCCAAAGTCGGCAGTAGTCCAAGCGGAAGTTGTCTGTCAGGACCTTAAGAGGGAGGAGGATTTTTAGGCTTTCAGAGGAAATCAATCCAAAAGCTTGTTAAATGACATCATGGCTTGATGATGCATAATTTTTTGTTACAACAACAGGGGCTAGGTGGCAAATGTGAGTGAGAAATGGAGAAGCCTGGGTCACTCTTTTAATTCACACAGAGGCAACTGGCTACTACTCTAATGGGAACACTTGCAGATAGCACCTGTACCCCTAGACTGGCCTTGCACCCCAGGTGAAATATTAAGATGGTGCCCTCCTTGCTGTGAGTCTTGGAGCTCATACTGGAATGGGGGGAAAGGATTACCTCTGATCAGTAGCAGAGTAGAGAGAAGCTCCATTCCCTACTCAGTGCTGAGAAAGGGATCCGCTCTCAGTGCTGGGCAGGGAAAATGCCTCTCTCAGCTGAACTGCATGGAGGTGGGGCTGTGTGTGTGTGTGTGTATGGGGTGTGTGAATGGGATGTATTTGTGTGAAATGTGGGGTGGGGGAGGAATGCCAGCAGTGGTTCCATCCACACTGGGCAGTTTGGCCCTCAAACTGACTTAGCCCCAGCCTCACTGGATTCCTTGCCCATTCCTCAGTAGTGCCCAGCTTTTCCTTGCTGCATCTTCTCCTCGCCCTGTTGTGCTCCTGAGCTAGAGGAATGAAGAAACCAAAACCTTACTGGGAAAGGAAGTACCTTTCCAGCTGCTTCCTGACAAGAGTTCTGCCCTAAGATGCCACTCGTGGTTGCTTTCTGGTACATCTGGCCCTAACTCTCTTCCCCATCTGCTCACCCTGCCCTCAGCTTACCTGATAGAGTCCATGGTCCAGAAGTATAATGTGTGTCTTGCCCGTAGTTGGGCACTTCCTCACCAACACGTTGCCTGGGTGTGGATCACAGTGGACAAAGCCATTCACAAAGATCATTTCACTGTATAACCTCCCCAGGTTGCGAGAGATCTGAGGAGAGAAAAGAGGAAGGCACAGTATGAGACAAGGGCCTGGCAAGCAACTGCACTAAGGGCAGGGAAGCCCATGTGCCAGGTAACAGTATGGGAAGAAAGGTCCCACTTGCTGGCATGGCAGAGGAACAGCAATTGCTGGCATGCCTCTTATATTCTGATAGCTCCAGAAAGAGAAGAGAAATGCGAGAGCATTCAAGATTTAACATGGGTGCAAGTGTACAGGGAAAGTGTTTGGAGCGTCTCTCCAAGGCAGCACGGGAAGGGCACAGAGTGGCTTGTTTGCCCGTGTAAAACTAGAGCTGGTGTGTTGAACCTCAGACCTGGAGGCCAAATCCATCCTCTGGGGTTCCCCAGTTGGCCCCATGTCACCAGGTAATTCCCATTCTCCCCTCCCTCAATTGTTTGGTGGTTTCCCAGATTCAGCGTGTTTTTTCCCCATTCTAAAACATTGAAATGCCATTCCGAAGTCTTCGTTACTGGCAGTGACAGCTGTAAGCTAAAGCACGTTGGTATTTTATTTTATTTTTTGTATTTTTGGTCCCATTCCTTTTGCCTTTGGCCCTTTGCCTTCAGCCTCACCAACCACTGGAATGCAGCCCCCAAGACCTTCTCCGAAGTCAGCTCTCGGGCTAAAAGAGGTTTTGCACTCCTGAACTAGAGTCATCCTGGAGAAGGGCACAGGGAGCCAAATAGACCTGGAACAAGGTTGGAAATGTTTCTCAGATGGCACCCACGCCACGACTAAGCATAGATTCCGAAGGAACTTCCAAGCAAGCAAAGGAAATAATGGGAAGCCAAGAAAGTAGGAGAATTATGAAAAGCAAAACTGAAATGCCCAACTGAAGGATGGTTCATACATTATGCAGAAGTAAATCTGGCTTTGCCATTGAGTGTACACTCAACAGAGAGCTGCAGTGTGTCCCTGTATGATGTTGTGAGCCACAATTTTGTGTCCCTGTATGATGTTGTGGGCACAATTTTGTGGAAAAGTGGCATACAAATAAAAGGAAGAAGATTATGATAATGCACATGTAGAGATGTTTCATTGACTACGCTAAAGCCTTTGATTGTGTGGATCACAACAAACTCTGGCAAATTCTAAAAGAGATGGGGGTACCAGACCACCTTACCTGTCTCCTGAGAAACCTGTACGAGGGTCAAGAAGCAACAGTAAGAACCAGACATGGAACAACCGATTGGTTCAAAACTGGGAAAGGAGTACGACAAGGCTGCATGTTGTCGCCCTACTTATTTAACTTATATGCAGAGTACATCATGAGAAACGCCGAGTTGGATGAATCACAGGTCGGAATTAAGATTGCCGGGAGAATTATCAACAACCTCAGATACTCAGACGATACCACCCTCATGGCAGAAAGTGAAGAGGATCTAAAGAGCCTCTTGTTGAGGGTGAAAGTGGAGAGTGCAAAAGCTGGTTTGAAACTCAACATTAAAAAAACTAAGATCATGGCATCTGGCCCCATCACTTCCTGGCATATTGAAGGGGAAGAAATGGAAGCAGTGACAGATTTTATTTTCTTGGGCTCCAAGATCACCGCAGACGGTGACTGTAGCCATGAAATTAAAAGACGCATGCTCCTTGGGAGGAAAGCTATGGCAAACCTAGACAGCATAGTAAGAAGCAGAGACATCACCTTGCCAACAAAGGTTTGTATAATCAAAGCTATGGTTTTCCCAGTAGTAATGCATGGCTGTGAGAGCTGGACTATAAGGAAGGCTGAGCGCCAAAGAATTGATGCTTTCGAACTGTGGTGCTGGAGAAGACTCTTACGAGTCCCCTGGACTGCAAGGAGGTCAAATCAGTCCATCCTAAAGGAAATCAACCATGACTGCTCATTGGAAGGACAGATACTGAACCTGAAGCTCAAATATTTTGGCCACCTAATGTGAAGAGAAAACTCCCTGGAAAAGACCCTGATGCTGGGAAAGATTGAAGGCAAAAGGAGAAGGGGATGGCAGAGGATGAGATGGCTAGATACCATCACCGATGGAATGAATATGAACTTGAGCACGCTCCGGGAGAGAGCGGAGGACAGGAAGGCCTGGCGTGCTATGGTCCATGGGGTCACAAAGAGTCGGACACGACTTAACGACTGAACAGCAACAAGAAGAGATGTAAAATTTCTAGAAATTTTGAGGCTATGGGGGAAAAAACGTTTTTTTTCCAGGGAGTTTCAGAAAAATAGGAAAGTTTGGAAAAAGTGAAAAATGAGCAATACTTCATTTATTTTATGTTATTTATTAAATTTCTTAATCGCCCATCTGGCTGGTCACCCGGCCACTCTGAGCGATGTACAACAATACAACAATCAAAAACAGTAAAATTAAGCATTAAGACATCATATTCTAAAAATACCTAACTCACCCCAAATGCCTGCCTGAACAACCAAGTGTTCAATGTGTGGTGGAAGCTCATTAAAGAGGGGGCATGGCGGAGTTCTCTAGGGAGGGAGTTCCAAAGAGTGGGGGCCACCACAGAGAAGGCCCTCTCCCTCATCCTCACCAGCCTAGCTGTCCTGGCTGATATGAAAGACAGAAGGCCATCCGAGGCAGCCTGTCTGGTGTTGCTGGGGGCGCTCCTTGAGATAGGCTGCACCGGAACCATATAGGGTTTTAAAGGTCGAAGCCAACACCTTGAATTTGGCCCGGAAAACAACTGGTAGCCAGTGCAACTCCTTCAGCATCGGAGTGATGTGATCACGCTGGCAGCTGCCTTTAAGCAGGTGAGCCGCCACGTTCTGCACCAGCTGCAGCTTCTGGACCGTCTTCAAGGGTAACCCTACGTAAAGCACATTACAGTAGTCTAGATGAGAGGAGACCAGGGCATGTACTACTGATGGGAGCAGATGGTTGGGAAGGTAGGGGCGCAGCTGCCGTATCAGATGGAGTTGGTACAGCACTGCCCGGCTTACAGCTGACACCTGAGCCTCCATGGACAGCTGGGAGTCTAAAATAACCCCTAGGCTGCAGACTTGGTCTTTCAAGGGTAACCATGCCCCATTCAACACTAGGTCAACATCCCCCAACCTCCCCTTGTCTCCCACCAAAAGTACCTCGGTCTTGTCAGGGTTCAGCTTCAGCTTATTCCTCCCCATCCAGCTCCCACCGTCTTCAGACACTTGGACAGGGATTATACGGCCAACTTTGGTGAGGATTTAAATGAGAGGTAGAGCTGCGTGTCATCTGCATGTTGATGACACCACACCCCAAACCTACTGATGATAGCCCCCAGTGGCTTCACATATATGTTAAATAGCATCTCAGGGAGAGGATGGAACCTGTGGCACCCCACAAGTGAGTGGCCATGGGTCTGAAACCTCCTTATTTTTTTAGTGCTCTTTACAGTTCCAAAGTCACTTTGTTGCTTTAAGATAGCCTTCCCCAGCCTGGTGCCCTCCAGATATTTTGGACCTCAGCTTCCATCAGCCTCAGGCAGCATGGCCAATGGTCAGGAATGCTGGGCACTATAGTCCAAAACATCCAGAGGGCACCAGGTTGGGGAGGGCTGCTTCAGAAAATATAAACCTGCCTTCCTGTTCCAAAAGTTATTTTATGTATGACTTAGTTTGCTCATAAAATTATCATTATATTTTAAAATTCTTAAAAGTAAGCTCAGTTAGGAAATTTTTAATTATTGCAGAACAGATTAGAACTACATTAAGGGTGCAACCCTATTCAGATAAGTGGCCGCCTCCGAAGTTGTTCCCGCTGCGCTTCTCCTGCCCTGCATTTTTGGCTAGACAGCAGATTGCGGCTGTCTAGCCACGGGAGGGCTGAGCGGGGAAGGAGGCTGCTGTATGACACGTTGGATCGCCCTCCCCACCCGGAATGCCTTCCGGGAACGCCCCTTTTGGCCGCTCCGTGCTCCTCTTGTGAGCGCAGAGCACGGAACTGTTACGCGCTGCCTCTGAGGCAGCGCAGAAGTGGGGGGAGGTCGGTTCTCTGGGAACTGACCTCAGAGCCCAGATATCCTAGGGCTGTCTAGCTGCTGTCTAGCAGCCATAGGACTGCTTCCTCCATGACTTCTACAACACAGGACTCTATAGAACAAAAACCTAGCTGTCAAGAATGCACAGTGGTGACTCTACTCATATGATGGGAAGCTGAGCATAAATGTCTATCACTAAACTATACTTTAGATCAATAATTTTAATAATGAATGAAAGAACTAGCTATTCTGGGAACTTCCCGTTGGATTAAAAATATATATATTTTCCCCCATGGCTTCACTATTTCCAGACATTTTACATCTCTACTATTATTATCGTTTATTACATTCCTATACTGTCCCATAGCCGAAGCTTTTTGGGCAGTTTACAGAAGTTAATGCATTAAAATATAATATACAAAGTTTAAAAGCCATTTACATAAAAGCACACAGACAGTATATACAAACAACATATAACTAAAAACAATTTTGAACTGTCAGTCCTAACTAAAGATATATCCAAGACCGATGAAAACTCATCATGTGCTGCCAAATGCCCAGGAAAAGAGAGAGGTCTTAATCTGGCACGGAAAAGATAACAAAGTTGGTGCCAGGCGAACCTCATCAGGGAGCTCATTCCACAGATGGGGGGCCACCACTGAGAAGGCCCTGTCCCTCATTGCCACCTTCCAAGCTTTCCTCGGAGAAGGCACCCAGAGGAGGAGCTTAGTAGAGTACGGGTAGGTTCATTTCAGGAGAGGTGTGCTGTCAGGTACTGCAGTCTGTAGGGCATTATAGGTTAAAACCAGCACCCTGAATTGAGCTTAGAAGCATATAGGGAGCCAGTTCAAGCAGGCCAGAGTCAGTCTTATAGGTGCGGACCTTCTAGTCCCAGTTATCAATCTGGCAGCTGCATTTTGCACAAGTTGCAGCTTCTGAACTGTCTTCAAAGGCAGTCCCACATAGAGCACATTGCAGTAATCTAACTTGGATGTTACCAGAGCATAGACAACTGAAGCCAGGTTATCCCTGTCCAGATAGGGGTGTAGCTGGGCTACCAACCGAAGTTGATAGAAGGCACTCCGTGCCCCTGAGGCCACCTGAGCCTCAAGCGACAAAATTGGTTACAGAATCATAGAATAGTAGGGTTGGAAGGGGCCTACAAGACCATCGAGTCCAACCCCCGCTCAAGGCAGGAATCCTTGTCAGAGCATCCCTGACAGATGGCTGTCCAGCCTCCTCTTGAATGCCTGCAGTGTGGGAGAGCCCACCACCTCCCTAGGGAATTGGTTCCACTGTCATATTGCTCTAACAGCCAGGAAGTTAAATAGCAGGAACAGTTCCAGAAGGGCCCCCAAGCTACAGACCTGCTCCTTCAGCACGAGTGCAACCCCATCCAGAACAGATAGAACACCCTCCATCTGGTCAGAGGAACCACCCACCAACAGCATCTCAGTCTTGTCTGGATTGAGTTTCAGTTTATTAGCCCTCATCCAGCCCATTGTCGCAGCCAGGCACTGACTCAGCATATCCACAGCCTCACCTGAAGAAGATGAAAAAATAGAGCTGCATGTCATCAGCATACTGATGACAACGCACTCCAAAACTCCGGATGACCGCACTCAATGGTTTCACGTAGAGGCTGAACAGCATGGGGGACAAAACTGACCCCTGTGGAACCCCATATTGGAGAATCCATGGGGCTGAGCAGTGTTCCCCAAGCACCACCTTCTGGAGCCGACCTTGCAAGTAGGAGCGAAACCACTGCAATGCAGTGCCTCCCACTCCTAACTCAGAGAGCCATTCCAGAAGGATACCATGGTCAATGGTACTGAAAGCCACTGAGAGATCAAGGAGAATCAACAGGGTCACACTCCCCCTGTCTTTCTCCTGACATAGATCACCATACAGGGTGACCAAGGCTGTTTCTGTGCCAAAACCCCGCCTGAACCCCATCTGAAATGGATCCAGATAACTGGTCTCATCCAGGAATGTCTGGAGCTGGCTTGCAATCACCCACTCAAGGACCTTGCCCAGGAATGCTCTAGCCTTTCTATTAAAGTGTTCTTATCACACAGTTTTTAGAAATCATTTTGGGGAGTAAGGTCTGGGCAACAATATATAAATGCTTTGTCTGAAATTCTAAAATAAAATATTTCATAATCCAAAGCTGTTCAATTTTTCCAATTTTTTTGAAAAAAACAAAAATGGTCCTTGGGGGGAAAAAAGAGAGGGGAAAAAATCCCGCCCCCCCCATTTTTTTGGTTTTTTTCCAGGCCTTCACATCTCTACGTACATGTACAGCTTAGGTGTACACCTAAAAAAAGAGTGAAGTGGCCATCCGTGGAGACAAAGGATGTGCACCTGTCTTTCAGCTTGTGTTTCAGTGGATGTTGGTCCACAGAAGACAGTGTGCACTCATATTTGCTGTAAGAATACTATTTCGCCTTTATCATAAGCTGAATACAATTAATATGGCATGTAAGGCAGGTTTAACACAAACTACAGAAGACCTGCTTATTTAGATAGAATGATCTGGTGGGTGCACCATTCTAGTGAATAGTCACTATTTTAAAGATACACATTAGTGGTTGAGATATTCTTTGTCATGGAGAATCAAAGCAGAAGTGAGCATTATGATAAACATGAGACTGCTGCTGAAAACAGCAGTATGGGCAGGAAAATGCATAACAATGATATCAGGACATAGGTAAGTTTTGCTACGGGTTAAGAAGAGGGAGGGAGAATTCAACACAAGGCTGCAGTGGCTGAAAGTTTATTGTAACTTGTAGTTGCGCCCTGTCCGCCTGTTAACCTTTGAGCCTGTCTAACTCTAGATCAATGTGATGCCATCATCCTGCCATGGGAAATGTTTGTGTTTTTTTTTTAATAATTTCAATGCCTTTTGTGACAGTGGCCACATTTTTTTTTCATCTAGTACATATGAGTTTCTCACTGTCCCTTCTTTGCTCTTTCCACCCTCCACACCTCCTTGCTTGACTAGATGTTAATCTGATTTATGATGTTTGCGGAGATGAAGTGACACCACGAGGCTGTTTAAATCATTCTGTCACTGCTTCTGATCCCTCAACCCTTCATCAACCCCTCTCCCCAATCACCTCCATATCATCACACCGTTTTATTAAAGTAAAAAAGCCAGCTCAGAGTCAGTAAACACTTTCACAGTGGGGGCATAAGGCGCCCTCCCTTATGCAATGAAACAGCCACACACAAGCATGAGTACACACACACACACACACACACACACACAAAGCTGCTGCCTGACAATCTCTTCCCCCAGCAAGACACAAACAGCCCCACAGCAGGCTGTCCAAGAGGCAATTAAAAGACGATTATTATATATGATCCCTGACACATCGCCAAACACACAGTATGAGCAACAAACTATAAAACTGTGTCAGGAAAGGGAGAGAGATTCCACACATGGCCCAGCAATGGCCCATGTGCTCGACATTCCTGTAAGGAAGGCAGATTCTAGAGTACTTTGAAAAGATCACCTCTCCAAGCAAGCATTCGCATACACCCACCCTGCTCCATGCACATGGATGGCGTCAGGGTCAGGAAACGTAGCATGAGCCAGAGGGCTGCCGTTAATTTTGCATATTATTTTCATCGCAGCAGGTGCCAAACTAAAATTGCTGAACGCATTGCTGTTATTCATCATCATCGTGTTATTCTATAATATTTTGCTTTTTAATTTAAAGTTTAATAAAACATTCCCCATTTTCATACAACACACACACACACACTAAACCACAACAGCAACAACACATGAAGCTTCCCCACATCAGCCCTCACCCTCTCCCATCCCCCTAGCCCCATATCCAAACAGGAAGCCAACATAGGCTTACGAGCAAACATAGCAAAAATAATAGAAAGGAAAACGATGTGAATTATGAGCTTTCATCACACGGAATTATGTTTCAAAAAACCCAAAGACTGCAGTCTGTATGTTGACACAATATTCTGGCTTGGTGGTGGTAGTGAGAGGTTATTGAAATCACTTTCTTCAAATGTGAAAAAAAATTGACACAGTGTTTGAAAGGTTTGAATAGAGTCAAAGCTGGAAGGAAACCAATGGATCAGTCCATTGGCTTTCATATGGCATTCTAGGGAATCTTGATGTTCTTTGGAAGCTTATTATAGGCTGATCAGTGAGAAGACCAGTTATTTATTTATTTAGGTTACAGGGTTTATATACCGCTTATGCAATAAAATTCCTGAGCAGTGAAAGAAAAAACAATCAAAATACAGAGTTAAAATATTTAAAATCAAATTATTCTAATAAAACTATGACTGGTTAAACAGGGAAGGCTCATTTAAATAAAAATGTCTCCAGCAGGTGACAAAAATGAAACAACGTTGGTGCCTCCCTGACAACAACAGGCAGGGAGTTCCACAGATAGGAAGCCAAGACACTGAAGGCTCTACTCCGAGTTGATTCCAAACAGACGGCAGGTCCATGCAGCCCCATCAAGAATGCCTCATCTGATGGCCTCAGTGGCAGGCTGGGAATGGAGAAGGCAGACATAATGGCAGCCATCTTCTCAGAAATGCAGCTTGTCCCCACCTACCGATCTTCCTCTGCAACAGAGAGCTGCACTAGAGTGTTGGTTGTGTTCTAAGTCTTTCCACAGTGGGGGAATAGGGGAACCCAACAATCTTGGCAAATGTTCCACATGAACTTTGTGCACCTAGAACAGAACCCTCTGCAACTCACTGGGTTTCCATGGCAGCCATTCCTCAGCAGAGCAACCTGTGCTCAAGGCCAAATTCTTCCATTTCTCTTTCTAACCTGACACAAAGATACACCATTTCCAGTGCCAATTAAAAGGGAACAAACAGGTGCAAGGTCATTTGACATGTTTGAAAGCTTCACATAATAAATGGCCAATTTTTATGAGTGAAATGTAGATTCGAAGAGGGGAGGAGGATCTTTTTAAACCCTTATCCTGCTCAAATTCATCATGAGCCTGAGAGGTGCTGTACCCATCATCAGTGTCATGACCACACCGGTATTACTAGTACTTGACTACACACTGTATATAGATTAAAAACAACAACTCCCTAACTGCAAGCTTATAATCTAATATACACAATACAAAAGGAAAACAAAATCATGACGGACTAGGAAACATAGGTAAATTCAGGAACTAGTACTTTATAAGTCATATAATACATAATGAATTTAGTGAGGGTTTTTTTAAGGCAGTGGCAACTGAAGAAAACTCTGGGGGGCAATACTGCTAATTTCCAGTCCCCAGGCCTTAGACATGGGTGCTACCATTAGGTTTGCAAGTTTGGGACAGGCTGGCAGCTGAGTTAGTCAGTGGGATTCATCTTTGGAATGAGTTTCAGGGACCAACAAAGGTTAATGTGGTTGCGTAGGCTACAGCAATGATTAGTTTCCGAGGAAGCCATCTACAGCAAAGAAAGCTGGGAGCCAAAGGTAGGGGAACAGAGCCAAGAAGGCCTGGGCGTGAAAGACCTTACTTGGAGGCAGTGGGTGGTAGAAAGAATGGGTGGTATCCAATACTGCCACTGCACTCCCACTCATTACGTTGTGCCAGTGGGACCCACTGCAACGGGAAGTTAGCACTTCCTAAAGTAACCCCAGAAATGAGTGGAAATGCTATTCTCCAGAGCAGGACAGGTCAGCAAAGTTCCCTTCTGCAAGCTCCGCTAACCTGCTCTTTTAACAACCACATTGCGCTAGCAGTGTGTCGCGCTGGATACTGCCCAGTGTTCAGAACTGAAGCTGACTGAACACAGAAAACTGAGAGCCAGTCAAGGCTTGAAAAACCTTGGAGGAAACCAAAAACCATGCCAAAATTCTACTTCTTTGCTAGGTTTCCCACAATGTCCGAGCTACAGAGGCCTCTACCCTTAGGGATCCAGCTTCTAGTCCCACAGAAGCCAGCAATTAAAAGTCTTTTTAAACTAATTAGAAGGGATCTCTTGATCTCAAGAGTGTCAGGCAGGTTAGGGTGGGCTGAACAGGAAGAACAGTGAAGCTACAAGATGGGCCCGTAAAAGTCATTTTCCATGTTAGATCTCCCTACTTGTGTTTAGGAAACAGGCCAGCATGCATTTATGAAAAATGGGTCAAGGGGCTTTTCTGTAAGTATGCATGTGTGGGTAAACAGCAAGAGGAGCAGATTCATTGTGACCAAGGAGAAAGTTCCTAGGACTGAAGTTGCAAACATGTTGTGGACTAAGGCTGAAATGCTTTGCGATGTTTAGGGAACGCCAGACCACTGTTCACATTCAGAAGCCAATATAATTCAGAGCAGCAGGTGTGAGACTAGTTGCCTGAAGGGAAGGAATCCCACTGCAATGACCAGTGCTCTCAGTATTCCCTCTTCAGTATCTGTGCTCACCCCTCCTTCAAAGCCACCATCTTCACTGCTGAGGCCTGTGAACAACATATGTGGAAACTGGGGTGGGAAGTGTGCCTTTCCCTGCAAAAGACATTGCTCAGACACCTCCCCATCCCTACCTATGCAGCATCCCAGAAAGCAGCCAGCTTGCTGGGATTCTGAGCACATCGGGGCCAGGAGGCAGCAAGAGCACTGGCAGAAATTTAAATGTGTTCATCAACATTAATCACAAAGCAGCGATAATAAGAGGAACTATCTGTGCCCAGTGTGTGGAGAGGCAGCATATATATCACCCGGACTCTGCATGCTGCCCAGCTCTCCCTATGAATTTCCCTGTTCAAGGTGAGGAGTTTGAGTGTGTGTGTGTGTGTGTGTGTGTGTGTATGAGAGAGAGAGAGAGAACAAAATCTTTGCGTATGCCAATGTATCTGAATATGCTTGTTTCTAGACTGTGCACATGTAATTATGAATTTGCATGACAGCCTATCGCCAAAGTGCTAACAAACCTGCAATAAATTGTGAATCTGTGCCTACCAAAGATGGGAGAAAACAATTTCCTGTGAAGTATCTCTCAAAACTTTACTCTGGTTGGATTTGCCTCTTTTGAGTTTGCCTTCAAGCATGAACAAAATAAAATGCGTAAAAAAGAAAGAAGAGAGAGATAAATGTCAAAATATTACACTGTACGAATGCTCATTTAATTAGGGAACAGCAGCTGAAATGTTTAATTTTCTGGACCAATTGGCCAATCAGCACTCAGAAAGCAAGCTTAAATTTCATGTATATTGAGATCAAAGCAGAAGCTGGGGATGCTGCGAACTGAGGACAAAGCGGTCAAAAAATAAATTGGCAAACCTGAATTTTTATCCCTTCTCACATCCCCTTCTCACACCCTCACCTCCACTGCAAACATATTGTTTGTATGACCAGTTTCACTGTCATGGCTTCCCCCAAAGACTTGGTTAATGTAGTGCGGTGGGGATGCTCAGAATAATCTGTTAGTGATCTCTCCCCACAGCCCACATACATAACTACAGTTCCCAATGTTCCTTAGGGGAAAGAAATGCCTGCTAAACCCATATAAATCTGTAGTCTAGATACCAGCCTACTTCAAGTTCTTTGCCCAGCAGGATGATTGTTGGATCCTCCAGTGTTGCAGGGAACTTATCTCCTATTGATGCTGCTGACCTCTATTCCTGGTGAGATGACATGACAGTCAAATAAATAACGTTCAGTAGGAGCAAATGTGGCAAAATCCCATCAGTAGACCTGAGGAGAATAATACTGAGCCAGGTACTTACATGTTGGGACTGCACAAATCCAAAGAATAGTAAAGAATAAAATAAAATGAGGCCCCAGGGGGAAAACACACACACACACACGTTGCTTTTGTGTTTTTGGAGTGGGGGGAGGAATCCTTTGAAGTTGTAAATTGGGTCAGCTGTCCTGGTGGGATCTGTCTCAGGGACAGGGATGTGCGAATCAGCAAAACCTGAGCTTGTCAAAGTTCTTCGAATTCCATCTTGAAGCACTCTCTGACTCATGTCCATATCAGATTGTGAGCTTTGGCTTTTGTTTGCATGAAAATCTTTGGGCATTTCAGTGCACCAAAAAGTATTCATTTTCCTCTCATTGATTAAAGTGTGTTTGTGCGTAATTTTCAAATTTACACATTTTCAAACGAATTTTTCTTTGGTCCGTGAATCACATCGCAAGCGCAGAAACGGATGGACTTCAACCACAGATTGTATCTGAGTCCACGTTCAAGTCCAGGAAGCTGAACTGGGTAAATTCTCATCAAAATCAAGCTGAAACTGATTTCTCATGCACCCCTACTCAGGGAGCTAGCTGAGAGGGGAAAGGGTTAATTGAAGCTGAGGGGAGAAAGGTAGGGCAAAGCCTCTGGCTCCAGGATATAAGAAAGAGAAGGTTGGCCCGGTGGGGGAAGGGGACAGTGGATAAGACGCATGTACATGAGGAGGAACAGTGGGAAAGAGCAACGGAGGGGCCCCAGATCAAACAGTGGGTTCCTTGTGGAGATCCGCAGAGGCCTACACCACCTGGATTCACACAAAATGCTGCAGGTGGCAAGATAAGGGTCACCAGCTGCTGCTTGAGTGGAATGAACCCCAGAAACAGGCCATAGCAAAGGAAACCTAGCACAAGATTGTGTGAGGCCTGTGGGATGCCAGCCCTTGGAGCCCAACACTAGGGGAAGAGGATTATGTTAAGGGTGAAGTTAACTACCAGGCCAGAAACTGTAAGTCTAGCTGAGTAAAGGCTTTGCTACAATGTGAGCCAGGTGGCATTATTTCTGTGATCACAAGTGAAACAAATGGAGCCTTATGAGGTGGAACTGCCCCCTGTCCAGCCCAGATGCAACACAGGACAATCTGCACCTTCAAAGGTCCCTCTTCTCGGGTGGTGAGGCTGCCCAGAGGAAGAAATATTCGGCTTGAGGAAGGATATCTGAGAGCCCCTGAAGGCACGGATTGGATCAGATTGGGCCAGTCCAATCTACGTGTTCAAAGATGCCCCTCCTCAGGCGAAAGGCTGCCCGGAGTGGGAAAGCCTCCTACACTGAAGTGGGACTGCTGGAGTCCCTTAAAATAATAGATCTGGTTGGATGTTGCCAGTCCAGTCTCCGCATTCAAAGCCTCCCATTCTCAGGTGAGGATGTTGCCAAGACCGGGAAAGTCACCCCAGCTGGGGAGCCTTGGAAGGCGCTGACTGGGCTAGCTGTCAGGAGGGGCTGTGGCCATGTCCTAAACTCCAGCTGAGGCCCAAGCAATGGCCTTGCTGGGCTTTCATTCTGCACTCCTTCCCCTGCCCTCCACTGTTCTGCAAGCAAGCACACACACACATGGTATTTGGCTGGCTACTGTAGAAAGTCAAAACGCGCTGAACTAGGTGGAAGGCTGGCTCGCCAGTGTGGCAATTCTTACCTCCTGATCATAGTAAGATATAAGTACGTAAGTTACAAAGGAAGCAGCCGCACCAAATACGGTGCATGGATTTGCATAACCAGGACAGGTAAAAATAATAAAAACTGAAGATAATAAGATACCATTTATATTTGTGTAATTTATATTAAATAGAAGACTTTAATATAATTTAGGGCGCAATCCTATCCAGATAGGTGGCCGCCTCTGAACTCGGAGGCAACCGCCTATCCACTGCAGGGCAGGAGAAGCACGGAGGGGATCATTCCCTCTGCACTCCTCCAGCCCGCATTTTTGGCTAGATAGCCGAATTTATAAATGTAATAAATAAATAAATAACCAGGATGGGTAAAAAAAAAAAAACTGAAGAAAAGAAGATACCTTTTATATGTTTTAAGAGATGAGAGAGGCACAATAGTAGTTTATAAAAACTTGATGAGAAAGGAAGTTGGTGTTAGTGGGACATATTTAGCAAGGGGGTTGGTTAGGAAAAAGATAATTCAGGCTGCAATCCTATACACAGTTACTTGGGAGTAAGTCCCACTGAACTTGGTGGGGCTTACTTCTGAGTAGACATGCATAGGATTGGGCTGTGAGGCTTAGCATTACAGGCTTACAATGTACTACATACTTAGCTTTCATACTTAGCACTGGTTAGGCCTCATCTGGAGTACTGTGTCCAGTTCTGGGCACCACACTTTAAGAAGGATGCAGACAAACTGGAGAGGGTTCAGAGGAGGGCAACAAAGATGATCAGGAGACTGGAAACAAAGCCCTATGAAGAGAGACTGAAAGAACTGGGCATGTTTAGCCTTGAGAAGAGAAGACTGAGGGGAGATAGAATAGCGCTCTTCAAGTACTTGAAAGCTTGTCACAGAGAGGATGGCCAGGATCTCTTCTTGATCATCCCAGAGTGCAGGACATGGAATAATGGGCTCTAGTTACAGGAAGCCATATTCCAAGCTGAACATCCGGAAAAACGTGCTGACTGTTAGAGCAATACAACAATGGAACCAACGACCTAGGGAGGTGGTGGGCTCTCCCACACAGAGGCATTCAAGATGAGGCTGGACAGCCATCTGTCAGGGATGCTTTGACTTAGTTTGCTGCATTGAGGAGGGAGTTGGACTCGATGGTCTCATACGCCCCTTTCAACCCTACTATTGTATGATTCTATGACTTAGCATTGGCTGGTAGGACAAAATAGGATAACCATTAGCCACAGCTTGATCAGTTAATCTCCTCAATGGAGCAGGTTAACCCTGAATTTTGAGCTGCTCCTTTATTGTTTTGATGTAGAAACACCGATTCCTCTGTGCCCACTCATGAACGTGCACATGGGCAATAGAGCTGTGAAGCAAACAATCCTATATAACCATTACAAAAATTAAATGAGCTTTAAAAAAACACACACAACTCTTCTTGTTTCTCATCCACAAACATGCTGCTGATACAGCTGCAAACTTAGGTACCATTTCTAAGGCGGGAATGAGGGGGCATCAACTTAAATCCAGAAGTGGGAGAATGTGTATAAAGGAATCCACAATTTGGGGAGAAGACCAACAGTCACTATTTTGATGGACAGATCAGCATATTTGAGTTCTGTTTCTTTCATTTCCCTGTCACTAATCCATTCTATCCCATTTCCACATTAATAGAGTGGGTATTTTTAAAACAAACAAGCAAACAAAACCAAATGCCTAAAATAGAACCTAAAATATGTATTTCTGCCTCTATTCTATGCATTTTGGCACATTGTATGCATTTTAGAGCCAATAATCACCTTGCAAAATTCAGATAAATGTGATATCTGACTGATTGCTATGTTGCATTCCACACAGAGGTTTAGGGTTTGTGAATCAGTTTAGTCCGCATCAAAATGTGGACCAAATGAAATCCTCAACCATCCCTAGTAGTCACCCAACACTTATTAATCATACAAGGAAAAAGGCTGCTGCCAACTACTTTCTCTGAGTTAAAACGGATGCAAAGAACTGGTAGGGGTAATGATGTGGCCACGTGGACATCATGTGACATGTCTGAGAGCCAGTGTGGTGTAGTGGCTAGAGTGTTGGACTGGGAGTCGGGAGATCCGGGTTCTAGTCCCCACTCGGCCATGGAAGCTCACTGGGTGACTTTGGGCCAGTCACACACTCTCAGCCCAACCCACCTCACAGGGTTGTTGTTGTGAGGATAAAATGGAGGAAGAGGAGGATTATATACACTGCCTTGGGTTCCTTAAGGAGGAAAAAAGGCAGGATATAAATGAAATGAATTAATTAATTAACTAATTAAAACAAAATAGTTACACATTCTTACAGAACAATGAACATCTATCAGTATCTCATTGTTCCATTCACTTCAGTGTGGGAAAAGTAACTTGGAGGCTTCTGTGGGGGAGGCAACGTGGAGAGTTCAGCCTGGATCAGACTCTTAACTTCCTTGGTACCAACATTTTCACTGGCAAACACAGGTTCACGAACCCTGAGCGCTGCTTGCCCACTGCAAAGCACCTGTGCAGAAAGCATTATTGGCAGGGGAGAGATGTCAGCGGGGAGTGTGCTTAACTCTTCAAGACCCCACAACCACTTTTCCCAAACTGATGCAGCAAACACGTGTCTGGAAAAAAAAAAAAACGGGTGGTTGTCGCAGGAGAAAAATGTTGGGCAGGGGAAAGATCAAGCATGCTCATCCCTCCCGTCTCTACGCCATTTTAAATAACTTTGCAGCAGAGAGTCAGTGGGCTGGGTTCCCAGACTTGAGCTAGCCACTAAAAAGTCTGGCTCAGTCATTAGTTACCGGACTCTGCCACTTCATCAGTGACACCAGACCAAAGGTGTCACTGAGAAAGAACCTGAATTCCTGGGGGGGGGGGGGGCAGGCCTATGTTGGCTCAGGTAGCACCAAGATGTCCTCCAGTTCTCAGAAAGTACTACCAAAGAGCACAAGCAGAGCCCTTGCAGAGGAATAATTGTGCTCAGATTGCTTCCAGGACACCAGCTCTTTCAGGGAAACGATCTATGAGTTTTAGGAGATCACCTAAATGGTTCAGTGGTGGAGCCCCTATCCTATTGCTTTAGCCCAAACCACTGAAGGCTAGAAATGAAAGCTCAGCTTCTAACCAGGTAACATGGGCAGCATTGCTCAATTGTCACTTGGAGGTATTGAAAGTTGCCAACCTTTGGTATGAAACTTGTGCTTTGATTACTTCATCTCTCCATTGACCACTGGAAAGTCTTACATGGAGCACGTAGTTTGAGACAGGATCCTGCCATGCCTTTCCTCTATTTATTCCTGTCTCTTTCAATTTAGAACAGGTACTAGCTGTTGGCCCTAATTCGGCCATAATATTTGCCAATTATTTTAAGAGATGGCGACACTAACTTCTATTGATCTCATTAAAAGTAAAGGTCGGGATGTAGCTCATTTCTCAGGGCTCAATATTACCTCCGCAGGCCAAAAGAATAGCATCGATTTTGGAAACTTAATCGAAGGTTAATTGGATTAGTGAATGTGTTTTGTTTTTTTTAATCCTGCCACTGCAGGTCCCCAGTCATATTGGTGTGAAATTAGCAAAGGCGCTGTAAGATGCAGGGGGCTGGACAACACAGTTTGCTCATTGTCACAACTCTGCAACATCTCTTGTTAATGAGAGCATAGGATCCCATAGCACTTATCAGAAAACATGGAGGATTTGCCCTCCAGGAAGGTAGATGGTGCACTGCAGAGCAAGCAGTATTTTGAGGGGAGATGTTACCAATGTAGGGTTGTCATGAATTTGCAGAGTGTTCAGCTGAAACAAAGAGGTTATGCATACAGCTAGGTAACTGGCCACAGAGCTGGTTCATCAGTAATGGCAGAAAACACATATCTAAACCTAACACAGAACCAGCATTTTTGTCTTAGTCTACATAGTCAGCAAAATGGGGCAGAGGAATCCCAAGATGAAATGGTGAACTGTACCACTTGTGATTGCAGGTGGGCAATACCATTTATACATGCTACCCCATGTAAAAATAATGCCGCGCAAAAAGAAAACTAGCACATCAGGGAGAAAGGTACTCTAGGGAAGCATTAAAAAAAGAAAAGAAAAAAACCTATGGAAACCCAACCAGCAGCCTGAAGTAGAAGAGTCCATTCTACCACCTCATTACTTTACCACCTCATTTCCACCTTGGACTGCAGTGATCCAGACCTTAACTCCTGATCAGAATTGTAGTTCTGCACTCTCTCAATGTGGGCCTGGCCTCTTAGAGCAAGGGCGGGTAACATGCACCCCATGGGCCACATATACCACCCCTGGCCTTTTTTGTGCCCCCTGCCACACACATCCCACTGCCACTGCTGAATTTGCCATGGCAGCAACAAACCTAGCACATGCCTTGTTTTAAAGCAAAATCGTGCTCCCGGAACTTCCCCAAGCACAATTTTGCTTTAAAACAAGGTGTGCACTTCATGTGTGCCTTATCTTACAGCAAGGGGTGGTGGGGAGACACTGTTGTGCCATCAAATTTTGGCAGCACAGCACGGGTGGGGTGGAGATGTGGCCCCTGGTGTGTTCTGGAGGAGAATTGGCCTCCAGTACCTGGGATGTTGCCCACCCGTCTTTGAGCATCATGATGTTATATGTCAAAGCCAGTGACTTTGTAGTACATGATTTTGTTCTGTGTCTTTTGCCAACTTAGGCCTGCCTCTTGGAATGCCACAATAGTGGCTCACCAGTAGGATGGAGCAGGTCCTCCCCCCTGAGATGATATTTTGCAAGGAAGACATTTATGCTGAGGAAAAGAGGGTGGCAGAGTGGCTTGCGAGGTTCTAATCTCATCTCTGGTCTAGTTTACTTTATGGCCTGTGGGTAAATCCCTCTTAATGGTCCCTCCAGTTCCCAACTTGCAGAATCTTACAGGCTATTTCCTGACAAAGCCCATTAATGTTTGGAAGGGTGCTTTGAGATTTTGAGCAAAGAGGGCTTAAGGAAGGACAAAGGGCTGTTGACCATGTGTTCACAGAGTGAACAAAAAGGCTTGGAACCTCTGCTGTGAATAGCTAGAAAAGCACAATTTGTAATCATCACACCTGAGGGGAAGAGAATAATTACAAATACAGAGCACATATACCTGCATTACATCACTTACACTTTTTTATTACTAGAATCATGCCTCTTGCTAAACATGAACAGCCTCTAATCCATCTCCAAGCATACAATATCATTTCTGTGATGGCTGCAGCTAACTGATGGCAACAGAAAATCACAAGTTTCAACAACCAAATGGGATCTAACAAATGGGCGTCAGAGCCATCCTAATCAGTAATATTGGGCAAACTGTTTGTGGCACCCCATGCTTTATCTGAACAACGTAGAGGTGGAGGCACAATCAAAATGAACAAAGGAGTTATTAAGGTCGTATTTGAGGGGAAATGGGGCTATATAAAGGACACATAAGGAAATTAGATAACTAGATCAAATTAGTATGACCCATAGAATGGGCGGTGGCGGGGGGGGGGGCGGTTCCTTGCTGTATATGGGATAGCAGCAGGATGCTGACTAGGCATATGATGACAAAGAGCCAAACTATACTTGATGTGTGGGAATATTCTTTCATCAACAGCTAATGTGGGGAGCCCATCCAGATTGGGACTGCGGTGTGAGTGGTAGGGGTCTTCAACCCTTTGCCCTCTCCTGTACTCCCAAATGAGATTGGGCCTCCCACTCCTGCTTTTTGCATGGGAAAATGCAGTCAAACCAGGACTGGAGTGAAGGACAAAGAGTTTAAAACCCAATTACTCCCCCCACCCCCAGCCACCATTACAGCATCAGGCTCCCTGGGCTGGCTATTTATGGGGTGGGGATCCAGCACTCAAAAAAATCCAGCACAGAAGTTTGGCCCTCAGAGGGAATTCCCAGAATAACAGGTCCAGTAGGGAAGGCTGTGAATTTTAGGGATGGCAGAGAATTCCGCCACGGACCCCAAGGAGGCCGGATTCTTTAGAATCTGGCCCCCGGAGTCCGTGGAGGAACGGAACAATCCCCCCTGCCACCCCGCGAAACCTCCCCGGGATGGAACCAACCTTTTGTCAGCTGTCCGCGGGTGTGAATGGTGGCCCCAGTCTGCAGCCGCCATTTCACTCGCTCCGTTAGCCGTGATAGGCTACGTAAGTATTTACGTAGCCTATCACGGCAAAGAGCAGGGACGCAAATAGCGTCTGCTACGCCATTTGTGGCCCTGCTCTTTTCGTGATAGGCTACGTAAATATATACGTAACCTATCACAGCTAACGCAGGGACGCAAATGGCGGCCGCTACGCCATTTGCGTCCCTGTGTTGCCGTGATAGGTTACGTATATATTTACGTAGCCTATCATGGCAAAGAGCAGGGACACAAATGGCGTAGCAAACGCCATTTGCGTCCCTGCTCTTTGCTGTGATAGGCTACGTAAATATATACGTAACCTATCACGGCAACGCAGGGATGGAAATGGCGGCTGCTATGGCAGCCGCCATTTGCGGCCGCGGCCCAGCAGCGGACAGAGGTCTGGCTGCAGGCAGCCCCGGCCGGCGGCTCCATGGACTCGCTGCAGAGCAGAGCCAGCCCGGGAGGATTCCGGAGGGAGGGAGGGATCGCCTCCCCCCACCGTGGATCCCTGGAACAGAGCCAGGTAAGTGTTCCACCCACCCCTAGGGATGTACGAATCCTTTACCTGGCTCCGTGCAGGGGCATCCGCGGTGGGGGGGAGGCGCTCCGTCCCTCCCCCCGGAATGCTGCCTGGCTGGCTCCACTCCGCGGCCAAGCCGCGGAGCCGCCAGCTGGCTCTGGCCGCCCACAGCCAGACATCTGGCTGCTGGGCAGCCCTGCAGGAATGCAAATGGCAGCTGTCGTAGCCGCCGCCATTTGCATCCCTGTAGTGAGCCGTGATAGGCTACGTAAATATTTACGTAGCCTATCACGGCAGGGGGAAAAAAAAACCAGTGTATGCAAATGGCGGTAGCTGCTGCTATTTGCATACGCTGGGGTTCCCCCCCCCCCACGCCATGATAGGCTACGTAAGTATTTACGTAGCCTATCATGGCTATTGAGAGGAGGAAGCGAATGGCGGCTGCAGGACGTGCTCCGTTTCGCGTGCCTTTCGTGGGGTGGGGGAGGCGGGGACTTTGTTCCGTGACGGATTTCAGGGGGCCAAATGCACTGGCATTCGGCCTCACCGAGATCCGTCACAGAATTCTCTGACATCCCTACCCACCCCTAGTGAATTTGCTAGGGGCAGCGACCCTTGAGAGAGGTGCTGTCAGATGTTTAGTTCCCTTCCATTAATATCTCCTATCTCAGACAGAGATAGCCAACAGGCAGCTGATGAGTAAAAGTATCCAGCCCTTGATGGCCCTACCCAGTTTTTACTGTATCTTGATTAAAAGGTATGCCCACAGTTCCACTGGTGAGGAAAAGACTGCTGCTTTCAAGTTGTAAGAAACAGAGACTTCCCACACTTTAATGTTAACTTCACTCTTTGCAGTACTGGCTTCAGGTTTTTGAGAGCTCTTGGGTAAGACACCTCCAATGGGCCCCTTCCCTCAGCAAGTCTACCTTCTCACCACCATTGTCACCACCTGCTAATGTTCCTTTTCCTCTTTCTCATCGTTGCTTGCTTGACAGGCAGAGACCCAGTAGGGATGTCAGTCCTTTGCATTCACAAGCCGAGCCACGGGATTTTCCTGAAAACCAGGAACTTTTTGCACTGTGTTTTGTTTTTTCTTGTCATCAGAAAGTTGCGCCAATTGCAGGTGCAGTTTGTGTAATTTGTGCAAATTCTGGCCAAAATTTACATAATTTCCACAATTTCCACAAATTCTACCTGGAATTTGTTCAAATAGAGCAAATTGCATTTGCAATTTGTGCAACTTTCTATTGATGAAGGACTCCCCCCCCCCCCCCGGAAATCCATGAGCTGGCCCGACTCAATGCAGATCAAGTCAGGCCAGCTCGTGGGTAAGCAAACCAAAGTCGGGGGGGGCGAGCTACTGAAAACCCAGTGAACTTCACCCCCCAGATGGATTCCTCTGACATCCCTAAGAGCCAGTGAGCAAGTAGGCAGTGGCATCTACTGCTCCTCCATCACCTCACCACCACCATTATCTAGGCCAAAGGAGGAGACAGGTGAACACACAAGTTGCAATGATGAAGAGGAGGAGCAAGTCCAAGGGGCTTTTGTCAGTAGGCCCCTGCTAGGGTGTTGGCCCTTAGCTGGTGCCCGACGATGCCTACCCTTGGTAGGCACTTGGCACCGACCCAGACTCTTTGTATGCAATGGCACCGCTATGCCTGAGTTCATGCATTCTATAACTGTAAAGTCTTTGCAGCCAGGTTATGTCAACTTTGTAATAGAGACTGAACACTGGAGATGGGCTGGTTGGTACATCAAAACATTCTTCTAGCCCATTTGAAGAAAAGTGAGGAATCCTAGCTACCCCTTGATCTTGATACATGCATATGTTGCCATGTGCCTGTCCCCATGTTGGCTCCTAGAATATCTGAAGCCCTGATCCAGGGAAACTCCCTTTGCCAAAAGATCTCATTCCCAAACATATATCCCTGCCCTTTCCCTTTGCCTCACATCAGCCTTCCTTAACCAGGTGCCCTCTAGATGTGTGGCACTAGAACTGCCATCACCCCTCGCCAGCATGCCCATTGGTCTGGAATGCTGGGAGTGGTAGTCCAACACATCTGGATGTCACTAGGTTGGGGAAGGCAGCTCTACATCCATGACATGTCTGCCTCTTGAATCCCTTCCTCTCCTGCCGCCTTCTCTTAGTCCCCCAGCTACGTTCTCATTCTAGGCTGCCCTTGCACATGAATAAGTAACGGTTCCACAGGCAGATATTTCAGTGTTTGCACTTGTCTTTAGAAATCAAAGGCTTCTCTGATTAAATGCCATTACAGTCCAGCGCTCGAACAGATCCAGAGAGATTAATGTGCTTTTGGGCAGCTTTAATGATAATCCCGCCACAGACGGCATTAAGTAAATGTCAGTAACCTGGTTTGAAGGGAGCTTTCACCTCAGGGATCCTTTCCATTTAGGAGGAGAAAGGCTCAGGCTGCTTTTCAAGGCGGCACTGCTCTACAAAAGAAAGTCAGCTTAGCATGGATTCCACTCCGCCTCCTCTCAGCTAAATATGGCAAGACTCTTTTGGGGGGGAAAATGAGGCTTGTGGGGTTATAATCATAGGTCCACAGAGGGACTGCAGCTCAATACTAGAACATAGAGGAGGCTCCTCATTTAATTTCCAGCACCCTGCATTTCAGAAAGCAAAATCGATCATGGCAGGGCTGGGAAGAACCCTGGAGATCAGCTGCCAGTCAAGAGTAAACAGCATTACCAGGGGAGTAGATGGGCCAGTGATCAGACTCGGTATAAGGCAGTTTCCTATGACCATCTGAGGGAGCAAAGCTGAAGGAAAACTGAGATATATGATTGCAAATGAAGCTGGCTTGTAATTTGATTCATTTGTTAGATTTGATCATCGCTTTATAAAAGCCAATTCTCCGAACAGTGTACACAATCAAACAGAAAGCAAAATTAAAACAATAAAAATACAGCACGTAACAGGAAGTTCCAAATCCAGCATAAAACAATAAATGCCAGCACCAGTAAATGTAAATGAATCACATAAATGAGGTAAAAACAACAACAACAACACAAGCCAATAACTATCATAAATAAAGATGATAATAAAATTATGCTAACGTGATATTTAAAAGGACTGGGAAAATAAACGTGTCACAGGCCAATGCTGAAAAGACATTAAAGGAAGTGCCTAGTGAATCTCTCTGAGGAGAGCATTCCACAAATGGGGAGTCACCATCAAAAAGGTCCTCTCCCTGATGACCACCCCGTAGATTTCAGACTGAGGAATCACTTGGAGAAGGGTCTCTGGCTCTGCTACTAAACTCAGGGCACAGGTAGGTAGGTACATATGGAAGAGGTGTTCCTTTAGGTCCGCCTTCCCCAACCTGGTGCCCTCCAGATGTGTTGGACTACAACACCCATCAGCCCTAGCCTGCATAGCCAATGGTGATGGATTATGGGAGTTGTAGGCCAAAACATCTGGAGGGTCACAGGTTGCCCACTGAGGTTGAGAAGGCTGCTTTAGGGACTGTGGTCTCCATCTGCGTAGGGCTTTATAGGTTGAAACCAGTACTACAAATTGGGCCCAGAAACAAATTGAAACTTAGCACAGGTGAGAAAGGACCAGTGCAATATGTTCATAATGGCTGGTCCCAGTTCACTATCTTGCTGCCACCACTTGCAGATTCTGGTCTATCTTCAAAGGCAGGCCTATATGCCATGCATTAAAATAATCCAAACAGGAGGTTACCAGAGCATAGACCTCTAAAGGCAGGTTAATCATATCTACACAAGGTCACAGCTGGGATCCTAGGCAGGCTAACTGGATAAAAGCTACCAAGACCACTTGGGCCTCTAATGACAGTACTGGATCCAAGAGTGTCACTATATTGGATTAGACCACTGGTCCATTTAGCCCAGTATTCTTTACTCTGATTGGCAGCCGCTCTCCAGTGCCTCAAGCAGAGTTATTTCCAACCCCACTGCCTGAGATCTTTGGGACTTTCTGTGCAATAAGCATGTGCTCTTATTTCACAGTTATGGCTGAGGCCCATTTTACAGACGGGCCATAAAACTAACTCAACTTCCATCCATCTATCCACATGAGCACATGTGCGCACACACAAACACGCATGCATTTGTAAGCTATCCTGACATTGATTTTTTTGTGGAATAACAGTGCAGAAATATATAATAATGGCCCCTTATATAATGAACTAGTGAACGCACCCTGATTCACATGGGTTGGAATAGGTCTTAGTTTGATACAGCGAAGCCTTCAAGCAAAGTTACACAGCCGTCAGAGTTGGGTACGTTGTACCAACCCCGTCTGAGTGAAGGCACACCTACTGACACCCCTAGATACAGCCCCTGCCATGGTGCACTCCTATAGCCTCCTGAGGAAGGGATCGGTCCACTATGTTCTCCTGAAGGGGGCTGTCCCACAGCAGGAAGGCAGGGTAGGCATATAACTCTGTCCCTTGAACTTCAAACTGTGTTGAATGCAAAACTATGCACTGGGGTTTGGGAAGTCTTTCATCTAGTGACTGAAGATGGTATGAGACGTGCATTTATATTAAGTAAAATTAATGCCTTTTAAAAAACCAAATACCCCCGAGGTGCACATCCCTAAGGTCCATTTAGTATGCATGCCAAGTTTCAGCTGTTTAGGTTTCATGGTCTTTGTGCTATGGCACTGAGAGACAGACACAAATTCTCTTTTATTATTATAAAACAAGGGAGGGCAACCTCCACCCCCTGGTCTAATTCTCTAAGCCTGCAAGCCCCAGCCAAGTCCCTTCCCATGCTGCTAGTGCTCCAGTTGGGACATGAGTAGCGTGGGAAGGAGACGCCCAGACTCAGCTGGCCTTGCAAGGGTCAGAACTCCTGCAAGTGTCAGTCAAATCCCTTTCTCTATGCAGCTTTTCAGGCAGAGGCCCTGGAATCCTATAACTAAAAAAGTTAGGGACTAGACCTAGTACATTATACACTGAAGAAGAAGGGAGTGGACCTGGGACATTATGCATGCACAGAGAAAGATGGAGAAAGTGGGTGGAATGGGGCCTCAATGATGTCATGGGAGCAGATGGGGTTACAGGGTTGGGACCCACCCCTTTGACATCATCTGGCCCACTGACTTGGTCTGGTGGGGCAATCTGGCCCCTGAACCAAAAGAGATTGCCTGCCCCTGTTATAGAAGATACATAACCACAGACAGGCTATGAGCCACATACAATCCTCAGAAACATTTTGTAAATAACTTAATAGCTATGCTGGCTCAGATAATTGTCAACCTTTTGTATTTAAGAACAATCCAAAATGATTAACATTAAGCTACTCACTTGTTCAGCACCCCTGTCAAAAATGAGTATACAAGAGGATGCTGCAGAGGCAAAACTTAAGGAAGGAAGGAAATTATTGCTGTCAGGTATGAGGATATGGAAGTGTGCCCAAACCAGCCTACTGACTTATATATCGACATCATAGCTGCTGCTATGAACTCTGCCCTCTGATATGAAAACTACTGACTCATAGTCCTGTCATCCTCTCAAATGGCAGAATGTCTGAGACTGCAATTTAAAGGATACTTCTTTGCAAGGAACTCCAATGAAATCAAGGGGACTTCCAATCCCTTTTGAATTAAAATGGTTAGAACCAGGCTGTAAATATTTTGAAAGGAACATAAGCAAAATAAGCATGCTTTGAGTACCTGTCACATCTGTCATTATACCAGGCCTATGGAAGCAGGTATCTGTCTAACTATCAGTCTATTCAGCTGTGCAAAGGGTTCCAAGTAGCTCAACACAACTCAGTAGGAAGCACAAAGGAGCTCGGGAGGTCTTAAAGCAACTTGCTATTGCCTTACTGAAGATGCTTGCAAAATGCCTGTCATTGTGATGGGCAAAGTGTGCAAGGAGGGTAGGGATGGCCGTCACTGGGAAATGGGTTGTTTTTTTATTCAACAAAGTTCCGCAGCACGTACAACTCCATCTGTGTTTGCGAGCTGAGCTGTGTGCTTTTTGCCAAACCCCAGGAACTTTTTTTGCTCACTTTTCCCCCGCACGTTCCATGATTTGCGCAAATTTCTGGGCAAATTGCACAAATATCTGAGGAATTTCTGCAAATTATGTCTGACTTTGTACAAATTGCTTAGCCACTTGCACAAACTGAGGAACCTGCGAAAAAAGTATATGTGCAAAATGCCTGGAAAATCCATGAACTGGTTCGACTTGCTGCAGACCAAGCTGGGTGCTGCACCAGGAACTGGAATGAAGTCCAGGTGCTGAACCTATGGAAACCCGTCAAACGCCACCCCCAAATGGATTTCTCTGACATCCCTAGCTTGTTAACAACAAGGATCTCTGCAGGCTGTAGTGTGACACAATGCACCCTCCTGTGGGGTCAGTGAGGGCTTTTGCTTTCACTGCAACAGTGTCTCCAAGTACTTTTCTACATAGGAATGAATTGTTGTTGTTCAGTCGTTCAGTCGTGTCCGACTCTTCGTGACCCCATGGACCATAGCACGCCAGGCCTTCCTGTCCTGCGCTCTCTCCCGGAGCGTGCTCAAGTTCATATTCATTGCATCGGTGATGCTATCTAGCCATCTCATCCTCTGCCGTCCCCTTCTCCTTTTGCCTTCAGTCTTTCCCAGCATCAGGGTCTTTTCCAGGGAGTTTTCTCTTCGCATTAGGTGGCCAAAATATTGCAGCTTCAGCTTCATTATCTGTCCTTCCAAAGAGCAGTCAGGGTTGATTTCCTTTAGGATGGACTGATTTGACCTCCTTGCAGTCCAGGGGACTCGTAAGAGTCTTCTCCAGCACCACAGTTCGAAAGCATCAATTCTTCGGCGCTCAGCCTTCCTTATAGTCCAGCTCTCACAGCCATACATTACTACTGGGAAAACCATAGCTTTGATTAGACGGACCTTTGTCGGCAAGGTGATGTCTCTGCTTCTTACTATGCTGTCTAGGTTTGCCATAGCTTTCCTCCCAAGGAGCAAGCGTCTTTTAATTTCATGGCTACAGTCACCGTCTGCGGTGATCTTGGAGCCCAAGAAAGTAAAATCTGTCACTGCTTCCATTTCTTCCCCTTCTATATGCCAGGAAGTGATAGGGCCAGATGCCATGATCTTAGTTTTTTTAATGTTGAGTTTCAAACCAGCTTTTGCACTCTCCTCTTTCACCCTCAACAAGAGGCTCTTGAGATCCTCTTCGCTTTCTGCCATTAGGGTGGTATCGTCTGCATATCGGAGGTTGTTGATAATTCTCCCGGCAATCTTAATTCCGATCTCTGATTCATCCAACTGTTTATTTATGTAGGAGATACTAAAGCGCTGCACACAGGGACACCACTGAGGGTGGTGCCAAACCTACTCCCTGGTGACCTTGGTGACTCATGTCTGCCCTTATCTGCATAGTCTCACCCCTTCATTTGCATAGCCTCATCCTTAGTACAGTTTCTTGGTCATGTCAGAGTGTGGCAGAATGTTAGGAACTGACATCTGTCTATCTACACACAGATATGGGAGTCCTAAAAGAAAGGTTCCATCATTATAAGCCTCAAAAATCTACTGTTCATAAAAATGACACCTGAACTTGAAACAACTTGAAACTCATGCAAAGTTTCAAAGCGATCCGATATAAATTGCCACAGATACAGCAAATTAAGAAGTACACATTTGTACTCGTTGCTAAAGCTGCGGCTTGGCACATCATATATTTCTTTCAAATTCTGGGGGAAACTACTTAAGTACTTTATTCAGGCTTGTTGAGTTGGTGTGCCTTTCATTGGTTTGGTGAAATTCTGAGCAGCAGTTAAAAAATTGTCAAGGTTTTTCTGCCCCATGAAAGCTATGGCAGTAACTGCTGGCAAAATAATGGTGGGCATGCTCAGTTTCACTCTGAAGCTAGAATGCTGCTAGCAGGGACTCCATCCTCCACACCTGGATTTGGGCCTGAAAGACCAAGGAAAAGTGTGGGTGCACGGAGGGTAAGTTGTAAGCAAGCACAATTTGTGACAATGCACAACATCATTACTGATCACAGGGCACGTCTGTTAAGGCATCAGCCTAAGCTTCCAATTTCCTGGCTTTGTGTGTTGAGCCAACACGAGTTAGCCTTCACTCTGCTCTTAAACTGGCAAGTTTTTAAAAAATATATAATTGAATATATATATTTCACGATGGAGGCATAGGAAGGCAATGAGGCAGTGATTCTGAGTACTAATTTCCCTTCACGCTACTGGCAATTAGTGCATTAATGTGATTTGTGTGTGCTTACTTACATTTGTGAGCAATTCCTTCTAGTGGAAAGTAAGAGAATATAGATGTAGCCTCTTGGAAGATAATGAACACATGACTTGACTCCCCCTCTGGATATATTTTGGAATGTCTATAATTGATGCTGGGTTAACTCTGCCACAGAATAAAAAGATGACAGGGGAGGCAGCATCCAGGCTTCAGAGACAGATGGACAGACGGATTAAGTACAATTGATTTTATGCTGGAGCTCTTTGATAGCTAGTCAGTCAAGTGGCAGTTTGACACTCATCAATAGTGCACCAGGGCAGGGTAGGGGGCTGGGATGGAGGGACAGGCAACACAAATTCAATCAGAATTCACTGACTTGGAGGGCAAGATGGACAGGCTGAATAAAACTAGATTCCTTTCCCCCCAGCCCAAAAATCACACATACATTAATCCCGAAAACGGGGGTACACTCTGTGCATGGGACTCATTGCATCAGGCAATAACACATGACTGCATCTGGAATGGAATATGGCATGTCTGCACACCATCTCTAGTTTATGAAAGAAAACAAAGAGGGCAAACTGTGCCTTATCACCAATACACACACTATAGGTAGAGCTGTGGTGAATGCTCACTTAATTTTGGGGGCCAAAAAATAGAGTTTTGGGGAGATGTCAAAATGGTTACCAACACCCCACTCCCATTATACAAATGTTCACATTTTTCTTTCCTGTTTGCCCTCTCTGTTTCCCCTCTGTTTCAGAGGCATTTTTCTGGGCTTCTTTCCTGGGAATAGCCAGGGCAGTCTCAACTAATCAGCCACATCATGACAGTGTTACAGCCAATCAGATATGACTATACAAAGACATTGCCTAGGAAAAATAAAGACAATTGACAGTGAGGCAGTAAATAATTTATATTTATAAATTATATGATTTATAATTCATAAATCAGCATTGCCCCCACTCTGAATGGGTGAACACTTTTGCCCCCTTCAGAGAAACTCTCCAAAAACTAACTGAAAAGCAAGGTGCTATTCACTTAACCCTAGAAGACAACAAACTGTGCTGGAGTATTGCTAGGGCAGAAGCTACTGCAACAATCTTGCCATTTCTAATAGCTTTCTTACACCCCACAGATGCTGCTGTGTGAGTCAAGCTAAATGTAAAGTCTCTTCTCAAAAGGTAGTCTAATCAATGCCCCCCATTTTGCAGAGTACTAATGACACATATAAAACAATGAACAGTATGCCAGAAGGTGACACCCCCTGCCACATCTGCCATATACCTTTACATTATGGAATCAACTGCCTTCCATATGTGCCATCTTATGCCACTCGGCCCTCCAGAGCAGGTCTGGTGAGTAGCCTGCCTTCACTTAGGTGAAGCTGCACAAGGTGCACACCAGTTTTTTCTAAATCGTGTCCACAGGTGGGCAAGAAATTCATTTGGTTCACATTGTAATGCAAACCTTCAAAAGTCTCGACTCCCGAACCTACTCCTAAACCGGGATGCAAGTTATATAGCGAGAACTGCACTTTTCCCGAATTTTGCAATGCAGTCCACAAATAAAAATATGTGCACAAAATGGGAAATATATTAGGGGAAATGGCTTGCAAAAATAGTGTACATTAGGAAAAGTGTGTACAAAAATCTGTATATTAGGAGAAATGCACGTGAATACGTATGAATTTTCATGCAGACTTTTTGAAAACCACAAACTGATATGAAAATGGGACAGAACAAACTTAATGTTAGAAAAATGAGAAATTCAGCAGCACTGAACTTCATCTACCTCTAGTAGTGGCATGCCGCTCTGGAACTCTCTGTCTAGATGGCCCCTTCCTTGTATGCTTTCTCCATCACCAGCAGAAGACAAGGCCATTTTCACAGACGTTTGCTGGGCTCTGCTGGAGTTTGTCTTGTTTTCTTGATTGTTTTAAATGTGGTTATAATTGTTATTGTTTTAGGGTTTTCTTTCTGTATGCAGTTCTGAGCATCTTTGGGCTGAAAAGGCAACTGAAGAACTTGCTCAAATAATGAATGAAAAAGGCAGGAAATAAATATATCTGCCTGAGAAAGCCAGTGATCCTGTAGGCCAGTCTTACCCAACCTGGTGCCCTCCAGATGTTTTGGACCACAATTCCCAGAATTTCTGACCACTGGCCATGCTGGCTGGGGCTGATGGGAATTGAAGTCCAAACCATGTGGAGGGCACCAGGTTGGTGAAGGCTGCTTTAGGCTGTACCATTCCATATACTGCACCAGATACTGCTAAGAACATCCACTATGTTGGGAGGTTCATTTTGACAAAGATTTAGATCACTCTGTGCAATTCTGTAGTAACAGAGTACTTTCAGGTGGCAAGAAGGTGTCCTGATGCTAACAGAGAACTAGAATATGTCATGGGACTCACAAACTGAGGGCAATCCTAGAGTTATCAGTGCAGAAGCTGCCCATATTTACTCTTTAACTACTAAAGAACTGGGCATGTTTAGCCTTGAGAAGAGAAGACTGAGGGGAGATATGATAGTGTTCTTCAAGTACTTGAAAGGTTGTCACAGAGAGGAAGGCCAGGATCTCTTCTTGGTCATCCCAGAGTGCAGGACACGGAATAATGGGCTCAAGTTACAGGAAGCCAGATCCCAGCTGAACATCAGGAAAAACTTCCTGACTGTTAGAGCAATATGACAATGGAACCAATGACCTAGGGAGGTGGTGGGCTCTCCCACACTGGAGGAATTCAAGATGAGGCTGGACAGCCATCTGTCAGGGATGCTTTGACTTAGATTCCTGCACTGAGCAGGGGGCTGGACTCAATGGTCTTATAGGCCCCTTCCAACCCTACTATTCTATAATTCTATACTAGCTTTTTAATTATCACTTGATTCCGTAACACCTAGTAATGTTGCTGTTTCCCTCTATCACTGCCATTAGCTGATGTCACAGTCAGAAGGAATACTACCTCATTGACATCGATGCAATTTCTCTCCATGTAGGCCTTGTCATTCACCTGCCCACCTTCCATAAACTCCATGAAGAGTACACGCCTCGTTGAAAGCTCCCAGTAAATCTTAGGAACCTGAAATAGAACATAACTCTGTGAATACCATGAGATGAGGGGCAGTGGAAGAGAAAGTGTGTGTGTGATATATACCAACGAATAGGGAATTTCCTACATAAAATGAAAGACGTCCAGACTCCAGGTTGTTGAAGGAAGACACACAAAACTCTTGACAAAGGCTTTATCATAACTCAACACAAGTACATCTTGGTTGCTGAACCACGATTTTGTTATGTGTTTGTCAAATATAAACCTGCAGATATACCGTCTTCTGCACAACTGTTAAAGGTGCCCTGATCTCTCTTCCATTTGGACACCCTCGTCAGAAAACATGAAGCTTGAGGTGTCCTTTTATTTCCTGTGAATGAGACTGCCTGTGAATGAGATAAGCCCATATAGTACACTCCAGCATTCTATTTCCCATCGTAGCCAATAAGATGCCTGATGGAATAGCAGACTATAATAAAACGGAAACCTGAATGATTAATAGGAGACACAGTGGAAACTTCCCAAGATTCTGCAAAGTCATGCTGTAGAATATGTGTGTATGTGCTTTTAAGTAGCCCAGGAACAGAGTTAGTGATTTCTATGGCAGTTCAAGCAAGCAAGCTGGACCTTTCCGGTTTGACAGTGTGAATGTGTGAGTTCTCCTGTTCAACATACAGTCAGGGCCAGAAATATTGGAAGAAGGATAACTGTTTTGGCAGTTGGCCCCTGTATACCACCACATTGAAGTTGAAAGGAAATGCACCCAGATGGGAGCAAAGTCAGGACTTTCAGCTGTAATTCAAGGGGTTTGACAAAAGTGGGGCACTAACCAGTCAAATCAGTCCATCCTAAAGGAAATCAACCCTGACTGCTCATTGGAAGGACAGATCCTGAAGCTGAAGCTCAAATATTTTGGCCACCTAATGCGAAGAGAAAACTCTCTGGAAAAGACCCTGATGCTGGGAAAGACTGAAGGCAAAAGGAGAAGGGGACGGCAGAGGATGAGATGGCTAGATAGCATCACCGATGCAATGAATATGAACTTGAGCATGCTCCAGGAGAGAGCGCAGGACAGGAGGGCCTGGCGTGCTGTGGTCCATGGGGTCACGAAGAGTCGGACACGACTGAACGACAAACCATTCAGGAAGTACAGCCAGTGGCATACACACACACCCCACTTTTGTTAGTGCCCCACTTTTGTCAAACCTTGAATTACAGCTGAAAGTCCTGACTTCGAACCCATCTGGGTGTGTTTCCTTTCAACTTCAATGTGGTGGTATACAGGGGCCAACTGCCAAAACAGTTATCCTTCTTCCAATATTTCTGGCCCTGACTGTAGGTAACTTCTCTCCTGCCCTATGGTATCTGCACTTAGTTTCAGCAAATGTACGATTATGTTTGTTAATAGCAGATAATATCTAGCAGGCCCCTTCACTTATATATCCCCAGCCGACCTTTAAGATCATCAGAGGAGGCCTTGCTGGTCATTCCAAAACCAACAGAATGTTGCCACATAATACCAGGATGGCAGGCCTTCTTGGTAGCGGCACCCACCCTCTGGAAAACCCTCCCCTGTACTGTTCGGGAGGCAGAAAACGTGGCATGTTTCAAACAACTCCCGAAAACACAGTTATTCAGCCAGGCTTCCTCTGGCTTGTAATTAATTGTAATTAATCATGCTGCTCCATCTTATTGTACTGTTTGTACAATTCCTTGTACTGCTCTGTACTACTATTGAAATTGTTTTTAATAATATATTTAAATGTAACTTAAATATTTATATATGAACTGCTTAGGGATTTTTTTCTATTAAGCGGTATAGAAGTATCACTAGTGAGTGAATGAATGAATGGGCAGACATGCTGTAAACCTAATCTAATTCTTTGTTCCTCAAACTTTGAGCGCTAATCTTAAGCGGGCTATCCTTCATTTTGCTCACTAAGGAATGCAGCCCTAATTATGCATTGTGTCTAATTTTATCTGGTCCTTTAAAAGAGGGGTGGGCAGAAGGTAGATTGGGATCTGGGTTATTTGCAGTAAATTGGCAAGGGTTTCTGACTCCTAGTGTAATGACAGCACCAGCTAAATGACTCCCCCCCACTCCCCCAATTCTAAATTATACTTCTAAAATAAAGAAAGCTTGGGGTAACCAGGAGTGTATTTTTGTGTAGAAGGACTATGAATTCTTTTCAGACTGGTACTCAAAAATTCCTAGGCTCAGGATTCTTCAGTTTTAAGTGTATATCTTTTGCACCAGGCTCTGGTTGGTAGATCTTGGGGTTCAAGTAAAAAGCAAAGTAGATACTGCAAGGCTGAAGTCTGCCCACCCTTAGTTTAGAACACAGTTACTACTACTGGAAAATTCTGCAATGACAGAAATATAGAGATTCAGTCCCCCACCTAAACAGAAACAGGAAAGGGTTAAGAGCGTTCGGAGGCAGAAATCACCCATTGCCTATAATCAAAGAGCAGTTCAAGCCAAAGCATGTGTTCTCAGATGCCATCCTGCCTAGTCAAAATTTGTTGCTTGGATGCCATTCCAACAACAAAATGACTGTAAATGTATATGACTAAACAAGCTAGCCTGGTCGGATAAAGAGAAAGTGAGAGCTGGCATTGGATTGCAGAGACCAGAGTTCAACCCCATCTCTGCCCAGGAATAGCCTTGGGCAGCCCTAAGGGGATAATAAGCCATAGCTTAGTGGTGGAGCACATGGTTTACATACATGAAGTCCCAGATCCAGTCCCCAGCATCTTCGGTTACAGGATTCCAGGACCTTGGCCTCAAAAGCTAAAGAGCCACTGCTAGCCAGAGTAAACTGAACTGGATTAGATGGAGGATAAGGCTATCAAGCCAGCATGGTATAGTGGTTAGAGACTTGGACTGGGACTCAGGAGACCCAGGTTCTAATCCCTACATGTCTATGAAGCTCACTGGGTGACTTTGGGTTAGTCACTGACTCTCACCCTAACCTACCGCACATGGTTGTGGTGAGGATAAAATGGAGAGAAGGATCATGTACATTGCATTGAGCTCCTTGGAGGAAAAGGTACAAATGTAACAAATAAATAAAATCAATGGGTACTTAGTCATGATGGCTATATGCTACCCTCAGTAGCAGAGGCAGTATGTCTCTGTATACCAGTTGCTGGGGAACACAAACAGGATGGTGCTATTGTGCTCATGTCTTACTTGAGAGCTTGTAATGTATTTATTTCTTTTATTGCACAGGTTTCTGTACCTCCTTCCAGTGGACTATCAAGGCAGGTTACAATAATAAAACCACACGTATATAACAATACAATAAAATAAACCTTACTCAGCGATAGGTCCATAACTATACTGACTGGATCACAGCCTGCATGAAGAAGTGCGTCTTAAGCAGAAGTCGAAAGATCAAAATGGAAGATGCCTATCTAATGTCAATTTGTAGCAGATTATTGGCCATAACGTGAACAGAGCACTGGACTAGGCAGACCCTTGGTCTAATTCAGCATGGCTCTTCTTATGTTCTTATCACAATGGTCTCACTCAACGTTATGCAGTTTTATATGTTCACATGTTCACAGAAGTGTCCCTAGATTCATCTGAGGCAGTGGAAGCTGGTGGCTCCAATTTTGGTGTGGGTATGAATCCATTCTGAGCTTCAGTCAGAGCTAGCCAGAACTCTAAAGAAGCTATCCAAGGTGCTGAAGCCATTTTGGGGATAGGGTTCAGCTATCTAAAGGACAGCTCCTTTAGAGTTCTGGTTGGTTCTGACTGAAACCCAGAATGGATTCACAGCCCCAGCAAAATCAGAGCCATCAGCCTCCACTGATCTGAGGACATGACATTATCAAGACCTGTGAATGTTTATCTGGACATGTGGTGAGCCTGTACTGGACACATAGAGCATGATGGATGTGTACGCCTGGTTGCTGATACCTGTTAAAAGTGTCTGACTCACCGAAGCAGCTCCTTGGTAAAGGGCCCATGTCTCATTTCTTATGCACAGTGCACACTTAACATTGCTCTGCAAGTAAGAAACAGTCATATTCTGTATTTCAACAATGTCCCTCTGAGTACAGACACAGCAAAGCTGACAAGCCCTATACACAGGCCTCCAGGCTATTGCATCGGGGGGGGGGGGGAAGAACAGTGCCTCATAAATATGAGGTTTCTGTTAAAAATCCTGGGAGATCGTTAAGTCCCTTTCTGCAGAGGCAACACCTGTATGCCTGCAGGGCCCAAAGGGGGTCAGACCTGCAAGCAATCAGTTGCATAGGTCAAGGCAAATTAGGCAGTCTAGACAGAATAGGTGGTCTAGGGCAGGCATGGGCACTTTCCAGAGATGGCAGTCAAATGAGCCAGAGGCAAGCAGCATGCTCCGAAGGCAGGCAAGAGGACAGATCCCAAGGGGAACAACCAGAAGGGCCAAAGGCAAGAGATATGATCTGATACAGGCAGGCAAGCATTCAGCTTCCAGAAGGCAGCAGTCCAAGAGAAAAGGAGGCAAGGAGAATCCCTATTTTGACCCACCTGGGACCTTATGGCACCTTACATTGCCTTCCATAAAATTATGTGGCCAAGTGCTCACTGATCCTGTTTCCTGGCCTTCCTATGAGGTGCATCCAAGAGGTGTTTTCCGGGCCCTGCTGGCCAAGTGCTAGTTGCCTCCCCCTGTCTTTTCCCCCCTTTTCTTCCTGTGATTTATCCACTGCCCTCCTCGCAGCAGGGGCTGGGTAAAGCACAGAACAAAGAGGGAGAGAGATCCCTCTGCTGGCTTACTCTGCTTCCCAGGACTTCAGAGTCAGGGTCCTTTCCCACCACCCTGAACCAAGTCCCTACATAAGATATGGGGCGGGGGGGAGAAAGAGAGAGAGAGAGAACAGAACAGAACAAAGCTCATGACAGTATGTTAGAATGGAGTTGCAACACTTGGTTGCAAGCAACATTTTGAAGCGAAGGCTCCAAAACTCCAGAAATTTTACAATCTCTATGCCACTGCTCCTCAGTCTGGGTCTGCAAACTCTCTTTCTCCTGGGCTACATCACCGTGCCTTTCTAGCATCATTACAGCACATTCAGCAGCCTATAGCACATTTCAGAAGACTTCATGCCATAAATCCAAACTGGAAGGTTAGCACCTGAACTTTCAGCTTTGCTCAGAACCATTTCTAGGCCCCCTCTTTTTACATTTTTACATTAACTGCCCCCCCACAGCCAATGTACACTGATCCTGACGCTAACAGTTTCCTTAGCCCCTGCTGTTACCACATTCCGCCTCTTAAATCCATTGATCCCCAAAGCTGTTACTTATTTTAACCCTGAGTCAACATGTATCTCCATTTCAAAATTTACAGCAGCATTCAATGGTCATTATTAAGCTGGGTATAAGTCTCACTCGCACAAAATCAGAGACTTTGGCAAGCTTAAATTATGCACAGACGTTTGGCCCTAATGCCTGTGCATGGAAACAATTTATCTCTGGATTTACAAGCTCAAGTGGGTTCACAGCAATAAATCCACTTCCCTGCTGTGCTATTGGGAAGGGATGAGATTCCCCACCAGAAAAAAAAAAATATTTACAGAGACCCAACTCCCTTGTTGCCTTTGGGGTTGATGAAAATGTCTTGAAATTGACGGGTTGGACGGGGAAATCTATTATTTAGCCATTTTTGCAGCAATTTGTTATTATTCCCTGAATCGATATTGCAGTGGCTCTTTAACCCAGCAAGGATGCGATTGGCTGTCTCCATGGGGATTTGTTCCACACTCTCCTAGTTGTTAAAACAGCAACGGACACAGCTCTCCAAGGCGCAAGGCTTTCGATAAACATTCGTTTAGAACAAGCCATCAGCCTTTGGCCTTTTGTGCCCTTTTGAGGCCTGTTTGCTTAGCATTACACAGGGAAGGACTATGGCAGAGTGTCACTGGGGTGGCATTCAAGACTGGGAAGGGCTGGCCCAATTACAGAGCTTGAGAGGGAGGTATGGGAAAAGAGCATCATGCCCTTTAAAACAGCCTCCTCCAACATGGTATTCTTTTGTTGGTTCTTTCGTTCTTTCTTCTTTAATTTATTAATCAGATTTATATGCTGCTTTCCACAAAGTTTCAAAGCAGTGAACATGCAATGTCATACCATCAAACAACAATAAAATATAACAATAAAACTACACAACAATAAAAAATTAATATTCAGCTCTAAAACTGCACACTCTGCTGTGTGCTGCGGACCATAGCTGGCTGGATCACACTTCAGAGAAAGCCTGTGTGAAGACATGGTTCTTGAGAAGACAGCTGGCTGGGGCATGCTGGGAGTTGTAGGCCTTTTTTCTGTCTAAACATGCATAGCATTGTGCCCTAAATGTCAGAACTGTGGGGGCCTGTCTAATGACAGTTGGTAACACATGAGATGGTGGGTGCTGTGAGGCGAAACACTCTACTACAAGTGCTCCTGAGGCAAACCTCAGGCACCTGTGGCACCCTCAGCAGTGCTTTCTCTGATGATCACAGAGATCAGGCAGGGGCATAAGGGATGAGGCAATCCCTAAGGTAACTTGGTCCCGAGTTGCTTAAGGCCTGATATGTCAACAACAACAACACCTTAAATATGGCTTGGTAGTTTATTGGCAGCCAGTGCCATTCTTTTAGCAAAAGTATAACTTGCTGTCAGAAAGAGGCCCCAGTTAGAAGCCTCAGCCCTGAACCAGCTGCAGCTTCTGGACCAACCTTAAGGGAGCGTATTACAATAATCCAGTCTTGAGGTTACCAAGGTCTGAACAAATGTAAGCTATCACAGCAGCCCTAGCGCAAGCTCTCTCACCACCTGAAGCAGGAAAGAACATGTGCCGTCACCACTGCATCGCTCCCCTTGCCACCATATCACACTCCTCAGCTTCCTTACCGTTGCCGCCATTGGGCCAGCTATACGGAGAGCTGCATGGCTGGAAGAAGCAGCTGCCTGGGTCTCGCAAGAGCTTGCCCTGGGTCTTGGGAGACCCAGGCAACTTCTTGTGAGAGCCTCTTAACCACTTCTTCTAGCTCTCAACAAGGGAAGCTTAGGGGGAGCGGCTGCTCCAGAGAGCCTCACTGGTTGCTCTCTCAGTGCAGCAAATACCACAGCAGGACAGTGGCCAGTAGGACTCTCTGAAGCACTCACTGGAGGCAGCAGGACAGCAGCAGGGGGCCCTCCTGGTGGTGGTGAAGGAAGCAGCGGACTTTGCCACTCCTCTCACTCTACCACCTGATGCAGGTGCTTCACCCTCACCTCAGAGGGCAGGGTTAGATCTAAGGGACTTACGTTCCAGGAGGGTAGATTTCAGTTGAACATTAGGAGAAACGTCCTGAAGGTAAGAGCAATTCAGCAACAGGACCACTACCTAGAGGGGTGGTGGGCTTTCCCTTGCTGGAGGGCCTCAAGCAGATGCTAGATAGCCATCTGTGGGGGATGCTCTAACTCTAGATTTCCTGCACTGAACAGAAGAGTTGGACTAGATGGTCTACAAGACAGCCCGCATCTCAATTTTTAATTCAGTAAAGAAGGCCTTAGTGTAAATGCATGTGATTTGGGACTGGCTTTTGTGCAGCACTGTTGCTACCTATGTGGGGGTACATGCAGCATTTCCCTCCTGCCATTCTTTCCAGAGGAGGGATGATCCTATCCCATGTGGTGCAGGTTCTGCAATGTTGCTCTTGAGCAGAGTTATAATGGCTTCACACTCACCCCTCTACAGCTCTGTTGCAGGAGCAATGTTGCAGCACCTGCAATATGCAAACTGGGCCCTCCACATAATCAGTCCTTGCTTAGCAATGGAAACTGGGAAGTGCAGCATGCATCCCTGGCTGGGGCTTGCAACTAGTGTACAAGAGTGTGTGTGTGCATACAGCTCTATAGATAGGTTTACAAATATGGTGAGAGTCTAGTGTTATTGGTGTGCAGCTGTGTTGCTGTACATGGCAACAGTACAGAGGTGTACTGCAGAGAAAACATCAAGGAATACAACCTTTTAAAAATGTTATAAAAAGTCATGGCTTTCTTTCTCCACTGCCAAGCTTCCTTCCAGATTCATTTGCTTCTTTCCAGCCTAGTCTTACAGTTTTATTTCAACTTATTCTGCATTGTTCTGAGGAAACTCATGAAAGGTGCCCTCTGATGGCCCAGTAGTTAAGATAAGAGCAAGTTCAGAGTCAGCATAAACCTTGCAATCTGTCCCAAGGTGGAGGAACTACCCAAGAGAAGGTTGATTAGAAGGAGAGATTAGCTAACTAATAGGATTCACTCCATTTCAACCCTGCGTGTTCTTGATTTTTTTCCCCCCAGAAATGCATTCTGCTAAACCCCTCAGTACACATGCATTGAGATGCTTCTATTGTGTGGATCCCCCAACTGACCCTAGCAGTGCACACCAAAGAAAATCAGACCAGTATCAGCACCAGCCAGGCAAACTAGACAAACGGCTTTCTGTTGAAAACAGCAAAATGGTATTTGGTTCATTAAGCAACACCTCCCCAGTGCTTCTGGCTTAGCACTAATGCTCTAAACCAGCCTTCCTCAACCTGGTAACCTCCAAATGTATTGAACTGCATCTGCTGGGGAAGATGGGAGCTGCTGCTGGGGATGATGGGAGTTGTATTCCAACATATCCAAAGGGTGCCCGGTTGAGAAAAGCGGCACTAAACCAAGGATGCAGGAAACTGCCATGCAAACATATCCTTCACCATATAACACAACCAATTCTGGCATCACATGTTATTATGCTCCGCTGCCAAGTGGTGGCATCAGCAGAATATGACATCTCCAGTTTCCTTCCCTGCAGTTGTAATTAACTGGTTGTGTTGATCCTTCCCAGTATTCCCACTTTTATAACATCAGGTCCTGACACTGATTTTTGAACTGCTGGTCGGTGTCCCAGAATGCTCTGAGCTAGAATATGTGGGCAATGCTTGGCCAGGTCACTCAAGACGGTATTCTGTGTGCCAAGAGGTAATTTTGCCCACCGGAACTTAGCTTAACCAGTACTGTTGTTCCAAAGCTGAAATCATGCAGCAGAAAAATTACTGAGCTGTGCAGGCAAAGAACAGTGTTCCAGCTGTGTTCTTTGTAGTTTCTGCTAAGGCACCCAAAACTACTTGTTAAAAGAGAGTACCTCTTTCTTTTTCCAGGCAGTGCATCCAGGACAAAGTTAAGACGTTGTCTCTTCCTGCTATTCTGGCCTGGTCTGATGAGCCTTTGAATTCCTAGGATTTTAAATCCAGCATCTTCTGCAGAACCACATTCACAGATTCTTCCCTATATAACAAATTAATAATGCACCATCTCTGCAGAATGCCAGTAATATACCCATTTGGATGCACATAAATTTGCATTTCAGTATGCTCACAGGTGTGTGCGCACACACATTACCTTTAGAAAATCAAAGCATCTGAGCATGTGGGCCACCTTTTCAGCATTTCTCCCCTCATTAAGGAAGTCCAACTCGAGAGGCAAGTTCTTCTTAGCTTCATCCACCAACCACATGAACTCGAAGTCAGGGAAGATCTGTTTCACAGCCAAGATAAGGATCTGAAAACAAGCAGTGAAATCATAAGTTCCCAAAGGTCTCTTGGACCACCTGCTGGGTGGCAATGCAGTGCCAGAGAGCAACAGGAAGCCTGTTCTGAAAGTCACCTCTGGAAGAACCACTTTTTGCTGGGCTTTGCTGCAATACAAAAGCCTGCAAAACCTTTATATCAGATGCAAATGTGGAATGAGTGTGCATCCCATTAGCAGAGATCCTTCTTTCAAACCGCCCTCAACTCTCAGGGTGGTGGGAACACTGTTCTCTATTTCCAGGCTTTGAATTCAAGAAGGCAGTCCAAGGGGGCCAATTTTTTTTAATGAAAATCTGTTTTATTGCATCCGCACGATTGCCTTTTTTTCCAGGCCAACTTAAAAAAAATTACCAGGTTCTCATAGTCCAGCCTTAAAAATTGTCTTAAATTCACACAAGTGTCTCTAAGTCTGGGGTGCAGAACCTCAGGCCCAGGAGCCAAATCTGGCCCTCCAAGAGTCCCAATCTGGCCCTTCGGGGTTCCCCAGAAAGCCCCTCCCCCTTCCCCCTACCAATCATCAATTGTTTGGTGGTTTCTGGGCTTGTGTGCAGTTTCCCCCCAGCCTGCCCCATTCTAAAAGGTTGAAATACTTAGTGGCAGTAAGAGCTTTAAGCTAAAATACACTGCTGTTCAGGAAGCTGGGGTTGGCCCTACCCTTTTTGCCTTTGGCCCCGCCCACCACAGGAACGGGGCCCCCCGAGAGCTTCCCTGAAATGGAATTCAGCCTTTAGGCTGAAAGAGTTCTGCACCCCTGCTCTAAGTGATAAACATCAGAAGATGGAGCAAGAGAGTCTTGTGATCAGATCCAACGTACATTGAACTCCTCAACATTACATATACAGCACACCACATATTTGAGATCCATGGCAGATAGACAAAGCAATCCACGGAATATCCGACTCCTTCACAGGACCTCCCCTTCATATGGATTTTGCTAAGAGATGGCTCCACAAGTCACCTACAGGCGGGAAGGAAGTGATCATATGAATCCCCTCTGTGTGTGATCCAAATTGCCAAGGTCTCTAATCGAAGTGGGTTACATGAACCAGAGAGTCTTTTTCCACCTCCACTTTTTCTGAGCTGATGAGTCACTGTCCTGTTTTGTTTTAATTGACTTTAGAAAACACGAAATAGAAAGGTCTAAAGTAAGGCCTGTGAGCTTTGCGTCACTCTTTACACGGCTGAACTAGAACTTTGCTGACTCAGGAAAATCTCTTGAACACTCAAGAGATGAAAATCAGATTTATCTACAAGCAGTAGACAGATAAAACATTCTCCAAACTGGTCACATAAGGCAGCCATTCTCAGTAGAACTCACTTTGTTAATCTAGTTTTATATTTTAAAGTTGAAATCTTTAGAGTAACATAGCTCAAGTGATCACACCTCCCCTGTCCTGTAAAAAAAAAAAAAGGCAATGATTTTAATAAAACCTAGACAATGGGATGCACTAAGCATCTCTGCCCTCCTAGAGGTGGTTATAGAAATGCATTTGCATATGGCTGTAATATAAATTACTAAACAAATACACTCGGCAGCATATTTGCTCTAACTTTTTCAACAAAAGTTTGTGAACACAGTGGTTGCTTCCAGAGTACTCTAGAATTGCCATCTTTTGTTCACTCACTTTATATGGACAATCCATACAGTGTCATGGCCAGCCCATTGTACACTATTGTTTTCTCTGTGGGTCTCCCATCTTTTTGCAGACTTGATGTGTGGTGCTTTTTTTCAGCCAAAAAAGCAACTGCAGCACCAGCTTGTTCAGTATGTACTAGCTAATTTAGGGTGGTTAAAAAAAAAAAAAAAAGGGATTGTGAAATGCTCTGAAAGGATCTCTCCAAACTGGGAGAATGGGCATCTAAATGGCAAATGCAGTTCAATGTAAACAAGTGTAAAGTGATGCACGTGGGGGCAGAAAATCCCAACTTCAAGTATAGCCTGATGGGATCTGAGCTAGTGGTGACTGACCAGTAAAGAGATCTTGGGGTTGTGGTGGACAGCTCAATAAAGATGGCAATCCAGTGTGCGGCCGCTGTAAAAAACAGGCAAACTCCATGGTAAGCATAATCCAAAAAGGAATTGAGAATAAAACTGCCAATATCATACTACCCCTATACAAATTGATGGTGTGACCACACTGGAATACTGTGTACAGTTCTGGTCACCACACCTAAAAGAAGATACTGTCAAGCTGGAAAATGTGCAGAAAAGTACAACTAAAATGATCAAGGGGCTGGAGCATCTCCCCTATGAGAGAAGGTTACAACAGCTGGGATTGTTTAGCTTGGAAAAAAGGAGGGTAAGGGGAGACATGAAAGAGGTCTACAAAATGATGCATGGTGTAGAGAATGTGGATAGGGAGACATTTTTCTCCCTCTCTCAAAATACTAGAACCTGGGTTATCCCGCTCCTATGACGCTGATTAGTGGGAGAATCAGGACAGATAAAAAGAAAGATTTCTTCACACATAGTTGAACTATGGAATTCGCTACCACTGGATGTAGAAATGGACACCCATTTGGATGGCTTTAAAAGGGGCTTGGACAAATTCCTGGAGGAAAAGGCTATCAATGGGTACTAGTCTTGATGTCTATGTGCTACCACCAGTACCAGGGCAATGAGCCTATGTACACCAGTTGCTGGGGAACATGGGTGGGAGGGTGCTGTTGCACTCATGCCCTGCTTGTGGGTTCCTGGTCGATAGCTGGTTGGACACTGTGTGAACAGAATGCTGGACTACATGGATCCCTGGTCTGATCAAGCATGGCTGTTCTTAGGTTCTCAATCACTACCAAGGCTTTATAGGGCTAATGTTCCTTTAATTACTACCTTCCTCTTTGCTGCCCCTATTATTACTTTGTATTCCTTATGGCAGCAGCAGTTACTTATGAATAGTCTCTTAACTGCCCCTTAATTAGTTAATTAGTCCTTTCTGCTTCCTGTAGAGGGAAGTTTGATGACTGATTTCCTTGCATTTTTTCTTTTCATTTTGTAAGTATGAAATGGCACTATTTACTGAAAGAAAAGGGGGAAAATGAGAGGAAACCAATAAAAATGAAACATGAACTGACTAATAATGGGACAATTAATATGCTATTCATCAGTAACACTGCTGTGATGCTGAAACTGGAGGCACTAACAGGGAAAAAACTGTCATGAAGAAGCTATCAAACAAAGTTGCAAGGGGGCTTTGCTGAGGAGGCCTTACTTCTGAGCAGGGGCATTGCTAGGTTCTTAAAAGATCCAGGGCACAGGCCCATAACACACATTTGCACATATATATTCTGAGTCTAAGCACACCTCTAATATGTGTGTGTGTGTGTGTGTGTGGTGTGTGCATGTGGTGTGCTTGCGTGTGTGTATAGATTACATACATACGTAAGTGTGCACTGGCCCCCCACCCCACTTCAACTCAGACCCCGATTCAGCATTTTAGAAAACATCCCGCTCCTGCTCGGGCCAATTTGTAGTCGGACCATTTCAGCTCAGCACCAAACCTGAGTCAAAGTTTGGAAAAACAAGTCTTTATGCTTCCTGTTGACTACCATTGGAAATTAAAAAAAAAAAAGTAATTTTTTCTCTTGGTCAGAACTGGATGATCATTTCAGGCATAGTAGTCCCATAGAAGGGGATTACACCTGCCCAATGTCAGAAAAATAGGTGCACGATTTATATTTTGATTTTCTTTTAAAGTGAACCGCCAATAACATTTTAATTTCTTGGAAGAATTGGATAAACATTTCAGGATTCATTGCCCCATCAGAGGAGGTCTGTGTTCAAATTTCAGAATGATAGCCACAAGGGTTTTTGTGCAAGGGTGGCCTTGACATTTTGAGGTCTCCAGAAGAGGACACACTTCTCTCTCTATGTTCTTTGTGGACCATTGTTCTGAAAATTATAGATAGCCTAGAGTTGTCCCTAAGTAAGAAACCAGCAAAGTTTCAGAAGGATAAGTGCAGCAGTTCATGTGGAAGGGGGGTTCTCCAGTTTGGGGAGGGAGAGATTTGCTTTCCCTTCACCCCTTTCCCAATAGCTTTTGGGTAAATTTGTATGAAAATGCACAGGTCATTAGAAGTGTCTCCCAGGCAAGAAACCTGCAAAGTTTCTGAAGGATATACATGCATGCAAATTTAGAATGACTAGAATTTATTTACATTTCACCAATATAAGCAGCAGGGGAACATGGGTGGGAAGGTGCTATTGCAATCATGTCATACTTGTGGGTTTCCCGTGGGCATCTGGTTGACCACTGTGTGAACAGAATGCTGGACTAGATGGACCTTGCTCTGATGCAGCATGGCTCTTCTTATGTTCTTAAATATAGAGAGCCTCTGAGCATATGCAGAATGCTTTTCTTTCACCACTGAGCACTTACATTATCCCCCTACCAATTCTATTCCCCTCCATGCAACCATCCCGCCTCATCCTACCATGCTCCAGCAACTCTTCATAAAAACAGTTCTCTTGTTTTGTGCAACTCTCCTCTACCTCCTCCTTGTTATGCACAAGCTCTCAATGAAGTTCCTCCCCATAACTTCATTTGTGACACGACTTCACCAGGTTTCAGCCAATGAGTCTGTTTTCAAAACTAGGGCTAAGTTATGGAGAAACTCTGAGCATGTACTAAGTGCCTTTCCCTCACCACTGAAGCTAGTGTTCATGCAAAATGAAAAAAAACACAAATGACAAAACATGCATAGGACTGAGCTGAACGGATAGTCAATTCATTAGATGGAATTGGGTGGGCACTGTATTAAGCCTGAAATGCCATGCTCACAACTCAGGACTTATTTCTGAGCAAACATGCAGAACATCAAGGTGCAAACCTCCTGCAAATGTAACTCGTGCTGGAATCCTATGCACACTTTCCTGAAGGTAAACCTCATTAAATATAATTGGGTTTCTGAGTAGGCATACATAGGATTGTATAAATGAGCAGTATTTCTCTTCCCTCCACTTAAAAAACCAAACCCCAAATTCCTATTTTTATTAAAGCTTTATGTTCAGAGGAACATAGGAAGCTGCCTTATACTGAGTCAGACCCTGGGTCCATCTAGCCTGGTATTGTTGACACTGACTGGCAGCAGCGGCTTTCCAGGGTTTCAGGCCAGATTCTTTCCTAGGCCTACCTGGAGATGCTGGGGATTGAAACTGGGACCTTCTGCATGCCAAGCATGTGCTCTGCCACTGAGCTACAGCCCTTCCTATGGCTGGATAATGGCAACTGACAGACAAAACAGCCCCAGATTTGTTTCTCTGCAACCATGTGAACCCACTCTTCTCAATGACTTGAGTGAGGAGGAGAAAAACCAGCCCCCTTGTCTGTTTGTATGAAGTCAAATACAGTTCAGAACTTCTCTTGCCCACCGAAGAGAATTCTCTTTAAGAATTCCTCAAGATATGCTCTGGGTGGAATAAAGAAGAGAAAGAAAGAACAGGATGGGGGAGGGAAGAAGAAAAGAAGAATGGTGATTGGAAATGTAGGGAGGGAGAGAGAATTTCCTAAGCCAAGTGGCTCCTTTCATAGAGGTAGTACTTCAGAGGAATTTAGGGGGCTGTGCAGGGTTTGCAAGGATTGCACGTACTTAAATGAACTTTATGAGGTGAGGTGGCTGAGGGCTTTTTCTAGGTTTTTTTAAACAGCAGAACCTGTTTAAAAGCCTTAGCAGTTCCTCGATCATGATGCCTAGGGATGTACGAAAGTCACTTACCTTTACGTGGATTTTGTTGATGGTGGGGGGGAGGCATTCTGTCCCTCCCCCTGGAATCCTCGACGGGGGGGGGAGGCGATCCGTTCCTCCCCCCCGGAATCCTCCACAGCTGGCTGTGCTCTGCAGCAGCTCCGCGGAGCAGCCAGCCAGGCCCAGGCCAGAGCCATCTGCAGCCGGATTTCCGGCCGCGGAGGGCTCTGGGTAAAACAAAAACAAAACAAAAAACCGTGTACGCAAATGGTGGTGGCTATGGCCGCCGCCATTTGCGTTCCTTATTTTTGGCCGTCTTAGTCTACGTAAATATTTACGTAGACTATGACAGCAAAAATAAAGGGGAACGCAAATAGCGTAGCGGGCGCTATTTACGTCCCTTTTTGATTCACCGTTTTAACGGCGAATCAAAAAGGGACACAAATAGCGCCCGCTACACTATTTGCATTCCCCTTTATTTTCGCCGTCATAGTCTACGTAAATATTTATGTAGACTAAGACGGCCAAAAACAAGGAACGCAAATGGCGGCGGCTGTACCCGCCGCCATTTGCGTACGCAGTTTTGTTTGTTTTTACGTAGCCTATCACGTCTTGTAAAAAAAAACAAAAACGACAAGGCTGCAAATGGCGGCGGTGGCCAGCTGCCACAGCCGCTGCCGCCATCGAAGCCACCACTGGAGCCGCCGCCACCCGGAACATCCACCCCAGGTAAGTCTCGTCCCGGGGGGGATCCGCGGGGGGGCAAGGCCGTTCCACCACGGAGTTCGGGGGGCCGAATGATCCGTGGCAGAATTCTCTGACATCCCTAATGATGCCACATAGTCCTAACCCTCCTTTTGAAATAATTTAAGTCCTACAGCTATTTCGGAGAAATTAAAGTGGAGCGGGAGAAAGAAGATTTTGGAGGCTGATTGGATCCTTTGCTGTACTGAAGCTACTAAACTTCTGCAGAAGCCAAAGGTTCCACTTTGGGTCAGTAAAATCAGGTGCTGTGTGAAATACCAGTATTTCACATGAAGGTCTTTCTTCCCTTCCTTCTCCCTCTTCAAAATTTCATTGCAAGCAAGTTCCCAACAGTGGGCATGTAGAGGATAAAGGAGAGGGGATTTTTGCACCTCAAAAAAAAAAAACCTAAACCAGAGATTAGGGATAGTGACCTCTTAATGGTCACCTTAAACACCTTCTAATTAGGATCTCTAATCCCATGGGTGACTTGGCAGTTTTTACTTATTGTTTCAGTCTTTGAGAAAAGGAAACTTTACGCATGGCTAGCACAAAAGCCACTGGACCTAACTGTCTGAAATTTGGCAGGTTCAGTCAGCTCCATAGGGGCTGCCAGGTTACCAAATTCCATGCATGTATGTGGAAGCACAAAAAAATATATAGCTCTTTGATTTGACAGATTTTCTTGAAAATAGCAAATTTTACCTGTGACTAGCATAAAAGCCACTGGACCTAACTGCCTGAAATTTGGCAGATTCAGTCATCTCTATAGGGGCTGCCACGTCCCCAAATTCCATGCACTTATGTGGAAGAACAAAAAAAGTTATAGCTCTTTGCTTTGACAAATTTTCTTGAAGAAAGCAGTTTTTACCTGTGGCTAGCACAAAAGTAAGGATGGACGAAAGTCCCTTACCTGGTCCCGCAGCTTGCTTCGCGGTGGGGGGGAGGCGCTTCGGTTCTCCCCCCAAAGTTCTGGGGGGGGGAGGCGCCTTGCCCCTCCCGGCCGAAATTCAGGCCGGGGGGGAGGTGCTCCATCCCTCGCCACCGAAATTCAGGCCGGGGGGGAGCGCCCCATCTCCCCAGCCGCGAAATAAAAAAAGTAAAGTAAAACACACACACACACACACACACACATGTGATAGGCTACGTAACGATTTACGTAGCCTATCACGGCTGACTTTGAAAATCTAGCCGTGATAGGCTACATAAATCGTTACGTAGCCTATCACGTGTTTTTGTGTTTTTTTTTACTTTACTTTGTAATGGCGGCGGTCGGAAGACCGGCCGCCGCCCCCGCCCCCACCGAAACGCCGCCGGGACCCACCGCTGAGAGGGACATTCGAAGGAGGTAAGTCCCATCCCGGGGGGGGGGGGGGGCGGAGAATTTCACCACCAATTTCGGGGGGCCAAATGCGTTGGCATTCGGCCTCCCGGAGATTCGTGGAGAAATTCTCCGCCATCCCTACACAAAAGTCTGTCTGAAATTTGGCAGATTCTGTCATCTATATAGGGGCTGCCAGGTCCCCAAACTCTATGCACTTATGTGGAAGCACACAAAAAATATAGCGCTTTGCTTTGACAGATTTTCTTGAAAATAGCAAATTGTACCTGTGACTTTGGAAGGACAGATACTGAAGCTGAAGCTCAAATATTTTGGCCACCTAATGTGAAGAGAAAACTCCCTGGAAAAGACCCTGATGCTGGGAAAGACTGAAGGCAAAAGGAGAAGGGGACGGCAGAGGATGAGATGGCTAGATAGCATCACTGATGCAATGAAGATGGACTTGAGCACACTCCGGGAGAGAGCACAGGACAGGAAGGCCTGGTGTGCTATGGTCCATGGGGTCACAAAGAGTCGGACACGACTGAACGACTGAACAACAACAACAACCTGTGACTAGCACAAAAGCCACTGGACCTAACTGCCCGAAATTGGGCAGGTTCAATCAGCTCCATAGGTGCTACCAGGTCTCCAAATGTCATGTATTTATCATACAAAATAAAAAAGTTATGGCCGTTTCTGTTTTCCAATGCAGGTCAATGGGAAATGTAGAGGAAAAAAAAGGCAATTAGGACAGCTCAAAAGATCTGGGGCACAGCTCAAAGATCCAGGGCCTGTGCCTAGGTGGGCCTCTATGGCGCTTCTGCTTCTGAGAAAATATTACATAAGAATTTTGGTCATGGGAACTGATGTACTGCTGGATAATATATTAAGTGCTGTATGGAATCACTGTTTTAATTCCAGCAGAATGGAAAAGCAACACTTCAGCAATTCTGAAGTCTTTAGTATGGAAGCAACCATATGCTAAATATGCTGAATTTTTGTTGCTGTTTTTAAAATAACATGTTTTAATGTGTTTTATTATTGGGTTTTTTTTATCAATAATAAAACATTACTTTTGCTTTTACTTATATGTTACCCTGAGAGTTTTGGCTATAGGGTGACTCATGAATTGAATGAATGAATAGAAAAATGGAAATGCTGATTTATTCTATTTTAAAACATGGTTTCTTAAACATGACTGCATGATGAAGGTGACAAGATGGCTTACTGGGGGGAACTGGTCTCTCCCAATTGTGCCCACCTGGGTTCTTGGTGCACCACTAACATAGGCTTGGAGAGTGGGGATCACTGTAGTCAGGGGTAGGTTACTGTAGTCTATAAAGAAAGATTCTATCTCCCTCATGAGGATCCCAGTCTGGCTGAGACTAAATACATATCCAGGCAACCTTTAAAATCATCAGGTCTTGCTGGTCATTCTGAAATTAACGGAACGCCACCATGCAATACCTTGACAGCAGGCCTTCTCGGTATCGGCACCCACCCTTTGGAAAACCCTCCCTTGTGCAGTTTGGGAGGCAGAAAATGTGGCATCTTTCAAACGCCTCCTGAAAACACACTTGTTCACCCAGGCTTTCCCCGGGCTGTAATTAAATTAATCATGCTATTCCATCTACTGCTCCTTGTATTGCTTTTATTGTAATTGGATTTTTTTTATTAATGATCTGTTTTAATATTGTATTTTACAATATTAAAATATAATATTACTATATTGTATATATTAATATAATAATGGTATTAACCACTTAGGGATTTTATTATATTTTGTGGTATATAAATATCAAAAATAAATAAATAAATATCAAGTAGTATGGGCACTAGAGACAGATTAGGGATTCTGTTAGTGCAATGACCACCCTGCTGCCTAACAGTCTCCCTTACCTAAGTTACTTAACAATACTCTGTAAAGTGCCTTGTATAATAATGGTGCTAAATAAATACATGTGTAAATCAGGGATGGGCAACCTTTTTTGTGTTGAGGGCCATATCCCCCCATCTGTGGGGGGCCGCATGCTGGCGGTGGGTGGGGCCAAAGTCGATGGTGAGCAAGGCCAGAGCCAAAAGTGGGTGGATCACCTCTTTTCTCTTTCTGCCACCCCCTTTTGTCTCTCTCCCTCTTCCTTCCTGCCTAGCAAACTGCCAAGGAAGCGATAGTTCACTCTTGCTAGAGGTCCCAACACATCGCATGCAGAGTGCTTTTGATATTAGGCTGAGGAGAGCATGAAACTGGGCCATTGGGCCACGGGTTGCCCATCCCTGCTAAGTGAAAGGATGCTCATTATCTCAGATACAAAGGAGATGAGCTGAATTCAAAATTCTATGCAAGTCCACAAGTTCAGCCCGAAACTTCCCACAGCCACCTGAGCTTGCCATCCATATATCATAGTGGCAGAAGAGATCTGAAGATCCAGTCTGACTTGTGAATCTGTGCCAAAAGTGAAAAGAGATCCATTTCATAAGCTGAGAAGGTGTTCTGCAGAGGTGGTCACAGAAGTGCACTGATTTACCTCCATCAGGAGGATATCCTTAGAACTCTGTGCTTGAACCTTAGGATGCTGGACTTTCACCGCAACTGTCCTCCCATCCTGTAGCACAGCCTTGTGGACTTGGGCCAGGGACGCTGCCCCCAATGGAGCATCTTCAAAACTTACAAACAACTCGTTAATCTACAAGAAAAAGGAAGAAACTGTCAGGCCTGCATGAATGTATAGTCTGTCAGCCCTTTAGGGCGTAATCTTATGTATGTTTAGACAGAAGAAAGTCCTATAACTCCCAGCATTTCCCAGCCAGCCTTCATGCTGGGAGTTGTAGGACTTTTTTCTGTCTAAACATGCATAGGATTGCGCCCTTAGCCTTTCTGCATCACAGAGGATAAAATACACACACATAGCACTGTTTACGACTTACAGAGAAAACATTGCTGGGAAACCTGGAGACTTCACATATCATGTGTGTCATGAAGCAAAATCAGAGTTATCTTCAGGATGGAAAATATACACATGGCCCACACATTGGAGCTAACATGGGGAAAATCTAGTGCTGCCGCCTGATTAAAGAAAACTTAGAGCACATTCCTATGCCTATTTAGACAGAAAAAAGTCCTACAACCCCGAGCGTTCCCCAGCTAGCCATGCTGGGAGTTGTGGGATTTATTTCTGTCCTGCAGAAGTCCTGCAATTAGGATTTAATCGATTCACTGTACACGTTTTAGGCTTCAGTCCTGTACCACTTACCTGGGAGTAAGCCCTATTGAACTTGATGGACTGAATACATTTTAAGTTTCAAAGTTCTATTATGTTTTAGATAGCCGGAGGCAGAAAGGAAATGTTAGTTTGTGTAAGTACTGTATTTGTAGATACCAACCCTAGAATGATTACAATATAATCATAATATAATCAATATAATCACAAGCAATATAACATGATGTACAGAGGACTCTGAAGAAGCACCAGGAAAGAGGAGGAGGTGAATGCCTGGGTTGCATATAGCAACACTGCCACATTTTAGGTGCCTGTCTTCCCACCAGCTGATGGGTCCCTGGCCCATGGGTCCCACCAGCTGATGGGTCCCTGGCCCACAGTCTCCAAGGGCCTTGGAGTCAGCCCAGTCCTGAAACTACATTTCATCTTTGGGTTTGGTTGTCTCAGCCATGCCCCATCTGCTCTTCCAGCTCATTGAATGAATCTTGTAAAGGATAATGTGCCAAGCCACTACACGTAGTCCTGATCAGTGGTGCAGCTAGTGCTGGGCTTTGGGGGCCAAAGTCCAGGACCCGAAACCCAAGGGCCAGGGCAATGACCACCCATAGAGTGGCAGGTGATGACAGCATCAAGACAACAGCAGCAAACTCCATTTTATTCCAGTAGTCATGGTGGTGCTATGATCTGAGCAAGTTTAAAATGCAAAACTGCACATGCTCAGAGTATTATTATTTTTAATAATTTTGTTGTTGTCATTGTTCTAACATATCAGGAATGCAGAAGCAGTTGTAAATACAGCAACATATCAGGAATGCAGAAGCAGTTGCATGGAATAGCGTGGGAGGGGGAGAAGAGAAATGTTAGCTGTGTGCTTCACAACTGAAGTAATAGACATGGCCATCTAAAAAGGGTCCCCTTAAGACCATTCAGTCCAGGGTCTAAAATGACCTAGCTGCACCACTGGACCTGATTCTGTGAGAACTTACATCCTACTCAAGAAAGAGCCTAGGAGGCAGATGCTACAATACATTAAGAGGGCTGCATGGGATGGGAGCAGAACTGGATCAGTCAGGAGAGCAGCAGGTGACAAATAGGACTCATCAAACAACAGTGGGGTAAGAAAATGGAGGAACTCTGCTCTTGGAGAAGGTTTCAATCAGGGGCCATCTTGACTCACTTCCAACCCCAACAGAGTTTCCTAGAGCTGCCCTAAGCTTAAAAAAAACAACAGGCAGAGTTGGTTTAGCAGAGGACTCCCTGTCCCCTGCATATATATCACCAGAGCCAGCAGTCAAGGAACACATAATATATGAAGAAATTAAAAGAAAACAAATTGAATGCTACTGCATTTTTATATCCTACTTTTTAACACAGTAATTAAAGATGGGAGCTGCAGCAAGCCAGCAATTAAATATGAATAAAACACTTTTAAACAGAGCCTACATGCAAAGCGTTCAACAGAAATCTTTTGTGCTGACGAAGGGGTGGGGGGAAGCATCATCCTAGAAGGAGCTCATGCCTACATGCAGCTGCTGACAGCATTTCTCCCTGCCACCCCCACCCCCACCCCACCCCCACATATACACACACACCACTGCCTCTCCCCACCCCCAAAACACACTTCTTTTACAGTAATTTATTTATTTATTTATTCTTTCATTCATTCATTTCATTTCTATACCGCCCAATAGCTGAAGCTCTCTGGGCGGTTCACATAAATTAAAACCAAACAACACACAATAAAACAATTTAAAATATATAGAACATCAAAACAACAATACAACCACAATAAAACCTAGCAGCAGTACAGGAGTTTAAAATACAGATTTAAAACAGCAAAGATAAAAATTTAGAAAGCTAAAATGCTAAAATGCCTGGGAAAACAAAAAGGTCTTCACCTGGCACCGAAAGGAGTACAATGTAGGCGCCAGGTGAACCTCACTAGGGAGCTCATTCCAGAGCCGGGTGCCACAACAGAAAAAGCCCTCCTCCTAGTAGCCACCCGCCTCACTTCCTTTGGCAGGGGCTCACGGAGAAGGGCCACTGATGATGATCTTAAGGTCAGGCAGGCACATATGGGAGGAGGCGATCCTTCAGGTAACCTGGTCCCAAGCCGTTAAGGGCTTTAAATGTTAACACCAGAACTTTGAATCAGGCCCGGAAATGGACTGGCAGCCAGTGCAGCTGGAAAAGTACTGGCGTAATATGAGCTCGCAGACCAGTCCCTGTTAACAATCTTGCTGCCCTATTTTGGACCAGCTGAAGTTTCCGGACCGTTTTCAAAGGCAGCCCCACGTATAACGCATTGCAGTAATCCAGACGAGAAGTTATCAGAGCATGGATAACTGTAGCTAGGCTATCTCTGTCCAGATAAGGGTGTAGTTGGTACACCAGCCTAAGCTGATAAGTGCTCCGTGCCACTGAGTTCACCTGTGCCTCAAGTGACAGTTCTGGATCCAAGAGCACCCCCAAACTACAAACCTGATCCTTTAGGGGGAGTGCAACCCCCTCCAGAACAGGTTGAATATCACCTAGCCGGGCAGATGAAACACCCACTAACAGCACCTCCGTCTTGTCTGGATTGAGTTTCAGTTTATTGGCCCTCATCCAGTCCATTACCATGCCCAGGCACTGATTCAGAACAGCCACTGCCTCACCTGGTTTTGATGAGAAAGAGAGGTAGAGCTGGGTGTCATCTGCATATTGATGGCACCTCAGCCCACACCTCCGGATAACCTCCCCCAGCGGTTTCATGTAGATGTTAAACAGCATGGGGGATAAAATAGAGCCCTGTGAAACCCCATGGCACAATTGCCATGGCACAGAGCAATAATCCCCCAGCACCACCTTCTGGAATCGGCCATCCAAGTAGGAGCGGAACCACTGTAGTGCAGTGCCTCCAACTCCTAACCCAGACAACCTATCCAGAAGGATACCATGGTCGATGGTATCGAAAGCCGCTGAGAGGTCCAGGAGAATCAACAGGGTCGCACTCCCCCTGTCCCTCTCCCAGCAGAGGTCATCCCACAGGGCGACCAAGGCAGTTTCCGTTCCAAAACCAGGCCTGAAGCCCAATTGAAATGGATCTAGATAATCCGTTTCATTCAAGAGTGCCTGGAGCTGTCCTACAACCACCCGCTCAAGCACCTTGCCCAGGAAGGGGATGTTGGCCACTGGCCTATAATTGTTAACATCCTCTGGGTCCAGGTTAGGCTTTTTCAGGAGTGGTCTAGTTACTGCCTCTTTTAAAGCGGCAGGTACTACTCCCTCTCTCAAGGAGGAATTTACAACCTCCTGGACCCAGCCGGACATCCCCTCCTTGTTTGATTTAATAAGCCATCAAGGGCAAGGGTCAAGCACACAAGTGGTCGATCGGACTTGGCCAAGCACCTTGTCCACATCCTCAGGCCTCAGTAACTGAAACTCATCCAATTACAATAACTACTACCAGCAACAAACTGGCACATTTGCAGCAATTAGATTCAAACAGCGTCTCAGCCGCCTCCAGTAATTCACAGGGAAGGCATCTTTTATTTATTTATTTTATTCCTCTGGCGGCTAAATCAATTACGTAGAAGAAATGCATTTGAAAACGACTAGTTGTGTGTTTTTTAATTACAGCGGATCCATGATTCAAACTTTTTGACATTCCTGCCTTTAGAAAGAAATTTCTTCCTTTCTTTCAAACAATTCACTAGATGTTGCATTTCTTTCTATCCTCAGATCCCCCCGCCCGTCTGCCCGTCCGCCCCCCAGGAATAGATACTTCTGTGGGAAGTCAAGATGGGTCAGGGGAATTGGTAACAGGAGCAAGGAGCTGTTTTGGCCCTTAATAGCTTCAGGTTATCACTGAAACCACTGCACCTGAGTAGAGGGAGACGGTGGGCTCTCCCACACTGGAGGCATTCAAGACGAGGCTGGACAGCCACCTGTCAGGGATGCTCTGACTTGGATTCCTGCATTGAGCAGGAGGTTGGACTCGATGGCCTTGTAGGCCCCTTCCAGCCCTACTGTTCTATGATTCTATGATTCTATGAGATTATCATGATCATACCATGCAAGCACTGGTGCCTGCTTCGGCACCTTGAAAATCTCAGTTTACTTTCTTTTCTTTTCAAACTAAGGTTCTGTGGATGTGCAAATGAATCAGAAAACATGGGGAAGGCAGCAGCTGGAGGCCCTCACTTTGCATAACAGCATAGACTCCAGCAAGATGCTGCTGAATAGGACTTCCAGCAGTAAGGGGGTAGAAAGTTAGTACTTTATTTGTTCATGTATTTATGGTTTCTATGCCACTTCATAAGATAAAATTCTCTGGGTAGCTTACAATAAACAAACATTAAAATAAATTTTACAAAATTTGTACAAAAATAGAACACAAAATCAAACGCAACATAATATACAACAAGAAACAAAGCTCCCAGCTTCCCCCAAATTAAGAAAATACAGATTTTAAAACTGAGAGGCCCAGATTACATGAGTTATTTAAAAGACCTGGGTGAATGGAAAGATCTTCACCTGGTGCTGAAAAGACCACAGGGATGGCACCAGGTGAACCTCTCTGGGAAAGGTGTTCCATAACTGGCATGCCACTACCCAAAAGGTTCCCTCCCTGGTAGTTACCCACCTCACCTCATTCTGTGGGGGCACTCTGAGAAAGGCCTCTGAAAAAAGATCTTAAGGTTTCGGTAGGTCCATATGGGAGAAGGCGGTCTCTTCTCCCTCCCATGACTTCAGCTATCGGGCAATATAGAAATGTAATAATAAATAAACTTAATTTGCATAATGTATTCAGCACGAGCAGAACTGATCTTTTGGAACACCTCTGTTGCCAAAGAGCACCAGCTACTTACATCATGTGCTGTTCCCCCTCACTATTACCTTGGCTCAAAAGTTTCCATTTTGTCTGAAAAGATTGGCTGGAGAGATACAGCAAGCTAGGACAACATGCGCTTGAAGTTGCCTGACAAAACCCTCTCTTGCAGGGGTAGGCAGCTTTTGTGGGGCCTGTGGGCACATTTGGCAGTTTGATAAACTGCCCTGGGCACCACCATAAAATGGCTGCCATGGGAGGCGTTGGTACTTACAAAGGACAACTAACCTGTCCAAAGGACTGAGTACAAGGCAGAGGTGAGGTCTGAGCCCCAATACACTAAACAGTTCCTTTGACCCTTCAGTTCAAAGTCCCTTTTTCTTGTTTCCCTTCTATTTTATGGTGGCTGGATGTGTTGCTGAGGAAAGCATTCGCCTGCAGCTGCCCACCATCTTCATTTTCTAAGAATATATCTGAACCCCACATCTGGACCAGAGGCATTCATGGGAAATGGGGAAGGCAGCAGCTGGAGGCCCTCACTTTGCTTTGAAGAGATCCCAGTTGCTGGTAAGAAAATGTATTATTATTTTGTTAAAGTAGGAGGGTAGGGCACCTGTGTGGGCACACAAAAGGTTCTGGGGGCGCACTGGTGCCCATGAGCATCATGTTGCCTACCTTTGCTTTACTAAAATGGAGAAGAGGGTTTTCTCACACTCTGTACATTGGCATGAGACTTCCTGAAATCACTGATGCTCAATCTTCCTCCATTCCTACTCCAATCAAAGAAACCATGTCTCATCTATCTATCTATCTATCTATCTATCTATCTATCTATCTATCTATCTATCTAACTATCTATCTATTTAACTATCAATTGGCTACAGAGAGCCCTGGGAGCTCGAGTGTCCTTACAAGAAGTACTTTACTCCACCTCAAATCAAGACTCTCCTCCTTTGCTAAGCACAAGGCAATCATCTTTCATTTGTGAACCTGGAAATTGCCATTCCAGGACCACACTTAATTATAAGTGTGCATGTTAATCTTCAAAGCCCTTCATAGACAGTGGACTAAATACCTTTAAGACTGCCACTGCCCACATTCCTTGCCTGCCCCCTCCATTCAGTTCTGCATCAGCAGCCATGCTCCAAAATCCACCATTGTGTAAATTCAAGATAGCATCAACAAGGAGCTGAGTTTTTCCATGGTAGCCCTGAAATTGCCTGTTGTAAGAGATTCCCCAAAGTATGTTCCTGATGGCCTTTAGAAGGAGCTGCAAGACCTACAGATTTAGGAGAGCATTTGGAAGCAAAGGCCAGATGATATGTGTATTTAGTGTTGCTGTTTTACGATACCTTTAGTGAGTGAATTTTTTTGTAATATATTGATGCTGTGTTGAACATTCACACAAGAATATTTTCAACATAAACCTAGGACTTGTGAGGTGGAGACAAAATACACACACACACACACACACACATTTTTTTATGCCTATTTGAGAACTGTTCACTGAAGTGTTCATACTTTTTGTAAAATTGCATCATTTCTTCCTGGCAATGTGACTGTCACGTTCCTTTGTCCTCTCCCTTCGCATTCCACACACTCTAGGATACCAGGCTTCAGGCTCACTACTTTATTAGTTAACAACCAGGTTCTTTACAAATGCAAATTCTAGGGAACTCCCAGGCTACAAAGGGAACAGCTACTCCACAATTACGAATACCGATAGAGGAGCAGAAGTAGAACTTCTCTAAGTTGCTGGCAGTTTGAACAAGAACTAGCTTAGGGCGGGATGCCCCTCCCTTACAGTTGCTCCCTCCTATGTAGGCCATCACACCTAGCCAACCTAGTGGAGCGACTGAGCTCCACCTCTAACTTTTCCTGCTTCGCTCTGCAACAGACTCTAGCATCCCTCAAGTCACGCCCCTCACGCTCCTCCTCCCCAAGACCTGGGTTTTCATGGAGGAGGAACGGGGAGCCCCTTCAGGTCAAGCCACCTGTGTGCCAAGGTCTTCAGAAGAATGCCTTGCCATATCTGAGCTCACTAGGAAGGGAGCTTCCCCTGGTTCTGGCTGTTCCCATTCTGAGTCTGAGCTGCTATCTCCACACGCTCAGATTCATTCCTGACATTGACAATGTCACAAGACCAGTTCAGAGTGAGGGCAATGCTTCCTGCCTTTACAGTGGCAAGCATTTTTTATCCTGTTCACAGATCTTCTCCCAAAAAATATTAAAGAAAGGGGAGCAGCTTGTTCAGAGCAGACAAACACGTTGACTGGAAGTGCCCCCCTTTTAGCTGAACATTAGTTGCTATTGTTTCTTATCTGCATGGTTGAAATTTTAATTATTTTTGTAAGCTGGCTCAATCACAGGCTGAGTCAGGATATTAATGGTTTACATCAATCAATCAATATCCGTGATGAAGAACGTGGATTTTGTTTTTAATGCAAAATATAAAATGCCAATGGGGCATTTCTGTTCCTGTGGCACCCTTCTCCCCGCTCCCGCCCCCAATCCCGCACAACTCCTTCCAAGGCTTCTGCATTTGCCAGTTCAGTTGTGCAGCCAGTAGGTCTGCATAACTTCAGCAGTACATTAGGCCGTATTTTTCAGGGCTTTTCTAATACACTGGCCTGGTTTGCACATCACATTAAGGGATGTTTTAGCAGTGGAGGCTGGTGGCTCTGATGTCAGTGGGGCTGTGAATCCAGTCTGGGTTTCAATCAGAACCAGTCAGAAGTCTAAAGGGCCTATCCAAGGTGCTGAACCCAATCCCCAAAATAGGTTCAGCACCTTTGATCGCCCCTTTAGAGTTCTGAGTGAAACCAAAAGCGTATTCTCAGTTCCACAGACATCGGAGCTACCAGCCTCCACTGTGATTTAGTACTAGGTGCCTGAGCTGGAATGAGCCCAAGCAAAGGCTCAAGCTGGAACAAGCTTGAGCAAAGCCTCAGGCTTGCCCACACAGGAAGAAGACTGTTGCCAAGTTTGGCTTCACTTTATATGAAAGCTGGCTTGTCATTACATTTGAACTAGAGATTATGGCTAGTTAAACCAGCAAAACAATCCAGAGTTTGAAGTTGGTTTGCTTTGAAACCAACCAGAGTTTGTGTAATCCATAATCTCTGGTTCAAAAATAACGACAAGCCAGTTTATCTAAAAAGTGAAACTAAACATGGCAGGAGTCCTCCTCCCAGCCACGCGGCTAGGTTTGATTTTTAATCATACAAAGAATACATGTCAAGACAGAAGTAATGATAATGTAATTATAAGAAAAACAAGAACAGCAATGATAACGATGACTGAGATTAAATTTGAATGAGCGAAATCCCTGGCTCATGCAATTCACATTTTTAGCCATTATGCCAGGTGATGGGACCTAGCTCAGTGATAAAGCACATGCTTTGCAAGCAAAAGGTCTAGATTCAATCCATGGCATCTCCAGTTAAAAGGTAGCCAGCGATAGGAAAGATCTCTGACTGACAGAGCTGCTGTCTGTCAGAGTAGATAATACTGGGCTTAATGGACAATCTTGTATAAGGAAGCTTCCTATGTTCCTACACCAGCTCTGAGAATATTGCACCCAGTACCTGAAGCTATGCATTCATCACCACATGGGCTTTCACAAGACTTAGGCTTGTGCGGTCAGCAAATGTCAAGCTAGAACAGTCTCCCCGTACCTTGTCCCTTCTAGATATTTTAGACTACAATTCCCATAATACCTGACCTTTGGCCATGCTAGCTGGGGCTGATAGGGGATGTAATTCAAAACCCCATGTTGAGGAAGCCTGAGCTAGACTAAGACAGCCACTTCTAAACATTAAACCTGGAGAGTAAATGAATCCCTCTCTTCCTCCATCAATTTGTGCATTCTGTGCTCAGAAATCAAGTGTTGCATTGTTGCCCTAGGAGTTATTAAGACAGCAGAAGTTGAAAGATTAGATTTATTGTGGCAGATAGTGGATTATGAAGAATAATTCATCAAATGTCAGAACAAACAGACCACAATTTATAGAAGCCGGGCTGAGCCTGTGAAATCTGATTGGACTTCTTCTTGACTAATGAATGCCAAGCTTAATTGATGAGACCCTAACTTGGCTGTCAAGAGTGCATCTTTATTAAGTATTTTTAATAATAATAATAATAATATCTTAACATGTGTGCGATATGTGTGCCTTTCACCCCAGACTGAGACACTGTACAAAATCTCTCCCTTCCCCTTAATGCAGATAGACCATGCCCTTATGATGACTGGATGACTTCTTAGGTGGGGGCAGGGAGAAATATCTTATACTAAACAACAGCACGAGGCTCTTATTTGTTATAGGCTTTTAACACATGCCAATTTGCATAAACATTTATGTAATGACATAACCATGACTTGACTTTTGCACATTATAGTCGGCGAGCCATATTGTGACTTCTCTGACAGATGTTTGAGTCCTTTTCACAGATGCTGAGCCATCTTTGAATCACTTGCCCAGGATGTTATCTCATTCAGCTGTGATGTGTGTGAAATGAATACCACAACCATATGGGTGGGTCACTTGAATAGGTTTTTTTCTGTCTGATTAGAAGGCCAGTTGTGAGGGAAAGACCACCAGCAGCCTTCTCCAACCTGGTGCCCTCCAGATGTTCTGGGCTTCAACTTCCATCTGCCCTGGCCAGCTGGCCAGCAGTCATAAATGCTGGGACTAGTAGTTAGAAATGTGGAGAGCTGGTAAAAAATTGGAAAGCAGGGGGAGATTTTTTAAAACCCAATTATTCCCAGGGATTTGGGGAAAATTTGGAGGAAATTTTTTTTCCTGAATTTTTCCATTTCCACCCCCCCGCCGCATTTTTTTCTGGTTTTATTTCCAGGCTTTCACATCTCTATTTGTAGTCCAAAAGATTTGGAAGGCATCAGGTTGAGAAAGGCTGATCTACACAACCAGCCCTACCCTCAAAATCTTAGTACCCACTGGACTATCTACTCACATATGAATATGCCCAGCAGCTGAGACCTTGGCTATGGAACTCTCTCCCAAGGAAGAACTCCCTGATACCTTCACCAAAGTTCTTTAGGCACTAGGCAAAGTCTGCCCTGTTAATCCTGGTGGTTTACTAGGTTTAGTTAGGTGGTTTAGTTAACCTAACTAAAGTCTTGGAAGTTAATCCTGGTGGTTTGCTTTACTTTATTGTGGTGGTTGGTTTGTCTCGCTAAGCTTGTCTGCCTGGTTTGGTCAATTATTTTTGTCAAAGGGAATGCTTTTGTTATGTTTGCCATTTTCTCTTATGGTGGCTGATGGAATTTTGTTAAGCTGCCCTTTGGCCAAAATTGGCATGCCAACATTTCAAAGCTGAAATAATAAAAGAGGATGTCTGTCCATCTGTCAGCGCCATAGCACCAAGTCCACGAAACCTAGACATCTGAAACTTGGTATGCACACTAAGGGGACCCGTAAGGGTGTGCACCTTGCGGTTATTTTGTTTTTAAAATGCATTAATATAAATGTAATTCTGTGTTGGAAGCCTGCAGTACTATCTTCAGTCACTAGGTGGCAACTTTCCTAACCAGCACATAGCTTTGCAGTCCATATAGTTTGAAGCCAGGGGATATTAGTGAGCCAAGGGACACAGTTATATGCCAGCTCCCTCCCCACTGTGTGGGGCAGCACTCTCAGGAGAACAGGGTGGGCAGGGCCCTCCCCCAGAGGCTATAATCATGGACGATGGCAGAGACCATTCCTAGGAGTACCTGCAGGCATGGCTTCATTCAAAAGGGGAAGGTACAATGTGCCTAACTCTGGCAGCTATGTAAGTTTGCTTGAAGGCTTAGCTGTATCAAACGAAGAACTATTCCAGCTCGTGTGAAGCCGGGTCCATTCGCTAGTAAATAAATAAATCGTACAAACATGAGTGCTGCATGAGATAATATCACCAGAAGAAATGGCACCCCAAAATATTCTACAGTGACGCTTTGAAAACGCTTTTTATTCCATCCCAATTTACTCCTGCTTATCGTTCTGTGTTCACGCAAACACACAAAAGGCCAGAGGCTTAATAAAGGCAAAACTGGCAATAAAAATAAGTAATCCTGGACTGATAACAATACCCTATTATGATGATACCACCAGGAAACAGGCAGGAGATCGAAGTAGCATCAGTACCTAGCCAGAATTTATATACAGTAGCCTTCCCCAATCTGGTGCCCTCAGAGTGTGTTGGACTACAACCCCCATTATCCCCCAGCTAGCATGGCCAATGGGGAGTTGTAATCCAACACATTTGGAGGCTACCAGATTGGGGAAGGCTAATATTTATTTATTTATTATTTATTTATTTATTTAATATTTATTTATTTATGTATAATATTTCTTGGCTGCCTTTCAGGCAGAAGCCCTCCCAAGGTGGCTTACAGCAATAAAATACATAAAAACATAAAAACAATAAAAACAACAATAAAAGCCAACAATAAAACCAGCAATAATGTTAATAGCAGTAACAGCAACAGTAGCAGTCATATCAAGAGAAGGCCAAGGTAAAATAATGTTTTTAGGCCTTCTTAAAAGTCTGCAATGATGGAGCATGGCTGTCAAGGGCTTCTTGGTGGCCTCTTTCAGTCTAATCCAGTAGCCAAGTCCAGACATAGACAAAGGGATTCTTTTCAAAGCTTTATTCCTCTTTTACAACTTAACAATTCTACTGTTAGCAACTAGCTATGAGCAGCAGAGTACCTATGCCCTGAGTTGGAACAGTTGGTCCCCATTTGAAGGAGAATCACTGGCAGACCCTGAACCTATGGGCTAGGAAGAGTCCCTCCCCTTTTCCCTTGGATCCTCTGGGCGCAACCGCTGTTTACACGCCAAGCGGGCACTACGCCTCCTTTCCGTGCCCTCCATTTGGTGCCGCTCCCTGCGTCAGCATCACGTGTCCAGCAAGTCTTCTTCCCGCGCTCTCTCACTCCCGGGACTGCTATCTATGTCAGGAATGCCAGTGGGAGGAATCTCTGCCAGCTGTTGGCCCTGGGAAGGATGAGCGCGCTCCTCTCCCAGGAGCGGCTGCTCCACCTCAGAATCAGAACTACTCTGGGATTCTATGGGCTCAGTGTCCACCCTGACAATGGCGAACCGACAATGGCAGCTGGTTCCAAAGGTGTGGGGCCACTGCAGAGAAGGCCCTCTCACGTGTGATCACCCACCTGACTGCTCTCATTGGTGGGCAAATGATAAGGGCCTCTCTTTCTGATCTTAAAGTGCAGGTAGGCTCATATGGGTGAAAATGGTCTTTCAAGTAACTTGGTCCCAATAAATATACAGCATGTATACTACAATTTTTTTAGTATGCTCTAAAACAGGGGTTCAAAACATGCAGCCTGCAGGCAGCCCTCAGCCTGTTCTGCTATGGCCACAAAGCCAGTGGCACCTCACCCACTTTTTCCACCACAGTCCAGCTGATCCTTCCAGCAGGGAAAAGCTCTTATCTAGCTTTTCCCTGCCAAGGAGAGAGGGCACAGCCTGGGGAGGAAGCTGTTGAATGATTCAGTCCTACTTACTGCTGAGGCTTGCCCTGCTTACTTGTGAGTAGACACACTGCTTATGCTCATGCTTACTTCTGAGTATATATGCAGGGGCTTGGTATTTGGGATGCTATTTCAAAGTACCTCTGCTTCATCACCCTGAAGCCCAGATATGTGACTGTGAAAGCAATACAGAGCTGCACAGCAACTTGACAGGAAGTCAAGAAGGGTGTATATATTCCCTTCCCCAGTGTGATATATATAAAAGGCCTGGTGACTTGTGATGTCACCAATGCTTTTCTGACTCTGCTTTTGCCAAAACAGAGACATCCTTGGATCCGATACGATTTTATTCTTATGCCAAGCCGCTTTCCTCCTAATTTGGTCTTCTGTCTCAAGCTGTCTCCCACCTAGACTGAGCAATGCTCATTAAATCCACTGTCCTCTCCCTCTCTCTCTTTGGAGAAATATTATCTCGTGCACATCTTCTGCTAGCTTGCCTGTCAGGATGGAGCTGTGTCTGTCAATCTCAGAGATGGATTGGAATTGTGGCTCTTTCAGAAGGTGGAGGTTTCTCAGCGGCAGCAATTAAAATAAATGTGCTTGGAGGAGGAGGAGATGAAGAAAACCTCTCCCTATTCTGATTGAGATTCTGGCCTTGATTTCCTGACAGTCAGTGGGAAATGGGACATGCTTTCATTGTTTCCCTCTGGCAATGGCCTCTCTTATACTACAGACAGAAGGAACATAACCCACGCCCCTTTCCAGCACTCTTTTGTACTCTCTAGAAAACAAGAAGTTGAGAATAGCTATGGGTTTTGCGACAGACTTTTTGCACAACTATCTCTCTGTCATTGCCCATTTACATTCTAGGTTGTTCTGAGTCACAAAATATGCTCCGCACACGCACAAAACATGTGTGCTTTGCATGGAGTTTGGTCCCCGACATTTCCATTAAAATGGATCAGGTAACAGATGATCTACCTGAGACCCGAGAGAGCCACCACCAGCCACTGCAAACAATACCGGGCTAGATGGACATATGATCTAAGACAGCCTTCCCCAACCTGCTGTCTTTAATGTATGGACTACAACCCCATCATCCCCAGCCAGCACAACACATCTGGAGGGCACCAAGTTGGGGAAGGCTGGTCTAAGAATGTAATCCAGCCATGCTGGATCAGACCAAAGCCCTATCTAGTCCAGCATTCTGTTCCTACAGAGGACAACCATCTGCCTATGAGAAGCCCACGAGCAGGATGTGAGCACAATAGCACCCTTGCACCCTAGCAACAGATGCAGCACATGAGACAGCTGCTCATCTGTTTTAGCTATCAGCCAACTGAAAAGGGTGAGGTATCAGAACAATCAATAGTCATGTATGCCAGCAACGCATGAAATCCTTGGATTTATAGCACAGTGTGCAAATTGCTGAGCAGTGCAGAAGGTTATTATGATTTACTAGTGCAAATTCCACGTCGCCATGGGGGCTACTATTCTGAGAATGACTGGATGAAAATGTGTTTGCCCATTTCCCTTGCGACTGGAACAACTTTACATTTTTAAAATAAACATACTACAAATAAATCGGTAAAGGTGAAAACAAAACAAAAAAGATGTTCTTTTTAAAAAGATCATTTGCCATTTCTTGAAGTTTGAGGTTGAAAACATGTGATGAAACATTTTTCTCTCTCTTCTCCCTCTGGTGTTCTTTCAGCTCTTTCTCCTCAGCTTCTCTTCCTCCTCCTCAATCACCAACTGACTTTGCTTTAGCCCCCTTACCAACATTCTATGCCTGTAGTTTCATTGGCCCAGCACTCTAAGAGCTCAGAGGAGTAAGCATTACTACACAGGTATACACACAGTGTGTCACATTACCTGCACAATGTGGGGCATATACATTAACCTCTCCTTTGCCTCACGCCTCTCCCTTCTCAAGCTGCCCAGAGCTCAAGCTTTCAACTTTTTTGAAGTTCCAAAATTTTCTGCATGTCCACACTGCTCAAGCTTCAGTTTAAAACAAAAACAAGCAAGATTGGTCTGGTAGACCTCTAATAATAAGCCTTACACTACAGTATTCTTGTATAAGATAACAATGCATTGCACCATCCTGTATGCTGTTCTTGCGATACGTATTTGAGTTCTTGGTTGGTCTGATTTACAAAAGCATGTATAAATCACCTTATGTCTCATGACTGGATTACAAAAACATAATCTCTTGCATCTAAATATATGAACTACGGCAATTAAAAGACATTATGCTTTGAACTGATGAGACCTGATATGAAAGACCAGTCCTACCGTGTTTGAACTGTGATGCCCATGCACATTACCACTTGCTTTTACAACCAAGTGACAAAGATGCCTGTGTGAACTCTCTCTCTCTGATATAACAGGAGCAAGAACCTTTTTCCTATAAAAGACTGTTGACTCCCAGGAAAAGTCCACCAGAGGCTGCAGACAATGGTAGACAGAGACAGAACCAAAAGTGGGTGGAATTTGCAGCATTGCAAGATTCCATAGCACTTTGTCTGGGCCATATCATTTCTCTCTCTCTCTCTCTCTCTCTCCTCACATTCCCCATCTCTAATTTCCTAATTTACAGAGGATAGTCCTCTATTCAAAGAGATCTCTATTTGTAGGTATCCTCTATTTGCCCAATCCAAGTATGGTTTAAAGTCGAAGAACCATCAGAAGGGAAAGCAGGAACCTTCAAGTTGCCCATCAAGTTAGCACCTGAACAAGCACATAGGTCACCAAGTCAGTCTTCCTCACTATGGTCCAGTGTATTGCATTTATATTTAAATTTATTTAAATTTATTTATTTTATATATTTACGACTTTTATATACTGCTCCACATCTAAACAGGTTCTGGAGCAGTGAACAATAAAAGATAAAAGATAAAAAGATAACACAATAAAACACCATATTTAAAAATAAAATATAAAACAGAATACCAGCAAAAACCATGGCTTGTCAGTCAAGGAAGGCTTCCTGAAATAAAGATGTGTTCAGGAGGTGCCAAAAACAACACAATGTTGGTGCTTGCCTGACCTCCACAGGCAGGCAGTTCCATACAAAGGGAGCCACCACACTGAAGGCTCTTCTCCAGGTGGACTTCAGTTAGGACATAGGTCCATGCCAAACCACCAGGAGCATGCCATCTGATGACCTCAGGGACTGGGCAGGTTGATAAGGGAAAAGGTGCTCTCTCAGGTATCCTGGTCCCAAGTTGTTTAGTCTTTTTTTCTAAATTGGCATTTATACATATAAATTAACATACGCAACTGTTATCCAAATTGGTTCCCAATTTTGTCCTCTTTTTGGGCGATACATCAGTGGCCACCCTACCTCTGCAACATCCCACCTGAAATAGGCCCTAAGACACATGAAATTTGGCTGAGAGCTGCATGCTTCTTGAAGGTTCCCCATCCCAGCCTTATACTCCTCATGTTTTCTTTTACTTTCAAAGTTTCTAGTTTAATTAGCTGTGGAATGTTAGTGTACAGGGGAAAGACTGACAATTAAGAGGGAAATGAGGTTTATAAAAAAAACCATGTTCAATGATATGCAAATTACATTCATTACATAATGCTAGGATATTTATTTTGTTTCTTCTTTCTTTCTGACATTCCTGCCCTGCCTTTATATATAAAATATAACCAAGGCAACTTACAAACAATAAAATGACCACCACAGGCAGCAAGATAACAGTAAAAATGATCTAAAACTATTTTGTTCAGTCGTTCAGTCATGTCCGACTCTTCGTGACCCCATGGACCATAGCACGCCAGGCCTACCTGTCCTGCACTCTCTCCCGGAGCGTGCTCAAGTCCATATTCATTGCATCAGTGATGCTATCTAGCCATCTCATCCTCTGCCGGCCCCTTCTCCTTTTGCCTTCAGTCTTTCCCAGCATCAGGGTCTTTTCCAGGGAGTTTTCTCTTCGCATTAGGTGGCCAAAATATTGGAGCTTCAGCTTCAGTATCTGTCCTTCCAATGAGCACTCAGGGTTGATTTCCTTTAGGATTGACTAATTTGACCTCCTTGCAGTCCAGGGGACTCGTAAGAGTCTTCTCCAGCACCACAGTTCGAAAGCATCAATTCTTCGGCACCCAGCCTTCCTTATAGTCCAGCTCTCACAGCCATACGTTACTACTGGGAAAACCATAGCTTTGATTAGACAGACCTTTGTCAGCAAGGTGATGTCTCTGCTTCTTACTATGCTGTCTAGGTTTGCCATAGCTTTCCTCCCAAGGAGCAAGCGTCTTTTAATTTCATGGCTACAGTCACCGTCTGTGGTGATCTTGGAGCCCAAGAAAATAATATTTGTCACTGCTTCCATTTCTTCCCCTTCCATATGCCAGGAAGTGATAGGGCCAGATGCCATGATCTTCATTATTTTTAATGCTGAGTTTCAAACCAACTTTTACACTCTCCTCTTTCACCCTCAACAAGAGGCTCTTTAGATCGTCTTCACTTTCTGCCATTAGGGTGGTATCATCTGCCTATCTGAGGTTGTTGATAATTCTCCCGGCAATCTTAATTCCGACCTGTGATTCATCCAACCCGGCGTTTCTCATGATGTACTCTGCATATAAGTTAAATAAGCAGGGTGACAATATGCAGCCTTGTCGTACTCCTTTCCCAATTTTGAACCAATCGGTTGTTCCATGTCTGGTTCTTACTGTTGCTTCTTGACCCTCATACAGGTTTCTCAGGAGACAGGTAAGGTGGTCTGGTACCCCCATCTCTTTCAGAATTTGCCACAGTTTGTTGTGATCCACACAATCAAAGGCTGTAGCGTAGTCAATGAAGCAGAAATAGACGTTTTTCTGGAATTCTCTTGCTTTCTCCATGATCCAGCGAATGTTGGCGATTTGATCTCTAGTTCCTCTGCCTCTTCGAAACCCAGCTTGTACTTCCGGTAGTTCTCGGTTCACATACTGCTGAAGCCTAGCTTGTAGGATTTTGAGCATCACCTTGCTGGCATGTGCAATGAGCGCAGCTGTACGGTAGTTTGAACACTCTTTGGCGTTGCCCTTCTTTGGAATTGGAATGTAAACTGACCTTTTCCAATCTTGTGGCCACTGTTGAGTGTTCCAAATGTGTTGGCATATTGAGTGCAGCACTTTAACAGCATCATCTTTTAGGATTTTAAATAGCTCAGCTGGAATACTGTCATCTCCACTAGCTTTGTTGTTAGCAATGCTTCCTAAGGCCCACTTGACTTCACTCTCGAGGATGTCCGGCTCAAGTTCAGTGACCACACTATCATGGCTATCAGGGACATTAAGATCTTTCCTGTATAGTTCTTCTGTGTATTCTTTCCACCTCTTCTTAATCTCATCTGCTTCTGTTAGGTCCCTGCCTTCTTTGTCCTTTATCATGCCCGTCTTTGCACAAAACGTTCCCTTGAGATCTCCGATTTTCTGGAAGAGATCTCTAGTCTTTCCCATTCTGTTGTTTTCCTTGATTTCTTTGCATTGTTCATTTAAGAAGGCCTTCTTGTCTCTCCTTGCTATTCTCTGGAACTCTGCATTCAGTTGGATATATCTTCCCCTTTCTCCCTTGCTTTTCGCTTCCCTTCTTTCCTCAGCTACTTGTAAAGCCTCATCAGACAGCCACTTGGCTTTCTTGCATTTTTTTTTCTTGGGGATGGATTGAGTTGCTGCCTCCTGAACAATGTTACGGGCCTCCGTCCATAGTTCCTCAGGCACTCTGTCTATCAGGTCTAATCCCTGAAATCTATTCCTCACCTCCACTGTATATTCATAAGGGATATGATTGAGGTCATACCTGAATGGTTTGGTGGTTTTCCCTACGTTCTTCAATTTAAGCCGAAATTTTGCAACAAGAAGCTCATGATCTGAGCCACAGTCAGCTCCAGGTCTTGTTTTGACTGACTGTATAGAGCTTCTCCATCTTTGGCTGCAAAGGACATAATCAATCTGATTTCGATATTGACCATCTGGTGATGTCCATGTGTAGAGTCACCTCTTGTGCTGTTGGAAAAGAGCGTTTGCTATGATCAGCGTGTTCTCTTGGCAAAACTCTATTAGCCTTTGTCCTGCTTCATTTTGTACACCAAGGCCATGCTTGCCTGTTATCCCGGTGATTTCTTGACTTCCTACTTTAGCATTCCAATCCCCTATGATGAAGAGGGCATCTTTTTTTGGTGTTAGTTCTAGAAGGTGTTGTAGGTCTTCATAGAACCGATCAACCTCAGCTTCTTTGGCCTCAGTGGTTGGGGCATAGACTTGAATTACTGTGATATTGAATGGTTTGCCTTGAATTCGTACTGAGATCATTCTATCGTTTTTGAGATTGTACCCCAGTACTGCTTTTCCCACCCTTTTACTGACTATGAGTGCTACTCCATTTCTTCTAAGGGATTCTTGCCCACAGTAGTAGATATGATGATCACCTGAATTAAATTCGCCCATGCCTGTCCATTTTAGTTCACAGATTCCCAAGATGTCAATGTTCCATCTTGCCATCTCATGTTTGACCACCTACAGCTTACCTTGATTCATTGATCTTACATTCCAGGTTCCTAAACAATATTGTTCTTTACAGCATCGGATTTTCTTTTCACCACCAGACACATCCACAGCTGAGTGTCCTTTCGGCTTGGTCCAGCCACTTCACTCTTTCTGGCACTACTTGGAAATTCCCTCTGCTCTTCCCCAGTAGTATATTGGACACTTTCTGACCTGAGGGGCTCATCTTCTGGCATCATATCTTTTAGCCTTGTGGTATGTTCCATGGGGTTTTCTCGGCAGGAATACTGGAGTGGGTTGCCATTTCCTTCTCCAGTGGACCACATTTTGTCAGAACTCTCTGCCATGACCTGTCCGTCTTGGGTGGCCCTGCACGGCATAGCTTATGGCTTCACTGAGTTATGCAAGCCCCTTCGCCACAACAAAGCAGTGATCCATGAAGGGGAAAAAATTATTTACAACAAAGTAAACGCAACACTAGTGGTAAAACGCTTAGGAAAAGTACTATGCTGGGAAGCTTTTCTGAAATAAAGCCAACTCTGCTGCTTGTCTATAAGCGAGCAGCAATGGGACCAGGTATTCAGGAAGGCTATTCCAGATATGAAAACCTCAAAGATGCTCTTCTCTAGCCCCCACCCACCATACCTGTAATGGTCAGTGGTATTTTCTGGTTCTTTAAATAAATCTGTAAGCTGCCTTATTAGATCCATTGGGCCAAAAAAAGGGATAGAAGTCTTTTAATTTAAAAAAAAAAACCTAGAAGTTAATATTAAAATGGATGACAAGACAGTATTATTGTAACTTCTCTGTAACAAATTTTATTTTAAAATCTATACACATAATGATTCCATTCCATGATGGATGATAGGAGATACATCCATCAGGGCTAGTGGTGTTAATTCATCCTATTTAGCTGTATGCCAATAGATTACATAAAATGTGTTTACTTTTTTCAATAACTGTTTACTGAAACTGTTGCTTTCAGGTCAAATCCAGAGTTTCCGTAAGTGGAACTCTGCTCAGGGGACACTCCCACTGCAGGAAGGGAGGGGAGGTGATTTTCACTGATCTTTCCTTGCCCCTGTGCCCCCTGAAAAGCTGCTCTGGAGGGTTGGGGGACCCTCTAGAACAGTGTGGGGGACTGCAGGGGGAATTGATAAGAATTGCCTTTCCCACCCTTTCCCTAGCAGGAGCCTCTGCTGGGTCTCAGTCCACTCCGTGAACAGAAGGAACCTTTCTGTTCATGGAAGGGACACTCTGAAGCCAACCCATAATTCTGTACAACGATACCAAGTTAACACATTTTTTTCCTCTTCCAATGTTATCATTACAAAAAAGACAAGGCAAATGAAAGCAGCTCCTTTGATAGTGACCCCTTTTCATATTAGCCCAGCAAGTTAATTATTCCCCCACCTGTGTACTGTGGGAAAACTGCCAGTGGCCCATGAGAAATCAAACCAAATTTGAAACCTGAAATCTCCCATGAGCCCAAGGAACTCACCCATACAGGAGGCTGCCTGCTGCAACCAAAAGCCCATGTGATATAGTGGTTAGAATCTTGTACGGAGACCAGGGAGACCCAGTTCAAATCTCCACCTAGCCACAAGTCTGCCTTTCCTGGCCTAACCAGTTTTGCAGGGTTGTTGCAAAGATAAAATGGGGGAAGCACCATGGATGCTACCCTGAGCTCCTTGGAGGAAGCGTGGGATAATAATGGAATTGCTGTTGTTGTTGTTCAGTCGTTAAGTCGTGTCCGACTCTTTGTGCTCAAGTCCATATTCCTTGCATCGGTGATGCTATCTAGCCATCTCATCCTCTGCCATCCTCTTCTCCTTTTGCCTTCAATCTTTCCCAGCATCAGGGTCTTTTCCAGTGAGTTTTTCTCTTTGAATTAGGTGGCCAAAATATAATAATGGAATAATGAATGAAAAAAATCTCCATGATATCCTCCAGATTCCATTTAGTCTCTCCTGGGGGTGGGCGAGTCTGCTGCCCCTCTGGGATTGCGGGATCACTCAGTCATTCAAAGACTCCAGAGGCAACAGAATTTCCCTCCCTCAGAGGAAGGCAGCCAATCATGAAGCCAGGAGGCATACTCAAAGCAGCAATGCATGCAGCAACATGGGGTGGGGTACAGCTCCTCTGTGGTTATTTCCAACTCTTTCACACTCTAAAAGTGAACCATTTGGGGTTGTAAGAATGAAGAATGCCTCTGAACATAATTCAGAAAAACAAGTGGGGAGTCTAAATGTACATCAAAACAAAAGCTACTGCTGTCCTGGAAAGCACACCCACCACAGTACTGTATACATTGGGGTGGGCAACTTCTTCAACTCTGAGAGCCACAAGCGATGCCAGGTTCAGGGGCCACACACACATACACACAGGATGGGTTTGCAGGGGGAAGGAGAAGCTAAAATCTCTTCCTTCCTCTCCCCACCCCCGCGATCCCCAGCTATTTCCCCCAACACTATTAACAGCAGAGAAAGTGCAATCCTGGATGCATCAGACTGACACTGCTGGGGAAAAGAACATGCAGGAGCAACTTCCGGCACATGCCCCCTTCCCCAGCTCAATCGGGCACCACACAGCCTGCCAAAGAGCAGGGGGGAGAGGCAGCAGTGGGCCACACAGGCAACTTCCGAGGGCCGCATGCAGCCTGTGGTCCATGGGTTGTTTAATCATACATCAAATCTTCTCTTGAGAATCATGCTCAGGAGGGACTTGTTCTGCCAGCTTGAAGCAGAAGGAGCTGTGCAGCTCGCCAATTAGCTGGGAGCCTGTGACACCACACAGCAGCCTCCACAGAACAGTTTTGCTACTTTAAAAAATGAAAGGGAGGGTGGGGCAGGAGCACAGTGGCTGAGGACATCCTCTCATCCAGAAGGTTTCAGGTTCAATCCTCTGCACCTCCAAGTAGGCTTGGGAAATACTCCTTCTGAAACACTGGAGTGCTGCTGCCAGTCACTGTTAAGCAGGGGTGGGAAACGTCAGGGAGCCTGGGAGACACTTTCCAACCCAGACCCCCGAACTCCCATGGGCCACATCCCTGCCGCCACTACTGAATTCGGCAGTGGCAAACTCCCCCGACCATTTGCCACTGAAATTTAGCAGCAAACCACTATGGAAGCTTTCAAAGGATACATTTTGCTTGTTTTCAAGCTACATTTGTCCCTTGAAAGCCTCTGTAGCAGTTTACTGCTGAAATTTCAAGGCAAACCACCAGAGTTTTTTTCTGGCGGCACAGCCACACCTGAGGATGGGGGGGCCGCATGCGGCCCATGAGCCACATGTTACCCACCCCTGGTGTAGACAGTACTGAGCTAAATGAACCAATGGTCTGACTCAGAATAAAGGCAACTTCCTATATTCACATGTTTAAATGTATAATTGTACAAATTATTTTAATCGTCACCATCATCAGCATCCAAACATGCTTTAAACAAACTAGCAAACACAAAGCAGTCGGCTCACCAGAAGCATGGAGCTGGCAAGAAATCGGCATTAGTTACGAAGTCAGGTACATGTGTCATTTGAACAACAAAGGCAGATGGAAGCTGGGGTAACCCAGCACGGATCAAATAACCATGCTGGCTACTGTTTTTGTCTATATGCACCTAAAGTATACCTCAGATATCAGACCTTTTTAGAAACAGTAAGGAGCATATCTTGAATTGAATTGCATAAGTAAGCACCTTTCTGTAAAATCAGTTTATTGCACAAAGCATGCACATTTTGTTTCTCCGTTTGTTGCATACATCCCTCAAAGTCTTGCCACAAGGTTGCACTTTTGCTGCATGGATTTTGCATTTTCCACTGAGTTGCTGAACCAAGGCATTTGCCATGTCAGCAGTGGAAGACACACACACACCGTTTCCCCAGGGTTCTTTTTCTCCCTTTGCTCTTTGTTTTCTCCTTTCTCAGTCCATTCACACTTCCTTCCCCACTTCTTCCTTCCCTTCCCCGCTCATCTCTTTCCTTCCTGAGCTGCCAGAGAGCTGGTACAGTGGTGCAACTCCGCTGATTTAATCTCCTTAAAGCAGTGTCTGCGTGCATATAAATCACGCTCCCAGCCCAGCCTGTAAAATGGGCTTGTTCACTAAACTCTATGAATAGGGAAGTAGGCACAGCTGGCCTATTCATAATCAACATAAAAATAGATTAGCACTTTACAGATTAAACATTATCATCTCAACAGTTAACATAAATCAACTGCACTTATGGGTCCAGCGCTGCCGCCACTCCACCGGGACATGATCTTCCAGGCAAAAGGAAAGGATCCCAGACTAATGGACGTTATCATATGTTTGTAGGGATGACTGGGGAGACTACAGCTTGTGCATGTTTTTTTTTCCCCCTCCACAGAGGCATATGAACTATACTAGGTCAGACTATTTGTCCATCTAGCTCAGTATTGCCTACTTTGACCAGCAGCGGCTCTCAAGGGTCCCTGGCAGAGGTCTTCCCATCACCTGCTCCCTGCTCCCTTTAACTGGAGATGGCAGGGATTGAACCTGGAGGTTTCTGTATGCAAAGCCTAAGCTCTGCCACTAAGCTATGGCCAGGCAACCTACCAGGATTCAGTGGAAGAGTGGAAGCTGCTCTCTGGACACAAGCTGGAAATAGAATCTCTATTTCTATTTCCAATGCACCAAAGTTATAGCAGCTTTTAAACCAAGCCAAACAAGGATCCCCCTTCATGGATCACTGCCTTGTTGTGGCGAAGGGGCTTGCGTAACTCAGTGAAGCCATAAGCTATGCCGTGCAGGGCCACCCAAGACGGACAGGTCATGGCAGAGAGTTCTGACAAAATGTGGTCCACTGGAGAAGGAAATGGCAACCCACTCCAGTATTCTTGCTAAGAAAACTCCATGGAACGTATCACAAGGCTAAAAGATATGACGCCGGAAGATGAGACCCTCAGGTCGGAAGGTGTCCAATATACTACTGGGGAAGAGCAGAGGGAATTTCCAAGTAGCGCCAGAAAGAGTGAAGTGGCTGGACCAAGCCGAAAGGACACTCAGCTGTGGATGTGTCTGGTGGTGAAAAGAAAATCCGATGCTGTAAAGAACAATATTGTTTAGGAACCTGGAATGTAAGGTCAATGAATCAAGGTAAGCTGGAGGTGGTCAAACATGAGATGGCAAGATGGAACATTGACATCTTGAGAATCAGCAAACTAAAATGGACAAGCATGGGCGAATTTAATTCAGGTGACCATTATATCTACTACTGTGGGCAAGAATCCCTTAGAAGAAATGGAGTAGCACTCATAGACAATAAAAGGGTGGGAAAAGCAGTACTGGCGTACAATCTCAAAAATGATAGAATGATCTCAGTACGAATCCAAGGCAAACCATTCAACATCACAGTAATTCAAGTCTATGCCCCAACCACTGAGGCTGAAGAAGCTGAGGTTGATCGGTTCTATGAAGACCTACAACACCTTCTAGAACTAACACCAAAAAAAGATGTCCTCTTCATCATAGGGGATTGGAATGCTAAAGTAGGAAGTCAAGAAATAACCAGGATAACAGGCAAGCATGGCCTTGGTGTACAAAATGAAGCAGGACAAAGGCTAATAGAGTTTTATCAAGAGAACACGCTGATCATAGCAAACACTCTTTTCCAACAGCACAAGAGGTGACTCTACACATGGACATCACCAGATGGTCAATATCAAAATCAGATGGATTATGTCCTTTGCAGCCAAAGATGGAGAAGCTCAATACAGTCAGTAAGAACACAACCTGGAGCTGACTGTGGCTCAGATCATGAGCTTCTTATTGCAAAATTTCGGCTTAAATTGAGGAACGTAGGGAAAACCACCAAACCATTCAGGTATGACCTAAATCATATCCCTTATGAATATACAGTGGAGGTGAGGAATAGATTTCAGGGATTAGACATGATAGACAGAGTGCCTGAGGAACTATGGACGGAGGCCCGTAACATTGTTCAGGAGGCAGCAACTCAATCCATCCCAAAGAAAAAGAAATGCAAGAAAGCCAAGTGGCTGTCTGATGAGGCTTTACAAGTAGCTGAGGAAAGAAGGGAAGCGAAAAGCAAGGGAGAAAGGGGAAGATATACCCAACTGAATGCAGAGTTCCAGAGAATAGCAAGGAGAGACAAGAAGGCCTTCTTAAATGAACAATGCAAAGAAATCAAGGAAAACAACAGAATGGGAAAGACTAGAGATCTTTTCAAGAAAATCAGAGATATCAAGGGAACGTTTTGTGCAAAGACGGGCATGATAAAGGACAAAAAGACAGGGACCTAACAGAAGCAGATGAGATTAAGAAGAGGTGGAAAGAATACACAGAAGAACTATACAGGAAAGTTCTTAATGTCCCTGATAGCCATGATAGTGCGGTCACTGTACTTGAGCCAGACATCCTAGAGAGTGAAGTCAAGTGGGCCTTAGGAAGCATTACTAACAACAAAGCTAGAGGAGATGACAGTATTCCAGCTGAGCTATTTAAAATCCTAAAAGATGATGCTGTTAAAGTGCTACACTCAATATGCCAACACATTTGGAACATTCAACAGTGGCCACAAGACTGGAAAAGGTCAGTTTACATTCCAATTCCAAAGAAGGGCAATGCCAAAGAGTGTTCAAACTACCGTACAGTTGCGCTCATTTCACATGCCAGCAAGGTTATGCTCAAAATCCTACAAGCTAGGCTTCAGCAGTATGTGAACCGAGAACTACCGGAAGTACAAGCTGGGTTTCGAAGAGGCAGAGGAACTAGAGATCAAATCGCCAACATTTGCTGGATCATGGAGAAAGCAAGAGAATTCCAGAAAAACGTCTATTTCTGCTTCATTGACTACCCTAAAGCCTTTGATTGTGTGGATCACAACAAACTGTGGCAAATTCTGAAAGAGATGCGGGTATCAGACTACCTTACCTGTCTCCTGAGAAACCTGTATGAGGGTCAAGAAGCAACAGTAAGAACCAGACATGGAACAACCGATTGGTTCAAAATTGGGAAAGGAGTACGGCAAGGCTGTATATTGTTGCCCTGGTTACTTAAGTTATATGCAGAGTACATAATGAGAAACTCTGGGCTGGATGAATCACAGGTCGGAATTAAGATTGCCGGGAGAATGATCAACAACCTCAGATAAGCAGACGATACCACCCTAATGGCAGAAAGTGAAGAGGATCTAAAGAGCCTCTTGTTGAGGGTGAAAGTGGAGAGTGCAAAATCTGGTTTGAAACTCAACATTAAAAAAACGAAGATCATGGCATCTGGCCCCATCACTTCCTGGCATATAGAAGGGGAAGAAATGGAAGCAGTGACAGATTTTACTTTCTTGGGCTCCAAGATCACCGCAGACGGTGACTGTAGCCATGAAATTAAAAGACACTTGCTCCTTGGGAGGAAAGCTATGGCAAACCTTGACAGCATAGTAAGAAGCAGAGATATCACCTTGCTGACAAAGGTCCATATAATCAAAGCTATGATTTTCCCAGTATGGCTGTGAGAGCTGGACTATACGGAAGGCTGAGCGCCGAAGAATTGATGCTTTCGAACTGTGGTGCTGGAGAAGACTCTTACAAGTCCCTTGGACTGCAAGGAGGTCAAATCAGTCAATCCTAAAGGAAATCAGCCCTGACTGCTCATTGGAAGGACAGATACTGAAGCTGAAGCTCCAATATTTTGGCCACCTAATGCGAAGAGAAAACTCCCTGGAAAAGACCCTGATGCTGGAAAAGACTAAAGGCAAAAGGAGAAGGGGATGGCAGAGGATGAAATGGCTAGATAGCATCACCGATGCAATGAATATGAACTTGAGCACACTCCGGGAGAGAGCGGAGGACAGGTAGGCCTGGCGTGCTATGGTCCATGGGGTCACGAAGACTCGGACACAACTTAACGACTGAACAACAAACAAGGATCACTCACCGATTCCAGATAAATTCATCCTAAAATGAATATCAACCAATGGTTTCTCTACATCAGGGTTGCATTCTCAAGCCCTCCCTTTAACCATATCCCCCAACATATCAGAGATGAAAACAGCAACAAACTTATAACAACCCTATTTCAAATAGTCTGACAAACCTCCTTTGTTCCTATATATTCCTCTATCTGTGTACCTACATCCTGATATCTTTAGAGGAAGGGCAATTTAAAAATATTAATACTAATATATTTCATGGCAGATGTGGGCACTGGATGCATTTCCATTGCCTGATCATTTGACTAACTCTATGGTGGCTCAGCACAGAACTAATGCAGTGCACCAATACTGATGTAGCTAGTAGCAACTGGCTACAAATCAGGAAGCCTTTGGTTGGAATCTTGCCTCTGCTGTGAACACAATCGATAACCTTAGGCAAGCCATTCTCTCACACCTGAATCCCTCATCTGCAATATGGGGATGGAAACAAAAATAATAATGACAGCAATAAAACATTAAATAACTATGTTATTAAATAACTATGCTGCCTTACCCTGACATGCAATATCAACTGCCTGAGGTGGCCACCTCAGTTTGCCTAACAGTAGAGCCAGCCTTGGGAGTTATCATATCAGCAGGGAGTCCCATCACACTACTACAACCTATACTATCCACTGCACCCAGTCTTTTTTCCAGACTTCCAGGAATTGTTTCACACATGATGAACAGATATTACTTCTATCCCATCTGACATGGACCACAAATCAATGCTTCCAGAAGAAGCTCCAAAGCCATTCAGGCAAAACACCCGCTATGCTTGGCTCCAACAGATACATGTTGATACCCTAGCTTCCCTCTGGGCCAGTCTTCCCCAACCTGGTCCTCTCCAGATGTGTTGGACTACAGCTCCCATCAACCCAGCCAGCATGGGAGCTGTAGCCCAAGACATCTGGGGGCCACCAGGTTGGGGAATTGTAACCTGGGCTATCCATACCCCCCCAGGGAACTTTCTGGTTACTCATTTTCAAAAGGAAATGCCACTGGGAGCTACCACAAGCTAAAGAAAACCACAAAATCCCTGCGGAAGCTTTCTTCTGTGTGCTGCTGACTTCTCTTCCTGGGTGATATATAATCGAGCTTGACCTCAAAGGCCCCAGCACCACCACTTGCTATACTTTCAGCCGCTCACACAAGGTTGCCCTCAAAAGACCTCCTGCGTTAAGGTGCAGCAGGGCTCAGCGAGCTTGGAAAAGCAGACACATCCCTTGAAACCGAGGCAGCTACGGTGCCACTTTTCAGTTGACTAATGTGGGCACATTTGTTCTGGCTGACATTAATGCTCCTTGCCATCCATCTCCGACTCTTTAAATTACCTTTTTATGGCTGAAATCTTTTTTTCAAAATGGATAAAAATCTCCTTTTTATATCCCATATTATTGTGGGGGGGGGAACATGAAGGGTTTTTTTTTAATCCCTCATTTTAATTTTGATATAAATGTGTTTTTTATTGGAAGCCTGACAAGCCCACTGGGAGACACTAACAAAGGAGGAGGGAAAAGCAGTCCCACCCTCCTCATTTCACCTTCATCATCTTCATCATCAGCACCTTGAGCTGACAAGCCTAACAGCTTTGAGACCTCACCTTGGGACAGAGTGATGGAATACGACACATGGGCATTTAAAAGAAAGACTGGTTATGGTTAGAAGAAATTGGGGGAAAAAGCCAAATTCAAACTGTCAGCCTTTCTAGAACTCCCATTAGAAAGATGGGTGTTTACTGGGGAAGTAACTCTACAGAATCATAGTGCAGGGAAAGCTAATCTTGTTTATTCATCAACTGACATTTTCTAACATGTTGCAAAGTGCTCAGTATTTACAGAATTTGATTACCCCAAAGTACCGTGTGGCTTTCACATTAGTGAAGCTTAATGGGATGCAGTCCAACTGCTAGAAGGCCAATATGAAGGAATACCCATTGCTTTAAGACTCTGCCCTTGTGATTCTGGGGATACTGAAACATTGATACATAAGATTCAGCCAGTTTTGGCATCCTAACCTGGTCATTAAGATGTGGTGCTACTTCGAATATGTCTGGAGGGGCATCATGTCAACATTACCCAGAAGGCTGCAATGTTTTTAAATACAGTTTTAAAACTTAGAGCAAAGATGCTTGCAAATGATGATCCTTCACTTTGCTCATTTAACATTAAGTGTATGCAGTTGTTGTCCCTATACTGTTACAAGCGTATACTTTTGTTTGCATGTGCATTTCCTTTTATTTGTAAAGAAATGTAAATGGTCTGTGGACTAATTTTAAATAAACTATCTATCTAGAAATTCCAGACAGTTGTCCTGAAAATTCATTGGACACTGCCCAACCTTCTGGGCTGATTTCAGGATCGCTGGGAGAAGGCTTTCCACATCAGGCCAATCCCAGTAACGGACATTCAGTCGGTGACGGTGGCCAGCAACTTAAGACTTCCCTACTGCAATCTGCCAGGCCCCTCTTCCTAGCCCCCTTTCAACTCCAGCTTTTACTCTCCAGGTCACAGAATGTGCCTAGCTCAAAAACAAATGTGGTACCATGAGGTCTCTTTATCTTGCTGAGTGGCCAGTCCCTCATCCCTGGCACTAGGGAACTCTCTCCCACCTGTTAGCCTGACTCTTTACAAAAGTAGCACCTTCTTCATCTTTCTGTCTAAACAGCCCTTTCAAAATAGTATGCAAAAGGAAAAGGATAGCAAACAACAAATGGCTGCTCACTGATACAAGATGTTGACATCTTGTCTGGGTAAAGCCAGGCTTTAAACCTATGGGTCCCTTGTTACCGACATGCCTTCAGGTCACATTTTGCCATCTCTTAACCCCACCTGCATGCTCCACAGATTCACTTCCACCTGTCACGACAAGACTTGCCATCTTTAAAGTGGTTTTGAAGCACCATGCTAGGTCCTCTGAGACAGAAACTCCAAGACAGGGTGGCCATGTGTCCTCTTTTACAGAGGAACAACCTATGCTTGAAGGGCTGTCCAGTCCAAGTCTGGTTTAAAGAAAAAGAACCATCAGAAGAAACAGCAGAGCCTTGAAGTTGCTCATTCAACAGTTAGTACCTGTACAGCAGACTGAGCAAGGCACACAGTCTTCCATACTGTGGAATTAGTATATGCAAATTTTATGCAAGTTTGTGTCCACTTTTGGGGTGGTGCATTTCCTCTTTTTTGGCAATTTGTAAGTGGCCACCCTACTCCAAGACCATGTAGCTTTTAAGGCAGCAGCAACAGTATATGTCTCAGACTACATGTGATGGTGCCAAACCTGTTTGTTTAAACCCAAGTTTGCCCCAATCATGTATAAAGCAAAAAGGGTGTGAGGGGGTGGCATGCTAAACGCATCCTCCTGTCCACCTTATCTCTGCCCCCCACCCCCAGGTAAACTCTCCAATACCAGAAATGAGCTTGGTTGGGAGAAAAGCACTTCATAGAGAGGCTACAGAGAGGTAAAAAAAAAAAAATGGTGTAAGGAAGATTCAACTCCCCTTACTTGTGTAAACCACATTTTTTCTAAACAGGGCTGGTTCCGGGATCAAGAGGAGCCCTGGCAAAGTGTGGCCTAGTGCTCCCCCCCTGCTGACATCAGCAGGTATAGCAGCTGCAGCAGGCAAGCAGTAGTGCCACAATCTGCAGTGGGAAGGTGCAAGCTGGCTGCCATTTTAAATTTCACGATGGCCTGATCCAGCATTATTCCAGGGCACTGGGGGGATTTAAAATGGCAGGTGGCTCAGAGCTGCTTGCAGCTTCGTAAAAAAGAAAAGAAAAAGCCAAACTGAGAGGGAAGAGGCAGGCCCAGCCATTGGCCCAGGTGATGGCACCCCAGAAGCTACCTAAGGATGCCAGGTGGCAACACAGGCCCTCATTTTAAAAATCAGATTTCCCCTTCCCCACCATCCTTTTCATACATGACTGAGGCAAATCTGGGTCTGAAGAACAGGTATGTGGTTGTCACATGCAATTTGAACCAAAGGGAGCAATCCTCTGGCCCCTAGAAAGTGTCTGGGGGGCCACAGGATAGCTCAAATTCCTGGATCCGCGTCAGAGACACTGCCCAAATTCAGTACACATCAACTGGTACACACAATAGCAAATATTGTGCCTATTAAACAGGACCTTTTGAAGGTTAGGAAAGTGTTAACTGTGTTTTTGAAAGTGTTTCTTGCACAATTTGTGTTGCTTGGAAAAAGGGGAAAATAGTGGGCACACATACCCTGATGTTTACGCAGCAGAGGCTATGATGTTATGAGGCCTTAAAAGGGCATTTTGTGCCCAAACATATCATGCAGAGAGATACAAGGACAGTGAGCCAGTGTGGTGTAGTTGGTTACATTGTGGGACTGCGACTCAGGAGATCCGGGTTCTAGTCCTCGCTTGGCCAAGAAACTCACTGGGTGGCTTTGGGCCAGTCACTGACTCTCAGCCAAACTTACCTCACAAGACTGTTGTGAGAATAAAATGGAGATGAGGAGGACCATGTAAGCCACCCTGGGTATCTTGCAAGAGGGGAAAAGGCAGTATATAAACATAATAAACAAATAAACATATGCCTGAGGGCCAAACGACATGTCACTGAGGGTGATTCTAGAGGAGCCTTTTACAGCACCATCACCTTACCTCATTCACGGAGTTTTATGGCAGATCCAGACAACATCTCCCACTCATAGCCCTCCTGTGTTTCCCACCACTTCTTCCATCTTATTCCTTACAGTGAAAAATCAATTAAGGAATAAAAGACAGAAATGCTTCACGATGCCTTCTTGATTGTTAGCTCTAGGAGCCCTCCACCTGGAAGCACTGTTACCTGCATAGTTCTGGATAAGTGTAGTTCCCCTGCCCCCACAAATTGCCACTGTGGGGAGCCTGATCTAGATTGGGACTGTGGTGTAGCGGGCAGGGCTCTTTAAACCCTTTAAAAACTTTCCCTCACTGTGTTCCCAGTCCAGATCGTGGCCTACGCACCTGCAATTCGCATTGCCAAAAAAGGTGCCATTTGTTTCAATGGGAACTTTTTTACGCAAAGCCCAATCCAGATCAGGACTGCAGCAAGGGGGGGGGGAGGTTAAAGCCCCCTACTCCCTGCACTATGGTTGCAACTGGGCCACACATCTAGCAATTTGTGTGTGTGTGTGGGGGGGGACCAACAACCCTGCAATCAAGGCCAGAACTACACAGCTAAGCTAACTTGTAGTTTGACCCTCAAGTGTCCTACCCAAGATACATCAGAAAACTTTATTTGGGCCATAGCTCAGTGGTACAGCACATGCTTTGTGTGCTGAAGGTTCTTGGCTCAGTCCAGGTTAGAAGGACCTCAGGTGGCAGGTGATGTGAAAGACATCTGCCTGAGACCCTGAGGATCTGCTGCCAGTCAGAGCAGGAGGCTTGATGGACCAATGGTCTGATTCACTATAACACAGCTTCATACATTCTTATGCTATTTCTCTGAAACCATGAAGCGGTGGATTACTCCCGAGTGCAATGTTGGCCAAGAGACTGTTTCTACTAGCGTGGAACTAGAGAAGCACTATTTAAAATACAACAACCACAAAACTGTGCAGGGAGTATTTTATACCCAGGTCTCCGCAAGCCAAGCCTCCAACTTCTCTCTTACTTTACATAACCTTGTCCAGGGTGGATCTAGTTGGCCATCTGCTGGCCACAGCCAAGCGAGGGGATGTTCTTGTTCAGATTTTGCTAGGACGGTTGGGAAAATTGTCATGGCCTGATTTTTTTTTTAAAGAAAAGAAATCCCTTCCACCGGCATAGGGAATATCTTGAAGGTTTAAGTTATATAAAGAAAAGGAAACACTCCGCGATTGAATTCATTAGAGAAACACAGTAAGGGTGCAATCCTATGCATGTTTAGGCAGAAAAAAGTCCTGCAACTCCCAGCATCCTCCATGCTGGCTGGGGAATGCTGGGAGTTGCAAGGCTGTTTTATGCCCAAACATGCATAGGATTGCACCCTAAAGAAATCAGTTTTAGAAAAGTGGCCATATTAGGGCTGTTGTTACAGGGCTGGGCAACTCGTGGCCCTCCAGATGTTTTGAGGAAACAGCAAGAAGGGAAGGCACTAATGTCACAAAACAGAAGATACTCTCAGGTGCCTGGAAAAACCTTCTACTGGGCCCAATAAAACATTTCTCCAGGCACCTGAGAATATTTTCTCTTCTGTTTTGTGGCCTCCAGATGTTTTGGCCTACAACTCCCATGATCCTCCACCATTGGCTATGCTAGCTAAGGTTGATGGGAGTTGTAGGCCACAACATCTGGAGGACCACAACTTGCCCGCCCCTGATCTACATAATCACCATGCTGAGGGTCCTCACTGTGTTGGTACAGAGGAGCAGGTGTGCCCTGCTCTCCCATCCAACAGCACCCATCCACATACCTCTGGTAAGCGCTGATGCCAGCTACAGCCCAGTTAAAAGGGCCCTAAGCAGCAGGGTCTTTGCTTCAGTCCTTGGAGAGTTGCTGCTAGTCAGAAGAGACACAATATTGAGCAGAGATAGCCAAGCAGTCAGCAGCTCAACCCAAAAAAAATTGGAGGCCCCTCAAACGTTGAAACTTTATTTGCATGTATGTATGTATGTATGTATGTATGTATTTATAATGCATATATTTAAAATAAATACATTCTCATGAGGTGTTTGACATTGGATCACGCCACTCAAGAGGGCCTGATCTCCCTTCTGACCAATTGAGCATTTTCCAACAGGGATGGTAAGGCTTGCAGTTCATCTCCTATAATCCCAAGTGGAAAGAGGTGCCACAGCATCAAGACGCTGGCTATGTCTTTAGATTTCACCCGGGGGTGGGGGGGCGGCAGACTGGGAGTGCAAGTGAGTAGAGTCAGGGCCTACTCAAGGTAGGCTGTGCTTCATACCCAGGTTCTCTTCTCAGAAATTTCAAGAATGTGACCAAGGTGGTTGAGAACATAAGAAGAGCGGTGCTGGATAAGTCCAAAGGCCTATTTAGTCCAGCTTCCGGTTTCCCACAGAGGCCAACCAGATACCCCATTGGGAAGCCCACAAGCAGGATATGTTATTCCTACTCATATTCCCCAAAAACTGGTATACCGAGGCATACTGCTTCTGACACTGGTGATAATACATAACTATCACGACTAGTAGCCATTGATAGCTGATTATCCTCCATGAATTTGTCTAATCTCCTTTTAAAGCCATCCAAGTTGGCAGCCATCACATCCTGTGGTAGCGAATTCCATAGTTGAACTATGCACTGTGTGAAGAAGGACTTCCTTTTATCTGTCCTGAACCTCCCACCAATCAGCTTCATAGGATGATCCTGGGCTCTAGTATAATTTTCCCAACTGTCGTAGCAAAATCTGAATAAGAACATCCCCTCGCTTGGCTGTGGCCAGCAGATGGCCAACTAGATCCACACCATAATTTTATACACCTCTTTTACGCCCCCCCCCCCCCCGCCAACTTGCCTTTTTTCTAAGCGGAACAGTCCCAAACATTGTAACCTTTCCACAAAGGGGAGTGGCTCCTTGATCATTTGGGTTGCCCTTTTCTGAAACTTTTCCAGCTCTAAGATAGCTTTTTGACATCCTTGTCCAACACCCCTAATACTGAGCTGGACAGATCAATAGTCTGACTCAGTATAATCATGCTGCATTTCTTTCCCTTCCTAGGGAGTTCAGAGTAGCAGACAAGGTAACTCCTGCCATCTTATCCTCATAACAACCCTGTTGAGTAGGCTGGGCTGGTCATGGTTGAATGGGGATTTGAACCTATGGCTCCCCCTTTCTAGTCTGACAATCTAACCACTGCACCACACTGGATGTCCATAAGGCAGGTTCATGTGTTCATACATATTGGCTCTGAATCTAGGAATGGAGCAGGTCAGTAACTGAAATAAATAAAACAACATAAGCTTGCATTTATTTAAAATACATATTAAATACTTGAACTATGGATTTTCAAATATGCAGAATAACCATCACCTGTAGAAGAGATACTTCCTACTGCATTTATTCTTTATTCGAGTGCTAGAAATGGTGAAGGGTGGGAATTCAAATCATCTGGTTATCACAGAATATTTGCCACTGGGCCCAGATTTTTCACATTAGCTCACATTTTGATGAAATAAGGCATAATAAGGAATTTATCATAGTATCTAGCACTTGTGTTTCAAATTCTTTAAACCCTCCCTCAGAAGTCAGTCCACTGAGAACCTTGGAGGCCCTGTTACTCTTTGAAAAACATCCCCATTTCCAAGTATCATGAGGCTTCAACAAAATATTCTGAACAGGATCGCTGTAAGGTTATCCAGGGACAACAACCCACTCCTGACAATGGCACGAGGCTGCCGTGAGAACAGCCCTAAATCATGCTGCTCCCCCACCCCCGTGTAGACCTCATGTCCACAGTTCAGTGTCATCGCACACTAGCAGTCACGGTCGTCACTGGCAGTTGATACAGTTAGGCAGCTGCCAGGAACAACCATAGACACTGCTGCAGCTGGATAATTTTAGACCCTGGGCTTAGCAGTGTTATGCCGACGCCCCGACTCAGTTTAGATGGGCACATGCATTTCTAAAGTTGAGAAGCCCACAACTAACATTTCTCTCCCCCATCCCCAACTGCCATTCCATGCTTTAGAACTGCTTCTACATTCCTGATATGTTAGAACAATCACAACAACCACATTGTGTATCAACACTGATTAAAAAACAAGAACAACTCTGAGCATGTGCCATGTTGCATTTTAAACTCATTTCAGATAGCACCATCATGACTACAGGAATACAGTGGAGTTTGCTTCTGCTGCCTTCATCACCTGCCACTCTCTGGGTGGTCATTTGGGCCCGGTGGAGGCTGGTGGCTCTGGTGTCAGTGGGATGGTGAATCTGCTCTGAGTTGCGGTCAGAGCCAGTCGGAACTCTAAAGGGGCTGAACCCAATTCCCAAAATAGGTTCAGCACAGAGTTCTGACTGAAACCCCGAGCAGATTCACTGTCCCACTGACACCACAGCCACCAGCCTCCACTGTTGGGGCCCACCCTGGATTCCCGGGCCCTGAACACTGGCCCCAAGGTCCAGCTCTAACTGCACCACTGACCATCAAGAACTGAAAGGGCCACTGAGCTTAACTACAGATCCAGCACAAACCCTGATCCCCTTTATTCCCTCCTCTTCCAGTACTTGAGAGACTAGTAAAAGTGGGGATTAAATAGTGCAATTAAAGAGTCTCTCGCTAAGGGAGGGGTGGGCCTCTGGCCCAAGGGAGGAGTTACAATAGATCTTTGGTCAAGAAGGGGCTACTACAAGTCTCTAGCTCAGATGCATCCACAGGCCTGAAGCCAGGCCTACTAGGAGTACTGAAGAGTGGGGGACCGGGGAGAGAGGGCCAATCTTGCAAGGTGTTCTGCGTAACTTTCTCCTAGGAGGTTTCCACCACCTGCTCTAATCCCACAATTCTCCCATCTATTGTGTGGAATAGAAGGAAGATTGATAGGGTGGTAGAGTAGAGACATTTTTATTATTAATAATATTTTTGTTAGATTTTCTCTCTCTGAGTAGAGATTTTAAGGCACAGTGGCATCTAGGCCCTTGCACCATACACCAGATGACATTTCAAACTGCCTTCTCTTCCGTTTCCATTTAGTTCACACATAAAACTTTAGCTGAGGTGTGGGTAACTTGTGGCTCTTCAGATGTTTTGGCCTGCAGCTCCCACCAGCAGTAGCCAGCATTGTCAATAGTGAAGGATTATGAGAGTTGTAGGCCAAAGCATCTGGAGGGCCACAAGTTACCCACTCCTGCTTTAGCCCTCTTAAGGCCATACAATAAGCGAGAGAGCGGGGATGAGTGTGCTAGCTCCACCCTCTCTGTCACATCCCTGCACCTGTCCCTGCTGCTTTTCACATGTTGCGAAGGCAAATGTCTCGGGCAAGGAGTCTTCCCTATCATGGAGGCTTCCCACACAATTGAGAACCCAGATCTTCCAGGGTTCTAAATCATGTGAGGAGCCTTAGGAAGGTTGAAGAAATCCATTTGGGGGGTGGAGTTTGATGGATTTTCCTTGGCTTTGTTTTGGTATCTGCTGTGGCGCCCAACTTGATCTGCAGCAAGTTGGGCTGGTTTGCAGAATTTCTGGGAATTTTGTGCATTTTTTTTTCTTGGGGAGAGGGGAAGGTTCTGCAATTTGCACAAATTTCTGAGCAATTTGCACAGATTATGGCCAAATTTGAACAAATTACAGCAGATTTTGCACAAATTTGCACAAATTGCAGGACCTTAAAAATTAGCAAAAAAGTTTCTGGAATTTGGGGAACAGCCCGCAGCTTGGCTCACAGATGCAAATCAAGTCATACACAGCACGAAACTCCATCGAGACAGAAAAGAACTGGATTTCCCAGTGACAGGCATCACTAGGGAGACTCCACATGTAGAGTCTTCTACTGAAGTTCACCTTCAGAACTCATGGAAGCAATGAAACCAGCAACAGGGATGTAATGGATGTTGCAGGGCCAATGGGCTCATCCCCACTTTCCCACTCACACAATTGTCATGAGAGGTGGGGAGAGTGGATGCCCAAATAGAGCTTTTCTTCTGTCAATAACCAGGTCCTATTAGTTTCTAATGAATCAGCCCATAGATCAGCATGTTAGTTCCCTAGGTATCAGCACCAGAGGGATCTTTACAGGTTCCATGAGGGTCTTTGAGATCAGATGCAGAGTTCATCAGTGCATCTGAGACCCAACTCACAACTACACTGGACCTCATTGTTGCACTGCTTGGGACTGAATCACATTTTACTAGGTCTGCCCCGCATTTTGGTCCCAGCGCTAAGCCAGATTCTCTTCAATTAAAGCTAATGTAAGTTTGGATTCTTCAAATATCTTTATACTGGAAAAGCAAGAAATAGTATCAAGAAATAGCATAATAACATTTTGGACACCTAACAATGGATAAGATCTCCAGTCTATTGAAAGTGATGAAAATGATTAACACCCTGATAATTTCATAGAGAATAGTTTCCATTCCCAATATGCATGGATTCTTTGCCTTTCTCTGCATTTTTGAAGACAAAGAGCCTCCAAAGACTTTTTGTAAACGGTCTCTAAAATGTAATTGCATACTTTCGTATGAAGCATTAATGAAGTTTATTTAGGGGGCAATCCTATTGCTTCCACCCTCCATAATAGTAAGCCTCCCAACGCAGAGGCTTATGATCATCCAATGCAGAGCAGGAGGCGCGGTGGAGGTGCTTCACCTCCCCGTCCTCCTGCTCTGCATTTTCGCTAGATGGGCTTCTTTGCCCATCTACAGTAGGTGGGGTGTTTCAGAGGGGAAGGCAAGGAGGCTGGAGTAGGCTCAGGATAAATCATATCCTGGCCTCTCCAGTCTCCTCCCCTTCCTACCCACTGGAACGTCCCCTTTCCTCGTCCTCCGAGGTCGAGTTCCCAACCTCGGAGAGCACCCGGTGCAGTTCTGTCCCTGCCGGCTGTGAGGAGAAGGGGGGTGAGAGCTCTGAAATATCCTATGGCCCCTCAGATGCTATCTAGGGGCCATAGGATTGCTCCCTTACCTAACAGGAAATATGGCACACAGCATTTTGATATTTTTTGCAACCAAGTGTCTATTTAATTTTTTGTGAATCGCCCAGAGAGCTTCAACTATTGGGCGGTTTAGAAATAAATAATTAAATAAATAAACGTGAACAAAAATTTGGCCACCTTGTAAATCTCCATTTTTAATTTCATAAATGGTTTTTAACTTGTGTAAATATACTATCAAACCAAAGAAAAAACAAAAGAAAGCTTTAAAAATTTTGGACACCAATTTTTACAGCAGGTTAAAGCAACAACAACAAAAAGGGGAATGGACTGGTCATTGCTTATGGCTTCTCTGACCTCCTACAAGATCAATTATATTCACCATAGCAATTTTCATCACTATGTTGGGCATCAGGCTTCTGCGCTGGCTTCTCAGAACAGCAGGAGAATAAGTATTTAAGCATCCTTGCTTTTGGATTGCCAGATGTCCCTAATTCTAGATCGTTACAGATCTACAAAACATAATCAGTGTCTCTTATTTCTGACACCATAGATGCAGGCCCAGTTCACGCATTAAAAAAAAAAAAAACTGGGTTGTTGTGAACACAGCAGCATGCTGGCTAAACAACCCAGGGATGCTCCGTTCCTGGGCTGTTTAGAATGATGTGTGAACCAGGGTTGTTGGAACCCAGAGTTCAATCCCAGAGCTAAATCCCACACTGACGCGTTCACTATAACCCATGAAAAACTGCTGAGTTGTCGTTCCATCTGAAACAAGCCTCCAGGTGTCTCTTAGCTGGTAAACACACTTAATCATGTGTGTGTGAAAAAAACACTTTCCCCAATTAACAGTATTAATTTTACAAATTTAATGTTAAACTAACTGCATGCATAGCCTAAATTCATCCCAGGAGAAACTGAACCAGATTCCTCCAAAGAGTGGTGCCTTTAGATCCATTGGACAAAGCAGGTTTTTGCTTGCACAGCTGAGGTGGATGCAATAAATATCTAGATGCACATCTGCATTTTTATGTTCAAAGAGCCTGGAAGCATCTTTGGTGAGAACTTGGATGCATAGCCTCATCTGGAGCCAACGGTTGCTGCTTGTGAATAGTTGCATGAGACTACAGCTGAATTAAGGCCTGTGATGTTTGAGCCAAGAGGATGTTAATACACAAGGTTCCTTAAAATCTACTCTTAATATACATGTTAAAGTTGTGAAATATTTTGCTGAAGTTTAAAAGGCTCCCCAAAACTGCCCTTGAATTTATCTATCTAAATACACACACACACCACATAGCAATTGCAGAAAGGCCTCTGTTCCTCATCAAAAACAGCCCAAAGAAGGACCTGACTCCTTGATCATAAAGCAGTGGTCAGGCTCATATACGAAAGGTGTCTCCGAGGACTGTGAGAGCCAAGCTGTGAAGGATTTAAAAGGTAAGAACCAGCACCTTAAAATGAATTCAAAAGCTAACCACCGACCAGTGCGGTTACCACAAAACACCTTGAATATGCTCCCACCTCTCAACTACAGCACTACAGCAGATACCCCCATCAGATATTCTAGCTGTTTATGGTCCACCATATCAGAACCCACAAAGAGGTCCTAAACTTTACCTACCTCCGCGTTGTACTTCAGTTCTCAGCCAAGTTTTTTTTCCTTTAGTCTCACTGATTTGCCTTTTGGGAAATCGATGTTTTGTGACTGGCCATGCCCACCATGGCAGCTATTTTGTGAATGGGCAAGCCCTCATGGCAGCCATTTCCTGAGAGCACCCAATGGCTGCTAGTTCTGAGGGCTATATGCTACCTCCAGTATCCAGAAACAGTATGCTTATGTACAGCAGTTGTTGGGGAACATGGGCAGGAGGGTGCTCTTGCACTCATTTCCTGCTTGTGGGTTTCCAGTCAACAGCTGGTTGGGCATGGTGTAAATAGAATACTGGGCTACATGAACCCTTGGTCTGATCCAGCATGGCTTTTCTTATGTTCTTAAGGGCACAATTCTATCGGGACAGGCAGCCGCCAAACTCAGAGGCGACCACCTATCCAATGCAGGGCAGGAGAAGCACGGAGGGGATCGTTCCCTCCGCGCTTCTCCTGCCCTGCATTTGCAGCTAGACAGCCGATTTTGGCTGTCTAGCTGTGGGAAGGTGGAGCGGGGGAGGAGGCTGCTGGATGATGACACATAGGAAGTGTTGTACCGGCATTTCTGCCTTCCCCACCCTGGAACGCCCCATTCTGGCCACTCTGCGCTCCTCTTCCAAGCATGGAGCACAGGGCCGTTCCATGCTGCCTGTGAGGCAGTGTGGAAGTGGGGGAAGGTCAGTTGTCCGGGAACCAACCTCGGAGCTCGGGCTCCAAGGTTGGTTCCTGGAAACCCACATATCCTATGGCCATCTAGCCGCTGACTAGCAGCCATAGGATTGCTCCCTCCAACACCCTCTCAACATTCCAAATGTGTCCACTGACTCAAAAAGGTTGGGGATACCCATGTCCTAAAGAATCAACAGGGAGGTGGAGTTTCATATTTCAGCTTCTAGGCATAGAATCCATCAGAGCTACCAAAGCAGTCTTAGCCCACACCTATTCAGTATCATAACCCATCCCCCTCTTTTTTTCTCTCTTTTTGTCTGTTTTTTCTTTCCTTTCTTGTTTATTCTCTATTTCTCCTTGTCATTTTCCCTATCTGTTTAAAAATTAAATATCAAACTAGCGCTGCTCATGTGGGTGAACCAATGCTAAAATGAAAGTCTGTGGCTGAGAGGGGATTTGAGCTGCCTCGCTGGGAATCAATGAGGCATGGAAGGCTCTGTCTAGCTTCTGAAATGCTGAAAGAAACCAGGGTGGATCAGTGGCAGCTGGAAACATATTCAAGAGAGAAGAAAAGGCCCTTGTGGCAGAAGCCGCATTAGAAGCCACACAAGCAGAGCTAAAGGTGACCACATTACGTATTTCAATATGTCGCTTTCCTACCTTTCTCCACTTACAAGGAGCTCTGGATGAGGTGGGAGCAATTTGGAGGACAGCATGAATAATACTGAGTAGGGCTTAATTTCTGCAAAGGCTCACTGAGATATAGATTCACAGCGCTAGGGATGGACGAATCAGTCTATTTCTGGTCCATGTCAGTTTTGCGTGAATAAGTCTGTTTCATCCAATTTCCACTTCAGACTATTTTTTAAATGCATAAAACCTAACATTTATTTTTGTACACAATTTTCCCAGCCGACACATACCGTATACAACTTTTCCTAATGTATGCATTTTTGTATGCAGTTCTGTAGGTGAGAATGGCACCACAAAATTCAGAGAAGTGCACAATCAGAAGGATAACTATGTTTTGACTACATATTAGTTTGGGAAGTGCAAATTAGGTTGACTGGCTTAAACATGTAGACCAAACGAAATTCTCCCTCAACCCTATCAAAATATTTACAGTGCCTGGGTCCAATCCTAAAAATATGAATAATGTACAAAAATGTGCCCCCCTGTTCTGTGGAAACACAATGAAATGCAAAGTATTCCTAAGAACAGGGCAAAGAGCTTGTGGGCATAGACTTCTGCACTGGCTACCTATAGGCATTCCAGGTGCTGGTTTGGACTGCAATCCTATATCAACTTACCTGGCAGTAAGTCCCACTGAAACCACAATGGGGCTTACCTCTGAATAGACACGTATGGGATTGCACTGTTCATCTATAAAGCCCTAAAGGGCTTGGCCCAACATATCCCAGGGTTCATCTCTTCCATCTATGGCGAGCCATAATTCCTCAGATAGTTGTAGATCCAGATCCAGATGGATTATTGCAATGTATCGTATATGGTGCTACATTGGAAATTGGTTTGGAAACTTCAGTTAGTCCAAAATAGAATTGCCGGGCTACTAACCGGGACTAGTCGATACAATCATGACATGTCAGTACTTCATCAGCAGCACTGGCTTCCATTCTGTTTCCAGGCCAGATTCAAATGGTTGATGGTGATCTTTAAGGCCCTAAATGCCTTGGGGCCACAGTATCTAAAGGAACACCTCATCCAATATGTGCCTGCCTGGACACTTAGGTCATCTTAAGAGGCCCTCCTCCAGGTGCCCCCTCTGAATGAAGTTCGGTGGGAAGTAACAAGAGAAGGAGCCTTCTCATTTGTGGCACCTGTTTATGGAATGTCCTCCCCAAGAAGGCTTGCCTGTCAGGAGCGCCCTAGCTGCCTGTTGCAGTCCCCTCCAATAGCCAACTCAGGACACAGACGATGAGGATGCTTTCCAAGGCTTTATTCCTTTATTCCTTTATGACTCTTACAGATACTAATTACTAGTGACTAAGCAAGGAACTGCACTGGGAATAGGCAGTTGGTCCCCATTTGAAGGAGAACCATGGGAAGACCCTGAACTTATGGGCTAGGGAGAGATCCTCCCTCTTTCCCTTGGGTCCTCGGGACGCGACCGTTGTTTGCGTGCCAAGCAAGCGCTACGCCTCCTTTCTGCACCCTCCATCTGTCGTCACTCCCTGCGTCTGCGCCCAGCAAGCCCCCCCTCCAGCACTCTCTCGCTGCCAGGGTCACTATCTATCCCAGGAATGCTGGCAGGAGGAGTCTCTGCCAGCTGCTGTGCTTATGAGAGATGAGCGAGCTCCTCTCCCATGGATTGCTGTTCTTCCTCAGTCAGAATCAGAACTGCTCTGGGGCTCTATGGGCTCAGTTTCCACCCTGACATTGCCTGGCACACACACACTGCTATCGTTTTGGTGCCAGGTGAAGACATTTCTCTTCTCCCAGGCATTTTAGAATTTTATTACTGTATTTATTGTTTTCCACCTGTTTCTAACCTTTTATTGTGCGATCTGCCCTGAGAAACTTTTGTTGTAGGGTGGCATAAAAAACGAATAAATAAAAAAAATAAAAATAAAACAAAACTAGGAATTTACAATCTACCCTTCCCTTGCAGACTCTCCAGACCTCAGGTCCGAGCACCTTCCTGTCATGGACTCAGTCCTTCAGGCACACACTCTGGCATTCTGAGACTCTTTTGTTGTAGCAAATCTCACAGTAAAAGCTTAATGGTTAAATTCTTCAGAAATCATATAGCTGGTGACAATTAGCTATAGGCTCCATAAGTAATTCCAAACAATCCAAAGCTAATAACTATGATCATGTCAGAGATCCAGACAACTTGGTTTCCCTGTTGTAATCTCTACAGGCTCAGAACACAGGGCAAGGGGCTCCAAAGTATAAGCCATCCCAGGCAATCCAAGACAAGGGTTTCCAAACACGGAGAAAGGGGCTTGAATGATTCCTGGTATAAGCCATCCCAAGCAATCACAGACAAAGGCTCTAGAAAAACACCTAAACAAATCCACACATGCAGGGGTTTAGCCCAACCTTGAAATCTTCGTTGGAACTTCCATGCTACATGGGTCAAGGCCTATGAAATCCAGGAGTCAAGACAGGTTCAAGAGTAAATCCGGAGTAATCCCACACACAGAGAGATTTTGACAACCATAGCTTCCACTTTGGTATCTCCCATGCTACATGGGTCCAAATCCATTGCAAACAAGAATTCAAGGTCTATGAAAAGTATAGCAGTATTTGTCATGGTTGTTGTTGTTGTTCAGTCGTTCAGTCGTGTCCGACTCTTCGTGACCCCATGGACCATAGCACGCCAGGCCTTCCTGTCCTGCGCTCTCTCCCGGAACGTGCTCAAGTTCATATTCATTGCATCCGTGATGCTATCTAGCCATCTCATCCTCTGCCGTCCCCTTCTCCTTTTGCCTTCAGTCTTTCCCAGCATCAGGGTCTTTTCCAGAGAGTTTTCTCTTCGCATTAGGTGGCCAAAATATTTGAGCTTCAGCTTCAGGATCTGTCCTTCCAATGAGCACTCAGGGTTGATTTCCTTTAGGATGGACTGATTTGACCTCCTTGCAGTCCAGGGGACTCGTAAGAGACTTCTCCAGCACCACAGTTCGAAAGCATCAATTCTTCGGCGCTCAGCCTTCCTTATAGTCCAGCTCTCACAGCCATACATTACTACTGGGAAAACCATAGCTTTGATTAGACAGACCTTTGTCGGCAAGGTGATGTCTCTGCTTCTTACTATGCTGTCTAGGTTGGCCATAGCTTTCCTCCCAAGGAGCAAGCGTCTTTTAATTTCATGGCTACAGTCACCGTCTGCGGTGATCTTGGAGCCCAAGAAAGTAAAATCTGTCACTGCTTCCATTTCTTCCCCTTCTATATGCCAGGAAGTGATGGGGCCAGATGCCATGATTTTAGTTTTTTTAATGTTGAGTTTCAAACCAGCTTTTGCACTCTCCTCTTTCACCCTCAACAAGAGGCTCTTGAGATCCTCTTCGCTTTCTGCCATTAGGGTGGTATCGTCTGCATATCGGAGGTTGTTGATAATTCTCCCAGCAATCTTAATTCCGACCTCTGATTCATCCAACCCGGCATTTCTCATGATGTACTCTGCATATAAGTTAAATAAGCAGGGTGACAATATGCAGCCTTGTCGTACTCCTTTCCCAATTTTGAACCAATCGGTTGTTCCATGTCTGGTTCTGACTGTTGCTTCTTGACCCTCGTACAGGTTTCTCAGGAGACAGGTAAGGTGGTCTGGTACTCCCATCACTTTAAGAATTTGCCACAGTTTGTTGTGATCCACACAATCAAAGGCTTTAGCGTAGTCAATGAAGCAGAAATAGACATTTTTCTGGAATTCTCTTGCTTTCTCCATGATGCAGCGAATGTTGGCGATTTGATCTCTAGTTCCTCTGCCTCTTCTAAACCCAGCTTGTACTTCCGGTAGTTCTCAGTTCACATACTGCTGAAGCCTAGCTTGTAGGATTTTGAGCATAACCTTGCTGGCATGTGAAATGAGCGCAATTGTGCGGTAGTTTGAACACTCTTTGGCGTTGTCCTTCTTTGGAATTGGAATGTAAACTGACCTTTTCCAGTCTTGTGGCCACTGCTGAGTGTTCCAGATTTGTTGGCATATTGAATGCAGCACTTTAACAGCATCATCTTTTAGGATTTTAAATAACTCAGCTGGAATACTGTCATCTCCGCTAGCTTTGTTGTTACTAATGCTTCCTAAGGCCCACTTGACTTCACTCTCTAGGATGTCCGGCTCAAGTTCAGTGACTGCACTATCATGGCTATCAGGGACATTCAGATCTTTCCTGTATAGTTCTTCTGTGTATTCTTGCCACCTCTTCTTAATCTCATCTGCTTCTGTTAGGTCCCTGCCTTCTTTGTCCTTTATCATGCCCGTTTTTGCACAAAACGTTCCCTTGAGATCTCCAATTTTCTTGAAGAGATCTCTAGTCTTTCCCATTCTGTTGTTTTCCTCGATTTCTTTGCATTGTTCATTTAAGAAGGCCTTCTTGTCTCTCCTTGCTATTCTCTGGAACTCTGCATTCAGTTGGGTATATCTTCCCCTTTCTCCCTTGCTTTTCGCTTCCCTTCTTTCCTCAGCTACTTGTAAAGCCTCATCAGACAGCCACTTGGCTTTCTTGCATTTCTTTTTCTTGGGGATGGATTGAGTTGCTGCCTCCTGAACAATGTTACGGACCTCCGTCCATAGTTCCTCAGGCACTCTGTCTATCAGGTCTAATCCCTGAAATCTATTCCTCACCTCCACTGTATATTCATCAGGGATATGATTTAGGTCATACCTGAACGGTTTAGTGGTTTTCCCGACGTTCTTCAATTTAAGCCGAAATTTTGCAAGAAGCAGCTCATGATCTGAGCCACAGTCAGCTCCAGGTCTTGTTTTTACTGACTGTATGGAGCTTCTCCATCTTTGGCTGCAAAGGACATAATCAATCTGATTTCGATATTGACCATCTGGTGATGTCCATGTGTAGAGTCGCCTCTTGTGCTGTTGGAAAAGAGTGTTTGCTATGATCAGCATGTTCTCTTGGCAAAACTCTATTAGCTTTTGTCCTGCTTCATTTTGTACACCAAGGCCATGCCTGCCTGTTATCCCGGTGATTTCTTGACTTCCTACTTTAGCATTCCAATCCCCTATGATGAAGAGGACATCTTTTTTTGGTGTTAGTTCTAGAAGGTGTTGTAGGTCTTCATAGAACCGATCAACCTCAGCTTCTTCGGCCTCAGTGGTTGGGGCATAGACTTGAATTACTGTGATGTTGAATGGTTTGCCTTGGATTTGTACTGAGATCATTCTATCATTTTTGAGATTGTACCCCAGTACTGCTTTTCCACCCTTTTGTTGCCTATGAGTGCTACTCCATTTCTTCTAAGGGATTCTTTCCCACAATAGTAGATATGATGGTCACCTGAATTAAATTCGCCCATGCCTGTCCATTTGAGTTCGCTGATTCCCAAGATGTCGATGTTCAATCTTGCCATCTCATGTTTGACCACCTCCAGCTTACCTTGATTCATTGATCTGACATTCCAGGTTCCTAAACAATATTGTTCTTTACAGCATCGGATTTTCTTTTCACCACCAGACACATCCACAGCTGAGTGTCCTTTCGGCTTTGGCCCAGCCACTTCACTCTTTCTGGCACTACTTGGAAATTCCCTCTGCTCTTCCCCAGTAGTATATTGGACACTTTCTGACCTGAGGGGCTCATCTTCTGGCATCATATCTTTTAGCCTTGTGGTATGTTCCATGGGGTTTTCTCGGCAGGAATACTGGAGTGGGTTGCCATTTCCTTCTCCAGTGGACCACATTTTGTCAGAACTCTCTGCCATGACCTGTCCGTCTTGGGTGGCCCTGCACGGCATAGCTTATGGCTTCACTGAGTTACGCAAGCCCCTTCGCCACAACAAGGAAGGGGATTTGTCATGGTAGGTTCTTAACAATACAAAGTTCAAAGAGACAAGAGTCAAAACTGGATGGAGAGTCCATGTGAAGAATGTCTCAAGAGGCTCAGACTGTAGTAAGTCCAAACAGAGAGGATTTTGCACAGTAAAGACGCAGACATTGGTCTTGTTTCAGCGCCAAGTAAAAATATGGCTGACCAAAGCCTTTGAGGGCTAAATGCATTCCCTAGCATATTGTTTTAACTGTTTTATTGTTTTAGATTGTAACTGGTATGAGTTTGTTTAATAGTTTAATATGTTTTTAGGTGTTTAAACTATTTATTGTTTTATACTGTTTAAACTGATTTTATCTGTACGCTGCCTTGAGATCTTAATGATATAGGGCAGGATAGAAATGTTTTAAATAAATAAATAAAGTAAGTAAGTTAGTTAGTTAGTTAGTAAAGGCTCCCAGCCTGGGCATCTGCTTAAAAATAAAGGTGTGGCTGCCATAGCCCTCCTCCTGAATAACTGACAAGGAATTTTAGCCCATCAACGAGGCCATTTGGAGGGTCTCCATTTGGCCCTCCTGAGCTGACGCTTCAACTTGTGTGACACTTTCAAAAACCACCCCCTCTTCTGTTAGGTTCTCACAGAGAGGCTGCCAGCTTCCTTCCCTGTCAAGGACAAAACTAGCAGCTGGACAGGAGTAACTTAACTCCCACCTGCTTTCATCTGAGGACACTGAAAGAGATAAGCTCACACAGATTCTGACATTCCATAGGCTGTATAGGCCCAAATTCTTCTGGACCACTTCTGATCAGATTCTGGCTATAAACTATAAGGCCCAGTGCTGGGCTGGGCCACAACACTTCCAAGAGCAATAATCACGTCTGTATTTGGGCTAGCTACTGATGGCTACTATTGAGGTGGTAGTGGATAAGAGTCTTAAGAGGTTTATCTGTTGAAATCTATGTTTAACCGATATCTTATACATGCTTTTCAATGTATTGTTGTTACTCCTCCTCAGCCAAACTAGAAACTGAAAAAGTTTTTTAAAAGGATATATTTTGATAGTTGGGCTATTGTTTCATCTGTTATGTGGTAGAGACAATAGCTCTGTGGCAGAGCCCACATCTGGCATGCAAAAAAACCCAAGTTCAGTCCCTAGCACCTCTAATTTAAAATGGTAACAAGATTGGAGAAGACCTGAGACTTTGGAGGGCTGCTGTCAGTAGAAATGGATCAGCCTTCCCCAACCTGGTACCTTCCAGATGTGTTGGACAACAACTCCCACCATCCCCAGCTACCAAGGAATTTGTAGTTCAACACATTTGGAGGACATGAGGTTGAGGAAGGCTGAAATAGACCAACATGGAGCTAGATGGACAATGGCCCGACTCAGTATTAGGCACTGCATCACACCACACCATTCAGAAAGCAGGCAGGATGACATCAAAGAGGCTCATTTTCAGCAGCAAATGCCATGATGATGTCACAATTCAGTGAGGATGGGGCTATCCCTTGGGCAGCATCATTTGGCCTTAGTTGTGAACATTCCTATCCATCTACACCAAGGGTAGGCAACCTGTTTAGGCCGTGGGCATATTTGGCAATTTGAGAAGCTGTCCTGGGCATCACCACAAAATGGCTGCCATGGGAGGTGTGGCAAAGGACAAGTAACCTGCCCAAAAGACTGAGTACAAGGTAGAAATGGGGTCTGGGCTCCAACACACTAAACAACTCCTTTGAGCCCACAGTTTTCAGTATCAACAGAAACAATTTCCACAGTGATCCCAGCTGCTGGTAAAAAAAATGTGTTAAAAAAAAATTTAAGTGAGGTAGGGCACTTTGGTGGGCACCAAGAAAGGTGTCTGGGGGTGCACTGGTGCCTGTGGGCACCATGTTGCCTACCACTGATCTACACCTTAGTCTCCACTTTCCTATCATTATTCCTATTTCCAGCAAAGGCTACTTGGAGGCTTGCCCACCTACTCACATCTGCACTTGTCTATCCAAAGAGCATAATTTCTGATGATGTCATTCACCTCCCTATGCATGTTAACCCATGAGAAAAGTGCCTTTATATCAGGAGTGTTAAACTTCTCTCAGCCCAAGGGCCAAATTCCATTTTGGAGAAGCTCTCAGGGGCCGCATTCCAGTGGTTGACAGGAGTGGGGCCTAAAATCCCACAAATACCACCATCTTTTAGCTTAAAGCTCTCACTGCCAGTAACTAAGCCTTAGAAGATTTCACCCTTTTAGAATTGGGGGAAAACTGCACAAAAGCCAGGAAACCACCAAACGATCAGTAGCTGAGGGAGAGGGGAAGGGGACGTGGCCCTCTGGGGACCCCAGGAGGGCTGGATTTACTCTCAGGCCTGAGGTTCCACACCACTTATTTAAAGAGAACCTCTGACCTCCCTTCTGCAAGCTTGCAGGGGTGCAAGGGGTCTTTGGTAATTGGTGAGGTGGGGTGGAGAACCTCAGGCCTGGTCCCCCAGAGTTCCTCAGAAGGCCTGAGGTTCTGCATCCCTGCCTTATATAATGCGCCTAGAGCCCTTTATCACAAACACATAGCTCCAGTTCTACTAGCTGTTCCCATTCTGCTGCACAGCCTGCATTTCAACCTCATCACATACTAAAAAGCCTCACTCTCTCTTCTCTACCCCATTATAGGCTTCTGCCTCAATCTTTCCTCTTAACTCTAACACACACTGGAGCCCACCCCACCCCACCCCACACACACATACACATTCTTCATATCTGGCCTCAGGCTTGATGCATAACCAAATATGAAGACAGGGAAAGTAACAGGGTATCTGAAAGGTAATCTGACTCCCAGATATGAAGTTAATGGTGACATCGCTTCTTGGCTACCAAATGGCCTCAGTCTGAAAGACAGCAACAATGTATGTCGTTATTATGGGGATTTATTTATTTTTCATTTGGGGTTAATTGGGGGGCTTGCAAATGTAGAAGGCTGACAAGTGCTTGTCTGGAAATGGTACAGTGCAGCTAGGAACAGCACAAACTGGCTACATGTAGCTTTTTGCAGACAAGTTTGCTGCTGATTTTAGCAGGTCCTGGCAATTTTACTGAAGCCCAGCTCCCCTCTATGCAGCAGCGCCCCCTTCAAACCTCTCCTTCCTTAGGTGGGAAACAGCCCAGCACTGTGGAGGGATACCAGAGAGTGCTTGAAGGCACAGATTGGGTCAGCTGTCACCTTCAAAGGTCTCAAGCAGGAAGGCTTTCTTCCCCCGGGAGTCTTCTGGCCTGAGAAGGGGGAGCTTTGAGGGCCTCCATCCCATACACAGAAGCCACGCTTTGTTGTGGGGGCCCACTTCTTCCTATTAATTGTTCATTCATTCTTCAGTAGGATGTCCGGGATCCTCCAAATCCTTCAGGCAACATCTCTTAGGAGAAGGAGGAGGTCCATGCTTTCTGCTCTGCGGTAGTCATGGCTCTGTCTAAAATGGTTGCCTGTGGAATTTGAACTGCTGACCTTTGGACTCCCAGACAGAGCTTCTGTACTATTCACTGCCCTGGCAACAGAGAGCTCAACAGCTCAATGGTAACCTGTCTTGTCAAAGAACTCTGATTGGCCCACAGGCAGTCATACCCTAATTAGGTACAAGGTTTTCTATGATTCTCTGGGTCAGACCAATACTCTCTCCGGCATTTTTACTGCAATGCAGCCTGCCAGATTGTCTTGCATTTCCTGTTTGATGCCACCTAACCTTCTGAATGTCTCACTGACCCCTCTATCCCTCTGTATCTTATCCTACCCACTTCTATGTCCACTTTAGACAAGCTCCTCAGCTCATAAACTCTGCTTAGCCCTTGGCTTCATTGGTGGTGCAATTGTTGAGCCTGTTGCCAGTCAGTTGCATATTCTGGATTTAACTTGTGGGCTAAAACTGACCCGAAATTGGCATCAGTCTTGTGCATGATTGGACCCCTGACAGGTCTTTCCATGTTTTGTTCTACTTATGTCACTCATGGCTATACTGCAGCCCATGTGCAGCAATTCACTCTTGGCCCCTTTTTAACTAACCAGGCATTTGCAATAAGCTAAAGGACATGAATAACTTTGTGCAGTAAATATTGTCTGTCTCCAGTGACTAAGAACAGACGAATCCCACAGCCTTATCTTAATGAGATATGCCTCCTGTGAGCTATCCCCTGTATCAGGTGCTAGGGAAATCACAAAATTAACATATACAAAATGGTACAGGTTTAAGGCTGGGCAGTTGTAGCTCATCAACAGCAAAGGTACAGGTATTATCCAAAGAATTACCTGTGACAGTCACCTAACAGCACTGAGCATGGCAAAACAGCAATAGACAAGAGAACAAGGAGAAAGAACTTGTATTCTTGCAGTGACGAAATAGTCCTGTTTGAGCACTGCAAGAATGCAATATTTCTGCACCAGAAACACCACCATGGAGAAAGATGCCTGTCTTCTGCACAACAAATGTGCATATAACAGTGTGTTTATTGCAAGAAAACACCAAGAAAGCCCCTACGTCTATTCAAAGCAGTGTTCTGTTACCCAGAACATGCAAATTGCTCTTACTGGACTAGACAGTCAACAACTGCCTGTTGTCTCACGTACCCCTTTACCCAGGTCCTCCCGGATCACTTGCTCGATCTCCTGCATGCTGCTCTGGGGAGCTTCGCTGTGTAGCACCTTGAGTGTGTGGGTGTATTCCTCAGGCAAGAGATAGTCAAGAGCCCCCAGGTGCTGTCCCACTTTGATGAAGGTGCCTCGATTGGCACAGCACAGGTCTCGGAGACGTTCTGCAGAACGTAGATGCACCTGGAGAGAGAGACAGAGACTCATTTAAAAGTATGCATCAACTTCTGTAAACGGTATGCTACATGTTTCCACATCTTCTCTTCCCAGAATTCCAGATGCAATTGTGAAGCTGTTTTACGTCCTTTGTTGTTCAGAAGAATAATCATAAGGTTCCTGAAGTTTACCATTAGGGAAGCGTCTTTGGAAAAAGCAGATACCTTTTCCCCCCAGCATGCCCTGTGTTGATGCCTACAGGTTGCAATGCTTGCATTGCTTCCATTAGCCTCTATAGACAGGCCAGGGACTGATGTGGGCTGGTATCCACAACATCTTCAGAGAGCAGGCATTAGCAGTGCTGCATGAGTACATGCAACCTCTTCAATAAGCACCATGCAGGCGTGCCTTAAGGCGTACACAATGTGCAGCAGAAAAGTGGATGGATGCAAAAATGTTGGCCCCAGCATCTCTGAAATCCAGTGCTCACAACTCTTCTATCTGTGGCGACTACAAGCAAAAGTGGCCATCTTGGATGCCTCTGCAAACCTTCTTGATGTGGACTGAGCAATGGCATGCAAAATGGCAGCTTTCACCCCCCAGAAATAACAGTCTCACAATGAGCAGGAAGCTACAGTCATGAAGAAGCATGCCATGAGCACAGTAGTCACGTACTGTTAATTCCATAGTTAAAGTATGGAATTTGCTACCACAAGATGTAGTGATGGCCACCAGCATAGATGGCTGTAAAAGGGGCTTAGAGAAATTCATGGAAGGTAAGGCTATCAATGGCTACTAGTCATGATGGCTATATGCTACCTCCAGTATCAGAGGCAGTGTGCTAGAGATACCAGTTTCTGGGGAACATAAGCAGGAGGGTGCAGTTGCACTCATGGCCTGCTTGTGGGCTTCCCACTGGGGCACCTGGTTGGCCACTGTGTGAAGAGCATGTGGATTTGATAGGCCTCTGATCTGATCCAGCACAGCTCTTCTTATGTTTTCATGATCTGCCTGAGGAAAGCAGCGGGGAGGCATTCTACATGACTCTGACTTGGCTGTCTATTCTCTACCTCTTCCCTTTTGAGTGGCATACATGTCATGAGGGAAAAGAGAAGGAAACAAGAGAAACTGGAAACGAAAGGGTGCAGATGGGGGTGGGAAGAGGGAGGGATGGAGCCAGAGCAGCTGGGCAGTTTGTCACAGTACAGGGAGTTCAGCCCATTACGGGGAAGCAGCTTTTATGCAGCTTGGATAATTGTCCTCGACACTGTCTCAGCAGAGGGGAAAAAAAGGTGGGGGTGGGGGGAATATCAGCAGCCAACAAAAGCAGGGTGTATCTTTCTATAGCTCTCCAAAATTAACCTGCATTCCAGAAGAAAGGAAGAGAAGGCTAAATGCTCTTGAAAAGGAAAAACGGCCACTTAACCCCGATTCTTCACATTCTTAATATTCTCATGTTGAGAAAGCAAGTGTGTGTGTGTGTGTATTGTGTAACTGCACAGAGTATCCTTGGGTGTTTCCCAGTAGTCAGGGCAACTGGGAACACCCAAAAGTAAGTCTCCATGTGAATGCATGAGCTTGAACCAAGGGCCTAAAAGAGACCATGGTTGGGCATCTAACCCTGATGGGGATGCACCTCCTAAAGGCAAGCTCAAAATGCTTGTTTGCCTCAGTTTACTAGAAAACATCCTGAATGCGTCACAGCCAGGCATTACTGCAAAGATGGCATAATTCTACCAGATGGTGATTCTCTCTCATCCAGAGCTAAGGGAGTACGTACAAACTAGTCCCACTAGGATCCTTATGTATAATAATATTGAGCACCAACGTGTAGACAAATACGAAGGGCTTTTCCACATGAGGCTTTTAACCCACACCTTTACTGAGGCTTCTGCTTCCGAATTCTTTGAGATTAAGATGGGCTCCTGTACATGTGTTTTTCCCCGGTGTGTGTGTGTGTCTGTCTTTCTCTGCCTTTCTACATGTTTCATTACACAACCACTAGATGGCACTGTGGTATACCAGAATTGTGCAACTACATGAGAGTCTCATTCTGCTATTTCTAAATAATACCACATTTCCCTTGATCTAAAAAAAAAAAGCCAGAAAAATGGTTGCAAAGAGCTGGAGAGGCCCTGGAGGAGGATGACATCATGTAAAGGACTCACAAACATGTGTGAGCAATCACAAGCCCACAATAAAAGCCTTGTGTAGAAAGGCTCTAAGAGGGCAAATTAAGGACAAAGGAAGAACCATGCTGGCTCAGACAAAAGGACTATTTAGCCCAGCATTATGTTCCCACAGTGGCCAACCAGATGCCCCTGGGACATGAGTACAGTAGCACCCTCCTGCTCATGTTCCTCAGCAACTAGTACTCAGATGCACACTACCTCTGATATTGGAGGCAATATGCAGCCCTTGTGACTAATGGTCATTGATAGCTTTCTCCTCCTTTAAATGTTCAGGTTGAAGGCAGGCCACAGAATAGATCATCCTCCATTATTTCTAAGGATGGCAACCATGTCAGCAGAAGACACATAAGGCAAGGCACGGCGAATAATCCCCAAAGCCAAATAAGGAAATCATGATTTTTAATCCTGTTTTCAGTTGACTCAGTGTACCCGTAACCTGTGATACTAGGGATGTACGAAAATCACTTACCTGTTTGTGGATTATGTTTATGGGGGGGGGAGGCGTTCTGTCCCTCCCCCCGGAATCCTCGACGGGGGGGGGAGGCGCTCTGTTCCTCCCCCCCGGAATCCTCCGCAGTCGGCTGTGCTCCGCGGCAGCTCCGCGGAGCAGCCGGCAAGGCCCAGCCAGGCCAGAGCCATCCGCAGCTGGATTTCCGGCCGTGGAGGGCTCTGGGGGAAAAAAAAACCGCGTATGCAAATGGCGGCGGCTAAGGCCGCTGCCATATGCGTTCCTTATTTTTGACGTCTTAATCTACGTAAATATTAACATAGATTAAGACGGCGAAAATAAGGGGAACACAAATAGCGTAGCGGATGCTATTATTTACGTAATTAAATTAAATTAAATAATTTATTTAATTATTTACATAGACTAAGACAGCCCAAAATAAGGAACGCAAATGGCAGCCATTTGCATACGCCTTTTTTTTTTTTTTACCCAGTCTTTTTAGGCTATGTAAGTTTTTACGTAGCCTAAAACGTCTGGGTAAAAAAAAAAAAAGCGTACGCAAATGGCGGCTACAGCCGCCGCCATTTGCGTATGCCTTTTTTTTTTTTTTTTACCCAGACATTTTAGGCTACATAAAAACTTACGTAGCCTGTCATGTGTGTGTAAAAAAGAAAAGAAAAAAACTGCAAATGGCGGCGGCGGCAGCCGGTCGGAAGACCAGCCACCGCCGCCGCCGGAGCTGCCGCCGGAGCCGCCGCCAGAGCCGCCACCGCCCAGAAGATCCGCCCCAGGTAAGTCTCGTCCCGGGGGGATCCGCGGGGGGGGGGGGCAGGCCGTTCCGCCACAGGTTTCGGGGGGCCGAATGCACTGGCATTCGGCCTCCCCGAGATCCATGGTGGAATTCTCTGCCATCATAATTCACAATCCCTGACCATGGTATTTCATGATAAAGTACAAGCTACTACTACTTCTTTTTACAACTACTTTTACAAAGCATTTACATAAGGCTGCCGTAAGGAACATAATGAAGAACTTGGGCTAACGTTCTTTCTGCATTTCCAGAACACTTATTGAAAGGGTCATACAGTATTTAATGCTACTTTTAAAACACACACACCATACACATTATCACATATGTACTAAACTATTTTTATAGAGTTTGAATGAGAGACTAAAACCAAACTAGATGAAATGCCATTCATAAAACTAGCAATTGTGTGAATAGCTTTTTAAAAAGTAATAGCAGGCACCAGGGGGTGGGGGATCAGATTGGGACCCTGCTGGACAGTGGGCATTAAACCTCTGTCCTCCAATGTGGTCCCAATCCAGATCAAGGTTCTGCACCTGCTGTTTACATTGGAAGAAAATCTTCCATTGGTGCAAATGGGAGCTTCGCTTCCCATGCAAATAGCAGGTGAAGGGACCCTGATCCAGATCACAACTGCAGTCGGGACAAAAGTTTAAAGGCCCCATGCCCACCCACCAGATTCTTGATCCTGATTGGGTCCACTAGGACTGCAGTGGAAGGCAGAGGTTTAAAGCCCCCCTCCTGCCAGGTTGCCAGTCTGGATTAGGCCCACTACACCTATTTACTTTTAAAGAGCCATTCACACAATTGGTAATTATGTGAATGGCATCATGTTTAGCCCTAAAACTGCATCCAGTGTGAGAGTTTCCCTACAGCTTAAATAACAGTGTAGCCCCAAAACTAGCGAAATATGGGGAAAGTTATCTCAAAAATTGAGTTTCTTAAGGAATCCTCTGTGAACCTGAGAAAAGCAGGATAACTGTATTTTAATTCAATATAATTTCCCATGAAAATGGAATATCGGACTGCTTTTACTAGACTACGTTTTGAACAAATGGACACAATGATGAAATGGGGGAGATACTATGGTATTCCAGCTCAGAAGACATTGTGTGTTTGTGGAGATCTAGCATTGGAGGATTTGGCCCACTACATGCTTGAGTGTAGGCTATACTTCGATATTAGAGAAAACTATCTAGATTCTTTCTTAAAGAAAATGAAATATTGGAGCATATCACAGAAATTGTATTTTCTTTTACAATCTGAAATTCAGTTTGTTGTTCAAAGGGTAGCAACATTTGCAATCAAGGCTGCAAGGTGCAGGGAAAAGTTTCTGTCTTCACCTGAAGTGCCACAGTAAGCCCAAGATTTGATTGTATAAAATTGTATTCTGGCAAGGTTTAATTTCTGCCCTAGTTTTAATGGTTACATTCTTTCCCCATGCTGTAGGTGTTGTTTTTAAACTTGGACTTTTTGATCATATTATGTAAATCTTCTATTGTTTAAATTGTTTGTATCCTGTTTTTTTGTTTTTGCTTTTTTTTTTGCAATGGTCTTTGGACTCAAGCAATAAATTAGCTTATTATTAATTAAATATAAAGTTGTCAACTTGTATAGGAGTTTTGTCCTACTGTCTCGGTTTTGGCCTGTGCCACCCATGTCTGTGGACCATATTAGCAAGGAGATTGACACAGTACTTACAGAGCATGCAAGTGCTAGGCACTAATAGTTGCTCCTATAGCTCAAGTTCCTTCTGGCTTCTGTAAAGCATCTTATTAACAAGAAGACTGAAGAAACTAGTCCACACTCAGTTTAGAGAAACCAGTATTAGGGGAAGGCATGTTAGCCTTGAACTATCTAAAGGGATGGAATAAAGAAGATGAACTGTTCACTCTAGCAACTTGGAATATACGAGAGTTTAGGCTGCAAGAGTGCAAAAGGTTAAGGAAAACATCCTCCCAGCTGCCATGGGCAAATTGACAAGTTAAACATCTAACCAGTCACCGGATCTCAGCGGCGTTCACCAGAAATGCAAAACCACTTTCAGCCCGAGGGCTGCATTCCATTTTAGAGAAGTTCCTGGGGGCCACATCCCAGTGGTAGGTGAGACCAGAAGGGGTGGAGCCAAAAACCACCATATTTTAGTTTAAAACTCTTCCTTCCAGTAACTAAGCCCTAGGAGAGGCTTTTCATCCATTTCAAAGGGAGAGGAATTTCACCCTTTTAGAATGGTGGAAAACCTGCACAAAAGTGGGAAACCACCAAACCATCAGTGGTCGGGGGAAAGGAGCATGGCTATTTGAGGAACCCTTGAGGGCCAGACTGGACAGCCAGATTTTACTCCCAGGCCTAAGGTTCTCTACCCCTGGTATATACCCAAGAGTTCTAAAACACAATCTAAGATGCCAGGGAACTGGAAAGTAGGGATAGCAAGGCCCAGGCACTTTACTCCCTGAACCATCAGGGCAGCTCTGTTATTGGCTCAATTCTTGTTTACCTGCAGCAGCACCCTGATAATGAACACAGAGCATACTGCTGTTTGTCAGCCCAGCCACACGCAGTGACCAGAGGAACCAGTAGAGATGATCCTATTTAGCCTTATGTTCTTGTCCAAAAAGTCACATAGCAAGCTCATGGTTGATCAAGTTCTTGAACCCAAATCTCCTGAGCCCAACAGATTTAAGCATTCCTGCGTTTTTCATTAAACCTTTAGCCACAGAACCTCGCTAGGGCTCTCAAATTACTTCAGCAACAAATAAAAAAGATGAAACAATAATTAACGACAAAGCTATACATCACCTCATGGAATATGCTATGTGACAACCCATCATAGCTTTTACCAAAGGAAAAAATAATTTCCTCCCGAATTTATTACAGTATTTTGAACATTCAACAAAGTAGGGCAAAAATAAAGAGAGAAGATATTTAACAGAACTTCTTCCAATGGCCTTTGATGAAGTCCCTTATAAACTGTTAGAAAATAATTATTGTACAAGATGCAAAAACATGGCTACTGATCAGACATTGCCTAAACTTTTTAAGTACTTGACTTGAGGTTCAGTCCCAGACAAATGTCCAATTGTTATCACTAGATCTGGACAGGAATCCAATGCCATCAGTGTACTGAGAAAGAAAATGAAAGAATTCTGCTTATTACCCTATATAACAGATTGGGAACCCATTTTGGCCTGAGGGCTGAATCGGCTTCAGACAAGCGCATCAAGGGCTGTGTACCAGCAATGGGCAGGGCCACTGCTCCACTACTAGCATGCGCCCCCAACACACTTGTCACTGCACACACACATGCACATAGGCATGCACACATGGGACTCAGCCAGTGCCTTGTGGTGCCTTTCCTCAACATGAGGCTGAGTTGCATACTGGCTTCACTTTCCCTCCCCATTCCAAACTAGGGATGGTGAGGGTGAAGTGAAGCTGACTGAGCCACAGCCTCAAGGAGTGATCCTTCAGCCTGCAGCTCAAGTCATTCTCCTACCAGACTCACTTCTGTGAGGAAGCTTCCATGGATCAGATGCAGTGGCCTAGTGGGCCAAATTCAGCCTACGGACTGGAGGTTCCCTATCCCTGCCATATAAGGTAAACTGCACCCCTTCCTTTCTCCCTCAGAAGAACCCAGGACTCAGCAATTCTTTCTCTCCCATTCATCAACATGGAACTGACTGACCTAGCATCAAGACCAGCCCCGTTTTAACTTTAAGAGGACCGAGGTATTAGAACCCCCAGCCTGAGCCTGAACTCAGATCCATTGGACCAGTGGTACCAAACACAAGAAATGCTGGATGTTGACCCAAGCCCCAACATCATGACCAGGCCTGAGCCCATCAGACTGGAGGCCTTTGAGCCAGAGTCCGCTGAATTTGGACCTCCAAAGTCCATACTCATGGAATCTGCAGCCTCCCCAAGGAACTGACCCCCCACCCCTGCAAGGAAGTGCAGGCTGGGCTGTGGGTAGACATCTGACATAAGCCAGGAACCAGGAATAATTTATGTATTTATTTATTTATGTATTTATTACACAAATGTATATACTGCTTTCCAGAGAGTTATCAAAATGATGAACATCCAATTGCTGTGGTTTAAATAGAAACACAATACATCTCACAGTGGTGGGAGAAACTGTGACCAGGTGACCTGTGTGTCTGCTGGGTCTACTGCCCAGGTGCTAGCTATTGATGGGCAACTTCAAGACCCAGCACTACCTTCTAATGGCCAGACTTAGACTGGACAGCCCTTCAAACAGCCCTTCAGGAGAGCACTGTCCTTTGACAGCCCTTCAAATAGAGGAGGGCCCTCTATAAAGTAGGACACATGGCCACCCTATGAGGGTCTGATACGTTTCTGGGCATGCTTAGAACAACAGAGGACTGCACTAAGCAAGCTAAGCATGTAGGCATGGCTGGACACACCTTAAGAATGTGTGACACCCACCAATCTGCCGCTGAGCTAGATTTTATTGAGTTTGGAAAGCAAAAGTTGAGTTTCTGGTGGTAACAAGATTTCAGAAGCCACATTTCTTTTTATTCTGATACTGAGAACAATTATGACAAGGACCAGATAGCACCAATGATATAGAGCCAGTTGCTTTATTAAAATTGCAGTCAACACTGAGAAATGAGACGTTGCCACTAGCGTCAAACCCAAAATATTGGAAAACATTAGTCATGGCTAAGAAACAGAAACCACCTGACTGACATAATATAGTAATGGAAAAACAGAAGTAGTGATTATTGAACTATTGTTACTATTAATCATTCGGTATAGCATATTTTAATTATGCAAAACACTTTACAAATCTAATCCCATTCATCCTTACAATAAACCTGTACACTTTGTTGACTTCCCCAAGTCTGCCTAGTGAATCCAGGGTTGGTTGAACTTAGGTCTTATCTGATTGACTAACTCAGCCAGCCAGTATTATCCAGTGAAAAATGAGCTCTAGTATATTATAATGTATTGATTTGTGTGTGTGTTTTTAAAATGTTCTGTTCACCCACAAAAGTAGGTTCCAGAGTGGTGTACAAAGATAAAATAAAACATCAACAATGCAACACAGTAAAATATCAATCCATTAAAAATGAGAGGGATAAAAAATTCACCAATGAGCTAAAACCATACCACAATATTAAACTTTAAACAAATTAAAATGCCCAGGCAAATAAAAGCATTTTAACCTGGCACCTGAAAAAATACAATCTCTCTTGGAAGGGCATTCCAGAGTTGGGCAGCCACCACAGAAACTGACTGGCAGTACGGTCATGAAAAGACAAAAGAAAGCACTTCTTATGCAACGTATAAAAATTAATGGAATGCACTGCTACAAGATATGGCAATGGCTACTAGCTTATTTGGCAAGTATAAATGGCTATAAGTACCAGCAGGCTCAAAGTGAGGAGCCTAGCAGTAGAGCCCAGGTGCCTTACTCTCTGAGCCACCAGGACAGTTTGCAGATGGAGGAAACAGCAGGGATCCCCAACCTTTCTGGCTGATGGGCACATTTGGAATTTTGAGAGAGTGCCGTGGGTCCTCTCACGAAATGGCTGTTCTGGGGGAGTTGCCCATTCATAAAACAGCTCCCATGATGGGCATAGCTGGCCACAAAACACTCATTTCCCAGAAAACAAACTGGTGAGACTAAAAAAAAAGTAACAGAACCAGCCCCAGCCCAAGGTATCTTGGTGCCTGAAGCAAGAACATGCGCTACCACTGCTCATCCACCCATCGGCTGGCTGCTGCCGCCTCCTTCACCACCACCACCACCCTTCACTGCCTCATGCCCCTTTCCAGGTGCAGGGCTATCACGAGAGCTTGACTGGACTCTCACAGGGTTTGCCTGCTCCTCTGAGACCCCAACTCCTGTAAGGGGAAGCTGGGGCATACGCGATGGGAGAGTAGCTACTGCTCCACAGAGCCCCGCCAGCTCTCCCTCACTTCAGGCGACGGTACAGTGGGAGAACAGTTGGCAGGGCCCTCCAAGCACCCATTGAAGGGAGTGGGGCAGCACCAGCCCCTCTTAGAAGGGGTGGGGAGAGGTGTAATTTACTGCTCCTCCATCTGATGTGGGCCCATCAGTTCGTATAATGGTAAGGCTGGCCCTGTCAAGAAACTAAGTACAAGGCAGAGATGAGGTCTGTACTCCAAAACACAAACCCCTTCTTTTGAACCCAAATAAAGATGGCACTTGTACTTTGCAGCATGCCAGCATGCCAATTAAAAAGAAATATTCTTAAGAAATAACATAAAAATCAGGAAGGGCAGGGAGCCTGACAGATGCCAAGAGAGGTGTCTGTGGGCACAATGATGCCATCGGGCTCCACATTGGAGATCCCAGTACTAAAGAATCAATCAGGGCCACAGGAGGCTCCAGATTCAATCCAAGGAAGGCCTGGATTATTTAACACAGCTAGGTGCCAGGACTGTATAGTGACAAATTAAACTCAATACAGACAAGCCCAAGATTAAGCAAAATCAAAAAAGGAACTGTCTGTACTACTCGTATACAGTGATGGGATCTATATTAACAGTTGACCCTTCATGAGAATGAGCTGAGCATCTTCCTGGATAGTTCAACAAAACATCCAGTCAATGCACAGCAGCTGGCAATAAAGCAAACATTCTGTTAGACTGGATGAATGCATCAACAGAAAAGAATATTAAAATACACAGCACCAGTGTCACCATATGAATTGGTGATATATTGACATACTGTATTCAGTTCTGGCTATCTCACCTCAAAGAAGAACTATGGAAAGCAGCCCATAAAGTCTTGTACATGAAGGGATGCTGTACCAAGCTGGATTATTTTGTTTAGAAGAATAGGCAAGAGGAAATATCCACTGCTCAAAGGAGGGTTTGAACCTGAGCATTTCATGTCCAAAGCCAGCTCTGCACCTCACTGGATCGCCAACAGCATTAAACCCAGGGGATTCTAAATTCAACTCTACATTCAAGTTGAACCTGTTAATTGAATAAAATTTACAAAAGCCCATTTGGTTGTACACCTTTCTGCACAGTTCATTTTTAACTTGTATGATTCACAATTGCCCCCAAAATATGGTTTGAATGGGGCAGGGGGGAAGCAGTTAGTAACACAGATGCAAAGTGTATTTAGCAGGCTGCAGAAATTCAATTTATAAGAATAGTAAAAACATTTGTAGTTACAGTCTCAGCAGAAACCAGTCTTTAAGGCTATTTCACACATTACTGTAAAGCAAATCCAGGTTTGCCCTCTACCATACCCTTAACAGGGAGCTACAGACAATCCCAGGGAGCTAGAATGGTTCCCTGATGAGCGTACTAACAAAATACACACATTTGCAAACCTATTTGTCACACTGACATTTTTAGGTAGGAAAAAGCACAAAAAATCTGTTTGTCACATTGACATTTTTAGGGGGAGGAAACTAAACAAACAGGTAAGTGGACTTACTAAAATATACCCTAGCTAACTCTTGGTTGCTAGGGGCAAGCATAGGCTACTTGCTTGGCTACACTAAAAACACACATCAGCAAAGTCATTGAACGCAGTCAAGCAACCAGGCTGTTTCCCCATGGTTTTTAGCTGCTCAGTCATTTATCTTTTTAAAATGCGGCATTTTTGTAGCTGTTTTTAAAATAATAATTTTTAATGTCTTTTGTTATTGGATTTATTGTTTTTGCTTTTATTGTGTACATTGCTCTGAGAGCTTCAGCTGTACGGCAACTAATGAATTAGATAGATAGATAGATAGATAGATAGATAGATAGATAGATAGATAGATAGATTCCTCAAAGTCAACCCGTGCTTGAGAGCAAAGTGTGCCCGCTGTCCATGTGATTTTGTGAGGCAATGCTAGCCAGGTTCTCAGGCTAACAAAAAGTGTCACCTTGGAAGATAAAACTCAATTAATATGTCGGTTTCAGGTAAATATGCTTCTTAAACATCATTTGCCAGGGTACAGCTGTGTGTGGCAAAGAGAAATAGAGACTAGAAGGGAGACAGGAAAGGGGATATGCCACCCTGGGCTCCTTGCATGTGTGTGTCCAAAGGCCATATGTGACACAAAAATGGAATACTGACAAACTCCTTCCTCCTAATTGAGGCATCTATTTTTATTTTTATTTTACAAATTACTCTATAGTAAAAGGCTTTCACATTTGCTGTCTCACAATCAACAAAACACTATGAGCCAACCCTGCAGATATAAGACTTCAGTTATATGGTTGAATGAAAAAGAATGAAGAAAACAAATAATAAAGAATATGTCTTGTCTGAGGGATGAAATGTTTAACCTAGTCAGTCTTCTTCCCAGTCCCGATTGCATTCCCCCCTTAGTCCGCCAAACTCCTATTTTGTGGGATAGGAAGAGTGAAATTTACATGGGAAGGACAGTATGTGGGACGGGTCAATCCTGCACACTTCCTCCCCACCCCACTCCGACCAGCCTGCTGAACAACTGAGTAGTGCACTTGGGAGGGAATTCGGGAGTCTGGGCACTTGGGATGGACTACAATCAAGGCAGGCCATGGTTTGAGCATGGGGGAGTGCAACTCCTTCTAATATAGGTTGAGCACCACTCACCTGGGCAGACAAGCATCCACCAGCAGCACCTCTGTCTTGTCTGGATTGCACCTCATTTATTAGGCCTCATCCAGTCAATTAAGACTGCAGCTCGTTATACTGCCATCATAATATTGTTCTAGTAGAGTAGGGTTTGGGAACACATGTTTGATGGAGTAATATGTGGTTCTGCCCTCAGGACAAGGCAACACAACATGGCTGTGGTTGGTAAAACTGCAATGCGGGCCTATATATTTGTGTTACATTAGGCTGAGGAAAGATTATGGGAAACTCCAGATGGAGTCAAACACACTGGGAGATCTGGCAGCCCAGCAGCAGATGGAATTCAGATCGGTTTCTTTATAACACGGCAGCCACTGGAGCAAAAGCAGGGTGCACTGAAACAAAAGGACAGAAATGAAAATGTAGAACAGATTACAAGGACAATGACGATGAAAAATGAGATGGTGCCACCAGTGTCAAAGCCAAAATAAAAGAAAGCATTAGTCAAACCCAGGAAATCACATGATTGACATAAAAATCGTAATTTTTGTGCACCAACAAATGCCGAGGTATGTTGGTTTGGATTGCTTTTATTTGCCGTCTGGTTTCTGAGCTCTGAGAATTCACCACGCTTGCGTTATTAAGCTTTTCTCCACAATTGTTTAAACAAGAAATCTTTGTTTAAAATAAAATTAAATTGCATCATCGCAAGAGCCATGGCTTTATAGGGAGTGTGTACATGTACACACACACAGTAATTCCCATGAAATTCAAGGAAGTTTATTCCTTCTTGCCCTACAGCATTTCTGGTAGAGCACTGCAGTTGGTGCCTATGTGTTGGCAGAGCAAGTCTTAGAGCGCAATATAAATTTGATTATATGGGTTGGTTAAACTTCTCGGGGAGCATAGTTACAAAGGAGTTGGGATACTGTGGCCTTCAGACCCATTTCACCACCAGTGATCTAAGATCCTACAAGAATCTTGTGTCTGTGTTCATATATATGCTATAAGCTTATATTGGTTTTATACCAGATTAAATGTCATTGCTTCCCACAAAGAATCCTGGAAATTGTACTTTGGTGTGGTTATGGAAGTCAGTTAGATATCTCTAGATCCCCAAACAAAATGACAGTTCTCCGAGGAAATTACTATAAAACCAATTTCTCTGTGCCCTAAGAATTGCTTTATACGTGACATTTTTTCTATATAGAATACTGTAGGAAAAAGGCCATTCAAGCATATCATCATGTCTGAGAACAGCATGAATATCTCTATAACATTTTGCCATGTCTCTGGGAGTTACTCCATGGCAAAATAACTGAAGGCAACAAAATAAACTTTGGCATTGTCTTCAAACTGTTTGTAATTTCTTTTCTACGTGGAGATTATCTTTATGTAGGAAAAATGTCATGCAGCTCTAATTATACCTGCTTCACTCTAACAGTGTTCTTATTTGTACCTAAATCAGCTTGCATCCAGCCAACCTCAGTTGCAAACATGGGGGGGAGGGGGGAGATTACTACAGCACTCCTGTATTGATCCTCCTCCATTTCCCTTGAAGAGAGATGGGTTTACCCAGGTTATTTCTAGGTCCGTTGGAAACAACCCAATTGGAATGGTTTACTGTACTGGGAATTGTGATGATCTGCTGGTAAGAGCAATTCTGTTGTTTCTTATAATTAATTTTTATTGTAAAATTTCAACAGAACAAAACAAAAAAGAGGAAAAGAAAGATCCGTCCACCCTGTCCCACTGATCTAAATGTGGAAGCCACCTCATCCTCTATTTCCTCACCATAGTAGCCCTCTGGGGAGAAACAACTCCAAACTTATAGGGCTGGATCCAGGATCTGCTTTCTGCTCACAGGAAGTCCCTCTGCCCAATTTTTGTGGATCTCCCTTCCCCCACATATTCAATAAGGTCTCCTGATTCTTATTTTAGCATTTTCAGGGGGCTGGAGGGGCTGCCATGGAAAGGAAGGGGCAGGAAAGTCCACTTCCACCATCACAATTGATCCAGCATAAATCTGGATCAACTCATAGGAAAGTGTACTGTTTTGTGTTTTTTAGGTTTATAATTTTAGGTTTATAATTATAACAGCCAGCTCCTTAAGGGCGACCTGTGACAGAGGTGGTTTTCTTTTCTCCTCTGGATGCTTCTGCACTCTGGCCTCATGCACACAGCTTCTCCTAGTATTGCTTTCATTATATTTAAGCTCACTAATCCTCTACGGAGCTCAGGATGCATACATGGACCTCCTCCCCAACTCACCCTCTTTTTGCATTCACAATGACCCGGTTTGTTTGTTTAAGCTGTGGCATGTGCTGGTGCATGCCAAGCACCATTTGCCTAATTGCCCACCTGGGCCCAGCTTGTCCTGTCATCTGAACCCAGGCAGCATGGCTTATTTGAGGAGGAAACAAACCTGTTTGAACCAGGCCAATAACTCTGTGGGAGAGGTTAGGATGAGAGATGGTAGCTGGCCCAAAGTCGCCCAGTGAGTTTCATGGCGGAATGGGGATTTCAGCCAAGCTCTCTCCAAGACAGGGGCTCTGTCATTAGTTCTCTCCTTCAGGGAAGTGCTCATTTGTGTTGCTGTTGGGGCACCAGATCTCACATAGAAACATGCAGTGCCAAGCTTCCCCCTATCTAAGACCTGTGAATCCATTAACAAGAATGACAAGGGCACAACATGTGATGTTACACCAGCATTTGAGGGAGTGCTACAGTGTATTGCATTTAGAATCAGGATTTCATGTTCTAAGTCAGAAGCGGGCCAAAGGTAGATCTGGATCTACTGGTACCAGTAGATCTACCAGTAGATTTCTGGGTGATTTGCAGTAGATCACCAAGGATTCTTTACTCCCAGCTGTTTAACAGAGGCAACACCCCATGCCCAAACTATAATGCTGAGATGAAGAAACCTTGGGCTAACCTGGAGTGGATTTTTAGGTGGAAGGATTATGATATCCATTCAGTTCTGGTACTCAAAACAAATTCCTGGGCTTAGGATTCTTTCATTCTAAGTGTACAGGCCAGTTCACATGACACAAAAGCCCATCATGCTGTGGTGTGCATCAGCCGCCATTATAACTATGCAAGCCCTGGCTGGGGGTTGCCGTGGTTTGTTGTGTTTTGCAAGCCTGGGCTGCAGGGGTTATTTGAGGGTCAAACAACGCTTGCATAACCCTAAAACAGACCGTGGCTTATGAGAGGGTTGTTTAATCCTCAAATAACCCCCGCCGCCCGGGTTCACATGACACAACAAGCCCCGGCAACCCCCGGCCAAGGCCTATATATTCATAATGGCGGAGACTACATGCTGGGGCATCCCAGGGGTAAATTAACCCGTGGTAGACTGCCATTTTGTCCAAACCAGGTCATTGTCTTCTGCACGAGGCTCCACTTGGCAGAACTCAGGGCTCTAAGAAAAATCAAAGTAGATCCCACATGCCTGAAGTCTGTAAGTTATAACTCATTTACTTGCTAAGTAGCTCCAGTCCAGTGAATTAAATGCATCAGGATGTACACAGATCACCTTCAGGAGTGCGCTGAGAAAAGCCCTTCTGGAGTCTCCAAAGCCACCACTGTGCAAAATTTTGCACTCCCACCGACACAACCCCTCAGACATATGCCCGAATCAAAAGCACCACCTTGCCATGGGGGGAGAGGCCAGGTAGCCACCCTAGGCCTGCAGCAAAGCCTGAGTTAAGGCTCTGGCCACCTTGCCATGGAGGGAGAGGCCAGGTAGCCACCCTAGGCCTGCAGCAAAGCCTGCGTTAAGGCTCCGGCCACCTTGCCATGGAGGGAGAGGCCAGGTAGCCACCCTAGGCCTGCAGCAAAGCCTGCATTAAGGCTCCGGCCACCTTGCCATGGAGGGAGAGGCCAGGTAGCCACCCTAGGCCTGCAGCAAAGCCTGCATTAAGGCTCCGGCCACCTTGCCATGGAGGGAGAGGCCAGGTAGCCACCCTAGGCCTGCAGCAAAGCCTGCATTAAGGCTCTGGCCACCTTGCCATGGAGGGAGAGGCCAGGTAGCCACCCTAGGCCTGCAGCAAAGCCTGCGTTAAGGCTCTGGCCACCTTGCCATGTTCTCTTTCTCCCTTGCGGTTTGATGCACACACAGCTGGTGCTGATTTCCTGGCTCGCGCTCCATCTTCATTTTGCTCCAAGCTCGGTCATTTGCGCTCTGATTATCTCTCATTACCAACGACCTTGCTGTAATGAGTTTTAATCTGCCTCGTATTAATTAGAAACATTTTCATTAGCCAACTCGATTTTGGGTAAATAGCTAATAGAAGTGTCTGGGCTGCGATTAGTTATCAATAGGGGTTGTTAAGGGGGAGGACCAAAATGTGTATAGGGAGCAGCTGTTCCCCATCTAAATACCAATGAGACACAATGGACTCTTTGCACAAGGCCTTTTTAGAAAATCTTGGAAGCCAGGCCTCAAAAACAGTTCTGTTTTGTTTGTTTAAAAAAAAAAACCCATGCAGAACATAATCCACTGGGGCGTTCTCCAATGCAAGCCCCACTGAAATGAACGAGAACTGCTCAAGAGCCCAACTGCATTCAAAGTGGTGCTCCACCAATGTGCACTTCAGCAGCTCCCATTCATTTCAGTAGAGGTGGTGCGGCGATTTTCTGGTCAATGGTGTTCTTAGATGTACAGAGTGGCTGGAGTCAGAGACTGCAATCCAGACATAGTTAGCCAAGCTTAAGTCACATTGATACCAATTGGGCTTTGGCACACCTAGCCTCCCTGTATTTATCAGTGTCATTCAATCACTAGGACATTGGACTTGGACAGAGAGTTTGGATTAAATCCCATATGTCATTCTTCCAACAAGTAAAACTCCTCATTTATATATGCATTTATTTAGAATGACAGTCTCTACTATTTCTAAAACTTAATTGGGATAACAACATTCCTGTCTATTTGGGCCAAGCAGAAATTATGCAGGAACTCCATGAAGCCAGTCCTATCTTCATACCCACACCCTCCAGAGGAAATAGCTTTAGTGTGTGTTTGTGTGTGTGTGCGTGAGACAGAGAGAGAGAGAGAGAGAGAGAGAGAGAGAGAGAACAGTCACTGTCCAGGTTCAGACAATCACGGGGGTAAAAAAAAAAAAAGCCATTGTGGCTTCCTCACCACACCCCTGTGCGTGCTGCACGTGTCCCTGTCATTTGCATAATTACCCACACTGCAGCATGAGTTGTCATATCGTCCAAACCTGATGTCAGGGTTGCCTCTGAGCACACAGAGTGGCAGAGCAGTTCAGATTCTGAGGAAGAGCTGCAAAACGTGGAGGAGGAACTTTCCCAGGCTTCAGAGGCACAGGTGGACGGAGAGAGCCCCCCTTCTCACATCCCTGTGATAGATAACCAACAGGGGAAAGCGGGGGCAGGAGAACCTGAACTCTTAGACACCAGGCACAGATGCAGACACAAGCAGGAGATGGCAGGGGCAGAGCTTAGGCGGTCTGCCCGACTGGCTCAGCGTCAACAGCTGCGTCTAGAGGTGTCACGGGAGAGAGGGAGATCTTCCCCTCCCACCCCTTAAGTTAGGATAGTTTGCTGCCTTTTCCCAAACGGTGGCCAACTTTCATAGCTTCCCTTTGAACTCCTTGAACGCTTTTCCTTTGTAGTCTGGGAGTCACTAGCAATTTGCATCTGTACACCTCATTAGAGTAAATGGATTAAAGCCGTGGAATAAAAGCCTCTTGTCTATGTTTTGATTTGGCTTTTGGAGTTCTCAGCAGGGCAAAAAGGAATCCTGACACCTGCTGTGTGTGTGTGGGGGGGGTTCGTACCCACCCTACAACACATGACCTGCAGTAGGGCTCATCAGGTGGGTTAGAAGCCAGCCCTGACACACCATGCACCAGGTTCAGACAAGACATAATTATACAAATTATGGCACATCCGTGGGATGCGCAGGGGCAGGGGGAGAAGTCACGATGGCTTCTTTTATCCCCGTGATTATCCAAACACCCACACTGACTCTCAGCCTAACCCTCTCAGCTGTCCATAAAATGGAGAAGAGCATGTATGCCACCTTTGACTCCTAAGTGGAAAAGGTGGGATATAAATATAACAAATAAATAAATAAAATAAACATCATAAGAAGAGCCATGCTGGATCAGACCAAGAGTCCATTTAGTTCAGCATTCTGTTCACAAAATGGGCCACCACCTGCTCACACAAAACACACAAGCAGGACATGAGTGCAAAAGCATCCTCCTGCCCAAGTTCCCCAGCAACTGGTGTACACAGGCATACTGCCTCTGATGCTGGAGCCTGGAGGTGGCATATAGCCATCAGGACTACTAGTCATTGATAGCCTTGTCCTCCAGGAATTTGATCAATCCCCTTTTACAGCCACCCAAATTGATGACCGTCACTGCATCTTGTGGAAGTGACTTCCATAGTTTAACAATATGCTGTGTGAAGATGTATTCCCTTTTATGCTGGACTGGATGGACCCTTGGTCTGATCCAGCATGGCTCTTCTTATCTGTCCTGAATCTTCCACCAATCAGCTTCATGGGATGACTCCAGGTTCTAGTATTATGAGAGAGGGAGAAAAATGTCTCCCTATCCACTTTTACCACAACATGCATTATTTTGTATACTCTATCATGTCTCACTTCACTTGCCTTTTTTCTAAGCTAAACAATCCCAGTTGTTGTAACCTTTCCTCAAAGGGGACTTGCTCCAGCCCTCTGATCATTTTAGTTGCCTTTTTTGCACTTTTTCCAATTCTACAATGTCCTTTTTTCGGTGTGGGGTCCAGAATTGTACACAATATTTTAAGTGTGGTCACACCATAGATTTGTATAAGGGGAGTATGATCTTGGCAGTTTTACTTTCAGTTCCTTCCTAATTATGCCTAACATGGAATTTGCCTTTTTCCCAGCACACTGAGTCAACATTTTCATTGAGCTGTCCACCACAACACCAAGATCTTTTTCTTGGTCAGTCACTGCCAGCTTAGATCCCATCAGCTTATATTTGAAGTTGGCATTTTTTGCCCCAATGTACATCACTTTACACTTACTTATATCTCAGCCTGCCCTACCTCACAGGGTTGTTGTTATGCGGATAAAATCTGGAGGAGAATTATGTACACCACCTTGGGTTCTTTAAGGAGGTAAAAAGGTGGGATATAAATGTAACAAATAAATAAAATAAAATAAACCGTATTTGCCATTTTGATGTCCATTCTGCCAGTTTGGAGAAATCCTCCTTGCAATCCTTTTTTGTTTTAACCAACCTAAATAATTTGGTGTCATCAGCAAACTTGGCCACTTCACTGGTCACTCCTAATTCCAGATCATTTATGGTAAATTGAAAAGCATTGGTCCCAATATAGATCCCTGTGGGACCCCACTGTTTACATCCCTCCATTGGGAGAAGATACCATTTATTCCTACTCTCTGCTTTCTGTTCTTTAACCAGTTACTGATCCCCTGTCTTCATCCCCTATCTTCAGAGTAACCCAGTGGTACTGCAAATCAGCAAAACAAAAACTGCAAGAAATCCTAGTCATGGATCTCTCCCACATCTGGTTTAGCCTTTACTAATGCTTAAAATATTATTAAGTAAGTAAGTAAGTACATTTTTATACTGCCCAATAGCTGACGCTCTCTCGGCGGTTCACAACAATTAAAATGATAAAATATGAAACAATAAAATATAGATCAAATATAATATAAGCATTTAAAACAACGATATAAAAATAAAATAATCAAACAGAAGCTAGCAGCAAGAAATTTAAAATATAGTACCAGATAAAAACAAACAAAAAACTAATATTCCTGAGAGAATAAAAAGGTCTTCACCTGGTGCCGAAACAAACACAACGTAGGCGGCAAGTGAACCTCTCTAGGAAGCTCATTCCACAACTGGGGTGCCATCACAGAAAAGGCCCTCATGTGGACCACTATTCTTGTTCTTTGTAGACCATCATATCTTCTGTTGAGAAGTTGTTTGAAAAGAAAAGTTGTCTGTTTTGAGTTAAAACTCATTTCCTTCTGCATTCCAATGCAGCTGTCCTGAACTCCAAACCGAAGAGTAAGTGAGCTGGATGCAAGGAAAGGCATTTCTACATTGCCGGTAGGCATTGCTAAGCTTGTGCGTGTTCTGTGTCACTGAGATGTTTGTTCAGCTGAGAAAGTACTAATCGAGCAAGGGTCTTATGCTATGTCTACCACACAACAGCTAGGAAGAGGGCACCACACCATGCAGCAGCCTCTTCAGCAGCGCAAGTAGGCACCGTGGAGACTTCAGGGAAACCTGGCTGATGGGCATTTTCTCTTATTTCTATCGTGTTTTTGTGAACCACCTTAAAATACAGTGCAGATCACAGTTTAAAAAACACTGCCTTATATACGTCATCCTCACAACTACCCTCTGAAAGAAGTTATTACTCTTATTTTTCTTGTCAGGAACTGGGGCTAAGGGAAAGTATCTTAGCCAAGGCCATCTGACTCATTTGCATAAGTACCTTTACTCAGGGTCAACTGTAGTCACTTTCAACTATGGCTGAGCCAAAATTTATCAGAAGACACTTTCCTAAGAAACTGTGTCATTTTCTTTCTCTCACATTCCAAGAAAAAGGCCACTTTGCAAAATGTTCTCCAAATATCGTCCAACATTTTTTGTGGTGGCTGCCATTCCCCCACCCACTTCACAATGCCCTGGAATGACATTAGATCTGGGGCATAATGGAGGATACAAAATGGTGGCCAGACTGTGAACAGAGTTGCTGCTGAAGCAGTAGAACATGTGCGTGCACTGACATGCAAACTTTAGAGGGAAAAAAGAAAGATGTCACTCTACTGCCATGATAATGGTGAGCCCCATCCAAAGAAACTTTTGGGAGAATTTTTCCTCCCCTTGGAGAAGAATGGTGAAACCATCTACCCCATTTCTCTGCCCATAAACAGGGTGGAAAATTTCAAGAGGCCACTTGGAGAAAGTTCTGCTTTAAACCAATGGTCCCTCCATCCGTTAAACGGATTGTCTGGAGCAATCCATGAGAGGGAATAGCCTCCTTTCAAAAAGCCATTCTAAACACACATGTAGGATTTGTCCCGGGCAATTTCACTGCTGTGTTGAGGAACATTAGTGTGACAAATAATGCCCATTTAACAGGGGAGAAAATGCAGCACTGACATCATCTGAGGTTCCTTCCTACTACACTGGCACAGTATTTGCCTCAGACTGCTGCCAAAAACTTTACAGTGCAAAGGTCCACAAATTTTGGCCGGGCTTGGTAGCCAAAACAGGTCAGCATTTTTGCTTCCATAGAGCTAAGGTAAGCCAGTCCCTTTAGTGCTTGCTGCCCGCAGAGGGAGTTTTCGAGAGGATAAATGCTGTATGGTTTATGTATGTGTGTGCGTTTGTAGTAATCCCTCCAACCCAAAATACAGATATTTCATCCCAGCAGAAAACACAGGGTGGCATTATTCTGTCAAGGCACTCTCCTCCTCCCTGTGTTTTACAGGACTTTTTTTAAAAAAATGGCTATGCCTGTGACAGAGTATACAGGGTGGGGAGGGTTGCTGCTGGTCACCAGAACTAAATTTCCAGTCACCACTGCTGACCATTTTTGTGGGCCCTGGTGGGATAGGTTACCTATGAAGCGCAGATCACACAGCAGGAATCTGATGCATATGTGGATGCATCGGATGTCTGCAAACCCACCAGTTCACACATTGCCCTGGTCATGCCTACAACTGGGAACATTTGTTCTCTGTCTTTATGGTGGCCTTTCAGATATTCTGACCTCCAGCAACCCTGAATACTCCTAAAGCTCAGCCTACCTACCATACATCAGCTGGTATACATGGAACTTGCCTTCAAACTCCATTATCTTTATTGCTGTCCTCATCTCAGAAAGGCATAAAGGGTTGGACCATTTGACCTCCCCTGTTCTCTAGACAGAGAATGTCTGTCTGTCGTCATGAAAACCATGAACTGCTCCAAGCTCAACTAAAATTAATGGGGCTGAAAGGTTAGAGGACAGAACACAGGGTCATTTGCACAAACTCTCCAATTAAGGGCAACCCATGAGCAATGAGACAAAATGGATTTCCAAAAATGTGATCATATTGTATCATATTAGGAAGATAGTAGATAATGCTGATTGCCAAGTTCAGCAATGAACCAAATTGAAATTTGAAGAAGCGCATACCACAAATGACATGAAAAGGCATTCAGAGAAGCTGCAGCAAAATCAAACAAAGCATTTCAGGCAACTGGACACTGTGGCTACTGGCTCCAACGTTTGACTCAAGGCAGTTGAAAACAATAATACATTTTACAGGGTGTACCTCAAATACTGTGTAGCCGCCCCCCACTGCCCCCTGAGTGTCTTAGAAAAAAGCAAGAGGGAGAGTTCTGAGAATTCAAATACAAGACTACGGATTACTGCAAATCCCAAAACTAGACCTGGACACCCAGCAAAGCTGAGTTTATCACAAGCAGAATAAATCATGCAAATTACACCAACTCTGCAAATGTTCTTCAGTAATTTGATCTAACAACCATGTTTATTTAACCAACTTATTAGAATCTCAATACAACTCCATTTAGCAACAGCAGAAGCAGTAGCAGTTTACTAGAAATGGTGCTACCCATGCCAGATTAGATAGCTTTCTATAGCTGGTTTGAAACTCAACATTAAAAAAACGAAGATCATGGCATCTGGCCCCATCACTTCCTGGCATATAGAAGGGGAAGAAATGGAAGCAGTGACAGATTTTACTTTCTTGGGCTCCAAGATCACCGCAGACGGTGACTGTAGCCATGAAATTAAAAGACGCTTGCTCCTTGGGAGGAAAGCTATGGCCAACCTAGACAGCATAGTAAGAAGCAGAGACATCACCTTGCCGACAAAGGTCCGTCTAATCAAAGCTATGGTTTTCCCAGTAGTAATGTATGGCTGTGAGAGCTGGACTATAAGGAAGGCTGAGCGCCGAAGAATTGATGCTTTCGAACTGTGGTGCTGGAGAAGACTCTTACGAGTCCCCTGGACTGCAAGGAGGTCAAATCAGTCCATCCTAAAGGAAATCAACCCTGAGTGCTCATTGGAAGGACAGATAATGAAGCTGAAGCTGCAATATTTTGGCCACCTAATGCGAAGAGAAAACTCCCTGGAAAAGACCGTGATGCTGGGAAAGACTGAAGGCAAAAGGAGAAGGGGACGGCAGAGGATGAGATGGCTAGATAGCATCACGGATGCAATGAATATGAACTTGAGCACGCTCCGGGAGAGAGCGCAGGACAGGAAGGCCTGGCGTGCTATGGTCCATGGGGTCACGAAGAGTCGGACACGACTGAACGACTGAACAACAACAACAGCTGCAAAATAGTACCTGCTGCAGTGAGTATGACTTCAGGTTTGCCCACAAGAGGTGAAAGGGGATAGTGGGCAAAGAAGCCGGTGGAGGAAAGTGACAGGAAGGGTGGTAGATGCATACTCTCTTGCTGCTTCAGAAATTTTCAAGACAAGAAGAACCCACGTCAATAGTTGGCACAACCTTTGTTGTGAAGCTGAAGGAAATAGAGGAATAATCTCACCTATGCATTCCTTCTTCTCAATGGCTTTTAGTTTTGACTTACTGTCCTTAAAATGGTTCTTAGATACAAACACTACAGTCCTCCATGGGTAAAATTCCCATCCGAGTCAGTGGAAAGTTGGCATCAGTAAAAAAAATCAAGCCAGGAGTTCAGGCTTTGACTCTGACTGGAAGATAACCAAAACAGTGTCCTGGTTTGCCTGCTTAAGATCCTGAACATTAATGAAAATAAACAATATATTAAACAAGCCCTACACACTGAGCATTTTTAATTCCACTTTACTGATCGATCCCTCCAGCTGCCTGAACATTTTATGTTCCTCTCCTTTGAATGTCCTCCGATTTGTCAGTATTTTTGGTGGCATTTAATATGCTAATGAAGGAAGAGGGAGAAATGGGATGGATTGCAGTGCATCAATGAACACAGATGTCTAATCACCAAAAACTGGCTTTACCTAGAACTCTGAATGACTGTACTCTTGGGCATCTGGACAGTTTAAAGACTCTCAACATTCCTTTTCAGCATGTGAGGAAACAGACTTCCTTTAAAGGGCTCTTGCTTTCACCTGAAGCTCCAATTATGGTAAATATACAGATAATGATGAGAGGAAGAAAAAGCAGATTTTCCCCACACATCTGCACATTACATCCAAAGAAAAGTACAAGGATTGCATATCTGTGTCTATGGATACACTGCTATTCTGTTACATAAAGTGGGTGTTATTCTACTCTTCAGCAAATGAACAGAGATGAAGTGGTCACCACTAAATATTCAGCGGTTGTCATACTATGGCGTTATCTGATTTCATATCATGTTCTATTTCCCAGAATCAAGCCAATTAAAGCATGGCACCACATACAGCATGCTTTACTGTAATCTCTGCATGCGGACACATATTTGGAACTGGGTATGTTTAGCCTGGGGAAGAGAAGTGAGAGAGGGACATGACAGCATTCTTCAAATACATGAAGGGCTGCCACATAGCAGAAGGCAAAGACTTGTTCTCTGCTGCCCCAGAAGGCAGGACTAGATCTAATGGGCTTAAGTTACAGCCAGGTAGATTTCCATTGAACTTCAGAAGGGTATGAGCAGTTTGACAATGGAACCAATTACCTAGAGAGTAATTGGGAGTTCCTTGGACTTGGCACCATCTTGGGGGTTCTCCTGGACTCAGCATTATCTACAGAGGTGTGGCTGTTTTATCTGCTTCAGCTGATTCACCACCTGTAATTCTATCTGGAGACAGTGGACCTGGCCACAGTGATTCATGCTCTGGTGAGGCTGCGATAGGTCTACTGTAATGTGGCTACCTTTAAAGACGGTTCAGAAGCTTCAGCTGGTGCAGAACGCAATTGCCCAGTTACTTGTGGGGGCCAAGCAACTGGAGCGTATAATGCCTATTCTGTACTGACTACACTGATTACCAGTGCGTTTTGGGGGCCATTTTAAAGTGCTAATGGTTACCAGAATCTTCCCAGGCCCTGAGACGTAAGGAACTCAACCTCAGAGAAGAGAAGGAGGCATTTTGGTGAGCAGGGAGGGGAGGAGACTGGAGAGGCCAGGATACAAGTTTCCTGGAGCCTCTCCAGCCTCCTTCCCTCGCCCTCTGCAGCGCCCCAGCTAGACAGGCAAAAAAGCCAGTATTGTGAAATATGCAGAGCGGGAGGACAGGGAAGCTAAGATTGCTTCCACTGCTCCACGTAGGATGATTGGAAGCCCCTGAACTCCGAGTTCAGGGGCTTACGATCAATGAGGGTGCAACACATACAACTGCATGCTAAGTGTATTGTTTATGAGTTACTTAAATAATTAATTTGTTATTTATTAATACCTTGCTTTGCCAAGGCAAACCCATTTTAGTTACATCCAAAGCATTCTTTTGGCCTGCTACTTTTGTTTATGGATAGGTAACGCTGCATCAGTGAAAAGGCAGATTGCCAGACTAATCTGCATGTTTACTAAATCTATTAGGGTTTCCTTCCTTCAGCAATCAATAAACCATCAAACCCTTAATTGCTAACCCCATCGTGTTTCTTTTAAGTATACATACGTTCTGCTGTAGATTATCTAAAATAAGACCGTCTGTCTCAAATTTGCCTTTACTGCTAGATATCAAGGTAGGGTGGACATGTGTCCTCTTTTGCAGTGGACAGTCCTGTATTTGAAGGGCTGCCAGAGGACTGTCCTCTATTTTGAAAGTGTCTTTTATTTGAGGGGCTGCCCAGGCAAAATCTGGTTTAAAGATAAAGAACCATCAGAAGGAAGAACTAGACCTTGAAGTTGCCCATCAACAGCACCTGGACAGCAGACTGAGCAAGGCACACAGGTCACCAGGTCACAGTCTTCCACACTATGGCGAGTTGTACTGTATTTCTATTTAAATTATAATTTGTTGTTGTTCAGTCGTTAAGTCATGTCCGACTCTTCGTGACCCCATGGACCATAGCACGCCAGGCCTTCCTGTCCTCCGCTCTCTCCCGGAGTGTGCTCAGGTTCATACTCATTGTATAGGTGATGCTATCTAGCCATCTCACCCTCTGCCGTCCCCTTCTCCTTTTGCCTTCAATCTTTCCCAGCATCACGGTCTTTTCCAGGGAGTTTTCTCTTCGCATTAGGTGGCCAAAATATTTGAGCTTCAGCTTCAGCATCTGTCCTTCCAAGGAGCACTCAGGGTTGATTTCCTTTAGGATGGACTGATTTGACCTCCTTGCAGTCCAGGGGACTCGTAAGAGTCTTCTCCAGCACCACAGTTCGAAAGCATCAATTCTCCTGCACTCAGCCTTCCTTATAGTCCAGCTCTCACAGCCATACATTACTACTGGGAAAACCATAGCTTTGACTAGACGGACCTTTGTCGGCAAGGTGATGTCTCTGCTTCTTACTATGCTGTCTAGGTTTGCCATAGCTTTCCTCCCAAGGAGCAAGTGTCTTTTAATTTCATGGCTACAGTCACCGTCTGTGGTGATCTTGGAGCCCAAAAAAATAAAATTTGTCACTGCTTCCATTTCTTCCCCTTCTATATGCCAGGAAGTGATGGGGCCAGATGCCATGATCTTAGTTTTTTTAATGTTGAGTTTCAAACCAGCTTTTGCACTCTCCACTTTCACCCTCAACAAGAGGCTCTTTAGATCCTCTTCGCTTTCTGCCATTAAGGTGGTATCGTCTGCGTATCTGGGGTTGTTCATAATTCTCCCGGCAATCTTAATTCCAACCTGTGATTCATCCAACCCGGCGTTTCTCATGATGTACTCTGCATATAAGTTAAATAAGCAGGGTGACAATATGCAGCCTTGTCGTACTCCTTTCCCAATTTTGAACCAATCGGTTGTTCCATGTCCGGTTCTTACTGTTGCTTCTTGACCCTCATACAGGTTTCTCAGGAGACAGGTAAGGTGGTCTGGTACTCCCATCTCTTTCAGAATTTGCCACAGTTTGTTGTGATCCACACAATCAAAGGCTGTAGCGTAGTCAGTGAAGCAGAAATATACGTTTTTCTGGAATTCTCTTGCTTTCTCCATGAACCAGCGAATGTTGCTGATTTGATCTCTAGTTCCTCTGCCTCTTCGAAACCCAGCTTGTACTTCCGGTAGTTCTCGGTTCGCATACTGCTGAAGCCTAGCTTGTAGGATTTTGAGCATCACCTTGCTGGCATGTGAAATGAGCGCTATTGTACGGTAGTTTGAACAGTCTTTGGCATTGCCCTTCTTTGGAATTGGAATGTAAACTGACCTTTTCCAGTCTTGTGGCCACTGTTGAGTGTTCCAAATTTGTTGGCATATTGAGTGCAGCACTTTAACAGCATCATCTTTTAGGATTTTAAATAGCTCAGCTGGAATACTGTCATCTCCGCTAGCTTTGTGGTTAGTAATGCTTCCTAAGGCCCACTTGACTTCACTCTCGAGGATGTCCGGCTCAAGTTCAGTGACCGCACTATCATGGCTATCAGGGACATTCAAATCTTTCCTGTATAGTTCTTCTGTGTATTCTTTCCACCTCTTCTTAATCTCATCTGCTTCTGTTAGGTCCCTGCCTTCTTTGTCCTTTATCATGCCTGTCTTTGCACAAAACGTTCCCTTGAGATCTCCGATTTTCTTGACGAGATCTCTAGTCTTTCCCATTCTGTTGTTTTCCTCGATTTCTTCGCATTGTTCATTTAAGAAGGCCTTCTTGTCTCTCCTTGCTGTTCTCTGGAACTCTGCATTCAGTTCGATATATCTTCCCATTTCTCCCTTGCTTTTCGCTTCCCTTCTTTCTTCAGTTACTTGTAAAGCCTCATCAGACAGCCACTTGGCTTTCTTGCATTTCTTTTTCTTCGGGATGGATTGAGTTGCTGCCTCCTGAACAATGTTACAGAGCTCCGTCCATAGTTCCTCAGGCACTCTGTCTATCAGGTCTAATCCCTGAAATCTATTCCTCACCTCCACTGTATATTCATAAGGGATATGATTGAGGTCATACCTGAATGTCTTAGTGGTTTTCCCTACATTCAACTTAAGCCGAAATTTTGCAATAAGAAGCTCATGATCTGAGCCACAGTCAGCTCCAGGTTGTGTTCTTACTGACTGTATTGAGCTTCTCCATCTTTGGCTACAAAGGACATAATCAATCTTATTTCGATACTGACCATCTGGTGATGTCCATGTGTAGAGTCACCTCTTGTGCTGTTGGAAAAGAGTGTTTGCTATGATCAGCATGTTCTCTTGACAAAACTCTATTAGCCTTTGTCCTGCTTCATTTTGTACACCAAGGCCATGCTTGCCTGTTATCCTGGTTATTTATTGACTTCCTACTTTAGCATTCCAATCCCCTATGATGAAGAGGACATCTTTTTTTGGTGTTAGTTCTAGAAGGTGTTGTAGGTCTTCACAGAACTGATTAACCTCAGCTTCTTCGGCCTCAGTGGTTGGGGCATAGACTTGAATTACTGTGATGTTGAATGGTTTGCCTTGGATTCGTACTGAGATCATTCTATCATTTTTGAGATTGTACCCCAGTACTGCTTTTCCCACCCTTTTGTTGACTATGAGTGCTACTCCGTTTCTTCTAAGGGATTCTTGCCCACAGTAGTAGATATTATGGTCACCTGAATTAAATTTGCCCATGCCTGTCCATTTTAGTTTGCTGATTCCCAAGATGTCGATGTTCAGTCTTGCCATCTCATGTTTGACCACCTCCAGCTTACCTTGATTCATTGACCTTACATTCCAGGTTCCTAAACAATATTGTTCTTTACAGCATCGGACTTTCTTTTCGCCACCAGACACATCCACAGCTGAGTGTCCTTTCGGCTTTGGCCCAGCCGCTTCACTCTTTCTGGCGCTACTTGCAAATTCCCTCTGCTCTTCCCCAGTAGTATATTGGACACCTTCCGACCTGAGGGGCTCATCTTCCAGCGTCATGTCTTTTAGCCTTGTGATACGTTCCATGGGGTTTTCTTGGCAAGAATACTGGAGTGAGTTGCCATTTCCTTCTCAAGTGGACCACATTTTGACAGAACTCTCCACCATGACCTGTCTGTCTTGGGTGGCCCTGCATGGCATAGCTTATGGCTTCACTGAGTTACGTAAGCCCCTTCGCCACAACAAGGCAGTGATCCATGAAGGGGTTAAATTATAATAATTATTTCTAAATTTGCATCTACACATATTAAATAGATTATGCCAATGCTATGCAAATCAATGTCCTCTTTTGTCCTCTTTTATTGGCAATTCATAAGTGGCCATTCTATATCAAATTAATGGGGTAAAATGTAGTATGGCAGGAGGGGCCTAGATTCTTCTCTGGTTCATGCTGTAGCTACCCACCAGTCTGCATTAAATATTTAGTTGTGGTGGCAGATACTTAACATATTTAACATAGTTGGTTTAACAACAACAAAATTGTGCATATTCCCAATGTCGTTTATATCTCTCATACAGATATATACCTTGGAGTAAAATACTTCAGTAGGCCAGCTTGGTCTCCATGATGGCCCCCAATTCCAAATCTGACAGTTGCCATGGAAGCCTAAAGAATCTGATAATATTTTCTTTAATGGAACAACTTTCTAACACATAGTTATGGAAAAAAATCCTTTCAAAAAATATGTGTAGGCAATTTCTGATAAACACTTAGAAGACAGACCTGGGTGGAGAGGGTCATGGAGTAGAAATAGATACATTATCCCTCTTCACCACCACATAAACTCTCTCTCTTCCTCCCTGCTCCCCCCAGGCTCCTTTCCTACTGCAATTAAACATGCCACTTTCTCTGCTTCCCTCAAAAAATTAAAAAAATCCATGTACCTATCCTCCCTCTCCAACCACCGCACAACAAAGCCTAAGGACGCATAACTGGAATAATCACAACTTCATTCTCCTTCCTTGGTTGTTTCAGTTATGTTGAATGTTAAGTTTACGCCCATCAGTGCAGAGACCTATCCTGTTGTACTCTGTAAAGCACCATGCACAGTGTAGTGAGTTTGTTGGTGAGCAATAAGGTGGACTTCACAGAATTCCTATATGCTGTTGGTAGCCACCTAGAGGCCTGTGTAGTTTGGCCTAGCTGGCAGCTTTTTAGGACGGCCTCTCACATAGGCCAGTAATTTTCAGCTTTCATCTTGGAGCTGTTCGAGCCAGCTGATGACCTCACCCTGCTTGAGCAGAGATAGGTGTTGCTTCCTGTGGGAAAGAGAGCTCCCCTTCTCTTGAATGGGCTGAGGTAGCCTGTCACCTCCTGAATTTAGCTGAGAGAGACTTATAAAATCCAGCCTGCTGGCTTTGCTCTTTGGTCTCGCTCCAAGTGGGAATACGCATGATACCAGCCTGGAGAAACTTGTGCCCCTAAGAATGACTTCTCATCTATCTTGGGGACCCAGATAGACACTCAGCTGTGACAGCTTCATTGGCTGATGAGAGGTGTGAGCTTTCTTTGTATCTTTATTCTGCATCCATTTTCTATCAAAAACTGTCATCCTTTTGCAGCAGTGGCTTTGTTTCATCTTGATAATCCAAAAGAATCTAATTTGACTGGGAACTGGCAGAATCAGGGCCCCAGATCAATACACAGTGATGGAGAAAGGCAGACAGACAGACGTGTGTGTGTGTGTGTGTGTGTGTAGAGAGAGAGAGAGAGATACTCTCTACTATACTATATCTCTACTATAGTTACTCTGCAAAAGGAAACTGGTAAAAGAAAGACCTTTAAAAATGACTTGCATTGGAAATGTTCCATTTATATTACATTGGGCCCACCATGACTGCTATTCTTAAATTCAGCAATTTGCCCTAGGCAATAAGCTGATATGCTAGTTGGCTGGTTTGTATAGATAACATGCTTTACATTAGGCACTGGGGGGAAAGTTTGATTTTTAGTATATAAATGCCCACCAGCCAGCCAACCAAAATTTACAGGAGATGGAAAGAAATCTCTTCAATTGGCCTATTAATCTGCCATAACAATAGTCTTCATAATTAATTTGTCCCTAACAGTTTCCTTGTAAAGACAGCAAGAAAGTATTTCAGGAATGGTGATTACCTCTTGTATCAAAATGGTGAGGAAAACAAACGTTCAACCATCAACAAAAATATCAACACTTTCCACACTCCCCTTTCCCTATCATGGGTGACAGAATTGCACACTGGAATTACTGCGTAACTAATTATGGGGCATGTTGCAACTGAAACTACATATTCCATCTGAAGGTAAAAGGAGTTTTTTTTTTAAGCAGTCCAGGAGGAGAGGGGCATCTGTCACCAGGGAGGGGGCAGATTGGTGCAGGAGTGACCTTATCTATGTATTGTTTCTTCCTTAATTAACCGCACATATGTCCCACAATTTACAAGCAGTCTACAGTTTATTTATATATTTAAGAGACTTTCATTAATTGCACATATGTTCCACAATTATTCTGTTTAAAGCAAGTTAGAAAGGGGGGAAGTATTCTTGCTACAGGGCAAGGTTGTGGGTTTGGAGTTACTTAATGTCCCGCAAAACATCAACATATTGATTTCAGAAACAGTTGCCAGTTAAGCCAAGCCATGGTATTACAATCTGTTTTGTTCAAAGCCTTCAAGACCTCAGCAAATCTAGATAAGAGGACGCTCTGCAATGTAATGTTGCATTGCAGGGATGCCTTGGGGGATTGTTTGGAAGCTTCAACTAGTGCAGAATGTAGCAGCCCACCTCTTGAAGCCTCTCCTTTGAGCTGGTAGTACATCATAAATCTGTAGTGGCACAGAGAGTACAGCCATTCTGGTCTTCACGATGATCACATTCCCAACATTTCAATTTTCCCCATAATAAGGAACAACTCTTCTAGCATGTGAAGATGAAACAGAAATCATTAGCTGACACTTTGAAATGTTAAGGAGCAGATGCACAAAATCACGCTCACATTATTATTTTGTGGTAGGGATCCCTGTTTGTCCAGGACCCTCTTCTCATCATTTGTCATCAATGTACTGAGCATAATTACATCAGCCTTCTGTTCAGACACAGGGATATGGCAGAAACTTTGTCTTATGCTCATGTCTGCTAGAGTGCAGCCCCATCCTAAAATTCACACACAACACACCCTTCTGCAAGGAAACAAAATATTTTAAGTTTCTAGCCCTCGTGGTTACATGGGGGAAACCATGTGTTTGTTTTAAGATTTCTACCACACCACCTAGTTCACCTACCCACCTTTTTAATGTTTAAAAAGCATGCTTGCCCATCAAGGGTATGCTACAGCTTTGGCTTGTAACCAGACTTTAGAGTATTCCAAATATAGCTCAATGTAGCCTTGTTCGAACATGATTGCCTAGAAGTATACACACTAATGCTTGACCATCTTTCTGGGTTGATCACTGTGCTGGGCAGAAAACAACAGAATGACATTTAATAGGGATAAATGCCAAGTTCTGCACCTAGGAAAAAGAAACCAAATGCACAGTTACAAGATGGGGGATACGTGGCTCAACAACACTACAAGCGAGAAAGATCTTGGAATTGTTGGTGATCACAAGCTGAATATGAGCCAACAATGTGATGTGGCTGCAAAAAAGGCAAATGCTCTTTTGGGCTGCATTCATAGAAGCATAGCTTCCAAATCACATGAAGTACTAGTTCCCTTCTACTCAGCACTGATTAGGCCTCATCTGGAGAACTGTGTCCAGTTCTGGGCGCCACACTTTAATAAGGATGCAGACAAAACTGGAGAAGGTTCAGAGGAGGGCAACGAGGATGATCAGAGGACTGGAAAAAAAGCCCTATGAAGAGAGACTGAAAGAGCTGGGCATGTTTAGCCTTGAGAAGACTGAGGGGAGATTGGATAGCACTCTTCAAGTACTTGAAAGGTTGTCAAAGAGAAGAAGGCCAGGATCTCTTCTTGATCATCCCAGAGTGCAAGAAACGGAATAATGGGCTCAAGTTACAGGAAGCCAGATTCCGGCTGAACATCAGGAAAATCTTCCTGACTGTTGGAGCAATACGACAATGGAACCAATTCCCTAGGGAGGTGGTGGGCTCTCCCACACTGGAGGCATTCAAGACAAGGCTGGACAGCCATCTGTCAGGGATGCTCTGACTTGGATTCCTGCATTGAGCAGGGGGTTGGACTCGATGGCTTTGTAGGCCCCTTCCAACCCTACTATTCTATGATTCTATTCTATGATTCTATGACCTAGGGAGGTGGTGGGCTCTCCCACACTGGAGGCATTCAAGATGAAGCTGGACAGCCACCTGTCAGGGATGCTCTGACTTGGATTCCTGCACTGAGCAGGGGGTTGGACTTGATGGTCTTGCAGGCCCCTTCCAACTCTACTATTCTATGATTCTGCAATTCAGTTATTCAGCGACAAGCAAAGGCTACTGACAACAGTATTCCAAAGCTCCATTTTATTGTTCCGAATTAAATCAGCAGATGCTGCAGCTCAGAAAAGATGGACATTCAAGTAGTTTCACCAGAAAACACTCCAGCATTTAGTTAGGCCCATGGAGGCTGGTCCACACAACCCAGCCACATAACCACTTGAAAACCTGCCCATGTTAACTCCCTGCCTGCTGTCATCCAGTCAAATGCAACCATTGCCATGTACAGGACTAAGTCTTTCATACATCAGCTGTGAATGCAGTATTCAAGTGTATTTCAAAGTTGGTGGACTGCACCCCACAGACTCAAACAGACTCTGCCTTCCAAACAAACCTAAGTTTTATTTAAACAAAGCCTTTTCCACAGAGATTCTCTCAGGCTGTGGCCTCTCTCTCCTCAGACCAGAAGCAGCAGGTGTTGCCCTCCACTACTTCCTGGCTCCTCCGAGGAAGCATACCCGATCCAGGCCAAATCCAGCAGTCCTTTCATATCGTTACAAAGCATTTATGGTAATATACACAAAGTTTAGTCCTGCAGCTGGCTACAAGCAAAGAGCTGGCATTAAAGTATTCTTTTTCTCCTTAGCTATCATGCAAAGGGGCACATATTTATTTTTTCACCTGACTATTCCTAGGCCACGTTACACCAGAAGGCCTTTCAAAGCGGCTAATGTATGAATCAGCCCCAATGGTTGTATGAATCGCCCCTAAGATCTTTTCCTAATTTGGAGAAGCATTCTACAAGCCAATACCAATTTCAGTTATCCCTTTGGCACTGACAGAGTAGGGTAAAATGAAGATGTTCGCTTGACAGGTAAGCTAATTGTGTGTTAGCCTCAAGCACATTCCTTCATCAGATACACTTTAGGGAGATTTTGATAAGGTCACTGGTTTAGGAGAGAAAGCCTGCAGGATTTATGCTAAGTCTGCTCCTCAATCTTTGCAACAAAAAAAAACCCATTACATGATCCACTGGCTACCTCGCTACAACAGGTGTAATACCAGCAATCCAGTGTCTCTGTTTTGCTGGGGCAAAACAATTCATCTCCTCCTTTCCCCTCTCACAGGTCTCATACGAATTCACCAATGCTCTCCTAACCCAAGAGCCCACTGAGCATGTGTAAATATCGTAAAATGAAATAGTAAATACATTTCATGTTAACATATTGCTATTTTTAAAACTTAAAGCACAAGCTGTACCTCATTCATCCTCATAGCAATGCTACGAAGCAAGTGAGTGCTGTGCCAAAATCGCCACAATTCTACTAAATTGTGCTGAGTTAAAGCACCGTAAGAGTATATCCACACTACAAACCCATGTTGATTTTATACCAATGTAACTATCGCTATAACACAATGTGTAGTGATGGCCAGGGGGCAAGAGAATAGCTATTAAGCCAGCTGAAAAGCTAGGACAGATCCTTGAGCCACAGGAACCCTACTCAGGCATTAATTTCCTTCACGCAGTTAGAAACGCGTGAAGGAGAGCAGGGCCAAACATGCTAGCTTTGCTCCTCCCTACCATCTATGAGTCAGCTCCTTGGGAGATTTAGAACCCTGGAAGATCCAGGTTCTAAGGGCTCCTTCACACCAGGCTTTTATTTTATTTATTTTAATTTTTTTTATTAAATTACTTAATCACCATCACCCGGCCACTCTGAGCAATGTACAATAATACCAACCGTTTAAAAACAATAAAATTACACATTACAACACCATTTTCTAAAATTTCCCTAACCCACCCCAAATGCCTGCCTGAACAACCAAGTTTTCAACATGTGGCGGAAGCTCATTAAAGAGGGTGCATGGTGGAGTTCCCTAGGGAGGGAGTTCCACAGAGTGGGGGCCACCACAGAGAAGGCCTTCTCCCTCATCCTCACCAGCCTAGCTGTCCTGGCTGATGGGACAGAGAGAAGGCCATGCGAGGCTGATCTTGCTGAGCAGCCTGTCTGATGTTGCTGGAGGTGCTCCTTGAGATAGGCTGGGCCAGAACCGTATAGGGTTTTAAAGGTCAAAACCAACACCTTGAATTTGGCCCGAAAAACAACTGGTAGCCAGTGCAACTCCTTCAGCACTGGAGTGATGTGATCACACTGGCGGCTGCCTTTAATCAGGCATTCTGCACTAGCTGCAGCTTCCAAACCGTCTTCAAGGGTAACCCCATGTAAAGCGCATTAAAGTAGTCTAGACGAGAGGAGACCAGGGCATGTACTACCGATGGGAGCAGATGGTCGGGAAAGTAGGAGTGCTGCCGCCATATCAGATGGAGTTGGTACAGCCCTGCCCACCTCACAGCTGACACCTGAGCCTCCATTGACAGCTGGGAGTCTAAAATTATCCCCAGGCTGCAGACCTGGTCTTTCAAGGGTAGCCGTACCATACCAGGTCAACATCCCCCAGCCTCCTCTTGTCTCCCACCAAAAGTACCTCGGTCTTGTCAGGGTTCAGCTTCAGCTTATTCCTCCCCATCCAGCCACTCACCATCTCCAGACATTTGGACAGGGATTCTACGGCCAACCTTGGTGAAGATTTGAATGAGAGGTAGAGCTTCTTGTCATCCGCATATTGATGACACCGCACCCCAAACCTCCTGATGATAGCCCTCAGCAGCTTCACACAGATGTTAAATAACATCGGGGAGAGGATGGAACCCTGCGGCACCCAACATGTGAGCAGCCACAGGTCCAAAACCTCCTCTCCCAGTGCTACCCTCTGGTACCTGCTGGAGAGGAAGGACCAGAACAACCGTAATACAGTGTCTCCAATGCCCAACCCCTCCGGGTGGTCCAGGAGGATACCGTGGTCAATGGTATCAAAAGCTGCTGAGAGGTCGAGGACAACAAGGAAGGAATATTCACCCCTATCCAAAGCCCTCCTCATATCATCCACCAAGGTGACCAAGGCCGTTTCTGTCCCATGCCCAGGCCTGAAGCCCGACTAAAATGAGTCTAGATAATCGGCTTCTTCCAAGTGTGCCTTCAACTGCATCGCCACCACCCGCTCAATTATCTTGCCCCAAAATGGCAGCTTCTTTAAGAGCGGTCTTAGCACTGCTTCCTTGAGGGCTGATGGCATCACTCCCTCCTCAAGCGAGGCATTCACCACCACCCTGATCCCCTCACCCAATCTCTCTCTGCAGCTCATAATGAGCCAAGATGGGCAAGGATCAAGTAAGCAGATGGTCAGCTTTACAGATGAAAGCACCTTGTCCACATCAGAAGGAAGAAGCTGGAACCGATCCCACAAAACCGGTTTGCCACAGGCCACCTCATGCTCGCTAACCATATCCATGGCACATGGAATAAAACTCCTGATCCAATCAATTTTATTTGCAAAGTGCCTTGCCAGGCCTCACAGGAGGCCTTAGAATGCTCCAGCAGTTCCAGAGCCACTGGACTGACCAGGCTCTGGACCACTTGGAACAGCCTCCTGGGACAGCACTCTGCAGACACGATGGAGGCAGGATAATATTCCTTTTTTGCTGCCTTCATCGCCATGTGATAGGCTGAAGATACAGCTCTAGCCCGTGTCCCATCGTCTTCAGAGTGAGACTTCCACCACCGGTGCTCTAGCTGTATCACCTCCTGTTTCAGAGCTTGTAACCGTGGATCTAGGGTCATGGTGCAGTTCCAACCCTGTTCAGGGGGAAAGGGTGTGTCAGAGCCACCCGATCTAATGCCCCAGTGATTAAAGCATTCCAGCTACTCACCAGGGTCACAACCGAGTGGCTATTTGCGTGCTCCAGAGAACCTCCAAGCGCGTTCAGGAATCCATTCGGATCCATAAGACACCTGGGCTGGACCATTTTAATGGGTCCTCCACCCTTGTGGAGGGGTTGTGGAACCAAGAAGTCCAGCATCACCAGATAGTGATCTGACCGTCACAAGGGGGTGGTGGATATACCCCTGACTTCCAGATCATTCCCCACTTCTCCAGAAACAAACACAAGGTCTAGTGCATGACCGGCTACATGGGTAGGCCCAGTTAGGATATGGTGCAGCTCCCAGAAGGCCATGGTCTCCATGAAGTCCCGAGGTGCTCCTGTGAGGATGGCCTCTGAATGTACGTTGAAGTCCCCCAACACCAATAAGTTAGGGGACTGTACACGCACATCAGAGACCACCTCCAGCACCTCGGCCAGGGAGTCAGTCGTGCAGCGGGGTGGACGGTACACGAGCAGAATCCCCAGACTGCCCTTCGGGCCCAACCTCCAGTACATGCACTCAGCAACCTTGGTCTCCCGGAGAGGGGGTCTGGTGAAAACCAAGGACTCCTGGTAGGTAACAGCCACTCCCCCTCCCCAATTGCCAGCCCTCGGCTGCTGTGTGTATGAAAATCCAGCTGGGCACATGGCTGCAAGAGTTGGAACAGTCGCCTCCACCAGCCAGGTAATTCATGCCAGGTCTGCACCCTCATGTCAGGGTGGAAACTGAGCCAATAGAACTCCAGAGCAGTTCTGATTCTGAGGAGGATCAGCAATCCGTGGGAGAGGAGCCAGCTCATCCCTCACAGGCATAGCAGCTGGCAGAGATTCCTCCTGCCAGCATTCCTGAGATAGACAGTGATCCTAGCAGTGAGAAAGTGTGGGAACGGGGCTTGCTAGATGCTCGACGCAGACGCAGGGAGCAATGAGCTATGGAAGGCGCGGAAAGGAGGCATAGCGCCTGTTTGGCGCGCAAGCAACGGCTGCCTCCAGTGGACCCAAGGGAAAGAGGGAGGATCTCTCCCTAGCCCATAAGTTCAGGGTCTTCAAGTGACTCTCCTTCAAACGGGGATCAGCTGCCTACTCGGAGCATAAGCCACTCTGCTGTTCCTTGCTTAGTCGCTGGTGAGTAGCATCTGAAAGAGTCATTAAGTTGTAAAAGGATTAAAGCCTTGAAAAGAATCCTTTCGTCTGTGTCTTGAGTTGGCTATTGGAGTCTACTGAAACAGGCCGCTAGGGCGCTCCTGACACCTCATCCCAAATCATGTCATGGATGACAGATGTTTTCTGGGTGACAGACCTGGCATCTCAGAGCAACAAACAAAGGCCAGAAGGTGGAGTCACGCCTCCCCCAGCCATCCTTTGGCTCTGGACAGGCCCAGAACAGGGGACAGATATTACACATCTCTCCTTGTTCCCGTTACCTGGCATAGCCTGCCCCTTGTACTCCGCCAGCGCCTGCCGCCTAGCCTCTGTATAGTCTGGCCCCCAACACTCCCCCCACATGCCCCCTCGCTTCTGCCCATCGGGCAGGCTACCCACCCCTAAAAACACAACAGCCCCCCCAAAAAACCCACCCCCCACCAACAATTAAACAAAAATCGACGAAAATACAATCCCTTCACTAGGCCTCTCTCTAGACAGAGAGAGGAAGAACAGCGAGAAAGACAGAGAGAGAAATAAGCAGGGGGAGAATGAGAAGAAAAAATCAACCCCCTTCCAAATTCCTCACCCCACCTCTCCTTAGCTGTAACGTGTCTTATCGTGTACACACGCTTGGTCACTCACAGATGTTTGCGGGTCCTTTTCATGACGCTGTCAACCTCCAGGGCACATCCAGTGGTTTTTTAAGTTTATCCCATTTTTTAAGAGATCAGAAATAATGCACTGTTTAAATGTAATTCCACTTTAATGGACGTGTGTAATTGTGCAGTTCCACTATAACCACAGCCTGAGAAGAAGCCACTGAACCAGAGCAGGAAAATCACAACTGCACCACCACCACCCGGCCCCTGTGTGTCTGCCTGTTGACCTGGGCTGGGAGGAGAGTTTGTTGGCCAGGTTCAAAGGCTCAAAGCGAGTGTGGAGCTGGCTGGGGAGGAAGAAGACAGCGACCCCCCCCATATAAACAACTGACCGCAGCGAAGCCCCACGCTGCTTTGCAGAGAGAGAGAGAGATTCTTGGCTCTCTCGAGAGACCCACTGATATGCAGCTTGCTCTCTCGCTCTCTGTCCCAAAGCTGCAAAGAACTTGTAGCACATGTCAGCCCTTGTAAGGAACCAATCTTTAATCCTGCATAGAAACTGGAAGCAAAAGCCGCAGTAAATTGCAGAATAAAAAGCCTGGTGTGGTGAAGCCCTAAGTTGCGAGGAGAACCTACATGAGTCGACAGGTTCTCCGCTGGAGATAGTCACTCGTGGAGGATGAAGGGTGGGGTATAGGACTAGTGTGCTTGTCCCCACTCCCTCAACATATAGTGGATCTAAAACACCTGCATAGGGCTAGGGTGAGCCTGGCTTCCTCCTGGCTTTGCAACTGAAGTGACAGACAAGCATCCCAGTTCTCCCAGTCCAGGACTGGCTGTTGCTTTCCTAGGCCTCAGAAGGGAGGGCTTGATTCACTGCCACCTCCTCTCTGTGCTCTAACCTCTTGAGCACACCTACAACCACAGGGAACTCTTTCTTGGCCTCAGTGTGCCTGTCTTTAAACATCCGTAGGCCAGTTTTGCATCCTCTCAATTCCCATCCTGCTCTCCCCATGGTTTCCTTCTGGGGCAAGGCCAGGAGATACATCCCCATCATCATGGCAACACAGCTGTTCCCTCTCCATCTTGCTCTCCCTCCAAAACACACATACACATATACTGTCCACCTTTATTATACCTAACCAAATCTTAAGATGCCTTTCAGAGGCCCTGCACATTGGGTCCCTGCCAAATGAGGCACACCTGGCACCATCTTTATGGTCTTCTGGGCACCAGATGGTCCTTTTTATTCAAGTTTAAACAACTAGCATTTAAAAAAAAATCAGGGCTCTCGCTGGGTAAGCTGTGTTTTTGTTTGTAAAATGAGCTGCTAATTGACTGTATTTTTCTCCACCAGGAAGGGTGTGTGTGTTTATGCTACATTTTAATGTTGTGGTTTTTGAGGATTTTTTTTAATTATTATGACCTTTTGCTTTAATATTGTATTTTACTTCTTGTTCTACAAGCTGCCCAGGGAACATGTGTTGATGGGTGGCCATATCATCATCATTTTTAAAGCACCACATGAACGTTTATCCATTAATTTGTTAACTTGTAAATTAAAAACAAAAACGGGAGACCATTTAAAGTGCAAAACTTCAAACTTGCAGAACTATTTCCACCCCACAAGTTCAACCCTGGAAGGGTGAGGCATGTTTGGAGATATATCTTTACTAGGTGTGTGAACATGGCCCCAAGCCACATGCTTTTGCCTACTTTTGGTTTTTCTTATGCAAGATACGATAAATATTTGGAACAGAAGACTTGTATCAGAAATCCTTAGGACTAATTAAAGATTAAAATCAAACACATTTCTGTCTGGGTTTTGTCCTGGTTATGGGACTGAATCAGCCTTTACTGCCCTTATGGAAGACCCTTATCAAGAGAGGGACAGTGGACACACAACCCTGTTAAGAGAGATCTGCTTGATCTCTCATTGGCTTTTGATACCATCGACCATGGAATCCTCCTGGATCGACTCCATGGGATGGGTATCAGAGGAAGTATGTTACAGTGGTTCTGGTCCTACCTGCTGGGCCGATTTCAGAGAGTAATATTGGGTGACTATTCCTCGGCTGCTTGGCAATTGAGCTATGGGTACCATAGCTCCACAGGGTACCACGCTGTCCCCAGTGTTATTTAACATCTATATGAAGCCACTGGGAGCGGACATTACGGGATTTGGAGCCAAGTGCCATCAGTGTGTTGATGATACGCAGCTCTATCTCCCTGTGACATCTGAATCAGGAGAGGCTGTGCAAGTCCTGGAACAGTGCCTGAACTCAGTAATGGGCTGGATGAGGGCCATCTCTAACCCTAACCTGAAACTGAATCCTGGCAAGATGGAAGCCCTGTAAGTGAGTGGTTCCTGAGTCTAGAAGATAGGCTCATTGCCTGTTTTGGATGGGGTTGTGCTCCCTCTGAAAGATGAGGTCTGTAGTTTGGGGGTACTCCTAGATCCATCACTGTTGCTGGAGGCCCAAGTGGCCACGGCGGCTTGGAGTGCCTTTTACCAGCTTTGGCTAGTTTGCCAACTATGGTCTCTGCTGGACAGGGATAGCTTGGCCACAGTGGTACAGGTGCTAATAACCTCAAGACTGGATTACTACAATGCACTGTATGTGGGGCTGCCCTTAGGCTGCTCTGGAAGCTGGAGCTAGTGCAGAATGCAGCAGCTTGGCTGCTGTCGGGAGCTGCCCCCTTTTCATCATGTAACTCCTTTGCTGAGGGAACTGCACTGGCTACCTATCCGGTACTGGGCCAGGTTTAAGGTTTTAGACCAGGATACCTGAGATAGCACCTTCTCCCTTACCAACCTGCCCGGTCACTGAGGTGATCGGAGGGCATGTTCCTGGTAGTTCCACATGGACCTACAGCCTGATTGGAGTCCACCAGGAGAAAAGCCTTCAGTGTGGCGGCCCCCTTTCTCTGGAACTCCCTGCTCCTGGAGGCCAGGTAGGTACCAACACTGTGTTTTTTCCAGCACCTCCTGAAAACAGCACTGTTCCAGGAGGCATTCCTTAATTGACCAGTCACGGTTTCTATTAGCATTCTGTTTTTAAAAAGCATGATTTTAATGGTGGGTTTAATGTTTTAATTGTTTTACTGTTTTATCTTTTGTGTTCACCACTCCGAAATCTGTTTTGGATGTGGAGCGGTATACAGATATTGTGAATGAATGAATGAATGAATTAGAGCCATTGTGACTACAGTGAAAGGGCAAGATATATATTTTCTTACATAAATAAATGGCACTGCTGCCATTTTCAGGAACTCTGAGAAACTTAAAGCTGGAGTCATCCCTTTTGGTTAGGAACTTTTGTCTTCCTTTTTTCTAATGATGTTCAGAATTCAGGTTGCTTCAGAGGATGAGTGCAGCTACACAACCTCACATCTTCACTTAACAAGAGCACTGTGACCTTTGCAATCCAAGATGCTTCAAAAGGCCCACGGAATTCATTTGGTGGCTTGGTATTTAGACTTCTAAAAGACCGTGCTGCTATTAATAATCACCTGTACGCTGCAGCGAATGAGAAAGGGGGTGCACAGCCACTGAAGGAAGCTGAGGGGAAGGCAACAGCACACAGCAGCAGCGGTACAGAAATGGATCGCCGATCGGCCTTTGAGTTGTAAAGCAGGTAAACCCCCACCGAGCACAATTTAAAAAAAAAAAAAATTAAAGGTCTCAAAATGACATTAACAGATGAGCGGGGGAGCTGGGTCACTGATCATGACTTGGGTCACAGGCACTATCCAGTAGGCATTTGCGACACTCATGTAGCCACCTTCTTCTCAGTGACTGCATTAGCAGAAATAGGTTTATCTTGCTTGGAGTAGAATTGCAATTTCCCAGCAACAACATATCAATGTTGGGAGTGCTGGTGAAATGCCACATTCTCACAACAGGTGTTAAGGGGGGGGTGAATAATCTGAATCCCCCACTACAAATGAGTAACACCCATGCAACTATTGGACAAAGGGCTTCTTCACACAGAGATTTTATCCTGCTTTTGAGACTGCTCACTCATGGAAGTTTGCGGGTCCTTTGCATGATGTCGTCAACCTCCAGGGCACATCCAGAGGTATTTCCTGGTTATTCCATCTCAAAAAGATCCAGAAATAATGAACTATTTAAGTTGGGATGTTGCACTATTAAAACAGCCACTAGATGGCGATGGATCATTGAGTTCTATGGAACCTTGAAAATTAAAAGCTTCCCCTCTCAGCAATCAAGTGGTGGCTGCTGTAAACACAGGAAGGTTCCACAATGGGAGGGCTACAGGGGGGTTTTGTTTAATGTAAAGGCAACCAATGAAACTATTATCTGGAAAAGCAAGAATGGAACTACAAACTTGGCAGATCACAGGCCTTCAATCTACTGACTTCTCTTTGCGACAAAGGAGTTTACATTTACAGTAGATGTTATGACAAGGCCAAACCATTTCCCCAGGTTTACCCTACAGGGTAAAAGAGAGAGAGAGATCATGAAGAAAGGAACTTCAGAATTAATAGGACAAATGAATGGACATCCTTCTAACTAGCAAACTGCAGACATGTATTTTAATGTACACATAGTGCTCATTATCAGTTCAATCTTTATGAAACAGAAACCATACAGTGCTATTGGTGTTTTTTGTAATTTAATATTGCTCTTTGAGGACCATACGATCTCAACAATCTCCAGTGCTGGAAATAAGGGCCAAAACAGGCATTACTTAAAAGATGGAGCAAGCAGCTACACCTTTTGTTCTTTTTTACTGCAATGTAAATGGGGGGGGGGGTCCAGATCAAGACCATAGTGTGTAGGGGGCTTTAACTCATCCCCTTCTGTGGTCCCAATCCAGAGCAGGGGCCCTGCCATCAATATTGCAAAAACAGTGATCCATGAATCCAAAGGGGTCACTGTTTTGCACTACAAATTGCAAGCGTGGGACCCCCAATCTGAGTCGGACTGCAGTGGGGAGGGGGGGAGTTAAAGTTTCCCTACCCTCTATGCTAGGGACCCAATCCAGATTGGGGGCCCTGCACTTAAAAGACTAGACTAAAAAAGTAATGTCTGCTTTGGCCCTCATACCTACCTTGATTTAAAAGCCGAAAGAGAAACACAGGTATGGCTAGTCCCCTGCTACAAGGCTATACCACCACTCCCACACCTCCCAGTCTACCTCATGCGTATGGGATATCACAGTGGGAATAACATGAGAACAACCCTAAGGGTGTGTGCATGTGTAAATGATCTGTTTTGTTTTTAATTGTCTTGAAAAGGGTGGAAGTCATTTAAAGTTTAGGCCTAGCTTTGATCCAACAACAAAGGAACAGCCCCACCTGGAGGTGACAAGTGGGAATACATACAAAACCAGGCTAAATAAGATGAAGGAGGTAGAATAGGCGTGTAGATCTGCAGATCAGAGAATATCTTTGTCGGTGAGTGGTATATAGCCTAATCTAATTTTTGGCATTAAATTAGATATTAGTTAAAGACTTGTACTACATGTTCTATGCATGACAATGAAGTCCAAGAATAAGGCACCACTGAGTTCCTCTGAAATGTACCTCACTAGAAGTCATAGTGAACATGGTCACTCCCTAAAACCCCCTCAAAAGGTTGTAGCTACTCCTGCCACTAAACAGAGCTGACTAGTTTGCAGAATTCAAAATTTACAATAAAACAGATACCTCCATAGGGGCAAGAAATAAAGCAATGTATTCCAGCTTATTTTATGAACTGCTATTTCCATCAAGTTAAAGATTAGTCTGTTGCTAGCATGTTTTTCTGAAGTAGCATGTATGGGAAATGATGAGCCTTTCCAATTAAGCAGATGCTTCACAGCTAGGAGTTAATACGGCTTGGTGTATTTTGCAGGGAAGGTTGGATGGGAATTCATGACCTAGGGCATGTTCTAAAGGCATGTGACACAACAACCGTGCTAAAGTTTGTGTCTGGACAGTACCTGGAGCCTCCTACAAATCCCAAAGTATGCTGTCTTTTCCATGGAAGTAAAGTGGGAAATAAATGGAGTAAATAACTAAAGCAATTGCAACCTCCTAATGCAGGCGCGCAAAACACCATTCATTTGGTCACATGTTGTAAAAGGTCTCACTGAGGTAATTTTGGAGCAGCTGGCCTACCCCCCTTGCACCGCCCTACATTCTGACTACTGCTGCTATGAATTCTGCCTCCTGTCCTTGTAGCTCAGGAAGAAGCAGTCAGGACATCACATGTCCTTTGTCTGATGGGGGATCCTGGAAGGAGGATCTGCCTGCTGACAGATCCTGGAACCATCTCTGGTCAACGTACCCAGTCAAGCATGAGCATAGCTTGCTCTAAACAAGATCAGGAGCAAGAAGTGAAGTCGGTGGGAAGGTGTTTTAACTTTTTTTTTGCTCCATGTTCTGCCTCTTAATTATACTACTTCTATTTTTGCCTAATCATAAAAGTAATGGCTGAGATTATTCTGGATTAGCTGGCCTTCCCGTGATGCCTTGCCATTTACCAAGGTAATGTAAGAACAGCAGAGGAGCCATGCTGGATCAGACCAAAGGCCCATCCAATCCAGCATTCTGTCACCATCATGACCAATCAGATGTCCATGGGAAGCCCACAAGCAAGACAAGTACAACAGCACCCTTCTGTTCGTGTTCTTCACCAACACTATTGAAAGGCATACTGAACCTGATACTGGAAGAAATATATAGCCATCATGACTAGTAGTTATTGATAGCCTTAACCTCCATTAATTTGTCTAATCCCCTTTTATAGCTGTCCAAGTTGCATCTTGTGTTAACCTCAGCTTCTGCCTGAGAAATAAAGAAAGCAGTGGTAGTAGTGGTACCCCAGTTTTCAGAACTCAGTTTCCCCTAATTCGTAGCCTATGTACTATTAGTGGTCAAATCCAGGTCTGAGTTGAAGAGACAGAAAACACAGCAGAATCCACCTGGCTTTGGGACCCCTTCAACAACAACAAACCCAACCACTGCAGCTCCCCACAGTCACACTGCATCAGAACAAATTACTCAGATACCTTCAGCTCAAAAAACTGCATCTCAGAGACAGAGAATAGCCAGTCCTGTTCTCCAAGAGAAAGAAGATAATTAACCTTCCCAAATGGCCTTGTCCCTGACAAAGCAGTTCCGAAGCCAACAGAGCTAACTGGGAGAAAGTTGCTTGCTTAATATTTCTGGAGACTCCATGCAAGTAGGTTTGTTTCCATTTCATTACAGAGAGAAGTAAATAGCCCCCCAACTTGCCGCCCATAAAGAGATGCAAAGAACTGCCTGGCTGTGAGCATCAGCAGCATGAGTAGCCCACACATGAAAGGAGAACAAAGAGGAACTGAAGATGTTTCCTTGAAGCAAAACAGAAACCTCTCATGGGGAGCCCATTGTCAGGGTGGAAACTGAGCCGATAGAACCCCAGAGCAGTTCTGATTCTGAGGAGGATCAGCAATCCGTGGGAGAGGAGCCAGCTCATCCCTCACAGGCACAGCAGCTGGCAGAGATTCCTCCTGCCGGCATTCCTGAGATAGATTGTGATCCTAGCAGTGAGAATGTGCGGGAACGGGGCTTGCTAGATGCTCGACGCAGACGCAGGGAGCGACGAGCGATGGAGGGCGCGGAAAGGAGGCGTAGCGCCCGTTTGGCGTGCAAGCAACGGCCGCCTCCCATAGACCCAAGGGAAAGAGGGAGGATCTCTCCCTAGCCCATAAGTTCAGGGTCATCAAGTGACACTCCTTCAAACGGGGATCAACTGCCTAACCCAGAGCATAGGCTACTCTGCTGTTCCTTGCTTAGTCGCTGGTGATTAGCATCTGAAAGAGTCATTAAGTTGTAAAAGGATTAAAGCCTTGAAAAGAATCCTTTCGTCTGTGTCTTGAGTTGGCTGTTGGAGTCTACTGAAAGAGGCCGCTAGGGCGCTCCTGACAGCTTGATCCCTGTTCCTCTTTTTTTCCCTCTCTCTCTCTCTTCTACTGCTGAATGGAGGGTGCCAGGGACCCAGTGGTGCAAGCTCTGGCACAAGAGAACCAGATTCTCCGTGATCAAGTGGCTCAACTGATGACTGCCATACAAAATCTTCAAGCTGCAGTTCAACTCCCACCACGTCCGATTCCCCCCCGCTGCAAGTGCCCGGTGGCTTTGCCAGAGAAGTTTTCTGGGGAGAAAGGACTTTTTCAGATTTTCCGGGCCCAGTCGGAGCTGTACATGCACCTTCGACCTGAGGATTTCCTGACGGAACAGGTTCGTGTGGGCATCATCATTAACCTACTTTCAGGCGTGGCAGCTAAATGGGCTTCGGGACTTCTTCTCGCTAATGACCCCCTGCTCGGGGATGATCAAGGTTTCATGACAGCGATGGCCAAATTTTTCATGACCCCATGCACACGCAGACGGCTTCTTGGGAGATTCGCCACCTCAGGCAGGCAAGGACTCGGTTTCCAGCTATGCGACAACTTTTCGCTTGCTGATGCAGGATTTACAGTGGAATGATGCCGCGCTGGTGGCTCAGTTTTTGGATGGTTTGAACGAGATCTTGGACGAGTTGGCGTGCACACCTAGCCCACCTACTTTGGAGGACCTCATCCAGACCTGCCTCCAGATAGATAGTCGGCTGGAGGGGCGCCGACAGACCTGGCAGGGCACCGGGGGCCGAGATTTCCCTCCTCCCATTCCCCCCATTTCCTGCCCCCTCCCCCACCCCCCGCCCCTGCGGTGGGGGCGGAGGAGACCCCAATGCAGCTGGGAGCTACCCGAGCCCCACTGCCGCCGAGGGAACTAAAGTGGTGGCATGCTGAGCGCCGATGCTTTCAGTGTGGAAAACTGGGACATTTCACCAAAACCTGCCATGCTAGACCTGCAGCTCCTCTGCCTCCCCCTCTCCTCTCTTCCCCCCCTCCTCCTCCTCCTCGCCCCCAGGCCTGACTACACTGCCCCCCAAGCCTGTTGGGGGTCTCCAGTGTGGGGGTCGGTTCCACACCCGGTGGGTGCCTTCCGCAACCCCCCATCTGCTACTGCATGTTCACCTCCACTTCTTCCAGTGGGGTGGGGTGGAGGCCCTGGCTTTAATGGACTCAGGGGCTACGACCAGTTTCATGGATGAAACCTTCGCCCTCTTCCACAAGATTCCTACCCTGCCCCTTCCTGCCCCCTTGGCAGTGGAGACCATCGATGGGCATCCTCTTTCTTCGGGCACGGTAACCCGGATTACAGCTCCGCTCACTCTGCACGCCCAGTCCCACGTTGAGCAGATTCAGTTTCACTTGGCCAAGGTTCCCCAATACCCAATCGTGCTGGGTGTTTCCTGGCTCTCGAAGCATGATCCTCAGATTTCTTGGGAGCTTCAGCAAGTGGAGTTTGCGTCTCCCTACTGCCGGGAGCATTGCCTCCCGATCGAGGCGCCAGTCCCAGTCCAGGCCTTAACCCTTTCCTCCCCCTCCTCGTCTGCTTCTGGCAGTTCTTCAGCTACCATGATCCTCCCAGAGAAGTATGCAGCTTTTCGGGATGTTTTCAACAAGAAGGAGGCCGACCAGCTCCCCCCCCACCACCACCCTTTTGACTGTGCCATTAACCTCATTCTGGGGGCGACCACCCCACTGGATGACTGTATTCGATGTCAGAGCTGGAACTTCGAGCTCTGCGAGAGTTTTTGGACACAAACCTCAGACGTGGATTCATTCGCCCTTCCTCCTCCCCCGCCTACGCCCCTACCATCTTTGTGACCAAAAAATCTGGAGAACCCCACCCGGTGCACAACTATAGAGCCCTCAATTTGGTCTCCATCCCTGACAAGTTCCCCCTCCCCCCGATCCCTGAGATGCTGGAGCACCTGGGGCAAGCCAAGATTTTCACAAAGTTGGACCTGCGTGGCGCCTACAATCTGATTCGCATCCGGGAGGGGGATGAGTGGAAGACCTGTTTCGGCACCCGGTACGGAGCGTATGAATACCTAGTGATGCCGTTTGGGTTCGCCTGCGCCCCCCCGCCACGTTTTCGTGTTTTATGAATGCCATCTTCCGGGACTGTTTGGACACTTTCCTCATTGTGTATCTCAGTAATTTACTTATATTTTCTGAGGACCCCCATGCCCATCAGCACCATGTCTTCGCCGTTCTCCAGTGCCTCCGCGAGCACCATCTTTATGCCAAGCTGGAGAAATGTACGTTTGACCTAACCTCTTTGGACTATCTCAGCTACATTATCTCAGCTGATGGTATCAGGATGGATCCTGCAAAGCTCCAGGCTATCATCTTCTGGCAGGCTCCATCCACCAAGAAGGACTTGCAATGTTTTCTGCGGTTTGCTAATTTTTACAGAAAGTTCCTGCCCAGCTTTGCTCAGCTGACATCTCCTCTCACGGACCTCCTTAAGGGCAGGAAATCTCCTTTTTATTGGATGGCATGTGCCCAACAGGCTTTCGAGGAACTTAAGAAGCATTTTAGTTCTGAGCTGATCCTGTTACATCCCGACCCGAGGAAGCCTTTTGTAGTGCAAACTCATGCCTCTGACTTTGCGGTGGGGGTGGTGCTTTTTCAGCCAGATCGGGCGGGCGGCGGGTTGCAACCCTGCGCCTACCACTCCAGGAAGCTGAACATGTCTGAGAGGAATTATACCATCTGGGAGAAGGAACTCTTGGCCATCAAGTCCGCTTTGGAGACCTGGCATCATCTTCTGGAGGGGGCACAGCACCCAGTCGAAGTTAGAACCGACCATCGCAACCTGGAACATCTTCAGACAGCCCATGCCTTAAACCAGCGGCAGATTAGGTGGTCGCTTTTTTCCCCCCGGTTCCACCTTAAGATTTGCCATGTGAAGGCCTCGGACAACCTACAAGCAGATGCTCTTTCTCGTAAGACGGACCTCCAGCCAGAGGGTGAGGGAAATCCCCCCCCGATTCTCCCCCCCCAGAGCCTGGCAGCAGCTGCGGTACCTCACCCTTGGGAGGAGCTCCTTCACTCTGTACAGGCTCAGGATGCTTTTGTTCGCACAAAAGTGGAGGAATTGGGGCTAGCCTCTGCCCCCCCACACTCTACCCCCTTCTCTTTGCGAGGTGGCCTGCTTTACCATTCCGGTCGGGTCTATGTGCCTTCTAGTCCCCTCTGCGAGAAGGTCCTCCATCAGCGCCACGACTCCCCCACCGCTGGGCATTTTGGCGTCACCACGACCCTGCATGGAGTGACGCGGGATTTTTAGTGGCCTCGTGTGTGTCGGGACGTCAAGACTTATGTCGCCTCCTGCCCAACCTGCCAGCGGGCGAAGGCCCCTTCAGGCAAGCCCACAGGCCCCCTGCCTACTCCCTCAGGACCTTGGAAACTGCTCTCCCTTGACTTCATCACTGACTTGCCTCCCTCACACGGTAAGACCACCATTCTGGTGGTGGTGGATTTGTTTTCTAAGATGGCCCATTTCATCCCCTGCTCTGGGTTGCCCACAGCCAGGGAGATGGCGGAGCTGTTTTTGGCGCATGTTTTCCGGCTCCACGGATGGCCCGAGGGTCTCATTTCAGATAGGGGGGCCCAATTCACTGCCCATTTCTGGAGGGAGCTACTTGAGCTTCTCCATGTGATGCTCCGTCTTTCCTCCGCCCACCATCCCACAGACGGACGGTCAGACCGAACACACCAATGCGTCTCTGGAGCAATATTTGCGCTGTTATGTCAATTACCAGCAAGATGACTGGTTTTCCTTGCTGCCTCTCGCAGAATTTGCTTATAACAATGCCTGCCATGCTTCCACCCGCCAAACTCCATTTTTTGCCAATTTTGGTTACCACCGCAAGGCTTTCCCATCCACCTTAGCTCCCTCTTCGGTGCCAGCGGCCCATGACTTTTTAGAGGAGTTGAGAGCGGTACACCACCTCTTACGGGACTCCCTCGAGCAAGCCAAGACAGCCTACAAGGCCTCTGCAGACCAGCGGCGCCAGCCGGGTCTGTCTCTGCAACTGGGGGACTGGGTTTGGTTGTCCACCCAATACCTCCCCTCTCACTCGCCCACAAGGAAGCTTGCGCCTCGCCGCATGGGGCCTTTCCAGATTACGGCCCAGATTAACCCTGTTGCTTTTTGCCTGGCTCTCCCCCCCTCCATGAAGATCCATCCTGTTTTTCATCGGTCCTTGCTGCCCCCCCTGGTTTCTGGCGACCCTCATCGCTCGGTTGGTTCCCCCCCGCCACCAGTGCTGGTGGAGGGGGAGGAAGAGTTTGAGGTCACGGAGATTCTGGACTCCCACCTTTCTCATGGCTGCCTGCAATATCTAGTGGACTGGAAGGGGTACGGGCCAGATGAGCGAACCTGGGAACCCATGGAAAATGTGCATGCTCCGCTGCTGCTGAGGCACTTCCACCAGCTGTACCCCCACAAACCCAGGGCCCCAGGGGAAGAGCACAAGGGGGGGCCTCATGGGAGCGGGGATGATGTCAGGGTGAAAACTGAGCCGATAGAGCCCCAGAGCAGTTCTGATTCTGAGGGGGATCAGCAATCCATGGGGGAGGAGCCAGCTCATCCCTCACAGGCACAGCAGCTGGCAGAGATTCCTCCTGCTGGCATTCCTGAGATAGTGATCCTAGCAGTGAGAAAGTGTGGGAACGGGGCTTGCTAGACGCTCGACGCAGGGAGCGACGAGCGATGGAGGGTGTGGAAAGGAGGCGTAGCGCCCATTTGGCGCACAAGCAACGGCCGCCTCCCATGGACCCAAGGGAAAGAGGGAGGATCTCTCCCTAGCCCATAAGTTCAGGGTCTTCAAGTGACTCTCCTTCAAACGGGGATCAACTGCCTACTCGGAGCGTAGGCTACTCTGCTGTTCCTTGCTTAGTCGCTGGTGATTAGCATCTGAAAGAGTCATTAAGTTGTAAAAGGATTAAAGCCTTGAAAAGAATCCTTTCGTCTGTGTCTTAAGTTGGCTATTGGAGTTTACTGAAAGAGGCCGCTAGGGTGCATCCTGACACCCATCTCCTGCTTAATCTGCTATGCATGCAATTGTTTTCTAATGAAAGATGTCCCTTTTTGGCCCCAGCAGGCTCAGAGACAACTGGCACTGAGGTTTCCTTTCTCCTGACTACAGTTATGTGTATTCTATTAAGCAGTGCATCCTACTGATTGCTGGGCATTGTCCACATTCACAGCAAACGGTCTCCAGAGGCAAAGCAACAGTTAAGTGTGGGGTGGGGAAAATAGAATGCACCTGCAATTGAAAGGAGCAGAGCAAAATCTCTCAGATGAAGGCTCAGAGCCTGCCAACCCTCAGAGACGGAAAGAATATTTCGTACTTCAAAACAGGTTTCAGAAAGAAACGGGAAAACATGAATGAGATTTCAGTGTTAGAAGAGCCATATGTAACCAGTCTGATGGAGCAATTATATTTCAATGCTAACACCTTTGGGCCATATTACTAAACTGAGGGAAAGCTAAAGGTGAGCAAACTGAATAGAAAGGATTCGAGAAGAATCGGGGAAGAACAAGCAAATAGAAAAGTCAGCAAGCTGGTTTAGAGCCTAGCCAAGGACCCAGAAAGAGGAGCTGTTTACCAGCTTGGCAAGCGTGTCGGCCTGCTACCTTTTACAAGGGTGGTGGCAGGCTGGAGCCAATGGAAACAAAGGAAGCTCAAGTGGTTTCAGATGAGCCTGCATTCCAAGGTAAGGCAGGGCTGAAGAGGAACCACACAGACCTCCTGGATCACACCAAAGGTCTATCTAGTCCAGCATCCTGTTTCCTACAGTGGCCAACCAGATGCCTATTGGAAGCCCATAAGCATGACATGAGGGCAGCTGTTCTTGAGCAACTGGTTTTCAGAGGCAGGCTGCATCTGATCCTAGAGGTGGTATAATCCAATCATGACTAGTAGCCACTAACAGCTTTGCCCTCCACCAATTTATCTAATACCGTTTTAAAGCTAAGTTTGCAACCATCACCACATCTTGGGGTCATGACTTCCATAGTTTAACTATGCACTGTGTGAAGAGTTACTTCCTTTTGTCTGTCTTGAAACTCACCCCATTCAGCCTCAGGGTTCTTCCAAACAAGGCTTTTATCCTGCAATCATCCTGCCTCAAACACAGAATTTTATTGTGCGGGGTAGGGGTGCTGTCATCCTCCATTTGTAACCAGCCTGTATTTTCCCACAGGGTCTTCCATCTTTTTGCTTATCAGAAAAAAACATTAATAAAGAAGAAAAAGAAGAATAGGTGCACAATGCCTTTTGATTTATAGTCCTAGGAGCCTTCTATCTGGAAGCACCCTAGTTTCTAGTGTTATGAGAAAGAGAAAAATCTCCATTTTCTCCACACCATGCATAATTGTATATATCTTTATCCTTTCCCCGCATTGCTCACCCTTTTTTCTAAACTAGAAAGCCCCCCAGATTGTGCCTTTTCCTTGTAGGGAGAGCTCCAGCCCTTTGATCACACTGGTTGCCTTTTTCTGCACCTTTTCCAGCTCTACAATATCCTTTTTGAGATGTGGCTACCAGAACTATACACAGTATTCCTTCCAACTATGGTTGTCCTATAAATTTGTATAAAAGCATTATAATATTGGCAGTTTTATTTTTGATCTCTTTCCTAATGAACCCTAACATGGAATTTGCCTTTTTTTCACAGCAGCTGCCCACTGGGTTGACATTTTCATCGAGCTCTCCACCACAACCCAAGATCTGCCCTGGTCAGTCCATCCATATATATGAGAAATTTCATCAGTGTATATGGGAAATTAAGATTTTAATGTTTTGCCCCAATGTGCCCACTGGTACAGTTAGGTAATTTTAAACTCTGGACTTAATGGACATATTGGGGGTGGAGGGAGCACTTTAGATGGCAATCTGCATTATTTCACTTTCTTCAAAATACGGTCAAGCAAACCCTGATGCTTTTGGGGGTCTTCCTGTTCTTCGGCTGAGCAGGGCCCTGGACGTCTACCTCAAATGCATCACTGCCCTAAATGCATCACTGAATGTGCAACATTTTACACTTAATTAATGTTGAACTGCATTTGCCATTTTATTGCCCATTCACCCAGTTTGGGGAGATACTTTTGGATCTCTTTACAATTCTTTATATGCAAAGACAACAGAACATAATCTTTCTCCACTTCTCAAGGCCTACTCACATGACCATTTCAGCTTGTGGTGACCATCAGAAAAACCTTCTCCTAGCTGGCTCAACCTGCTGTGGAACAGCCGCACGCAAGTTCATTCGCTGCCATATTCAGGATTCAACCCATATCAGCTTTTGGCACATCACCACGTACAATCAACACATTCAGCTCTTCAAAAAGCCATGTTTGCAATGGCCTGCCAAAAGCTAAATCCTGAGCATGGCAGCAGATGTACAAAATCAACTTGCCACAGGCTGCCACAGGGTAAAACTGCACACTATGTTAAATGTGCAGCGTGTAGGGGATCCTAGCTTTTTGTTTCACTTTAGTGTAAGCATGCGGGGGTCCGATCCAGATTGGGACCACCACGTGCAGGTAGCGGGGGCTGCCACTTCCCCAGCACCAACCCCATAAGCATCCCCACGCAACAGGTGAGCTAAAAAAAAAACCCATCCATTGGTACCAATGGATGGGGATTTTTTTTTCTTTCCTTCTTTAGCCCCAAAGCAGGGGGAATTGGCTTGGTGGGAAGGTTTAAATGCCCCCTAACCTGCATGTGGTGGTCCCAATCTGGATCGTGGCCCCATGCCCTTACACTAATGTAAAACAAAAGGTTAGGATCATCTACATGCTACATATTTAATGTAGTGTGTCGTTGAGCCCACAGATAGAATCCAACACACACAGGGCTTTTTCCTCACTACCCAGCACAGAAATGTTTATGTGAACAGACCTCCATTAATGCTCAAGTTCTTCAGAATTCTGTGCCCACTGTTCTACAATAAACTACACATGACTATCAGCTACTGTGAAATCCAACATATGAAAGATTTGTGAGAGAAACATGCAGAGGCATTATAGAATCGAGTAATCAATAAAGCAGAAGGATAAATGTGTAGCCAGTGAGAGGAAGTAGTAATGAAAGAGACCCTGATGTTCTCAAGCTTACACACAGGAAGTGAATTCTGATTCACAGAGGACGTGAAACATCGAGGCAAGTGTGCCAAATATGCATTTCCCTTGTGCCTTGTCCTCCCATGACAGAAGTCATACTGCTATGGTTAAAAAAAGAGAGACAAGTCAGTTAAGGAAGCCCAGTAGTGATGGCAGATTTGGTTGAACACTAACGGAGATTGCACTGAGTTTCAATTTTCTTTTCTTTTCTTGACTTTTCATAGAGCACTGAACAAACTGTCAAAGATTTGCTGCCAATCCAGGGCTACTCTGGATTTGGGACTACAGGTCTCAAGGCAAACACAGACCATGGCAAAAGTCTTCTTGCAACCCAGTAGCATGCTGCACTAACTAACCATTCACCTTGGCAAGGCTTTAATGCTGAATCATGACACCTAGGCTGACAAGTAAGAAGGAAGTGGTGGAAATGAACTGGGTCTCTTCCCCATACATTAACTGAAAAACCATCAGCCAGTGCCTGACAGAGGTTAATGAGGCCATAGAGACACAAGGCCAAGGGTCAATGCTTCGCATGGGCTACTGGCAACAGCTATCAAACCACAGGCTGCCTACAGCATGGAAGAAAACCCCAATCAGCTCTTCAGTACAGAAAAGATGTCAAGGCCATTATTTCTTCTGACTGACTGCGTTAGGGCCAAGGAAGATTCCAGAATAGCAGGGTTTGACTCTAACAGGATTCAGATCTTTCAAACATTTCTACAGAATCTGCTTTCCTTCTTCATCATTGAGTTGGATGGGTGAATTTCAGCTGTGGATCCCATCCCATGAATCACTCGGTTCTTTACGTCTCCATTTCAGGCTGCCAACAAGGCAGCCTTGAGCAGATTGTTGTCTGCTGCTTGCCCATTCCTGCTGGAGAGGATATCAACAATCCAGCAACTCATTTCATGCTAGCCCAATGAACTATTATGATAGGATTAAGATTTCCAGGCACTACTAGAGCTTGAGCTCTTCCAGAGAATTGTTTTTCGTAGATGATTATCTCTCATTTTGTTGTCATTTGCCACTGCCGGGTTTTACACCATGCACAATCCACACCACAAACCATGGTCTGCATGGCTTGTTTTGCACCTCTGTCACATTTTTCCCATGCCTGATAGAAAGTAAAAAGAACCTCTGCACATATTAGTACAAAGTTCTATTATTATTATTATTATTATTATTACATGCAAAAACCCTTAGCACTGCTCTTCCATTTTCTTCTACACTAGGAAAGGTGAAAGGGTTGTCCATGCAACTTCCCCCTGATATCTTCTGGAGTGTCCACTGCCTGTTTAAATCAAAGGTTGAGCTCTATATTTTCTTTTTTATTGTATAGCTTGAAGGGTGAGGGGGATGCCTTCACTATAACCTCCCAATTGCTTAGGTACCATTATATAAACATTTATATAATCCCAGAGTGCTGTGCCTTCTCAGGGATAAAGTAGATATGATGTTAAATGCTTCTTTATATTTAACATGCAAATAGCAGCTGTGGTGGCCACCAACAGGAGTTTTCATCCCAATGCAAATAACAGCTTCAAAAGAGCAATTCTTGTCAGGACCCCAGCAGGGGAGGAAAGGGTTAAATTCCCTCTCCCCACCTGCTGCAATCCCGAGAATTATCACACATACACGCAGCGGCTGCTATTTGCATTTTTATAACATGCACATTAAATACAAAGACACATTTATATATTTTATAAATAAATACAATTTAACATGATGTCAAGCTTGACCCTCAGTGCTTCTGCTTCAGGAATATCCTTAGCAAACCAGATCTGCCTTCTAATTCCTATCCACCCTCGCTTGTACTCCTACCTCAGAACTACAGATTATCCTTTTGGCTACAGCTTGATTACCTAATGATGGTAATTGCTCCACTTGGCCTTAAACACATGCTTGGATGCATTTCTTCCTGACAGTCAAAAGAGTCCTGCAGAATCAGACTAAAGATCTGTCTAGTCCAGAACTCTGTTTGGATCTGTTTTCTTTGTTTTTAATTGTTTTTATGGTTGTTCAAGATTTGGTGTTTTTTAATTTTGTGATTACATTTTTATGAACATTTTTATGGAAAGGCATATAGAAATAACTAAAAAATAAAGAAATTTATCCAGGTTTCTGACGCCCTGGTTATCAGAAGTAACTTGGGATGGATCCGGGTTTCCCCCTGCTAGCAGGAGCACTGCTTGAATGGAGTTCTGCTCAGGACATCTGGATGGTGAGAAGGGGTGATTTTCACCAATTCCTTCCTCCCTCCTTTGCAGCTGCTAGTACCACCTCCCACAGTGTTCAGGGGGAAGAGGGGACTGCAGATGGAGGAGGAAGTGAAGCTCCCCTCCTCCCCTGTTCTGACAGTGGAAATGCTCCGCTGGATCAGAAGCCTTCTGTGAAGGGAAAGAGCCCTTCCATCCACGAGAAGCAGACTCTGGATCCACGCTGTCATTTGAATTATGTACTACATGTAAATCATCATCATCATCAAGCAGTTAAAGTAGGTAGGCGCTAAATAAGAACAAAATTGATAAGGATCTGTCACAGGTTAAAAACCTAATAACAACATAAGAAAGAAGAAAGAAAGAAAGAAAGAAAGAAAGAAAGAAACCATAAACTTAGAATCTATGCTTATGTCAATGTAAACACAATTAAAACTCCCAGATCCCAAGTTCTGCCTATCAAAACACTTTTGGATTCAGATAAATGCATGCCATCTTTTGATGCATGATATCCATTATTCCAGATCTGCTGGCGAATGAACTAGGCTTGATGGACTTGCTGCAAAAAGGTATTGTACAAGCCGGCATCATTCCACATTCTGCAAGAGGCTCAAGGAACAGGAGCAACTCCAGTTCACAAATGAAGGACATTAGCAGAAATATTGTAAATATCTCCCCTAACTGATACCACATGGCAGATGCTCTTTTTAATCAGTGACATCCAAACAGCAACAACAACAAATGTTTATCTTTACTTTGCTTTGCTGTTTCTCCTTTCTTCAGGGAATGAATCCAGGTAACTTTCCCTACCCCCCCTCATGATTCAGACGTGCCTTTGTTCCAGCCTTCAACCACTGTCCTCTACCCAAGAATATCATTGCTAACCCAATCAAGTAGTTTGTATTTCTACATCTGCAGTTGCTGAAATGCTGGCTCTGTGTGGTCCTATTCACATGTGAACAGAAGGAGGGTGGTTAGGGGAACTATGGAGGGGGGGTAGCGAAACCATTACACGCGGGCCCATCAGACGACTGGGAACCACGTGGCACTGCTTGGTTCTGCTAACACCACCACCCCTCCGTAGTTACCAGGCAAGGTTATCGGAGTGGTTAGGGCACATCCTGACATCCTCCATGGCACGAATGGGCTCCCGGTGGCCACTCCATCATCCTGAATGGCCGCACAACCATAGAGAATAGCAGATGTTCTAGCCAGCGGACTCTATGGTCACGGCGTGGAAGTCCTCCGGAGCCCGTTTTAACCACTGGGGAGCCCACCAGACAACACAGGAAGCCTCCCTGGGGGCTCTTAACCCTTTTGCAGGGGGTGATTTAGTAACCACATGGAAAATGGTTTCCTGCCCACACACAACACGCTAGGCCACCGTGGTTACCGGAAATTCCACCACCACCATGGCTCATCGTGATGTCTGAACAGGTCCTGTATCATTTGGGGCTATGGGAAACTTCCTTGAAAGTAGAACTACTGTTGTCCATTTATTACCTGGGATTTGACAAAGTCATACTCTTCTGTCCCACGTGGAACACTCCTGAGAGAAGTGAGGTAGTCAGCGGTAATAACTGCTGTCTAAAACAAGACAGAAACAAAAGTATAAACACCATATACTCCTTCCTAGTGATTCTTACTCATTTTATAAAAAGGATTTTGTGATTCCTGACCCCTTGACCTGGAAGTACAGCCTTTTTTATTTTTAGCTTATTATGCTCCTCTGTTCCTACTTCTAGCTGTCTAGAAATTCACCTCTAATTCAGCAAGTTAGAAGGGCACCCAACTCCATATACTCACCTTTCTGCTAAAACCTTTAGCAATGGGGACTTTTAGTACCAGCTTCCAAATTCAGATTTAGCTTAAAATGAATAAGTAACGCCGAATAAGAATGAAAAAGTCCTTTCAGTTGATGATTTTAATAACACAGCTTTCCTGGAAAGTAGATCGGGGGAGTTCTATTTCAGACACGAGGAATCTGAGACATGAAATAACAAAGGGATTTATCCAGTGTCTCTTAAAAGGATTTTTTTTTTAATCAAAGGGCGGACGAGAACTCAGAAGAAACCATGGCCCAGCCTGGCCTGTCTCGTGTCCAAAAACAGAGGCACATGAGTATGAAGACTTGACAAAGAGCTGCCTAAAGGTGACTTTTCCTACTGAAGCCTTTTGTTTCCCTCCCACCCACTTTTCACAACTGCATCACAATCCATTATGGTGACATCATACCTGCTTTCATAGCGACTAAATGTTATGGCTTTGTATGGATGTAGCTTGGATACCAAGATAAAACATATACATGAAGATGGGTCCAAATGGCATAGGAGGTGGGAAAATTTCTTTTTTAGATGTGTTTCCCCCTTAGTGGATCATTTTATTGCTTTGTTCCTATTAAATCATACAATAACCTAATTAGAGATGGTTTTCCACCTTATTTCCTGACACAGGTTCTGCGTTTTTAACAACTTCATGACAAGCACAAATGCAACAGGTGATGCTTTCCCTGCAGTGATGAGGAAAACTACACCTACTGAATTTCTGCCAGCTGTTAAAGGCACTGCCAGAAAACAGATGGGGAAAAATCTTAACTTGGGAGAAAATCCAGACTATGATTTCCCCTTTTCCATCAAATGTTGCAGCATAGCACATCAAAAAATATGGATTCCTAATGACAAACAACCACAGAAAATGAGGAAGATATTACATTTTAGCAAACGGGCCCTGCAGAGCCCAGCTCCTTTTAAAGTCAATTCATCCTAACCCCACTTCATAAAAATCTTAACGACTTCCTTCACACAAACTGCAAGGTTAAAACTTACCGTGGCAACAGCTCGGCCTACTCGAACCACTCCAAAATCATTGGGATCCAGGTGCTTGATGCTATATAGATAGGAACCAGTGGCAGCGGCAGCTGCTACACTGGCAAATGATGCAAGTTTTAAGGCCCTTCTGGCCATGGTAGCAAACACTGCAGAGAAATAAAACAGGAGTCATTACTGGGGGAGGAAAAGGGTGGATCTGGGTGGATATTCTAAAGACAGATGGCAGAATTTCCCAACTGTGGTGATAGTTTTCAAAGTATTTAAAGGAGGAGCGGGTAACATGCAGCACAGGTGCCACAGACAGCACAGGAAGTAAGAGTCAGGGGCTTTCCTGGACTGCAGGAGGGCACAGAGGCCTTTCCTGGACCACAGGAGGGCACAAGCAGCAGGGCAACACAGGAGAATCAGGCCTGCCCACCTCTCCAGTGCTGTCCTTCTGCTTGTCCCCAGCCAAGTAGTTTAACAGTACAATCCTATGCCCATCTACCTGGAATTTCCCATGCTGTTCACTGGAATTTATTCCCAGATAACAGTGTATAGCATTGCAACCTAAAAAGCAAAAACAACCCTGGGGATGGATGGGGACAGACGGACTGTATAGCTATGTACTGTTATACACACTAGAATGGCACTTTATCAGGGTGACAGCAGACTACTTGCCAGAAATGTGTTCCCAAACCAGTGTTTGCTGAGATATCAGAAATGCAAGGACAGGGCTATAGGACAGAGTCAGTGGGAAAGACAGAGAATCATATATTCCCCCCTACAACTGTCCCCAAGCCATTTCCTCCTCCTGGTTTTGAAGCCCAGTTCAGGGAAGTGACTTGCCTCCTTCACACCCCGCATGGGTATTACAAGAGATAAACCAGTTGGGAATCCTGTATTCCCCTTGTAATGTATGGTTCAGTTCAGTGGTGGAATCCACAGGAACACAGGAAGCTGCCTTATACTGAGTCAGGCCACTGGTCCGCCTAGCCCAGTACTGTCCACGCTGCCTGGCAGGGGCTCTCCAGGGTTTCAGGCAGGAACATTTCCATCCTGGAGATGCCGGGGATTGAAACTGGGAACTTCTCCATGACCAAACATGTGCTGTACTACTCAGCCACAGCTGTCAATCTCCCCCTGTCAATCCCTGCCTATAAATTATTTGTAGCAATTTCCTTTTTAAGTTTTTTTTTTTAATCTGTTGAGGCCTAGAACTTTGGGGCAGCAATTCCGCTTAAAGAAATATACCTCGTTCTCATCTCCTTTCCATGTTCTTCCTTTTTTACTCTTTTTTTTTTTTTAAAGAACTGCATCTGCTGCCATATTTTATTCTCACCTGAAGCCATATTGTGCAGTTTGTGTCACTATTGCCATATCCACTGATTGCAACACCTAGCACAGGATGGTAGCTTCAAGTGACGGAACCAGAGTGTCAGCTGAGCTTGTAAGCGACACAGATACCTGCTTTTTGTGCTAATTTTGCTTTGTAATAAAAAGGAAGCTATAAAAATAGAAGGTAAAAAGAACTGTTTGAATAAATTGCTTTGGAAAATTGCCATATGGCATCAGCGTACCTCTAGCGTGTAAACGAGCTGCTATGGCATCCCTAGGGGGGATCTTAAATCCCTATCAGCTATACAACAAGCATCTCACATCCCAATTTTCAACAACAAACTATGGGTTAACTGCTGGATTGTTTAGCCCCTAAACAACCCAGTGGTCTGGGTTTGCAGGGCATGCTCAACAACCTATGAACAAGCCAATCATAGGTTGTTGATTAACCTATCAACAAGTGAGCGTTGGATGTGAGGGAACAAGTGCGCTTGCTCTCTCCCGCTCATGCATGACAACCCATGGGTTGTTTAAACCATGGGCTGTCATTGCATGTGAACCAGGTCAAGAAGTCCTACACTGAATTCGATGGAGCTTGGTATTACAAAGGAAGTGTAGGATCAGACTGCCGGTATAAATGCATTTCATTATTAAAAAAAAAATTTGGGGGACAGTTACTAGCTTCTTCTGTACATGGGGAAAGCTTTCTGCCTGCCTGGATGACAAGGTACTTGGGATTTTTCCAGCCCTGGTTTCCACAGTCTTATATCCAGTGCTTCCATACGTAGCACTGGCAGCAAAATAATAACACTTTCAGAACTCAGAGATGCTCATTAAGTCTCACCGATATTCTACAAATTCAGCAAAGATATTTTGCATAGCCATGATGATGCAACAACCTGTCTGCTATTGTAAACTGTAGAGGACTGCAGAGATAAAAGAAAGATTCAAGTCTTTACTATATCTTTTAAAGTGAACACAAGCAGAGCCATGCCAGGTCAGACCAAAGACCTATCTCGTCCAGCATTCTATGGCCAACCAGATGCCAATCGGAAGCCCACAAGCAGAATGTAATAGCACCCTCCCACTTGTATTCCCCAACTTCTGGTATTGAGAGGCACACTGTCTCTGATGAATGCATTTTAGTGTATTTTTAAGAATATTCTCTAATTGTGCCTGAGGCTTTCTGAGGAGGAGAAAGGGACAGCTTCTTTACTGTATGAAAAAACAGCATGTAGGCATTGGTAACACATCCTTGCCATATACATGCTTTTAACCAGCATGTACCTTAGTGGCTAGCCCACCTACAGGCATGAGAGAGAAAATTTTGTGGCTCATTTCATCTAAAGCAGAGGTGGCCAACTTGTGGTGGGCAATCTCCGGATGTATTGTCCTACAACTTCCATCAATCAGAGCTAGCATAACCAATGGCGATGTATCGTGGGAGTTGTGGGCCAAAACATCTAGAGGGCCACAAGTTGCCCACCCCTGATCTATAGCATTAATTATTGGGCAACAAACATACATTCGCTAATGAACATCCACTCAACAAGGAGCCACAGCCAATCCCAGGTCCCAGACAGAGGTTCCCATATGATACATGTGTCTGCTGCAGTCATTCATATTTCACATTTTTAGGTGCACACTTAAATCATCAAAAACTCCCCCCAATGAAACTCAAGTATATAGAGGCTGTAATCTTATAAACTCCTGCTGTAGCTGACTGAAAAACAGGTGAAATTCTTCATGAACCACCAAACTGCTTTTTGACAGAAATTAATTTCCACTGTGAAAAAACATTAAAACTGGGTCTTTCCTGGGAGAAAAATGGTCTCCCACTATTTAAAGTTTGCTTCCAAAAGAAGCCAAAGGTATCAATGGTTGAATTTTTCTGATGAAGTGGACTTTAGTCCATGAAAGCTTGTGCTATATGAGGTGGGCAACTTGTGGCCCTCCAGATGTTTTGGCTTACAACTCCCATCAGCCCAGGCTATAGGCTGATATATATAGGCTCATATAGGTAATAGTGTGGGGTCATGGGAGTTGTAGGCCAAAACACCCAGAGGACCACAAGTTGTCCACCCCCTGTATAACTGCAATTCTATACATGTCTACTCAGAAGTAAATATCTTGAGTTCAGTGAGGCTCACTCCCAGACAAGTGACTACAGGAACACTGCCTAAGCTGCACTCCTATACCCACTTACTTGGAAGCAGGCCCCACAGATTTCAATAGGCTTGCTTCTGGAAAGATATATATAACACTGAGCTATAAATCTATTTGTCTTTAAGTTGCCACAAACTCTTTTTTGAAGCGTTTTGTGTTATTCAAGACTTTTTCAAAGATCAGCACCTACTCTTCCCAGTTAAGTCAATAGTACTCCAAAAACCGCTTTGTTTTGGTAGGTGGGCCAAGGAGATCTTTAAATAGCTTTTCAATCCAACTGGGAAAATATGCTCAAAGAAATACTTGAGACACTCTAGATGTTCAAACCTCTCTCTGCCTTGTGCATTTCACATATATGCCAATATCTTGCAGCTATTATTAGCTGCAAAGCATGGGTGGCCATTGAACGTAAGAACACTTCTCCCACCACGAAAGCACGGGGGTGGTCATGCCCGCACTTCAAGTTGTCCTCTGGCTGCCTGTTGACAAATATTCGGATCCGTTTTCCACAAGCGAACGTGAAAACTAACCTACATGAAGGGCAACGTCTGGTTTCAGGTCGTGCGCGTGTGTGCGGGGTGGGGTGGGGTGGGGGTCGGTATATTTGAATTTCAGAAGTCAATGAATGACCGAGCTCCAAAGAAAACGGAACCGGGGGGTGAATGGCACTGGGAGAGTTAGAAGGACGTGAGGATCAAGGGGGATCGGGTGCGTTTTAGGGTAAAATCCAACATAAATCCTACTTAGAGTAGACCCACTGAAATGAATGGGACGTAAGTTAGTCATATCTACCTAAATCCCACTCATTTCAATGGGTCTACTCTCAGAAGGCTTACGTTGGATTGTGCCCTCAGGAGCGAAGGGCGGGCTGATTGGGTGCACGACGGGTCAAAGCGGAACGATCGTTAAAGAAGCCGGTTCCATCCGCGGGGCTGGAGGGGATTACGGTGCGTGATAAAGCGGCCACGCTTGGCCTGAAGGACGGAGCAGACGCGAAATCCCTACTCAATTACTTATATACCTGGGCTGGGGATCCGGGGCTCGTTCCATGCCGGCTTTTTAAAACGCTCCGCCTTCTGCCCATTCGTTACTCTACCTTCTGAAGCCCACAAAGGCTTTGTCCCTCCGCTGGAAAGATTCCAATTGCGCCTTCTCCTCCCCTCCCTTTTACCCCCTCCCCACCCGGTCCCTCCCATCCGTGCCGCCATAACCAGTGAAGACAACGAGTCCTCCGCACTTACCGGCTTCCTGAGCGCCGCGACAATGTTATTTGGCGAAATCAAAAGGTTCCCCCCCCCACTCTTCCAACGTAGTACCGACTTTTCCTTGCAAGGGATGCTGGAACTTGTAGTTTTTCCGCGGACGACAACGTCTTAGGACTTGTAGCGAACGAGGGCTCTGAAGAACTACAACTCCAGAGTCCCGGGTGATCGCATTGAAAAGGGAAGAGGAAGATAGGACACTGACTTGTTTCGCTGTCAACGCTTAACGCCTCTGTGTAGTTCAGCCTTGACAATGTACATGCAGTAGCAACTAGGCTTGTTTTGTGAGGTTTAATTAATAAGCATGTTCTGTATTGTGAAAGCTTGTGGAAAGAACAGGATGAACCTGTTTAGTCTAGTCCAGAAACACAGTTTCCCAATCCTCCTCCAGCTGTCACCATCCTGAAAGGTTTATTTCAGATCAATTGTAGCTGGGCACATGATGATGCCCCCCTGGGATTTGGCCTTTGCTTTCTTCTAAGATCCTCCATTTAACACTGAATTTTTTAAAAATGGAAACAATGCCTAAGGCTGGAATCCTTAATATATTTAGGGCACAATCCTTTGCATGTTTACACAGAAAAAGTCCTACAACTTCTAGCATTCTCCAGCTGGCTTGGGAATGCTGGCAGCTGTGGGGGGGGGGGTTCTGTCTAAACATGCATAGGATTGCGCCCTTACTAAGGAGTTGTTCAGTCGTTAAGTCGTGTCCTACTCTTCGTGACCCCATGGACCATAGCACGCCAGGCCTTCCTGTCCTCTGCTCTCTCCCGGAGTGTGCTCAAGTTCATATTCATTGCATCGATGATACTATCTAGCCATCTCATCCTTTGCCGGCCCCTTCTCCTTTTGCCTTCAGTCTTTCCCAGCATAAGGTCTTCTCCAATAAGTTTTCCCTTTGCATTAGGTGGCCAAAATATTTCAGCTTCACCTTCAGGATCTGTCCTTCCAATGAGCACTCAGGGTTGATTTCCTTTATGATGGACTGATTTGACCTCCTTGCAGTCCAGGGGACTCGTAAGAGTCTTCTCCAGCACCACAGTTCGAAAGCATCAATTCTTCGGCACTCAGCCTTCCTTATAGTCCAGCTCTCACAGCCAAATGTTACTACTGGGAAAACCATAGCTTTGATTATACGGACCTTTGTCAGCAAGGTGATGTCTCTGCTTCTTACAATGCTGTCTAGGTTTGCCATAGCTTTCCTCTCAAGGAGCAAGCGTGTTGTAATTTCAGGCTGCAGTCACCATCTGCGGTGATCTTGGAGCCCAAGAAAATGACATCTGTCACTGCTTCCGTTTCTTCCCCTTCTATATGCCAGGAAGTGATGGGGCCACATGCCATGATCTTAGTTTTTTTAATGTTGAGTTTCAAACCAGCTTTTGCACTTTCCCCTTTCACCCTCAACAAGAGGCTCTTGAGATCCTCTTCGCTTTCTGCCATTAGGGTGGTATCGTCTGCGTATCTGAGGTTGTTGATAATTCTCCCAGCAATCTTAATTCCGACCTCTGATTCATCCAACCCGGCGTTTCTCATGATGTACTCTGCATATAAGTTAAATAAGCAGGGCGACAATATGCAGCCTTGTCGTACTCCTTTCCCAATTTTGAACCAATCGGTTGTTCTATGTCCGGTTCTTACTGTTGCTTCTTGACCCTCGTACAGGTTTCTCAGGAGACAGGTAAGGTGGTCTGGTACTCCCATCTCTTTCAGAATTTGCCAGAGTTTGTTGTGATCCACACAATCAAAGGCTTTAGCGTAGTCAATGAAGCAGAAATAGATGTTTTTCTGGAATTCTCTTGCTTTCTCCATGATCCAGCGAATGTTGGTAATTTGATCTCTAGTCATGGGGTTAGTTTGAGTATAAAATAGGACTGTACTGCTAATTACAGCCCCTGGTATGTAGTAGCAAGAGAGAGAGAGCATATAAGTCATCATGGGAACTTGTTTGAAGAGTTTGGAAGAAATCCTAGAATAAACAAAATAATCTAGTACTCTCTTTTGTCTTGGTTCCTTCTTTAGTTTTATTGTTTTAAACTTGTGGCTTTTATATTATGTTTTACCATGTTATTGTATTTTATGGTTTTAAGATTGTTTTGTGAAAAGCCCAGAGAGCTTCAGCTAATGGGTGGTATAGTAATGTATAGAAGTAAATGTGGGCACACTAGATTTGACAGACCTTAGGATCTGAACTGAAACATTCAAGTTCACGGTCATTTGTCGGCCTAGTTGGGATTATTTTACTTCCATGGAATTTAAGCAGTCTAACTGTGAGACAATAACAGCTGAATCTGTATGTAGATTCATCCCCCAAACGTAAGGCAGAGCCTGACATTGTTTGGAGGGGTATGCTATATTCTCCACCACTCCAGCACCCAATGGGTGGGTTAGTCCTGGGATGCTTCCAGATGGAGAGGTCCTAATGCTAACAGTCAGAAGGCATTGTACAGCTATTCCATCTTTCTTTTTTCCTTAACACAGTAAGAAAAAAGAAAGAAGCATTGGGAAAACACATGAGAGTTAGAAGTGGAAGACAATGTCATCTGGACACCTGGTAAAATTCCATGTATGAGGCAGGGTGATGGTGCAATAAAAGCGTCATCTGGAAGCATCCCTGTACAACTTTACTTACCTACCCACCCTGAATGCTCTACTATGAGCAAGTGGGGAGTCACTTTTGGCTTGGAAGCTAAAACTAACAAGAGAAGAAATCAGCAAAAATAAAGTGTTGTTGAAGCCATCTCTTAGTTAAAATAACTATTTTTAGTTTATTTTTAAGGCACCACTGCTGTACCAAAGAGAACAAGAGCTTGTGAATGTTGATTCATTCTCCATACTGCCTGTATCTGTCACTAGCAGGGTTAATTGCTGCAAAATGTTATAATGAACAATAGATCTTGGAGATCTAGGTGATCCACACTATTTACAACAGTGTACCTCTACTGATGTTAATGACAATGTGAAGAATGCAATAGATTGGGTGGCAAAGTGACAACCAATTATGCAGTCTGAATCATATACAGTCAAGTGATTAACTTTTCTTTTTCCTGGACATATTTTTCTACAGAATGAAAATGCTTACCTCACAAAGAGGTGGGAATGGGCAGAATACAGTAGGTGCTTGAAATCCTCACCCCATCCCCAGGACTGCTGATAGTCAGGGATGGAGCCACAATCGGCCTAATGCTTTGTGCAGGCCTGCTCCAGCATCACACTATGAAACAGGACTCAGGGTGTGGCTATGCAAAGAGGGCATGCCTCCTTTCTCTATGACTCTCATTGAGTTTTATGGGACAAAGCAAACAGTCTATAACCTGAGACACAGTGGAGAGGGGGCAAAGCCTTTTTCCTAATTCCAGGCAATGGGATCAGGTTTAGCCAGAACCCCAGTGATACCCTTGAGTACATGCCTTTACTTTGTCCCATATTAGAGAATGGCAGGCATTCATTGCTATGGAGAAAAGTAAAAAGATACACTTGGGGACCCAGTGTTGGGCTGAGGGAAAACCCTGTACATCTTAACACTGGGTAGCCCAGCCTCCATTACTGGGGTGGGGGCAATGGAAAGATTTATTTAAAATATTTGTATCCCACCTTATATCATTAAGATCTCAGGGCGGCATACAGATAAAATCAATTTAAACAGTATAAAACAATAAATAATTTTAACAGCTAAAAACATATTAAACCACTGATGAAGCTAATATCAATTAAAATCTAAAACAGTTAAAACAGTGTGCTACTTTAGAGAATGCATTTAGCCCTCAAAGGCTTTGGTAAGAAGCCATGTTTTTACTTGGCACAGAAATGCGACCAATGTCTGCGCCAATCGGGCCTCCAAGGGGAGGGCATTCCACAACTGGGGTGCCACAGCAGAGAAGGCCCTCTCCCACGTCCCACCATGGAGTATGTCTCGCATTGGTGGGATGCAGAAAAGGGCCCCTCCAACAGATCTCAGTCCTTGGGCAGGCATATATAGGGAGAGGCGCTCCCTCAAATATCAAGGTCCCAAGCTGTTTAGGGCTTTAAATGTCATCACCAAAACCTTGAATTCTGACTGGAAGTGTATTGGCAGCCAGTGCAATCCCTTTAAAACTGGTGTTATATGATTTTTATAAGATGTTCCAGTCAGCAGTCTAGCTGCTACATTTTGCACTAGCTGCAACTTCTGAGTCATCTTCAAGGGCAGCCCCACGTAAACTGCATTGCAGTAGTCTAATCAGGAAGTTACCAGCGCATGTACTACCGTGGATAGGTTATCCCTGTCCAGGAAAGGCCGTAGCTGGTGGATCAGCTGTAGCTGGCCCCAAGTACTTTGGGCCACAGAGTCCACCTGGGGCTTTAGTGACAGGGATGGATCTAGGGGTGCTCCCAAGGTACACACCTGCTCCTTCAGGGGGACTACAACCTCATCCAGAACAGGTCGCTTACCCAATTCCCGGACTCAGGAACCACCAGTCCACAAAGCTTCCGTCTTGTCAGGATTTAGCTTCAGTTTATTGGCTCTCATCCAGTCCATTATAGCCACCAGGCACTGGTCCAGCACCTTCACCGCCTCAGCCGACTCCAACGACAGGGAGAAACAGAGCTGAGTATCATCAGCGTACTGGTGACACCCCATTCCCAAACTCCTAATGACCTCACCCAACAGCTTCATATAGATGTTGAACAGCATGGGGGATAGAATAAAACCCCGTGGCACCCCACAGCTTAATAGCCATGGGGTAGAACAGGAATCCCCCAATATCACTCTCTGAAATTGGCCCTGCAGGTAGGAGCGGAACCACTGTAGCACAGTGCCCCCAACTCCCATCCTGCAGAGCCAATCCAGTAAGACACCATGATCAATGGTGTCAGAAGCCTCTGAGAGATACAGGAAGATCAACAGGGCAGCACTCCCCCTGTCTTTCACCCAGAGTAGGTCATCAGTCAGAGCAACCAAGGCCATTTCAGTGCCATACCCTGGCCTGAAACCAGACTGAAATGGGATATCTTTCCTCCTCTTCCTGAAGGCATCTCCAGACATGCAGGTGAGGGAACAATGTACTCACAAAGCTCTTTCCCCTTGCCTCACCCAATGGGAGTAGACATAGTAGCAGTGTGAGTGGTCTGGAGCACTCCCTCTCATACACTTTTAGCCCTGTCCATGAAGTTTCAAAAGTAATCTAGTAGTGGAAAGAGAGAGATAAGACTGCACTCCTTTAATTTTCAAAGCATATTTTATACTTGGGATGTCGAACCTCAAGCACCCAGGCCAAATATGGCCCATCTGTGTTCCCAAACCAGCTCTCTGGGATTCCCCAAATGCCCCCACTCCCATTCCCCTGATGGTTGGTTGGTCACTTCCCAGGTTTTGCAGTTTTCCCCCTATTCTAAAAGGTTGCAATGCCTCTCCTAAGGCTTAGCTCCTGGCAGTAAGAGTGTTAAGCTAAAAAATGCTATTCCCCTCAGCCCCATACACTGCAGAAACGCAACTCCTGAGAGCTTCTCCAAAACTGAGAAGTTGGTCCTCGGGGTGAAAGAGGTTTGACACCTGTTTTACACAATGAGCCTATGAAAGAAATAGAACTTGACCTCAGATCTCAGAGATGCAGCACTCTACCCATCGGTCCACTCTGGCTAGAACACCATTTTACACCACATTTGCTTCCCTTCCCCCATAATACTCGACTTCTACCAGTTCCTCCCACATGACAGCTCATATTCAAGATCCTTATCAAGTACCAAAATTCTCAATAAACTGGAATATTTCCAACATCTCTCCGCCACTGCCTTCGATAATCAAGGATAAATGTGCTCATTAGAAACAATAGAAGTGTTGATGACAAGGGAAAACATTTGCAGGTGTGAGGAATGAAGCTTCCTGTACAGCTGGCTTCTAACTCAGGCCTCCCTACCACCAGAAAGAAGAATAATGACAGACATCACCATTTTCAGGAAGATAGAGCTGATTTCTTTTCTAAAGCTGCACTAGAATAATTATGATGATAAACAGATTTTGAAAAAGTTTAAATATATTTTCTAACAGAAAGAATCAAGAAAGAGAACAGAGAATCTTATTGAGCAGTAACATTGTCAATGGAGACAACCAGTTCTAGGGCACCAAAAAGTCTGTTTTGCACTTCCTTCCCACTTCCCTGACTTGGTGGGAAGTTACAGGAGCAGCCTTTTACAGGGTCAGTTTCCTAGTGAGGAGACAGTACTGAAGACTTCTGCGGATTTTGTAATATTCGTTCACGGGGAAGCACCTTTTGAACAGAGGAGGATGTATCCTAACCCAGACAGGTAGCAGGATGCATCTGCATCCTCTCCTGCTCCTTGTTGCCAGCCATCTGCAAAACATCAAGTCTTCTCTTTCAATGGCTGCAGGAGAATTGTCAAAAGGTTTCTTTCTGCCCCCACCAAGTGGGGGGACGACGACGACCAGTAACTAGCAGCCACCAATACTCCTGTGCCTTGCATACTGTTGAGCCCTGTGATTTTATTTAAAACAAGGTAATTTATAACTGCAAGTAAGGACTTAATAAAATCAGGTAGAGTGGAGGTAGCTGGTTGGAAATCCTCTTTAGATACAGGGGTAGCCTTAACCATGAGGGTGGGTTTTTACTGTTGATTTTAGGGTGGTTTGATTGTTCAGGAAAGGTTTTATAAACTGCCTGATTGTTTTAGAGGTGACTTAAGTGATGTGCCTCGGGGAAGTTGGACTCGATGGCCTTGTAGGCCCCTTCCAACCTTACTATTCTATGATTCTATGATTCTATGAAGTGTTTCATCATCAGGGGAGAGCTGGGGGAGGGAGGGCAATTAATGTGGTCATGGGTAGGCAGAGGTATGGTGTTGGAGGATTGACAGGCCAGGTGTAAGGAATGTGGGCTAGACATCTGACACCTATCCCATTGTTGTTTCTCCCTCAACTAAAGGGTCTATGGTTGCCTTACCAGACAGCTCTGGGGCTTCCTGGTGTTGCTGTTGGACACCGGGTTGGTTCAGAATAAAATCTCTCCCATCTATGATTTGATTACCTGGTATATATAATCAAGACTTAGGTAGGGGAGTGGGGGGTGAATTCTTTGCCAGTGGTGTCCCCCTGTGTACTTGGTTTAGCATCAAAATAGACTTGAGAATTAGGGAAAGGATATCAATGTGACCTATAGGTATACACTCTTCTTCTCTCTCCAAGCTTCCAGTCCAGGTGAGGCATTCCATCTGGTATTGAGGTCCCAAGCCATTGAGATGTTTATAGGTCAAAACCAGCACTTTGAATTGGGCCTGGAAACTAATTATTTAAAAGCATGCTTGGAATGGAGATGGCCAGCCTTTCAACACTGGTGAAATCTGCCATGTCCCAGTGCTGCAGCACCTTGAAAACATCACATAATCACATTCAAAGCCAATAAGAGGAACCCTAATGTTAAAAAGTTGATCATACCTGGCTTAGAACATAAAAGAAGCATTACAACTATTGGTAAGGGTCTGCCTTACTTTTGTACATTTGAGGGCACAATCCTATGCATGTTTGAACAGAAAGAAACCCTACAACACGTATAGGACTGAGTCTATCAGAAATAGTTCTGACCAAAGCTCTTTAGCAGTCCATTTTGGACTGTTTTTCATTTTGAATGGTTCTTCCCATCCATACACACACTGTGATCCATCTTACACTCTGAGCATTTGACAATTTTAGGGTGCAATCCTATGCATGTTTAGAAAGAAAAAATCCAACTTCCAGCTATGGTTGGGGCATGCTGGGAGACATAAGATCTTTTTCTGTCTTAACATGCATCGGATTGTGTCCTTAATTACTTACTCTGTTGCTTAGGCAATAGCTTCTAATTCCAGTTCTGCTATCTGCCAAGCAGATGTTAAACAAGATTGGCCTCAACTCAACCTACTTTTTCCTTTAATGATTAGATCACAAGTCTTGACCAAAAGGATGGTATGTTCCCATATCTGCTTTCTATCAGCATGTGTTCTCTTGATTCAAAATAATCTGCTTCTTGTAGCGCTTAACTAAATAGTCTAAATCCAGAACTGCAACAGAGGACAACCCCCCCCCCCAAGTTTTATAATATAATACCATGTGCCCCTGAATACTAGGTAATTATGTAACCAAAGCTAAACTAATTTACACCTACTTTGATTGAAGCTCCTTTGTTGTGGCTTTGCCTTAAGAAACTGCTCAGTTTAAGATAAAAAACAGGCACAATCCTATGCATGTTCAGGCAGAAAAAAGTCCTACAACTAGCTGGCCTTAAGGGTTTTGCTAAACACTTTCTTTTCTGAATGGGTTGTACAGGCACCGCTAATTGACTCAGCTGATGTATGGATAATGAAATTGGTTGCTAAAGTTACATTTCAGTTCAATGAGGCTTACTCCTAAGTAAGCAAGTACAGAATTGCAGCCTAATTTGCTTAAATAGGAAATAAATCGTTGATTATCCATAAAATAAATACCTAAACTAACTCCAAAGGATTCCTACTTAATCTATGATAATAATAACCTCTATTTGCATGTCTTGATTGTTTCACAAGTTATAAAAATATTCCAATTATTATTATTTAAATCCATTAGTTTCCTAGTACTCTAGTAGCCTTCTTTGATCCTTGCTGAGGCTGCAATTCTATACATACTTACCATGAAGTAAGTCTCATTTAACTTAATGGGACCTACCTCAGCATAGCCATGTATAGGATTGCATCGTAAACGGACGTAACCCTGTAGAGAATTGACCAAATATATTATAACCACTCCTGTACCGTAGCCTCACCTACTGGTTTCCACCGATTAGCAACTTCAACTCCCGCTGCTTTCAAAGCAGTTCATACTGTTAAGGGACAAGTATATTTGATATACCCCATCAACTGCCTTATAAAGGCTTCCCTTTCTCTTTGATTTCTCACGGGATGCAATCCTGCTCTATCCGAATGAATGGGAGTTGCACTATTAACTTCCATTTCAAAAGGAGGACCGGACAGCATCCAGTTACTGCAGCATTTTGCCAGACTTTCTACACCTCCCCTGAGCTCCTTTTCGTTTAACGCCGCAAGCAGCATTTCCACTTGTCACGTTTTCAAGTTTCCTCTTTTCTCCCTGTGGTGGTGAGGGAGAACAACACGGCGCTTGGACGAACCGCAGTTCCCACGACGCGCTACGCCTCCTCCGACTTCCTCGCATCCCTTTCGGAAATCGCTTGTCAGCGGCTGAGGCGCCTTGCCGCTGCGGCACATGCGCAAAGCGGCTGAGAGCGCTCCTGTTGGTAACCAAGGGAGCCACGGACACTACAACTCCCAGAATGCCTTTGGCTTTCAGGCTTGCTCTGTTGAGGCTGTCATTTACTACCGCCACCGGGCCCAGAGAAGACGAGGAAGGAGAACAGCAAGATGGCGCTGACCAGGTTGGTTTCGGGGCCCGAAGCGCGAGCTCCTTAAGAGGAGGGTCCAGGTTGCCCCTTCCTTCCCTGAGCTAGTTCCGTTTTTAACGTAGCCCCGGCTGTTCGTTTACTGTCGTCGGTTGCGAAGTAGTTTGGGTTGCGGGGAAGTTACACCAGTGAGGCCTGAGCCCAGCCGGGCATTTTCCTGAGAGCTCAATCCGACTGCCTCGCTGTTTTACCGGGTAGCCTTTCTCTCCTTTCAGTGCGTCTAGCTACAGTTACAGAGCCTTTTTCGAAGTGGAAATTCCAGCTGGGTGGGGAGTGGTGGGCTCAGGTGGATGGCCGGCAATCCAGAGAGAGAGGCGAAGGTCTTGTCTGCCCGCCACGGATAGACCGGAGGGGAGGGGGAGGGCTGTGATCCAGAGGTGGAGTTGGGTTAACCTCTCTGACGACCACTGTGGGCCAAGGATTTAACCCTAAAACAGAAACTTTCCCATGCCAGACGTAAAAAAGAAGGGTTGGCTCACGCAGGCATGTTCGTCACTTGGTAATTGCGGCAGCAAACGGGCCGTAGCTCGGTGGTAGAGCACATGCTTTGCATGTAAGAGGTCCCAAATTCAATCCCTGGTATCGCCAAGAAAGGCTGGGAAAGACTCCTGTCTGAAACCCTGGAGAGCCACTAGCAGAGATAGTAAAGACAATGCTATGGTCCATGGGGTCACGAAGAGTCGGACACGACTGAACAACAACAATGCTACATGTAACATTTCCGTTTGTGTTGTTGCAAACAAAATATTTTTCATGGAATCTATTTTCACCTTCAGTTGCAGCTTGTCAGATATATAATAATCAAGGGATGTACCTGCATGCATATATGAACCACGCAAAAAAGTGTGACAACCATGTGGCTATCTTCATGTGATAATCGCACACTTGTATACATCACTGCATGTTAATCCTGTGGGCTACGTTCAACGTCATGCGAGTTGGATGTATCAAATTCCCGTTGATACATCAGGAATTTGCCTTCCCCTTGCAGCTCCTCTCCAAAACCTGCTTCAGAGGGTCCCACAACCCTCCAGAGCAGATTCTGGGTGGCTGCAGGGGGGTTTGGGGTTGAATCCATTCAACTAGTGGATGCTGTCCTACTGGGGAATGGACACAGTTCAATATAACCCAGTATACACAGTTGAAAGTACCTACATGTTCATATGGGACAATCTATACATAGGCATATTTTTTCCTAATGTAAGAAAAGCATAACATGTGGAGTAGCCCTGTGTACTTTAATCTTCGTTTGTGCTGTCCTAAATTTCCTTACATCTGTCTTTGCGCACTTTTTACTAAGTTTTAAACTTTTAAGGTTTTATATTGTGTTGCATCATGTTGTAATTTAGGATTTAAATTTTTGTGAACCACCCAAAGAACTTTGGCTATTGGGCAGTATAAAAATGTAATAAATAAATACATCTTGTGGAAGGCTTTGCCCTGTCGTGCTTTAACAGCAAGTTGTGTAGCCTTAAACAATGAAGTCTTGTTGAGTGGTTTGATGTTGAAAGATTAGGACCTTTACACTCAAGAGTTCACAGGTTTTTACTGGACTTGGGAGTGAGCCACTATTTGTGGATACCTCCAACTTCAGCCCTGCGTATTCCCCCCAAGTTCTGTGGTGTGCATAGAGGACATAGGGGAGGGGTCAGTTTCTCAGTTTACACTAGACTTTGCATGCAGACACTTAGAAGCATCTCACTGCTTCAGAGTGTCACCAAAGTCTGATTGAAAGTGAGAAACTCCCCTGAGTTCTTTGTGCATAGCACCACATTCCCTCTCAACCATTGCCCATCTTGGTTGGTTTGATCAAGCTGGCGGAAGGGATTGACTGAATGGGTCCAGTGTATGGTAAATGCTTCCTTGTGTAAGGGAGTTGTACCTGCTGCCCCTATAAAGGCAGTAATATGTCCTCTCCTGAAGTATATGATTACTATCAGTCAGTGTCAGACACCCTCTTTTTGGGTAGGGTGTTCAAGAGGGTAGTGACAGCTCAGGCACTCTTGGAGGAAACATATTACCTATACCAGTTCCAGTCTGGTTTTAGTCCTAGTTCTGGGACAGAATCAGCCCTAGTTGCCATGGTAGATTATTGGGAGAGAGAGATAGGGGAGTACAAGCCCCTCGATTCTCCTTGGTTTCTCAGTGGCTTTAGATACCATCAGTCATGGTATCCTCCTGGACCAGCTCTGCAGGTTGAGGGTGGAAGGCACTATATTGCAGTGGTCAGCTCCTACCTGCAGGGCTGGTGTCACCGAATGGCATTGGATGACCGTATGTCATCGTCCTGGCATTTGCACTGTGGGATGCTGCTGCGTACTATCTTTTCCCAAATGCTGCTTAATGTTAAACAGCATTGGGGGAAGCCATTGGGAGTGGTCATTAGGTGATTTGGGGCACGATGACACCCAGATCTATTTCTCTGTAACATCTGAGTTGAGTGTGGCTGTTCAGGTTCTAGATCAGTGGCTGGAAGCAGTGGTGGACTGGATGAGGGCCAATAGGCTGAAGTTGAATCCTGACAAGATGAAGACACTGTGGATGGGCAGTTCCCATGTCCAGGAAGTAGGTGGGTTACCTACTCTGGACAGGGTTGTACTCCTCCTATAGGATCAGGTTCATAATCAAGGAGTGATACTTGAACCACCTTTGTCACCGGAGGTTCAGGTGGACTTGGTGACTACGAGTTCCGTTTACCAGCTTCAGTTGGTAGGCCAGGAGCAGTTGTTCCTGGATAGGGATAGTCTGGCCTAGAGATGTGAAGGCCTGGGGAAAACACTGGAAAAATTAGGGAAAACCCCTTTTTTCTCATTTTTTTTTGTTTTTGTTTTTCCCCCCCAAATTGGAAAAAATTGAACAGCTTTGAATTATGAAATATTTTCTTTAGAATTTAAGACGAAGTATTCCTGTATTGTTACCAAGTCTTTACTGCCCCCTCATGATTTCTAAAAACTATGTAATAACACTTTTATAGAAAGACTAGAGATGTAAAATGTCTGAAAATACTGAAGCCGGGGGGGGGGGGGGTAATTCCAGCATAGTTAGTTCTTTCATTGCTTATCAAAATTATTGATCTAAAGTATATTTTATTAATAGACATTTATGCTGAGTTACCCAACATATCAGTAGAGTCACCATTATGCATTCACAACAGTAAATGTTTATTCTTGACAGCTTGGATTTTGTTCTATAGAGTCCTGTGTTTCTGATGCTGTAGAAGGCATTTAATGTAGTTCTAATCTATTCAGACAGTAATTAAAAATTTACTGAGTTTACTTTTAAAAGTTTTAAAATATAATGATAATTTTATGAGCAAACTAAGTCATACATAAAATAACTTTAGGAACAGAAAGGCTGCTTTATATTCCTAAAGCAGCCCTCCCCAACCTGGTGCCCTCCAGACGTTTTAGACTACAGTGCCCAGCATTCCTGACCATTTGCCATGCTGCCCGAGGCTGATGGGAGCTGAAGTCCAAAATATCTGGAGGGGGAAGGCTGTCTTAAAGCAACAAAGTCACTTTACAGATCTAAAGTAAAGAATGTTAAAAATAATTATTGCTTATTTTTCAGTTTTTCCCAAATTTCCATTTTTTACACACACACTTACACACACACACACACACACAGACCCTGGAAAAAATGGTTTTTCCATGGCCTCAAAAATTCTGGAAATTATACATTCTATGTGTGCCTTTCCTTGAGACTGGTTCCAGAACTGCAGCTAATGCAGAGTTGGGTGGTTAGGTGCCAATATACTACTGGGCCAAGTTGAAGGTGATGCTATTGCCATATAAGGCCCTAAAAACTTGGAACCAGGCTACCCGAGGGAGTGCCTTTTCCCATATTAACCTGCCTATTAACTGAAATCTACAAATCAGGGCCTATTGGTTGTCATGTCACCTACACAGGCACATCTGACAGCAACTGGGGGATTCTGTTGTGACCTGCTTTTGGAATTATCTCTCCCCTGGAGTGCAACAGGTTTCATCTTTGAAGGTGTTTCAGGACCTGTCAAAAACGCAGGTTTACCCAGACATTTGCTAATTTTTAATACCTAGTTTAGTAGATTTTTTATTTGTTCTTGTCTTTGTATTTTAATTGTTTTAATGAATTTTGTATAATGCCCTGTGATTTTATAATTAAGGGTGGTATAGAAATATTTTAAATAAATAAAAATAATAGCAGACGAATCAAGTGAGGGGGTATTGCCTGCCTCTCTAGGACAATGGAGTGTTCAAGGTGTGGGGGGGTGCAACTTTGTGTTGGGCATCAAGGGTCTGCCATTCACTAAAAATAGGTCTTTTTTAATAAGAAAACCAGTAGCACTTCGAACCTCATCTTTGTGCACTTCATTTCAAGAGTTCCATAAACACCGTAGCACAGTTCTCACCTTGATGAAAAGTTATATTTTGGGATGGTTGCCACAGGAGCTGCTATTTGGTAATTGCCTCCCTTGTGGCCACTACTGCAGAGCTAGTGGTAAATTGGAAAGAGATGTTCCATGTTTTGGAACCTTCATTCCCCTTACATGTGAACAATTCATTTTTTGGCATGTGGAGTGGAAACTGGAGCTATATCCTCTTTTCCCTGGGCATGGGGATGGTGGGTCTCATCATGGGTACACATGGTACTTTATTGAACAGAGGAAGAATCTTTCTGTCTAATTGGAATAATGTTCAGATATGTTCACAATTTAAACCAAAATCTTACTATAACAATAACCTTGTTGATGTGTGGAAATTCAGAATAAATTAGCCACAAGAACTCAATGTGGAACTCTACCTAATCTGCTTTGGCATTTGTATCAGCAGTGATCTGAGACATAGGAAGGAAAAGAGCAAACCATCATGTTTTTCTTAATGTGTAACCAATGGAAGCTCATTTTTCCTACTCATTTGATGGAGTATGGAAAAGCCACATGATAGGGGAGGGTACACTTCATTTCAAGAGTTCTATAAAACACCAGAGCACAGTTGTCAACATGATGAGACTGTGGTTGTATTTGGGGCTGGCTGAAATCCTGAGTTCCCAAACAGTGATCCAATGAAAATCCCCAAATAGAGTGAAGATTAGTCCTTTCTCCCTTGTTGTAATTGCCATCTTGCTGGAAAGATCAGCACTACATTAACACTGCAGACAGCTTGTCATAATCAAAGGCAGAGCAGTAGTTTGTGAAATATTTTGATGGAAAAAATCACGTGTTGTCTAATGTTCTGTATAAATAGAGTGCAAATATTAAATTTCCTCTTTTTGTGTTTGCCTAGTTTTTTACCAGCACCAACTCAGCTATCTCAGGACCAGTTGGAATTAGAAGAGAGGGCAAGATCACAAAGGGTGAGACAGACTGCATTGGTGTCGTCTCGAAGGGAGCCTCCCCCTTATGGTTATCGGAAAGGATGGATACCACGAATGTTGGAGGTAAATAGTAATGTGTACGGTTCTAGTCACGAATAATGGTTTCATTTACTTTTAAAAATGTGAGGCCTTGCCTTTTGAATGTAAGGGCCTTTAACATGCATATTCCAATTACTTTTTCTGTTGCTGTCTGTATAGACACTCATCCTACGTAGCACCTACTGTATTGTTGGTGCCTGACCAAACATCTTCTCTCCCCCGCCCTCCAGTAATTATGAGGTTAAACAGATGTCCTGGGAAGCTGACCCATAGACAGTCTTTGTGGGCCGGTCTCTGTTGGAAATAGAACTAGATCCCCCCTGGTCTGATGATGCAGCAGGACTCCTACGTTCTTCTCTCATACAACAGAATATGTTATAGGGATGTCTTGACATGGGGCAAAACACTCAGAATTGTTAATATGTTTCTCTTTCACAAAATTCAGTTTAAATTTGACAACTGCATTAGCCAAAGGTTATAGCAGAAATGTCTGTCACAGGAAAAAATATGCAGGCTATTAGGTCTGTAAATCATGAAAAGTTGGGAGACAAAACAAATGGTTTTAGAAATAGCCCTGAATGAGAGAACTAGTGAAGTCCAATGGACAGAGCATGCCTACCCAACTTGTGACTTACCAACTGACCACAACCCACCAGCCGTGTATTGGAAATACCAGAAGCTTGATAAATCTCCTGCCTTCCCAGGACTGCAAAAACAGAGTGTTGTTGAACATTTGGCAGAGCAAAATAAATGGCAGGTGCATTGCATTTACTTGGTGGGTTGTGTTATGCAGACCTAGAATCCAAGTTGGACCTGGGACACCTGGATTCATAGCTCATCTATATTATGCACTCATTGTATGACCTTGGTGAAATCATTATCTCTTGGGTTTGGTTCCTGCATGTGTCATATGGGAATAAAATGCTTCACGTGGTTGCTGTGAGAGCCTGCATGTTAATGATTGTGAAGTACACTGAAAAGGCTGTAAGTGTAGCACTAATGTGTTTAGAAATGTCTTTTGACACCCTGTAAAGAACTGTTGTGTTGTGAGAAGACTACAAAATTTGTGGTAATTTCAAGGCTGTTGCCAAAAAGAACTCAAAAAGCAAATACATTTTAATATGTAACTACCACAGACATAAACACATAGTAGATGAAAGTATAGTAGACGAAAACTGGTTTACAGTAACTGAAAGCTGGAATTGCCACCTGTAGCAGTTACCATCTTTTTTTTCCCCTTTTCAGTTCTGTTATTTGGTTTCTTTTTTTAAAATATAATCAGAGTCTTAGACTGCAGTCCTATGCACACATATCAGTGGAGTTTACCTCAAAGTAGACATGCAAAGGATTGCACGGTTAACTGCTAATTGTAGAATTCTACATCTTAGGGAGCAATCCTATGACTGCTAGTCAGTGGCTAGACGGCCATAGAACAGGTCGGTTCCCTGAGAACCAACCTCCACCCCCTCCCACGTGGAACAGCTCCGCGCTCAGAAGAGGAGTGCAAAGCAGCAAAAATGGGATGTTCCTGGGGGGCGTACCAGGGCAGGGAGGGCAGAAGTGCCATTCTGATGCTTCCTATGCATCGGCCGGCATCCCCCACCCCCACTCCGCCTTCCCATGGCTAGACAGCTGAAATCAGCTGTCTAGCTGTGAATGTGGGGCGGCTGAAGCGCAGACAGGATGATCCCCTCTGCACTTCTCCTGCCCTGTATTGGATAGGTGGTTGCCCCCGAGTTTGGAGGCGGCCGCCTATCCCAGTAGGATCGTACCCTTAAGCAGTTGAGACTTGGCCCCAAATAGCACCTGTTGATCTGTTATGCCTGAAGTTTTTGAACTAATAGTTCTGTGGGAAGAAAATTAGGCTCCATTTGAGGAGTAGTTGAGGTTGGAAAAAGCATTTTTTCAACCCCACAGTTTTTGTGATGTGCATTCTGAAATTACAAATATATTTGAGAGATGTTCTTTATGACCCTCTTCATAGTGCCTTGGATCTGGTGAAGCACAATGTTGCTACCATTCACATGTGGAGGCTTTTCAGTTTCTCCATTCTGGGGGCAGTTCCTTGCACCCTCCCCGACAACACCCTCAAATATCAGAGGCCCTCTGGGTCAGCACCAGATATGGTACAATATGTTATCAGATGGGGTTTTGCACATGGTTATCTCTGGATCTAAGCAAGTGTCGAGACATCTTCCAGTAGTACATGTTGTAAGTGATCCATTCTTTTTATTTGCCCTGATTTTTAGGAAAATTTAAATTCTTCGATTGCTTGGAATACTGCATTTATGTGTTTTTTAAATGTATACAAAATGTAATAACAAAACATTTGCCATCACGAGTTACCATTTCAAATAAATACTAGTTCAACAATAAATCAGCTTATTCAACTGATTTATAAAAACCCAGTTACTTAACTAATTATCACCTCAATCCATGACTGTATGACACTGCTTCTGTTTTCCTCATTATTGAAACATTAAGCGTTTCTACATTTTTAATATATTTTACCATATCCTAATCTGGATTGAATAATGTAACAGTTGTTAGTATTCCAACTCATATTGTAATTGAGGATATTTAATCCCCCTCCCCCTTATTGAGCATCTTATTGCAAGCATCAGAAGGCAAGTTCACTTATTTTCTTACGGGATAATTTCAGTGGGGTCTACTGGTATTTCTATGCCTGTAATCTCCCTAATTTCACCACTTTGTTGACATTTGTGAAAAGGCGGGACATAAATACATTGAATAAATAAAATGTTGTTTCCAAAATGCCTATGTGTGGACACTGCCACTGTATATGTATTAGGTCTTCTTTAGTATAGCTGCAATACCAAGAAGAGGTCTATATCAAAGCATTTTTTTAAGTCTAAGTAGTGTGACATAGCACCATTATTTGAGATCAGGTTGGTGGGTACTGTCAGGGTTGGATCTGAGCCCATAGAATCCCAAAGCAGCTCTGATTCTGAGAAAGAGATACAATCTGTGGGAGAGGAACCCGCTCGGTTTTCAGAGGTGCAGCTGGAGGGAGAGCCCCCCGCCGCTCACATTCCTGGGAGCAACAGTGACCCTGGCATGGAGAGGGAGGGACAACTTGAGCTTCTAAACACGAGGCGCGAGTGCAGAGACAAGTGAGAGGTTGTGGGCGCCAAGATGAGGCACTTAGCCCGATTGGCGCGGCGACAACAGCTGCGCCCCGATGCCCAACGGGAAAGGGGGGGACTCTCCCCTCCTACTCTTTAAGTTCAGAGAGTTGCCATGCTTTTCTCCAAACGGAGACCAACTGACGTCCTAATGCTTAGAATCCCCTGGTAGGCTTCTCCTTTGAGTTTTCCACTTAGTGTCAGGCAATTAGCATCTGTAAGCATCATTAGGTAGAATGGAAATAAAGCCTTGGAAAAGAGCCCTTTTGTCTGTGTGTTGATTCTGGCTACTTGAGGATTTCAGAAGGCAGCAGGGGCACTCCTGACAAGTACACAGGACAAGGGCTTTCTCATTGGTGGCACCCCTTTCCTAGGAGAAGTATCTGGTGCCATCCCTTTCTTCCTTCTGACAGATGATGATGATGATGACTATTATTTTCCAGTTGGCTTTTTATGATGATTAAGTTCCTTGTTTCTGTTCCATACTAGTTAATGCCCATTTCATTTTCTTGTGATATTTTTGCTGGGTTGTATCTAACAATGGCTTTGTGCAAGCGGAAAGCACCTTTGCTCATGCAAGGTGGGGCACCCAGTGTTTGCCTGTCCCTCTTACCTACTGTAGCCCTCTGTGCTACATCCCATACTGTCCTGAAGAGCTCCCTAGTCCTCAAGAGCAGCCTTTGGGGAGCGTAGAATGCATTGGAAAAATTGGATGCCATGCTACCGTGAGCGGAAGTGCTTTCTGCTAGCACAAAGCCACCATTGGATACAACCTGCTGTTTTTGTTGTCATTTTTCTTTGCATGCCACTTTGTGAGCCTTCCAAAATATAGCAATAAACATAACATAAGAAGTAGAAGTGTCCTGGGGAGCATATAGTAATTTTTAAAAATGAGAATGCAAGGTAATTATTTCATCGTCACTGGCCATAAATGATACCATATATCTTATCAAATATTACTTCCAAGATTGTTGCTACATTTAATCCAATAACCATTATTATTTGCACACGTTGTCTCAATATCTGATATATTTTGGAGAGAATAGCTTTATTAGTCCTTCAATTTTTCAAAAATAGTTTGACCTGTTAAGGTATTTCCATGCGATTTCATATGAACCCATAGCTGCAGTGGAATTCTGATTTTTTTAGATACACCTTATGCTAGGTTTTCTTGAAAATCAAAGATGAGATATAACCTCATTTAGTGCAGCTTGAAGAATGTTTTGTTTATCATCTTGGAACTCTAAGGATACATTTGAAAGTATACAATTGCTAATTAATGGCACATAAAATGCTTGCACCCATCCCTAAGCATGTTTTGTCAAAAATAAGCCGCAGTGGATGAAAACGAGATTAACAAAAACGCTTCACAATTTAGCCTTGGTTTTATATCATAGGCTCAGATCTAAGGAACAGTGTAACTAGTTCTTCTTTGTGGTCTCAGTGCATCATTCCCTTGACTGAGAACCTTCTATAGCTGATGACTTTTTAGCAAGAACCCTCCCCCACCATCCCAGTGTGCATGCCCCTAGCGGGTTCCCGCCTATTTGCTCAGTTCTCTTTTGACTGCCATTGTGGCAGCCTCATAGGGAACTTCTCTGTTCATTCACTTCTTCCTGGGGGGAATAAGGATGTGCTGTAGCAAACTGACTTTCGTTTTTTCTCTTTCTTTTGCTATCCACTCATTTTTCTTCTGTCATGTTTATTTACATAGGGACGTAGTGGGCTCTCCCACACTGGAGGCATTCAAGATGAGGCTGGACAGCCATCTGTCAGGAATGCTCTGACTTGGATTCCTGCATTGAGCAGGGAGTTGGACTTGATGGTCTTGTAGGCCCCTTCCAACCCTACTATTCTATGATTCTATGATATTCTTTTGTTTGTCTTTGTTTTCAATCTCCACGATCTCCTGAGCACATGGCCCTTTGAGCTCCTTTTTGGAAGTGTGCCCACTGTGGCAGCTAACTTGCATCAATGAGCGGACACTCCCTATGCCTACTTTGTCTGAGGGAAGGGCATACAGTAGAGTCCTTCTCGTTTTGTCAAGCTTTTACAAAGCAGGCGAGGCATAATGGAATCACTAGACTCTGTGCTGTTCTTTGGGAGATAGCTCTAAGATGTCAAAGGTGTTGAACGGACTTTCAGAAGCATCTTGTGTTGTGGGGAGGCTGATGCTGAAATTTAAGAAGTAAGAAATCTCACTACATATGTGTAGGCTACTGAGCATGCCTAAAGTATACCCAAAAACTTTGGATCTGAACCATAGGTGCTGCCTTTTAAATGGGTATTCCAGTACTAATGAGATTGTCTGTTTGCCTCTCTTGACCTTACCCTAATCACTTCCACTTCTGTTTCTGTATAGGATTTTGGAGATGGAGGCGCTTTCCCAGAAATTCACGTTGCCCAATATCCTCTGGATATGGGCCGAAAAAAGAAAATGTCCAATGCATTAGCTGTTCAGGTCGATGCAGAAGGAAAAATAAAATACGATGCTATAGCTCGGCAGGGGCAGTCAAAAGACAAGGTAATCGAATTCTTAAATGCTTATGTGTGGAGCATACCTACGGAAATTGTATTATCTCATTTAGTGTACTATTAGTGATATAAACTAGACAAAAAATTGTTCTGAATGCTGGATGAGTTGCTCACAAGTCCAATAGTACAGTAGTGGAAAATGACATTTATATCTAATGTCTAACATGTATAATGTATAACTAAAATTTAAGCCACTTTTCTGAATTGCTACACTCTTAAGAAATAATACAGCAACACATTCATAGTGTCTGTGTATCGTAAAAAGGTGACCAGGCATGCAAGGGCACATAGACAAGATCGTAGAGGCCTTTTTTTCACATGTAATAGATTGAAGTGGTAGAGTGGACTGTACCATTTCAGACTGCAGGGCAGCATTCAGAAATGATATCCTGTCTGCATTCTGAAGTGATATGGTCAATTTTACCTCCTTAGAACCTCACTCTGCTACATATGTAGACCCAGGCCTTAGAGTGTTTCCATTGAGTGATTAATGGGTAGGTGATGCATTTCATCTAGCTAATTATGAAGGGACTTGGTGCTCACCACACTGCTTTGGTTGCCTGCCCATTCCATTGCCATTTCCTTGGAACCAAGGGTAGCAGAAATTGGTGCCTATGCTTAGTTTCACTCAAGAATAGGAAGACAGCTGCAGAAATAGATTATCTGCCAACCCTCTACTTGGACCCAGGAACTTCAGGACAGCAGTGGTAGAGACTGCTATATTGTCCACCATATCAGTCTATGTGCACAAGTTTGTTCTGCCTTATAAACCTAGCAGAAAGGAGACATAACTGCACATGCAGCCAGATATGAGAGTGGCCAGTCCAGCACTGCCTTTTGAGTTATGCAACTCCGCTTCTCCCTTAAAGGACAAATAGCCCTTTGAGGCTAGGAGAGTGTACAGCATATGCAGCTACCTTAGCACTGCATAACTTGAAGTCAAGGTACATACCTGGGGCAATTACTACTCACAAGTGGCAAGTGGCAAATCACAAGGCTGCTTTCACAGTATGCTTATGAGCAAAATAGAGATCTAGTCTGTTTCAGTCATGAGCATGAAAGTGAGGGTGGGAAGCTGTAATGAATCGTGGTTAATTATTCTGGAGTAAAATAGTGTTTCTAGCATATGAAGTTGAGATCTTTGCTATTACCTAGTGTTACCAATAATTCTTCAGAGTGAGATTGGTCATTTCCTTCCTGTGTTGACCACACACACACTCTGCTGTTCTTCCTCCTTCCCCCAGTGGTGTGAGCTATTTTTCCAGTTACAAGAAAAAAGGGAACATATCCAGTCCTAAGCCCTTATGCATGTAGACATTGAACACAAGGCATTTGTCCTGCATCAGAATGGGCACTAAGGCTAGAAGGGAGCAACAGAGCCATTTGAACAGCCTCAGTTGCATAGCCTTCAGTTAAAGAGTTGCACCACAGGAAAGAATGAAAGAGCCATGTGGTTCTATCCTCAAACAGGCAGGGCTCACCTGGTTGCTTCGAGACAACTTTTTCCCTCCACAGGTGAGCAGGCATGTGGCTAATTGCAAGCCAGTTATTACCAGTCAGGTTACCTCATTGCACCCTGTTTACTGCTTCTTCTCATAAATACTGGATGATAAATCATGGCTTGAACTTATTCGGACTATACTCATTTTAATGTTGAGAAAAACATCATTGCCTTCTCATTCCCTGGGATATTTTGAGCTCTTCATGTGAGCTTGGCTCTTCATGCTTTGAGATTCTTGGCATTTTATAGTTAATTACCATGAGGAAATATTGCTCTTCAAATGTCCTTCACTTAGCTTTGTGAGATGTGCTTCTATTGATGCTAATTTAAGGGACTGTTAATTTTGAGATACTTGGATGAGAATTAGTAAATGGCTCCTCTGCTAAATTATTATTTGGGCTGCAGCTCTGCTTTTATAGCTATGCAAATGCCATCATGATGGAGAGCTGCTACTCAGAGCAATTTCTATTGTGGGATAGTTACCTACCTGAGTAATGTTGAGCAATCTCTGTTTGGATATATAGAACAACTTAATTCCAGATACAGTGAGATTTAGTTTTTGTGTGCCTGTTTACCAGCACCCCCTTTCTCTATTTTTTACCAGCACCCTTTCTTCTATATGTTTTTTTGGATCTTAGAATTCATAATACCATTCCTAGCATTCACAGTTGTGTAATTTTATGCATGCTTTGAAAAACCTCTGTAGTATTACTGCCTGTTACATAGGTGAAAGAGCAAGCAACCACCAAAAACATGAGATGGTGGCATTTATTTTATTTTATTTATTTTTTTATTTTATTGCATTTATATTCCACCTTTTTTCCTCTTGCAAGGAACCCAAGGCGGCTTACATAATCCTCCTCCTCTCCATTTTATCCTCACAACAACAGCCCTGTGAGGTGGGTTGGGCTGAGAGTCTGTGACTGGCCCAAAGTCACTAAATGAGCTTCCATGGCCAAGTGGGGACTAGAACCTGGATCTCCCCGCTCCTAGTCCAACACTCTTGCCACTACACCACACTGGCTCTCTCACATGGGAGAGGTTTCCTGGTAGGATCACAAAGAAATATGTATGTTCCTGTTCCTGTTGAATCCTGGCAGATCTCTGTACCTTTTTCCATTCTTCCAAGTTTCTGTGCAAAATAAAGAGCTTTGAGCTACTATTTGGTATCCCATGAGCTATGGTGAATTCTATATAGGTTATTTTGGTAGGCCTGGCCTTTATACATGTATCCTGCTGTGGCACAATTACCTAATCCAAATGCTAAAAGGAGAAGTAGGCAATATTTCTTGAATCTTAAGAGCCAGAGCACTGGACAGAAACTCTTAAATTTTTATCTTAGTTTTTATAGAAAAAAAACTACACAAAGTATATACAAAAAACTGTAGTGATGACAGAAAACATAGTAAAACTGAACTAATTACTAATCATTCTTCATTAATTAAAGCACATTGACACAAACATGTTTCAGTTCTTATTCCTGCTTCAGAAATTAATAAAAGGTGTTCATATCTTTGCAAAACACTCTACAAGACAGTTTAGACATAACACTAAGACATAGTTTAGTGTTACAAGAATATACCTTGGTTAGCCTTCGGCTTGTCCACTCCCCTCCCACCCTGGCCATGAGGAAGAAATCGGAAACCTTTGCTTCCATTCTAGATTAACCACAGTTTAGTATGTGATCTGAACCAAACAAACTGTGCTTAATCATAAATGTGTTTAATATAAACAAGCCAGCTTTGTATACCAGTTTGTAGTTGGCTTTTTGCCACTAACCATAGTTAAGAATAACCATAGTTTGTCAGGTTCAGATGATACAGCAAATTATGGTTAATGTGAAACAGAAGCAAAAGCTTCTGAACTCCTTTTCACAGCTGCACCAGAGGAGAGTGAGGGGATATATTGTTGGTTTTAATTGTTGTTTTAATTGTTGGCTTTTATTGTTTTTATCACTTTTAATATTTTAACTGTTTTCATGTATTTTATTGTTGTAAGCCACCTTGGGAGGGCTTCTGCCCTGAAAGGCAGCCAAGAAATATTTTAAATAAAAATAAATAAATATATGAGCCTGAAGTTCACAGCAGCTTGTTCTCATAACAATAAACTATGGTGGGAATTACTTGCAAACTAGCCTCTGTGAGTTGTCGTTACCAAACATACTCCATATTTGCCATTTGTACAACTTCCACAATGTCTGATTTGGCCTTTTCAGCATAGAAGGATGGTTTATTTACTTGCATCTAAGATTTAGGGTGTAATCCTATGGAGATGCCGGTCTGCCTCTGAATTCAGAGGCTGATGGGAATCCTATGTAGAGTGGGAGGAACATGGAGGCGATCACCTCTGTGCTCCTCCCACTGCATTTTTGCTAGATGGGCTTTTTTGCCCATCCAGCTAGGGCTGTGTGGAGCAGGAGGGAAGGAGGCTGGAGGATTCTTCGTAAGCTGGTCTCCCCAGTTCCCTCTCCTCCCCACCCACAGAATCGCTCATTTTCCTTCTCCGAGGTTGCTTTTGTGACCTCAGAGAGGCAGCTGGCACAGTTCTCTCCATGCCGGCTGTGGCGGTGGGAGCTCAGAATCCTGGGTCCGAGGTTGGAGCACTGCCTCTGACCTCAGATCCAGGAATCCAAACTATCCTGTGGCCCCCTGAGACACTGTCTAGTGGTCATACAATTGTTCTCCCCATTGACATTTTATTTACTTGTTTTTATGTTTTGATCGTTATTTTGTATTTTAGTTTGTATTTTACTGTTAGGTGCCTTGAACTCTGGTAAAAATACAAGAAATTGCATCTGTAGCCTTTTTTATTTTTATAGAGTTTACTGATTTTGTATGGAGTATGATAGCAGCAGCATAAGACTTGTAATGTTTTCCCCTTCAGTTTATAAGAGGAGATACCACTGAACCCTCTGAAAATATTTTAAGCCCAATAGGTTACCAGAAATACCCTTTCAGGTTTTTTCTCGCATAAAAATTGAACATTGTTAGTAGGTGCATCTTTAAATCTAGGAAGAATTAATATAGTTTTGACAGAAGGAGGTTAATTACAACATTTCAAATTTTGTCGTTTTTAGTTTCAGATTTCTTAAATTTGCTGAGGTTATACACACACATGCACGCACGCACACACAGAGAACTCTTCATCAGACATATTGGGTCATATCCAGTGGTGCCTTTGTCTTAGTGGAAAGTGCTTTTGCCTGCCCCACTTGGAGCACCAATTTTCACGAATTCCTCGATACCTACTGCTACCTTTTGCCCAATATCTCATTCTCTTTCAGAGTATCTCCAGCCCTCAGGAGCAGATTGAGGGGGGCTTAACTAAGTAGGAGGAACTGGTAAAAATCAGATGCCCCAACTTGCATAAGCAGGAGAGCTTTCTACTAAGGAAAAACCACCATTGGCTACTACCCATTTAAACTGTGGAGGTTTTCGTTTACCTTGTTTTGTTTTTTGAGGCATAATAATGTATTTTCAATAATTATATCCTATTATCTGGTTAAACCATAATTAATACAATTTGAAATGTTTACGTTTATTATAATACTACTTTATAACTTTTTCATATTACAAAAAGGTTAGGCCTATTTCTGCATTTTGCAAACCTCCAAGGTTGATATAATAATTCAAGATCTCACTTTGCCCATATATTCTTAAGCTGTGGTATGTTAATGCCTAAGCCTTTACACATCCATGCTGCTGCTACTGCAATCATGAGTGGCAGAGAAACCAATCTGGCTGCTGTGAGAGGAAAGACATCAATAATTCTTGAAGCTCAAGAGGTAGAGATTTGGGAAAGCACTTAAATTTGTAACTAGCGTTGGGCATTGAGTTCTATCACATGTGGACTGTTTCCATGAAATATCATTCAGCTCTGTATTACTTAAGAGGTAGATTTATTTTCTCCCTGTACAGGTTTGAGAGTCACTGCAGAAATTATATGGAAGTCTGAAAGTGGGGCTGCTGTTTGTATCAAGGAGCATTTAGGCTGCAAACCAATCCACACTTATCTGGGAGTAGGTCCAATTGAGTTCCATGAGACTTACTTCCTAGTAGATGTGCATAGGATTGTACTGTCAGTTACAACTCTGAATAATAAATGTAGGTGTTTGAAACTTTCTGATGAGTCCAAGGAGTGCTGATCTCATCACAAGGTTAGGAGCCTAGAAGACAGGTTGGGTGATCTCTCACTCAATTCCAGCAAAGCACTTGACTACTTTGCATCATCTTCTCTAGCAATAGATAAGCAAAACATCCCTATAGCTTCAAACACAGTATGAAAGAATCCCAAGTACTTGATTAGCTGAAACTAGATTCTAGGCTCATGGGATTTTTTTTAGTGCTGTGGAAGACTGGAAATTAGGAATTCTAGATATATTTCTAACCTTATTTTGGATATGTTTAGTGCTTGGCACTTATACAGCCTGCTCTATATTGGAAAGCTAATCCAATTTTTAAAACCCTAGAGGCATTCTGTGTTTTTCATCAACAGTATCCCCTCTTCTTAGTGCTGTTTTCAATGTTTCAGGTCATTTACAGCAAATACACAGACTTGATTCCAAAAGAAGTTATGAATGTCGATGACCCTGAGCTGCAAAGACCTGATGAGGAAGCTGTCAAAGAGGTATTGTGGTTAGTGATGCACATAACTATTGGAGCCACTTGCATTTTGTCCAAGTGTTTAATGTAACATTTCTGATTGCAGCTTACAGAAAAGACCCGAGCAGCCCTGGAAAAGTCTGTCTCCCAGAAAATTGCAGCAGCCATGCCAGTCCGAGCAGCTGATAAACTAGCTCCAGCTCAATACATTCGGTATTGGATACTTTTGGATTGTTTAAACCTTCTTGCATATAAAGTTTAATATAAGGCCTTTTTCCAAGTGTAAAACAGAATGATTATTTGGGGGCACAAGCAGTTACATGAGTGTTAAGAAGGTATTGTTGTTTAATGACATGTGATATTAGCGCTGTTGCAAAGAACATAATGTACTTGGCTATGCAGAGGAAACAGTGTGGCTACTTGTGTTTCCCTCTTGGCTTGTTTCTGAAAATGAATTTTTCTTGATAAATATGTGATGGTCTTTATGGTCCATAAAAGTGAATAGTACAATGATGTCTATGAACCTAATTTCAAAGATATGGGTCTGGGATATAGGGAATCCAACTGGAAAGACTTTTTATTGTCCTACCAGTGAAATTGGAACATCAGGTTCTGTTCTGAGATTGAAACAGAGCTTACTAGTCAATATGTGCACAGTTTAAAAGCACAGTGACTTTTCAGCTAGTTATGTGTGTTCATTTTTATACTTCTGTTAAGGTGTGCATGCTTGGCAAACCAGTGTCTGTGAGCAAAACTGAAATGCTAATAAAGTCAATAAGGGGAAAAGATAGAGCAAATGATAAGGAGTTTTGAAATAATAGACACATCCCTTGTTCACTTTTTCAGATATACACCATCACAACAGGGTGTGGCCTTCAACTCTGGAGCAAAACAGAGAGTTATTAGAATGGTGGAGATGCAAAAGGATCCCATGGAGCCACCAAGATTCAAGTGAGTTTCTGAAATCTGTGGTTTGTAGGCCATAGAGGGTTGGGTGATGGAGATTTTAAAGTTCTAATTATGTTATGATTTTCACACATTAGAATTAACAAGAAAATTCCTCGTGGGCCACCATCTCCTCCAGCTCCTGTAATGCACTCTCCCAGCAGGAAGGTAATAGCTTTGCAACTATCCTCTTATTTGACTTTTTTTGAGATCTGATGCATGGAGTATGGCGTATTCAGGTGTGTGTTACAACAGACAGTCTACTGAGGCCATTGGACAGGAACTGTTTTCCCCCTGCCTCTGGGAAATCACAGGTTACCACACCTTGAAACAGAATGTAGAATAGGGTGAGCTTGGATCCCCATAAAATGTAAATTTGATGTTGCTTAAGTGGATTTTGCTTCATGCTCAGGATATAACTGCTGACTATACAGTCAGGGCCAGAAATACTGGAGCAAGGATAACTGCTTTGGCAGTTGGTCTCTGTACACCACCACATTGAAGTTGAAAGGAAACACACCCAGATGGGAGGGAAGTCAGGATTTTCAAGGGGTTTGACAAAAGTGGGGCACTACCCATTCAGGAAGGACAGCCAGTGACACACACACACACACACACACACACAGTCGACACACACACACACACACAGTCGTTGGAGGCTCATAAGTAATGGAAGGAATGGCTGAAGCAGCTGCATGGCTAGGTGTGGCCTGTTTCCTGGGTACCCCATGACCCATCAAGCAGATAAAAGGCCTGGAGGTGGTTCTGAGTGTTACATTTGCATTTGGTAGCTGTTCACTGGAACTCCCAACATGAGGTCCAAAGAGGTGTCCATGTGAGTGAAGGAAGCCATCATTAAGCTGAGGAAACAAAATAAATCCATCAGAGAGATAGCAAAAACAGTTTGAGTGGCCAATACAACAGTTTGGAACATCCTGAAAAAGAAGGAATTAACTAGCAAGCTCAGCAACAGCAAAAGGCCTGGAATACCATGGAAGACAACTAACGTGGATGACTACAGAATTCTGCTCATGGTGAAGAGGAACCCTTTCACAACATCTAGCCAGGTCAAGAATGCTCTTGCGGAGGTAGGCATGTCATTGTCAACATCTACAGTCAAGAGACGGCTTTATGAATGTAAACACAGAGGCCTCACAACAAGGTGCAAACCACTAGTAAGGCTCAAGAACTGAAAGGCCAGATTAGCCTTTGCCAGCAAACACCTAAAAAAGCCTGCCCAGTTCTGGAATAATTCTGTGGACTAATGAAACCAAGATTAACTTGTACCAGAATGATGGGAACAGAAAAGTATGGAGAAGGAAAGGAACAGCTCATGATCCAAAGCATACAACATCATCTGTCAAACATGGTGGAGACAGTGTTATGGCATGGGCATGTATGGCTGCCAATGGAACTGGGTCACTGGTTTTTATTGATGACCTGACTGCTGATAAAAGCAGCAGGATGAATTCTGAAGTGTATAGGGCTCTACTTTCTGCTCAGATTCAGCCGAATGCTGCCAAACTAAGAGGACGCCGCTTCATATTGCAGATGGAGAATGACCCAAAACATACAGTACAAGCTACTCAAGCATTTCTCACTGCAAAGAAGTGGGATGTTCTTCAATGGCCAAGTCAGTCACCTGATCTCAACCCAATAGAGCATGCTTTTCACTGACTGAAGACAAGACTGAAGGCAGAAAGACCCACAGACAAGCAGCAGCTGAAGGCAGCTGCAGTAAAGGCCTGGCAAAGCATCTCGAGGGAGGAAACTCAGCATTTGCTCATGTCCATGGGTTCCAAACTTCAGGCAGTCATTGGCTGCAAAGGATTTTCATCCAGGTATTAAAGGCAATCCTTAAGTTTGAGAAGATGTTGGTTTGTTCCATTACTTATGAGCTACCAACGACAGGGTGTGTGTGTGTGTGTGTGTGTGTGCGCGCGCGCCACTGGCTGTACTTCCTGAATGGTTAGTGCCCCACTTTTGTCAAACCCGTTGAATTACAGCTGAAAGTCCTGACTTCGCTCCCATCTTGGTGTGTTTCCTTTCAGCTTCAATGTGGTGGCGTACAGAGGCCAACTGCCAAAACAGTTATCCTTGCTCCAATATTTCTGGCCCTGACTGTATTTATAATTCTCAGAATTATGACAGTTCTCACAATGTTGTGAGGTCCCCCCTGGATCTCTCTGGGACCAGTGCTTTTTAACTTGACCATAAATGATCTGGATTTAGGGTGAGCAATGGGGTGGCCAAGTCTGCTGACGACACCAAATTATCAGGGTGGTGAGAATAAAAATGGATTATGCAGAGCTCCAAAAGGATCTCCCCAAGCTGGATGGATGGGCAACAAAACGGCAAATGTAAGTAAGTGTAAAGTGGTGCACACTGGGGCAAAATATCCTGATTTAACATATATGTGGATGGGGTCTGAGCTAGCAGTGATTAACCAGGGAAGAGATCTTAGTATCCTAGTACTCAATGAAAATAACACCCCAGTGTGTGGCTGTTGTGAATAAGGTGAATTCCATGGTAGGGATCATTGCAAAAGGGCTTGAAAATACAACTGCCAGTATCCTAATGCTATTATACAAATCTGTTGTGAGACCACACTTTTAATACTGTGTACAATTCTGGTTACCACATTTGTAAAATGATATTTTAGAGCTGGAAAAGTGCAGGAAAGGGCAACGATTCTGTAGGCACTTTGGTGTGATACACCTTGTTTGTTCCTACAAACTGCTTGGCAACATGTTGTGGTTTATAGACGCACAGAATGTCTTTGGGCTGCTACTTGCTGAAGTAGCTTTCAGAGCCACTAATGATGTTTATGTGTATTAACCTCTGGAAGGAGGGGGTGTCACATAGGCAGTCCCCATTCTGCAACTTCACCTGGATGAACTCATCCCTCCCAACGTTTGATATGTACCAGCCTTCTCCAACCTGGTGTCCTCCAGATGTTTTGGACCACAACTCCAGTGTTCCTGCCATTTGGCCATGCTGGTTGGGGCTTATGGGAGTTGAAGTCCAAAACATCTGGAGGGCACCAGTTTGGGGAAGGCTGATATATACAGTTTAAAAATCCCACTGTTGTACTCGAAATTGCTGAGGTGAATTTCTCTTTTAGTTTTAACTTTCTAGAAGGTACAGCTTGAATGAACATGACAGTTGCTGCAAAAACGATTTTGCTGTGTGTTTTGTTGACACTTGCTGTCTGGTGTGTCATGATTACTCTGCTACTGTACTTTAGAATGGGAAAAATCCTCCTCCCATTGGTAAAAATCTAAAATCTTTTTCTCTCTGTTCAGATGACTGTGAAGGAGCAACAAGAATGGAAAATTCCTCCTTGCATTTCAAACTGGAAAAATGCAAAGGTAATTAACTTGTCATAACATCAGCTTCTAAGGTTGCATCCTGCTGGGAAACACCTCAAAAAACTGATATGCAATTTGAATGTTACTTGAAAGCATCTAGAGCTGAGTAAACCAGCTCCTATCAGAAAGGGGATTGCAATGATATGGCTTGACTCTCCTCGTCCCTATATACTAGGACTGCAAAGATGACAAGAACAAGGAGCATGCTAGGAATTACACTGCTATTTTGCAGTGTCCAAATGTGGTTAGAGAGAAGAAAATGTTTAAAATTCTCATACTACTATGTGTAGGGTATGAAACTAGTTTGACCTGGTGCTCTTTAACCTTAAGCGGAAAAGGAATTGCAGTTGTAATTCTTTCTCAAGGTTGTTATAGGTGTTGGACTTACAAGGATTCAAATTCCCACTTGGCCATAACCTTTATAGTGTGACCTTGAGCCAGATGCCTAATGTGTACCTTCTAGAATTGTTTGGATAAACTGGGATAACCACCATATATGCTGCCCTAAGCTCCTTGATGTGATACAAATGGGATACAGTGTGAGAAATATAAAACTTTTAACTGGTTCTCATTTGTGCTTCTTATGCTAATAAGCTTCAGTGTATCTCAGACAGTGACTGTATATACCCACCACCTTCTCAGTCCAACTTCTGAGGCACGTGATGCTGCTTAGGAGAACTTGTACTACAATAAACCAGTTTGTCTTCAGTTGCCACAGTCGACTTTGTTTTTCCTACTGTGTCTGAGCTATTTTTCTCTCTTGCAAGGACCCTTTGTTGTCCTGTTCAAAAAGCACAATATTCAGAGAGAACAAGTCTGCTGACAGTTCAGTGCTTGCAGGGAGGGAGAATAGTGATGTATCCCTGTGGCTTTTCAGATCATGCTATGTATTGTTGAAATTTCAGTGGTAGGTCTTACTAAGACAAAGTTTTACTGCAGACACTGAATATGACACCAGTGCAGATGTTTTGATTTTTTGCATAAAGTTTTAGTTCATAGAAACATTTGTTGGGATTCTCCAAGAATACAGAACAAGGGGTGGAGGGAGAGAAGGATAATGTAATCTATAGATAAAATTAAGGAAATTTAAAGCCAGAATATGAACTGAGGGAATATCATCACTGTAAGTAATTCCACAAACAGGGTGTTAGTATATGTTGCAAATGAAAATTAGCAGCGCAGTGAAGAGTTATTTTTTAAATTAATCTTAGCCAAAAATGGGGAGCTGAAAACAATGCATCTACTTATTCAGCTACACCAAGAGCAGGTTCACTGGAGCGTTCTAATCATGAGTAAGGACTTGGGCAGCTTTCTTAGCACACCATGTCTCCTTTAGGTGATTGTGTGTTGTCTGTTTTCATTCCAGGGTTACACTATTCCATTAGACAAGCGTCTGGCTGCAGATGGCAGAGGTCTGCAGACTGTGCACATCAATGAAAACTTCGCCAAGTTGGCAGAGGCTCTTTACATTGCTGACAGAAAGGTCAGACCGTTGTTCGTTCTCTACTGTGCATTTTTCTGAGTGATTTCTTTCTACGGAATAAATCTGAGCAGCATTGCAACTTTTGGTCAGTTGCTTGGAAACAGAACTTTGGGATAGTAGTGAAGCACAGATTCTACACCACAGGTTGTCTAGTTTCTTGATTGGCCAAAGGCATCTCGCTGTTAAAGGTTTTGTGTTTGTACATGTGGTTTTATATTATAACTCAAAGCAGAAAGGTCTTTCTTACTGTTGCTATACTCTGAATATTGTGCAGGCTCGTGAGGCTGTAGAGATGCGAGCCCAGGTAGAGCGGAAGATGGCCCAGAAGGAAAAAGAGAAACATGAGGAGAAACTCAGAGAAATGGCCCAGAAGGCCAGGGAGCGAAGAGCTGGGATCAAAACCCATGTGGAGAAAGGTACTACCCTCCCATCCTCTTGCTGTTTTCATACAATATTCCTATAGAGCTTTTGCACTGGACTTTGAAGAGCTTAATTAACTTCTCAGGAAGATTGTAGTGAGTCTGCAGTAAGGGAGGGCTGCTTCATTCTGTCTATCGCTACATGCAAGGTGCTCCTCATGTGAAAAGCTTGCAACTCCTATGTATGTTCATGTGGAAGCAAGTTCCATTGGGTTCAGTGGTGCTTAGTCCCAAATAGGTGTGTATAGGATTACGACTAAGACATTTCTTTTTATGGCATATAGCCTTTAGGGAACATCTCGGTTTCATCTAAAGATAGGCCAGAAAAAAATATCTACTATTTCTTGCACTTGTACAGAAGTGTTAGGGACCCTCCATTTTTGAATACTTAATCCAGTTTCTGCTGTGGTATTGATTACTAAACCCACTTAGTGATGGCTGCGTATCATTTTAAATCTCAAATGTATTTGTAGAGGATGGAGAAGCTAGGGAACGTGATGAAATCAGACATGACAGGCGAAAAGAGAGACAGCATGACCGGAATCTTTCCAGAGCAGCCCCTGACAAAAGGTAAAATTGTTCAGCTTATGTACAACTGGAACTTACCCCTTGACAAGGGAAATGGAAAGCATTGTAGGATAATATGCATACAAACCTAACACAGCAAACCAGCAACTCCATGGCTGCTCTTTCATACTGCACTACTTTGCCAGACATGTGCATCCCTGCAGCATAGTGGCTTCCTCAAGAATGTGGTGTTGCACCCTATTGAGAGTGGTAGAAGTGTGCCTTCAGAGAATATTGGTGTTTGTGCATGTACGTATTCAGTGTTTTGCATTCTTCCTGTGGTGTATTTTGAGGAAGAAGCCTTCATAGGAGGCAGGAAGGCCAAGGCTCTGTATAGCACTGATTTTTCAGTTCTCTATCCATCCCAAAGGAGGGACTAAAGGTGCAATATGATGCCGCACAGAAGCCCACACTACAGCTGATAGGAACAAGGGAACTCCAGAAGTATTATTGTTGCCTGGAGAATGTGATCTTGCTCTGGCCAAAACGAAGATAATCTAGAAAGCAACATAAATTATTACATTCATACACCTGAATAAAGGGTTGCTGCTTGAAGATGACAGGTCCTCTGCACCCCCACCTGTATGCCCCGGCCGTGGGCTGCCGAGGTTTGGAGGTGCTGAGAAAGTGACAAGCCAGATCCAGGTTTACTTACAAGGACACTTTATTGAGTACTTCCAGCGCACAGGTGTACCCAGTGGTTGGATCAGACAGCTTCCCTGAACCCAGAGCCAAGGGGTAAGATGGGTTTTATACCATAGATGTTAGCAGTGAGGCAGTATAACAGAAAACAGAGTTAATTAGCATTAATCTGCAACTTTCCCAACATAGCCTAACAGTGCTTGGTTCCCAGCACAGACACCTGTAGCTTAGCATAAACATAGCCTCACTTCTCAGGCACATCCTAGGCTCTGATAAGATAAACGCTACCAGAGCTCATTAGCATGGAATGTGCTGAGGCAGCCATATCAACCTTTGACTCATCTTACAAGCCAAGGAGCCCACTTGCAAGGCAATTGCACTTAATAATGAACCAAAGGAGAGAGCATTATAGATCTCTAAGCCTCTCTCAACTACTATTAGCTTGCTTACAGGCCTGGAGCCTTACACCACCCCGCTGCATCATGTAGACATTTTCCCTTGGTCTTTTCGCCGCCACCATTTATGCCATACAAACTAGCTGTCTTTCTTCCAGTAAATTCCTGGATTTATACTGTATTTTGAAAAGTATATTTCTGTGCAGGGTGGATTGATTTTCTTGTAACTGGCTGCCAGAACAATTAACACACATCTTACCTGCAAGGATGCTAAGGTCGCTTACTTGAAGACGAAGGCCAGAATCCAAAGAACCATGACTCTTATTCCATGAACCTAAGAGAACTTTAAGCTTGACTTGTTTTCTGAATCGGCACTCTTAATCTTGTATGGCAAGCTACTTTTGAAGTTTGTCATGGGTTTTTGATCCATTGGGCAGTACAAGCCCCTTGCATGGGCTAAGTGATTCTTTGGATCTAGTGAGTAAACACTGGTCCCACAAAATATGTCTGGCCAAAGACTAAATGCAGAACAATGCCTATTGAGAATAGAAACGTCAAAGGTCAGGCTAAGAGTCACAGTTTGTCTCACACAGTATTAATAGTTGATATGACTGTAACCTAACAGAGATACAATATTGTTAACTCAGGTCAAAGTTGCAGCGGAACGAAAACAGAGATATTAGTGAAGTCATTGCTTTGGGTGTTCCTAACCCTCGGACATCCAATGAGGTCCAGTATGACCAGAGGCTCTTCAACCAGAGTAAGGTAAGTAACTCCTAGCTACACTGAATTTTTAAAAATGCAGTAAACTCTGTTGGATGTACAACATAAACTTGGAAAACATAATGAGTAGTACAACATGTCCACTAATATACTGAACAGGTTATATATCTTCTAATTCTCCAGGTAGTTCACTGTTTAAACCTAAGAAACTGTGTGGTAGTTTTAACAGTTGAGTCCATGCCTGTAATTATACAAAATTCACATTGCTACATACTTGCAAACTCAGATTAAACAAGTAAGGACCTATGAACATTTCCCAAGCGTGTGTTGAGCTGTACCTTTGCTGGTGAAAGTATTGGTAGGAATTGGGCTCTGGGGATATACGTACTCTGTTTTTTGGCAGAGAAGGGGCAGCCACCATCTACTGTTAAAAAGAGTATTGTTGCCTGGCAGACCTAGGGAAGCTGCAGGCAAGGGGGACCTATTACGACAAACACCATGGCCTGGGATAGAATGGCCCCGTCCAACTTGGATGTAGGAAAGCAAGCTGTCTGAGCTTCCTCCAGACAACAATTAAAAGCTTCCCCTCCCTGGCAGTCCCGGGATTCTAGCATGCCACTGTCTAGAGCTGTTGCGGATATTCAGTATATAAGTATAAATGCAAAATAAGCATCTTATTGGAAGTTAATATACTAGTAAAGCCATCTATATGAGGGGCAATAAGGAAAGACACATTGCAGCATCCTGCAGGATTCCTGTCACTGAGAGCAAGTTTTGTACTAATTGCATTAGCATTTCAAAATGACACGCTTTCGCTTAAGTTAGAGAAATAAAGGAGTGCCCTCAGATACCACTGTGGTGGAGGCAAAAGGTTATTTCCAGCACTAGGCTCATGGAAAAAGTACAAGAAGTGGCACTGTTCTGCTAGTCACTTGTGCAAGCACTAGCAAAACTACTGCAAACACCTAGACAAATGAAGTCGTAATGAGTTGTGCAGTGGCTTGTGCAAGCGGAATCAAACTATTGAATTTAATACTTGCACAAAGATGAAACTGAGGTTTCTGCAAGTGGTAGAAACTTTGTGCTAGCAGAATGGCACCCTTGGATACAATCCTAAGCCAACTCCTGGTGCCCCAAGCCTTGAAACATCAATCCACTTCTTTATCTGTGTAGTTCTATCCTGTGTCTTTTTTCTTAGTCACAGTAGTTTGCAACAATGTTGGGAACTGGCCAAATGTAACATGCTGTCGTAACCAGTTGCATTTTATGGGAAATTTGTTCTCAGTGAATGCTACTATTCTGACTTTGAATAGCAATCCATCTAATGCAGTTAGGAAGATTTACAGTATATCAGTGTTGACTTCTGAGGATATTTTTGGCCAGGTCAGTATCCAAATAATGCAGACCATTTTTGTGCTTTGATAGGGTATGGACAGTGGCTTTGCTGGAGGAGAAGACGAAATTTACAATGTCTATGATCAGCCCTGGAGAAGTGGTAAAGACATGGCCCAGAACATCTACAGGCCCAGTAAAAATGTGGATAAGGACATGTATGGAGATGATTTAGAGGCACGAATAAAAACTACTAATAGGTATGAAGACAAATCATATTTTTTTCGATTTTGTTTTAGAATTTTTGCAGCTAGAACACTACATCTACTACTTTCTTCTCCTCTCACAGGTTTGTTCCTGATAAGGAATTTTCTGGCTCAGATCGCAGACAAAGAGGTCGAGAAGGACCAGTTCAGTTTGAGGAGGATCCTTTTGGTCTGGACAAATTCTTGGAGGAAGCCAAACAGCATGGGGGCTCAAAAAGGCCTTCTGATAGTAGCCGCCCTAAAGAACATGAGCATGAAGGCAAGAAGAGAAGGAAAGAGTAAGGAATTGCTAGATAGTGAAACTGAAGTGAATACTTCAAGCATTTTTAACCAGCCTGCAGGGGATTGTCTTAACCACTTGGCAGCTCCTTTGTAGTGGATATAATGCTCCACAAGTCTTCTAATAGGACACTTTAATCCATGGAACAAGAGGGAAGGAAAAAATAGGACCACTGGATTACATAGATTCTGTATCTTCAGCTCTAGCTGTACTGTTTCCCTTTGTTTCTACATAGCCATAGCTGGAGCTCTGTTATCTTGTCTTCAGTTTGGAATACACTGCTTGATTTTTCTTGTTCTAAGTTAAAGCTGCTTATTCCAACTGATAATACTTCCCTTGTACATAGTTTACCCTGCCTCTGCTGTATTGTACTTGAAAGGGGGAAGGGTATTGTGATTCACTTGCTCTGCTGTGATTGTATAGTTCATTTTAAGCTTAGAGAAACAGCTGGATTCATTGAACTGAGATGAATACATATCCAAGTTTATTTTAGTTTCTTTACAGTGAAATAAAGTCTCCTTCCTTTAATTGATGTCAGCAATTCTTCTGTCTGAACGTTCGCCTGGAAAATGTCTACTTTTCTGATGTTTAACATCAAGCTGAAAAAATTAATAGACGCAATTACTGATAAGGCAGTGGAAGAAATTAGAATTTTGATATGCTTACAAGTTCTATACAATCTGAAGCCATTGCCTTCACAAAACATTTCTGCAAGTTTCTTGAATCAAGGCTTATTTCAAGCCCTTAATGAACTTTTATTAGCCAAAAGAAGTGCTTGATCTGCTTATTAATGCAGATACCCTCATAAGTGAGATTACTCATATAATTTTCAGACACAGATTCATAAATAATTGGTCTGAACTACACATACAGCATCATATGAAGCCCTTGATACTACCCCATTACGGAATGCAAAATGAGAGTTGTATTTTTGAATGCTCTACACAAATAAAATTTACAGACAACTTGTGGAAGATGGAACATGCAACTAACATGCCAACCAGGCTGCCCAAGTCATATTCTGAGACATTTGATGTGTACCCTAAAGTCAATTCTTATTTCAAAACTAAGACATCCAACTCAGTATGTACAATACTATGCCTCTTACCTTAACTCCTTCTAGGATATGAGAGTCTTTCTGCAAAGCATTTTTTAGACCTTCTTCTGTAGAAAATCCAATCCAGCAAAAACCTTTGTGGAATCCTGTTCCTTTATCCTAATCATCCAAGACACAAGTACATTACTTGAGGTATTTGAACAGATTTCCAAGTTTAGACCTTATGGATCCTATATCAATAGCTGATCATTGTTTAAAGGTAACCTAAATCTGCCTGTTTGGACCTCCCTCATGTTACCTGCCCAATAGCGTCATCCAGAAAATTGTGGCTCAAAGGTAAGCTGAAACACACAAGTTATTTCTCTTCCAAGTATACTAGAAAGCTTCCCAGCCATTTCTTCCTGTGGCTCATGTGCAATAACTGATTTGCTGGAAGCTTACTAATTGCCTCATACTACAGGACTGAGAATTTTATGGGAAAACTAGTTTTGGTCAGGGCACTGGTAATTACTGTTTAAGCAATTTTATCTTGGTATTGGTAAATGAAAAGCTGGGCCATGTTGAACTCAATGGAACATACTTCTGGGTAGACATGTATATAATTGCACTGTAAGTTAATACAATTCTACACAGAAAAGGGCTTTTTAGGTGACATTTTGTACCTGGTTGCTAATACTCAAATACAAAATACATATGTACTTTAAGCATAATAGCTAAAGCTATGTACTTAAGTCCTATTGATTTCAGTGGGAGAGTTAAGTAGAAACCTCCACTGATTCAGTGGGATAAATGTAAGTCAGAGTGCTCAAGTTTGGCTGGATTGTGCCTACTGTCAGATATGAAAGGCACATATGTATAACAAACTACTTTTAAATACACCAGCAGTGAGTAGAACAGGTTTTGTATATATTTTAAAGAGAGAAATTTATGTCCTTCAAAGGGGATGGACAGATTCCTGGAGAAGAAGGCTATCAATGGCTACTAACCCTGATGGCTATATGCTACCTCCAGTATTAGAGGCAGTAAGCCTGTGTACACCAGTTGCTGGGGAACATAGTTGGGAGGGTGCTGTTGCATTTGTGACCTGCTTGTGGGTTCCTGGTCGGCCACTGTGTGAACAGAATACTAGAGTAGCTGAACCCTTGGTCTGACCCAGCATGGCTCTTATGTTCTTATGACTGCTTGGTTTTTTTATTCTTCAAATATTGGTACCTGAGTGCCAACCACAGTGTAAGCAGCAACCCTTCAATGCAAATATGGCAGACAAAAATATGTATTGAACTGCCATATAAAGAAAGAGTTTGTAACATGCATGGAGAGAATGTGACCAAATCATTGATGACTTCTGCTAAATGTATGCAGATACATTTTCTGAAGGTGACAGCAAAGTTAATACTACATGGCCTAGTAGTTTGAGTTTTGTTCTAAGATGTCAATTTTCAGATGCATTTTTCAAAACCCATATACCGACAGGCAGATGTTAATATACATACTGAACACTTAATATGTCAGTTTTATTTTTTGAACCCAACCTTGGTTTGTATCTGATTAGTACCTCTCACCGATAGAACATCTTTGGTCAGCAGAATGGTGGTGGTGGTGGGGATTCCTCTCTGCCTTGCAGGCCCCCCAAATCTGCTCTAGATTGTTGGGGACCCTCAAGCAGCTTTGGAGGGGGTGCAGGGAGGAAAGAAAGGAAAAGTTCCAGAGCGGAAATCCACTCACATGACATTGGATCTGCCACTTAAATGTAATGTATTTTATACAATCATAATTTAAATACATAACTAAAACTGAAGCATAATTCGTAGCAATGTGATGTATGCTGATAGAACAGTATTACAATATGATGGGTTAATGCCTAATATGGGGAACACCTGGTTTTTCCCAGTTAAGAAAAACTAGTTTTACAGGGGCAGGCACCCTGCTGCCTTGGTAAATGTCAGCTGTTACATTTTTTTAAAAAACCCTTTGGTGTACAAGAATTAGTCTCTTGATCAGTCAAATACCATAGCTCAAGTATCACTTAAACAACAATTAACTTTGGATGCAGTGACTTAATAGGAGGGATACTCACAAATGGCAGTAAGCATTTTTTCACAGTGCCAAACTGAGCAAAATATTCTTTTAGTTCATCTGCAAAAAAAAAAAGGGTGGGGAGAAGAGTCAGAAGAATGGAAGCCACTCAGATCTGGCTCTAAGTTTGAATGGGCCCTGGGTTAAATATTCTGATGGGGGCCCTCCTCCTTTGGAGGGCCTTCATAGGCTCACCTACTGGCACCTGTGGGCAACAGCAGACAGCAGCATACTGAGGAGCTGGGGTTAGCTACCATATAGAATCATAGAATAGTAGGGTTGGAAGGGGCCTGTAAGAACATCAAGTCCAACCCCCTGCTCAATGCAGGAATCTAAGTCAAAGCATCCCTGACAGATGGCTGTCCAGCTTCATCTTGAATGCCTCCAGTGTGGGAGAGCCCACTACCTCACTAGGTAATTGGTTTCATTGTGGTATTGCTAAATTTCAAAAATTTAGGGGCAATGTGGGAAATTTAAATGGTAGCTAGACCCAGCTGCCTGTGCTGCTCAAGAGTAACAGGCTGAAAAAAAATGTGAAGGGGGCACATGCAGGAGAAACAATTAACAGTACAACTTCCTGGGACAGTGGGCCCTCTACAGCTGCCCCAAACTGCTGCATACTAATGTTAGTCCTGAGGCTATTTCACAGTGCATTTCTTCTATTTATTTATTTACTGTATTTTTATCCCGCTCCTCAGCCAAAAAAGGCTCCTGGAGCAGCTTACAATCAATGAACAAAGAAAATAGTCTAAAGTTTAAAGATGTCTGCTGCACAGAAACAAGAAACACAACTGCATCACTACCTACTCTGATACTGTATTTCTATATATAATCCTTAAATGGACTTTGATGTAAGGACAGTATTTGTGTAATTATTGTGAACACCATGTACTCTGTGCCCTCTTTCATCTGACTTTAGCAATTGTTATGTGTTCAGATAGTTCCTTTTTCAGGTCCTACAGCTAGACCTCCTGACTGTTTATTTTATTTTATTTATTTATTTATTTATTTCTATACCGCCCAATAGCCGAAGCTCTCTGGGCGGTTCACAAAAACTAAAACCAAACAAAACACAATAAAACAATTTAAAATATATAGAACATTAAAACCACAATATAACAATACAACCACAATAAAACCTAGCAGCAGTACAGGAGTTTAAAATACAGATTTAAAACAGCAAAGATAAAAATTTAGAAAGCTAAAATGCCTGGGAAAATAAAAAGGTCTTCACCTGGCGCCGAAAGGAGTACAATGTAGGCGCCAGGCGAACCTCACTAGGGAGCTCATTCCAGAGCCGGGGTGCCCCAACAGAAAAAGCCCTCCTCCTAGTAGCCACCCGCCTCACTTCCTTTGGCAGGGGCTCACGGAGAAGGGCTGCTGATGATGATCTTAAGGTCCGGGCAGGCACATATGGGAGGAGGCGATCCTTCAGGTAACCTGGCCCCAAGCCGTTAAGGGCTCTGAATGTTAACACCAACACTTTGAATCGGGCCCGGAAATGGACTGGCAGCCAGTGCAGCTGGAAAAGTACTGGCGTAATATGAGCTCGCAGGCCAGTCCCTGTTAACAATCTTGCTGCCCTATTTTGGACCAGCTGAAGTTTCCGGACCGTTTTCAAAGGCAGCCCCACGTATAACGCATTGCAGTAATCCAGACGAGAAGTTATCAGAGCATGGATAACTGTAGCTAGGCTATCTCTGTCCAGATAAGGGCGTAGTTGGTATACCAGCCTAAGCTGATAAAAAGTGCTCCGTGCCACTGAGTTCACCTGTGCCTCAAGTGACAGTTCTGGATCCAAGAGCACCCCCAAACTACGAACCTGATCCTTTAGGGGGAGTGCAACCCCCTCCAGAACAGGTTGATTATCACCTAGCCGGGCAGACGAACCACCCACTAACAGTACCTCCGTCTTGTCTGGATTGAGTTTCAGTTTATTGGCCCTCATCCAGTCCATTACCGTGCCCAGGCACTGGTTCAGAACAGCCACTGCCTCACCTGGTTTTGATGAGAAAGAGAGGTAGAGCTGGGTGTCATCCGCATATTGATGGCACCTCAGCCCACACCTCCGGATAACCTCCCCCAGCGGTTTCATGTAGATGTTAAACAGCATGGGGGATAGAATAGAGCCCTGTGGAACCCCATGGCACAATTGCCATGGCACAGAGCAATAATCCCCCCACTGTTGCAGCCCACTGGACAATTTAGCTCCAGGCAAGCATGTCGTGCCAGCAGGGCGCGAGACCACACCCTTGACATGATTGCCCCAGACCCAAGGCAAGCAAGCACAAAGCACACAACACACTCCCCTCCTGAAAAGCCACACACACACACACACAAAACAATTAAGCTTTTTTAAAGGCCTGATTGTAGTAGGGGAGGCGCAATTTTTAGGGGGGATTACAGCGGAAAGGACAGCTAGCAGCCAATGGTGCTGGTGGTGAATGACGAATCCGATGTTCTAAAGATCAACACACCATAGGAACCTGGAATGTAAGATGTATGAGCCAGGGCAAATTGGATGTGGTTATTGGGGAGATGTCGAGATTAAATATAGACATTTTGGGTGTCAGTGAACTGAAATGGACTGGCATGGGCCACTTCACATCAAATGGCCACCAGATCTACTACTGTGGACAAGAGGACCACAGAAGAAATGGAGTAGCCTTCATAATTAATAATAAAGTGGCTAAAGCATTGCTTGGATACAATCCAAAAAATGACAGAATGATCTCAATTCGAATTCAGGGTAAGCCATTTAACATCACAGTGATCCAAATATACGCCCCAACCACAGATGCTGAAGAAGCAGAAGTAGCTCAGTTCCATGAGGATCTGCAGCACCTACTGGATAGTACGCCAAAAAGAGATGTTATTTTCATTACAGGAGACTGGAATGCTAAGGTGGGTAGTCAAACGACACCTGGAATTACAGGCAAGCATGGTCTCAGAGAACAAAATGAAGCAGGACATAGGCTGATAGAATTTTGCCAAGACAACTCACTGTGCATAACAAACACTCTCTTCCAACAACCTAAGAGACAACTTTATACATGGACTTCACCAGACGGTCGACACCGAAATCCGATTGACTACATCCTTTGTAGCCAAAGGTGGCGGACATCTATGCAGTTGGTAAAAACAAGACCTGGAGCTGATTGTAGTTCAGATCACGAACTTCTTATTGCACAATTCAGAATCAGACTAAAGAGAATAGGGAAGACCCACAGATCAGATATGAGCTCACTAATATCCTAATGAATATGTAGTGGAGGTGAAGAATAGATTTAAGGGACTAGATTTAGTAGATAAGGTCCCGGAAGAACTATGGACAGAAGTTCGCAACATGGTTCAGGAGGCGCAAACAAAAAACATCCCAAAGAAAAAGAAAACCAAGATGGCTGTCTGCTGAGACACTGGAAGCAGCCCAAGAAAGAAGGAAAGCAAAAGGCAACAGTGATAGGGGGAGATATGCCCAATTAAATGTAAAATTCCAGAGGTTAGCCAGAAGAGATAAGGAATTATTTTTAAACAAGCAATGCGCGGAAGCGGAAGAAGATAATAGAATAGGAAGGACAAGAGACCTCTTCTAGAAAATTAGAAACAACGGAGGTAAATTCCAGGCAAAAATGGGTATGATCAAAAACAAAGATGGCAAGGACCTAACAGAAGCAGAAGAGAGCAAGAAAAGGTGGCAAGAATATACGGAAGGTCTGTATAGGAAGGATAAGAATATCGGGGATAGATTTGACGGTGTGGTCAGTGAGCTAGAGCCAGACATCCTGAAGAGTGAGGTTGAATGCGCCTTAAAAAGCATGGCTAATAACAAGGCAGCAGGAGATGACAGTATCCCAGCTGAACTGTTTAAAATCTTGCAAGATGATGCTGTCAAGGTGATGCATGCCATATGCCAGCAAATTTGGAAAACACAAGAATGGCCACCAGATTGGAAAAAATCAACCTATATCCCCATACCAAAAAAGGGAAGCACCAAAGAATGTTCAAACTATCAAACAGTGGCACTTATTTCACATGCTAGTAAGGTAATGCTCAAGATCTTGCAAGGTAGACTCCAGCAATTCATGGAACGAGAAGCTGGGTTTCGAAAAGGCAGAGGAACTAGAGACCAAATTGCCAATATCCACTGGATAATGGAGAAAGCCAGGGAGTTTCAGAAAAACATCTATTTCTGTTTTATTGACTATTCTAAAGCCTTTGACTGTGTGGATCATCACAAATTGTGGCGAGTTCTTGGTGGTATGGGGATACCAAGTCATCTTGTCTGCCTCCTGAGGAATCTGTATAACGACCAAGTAGCAATGGTAAGAACAGACCACGGAACAACGGACTGGTTTAAGATTGGGCAAGGAGTATGGCAGGGTTGTATACTCTCACCCTACCTATTCAACCTGTACGCAGAACACATCATGCGACGTGCTGGGCTTGATGAAGCCAAGGCTGGGGTTAAAATTGCTGGAAGAAACATTAGCAATCTCAGATATGCAGATGATACCACTTTGATGGCTGAAAGCGAGGAGGAGCTGAGGAACCTCATGACGAAGGTGAAAGAAGAAAGTGAAAAAGCTGGGTTGCAGTTAAACCTAAAAAAAACCAAGATTATGGCAACCAGCTTGATTGATAACTGGCAAATAGAGGGAGAAAACGTGGAGGCAGTGACAGACTTTGTCTTTCTAGGCGCAAAGATTACTGCAGATGCTGACTGCAGCTAGGAAATCAGAAGACGTTTACTTCTTGGGAGAAGAGCAATGACAAATCTTGATAAAATAGTTAAGAGCAGAGACATCACACTGACAACAAAGGTCTGCATAGTTCAAGCAATGGTATTCCCCATAGTAACCTATGGCTGCGAGAGCTGGATCATAAGGAAGGCTGAGCGAAGGAAGATAGATGCTTTTGAACTGTGGTGCTGGAGGAAAATTCTGAGAGTGCCTTAGATTGCAAGAAGATCAAACCAGTCCATACTCCAGGAAATCAAGCCAGACTGCTCACTTGAGGGAATGATCTTAAAGGCAAAACTGAAGTACTTTGGCCACATCATGAGAAGACAGGATACCCTGGAGAAGATGCTGATGCTAGGGAAAGGGGAAGGCAAAAGGAAGAGGGGCCGACCAAGGGAAAGATGGATGGATGATATTCTGGAGGTGATGGACTCGACCTTGGGGGAGCTGGGGGTGGCGACGGCCGACAAGAAGTTCTGGCGTGGGCTGGTCCATGAAGTCACGAAGAGTCGGAAGCGACTGACCGAATAAACAACAACAGTATTAGGGAGGAGAGCAGAGGGTTAGCCCTTCCCAGCAGCAGCATCCCCTTCCCAAATACCCCCTTGCTGCATTTAGGCTTTCCGCTCGCTTTTTAAAAGCCTAGACACAGCAAGCGGGGTGGGGGGAGAGCAGGGGTAAATCTCTCTGATCAGGTTTTGACTGAAGATAACAGATTTTCATCTGGGAGAGGAAGAGGTGGCACAGCCTTGGTGAGAAACTGGCAGGCCAGATAGAGACCTCTCGTGGGCTATATTCTACCTACAGGCCAGAGGTTCCCTATCCCTGACTTACAACATTAATAGCTAATGCCATAGATGTTCCATAATGCATCAGCCACACTTAAGCTACATTTGTACCCCACGTTTTCATAAATGCCTAAGGTGGCTAATAATAAAATCCACAATGAAAACAAAATACAAATAAGCACTATAAAAGCATCCCAAAAAATCAAATAGGAGCATATAAAAACACAGTCAGTTAAATCTGGGAGGACATAAGGTTGTTTGGTTTCCTGGCTCGGAGTTTGTTGACAGGGTTATGAGCTGGGAACCAGGAAACCGTGCTCCTCTCCCCCTCCGCACTCCCCCTCCGAGCACACCAGCTTCTTCTCTTCACACGGAGATGGGGAAAAGGAGGTGTTCCTGGGGGCGGGACATGGAGGGGAGGAGACTGGGGGCATAAGGCTATGAGGTATCTCTAGCCTCCTTCTCTCCCTGAAGCCTCCACCAGATGGGTGCTAGACATGAGATGCCTCCCACTCTGCATAGGATACTTCTAGGCCTCTGTGTTGGAAAGCCTATGAGTAGCCAGGATTCATCCCATAGGATTGCACCCTAAATTAAACTACAGATTAAACACAAGGCATGTGTCTGGCAAGTGCCTAGATGGCGGAAATAGGAGACCATAAGGCCTCTCTGTACACTACCTTGAATTCCATAAAAGAAAGGTTAGGGTTAAAAAAAAAAAAGTAGCAGCAATCATTTTCATAAATATAAATGTAAAAGTGGACTACAGCCCACTTCAGATAGGAGCAAATATAATGGAGTGTGAGGATGTACATAGGAAACCCACTTTGAAAATCTACTTCCTATGAAACTTGCTGTGTGGTCTTGGGCCATTCCATGCATCATGGGAAGGGCAGAGTAATAATGAAGCATAACACGTTCCCTACACCGAGATTTTCCCATACAAAAACACTGTACTGTGAAAAATGAGCAAGTGTTAATAATTAATTCCCTGTAATTAAATGTATTGCAGTACAGAGGACATTGCTGAAGAGCCGGGTCCAACATTAAGCAAACTGGGTTATCTTGGGCATGATGTACTGTATGATGCTGATGAGCTTTTGAATGTTCGAAATACTTTCACATACATTATCTCCGTGACCCTACCACTTCCTACGGTAGGGCTCGATAAGAAGACAGGTGGTCTCGTATATAAAAGTGCGACAAAACGCTCAAGAACTACAAAAACGGGCAGTGGGGGAGGAAGATATACCTACACTGGATCCTGCGTGGGGCGGAGAGGTGTCAGAGTCTGCAATGGGCTCGATGCCTCCTCGCCGCCAAAAATAAGTAGGAATCCGACCCAAGAAACAGACACTCCCCTCCTCACCCAGGACGCCGACCCAGCTCTCCCCAGCCCATTTCTCCAGGGGTTTTGACGCAGGAGAAAGAAGACGACTTGCAACCACACAGGGTCGGGCGGGGTAAAAGGCACCAAGCACCGATCCCATCCCCGGCTAACGGCCAAAAACGACAGAGCGTCCACTTATCACACCCCGTCACTCTCGGAAGGAAACAAACGTTTTCCTTCCCTCACTCACTTGCAGCCACGGTCCAAGGGATCCGGGCAACGAAAGCCTCGAAGACCCGCCTCGAAGACCCGCCGGCCGCCATCTTGACACTAGAGAAGAGTGGCTTGCGGCGGCTCCCGACCGCTAAGCCAATGGGAGGCGAGTTCTGCCCCTTCCGCTTAGCGCGTGCAAGGTCACTCTAGGCGCTAAGATGGCGGCGGCGGCGGGGGGCGCCGCCGCCGTGCGTGAGGAGGATGCGTTCCGCCGCCTCTTTCGCTTCTACCGGCGCTGGGAAGGCTCGGACCCCGCTGGGGTGATTGACTTCTCGAAGCCATCGGCGCGGCAGGTAAACCGGGCGGTCTTGTTTCCGAGCCCTGTTCGAGCTGGGCCTCCCGCAACCGGTATCCATAGTAACCGCTGCTAGGGGATGGCAGCCACACCTCACAAAGTCGTCTGCTCCCTCGCATCGCCACACGTTCGTCGGCATCTGTAACTAGGATGGAGATAGGAAAGCTCATCTATGAAGAGCTGGGGCTGATTTAGCGCCCTATCCTAAGCAAGTTTAGACAGAAAAAAAGTCCGACAACTCCCAGCATTCCTAAGCCAGCTACGCATAAGGTCACATCCTTAATAGTGCAATCCTATGCAGGTTTAGACAGAGACAAGGCCTACAACTCCCAGCCAGCTATGCATAGGATTGTGTTCTTAAGGGTGCAATCCTATGCAGGTTTAGACAGAGACAAGGCCTACAACTCCCAGCCAGCTATGCATAGGATTGTGTTCTTAAGGGTGCAATCCTATGCAGGTTTAGACAGAGAAGAGGCCTACAACTCCCAGCAATCCCCAGCCAGCGAAGATTGCTGGGAGGTGTAGGCCTTTTCTCTGTCTAAACATGCATAGGATTGTTCCCTAAGGAACGTTGTTTTCCGTAGCCTAGAACTATACAACTTGATCGCAGGAGCTTTCCACACAGTCCAAGCCATTACGCTTTGAATGATCCCCCTCCCCCGTGGTCTTGACGCCTGAGGGTTACTTGAAGCCTTGAGGGTTTCACGAAATATTGCAGCAACTGGTGATTGGGGGGGAGGGGTGACATGACCTCTTACAATATTTCGTGAGTCCCCCCTTCAGATGTTCCATCGTTCACATGCATTGACCACTCGTGTGAGTAGTGCTTTATAGGGATAATGAGAAGACAGGATACCCTGGAGAAGATGCTGATGCTAGGGAAAGTGGAAGGCAAAAGGAAGAGGGGTTGACCAAGGGCAAGATGGATGGATGATATTCTGGAGGTGATGGACTCGACCCTGGGGGAGCTGGGGGTGGCGACGGTCGACAGGAAGCTCTGGCGTGGGCTGGTCCATGAAGTCACGAAGAATCGGAAGCGACTGACCGAATAAATAACAACAAAGCTTGCACCTACTGATATTACATGGAGTGAGGTGGTAGAATTTTGGATTGTACTACAGACTGCAGGTAGGGAGGGTATCATTTTTTTAAAACTATGATTCATATTTTAAAAGGGGGAAGGGGAACCCTCCCTGCATGGAGTAAGCTAGTACGTCAATACATGGAGGGATTTTTTTTAACCAAGGGAAGTATTCAAAAAAATGATGCCCCCACCTGAAGTCTGAAATTGTAAAGTCCAGGACATATAAAGCTGCCTTAGGCCATTGGTCCATTTAATCCAGTATTGTACTGTCTGCTTTGACTGGCCGCAACCCTCCAAGGTTTCCAGGCAGGGGTCCTTCTCAGCCCAGGTACATGAGATCCAAATCAGAGGTGCAGAACCTCAGGCCTGGAGGACAAAATTGGCCCACCTAGGTTCCCCAGATAGCCATGCACCCTTCTGCTGGCCCTGGTCCCTTTCCCCCAAGAACCAATCGTTTGGTGATTTCCGGCTTTTGTGCAGCTTGTTCTCCATTTTAAAAGGTTGAAATGCCGCTCCTAAGGATTAGTTATTGGCAATAGTGCTTTCTGCTAAAATGTGCTGGTATTTTTGGCCCCACCCACCACTGAAATGCAGCCCCTCAGAGCTTCGCTAAAATGAAATTCAGCCCTTGGGTTAAAAAAGCTTCTGCACCCGTTTTAAATGGAGATGCCAGTGGCTGAACGTTGCCGCTACAAAGTATATATTGTATCTCTGAGCTGTGGCCTCTTCTTGGAATAGCTCCAAGAGCGCAGTCCTATGGCGATAATCAGCCTCTGAACTTGGAGGCTGATCACTATCCAGTGCAGGGTGGCCCGAGCTTGGAGGCGATCCTCCCTTCCATGCTCTGGCTGCCCTGCATTTCTGGCTAGACTGGCGATTTAACCTGTCTAGCCGGGAAGCTTCAGAACAGGAGGTGAGGAAGCCGCCCAGTACATACAAAGCTACATAATGCAGCTTCCGTAGTCTCCTCACTGCCCCAGGACTGCCCCCTTTTCCCCATCTCCACACTCCATTTCCGAGCACAGAGGCATAGCCAGTGCAGAGAGAACCACACCAGCTAGACAGTGTCTAGTGCCCATAGGGTTGCTCCCTAAATCATTGATTAGTGATGGGCTGTTGGGATTGTTATTCATGAAGGAGCCGAAGGAAAGCAGTAAATTAAATCCCCATGAACAGTTACATACTACTAGACTAATGATAATTTATTAAGATAGGTTCATGCCAAAGCAGCTGGTGAGCCTTCAAAGTGTCTTTTGCTGGCCAAAGCATTTTTGGAAGACACCGTGAGTGTCAATGAACATCTCTGGAGGCATTCTTTGACACTCATGGTGCCTTCAAAAATGGTGCAAATGCCACCATTTTAATCTACATTTTAATTCTTTCCATTCAGGAGGAGTGGTCCCAATCTCTTGAGCCATTTCTTCTACATCAGCAACAGTAATTTACCAATAATATGTGGAGGAAATTTTTGTAGCTTCCAGTTAGGATGCTATGAAACATAATGGCATATTATGAGAGCCAATTACTGGTTCCACCTGCACGTGTTATGGTTCTGGAATCTTGGTCTTTATCTGTTACTGGAGTCATTTTCCTCATGTCATGAAGACCTTGCCCACATTATCTCTCTATTCCCAGGCAGCTAAGCACAGCTACTGTTGAGCCTTTCCATCTCTCCTAGAGAGAGAATTGAGGTATTTTCATGAGATGGCTGAAACTTGGTTAAAGCTTTCTGGCAAGCAGATTTATGATGCATAACATGATTATTCTACTGCTGTTAACACTACATACATGAAGTCACATCCACGTATCCAATTTTTTCAGTTAACCATCAGGGAGCATGATGCTATTGTGGGGAGGGAGCTTTTTGCTGCAACCTGAAGTGGAAGATCGGTGTGAGGGGTGGGGCATCTTAACCCTTTCCCTTTATGCGGTTTTTCCTCTGAAAATCTCTCTCCTCAGCTGCATTTACCTCCATAGAAGAAATGATACCGATACTCTTGAGTCCTACAAAAGGATCATGGGTATATCTGTAATATGCCATTCTGCCTTTGGTTGTTCAATCTAAAAAGGTTAAAATATGTTGAGGTAACTTGTCTGTGTTACATGAATTTGAGAATGAACTCTAGGGTTGCAGCCCTATGAACACTTATTGAGAGTAGGTCCCATTGAAGTTAAAGAAGTGAGTACACATGAATAGGACTGGGCTGTGTCTTTTTTACTTCCATAGTGATAATTCAGCATTAAATCAGATTTCATTATTGCTGGAAGAATTTCTACATCCATATCAGCTTGTCTATCTGTGTGCACCAAAGCCTTTTTTCTCACAGGGAACTGGGCAATTGAGTCAAAGCCTTAAAGAAGAGGTTATGGGGGGAATATAATACGTATATGGAGTCTCATCTTCCTTGGAAAAAATAGGAAAGGTTTACTTTGTTTATAGGGTACTTTGATGCTTAATGAAAATAACATGCAACTAATTAAAACCTGTATGTCTGAACAACCATAACTGATCTTTAGAACTCACTGTCTCCCTTATGTAGCTGATGGTGTTCTTATAACAGATTCAGTTGCCAGAAACCTAGATGTTGTCCCTAGGGGTTGTTCTCTATTAGTGCCCTCAATTGGTAAACTTGTTCTTGAAAATATTTTGAGTTAATACCTGCGATAGAAATTATAAGGATGCATAGACCATTGTCCTGATCATGCAATACAGTTTTGTATTTAACAAGAACTCCTAGGTATTTTATTGTTGTGCTTTTAATTGCCATATAAAGCCTGCAAGGAGAGTCCTGTATTATGACAACCCATTCAATTGTTTGATATATCTGTAGTGTCCCTGATATCCTCGTCTTTATCTGTAGATGTACTGATATTTGTACTTCCCTGCATGCTTGACCTTTTGATCAATGGGCTTTAAACACAGATGACAAATCTTGGAAGTTCAGTATATACTCCTAGGGAAACTTTATGTAGGAGCACAACCTATAGGAAATATTTTCCATACAAAAATGTATTGAAAACTACTAGTTAGGCGTGTTCTGCAGTGTGTGCTCACTTTTTCTTACCATTGAAAATATAGTCTTTGCATTATCAGACATCTTCCAGAAAAGAAGATTCGGTCTTGCCTACTGCTTTTTACCCACCTGATCCCATTATCTTCTGTCTATTGTAGGAAATTAACTGCTGAAGAGAAAATTAACAATACAGGTGACATTTTCAGGGTGACAGAGGATTAACACTGTCTTCAGTAACAAAAGGTCCCTTTTTATTTCATTAAGAATAACATATTAAAAGTGACTACTAGGTATTCACAATTTCTGACTAGCACCAGTGCTTAGACAGGTTTACTGGTCCTCCGTTAATACTGTAATGAGTGTAGTATAATTACAGCCCTCCTAAGGAGAATTTCTGTCACAGAAAGAAGCTCTTCAGACCTTAAGCTTACATAATTATGATTACCCTCTTATTTCTCAAGCATCGTTTGTAATTTCAATTAAAATTGCATATCCACTGGAGTTAGAAATTAATGCATTATCCCATTTTGAAATTGGGATTCTAGTCTGTCACAGGCTATAAAATGTTGTGGCTTTCTAGCTCTAGCAGTTTCTGTGTTAATAGCCATTACCATACATAATGTCAGGATTATAGCGCAGGAAGAAAAGTGAGCTATTTGTCAGAACGTTGTGATTTCAGGTTTCAGTATCTCACAACCTATTGAATCAAGAAATAAAATGTGCCACAAAAACCCTCAGAGGTCCAAAGAAGCAATTACTGTTTTATTGTCAGATATCTGACAGTTCTCCTATGATGAAAACAAATGCTGCCATTGCCTTTGAAAAGCTGAGATTCTATACACATCACAAGCCACTAACTCAGATGTTTTACAAGCTGTAGACGTGGGGCTGCATCAGGAATCTGTGTAACAGATATGCATCAGTCAGCAGATTTGACACATCTTGGACATGTATGAACGTAACTTTGATTTCCTGGATGCACTGTACATAATACAGTGGTATTCAAGGGTGAACCGGTTAAGTTTGCTATTATTCCCATTTTAACTGAGGCTGAGAGAGAGTAGTCACACAATCGAGCAAACAATCACAATATAACTAATATCAATTCTGCTTATTTCAGTGGAATAAAGTCACAATTGACTTTTGATCAGTTGCACCCAAAGACTTTATTCTGATCACACAGTGAGTCCACAGCTGAATAGGGATTTGAATTGAACCATACCCAAATGTAACACTATCCACTGAGCTATACTGTCCTTAATAGATTTTAATCATATTTTAATATAATGTTGCTATCTCCACAAATTTATTTGCAAGGATATTAAAATTGTAGTGTTCAGGGGTGGGTGGTTCCCAGATGTGCTTACCAGTGGCAAATATGTCCTGGCAAGATCCCCCATTGTTCTTTCAATAGTTTGGATGCAGAGATGTCTTTTGCGAGTGGAATAGCAGTTCCACAAGGCATCCCCACCAAATTCTCCTCATTTCCCTGACTCGCTGCAGCCCCCTTGGTCCCAACACACAATTACAGCATGTCCCTTTTGGCAGGGTGCAGCAGGATAACCATATAGTGCCAGGGAAAGCCTGCTTGTGCAAATGAGGTCCCAATTCGGCTATCTCTGGATACAACCCCAAGTGCTGAATTTAGAAATGCTCAGAAAGCAGGAAAATCTTTCCGAGCCAGTCCAAACTACTCAGCACAAAGTCTTGGAGGTTTTCCTGCTCTTCCCTTGGGAGAAGGGCTGAGAATCTTCCTGATCTCATGCTGAATCTTAGAGAGGCTTGGCAAACCACACAATGGACAAGTCCCTGTCGTCTGAGCTGGGGAAGAAAGTGGGGCCTTAATACTATAGTTGAACTGAGGTTTGAGGGCACATTTAGTCGGAAGCTCAGTCTGACAATACATCAAGGGTCAGCACCTCCCTCTCGAGCAGGAGGGTTAGTAGTAAGCACAAATTCTGCCAGGCTGTCAAATTCTGGCAAAATCTGTGAACCACAGTCTGATACTCAATTTTCCTCTGCCAGGTGGTCAGTTCTCCACTGAATTTTTCCTCAGTAAGTGATCAAGATGCCTACAGAGCAGGACTGCGTCCAGTTAGCCAATGGAAAGCCTATAGTCTAGATACCTATCCAGGTGAGTGTGTTTGGATATCAAACAAGAAAAAAATAAATCCTTTGATGGAGTGTTTGTTTCTCTCAAAATATGTGATCTACATTTTGTTGGGAGAACAGCCAATAACAACTTTGTTTATTGTCTCTGAAAGACATGGGTTGTACGCTTGTAAGCCCTGTGTTCCTGCTGTATCTCAATATTCCCATCAGCCTTCACAGTTTAAAATTACGGGTATAAGCTGTCACTACGCTTTCCCCTCTCTTCTTCATCAACCTCCATTTTTGTCCAGGGTTTATGTTCATACCAGATCCCTTCCTTCCGGGCTGCCAGCGCCACTGGGTGAAGCAATGTCTGAAGCAGTACACCCAGAAACCCAATGTGTGCAATTTGGATATGCACATGTCTTCCAAGGAGACCACTGATCTGTGGGATAAGGGTCAGCATCAGCTGCGGTAAGTCCTGGCTTTGAATAATCCCGTAACAAATTTAATAAAGGCAGAGGAGTGCAACTGCCAGTGGATAAGGTATGGAACGTCCTCACCAGCACCTGGGCAGTTTCTTGTTGCTCTCTAATCCTGTGGTGTAATGGCCTTGGACTAGGAGCCTACAAATTTTGACTCATTTTCATATTTGTATATAAATAGATGTTAAGTTTAGAGATCAGGTCAGTATATATCTTGTGTCTACCATGATCCTTGCTTCTTTCATCACGCACCAGTGATGCGTGATGAAACTACAGTGATGCCACTACAGTGATGCCACCACAGCCAGTGTGGTGTAGTGGCAAAAGTGTTGGACTAGGAGCTGGGAGATCCGGGTTCTAGTCCCCACTCGGCCATGGAAGCTCACTGGGTGACTTTGGGCCAGTCACACACTCTCAGCCCAACCCACCTCACAGGGTTGTTGTTGTGAGGATAAAATGGAGAGGAGGAGGATAATGTAAGCTGCCTTGGGTTCCTTGCAAGAGGAAAAAAGGCGGGGTATAAGTGCAATCAATCAATCAGTCAATCAATCAATCACCATAAGCTGGGATCCAAAAGGCCACACTCAGAGTTCTGCATCTCTTCCCTTCCCCTGCACTGTCTCTGAGGTTCAGGGGATCCTCCGGAGTGCCACACAGTACAGCACAGGAGGCACGATAAACCAGCGGCCCTGCATGTGTGCATACACATTTCTGTGTGTGTGTTTGTGTGTGATGGGGCTTATTGGATCTTAGCCACTAAGTCAAAGCGGCTGAACCTCTCTCTACTTAGAGGAATTCATTAAAAATATCACAGGTTTCCAGTTCATCTACTGTCTAGCAAAGTATAAACTTGTGGCTGGGGGCGGGGGGGTCATGTGTTTTCATTGTGTTTTGTTTTAATAGTTTTTATTGTTCTAGACTATATTTTAATGTTGTATTTGTTTTGAGAGCCACCCAGAGAACTTGTATTATGGTGTTGCTATATAACTACAGTAAATAAATAAAATAAATGTGTCTACAGACAGGTATATCTGCTAGTTGATCAAAAATAGGCTCAACATTTCTTTCAACAGCCTTTTAGTGTGTCAGAAGGAAACCATGGGTGATTGTGGAGGTAAACTGAACAGACAATTGTGTCTTGGTTGATAGCTACTGTGCTTTGTTTTGTGCAATAAAAGATCCTACCATTGCAAATACTTCTGTTTTTGACAGCAGACATGAATTGAGTCCTTTGTCTCTCAGAATTTGGACATTGTGACTTATTAAATCTAAGCAGGAGGCATTATGAATTAGCTGTCTTGTGGATTATTTAAATTTACCTGCTACTTTAGAGGGGAGAAAGTCCCTCCCTACTTCTAGTTTATCCATCTTCTATAGATTTTAGAGTGGACTGAACCACAGGTGAAAGGACTGCTCTTTTATTTCCTCTGTCTCCTAGGTTTTATGTGAACTTATCTGAAGACTTGTATGTTAGTTGTAGAGATCTTTACAATTCTGAAGCAGTGATTCTCTCCCCTGCCCCTTTTGCACAGGCCCCTTCCTCCTCTTGTAAACAGGAACAGAGACTTTATATGGACGTAACCTTTTATGGCAGGAGTTGACATGAGGAAGCGAGTGGACAGAATAATCATGCAAGCAGTTAAAAGACAGCCTAGCCAAGAAAGTAAGAGGCCGTCTCCCCCTTTCCCTCATAAGTTGCTTCTACCTCAGCTTCTTTCTCTGTGGATTTTTATGTAGGCGTTCTATAGGCAGTGAGGGAGCTGCACTGTTCAAGCCATTCTGGAGATCCAGTTATTGCAGCATGACAATGAATTAACCTAATTTGTTGTTGTTTGACCTGAGTTTTAACATTATAGTTGGGCACCCAATCAAGCAGAGAGTCCAAATGATTAAATGAGGCAGAGTAATGTAATTAAAACTTGTCTTGTCATTATCTGTACATTGAGCCAGTTATTTATAAAGGCTGCTAGTTCTGTTTGACCCTGCAGTGAAATTTACAGCTGAAGGTCTAACTCTATAAAACTTCCTTACAGTGCTGGAATGTGAAATTGGTAACGCATTGAAACAATGGCTGTCATTGTCCTTGGAAGTCTTATGTGGCAAAGTCAGGATGTTTGTTCTCCATTCTAGTTGTTTCAATAGGATAATTTGAAAAATATTTTTGCTGTCCAAACCTGGACTTGTCTGTTTTTCATATTCCATCTAGAGTAAAAATTGACCACAAAAGCAGGTGAGCAGCAGCTTCCAAAGGTGAGAGAGTAGTGTGCTTTCCCCAGCAGCATCCACTGCAGCCACATAGGACAGAATTTAATGTGCAGCTGGTTCCCATTCAGATTGAGGCAATGTTGCGGAGTGTGATAGCTGGGAGAAATGTTGGCAGTTTCAGTAAGCGCTTGCCTGAGAGCGTGCAGGAATAAAGTCCTGCAGGAAACTTCTTTCGGAGGAGAAAACAAACAAGCCAGCTACAGAGTCCAGAGGTACAAGAGGGTATTACTGGGCTTGAAGATGATGTGTGATTAGGGCTGGCCAAAACTGGTAAATTTAGACGTTTAGGTTCATCGCTAAGTTCATAAATCCAAATGGGATTATTGCATCCCCCACCCCCCTGCGCTGCCGCCCACGCTGCCAAACTACAGTAGAGACATACTTGAAAGAGAGTTGCATTTTTGCTTTGGGGACCTTGGAATTTTTTCAGAACCTTAGAACTCATCAGAGACATGATTGGGGGATGCTGAAGGTTTCCTTGTGCTTTTCTACACATGGATCTCCGACCCACAGCCACTTCATTACTACTTTGGAGCTCCTTCAGTTCTCAGAGCTCTGCAGATACATTTCAGTTCTGCTTTGCAGCACTTCCTGCCATCTCAGCTAAGGGCACCCTGCAAAGGCGTGCCAGTGTACTTCAACCAGACCTGCAAACGCCCTGCTTTTTCTCCTCCTGCTCACCCAGCTCAGCCAATGCCCTTCAGTCCTGACCTGCAGCTCTCTCTGCTACTTTTATTCTCAACAGTGTGGAACAGTACACTCTACAGCAATTGTTTGTGAAATTAAATTAAGACCTTTCAAGGAACAGTTTAGTAAAAAAATATGGCAGGAACTGGTCCACTACAATACAAGCAGACATGTTTTGTCTATGCACTAACAAAAGTGTTTCTAACTTACCAATGCCGAGTTCTGTGCAGAATCTCTGGCTGTTTCCAGGTGGGTGGATCCTATTGCTACTCAGTCATTGCTCTTCTGTTGTAAGCTACAAGTGGAATTGCAGTTGACTTTCCACGCTATTGGGAGTTTTGCACTTTTTCTATGTGTACATCCTGCTATATTCCATCAACAGCAGTGGATATGACATAATTCCTGTGGGTGGCGAAGGGCCATTTGAAGCTCAGTACATATTCACTATAATGGTTGTGGTAGGCGTCATTTTATTGCCATGATTTTTATTTATTTTTAATTACCATTACAAACATTGGGGGGGGGTTGCGTGTCTGTGTGTGTGTGTGTGTGTGAGAGAGAGAGAGAGAGACATACCAGTTACGTATTCTGTACTGAAAGGCAGGAAGGAGACTCACCTGCCCAGATCAAATGACACTGAGATTATGTGCCTGATTTTGCTTGCTTTCCTCTTTCCTCCCCATCCCCTTTTTCTTTTGTATCATGTATTAGATTGTTAAACCCGCAGGCAGGGGCTGTCTAACCCTTTATCTCTGTACTGCATTATAAAATTTTAGGTACTTTATTATTATTATTATTATTAATAATAATAATAATAATAATGTTAGAACTTGCAAGTATCAGAAGATAGGGAGAAAAATGTTATTTCCTTGTATTTTATTACATATATGTCGTCACATGCTATCCTGTCATAAATTCGAATAGGTAGTCTGCCATTCTGCAAGAAAACAATATAATGGGTTTCAGTTACTCCAGATTCATAGACATTCCAAGATGCAGCTTAAGTTCCTCCCATAAGAGCAGCTCTGCTTTTTACAGGTGTTTTCAGGACAACATTATTAGTATATTAACTCCTGCTTTGAGCCTGGTATACAAATTGATATCTTTCCCAGTCTTTGAAATGTTAATCTGATTCAGCTTTTCTTCCCCCTTACATAGTTCCATCCCACTTTTCCTAAATATTTTCTGTGAATCACCTTAAATAAATGACTATGTTTTTCTGAAATTGATCCTTCTTCAGCTCACCACAATTTTCTTTCTCTCTGTTTTCATATTTGAATCTACTGCTGAAAATACAACACACGTAAGATTTCACTGACATTTGTACCAATAATTATAAGAGCCAAATTTTTGGAGCACCTTTATTTAAGAACTGAATCAAGCTGTATCAGGAACTTGACTTTCTGTAGGAAACGCTTTCAGGGAGTCCTTCATAAATGAAACTATTTCTGTTATTTTATGTATATCTTTCCAGAAACAAAAGTTCCACCAAACGGGAGCCAAAAGGTTTATTGGAGAAGCTGCGCTGGGTGACCTTGGGTTACCATTATAACTGGAATACAAAGGTATTCGAGGGCAATAAAACCTCTTGGCAGCGTATAACAGTAAGATAATATGATAGCAAATATTTGCTGATCTTATTTTTGCCATGGTTAGGAAATCTAAGCATAAAGCCACAGTGCAGATTATGTGCTATAACATCGTGGATTCCTAAATGTTTTTGAAGCCAAAATATTCTAATCAACTTGCAGACCTGAAGTAGAGTGAGAATGCATTGACTATCAGCATGCTGCAGACATGCTTAACCAAATGAGCCTTGGGTCTTATCTGCTTATTCTCTGGCCTTAATAAGAAAGCCACCTATTCCCAGTCTTCTGATCAGAAACATCCAGTGAAACAGATTTAGGACTCTAGCTCAGGAAAGCTTGTGTTTAGGCATTTATGGGAAATTCTGGTAACATAATGAGGAGCATTCCTGTGATTAAGTGTGAAAACGATTTATTATGTGAAATATTGAGCATCTCAGTTCTCTTCTTGGGTCATTCTACAAAACCACTATTTCAACAACTAGTATTTAACATCCTTGTTGGCAATAGCATAAGAAAGAAGTTTATTCAGGCTCTAGACTTCATATATTTCAGATGGATGTTACACTTGGATTTGCAATAGAGAAGTTTACTCTCTTTTCTAGTTTTGGAGATTAGATCCTGGTTTCCAGGACTTTCACGGCAGTTATTGGCCTAAAATTCACTTTGGGTGACCACAGGATGTATTTATACACTGGTTTTGTTAATCTACAATTCTGTTTCCAAGTTTCTTTGCTTTTCCCCTTCTCTAGAAATATTCAGCTGATCACTACACCCCTTTCCCATCTGACCTGGCTTTCCTCTCGGAGCAAGTGGCTAAAGCTTGTGGGTTTCCAGCCTTCCAGGCAGAAGCAGGGATCCTGAACTACTATCACTTAGATTCATCTCTAGGAATTCATGTGGATGAGGCTGAGCTGGACCATTCACGACCCCTCTTATCGTTCAGGTAAGCCATGCAAAGGGTTGTAGAAGGTGAGGTAGACCTATATGTTCTAGCTAATGCATCTTGATTAAAGTTACAGGTGACCAGAAGTTTTGTGACAAATGCAAACTTTCACCTTGTGTGTGGGGCAAGAATTGTTCACAGTGCTGCAGATCAAGATTATAGGCAGCAGCAGACTAGAACCCCAAAGTAGCAGGAAGGGCTGGGTTGCTAAAGTAAATGAGAGCAAAAATAATGCCCTTTTTATTTCATTTATAGCCTACCCTTTCTCCAGGAAGCTTAATGGCATATTTTCCCTCTCAGTGGTCATATGAGGTAGGTTAGGCTGATAGCTAGTGCACCCTATCAACAACACCATATTGCAGGTGTTGTTTCCAATTGCCCAAATGAAGATGGGATTGAAATAGGCCATGAACATATGATAAAACATGATAGCCTGTTAAAGAGGCCTAAGGGTCACAATGGAAAATGCACATGTCGGAGACATCTGGAGAGGAACGCCATGAATAGGTATTTCCATGCTAACACTAGAAACTTCTGAGCCAAAATGGGAGAGTTGGAATGCCTGGTTTTAAAGGAGAACTTACATGTAGTGGGCATAACAGAAACCAGGTGGAACGGAGAGAACCAGTTGGATATGGTCATCTCTGTGAAATAAACTCTATAGGAAGTAAAGGGAAGGGCACTCTGTGCATCAAAGAGGGCATAATGCCAAGCAAATTAGAAACCTTAAAAGGGGCAGACTCCCCCACAGAATCAGGGTTGAATAAGTTAAGGGTTGGGAAGTGCTTTCATTGCTAAAATGGCTACATAAATTATTATGCCACTAAAACAAGAACTAACATGGCACAAGCCGGAGGTTTCATGTGCGTTAAGTTGCAGTAACTGAATGTGCATGTAGCTTACTAAAAAGAGTACAGCTAGTAGAGCCTTTCCATATTTGTATATACCTAAAGTTTTACTAACTGCCTTCTCTCCTTTCCTCTATTTGTTTAGCTTTGGACAGTCATCCATATTTTTGTTGGGGGGACTGAAACGAGATGAAGCCCCTGTGGCCATGTTCATGCATAGTGGGGACATAATAATCATGTCTGGCTTCAGCCGCCTACTGTACCATGCGGTCCCCAGGGTTCTGCCCAATTTTGAGGGGAAGCCATTGCCTTCTTGCATGGAGCTGCCTCTCCTTGCTGACCTTCCTGCAGACTCTGTTATTGAGCCCTGCTCCCAAGAGGACTGGCAAGTCTGTGCCAGATATTTGCAAACATCCCGTATTAACATGACTGTCAGGCAGGTGCTGGCTGAAGGTCAGAGCTTCCCGACTGAGACGAGGACAGAGAAAGAATTGGATGCTTTCTCCGTAGGCACCTATCATGAGGAACATAGTGAAATCAAAAAGCACAAGTCTAGTACCAACAGCTGAGACCTGTACACCTTCACTTCCTTCAGCATGGGCCTCCCATTGCAGGAGGTCTATTTTCGAGCCATATGGAACAGCAGCAAATATCAGAAGGGATATGTGACTGCAACAAAGCTGATGATTCATTCTGAAAATGAGTAGATGAAACAAGCTGTATGAACCACAAACAAAGTATGTGGCTCAGGTCAAGGAACGCTGTTATTTCCACCTCTGTGGTTGTCTCATCAAGGCCACACAGCAAATCTGTCAGTCTGATGCTTTCGTTAATAGTGACTGAATATGGAATACTTCTCCTGGCCTGTAGCAGTCATATTGCTCACTGAGAGGTGTCAGAAGGCTGGTATTAGCTAAAGGAACAGCTGTTACAGACTTTTTTAAAATCCAGAGCATAATCTGAAGGCACAACTAAAGCTAAGTCTTGGTCTAGTCAGTATCTGAGTAGGAGACCACCAAGGAACTGCAGAGGAAACATTACAAATAAATAATACACCAGTTTTTAACTCAGGTTTAAACAAATAGCTTCCAAGGGTAACTTGCTTACAGCACTGTAATGTGCATCCGTTTCTGAAGCCGCCGACTTATGCTGCTCTCCTGGAGCCCTGTTGTGTCATCCAGAGACCTGCTTATATGTCTTGCAGTATGTTTATTACCTTTTGCCTGATATTGAGGGCTCATTTTGTGAGTGGGATGGGGACTTTTATTTAAAACATGTCCCCTTCTTGAAGCAAAATAATAAATGTTAATAATATGTCTAGTGATTTTTCTATTCAGGATGTCCTTTTCTTCCCCTTGTCGCTGAATACTAAAATTGCCCTGTTCCATCAGCAGCAGACCATTTGGTTGCCTGCATAATGCAGTCTTTGCAGCCTGCCTCCTTTAGGAGCAGACTGAAGAGAATGACTTTACGAAAAGGAACAATGAAGCTGTAGATGAAGCACCCAGAGAGAAAATTAATCAGCGACTATCTCTATTGCCCAAAAGGTAAATATATTGAAACAAATAAGGACAACACAGTCTCCTGTGCCCATCTGTTTTAGGATCCCGACTTCCCTATCTGGTTTTTAATGCAATTTTAATTGCCAGAGTGCAGCGCTCTGTCCCAGGGGTGTTTTGTCACACTTTTCCCGTGAATAAGCTTACTATGTTTTAAATTAAAGATCCCTATCTGTCTTGGAAAGCTGGTTTTGGGGGTTTTTTGCTCCCTATCCTCCAGCTTAGTTTTCTTTTCAGTATTGTTCATGCTGCCTTGAACAACTCTGTCACCTTTTCCTTCAGGCTGTGTTTAGCTCTGCTGTTCCCAATATCCCCCAACAGAATAGGAAGTATGTGTTTACCGCTACGTGGCTAAAATTGGAGAAGGCTCTGCTAAGGTCTTGAAGATCTTTCTGGTGTTTAACCATGGTGTGGATTTGGTACTGTCTGCCATCTCTCTCTCTCTCTCTCTCAGGGACTTGCTATTCTGTAGTACAGTAGGATTTTCGCAAGAACTGCTGCCAGTTTCCAGAGGTTAGGCTTGTATCTCATTAACAGTCTGAATAGTAAAGGTCATTCCACACAAATGTTTAACATTTTGAGATCAAGGACCAGTCCAGGTTTGCCACTGCAAGCAACGGGGAACTGCAACCAGTCATGGCTTCCTGAAATGCCTGTTGCATTCACATTTGACAGTTCTAGATGAACACTTAAGCTGCAATCCTACACACACTTATTAGGGAGTAAGCACCATTGAACTTTTTTTTATTATTATTACATTTCAATACCACCCAATAGCTGAAGCTCTCTGGGCAGTTTACAACAATTAAAACCATAAAATACAACATAAGATACGATACAAATACAATAGTGGAGAAGAACTCCCAATGGATGCAATTGAACACTGGTGTGTGCCTATGGTAGGGTATATTCAGGGGCAGTGAGGGTGGCAAAGAAACATCTTGCCGCCTCTATTGAATCCTCCATGTGCCACCCAGTGGAGCTTTCCAGGATCTTCCAGGGCCTATTATATGCTGGCCCTAAGGACACTGTCCATCTGTCTTGAGGCCCACTGTAATACATTTGCTATGTACTTCCGGGATAAAATCTCTTGCTTCTGCCAGGACTTAGACTCCAGTGTTACAGCAGGTGAATCTGGTGATGTAGTCAGAGCACAGCCTTGTCCAGTTTTCTTGGATGCATTTCAGTTGGTACAGCTCGAGGATGTTGACAAGGTCCTTGGATAGGTTCATGCAACTACTTCTGCATTAGATCCTTGTCCCTCTTGGCTTATAAAAACTGGCAGGGAAGTTTTTATAAGGAAAAACTGGCTGAGCCAGAGAGATTATTAATGCCTCCTGGCAAGAGGGAGTGGTCCTGAGCCACCTGAAAGAGGTGGTGGTGAGACCACTCCTGAAGAAACCCTCCCTGGACCCAGAAATCTTAATAATTTTAGGCCAGTGGCAAATGTTAATTTCCTGGGCAAGGTTCTTGAGTGGTTAGTTGCAAACCAGCTCCAGACACTCTTGGATGAAACTGATTATATAGATTCATTTCAGGCTGGGTTTTGGCATGGAGACAGCCTTGGTCAGCCTGTATGATGACCTGTGGTGGGAGAGAGATGGGGAGTGTGACCTTGTTGATTCTGCTTGATGACTCAGTGACTTTTGATACCATCGACCATGGTAACCTTCTGAGATGATTGTCTGAATTGGTATTGGGAGGCACTGCATTGCAGTGGTTTCACTCCTACTTGGATGGTCAGCTCCAGAATGTGGTACTTGGGGAATATTGCTTGGGCCCATGTTATGGGGTTCTGCAGGGGTGGGTTTTGTCCCCTATGCTATTCAACATCTACATGAAACCATTGAGTGCAGTCATCTGGAGTCCTGGAGTGTGCTGTCATCAGTATGCTGATGACACGCAGCTCTGTTTCCCCTTGTCATCCTGAGGTGAGACTGTGGATGTGCTAAATTGGTGCCTGGCTGTGACAGCGGATTGGATAAGGTTTAATAAACTGAAGCTCAACCCAGACAAGACAGATGTTGTAGTGGGTGGTGCTCAACCTGTTTTGGATGGAGTTGCACTCCCCCTGAAGGCACAGGTTTGTAGCTTTGGGATCCTCCTGGAGCCATCTTTTGTCAGTTGAAGCTCAAGTAGCCTCATTCTACCAGCTTTGGTTGGTGGCCCAGCTATACCCCTATCTGGACAGGGATAACCTGGGTTCAGTTGTCTATGCTCTGGTAACCTCCAAGTTAGATTACTGCAATGCACTCTACATGGGGCTGCCTTTGAAGACTGTTCAGAAGCTGCAGCATATGCAAAATGCAGCAGAGAGATTGATAACAGGGACAAGAAGGTCCAAACACATAATACCAATGCTGGCCCACTTGCACTGGCTGCCTGTATGTTTCCAAGCCCGATTCAAGGTGCTGGTTTTGGCCTATAAAGCCTTACATGGCTCAGGACCACAATGTCTGATAGAGTGTCTTTCCGGGCATGAACCGAGCCATACACTACGTTCAGCATCCAAGGCCCTCCTCCTGGTGCCTCCCCTGAGGGAGGCTTGGAAGGCAGCAACAAGGGAGAGGGCCTTCTCAGTGGTGGTCCACCAATTTTGGAATGATCTCCCTGGCAAGGACCACCTGGCGCTAACATTGTTACCTTTTTGGCACCAGGTTAAAACTCCTCTTCTGTCAGGCATTTGGCAGAACATAATGAGTTTTTAATCAAGTCCTTCTCATCCATTTGGGAACAAATGATACCGCCAAGCGGAGCTACGAAGAAATCACATCAGACTTTGAAGCTCTAAACCACGCCCCATTTTCGAAGGTGACAATTGCGCCACCCCCTGTTGAGACGGGAAGTCCCGCCCTAGCTGGAAGCTCCACGTATGTGATCAGCTGACCCGGTCATATGACATCCAGGGTCACCTGATGGGGGTGACCCCTCTACAAACTCGTCATACCGCCGTGGACCAATAGGAATTGGTTTTAGAGCCGTAGCAGGTACGGGTGTGAAAATGGTCTGCAGAGCCATTTCCAAGCTGGAAATGGCTCTGCGGGAGCGGCTTGAAAAAAGGCCCTGTGGGCCATCTCTGCGCCCGTACTCGCTAGGGCTCTAAAACCAATTCCTATTGGCCCATGGCGGCATGACGAGTTCGTAGAGGGGTCACATGACCCCCTCTGGACCAATCTGGGCGTGGCCTGGAAATGACCCTGCGGGTCATCTCCACACCTATACCTGCTAGGGCTCTAAAACCAAAACCTATTGGTCCATGGTGGCATAGCAGGTTCGTAGAGGGGTCACATAACTCCCCCCCCCGGGCCAATCTGGGCGCAGCTTAGAAATGGCCCTGTGGACCATTTCAGCACCCGTACCCACTAGGGCTCTAAAACCAATTCCTATTGGTCCACAGCGGCGTGATGAGTTCGTAGAGGGGTCACATGACCCCCGTCAAGTGACCCTGAAGGTCATATGACCGGGTCAGCTGATCGCATACGTGGGGCTTCCGGCTAGGGCGGGACTTCCCATTTCAACAGGGTGCGGCGCAACTGTCACCTTCGAAAATGGGGTGTGGTTTAGAGTTTAATACGAACCCCCCTCCTTTATTACTGACAAGGATGAAACTTTTGAAAAGCAAATAGCCAATGCTTCAAGGAAGCATGATGTAGTAGTAATGGGGGACTTCAGTTTCCCTGATATTTGTTGGGAGACAAATTCTGCAAAAAGTGGCCCCTCCAGGAAATTCCTCACTTGTGTGGCAGATAACTTTCTCCTACAGAAAGTAGAGGAAGGAACTAGAGGACTGGCTATCCTTGACTTGATTCTAACCAACAGAGATGACTTAGTGGATGAAGTAGCAGTTACAGGAACTCTGGGGGAAAGTGACCATGTTATACTTGAGCTCATGGTTCTAAAGGAAGCAAAAGCCAAGTGTAGTCAAACCCGTACCCTGGATTTTAGGAAAGCTGATTTCAATAAAGTCAGAACAATGATCAGTAAGGTCCCATGGCAAGTGACTCTAATGAGAAAAGGAGTCCAAGATGGGTGGGAGTTTTTAAAAAAGGAAATTCTCAAGGTGCAATTACAAACAAGTCCAACAAGGAAAAAAGGTGGAAGACAACAGAAGAAGCCAATGTGGCTTCACAAAAAGCTTAGAGATGACCTGAAAACAAAAAAGGACACATAGGAAGTAGAAGGAAGACCAAACAACAAAGGAAGAGTACAGGCAGGTAGCACAGAATTGCAGGGATGGAGTCAGGAAGGCTAAAGCTGAGAACAAGCTGAGGTTAGCGAGGGATGCTAAAAGCAACAAAAAAGCTTTCTTCAGCTATGTGCATAGTAACAGAGGAAAGAAATGGTGGTTCACCTATTAAGGATGGCAAAATGATAACAGGTGACAAAGAAAAGGCAGAAGTGCTCAGTTCCTACTTTGGCTCAGTCTTCTCCCAAAAGAGGGTCTGTGACCCCCTGGCAAAGGTGAAGTATAGGCTGAAGGGGCAGGATTGCAGCTTGAGATCAATAGGCATATGGTCAAGGAACACCTAATTACTTTGAATGAGTTCAGATCTCCAGGGCCAGATGAACTGCACCCTAGAGTAATAAAGGAGCTGGCAGAAGAACTCTCAGAACCACTGTCTATTATCTTTGAGAAATCATGGAGGATGGGTGAAGTGCCAGATGACTGGAGGAGGGCTAATGTTGTCCCTATCTTCAAAAAGGGCAAAAAGGAGGAACCTGGGAACTACAGACCAGTCTGACAGCAATCCCTGGGAAAATTCTGGAGCAGATTATAAAGCAATCCATCTGTAAGCACCTTGAAAACAGTGCAGTCATTACTCAAAGCCAACATGGATTTGTCAAGAACAAATCCTGCCAGATGAATCTGATCTCATTTTTTGATCAAGTCACCTCCCTTGTGGACCGTGGGAATGTTATGGACATAATATACCTCGACTTCAGCAAAGCTTTCGACAAAGTGCCCCATGAAGTGCCCCATAGTGGAACCAATTACCTAGGGAGGTAGTGGGCTCTCCCACACTGGAGGCATTCAAGATGAGGCTGGACAGCCATCTGTCAGGGATGCTCTGACTTGGATTCCTGCATTGAGCAGGGGGTTGGACTCGATGGCCTTGTTGTTGTTGTTCAGTCGTTCAGTCGTGTCCGACTCTTCGTGACCCCATGGACCATAGCACGCCAGGCCTTCCTGTCCTGCGCTCTCTCCCGGAGTGTGCTCAAGTTCATATTCATTGCATCGGTGATGCTATCTAGCCATCTCATCCTCTGCCATCCCCTTCTCCTTTTGCCTTCCATCTTTCCCAGCATCGGGGTCTTTTCCAGAGAGTTTTCTCTTCGCATTAGGTGGCCAAAATATTTGAGCTTCAGCTTCAGGATCTGTCCTTCCAATGAGCACTCAGGGTTGATTTCCTTTAGGATTGACTGATTTGACCTCCTTGCAGTCCAGGGGACTCGTAAGAGTCTTCTCCAGCACCACAGTTCGAAAGCATCAATTCTTCGGTGCTCAGCCTTCCTTATAGTCCAGCTCTCACAGCCATACATTACTACTGGGAAAACCATAGCTTTGATTAGACGGACCTTTGTCGGCAAGGTGATGTCTCTGCTTCTTACTATGCTGTCTAGGTTTGCCATAGCTTTCTTCCCAAGGAGCAAGCGTCTTTTAATTTCATGGCTACAGTCACCGTCTGCGGTGATCTTGGAGCCCAAGAAAGTAAAATCTGTCACTGCTTCCATTTCTTCCCCTTCTATATGCCAGGAAGTGATGGGGCCAGATGCCATGATCTTAATTTTTTTAATGTTGAGTTTCAAACCAGCTTTTGCACTCTCCTCTTTCACCCTCAACAAGAGGCTCTTTAGATCCTCTTCGCTTTCTGCCATTTGGGTGGTATCATCTGCATATCGGAGGTTGTTGATAATTCTCCCAACAATCTTAATTCCGACCTCTGATTCATCCAACCTGGCATTTCTCATGATGTACTCTGCATATAAGTTAAATAAGCAGGGTGACAATATGCAGCCTTGTCGTACTCCTTTCCCAATTTTGAACCACTCGGTTGTTCCATGTCTGGTTCTTACTGTTGCTTCTTGACCCTCGTACAGGTTTCTCAGGAGACAGGTAAGGTGGTCTGGTACTCCCATCACTTTAAGAATTTGCCATAGTTTGTTGTGATCCACACAATCAAAGGCTTTAGCGTAGTCAATGAAGCAGAAATAGACGTTTTTCTGGAATTCTCTTGCTTTCTCCATGATGCAGCGAATGTTGGCGATTTGATCTCTAGTTCCTCTGCCTCTTTGAAACCCAGCTTGTACTTCCGGTAGTTCTCGGTTCGCATACTGCTGAAGCCTAGCTTGTAGAATTTTGAGGATCACCTTGCTGGCATGTGAAATGAGCACAATTGTGCGGTAGTTTGAACAGTCTTTGGCATTGCCCTTCTTTGGAACTGGAATGTAAACTGACCTTTTCCAGTCTTGCGGCCATTGTTGAGTGTGCCAAATTTGTTGGCATATTGAATGCAGCACTTTAACAGCATCATCTTTTAGGATCTTAAATAGCTCAGCTGGAAGACTGTCATCTCCGCTAGCTTTGTTGTTACTAATGCTTCCTAAGGCCCACTTGACTTCACTCTCTAGGATGTCCGGCTCAAGTTCAGTGACCGCACTATCATAGCTATCAGGGACATTAAGATCTTTCCTGTATAGTTCTTCTGTGTATTCTTTCCGCCTCTTCTTAATCTCATCTGCATCTGTTAGGTCCCTGCCTTCTTTGTCCTTTATCATGCCCGTCTTTGCACAAAACGTTCCCTTGATATCTCTGATTTTCTTGAAAAGGTCTCTAGTCTTTCCCATTCTGTTGTTTTCCTCGATTTCTTTGCATTGTTCATTTAAGAAGGCCTTCTTGTCTCTCCTTGCGATTCTCTGGAACTCTGCATTCAGTTGGATATATCTTCCCCTTTCTCCCTTGCTTTTTGCTTCCCTTCTTTCCTCAGCTCCTTGTAAAGCCACATCAGACAGCCACTTTGCTTTCTTGCATTTCTTTTTCTTTGGGATGGATTTCGTTGCTGCCTCCTGAACAATGTTACGGACCTCTGTCCATAGTTCCTCAGGCACTCTGTCTATCAGGTCTAATCCCTGAAATCTATTCCTCACCTCCACTGTATATTCATAAGAGATATGATTTAGGTCATACCTGAATGGTTTAGTGGTTTTCCCTACCTTCTTCAATTTCAGCCGAAATTTTGCAACAAGAAGCTCATGATCTGAGCCACAGTCAGCTCCAGGTCTTGTTTTGACTGACTGTATAGAGCTTCTCCATCTTTGGCTGCAAAGGACATAATCAATCTGATTTCGATATTGACCATCTGGTGATGGCCATGTGTAGAGTCGTCTCATGTGCTGTTGGAAAAGAGTGTTTGCTATGATCAGCGTGTTCTCTTGGCAAAACTCTATTAGCTTTTGTCCTGCTTCATTTTGTACACCAAGGCCATGCCTGCCTGTTATCCCAGTGATTTCTCGTCCCTTCCAACCCTACTATTCTATGATTCTGTGATATCCTGATGAGCAAACTAGCTCAAAGTGGGCTAGATGAAACAACGATCCGGTGGATCCACAGTTGGCTACAGAATCAGACTCGAAGAGTGCTTATCAATCAGATCTTCTCAAACTGGGGAGATGTAACGAGCGGGCTATCACAGGGCTCAGTCCTGGGCCCAGTGCTCTTCAACATTTTGATTAATGACTTGGAGGAGGAGGTGCAGGGAATGCTGATCAAATGTGCAGATGTCACAAAATTGGGCAGGGTAGCTAATACTTTGGAAGACAGAAACAAAATTCAAAGTGATATTGATAGACTGGAGCACTAGGCAGAAAACAACAGCATGACATTTAATAGGGATAAATGCCAAGTTAGGGAAAAGAAACCAAATGCAGTTACAAGATGGGGGATACGTAGCTCAACAATACTACAAGTGAGAAGGATCTTGGAATTGTTGTAGATCACAAGCTGAATATGAGCCAACAATATGATGTGGTTGCAAAAAAAGGCCAATGCTGTTTTGGGCTGCATTAATAGAAGCATAGCTTCCAAATTCCGGGAAGTACTAGTTCCCCTCTACTCAGCACTGGTTAGGCCTTATCTGGAGTATTGTGTCCAGTTCTGAGCACCACACTTTAAGAAGGATGCAGACAAGCTGAGGAGGGTTCAGAGGAGGGCAACAAACATGATCAGTGGACTGGAAACAAAGCCATATGAAGAGAGACTGAAAGAACTGGACATGTTTAGCCTTGAGAAGAGAAGACTAAGGGGAGATAGGATAGCGCTCTTCAAGTACTTGAAAGGTTGTCACAGAGAGGAAGGCCAGCATCTTTTCTTGATCATCCCAGAATGCAGGACACGGAATAATGGGCTCAAGTTACAGGAAGTCAGTTTCCGGCTGAACATCAGGAAAAACTTCCTGACTGTCAGAGCAATACAATGGAACCAATTACCTGGGGAGGTGGTGGGCTCTCCCATACTGGAGGCCTTCAAGACGAGGCTGGACAGCCATCTGTCAGGGATACTCTGACTTGGATTCCTGCCTTCAGCAGGGGGTTGGACTCAGTGGTCTTGTAGGCCCCTTCCAACCCTACTATTCTATGATTCAATGAATTCTGTATGTTGGGGGAGACCTATGAAGATGAAAAGTAAGTCCAAAACTGCATCAAATCTATTTTGATAGAACCAGGGTGGGAAGCCTTACCTCTGCATAATTCTCTGTTTTCCCTATTCTGGATTTACTGCAGGATGTTGGAAGAACTAGAACCCATACAGAAGGGCTGAATGGAGACTTCAGCTTCCTCACTTGATCTAACCATTCATTCCTGTCTGCATTCTGTGCATGAGGAAGAGATAAGAAACTTTCTCAATAATAGAAAGGTCCTCTTGATTAGGGTACAGAGTGAAACAAAGGGTATAGTTTATGGTGGCAAATTACAGCCATAATGAGGCGCAGAAAGGCCAAGTGATGAGTATTGGAGTTGGTCATTGATTTTTAAATGATGGAAGATCCAGCATAGAGGAGCAAATCTAGAAGCCAGGCTCATTCTTCATGTCATGCTTCTTGTTTACATATGGTCAGCACACTGTGACTAGAATAGAAGTAGATGGCTGTTTAATCGAGTTTGTAAGAATCCCTGGCTTTGAAAGGGAAGAATCAAGTTGTGAAGGATTTTTTCCGCCTTGACTTACTGTGCTTGGAGTTCAGATGCCTGATCAAAACTGGAAGCCTAAGCATGTTTACTTTGAAACCAGGTAAATTGAGACCAATGGAACGTACTTTCAAGTAACTGTATTTGGTAGTGGGGTATAATTAAAGTAATATAGTGAGTATAATAACATTTTGCGCCTTGAATAGTGGCAGGCAAACAGTAATGGTGGCCTTCGGGTCAACCCATTCATTTAATCCCGTTTGTTTGTTCTTACAAAGGCCTTGTTCAAAGCTAGACAGAGTCTTCCCTGGGGGTATGGGTCTGCTTTAAAAATAAAAATTGTATATTTCTTTCACTGTCAACAAACTGACTAATAGGCGTTGACAAACCCACATGGTACATGCACAGCAGATGGGGATTTTCAGCCTTAACTGTGACCTTGAACAGCCCTCTCTCATGAGACTGGAGACTCCTGGATCCTTTTGAATGGGTGAGCAGGACCACTTCAGCCATGGATCTGTTAAAGCAGCAGAGTTCCAAGAAAAGCAACACTTTCAACAACCTTGCAAGAAGACTACTGCTTTCCTGGGAATGAGGTAGAGAAACCACATGAAAAGATGAGAATGAGTGAATCAGTCCCTGGTCAGATCAGAGACCGGGCTTGAAAGGTGGATTGATCTACAAACCGATATTCTTTGGTAGTTTACTTAAGTGGAAATTTATGTTATCTTTAACTTGGGTCTACAAAATTTCTTACAGAATCTCTGTTTTAATTCCTTTAAAAAAAATCTTAAACACATCAGCGGAAGGCTATCCTGACAAGTAGATGGTGTTTTGTGCTCCTGTGCTGAAATCTTGGCTGCATCACTGTTCTTTCAGTCATATTTCTTGCTCCATGTACCCTTTCCATCACCATATCAAACCACAAACATCATTCATAATAAAGCATGAAGACTGAGAAAGTTTGAGGCCCATTTCCCTCTTTAACTTTTAATAGATACAAATGAGAAACCTGTGTTGTGTACTGACTAAAGCTGTAACATCTCATGCAGCTACTTGGCAAGCACATCTCATTTCATACAGAATATGATATGCTACATTCCTTCCTCCAGAGATGGCATGTGCACGCCATTTCCTTCAAGGTGGAAGATGTTGGGCTTTTTCAGCCACATGCACATCACTTAAGAGCCTGGTTTCTGGGAGGCAGAGAACAACAGGGCTGCCATGATAGTGATTCACCACATTTTAACAGTGAACTGCCCTCTTATTTTGTCTTCTACAGACATCTCTGATGCACTGCGTACAGAACACTGCATTCTGCTGATTCTAATTTCTAATAGATTCATAAAGCTTATCTTGTGTCAATTAACTTAAGATCATGAACTTTCAAAGGATTTGTGCTCCTTCAAGAAGTTGTACTTCGATATAGCAATTCAGCTCTTGCAAAGCTCATAATCGTTCTTCTGCTTGCCAATGTAGTTACATTTTTTTTCTGTCCCTGTTCTTGTACTATTAACAGCAGCCAGGCACTTGGTAATGTAGTTGTTGAAGCTTTTCCTCACATGGAGAGAATGGTAGCAACTGTTTCACCTGTTAAATGTGTATGTGTCACTCTCTTCTATAGGAGTACAGCCAGAAGAAGCTGGCAACCCAAATAGGCACAGGGGAGAACTGCTCTCTTAGTAGTAACCTCCTGCCCAACGAGGTAAAGCTGATAAGTCTGCAACACTGGGGACAGAAGCTCTTGCCTCATAAGGTGTCTGCAACAATTTATGAACAGAAGCTCTTGCCTAACAGCTGCATGACAGACAGAAATCCAGTGAGATTTTCTCAACATAAAAATGCAGTGCCTACACAAGCTTGCCTGACAATGCAGTTGCTAAAAGCACAGAGCTTCTGTCTATAAAAATATGTCAGGAGCTGCCCCTTTTCAGCATGCAACTCCTTTGCTGAGGGAACTGCACTGGCTGCCTATTCGCTACCAGGCCAGGTTTAAGATTCTAGTACTAGTGTATCAAAGCCCTATACAACTTGGGGCAGGATACCTGAGAGTACCTTCTCCCTTACTGACCTGCCCAGTCACTGTGGTCACCAGAGGGCTTGGTTCTGCATGGACTTATGGCCCAACTGGAGCCCACCAGAACAGCCTTCTCACATAATTCTGTTTAAATGTTTATGCTCTTTGTTCGTCTTGGTCTCTATACACTTTAAATTTTATACTGCATCTGTGGCTTTAAACCATAAAATCAACTGACTGTTTTTAATAAAAAGTTATGCACAAATTCAGTTTGATTAGTCTTCTATTTAGGTATGAAGCCAGAATTTAAATTGAATTACTTCATTCACATAGCTTCATTAAATGCTTCTTAGCTGGAAATAGTACATCATGAAACTTAAAGCAAACCCAAAAAATTACAGAATTTACTGAAATATCACAATACCCGGTATGAATGAATGATAATAAACATTTGGAGCGTGTCTTGCAACCCTAGGACATTTTTCATGCAGTACTGATCATTTTAAGTCCTATTGATTACAGTGGAAGAAATCTAAGCATAGGCTGGATCTTGTCCCTATTTTCAAATAAGGAGGAGCCTTCTTTATACTAAAGATATTTTACTGTGCTATAATGCACAAGCAATAATTGCACTTTCAACGCTTTTCTCCAGACCAGGGAATTTTATAAACAATTAGAAGCTTGTTCTAAAAGAAAGGAAGAGTTACATTACCACATTCCTAGGTGAGATGCAGACCTGTGGTCATGATCCAGGGTGGGGGATGTTGTGGCTTCAGGGCCCCCCCGAGTAGGAGTCTGCATAGAATTGAGCTGTGCTTTGTTTTCCTGAATCCTTTGTATTCCTTTGCATTCTATACCCTGCATAGAACTGAGCTGTGCTTTGTATTCCTGAAAGTTGTTGACTGAGGCTTACTCTTGAGCAGATATGCATTGAATTGAGCTGTGGCTTGTAAGCTTGGTGGGAAAATGTCCAAATCGATACAAATTACATCTTGCCCCACACCACTCTGCCCCACTCTGTCCTTGGCCCCACCTCCTCGACCCTTCCCAAACCGGAATTCAGCCTCCAGGCTAAAAAAAGGTTCACAAACCCAGAGTTAGTGGTTACCACCCTGAGCCTTTAGCCTTCTAGATGAAGGGAAACAGACACACAAGAGAAGAAGCATCTTTGAGACCTCAGAAGGACCTGTTGGTTGCAAATTTTAGTTCCCAATTGATCATATGTATATCTGGGCAGAGAGCCATTATTCACCCAGTTTCACCACTTTTGCTGTATGCAACACGGGTCCCAATGTGTAGTCTGAAATCACGTAATGCAGCACATTGGCTGGCTAAGCAGGTCTGGATCTTGTTACGAAGTACACCAAAATTCTGCTGATCTGGGAAAATGTGGCCTGTATCTGGACGAGGACTAGGGTTTTTTGGTCTTGGAGAAGGGCAAAAAAGCAGGTCCCATAGGATGTTGAGGCCTTGCACAACCCAAGACTTCTTGTATAAACTTTCTGGCCAGCCACTTGTGCTCTGATTGCCATAATTCCTCTGTGTTACACTTGCAAATTACAGATCTTACCTCAGGACAACAACTACAGAAGCCCCACTATGAAAATATTTTATGCTGATTTCTAAACTTTCCGTTAAAGCCAAATACAAGGAAAAATAAAGAACGCAATGCCTTTTAAATCTGTAAGACCTTGAAAACCCAATACTGTGTAAGTAAGCATGCCTACATGACTCTTTGGCCACCTTAGTTTAAGACTATCACCAAAATCCCCCTGGCTACCTTGTTCACCTGGACCTGTGATAGCCAGAAATACGCACCCATAAACTCCCATCTTTTCCACACATCAGGAAAGAAAGAGAATCCCATTGTCTTCTTTCTTCCCTCTTCCCTTAATGTCTGACACCTAAAAATCCATTTTCCAGTATCCATGAGTAATCTTGGAAGAAAGGACTTGTTTTGTTTTATTCTGATTACTACATCCTGAGAGAAAAAGGATAAAAACAGCAACCCAAATTCATAGAACATGCAGAGAGAGAGAGACGGAAAGAGGATACCTTCCATTCTTTTTGCTCAGAAGAGCAATACCCCCTTTCCTTCCTTCTTTCTCCCATTCTTTCTCCCCTTCTTTCCCAGCAAAGGAACTCAACAGGGCTTCCCATCATTTCACAAGTCAGCAGATAAGGAGAGGTAAATCTTTGCATCATCTTCTATTTTCTCCTCTCTTTTCCTCCCTTCTCCTAATATTCCACCCAATGCCAAACTCCAAAACTCCTGAGCTTTAGCACTTTCTCCATCCACTTCCTCCCAAAACCCTGCATTTGCTCTAAAACTCTCACATACACACTCCCCAACAACAACAAAAAGTGGAAAGCTCCTTCTCTCTACCTCACCCCTTTTCTCTCTCTTCCTCCATGATCACCTACGCATGCAGACACACACGCGCATGATTTTCTATGCATCCCAGTGTACTTCACTATTGAATTTAAATGCTTATATTTAACCTTCTGAGTGTTAATGTATGATTCTAATTCCCCAAATGTATGTATAGTTCTAATTTCCTTGATGTGTGATTTTAATTCATTCTAAATTCTTCTTTAATAAATCAAATAATTGCTTTCAAACACCTTGTTGTGGTCTCTGACACTCTCTGTTTGTGGGGGTATCAGGTTTTCTTAAACACCCAGAGTTCAACAAAAGATCCCTCAAGCGTGTGCTTGGTTTACATGTATGTGATAATGCACACCCATGTAAATTAAAGCATACTTCGTAACAATCTGGTCAGTGCCTGAGCAGGAGACTGCCACGGAATCCTGCGTATGCTTCCTTGAGTTACATGGAAGAAAGACCTGTATATAAATCCAAGGTTGGAGTGGGCGCTCTGACCTCGAAGAGTCTAATCCAGGAGTCCGAGCTCCCCTCCCCCTCCCAGCGGGTGTGGAGAGAACTGTGCCAGTGACTTTGGAGGGCGCGCGCCAGTCAGAGGGGAGGAGACTGGCTTGCATCATACCCAGAGGCCTCCCCAGAGTCCTTCCCTCCCCGATGCCTCAGCTAGATGGGTGAAAACACCCCTCTCTAGGTAAAATGGAGAGTTGGGGGAGTGTAGAGGCAAGGATTGCCTCCGCCTCTGCTCCTGCTCTGCATTGGATGGCCATAAGCCTCAGAGTCCAGAGGCTTACAGCCATCCCCACAGGATTGTGCCCTAAATAAAGCCAGTGTGGTGTAGTGGTTAGAGTGTTGGCCTGGGAGCCGGGAGATCCGGGTTTTAGTCCCCACTTGGGCATGGAAGCTCACTGGGTGACTTTGGGCCAGTCACAGACTCTCAGCCCAACCTACCTCACAGGGTTGTTGCTGTGAAGGTAAAATGGAGGGGAGGAGGATTATGTATGCCGCCTTGGGTTCCTTGGAGGAAAAAAGGCGGGATATAAATGCAATAAATAAATAAATAAAACCTCTTTCTGCTTCTAAAGATAAATTAACCTTCTTCCTTGGGTGGTCACTGTTCATGGCTGGGAATTCCATGTGTGTGACAGAGTTGTGTGAGTTACGATCACTGAAGTTTCTGTATGTTCAGAATGGTACAGCATTAACAGCTTGTCATCTCTGGAAAAACAACCAGAACTGCTGTGTAGTAAACAAATTTGCTGACTCACTGGGCCCCAGCTTACAGAAATTGTTGCGGTTCTGTCCAGACGTTGCAGTTTATTATCTAATTTATATCTTGTCTTTCTTCTGTGGAACTCAAAAGGGCATCCAGAAAGTTCCCAGGTGGTCTCTCAGCCAGGCACTGAGCAGACCCAGGTAGCTGCGTTATGTGCTCTAGGCCACGCCCTTGGACTATGGGCCTTATTTCATATGGCAAGGTAACCCTTTTTTCAGTGCCAGAACTCGGCAGTTGAACATGTGGATCAAGAAGGAAGCGGCTTTGCACCTCTGCAGACTCTGTTGCCTTACCAATTTGTAACCACAACTGGATTCCACACAGATGGCAACGGGAATGTTTCATTGCTTAACAGCAAGACAAATGGTGGTTCCTAATCAAGAGGGCCATGTGCACAGTATTCTTCTATTCATCAACTGACGCAAGTTCCACCTCAGCCTGTCTGAGCTCCTGTTGCAACCTGACTCCCTAACCATTTCTTTAGTCCTGTAGAGAGGAGGAGAAGGGAATGCCAACTGACAATCCATACCCTCTAGCGCAACTGAATGTGACAATTCCTGTCTTCTTGCTGCATAAAAATATGCTAACTTCATTCCCAAAACCACAGTCATAGACGTAGCTTCTATTACGTGCGGAATGCATTGCTCAGATAGGAACATCTATTTCCCAGCCACTGAAGAATGCAGACATTCTTGCTATATTGCACTTGTCTACCTAACTTTTGCAGCTGTTTTTCGTCACCACAAAGCACCACCTAACTGGTATCTTGGACTCCATTCCAGTGTGTCCTTTCTGACCGCTGTATCCCCCACCCACAAAAAACTTAATATTTTCTGCCTATGGCAGAGCCAGTTCCCACTCTTTTTTCATCAGTGCTCAATTTATGTGGACAAAGGTAGTCGGTCTTGATGATGATGATGGTGATAGTAATATGTTGATTTATTATTTTATATCCCACCTTTCTTCCAAAGAATGGCACTCAAGGCGGCTAACTGTAAAACCTGGATTAAAAACAGAATCTTACTTAAACCAAAATGTTGAGGATAACGGCCTGCTTTCTGCCATAAGATCGGGTCAGGCTGTCACGTCAGATGTAACCACCTGGAATTGTTTGCAATCCAGAGGCTGCGCGGCCCTTTGCCCAAGGCCAGACGCAGCCCCTGCTACCTAGAAAGTGCCAACAGCTGGAGGTGGTGGGGAGTTCCAGCCTCTCAGAGGCCAGGGTGGCCCACCCAGGGGCTGAGCCAGTGATTGGCTGAGGCAAAACCTGCCCTGGGTTGCTAGGGCTGGGCTTTAAAAGTGCGCTGAGGTCGGGGCATGGGGTCTCCCTTCATCCTGGTGGTCCTGGACCTGCAGACGGCTGGTGGCTATCCAGGGAGATCCATACTTAAGTATGCAAGGATAGGCCAGGTAGATTTATTATCTTGCTTGGATGTGCATTCATGAAGCTCTCTGTTTATAGTTAAGTGATTTAGCTTTGTACCCTCTGTGTAACTGGCTACTTCCATTCTTCCCTTTCCCTCTACCCCTCTATGTTGATCTTAATAAACCTTTATCCAACTTTTAGTTGGTGTGATCTCTCCACATAACCTCAGTGCTAATTTCAGTGCCTCTTGGCTTACGAGGGTGGCTACTGGGTATTTTGGAGGACTGAAAGGCCGGGTTTGGCCAGTCCGGTTTTTGGGAAAGGGATCCCAGGATTGGATCCTGGGCGGTCCTCCCTCGCAGGGAGGTTGGGGCCGGTCCCAGCGGCTGAGATCCTCCTTCCCCTCCTTCTTCTTGACACATAACATAAAAGCAAATAAATTAAAAACACAGCAATTAAAGAAAATAAGCAGCACCAACCAGTTAAAAAAAAACTTCCAGCAACAGACAGCTTATATGCCAATGGCCTACCTGAATAAAAATGTTTTTGCCTGCTGGCAGAAGGCCAGCAGAGAAGTAGCCAACCTGGCCTCGTTTGGCAGGGAGTTCCAGAGCGGTGGAGTGGCCTCTGAGAAGGCCCTTCTGCAAACCCTACTGCCAAGGCTGGCCCAAGACATTTTGCTGCCTAGGGTGATGGGCAAAATCCTCCATTCCTCCTCATTTATTTAATTTTCTTTAAAACATTTCTTGGCCGCCTTTCAGGGCAGACACCCTCCCAAGGCAGCTTACAGCAACAAAATACATACAAATAGTTAGAATATTAAAAGCGATAAAAACCCAATAAAAAACAACGATGAAAGCCAAGAATAAAACCAGCAACAACCACGGCAGTAACACCAACAACAGCAGTCCTATCAGTAGAAGGCCATGGTAAAGTAATACGTTTTCAAGGCCTTCTTAAAAGCCTGCCATGACGGACCTCTGCTGGCAACTTGTTCCAAAGGTGTGGGGTCACTACAGAGAAAGCCCTCTCATTTGAAAGAGAGAAGTCAACTGGACTGGCAGTTGATCTTACTTTAGCACTGGTGAACAGACTTAAGGGATTAGACCTGATAGACAGAATGCCTGAGGAACTATGGATGGAGGTCTGTAACATTGTTCAGGAGGCAGCAACAATTTATTTATTTATTTATTCATTCATTCATTCATTTCATTTCTATACCGCCCAATAGCCGAAGCTCTCTGGGCGGTTCACAAAAATTAAAACCAAACACACAATAAAACAATTTAAAATATATAGAACATTAAAACCACAATATAACAATACAACCACAATAAAATCTAGCAGCAGTGCAGGAGTTTAAAATACAGATTTAAAACAGCAAAGATAAAAATTTAGAAAGCTAAAATGCCTGGGAAAATAAAAAGGTCTTCACCTGGTGCCGAAAGGAATACAATGTAGGCGCCAGGCGAACCTTACTAGGGAGCTCATTCCAGAGCCGGGGTGCCACAGCAGAAAAAGCCCTCCTCCTAGTAGCCACCCGCCTCACTTCCTTTGGCAGGGGCTCACGGAGAAGGGCCGCTGATGATGATCTTAAGGTCCGGGCAGGCACATATGGGAGGAGGCGATCCTTCAGGTAATCTGGCCCCAAGCCGTTAAGGGCTTTAAATGTTAATACCAGCACTTTGAATCGGGCCCGGAAATGGACTGGCAGCCAGTGCAGCTGGAAAAGTACTGGCATAATATGAGCTCGCAGGCGAGTCCCTGTTAACAATCTTGCTGCCCTATTTTGGACCAGCTGAAGTTTCCGGACCGTTTTCAAAGGCAGCCCCACGTATAACGCATTGCAGTATTCCAGACAAGAAGTTATCAGAGCATGGATAACTGTAGCAAGGCTATCTCTGTCCAGATAAGGGCGTAGTTGGTATACCAGCCTAAGCTGATAAAAAGTGCTCCGTGCCACTGAGTTCACCTGTGCCTCAAGTGACAGTTCTGGATCCAAGAGCACCCCCAAACTACGAACCTGATCTTTTAGGGGGAGTGCAACCCCCTCCAGAACAGGTTGAATATCACCTAGCCGGGCAGACGAACCACCCACTAACAGTACCTCCGTCTTGTCTGGATTGAGTTTCAGTTTATTGGCCCTCATCCAGTCCATTACCGTGCCCAGGCACTGATTCAGAACAGCCACTGCCTCACCTGGTTTTGATGAAAAAGAGAGGTAGAGCTGGGTGTCATCTGCATATTGATGGCACCTCAGCCCACACCTCCGGATAACCTCCCCCAGCGGTTTCATGTAGATGTTAAACAGCATGGGGGATAAAATAGAGCCCTGTGGAACCCCATGGCACAATTGCCATGGCACAGAGCAATAATCCCCTAGCACCACCTTCTGGAATCGGCCATCCAAGTAGGAGCGGAACCACTGTAGTGCAGTGCCTCCAACTCCTAACCCAGACAACCTATCCAGAGGGATACCATGGTCGATGGTATCAAAAGCCGCTGAGAGGTCCAGGAGAATCAACAGGGTCGCACTCCCCCTGTCCCTCTCCTGGCAGAGGTCATCCCACAGGGCGACCAAGGCAGTTTCCATTCCAAAACCAGGCCTGAAGCCCGATTGAAATGGATCTAGATAATCAGTGTCATTCAAGAGTGCCTGGAGCTGTCCTACAACCACCCGCTCAAGCACCTTGCCCAGGAAGGGGATGTTGGCCACTGGCCTATAATTGTTAACATCCTCTGGGTCCAGGTTAGGCTTTTTCAGGAGTGGCCTGATTACCGCCTCTTTTAAAGCGGCAGGCACCACTCCCTCTCTCAAGGAGGAATTTAAAACCTCCTGGACCCAGCCGGACAACCCCTCCTTGTTTGATTTAATAAGCCATGAAGGGCAAGGGTCAAGCACACAAGTGGTTGATCGGACTTGGCCAAGCACCTTGTCCGCATCCTCAGGCCTCAGTAACTGAAACTCATCCAATAAAACTGGACAAGATGGTGCTCTGAACGCCTCTACCAATGGACCTGCATTAATGGTGGTGTCCAATTCATGACAAATCTGAGCGACTTTATCCTCAAAGTGCTGTGCAAACTTGTCACAGCGTGGTACCGAGGGTTCCACCGTCTCTTTCCCTGGCCCAGAATGTAACGGGCCGCGAACCACTCGGAAAAGCTCCGCTGGACGACACTGAGAAGATGCAATGCTGGTGGAAAAGAACTGTCTCTTTGCCACCCTCACTGCCACAGAGTAGGCTCAATAGTGGGCTCTTACCTGTGTTCGGTCAACATCCATCCCAAAGAAAAAGAAATGCAAGAAAGCAAAGTGGCTGTCTGATGAGGCTTTACAAGTAGCTGAGGAAAGAAGGGAAGCGAAAAGCAAGGGAGACAGGGGAAGATATAGCCAACTGAATGCAGAGTTCCAGAGAATCGCAAGGAGAGACAAGAAGGCCTTCTTAAATGAACAATGCAAAGAAATCGAGGAAAACAACAGAATGGGAAAGACTAGAGATCTTGTCAAGAAAATCGGAGATCTCAAGGGAACGTTTTGTGCAAAGACAGGCATGATAAAGGACAAAGAAGGCAGGGACCTAACAGAAGCAGATGAGATTAAGAAGAGGTGGAAAGAATACACAGAAGAACTATACAGGAAAGTTCTTAATGTCCCTGATAGCCATGATAGTGCGGTCACTGAACTTGAGCCCGACATCCTTGAGAGTGAAGTCAAGTGGGCCTTAGGAAGCATTACTAACCACAAAGCTAGCGGAGATGACATTATTCCAGCTGAGCTATTTAAGATCCTAAAAGATGATGCTGTTAAAGTGCTGCACTCAATATGCCAACACATTTGGAACACTCAACAGTGGCCACAAGACTGGAAAAGGTCAGTTTACATTCCAATTCCAAAGAAGGGCAATGCCAAAGACTGTTCAAACTACCGTACAATTGCGCTGATTTCACATGCCAGCAAGGTGATGCTCAAAATCCTACAAGCTAGGCTTCAGCAGTATGCGAACCGAGAACTACCGGAAGTACAAGCTGGGTTCCGAAGAGGCAGAGAAACTAGAGATCAAATCGCCAACATTCACTGGATCATGGAGAAAGCAAGAGAATTCCAGAAAAATGACTATTTCTGCTTCATTGACTATGCTAAAGCCCTTGATTGTGTGGATCACAACAAACTGTGGCAAATTCTTAAAGTGATGGGAGTACCAGACCACCTTACCTGTCTCCTGAGAAACCTGTACAAGGGCCAAGAAGCAACAGTAAGAACCAGACATGGAACAACCAATTGGTTCCAAATTGGGAAAGGAGTACGACAAGGCTGCATATTGTCACCCTGCTTATTTAATTTATATGCAGAGTACATCATGAGAAATGCCAGGTTGGATGAATCACAGGTCAGAATTAAGATTGCCGGGAGAATTATCAACAACCTCAGATACGCAGATGATACCACCCCAATGGCAGAAAGCGAAGAGGATCTAAAGAGCCTCTTGTTGAGGGTGAAAGTGGAGAGTGCAAAAGCTAGTTTGAAACTCAACATTAAAAAAATTAAGATCATGGCATGTGGCCCCATCACTTCCTGGCATATAGAAGGGGAAGAAATGGAAGCAGTGACAGATTTTATTTTCTTCGGCTCCAAGATCACCGCAGACGGCGACTGTAGCCATGAAATTAAAAGGCACTTGCTCCTTGGGAGGAAAGCTATGGCAAACCTAGACAGTATAGTAAGAAGCAGAGACATCACCTTGCCAACAAAGGTCCGTATAATCAAAGCTATGGTTTTCCCAGTAGTAATGCATGGCTGTGAGAGCTGGACTATAAGGAAGGCTGAGCGCCAAAGAATTGATGCTTTCGAACTGTGGTGCTGGAGAAGAGTCTTACGAGTCCCCTGGACTGCAAGGAGGTCAGATCAGTCAATCCTAAAGGAAATCAACCCTGACTGCTCATTGGAAGGACAGATCCTGAAGCTGAAGCTGAAATATTTTGGCCACCTAATGCGAAGAGAAAACTCCCTGGAAAAGACCGTGATGCTGGGAAAGATTGAAGGCAAAAGGAGAAGGGGACGGCAGAGGATGAGATGGCTAGATAGCATCACCGATGCAATGAATATGAACTTGGGCACACTCCAGGAGAGAGCGGAGGACAGGAAGGCCTGGCGTGCTATGGTCCATGGGGTCACAAAGAGTCGGACACGACTGAACAACTGAACAACAACAATGGGACAACACACCTGGGGGCAGCAGGCTAGCTGAGTTCCCCAGGGCAGGCTGCAAGGCACACACAGGTCTGTCCTCCAACACCTTGCTGCTGCTCCCTGACCCCAGCATCTGCTGCCTACCTCTTGGCCATGTGTCCTCTTTTACAGAAGATGTCCCCCTGTTTGAAGGGCTGCCAGAGGACTGACCTTTATTTGGAAAGTGTCCTTTATCTGAAGGGCAGTCCAGTGCAAGTCCGGTTTGAAGATAAAGAGCCATCCGGAGGAAGAGCTGCAACCTTGAAGTTGCTCATTCAACAGTGAGCACCTGGACAGCAGACTGAGCAAGGCACACAGGTCTCCTGGTCACAGTCTTCCATACTGTGGTGAGATGTACTGTATTTCTATTTAAATTATAATTATTTCTAAATTTGCATCTATTCATATCAATTAGCCTATGCAACTTTTGCACATATTTGTACTCTTTGGGGGTGATGAGTTTCCTCTTTTTTTGCCTGCTTGTAAGTAGCCACCCTGTTGCCTCACTCTGCCTAGGGCCAGTCCTGCAGTGGCGGCCCAGTTTTAGCCAAAAGCTGGCCCCATCTGTAGCCACCTAAGTACAGCAACCGGGGACGGGGGGTGGGACTCATGACAAAAGGTGTGCAGTCTCTGCACACACCCCTGAGCACTCTTTTCCAATGCTCTCTAGCCATATTAATTTATTAATAAAAGATTTTTACCCCAATCCATCTGTAGGCACAAACAACTAATCACTGGGCTCATCCCAGAAAGCTGAAAGGTGGGAGATTCAGGAAAGACCAAAGGAAATACTTCACCATGAGCAGAGTTAAAACTATGCCGTTCGCTGCCACAAGCTCTGGTGATGGCTGCCAACTTAGACATCCTTAAAAAGGGATTAAATAGTTAAAATAGTTAAGAGCAGAGATATCACACTGACAACAAAGGTCTGCATAGTTAAAGCAAAGGTCTTCCCCGTAGTAACCTATGGCTGCGAGAGCTGGACCATAAAGAAGGCTGAGTGAAGGAAGATAGATGCTTTTGAACTGTGGTGCTGGAGGAAAGTTCTGAGAGTGCCTTGGACTGCAAGAAGATCAAACCAGTCCATACTCCAGGAAATCAAGCCAGACTGCTCACTTGAGGGAATGATCTTAAAGGCAAAACTGAAGTACTTTGGCCACATAATGAGAAGACAGGATACCCTGGAGAAGATGCTGATGCTAGGGGAAGTGGAAGGCAAAAGGAAGAGGGGCCGACCAAGGGCAAGATGGATGGATGATATTCTGGAGGTGATGGACTCGACCTTGGGGGAGCTGGGGGTGGCGACGGCTGACAGGAAGCTCTGGCGTGGGCTGGTCCATGAAGTCACGATGAGTCGGAAGTGACTGAACGAATAAACAACAAAAGAAGGGATTAGGCAAATCCATGGTGGAGAAGGGATTGTGGGAGGCGAAAATGGCAGCTCCCAGCCGCCTTTGGAGTACCAAGTAAGCCTAAGGGAGCCCATTGATGTAAGGGGATGCCTGCCAGAGGGCAGTTTGCCCAGGGCTGCCTCAATCCTGGCGCTGGCCCTGGGAACCACCATGCAAAAAGGAGGATATTGCTCCATTGGCTCCTGTCATCCACCATCTGTCAAAGTAGAAGTGGAGGAGGAAATGCTCAGACATGCGTGCTATGGGATATAGGGTGGAGATAGGCCCATGTTCCATCTCCTGGCCCAATACAGCATGCAAAAAACACACACCCCAAAACCATGCCCTGGCTTGGACGAGATCATTCCTGCATAAGTTGGCCCATCTCAGGTTTTTGAGAAGACTGCCGATCCCTTGCCATTTCTGATGTGATCCTCCCCCCTTGTGGCTACTCGTGGTATAACGGCCAACACCATGCAGATTACAGCTGATGGAAACTTCCGAATGTAATACAACTTCTATTAAGACCCAGCAGACTGTTCAGAAGTATGATCCATGAGTATTTTGACTCCCATAACATTGAGCATCAGCTGCCAGGGAAAAGGTGCAAGATCCAAATCCGCTTTATTAGTTTTATTCCACTGCAAGACCGTAGGGGCTTTTTCTGTGTTTTGTGCCTTTCACAGCCAGAAGACAAGCACGTTTTTCTCAGAATGACGATGCAGTGATGGAGAAAGAGAACAGCAGCGGCACTTCCTCTCATTGCACAGCTATTAAAAACACATGAGCCCTACTAGGAAAAAATGTTGGCAACCATGTTAGGGACTGCTTGAATTCTGAGGGTGGTACTCCTACACCTAACTATAGGTGTAGGAGTATTATTGGTTGACGGATTGATTGATTGATTGATTGATTAAATTTCTATACCGCCCAATAGCTGGAGTTCTCTGGGTGATTCACAACAATTTCAATATAAATATAAAATTTAAAAGTTTAAAACTACAGTATAAAAGTAAAAACCAAAATAAAACCTAGCAGCAATACAGGGATTTAACATACAATAACAGATTTAAAACAACAGACTAAAAGAGTAAAATGCCTGGTAAAATAAAAAGCTCTTCACCTGGTGCCGAAAGGAGCACAGTGTAGGCGCCAGGCAAGCCTCTCTGGGGAGCTCATTCCACAACCAGGGTGCCACAGCAGAAAAGGCCCTCTTCTTGTTAGCCATCCGCCTCACTTCCTTTGGCAGGGGTTCCCGGAGAAGGACTGCTGAAGATGATCTTAGGGTCTGGGCAGGTACATATGGGAGGAGACAATCCTACAGATAACCTGGCCCCAAGCTGTTTAGGGCTTTGAATGTTAATACCAGCACTTTGAATCAGGCCACCACTATTGTCACCACTGTTTGCCTCAGTTCTTCAGACTTCCTTCCTGGAAACGTCCATTCAGGCACACGTATCTGTCCTATATCTTCTGCAGTGAAGACAGATGAAAAGAATTCATTCAGCTTCTCAGCAATCTCCTTATCCTCCTTTAGCACCCCTTTAACTCCATTGTCATCCAACGGTCCAACTGCCTCCCTAGCTGGTGTCCTGCTTCTGATATATTTAAAGAATTCTTTATTGTTGGCCTTGTTAGCGATATGCACAAAATGCTTTTCTTGCATCTCTTATTGTCTGCTCACATCTCTTATTGTCTGCTCACATCTCCTTTGTGCAAGCTTGTGCTCCCTTGTGCTCATTTGGACAAGACTTCCATTTTCTGAAGGATGCTTTATTTTCTCTAATTGCTTCCTTGACGCTGCTTGTTAACCATGCTGGTGACCTCTTGGTGCTGCCTTTCCTAACCTGTGGTATACATTCTAGCTGAGCTTCTTTTATTGTGGTTTTGAGTAACCTCCAAGCATTTTGAAGTGATTTAACCCTCTTGACTCCCCCTTTCAAATTCCTTTTCACCAGTTCCCTCATTTTAGGGAAATTTCCTCTTTTGAAGTCAAACGTGACTTTGTTGGACTTCCTGGGCAATTTTTGACCTACATATTAAATCTGAAAGCAGTGTGGTCACTGTTTCCAGTTGGTTCTACAACATTAATATCTTGTACTAGGTCCTGGGAGACACCACTTAGGATTAGACCCAGGGTCACCTTCCCTCTGGTCAGTTCCATGACCAACTGTTCTAGGTCACAGTCATTTAGGGCACTGAGAAATTTAACCTCTTTGTTGTGACTTGGACATGCATTTATCCAATGTTGGGGTAACTGAAGTTGCCCATTATAATAACACTTCCTTATTTGGAGGCCTCCCTGATTTCATTTTCCATCTCAAGATCACCCTGAGCGTTCTGGTCTGTCAGTAGTGAGCAGGGCTGAAAGCAGTAGTGGGCCATGTCAGAGCCATATGTGGGTGGGTCACCCCTTTTCTCTTTCTACCCCCCCCCCCGCTTTCTCTCTCTTTTCCACACATGTATGGGTCAAATGACATCTTATGCTGGTCGCACAGTATGTAGCTGAGATTTGTCTTATTTTTTACTCTAGTGTAAGCACACATGGCCCTGATTTAGATTGGAACCGCATGAGAGGGGAATTTCAGGAGAAAATGGTGGTGGGAAAGGTTTAACTCTTCCCTCCCAGCGTATTTAGGTCTCCATCCAAATCCGGGCCACGTATGCGGATACTAAAGTAAAAAAAATAAGCCAAGCCCCAGCTACACACTACGTGCTTAGCATAATGTGTAGTTTGGCTCTAAGGGGGCACTCTGGGGAGAAACAGTGTTGGTTCCTCACCCTGTACTCTTAGAAGAGGGCATGTGCAGGAAGAGGAGACATACCTACCTTCGCAGGGCTGTGACCTACTCCAGGAGGCTCACGAGGAGTCACTGACTGCCAGAAAAACCAGGTGTGTGGAGAGGAACACTTCTGAGCTGCACCACCCAGTTGAAAAGCATTGGAGCTAGAATCCTGTGGGTTCACTGATGGCTGTAGGAAATCCTATGTGATGATCAGATACTTCCTCTGTTTCTCCAAGGCAGCAAGACATGGTACTAACAGGCAGCCCATAACAAGTACCTTTCAATGAAACACCCCCTGACACAGACAGAGGAAAGGGTCCAACAGCATCCATGTGCTAGCGTTATTGATGTTGCCTAGTAATGCTCTTATGAAGGGATGGGGCAGGCTTGCAGGATCTACTGCTATATCTTTTACTTGATCCCTGGCATCCACCAACTGAAGCCAGGTGCAAAATAGTGGCTCAGGCAGGCAGATGCACAACAGGGTGCCTCTGAGCACAGGCTCAGTCCAGGAATTTGTGATCTGTAGCAGCGTAGCAGAATATGCGTTGTAGTGAGTGAAACTGATTAGAAGTTATGTGTTCTGTAGACGTGACTAGTTCTCTGTGTGTGTGTTGTGAGATAACTATGAATGATAGATTTGTTCATTTCTCTTGGAAATGAAGGAAGGCTGCCATGTGTGGGTTGGTCAAGTAGATAAAGCAGTAAGCTGCTTAGCTTACCAGGGAAGCCCTTATCTAGGTGTTGCTGGTGTCGATGGCAGACCTGGCTGCACTGAGAACGATGGGGATGCTGGTACGGCCAGGTCTAAGGATGGGGTCAATGGCATCATAGAGGTTATAAAAGATGAGGGTTAGATTTGTTTAGCAGAGAGATCCTGGGAGAATGAGAAGCCAACCAAACATGATAGGCTTCCTGGAGGAAAAGGCTATCAATGGCTACTAGTCTTGATGGCTATGTGCTACCTCCAGTACCAGAGGCAGCGAGCCTATACACACCAGTTGCTGGGGAACATGGGTGGGAGGGTGCTACTGCGCTCGTGTCCTTGTGGCTTCCTAGTCGACAGCTGTTTGGCCACTGTGTGAAGAGAATGCTGGACTAGATGGAGCCTTGGCCTGATCCAGCATGGCTCTTCCTATGATCTTATGATTACCTAAGCCCTGCAAACCATGCTTGCCAGATAAGTAGCTACAAGATCTTAATGATGATTGCTTTGTTGGTTGAGAGGAATAGAGCTTTAATACGCTAACTACGATTTCTACTATGCTTCTAATTGTGTTAATTGCATTGCATGTAATAATGTGTTTTGCTTGTTTCATCATTGCATAGATTTGTTCAGTTTAGAACATGTTGTTGTATTTGACTAATAGCCATTACAAACAACATAACTTAAAGACATGATGCAATAACAGAACATAAACAGAAAACAGAGTTGCTATTCTCTAATACTGTTTGAACAATAAATGTATATTTTGTGGTACCACTTCGGGCATCTCTACACCAGCTTAAAATCCTGCATTTAAAACGGGGCTTCTGCTTCCATTTTAAATGCAGGATCACAACGACCCCCTTTACATGCGCTTCCTTTCCCCCCTCCCTTCCCCCTCCTTCTCCCCAAATGTGAGCCTTCCATTATCTTTCATTGATCTCACTCCTCTTCTTGCCACTTTAACTCTTTTCACAGAGGAAACTGAAGCGGAACACAAAGGGGTAATTTGATAGCTCATTATCTGCGATCTATTTAAAAACGGAACAAAGGGCATTTAGTGCCGGAGACGCCCTGGAGGTCACGGCATCATGTAAAGAGCCCGCAAACCTTTGTGAAGGAGCAATCTCAATCGCAGGATAAAAGCTCCGTGTGAAGGAGCCCTTTGTGTTGTTTGGCTTGAGAGGGGTTTCAGGGACCACAACCCATATAAATTCTTGAAGCCCAAACGCTCAGCTAGATTCATAAATCTGTTGCTGAGTGGGGTCTGCCCATATAGCCACAGTTTTCTCTCTTGGTAAAGTGAGTCACAGACACACTTGTTCAAGTTTGAAAGTGAACTACACAGATAGAGGGAGAAAATCACCTGTCACAGCAGAACCAAGCTCACAAGTCCTTTCACACCCATATCCGCTCTTGATTTTCTCTCATTCTTTTTCAGCCTAATTTATGGGTGGTGGTGGTGGGGAGATCAGTAGCAGCATATTTCGTTGTTGCTATTGTTAGGCAATTGGGAATAAGAAACCCTTGCCAACCTACTGAAAATCAGCCAGAGATCTACTAGTAGATCCCAATCTACCTTCTGCCCACCTCTGGTCTTACATTTCTCCCTTTCTTTCCAGTGAAGCTTGCGCAGGGCTGTATACCAGGTTAACTAATATGAGGAGGCTGCTTAGATTTTCTGCACTGGGCACCAAAATGTTGTTGCAAGATTGGAGGATGGATAGGAGAGGGTTAATAAATCCAGAGTTTTGCTGGAGGCTGCCTAATTAATGCTGGCAAACTTAACAAGTAACTTCCTTTGCTAGGGATATTCACTGATTACTCTCAATAGTTGTCCTTCTGAATGGCTAGGCAATACCTGAAAGGGGGATACTGCTACCGCCCCCCCCCCACACACACACACACTCCTGACCAAGGATGTTGTAATTAAGGTATCTGTGAAGGAAACAAAAGATAAACTGTAGTCTGAGAGCGGTGAAGAATAGACACACGAAGACCTGGTTCGCACTTAAGGAGAAGCCACCATGAGTGAATTTCCCGGTGCAGCTTCTTGTTGCAGTGACAGTGGCCATTTTGAATAGTTGGGGCATGGCGGGAGCACACCATAGCTTCTCATTATGTGCGAACTCAGCGAGGGTGGGTTGTTGGGGTGGTTGACAAGCCATGCAGAATCCATGGGCTGTTTTAGGGTTGTGGTTGCCTTGTCAACTACCCTCCCTGGGTTCACATGTAACAAGAAGCTACGGTGTGACCCCACTGCAGCCATCGCCATGACGAAAAGCCCTGCAGGGAAATTCACCCATGAGTGGCTTCTCATTACATGTCAAAGAGAGCTGAGTTTGGGCTCTATAAGGATCTTATGGTGCTGGCTATCTTCCTAGAGGTCTGATGCAGGAGCAGTGGACTATGGCTGTCCACTGGTGTGTTTAAGCTGTGGTGCGACTACCACGCCTCAACTTGTATATTTGTAAATAAACATAAATATTACAAAGTGCCAGTAAGCTTTGAGTGATCCCCTTCCAGTGGAAACCAAACTTGGGTAAGTGCTGCAGCCCTGGAACTTCTCACCGCTTGAAGAAGTGGGATCAGCATAACAGTATCTTGGGTCAGTCCTGGTGAATGTACCAGAAGACATATATTGTAGAAAGCAGAGGGACAGTGGCACCCTGCTTCAACTCCTGTGTGCAAGCCACTGCCCTGTGCACAGTGCAATTTACTTACCCGATGTCAGGGTGGACACTGAGCCCATAGAATCCCAGAGTAGTTCTGATGCTGAGGAAGAGCAGTCGCTCCTTCGGGAGAGGAGCGCGCTCCTTTTTTCCCAGGACCAACAGCTGACGGAGATTCCTCCCACCCACATTCCTAGTTTAGAAAGCAGTCCAGGGAGTGACTCAGCACAGATAGCAGACTGGGGGGGATGCGCGGCGGAGACGCAGAGAGCGGCGCCAAATGGTTCGCGCTCAAAGAACAGTTGCGCCCAGAGGATCCAAGGGAAAAGGGGAGGGATTCTCCCTAGTCCTTATATTCAGGGGTCTGCCAGTAATTGCCTTTCAAACGGGGACCAACTGTTCCAACTTAGGGCATAGGGATGCTGCTGCTCAGATCTAGTTGCTACCTGTAGAGTTATTAAGTTGTAAAAGAAGAATAAAGCTTTGAAAAGAATCCCTTTGTCTGTGTCTGGACTTGGCTACTGGATTAGACTGAGAGAGCCCTCCAAGGAGCCCTTGACACCCATTTGTAGTTACTTACTTAAAGAAGACACTGGCCTATCTATCTATTTTATATCCTGCCTTTCCACCCAAAAATGGCATTCAAGGCATCTGACAATGAAATCCAGATTCAAAACAAAATCTTAATTAAAACATAACATGGGAGTGGCCATTGAGTAGGTGCTAATCATAAAACACTACTATACAGTTATTTGACCACAAGGAGTCTTACAGCTAAAAAATCAAATAATTTCCCCCTGGGTTTGGCAAGATTAGGTTATCTCATATCAGACATGTCTTTTAAAGGGTTGTATTTAGGTGATGTTCTGAAAAATAAGAGAGGGAGATACTTCAGATGAAATGCTCCCCTCAAATGAATAGGTGTTGTCTGTATATTGATTTACAACTTAAGTGGGTTATATCCGATGCTGTCCTTCTGTTTGGAAGGTCCTTTGATTCAGCGAGGGCTAATGTGTATGGAAGGAGGAGGGAGGCAATTTTGACAAATTCCCCTTTCTCTCTGAAGCCCTCTACGCGAAGGTACTCACAGTCACCTCCACCACCCGGTCTATATCAGAGGTTTGGGGAACCCTCTGGAATAGCCTGGGAGGTGGTGCAAGGGACTGTAAGATAAGGGAGAAATTGCAAAAATTGCCCCCTTCCCCTATCCATTCACAGAAGCTTCTGCTGGATGAAAGAGCTTTCCATGAAGGGAAGGACTGCACACTGGTTACAACTCAGCGCCTGTTGATTTTCACCCAAGTCAATACTGTTGGGGGCATTTAGAAGACTATCTTCCAATTTGTTTCTTGGTACAATTCTAAGTGCTGGCATTAACGTATAACACCCTCAATAAAGCTCTACACAGCTTGGGACCTCCATACCTGATGGAATGCCTCCTCCCATATCTACCTTCCTGCACTTTAAGATCATCCACAGAAGTTCTTCTTCAAGTGCCCTTTCATTTTGAGCAGTAGTGTAGTGGCAAATTCAGAAGTGCAGGGTCCCTTCGTGACCGTCACAGCCACGCCCCCTCACAGCCACGCCTCCTCCTAAGATCGTACAACCTTGTACGATATACAGCCTTCAACTGGGATCCAAAAACAGTGCAGCTGAGAGTAAGGCACGGGTATTTCAATTGGACAACTGGGGAAAAATGCAGGGGTGTTAACATCTTTTCCAATCACTCACTCACTCACTCACTCACTCACTCACACACAAACATTTTAGGTTTTCAAAATATGATCATAGAATCATAGAATCATAGAATAGTAGGGTTGGAAGGGGCCTACAAGGCCATCGAGTCCAACCCCCTGCCCAATGCAGGAATCCAAGTCAGAGCATCCCTGACAGATGGCTGTCCAGCCTCGCCTTGAACGCCTCCAGTGTGGGAGAGCCCACCACCTCCCTAGGGAATTGGTTCCATTGTCCTATTGCTCTCACAGTCAGGACGTTTTTCCTGATGTTCAGCTGGAATATGGCTTCCTGTAACTTGAGCCCATTATTCCGTGTCCTGCACTCTGGGATGATCAAGAAGAGATCCTGGCCTTCTTCTCTGTAACAGCCTTTCAAGTACTTGAAGAGCGCTATCATATCTCCCCTCAGTCTTCTCTTCTCAAGGCTAAACATGCCCAGTTCTTTCAGTCTCTCTTCATATGGCTTTGTTTCCAGTCCTCTGATCATCTTTGTTGCCCTCCTCTGAACCCTCTTCAGCTTGTCTGCATCCTTCTTAAAGTGTGGTGCCCAGAACTGGACACAGTACTCCAGATGAGGCCTAACCAGTGCTGAGTAGAGGGGAACTAGTACTTCCCGGGATTTGGAAGCTATGCTTCTATGAATGCAGCCCAAAAGAGCATTGGCCTTTTTTGCAGCCGTATCACATTGTTGGCTCATATTCAGCTTGTGATGGACAACAATTCCAAGATCCTTCTCGCTTGTAGTGTTGTTGAGCCACGTATCCCCCATCTTGTAACTGTGCATTTGGTTTCTTTTTCCTAGGTGCAGAACTTGGCATTTATCCCTGTTAATATGATACTCTATGGTAGCTTCGCCCTCTCAACTCAGCCCTCATGGACGGATCCCTTCTCATTTAAACAGCCCCCTTGCACACTCCCTTAGCGCCCCAACATTAGCCTTCCCTAAGCTCCTTCATTATATCTCCCCCCTCCAACAGAAACGTCCACATACCCAGCTGGATTGAACTACACACACACACACACACACACACACATACACACAGTGGTGTAGTGGTAAATTTGGAAATGCAGGAGCTCATTGTGACAGTCTCCAAGGGCAGTCCAAAAATTTCAGGCAGCTGTGTCGATCCATATCAACAACCCAGTTCTAGGAGTTTTCATCTCCACCAGGAGCACGTCTTTGGTAAAGCGAATAGGTCTTAATTGCCCATTCCAGACCAAGTTATCCCAAATACTTTGCATTCTAACATGGAACAATATATTGCTTGGAAAATTAATTTCCCCCCCCACAGCTACAGTGAGGATCGCAGCTAAGCTCAGAGGGAGCAGGGAATTCTAGGGGGGGGTGGCAGATGACATCAGAATCCCTGCTAATGAAAAAGTGCCGGGGCTGCATACCTGTGAGCCCTGCCTCCACTACACAGCTGATTTTGAGGCTTGGAGGGTAGCAACAAGAGAGAAGGCTTTTTCAGTAGTGGCCCCCCAGCTTTGGAACGCTCTCCCAAAGGAAGCTTCCCTGGCTCCCAGGCTGCCAGGTTGACTTTCGTGTTCTCCCATGCTTTTAACAATTTTTCAAAGTCCTTAAAAATATTATAGCATTTCTATGTTTTATTATCTTAGACCTTGCAGTGTTGTTTATTATCCTAGTCCCTCCAATGTGATATTGTATTTTCTGCTGTGTTGGCACATTTATTAGTTTTATGTTGTTGATTCTATTGTGTTTTTAGTTGTATTATCATCACTGTAAAACGTCTAGAGAAATTTATTTTATGAGGTGTATAATACATTTAGGGTGCAATCCTTTTGACTGTGTCCTCAATTATTGGAAACCCCTGAACCCAGAGGCTTGTGATCACCCAGTGCAGGGTCCGAGGAGTGGCACAGGCTCCCTGTCCTCCCATGCTGCATTTTGCACTAGATGGGCTTTTTTGCCTGTCTAGTGACAGCGCTTTGGAGGGGGGATGGAAGGAGGCTAGGAGAGGCTCAGGATAGCTCATATCCTGGCCTCTCTGGTCTCCTCCCCTCCCCACCCACTGGAAAGCCCCCTCTCTAAGATCGATTTTCTGACCTTGGGGCGGGGGGGGGGGAGCCAATGTGGTTCTTTCTGGGCTGGCTGCGAGGGGGCAAGGGAGGGCTATCAGATCTCTGACTCCATTGCACAAATTATGCTTAAGTTCGTTCCCTCTAGGAGGAGTATGCCAATGTACCCTTAGAGACACACAGAACTCTGAGATTCAGTCCAGCGCAGTTTTATTTGGCAAGAGACAAACAGCGCTGTTCGGGTGGATTCTCGCGGCTAATGCCACAAAGGAGAACCACACCCTTGGATGTTTTTGGTACAGCTTATATACATTCAGTATAATAACCTCATTAGCTATACGGGGTGGGCCCCATAATATTCATGAACTTCATTAAGCATGCATAGTTGACATGTCCTTGCAAACTGGGCAGGAAGCGATCTAGCTGGAACTGGTTCTAACCAGCTGCAGGAGTGGCGGCTACTCAAGGGGGGCGGGTCCTCTGGCTGTACCTGATATGAGACAGACCGTTACTGTTGGTGTCAACAAGGCAGTTGATAAGACTGTCTTCCTCTGGGACTTTCCACTGTAGGAGGATGCCTCAGATGGCTGCCAATACTTTAAGATGGTGCCTCTTTGGTTCTATCAACTCCTCCTTCCAAGGTCAGAAGACCATAGGATTTCACCCTTAATTAATTAAACAAAATGATTTCGAACCTGAAAAACAACCTTTTCCCATACAAACCTGCCTAGCAATTAAGATCTTCATCAAATGACCTGCTCAGAGTGTGCGCCTCCCCACCTTTAGAAGTGGGATGGGTGGCAACAAAAGGCAGGGCCTTGGTTATGGACCCTTCACTGTGGAGCATCGTCCCCTATCCTACTCACTCAGCACCTTCCCTGATGGCCTTTGGGCACCACTGAAAAACACTGCCATATAATCAACCTTTTAATGGAAACTAGGATCTTTTAGGTATTTTAAATGGCATAAAATATTCCATTTTTAAAGTGTTTGATGCCTGCTGCTGATGTTCCGTTTTTATAGTATTTTGCTGCTGTTGCTTTCATTGCTGTTTGGTGGGGGTGGGATTGTTCCTTTGGTTTTATTTCTTATATGGATTTCTACAATTTCTGCTAAACCTCCTTGGGAACTAACAGTGAGAGATGGGAAATAAACAAACTCAGAACTCTGCCCTGAAAATATTGCAGGCTTGTAAATTTTATCCCCACCACCCACCCCGACTTCAGTTTCAATAGCAGGCACTTTGGTCAAACACAGAGAATAGGTATTGTCATAAAATAACCTACCAACATTTTAATATTTTTTAATTAGGTGTATAAAAATAGATATGACTATGCAAGCTTTTGAGTTAGACAGAATACTTCTATTATTGTATACACCTCTGATTATTATTTTTATTTTTTAATTTCATTTCTATACTGCCCAACAGCTGAAGCTCCCTGAGCAGTTCACAAAAATTAAAACCACAAAGCACAGCATAAAACAATATAAAATAGGAACGCTTAAAACCACAATATAACAGTACAACCAGAATAAAACCTAGCAGCAATGCAGAGGTTTAAAATACAGATTTAAAACACCAAAGCTAAGAGACTAGGAAGCTAAAATACTGGGAGGACAAAAAGCTCTTCACCTGGTGCTGGAAGGTGTACAACGTAGGCACCAGGTGAACCTCTCAAGGGAGCTCATTCTACAGCCGGGGTGCCACAGCAGAAAAGGCCCTCCTTCTAGTATCCACCCGCCTCTCTTCCTTTGGCAGGGGCTCACGGAGAAGGACCGCTGAAGATGTTCTTAAGGTCCAGGCAGGCACATATGGGAGGAGGCGATCCTTCAGATAACCTGGTCCCAAGCTGTTTAGAGCTTTGAACATTAATACCAGCACCCTCCCCTTCATGGATCACTGCCTTGTTGTGGCGAAGGGGCTTGCGTAACTCAGTGAAGCCATAAGCTATGCCGTGCAGGGCCACCCAAGACGGACAGGTCATGGCGGAGAGTTCTGACAAAATGTGGTCCACTGGAGAAGGAAATGGCAACCCACTCCAGTATTCTTGCCAAGAAAACCCCATGGAACGTATCACAAGGCTAAAAGAGATGACGCCGGAAGATGAGCCCCTCAGGTCGGAAGGTGTCCAATATGCTACTGGGGAAGAGCAGAGGGTATATCCAAGTAGCGCCAGAAAGAGTGAAGCGGCTGGGCCAAACCCGAAAGGACACTCAGCTGTGGATGTGTCTGGTGGTGAAAAGAAAATCCGATGCTGTAAAGAACAATATTGTTTAGGAACCTGGAATGTCAGATCAATGAATCAAGGTAAGCTGGAGGTGGTCAAACATGAGATGGCAAGACTGAACATCGACATCTTGGGAATCAGCGAACTAAAATGGACAGGCATGGGCGAATTTAATTCAGGTGACCATCATATCTACTATTGTGGGCAAGAATCCCTTAGAAGAAACGGAGTAGCACTCATAGTCAACAAAAGGGTGGGAAAAGCAGTACTGGGGTACAATCTTAAAAATGATAGAATGATCTCAGTACGAATCCAAGGCAAACCATTCAACATCACAGTAATTCAAGTCTATGCCCCAACCACTGAGGCTGAAGAAGCTGAGGTTGATCGGTTCTATGAAGACCTACAACACCTTCTAGAACTAACACCAAAAAAAGATGTCCTCTTCATCATAGGGGATTGGAATGCTAAAGTAGGAAGTCAAGAAATCACCGGGATAACAGGCAGGCATGGCCTTGGTGTACAAAATGAAGCAGGACAAAAGCTAATAGAGTTTTGCCAAGAGAACACGCTGATCATAGCAAACACTCTTTTCCAACAGCACAAGAGGCGACTCTACACATGGACATCACCAGATGGTCAATATCGAAATCAGTCCTTTGCAGCCAAAGATGGAGAAGCTCCATACAGTCAGTAAAAACAAGACCTGGAGCTGACTGTGGCTCAGATCATGAGCTGCTTCTTGCAAAATTTCGGCTTAAATTGAAGAACGTCGGGAAAACCACTAAACCGTTCAGGTATGACCTAAATCATATCCCTGATGAATATACAGTGGAGGTGAGGAATAGATTTCAGGGATTAGACCTGATAGACAGAGTGCCTGAGGAACTATGGACGGAGGTCCATAACATTGTTCAGGAGGCAGCAACGAAATCCATCCCAAAGAAAAAGAAATGCAAGAAAGCAAAGTGGCTGTCTGATGAGGCTTTACAAGTAGCTCACGAAAGAAGGGAAGCGAAAAGCAAGGGAGAAAGGGGAAGATATACCCAACTGAATGCAGAGTTCCAGAGAATAGCATGGAGAGACAAGAAGGCCTTCTTAAATGAACAATGCAAAGGAATCGAGGAAAACAACAGAATGGGAAAGACTAGAGATCTCGTCAAGAAAATCGGAGATCTCAAGGGAACGTTTGTGCAAAGACGAGCATGATAAAGGACAAAGAAGGCAGGGACCTAACAGAAGCAGATGAGATTAAGAAGAGGTGGAAAGATTACACAGAAGAACTATACAGGAAAGATCTGAATGTCCCTGATAGCCATGATAGTGCGGTCACTGAACTTGAGCCGGACATCCTGGAGAGTGAAGTCAAGTGGGCCTTAGGAAGCATTAGTAACAACAAAGCTAGCGGAGATGACAGTATTCCAGCCGAGCTATTTAAAATCCTAAAAGATGATGCTGTTAAAGTGCTGCATTCAATATGCCAACAAATCTGGAACACTCAACAGTGGCCACAAGACTGGAAAAGGTCAGTTTACATTCCAGTTCCAAAGAAGGGCAACGCCAAAGACTGTTCAAACTACCGCACAATTGTGCTCATTTCACATGCCAGCAAGGTGATCCTCAAAATCCTACAAGCTAGGCTTCAGCAGTATGCGAACCGAGAACTACCGGAAGTACAAGCTGGGTTTCGAAGAGGCAGAGGAACTAGAGATCAAATCGCCAACATTCGCTGCATCATGGAGAAAGCAAGAGAATTCCAGAAAAACGTCTATTTCTGCTTCATTGACTACGCTAAAGCCTTTGATTGTGTGGATCACAACAAACTGTGGCAAATTCTTAAAGTGATGGGAGTACCAGACCACCTTACCTGTCTCCTGAGAAACCTGTACGAGGGTCAAGAAGCAACAGTAAGAACCAGACATGGAACAACCGAGTGGTTCCAAATTGGGAAAGGAGTACGACAAGGCTGCATATTGTCACCCTGCTTATTTAATTTATATGCAGAGTACATCATGAGAAATGCCGGGTTGGATGAATCAGAGGTCGGAATTAAGATTGCTGGGAGAATTATCAACAACCTCCGATATGCAGACGATACCACCCTAATGGCAGAAAGCGAAGAGGATCTCAAGAGCCTCTTGTTGAGGGTGAAAGAGGAGAGTGCAAAAGCTGGTTTGAAACTCAACATTAAAAAAACTAAGATCATGGCATCTGGCCCCATCACTTCCTGGCATATAGAAGGGGAAGAAATGGAAGCAGTGACAGATTTTACTTTCTTGGGCTCCAAGATCACCGCAGACGGTGACTGTAGCCATGAAATTAAAAGACGCTTGCTCCTTGGGAGGAAAGCTATGGCCAACCTAGACAGCATAGTAAGAAGCAGAGACATCACCTTGCCGACAAAGGTCCGTCTAATCAAAGCTATGGTTTTCCCAGTAGTAATGTATGGCTGTGAGAGCTGGACTATAAGGAAGGCTGAGCGCCGAAGAATTGATGCTTTCGAACTGTGGTGCTGGAGAAGAGTCTTACGAGTCCCCTGGACTGCAAGGAGGTCAAATCAGTCCATCCTAAAGGAAATCAACCCTGAGTGCTCATTGGAAGGACAGATAATGAAGCTGAAGCTCCAATATTTTGGCCACCTAATGCGAAGAGAAAACTCCCTGGAAAAGACCCTGATGCTGGGAAAGATTGAAGGCAAAAGGAGAAGGGGACGGCAGAGGATGAGATGGCTAGATAGCATCATGGATGCAATGAATATGAACTTGAGCACACTCCGGGAGAGAGCGCAGGACAGGAAGGCCTGGCGTGCTATGGTCCATGGGGTCACGAAGAGTCGGACATGACTGAAGGACTGAACAACAACAACCAGCACCCTGAATCGGGCCCGGAAATGGACTGGCAGCCACTGCAGCTGGAAAAATACTGGTGTAATGTGATCTCATTGGCCAGCCCCTGTTAACAATCTTGCTGCTCTATTTTGGAGTAGCTGAAGTTTCCGGACCATTTTCAAAGGCAGCCTCATGTATAATGCATTGCAGTAATCCAGATGAAAAGCTTTCAGAGCATGGATAATTGTAGCTAGGCTATCTCTGTCCAGATAAGGGCATAGTTGGTACACCAGCCTAAGCTGATAAAAAGTGCTCCATGCCACTGAGTTCACCAGTGCCTCATGTGACAGTTCTGGGTCCAAGGGCACGCCCATTCTACAAACCTGATCCTTTAGAGGGAGTGCAACCCTCCTCCTGAACAGGTTGAACATCACCTAGCCAGGCAGACAAACTGCCCACTAACAGTACCTCTGTCTTGTCTGGATTGAGTTTCAGTTTATTGGCCCTCATCCAGTCCATTACTGTGCCCAGGCACTGATTCAGAACAGCCACTGCCTCACCTGGGTTTGATGAAAAAGAGAAGTAGAGCGGGGTATCATCTGCCTATTGATGGCACCTGAGCTCACACCTCCGGGTAACCTCCCGCAGCAGTTTCATGTTGAACAGCACAGGGAATAAAATAGGGCCCTGTGGAACCCCATGGCATAATTACCGTGGCACAGAGCAATAATCCCCCAGCACCACCTTCTGGAATCAGCCATCCAAGTAGGAGCAGAACCACTGCAGTGCAGTGCTTCCAGCTCCCAACCCAGACAACCTGTCCAGAAGGATACCATGGTCGATGGTATCGAAAGCCGCTGAGAGGTCCAGGAGAATCAACAGGGTCGCACTCCCCCTGTCCCTCTCCCAGCAGAGGTCATCCCACAGGGCGACCAAGGCAGTTTCCATTCCAAAACCAGGCCTGAAGCCTGATTGAAATGCATCTAGAAAATCTGTTTCATTCAAGAGTGCCTGGAGTTGTCCTACACCACCCACTCAAGCACCTTGCCGAGGAAGGGCATGTTGGCCACTGGCCTATAGTTCTTAACGTCCTCAGGGTCCAGGTTAGGCTTTTTCAGGAGTGGCCTGATTACCGCCTCTTTTAAGAGGCTGGCACCACTCCCTCTCTCAAGGAGGAATTTACAACCTCCTGGACCCAGCTAGACTTCCCCGCCTTGTTTGATTTAATAAGCCATGACAGGCAAGGGTCGAGCACTCAGGTGGTTAGTTAGGTGGATGGCAGACTTTATTAGTTACAGATTCACAATGTATCTTTTCTATCAGCCTAGAGGGAACAATAAATAATTTTCCTCTCTCTCTCTCCCTTCCTTTATGCTTTTGTGATACAGCACTTGCAACTATTGCTCTCTCTATGTGCAGTTGCTTTATTTCATTTAGCAAGGCAGGATGTACAACACCAGGGAGTTAAGCAAAAATCTTGCATTGTTTTTAGCCACATACACTCAAGCTCCCCACACAGGTGACCACATCAGGATATCGGAGTGAATGTAACAGAGAAACAAAAATGCTGTCTCTAGCCACAGCCTAGAAACAGATGCACTCTAGGGACTGGCTGATCCTGGCTAATAATGATTACCGGTGGTCTCAACGCTAGTGAGGCAGCATGCTGCCACTGCTAAGGGCTTTCACCTACCCTTCACTTTTTTATCTGCAAGAGGTGCCATGAGGACAGCCAAGCAGCGTGGCCACTGCCCTTTTGAATTGCGCCACACATGCAGTAGCACCAGCACTGCAGTCCAACACATCTGGAGGGTGCCACATCGGGGAAGGCCAATCCACGGGCAGTGGTACATGCGAAGTGTCAGTAGGGCAATGGCCATCTTGGTTTTAGATGCATCTGTGCATGTTCGGTATGGGACTAGCCTCCAATTTTTTACTTCTGATGGTTACAGATATTGAATAGCAAATGTGGACACAAGCCCTTTGGTTGCTGGGTATACATGGCAAAAATCAAGATGGTTGGAGGCAGACATATTTTGTTGAATAGGAGCCTGCCTGAGTTCATGCCAAAATGCAAGCAGGTGGTACGACTGATAGCTATCCATCATTGTTACCAGAGAGGAGGAAATCTGAATCTTCTTACTTCCTTTGACTTCTGTTATGCCTGCTCAGTTCCTGGAGGGTAACGTAAAAGTACGATCAAAATTTTGGTACCACAGAACAAGTACGGTATCAGCTTTGAATAAGACTCTTCTTCATGAGTCTACTGTGCTGCCTCATTTCTGTATTTCCTGCACCATGCAGTCTTTTGTTGGAATGCCTTCCCTATTTGTAGATTGCCCTAATTGCTTCAATAAACCATGGAGGGAAAGCACATGTAAAGAAAGGAAATGTAAAGAAAGGAGAAGTAAAGTACAGAGGGGTATATAACAGGCAAGAACACGGTGAGGAGAGGGTGGTGATGGCAAGAGGGTGTGACTGTATCTGCGGGGAACAATACATTCTGTGTTATATTGGTAGAAGGGACTGGGAGAGGAGGAAGCAATGTATGCACACCTCCTACCAGGTCTGTGAGCTGAATTAAGCAATGATCTATTATCATACTCCAAAGTTACAAAACTTACAGATACGTGCTCGTAACTTTCTAATTTACAATAGTTTTCACAGTATGGGGTTGTGGTGAAGCAGGATGCGTTAAATAGACATTTTTGTAAGACTCATAGGTCCATGTGTCTACGCGTCTTACAAAAAGTTTACAAGTTTGATTTCCGGTTTTTATGGGCTTCAGGCAATGGGCTGCCATGAGCCTCACTGGCTGCTATGCAAGAATGTGAGACGCATCAATAGCGAAAGGGGACAAGAGGGGAAATAAAGAGGGAAGAGACATTCAGAAGGGCATCGGTATTGGTAAAGCGTAATGAGGCAAGAATACACAGAAGAACTATACAGGAAAGATATGAATGTCCCTGATAGCCATGATACTGCGGTCACTGAACTTGAGCCGGACATCCTGGAGAGTGAAGTCAAGTGGGCCTTAGGAAGCATTAGTAACAACAAAGCTAGCGGAGATGACAGTATTCCAGCCGAGCTATTTAAAATCCTAAAAGATGATGCTGTTAAAGTGCTGCATTCAATATGCCAACAAATTTGGCACACTCAACAATGGCCGCAAGACTGGAAAAGGTCAGTTTACATTCCAATTCCAAAGAAGGGCAACGCCAAAGAGTGTTCAAACTACCGCACCATTGCGCTCATTTCACATGCCAGCAAGGTGATGCTCAAAATCCTACAAGCTAGGCTTCAGCAGTATGCGAACCGAGAACTACCGGAAGTACAAGCTGGGTTTCGAAGAGGCAGAGGAACTAGAGATCAAATCACCAACATTCGCTGCATCATGGAGAAAGCAAGAGAATTCCAGAAAAACGTCTATTTCTGCTTCATTGACTACGCTAAAGCCTTTGATTGTGTGGATCACAACAAACTGTGGCAAATTCTTAAAGTGATGGGAGTACCAGACCACCTTACCTGTCTCCTGAGAAATCTGTACGAGGGTCAAGAAGCAACAGTAAGAACCAGACATGGAACAACCGAGTGGTTCCAAATTGGGAAAGGAGTACGACAAGGCTGCATATTGTCACCCTGCTTATTTAACTTATATGCAGAGTACATCATGAGAAATGCCAGGTTGGCTGAATCAGAGGTCGGAATTAAGATTGCTGGGAGAATTATCAACAACCTCCGATATGCAGACGATACCACCCTAATGGCAGAAAGCGAAGAGGATCTAAAGAGCCTCTTGTTGAGGGTGAAAGAGGAGAGTGCAAAAGCTGGTTTGAAACTCAACATTAAAAAAACTAAGATCATGGCATCTGGCCCCATCACTTCCTGGCATATAGAAGGGGAAGAAATGGAAGCAGTGACAGATTTTACTTTCTTGGGCTCCAAGATCACCGCAGACGGTGACTGTAGCCATGAAATTAAAAGACGCTTGCTCCTTGGGAGGAAAGCTATGGCCAACCTAGACAGCATAGTAAGAAGCAGAGACATCACCTTGCCGACAAAGGTCCGTCTAATCAAAGCTATGGTTTTCCCAGTAGTAATGTATGGCTGTGAGAGCTGGACTATAAGGAAGGCTGAGCGCCGAAGAATTGATGCTTTCGAACTGTGGTGCTGGAGAAGACTCTTACGAGTCCCCTGGACTGCAAGGAGGTCAAATCAGTCCATCCTAAAGGAAATCAACCCTGACTGCTCATTGGAAGGACAGATCCTGAAGCTGAAGCTCCAATACTTTGGCCACCTAATGCGAAGAGAAAACTCCCTGGAAAAGACCCTGATGCTGGGAAAGACTGAAGGCAAAAGGAGAAGGGGACGGCAGAGGATGAGATGGCTAGATAGCATCACCGATGCAATGAATATGAACTTGAGCACGCTCCGGGAGAGAGCGCAGGACAGGAAGGCCTGGCGTGCTATGGTCCATGGGGTCACGAAGAGTCGGACACGACTGAACGACTGAACAACAACAACAATGAGGCAGAATGGGGTCAAGAGAGCCTATGAAGGAGGGGAGGGACAGAAACAGGCATTGGAGGGCAGTCAGACAGATGCTTGAGGGCACTGAATGAGGCTCCTTGGGAATGCTCTGTCCACATTCTGGTGCAACCAGTCCTATATGGTTTGACAGGTCCCCAACATTATGCAGGCCAAAGGGGCTATCTGGGGAGGGAGAGACAGACAGACAGGAACTACATGGCAGTTGCTAGGTAACCATGGATTTATCCCTTGCTGCATCCAGGTGAAATCTCCCCCTCCCCCTCCCCCTCCCCCTCTCCTCTCTTACATACACACACACCACACACACACACACACACACACAAACGGAACTACATGGCAGTTGCTAGGTAACCACGGATTTATCCCTTGCTGCATCCAGGTGAAATCTCTCCCTCCCCCTCCCCCTCCCCCTCTCCTCTCTTACATACACACACACCACACACACACACACACACACACACACACAAACGGAACTACATGGCAGTTGCTAGGTAACCACGGATTTATCCCTTGCTGCATCCAGGTGAAATCTCTCCCTCCCCCTCCCCCTCCCCCTCTCCTCTCTTACATACACACACACCACACACACACACACACACACACACACACAAACGGAACTACATGGCAGTTGCTAGGTAACCACGGATTTATCCCTTGCTGCATCCAGGTGAAATCTCTCCCTCTCCCCCCTTACACACACACCACACCACACTACACCACACACACGGAACTACATGGCAGTTGCTAGGTAACCACTGATTTATCCCTTGCTGCATCCAGGTGAAATCTCTCCCCCCCCCTTACACACACACACACCACACCACACACACACCCACACACACAAATGGAACTACATGGCAGTTGCTAGGTAACCACGGATTTATCCCTTGCTGCATCCAGGTGAAATCTCTCCCTCCCCCTCCCCCATCTTATACACACACCACACCACACATACATACACACAGACACACAGACACACACACACACGGAACTACATAGCAGTTGCTAGGTAGCCACGGATTTATCCCTTGCTGCATCCAGGTGAAACCTCTCCCTCCCCCCGCTCTCTCTTACACACCACATCACACCACACCACACACACACACACACAATCCACACATAACTTCTGTTCCATGTGGCTTATTACAATGTCAAGCTATATAGCCTTGCCAAGTATAGATTATTATTATTAGAGTATATGCTGGGAATCGCTATCGCTATGACAAATCTCCCATGATAGGACTATATATTACTGAAGATTTTTTTCCTCTTCACTTTTATTTCCTTTTCACATTCATTTTGTGACTCCTGTCACATCCATGCTGGATGCAAGAAACATTTTTCGTGAGTCCTCACAGATATTCAGCCTTATCAGACCTGAGTATCTGCGCCAACACAAAAAACAGTTCTTCGTACCCAGGCATACTGGAAATCTGGGTGACAAAGGTTGTTTATTAGCTTTTTACAGGCCTAGTTCATGTTCTTTTTTCCTCAGAGACCCTTTCATCAGGACATCTTTTACTAAACGCAGAGTGGCCCTTTAGAAAATATATAGCAATCATGAGTCCTATGAACCATCCATAATCATAAATCCACATTTTAAAGAATTTTTTTTATTAAAAAAACAAATCCCAAGACATATATATGTTAAAATAATAATAAAATTATATATTTACTAACCCTAGTGTTTTCTAACACCACCATCTCTGGACTTTAATCCAGGATTTTGTTGTTGTTGTTGCTGTTGTTGCAAAGAGAGATTTAATTTGGTTTTACAGGTTTGCTTTGCAGTCCATCTCTGTTCTTTCTACAGAGGCTTGTCCTGCCAGCTTCCACCTCAGCATCAGTATGGTTTCTTAAGTACTAAATGAGAGCAAGGTTTTGCTGCAGGTGCTCTGGTGTTCCCCACAGCAAAGATATGATGCATGGGTGACATGCATGCATCTACATGTGTAATGTCCATGTACGTGCAGGGTCTGTGGTATGGCATACATGGGAACCAGTAGATGCATACTGTCCACACTTTATGCACTTACTGTGAGGAAACACTATGTAAGATGTTTCCAGTCAAACACTGCAATTAGTAAAACACTTGGGAAGCATTTCCTTTTCATACTAAAAAAACTCAAATAGATACGGGGATCACATATGTTCAGGGCACTGGGGAATAAATTCTGTGCATATATGCTCACCCACAGCACACCTGCTCTGAATAGACGCAGCACGATCTCTATAAACAATGGTGCAGTTTGGGGCTGGAGCATATTATTTTGATGAATATCTACATTTGATTTCTTGTGAGATTAAAAGGACAAGAGAATGGGAGCTGTTTAGGTTTGCTTTAGCGTGGTGTAGTGGCTAGAGTGCTGGACTGCGAGCTGGGAGATCTGGGTTCTAGTCCCCACTCAGCCATGGAAGCTCACTGGGTGATTTCGGACCAGTCACAGACTCTCAGTCCAACCTACCTCACAGGGTTGTTGTTGTGAGCATAAAATGGAGAGGAGGAGGAGGAGAATGTAAGCCGCTTTGGGTTCCTTGCAAGAGGAAAAAAGGCGGGATATAAATGCAATAAATAAATAAAATACAGTCAGGGCCAGAAATATCGGAACAAGGATAACTGTTTTGGCAGTTGGCCCCTGTACACCACCACATTGAAGTTGAAAGGAAACACACCCAGATGGGAGCAAAGTCAGGACTTTCAGCTGTAATTCAAGGGGTTTGACAAAAGTGGGGCACTAACCATTCAGGAAGGACAGCCAGTGGCATACACACACCCCCATCATTGGTGGCTCATAAGTAATGGAACAAACCAACATCATTTCAAACTTAAGAATCGCCTTTAATACCTGGATGAAAATTCTTTGCGGTCAATGACTGCCTGAAGTCTGGAACCCATGGACATGAGCAAATGCTGAGTTTCCTCCCTCCAGATGCTTTGCCAGGCCTTTACTGCAGCTGCCTTCAGCTGCTGCTTGTTTGTGGGTCTTTCTGCCTTCAGTCTTGTCTTCAGTAAGTGAAAAGCATGCTCTATTGGGTTGAGATCAGGTGACTGACTTGGCCATTGAAGAACATCCCACTTCTTTGCAGTGAGAAACTCTTGGGTAGCTTGTACTGTATGTTTTGGGTCATTCTCCATCTGCAATATGAAGCGGCGTCCTCTTAGTTTGGCAGCATTCGGCTGAATCTGAACAGAAAGTATAGCCCTATACACCTCAGAATTCATCCTGCTGCTTTTATCAGCAGTAAGGCCATCAATAAACACCAGCAACCAGTTCCATTGGCAGCCATACATGCCCATGCCATAACACTGCCTCCACCATGTTTGACAAATGATGTGGTATGCTTTGGATCATGAGCTGTTCCTTTCCTTCTCCATACTGTTCCTTTCCTTCTCCATACTTTTCTCTTCCCATCATTCTGGTACAAGTTAATCTTGGTTTCATCAGTCGAAAGAATCTTATTCCAGAACTGGGCAGGCTTTCTTAGGTGTTTGCTGGCAAAGGCTAATCTGGCCTTTTGGTTCTTGAGTGTTACCAGTGGTTTGCACCTTGTTGTGAGGCCTCTGTAGTTATGTTCATAAAGCCGTCTCTTGACTGTAGATGTTGACAGTGACATGCCTACCTCCGCAAGAGCATTCTTGACCTGGCTAGATGTTGTGAAAGGGTTCCTCTTCACCATGAGCAGAATTCTGTAGTCATCCATGTTAGTTGTCTTCCGTGGTATTCCAGGCTTTTTGCTGTTGCTGAGCATGCCAGTTAATTCCTTCTTTTTCAGGATGTTCCAAACTGTAGTACTGGCCACTCACACTGTTTTTGCTATCTCTCTGATGGGTTTATTTTGTTTCTTCAGCCTAATGATGGCCTCCTTCACTCGCGTGGACACCTCTTTGGACCTCATGTTGGGAGTTCCAGGGAACAGCTACCAAATGCAAATGTAACACTCAGAACCACCTCCAGGCCTTTTATCTGCTTGATTGGTCATGGGGTACCCAGGAAACAGGCCACACCTGGCCATGCAACTGCTTGTCAGCCATTCGTTCCATTACTTATGAGCCACCAACAATGGGTGTGTGTATATGCCACTGGCTGTCCTTCCTGAATGGTTAGTGACCCACTTTTGTCAAACCCCTTGAATTACAGCTGAAAGTCCTGACTTCCCTCCCATCTGGGTGTGTTTCCTTTCAACTTCAATGTGGTGGTGTACAGAGGCCAACTGCCAAAACAGTTATCCTTGTTCCAATATTTCTGGCCCTGACTGTAAATAAATTTGTCCTTAGGGCTCTGTGAGAAACTTTATCTTGTTAATCTTTGCCACAAGCTTGAAATATCCTTGAGCAACATTTCTCAAACAAAATGGTAGCTGCCATTCTGAACATGCAATCCTGCTCAGGGGTTGTCATCTTGTGCGAACCCAGTGAGCATGGGTTAAGCCTCGCATAACTGACGCTCCCTGGGGTCACAAGACACAAAAACCCACTGGATATGTGATCTAGCACCTGCAGGCTTTGCAGCTTATCATGGGTTAAATAACCCATGATGAACCATGGCGTGTCATCCGAACCCAGTCAAACCCTGGGTTAGCATTATGTGTCAACTAGGCCACTGTGTATATTTCTGGTCACTGCACCTCAAAAAGGATATTGTAGAAGTGGAAAAGGTACAGAAAAAGACAACCAAAATGATCAGGGGGCTGGAGCAACTCCCTACAAGGAAAGGTTAAAGTGGCTTTTTATTTTAGAAAAACAGTAAGGGGGGAAATGATGATTTTTGTTTGTAAAATTATGCATGGTGTGGAGAAAGTGGAGAGAAGTTTTCTCCCTCGCTCAAAATGTTAGAACCCAGGTGATCCAATGAAAGGAAGCACTTCACACAGTGCAGAGCTAAACTATGGAACTCCCTGCCACTAGATTTGTGGACAGCCACCAACCTAGATGGCTTTAGAAGGGGATTAGACAAAATTGTGGAGGATAAGTCTGTCAGCAGCTACTACTCATTCTGATGGCTAAATGCTGCCTCCAGGATCAGGGGAAGCATATCTTTGAACATCAATTGCTGGAGAACAACAGCAAGAGAGGGCTGTTTCCCTCCCGTCATGCTTGTGGGTTTTCCAGAGGCAAAAAGGCACAGTCTGGCCACTGTGGCAAAAAGTGCTGGACTAGGCAGTCCTTCGATCTGATCCCGCAAGGCTCTTCTGTTCTTTTCATGCTGACTGCTTCTGAAAATTGGAATCCGCCACATCAATCCCTGTTTTCTACTGCCGTCCAGTAGCACATACACATATTTATGACACCTCACTGAGACTTGTCCTGCTTGAATTCTGAGCTGTTCACTGGATACCATCTATCAATAACTGCCAGATGGATCACTGCTATTTGCTGCTCTGATCACACGTGAGCTTCGTTTTGTCCTTGGCATATGGCTCAAATCAGATGAGGGGAGAGGATAGGATACACCATCGTTCTGCTGAAAGCTCTGTTTTGACTCTCTGCCTCATAAAATCTTGCAAGGTCAGAGTCTACCCTGGCTGATGCATATAGACCAGTAATTATGAACTACTGTTGTTAATTATTTCCCCGTTGGAAGAGTGTGAATGCTGAATGCTGAATGAATCCAGGGCAGTGTAGTGGTCAGAGTGTTGGACTGGGACTCGGGAAATCCAGGTTCTAGTCCCCACTAAGCCACAAAGCTCACTGGGTGACTTTGGGCCAGTCACTGACTCTCAGCCTAACCTACCTCACAGGGTTGTTGTGAGGATAATATGAAGAGGAGGAGGACTATGTGAGTCACCTTGGGCTCCTTGTGAGAGGAAAAAGGGCAGGATAGAAATGTAGTAATATATAAATCAAATCCTCAATGAGTAGAGCAGGAGTAGGTAATGCGGCATCCGTGGGAACCAGTGCCTCCTTGGACACTTTCTTGGCACCTGCTAAGGTGCCCTGCCCTTCCTATTTATTTATTTTTTACTGGCAGCTGGGATTGCTTCAAAGCAAAGTGAGGGCTTCTAGCTGCTCCCATATTATTTTCCCACCAGTGCCTCTGGGCCACACATGGGGCTCAGAGACATTCTTAGGAAATTAAGATGACAGCTGGCTGCTAGTGCATGCTTTCATCTGCAGCACATCCATTTTGTGGTGGTGCCCAGGACAGTTTCTCAAACTGCCAAATGTGCCCACGGGCCCAAAAAGGTTCCCTACCCTTGGAATAGAGCATGAATGCTGGGTGTGAAGGAATGAGCCAAACATAATCACATACAATCTTAGTGCACAGAAAGTCGAAATGCCGCAGACCTAAATCTATCACTTACAGCTGCATATGTATATGTCTTTATTTGTATACATGCATTTATGTTTTGATTTATAGCCCATCTTTCAACTCAAATTATTACTGCTACTAACTTTCTCCTCCTTATTTCTCCCCAAAACCTCATTTGATCAACAGCATATTTCTTGTAACATTTTAAGTCCAAAGACCTGGCATTGTTTGGCATTAGAATGTAGCTGCTGCAACTCTTCTGTGTAAAGACAAGAGTATCTTTTTTTTTTGTCGAGAATGGTGCAACACAGAATGCTGCAATGGAAGCTGCCACACTCACCAGATTTATTAGGAACTCCCATTGCAATGAACTCTTTGAGACTTGCATACATCCAGAACAACATGTTCTAAATCAGACTGTAAGATTCTTGAAATAGCAAAGCTGTTCTCTCCCAATCTGGGCACCTACATCAGTCTGTGATATTAAAGTATAGCAACCTGTTTACAGATAATGCTGTCCCCTTCTGGAACATCCGAAAATTGTTTTATGTCACTTTCTAACAATTGTGATTCGTATAGCTCTAATTTTGGCTCGATGGAGGTGGAGGAGCTATTTTCACAATATGTAATGTCTTTATATTTAACTTGCCATTAAAATATAGTGGTGATTAAGATACACAGCTCCAATTTTTGGTCTGTCAGTCCAGTCCTACCAACTGGGCTGGCTCCTTCCTCCCAATCCCTTTCTCTTTAGTGCCGGTCTTTTAGATTCTAAGCCTGAGGGAAGGGACTGTCTTATTATTAATCTTTGTAAGCCTTTCTGGGAGCCTTTTTTGGCTGAAGAGTGGGGTAAAAATGTTATATATAAATAAGGGAGCAATCTTATAGCCGCTAGTCAGTGGCTAGACGGCCATAGGATATCTGGTTTTCCAGGAACCATCGGCTCCTGGAGAACCGACCTTCCCCCCCTTCTGCACTGCCTTTCAGGCAGCACAGAACAGCCCCGTGCTCCATGCTTGTAAGTGGAGTGCAGAGCGGCCAAAATGGGGTGTTCCAGGGGCTGTTCCAGGGCGGGAAGGGCAGAAATGCTGATACGACACATCCTATGTGTCATCCGGCAGCCTCCTCCCCCATTCCACCCTCCACCGGTTAGACAGGCGAAATCGGCTGTCTAACCACAAATGCAGGGCAGGGGAAGGGAAGGGCGGAGGGAATAATTCTCTCCATGGTTCTCCTGCCCTGCATCAGATAGGCAGTTGCCTCTGAATCCAGAGGCAGTGGCCGCCTATCTGCATAGGATTGCGCCCTAAATAACGTATACTGAGGAGGTGGGACTGAACAGCTTCTGGCACTGCAAGCTGACCAGGTATGCTGTGCTAGTGCTGTGTAGTGGATTGGTGATAATGTGGCTGCAACAGCCACCATCACTTGGTGCAGCACAGGAGTGGCTTGGAAAGTTTGTGTATTTTTGTTATTATGCTAGTGTTTTAAATTGTCTTTTATATGGATATAAGAGATTATTGTGTGTGTTATGTTTTGTTGTGAATTGCTTTGTGCATAAAGGGGGTTGGGCTCGATGGTCTTATAGGTCCCTTCCAACCCTACTATTCTATGATTCTATGATAATGTATACAGAAACCTGGCGGTATGCAAATAACGTGATTGTATCCAGTAATAAAGTATCCAGTGACAAAAATTCTTCATGGAGTCTTATTCCAAATTCAGCTCTTCAGCCATCCTGTCTTAAAACATAAGAACCACGCTGGTTCAAACCAAGATCCATCTAGTCCAGCATTCTGTTCAACCAGCTGCTCACAGAAAACACACAAGCAGGACATGAGTGCAACGGCACCCTCCGGCCCATGTTCCCCAGCCACTGGTGCAGATAGGCATACTGCCCTGGTACTGAAGGTAGCATATAGCCATCAGGACTAGCTGCCGCTGACAGCCTTCTCCCCCATAAATTTGTCCGGTCCCCTTCTAACAGCATCCAAAGGTGGCCATCGCTCCATCTTGCGGAACTGAACTCATAGATCCCTTAGGCGCCGCGCGAAGGAGTACTTCCCTTTAATATGTCCCGAGTCTTGGGTGCCTCGCCCGACGATTGGGTCATTTCTCTGTCTCCGCCCCGAAACGGAACTTCACCCCACTTGCGATTGGCCCGCTCGAATCGCGGGAGCGCCGCCCCCCGCCTCCGTCTCCGCCTCCGGAGCCCGGGGCCGCCGCCCGTCCCTCCGGATCCGGCTTCGCCCGGGGCGCGCTTCTTCCATCGCGCGCTGCAGGCCAAGCGTGCTTTGCGCCGTCTCCGCCTCGCGGTGACGTCGCCGCCTGTGATTGGCGAGCGCTTCCGGCAGGGTTTCCGGCACCGTATAGCAGGGACGGCCGGCGCTGGGCTTCCAGGCTGCCGCTGTCTGAGCCGGCAAGATGAAGCGCGGCCCCGCGAAGCCGGGCGGGCAGCCCCGCGCCAGCGGCTGCGGCCTCGCAGAGCCCGGCTGCGGCCTGAAGAACGGCTACGTACGAGGCTCCTCCGGCGCCGAGCCCCGCAGCCAGGTGAGGCGGTCGTCGGAGCGCCTGGGTCGGGGCGCGCCCCGCCGCCGCCGCGCCCCGCCGCGCCCCGGAGCTTTTCCCTCTCGGAGCGGCCTGGTTGGCCCCTGCTGCCGGTGCCCAGCCCCAGGGCGTGGCGCCTGGGTCGGGTCTCCGGCATCCATGCGGCCGCGGCGAAGGCAGGAGGGTGGCCTGGAGCGGCGAGGCTTCCTCGGAGGCGCCTTTCTGCCCGCGTGCCTTCCTTTCCCGGTGTAGCTACTTGGCTTCGGCGCCGGCGCTCGGCTCCGCGCCTCCTCTCTCCGGCGCCGGGAGGGAAGGGGAATAGAAAAGCCCTTCGCTTCCTCTTCCTTCCCTCGTTTCCTCAAAAGTAGGGGCTGGCGGGCGGCCTTCCCGCCTCTGTTTCTGCGGCTGAGGAGCCCAAGGTGGGGTATCCAGGGACGTCTCCAGATATCGCTAGGAACGCGCGCACGCCCTGAAGAACTCTCCGGGTTCAGCCCTGCCCTTTTGCAAGCCTCCCTGTTCTTCACCATTCAGCAAGGAAGTGGTAGGGGGAAAGGAGAGTTTCAGTCCCGGCCCCGTTGGGCCGCCTTCCTTGCGGTTTTCCCGGGCCACTAGTTATCCCTGGGGCTGCAGGCTCGAAAAGGAACCTTAATTTATTTATTTATTATTGCATTTATATCCCGCCTTTTTTCCTCTTGCAAGGCACCCAAGGCGGCTTACAGTATCCTCCTCCTCTCCATTTTATCCTCACAACAACAACCCCGTGAGGTGGGTTGGGCTGAGAGTGTGTGACTGGCCCAAAGTGAACCCGGATCTCCCAGCTCCCAGTCCAACTAGAACCCAACTAGAACCCGGATCTCCCAGCTCCCAGTCCAACACTCTTGCCACTACACCACACTGCCTCTCTTAATTTAACCTTAATTCCTCCCACTCTCTTTCACCACGCTATTTATTCAGTCATTTTATAGACATCATGACTTATATCTGAAAAGAGACCTCGAAACCGGTTTACGATGTAACGGGTTAAAGTACAGAATGTCCACAGTTAAAATATTTCAAACCGGAATACAAAAGCTGTCAGCTAAAACCCCCGATTAGTTTGGGTTTTTAAACAGTTCCCAAGGTTCTCAAGGCTTTTAAACAGTTCTCCACCATTGAAAACATTCAACATTGGAGAACTAAGACGCAATGCACTGGGCAGCACGATCAGTCAGGAAAGGCCTGGATGAAGAGACAGGTCTTTAGTATCTAAAACATGCCACAATTGGTGCCTCCCCCATACCAAGCGGGAGGGCATTCCACAAAGTGGGTGCCACCACAGAGAAGGTCTGTTTCTGAGTTGCTGCCAGATGACAATCTGTACATTATAACTCATTTCTATATGTGGTTAAACTAAAAGGGGCCTAAGGCGCAGGTCCACCTTCCCCTACATCAATATGTTTTGTTATCTAAGCCACATATTCAGAACAAGGATAATCTGGAGGAAGATGGAGGGGTTGCTGTTGTCCTCAGGTGTGGGGTAGTGATGAGATACACTAGACTTGAGAAGTCACAGAGTTAAGGTCAGATGGTAATCTACCACTATGCCTAGATATTATTATTTGATATATCCTATATTCTTTGCATTATCTTAATCCTAAAACTTTGATTCTTTCCATAATTTAGTCGGGGTGATATGTGTCAGAGGTTGCAACCCTCAGCGTGCGTGTGCGCGCGCACGCTGAAACAGCAAAATCTTACATTTCTAGAGAAGACTACAATTTTAACCATTTACAACAGATGTGAAACCAATTATAGTTTAACTGGGTGCATAACATATTTCTGGAAATGCTGCTTAACTTTAAGCAGTTTTCAATAATTGTATTGCTTACACTATCTTAAGATTTTCTGGCTGTTAATGACAACTATGTAGATTGAGATTTAGTGTATCTTGTTGCTTATAAGCTGTCCCTCCCCCCCCCCCAATAGCCTGAACCTATTCATGTGTAGTTAGAAATAAGTCTTATTCTAATGGTCTGCAGTTCTATGGTTACTTGTGATGCTCTATTAGTTTATTGTGTTGTGATGTGCTCTGTTTAAGTCAAATCCATACTTAACAGGATATATTTTAAATAGCCTTGTGTCTACCATGGTGGTTCTTGGCAGTGTTTATTGGGTAGGTGTGGAGTCATTCCAGGAATTTTCAAATACATGTGTGGTTGGCTTTCCTGAAGGCTCTTATTCACTAGAAAGTGGAGCTCTGAGTAGCTGTCCCTTTTAGCAAGTTGCAGTCGGAAGATGCTTTCAATCTCCACCCGTGTGTTTAAATGCACAGATAGTGGAGGGAGCGGTACCAGCTCGGAGGCTTCATCTGAGGCCTTCTCTTCTAGTAGGCTGCATGTGAAGGATGCAGGTACTCAGAGCTACCTGATTATTCAGTCATAACCTCACAGTTCTAGCTTCAATTGAAGGACAGGGTCTATTGATTGTGGATCCTCTAACATAGTGCTTTGAATAAAGACTTGTTCAGAGGTAATTCAGGCTCGAGTCTTATGTGCATTTCCTGGGAGTAAGCTTCTTTGAACAAATTGGGATTTGCTTCTGAGTAAATATGCATAAGATTGCTTTGTTAGTATGATAAAGGAGCTTATGACATTCACTGTGCATGCAGCTTCAGGGATCCCTTTTGGGTTACTAGTACAGAGATTTCACACACAAAAACATCTGTCGAGTAATGAAAGCAAAGCAACTGTTTTTATAGAGATAGTGGTTCTTGTGACTGGACCATGATTTCTCAAACGAAATATCAGATTTTGTAGATGCTGTAGGGTTGGGACATGGGGCTTATCTGACTTTTTTTTAGCTTTCTAGACTGTTAGCTTTGCTATTCTAAATCCCTGTATTGCTGCTAGGTTTTATTCTCGTTTTATTCTGGTTGTATTGCTTTACTGTGGTTTTAATGTTTTACATATTTTATATTGTTTTATTGTGTGCTCTTTGGTTTTAATTTTTGTGAACCACCCAGAGAGCTTCGGCTATTGGGTGGTATAGAAATGAAATAAAGTGAAGAATGACCTTGTGTAAGTAGTACCATAGTTCTTTTATTGCATTGTGGTTTCAGCTGATGTATGTAAATACTTGCAGGTTGTTTTACAAGAAGTGTCAAGTTTCTTAAGTTAAAAGAAAACTTAAGTATTCGTGGTGTTAACTGCACCGAAGAATCCAAGATGTACTAAAAAAGCCCCAAATGAAGATAGCTGAATGGTGAAAAGAAGATCCATGTTGTAACAGAATATGAAAACGTTGCTACAGTTCAGAGGCAGGACCAGGGGTTCGCAGGTTTTGTCTGGCTTTGATAGTCAATCATTATTTTCACTAGCCACCTGTGCAGTGCAATCCCACTATGATATTGTAACAATGCTATATAGATTTTCAAAACTGATACAAGCAAGTTCCAATAGACTGAATTCATAACCTGGGATTTATCTATGTTTAATGAATACATTAAATCCTTTTTTAAACATTTAATCTTTAACTTTTGACCTATTCCTCCTTTTAATTTAAATCTAATCTGCAAATATATAATTTTTGTTAAAAAAATTCACATATAAAATATTTACACTTTCTCATACAATATGTCGGGAAAGTATGGAGTTTGGAAAGGAAGGGCCCAGCCTCATTCCCTGTCAGAACATTTTAATTTAAAAAAAATGAAGGAATTACAAGTTTTTCAGTAAGCAGGAATTGTGTGCACTGTGAAGACCAACAACTTTTGTGGCTTGTATTTTTATTGGCTACAGAGTTGGTCTGTGTAGCCACAATCTGCCCTGGGTTCTGGGAAAGCTATACTCTGGGCTTATTTTTTTTTAATTAGGATTCATGATGAAGCCAGGTTTTGGCATGTAAAATCCTTTGTTTACGGCTCCCGGAATGGTACAAAAGACAACAACTGGATAAGGTTTCTCTTAAAAAGGAAAAGGGGAAATCTGTGTTCAAATTGCAATATTTCCTAGTTCCTACAAATTGCTCCTCACCACTTTCTTCTGGAATTCTGTGCACACTTAAATGAACTTGGTGGGACTTACTTCTGAGAAAGTATACATGGGACCAGGCTGTAAAACATAGTAACAAAAGTTTTTCTGACAGCTGTAATACAACTTTTGAATTTCTAATAACAAGCTACATGATCTTACAAAGAACTGCTACTGTTTCAAAATGCTTGCTCTGTTCCAGGAGAGGAAGACACCATGTCATTATTGGCAATTTATTGTATTGAAGTGTTTCTTAACTGCCTTCATCCAGTTGATTCCAGGGTGGTGTTCATAAGTGTGAATCTTAGAATTGCATTTGTGGATTCCTAGATATGATTCATGTCTCTGAGCTTTGTGTACCTTTGCAGGTTATGTTGTACTACATACATTATCATATGGGACTGTACTTAATTTATCCTACTCCTTGTTTGAGGTGTAGCAACATAGTGAAATGTTATCCCAGCTAGCTCCCTCAACTTCCCCTCTTTGATCAGTTACTTTTTCTTCAAATTCTCTGTCCTAAACGTGTTTGTTTTGGGTGTTAGTCACATCGGTTTCAGTTAGACTTACTTAAGAGATGAGTGTGCTGTGGATCATGGCATTAGTAATTCTTGTAGGATGTGTAGTGGTTGGATAGCAAATACTTCTCAAATATTGATGTGAACTTGGAAGCAGCATAGCTCTGAGAAGCCATAAAAGCTAGTATCTAAGATACTCTGTGGAACTTTGCTTCCATAGTGAGTTTACCCTTTCAATGTATACGGCAACCCCATTTATAGTGACTGTGTTCATGTTTGAGTGTTGAGAATTTGCATTCAGGTTGTCAAGTGAAGCAAGAGGGAAAGAACCTCTAAGACAGGGGTGGGCAACTTGTGGCCCTCCAGGTAGTTTGACCTAAAACTCCCATCATGCCTTACCATTGAATGTGCTGGCTAGGTCTGATGGGAGTTGTAGGCTAAAACATCTGGAGGGCGACAAGTTGCCCACCACTGATTTAAGATGAACAACAAATGCCTAGCTACCTCCAGCTTTCTTTTGCAGGAGACTTCTTTTGGAGGAAGGTTTCTAATTTTCCCAGGGCCTCAGAATAATCATGTATCCCCCCCCCCATGTCTGCAAGTTTATCATCAACACAAGACATCTCACATTTAGAACTAAAGACTGTAGTATTCAAAGTGGCAACATAAAATTCCTCAAACATGAGTCAGTCAAATATTAACTTTACTAGGCTCGCTGCTCAGAGACTCAAAACCTACTGGGTAAAATCCAACATTTATTTATTACATTTCTAAACTGCCCCATAGCTGATGCTCTCTTAGTTGCTTACAAAGATTGCATACCATATTTTTAATGGTTTTTAAAGTTTAAAAAACCATTTACATAAAAACATGCAAGACAGTACATACAGAGACAACATATATCTAAAAAACAACTTTAAGCGATCAACCATAACCATAAGACAAATCCAGGATCTGATTAAAACTCATCATATGCTGCCAAATGCCTGAGAAAAGAGGAAGGTCTTAACCTGGCACCGAAAAGATAATGTTGGTGCCTGGTGGGTCTCGTTGGGAGATCATTCCATAATTGGGGAGCCACCACCAAGAAGGTTCTCGTTCTCTCTCTCTCTCTCTCTCTCTCTCTCTGCCTCCTTCTAAACTTCCCTCGGAGGAGGCACCTGGAGGAGAACCATAGATGCTGAGTGGAGTGTATGGGTAGGTTTGTTTTGGGAGAGGCACTCTGTCAGATATTGCGGTCCCAAGCCATATAAAGTTTTATAGATTAAAACCAGCGCCTTGAATCAGCCTCGGAAATGTATAGGCAGCCAGTGCAAGTGGGCCAGAGTTGGTCTTATATGTTCAGATCTTCTGCTCCCTGTTATCAATCTGGCCGCCACATTTTGCACGAGCTGCAGCTTCTGAACCCCATCCAGAACAGGTTGAGCACCCTCCATCTGGTCAGAAGAACTACCCACTAACAACATCTCAGTCTTGTCTGGATTGAGTTTCAGTTTATTAGCCATTATCCAGTCCATTGTTGCAGCCAGGCACCAGTCTAGCACATCCACAGCCTCACCTGATGAAGATGAAAAGGAGAAGCGGAGCTGCTTCTCATCAGCATACTGATGACAACGCACTCCAGATGACCACGCTCAATGGTTTTGTGTAGGTGGTAAATAGCATGTGGAAGCCCATACTGAAGAATCCATGGGGCCGAGCAATGTTTTCCAAGCACCACCTTCTGGAGCCATCCCTCCAAGTACGAGCGAAACCACTACAAAGCAGTACTTCCCATTTCCAACTCAGTCGTCCCAGAAGGATACTATGCTCGAATGGTATCGAAAGTCACCAAGGGATCAAGGAGAATCTACAGGGTCACACTCCTCCTGCTTTTCTCCAAATGTAGGTGATCATACAGGGCGACAAAGGCTGTTTCCATGCCAAAAGCTGGCCTGAACCCTGACTGAAGTGGATCCAGGTAATCGGTCTCATTCAAGAGCGTCTGGAGCTGGCTTGCAACCACCTGCTCAAGGACCTTGCCCATGAATGGAACATTTGCTACTGGCCTAAAATTATTAAGATTTCTGGGTCCAGGGAGGTTTTCTTCAGGAGTGGTCTCACCACCACCTCTTTCAGGTGGTCCAGGACCACTCCTTCTCGCCAAGAGGCATTAATCACCTCCCTGGCCCAGCTAGCTGTTCCTTCCCTGCTGGTAAGCCAAGAGGGGTAAGGATCTAATACAGAAGTGGTTACATGAACCTGTCCACAGACCTTGTCGATGTCCTTGAGCTGTACCAACTGAAACTCATCCTAGAAAACTGGACCAGGCTGTGCTTTGAATACCTCACCTGATTCACCTGCTGTAACACTGGAGTTTACATCCTGGTGGATGCAAGAGATCCTATCCTGGAAGTGCCTAGCAAATGTATTACAGCGGGTCTCAGATGGGGGCTACAGTGCCCTTAGGACTGGCACGTAATAGGCCCCGGATGACTCTGAAAAGCTCTGCTGGGTGGCAGATAGAGGATTCAATAGAGGCAGCAAATGTCGTTTCTTTGCCACCCTCACTGCCCCTGAATATACCTTACCATAGGCCCACACTAGTGTTCAGTTGCATCCACTAGGAGTTCTTCTCCATCTGCATTCAAGCTATGTCCTATTTTGTTTCATCATTGGGGTATACCATAGAGCAGTATGAGCTCTACATCAGAGAGGGTGCTCAGGAGCAATTGTGTCACCTTACCTGGACCATTTCTGCATCCCACAGATCAACCAGGGTTTTGACAGGAGAGCCAGCCATATCAGCCAGAAACCTTCCCAGAGCCCTCTGGAAACCATCCAAATCCATTAGCCTCTAGGGGTGGACCATCTTAATAGGAACTGATGCAAAGTCCCCTACCTTCAGACCACCATCTCCATGTCTACTTGAGAAAACCAAGTCTAGAGTATACCCTGCTACTTAGAGTAGACCCATTGAAATGAATGTGACTTCAGTCCCATTCAATTTAGTGGGTCTACTCTAAGCAGAGCTTGCATTAAATTTTAACCACTGAGCTGGATTTTTGCGAAGAAAATATCTTGTTTTATTTGAGAGACAAGGCCTTAACTATGACGTTTGGTAAGAGATTTGAAGGGTTGTAATGTAGATACAGCCCCCCATGTCCTTTTAGTCCAACCCTTCCCATAAAAGACAAGCTGTTACAGAGTGGACTGACATGACTGTTTGACTAACCCAAACCAGATCAGATCCATGGGTAGCAAGCCCAAGAATGCACATCTGTGATCTATAGCACTGAACAGGGCTACAAAGCAAGTATCTTGGCAATGTGAAGTATATATTTGATTTGTTTTGATGTGTGAATACTGCATTGTTAGCCAGTGTCATCATTTTCTTTTAAATGGAGTGGTGGGATATAAGCGCGAGTTTGTGCTCATGTTATGGAATACTTGTTTTGACCTGGTGCTGGTTTTGACATTAAAGCCTTAAATGGTTTGGGATCAAATTACTTGAAGGACTGCCTATAGCTTTGATTCTTCATTGAAACTTATCAAGTTGATTGCAAAATAAGCTGGTTTGCATTATTTCAAGGTGGATTCAGGAAGCAGTGACTTGTGAAAAAATTTGGGTATTGCATTTTTTTCAAGAATTTCTGAGCTCATGGCTAAACGTTCCTCAGAGATGCTATTGTAGACTACAAAAGGGGAAACAAAACATTGAGAGGCAATGAGTTGTGCAGACAAATCTGAGGAAACTATCAGTACTGCCATTTAGCATTAATTTAGTTATATGTTGATTTGGTGGATGAGACCTTCAGGAACCTATTAGCAGTGTCCCACTCCCAGGGTGACAGCTCCTCTGCTGTCATGGAGAATGTGGGCATCATTCTGAGGAAGAAGGAAATGATCCTTTAGAAGGGACCCATTCGTCAAAAGACAAACAAATATTCTCTCTCGCTGGGGATGTGCCTCTGCGGGGAGGAGGGCTTGTGGTAGTGAGAGATTTAATCATTAGACACATAGACAGCTGGGTTTGTGATGAGCATGTAGACCGCATGGTAAATTGCCTGCCTGGTGCGAAGGTTGCAGATATCACGCACCATCTAAATAGCCTAGTAGATAGTGCCTGGGTGGAGTCAGAGATCATGGTCCATGTTGGTACCAGTGATGTGAGGAAATGAAGTCGTGAGGTCCTGGAAGCCAAATTTAGGTTGCTAGGTAGGAGGTTGAAATCCAGGACCAACAAGGTGGCTTTCTTGGAAATGCTACCTGTTCAATGCACAGGGCCGGTTAGACAGGCAAAGCTGAGGAGTCTCAATGTGTGGATGAGATGGTGGGGCAGGGAGGATGGGTTCAGATTTGTTAGGCACTGGGGAACATTTTGGGACAAGCTAGGCCTGTACAAGAGGGATGGACTCTACTTGAACCAAAATGGAACCAGACTGCTGGCGCTAAACAAAAAAGGTGGCAGAGCAGCTTTTAAACTAAATCCTGGCGGAAAGCCTACAAGAGCTGCAAAGCATCTGGGTCAAGTTAAATTGTCCCAAAGGGATGAAGATGAAAATGTTTTTGATTGCCCAAGTGTAGAAGGGGAGGAAATAGTCCATGAGTATATAGTAGAACATGATATCCAATCCAAGAGGCCTAAGTGCCATGGCAAAAGATGCACATGCCAGAGGCATCTGATGGTCATCTCTGGATATAAACTTTACAGGAAGGACAGGGATGGGCATATTGGGGAAGGTGTTGCTCTGTATGTCAAAGAAGGCATAGTGTTGAGCAGACTAGAACACCTAAAATGTGTAGACTCTTCCACAGAAGCGCTATGAGTGACAATACCGAGCTCCAAAACTAATTTACCTCTGAACGCCTCTGAAATGGGTTGCCGTTGAGGGTCTGTTAAGCCCCAGCATTGCAGGCTTTTAGGAAGGCTCTGAAAACCTACTTGTTTACTCTGGCCTTCTGCTGATTGTGGTGTTTATTGTTGTATTTTAGCTGGTTGTTTTTACGAAATTGTACAAGTCTATTTTATTGTTGTAAGCTGCCTTCAGAGGGCTCCTGCCCTGAAAGGTGGCCTAGAAATACTTTAAATAAAAATAAATGTAAGACTCTAAATATAGATCATCTTCGTTTGTTCACCTGTTATGGCTCTGTGGTCAGAGGTTCTACATCGCCCCGAAGAGGATTCTCGGCTTGATGAGGCAGCAGTCGCTCTAGAGAGAACGCTTGGCACCCCTCATGTGTTCTCTGGGTCCAAGGATTCATTTGTCCCCTCGACCTCCAAGGATGAGTCTCCCAAAGTTTCTCATGTACTGCAGCCACATAGGAGCTTGCAACTATAAAAATGAGCATAGCCCCTTTAAGATTTGCAGTCAGTATGAAGCAGGGATGGAGATTCTGAAGGACCTCAGCTGACCAGCCTAATTAGGCCCTCAGTTGCTGACAGTCCCTTGCTGGGACAACTACTCCAACAAAGCAGCTCTTGCAGAGCACTGTTTGATGTTATGTTAGTGTTCTGCTTTGCCATGACCTTGTTCTATCAAATATGACTTGGCCTACTGGACATTATTCTTGTCTCACGCAATGTGGCATTTCTGTGAGCTCCCAAGTGACCAGCCACTTCCCCTAGGTCCCAGTGCAGCCAGAACACCTGCCATCCTTTCAGGGCCCTGAGCTACATTAGCACACCATTATTATTTAATGTTCTGACCATGTAGTAACAACACCATAGTGCTTAATCTTCAGATCTCCTGTTCCAGAGATTGAAAGCGCTTCTGTCAACACCACCAGAGCCTGCCAGGGAGTCTAGTGGGTATGCTGCAGCAGCAGCAACACCATACTCCGCTCTTCAGTTTGGAGACTCTTGGTATGGCTAACAAAAGCAAGCCAGTTAAAACATTAAAATTTCACAGTAAGACAATAGAGCAGCAAGATACAGTAGTAATAGAAATAGTTGGTGTCACACACCAGGTAAAATTACTCATCTAAACCCCATGACAAATAAAATGGGCTTCACTCTGGGGAAGAACATTCTAGAAACACATTCTTCTCCATTGGGGCACTCCATCTTGAGTCACCACCTGCCTCACCTTTAAAGGCAGGAGGACCTGAAGATGGACTTGACATCAAGGCGAATTCATATAGGAGAAAGTAGTCCTTATGGTCCCATGCTGTTTAGGGCTTCAGAGGTCAAGATGAGCACTTTGCTCTCGGAAACTGTGCTCTGAAACCACTCTTTCTGGTTCCCACACAAAATCCATTTGTAACTTGTAGGTAGAGTAGCCTGCTGCCAAAGTGTAATGATTTTATTCAGATAATCACAGTTGTGTTGCCATCACTCCAAGGTGCACCCCCCCCCCAACCAGGCTAATGCTTTATTGAGAATCTTGTTAGCACCATCTGGGCTAGTGGTGGTCCACCAGTGTTGTCCAGTCATGTCTGAGTATTGCATACCAGGTCAGTGGCCACGCCCATGATCTGCTGCAGCTTTTAACAGGCAACTTGACATGAACTACTGACATAAGCAAGAATATATTGCAGGGGGAAGGACGCCAACAAAACCATTCAGGTGCTGTACATCCATCTGTTTCAAGGATCTGGGAACCCAGTGCAAAGTCTTTGGAGGGCTACAACTTGCTTATCCGTTTCCAGTTTTAGAAAAATATCTGTGATTCTGTATTTGCTTAATTTGACACAACCTTCTTAGTATTTCCTTTGAGAGAATCCCAGTTGGGGGTTGCAGCTGTTGTAGAGAACGGAGAATGACTGTGGTAGGTAGTGAAGTGGCAGGGTTGCCAGGTGGCTTTGGGAAGGCTGCAGAAATCAAGACATGCTACCAGTTGTGTGCCTTGCGGCTATAGGAAGAACTTGATATGAAGCTTGTGGGAAATTGACTACCCCCACATTGCTTTTCTTTCTAATATTTTTCTTTTCCCCTAGATTCATCATATTGCCCACAATGGAAGTTTATATACAAGACCATTCAATGAAGCTTTTGAGGAAACACCAATGCTGGTTGCTGTATTGACGTACGTAGGCTATGGTGTCCTCACTCTTTTTGGATATCTTCGAGACTTTCTGCGGCACTGGAAAATTGAGAAATGTCATAATGCAACAGACACAGAAAAACAAAAGGTACTTTCTTGTAGTTAGCTTTGCTTCAGAGACAAGTTTATTTATTTGTTACATTTCTGTACCACCTAATAGCCAAAGCTCTCTTCAGCAAAAAGTTGAACTTATTTATTATTTGATTTATACCCTGCCTTTCTACTAAAAATGGCACTCAGGATGGCTTGAGTGCTATTATATTTGCAGTAATAGGGATGCAAATCTATTAAGGGAGCAATCCAATGGCCACTAGACACTGTCTAGAGGGCCATAGGGTATGCTCATTTCCAGGAACCGAACTTGAAGCCCACGCTCTGAGGTCAGTTCCTGGAAAATTGACTTCCCCCCTCATCCGCGCTGCCTCGGAGGCAGCGCAGAGAAGCCCCATCCTCTGCACTTGGAAGAGAAGCGTGGAGCGACTGAAAGGGGGCATTCTGGGGTGGGGAGAGTGGAGCTGCGTGTATGACACATTCAGTGTTTCATACGGGATCTTCCTCTCCCGGTCGGCCCCCCTGCCACTAGACAGCCTGTATCCCCCCGTGCCTCTCCTGCCTTGCTTTGGATAGGTGGCTGCCTCTGCGTTTGGAGGCAGCTGCCTATCTTGATAGGATTGCGTCCTTAAATGGCTAATAGCTTTTTTTTCTGAGCATATTTTTGATTTGACATTGACCCAGCTCACATGTAGTGTGAGCCGCTTCCACTTTGCATAAACAACCTCCAGTGGGCCTGATCAGAGGTTGTGAGCATGACGTATGAACCCAGACTGCTGGGTTGTTTAGGGGCTAAGCAACCTAGCAGTTAACCCAAGATTTGTTAATTTACCATTTGCAGCCATTACATGCAAACCAGTTCTTAGTCTGCATTCAGACATAATGACAAAACATGGCTTGTGTTCCAGTTCACCAGTTAAACCATGGCTTGTGAGACTTCCCTCTTCCTTCCCTGATATCATCTGGTACTATTCTAAACCAAAGCATTGCCACATGAGCTACAAGCTAAGCACTGGCCAGCAGCTGAAGTGGGGTGGGGATGCTGAACACTGGCCTCTTCAGGCCGCTCTCAGCACAGCTGAAAACAAAGAGCATTCCAGTGCAGAGTTCCCCTCCCCTTTTGCCGTTGCCTAAGAAATCTCTTGTGCTTCTTCTTTCTCTCTCTCTCTTCCCCCCTCCCCAGTTGCCAGAATTAATTAACTGTATCGCTGGTGATCCACTAACACCAATTCCATAAGCTGTTTTAATATATTTGGCAAGTAGCTGCAGAATAAATAGGTTGGAGCAAGGATTTAAATCTTATACATTCACTGCAAATAAACAGTTAAGATTAACAAGCAAGCCAACTTCCTACCCAAGCCCTCTTATTTAAAAGCTATTGTTTTTTTTTGAAAGTGCAATAATTCATCCTTCTCAAATCACCTATCTAATTATAGCTTAAACATTACCTCTTAGGTGAAGATTTTCAGTCCAGCGTCTTGTAGACCCCAACAGCATTCAGACCTTTGTGAGGTTTTTATTTCTGGGGTTCCTCCCACCATACGCGCACATGCATGCACGCACTATTGTTTCCATTGGTAGGTCTCTGCATAATTCCTGAAGCAGGTTCAAGCAGATCTCCCGTCCAAGCCCAAAATGTTCTCCACCCCAGAGAAATGTGCATTTTTAAACGTGCACATCCAAAATATGCACTTCCCTTTAGCCATGCATAGGCTAAAGCATGAAAATGTGGATTGGGGAGGGGGGGAGTGTGCACTTGCACAATTATGCAAGTGTGCAGTTGCTACCATGAATGCAAGTTCAGGAAATTGGGGACATTTTCCAAGAACTGCGCTCCTGTTCACGTTCAGGGTTGCAAACGGGGCATACATGATTTGTGAACAGGAATGAAGTTCTCATCATCTCTAATCCAAACTGTGTGCTGATTTTTGATTGTAATAAATGTATGTGATTATTTTACGCAATATAGCTATATATGCTGTTCCCTGCAACTGTGGGGAAAAGTAAGTTAGTAATGAAGTGAAATTTTGGCCTCTAATACGCTTTCATCTACCTTGCCACGCAGGTGAAACTTGCATGAACATGAACTTAAATGTTTTCTTCCAACATCAAGCAGATGCTTTCAACAAAAAGGACTTAGCCTGATAACTCTCCCTCAGCAGGCTGTAGGATGTTGTGAAAGTGCTGCTCCACAAGTGGGAAGGCACTTATGCCCCTGGTGGTGCTCCAGGAACCAGCAGTAGGGGAAGAAAATGGGCATTCTGGAGGTAAATCAGGGGAAGCCCTTGATCTGCAGGATCCAAGGTCCCTTCATTCCCATGTCATGCCTTGACACAGGAGAAAAATTGTGCTAGCATTGAAGCTGGCATAGTGATTTTCCCTCCTATTGGTTTCAGTGGGAGGGAAAACTCTTTAAAAGTGGAACAGGGTAGGTGAGAAAGAATTAATCCCCTCCACTACCACCTGGCTAGTACAAGCCAGCAGGGCTTAGCACATGGTGGTTCCTTTGCCATAGATTCTCTCTTACTCCCCCATAGTATTGCTCTTCCTGTTTTCAGTGATAATTTGAAAAAAAAAAAAACATTAGTTCTAGAGAGAGCATAGTTAAAACTATTCAAACCACAGGCATTGATTTCTCTTTAGTTTACTCCATTAAAAAATCCTGTACCCACTGTATATTCTAACCAAAAATTGTTTTTAACCTAATACTTTTACTTTAACCGCTCCTTAATTTCTGTCTCTGGTCTGATTTCGACATGCTGAACTTAAACTGGAGTGCTGTGGTATGCTGGTACCAGTGGAGGATTGATTTAGGCCCAGATAGTGAGACTTGATCATACACAGGACAGTCCTAGATTGGTCGGTTATACAGCCCGTGAATGGTCCCTTTTAGGTGCATCATCCACAGCATTCCCTTCCATTTGGATCTGCGTAGGAATGGTGGAGTAGGCATCTAAGGGATGGTTTCATGCCTTTGGTGTTCAAACATTGACCCTATGATCATCATTATGTCTTAAGTTTTCCATTAGAATCAATCTTTATTAGCAGGCCTGTTTTGCTTGCCCAAGTCACCAACCCCTTTGCACACTGCAGGTGATCCACCTTCAATTTAAATTGTACCGCACAGTTGGCACTTGTTGACAGGCTCCTCCCAGGCTAGTGGAGCTCTCCCTTGAACTGCACACATTTTTATCACTGACACCCATGGGTTGGTCTGTTGGATCCAAACATCCTTGGTTAGTTTGAGAGTCAGTGGACAGGTCTGTGCTTAACCCTTGCCCTTCCCAAATGTTGAAGTGTTCCTTAGGACTCCAACCTGTACAGGAATGGGAAGGTCAAGTATTATAAGCTTCTTAGAAATGTATTACCAACCAATGCTTGTGCTGTTGTAGCAGAATCTTAATTAAAGATTTTGGAAAACAATATGATCTTTGAGCTTGCCCTAAAAGGAATAGCCATGACTGTCTAGACTTTGGCATTTATTAATAAGCTAGTCATTGCATTATTAGTAGGACCTGCAAGCTTTCTTAGCGTGAAATGAACTACAAAAAACTAGCACTGAGGAGCAACAGCAGTATTGAGTCAAGTCTCTGGGGATTACCTTAAAATGGGTTGGAAAATATTCTCGGCCCAAGGGCCAAATTGCCCCAACCTGGGATGTCAGGGGCTGCGTGACAACAGTGGGTGGGACCACCCCCCCAAAGTAGGTAGAGCTGCTGCTGGCATGTGTCATTATACACACACGCGCGCGCACACACTTCCACTCTCAAAGGTGGCACATTCATTCTCAGTGGAGCATGCTATTAGTGAGGGAGTTCATCACATCAGTAGTGTGCAGGCCAAATATGCTGGGTCTATTAATGTAGTTCCCATAGCATGTCTCCACCATGTCTCCTTCACCCTGTTCTTCCAGTTCTAACAGCAGCTGTCCAGCCCCTCCTCCAGTTTACTCTCCTCCTCTTCCTTTTGGACCTATCTGTAAAGGCCAGCTCCACTGGTAGCACAAAAGTCATCAGCCAGGAGTATTTCTGTAGGCGCTCAGTCATCTGTTGGGGTATACGTATGGAGTTTGTTTAAGGGTAGCTGCTGGCAAAGGGATTGTAAGGAGGTGGCGTAGCCTGCTGTGCCTGCCTCCAAAATCTGATGTTCATATGCTTCTGTGACTGTGCCATTATTCCTGGGGTGGTCAAAGGCACATGACAGACCTCTGCATAATGGAAGACGGCCTCTGAGACAGAGGTGCAGATCATTAGTCTTGCAAGATAGTGGGTTGGGTCCATGGTATTGTAGTTCAGGGGTCCCCAACATTTTTGGACCCATGAGCATATTTGGGAATTTGAGAAACTGCTGTGGGCACCACCACAAAATTGAGGATGTGGCTGGTTACATAATGGCTGCTGTGGGGGCCTGGCTAGTCAAAAGTGAGCTAAAGAGGTGGTGTAGAGAGAAATAGTGAAGCTAGAGGCTGGGAAGGAGTGGAAACAGCAAGGCAAAGGAGTGGAGGGGAGAGAAAGAGCAAGGCTAGAGGCTCTAAAGAGAGAAAGAAGAAGGCTAGGGATGGGGAAGGGAGAGAAATAGCAATGATAGGGGTCTGGGGAGAGGGAGAGTGGTGAGGCAGGGCCAGAAAGTAACTGTCCTTTTCTGCTTGCCCACCAACCGCTGATCTTCAGCAGGTGCAGGAACAGGAAGGAGAACCTGTAGCCCTAATATTTTCAAGGTTGTTATTTAACATAATTCTTTGAAGGGGGCAGGGAGTGGAGAGCTTTATTGGTGCCGGTGAAGGTCTCTGCAGGAGAGATGGGGACTCCTGTGGTTGGTACCAGTGCTCTTAGTGTCATGTTGGTGTGCCTGGAGAGTCCTGGCATAGTAAGAAGAGCAGATGATGATGTAGAAGGCACAGTGAGATGAAGAGACATCCTGTTTCAGTGTTTTGCAGTATAGCTGGGCGTGCCAGCTCCTGTCCAGGGGCACAGTTGACAGCTTGTCATGGAATTACATGTTTTCCTTTCTGCCCAGAGGGCTTGTTTTGAGGAGTGACCTCCTTAAACTTTTGCTAAAGAAGATTCACGTTCTCCCTGCACTGAGCTGAGATTCTATTGTATTCTTCTCTGTCATCTCCTTAGAGATCCAGTTGTACACCATTTCATTGTAATATTGGTTTTGAAGGCTGTCTTGGATATATTTGCTGACCCAGAAGTCTATGAAAGCCCCTGACTCCATCCTGGTCTGTCCTTGAGAGTTCTGTATTTTAGCATCCAAGAACAAGTTGTTTGAGATGTCCTGGCAGGGGTTGTATAGCCAAATGTCTAAGGCACGGGTGCAGAACCTTAGGCATGGAAGTCAAATTTTGCCTCACAGGAGTCCCAGTCTGGTCCTCTGGTGTCCACAGAAGGCAATGCCTCCTTCCCCTGGCCCACCTCCTCTTCCACAACCACCTATTGTTTGGTGATTTCCCAGCAGTCCCCCTGTCCCCATTCTAAAAGGTTGAAATGCCTCTCCTAAGGCATAGCTACAGGCAGTAAGAGCTGAAGCTAAAATATGCTGGTATTTTTGGAATTTTGCCCCCCACTCCCCAGGGAATGCATCCCCAGAGAGTTTCTCTGAAACAGAGTTGCACCTTCTACTAAGTAGAAGTATTTGTTGTCATGGAAGAAGATAAAAGGCTAGTTGTGGGGTGAGGTGTTGACAGAAATCCACCAGACCACCAGGTGCTTATGCTACAGGCACATGTTTGCATGATTACAACCTAACTGTTGGGGTAGAGCTTGACCAGTCAGATGCATGTAGCATCTAGGAGGAGCATGCCTCCTGTCTGAATGCTCCATGCTTTACATGGAGTGTGAGCAATTACTGGGATGCGGGGAAGTTATGTGCATCTTCCCATCGTAGAGAGTACATTGAGGGGACTGAGGTGTGTGTATGTGCGCTTGTGTAGCAGTTGTTGCTGGTTTTTCTGGGCATACAATACATAGTGGGAGATTGTAAAGGTTCTGCATTAAATGTAAAAATGAAAGATGCTTTGAGCAATGCTTTATTGTAAACTCTGTTCCAGAAGTAAAGATCCCTGCTGTGACAACGTATTCCTTGAGATGAACTGCTCAGAGACCTTCAGCGGTTGGGTGGTATAGAAATGTAATAACTAATAAATAAAATTTCTTTCTTTCTTTTGGGACCTGGGTTAATAGTGAGGATGCCTGGCTTGGTGTCTCATTGTGAGGAGGTGGCTGTGGAAACTAAATTGTTGCTAGACAGACTAAAGAAGGAGGGAATGTGTTCTGAAACCACCAGTGAGAGGTGCTTAATTGCTAGAGATGTTTCATTATCCTCAAGTCCCTGTAGTCAGACAGTCTCCTTGGGCAGACTGTTGTCCTAAACCACAGTAATGCCAAACAAGAGCACAACCATGGCTTACAAGACAGTTTCCAACTTTGATTTCAGATCCTGGTTGGTTTGGTCTTCTGCAAACAAGGTTTAAGCTGACAAATGTTAGGCAGGGGTGGACAACTTGTGGCCGTCTAGATGTTTTGGCTTATAACTTCCATAAAACCTAGCCAGCTTAGCCAATGTTGAGGGGTGATGGGAGTTGTAGGTGTAAACATCTGGAGAGCCACCAGTTACCCACTCTTGTGTTAGGACATCCGCTACAAATCATGGTTTGGGTTTCCATTTGAATGTAGTGATATCTTGATAATGGAAAGTATTGACTTAAAACTAGAGATGTGAAGGCCTGGTAAAAAAACAAACTAACAACCCCTGGGAAGATCTGGGGGAGGGGGAAACAGTTTTCTTTTAGAATGATAGATCAGCTGTTTAAAACAAGGTGTTCATACATTGCTATCTGGCCTGTACTCCCCTAATGATTTCCAGCATAGTTATTTTTTCAATTCCTTATTAAGCTTATTGTCTAATGTATTTTTTGCTGGTTGATATTTAGGGGTATGCCAAGTCATGCTCAGTTTGCCAGCATGTGACTAGAATCATCTGTATCATAATATGTGAAGAAAATGTGCATTCCTGACAGTTCGGGTTTTGTTTTGTGGAGTCCAGTGTTTCTCAGCTTGTTCTGTGTAAATTCTGTAGCAGTCAATGCACGTTGTTCTTAAACCCACAAGTGAGAGAAACACTGTACATTATCATGCCATTGCCCCCGGATGCAACAGAACAACTTGTTTGTTATCCCACCTATGTTACTTTAAACAAAAAAATCCTGCCATTGAGGCTTAGGCCTATGGAGCTCACTGCCACAGTTGTTTTGTTTTTGTTTTTTTTTGAAGTTCCCCATTAGACCTCACTGCCAGGAAATGCCACCTCATCTTTACAACCAAAATAAACTCTCTACCTAAAAAAAAAAAAAAGGACCCTCAGTAGCCTAGTTGCTACGGCATAGGTTTGACACCACCACTAGAGACCACCTTTCAAAATGAAGAAAAAAAGTTAAGATGTTTATTAAGGGGAATTATTTACAAAAGGGAATAAAATGTCAGTCTTCAAATAATAGATTGATATTGCTTAAAGGTTCTTAGATATGCTTAGTTCCCATTTCTAATAGGTAAGTGAGTCTTCCCTAGCTAAATATGCTCTCAATCACTCTTCCTTCAGACCACAGTTTCCTATTCTCCATGACAAGCAGTTCCTCACAAACAGGAACAAATGCTGTACACCAGTCTTCACCTGCCTCTGGCTCTACCTGTTTCTTCTGGGTTCTGGGATGATCCAGATATTTCATGGACTACTTGCTGAAGTTCCTAAAATGTATTATGTATAATCTGGTTTGCTTATAGAATTATGTTTGGTATATTAAAAATAAAGGTGACGGAATTGGCCTTGGGGGAGATGGGGGTGGCGACGGCGGACAGGAAGCTCTGGCGTGGGCTGGTCCATGAAGTCACGAAGAGTTGGAAGTGACTGACCGAATAAACAACAACAATATTAAACTAAAAAGTATAGTTTATTTGGACAATAATTACACATTTCCTGAGTTTACTTTTAAATGTTGATAATTGTAATGATAATTTTATATACAAACCAAGTTATATATAATATTTTTTAGTTCCTAATGTAAAATACATTATATATAACTTGGTTGTAAGAGTCTGAGATACATTCCTTCTGTGAGATGAAAACCAAAACTTGGAGGGTGATTTATTTACGAATAAAAAGTTGTAACACACATGAGTTCATAGCTCCTGTGTTACACCGAGGAAAGCAATTTTTAGCGTATGTCTGCCCTGGCATATTGGCAGAATCAACTCTTACTTATCAGTAGTGACAGTTAAAGCAACTTGTTTTCAGTCGCTCTTACACCTCTTTGGGTTGTAGCCAAAACCATAAACGTTGCGGATTTCACTTTCAATTTCAAAAGTATTGTTTGCTTGACTCTTACAGTGCAATCCCATAGATATCTACTCAGAAGTAAGCCCCATTGAGTTCAGTAGAACTTATTCCCACATAAGTGTGTACAGGTTTGCAGCCTTCATGTTTTAACATAGGGGTCCCCAATCCCCAGGCCTCAGACCAGTACCGGTCTGTGGCCTGTTAGCAACCGGGCCGCAGTAGGGGTGTGCGAAACCACCTTATCTTGGGTCTGCGGGGGTCTGTGGGGGGGAGGCGATCCGTCCCTACCCCACCCCGGAATCCTCGCCGACCGGCTCCACCCCGCAGAGCTGCCGGCTGGCTCTGGCCGCTGGGATGCAAATGGCATCCACATAGCGGACACCATTTGCGTCCCTGTTCTTCAAGTAATAGGCTATGTAAATCTTTATGTAGCCAATTACTACAAAGAATAGGGACGCAAATGGCATCCATGTCCCAGTGGCCGGAAGTCTGCCAACAAAATCACCCCCCCCCCCTCCCCGGTCTGTGGAAAAATTGTCTTCCACGAGACCGGTCCCTGGTGCCAAAAAGGTTGGGGACTACTGTTTTAACATACTTTATTGCAAGAGGTTTGGCTTAGAAAAGATCCTGTTATTCTGAGTTGTAAGTCAGAACAACAGTGTTTACGTGCAACTTCCAAAAGAAGGAAATGAGACACATTGGCTAGTACTGATTTTACTGGAAACTTGCTTTGAAGTATTGGCTGACTGCCTCAAAAAAATTGTTAACTGACGCTTCAGTAAATGTTGACACTATGAGAAACATCAAGGAAGTTTCTTTTAGAACACTTAAAGTATTAATTCTTTTGTGACCCCCTTGAAAGAGGCCAGTGCATATCTGGAATGTATTTAAGACTTGTATAGAAAACCATTGCAAGCTGATTGGAAAGTTGATATAAGTTGTGTTAAATAGATTATAATTACTGTGGTGTGTTGGTCTTTTCAGTACATAGGATAGGGAAGTGAAGGGAAGAGAATACTCAGTTACCTGCAGGGCCAACTCATCCAGCCGTGAAACTTGTCAAGCGTTTGCTCTTTTGGAGGATCTAAGTGGCAAATGGTACAATGTTAGAACTGCTCCATAAACAGCATGCCTTTACTCCTTTGTGACTTTCCTTCACGAAAGTTTGTGAACCCCTTAAGATTGTCACATATTTCCATTGAAAAATGTTTTTAGATCTTAATCTAACCCCATAATCCTAGATAAAGAACAATAGATAACCTGATTAAACAATGACACGAAAAAGTATGTGAACCTTTTGATTCAGTACCTGGTGGCACCCCCTTCAGCAGCAATGATTTCAAGTAAGCATTTCCTGTAACTGTTGGTCAGTCTCTCACATCGGTTTTGAGGAATTTTGGCCTATTCCTCCCTACAGAGCTGCTTTGACTCAGTGACATTTGAGGGATTCCTTGCATGAACAGCTCACTTCAGGTCCTGCCACAACATTTCAATGGGATTTATGTCCGGACTTTGACTAGGCCATTCTAAGACACAGAATTTCTTTTGCCGCAGCCATTCTTTTGTAGATCTGCTTGTATGTTTAGGATCATTGTCTTGTTGCATGACCCATTTTCAGTTCAAGTCACAGATGGATGACCTGACATGCTCCTCTAGAATCTTCTGATACATACAGAATTAATGGTTGTGTCAATGATGGCAAGCTGTCCAGATCTTGAGGCAGCAAAGCAGGCCCAAATCCATAACATTTCCACCACCATGCTTGACAGTTGGGATGAGATTCTTCTGTTTGAACTCAGTGTTTGTTTTTCACCAAACATAATGTTTCTCATCGAGGCCAAAAAGTTCTATCTCTGACTTGTCTGTCCAGAGAACATTGTTCCAGAAGTCTTGGGGATCATCTGTGTGTTCTTCAACAAACTTCAAATGGGCAGCAATGTCCTTTTTAGAAAGCTGTAGTTTCCTCCTGGCTATCCTCCCATGAACACCATTCTTGTTCATTCTTTTTCTTATCGTTGAGTCATGAACTCAAGCCAAGGTGAGAGTGGCCTGCAGATCCTTGGATGTTATTCTGAGGTTCTCCCTGGATGATGCTCCAGTTTGTTCTTAGAGAGATTCTTGGTAGAATGCCCATTCCTGGGTAGAGTGACTGTGGTCTTCTCCATTTGTCTGACAGTGGATTGGTAGAACCCCAGAACTTTAGAAATGGTTTTGTAACCCTTTCTAGACTGCTGAGCAGTGATAACTGCTTTTCTGAGGTACTAAGAAATGTATTTTGATAGTGGCATGACATGTTTCCACACAACTGTATGGTGAAGACCTAACTCACAAAGTTTCTGATCCTTTTATAGGGTGGGGCCTCCCAAACTCACCCCTGAAGATCTACCTAATTAAACACCCAATTCTAATAATTTCCTTTAATTGAGCTGATGCAACCAGGGTTTCACTTTTGCACATACCCTGACTCTTAAGTACTCATTGTTTGCCTAATTGATACATCATTTTATTTCACAAGACAGGAATTGGTTAATATAAACCCTATTGGATATTTAGAAAAGGACAGGTTTTGATTAACGAAGGCTATCGTGGTAAAACTATGGAATTTCCGTAATTAGCATTAGCGTTCACAAACCTCCTCTTGCCATTGTATCTCTGCTGCTGGTTCCCATGGGTTCCAGGTTTCAATAGAAGTGGCAATTTGGAATTTCATGTTGTACTCAGAAGCAAAGAGCATAGATTCTTTACTATAATTTTTCCTTGGGGGCAAGAGTTTCCTTTAATTCCAGGGGAAATGGCATGGGCAGAGAATAGAAATGGCTGCCTGCCCTTCTAGCTTCCTGCCATCTACCCATAAACAGCCATATTAACACCAGGAAAGTGGAGTGGGGGGTGGTGATGGAGAGACAAAGGAGAAGCAGGGTTGATTGTCTTAAATCAAGTTTCCTGTGTTGAAATTTTTATTTGTTGAGAGAGCATGCATCCTACCTGATGGTTCAAAGAATTAAAATATACTGGGTTGGATACAGAGAAGTTCAAGCAGATTTCTGCTTGTGCAGTGGAGCTTTCCTTTCTCCTCCCCCCACTACAGACCACCCCAAAAGCCACTCCTAGCTCTGAGATGGGTCAGCAAGGGGGGGTTGGCTGCAGCAGCATGCAAAAAACATGATTTTGACAGGATGGCCTTGCAGAAGCAGGAATGCACTTGCAATGACTTGCTAGTCCCTGGGTCCAGTGGAACGCGCTTAGTAATATGAAATACATTATTTATTGAGTCATTTATAATGCCTAACTTCAGAAGTTGGCTTTTCCCCTGTGGTTCTTTCTTTCATATAGAAAAGCATCCCTTCAGTGTTTCATATGTGGTCATGAATCAATTTCAGGAGATAAAGTGTAGGGTTTCACTGAAAATCAGAATTCCTTTAAAACCATGTCATTTTTAGAAGTGAAATATATAAAGAAAGCTTTCTTAAAAGTCAGAAGAATCTGATTAAAGATGTTAAAGCTTGGCTTAAAAAAAAAAAACAACCTTCAGCAACTATCTTCTCTGGGAGGGAATGAAGGTAACCAGAGCAGTGAGGACTAGCACTCTTCTCTGACCCCTCAGTCATGTAATTAGTTCCTGTGATAGGCTTATAAACAATTAAGACTTGGGGTTTCTCATATTGAGAGCCACACACCTCCTTGGATTACTGAAAAAAGGAGTGGAATTGCAGCCTCTTGAATGTTACAAGTGCAGATATTTCTAGTTGGTGTTATTGGGGACAGAGGGGTACTTGGGTGTCTGGTGAGTGGGTATATCTGTATAGCTTCCCCAATAAGGCTCCTAGGCTGTGGGCATAGGAAATGTCCACTGTTTTGAACATTTCGGAAATTTTATAGAAAGGGAAACATGCAGCAGCACTGAGTAGAAAAGTGGTGTTAAATATACTTTCAGCAATTATTTTATTGATTTTTCCCTTTGTTTTAATGCCCTTTTTACGTTTTCAGGACTTTGTCCCTCTGTACCAAGATTTTGAGAACTTCTATACAAGGAACCTCTACATGCGCATTAGGGATAGCTGGAACAGACCACTCTGCAGTGTACCAGGAGCCAAAGTAGACATACTGGAGCGAGTTAGCCATGATTACAATTGGACATTCAAGTGAGTAAAAAGTCTTTAAAATAAAAGCTCCTAGGCAGCTAACCTTCAGAGGACATGTCTGAGGATTGGGAAGTTGGTTTTAGAAGGTGACCCACATCCTCTGTAACAAGAATATACAACTCTGTAATTGCCCCAGGGCAGACTTAAGAAATTAAAAACTCTTGTTTCTGCATAGGATTCCAACGCATTGGTAAATCATGCCCTTCACTACCCTTTCTAGGTTGCCATGCCACAGATATCAGTTCACCTGTACTTTGATCCTACAGAACACCTGATAAAGGCTGGCTATTGAATGGAATGGCTTTTGAATAGAACAATCATCTAGGTTAGTAATAGCCAACATTTTGTGAAGTGTGCCAGAAATCAAGTCTTGTGCATGTTGCATTACTTGTGCAGCCCACTTTGCTTCAATAGGTTTGCTTCTAGGCCTCAAAGTCAGGGAGCAGGCAACATTGTAGTGCTGGAGAGATGGGCAGGAATTCAGGTCTGCCATAGGTGGGTCCACTAATTATCGAGTTCTTGTCTAGGCATGCCCCAAACTCATTTCTGCCTTGCATGCCATGGAGCTTTGTGGTCTGTAGCTACTCCAGTCTTATATAGGTTTTTGAAAGTTTATGCCAGAAACCCTTTTACTTTGGAAAACAGGAACAATGTGTCTTCAAGCCTGGAGTTCTGTGTGCTGGATCTTTTTACAGGGTGTTCTGAAATATCTGCCTTGGGTAGAGCTAATACAGTAGCAGTTAGAAGTAAAGTTTGCCATGCTTTCTTGTTGAGATAAAGCTGCTCTGGGAGCTGTTTTTGACTGAAGAATGGGGCAAAAATGCTGTAAATAATTAATAATAATAATAAAAGTTTAATATGCCTAGGTCTGTGTCTACTTATTTGGACTTGAAAATGATTTATAGGTGCTGTGGTATATCTGTTATCTTTAATCGGTCTGTAAGTTTTAAACAGGAGTTACAGGAAATAAAAATGAAATTAATTTGCAGGACATTTTAAAAACAAGCTCTGGAAGTGGGCTGGTTTGCACATCATGGCGGCAGGGAATTGCAGAGATGAGCGGAATGCATGAGCTGTGCTCGTCATCTCCATTTTAATTCACAAATCAGGAATGCCCAGTTCCTGATTGTTTTGTGATGTGCGAACCTGAAAACTCTGGGTTGTTTATGGGTTAAACAATGCAGAGTCAAACCAACAATTGATCATGATTTGTACTGGGTTAACTCTGGGTTGTTTAATCCATAAGCACCTCAGAGTTTCCAAGTCTGCACGTCACGAAACAACCCTTGGAATGGGGTGTGTATTGGGGCCAGGCTTGTAGTTTTAGAGGTGCTTAGAGATCCATAATGCTCTCCAACTTTAATCCATCAGCTGCAGTTTTCCTGCTAGTAGGCCTCTTGATTGGTAAGATGAGTCAAAGGTCAATGTCGCCGCCTCAGCACATTCCATGCTAACAAGCGCTGGTCTTACCAAGGCCTAGGATGCGCTTGAGAAATGAGGCTATGTTTATGCTAAGCTACAGGTGTCTGTGCTGGGAAAGTTCTGATTGTTTTCTTTCTGACCAAGCAACTGTTTAGCCTATGCTGGGAATGAACGCTAATTAACGCTTGCTGGTGTCATGCTGCCTCACTGTTGACATGTATGGTATAAAACCCATTTTACCCCATGGCTCTGGGTTCAGAGAAGCTGTCTGATCCAACCATTGGGTACACCTGTGTGCTGTAAGTACTCAGTAAATTCTCCTTGTAAGCAAACCTGGATCTGGCTTATCACTATCTCAGCACGTACAAACGTTAGCAGCCCATGACCGGGGCAATACAGGGTGTTCCTGGGTTGTTAATTAGAAGCAGAAATGACAAATTGCTGCTGTGACATGTGAACTGGGGCAATGTCATCCTTCAAGGGTATGGTTAAGATGTTCTGGTACACGATAGTGTTTGTCCTTCTGCTTATTGCAGCAGTTACTGGCTTCCTGATGCACGTTCGTTGTGTGCTTGGAAGATATCCTACTTGAGGAAGTGACAAATATTTGATATATAACATTGTTTGCGGGGTGGGAAAAGACTTGAAATTACCAAAGAGAAACAGCAAGCTTTTCAAAGGCTTTCAACACTGTTTTAATTCTTAAGAGAGCTTTCAAAGAACATCTGCTAACCCACGATCTAACATATTTTACATATTTTGTCTGAATAAAGCCAATTACGTTGGAAGATGCAGAAGAGCTTTAGTTTATGATCTGCTATAATGAAAGAAGGCTTTCTGAGTAAACAAAACTGAAATAGAAAGCAGCATTTGTACAAACATATTGGTCTTGGCTCCTTAGCATCTGAAATCTTTAACAAGCTTTGGACACAATCCAGCTAACCAATGGGGCTTTGATATTGTTCCCGATGGCTTCTTCCCTGCACCATATCGTAAGATGCCTTTGAAGTTCTTGGGAACTTTAAAAGCACTTTGCAGTGTAGCATGGAGCTGAAAGCTCTGCTTGGTGCTCACACGCCCTTCATTCCTAAGATTGTAACCTTTGACTGTAGCTAACATACTTGATATTATTGAAATTATCCATATCTTAACATACTGTGTTTTTCTAAAATATATACATATAGGTACACAGGAAAAGTGATAAAAGACGTAATTAACATGGGGTCCTACAACTACCTTGGATTTGCAGAGAATACTGGAGTTTGCAAGGATGCAGTAGCTACAGTTACCTTACATTATGGAAGTGGGGTGTGCAGCACCAGGCAAGAGATGGGTAAGTTAAGGCACGGGATGGCTCTGAATATATTTAATCACCCAGGATTCACAAAACATTATATGGCAGGCTTTATAGCTTTATTCTAAGTGTGTGTGCACATTCCCTTCTCAACTTTCATTAACCGCAGCACTTGCGCTACTTATCATTAAAAGAATCTCTTATACAAATGCAGTGGTTTTTCACCCATTTTTTATCTTACTTACAGGGAACTTGGAAAAACATGAGGAGTTGGAAACATTACTGGCCAAATACCTTGGTGTGGAGTCTGCTTTGGCATATGGAATGGGATTTGCAACTAACTCAATGAACATTCCTGCATTGGTTGGCAAGGTATTAATGGCTTTAGAGAGTGGGTTGATGTGGTCTTCTCTCTACAAGCTTCTGATGGTAGCCTCTCATCTATTCAGTATATCATTCCAATGTACCATGCACATAGAAACATAGGAAGTTGCTTTATACTGAATCAGGCCATTGGTTCATCTAGCTCAGTATTGTCTCTACATTGACTGGCGGTGGCTCTTCAGAGTTTCAGGCAGGATTCTTTCCTAGCCCTACCTGAAGATACTAGGAATTGAATGTTGGACCTTCTTCATGCAAAGCATGTGCTCCACCACTGACCTATGGCACCTCTATTTAGAAAATAGTGTCCCTTGCGGGGAAGATGTTAATGAATAAAACATGAAAACAAGTTGAATGAGTACCCAGAGGCTGCTTTCTTAGCCTTTCAAGCTGCCTGGTACAAATACATCTCAGTTAAAGGGGCAGAACATATTAGTCACCTTGATTTCACTCCAGTACAAAATTGTTACCCAAATTGTGTTGTTGCCTTAGTCAAGTAAAAAAATTCTGGCATTAAAAATCCCTGTTTGGAGAGGATTTGATCATCATAGAATCATAGAATAGTAGGGTTGGAAGGGGCCTACAAGGCTATCGAGTCCAACCCCCGGCTCAATGCAGGAATCCAAGTCAGAGCATCCCTGACAGATGGCTGTCCAGCCTCGTCTTGAACGCCTCCAGTGTTCCCACCTCCCTAGGTAATTGGTTCCATTGTCATATTGCTCTAACAGTCAGGAATTTTTTCCTGATGTTCACCTGGAATCTGGCTTCCTGTAACTTGAGCCCATTATTCCGTGTCCTGCACTCTGGGATGATCAAGAAGAGATCCTGGCCTTCCTCTCTGTGACAAGCTTTCAAGTACTTGAAGAACGCTATCATATCTCCCCTTAATCTTCTCTTCTCAAGGCTAAACATACCCAGTTCTTTCAGTCTCTCTTCATAGGGCTTTGTTTCCAGTCCCCTGATCATCTTTGTTGCCCTCCTCTGAACCCTCCCAGTTTGTCTGCATCCTTCTTAAAGTGTGGTGCCCAGAACTGGACACAGTACTCCAGATGAGGCCTAACCAGTGCTGAGTAGAGGGGAACTAGTACTTCCCAGGATTTGGAAGCTATGTTTCTATGAATGCAGCCCAAAAGAGCATTAGCCTTTTTTGCAGCCACATCACATTGTTGGCTCATATTCAGGTAGTGATCGACAACAATTCCAAGATCCTTCTCGCTTGTAGTGTTGTTGAGCCACGTATTCCCCATCTTGTAACTGTGCATTTGGCTTCTTTTTCCTAGGTGCAGAACTTGGCATTTATCCCTATTCAGTGTCATTCTGTTGTTTTCTGCCCAGCGCTCCAGTCTATCCAGATCACTTTGAATTTTGTTTCTGTCTTCCAGGGTATTAGCTATCCTGCCCAATTTTGTGTCATTTGCAGATTTGATCAGCATTCCCTGCACCTCCTCCTCCAAGTCATGAATAAAAATGTTGAAGAGCACTGGGCCCAGGATGGAGCCCTGCAGTACCCCACTTGTTACCTCTCCCTAGTTTGAGAAGATCCCATTGATAAGCACTCTTTGAGTCCGATTCTGTAGCCAACTGTGGAGCCACTGGATCGTTGTTTAATCTAGCCCACCTTGAGCTAGTTTGCTCATCAGGATATCATGGGGCACTTTGTCGAAAGCTCTGCTGAAGTCGAGGTATATGATGTCTACAGCATTCCCACGGCCCACAAGGGAGGTTACTCGATCAAAAAATGAGATCAGATTCGTCTGGCAGGACTTGTTTTTGACAAATCCATGTTGGCTTCGAGTAATCACGGCATTGTTTTCAAGGTGCTTCCAGATGGATTGCTTTATCATCTGCTCCAGAGTTTTCCCTGGGATTGATGTCAGACTGACTGGTCTGTAGTTCCCAGGTTCCTCCTTTTTACCCTTTTTGAAGATAGGGACAACGTTAGCCCTCCTCCAGTCATCTGGCACTTCCCCCGTCCTCCATGATTTCTCAAAGAGAATAGACAGCGGTTCTGAGAGTTCTTCTGCCAGTTCCTTTATTACTCTAGGATGCAGTTCATCTGGCCCTGGAGATTTGAACTCATTCAAAGTAATTCGGTGTTCCTTGACCACATGTCTATCAATCTCAAGCTGCAATCCTGTCCCTTCAGCCTATACTTCACCTTTACCAGGGGGGTCATAGATCCTCTTTTGGGAGAAGACTGAGCCAAAGTAGGAATTGAGCACCTCTGCCTTTGTCATCTGTTACCGTTTTGCCATCCTTATTTAATAGCTGAACCACCATTTCTTTCCTCTGCCTTTTACTATGCACGTAGCTGAAGAAAGCCTTTTTGTTGTTTTTAGCATCCCTTCCTAACCTCAGCTCGTTCTCAGCTTTAGCCTTCCTGACACCATCCCTGCAATTCTGTGCTACCTGCCTGTACTCTTCCTTTGTTACTTGGCCTTCTTTCCACTTCCCATATGTGTCCTTTTTTGTTTTCAGGTCATCCCTAAGCTTTTTGTGAAGCCACATTGGCTTCTTCTGTTGTCTTCCACCTTTTCTTCTTGTTGGAATTGTTTGTAATTGTGCCTTGAGAATTTCCTTTTTTAAAAGCTCCTACCCATCTTGGACTCCTTTTCTCGTTAGCGTCGCTTGCCATGGGACCTTCCTGATCATTGTTCTGAGTTTATTAAAATCAGCTTTCCTAAAATCCAGGGTATGCGTTTGACTACACTTGGCTTTTGCTTCCCTTAGAACCAAGAACTCAAGTACAACATGGTCGCTTTCCCCCAGAGTTCCTGTAACTGCTACTTGATCCACTAAGTCATCTCTGTTGGTTAGGATCAAGTCAAGGATAGCCGATCCTCTGGTTCCTTCCTCTACTTTCTGTAGGAGGAAGTTATCCACCACACATGTCAGGAATTTCCTGGAGGGGCCATGTTTTGCAGAATTTGTCTCCCAACAAATATCGGGGAAATTGAAGTCCCCCATTACTACCACATCATGCTTCCTTAAACATTGGCTGTTTGCTTTTCAAAAGTTTCATCCTCGTCTTCTCCTTGATTGGGTGGCCAGTAATAGACTCCGACCACCAGGTTCCTTTTATTCTTTGCTCCATTTATTTTGATCCAGATGCTCTCAATGGGGCTACCAAGCTCATCCTCCTGTATTTCTGTGCAGAGTTATGTGTTTTTCACATACAGTGCAACCCCACCTCCCTTTCTGTTCCTCCTGTTCTTTTTGAACAAGTTATATCCTTCAATTACTGTATTCCAGTCATGAGAGTCATCCCACCAAGTCTCAGTTATACCTATCAAGTCATAATTTCCCTCATGTATTAAGAGTTCAAGTTCGTTCTGTTTGTTTCCCATACTCTGGGCATTAGTATATAGACATCGAAGACCATGTGCTTCATAGTCTGGCTTTCTTCCTACCTGTGTCTGAAGACTATTATTGGGTGCTATCAGAGCTGTTCTCTCCATTGCAGTGCATGCACCTACGTCCATTGTTACCCCCAACATTACATCTCCCTTCCCAGTAGGATTCAGTTTAAAGCCCTCCTGATGAAGTTCTTCATGCTGTGGCCAAACACATTCTTCCCATCCTTTGTGAGGTGCAACCTGTCCCTTGCCAACAGCCCATCTTCCAGGAAGTATAGCCCGTGGTCCCAGAATCCAAATCTCTCTCGTCGGCACCACCTTCGTAGCCAGTCATTCACCTGGAGTATTTTTCGTTCCCTTTCTATCCCTCTTCTAACTACTGGAAGGATGGATGAGAAAACTATCTGGGCCCCAAAGTTCTTGAGTTTCCTTCCCAAAGCTTCAAAGTCTGACGTGATCTCTTCGTAGCTCCGCTTGGCGGTATCATTTGTTCCCACATGGATGAGAAGAAAGGGATACCTGTCAGTGGGCTTTATGAGTGCAGGCAACCTTTCAGTCACGTAAAGTTGGGAGTGGCATTTATTTATTTATTTATTTATTTATTTATTTCTATTCCGCCCAATAGCCGAAGCTCTCTTATAGATGGTCCATGTTTCACAGGCATACAGTAAGGTCGGTAGTGCAATGGCTTTGTAAACAAGCATTTTGGTCTCCCTGCGAATGTCCCGATCCTCAAACACTCTGTGCTTCATTCGAGAGAATGCTACATCCGCCGAGCTCAGGCAGTGCTGAATTTCAGCGTCAGTGTCGGCTTTTGTGGAGAGATGGCTGCCAAGATAGGAAAAGTGATCAACATTTTCCAGCATCACACCATTAAGCTGGATTGATGGCACTACAGAGGGATTGGTTTGTGCTTGCTGGTAAAGAACTTTGTTTTGTTTTGATGTCAAGCGAGAGGCCGAGCTTTTTCATATGCTTCTGCGAAGATGTTTAGGATAGTTTGGAGATCTTCCTCTGATTGTGCGCAGATTATGTTATCATCAGCATATTGAAGTTCTATGACAAAGGTTGTAATTACCTTACTTTTTGCTTTCAGCCTACTGAGATTAAAAAGTTTTCCATCGTTTCGATATATGATTTCTACACCAGTGGGAAGTTTCCCTTCAACAAGGTGTAATCCAGTACACAGCTGTATTTCAGTTTTATAGTTTTTAGCTTCATCACATGATTTGTTCCTCTTCCATTATATCTATCAAAAATAAGTTTACTATAGTGCTTTAAGTGGGTGAGCAATGCATGGTTTCAGAAAAGGCTGCAAAACATACAGATGGCTAGGCCACAGAGGGGTGAGTAGACAGAGGCTGTATACAAGTATGTACATTCCAGAGCGAATATAACCACCGCTTCATTGTGAACTCACACATGAATGTTGACTTCATTATATTTTTTTGTGTCTTTTTTGGTACTTGCATAAATAAAGGGGAAATCTCTTAAAAGCCCATTTCATTCAGTGACTTCAAAATGTTTCCTTGTCTGTACAATTCATAAGAAATGTGCATCAGCAAAACAATTGTTCATTGTAAAAAGTGCAGAAAATGGCGACTAAAATGATCAAGGGGCTGGAGCAACCCCCCTTTGAGGGAAGGTTACCACAGCTGGGATTGTTGAGCTTGGAAAAAAGGCGAGTAAGGGGAAACATGATAGAGGTGTATAGAGGATAGAGGTTATGCATGGTGTAGAGAATGTGGATAGGAAGACATTTTTCTCCCTTTCATAATAGAACCTGGGGTCATCCCATGAAGCTGGTTGGTGGGAAATTCAGGATAGATAAAAGGAAGTACTTCACACAGTGCATAGTTCAACTATGGAATTGGCTGCTGCAAGACATAGTGACGGCCACCAATTTGGAAAGGTTTAAAAGGCACTTGGATGAATTCTTGGAGGAGAAGGCTACCAATGGCTACTAGTCCTGATGGCTATATGCTAGCTCCAGTATCAGAGGCAGTATGCCTATGTACATCAGTGGCTGGAGAGCATGGGTGGGAGAATCCTGTTGCACTCATGGCCTGATTGTGGGTTCCTGTTTGGCAGCTGGTTGGCCACTGTGTGAACAGAATGCTGGACTAGAACGACCTTAGTCTGATCCAGCATGGCTCTTCTCATGTTCATAAGAAATGTGCATCAGCCAATTTGCCTCTGTTGATACCTTGTTTATTGTCTTTTTGCTATCATAGAGTACAATACAAGATGAGCCATTTTTGTTCCTTTTTGTAATGATGCATCATTGCAAAGAATCCCTTAATCATATGAAATGTGATATATCCCTTACTTAGAAACCAGCATAAAATGCAATGTGCGTGTTGATGTTCTATCCTCCAACTGATTTAATTGAATATTTGAACACTGTCTCATTGTAGAACGTATTCTGCTAAATTAATCGTAGACTTTTGTTGAAGGCTGCTGCTTTAAGCTAGTTTCTTGTTCGTAATTTAAAAATGTACTCCTCCCTACCCATCTTCCCATGCAAGCTGGAGCAATAGGGAGGCTGGGCAGCATAGTAAAGCAAGCAGAGACACATTCCTGTGGTCCAGTGCATCAAAATGGCCATAGGTACTATCATTTGTGGATTTGTAACAGCAACTATTGCTTTTATGTATTGTGGCCGGCCAAGGAAAACTGATTGGAGACTGGGGCAAAAAACTCTGGGAAGGCCAACACACTTATCATTTTTTCACCCAACAAGCAATGTGCCTGATATAGGTCAGTGGTCATCTCCAACTTTCTCTCTAGAGCATTTCTTTTCCTGTTTTCTTCTTGTTCAGGGCTGTCTAATACTGAGTGATGAGCTGAATCATGCATCTCTAGTACTAGGAGCAAGACTTTCAGGAGCAACAATTCGAATCTTCAAACATAACAGTGAGTATTTCCCAGCAGGTTGATTTGTAGATAATTATTCAGGTGCATGTTCTGTGAACTTAGATGGTCAATTTCAGACAGTGCTGTATTAAGAGGTGGGTGTTGGGAGCATGACACAGTAATTTCATTGAACCCAGAAGTTAAACCCAAAGTTCAGAACATTTGCTTCCAAATATTTACTTTCCATCAGAAGTGTGTGTAGCTATTGTAATGATAACGTTCCCCTTGAAACACTTTCAGTAAATTTGGGCAAGGCTCTATCTAGGTCTACACTCTCTAATTTAGAATGGAAATAATGGTGACCTACTTTGCATAGTTAGTCTGAGGAGCCTGCAAACTGAATAGTGAAGAGTAATAAATGGTGGTAATATGGGGAGGAATTCCCATCACACTGGCCAAATGCAGGCTTTAATTTGAACTCTATGGCAGCCCTAGACAGAAGGATCAAACAAAAAATGTTTTGTATTCTTGCATTTAAGGCTGCTGCACATTGGAATATCTTCAAAACCTTCGCCCTCAGTTCTTGTCCCTAGTGGCATTCTAGGAAACAGTTTAAAATGGAAGAAAAATACAAAAATGGTGCTGCTGGTGATGGGAGGGGGAAAGGGCAAATATATTGGGGGACAATGGGAGTTGGATATGAAGCAGTCCAAGACATTAAAGCTTCAACTTTTGCCAGATATTCCCTTTAAGAAACATTGAGAGCCACCCATACGCTTTCAGATTTCCCCCCTATAACCAGGAGGGTTAGAAACACTTTTATCTATAAATAAAAGCTTTTCTTAGTATTTCAGGTTGTGCCAGATATCTGAGTGAAGCTGTGGACAGATGTATACATAGCACTAGGTGGGGCACCCAAAATAGTAAGGAAATGCTAAAAGTTCTTCAGCAGAACGCTTTGTGGGTAATCCAAGCCTGATTCCTGAAGCGTGAAATCACCTCCTTTTAAACCACTGCTAGATTGTGAAAACAGCTTATCCCAAAGAAATTGGTCAGAATGGTCTGCCTAAAATCAAGGGTCCGGGTCTGAATGTGCACACACTCCCAGCCTCTTCCATTGCCCCTTTCTCCCAGTTCAGTCATACGGTGTGAGCTGCGTTTCTCCACAGACAGGTTGTCCTCTTTCCCTGTGAAAGAAAAGTGGAATAACTTGGATAAAGGGAGCATGTAGTGACTGACAACTTCTCCTGAATCCTGCTGTTCTGAACTGTCCCTGTTAGGGATTCTGACTTAAATTTAATTGACATAGCCACTATCAGGCTTTGTCTTCCATCCCTGGTTACTTCTGTTGGTCCATGCAGATTAAATGCAGATGTGGCAGTATAATTGTCAGGATGCTGTATCATGTGCCTAGATATCAGGTTATCATATCACTGAATTTTGTACTGGTGTGCTAGATCAGGAGCTGGGCTTGTAATAAAGTGTATTTGCTGACCCACTTTGTGCTAATCTTCATGCACCAAAATAAAGTACTATGAACAGGAACTTAAATAAGAAAGTGGCCCAAAATGTGCTTCTGTGGTAGTTTTCTAATTAGACTGTAAAGGGTTTTATGTCTCACCAATTTTTATCATCAATCATGTACAATTCACTGTTGTGTAAATGGTTAGTTTCTTAGGCTATGCTGAATATGCTGTTGTAAGAACATAAGAGCCATGCTGGATCAGACCAAGGCCCCATCTGGTCCAGCATTCGGTTCACACAGTGATCAACCAGCTGTCAACCAGGAACCCACAAGGAGGACATGAGTGTAACAGCACCCTCCCACCAATGTTCCAAGCAACTGATGTAAATAGGCTCACTGCCTCTGAAACTGGAGGTAGCACATAACCATCAAGACTAGTAGCCATTGATAGCCTTTTCTCCAGGAATTTGTCTAACCCCCTTTTAAAGCCATCTAAGTTGGTGGACATCACTACATCCCGTGGTAGCGAATTCCATAATTTAACTATGCGTGTGAAGTATTTCCTTTTATCTGTCCTGAATCTCCCACCCATCAGCTTCATAGGATGACCCCAGGTTCTAATATTTTGAGAGAGGAAGAAAAATGTCTTCCTATCCACATTCTTCACACCATGCATCATTTTGTAGACCTCTATCATGTCTCCCCTTACCCTCCTTTTTCCCAAGCTAAACAATCCCAGCTGTTGTAACCTTCCCTTATAGGGGAGATGCTCCAGCCCATCGATCATTTTAATTGCCCTTCTCTGTACTTTTTCCAGTGCTACAATATCTTTTTTTAGGTGTGCTGACCAGAACTGTACACAGTTTTCCAAGTGTGGTTGCACCATAGATTTGTATAAGGGCAGTATGATATTGGCAGTTTTATTCTCAATTCCTTTTTAGATTATGCCTACCATGGAGTTTGCCTTTTTTACAGTGGCTGCACATTGGGTTGATATCTTCATTGAGCTGTCCACCACAACCCCAAGATCTCTTTCCTGGTCGGTCACTGCTAGCTCAGATCCCATCAGGTTATACTTGCCCTAACATGCATACTTTACGCTTGCTTACATTGAACTGCGTTTGCCATTTAGATGCCCATTCTCCCAGTTTGGAGAGATCCTTTTACAGCTCTTCTTTTTGTTTTAACCACCCTAAATTATTTGGTGTCATCGGCAAACTTGGCCACTTCACTGCTCACTCCTAATTCCAGATCATTTATGAACAGATTGAAAAGCATTGTCCTAATACAGATCCCTGTGGGACCCCACTATTTACTTCCCTCCATTGGGAGAACTTACCATTTATTCCTACTCTCTGCTTTCTGTTCTTTAACCAGTTACTGATCCATAAGAGGACCTGTCTTTTTATTCCATGACCGCTAAGTTTTCTCAAGAGTCCTTGGTGAGGGACTTTGTCAAAAGCCATTTATTTATTTATTATATTTATATACCACTCCACATCAAAAGATTTCGGAGTAGTGAACAACATGATAAAAGAATAAAACAACAGGTTAAAAGAGTTAAAACTTAAAAAAAGAAAAGACAAAAAGACAAACCCCAACAAGGTGGAATTTAACAAACCATGGCTGGTCATGCAAGGAAGGCCTCTTGAAATAACGTCTTCAGGTGACGCTGGAAGGAACACAATGTTGGCGCCTGCCTGACCTCTAAAGGCAGGGAATTCCACAGAAAGGGGACCACCACACTGAAGGCTCTTTTCCTGGTGGACTCCTGGAACCACCAGGAACATGTCCACTGATGACCTCAGTGACTGGGCAGGTTGGTAAAGGAGGCGCTCTCTCAGGTATCCTGGTCCCAAGTTGTTTAGGGCTTTGTACACTAGTACTAATGTCTTAAACCTGGCCCGGTAGTGAATAGGCAGCCAGTGCAGTTCCCTCAGCAAAGGAGTTACATGATGAAAGGGGGCAGCTCCCAACAACAGCCGAGCTGCTGCATTCTGCACTAGCTCCAGCTTCCAGACCAGCCTTAAGGGCAGCCCCACATAGAGTGCATTGCAGTAATCCAGTCTTGAAGTTACTAATGCCTGTACAACCGTGGTCAAGATAACCCTGTCCAGGAGAGGCCGTAGCTGGCGAACCAGCCAAAGCTGGTAAAAGGCACTCTGAGCCACCACAACCACTTGAGCCACCAGCGACAATGATGGATCTAGGAGTACTCCCAGACTACGGACTTGATCTTTCAGAGGGAGTGCAGCCCCATCCAGAACAGGCAATGAGCCTATCTCCCAGACCCGGGAACCACTCACCCACAGGGCTTCCGTCTTGCCAGGATGCAGTTTCAGTTTATTGGCCATCATCCAGCCCATTACTGTGTCTAGGCACTGATTCAGGACTTGCACAGCCTCTCCTGGTTCAGATGTCACAGGGAGATAGAGCTGCATGTCATCAGCATACTGATGGCATTTAGCTCCAAATCCCCTAATGACTACTCCCACTGGCTTCATATAGATGTTAAACAACTTTGGGGACAAGATGGTACCCTGCAGCACCCCATAGCTCAATTGCCAAGGGGCTGAGGAATAGTCATGCAATGTCACTCTCTGAAATCGGCCTCGTAGGTAGGACCGGAACCACTGTAGCACAGTGCCTCCAACACCCATCCCATGGAGTTGATCCAGGAGGATACCATGGTCAATGGTATCAAAAGCCGATGAGAGATCGAGCAGAATTAACAGGGTTGCACACCCCCTGTCCCTCTCGATAAAGGTCATCCATCAGGGCAACCAAGGCTGATTCAGTCCTGTAACCAGGATGAAGCCCAGATTGAAATGGGTCTAGATAATCAGTATCCTCCAAGAGTGCCTGCAGTTGGTCCGCCATGACCCTCTCAAGTACCTTCCCTAGAAAAGGGGTATTTGCGACTGGGCGGTAGTTGTCTAATACCATTGGGTCCAGAGAGGGCTTCTTCAGGAGTGGCTGCGCTACGGCCTCCTTAAGGACAGCAGGGACCACCCCTTCCCGTCTGGAAGCATTTATCACTCCCTGGACCCACCCAGTCATACCCCCTCGGCTAGCTTTTATTAGTCAGGAAGGACAGGGATCAAGAGGGCACGTGGTTGGTCGCATTATTGCAAGCATCTTGTCTACATCATCAGGCCGTAACAACTAGAACTGGTCCCACAAAATCGGGCAGATAGTGGCATCAGATACCTCGACTGGTACTGCACTAACAACAGCATCAACGTCGCTACGGAGACAAGCAATTTTGTCCTCAAAGTGTGATGCAAAAAGGTCACAGCAGGTCTTCGATGGGGCCCCATTTACTGGGGAAGATGTTAACAACTGCCGGACCACCTGGAAGAGCTCCACTGGACGGCTACTTGAGGACGCAATGGAGGCAGCAAAATAAACCTTCTTTGCTGCCCACACTGCCATGCAGTAGGCACAATTATGCACTCTAGAGCATGCTCGGTAGTCTTCTCTTCAAGTCTTGCGCCATTTGCACTCTAGCCAACGTCCAGCCTGTTTCATTGACCGCAGCTCCACAGTATACCAGGGTGCAGAACGGTCTCCACAGTGCTGGAGAGGGCACTCAGGTGCAATCAAGTCGATGGCCCTCCTCATCTCACTGTTCCACAGTGAGGCTAGGGCCTCGGTTGGATCACCAGCTCTCTCCACTGGGAAATCCCCAAGAGCATTCAGAAATCCATTGAATTCCATCAGTCTTCTGAGGTGGACCATCCAAATAGGTCCCCCACCCCCGTGGGAGGAGAGTAACGCTGTAAGTTCAAATGTCACCAGGAAATGGTTTGACCATGACAATGGGGTTACTTGGAGCCCCCCAATCTTCAGACTACCCATCTCACAAGTTGGACCAAAAACCAAATCAAGGGTGTGCCCTGCTTCATGTGTTGGGCCGATGACATACTGAGACAGCCCCATGGTTGTCATGGAGGCCATGAAGTCCTGAGCTGGAACTCTGGAGACAGCCTCAGTGTGGAAGTTGAAATCACCCAGAACCACTGTCCTGGGTTCCTCCAACACCACACCTGTGACTGCCTCTGCCAGCTCAGTCAGGGAGGATGCTGGGCAGGAGGATGGTGGGTGGTACACCAGCAGCATCCCCAATCTGTCTCTATGGCCCAACACCAGGTGCAACCCCTCAAGGCCCGCTCCAAGGTGGAGTGGTCTCCTGGTGATAGAGATGGAAATTCTATGAACCATGGCAATTCCCCCCCCCAGCCCCCTTTTGGTCTTGAAGTTGCACACCTCCAGCACACACACACTTATCCTCCCCCTTTCATCTGCCCTTTGGCTAGTATCATCCATGTCTGTCTTTAGCTTGGTTTGTTCACTATTCAAAACTTACACAACCTGTCTCAATTGCTCTTGGATCTGATATACACTCTGTTCTTTCCCCCTGTCCCTGTACTCAGGAACACCACAGTCATATCAGGCTGTTACTCAGTAGATCGTCCGGAGTCTTGCTCCTCTCAAATATCATAAACTCTCTTGCTTTTCCGTTCACATTATCATTTGAACATGCACGCTGCTATCTTCTATGCTGTCCTTTCCCATATCTAGAGATGTGAAGGCCTGAGGGAAAAATCCCAGAACAATTCAGGAAAAAAAAATTCCCCCTCTTTTCCCCAAGGGCCATTTTCGTTGTTTCTGAAAAATTGGGAAAATTGAACAGCTTTGATTATGAAATATTTTCTTTCAGAATTTAAGATGAGGTATTTCTATATTGTTATGGGGCCGCGGTGGCTTAGTGGTTGAGACGCTGAACTGCAGACCGGAAGGTCGGCAGGTCAGCAGTTCGAGACCCGAGTGCTGCGTGACGGAGTGAGCTCCCGTCTTCAGTCCCAGCTTCTGCTAACCTAGCAGTTCGAAAGCAAGAAATTGCAAGTAGATAAATAGGTACCGCCTCGGCGGGAAAGGTAACAGCGTTCCGTGCACCTCTGTGTTCCATCACGCCGGCCACATGACCACGGAAGCGTTTTTGGACAGCGCTGGCTCTTCGGCTTAGAAACGGGGATGAGCACCGCACCCTAGAGTCGGACACGACTGGCTGGGGACACCTTTACCTTTTTATTTCTATATTCTTACCCAACCTTTACTCCCCACAAAATGATTTCTAATATGTAATAAGAACACTTCTATAAATAGAGATGTATAATGCCTGGAAATATTGAAGCCATGGGTAAAATGTTTTTAATCCTCTCTGTAAGATTCCCAGCATAGTTAGTTCTTCCATTCCTTCTTAAAATTATTGATCTAATGTATCTTTTACTGATAGACATTTAGGGGTGCTACAAATCATGCTCAATTTCCCAGCATATGAGTAGAGTCATTATATCATAATAAGGAAGAAAATGTGTCTTTTTGAGAGTTTGGGTTTTGTTCTATAGAGTCCTGTGTTTCTGGGCTTGTTCTGGTTAGATGCTGTAGTAGTCAGTGTAGTTCTACTCTAAAACCCACATGTGGGGGGCGGGGAAACCTAGGTTATTGTGCCACCATCACCAGATACAAAAGATCAGCATGTGGGTTATCCCACCTATGGTTCTTTTTTTCCCTAAATTAACTTTGAGGCCTGGGTCTATAGAACTCATGGCCACAGTTTTTAATAAAGTTCTCAGTTAGACCTCACCTCTAGGGAATACTGCCTCAGCTATAAAACCTTTAAACTGATGCCACTAGAATAAACCCTTTCTACATAAAAGAAACTCAGTAGCCTAGTTCCTATGGTATAGGTATGGGATTGACGCTGCTACTAAAGACCACCTTTCAAAATGAACAAAAACTAAAATGTTGGTTAACGGAAATTACTTACAAAAGTGAATCAAATGTCACTCTTCAAATAATAGGTTGAAATTGCTTAAAGGTTCTTGAATTAAATAGGGTTGTTTATCATTCCTAAGCTGAGTCTTTCCCTGCTAAATAAAATCTCGATAGCTTTTCCTTCAGATTAGATTTCCCTAAGCTCCACCCCTTAGGGAACAGGGTTAGGAATTTCCCTGAACTTCCTTAAAATAGGAGCAGATGGTGTACACTAGTCTTCCTCTGCCTCCAGTTCTTCCTGCTTCTTCTGGCCTCTAGGATGCTTCAGATGTTTCAGGGACTACTTGCTGATGTTCCCTCCGGTCAGACATTAAATAGGAATAGAGATGTAAAATATGTACATAATATATTTTCGGTTCCTGCTTAAAGTATAGTTTAATAATTACACATTTACTGAGTTTACTTTTAAATGTTTTTAAATATAATTATAATTTTATGAGCAAACCAAGTTATGCATAATATAACTTTAGGAGCATAAAGGCTGCTTTACATTCTTAAAGCAGCCTTCCCCAACCTGATGCTGTTCATATGTTTTGGACTACAGTGTCCAGCATTCCTGATGATTGGCCATGCTACCTGAGGCTGATGGATGCTGAAGTCCAAAATATATGGAGGGCACCAGGTTGGAGAAAGCTGTCCTAAAGCTACAAAGTCACTTTAGATCTGTAAAAAGGTAAAGGTGTCCCCAACCAGTCGTGTCCGACTCTAGGGTGCGGTGCTCATCCCCGTTTCTAAGCCGAAGAGCCAGCGCTGTCCAAAAACGCTTCCGTGGTCGTGTGGCCAGCATGACGGAACACCGAGGTGCACAGAATGCTGTTACCTTTCCCGCCGAGGCGGTACCTATTTATCTACTTGCAATTTCTTGCTTTCGAACTGCTAGGTTGGCAGAAGCTGGGACTGAAGACGGGAGCTCACTCCGTCACGCAGCACTCGGGTCTCGAACTGCTGTCCTGCCGACCTTCCAGTCTGCAGTTCAGCGTCTTAACCACTAAGCCACCGCGGCACTAAAAAAAAACCATTTTTCAATCCCCCCCATTTCCATTTTTTTCCTGAACCCCCCCCCCTGAAAAACCAGTGTCTAGAAATATTTACTTCTCTCTTCATATCGCTGTCCATTTTTGACACTGCAGGTCTTCTGGACTCACACTAGCATTACCTGACCATTAATTCAGAACAGTCTTTGAGTACTTCCTGGTATACTGGGGCTTTTTTGCCTCTAAAACTTCGGGAATCTTTTCTCTTAATATCCTGTCACTACTGCCTAATCTTAGCATTACTAGTAGTAGTTGCTACTCCCTCTGTAGTCTTATAGCTTAGCTTGGTCTGTTTCTTCTCTGTATGCTCAGCTTTCTCCTGATGTCTTGTTTCTGCTTCCCTGATAACTACTTAAAAACTGCTTGTTACAGTTCTGCTCACTTTAGCAAACTATCCAACACTCACTGTCTCTCTTTTATTATTGAATGTCTATCAAAATTCTCAATTCTGATGTTTTGGAGGCCAACTATTGGCAATGCTGGCTGGGTAATGGAGTGTCAAAGTTTCTCCATATCTTCTTTACCTGTCTAAGTACACAATTCATCTTAAGAACATAGCATAAGAAACATAAGAGGAGTCCTGCTGGACAGATCAAAGGCCTAGATAGTCCAGTATCCTGTTTCACACAGGGACCAATGGGAAACCCATAAGAAGGGCATGCGGACCATAGCCCTCTCTTGCTGTGGTTCCCCAGCAACTGATGTTCAGAGAAATGCTTCCTCTGATCCTGAAGGTAGTATATAGCTATCATGACTAGAAGCCTTGTCCTCCATAGATTTGTGTGATCTCCTTTAAATTCACCTAAGTTGGCAACAATCACTTCACCTTGTGGTAGTTATTTCCATAGTTTTAACTATGCGCTTTGTGAAGTATTTTTGTGAATCTCCCCATCATTCAACTTCATTGGATGACCTCAGATATAGTATTATATGAGAGGAAGAAGAATATCTCTATCCACTTTCTCCAAAGCATCCATAATTCCATAAATCTCTCCCCCCCGCCGCCATTTGTTTGCCCTTTTTTCTAAGCAAAAAAGCCCCAGTGGTTGTAGCCTTTTCTCATACGGCAGTTGCTCTAGCCCCCTGATCACTTTGGTTGCCCTTTTCTGCACCTTTACAGCTCTACAATAGCAATTTTTCACGCAGCAGTCAGAACTGTACACAATATTCTCATGTGGTTGCACCATTATAATATTGACAATAAAGTTGGATGCAACCCTTGTGCGAGCAGAGGTCCATTCACACGACGGGTCTTCTCCATTTGTCCCCTGCAGCACCGCCTCCTGCATGCTCCGAATCTGCTGCAGACTGTTCCCAACCCTCTGGAGCAGATATTGCCGGGGGCGGGGGGGTTTCTAGGGGCTGTAGTGGGGAGGGGGAAAACTGTTCCACCAGTGGTTGCCTCCTGCTGCTAGAACAACACTACTGGATGCAACCCTTAATGATTCCTAATACAGAATTCACCTTTTCACAGCTGCTGCACACTGGGTCAGTGTTTCCATTTAGCTATTCACCATGACAACAAGATCTCTTTCCTGATCCGTCACTGCCAGCTCATACTCCATCCACATATATGCGAAGTTAGGATCCCCCCCCCCCCCAATATGCATCACTTTGCATTTATTTACACTGAACCACATTTGCCATTTTAATGCCCATTCACCCATTTTGGAGAGATCCTTTTGGAGCTGTTTGCTGTCAGTTTTTTTTAACCACCTAAATGATTTGGTGTAATGAGCAAACACGGCCACCTGACTCCTCACCCTTAACTCTAGGTCATGTGAGAACAAGTTAAAATGCACCAGACCGAATACAGATCTTTGTCTAGTTGTGCCCAGTCCCTATTTGGATAACTGAAACATTTTTGCCCTTCTCTGCTAGTCGTGGTTCACCCCAAACAGGATGCTGCCCTGTTCCTGTCAGCTTTTCCCCAGTGGTCAAATTAAAAGCTGCCCTGCAGCTCTTCATTATATCTCCTCTCTGCTCCTTACTGTGTTCGCCTAAATTTCTTCTACAGCTGATTTGGAATGGTTAAATGTCTGGCCATATCTGAAGATGTATAAATTACAAATGTCAAGATAAGGTTTTGCTTTTGGAGGTCACAGTTCTTTATATTCAGTGTTGTAGTATCCACATAAGAAAATATGGCCTTCTGGCTTACTGCTCAATTTAAATATAGGCTGTAGTAATTTTTTTTTTTTTTTTTGCTGCTTCTGCTTTTAGACCCTTTCTAAAATAACAAAGCAATTCAGAATCATGCTTTTTGTTTATAGATATGCAGAGCTTGGAGAAGCTGCTCAAAGATGCCATTGTGTATGGGCAACCCCGCACACGCAGACCCTGGAAAAAAATTCTCATCCTTGTTGAAGGCATATACAGGTACATGTCTAGTCCCCACATTACCAGTGTTGTTAGCATATTCAACTGTTGTTAGCATCCATTTTGAAGCAAAGTGTAATCAAAATCTCATCTCTTTGAAGGAGTAATGTGGAATACCAATATGGCAGTTCTGTTAGCCAAACTTGATGCTATTTACTATTTTAAGCTCTGCAACATAATAAATGCTTTTAAAGTAAAGTCCTTGTCATTGTGGGGACAGAGGTGGACATTTCGGGCAGCCTGGGTGCAATGAAGGAATAGTTTGGTAGAGCTAGGCCCAGAAAAGCTGCCTCCAAAGTCCCTCAAACCTTGACAAATGTTTTCTCAACCCAAGAAAGATTTTGCTCTGGTTGGATTTTAAATTTTAAGTTGTAGGCTTTAAACAGTGGTGTTGAATGGTCCTTGCCATGATTTGTGGAGGAATTGATATATATCTATGCACAGCAACACCCATTCTTAAATGCAGGCTTGTACCAAGCTTGCCTCTCTTCCTTGTTTACATAGTGTACAAGATGGGCACAATTCACAGAGTCACAAAGCCTCTTCCCTACATTTGGGGGCAGAAAGCCACTGCTCTACTCCTATTCACCGAAGTTTGGCCACGTCCTTTATTTTCCCTTCTCCAGTTGAGCCCTATCGGGCTGCAGCAACTCTGTGCCTTATTACTATGTGTGTATTTATAAGACTTTCTGCCAGTTATTGTGCAGGGGTGTAAAGACATGCCCAGTATGAGTGTGGCTACAGCCGTGATTGTGCAATTGTTTGGAAAATAGTTGGTGGCCCTTTTTAAGGGGATTTTGGGCACTGTTGAGAGATTCCCAAGTTTACAACTTGATCTCTGCTTTTCTACAACAGCATGGAGGGATCGATAGTCCGACTACCTGAAGTAATTGCCCTTAAGAAGAAGTACAAATCTTACCTGTATATAGATGAAGCTCATAGTATAGGAGCACTGGGTCCCAATGGTCGGGGTGTAGTGGAGTATTTTGGACTTAACCCTGAGGATGTGGATGTTATGATGGGGACATTCACCAAGAGCTTTGGAGCTGCTGGAGGATACATTGGAGGCAAGAAGGTAAAAATAAGTGCTGTGAGACATTTTGTAGTTTTGAAGAAAAGGAAGCATGTCACTGTGATAATAGCAAATTATGTTCTTAGAACTTAGAGATCATGGCCATTACACGTAAACACTTCTCATTCTGAGATGTCAGGCACAAAATATATAAAACCTGTTGGAAAGCTCACATAGTTGTGCTATCTTTTTTGCATGGTGGCCCTTTTAAAAAATACACAGTTGAAACAAATCTTCATTTATTACTAAAGTTGTCAACTGTCCAAGGCCATTAAGAGAGTAACAGCAGCCTATGATAAGCATCTTGCTCAAGGACTGTGATAAGATACAAACTAAAATACCATTAGTACTCTTCTCTGACACTGATGTGTCTATTGCCTATTCACTTGTGTTCGATCAGTATCATAATGCAGCTATTGCTCACCCACGCACCCTGCAAACTTCAGCTTCTTGAACTCCTCATTCTCCTATATTCTCTTGCTGTGCTCTCTTTCCTTCATCTAGCTCTCCATATATATTTTGTTCAGAATCAAATGCTGTACCATGCCATTTGCCAAGGAAGAATCCATTCATGTGCTACTGCATCAAAAGGGCTACCCTACTAGGATTTTTCCTGTCTGCTATTACCATTATGTCAAGGCACTCATTTCAGAGCCAGGGTATAGCAATGTTCCCTCTTTTTAATGGCTGCATTTATCTCCAAACAAAATTGGCTGGTATTGCTTCTCTAATTAGAGTTGTGCAAATATACTGAGATGTATATGCAACACTCAACCTGGGAAGGAGGACAGGCTTAATTATGTCTGCTTTCACTGCATGTCCCCCTGCCTTTCTTGAAAGCCTCAGCAAAACAGTGTGGCAATCTTTGCAACATTGCATATAACTCCCTTATTTTATGCTGGTGCTGTACTTCCATTTCATTCCCCATTGCTGTCAGAACCCCTTACACTAGGAATACTGTGTGCTTACACAGATGTGTATGATGTACATAATCTCTACAATTAACACATGTCATGGTTGGAACAAACTGTTTTCTCACAACTAGTGCATTCATTGTTGGGATTTCTCCAACCATCAAATAGCAAGTAGTAATTGCTGGAAAGTGTAGTGATTATATCATACCTACCCTGTCAGTTGCTCTTGCAATTGCTGTATGAACTAAAGGTGAAGGATTGTCATGAGAATCTGTTGGCTAATGCCTGTGACATGGGTAAGTGTCAGACTTCCATCCCTCTCCCAGTTGCAGTTCCATTTTGCAATCTTGTGTGTTAAAGCCCTTTAAAATATGTGGATCTATTTCATGTTTTCTGTGAATTTCTAATTCTATATATTGATATTTTTCTGTTTGCCTATATTAACTTTCACTAAAAATAATGGATAAGAGGCACAAAATCATCTAGGCAGAACGTTCCTGCCATTCCAAAATCTAACGTTCTCTACCTTACCACACTAATGTACCCTCCATATAACTCTTAGGCCTACTTCTACTGAGGTGGTGAACCTGTGCCTTGACTCCAGATTACAGGTGGGGGGCTCACATGATTGAATATCCCCTCATCCAAAAACCCTTACACAGAGAAATAGCATGTCAGGAAGGAAGCCAGGATAGAACCCTTCCCTGCAGCATCTAGTTTTTTGTGTGAGGGGAATCTTTTGTATGGAAGAGCATTCAGTCATGTTAGCAACTTGCAACCTGAAATAGTGTAGCCCTGATACAGCTTTCCCACTTCACTGAGAACTAGGCCTTAGTTAACTATATATGAGAGCTCAAAGATGGAATTATCTGTGTACTTCTCCAATACTTGGCCTCCTTTCCCTTCCATGTTTGGGCTTTGGAACTCCAATCGCCACATTTTCAGGTCTTTATTAGCTTATCTTCTGCCAGACAACTGGCTATTTCATGTTTCTGTTGTGCCTACCCAAACAAATGACTTTTGAAAACTGGCTGTTTTGTTTGGCTGCTTTCTGCTACCAATTCTTGAAGATGATAGCAGGGATAGTAATTCTCCCCATCTTCTGTGTGGCAATTCAAATGCAAGCCAGATTAGTGGAGCAATCCTGTATACTGGATTAGACAGTCCTGTAGGCCACTTTCTAGGCATCAGCTCCATGGTGAACACATCCACCAAAAGGAGACACCTATTCAAACCTGAATAATTTTGAATTGTGTGTCAGGCAGACCCTCAACCACCCGCCCACCCTGCTGGAATAGAAATTGTGTGTTTTTAAGAGTGTCTCATACACTCTTGCTATAATATATAACTATACTATAGATGCTATATGTAACTATATGCATCTATAACTATAGTTATCAGTTGTAGATAACAAATTATAATCGATAATAATTTAATGGTAATAAAGTTATTAATTGCTTTTTATTGTCCTAGCAGAAGCTATTAATAGAAGATGCTGGGTAGTAGAATGAAAATCTGTGATCGTTTGCACAATCTTAAATTTCCACCTTAAAGTTAAGGTGCACGATTGCCTGTTGTCTCATTTAGCAATAGAACTTTGCAGTTGGAGACTTGTCTGTGTCACTGCCTCATCATGAAAGAGTACAGTTTGATCTGAACTTTGTGAAACCAGAATAATCATTCTTGAAGCATAGCACATACTTTTTCAAGATTTGAATAATTCCAAAAAGTTGCTTCTGCAACCTAGTGCTAGAACAGTGATCAGGGGGCATCTAATTATGAATCATTCCTAGTTCGTTTAACATTAGCATGAGATAAAATGTAAGAGTGCTACTTACACAGAAGATCAGATTAATAATATCCATTTTATTAGTGCTAACAGTGAACGTCTCGCAACTTTTCAAACTTCTTACCCAGTTCTCACACATGGGTTGTTGTTGAAACTATCTGCTGACCTCCTTGAATGATTGAAGTGATTAGTGGGTTCTCTCTCCATATCCCACCTCTTGAGAGTTGAAGAAAGTTATTTTTCTTAACCAGCTTCTACTGCCTGTTTGTTTTCCCAAGGGTCACAATAATATCTGATAACTTGCTGTATTCACTTTGCCAGGAGCTGATTGATTACCTTCGTGTCCACTCACACAGTGCAGTATATGCTACGTCATTGACCCCTCCCATTCTTGAGCAAGTCCTCACATCACTGAAGTGCATTATGGGTGAAGATGGCACAACAGTTGGTGAGTCTTGGGCATTATAATAAGACTTTTCTGTGGAAGAAGTCTGCACTTAAGGGGACAAACTTGGCATAAATATTTAATGCCTTCCTCCAGGAGCATTCTGAAGGTAATTCATTATGCATTGATGGTATCTCTTTCTTCCGACGCTGTGTAGTAATTAGACTGATCATGTAACTTGTTAGTGGAACAACAAGGCATTGAATGTTCACCTGTACTACCTGAGTCCTTTCTAAATTGCTTCTGTCCTGGAATCAGGGGTGGATCTAGTTAAGCCAGTGTGGTGTAGTGGCAAGAGTGTTGGACTAGGAGCTGGGAGATCCGGGTTCTATTCCCCACTTGGCCATGGAAGCTCACTGGGTGACTTTGGGCCAGTCACAAACTCTCAGCCCAACCCACCTCACAGGGTTGTTGTGAGGATAAAAAATGGAGAGGAGGAGGATAGTGTAAGCCGCCTTGGGTTCATTGCAAGAGGAAAAAAGGTGGGGTATAAATACAGTAAATAAATAAGCCAGTGCACTTTTTACCCAGTAACATTTATTCACACAAACAGAAGTAGCCATAAAACTTAAGTAGTTGTTGCCACTCTACAACATATTTGTATCCAGATTGGTAAACGTACTGGGGTAACACAAATAGGGTTGTTTGGAATTGTATGTAAAGCATTTCTTAACATGCGGGGTGGGGGAATGGATTCAGAACACAGTGTTTTACTTTCCTGATGAATGCTACCCTGGTACTGTAGGAATCAATGGGTAAAATCCAACATACCCTACTTAGAGTCATGACTAACTGAAGGCCCATTCATTTCAATGGGTCTACTCTAAGTAGGACTTACATTGGATTTTATACATAGGTTCTGAATTCCTAATCCAATACTAAAGAATACTCTTAAACAAGGAAAAATCTTTTCAAGGAAAATGGAAAAGACAAATTCAGGTGTCAGAGGTAACAAATACAAGTTGCATACAACATCCTAGGTTAGATGTTAAGGTTGAAGAACAGTGTGTTTTTAATCACCAGACATTTAATTCATTTTGGGCAGGCTTTTGCTTCCTCAATTACAAACCAAGCTACTTTGACAGCAGGGGGCATGCCAGTTTCTCCTGCTAGAACTGTGAAAGAATAGAGTAAAAAAAACCCTCTACCCTACCAAAATTTGAGTTACTTGTTTGTGGTTTAGAGTCTAGCAACTCATCCTCCTCAGAGATTTTCAGGGAGTTCCCTGCAATTCTTGAATGTTGTTGGACTCAGGAGCCATGAGCCTGAGAAAGAGCCTGGCTTGTGGAGTCTGGGGCTGCATCACATCTGTCAGAACTTGTGTTTGGAAATGCATTTTTCTTGTCAAAACTGTTGTAACCATCAGGACCTCCTGGAACTTTGCCATTCTCTCTCCCAACTGTGAGAGAAATCTCTGCACCAATGCTTGTTATGTCCATGGGATATGCACACACAATCTGCCTGTTACTTCTGCAAGCCACATAATATAAACCTGGATGCAGCATTTTCTTAGTTTTCTTGGATCTTATTTAGGGATGTCTTTACCCCACTCTTCAGCCGAAAAAGGCCCTCAGAGTGGCTTACAAAAATTAATATTAAGACAGTCCCTGCCCTCGAGCTTACAATCTAAAACACATGACACAAAAGGAAAAGGGTTTAGGAGGAAGGAGGGGAAGGAAAGCAAATACACCAATGACTGATGTATAGGACCAGGTTGGTCTCCCCCCTGCGATGATGTTCATCCTGGGATGCAGGAGGTGCAGCCCCCCAGTGGATCTGGACCCATCTATGTTAGAATGATTCACTTCAAAGTAGATGTGTCATTTTAAAGTAGTTCTGGGCTCAGTACTATAATGTGTTGCTTCACGTGGTATAACCATCTAATTTTGTATAGAGTCTTATAAAAGATAACAAAATTCTTAAGAGCTGTTGGAATTCTCCTAGAATTAAACATCTTGATGTCCAAAATATACGGATTTGGATTCCTTGCAGGTGTTGCTCTTGCCCACAAGGTGGCAGTATGTATCTATAATCAATTATTTTTCTTTAAAACAATTGGATTTTAAAAATTTACATCTGATTAGGATATATATCAAAAAGTCATAAATAAAATACTAATCTTCTCTCTCACTCAACATAGTTACAGTTGTCTCATTATAAACATGCTGAACCTACATTTAGGGTGCAGTCCTACAGACCCTGGGAGACCGTCCCAGGGACATAAGATTTTTCAAATTTCCCCTCCCAAAGCTGTAGATGCTGCTAGGACTTTGGGAGGGGTACTTCAAGATCTGATCCCCTCCCCTGTAGAAACAACTGCAGAGCCAGCTTTCCAAAGTTGCAAAAGTGACTTCAGATTACCTCATAGAGATCAAAAGGGGAGTGTTCCATTGGACCAGTAGAGAAGAGACCAGTATCTGCAAAGTCTTGTAGCCTTTCTGGCCCTGCCCCTGCCAGCACTTTGCCTCTAGACAAAAAAGGAAAAAAAGAACAGAGGCAAAAATTGCCTCTGTCACTCCTCCCACCCTGTTGGCAATAGCGGGGCAGGACATAGGACTCACAGAAGCCTCTGAGATCGGAGGCTTCAGTCTAGCAGGCAGCAAGCTATGGTCACACTTTTAGGGTGCAATCTAAAGCATATTTAGACAGAAAAATGTCTACAACTCCCAGTATGGCTGGCTGGAGAATTCTGGGAGTTATAGGACTTTTTTTCAATGTAAATTGGATTGCACCCTTAGTCTTATAAAAATGAATTAATTGTTCTGTCTCACACACATTCAATTACCTATCAATCAAACATGGGCATTTACTTCAATTTTTCATCTCAGGTTGGGCAGGGCCATTTTCATAACCACCAGCTCTTGCTTGAAAGTTCTGGGCTTTCGGTTTGTTTCTCTGACTAAAGTCACATGTACAAAGACGCAGGCTGGATAGGATTGTTTTGTGTTTACGTGGTGGTGAAGGTGGGCCACACATGGCAGAGGAATTAGTAAAGACAGAAGGACAATATCACAGGGTGGATAAAAATTATTTAAAAACAAACAAAAATAATTGAATTTAAATTTTTAAAATGTAAATGTTAAGTTTATCTTAAATAATACAGTTAATCTCTAAACCAGGAGTCCCCGATGCAGTGGGTGCCACTGCGTCCACAAGGCAAGGCTCAGGTACCTGCCAAACTAGAGAGAGAAAGGGGACCCGAGGCAGGGGGCAAGCCAGATAAAGGAGGGGGGAGATAGTGGGACCAGAGGGAGAGAAAGACCAGGGAGAGGGAGAAAGAAACAGGACCCAGAGCGGGTGGGGAGAGAAAAAGGAGCCAAAAGGAGGGGAGGAGCCAGAGATAGGAAGGAAGAGATGGCAGAGAGATGGGAGGAAGGAAAGAAAGAAAGAGGAGCCCGAGAGAGAGAAGGAAAGAAAGACCAGAGAGAGAAATAGGAACCAGAGAGCGGGAGGGGGAGTAAAATAGCCAGAGAGAGAGAGAGAGAGCAAAAATAGCCAGAGTGAGAGAGCCAGAGAGAGAGAGAGAGAGAGAGAGCAGAGTTGGTAGCACACACACTAACACAGATAAGGGGACACTCCTAACATTTTTGTGATTGGCCCCCTCACCCCCCTACAGCAGTCCATTTGTGGTGGTGCCCGGGACACTTTTTCAAAATCCCAAATGGGCCCACAGGCCCAGAAACATTGGAGACCCTTGCTCTAAATGAATCCTCTACAAAGTACATTACATTAAAGGAGGTTTTTGTATGGAAGTGAAGAATCAATCTGATCATTTCTCAGATATGAATATTTACATTCCGCCTATCAAATGCAGCCATTTCATTTTCACCTGATAAAAATAAACTATTGTAGTCTGTCCAGTAGCTATCATGGGCATTTTATTTTTATTTTGCTACTTTGTTTTTGTGAGGGCAAGGCTGGGCCAAGAGAATATACCACGGAGCCATCTGGACACTGCTAAGTAAGTTTGAGGTTAGCAACAAAATCCTATGCATGTCTATTCAGAAATAAATCCCATTGAGTTCAATGGGTCTTACTCCATGGCAGGTAGTTATAGGATTTCTCTTGCCTTGTTTGCTTTAGGGGTGGGCAGGCTGCCAGATCTTGGCTACCAGAGGAGGCTTTGGGTGTGGGGAGTTGGGAGACTGACTGTTCATCAGCAGTAAGGTGGCTGGGGGGTGGGGAGAGGAGAACGCAGGAGCAATCCACCAATTAGCTGTGGTGGAAGAGGAACCCAAGAAGCAGACCAAAGTGGCTGGCTAGCTGCAGTGGTGCACTGCAAAGGCTCCCAAGTGGCCTCTGGAGAACCAAGTGGGTCCTGCTTGAAAAATAGTAATATACTGTTTCTGAGCAAAATTGTTAAGTGTATGGTTAGTTAATTAAGCTGTTGAAATTACTTAAATTCCACTTCCTCCAGATTAATCACATAAGATGCGTGGAGGTTTAAATGGTGGAAATAATGATGCATACAACATTCCGGCCTATAAAAATGGGGATCAGCAGCCAGAACAGAGAAGCTTTTTCATGTGTCCAACAGATCTTGTATTCACTTACTGTTCCCTTCTGTGAGAACATTTGGAATGCTTTACCTTAGGAAAAAAAGTGAGTAAGGGAGGACATGATAGAGGTGTATACAATTATGCATGGTGTGAAGAAAAGTGGAGAGGAACCCCCCCCCCATGCTTCTATTTATTTCATTTTATTTCTGTACCACCCAACAGCCGAAGCTCTCTGAGCAGCTCACAAAAAATAACACTACAATCCAGGATTCAGCCAACATAGATGAATAGTGAGAGATTCAGGACAGACAAAAGGAAGTACTTCTTCACATAGCATGTAACTAAACTATGGAAGATACAGTGATGGCTCTCAACTTGGATGGCTTTAAAAGGGGATTAGACATATTTATGGAGGATAAAGCTATCAATGACTACTGGTCATGATGGTACATCATGATGGTACGTTTTTACATTACCTCCAGTTTCAGAGGTAGTATGCCTCTCAGTACTCGATGCTGGGGAATACAAAAAGGAGAGTACTATTGCATTCTTGTCCTGCCTGTAGTCTTCCCATAGGCATCTAGTTGGCCACTGTGGGAACAGAATGCTAGACTAAATTGGCTTTTGGTCTGATCCAACAGAGTTGCTCTTACGTTCTTAATGAGAAGAGGTGGATGGTAAACAACTTTAGCATTGTCTTTATAAGTTGTATAAGCACTCAATAGCTCTCTAACTTGAGGAACAACATTTATTTCAGCTTCTGTAATACATTGGCTATTGTTAAATATTTGCAATCATTCCAGAGAGTCTCCCTTGGCCAAACAGGATGTTAACAGCAAGCACCTTGGGTAGAATACACATGCGACAGAAAACAGCATGGGTATTTCCGAAACAGGATAAGAGGGCTAATGAAGAATGAATTGACTTATTTAGGTGACAGCACGTGAACATGCAATTTGGAAGGGGACAGCAGCTTTCCTTCTTTTTTGTCCTATTGTCTGTTCAAACAAATCTTTCAGTGTCTGGTATTGTTCCTGTCTGGGAATCATAATGGTCATCCACAGGGTGCTGTCTGAAATAGTCCATGTTAATTTAAAAATACAACTTGTGCAGTATTTGTATCTGTGTTTTGCAGTTGAATACGACTTGGATCAAAAAAGCTAGCCTAGTTCAGCTCTAGATATAGGTGCAAAGAGTGTTCTTAAGCGTCTTCCTATTGTCTTCTTGATAGGGTGTCTATTAGCTATTGCTGTCCATACCTAGTAATCGTAAGTTCTTACCTTCAAAGTTTATAGACATTTCATTACCATGTGGATAGCTTGCATTGTTTTGCATATTACTTCAAGTGAGTAGGCTGTTGAGATTTTGTAATCATAGTAAGTCTCCTAGTCAGAGCTTGAGTAATTTATGTGAATGTTTAACAAAGAACAGAGAGCAGCTAAAGTATGTGGGAAATTCGGTTTCTTTGGATAAAAAATTCTTACCACAATATTGAACGGTGAAGGGGAGCCATCTTTTCTGTTTGTGTGATAGTACAAATGCATGAGAATTTGTTGCTCTTCAAAAGAGAGAGAGATTTGGGACAAATTGTATATGTGTGACTTCACACTGGGGTGGGGTAGGGGAGACAAAAATTTTGGTCCAAAGGTTACATTGGAATTAAAAGGTGTTAGAGGTGGTTAATTACTAGCTGAATGCAAATGGTTTTTATTTTTAATAAAAGAAATAAACAATTAGTAACATGAAGCCCATATCAAAGCACTAAATGCTCCTTACTTTAACTGTAGCCGCATGATTTACAACCATGGTGCTGCACAGAAACTTACTGGGAGGAGCTGTCACCCACTGGATCTAAACCCACAGCTACCAAAGTAGATTAGAATCCTCATATCACTCAAAGATGCATTGAAAAAGTGGAGGAGCGGGAAAAGATTCCATCTCTTTATCTCTCACTAAGAATGCAACAGATTAGTAAAGATGGTGTTTGAACATTAATAATTCATACTGTGAGCTCTCAAATATGCACTAGGAATTTGCAAAAAACTTCAGGAGGAGTTCTGTCTTAAATATTATTCGAACAAATGTGAGTATATGATGCTGCCTTGTTCGGAGTTGAGCTTTTGGTCCATCTAGACCAGAACTGTCTATTGACTGGTAGTGGCTCTCCAAGCTCCCAGGCAAAGGTCTTTCCCACTACACTACCCAGTATCCCTTTTAAATGGAGATGCCAGGGACTGAGCCTTGGGCTTTCTCTATGCAAAGCATGCTGTCTACTTTTAAGCCCGTAAGTTTGTTTTCCCAGGCCAGAGCCAAAGTTTATCTTAAGAAAATCTATCTGCCCTGTCAGATGTGATTCCTATGCCACATTTCCTTTGGGTTAGATCCAGGTGAGCCATCCTACAAGCCCCCAGTTTTCTGACGCAAAGGGGAGGGGCACAGGCAGAAGGATGGATCAGTGGAAACTGTCTCTCCCTTCCTCCATTGGGGGATTCAGGATCCAACTCTTTTATCTACAATTGCTTGCCTTAGTTGCAGACACTGGCATTTTCTGTTTTATGTATATTCCAGTTATATTCTCACTGCTTCGTGGATTTTGTAATCTTGAGATATATGCAGTTAGTGTATAAATGCAGTAATTCATGGTGCAGTGTGATTGACCAGTCTGATCCTATGCATAAAATAAATTCCACTGATTTCAGCGGGACTTTCAAGTAAGTGCACATAGGATTGCATTCTGACCAATAATTCAATTGTCCCATGTAACACTTGCTTCTTACACTACATTAAATCTGCTGTAATAGTGCACCACTTTCTCCAATATGGATTTCAACAAGCAGCCTGTAATTGTGTTAACAAACAGGCATGTTTTTGAGAGCCACCCATAATTGTTGAGGAATTATGTTTGCAAATTCTTTTCCTCTTTAAACAATATTTTCCATATAACGTTGCAATCACTTGCAGCAGGCTGAACTTGTATCAAATTAGCCTTTATTTTGAAGCAAATGATGCAAACCTTAGCAAGAAGTCCAAATCTATTTTCCTAGGATTTTAATTGCCCAGCGTTTTCTATGTTAAGGTATAAAATGGGAAACTTGAGTTCTTAAGTTCAATAACACATGATTACAGCCAAGTTACAATGAATATTAAGCATGCTGGATGATATACTTTGTTTAGTGGGCAAGGATTGATCCTAGGAAGCTTGGTTTGGATCTGATTGGGTATTTTATGGCTGATACAGATTTTTCAGTGTAATTGTTGAAATTAAGGAATTGAGTGAAAGTTTTTAAAATGCATACAAGAAGTTGTAAATGTCTAATTTCAATTGACAATCTAGAAACTTGTTAAGATTAATAAAATACTTCTACTGGTTTTGGTAGAAGAGATCCAAGTAAAATGTACTGAGTATTCCATAATTTGGCAGTGAACTTGATGTCCCTTGTAAACTGAAGTTTGTACTTCCTCCACTTGGAGATTAGACCATTCATGGGATGAGGGTGGAGGTGTCCTCTGTTGATTTATATAGGATTAAAAAACCCTTTCTTTAAATTGAGGCTGCAAATGTTCAGTTGTAGCATAAGCATCTCTCATTTGGATTTCCTTCAATGAGTGACTTGTTAATGAGGTGTTAAATTATCACCTTGGGAACCCAGGGACCAGTCAAAACTAATTTGGGCAGAGCAAAACTTTTTGTTGTTGTCAGTGGCTGACCTCAAGAATCCCAAGCTGTGCCAAGGAGCTGTTGGGAAAACAAATACTTTGGGGGTCATAAAGAGTTTCCTGCTTCTCCTCAGGGGACTGACAGCTTTAAACATCACTTACTGGGGTTGTTCTTCAGGCAGGGGGTCTTTTAAATCTAACAAACTGCTCCTCACCTTGCAGCCCTGCAGGCATAAGAGTAGCCTCCAGAAAAGCGCTTTTAATCTCATCTGGGTAGACTCCTTTAGCTCATTTGGAACGTTGAGCGTATTCTTCACTGTGATACTTACTAGACCAATATATTAAATGTATTTGTAGTCTTTAATAAATTGCCTCTCTTTTTCTTTTAAACTCTGTCCAAGTGCCGAAAAAACTATGTAAATTGTTCCCCCTTGCTGCTGGGTGAAGTAAGTGGTTGGGATAAGTTTTCCTATGCTGTCATAGGCAGGAGAAACAGTGTTTGAATGCATGTATACTGCCAAACTGACACTGCAGTTCAGTTACCCAATGTTCCATTCATATGCTCTAGGATCTCTACTTAATGGCAAGGAAGGAATTAGGATATTTGTTTGCTCTTCTTTCACATATCTAAAGATATATTTTTTAATAACCTTAATATTTTATATTTTCATTATATTTTTGTTTTCTCAAGCCTCTAGGGAACATGTGTTGCTGGGTGGCCATATAAATCAAGTAAAGATGATGATGAACAATAAGAATAACAGTAACAATGTGTATCTACTAAAAGCATTTATCTTTTTCAAACAAATTACGTGTTAGAAATACCTTTATGAAACAATAGAACAGAACAGCAGCCTTCCCCAACTGGTGGCCATGCTGGCTGGGAATAATAGAAGCTGTATACAGTCCAGCAAATTTGGATGGCGCCAATGTGGGAAAGTTTATTCATTCCTATGTAGTAGACTTATTTTTCTTGAGTTTCCTGAGGCCTGAGCTATCAGATTATGCTTTTTTGGGAATTCTTTTTTCTGCTGATGTAACATATTGCCACAGTGACTTCCATTCTGCAGACTCAGAATTATGCTGCAATGTCAGGATCTTCACATGCCTGAAGTATAAATCTAGTGAAACCCCCCAGCTTTATCCACCTCTGGCCATTGACCCTGCAGTGCTGTTAGCAATCTTAATTTAGTCCACGAAGATTATATTCACCTCAGTTCCTTGAAACACACATAACTCCAGTTAACATATGAACCCATAGGCTCACAACCCCTACAGACAAGGAAACTTGACAGCACGAACAAGTGTGTGAAGTGAACTGGGCATTATACTACTAAACAGCATTTCTCCCTTACCAGTGATGTGGCCTCCTGTTTATCCTTTTATCCTGGGTAAGGCTTTCCTTGATAACCTTACCCAGTGTGTGTGAGTAGTGTCTCATATTAAATTATATCAGTCCATTTCATATCTATAATAAAATTTTAATGGATCTTCAGTTATCTTGAACCACTTTTCTGAATTTCTTGTATTCCATGACAGTGAACCCCAATGTGAAAAACATTCTTTATTGGGCTACTTAGATTTTCCCCATGCTATCTGGTTTAATGAGGCTGTACTGTATGGCAAAACGAAGGATTTGTGCTGTATTAGTAGTGGATTCTGGAGAAAAAAATGGGAAATGAGTAAGTTACTTTTAAACTCTAAATTAAAAGGGAAGAGGATCCCTCCAACCTTCTACAGTAGTCATAGAAACAAGTATCGGAACTTTCTCTTTTAATGTATTGCAGGTTTGAATTCAAATGTATAGTTAGCTTTGCTATTGGCCTGTCTAAGAAAAACTAGCAGATGGTAAATGTAGTCTGCACTCACTGTTATATAAAGCAACTAAATTGTTTTCATGAAATGCCTTGTAAACATCCCTCATAGAACACATTCCTCTGAAGTCCACAAATTCCATGGCTTGTAAAGAAAATGGTGTTTGTATATGTTCCTCATGTTCCCACCCTTTGTGGCTTCTTGGTCAGAATTGCTCACAAACCCAGAAAGTATACTTGGACAAAAGATTATGGAATGAGCATGTTCACTACCCTTGCTTTTTACCTCCTCCCACTTTTTTGTTGTGTTTGCTCTTGCTTTGAATGCATTACACACTTTGCGTTTTGTGCTATGAAGAAATAAGTATATTAAAGATAAAGCAGATCAAAGCATTCATGTCAGTTCAACAGACTGATCTATATTCTTCAAATGCCATTTGAAACTGGGGTTTAATGTATTTCATCTGTCACTGGCATGGGTTCAAGTGCTGGTGTCCACGATTATTTGAAAAGACCAATCTAGCTAATGTCAGTTTTTACCACATAAGCTGCTAATATAGTAGTATGGATATTTACAGATTCTGATTTGAGTTCTGGGGCATGTCATTCAGTAGCTAGAAACACACTGATAAAAAGGCAGGGTATGGAAAGAGCCTAACTTCAAAATTTAAAGTTTTAGATCTAATTACCTCTAAGCAAGAGGCTTTTATACTGTTGCAATAACGTATGAATATTGCAGCATTATCAAACAGGAAGTGACTAACCACCTTTCTGCCCTTTTGAAAAGAAAGTGTGCTGTGCTGTTCATGCGAATTGTACATCAAGCTGTAAAACCTATAGGCTTATCTACAAAAAGCAGCAAGATATTGCTGACTCTCATCGTCAGTGGTGAATAGACTTAACTGCTAATAGAGACCTGGTTGTACATTCATTTATAGGGGAGAGCAAACCATTTTCTCTACAATAATAACAGTCCTACATGGTCTGGATTAGGCAGTATCTGTGCATGAAATAGCCTTGGAGAGTAGGAGCTGACATTTTACTTTCCTAGTATAAGCAGGAATTCAGAAAACTAAAATGGTTAGTGTAGGGATTAAAATGCCACACCTCTGGTTGGCCATGCTTTGCCTTATATTGCATGCTGCAGACTTTCTATTTATCTATTTTAAGCACCATCTAAACAGATATATTCTCCATTGTTTAGGATACTGAACAAAAACAACTCTCTGTGGAGTTGTAAATTATCTGAGAACGAAAGCTAAATGAAAGGTTCCCAGGTTCTTCAACTCCTTTATATTAATGATCCTGTATGATAGAACAACAGTTACTACAATTTGTTGTTCTAAGGACTACTGGGATGAGGCATACTATGTGCTCTTTAGGTCCTTGCCTATTCTGACTTATTTATTTATTATTCTAATACCGCTCAATAGCTGAAGCTCTCCTGTGAAATCCACCAGAGCTGCATTGTGTATTTGGATTTCAGAGGTGGTTAATGCCCCTTTGAGGGATGGCAACGCCCCTTTAGCTTTGAAGGAAGCAGTGGTGAAGCCCCTATTGAAGAAAAAAAATTAGGTCCTATGGTTTCAGATAATTATCACCCAGTATCACATTTGCAATTCTTGGGCAGGGTGCTTGACCTTTCAACTCCAGGCAGTGTTGGATGATAATGACTATTTAGATCCATTCCAATCTAGTTTCAGACCTGGTTATGGGACAGAAACAGCCTTGGCTGTCCTGCCTGATTACTTATGCTGGGGAGTGGACAGGAGAAGTGCAGCCCTGAACCTCTCAGTGGCTTTTAATACCATTGATCATGGTATCTTCTGGATCTCTTATCTAGGAGGCATGGTGTTAAGCTGGTTCCTTCTTTCTGGAGGAGCAGTCTCAGAAGGTGGTGCTGGTGAACTTCTGTTCTACCTCTGTTCTGATGTGGCTGCAAAAAAGGCAAATGCTATTTTGGGCTGCATTAACAGAAGTATAGCTTCCAAATCACATGAAGTACTAGTTCCCCTCTACTCAACACTGGTTAGGCCTCATCTGGAGTACTGTGTCCAGTTCTGAGCACCACACTTTAAGAAGGATGCAGACAAGCTGGAGAGGGTTCAGAGGAGGGCAGTGAAGATGATCAGGGGACTGGAAACAAAGCCCTAAGGGGGGAGACTGAAAGAACTGGGCATGTTTAGCCTTGAGAAGAGAAGACTGAGGGAAGATATGATAGCGCTCTTCAAGTACTTGAAAGGTTGTCACAGAGAGGAAGGCCAGGATCTCTTCTTGATCATCGCAGAGTGCAGGACACGGAATAATGGGCTCAAGTTACAGGAAGCCAGATTCCAGGTGAACAGCAGGAAAAACTTCCTGACTGTGAGAGCAATAGGACAATGGAACTAATGGCCTAGGGAGGTGGTAGGCTCTCCCACACTGGAGGCATTCAAGATGAAGCTGGACAGCCATCTGTCAGGGTTGCTTTGACTTGGATTCCTGCATTGAGCAGGGGGTTGGACTTGGTGGTCTTATAGGCCCCTTCCTACTATTCTATGATTCTACCCCGTGACCATTGGGTCTGTGGAGTGTTGCAAGGTTCCATCCTGACACCTATGCTTTTTAACATCTACATGGAACCACTGGGGGAAGTCATCAGGAGGTTTGGGCTCAACTGTCCTCAATATGTGGATGACACTCAGCTCTACCTCTTGTTTCCATCTATGCACCTCAGGGAGGCTGTGGTATTCTTGAACCAGTATCCTTGAACCAGTATCTGGAGGCAGTTTTGGGATAGTTGAGAGTGGACAAGCTGAGACTTAACCCAGGCAAGATTGAGGTCCTATGGGTTGGGAAACTGACTACTCTGGATGGAGGTTTACAGCTGGTCTTAGATGGGTTTGCGCTCCCCTTGAAAGCCCAAGTTCTTAGCTTTGGAGTCCTCCTGTATTTTGCTCTAACTGGTGAAGCTCAAGTGGCTGCAGTGTCCAGCAGTGCATTTAACCAGCTTAGGCTAGTACACCAGCTTGGTGCAATCTGGAGAGGACAGACTTTGCCTTGCTTATCCATGCACTGGTGACACCCAGTCTGGACTACTGTAATGCACTATGCGTGGGCTGTGTTTGAAGATGGTTTGGAAACTTCAGCTGGTGCAGAATACAGACACCCAAGTGTTGGTGGGGTGAGGCAATCAGATGGTATGACACTTTCAGGGTTTCCCTTATGACCTGGACCCCCTGAACAACTCCTTAAGGAACACTTGCCTCCTTAAGTTGCACTTCCTTTCCCTTCCTAATAATGTGGATTTTAGGCTGTAGATGTGGGGTGATTGACACTCTGTACACAGGGTTTAACCACAACAGTGTACTGGTAAATTAAAGCAAGTGAATCACAACGAAGGCATTTACACAATAGAGCTGAGTGATACAAAAGGCATTAAGAGAAAATAAAAGTTGCAAAATGCAAGTTCCTTTACCCTAGCTGTACTTAGACTTTTCCAGGCTGCTTTTTCCTGCTGTCCCTTCAGGCTCTAATCTCCCTGACTCTGCTGTTACTGTTCTGGTCTTTCTGACTCTCTCTTTTTATACCTTCCTCCCTCAAAACTGAAAGTACTGTTTCAAACTTGAAGAAATGAAATTTAACTGGGGAAATGAAACTGAAATTTAACCAGGGAAATGAAAGTACACTTCTTAAGGATATCCCTTCCCCCCAAAAAAAACCCCAGGCCTACAAGCCTGACCCCTTTTCCCTTTGCCTCTGTAGGCCTCAAACCTTCACAGACACCTATACTGCACCGGCTGCACTGGTTACCAGTACATTTCCAAGCCCAATTTAAAGTGTTGTTTTTGACCTTTAAAGCCTAAACGCCTGTATCAGCCTGCCTGCACTTGAATGTCAGCAACCTTTGAGGGCAGTTAAGTGGACAAGTACATGAGAGAGGGCTTTTTCGAAGTGGCCCCACCCCTGTGGATGGGTTGCCATCAGGGATTTGTCAAGCTCCATTAGGAATGCCCTGAAGATTGTTTTTCCCTGGCCTTCTGACTATGTTTCAGTGGACTATTCTGGGTTTTTAACTGCAGTTGTGTTTTACATTCTATTACCATCTGGGCTAGATGTTTTACTGCTGGTGTTCGTTGATTTTATTAATTTTGACTGTTTTTTTCATTGTTAAAGGGTTTTATTGTATGGTATTTTTATTGTGTAAGCTTCTTTTGAAGGGCTCTTGTTCTTACGTTCTAAGCCTAGAAATATTTTAAATATATTTGTCAACCCACACATTTTGTTACCTAAAGGACACCTTATATGAAGAGACTCAAAAGTCCCTGGCACAGTTGTTTCTCACTGGAACTTGATTCTGTCCTTGGTTGCATGAAGCATCAGTGCATTTAAACAAAAACAAAAAAAAAACTATTTCCACTGCAGTCACTTAAACTTCTTAAGAAGTCTAACGTTTTTCATTTAAATACTACTAAATCCGCACTGAATAGACTTTCTCCAACATATTGTGGAAACCAAAACATCTTTCACATCTGTTTTTGTCATGATTTCTGAAAGTTACACCACTCGCTATTGGTAGTCCATTGATCACTGTTTAAGCAAAACCATTATACGCCGATGCAAATTGCTAGTTTCTAGCTTTATGCTAGTTACTGAAAAGGATTTTATTTAAAGTTATGTTGATCAGTGGTGTCCAAAACTTGCTGGCCTTTTGGTACAGCCAAACATTCTCCTTTATACACAGATGCTGTATTAGTTGTCCATAAGTTTGTCTGGGCCTGGACTTTGTCTGAGATTTGCTTACCTTCTCTCTACCATTGAATGGCAGATTCGCTTCTGAGGGGGAATAGCAGCCCTGGGATGGGTGATTTTTGTTAGGACTGCAGCATGGGGAAGAAGGGTTAACTGGCCCTTCACATGTTGCATGCTCTCAATCAGATATTCTAAGGGCACTCGTGCATCTTATCACATCGTCCAGTTTGGCCCTCAGTTGCTTTAATGCTTCGTGTGTACATTATGTTTTAAAAGTGTGAATCTTGCAAAAGCAAATAACAGTGTAGTGTAATCTGAGACTCCTGACATGTAAAGAACTAAGTAAATAAGATTCATTGTCGTTCTTCAGGATCACTGTCAATATTCACATCCCAAGAATTTAACTTAAGTTGGCCCTTCAGCATTTCCAAATCCAAAGAGGCACATGGATGAACTTCTGCAGAGAGGCTCACCTGGCACCTACACTGTGCACTTTTCACTGCCAGGTGACTTGTTATTTTTCCAGGCATTTTAGTTTTTCAGTTTCTGTTTCAAGTCTGGTATTGTATTTTAATGCCTTCATGGATCACTGCCTTGTTGTGGCGAAGAGGCTTGCGTAACTCAGTGAAGCCATAAGCTATGCCATGCAGGGCCACCCAAGACGGACAGGTCATGGCGGAGAGTTCTGACAAAATGTGGCCCACTGGAGAAGGAAATGGCAACCCACTCCAGTATTCTTGCCAAGAAAACCCCATGGAGTGTATCACAAGGCTAAAAGATACGATGCTGGAAGATGAGCCCCTCAGGTCGGAAGGTGTCCAATATACTACTGGGGAAGAGCAGAGGGAATTTCCAAGTAGCGCCAGAAAGAGTGAAGCAGCTGGGCCAAAGCCGAAAGGACACTCAGCTGTGGATGTGTCTGGTGGTGAAAAGAAAGTCCGATGCTGTAAAGAACAATATTGTTTAGGAACCTGGAATGTAAGGTCAGTGAATCAAGGTAAGCTGTAGGTGGTCAAACATGAGATGGCAAGATTGAACATTGACATCTTGAGAATCAGTGAACTCAAATGGACAGGCATGGGCAAATTTAATTCAGGTGACCATTATATCTAGTACTGTAGGCAAGAATCCCTTAGAAGAAACGGAGTAGCACTCATAGTCAACAAAAGGGTGGGAAAAGCAGTACTGGGGTACAATCTCAAAAACGATAGAATGATCTCAGTACAAATCCAAGGCAAACCATTCAACATCACAGTAATTCAAGTCTATGCTCCAACCACTGAGGCTGAAGAAGCTGAGGTTGATCGGTTCTATGAAGACCTACAACACCTTCTAGAACTAACACCAAAAAAAGACGTCCTTTTCATCCTAGGGGATTGGAATGCTAAAGTAGGAAATCAAGAAATGACCGGAATAACAAGCAAGCATGGCCTTGGTGTACAAAATGAAGCTGGACAAAGGCTAATAGAGTTTTGCCAAGAGAACACACTGATCATAACAAACACTCTTTTCCAACAGCACAAGAGGAGACTCTACACATGGACATCACCAGATGGTCAATATCGAGATCAGATTGATTATGTCCTTTGCAGCCAAAGATGGAGAAGCTCTATACAGTCAGTCAAAACAAGACCCGGAGCTGACTGTGGCTCAGATCATGAGCTTCGTATTGCAAAATTTTGGCTTAAATTGAAGAACGTAGGGAAAACCACTAAACCATTCAGGTATGACCTAAATCATATCCCTTATGAATATACAGTGGAGGTGACAAATAGATTTAAGGGATTAGACCTGATAGACAGAGTGCCTGAGGAACTATGGACCGAAGTCCGTAACATTGTTCAGGAGGCAGCAACTCAATCCATCCCAAAGAAAAAGAAATGCAAGAAAGTAAAGTGGCTGTCTGATGAGGCTTTACAAGTAGCTGAGGAAAGAAGGGAAGCGAAAAGCAAGGAAGAAAGGGAGAATATATATATATTCATATATCCAACTGAATGCAGATTTCCAGAGAATAGCAAGTAGAGACAAGAAGGCCTTCTTAAATGAACAATGCAAAGAAATTGAAGAAAACAGCAGAATGGGAAAGACTAGGGATCTTTTCAAGAAAATCGGAGATATCAAGGGAACATTTTTTGCAAAGATGGGCATGATAAAGGACAAAGAAGGCAGGGACCTAACAGAAGCAGATGAGATTAAGAAGAGGTGGAAAGAATACACAGAAGAACTATACAGGAAAGATCTGAATGTCCCTGATAGCCATGATAGTGCAGTCACTGAACTTGAGCTGGACATCCTAGAGAGCGAAGTCAAGTGGGCCTTAGGAAGCGTTACTAACCACAAAGCTAGTGGAGATGACAGTATTCCAGCTGAGCTATTTAAGATCCTAAAAGATGATGCTGTTGGCATATTGAGTGCTGCACTCAATATGCCAACACATTTGGAACACTCAACAGTGGCCACAAGACTGGAAAAGGTCAGTTTACATTCCAGTTCCAAAGAAGGGCAATGCCAAAGAGTGTTCAAACTACCGTACAATTGTGCTCATTTCACATGCCAGCAAGGTTATGCTCAAAATCCTACAAGCTATAGGCTTCAGCAGTATGTGAACCGAGAACTACTGGAAGTACAAGCTGGGTTTCGAAGAGGCAGAGGAACTAGAGATCAAATTGCCAACTTTCGCTGGTTCATGGAGAAAGCAAGAGAATTCCAGAAAAACGTCTATTTCTGCTTCATTGACTACACTAAAGCCTTTGATTGTGTGGATCATGACAAACTGGCAAATTCCTAAAGAGATGGGAGTACCAGACCACCTTACCTGTCTCCTGAGAAAGCTGTACGAGAGTCAAGAAGCAACAGTAAGAACCAGACATGGAACAACCGAGTGGTTCAAAATTGGGAAAGGAGTACGACAAGGCTGCATATTGTCGCTCTGCTTATTTAACTTATATGCAGAGTACATCATGAGAAACTCTGGGCTGAATGTATCACAGGTCGGAATTAAGATTGCTGGGAGAATGATCAACAACCTCAGATACGCAGATGATACCACCCTAATGGCAGAAAGCGAAGAGGATCTAAAGAGCCTCTTGTTGAGGGTAAAGTGGAGAGTGCAAAAGCTGGTTTGAAACTCAACATTAAAAAAACTAAGATCATGGCATGTGGCCCCATCACTTCCTGGCATATTGAAGGGGAAGAAATGGAAGCAGTGTCATTGTTATTTTCTTGGGCTGCAAGATCACTGCAGACGGTGACTGTAGCCATGAAATTAAAAGACGCTTGCACCTTGGGAGGAAAGCTATGGCAAACCTAGACAGCATAGTAAGAAGCAGAGACATCACCTTGCCGACAAAGGTCCATATAATCAAAGCTGTGGTTTTCCCAGTAGTAACATATGGCTGTGAGAGCTGGACTATAAGGAAGGCTGAGCGCAGGAGAATTGATGGTTTCGAACTGTCAGTCAACCCTGACTGCTCATTGGAAGGACAGATCCTGAAGCTGAAGCTCAAATATTTTGGCCACCTAATGCGAAGAGAAAACTCCCTGGAAAAGGCCCTGATGCTGGGAAAGACTGAAGGCAAAAGGAGAAGGGGACGGCAGAGGATGCGATGGCTAGATAGCATCACTGATGCAATGAATATGAACTTGAGCACACTCCGGGAGAGAGCGGAGGACAGGAAGGCCTGGCGTGCTATGGTCCATGGGGTCACGAAGAGTCGGGCGCAACTTAACGACTGAACAAATTGTATTTTAAATTTTTGCACTGTGGTTAGGTTCTATTTTGTTATTTTTATACTTTAGTTTTAAACTTTTAAATTTTTATATTGTATTTTATCATCTTGTATTTTATGGCTTTAATTGTTGTGAACTACTTCAGCTATTGGCTGGTTAAGAAATGTAATACGTAAATATAGACCAGCTATGTGCTGTAGGACACCTTTAAAAATCTGTACAGTAACTGAAGCAGCAAATGTTGGTTCCTTTTGAGTTCATATCACACAATGTTTAAAAATATATTTTTTCTATGAGTTGATATTACGATGGGTATTTACCACTAAATTGTACGTGGTTACTAAGTTCCCTATGTCCCTTTCAATGTAAACGTGATGGAAAGTGGCTGCTTAGAGTGGAGTAAGGAGATGAGCTGAAAAATATTAAAATGCTGTTGTAATTCAGGTGCCAAGAATCTGTCACGCAACTTTAAAGCAAGTGTGGGGGTGGGGTTGGGGATGATGTTATAAGCAGAGCATCAACTATGGTACTCCCAGCATAAAAGGGGGAAAAACCCGTTCACAGTCTCTAGGAATAAATGCTTGGCATGTCTCAAATGTCAGTTTTGCTTAGCAATCATCATGGTGTTATGACAGCTGAGATGTCCCCATATTAAATTACAAATAGCCTGTCTATTGCACATGAGGAGTCATACACTACTCTGAGTCTGCAATTGTAATAAAGGAAGGAGATTGGATAGTTTTTAATTAACTAATGAAAGATTTGAGATTATATTGGAAGTTGTGCTTAAAACTGTGGTACACAATTTTAACCATGTTGCTTTTTAGTTTGGACTTCTCATGCTATTGAATTTTTCCATCACTATTGATTAAGCTTTATAGATGCTTCAGTGTACAAATATATATAAGTCAGATGCATTTAATGCCCTCAGGTTTTTTGTTGAATGCCATCCAAACCTCCATTTACTAGAAATGGTAATGGTAAAATGTCAAAACTACTGATTCATTTGCTGTGTGTGGAAAGTTGTACTCTAGCTAGTAAATATGATCGTATTCTACGATAGTTCTGTTATTTTAAAAAAGCTTAATTGTGTATACATATGTGTATACTTAATTGTGACAGTTTTGTGCTGTTGAGTGATTGTGTGCAGAATGCTCTAATTCAGCTGTTCTCCCACTAGTGTACCCAGGAAGTCAAAGGGATACTCTGACTTGGCTTTCTTTAATTCTGCTTCAGCCACCAGGCTTTCAAGTAGTGTAGAATCTTTTATCATTGGAAAAAGGTGGGAAGGGCTAAAGGCATTTTCCATTTTCTCTACCATGAACACATGAAATCTGTTGGATGCCTAATTGTGCATCAGATGCTACCTCCTGTTCTTGTATGATAGTCCTACTGTGTTGGATAGCTTACTGCATTCAGTTGCCTAGAAATAAGCCTAATAACTGAACACTTGCCAACCTCTTGAAAGCCTAACACAGGGAAGATTTATGGACTGATCTAATGCATCTGTAGTTATAAGTACAGATATTTATAGGTATACTTATAAGTACAGGTACATAAACAGTATATGCCACTGAATTCAATGGACTTACTCACACGTGTGCATGGGATTTCCTCTTTTAGCGTGCTGGCAAAGGACCTTATTTAACGGATTTTTTTAAGCTAAAGCCACTTCAGATTGTCTAGTGTTTTACCACATTAAAAAATGCCTATTGTGTTTCTAAACCAGTAGGAAATGTTTAATAGAAAGGGTTGGCACCACTGTTTCTTGCAGTATGATTTCTAAAATGCTTGCCCATAGCAGATGAGTTACTCTATTCCTGTGTTAAATGCCTTTTGAGTTTCAGGGGCTTGTAACTACGCAGCTGGAGCTTGATATACAGGAAGCAGATTTCTCAACTCCAGATTTTTATTGAAAACATTCCTGATTTGGGGTGGGGTTGAGGTTATACTGTTCTGTGTGAAACAACAACAGCACCTCATCCATAGATAGCATACCATCTGGTTGTGATAAATCATTTTTAGATTTGGCTAGTTGGCATTGTCCAAATACAGATGATGGATAGGTGATCTAGTTTCTTGACTGAATAGCCTATTTTTTTTAAGGACATCTGTATGGCTGCATGCACAGAATGATATTAGTCTCTTGCAAACACAGTGGGCAGCTCCAAATGAAGCATTCCCCCAGGTGGACTATTGCAGAAGATTAAATATCATCAAAATCTTACTGCATTATCAAAATCTAATTGAATTAATGGAAGCACTGCAGATTCTTGTACATATCAGGTACAGACCACCTTATATTGTTTGTCATCTCTTTTGATATGCATGGATTATGTTACTGACATATTTGGGAGTAAAACCAGTGACCTGGCTTAGATTATATCCACACTGTCGATCGTAATGCTCTTAAAGAAGCACTTGATCTCTGTACTGGTTTGTTGCTGTACTGGTTAGTTATTAATAGTCCGACAGCTTAACACCCTATTCACCCTAAAATAAAGTGTGCTGCTTTATCCTGTTCGTTCCTTCAGTAGTTTCAGACTCAGTGTTTAGTCTGGAATGAACAAGCTATAGGCCTGGTTCAGATATTCAAAGCATGGCTTAACAAGCAAGGGTATGCAAGAGTTCCATACACCCACACACAGTCCCTTTGTTGCTGTTTCCCTCCTCCCTCTGTGTGAGCAGCAAAACTGCAGCTCCCTGGTTTGTTGACCATAACTTCTTGCTACATGTGAACACAGAACTATGATTAATGGCTTCCAAACAAGCTAGGATTAGGAAGCCAGTGGGCTGGTTTGCAAGATTGCTAGCCCCCACTGTGGCTTATTATGTGCAAACCTGGGCAGAGGCTCATTGCTGTGATTAACAAGCCACACCAGACCCCTACTGCAGCCCATGGGTTCTAGGTGGCCTGTTACCCATGGCAACAGACCACCCTGGCCACCTTCACATGACACAGTAAACCACGGCAACTGCCCACATCAGCTTGAATATTGACAGTGGTGACGGGCACAACCCAGTGGATGGCTTAAACAAGACATGGTAGGTGCTGGCGATCATGTGAACCAGGTCAGTGTTAAATCATGGTTTAAAGTTGGTTTTCAAACAAGCTGGATTCGGAAACCATTAACCATAGTTCCTGATTTGCATGTAATGAGAAACTGATGAACTGTGGCTTCCTGGTTTGTTTTGCTGCTCATGCAAAGGGGTGCGGGGAGTGAAGAGGTGCAAAGGAGCTGTGTGTGGAGCTCATGTGTGTCCTGGCTTATTAAACTTGTTGTTGTTCAGTCGTTCAGTCGTGTCCGACTCTTCGTGACCCCATGGACCATAGCACGCCAGGCCTTCCTGTCCTGCGCTCTCTCCCGGAGCGTGCTCAAGTTCATATTCATTGCATCCGTGATGCTATCTAGCCATCTCATCCTCTGCCGTCCCCTTCTCCTTTTGCCTTCAGTCTTTCCCAGCATCAGGGTCTTTTCCAGAGAGTTTTCTCTTCACATTAGGTGGCCAAAATATTTCAGCTTCAGCTTCAGTATCTGTCCTTCCAATGAGCACTCAGGGTTGATTTCCTTTAGGATGGACTGATTTGACCTCCTTGCAGTCCAGGGGACTCGTAAGAGTCTTCTCCAGCACCACAGTTCGAAAGCATCAATTCTTCGGCGCTCAGCCTTCCTTATAGTCCAGCTCTCACAGCCATACATTACTACTGGGAAAACCATAGCTTTGATTAGACGGACCTTGGTCGGCAAGGTGATGTCTCTGCTTCTTACTATGCTGTCTAGGTTTGCCATAGCTTTCCTCCCAAGGAGCAAGCGTCTTTTAATTTCATGGCTACAGTCACCGTCTGCGGTGATCTTGGAGCCCAAGAAAGTAAAATCTGTCACTGCTTCCATTTCTTCCCCTTCTATATGCCAGGAAGTGATGGGGCCAGATGCCATGATCTTCATTTTTTTAATGTTGAGTTTCAAACCAGATTTTGCACTCTCCTCTTTCACCCTCAACAAGAGGCTCTTGAGATCCTCTTCGCTTTCTGCCATTAGGGTGGTATCGTCTGCGTATCTGAGGTTGTTGATAATTCTCCCAGCAATCTTAATTCCGACCTCTGATTCATCCAACCCGGCATTTCTCATGATGTACTCTGCATATAAGTTAAATAAGCAGGGTGACAATATGCAGCCTTGTCGTACTCCTTTCCCAATTTTGAACCACTCGGTTGTTCCATGTCTGGTTCTTACTGTTGCTTCTTGACCCTCGTACAGGTTTCTCAGGAGACAGGTAAGGTGGTCTGGTACTCCCATCACTTTAAGAATTTGCCACAGTTTGTTGTGATCCACACAATCAAAGGCTTTAGCGTAGTCAATGAAGCAGAAATAGACGTTTTTCTGGAATTCTCTTGCTTTCTCCATGATGCAGCGAATGTTGGCGATTTGATCTCTAGTTCCTCTGCCTCTTCTAAACCCAGCTTGTACTTCCGGTAGTTCTCGGTTCGCATACTGCTGAAGCCTAGCTTGTAGGATTTTGAGCATCACCTTGCTGGCATGTGAAATGAGCGCAATTGTGCGGTAGTTTGAACACTCTTTGGCATTGCCCTTCTTTGGAATTGGAATGTAAACTGACCTTTTCCAGTCTTGTGGCCACTGTTGAGTGTTCCAAATTTGTTGGCATATTGAGTGCAGCACTTTAACAGCATCATCTTTTAGGATTTTAAATAGCTCAGCTGGAATACTGCCATCTCCGCTAGCTTTGTTGTTACTAATGCTTCCTAAGGCCCACTTGACTTCACTCTCGAGGATGTCCGGCTCAAGTTCAGTGACCGCGCTATCATGGCTATCAGGGACAATAAGATCTTTCCTGTATAGTTCTTCTGTGTATTCTTTCCACCTCTTCTTAATCTCATCTGCTTCTGTGAGGTCCCTGCCTTCTTTGCCCTTTATCATGCCCATCTTTGCACAAAACGTTCCCTTGAGATCTCCGATTTTCTTGAAGAGATCTCTAGTCTTTCCCATTCTATTGTTTTCCTTGGTTTCTTTGCATTGTTCATTTAAGAAGGCCTTCTTGTCTCTACTTGCTATTCTCTGGAACTCTGTATTCAGTTGGATATATCTTCCCCCTTTCTCCCTTGCTTTTCGCGTCCCTTTTCCTCAGCTACTTGTAAAGCCTCATCAGACAGCCACTTTACTTTCTTGCATTTCTTTTTCTTTGGAATGGATTGAGTTGCTGCCTCCTGAACAATGTTACGGACCTCCGTCCATAGTTCCTCAGGCACTCTGTCTATCAGGTCTAATCCCTTAAATCTATTTGTCACCTCCACTGTATATTCATAAGGGATATGATTTAGGTCATACCTAAATGGTTTAGTGGTTTTCCCTACGTTCTTCAATTTAAGCCAAAATTTTGCAATACGAAGCTCATGATCTGAGCCACAGTCAGCTCCGGGTCTTGTTTTGACTGACTGTATAGAGCTTCTCCATCTTTGGCTGCAATCAGATTGAACTTAATCAATCTGATTTCGATATTGACCATCTGGTGATGTCCATGTGTAGAGTCACCTCTTGTGCTGTTGGAAAACAGTGCTTGCTATGATCAGCGTGTACTCTTGGCAAAGCTCTATTAGCCTTTGTCCAGCTTCATTTTGTACACCAAGGCCATGCTTGCCTGTTATCCTGGTGATTTCTTGATTTCCTACTTTAGCATTCCAATCCCCTAGGATGAAAAGGACGTCTTTTTTTGGTGTTAGTTCTAGAAGGTGTTGTAGGTCTTCATAGAACCGATCAACCTCAGCTTCTCTGGCCTCAGTGGTTGGAGCATAGACTTGAATTACTGTGATGTTGAATGGTTTGCCTTGGATTCGTACTGAGATCATTCTGTCATTTTTGAGATTGTACCCCAGTACTGCTTTTCCCACCCTTTTGTTGACTGAGTGCTACTCCATTTCTTCTAAGGGATTCTTGCCTACAGTACTAGATATAATGGTCACCTGAATTAAATTTGCCCATGCCTGTCCATTTGAGTTCGCTGATTCCCAGGATGTCGATGTTCAATCTTGCCATCTCATGTTTGACCACCTACAGCTTACCTTGATTCATTGACCTTACATTCCAGGTTCCTAAACAATATTGTTCTTTACAGCATCGGGCTTTCTTTTCGCCACCAGACACATCCACAGTTGAGTGTCCTTTCGGCTTTGGCCCAGCTGCTTCACTCTTTCTGGCGCTACTTGGAAATTCCCTCTGCTCTTCCCCAGTAGTATATTGGACATCTTCTGACCTGAGGGGCTCATCTTCTGGCGTCATCTCTTTTAGCCTTGTGATACGTTCCATGGGGTTTTCTTGGCAAGAATACTGGAGTGGGTTGCCATTTCCTTCTCCAGTGGGCCACATTTTGTCAGAACTCTCCGCCATGACCTGTCCGTCTTGGGTGGCCCTGCACGGCATAGCTTATGGCTTCACTGAGTTACGCAAGCCCCTTCGCCACAACAAGGCAGTGATCCATGAAGGGGATCTTGCAAGGTAGACTTGATCAATTCATGGAATGAGATTTGCGAGATGTACAAGCTGGGTTTAGAAAAGGCAGAGGAACTAGAGACCAAATTGCCAATATCTGCTGGATAATGGAGAAAGCCAGGGAGTTTCAGAAAAACATCTATTTCTGTTTTATTGACTATTCTAAAGCCTTTGACTGTGTGGATCATAACAAATTGTGGCAAGTTCTTGGTGGTATGGGGATACCAAGTCATCTTGTCTGCCTCCTGGGGAATCTGTATAACGACCAAGTAGTAATGGTAAGAACAGACCACGGAACAACGGACTGGTTTAAGATCGGGAAAGGAGTACGGCAGGGTTGTATACTCTCACCCTACCTATTCAACCTGTACGCAGAACACATCATTCGACGTGCTGGGCTTGATGAATCCAAGGCTGGAGTTAAAATTGCTGGAAGAAACATTAGCAATCTCAGATATGCAGATGATACCACTTTGATGGCTGAAAGCGAGGAGGAGCTGAGGAACCTTATGACGAAGGTGAAAGAAGAAAATGCAAAAGCTGGGTTGCAGTTAAACCTAAAAAAAACAAACCAAGATTGTGGCAACCAGCTTGATTGACAACTGGCACATAGAGGGAGAAAACGTGGAGGCAGTGACAGACTTTGTATTTCTAGGCGCAAAGATTACTGCAGACGCTGACTGCAGCTAGGAAATCAGAAGACGTTTACTTCTCGGGAGGAGAGCAATGACAAATCTTGATAAAATAGTGAAGAGCAGAGACATCACACTGACAACAAAGGTCCGCATAGTTAAAGCAATGGTCTTCCCCGTAGTAACCTATGGCTGCGAGAGCTGGACCATAAGGAAGGCTGAGCGAAGGAAGATAGATGCTTTTGAACTGTGGTGCTGGAGGAAAATTCTGAGAGTGCCTTGGACTACAAGAAGATCAAACCAGTCCAAACTCCAGGAAATCAAGCCAGACCGCTTACTTGAGGGAATGATATTAAAGGCAAAACTGAAGTACTTTGGCCACATCATGAGAAGACAGGATACCCTGGAGAAGATGCTGATGCTAGGGAAGGTGGAAGGCCAAAGGAAGAGGGGCCGACCAAGGGAAAGATGGATGTATGATATTCTGGAGGTGACGGACTCGACCTTGGGGGAGCTGGGGGTGGCGACGGCCAACAGGAAGCTCTGGCGTGGGCTGGTCCATGAAGTCACGAAGAGTTGGAAGCGACTGAATGAATAAACAACAATAACATACTATTTATTGGCTGCCCTATAACAGGCATTTTCAATTACAATATAAAAATATGTTAAAATAGTCACAGTTAAATAGCTATAGAGTTAAAAAGACAACTGAGTAGCCTTCTCCACATACATTGGGCTGCAACTCCCACTGGCTGGTGATTATGGGAGTTGTGGTCCAGCACATCTGGAGGACACCAGGTTGGGGGAGGCAGACTTAGAGCAATAGAACTCTGCAGCATTAAATTAAATCTGATTAAGAAAAAATGTCTAGCAGTAAGTGGACATTCTAGGACTGGGAAATCTCTCCTGCTCATTCACAAGGAAAAAAGTAGCAAGGAGTGTTCTGATTCTTTACCCAGGGTACAGAAATGTTGAAGTACGCTGCATAGCCCTAAATCCTCTCCAGAAGGTCTCTGCATAGCAGGTACAGAGCCTAGGGTATCTACCTAGTGTCCTTTGTCCTGGAGACAGGCTTGATGGAGGAGTGTACAAAGAGGAACTTCTTGGATTTGGCAGGCAACATCATGACGAAACAGTGCAAGCTGTTGAGTGATATTTCAGGGCCCAGGCTCCCTTAGCCCAGCGTTCTCCCAACCTGTGCCCTCCAGGTGTTTTGGACTTCAGCTCCCTCAGCCCCAGCCAACAGACCAAGGTCAGGTGTGGGTCCATCCAAAGGCTCCTGTTTGGGTTGAGAGCCTGGTGGCAGAGGAGGCAAAGCCCACTTAAAAATGGGAAAGTATGACTATCTCAGAAGTTGCAGAAGAATGTTTGGAGTCTTCAGAAAGCTTCTTTCATCCTCCTCCTCCCAAAGGCACCAGAAGAAATACCACTACTGCTTTTGCCAGGGTTCAAACAGGCATGGGGGAAAAGCAGGAGATGAAGTTTTCCAATTCTACCTCTTCAGACAGCATTGCCTCCCCAGGCCCCTCTAGCAGACATTGGAATCAGTCATGTGGGGTGAAAAAAATTCCAGTTCATTACTTCATTAATAAAAATGAATGTATGTCAATTGCAAATACAATAATAGGCAAGCTTGGCAGTTTCAAAGCTGTCGTTAATGTTTTTTAGGTGATTATCCTTGGCAAATATGTGAGAGAATACATATATGTCACTGAAATACGTATACGTCTCCAAGTAAAATGGAACTAATAAATAGTGACAGCGAAACTGAAGGTACTCAACAACTTCAGTGGAAGAGGGTTGAACTCTATTGAAATAGCTGAGTGGTTGTCAGCATATCATACACATTTCTTTGGGTTGTTAAAATTAGTGTATCAATAGTTTTCAGTGGCTTGGGGGGTGGGAGGTTCTGTAATTTTTCTTATGCAAATGACTCTCTTCAAATCAACCTAATTTGCAGTGGGAACATTTCAATTCAAAATTTTCTGGAAAGCCCCCATTACTGCTTGGAAGATGACCTGCTTTCTCCTATAGAGGGAACCCAGTTTTCTCTCCTATGATACATTGTCATACATTGCCAACCGTTCTTGACTTCAAAGAGAACATTTTCATAGCACAACAGCTTCTCATCAAAGGAAGAAGAAACTGTTCCCCATTCAGTGACTGAATATAAATTTCATTTTCTTTTGGTTGCAGCCTTAGGTGTCCCATGCATTTGAACGTTTGTGATACAAATAGTATATTTCATTATAGGTTTCAAAAATGTAGCGTAGAGAAACTATTTTGACTTGTGCTTTGCTTGTTTTTGTGGTTATGGATTTTTGGCATACATATGTGGATTGGCCACAGGTTAAAATAAACTCTAAACTCTATTGTGCAATTCTGGAGATCACTTTTAGTTACAATGAAAAGAGGCAAGCTCTGTCTGCGAAAGCACATGTTGGCAGGTATTATTCTGGGTTTTAAAAGGCTTTTGGTCAGCTTCATATGGGTGGTGTAGCACCTCAACAGCTTAGCACATTCACTCATTGAAAGGCCTAGCACCATATCTGAAGAACTAGCTTCACCTAACCAAGGGGGGGACTACTTGTAGCTCTAGATGTTTGACCTACAGCTCCCATCAGCCCTAGCCAGCATAGCCAATGGTGAGAGATGATGGGTGTCAGGAGTGTTTCTGAGCACAGGGAGTGGGATAGTAGTTCAGATGCTGAAGAAGAACTGCCAGACATGGGGGGAAGTATTTTCCCAGGCTAGTCCAGACATGGCTAGGCATGTTCCTCAGGTTTCAAAGGTCCAGCTGGAGGAGGAGGGTCCCTCTTCTCTCACACACGCGCACACACACACACACACACCCGTGAGAGATAGCAAACAGGGAGAGGCGGGGTTTGGGGAGTCTGAATTAATAGATACCACTCAGAACCAAGAGAGAGAGAAGGCCGGAGTGGAACTTAGATGATCTACCCGATTGGCCCTGCATGAAAAGCTGCGTTTAGAAGCCTCATGAGAGAGAGACCTCCCCCCACCTCTTAAGTTAGGCTAGTGAGACCGCTTTTCTTTCAAAGGGTGGCCAACGTTTGTAGCCATCTTTTGAACCCCCTGAAGGCATTTCCTTGTAGACTGAGAGTCACTGAAAATTTGTATCTGTATGACCCTTTGAAGTAATGGATTAAAAGCCGTGGATTGAAGCCTCTTGTCTGTGTTTGATTCAGCGTTTGAAGTTCAGTGGGGGCAAAAGGAATCCTGACAGCGGGAGCTGTAAGCCAAAACAACCAGAGGGTCACAAGTTGCCCACCGCTGCCGTAACTCATCAGTTGATTGTCAAAAGAAAGCCCTGTGACTATCTTTAGTTGTATGAGGATCTTGTACTTGAGGAGTAGGTTGTGGTCTGCTTGTCCCAGACATAGAATGTGCAGCTTGCAGCGGCAACAGAGAAGGACTCTTTGGGCATACTGTGGGGCAGAGCAGCTCAATACAGAGCACCTTTTGGGTAGTGCAGCTTCAGAGGGTTGGGAGACAGTAGCAGATGAGACCGTGCGCTGCTTTGGAGTACCTGAAACTGGTGGGTGCACCGGGTAGGGTTCAATCCATGCGGCACCCTATCACTGAGCAGACACTTGTTTTGATGTGTCTGGAATCGGGGTGGTGCTTTCCTGGGACTTCATGGTATGATGCCTGACTCTCTGCAGGTGTTGTGAAGGAATCTCACTGCCAGAGGTGTAACTGGTAGTAATATCCCTCATCAAGCAGCATAGACACCAGGTTGTCATAAAATGGTATGGCACAAGGCTCAACACTAGCTTTTCCTTGCACTGCGTGTGGGTGCATGAGAACCGGCTGTATGTCAGCCTAGGGATGTACGAAAGTGACTTACCTTTCCGCGGATTATGTTGATGGTGTTGATGGTGGGGGAGGGACGGGGAGGTGTACCGTCCCTCCCCCCTGAATCCTGGCTGGGGAGGGAGGCGCTCCGTTCCTCCCCCCTGGAATCCTGGCCTGCCAGCTATGCTCTGCAGTGATTCTGTGGAGCCGCCAGCCGGCTCCGCCAGCAGCCAGACATCCAGCCGCTGGCTAGCAGGGACACAAATGGCAGCAGCCATAGCCGCCGCCGTTTGCATCCCTGCAGTCAGCCGTGATAGGCTACGTAAAGATTTACGCAGCCTATCACGTTTTTTTTGTTTTTTTTAACTGGAAATGGAGGCGGCGGCGGCCGGTCAGAAGACCAGCCGCTGCTGCCAGGAAGATCCGCCCAAGGTAAGTCCTGTCCCGGGGGGGGGGGTGTGGCAGGCTGTTCCGCCACCGATTTCGGGGGGCCAAATGTGCTGGCATTCGGCCTCCCCGAGATCCGTGGCGGAACTTTCGTACATCCCTATGTCAGCCCCTCAGAAAACCAGAGTAACAGGATCTTGTGTCTGCAGGTTTCAGAATGATCATGTGCCTATGAACTGGCCACAGGTCGATAGACATTCCTACTTACTTGTCAGACCAGAGCTTAGTCTGGCTCTGGCTTTGCCATTCTTGGGCAGCCTGTACCTCATAGGGTGCCACCGGAGGCGGTAAATCAGTCTCCTGTGATGTTTGTGTGAGAGGATCAGGAGCTGGAGAGAATGGTGGAGCAGAGTAATCCTCCTCCATTCCGGGGATTTTTCCTAGCCTTTCGGTGAATTTGCCTGGTGTATTGGCTAACTTTGCCTGCCATGGGGCAGCTGTTAGCCTAAAGGTTTCCATGCACAGAAAAGGGAGATGGGATGGAAAGGATGGTAGATTTCCAGACTGTTTACTATGGTGGAAAGTCATGGTATGGAGGTAAGACATGGGAGGATGGGGAGGGGGAGCAAGTACAACCATTTCACAAGGCAAAGATTCCAGCTTGTTTTGAGACAGGGTGCAAGGGAGACACAACTAAACACAGCACGATAGCAGCCTCCTTCAAGGTCGCTCACTCAAGATAAGAATTCGCCGCAAGTGGAAAGGGTTTCTTTTAGGAAGCAGTGAACTGGATGAGGTTGGACAGAGCCAGGACTTTCACATGCTGTTGTCGAGCAGAGTGGGGAAAGTGAGATCGTGTGGAGCAGCAGGGTTTTTTCGCCACTTTTGCCAGGCAGCTCTGTAGCCCTTTTGAACAAACCACACTGAAGCTGCTGTGCTGGGTTCGGACATCACAACAGGCCACCCTGAACAACCCAGTAACAAGCCATGGGTTCTCAGGGTGGCTTGTGCATGGCTAAACCACACTGAAGCCTCCGTGCCAGGTTTGGACACTACGCTTAAACAAGGCTCACAAACCATCGTGGCTTATCTTGTTGTGCGATCCCAGTCAGAGAGTTCAAGAAGCTTTATAATCTCTCAGAATGTTTTTAATGTGAAAGGTAAACATTAAACATCAAACATCTGTGACATTCACTTAGAAGAATATCAGATTAAACCAGCGGGACCTGCAACAAAATGTTGCAGTGTGGAGGAGTAGTCCTGTTCAGAGTTCCAGCCACGCCCTCTTCCAGGTTATCCTATTATATTCCCCCTGTTTTTCTATTCCACACTGAACAGTCAACATTTTATGCCAGTTTAACATGCTCAGTCCTCATTGGGATGGTTTTGGTGGTGTCTAAAGGTAAATCAAGTTTAATAGTGCTGCAAATTGACACATTTACCCTTTTTTCCCCCAGTTTTTAAACAGACATAATCATACATGTATGTCACATTTTGGTGAAAACTACTAATGTACTTTTTATTCAGACAGCAACAGGTTAAAACCATAAAATATAAAATAAGAAATATGGGCCAGCATCCAATAAAAATAGATTTGAAACATCCAAAGCTTTACAGCCTGTTTAAAAATAGTCAGGTAGAGAGTCAGGCGTATCTCCTCTGCAAGGGCATGCCATAAGGATGGAGTCCCAACAGAAAAGGCTTTGTCTCTTCTGCATGCCAGTCTGTTAGAACTTAGCAGCGGGCATGTCAGCAGGGCCTCCATGGCTGGTCTTTAGGACCCAGGCAGGTTCATACAGGTCTCCTTCAAATAACCTCGTCCTGAGCCATTTAGTACTTCAGAGGTAATGGCCTTTAAATATATGCTACCTTCTAGGATTAAAGAGAAATTGCACTTGCTTCAAGCCTGCAGCTACTTTCATCAGACTCCATTGGGAAGCGTGTTTTCTGTCTCAAACCTCTGAACTGAACTCTTTCTGGAGTATGACTTTCTGGAGTTTAGCTCTTTCTGGAGCAGCGCAGCACCAGTTGTGAAAAGTCGAACTTATTGATTATGCAATATGACATCTGATAAATGGATGCAGAGACTTTGCACAGTTAGTCGTACAGCAAATGGAGGCTAATTCTGAGATCTGACTTAGAAAATCTAATGCTTGCTTTCAACATCTGGAGAACAGCATTGGTAACCAAGACTTAATACCATAATCTTAACAGTGAAATGCAGTGTTATTGATACTATGCATTGTGCCTGCTGATTTAAGACCCAGTTATATGGAAAGCATGTACATTGTAACCAGCATAAAGCATTAGTGTACCACAAGAACTATAACACTTTGGTATGGAACTGCTTCTATTTTCAGCTAACTTTGCAGTTTCTTGGATTGTGCCTGAGGGGAAACAAAGCTGCTGGTTGAAAAGGAAATGCTATTGAAATTGCCAAGATATATTCCTTCAGGCTAGACCATGGGTTCCAAAGATTTTTTTTCAAATTTCATGCTAGAGGTTCAGGCCTCACTCAGCCACCTTGTTTCCATAAAAATAGAGGCCTATGTTCTATATACCTTAAATTTGTTTTTTTATATCTAGCCAAAATCTTCTCTTTTTTTATATCTAGCCAAAATCTTCTTTTTGCCCCTTTAGCATCTATTACTACATTGATCTTGCCTGTCCTACACTCATGCTTGTAGTCAGGTTTGTGGGGACCTTGAGTGGTCATGCTTCTGCAGGATTCCTTTGAGCACCATAGTTAAGTGACTCATCACAGGGAGCCCTGTGCTGAGGAGAAGAGAATGTATATGGAACTTCCCTAATAGCAGATGAATCATGAGGACGTTAAACATTAGTGGAGTGGTTTGTTGCACCACATCTGAGGGTATATTGTTTGAGATTTAAGATTATGAACCTTGAATTTAGTTTTTCATGTCTGGTTTCTTAATAAACTAAGCTTCCATTGAACTGCATCTATGTTCAGTTTCTTCATTAGAGTATACAGTCATAAAATAATTGAAGTTTACAAGCGTGTATTTTTATGTGCCTGTAGAACTACTACAGGTAGTATCCAAAGCTAGTCCTGTGTAGGGTAGACTCATTGAAATGAATAGGACCTCAGTCACAACCAACTTCAGTCTCCTTCATTTCCATGGGTCTACTCTCTGCATAGGATTAACATTGGATATTACCCTACGTGCAACTGTTTGTTTTCTGTGTACTCTTGACAAAATTGTGTCCTGTTGCAAGATGTTAGTTTCTGCCTAAATTTTAAAAATGTCTAAATCCATCTAAATCTACCTAAGTAGCCTCTTCTTTGGGGCAAATAAACACGATTCATTTATTTTTATATTGAGACATGCTGGTGACTACTGTTGTAACTCAGTACTCACCTGTGACAAATAGCCATTTTCCATTCGGACACAATCAGGCATGAGCTTACATGTAAGATGCAGCCCTACCCACATTGTACCCTCAACTGGTAGTGTATCCTATTTAGTGATGTGGGTGCTCCAGAAAATTTTGAACTGGAAATTTTTCCAGGAAAAAATCCTATTCAAATTAGGGTAGTTTGTAATGGAAATGTTTTTGTTTGCATTGGAACATTTTCCAGTGCCCTAGAGTGATCCATTTTAGCACATTCATTTTACTTGTATTTAGTAAGCAAAACTAAAAGCACCACATGTTATTTTTTTTGTCCCAATCCACCACAAGTATTTGACCAGAAAAATTGAGGAAAAACATAAAAGCATCATAGTATGATTTTAATACTACATTCTGTAGATTTTTTTATTGCAATTCATATAAAAAATCTAAGGATAATAGCATCTACTTCTCTTACATTGTTTACATTTAAGAAAAAATGGAAGTACTGAAAACTGTTACACTAATGAATTTTAGCAACCCAAAGAATTGTGCATGATATGCTGACAATTACTTATTTCAGCAGAGTCCAACTGCCTTCCACTGAGGTTGTTGGAGCACCTTCATTTTCATTGTCACTACCTAGTAGTTCTATTTCACACTGAGACATATAATTCTCTCACATACTTGCTACCAGGGATAATCATATTAAGTATTAGAATATAATTAATATATATTACAATATATTAATTAATATTAATATATTGTAATATATATTTAATTATACAATTATTTATAATATATTTATATATAATATTTTATAATATATTATTGTAACATATTAATTAAAACTTTGAAGCTGCCAAGCTTGCCTAATATAGTATTTGTAATTGGCATCCATTCATTGTTACTAATGAACTTAGGAAATGGAAAATATTCCATGGAAAAATAAAGTGCTGGAAAATTTTCCAAAGTTTTCCATGCAAAATTTTCTGCTCCACATCATTGATCCTATTGCTGCTGTAATTGTCCTTTTGTGCAGCATGGTGCTAGCTCTGTGATGGCCAAACTAAATGTTACATGCCTCTGTGTGGAACATTACACATCCCTTTTTAACAGAAAAAGTTAGTTGTGGGGAGTGATGTGAGTTGCTAAACCTCCCTTTCCCAATTAGATTCCCTACTCCCAGAAAGTTCCAAATGCATGTTTGCCCGCTTAAACACAGCACTATGATGAATGCATGTGCAGCTCTATTCTACTCCTACCTCCAAATAATGTCAGACGAAGAATACGGACAGTGGAACGGGCATTGACCCACTTCCAGTCCATTGGCTGGACCACTGTATAATTTGGTTTATTGTTAGATCATTAATATTATCTATGGTCCCCAAATATTTTGCCCACTGTTTATGCATTCTTCTGGTTATCCCTGAGAGTAACGATGGGCAATTGCTCATTATTTAGAGCTTTCATCTTTTCCTGTTCAACAAGTATGTGAAACTGCTAGATGAGATTCTCCAGAGATTTGGAGAAGCCTCCATCATGTTATGGTGCCAGGCTTCTAGTATTCCAAGTTCCAAAGCTTTGGGTTGCCTCCATGTAGTAAGGTGTTCTCGGTGACTGCTTTACTTATTCCGAAGCCAAGAAATGATTTAAGCTGTTTTCCAGAAGTTCCTAGATTAATATTTGGATTAGTATTTGGTATCTGTTGTCAGGGGTCAGGGTAGTGTGTGATCTGTTTTTTAACAAAAAAAGAAAAGCCACATGCACAATTACAGAAGCATCCAAGGAGCGTTTCATCTCTTGACTATTCTATGATTCTCTGATTCTAATATCAAGATATTGAAACTAAATTGAATGGGGTTCTGCGCTGCAGCTTGCTTGGTCACAACACAGCACAAGCGTAAATATTCCCTCCTGCTTTCAGAACAGGCCTAAAGCATTACTTATCCAAGTGATTGTAAATGCAAAGCTCATACAAAGTACACTTCATCAGCTATGTTGTAACTAACCTTAGGAATCCATTAAATATATTAGTCATACAAGCAGCAATACCTGATTCTTGGAGTGTATATTTCTTATTTGCCTACTTCTCTTCCTCCAAGTCTTTCAAAGCTACTTATAAGTGGTTCCCAGTGCCCCTCTCCAAATTCAGCCACCTCTTGGGGCCAGACCTCCTTAGCTTTAGCAGTTGAAACTTATCACATGCTTCATGGACCATTCTCTGAGGCAGTGTGAGCCCGATGTCGGGAGCTGACCCTTTTCAGCATGCAACTCCTTGCAAACTCCTTGCAACTCCTTGCAATGCAACTGCACTGGCTCCATATTTGCCACTGGGCAAGGTTTAAGGTTTTGGTACTAGTGTACAAAGCCCTAAACAACTTGGGATCAGGGAGCGCCTTCTCCCTTACCAACCTGCCCTGTCACTGGGGTCATCAGAAGGCATGTTCCTGGTGGCTCCACATAGATCTATGGCCTGATTGGAGTCCACACAGAGAAGAGCCTTCAGTGTGGTGGCCCCCTTTCTTTGGAATGCCCTACCTCTGGAGGTCAAGCAGGTGCCAAACCTGTGCTGCTTCTGGTGCCTCCTGGGAAAAAAAGTTCTATTCCAGGAAGCCTTCTTTAACTGAGTAACCACGGTTTTTATTGGCATTTTGTTTTTAAAAAGAGTAATTTTAATAAGGTGTTTTATTCTTTTAATCCTTTTACTATGTTATCTTTTATTGCTCAGTGCTCTAGAATCTGTTTCGATGTGGAACTGTATATAAATGTTGTAAATAAATAGTAAAGTATACCCATTAGCTGGCTTCCGTGTTAATTTTTTGTATACACAGGTTCATACTCGTGTATGACGATGTGTATATTTAATATCTTGGCAAGAACTTTGTCAGTATCATGGGGCTTGAAAATGTAGCCTGGGAATATTTCTGTACGTACTTTACTTACAGTTCTTGATAAAGTGGTAGCATCACACATCTGCAATTCCCGAAATGCTAGCAAGCTTTGAATCTCTAGATATTTTTGCTGCCTCATAAGATCCACCTCACTTGAACCAGTACAGAATTTAAAATAATTCAGGGTTTCTCCTTTGCATATTTACCAGGAGCGGCCAGCCCTCATGTGCAATGAGTAAGCATTTTTCACAAATTTTGTCACCAGAGTTGCCATCCAACTGGTGAGGAAGACCCAGTTGCTGTGGTGAGACTGGACCTCCTAACTGCAATCTCTGGCTGAACATAAGTGGGGATGATGCTCCGTGCATCCTACAGTTTTGCATTTCTGAACCAAATGAAAAGAGATGTGAGATTGTAGAGAAGCTTGCTGCTCTGTCATGCTGAAGTTAAAAGAAAACCAAACTTTGGGGGTGGAAGTGATTTTGACATTCATGCTTTGTTGCTGGCCTGCTGGATCAACATGTTCTCTGATCTACTTGTGGTTTGGAATCTCCAGGCAGAGCAGCAGCAGTCCTGGATACATCTCTAGTTTCCCGAGTATGGCTGTTGTGCCTTTCTGTGCTTGTTATGTTCCTTAGGACTTTATTATTTTTGCCATTGGGGGTCCATCAGGTCCCGTCATTGCAGGCTTTTAGGAAGTCCCTGAAGACCTACTTGTTTACTCTGGCTTTCCCCTAAATATATTTTACTGGACTGTTTTGCTCAGTAGCTGTGCTGTAGGTTTTCAGTAATGTTTTATTGCTGGTGTCTGTTTAATAAATGTTTGCTGCCTTATTGTATTGTCGTTGTTGTTTTTATTATTGTTATATGAATTTTAATGTTGTAGCTACCTTGGGAGGGCTTCTGCCCTGAAAGGTGGCCTAGAAATATTTTAAATAAATAAATATAATTATTGTATACATGGAAATAAGACATGCAAAAGTTAGATGCTTGATAAAATTGAAATATACAGGCTGTTTCAATGTATTGGGCCATAGACGCATGGAGAACTGCCAGCTAACCTGGGAATATGCCTTATATCAGTTCAGCTGTACTACTGTCCATTGAGCCCAGTATTGTCCACTAACAGCCACTCATTGGGTTTTCAGACAGAAGTCTTTCACATCTTGCTACTGGTCCTTTTAACTGTGGATGCCAAGGATTGAACCTGGGACTGCCTGCATGCTGTACCACTGATTTATGATCCCTTCCCAAAAGAAGGAAGCTCAAGGCCTTCTCTTGGCTCAGGATGGCCAATGTAGGGCTCCACATTGGCACCACACTCTGCCGAATGAGTGAGCTAGCCAGTGGGGATGGCATGTTCCCATTTTCATCTGTGAAATGGTGGAGGGCAGTATTGGCTCTGAAGAACGCAGACCTCCTAGCTTTAGACCTCTAGTCAGGCCTGGCAGGGATTGACATGTGTACAGCAGGGTGAGGAGTGCTCCCAACATGTGTCCATCAGGGACAGGAGTGGTATAATGAAGATAGTGCCAGTGAATACAGGCACATGAGCCCAGGGCTCCACTTAGGGTCACTGCCACCACTGGATAGCCAGCAGGGACTGTGGGGGTGGCCTGGCAACAACGGTGCCAAGTAGAGTTCTGGGCCCACATATCTGAACTTGCCTGCTTTCTTCTGGAAAGTGAAGAGTAACTACAACATTTTTTGGTTCTCCTTCTGTGTTAACACTGATCATCCTTACTATTTCTGGGCCTTAAATACAGTAAAGTCTCCTTGATATTACAAGAGAAAAACGTGTTTTCTGTTGTATAATCCATCTTTACAGAAGTACACATTACTTCTGCATCCCAGATTTCATTGTGAATTTCCAATTAAATTGTAGTCCAGATCCGTTCTGGGAAAAATGCAGGCAGCTTGTAAAACTGAAGACTGCACACTCTTGCTTTAAAAATGGTAAATTTAGAAGTAGTCTGAAGGTGAATTTGCAGGAAATTAGTGTTTTATGAGCCTCTCTGCACTTGACAGGCACCACACATAGTAAAAACTAAATGCTGGATTTCAGGCTCACACTGTTGGAAAGTCTGTGCCATTAAACAACCTTCTTTCTACTACATCTTAATTGTCTTTGTTAACAACTGATATTTTGGGTGAGCTCCAATGGATTGCATAATTTTAAAAAGAAAGGAGAAAAACTTTCCAAAACTGAAATGGTATGGAAAACAGACAAAACTAAAAATTTTTGTTCATCCTAGATAGTGGTTCTGGCAGTGAAACTTAACTGGATTTAATAAAGTTGTATAATTGTCATTATAGGTATTATCTCTAGTGAGAACACAAATCGGACCCGTGGCCACTTACTTGTGGGGTGCCACAGGGTTCCATCCTCTCCCCGATGCTATTTAACATCTATGTGAAGCCGCTGGGGGCTATCATCAGGAGGTTTGGGGTGCAGTGTCATCAATATGCGGATGACACGCGGCTCTACCTCTCATTCAAATCTTCACCAAGGTTGGCCGTAGAATCCCTGTCCAAATGTCTGGAAACGGTGAGTGGCTGGATGGGGAGGAATAAGCTGAAGCTGAACCCTGACAAGACCGAGGTACTTTTGGTGGGAGACAAGAGGAGGCTGGGGGATGTTGACCTGGTGTTGAATGGGGTACGGCTACCCTTGAAAGACCAGGTCCGCAGCCTGGGGGTCATTTTGGACTCCCAGCTGTCCATGGAGGCTCAGGTGTCAGCTGTGAGCCGGACAGCGCTGTATCAACTCCATCTGATACGGCGGCTGCGCCCCTTCCTTCCTGACCATCTGCTCCCATCGGTAGTACATGCCCTGGTCTCCTCTTGTTTAGACTACTGTAATGCGCTCTACGTGGGGTTACCCTTGAAGACGGTTCGGAAGCTGCAACTGGTACAGAACGCGGCGGCTCGCCTGATTAAAGGCAGCCGCCGGCGAGATCACATCACTCCAGTGCTGAAGGAGTTGCACTGGTTACCAGTTGTTTTCCGGGCCAAATTCAAGGTGTTGGTTTTGACCTTTAAAACCCTATATGGTTCCGGCCCAGCCTATCTTAAGGAGCGCCTCCAGCAACACCAGACAGGCCGCTTAACAAGATCAGCCTCGGATGGCCTTCTCTCTGTCCCATCAGCCAGGACAGCTAGACTGGTGGGGACGAGGGAGAGGGCCTTTTCTGTGGTGGCCCCCACTCTGTGGAACTCCCTCCCTAGGGAACTCCGTCATGCCCCCTCTTTAATGAGCTTCCGTCATGCATTAAAAACGTGGTTGTTCAGGCAGGCATTTGGGGTGGGTTAGGGTATTTTTAAAAAAATTTTATGGTAGAATTTTATTGTTTTAAATTGTTGTATGGTGTGTTGTACATCGTCCAGAGTGGCTGGGTGACCAGCCAGATGGGCGATTAATAAATTTAATAAATAAATAAATGTTGTTGTAATCTGCCTTGTTGATTCAAAGTACAATCTTGTTTTGCTTTGTTATATTTCCTTTCTGCACCAGTGTATATTCTGTGTTAACACTGATGGTCCTTGCTGTCTCTGGGACTTAAATACAGTAAAGTAATAATTCTCTTGAAATTACCACTGTACAAACAAATTAAAACTACTGGATTGGATCCTGTGAGTACAATTCAGTAAGTGGAACCTCCCACTCACAGAAGGATGGGGAAATGTGCTGGGGGGAGGATTCATGGCACCTTCTGCAGACCCTGAAAATCTGTTCCAGAGGGTTGGAGGGCCTTCCAGAACAGTGCAGAAAGAGGTACATAAGGCTGCAGGGAGAGGGAATTGTTGAAAATGGTCTCCCTTCCCTGTCAGTGAGCTGAATCGCCAGCCCTTCTGCTGAATCCAAGTTGTTGAATTGATTTGTATTCCATTTAATGCTAACGTAGTTGCATTCCTATAAACTGAATGAAATACTTCCTTGCCTACTCTGGTCCTTGAAAAGGAAATGGTGCAAGTACTGTTTAATACCTATGGTATAATACTTGGAATACTTGCAGCAAAATCTCTTGGGTGTAATGTTGCTGTTCACTGCTTAGATTTTCACTGGTTTAACAGATTTAGCTTTGCATTAATATAGTTATTTGTAAATAAAAATCTTCTGGATTTAATGGCAAATTCAAAAGTGCCTCTGTTAGGTTTAGTCTCAATATGTTTTTATTTGAAGCTGCCCTATAAATGGAAGCCTCATCTTTGTTTTTCACAGCCCTTTTTGTGACCCTAGTGATTATTTACAACCAGATGTTTTACAATGTTTTTATTTCTATGTTTTATGTAATGATACTATTGCATGATAGAAGGATATTGAAGATCTGAAAGTAAACTTTTCAAGATCCCTTCCTTTCATTGGTCCCATAATTAGCAGAAGTTTCTTTGACTCTAGCAGTGAATAATTTATATTATGCTGTTAAACTATTCTGAGTTTAACATTATATGTAGTTCCGAAATAGACCTTTGACTTTTAAACACTGGCATTTTCTCCAGCTACTATGACCATAAGAATTGCTGCCATCTGTATGCTTTGTTTAGACTATATTTTGTCTATGTGAGCTCATAGTGAGGGATGCTTGTATGAGGAAGAAAGTGTTGTATAAAATGCACCCAAATGTTGACTCTAGAATTATATCTGATGTAGAAGATTTGCAAAATTGCTCCTTCCCCTTTGTTTCTGGGGAATTGCTGGAGCTGACACTCCGTAAGAGGTGGCTTGAGTGCAAGTGCCAGAAGACTAGAGCCAGATCCAACCAAATGTAGCTTAGAGTGCATTTGAAAGTCTACACTGTAGTGGTGGTGATAGTGGAGAAGATACTATACTTCTTTGCCGTTAGCACACCGCTTTCCACCAAAGTAAATTATTAAATAATAACAATGTACTTTTATTGTGGAAGCATGTGAATTCTTGCTTCATTATGTTGCAAAATTGAACAGAAGGCTTAAACTAATGAGTTGAAAATTTCTTGCAAGCTTACTGACCCAATATGGTATTTCCATCTATCATAGCTATTCTGAAAAACACACACACAATAAAATGGTATGTGATGTGGCATATCCAAATTAGTCTGAAAAAGGATAATGGTAAAACAAGGGCTTTGGATTAAAAGGCATTTTGCTAGTTTATCTTTAGTAGTCAGACTTATTTCCTGTAGGCATCAACTTTTTGGTGTTGTCTCCTCAGATCTGGTTTCTTTGATCAGTTGGTGTCCTATGCGCTTTTAGGACTGAGCATCATAATCAACAATAGCATATGTTAAAAACTTGTTTATCACTGTTACAATCACTCCACTACCAGTGAACCTTAGCACACTCTAATTTGCTGGACTTAAGTACTATGTTTCATCTTGCTTCCAGGAATGATGTTGCAGCACATAGCAAAACTGGAGATACTGCCAAACATTTCCAGGTTCTGATCTTCATTATCATTTGGCACTGCAAGTACACCAGTGTATACCTTCCCCACTGCACATAGAACCTTTAATATGAACTGGAACTATGTGAGTAGGCCCCACTTGAATACTTCACCACTTGGTTTTCATAGTGCATCGTATTAGCAAGACTCACTTGTGTAGGTGTTTTATGCATGCAAAGTCCAGTTCACATTAAAGGTACTACATGCTTGGGAGAAAGTACATGAGCTTGAGGTGGACTGTAAGTGAAAAATTGCTGTGATAGTTCAACAGTTGCATTTGATTTCAAAAGAAGACATTTCTCTAAAATGAAGGGACTGGTAAAAAGGAAGTTGAAAAGGAAGGTTGAGAGGATCAATTCTCTTCAGAATGTTTGGGGATTACTCTAAACTATAATAACAGAAGCTAAAAAGAATGTTTACTGCAGATCAGGAAAGGTACCATGAAGTCCAAGAAATCACCAGCATTGTTAATGAACAGTGTCAAGGAACCTATTAGAGAAAAGAAGACTTCCTTCAGAAAATGGAAGTGTTTCTCAAACAAGGAGAACAAAAAAGAACACACACATGCACAAAAGAAATTCAAGAAAACAATAAGGGATTCAAAAAGGGGGTTTGTGGAACATATTGCTAATAACATGGGGCAGTATCCAATAAGACACCAGTTGCATTAGTTGGTGCCTTGGGATTTCCTAGAAAACCTGCCACACTAGCTAATGCTATTAGCATTGCACTAGAGATCCCTTACGCTAGCGCAGCATAATTTACATTATTGTTCTTGTTATTTATTACATTTCTATACCGCCCAATAGCCAGAGCTCTCTGGGTGGTTTACAAAGATTAAAAACATTAAAAATACAATATACAGAGATTAAAAACCATTTACGTTAAACAAAAACCTTAACAGACAATATACACAAAAGAAAAATATATCTAAAACAACTTCAAACAACCATCTCAAAACAAACAACCATAACCATAAGACATTCCAGGATCAATTAAACACTTATCATATACTGCTGAATGCCTGGGAGAAGAGAAAGGTCTTAACCTGGCACCGAAAATATTACAATGTTGGCGCCAGGTGGGCCTCATCGGGGAGATCATTCCATAATTTGGGGGCCACCATCAAAAAGGCCCTCTCCCTTGTTGCCTTCTTCCGAGCTTTCTTCGGTGTAGGCAGCCAGAGGAGGGCCTTAGATGTTGAGTATAGTGTACGGGTAGGTTTGTTTCAGGAGAGGAGTGCCATACGTTAGCACCCATGTCTTATTTGATACTGCCCATTAAGACTGACAAAAAAAAAAAAAACCTTTAAATTTGTCTTAAGTAGGAAACCGGCTAAGCAGCTGGTTGGACCATTGGATAATAAAGGAGTTAAAGGAGGATAAATACATTTTGGAGAACCTGAATGATTTATTTGTGTCTGTTTTCACAGCATAAGAGGAAGGGAAGATACCTGTGCCTAAACTGATATTTTCAGGAAGGGAGTCTGAGGAACTGAGGTGAATAGCTGTGTCCCTGATGTGACACTGCTGTTCACCATGGTGGAAATGTACATGTGTGCACTGGTCAGAAACAGTCTTGTTAGGTGCTTGATGTTCTTATCACAGAATAATGTTTGGCTTTGGATGACTTAGATAGGAAAGCTGCGACTTCAGAGTTAAGTACCACTTCTACTTAATGGTGTCATCGTGAAAAGGCATGAAGAGTACTTTAAGTGCCTCATCCAGGGCTTATAAATCTTGTTGCAAGTACACCCGTATCTTCCTTTTTGCCATCTCTACACACTCATCATGTCCAGTTAGCATGCATTTATTTTCAAGTGCCATCTTTACATTTCTGCTGAATCCTTGGAATCAGTTCTGTGCACTCAAAACAGGTGGTTCTGAAATACTGTGAACTTCATGCTGTGTGATTCAAGATCAGTTTTACTAGCAAGAAAGTTTTCATTCACGAATACAGTGTGCTTCATAAAGGAACAGATACTTGTAACTTCAGAGAAACTAGCCTGGTCATCTTGAAAAGACCTGTTGAATTGTTATGCAGTGCAAACAGAAGCAGATGCACTAACCTTTAATATCAATTCCCAGACACAGATGATGGTAGAAATCAACACAGAAAATAATGCAACACAAAGAGTATAATCACAAACCTTAGAAATAGAAAGCCAAAGTGCCCCGTAGTTACAAAACAGATGTTTGGTTGAGAAGCCCGGTTCTAAGAGATTTTTCTTCCTTTTACTATTATTGTCCTCTGCAGGTGGTTACATTGGTTTCAAACTCTAATGGCCTCCAGTGAAACTGGTTTCTCATGAAAGGACTAGCTGAGATGTAAAGCAAACACTGTTATTGCAGGTTTTCTCCCTTGCTTGTTTGTGGGATAGTACTGACATATGTTTTGTTTTGATGTATGCAGTACACCACATCTCGCAACCCTGTGATCCAGAACAAATGTATTTGTTTTTCTTGGTGCTCCTATGGATCATCTTCATAGCCATTCAAGCAGAATGGTGCTTAAAGGTTGTAATTCTGTATTCCTATTATTATTAACTTCTATTGTTCACCGCTCTGATATTTTATTGGATGTAGAGTAGTATATACACTTTGTAAATAAAGGATGAAAACAATGGCTGGCAGACCAGCTTCTCTGTAATGTTATGGATGACCAGTACCATTCCATATACCGTCTTTGCCAATTAAATATTTATTCAATGGACATTTTATTATTTATGTAATTTTGGTTTATTAGTTTTCCTTAGGAAAATCCTCCTCTGTTCTTAGAATTAGCTTCTTCATGTGGTGAGGCACTATTTAAAACCAAAATGATTTTAAAGATGAGCCTATCCCAGAAGCATGCATCAATTATTTGTTAGCTTATCCAACAAGCATGAGTGAAATTCTCTGTGGGCAAATGCACCCTGAAGAATGGTGCATACTAATGATTTCACATCACAATAAATTTGCCTAGAAACAGAACATAAATAGCTGCAAAATTAGTCTAATAGATGAGTGGTCAAAATGCTGTAGGGTTGTCCAGATATCTGTCTGTGTCAGGCACCCAAAGTTATTTATTTTATTTATTCACAGTTCTTATACTCTACCCTTCTTCCAAAACAGGAGCACTAAATGACTTACAAATATTGATAACAATAAAACAATAAAATCCTATGACGATAATCTATCAGAGAGGCACAGAAACAAGTCAGGAGCCAAATGCACATGTTAACAAGAAGATCTTTAACTTGCATTTAAAAATATTTATTAACAGTGGGGGCTAATTGTACCCCTCCTGGAAAGACAGAAAGTCCAGGGATAACCTGCTTTGACTTAGATTCCTGCACTGAGCAGGGGGTTGGACTCGATGGTTTTATAGGCCCATTCCAACCCTACTATTATATGATTCTGTGAACCAAGTCATGTAAAATAGGAGCGTTCACCTTTGTCCTCCAAAGATGTCAAATTATGCTGAATTTGCAACTTTTCTTTTTTTACATAGGCGGAGAAATCCATGGTATGTTAACCATATATCCCTGCTTGGTGTCTCGTGGTTAGGAATTCCTAATGATCAAAATATTCTCTCCTGTCTTCAGTCTCCAATTTTATTTCCTCATTTATGTAAACAAAATGGAGGTTGATTTGTAGTTCTCCATATCCCTGAAGTTGAGGTTTCTTGTGTTATCAGTTCTCTACTTTGCAAATGGGAAGCTGAGGCTGATGCTTTGGATTTTGCACTGGTATTTAAATCCCACCCACCCAAGTTGAAGCACATTAGGGGGTTATTGATTTTGGATCCTATCAACAAGTGACCATAGCTTTTTTTTCTGATTGAGTGAATTTAGATAGTAGAATGAAGAAAATGGCAAACGTTCTTTGAGGCTGAAGTTTTCTAAGCACTGGAGTTTTGTGTCTGCCTGTTATGATGATCTGAAACTACTTGTGAACATGGCAGGTGCATTTATCACCATCTTGAATACATTATTCTGTGCTCCTGGTTTAGTGGTAGTATCTTAAATCACTTCTCAAAACTCGTGGCCCATCTCAACCTAGAAATAAAACCTCCGTCCTGCTTTGTGGAACCTAAGCATTCAATCTCACCTGAAGCCTTCCCCCCCCCCCTTGTCTACCATTTTAACCTTATTCTGCCAGTGTGTTTATATCTAAGGAAAAGTTGATACCTCCCAACAGGAATCTTCTTTTCCATCTTGACTAAGTTCTCTCCTTTCATGTATATTCCTAGGAGGATTGACTATTAGCTAATGTAGAATATCTTTACTATTTGTCTAAGGTTTGCAGGCAAATTGTAATGCAAGCCTAGCTATTGTGGAAGAAAGAAGGAAATAATTTGAGTGTGCATAATTAGATTCTCAATTCAGTGTAATCTTGGTCACATTGAGGGAGATGCTAACCTCTTGTAATTCAATTTTTCACCATGATCTTCCACTTTTCTCAGGCTGTTCACACCTACGTTGGTACCAAAAAGCATTTTGAAAGAATGTGATAAAAACTGCACTTGTTCAATTTTCCCTTTCAGGCAAGCTGCGTATACAACAGTTGGCTGAGAACACCAGGTATTTCCGAAGGCGGCTTAAGGAAATGGGCTTTATCATCTATGGAAATGAAGATTCCCCTGTTGTTCCTTTGATGCTATATATGCCAGCAAAAATTGGGTATGTTGTATGGGAAGACAGCAAGCATTTGGCACTAGCAAAAGTAGTAACAATTGGAAACTGTTTCCTTGCTAGTTTAGACCTTACAAATTGTAAGTTACAGGGGAGAGAGAAGGAGCCTTTTGGAAACTGGCAGGCAATGCATGTGGAGTAGGGGAGAGGGACATGAAGGTATTATGCATTTTGTTTTGTTTTTGCAACTACATGGAATTGCAGGACACACACCCCTGAATACTTGTGAACAGCATAGGCCTTCCACTCAGATAGCAGTCAGCACGGGAGGAGTGGTGGTGGAATTTTTGGAAAGTCAGCTCCCAAGCTGAAGTTGCTGTGTTCTGTCGAAGAGACTTTCAAGTTTAAGTTACAAATCCGTTTAGAAGTAGCCTGCTAAAAGACCAGCCCCTGCCAAATATAATCCCTCAACTTTGTGAGAACTTAATACAGTGAAACCTTTCTAGGAAGACCACCTCAGGACTGAACAAAAGAGGCCTTTGTGTGCAGGCATTCTCCTTCTAAGGCAAGGCAGGCAGAACAGTGGCCTCCCAGGCGTTGTTCACCAAAGGCTCCCTTGCACTGAGCAGCATAGGCCTTATGTGGCTGCTGCTGCTTCCTTAATCTTGTCTTGCTTCCTTTGTAGCGCATTTGAACAAGAGATGTTGAAACGACACATAGGTGTTGTGGTTGTGGGTTTTCCTGCCACTCCAATCATTGAATCCAGAGCCAGATTTTGTCTGTCTGCATCTCATACCAAAGATATACTTGATACCGTAAGTATCTAAGTTTGTCTCTGCTTTGTCTACTCTAAAAACAAAAGAAAGTCAATTTTTGGTTTAATGATAACTAGTCTTAGCAACTGGACATGAGAGATGATCTTCTGGGCAGGGGTAGCACTGCATGGGTTTTGTGTTTAGGTGACATCAGCGCTCTCCTAATTCTCCTGTCCTCAACCTTTTTGCATTGTCCTGCATTTGCAAGAGAGCCCTGCATCTGGGGCAGGTTGCTTTGTGAGCCTGAGCAGATAGTTCTCAGTTCTGAAAAGGGACTGTTCTCAGTTAAGTCGCTGAGATAAGGATTCTTTACTGACTCAGTCATGGTATTATGTCACTAGTATTTTTCAAATTGGTTGTTAGCATCTTCGAAGTGCTGGCTAAGAGGAGGGAAGCTATTTGAAGACATTCTAGACAGTATTTGTGACTTTGTCCTGATGTAGATAAACAGTGGTTGAATAGCTGCATTTGGAAAGAGTTGAGGTGTTGTTGTTCAGTTGTTCAGTCATGTCCGACTCTTCATGACCCCTCACTCATAAATGTGTCAGGTTGATTATTATTTATTTATTTCACTCCTATACTCCCCAATAATCGAAGCTCTCTGGGTGTTTTAAAAATTAAAACCACAAGGTGCAGCATAAAACAAGATAAAATACCAAAGCTTAAAACCAGCTGAAAGATTACAATTAATGGCATGTTTCAGATTGTGGGTGAGAGCGCTTCGTTTTTACACACCAAACTATTACTTGAAAATATCTAAGTCCTTATTCATGGTCTCTGTGCATCACACAAATGGGCTCTGCACCTGTGCAAAGCCTTGATTTGGGAAACTTCTGTAGCCAAGAAATTTGGGCGGGAACCCTTCCCCCACCATCCCAGTGCACATGTCTCTAATGGGTTCCTGCTTATTCCCTCAGTTCTCTTTCGACCACCATTGTGGTAGCCTCATGAGGGAACTTCTGTGTTCAGTTCATTCTGAAAGCATTTCAGAAGCTGAGGTTTTCTTTCTCTCTCTCTCTCTCTCTCTGTTTTCTATCTTTACTCTTCTGCGTTGTTTTTATTTATACATGTTTTTTGCGATCTTGCAATTGCTTTCATGGGCATATGGCCCTTACGGCACCGTTTAGGAAGTGTGTCCACTGTGGAGGCAAGTTACTGCCAACTGACGGACATTTTCTTTGCCTTTTTTGCCTTGGAGGAGGCCATGTTTTTGAGGCTTGTCCTCATCGCCAAGCTTTTTTAAAGCAGGTGAGACAAAATTGCTGTGAAAGTCGCTCTGTGGAAATGAGCTTTGGAACCAGTGGAGGAACCAAAGGGGATGGTGGAGAAGCCAGCCTCCCCACCATGAGATTTGCTTGCTGTGCAGGAGCCTGATTCGGGGTTGGATATGTCTTTCCCTCAACGTCATACTTCTCTGAGTACACAAGATCCTCCCTCTCCAGGCCGATCTTTGGCATTTTCACTGGCTAAGAAGCTAACCAAGAAGGCTAAAGCTCCTAAACAGGCAAGTCTGTCGTCTTCAGAACCTAAAAAGAAGAAAAAGACTTCTAAAAAGTTGGATGACCCTATTCAGGATTGAGTCGTCCTTTGTTTCCTACTGCTCTTCCTGATCCTGCCCTGGCATCTTGGGATTGACAGCGACTTCCTGTAGTGGCTGCATCTCCCAGCACTTCAACTCAGGATCAGGCATATTCTTCGCTTCCTACCACTCTCGTCAATTTGGCTCTAGCATCTCAGGATCGACAGCAACTTCTAGTACCAGCCATGTCTCCCCACTGCTCCTCCAATGCCTCAGGGTCGAACACGGTCTCCCGCACCAACGACCATACCTCCCGCGCCACCAGTGTTGTTCTCACCGATTTCTATGGTGAGTCCGGCTCCTGCGACAGATCCAGTTTTGATCACATCGACATCGGAGGGTGAGATTCGGGATCCATCCCCTATGAACCCATCCATTTTGCCACCTTGTTCTCACCCTCAAGGGTATGAAACATTCCAAGATCAACGTCCTCGGATACACTCTACTCCATTGGTTCCTTTAACAGAGGTCATCCCCCTAGTTTTTACAAGTGAAGCTGTGATCGAGGTAGGTCTGTCTCATTCTGTGACTGGGACAGATGTTCGGCTTGGAATGTCTGATACAGGAGACCCCATGATTGGGTTGAAGACCGTGATCACCCTTATGGTCCTTACTACCCTCCTCGCCATCATGATCCTTTATACTGGGAAGTGAGTTGATACCATCAGCTCCCATTGGCTACTGTAGCAAGACCACCAGATTGGGAAGGTGTTTTTTGCACACCCCATCAGAGTGCACCCTCTGCTCCACAGCACTGGCAAACAGTTCAACTACTGGGTGTCGTGCTTCCTGAACAACTGCCAGCCAAGCTACAGCCACTGCCACAAATAATTACTGGTGATGTTTCACTACTACTTTCTCACAAGGAAGGTGATAAACAAGCTCTACTTCAGGCTCCACCAGGAGAATCCTCACTCTCCAGTGTGGAAGGCTATCAATCTGACACCACGTCTTAATCTTCCTGCCTACGTCTTAGTCTTCCTGACCATTTCTTTGCCTGATGCTGTTATTGGGTCGAATGATGCTATCTTGCCATCAGAGGACCTGGGACAATGTTCTAATCAGATTTTGAGGATGGCACAGTCCCTGGGCTTGGAAACCCAGCAAGCGACCTCCACGGTGCAGGATCTAGTTGTCGATGCAGTTAATGCAGAACTGTCCTGGCCTGTGGCCATGCCACTTCTTCCAACATTGGAAGAGACTATTAAACAATCCTGGAAAGCTGTCTCCACTATGCCACCAACTTCTGAGCATTTGGAAGAAATGTATCATGCCCAGGAAGCTAATGCTGGATACCTCTTTAAACACCCTGCTCCGAATTTGATGGTTGTTGAGGCAGCACAAGGAAAGCCACAGAGGGCTCTCCAACTGTTAAGAAAGGCAGATGCCTTGATTTACTTGGGAAGAGATTATATTCCTCCACAGCGATGGGTCTAAAGATTTGGAATTATCAGGCAGCTTTATCAGGGTACCAGCTGCTTCTGTGGGACCAGGTTAGCCCATTCTTTGGGCATCTTCTGGATGACAGGAAGGAGCTGGCCTGCCACTTTCAATCCAAGGCAATGAAGTTATCGAGACAATAAATAAACACCATCGCCATCAAGTTGATTGCAAGTCAAAAGTCCCCATCGGTTCCATCGCTCTGCATCATCACACCTGGTTGAGGTCAGCTGGCCTTCCCCAGGTAACTAGAGCCCGCATCAAAGATCTTCCCTTCCATGTTCAGGGTCTGTTGCATTAAATGCATTAGACTTGGTACAGAAGGCTACAGGATTGAGTTCGATGCCCTCCCTCTGCTTGGTACCGTGAAAGTCATGGCTCCATCACCTGTCCTCCATGAAGAGGATGATACACTTCTCAGGAAGGGAGCCATCGTGCCTGTTCCGCATTCGCATCTCCGCGACGGGTTCTGCTCCAGGTACTTCATGGTACTGAAGAAAGACAGAGGGCTCTGGCCAATCCTGGACCTTTGAGACCTAAACCTGTACATTTCACCCAGGAAGTTCTGCGTGGCTTCTCTGGCTACTTTTCTCCCTCTTCTCCTGGAGGAGATTGGTTTGCCTCTATCAACCTCAAGGATGCATATTTTCACATCACCATAGAGGAATCAAACCAACCTCAATTTGCTATCAGTTCCAATGCCTACCAATTCCGGGTGCTCACCACCACACCAAGAGTATTCACAAAGTGCATGGCAGTGGCCTGTTCCCATCTTTCAATGCAAGGTGTCAAGGTGTACCCATACATTGACTATTGGCTATTGGTGGCATTGACATGGAACCATCTTCTTTGGTCGATAGAGGTGACCTGCAGTCTCCTTCAGAGACTGGGACTTTGCCTCAATCTGGAAAAATCTCACTTACAGCCTACATAAGTTCTGCGGTTCGTTGGGGTGGTACTGGACTCCTGCTCAGGCAGGGCGTTCCTCCCTTGGGACCAAATGGAAGTGCTAATGTTGCTGGCAGCAGAGCTAAACTCTCGCAAGTCCATTTCAGCATTCAAAACCTAATGTCTGTTAGGCCTTATGGCTGCAACGACATCTGTGGCCCACTGTGCTCAGTTGAATATGAGGCCTCTGCAGGACTGGCTCATATGCAATTTCAGCACTGAGCTGGATGCCCGTTGGACCAAGTTGCAGCTCCCACAGGACATCAGGGACTCCTTACAGTGGTGGACAGTGCCGGCCAACCTATCAGAAGACATGCCTTTCCTTCAACTCTCTCCATCTCGATTGTAATAGGACACTGACCACCCCCTTGTACGTTAGCTTGCTACTCACCCATATGTCACTGTGCTCACTCTAATGCACAGAGACCACAAAGAAGAAAATCAGGTGGCTTACCTGTAACTAGTTCTTCAAGTGGTCATCTGTGCATTCACACAACCAAACTGCTGTCCATTCTTCAGTGTCATACTCGAATTCGACATTGGATACTGAAGGTATTTCTTCTCTGTTCCAAGGCTACAATACTGGTCTCAAGGAAGTGAGGGAATAAGCAGGAACCCACAAGGGACATGCGCACTGGGATGGTGGGACAAGGGTTCCTGCCAAAATTCCTCAGCTATAGAAATTTCTTGAATCAAGGCTCCACACAGGTGTAGAGCCCATGTTTGTGAATGCACAGATGAGCTACAGTTCATACAGTACAGCCACTCAAAGAGCTACAGTTACAAGTAGCAACCTGTCTTTTCTAGCATATTGTCAAAGCCTGCTACAGTCTTGAGCAACTGCTGGGAATTCCATAGCTTTGGTTTTTGACTTCTCCAGAAACCCTAAACCATTCTTTAAAAATCCTGCCATCTATTAATTTGAATTCAGATTATCTGTAAATTCTTGATTCGAATGCAGTGCTCCTTACATAACCTTTGTATATATTTATACATACAATGCTACTACTGTGCAGGGGTAGAGATGGTGCTGCGTATGCACAGAAGTGCGTGTGTGTGTGTGTGTCTCTGGGGTGACGCGCGCGCGCGCGCACAGACAGAGAGAGAGAAGAATCGGCAAGGAGAAGAGAGTGCAACCAAATACAACTGAATATATACTTAATTATGGAGTAAGAAATGTCTTTTGAAGATAATCTTAATAGAAGGAGTAGGTTTTGAAGGACAAATTATTCCATTTATTCAAATTTTCAAGTGTCTGAAAATCTTGGGTGCTACCAAGGTGACCTGAAAAATAGCAAACCCAGTTAAGTAAATCCACAGCTCTGTCATTTCTGTGACACAGGATTTCCATCTTTCTTTCTTTCTTTCTTTCTTTCTTTCTTTCTTTCGATAGACAGACAGACAGACAGACAGACAGACATATACACACACGCACACATGCATGCACACGCACGCACGCACCACCCAATAGCCGAAGCTCAGTCACAAGTCATTCTGATGCCTAAAAAAGCACATGGAAAGGATTAGTAGAGCACAACTGTGCAGGATGTTGTCTTGCTTCCGGTTTGCCAATTTAGTGCCAAACCAGAAATATGGGGAATAGCAATGTGACAAAGAATAATACATTGGAGAGGAATCCTTCAACATGATACCTGGGGTGACTGAAAAGCTCAGCCTGTGCTTTTGTCCATGTCTGCCAGATGTCCAGTGGACTAAAACAGCTCAATATTTGGATTGCAGGAATTGGATATACTAAATAGGTGCATCCACTCCCCAAACAATCCCTATATAGATACATCCTGAAAAGATGGCTTGACGGAACCCATCTTGAAGCTTGGTTCACGTTGTGAGCTTTTTTCTTTCAAGTGGGAAAGGTGCACATTTTTTAAAGTACACAAGCAAATGCAGACTTTTCCCCCATTGACTAAAGAGTGAAAATGCATATTTTATACATTTGGCATAGTTGGAGCATTGGTTGTCAGATCTGAAGATCCTTACTAGAATATCTCAACTATTGACAAGTAGAATATGGGAGCAGCTTTTCAGATCCTAAACTGAAGGGGAAAGGAGACCACGCAGAGGTTGTCCGCTCATGCCTGGGTCTTGTTCATGAAAGAGGTCATCTCTCTCCCTTTCTCTTTCCCCTCCTCTTCCTCCCCCCCTCATGTGTTGAGTGAGTGAGGTTCTGTTAAAAACACACACAGCACCTGAGATTTGTAATGCTTCCTTATTAAATCAACCCATATGATGGGCAGCAGTTCTATATATAACTGTTTTATGTAAATAAAACTTCCTTGCTTGAAAATACTTTGGCCCTGGATCAGAGCAAAGCCCCTCACAACCTACATCCCTGTGGGCTGGTGCTTTCTTTTCAGTGATGAAAAATATATTACACTTTCCTGAAGTCAAGAGTTCACAATGCCATTTCCTTTGTAGTCTTTGCAAGTCACATGCTTCTCTTTGTTTTAAATTAATAAAATCCTAAATCTGAGTTCAAGAATAACAGTTAATGGACTCTTTCAACAGAAATTTAACCTCAAATTATTTCCATATGTTGTTTTTTTTGCTAAAGTTCTGCTTAAAATGTACTCACTGTTCGAATATGTTTGGTGGTGTCTACCCTTGTTCCCTCTTTTCCCCTGCATCCCCCGCTCCAATTCAGAGTACATGGGGCCTCTGTTTAATGGTTGGAGGACTCTTCCAAAACGATGTCTCTACCTGGAGGTTTCATGGCATGTGGCACTCATTTGTACACTTTACATTGTTGATTGGTGGGGCCACATAGATTGCAAGGGATAAGAGCTACTGAATTGCATGGCCAATGGGACTGGTAGCCTAACACATCTGGAGGACACCAGGATGGGGAAGGCTGATGTAAGGTATAAAAGAGTCCTTAGAATGAGGAGGGGTGAGAACTTCTAGTTTAAAGAAATAGTTCAATATACATCTAGGAAGGATCTTTTGTGTCTATAGTAGTACTAGCTAGAGCAAAGTATTTGGAGACTGTCACAAATTAGTAAACTTTAATTCTGTTCACTGAACCAGTGGAAGGTATAAACAGTGAGCAGGGGCTGCGTATGCTCTGTACTTAAATACAGATTCTGCTGCCAAGTAACTCTTATTCTCTGATAAATTTTTTTGCCTGCCTTTGCTTATTTTATATATTCCATGTCTGGTTGTCTGGTAATCATGAGAAATGCATGGAGCTATGTAAGGCAATGAAGTTTCACTACCACCAGACCATTAGATGACCTACTGCTTCCCCAGGTACTAGCTTCCGAGATCACAATGGACATTGCTCACACAATTTCAAAGCTGTGTCTTTGCATCCTCGAGAGCTAGAAGCTTGCCTTCTTAAAATGAAAGCAGAGGTTTTCAGGATGCTAAATTTCATATCCCAGTAACAAATCTCATTCTTGCATGGCTTTGCAGAATACATTTCTGACAGAGTGTGCTTGTCCACTGAAATGTAGGCTATTTGTTCCGCATGTTGGCTAGATCTTCACAAGTCATTTTCAATATAATTTGCACGAAATGAGGCACAACTTGAGATTAAACTGTAGTTTTGTTGGATTATGGTAGAAGACGTACTTCACTGTTATTCTATCAGCCATTGCTTGATGCTGTATAGATTGAAATAAGCCTGCCTAGAAGGTTCACATCCTCAGGGAAAGGAAGAACATTTGAAATAACTAGAATACACAAATAAAAATTATTTAGGTTCTACAGATCCAAGCCTTGTGGAATTCATGCTAGGAGCCCAAGATGGCTTCAGTCTTGTTTTTTCTCAGAAAGCTACCCACTCTGACCCCCTTCACTGGGGCACTTGCAAAACTGTTTCTGAAACTAAAGGGAGTTTCAAAAATAGTCTGCTTTTAAATACATACATACATACATACATACTGTACCAGTAGAAGCACCTTGCATGTCCCCATTGTGCTTCCTGTGTGTCCCCCATGCTTTTTTCTGTTCTTTTTGTGCAGCAATCTCTCTCTTACTTGGTGTTTCTCTTTTTTCCCCCTTTCACCAGGCTTTAAAGGAAATAGATGAAGTTGGAGACCTGTTGCTTTTGAAATATTCCCGTCATCGATTGGTACCTCTCCTTGACCGGCCTTTTGATGAGACTACATATGAAGAGACCGAAGACTGAGTTCTTTCCATACCTTTTTGTAGACGGGGCACACTCCTCAGAACTCTGTGGCCCAGTGGCCAAGGTTCTTGAACCAAACACTTAATGACTGCTTAGCATAAACAGAATGATTTTTACTCACAAAACAAGTGGCCATAGCAGCCCTGAATGGCGTGTTGTAAATGGCAAAACGAAACTTGGCTTTTATTCCTATTGCTTCAAAGTCATGCCCTAGAGAGGAACTTGGCTGACATTTTTAAAATGCTGCTTCTTTATTTATCACAGTGAGATCACAGTGGCCATTGTTGGCAGTGGATGTATTGCACATCACACTGCCATGTGGGCATTGTTAATGTGTCTTAGGATGCTGCAGTGCTTCTGTCACAACATTTCCTTTTTCATGACTAAAGTCTAATCTTGAGAGTGTAAAACCAGGCAGTTCACGCAAGCAAGGCTTCAGAGGAAATGGTTGACAGCTAACTTAAATACATTTAAGAAGAAATAATCAACCAAAGTATTTTCTTTTTCCAGTTACTTTGTGCCTTTTTGGTCTTCTTTTTTGTTAAAATGGTGGCTGACTTGCCACTTAAGAAACATTCAGTTCACTAAGGCACAGAACAGGAAATCTTCCAGGGCCTTGACCTCATTGGCTTTTCAGTCTGGGTAACAAGTGTTCATTAGGGCAAATAGCAAAGGATATTTTAGAGCAGAATAGATCTTTGTGTGGGCATTTCCCTTTCCATGTACAGAATTACTCCAGGTCTAAGGTGTAACCATGCTTCCATTTCCCACAAGGAGTTCCAGTGATGCTTGTTGGATCAGTGAGTGATTGGCCTGATCCACACGTAATAAGACGCTACTGTGGGTGAATTTGCCTGTGCGGCTTCTTGTCCTATCATTTTGAATATTTGGTGGCTGCCATTTTGAAAATCTGGGGCACAGCGAGCATGCATTGTAGCTTCTCATTATGTGTACACCTGGTGAGGGTGAGTTGTTGGGGTGGTTGACAAGCCACCCACAACCCTATAACAGCCCATAGGCTCTGTGTAGCTTGTCAACCACCCCAACAACCCACCCTCACCAGGTTTGCATGTAATGAGAAGGTAAGGTGTGCCCGCGCCACAGCCTGGATATTCAAACATCAGCCACACAACAAGAAACCCTATGGTGGATTTCACCCACTGTGGCTTCTCATTGCATGCAAACCAGGTCAGTGTATTATCTACTGTGGGTTTAGTTTTTCTTGGGGTGGATGGTGGTAGAAATAATCAAATTGATTAGAGAGAAGGGAATCACATGCTAAGGCACCTTACTTTTCCTCCTTTTGTGTAGCAGCACTCCTGCTTTTTGGCAAAACTGGAATTTTATTTCCCAAATGCTGCAGTCTACAAGACATGAATGTTGAAGGTCTGTTTCCTTAGAGGACCTTCTGTGATATTTTCACTGTTCCTGTTATACTGATAACAGTTAGGTGCTTGTTGTGGCCACAGATGGTAGGCAGCATGAGGCAAATTCCACAACTGTACTTATGCACAGGGGGTATTTGCCTAAAGTATTTTGTGGAGTTGCTTTTGTAGCAATCTATATGAAGAGCAGTTAACAGGATTCTCAATTATACAATAGGGATTTTTTAAGGGATAAAATCCCTTAGTCAGTTGGGATTTTTTGTGCAAGTGAAGGTAACCATTTCTTTGTGCAAGTGGAGGTAACCATTTCTTTGACATGAGATGAAAGCTCCCCCCTTCCCTACTTCCCCCAATTTAAATATCTTAATCCTATGGATTTTTGCCCTAAAATGTTGAAAGTAAGCCTTAGAAGCAAAAAAAGAAGCATTGTTCACTTTTTAGAAAAATCACATTGGAGAATTTGATTCCCAGAAGCAAGTTAAACTGAGACATTAGTTGATATTGGGGTATGTGGCAATTAGAAGTGTCTTAAAATGGCCACGCTGACTTCCAGTGAATTCAGTTTTCTGTGGGTGTATTAATTTGCTAGAGATCATATATGATCTGTTCATTGCCAGTGATACAGTATGAAATTTTCACATATATTCATCATGAAGTCCCAGTACCCATGGATTATCTCTGTATTCTTTAACCACAGAAGTCTTTAACATGTTGCACCTAGGAGACCTCTTCACTTGTATTTTCCCCATTCTCACAAATGATTATGCGTAACACTGGAAATTTCTGAGCAGCTGAAGGTTTGCTAGTTTGCCTGAAGAGCCTCTGCCTCAAAATTATTAGCCCCTGTTTTCCCCTTCATTGTGGCAAGAACTTAGGTTAAGTCAGGATTAGTACTTCCAAAGTATTATTTGGAATTAAAAAATAATTGATTTTTGACCAAAGGACAGATTGTAACTGCTAGCATGCAGCGCAATTTGCCAAGGCTTGAAACAAAAGCAGAGGAAACGTTTTGTGGCTGTTTTCCAATGCATAAGCTGGCACAGAGCTTTTGATCATATACATTGAACATGTTAAGAAATCTTGTAATTTGGCAGTAAAATATCTTCTGAGCCATGGGGCCTTACTGTTGAGAGCCAAATACACAGGAAGAGGGAAAGAGTCAAAATAGTTTCTAAAAGTTTTCATTTCATCCAAATTCTTGGTATCCTGAAATAACTTGAAGAGTGTTCACTAAAAACTGGCTTTGCTGGAAATTGTGGTCTTTACTTCCATTAGTTTTTAAGAGTGCTTCTTTTGAGGATCTGCCACCATCCCCAATCTGTGTTAATGTCAGATTATGACATAATATTACATATACCGACCATTCCTAGGTTTCTTCTGCCCTGAATTATTGAGAAGAATTGGGAATGGCACTCTGCATTTCTGTATCATCAAGCTCTTAAGGGCAGCACTACATATTATAGCTGTTTCTGGAAACATTGGTGTTACAAACATCGTTTTCTGCAGCAAACATGTAAAATATGGAGGTAAGATGTGCAGATACAAATGTTTCCTACAACAACCATAAATACAGTGCTACCCTAACTTACAGACTAGACCTTGAATAGGACCAAATATAAGAATTAAATATTTTTAAAATCATTCCTAAGAATTCAGCTAAGGAACCTGCTACCACTCGTAGCGTACACTTGGGCAAGACTGCTAGTTTAGTGGCTGAAAAGTGTTCATAAAAAAATTACTCTATTTCTGTCCTTGTAAATAGAAGCTCTCACACATATACACTAAAGCAGTCTTAAGATAGTACAAAGCCATTTAAGGGGAAAGAGTTTTATAAAGTTTAACAGTAAATGAAAGCTGTTCTTGAGTATGATTTTATTGATTACAATTTCCACAATTGCATTTGCAGAAGTATTTCAATAATACCTGAAAAAATAGGACAGTTTTGCTGGATTAATAATTTAAGGTGGTATTCAGGCCAGCTTCAAGTTGAGCTCTTCCGTTCTGCCTTCAGAAATGGGGAGGGTAATGTGAATTATGGTTTCATACTCCCCAGAAAGGTTTTTTGTTATATTTTCATATTTACCATAGGATAGAAGTGTTTTGCACAACATCAGCATGTCTCTATTATGCTAACTTCTCTTTCCAGGATAATTTATAGAGTCATTTTGGGGACCCTATGATTCTCACAATCAATATATAGTGTGGTATAATGTGGCTCGTGGGAATAAAAAAAGGCTACTCTCTCAGGTTTTGAAAGGGCTCTTCACTGCCTCTATGATCAATTTCTGGGAAAATGAGATAGTTTTTTAGCGGTAGGATACCAGAAAGAATATTTTTGAAAGAATATTCTGCTTTCCTCCCTAGGGGAATATTCCAAAAGGCCAACACTGCACTGTAGTTTATCAACTTGACCCATTTTGGACACTCAATGTAGAAATGGACAGTGAGGGTTGTAGACTTACTGTTACCATCACAGTCCTTGCTGTACCAGAGGCCAAATGGCTTGTGTTGGAGTAATTAAGCATTTAGCTTCCACTTCCCTGAAATTTGCCTGGTTTAAATCTCCTAAATGGTTGTATCAACTGAAATGCTGTTGTATGTTAAATTCTGTGCACAGACAGAAAAGCCAGGAAGAGCTAGGAAAAAACATTTGCTCTGTGAGTGTTTTTTGTCTCTCAACCTTTTGATGTTAGGAGTTTTTTCTCCTCAGGGCAAGCACAATGGGAGGAAAAGGACTAGCCTTATTAGATCAAATGGATCTGCAGATGTCTAAGTCGGTACATCTGGTAGCAGCTGTCTTCCTTCATGCCGCAAAAACCACATTATAGCATGCAGTGCTGTATCTCAGCTTGGGAAGCTCAGCAGTGGATGATTTTCATGAACTACACCCACAAGGAATATCTACCATTGTCCTCTGCTTTAAACAGTGCTAAGCATTTGGATGCTACCTGCTGCTGTGGGCCTCTATCTGATAATAGGCTGGCTGCCTCAGGACCAGAGTATAAAATATATGAGACGATCATGTAAACAGAGAACCTTTTTTTTTCCATTTATGTTTTTGCTTAAAAGGGGGATTCAAATAATGTAACATGTACTATCTAAGGGCTGCTTTTAAAAAACTAATTCTTTGGTATGAACTCCAGAGTGTATGCAGTATAGCAAGTGTAGAGAGAGAGAGAGAGAGAGAGAGAGAATGAGAGAGAGAAATGCTTGTCTCTTCAAAATGCATACAGCTGGGTAAAGCTCAGGTTCCTGCTCACATATATTTTAAATACACAAGTGCTGAACGATACACACGTACACTTCACATTTGATGTGACATTTTGTATTCAGGCATGCATCCCAGAGTACAAAAAGTGAAGTGAAAATCAGCTTGAAGGGTCTGTGCAGTGACATTGGGAGGAGAACAACTACCCTCTGGAAATTGGGAAGAGTAGTGTTTCTTTAACCAGGTTTAATGCTATTTGATTCCTTAAAGTGTGAGACTACTTTATAAGAGACCTTAAAATGAAATTACTTAATTTCTATCCTAACGGATCAGTTCATTGTCAGATATAACAATAGTATAAACTGACTTGGGCCTGTTCACATCCTTGGTAGGCCATTCTCTCAAGCTTAAAGTGCGGAAGGATGACAGTTAATTCTCAGCCAAGTTATCCAGACTTTTAGGCTCACACACAAGGTTTTATCATGCGCACTCTACTTTCTCCACTATCATAGAGAATATTAGAAAATTGTACCCTGATGGTACAGTGCAGTTCATTTCATCAAGAGATTTGGATTTCCCCCCTAATCTGGTAAATACTGGCTGCCATCTCACAGAGTGGAATAGTAATCATCACCATGTTAATTAATCTTACAAGGTAAACTATCTTGGGCTGGCTTCACCATATCAGAATGAATATGAGAAATTGGTCTTTGCTTATTAACTACATCCTGGCTAGCTATCTTTAGAGTTTATTATATGAAGCATTTCATGAAGTCTGAGCCTCATTTGAAGGTATGAGTTTAGATGTGTTGCTTTGAGCTTTATTTGCCTGTGAAGAAGGTTAAAAGTTGTCCAAGACAGACTTAAGAGCTACTTTTGCCTCTAGATGTTGTGCTTGACATGATCTAGTTGATGTTGAGGGGCTCCTAGAAGACTAATAATCTGATGGAAAATAACTTATTGATGTAGGTAGCTATCTGTGGCAGCTTGCAAGTTGTCTGCTCATCTGTCAAGACAGGTGTGTCTCTAGAGCAGGTGGGATATGCGGAAAGGTGATGTGCTTATCAAAACACTTTCCAAAAACAAAGTGCACTGAAACATGCAAACTTTCCCTGTATTATCCATTTGCCAAATGCATCTTCTTTGGCCAGTATTTCAGCAACTCCTACACTAAAACTGTCTCCTGCATTTATGTGTAACTGTAGAAGAAGGCAGATTTAGGAGAAAAACTGCAGGGGAAGTCAACATATGGAGCCTGAGGCTTGTGGCTTATTGCCCCAGAGCTAATGTTGGCCCATATTTTTATAGCCCTAGGGCAGGCTTGACCTCCAAGTTGCAACTTCTAAATCTTAAATTGCACTGTGCTCCTATGCCTCTCTGGTAATAATGTACATATATCCTAGATTTTTATAAATATCTAACATTTTAAAAGAAATTTTTGATTACCTATCCCCAATGTTTTCTTCCAGAAATACAACTTTTTTACACCTTGAGCAAACAACACAAAGGTGGGTACCCAAAGTTTGTGGGTAGGGAGGAGGAAGAGAAACATCCTATATTGGCTTTTAAGAAAGTAACAATGCATGTTAAGCTGAGAGAAACTGCTTGACATAATCTAGTTATGTTCTGCTTAATAAAGACTTCACAAAAAGTCTGTGTGAGCATTTTTTTTAGAAGTTGGTGCTTGAAAAAAATGCCCTGTACCATTGACTAGCATTCTTGCATGCTATGCCACCACTGAATGTGAGATGTTGGCCTGGACTAAGATGAAACCTGAGGAATGGAAACTCAGCCATACTTTCCTGTGTTATAATTGTATCCTGTGATAGGTTCACACACCTATTCTGGATAGTAAAGTATAGCCTATATCATCCTGTAGTATAAGTATAGCATGCACAGTTACCTTCAAGTGGTAGAGGGAATTAATGAGGATTGACTTGTCTACTGCACAGCATCAGTTGGATTATTAAAGCTATGCATGAATTTGAACCAGGGCTTAGCCGTAGGACTGTCTTCCGGTGCCAAGTTTCCAATCTTGAGCCTTTAGTAATATAATCACTTACTCATTTACACAAGATCTTACATTTAACAAGTTGATGTACGGGAGAGTAGGTAGAACTATTGAGTGTACTGGAAGCCAGTGTTACTGCATTTTGAAATAATTTCTTGTAGAACTGTACTGTGTAGCAGAGATGACCAGTTCATGGTCCACAGGCCTTATCTGGCCCATGACACATCTCTAATATCTATTCATTTAGGAAGCTTCACTAGTGTTAAGAACCTGCTATCTTGCTACAGTCTCAGTAGTTACTACTATTGGAAATCATCTGCTTGTCATGGACAGCTTTTAATGAGGCAATGAAGACAAATGCAGGCTCAAATGTTAAGAGGTTGATTGAGGTGGGAATAAGAGAAGTTGAACTTGTGCAAAGCTAATGAGGGAAGGCCAGGTAGCTCTCTAAAGCCAAATGCTGTCTTCCTATTGAAAGACTGTTAGGAAGTGTGTGAGGTGTGTGTCTAATGCAGAGAAGAATGTGAAATCTTTCAGTGGGGGTCATGGATAGGAAGATCCCCCCCCCCCATTTATGCTTCTTACAAACACCTGGAATGGGAATTCAGGGCAAACTGCAGCCATTCTCTCCCGCCACAATGACAGTTTCATGGTGCCTAAATCTGGCGTGGTGAGGTGTGGTTTGATTGCCAAGCACAGTGGTGTAGTGGTGTGGTATTGGACATCTTCGTGACTTCTACATCCTTTCTGTGTTACAGTTACAATCCTCTCCCCAAATAATAGAATCATTTAGACATGTGCAAGTGCGCAGTAAAGCTAATTCATACACTTCTTGTCATGTAAGGAGCAAATTACGACCCCAGACCAACAATGGCTGGAACAAGGATATCAACTGAGCTTTTGCACAGAAAGGTTGACTGTGCATAGTCAATATTGAAACCTATCCAGGTTTTGAGAGGGTGCTTGTAATCCTGTAATTTCCAGTAACTTTGTTAGGGTTTCCACGAATTTAAAGGGTTATATGTTGTAGTGTTTAACCCAGAGAGAGTGATAAATTGGATACATTCAGTTTGCAAATGAACCCTGCAGATTAGCATTTTGAACTCTTGGTGGCTATCATGTAAGCCCTGCTCCTGACTGGATTTCGCTGTGACATTCTCAGCTGGTCCAAAGGCTCATATAGTAACTTTGTTGATGCTAAGTAGGTTTTGGTCTAGTCAGTGCCTGGAGCCCTCTTTAATACTGAGAGTGAATCCAAGCAAACTGGTTCTCCCGGCCTCCCAAGCACCCGTCTTTTCCTGGATAGAATGATGGGCTGTGGCTGAGAAACAGCCATTCCAAATTCATTTCGTGCACTTAAATAGTTTTCCATCGAACTCAATTTACCGGCAGCTGCTCATGTTCTCGTTCAGCGTATCCCCTCGCATTTAAACGTGGATCATGCCGGGTTTTGCTACTTGACTTATTTACCCCTCCTACATGGTGCCGGTGGTTTCCGAGTCGCCAATTTTTGTCCATTCACGTGCGCGTCGTCAGTCACGCACACGCGTTCGTTCATGGGGCCTGTGGGGTGGGATCCTCTCGTGGCAACGTCACAGAAAGCGGCGACTTGAGCGAAGAAGATCCGCTGGAGGGGGGCAAGACCCGCAGAGGTAGAGCGGCAGGATCGAGCAGGAAGCGGCGGCGGCTGCGAGCGCGCTGCGCATCCCAGAGGGGGCAGATCCGTGCTCCTCAGTTGTCAGATCGAGGCAGCCGAGAGGAGGAGGGGAGCGGCCTCTAGGGAAGGACAGGGAGGCGGGCAAGATGAAAGCGAGTTGAGCCGAGGGACTGGGGCAGTTCGCACGAGTCTGCGCGAGAAACAGCCGCCTGGGAAGGGCCGTCGCAGGCTGCCCGCAGCAGGGCTGTGTGAGCAAAAGGCGCTTGTCTGGGAGGAGCGCGCTCAGAATCGGGCCGGGAGGCTGCACAGCGCCTCGGGCAGCCGGAGCCACAGCGGTGGAGCTGCATCCCGAGGGGGGAAACTTCGCAAAGAGAGAGCCGAGGCGGAGAGTTTGCGCAGAACAAAGAGGGCGCTTCGCCCTCGGGGCGGAAAACCACTGCGCCACCCCAACAAGGACAGGCGCGAGCGCGCCCCGCCAAACGCGAGCCGGGCGAAGGACCGGCGGCCGGCAGCTCTTCGCAGGAACGGCAGCCGCAGCCGAGGTAACCTGGGGCTGGGACATGCGGCGGCTGCGGGCCGAGAAGCGACTGGTTGAGTCCAGGAGGTGGGAAACGTTTGGAAGGAAGACCGTTCGGGCTTGTCTAAAGCCGCCTACCGATTCAGGCTGAGGAGGAGGCGACAGCGGCTGCGGCAACATCGCCAAGATCTCGAGTGCATGGAGCTGTCGGACCCTGTAACAGGGAGGTCTGCGAAGGACTGGCGGGGAGCCTTCGCCGCAGCGCAAAAGACGCGTTTTGTCTCGGCTCCGAGGCAAAGGAGCCGCTTTGGGAGGAGAGTCGCGCGTCCTGCCCGGGAGTTCTTTCCAACACCGCGCCAGCGCGGGGGATTCACGTGCCGCCTGGACGGCAGGAGGAGAAATCAGATTGCAAAAAGGGTTATCGAAAAGGGGACTGCGACGGGGAGCGGGCTTCCCCCCGCCCCACCTCGCTGCCTCCCTGCGATTTGTACCCCCAGCCCTCGCTTTCTCCCCAGAGTTATCCTTCTGCTGCAGCAGCATCAGTGGCCCGAGCGCCAGCAAGGGTTGGTCAATCAAAACGTGATCAGCAAACTGCAGGAGAGATCAGAGGGACAGTGGAAACGCGAGCCGAGCCGGGGCGGAGGCCGGCGGGCAGCGGGCGGGGGAGCGTATGTGGAGAGGCGGTGGTGGAAAGAGAGTCATTCCCTCGCCTAATCTTTCGTCTCGCTGACTCGCGCACACTCTGATCTGCTCTCCTCTCCTCTGGATTCTTCCAAAGACACCGCGTTGGAGCAGAAGGCTGAAAAGAGGATTGCGATTTTTTCATCTGTACTCCCCCCCACACACACACACACACACCGCTTCTTAAGGCTCTCATTTTTGTAATACCCGCGAGGTTGGATTAGCGTGCGTTGCCCGGGCGCCCCCCACCCCACCCGTGTGCGTGCGTGCGTGCAAGGAGCGGTGCGGTGGAGTGGGAGGAAGCGATGTCTAAGATCAGAGGGAAAGTTGTGCTTATTCTTGGCTTTGTGCTCCTGACCACTTTTCTGGCCGCGGTGAAAGGGCTGCCCTTGAGGAAACAGCGCAACCACAGTCCAAAGGAAAGGAACTATAAATTGGTGGAGGTGAGTGGAAGCAATATATTTCCGCTTATTTTAAAGAGTGGGAGGGCCTTAATTAGATGCTCATTGTTCATTTCGTCTCACGCGTGTCTTTCCTGTTAATACAGGAATTAACAGTGTGGCCTGCAGGACTTGCGAGGGTGCTCAAACCCACTTGAGTGTTAACTTCTGTGTCCTTCGGGCAGTTAAGTGTCCAAAACGATTGAGACGATGCCTTTTCTGACCGATCCAAAGACGAATGTTTGCACAGTCAATTTGACCTGTTGAGCGCATTAGTTCTCCCGTAATACTTCCAACCACCACAGCTGAGGTGGCAAAACCCTGGCCGAAGGGGTGGATTTTCTGTGCACAGTTTTGGGTAAAGGTGAAGATTTTCAACTCGGCAGTGACCATGAGTACGGAACCGAGGGGCGACGGAGCCTGGATACAGAGCACCAGGCTGTGACGTGTGTGGTAGATGGGACCAACAGGGCAACTCTGCTTCTACCTTCAGGTGATGGTCTCTCTCTCTTTCAAGAATCCAACCCATTTGGGCTGCCAGGTTGGATTATTCCCCTAAGTTGCCGAAAAAAAGCAGTATAAAGTGAAAGTGCAACAGCAAGTAGAAGAACATCGTTGTCTTCCCCAACATGGTGCCCTAGTTGTTTGGGGCTTTATCTCTCATCTGACCCAACCAGCATGGCCAGTGGTCAGGAATGCTGGGAGTTGTGGTCTAAAAAATCTGGAGGGCATCAGGTTAGAGAAGGCTGATGTAGTAAATTCAGAGGCCAGTGTGAATCCCAAAAGAAGGCAGGTACTGTGTAAGTAAAAGTCCATCTCTGCAAAAGTTGGACTCTTGCTCCAGGCAAGAAGTTTCTATAGTTCTCCTGACTGTGTAAATAGTACTAATTTAGGGCTTTGGGTTAACCTTAATCTCTTTTGCCAGATGTCCTTCCTGCTATCAGCCTCAGCTCCCTTCTGAAGTAATGTATTCTAGTTCAGTGAAGCAATGGAGGGGGAGGTTAGTTACTGGTTTTGACACTTTGCAAAATGTGCTGTTTTGTTCTTGCATGGAGGATGGCATGAGCAGGACTGCACCCAGCAAAGAATAACTGGTATTGCATTCAGTTACTGAACTAGTATTGCATTCTTAATGTCCTAGAAACTTGTGAGTTGTTTTCCTTTTGTGATTGTAGCTGAGTTGCATGGGTCATTTCACACATTTCTCAGGGCAAACGCAGGTGTGTCAGAGAGTGTACACTCAACAGGGGGCTGCAGCCATTCAGGACCCCCTAATGAGTGTACCTGTGTAGTGGTGTACAGGTTTGCAAACACAGGTCTATCCCATTTTACCTACATCTTTAGGTGCCCTCCAGGTGTACTGTGGTCTATAGATGTATGATTAATACACCGTAGGGCCATTTCATGTAGTGTGTTGCAAGGTTTACATCATTGCATAAAAGCAGTAGTGTCTTGTTTCATGGCCAGGAGTTCTCCAACATGCACCTGAAAAGCTGTTTATAGATCCTAATGTCCCAGTAATGGAGGACAGTGGCTACTACTTAGGATGTAGATATTGCTTCCAGAATCAGAGGCAATATGCTTCTGTATGCCAGCTGCTGGGGACTGAGCAGGAGGGTGATATTGCCCCTCATGTCCTGCTTCCCATAGGCATTTAGTTGACCACTGTGGGAACAGATTGCTGGACTAGATCGGCCTTTGGTCTGATCCAGCAGGGCTCTTATGTTATTGTCTGGCCCTCTTGCAAGTCTTCAGTGTAGACATGGGGGTACTAGGTTTTAAAGAGCCAGAGCATCAGGTACTGATATGGTTGTTTTTCCAGAAATAGGGCTTCTTCACAGCAGGCTTTTTATCCCGCAACTTCTGCTTCTTTGTGGGATTAAGTTTGGCTCCTTACATAGGCTGATATGGGCTTTTTTCTGGGACTTCATTTGTCTGCAAGTTCTACATGTTTTGTTATACAGCCACCAGATGGCACTGTGAAATAGCAAAGATATAGTGGAACTATGCAATTTTACACAGCCATTAAAGCGGATGGACATTTATTACTGCATTATCCTCGATCTTTTCAAAACCAAAATAAAGGTCAAAATACACTGGAGATGCCCTGGAGGTTGGACCGGCAAACTTCCATGAGTGACCAATCATGAGCATGAAATAAAGGCCTCATGTAGAAATGTTCATAGTCTCTGCCCAACCATTCTGTGTTGTGGGATTACTTGGGTGGTCCTGTTTCCTTGTGGATTGCCAGGCAGGGAGGACTGTTAGGAGAACTGTCATGATAGGCAAGGCCAATGCCCTATCTGGCTTGGCATTTTCTGCCCTAACAACAAACAACCAAATGACCTAGGAAAGACACAAGAAGGATAGTTATTAATTCTCCACATCTAGTGATCCAGGAATATGTTGCCTCCATTAATATTTTCTTCCAGATACTGATTTTTTTAAGTCAATTATCCAGGTATCACAATATCCTGTAGCAGTGAATTCCTTTGGTTTAGGGAAATTACTCTTGACTGAAAATCTTTTATGAGTTGTTGTAATCAATTTAGAACCCATCACTTTCTGGATGTAGTTAGGATTACTAGCTACTTTTACCACAGATCATATTGTCTGTGTGTGAGAGACAGCAAGTATGAGAGTGCGAGCATGTGTATGCAATGAATACATTACTTTGTGTGTATTCAATTTGTATCACACCTTTCCACCAAATGGTGCTTCAAGCAGCTAACAGCAATAAAATACAAATTCAATGGAACAATAAAATATGATAAAATAGCGATAAAATCAAATACAAAGTAAAAAAAACATAAAAACAAGGCAGGAAAAACACAGCAATAAAACCAATAAAAATGACTTAAGCCCACTGCAATGTATTTAGAAAATGTCTTTGCCTGCCAGCAGAGAACCCATTAGGTGAGAAGAACTGGTCTTCGGAGCATCATGCAGAAGAATGGATTGAGCCAGCTATGCTGCTAGCAGCTGCTGGCGCTCAGCCACCCGTTGCTCTGGCTGCTCCCCTGTTTCTGAGCACTGCTGTTCGTGAACTCTTGCATAGCTGTTTTTTAATGGTTGTCGTGTGTCTGTGTGTGTTTCTGCTGTGGCTGTTCAGAAGTGATGCATGTGCAAACATGAATAGTAACATGTAGGAATAAACCAGAGTAGTAGCCAGCAGCAGAGTGAGAGTGGTGGCAGAATGCAGTTATGGGCCATGGGGCTGTGGCAGTACTGCTAGACACTGAACATAACAAGAGTCATAGAATCATAGAACAGTAGGGCTGGAAGGGGCCTACAAGGCCATCGAGTCCAACCCCCTGCTCAATGCAGGAATCCAAGCAGAGCATCCCTGACAGATGGCTGTCCAGCCTCGTCTTGAGTGCCTCCAGTATGGGAGAGCCCACCGCCTCCCTAGATCATTGGTTCCATTGTCGTATTGCTCTAACAGTCAGGAAGTTTTTCCTGATGTTCAGCCGGAATCTGGCTTCCTGTAACTTGAGCCCATTATTCTGTGTCCTGCACTCTGGGATGATCAAAAAGAGATCCTGGCCTTCTTCTCTGTGACACCCTTTGAAGTACTTGAAAGGATTGCAGCTTGAGATCGACAGGCATATGGTCAAGGAACACCTCATTACTTTGAATGAGTTCAAATCTCCTGGGCCAGATGAACTGCATCCTAGAGTCATAAAGGAACTGGCAGAAGAACTCTCAGAACCGCTGTCTATTCTCTTTGAGAAATCATGGAGGATGGGGGAAGTGCCAGATGACTGGAGGAGGGCTAATGTTGTCCCTATCTTCAAAAAGGGTAAAAAGGAGGAACCTGGGAACTACAGACCAGTCAGTCTGACATCAATCCCTGGGAAAATTCTGGAGCAGATCATAAAGCAATCCATCTGGAAGCACCTTGACAACAATGCCGTGATTACTCGAAGCCAACATGGATTTGTCAAAAACAAGTCCTGCCAGACAAATCTGATCTCATTTTTTGATCAAGTAACCTCCCTTGTGGACTGTGGGAATGCTGTAGACATCATATACCTCGACTTCAGCAGAGCTTTCGACAAAGTGCCCCATGATATCCTGATGAGCAAGCTAGCTCAAAGTGGGCTAAATGAATCAACGATCCGGTGGATCCACAGTTGGCTGCGGAATCGGACTCAAAGAGTGCTTATCAATGGGACCTTCTCAAGCTGGGGAGAGGTGGCGAGTGGGGTACCGCAGAGCTCAGTCCTGGGCCCAGTGCTCTTCAACATTTTTATTAATGACTTGGAGGAGGAGGTGCAGGGAATGCTGATCAAATTTGCAGATGACACAAAATTGGGAGGGATAGCTAATACTTTGGAAGACAGAAACAAAATTCAAAATGATCTGGATAGACTGGAGCGCTGGGCAGAAAACAACAGAATGACATTTAATAGGGACAAATGCCAAGTTCTGCACCTAGGAAAAAGAAACCAAATGCACAGTTACAAGATGGGGGATACGTGGCTCAACCACACTACAAGCGAGAAGGATCTTGGAATTGTTGTCGATCACAAGCTGAATATGAGCCAACAATGTGATGTGGCTGCAAAAAAGGCCAATGCTGTTTTGGGCTGCATTCATAGAAGCATCGCTTCCAAATCCCGGAAAGTACTAGTTCCCCTCTACTCAGCGCTGGTTAGGCCTCATCTGGAGTACTGTGTCCAGTTCTGGGCACCACACTTTAAGAAGGATGCAGACAAACTGGAGAGGGTTCAGAGGAGGGCAACAAAGATGATCAGGGGACTGGAAACAAAGCCCTATGCAGAAAGACTGAAAGAACTGGGCATGTTTAGCCTTGAGAAGAGAAGACTGAGGGGAGATATGATAGCACTCTTCAAGTACTTGAAAGGTTGTCACAGAGAAGAAGGCCAGGATCTCTTCTTGATCATCCCAGAGTGCAGGACACGGAATAATGGGCTCAAGTTACAGGAAGCCAGATTCCGGCTGAACATCAGGAAAAACTTCCTGAGTGTCAGAGCAATACGACAATGGAACCAATTACTTGGGGAGGTGGTGGGCTCTCCCACACTGGGGGCCTTCAAGACAAGGCTGGACAGCCATTTGTCAGGGATGCTCTGCTTGGATTCCTGCATTGAGCAGGGGGTTGGACTCGATGGCCTTGTAGGCCCCTTCTATGATTAGAATATCTATGATTGAAAAAAATTATATGATTCTATACTTGAAGAGTGCTATCATATCTCCCCTCAGTCTTCTTTTCTCAAGGCTAAACATGCCCAGTTCTTTCAGTCTCTCTTCATAGGGCTTTGTTTCCAGTCCTCTGATCATCTTTGTTGCCCTCCTCTGAACCTCTCCAGTTTGTCTGCATCCTTCTTAAAGTGTGGTGCCCAGAACTGGACACAGTACTCCAGATGAGGCCTAACCAGTGCTGAGTAGAGGGGAACTAGTACTTCCCGGGATTTGGAAGCTATGCTTCTATTAACGCAGCCCAAAATAGCATTTGCCTTTTTTGCAGCTACATCACATTGTTGGCTCATATTCAGCTTGTGATCAACAACAATTCCAAGATCTTTTTCGCTTGTAGTGTGGTTGAGCCACGTATCCCCCATCTTGTAACTGTGCATTTTTTCAGGTTGCTTTTTCCTAGGTGCAGAACTTGGCATTTATCCCTATTAAATGTCATTCTGTTGTTTTCTGCCCAGCACTCCAGCCTATCCAGATCACTTTAAATTTTGTTTCTGTCTTCCAAAGTATTAGCTGTCCCTCCCAATTTTGTGTCATCTGCAAATTTGATCAGCATTCCCTGCACCTCCTCCTCCAAGTCATGAATAAAAATGTTGAAGAGCACTGGGCCCAGGACTGAGCCCTGCGGTACCCCACTCGTTACCTCTCCCCAGTTTGAGAAGGTCCCATTGATAAGCACTCTTTGAGTCCGATTCTATAGCCAACTGTGGATCCACCAGATCATTGTTTCATCTAGCCCACTTTGAGCTAGTTTGCTCATCAGGATATCATGGGGCACTTTGTCGAAAGCTTTGCTGAAGTCGAGGTATATGATGTCTACAGCATTCCCACGGTCTACAAGGGAGGTTACTCAATCAAAAAATGAGATCAGATTTGTCTGGCAGGACTTGTTTTTGACAAATCCGTGTTGGCTTCAAGTAATCACGGCATTATTTTCAAGGTGCTATAGTCCTGTAGCACCATGTCAGTGAGCCTACTTCCGGGATGGGGAATGCGTGGCCCCGCAATGTTGTTGGACTGAAAATCTCATCATCCCTCACCATTGGCTATGGGGGCCAGGCTGATGGGCTTGCACCTGGGGGGCCATGCACCCCCTCCCCCACTGGTCTGTGCATGAAGTGTGATCCTCACAAGATGTAGGGGACGGCAGAGAGTGACGTTTCTGCACAGACCTCCTGCCTCCCTTTGCCTGTCTTAGCCTTTGGGCCCCAGGGTTTACAAACAGCAAGAGCTGTTTGACTGTGGACCAGGCTGCCTCAGGAGATGGCGGGCTCTCCTTCACTGGAGGTATTTAAGCTGGACACTCATCTGTCTAGGATGCTGCAGTCTAGCCTTTCCCAGCCTGGTGCCCTCCAGATGTTTTGGATGACAACTCCCATCAGTGCTGGCAATGATAGCCAATGGTTATGAATGCTGGGAGTTGTCGTCTAAAACATCTGGAAGACACCATGGCTTTAGAAGGCTGCAAAGTTGAATCCTGCATAGTAGCAGTGGAGGCTATTGTCTATGGGCGGGCGGTGAATCCTTGCTGGGTGTGGAGCACCTTGGAGAGCTCCTTTAGACTTCTGACTGGTTCTGACTGCAAACTGGGAGTGGATTCACCACCCCACTGACATCAGAGCGGCCAGCCTCAACTGCACCGTAGGGCCTTTATTTGAGCAGGGGGTGGACTAGATGACCTCAAGATCCCTTCCAACTCTCATTCTGTGATTCCAGCTATTTTGTGTTAGTCTGTATCTGGGTCTAAATAAAATATACAGACACAATCAACCTTAAGGTGCTACAAGACCTTCATTGTTTTGCTGCAACTGGCTACCCACGGGTAGAATCCAACTAAAGTCCTTCTTAGAGTAGTCCCATTGAAATGAATGGGACTTAAGTGACTAACAAGTCCCATTTATTTTAGTGGGTCTACTCTAAGTAAGACTTTCAGTTGGATTGTGCCCATGGCTCCCCATCTCTTATATATGTCTAAGGGCCAAACTAGACTAGTCTCTCTTCACGTAATTAGCAATGGCGTGAATGGTTTTCTAAAAGTCACCAGCAGGTGTGGTGGTGATCCAGTTCAAACACGGAAAGAAAAGCTTCCATTGGCATGAATGGGACTTTTTCTTCCAATGGAAATAGCAGGTGCAGGCACAGGAGAGAGCAAAGGGTTAAAGCCCCCCGCCATCCCCATGCCAGGGCCCTGATCTGGAACTTGGTCCCCGTGCTTCCTATTTTGGCCCACTGCCTTTTTTGACTTGTCCGCTCTTCTCACTGTCCTCCTATTAGTATTGCTCTTAAGTCCACTGAGGTGGGGCCTAACTTCTGTCTTTACTATAAATTACACAGTATGTTGCTGTCAGTATAAAAAAAAATGGAGCCGTGCTGAGTCCTAAGGGCATGGGAGTAAACCAGGGAATTAATGGAAAGCTGCTTAGGCACTGCTGTGTGTGTGTGTGGGGGGGGGGGGGGGTTTGAGAAAGATAAGCAGTACAGGGAGAAACCAAGACCTTTAAAAAAAGAGTGCAAGATAAAATCACCATTGACCCTTGAATGGCTGAACCATTTTAAATTAGGTTCTTCACTAGTCAAATGAAAGATTTCTTGACCTTATGTGATACTTCTAAAAGCAGGCAGAAAGAATGTACCTACATTCAGTATATACTAGTTCAAATCCTGTGTTGCCATGGGGGCTGGTAGTCTGAGAATGACCGGATAAACATATATTTGCCCATTTCCCTTGTGACTGGAACAGCTTTACCCTTTTAAAATAAATATACTGAAAGTAAACCAGCAAAGGTGAAAACAAACAAAAAAAGATCACTACATCTTGTGGAAGTGAATTCCATAATTTAACTATGTGCTGTGCCTTTTCCCTGCCTGATGTGGGAGATGATGGAAGAAAGGCAAGGGCTTCAGAGTAAATGAGACAGCACTGGTTCAGATTAAGCAGGAGGAGCCTCATGTATGGCTATTAAAAAAAAAAAACTTTTGATGAGGAGGGAAAATGGGCAATTGTTTTATTTCTTAATTTTGGTTAAAATGTTTGTGGGAGAAAGGAATGAATTGATCAACTCTATATTAATTGGTTTAAATGCTGGTGACCGTGATAGCAGAGAGGGTATTATTAATTGTTTGATGAAACTCCTTTTGGGTGCAGTCCAATGCATGTTTAAACAGAAAATAAAGTCCTACAATTCCCAGCATGCCCCAGCTGGCTGAGGCATGCCGGTTGTTGTAGGACTTTGTTTTGTGTCTAAACATGCATAGGATTGCACCCTTTGTCCATATAAACTGTGATGGCCTGATTCGTTGCAGAGAAGGGAGTATGGTCAGGCACAGATCATTCCTGAAACTTCTCCACCATGAATTGCTGGTAGGACATTAAAACGTTGGAGAGTCAGAGAATCGTAGAGTTGGAAGAGACCTCAAAGGTCATCCAATCTGATACAGGACATCTGCTGTGACAACATCTCTGAAAGGTGGCCATCCTCTGCTTAAAAAGTCTAATGATGAATTGTCCTTCGTTAGAGGTCAGGTGAGCTGGGGTGAGAGTGCCAAAGGCTTAATGGAAAAGGTGGGTTTTGAACGAAGCCCAGGAGATGGTGTCATGCAGCATGTGTTCTGGTAGGCAGGGGAGAAAGGGTGGAGTATTCTGAGGGAGAAGGAGATCTTCAGGCAGCCGAGGATGGTGCTGCTGGAAGAACGAAGGTCACCGACAGGGACGTATCTGGATATTGGAGCAAAAGGGGGCCAGATTGTCATAACCTAATATGTGTTTATAGTCTGTTCTCTATGGGAATGTTATGCAACATTTAGAGACAATTCTCCAGCCAACTGGCTAATGGAGCTGGTTGGCAGTGGTCTGTGTGATTGAGCATTTGAAGGTAGCTTCATAACTATTGAGCAAGCTGGGGCATGACTGAAAAATAATGTTATTGAATGAAAATATCACAGCAATATCAGGATCTGAACTCTGGAGTCTTAGTTTCAAGCTATTTACTACTTCATACAGGATAGATCCAATGTATCCAAGAAGGATACTTTTACCAAATCATAAAATGGTCATTCTCAAAGGGTAACTTAATTTTGCCCCAATCTCCTGTGTGGAGGTCTGATTATTCCTGACCGATTAGTTCAGGTGATATAGTTTCAGAGCCATAAATCATGCAAATTATGTAAATATGCATGTTTTCTCTTATTTTGCATAATTTATTCTGCAGTTTTTACTGTTTTGTACAATTTGGCTTGTACTAGCCACAGGGAAGTTCGAGGAACCATACTGGATCCTCACCATCAGCAATTGGAAGAATTAAGGCCAAGCACACATCTTGTGAGAGATCCTTCAAAGGGTTTTCTACATGAAGCTTTTAACCCACACCTGAGGCTTCTGCTTCCGGATTCTTTGCAGGATTAAGATTGGCTCCTTTACATGTGTTTTTTTTCTTGGGTTTTTCTTTCTCTGCCTTTCTGTATGTTCCATTATACAACCAATAGGTGGTGCTGTGGTGTAGCAGAATTGCACAGTTTCACAAGATTTCTATGGTGTTATAGTGGCCATTCAGAAAAAATACCACACTTTCCCTATTAAGAAAAAAACCCTGTGATAATGGTCACAAAGCACAGGAGAGGCCTTGGAAGATGACAACATCATGTAAAGGACACGCAAACTACTGTGATTGGGCACTCACTCAGGCAACAAGTGAGGAAGGTGCGTTTTCTCCCATGCAATTCTCCAAAACTAAACCTTTATCTGTGAAGTTGCTCTTAGTGCTGCAAGTGTCTGTGGGATAGTGGGGGGAGATGCATAGTCACAATATGAAAAACACTGGGAGATCTGTTTCTCAGATTACAACAGGCATTGCCCACACACTTTCAAGTATATATTGGCAACCATGAGGCCTAGAAACTTCAGGTGGGGTTTTGTTTTTTTCTTTAAAAAAAACACACCATGGAGATTCTTAGGGAACCACATTCTGCAGTTTACCTGTGCCACTGAGGAATTGCAGCATTCACACAGCCCTTTATAATATGCCACAAGCAGGGAGCAAGAGAGAGTAATATATGACATATATTCTTCCCACCTCTAAAACAGATGCTGGTAAACAAACTCAAATGAGCCAGGTGTAGTATGAGTCTGTCACATACTATGGGAGAAGAACAAAATAGGTGCCAACACCAAATGCACCTGGCAATTTGACCTGAGGTACAGCTCTATCCCTGTTCTAAATAAAATTAGTTTATCTTGATATTTGAAACCGAATCTACCCATACTTATCCTAGTGAGGCCTGCGTTCCTCTCCCCTCATTTTTCTGCTCAAAATCCTCCTCCCACACTCCTCAAATTGCTTTTTCACCTAGGAGAGAAAAGATCCAAGTACCCTGTATCTCTTCCCTGAGAGTGAAGAAGCAGCTGGGAGAGTTCGTCTTTGAGCTTAAAAAGGACGGGAGGATAACAGGTTAAGCAGTTTCTCCTAACTTGCCCTTTCTTTCCTCAGACTAGCAGCCTGCTGAGGCTCCTTTTGGCTTTAGAAATGTTGAGGAAAGTGACACGGAGCTCCTTGTAATGTCTGCTTTGGCTGTGAGGGGAACACTTTCTTATTCCTTTGGTATATACAGGGTTTGTGTGCAGATAGGTTTGTGGTGATCTCCCATATGCCATGGGTGGGGAACCTCTTTCAGCCCAAGGGCCAAATTCTATTTCAGAGAAGCTCTCTGGAGCTGCATTCCTGTGTTGGATGGGGGCAAAGGCAAAAGGGGCAGGACGAAAACACCAGCATATTTTAGCTTAAAACTCTTACAGCCAGTAACAAAGCCCTAGGAGAGGTATTTCAACCTTTTAGAATGAGGAAAAAACTGCACAAAGGCCAGGAAACCACCAAACGATCAGGGGAAAGGAGGTGGGGCTATATGGGGGAACCCAGGAGGCCAGGATTTGGCCTCAGGGCCTGAGGTTCCACCCTCCTGACACATGCCACTCCACCAATTTAGTTGGTAACACAGAATCATAGAGTTCAAAGGACCTCAGAGCAGTGGAGGCTGGTGGCCCTGATGCCAATGGGGCAGTGAATCTGCTCTAGGTTTCATTCAGAACCAGTCAGAACTCTAAAGAATTATTCAAGGTATGGAAGCACCTTGGGTAGCTCCTTTAGAGTTTTGACTGACACCTGGAGTGGATTCACTGCCCCACTGACATCAGAGCCACCAGCCTCCACTGCCTCAGAGATAATCTAGTCCAATTCCCTGCCGATGTGGTTAACTCACTACTACAGTACCTCTGATAAGTGGCCATCCAGCCTCAGATTAAAAACCTCTATGTATATCAGGAAGTTCTTCCTAATGTTTCATCAAATCACTTTTCTTGTAATGTGAAGCCATTGGTTTGGGTACCATCCTAGACCGGAGCAACAGAAAATATATTTGTTCCATCATCTATGCAACATCCCTTCAGATATTTAAAATGGGAAACTTATTGCCTCTTAATCATCGCCTCTCCAGGCTAAACTTCCTAGCTCCTTCAACCTGTCCTCACAGGACTTGGTCTCAAGGGTCTGCAGGCCTCTCGCCGTCTTTGTTGCCCTCCTCTGGACACATTCCACTTTGTTGCTATCCTTTGTGAACTGAGGCACCCAGAACTGGGATCAGTACTCCCAACTGTGTATGTAAGAGACTGGGGTACCACCACAGCCCCCTACGTGTACCGTGTGATGCTAATCGTGTTGGGTTGTGAGGTTGATGTCGATAGCACTGATGCCTCCTGAGTATTTCACTGCATTGCCGTGTTGTAGTTCCTGGAAAGACTGACTAGAGCAGCCTTCCCCTACCTGGTGCCCTCCAGAGGTGTTAGACTACAACTCCCAGCACCCCTCACCCAGCTGGGAGTTGTAGCCCAACACATCTGGAGAGCAACAGGTTGGGGAAGGCTGGAGCGGAGTAACTTGGACGAAAGGATAAAGCAAAGTAAAGAGTTTAAGAGGGCTTTCCACTTTCCATCAGACCTGCTGCTGCTGCTGGTACAAGTTCTGTTTAGCGTCATCTCTGCCCTGATTGCCCCTGCAAGGTTTATTTTCTCTTCAATTTTGTGGCCGAGGATGAAGGCAGCCTAGTCCCTTCCTGGGAGCCCATCTGTCTCCTGCTGCTTATTCCTGACCTACAGGCATCATTCTCTCCCTTCTTGACGTCTGTCCTTGTCTTGGCAACAGATAATTGTCCTGTCACAGACAGTGGGTAAATGATGGCTCCAGGTGGGGGCTGCAGGGGGGGCAGCTGCTTTTGTGCCTTTGCTGAGCATCAGGGAGGATGAGGAGGCTGTGTTTGTGTGCGTGCGTGCGTGTGTGTGTGTGTGTAAAACGTGCACCCCTCCCTGGGGCGGCTTTGTGTCTTGCTGGTGGAGTCACTTTGCGGATGTACTTTTTACCTTTTAGTTTTCTTCAGCAATTGAGCACGCTTGTCTCCCTGGCCGAGGTTGGATTTGTGGGGCGCAAAACATGCACTGAAGCACCAGGGACTTATCGTTGCACAAGGAAGCACTTTACCCATTTATAGCCTTTCCCCCCCCTTTTGAGTAGTGCCAAATTATCTCAAGTCAAAATAGTGTGTGTGTGTGTGTGTGAACTCCTGCCTAACGAACGGAACAAGGTCAAGGAAAGGACTGAAACAATGGGAGAACTAGCTGAGAGAAGAGGGATCTGTTGGACAGCAGTGGTCTTTCATCCTTTTTTTTTACTGGACAAATAAGTCTGTCAACTTTCAAAGAGGTTCTCATAAAAGGCACCTGCTGTCAGTGCCTTTTCTCCTAGAGAAAAAGAGAAATCCTGAAGTAAATGCAGGTTGCATTTCTGGGGACCTCCATTACCTGGAGCTGTGGCAACATCACAGAAGTCAATTGGTCAGGGAGATGTGTCTTGCTGTTGGCTGAGCTGTTATTGTTACAGCACCACAGCACCAAAACCCATTGGGATTTTATCAATCTTAAATCATCTGTTGGTATTTGTGTTGCTTGTTTGGATGTTGCCCTCCTCTGGACAGAAATGCAGGGTTGGTGGTTGGCTTGTGTTTTGTTTTGTTTTTAACATCATGGATGTGTAGTGATGAGACACTACACTTTATTAACTGTCTCTTGTGTAAAACTGTCAAAGCTACAGAGATTGTATTGGGGGGGTAGGGGAGCAGGAAGGATGGCAACCTTAATTTAAAGAAAAATGATATTGCTCAGAAGAGGAAACGGTGTGCTTGTGGCAGGTGTGTACACCTGTTCTCATCTTTTCAAACATTAAAGGTATAATAGCTGTTGCCTCTCAGGAATCTGGCAACCCACCTTCAAGCTCCTTTGTGCTCAATTCACTCACTCCCGGTATGCCAAGTCAGCAGAACAATATGAATAAAAGAACCTTCTACATAGCGCATGGTTTGTTAATTATCCACAGCTGCTCAGGCTGCCCCTTACAGACTGCTCCCCTAGGCAAGCATCCGTCTTGACTAACTGGTGGGGAAGAAGGGAGTGAGCAGATCCTTGGATGTTCTCAAGGCAAGAGACACATTCAGTGTCATAACCCAGAGGGCACCAGGTGCAGGCCTCTGTGTAACGTCTTTCCCAAGATAAGAGGTTGCACAGATGTCTTAAGCTCACATCTGCTTCTCCTTGCCCCCTCTCTGCCTTTGACAAGAGTTGTGGCTGCATTACTTGGCCGAGCCAGCTGCTCCTTAAATCTATACTCTTGTCAAAAGAGACAGCTTAGACTTTTCATTCCCAGGACGCATAGATCAGGGTATCCCCAAGAGGTTTCTTGCATGGAACTCAACACTTGGCTGTGCCCTGCTGCTGAAAGCTTGTGAGAAGAGCGCCTCATTTGTGTTCTGCAGCTGCATTTCAATGCTGTTTGCACGATGCACCTCTTCTGGTTTTCTGTCAAGCAGCTGCATGCAGGTGGTGAAGCTTACGTTCTTCCATTACTGGGGTGCACAGGCACAGGAAATTGGGAAGGCTTGATCTGCCGTTTCTAACCTTTCCAGTCATAAAAGGATTTTTCCAGCTGGACTTGTAGCAGAAAGAGGGCAGGGCCGTGGCTGAACCGGCTTGATGATGTTGCTCAGTAAGTGCTCCCTTTGCAGAGGCATTGCTCTTAATTGCCTGAGAAACCTTTAATGGAAGTTCCTGGAAAACAGCCATTCCCGGCCCTGCTAAGCATACAGATGTAAAAAATTCCATACATTTTGAAGTCACAGGGGGAGTGGGGGCAGTGGTAGAGGTGGAGGCAGTAGACGCTATGGTTTTTTTCATCCCCCCTCCCCTGAGTTGGTGAATTTTCCAATGCTTCCTTTCATATCAAACCTAATTTTACTTTACTATTTTAAGAAAATTAAATGCATCTTGTTGTAGACAGTGGTGCTTTTGTGCTATGCTTCCACTCCTGCAAGGTGGGGCATCCACCATCATTCTTTCTGTGCCAGGTTAAGATTTTCCTGTACTCCCAGACATTTGACAACATATGATAATGTTCAGGGATTTTTATTGTTGAGTGTTTTAAAATGTTTTGTACATCACTTTTACGTTTTATATTGTATTTTTAGGGTTTCAGTGTTTTTTAAACTGTCCAGAAAGCTTTGCCTATTGGGCAGTATAAAAATGTAATTAATGATAAATAATAGTATTCCTAGAATCATAGAACAGTAGGGTTGGAAGGGGCCTATAAGACCATCAAGTCCAACCCCCTGCTCATTGCAGGAATCCAAGTCAATTCCCACACACATGCAAGCACACTGCAGCCTCTGTGCCATATCTTATATAGTCCCCAAGGGTCCCCCAACCCTCAGAAGCAGTTTTCAGACAGTACAAGGGGTTACAGTGGGTAGGGGGAGATCAGTGGAAATCCGGTGCCTTGCCTTACACGAACAGAAATGCTTTCTGCTAGCACAAAGCCCCCACTGGATTCAACCCATTATGTATAACTTATCACATAAATGGTACTGTCCGAGTGTACATATGAAGCTTAAACATATAAATGCCTTTTGACGTTTTGGGGTCTTTTTGTTTGCTTGTGGTTAAACCAATAAAGATAAATACAGACATCATCTCAAGCTGCTGCACTCTAATGTGCCATATCTTAGTTTTTGCTAATTGACAAAATAAAAAGAAGCCAATTTAAAAAAAAAACGCTGAGAAAATATCCAGGAGTTCATCAATTATGACTAGGCTAGCCAGCAGGAATATAGTAAAATGTGTTCTGGATACATGCAGAGGCCTTTTCCTTTCTACCCAGCCGGTGGCAGCTTGCCCTCTGAAAAAAATGAAGGAGAAGGGCTAATAGGCAGCAGTGCAGTGGTGGCGGGTCGTGCTGGGGCACCACTCCGGCACTTTTTTTGAAGCCAACCCCCAGCCGGGTCGGGTCGCAGTCTGCTAGGGAAGGAGGAGAAGGGAGAAGAGGGAGTGCGGCAGCTGCCTCTTGGCTGCTGGCCAGACAAAGGGAGCGAGCAAGAGAGGGAGCCTGAAGGAGCTCTGCAGCCTCCTCTCCCCCACCCTTCTCCTCCTCAGCTCTTGGCTTCTCCTCCCGTCCCTGCTCTGTGCCTGTGTGCGCCCAGCGCTGCCCTCGTCTCCTGCAACACTGGCTACGGCAGCTGCAGAAGGGGGTGTGCGCTGCCACCATTATTTACTTATGGAGCACGGCAGGTGGCTGGTTTGTGCCAGTTTTTAGGATTTATCACACAATCCTATGCACGTTTACTCAGAAGTCAGTCCCACTATGTTCAATTGCCAGTTGGGCTTTCTCCCAGGTAAGTGTGTGTAGGACTGCAGCCTTAGCTGTCTTCCCAAGATCTCTGTAAATTTAATTCGAAATAAACACCCATTGGATTGCACTGTTAATTCTTGAACATTAATTTCTACAGTAAGCAGAATTGCCAAGTGGAACCTGCTCTGTCAGCTACACTTTTTGGTAGGGGTGTGTGTGTGTGTGTGTTTCAATCCAGCTGGGTATGCGGGCGTTTCTGTTGCGGGATGGGAGAGATATAGGGCATCTCTATACCAGCCTGAAATCCTGGTTTAAAATGGGGCTTCTGCGTCTGTTTTAAATACAGGATCACAGCTGACTTCCTTTACACACGCTCCCCTGCCCTCCCCCCCTCCTGCTTTCAGTTGCTGGATAAGGCTTCTTTACATGGCAGCCACGTGGTTTGAACTGAGGGAGCCCCTCCCTCCCTGGCATGTGTGCACAAGGGGGGGGGAGTCTTGTTTTTGTAGCTTAACTGTTTTCTCTCAGCCCTAATCCTGGGCACTTACTTGGGAGTAAGCCACATTGAACTCAGTGGGACTTACTTCTGAGCAGACATAACATCACCCTGTAAGTCTGCAACCCCCAAGTATGCCCCATTGAACTTAATAGCGTGCTCTGAAAAAAACAGAGGACGTTGCTTCTGAGCTTGGTGGGGTGGGGGATCAGATGTGTCTCCCTTCGTTGCAGGGAGGCATTTTACCCTCTTCCTCCAACTGAGAAATGCAGAGGCAGGAGACACAATCGGCAGGTGATTCTTGCCCTCGTGCTTTCCTTCCTCATCCTGATCGCACCCCCAACAACCAAAAACAAATGCCCACAGCAGGCAGACAAAGCAGTTTCTTCCACTATGGGAGAATTTCACGTGGACATCATGCCACTCCTGTTCCATGGGCTGCAAAAAATACCTATTTTTTTTCCATTTGAGGAAAAAATGGGATAGGTGGGAGGAAACAGAGGAATAATGTCTGGACAACAACGATGTCATGTAATGGACCCACACAATTCAGTGAGTGAGCAACTATGAATGCATAATAAACTTGAGGTGTAGAGATCCCCATAATGAAGGAGCTTAGGAAAGGCTAATGGGTAATGTTGGGGTGCTAAGGGAGTGTGCAAGGGGGTGTTTAAATGAGAAGGGATCTGTCCATGAGGGCTGAGTTGAGAGGGTGAAGCTTCCATAGAGTATGATATTTTGAAAACCTAAAATGTTTTCGTTTGAGTGAGTGGGTGAAAAAGATGTTAACACCCCTGCATTTTTTCTCAGACATCCAACTGAAATACCCCTGCCTTACTCTCAGCTGCACTGTTTTGGATCCCAGTTGAAGGCTGTATATCTTACAAGGTTGTACAATCTTAGAAGGGGGCGTGGCTGTGACTGTCACGAAGGGACCCTGCACTTCTGAATTTGCCACTACACTACTGCTAATTGGAGTGGGCAGACTTCAGATTTGCAGGATCTGCTTTTTTTTTTTTTTTACTGGAACTCTGAGGTCCACCATTGGAGCCATCTGCAAAGCAGTGGCTGGGGTGGGTGAGCAACATACTCTTAAAATCAAAGAGCAGGTTGCCTCTCAGCACATGCTCAGCCTAAAAATTCATTTTCAGGACTAGAATTGCATTTACAGCCCTGGCATAAAAAATCTACACCTGGTTCTTCCGCACCCGCTCCCCCACTCCAAGAAAACACCTTGCTTCATCATGGCAGCCTAAAATAGAGGAGAGGAAGAGAGGAAAGGAAAGAAATACTTTTTGCTGCTGCTGCTATTAGACAATAGGGTGTCAGAACCCCTAGCTGATCTATGGCAAATCACCCAGAGATGTACCAGTAAATCCAGGTCTGCCGTTGCACACTCACGCTAATGGCACACATGGCATTATTCCCCATAAGTTCAAGTCCACTGCAGGTCTCTTTGTGAAAATTAAACATTGCCCCCACTTCCCTGGCAAGTCCCAGCATAGTACAAAACCAGGGTTAAAAAGGCTTTTTACAGTCTTTCCCTCTCTTCCAAATACATCCTCCACATTTTTCTTTCTTCCCTGCAGTTGCTCCCCTTCGCAACCCAGTCTTTGTGTTTCTTAATCAGCCTCCAGGGTTGGTGCAAAACTTAAGAAGAGCCAAGCTGGATCAGACCAGGGGCCCATCTAGTCTAGCATTATGTTCACATAGTGGCCAACCAGCTGCCCACAGGGAACCCACAAGCAGGACATGAGTCACCTTGAACGCCATTTTTTGGTGGAAAGGCGGGATATAAGTAATTAAATAAAATAAGTGTGTGTGTATGAGAGAGAGAGAAGCCAGTTTCATTTAGGACTGGGGAATGAAGAAAGACTGCAGAGATAGACACAGAGGGAAGAAAGCTGAATGCGTGAGGGAGGAAGAAGGGAAGTTTGAAATGGCCCCTCTGCCTTCTCCCATCCAGCCAGTCACTCAATTTACAAAGCCAAATTCCTGCTGTTATTAAAAACAACAACAACAACAACACCTTTTACCTGCAATTGTACTGAAGTGGCAAGAGCTTGTTGATTGGGAGGTGCTTGGAAGGAATACATCCTCAGGGTGAGGAATGGAGGCTGGGGTTTCTTTAGCTGTTTAAAGTTCCAGCAGGAGGATAATGCTGGGGGTGGGGAGCAAGAGAGACTTTGTGGGAAAGCAGCTTTGCACGTGCAGAGGGAGGGACAAACTGAACAGTGCTGGGAGAAATGCAAAAAATTGTGTGTGTGTGTCCCACCCACCACCAGTCATTTCTGAAGTATTCCCAGAAAGGGAAAGGAAGGGAGAGGAAAGGGAAGAAACCCGTGATGATGCCACTAGAACTAGAGAACACAGGCCCCTGGAGAAGGAAATGGCAACCCACTCCAGTATTCTTGCCAAGAAAACCCCATGGAACATATCACAAGGCTAAAAGATATGATGCCGGAAGATGAGCCCCTCAGGTCGGAAGGTGTCCAATATACTATTGGGGAAGAGCAGAGGGTATTTCCAAGTAGCGCCAGAAAGAGTGAAGTGGCTGGGCCAAAGCCGAAAGGACACTCAGCTGTGGATGTATCTGGTGGTGAAAAGAAAGTCTGATGCTGTAAAGAATATGAACTTGAGCACACTCTGGGAGAGAGCGGAGGACAGGAAGGCCTGGCATGCTATGGTCCATGGGGTCACGAAGAGTCGGACACAACTCAAAAATCTACTCCAGGTTTTTCTGGCAGCCTAGTCTAATTGCTGTAATGCAACTTCCCGCCCTGAGCATTCTTGCTTGCCAAGATCAAAGATTTTCTCATGCCTGGCCTGTTGGCTAGTGAGTTTGTTGGAGGCTGAAATGTCCCATTAATGTAGTTCATCATGTAATGTATATTTTAACAATAGCCATGTTCAGGTGTTATGCCTGGATAGGTGAAGAACCCCCGACCTGTGAGCCTAATTTGCCCCACAGAGCCTCTGGGGTTCCTCTGGGCCTTGGCCACACCCATTGATGTCAGTGGCCAGAGACCCATACCAGGAAAAGTTCCTGCAATATGTGCAAGGGGCACAGGGCATGCACAGCATTGCATTGCTCTGACTCCAGTGGCCCCAACTTGCTCAGTTCCTGAACTTCCTGCGTTGAGCAGGCAAGTCTGAAGAGGCTTCTGATGTCACATTCACTGAAATCCAAGTAGAAGCCTCTGTGCGATCAGGAACTTGGCTTTATCAGGGTTCCTGATCATACTGAGGTTGTATTTGCATTCAGGTGAACAGGAGTCCAAGCCCCCTTCAGACCAACGTGAGAGGACAGAAGGTGCCTCTGCCAGACTTTCTGCAATTTGCAGTGCCACAACCCCATTCAGAATGGTCCTCCCTACCCATGTGAGAGGCTTTTCAGGGGCCTCAGGGTCACTGGGGGTGGGGAGAGGATGGGCTAGGAAAGTTACCTTCCACCCATACCCTTCCTCCGGCGTTCCTCTGGATCCAAGCCAGTAGCGATGCTATCATTGTTAACCACATGGTTATAGCAATATTTTAGAATGCTACTTTTAAAAGTATTTTACTCACCAGTTAGAAAGAGAAAATGTTTCATAAATGTTCTTTCCAATTTTTCAAAATTTTCAGTTTTGTCAGGGTTTGATACAAATAACATCCTCTGGCTAAGTCACATTGATCCGTTCGTCAGCGTTTCGAAAATCATCTTAAGCACATTGCCTGAGAGGCATACACAATTATGGGGTTGGCACAGATTGCTTTTTGGAAGAACATTTTGAATTTAGAAACTAACTTTTAAACAAACAAGAAGCAAATGAATAATTCTACATGTACTTTGAAATATTTTATTAATGATCTGACTGATCGATAGGTCCAGGCCTCACCCCAGGCTCTCCTACAGCAGGCTCAGCCGAGGACTGAGTGGAGCCTGTACACTCCTGCTGTACATCACATGAATTATTGAATCTTCTTCAAGGCTAGGAAACTATATCACCTTTAAGTAAGGCAAAGGGGCCCACCTACCAAATGGCTGCCCCACATCTATCTATCTATCTATCTATCTATCTATCTATCTATCTATCTATCTATCTATTTATTTCATTTCTATACCGCCCAATAGCCGAAGCTTTCTGGGCGGTTCACAAAAATTAAAACCAAAAAGCACACAGTAAAACAATACAACAAAATAAAATCATTAAAACCACAATATAACAATACAACCAGAATAAAACCTAGCAGCAATGCAGAGATTTAAAATACAGATTTAAAACAGCAAAGCTAAAAGACTAGAAAGCTAAAATGCTAATATCCTTGGGAAAATGAGAAGGTCTTCATCTGGCGCTGGAAGGAATACGATGTAGGTGCCAGGCGAACCTCACTAGGGAGCCCATTCCATAGCCACGCTGCCGGAGCCAAAAAGGCCTTCCTCCTAGTAACCACCTGCCTAATTTCCTTTGCCAGGGGCTCACGGAGAAGGACCACTGAGGATGATCTTAGGGTCCAGGCAGGCACATATGGGAGGAGGCGATCCTACAGATAACCTGACCCCAAGCTGTTTAGGGCTTTGAATGTTAATACCAGCACCCTGAATTGGGCCTGGAAATGGCCTGGCAGCCAGTGCAGCTGGAAAAGTACCAGCGTAATATGAGCTCATTGGCCAGTCCCTGTTAACAATCTTGCTACCCTATTTTGGACCAACAGAAGTTTCTGGACCATTTTCAAAGGCAGCCCCACATATAATGCATTGCAGTAATCCAGACGAGAAGTTATCAAAGCATGGATAACTGTAGCTAGGCTATCTCTGTCCAGATAAGGGCATAGTTGGTACACCAGCCTAAGCTGATAAAAAGTGCTCCGTGCCACTGAGTTCACCTGTGCCTCGAGTGACAGTTCTGGGTCCAAGAGCACCCCAAACTATGAACCTGATCCTTTAGGAGGAGTGCAACCCCCTCCAGAACAGGTTGAATATCATCTAGCCGGGCAGATGAACCACCCACTAACAGCACCTCCGTCTTGTCTGGATTGAGTTTCAGTTTATTGGCCCTCATCCAGTCCATTACTGTGCCCAGCCACTGATTCAGAACAGCCACTGCCTCACCTGGTTTTGATGAAAAAGAGAGGGAGAGCTGGGTGTCATCTGCATATTCATGGCACCTCAGCCTACACCTCCAGATAACGCCCCCCCCCCAGTGGTTTCATGTAGATGTTAAACAGCACAGGGGATAAAACAGAGCCCTGTGGAACCCCATGGCATAACTGCCGTGGCACAGAGCAATAATCCCCGAGCACCACCTTCTGGAATCAGTCATCCTAGTGGGAGCGGAATCACTGCAGTCCAGTGCCTCCAACTCCCAACCCAGACAATCTGTCCAGAAGGATACCATGGTCGATGGTATCGAAAGCCGCTGAGAGGTCCAAGAGAATCAACAGGGTTGCACTCCCGCTGTCCCTCTTCTGGTAGAGGTCATCCTACAGGGCGACCAAGGCAGTTTCCGTTCCAAAACCAGGTCTGAAGCCCGATTGAAATGGATCTAGATAATCCATTTCATTCAAGAGTGCCTGGAGCTGTCCTGCAACCACCCACTCAAGCACCTTGCCCAGGAAGGGGATGTTGGCCACTGGCCTATAATTGTTAACATCCTCTGGGTTTAGGTTAGGCTTTTTCAGGAGTGGCCTGATTACCGCCTCTTTTAAAGAGGCCGGCACCACTCCCTCTCTTGAGGAATTTACAACCTCCTGGATCCAGCCAGACATCCCCTCCTTGTTCGATTTAATAAGCCATGAAGGGCAGGGGTCAAGCACACAAGTGGTCGATCGGACTTGGCCAAGCACCTTGTCCACATCCTCAGGCCTCAATAACTGAAACTCATCCAATAAAACTGGACCATACGGTACTCTGAACGCCTCCACCAATGGAACTGCATTAATCGTGGTGTCCAATTCATGACGAATCTGAGCAATTTTATCTTCAAAGTGCCATGCAAACCTGTCATAGTGTGCAACTGAGGGTTCCAAGGTCTCTGTCCCTGGCCCAGAATGTAACAGGCTGCAAACCACTTGGAAAAGCTCTGCTGGACAACACTGAGAAGATCTAATGCTGGTGGAAAAGAACTGTCTCTTTGCCACCCTCACCACCACAGAGTAGGCTCAGTAATGAGCTCTAACCTGTGTTTAGTCAGACTCAGCACGAGTTTTCCTCCATCTGCATTCTAGCTGTCTCCCCTCTTGCTTCATTGCCCTCAGCTTAGATGTACACCAAGTAGGGATGTCAGAGAATTCCGCCACGGATCTCGGTGAGGCTGAATGCCAGTGCATTTGGCCCCCTGAAATCTGTGGCGGAATGGCCTGCCACCCCCCCGCCCCCCGCGGATCCCCCCCGGGACGAAACTTACCTGGGGCGGATCTTCTGGGCAGCGGCTCCGGCAAAAGCGGCAGCAGCAGCTGGTCTTCTGACCGGCTGCAGCCGCTGCCATTTCCAGGCTTGTGGGGGGGGGGGAGACGTGATAGGCTACGTAAAGATTTACATAGCCTATCATGGCTAGGTTTAAAAAAAAAAGAAAAAAAAGATGTGATAGGCTACGTAAATCTTTACATGGCCTATCATGGTTGGGGGTGGGTTAAAAAAAAACGTGTACGCAAATGGCAGCGGCTACAGCCGCCGCCATTTGCGTTCCTTCTTTTTGGCCGTCTTAATCTACATAAATATTTACATAGACTATGACGGCGAAAATCAAGGAGAACATAAATAGCGTAGCGGGCGCTATTTGCGTCCCTTTTTCATTCACCGTTTTAGCCTACGTAAATCTTTATGTAGGCTAAAACAGGGAATCAAAAGGGGACGCAAATGGCGCCCGCTACGCTATTTGCGTTCCCCTTGATTTTCGTCATCATAGTCTACGTAAATATTTACGTAGATTAAGACGGCCAAAAAGAAGGAACGCAAATGGCGGCGGCCGTAGCCGCCGCCATTTGCTTACGCATTGTTGTTGTTGTTGTTGTTGTTTTACCCAGAGCCCTCCGCGGCCGGAAATCTGGCTGCAGACGGCTCTGTCCGGGCCGGGCCGGGCCTGGCTGGCTGCTCCACAGAGCTGCAGCGGAGCACAGCTGGCTGTTCAAGGATTCCGGGGGGGAGGAACGGAATGCCTCCCCGCCCCACCATCAACATAATCCGCGAAAGGTAAGTCACTTTCGTACATCCCTAATACCAAGTAGCTGGCTGGGCTCTGCTCAGAGGGAGAGGGCGCTTGGGTACGATCGTGTCAACCGCCCAAGTCATCTCTGCATTCCACAGAGCGACCTGGGCTTCGACAGCAGCACCAGCCATATCAGCAGGAAAATCCCCCAGAGCCCTCTGGAATCCATCGGAATTCATTAGCCTCCAGGGGCAGATCATTTTAATAGGTCCCCCACCCTTGCAGAGGGGGAAGGCTGCCAAGAGTCTAAATCTCAACAGGAAGTGATCTGAACAAAGGGACAGATGTTAATTCCTCCACTTTCAGATCACCATCCTCCTGCCCAGTCGAGAAAACCAGATCAAGCGTGTGTCCTGTTACATGTGTTGGGCCAATGACATGTTGGGACAGCCCCATGGTTGTCACAGCGGCCATGAAGTCCTGAGCCGCCCCGGATACAGCGGCCTCGGCGTGGAAGTTGAGATCCCCCAGGACCATCATCCTAGGGGTCCTCAACACCAAGTCCGAGACCACCTCCGTCAGCTCAGGCAGGGAGTCTGATGGGCAGCGGGGTGGGCAGTACAGCAGCAGAATCTCTAATCTGTCCCAGATACCCAACACAAGGTACAAGCACTGAAGATCTGCACTCGAATGAGCAGGAGGCCTGGATAGAGGGATTGAATTCCTATAGACCACGGCAACCCCCCCCCCAACCCTTGAGTCGGTGTTGGTGCTGCAATGAGTACCCAGGAGGGCACAGCTGGGAGTGAGTAACCCCTCATCATCAACCTCTCTCTCATTCCATTAACCTGGAGTACTTCCACAGTAGGTGGAATTGCCAGCCTCTGTTCACACCCTTTTTATGGGACATTTAAACAGGAGAACATCAAATCATTGTTCTCCTGTGTGTTCCCCATGGTTCTTTCATCTCCTTTGAGACTTTGGAATATCTGGCTTTGGGGGAAGGATTGGAAAAGTGGCACAATCCCCCACAGGTAGAGATCATGACTCTTCTGTCATTTTAAACATAACGTTTTGCTATGTGCAGTTCTGCTTTGGGTGGCTAAGCCAGTGAACCTCTATGCTTCAGCCCATGGTCAATGTCATGTTAGTGGCATGTTTATATTTTTAAGTGATCTTGTAATTTGAACTAAAACTCTTATTCGTCTGCTTAAAAAAAAATTACTCATGCAATAGCACTGAAATGAAAAGGCATTTTAGCGCCATTTTTAAAAAAATTAAACACATTGCTAACATGGTGTGCTTAGGTGCATTGTCACTCCCCATCTCCCATGGAATGATGTCATGTCCACTAATAAGTATGGAACATAGCAGGATGTACACTTAAAAAAAAAAAAAGTTATCCTCCCACCTATCCGCACAAGTGTGGAAAGTCAGTGACAATTCTGTATGTAACTTTCAGTAGAAGAGAAACGACTCTTAAAGAGTCTGGAAGCACTCCCAGTCTGGAAGCACTCCCAGTGTCCAGGAGTGTGTGAAACTTGCAGTTTGCCAGCATTTCTAGCCAAAGGGGAAGTGTGATGACCTCTGGTCAGTGGAAAAGGAGACTCAGGATGCATCCAGACAGAGGGCTTTAACCCTGACAAGCAAAAGGCACTGTATAGCTATTCCGTCTTATTTATGTATGTATGTATGTATGTATGTATGTATGTATTTTCATTTCATTTCTATGCCAACCAGTTGCCAAAGCTCTTTTCTTCCTTAATGGATCTTTGCTAGTAAGAAAAAAGAAGCAGCAGCGGGAAAACTTGGGAGGGCTACAAATAGAAGATGCTGTGAATGAAGCAGTGTGATGGCACAATAAAAGCCTCATCTGGAAGCACCCTTGGTTGGCAGGAATGTTTTGGGCAGGGGTAGCTGTTTTGACATAGAAAGGTTTTGGAAGTGGCTCTTATGAAGTGGGATTAGATGATGAAGGATGGAGGAAGAAGTAGGTTAGATACTTCCTGATGTCTTAAAAGTGATGCTGACACATTGGCCCAAAACAAGAGGAAGAAATCTGTGCTAGTTTAAACAGAGCTGCAGGGCCTGCCTGTCTTGGTAGCTTGTGTACCTTCACTAGGTGGTATTAGGCTGTGATGTTAAAAGAACAGCAGCTGGTGCTGCTGTAAAGGGAGGGAGAGTTATATCGTACAAGCCAGAAGTGTATATCGTTAGAACAAATCAATGCTGCTTTCCCCAACCCTCTGGCTGGGGATGATGGTGGGCTCTCCACATACTTTGGACTACAATTCTCATCATCCCTGGTCATTAACCATGCTAGCTGGAGCTAATGGCAGTTATAGTCCAAAACATCTGGAGGGCACAAGGTTGGAGATGGCAGTCCTAGGGATTGTCAGGCTTTGGGTCTGTGTCTTTCTCCTTGAACTTTGTTGTTGTTCAGTCGTTCAGTCGTGTCTGACTCTTCGTGACCCCATGGACCATAGCATGCCAGGCCTTCCTGTCCTGCGTTCTCTCCCGGAGCGTGCTCAAGTCCATATTCATTGCATCAGTGATGCTATCTAGCCATCTCATCCTCTGCCGTCCCCTTCTCCTTTTGCCCTCAGTCTTTCCCAGCATCAGGGTCTTTTCCAGAGAGTTTTCTCTTCGCATTAGGTGGCCAAAATATTGGAGCTTCAGCTTCAGGATCTGTCCTTCCAATGAGCACTCAGGGTTGATTTCCTTTAGGATTGACTGATTTGACCTCCTTGCAGTCCAGGGGACTCGTAAGAGTCTTCTCCAGCACCATAGTTCGAAAGCATCAATTCATCGGCGCTCAGCCTTCCTTAGGGCTGGTTAAATGCAGTTGCTACCCTTTACTCTGGTTTCTGAGTACATTCTTTGTTGTAGTAGCAAGAGGTCAGTAAAAACCTCAGGAGAGTTCAGACCAGCACCACGTCTTGACTGAAGGGCCGTGACCTTGTAGAAGTGACACTTCTGAAGAATTGATTCAAGTAGTAGTAAGCAGAAGCAACAAGCTTATTAGTATGAACACAGAATTGTCCAGAGAGAGCTTGCTTTGGGCAATGCTGTGTTTTGCTCTGTGTGTGTGAGGGAGTGTTTCTAAGCAGCCAAGCATACATACCGTGTGTCCACATGGACAGGGTGCCAATTGTTATATATAAACTATATATAAATATAGTTTTATATTTTAAAGTTGTATATGTGCTCAGGTGAATCCCAAGGGGAGAGGGGAGGAATGGAGTGCCCCTATTGGTGTAATCTCAGACAGAGGGAGGTGTGGCATTGGGGGTTGGACATGTCAGGTAAGGGAAAGACGGGACAGATATTTGAAATTATCCCATCTTTTGATCCTTCCCCCATACCTCAAAATCTAGGTTGCCCTGTCAGCCCACCCTCTGATATGTTGGTGCTGCTTTTGAATGCCAGGTCAGTCCATAACAAAATAATTACTATCCATGACTTGATTGTGGACGAAGGGGCTGATCTGGTGTGCTTACTGAGACCTGGGTGGATGAGCTGGGTGGGGTGGATCTGTCTCAGCTTTGTCCAGCTGGTACTCAGTGCAGCACCAACCTAGATTGGAGGGTCGGGGGGGAGGAGTTCCTCATCCATAAGGATTCCATCTCCTTCATGAGGAAACCCATCCATCCTAGCACCAGTTTTGAGTGTCTGTACCTTGTGTTAGTAGTGGGAGACTCCTTGCTGCATGGGATCGAGACCCAAGTATGTCACGAAGACCCGTGGACTCGCCAGGTATGTTGTCTCCCAGGAGGATGGATTAGAGATGTGACTGAAAGGTTGCCTGCACTCATGAAGCCCACTGACAGGTATCCCTTTCTTCTCATCCATGTGGGAACAAATGATACCACCAAGTGGAGCTACGAAGAGATCACGTCAGACTTTGAAGCTTTCAGAAGGAAACTCAAGAACTTTGGGGCCCAGATAGTTTTCTCATCCATCCTTCCAGTAGTTAGAAGAGGGATAGAAAGGGCTAGATGAAACAACGATCCGGTGGATCCACAGTTGGCTACAGAATCGGACTCAAAGAGTGCTGATCGATGGGACCTTCTCAAACTGGGGAGAGGTAACGAGTGGGGTACCGCAGGGCTCAGTCCTGGGCCCAGTGCTCTTCAACATTTTTATTCATGACTTGGAGGAGGAGGTGCAGGGAATGCTGATCAAATTTGCAGATGACACAAAATTGGGCGGGATAGCTAATACTTCGGAAGACAGAAACAAAATTCAAAGTGATCTGGATAGACTGGAGCGATGGGCAGAAAACAACAGAATGACATTTAATAGGGATAAATGCCAAGTTCTGCACCTAGGAAAAAGAAACCAAATGCACAGTTACAAGATGGGGGATACGTGGCTCAACAACACTACAAGCGAGAAGGATCTTGGAATTGTTGTCGATCACAAGCTGAATATGAGCCAACAATGTGATGTGGCTGCACAAAAGGCAAATGCTATTTTGGGCTGCATTCATAGAAGCATAGCTTCCAAATCCCGGGAAGTACTAGTTCCCCTCTACTCAGCACTGGTTAGGCCTCATCTGGAGTACTGTGTCCAGTTCTGGGCACCACACTTTAAGAAGGATGCAAACTGGAGAGGGTTCAAAGGAAGGCAACAAAGATGATCAGGGGACTGGAAACAAAGCCCTATGAAGAGAGACTGAAAGAACTGGGCATGTTTAGCCTTGAGAAGAGAAGACTGAGGGGAGATATGATAGCGCTCTTCAAGTACTTGAAAGGTTGTCACAGAGAGGAAGGCCAGGATCTCTTCTTGATCATCCCAGAGTGCAGGACACGGAATAATGGGCTCAAGTTCCAGGAAGCCAGATTCCGGCTGAACATCAGGAAAAACTTCCTGACTGTTAGAGCAATATGGAATGGAACCAATTACCTAGGGAGGGAGTGGGCTCTCCCACACTGGAGGCGTTCAAGACGAGGCTGGACAGCCATCTGTCGGGGATGCTCTGACTTGGATTCCTGCATTGGGCAGGGGGTTGGACTCGATGGCCTTGTGGGCCCCTTCCAGCCCTACTATTCTGTGTTGGGCCAAAGAGACAGAACAGGTATGCTGCTGGTGGTATACCCACCACACTGCCCAGCAGTCTTCCTGCCTGAGCTTGCTGAGATGGTCTCGGAGGTGGTACTGGAGACCCCTAGGCAGTGGTTCTGAGGGACTTCCACGCCAAGGCTATCCTGACAGGCCTGTTCGGGACTTCATGGCAACCATGACAACCATGGGGCTGTCTCAGTACATCACTGGCCCAACACATGTGGCAGGACATACCCTGGACCTGGTTTTTGCTGTTGGATGGATGAGGGATGATCTGGTTTGGGGCGGGGTGTGTGTGTGTCAGCAGTGCTGTTGTCATGGTCAGGTCATTTCCTTGTGAAACTTGGTTTGGCGGTAGCAGATCTTCCCTGCAGGGGTGTCAGACTGATTAAGATGGTCCGCCCCCAGAGACATATGGAATCCAATGGATTCCTGAATGTTCTGGGGGATTTTCCAGGTGATAGATTCGGTCTATTCGGAGATTCGGTCGAGACTTTGGTCTCACTATGGAATGGTGAGATGGGAAGGGCCATTGATACAATCACTCCCAAGCGCCCACTCTGGTGCTGTGTAGCCCCAAATTCACTTTGGTTTACAGAAGATCTATGGGCAATGAAACAGGCTGGACGATGGCTAGAGTGCAGGTGGTGCAGGTCTCGGAGTGAGTACAATCTAAGATTAGCAAAAACTCTTTGTTGTGCCTATAATGCGGCAGTGCAGATGGCAAAAATAATCTTATTATACATCTATTATCTCATCCTTGAAATGTCGCCCAGCAGAATTGTTCCGAGTGGTGAAGAGCTTGTTGGGATCTTACTCGGGCTCAGAGAAATTGGGATTGGAACCTCGGTCATTTGCTGTAATAAATTTGCTAGGCACTTCAAGGAGAAAGTCACTCATATTTGCTCAGAACTTGACACCGCAGTTATCCCAGAGTCTGGGGAAGTGAATAGTTCCGTCTGGTTGTGTTTCCTGGGATCAGTTTCACTTGTTGCAGCCTGATGATGTGGACAAGATGCTTGAATCAGTCTATCCCACCGCATGTAAGCTTGACCCTTGCCCATCTTGGCTAATACGGTCTAGCGGGGGTGGATGGGCTGGGTGGGTCCAGGGGGTGGTAAATGCTTCAATCTGTCAGGGGGTAGTGCCTGTCCCCTTGAAAGAGGCTGTAGTGCACCCTCTCCTGAAGAGGACCTCCCTGGACCCAGAGGTACATGAGAACTATCGCCCCATTGCTAATATCCCTTTTTGGGGCAAGGTGCTTGAGGTTGTGGTGGCTGGGCAGCTTCAGACATTCCTGGAGGAAACTGATTATCTGGACCCATTTCAGTCTGGTTTCAGGTCAGGGTACAGCACTGAAACGGCCTTGGTTGCTCTGGTTGATGACCTACTCCAGGTGAAAGACATGGGGAGTTCTACCCTGTTGATCTTCCTGGATCTCTTAGCAGTTTTTAACACCATTGATCATGGTGTCTTACTGGACTGGCTCTGCGGAATGGGAGTTGGGGGCAGTGTGCTACAGTGGTTCTGCTCCTACCTGCAGGGCCAATTTCAGAGAGTGGTATTGGGGGATTCCTGTTCCACCCCATGGCTATTAAGCTGTGGGATGCCACAGGGTTCTATTCTATCCCCCATGCTGTTCAACGTCTATATGAAGCCATTGGGTGAGGTCATTAGGAGTTTGGGGGTGGGGTATCACCAGTACACTGATGATCCTCAGCTCTGTTTCTCCCTGTCATCGGAGTCGGCTGAGGCAGTGAAGGTGCTGGACCAGTGCCTGGAGGCTGTGATGGGCTAGATGAGGGCCAATAAACTGAAGCTAAATCCTGACAAGATGGAAGCTCTGTTGACTGGTGGTTCCCGAGTTCGGGAATTGAGTAAGCAACTTGTCCTGGAAGGGATTGCACTCCCTCTGAAGGAGCAGGTGTGTACCTTGGGAGTACCCCTAGATCCATCCCTGTCACTGGAGCCCCAGGTGGACTCCGTGGCCCGAAGTACTTGGGGCCAGCTTTGGGTGATCCACCAGCTACAGCCTTTCCTGGACAGGGATAACTTAGCCACAGTAGTACATGTGCTGGTAACTTCCTGATTAGACTACTGCAATGCAGTGTACTTGGGGCTTCCCTTGAAGACAACTCAGAACTTGCACCTAGTACAAAATGAAGCAGCTAGAGTGCTGATGGGAACATCTCATAAAAATCATATAACGCCAGTTTTAAAGGAATTGCACTGGCTCCCAATAAACTTCCGGTCAGAATTCAAGGTTTTGGTGATGACATTTAAAGCCCTAAGCGGCTTGGGACCTTGATATTTGAGGGAGCGTCTCTCCCTATATATGCCTGCCCGAGGACTGAGATCTGTTGGAGGGGCCCTCCTCTGCGTCCCACCAACACGAGACATACACCATGGTGGGACGTGGGAGAGGGCCTTCTCTGCTGTGGCACCCTGGTTGTGGAATGCCCTCGCCTTGGAGGCCCAATTGGCGCTGACATTGGTTTCATTTCGGTGCCAAGTAAAAACATGGCATTTTACCAAAGCCTTTGAGGGCTAAATGCATTCCCTAAAGTAGCACACTGTTTTAACTGTTTTATTGTTTTAGATTTTAATTGGTATTAGCTTCTTTAATGGTTTAATATGTTTTTAGGTGTTTAAATTATTTATTGTTTTATACTGCTTAAATTGATTTTATCTGTACGCCGCCCTGAGGTGTTAATGATATAGGGCGGGATACAAATGTTTTAAAGAAAGAAAGAAAGTTTGTAGCACGGTAAAACATTTTCCAAAAGATTTACACATTTATTTGTATTTCTAGCTCTTTGTTATAACTGTGTCATATGAGAAGAACCTGTTGCATCCATCTAATCCAGGAGTATTGAACTTCCAGCCCTCCTGGGGTCCCAGACTGGCCCTCTGGGGTTCCCATCTGGCCTTCAGGGGTTACGCAGAAGGCCTCGCCCCCTTCCCCACATCACCAGGTAGTTCCCGCTCCCCAACCACCTATCGTCTGGTGATTTCCTGGCTTTTGAGTGTTTTTTCCCCATTTTAAAAGGCTGAAATGCCTCTCCTGATGCTTAGCTACTGGCAGGAAGAGCTTTAAGCCCGAACAGGCTGGTATATTTGGTATTTTGGCCATGCCATTTTTGTCCCACCCCCTTTACTTTTTGCCCCATCCACCACTGGAATGAGACCCCCGAGGGCATCTCCAAAACTGAATCCTGCTCTCAGGCTGAAAGAGGTTCAACAACACCCTGATCTAGTCCCGCATCCTGTTTGGAAATGTCAGATGGGGTCCAGAACACTGTAGCCAGACAGTTGACCAAAGCCAGTTACTGGGAGCATGTGATGGCTTCACTGGCTCTGGGTCTACTTCCAGGCCCAGTTCCAAGTGCTGATTATGACCTTTAAAGCCTTTAAGCTGCTTGGAACCAGATTACCTTGAGGACCATCTTCTTCTATCTGAATCTTAACATAATATCAGACCAAAGGATCTACTGGATCAGACCAAAGGTCTGTCTAGTCTGGCAGCATCCTTTTTCCATACTGGTCAACCAGATGCTCATGGGAAGCCCACAAGCAGGACATGAGGGCAATAGCCCTCTTCCACTGTTGTTCCCCAGTATTCACAGGCATGCTGGCTCTGTGAAAGGGACTGCTAAACCCTCCTGCTCTGTGAGGTAACAGAGACTCACTGTGCAATCTACAAAACCTTTATTCAGTTAATAACACCTCTTCACACCTGTAACATTATGTCTGATTAGCTAAACAAAGCAAGAAAGTTGCCTGTCAACTCAAATGGAAGGTGTTCAGCTGTACCCAGGCATTTACTGGGCTCCTCCTTCAGGGAGGGTCCTCCTGACCCAACTTCTGCACAGCAGCCAATCTGGCAGACCGCCTCCCACCTCTTCCCAACTCCGCCCACTTAACTCTGCGCCAAACTCTGGTGTCTGTCAGTTCCAGTGCTCCCTCCCCCTCTGACAAAGGGTGAGTTCTCACGGAGAGGGGGGATGACGGCCTCTGAACCTGGGTCTCCTGTTTGATAAGCCCCTGGGAAGATTCATCCCTGACTCCTGCATTAGTCTTGGGGAATCTCCTGCCCCGCTCCCTGTCTTGTCCGGGCTTCTTCTAGCTCTGCCTCCGAATCTGAGTCAGAGTCCGAAACTAAACCAGAGAGCTTAGGCCCAGTCCCGACACTCTACTCTTGGAGGTAGTGTATCGCCAGCATGGCTAGTAGCCGTTGAGACCTGACTGCACACTGATCCTTCACGTCTCCCCAACAGCTGAGTTGCATTTGGTTGAGGTGCAAGAGAGGGCCTCCTTGATATCTGCACCCAAGCTTTAGAACTCCCTTCCTAGGGAGGCCCTCTTCACATCCACTTTGATGGCCTTCTTTCTTTTTTTAAATAAAATTTATTATACAACCAACAAAAACACACACACAAAAGACATCAAATAGACAATAAAAAGTTACCAAACTATACACACAAAATACTGCCAAGAAATGGACAACCCTCCCAGTATAAAGCTCATACCCTTATTATGCTCGACCTTCCATAAAGGAGTTATATAGATTTACATGAGATATTGGTATACTGAATTCGGCAGTATTCCTATTGGCATGAGAAATAGATGCTAAATTGCATAGATGTCTCCTTCGTGTCCCTCATCATTCCCTAAAGAATCCACATATAACATAAATTTTCCCATGAGCGCAATTGACCGTAGTTTATTCCTCCATTGTAGAATGGACAAGACTTTTTGATTTCTCCAGTTTTGTGCAATTATTAATGATGCTTCAAACCAACAAAAACTGATCAGGTCTTTATGCAATAGCGATTTGTTATCATCTATGGATAGATATAAAAAATCCAGAGAGGGAGATAGTTGCAGTGATTGGTTGGTAATATCTCTGTTTCAGCAAACACTTCTGATGCCATGAAAAGACTTTTCTTTTCCAAGAGGAGTTTGATCTCCAACCCTGTTAAGTTTTACTCACACTGTAGTCCCCTTCCAACCCTACTATTCTATGATTCTATGAAACCTCAAGTTTTGAACATTTGATAGATTACTTTATCCTGGTTTACTTCATGATGGTTTACTTTATCTCGGTTTACTACATGATGGTTTGCTTTATTCTGGTATGATGCCCAGTTCTTTCAGTCTTTCTTCATAGGGCTTTGTTTCCAGTCCTCTGATAATCTTTGTTGCCCTCCTCTGAACCCTCTCCAGTTTGTCTGCATCCTTCTTAAAGTGTGGTGCCCAGAACTGGACACAGTACTCCAGATGAGGCCTAACCAGTGCTGAGTAGTGGGGAACTAGTACTTCCCGGGATTTGGAAGCGATGCTTCTATGAATGCAGCCCAAAATAGCATTTGCCTTTTGTGCAGCCACATCACATTGTTGGCTCATATTCAGCTTGTGATCGACAACAATTCCAAGATCCTTCTCGCTCGTAGTGTGGTTGAGCCACGTATCCCCCATCTTGTAACTGTGCATTTGGTTTCTTTTTCCTAGGTGCAGAACTTGGCATTTGTCCCTATCAAATGCCATTCTGTTGTTTTCTGCCCAGCGCTCCAGTCTATCCAGATCACTTTGAATTTTGTTTCTGTCTTCCAAAGTATTAGCTATCCCTCCCAATTTTGTGTCATCTGCAAATTTGATCAGCATTCCCTGCACCTCCTCCTCCAAGTCATGAATAAAAATGTTGAAGAGCACTGGGCCCAGGACTGAGCCCTGCGGTACCCCACTCATTACCTCTCCCCAGCTTGAGAAGGTCCCATTGATAAGCACCCTTTGAGTCCGATTCTGTAGCCAACTGTGGATCCACCGGATCGTTGTTTCATCTAGCCCACTTCGAGCTAGTTTGCTCATCCGGATATCATGGGGCACTTTGTCGAAAGCTTTGCTGAAGTCGAGGTATATGATGTCTACAGCATTCCCATGGTCTACAAGGGAGGTTACTTGATCAAAAAATGAGATCAGATTTGTCTGGCAGGACTTGTTTTTGACAAATCCATGTTGGCTTCAAGTAATCACGGCATTGTTGTCAAGGTGCTTCCAGATGGATTGCTTTATGATCTGCTCCAGAATTTTCCCAGGGATTGATGTCAGACTGACTGGTCTGTAGTTCCCAGGTTCCTCCTTTTTACCCTTTTTGAAGATAGGGACAACGTTAGCCCTCCTCCAGTCATCTGGCACTTCCCCCGTCCTCCATGATTTCTCAAAGAGAATAGACAGCGGTTCTGAGAGTTCTTCTGCCAGTTCCTTTATGACTCTAGGATGCAGTTCATCTGGCCCTGGAGATTTGAACTCATTCAAAGTAATGAGGTGTTCCTTGACCATATGCCTGTCGATCTCAAGCTGCAATCCTGCCCCTTCAGCCTGTACTTCGCCTTTGCCAGGGGGGTCATAGACCCTCTTTTGGGAGAAGACTGAGCCAAAGTAGGAATTGAGCACCTCTGCCTTTTCTTTGTCATCTGTTATCATTTTGCCATCCTTATTTAATAGCTGAACCACCATTTCTTTCCTCTGCCTTTTACTATGCACGTAGCTGAAGAAAGCCTTTTTGTTGTTTTTAACATCCCTTGCTAACCTCAGCTCATTCTCAGCTTTAGCCTTCCTGACGCCATCCCTGCAATTCTGTGCTATATGCCTGTACTCTTCCTTTGTTACTTGGCCTTCTTTCCACTTTCTATATGTGTCCTTTTTTGTTTTCAGGTCATCCCTAAGCTTTTTGTGAACCCACATTGACTTCTTCTGTTGTCTTCCACCTTTTCTTCTTGTTGGAATTGTTTGTGATTGTGCCTTGAAAATTTCCTTTTTTAAAAGCTCCCACCCATCTTGGACTCCTTTTCTCGCTAGCATCGCTTGCCATGGGACCTTACTGATCATTGTTCTGAGTTTATGAAAATCAGCTTTCCTAAAATCCAGGGTACGCGTTTGACTACACTCGGCTTTTGCTTCCCTTAGAACCAAGAACTCAAGTAGAACATGGTCGCTTTCCCCCAGAGTTCCTGTAACTGCTACTTTATCCACTAAGTCATCTCTGTTGGTTAGGATCAAGTCAAGGATAGCCGATCCTCTAGTTCCTTCCTCTACTTTCTGTAGGAGGAAGTTATCCGCCACACAAGTCAGGAATTTCCTGGAGGGGCCATGTTTTGCAGAATTTGTCTCCCAACAAATATCGGGGAAATTGAAGTACCCCATTACTACTACATCATGCTTCCTTAAAACATTGGCTATTTGCTTTTCAAAAGTTTCATCCTTGTCTTCTCCTTGATTGGGTGGCCGGTAGTAGACTCCGACCACCAGGTTCCTTTTATTCTTTGCTCCATTTATTTCAACCCAGATGCTCTCAATGGGACTACCAAGCTCCTCCTCCTGTATTTCTGTGCAGAGATATGTATTTTTCACATACAGTGCAACCCCACCTCCCTTTCTGTTCCTCCTGTTCTTTTTGAACAAGTTATATCCTTCAATTGCTGTATTCTAGTCATGAGAGTCATCCCACCAAGTCTCAGTTATACCTATCAGGTCATAATTTCCCTCTTGTATTCAGAGTTCAAGTTCATTCTGTTTGTTTCCCATACTCTGGGCATTAGTACATAGACATCGAAGACCATGTGCTTCATAGTCTGGCTTTCTTCCTACATGTGTCTGAAGACTATTATTGGGCGCTATCAGAGCTGTTCTCTCCATTGCAGTGCATGCGCCTATGTCCATTGTTACCCCCAACATTACATCTCCCTTCCCCATAGGATTCAGTTTAAAGCCCTCCTGATGAAGTTCTTCATGCTGTGGCCAAACACATTCTTCCCAGCCTTTGTGAGGTGCAACCCATCCCTAGCCAACAGCCCATCTTCCAGGAAGTATAGCCCGTGGTCCCAGAATCCAAATCTCTCTCGTCGGCACCACCTTCGTAGCCAGTCATTCACCCGGAGTATTTTTCGTTCCCTTTCTATCCCTCTTCTAACTACTGGAAGGATGGATGAGAAAACTATCTGGGCCCCAAAGTTCTTGAGTTTCCTTCCCAAAGCTTCAAAGTCTGACGTGATCTCTTCGTGGCTCCGCTTGGTGGTATCATTTGTTCCCACATGGATGAGAAGAAAGGGATACCTGTCAGTGGGCTTTATGAGTGCAGGCAACCTTTCAGTCACGTCTCTAATCTGTCCTCCCGGGAGACAACATACCTGGCGAGTCCATGGGTCTTCGCAACATACTTGGGTCTCGATCCCACGCAGCAAGGAGTCTCCCACTACTACCACTCTTCTCTTCTTCTTCTTGTAGGCCTGGGTTTCATCGCCTCTGTGTAACTGACCTTTAGCCTCTTGCTCACTCTCATGCAGGTTCCCCTGTGATTCTTCCTCTGCAGGCTGTCCTCCAGTCTCATCTGCAAGTACCTGGAATCGGTTCCACAGCTCCACTGCTTCCACTGGTGCAGAGTGGCGTCTAGTTCTTCTTCTCCTAACTGTCACCGTTTTCCAAGGAGTATCCTCTATTCCATTTTTCTTCACCTCAGCATTTCCCACTGCCTCATCTTGCTGTTGCTCTTCAAGCTTCTGGTCTGCCCTTTGCTGCTGTAGTTCCCCCATTCTGTCCAAGAACTCTTCGTGTTCTCTTATTCCCCGGAGGGTCGACAGTCGCCGCTCCAGTCCACTTACTTTTTCCTCCAGCAGCGTGATCAACTTGCACTTGTTGCAGGTGTAGGCCATGTTGTTCTCAGGCAAGAAAACAAACATTGCACACACCTTGCAGGTCACCACCACTAGAGAGTCTTGTCCTTCCATAGCCTCTTTTCCCTTTTTGTGTCTAGCTTTGTGATTGTTCTAGACTAGCCTGTGCCTGCTCCTCTACTCAGTAGAGGTTAAAAGCAGAGTCCCACTGGTGTGGAAGTGTGTGTTACAAGACAAATAAATGAAAAAAAGTTAGTAAAAAAATAAAAAAAAAATGTTAGGGGCCTCCCCCTTGACCTCCCCTGCCGAACTCCCCTGGCCAACTCCTGTTTGCTCCCCCTGTTCGCTCACTCTGGTCGCTCGCTCTCTGGGAGCTTGCCTGCTTCTGTAGTCCCTGGACCAGCTGGAGCAGCTTGCTCTGCTCTGCTCAGCTGGGAGGCGGGAAACAGACATGGTTTCTTGTTGTGGACTTGAAAGCTTTTTGATGTGGAGGTTAAAGGGGGCCTATTATTTGGGTACCAGGCCGAGGAACCTTTTTAAGCTAGTCAAACTACTGCTGGAGAGACTGCTTGCGTCCTTCATAGGTTTCGCTCTTATCCAGCATGTTAAGCCTTCCCTTTCGCTGTCACTCCCTGGTTGCCTTCCAGCTGATTTTGGCTGGAGGTTTAAGGCCATAGCCACCATCTCCAGAGCGGTTAGTGGGTCAGGCCTCCATTACATTTTTTAAAAGAAACCAAATTTTAGCCTATTTCCTCTTTTCTTGGATGATGCAGATCAGAAGGGCAGAGAGCAAGACACAGCAAGCGGGCAGGAGCATTTCTACTCCAAAGGGCAGTGGGTCTGGAGCAGCTTCCCTGGTCAAAACAATTAAAAGTAATATTGAGGCCTTTTGATGGCTAGTCACCAAAAGGTCTGTTCTCAGTGGTTGGTCAGAACTGTATTAATCCAGTGAAGGGCACAGTGCCAATTTAGTGGAGGAGCTGATCCTAATCCAGAACTGGAGGGAATTCTGATTTTATACAGTTGTGCTGTGGTCTCTTGTATGTCTTGTATCACTTCTGTTACTCCCCAGAGCAATCCTATACAGCAGGGTGACTAGGGCAGCCAGATGTGAAAAGGACAGGTGTCCTGCAAGTTTAATAGTTGTGTAGAAAAGGGTATTTCAGCAGGCATCATGAAACCCCTGGGGGAGGTCATCCAAGGATTTGGGGTTCAGTGGCACCAATATGCTGATATACCCAATATTCCCAAGTCTGCCTCTCCTTTCATTGAAATCCAAGGAAGCCGTTTAAGTTCTAAAACAGATGTTTGTAATAGACTGGGTGAGGGCAAGCTTGCAAAACTCAGGTTCATAGTTTGGGTGTACTCCTCGATTCAGCCCTGTACTTGAATACCCAGGTTTTGATGTTGGCCAGGAGCATTTTTGCACAGTTATGGCTAGTTAAGCAACTGTGCCTGTTCTTGGAAATGTCAGATCCGGCCATGGTGGCATATGCCTTAGTTACATCCCATTTGGACTATTGTAACACACTCTACATGGGATTGCCTTTGAAGAGTGTTTGGAAACGTCCGCTAGTTTAAACTGCTGCAGCTAGACTGACCTGGCCTAGTTACAGGGAGCATGTGATTCCCAGGTTACAACAGCTTCACTGGTGACAGGTCCATTTTTGATTTCTCAAAATGCTGGTTATGTCCTACAAAGCCCTACATGACTTGGGACCAAGTTATCTGAAAGATGGCACTCTCCCACATGAGCCTGCCTGGCTTTTAAGATCCTTGGGAGAGGCTGTGCTTTCTGTCCTGCCACTATCTGAAGTGTGTTTTGTGGGAACTGAAGAGAGAGCCTTTTCGGTGGCTGCTCCCAGGCACTGGAACTCCTTGCCAATGGAAGCCTGGCTAGCCCTGCCTTTGCCTGTTGGTGAAAGGCCAAAGACATTCAGAAAAGACCTTTGGCCCATAAGCTGGCTTGTAAATATGTTGTGATTCATTTTAGGTGGATGTTTTTATTGTTTTTATTGATGTTTTACATGCTTTGTTTTTATGTTATTTTACTTTGTATTTTATTATATTTTATTGTATTTGTTTTATTGCTTTTGGTGGAAAGGCAGGATGCAAACCAAATTAACAAGCAAACAAATAAACTGTGAATAATAATAGTATTTATTATTTATTAATTATTATTATTATTAACAATCATATTTCTTTTGGTAGAGTAGTTTAGAGCTAGATCAATAGTTTGGAATCTTTTCAGACTTGAGACCCACTTATAACTCCAACTTCCTACATAAGACCCACTTTTAAAGTTTTTTCTTTTATTTTTACTGTGTACGATCTTTCTCATTCTGACACACTGTGATGGATTCAGGAGTGGGGGGCATAGAGATAAACTTTCCTTATCATGGATCCCTCTTTTTTGCCAAGATTAACCTGCCCGCCCACCCCACCAAAAGAATTACAATAGGTTACCACCACGGGCAGATCGTAGCTTGAACACTCTAGGCCAGAGGTAGGCAACTTGGTGCCTTCCATATCTTTTGGACTACACCTTCCATAATGCCTTACAATTGGCCATGCTTCTGGGGCTTATGGGAATTGTAGTCCCATACATCTGGTGGTCATCAAGTTGCCTACCCCTGCTCTGTTCTGAGTATTTACAGGGCACTGGTGGTTCGAGGTCAAACAAAAGAGCGTCTGAAAGCCCAGAGAGTAGAAAATCTTTACAGAATCCTGTGAGATGGACTAAATCAGCCTTCCTCAACCTGACGCCCTCCAGATGTTTTGGACTACAACTCCCAGCATTCCTGACCATTGGCCATGCTGGTTGGGGTTGATGGGAGTTGACATCCAAAACATCTAGAGGGCACCCGGTTGGGGAAGGCCAGCTCATAATCATGCAGACTTGTTTCCTCCAGAGGTGGATGCAGACTGTTTGCTGGTGGATGTGGACTGAGATGTATTCTTGTGCTGCTACTTAGGATGGTATTTTCTGGTATACTTAGACTTAGTGGTGACGAAGCTATGTAAGGAATGGGTAGGTTTGGATGGCCTCCATTCCTCCTCCTCAGTAGCTCAAGGAAGAGACTTCTTTTTATCCCTGGCCTCCTCTAACACCTCATTTAGATACTCTTCAGAAAGCCTTGCACCCAAGGAGAGCTTGCTAGTCAGTCAGGTTGTGGAGCCAGGGTCCGTATCCCATGCCCTGATCCCAGACATTCCTGCTCATTGCAGAGCAAGGCACTAGAGCTGTAACACCCAAATGAATGGAACTGTCCATTGGAGCCCTGCCTGCTATTTTCACACCTGAGATTCTGCGTGTCCTGGAGTCCCAGGGCCAAAACAGACAGGACGCGGGAAAGCCCTGGTTGGGTCTCCAGACTCCCCCATGACCTTAAAGGCGGGGTGTGTGTGCACCAATTTTGAGGGAACAGTGGCTGTTCCAGAGGGAGTGACTGACACTTTCCCCTGCCCTCATACTGCCATCCTGATCAAAATCTTGTATCATCATGCTTGTCCTTCCCCTGCCCCTCGTGGGGCTAGTAGCAGCGCGAGGGGCCAATTTCAGTCATGACAAAAGTATGAGAGGAAGGTTTAAACCTTCCCCCCGCCAGCACTTCTGTCTCAATGCAATGGGGAGGGGGCTGCTTTTAACCAAAAAATAAAACTACAGGAGCTCTGATCATGGATCTCCCACATCCCATCAGTTATAGCCTCAATAGAGGAAGTTTCTTTATGTAGCGCACTCTAGGTACATGGCGTTTTAGAAAGAATAGGTTTGACAGGTCTCTGCTGCAAAGACCTTCCAATCCCAAAATAAACACAGAGAAACAACAGAGAGGGGAGGGAAATGGAAGCAGGGGTGGACAGAGGAAGAATATGTGATTATTTCAATTACACATTATTTGGCTTAGTTTCAGTATCCACCTTGAGTTCCATGATGGAAGCAAGGTGGGATATAAATGCACTATATAAATACGTATAGCCTCCCCCAACATACTGTCTCCAGCTCTTTTGGACTACAACTCCTGTCATCTCTACCATTGGCCATACCAGCTGGGGATGATGGGAGTTTGAGTCCAACAGATCTGGAGGGCACCAGTTTGGGGAAGGGAGCAGTAGGGTATTGAGAGTAGGGGTTTGTTCCAAAGGCCTTCTGGAAAAGGTGAGATTTGAACAAAGTAAGGGAGGCTTTCTGAGCGGCAGTTCCAGGCATAAGCGGCGGCAAGGGCAAAAGGATGAAGTCATTTCATGGCTCAGGAGACCTTTGGACAGCTGGGGGTGGTGGAGATGGGCAAGCGAAGGTCACAAGGAAGAATGTTTTGCTTTCATAGAAAAGATTTGTGCTGGTGAAATTCATAACAGTTATAACTTCTCTTGACAAGACATGCAAATAGCCATTTGCGAACTTACATACAATGGCTAAGAATTGTTTTCAGGTGACCAGGCAAGAATGTGTTTTAAATGTGAAGAGAGGCATGTGTATGTGTATGTTTTGTTTTGTTTTTCCCTTTTCAGACTGTTGGTGTGTCATAAACAGCTTGCATTTGTCTATCGGGCTAATAACAATTTTTGTGGGCTTGTAATCTGTGTAAATCTGTTTGCAGAGCTGCATACATCTTCATTTTTATATGTATTTTAATGCCAATTTTGATATGTCTGTTTAGTTTCAGACCTATTTAGCTTGTTTGAAACTCATGGATGTAACATATTGGAAGAATGGCAGGACCAGCCCAAAATATTTTGCTGCCTGAGGCAAACAGTAAATAGTGTGCCTCCCTTGCAAGTAATGGTGCACAGTACCCAAAACCGGTCAAGTTATTTTGGCACCTGAGGCAGAAAATCCTACAAGCTCCTCTCCCCTCCCTGGCAGTAAAAATACAAAAGTAAGGAATAACGAACCATTTGCTGCGCTTTCATGACGCTTGAAAACAGTGGCAGAAGCAGCCACCTCACTCTGCCTGACAGTAGGGCTGGCCCTGGACAATGGCTTCTGTGGGGATGGCACTGACAGATTCTCTCTTTGGCATCTGACCAGCTAAATCAGAACTGGAACATTGCACTGGCCAGTCTTGCAGCCCTTTTCAACACTCTCATTGTCAGGTGGGGCGGGGGTCGGAGGGTGGTATGAGAGACTATGCCAGTTCTCAACAGACTAGAACAATCAAACGTCCCTCTGTCTTGCATGTGAAGGCTGCTCTTGGGTTGGGATTGGGGGGCGGGGGGGGAGAATGCTCTTGCAGCTCTTTTGCCACAGCTAGCGCCACTCCTTAATAAAACAGCAAAGGGACCAGCAACCTTCCTGCTGCTTTCTCTTCCTTTCCCTGTGGGAGGGGAAGACAGGCTACAGGTCTTTGATGTGCAGCCCTTGTAAACCCATTGATGACGCCCTGTGTGTGCGCTCATGTGAGACCGGACTGGCTCTGGCGGCCTTTGAAGTGCTCCAGCGATCAGGATGAAAGTGGGATGGAGGGGGAAGAGTCCTTCCCAAGCCGTCAAGCCCTAATTGCAGGTAATAGTGCTTCTCAGTATCCCATATGGGGAGGGGAGCATCCCTGTTTTCCCTAATCCTGCAACCACATTCTGGGCTCATGCAGTGAAAGGAAGTAGCATACAGGGAACCAGCCCAGAGAACCCAGACTGCGCATTGGGAAATAGCTCTCAGCTGCAAGACATAATGGGCCTGTGGAACTGGCCCTCTGAGGAACAGTTAGACTATTCTTAGCGAAAAGAGTTAAACACTAGAGCATAAGGAAATCTTTTCTAGGGACTATACTGCTTGCTAGGATTTTTTTTAATTGGCAAAGTTGTCTCCCACCCATTCCCATGTTGAATCATAGAATCATAGAATAGCAGGGTTGGAAGGGGCCTACAAGACCATTGAGTCCAACCCCCTGCTCAATGCAGGAATCCAAGTCAGAGCATCCCTGACAGATGGCTGTCCAGCCTCGTCCTGAATGCCTCCAGTGTGGGAGAGCCCACAACCTCCCTAGGGAATTGGTTCCATTGTCGTATTGCTCTCACAGTCAGGAAGTTTTTCCTGATGTTCAGCCGGAATCTGGCTTCCTGGAACTTGAGCTCATTATTCCATGTCCTGCATTCTGGGATGATCGAGAAGAGATCCTGGCCTTCCTCTCTGTGACAAGCTTTCAAGTACTTGAAGAGCGCTATCGTATCTCCCCTCAGTCTTCTCTTCTCAAGGCTAAACATGCCCAGTTCTTTCAGTCTCTCTTCATAGGGCTTTGTTTCCAGTTCCCTGATCATCTTTGTTGCCCTCCTCTGAACCCTCTCCAGTTTGTCTGCATCCTTCTTAAAGTGTGGCGTCCAGAACTGGACACAGTACTCCAGATGAGGCCTAACCAGTGCTGAGTAGAGGGGGAATTTTTCCATACATGATATCAGGATTGGGGGGGAACCCACAACCACCACCTGCATTCAATTTCCACTTTTCAGAATGTGGTGCTCCAGGATACATGAAAAGGAGTGGATCAACTTGTGCAAATAGTATATTCATAAAGGAATTTAACTGACCCTGATTTCTTTGCCATGCTGACATTTTCAGCCACTTTGGCCTGTGCCATTTTATTGAAGGACAGTGAAATCGGGAAAGTGGGAACCTAGCAGTTGAATGGGTGGGTGGTGCTTGTTTGCTTATAGGGCCATTGCTTATAATTATAGGATATAGTACCTAATTTATGAACCTTTCCACTTGCATAGATAATGTTTGGAGGGCTTGTTCCTTATTCTTGCACTGTCTCATATGGAGTGGGCAACTATGCAGGACAGGGCCTTTTTAATGGTGGCACCTAGATTCTGTAACTCCCTCCTGAGGAGTTCAGATGTTCTTTCTGATGGCATTTGGGATAGCAGACAAGTAGTTGTCCTAATACCATTGGTTGGATCTTGTTCTTTTATTGCTGCTGGTATATCTGGTTATGTTTTATTTTTACATTGTTGATAAGCTACCCTGCAGATTCTTTTGAATGGAAAGTTGGTATATAAATATTATAAATAAATAAATAAAATAAGCAGAAGGCAGGTCCTTGCCCTGAGGATCCATTGATCTGCATTTTAGACAGCAAGGAAAATAAGGCAAAAGTATTAAGGGATGAATGCGAGCAAAAGCAGTTCCATGCCCTTGGGCTTTGATTTTGCGCTGGGGACGAGGTCTAAGTGGTGAAGCTTTCCCTTAGGACACACAGATTGAATGATGATTAACCTGCTCATGTGTGGCAAAGAAACTGAGTATAAATGGGCAGTCCGTGAGTGTTGGGAGGAAGGATACTTGGGGATAACCTGGTCCGAACCATTGTTGTTGTTGTTCAGTCGTTCAGTCGTGTCCGACTCTTCGTGACCCCATGGACCATAGCACGCCAGGCCTTCCTGTCCTGCGCTCTCTCCCGGAGCGTGCTCAAGTTCATATTCATTGCATCCGTGATGCTATCTAGCCATCTCATCCTCTGCCGTCCCCTTCTCCTTTTGCCTTCAGTCTTTCCCAGCATCAGGGTCTTTTCCAGGGAGTTTTCTCTTCGCATTAGGTGGCCAAAATATTGGAGCTTCAGCTTCATTATCTGTCCTTCCAATGAGCACTCAGGGTTGATTTCCTTTAGGATGGACTGATTTGACCTCCTTGCAGTCCAGGGGACTCGTAAGAGTCTTCTCCAGCACCACAGTTCGAAAGCATCAATTCTGCGGCGCTCAGCCTTCCTTATAGTCCAGCTCTCACAGCCATACATTACTACTGGGAAAACCATAGCTTTGATTAGACGGACCTTTGTCGGCAAGGTGATGTCTCTGCTTCTTACTATGCTGTCTAGGTTGGCCATAGCTTTCCTCCCAAGGAGTAAGCGTCTTTTAATTTCATGGCTACAGTCACCGTCTGCGGTGATCTTGGAGCCCAATAAAGTAAAATCTGTCACTGCTTCCATTTCTTCCCCTTCTATATGCCAGGAAGTGATGGGGCCAGATGCCATGATCTTCGTTTTTTTAATGTTGAGATTCAAACCAGCTTTTGCACTCTCCTCTTTCACCCTCAACAAGAGGCTCTTGAGATCCTCTTCGCTTTCTGCCATTAGGGTGGTATCGTCTGCATATCGGAGGTTGTTGATAATTCTCCCAGCAATCTTAATTCCGACCTCTGATTCATCCAACCCGGCATTTCTCATGATGTACTCTGCATATCAGTTAAATAAGCAGGGTGACAATATGCAGCCTTGTCGTACTCCTTTCCCAATTTTGAACCAATCGGTTGTTCCATGTCTGGTTCTGACTGTTGCTTCTTGACCCTCGTACAGGTTTCTCAGGAGACAGGTAAGGTGGTCTGGTACTCCCATCACTTTCAGAATTTGCCACAGTTTGTTGTGATCCACACAATCAAAGGCTTTAGCGTAGTCAATGAAGCAGAAATAGACGTTTTTCTGGAATTCTCTTGCTTTCTCCATGATGCAGCGAATGTTGGCGATTTGATCTCTAGTTCCTCTGCCTCTTCGAAACCCAGCTTGTACTTCCGGTAGTTCTCGGTTCGCATACTGCTGAAGCCTAGCTTGTAGGATTTTGAGCATCACCTTGCTGGCATGTGAAATGAGCGCAATTGTGCGGTAGTTTGAACACTCTTTGGCGTTGCCCTTCTTTGGAATTGGAATGTAAACTGACCTTTTCCAGTCTTGCGGCCACTGTTGAGTGTTCCAGATTTGTTGGCATATTGAATGCAGCACTTTAACAGCATCATCTTTTAGGATTTTAAATAGCTCGGCTGGAATACTGTCATCTCCGCTAGCTTTGTTGTTACTAATGCTTCCTAAGGCCCACTTGACTTCACTCTCTAGGATGTCCGGCTCAAGTTCAGTGACCGCACTATCATGGCTATCAGGGACATTCAGATCTTTCCTGTATAGTTCTTCTGTGTATTCTTTCCACCTCTTCTTAATCTCATCTGCTTCTGTTAGGTCCCTGCCTTCTTTGTCCTTGATCATGCCCGTCTTTGCACAAAACGTTCCCCTGAGATCTCCAATTTTCTTGAAGAGATCTCTAGTCTTTCCCATTCTGTTGTTTTCCTCGATTTCTTTGCATTGTTCATTTAAGAAGGCCTTCTTGTCTCTCCTTGCTATTCTCTGGAACTCTGCATTCAGTTGGGTATATCTTCCCCTTTCTCCCTTGCTTTTCGCTTCCCTTCTTTCGTGAGCTACTTGTAAAGCCTCATCAGACAGCCACTTGGCTTTCTTGCATTTCTTTTTCTTTGGGATGGATTGAGTTGCTGCCTCCTGAACAATGTTACGGACCTCCGTCCATAGTTCCTCAGGCACTCTGTCTATCAGGTCTAATCCCTGAAATCTATTCCTCACCTCCACTGTATATTCATCAGGGATATGATTTAGGTCATACCTGAACGGTTTAGTGGTTTTCCCGACGTTCTTCAATTGAAGCCGAAATTTTGCAAGAAGCAGCTCATGATCTGAGCCACAGTCAGCTCCAGGTCTTGTTTTGACTGACTGTATGGAGCTTCTCCATCTTTGGCTGCAAAGGACATAATCAATCTGATTTCGATATTGACCATCTGGTGACGTCCATGTGTAGAGTCGCCTCTTGTGCTGTTGGAAAAGAGTATTTGCTATGATCAGCATGTTCTCTTGGCAAAACTCTATTAGCTTTTGTCCTGCTTCATTTTGTACACCAAGGCCATGCCTGCCTGTTATCCCGGTGATTACTTGACTTCCTACTTTAGCATTCCAATCCCCTATGATGAAGAGGACATCTTTTTTTGGTGTTAGTTCTAGAAGGTGTTGTAGGTCTTCATAGAACCGATCAACCTCAGCTTCTTCGGCCTCAGTGGTTGGAGCATAGACTTGAATTACTGTGATGTTGAATGGTTTGCCTTGGATTCGTACTGAGATCATTCTATCATTTTTAAGATTGTACCCCAGTACTGCTTTTCCCACCCTTTTGTTGACTATGAGTGCTACTCCGTTTCTTCTAAGGGATTCTTGCCCACAATAGTAGATATGATAGTCACCTGAATTAAATTTGCCCATGCCTGTCCATTTGAGTTCACTGATTCTCAAGATGTCAATGTTCAATCTTGCCATCTCATGTTTGACCACCTACAGCTTACCTTGATTCACTGACCTTACATTTCAGGTTCCTAAACAATATTGTTCTTTACAGCATCGGACTTTCTTTTCACCGCCAGACACATCCACAGCTGAGTGTCCTTTCGGGTTTGGCCCAGCCGCTTCACTCTTTCTGGCGCTACTTGGAAATATCCTCTGCTCTTCCCCAGTAGCATATTGGACACCTTCCGACCTGAGGGGCTCATCTTCCGGCGTCATATCTTTTAGCCTTGTGATACGTTCCATGGGGTTTTCTTGGCAAGAATACTGGAGTGGGTTGCCATTTCCTTCTCCAGTGGACCACATTTTGTCAGAACTCTCTGCCATGACCTGTCCGTCTTGGGTGGCCCTGCACGGCATAGCTTATGGCTTCATTGAGTTACGCAAGCCCCTTCGCCACAACAAGGCAGTGATCCATGGAGCAACAAAACCAGGTTAGATGGGCCAGCACTGCAGTGGTGCCATTGGGGCAGACATTCAGGGCTCTATGCCACAGAATGGGCAGGAAGGGACCCCAAATGCAGCAGGAGGGGCTTACCACTCTTTGCAGTGAATTAATACGTATTTACCAGCTTAAAAGGATGGGGGTGGGGCTCTTAAGATCATTAAGACAGAGCACAAAATTGCCTAACTGCACCTGCTGCGTCATTGTAATTTGCAGAAGTGAGCAGTGAGTTGCTAAGCTCAACATATAGGACTGTGTATGTTTGTATGTTTGCATTTGATATATCAGGTCAGCTTTCCTCAATCTGGTGCCATCCAGATGTGTTGGACTGCAACTCCCATCATGGCCATGTTGGCCAGGAATGATGGGAGTTGTACACCCAACACATCTGGAGGGTACCAGGTTGGGGAAGGCTGCATTGGATAGTGCTGTGGCCTGGGAACATCTTCTTAAGGTGATGGGGCAGGCTGCTGACATATCTAGTGCCTGTTGTATCTTGCCCCTAATGTGAGGATGCAAGGGAAGCCGGGAGGTCTAGGCCTTCAGAAGACAGTAAGAGTGGTGCTGATGCTTCCATTGCTGTCTTTCATTGCCAGATCGCCACTTCATCTGACATTGCTTCGATCAAAGAAGAGGAGATGCCACCATCTAACAAGGTACGGAACCTGAGGCGAAACGGACGGGCCATGCCACGCCGACAGAAACGCCGTTGGCCATTGCAACATGCTGCCAGGAACCAGTTGGCCGCACTCCAGCCTGGTGGCACACTCCAGGAGGAGAGCGCACCCTTTGTGCTGGACTTACAGAATCTGCCAGGATTAGCCAATGTAGACCTGAGCGCCCAGAATCCAAACATACAGGTAAGTCTGTGGATTTTTAGGGTTGCTTTTATTAGACGAGGAACAAACAAATCAAAAGAGGTAGAATCCCCTGTTAATTTTAAAGCTTCCTATGTTATTGGGTAGCTGGTCTTGGCTTAAGCTGCTGGAGGAGGGATGGGGGAAGGAAGAGCAAACTCGATAATTGTGGAATAGCCACCAAAAGTGCCTCTCTGTATGTTTCGATGTCACATGGGTTTGATGCACAAACAGCAAAGTCCACAAAGCACTCTAGGTCAGCCCTAGCTTGTCCTGCCTGAGCTTGGCCCATGGCTGTGCTGTTGAGCAAAGCCAGGTTCAAATACGAAGGAGAAAGCCAAGGGACAAGCATGGTCTCAGGACCAAGGCAAAGCTGGGAGTCAAAATCATAAGAAGTGCAGCTGGGGTTCACAGAGCATAGGACCTGTGTTGTTCCAGCACTGGATAGACTGGAAATGAAGACTTATGTAGCCTGGTCTTCAGAGCCCTGCCCAGACTCAGCTGCAAACAGTTAACCCAGTTCTCCAGGTTTCCTGCTGCTGAAGCCGCTCAGCTGCCGCCGCCACCGCTGACTCCATGGGTGAGGTAAATTTAGCAGGAGCCTGTCCACAGGTGTCTCAAGGACCGCTTTTGCCAAAGGGCTGGTGTGGCTTCTTCAGAGGTGGGACGGGTGCCTACAGGAATAATGGCATCGAGGAGGGGGATCTCCTGGCGTCGTCAGCCTCAGAATCATCACCAGAGGGGGACACCTCCTGGCCTGGGCCTAGGCATGGCATAGCCATTATAGTGAGACAAAGGGAAGGCGGAACAGACATGCAGGACCCAAGTGGTTTAAGGCTTTACCTGCTAAAGCCAGAAACCTGAATTGTGCTGAGAAGGTTAAAGAGAACATTGGCATGATGTCTTCACAGTGGCCAACTGCTGCCCTGTGTTGGGGGCATGACAGTGGTCTAGCTCCGCCTGGTAATTAAGTCCATCAAAATTACTAGCCCAGGCTACTAAATGTGTTGTATCTGGGGGAGGGGACGTAGGTCAATGGTAGAGCACATGTTTTGCCTGCAGAAGGTTCCATCCCAGGCATCTCCAGGTAGAGTTGGAAATATTCCTGCCTGAAACCCTGGAGAGCCACTGCCAGACAGTGTCAACAGCACTGGGGTAGATGAACCCAAGGGTCTGACCCAGTATAAGGCAGCTTCCTATGTTCCTATGTGCCAATGTAAACCATTTGTGGTATGTCAACAGTCTGAAAGAGGTGTCCCTACTTGGTCAGCTGTTGGCCATTCTTTTGTTTTCTTTCTAAATGTTTTTATTGAAAAGTACAAGAATAACAATAAAAAAGAGAGGTTTTAGAGTTTTAAAAAACCTACAAAGGTTATCAACTGTATAAGCTTCAGAACATCCTGTTATACTGCATTTTCACAAAACATCAATCAGTCTGCATCATGTTAAGGTTAATCCACAACGATTTGTGTTGCAACAGAAAATGTCAAATAGAAGGTTCTCCATTTACGAAAGAAACAAAAGGATGCCAGTTTTTATGTAAAAATGTCTGGCTTGGCCAAACTTCTAAATAAGTGTATCTGATGAGTCAACTTTCCATTAGATTAAGGTCCCATATTGGCTGATACCACAAAAGTAGGATGAAATGACTTGCAGTCTTGAGCAATTTTCGTACTTGCGGTAAAAGTCTGTTATATTACTATAGATCTTTATGTGATGGAATTTTTCATTCATTTGAGGAGATATCCATACAGATAACGTAATGGGATATTTGCTTGGCCTTTAAAAAAAATGCTTTCTTTTATTGAGCTTTTAGAATTATGATCAAGGAAAAAGAAGTTATAACCTTCCCGTCACTGCTCATTTTATGGAAGCTAAAACTTCTAGTATTTGCCCTGTTTATTTTAAATTTCTTAATATTTTTATTCCCAGAATGATCACCTCACAGATCCCCTACAGTCGTAGAAAGAATTGTGAGTGCCACAGCTGTGGCAAAAAAGCAGGGAAAGGGGTTTGATGTATGTGGTGGAGCTTAACTAAAAAGGAATGAGGTACCAGTGGTGGATGACTTTTTGGCCCGGTTCGCATGGCATGGCTACCCAGGGTTTAAGTAAACAACTACCCTGGGTAGCTGTGAATGAGTGGGAACAACTGTGCTGGTGACCAAGCAGCTGCTCCCACTGAGATAAACAACTTGTTTATCGTGACATCCAAACCCAGAATTGGAGGTTGTTGGAGTGAGTTAAAAGTCTGGGTTGTAACCTGCTCCAACAACCTCCAATTCCAGGTTCAGATGTCACAATAAACAATTGGGGATGGAGCGTTCCTGGGTTGTTAACTCAGCGGGAGCAGTCTGGTGATGGGGAGCCAGCACATTCACTCACTCCCACTTCGTTGTCAATAAGCCACGTTTAACAAACCATGGGTTGTTTGCAACATGCGGACCAACTCTTTAAGTTGCTTCTCTATTTCTAGATGAGACAAGGCCTTTGCAGATGTTTAGTCCAGTGGAGGCTGGTGCCCACTGAGAGTGGTAGGGCAGAGGGTGGGGCAGAGTCAAGGAGTCAGCAGAGGTGGAATTGTTGGCCACACCCCAGCAACCCATTTTTGCTGTATTTTGTGATTTTAATTGTTATGAACCACCCAGGGAGCTTTGGCTGTTGGGTGGTATAGAAATGTAATAAAGGAATGAATGAATGAATGAATGAATGAATAAACCCATACAACACTCGCCACATTTTGCTGCAAACCTTTGCACAGGAAATGAAAATTGAGACATGCCACTTCAAGCCTTACAAATAAAAATCCTGACAAAAACTAGACACCACTCAAGCCTTAAAAAAGTAAATTACAAACCCCAGACACTACCCAAAGCCTTAAAAAAAATTGCAGACCCCAGACATCATCCCAATCATTAAATATACTCTCTCCCCCCCCCCCGATCATCCCAAGACTTTAAAAAAATTACAAACTCCAGAAGCCAACTCAAGGCTTAAAATATTTCTGTCTGGTTGATGCTCCCATCTGCTGAGGCAAGGCAAAGGATGCATCCAGAAAGAGGGTGGGTGGGAAGAGGATGTGAAAATGGAGCAAAGATAGAAGGAAAGAAAGTAGAATCAAGGCAAGGAGGAGAAATGCATGCAGAATGGGGGGGGACATGAAAACAGAGCAAAGTCAAGATAGAAGGACAGAAAGCAGAACCAAAACAAGGAGGAGAAATACATGCAGAAAGAGGTGGTTAGGGGTGGTAGGTGGAGGATATGAAAATGGAGCAGAAATAGAAAGTAAAGAGACCAGAATGTGGTTTGCAATCATTAGAATCAAGTCAAGAAGCAATCAAGGGGGGGAAAGGATTTCAAAATAAATAAATTAGGCATGCCCACACACCACAAAGGGGGAAATTAATTTTAAAAAATAATTTGCGGAGAGGGAAGGAAATGATCTTTACTGTAAGGGGCCCCCCATCCCCATAAATAACTATGGGTGCAATCCTATTCAGATAGTCGGCAGCCTCTGAGTGCAGAGGCTGCTGAGTATCCGATGTAGGTGGGAGGAGAGCAGAGGCTTCATGTTCCAGCCACCCTGCATTTCTCTAGCAACAGCACCTTGGAGGGGGAGGGAAGGAGGCTGGGGCCATAGGAAACAGCATACTGCAGCCGCCCTGGTCTCCTCATCTCCAGGAACGCCCCCTTTCCCCTCTCTCCACGCATTGTTTTCCAAGCATGGAGAGGTAGCTGGCATGGTCCTCTCTGCACCGGCTACGAGAGGGTGGGGGAGGGGTGGGGAGCGTGGTTTCCTGGCTCCCGGGTCAGAACCCTATCTCTGACCTCATAGCCAGGAAATCAAAGAATCTTATGGCCCCCCAGACACTGTCTAGGGGGCAATAGGATTGCTCTCTAAATAAATTTAAATGTAGAAGCAGCAGCATACCCTGGTCTGCAATCAGAGCTGCCGCATCGGCTCTCTCCCTCTCTCCCTCGTGCAGTTTTATCCCCATTCTAAAAGGCCGAAATGGCTCTCCTAAGGCTTAGTTACAAGCAGAAAGAGCTTTAAGCTAAAGTATGCTGGTCTTGGGGGTATTTTTTCATCTACTCCTTTTGCCTTTGGCCTCATCAACCACTGGAATGTGGCCCCCAAGAGCTTCTTTAAAATGGAATTCGGCTGAAAGAGGTTCAACATCCCTGCTATAGAGTGACCACTGTTCTCTCCGCACTACCAGGTTTCCATGCCACCAGGTTTCCATTATGCCCACTATATCTATGTTCCCTTTTATAACCAAGCAATGGAGCAAGTATCGCCCCAAGCTAGCAGCTCCGATTGGCCAAGGGAGGCTTTAGGACCCAGCAATGGTGGATGTACTTCCTGATGCATCTCAGTGCTCTGCTTACAATCCTCCCCTCAGTCTTTGCCTGGATTCAGTTCCATGTGGCTGACCCGCCTCCAGTCTTTAACCCTTTTGTTGTTCAGTCGTTCAGTCGTGTCCGACTCTTCGTGACCCCGTGGACCATAGCACGCCAGGCCTTCCTGTCCTGCGCTCTCTCCTGGAGCGTGCTCAAGTCCATTCCTTAACCCTAGCCAATCACTAATGAGAACCAAGGCATTCAGGTCAGGCTTGGATGAGGAGGGAAGATCAGACAAGAGGTGGTTGTCTCCTGGCACCTCCCCCCTTCAAACTGTGCTGTCACTAGTAATGAGCCAACAGTAGCAGGTTAGCAGTGACTAGTACCTTGGGGATTATCAGGGTGGAAACTGAGCCCATAGAACCCCTGAGCAGTTCTGATTCTGAGGAGGAACAGCAATCCGTGGGAGAGGAGCCTGCTCATCCCTCACAGGCACAGCAGCTGGCAGGGATTCCTCCTGCCAGCATTCCTGAGATAGATAGTGACCCTGGCAGTGAGAGAGTGCGGGAGGGGGGCTTACTAGATGCTCGACGCAGACGCAGGGAGCGGCGACAGATGGAGGGTGCCAAAAGGAGGCGTAGCACCCGTTTGGCGCACAAGCAACGGTCGTGTCCCGTGGACCCAAGGGAAAGAGGGAAGAACTCTCCCTAGCCCATAAGTTCAGGGTCTGCAAGTGATTCTCCTTCAAACGGGGACCAACTGCCTAACCCAGAGCATAGGCTACTCTGCTGTTCATTGCTTAGTTGCTGGTGATTATTATCTGAAAGGGTCATTAAGTTGTAAAAGGATTAAAGCCTTGAAAAGAATCCTTTGTCTGTGTCTTGAGTTGGCTATTGGAGTACACTGAAAGAGGCCGCTAGGGCGCTCCTGACAACTTGTTCCCCGTTCCTCTTTTTTTTCCTCTCTCTTCTCCTACTGCCGATGGAGGTTGCCAGGGACCCGGCGGTGCAAGCTCTGGCGCAAGAGAACCAGGTTCTCCATGATCAAGTGGCTCAACTGACGACTGCCATACAGAATCTGCAAGCTGCGGTTCAACCCCCACCACCTCCGATTCCCCCCCGCTGCAAGTGCCCGGTGGCTTTGCCAGAGAAGTTTTCTGGTGAGAAAGGACTTTTTCAGATTTTCTGGGCCCAATCGGAGCTGTACATACGCCTACAACCTGAGGATTTCCTGACAGAACAGGTTTGTGTGGGCTTCATCATTAACCTACTTTCAGGCAAGGCAGCTAAATGGGCTTCGGGACTTCTTCTCGCTAATGACCCCCTGCTCGGGGATGATCAAGGTTTCATGACAGCGAAGGCCCGTTTTTTCTGGTGACCCCCTGCGCACGCAGACGGCTTCTTGGGAGATTCGCCGCCTCAGGCAGGGCAAGGACTCAGTTTCCAGCTACGCGGCAACTTTTCGCTTGCTGATGCAGGATTTACAGTGGAATGATGCCGCGCTGGTGGCTCAGTTTTTGGACAGTTTGAACGACGAGATCTTGGATGAGTTGGCGCGCACGCCTAGCTTGCTTACTTTGGAGGACCTCATCCAGACCTGCCTCCAGATAGATAGTCGGCTGGAGGGGCGCCGGCAGACCCGGCAGGGCGCCGGGGGCTGAGATTTCCCTCCTCCCATTCTCCCACGTTTCCTGCCCCCTCCCCCACCCCCTGCCCCTGCAGTGGGGGCGGAGGAGACCCGATGCAGCTGGGAGCTACCGGAGCCCCACTGCCGCCAGAGGAACTAGAGCGGTGGAGCGCCGATGCTTTCAGTGTGGAAAGCTGGGGCATTTCGCCAAAACCTGCCACGCTAGATCCGCAGCCCCACTGCCTCCCCCTCCTCTCCTTCCTCCTCCTCCTAATCCCCAGGCCTGACTAGGCTGCCCCCCAAGCCTTTTGGGGTCTCCAGTGTGGGGGTCAGTTCCACTCCAGATGGGTGACTTCTGCAACCCTTCCCACCCTCCCATTTGCTATTGCATGTTCACCTCCGCTCCTCCCAGTGGGGTGGGGTGGAGGCCCTAGCTTTAGCGGACTCTGGGGCTACGACCAGTTTCATGGACAAAACGTTCACCCTCTTCCACAAGATTCCCACCCTGCCCCTCCCTGCCCCCTTGGCAGTGGAGACCATCAATGGGTGTCCCCTTTCTTCGGGCACGGTGACCCTGATTACAGCTCCGCTCACTCTGCACGCCCAGTCCCACGTTGAGCAGATTCAGTTTCACTTGGCCAAGGTTCCCCAATACCCAATCGTGCTGGGTGTTTCCTGGCTCTCTAAGCATGATCCTCAGATTTCTTGGGGGCTTCAGCAGGTGGAGTTTGCGTCTCCCTACTGCCGGGAGCATTGCCTCCCGATCGAGGCGCCAGTCCCAGTCCAGGCCTTAACCCTTTCCTCCCCCTCCTCATCTGCTTCTGGCAGTTCTTCAGCTACCGTGATCCTCCCAGAGAAGTATGCGGCTTTTCGGGATGTTTTCGACAAGAAGGAGGCCGACCAGCTCCCCCCCCCCACTGCCCTTTTGACTGTGCCATTAACCTCATTCCTGGGGTGACCATCCCCGCTGGCCAGATCTATTCAATGTCGGAGCTGGAACTTCGAGCTCTGCGGGACTTTTTGGACACAAACCTCAGACGTGGCTTCATTCGCCCCTCCTCCTCCCCCGCCTGCGCCTCTACCATCTTTGTGACCAAGAAATCGGGAGAAATCCGCCCAGTGCACTATTACAGAGCGTTGAATTCGGTCTCGATCCCCGACAAGTACCCCCTCCCCTTCATACCCGAGATGCTGGAGCGCCTGGGGCAAGCCAATATTTTCACAAAGTTGGACCTGCGTGGCGCTTACAATCTGATTCGCATCCGGGAGGGGGATGAGCGGAAGACCTGTTTTAGCACCCAGTACGGAGCGTATGAATACCTAGTGATGCCATTTGGACTCGCCTGCGCTCCCCCCCCACGTTTTCGTGTTTTATGAATGCCATCTTCCGGGACTATTTGGACACTTTCCTCATTGTGTATCTCGATGATTTACTTATATTTTCTGAGGACCTCCACGCCCATCAGCACCATGTCTCCGTCGTCCTCCAGCACCTCCGTGAGCACCATCTGTATGCCAAGCTGGAGAAATGTGCGCTTGACCTAAACTCTTTGGGCTATCTCGGCTACATTATCTCAGCTGACGGTATCAGGATGGATCCTGCAAAGGTCCAGGCTGTCCTCTCCTGGCAGGCTTCATCCACCAAGAAGGACTTGCAACGTTTTCTGGGGTTTGCTAATTTTTACAGAAAGTTCCTGCCCAGCTTTGCTCGGCTGACATCTCTTCTCATGGACCTCCTTAAGGGCAGGAAATCTCCTTTTCATTGGACGGCATCTGCCCAACAGGCTTCCGAGGAACTTAAGAAGCTTTTTAGTTCTGAGCCGATCCTGTTACATCCCGACCCGAGGAAGCCTTTTGTAGTGCAAACTGATGCCTCTGACTTTGCAGTGGGGGCGGTGCTTTTTCAGCCAGATCGGGCGGGCGGCAGGTTGCAACCCTGCGCCTACCACTCCAGGAAGCTGAACATGTCTGAGAGGAATTATACCATCTGGGAGAAGGAACTCTTGGCCATCAAGTCTGCTTTGGAGACCTGGTGTCATCTGCTGGAGGGGGCACAGCACCCAGTCGAAGTTAGAACCGATCATCGCAACCTGGAACATCTTCAGACAGCCCATGCCTTAAACTAGCAGCAGATTAGGTGGTCGCTTTTTTTTCACTGGTTCCACCTTAAGATTTGCCATGTGAAGGCCTCCAACAACCTACAAGCAGATGCTCTTTCTTGTAAGCCGGACCTCTAGCCAGGGGGTGAGGGAAATCCCCCCCCCCTCTGATTCTTCCCCCCCAGAGCCTGGCGGCAGCTGCGGTACCTCATTCTTGGGAGGAGCTCCTTCACTCGGCACAGGCTCAGGATGCTTTTGTCCACACAACAGTGGAGGAATTGGGGCTAGCCTATGCCCCCCCACTCTACCCCCTTCTCTTTGTGAGGTGGCCTGCTTTACCATTCCGGCTGGGTCAATGTGCCTTCTAGACTCCTCCGCGAGAAGGTCCTCCATCAGTGCCATGAATCCCCCACTGCTGGGCATTTTGGCATCACCAAGACCCTGCACGGAGTGACGCGGGATTTTTGGTGGCCTCATGTGTGTCGGGATGTCAAGACCTATGTCGCCTCCTGCCCAACCTGCCAGCGGGCGAAGGCCCCTTCAGGCAAGCCCACAGGCTTGCTTCACCCCCTGCCTACTCCCTCAGGACCTTGGAAACTGCTCTTCCTTGGCTTCATCACTGACTTGCCTCCCTCACACGGTAAGACCACCATTCTAGTGGTGGATTTGTTTTCTAAGATGGCCCATTTCATCCCCTGCTCGGGGTTGCCCATAGCCGGGGAGATGGCAGAGCTTTTTTTGGTGCATGTTTTCCGGCTCCACGGATGGCCCAAGGGTCTCATTTCAGATAGGGGGGCTCAATTCACTTCCCATTTCTGGAGGGAGCTACTTGGGCTTCTCCATGTGATGCTCCGTCTTTCCTCTGCCCACCATCCACAGACGGATGGTCAGACCGAGCACACCAATGCGACTCTGGAGCAATATTTGCGCTGCTATGTCAATTACCAGCAAGATGACTGGTTTTCCTTGCTGCCTCTCACAGAATTTGCTTATAACAATGCCTGCCAAGCTTCCACCCGCCAAACTCCATTTTTTGCCAATTTTGGTTACCACCCCAAGGCTTTCCCGTCCACTCTAGCTCCCTCTTCAGTGCCGGCGGCCCATGACTTTTTAAAGGAGTTGCAAGTGGTACACCACCCATTACGGAACTCCCTCAAGCAAGCCAAGACAGCCTACAAGGCCTTTGCAGACCGACGGTGCCAGCCGGGTCCGTCTCTACAACTGGGGGACTGGGTTTGGTTGTCCACCCAATACCTCCCCTCTCACTTGCCCGCAAGGAAGCTTGCGCCTCGCCACATGGGGCCTTTCCAGATTATGGCCCAGATTAGCTCTGTTGCTTTTCGGCTGGCTCTCCCCCCCTCCATGAAGATCCATCCTGTTTTTCATCGCTCCTTGCTGTCCCCCCTGGTTTCTGGCGACCCTCATCGCTCGGTCGGCTCCCCCCCACCGCCAGTGCTGGTGGAGGGGGAGGAGGAGTTTGAGGTCATGGAGATTCTGGACTCCCACTGTTCTCATGGCCGCCTGCAATATCTAGTGGTCTGGAAGGGGTACGGGCCAGATGAGCACTCCTGGGAACCCGCTGAAAATGTGCATGCTCCGCTACTGCTGAGGCACTTCCACCAGCTGTACCCCCACAAACCCAGGGCCCCAGGGGAGGGGCATGAGGGGAGGCCTCATGGGAGCAGGGATGATGTCAGGGTGGAAACTGAGCCCATAGAACCCCTGAGCAGTTCTGATTCTGAGGGGGATCAGCAATCCGTGGGAGAGGAGCCAGCTCCTCCCTCACAGGCACAGCAACTGGCAGAGATTCCTCCTGCCAGCATTCCTGAGATAGATAGTGACCCTGGCAGTGAGAGAGTGCAGGGGGGGGCTTGCTAGACGCTCGGTGCAGACGCAGGGAGCAACGAGCGATGGAGAGCGCAGAAAGGAGGTGTAGCACCCGTTTGGCGTGCAAGCATGGTCGCATCCCATGGACCCAAGGGAAAGAGGGAGGAACTCTCCCTAGCCCATAAGTTCAGGGTCTGTAAGTGATTCTCCTTCAAACGGGGACCAACTGCCTAACCTGGAGCATAGGCTACTCTGCTGTTCATTGTTTAGTCGCTGGTGATTATTATCTGAAAGTGTCATTAAGTTGTAAAAGGATTAAAGCCTTGAAAAGAATCCTTTTGTCTGTGTCTTGAGTTGGCTATTGGAGTAGACTGAAAGAGGCCGCCAGGGCACTCCTGGTTGCTCTATGATACATTGCTGCTCTGTTGCTTCCTGCCCTTGTGAATAAGGCTGGTTGGAAAATGAATGAGGTTGGATGATGAATTATGTGTAAAGGAGGACTTCATATTCAGAATTGCATGGCAGAAGGACCCCACTCATTTCACTTTTCTGTCTGGCCTCATCTGTTTCACTCAGCTCAAATGTCTTTTACAACAAATGCTGTGACCAAATGTTGGGGATTCAGGTGACCAATTTTCCCAGCATGTGCTAAAGTGGCCTTTTCCTTGACTCCCACTCAAGAGATCCACATGAAACTGGGTGGCAGTCCAATGTACTGTGATCGCCACAATAATATTTATTCATTTCATTTCTATACCACCCAATAGCTGAAGCTCTCTGCAACTATATCAGCCTTCTCCAACCTGGCCCCCTCCAGATGTACTAGATTATAATGCACATCATCCCAAGCCAGCAGCATCAATGGCTCATCAGGATTGGCTGTGGTTCATCAGGATTAGCTATGGTGCCTATATATTTATTATAGGAACCAAGCCCCTGACGGTCCCATCTTGCAATGGGAAAGCTGGCTTTCTGCATCCATGCTCCGCCTTTGCAGTAAGGGCTGCTTCTGGGTCTTGTTGAATATGTTCTGCAATGGTTCCAGGAGCTGCCCTGAAATTATAACTTATTCGCTGCTTCATGCTGCAGTCCAATGCACACTTAGTTTGGAGTGGGCTCTATAGAACTCAGTGAGACTTACTGACCGGGTTCACATGAACGGCAGGCAGTTAACAAGCCACAATGGCTGTTAACAAGCCATGGGCCATTGTAGGGTTCTGGGTGGCTTGTTACCCATGGCAACAAGCCAGCCTGGCTGTGTTCACACAATATGACAAGACGTGCTGCCAAGGGTAATTATGCAGATCTCCCCAGCATGCGTGCAGCATAGTTAACTAGCCACCGTGGCATGTTCACTGCCTGCTGATTGTGAGAACGGGGTCACTGAGTGAACATACATGCGTATGATGTGGTTATTAGTTAATCTTATACTTGGGGAGCGACACTCACCTCAATTTGCCCTGAAAAAATGGTAATAGACTGTTGGCTATATAATGGTTGTGCACTTCCTGACTTTTGAGAACAGCTTTCATTCATTACCTTAGTGGTTTAATAGTTGCACTTAAGCAGAATGGCAGGTGTGGAAGCAGGGTTTGAGAACAAACACAATTGGAGAGAAAATGGGCAGCCATGGAGAATAGCCGGAAATTGAGAAAGCAAGGTAAGGAGAGATATAAGAGTGAATATCTTGGTCAGCACTGACTTAACAGAGAAGGTGCAGAAGAGGTTCTTGAAGGGAAGCTGTGCCATTGCTCTTAAAGGGGGCTGTGCTTTAATGCTAGTGCTCCTGAAACCATCTTATCTCTTGCCTTGGCTTCCAGGTGACCATTGAGGTAGTGGATGATCCTCAGGCTGAGATGGAGATGGACCTGCTGAAAGAGACTAGCAATGACTGGTCTCTGACATCTTCTGAGTGGCTGTCCCATAAAGACCTCTTCTGGCCACTTTTCTGGGAGTACACAGACCCTGTAGAGAAGGGTGATGAAGATGACAACTTGGACATAAGGAGCAGGGGCAAAGAGGTGGAGAAGGAGGAAGAGGAAGACTATACTTCAGAGTATGAGGAGGAGGAAACAGTGCTGAGTGGAGTGGGAGGTGACTGGAATCAGAGGCGGCCCAATCAGAAGAACTGGATCTTCAAAGAGAAGTATAATTACGGTGAGTCTTTCTTTCTTGGTATGTCTGCAAAGCTGAGTGGCCCACTAAGAGACAAGGGAGATTAACTCTTTTCAGTAGAGCAAGCTCAGGATCTCCTGATCTCCTGTTTTCCCCCCTCTCTAGTTAGGCTGAGAATCCCAGAACCAGCTAATATAATTGATCCAGCAAGGGGAATTTTGGGGTATACACTGTTGAAATCCCACCGGCATGCCACCCAACCCCATTAGCATCCTTCTGTATTGGTTCTTTCTCTCATGTGCACATATTCAAGAATCCACACTGGGTTTAAGGCCATCTGTGCAATTGGTGGGTAAGGGCTGCTTCATTTGATATTATCTCCCTGTGCGGAGAGAAAGAGCACAGGTGTCACGAGCATATCCTTTTTTTTTTTGCTGTAGATGCACAGATGCAGCCAGAAATACCATATGAGGTGGCCCCCACTAATTTCTTTCTCTGAGTTTCTGGTTGTGCAGTATAGGTTTGGAGGAGAGTGATCTAGACTACTGGAGGATGGAAAGAGAAAAATACAGGACTTCAACCTTCATGCTTACCTAGGCTTTGGAGAACCTTGGTGTGTGTTGTCTTTCTCTTGCCCTCTCCAGACTACGAAGACGAAGAGGAGTGGAGCTCTTGGTCACCCTGCAGTGTAACATGTGGCAGTGGCAACCAGAAGAGAACCAGGTCTTGTGGCTATGCATGCACTGCCACAGAGTCGAGAACCTGTGACCTGCACCGTTGCCCTGGTACGGAACGTTTCTTCTTCCACTCCTGCCCTGTTTTCTGGGCTGTATCTTCTCTGCAGCCTTCCCCAGCCTGGCGCCCTCCAGAACTCCTAGCATTCCTGACTATTGACCATGCTGGCTGGGGCTGATAGGAGTTGAAGTCCAGAACATCCAGAGCACACTGGGTTGGGGAAGGCTGCTTGAACAGTTCAAAGCTACCAGTTCAGTATCAGATTGTGTGCTGCTCCTCACTGAGCTGCTTTCTCAGCTGGAAAGTGGGAAACTTCTTGATTTTTGAGAAGATCCCTTTTCACACCTGCTGAGAATACTTGGATGAGATGCCCATAGGAGGGAAAATTAATCTTTGGCCAAAGGCTACCTCCATCCCTGCATCCCAGATGCTGAGAATACCCATTCGCTTCTCATGCCTCTTATTTGGCTATTACTTGGACAAATGGCAAACACTCTTGTAATTGCATAGCAGAAGCAAATGAAGAAGTTTTTGGAACGTGAGCACACTCCAGGAGAGAGCAGAGGACAGGAAGGCCTGGCATGCTATGGTCCATGGGGTCACAAAGAGTCGGACATGACTGAACGACTGAACAACAACATCCCTTTCCATGTGGAACAAGTTCAGTGTGGTGGTTGTGTTGATGGCTTTCAGTAAATCCACAGACCTTTTAATCCTGGTGATCATCTCCATTGTTTCTTTTCTCAGCAGCTTGATAGATTTGATATATCAAGACCATGAACTGAAAGTCACTTTGCAGGTCAAAAGCAAGTTTCTGGGTCCTCTGTGTGTGGAGTCAGATTGTGGTTTGGGTGATAGGGATAGGAAATATATACAGGGGTCTGACACTAAAGCACATTTTCTGTTTCCCTTGTTGTTCAGTCGTTCAGTCGTGTCCGACTCTTCGTGACCCCATGGACCATAGCACGCCAGGCCTTCCTGTCCTGCGCTCTCTCCCGGAGCGTGCTCAAGTTCATATTCATTGCATCCGTGATGCTATCTAGCCATCTCATCCTCTGCCGTCCCCTTCTCCTTTTGTCTTCAGTCTTTCCCAGCATCAGGGTCTTTTCCAGAGAGTTTTCTCTTCGCATTAGGTGACCAAAATATTTGAGCTTCAGCTTCAGCATCTGTCCTTCCAAGGAGCACTCAGGGTTGATTTCCTTTAGGATGGACTGATTTGACCTCCTTGCAGTCCAGGGGACTCGTAAGAGTCTTCTCCAGCACCACAGTTCGAAAGCATCACTTCTTCAGCGCTCAGCCTTCCTTATAGTCCAGCTCTCACAGCCATACATTACTACTGGGAAAACCATAGCTTTGATTAGACGGACCTTTGTCGGCAAGGTGATGTCTCTGCTTCTTACTATGCTGTCTAGGTTGGCCATAGCTTTCCTCCCAAGGAGCAAGCGTCTTGTAATTTCATGGCTACAGTCACCATCTGTGGTGATCTTGGAGCCCAAGAAAATAAAATCTGTCACAGCTTCCATTTCTTCCCCTTCTATATGCCAGGAAGTGATGGGGCCAGATGCCATTATCTTAGTTTTTTTAAATGTTGAGTTTCCAACCAGCTTTTGCACTCTCCTCTTTCACCCTCAACAAGAGGCTCTTTAGATCCTCTTCGCTTTCTGCCATTAGGGTGGTATCGTCTGCATATTGGACGTTGTTGATAATTCTCCCGGCAATCTTAATTCCAACCTGTGATTCATCCAACCCAGCGTTTCTCATGGTGTACTCTGCATATAAGTTAAATAAGCAGATGGAACATGTCATCTATTAGGATGTTCACCCTGATCCTTTTTGCTTCTGTGTTTTTTACAAGGAGCAAATGGCGAGTTGCCTCTTGCCACTGAAGAGACACCATTTGAAGCTGAGAATGCCACAGAGATCCTAAACGCAGGTCAGTAAAGTCCTCGTTCTTAGGTTAACAGGACTTGGCATTGCTATTAGGGATGGTGGAGAAATTTGTTCACTTCGCATTTTAATGCAAACCTACCTAATTCATACTTCCTGAACCAATGTAGTTATCCTTCAGTATTCTCACTGCTCTGACTTTTACAATGCATAAAAATGCATACAAAAATGCATGTATTTGGAGAAAGTGTGTACAAAAAGGCATATATTAGTAAAAGTAGCACTAAAATGCATTATATTAGGTAAATTGCTTGGAAAAATGCATGTATTAGGCAAAGTGTCTTACAAAAATGTGTATATTAGGAGAAATGCACAAAAATGTGTTTTTTTTAGTGGACTTCGTATTAAAAAATTTGCAAACTGATGCAGAAACAGGAAGGGAAAGTGAGAAATGGAGAGAAAGCACCACTGACAAATTCATCCAGGCCTAAGTGCTATACCATGGAATTACTTGGCACCCTACCAACAGGAATATGTATGCATTTTGTGATTGCACACTAACACAGAAAAATACGTCATTTGGTATTGACTGCAGAATTCAGAATAGTCTTGAAATAGTCTCTGCTTTCCCTTCCTTTGCTCCAGTTCTGTATTCGCACTGCCATCAGTATTTACCCATCACTATTTTGGACTACAATTCCCATCATGCTGGCTGGGTATGATGGGAGCAGTAGTCAAAGACATCTGGATAGCACTTGGTTGAGGAAGGCTGATTTAAAGAGTCTCTGGTTTGAGGGCTCTGAAAAAGGACTGCTCACTGCCTTAGAATTTTGCCAGTACTGGCCAAAACAAACTGCTAATGACTTATTGCAGGTTTGGTTGTGTCCCCATCTCTTTCCCCAGATGTGGACAGCTGTGAGAAATGGCTAAACTGCAAGAGTGAGTTCCTCAACAAATACCTAAGCAAAGTGTTATCAGACCTGCCCAGCTGCCCCTGTTCCTACCCCCTAGAAGCTGTTTATAGTGCTGTCAACCTGCGAGATGAGCAGCAAGGCAAGAACTTCCGCTGGCGGGATGCCAGCGGCCCCAAGGAGCGGCTGGACATCTACAAGCCCACTGCCCATTTCTGCCTACGTTCCATGCTCTCCCTGGACAGCACCACACTGGCTGCGCAGCACTGCTGCTACGATGAGAACACCAAGCTGATTACACGAGGCAAGGGGGCTGGAGCGCCCAACCTCATCAGCACTGAGTTTTCTCCCGAGTTGCACTACAAGGTGGACATGCTGCCGTGGATCCTCTGCAAGGGGGACTGGAGCAGGTACCATGCTGTACGACCTCCCAATAATGGGCAGCAGTGTGCTGACAACCCCCCCGAGGATGAGTACCTCTCTCAGCTACAGGAAGCCAGGGAGTATTAGCCAAAACTGAAAAGAGGCTGTAAAGAGCAGGACAGTTTCAGTCTCCCACATGACATACTAGAGAACATAACAGGATCTTTCCCTGCCCTCTGGCCCCATTTTTATGTCAACAAAGACCTCTGCTTTAGAATGGCTACAGAGTTGTCCTTTTGTCTTTCATCTCCTTGGTAACAAGGTAGGGAAGCTTAAGCACAAACTCTACAGTTGGTCTGGCCCTTTCTTCTCTATAGTGGCCGGCACTTTCTTTCTTGATTTCCTCATCATCCAGCAATTGCCACAGTCCAGTTGGCCCAAGTGAGTGCTCTCTTATGCTTATGATGGCCAACAAATCTTTTTGAGGGATTATGGGTACAGGACAAATCTGAGAAACTGGTGGGCACAGAAGAACAGTGTACTTAAAAAGTACACTTTTAAAGTCATTTCATACTGCACTCATGCTGTCTCACAAGGCAGACTGGGAGTTCTTATGCCATAGAACTCTATGGGGTGCTTGATTGGTTTTGCATAGTGTCTGAAGCGGTCTAAAGATGGATGACTTCTTAATACACCAATATTATATTTTTAGATCAAAGGGAAACTTTGTTAGATGTATCCAGAGTCTGAATGTAAGGCTCTGCAATCTTGATAAGGTCCCAGGGAAGAAAGAGATCTTCCCTGTGTGTTACATTCCACATAGTTTGGGGAAAACTGGAGGGCCAGGGTGCTGTGGTATTGGAATGCAAGTTCTGGGATGTATGTGAAAACACATCCACTAAAGTGGGGGATGAGTCCAACCTGCTTCCAAGGGTGAGGGGACAAACCAGATCGACTTTCAATCCAGAGGGTCAAGTAAAAAAACAACGACATGAGCATTGAGCAGGGGGTTGGACTTGATGGCCTTGTAGGCTCCTTCCAACCCTACTATTCTATGATTCTATGTTCTAATCCTTACTTTTCCTCTGCACTTCGGAGGCCTGGAAGAAAACACAGCAGGGTATCTGGGTTCTGCAAGAGCCCAGGCATCCTTGGAAAATGATAGTGCTGTGTAACATCAGTCAGTGATGTGGAAGAGCAAAGCCCAGGTGCTCCAGCCAAGCCTTTTCACTCTCCTACACCAGCCTTCCTTAACCTGGGCTATTGAACTGCAACCCCCATCATTCCCTACCAGCTAGGAGTGATGGGAATCATAGTATAGTAGGGTTGGAAGGGGCCTACAAGGCCATCGAGTCCAGCCCCCTGCTTAATGCAGGAATCCAAGTCAGAGCATCGACTGAGTTGCAGTCCATCATGCTGCCTGGGCACCCGGTTGGAGAAGGCTGCCCTACACCATCCAAAATTATTTTTCTCCTCACTAACAAAGCTCTTGGGAAGACAGACAAGAAGGATGTACCCAAGAGACCAAAATCTCCTTGCCGGCGCAATTTTGCGGACTCCCTTAGCTGGGCAAGTGGTTCTTGGCAAAGTCTGTCTAGAACCTCACTCTGGGTTTAGGACCCCAAATATGGATGGCATGGGGAGAAAAACCCACATGTGGATTATTGCAAAGGTATTTGGGTTCTTGTGAGGGAAAGATCTGAATCTCCAAATGTCATTTTTTTGGTTTTGGAATTTCATCTTCAGGATTGGAATTCTTTGGTCCAGTTCTTTTATCATGGGCAGTATGACAGTTGCCTCTTGGTACATTGGATGAGATGTGGATGAATGATTAACATGAGAGCTGTTGGTGCTTTGGAGCTTTAATTAAAAGAAGGTCCAAAATTCTCTTATAAATAATTTATGCAAGCCTTTTCACTCTCCTATGCCAGCCTTCCTTAACCTGGTCTATTGAACTGCAACCCCCATCATTCCCTACCAGCTACCAACCTTTCATATTTGTTTTGCCTAATTATTCTGTGTTTGCTGGTTATGGGGAAGAGCAAAGCACTGTCAGACAATGAATCCCTATTGTGTGACCACTGAAAATTCTATTTTTCCTCTCCCCTCCCCCCTAAATTATGAGATTTCACCAGGCATTGGCTGGAAAGGCCTAAAAACATAAAGATCTAAAATTTCAGGATGCTAAATACTGTTCCAAACCAAAAATAAAGTGGCTGCACCAGTGTATTTTTCTCAAAATGCATTGGGAACTCTTAATCAAAGGACATTCTTAGCTTCTTCTAAAATGTTCAAATGGCTGCTTAAGACTATTTTGCTTGTGACTTGCCCAAGTCCCTCTCTCTGTTTTGGCATTAATAGCTATTTTTTAATCCCCTTTGTCATTGTTGCTAAACACTGCCCAGCAGCCATTTTCACACTTGTGTGCAGTCACCAAACCCAACAGGCCCTTTATTTCTCTCTGGCAGCCAGAAACTCCATTAGAAGCCTCTGCAACATGAGGACTAGGCACTTAACATTAAAGCTCTCAGGATTCTGTACCATAGTTTTCTTTCTGCAATTTTGGTCATGCAGATTTCTAGGACGACTCAGATCTTTCTCCTCGGAGTTCACTGACTTCAACAAAAGGCTACCATCTTTGGAGGATAACACAGGATCCAGAACCATGAGCCTTCACAGAAGTGAGGGTGGGTGGGTGGGTTAATGTGTTTTACCTCCCACGTCTGTCTGCCAGTTCCATCAGTGATTACCTGAGTGGAAGGGCAACAGTTGCCAGGTACTCATTAAACCTGCTTTTATCTTATGGCTAAAAATTTCCACATAGGACCATTTTTATGTCCTGCGTAGACCTTGTGATGTCCTTTGATGTTTTCTCTTTTGTGATCTCTCCCCACCTCCCTCTCTCTATGTGGTAATTGGCCTTACAGACATTCCAACATGTTTCTGCTATGTGTCACACCGCATCTTAGCAGATTTTGGGGACATCACAAGCCAACCCTTTTTTCTTTTCACTATTTTTTTAATTGCAGCAAGCTGAATATCTCCTTTAAAAAAAAAAAAAAAAAAGCTGTCTTTTCTTTTAAAACTCCTGTTTCTGGGCTGGTACTAAGGCAAAAGTCCACAGGCTGCTGGATTGGGATGGTTCTATTCTGACATCTAGTGGCCAAATAGGGAACAGGTAGGTAGGTCAGGCTCTCTAGGTGAAAAATTGAACCTGGGACCCTGAAAATATACAGGTGACAGGGAGACGTTTCCTATTAGCTCTTAAATATTCTTCTGCTTCAGTCTCCAAACAGAATCTTAAACCATTGCATTTTGCTGCACTTGTTGGATCAGAGTACATAATTCTTTAAAACACAGCATTTTCTGGAGCTTGAGATACAAGACAAGAAATTCATTAACGTGAGAATGAGACCTTATACAGTAGGCTAAGCTCAAAGTCTCTCAGTTCCTAGTATATGGTAAGGAGAGAATTGCTGGCCCCAAATTCAGCAGTTGATGGGAAAATTCAGACAGAATATCACAAGGTAGTTGCATTTTCTCTGCCTTGAGTTGTTCTCCTCTTGGCACCGACATTATGTTTGTAAGATCAGAGTCAGCTTCAGTAAGCTGACATGTGGACAAGGCATCATTAGAATCTGAACGGAAAAAGAAAGGGACTGAGGAAATCCGTACATGGTGATAACAGAAAACAGAGCCTGGCAAGTATTTACACATAGCACCCGAAATGCTGTTGTACTGGAGGTGGTGATGGTGTATCTAAGCATCTGCTTGGCAGTGATAGATTTTTACATCCAGCTGTGAGAGTTGTCTTGCAACCCTCCTTGTGAATGCTGTCTTTTGTTGTTGTCCTGTTTGTGGCCAACCCCTGCAGACTGATACCACCTGTTGCTATCGCTATCTGGTCCTTTTCTGGTGGCATCCCCTCTTGGACCCGGCGGTTGTGTTTGAGAGGGTTATCCTAATAAAGCCAGCAACTGTGCTGGCAGAGGAGACACAAGTTTGCCAAGAAGAAGCAGAATGAAATAAGTTACATTTCACCACAGCTGGGCTGCAATTGCAGACAGGCGGGTTTCAGGCCGAGGGCAGTATCTAATGCTACCTGTCAGCTAGTGCGACCTACTGCTACCGCCATGATAATCTCATGGTTCCTGAAGCAATCAAAAAGGAGTGGAAACACTTGTTTCCAGAATGTGGCAGGAGTGGAAACACTTGTTTCCAGAAGGGAGCTCCACTAACCATTCCCACTGCAGAAATTTGCATTTCCAGTAATTTCCGGGGTTGCTTTAGGAAATGCTAGTTCCTGTTGCGCTAGCAGTTGGTCCTGCAGGCACAACAGAATGAACGGAGGTGCAGTTGCGGTATTGGATACTGCCTGAGTGTTGGATGTTGCTGAGCCAAGGTGAAGGCCATGGCGCGCCACATCCTGATCATTACCCACATTGCCAGAGTCTGGCTGTGGCAAAGCTTCTGCCACTCCCTCCCAAAAGACTGCGCTTATCTGTCAAGGCCCTGCTTGTGGCTGTCTGATACGTGTATTCATATATATTTGCATATATGGTTGAGTGTTTAAAACATATTTTAGAGTTCACAGGTCAAACATAATGGCGTGTATTGACCCATCCTTTGGGATGGATTATGTGCTACTTTTTTAAAGCAGCCACTACCACAGGGCCATGTGAATGCTAGGTTGTACACTATTGCATTCAGAAGCCGAGTTCCTTCTTCATGGTCTTTCTGCAGTCTCAGATCCAGGTCTGCAACTGTGTGGAGCCAGCTTAGGAACACAGTCTGGAGCTAGCGGTGACTGGCCAGGAATGAGATCTTGGGGTTGTGGTGGACAGCTCAATGAAGATGTCAACCCAGTGTGCGGCCACTGCAAAAAAAGGCAAACGCCATGGTAGGTATAATTAGAAAAGGGATTGAGAATAAAACTGCCAACATCATACTGCCCCTGTACAAATCGGTGGTATGACTACACGTGGAATACTGTGTCCAGTTCTGGTCACACCTAAAAAAAGATATTGTAGAGCTGGAAAAAGTAAAGAAAAGGACATCTAAAATGATCAAGGGGCTGGAGCATCTCCCCTATGAGAGAAGATTACAACAGCTGGGATTGTTTAGCTTGGAAAAAAGGAGGGTAAGGGGAGACATGATAGAGGTCTACAAAATGATGCATGGTGTGGAGAATGTGAATGGGGAGACATTTTTCTCCCTCTCTCAAAATATTAGGACCCGGGATCATCCTATGAAGCTGATCAGTGGGAGATTTAGGACAGATAAGAGGAAGTACTGCTCCACACGGCACATAGTTCAACTATGGAGCATGGCTCCATCATTCCCAGCATGGCTTTCCTTACGTTCTTATATTCTTTAACCCAGGAACTGGTGCTCACCCATTCCTCCTTTCCTCCCCAACCCCCCAAAAAGACAGCTCCCATGTATATATGCACATACCCTTAGAGCGCTTTCCCATGCCATTCTCTCCTAAACACTGCATTAGCAGCAACTATTAGGACATTCTTTGTGGTGGATCCCTCTTCCACCGCATTGGCCTTCTTTCCCCTTTTGCTTTAGAAGTGTTCTTGGGGGTGGGGGGGGGGTGTCAGAACTGTCCCTGTTTTTATTTTATTTTTTCCTGGGAAGATTCTTACCCCTGATCCTAAACACATCACATGGAAGTAAGTCCCATTCATTTCAGAAAAAATTCATTTCATCTAACAGCTGCAGTCAGACACAGCACCTTGTTGAGAGTAGAACCTGCTGGCATGTAAGGCAAAGAATCAGAGGCATGCAGTATGCTGGCCTTCGCCAACCTGGTGCTCTCCAGATATGTTGGACTACAACTCCCACCATCCTTCTCTGGCATGGCATATGCTCACTGAGGATGATGGCTGATGTAGTCCAACATACCTGGAGGGTGCCAGGGTGGGGAAGGCTGCTCTGCACTGACAATGGGGAAAGCTTCAACCATCTGCCATGGCCGGGGGGAGGCATAGCTGCCGATCAGAGCTTGAGTCTCTCCACTTCTAGCATATCAAATGCTACTGCTTTCACAAGCACCTTACACTCCCAGAAAGCTTTGCAGTCTCATATGGGTGAGTAAACAGTAAGGAACAAGGATTTATTTTTATACCATGTAACTAAGATTTTGTCCAGCAATTTCTATTTAAGATATATATGTAGTGTTGTATATTGTCCCTGCCACAAAGTTTTATTGCTATATCGGTACACTGTTGTATTAAGAAAAAATGTGTGTGTGGGGGGGGGGGGTCTACAAACGGCATTGATAAGATCTCTTTTAGCTGAAAGCACTTTATTTCAAAATATGTGTGTTTGTGACCAATATGATTCAGTTCTAATATTGCTGGGTGGTTGAGTTTGTTCTGAAAGGGACAGCACAGTGCCAAATGCTGTGTATTTTAGGGATCTGTCATTAACTTGGGCAATAAGGACCCAGCGTACTTTGCCACCTTCTGTGCAGTTCGCGTTTTGATTCTGATGAGTGAACCTCAGAGCAAAAGGCATCCAGGTGCGTCCTTCCTGGAGAAAAGGCTTCTGGAGAGGAAACAGAACAGCCTTCCCCAACCTGGGGCCCTCTTGATGCATTTGACTGCCATGCTGGGAATTATGGGAGTTGTAGTCCAATACATCTGGAGGGCACCAGGTTGGGGAAGGCTGCCTCAGAAAAATCTTCAGTCCTAGTTCAGTGAGAAATCAGTCCTTCCTGAGGCATTTTGACATTCCTCAGAAAAAAGGCCTTTGGGGAACTTTTTCTTGCTTTCCAAAGAAGAGTGAATGTTTCGATTTTGCTCTTCTACGGCACGGTGGGGGGTCCTGTGCCCCCCACTGATGTTTTGGACTACAACCCTCGTCATCCTTGGCCATGCTGGCTGAGGCTGATGGGGATTGTAGTCTAGCAACTTCTGGAGCGCTGCATGGTCCCCACCCCAGTTCTGTGGGATGAAGGCTTGGGCCAGGTTCCTCTTTGTTGCTGGTTCGCACATCCCAAGTGCTCCACTGTTTTCAGTATTGCCCTTGTACAGTATTTATTGTTTGTAATGGTTATGATAGCTTAAGGAATGGAGATGCTAGTGGTGATGAATGAGACATATCCTTCTTGAAGGATATGTGTGTGAAGTGCCAAAAGGGAAGCAAGATTACAGATTATTCTCTTATGAATAAAATCTATTATTGACACAATACAAGACCATGCCTCAGTTATTCAGGACTGGAAAGTGAAGAACCATTTTGTGTTCAGTTTGGTGACCAACCAGTCCAGGTCTTACAAGGTCTACTGAACCAGCACTCTAAACTCTGGGTCAGCCTTGCCCAACCAGGTGATCTCCAGATGTGTTGGATTACAACTCCCATTGGCCATGCTGGCCTGGGGCTTTGTAACCAAACACATCTGGGAGGGGGGCACCAGCTTGCAGATGGCTGTGGTTGGTCTGAGTCCACAACTGCACATACATTTCCCAAGCAGCAATCCTTCTCCAGAAATCGCCTTCAAAAGCTAATTTGATGGATGATGCTCCTCGGGAGGAAGGAAAGATTGCCCATCAGTCAACACAAAGAGAATGGCGGATAACATTGGCAGGAGGGCAAGGGTTAATAACCATGTTTTAACTGCATTTTGCATGTGCATATCACTGCCACAAGTGGGGTGGACACATTCACTTTTAAAGAGCTTTAAACATAATAAATAACAGTTAATATTTGTATAGTGATTTCATCAATTCAGATCCTTACCATGCATCAGCCTCTCCCAACTTGGTGCCCTCCTGATATGTTGGACTGCCATGGTGGCTGGGAATGATGGGAGTTGCAGTCCAACACATCTGGAGGGCACCAGGTTGGGAAAGACTGCATTACCTGCTGGTTGCCTATGGAGACTGAGACACCACCAAGTGAGTTCACTGTGGAGGTGAGATCTGAATGGGGGATTTCCTGATTTATAGCTCAGTCTCTTATCCACTCCACTACACCAGTGTGCCCGGAAGTTCTCCTATGACATTCTTCCCTCATTCTCTTGGTAACTTGCTGGTTAGTGTATTATCTGCTTTTCTAACACTTGGTTCCACTTCCACCTGAACAGGAGCAGCTTGACTTACTAAAGAAAGAGTTTATCTCCAATACCTTCTGCAGTCTTCACAATACCAAATCTATCACCACATGAACTCAATGCATAGCCAGATTCATCCTAACTGGGTGGGAGAAGTGATTCTGGTAGTTTTTATGTTCTGCACATGGATTGATTCAAGTAACTAACTTGGATTTGGATGATGTTGGAGGCACGACAAGGTAGACCATGGGTATGACCAAAATCCAATTATTCTTTGTTACTCAGAACGTTGGAGAAATCCGCAATGGAATGAAACAAGTTCAGATTTCTATGAATCCGGCCTGCAGATTTCACAGCAGACCGGCTTTTCTCGAGTCACATGGATTCTGCAAAACTGCAGGCTGGTTTTTTTTAACTTTCCAGAATTTCATGCAAATTTACTCATATAAAAGTAATTTTTTTAAAAAACACTGGCCAAAAATTTGCATTTCACCCATAGGCTAAAGCATGACACTGCACATTTGGGGGGGGGGATTTGCACATTTTCACAAGTGCAAATTTGCACAAATTCAGGTAATTGGAAAAAATCCGATTCCACCAACAAGCGGACATCAGAATGAAAGGCACCTGCCAATCTGTGAAATGCAAATGGGAGAATGTGGAACATCAATTTCTTCTTGAGTGAAGCTGGAGCCTCCTACGTATGGCATTGTTGGCTGTTATTTTCTTACCAGCAGCTTTTGTACACACCGTGCAAATAAAAGGAATGGAGTAGCATTGTGTTGCATGGTTTTCCTGTTACCAGAATCAAATGTCCAATTCTCATCCCTTGGCAAATATGCTCTTGCATGTTGCAGGCAGGCAGTTCCTACCTCTCAGCCAGTCTCCACTGCTTGGCTCCAAATTACCCAGTGTGCAAGCAGCTGCCCCCGTCACCTGTCATTCCAGCAGGCTGTGCTGAGGGAGATGAGAGGGGGAAGCAGGGCCATTCCTCAAGCTCTGCTGAAAGAGTTAATATTTTTCTCCTCTTCCCTCTGTGGTACTTTTTCCTTGCGTGTCTTTTGAGATTGTCAACCTACAGGCTGGGACTGTCTTCTTTTATGGAGCCTTTTTGGCTGAGAAGGAGAAAAATACTAATCATAGAATCATAGAATAGTAGGGTTGGAAGGGGTCTACAAGGCCATCGAGTCCAACCCCCTGCTCATTGCAGAAATCCAAGTCAGTCCATCCCTGACAAATGGCTGTCCAGCCTCGTCTTGAAGGCCTCCAGTGTGGGAGAGCCCACCACCTCCCCAGGTAATTGGTTCCATTGTCGTATTGCTCTTACAGTCAGGAAGTTTTTCCTGATGTTCAGCCGGAATCTGGCTTCCTGTCACTTGAGCCCATTATTCCGTGTCCTGCACTCTGGGATGATCAAGAAGAGATCCTGGCCTTCTTCTTTGTGACAACCTTTCAAGTACTTGAAGAGTGCTATCATATCTCCCCTCAGTCTTCTTAAGGCTAAACATGCCCAGTTCTTTCAGTCTCTCTTCATAGGGCTTTGTTTCCAGTAATGCCCCCCTGCAGCAATCATCATCTTCGTCATCATCATCATACTCTGGTGAAGCATATCCATAATTTGTGCTAAAGAAATGCAAACTTGCTTCTGTGGGGCTCGTCACTCAGTGGCAGAGGGCATGCTTTGCCCACTGCAAAGCAAAGTCCCAGGTTCAGTCACTGGCACCCCCAGCTAAAAGGGTATTTCATGGCTAGGTTGGAAGTGCCTTTGCCCAGAGACATTGCTTGCAAGACTACTGCCAGTCAAAGTATATAACACTGGGCTAGATGACCTATGGTTTGACTTGGGGTAAAGCTGCTTCATATATGTTAGTGGGCTGGAGAGCCAGTTTCTGTCCTACGTGAGCAGAAGGCATATCGTACAAGCGCAGCCACCTCCTTTCCCCGTTGTACATAGCATTCCGCTAACACTAGGGGTTGGATTCCACCTTGCATGAGCTGACCTCTGCTGGTGCCATGGTATTTCCATCCTCTCCTCCCCCTGCAGCCCTAGCCTGTGCTCCAAATCTGCTCTGCAGGGTCCCCCAAATCTCTGGAGCAGATCTGGGGTGTGGGGAGGGGCTTTAGGGAGGAACAGTAATGCGTTCTGCTAGTGGCTTCCATTCCATTGGCAGATGACCAGCTTTGGATCCAATCCAGTGAGTCTGGCTCTTGTACAATGTATTTGTGCTCTTATGTCAAGGCCAGATTTCAATCTGTGCATGTTCTATCGCTACTTGTGCAATGTTTTTGCAGAACGGTGCTGCTATAACTCTTCCACAAAGACAAATGTATACATGCTGTCGAATGCCTTTTTTTTTTTGTTTGCAAATCACACTGAAAGCTTGGAAATGTACAGACTTTGACCACAGATGGTGCCTGAGCTCATGTTCAGTCTGGAAGGTGTGAACTAGGTAAACCTGATAAAAAATGAACTGAAGTGAATTTCTCATACCTTCCTACTTCTGACCCTACAGCAGATTCTTTTACCATAAGCTTAAAATGTTTCCCACCACCTCGTTTAAGAAAAATATGAGACTCTCACTTCTATCTTTACAGAACATTTGATGTCCATAATACATACAGCCCCTGCCGCCTGCACACTGTGTGAACGATCATATCTTGAGCAGTAGCAATAATGTGTGTGCTAAGTACATTGCCAACTCCTTCCCCCATACTGAAGCTAGAGACAGCGATATCCATGTTAAGAGAGTTTAAGAAGGGGGCACCCATTTGTTCTGCTATAGGACTCCAGAGACCTTCCAGCTGGCCTCTTGCTGCAGGGGGGCATTACGTTTGTCTTCAGACAGGTTACTCACACAGCTGGACTACAGGCTGAGGATGGACAAGGACTTGAAGAAAAGCCTAGTCCACACAGCTCAGCTCCATGGATCCCCTTCAGCTAAGAATGCAAAGCACTCTCCTGTGGGACCAAGAGATGGGTGTGAGCCAGCAGCTAAATGGAGCCAGCATCAGATTTCAAAGTTCGCTCTAAAGCCACAAAGAAAGATCCAGCTGCTTGGGAGTGGGTGTGTATTTAAGCAACAGGGTGCTACTGAAGAGTTTGATGACAAGCCCAGAAAGAAACCAAAACCCTCTGTCCACAAAGCACGCACATCTCAAACAGCTGCCCTTGGCAGGGATGGTGCAAGAGCATACAGTTGATTTACATGATCCAGCTGAAATAGGCAGCAAAGGGAACTTTTACATGCCATTCATTTCCTGCTGCTTAGCTGTGGAAGGCTTCAAAGCTGTACAGCATCCCCTCTCTTGCTAATTCAGTTCCTATAGCAGTATGCCTCATTTTAGTTTTATGCACAAAAGGAAAAACAACAACAGTTCTTCATGTGACAAATGGGGAAACCATCAGGAAAAAATTCCTGACTATTAGAGCAATACGACAATGGAACCAATGACCTAGGGAGGTGGTGGGCTCTCCCACACTGGAGGCATTCAAGACAAGGCTGGACAGCCATCTGTCAGGGATGCTCTGCTTGGATTCCTGCATTGAGCAGGGGGTTGGACTCGATGGCCTTGTAGGCCCCTTCCAGCCCTACCATTCTGATTCTACTAGCTAACAATACAAATGACAAGTTACCTAGAAGTCAATGCAGCAATGAGCAAAGGCAGTGCTGCCACTATCACTTGTGCCACTGTTGTGCTAGGAACCAGGTGGCAGCACAGTTCTTGCGTACACTCATTATTCCAGTTCATCATGCCCAAGAAGAGGAAGGCCACCAACCTGGAATCAGGGCAAAGAGGAGGGGCCGTGGAAGTGTGCGCTTGAGAGACTGTGCTTTTGGCAAGCAGTGCTGTTGGCTGTTTGTGGAAGACAAAATCCTATTGTTCCATGTAATCTAGATTTCCCAGTGGTTACCACCCTTCAAGGTATGCACCAATTACCTTTGGTTTAGCTACTTGACCCCAGGCCTGGGACAAAAATGAATGCTCTGATCACAGTAATCTATCTTCTGCACCCTGAAGAAAGCCTAGATAAGGGGTCAGCAATGCAGCACCCACAGGTTCCACAACACCCGTGCAGCACCTCCACACAGCTCTTCATTCCCTGCCCCCTTCAAAAAAACCATTTTTAATTTAAAAAAAATGAACAACAGTAGTGCACCAGGTTCTCTTTCCTGTTCCTGAACCTGCTACTGATCAGCAGGCTTGAAAAAGCAAGGCAAGGGGTGGGGGGGAGGCTGGTACAGGGGAGAGAAAGAGTGAGCCTAGAGGCTAGGAAGGGAAAGAACAGAATGGATGGGGAAGGAAGAGGAATAGCAAAGAAAAGGGTTGTGGGGACAGCGCAAAGGGGAAAGGTCTGTGTGTACAGAAGATAGGCCAGGAAGCCAGTCTTTTCATTTGCCCCTCCCTCCCAGCCCCTAGCCACATTACTTTTGCCCTTCCTGCCACACGACTTGACTAGCCAGGCCCCATGGCAGCCATGATGTGACTAGCAACATCCTCCATGTGAATCATTTTGTGGTGATATCCTCAGCAGTTGCTCAAATTCCCAAATGTGCTCACGGGTCCAAAAAGGTTGGGGATCCCAGGCTTACATCATTTCTATTGAAAAATGTGCTTCAGAATTCTGGGTTTAAACGCATTCCATTCTATGGCTTTAAACACAGGATTGTGAATAGGAACCTCCTGCAGCAGCTGTGTAATTTTAGTGAGCAATTGTATTTAGAATCCTAGAATAGTAGGGTTACAAGGGGCCTATGAGACCATCGAGTCCTACCCCCAGCTCAATGCAGGAATCCAAGTCAGACCATCCCTGACAAGTGGCTGCCCAGCTTCATCTTGAATGCCTCCAGTGTGGGAGAGCCCACTACCTCCCTAGGTCATTGGTTCCATTGTCATATTTTTCCTGATGTTCAGCCGGAATCTGGCTTCCTGTAACTTGAGCCCATTATTCCGTGTCCTGCATTCTGGGATGATTGAGAAGAGATCCTGGCCTTCCTCTCTGTGACAACCTTTCAAGTACTTGAAGAGTGCTATCCTATCTCTTCTCAAGGCTAAACATGCCCAGTTCTTTCAGTTGCTCCTCATAGGGCTTTGTTTCCAGTCCCGTGATCATCTTCACTACCCTCCTGTGAATCCTCTCCAGTTGTCTGTATCCTTCTTAAGGTGTGGCGCCCAGAACAGGACACAGTACTCCAGATGAGGCTTAACTCTAGTGCTGAGTAGAGGGGAACTAGTACTTCCCGGGATTTGGAAGCTATGCTTCTAGAACAATTCCAAGATCCTTCTTGCTTGTACTGTTGTTGAGCCAAGTATCCCCCATCTTGTAACTGTACTTTTGGTTTCTTTTTCTTAAGTGGTGAACTTGGCATTTATCCCTATTAAATGTCATTCTGTTGTTTTCTGCCCAGCGCTCCAGTCTATCCAGATCACTTTGAATTTTGTTTCTGTCTTCCAGGGTATTAGCTATCCCACCCAATTTTGTGTCATCTGCAGATTTGATCAGCATTCCCTGCACCTCCTCCTCCAAGTCATGAATAAAAATGTTGAAGAGCACTGGACCCAGGACTGAGCCCTGCAGTACCCCGCTCGTTACCTCTCCTCAGTTTGAGAAGATCCCATTGATAAGCACTCTTTGAATCCGATTCTGTAGCCAACTGTGAATCCACCGGATCGTTGTTTAATCTATCCCACTTTGAGCTCGTTTGCTCATCAGGATATCATGGGGCACTTTGTCGAAAGCTTTGCTGAAGTCGAGGTATATCATGTCCACAGCATTCCCACAGCCCACAAGGGAGGTTACCTGATCAAAAAATGAGATCAGATTCGTCTGACAGGTTATGTTCTTGACAAATCCATGTTGGCTTCGAGTAATCACTGCATTGTTTTCAAGGCAATTACGGATGGATCGCTTTAGAATCCACTCCAGAATTTTCCCAGGGATTGATGTCAGACTGACTGGTCCGTAGTTCCCAGGTTTCTCCTTTTTGCCCTGTTTGAAGATAGGGACAATATTAGCCCTCCTCCAGTCATCGGGCACTTCACCCGTCCTCCATGCTATCTCAAAGATAATAGACAGTGGTTCTGAGAGTTCTTCTGCTAGTTCCTTTATTACTCTGCTCCTTCAGCCTGTACTTTGCCTTTGCCAGGGGGGTCATAGACCCTCTTTCAGGAGAAGGCTGAGCCAAAGTAGGAATTGAGCACTTCTGCCTTTTCTTTGTCATCTGTTATCATTTTGCCATCCTTATTTAATAGTTGAACCACCATTTCTTTCCTCTGTCTTCAGTTGCCTTCCACATTTTTTTTTTCCTTCTTGGAATTTTTTGTAATTGTGCCTTTAGAATTTCCTTTTAAAAAAAAACTCCCATCTTGGACTCCTTTTCTCATTAGTCGCTTGCCATGGGACCTTACTTAGCATTGTTCTGAGTTTTTTAAAATTGGCTTTCCTAAAATCCAGGGCACACATTTGGCTACACTTGGCTTTTGCCTCCTTTAGAACCAAGAACTCAAGTATAACATGGTCGCTTTCCCCCAGAGTTCCTGGAACTGCTATTTCATCCACTAAATCATCTCTGTTGGTTAGGATCAAGTCAAGGATAGCCGATCCTCTAGTTCCTTCCTCTACTTTCTGTAGGAGGAAGTTATCAGCAACACAAGTCAGGAATTTCTTGGAGGGACCATGTTTTGCAGAATTTGTCTCCCAACAAATATCAGGGAAATGGAAGTCCCCCATTACTACTACCTCATGCTTCCTTGAAACATTGGTTATTTGCTTTTCAAAAATTTCATCCTCATCTTCTCCTTGATTGGGTGACCAGTAGTAGACTCCGACCACCATGTTCCTTTTATTCTTTGCTCCACTTATTTTAACCCAGATGCTCTTGATGGGGCTACCAAGCTCATCCTCCTGTATTTCTGTGCAGAGATACGTATCTTTAACATATAGTGCAACTCCACCTCCCTTTCTGTTCCTTCTGTTCTTTTCAAACAAGTTATATCCTTCAATTGCTGTATTCCAGTCATGGGAGTCATCCCACCAAGTTTCAGTTACACCTATCAAGTCATAATTTCCCTCCCATATTAAGAGTTCAAGTTTGTTCTGTTTGTTTCCCATACTCTGGGCATTAGTATATAGACATCGAAGACCACGTGCTTTATAGTCTGGCTTTCTTCCTACATGTTTTTGAAGACTATTATTGGGCACTATTAGAGCTGTTCTCTCTGTTGTGGTGCATGTGCCTACGTCCATTGTTACCCCCAACTTTACATCTCCCTTCCCCATAGGATTGAGTTTAAAGCCCTCCTGATGATGATGTTCATGCTGCGGCCAAACACATTCTTCCCAGCCCTTGTGAGGTGCAACCCATCCCTTGCCAACAGCAATCTGTCATACTGTTCACATGCATAGGATTAACAGCTGGTGATTGTCTTCAGTTGGCAGAACCAGGAATGACATACTGAGATGGCCACTGCAAATCAGTTTCCCAGCCATTTATCTTAAGCTCTTTTTACTCGACCAATTTGTTCTGCCAGAACATAAACACATAGCAATAAGCATAACTAGACCTGCTGCAGCTGCTTTTGAAATCAAGAGGGAATTAAATGTACCTTGTTACAAACCCAAATTCCAAGCATGTTGGGCAGTACTGCCATCTTGTGGACAACTCATTTCCAATACCGAATTTCAAGAAGTACAGAGAATGCAATATTTTAGAGTAACAAGATTTGCTGCATGAGATTACATAAGCAACAATTTACTTCTAGATGACACATCCTTCCCTACCAGAGTTTGTCAGTGTACATTTTCTCCTTAAATTCAGTGTCAGATGTGCTCCATATGTAGTAAGGGAAACAAATTAAAGCTACGGCGGTTTTGTCAAGATTAAATATAGACATTTTGGGTGTCAGTGAACTGAAATGGACTGGAATGGGCCACTTCACATCAAATGACCACCAGATCTACTACTGTGGACAAGAAGACCACAGAAGAAATGGAGTAGTCTTCATAATTCATAATAAAGTGGCTAAAGCAGTGCTTGGATACGATCCAAAAAATGACAGAATTATCTCAATTCAAATTCAGGGTAAGCCATTTAACATCACAGTGATCCAAATATACGCCCCAACCACAGGTGCTGAAGAAGCAGAAGTAGATCAGTTCTATGAGGATCTGCAGCACCTACTGGATAGTACACCAAAAAAAGATGTTATTTTCATTACAGGAGACTGGAATGCTAAGGTGGGTAGTCAAATGACACCTGGAATTACAGGCAAGCATGGTCTGGGAGAACAAAATGAAGCAGGACATAGGCTGATAGAATTTTGCCAAGACAACTCACTGTGCATAACACTCTCTTCCAACAACCTAAGAGACGACTTCATACATGGACTTCACCAGACGGTCGACACCGAAATCAGATTGACTACATCCTTTGTAGCCAAAGGTGGCGGACGTCTATGCAGTTGGTAAAAACAAGACCTGGAGCTGATTGTACTTCAGATCACGAACTTCTTATTGCACAATTTAGAATCAGACTAAAGAGAATAGGGAAGACCCACAGATCAGTTAGATACGAGCTCACTAATATTCCTCATGAATATGCAGTGGAGGTGAAGAATAGATTTAAGGGACTAGATTTAGTAGATAGGGTCCCGGAAGAACTATGGACAGAAGTTCGCAACATTGTTCAGGAGGCGGCAACAAAAAAAGTCCCAAAGAAAAAGAAAACCAAGAAGGCAAGCTGTCTGTCTGCTGAGACGCTGGAAGCAGCCCAAGAAAGAAGGAAAGCAAAAGGCAACAGTGATAGGGGGAGATGTGCCCAAATAAATGCAAAATTCCAGAGGTTAGCCAGAAGAGATAAGGAATAATTTTTAAACAAGCAATGCGCGGAAGCAGAAGAAGAGAATAGAACAGGAAGGACAAGAGACCTCTTCCAGAAAATTAGAAACATCGGAGGTAAATTCCAGGCAAAAATGGGTATGATCAAAAACAAAGATGGCAAGGACCTAACAGAAGCAGAAGAGAGCAAGAAAAGGTGGCAAGAATATACGGAAGGTCTGTATAGGAAGGATAAGAATATCGGGGATAGATCTGACAGTGTGGTCAGTGAGCTAGAGCCAGACATCCTGAAGAGTGAGGTTGAATGGGCCTTAAGAAGCATGGCTAATAACAAGGCAGCAGGAGATGACAGTATCCCAGCTGAACTGTTTAAAATCTTGCAAGATGATGCTGTCAAGGTGATGCATGCCATATGCCAGCAAATTTGGAAAACACAAGAATGGCCAACAGATTGGAAAAGATCAACTTATATCCCCATACCAAAAAAGGGAAGCACCAAAGAATGTTCAAACTATCGAACAGTGGCACTTATTTCGCATGCCAGTAAGGTAATGCTCAAGATCTTGCAAGGTAGACTCCAGCAATTCATGGAACGAGAATTGCCAGATGTACAAACTGGGTTTCGAAAAGGCTGAGGAACTAGAGACCAAATTGCCAATATCGACTGGATAATGGAGAAAGCCAGGGAGTTTCAGAAAAACATCTATTTCTGTTTTATTGACTATTCTAAAGCCTTTGACTGTGTGGATCATAACAAATTGTGGCAAGTTCTTGATGGTATGGGGATACCAAGTCATCTTGTCTGCCTCCTGAGGAATCTGTATAACGACCAAGTAGCAACGGTAAGAACAGACCACGGAACAACGGACTGGTTTAAGATTGGGAAAGGAGTACAGCAGGGTTGTATACTCTCACTCTACCTATTCAACCTGTACGCAGAACACATCATGTGACGTGCTGGGCTTGATGAAGCAAAGGCTGGAGTTAAAATCGCTGGAAGAAACATTAGCAATCTCAGATATGCAGATGATACCACTTTGATGGCTGAAAGCGAGGAGGAGCTGAGGAACCTTATGAAGGTGAAAGAAGAAAGTGCAAAAGCTGGGTTGCAGTTAAACCTCAAAAAAACCGAGATTATGGCAACCAGCTTGATTGATAACTGGCAGAGGGAGAAAACGTGGAGGCAGTGACAGACTTTGTCTTTCTAGGCGCAAAGATTGCTGCAGTCGCTGACTGCAGCCAGGAAATCAGAAGACATTTACTTCTTGGGAGGACAGCAATGACAAATCTTGATAAAATAGTGAAGAGCAGTGACATCACACTGACAACAAAGGTCTGCATAGTTAAAGCAATGGTCTTCCCCATAGTAACCTATGGCTGCGAGAGCTGGACCATAAGGAAGGCTGAGCGAAGGAAGATAGATGCTTTTGAACTGTGGTGCTGGAGGAAAATCCTGAGAGTACCTTGGACTGCAAGAAAATTAAACCAGTCCATACTCCAGAAAATCAAGCCAGACTGCTCACTTGAAGGAATGATCTTAAAGGCAAAACTGAAGTACTTTGGCCACATAATGAGAAGACAGGATACCCTGGAGAAGATGCTGATGCTAGGGAAAGTGAAAGGCAAAAGGAAGAGGGGCCGACCAAGGGCAAGATGGATGGATGATATTCTGGAGGTGACGGACTCGACCTTGGAGGAGCTGGGGGTGGCGACGGCCGACAGGAAGCTCTGGCGTGGGCTGGTCCATAAAGTCACGAAGAGTCAGAAGCGACTGACCGAATAAACAACAAAAAACCTGAATTTGCTTGGAAGACAACGGGCCAGTTCACATGTCATAATAACCCATTTGCCTACCGGGCTCCAAGTTGCACGCCAGGTGCCGTTTTGAATATCCAAGCTGTGGCCAAGGCTTGTGTCATGTGAACCTCAGTGTCATGGGTTATTTGAGGGTTGTTTAAACCTCAAATAACCCACACAGGTTCACACAACACAACAAGCCGTGGCACACCCTCACTGTAGCTTGCATATTCAAGATCATGGCCAGCACCTGTCTTGGAGCCCTGCGGGTGAATTAACCCATGGTGGCTTACAGTGTTGTGCGAACCAGGTCAACATGACTGTCACAGACTGAGGCAACATTCAGAAAAGGGCCAGATCAGAAATAAGCCCAGACCCCTGTTCCCATAATCAGCAGCATTGTATAAGGGTGGGGCATATTCAATTAGAATGTTGCATTCTTCTCCCCCTTACAAAGCTATTTCCTTCCTTTTAGTCTTTTCCCCCTTCTTCGATGCCTCACAGAAAAAGCTCAACACAACATTCCGAACTCCAAAAAAACCCACATAACCCCCTGCAAGAAGCAATGGAAATTGCATGAAGCATGCAAATTAAGCCTGTTTGTGCTGCACGCTTTCTCTGAGACCATATTAGGAAATCAAGTTGCCTAATAACTCAAGGCTCTTCCCAGAATGTTTTACTAGCAAAGCCAAAGGTCCACAGATAATAGGCTTTAGTCTTGCATGCTTGCGAGACTAAGGTCCTATGTAAATGTCCTTCCATTTACTCAGTTTTTGTTCTTGGCCTGGGCACGTCTGAGGTGCTGCTGCCCACATCCCACATCGCTTTGATTCTACCTGCTTTTGAAGGGGTTTCATAAGGTGTGGTTTAGAGAAAACCAATATCCTGACCTTCTTGGGCAGTACAGTTTTCTGTTACTGATGCCTGTTCTCAGAGGAAAGGCCAGTAGAAAGTTGATATAGCTGTGGGAGCACATCAGCTGATAGGCTTTAGCTTTTCTCCTTTTAACCCCATAACAATTTGGACACACTCTCCCCACGCCGTTTACTCTTTTGCTAGCAAGCCTTGGTCACTAACTTAAGAAGTGCTGCGCTCCAGAAATTCCCCAGTAAAGTTGCTGCAAGGATTAAAAGTTGGCCTTAAATTAAGATATATCTGAAATCCACATGCTGGGGGATAATACTTCTGTTCCTCTTAATTAAATCCTCACCAAAAGTTTCAGGTATCTACGACAGACACTTCCACCTTCTGAGCTGAGAATTCCCCACTATCTTTCTGAAGAGGCTGGACTATCTTGGTCTGTGGCCAAAAGCCCTGTGATCTCCTCATCACTCAGATAAGAGAGCCGGTACATCTTCTTTAAGTTATGTTTATTTAGCAATACAAGTGTATGTACATTTATGAGAATCCACCTTTGAATCCCCTGCAGCAGGAGACATGCGCAAGCAGTGACGGGCTGGAATCTGCACTGCTCAGTGGCCTTCAAGACCACCCTGCCATCCTGCTTGTCACAACAGTGAAACGGAGGATAAGAAAGGGACAGACAAGAAGCAAATCAGTCCACACGGCAGAATCCTTGGGTAGAGACTCTCCGCAGTAGCCAGCATTAAAATAATCGGGCTCCATAGCCAAACGTCTGTTTAATGCCCTCAAAGTAGTAACGTTGCCAGCCCTCCCTTGTTCTCTCTTCTTCATTGGCTGGGATGCCTCTCCCTTCCAGACGGACTTCTGTTTCACCAGCTTTGTCAATGAAGGTCAAAATGATGGTTGCAAAGTGACCTAAAAAGAGCCAGAGTAAATCCCAACATCATAACCTGGGAATACACAGCAAATCAAACCACCAGCTTCTTTTCTGATGTGGTTGGAGAAAATTACTCTTCCTTCTCAAAATACTCAACAGGAAAGCTAGGAAACACGCAACCCTTAAAGTATTTCATATCCAGTATGATGTCAAAGATTACCAGTAATAAGTATAGGCGATACCAGCATCCCTCAAGCCAAGGGAACACAAAGCCTTTCCAAGATGAAGGTTTGTAAACTACTAAGAGATACTTGCACTTTCTACCATCTTATTTTCCAATCTTCAACCTTGTTTTGCAGGTCTTGTGCTACTGCTGCCAGAGCTTTTATTTTTTGATCCTGAGGATTAAATCCATAGCTTCGTCTGGTGTTTTCTCTAAACTTGTCAATGTCAGAGAGAGGGAGAGAGAGGTGTCAATTTTGCATCAATCGGCTGCCAGGCTACCGCCCAGTCTTCTTGTAACTCTCTCCTAAATTGTTGTAGGAGGTCTCTCAGTTTTTTATCAGCCTGATTGTCATCTTTTGCTTTGGCACCTTTGAAAGCTTTAGAAGAACCCAGTGCCATTTTGACAGCTTCGGCCTTCAACTGGTCCAGAGCTTTTCTTGCGAAAAGCTACAGTGTAAAGTCCAAATTATTTAATCTATCAAAGCCCCATTTCATTACCTGGGCTTGGCACACGGGGAAGCTTCCAAACTGCTTCTTTAATTGTTTAATTAGTAGGTGAGCAGGAGAGCAATGATCCTAGGCAGCAAGGTTGCAAGCAAGCCCCCTTCCCCCTTCCTGTCATCTTAACATTCAGGAGTGGGTGCCACTACTAATGCAACATAGCCAGAGCGCAGCTAAACCTAAGGCATATTCTACTTTGTTATATACAGTGGAATTACTTACCCTCTGGCCATGACTTAAATCTCCACTTCATAGCAATCTGCTTCTCAGAAACCTGGAAGGAAAGGGAGGTTTACTGACCAGCTAGATTATCACTTGAATATTAAAGAGAAGGAAAGAGATTGTGTTGAAGAAGGCTTGGAATGACAATATTATTTAAGAGTAACTCAACTACCTACTCCAAATGTAGAAAGTGTTAAGGAAAGCATTATTAATGCACAATCGTCACTTTGGTTTTAATGAAATTAGATTCATCTAGATTTAGGTGCAATCCACCAGACTTTCCTCAAGAATGTATTTTTTCCCACAAAGTTGGACGCCAGGCCTGGATAAACAACCACACACATATCCATGACCATGAATTTAATTCATGCTCCTAAATACATTGGAAGTATTTTGTCCCATATAAAACTACAATCATCTATTTGCTCAGAGACAGTGGCCTGGTTCAGACATTCCTAGTCTTATAAACCATGGTTACAAGTGTTGTACTTGTACATTCTCTCTACCTCACGCTCTGCAACCCATGATTTCCAGGGCTTTTTAAATCGCAGTTTCCCTTTATGTCTGAACCAGGAAACAGTGGTTTATCTTGAAATACAAACCAAGATATGAAATTAGGATCAGACTCCACTTTTATGTCCCAGTTTGTAGTCAGAAATAAAGCCACAGTTTTCCAGTTTGGATGCTAATGGGAAACTGGTTTGTATTTTTTTTGTTCTGACAACATGCAAATGAAGGGAAGGAGGAAGCATGTAGGTACAATGCTTATTCTCAGTCTAATTAGACTGTCTGAACTGGGCCAATATTGCCCATGTGTTTTCTACAGAAGAGATTTACTTTATTTCCAGCTAATCCATTAGCCACACAAAAGGGACTATGCAAATTATGGAGTCAGTGAGATAACACAGGCATTATATAGCAAACCAATCATGAGCTGAACAGAAGGCACTTCTCAACTACTTTGCAACACACAAATGAACCATCGTTTACACTCACTAGTTCAGTGAACTCTCCAGTGACGCTGCCATCTAGCAGCTGGAATTTTCCTCCTTTGTCAGCCTCCACAACAGCAGGTGAGTGGGTAAAAGCCTGGATCATCTGCAGAAAAAAAAATGATAACAAGACTAGTAACAAGATGATTCCTTGAGCTAAGTTAACCATGACTTCCACCTGATTCACCAAGGTAACAGGGATAGCTGCTCGATTCCAGCATTCTAGAATGTGAGACTTCATTCCTCTACTGTCTCCCACAGGGAACTTTGGAGAAGACAGGCAATTTTAAGGATGAGGGCGGAAACAGTACCTTTTACCTGCCACTATATTTTGAAATCAGCAAAAGGGACTGCTCATCTCTCAGGGAAACGCGTTTAGAAACACGACCCTGCTGTATTTTTTAATTTCTCAGATTTGTACACCGCCCAACTGGCAAAAACCCTTGGTGGTTTGAACTCATGGAAAACCAAAAAACAAAATAACCAAACAAAAAATACAACAATAAAAGTATAAGACCAATACAATGTTAAACATTAAAAACACAAAAAAATGTGGTGGACAGCTCAATGAAGATGTCAACCCAGTATGACGCCGCTGTAAAAAAGGCAAACTCCATGGTAGGCATAATCAGAAAAGGGATTGAGAATAACACTGCCAATATCATACTGCTCCTATACAAATCAATGGTGCAGCCACACATGGAATACTGTGTCCAGTTCTGGTCACCACACCTAAAAAAAGATATTGTCGAGCTGGAAAAAGTGCAGAAAAGGACATCTAAAATGATCAAGGGGCTGGAGCATCTCCCCTATGAGAGAACGTTACAACAGCTGGGATTGTTTAGCTTGGAAACAAGGAGGATAAGGGGAGACATGATAGAAGTGTACAAAATGATGCATGGTATGGAGAATGTGGATAGGGAGACATTTCTTTCACTCTCTCAAAATACTAGAACCCGGGTCATCCCATGAAGCTGATTGGTGGGAGATTCAGGACAGATAAAAGGCAGTACTCCTTCACACAGAGCATAGTTCAACTATGGAATTCGCTACCACAGACTGTAGTGATGGCCAACAGTTTGGATGGCTTTAAAAGGAGGTTGGACAAATTCCTGGAAGAAAAGGCTATCAATGGCTACTAGTCCTGATGGCTATGTGCTACCTCCAGTAACAGAGGCAGTGAGCCTATGTACATCAGTTGCTGGGGAACATGGGTGGGAGAGTGCTGTTGTGCTCATGCCCTGCTTGTGGGTTTCTGGTCGACAGCTGGTTGGCCACTGTATGAACAGAGTGCTGGACTAGATGGACCCTTGGTCGGATCCAGCATGGCTCTTCTTGTGTTCTTATCAGCCAGCAATAAAATTAATAATCAGAACAACAGGTTAAAGATTAAATGCCTACTGGAAAAGGAAGGTCTTAACATAGCATCTAAATGTATACAGTGAAGACAGCACATGGATCTCCCTGGGAAAGGTTTTCTACAGATGGGGCCACTATAGAGAAGGCTCTTTCCCTAGTAGCTACCTGTCACACCACTGTGGGTGGCAGCACACAGAGAAGAGCCTCCGAAGACATTCTCGGGTAGGAACATATGGGAAAAGGTGCTCCTTCAGGCAGACTGATCCCAAACAATTTAGGGCTTTAAGGGCGCAATCCTACCTAGATAGGTGGCCACCTCCGAACTCAGAGATCCAAAGCAAGGATCGTTCCCTCTGCGCTCCTCCTGCCCTGCTTTTTCTGCTAGATCTGGCAGAAAAAGGCCACAGGAGACTGGCCACAGGAGCACGGAGCGGGGAAGGAGGTGCTGTACAACACATAGGATGTGTGGGATGTATCATACAGGCAGCTATGCTCTCCCCACCCTGGAACGCCCCCAGCTACGCCCATTTCCGGCCGCTCCTCTTGCAAGCGTGGAGGACAGGGTTGTTCTGCACTGCCTCCGAGGCAGCGCAGAAGTGGGGGGAGGTTGGTTCTCCGGGAACCAACATCGGAGCACGGGCTCCGAGGTCAGTTCCCAGATAACAGTATATCCTATGGCTGTCTAGCCGCTGTCTAGGCGCCACAGGATTGCTCCCTAAGTGACTTATGACCAGTTTAAATGCCTTAGGATCACTTAGAGCTGTAGGAAGATACAACCCTTCCATAATGAGAAGAGGAAAGGTGGCCCACATTCCTTGAAATATTTTCTGGAGGCCTGAGCCACTTCTGCAGTAGACAGCTGACCACCACTCCTTCTATTCAAGAGCCTGTTAAAGGGTTTCTGCAGAGAAACATGTTGAAGATGTTTGCCCTAGAACCAGCAGACCCATTCTTGTCAAATATGTTCTCAAAACTTTACATAAAGGTGGTGGAAAGGTAAAAGCATAGACACACCTCTAGAAAGACTTGTGCTAACTTACCTCTTGTGTAATGAACACTCTATACAGCTCATCCGGAGATGTTAAGAAGGTGTCCTTCAAATTTATCTTACAGGTAGGAATCTTGACCCCTACCGATTTGGATTTAACTGCGTTGTCAGCAACATGTTCGGTGGCCTAAAGAAATATCACACGTTTCAAGACTAAAATGTATCTTAAGTGCTTGAGCACAGCAATGATCTAAACCTCTCCCAGATAAGTCAATGCATTCCCTGCAGCTGCTGTCAGAGCAAGGCACCAACCTGCAGCCACCCTTCTTCCTCACTGAGCCCCACCAGTCCTGGATCTTCAAGACTTTTATGCAAGCAAACCAAGCAGACTACCTTCTGCATTACTTATAGTCCTGGAGGATTTAGGTCCAATCATATGTCACAGAACAGACATACTCCTGCAAACAGTGCTTACTGCTCAGGGCCACCTCAATGCTACACTGTAAAACCTGCTGTCACTAAGTGTGTAAAGTAGCTTTCTGCATTGTAACTTATTATACCAGAGTAAGGAAATGTTGCCCTGTAAAATACATTTGCCCAGGCTTTCCAACTCAGTTTATTTCAAAGTAAGATACACCAGCAATGTGTTCACTTACCTTGTGCTCCTCTGCTTTACGCACAGGATGAGGTGGTGCCTCTGACTGTTCACCATTCACTGTGGGCAAGATCATGCCCTGGGTAAACTCTGGAAGATGTTAAGATCTCATTATTCCATGCAAAGCGTCTAGAAACTCAGTCTATATTTCGTAAAAAAAAACATAGCTGTAAGGGAGCATCACTAAGGTATGACAGGATCACAAGAAAAATGGAATTTGGAAAGCTATTACACACTTTGAAAAGATGTGAGAACTAGATTGCATATTCATCCTTTTTAGGTCTGTAGTCCAAAAAGCTAGTTTAAAATAATTGCAGAACTATAATATGTCTTCAGACTGTCTAGGAGGAGGTAGTAAAAGCTATAAAAAATAGCTTTAGTGAGAGCAAGAAATATGACCTAACACTAATTTACAAGGTACACGTTATTATTAAATTATTAAAGATGTACAGCCTGAAGTCTGGCAGGTAATTTTAAGTCAGTATGTAAATATCAAACTATCATCACCACCATCTCAGATTCTCCAATGCCTCTCTACGGCTACTGCTAGCATATGCAACCACTCAGTCCCTACACCCATCATTCATTTCTTAATGTTTAAGATCTCCTAACAACCAAGAGATGTTCAAAGCCAAGAAAGATGAAGCTGTTTGGTGATATTCAGTCCTTCTACCTAGTCCAGGGCTAGGCAACACGTTTCCCCCCAAGGGTTACCCGACTCTGCTGCCAAACACCCAGACAGAGTGGCTTTTGCCACACTTTGTAAGCTGCTACTACTAGCAGCACCAGATTTTGCTGGGAAACAGGCCCCCACCAGCCCACCAAACAGCTATTTGGTGGGCTGGCAGGAGGAGATTCTGCTGGGCAACAGGTGTGCAAGGAAAGTCATCCCCTTGCACCCTGTTTATGATGAGAATTGGCTGATTCTGCTGAAAAACATATGTGGGGATGACTCTCCTCACATGCCCATTTCCTAACAGTACTAAAAATGCTGGGAAAGAGGGAGCAAGAGGAGAATCATCCCCATGTAACTTCATGCCCAGCATGATCACTGGTAAGAGGGGAAGGGCCTCTCCCTCCTCACAGCCATCATGAGCAGCATTGCTGGGATGGGGGCAAGGTGAAAGCCTTCCCACCCACACTCCAGTGATCTGGATGTGTGTGCTGTGTGCTTATGCACATGTGTGGGTGTGAGGGCCCCAGCCACCCACCCAACACATAAGGTCCTCAACCCAAAGGAAGTTGCCCAGCCCTGGCCTAGTCTGTTCAGAACTGTAGCCAGCAGAACACCAAGACCGCTCTCTTTAATCTCAAGCACTACTGAGTATTTCCCATTTTTCTCAGTTTGCGCAAATACTGGGGTTTTTCAAAAGTATTTTGTTCAACAGGAGCAAACATATTTTGAGACAGAGGTAGATACTGCAAGTGTCCTCTACCCTTCAGTGAAAGAGCTAGTGAAGAGAGCTTTAGCAGGAGGCCTCTACCATTTCTTTTATCCTCTGTATATACCTGTTTTGAGAGTGCTGATGTAAGTTCCCAAAGCTTTGCTGATCTGTTCTACGCCTTCTTGCTTCATCAACACTAGTAGGTTGGTGTCTGGCTCATCTTTGGCAAGACTAACGTTGATCTAAGAATAAAAGGGGGAAATGAGTATGGTCCCAACAGAACATGTTTTCACTTGCACATACCTTACCTAGCATTTCTAGAAAAAAACTGGAAGCTGTTTCTAGCTTTGAATGTCAGAAAGTGGAAGTGAACTTATGGGGCTTAAAAATTATGAAAAGCTGAAGAAGGCTTTTCAGAAGCCCTGAAGTGAAGGGGGGGGGAGAATTATATTCCCACTTCAAAAGGAGTGGAGGAGCCAGAATCTTACTGTAAAACATGGAACTATTCAGATTTGTGATCCCTTTCCGGTTTCCAGTCAAGTAGCAGTCAAGAATTTTACCTGTAACCGTGCTTACCTCAATTTCATCAACATTGTTTTCATCTGACAGATTGGGAATCTCCACATGTCCTTTATATTTCACACCTGTATTTGAGGTGCCTGTAAATAGCAATATATTAAATTAAATACCTGTTCAATTTCATTTTCCTAACAGCAAGTTCTGACAGGTTTTGGCACCCTGGAAAATCAAGGAGTGGTTATTCTCTCAATCCCCTTCTCAGTTCTTTGAGAAGACTTTAGAAGTTCTACTTTGTGACAATTCAGCATCTGGAACCCTCCAAGAGGATCTTCGAAAGGATGAAAACAAAGCAGCCAACTCACCTATCCAAGCCAACTTGATGTTCCACTCATAGAAGAAAATTAGCTTTCCTTTGCGGTTGTTGATGGAGGCTTCTCCATCCAATTTGCTCACTTCTGTCACTTCACAAATCCCCTCTGCATTCTCTGCTCTAATAGCCAGAAGCAGAGTTTTCAGCTTCTCTGTTGACCAGTTAGATGCATCTCTTTCAGTCCTAAGAGAGAAAAAAACACATTACCAAAGTTAAAAATGCAGTAACAGCTGATGGCTCTCCATGCTTCCATATTGTAAAAAGCTAATTCCCAGTGCTTTGCATACCCCCTTCCCCCAACTTTGTTCCACCCTTCCTGAGGTGGTGTTTGCCTAAACATGGCTTGAGAAGTCACACTTTCAAACCTGATGTTGCTTTTTTGGAAGCAACATCCTAAAAATGTGAAGGACCCCTCCCCCCTAGCCCAAAATGGAAAAATTCAGGAAAACACATTCCCCACCCCAGGACCTTGTTTCAGTTTTTTCAATGGAAAAATGTGTAGATTTGGGGGAATACTGAAAAACTGCTGTGAAATATGATCTCTTTTGAAATGAATGAGATGCTTTTGAAGACAAGGTTTTACTCATTCAAAAGGTGTAGTAAAAAGATTTTTGTGTGAGACAACAGTAGATCATAATTCCTGTGTATACTGTAGACAAATACAACACTCAAGTAGAAGATGCATTTCTGCACCTAAAGTACTGCCATCTTCATTAAAGGAGGATACAGGGTCTGTATGAGATGGTTTCTATCCAAATAATACATTTGCTTTTGTTTACAACAAAACATATGGTTTCTTTTTTTAACAACATTTTCCTACTTACAGAGCAAAAACTATATACACGTGCTTATGTAGAATAGGGTGCAGCAGTTTGCATCTCTCTTTCTAGTATTGGGTTTATTTGCAGTTTTACTTGAACACAATTAGTGTATTTATACTTTAAAGGCTGCAGTCACATGCATGCTTACCTGGGAATAAGCTCAACTAAACAGAATTCTGAGCAAACATGCACAGGATTGCTCCGAAAGTTTCGTAAGTATGCCAAATAGCACAATATATGCTAGCTAAGATAAATCACGCATTTTTGGAAATTTTACATTTTTACTTGGGAGGCACAGATCAGAAAAAGAGTAGGCAAGGATTTTAATGGACCATACTTTACACAGCAAACCCATACTATATCTACAAGTCAAGTCAGATTTGCCTGCATTTAGACATCCCAACACAGCACTCTGGGTTGTTGAGAGTTTAAAAAAAAAACACCCAGTTTTAACCCAACAAGGCAACTATGGGTTCAAACTGTGGGTTGTTTGACAACCCTCAACAACCCAGAGTGCTGGGTTTGGACGTCATGACTAACAACCCAGGAACAAGGGGTTCCTGCATTTTTTAACAAGGCAGAAGCAGCAAGTGCACAGGAGCCAGCACACTCACTCATACTCAGCCCCAACAACCCATGAGTTGTCGTTATATGCAAATGGGACTTTGGTGGACGAATTCCCTCAATTCAATCCTGGGTCTGTGTCTTTACTTCAGCAGCATTATAGACCTAGAACAGCTAGGCAACCAGCAGTAGACCGAGACAAATTACAGTCTGAAACAAATTCGATTATGTATGTAATCCAGAAGGGAATATAAGACTGGCTTTAAAAAAGGATATTGCATATTAGCACCTTTGCTTCATAACCTTTGCATTACATATATGATTTTATTCCTCCCATTTCTGCACTAGCCCAAACACATCTGGAGTACTGTGCTAAATCTAAGCCCTGCACTTTAAGGAGGACAGACACAAATTGGAATGGGTCCAGAGCAAGGCAATGAAGGTGGTCAACAGTATGGAAAGCAAGTACGAGGAAAAGTTGAAGGAACTGGGTACGTTTAGCTTGGGGACAAAAAACTGGGGGGGGGGGCATGATAACCTTTCCGGTATTTGAAGAGTGCTGTCACACAGAAGAGTGCAAAGACTTGTTCTCTGCTGCCCTGGAGGGAAGGACTAGATCCAGTGGGCTTAAGTACCAGGAGAGTATGTTTTAGTTGAACATTAGGAGAAGCTTCGTAATGGTAAGAGAAGTTTGACAAATGTTACCTGTTACTTAGGGGGATGATGAGCTCTCCCTTGCTGGAGGTCTTCAAGCACAGGCTGGACAGCCTTCTGTTGGGGGTGCTCCAGCTCTCCTGCATCAAATTCGGGGTTGGACTAGATGGCCCATAAGAGACCCCATGATTCTTTTACATTGCTACATAATAGCTGAAGCATGAGTTACGTAGGAGTTACCCTCAAACAAGAGTTACTATTTCTGCAGGTCATAAAGTCCAAAATCTTGAGAAAGCCATGCTGACTCCCTACACATAGGATGTGTGTAGTTCTAGCCAACCCACTGGATTCTCTTGCACTGAGAGATCAATAGGCAGGGTGAACTCACAAGAACCAACATCCCAGATCTTAATCTACCCAAGAGAGATTGGGTACTTCTAATGCAACAGAGGAAGGTTTATAGTGCAATCATATACACGTTCATTCAGAAGTAAGTCCAGCTATGTCCAACGGGTCTTACTCCCATGAAGCGTGTATAGGACTACAGCCTAAGACAGTATTAGATACAGATAGGATTGTCCCTTTTTCCTGATCAAAACACAAAAACAGGATTCTAATATGGCACATTTCAAAAAAGTCACATGGCAAGAACATATCTGTCACACTGAAAATTTGTCAGAAGGGCCCAAAGCTCCATGGCAGAGCAGATGCTTTGCAAGCAGGAGGTCCCAGGTTCAACCCCCAGCATCACCAGGGAGGGCTGGGAAAGAATCTTGCCTGAAACCCCAGAGAGCTGCTGCCAGTCAGTGTCGACAATACCGGACTAGATGGACCAATGGTCTGACTCAGTATAAGGCAGCTTCCGATGTTCATCATTGCTTTAGGGCACCAGTGACCACTCCTGCTCCTATCGAGGCGTACCACAAACTCCCACCCTAGGGGCACCCATGTTTCACTACTTACAGTCCCTATTTCCCCACAAAATAAATTATCCCCATTTCCTGAATAGGGAAATAAAATATTTCCCTATTCTAAAGGCTCTAAAATATTTCTTGCTGAGATGGGAAGTGAATCCAACCTCCAAGGTCCCAATCCACCATGACACCAATCAGATCATTTGGCTTTCTTGCTACTGCCTAGCATTATTCATCAACACTTTCCCCCTTTAAAAGATACCAGGCCTTTCTGCATACTGTGTGTAGTGTGCATGTGTGTTGATTGAATTTATACCCAGTACTCACAACCACAAAATCTACATAGCTTAAATTACCACACAATGTGGGGCGGGGGAGGCATAATTCTTTCTTGAGAGCGTTCCAGGAAATGACTGGTGCCTTTAGAATAGGGTTTCACAATTCCCCAGGATTCTGTTTTGAAAATTCAGCCAGCCGGATATTTTGCAGAATCTGAATATAAAAACGAAGTGCGCTTTCTAAATTGGAGATGGCTGCATCTTTCACAGTTGCTCAAGTGCTGCTGCATACCCTTGGAAGATTTGCATACCCTTGGAAACAGCTTGCTCACTGCTGCAGAAGGAGCTGCTGGCTCACTTAACACTGCCTGTCTCACCCTATTTCTTTTTGGCTTTTCCCCCCTTTATGGTTGGGGCAGGGAGGGAAAGAACAGCTGTCAAATCAAGGGTTCCAAGGGAAACACACATTCCCTTCCCTAGGACTGAATTAACTATGATACTCAAAGATACAGGGCAAGACTCTGTATCTTTAGTTATGGTTATGCCTTGCGGTACAATATAACTGGCAGTTTCCCAAAGCAAGGACCGTACTCATCCCACCTCTTTCTCCTTTAAAGTGTCCTGTAGCTCAAAAAATAGCAGCCGCTCCCGCATCGAAAGTCAGGAGTGTGGTGATCATGTTTCTACTTGTCCAATGGTGCAGAACAGCCTAAACTTCATGAGGAGCAAAGCTGAATGGGGCGGGATGGAACTGGTAGGTATAGCTACAACGGTGTGGCACCCATCTTCTTTGTGCCAATTCTGAAAGGAGTTGGCTGCTGCCCACAAATGTTCATACCAAAATAAATCAAGCTGGTCTTTTTACAGTGCACAGGAGTGCTCAACCTATTCTGGATGGGGTTGCACTCCCCCCAAAGGAGCAGGTTTGTAGCTTAGGGGTTCTCCTTGAGCCATCTTTGTCGCTTGAGGCTCAGCTGACCTCAGTGGCACTGAGTGCCTTTGACCAACTTCGGCTGATGGCCCAGCTATGCCCCTATCTGGACAGGGATAACCTGGCTTCAGTTGTCTAAGCTCTGGTAATCTCCAGTTAGATTACCACTCTTTGTGGGGCTGCCTTTGAAGATGGTTCAGAAACTGCAGCTCATGCAAAATGCAGCGGCCAAATTGATAACGGGGACCAGAAGGGCCGAACATGTAAGACCAACTCTGGCCTGCTTGCACTGGCTGCCGGTATGTTTCTGAGCCCGATTCAAGGTGCTGGTTTTAACCTATAAAGCCTTACACGGCTTGGGACCATAATAACTGATTGAGCGCCTCTCCTGACACAAACCTACCCATATACTATGCTCAACATCTAAGGCCCTCCTCCAGCTGCCTGCACCGAGGGAAGCTCGGAAAACGGCAACAAGGGAGAGGGCCCTTTTGGTGGTGGCCCCCAAATTGTGGAATGATCTCTCTGGCGAGGCCCGCCTGACACCAACACTGTTATCTTTTCGGTGCCAAGTTAAGACCTTTCTCTTCTCCCAGGCATTTGGCAGCATATAATAAGTGTTTAACCGATCCTGGAATGTCTCATGGTTATGGTTGGTTTGAAGTTGTTTTAGATATATGTTTCTTTTGGGTATATTGTCTGTTCATGTGTTTTTATGTAAATGGTCTTTAATCTCTGTATGTTGTATTTTTAATGTTTTTAATATTTGTAAACCGCCCAGAGAGCTCTGGCTATTGGGCGGTATAGAAATGTAATCAATCATCATCATCATCATATTTACACAAACCATCCAGTGCACAGCAGCTGCTTGAAAACCTTGTGCATACTTTAACCTATGTATACTTCATGTATATGCCATGTGCAGGATTCAGCTTTCAGCACACTGGCAATTGCTGGAAAAGGTTTGTGATATGCCAAAGCCTGATCGCTTTATGTGGCAGTGGATGCACAATGCCAGCTGGCTTTGCACCTGTACGACTTTGAAGTGCTTTTCTATTCTAACAAAACAATTTCCTTCCTAGCTCAGACCAAGATTCATTTAGTTCATCATTCTATCTCTAAAAGTAACTCCCAAAGTTTACAAGTGGGGTGTGATGGCCACAGCCATCCTCTTTGCACTCAGCCTCTGGTACCCAGGAATATGCTGCTTCTCTATAGGGATGTTCCACTTAGTTATAAATATCGTCAAGATCTGTGAATTTGTCTGCAGCAAAATTGCTGGCCTGTTGAACACAACCTGCATCACCATTTTTCCAGTTAAACACTGATGAACATCTTACTGTGATTAATTCCATATTACTGATACAGTATGCGAAATACTTCCCTTTGCCTATCCTCAAACTTCTGCCAATCCATTTCTTTAGATGACTCAAAGTTCCAAAAGTACCAGAGAGTGTAGATACTTTCTACCCACTCTCTCCACAGTGTCCACAATTTGATATTTACCCAATTACCACATGCTAATGGGTGTGCAAATCAGCTTCAAGTGTCAGAAATGCAACAAGATACCCCCACCCCACCCCACCCCACCCCAAGACAAAAAGTGGCAAGGCACTGTGTGCCCTGAAGAGGGCTTGTACGGCACCAGAATATGATTCAAAGAGAGTGCTGTCTCCCAGTCACAACCTGCCTTTGTCCGGCAGGCACAGAGCCTCGGATGCTGCATTTGGGTCCCAGAGAAGGCAAACAGTGCAGCAAGCACACAGCTACAATCGTATGCACATTGGGGCTGCCAGCTTTCTTTACCTTACAGCCCTTGTCCCCACGCATTTAAAAGCAGCCTTATCTGGCTGAAGACCATGCTGATTTCCACGCCGCGAGATAAACAATGCCCTCACCAGGCAGCCATGAAAAGCCCTCACTAGCGGGCTTAGCGAAAGCAAGCAGCTGTCAAGCGGGGTGTTGGTTGCTTTGCTTTGCCCCTTAAAGCCACCCTTACCCCCTTATAGAAATAGAAGGATAGGCTAGGAAGGTGTCTCTCCGCCCACCGACTTCCACCGCCATTCGTCAACTCTCGCGCACTGCACGCTTACTTGAGGGCACACGCCACCGTGAACCCCAACGGGGCTTCCTCTGGAGGAAAGGCAAATCGCAGGCGGCGGTGGGAATGCCCGGGCCAAGCGGCGGGCAGGCAAAGGCAAGCCAGGGCGCCGGGCATTGCGTGCGCCGGTGTCAAGACGCGGGAAGAGGCAGCGGGAGAGAGGAGGCGGGCCCAGGCTCGCCGGCTCGAGGCGGGGCGCCCCCTCCCAACCCACCTGCCCGCCCTGCGGGGAGCCCGCTCGGTGCGAGCGCGGGGCTCGCTCTCTCCCTGGGGGGCGCCCGCTCCCCCCGCCCGCCCGCCTGCCGCGCGCTGCCCGCCCCTTCCCTCGCCCACCAGTGCCAGTTGTTGACGTTGGTGGCGTCCGCGCGCTGCTCCACGATCCAGCGCGGGTCTCCTTCTCCCCACTTGGCCATCGGCGCCTCCGAAACACCCGCCGCAGCCGCGCCTGCCTCCGTCGATGCCCAGCGGCCGTCTCCGCGCGCCTAGAAGCTACTAGAAGCGCCGGCAGCCGCGCCGCCTCCCGGCTTCCGTCACCGGCAAAGGTTCCTTCCGCTCCTTTCTCCCTCCCTCCGGAAATACCATAGAGATAGAGCCGGCGATGCGCGGGAGGGAAGAGATGTGGGGCGCAGCCTGGACTGCGGATTAACGTCCCACAAAATGGAAGCACCGTGATTGGTATGGGCTGGAGTGCATAGACTTAATTTGTAGACTCACATGACCGCCCGACTTTCGAGTCCGTGAGACCACATCTTTTTTCCGTAGAAAATAACGGAGGAATCCAATATTTTCGGGTAGCTGTGACTGGGCAACAGCATGTGTATGTCCATCCAGAAACAAAAGGAAGCAGTGAGTAAAGGACTTCGTAGTCTTTATAATTTTGTGTGGAAAATGTGATTTATTGATTGGTCAGTAAAGACTTAAAATTACAATGTGTCTGTATGCACATAGGACAAGGCTTCGATGCAGAAGACCTCTGAACTTGGCCTGGGACGGGGCTATTTAGGTAAACTGATTTCCAACCGAAGGAAATACGAATGGCCTTCAATGTGAACCCGGAATTCCCCCTCCAAAAAAAAAGCACGTACTCTAAAGTTTATCTCTGTCGCAGAGTGACGTCACTCTAGCAGGCTTTGTCTTTTCTATGGTGGAAACCCCGCTATCTTGGATTGAAAGTTAAAGCCCCCAGTACAGCGGAAGTGCCAATAAAATGCATGTGACATTTAAAAAAATATCTATGGACGCCACAATCTAGCCCATCCTCACGTAAAGCTTTATTTATTTATTTCATTTCTATTCCGCCCAATAGCCGAAGCTCTCTGGGCGGTTCACAAAAATTAAAATTAAATTCCAGCTTTCCTGGAAAAGAGCTACAGACACACCATCGTAGTTGCTGTTGGCCTCTGTGGACTAAATCTGACCTAGTTTTCCACTTTAATGTCCAGCTCAAAGAATTCTAAGGGTTTTCTAAGGGTTGGAATGACACCACACTGCGGCCGCAGACGTAGAGCATTACGGCCAAAGTCTTGGAAGGGGTAACCCTGAAAGACGGCTTATAAATAATAAAATACATAAGCTTGAAATGAAGGCGCCTTTTCCAGAAGTTCAAGCTGTATGCATAGACTTAGGGTTCAATCCTATGCATGCTTGGGCAGAAAAAAAAAGTCCTACGATCCTCAGCATTACCCAGCCTGGAATTCTGGGAGTTGTAGGACTTTTCTCTGTCTAAACGCGCATAGCTTTGCGCAATAATAATAGCTTAAGGGAGCAATCCTATGCCTATTTAGAGAAAAGGCCTACAACTCCCAGCATTCCCCAGCCAGCCATGACTGTAGGCCTTTTCTCTGTCTAAACGGGTTTAGGATTGCGCCCTAATAGACTTTTTGTATCTCTGCGGTCCCGGTTACTTTTGGTTCAATGCTACACTCGTTTAGACAAAAAAAAAAAAGGACTAAACTCTCAGCATGCCTCAGCCAGCAAAAGTTCTACAATTCCCAGCATGCCTCATGCTGGCTGGGGCATGCTGAGAGTTGTAGCCCTTTTTTCTGTCTAAACCTGCATAGCATTGCGCTTTTAACTACATTGTACACAACATACACCATAGCCGTTCAAACTAACGCCGCGCAAGTGAAGAATTTTGGCTCTCTTGATGGCCCGTAAATACAGAAACGAAATAAGCCGGGGGAGGGGAGAGCTTTGGTCCCTGAGGAGCCTTCTGGGAGTTGTAGTTCGAGTTTCTTCCAATAGAAAGCATTCTGTCCTAGGAACTAAAACTATTTGTGGTCGTGCCGGGATTTGTAGTTTCTTGGGCGCCAGTACGCCTTCTTATATCAATATCAGGGAAGCAGCTTGGAAACTACCCTTCCCGTGATGCTTTTCGAAGGCAACTGCTTCTCCCTCGCTGGCTATGGTGGAAGTTTGAGAAGGAAGGCGATCGAGCCGCGCCGCTCTTCCTGGAGAAGGGCCACTCCAGTGTAGAGGGTATGGACTGGGTGCCTGCATGACTGGATAACCCGGCCGGTTGGTAACTCCCCAGTTCTGGCGGTCCTGCTCTTGCAAGGGTATGTTTCTTCCCTGGCGGGAGGAGGGGGCGGGATGGCTGAGGTCACCAGCACTTACTCATGAGTTCGTTGACTGGGGATACAGTCACAGATCTTACCCGGCTTGGGTGTGGAGCCAAGTGTACGTACTGGAGCCAAGTGTACGTACTGGAGCTGCCTCCCACTCTTCTGGCTTTGGGGATTTATCAAAATCTCAATTTCGGTTATGCTGTATAGTTGCACTGCTGGCGGTGGTCGTTTATGCGATGCCACCAGTGTTATATGGCGCTTTACTGACTGATGTGGATAAAATGGACAGGCCTTCTCTGCTCCCCTCCAAGGAGAGTACTGTCCAAGACAGACAATGGGGCAAACAGAGGGAAAGAGGAACAACGGAAAGGAGGAAGGAGCCCGGGTAAATGTAATCGCATGTCGCTAAAGCTTCGTTACAGCTGAGAATGTTGATTCTCCAAGGCAGTGCTGGGAGGAAACTGAATGGGCCAAATATAAGAAATAGCTCCGATGCAGACTTGCTTGCAGATTTGTTTTGGCAAGAGCCTCGTGCGGCGCAGAGTGGTAGGCGGCAGTAATGCAACTGAAACTCTCCCGACGCCCGGGGTTCGATCCCAGCGGAAGCTGGTTTTCAGGTAGCCGGCTGAGCTTGACTCAGCCCTCCATCCTTCCGAGGTCGGTAAACTGAGTACCCAGCTTGCTGGGGGAAAGGTAGTTAGGACTGGGGAAGGCAAGGGCAAACCACCCCGCTATACAGTCTGCCAGGAAAACGCCGAGGAAAAACGGCGTCCCTCTAGGGGTCAGTAATGCCTCGGTGCTTGCACAAGAGGAACCTTTCCTTTCCTTGTTTTGGCAGTGGACGCAGGACATTAGCGCTGTCTCTGGTGCCATTTGGAGTGATGTGTTTTTACATATGCCGTATTGATCAAATCGATCAGGAGCTTGGTTAAGTGGTATGTATATATGAGTGAAAACAGTCCGCATTAGAGCACACCATTACAAATGGATCTGATGTACCCTAAGGTCAGCATGGTGGCTTCTAGTTGTCCTTGATGCATACTGTGCAATCATTTTGATTAAGAGTTGCTAAAGTGTAGCAGCAGGGGGAAAAATTAGTGAAACATCTCTGATGCTCTATTTGATGTTAATTTTGTTAACACTTGTATGGTTTGTAAGTCCACTGAAAATATCTGCACAAAATGGACCAGTAATCCTCAGGACACTTACTAGGCAATATGCCACTGAACTCAATGGGACTTTCTTGATAAACATGTTGAGGATTAAGTTAGCTGGCACAGCACATCCTCAGTTCTTCCTGTTTCTTGTCTATTTGCTAAATTAAGTTGTAAGCTTCCTTTACGTATACCATTGAATTTTTGATGGCCACTAAATTTTTGGAAAAATAACTACAGGTGAGACGTCTGGCATCTAAACAGACTAGATACATTGTGGTATATGTTTTCCTGTACTTGATCAGATGCATGAAGTGTTATCCTCAATCGGTGTGTATATATATACCCATCCTTACAGGGGTATGGAGGGGAAAAATTGTGAACAGTGGGGCAAAATGGCTATGAAATGCAACATGCAAAGTCTGTGATGATTCTCTGCAAAACTCAGTACACAGAAGTTGAGCATAGTGACTACTCACAACAGCAGCAATTGGTGAAAGAACAATTGTCTTATAGAATCACAGAATCATAGAATAGTAGGGTTGGAAGGGGCTTACAAAGCCATCGAGTCCAACCCCCTGCTCAGTGCTTAGTCTTAGCTCTGCTATATTATTTTAATACCTATAATGGGAGAAGAAACCAGTGTCTTGATTCAGTCCTAAATTAATAGAAGCAAACGTACTGATAAAGTCTAGTTCAGCAATTTCTCACTGGCATCTTCATTTCCTTTGTTGGTAGCAGTGGAGTGTCCTGGGATGTTGAAATGTTCTCTCACTTGTTTCTGATATTGCCATTTTTTTAGTTGTATTTCTATCAACTTGCTTTTTTTGCATAGACTCTGGGGAACTTCTGTCTCACAGGTCAATTTGGCCTCCCAGGCTCGCCCATCTAGCCCACAAGGCCTCAGCTGAGGCACCACCCCTTAAGGGCTAGTGGGGAGACAAATCCCCATTGGATGGCCTCCCACCCAGTTTCAGTTCCCCTCTCCTGACAAAGACTGACTTGTTTGTGGTATGTGGACAATGCTGTCAGATGATAGCATATATCGTGTTGGGGGATGATCCAGAAAAGGAGCCTCTGATAGTTTGACTGATGTTGTTAGGTCCTGTAATAGTGTTGTCCAAGTGGATATGAGAAGTATTATTCTCCAGGGTGTGTCGTAGATCACTGATGATACATTAGCAGGGAACTGTGACATCAGGTGTGTATTTTGTCACTTTTGGGGGGGCTTGTCCTGTAGTAGATTAATCCTAGGTACCAGTCTGGCTTTGTCAGTGTGTTTTTACACTTCAGGTATTTCAGTCTGGGGAATGTCTGATGTAAATCCTTAAGATATGCGTCCCTGTCTGAGGAACTGGAACAAAGGCATCTGTATCATAGTGCTTTCCTATAGTACATAGACAACGGATTGACCAGGTTTGGACGATCATAGGGGTGGGGAAGAACCCACTGTGTATGCTGCATGCATGACCACCATTTGCATAATTACCCACGATGCAGCACGGGTTGCTGTGTTGTTCAAACCCAGCATGGTGTGCAGTGGGGATGGCTTCTTACCCACTCCACAACCCATGGCTTGTAGAAGGGGTTGTAGGGTGGGTAGGGTGGCTTCTTAGCCACCCCTGCCACATACCGTGCCAGGTTCAGATGGCACAGCAATCCGCACTGCGTCATGAGTAATTATGCAAATAGCGGTCACATGCGTGGTGGGGGCAGGGGAAGAATCCACAGTGGCTTCTTTCCCCATGATCATCTGGGCCATTGTGTAGTGTGCTCCAGGTGGAAACTGAAAGTATCTATAATTTGCAGTGCTTGGTGAGGTGATCAGGTATTGTTTCTGAATTGACCAAAGGAAATACGTTTGCTGTAAGAAAATGTCTTATTTTTAGATGAACAGAATGAAGGTTGATGAGGAAGAATATTGGCACAGTTCCAAATGTAAAGCCTTTACTTTTGATGATGAAGATGATGAACTCTCTCAGGTACGGTTCCTAGTCTGAGCAAGCTAATGAAGCTTATCCCCTTGTCTGAAATGTTATGGAAAGGAGAAATAAGTGTATGGCATAGTCCTTTCGTACCCTGCATTTATGGCTATTCATACTTCAAAAGAATTGGGAAAGGTTTGCAGTATTCATATGAGCTGAAAGCACTCATATAAATCTGTGCATTTCACATTTATTTATTTCTATACCATCACATGATATCTGGCCCTCCTGATCTCATTCTTCATTAACTGAACAAGTTTCTAGCCCTTTTGGTTGTAAACATATACTTGAAAGTGAGTTTGCTTTTGCCGAGTTCAGAACTGCTGTGCTGCGCAAAAGTATCTGTCCAACCCTCATAGTCTCCACTAGTACAAAGATCTCTTTTGCCCCCTTTTTCTACCACATCTTCTCTACTGCTACTAAACTATTCTTTGCCAGTTGATTTTATTGCACATAACCATAGGTTCTTACAGTTTTGCCACAACAACAAAAAAGAGACAGCCACAGAAAGAAAAAGGTTGAACAAGCCACTCAGATCAGTTCATCATGTGCACAATCTACAGCAACAGTTTTTAGGACCTTTGCTCTAATCTTTTTAGTAGCCACTGCAAATAAGGCTACTTGATTAGTTACGTAAGGATCTGTACCTACAAGTAGTTTGCACACTTGCTCAGCCAAAGTTCTATCAGACATTCCTCCCAGCAAAGGTACAAGAAATCTTTTCCTGGGACTGGCATACAGTTTGTGTGCACACACGCTCGCGCGCGCGCACACACACAGAATAATATCCTCTATTTGTGGAGCCCCACATATACGAAGACATTGAAATATGGGAACATTTCTATATCTCCCGTCCAGATATGCAGAAGGCACAGTGTGGAAGCATAATTCTTTAAATGCCTTCCTTAGCTCTGGGTAAGTCAAGAAATTAAGATAATTAGAGAAAGATCACTCATCCTTCTAAAGATTATACCACCTGCTAAATCCTGTTTGTTGAATGGTTCCATCATCATCATCATCATTATTATTATTATTATTAAATTTATTAATCGCCCATCTGGCTGGTCACCCAGCCACTCTGGGCGATGTACAACATACCATAAAACAATTTAAAACAATAAAATTCTACCATAATTTTTTTTTTAAAATACCCTAAACCACCCCAAATGCCTGCCTGAACAACCACGTTTTTAATGCACGATGGAAGCTCATTAAAGAGGGGGCATGACGGAGTTCCCTGTGGAGGGAGTTCCACAGAGTGGGGGCCACCACAGAAAAGGCCCTCTCCCTCATCCCCACCAGTCTAGCTGTCCTGGCTGATGTGACAGAGAGAAGGCCATCCGAGGCTGATCTTGTTAAGCAGCCTGTCTGGTGTTGCTGGAGGCGCTCCTTAAGATAGGCTGGGCCGGAACCATATGGGGTTTTAAAGGTCAAAACCAACACCTTGAATTTGGCCCAGAAAACAACTGGTAACCAGTGCAACTTCTTCAGCACTGGAGTGATGTGATCTCGCCGGCGGCTGCCTTTAATCAGGCGAGCCGCTGCGTTCTGTACCAGCTGCAGCTTCCAAACCGTCTTTAAGGGTAACCCCACGTAGAGCGCATTACAGTAGTCTAAACGAGAGGAGACCAGGGCATGTACTACCGATGGGAGCAGATGGTCGGGAATGGAGGGGCGCAGCCGCCGTATCAGATGGAGTTGGTACAGCGCTGTCCGGCTCACAGCTGACACCTGAGCCTCCATGGACAGCTGGGAGTCCAAAATGACCCCCAGGCTGCAGACCTGGTCTTTCAAGGGTAGCCGTACCCCATTCAACACCAGGTCAACATCCCCCAGCCTCCTCTTGTCTCCCACCAAAAGTACCTCGGTCTTGTCAGGGTTCAGCTTCAGCTTATTCCTCCCCATCCAGCCACTCACCGTCTCCAGACATTTGGACAGGGATTCTACGGCCAACCTTGGTGAAGATTTGAATGAGAGGTAGAGCTGCGTGTCATCCGCATATTGATGACACTGCACCCCAAACCTCCTGATGATAGCCCCCAGCGGCTTCACATAGATGTTAAATAGCATCAGGGAGAGGATGGAACCCTGTGGCACCCCACAAGTAAGTGGCCACGGGTCCGAAACCTCCTCTCCCAGTGCTACCCTCTGGTACCTGCCGGAGAGGAAGGACCGGAGAAACTTTATAAGCATCCTGCGACTATAACCAATCTTTACCAAAATGTTTCAAAGTCTATAAACCTTGGAAAATGGGTGCCAAAGAAAATATTGTAATGGATTGCAGGGCATATTTGATATCTTATTTCAAATGTGGAACGAATTTGATCTATGGCTTTCTTTAATTTGCATCTAGTTGCTAGAGATTTGTCTGTCTTTTAGATTTCCATGTCTTCCATACCTCTGGTTAAAAAAAGGTGTCTCCTTGAACCATTTAAGTTAGCACACAAGCACAGAACACAACTATTCCTGGGGTACATGACACTTAGAAACAAAATGTACAGTCCAGACGGAACAGGGCTTGCCTTCATTCTAACTTTGGATTTGCTCATAGCTGAAGGAGTCCAAGCGAACAGTGAACAGCCTCCGAGATATTGTGGAGGATGATGATGACTCCGAGAAGTTCAGCTGGAGTGGGGAGCCTGTGGGCAGTAAGTGAAGCAGTTACTTAAAAAAGCAGAAATGTAACAAATTGGCCCCCAATATTTGTAACGGATATTCCACAACCAATAACACTTCTCCTTGCTCTAGAATGTTATTATATTTGCAGGGAGAGCAATCCTGTGGCCCTTAGACAGCGTCTGGAGGGCCAGAGGATAGTTCAGATTCCTGGATCCGAGGTCGGAGGCAGCACTGTGACCTCGAGCTCTCAGCCCCCTCCCCCTCACAACCAGCCTGGAGAGAACTGCGCTGGCAACCTTGGAGGAAAGGTACAGGGGGCGTTCCTGTGGGCGGACAGTGGAGGGGACCTGGGAGGCAGCTTACAAGGAATCCTCTGGCCTCCCCAGCTTCCTCCCCTGCCCCCAACACCTCAGCTATGCAGGTGAAAAAGCCAGTGTAGCTGAAATGCAGAGCGGAAGGAGCGTGGAGGTGAAGATCTCCACCGCCACTCCTCCCACTCTGCACTGGATGGCCATAAGCCTCTGACTTTGGAGGCTTACGACCATCCCCACAGGATTGCGCCCTAAGAGAGTTTACCAAGATAGGTCTTCCATCTTTTTTTTTCCCTTGCTCTCTCTCCGTAGGCATTTCCTGGTCAATCAAAGAGACTGCCTCCAGCAGCAGCAGCAGTACCTCTGAGGGTCAGCAAAAGGGCTCTTCTTCCCAGGCAGGATTTCCCAAGCAAGCCTCATCTTACTCACTGAGCAGCTTTTTCAAAGGTAGGAGGACCTCAGTTTTCCGAAAGGACTTCTTCCTCTCCATAGCTACCTACCATCTCTGCAACTGACAAACAGTCACTTAGGTTCAGCGATGGGCAGGCATTAGGCTTGTGGGATCTAGTTCATATTTTTGCTAGAACTCCAAGGCCTGCCACCAACCAGGGGCAAAATGCTGGCAATTACCTATAGCATTCCATAAACCAGGGGTGGGCAACTGCTGGCCTCTGGATGTTTTGGCCTACAGTTCCCATGATCCCTCTCCATTGGCTATGCTGGCAAGGGCTGATGGGAGTTTAGGTCAAAACCCCTGGAGGGCCACAAGTTGCCTGCATATATGACTGCATATATAATCTGCATGTATGACTACAAATCTAAAAAATTCTAACTAAAACTGGCCAGCAGAGCTGCCCAAAGGCCTGGTCAAAGGCAGCAAATTAATATTCACATTTTACAGGAGAAGAAGAAATACTGAGGCTGATAGGCAATTAGCACAAGGCCAGCCTAGGCAGATAAATCTTTTTTTACTTGCTAAACAACTGCTAAACATTTGGGAGTCAAACCGTTGTAGATCTACCATAAATCATCCCTGAAATCTGCCAGTAGATCCCAATCTACATTCTGCCCACACCTGCAAATATATGTAGGGAGCATTCTTGCTGGCCAACCACGCAGCTGTGGACGTTTCTTTGGTGACTCTCCAGAGCCTGAGCACCTTTCAGAATTTTGGTAAGACTTCTATGTATTTGGGTAGGTTTGACGATGACATGTTTGTAGTGGGGGGGTTGTCATGTGTGGTGTGTGTGCATGTGTGTGTGTGTGTGTGTGTGTGTATACATGCGCTCTCTCGCTCTCTCTCTCTCTCTCTGTCTTTCTCTCTCAAACCATTGTTACTCCTTCTAGGCATTTAGAGTACAGTAGCCTAAACCTAGTTCAACTTGTTTTCACCAGTAATTCTCCAACCTGATGGGAGCATAGCATAGAATCAACGTGCACCTGTAACATACAGGCGGATTCTTCTGTCATAGAGACAAGAAAGCTAAAATTCAGCCTTTGAAAGCAATGTATAATTTGCATTTCTCCTTGCAGAAGTTTGAGGGGAAAACTCTCCTAGTTTGTCCTAGCAACTTCATAGCTCTGCTGCAAAATCATCTCTAGCTTGCTGAGGGAAAGGAATTGCCTGCAGGAGCTCAATTCTCCATTTCTCAAGTTGGTAATCTGCCCTCCTGGGTTAAATAGTGGGCATGACAAAGGGTATGTGCCATCTATACAGGGATCTGGAAAGGTTTCACCTGATCCTCACAAATCACACGCAGCACCTATGTACAGAGCACCCTGGTCCCTACACAGGTGAATGCTAGAACTATAACTCACATGAAATAGGAACATTGGTGGCATGCAACCCCTTCACTTTTGTAGCATAGTGGCTTTTTTCTAGGTACTGCTAAAGAGCAAGAGGCTTCCTTGTGGACATGCTCCCAAAAGCTGAGATTCTGAGTCCATTTGAGTGTGAAATTGTTGACGAGAGAGCAGGTGCAGCACAGGCAAAGACAGCTTAGAATAATAGAATAGTAGGGTTGGAAGGGGCCTACAAGACCATCGAGTCCAACCCCCTGGTCAGTGCAGGAATCCAAGTCACAGCATCCCTGACAGATGGCTGTCCAGACTCGTCTTGAATGCCTCCAGTGTGGGAGAGCCCACTACCTCACTAGGTCATTGGTTGCATTGTCGTATTGCTGTAACAGGAAGTTTCTCCTGATGTTCAGCCGGAATCTGGCTTCCTGTAACTTGAGCTCATTATTCTGTGTCCTGCATTCTGGGATGATCGAGAAGAGGTCATAGCCTTCCTCTCTGTGACAACCTTTCAAGTATTTTTATTTATTTATTTATTTATTTATTTATTCTATATCGCCCAATAACTGAAGCTCTCTGGGTGGTTCACAAAAATTAAAACCAAACAGCACACAATAAAACAATTTAAAATATATAGAACATTAAAACCACAATATAACAATACAACCACAATAAAAACTAGCAGCAGTGCAGGAGTTTAAGATACAGATTTAAAACAGCAAAGCTAAAAGTCTAGAAAGTACTTGAAGAGTGCTATCGTATCTCCCCTCAGTCTTCTCTTCTCAAGGCTAAACATGCCCAGTTCTTTCAGTCTCTCTTCATAGGGCTTTGTTTCCAGTCCCCTGATCATCTTTGTTGCCCTCCTCTGAACCCTCTCCAGCTTGTCTGCATCCTTCTTCAAGTGCGGTACACAGAACTGGACACAGTACTCCAGATGAGGCCTAACCAGTGCTGAGTAGATGGGATTTGGAAGCTGTGCTTCTATTAATGCAGCCCAAAATAGCATTTGCCTTTTGTGCAGCCACATCACATTGTTGGCTCATATTCAGCTTGTGATCGACAACAATTCCAAGATCCTTCTCGCTTGTAGTGTTGTTGAGCCACGTATCCCCCATCTTGTAACTGTGCATTTGTTTCTTTTTCCTAGGTGCAGAACTTGGCATTTATCCCTATTAAATGTCATTCTGTTGTTTTCTGCCCAGCACTCCAGCCTATCAAGATCACTTTGAATTTTGTTTCTGTCTTACAAAGTATTAGCTACTACCCAATTTTGTGTCATCTGCAAATTTGATCAGCATTCCCTGCACCTCCTCCTCCAAGTCATTAATCAAAATGTTGAAGAGTACTGAGCCCAGGACTGAGCCCTGTGATACCCCACTCATTACCTCTCCCCAGTTTGAGAAGATCCCATTGATAAGCACTCTTTGAGTCCAGTTCTGTAGCCAACTGTGGATCCACCAGATCGTTGCTTCATCTAGCCCACTTTGAGCTAGTTTGCTCATCATGATATCATGGGGCACTTTGTCGAAAGCTTTGCTGAAGTCCAAGTATATTATGTCCACAGCATTCCCACAGTCCACAAGGGAGGTTACTTGATCAAAAAATGAGATCAGATTCGTCTGGCAGGATTTTTTCTTGACAAATCCATGTTGGCTTTGAGTAATCACTGCATTGTTTTCAAAGTGCTTACAGATGGATTGCTTTATCATCTGTTCCAGAATTTTCCCAGAGATTGATGTCAGACTGACTGGTCTGTAGTTCCCAGGTTCCTCCTTTTTACCCTTTTTGAAGATAGGGACAACATTAGTCCTCCTTCTGGCACTTCACCTGTCCTCCATGATTTCTCAAAGATAATAGACAGTGGCTCTGAGAGTTCTTCTGCCAGTTCCTTTATTACTCTAGGGTGCAGTACATCTGGCCCTGGAGATTTGAACTCATTCAAAGTAATTAGGTGTTCCTTAACTATATACCTATAGTTCTCAAGCTGCAATCCTGCCCCTTCAACCTGTACTTCGCCTTTGCCAGGGGGGTCATAGACCCTCCTTTGGGAGAAGACTGAGCCAAAGTAGGAATTGAGCACTTCTGCCTTTTCTTTGTCATCTGTTACCATTTTGCCATCCTTATTTAATAGCTGAACCACCATTTCTTTCGTTTGTCTTTTACTATGCACGTCGCTGAAGAAAGTTTTTTTTGTTTTTTGTTTTGTCTTTAGCATCCCCCGCTAACCTCAGCTCATTCTCAGCTTTAGCCTTCCTGACGCCATCCCTGCAATTCTGTGCTACCTGCCGGTACTCTTCCTTTGTAGGCTGGCCTTCCTTCCACTTCATATATGTTTCCTTTTTTTGTTTTTAGGTCATCTGTAAGCTTTTTGTGAAGCCACATTGGCTTCTTCTGTTGTCTTCCACCTTTTTTTCTTGTTGGAATTGTTTGTAATTGTGCCTTTAGAATTTCCTTTTTAAAAACTCCCACCCATCTTGGACTCCTTTTCTCATTAGAGTCGTTTGCCATGGGACCTTACTGATCATTGTCCTGAGTTTATTAAAATCAGCTTTCCTAAAATCCAGGGTATGTGTTTGGCTACACTCAGCTTTTGCTTCCTTTAGAACCAAGAACTCAAGTAACATGGTCGCTTTCCCCCAGAGTTCCTGTAACTGCTACTTTACCCACTAAGTCATCCCTGTTGGCTAGGATCAAGTCAAGGGTAGCCAATCCTCTAGTTCCTTCCTCTACTGTCTGTAGGAGGAAGTTATCCGCCACACAAGTCAGGAATTTCCTGGAGGGGCCATGTTTTGCAGAATTTGTCTCCCAACAAATATCGGGGAAATTGAAGTACCCCATTACTACTACATTATGCTTCCTTGAAACATTGGCTGTTCGCTTTTCAAAAGTTTCATCCTCTTCTTCTCCTTGATTGGGTGACCAGTAGTAGACTCCGACCACCATGTTCCTTTTATTCTTTGCTCCACTTATTTTAACCCAGATGCTCTCGATGGGGCTACCAAGCTCATCCTCCTGTATTTCTGTGCAGAGATATGTATTTTTCACATATAGTGCAAGCCCACCTCTCTTTCTGTTCCTCCTATTCTTTTTGAACAAGTTATATCCTTCAATTGCTGTATTCCAGTCATGAGAGTCCTCCCACCAAGTCTCAGTTACACCTATCAAGTCATAATTTCCCTGTTGTATTAAGAGTTCAAGTTCGTTCTGTTTGTTTCCCATACTCTGGGCATTAGTATATAGATAGACATTGAAGACCATGTGCTTCATGATCTGGCTTTCTTCCTACATGTGTCTGAAGACGATTATTGGGCGCTATTAGAGCAGTTCTCTCTGTTGCGGTGCATGAGCCTTCATCCATTGTTACCCCCAACTTTATGTCTCCCTTCCCCATAGCATTCAATTTAAAGCCCTCCTGATAAAGTTCTTCATGCTATGGCCAAACACATTCTTCCCATCCTTTGTGAGGTGCAACCCATCCCTTGCCAACAGTCCATCTTCCAGGAAGGATAGCCCGTGGTCCCAGAATCCAAATCTCTCTTGTCAGCACCACCTCCATAGCCAGTCATTCACCCAGAGTATTTTTCTTTCCCTTTCAATCCCTGGTCTGACTACTGGAAGGATGGATGAGAAAACTATCTGGGCCCCAAAGTTCTTGAGTTTCCTTCCCAAAGCTTCAAAGTCTGACGTGATTTCTTCATAGCTCTGCTTGGCGGTATAATTTGTTCCCGCATGGATGAGAAGAAAGAGATACTTGTCAGTGGGCTTTATGAGTGCAGGCAACCCTTCAGTCACGTCTCTAATCCGTCCTCCCGAGAGACAGCATACCTGGCAAGTCCACGGGTCTTTGCGAGATACTTGGGTTTTGATCCCACGCAGCAAGGAGTCTCCCACTACTACTACTCTTCTCTTCTTGTTGTTGTAGGCCTTGGTTTCATTGCCTCTGCTTGACTGACCTTCAGCCTCTTGCTTGCTCTCATGCAGGTTCCCCTGTAATTCTTCCTCTGCAGGCTGTCCTCCAGTCCTATCCTCAAGTACCTGGAAACGGTTCCCTAGTTCCACTGCCTCCACTCGTGCAGAGTGGCTTCTAGTTCTTCTGCTCCTAACTGTCACCCTTTTCTAAGGAGTATCCTCTACTTCATTTTTCCTCACCTCAGCATTTCTTCTCACCTCAGCTTTTTGAGAACCCCCTTTAATCTCTAAAAGGGATTTCATCTTCCATCACCCTTTCAGTCCCTGGTCCTTGTATTGAGCATTCTCTTAGTGAGACCAAGAACTTCACTTGAGCTGATTATTTACATCAGCCTTCCCCAACCTGAGGCCCTCCAGATGTTTTGGACTTCAACTCCCATCAGCTTCAACCTGCATGGCCAATGTTCAGGAATTCTGGGAGTTGTAGTCCAAAACATCGGAGGGCACCAGGCTGAGGAAGGCTGGCTTACATCATCAAAAGGATGTTCACAGAAGCTGAGTCTATGTCAATTCTTTCTGCCTGGCCTTTTCTTGGTGTTGTTGTTAACATAGCCCTAGCTACATAATAGGTTTCCAGTGTGAGGAAATATCTTTCTCTCTACCTCTCTTACTTGCTGTTTTCTTTCAGGAAGAAACAAACATGGAAGTTTTCAGTCACTTTCAGATGGTAAGAACCTCAATTTTTAACCCCCAATTTCATTAGGTGTGAAACTGCTTCTTGTACAAGATTGGTGCCAATTTTCACAACTTCTCCATCTCCTCAGTGTACACTGCAATCTGATGCATGTCTACTCACCAGAAAGGCATGTTGGGATATATTTGGGCTCCATTTTGGGCGGCAAAATATCTTGGGCCAGCAATGCTAATTTTCCCCATGAAACTGGCGTTGCTAGCTTCCATTTGGTCTTTAGAAAGAAGATGATAAGTTGTATGTGCTTGTTCCTCCAGGTCTTTGCTTCTGCTTTTTTAAAAAAATAAATATTATGTGTGTTTCTGGCTGTAACTGGTGTTATTTCATTTTGATTGTAATTTTGATGCTAATGCCAGTCGTTGTGAGCTCCCTGGTGGACCAAGATAGCACAGGAAAGGATCATAGAAACATCTCAAATAAACAAAAATGCTGTCCTTCCCTCTTCAGCTCTTACAGACACTGGATTTAAAAGTTATGCCCCAGAATTACGCAGACCAAAAGCAGAGTACCAGGTAGGTGTATTTTGAGGAGCTTGGATTAAGGACAAAGTTATGGGATGGAGGAGTTTGGAGTTGGATGATCAAACCCTGTCCTGAGTGTGGATGCTCACACCACCTCCTCTTGTCCAAAGACCATCCTCTCCATGCTCACTGTACAATGTACTGAAGCGACTTCTTTTGTTTGTAGTCTGCAAGGAGAGCAGGGCTGCAATTCTTTGCACACATGCTTGAAAGTAAGCCCCCTAAACACACTAGGACTTACTTCCAAGTAAGCACCCACAGAACTGGGCTGTAAGTCTCCAGAGGAGGCCAGGAGGCTGACAGCACAATCCTGTGCATGTTTACTGAAAAGTAAGTTCTGCTCTTTTCCATGTGGCTTGCTCGCAGGTAAGTGCGCATAGGATTGCTGCTTTTGAGGTTTAACTCCCTTTCCACTTTTTTTAGAGAGACTTTCCTTGCTCATTAGTGGGTGGAAGAGAAAGGAGGGGAGACGTGCTCCAAAACTGTCACTTTTTTCTGGAAACAGTGTATTAATTTTGGCCAGTTACATAATTAATTTTGGCCACTTCCAAGCTGTGGGTTCACATGCAACGGTAAACCAGAATTGTGGAGATTTGGCTCCCCAGGGCAGGCCATGGGCCAGATTCCCTCCCCCCCCGCAACTCCCTGGGGCAGGCTGCAGGTGAAATTTGGCCCCTGGCCTAGTGTGATTCCCCGCTAGCTTTTAAGGCCAGTCCTACCCATGAAGGGCTGCATTGTAGACCACATGCACCCCCTGCAGGCTACCAGGCCTTCACTTACTAAGCACCCTTCGCCTAAGCAAACATATATCTCCTTCTTGCAAACCTTTCTCAAAAGTCCATTTCCAAGCCATGGCTGCCATTATGCTATATTCCTGGCCAGGACAGTCTTGTGTGCTTTCACATGCATTACTAGTTGCAGTGTCCCCTGGGAGCCATTTGGTGTGATGCCAGCCATGCCCGTTCCCCTTTCCCCCTGCCCCCAGGTATCTCAACCATCAATGGAGAGAGGCACCTCCCAGAGACTGGGCCTTTCAAAATCCTCCAAGTGTTAACAGCATCTCATGGGTTTGTTTGTTTTTTTTTACATTCCAGGAGTACAGCAGTGACTGGAGCCCGAAAGATGCAGTCAGACGGCTGCAGAGGGGCAAGGTAGGGGTCTTCCTCCCTCTTCTGAAAGGGTTAGCCTTTGTGTATGTGGGAGGCTCCTTGCACTACTTGTTGTCTTCTGCCCATGTATATCCATACTTGGCGGTGCGGCTGCTGACGGCTTTCTAGACTTCTCTGCTGGAGGCTGTGATTTCCTTGTCTGGAAGCAGGGGGTTGTGGTCCCGCAGATGTCAGGAAGGGTGGGTAGCAGATTCCGGTTCACAATTGAAACCTGTCTGAAGCAACAGGAGGTAATACGTTATTCCACTGCCAGTCTTAGAGCTGATAACATGAGGATGGGTCCATAGTTCTGGTTCCAGGCTCTTCATACTCTCTGTTGATAGATGAAGGGGGAAATAAGTGACTTTTCGGGTGGATGTAGAAGCGATACACCATCTGATCTCAGCTGCTTTAGAACTGGTGCTGAGCAGATATGGCATGTTGCCAGTAATACTCGTGCAGAAACTTTGGCTGCTTTCAGGGGGCTGTTTAAAATATGATCATTCCTAGGTGGAAGGTATTGCTCCACTTTAGAAGGAAGGTCAACTCTATGGGCTTAGAGCAATCTCCAGCTCATTAATTACTGGTTAGTTGATCAGCTCCATGGAGTTACAGAATGAGTTCCTAGCAGAGCCTTTGGATAGTGAATTCAGCTGTGCCTTGCTGTCAGAGTCTCGCAGCTGGGTTGGAATGACTTCGAGACTTTTCCCACAAGCTCCTGGAAAGAGGATTCATACACCAGAAACCTCCAGTGACTGCTGCATCCCAGCAGCAATTCACAATGCAAACTGATGGGCACAGCATCACATGGTAAAGTGTCCCAGTGGCTCCTGTTCAGGGGAGTTTTAATAATGCCCAGGCTACCACTGTGATGGCAAAGGCTGGTGTCGATGTGGCCTAGCTCCTGAACTGCATGGAGAGCTGCTCATGCAAATGGCTAACCGGATGCAGCTCTGCCCCTGAGAATGCAGTATGTGGGTGTATGAGTAAAGCAGCCCTCTGTTCAGGCATTCCAGGTGCCTGCCTGTCCACCGGGGGTCCCCACTGTGGTGTCCATAGGCACCCATGTGCCCATGGACACTGCTTTCGATGCCTGCCAGGCTCCCTGCCCCTCTTGATTTTTATTTTATTCCTTAAGAGCTTAAAACTTTTAAAAACTGGGATGCTAGCATGCTGCAAGGTGAAGTGCTGTCCTCCAGAACCACTGTTGCCTGAGTTGAAAAGAGTGCTTCTGTGCTTTGGAGCTTAGACCCCACTTCTGCCTTGTACTTAGTTAGGTTTGTGGAAAAGTCACCTTTATTTTAGTCTTACCAGTTGCCTTCTGAGAAATGAGTGTTTTGTGACCAGTCATTCCATGGCATCCATTCTGTGAGAGTGCTCACGACACTCTCAACATTCCAAATGTGCCCACTGACCCCCAACGTTTGGGGATGCCTGGTCCATTGAATCTCTTTGTGAACATTGTCCCATTCTAGGTCTGCTCGCTGGAGAGGTTTCGCTCCTTGCAGGACAAGTTGTTGCTGCTGGATGAAGCTGTTGCAGTGCATGATGGGAACGTCATTACAGCCGTGAGTCCTATGTGATCACACGCCACAGGGCAGAGAGGGTGGCTGCAGCTCAGGCTGGCTCCATTAACTTGGATTCTGTGACCATTTGTATTGGAATGTGGTTCGTTTTATGTTCAATTTTCTGTGAATTCTTGGGTCCAAAGAACTGAAGGCTTCTGGATGGGGAAGTTGACTGTTTTTTTGTTTGTTTTTTAAAAGAAAAACAAAACACAACAATAGAGAAACACAACAACAATACACATATACTAAAATATCTCTTAAGGTTGTAAGATATCTACCTTTGGCTCCCCTTACACAACAAATGCTTATTATTCTTCTCTAGTTCTTGTCTTAGTTGTATATTGTACATTGAGTTCACAGACATTATCTCCTTTCTCCTACTTTTAACAACAGAGAAAAGAGAATCAACCACCTCAAAGTTCAAAATCCACATAAATAGATATCATTTTTCTCTATTTCTTGTACAAATTCTATAAAAAATTTTATAGAATTTTTATAATCTAAAATAAAATTTTGTTGTTGAGCCTTCTTTAATTATAATAGTAAGTTTTGCCATCTCTGCCAGTTCCATCATTTTCATGATCCACTTGCTCACAGTTGGTATTGTTTCATTCTTCCACTTTTGTGCATACAATAAATAACCTTGCAGCTGTCGTCATGTAGAGAAAGAGGGTTCCCCCCTTCTCTTTTACATGTTTATCTGTAAGTCCCAATAAAAAAGTTTCTGGCTTTAGTTCTATAGTAGCCTTTAATATTCTTTGAGCTAAGGACTGTTTCGTTTCCAAAATGTTTTAGCTTTTTTACAAGTCCACCATAAATGATAAAACGTTCCCTTGAAATCTTCACATTTCCAACATTTTCCAGAAACACCTTCATACATTTTAGAAAATTTAAATGGTGACATATACCATCTATACATCATTTTATAAAAATTCTCTTTAAGATTTGTACATAAAGTAAATTTTACATCTTTCCCCCACATATTTTCCCACTCTTCCATTGATATATTATGACCAACATTTTGTGCCCATTTTATCATACTTGTACTTTTACTTTTACTTGTTCATCCTCTGTCTCATACCTTAACAGTAATTTATACAGTTTAGCAATAACATGTTCATCATTTGTACATAGTGCTGTTTCAAACTCAGATTCTGTTCGTTCAAATTCACCCTTTTTCTCATCTATTTTAAACCTTTCTTTAAGTTGCAAATATGAAAACCGCTGACATACATGACCTTCTTCCAATAAGCTTTTCCTTGATTTTAACTTATATTCCCCTTGTGACAGTTCCAGTAAATCATTATATCTTATCCATTTATGCGCACTATCACATTCTCTTCTATGCATTGCTTCTTGTGAAGATATCCAACGTGGTATTTTTTGACAGAACCTTAATTTATATTTATTCCAAAATCTTAATACAGCCCTTCTGATATAGTGATTATTAAAATCTACATTCACTTTTGTTTTATCATACCTCAAATAACCATGCCACCTGTATCTCAATTCATGTCCTTCTAGTTCTAAAAGTCTTCTATTTTTCAACATCACCCATTCCTTCATCCACATCAAGCAGCAGGCAGAAAAATAGGTTTTAAAATCTGGTAATCCCAAGATTACCTCTTGGGATTACCCAAGAGTTTAAAATCTGGTAATCCCAAGCCACCTCTTTCCTTTGCATCTTGCAAAATTTATATTTTAGCTCTTGGTTTTTTTGCTTGCCATATAAACTTCGTTATATCTCTCTGCCACTGCTTAAAAGGTAAATCCGATGTAACAATGGGTATCGTTTGAAACAAAAATAACGTTCTAGGTAATCCATTCATTTTGATCATTGCAATTCTTCCCAAAAGTGATAGTTGTAATTTTTCCCATTTTAATAGGTCTTGTTTAATTTCATTCCACACTTTAACATAGTTATTTTGAAAAAGCATACAATTCATATTTGTCAAAAGGACTCCCAAATATCTTTCTTTTACATTTGGAAGCCAGTCTTACCAATCAACTTTTTTTTTTCTTGAACATTCATATTCTTTGTTAAAAAAATTTGTTTTCTGTTTATTAACTTTGAACCCTGCCACTGCTCCAAATTCTTTTAATTTTTTCATTAAAATTTCAATTCCCTTTAAAGGTTCTTCCAACATAAACACCAAGTTATCTGCAAAAGCCCTCAGCTTATATTTCTCCTTTTTAATCTTTATTCCTGTAATTCAATCATCTTGTCTTATATCGCTGTTCAATCATTCTAGAACCAATAATAACAATAGTGGTGACAATGGGCAGCCTTGTCTTGTTCCTCTTTGTATCTCACAAGGTTTAGTCAGATCCCCATTTATAATTATTTGAGCCTTTTGATCGGTATATACCGATTTCACCGATTTTATATAGTTTTCTCCAAAGTCCAGTTCTTCTAAAGTCTTAATTAAAAATTTCCAATTGAGATTATCAGATGCTTTCTCTGCATCTAAAAAGATCAGAGCTGCTTGTTTTTCTGGATGTTTTTTCAAATATTCCACCACATTCAAGATCGTTCTTACATTACCTCTCATCTGTCTCCTTGGTAAGAAACCACTTTGGTCCTCATATACAAACTCCTGCAATATTTTCTTGACCCTTTCTGCCAAAACTGTTGCAAATATCTTATAATCTTTGTTTAATAACGAGATTGGTCTGTAGTTTTTTGTCGAGGTTAAATCCTGTCCTTCTTTATGTATTAATGTTATATATGCTGTTTTTCATGTTTTCGGTATCTCCCCCTTTTCTAAAATATTGTTCATCATATTTTTCAACAGCTGTAAAATTTCTTCACACTTCTTATAATATAATCCTGATATTCCATCTGGTCCCGGAGTTTTTCCCAATTTAATGTTTTTATTGCTTCCACCATTTCATTTACTGTTATTGGGCCATTCGTCATTTGTTTTGTTCCTTAGTAATTTTTGGTAAATTTTGTTTATGAATATATATATCCATTAATTCTGGGGATATATCCTGTCCTTTATACAAATTTGAATAATATTGATAAAACGCTTTCTGAATTGCCACATTAACGGTTAGTTCTAATCTACTTTCACTTATTTTCACAATTGTTTTGTTTTCTTTTTCCTTTCTGAGTTTATAGGCCAACCATCTTCCTGGTTTATTAGCAAGTTCAAAATTTCTTTGTTTTACAAAGTTTAATTTTTTTGGCATATCCTGGACTGTTAACATCGACAATTGTTGTTGGAGTAATTAAATCTATCGTAGGACACTTGCCTTTCCCGATTTTTTCTTTAGGAATTCTTCTTTCTCCTTTATCTGTTTTAGAATATTTTGTACCTTCTCTTCTCTTTTCTTTTTCAGTTGTATGTTTTGTTGTATAAAATAACCTCTCATATAGGCCTTACTTGCATCCTATACTGTTCGGATATTTGTTCGCTTGTCCAGATTCAATTCAAAAAATTCTCTCAATTTCTTTTTAGTGCCATCCACAATACTTTTATTTTGAAATATCATTTCATTCAATCTCCATCTAAAAGTAGTGCTTCTTTTCACTAATGACATAGATATAGGGTTATGGTCTGAAAATGATCTTGGTAGGACTTGTATTTTGCCAATCTTTGTAGCAAGCTCTTTAGTTGTCAAAATCATATCAATCCTTGAAAAATATTTATGTCTTTATGAAAAATATGTATATTCTTTTGAGTTTCCTTTTTTATCTCTCTGTATGTCTACTAAAGCCAAATTGTCCATCAGTTCAAAGAAACTTTTAGGTAATTTCCCTTGATTACACTTTATTTTTTTCTCCGATATTCTAGCCATTTGAGGTGCAATCACCCCATTCCAATCTCCCATTAAACACCAACTGTCAAAAGTTAGATCCATGAGTTTGGATAAGAGATCCTCATAAAATTCTGCTTTGTGGTCATTAGGTGCATAAACCCCTAAAATCAATGTTGAGACACCAATTAGAGTAATTTTAGCTCCCACAAAATGACCTTGTTCATCTGACAATACCAATTCCGGTCCCAAATGTGGTTTAATATATAAAACTACTCCGTTTTTCTTTTTTCGGCTTGCAGTTATAAACTCTTCACCTAATTTTTTATTAATTAAATATTTGGTATCTTCTTTCTTAAAATGAGTTTCTTGTAAGCATATTATATCTTGTTTCAATTTTTGTTAATAGTAAAATATTTTCTTTCTCTTTTGAGGAGCATTCGCCCCATTCCAAGTTAAAAATGTATAATCCATTTTTTAGAAAATATAAGATTAAGATACTTTCTTAATTTCCACCTGTTGCACCTGGGAAGCTGACGTTTTGATGCCAGCTTCATTGAGCATTGCAAATGCCAGGATGCATTTTAGTAGACAAGGCATTTCCTCCACTGCCCCTTGCCTCCAAGAATATGGAGTGTAAATGAATCTTGTGAAACCCCCCGAATACCTTTTAGTTTGTTCTGGAAACATCCCAAGATCCAAATGGGGAAGGGCTGCAGGAGTGCTTTGCATACGTAAGCTCCCACTAGAATAAAGGACATCCAACGAAGAGCTCGCGCATAGGTAGTGAGATGGGAAAGACCTTCCCCCGAGACCTTAGTGGGCTGCTGCTGGACTAGCTGACCATCCTGGACTACATGGACCACTGGCTTCAGTGTTCACATTAGATCAGTCTGTCCATAGCTCTGGGCAGGTTAACCACACATTAAAACTATAATTTCTGTAAACTAAATATTTGAATTTGACCAAAGTGGCATCAAACATAAATCAGAGTAAACCGCGGGCTGTGGGACACACATGTGCCCAGTCCCAGCTACATTAAAATCTTTTATCTCCCCGTTGATGTATATGGAGAGCTCTCATTTCTGTCCCTGGGGACATTTTAAAATTACTTCTCAGTGTAAACCAGGAAATGATCTAGCCAGACAATGAGAAGGTTCTTTCTACCCTTCTGTGTCTCCTTCTCCCTTTCCAGTCACTCCATTCTATTCCCCCTCCCATCTGGTTGTCATTTTTTCACCTCTCAGCCTCTCTACATTCCATGCCATTGAGTTCTTATGGGGCTGCCCCCCCCCCCCCAGTATTTCTAAATACTTTTTGAGCATCTGCAAACTTTGGGGTTGCTCAGAGTCTACTGATATCTCTTGTGTGTGGGTAATGTGGTTTTTGGCTACATAAGCAATAGCACGGGAATGATCTCAACCCTTCACTACTTCACCACAGCCCCTCAAAACCTGGCTTAGATCCTGTAGCATTTCCAAAAGGCACTCAGTCTTTGTCATATACTTAGATGCCTCCTTTTTGTTAAGCTGCAGGCTTTTGTACAAATTGTCTTCCTAGGCTATTAAATGTCAAGGGACTATGCCCTCCCATGCTTCATTTCGCCATATAAGTAAGGGCACAGTCCTATGTTAATAGTTGGCAGCCTCTGAAGTTGGAGTATCCTAATTCAGGGCGGCCAGAGCACAGAGGCGATCCTTGCCTCTGCTCCAACCGCCCTGCATTTTTGCCCATGCAATTTTGCCTGTCTAGCTGCAGCACCTCAGAGCAGGAGGGAAGGAGGCTGGGGTGAGCATAGGAAGCTGCGTAAGGCAGCTTCCCCAATCTCCTCCCCGGTTTCTGAGTGTGGAGACGAAGCTGGCACGGTTCTCCCAGCACCACTACGAGGGGTGGGGGGGGGATTGCGGTTTCCCAGCTATGAGGTTGCAGCCCTGTTTCCAGCTTCGGAGCAAGTAAACCAAACAATCGTATGGCCCCGCAGACACTGTGTAGGGGCCATAGGATTGTTCTCTAACCTACTACTAAATATGGCAGCAGAATGGTGTAAAGTAGATGTGGTGCTGGAGAGACATCCAGGTGCTTCTGGAACCCCTGTGCTTCCTAAGCAACTTTTTCTGATGTTGTCACAAGATCCTGGCACAGAATATGCAGCTCAGCCAAGGACTCTTGTCCATTTTCTTGCAGATTCTAATATTTCTGAAGAGGAGCTTAAAGAAAGGTATGTATGGCTGATAAGGACTAGACCAAGCAGCACGTGTACAACATTTTCTTCATTTTGTATCCCTGTTTTCCTCATATAGGTCAAACTAAGACAGAATCCCTCTACCTTACATAGGGTCAGAAAGGCGGGGTGGCAGCCTCTCAAGGCCATGAAACTGACCACTTTTCCTCCTGAGCACAGCATTTGTGCTCCCCCTGGTTTCAGTGCCAGCAGTGAAATATCTCCTGCCCCTATGAACTAGATGGGGGTAGCTCTGCTTGGGGTGGACAAAAGAACATATGAAGAGCCATGCTGGATCAGACCCAGGGTCCCTCTAGTCCAGCACCTGTTCACACAGTGGCCGACCAGCTGCCATGGGAAACCCAGAAGCAGGACATGAGTGCAACAGCACCCTCCCACCCATGCTCCCCAGCAACTGGTGTGCATAGGCGTACTGCCTCTGCTACCGGAAGCGAAAACTGCCTTGCTGCATTTGCTAGACATGAGGGTTGGGGGAGATTGGGGAATGGAACTGTCACCCATCACGAGAGATGTCATGGGCGCTTTCCATTTGTCATATTCTATGCAGCAGTAGCTATTGCACTTGACATATTGCAGAGGTGTTAAACCTCAGGCCCGTGGGTGAAATCTGGCCAACAGAAGATCCCTCCACTTTCCCCTGACCACCGATTATTTGGTGGTTTCCCAGCTGTTGTGTAGTTCCTTTCCCATTCTAAAAAGTTGAAATGCCTCTCCTAAGGCTTAGTTAGTGGCAGGAAGAGTTTGAAGCAAAAATATGCTGGTATATTTGCCCCACCCCTTTTGCTTTGGGACCTGCTGACCTCTGCAACGCAGCCCCTGAGAGCTGAATTCAGCCCTCTAGTTTGACACCCCTGACATATTGGGAGCCTGGGTGGCACATGGGGAAGGAATATACATTTTCTTGGTAAGAAAGGAGTGCCTTATGAATGGATGGCAAATACCGTTTCCTCACTGCAGGAGTGTTCCCTTAAGAAAAGACATTTGGATCTCACTGTTTTTTTAGGGGGAGGTTTAGATTATAAGCCTGCAGGCAGGGACTGTCTTCTTTGTTCATTGATTGTGTGCCACCCCAGGAGCCTTTTTTGGCTGTGGAGCGGGATAAAAATACAATAAATAAATAATAAATAAACTGTACAGTTATTGTCTTGTATGGGTGGGGGAATGCTCTTACTAGAAACAATAAGAAGCCAAGAAGCCGTAGGTGGTCCCTACCCAGCCAGGCCATGCAAGTGTAACTAGGATGGGGCTGAATGAGAATGTGTCCCCCTGTGACACAGTTGCAGGGCACCCATCTGGTCACAAGGAAAGGTCACTTCGAGTGCTCATGTATCGGAAATAGCCCTTATTTCCACACATGCAGAGAGAAAAACATGGGTTAGGTTGTGAAAGTGCATGACCCATAGATTTTTGAGGTTTTACTTGGCTCTCTGAAGCTGTGTTTTGTCAGGAACAGCCAGGTTGCTATATAGATAACAACAATAGCAAATCCCAAAGGTTGAAAGCATTTATCTTGGTAACGTTAATGAGCTGTTTATATACAGTAAATTATTTTCATTAAGCACCTCTTAGCAAATTCATTCCATGCCAAATGTGCAGTAATGGAGAGGAAGGCCAGGCCTTGTTGGTTTGGACCCCTGCTCTGGGCACATTGTAAGCTCAGAGGAGGTCACAGGTGATTTTACAGTTCCTCCAAGAGCAGCTATGAGATCCACAATGTAGGCATTTGCAAATTAAACTGGAGGAAGATCTTCAGCAGTTATTTCTGAAAGGCTCTCCAGTGAGCTTTCTGAGGGGCATGAGATGAGCCAATCCACCAACCCTGCTGAAAAAATTCCCTCCCCCCCTTTTCCTTCCCCATTCTTCCTTCCTTGTGTGTCGTGTCTTTTTAGACTGGAAGCCTGCGGACAGGGATTGTCTTGCTTTACTGATCACATTTAAGCCGCTATGGGAGCCTTTTTGGCTGAAGAGCAGGATAAAAAGTCTTTAAATAAATAGATAATAATAACAGAATAATGCTGCAGTGAGCAAGGGTGACTTTGAGAGGTTGACTGTTTCTTGCTATCAGGATGTGCCAAGCTTAAAGGAAGTGGGCCTCATGGATAGGACACAGCAGCCTTTACATCAACAGCTCCATCGCATTAATTTGATTCTGCCAGCAGCAGTGTCAGAATACCTCCAATTCAGCACCCCCCAAACTGGCAAAATGAGATGAGCCAGTCACAGTCACAATCCAGAGGAACTGTGGCCGTGTCTTTCTCTCCACAAATATGCCAGTGCTGGTTGTTTCTGACAAAAGGTAGCTTCGGCTGGCCAAGTAACACTGCAGTTCAGATTCATAAAATGGGTCAAGTAATTTCACATCCAGAGTGGCGACAGTTCAGGTTTTCACCTGTGCTAGCCAGTCACATGAAGACTGGCTAGCACAGGTGGCAGTATGTATATATCAGAGGCAGTATGTCTGTGTACACCAGTTGCTGGGGAACATGGGCGGGAGGATGCTGCTGCACTCGTGTCCTGCTTGCGAGTCTCCTGTAGGCAGCTGGTTGGCCACTGTGTGAACAGAATGCTGGACTAGATGGATTCTTGGTCTGATCCAGCAGGGCTCTTCTGATGTTCCCAGGACATTAGCCATCTTTGCTTTTGGAAGTGAAAGCTTCAAGAGAAGGAAAGAGTTAAGAGATGCCAGTTCCTTTAGGACAGGGATGGGCAAATTGTGGTCCGCCAGCTCTTTTGGCCTACAGTTCCCATCAGCCCTAGCCAACATAGCCAAAAGTGAGGGATGATGGGAGTTGTAGGCCAAAACATCTGAAGGGGGCACAATTTGCCTGTCCCTGTTCTCATGCCTGATCTGTGCAGCCAGTCGAGCACGCCTTGGTTGTTTTCATCCAGAAATCCTGTTCAGAGAGCTGGAGCTGCGGCAGGTGGCCCTGCGCCATTTGATCCATTTTCTCAAGGAGACGGGGGACCAGAAGCTCCTCCTGGACCTATTGAGGTAAGAGCCCACCTGAGGGTATTGCTGAAACTAAGTTCTGAGCCAGGAGTGCTGAGTGAGTCTGATGCTTGTTCTTCCTCTGCAGGTTCCTGGACAGGACCGAGGAGGTTGCAGTGAGTATCCTTGTGCCTTGGTGCTCTCTTGGGGGGCAGGATAAGGATATTCTGACAAACTGAATGCAAACCACTCAATATTTTCCCTCTGCTCGGTGAACTAGGTCACGAAGTTGAGCTAGCCCGGCTTGACATAATTATTTTATTTCTACCCCTCTTAAGCCTGTTCTTGATGCCTGCTTCTGCCCTCTCCAGCTGACACAGTACCGTCAACACCTGACGATCCAGGATGCTGAGAAACGAAAAGAGTTCCTGAAAGGTTGCATTGGGTAAGTGTAGGTATGCAGATGCATGTTTCCATCTACAGCAGGGGTGGGCAACATGTGGCCCTCCAGATGTTTTGGCCTACAGCTCCTATCGTCCCTCACCATCAGCTGTCCTGGCTAGTAGGCGAACACATTTGGAGGGCCACAAGTTGCCCACCCCTGCACAGGGTGAAGAGCTTAAGCCTTAAATGCTGGGGGGGCGGGGGATTGCCCTGGCACAAATTGAGAAAATGGAGAGCGATGAGGAAGGGTTTTTCAGTTTACAGGGGAAAAGTGAATAAGAGAGAACGTGATAGAGGTGTATGAAATTATGCATGGTGTGGAGGAAGAGTTTTTCTCCCTTTCTCATAACTCTAGAACCCAAAGTCATCCAGTGAAGTTAATTGGTGGGAGATTTGGGACAGATAAAAGGAAGTACTTCACATTGAGCATACTTGAACTATGGAAGACACTACCACAAGATGTGGTGATGCTTGGGTGTTGGCAGTGGGCATCTTTGCCAAATGAAGTGCTGCTTTCCATAAATTCAGGCTATTTCTGTATCTGAGGCACTATATATTTTTCTCCTGCCTCCTTGCTCAGCCACCTAAATATTGAAGAGTGGGAAGAGGTCTGGAGAGGAAATGTTATTTTAGTTTTTATTTAGAATATGTATTCCCCCCACCTCCTTTCAATTCTATATATTAAATTAACAAGTCAGCTTATGGAAAAAGTCATAAAACACAAAATAAAAATGCATAAAACAATCAAGCACAGTAAGACAGCAGCATAAAAGAGGATCAACTAGGAACAAAAACTGGTCGCAAAAAGTCTGAAGCAGCCATCCAACAACATCCTCACTGTTTAACGTGGTGCTTAAAACCAAATAAGGCCAATGCCAGGTGAACCTCTTTGGGGAGGGACAAATGGGTACGTTTTTAGCCTTATACCATTCAGGTGAGAAAAGGGACATATTGTGCCTAGAAGTAAAAATGGGTGTGGGAATTGGTCCCTTCACTGAATGGGGAAGTATGAAAGAGTTCACTGAGGCTGAGATCCTGAACACATTGACTAGGAAGTCTGTCCCATTGGATGTGCCTCTTAGTAAACCTGCCTAGGGAGGAATCCAAAAGCGAAGAGAGACTCTTCTCCAATCTAGGTTACCCTTCTCATCGGAGGATGCTGCTCACATTCAAGATCATTATACACTCCTGGAGAGACAGATCATCATTGAGGTAAGATCTACAGGCATGCAGGACTTAAAGAGTTCTCCCAAGCCTCCTGGCTCAGTGTAGTACCAAACTGGCTTTGCTTAAGCAAGTAAGCCTTACATTAGTCTCCCCCAGCCTGGTGCATTCCAGTTGTTTTGAACTCCAGGTCCCATTATCCACAGCCAGCATGGCCAATGGTCTGGAATCCTGACCATTGGCCATGCTGGCTGTGGCTAATAGGAGGTGTCGTTCAAAACATCTGGAGGACATTAAGTTGGGTAAGACTGCCTTACATGATGACTTCCCTACCATAACTAGTCTGCCATGATAAATGCTGAGGGCTGCAATCTGACGTTGTTGTTGTTAATATGCCAAGGGAGACCCATCTGACCCCATCTCGGATGACTTTCTGCTGACAGGCAAAGGCATTTTTATTCAGACAGGCCTTTTGCCTTATAAGCTGAGTGATTATGGTCATTGCAAGCTTGCTGAAATTGTTTTAACTCGTTATGTTTATCCATTTTATCTTACCTGCCTTTTTCCTTATGTTTTTGACATTTTGAATTTTACTCAGTGTTTTGTTGCTTTGGGTTGCCTTGGGCACAGAAAGGCCAGATGCAAATTTAATTAACAAACAAATATTATGACATTTATATCCTACCCTTACTTCAGGGATCTCAGGGTGGCATACAGGGGGTTGTTAACCATTTTTCCCCTTCACAACAACCCTGTGAGGTAGTTTAAGCTGAGAGATAATGACTGGATCAAGGTCATTAAGCTGGAACCGTCTGCACACTTACCTGAAAGTAAGCCACAGTGGACTTCTGAGTAAACATTTATTTATTTTTATTACATTTCAATGCCACCCAATAGCCAAACATGCATGGTCTGCTTCATGACTTGAGTTGGGATTTAACCCCAGCTGCTCTTAGTGCATTAAAAAAATATTATTATATGACATCTTTGTTTTCATGCAGCATGTTTCTTGTTCTGGTTTCCCCCACCCCCTCCAGGCAAATGACAAGCATTTAGAGTCAGCCGGACAGACGGAGATATTTCGGAAATACCCTCGCAAGGCCTCCATCCTAAACATGCCGCTGGTCACCACGCTCTTCTACTCCTGCTTCTACCATTACACAGAGGCTGAGGTTAGGGTAACAGCAGGGAGGGGGGGTCCCCTGTGTCGGTCACTGGTGCCATGTCAAAAAAAGGAAGGAGACAGATTTCCCCTTGGGTTGGTTGGACATCTGAAGCAGCTGATGATTTCCAGACAGGCAAGGTAGTCCTCAAGTACTGTAGAGTTTCTGAGAAGAGGTATAATTGAGTACAGGGAGACTTGCCGTTCTGACTGACATTCAGTTCAGCTCACTTGCACTGTAATGAACAGCTGCCTCATCAGGGCTGCTGCCTAGGTATTGAAAATCGGAGCATTTCTTTAATATGTAGCGGAAACAAAAGGTACAGGATTCAGTCAACCATATCCAGTTTTGAGAGTCATTTTAAAAAGTTGTATAACCCATGCAATGTTTGATTATTTGTATTTTGGGATTCATTGGAACAAATTAAGTTAACTATAATTTTGCTATGAGGCATTTGTTAAGTTTTATTTTTTGTGTGTGTGTTTTTACACTTCTGTACATTTATACACCTGTGTGTGTGTATACATATATATACACACACACACACATATGTATGTGTGTGTGTGTGTGTGTGTGTGTGTATATATATATATATATATATGTATGTATGTGTGTGTGTGTGTGTGTGTTAAATAACATTAGAGGCTTTATTTAAATCTGTAACCCAAGAGAAGTTGAAGCAACTCTTGAATAGTTGTGGCAAAACTAGGGCAAAACTTTGCCACAATATTTTAGACACCATGGAATGCACAACCCAGACGTGACAATGAGGAATGAGCTTAAGGTGGTCGGAGAATTGCCTATTTCCTATCATTGCCATCAAAAGTTATGATGCAGGATGGGTCAGTGACATTCTCTCTCCCTCTTACCCTGCCTCTTCTTTGCTAAGCTTGTCATGTCTCTCCTTTTCAGGGCACATTCAGTAGTCCCTCAAACTTGAAGAAAACCTTTAAGGTAAGGAACCTGCTCTTACACATCTGCATTGCACCTTGTTCCCCAGCTGGCTGAATGGATTTATTTATTTATTTATTTATTTATTTATTTATTTATTTATATCCCGCCTTTTTTCCTCTTGCAAGGAACCCAAGGCAGCTTACATTATCCCCTTCCTTTCCATTTTATCTTCACAACAACAACCCTGTGAGGTAGGTCAGACCAAGAGTCTGTGACTGGCCCAAAGTCACCCAGTGAACTTCCATGGCCGAATGGGGACTAGAACCCGGATCTCCGGGCTCCCAGTCCAACACTCTAACCACTAAACTGTAGGTACTAATTCAGAGGTGGGCTGACTTCAGTCTTGCTCAATCTACTTATTATTACTTTTTTTTCAGTAGAATCCTCTGTATTCAGTTTATAAAGCAAAGTTATATATACGCATGTGGCTGCCTTGGCCTTCAGTGGAGCCCCCGCGCTGCTGACATCTGGTGGCACAGCAGCCAAAGAATCGGTGGCTTGCCGCCACATTCCATAACAACAATCTGAAATTTTGCATCATGGCAGCAAAAAAGTTGGCATTTGGCAGCCAAATTTTGGGAGTAGGCTGCTACAGAGACCCAAAAGGGCCAAATGTAGCTTGTTTTCAAGCTAAATATGGCCCATTTGAGTCTCCGTAGTGGTTTGCTGCTAAAATGTGGTGGCCAAGTGCCAACATTTTTACTACCATGACACTAAATTTCAGTGGTGTGGTGGCTGGCGAAATCCAGGGGGTGGACAGCCCAAAGTTGCCCACCCCTTGTATATGCTCAGGAACTCTTAAGGCATTGATAATCTATGTTAAGTGATCCAGACTATGCGTACATGCTTAAGAACACAGGGAAAGCCTTGCAGGATCAGACCAAGGTCCAATTCCTTTACAAGAATCCCAGCAACGAGCAGGTGCCAGGTGGTCCACTGGAAATTCGTCACTGCCTATGGGTAGACCACAATCATCCCTCTCCTGGTCCCTGTTCCAGGATCTCCATTTCTTTGCCTTGCAGATTCCAGACAAACAGTATGTGCTGACGGCCCTGGCTGCTCGGGCCAAGCTCCGAGCTTGGCATGATGTGGATGCTCTGTTTACCACCAAGGTAAGTCGGGTGGCTTTCTTGGAGCTTGGACCAAACCCTGGCTTTGTTGGCTGAAGAGCATATGTGAGTCCTTCTGTTCAGCATAACGCTGGTCTGTGCTGTGTTCAGCTCCCGTCATACTTTCACTTACCTGCCCTCGTGCAATACATTGGAGGTTAGCTCCTCCATAGGAAGAGGCTTGTTCCAGGCCTGTTTCACTCTTCCCCTTTGAGGACCCGCCATACTCTGAATACAGCGATAGGACATGGGGGTCTGCTGGTAAATTCCCCAGACAAGCTCTCTCAGAAAAGGGCAGCACCCTCAGCTAAAGGAAGGGTATTTCTGCCCTTTGACCCCATAGGGGTAGGTATGCAGATAGAGGACATCCTTTGCATGCTTTCTAAGTTATTTGCAGTATTGCTTCCCCTCCCCACCATCTCTGGGATGACTCCATCACAAGGTCTAGTGTTAATGTGATTTTCTTTGGTGGGGGACTGTGATTTCAGAACTGGTTGGGCTACACGAAAAAGAAAGCTCCTATTGGTTTCCATCGAGTGGTGGAGATCTTGCAGCGGAACAATGCCCCAGTGCCGGTGAGTGAGTGAGCAAAATGCTACTAGTCTGTTTTGGGATTTGGTCTACTGGGCAGCAGTCATTTAACTCCACCCTGCAATGTCCTCCTGTCTCCCCACCCCCACCCCCACCCCCGAAATGTATTTTCATTATCACAATAGCTCTGTTCAGGCGTTATTGATCTGTGTACACTAAACACATGAGGAGGGGGAGTGCACTAACCCTGCTCCCCTCCATCACCTTCACCCTCTGCATGTAGAGGGTGACTTTCAGAAGGGGAGAGCCCCCTCTAGCCATGGAGACTCTCCATGCCACTTGGAAGTAGAGCCCTGGTGGAATGGGCCCAGTTTGGATCCAACAACTGAAGACCAGAAGGTTCATGCACCAGCCTAATTACTTGCAGAACCCAGTCTCTAAAATGAGACTGGCAGTCCCTTATGTGAGCCCTCATCACAGAGGAGCAGCCTAGGAGCCCAGCAGAACACTTCTGTTTGAGATTCATAGAAAGCGAGCGCTCTCCTGACATCAAGACTGCGAAGAGTTGACTCAATTGATGTCACCAGGGAACAAAAGGAAGTCGGCAGTACTTTGTCCTGATTTAGATGAAACTCTGAGATAATCTTAGGCAGGAAACCCAGGTCTTGGCACAGTACTGCCTTCTCCTTATGAAATATGAAATAAAAAGAATCCATGTGTACCCCAAAAAGTTCTCAAATAAAAGGAGCCCAGGGAGCCCCTGTGAGACTCTAGGGACCATCAGGAGCAAAAAGAAGACTTACTAGGTCGAACCCCAAGATGAGGAGGGATCTGAGGGAGTGGATCTGGTGAAGCATCCCGTATCTCATCCTCCAATGTAGATGCGATCACCTGCGGTTTCTGGGGGGGAGTGCTTTCCCACCAGATATCAATTTCCAATCTCTCCAATACAGGGATGGGTGAGTTGGCGGCATCAGTATCGATCCCAAGGGCATCAGGTTCAGTGTTTGGTTAGGTAACAATACTGCGGTGGTGGGTTCCGGGGCTGAAGTCATTTTCTTTTCTTTCGGCTCCGATGCCTGGTTTTCTAGCCTTTGCTTTTTTAGACAACTTTTGTCTAAAAGTGAGTAGATCGCCCCAACCCCAACTAGAGGTAGTCAATACTAGTGTAATCTTTGGGCTCAGTACCACCATAGCAACTCTCACAGACTGGTCAGTAGCGGATACCTATTCTCGTGCAGGTGCGTCTTTGGAGAGAAAAGACATCACCAATCCTCAGGATTGGTGCAGTTTCAGCAAGCCTGCTTCATAAACATCTGACCAAAGAGCAAGAGTCAACTTTGTGCCCTTCCCCAAGGCACAAGAGACAGAGTGAGGCCCGTCTGTTGGTGGATGTTTGCTCCTACAGTGAGAATACTTACGAAAAGGAGCCCAGAAGGCCATAAGCCCTCAGGCTGTCGCAGAGAATGCAAAAAGAAATAAGAATGCAAATAAAGGTAGAAATACTAAGAAGGATAGAAATAAATTTAGAAGAATAATATCCTCAGCATGCTCTTTTTCCTCAGCAAAGGTGAAAGAATAACAGAGAAGATCCCCAATGAGGTTACGGCAGTGGCGATCAAAAGAGAACTGAGGGAATAGGTGGGAACACACCCACTGGGCATGTGCATTGGGATAGTGAGGGCGGGTTCCTGCCAAAATTCCTTACAGAAGATTCCTGAAAGGGGCTTTGTGCAGGTAGATGTAGAGACCATATGTGTGATGCACAGAGACCATGAAGAAGAAGAAGAACAGTTAAGGGTAAGCAACCTGTCCTTTTCTAGGGTTCCAAATCACATGGGGAGCCTCCACAGATACAGGAAAGTCATCCAGAAAGTCATTCTCCATGTGTAGAAGGTGACAGAAATGGTAATAGAGGGGGTTAAGGCTAGCACGCTCCCCCTCCTTGCATGTTTAGTTTACACACAGATTGATAATGCCTGAATGAGGCTTTAGTGTACCTGGGAAGCTGGAAGGAATAGATCCTCCGGTTGCATTTGGCTTTCCAAGTCCAGGACAGATTTCTTGATTAGATTGCTCTTTAGGTTAACTAACTTTGCTTAACAAATGGGGGGTTGGATGGTTGGCTTTACCGTGCCTTTTGTGCTTATATAATATCAACTTGAGCAAAAGAAGGTCCCCACCAAAAGAAGGTCAGTTTTGATCAAGGGAGGCAGACACAGGGAAATGTGGTTTACAGAAAAATTAAGGGACATGGGGAAGAGATCATTAGGGTTGGAGAGCTCTGTTCTGCTGTTCCATCTTGTCCTTCTTTTACAGGTTCTACAGGAGTATGTGCGCTTAGTGGAAGATGTTGAGACAAAATTGAATCTTGCGATGAAATACAAGTGCCATGACGTGGTTATAGATGTGAGTCCCTGCTGTGTGGTGGGAAAGGCGGGTGGCTCTTGCTCTTTCTGTCTGTATTGGCAGGCCTGTCACTGGGACGGGTGAGTGGTGAGCATAGATCCTGCTTCTAAATGCACCAATCTCTGGATTTTAGGTTCCCCCATGATCAGAGCCCTATCATTGGATCTCGCGTCACTTCCAGCCAGGACTAGGCAGAGAGGCCAATGGTGGGTTATTTGCCCAAGAGTTCCCAGCTTACTACTCTTCCAGAAACCAAAATAATGGCCAAGCCGGAGTCTCCTGCTGCCCCACTCACCACCATGGACAATTCCCTGCAGCTTCCACTTCAAAACAGCTGCCTTTCCCTGTATTCCGGGTCACTGTTTAAATTGCTTCTAGGTTAGTGGTGCACAGAGAGATCCAGGAGCAGGCTGCTGAGAGAACTTCGTTGATGGCCTCTTCCGCAGGTCAGTTCCAGCCGCCACTGGTGCTTATCCCAGCTGGAACAAAGCCATGGCTGCTGCTATAAATTCACACCTGCTCATTCCTAAGAACACTAGCCTTCTGTCTCCCCATTTCTCCAGATTCCTTGAGGGCTGAATGGTCTGTGTTGTTGAAATCCTGTAACTAAAAAAACTGAACATCCAGCAGAAAAAATGTAAAGTATACCACTTGGTGAAAATATTGATTCAGCGAATCAAATACATACAAGACACAAATGTTCAAGATCAGCAGATGTGGGGGCATCTTATTTCGGGCAATGCCATCCATGCAGCCAGTTCTAACTGCAAAGTAGTGGGAAAGGAGGAATGAGAGTTATGGGATGCTGGTGGCCAGTTAAGAAAGTAGGATCTTGGGAGTTCCTTCTAGAAGAAGGAGCAGTGATCTGTGGAAGACAGAAATGCATTTTGCCTTAGCCATGGAAAACCCTTTGCAGGACCCCTTTTTAGTCTTGCATCCTTTGGCAGGTAATAACCACTTCTGTTGACATAATTCTGTAGTCACTGGCATTAAAAACATGCTTTAAAAAATCAAAGGTAGAGTTCTTGGGAATTTGGTGGAGGTGCTGGATACTGTGCTAGAATCACAATTAAAGTAAGTGGGGTAAAGAAGCCCTGGTTAGAAATATGGGTTGCTGTGTTCTAGGACACAGCATCTTCATTTATTTAATTGTTGCCTGCTACTACTTCCACTTTAGGCACTCTTTGCCTAAAACAGCTTTCCCCACTTGGCACCCCTCAGACATGTTGGACTACAACTCCCATCATCACCTAGCCAGTGTGGCTGGGGATGATGGGAGCTGTAGTCCAGTGCATCTGGACAGTGCCAGTTTGGGGAAGGTTGGCCTAAAAGCACAGATATAAAATGTAAAAGATCAGAAATAGTTGACTAAGTTCCTACAGTGAAACCTTAGGCTCTGGCTATCAAATGTCAACTAAACAGAAAAGAGATGTGAATGCTGGGCATGAGAATGAATTAGCTGGGTGACAGAGCACCATCCTGTCACCTGACTGCTTCCTTTCCCAAAACAGTTGAAGTGGAAGCCCTGATTCTATACTGGAACAGCCTTGAAGACTGGGATTAGTCTGTGATGGAAGCAGTCTGGTAACTGAAGAGAAAGAATTTGTTTTATTTCAGACATTCCTTTCTGCCTTTCCTCAATTAAAGTCCAAGGCAGCTAGCAAAGGCTAGAAAATCAAAGCATTATAATAATACAACATAAAGAACCATCAGTTGTGGCCTGGAAAACATAAGATGTGAAATTTTGCTTTGATGAAAAAACTAACAAACCAGATTCAAATACAGGTGTGATACGTCCAGTCTGATAAGTTTTATGAAGAATGGTACCTGTTCACTGAATTTGCAAATAAACTCAAACTAATCATCCACTATAGTAACTCCTGGTGACTTATGCAGGGAATTATTGGGCTGAGGCAGTAAACTCATTAAAAAGATAACAATGGAAATAAGGGAAGAACCAAAGAAGCATACATGTGTGTGTGCACAAGACAAAATGAATGTAAAACATGTTATGGTGTCTATCTCTGAACAACATTTATTGTTTAATGTAAAATATTTAAATAAACCATTTTAATAATATATAAGAATACAGTAGTGTAAGGCTTATTACTAGAGATATAGCAGACCTATTTCGCTAAAAAAAAATTTAACTGAAGCTTGAAGAGCGCAGACATGCAGAAAATTTTGAAAGTTCAAAAAAGTTTAAAGCTTGAATAGCCAAACAGTGTGTTTCTGAACCCTGGCTATGAGCCTGAGGCGGTTGGGGAACTACAGCTCCCACATAGCTCCATGCTGCGCAGGGAGAAAAACACAAAGGCGGGGATGGGAGGGAGGGCCTTGGGTTTGGCGAGTCCAGCCCACTCTCAAAGCGGCCTTATTGGTGGCAGGGATGGCAGTGGTGGAGGAGGTGGCAGCAGTGGATGCTCTGAGGCAGCAGTGGAGGAAAAGAAGTAGCCTTAGGAAAAGCCAGGTTTTAAAATGTGGGGGAAGAGGGAAGGAGGTGGGCTTGAGGCCTGAGGAGAAGTAAATGTCAGTGGCAATGGATGTAAGGGCCAAAAGTCTTTGGCAGCATTGAAGGAAAGTAACCTCCATACAGCTTCTGGAGAACTGACAAAGCAGGAGTCAAGGAACAGTATGTTTCACCCTCAGACTACTAGTGCCTATGATGACATGGGCTTTACAGTAGTAATAATAATAATACAAAAGAGTAAAAATACAAAGACTACAACAAAGCTAAGAATAGCAGAATTAACACAGAAAGCATGCACTAAAACCAGTTTTGCTGATAGTTTCCCGACAAGTTAAAACAATTTTTCCACGGAGCATAAGGTTCAGAAGCCTTTTTAAAAATGAAGGTTTTCATTGGAAAGCCATTAATGAAGAGGCAAGGCGGACCTCCCCTAGGAAGAAGTTCCAAGAGCCTAGGCGCTGATTGCTCTCCAGAGGACTGTGAGATTGAGACAACAGTCTTGTTGCACCTTAAAACTAACACATTTATTATGGCATAAGCTTTTGTGAACACTGTCCACTTTGTCTGATGCATGAAGTTGCATATATAAATTGGCAGCTGTATATACACATACTGGGGGTGGTGAGGGAATATGAAAAGTGAGGTCAGAGGGAATTGAAACGGAGAAACTACAGACAGTGACTGGGTTCGGGTGCCATGTTGCTTTATCCAACCCCCACTTGGGGTTTTTCGTGATGTGTGAACCCGCTGACTGTGGGTTATGCGAGGGTTAAACAACTCTCACGTAACCCCAAAACACATGCTTATTGGATTCACACAACACCAAAGCCTCAGAGCAGGAGTTGCATATTCAAAATGGCTGTCGCATACACCCCACAGCCTCACCACAAGTTAAATAACCCATCGGGGGCTGTCATGTCATGCAAACAACCCCAGTGATAATTATCTTAACAGTGGCCTTTCACAAAACCTTGTGAGTGGTAATGCAGACACTGTTGCGTTGGTGAGCTGGGAGCTGTGCGATCCAGGACTGTGATAAAGGTGATCGATATACTTTAGTTGGCTTCTGCTTTTTTCTGTTTAACTAGACATACAGAGACTTGAAGGACCGTCTCCAGCTGATGGCATATAGATGTAAAGTTGAGCGAGGTTCTTCACCAGAGGAGAAGATTGATAACATCCTCAGCAACCCGGTAAGAAAGAACAACTTGCATACAGTTTGCCAAGGCATAGAGGGAAATAGGAGATACAAACTCTCGAAGAGCAACATCTCTGGATTGTCCAGTCATTTTGTTTTTAACAGGTCTGCCAATCCAGCTGAGTAAAAAGCAGCCATGAAACAAGCTCCCCTATTCCAAAGACAGGCTACTGTGCCAAACACTAAGGGCACAATCCTATCGATTGTGTCCTTGATGCTTGTAAGCCTCTGAACTCAGAGGCTTACAAGTATCCAAAGCAGAGCAGGAGGTGCAGCGGAGGTGATCGTCGCCTCTGCCATGCCTCCCGCTCTACATTTTAGCTAGATGGGCTTTTTTGCCCGTCTAGCTGGGGTGCTGTGGGGGGAGGAAAGGAGGCTGGAGAGGCCTGGAAGTACAGCATAAGCCAGCCCCTCCCCACCCCACCCACAGAAACACTCCCTTTACCGCCCTCTCCAAGGTCACTGGTGTGGTTCTCTCTGTGCCAGCTGCAAGGGGAAGGGGGCATTTCCAAGACCCGAGGTTGGAACGATGTCTCCAGCCTCAGATCTGGGGATCTGAAATATCTTGTGGCCCCCAGACACTGTCTAGGGGCCATAGGATTGCTCCCTGACAGTCTTAATTCAGGCCTGGGCCAACATTGGGCTGTATCCAATGTTAGTCCTACGTAGAGTAGACCCACTGAAATGAATTAAACTTAAGTTAGCCACCCTTTAGGTTTATGGGATCTACATTGTTTTTCAGTAGAATCCTGAGGTCCATTGACCAGAGCAGGTTCAAAATAGTGGCTCAAGGTGAACATAGAATTGCAGAACAAAGTATCTCTGACTTCATGTTCAGCCCAGGAATTTGTTTTCCTTACCAGATTCTTTCACACACAAATCTGCCATTTACTGTGCTTTTGTAGTATGTGTGGATATAGAAATGGCTAATTCATACATTACATGTCACTCATGTTTGTGGCCTATATGGATAAAATATTAAGGGGAGGTGTTTGTCTCCAAACTGTCCAATCACCATATGTTTGGAAATACCTGTCTTCTCTTTGCACTTTAGGTAAGTGACAAAACACAACTTCTGTGTAAAGTGTCAGCTGGTTCAAAGTTTCTTGCAACCTGAACATTACCATGTTTCCTGGGAAGAAAGTTCCCCTACTTGCAAGTAGATATGGTTAGGATTCCAACCTTGGTACATTAAATACCAAGATACAAAGGTTCTTGTTGACCATTTTAAGTCTCTGATTTTGTTTAAGTAACACAGATATCTCTTTGTTTACAACAAACTTTTTGACAAGCAGGTAAACCGAATCTGGTTACACTTGCAACTCATACATACAGGATTTCTTGTTTAACCAGTCTTTTGATTTTTGCAACCTATACAACATCCTCTTGTGGGAGTTGGGGTCAGTGTTCCTAATTTTTAAAGAAAACTGTAAAGATAGAGATTTGTGGGTTGGGGTTTGCAGATACAGATGGAGGAGGCCGCTGCCTTATTTTGTTTGTACATGGGAGGTTTTTTGTTTAAAGTTGGACTGCTGTGTTTCTCACAAAGTACCATTTTGTAAGGCAGGGCTTGGCAGATTTCAGGCTTGCAAGATTTACTTTGGTTGTCTTTTTACTAGAACCCTGATTTATACTAGTCTGGTGGAAAAGACATATGCTTAGGATTAAACAAAAATATAGGTCCAGGAATTTGTTCTGAATACCAGAAGTAAACAGAACTCAGCTTTTCTATACAAAAATCTCTTCCATACCTCAAGGTTTCTTCATTTCAGCTGCATAATTTAGGACGGGGAATCTCTTTGTTGCTGCTGTTGACAAACAATTGGGAATTGGAGACTGTTGCTGATCCACTGCAAATCACCCAGCAATCTACCAGTAGATCTTGATCTACCTTCTGCCCACCCCTATTTTAAGGTTTTCTCTTCCATATTCTCTTTGCCAGTCTGTTGATATAGATAAGTGAAGTGAAGTTGGAAGTCAGGCACTGCACTGTTGTATGCATGTCCTCCTCTCTACTCTCCCTCCCTGCTAACAGTTTGCTCTTTCAGGAGCCCGTTGAGATCTAGTTTCAGAAAGAGAGTTGCAGGGCTTCCAGAGGAGCAGAACTGATATTGGAAAGAGCAGTTGTTGGCTGTTAAAAGTCTTGCTGTAGCCCTCGTCATAGCTTTATCTGTTCACTTTCTCACAAGTGGGAGACTTGTCAAACTGCTTTTGCATCTTTTCCCCCGATATAAAACCATACACCAAGAAAGTGAAGGCAGCTACTGTTTTAGAAGGAGTTGACATGTGGCATGAAGGCATCAGTGGATCTTTACGCTTTTGTTATATCAGGCATTTGCTTTTGAGAGTCAAGCAAGAGGAAAGGGATTTTCCCTTTACCTCCTGCCTCTGGAACTATGATTCCACCTCTCAGATTCAATTTAATTTCCAATTTACAGCATGATAGTAACTCGCAACAATAATATACAGCTAGAAGTCAAGAATGTTCAGGGCTAGGTTTTCCAGCTTGCTGTGTACACAAGCCTTCTCCTAAAATCAGCCTGACCATGCTGGCTGGGAGATGATGGGGAGTTGTAGTCTAGCCCATCTGGAGGGCACCCATTTGGGGAAGGTTGCCACAAATCTTTCTATCAGCAGCTTAAATATTTATCCCCATGACACAGATGGAAGTAAAACTGATCTTCTACTGATACATGATGCTTTATGTATGTTTATTGCTTGTTTACTCCCCTGTATTTCACCCAGCTTGTGAGAGTGGTAACATTTCCCTTTTGATTAATCTGTTACAGGCATTAACCCAAGATCGGTTGGCTTAATTTAGGCTCTTCAGCTTTCAGTGAATTGCCACTTAGTTTCACTGAATGGAAAGTCTAATCTTTGTCTCTTCTGGTTAATAGATTTTTTTTTAAACCTTACTCCAGTTACTTTCTCACAAGCTGTGTATGAGGTCCTCTGCCCCCATCTGTTTCAATGGGCCAGAGTCTCACTGGCTGTTTTCCAAGACAGCTTGGAGGTGTGATTGATAGCAGCCATATCCCACTCTGCATCTCTTTCAGCAAATCCGGTGGAAGAATTGAGAGGTACTCGCTCATCTCGGAAGCAGCCTGAGTTTTCCGTTGGCACAGGCAACACAAAGAAGAAAGCTGCCAAGCACAGCTCTGCATTGGTTTTCGGCCACTGCCTAGTTAGTTTGTCAGCTGGCACTGCCTCTGGATCCTGGGACAGAAACAGACATCTAGGCATTGACATGAGCCAAAACAGATGTCCAGCCAACAGTTTACAATGCTGACAAGCTGAAGTCCACACTCCATCTTGTCAACTTGACCATATGATGAATAGGACATCATTGTACAGACGAGAGAAGTCAAGAGGCTGATGCTTCTGCTTCTTGTAGACTATTTATTCATCTGAAAGGATCAGGACAACTGCACATGAAAAGTCTCCCTGTATAGGAATTGCTGCCAATCCTTCCACCTCCCTCACCCAGGTCTAATGGTTGGGACAGTGTCTGCCTTGATAGGATAAGAACGCTGGCCTGGACAGTGTTCTTGCCTCTGGCACAAATTAAACAAGAGACCTGGGATGCTTATTTAACTGAGGAAAGGCTATGAAAAGAGTCTTCTAGGACAGCCTTCCCCAACCTAGTGACCTCCAGATGTGTTGGGGAGATGGCTAAGGGATTATGGGAGTTGTAGTCCAACACATCTGGAGGGTACCAGGTTGGAGAAGGCTGTTCTAGGGAGAAAACCCACTCTTGTTCCCTTTCCAGATCCTTGTGTGTTAACCACATGGCCTTTCAGCCAATGAGAACTGGAAACCAATCCCAGTTGGAGGCTCTCAAATTGCTGCTGTGCTTATTGGATAACTGAAATCACAACTTCCCTCAACAAGGGCTAATAAACCTATCATGCCCCAAAGCACTTATGCTCCAAGGTGTGTGGCAGGCCCAGATCCCCTTTCTAGGCTTCACATTTGTTAATAGGATTTCTCTCCTGTCCTTATCCTTCATTTTCCATATCTGTAAATAAAGCTATGCCTCCCTCTGTGTGGCCATGGTGTTTCCTTGTTCCTCTGTATGTTTGCTTATGAAGATTACCTTTTTTCAAGAGCAGAACCAGGGTTATATCCTCAAAGGACTGTAAGTATGATGGGGAATAGCCTTTGGCGGGGAGGGCAGTAACAGAATTTTTGTCCGTCTGCGGATCTTTGAGAGGACTGTAGCATAACTCACAGGGTATCCTGCAGTTGCTGGTTCACCCTGGACTCAAAAGGTAAAATCCAACATTGCATGAACATACTTCACCTAGACAGCCCCCCCCCCCCCCCCGCTTCAGAGGTTCTCCCAACCTTCCAGAGCAGATTTTGAGGACACACAGGAAGGGGAATTGCCCCCATCCCCATTCTATTGACAAAAGCCATTCTGTCAGCAGGAGGGGTTAAGTGGATAACGACCATAGGACTCGCACATCCGCCCACCCATGTGCATATTCTCTTTTTGGAGACTGGATTAAAGTTCCATTTAACCACTGGAATAAGCTCTAGTTATTGTCTGAGGCCTGTGGGACATTCTTTTACAGCAGGGGTGTTGAACCTCTTTTAGCCCGAGGGCCAAGTTCCATTTCAGAAAAGCTCTCAGGGGCCGCCTTCCAGTGGTGGGTGGGACCAAAGGCAAAAAGAATGGGGCCAAAACTACCAGCATATTTTAGCTTAAACCACTTACTGCCAGTAAGCTTTAATCTTAGGAAAAGCATTTGACTTTTGTCAACCTTTTAGAATGGAAGGAAAAAACTGCACAAATGCTAGGAAACCATGGCCATCTGGGGAACCCAGGAGCAGTGGGTTTGGCCTGTGGGCTTAAGATTCTGCATCCCTGTTTTACAATATTTGAAGAGAACAGCCTTAGTGTGAGGATTACACTGGACTAGTAACACGTATGTCAATCAAATTATTCTGCTGCGACCAGTTTGAGAATTATATTTTTATGTAACTACATTCATTTACTTTAGAATGAAAGGTAAGGCACAACAACGTTTTGCTTTTCGTAAGCTGCCCTAGAAATGTGTTTTATGTTGAAAGGTGGGGTATACATTCAATAAATATGTATTTTGAAAGGAGAGCAAACCTCAAAAGGCATTAGGGACAATTTAGTCTAGATTGATTCAGTATAGTTTTTAAAAGTTAAAGTAGTTTAGAATTATAGGTTTTTAAAAAAAATGTTGAGGTTTTCCACTTTTTGTGTGTAAACCATGTTTTGAAAGAGTGGAAAAAGCCAGCCTTTTAACACTCTTCAGATACCCTAGCAGTGCACATTCAAAAGGATAACTTAAACCCAAGATTTCAAAGCCAATTCAAACATCTAAAGCTGTGACAAGTTTAGCTTCTGACAAGTCGCAACACAATCGTATACGTGGCTACTTGGAGGTAAGCCCTATAGTGTTCAGTGAAGCTTACTCCCAGGTATGTGAATTTAGGATTGAAGCCTTCATCTAATTTTTACGTTTTAGAGCTGTTCAAAAATTTACTGGCTTGGATTCTATGCAAGGCTAGAAATGGTTCGCTGTCTCTTTTAAAGGCTGCCACTATGAAGTCACCAATCGCAAAAAGGCTTCTAGAAACAAGGTTCGGTGACTAAGCATTTGCCATGACGACAGCACTTTGTTTGGATTGTGATCTGGGCTGCAGTCCAGACTGGCAGTTGATGGGGAGGAGCCGGGAGGTCATTGTAAGAAAGGGAACTTGGTGCTCTGTTGCTGCCCGGTGTTTTCAGCAGATGTGAAACCTGGTAACTAGGTGAGATTACAACCACCACCACCACCCTCCCAGTTCTTGTGCTCCCCTTGGCCATCAGTATTTCTTTGGGGCAAGGTTGGTCCTTGCATTCAAATATAATTATTCTCGTTTGGGGAACTCTAAAGCCCTTGTCAGCAACTAATGTTTTAGGAAGCTATATCTTGAACTGAGCAAGGGGCTGAAGGACCAGCAACGTAAACTCCGCCTGCTGATGCACGCCCAAGAGCTGTGAAACCCTATTATCCCCCATGCGAATAGCAGCAGAGACACTGTCAGAGGTCTCCCCCTGTAACCTGCACCTTGGCCCCATACAGTTTCTGCTGCTGTTTACACTGGGAAGCAGGGCATTCAAGCCATTTGCCTGTGTCTTTGCTCATGCCAAAAAGGCAGCAGGGGAATGGGAGAGGAGGGTTCTTTGGGCTGCGTACCAGGGGTGCAGCCAGGACTGGATCTTGGAGCTAATGTCCAGGGCCCAGCAGTCCAGGGGCCCTCATACTGACCACACAGACAGTGGCAGGTGATGGGCACAGTGGCAAACGGGCATTGTGTCAGCACCTGGGCTGGCATGGGCATGTTGGGGCATACCAGTACTGATGCTGCTCTCCACAGCATCCATCTCTTATTTTTTAAAACATTGTATAGTCAGGAGGTGGCTGGCTGACCCTGTGCATGGCTACAGATGCTCGCTTTTACAATTTTTTTTTACTTTTAACAATGAAGTGCTTGTTCCCAAATAAATGTGTGGCATCAGGGCAGCAGAAACTCCATTTTACTCCTGCAGTCATGGTAGTATAATTTAAGTGAGTTTAAAATCAAAACTGCACATGCTCAGAGTATTTATTATCAGATAGGGCAAAGAAGTGTTTTGTTCTAACAGGGATGTGGAAGCATAAGCATATAAGAGCCATGCTGGATCAGACCAAGGGTCCATCTAATCCAGCATTCTGTTCACACAGTGGCCAACCAGCTGTTGACCAGGAACCCACAAGCAGGACATGAGCGCAACAGCACCCTCCCACCCATGTTCCACAGCAACTGGTGTACATAGGCTCACTGCATCTAGTACTGGAGGTAGCACGTAGCCATCAAGACTAGTAGCCACCAATAGCCTTTTCCTCCAGGAATTTGTCTAACCCCCTTTTAAAGCCATCCAAATTGGTGGCCATCACTACAATCTGTGGTAGCGAATTCCATAGTTGAACTATGCACTGTATGAAGAAGTACTGCCTTTTATCTGTCCTGAATCTCCCACCAATCAGCTTAATGGGATGATCCCAGGTTCTAGTGTTTTGAGAGAGGGAGAAAAATGTCTCTCTATCCACATTCTCCACACCATGCATCATTTTGTAGACCTCTATCATGTCTCTCCTTACCCTCCTTTTTCCCAAGCTAAACAATCCCAGCTGTTGTAACTTTCTCTCATAAGGGAGATGCTCCAGCCCCTTGATCATTTTAGTTGCCCTTTTCTGCACTTTTTCCAGCTCTACAATATCTTTTTTTTAGGTGGGGTGACCAGAACTTGTTGTAAAGCATGGAATGATGGGGTGGGGGGAAGAAGATAAAAGTTAGTTGTGTGCTTCACAAGTGAAGAAATACACCTGACTGTCTAAAGCCCCTGCTCCCTGTGAGACCAGGATCTAAAATGATGTGGCTGCACCCACCACTGCTGGGAACTGCTTTGGGGCCAGGTGGGTAGCCCCTGTGTGCTGGATTGAGATCCTAGACTCCCTGCGATTTATCTTGCTCTAAGTGTTGCTTGTGTGTTTATTACTGTAGGTGTTTTATTCCTCTTACGGTTCTAGTTGTATGTGATCCAGCACAGGAACCAAAAAGGCCTTTAGGTGAGTAATATGACGCTGCTTCTGCTCTAATTTCAAACCCTGCCTTTTGTACTCTTGGTACAAAATAAGTCTTCCACATTAACTCAAAATTCTGTGCCACAAAAAAGCCTCATTCTGTGCCACAAAAAAGCCTCATGCAATAATCTGTGCATGTTAGGCAAACAAGAGCCAACGATGTGTACAGGTTTACTTTCATTTATTACAGTTCTGCTTCTGCTACACGGGAGCGTGGTAGGGATGAATTATGCAGAGCACTAGCACCCTAACATCTTACACTGGAAATCCCACTGAGCCAGTCTTAAGGTTTCTGACGTTTCACCAAGTATAGCTTGTATTTTCATGCATATCTCTACTCCCTTTAAGGCAGAAACTTCCTTTAAAAAAAAAAAAGATTCATGAATAAGGCTGTCCGGCTGCAGCACAGAGTTTACAGCACTCCCCTATACCTTTGGACTGTGGTCTCCAACATGGTTCCTGTGGACACCAATGTGCCTGTAAACATCTCTGTTGGTGCCCATCAGGCTCCCTGCCCCTCTTGAATTTTATTCTATTTCTGAAGACTTCTTTTAATTTTTTTTAAGTGGGAGGCTGGCATGTGCTGTGCACTTGCTGAAATGTACTTGATTTGAGATGTAATTGTATTCTTTGCTTTGTGTTTTATTTTTTGTTGACTAAATTGTTATACATTGCTTGAAGCAGGGACAGGCAAACCTCAGGCTTGCAGGATCTACTTAGTTTTTTACTGGAACCCTGAAATCTACCAACCAGAGCCATGGGCAAAAGACCATAAACTTCTGAGCCCAGACCTTGCTGATGTCTTGCAAATCACCCAGAGATCTACCAGTAGATCCAGTCCTCTTCTGCTTACCCCTGGCCTAGAGGACATGGGATGCTCCTAGCACTATCAGTTAGAAGGGACTAATACATGTAATAAATAAATAGACTAGAAGCAAAACCACCCCAAGGCTCTGGGTGCTGCACATGTGTTATAGTGTACACTACGGTTGAACCATCTCACACCTTTGACTTGACTTGTGGTACACGTGCAGAAAGGGTGGGCCCCTCTGAGCAGTACAAAGGGATGAGTGTTCTACTGCCATTGCAGCTGCCCTTCTCCGTGGAAGGCTTTTGTTCAAGCTCAAGATGGCTGATATTATGGTGAACCTGAAGACCTTTCAGCCAGAGTATGGGGCAGGGACGAATGAGCCCCTGCTGCGTCTGAAATGCCGTGCCAAAGGTCTGGCGGTGAATGCCTGTGCCCATGCGCTCTTCTTGTGCAAACTGCTCCAGGCCACCAGGTAAGGCAAGGAATATGTATCCTTCCTTTCTTGGTGAGGGTTAAAATGACTGGTAGATGGCAAACTGGCCTTTTAGGGCTATGGGTGCTTCCAGACAGAGGGCTCCGAGCACTACATATCAGAAGGCACCGGTCAGCAATTCTGTCTTCTTTTTTTCGTTAATGGATTTTCTGCTAAGCACTGAGAAAGGGAGCCTTTTTCAGTGCTAAGCAGGGAAAAGAAAGATCTCGGATCAGCAGTTGATTAGAGTTAAGAGATTTACCCTTCCTGGGAGAGTGGGTGGGGCCAAGGAAAAAAACTGCGGGGGCCAAACCAGGAAACCCACAGGCCATATCAGGTGAGAGTTAGGAGAATGACAAGAGCTGTTTTGTGTCCTTCCTCAGGAAGAAAGAAGAATGCCTGAAGATTGGGATTATTGGTGGAGGCCATATTGGGAAACAGCTGGTCAGGATGCTGCTACAGCTGAGCAGCATTCCAGGAAAGAACATCCAGATCTCCACAAGGCGACCAGAAACTCTATGTAAGAGTCAGGTACTTACATCAGGCATATCCACACAAAAAACTTGAGCGCACTCCTGCCTGCATATTTAGGTTGCTTGCCTAACCTGCCACTCCTTCTATGGTAAAAGTCCAATTCTGCATGCATGTCCCTTAAAAACCTGTCTCTAAAAGCTATTTGCTTTCAGCATGGGATATATTTCCTGATTACAACATTTTGATTTGCTCTCCTCCTTTCAGACTTCTAACTGCCAGTTGCAAATGGCTCCAAAAAAACCACAAGTTACCCACACTGGTTAAAAGCAACAGCTGGTTTTGTCTGCTACATTAAATGTTGAATTTGGACCAGGAAAGTGGGTTCAAATCCTAGTTTGATAAAGTTCCACATACATTGTTAAAAACAACATAAGACTAATAGCAATGTGCCTCAGAGTTGTCCTTAGGAGGAATAATAAGTGTTGGGTTGTATCCAGTGGTGACTTCATCTTATGTGCTTTAGCTCATGCTCATCAGGGCACTTGATTTTTCCCAGTCCCCCCAACCCATTTGAGTCCCCATCTCTGCCAGAAAAGCTGCTTCTGAGGAATGAGGACCGCGACTCACATAAGCAGAAGTGCTTTCCGCTAAGGCAAAGCCACCATTTAACACACCCAATGGTTATTATCTACACTGAGTTCTTGGGATTGGGAAGGAAAAGAGGGATCCATAAAATCCAAATAAAATATAATCACATAATAAGTTTTAAAATAAGAGAAATATAATGGATTATTTCACCCACCAACCCACAGGCTTCTGTTTTCTCTCTTCTGTTCATCTTTCCCAATGAAGTCATAGGTTATGTTGCTAGGACTGCTCCTGCTCGTCTTCATTCACACATCCATGCGAACTCACATCTATACATGTGCATGCAAAGGACACTAAACTAATGGGATCTTTTGCCTAGGTGTGGTGCACCCATGGTAGACAATGTGCTGTGCTGGACTCAAGTGGAGAAATTTGCTCGGGAACACTGACAAAGAAAGGATGCTGCAACAACCAATGTCAGCCCTAGGGGGCCCTTGCGTGCCCACACCAGCCCAGGTGTTAATACTAGTCCTGTTTGCCGCTGCCCCATCACCACTTCTGGACAGTGATTTGGGGGGGCCCTGGACTTTGGCCCCAAGATCCTGCCCTAGCTGCCCCACTGCTTTGGAGACCTAAATGCAACAGGAGAATGAGTTTCAGTGGCGTAGGGTGGGCCATGCAAGGCGCAGAATGGGTAGATTTAGAGCAGGGGTGGAGAACCTCTTTCAGCCCAAGGGCCAAATTCCATTTCACAGAAGCCTTTAGGGGATGTGTTCCAGTGGTTGGCAAGATCAAACGCAAAAGAGGCAGGGCCCCCAAAATGTAAAACATCAGCATATTTTAGCTTAAAGCTCTCACTGCCTGTAACTAAGTCTTAGGAGAGGCATTTCACTGCGTTTTAGCATTGGGGGGCATGGCCATTTGGGGAACCCCAGAAGGCCAGACTGGGACCCTTGGAGGGTCGAATTTCACTCCTAGGCTTGAGGTTCAGCACCACTGATTTAGAACAATATCAGGAGAAAAAGGAAGAAATGAAACCAGCACAGTTTCAAATATTTACCTGTTTCAGAGGCTGGGGAAAGCAACATGCTTCACTTCCTGGCTGTCCACGATGACTTAGAAGCTTGCAGAATTCAGGTGCAAAATAGAGCTCAGAAATGGAGGGCACTGTAGCAGTGCCGCTCCTGGAAACTCTAACTAACCCAAGAAAAATAACCAACATGGGGAAGAAGCAAGGGAAGGAAGCTAGTTAGATCGGCCCCACAGACCCTTAGTCAATGCCCTTGGATTTTAGTTTGGTGACCAGAAAGGGAAAAAAAACACTGAGCTTAAAGCCAACATTCTTAACAGTCACGCTGCTTACTTAACTCCACTGCGAGGAATGGGTTCATCCCTTAGGTCGAAAAGGATATATCCACCAAGGTCTACATAGGGTAGCCACTTATGAATCACCAAAAAAGAGGAAATGCATCAGCAAAAAAGAGGACACCAGTTTACATAAAATGTGCATATGCTAATTGTTATGTATAGATACAAATTAGAAATAACTATTATAATTTAAACAGAAATACAGTACATCTCACCATAGTGCAGACGACTGACCAGGTGACCTGTGTGTCTTGCTCAGTCTAGTGTCCAGGTGCTGTTGATGGGCAACTTCAAGGCCCAGCTCTTCCTTCTGATGGTTCTTTATCTTTAAACCAGGCTTGGACTGGACAGCATTTCAAATAGTGGATGCCTTCAAAATAGAGGACAGTCCTCTGGCAGCTCTTCAAATAAAGGAACGTCCTCTGTAAAAGGGGACACATGGCCACCCTAGATCCGCAGCCCCATGACAGTGGCCACCTATGCAAAGCAGACGCCCCTGGAGCACCCCTGAGGCAGGCAACTGAGCTCCCAGTGTGGCTAGGCATCACCACTGAAATGGACATAGTCTATATGCAACAATGGGTGATTCTCAGGATGTGAGGCATGATCTGCATATACAAGGCAGCAAGGTAGCACAGGCAAGGAAGGAAAGCCTGGGAAGTGTGAGGAGCAGATCATGAGGTGCAGGAAGTGTGGCAAGTAAGCCCTGGGAGACTCACAGGCCAACACAGTGGAGCCCTCTGCGTGGGCCGGGTCCCATGATCACACTGAGGGAACTTCTAGGGCACAAGCAAAGACCACAAAAGAGGCAACGACTTTGGGCATCATGGAGCTGTGGTAGAGTAAAATAAATAATAACTTGGTTTCTGGAACCAATAGGAGCCTTCCTGGGACTCCTGGCTTCTTCGACTGAGTTATCTCTGGCTATAGGTTGATATCTTTGCATGGTCTACCTGAGCCATATGTCAGGAACGCTTTGGTGGCCTCTCTCAGTAGATTCCAATAGCCAACTCAAGACACAGACAAAAGGGAATTCTTTTCAAAGCTTTAATCCCATTACAACTTAATGACTCTTTTGATGCTAATCACCAGCGACTATAGCAAGGAACAGCAGCGAGGCCTAAGCTTCAGGCAGGCAGTTGATCCCCGTTTGAAAGAGAGTCACTTGAAGATCCAGAACTTATGGGCTAGGGAGAGATCTTCCCTCTTTCCCTTGGGTCCATGGGAGGCGGCCGTTGCTCGCGTGTCAAATGGGCGCTACGTCTCCTTTCCGCGCCCTCCATCGCTCGTCGCTCTTTGTGTCTGCGTTGAGCATCTAAGAAGCCCCCCTCCTGCACTCCCTCACTACCCGGGTCACTATCTCTGGAATGCTGGCAGAAGGAATCTCTGCCAGGTGCTGAGCCTGTGAGGGATGAGCTGGCTCCACTCCCACGGATTGCTGTTCCTCCTCAGAATCGGAACTGCTCTGGGGCTCTCTGGGCTCAGTTTCCACCCTGACACCATACTTCCAAGAAGTCAATCTGGAGGAAGTTTCCAGAACAAAAGGGAGTGGGACTGCAAAGGTAATCAGGTGATGCCTTAACCTAGTTGTCTATCTGGAGGCTTCAGGATTGGAGGATATTTCCTGCCAGGACATGAGACTGGCTCATTCAAGTTACCCATGTGGGTTGCTTGAATATGGTGGTGACTAGGAGGTCAGGAAGGTTTTTGCATTCTCCAGAATTCCCATTGTTTGCCTACCCACATGAGGGCCAGTGTGGTGTAGTGGCTAGAGTGTTGGACTGGGAGTCGGGAGATCTGGGTTCTAGTCCCCACTCGGCCATGGAAGCTCACTGGGTGACTTTGGGCCAGTTACAGACTCTCAGCCCAACCCACCTCACAGGATTGTTGTGAGGATAAAATGGATGAAGAGGATTAAGTACGCCGCCTTGAGTTCCTTGGAGGAACAAAGGCGGGATATAAATGAGATGATAGATAGATAGATAGATAGATAGATAGATAGATAGATAGATAGATATTCAATTAACATAGAGGACACACAGCTTTGACTTAGGAACCTAGGAAGCTGCCTTACACTGAATCAGACCCTAGCCCTACCTGGAGATGACAGGGATTGAACCTGAGACTTTCTGCGTGCAAAGCATGTACTCTACCACTGAGCTACACTCCCAGTAGTAGGGACTCCATGTACATACAGGTAGCTAGTATACTTCCATGTGATTTTAAGTAGGTCAGGCACTTTCAGCTCACACCTACCATGGGACTCTTTTGGTCTCAGCTGCCCTGTGTGCCATTCCAGAGCAATAAAACAAATTGGACAAGGTACTAGCATGATGCCAACAAAGTTCATGTGTACAAGAGCAGTCAGGCCTGAGCTTCTCAGTAGGAGTTGATAGTGAGCTTCTATAACATATAATATCAACTAAGGCAAGATTAAAAAAAAATCTTGCCTGGGTTGATATACATGTTCACCATCTGACTTGGTATTAATCTGAAAAGTCACTATTGCTCAAGCAACATTTTTCAGTTAATCATGTATAGGTTCTGTTGCAGAAATTATTTTCTGTTTCTTTATTCTGAAATGTCCCCCAAAAGCACAGAAATCGATGCAGGAGACTAGTGCGATATGTTGCCGTGTACAGTAATTTTATTCAAAATATCTGGATGCAAGGCCGTTATCCCAAATGAGGTATACGCACAGAGGGAAAAACTGGACAGTAGATGGATGCTTAGAATAATTAATTTCTTTTCCATAATCATCTCTGAGGATACAGAGGGGGAAGATTATTAAAAGGCTTTTAATAGCTTTTGAATGCTGGCCAGTTCCTAGGGTTGGCTGTTGTGAATTATAGGCTTTAAATCAGAGTTTTTGAAATAGTGCCAGGGGTTTATTTTTCTGTATTTTTTAATTTATGTTTTAGAGGCGTTATTTCTCCATTATAGCCTTCCCCAACCTGGTGCCCTGCAGATGTTTTAGATTTCAGTCCCCATCAACTCCAGCCAGCATGGCCAATGGTCAGGAATGCTGGGAGTTGTCGTCCAAAACAAATGGAGGGTGCCAAGTTGGGGAAGGCTGCTCTATAACTTCAATGACCCGAATTATGTAACATTATCTCTAATCCAAGTTTCTCAAGTCTCATTGGATGAGAGGGACAGGATATAATGAGACCATCTAATTACTGTTGTGGGCCATTTCCCTTCATATCAATGTATTTGAGAGGAAATTACACACACACACACACACACAACACCTGGGCCAAGCCTATCTGAGACACCACTTCCACCACTCTTAAGACTGATGGGGAAAGTCCTCTGAAGTACATTATGCACCAGGTCAGGATCCCAAGGTTCTGTGGAGAAATATTCTCAGTGGCTGCCTCATTTCTTTGGAATTCCCTTCCCCGGAGACTTGCCAAAATATGAGGCAGTGTTGTATGTATATGACTGAATGTCTGTCTACAAACATGAATTATAACATCCACATTCCCACATGGAATGAGATGGAATCGAGGTGGCATAATGGGCTCTATCACTTGAGACTAGAGCAGATGAGGGATCCATTTTTTAAAATGCTCCCTTGTACAAACATGTACCTGTAAGTGGACACCTAGCAAAGCAGGGAATGAACTGAGCAGCAACCTTTTGCCCTCATGCATTAGCTTTTTATTTGCATGAAGTATTGTATGCAGGGAAGTATTCAAAAATGGCATACCCCATCTGCGGTTTGAACTGGTACAGTCAGCTCTGCCAGATTGGGCTTCTACTGCCTCGTTCTGCATGATTTGGGCCTGGTCTACATATAAAACAGAAGGGGTGGAATAAATTAATCAGCATACTATTACCAACTTCAGGTGGGATGGTGTATGCTATACATTCAAATAAACAAAGCATGTTGTGTGCTTGGGGTCTCACAGCCTAACAGTGCAATCTTGGATATGTTTACTCAGAAGGAAGTCCCTCTATGCTCAAATGAGACTTACTCCCAGATAAATCTGCACAGGATTGCAGCCTCAAGGCACTTAGTGGTCAGGCACTGTTATGAGGGCTCTGGATAGAGGTGAAAGCTCCTTCCTTGTTCTCGACCTCTGAGCAGCTTTTGATACTGTTCACCACAGTATCCTCCTGGACCACCTGGAGGGGTTGGGCATTGGAGACACCGTATTACAGTGGTTCTGGTCCTTCCTCTCCAACAGGTACCAGAGGGTAGCACTGGGAGAGGAGGTTTCAGACCCGTGGCCGCTGACTTGTGGGGTGCCACAGGGTTCCATCCTCTCCCCAATGCTATTTAACATCTATGTGAAGCCGCTGGAGGCTATCATTAGGAGGTTTGGGGTGCGGTGTCATCAATATGCAGATGACACGCAGCTCTACCACTCGTTCAAATCTTCACCAAGGCTGGCCGTAGAATCCCTGTCCAAATGTCTGGAGATGGTGAGTGGCTGGATGGGGAGGAATAAGCTGAAGCTGAACCCTGACAAGACCGAGGTACTTTTGGTGGGAGACAAGTGTAGGCTGGGAGATGTTGACCTGGTGTTGAATGGGGTACAGCTACCCTTGAAAGACCAGGTCCGCAGCCTGGGGGCCATTTTAGACTCCCAACTGTCCATGGAGGCTCAGGTGTTAGCTGTGAGCCGGGCAGCGCTGTACCAACTCCATCTGATACGGCGGCTGTGCCCCTACCTTCCCGACCATCTGCTCCCATCGGTAGTACATGCCTTGGTCTCCTCTCGTTTAGACTACTGTAAGGTGCTCTATGTGGGGTTACCCTTGAAGATGGTTCAGAAGCTGCAGCTGGTGCAGAACGCAGTGGTTCACCTGAATAAAGGCAGCCACCGGCATGATCACATCACTCCAGTGCTGAAGGAGTTGCACTGGTTACCATTTTTTTCCAGGCCAAATTGAAGGTGTTGGTTTTGACCTTTAAAACCCTATACAGTTCTGGCACAGCCTATCTTTGGAGCGCCCCCAGCAACACCAGACAGGCACTCAACAAGATCAGCATCGGATGACCTTCTCTCTGTCCCATCAGCCAGGACAGCTAGGCTGGTGGGGATGAGGGAGAGGGCCTTCTCTGTGATGGCCGCCCCTCTATGGAACTCCCTCCCTAGGGAACTCCACCATGCCCCCTCTTTAATGAGCTTCCACCACGCATTAAAAACGTGGTTGTTCAGGCAGGCATTTGGGGTGGGTTAAGGTATTTTTAGAAATACGATGTTTTAATGTGGAACTTTATTGTTTTAAACTGTTGTACTATTGTACATCGCCCAGAGTGGCCAGGTGACTGGCCAGATGGGCGATTAAGAAATTTAATAAATAAACAAACAAATAAATAAATAAAGTGGAACCAGAAATTATTCCTCCTTTTTTTCTTTGATCTTTTCCAGTAGAATTCCAGATGGTGGGAGTTGACTGCTTCTACAACAACAGACAGCTGGTGGGCTGGGCAGATATTGTATTTCTTTGCTGTCTTCCATCTCACCTCCCACACATCTGCTCAGAAGTTCAGGATGTGGTCAAAAAATATTGTATTATATACAGCCTCGTCACTGCAATCCCTCTGCCCAGGTACTGTGCGTTATGACATCAGAGCTAGCTTGATTTGAAAAAAATGAAAATTATGCATGTTTCCTTCCACATGGTTTCTTACTTAAAAGCTACAAGTATCTGTTTCCTCAGAATGTAAGCCATTGCTGGTCTGGAAGTCTTGGTAGATCTTACTGGCCACATGTCACTATTTTAGTGAACCAGGGTGTGTTTCTACCAGCAATTTACTCCAACCTGGCTGCGCAGTGCAGTCTCTGTGTTTCCATGATGTGGTGGCCATTCAGCACTAGCCCCACATTTTATTGCGGAAAAACCACTTCTTCTGACACTGGTTATAGTCCAACTTTTCCAGCTTACTTCGTCTCCATTGCTGACCTGTTTCCACAACTGCACTGGGTTCGGTATCATAGTCCTACCCATGGGGCGTGTAGCCTGGCCTTTGTGGGTGTGTTGCTCGTGACCTCAGTGACCCAACCCTTTCCCTCCCTGATTTCTGGAAGTTTCATTGCCGTTTTGGAGCAGGATGCTGAGAGTTGTTGTTGTTGTTGTTGTTCAGTCGTTCAGTCGTGTCCGACTCTTCGTGACCCCATGGACCATAGCACGCCAGGCCTTCCTGTCCTGCGCTCTCTCCCGGAGCATGCTCAAGTTCATATTCATTGCATCTGTGATGCTATCTAGCCATCTCATCCTCTGCCGTCCCCTTCTCCTTTTGCCTTCAGTCTTTCCCAGCATCAGGGTCTTTTCCAGGGACTTTTCTCTTCGCATTAGGTGGCCAAAATATTTGAGCTTCAGCTTCATTATCTGTCCTTCCAATGAGCAGTCAGGGTTGATTTCCTTTAGGATGGACTGATTTGACCTCCTTGCAGTCCAGGAAACATCATTGAAAATAAGCGCTAGAACACTAGTGTGTATAAGCCTATTGCAGGCAACCAAGTACTCCCATTACAGCCTGAAAATCAGGTTTATCTCAGGTCACTTCCCCAGAACTACATGTGGGGAAGATCCACGGCTAATATTCCTTTGTGTCGTTTGGACCAGGGAAACAATGCCACAAGCATCATAGTCTAGTTTTCATATTACATGCTAAGTCACTATCTCATTATCACACTATTGCGCATGTCTTCAATCAATATGCACACCCTCTATGTCAGTTTCTTCCTATGACTCTATCACTAAATTGCGAAATAGCACTTAACATGCACTAAATTTCACAATAGCACTATAGCACATTTTCTGGAACAAGCCCCCTTGACCTCAACAGGAGTCAGTAGGCACCCCTGGAGTAATGCGCTATTGTGCGATAGCACCCATGCGTGTTAGTGCTATTTTGTGACTGTCTGATGGAGTCCTAGCAACATACTGACGTGGAGGGTATGTGTATTGATGGAAGACTTGTGCAATAGTGTGATAATAAGATAGCGACTTAGCATGTGTCTGCTAATGCAGTAGCCTTAAGGGTGTCTCCTAATGCGGTAGCTTGCTATTTAGAGGGAAAGGGAAAAAAACGGGCAGAATTGGGCATATGTCCGAGAAGTCTATTCAGAAATAACTCCTGCTGTGGTCAATGAGGCTTGTTCCCGAGATTGCCATTAAGAGGAGTAGAGACTGCGGGGGGGGGGGGAGCTCTCTGATTGGTTCAGCAGCCCTGCCAGTCTGACGATATTCATTTCCAATCCCCCCACCCCACCCGGAAGTATGTTTCTGTCAGCAAAGGGGGAGAGGGAGTGGGGACTCAGCAAGAGGAGGAGGAGGGAACACGGATGAGGTAATCAGACCCAACCTAGACTCCACCCAGACTCCATCCAGCCATCAAGAAAATAATTCAATTAGAGCTCAGTGGAAACAGCACAGAGCCCCAGGCTACAGCAATGATAAGCCAGGACTTTAAGCACTGTGGAAACTGGAAAAGGAGGAGATGCGATTGGGGAAACATCGCAACAAAGTTGCAAGCCAGGTGAAGCTGGTACCATGGAAACACAACACCCCACCCGCCTACTACTATCGCCCTTACCTGGGAATTGGATCTAGGAATTTTGCTCATATGTACTTCGGGATTCCGAGACTAGTACTGCAATCATATGCCTTGGACTGCAAACATTAACATGGTAATATGCTCCTTTTCACCATAATGCAGTCTTCCCCAACCAGGTGCCTTCCAGATATGTTGGACTATAACTCCCAGCATACTACAGACAGCTCTCCCTCCCCATCCAGGGTGGCCATGTGTCCTAGTTTATAGAGGATAGTCCTCTATTCGAAGGCGTCCTCTATCCAGTCCAAGTCTGATTTAAAGATAAGATGTATTGTATTTCTATTTAAATTACAGTAACGTAGGAAGCTGCCTTATACTGACAGCGACTATGGGTCCATCTAGCCCAGCAGTGTCCACACTGACTGGCAGCGGGTCTCCAGGGTTTCAGGCAGGAGTATTTCCAGCCCTACCTGGGGAAGCTGGGGATTGAACCTCGGACCTTCTTCATGCAAAGCCGATGCTCTACCACTGAGCGGTGGTCTCTCCCTTTATAGTAATTATATCTAGATTTGTACTGATACTTATAAATTGTGCCCTCTTTTGTCACCTTTTGTGGTGATGCATAAGTGGCCACTTTATCCCCCATTCATTTTTATTGTTTTAAACCTGTTATTGTGTTTTAATATCTTTATGCTGCTGGTGGTTGTTACTGTGGTTTTATACTGTAGTTTTATGTTTTATCAGGTTGTTGTATCTTATGGTTTTAACTGTTGTGAACCTCCCACCAGAGAGCTTTGGCTATTGGGCCGTACAGAAATATAATAAATAAAAGAAATGCATTTTTGGCAGCCTGAAGACAGAAGTTATATACGTACAATAGCTCCTTATTTTGTGCAAATGCTGGCCAAAAGGGCACTGGACAGGATTGGGGAAATTAACAGGGTTTGGTAGAATGAGTGCTATTCTACAGATATTCATCATTCCTCTTCTGCAAACCATGATCTGCCTGAATTACTCTGCTCTTACTTACTTTCAGGCTGAAGCAACTCCTTTCCTGCAATTCCATTTTGAGGCCACAGTACAAGTTCACAGACAGTGGCCCTTTTCATATTTGGGAGGCTAACAGGACAGTTGTGGAAGCTCTCAAAGACCCAGCTGTTATTCAGGCTACATGTCCCTGTAACCCAAACGGTAGATGAACTCTTTTCTTAACTTTGCAGCCTATGTGAAAAGATGTGTTTCAGTATATTTTTGCTTTGAGCTAATTTCTTTCACTCTAGCCAGGCAGTTGTATTTGTCAGGGAGGAAGTGAAACAAGTTATTTGCCAAGCTCTAGATCAGGGTGCACAAATCAAATCATTCTGAGGGCCACTTTTATCTTAGTACTAGAGGGCCACACTGCAACATTTACCACAGAAGGGTATTTTTGTTCTGATTTTTATGTGTCAACCCCCTCTCCTCTCTACCCCATAGCACACACTCTTGTCTCTCTGAACCCCTCTCTTTGCTAACCCTTCCTCCTTTTCTCTTACCACTCCATAGCATTCTCTCTTCTCCCTAACATTACAGGTCTGCATCTCCATTGGTCACTTACTCCGACCCCTTTCTCCCTGTTTCTCTACCGACTGATCTCTCTGCAGCCCAGAGAGGCACCCCCAGATGCAGGTGCACAATGCATTAGGGCTGGCTGCAGCAGCTGGGTAAAAATCGGCTTTAACAGCCCATGCCAGTAACATCCAATCCACACATGCTGCAAAATGAGATAGTAGAGAGAGCTGGAGCTGAGGGAGGCCATTTTTTTGTAATGCTTCCCCCATACAAAAGCAACATTTCCTGCAAGTAAAAAAAAACTAGCATATTTCCTGTGCTAGCTTTATACACACAGGGAGTTGTTTATATGAAAGAGCATTAAAAATGTTTTTTCTCCACCTTGTAGTCACAATATGATAGTTGCCTCAGAACTCAACTACTTCATTTTGTGGCATGTATAGATGAAGTCTAAATCCACAGGGGCGGGGAACTAATGCAAGCATTCTCCCTGTCCCATTCTCACTTTTGATGGGATTGGGCAGGACAGTTCCCACACAGAAGTGGGGAAAGGCCTCAAACACTGGATATTTGGCATTTTCCTGGGGGGGGGGGTCACAAATTGACAGGGAAAAAGCTGCAGTTGGTGTGTGCCTAATGTTGTACAGGCTTACCCTCAATATATGGTGAATGAAATGTTTTATATCTATAATAGCCAATTTCCCTTGTTTTATAGGGGAAATTACTGTCGATATGAAGTGGCTAGCAGCTGTGTTCTATGCAGCTCTCAATAGCTACACCTGGCAGCAGCTGTCCTATGTGAGGGCCCTGGTCTTACTCAATCAAGTGTGCTTTCCTGAGGATACAGCCATAGGCCTTGAAGAAGATAAATCACCACCACCATTTCTAGACTCTGAAAGCTTTATTAACCAAGCCTTTGCTTCCTCCCTGGAACCTAATGAGTAAGTAAAGTCAAACTGGAAATATTGGAGTTTAATTTTGCACTACTGAATATTTTTTTTAAAGGCTGATGATTAGACATTTATAATATCTAGGAGTAGGATATTTAATCGATGGCCTTGTAGGCCCCTTCCAACCCTACTATTCTATGATTCTGTGAAATGGCTCTGTTTTGAAACAGGCTTTCCAAATAAAAGAGCCCCTGGTGTGTTCTCAAAAAGATGACAATCCTGCTGCCCTGATTTTTTTTGTTCTCCAATCTCTGGCTCCATTTAAACTTCTAGAAGATGCAGAGATCTTTCAGAAGATGGAAAATATTCCTGTATTTTTCATGTCTGGGGTTAGTCTATGCTTGAGATGGCAGTCAATTCTGAAGTTAAGTCATTATGTGGAGGTCAGTGGAAATACTTCCACATGTGGTGATTCCATAATACTTTGTAGTCAATTGTCCTCTAGATAACCCTGATTGTATAGGAGGGTTTCTGTCCAACAGCCATGGCTACTAAATATATGTAGCAGTGGTATGGAAAGTCCCTATGCATTTGGAATCTATGGCATGAACAATTCTCAAACATTACAGCCCTACGCAGAGCTCCTGCCAGCATTTCCAACAGCAGTGATATTCAAAATGGCCCTAATGTGAGCCATACTTACGTTGCTGTCCTATTCAGTCATTTTCTCCCTTCCTCTTTAGGCCCAGACAAGATACTCACAAATTCAGTATCTGTTTTTTTCTGTTAATAATAGCTGTTGACGGGGAGGGAACAAGCAGGATTCAGAGTATGGTGCATGGGGATGGGGTTTAATGCTGTAGTTCTGATGATATCCCCACCCCCCCACCCCGGTGCTAATAGACCAGAACAGAAGCTTCCATTTGCTGCTGTTGTTAACTACCCAGAAGACATGGCTAATTGGGCAGTATAAAAGTGATGTAAATAAATACAAATAAGGTGAAAGCAGATACAGCAAATGCATTTAATGTCACATCTGTTTTGTCACTTTTTGAACAGCTTTCAGAACTAGAAGAAGGCAGGTACCTGGATGTTCTGTTCTGTGGGTGTCTATTTTCTTTTAGTGGTGCTTCCATGGAAGGAGAAAAGGGATTCACTGGTTATTAAATTCTCCCATTTCCATGTTTAATGCCTTTATAATGCCAAAATGTTAAGAACAGAACTAATTTTGGTTACAGCTTCAGAGACCTATAGATAACATTGTCTGTTCTAGTTCCTTCCCCTGCTTTGACCTGACAACAGTACAGCTAAAAGACTCGCCTCTTAGCCAATTTCTTGCAACAAGTACATCTTTCCAGGACAACATTGCTTCATTCTACTATAACATGATTGCAGTATCATCCACAAACAACGAAGAATCCGTGTCAGCTACCTCTAAAAGGATACCTCTTTCAGCTGTGCTCCTTAATCCCCACAGGTCTTTGAATTGTAGCATCAGTGGGACTTGTATAAGCAAAGTAGAAGAGGCATTGAGTACTGATTCTGAAGAGACGTAAATGAACTATTATGTGATTTCCAACCACAGAAAAGTTTTTTGTTTTTATATTCAGTACTAAAAGAATTTTGGGAGTAGTGGCTATAACCCTTTCTAACTGCATGCATTGCAGGAATCCAAGTAGTAATTTGTAATGAAAGTCAGTGGAGGAGGAGATTATGCAATGCAAATCAGGAACGGATGCAAAGAAGAAAGTAAATCTACAAACTGAATTGCATGACTGGCATTAAAAAAATTATGGAGGCAATCTTATTAATCTATATGTTAGCGTGAAATAAAGTGAATAGCAACACTAACAGAACTATTAAAGAGCGTTGGTTCTTTGGCCTTCCATGTAGCTAAACTGTGCTCCTCCACCTGCCTTTGCTCTTGTCCAGACTAATAGCAAAACTAATACCATTGGTTTAAATAAGTATCCTTTGTGGTCTTGCAGTATGATGGTGATGACCAGTTGCCCTGGTTCAGGATAGGAGAAAAATAGGAAGTGTACTTCTTCCTTTATCACAGGGGTGGGGAACCTCTTTCAGCCCAAGAGCCAAACTGAATTTTGGAGAAGCTCAGGGGCTGCATTCCAGTGGTGGGTGGGGCCAAATATACAAAAAAAAACCCAGCATGTTGTAGCTTAAAACTCTTGCTGCTAGTAACTCAGTCTTAGGAGAAGCACGTCACGCTTTTAGAGTGGGCAAAAACTGCACAAAAGCTAAGAAACCACCAAATGATTGGCTGATGGGGGAAAGGGGGCATGGCCATCTGGGGGTCCCCAGGAGGCCAGGTTTAGCCCCTGGGCCTGAGGTTCCCCACCCATGCTTTATAAAACCGCAATCCTAAGCAAGTTCACTTTAAAAGGCACTCCACTGAAATCAGTGGAACACATTTCTAAAGAAATGCTTTGGACAGATCTTTTAAACAATGTTGGTTATGATCCAGCAACTTCTAGTGTTGGAAGTTCCTGTTTTCTTCCTCCATGGTGGCAGGAAGATCCACAGTTAGATCTCCTCCTCCATGCGTGTAACTTTGGGCATGGAGAACAGCAGGATCCTTATGCTGTCTAGGGGCCATAGGGGCTCTCTAAGGCTGCAATCCTATGCTCACTTACCTAAGAGTAATCCCCATTGAACAGAATGGGACTTACTTCTGAGTGAACATATTATTCAAATTTATATACAGAGGTATCTGTGGTGAAGATAAAATACAATGGCATCAAAACAATAATAAATAGAACAATAAAAACAACACTACAAATTAATCAGCAATTAAACGGCACACTCTACTGTGTGCTACAAACCTTAACTTGCTGGGTCACGCTTAAGGAAAATCTTGTGTGAAGTGATGAGTTTTAAGAAGATGTCTAAATATCAGAACTGTGGGGGCTTATCTAACGTCAGTTGGTAAAGTGTTCCAGAGGGTGGGTGCCGCAACACTAAATGCTCTACTGCAAGTGCTCCTAAGGAAAACCTCAGGAGCATGTGGCACCCTCAGAAGTGTTCCCTCTGATGATCACAGATATTAGGCAGGAACATAAGGGGTAAGGTTTATGCAACATGAATAGGACTGCACTGCAAAAATGCCAACAATGAAATCTTGAACCTAAAACTGTTCGTTTATCTGCATTCCTCCTCATGTAATAAGTAACTCTTTATCCAGATGCTCTCTGTTATGAAGCATTTTGTATTGTAGCATGAAATGGCTGGCATCTGTCTTGCTTGAACTTCCAGATGCAGTTTTTGATATAACAAATCTGGGTATGTATCAAAACACTTCATATGTAATAAATATACATAATCTTAGTAATACCTACAACTCTGTATTATTCTGGTGGTGTTGATGATAAGAGAGCGTAGCTTGCCTAAGGCTACCTAATGGGTCCATGGCTGGGGTGAAGTTTGAACCTGGACTTTCACAGCATATGTTAGCCACCAGTGTAAGTTCTTAGCCACTGTATGAGCCATCACAAGGGACAACAAGAATACTGCAGGATAAACTCCAGTAAGAACAAACTCCTCTGAATATGGATGGTATTATTTTGACACAACAGCAACTGTATGAGTGTCCTATCTTTTGGATTGGGATATTGCTTAAATTGCAGCAAAGCATGCCTCTGTTTGCTTTGTTCCCACTAAAATTGCCTCTTAAGATCAGGTTGTCTAACTAGTTGCTCAGTAAACAGGAACCACAGAAAACTTAAAGGGTTACATCCAAAATATCTGTAAAAACAATGCCAATCTTTTTTATTTATTTGAGAACACTGAACTAGCTTGCTGTGGACCTTCATGCTGGGAATCTTCATGCGGTGGACTTGGAGGCTGTGGCTCAAATGCCTGTAATCCTTCTTCCTGGATAAACTGAGAATATGTAAGAGCATCACTTCGTGTTCCAGTCCGAGATTTTTGCTCTAGAAACAAACCAATGTTATCTCTGCGGGGGAGAGAAATGCTTCTGACAAAGGGTGGCTCCTCTATTTCCAGCAGTTCTCGCACATGCTGTGAAACTTCCTGAAAAGCAAAAGGAAGTTAAAAAAAAAAAATCTCCATTAGGAATGGGGAGTGGAACAAAAGCAAAGATTCCTTCAGTTTCTGATTCCACACAGCTTTCATCCTGCTATCCCATGATAAAACAGCAAGGAGGGGAGGGACCATAGCACAGTGGCGCAGAGCATGTGCTTTGCATGCAAAAGGTCCCAACTTTCTGTTGCTACACAGATCTGCCACCATCACATCTAATCTGCCCCTTAGACTTTTAGTTGTTTTATTACAAAGAGATCAACAAGGCTACACCTTTTTGGAATGTATCCCCAAGGTAGATGGCTGTGTCGCAGGACACATGTTTTGGGGTTGTTGTTTTTTACTTTCTACAGTTACCCGTGTTTTAAAAAGGAACACAAAAACACACTTAATATGCCAGATATGTGAACAAAATGGATATTAAACAGGTGTTTCCATAGTAGGGTCCTTTAGCACAACAAAGTTAGTTTTCATCTATAATCAGCTGGAAGCTGAATTATAAATTTAGTTCTATAGATCAAGCTCTTTGATCTGCTAACATTTCACAATCACCATCCATGCTGCAACTGCAGAAATGGGTGGTACTGATATGCATATTTGGCATATTATAGGTGGCCAGGAAACATAATGGTGGTGATATAGGCAGGTGGTGCAATATGAAAGCAGAATGGTGTGGAAAGAGGCACTGATAATGGTGCTGCACCAGTCTAGGTCTACATGGATTGAACTACTGTGGAAGCACCCAATGTTGAAGAAAGCTGAAATAATATGTGAAAAAAAATCCATCTCTGTACTGTAGTGCATATTCCTACATCACTTGCAACTGTGTTTCAACAGTCATATAACAACAACCAAAGCTGTCTTACTGCAGAGAAGATTTGTGCTCTTACCTTCATATGCTCAAAGTCAGTTATCCCTATCTGTGGTAGATTTGAGCAGTTTACGTGGATGAGTTTGCGGCCAGAGATAAAATTTGTAGTAAAGCATTCCTACTTAAAACAAAATAGGAAAGATTACACAGCATAGCATATGGTATGAGAAGTGGAAAAATATGACTCCCCCTGCACCACAACTAACTTACTTAACCCAGTGACATGTAAGGAACTGAAAGTAGGTCCAAAAATTCACCGTATCACCTGATTATCTTCCCACATATGCAAGGACTTATCTTTACATTGTTAATAGTTCGGCACTTCATAAAACAGGTACTGGAGATCTGGATCTTGATTCCAGTCTGCCAATTGTTCACTGTTGGCTGAAATTATGATGCAATCCAGTAGACTACTAGCATCAATCAATGACAGAATTTATTCAGCAATGGATAGCATCCTCAGTGAATGAGCAGCTCCAAATTCCTATCTTGAGCATATCCTAAATCTTCCACCAATATGCTCCTCTATCTGCTAGGTAACAAACAATATGATGTGTTTTGGTACCCAGTCCCATGAAGCAAACCCCAGAGTTTCCATCATGACACACCAGCCAGGATTCACAGGTCTTGGTTGAAACCTTCTCTGCATAAGTATGTCCCTCATCCCGACAGTCTCTCTTACAGTAAAGGCTATGATGATGAAGGTTTTTACTTGTCTTCCCCCCACCCCCAAAATAATCCAGATTAACTGCAATTCACACTGACACCTTTTTATTGCATGTTTTTTTTACATGTTTACCCTTATGACCTCATTCTCCTCCCGACACCTTGCATCCCTCCATCTTATTCCACCTCCGACACCATGACATTTAGTTGTACTTAATTCCTTAAAAAAATAACTTTGTGAGCTGCCACTATCTAGTTCTCAGTAGTGTTCCGTCTCCCCCAACTGCCATCATAAGGCCTTGTGAGGAAACATCTTGCCCTGAGGGTTGGGAGAAGAAACAGATTAAGCTTGAATTTAAAAGGAGAAGTGAAGAAAGAAAAGAGGAACAAGCCAGCAAAGAACATACCCACCCAGAAGACCAATAGATGTATGCAGTTGAAACCTGAGTACAATTTATTTCAGAATAGATTCCCATTGATCTGGGCAACTGAATCACCCATCACCATAATTCTTTTTTCCTTTCCTCTCTCAATCCCTTTTCCTTGTGTGTCGTGACTTTTTATATTGTAAGCCTGAGGGCAGGGATTGTCTAATTACTGATTCTTGTAAGCCTCTGTGGGAGCCTTTTGACTCAAGAGCCGGATAAAAATGCTTCGAATAAATAAACAAGAATTTAAAAAGTTTTAAAAATGTGCCTGAATTTAAGCTAATTTGGAAGATTCATTTTATGAAGCAGAAGCCATCATCCCTAATGCCATATATGAAGATTGGTTAAGATTGTGCTGTGCAACTAAAGAGCATTCTGCACAGGCTCGGGGTCACCCTTCTCATTATTATTATTATTATTATTATTATTATTATTTGGGGTTGAGCAGGGTGTTTTTTCTCTCCAAAACACGCTGATCCTTGGCTCAGATGAAGCTCTCACTGGCTGGTGATGCTCCCATCCGAAATGGCCCCAGCCTGCCTGCCCCTCCCTGAAAGGTAGGGGCATCATTATAAGAAGGACCACCTGGGCATGGGCCCTGGATCTTTTTTTTTAGCTGTGCCCCGGATCTTTTCAGCTGTCCTAATTGCCATTTTTTTACATTTTCCCATTGACTTGCATTGAAAAAAAACCCGGCCATGACTTTTTTAGTTTGTATGATAAATACATGAAATCTGGAGGCTTAGAAGCCCCCATGGAGCTGATTGAATATGCCAAATTTCAGGCAGTTAGGTCTAGTGGCTTTTGTGCTAGTCACAGGTAAAAATTTGCTATTTTCAAGAAACTCTGTCAAAGCAAAGTGCCATAATTTTTTTGTGCTTCCATGTACATGCATGGAATTTGGGGACCTGGCAGCCCCCACAGAGCTGATTGAGCCTGCCAAATTTCAGACAGTTAGGGGTAGTGGCTTTTGTGCTAGCCACAGGTAAAATTTGCTTTTTCCAAGAAAATCTGTCAAAAGTAAAGAGCTATAATTTATTTGTGCTTCCACATAAATTCATGGAATTTGGGGACCTAGCAGGCCCCATGGAGCTGACTGAATCTACCAAATTTCAGACAGTTAGGTCCAGTGCCTTTTGTGCTAGCCATGCGTAAAGTTTCCTTTTCTCAAAGTCTAAGAAAGTAAAAACTGTCAAGCCACACAGGGGATTAGAGATCTTAATCATCAGGTGTTTAAGGTGAACATTGGGAGGTCACTATCCCTAATCTCTGGTGTAGGTTTTTGCTTTGTTTTGAGGTGCAAAAAACCTCTCTCCCCCTACTTTTCTGTTCTTGCATGCCAACTGTTGGGAGCGTGCCTGCAATGAAATTTTGAAGAGGGAGAAGGAAAGGAAGAAAGAGCTCCATGTGAAATACTGGTATTTCACACAGCACCTGATTTTACTGCCCCAAAGTGGAACCTTCGGCTTCTGCATAAGTTTAGTAGCTTCAGTACAGCAAAGGATCCAATCAGCCTCCACAAATTTCTTTCTCCCCCTCCACTTTAATTTCTCCTAAATAGCTGTAGAACTCAAATTATTCCAAAAGGAGGGTTAGGAATATGTGGCATCATGATCAAGGAACTGCTAAGGCTTTTAAACAGGTTCTACAGTTTTAAAAAAGCTAGAAAAAGCCCTCTACCACCTCACCTCATAAAGTTACTTTAACTACGTGCAATCCTTGCAAACCCTGCATCACCTCCTAAATTCCTCTGAAAGGAGCCACTTGGCTTAGGGAACTCTCTACCCTCCCCTTTCCAATCACCATTCTTCTTTTCTTCCTCCTTCCCCTATCCTGTTGGTTCTTTCTTTCTTTCTTTCTTTCTTTCTCTTCTTTATTCCATCCAGAGCATATCTTGGGGAATTCTTAAAGAGAATTCTCTTCGGCAGGCAAGAGAAGTTCTGAACAGTATTTGACTTTACACAAACAGACAAGAGGGCTGGTTTTTCTCCTTCTCCTCACTCAAGTCTTTGAGAAGAGTGGGTTCACATGGTTGCAGAGAAACAAATCTGGGGCTGTTTTGTTTGTCAGTTGCCATTATCCAGCAATAGGAAGGGCTGTAGCTCAGTGGTAGAGCACATGCTTGGCATGCAGAAGGTCCCAGGTTCAATCCCCAGCATCGCTGGGTAGGGCTAGGAAAGAATCCTGCCTGAAACTGTGGAGAGCTGCTGCTGCCAGTCAGTTCTAGATGGACTAGGGTCTGACTCGGTATAAAGCAGCTTCCTATGTTTCTATGAACAGAAAGCTTTAATTTTTTTAAAAAGAAGTCTTTGGTTTGTTTTTTAAGTGGAGGAGAGATAAATATTGCTAATTTATTCAATCCTATGTATGCCTACTGAGAAGTCCCATCATGTTTAATGAGGCTTATCCTCATTCAAGTGTGCATAGGATTCCAGTTACTTTTGCAGGGAGGTTTGCACCTTGATGTTCTGCATGTTTACTCAGAAATAAGTCCTGAGTTGTGAGCATGGTACTGCAAGCTTAATACAGCCCTTAGCCAATTCTGTCTAATGAATTGACTACCCTTTTGGCTCAGTCCTATGCATGTTTTGTCATTTGTGGGTTGCCGGAGGGGGGGGGGTTGCGTGAATTCTAGCTTTAGTGGTGAGGGAAAGGCACTTAGTACATGCTCAGAGTTTCTCCATAACTTAGCCCTAGTTTTGAAAACAGACTCATTGGCTGAATCCTGGTGAAGTCTTGGCACAAATGAAGTTATGGGGAAGAAGATACAATGAGAGCTTGTGCATAACAAGAAGGAGGTAGAGAGCAGTTGCACAAAGCAAGACATCTGTTTTTATGAAGAATTGCTGGAGGATGGTAGGATGAGGAGGGATGGTTGCATGGAGGGGAATAGAATTGGTAGGGGGAGGATGTAAGTGCTCAGTGGTGAAAGAAGAACATTCTGCACATGCTCAGAGGCACTTTCTAAGAACATAAGAAGAGCTGTGCTGCATCAGACCAAGGTCCATCTAGTCAAGCATTCTGTTCACACAGAGGCCAACCAGATGCCCATAGGAAAGCCACAAGCAGGACATGAGTGGAATAGTACCTCCCCACCCATGTTCCCCTGCTGCTGACACTGGTGAAAAGCAAATAAATTCTAGTAATTCTAAATTAGAATGCATGTATATCCTTCAGAAACTTTGTAGGTTTCTTGCCTGGGGAACACCTCTAATGACCTGTGCATTTTCATACAGATTTACCCAAAAACTATCAGGGAAGGGGTGAATGGAAAGGAAAGCAAATCACTCCCTCTCCCAAACTGGAGAACTCCCCTTCCACATGAACTGCTGCACCTATCCTTCTGAAACTTTGCTGGTTTCTTTCTTAGGGACAACTGTAGGCTGTCTGTAATTTTCAGAACAATGGTCCACAAGGAACATAGCGAGATAAGTATGTTCTCTTTTGGAGACCTCAAAATGTCAAGGCCACCCTTGCACAAAAAAATTTATGGCTAGCATTCTGAAATTTGGCAGAGATGATCTCCTCTGATGGGGCAATGAATCCTGAAATTTTTATCCAATTCTTCCAAGAAATTAAAATGTTATTGGCAGTTCGCTTTAAAAGAAAATCAAAATATAAACCCTGCACCTATTTTTCTGACATTGGGCAGGTGTAATCCCCTTCTAGGGGGCTACTATGCCTGAAATTATCCAGTTCTGACCAAGAGAAAAAGGTTACAGTTTTTTTCCTAATTTCCCATGGTAGTCAACAGGAAGCATAAAGACTAATTTTTCCAAATTCAGGTTTGGTGCTGAGCTGAAGTGGTCTGACTACAAATTGGCCAGAGCAGAAGCAGAATGTTTTCCGACCTGCTGAATCGGGGTCTGAGTTGAAGTGGGGAGGGGGGTCAGTGCACTTATGTATGTATGTAATCTATACACACATGCAAGCACACTGCATGCACACACAGCACACACATATTAGACATGCGCATATATATATATATATATATACATACATACACACACACAAATTTGTGTTATGGGCCTGTGCCCCGGATCTTTTAAGAACCTAGCAACACCCCTGCTGAAAGGGCAGACGGGTGTCTTTGCCCCTTTACCTTGTATTGGGGGAAGCCCAGCACTTCGATCCATTCAGCCACCTCCTCGGGGCTCCAGGATAAATAGGAGGGGCCAATAAGGGCGGAAGTCCCTAGTTCTACTCGGCACTGTTCCGAGGAGCTCCGGTCGGATTCGGGTATCGCATCGAATTCACGCGATGTTCTGAGATCTAGTTTGGCTCTTGATTGAGACTCGGGACGCTGTAAGTGGCGCCGGCGCACCCAGCTCCCCTCCTCCTTCTCCTCTTCCTCCTCTTCTTCCTCCTCGTCCCCGTCTCTGTCGTCGTCATCGTCGTCGTCCCCTACATCCTCCTCGGGCTCCTCCGTGTTATCATCCATCTTCACGGGATGCGGAATACACGTCCCTGTCGGTCCAACGGCGGCGGTGCCATGGCAACGCGTCCTTCCTGGAGCGGTCTCCATGGATACCAGCACTTCCGGGAAGTGTCTCCCTCTTTCCCTTCCCCGGTCCGCTGGCCCTCGTCAGGAAGGGCTCTGCCGCAGCCTGACGAAGAGCTCTCTTCGTTTGCGGCCGGCTTCAGGCGAGGACTCTATAGGGCGGAGGCCTACGAGGAGGCGGCGGCGGCTGGATTAGAGCGGCGGCTGCTACCATCGCCGCTCGGCTCTTTCCGGCTGTTTTCGGCTCGGCTCGACTCTCCCCGGCTGTTCTCGGTTGGCTCGGTTCTCCGCCTTCCCATGTCGGACGTGGTGGCCGCTGCCGTTGGCACCCGGTTCAAACCTTCCGCGGCCGGGGGCTCGGGAAGCGGCGACGGTTGCCTCGGCGGGGCGGAACACGACGAGAAGAAGCGCCTCTCGCCGCCGCCCTCTTCAGGTACTTCTGTGGGGCTGGATCGGGTAGCCCCTCACGGGTGGGGGTGGGGAAACCGGCGTTCCTGTCAGAGCCTTTCTTCGCCATTGAACCGAAAGAGCGCAGGGCGGGGTTGGCATGCGTGGGTTGGTTTTGGAGGTCGGTTTGTCGCCACCTTGTTTTTTCTGTTTCCTGCAAGCCCCTCGTGCCTTTAACGAGGCATGCCGAAATTCAACAGGTGAATCCTTCCCGGCAACGGGGACGCTTTGACAGGATGTGCTCCACCTGTTGAATTCCTGTCTTTCGCGGAACTGCTGCCCTGTCAGGTGGAAAATAGAGACAAAACACAAATGTGGCGGCGACGGCGGCGGCGAGACCTTTACTTTGAGACTGATTGATCGATTGATTGCACTTATATCCCGCCTTTTTTCCTCTTGCAAGGAACCCAAGGCGGCTTACATTATCCTCCTCCTCTCCATTTTATCCTCACAACAACAACCCTGTGAGGTGGGTTGGGCTGAGAGTGTGTGACTGGCCCAAAGTCACCCAGTGAGCTTCCATGGCCGAGTGGGGACTAGAACCCGGGTCTCCCAGCTCCTAGTCCAACACTTTTGCCACTACACCACACTGGCTCTCCTGACTGAGGTGCTTGAGCCGGCAAGGTCGCGTTGCGGGGGCTGGGTGTGTTTATTTGGGGAGATGGGGTGGGCGTACTACTGCCCTGGCCGAGCCAAGGAGGGAAGCCTCCTCCTGGGCTGGCTGGAAGTGTTGTGCGTGCGGAGCTGGCGCTGGAGCTTTTCGGGCGAGGATTCCTGGAAATCTGGGAAAGGCTTTCTAACACTTCTCGGGCAGGGAGGTGCTAAAAAGATCGCTCTCGGTATCTCCACCCGTTCCTAGGCATTTCAGCGGCCAGTCGGAAGGTGGACACGTCATTTCTGTTTGGAGACGGCTCCTCAAGATCACGATTTAAGTAACCAGTCACCCTCGGCGTAAAGTATGTCTCTGGTCATTGGGGAGCTCAGGCTGAAGTCTTAAACACACATACAAAGGAATGAAGTCCCATTGATGTCAGTGGAGCTCCACTGAACAAAATGGGACTTCATTCCAAGTAAATATACTTTGGATTGGGCTGTCAGTGTATTCCTACAGCCATTTGTAAGAAACCAATGTATCCCAATGGCCATTTGAGGTAGTTCTTTTTAGTGTGTCCCCTTTCAGGGGTATCAATTAGCCCCCCCAAAAAAAAATAGTCCCTCCCCTGTGCCCTTCTTGGATTTACCCCTTTGCACACCCCTTCCCCTGTCATGGTAGCTCACATAATGTTTACGTTGCAGGTAGTAATGAATTAAAATTAAACTTAGGAGCACACCTTCATTATTCTACTCATCTGTAGATGTAAGTCTGTACCAGAATATGCCTTTAGTGGTGGAGGATCGAGCATTCTCCTGGAAGCACTTGTTAGTTGAGCAAGTGGCTTACTGCAAGGCTAGTTTAATCCTCATTTTGCCTCTGTGTTGATCTGTTCTATTGTTGTAGAGGGAAAACCATGCAACGAAGGAAGTTAGAAGCGCAGTCTGGTATGTGTGTGTATTGATAGAAAAGCAGCATAAAAAAATCCTTGAAGATGTAGTATCTAGCGAAAGCGCTCTCCAATATTGATGTAGAAGCTGGTGCCTGTTCTGTGACCCCAGAATTGTCCTCCAACTGTCCTCTGTGTTTGCATCCCAGTAGTCACAGATGGAACCGAAGAGTAATGGCAAGCATTAGGAAATAATGGGATGCCACAGATAATCAAAAACTAAATCAGCAGTCTATTATAGAAAAGTAAAACAATACTAAACAGGTTTGGGGACAGAATCATAATATTGTCTACGTTTGCAGTACATCTCAGCATTGCATTTATCACCCCAAAAATAATGTGGCTGACTTCTTTCTACATTCAACCTTCTTATGCTGTAGCATTGTTTGATAGGCTTGTTTGTCAGAGCTGGCTTCTAATAGCTTTTGTTCCCTTGGGGTATTGCATTGTTTAATTTTCCCCTGGCATACCAGCTGTTTTATAATTAGGCTAATGCACCGTGGTGTAACTGTTGCATCATGTAATAGATAATAGTTACATTGCCATAAAGATTTTGCTTTCTTGTTTTATGGACCAGTAACTGTCTCTTTTACTGTATTAAGTGTAATAACACAGAATGGAGAGATCTGAGTGAATGGAAGGCATTGTGTTGACTAATTGTTGAACTGAAGGAACTAGGAATTGCAGTTATTGTCTGGCTTGCATACTTAACACCTGACATTCCAGAGGGTGCCAGCAGCAAAGGCTTTCTTCCCTATTCTTTTGGGGTTTTTTTGACAACTGGTGTAGTATTGTGGCTGAGGGCTCAATCCTATCTCAGTGCTCATAAACACACATAAACCTCCAAACTCAGAGGCTTATGGTCATCCAATGTGGAGCAGTGGAGGTGATTGATGCCTCCCTGCTCCACCCACTCTGCATTTTTGCTAGAAGGGCTTGTTTGCTTATTTAGCTGGAGTGCTTCAGAGGGGAGGCTGGCAAGGCCTTAGGACCCTCAAACTGTCCTCCAACTGTCTTCTATTTTTGCATCCCAGTAGTCACACATGGAACTTGTATCTCTGCCTCTCCGGTCCCCTCCCCATCTACCAGAACACCCCCTTTCCGAGGTCACGTTCCAGAACTCAGAGAGGCAGCTGGTGTGGGTCTCTTTGTGTTGGTTGCAAGGAGGAGAGGGGTTGGAGCATGGATTTCTGGATCTGAGCACGGAGCTCCAATCCAGGAATCCAAAGTATCCCGTGGCCCCCCAGATGCTGTCTAGGGGCGATAGGATTGCTCTCCCCAGGACTGAGGCATGAATCAAGATGCGTCCAGTTCCAATCTAGTCTCTGTCATGCATTTTGCTGTCCTAAGTGGAAGAGCAAATGCCCCCCTGCCCCCACAAGTCAAAGTACATAGTACATGAGGCTGGTCAATTTATTTTGGCATCCTGAAGCAGAAAATCCCACAAGTGATTCTGCTTTGGAGTAAAATACTACAACAATAAATAAATAACAATTTGCTGCTCTTTCATTACGCTCAAAATCAGCTGCTTATAGTGACTGCCTCACTCAATGCCATGAACTAGGTAGACATAGGGAAGCCACAGTCTCAGCCTTTAGTGCCTCATCTGCAGTTTCAGGATAATTACTGAGCTTTCTTACAGGATTGTAAGGATTACAACAAAATAATGTATGTGAAATCCTTTGCACACTCTTTGAAGTGCTGTATAAATGCCAGCTATTACTGCTAGGAATAAGCAATGGTTAATGTTGTTCAGCTCTCTTGTACCACTGCCCATATGAAAAGGGTATTGAGTAAGTGCCATTCAAACCAAGCACATCTGTTGCTGTAGTATTGGTTGCAGTGCTGGCTGGGAGACAAGCTGGTGTGTGTCCTAGAAATGTTAGTTGTCTTTCTTCTTGTATGTTTGTAAATCTAATGTGCATTTTTCCATTCCAAAAATACTCTTACAATGCAGCTGTGGCATCCTTAAAGTAAATATTTGCTTCCGTTCTAGTGCCAGATGATGGGTTAACTTCTATAATTGTGGGAGAAAGTTTTCCTCTCCACACTTATCAAGTATTCTCTCTTCTTTTTAATTTATTGTACTGTCGTGATTGATCCTCAGAACATTTAAGCCATTGATGGCTCTGGTTCCTTAGTTTTATATCTATAACATGGTGTGAATAATTTGTTTAAGCAAATCTAAATCCTGCATCCCAAATTTTGTGGTGCTTATTATGCAAGCAGTATCGTAGCCCCCTGTCTGGACAACTGTAATTCCTATTCTGCAGCCTCCCTCAACACACTGGGCAGTATCCAACAGGATGCAACCGCTAATGTAAATCACGTTGCGCTAGCATAAACTGCTCTAGCATAACACCAATAGTGTTAGCTTGTGTGCCAATTTTTCAGGAAAATCGGCATGCCAGCTAATGCTATTGGCATTGCTTTAAAATAGTTTATGCTAGTGCAGTGTGATTTATATTAGCGGTTGTGCCCTGTTGTATACTGGCCACTGTCAGTTACTTCCCACACATTTTAAGTTTCTCTTTACAGCTATAACACCTATAAATGTATTTAAAAAAAAACAATATCAAAAACAAACACCCTGAGTTTCTCAGGATGCTGAATTCTGCACTTGATGCCAAAATCTGCACTGGCTTGGTGGGACTGTGGAATACAGTCTTGTCTGTAGCATTCCATATGTTTTATGGAACTAAGGTTTCCATCCACAGGTCTCTCTCTATTTATTAGTTTGATCAATTAACCAGTTACATAAGAAGAAATGTTTATACAAACCCAGGATAGGAAAGGAATAATTAAACTAGTTATTGAAGCTTTATGAGAACAAGAATTTCTTTATTGCTTTGAACAGCTTGCTGAAAAGTCTGTAAAACTGAACAGTGCAATTGGACAGTGAGCCAAGCTCACCTGTGTCAGTTGTAAAATGATTTCCCAAATGGCTTGCAGTATTGGGAAGAAAAAGCAACAGAACTGGCTTTCTAAACCCATTCTGGGAGTCAATATTCCGTGATTCCTCCTCAGGAGGAGTTGGCCTTTGGGAGTCTTATGGGCACTTCAGGAATCAATTTCTTGGCCTGTTTTATAAACATTGCTGGAAGTCAGCCATAATCACTTTTATCTTTATAGGATTTAGGAGAATATTCCACACCCAAAATATGTTGTGTTGTAACAATGTTGCACATTTACTCATGCAGTAAGTAGCAACAACTAGTTTATATAAGGGCCTTTTAAGCTGAAGGAAGCAAACTAGAGCTATATGCATTCCATAGATCTGTGGAGGTTCTTTGCAAATGCAGAATCTGGTATACAGGTTCAGCTGAGCCCTACGATATAACTAGTATCTCGTCATATACCATATTTCTCCATTTGGGGAGTTGCATGTTTTGTGCACCTTTTACCATGCTACTACATCTTCGGTATATATCACATAAATTGGTACACTATGAGTCTTAACATTTTTAAAGCAAAGTCTAGCCTTCATGCTATTAATAAAGGCAGTATCAGAAAAAAAATATTTGAAACTACAGAGGACTGAGCAGAGCTATCAGTTATGACGAGTGAGAGCTAGTAGTGGCTGAGAGTTGTGAACCAGGAAGTTGCTATTTCCGAATCACACCTCAGCCATGAACTCAGTAGGTGTTCTTAGACAAGCCACTATTCTCTTACATATCTAGAGATATAAAAATGTCTGGAAATTTTGAAGCCATGGGGGAAAAACAGGTTTTTTTCCTGTTTTCTTTCCGGGGAAAAACTGAAATTTTGGGGAAAATGGAAAAATAAGCAATGCTTATTTTCTAGGCATTCTTTACAGATCTAAAGTCACTTTGTTGCTTTAGGACAGCCTTTCTCAGCCTGGTGCCCTCCAGATATTTTGGACTCAACTCCTTTCAGCCTCAGGCAGGATGGTCAATGGTCAGGAATGCTGGCCATTGTAGTCTAAAACATCTGTAGGGTGCCAGGTAGTAGCCTTTGTGTTCCTAAAGTTATATTATGTATAACATGGTTTGCTCATAAAATTATCATTATACTTGAAAACTTTAAAAAGTGAACTCAGTTGGTAAATGTGTAATTATTGTCTGAATAAACTATAGTTCTAAAATTGAATAAGCCAGACATGATTCATTTTATGAGCAAAGGGAATTATATATGACACATTTTAGATTCCTAGTTTATGTCTGACCAGGGGGAACTTCTGCAAGTAGTCCTTGAGACATCTGAATCATCCTAGAAGCCAGAAGAAGCAGGAAGAACTGGAGGCAGAGGACGACAAGTCTGGAAACACAGGACTCTGTAAAACAAAGCCCAAACTGTAAAGAATGTACATTTTCTTCCATATTATGATATGGTGACTCTATTCACATTTTGGGAAACTGAGCATGACTTGGAGCATCCCAAAATGTCTATCAGTAAAAGATACATTGGATCAATAATTTTGATAAGAAATGGAAGAAATAACTATGCTGAGAATCTTACTGAGAGGATTTAAAAAACATTTTCCCGTGGCTTCATTATTTCCAGACTTTTTACTTCTCTAGTCTTTCTTTAAAAGTGTTCTTATTACATAGTTTTAGAAATCATTTGGGGGGCAGCAAAGGCTTGGTAACAATATAGAAACACCTTGTCTTAAATTCTAAAAGAAAATATTTCATAATCCAAAACTGTTCAATGTTTTCAATTTTTCAGAAAAAAACAAATAGTCCTTCGGAAAACAGCCTTTTCCCCCCTGTTTTTTCCCAAGTTTTCTGGGGGTGGGGCAGGTGGCAGGTGGGATTCACATCTCTATACACACCCAAAGATAATCTGGGCAACGTTACAGGGCTGTTCATGGATTATGAGATAATGTTTTGAATGCCCTGAAAGCACTACAGAAGTGCTAAGTATTATTATTTCAGTGCCTTCCTTGTTCCTTGCTAGGACTCCAGAGCCCATTCTTTGTCATTCTTTTCTTTTATTTATTTATTATTAAATTTATTAATCGCCCATCTGGCTGGTCACCCAGCCATTCTGGGCGATGTACAACATACAATAAAAACAGTTTAAAACAATAAAATTCTACAATAAAAACATTTTCTAAAATACCCTACCCCACCCCAAATTCTCCATATTCTTTCGTCCATCCTCCAAATTGTTGCCGAAATATCCTACTTTGTTTGCAGAGTTGAACCTTAGAAACAGAATTGTACAGAATGTGTATTTAAACATGATTAATGGAGAGAGCGCAGGACAGGAAGGCCTGGCGTGCTATGGTCCATGGAGTCACGAAGAGTCGGACACGACTGAATGACTGAACAACAGCAACAACAACAATGGGTAGAATCCCCTTCATGGATCACTGCCTTGTTGTGGCGAAGGGGCTTGCGTAACTCAGTGAAGCCATAAGCTATGCCGTGCAGGGCCACCCAAGATGGACAGGTCATGGCAGAGACAAAATGTGGTCCTCTGGAGAAGGAAATGGCAACCCACTCCAGTATTGTTGCCAAGAAAACCCCATGGAATGTATCACAAGGCTAAAAGATATGACGCCAGAAGATGAGCCCCTCAGGTCGGAAAGTGTCTAATATACTACTGGGGAACAGCAGAGGGAATTTCCAAGTAGCGCCAGAAAGAGTGAAGTGGCTGGGCCAAAGCCGAAAGGACACTCAGCTGTGGATGTGTCTGGTGGTGAAAAGAAAGTCAGATGCTGTGAAGAACAATATTGTTTAGGAACCTGGAATGTAAGTTCATAGAATCATAGAATAGTAGGGTTGGAAGGGGCCTACAAGGCCATTGAGTCCAACCCCTTGCTCAATGCAGGATTCCAAGTCAGAGCATCCCTGACAGATGGCTGTCCAGCCTTGTCTTGAATGCCTCCAGTGTGGGAGAGCCCACCACCTCCCTAGTGAATTGGTTCCATTGTCATATTGCTCTAACAGTCAGGAAGTTTTTCCTGATGTTCAGCCGGAATCTGGCTTCCTGTAACTTGAGCCCATTATTCCGTGTCCTGCACACTGGGATGATCAAGAAGAGATCCTGGCCTTCTTCTCTGTGACAACCTTTTAAGTACTTGAAGAGTGCTATCATATCTCCCCTCAGTCTTCTCTTCTCAAGGCTAAACATGCCCAGTTCTTTCAGTCTTTCTTCATAGGGCTTTGTTTCCAGTCCTCTGATCATCTTTGTTGCCCTCCTCTGAACCCTCTCCAGTTTGTCTGCATCCTTCTTAAAGTGTGGTGCCCAGAACTGGACACAGTACTCCAGATGAGGCCTAACCAGTGCTGAGTAGAGGGGAACTAGTACTTCCCGGGATTTGGAAGCTATGCTTCTATTAATGCAGCCCAAAAAAGCATTTGCCTTTTTTGCAGCCACATCCCATTGTTGGCTCATATTCAGCTTGTGATCGACAACAATTCCAAGATCTTTCTCGCTTGTAGTGTGGTTGAGCCACGTGTCCCCCATCTTGTAACTGTGCATTTGGTTTCTTTTTCCTAGGTGCAGAACTTGGCATTTATCCCTATTAAATGTCGTTCTGTTTTCTGCCCAGTGCTCCAGTCTATCCAGGTCACTTTGAATTTTGTTTCTGTCTTCCAAAGTATTAGCTGTCCCGCCCAATTTTGTGTCATCTGCAAATTTGATCAGCATTCCCTGCACCTCCTCCTCCAAGTCATGAATAAAAATGTTGAAGAACACTGGGCCCAGGACTGAGCCCTGCGGTACCCCACTCGTTACCTCTCCCCAGTTTGTGAAGTTCCCATTGATCAGCACTCTTTGAGTCCGATTCTGTAGCCAACTGTGGATCCACTGGATCGTTGTTTCATCTAGATCAATGAATCAAGGTAAGCTGGAGGTGGTCAAACATGAGATGGCAAGATTGAACATCGACATCTTGGGAATCAGCGAACTAAAATGGACAAGCATGGGCGAATTTAATTCAGGTGACCATTATATCTACTACTGTGGGCAAGAATCCCTTAGAAGAAATGGAGTAGCACTCATAGTCAACAAAAGGGTGGGAAAAGCAGTGTTGTTGTTCAGTCGTTCAGTCGTGTCCGACTCTTCGTGACCCCATGGACCATAGCACGCCAGGCCTTCCTGTCCTGCACTCTCTCCCGGAGCGTGCTCAAGTTCATATTCATTGCATCCGTGATGCTATCTAGCCATCTCATCCTCTGCCATCCCCTTCTCCTTTTGCCTTCAGTCTTTCCCAGCATCAGGGTCTTTTCCAGGGAGTTTTCTCTTCGCATTAGGTGGCCAAAATATTGGAGCTTCAGCTTCATTATCTGTCCTTCCAATGAGCACTCAGGGTTGATTTCCTTTAGGATGGACTGATTTGACCTCCTTGCAGTCCAGGGGACTCGTAAGAGTCTTCTCCAGCACCACAGTTCGAAAGCATCAATTCTTCGGCGCTCAGCCTTCCTTATAGTCCAGCTCTCACAGCCATACATTACTACTGGGAAAACCATAGCTTTGATTAGACGGACCTTTTTCGGCAAGGTGATGGCTCTGCTTCTTACTATGCTGTCTAGGTTGGCCATAGCTTTCCTCCCAAGGAGCAAGCGTCTTTTAATTTCATGGCTACAGTCACCGTCTGCGGTGATCTTGGAGCCCAAGAAAGTAAAATCTGTCACTGCTTCCATTTCTTCCCCTTCGATATGCCAGGAAGTGATGGGGCCAGATGCCATGATCTTCGTTTTTTTAATGTTGAGTTTCAAACCAGCTTTTGCACTCTCCTCTTTCACCCTCAACAAGAGGCTCTTGAGATCCTCTTCGCTTTCTGCCATTAGGGTGGTATCGTCTGCATATCGGAGGTTGTTGATAATTCTCCCGGCAATCTTAATTCCGACCTCTGATTCATCCTACCCGGCATTTCTCATGATGTACTCTGCATATAAGTTAAATAAGCAGGGTGACAATATGCAGCCTTTTCGTACTCCTTTCCCAATTTTGAACCACTCGGTTGTTCCATGTCTGGTTCTTACTGTTGCTTCTTGACCCTCGTACAGGTTTCTCAGGAGACAGGTAAGGTGGTCTGGTACTCCCATCTCTTTCAGAATTTGCCACAGTTTGTTGTGATCCACACAATCAAAGGCTTTAGCGTAGTCAATGAAGCAGAAATAGACGTTTTTCTGGCATTCTCTTGCTTTCTCCATGATGCAGCGAATGTTGGCGATTTGATCTCTAGTTCCTCTGCCTCTTCTAAACCCAGCTTGTACTTCCGGTAGTTCTCGGTTCGCATACTGCTGAAGCCTAGCTTGTAGGATTTTGAGCATCACCTTCCTGGCATGTGAAATGAGCGCAATTGTGCGGTAGTTTGAACACTCTTTGGCGTTGCCCTTCTTTGGAATTGGAATGTAAACTGACCTTTTCCAGTCTTGTGGCCACTGTTGAGTGTTCCAGATTTGTTGGCATATTGACTGCAGCACTTTAACAGCATCATCTTTTAGGATTTTAAATAGCTCGGCTGGAATACTGTCATCTCCGCTAGCTTTGTTGTTACTAATGCTTCCTAAGGCCCACTTGACTTCACTCTCCAGGATGTCCGGCTCAAGTTCAGTGACCGCACTATCATGGCTATCAGGGACATTCAGATCTTTCCTGTATAGTTCTTCTGTATATTCTTGCCACCTCTTCTTAATCTCATCTGCTTCTGTGAGGTCCCTGCCTTCTTTGTCCTTTATCATGCCCGTCTTTGCACAAAACGTTCCCTTGAGATCTCCAATTTTCTTGAAGAGATCTCTAGTCTTTCCCATTCTTTTGTTTTCCTCGATTTCTTTGCATTGTTCATTTAAGAAGGCCTTCTTGTCTCTCCTTGCTATTCTCTGAAACTCTGCATTCAGTTGGGTCTATCTTCCCCTTTCTCCCTTGCTTTTCGCTTCCCTTCTTTCGTGAGCTACTTGTAAAGCCTCATCAGACAGCCACTTTGCTTTCTTGCATTTCTTTTTCTTTGGGATGGATTGAGTTGCTGCCTCCTGAACAATGTTACGGACCTCCGTCCATAGTTCCTCAGGCACTCTGTCTATCAGGTCTAATCCCTGAAATCTATTCCTCACCTCCACTGTATATTCATCAGGGATATGATTTAGGTCATACCTGAACGGTTTAGTGGTTTTCCTGACGTTCTTCAATTTAAGCTGAAATTTTGCAAGAAGCAGCTCATGATCTGAGCCACAGTCAGCTCCAGGTCTTGTTTTGACTGACTGTATGGAGCTTCTCCATCTTTGGCTGCAAAGGACATAATCAATCTGATTTCGATATTGACCATCTGGTGACGTCCATGTGTAGAGTCGCCTCTTGTGCTGTTGGAAAAGAGTGTTTGCTATGATCAGCATGTTCTCTTGGCAAAACTCTATTAGCTTTTGTCCTGCTTCATTTTGTACACCAAGGCCATGCCTGCCTGTTATCCCGGTGATTTCTTGACTTCCTACTTTAGCATTCCAATCCCCTATGATGAAGAGGACATCTTTTTTTGGTGTTAGTTCTAGAAGGTGTTGTAGGTCTTCATAGAACCGATCAACCTCAGCTTCTTCGGCCTCAGTGGTTGGGGCATAGACTTGAATTACTGTGATATTGAATGGTTTGCCTTGGATTCGTACTGAGATCATTCTATCATTTTTAAGATTGTACCCCAGTACTGCTTTTCCCACCCTTTTGTTGACTATGAGTGCTACTCCATTTCTTCTAAGGGATTCTTGCCCACAATAGTAGATATGATGGTCACCTGAATTAAATTCGCCCATGCCTGTCCATTTTAGTTTGCTGATTCCCAAGATGTCGATGTTCAATCTTGCCATCTCATGTTTGACCACCTCCAGCTTACCTTGATTCATTGATCTGACATTCCAGGTTCCTAAACAATACTGTTCTTTACAGCATCGGATTTTCTTTTCACCGCCAGACACATCCACAGCTGAGTGTCCTTTCGGGTTTGGCCCAGCCGCTTCACTCTTTCTGGCACTACTTGGAAATACCCTCTGCTCTTCCCCAGTAGCATATTGGACACCTTCCGACCTGAGGGGCTCATCTTCCAGCGTCATCTCTTTTAGCCTTGTGATACGTTCCATGGGGTTTTCTTGGCAAGAATACTGGAGTGGGTTGCCATTTCCTTCTCCAGTGGACCACATTTTGTCAGAAATCTCTGCCATGACCTGTCCGTCTTGGGTGGCCCTGCATGGCATAGCTTATGGCTTCACTGAGTTACGCAAGTCCCTTCGCCACAACAAGGCAGTGATCCATGAAGGGGGGAAAAGCAGTACTGGGGTACAATCTCAAAAGCGATAGAATGATCTCAGTACGAATCCAAGACAAACCATTCAACATCACAGTAATTCAAGTCTATGCCCCAACCACTGAGGCCGAAGAAGCTGAGGTTGATCGGTTCTATGAAGACTTACAACACCTTCTAGAACTAACACCAAAAAAAGATGTCCTCTTTATCATAGGGGATTGGAATGCTAAAGTAGGAAGTCAAGAAATCACCAGGATAACAGGCAAGCATGGCCTTGGTGTAGAAAATGAAGCAGGACAAAGGTAATAGAGTTTTGCCAAGAGAACACGCTGATTATAGCAAACACTCTTTTCCAACAGCACAACAGGCGACTCTACACATGGATATCACCAGATGGTCAATATCGAAATCAGATTGGTTATGTCCTTTGCAGCCAAAGATGGAGAAGCTCTATACAGTCAGTAAAAACAAGACCTGGAGCTGACTGCGGCTCAGATCATGAGCTTCTTGTTGCAACATTTCGACTTAAATTGAAGAACATAGGGAAAAACACTAAACCATTCAGGTATGACCTAAATCATATCCCTTATGAATATACAGTGGAGGTGAGGAATAGATTTCAGGGATTAGACCTGATAGACAGAGTGCCTGAGGAACTATGGACGGAGGTCTGTAACATTGTTCAGGAGGCAGCAACTAAATCCATCCCAAAGAAAAATAAGTGCAAGAAAGCAAAGTGGCTGTCTGATGAGGCTTTACAAGTAGCTGAGGAAAGAAGGGAAGCGAAAAGTAAGGGAAAAAGGGGAAGATATACCCAATGAATGCAGATTTCCAGAGAATAGCAAGGAGAGACAAGAAGGCCTTCTTAAATGAACAATGCAAAGAAATCGAGGAAAACAATAGAATGGGAAAGACTAGAGATCTCTTCAAGAAAATCGGAGATCTCAAGGGAACGTTTTGTGCAAAGACGGGCATGATAAAGGACAAAGAAGGCAGGGACCTCACAGAAGCAGATGAGATTAAGAAGAGGTGGAAAGAATACACAGAAGAACTATACAGGAAAGATCTTAATGTCCCTGATAGCCATGATAGTGCGGTCTCTGAACTTGAGCTGGACATCCTCGAGAGTGAAGTCAAGTGGGCCTTAGGAAGCATTACTAACCACAAAGCTAGCGGAGATGACAGTATTCCATATCTGAGCTATTTAAGATCCTAACAGATGATGCTGTTAAAGTGCTGCACTCAATATGCCAACAAATTTGGAACACTCAACAGTGGCCACAAGACTGGAAAAGGTCAGTTTACATTCCAATTCCAAAGAAGGGCAACGCCAAAGAGTGTTCAAACTACCGTACAATTCCGCTCATTTCACATGCCAGGAAGGTTATGCTCAAAATCCTACAAGCTAGGCTTCAGCAGCATGTGAACCAAGAACTACCGGAAGTACAAGCTGGGTTTCGAAGAGGCAGAGGAACTAGAGATCAAATCGCCAACATTTGCTGGATCATGGAGAAAGCAAGAGAATTCCAGAAAAACGTCTATTTCTGCTTCATTGACTATGCTAATGCCTTTGTGTGGATCACAACAAACTGTGGCAAATTCTGAAAGAGATGGGAGTACCAGACCACCTTACCTGTCTCCTGAGAAACCTGTATGAGGGTCAAGAAGCAACAGTAAGAACCAGACATGGAACAACTGATTGGTTCAAAATTGGGAATGGGAAAGGAGTACGACAAGGCTGCATATTGTCGCCCTGCTTATTTAACTTATATGCAGAGTACATCATGAGAAACGCCGGGTTGGATGAATCACAGCTCAGAATTAAGATTGCCGGGAGAATTATCAACAACCTCAGATACGCAGACGATAGCACCCTAATGGCAGAAAGCGAAGAGGATCTAAAGAGCCTCTTGTTGAGGGTGAAAGAGGAGAGTGCAAAAGCTGGTTTGAAACTCAACATTAAAAAAACGAAGATCATGGCATCTGGCCCCATCAGTTCCTGGCATATGGAAGGGGAAGAAATGGACACAGTGACAGATTTTATTTTCTTGGGCTCCAAGATCACTGCAGACGGTGACTGTAGCCATGAAATTAAGAGACGCTTGCTCCTTGGGAGGAAAGCTATGGCCAACCTAGACAGCATAGTAAGAAGCAGAGACATCACCTTGCCGACAAAGGTCCACATAATCAAAGCTATGGTTTTCCCAATAGTAATGTATGGCTGTGAGAGCTGGACTATATGGAAGGCTGAGCGCCGAAGAATTGATGCTTTCGAACTGTGGTGCTGGAGAAGACTCTTACGAGTCCCCTGGACTGCAAGGAGGTCCAATCAGTCCATCCTAGAGGAAATCAACCCTGAGTGCTCCTTGGAAGGACACATACTGAAGCTGAAGCTCAAATATTTTGTCCACCGAATGCGAAGAGAAAACTCCCTGGAAAAGACCCTGATGCTGGGAAAGACTGAAGGCAAAAGGAGAAGGGGACGGCAGAGGATGAGATGGCTAGATAGCATCACCGATGCAATGAACATGGACTTGAGCGCACTCCAGGAGAGAGCGGAGAACAGGAAGGCCTGGCATGCTATGGTCCATGGGGTCACGAAGAGTCGGACATGACTGAACGACTGAACAACAATGGATAGAATTGGGGTGGGTGGGTTACAGAGTTCTAACCGTCACCATAGTTATGTGCTTTGCTACTGTTCTAAAGTTCTAGTAGCATTTGTTCCCAGATTTTACATTAAATGTACAGTCAGTGAACGATGTACAACAGGGCTTTATAAACAATAAATTAATTTGATCCCTCCTGGTCTGGGCTTTAATGAATTTAAATAATCTGGCTAATGGTAATCAGCTCCTGGCTTGAGTAGTCTCTGGGAGAAGGTGAAGACTAAATGAGATACAATGTCATTCTGTTCTCCTTTCTAGATAAAGTTATCCAGTGACATAAATCAATGGTTGTGTATGCTTCTCAAGTGTCCTTGATTTAGAGATGTTACTGATTTGAACTTAGGTGTGGGTGTGCGTGCGCGTATTTTTCAAGCTGCCCCCTCAGTATCCTTCCAGTGTTCCTGGTTTTTGTCTTACATTGTCTTATATGTTTTCCCTGATTTTCCACCATTGTTGAAGACTTGAGAGATGCAGTTTGGTAGCCATCACAATAAGCAAAAACAGTGGCCTTTTCTTTCCCTGCTTTCACAGAGAGACTCAGTTGCAGTAAGAAATGTTTACAGTTCGTTGATACCAGTCATGTAGAGTGAACTATTATTATATTTTTCTGTTGGGGAAAAATCCATTTTTAGGAATGTGTTTCATAAAATAAATTGAAACATAGTGAATAGATACAGTATAGGTCAATTGTGCAACTGGAACGGATACGATACTAGTCAAATCTAAAATCGAACTTGTAATTATTATTTTTTTAGTTGACTATTCCTAGGAAGCACATATACTTGCATAGCTCTTCAAACATGCTAAAAGTAATGGATTTTATTCAATTGATTTTTACTTTAAATATTTTTATAAGGCCCTTCCACAGAAGTCACCAAGGTGGTGTACAACAAATCAAAATAAAAACAACAATACCATAAATACATATAAAAATAACATAAAAATAAATCCATGCTAAAATATTACCAGTGTAAACCTATGCATCTCTACTCAGATGTAAATCCTGTTGGCTTCAATGGGGCTTACTCCCAGGTAAGTGGGTATAGGATTGCAGCCTAAGACAACATTTCCATTTAAAAAGCCAGATTGTTAACAGTTTTCAGTGCTTAATTTTTTTTTTTAAATCCATACTATGTAAGGGAAGTGTGTGCTACTGAGTTGTCACATCTTTAAATATTTACAAGTGTTCCAGTCAAAATAGTCTCTAAGTGAAGCTTTGCATATCTTTGAATACCATACTACGTATTTTATTTCATTTTATTCCTTATCACATGTTTCAGTTCAGCAACTTTGGGCTATTAGAAAAACATGAGATATTTATAGAGCAAGTAAACATCTTTTTTTGTTTTGTTTACAAACTATAAGACTAACATGCGAAATAAGTTCAATTTTAATTTTAATTTTAATTTCATTTTCATTTATTTTATTTCTATCCTGCCCAGTAGCCAGAGCTCTCTGGTTCCTTCTTCCATGCAATTGCCCAAGACGTTGTGAGATGACATTCATTCATTTATTTATTTATACTTCTGTATCATTTAATATAATAAAATCCCTGATGTGTGGTTCAATATACATATTAAAAACATATTTACAACAGATTAATAAAAACAATTACAATTACAAAGTAGTACAAAGCAATACAAGGAGCAATTAAGATGTATTTATTTTCTTTTAAATGTGATGCTTTAGCCTTGATTAGGACTTCTTTCCTGAAGCTAGACCTACTGTCTTGGAATAAATCCTGTGATATTAATGTGTGTTAGGCAGAAAACGTATTGGCTTTTCTTGTACTATTCCTGGAAGTTGGAGATATAAGCTCTTTGAATCCTGCTGAGGCAAAAAAAAACAACATATAGCCTGAAAAACAGCCTGCCTACAAGGCTTTTGTGCCTAACACTGGATGTAGCTACAAGTACTAAAAGATCAACAACCATTTCTATCTTTGCCCTCTTCTAGAGAATGAAGATTCAACTCAAAGGTCGGAGCATATATCCCAGACAGCTACTACTTCAGAAAGTGATGCCTTGCAGTGCAGGTAGGAAACACATGTGTGATAAAGATCTATGTTAAGTGTTTTTCAAGTGCAAGGAAGTGAAAGAGACTATCTTTCTGTCATACGTTTCTGTGATGGATCCGGCAACCATCTTTCTCCCCTCCAAATAATGTGGAAAATTGAATTTCTGTCAAATGCTTCATTTTAGAGTTTTGTTGGATATTCTGCTGATACCATAAAATGTGGTGGGGGGATGAGACAGTTTGTCCAGATTCAAAAGCAAGCTTAATTATCAACACACAGAATTTTGAATTCTGTATTAGGAACACTGACTTTAAAATCCCTGTTATATGGAATAGCTGTAAGTGGCACCCTGATCCTTTATTGATGGGTTCTGCAATGTACAGACACTGATCTACTGGTGCTTACAATTGTAAGGTCCTATAATATACCTTACTTAAATTTAAAAAAAGACTGGGGGGAATTAAATAGGTCAAACTTTGTTCTCTTTTCTCTTCATTGTGGAAAACAATGTTATTTTTAAAAGCAATCTGAGGTAATCCTGGCATACAAAATCTACAGCACAGAGGAGACAGAAATCACTGCTGCCTCTGTAATTATGTCTCTATCCTGGGATGCTGTGCAGCAGTCCAGTTGATGCCAAATAGGTTTTTGCTTTAATTTCTTTAATTAGCACGAGCTCCAGTTTATTTTCTGCAACACAGCTATGTTTGCTCACTACCACAGGTCTAAATATTAAATGTCTGTGATTCTCTTGATAAAAATCGCTTCGGCTATTGGGCAATATAGAAATCAATAAATGAATAAATAAATCTTTTTTGCCTTTTGTATTTTGGCTTTGATTTCACCATTGGCTGCCAGGTAGCTTCTGGGCACAGTCCAACATATTTTAACTTCAAAGCAAATAGTCTTTCTCCATATGGACCCTCATGGACTTTGATTGTGATAGGAGACCCTGCTGTAAGTGCCATGGCCATTGGAGGCTAGGCAGGTAGCTATGAGGAACAAACTTTCCTCAGTAATTATGCCCATCCTCGGAACTTCCTCTCTAGGGAGCCTCATTAGGCTTGCTTGCTGTTAGCTCTTACTAAGTATCTTTTTTAAAAGACCTTTGGGTAACTTCAGTATACAATAGCAGTGTTTCCATCTTTTTGTGTGTATTTAAGTGTTTCATTTTATGCAGCGGTGAGCAACTTGTGGCCCTTCCATCAGCTCTAGCCAGCATAGCCAGTGGTCTTGGACAATGGGAGTTGTAGACCAAAACATATGGAGGGCCACAAGTTGCTCAGCTCTTATTTAATGTTTCAGGTCTTACTTCATTTTTAATGGTAGTTTGAGCTGTAAGATACCTCGAGGGTCTAGTACACAATGTATAAGATAAATCAGTCTCTTAAACTAAGGAAACAAAAGAGTTATTCAACATAATTAATTTCATGGAAGCCTCCTTTTCTCCCTAAAACTGCAAAGTTGTTAGTATTGGTGTTAAGGGGAAGTTTCCCCAGCCCTGTCTGGAAGGGGTGTCTTGCTACTTGTGAAAAAAAATAAATCTTACAGTTCAGCATGATAACCAGTCTCAAAACAGCTCAGTAAAGTTCCTCTAAAAGCTGGGTACTTGATTCTACAAGGGATGATAGTACACAGAAATGAATTATGATGATGAAGGTCTCTCTAATAGTTTTCTGATTTAAAGCAGCCACAATATAAGAACTGAGTGAGATAACAGAGGTAAAGGGAACACTGGCCATGAATGAAACCATTTGGTGCATACCTGAACTGAGAGGGTGCCTCCAGATGGAGGGCTCCTAGTGCTACAAATTAGAAGGCATTGTGCAGCAATTATTTTTTAATGAATTTCCTTTGTTAAGGAATAATATGTAAGAAGTTGTGAGAAAACACTGGTGGGTTATGAGTGGAAGACTATGACTGTGGACTCCCCATAAAATTCTATGAATGACGCAGGACAATAGTGCTATAAAAGCCTAGTCTGGAAGCACCCCTAATGAATATTGATTATTTAGGGCCTGGGGCTGGTCTGGTTATTTGTTTAAGACCACTGGGTTTTCTCTGCAATAGGAAAAAAAATGAAAAGGCTTTCCTAGTTATATGGAAATAGACTAAACTGGTCAGTTAAACACTTGCATGGTATTGGTTTGGGTTGCCTTTGTAACTGCCCATCAACTCTTAGCAATGCTGTCAAACACAGTACTCAGTCATCTAGCACCAAAGAAGGTGCTCTTCTTGCCTATAAATGCTGTTTGTTGGAGGGAAGTGTGCCATAACCTTATACAGCATAGAAGATTATAATTAGATTATCATTTAAAATTATTTTGAGAAGGTTTTTTGAGAATTATTTTGGCATTTCCAGTTTTAAGGATCTTGCATAGCAGGCCTGGGAAAGACATCTGCCTGCAGCCTTGGAAGATACAGCCAATTAAATCAAAGTAGACAATATTGGTCTAGATGCTCTAATGCCATAATTCAGCTTCATATGTTTAGATGATGCTCAGTGCAATGGTCAGTTTTGGGAGGTAGTTGGCAGGGATGGGGAGCTTGTTGCTATAGTAAGCTCTTAGCAAGCCTCTTGTTGCTAAGCCCTGTGCTGTTTTCTGTAAAATGTATTTGCGTAAGGTATACATTCTCTCTCTCTTTAAAAATGTTCTTTGTGAAAACTGCATTTACAGACGTGGAAACGTTTGAACAAAGCTGTCAAATTACTCTGGCTTATTTTTTTGTCTGGATAAATTAACCCATGGTAGCTAATTCTGCCTAAGTGCTGGGTATGATTAGCTAAAACAAATGTTTACAAGGTAGTCCAGCTATGAAGAGATGGTTGGATGGGCTCAGCTGGGCCGAGTTTCTGCTCCCTAAGGGAGTACAACACAGTAGAATTATTCACTCTAGATCTGGCTTACTTGAGACAGGTTCACCTGGATGTAACAGAAATATACACACTAGAGAAATCCTGTTTCTTCAGGATTTTTCCTGAGCTCCCTTGTAAACTCCTATTTATTTTTCCCCCAATTCATTGGAGTTTCATTTGTACTTCATGCTCGTCAAACATTCTGAACTGATGTGCTGTCTTTCTCTGAGAGGCTGCAGAATGGATCACCTATAAATGCAGATGCTACAAAGGATTCAGGAGGTGCTGATGGTAATCTGGAAGAGCAAGATGTAGCAGGAAAGGAGGAGATCCTAACTGATCAACTCCAGCACCCAAAAGAGGTAGGAGATTTGCCTTTTAGACTATGTCTACATGCCACACCATTGTTGCAATCCTTTGTTTTCAAAGGCATTATTCAGAGACAATATGCTTTGTGATGTTTGTTTGAGATACTGTTCGTAGTACATGTGTACTTCCTATTAAGATTATTAAGCAGTTCTCTGTACTTCAATGTGTTAGGTTTCTTTTAACCACATCAAATTTGTGCATCACAAGACACAAAGTATTTTTGGACATTGTTAACTTTGCTGGTGTATGCAAAATCCTTAAACATTTTAAAACATGGGATGGAGGAAAACCTTGAAAAGACATCTATGTGGTTTTGCAACATGTGAAGGTGACATTAGACAGTATAATGAAATTGCAAAGAGGGGTCAGCATGATTGGGGTTTTTTTAATGCAAATTTAAAAAGCTGTGATGGGGGAAGAGGTAGGGGAAGGCAACGATTAGATGGAAGGAGTTGTGAAACATTTGTCCGGACAACCACAGTTATCATTAAGGGGCATCTTGAATTAAAATGCAGGGTATAAGTACATTGATATAATGTAGCACCTTAGCAATATATAAAATAAGATACAATGCTGCTGGAGTCCTTTCTATTGATCATTGAGCCTACACCTGACATGTTGAATGCAATACTTACAATAAATTGGTTGGCTTTTGATTCTCCACAAAAAGTGAGAATAGAATTGAAAATCAAACTTTTAAAAATATTATTCTATACTTTTTTTAAGGCTTTAAGGCAGTTTCTTTATTTCCGGCTTTTTCCTCAGCTAAGGCTGTTAAATGTCAGGTGTGAAATTTTGGCTCCATGCTTCAGGGAGTTCTTAAAAGAACTAAATATAGATGTATTTTTAATAGCAGGGTGGTATTATCCTAGTTTTTGCTATATGTTTTGTCATGATTCAACTACTGGATAATTTCTATATACATAACCTGCTTTCTGTTTGAGAGCTCCAAGGTTGAGGTTGGGACAATTTTGATAGTCTTTATTAGCCTATATAGTAACCCCCCCCCAAGCCCTAAAGTACTGAGACAACCACTGTACTTGCTGCCTAATTTCACCACAGGTCCCTTGCCCACCTCCTCTCCTATGTACTGTGGTTAGCAAGACTCTACTACACCACAACAGGTGGGAGAAGAGGGTGGGCATGAGGACTAGTGGAGGTATGTAGAGGGAGGCATAGTACCTGCATCTTGTTTTGTCTTAGTGAGCTTTTAAAGACACACACACACAATCTCCTGGCAACCTAGTCCCTACCCTCTGAGAATTTCCATGTTTGTCAGTGTGTGAACTAGAAACTGTGCATCAACAGATAAAAATTAAGCAATAAAATATAGGTTAAAATTTAGTGATTAAAACAATATAGAAAGAGAAGCTGGATATTGCTGTTGGATGATATTTAAGAAGCTTGTGTTATCTATTTAGGAGTCCATAGTGCAGATGACAAAGTATCCTGCCCTACAAGGACCAGGTGATATAGTCATGATACAGTCTGAATACACAGGCGCAGTGGATGTCCTTTCAGCAGAGCTGGAAACTACAGATCTACTGGGTGAACAGAAGAAAGGTAAGGACTAAGATTGCATTGCTGTCTCTAGGTATGGATCAGTAGCCAGAGTTCTGTGCATATTTGTGACATTGGTGCTTTTCTGTCATATATGGTATGCTAAGTCTTGTAGGCAATAATGAAACTGACATACAGATGAACAGAATAGGAGAATGGGAGTTGAGATTCTTGATCCATCCATCCATTCAATTAAAATTTATCCAGTCATTTGTAAATTTTGGTGTGCAGTAATTCCTATCCTGTGATGGGTCACTTTCTGAGTCTTCTTCTCTACTTTATATTCCTTCTCAAGCTGTAATAGCATTTTGTGCTTCTTGTAATGTACATGACTAGAGCACCATGACAGAATTAGAAATCCACAAGGAAGCAGTGAAGTTGAGACAAGATACAAATAGTTCTCAGATGTTGTCATGTTATCTTTTTAACTGTTTAATCCTGGGGACAAAGTTCTCCAAAACTATGTTTCTCTGGTGATGTTTTTTCAGAACAGAAGATAATTTAAAACAAACCTTTCAGCAATGCAAATTGGTTCAATCCACATTGTGATGACCATAGAATAGTAGGGTTGGAAGGGGCCTACAAGACCATCGAGTCCAACCCCCATTTAATGCACAGTCACCAATTCAGTCTCAGCAGCTTTTCTGTGGCAAGCTAGATGTATAGTGAGCTCTAGTTTGGATATGCTGTTAAGCAGTTGTACAACTGTTTAATTGTGGGATAGACTGCAGTATGTATTGAATTAACCATATTAAAAGAGTAGTGTCAATCAGCCCAAAGTAAAGTTGGGACGGGGCATAGGGATGACAAGGAAGAAAAATAGCCGTCCTTAGTTTTGAGAACTTTGCTAGCGTAAGGAGAGAGAGGAACTATTATTCTTCCTTTTGAAAGGTGGCAGCCATATGATTAGAATGCCCAGTCCTATTAAGGAATAACCCCTCCCCCTGCTGATCACAAGACAGTAATGTCATCCTTGTTTCTTTCAGCTCGGCCACCTCCTCTGATTCCACCAACTACTTGGACAAGCTCTAAGATAAGGGAGTTCAAATCAAAGATGGCAAAGGAGAAGAATACCCGAATGGTAGTGAAACGGGGTGAAGTGTTAACAGTTCGGGTGCCAACCCACCCTGATGGAAAGCGTGTCTGTTGGGAGTTTGCCACAGAAGATTATGACATTGGCTTTGGGGTCTATTTTGATTGGACTACCATTACTAGCACTGCCATTACTGTGCAGGTCAGTGAATCAAGTGATGAAGAAGATGAAGAGGAAGAGTTTGAAGGTCAGTGCACAACTGGACAAGGAGCACAGCAGTTGCTTTGATACAGCGTAGTTGCCTGATACTCTGGTATCTCAATGTAGTTCACTGAGTGTATATTTCAGTGTAGTTTATTCATATTATTCAAACCTCAGTTACGTTTCTCCAGTTGTGGAGTCCCAGATGAAGTCACCAAGACCACTTAGTTCTTTTATTTCTATTTATTTAGAAATGTATATCCTGCCATACTCATTATGGCTGAGGTGGCTCACAAAGTCAAAACATAAAACATGTTAACATTATCTAAAATCAACATCAGGGTTAAACAACCAAACAAAACCTGGTAGATCAGTGACAATGCCACTTGACAGCTTTCTAGACAGTTCTTTTAAACTTGCTTTTTCCTCAGGAATTTAGAATGACTTACGTATGGTTCCTACATTGTCTCTCAAGCACTCACAACTGCTTTAGTTTTAGTGGCAGAACTGTGTCACATATTTTCAGAACATTCTCTGTGCCACTGACAGGAAAATTTAAAAACAACTCTAGTAATAAAACTTCAACAACCTTGTTAAAAACCCTTGCCAGGCTTGCTGGAACAAACAGGCTTTGTATTTCTTCCTTGAAACCAGCAAGGATCTTCTTTTAACTAGGGAGTGAATTTCATAGATTTGGGTCTACTGCAGAAATGGCCTCACTCTGTTCTTGTTTCCTTTGCTTAGATGAAGACTAACACTATAACAACTATTAGTGCGCTATTTTATTTTATTTATTTATTTCATTTCTATACTGCCCAATAGCTGAAGCTCTTTTTAACTCCCAGGTTATGATGCTGTTCATGTATCTTCATCTATTCTGGGAATGATATATAACTAGGCCGTATGTCAGGGGAGGGCAGCCTGCATGCCTAGTCCGACCTGTGCTGGGACCAAATCCAGCCTGTGGAGGGTTGAGCAATCATGCAAACTTGAAAAAGAATGTATAATAAAAACGATGTTTATAGATTCAGTAGATAATCTAAACGTTCCAGTTGTAAATGGGTGAGCAGTAAGACTGGTCTTTCTTTTTAAGTGACACTAATTGTCATGTGATAAGGATTGGAGTGTTGGTTTTCAAATAGATACTTTGTTGAGATGTGGAGCTTCATTTGCATTGCCATCAGCAGATGCTGTGACAGTTATGGGCTGGTACATGGTTTTCTTCATGTTGGCTTCTTTACTCAGTCTTGCCTTGCCTGAGTCTTTATGTTCTCCTTCTGCAGGCTGCTTTAGCTGATGGATATATTGTGCATTTTTCTTCTTAGGACCTATTCCTGTTGGTGATGTGGAAAGGGGCTCCAAAAGCTATTTACGAAACCGTTATGGGGAGATCATGCCTGTCTACCGAAGGGACAGCCACCGGGAAGTGCAAGTAGGCAGCCACGATTATCCAGGCGAAGGCATCTACTTGCTCAAATTTGACAATTCATACTCCCTCCTACGCAACAAGATTCTCTTCTTCCATGTCTACTACACCAGCTAAAGAAGTAAATAGGTTTTGGAAAGGGTAGGACATAAGGCACCGAAGAAAGCTACCTGCCAAGACTAGTATAACAGGTACTACCTGATGGCTAAATCTTGTACCCATCTCTATGCTTATGTGCAGATGACCTCTTTCTACTCTGTCCTGCTGTTAAGGTGGTGCAAGTGATCACTGGCAGCTTCACTTTGTTTATGCAGACACCAAGCAGGGATTTTAGCTACAGCAAGCAAATCATTGGACACAAGGTTCAAGTGTCTATTTTTCTTTCTATTGCACTTACACAAACTGAAGTTGAAATTTTCTTTTTGGGTAAATATATTACTACCTTCTACCCTGCTGGCTGCAAATGATCACTAGGATCGACTGCCAAAGCAGCCTGTAGAATTCTGTCTAGAACTGCACTGTTACTGTGATGTGGTGCACTGCCACTTGCTTGGTTTCTGGGAATCTTGTGAAATGGAATGTAAATATGCCATCCAGGTCACTGGCAGCCTGTCTCCTCTCTTCTGGCTCCAACAACTGTAGCATGTTCAGTGCAAGGCACAGCTGGTATTCAATTGCTGGTATACATATTTGGATTTCACAGCTTGGCTGAAAAGAGCCCAAAATGCATGCATTCTGTCTCTCTAAGGGAGCAAAACAACTATGGAAGAGAGGAGGATAAACCAAATCATTCTTGTTATGGAGAATGGTTAAGAAAGTCATCGCCAACAAAGGCATCCCCCTTTCCCTCCCACACACCTGTTGGGGCATAATGTGTGTCAGTTGGTGTTTTGCATGAATTCAGTGTAGCTGAAGACAGGGGTGTCAAACTCAAATTAGTTGGCATGCCCAGTTCCTCATTAATTGGATGCCCAGAGGCCATGCTTCTTCTTAAGCAAAAAAGTCACCTTCAGTGGAAACAAAATATTATAAATGTCACCTCAATTGGACACTAAAACTGAAACAATCAGTTATCTGCAGCTCTTTTCTAACATATTTAGAGCCTGAAAATGATAATTTAGTTGTTGTCCTTGTGTGTTTTTGCTGAGGTATGCCTGGTGTCCCCCGGAGCAAACATTTCCAGCCACATGTCGACTGGTTATATACAGGCATATGAGCACCCAACTCCTACAGCCACCCACACCCACACATGAGATAATAGTGACAGAAATGCAGTGCTGAGGCATGCAGTAGCAAACACTAGCAAGTCAGCCCCTTTGCTGTATCATGGGCATTGACCTCCTAGCCCTGATGATTATTCAGTAATTTGTGTGAAGCGTGGTATGCTGTAATGCCTACGAAGGGCCTGATAAGGTCCCTGGGCCTTATTTTTGACATCCCTAGTTTAAGATCTCAGGTCTTTAAACAGTCAGTAAGAGCATCTTTCCATGCATACCTGTAGTTATTTGGACTTCAGAGGCCATTGCCAATCTCGAATACAGTATAAGAAGCACAGCTAACTGTTCCATTTCAGAAGTTGGTAATTGCGTCACCTCTCATTCGCAGCTCAGGTCTTATAGGGTGCCTAAGTGTGTTTCATGTCTCTGCAGCAAAGGACTTATAAATGTACATATTAATATTTCAGATGCAAATTTGACTATGCCTTTTAAAACAGCTGCTGCTTGTGATGTTTGTCTGATGTGTTTGCTTGGCGCTTTGCATGATTGCAGCAAACGCTCATGGTATGTAGTAGATTTTTGGAAACCTTCCCAGTGGGATGCCCTTCTTGATGCAGGTTTAATGATAGAGATATAAAGCCAAAGAATACACCTTCCAAACAGGCAGGATAATTCTCTAACTATGCCATATTAAGTGCTTTGCCAAGCGAGGGAAATTATATAGCTAGAAAAGCAAATAACGTAGAGAGAGACTATTGTTTCCAGTTATCCTTTTTACCAGACCAAAGACTCAGGGAGTAAAAACCTACGTCTTTCAAACTCTGGGAAGGAGAACCGATAAACAAGTGCTTCTGCTAACTTAAAAGAGGGAGTCAGGTACAGCTACCCCCTACCCATTTTGTTTTTATTCAAGCTGAGATTGGAGGAATGGAGAAACATTTGAGCCACTCCAGACCAATAGCATGAAAAGCACAGCGTTTACAAGACACAACGTTTGCCTGGTTGGGGACAGGAATGGCAGGCATTCCAGTCGCAACACAAATGGCTCTTCTGGCTTAAAAGGCAGTGTATGTGTTTTGTTTCTCCATAAATGACCTGGACAGCAGCTGCTTCTTGAAGGTGAAATTATAAAGCCAAAACAGAGGACTCTGTATGTTTTCTGATTGTATAGCCTTTTGGACAGCTTTTTAAAGACTCTCATACCTCTAAACATTATTTATAGCACTGTTATTTATTTTTGTTTGAGCATTTTCCCCCTCTTGACTTCCCACACTGTACGGAATGCACACAGCCCACTATATATTTGCCCATTTTCAACAGAAGGGCCTTGCTTGATTTGAGGCTTAGAAAATGATAAAGATGGATGTTTGCCTTACCTAAGGTTCTGACTGAAGAGGAAACATAAAAAGAAAAGTTGTGTATATCACATATTCAAGTTAGTTCAAAGTTTGTTCGTTCTTAATTAGAGTTCTCTTAAGGACTGGTTTCTTTTTTGTCTCCTGAGTAATATTAACATCGCTCCACAGCAAAACAAACCTGTATGTTCTTTAGCCCACAATGTCTGCCAGAGGTGTGCTAGATCAAGTTAATTGTTTCTGAAATTGTACTACATTTTCTACCTATAAATATAGAAAGCAGGGCCTCCTTCATAGCTGGAAATAGTTTTTGGAAAAGATAAGGTGGAGCGAGTTAAAACTTGCAATATCTTTCAGCTGAGCAAGGCCTTGCATGTTTTCCTTTCCACAGTGTATTTAATGACAAATTGGTTTCAACTCTGTTCTTGTTGAATTAATTTTAAAGCTGACTCTTTTTCAAGCACATCACAAATTTTTGAAATTTGAAATAGTTTTTGAAGATGAATCCCAGGGCATATTATTAAAGGGGATGGGTTGTGCTCTGAATAGGTCTTTTTTGCAGAGCATAGCTCATGATTTGCATCTACTGATGGATCAAAGTGCAAGCATTCCTTCTCTGAAGGAACTCAAGTAGAGTGCATGTATGTATGTATGTATAATATATGTGTGTGGGGTTTGGTGATCTATCCAAATACTGGCCAGGGCTTGCTCAGATCTGCTCAGCTATAGTGCTAGATCATAATGTGTCAATAGTCTGTTTTCACACCATGTAGAAGTTAGAGCAGTAAAAATCTGCATGCGCTTCTTGGATCACAGACCTAAAATCCATGGAGACCTGTAATCTTGACACTAATGAATTCTGTGGGCAACATCTAGGACAAACACACATCCTTGTCTGGACTCGAGTAACTTTTCAACATTATATGTACATTGTTGTAGAATGAGCTAGCAATGCAATTTCAGGTATCAGGAGAGATCAGACTGGAGGTTGAAAGATGGGTAGAATTTGCCTAAAATACATCATTATATGAGTACCTCATAATTGACACACCTTGACACCTGCCTCACTTGTTCTGTATGATGTATGCGAAGCAACTGGATACTTCAGCCACTTTCATAGGGCACTGTACAGAATAAACTTTACTGAATTAGAATGGAAAACATGTAGCAATTAAAGGTGGGGACCCCTGTCATGTCCAACACTCAACTTGTAATCTCAGGGATTGAGACCTGGTTAAATTCTGAAAAAGGTTTTTTAGTGTGTTTTGCAACTCTTCACAGCCTAGTTTCTTTTTATTTTGCTTCTGCCTCTTACAAAAAGGCATAAATTATGAACATATACAATCCATATATTTATTGTTTTAATCAAGCACAATTTGGTAATTTTCTGTATTCTTGCCCTTTGTACTACAAAGAAGTGTAGTAGACAGATGATTATCTGGGGCTAATAATTTTTACTGAACCCTTAATGCTAGTTGAGGGAAGTTAAAGCTGTCTTGTTTATCTCCTTAACTGCAATGCAATTGCCAGGAAACTGATTCATTAAGAGATGTGTGATATAAACCTAAGGCTGCAATCCTGTACAAATGTACCTGGGAGTAAGTCCCATTGAACCTAATGGGACTTACTTCTGCGTAGACATGTACAGGACTGCACTATAAATCTCTTAGCACCCTTTGGGGGTAGTTCACAGGGGAGAAATGACCTCTTCCCCTGACTTCTTCCTGTATATCTTGTTTGGACCAGAAGACAGTGTCAATCTACAGTGCGCCATCCTCTAACCCTCAGCACCATGGTGCTCTCCGGAAAATTGGTGGGACATCCATTCTATTTCATCTTAAAGCATGCTATGACCTTAAGTGGCCATTTTTATTGGTTATCTTGCTACTGCCTGTGAATAAGGGAAAGTCCTGTCAAGCAAACTGTGTATTTGTTCTTTTAAAATACACAAGCAGGCTCAAAATACTGAGCCACCTTAAGAAGAAAGCATGACAAAAGTTTGGGAATTCTTGGTCTTGATCAAAGATCACTTATGAAATAGATGACCAAGTGAATAGTATTAGTAAAGATCCATACAACCTCTCTTTTGTTAGTTCATTGTGTCATCAGATGGCTCAAGGAGGTTGCTGTGATTTTGGAGTAATCCCCATTGATCTCTGTGGGACCTATTTCTGTGTGGGGCCATATGAAGGTATAAAAACTGCTACATTAGAACAGTGGTATGAAACATACTGGCTAGGATCTGAAGGGGCTGTGCTAGCCTAGTGAGAATTCTTGAACACCATAGTCCCGTACCATATCAAAAGTTATATAAAGGTGCCTTATTTGGACTTGAACTGCTGGTCCATCTAGCCCAGTACAGTCTGTTCCGAATGGCATCAGCTCCCTGAGGTACTGGGCAAAGTTTTTTCCCAGCCTTGCTACCTGCTATCTTTTAACTGCAGATAGCAGGGACTGATTTTTTTTTTGCCACTGAGATATGACCCCTTCCAACTGTCCAGAAACCCCCTACATTTAAAGTGTTGTTTGCCAGGAAGAAACACAAGCCCAGTGCCTGATACACAATGTAGCTGTGTGCTTTGGAGTCTGGCTGATACGCCAGCTGTGGAGTTATCTATCCCTATACCACTAGAATACATCAATATAAATATTTTAGAATTGGGGCAACATCAAAAAGAAGAGGCTTATCCGTCCCAGATCTCAGCTTATGTTTAACAGATCAGAGTCTTGTCAAGTTGGCCATAAAGAAGGAAAATCACAGAGCAAGTTTCATGATGATGTATCAACTCACAGTAAAAATGCTGAAAGTGAGCTTTTTGAGTTACACTGAACTCTCCTCCCAGAGTACAATTTTTTTTCCCCATCAGCAGGAAGAATTAATTGGATACAACTCCCAACTCCATGAATATTGATGCTAATTTGAGTATTCTTTGAAATAAAGTTGTTTTTTAAACAGTTATTGAAATACATGTGGGTTTCATTTTGAATATTTAGGCCTGAATAAAACTTTTGTATAATTCAAAAGCTTGCTTCCAACACTTTAAATGTGTAGTTGGCATCACCAGCTAGGAGCTGGCTGACTTTCGGTGTCATTGGGCTGGTTTGTACAACATGGCTGGCTTACCGTGGGTTATTTAATCTGTGATGAGCCACGGTGCATATCAGGCACCATATTGAATATGCAACCCTGAACAGGGGTTATTGTGTCATGGGAACCCAGCCACCGAGGGTTATTTGAGGGTTAAAAACCCTTGCATAACTCTGCAACAAACTGAGGGTTACATGAGGGCTGTTGAACCTTCAAATAACCATTGGTGGCTGGGTTCACGTGACAGGGCAAGCTTAGGTTTGCATATTCAAAATGGTGCCTGTCCCATGTCATGGGTTAAACAACCCCTGATGAGCCCAGCATGTCATGCAAACTGGGTCATTGTTAACAATTAATGGGCTTTGGGGCAACCCAGACACAGGGAGGCTAGGTTTTATTGAATATAGTAGACCTTAATCCTGACTACGCATGCATAAGACTGAGCTGCAAAAGTTTTTAGCAGTATCATTAGTCCAGATGAAATGAATAGATTTTTATCTGAAATGACCAGCCTCTAGCTACAACATGCCCTCCAGTCAGAATGCCAGCTTGATGCTCTTTTTCTGTCGCTTTCAGAATTTTTGTCTGTGATCTGTGTAATATTTTTTTTCTTAGTAATTTTGTGCACAAATATGCTGCTCGTATCCTCCCAACCCTTTTTTTTAAAAACTGAGAGGGTACTTTAATAAGTTGTGGCACTGAATCATATGTTCTGGTACTAGCTAGATAAAGTCTTTCTATCACATTTGCTGTTTCTTTCAGAACTTGGTTAATGTCTGTTATATTGTGTGAAGTAGTTGTTTTGTGACAGTGTGTTTCTTTTAAAAAATTATTTCATTAAACATTTTCATCATACAGCTGAGGCACTTTGTCTTTACTTACTCTTACGAGTCCCCTGGACTGCAAGGAGGACAAATCAGTCAATCCTAAAGGAAATCAACCCTGAGTGCTCATTGGAAGGACAGATACTGAAGCTGAAGCTCAACTATTTTGGCCACCTAATGCGAAGAGAAAACTCTCTGGAAAAGACCCTGATGCTGGGAAAGACCGAAGGCAAAAGGAGAAGGGGCTGGCAGAGGATGAGATTGCTAGATAGCATCACTGATGCAATGAATATGGACTTGAGCACGCTCTGGGAGAGAGCGCAGGACAGGAAGGCCTGGCGTGCTATGGTCCATGGGGTCATGAAGAGTCGGACACGACTGAACAACAACAAAGGGAGCACTCTTGTGGGTGAAGTTCTTAATACCAAAGCTTTTGAGCTTTTTCAGATACTTATGAAGTGCAGAGATAAAGATAATATTGGTTTGGGCTTTTTTCTACGGTGAAAGGTGACAAAGGTTCAGTCCCTGATATCTCCAGTTAAAAGAATTGTATATGAGAGGGACTTCTGCTTGACACCTTAGAGAGCTACTGCCCAGTCAGACTGTACTGGGCTAGAATAGACCCAAGGGTTTAGTCGGTATGTGACAGCTTCATATGTTCTGCCTCTTCCTATAAGGCAGATAATCATTTACTGGATTACCTTTTTGTTACACAGGATCTCTTCAAGCAGTAAAATGCTTAATAGACAGACCTCTTCTTCAGGCAGTTTATTCCAGCCTAACCTCATCTAGCAAAAAGTTGCCTTTCTAAGGTGTGGTCATGAAGGGCATTCACATTTGTTATCTGTACTGTTCTAGGATTACATGAGTGGCCTTACACCTCTGAATCTTCCAAAGATATTGAGATGAAGTTTCAAATTATAAACAGCTTGTTAGAATTCTATGATGATACCATGCCAGTTCAGATTTCAGCATCTTGAAAAATCTTCTTTTTAAGACAACTTAGTAGGCCTTACACCGGAAAGTATGTATGTAGGCAATGCCTTATCTCTTGGATGGCAGAAGGGGTGCCAACCAAGCTGGATTTCCTGTGTGTTTGTGGCAGGGGGTGAAGGTGCAAAGCTTCATTCTCTGCATAGGACTTTACCCTTTCTTATAACTAACAGAAACAGAATGTAATGATGCAAGTCAAGGAAATATATGCAAATATACTGAGTTTGCATAATGTTTACAGGTTGCAGAATTTTGGAGGCTTAAGACTATGCTATACGCAGCCCTGATAATGAAGCAATTGCTGGTACAAAGGTCATGATCAAACTGAGGGAATTTATCAAATTAGCTACTTACTAAGCATTGTAGCTTTTGTACCATACTGTCATGCATCCATTCTCTGGCCCAGACTAGAGATCATTTTAGGTGGTATGAGAATGTGGAAGGGCACAGGATAATAGTGATCACTCTTGACAATGGAGCAAAACTTTTTTTTAATCTATTTTAATGTTCTTTCATAATTTTCACACAACATTCACACATCTTTGGACCAAAGGCTTTTTTCAAGCCTAACTAATATTACTTGTGGGGTGGGGAAACCTTTAGCCTTAAATATATGGTGAATACCTATACACTGCTAACATAGATCACTGAATAATTGAATCCTGCCCTTACGCAGATCTCCTGATTAATTTGGATCATAAGATTGCATGTTCTTTTACTGGTGGACATTTATATGTATTAAATGCCTAAAATGAGTTCTCTAGGTATTGTACCAAAATTAAGGGGTGTACCGCCAAAAAAGTCCTCTCTCTGTCATGGCCACTCACAGTACATCAGATTGAGAGGGCACACAGAGGGCTTCTGTAGCTCTATCTAATCTATCTAATCTAGTTACCGTCACTGCATAATGTGTTGCATCTAGCCTGGATAAACCTCTTCTCAACTTGGCTTAAAGTGGAGGTTTTCTCTTCTTGGGTTTTTGATTTCCACAACTGAATAAACCTGCAGCATGTGGCAGCCTGGAGCTATACCACACTGATTATCTGAAGACTTGGATGGATGTATGATATGCTCCACTTTAAGTAGTCTCCCACCCCCAGGTCTTTCTAGAATAGTGGTGACTGAGCAAGCCCCAGCTCCCAAGACGCCAGTTACCCTGGACTATGGAATCACAATAATGAGCCCATCACAGTGGATTTAATAAACAAATATAAGAAGTGTGATATATTGCTGTGCTTGACATGCCCAGCATTCAGATGCATTGATTAGAAAACAACATACTGTTTCTCTTTACTTTCATTGGAGTTTAGCTGCATATCCATGTTTCTTTTTTGATGACACAGAACTTCATCTAGCTTGCAACACAGCTCTATTTTAGCCAGAAGTATTCATGTGATGACTGAGGGTACGGAGGAGAATAGGGCTTTTCTTTTAGGCCTCTTCCTCCCACCTCCAGAGTGGAAGCCTGCGGGGCTGGATGTTTGAGGAAGACTCCCACATGAAGAATGCAAATGACACTACACTGAATACATGAAGCTTTGCATGTGGGTATCTAACTCTCTCACTATGTTGCATGTTAAGCTATAACTACAAAATGTTCTCTAATAGAGGTAACCTTTGTTATAGTGGTTGCCCTACTAACTATATCTCCAAACTGGCTGTTGGCAATTTCTTGGTGACTGCCCCTCGTTTCAGATAGAGCTAGTGGCATGTATTTTCTTCCACTACACCTCCTTCACATGACGTGATAGAACTGGATCACAGTCCAGATGAGTGGCTATCAAAGAACTATATAAGCACACAAGACAATGTAAGGAAGCTGTGACTGTAGAAATAACCTTGCAGGCCATTTTTGAGGGTAGCATCCACCTCCATCTTCTCCTTTCTGGTTTAGTGTTTACAGCTGTGGCCCATCAGGATCGAAGGATGCAGTCCTGTGAACATATACATGGGTGTAAACTTCACTGAACACAATGGGGTGGAGAACATACCCACTTTCTCTGCTGGGAAGGCCAGCCTGCAGTGTTTCTCACTAATTTGCTGCCAGCACCTCCTTATTCAAGTATAGACCTTGAATGAGGGGAACTCCAAGATCTGTGGGTTTTAACCTGGAACAACTACTAGGTAGTCACCACTGAGTAAGTTCCACCTGCTTACCCCTACATCTCTACTTGACCAAAGTGTGGCGCATGGAAGAGTGATCTGGCATGCAGGGGATAGATCTTTGGGCTGCCAGAAGTATACTAACTAACCCCAGCTTCAAATTAATAAACTTTGTTAAGATTAAGGGAGAGATTAGGTAGCATAACAAGAAATAATCAGTTTACTCTCTTAAGGGCGCAATCCTATGCATGCTTAGACGGAGAAAAGGCCTACAAGCTTTGCTGGCTGGGGAATGCTGGGAGTTGTAGGCCTTTTCTCCGTCTAAGCATGCATAGAATTGCACCCTAATTAGCTTACATTAGACAATCTTAAAGACAGGTTTGAAAACTTACTTGCAAGAAACAAGGGCAGTGGAGAATGACTGAATCACAGCAGGATGGTGGATGTTCTATTGGGGAAAAGGCCTCATTTTTATCCCTGTGTAAACTCAGGGGAAGAGAGTTGACAGAGAGAAGAGAACCCACTAGTCAAGTGTTGCAAGGCAGCTTGGTGTGCACTTGGGCTCATGGCATTTCAGTACCTAGACAAAGAGCACCTGGGGAGATGACCCATTAACACTTTCCAACAACCCACATATGTAGAAATAAGAGGCGTGAATTGGGAGAGATCTCTTCAGGTAGACAGGAACCAATGAATTCTTACCTTGTATATTCTTGAGACATGACAGAACAGATGCTCTGAAATGGAGAATCTAAGTCACTCTGCTGGGATTCTGAGGCATTTTAAAGCCCTTCTTCACTAATGGCTCTTCTATCTGAGCAAACATGCAAGAAGTGGCAGTAAACATACCCCCTTGGATATTATAAGAGTGAGATGGTGAGACATTCTTCTTTTGCTGAGCACTGCAGGTCATAACATTGTTTAGTCAATTAATAGTGACTTATGAATTTAAAGCAAATGCTCTGTTACTAGTGCAGCATTAGCAGTCTGGTCCTATGCATCATCTCAGGACTAAACCAGATGTGTGTATATTTAGTAAATAAGTGCTTGCCTGTTTGGCAATAAAGCAGGAGTGGGCTGTTAGTGTTAATTTTTATAGTAAAAGGAGTGTGTGAGGGAGGGGAGAGAAACTGACCTACTCCCCTGCCTTACCCCACCACCCTCCACTTTCTCCCTGCCAGCTTACTTTTGGTAGCCTAAAGCAGTGGAGCACAGCAAGGTAAAGTAACAGGGGTGGGTTTCATTCTCCTCTTCTGCAAACTCTTTTAGTATAAGGCAGTTTTCCCCAGTCTGACACCCCATCCCGCAGATATGTTGGACTATGGCCCCATTATCCCCAGCTGGGTGGTTACTGGCTGGGGATGATGGGAGCTGTAGTCCAAGACATGGGGGGAGCAAACAGGTTGTAGAAGGCTGGTATAAGGGGTTAGCCATCCCCCACCCATTTCATTGCAATGAATATGAACTTGAGCACGCTCCGGGAGAGAGCGCAGGACAGGAAGGCCTGGTGTGCTATGGTCCATGGGGTCACGAAGAGTCGGACACGACTGAACGACCCATTTCATAGCTGAATAGTGCATGTACGTGCATGTTGAATTCACACATCTGGTTTAAGCCTCAGCCACTGAGCCCCACTTAGTCCAATGATGGGACTTCCTAGTAAGTTAAGTGCATAGGAATGCAGCCTGAAGGTATGAATGTATCTCTTGGCTCTCTGGATTTTGCTCTGGTATTATTTTTACAGCATTTCTATGTCACATTTCAAATACTCTGTAGCCGTTAAAGCAGCTTAGAGTCCATATAATACAAAGAAACAAATCAATAAAATTGCATAACTTCCATAATAAAACAATGTATAAATAAAACAGCCTATAAAAATCAATCAAGGGATCATTAAGATGGTTTCCAATGTGGCCATTAACATCTTCAGCCAAAACTATAATAGAATTGGAAAAAGGCATCATCTAAATATTTAAAAATCTGATCCAGTGGGAGCCAAATAGACCCCTCATAGCATTTAATGTTCCTAGGTGGTCAACAGAGAATTGTTATCACAAGGGAAAAATCAGAGCCTAGCTAAACTCAACCCCCCAAAACAAAAAAGAGTTTCAGCTCTGAGGTTAATAAGAATGGCTAAATAGCCTGATGGTCTACTAGTTACTTAGCAGTTTATCTGAAGGGAAAGACCATATTTTATATCCAGCAATGGCTCTCAAGCCCATGTAAGGTCTCTGAACCAAAGTCTCCTGTAGATATGTAATCTCATTCAATACATCTAAGTTGCCTTCCCTTCTGTGTCTGTTCCATCCGGCAATATTCCAAGAGTAATGAAAAAAAGTAAAGGCAACCAAAATGGTAGATTATCATTTAGCAGTAGACTGGAGACTTGCTGCTTTAGAAAAGCCTTTTACCAGTGGTTTGGCTTGCCCTCCTTTATTCTATCTGGAGATAGCCTTTCAGGTATAGGGGCAGGAATAGAGAAATCAGAAAGAACTGTTTCCCCCAGCCAGAGGGCACAGTTAGAATGTAATTTGGATTCCTATACAATCTGTGGCTCCTCACTGATCTAGTTACCATAACCTTCTTGAAATTGCTCCTTTGTAGTTTTATCAGCAGCATGAACCAAATTCCACAATTACTTCAGCACAACCAAATTTAGATCTTGTGCAGCATCCAGTCTTGCTCCTGCGTTTCCACTAATTCCATTGTGCTAGCAGGACCAGCAGCTAGTGCACTGGGGAGTTAACGGTCCCTAAAGCAAGTCTGGAAATAAATGGAAATACTAGTTTCCAGACTGCAACAGGTCGGCAGATTGGGAGTGATCAGCTCTACAAAGCTTTGTTAAAATGTACTGCCACACATTTCCTGAAAAGGGAGTATTTTGAGAGAAGAAAACTTTTAAGGGAAAAACAGAATGGCCCAGTTGCAAGAGTTTGGTATGTAATTCCTTGGGGGACCTAATTCTTCCTCTGGCCTGCCTTAAACTTCATTAATGAAAAGAGACGCGCTTTTCCGGACCAAAAGTTGAGTAGCAATCTTATCCTTCCCTGAGGGTTTAGTAGCACACTTCTGAAATAACCTACTTTTAAAAAAATAAATGAATATCATTAACTGAACTGGGTTGGCAGAGATTCACCTAGCATCTATTTTGGTGCTTTTTTAGCTTTTAAAAAATAGTTTACTGGTTTAGCAGCCTGTTTTATTATAATTATCCAATCTCCCCTCCTTACTATCCAGAAATCCCTTCACAATTCCCTTAGTTCAGCCATAGTATCGGAAGAAACCCACTGAGTAGATTTTAAATAGTCTGATTGAACCCAGTTGTCTATGGCACAGTAAGTGTTTGATGTACAGCCTTACGCTCCTGCACCCCAGTCCTGAGAGTGGTGAACTTGCAGGGGCTTCTGCACTTACTCAGGCTTCAGTTTCCTAGAAGGGGGGCATTGGAGACTCCTGGTATTTCTTTTATAAAAGGTTTATTTACACTGAGCTCAGGATGAAGGCCTACAACAAGCAAAACCTTGTTTCCTCTCAGCTGCCCAGAGATCTTCATCTGGAAGACAAAAGCCGCTCTCCCTTTGTCTAAGATTCAGCCTTCCCCCAGATTAATTTCCTCCTACCTCCTCAGGCCCTGTAGGAAAAAGGTTACCAGTTCAAGAGTCAGAGTTCTTGGGGGGAAATCCTCAGTCTCTTTGTACTCAACAGCACTGATTGTAAGGGACCCCTGGAGGTAATTTAGACTGATCCCAAACACATAACAGTTAAATCATTTTCAGGTGTCCTCTACCTCAAGTCTGGGGTCAGATAAAAAGCAACCACCCCTTCCTTCAAATCTTTTAAGACATGATTTCCATGAAGGAAGTTACACAACAGCACTGATTCAAAAATTTCTAAATAATTTGAATTGGGTTCCTTCCCTGCCAGTCCTGCTGTACTGGTGCTTCTAAGAAAATGCCAGTCTCAGTTAACATACATACAATTGTGGTTCAGTGTAACCATATGTAAAGTGATGCATGTTGGGGCAAAAAATCCCAACTTCACATATATACTGATGGGACCTGAGCTAAAAAGAGATCTTGGGGTTGTAGTGGACAGCTGGATGAAAATGGTGACCCAGTGAAACAGGCTAATTCCATATTAGATATAATTAGAAAAAGAATTGAAAATAAGACTAATATCATACTGCCGTTATACAAATCTATTGTGTAACCACACTTGGAATATTGTGTAGATTTCTGGTCACCACACCTAAAAAAGGATATTATAGAGTTAGAAAAACTGCAGAAAGGGGCAGCTAAAATTATCAAGAGTCTGGAGCACCCCCACCCCCACAGTATGAGGAAAGGTTACAATATCCGGGACTGATTAGTTTAGAAAAGAGGCAAGTAAGGGAAGAAATGACTGAGGTGTACAAAATTATGCAAAGTGTAGAGAAAGTGGATAGGGTGACCTTTTTCTCCCTCTCTTGTAATACTAGAACCTGAGGTCATCCCATGAAGCTGATTGGTAGGAGATTCAGGACACATGAAAGGACTTCTTCACACAGCACATAGTTAAACTATGGCATTCACTTCCATAAGAAGTTGCAATGGCCACCAATTTGGATGGCTTTAAAAGGGGATTGGACAAATTCCTGGAGAAGGCCATCAATGGCTACTAGTTTTGATGGCTATATGCTTCCAGTATCGGAGGCAGTATACCTATGTACACCAGTTGCTGGGGAGGATGCTGTTGCACTCATGTCCTGCTTGTGGGTTTCCTGTGGGCTGCTGGTTGGCCACTGTGTGAACGGAATGCTGGACTAGATGGACCTTGGTCTGATCCAGCATGGCTGTTCTTATGTTAACTGACAATAAGGAGCCCACCTTACATAAAAACTGCCTCATCTGTTTGATCTCATTAAAGAAAAGTGTATCACCCAACTGGCTTGTTATTAAACATTGGTTGGCCAGTAACTGCAGTGATTTATCCATCCTATACATGTCTACTCAGAAGAAGGCCCTGCTGAGTTCAGTGGAGCTTACTCCCAGGAAAGAGTATATACTAGTATTGCAGCCTCAAAAGTGGAATCAGAAATTTACCCACTTGTGGTTTCAGCCCCAGTTTATTATTTAATGGGAACTGGTACTCAACTCTGTAAGAGAATTAGTCCTAGCTTCTTCCGATTCCCTATATCAGCCTTCCCCAAACTGGTGCCCTCCAGATATGTTGGACTACAACTCCCAGAATCCCGAAGCCAGCTATGGAACACATGTGGAGGGCACCATGTTGGGGAAGACTACTCTACAGTCTTCTTCCAAAGCATTTAAGTCTAAAGACTAAACTCTCTGGAAAAGACCCTGATGCTGGGAAAGACTGAAGGCAAAAGGAGAAGGGGACGGCAGAGGATGAGATGGCTAGATAGCATCACCAATGCAATGAATATGAACTTGAGCACACTCCGGGAGAGAGCGCAGGACAGGAAGGCCTGGCGTGCTATGGTCCATGGGGTCACGAAGAGTCGGACACGACTGAACAACAACAAATTAGTGGGATCCCTATAACATGGCCCATTATCTTGGGGAGGATGCAGTTCCAGTATATTTTCAATCTTGGGGGTGCATCTATAACTTGAAAGAAACATCATGCTTTCTTGCAAGGACCATATTGAATTTCCCAAAACTGTCACTGCCCTTATTGCAGTAAAATGTATCAGAAAGACCACACAAAGCAGGAGCGGGGTGAATTAATATTGGAAATTGGCTACCTGTGGAAGTAGACTGTATTGGGGGGGTAGGAGGGAAGAGAAGGAAGAACAGCAAGCCAACCCCAGTGTGTTTCTGTGAATGAAGACATACCTTCCCCTCTCCGGCCAAAGAAGCAAGCTCGCTTTTTATTTATGCTGCAAACCTATCTTAGGTGCATCTTAGCTGCATCTGATGAGTTGGCAATGCCCACGAAAGCTTATACCAAAATAAATGTGTTAGTTTTAAAGGTGCCACAAGACTCTTTGTTGTGTTTACACTTATCAGAGAGTAAGTCACATTGAACTCAATGGGGCTTCGGAGTAAACATCTACAGCTTTGCACTGTAAGTCAATGTATAAGCTGCCCTTCAGCTATGGGACTTCACAGCAACGCAATCCTATCTAATGGATAGATACAAGTCAGAAGTCCTACTGAGTTCAGTGAGGCTTAAGGTAAATGGATGTAGGATTGGTGCTTGGAATGGAGTACAATTTAAAGCCAGATGCATTTAATAATAGCAACAGCGACCAGCACATCTCTTCTCATTCGTTTTAATGTGCCTCTCCCGACGCCGTTGCCTGTGCTGAGAGTTTTACACGTGTTGTGCTGTAAGCAATGTGTGAAAGAAACAGGCGAGGCTTCCTCCCGCTCGGTTTTCCAGCTAGGGCGGAGTTTATGCTCTCTGGTTTGTCGCTAAACCAGCCGGCTCTACCTTGAAGTAAATGAGCCATAAGCAGGCCTTGTCACACCTGCAGTTGATAAAGGGCTTCTTCAAACAGAGATCAGAAGGCCGTTTGATTCCAGAGCTCAGCCCCCAGAATGTGTGAGGCAATATAGAGATCCTCTGAGCAGCTACAAAGTATCTAGGTTTCCTGTCTTAGCAATTAAACCCTGGTACCACGCATCTGCGATTAGAAGTGGTGCAGGAGAGTTTCGAAGCAGGTTTAAGCCGCGACGCGTCTACGTTTGGAAACGATACGCCCGGATAGGGGCCCGAGAAGGTTCTTTCTGCTGGCGCACAAATTTCCCTGTTCGTGTCGCCCTGGGTCAATTGTCTGCTATACCCCCGAACCTAGAGAGCCTCTGGACCTTAAAGCCCTGATCTCCTGGCAATGCTCTCGGATACTTCCAGTTTCCTGGCTGCAGATGGGTTGAGAACTCCCCGCCGTCGATGGAGCTGGACCCCTGGAGGCCTGTGGCAGCAGGAGGCTGCCGCAGCCCAGCAGCCCCGAGGGACTGATTCCGCCCCGGCGGGAGACAAGCTCGACTTCTACGTTCTCTGGTCTCTGAACGAGCCGCCCCGGCAGCTCATTAGCAGGTGACGCCTCTGCGGGCGGGCGGGCTGGCTGCGTTGAGAGGCGGGCGCGCCTGTTTTCCCGACGCGGAGGAGGGTGAACAGCGGGAAAGCAGGCAGGAGATTGAATTTAGGCGGGAAACATGACCGGATAGGCCTCACTATCAAGCACCGCCAATCCCCTATTTCCACCGACCCAGACAATTCTATTTTGTCGTTTCCACGTAGGACGCTATTTGCACAGTGTCTGCGTGGGGGTTAGGGTTGCCAACTTTGTAACCAACCACCGTAGCTGTGCCTTTAGCAGCAGCATGTTGTGCCGACGTTTGTAAACGATTATGTTTCCGTAGGATGCAATGTTTAGACAGAAAAAAAAAAAAGTCCTACAACTCCCAACATGCCCCAGAGAGCCCTGCTGGCTGACGACTGCTAGGAGTTGTAGGACATTTTTCTGTCTAAACGTGCATAGGATTGTGCCCTTACTTTCTCCTGTATTGCCCCCAAACTATGGTACGCACTCCTTCAAGAGTTACTGGTGGTCCCCCACTCTCTTGGCCTTGAGAAAGGGTGTAAATATACATCCTTTTAATTTAGCCTTTTAAAATGTGTGGTTTTCAATGTTTTACTGTTTTTACTATATTTAATGTTTTTTGTTGTTGAGTTTTATTGTTTTAAACTGTTGTACGCCGCCTTGATGGCTTTTTAGCACATGAGGCAGTATATACATGTTAATAATGGAATAAATTAAATCAATAAATACTTCATTATATTTTTAAGCTGCCCAGTAACAGGCATTCTCTGGGCGGATTACAAAATATAATGCTAATTCTTAAAAAGAATAAGATATAATACAAACAATATATGCTCTGAAAAGCTTCGCCTGTTGGTTTCTGCATGTTAAGCTGTTCTTAAAGGTACATGAGTGGGAAAGGCTGCTTTTTCAGGTCAGTTGGCAACCTCTCTGTGTGTGCGTTGCATATCTTCCACAATCTCCCAAATGAAAAGAAGGACACAGGTTGTACTTGGCTACCCCAATTCTTCCCCCCTGCCCCAAGCCTTGGCATACCCCACCACAATCCTACGCTGGTGAATGCTCTTCTTAACCTTATGTATTCTGCAAAAGCTTCTACTGCACTTAGCTTATGAACCCAGGTGTTAAAAAAGTTGATCATAACCCTGGAGGTGGGAAGAATAATGAAAAACTTTTATCTTGCTTTTCAATTCTTTTTACCTTCAAATATCCAACAGAATGTCTAATTTCACAGTGGATCTGGTTGTCCTTTTCACAGGATAGCCACAAAGTAAGCTCACTCAGCAACGCTTACTGTCTGGATAGGCAAGTGTGGGGGTAAAAATGGAAGGGAAGCCATGTGTACACTTTAGTACACATGTGTCTGCTTAAAAAAATAATTAAAAAGCATCCACAGAATCACCCCAAATGCAAAATGGGCCCATATCTGACAATATAGACTGTTCCTGTAAATAAGGACTGTATTAGCCTATGTATATACCATTACTGCAAAGGAGAGCCATTTCTAACTTATGCAATCTTCCTGGTACGAGACTTTCAAAGGAAGCTGGGAAAGTGAGAAGCCCCTGCTTAAAAAAAATCTACTTCCCACATAGCATAGGTCACTTATTTTATCAGACCAACTGTTGTTGACAAACTGTAGTAACTAACTTTGGACTTGTACAGAACATATGGCTTTGTTAGCAGAGAATTTCTCTAGTGACCCTTAGAAAATACGCTTGTTGTATTTCATTTCTTGTTTTTTAAACCTCTGTCCATTTCTTTTGTCTACTTGCGGGGGGGGGGGGGAGAATTCTAGTCTTTTTATTTAGATTTTTTTCATCACTATGCTCCTCTCTTTAATATCTCCCCAGCTGAAATGACTATATTTTCTGTCCTCTCTAAGCAAATGCCATCAGAAATGTTACCAGACTCGCTTGCCACTTCCACTGCCAAAACAGTTCGTGATCTTTGGCTTGGGTGACTGGAGCCACTGTTCTCAGAAGACAAGCATCACCGTGGAGATACTAGTGAATCCAGATGTTAAGCCGCAAAGAATTGGCAAGCTGGGACCTGAAGCGAGGTTAATTCTAGAATCTGGATACTTAATGGAGTTTGCTGCCAGTATTATGGTGCTGTTGGAATACTAGATGCTTCCCAATCATATTGTGAGGGTTTTTAAATGCCTGTTTCAAAGGCAGGGAATGTGCTCAGGATTAGCCAGTTTGTTTATAGCAGAGGCTGGATCAGAACTTGGGTCTTCAGGGATCAACATGTGATCTGCTATTCAGGCCTAGAGGTCAAATCTGGCAATCCTGCAGTCCCAATCCGTCTCTCTGAGTCTCCCTAAATGGCCATGCCCCATTGCCTGGTGATGCCCCCTTTCCCTAACTGCCAATCATTTGGTGGTTTCCTGGTTCTTGTGCAGTTTCTTCCTCATTCTAAAATGTTGAAATGCCTCTCCTAAAGCTTTGTTACTGGCAGGAAGAGTTTTAACCTACAATCTGCTGGTATTTGGGGATGTTGGCCCTACCCCCTTTGCCTTTGGTCCCACCCACCACTAGAATGTGACCCCCAAGAGTTTCTCTGAAATTGAATTTGGCTGTTGGCTGAAAGAGGTTTCCCACCCCTTGTGCTATTGTCATGAGACCTTCCCTGGGTGACTAGGGAAAGAAATAGTGAGTTGTGTCTGTGTGTTTACTCAATCAGGTGTTTGGTGTGGGAAGGTGACTGGAGGGTGGATGTTCTGCTGGCTTCGTTTAAGCAGGCAGAGAGTGGTAATCCCATTAAGCTTCTCCTGACTGTCAAGGAACAGGTAAGAAAACTTTCTATCCTGACATCTCATTTCTGGGCTCACCACTGGTACTTTGTGGATTCATTTTAAACTTGCACCATGTATATACTCAAATCTGAAAGTGAATGTTCTCATAGCAGCATCCATCCTTGCCATGTTACTGTCATCAGTGATGGAAACAATTCTCCATTGATCGCCTTATCTAAAATTTTAGTCTTCTTCTGTCCCAGTTATTTTGGAGGCACTGATAAGCACCTTTCTAGACCTGGTTCTGATGGTTCTTGGTATGAACCATGGTTTCTGTTGGGTTTGCCCAAGTAATACCTCAGAGTCAAACAGAAATCCCCCAGCACCACCTTCTGGAGACAACTGTCAGTACGAGCAGAGCCACTGAAGAGCAATGCCACCCATGCCTAAACCGGATATCCTCTCCAGATAAGAAGGATACCGTAAGTTGATGATGTTGAAAGCCATTGAGAAGTCCAGGGGAATACAACCCTATTTATTCTCCATGTCTCTCTCCCAGCAAAGGTCATCCCAAAGGGCAACCAAGGCAGGTTCTGTGCCAAAACGAGGCCTAAACTCCAGTTGAAATGGATCTAGAAAATGAGTTTCATCCAAGAGTACCTGGAGTTGGTTAGCACCCACTCACTTGAGCACTTTGCCTGGGAAGGGGGTGTTGGCCACTGATCTGTGGTTGTTCAAGTCTTCTGGGTCCAAAGAAAGTTTTTTAAGGAGAGGTCATGCTACTGCTTCCTTTAAGGAGGCTGGGACCGCCCCATTTCTCAATAAGGAATTTACTACCTCCTGGACCCAGCCAGTCATTCCCTCTCTGCTACATGCAATAAACCAAGAGGGACAAGAGGTGAGCCTTCAAGTGGTTGGCTGGACTTGGCCAAGCACTTTGTTCACATCCTCAGCCCCTAAAAACTGAATGTCATCCAACAAATGGATGAGATGGTGCCCTGGATCAATCATCTACTGATCTGCATTAACAGTGGTGTCTAGATCATGGCAAATTCAAGCATGTTAGCCATCCAAATGTCTTGCAAGCATGCAACAACAATTTGTTGCAACAATTTGCAACAAGGGAATTATCACTAAATCTAAGACTGCCTCCATCAGCTCATGGAGGGAGACTGATGGGCAGCAGGGTGGGTAGTGCACTGGCTGAATTACTAATATGTCTTGGGCTCCCAGCACCAGATGCAGCCAATCCACACTGGCCCTCAAATGGACAGGAAGGCTGGAGAGGGAGTTCCAAATCGGCAAAATGCTGCCCTCTCCCTGGCCCTCAAGTCTGTTTTAGTTGTGACAGACAAATTTGTCCTTGTCTGGGGATTTTCTGATATGGGATTTTTGTATTTAGTTGGATCATGGATCAGCAGGCAACGTATCCCACACTATATTCCAGGAATAAAGTGTTACCAGGGAAATGTAAGTTTAAGAATTCCTGGTATTAACACGCAGAGTTCTTAAACAGAGGACTCTGAGATCAGTTGTGTCTTTTCATTTTTTACTTTAAAAACTGAAGCAGTTTCTACATGATTCACATTTGATATAAGAGCACAGACCAAACACAAAATACATCATTGTTACAAACAAAACACATTTTAAAAGCATTCCAAGTTCAGTTCTAGGAGCATACCTCTTTAAAGATTAAAGTTTCTCACCCAATAAGAGTTCTGAGCTGGGAGCAAAATGGAGCAGAGATGTCAATCTGAGACAGTTGTTTTGGACTTTCATGAGGAAAGATGGCATGGCATGTCCTGGAGTCCCTGTGCTTTGGCTCTCATATTGTCTTATCAATTTGCTTAGATGTGTTTTCCACGAAACAGAGTTTCTCTAACAATTATTATTTTTTCCAAAGTTCCCAGCTATAATTTGTGGTAATATATTAATTTCATATCTTGTCAGTTTTTCTGAGTGCATTTCCTTAAGTTCTCCAAACAGGATGCCGCCTGCTTCTCTTTCGTAGGTCCTGTTTACTTCTTACAATATGTTATTTTGACTCTTTTGCCTCATAAGCTGCACACATGGACTTGATCAGTAAGCAGTTATCTTTTCCCCCAACTTCCTTATCTCAAGAATCTGCTGGCCTTTCCGGCGTTCAGCTGGTAAAATTTAGCCTTTTCCCATAGCAGGTTCCTAGGTCAGTGAAAAGTCATAGTATGTCAGCTCAAATGCTTCTGTTATAATGCCTTGCTAGAGTCAAACTGGTTCAAACTTCATATGATGATATGTCATGTGTTTCTTTATAAAAATCATAGCTTAGGAAAGTTACTGCTTATGAGAAAAATGTGGAGGACCAATAACTCTACTTCGGATAAATACTTGGAAGGTAGCCTATTAGGCAGGTTGATACAAGAGTCTTGCCAGATGCATCACATAGTGCTGAAGTGAGTACCCAGGAGGGCACAGCTGGGAGAGGCCAACTCCCCCCACCCCACCTCCTTACCTAGGTCTCAGTAATACAAGCCAGGTCAACTTTGTTGTTCGCAGCTAAATCATGTATAAAGGATATTTTATAACAGACTGAGCCAATTATTCAACAAACCTGAGGGCAAAATGGTAAGGCAATTATGATCCATCTGATTGGGGGAGGGATAGGTGTAAGATGTCTAATTGCTCTTCCTCTTACCTGGCCTATCAAACCCTCAGCGCCATACCTCCCCCAGTCAGTAACCACCATTATAGGAGCCAGTATCAGCGCCAGGTTTGTTTGGGCAAGACACCCTCCTTCAGTGAGTCTACCTTCTCACCAGCATTGTCACCAGTGCTATTGCTCCTCATTCTCTTTCTCATCATTGCTACCACTTGTTTGCTTGACAGACAGCCAGCAAGCAAGAATGCAGTGGCATCTACTGCTCCTCCTCACCGCCACCAGCACTACCGTCTAGGCCAGAGAGAGGGAGGTGAATAAGCAGATTCCAATGGTGAAGAGAAGGAGCAACTTCAGGGGGCTCTTGTCAGTGGGCCCCTCTTGGCATGTGGGCTCTCAGCAGGTGCCCAACCATGCCTACTCTTGACGTCGGCCCTGGCAGTGCCCAACCGTGCCTACTCTTGACGTCGGCCCTGATAACGACCCCTCATTTGTGCATTCCATGTTGGGTCAGTTTGAAACTGGCATTCTCATGTTTGCATCTCCTTCTTAGTTGCTCAACAGCACCCCCACTCGCCCATTTCAGGCTTTGGAACCCGTTCAGTCACCTGTTCTTCCAGAAGATACCATCCAGGGTTTGGATGAGCCCTCTGAGGTAGGCTTTATGTCCTGGAGTCATCTTCTGATGACAGCCTTTTTTCATTCTATTTACATCTCCTATATAAATAGTTAACCTCTAGGACATGACCAATCAGCAGCCAGTCTACAAGTTACACAGGTGGTAGAATTCTGGACTGCATTATTTCAGACTGCAGGTGTGTGTCTGGGGTGGGGGGATGGAGGTGTAATATCTTTTTAATGCTCCCCCACATTCCTTAACACATCAGTGAGAGCATGAAGTGAATTTTTTTTTTTTTGCCTTATGGGCTTGTCTCTACATGCAAAACTGGTGTGTATTCATGTTTTCCAGTGTTGGAGAGCATGCAAAAATATAACCCTGCACCTACACAGTGAAGTGGAACCTTTCAGAATTCAGCCTCCTCAGTCTCTAATGTGTAGGATGGCTCCAGTTCACAGACCTAGAACAGTTGCCCAAAGACTCTGGTTCAGTTCTGAAGTTTCCACAGTGGAATTTTTAGGAGTTCCTTGCAGCAAAAATGACAGGGACAGGCAACTTTAGCTGGTCCAGGGGACAGTTTCCAGTCTCTGCCCCACAACCCCAGTGGGCATTCCTGCTGCTGCTACTGAATTTGGTGACATGGTAGTGGCAAAAAAAAAGAGTCATCTGAACTTAGGCAAAATTAGCTAGAGAGCAACCTAATTTTTGGCCTTTCTGAGACTCTGTAGTGGGTTGTCACTGAATTTCAGCAGCGAACTGCTGATTTTTTTTTTTTGTCTTTTGGGTTGTTTTTTTTGTTTTGTTGCTGCTGTGCTGCTGAATTTGTCGGTGGGAGTGTCAGGAGCAACAGAAGTGGATAGGGTCACATGGGGGCCAGAGGTCCACCCCTGCCCTAAATGCATTGTCTTTATAAGAAGAGTCCTACTGGATCAGACCAAGGTCCATCTAATACAGCATCCTGCTTCTCAAAGTGGCCAACCAGATGCCTCCGGGAAGTTCACAAGCAGTGCAAAGCAGGAGCAAAACTTCAAGGCAACCCAGGCAGATCTGGACCTGTCCATAATGTATGCCTTTAGGGAGCCTCCTTTCATTCGGCCCATTCATTTATCTTGAATGATTTCCAATGTAATTCTGCTTTTTTTCTCCTGAATTCTGATTTATTTATTTTTTCAGAATTCAGCAATGCCTGTTAAAGAAGTTGTGCCTGAAAGGAAGTTTTCTCCACCAGTGGAAAAGCTGCTGATGCTTCCTGCGCCAGAACCAGCTGCTGCACGACCAGAATGTGAGGAGGCCAGGAAGAAAACATGTCTACCTAACCCAATTCAGCTGAATAAGGCCAGGAGGGCTCTCTTTGAACTTTTGGCACCTGATGAACAGCGGGAATCTGAAGGTAGATGAGCCTATAGAATTAGGGGTTATCGCCTGTTTCCAAGACCACATTAGCTTGTCGTACCTGTGGAAGGAGTTGATTTGTGCAGTGTTTTGGCATATGGGGGAGTGTTTGTGTTCCAGTTGAATGCCCAAGTTGCAATTCATTCCATCTTGTGCTGCCACTTAGCCCAGCTTTCAGAAACGTTGCAGTGATGTCAGAAAACAAATGATGGGATATGTCCAGTGGTTGTGCAAGTTGAATGCAGCTGCCACATCCAGTCTTTCTCTTTCTCCCTGCAGTCCACTGTACCCCCTGAAAACCCTCTCCAGAGGGTGGGGTCCCCTTCCTGAACAGTGGGGGCTGTGTTGCCTGGGGTTGCAATATAAGGGAGGAATCACCCAAAATCTTGTGCTAGTGGGAGTTCCTGCTGATGTAAAATCTCTATGCCCAATTTCTGGCAATTCTCTTGTTGCACTGCAGCCCAGTACAAGACAGTTCCTGCTGTTCAGGAAGCGCTCCTCCCCCAGCTGTCTGGAGAGGGTTTGCAGGGAGTACTGAGAGCTGCAGGGGGAAGAGGTGAAGAGAAAGATCAGATGCAGAAGCTGCCTTCCTTTCATGCAGCCATTGGATACAAACTGATGACTTTAGCACATGTTGAACTCTACCACATCTAATCAGTGCATATTCAGAATAGTCCAGTTTTGCATAGGAGTTGGGGGAAATACCTAGCAGCAAGTTATAGGCTTAGTAACATCAGTGATGCTCAGATTTGGATGTTCGTTTTATGAAGACAAGGTCCAATTCGTTTTTAACTTCCTGGGCAGAATTCTCATTTTATGCAGTCAAAAACCTGGTTCCAGTAGCAGCTTCCCTCCAGTGCCAAATGCCAGCTTTGGGAAGTGGTGATTATCACTGGGAACACAGTGTGGTAGGAAAGGGTCAATCTACCCCCCACCCCCTCGCCTGCATGCTGCAATCCTGATTGTGCCTCTCTAGGGCTGCTATTTATAGTTGGAAAAAACAATCATTCAATGCCAAAGTATGCGTTTAATATAATGTGTAGTATGGCCCTTGGTGCTCAGAATTGCATGTAAGTATCTACCTGATTTGTGTTAATTTGTCTTGAATGTGCATTCTGAAATACATGCATCTGATTTTGGATGATGCTTTTGTTTATGAAAAATATTATACCAGAAAAATAAAAGTCCATCGCCAGGCATTGAAAACTAGTATGTAGATACCATTGCACTAGCATAATAATTTCTGTCTCTCCTCTCTGCAGACTTAGAGGTTAAGGAGCTGCAAGGTAAATAAGTGTTTCTTTCTTGGACTTTTTGTTGAGTTTTGCAGGCTGCTTCCAGACTGGCAGCTCCTGGTGCCACCCAGTCACTGCTCTTCTTCTGTAACCTACATGTGGAATTGCAATTGATTTCCCATGCTTTGGGGGTTGGGGGAGCAGATAGCATATGTATGTGTGTGTGTACATCCCATTATGTTCCATCCATGCCAGGATGGAACATAATGGCTGGCTGGGGAATGCTGGGAACTGTAGGACTTTTTTCTGTCTAAACATGCATAGGATTGCGCCCTAAAACACTTACTGATTTTAAGTGCAATGGCTTTCAGGACTTGCAAAAAAAAGTTTTAAAGTGTCAGAAAATGTGTTCTGGGAAATCTTCAGATCAAATGCAAAGAAACATGATGCTGAAAAGGTGGGCATGGAAAGGAGATGTGGTGGGCTTTTTCAACAAAAAATAGGCTCATGCTGTTATGCTCTTTCATTTAAGCACTCATGTAAATATTGCACTTTTAAAAAAATATAGCTGAAACAGCATGAGTGCTAATTAAAAGAATGATTTTTTTAAAAAAAGGGTTAATAAAATGATGCTGTCTGGAAAGGTAATAGTAAAAGTGTGGTGAAAGCCTGAGACATCACTACGCATATCTAAACTGTACCTCCAGGAAAAGATGGAAGTTAAGCACTAAGGAAGGAGTGGGCAGGCTTCAGGCTTGTGGGATTGACTTTGTTTTTTACTAGAACTCTGAAGTCCACCAGGTAGAGCCTGATGCAAAAAATGTACAGTTAGATTGAAAGAATACTGAGCCTAGGCGTTTGTTTTCAGTACCAGAAATGAATGGAGCTCAGTCCTTTGACACAAAAATCAGTTCCTGGTTTCTCCAAACTTCCTTCAGTTCCGCAGTACATTTGTGTTTGTGTTTTGTGTGTGTGTGTAACACACAACAAATGACAAAATGTGTCATTTTGTGGCCGCTATTGTTAAACAGGTTGGATCAGAAATCCTTGCTGATCTACTTCAAATCACCCACAACATCTACAGGTAGATCCTGTCCTCCCTTGTGCCCCTCCCTGCACTAAGACAATCTACACTTGCACAGATTGCACTATTTAAAAATTAAGAAGTCAGATTTTTGTTCAGTCATGAAGAAAGACGGAAGGAATGTGGAATGAACACAAGACAAAAAACATTTGACGATGATATCCCTTAGATGCTCTGTAAAAATGAGTGAACAAACTGTGGCAATTCCATACTAAGCATCTTGTGGGGAATCACCCAGGCTCTTTCATATTCTAGGCTTGAGGGAGAAGGTCTCCTGAATTACTTTCCTCCACAATAAGGTGGATTCTATGGTCTGGTTCTGCTGACTGTCTGCCACTTGCCCTCTATAGCATGTCCAAGCCCTCGGTGGTGTCATGCCATGTGCCTGAGTGACCCTGAAACTGCAGTTCTGATTGGTGGCGAAGGCACAAATCAGCAATTTTGCAAGGATGCTCTCTGGAAACTGGAAATCGGTGAGATGGCTTCTATGCTTGCAGTGGGGGATGTGTGCCTGTCCGTCCGTCCAGAAGTGATGGGAGGGAAAGCTCAGTGGGGATCAGCAAGTGGCTTCTAGATGGAAAGCTACTGGTTAAGAGAGCATCTGTCACATCTGTCAATTTGAATTTGAAAGTGACTGGCGCTAACTTCTGTTGTACCACATTTGAGTCCTGGCAGTAGGTAAGGTGACTTTAGAATCTAAACCAGGGTGCAGAGCCTATTTCAGCCTGATGGTTGAATTGCATTTCAGAGACGTTCTTGGGAGCCACATTCCAGTGGTGAGCAGAGCCAAAGGCAAAAGGGGCAGACACAAAAATGCCAGCATATTCTAGCTTGAAGCTCTCACTGCCACTAAGTAAGCCTTAGGAGAGGTGTTTCAACTTTTTCGAATGAGGGAAAAAAATGCATAAAAACTGGGAAATCACCAAAGTATTAGTGGTTGGGGGAGGGTCAGGATAAGGTGGCAGTGCCTTTTGAGTACCCCAAGAAGGTTGGGTCGGGGCCCCAGGGAGCTGGATTTAGCCTCCAGGCCTGAGGTTCTGCGCCCCTGATCTAGACTGTAGCATATTTATGGCTATTTTTATGTATTGTCTCTCTCGCTCATCTCGTGTCTTCTGCTACTGATTTCGCAGACAATGACTTCTGGTTCCCCATGGATTTCCCAACACAAGTTTCCATGCCACGATGTTCACGAGGTCACAGTGCCACCTTTGACCCAGACACCAAGCGCATCTACATCTTTGGGGGTATGAGGGAGGGGAAGCGTTATGGCAGCATTTATATCCTGGACACGGCATCTTGGAAGTGGTTTCATGTGTCTGTGAGTTTCAAGAGAAACAAAGCAATGGGCACCAAAGAAAAGAGGGGGGGGAGGGGGGATTGGTCCAGGAACCTCTGCAGACGTGCCCCAAGAAGACATAAGAACTGATTCTGAGTCAGACAGGGAGAGGGAGGGGGAAGGCCTTGTCGAGGTGCCAAGGTTGCAGGAGCAGGAGGCCAGTGAGAATAATGGTGGCAGAAAGGAGGAAGCTCAGCCATCAGCTAATTATTTGGAGGACAGCCAAGCTGGGCCCTCTGAACCTGTGGGAATGTAGGCTCTTAATGAAGAGGAGGTGGAGGTAGGAATCAGAGACCCAAGGGTTAGGCATCAGATAAAGAGGGAGGAGCAATGCAGGGTCATGAGGCATTCTGAGAGGCTTGCAGCCAGGGAGGTAACCCCATGGAAAGACCCACCATGAGGGTGGGACTTGGTAGGCCCTCCAGGTTGGGAAGGGGAGCCTGTAGAAGCCAGGGGCAATCGCAAAGAACACACTTTCAGATGTCTGAAAGACAGAGAAGTGTCCCTAATAAGGCACGCGCAATGGTGGTTGAAAGAAAACTGAGGGAATAAGTGGGAACCCGCTAGGGACATATGTACTGGGACAAAGGGGGAAGGGTTCTCACCAAAATTGCTCAACTATAGAAGTTTCCCAAATCGAGGGTCTGTTCAGGTTCAGAGCCCATATATGTGAAATCACAGATGACCACTTGAAGAACTACAGTTACAGGTTACCTGTCTTTTCGTAGCAACTCCATTTTATGGTCTTAACTCAGGTGTCAGGAGCACCTTGGCAGCCTCTCTCAGTAGATTCCAATAGCCAACTCAAGACACAGACAAAAGGAATTCTTTTCAAAGCTTTAGTCCTTTTACAACTTACTCTTTCAGATGCTAATCACCAGCGACTATAGCAAGGAACAGCAGAGTGGCCTAAGCTTCAAGTAGGCAGTTGATCCCCGTTTGAAAGAGAGTCACTTGAAGATCCAGAACTTATGGGCTAGGGAGAGATCCTCCCTCTTTCCCTTGGGTCCATAGGAGGCGGCCGGTGCTTGCGTGCCAAATGGGTGCTACGCCTCCTTTCCACGCCCTCCATCGCTCCTCTTTGTGTCTGTGTCGAGCATCTAAGAAGCCCCCCTCCCGCACTCCCTCACTACCAGGGTCACTATCTCAGGAATTCTGGCAGGAGGAATCTCTGCCAGGTGCTGAGCCTGTGAGGGATGAGCTGGCTCCTCTCCCACGGATTGCTGTTCCTCCTCAGAATCTGAACTGCTCTGAGGCTCTCTGGGCTCAGTTTCCACCCTGACATCAGGTGACTACCCAGAGTCTTCGCAATCCTGTATTATGCAAAGCCTCTTAGAAAAGCCTGTCCCTAATGAATATATGGGGATACTGTCTGTAGCCTGAGCCAATGCCTGTTTGCTTGTAGTTTGCATAATAAAAGTAATTGGCTAGAAATAGGACTGGAGAGCTTGACTGCAAAGGAAGTCTGACTGTGTGTGTGTGCGCGCGCGCGTGTATGTGCGTGTGTGCATTTCTTTCTATCCCTGTATCTTGTCCACTTTTTTTTTTTTAATCATGTTTTCAAGTAGTGGAGAAAAGTGGAGTAACACCTCATTTACATCACTGGTGAAGAGGGGAGTCACTGGAGCAGGTCCTATCTGAGTTCTGTCTGGCAGGCATCAGGAGCTGGAGGAATCCTGTTCAGAGATGTCACCAGGAGGAGGGCCCCCAGTGCTGCTAAGTCAGTCTAACGTGCCAAGACTATTGTGACTGGAGATCTCTTCCTCAGGCGAAGGGGAAAGTGCCCACGCTGGCCTACCACAGCGCAACTATCTACCGCAAGGAGCTCTTTGTCTTTGGAGGAGCTTTCCCTAAAATGTCCTCCCTGGAGATGGGAGCCTGCAGTAACGCACTCTTCATTTTCAACCCAGAATATGAGATCTGGTACCAACCCATTGTTGAAGGGGAGAAGCCTCTGCCTAGGCTTGGGTGAGGCACCTTTGCTTTCAGATCTCAGAGGGGTCTAGGGAGGGGAATGTTGGTTTCAGTGCTGTTCTCTTGATCTTTTCCCCACCCAGGGTCAAAGTGGGATACTGGTCTCCCTTGCTCTTTTCTTTCTTTTCTACGCAGCTGGAAGTGAATAAATGAGTGATTTCTTTGGGAACCCTTGTATGGTATCCCCTCATTGGTGCTGAGGGATTCTAAGGAGACAGACAGCCATGTGTGAACTCAGCCTTAAGCTGAGCTGATGCTCCCTCAGAAAGCTCTTGTTCTTTAAATAATCTTATTTACTTTTGTATGTACTCTGATTCCCTCCCTTCTAGAGATGTGGAGGCCTGGAGTTGGTGGCGGGGTGCGGGGAGAGAAAACCAGAAAACTTAAAAGAAACTTCACCTCCCCCATTTTTGGAAAATTGAGGGGGAAATGGGTTTCCCCAGTTTTTTCCCCAGTTTTTTCCAAGCCTTCACATCTCTACTCCCTTCCCCATGGAATTCCTTATTATTGGAACCATGTATCTCTCCCCCCGCCCCCAAATTTGGAGTTTGTTATAGCTCTGCACTGCAAGGATGTCCCAGCTCTGTTCAGGAGAAGAAGGAAAGACTATGGTTTGGGTCCAAATATGTCTAGTACGAGTACTTCTACTCATGCCGGGAGTCTGTGATTTCCTCAGACTCCCTCCTCCATCTGCAGCCCCCTGTGTTGTATCCCCCAGCCCTCAGGATCAGCTATGGGGTGGGATGCTGCTGCAGCAGGGAAGGGCGAAGTGGGAAAGCCCCTTTTCATGAGTGTCACTCATGGGTTTTAGGATCCAAGCTGATATTGATAATGCTGTGCAGTTCTTGATGTAGTTCCTTCCTTACCTTTGCAACAGAAGTTCTGGCTGAAGCCTTTCCTAATTCCTTCCGGTGTGGTAACAGAATCCTCCTGCTCTAGCGAAAGAATGAAAAGATGCGACTGCTTCTGTATTTAAATTAGTAGATGTCGTATTTGTAGCTAGAAGGTTCATCTGTAGCTCACTGGACCAAATTACAGGCTCCTGAATATGTTTAAATGACACTTTGTTAATGTTAAGGGGAAAAATCTGTTCCTTCTGGTGATTTATATCCTTTGCTTTTCACCTAGATAAATCTTGGAGAATCTACTCAGGCAACAGTGCAATACTTTAGGTCACTTGGTGCATTTCTCCGGGTAAAATACTTCATTTTGTGGCTCACAGTCTGTGTCCTGAGGATGATGTCCCCTCATATTAGGATCTTGGGTTTTCAAAGTTATTATTGGAACTGTCAGGTTTCCCAGAATCCTTCAGTGGAGCTCCATAATTTTCTTAAGGCATTGTTAGAGTTGGCCAAATATTTGGCATCTTTCCATCAGAAGTCCTGCTAATATTGATGTGACTTCATTGGGCTACTAATAGAATGTAAGATGTGAACAAGATTTTTAGCTAAGTAGACTGACGCTAATATCTCGTTTTTCTGTACTTATTTGCTGTCTTGTCTCACAGCCATTCAGCTACTCTGTTGAGGAACAAGCTGGTCATATTTGGGGGTCAGAGAACTTCTACATACCTGAATGATACACACATCCTGGATCTGGGTAAGAATGGGACATTGCCTGCCTTCTCAGGCACTGCCTGGATTTAGATGGAGCTGGAATCCACCTTTTGGGCAGGTGTATTCTGATGTGCCTTGTGGGAATAAAGGAGGACCCTGAGGTGGGAGCTGCCTGAAGATAGGAAATTTCACACTAATGTGAAGAAAACTCTGGGTAAAGTAAGTGAGCAGTGACTTTGCTTTGAAACGTTTTGGAGAAGGGAATGAAAATAACCTAACGTTGGCCCTGGTACGATTACAGGGGTACTGTAATACAATAAAATGCTGTGTGTTTAGGTTGTCTGCAAGCCCCTTCCAGAGGGTTACCTGTGCAGTGGAACCAATGAAGAGTTAAGTTGTAGCACCTTAAAGGCTAACATAATTATTGTGGCATAAGTTTCTGTGGACTAGAGTCTTCTTCCTCAGATGCATGAACTGTATGTGTGTAGGGGGGCGCATGCGCATTTCATTGCTGTTTGACCCCACTGTTTACATTTCTTCTTTCTGCACCCATGTGCATATACACCTGCCAATTGAGGTTAACCCTTCAGGCATCTGATGAAATGGACTCAAGTCTGTGAACACTTACGCCATAATACATTTTAGTCCTTTAAGGTGTTAAAAAACCTTTGTGTTTGTGAAAAGTTCCTGGCATCTCAAATATCTCCCATTTATTCTTTCCTCCAGCTCTTATGGAGTACACATCGGTTCCTTTTCTCCCTGGACAACCTTCTGCTCGCAGGTAAGATGCGGTTGTGAGGCTACATGTGCTCTCTTGCATGAACAGTGTAAGTGACCCAGAGCCAATTTCATTTTGGAGAAGCTCTTGGACACTGCATTCCAGTGGTGGGTGTGGCTAAAGGCAAAAGGAAAGGCCCCAAACACCAGCATATTGTAGCTTAAAGCTCTTACTGCTAGTATAACTGAGCGTTAAGAAAGGCATTTCTTAATGAGAATGGGGAAGAGACTGCACAAAAGCTGGGAAACCACCAAACAACTGGTAGATGGGAGAAACATGGTGGGGCCGGAGGAAATGGTGTGGAGACAGGGGACAGGGATGTGTCTATGTGGGGAACCCCAGAGGCCAGATTTGGCACCTGTACTTGAGGTACTGGTGCCCTGCCATAGGGGTCAGTCACCTCTGGTGCTCTCAGTCATGGATGGCCGTGCCTGGGATCTGGCCAAGACAGGCCATGGAGCTTTAAACTGGATGTGCTGTTCTTAGAAAGAGGCTGTTAGTTGCCAAGGAGAAATTCCACCCTTAAGTATTTATTGATTTGCAGCTGTTGATTTACCTACCTGTATCTAAGATCCCTATGGAGGCGATAGAGTATGATGCAAGACTAGATAAAATAGGGTAGGCTGGGGTGGGGGCAGAGGTGAACTTTTATTCTAACACAGGGGTCCAGAACCTCTCTCAGGCCAAAGCTGCATTCCAGTGGTGGGTGGAACTGAACACAAAAGGGGGCCAAAGGCAAAGGTTTGGGGCCAAAGTAGCAGCATATTGTAGTTTATAGCTCTAACTGCTAGTAAGGAAGCCTTAGGAGAGGGATTTCAACCTTTTAGAATTTTGTGTGTGGGGTGGGGGTGGGGGTGGGGTGGAATCTGCACAAAAGCCAGGAAACCAGTGATTGGGGGAAAGAGCGTGGGGCCAGCTGGGGAACCATGGAGGGCCAGGTTGGGACCCCAGGAGAACTGGATTTGGCCCCTGGGCCTGAAGTTCTGCATCCCTGCTCTAAAAAGCATCCCTGTATGTAGCCTGTGAGCCACACAAGACCCACTGAGCCGTTTCCTCCTCTTCACCTGCTTCCACATTTTTCTCTGCTGCTCCATGGGTGCCCTGGTCCTGGCCAAAGCCTTTTCTTATGATGATGTAATGCAGTGGATTCCTGAGAAGTCTGCAGAACTCAGTGGTAGGTGCACAATATCTTTTAAGGGAACAGGGGCCGGGATAAGGGCATTACTGCTGAGCAGAAGATAAGATAATCCCAGAGGGCAGGGCAGGAAGTGGTGCTGGCGCATGAGTGACTCTGGCCCGGTTTGCATGATTGGCAGGCAGTTTACAAGCCACGGTGGCTTGTTAAATACACTGCACATTTTGGTCACATACTAGGGGGATTTGCATGATTAGCCTCAGCAGTGTGGCTTGTCATGTCATGCGATCCCGACTAGGTGGCTTGTTGCTGTAGGTAACTAGCCATCCAGAACCCTACAACAGCCCGTTGGTTACCAAGGCTAATTATGCAAATCCCCCGGGCATATGACCGGCACACGCAGCATAGTTAACAAACCACCATGGCTTGTTAACTGTCTGCTGGTTGTGCAAACCTGGTCACTGTGTTTGACAAGGTTGACATGCTCCCTAGTTCAGCTTGAGTTGACTCTTAAGCTGGCCTCTTCTACTTCTAGCTTCCATGCTGCCATCCCAGTCTCAGATCAGAAAGTGCTGATCAGTGGGGGATGCAATGCCAAAGGAGCCTTTCGTGATGCGTTCACTTTCCATCTGGGTAAGTCCCTGCAGTCCTGTTGCCAGCAGAGCTCCCTCAAGCCGTAGAAGAGGTTTGCCAGCATCCGACACCTTTATTTTATTCCATTTTTGCATTGCAGATACCTTGACTTGGAGCACAGTCAAGAATGGGGACCTTTGCTCCGTGCCCCGGGCTGGCCACACACTACTCAACTTGACTTATACTCACCTGACAGACGTGGATAAGGAGAGCCAGGGCAAGCACAACCTGTGCATGGTGCTGGTCTTTGGGGGCTCAGACCGGGCTGGCAAATTCTACAGCAGTACAAACAAACTCCAGCTGGACCTTCAGGAGATGATAGGGGCTTCTCAGGTCCAGCCTGAGCCACTGGGAGTTTTATACTAGGATCACAGAAGGGGGGAGCAGCGGAAAGACTGGATGTCAAAAGGAAAAAAGGTGAAGGAGTACAAGCATGTCAATGAGAACAGGGATTGTCAAGATAGGACTACTTTCCTGAAGGCTTTGCTGCTTTGATCCCTTGTTGGAGACACAAAGTGGGTTGCCAAGAGGTCAGGCACAGATTGCAGCTGATTTTCACTTTGGTATTTGTTTTGTCATAGTCTTCCTTTTTTCCCTTCTTTTTTGGGCGGTGCCTTCAATATTGCTGCCCTTGAACCCTCTACTGTTGTTCCATCTGTGACATGCCCTAATCATGGGTCTAGGAAGCCATAAGGCTGCGATTGTGGCATATTCTAAAGCCCAATATCCAGTCTTGTAACTCCTCAGTTGAATCCTGAGGACCTGTGTGTTCACTTTGTAGCTTATCTTGTTAGTGGAGGGGAAATGTTGGAAACTCCCTGAGAATGAGTGGCTGAATACTGTAGAAAGTTGACAACTCCAGGGGGTCTCTAGGTTGGGTTTCAGTACTTGTGATAGCTGCAAAATACTTACCTTAGGCTTAGATTCCCCCAGTATGTGTCTTGTACCTTCTTGCTCCAGTTTGCTTACCAGTGTATTGTGTTGCTGTTTCTAACTCCCCATCCCATTGGTTTGTCCAGTGCTGTCCATGTTTTGAGCAACACCTCCCCCCACCTCCTGAAAAAACCCTCGGAACCCAAATTGTGTAATAAAGCATATATGTGCAGGAGTCTTGACTATCAGCATCTGGCTTGGTTGTTCCTAATTTGTTTGTTGAGTGTGAGCCTTGGGTGGTGATAAGAAGAGAAGCAATTGCATTCCCAGCCCCATAGAAATTATGTACTTTTGCATGGCTTATACAGGTCAGGAGATCTATTATTCCTTTTTCAGGTGCAGAATGATGATTAAAGGCAGATTATACACAGCTCTAATTAACACTTTGGAGATGTGTGTGCTTGCCTCCCTCAGGAAAAATGGCAACCCCTTTGAGGTTCAGATTTCTAATTCCTGCCAGTTTATTGCATCAACTCCCTCTGCCATTACCACTTTGCTATACTGGGAGAGTATGAAAAGGGATAGGCAACTCATGGCCTGCAGGCTTAATCTTGCTGGCAGGGGTTTCTTTAGCTCCTAATCTAGTAGCTCTGATCCCATGGATCTCCTCACTATTATGCATCTTAGCAGTTTTCTTCCACACAAAAGACTGTTAGCTTTATTTCTTTGCTGTATGAACAACAATGGTTCTTCATGCACAAGGTGAGACAAAGGCAAATGGGAAGGTGAAATAATCCAGATGCCAGCTTTTTAAGGCATTAGGACCAAGCTTTTGACTTGTGTATTAGGGAAAGTTGGGGTTTTGAATGCCCTCCCTTGCCCACCAATTCTTTCCCAAAAGTGCCACCTCTCATAGTTTTTAACTTCCTTCCATCTGGGGGCCTGCTTGGAAAAAAGTTTAGCTTCAGGTGGATGAGGGGTTTGCACAGCAGAATCTGGCAAAGAAGGGCTAAGTATCTCCTACCCATGACTCCTCACCTGTAAATATCCCCTCTCATTCCGTGTTACCTTGGCAAATGTGAGGCTGGGCCCAGGCATTTGATGAGATAAAGGCTATCTAGATTGGGCCTCAAAATAAAAGAAAAACACATTTTTGTTTGCAGCCTGAGCTGCTGTTGAAAACATTGTAAAGCCCCCTCCACATCAGTAGTTCTGCGATACAGGTGTGTTGGCTGATTCACTGATGGATACTGTAGAGCAACAAGATTGGGAATAGCTCCTGTTGTCCTGGTCCCAGAAAAGAAAATATATGAAACAAGCACAGTATCATTTATGGGACCAACTATCATTAGTGTAGAAGTGTGCAAGCTTTTGACTTGTGCCAGATCCTTCTCAAACACAATCAGTTTTTATTTACAGTGGGTGGGCAGCATGCACCCCTCTCCAGTCTTAACTGCAGCCCCTGCTGCACCCGTTTGCTGTTGCAGTGGCAAAAAAATCTATTTGCTGCTGAATTGTTTGGCTTTAAACAGCCACATTTAGTTTTAAAACAAAACCGATCGTTTTGCTGCTGTCGCCAAAATTTGGTGGTGTATAATGGAGGTTTTAACTCTGGGGTGGGGTGGGGTTTGAAATTGTCCCCCAGAGTCACCAAAACTGCCCACCCCTGATTTACAAGTATATGTGATGCCACTTTTCCATTTTGTTTAAGTTTGGGTGCTTCTAGATTAGGCTTTTATGGCAGTGGGTGGGGGGAGTCCAGACATAGTTGTCTTCCATTTGTAACCCTCCTGTATTCTTCTACCACGTCTTCCATCTCTTTTCTTACCACAGAAAATCCATTAAGGAGGGAAAGACAGAATAGCTGCATGATTTCTTCTGATTGTCAGTGCTATGCGCTGTTCATCCAGAAGCACTCTTTGGATGCAGTGTGGCTACAGGATTACATTTTTGCCAGCAAGCAACATAGTATCAATCCAGCTCTTACACAGAACACTCACAAGCTCTTTCCCTTTTAATCTGCTTCATGGTGGCATTTACAGTTGTCAAACATGATCAAGGGCACAGGCCCAGTTTAACTCTTTCCTGCAGTTCCATGCTATGCTACAGCAGTGTGTCTCCCTCTTGTCTTATCTTTTCAGAAGGTGGCAGGTTTAGATTCCCTCCTAGCAGGTTCTACAGGGGAGTCCCTTTCTGTGTAAACTTTGCTAAATTCCTCTACAGTAAGAAAACGGGGCAGTTTTAGGCTTTTAGTTCTGAAGGTGTATCTGGCTGCCGAGATGGATGACTTGTTTGGAATGCTTCTAACTCCAGGAGAGCTTTGTTGATCTTGCTTATTGTGGGGTATGGAGAAAGATCCACTTTATATCTGTTAAGAGAAGTTAAGAGTTAGACATGAAGCCAGTTATAATTAATGTAGGAGTATGGGAGGGGCTGTAGCTCCAAGGCAGAGCACCTGGTTTGCAGGCAAAAGGTCCCAGGTTCAATCCCCAGCATCACTGGGTAGGGCTAGGAAGGAATCCTTCCAGAAACCCCGGAACGCCATGCTAGTCGCTGTTAGCAATACCACAAGGCCTGTAGCCCTGTTCCAGTGAAGTCAGCTCTTGGTCAAACAATTCAGAACATAAGAAGAGCTGGCTGCTTCAGACCAAAGGCTTATGTAGTCCAGTGTTCTGTTTCCCAGATACCCATGGGAAGGTCATGAGCAGGGCAATAGCCCTCTCCCACTGTTTCCCCTCAGCAACCAGAGTCAGAGGCATGCTGCCTTTTATCCTGGAGATAGAATATAGCCATCATGACTAGTGGCGATAGGTTGTACTAATACACCTCTTAAAATATCACACCATTTTTCAGGCTGCAAAGACACTCCTTTAAAACCAAGCACTCCCAGCTCTCCCATCTTGGCTTGGAGGCTTATTTAGCACAAATGGTATGCTGAACACAGAGGTGATAGAGCAGAGATCCCCAACCTTTTTGGACCCATGGGCACATGTGGGAAGAGGAACTGCTGTGGGCACTATCAAAAAATAGCCCCCACAGAAGATGTGGCCATCAACCCAGCCTCTGGGATTGCACCAGTTGCCCTACTGAGCCAAACAGCTTACCTCTCAGCATTGTACACTTGGGGGACCAAGCACAGGTCAGCCATAGTCACCTACAGGAAAGCAGAGAAAAGTGTCAAGGCAGTGCAAGAGCCGTTCTGTTGAAGACTTGCCATCACATTTCAGCCCATAGAGGATCATATAATGATGATGTTTTACAAAAATTAAATGGTAGTAAAGACCTTTAATATGGATGAAATCTCTTCTTAGGGACTGACAAATCTTTCTAACTCTCTTTCCCCATCTGTCCAACGTCTTACATCACCTATGGAAGGCAAAGCACTCAGCACTTTTAATGTTCTATGTTAATAATACTGATGAAAAAGAGTAGGGGAATATGGCAGACCTATTAATGAAGAAAAAATGCTGTGTACAAAAATACCAGTTTTAAAAACAAAATGCCCCAAAGTGGACTGAAACCCATCACAATTAATTTGTACTCCACATATTGCTAAGAAGGTCAACAAACAGTTGAACGCAGTTTTTGCAGCCCACCTCCTGAACGACAGGTGGATTTAGTTTTATTTATTATCTAAGACATTTATATCCCACCTTTCCGTTTCAAATTGGAATGCCCAAGGCAGCTATTAATTTTAAAACCATCAATCAAAATTAAGCACAAGGACAGGAGAAGCAGTTAAGAACAACCAAGGCTGCCTCAGCTGACCCATGTGGACTGGCAGGATCATGTGGGAGAAGAGGGTCTTTTAAGTCTGCAAACTTACACACTTACCTGGGTGTAAGTTTAATTGAATTCAGTGGGATGTACTGAGGAGACGTCCACAGGACTGTGCTGCATGTTTCCTAGCTGAAGATGGAGTCTAGCTCATTTATGGCAACCTGGTACTTACGATGTATGAGGGTGTATTTTGAGACCTATCTGGACTTTGTTTAATCATTGTTGCTTTCGTATACAACATTTTTGCATTAAATTAATTGCCTCTTGTGAGGGTTGCCCTCATGTTGTCAGCAGCCTGTAAAGCCCTTTTAACAAGTACTTGCACCTTCTCCAGAGCCGTTACAACCTCAAATACATCACTCAGCAGCATTCAGTAACGACCGTCAAATCACCATCTCCAGCAGGTGGTGCAATTGCTTCATTTAACTCTGCTGTACCCTGATAAGAGGATAAATTAATGGTAACCCTGGTTCTAGATTCCAAAAATGGCTGGGAAGTTGGGGTACAGGGAGGCAGAGAAGGGAAGAAAGAATCTGGAGGTAGTTATTTAAGTACCATTACTAGTCATTCTGTTATTTTACAACTGAGTGACACTGAATCGTAAAACTTGATCAAATAAAACTGCTCAGAACTACAGGCACAAATCCTTTGGTTGTAGATATTTCAGCTTGTATACCAACAGGAATGACGAAGATCAGTTGGAGGGAATAAGTCCGCCATCAGTTTACCATCTGAGTATATAAATCCTTTTTGGTTGCAAATATGGATAGCTGCACACTGGGTCTCTGCACTGACAAGAGATTCCTTGCCTTCCTGGAGCTGTGAAATCTGCGAATCTCCTTGTGCGCATTCTGGTTACCCAAACCTTATTCATTCTGGTTCTCTTGGTGATCAGAAGCCTTAGCTTGCCTTACCTCATTCCCTACGCAGTAGCAGCCAGCTGTTTCCCGCAGGATCTGCTCCAGAGCTGCAGGAAAAGGAAGGGGTACCATTGTCGGAAATCAGGAACTTTCTTTCAGTGTAGGGCTTTCATGGACAGATAGGGCAGCTATCTTCCATACTATGCCTTAAAGCTGGGGGAGAGGGAAGTATTTGTGGGAGAACCTGCACCCCTTTGGAATCATCGCTGCAAACAACAGTTTTTCAGAGACGTTCTATAGAGATTATGGGTTGTATCCAGTGTTAGTCCTACTTAGAGTAAACCCACTGAAGTACTTCCTTTGGCCTGTTTTGCATCTCCTGCTATTCAGCTTCATTGGATGACCCCAAGTTCTAGTATTACGAGAGAAAAGGACAAGGCAGTGTCAGATGTTTGATGGCCAACAGAATTCCCAATTCCATGTTTGCCTCCAGTGTGTAAAGTGGGTGAAAAGGGTGTGCTTAACCCTTCCTCCACCTGCAGCATTTCCTTCAGCCAAACATGAAAATGTGGCAGGAGTGAATGGTTGCAGAGGAAAAGCAGTGGCAGAGGAAAGGGTTAAGTACTCCTCCCCCACAGCTTCTCCCTGTGAAGAAAAAACAGCCCCTTCCCCCAGCTTTGTACATCACATGCAAATATGGAATAACAAATCCTGCGTTTGCTGCTAAACATCTGACCTTAAGAGCAGCTGCATGTTCAAGCGTGTTTCAGATTCATTCCAAACTGTGGCCTGGATCACACACATGCAATAGAATGAAGACTCCTGACACGGTGGAGTGGATTGTGCCACTTCAGAATGCAGATGGGAGGGGTATCATATTTCTTTAACGTTCTCCTATTTAAAAGCCTTGGTGCAAGTAGAATGCTACCACAGTATGGAGCAGGCTGGACTGTACATTTTCTACTTCCTTTACTCTTTTTTTTTAACTCGCAGGGAGCCGTCTTCATGGGGGCATTCCAAAGTGACACAACCCCATCTGCAATCCAAAATGGTATAATTAACTCTACAGCCTCCCTATTCTACCAACTCAGTCTGCTTACATGTGTAGACCAGGCCTCAATACTTCCTGAAGATCAGTGTCCGTTGGCTGTTTGTCTCAGGGAAGGGCCTATGAGGAATCCCTGTATTTCTTTTCTCCACAAGGTTCTTGAGGGGTCCCATTCAGCTTAACTCTTCCACCGATAGTTGCCAGTGCAATACAAAGATGAGGGGACAGACCTTTCCCAAAAATCTCCTGCCCTGTTAGCAGATGACTTACATCTGGCTAAAAATGTCACCCTGGGACTCACCTTTGAAGCCACGAGAAATATAGTGCTGAGCCCACTCGAGCTTCTTTTCTCCCACTTGCTGCAGGACGATCAGGTTCTGAGAAATGGAGGAATAGTCTGCAGGTTAGATTGTCTCTCAGTGTGAAACTTAACTATGGCTACATATAAGAGGCAGTCCAGGAAAACTGCAGAAAAACGAGTTTGGGAGAATGAAAGGCACACAAAGGTGGTTAACAAAGGAGCAATTATTTAGTCCATGCTATATAGCATGAGTGGGGAAGCTGTGGTCCTCCAGAAGTTGTTGGACTCCAGTCCCCATCAGCCTTAGCCAGCCTGGCCAATAGTTGGAGATTATGGGACCTGTAGTCCATGGCGGTTCCCCATTCCTACAATATAGAACCTGAATATGCCATGCCTTAAAGGTGGGAGAGAGACCCTGCTCTCCCCTTGGAGTCATCCTTGCAGACAACACTTTTTCCAGAGCCGTGCTGTAGAGACAACAGGTTGTACCTGATGTTAGGCCTATGTAGAGTAGATCCACTGAAACGCATGGGACTGAAGTTAGTAATGACTAACTTAAGTCCCATTCATTTCAATCCATCCCAACAAGCCCTGGGGTGTAGTGCTGATTTCTTAGGTCCCTTTTGACAACTCATTTTTTAAACAGAAGGCATATTTGGAAATGAGTGAGGGCTGAAGCAACAGCAAAGATGTGGAGCAACAGGCTCTTCGACCCTAGCCTATTTTTCAACAGTTTCACTTCTAACATGCTATTTTGTGCATAGCATAACCTTGTGATTAGCAGTCACGAGGAGGTGCTTCCAGATGGGGCTTTTATCATGCTATCACCCTGCCTTATCCATGCAACTTTACAGGGGGTCCAGAGACGTCATCTTCCACTCATTACCCTCTTCTGTTTCCCGCTATATTTTCCCATCTTTTTATTACCGCAAAACAAAACAAAAATCAAGGGAAAAAAAGGATGGAATAGCTGCACAATGCCTTCTGACTGGTAGTGCCAGGAGTCCTCCGTCTGGAAGCACCCTAGGTTACCCGTGGCCAATAATAATTGCCCCTTGGCAGCTGGGCAAATCCACTGCACCAAGACTGCAGGAGAAAGAGTGAGTTTTGTCTAGGGTAGGTCAACAAAATCTCTCTGTAAACCAAGTTCCTAGTTTCACAGTTTCTCCAAGGCCCTGACTTCCTCCTTTCCCAAAGCTTTGGACCTCTGGAACCAGGGGTACTGAGCGGCAGCACAAACACAGTATGGAGAGAACAGGGATTATTGGCAACCTTATGTGCTCTGTGCAAGAACTGTTTTCATCTTCCTGGAGTTATTTGCAGTCACTGGGCAGTATCCTACCATGCCCCCATACTAGCGGAACGGACAACGAGCAGTTCCTGAAACAACTAGAAACAATGGAAACGCTTGTTTCCGGAATGGGGCAGGTCAGCAGAAATCACAGAAGGGACCTCTGCTGACCTGTTCTGGAAATGAGTGTTTCCATCCGTTTCTGGGGTTATTTCAGAAAGTGCTAGTTCTTGGTGTGCTAGCAGTCCGTTCTGCTGGTGCAACACAACTAGCAGAGATGCAGCAGCAGCATAGGATACTGTGTTGAGGATGGGGGAACAGTCTGCACAATAGGTTAATTACCTGCAAGGGTTGAATTCCAGAAGTAATGTGATCCGAGATCATCCGGACTTGGGCCCTCCTCTTTGGATCTTGAGGCAGGATCCTAGGGGTTGGTCGTGTCTCCTCCAGATATTCTATTATGGCCAGCTGCAAAAAGCAGAGACATTTTGTCTAGAATGATTCTGGGAAGTTGATAAAAGGGGGAAGGCAGTTCCCTGATGCAGGTCAAGGAAACCAGTTCTGGCTGGCTTAAGCTAATCCTGAGCAAATGTTTTCAGTGGGGGCAGTGTATACTGTGTAAACAGTGAATCCCATGCCTGAGAATCAGCCATGTGGCACGCCTTGGTGGGATCTTACATAGCAAGCCATGCTTTTTAAGTCAGAGGAGATGCAGTGAATCCCACCTCAACGAAGTCTCCTCTGAAGGACTGTTACCTGTTCCTACTCCACCCATAATGGCTTTCCTGCCAACAAATCCCAAGCACTGGCTACTCAATTTAGAGTTCAAAGTCTGGGCAGCAGAACCAAGTAAATAATTAATAGAAATTGCTTACCGACTGCGAGAGGGTGATGCCGTCAATTTTGAGGGCTGGGACTTGCTGCATTGGATTCACAGTCTGGAACTCAGAAGACAGCTGTGGAGACAAGAGTGCGCCTAAGGCACTTGGGTACTTGTACTGGAGCTGCAGAAGAGCAAGGCTTTCCCCATGAAGGAAAGGCCTTCCAAGCTCATGTCTCAAGCGAATATGGGCCGATACTTTTGTTACCCCATTCACATAGCTGGATGTCTCCCCTACACCATCATGGTCACAAATAGCACTGCAGCCAACGCACTCTCTTCTGAGTTTCACTAATAAGAATGTTCTGTCTTCTCTATGTGGCCCGCCAGAGACCCCTAGAACATAGTTCCTCTTCCAATGCACAGCTCACAGACAGACACCACATGCTTTCATTTTTGATCAATGTATAGTAGTAACTCAGTAGTTCCTTTTGCTCATGGGATGCCCCTCCCTCCCTCCCTCCACCCCTCCCTCCCTCCCACACACACACCAGCAGTCTCCAATCTTCCTGGATTGGTGGGCTACTATTTGGTTTGGCATTTGAGGCTCAGACGCCACCTTGGTCTTGTACTCAGGTTCTTAGACAGGTTATTTGTCTTTTAGGGCATAATCCTATGCATGTTTTGATAGAAAAAAGTCCCACAACTCCCAGCATTCCCCAGCCAGCACAGGACTTGTAGGACTTTTTTCTGTCTAAGCATGCATAGGATTGAGCCTCTAGCCTCACCAGTTGGCCATCTGGGGGTGGAGGGATACAGATCAAATAAAAAAGAAAAATGCAGGCTTGCTCTGCGTGGTCCTCAGCATGCTTCAAGGTACTAGTCAGAGAAGGTCCTCTCACTGTCACCACCGACAGTGCACAAAGACTGGGACAGCACTGATTTTGCCTCCTGGTGCAATGAAGACACACAATGACAGGTGTCGGAGGGGGGACCTGTACCCCCCAAACTGATGCTAACGACTGCAAAGCAGACCTGTCTTGCGCGGCTTGCTTTGCACTCATTAATCACATACATAGAGCTCTGCTAGGTCAGACCAAAGGCACATCTACTCCAACATCCCGTTTCCCACTGTTGTCATGCAGATAGATGCCTACGATAAGAAGCCCATAAACAGGACATGATGGTACTAGCCCTCTCCGGCTGTTACATGTCAGTAACTGGTATTCAGAGGCACACGAGGGGAAATGCTACCAGTCTGTTTTCATATTCTTTTAAGACTCGAAGGACTTAAAGGAGTCAGACAGTTAGCCTTTAAGAGACAAAGACCTGTTGTTTCAAAAGCCATCAGCTTTACAGATAGAACATAAGAAGAGCCATGCTGGATCAGACCAAGGGTCCATCTCGTCCAGCATTCTGTTCACACAGTGGCCAACCAGCTGCCCATGGGAAACCCTCAAGCAAGACGTGAGTCCAACAGCACCCTCCCACCCATGTTCCCCAGCAACTGGTGTACATAGGCATACTGCCTCTAATACTGAAGGTGGCATATAGCCATCACGACTGGTAGCCATTGATAGCCTTCTCCAGGAATTTGTCTATCTCCCTTTTAAAGCCATCCAAATTGGTGGCCGTCACTACATTTTGTGGTAGTGAATTCCACAGCTCACTATGTGCTGTGTGAAGAAGTCCTGCCTTTTATCTGTCCCAAATCTCCCACCAATCAGCTTCATGGGATGACCCCAGGTTCCAGTATTATGAGAGAGGGAGAAAAATGTCTCCCTATTCACTTCCTCCACACCATGCATAATTTTGTACACCTCTGTTAGATCCCACGCCCCATGAAGCTGTCTGAGGGAAGAGATGTGAAATTCCTTGCAATGTCTTCTGATCCTAGCAATCCTAGGCTTCACATGGGTCCCATCTTTCCTGCTGTACAAAACTGAATGCAGTTTGGTACCTTACCTGCTGCCCTCCATCTTTCACAAGATTCACTGGTGCTTGATCATAGGAAATTCCCTTCAGAGCGAGCGCTGCCAAGAGGAAGGTGACACAGTTACCTACTCCCATATTTACTTATTTATATATTTTTAGAAACTACCCTTCTGCAGCAGTATAGAACAGCACAGCAAAACAATAAAAATCTGTACGATAACTTCACAAGATTGTTATGGGTTTAAGAAGTATTCAAAAGCAAACAATAATGAAAACCAAGACTTCATTTCTGAGGGAAACGGGCTCACTGATACTAAAAGCAACTGCAGTAGTTTCTGCACAGTACAGCTAATTTACCTTACGCATCGAGGGCCAAACTAGATTTGAAGGAGAGGAAGACACCAGTGGTGTAATGGTAAATTTTGCACTGCAAGCACTCATCATGACAGTACCATAGTCACACCCCCAAGGAAAGTCCAAAATTTCAGGCACTTCTGTTGATCCATATCAACAATTTTCATCTCCTAGGAGCAGGTCTTTCATAAAGCTAATAGGCCTTAACTGCACATTCAAGATCAGGCCACCCCAAAATACTTTACATCAAAACAAGGAACAATATATTGTTGCTGGGAAAATGCATTTCTCCCTCAGCTACTGTGGCGATTACAGCTAAGCTCAGAGGGAACCGGGAATTCTGAGGGGGGGTGGGGTGGCAGATGACATCAGAGTCCCTGCTAATGAAAAAGTGCCGGCAGTGCATCCCTGTGAGCTCTGGCTCCATGACACCACCGGAAGACACATTTCTTGTTAATGTGTCTGCCCTGTTTATGTACATAGCAGGGAGTGGGAGAGGTGGTGGAGTATCTAACCTTCCAACCAAAGGTAAGCGTGGGTGAAGGGAGCTGGCTCCTCCCCACCATGCCTCCTCACACTTCCTGCAGGCACTTTTCTCCCAGCCTTGCTCCCATCCTGGATGTGATCCAAGGCCTGGGGAGAAATGTGTCTTCACTAACAAAGCATGGGGGTCAGGGCGGTTCCACAGGGGTCTTGGGAAGGTGCCCCCCTGGAAATCTGTGAGCCCCTGACAACTATTTTGTGGAATGCCCTCCTCTTGGAGGCCCGATTGGTGCAGACATTGTTTCTCATTTTGGCGCCAAATAAAAACATGGCTTTTTACCTAAGCCTTTGAGGGCTAAATGAATTCCATAAAGTAGCACACTGTTTAAACCTATTTTATTGTTTTAGATTTTAATTCATAGAATCATAGAATGGTAGGGTTGGAAGGGGCCTATAAGACCATCAAATCCACCCCCCTGCTCAATGCAGGAATCCAAGTCAGAGCATCCCTGACAGATGGCTGTCCAGACTCGTCTTGAATGCCTCTAGTGTGGGAGAGCCCACCACCTCCCTAGGTAATTGGTTCCATTGTCCTATTGCTCTCACAGTCAGGACGTTTTTCCTGATGTTCAGCTGAAATCTGGCTTCCTGGAACTTGAGCCCATTATTCCGTGTCCTGCATTCTGGGATGATCGGGAAGAGATCCTGGCCTTCCTCTCTGTGACAAGCTTTCAAGTACTTGAAGAGCGCGATCATATCTCCCCTCAGTCTTCTCAAGGCTAAACATGCCCAGTTCTTTCAGTCTCTCTTCATAGGGCTTTGTTTCCAGTCCACTGATCATCTTTCTTGCCCTCCTCTGAACCCTCTCCAGTTTGTTTGCATCCTTCTTAAAGTGTGGTTCCCAGAACTGGACACAGTACTCCAGATGAGGCCTAACCAGTACTGAGTAGAGGGGAACTAGTACTTCCTGGGATTTGGAAGCTATACTTCTATTAATGCAGCCCAAAAGAGCATTTGCCTTTTTTGCAGCCACATCACATTGTTGGCTCATATTCAGCTTGTGATCTACAACAATTCCAAGATCCTTCTCGCTTGTAGTATTGTTGAGCCATGTATCCCCCATCTTGTAACTGTGCATTTGGTTTCTTTTCCCTAGGTGCAGAACTTGGCATTTATCCCTATTAAGTTTCATTCTGTTGTTTTCTGCCCAGTGCTCCAGTCTATCAAGATCACTTTGAATTTTGTTCTGTCTTCCAAGGTATTAGCTACCCCGCTCAATTTTGTGTCATCTGCACATTTGATCAGCATTCCCTGCACCTCCTCCTCCAAGTCATTAATCAAAATGTTGAACAGCACTGGGCCCAGGACTGAGCCCTGTGGTACCCTGCTTGCTTGTCTCCCCAGTTGATAAGTACTCTTTGAGTCTGATTCTGTAGCCAACTGTGGATCCACCGGATCATTGTTTCATCTAGCCCACTTTGAGCTAGTTTGCTCATCAGGATATCATGGGGCACTTTGTCGAAAGCTTTGCTGAAGTCGAGGTATATTGTCCACAGCATTCCCACAGTCCACAAGGGAGGTTACTTGATCAAAAAATGAGATCAGATTCGTCTGGCAGGATTTGTTCTTGACAAATCCATGTTGGCTTCGAGTAATCACTGCATTGTTTTCAAGGTGCTTCCAGACAGATTGCTTTATAATCTGCTCCAGAATTTTCCCAGAGATTGATGTCAGACTGACTGCTCTGTAGTTCCCAGGTTCCACCTTTTTACCCTTTTTGAAGATACGGACAACATTAGCCCTCCCGCAGGCATCTGGCACTTCACCCATCCTCCATGATTGCTCAAAGATAATAGTGGTTCTGAGAGTTCTTCTGCCAGTTCCTTTATTACTCTAGGATGCAGTTCATCTGGCCCTGAAGATTTGAACTCATTCAAGGTAATTAGGTGTTCCTTGACCATATGTCTATCAATATCAAGCTGCAATCCTGCCCCTTCAACCTGTACTTCGCCTTTGCCAGGGGGCTCATAGACCCTCTTCTGGGAAAGGACTGAGCCAATGTAGGAATTGAGCACCTCTGCCTTTTCTTTGTCATCTGTTATCATTTTGCCATCCTTATTTAATAGCTGAACCACCATTTATTTCCCCTGTCTTTTACTATATATGTATTTGAAGAAAGCCTTTTTGTTGCTTTTAGCATCCCTCGCTAACCTCAGCATGTAATTTTTATTAGCTTGTCCATGGTTTAATATGTTCTAGCTGTTTAAATTATTTATTGTTTTATACTGTTAATGATGTAGGGTGGGATAGAAATGTTTTAATTAAATTTTAATTAAATTAAATTTTGTATTTTCCACACTGCCTGATGTAATGTTGCTCCAGGGAATTGTGGGAAATATAAAATGATGGATGGTTCCCAAACACCGCTGCCTGCTGTGGGGTGGCGGACTAACATCACTTGGGATCCTTGGGCCCTGGCTCCTGGCCAAGGGTGCCAGGTGCTGACACCGGCTCTGCATGGAAGCAGGCAGGATCCAGCTCCCCTTATCCCACATGCACCTTTTTTGGGAGGTAAAAATTAGACATCTCCCTCATTTTATATGTGAATGGGGTAGGCAAGGGAAGAAACGAACATGGCTGCTCCCATCACATCTAGGGCTTCTTCACATGGAGTTTTTATTCTGCTATTGAGATGGCTCTGTCTCTTGGATTTTGCGGGCTCTTTAGATGACGCCATTACCCTCCAGGACATCTCCCGCCATGTCCCCCAGCCTATCCCATGTTTTCCCCAAATGCAAAAAATGTATTTTTTCCAGCCCATGGAACAGGGGCGGCATGACCTCCCCATGAACTTCTCCAATAGCGGAAGAAACTGGCTGTGGGCATTTTTTTTTCAGTTGTTGGGGGTGCGCTAAGGATGACGAAGGCATTGAGAAGGGGTTGCGGGGCGTGTCGCACTTGGAAGGTCCTGAGCAGGGTTGCATGGAAGGAGACCAGGCAGATTTGACAGGCACGAGGGCTTGTGCTCTCTCCCATCCTTGCAAGGAAGGGAGGGCATATGCTTTGAGGGCAACTCCTACCTCTGCTCAAGTCTTGCTGAGGAAGGAAAGATCTACGCCCAACCCTCCCCCCAGTGGCGATTTCCCCCTTTGCTTCAAGGCGACCCCCCTGCCAAACTGCCCAAATCCTGGCCGCAGTGCAGCACACTGCCTGCTCAGCAACAGTGGCACCAGATGGCGCCAAAGAAGTGTATTACTCTCAAACCATGTGTCTGCCATGTAAATGCTTGAGCACATTTCTCGATTGGAGGGAGAAGAGGGAAAAATGCCTCCCTGCAACAAAGGGAGACAGATCTGATCCTCCATCCCACCAAGCTCAGAATCAATGTCCTCTGTTGATTCCGAGCACCCCATTAAGTTCAATGGGGTTTACTCCCAAGTAAGTGTGCTGAGGGTTGCAGACTTACCATGTGTCAGTCCCCATCCACCAGTAACATGCAAGGGGAGGGAAAGGGGCAGGAACCAGGGAGGAATTATCACTACACCCTGAGCGGCATCACCACCCCTCTGAGAAGGAATGAAAAATAATGTGACGGGGACAGCCATCTAAAGAGAACGACCCAGGCTTGCAATGATACCGGAAGGGGAAAGAACCGGCATTGATGAGGAATTCTCCGCCTGTGCGATGTAGCCCCTAATTTGCTCTTGAAGGTCATTGTCTATTTCAGCCTTCCCCAATTTGATGTCCTCCAGATGTGTTGGACTGCAACTCCCAGTATTCCCAGCCAGCATGGCCTTTGATCGTATTGGTTGGGAATGATGGGAGTTGCAGTCCAACACATCTGGAGGGCACCAGGTTGAGGAAGACTGAAATAGACCATGGCTTTCAGGAGCAAACTAGATATGATGGGAGCAGTTTGTGCACGTTTGTTTCTTTCACTTGGGGAAAGTTGGTCTGTTTGCAACCTGCAATTAGCACAGTAAATGATGGCCCAACTCTTACCAAGGTAGCTTGCAAAGAGCTCATGATATCCACGTTCCAGAGACTGTACTGGCCTTTTCTGTATTCAAGGTGCACAATTCAAGGTGCTGCATATGAACTACGACGTTCTGAACAGACTAGACTTCACCTGTGAGTCCTATCATGGAGCACTCTAGGACTATACCATAGTCCATCTATGTGCCAAGCCTGTGTGAGGCACATCTGTTGAGAGATTCTCAATAGTTGCTCAGTGATGATAGAAGCGTATTAGAGCATGTGGTGGCCTCCCAACTCCAGGGGTTCCTGAATGAAATGGATTATCTTGATCCATTTCAATCTGGTTTCAGGCCTGGGTATGGGACGGAGACAGCTTTGGTCACCTTGGTGGATGACCTATGCCAGGAACTGGACAGAGGGAATGTGTCCCTGTTAGTTCTGCTGGACCTCTCAGCGGCGTTCGATACCATCAACCATGGTATTCTTCTGGGATGCCTCACTGGGATGGGACTTGGAGGTACAGTTTTACAGTGGCTCCATTCCTTCCTAGGGGGGCGAACTCAGAAGGTGGTGTTGGGGGATGCCTGTTCGACTCCATGGCCATTAGCTTGTGGGGTCCCTCAGGGTTCTGTTCTGTCCCCCATAGAATCATAGAATAGTAGGGTTGAAAGGGGCCTACAAGACCATCGAGTCCAACCCCCTGCTCAATGCAGGAATCCAAGTCAGAGCATCCTCGACAGATGGCTGTCCAGCCTCCTCTTGAATGCCTCCAGTATGGGAGAGCCCACCACCTCCCTAGGTAATTGGTTCCATTGTTGTATTGCTCTAACAGTCAGGAAGTTTTTCCATGCTATTTAATGTCTACATGAAACCGCTGGGAGAGGTTGTCTGGAGTTTTGGAGTTCGGTGCCACCAATATGCTGATGACACCCAGCTCTACTACTCCTTTCCACCAGATTTGAAGGAAGCTCTTTCTGTCCTTAACCAGTGTTTGGCATCAGTAATGGACTGGATGAGGGAGAACAAACTGAAACTTAATCCAGACAAGACAGAGCTGCTCCCGGTCAGTCGAAAGGCAGATCAGGGAATAGGGATTCAGCCTGTGATGGATGGGGTTGCACTCCCCCTGAAGACTCAGATTTGCAGCTTGGGGGTGCTCCTGGATTCAGCCCTAAGCCTACATGCTCAGGTTTCAGTGGTGGCCAGGAGTGCTTTTGCACAGTTAAAACTAGTGCGCCAACTGCACCCTTTCCTGGAGATGTCTGAACTGGCCACAGTGACACATGCCTTAGTTACATCCCGTTTGGATTACTGCAACGTGCTCTACATGGGGCTGCCTCAGAAGAGTGTTTGGAAACTGCAGTTGGTCCAAAGAGCTGCTGCCAGACTGTTGACTGGGGCTGGCTACAGGGAGCATACAACTCCCTTGTTAAAACAGCTTCACTGGCTTCCAATCTGTTTCTGGGCACAATTCAAAGTGCTGGCTATGACCTATAAAGCCCTATACGGCTCTGGTCCAGGTTATCTGAAAGACCATATCCTCCCTTATGAACCTGCCCGTGTCCTGAGACCTTCTGTGGAGGCCCTTCTCTCAGTCCCACCACTGTCACAGGCACGTTTGGTGGGAACCTGGGAGAGGGCCTTCTCAGTGGCTGCCCCATGGCTGTGGAACACCCTTCCCAGCGAGGCTAGGATGGCTCCCTCCTTGATGTGTTTCCAGAGGCAGGCTAAAACATTCTTGTTCCAGCAGACCTTTGGGACATAGTTGGAACCTGGGGGTAAGCTGCTAAAATGTTGTTTTAAAATAGGTCTCTGGATAGGGGTGAATGCTCCTTCCTTGTTCTCCTCGATCTCTCAGCGGCTTTTGATACCACTGACCACGGTATCCTCCTGGACCGCCTGGAGGGGTTGGGCATTGGAGACACCGTATTGCAGTGGTTCTGGTCCTTCCTCTCCGGCAGGTACCAGAGGGTAGCACTGGGAGAGGAGGTTTCGGACCCGTGGCCACTCACTTGTGGGGTGCCACAGGGTTCCATCCTCTCCCCGATGCTATTTAACATCTATGTGAAGCCGCTGGGGGCTATCATCAGGAGGTTTGGGGTGCGGTGTCATCAGTATGCGGATGACACGCAGCTCTACCTCTCGTTCAAATCTTCACCAAAGTTGGCCATAGAATCCCTGTCCAAATGTCTGGAGACGGTGAGTGGCTGGATGGGGAGGAATAAGCTGAAGCTGACCCTGACAAGACCAAGGTACTTTTGGTGGGAGACAAGAGGAGGCTGGGAGATGTTGACCTGGTGTTGAATGGGATACGGCTACCCAGGTCCGCAGCCTGGGGGTCATTTTGGACTCCCAGCTGTCCATGGAGGCTCAGGTGTCAGCTGTGATCCGGACAGCACTGTATCAACTCCATCTGATATGGCAGCTGCGCCCCTTCCTTCCCGACCAGCTGCTCCCATCAGTAGTACATGCCCTGGTCTCCTCTCGTTTAGGCTACTGTAATGCGCTCTATGTGGGGTTACCCTTGAAGACGGTTTGGAAGCTGCAGCTGGTACAGAACGCTGCGGCTCGCCTGATTAAAGGCAGCCGCCGGCAAGATCACATCACTCCAGTGCTGAAGGAGTTGCACTAGTTACCAGTTGTTTTCCAGGCCAAATTCAAGGTGTTGGTTTTGACCTTTAAAACCCTTAAGGTTCCGGCCCAGCCTATCATAAGGAGCGCCTCCAGCAACACCAGACAGGCCGCTTAACAAGATCAGCCTCGGATGGCCTTCTCTCTGTCCCATCAGCCAGGACAGCTAGTCTGGTGGGGATGAGGGAGAGGGCCTTTTCTGTGATGGCCCCCACTCTGTGGAACTCCCTCCCTAAGGAACTCCGTCATGCCCCCTCTTTAATGAGCTTCCGCCGTGCATTAAAAACGTGGTTGTTCAGGTAGGCATTTGGGGTGGGTTAGGGTATTTTAGAAAATGTTTTTATTGTAGAATTTTATTGTTTTAAACTGTTTTATTATATGTTGTACATTGCCCAGAGTGGCTGGGTGACCAGCCAGATGGGTGATTAATAAATTTAATAAATAAATAAACAAACAAATAAACAAATTAAAATGCTATTTTAATGTTTTAATATAATTTTAATTGTATTGTTGTTTAATTATATTTTAACTTTTGTATATTTTCATATGTTTTAATTGTATATGTTTTAATGTTTGTAAGCAGCCTTGGGTCCCAGTACTGGGGAAAAGGTAGGGTATAAATATAATAATAATAATAATAATAATAGTAGTAGTAGAATTCCTTTTCACTGGACATAGAGGTTCATCACACGAGGCTGAAATCCTGCATCCTTACTGGGGCTTTCTGCTTCTGGATTCTTTGCCGGATTATGACTGGGTCATTTACAAGGGCGGACATGTGGTTTGAATAGAGGAAAGTCCATCCTCAGCAAGTTCTATGTTTCATTTTACAGCGCTAGATGGCACTGTGATAATAACGCTTTGCCATCATTACACACAGCCAATAGAATGGATTAACGTCCCTTGTTGCTTTATCTCCCATTTTTTTGAAAGCAGGATAAAGGGGGGAAAGCTTGGGAGACATCCTGGAGGTTGATGATGTCATGTAAAGGACCCACAAACTTCTGTGAGTGGCCAATCACAAGCGTGCAATAAATCGCTCATGTAGTAATACTCACAGTCTAAAGGTGCAATCCTACCTTGAAGCATACTGAAGATCCACGCAGAGCCGGCCTGCTTCTATCCTTTTTATTCAATCTGTATCTCTCCATTCCCAGAAGAGCATCTGGTGAGGGTAAAGGCTCAATCCTATGCATGGTTAGACTGGGGAATCTCCCTGGCTGGGGAATGCTGGGAGTTGCAGGACTATTTTCTGTCTAAACAGGCATAAGATTTGTGCCCTAAAAGACAAATAACCTGTCCAAGAACCTGAATACAAGTTCTTCTCAATATTCCATTTGGCTGTGTGATCTAAACCCCTCTACTAGGCTAGGTGTTAATCTTTACTAGATTCTATTAGGTTACTGCTTCATCTGACAGAAGTCTTAAAACCAACGTTTCCCAGGATTCCTTTCATCCCAGTGTGAATGTAAAGAATGCAGCAACTGCAAACATTTGGATTGTGCAAATTTTTAATTTTAGAAAACATGTCTCTAATTAATCTGGGAGCTGGGATAAAAAGAGGATAAGCCAAAGAGAAAACCAACCACACAAAAACCATTAAGACTACCAAAACTTTTGAGAGCCTCTGTAACAAAATAGGAATGTGGTATGTATCACAAACATTTGGGAACATAGTTCTGCAAAGGTATTAACTTGCACCTTGAGTGTAAATAATCAGGTATGATGGTTACACATGGTGGATATATGGGCTGTAGCTAACTGCAGCCTTCCAGTGCTTGTACTCAAGAGTGAAATTGTCATACTGGCACATGACAATCTGCACACAGGTTGCATGACATTTCCATGTTTTAATGTATAAATTGGTCCTAGCTGTCCTCTAAACCCAGCAGCTTTCTACCTCCCACCCCAAACTAACTCTGATATTTGTTCCCATTCCCCAAAGTAAAGAAGAGGCACCTCAAGCTGCAATCCTACGTGCACAGTTACCTGGGAGTAAGCCCCACTGAATTTAGCAAAATTTACTTCTGAGAAGACATGCATAGGATTGCACTGCCAATCCCCAGAAATGGCTGATCTTTTCAGTTATACGTTTTCCTACTCTGCGATTTAATCGATCACTAATTAACTGCGTTTGGGTGAATACATGCGAAAATAATGCTACCATTTCAGAGTCTTTCACACAGAAAGACTCTGAAATGGCAGCATCCTATGGAATAGGATTCAATGACTTTCCTTACCAATTCGAACTCTCCAGGAGCAGGAACTTCTGAAATAGGTATAAAGAACCGGCTGTAGGGGGAGAGAGAAAAAAACGAGGGGGAAATACAGTTGCAATTGTTGCAGACTCAGTAACATCAAATTACAAATACTATATACAACGAAAGCAACATGCTGCTGCTTCTTTTTTTTAAGGTAAAGGCAGCATTCCAACTTTTCATTCTATTCTACTTAAAATGGAATTGACTCGCTTGACAAAGGGCACAATTTAGGCAGGACCGGTTTCAGACATGTCGATGAGTTATTTTGAAACACTGGCATTTTCCACCATTGCCACCGCTTCAGCCAAATCCCACACAGATATCAGTGGGAAGTTCTCTTTTGAAACTTTCAGCGAAGGCCAGAAAGACCATGTTCTAAGACTTGCAGCTACTGCTCCAAAGGAGTACAGCGTGGAAATATGTGGTAAAAGACACCCAATATTACGAAAGCAGCTCCTTACGAAAGGCAATGTTACGAAAGCAGCTCCTTACGAAAAGGCAATTGCCTTTTTTCCTTACGAAAGGCAATGTTAAGAAAACAGCTCCTCAGCTATCAAAACCCCACTATCCTCTCACCTTTTTGGTAGTCTCCATGCTGTCTGTGCATGCAGTATCCTCAGAATGAAAGCTATTTCAGAGTGCATTGGACTTGGTGTGGGGAAGAAGAGGGAGGAACCTCCCTTGCAGCCAATCAAAGAAGCTTCATAATCCCACCCTTTAGTTTTCAGAGCAAGAGAATGACCAGGATCTCATTCCTCAGCATTTTCAAGCTCAGATGGGGGGAGGAGGGAGAGAGAGATTACAGTCATTGCACAAAATGATTATGCATTAAATAAATGCAAATTATGAATATGGTGAATTGGACCCAGGTACTGCCTTCTGTGGACACAGAAGGCGCCTCCACCGGACACAGAAGGTGCCTCCACCAGATTTCCACAGTCAACACCCCCCTCCACCTCATTCAGCAAAATCCACCACCGTCCTGCCCACTCTGTAGCATTTTCAGGGGACTGCTATGGGGAGGAGGGGCAGGGAGGTCTGCTTCCACCAGCCCAGCTGCATGCACTTAAATCTGGATCCCTGTATTCAGAAGTGCACTACATTGACACAGTTTGTTCCAGTTACGATATTTGGGGTTTCACAAGATTCAGGATATTTTTGCAAGGGCTGGAGAATAAAGACCAAGGACCTGCTGAATCAGACCAAAAGCCTAGCTAGGCGTTCCCTGTAGTGACCAAGGAGATGTTCTTGGGAAGCCCAAAAACAGGATATAGGGGCAACAGCCCTCTCCTGTAGTGCTTCAGCAGCAGCTGGCGTTCAGAGGCAAACTGCCTCCAATCCTGGCAAAATCTCTTTCAGACTGAGTGCTGAATTCAATTTTTGAGAACCTCTTGGGAGCCACACTGCAGTGGTGGGAGGGGTCAAAGGCAAAAGGGGTGAGGCCAAATTACCAGCATATTTTAGCTTAAAACTCTTATTGCCAATAGCTAAGCCTTAGGAGAGGCCTTTCGACTTTGTAGAATGCGGGAAAAACATCACAAAACCTAGGAAACCACAGAACAATTGGGGGTAGGGAAAAAGGGGTGAGGCCATCTGGGGAACCCCCAGAGGGCACAACTGGGACGCCAGGCAGGCCAAGTTTGGCCTTCAGGCCTGAGGTTCCTCGGCCCTGCTTTAGATTCAGATTGGGTTGTGGGGAAAGGGGATATGGGTTTGATAGCAAGGGTTGGGCCAGGGTGGGAACTCCACATGGTACTGAAACTCTGCCCATTTTGGTTTTTTTAAAATTGTATTGATTTCCTCACCCACAATGCTTGAGACACCTTCTAACAACCAGTAGCCCTCTTTGGTGACTGTGCCGTCAACACCCACTAGCTAGATCTGAAATTGCTCAACGATGGAAAAAATTTAAATGGTCCTACAGAGCGTAAATGGTTAAATAGAGACTGGACAACATCTTTATGAGAAAAACTGACAAGTAAATTAAGGGCGCAATCCTATGTCCGCTAGTTAGTGGCTAGGTGGCCATAGGTCGGTTTCTGGGAACTGACCTCGGAGCCCACGCTCCGTGGTCAGTTCCCGGAGGACTGACCCCCTCCCCCTCCCATGCTGCCTTGTAGGCAGCATGGATCAGCCCCGCGTTCCGCACTTGTAAGAGTAGTGCAGAGTGGCGAAAGTGGGGTTTTCCCAGGGGTGGGGAGGTCAGAAATGCTGGTATGACACATCCTGTGTGTTGTCCAGCTGTCGCTTCCCTCACTCTGAGGTCCCACAGCTAGACAGCCGAAGTCGGCTCTCTAGCCTCGAAAGCTGAGTGAGGGAGCGACCATTGGCCCACATCGGATTGCTCCCTTAAACATGTAAGATATGTGAACAAAGAAAGATATATGAACAATTTTGAAGAAACTTGGTTCCCTTTTTCTTGTTTATAAATACAGAAAACTCCTTATATAATCCTCCAGAGCATCAATTGAAGTACTGGAAAGACATACTGACAGATTTGTCATCAAGGAAGTAGTACATACACAATTAATAGATTTTAAGATTTGATATTTTTATTGTATAGCCTAAATGGCAATGATTCCTGATATAACCCATTATTTAATGTTGTAACAGATAGTAGAAGCATCCTGTGTGTATGTTAGTTTTTTTGTGGTTTTGTTTTCCTCCTTTTTCTTTTCTTTTTCTCTTTTGTTTCTGTTGTTGTTGTTGTTATTTTGGGTATTTGTTGTAAGTAATTTGTATCACTGAAATAAATTTAAAAAACACCCACTAGCTGCATATATTAAAACTTTGCTCTGGCACCATGAGAGCCAGAAACTTTGTACATCACAATCCTGTACTCAAAACATAAATCTCACTATGTTTAATGTTCAATGTGGCTTTCAATGGTATACCTGAGTGCAGTGAGATAATGTGTGCAACGTGGCAAAGTGATGGCAGCCAAAAGCTCAGATTCTGAGAGAGAAAATCAAACTGCATTAGAGACTGCAGATTTTGTACAGCACAGCATGCATAAATGCATAGTCCTTTTAAGGTTGTCAATCATTATAATTAAAAACAAACAAGCTCTGCTATTCTGGATTTCCCCAGACTGTTGCTGCTTTTATGATATTATGATATTATCACAGAGAAATACAGCCTGTGGCTAAGAGTGTTTAATGGCATAGTTATCCTCATTCATAATGGACAAAAACATTTGTACCGTTTGTTTATGAGGAAATACCATAAAAATACTTGGCTTGAAAAAGGGTGGAAGTGTCCCACCAGTGACCCCCTCAGGAAATTTCAGAGAATGCCAACACAAGGCTCTGGCAGGAATTATATCCAGCCTTTCTCCGCCGAAAAAAGGAGCACTGAAGGCCACTGCCATCTGCACTCGCTGCTTATCAGCAGTAGGAAAAGGCTTTTGTATTTAAGGTCATCCATCTGACCAATAATTTATAAACTACCATTGATTAATTTCTAAAAAGAGAGATGGTGGGGCAGGTCCCCAAGGCTGCTGGGAAACCATAATATGTACCCTCAAAACCCCACTCCTTAGCACTGCATATGTAGTGTTAGGGTTGCCTTCCCCAATGGGAGCTTCCAGATGTGTTGGACTACAGTTCCCACAACCCCCGGCCAGCTGAGGATGTGGGCACTGTAGTCCAACACATCTGGACAGTGCCTGGGTGGGGAAGGCTGGGCTAGGATGTCATTATTCAGGGGTGTGGAAAAGGCCCTCTGCATGAGCTCAGGGTGATTCCAGTTTAATAAACCTGAATACAGTAGTGTAGTGGCAAATTCAGAAGTGCAGGGTCCCTTCATCACCATCACAGCCAGGCCCCCTTCTAAGACTGTACAACCTTGTAAGATATACAGCCTTCAACTGGGATCCAAAAATAGTGCAGTTGAGAGTAAGGCAGGGGTATTTCAATTGGACGTCTGAGAAAAAATGCAGGGGTGTTAACATCTTTTCCACTCACTCAAACACAAATATTTTAGGTTTTCAAAATATGATACTCTATGAAAGCTTCACCCTCTCAGCTCAGCCCTCATGGACAGATCCCTTCTCATTTAAACACCCCCTTGCACACTCCCTTAGCACCCCAACATTACCCATTAGCCTTCCCTAAGCTCCTTCATTATATCTCTCCCCTCCCCCTCCAACAGAAACGTCCACACACCCAGCTGGATTGAACTACACACACACACACACACACAGTGGTGTAGTGGTAAATTTGGAAATGCAGGAGCTCACTGTGACAGTCTCCAAGGGCAGTCCAAAAATTTCAGGCAGCTGTGTCGATCCATATCAACAACCCAGTTCTAGGAGTTTTCATCTCCACCAGGAGCACATCTTTGGTAAAGCGAATAGGTCTTAATTGCCCATTGTAGACCAAGTTATCCCAAATACTTTGCATTCCAACATGGAACAAGATATTGCTTGGAAAATTCATTCTCCCCACAGCTACAGTGAGGATCGCAGCTAAGCTCAGAAGGAGCAGGGAATTCTGAGGGGGGTGGCAGATGACATCAGAGTCCCTGCTAATGAAAAGGTGCGGGGGCTGCATCCCTGCGAGCCCTGCCTCCACTACACCACTGCCTGAATACATAAGATTTGTTTCTCATGGTGCTTCACTGATTGTTCAGAAGGCGAGATCGCAGCCTCTACCTGCTGCCCCAGTTTTTCAATCAGTTTTTTCGGCTGCAGGGGGAAAGCTGTCATGCCCAAAAGGGCTTTAAAATCGGCATTAAACTAAACTTCCGTCAGAAAAGCGGCTGTAACTACCACTTAAGCCTCAAACTGCAGCCAGACGTAAAAGGGGGAGGGGGGGTATCCCCAAAAGCAACACGAAAAAGCAACAGAAACGGCGTCTTCTTTTATATGTACAGCTAGAGAGAAAGCTCTTTCTCTCCGCATTGTTGTAATAGCAAATACCTTCGCTAACGCGGCACACATCCCGCGCGCTCCCCCTTTGTTCCGCGTCGTTCCCTTTGACGTGCAGAGCTGGACTCCTTTTACAAGCGGACACTGGCTATAGTTTTAAGTTGCAGCCCGCGTCCTCTGGTTCCGCGCTGGCCAGTCATGAATGGAGACCTTGTTTGAGAGGGGGACGCTTCTCCGTGAGTTGTTGGGATTCTGGGAGTTGTAGTTTCAGCTCTTTTCTCCAGTTTTAAAACTTCCTTCGTTAGTTGCGATGAGAAAGATCAAGTAGGGGACGGCATCTTTTTAATGAATTGGCCATCTGACCTATTCCATTCCTTAGGATCAAGGTGGCAAGCAAGAATTCAAAACAGAAAACGTACTAAAAGCAGATCTAAAATTCAAATTTTAGAGAGGTAGCTTGTGTCAGCCTGTTGCACCAAAAACAACAAAGAGTCCTGAGACATCTCCAAGGCTAATAAATTAAGCGCAATCCTACACATATTAAGACAGAAAAGAAGTCCAGCAGTTCCCAGCATGTCCCAGTCAGCATGGCTGGCTGGAGGAATGCTGGTAGATGTATGACTTTTTTTCTGCCTAAACCAGGGGCAGCCCTAGACTCTGCAGGCAACTGCCTCCCTAGGCGGGCCACAAAATCCGTGCCCCCACCCCCAAGGGTAGATCTAGGCTGAGGTTTTTAGTAAACTGGGAAACATATTGCCCCTATTTTCTGTTTAATGAAGAGGCAACCCACCCCCCACATCTTCAGAAGCAGAATCATAGAAGCACAGAATAATAGGGTTGGAAGGGGCCTACAAGGCCATCGAGTCCAACCCCCTAAATAGTATCATTTATAATAAAACACAGGGTCTGATACAAACAACAAAGGAGAGCAGCACAGCCCTGGAAGAAAGGTCCCTGGAAGAAGGGTCCCGGTTGCATCCTCCAGGTAACATGGCCAGCAAGGCCCTGCCAGGCTCAGCCCTCTGAGGGCAAAGGAAGCCATTGGGGGAGGGGGGGAGCAGCAGCAGAGGAGGAGGATATCCCTTGTTGCCTGAGGGAGGACCAGGTCCCAAAGGCAGGCAGACGGGCGGGCTGGCAGCCTGAGTTAGTCCCACCGTCCCCAGTCAGTCCCTTGCTCACACCACAGTATTTTTTTAATTTGTATTTTTCCCTAGAATTTGCTGCCCCGCTTAACTTGGCGCCCTAGGTGGCTGCCTAGTTCGCCTGTATGGATGGGTTGCCCCTGGTCTAAACATGCGTAAGATTGTGACCTTAGTGGACATAAGCTTTCATGTGCCAGAGCTTACTTGGTCAGATACAGAAAACTTATGCTACAGTAAAGTCGAAATACAGTTCTATTTGTTCTGACAATGGCATTCTAGCCTAGAAAAAGGTTGGGTGAAATGAAGCCTCCTTTATTCAAACCACAGCATTACAGAAGAGGTTCTTCCCTCAGGAAGTGTAAATGATCTCTAACATTGCTCCCAGCAATAATTTTTCAGTTCTCACTCTTGTACTCCAAATATTAGCACACAAAATATTTGGAAGCTCCCTACTCCCTTTCAACCAGCTCCCTGGTGGGAAGAGAAGAGAAGAGAAGAGAAGAGAAGAGAAGAGGGGCTGCGGTCTTGTCTCATCCTGCTGGGGTCTTGATATGATGGGGCATTCTCTTTGAACTCCTATCTTCTGCCACAGTGCGCGCGCGAGAGAGATAGCTGTTCTAGACTCCACTTTGCTAAGTGGTTCAGAACTTTCTGCATCTAGTTAATTTGCATCACCACCAAGTTGGTTCAATAAAAATGTCACGTCACATTTAACTATTCTGTGAGGCAGGTGGGAAATGAAGAGGCCCACCAACATGTCAACAAGTTTTGCAGCTACCCAGCTTTACCCATTTGTTTTAATTTCTTATATCTTTATCACACTTCTCAGCCAGATCAGCCTCCCAAAGTGGCTTGGGTTGCTGTGAAAGAGTGGGAGCAGGAGCTCTATGGATCTGTGAGATTTAAATTAGTGAATTAATTTTCTTCAAATAGATGTGCTAGCCCTGGTTTTAGCATGAACTTGTATGTGTAAATGTTAGAAAGTCTGAAAGGTACAGTGGTGGTCCTTTAGCCAAGTTTATGGCTTCTTGAAGAGGTAACCCTTGGATAGTGTTTCAGAGATGTCAGCTTGTCTGTCAGAAGCCAGTATTATGATGTCACTTACAAGGTCAGCACAGACAGTGCTTTTCTATCTAGGTCATTCTTCTATGGACTGGCACCCAAGGACAGTGTGAAGATTAGAAAGACAAAGACCAAAAGAAACTGAGAAGGGATTCAAAAGACTACAGTGAAAGAAAAAGGGGAAAATGTACCCGGCCTCTGACTATATTCTCTAGTAAGTTGGTCTGAAAGAATTATGACTAAGCTAGAATGCTGAAAGGAAATTGTATGTGTGTATGGAAATCAACCCTGACTGCTCATTGGAAGGACAGATACTGAAGCTGAAGGTCAAATATTTTGGCCACCTAATGCAAAGAGAAAAGTCACTGGAGAAGACCCTGATGCTGGGAAAGATGGAAGGCAAAAGGAGAAGGGGGCGGCAGAGGATGAGATGGCTAGATAGCATCACCGATGCAATGAATATGAACTTGAGCACGCTCCGGGAGAGAGCGGAGGACAGGAAGGCCTGGCGTGCTATGGTCCATGGGGTCACGAAGAGTCAGACATGACTGAACGACTGAACAACAGCAACAATGCATGTAAGAAATATGGATAGCTTTCTACACCAGAAATCTCCAGATAATGGAAAAGACTGTGCTTTGTGGGTTCTGGGTATCTTGAGGGAGCTCAGGTGATGGGAAATGGAGTGGTTCCCTATTAAATATATTTAACCCAACTGAACCCTTACTCAAATGCCAGAACAGAAAATCTTAGCAAGGACAATGGCACCTTCTTTGGCACATAACAGTATGAATCTATCTATCTATCTATCTATCTATCTATCTATCTTCTTTATTTTACAAACCTCTGTGAGAGCTAGACTTGGCAGAAAACCAAGCAATTGGAGAAAGACAAGGTCTATCTTTCTGGGAGCAGCCTTTTCCAACCTGGTGCTCTCCAGGTGTTCAACACCTGCTGGTGTTGAACTACAACTCCCAGCACCCCCCAGCCAGTCCTATGACAGACATATAAAAGATGTTGCTTGCCTGCTTTTTGAATTTACAGTGCTTATAGAGGCAGAGAGTGAGATGCAGCAGCAAGGGAAGAGGTACTTCCATCCTACGTGCTGTGGGTAAACAAATGACCATAGGGAGCTTTCGGGTGGAAGCTTGTGTGAATGTGGTGGTGTTGTTTATTCGGTCAGTCGCTTCTGACTCTTCATGACTTCATGGACCAGCCCACGCCAGAGCTTCCTGTCGGCTGTCGCCACCCTCAGCTCCCCCAAGGTCGAGTCCGTCACCTCCAGAATATCATCCATCCATCTTGCCCTTGGTCGGCCCCTCTTCCTTTTGCCTTCCACTTTCCCTAGCATCAGCATCTTCTCCAGGGTAACGTGTCTTCTCATGATGTGGCCAAAGTACTTCAGTTTTGCCTTTAATATCATGCCCTCAAGTGAGCAGTCTGGCTTGATTTCCTGGAGTATGGACTGGTTTGATCTTCTTGCAGTCCAAGGCACACTCACAATTTTCCTCCAGCACCACAATTCAAAAGCATCTATCTTCCTTCGCTCAGCCTTCCTTATGGTCCAGCTCTCGCAGCCATAGGTTACTATGGGGAAGACCATTGCTCTCACTGTGCGGACCTTTGTTGTCAGTGTGATGTCTCTGCTCTTCACTATTTTATCAAGTTTTGTCATTGCTCTCCTCCCGAGAAGTAAACGTCTTCTGATTTCCTGGCTGCAGTCAGCGTCTGCAGTAATCTTTGCACCTAGAAAGACAAAGTCTGTCACTGCCTCCACATTTTCTCCCTCTATTTGCCAGTTATGAATCAAGCGTGAATGTAGTAGGACAGAAGAAAAGGCGCTAAGGATGTGATCCTGTGCATATTTAAACAGAAAAAAAAGACTGCCTGGGGCATGCTGGGAGTCGTATGACTTCTGTCTGTCTAAACATGTATAGGATTGCACCATAAGCACACTTAATAAGGAGGAAGCCTCAGTGGGACTTATTTCTGACTAGCAAACATTCTCGGAAGAATTGCACTACACTGTTCCTTTCAGGTGCGCACGGCTACGTCTCAAGAACTACACTTCCCACAATGCCGTGGAAGCCCCTTAGTCTCCCCCTCCCAGCACCACTCACTGACGTGATGAGGAGCGCCATGCTCTCTTGCCCATCATGCCTTCCGAACGGGGACTCAACTTCCCGTGGGGCATTGCGCACAGAGTAGGGGTGCCGGCAGGAGGCGCGTCCCGTCAGGGCGCGAATGCCACTGGCGGCGAACAAGAACTGCCCGGCCGTGCTGGGCCTGCGGCAGAGGAGGACCCTCAGGCTGGCGAGCGGCCCCGCGCTGCCCCCCTCCGCCCCCCGCAGTCCTGGCTGGTTCTGGAGCCCGCTCGGCCTCGTTGCTTTCCTAAGCTTCGCAACCCGTTTCTACCGCTTGCGGGAGCCGCCGCACATCTGGTATGGGGATGTGGGGTGCCATGGTGACGAGGGCGGGGCTTAGTTTGGGGGAGGCAAGGCTTGTCCATGAGAGGAGTTTTCCTGGGCTAGACTAGAGCATCGGATGCAGTAAAATTTATTCTCGGTCGGTAGGTACATATTTTTTTAAGCTGCCTTGGGAGGGTTTTCTTTTGCCTCCGAGAAGTAAATAGTACATTTTTATCCCACCTTTCCTCCACATATATGAGCCTCCCCTCCATTTCTGTAATCACAACAACCTTGTGAGGTAGGTTAGCAAAGTCACTCAGTGAGCTTTATGGTTGCGTATGGATTTGAACTTTGGTCTCAGTCCTAGTCCAATGCTCTGCACACATATCTGTTGCATACAGTATATATATACACGCCCGTGCAAATCCATACTACATAGGTCTATAGAACAAAATACTAAACAGTGGGGTAAGAGAGCATGAACCCCATGAATCGTATCTTTCTAATCAAAGCTCAAGTGTATATGACTTCATAATATTTCTGAATCGCGATCATCACATTCCCAGACCTTCTTTTCTCATCTAGCTAAATTGTTCAGCTAGACAGCAGGAGAACCCCATCTGCCTAACTACATTGGTGTGCTCCTGGTTAAACCAGCAACCTCATTAAATATATAGTGGAATGAATTTAAGCCAATATGGTGCAATGGACAAGTATTGGCTTGAATGTGAGAAATTGATATTTAAGTCTCAAGTGTCAAACTCATTGGGTACGTTGAGAAAACTGCTCTATCTCAGAACTATTGGGAGGACACACAAGAATATAAAACAAAATGTGACAAAATGAAAAAGTGGTTGCTCAGTTAGGCATCTTAGGTCTATGGATATCTCTAATCTGTATCAGTGTGTTGGCATCTTATTATCTGTCCTGCTTCCCTTATGCTAGTGCTTGGATGGGGTGTTTTTTGAGGAGATATGGATATAAGTTGTGGGGTATGTGTGCACAAGTTTGTCCTAGGGAATTGTGTGTTGAGGATGGTCTTGTGTTATAAGTGGGCATTTACTTTTTGAGGCATGGTCTTACACAGGTGCAAGTTGTGACCCTGTTCTTGCTGTCATAGCATGCTAACTGTTGTGGCCACTCCTGCAAACTAGTTCATTACTGACTACTTTTAGCCCAGTCCAAACCATGTTTATTCAGAAATGTGTCCTTGTAAGTAACAACCTGATCTTACGTAGAGTTATGCATGCCTAAGAATAGGCATAGGTGCACCTAGCTGTGTGAGACTGGGCAGCTAGAAGCTGAATTCCCTAAGTTCCTTTCACTGCGGTTTGCTGGTGGTGATGGGTTTGGCTATAGTGGTGCGAAGTGGAAATGAAGCCCTGGTGCAGCACTACTCAGTTTCAATCCTCTCATGCTTGTGCATTCCTTGAGTAGATAGGAGTAGGCTGCAAAAACTATGACCCTAAATGTTAGTCTACAGCAGCCTCCCATGCATCTGTACAGATTATTTTTTTGTATTTAGGAATGATGGATGTCTATATAGTCTCAGTTCATTAATCTTTTAAAAAACAGTCACATTTTTCTTCTTATAAACATGGTGCCAGCTTCATAAACACAGCTAAGGTGAGTTTATAGGTTTTAAACATGCTTCAGTTTGCAGCCCACTTTCAAGGAAGTATAACTGAAAACTATACAATAAAAGTATGTAAATATGTTTAAAAATGGCGACCTGGATTATTAAAGGACCATACAGATCATATATCCTTTATTGCTGTCTAAGAGAAGTCTCTAGCCAGTCTCTGTCCAGTAGGTGTGGTGTTATATTTATGGAAAGAGATCCCATTAAATAAAGAAGGTTTCTGCTTTGCAGCCTTGAACTATATGCAGATCTGTTTAGAATTCATCAAACTGAGAAACTGGAAATGGCAAAGATTGAGGCTAAAGAGTAGTTAAGTGACACTTTTTTTCCTTTTTATAGTTGGGATGAAACACATTTTGGAAAGATGGGAAGCTATTACATTAACCGGACCTTTTTCTTTGATGTCCATCCACCTCTGGGGAAGGTAAACAGCTTACACAGCTTATCAATGCTTACACATTTGGGGATCCAATAAAGTCGCTTGACTGCAAAACACTTTCATCCTAGTATAATTCCACCTCCAGTAAGCATTATGAATACTTCCATGGAAATACCTTTGAAGTTACTGTTGGTGTATAACTATCTTTCTAAATGCAAATTCAGGTCATCTAGGACTGTAGGCCAGCTGCTGCTTTCAGTCTTAGCTTGAATATAAGAACCACTTTGCTGGTTCAGAGAAAAGATCCTTCTGGGCAAGCAGTCTTCTTACTGTGGTTGGCCAGATGCCCATGAGGAGCTATAAGGAGGGCATGATCGTGATAACTGTCTCTCATTACTTTTCTCTAGCATCTGATAATGAAAGGTATATTGCTTCTAAACATGGAGGTTTCATTTTTGGCAGTCATGGCCAATAGCCACTATTAGATGCATGCTCTATTAATGTATCGCATACCTTTATAAAGCCATCTATTATCTGTGTTGCCAAAGTTTAGCTTTGAATTAAAGCATAGCCTACAGGTGATTTGGCCCTAATTAGGCAAGAAAAGCTTACTAGTGTGAGTAATAAATGAGTGGCTTCTATATATGCCCCAGTTGCAGCCCCTCTTGGTCAAAGATAGCGTGACCACAGTTATCCATGTCCCAGGAACAGTTTGTTTAGACTACTGCAATGTGTTATACTTGAGGCTGCCTTTGAAGACTGTTTTGAAACTGCAGTTGGCTCAAAATATTCTGTTTAGATTGCTGACTAGTGATGGAAGAAGGGATCATATCTTGCAAGCTTTAAAACAGCTATACTGACTCCTATTCCATTTCCAAGCACAATTCAAAGTGCTGTTTTAATTTTTAAAGCTTTGTGGCTTGGGACCTGGATACTTAAAGGACCACCCTTTTCTGGATACACCTGCCCAAACATTAACATGTCCACAGAGACTCCTCTCTGGGTCCCCCTAACATCAGAGAGAACATCAGAGATCTTTTTGTCTTTGGATCTCTGTCCCAAGAGAGGCTGGCCTGGTGCTATTTTCTTTTTAGCACCAAGTGGAGGGTGTTTTATTTGCTCAGATCTACTGGATTATTTGTTTGAATGCTGGAATTTTTATCGGCTCTTCTATTTGTATTATTGTTAGACATGGAACAAAATGGAGTTCCATTATTCAAAATGGAGGTGCTAAAAGATGTGAGCAACTCTGCTTGAATGAGAGCAGCTCCAATTCAAGGTTGGCACAGCCTCCCTTTGAGCTTGCCTAGATTCAAATCTGCCTCCACAAATATTTGCAGCTGGGTCTTCTCCTGGGCTGCATGGAGCTGAAGAACAGCAGTATAACAAGTATATTAAATAAATGGATTAATGAATAAATGCCCAGATGATTGGTGTGTGTGTGTGTGTGTGTGTGTGCGTGCGCACATACTCACATACATACACACACGTTCAAACAACAAACTATCAATTCTAAAGATAAATGATGTCTCTTTCTACAGCACTGATTTGATCTGCTAAACTTCTGCATCTTCTTCTGCTTGTCTAAGGTCGTTCTTCTTCCCTCCCTAGATGTTGATAGGACTTGCTGGCTACCTGAGTGGCTACAATGGTACATTTCCTTTCCAGAAGCCGGGGGACAAATATGAACAACATAACTACGTAGGCATGAGAGGGGTAAGATTGTATGGACCTCCCTAAACAACCAAAGCCCATCTCTGGAGAAGATGTAGGGCTTTCCCTTTCCTCTTTGCTTCCAATAAATATTGGATTGAATCCAAAATTTGCCTCCCGTGGACAGAAAGGCGCCTTTGATATGTGGAAGGCTTCTGATCCTGCTGGCAGAATGGGGAAAGAGTCAATTTTTATTGATTCCCCTCTTCTCTTGCAGCCCCCTATGCCCCCTGAAAATATGCTGTGGAGCGTTGGGGGACCCTCGGAGCAGTGGGGGCACTTGGCAAAAATCACCTCTCCCCTCACCCACCCCCGTTCCACCAGCAAATACATTCTTAGTAGAACTTTAGCTTTTAAGAATGGGCTTTGATTATTTACTCTAAGCCCATTTCATTTCTAAAGGTGTACTTATATAGTTTTTATGGTTGTTAAAATGAAATCTACTTTCTAGCCAAAATTTAAGAGAGAGTTAAAAATTGGTAGGAATGAGTGGGGAAAAGGGATGAAAAGGCTATTTGGAATGTCCTGCAGTTGTCCTATGGCAGATGAAAACTATAACTTCAGTTAGCCCTGCAATGCAGAGGGAACCGGTCTCCCTATGGCAGCACTCCAGTCTCTGTCAGCACCTGCTAATTTCAGTGTACAGCTGTGTCTTCCCTGTGCCCTCAATGATATTGCCACTAGCAGTTTTGACCTGTACGCCTTGGGACACTTGTATGTTAGCAGTGCTATGGTGGGGTGAAGAAAGTTAGAGTTGACAAATGGAATTCATTGTCAGAAGGTGGGCATACGTGAGGTAAAGGAAAGAAAGGGAGAAGAAGAATCCAGCAACAGTATGTGATGAAGTGTGACAGAACCTGGAGTCATAGTGGGTGTGGGAGCAAATTGCCCTTGGTGAGGGTGTTGAGAATAAGGGGAAAGGATATAGGTGGGAGCCTATTCATATCTAGTGTAGCCAGTGTGGTGTAGTGGCTAGAGTGCTAGACTGGGAGTTGGGAGATCTGTGTTCTAGTCCCCACTTGGCCATGGAAGCTCACTGGGTGACTTTGGGCCAGTCACAGACTCTCAGCCCACCCTACCTCACAGGGTTGTTTTTGTGAGGATAAAATGGAGAGGAGGAGGATTATGTATGCAGCCTTGGGTTCCTTAAGGGGAAAAAGGGTGGGGTATAAATGTAACAAATAAATAATAAATATCGGATAATATGGATTGAGCTGTGGACAGTTATATCATCTCCTTGCTTTATGGGCTAATGGAAGCTGTTAGGTTAGCAGAAAATTCTTTGGGTGGGAATGAGGATGGATGGTGGGGGGATGAATCAGATTTGTGACTTTGTCAGTTTTACCTCTTTTGAAAGTGGCTATACAGCAGCCTTCTCCAACCTGGTGCCCCCAGGTGTGTTGGACTACAACTCCCAGCATCCCCCAGTCAGCATGGTTGGCTGGGACATGCTGGGAGTTGTAGTCTGGATGGTACCAAGTTGGGGAAGGCTACTATATCATGAGGGTGGCTGTCACTTTTTCACCCTTTGCTTGAGAATACTCAGTGGACTGGCTTGTGCATTACATGGTTAGTTTTGTGTGCTTTTATGGCTGTGTAACAGAAAAGCATAAGAAGATTGCAAAGGGCATATGTGTCATTGCCACCTTGTGAAGAGTTGTTTCTCCTCTCTCTGTTCAGTTCTGTGCATTCCTTGGTTCATTCCTGATCCCTTTCTCCTACCTCACGGTGCTGGAACTGTCCAAATCGTTGCCTGCAGCAATGCTCACAGCTGCCATTCTGATTTTTGGTAAGTATCTTCATGTGGCAAAGAGTGTTTTCCCAGCTTTCCCTGTAGGGTAATAAAGATCACTAAGGGAATCGGGCTTTAGGATAAGTTAGTTGGTTATGGTCTTTTCTATCCTAGAAGATCCTGTGTGTTTTGGTCTTGAATCTTTAGCAGTGTTCAGATCCTTGCTCAGACATGGACTTGTGAGGAGTACTTGATCAAGCCTGATTACTTCAGTTTTCTTTTTTGAGAATAGGCATCGTAATAAACTCAGAGGGTTTTCATGAGGGGAGGGCCTTTCCAGTCCTGGCACTCCAATTGTGGAATGCCCTCCACAGAGAAGCTTGCCCTTGTGGTCTTTTCCCTGGCAGGGAGAAAATACCTTTTTATTTTCCCAGGCTTTTCAGTTTTAAAACATGTGTTAGTGTTAACAGAGTATTCAAAAAATATATTTCAGCTAAATGTTTTTGCTTCCACCCTCATCAGTAGCTGTGCTGCGTTTTTAACAGCACAGCTACTGAGGGTGGAAGCCAAAATGTTTAGCTTAAATGTGTTGTTTGAATACTCTGTTGTTAGTCTTTCTATCTTTCTTATATATTTTACTTTAAGACTGACTTCATCCACAGTGGATCCAGAGCCTCCTTGCTGCTTTGCTGTTGTGCTGCTTTACACTAACCTCTTTCTCTTTCTCTCTCTCTCCACTCTGTACAGTGCCTGGATGATGTATTGTTAGTGGGTGGTATCGAAATGCTGTTAAATAAATTGTATGTGATTAGGCCACTTCAGAGAGTGCTGAAAGCATGTAAAAGAAGAAAAAAAATGTGTGTAAAAAAATAAAGCTGCTTTTTCTAACGTATAAACGACCTACCTAGGAACCAAAGGTTGTTTCAAGAGCGAGAAGTTCTATTTTTGTTTGTCATTCTACATCTTACTGGCAAGGGAACAAATCATTTTTTAAGAAAACAATCTACCTCTTTTTAAGCAGAGGCTTTCTGAATTATCTGGAAAGCAAAGATGGCAGGACAAAAGATGAGCAAGGAGCATGTCACAGAGATGAGAGTTTTAGATGTAGAAAGGGAGGGGAAGAACTTGGGTAAGTTGGGAATGACCTAGATTTGAGGGGAGGAGCCAAGGATCCCAGGTTGCATGTCTGCGAGGTATCTCTGGTGAATAGTATCTCTGACAATGAAAGAAAAGTGTATGTGAGGGGGAACAGTTTGGGTAGAACAAGTGAGAGCACCAGAGTTGCTGCCTCGTAAGTTTAAATTTCAGAGGGGAACCCATGAAGAAATGCTGACCTTTGTAGAAATGTAGTGTATTTGAAAGGCAAAAACAATCTTTGAAATTGCACAGGGTGTAGATGGGACTTCAGTTAGTACTGAAATGCAAGTACCTGTGGCATATTATACAGCAATGCTCATAGGCAACCATCACCCCCAAGAAGCTATTGGTGGAATTTGGGTGGGGACTGATTTGGGCAACAACTGAAGCTTCCATGTGGGAATCAAGTTTGAACAATGATTTGTCCAGGTTGTTTGAGTTTATATGATGATTCATACTTTGCTCTTTAGACTCACAGTGGACTCTAAACAAGGGTTGGGCAATTTGTTGCCCTCCAGTTGTTTTGGCCTACAGCTCCCATCATCTCTCACAATTGGCTCTGCTGGCAAGGGCTGATGACAGTTGTAAAGAATTTGGCCTTTAAAACCAGTCTTCAAAAAACTCCTTAATATTTTTTTCCTTGTGGGTTGAATCATTTTGATGTGCTCTTATTTCCAGGATTCAGTATGCTTAACTAAGTGTTGAAAGAACTACTTGGCGGTTTTTGGAACAAAAACTGATACAGCCTTGTCTTATTTTTCAGACACAGGGTTTATTACTCTCTCTCAATACATTCTACTTGACCCCATTCTGATGTTCTTTCTCATGGGAGCTGTACTCAGTATGGTCAAGTATAATTCCTGTGCGAACAGGTAAGATGGCAGCAGTTGATGGTCACATGATTTGGACATGTGGCTCTTCACTCCTGTGTTGGAAGATTAATCTTATTTTTATTTGTTTATAGCCAACATGGCTTCAAGAAGCCCTCAGGGCAGCTTACAATACATCATAAAGCAGCTAAAATAACAAAAAAATCCGTAATAAAAACTTAACAACCCAAAGCGCATAATATATGGCATGTAAAACAGCAGCTAAAAAGGCGAACATACCGGATGATAGAACACATAAGATCTCCCAGCATTGTTTAATTGCACAATACTTTAATTGTAAGAAAAGCCCTGCTGTCTCAGACCTTAGGCTTATCAAGTCCAGCATTCTGTTCCCACAGTGTCCAAGCAGATGACCATGGGAAGCCCACAAGCAGGACGTGAGTGCAACAGCAGTCTCCCAGTCCAAAGTGCAGAGATTAGCAGCTCAACACTAGATGAAATAATCCTGAAACCATTTTAGATGTAGAGGAGCATTCTCTTGCCTTCTTTACATTTGGAGAGAAATCTCTGCTTCCCGGACAAGCATATTCCTTGTTACTTCCTTAGTGATTATCCAAGCCTCTCCATAGTGTGATGAAGCTTAGATATTCTCATCAAATCAACTTGCTTTTCATATTCTAGAGAGGTCTCATGCTCCTCAAGGAGCGAAGTCCACCTTCTAGAACAGCCTTCCCCAAACTCAGTCCTTCTAGATGTTTTGGACTACAGCTCCCATCATCCCTGACAATAGGCCCTGCTGCCTGGAACTGATGGGAGTTAGAGTCCAAAAGATCTGTAGAGACCCTGGGTTGGGAAAGGCTGTTCTAGAACCTAGCTTTATTCCTTTTGAGCAATTCATACATTCATCCTTTGTTGTATGTTGATGATAGTTCTTCCTCTGTAGTTCCTAAAGGATCATTAATATATAGCCCATTACCCAGAGTGCTTTGTTTCTTTGTCAGAGAAGCTTTAGGTATAGAGCAGGGGTCTCCAACCTTTTTGGGTTGGTGGGCACATTTGAAATTTTGACAGTGTTGTGGGTGGTTTCATAAAATGTCTGCCATGGGCATGGGGCTTGCCCATTTATAAATTGGCTGCCATGGTGGGCATGGCCGTTGAGAAAACACTAATTGCCCAGGAGGCAAACTGGTGAGACTAAAAGAGAAAACCTAGAACCTAAGTTCAAGGGAGGGGGTGTTCTAGGCTCTAAAACACAAAACCACTCTTTTGAACCCAAACAAAGATGGTGCTAGAGGGCAGCCTTTTGCTTTGCAGCATGCCAGCCTCCCAGTTAAAAATGATTATTTTAAAAAAAATCCTAAGAAACAAAATAAAAATGGGGGGGGGGGGCAGGGCGCCTAGCACTCACCAAGAGGTATCCATAGGCACATTGTTGCCCACAGGCACCACATTGGAATCCCCAGGTATATGGTATATTCTGCTTTAGGTTTAATCTATAGAGCTCCTTTCAAAAATTTATGGTTTCCACAAAAATATGTTTTTCAGGTCCTTTTCTGCCCCCTGGTGGTTCTGGCTGTGTTTGACTGGGATAAATCTTGCTGGTGCAATGGGGGTGAAATTTGTTGGCCTTTTTGTAGTCCTCCTAGTTGGACTGAACACTATCTGTGATCTTTGGGAACTGCTGGGAGACCTGAGTCTCTCACTGGTGAGTGTCTATAATTTTGATTAGCTTTTTGTGTTTGTGGGAAGAAAAAGTCACGAAAGCATTGTACCTGCTCCAGCCAATGGTTCTCAAATAATGATCATGGCCATATGGTCTTCTTAACATGTATTTGAGAGCTGCCTGTGAAACGATCTGCATTCCATTGTAAAGGGACGCTAAAGATAATTCAAAGTGACTGTTGCCCCATGAGTCAGTTTAATTTCACCTTAGACTCTACTGTTCCTTCTAGTATTGCCATCGAGCAGCTAGAAATTAAGCATACACTGTAGAGTTCTGTAAATAGGTTTTGTATGAGCAAATGCTGCTGGTTAGAGGCCTTTGATTTGCTGTATCTAATGCTCTGTGATGTGGGGAAGGCTGCAGTTGTGTTGACCTTCAGTGAAGCGATACAGGTCATAGGCTACAAATTGGATTTTGGTGTACAGTGCATCATTGCAGGTTACTGGCTTAGAGCTGTGTCTGATGGGTTTTGCAGCCTCTGCAGGTTGAGCTACTTTTCTGAAGAAAATTGCAATTTATTTTTTTCACAAAGAAGATTTTTTTTCCCCAAACTTCAAATAATTTGTCATGGTAGCTGTTGATTTTTAGAAGGGGCTAAAATTATTTGTAGCCAGTATTTAGGTGGCATCAAATATAATACATGCTGACCTTGGCAATAAATGTTATTGAATTTGTACCTCATTAACAGCAAGGAAAGGGGCTTTGTAGTCAGCCACAATGCTGTTCATTGAAGACTTTCTTAAAGGTGCTATCATTCTTCTGTGGTTGACTTCTCAGACTGTTTGAAGTTTCAAAATCCAATTTATTCTCCCTACTGTTTCTGTTCCTTTTATATTTGATAAACATGGCTTTCTTCTCTCTGCAGTGAGATTTATTTTTCCTGATTAAAATAAGTGTAGTGCAAAGATGTGGTGCTACAGCTTCTGAAAAGAGCTGCTTCTAATGTCAAAGTCAGTTAATTGCATTTGAAATAGGACAAATCCATCTTCCTTAAGCCTCCTGTCTACAGATGGCTACAAAGCAATTTCAGTTGTACCATTGCCAGCAAATCTACTTGAGTCTTACAATATGCAAGGAAATGTGCTAACTCCTGAAGAGGAATTGTTGGAATAACTAACTGGTTGCCAACCCTTCATCAATCATATATGGTTGGATAACTCCAGGAAGAAAGGTTTACATTGACAATAACAATACAGTTTTGCAGAGTCAAAGAATGAATGGGAAACAGGGGGCTAGGGCTGCACTCCATACACAGTCACTTGACAGTAATCCCCACTGAACACAATGGAGCTTACTTCGAAGTTAATGTACATAGAACTGGATTCCGTGTGTTTCCATCGTATAATACAGAGGTGACTTTGCAAGCTGCTGGTAATGTTGTAGTCTTTGGAGTTTTGAAGAAGTCCAGAGCTGCATTTCCTGAAGCTTTTAGGTGAGCAAAAACTTGATGAGCCTGTTTTGGTTTTTCTCTACAGCTTGTCTTACATCTGTCCTAAACAGAATTACTTGGAAATATGGTCTATTAGTTTCAGTGGAACTTACTTTCAAGTAAGTGTGCTCTAGCCTTGCAGCCTCAGAAGTAAGTTCACTGTGTTCAATGAGGCTTACTCCCAGGAAAATGCACAGAGGATTGAGCCTGACAGCACTATCTTATGAAAGTTTACTTGGATGTAATACTGCAACCCTATACATATCTACTAAGAAGTAAGACATATAGCCTTCAATGGGACTTTTCCCAGGTAACTATGCATAGGATTGCAGCCTAATTCCCTGTCTTCAATGGAGCTTACTCCCTAGTAGGTGTATTTAGGATTGCAGCCTGAAAGAATTAAAATCCTTGACATTGGATTGATGAGGACTGCACTAAACCTTAAGATAGCTATCATGAACATGATTTTGGGGAGACTTGGTCACTGAATCCAGTTTCCAAAAAGGTTTTCTGTTATCTTCTCATCAAATAGTTTTTGAGATGTTATATGGCTTTTATTATTGTATTCTGGTCAGATTTATTGTGAGCTGCTTGAAGTATGGTTTACCATGGAAAGACAGCAAATTAATAAACTAATGATGATAATACAGGAACAGTTTGTTTTGTTTTTTGCTTAAATACGTAAGCATCTACACTTGTGACTTACTTGGTTGTGTGTGCTCTGGGGGTGTGTATACAGAATTTGCCCTGATAAAAATCCTCCATAGAAGTTGCTGCAACTGTTCTGAATTGTTTGCTGCAGGTCACTCTAGGGAAGCACTTCCTGGCTCGTGTACTCTGCCTCATCATGCTGCCACTTGCCCTCTACACGGCTATGTTTGCTGTTCATTTTGCAGTGTTAAATAGAAGGTATCTCTTCCCTCTCAAAAAGGAAATATGCATTTGAGAAACTCTTGTACCTCACTTGTTGTTAAGATTACGATATTGGCTTAGTTCAAACGTCATACCAAGCCATGGTTCAGGAAGCTTTTAATTTAAGTGTAATGTTTGAGTTGACTAACCATGATTAGCAATGGGCCAGTGAACCAGAATTGCCAACCAGGGTTTGAAGAAGCTGCAACTTGTGGTTACTGCTAACTATGGTTTGGTACAATGTCTCAACTGCGGAATCATAATTATAGCTGTTGCTTTGGCTCTGGAAAATGAAAGAAGACAAGCAGCTCTAAACTATGGTATGGTTTTGTATGATGTCTGAACTGAGCCATAGTTCTAATAGTTAGCTTTTTTTAGGCAAATCATTGTAATATCTGGTTTAGGGACATCTATTTCTAGATGCCATTCCCAGCTCTGTATAGGTAGGTGGCAATATCAACTCATATATTGGATACTCATCATCCCTGTCAATTTTTTGTCTTCACACATGATAGTTGTCTCTTCATTGATCAAAGGTATTTGATTAGCCGTGAAACCTATAGTAAATGTCAGGCATGATTATGTCATGACTTTGTTTTGGACATTTGCCCATCTGCTGTGGTAAATTGTCTTTTCCTAAGAAATTATGGAAACAAAAATAACATTTGGTTAGTTTATGAAATTATATACCACACTTTTCAAATAAGATTCAAAGTGGTGTTATTAGCCAAGGTACTTGACTGGTTTTGAGATTTATCATGTCAGTTTCACATGACTGACCTCCAAAAATGTTAAGAACTACCAGAAATCTACAGTATTCTTATTTACTGCCTAGATCTGTCTCATATGTGAAACCAATTAACTCCAGTAGTGAAATAAAGTGACTTCTTCTGTTTTGCAGTAGGGTTCTAATTCTGCAAAAGTCAGAATGCAAGCTTGAGGTGCACACATAAATATATTTGTACGGAATATTCAAGCAAAGGTTGGAGTATGTCTTATTGAAAATCAGGCTTTTACCAGGACTGTTCACTTATATTGTAGATGGGCACAACTGATCACCTAGTTTATAAATCCAAAGGCTGCTAAAAGTTGCATGTGTGTCAGCCAAACAATCCAGCTCCTTCTGGGCATCTCAGTAAATTGAGAACATCATTCCTGTGTGTTTACACGCCAGTGTTTTTATGTTCCCTTCTTATTAAATTGTGTGCCTAAAACCCTGTCCATTTGTCTCCATACAGACATAATTTGCATATACTTTGTTCTTTTTCAGTGGGCCTGGCGATGGCTTTTTCAGTTCTGGATTTCAGTCCCGGCTGATTGGGAACAACCTTCATAATGTATCTGTTCCAGAGTGTGAGTATCTAGATCCTTGAGGGAACAGCTCTAGTGAGCTCCATCAAGAGAACCCTGTATCTAATCAAACAAAACTCTCCTTTGTATTAAAGAACATATGAGGGAGTGAAAGCTGAAAGAACAGAAAGCTTTTGTCATATGTTTTTTGGCTCTTTAATGTGTTCGGAAATTATTTCTAAAAATGTTGATCTTTGTCACTGGTGGGTTGGCAGTGGGCAGTGCAGAACTGAGCATAAGTATAATGGAACCATATATTATGCTTTTATATATAGTTTTATATAAAATAGAAAATTAAGTAAGGTCTGCAGCCTGGGGGTCATTTTGGACTCCCAGCTGTCCATGGAGGCTCAGGTGTCCGCTGTGAGCCGGACAGCACGGCTGCACCCCTTCCTTCCCGACCATCTGCTCCCATTGGTAGTAGATGCCCTGGTCTCCTCTCGTTTAGACTACTGTAATGCGCTCTACGTGGGGTTACCCTTGAAGATGGTTTGGAAGCTGCAGCTGGTACAGAACGCGGCTGCTCACCTGATTAAAGGCAGCCGCCGGCAAGATCACATCACTCCAGTGCTGAAGGAGTTGCATTGGTTACCAGTTGTTTTCCGGGCCAAATTCAGGGTGTTGGTTTTGACCTTTAAAACCCTATAAGGTTCCGGCCCAGCCTATCTTAAGGAGCACCTCCAGCAACACCAGACAGGCCGCTTAACAAGATCAGCCTCGGATGGCCTTCTCTCTGTCCCATCAGCCAGGACAGCTAGGCTGGTGGGGACAAGGGAGAGGGCCTTTTCTGTGGTGGCCCCCACTCTGTGGAACTCCCTCCCTAAGGAACTCCGTCATGCCCCCTCTTTAATGAGCTTCCGCCGTGCATTAAAAACGTGGTTGTTCGGGCAGGCATTTGGGGTGGGTTAGGGTATTTTAGAAAATGTTTTTATTGTAGAATTTTATTGTTTTAAACTGTTTTATTATATGTTGTACATCGCCCAGAGTGGCTGGGTGACCAGCCAGATGGGCGGTTAATAAATTTAATAAATAAATAAATAAATAGGTAAGTTTTAATTACACATTTCTAATATTGGATTAAAATTAGTTCCGTCCTAAGCACCATCCTGAAGAACATCTTAAACTACTAAACTAGCAGGCTGGGGCTGAAAACATTCAATGTGTTACCATTAATCAGTAGTATCAAACTACTGGCCTCCCAACTTGTGCTTCAATATAGTAGGGAGAGACTTTGATAGAGGGCTTCTTCTCATGAGGTTGTTACTAACAGATGTTACCTGAACCCTCTTCATTGAAATATGCTGAAATTGTGCTTGGTTGTTTAACTTGAGGCAGCTTGGAGCTCTCTTTTTGCAGCACCGTTAGCAGAGTGCTGGGGAAATTGGGATCCCTGCTGTACCTGGGTGGCAAAGATGGGAGTGCAGAGAGGCAGTGATGCTTGGAGGCATAGCATGTTGTCACTGCACCTCCTCCACTTCAGTCTATGAGCTGAGGATGTGCAGTCAGAGTGTTTCTTCTGTAGTTATTTGATTCTTTCTCACAGCAGGAAGGAAAAACAAAATATCTTAAATGAATAAGAAACATGTGATTTGAAATCTGCAGAAATCAGTAGGAATATTCGGGGGCAGGTGCAGTGTGTCGGTTTCTGGTATTTTTCCAAGAAAAGCTGGCCCTGTCTCTTAAAACACATGGTATTATTTCACTTAATAAATAAAGAGGCATATATTTGAAAAATGCTCTTACCACCCTAGACCTAAAGGACTGGGTAGACAGGCCCAGTTTTGCATAGATTGGAGTAGCCCTTAGTTTGATACAGTGAAGCCTTCAAGTAAACTTATGTAGCTGTCAGAGGAAGACACTGTTCCTGCTCCATATGAGTGAAGCTGTGCCCACTGGCACCCTTAGTGCGGTGCACCCCATAGGTTCCTGAAAGAGGGGGCTCCATGCCCCTGAGGGGGGTAGGCTGCTGTACAACAATGGGGAGGGGCCAGCTGTATAACTCTGTCCCTTAGACTATACTCTCCCTGGCTTCAAACTAGATCGACTGTAAAGCAGTTAGTGAAGTCTGCCACCTAGTCACTGAGGATGGTACTGCATGCTTCAAATACACATTAAAATTAATTAATATGTTTTAAAAATCAAATAACCCCCAGGTGCACACCCCTAGGGTCCCCTTACTACGTATGGTGAGTTTCTGGTGACTAGGCTTCACGATCTTGGTGCAATGGCACTGACAGACAGACATGCATCCTCTTTTATTATTATAGACTCCGTCAGCGTTTTTTGCTGGGTTCTTGATCTCTCCTTATTTGAATCCCCACCTAATTTTTAAAATTCAGATTTAGTAGTTTAGAACAGGGATGCAGAACCTCCAGCCTGCGGGCTTAATCTGGCTTGCAGGACACCCCAATCTGCGGATGCATGCCAGCAGCAGGATCCCTTCTGTTGACTTCAATCTCAGATTGGAGATAGCAGTACGGATGTCCAGTGGCAGGGGTTAGGACCCCCAATGTCAGGAGTAGCAGTGGGGATGAGAAACGGTAGGGATTGGGACTCATCCACTTAGGGAGAAAGAGTGGCCACTCATTCCCGTGCATGGGCAAGTCCCAAACTCAGATTCTACCACCAAAAAAGAGGGATGACATCAGGGCGGGCCACACACCCTGACATCATCCAACCCGTGGCATGGGGGACAGTCTGGCCTTACTCCTAAAACAGTTCTGCACCCTTGGCTTAGAATAGAAGTAACATTGATTCTATTGGATTTTTGATTTCGCAGTGGATTTTGTGATGAATTGTAAGTGAAACTGTTCTTGTTGTTCAGTCGTTGAGTCAAGTCCGACTCTTCGTGACCCCATGGACCATAGCACGCCACGCCTTCCTGTCCTCTGCTCTCTCCCGGAGTGTGCTCACGTTCATATTCATTGCGTCGGTGATGCTATCTAGCCATCTCATCCTCTGCCGTCCCCTTCACCTTTTGCCTTCAATCTTTCTCAGCATCAGGGTCTTTTCCAGTGACTTTTCTGTTCGCATTTGGTGGCCAAAATATTTGAGCTTCAGCTTCAGTATCTGTCCTTCCAATGAGCAGTCAGGGTTGATTTCCTTTAGGATTGACTGATTGGACCTTCTTGCAGTCCAGGGGACTCGTAAGAGTCTTCTCCAGCACCACAGTTCAAAAGCATCAATTCTTTGGCGCTCAGCCTTCCTTATAGTCCAGCTCTCACAGCCATACGTTGCTACTGGGAAAACCATAGCTTTGATTATATAGACCTTTGTCGGCAAGGTGATGTCTCTGCTATGCTGTCTAGGTTTGCCATAGCTTTCCTCCCAAGGAGCAAGCGTCTTTTAATTTCATGGCTACAGTCACCGTCTGCGGTGATCTTGGAGCCCAAGAAAATAAAATCTGTCACTGCTTCCATTTCTTCCCCTTCTATATGCCAGGAAGTGATGGGGCCACATGCCATGATCTTCGTTTTTTTAATGTTGAGTTTCAAACCAGCTTGTGCACTCTCCATTTTCACCCTCAACCAGAGGCTCTTGAGATCCTCTTCGCTTTCTGCCATTAAGGTGGTATCGTCTGCGTATTTGAGGTTGTTGAGAATTCTCCCGGCAATCTTAATTCCAACTTTGATTCATCCAACCTGGCATTTCTCATGATGTACTCTGCATATAAGTTAAATAAGCAGGGCGACAATATGCAGCCTTGTCGTACTCGTTTCCCAATTTTGAATCGGTTGTTCCATGTCTGGTTCTTACTGTTGCTTCTTGACCCTCGTACAGGTTTCTCAGTGAAACTACAATTGGTTTAATGCAAGGCAATGTGGGGTAAGGAAGGATAGCTGCACTCACACCAAACCATCCTGGCAACCACATAGTGATCCTGTGGGGGCAGTAGTTTCACACCACACTAGAATCTCAGCCATGATAATAACTGACCATCCCTTCCATGCGGGGGTGGCTTTATGTGAGTGCTTTTATAAAGAGGTGCCAGTATAAAGATTTCCATTTAGGTTACAGTGTAGCAAAACCATAGCTGTGATATGACCTTTTAAAGTAAGCTGTCTCAAGCCACTGTTCTCTTCCTTAGATTTAGCATATGGCTCTGTGATAACAATGAAGAACCTTCGTATGGCAGGTGGATATCTTCATTCGCACTGGCATCTGTATCCTGAGGGCATGGGTGCACGGCAGCAGCAGGTCAGTGAATTGTTAGAATGCCACTGGTGTTTTGCTGGTGTTTCTGTAAGTCATTAAGGACACAATTCTATGCACGTTTAGACAAAAAGTCCTATAACTCCCAGCATTCTCCAGCCATCCATGCTTGCTGGGGAATGCTGGGAGTTGTAGGACTTTTTTCTGTCTAAACATGCATAGGATTGCAACCTAACAGAGCAGTCCTGTGGACCTTAGGCAGCATCTGGGGTGCCATAGTAAGCTGTGGATCACCTCCTCCGCTTCTGTAGACAAATCTTCAAATCTGTTCGTGGATCTGTTTGAGGTCACAACTGTGACCTTGTAAGAGAAGTCGGAGAGGGTGAAAAGGGGGCATGCTGGTGGGTGGGAGGGAAGAGGCTGCGATACACAATATGCTATGGGCTTTCTCCTCCCGCCCGCCATCCACTGAAAGGTAAGTTAGCTAGATAGGCTCAGAGGCCTGTCTAGCTGCATTTTGCATTTTAAATGGAAGAACAGAGGCAAAATCACCCCCATCCTCCTCTCATCCTGCCTGGGTCTTTCTGGGAGGGCATAGGATAGGCGGAGGGCCCCGAACTCAGAGCCCTCTTTTCTATTGGGAGCGCAACCCATAGGATTGTACCTTAATGTTACTAAAATATGGGATAGGTTTAAATGCTCTTCTGCTTTTGATGATGTCAGGTATATAAGCTCTTCCTGTGTTACAGTTTCAGACACAGGAGTGCCTTGCAGAAATACTCCTAGAATGCTGATAAGTCAAACCCTGTCTGAGGCCTCTGCAGTTTGAGTTGCCAGATGTCCTCCAATAGGAGCAATTGTTTCATGTTACTTCATTACTTTCTCACTGCTGTGGGTATTTATTCAATATTTGCAGGCTGAAAGCTTCTGTGATATTTTAAGAGGTGTATTAGTATTATCAGTGGATACTAGTCATGATGGCTATGTAGTACCTTCAGGATCTGAGTCAGCATACCTCTGAATACCAGCTGCTGTGGAACAACAGTTGGAGAGGGCTATAGCTGCACTGTCCTGCTCGCGGGCTTCCCAGGGGCTTCTGGTTGGCCACTGTGGGAAACCATTTACCGGACCAGATATGTCTTTGCTTTAATCTAGGAGGGCTGTTTTTAGCACCACTAGCTTATGTAAGGTGCTGGTGGAGTTCACACAACCTTTGATAAGTCTTCGGGGTAAGCACTTCCTTTGTATGGCAGCGGCCCAGGGGGGTCTACGTTGCAGGATGAAATCTTAGAAAACTGCCATAAAAATCACAGTAGTAATTAATGAGCACTTACTGCTGTAAGGCCAGTATAGTTTGGGATGAGGATATGTAATGAGCATGGGTGTTACTTTAAAATGTCTCAGTGTAGATTTCCGGTTCCATACCCCAATTCAGATGCAGCTGACTTTATCAGAGGTGATTGTAAATATTGTTTTGTATCATGTTCGTTTGTGCAACACAGTGATGTAAAAACCTATAGTTAGAAAAGAATAACTACAGCCTGAAAGAGCTGTAGGGGCAGATGCGCAGCCCCTTTCTAAATACTCTTTAAGTTCTGGTACTATTAAGTTCTTACTATAACATAAGAATAGTCTTACATCAAAAATTAAGGCACTGTCTATGTTCACTTCTGTTTGTGTCTTCTATTTTGAAAAATACAAATGTTAAAGAATAGCTAAAACTGTGTGTATGTATAGTAGTGATTGTTTATTTGTTCATGTATTTAAAAGATGTATAAGCCACCTTTTAAAGAAAACCCTCCCAAGGCAGTATACAACAATTTAAACCACAAAACACCTTGACCCTGTAAGAAGTATCATTGAATTGTCAGTTATGGGGTGAAAGTAACATCCATGAGGCCAATGATACATCTTAGTTCTTCAATGTATTGAAAAATGGATGATTTCTATTTGGCTGACTTCTTTGGAAAATAGCAATACAAGTGTACTTAACACTAAGAAAAACATAGTTTAAATGCAGTAAATAAAAAAGCAGCAACTATGCTGCTATCAATAAAAATAAACTGTAGTTTAATTTGTTTGCTAAACATCAGCTACAAACCTGGTTCTTTCAGAAATGTACAACATGGTATTTGTCAGGAGTGGATGCAGAAAGTGTGACTTATTGTTGATAACTAGACCCTAAGATGCTTGAAGGGATGAAATGCAATGACTCCTATGTGTTCCTAGGTCACTGCATACTTACACAAGGACTTGAATAACTTGTGGATTATAAAGAAACACAACCTGATCACAGGTAAAATGAGGACAAGCCAAGCGGATTATGTAACTTCTTTGTTCCTTCTTCAAGAAAAATGGTATCTTTCCCCAGGATTTGTGGTTTCTTTTCTACATCTGTAGTGTTACCCTGAGTCTTTATTTGTTACATTTGTATCCCACTTCTCCTCCAAGGAACTCAAGGCAGCACACATGGTTCTCCTTCCCCCATTCTATAAAGTGGTGTGTGCTTGTACCCCTGCAAGAGCGTCCAGTTTTGGGTGTCACATTTTAAGAAAAAATATTCACAAACTGGAGCCTCTCCAGGGGATGGTGACTGGATGGCGCGGGGAATGGAAATCAGGTCTGAGGAGGAACAGGTGAAAGAGCTAACCATGTTTAGCCTAGAGAAGAGAAGACAAGACTGGGGGAAAACATGACAGTGGTCTTCAAATATCTGAAGGGTTGTCATCCAGAAGATAGGGCAGACTTGTTCACTGTTGGTCCAAGGGGCATGGGACTAGAGCCAATGGGTAGAAATTGTAGGGAAGCAGTTTTCAGCTAAACATTAGGAGAAACTTCCTATTGGTAAGATCTGTTTGGCATTGGAACCACTGCCTCAGGAAACAGTGGGCTCTCCTTTGCTGGAGGTATTCTAAGTGGAAGTTAGATAGCCATCTCAGCGAAGGCTGTAGGTACATCCTGTATTGCAGATCCTGCACTGAGCCAGAGGTTTGGCTCGATGACCTCCAAGATCCCTTTCAATTATATGATAGGAGGCCTAGTTCTTTGTTTGGGGGCCATTGCACAGCAATTTGATGAGCTAGAAATCATGCTCCTGTCCTCCCAGTTCTGTTTACTTTCACAGCAGAGGCTTAAAGGGGGTTGCACACTTTTTGAAGAGTCTGGTAGAAGTGAGAGGCAGGTTTCAGAGTGTTTTCCTGTTTTGGTGGTATGTGCTGGCGGTGGCAATGCGTTGGAGTTGGATAAACATTTGGGTGGTGTCTTCAGACAATGGCAAGCAAGGCTATCCCATTCTAGACTGTAAAATAAAATGTAGTCTCTGCTGATCTAATCCTGTAATGCAGTCAGAGCTTTCTACTTCCCTGCAATATGTCCAGATTCATGTCTGCTGACTGCACCTTTGCCAATTTACCAGATGATTAACATATTTACAGATCATAATAAATAAATGAAAAAATAGAGTGCATCTATCCTTTTTGATAGAAGCATAAACACAAACTCAGTTCCTAGTTTGCAGTTGTTTAATCAGTCCAAGGGTGCTTCCAGATGGAGGGCTCCTAGTGCTACCAATCAAAAGGCATTGTGCAGCTCTTCTGTTTTTCTCTACCTGTTTTTTTGTGCTAAAAAAAAGATGGAATAATTGGTGGGAAAACACAGCAGGGTCACAGATGGAAGCACATATTTCTGGACCCCTTGTAAAATTCTGTAAATCAGCCAGGGCAATTGTACAATAAAAGCCTCATCTGGAAGCACCCTGAGTGAAAGACTGATTGGATCAAAATTAAAGCTTGCAAAGGGAAACTTGTCATTAGTGCTGAAAATAGCTCTGAGTTCATCCTGCTGGTGTGTGATCCACAATTTAGAATCCTGCATGTTTTGAGTTACCAAGTCAATGTTTTCTTGAAACTGATGTTAGTATTAAAAGTGTTTCTTTTAACACTTGCATGCGCTAGCACTTTTCTTGCTCTCCTAGTGCCAATACATGTTATTCACTATTTGAGAAGCTTTTTATCATAATGATATCACAAAATAATCAGCACAGTTTAGTATTTTTGCACTTGAGCTAAATTATAGGTTTAGGAAAAAGATAATATATATTTAATAATGCTTTCCCAGTTTATTTTGCATCAGCATTCTTACATCTTTTCCATTCTCCTCAGATCTCATGCTATGACCTGTTCTGTTTCACTAGATCATTCAGACCCTTCCTTTCCTGTGGAGTTTGTGAGGCATGGCGATGTTATCCGTCTGGAACACAAAGAGTAAGTAAGAAATAAAAGGAATGTTAAAGGCTCTCTAGATTTGAGCTGAACTAGTAATCCTAGTTCAGGATGGTAGTAAGATCTGCCAAGAACAACTCTTTGGTTAGAACAGGCATTGAAACAAGTATCTGTTATTAGTTACTCTCTTCTGTGAGTTTCACATTTATTGTGGAATAATTCCTATTCATATATCCACACATTTGATTGGATCTCCCATTAGTCTTTAAGGCTTGTTGTTTTTTTCTGGGACAGACCAAAATGGCTACTTATCTGAAAGTTATTACCATGGGAGGGAATGCATATCTCATTGTAAATAGTGGATACATTGCATGTTGGTGGATACACACTTAGCAAAGCATCCCTATAATGCCATCGTATTCAACTGTGTCAAAGATTATTCACATCTTAAAGTATTCCATGTATAAAATCAAAGAGTTTGATTTTATTTTAACTTTAGGACTTCTAGAAACTTGCACAGTCATCAGCATGAAGCCCCCTTGACAAGAAAGCATCTTCAGGTCACTGGGTATGGCATAGTAAGTGAACAAGGAGAATACTTGATTCTGCCTGCCACTTGAAATATATTTTTAAAGTGAGGGACTATTTCTCCTCTTATATTTTTCTTTCTCTTAAGTTGTTCAAAATCTGTAGTTTTTCATTCAAGAACAGAGGTTGTGGTGGAATGTATAAGTCAGATTTTTTAAAAAAAACAATGCAGTGTGAGACTCTTAAAATTAAAAGAAAATACTGAGGGTGGCACATCTTCATTTCATTTATTATATTTCTATACTGCTCCATAGCCGAAGCTCTCTGGGTGATTCACAAAAAGTGCCAAAACATGGAATATCGAAGCAGAATTTGTTTAACTTTGTTTTGTTTGTTTGTTTGCTTGCTTGCAGTTAGTGGATTTTGAATGGGAATTTTTTTCAGAAAATTAGGGTAATTTGCACTGGAAAAATTTCAGTTTGCATCAGGAACTTGTTTGTTTCCTAGAATGGAACTGGGGACTCCAATGACATCTGGCGAATTGAGGTTGTGGGAAGAAAGGCTGGGAAACGTATCAAAGTCCTACGTAGTCAAATCCGACTGATTCACTTGGCTACAGGCTGCATCTTGGGTTCAACTGGAAAGACACTACCCAAATGGTAAGTATTCAGAAATCCTTTTTCATGGAATTGTAGAGCTTAATGGAGCTGAAAAGCCATCAAGACCAACCTCCAGCCAAAGGAAGGACCCACATCCCTCTTGGCTCCTGATTGCACACATGTGCACCTGCTCATATGCGATACTGTGCATTTCAGGCCACATTGTGTCATGAATAGAGAGCAGATGCGCTGCTGAAAGACCCTTACAGCTCTCATAGAATGGGATAATGTGGTGGAAGTACGGAAGACCATCGTTATATGAAGGAGTTAGTGGTGCGCCAAATTCCTCTATCCATGTCTAGAATTCTGTTTGGGCCTGTTCACTGAGCTGGGTAGCTATGTCTGTTGACACTGTACAGCTCAAGGCTCGTGGATAAAGCCTCTGGCAAAATCTCAAGTTTAGCTACTTCTTGTTCAAATGGCTGGAATTAGAGTTATCTCTGTTGGGCTGGGGGCCTGCCAGTTGTTAGGGCTAGTGCTTTTCCAGTTTGTAGGAATGTATGAAACACTCTTGAAGTCATTGGACTATGTCCAGAATTGGAGGGATCAATAGGATAGTATATGCTTTCCCTCAGTGCCGGCTGATCTAGACGGCGCTGCGCACCAAAGGCCGTTATTGCAGTCACATCGTCAGTGATCTGTCTGCTGAATAGATAAAATACGGGGCTCCGCAGAAGGAATGTATACTCTAACTTGCATTCCTTCTTTTTCTTCAGTTATTTTCTTTATTTAATAAATTTTTCCTTCACCCATTAGTGTGCTTATTGTTTCTGGATATCTTTAAAAGAATCATTGCCAATTAGCAAAACAGAAGACCGGAAGTGAGTGAACAAAGGTACACACTGCAGGGAAAGGAGAAGACACACACATCCCATTGGTCACTGCCAGTCTAATATGGTGGTGAGTTCTTTTCTAGTCCCAAATATAGCAATCCGTCAGACTGTGAGCATGAGCAGAAATCATCCAGGAAGTCTTCCCACAATACATTTAATGTCAGTGCATCCCCATGCCATCCAATGTTCTTTCTCTGATTGCATCGCCTCCTGATGCCATAGAGGAAGTGAAAGAGAAAAAACAAGATTGGTGGGTGGGGGAGCTTTTCTGACTCTACTGAACCAAATCATCTGAAAATAAATTAGATCATATCCTTCATAAACCTAGCCAACTCTTTCTTGAACCCATTGAACTTCTCTGTCGTACAGCTGTTCCAGGAGACTATCCCAGCATTCTTAGTTGCAGCAACTTCCAATGTCCAACTTAAACTGGCTAATGTCCAGTTTGTAGCCATTCATTTTTAGATCCATAGTGTTCTTTAACCCAAATAGCTTATTTCATACTTTATTTTGCCATCTTAATATTTCAGAAAATTTCTGTATCACCTTTCATTATTAAAACCCCCAAAGTAAAATAATGATAAAATATAATAAAACCAATCAATAAAGCAGTAATAAAACAATAACATAGCGATGGGTAGCTGGCAATACTGGCAGTCAGGGAAACGCCTGGGCAAACATGTTTTCTAGCCATCAGCAGAAACACTCCACATTAGGAGCCCACCTGATCTTGATAGAGAGCTCATTCCACGTGATGGGTGGCACAGTGGAGAAATATATTTGTAGAGTGCTGTTACTTTCCTTTCTCTCTCTGTCTTCTTTGTACTAAAAAGACCAGGGTCTCTTAATTGTTGCCTTAATAAGAGAAAATCTTCATTGCTGAAATTCTCTTAAAAGACAATCCTGTGTACACTTAACCACGGGAATAAGCCCCATTGAACATAGTGGGACATACATCTGAGTAAACATGCATAGGATTGCATTGCACACTGCTCCTCTTTGTTCCAAATTGAATTCGTTCTTTTTGGCCATGGGTGACCAAAATAGTAATCCAGAAATGGCCTTGCCAAAATCTTATACAAAGGAGGTAGGAATAAATCCTTATCTGAAATGGTTTTGGGGTTATTTTGGCTTTGGGGGAAAACAATGATTGTTTCCTAATCATTCTTGTTCCTAACAAGATTTGAATTTGCACTCTGAGCAGCTGCATCACAGTGAAGGCTCATAGCTACCTTATGGTCAACCAAAACCTTGAGATCTTCCCTCAGTTGTTTCCAAATATGGGAGCTTATCACATCTGGTAACTAAGCTTTGCTCACAAATGCATGATTTTAGAATGTTTTCTATTGCATTCTATTTACGATTACTTCAGCTCATGTGGCCATCTATTAATCCTGCATATATTTTGTATTCCTCTGACTTCTCAGCTTGGTGTCATCTACCTCCTTTTTTTCCCTCCAAGGCTGATTCCTGAGGGACTCACTTGTTCTTCATATAGAAAGTTTGGCTTCTTGTGAAACTAGTTGTCTTCCTTTTAACTAATGTCATGCCCTTGTTATATATTCTGATACCCATCTTTTTCAGTTCGAATAATCATTTCTTACATGATAACTGTGTTGCATGCTTTATTAAAATCTAAGCTTGCATCCTATACTTTTAGACAAAGGGTATTAGATTAATCTGACATGATATTTCTTTCTTTAGGGAACCTACTGCCTTGCATCATATGCTATTTTCTTCCATATTGTTTAGTATTTTTCCTTTACTTTTAGTTCTTTGGCCTACCTTGCTATTTGAAGAAGCTTTAATGTCATTGAAATTTACCTGGATCACTTTTATTCTGAACCTTGAATATAGGCACAACAATCGCTATTCTCCAATTATCTCTGTGTGTGTCCCTCTGTTTTTCCCACATGGACTGGCGAATAAAAAAAATCCTGTGCCGTGTTTTTATTTTTCTTTGATGGAAGTGATTTCTTCCCATCTCTTATGAATACATTGAGATGTTTGAGTTTTTTCTCCACCTTGTGTGTATTAATTTTCATAGCCTCTTGAGTATGCACCTGTTCCTCCTTTAGCATAGTTTTGTTCAGTATAACATTCTTTCTTAAGAACTGAAGCAAAGTAAGTCATTTGAGTATGTAATCTAAAGCCCACATGTTCTTTAATCGCTTTCCCTCTTTTGTGCTTATTTGTATTTATTTACTACAGGCGTGCAGAACCTCAGGCCTAGTGGCCAACTCCGAACCTTTGGGAATCCCAAAACAGCCCTCCAGGGTTCCCCAGAAGGCCATGCCCCTTTCACCCAACTACCAATTGTTTGGTGATTTTCCGGCTTTTTTGCAGTTTCCCCCATTCTAAAAGGTTAAAATTACTCCCCTAAGGCTTAGCTATTGGCAGTAAGAACTTCAAGCTACAATAAGCTGGTGTTTGGGGTGGGTGGGTGGTGGCCCAGCCCCTTTTGCCTTTAGCACCGCCAACCTCTGGAATGTGGCCCCCGAGAACTTCTCTGAAATCAAATTCAGTCCTCTGGCTGAAAGAGTTTCTGCAGCCCTGATTTATGATAAAGTTCCTTGTTATAGGCTTCAATCCTAAGATTTAAATTAAGGAACTTCACAGAAGGAAATTTTTCAGTCTACTCCCCTCTGCAGTGACATGCAACCCCTGAAAAGCCTTCCCGGAGGGTTGGGGGCTGTCCTGAATAATGTGTGATGGTGAGGGAGCTGCTATTGGGTGGGGAAGATGGGAAACGTCTCTGAACTTCCTTAAATTGACTTATTTAGGATCCAAACCATTGTCTTTCAAACTGGGTGCAAGAGAGAATATCAGTCAGCTTTTAGCACTTCTTGCTACACATAGTGTTCTTTAGTATTTCTTCTGATGAGCTTTTTTTTTTTTTAATCCCACGTAGTTGTCTGTATTGAAAGCCTTGGAAGAGCAGAAAATTCTCCTTCTCTGAAAAATTTGGCTATATTTTTATTGGTTCTCATAAAGTCTTGAACAGATAATATAAGCATTTTTCTTTTCTAATAAAAAGTGATCTTTTTATGGAATTCTCTGTTGTGCAAGTTGCTAGTGGAGAGTCGGTGCTGTAAACAAAAGACTCCTCCAAGCACTTTGGCCCACTGCTGCCTACACAATGGAGTCCCTCAGTCCCTATGTAAGGGGATCTCCTTTAGGAGGGTGAATTCATAATTTGATCCTGTATATCTTTCAGGCAGAAAGCCAGTTAATCTAAGACCATTGTGATACTGAGTATTAGAAAATGAACGCTTTCATTCCAGGTCATTTCACTACAGGAGCCAGCAATTAATGCGAGAACATTACACTTAGATAAAAACCAATCTTAAACTACTTTGAAAGACTTATAAAACTAAGAATCAGGGGATTTGTTGCCTGTTAAAGTTAAAATGGTGGTTGTGGGAGGACTGATATGTGGTTTGGTTCTTCCAGAACACACCACATTCAGTTGTGACTGTTGCTGGATATTGGATTGGCCGTTTTTTCCACTTAGGGAAAATTGTTCTTTTTAGTGGGGTCACATACCCTATCCTAGGGTTGCTTGTCACAGTTTACAGATGTAAAATTATCCCCATGCCTTTGAATGAGTGTGTGACCCTTTTTTTGGAATAGGTAGAATGCCATTATAGTTCCCCTTAGATACATAAATCCATTTCAGATATGTCTTGCTCATTCCCATCCCATACCGGCAGCTGCATCTTTCCCAACATGGTTCCCTTCAGATGTGTTGAACTACAACTCCCATCATCCTTACCCAACAGGCCATTGGCTATGTTTACTGGGGATTATGGGAGTCCAATACAACTGGAGGCCTCCAGGTTGTAGAAAGCTGCTGTAGATATTTAAATTAAGCAACTAGAATACAGTTACATGTGTGCTTATGTACCTCGGATAAGTGTCTTTTGATGCCCTTACATTGTGGCTTGCTTTTATCTGAATTCTGAAACACGTGTTTCTGGAAAAAACAAAGTGTCTCTGATAGAGAGGTGTTTTGCAGAGGATCAAGGAATATGAATGCCAGTTGGGATGAAGAAGAACAGAAGTTTTGTTGGTGATGGACAGTGTTCCTCTTTCACAGGGGCTGGGAGCAGGTGGAAGTCACTTGTACTCCATATCAGAAGGAGACTCCAAATACTCTCTGGAATGTTGAAGATCACATCAATCCCAGGTGTACGTGACTGAATATATCTTATTGTCATAAAAATATCTGGGGCAGGGGGGCAGGTTGCCTCCTGTATGTATGTTGCTTGTTTCTTTTTAAAAGAAAGAGAAAGATACTGTGGAGCTGTTGGGGCAAAAGAGTCAGAATTGGAATTCCTGGATAATTTTCATAGAGGCTGATTTGGAGCATGTTGCTTAATCTTGGTCACAGGGGAGCATTCTGTGATCCACCGTTGGTGTTTTAGTTCATAACGGGAAGTGGTGGAGAGATGGCTAGTCAAGCTACCATGTTGAATGGGTTTTTTTGTCTCTCCACCCTCTGGACAATGTCACCTACATTGAATCTAACTTAATGCAGAGGAAATGGCTGTGCATAACTAACCTATGAGATTTTGAACTGTGTTCTTTTCTGTAGTGCCCAATATCAGTTTGGATGTTCTGAAGCCTTCCTTTCCAGAGATTCTGCTGGAATCGCACATGGTTATGATTCGAGTAGGTAGATTGGCTTGAGTTCCTTGTTGCTTTTTTTTTTTAATGTTATTCCTCTGTGGCTAAAATGAAATTTCTGTGATGACTGTGCCAACTTGGGTTATATCTCAAATAAGAGAAGCATTGTGGTGTCCAGGAGGTCAGTACTCAGTTTCTGGTAGTGGGGTTTTCAAGACATCTTGTGTGATCTGGGGAGGGCACCTGTTCACACATCACAGCAAGCCATGGTGGGTCAATTAACCCATGGGGCTTCACGATGTGTGTTTGACGCTATTTTGAATATGCAAGTTGCAGCACGCAAGCACTGTGGCTTATTGTGTCATGTGAATCTAGGCATCATGGGTGATACGACACCCACGTTCACATGACACAACAACCCTTGGATAACCCTAGAACAACCCATTATTTAACCCTTGCATAACCTACGATGCCCAGGTTCATGTGACAAGGCAAACCACGGCACTCACCTGCTGCATCTTGCATATTCAAAATGGTGACCAGCACACACCACAACCCACTGTGGCTTGTTTAGGCCATGGTGGGCTGTGGTGATCATGTGAACCGGGTCATTATCTGTGGCTCTCTGGTATCCACCTGTAAAATATGGGTATGTGTTTTCCTATAATTGAAAGACGTTAAATTCTTTTTTTTGTCATTGTTACTAGTGTGATAGAGGTAGAAACCACATATTACTAAGAGGAAAAAGGAAAAACATATTTCAAAAGGTGATTCTTGCATGCAAGAGAGTGAGAACTCACTGGTAAAGGGAAGAGCTGGGACCATCGTATTTTGTATCCAGACATTTGCTGCTCCCTATCTGAGGCCATCGTGAGCAACTTAGCACTTTGTTCAGCAGTTCTGCCAGCCTGATTCTCATTGAGATTGAAGTTTCCCTGAGATTTTGAGAAATTCTATGTTTGCTTTTGTAAACATTATCTGGAACTGTCAGATGTAAAGAGATGTCGGAATACAAACTAATATTGACTCTTTTTCATGGCGAGCACTTAAAGTGTTGCACTAGACAAGGGAGATACTTTATTTATATTTCAAAATCCATAGTAAGGCAATAACTTTTAGGCCAACCAAAATTTCATTTTCATTGGCCTAATAAAGGTATTGCCCTCCTATGGATTTTGGATCTTTTCTTATGGGCCAACACAGCTACCTTTTACTTTTTTATTTATATTTGATTCCCTCTCTCTTTTTTTAACAGTAACAACAACAACAAAAGCATAGCAGAATCACAAAACTTCCCACACTGGCTGCATTGGCAGATCCTTGGTTTGCTGTTACGTGTGAATCACGAATTATGGCTTAAAATAAACTCTAGTTTGTTAGACAAGCCACTGAAGCAATCTGGGGGGGGGGGTGTTTTTGGTTGGCTTGCTCAGCAGTTAACTATGGTTAATTTTAAATCACGATTCCTGGTTTGCACGGAATGACAAGCTAGGAATCTGCTAAGTTCAAACTAAATTCTGGTTTATTCCTCCTCCCAATCATGTGGGAGAAGGGGAAGGGTGAGCACGCCAGCCCGAGGCTTCACTTCACCTCCTTTCTGCATGTGCACATAGTGCTAAACCATGTTTTAGTATTACGTGTGAACCTTCCCACTGATTTTGTGTTTCTTTAAACTAAAGGTATTTTCTTTCAAAAGCAAACCTGATGAGTCTGTATTTGGAGGGAGATTTTAACATACATTATTGACAATAAATAACTGTTGGGAAAAGTACTGCAGGCTTTTTCACTTTGGGGAGGCTTCCAAAGCATTCCCACTGAGATAGTGATATCAAATTCTGTTTGAGTTTTTTAGACTGTCTCCACTAGAGGGCAATCTGAATATATTGGCAAGGCATAGCAGTAAATGAATGGGGGGGGGTGTGTGTGCACATACTAGCTTTTGCGCAAATGCTGGTTAATGTCATAAGAACTGCTTTCCTGGATCAGAGTGAAGGTCCATCAACTTCAGCATTCTGTCTCCCATGGTGGTCTGTCAGAAGTCTCTGGGAAGCTCACAAGCAGGGTTACAATGGAAATAACCATCGCTCTCTCTAGAAGGAACATGCATTTGAAAAAAATACGTTGGGGGAAAAAGTGGTCTTGTAAACTCTATTTTTGTCTGAGGCTGTGTGTTCCAGTGTCCAGTTCTACCTAATGTTTTTAGCCAGTTTAAAGGCCCTTGGCTCTTAAAATCTCACTCGCAGTCTGATATTCCCATCATGCAGTTACATGAACAGAATGTATAAGGTCAGTGCTATGAATTGTGATTAAATAAATGGTATGTATCCTGTTCCTTTGTCAAAGCTATGCGGTAGCTGTTCCTTCTCCTGCCATGTCCACATAGAACTGAATGCCTGTGTTTCTCTGGTTGTTGCTGGAAAGGATCTTGGATTTAAACTAGTGTTGTCATTTCAGGATTCTGAGTCCGATGGTGGTGGGCCCTCTGCTGCTCAGCTGTTTCCCAGACACATGTGGCATTGCCCTAAGAAGAAGTTAGGTCTCTGAGGGAGATGGCAGTCTGAGGATAGGCACCTGGGTGTAGTCTTTTTGATTAATGTCTGTGGAAGCCTGGTATCTAAACACTAAATGGTATTTGAATCTGTCCTCAGGAGATTCTATGCCATCACTGTAGTCTAAAAGTGAGATAGACTTTTTCAATAAGAGATGCCTGTAACTTGCATACAAATGCATGTTAGTAGGACAGGTAATGATGGCTGTATGCTATGACCTGGGTTAGAGGCAGTTTGCTCTTGACTGAGTACCAGTTGCTGGGGAAGAACAGTGGGAGAGGGCTATTGCCCTTCTGTCCTGCTTGTGGGCTTCCCAGAGGCATCTAGTGGGCCACTGTATAAAACAGGATGCTGTGCTTGGTAGGCTTTTGGTCTGATTCAGCAGGGCTGCTCTTATGTTTTTAGATGTATATCCAGGGAGAATGTTTATGGGCATTTAATGAAGATCTTGCAGCATAACTATAGCTTTTATTTTTATTGTAGGGAAATAGTGGCCTCAAACCAAAGGAGAATGAAGTCACATCCAAACCCTGGCACTGGCCCATCAATTATCAAGTATGTGGGCAAAACTGACTCAGGGAGGGGGGTGTCTAGCTTTTAGGAGTTCATATTATATCTCCTTGTTTTTAAGAGAACAATGTGAACAACTGCTCTTCACCTATGTCTGAATATTTGCTGGATGCATGTTTAAATTGCTTTTGCGCAGAACCTAGTCTCATCTCATGTTTTTCCTTCTGTAGCTCTTGTTACTTGGTAACAGCATGATAAGTCTTCTGTGGCTGCTACATTAGGAAGTGCCCCAGGACTATTGGGCAGCTGTTGTGTGGCTATCAAACAGCAAAAACTGTAGGTACCTGAAATGGCTCCCATGATAAAGATGGGTTCATATAAAAATGTATCCCTGAAAATACCTAACTATACTAGCTGAACTGCTTTGGAGTATAGGAGATACTGTTTTCTCTTGTAACAGAGGATCCTTATAGAAACTTCAGGCTTAAGATAAAAATGCAGACTGAATAGCAATTGTATTGATCACTTCTGACAAAGCCATCAATTTCTTCATAGGGTCTGCGTTTTTCTGGAGTCAATGAAACTGACTATAGGGTTTATTTGCTGGGAAATCCGGTAAGCACAATTTGGTTTTGGTTCCCGCAGTTGGGGTGTGGGTGGGGGATGGGAATTCAGCTTTCTTTTGGCCTCCCTTGAATGTGGCTTTCCTCTAGATATTTCCTCGAACCCTTCTCAATAGTTTACCTGTAGTTTTTTGGTGCCTTTTGTGCATCTTTGTCTAGTTGCAAGGCTTTCCCTCACAGGTGATCTGGTGGATGAACCTAATCACGATTGGATTGTATCTCATAATGGCAATATTTGTATCTGTGGCTATGAAGAGGGGAGTTCAGCTGACAGCTGAACACAAAGGTAAAGTAAAATTTTCATCTGCTGTTTCTATAGGCTTTGTGCTGCAGGAACATTCACCATCCAAGGGGTGACATGGGGGAAGCATACCTCAGGCCTTGAGTGTTGTATCAAAAGGATCATGCTAATGATGGGTGGAGCCTTGGTCACAAATGGCGTTTTCCTGCATGTTCTGGGGCTCCCCAAAACTGCCCCCCAAATTTGAGGAATTCTCTGAAATGGCCTCCAATGCAGCATGAGGAAATAGAGTTGGAAGGGGAGCCCAGATACATACATGGAAGTATTTGCATGTATGTACACAGAGGGTACTGTAGATTTCAGCCTAGCATTTTAAGAAAGGCTCTGTGCCTTTCTAACTGAATGAAATAAACATTCTCTAAAAGAACCAATTCCACGTAGTGAATCCTAGATCACATTCCCTTCAGAGAGGCATTTTGGAAAGGAAAAAAAAGGATTACTACTGATGTTAGTACCCAGCAAAGAAAATTCAAGAAATGAAAAATAGAAAACCTGTCAGTGTCATGTACTCAGCAGGTTACTGCTGCTACTACTGCTGCTCAAGAATTCCTGTGACATGGGAAATAGTCTCAGGGAACAGTTCTTTCTCATATATTCATAGAATTTAGGAACTCCTGATTAAGCCACTCCTTTGGGACATTACTGCCTTCCTGATAACCACCTGAAGTTATCAGCATCTTCGACTGCTGCTTGTTCCATTTATTGGGCACCTTGGTTTCTTTACAGTTGCACACAATGGTATCACTAATCTAGTGCTGTCTAATTGTCATAAGGAATTAATGAAAAGCCCTGACCAGAATGTTCCTTTTAAACCTTCTTAGCTAGTTCAGATACCCACAAGACCTTTAATTGTGTGTAAGCGCCACGTGAGAAGGAGGAATGGGGACGAGCATGCTAGTTTTGCCCGGCCTTCTCCGTCACTCCCCAGATGTGGAGAGTGTGCAGAGGACATCCTCCTCTCTCCATGGAGGCTCTTCCTGATATTTAGGACCTTGTCAAATCAGGGATCTAAATCTCAGGGAGAGCTTCCATTGGTAGAGGAGGATCTCCGCTACAGGTAGTCACCCTCTACACATGAAGGGCGATGAGAATAAGGATGGGCAGGGGAAGAGCTAGCATGCTCATGCCCACTTCCCCTCCTCACATATAGAGTTTGCAGTAAAGTTGACACGCTTTAAAAATGTCTTCATAGGGCTCTTGTTGTTTCTGCATAGGATCATGAAATGAACTGAAGAAAGAGCTGTTTTACCTAGCTTTTCATGTTGGTCTGTGAAATGCCAGTAGTTTTCTTAATCTATGCTGGTTTGAAACTGTAGCAATTGCTAGCATGCATGCTGGAAGTAGATCTGGTTATTTACAGTGCATTCTTGCCCATTGTGAACACATGGGCATGTTTCAGGAATACCCTTCTCCAAGCTCTAAACTGGCAACCTGGCGACATGAAAACATTTTACTAATTGATACACTCCATGAAACTAGCTCTCTACAGGAAGTTTGACATGAACAAATGTTTATATAGTTTTGTGATGAAAAGAATTCAGGAAATGTGGTAAATGAACAGGACCTCAGGTGTATGCATATGGGTTGTGTTCCAGAGCTTTCGCAAGTCCTTTTGCATGGCGGAGGAAGGATTATTCTGGGATGGCTTCTCCATTATCTTCCCTTCTTCATAATGGGCAGAGTACTCTATTTTCATCACTACTTCCCTGCCATGCTCTTCTCCACCATGTTGACAGGTATGCTTCATCAGTCATCACACAGTAAGAACTAAACGTCATGGTAGATTAGATTACAGAGAGCTTTGGAAAGGCGTGAGCGTAAGGAATCACTGTGTTTTTATGGAATATAGTTGGTTTAGGCCTAATGCTTTAAAAAATTCCCCCAGTAAAATATTTTTCTCAGCAGCAAGACCAGTGTATTTTAGACTTGGATTTGGGAGACCTGGGTTCAAAATGCCAGCACTTACTGGCTAGCCTTGGGCAACTTACTCTCCCACCCTCATAATTTCTCTGCCTGTAACATGGATATCATAATGAACTATCCAGAGGGTTGTTGTGACAATGCATGTGATAAACATTCAAAAACAACTTGTCTAAAAAGTGCTGCAGAAATGCCTAATGATAGTCTGTATTTTAGAATATTTTATATTTCCCTACTTTTGTTAAGGATGTTGTTAGACTTTTTTTCTTTTTCTTTTTAAGTCTGAAATATTCTCACCTTTGGCACTGGGAGATGCTATTCTACAGTTGTAGGGGTTTTTTTACATTGCCATTTTACTTCATTTTGCATCTTGCTAGCTGTTGTCTAGCATAATAAAATGTGTTTCTGATATTACCTTGAAGTTTCCTTTTTGAAAGCGAGAATTTCAGGAGAGGATAGTAGTAGCAGCATTAATAATGAGAAAATCAAGAGATGTGGTTTTTAATATCTGATGCCTTTCACTGCTGGGGCTAATGTGCGTGTCTGGTAAAATATGGAATGGCTTCTTGCCATTAGAAAGCTTATTACAGAAACTACCATGGAAAGCTCCTTCAGACTAAAATAAAATTGAGTGTGTCATTTATCTCAGAGAGATGTATTGGTTCTTCTGATAAATAGCAAGAGCACCAGGCAGAAGTGTGGCTATATGTATTGATCCCATGTGGCTATATGATTACTGGAATCGGCATGAATCTTTTCCAACTTCCAGTGTGCCTGGCTGACCTTCCTTTTCCTCTTTATCCCCCAGGGATTACATGGGATGTATTCCTGAAATTCTGCGCTGGGCCTCTGTCAGCCAGCATCAAGACTTGTAATGTTTATAATTATGGGATATTGATGTTGATCCTGCTCAGTATATACAGGTGAGAGTTGGTTTTGGAGCTGTTAACATACATCTGAGGACTATTTTTGAGGTAGAAGAGTCACCATGTCAAAACTACTTCTCAGTATTCATGTGGTCTTGTAAAAGGTCTTGCAGAGTAATCAACCCCTGAAGAATGCTAAAAATAAATAAACAGGAAGCCATGTGAAGATGCTTTCTCAAGACAGTTTCCCCATGTGAATATTGGGGGAATTGGGGGTGGGGGGAAGAAGTTGCCACCATGCGAGCAGGACCATTTTTGTGTCACATTAATGGCCCTTGATACTGACTAGTGCTAACTTTCATCCGTTTCCCTTCCTGTGCTTAGTCTACCACAGTCTTAGTTCACACCTTCGTAATAGCTCAGGTGCAGTCTTACGTTGTTTCAACGCGATGATAAAAGCTTTTCTTTCGTAATTGCTCACTCTTTTTAACTGCAAAGTTTGTTAGACAGCACATCTGAATTAACTCTGACCTACCTTGCAAGGTGTCTTAGTACTCATAACCGCTGTAGTAAAGTATTTTAGGGGTCCTATATGGTGCCTGCAGGTCACCTTAAGAGAGGATGCTGAGATGTGCTCTGCTGTTGTGACACTGGGTCTCTGGGAATTTGATTCATGTTTAGATCTTTTCCACAGCTTCTACCTCTTCCATCCTCTCTCTTATGGGATGATAGGACCTCTGGCTTCTGATCCCAGCAGCCCAATGGCAGGGCTTAGGTGGTTGGAAACATGGGAGTTCTAGACCCAGCCTGAAAGAAGGGAATAAAATAGAAGAACAAAAGTGGTGAAACCTTTCTACCCACTTTGTGAGCGCTGTGAAGAATCTGTTCCCCAGCATCATTTATGTGCTGATACAGTGGACTGTTCACCTTGAGCTCTGAGAAGAGGAGGAGGAAACCATGAAGGAGAAACTCTGCCATGGGGCCTGGGACCCCAATTACTTGAGCCAGCTACTACTTTAAAGTTTGAATCAGCCAAGCAATATGTTAATAGTCAAACAGCTGTGGTCTGCCTCTACAGCAGTGTCATTTTGTTTGAGTTTGAGAATACATGTGTTTTGCAAGGGTATAAGCTTAACATCTGCCTGTCTCTGCTCATGTGTAATTTAACAGAGCACAAGAAAGATCAAGTGTACATAGAGAGGAAACAGCCTTCTGAGATCAGGATAGTTCACATCCAGTAACTCTTATTGTGATGTTTTTAAAGGTAGGTATGTATGTGTGTGCCCACTTGTATGTGTTCCTTAGAGAGTCATGTAACTGTTGCTCTGAGCTTCAGGAGCTTGGACTTAAATGTCACAGTAGCTTGAAGCCTTCTAAGATTCTGTGCCTTGCTTGCCCCTCTGACCAGAAGGCAATGAATTCTTCATATCTTTGCATAATGTTTTTGCTCTCTGAGAATAGATAATAACTTAAAAGAACCTGAAAAATCTCGTGTGGGAATGAAATTTGGTATTCTGGTCATCACACTGAACTTTTCTGTAGAAAGCTGCGAAGCAGAAAGAGGGAGATATTAATTTTTAATTTTTGTTTTAGTTTTCCTGCCCTAAATTCCTCCCACAGTGAGGAGTGGTGCCTTTGAGAAGGATGCAAAAGTTACATAATAGGTTAGAGCTGGCGCTGGGAGCTGTCACCCATCTTAATAATCTCACTGCCTACTTACACTTCTTCCTGTGTGGAAAGTGGCATCTCTTTAATGAATGTAGAGTGGCAAAATACGCTGCTGACACCAGGGTATTGGAATGCTGATTCTTTGTTGAATGCATATTACTTTTGAGGAGGAATTAACCTCTTTGCTATGATTATCTAGAAAAAATGGTTATAGCTTGGGGGCAGAACAAAACTCTTCAGCTGGTTAGTGGAGAGAGCTTTTCTTAGTCCACTTCTGAGGGTATGCGAGAGGGAGGCCCTGAAAAATGGTCAGAATAAGGTTCTTTTGGTGCTAGGTCTTGTGCACCAGATTTCTCCAGAACAAATTTGGCTGCAGCTCCACTTACATTGCTCTCTTGAAGCCTCCTTTGCACATGTATTGAGGCCATCCAGTACTTCATTTTAGCATCTGTATTAAAGCTTGAAGCCTTCCACTTTCTCTCCCCCTGTACCATCCATCATCAAAGGGCTATCTTTGTTGGCATGGAGACTAAATGCCAACATCCCCAGGAGAGGCTGGATGGTTGTAATGTATGTGACTGTTTGAGGCTCAGGCTGCCAGATCCATTAAGAAGGGAAATGCAGGACTATAATTAGTTAGTTTTGCTTATCTTGTGTAAGAATGCCATGCCATGACCAATGCTCTAGTAAGTGGCAGTATTTTGAATTTTCATCCTTTACATAGTATATTAGCACAAATGATAAAGAGTTCCAGCCTTTGATTTTACCTCCTTGTTGATAGCTACTGGGAATCACTGCAATGAGTTAGTAGTTTTGATAGATTTACAATTTCCTATGGCAGGAAACACTCTCCTGTGGCTGACCTAGGACTTCAGAGATCATATATAGCAACAACAACAAAAAGTCGGGACTGGGGAGGTCATGAAAACTTCCCATTATTCTGCATCTCTGCTCCTGGAAGAGACAGCAGATTGTTAGTACAATAGAGTCTAAGCAGTAGCAATACAGTTGATTATCATAGGAAGGCAATATAATAGGAAAGAATTACTAAGGGGTCTTGGCCACCTTGTACTTCCATTAAGTGCTCAAATGTTACTCTTGACTAAATTTCTCTGAAGTGGGGTCCCATCAGGTATCATTGAACTATTCAATTTTAACTGAACTTCTGGAATCTGCATTTTTTGTGTGCATTTATACTTTTCTGTAGCGATTAGATACCTGCACCCTTTAGAGCTGTGGTTGCTTTTTGTAGGAGGAAACCCATTTCTTTCCTCCTTTTAGAAGGAGAAGTGGACCAAGGTAATATTTTTACTACTTAATTCAACATTTCAGCAAGGCGGTCTGTACGTTTCTCCCTTGGATTCTGCAGTAGTCCAATGGATGACTGTTCAGTGTAGCCTCGCCTTGCATTTTGAGAAATCTCACTCCCCCAACACACGCACACCATGAGCGTTCTTGCTAGCTAAAATATGCTACTGTGTAGAGCAGTTGTTTCCTTTTTAAGTTTGTCTGATAGGACTGCTTTACAACTGTGAAAAGGGACAGTAAACATAAAACCAGACTATTAAAACAAATCAATAGGTTTCAGACTTGTCAGTCCTATTTGCTGTCACTTGTAGAATGTTGTTGAGCCTACTGGATTAGGATTGCTGGTTGGACTCTTGTCCATCTGAAAGTAGGTTCTGGTAAAAAAACCTCTGGAAGCCCCCCTTAACCCTTCCAATACCAATTACAGAGCAAATAATTGGTTTCTGTGACAAAGAGCTGTGGTCTTAAGTTGCTTTGAGTTAAAGTGCCTTAGCTGGGGACAGGTAGTCTTCCACTTGGTGGAGGGCACTAATGGATGTTCAGAGTCCTTAGCCCATTAGCACCTTTCCACACTTACCTGGGCTTTGAAATCTTAGCTTAGTAACCCCACCTGTGTTTGCCACGTAGAACTAATTAACAACGCCTGTCAGCATTTTTCTGTTCTTTCAAAACTCCCAAAATATTTGACTCAGAAGAGGGTACAAATCAAATTTTGTGTTTTCTAGACTGCAAAATCACCTGGCAGAAGGCAGGTAGCTTTGCAGATTTCGTCCGTTATGTTTACAGGAGGCTGAAATGTTGATGCTCTCCCCAAAAGTTGCATTTATAAGAACATTCAGCTCCCTACCGATGGCTACATCTATTGTGGCCTCCTAGACTCCTAGACAGTAGTCAGAACTGTGTACTTAAACATATTCCAGAATTCACTCTTTCTCCCCTCCTCTCAACCCCTATTGGTTGTGTTGGAACACAGAGAATTCTGTCACAGTGGAATATGTGCCTAAATAAAACTTTTGTTTTGAGGAATTCAGAGAATTGCACAGTCTTTTCTTCCGTTCTAGTGTGGGACTAACAGTTACAATTCTACAGTATTTCTTCTAGGAGATGAGGAAGGGAAAGTCAGCAATAAAAAACCTGCTCTGCTTCTTCTGAGATGGCACTAGGGCAGCTTTCTCCCTGGATAGTACTTTATCCTAAATAGGTTTCTCATTCTGTATGTTACAATCAAGAAGTTTGTGTCCAGAGCAAAGCAGGTGATTGTCAGAAACCCTTGTGCTTTTATTTATCTAGGGTCTTAACTGGTAGGTAGGCAGAGCTGAACTACTCATTCAGAAATATCACTGGACATAGCTCATCTTCAGCTGTGTCTCTACCTGTATCCCTTCTGATGCAAGTGGAGGATCACATGTTTGAATGTTTCTTCACATTAAAACAACAACAACAACAAACTTGCACCTGTACAAGTAGCACATCAGGTGGGCTTGGCTAGAATCCTTATCTCACACATGGTAGTTTTCCACAGGTAGGGAGTTTGCATTTGTGAAGTTGAAGTTGAGCATTCATGCAATCTCTTGCCCTGTTCTGAAGGGAGGGCTGTACCATATATTATTTCTGAATCTGTAGTGTAGTTCAACTAACTTGATTGCTTCAAAAGGGTGCTTTAGGCTCTGCCTTAGGCAACAATGTGTCTGTAGATAGTATGACAGTTGTCTACTAACCCTAGATCATCTACTGCATTGTGTGTGTTTTTTTTACTAATGCTGCTAATACTGAAGTGTGTGTATATTTGTCTTTTGCACATGACTACCGTCTTGTCATTTTTAAGTGAACATATTTCATTGCTTTCCAGTATACATGGTACTAAATGAAAGGAAACTACCTTTAGAGTGGCACTGCTTTTTGTAAAAGGATTAATTGAAAATAGGACAGAATTTACAGTATACTTTTTGTAATAAATAGTCTTTCTTTCTTACAAATGTCTTGTTGATTTCTGAATGTTTTGTTCATCTTTGTCCATAGCATCACCATGAAGATAATGAAGAGATTAGGACAGGGGACACTAACGATGGTCATAGCATCACATATTTCATGGCCACCCTTGGTTTTCCTGGGTGCCACCAACAGTAGAGGTGAATTGGGAGGGGTTGAGGGAAATAGCTACACACACTCTTAACCTGTGGCAGTGGCTCGTCATAATTTGGAGGGATCTCTTGGACCCTTGCTATATCCCCGTGTTAGTGCCAAGCTCCCAAGTTGCCATTGAGTGATGTAACTTTATCATCTGATCCATCTGAAGTGACAGTAATATGCTTATTGCTCAAGCTTTGTTCCTGTCAGATAGGCCCATATTACAAAATCAAGTGGATGATGAAGATCAAGTAGATTGTCCATATAATAAAGTGCAGTTACATGCAGATTCGAACCCTTTTTGTAGAACAGCAAGTTCAAAACAAGAATAACTGATGTAATTAAATAACGTGTGTGTTTGTGTGTATCCAGCTGAGGGACCAAGCTGAGAGCTTGGAATAGTTGGTGGATGAACGTTCCATATGTGGGAGCAGTAAAGAGGGCTGCAGTAAATACTGCAATCTAGGATTATATTGAGAAGACTTCATTGCAGATTATTAAAGTAGTCACTGCAGAAGGAAACCAATATGATCATTTTTTTTATACACTGTATATTAGTAAACTCAGTGGTAGCATTTCTTTGTTCCACCCACCCACACCTGCCATTTTAGTTAGTTAATGGTAATGCCACTGGCAAGATTGCCTAGAAAAATCTGCTTCCAGTGGGACTGAATATATGTTGATTATGGAGCGGGGTTGGCTAGCAGTTCAGAAATGGCGCAGCTTGTGCTACCTTAGGTGGCTAGTGTGATAAATACTCAAGTTGTAAAGCTGAAAGGGCTTTTAATGGTTTGTGTGAAACAAATAAAATCTCATCAAGTTTCTGAATAAGCATGTCCAAATATCACAGGAAATTGGCAGCAATCAGCCCCTATGTTTGACAGTTCTCACAAGGATGCCAAGAGTATCACTTAGCAAGGTGCCAAATGCTTTTCCTCTTGCTTCTGCCTGCTTCTTCTTGAGTTGGTGAAGGAACTGAGGTGAGATGGAGAAGAAAAATATAAAGATGCTCATTATGCTACGATGCGTTGGAGGAGTTGAAGGTGCAGAAATGTCTAGTGCAAGCTGGTAGAAGGTAAATTATAGCATCCATCTCAGAGCTTGCTTTATTTAAACATTTTTATACTGCCCTTCAACATATCAGATTTCAGGGCAGTGAACAAACACAAAGAACACATGAAAACAGCAGATAAAACCTTTTAAAAGATGTCCATTTTCTCATTTAATTCAATAAAATCTGTTAAAATGCCTGGGTAAATAAAATGCTGTTTGCCTGGTGCCTAAATGATGATCCTCTTTGGAGAGCATTCCATAACTAGGGCACCACTGTCAAGAAAGCCTGCTCCCTTGTAGATGATCTTTATACTTTAGGAGGACATACATGAAGAAGGGCCTCAGGAGATGATCTTAAAGGATGGGCAGGTTGATATGTGGTCCTTCAAATATTGGGTTGAGTCCTCAGCCATTTAAGTCTAAGTAGCAGCACTTGGGATCTATTGACACTGCTTGATCTAGTAGTACTGCAAGCTGTGAATCTGCGCTCTTGAGGGGAGTTCAACCCCATACAGAATAGACTGAACACCTTCTCCACAGACACAAGAACCATCTCACAGCACATCCATCTAGTCAGCATTCAACGACAGTTTATTGTCCCTCATCCAGCCCACTACTGAATCCAGACATTGGTTCATCACTTCCATAGCCTCTCTTGGATGGACACATGTCAGAGATGTTGTAGTAATGAATTTCCTACATTGGCAGTGGATTTAACTAGATTACCTTTGAGATAACTTCCAACTCTGATTCTACGACTGAGATGACAAGGAGACACATGTCTGAGTGTCATAAGCATGCTGAGGACACTTAACGCTAAATCCCCAGGTGACATCACCTAGCAGCTTCATATAGATGTTAAAAACATGAGGGATAGGATGGAACTGTGGGATCCCATTGCATAAGTGTCAAGGGGCTGAGCAAAAGTCCCCCAGTACCACTTCTGGAACCAGCCCTGCAGGGAGGAGGGAACCACTGGATCACTGTGCCTCCCACTCCCAACTCTCAGAGCTGGTCCAAAAGGATGCCATGCTGACCGCTATCAAAAAATGCTGGGAGTTTGTCAAGGAGAATCAGCAGGATTGCACTCCCCACTTTCCCTTCCAACAGAGGCCATCCACCAGACCAACCACGACTTTCTGTATTTTATTTATTTATTTCATTTCTATACCGCCTAATAGCCGAAGCTCTCTGGGTGGTTCACAAAATTAAAACCAAACAACACACAATAAAACAATTTAAAATATATAGAACATTAAAACCACAATATAACAATACAACCACAATAAAACCTAGCAGCAGAGCAGGAGTTTAAAATATAGTTTTAAAACAGCAAAGATAAAAATTTAGAAAGCTAAAATGCTAAAATGCCTGGGAAAATAAAAAGGTCTTCACCTGGCGCCGAAAGGAATACAATGTAGGCACCAGGCGAACCTCACTAGGGAGCTCATTCCAGAGCCGGGGTGCCACAGCAGAAAAAGCCCTCCTCCTAGTAGCCACCCGCCTCACTTCCTTTGGCAGGGGCTCACGGAGAAGGGCCGCTGATGATGATCTTAAGGTCCGGGCAGGCACATACGGGAGGAGGTGATCCTTCAGGTAACCTGGCCCCAAGCCGTTAAGGGCTTTGAATGTTAACACCAGCACTTTGAATCGGGCCCGGAAATGGACTGGCAGCCAGTGCAGCTGGAAAAGTACTGGCGTAATATGAGCTTGCAGGCCAGTCCCTGTTAACAATCTTGCTCCCTATTTTGGACCAGCTGAAGTTTCCGGACCGTTTTCAAAGGCAGCCCCAAAACTGTACCAAAACTAGACCTGAAATGAGGTTTAGAAACGAATTAGATTTAGAAAGTAACAGTGGGATTTGCTAATCAATTATCCAAAATCTAGGAAAGCATCAGAGCCTTTAGTGATTGATTTTTTTTAGCATTTATATAGCACTTTAGAGTTCTTCACACACATTATCTTGTATTTACAACTCTGTAAAGTAGGTCAGTATTATTATCCCCGTTTTGCAGATTGGTGGAGGGGAGGGGGAGCCGATGATGTGAGTGTAGTTTGCCCAAGGCCACGTAACACAGGGGTCCCCAGTGTGGCGCCCACAGAAAGCTCCTATGGTGCCCACAAAACTCTTCACTCCCTGTCTCCTTCAAAAATTTATTTTTAATAAAAAGTCAGAAAGAACTGTTATTAAGTCTTCTGACACTTAAGGGCAAAGAGTGCCCTCTGCATTTGTTTTGCCTTCTAGTACAAAAGCACATTAAAGACCCTTTGATTCCCCCCCCCCCCGCCTCCCCAAAAGGGTAGAGTTCAGTATCTGCTTAACTGTCTCATTGAAATCAGTGGGACTTCAATGTGCTCAGCAATGGCCAGGTTGTGCCCAATAAATGTAGATTTAGGGTATAAGATTACTGCAGTTGCTTATGTAATATTAGGACTGAATTTCTTTTAGAGGTGGCGTATCCAGAGAGAAACAGATCTGAAGTATTGAAAATGGAGGAAGCTGCCAGCAAGAGACGATTTGGAGGCGAGGCAAGCCCCTTTAGTAAGCATGGTTGAGCCTGGTAGAAAGTTCAGAATGAGATGCTGCTCAACTATTTAGCAGAATACACTGGAAAAGACCCTGATGCTGGGAAAGATTGAAGGCAAAAGGAGAAGAGGATGGCAGAGGATGAGATGGCTAGATAGCATCACCGATGCAATGAATATGAACTTGAGCACACTCTGGGAGAGAGCGGAGGACAGGAAGGCCTGGCATGCTATGGTCCATGGGGTCACAAAGAGTTGGACATGACGTAACGACTAAACAACAACATTTTTTTTAATGTTTATCTCTTGATGAAGATGAGATTCAAGAAATAAGGGGATTCCATGTCTGCAAAAAAACAAAAACAACCCCCCCCCCCCGTAGAATTGTGGAAGATGCCATGCCACCAGTAAGGTCTAGAAGCACAGCCAGCAGTCCAAAGAATGAGTGGAAGTTGAAGACGTGTTCTTTGAGATGCCACAGGTGCATCCTATGGGATCTTGGTCAGTGATGACAAAGTATTAGAAAATGAAATCTACTCTGGTGGCTGCATCTGCTTTAAAAATATATATATATTTACAAAATGTAGTTCTTACTGTTGATGAGCAAGGTGTTTAAAGGAAATTGAACCAGGGAATGGTTGAAAATGCGAAGATGTTTTGCTGATGTCTCGAGTAAAACCCATAGCTCTGCATTAGGTTCCCCTTGGTTTCTGTGGCTGAGTCATGCATTGTTGCCCTTTTGATTTTTTCCCCCATTTTGTACAGGAGTCCCCAGTTGCCAGCGTATTATGAGGCAGCAGGTTCAGCCTTTGCTTGTTTAACTGCAAAAGAAAGTCTAACATGTCCTGTTTCTTGATTATTATCTCCTTCCTGCATGGCTCAGGTCCTTCAAGGTCATTATCACTGCCACACTGCTTCCCTCTTTGGCCTGATAGCAAGAGGAAAATGGTCCAGCTGTTGCCCTGATCACTTGTGGATAAGATTGTTAACTTGAATGAGCCGTTCTGCTGCTTGTTATGCAACTGTATTTGAGAGTAGCTTTGCAATACTGTGGCCTGCAAGGGATGTGCAGGAGAGAGGTTTCCTGAGCTTCTGCTTTTTCAGTCTGATGTTGGGGGCAGAGCTGTTGTGGTGCCTAGTTTTTCCCACAGAAAGAGTTACTTGGGAACGTGGAGTGGGGAGAGGGGGTGAACCCAGCCTGTGAAACAAGCTTGAAGGTGAGCAAAGAGCTTAGGGGAGCTTGCTCAAAACCGCATTATTCATGAAGACATTCAGGAGTTGAATTTTTGAAATGGAAAATAGTCTGGAGGGGATTTGTTTTAATTACTCAAAGTGCAATGACAAAGATGAAAACCAGAAATTGTCATGGTACAGTGAGGTCAGGGGAAGCCAGAGAAGGAGTGAGGCTGCGTAGTACAAAACCATAGCATATTTATTTCATTTCATTTCTATACCGCCCAATAGCTGAAGCTCTCTGGTTGGTTCACAAAAATTAAAACCACAAAGCACAGCATAAAACAATATAAAATATAAAAGCTTAAAACCACAGCATAGATTAGCCTTCCCCAGCCTGGGGCCCTCCAGATGTTTTGGACCACAACTCCCAGCATTCCTGGCCCTGACACATTCTATAAGTGGCTTTTTCCATTTTCTCCCCTGCACCCATCCTGGACCAGGGTTATAGAGATAGTATTCTCTCAGATGTTGGGGGCAAACCCCAAGGGAAGGCTCTTGCCTTCATGTCATGCTAGCGAGTTCCAGAAGCACCCCACTGGCTGCTGCCAGAGATTGAAGGTTTGTTTGTTTTGTTTGTTTGTTTCATTTCTATACCGCCCAATAGCTGAAGCTCTCTGGGCGGTTCACAAAAAAGGTCGAACTAGATGGCCTTTTGGTCCAACCTACAAAGGCATGTGCTGTACCTCCACAGCTCCTCAAACTCTCAGCACGTTCACCAGTGTCCCAACTGCTACAATGGACAATCACGTATCAGAGTTGTACTACTTTCAGGTACCATGTAAACAGGTACCACTACAGGTATACACACAAATCTTCCTGGCTATTGCCAATCTGCTACTGTAGTGAATGGACACTGTTCTTATATACTTTTGAGCTGTGTATAGTAATAGCACAGGCCTACAGCACATCCTGCATTCCACAGCCTTTTGTCTCCACTGATTGCATTTTTTTCGACCTTCTCATTTCTGAGCCATGACAAATTCCAGGGGAAGCACTACGGGGTTTAGTTTCCTTTTGGATATGAGAGCACTGGTGACTAATACAGTATTTTGGTAATATTTTCTTTAGTCACAAATATACAAGCAGATCATAGTGGAAGCAAACGAGCACTCCTTCACCAGGCAGCAGATTCCAGTACAGTAGGGGTGAACAACTTGTAGCCCAATGGACGTTTTGGCCTACAACTCCCATCAGCCCTAGCCAGCATAGCAAATGTTGGGGGATGATGGAGGTTGTAGGCCAAAACATTTGGAGGGCCACAAGTTGCCCTTCCCTGCAGTAGAGCAACTGCTTCCTCTAAGGCTGCACTCCCAGTGCCAACTAACTCTCAGCTCTCTGTCTATATAAGCCTTCCCTAACATGGTGCCTCCTAGATGTCTTGGACTACAACTCCCAACATTCCTGGCCATTGGCCATGCTGGCTGGGGCTGATTGTAGTTGAAGTTCAGAATATGTAGAGGGCGTCAGGCTGGGGAAGGCTGGTCTATGTTTTGCCTACAACACCTCCTGCATTTCATACTTTTTGTCCTCACTGGTTGTATTTTTTTCAAGCTCCCCATTTCTGAGCAGTGACAAATTCCAGGGGGAGTACTACAGGGTTTAGTTTCCTTTTCCTGCTAGTTACCTGTTCCTCCAGCACGCATATGCCCTGCAGAGAATTGGGGTGACACCTTGACCCTAAGGATGAATTTGCCCATTCAGGAACCAACCACAGCCATTAAAAGGAGCAGTAACCCTGTCTTGTCAAATTCCTAACTCCACTTGGGCAACTGTTAGGCAAATGCATAGCAATAGACCAATTCACAGTAATCAGTTGTCTGAATTTGCAGTTCTTTATGCACCTGATGAAGTGGGCTCTTGGCCACCCAAGCTTATGCCCCAATAAATCAGTTAAGCTTTAAGGTATTAAAAAACTTGTTTTTTCCTCCAACAGACTAACACATCTACTCCTGTGCAATTTGGTACCAGGGCTGAATCCTTCAAATTAAGCCCTGCTTTAAGCTTGTGATGGGTTGGCTGTGTTGCCCCATTGAGGGTGAATAGGTGATTTATACATGCTCAAAGGCACTCACACTTCCACCTAGCTTACGGGAGCTGTGAATAAACATATCGCGACTCCATAGAAGTATCTGCTTCCAGGGCCTTGAGGCTAAAAGTCTAGTGTTTTGTAGCTGAAGAAAGACACATCCATGTATCATTATCCTACTTCATCTATTCAGGGGTTGAGGATTGGTACTGATGTAAAGCAACGGTGGAGAACCTTTTCCGAAAAGCTCTCCAGAAAAGCTCTCCAGAAAAGGGGCCACATTCCAGTGGTGGATGGCGCCGAAGGCAAAAGGGGTGAGGTCAAAACATAAAAAATACCAGCATGTTGTAGGTTAAATCTCTTTCTGCCAGTACCTCAGCCTTAGGAGAGGCATTTCAAACTTGTAGAATGGGGACAAAAACTGCACAGAACCCAGAAACTATGAAATGATCAGGGGTTGGGGGGAAAGAGGGTGGGGCCCTCTGGGCCCCTAGCCCTGAGGTTCTGCACCCCTGCTTGGGCTGAGGCCTCTTGTAAGTAGCCTCTTCCACAAGGTCAGAAACATAAGGTTATGTAAATGGAATGATGAATTTGGGGCGATCTTGTAGGCCCCAAGGCAGTGTATGCAGTACATTCTTCTTAGCCCCCTCCATGATGTCTTCAAATCGTACTGCTTGCTTGAAAGCTCACTAAGAGGTGGGACAAGAGAGAGGTTTATTTTGTTTATGACAATTCCCTTGAGGTCATCCTGTCAGTACAATGGCAGCCATAGAAACTTCTCTGGCACCAGTCTTAACAGAGAGCTAGGCTGCTCCATATGCACGAGAGAGCGAGGCAGGGGCTGTCAAACGCCTCTGGAGCTCTTGCACTTGGCAACACACTCATCTGTCATCTCCTCGGTTGTGCTACTTGCTGCCCTGAAGATCTAATCAGCTCTCAGCCTTGACTGTCCTGCTGCGTGGGTTTGTCTCTGGCTTCTTTTTTTTGAGTGGAGCTTGGCAGTCTTGTTTATAAACAAAAATGGTATTTCTCTCTCTCACTTTTGAAAATGAAATGGAAATGATCCTTCACACTACTGCAAGGTGCTTTAAAGTGACAGCTCTGGAGTCTAGCCCCCACACTACAAACAAAGGTGAAGTGTGACAAGCAGCATCTCTCTCAGTGGTATAGCCCTACCAGAGACCAGAATCCCTTTAGGGCAGGGGTTCCCAACCTTTTTGGATGCATGAGCACATTTGGACATTTGAGAAACTGCTGTGAGCACCACCACAAAATGGCTCCCACAGAGGATGTGGGTAGTCACATAATGGCTGCCATAGGGGCCTGGTTGGTCAAAAGTGAGCTGAAGAGGATGTGGGGAGAGAAATAGTGAGGCTAGAGCCTGGGAAAGAGGGGAAAATAGCAAGGCAAAGGGGTAGAGGGGAGAGAACAATCAAGGCTAGAGGCCAGAAAGGGGGAGAAAGAAGACTGCCCTGATGTTTTCCAAGGTTTTTATTAAAACAATTTTTTTAAAGGGGGGAGGGAGTGGAGAGCTTTGTGGGTGCCTTTGGAGGTTCCCGCGGGCACTGCATTGGGGATCCCTGCTTTAGGGGGCTAGTTTATATCATTACGGATAGAACTGGACATTAATAGAAATGGGGCTTCTCCCGTCTTGGCAACCTGTAGCATTTCACATTGTGTGACTAAGATCATAGTGCTATGCATTTTTGTGCCTCTGGTTGGCAGGCCAGGGAAACATACAGTGCAATGTCATGTCATGCCTTACTGAGGAGAGGGGGAAGAGAAATGGGATGTGGCAGCGCCCCCCCCCATGTCTAATTCTGTCCAGAGGCCTGCTTCATGCGCTTGTCTGGGTATTAGAACCTTTTTACACAGTGGTGAAACATCCCCCTGCTTCCCAATGCACATAATACCTGGCGTGAGGACTTCGCATGTATGTATGTATGTAAAATATTTATTGGCCACTTTTCAGGGCCATACTCTTCCAAAGTGGTGTACGTAACAGTAAATCATGGGTGTTGAATCTGTTTCAGCCCCGAGAGCCTCAAATTCCATCTTGGAGAAGTTCTCAAGGGCCACATTCCAGTGGGGTGCAGGGCTGAAGACAAAAGGGATGTGGCCAAAGGCAGTGGAGTGGTGGTGGAGTGGTGCACCCATTCCAGCCATATGCAAAGAGGATTCATAGCCCAGGTTAGAGTATGAACAAGGTGTAAGATAATTTGTTTATTATTTGTTGAGTGCTGTGATGAGCTGCCTCCCTGGGGACCATCAAACAGCCTAACTGGATAGAGCAGAGGAGAGGGTAGGCTTGGAGAGCAGAGCAAAAGCCCAGGTTGTGGAGAATGTTGTTCAGAGCAGCAGCTGCAGTGGGGCTCCTGTTGCACATCCCACAGTAGCTCCCTAGCGGGAGGCAACTCCATGCCCCATTGGATTAGTGCTTCCTGAAGGAACACTAGTGGAGTCCCCCATCCTGCTACTGGGAGGTGCTATAGATTGCTTTCCCTCTAGTTCTTAGTACTAACCATCTCAAGATCCTGTCATATGGGACTTATGCTTGTACCTGTTTGTACCTGTTGGGATTGCACTTACACTACCCACAGTTCTCTGATCTAAACTTACAACATTGCACTGCTAATGATGGGGTGAATCCAACCGGGTATCTTTGGCCCTAAGGGAGCAGTACCATCACTCACTTGAGTACTTGACAATCACCTAAACTAGACACTATACAGATAGGAAAAAATAAGAAACAGGACCTCATGAACCAATGTAGTCAGCACAAAGAATTCCATAGTGCTTCCACCTGCCCCCTTCCTGATTTTCCTCGTTCTCAAGGCATTGTGTTTCTCTATGCCCCAGGCATCCTTGCTATTGTTTATGTGATCATTGTGTACATGATATTTCAGAATGAAAGAGGGGCAAGCCAAAGGCCCCTGATCTGGTGCTGGGCTGTAAATCACTTGTTCTGATTTACAGATGAAATGGGTGAACAACTTGCAGGCTGAAGCGGGCTCATAAGTTAATTGACTGTATATATAGTTGGTTGCCATGACTGCTGGCAAAGGCTTTGAAAAGCAGAAAGTATTAGCACCTTTTATCTTGCTTGAATGTGTTGACTCTGATCAACTAAAAGTAATGGTGCTGTCATTCCATTGAACAGTGGAGGCTGGTGGCTCCGATGTCAGTGGGGCTGTGATTCCATTCTGGGTTTCAGCCAGAACCAGCCAGAACTCTTAAGGAGCTATCCAAGGTGCCAAAAACCATCCCCAATCTGGGTTCAGCACGTTAGATAGCTCTGTTAAAGTTCTGGCTTGTTCTGACTGAAACCCAGAATGGAATCACAGCCCCATTGACATCGGAACCACCAGCCTCCACTGCCATTGACACCAGTGGATCAAGTCAGTTGTGACTACTTAAGGGACTGAAACATGACTAACTGTAGTTGGATCGGGGCAGAAGTATTTATCTGGGTTTCTCAAGTACCTTCACACTGAGATGAGTAAGTAATCGGGTGTGGGGAGAGGACACATATGAGATACATAAATACATTATTTAAAGAAAATATCAAGAGGGGCAAGATCAGATGGTGCAGGGCAAATGATAAGTGGGGTGTCGGGGGAAACAGCTTTCTAGTTTTATACTAAAGTTGAAACTACAGGAATCAGCCTAAATATACATGTAAGGCAGCCAGTTTCAAGTTCCAGGTGAAAGGCAGGCAGCCTCAGTGCCCAGCTGCAAGGACTCCAAAACCAATTACCTAGGGAGGTAGTGGGCTCTCCCACACCGGAGGCATTCAAGACAAGGCTGGACAGCCATCTGTCAGGGATGCTCTGACTTGGATTCTTGCACTGAGCAGGGTGTTGGACTCGATGGCCTTGTAGGCCCCTTCCAACCCTACTATTCTATGATTCTATGACTCCAGGCTGACTGGTATCTATCCATCCTCTGGTTGCAACAGTAATTCACATACGGCCTATATCTTGAAAGCAGCGGTGGCCAGCTGGTGGCCTTGGGAGTTGCATGTGGCCTCTGCCCTGCTATTTTTTAGCCCTAGCTTCCTCACCCACCCCCTCCAGCTTGGGGAGGTGCCTATGTGAAGGCCTGTCACTTCTTGGATGGAGTACCTGTTAAGTTAGAAGCAGCGGCAACATATTTGGCACTTGCAGAAGGTAGGGTGCTGTTCCTGACTTGGGATGGACATGCCAGGACAAGAAAATAGATCTGCATCTTATAGAATCATAGGGTTGGAAGGGGCCTCCAAGACCATCGAGTCCAGCCCCCTGCTCAGTGCAGGAAGCCTGATTCCCAGGCGGTCTCCCATCCAAGTACTAACCAGGGCTGACCCTGCTTAGCTTCAGAGATCAGACGAGATCAGGTGCATCCAGTCCTTCACTCACTGCAGCTGCTCTGGTGGAATTGCCATCAGTGGCTGGTCCAAGGTTGTGTTATGGGCTTCATGTACACATGTACACACACACACACACACAGCTTTTCTGTTTGCAAGATAAGCCTCCTTGATTTTGCATTTGGCAACAAAAAATGAATACAAAACAGAGTGAGAAAGAAGATGAAACCCTTGATAATTTGAGAAAATAAGCTTGATTAGACTCGTAAGGCTGCTGTTCTGCACCAGGAGTTTTAATTTAATGCCCCAGTAATTTGTAATTACAGGCTGTATAGTAATCTGATGTGGGTGGCTTGGGTGCTGATGTATATTTGTTACTGGCCAGGGGCTACTAGGTGTGGGCATTATGAAATCTGCTTCATTTGCTTAGAGGCTGGAAACTTGAATATGGGAGGATGATGCCAGTTGAGCTGTTGCCATTCCTACCTTTTCTCAATTTCTCTGCTCATGGACTCTTCTGAAGATGAAATGTCCATCAAAGAAAATGGTGAGCCTTGATTATTAATTTTACTGCACCTTGCAACCTGTGCAGGCATACTCTCATTGCTGGACATAAGAGTTGGTTGCTGCTAGAAATGGTATAAAGGACTGGCCACCCAACCTGGTGGCAATTATTTTAAGAAGGTTATGTCCCCACCTGCCCCACCAAATTATGAAATAAATTCAACCCATTTTCAAATTGGAAGAGGAAAAGCCAGTTCAGCTGCTTGCTCCTAGCCTTGTAGCTTCTCATTGGCCCTGTGCCTGCAGCCTAACACAGTAAAGCACATTGAGCCAATAAATAATGCTAGTGGAAGAGGGGAAATTAGGCACCTGACATTGGACAGCAGTAGTCAGGACGGTGTTTGCACCACAGCTTCAACCAAGGGCAGTCTATCTGAGTAGTGGGAACTTGGATTTCCAACAGCAGATGTCAGGATTCCTTTAGCCCTCACTTTACTTAAAAGCCCAAACATACACAGACAGGCCTACAGCTTTTAATCCATTACTTCACAGGGTCATACAGATGCAAATTCTCAGTTACTCTCAGCCTACAAAGGAATGCCTTCAGGGGAATCAAAGTTACAAGAGTTGCCTGCCATTTGAAGCGGGAGGGGGTCTGACTAGTCTAACTTAAGGAGGGGGAGGTCCCTCTCTTCTCATGAGGCCTATAAGCGCAGCTTTTCATGCAAGGCCAAGCGGGTAGACCATGTAAGTTCTGCCTCGGCCTTCTCTCTCATTACCCTGTGCCTGTGTCTGGCGTCTATTAGGTCATACTCCCCAGACCCCACCTCCTCCTGCTCGCTGCCTCTCACAAGGGGGAGAGGTGAAGAGGGACCCTCATCCTCAGCCGGCTGGACATTTGTAACCTGGGAAGCCGGCCTGGACTAGCCTGGGAAAACACCTCCCCCATGTCTGGCGGTTCTCCTTCAGAATCTGAACTGCTATCCCATTCCCTGCACACAGAAACACCCCTGAGAGCAGAACCCCTAAAGATCCACAGCTACTGGTAACTTGTATCAGTGCCTGTTCATTGAGTGGGGGAATTGAAGTCTGCTGCAGGCACAGAAATTATTAGTTATAACATTGCCCATCTCTCTTCCAAGGTGCATTCTGTTAGGAGCGTTTAGAGTACTGCCTCATTATGGGATGTGGATTATAGAATCAGAGAATTGGAGGAGCCTTGTAGGCCTTCTCTTCCAAACCCGTGCTTGATGCAGGAAATCCAGAGAAAGAGCATCCCAACAGACGCTGTCTAGTTTCTGTGAGGGAGACCCTACCAACCTTCAAGGTAATTGATTCTATTGTCAGACTGATTTTGCCATCAAAGGTGTTTCTCCTAATGCTCAACCAAAATCTACCTTCCTGTAATTTAAGTCTATTATATTTTTGGATTATTTCCGATTCTGATAATTCTACCCAGCCTTCTCCAACCTGGTGCCCTTGTAGTGTTGGGACGACAAATGGCTGGGGATGATGCAAGTTATAGTTCCAACACATCTCGAGAGTACCAGGTTGGGGAAGATTGTTCTACTCAGAGCCACTCTTATGTAGGAATTTGCTTACTAAATGAAATATCAGTTGCTGACACCCACAACTGGCATAAATAGGAAGGGCACAACATTGCCTGTGGAGATGTTCCTGAAATGGAAACTATTCTTTCTGAAGCTAGCTTCGGGTCTGTAATGAAAAGCTTTTGATCTTTTTTTTTCTTCGGACAGGAAATGGGAAGCTGCAACTGATACCAGCATCATTTACTATTATCTCCCAAGTCTGGGATAAGGTCAGTAGCTCAGATGGCCATTTAGAGAGGAATGATGGATTTTTAATTCTGAAAAAAAAATGTCTAAAGCACTTTTCGGTGCATAACAGGCTTTATAGGGTTAAAAAATCTTCACAACAGCCCTGTGAGGTAAGTTAGGCACAGAGAGAACGGAGGTGGGGGGAGGAAGGAAGAAACCTCCAAACCTCCCTCACCTACTTGTTGGCTGATTCACATTTTATTTGGGTACAAAAAGTGCCTGAAATTAAATGGCAAAATATAATCCTGGCACCATGAATTGCAACTAGCACATGCTGATTTTCAAGGGCTCTGCTTCCCCACAGTAAGCATGGAACTGGGGTCTGATCCTTTCCTGATCAGTTTCTTCCAGCTGTGTTTCAGGGAAATGGGATTATTTAAATGTGTCTGCTCCATTCACAATAGCTGGTACCGTGTATGGGCTATATCCAACATTATGCTAGTGGAAAATTGTGAGACTTGACTTTTTTTATGCTAGTTTTTGCACAACTGCCAGCAGAACAACTAATACAAGCAACACCTAGCCCAATGAAGTCATAATGGGTTGTGCAGTACCTTGTGCAACAGCTTGGATTTGACATTTATGCAAAATCGACAACAGGGTTTCCCTAAGCAGAAGAAACTTTGCAGCGGTGGAATGACACCATTGGGTACAACCCAAAGTATTTTAACATTTATATTGCTATTTGGGGGCCAAAGTTAACTAATTAAGTATAGTATTTGCGGCTCCTGACTCTCTTGAAAATGTATATGGGGTCAGGCACTAATTTGAACATGAAACTGAACATGGTGACCTTAACATGCATGCCAATTTTCATTCTGATTAAGCAGCTTTGATTTCATTTGGTATTTTGTTTTCATTGAGTCTGTTCTGTTTTTATTCCTATATCCCCACCCACCCCGCTTGAACCCTTAGAAAGGTGTGGGATAGAAATTCAACTAAGTAAACAACTCTCAACAAGTGGGTAGGCAACTTGTGGTCCTCCAGATGTTTTGGCCTACAACTCCCATCTGCCCTAGCGAGCATAGCCAATAGTGAGAGATGATGGGAGTTTTGGGCCAGAACATTTGGAAGGCCACAAGTTGGCCACCCCTGCTCTAAAATGAGGGGTATCTGGGTGGACAACTTCAGGTGGGACATTTTCACATTTTTGGACCCCGTCATGGGCTGCACTCCTGCTGCCACACCACAGGATTCCATGGGGTGGCAATGGCAAAACAAAAAAACAGATTTGCCACCATTTTCCAGCAGCAAACCACTATAGAATGCTACAATGCCCAAATGTAGCCTGAAAACAAGCTAAGTTTGGCTTCTGTACCATTCTGTAGTAGTTTGCCACCAATTTTTGGCTGCAAATCAGTGATTTTTTTGCTGCTGCCACCATGAATTTCAACAGCAGGGTAGCAGGGGCCACTATAGGGCAGCAGGTTGCATGTTGCCCAGCCCTGCTTAAGAGAGAGTAAACAATAGTTGATGGCCTCAGTTTTCAGGACTGAGCCAAAATCTGACACTGCAGAGAGAGAGAGAGAATGTAACAGTACTAGTAGATGGGTTGTTCAAACATTAGGCATATTCCCTGTGGTATCTGTAATTATCCCTTGTGTATGTTGGACATGGGCAAGCTTAAGAAGACCATAACTTTTAGTCTGCTGTGACTGAGAACATACCATTTTAAAAGCTAGTTATATCAATTTACATTTAGTTGTATTTTATAAACAAGATCTACAATCTAAAAACCAACTTCCTTGTAGGACTTTTAAATAGCTTTTACAATTGTGCGTCTCTTTTTTTGGAATTTCTTCCTTTCTGGGTAGAGGTTTTTGCCTGATTACATCTTTCTAAAGCTGCATCTCTGGTGCCTGAGGCTACAGAACATTTTGAAGTAAGAGCTTTCACTTAATCTTAATGATAGAAGCTGAGGGCTTTGAATAGATTTGATGTAGTTTAAAAGCCATTATTAAATGCTTGCTTTGCCTTGTACAATGGGTTCTGTTTGCCTTAAATTAAATGTGTGGTAATGTTCTCATTTATATCTTCCAGGCATTTAGAGTACCCATACAATAATTGCAGTAAGGTTTGTTTGTTTGTTTATTATATTGCTGTTCCACTTTTCAGACTCCTAAAGCAATTAAAATTCAATACACAAAGAATTTCACAGAAATGGAAATATAATGCGGGCCCTGCCCTCAGGCTTACAAACTAAAAGGCGAGACACAAGAGAAGGGAACTGGAGGGACAACGTAGAGAAGGGGCCAGGGTCAGTTTAACAAAATAACGGGAGAGTTGTGAACAGGCATTCATCTCCAGTTTGGACCAAATTTTCCCCTTGATAGTACAGTGCAATCCTATGCATGCTTAGACAGAAAAAAGTCCTTCAACTCCCAGCATGTCCCAACCAACCATATGTACTTAGGAACATAAGAAGCTGCCTTATACCTAATCAGACCGTTGGCCCACCCAGCTCCCCGTTGCCTACACTGACCGGCAGTGACTCTCCAGGGTTTTTCAAGCAGAGGCATTTCTTAGCCTGAGTTGGAGATGCCAAGGGTTGAACCTGGCGCCATCTGCATACAGAGCATGTCTTCTACCACTGAGTGACAGCCCTTCCTGTTCTTGTTGGGTTGGAAGTGGAACCATAACTGTTTGGTGAGTGCTGGCCCTCTGGACAGTGACTGAGTCCAGACTAACCTTCCACTCACCTCTGCAACCCGCAGGGCAACTGGCACATAGAGCTGCGTGTTCTTTCTGGCAGGCAGGAAGCAAACTCCTTGCTGTCTTCTCTGGAAGGCAGAAGAAGCTGCTCCTCCTCTGGCCAATGAATGGATCTAGGCTGGTCTTCCTCTTGCCATGATGTTCTTCCCGGGGTATAGGAGGTGCAACCTCTCAGTGGCACTTAGGGGATTTCTACACCAGCCTAAAATCCTGCATTTAAAACGGGGCTTTCCACTTCTGTTTTAAATGCAGGATCGCAACGGATTCCCTTTACACGTGCTTCCGTCTCTGTAGATGGCCGTTCCCATGGCGTTATGTTTCCGTGAAGAGGCATTACACACGCTCCAGGTTCAGCGGTACTTGCACTCCAGGTTCCCTCCCCTTGCACATTACTGGTGGATGGGGGCTGACACACGGACAGCCACCCCACTGGTCTCCCCGGGCCCCACCTCCATCTTCCATGCTTTTGGCCAGTCCCTGCTGCTCAGCCCCTTTGCTGCTCCTCTGCTCTGCCGCCCCCCTTTGCTGCCGCTCTGCCATTCTGCCACTCTGTCGCTCTGCTGCTCTGTTTTGAACAGGCAGGCTGAAAATGGCACAGGAGCCAAAATGGAGCAGGAGTGGGAAGGCTGAACGCCCATCAGACCTTTGTCACCACCTTTGACATCATGACCACCCGCCCAAAAACCACACTCAGCTCTTCATTCACGCTGGGGAGAAATACACAGGGAGAACATGGCACTCCATTTGCGCATATCTGAAAAATACCTCCCACTAAAAAATACCTCCCACTGAAAAATACCTCCCAAATTCCTCCCACTGATAGGTGGGAGGAAATAGTGGAATAATGACTGGACAACGACGATGTCATGTAATGGACCCGCACAATTCAGCGAGTGAGGAACCGTGAATGCGCAATGAACTTGAGGTGTTCATTCCCCTCAATCCCCTCAGCTTCCTGGCCAACAGCAAAAGCCTGACTGTGCTTATCCTCACAGGAACATTTAGGACTGCTGTGTTAGACTGCACTCTGCAAGCCATTTCCACAAACTTTTGATTGTGTATGTTTTCAGAACTGTTCAGTGACACTTATTGTACCTAAACAGGGACTTATCAGTGGTTATCCTACTAATATTTGTACCTACTAACAACTGTTTTGTAAACTGTTTTTTAAAAACATTCCTATGTTTTAAATTGACTAGTTTCAGACAAGAACATTTTTGGCCAATTGCAAATGGAACCTTTTTGATTCTACTAACCTATATTGCACAGAGTGAATTTCTGTTGCTTTAAACAAGTCAATTTGTCATGAGAGAATTCTGCTCTTATTAATGTAGTAATTGGTCAATGGCATCTCCCACAGCCTAGATGCCCTAGTGCCCTCATTTTTTCTTGTTTGCATTATTAAACATTTCTTTGGACAAGGAGGAAATGAGGTTTGGTGCCTTGAAAGACTCAGTATTTAGGATCTACTTGACAGGCAGGAGATCAGATTTAGGCTGCAATACTATACACTATATACAGTGATCTCTTCATGGATCACTGCCTTGTTGTGGCGAAGGGGCTTGCGTAACTTAGTGAAGCCATAAGCCATGCCGTGCAGGGCCACCCAAGATGGATAGGTCATGAGAGAGTTCTGACAAAATGTGGTCCACTGGAGAAGGAAATGGCAACCCGCTCCAGTATTCTTGCCAAGAAAACCCCATGGAACGTATCACAAGGCTAAAAGACATGACACCGGAAGATGAGCCCCTCAGTCAGAAGGTGTCCAATATACTACTGGGGAAGAGCAGAGGGTATTTCCAAGTAGCGCCAGAAAGAGTGAAGCGGCTGGGCCAAAGCTGAAAGGACACACAGCTGTGGATGTGTCTGGCGGTGAAAAGAAAATCCGATGCTGTAAAGAACAGTATTGTTTAGGAACCTGGAATGTAAGATCAATGAATCAAGGTAAGCTGGAGGTGGTCAGACATGAGATGGCAAGATTGAACATCGACATCTTGGGAATCAGCGAACTAAAATGGACAGGCATGGGCAAATTTAATTCAGGTGACCATCATATCTACTACTGTGGGCAAGAATCCCTTAGAAGAAATGGAGTAGCACTCATAGTCAACAAAAGGGTGGGAAAAGCAGTACTGGGGTACAATCTTAAAAACGATAGAATGATCTCAGTACGAATCCAAGGCAAACCATTCAACATCACAGTAATTCAAGTCCTAGACATCCTAGAGAGTGAAGTCAAGTGGGCCTTAGGAAGCATTACTAACAACAAAGCTAGCGGAGATGACAGTATTCCAGCTGAGCTATTTAAAATCCTAAAAGATGATGCTGTTAAAGTGCTGCACTCAATATGCCAACGAATTTGGAACACTCAGCAATGGCCACAAGACTGGAAAAGGTCAGTTTACATTCCAGTTCCAAAGAAGGGCAACGCCAAAGAGTGTTCAAACTACCATACAATTGCGCTCATTTCACATGCCAGCAAGGTTATGCTCAAAATCCTACAAGCTAGGCTTCAGCAGTATGCGAACCGAGAACTACCGGAAGTACAAGCTGAGTTTCGAAGAGGCAGAGGAACTAGAGATCAAATCGCCAACGTTCGCTGGATCATGGAGAAAGCAAGAGAATTCCAGAAAAACATCTATTTCTGCTTCATTGACTATGCTAAAGCCTTTGATTGTGTGGATCACAACAAACTGTGGCAAATTCTGAAAGAGATGGGGGTACCAGACCACCTTACCTGTCTCCTGAGAAACTTGTACGAGGGTCAAGAAGCAACAGTAAGAACCAGACATGGAACAACCGAGTGGTTCAAAATTGGGAAAGGAGTACGACAAGGCTGCATGTTGTCGCCCTGCATATTTAACTTATATGCAGAGTGTTGTTGTTGTTGTTCAGTCGTTCAGTCGTGTCCGACTCTTCGTGACCCCATGGACCATAGCACGCCAGGCCTTCCTGTCCTGCACTCTCTCCCGGAGCGTGCTCAAGTTCATATTCATTGCATCCGTGATGCTATCTAGCCATCTCATCCTCTGCCGTCCCCTTCTCCTTTTGCCTTCAGTCTTTCCCAGCATCAGGGTCTTTTCCAGGGAGTTTTCTCTTCGCATTAGGTGGCCAAAATACTGGAGCTTCAGCTTCAGTATCTGTCCTTCCAATGAGCACTCAGGGTTGATTTCCTTTAGGATGGACTGATTTGACCTCCTTGCAGTCCAGGGGACTCGTAAGAGTCTTCTCCAGCACCACAGTTCGAAAGCATCAATTCTTCGGCGCTCAGCCTTCCTTATAGTCCAGCTCTCACAGCCATACATATGCAGAGTACATCATGAGAAACGCCGGGTTGGATGAATCAGAGGTCGGAATTAAGATTGCCGGGAGAATTATCAACAACCTCAGATACGCAGACGATACCACCCTAATGGCAGAAAGTGAAGAGGATCTCAAGAGCCTCTTGTTGAGGGTGAAAGTGGAGAGTGCGAAAGCTGGTTTGAAGCTCAACATTAAAAAAACGAAGATCATGGCATCTGGCCCCATCACTTCCTGGCATATGGAAGGGGAAGAAATGGAAGCAGTGACAGATGTTATTTTCTTGGGCTCCAAGATCACCGCAGACGGTGACTGTAGCCATGAAATTAAAAGACGCTTGCTCCTTGGGAGGAAAGCTATGGCAAACCTAGACAGCATAGTAAGAAGCAGAGACATCACCTTGCCGACAAAGGTCCGTCTAATCAAAGCTATGGTTTTCCCAGTAGTAACGTATGGCTGTGAGAGCTGGACTATAAGGAAGGCTGAGCGCAGAAGAATTGATGCTTTTGAACTGTGGTGCTGGAGAAGACTCTTACGAGTCCCCTGGACTGCAAGAAGGTCCAATCAGTCAATCCTAAAGGAAATCAACCCTGACTGCTCATTGGAGGGACAGATCCTGAAGCTGAAGCGCAAATATTTTGGCCACCGAATGCGAAGAGAAAAGTCACTGGAAAAGTCACTGATGCTGGGAAAGATTGAAGGCAAAAGGAGAAGGGGACGGCAGAGGATGAGATGGCTACATAGCATCACCGATGCAATGAATATGAACTTGAGCACGCTTCGGGAGAGAGCAGAGGACAGGAAGGCCTGGTGTGCTATGGTCCATAGGGTCACAAAGAGTCGGACAAGACTTAATGACTGAACAACAAATTGTTAACAGCTCCTGAGTATACACTTTAGTTTTGTAAATTTAAAAGACATCAGTCGACCATGTGGATTATAGCAGTAATAATAATTAGACAACACAAGTCCAAAGTTGTGACAACATAAGTTGACAACACAAGTCCAAAGAGAAAATTCTCTGGAAAAGACCCTGATGCTGGGAAAGACTGAAGGCAAAAGGAGAAGGGGACGACAGAGGATGAGATGGCTAGATAGAATCACCGATACAATGAACATGGACTTGAGCACGCTCCGGGAGAGAGTGCAGGACAGGAAGGCGTGGCGTGCTATGGTCCATGGGGTCACGAAGAGTCGGACACGACTGAACGACTGAACAACAACAACTATACACGCTTACTTGGAAGTAAGTCCTATTGAACTCAGTAGGGCTTACTTCTGAGTAGACATGTATAGGGTTGCACTGTTGATATCCCAAATAATCTGTGGGAACCTGCCAGGTTTGCTGAAAGCCATGTGTCTGTGATCCTATATACTTGCTTTCTTTAAAGAAAAAAAAAGTTGAGAAGGACTATGATGTGACTGCTGCCATGTCTGAGCCTGATGATCTTGGTCGGGGATGTATTCCTCTGTATTCCCAGGAACTGCACTATTCTCCAGATAATGGTGCTGTGTCCAGAAGTGTATTTTACTTTCAAACTCAGGTCGTGGGGAGAGTTTCGGTTGCAATACTGCTCCCTACCACTCTGCGCCACACGAGGCCATATATAACATAAAAACAGACATATAAATAAAACACAAAATAGCATGCTAGCTTAGATGGAACTGGGGAGAAAATGCCACTGTCGTGGCAAGAAAGTCATCATCATTTTTAAAGAAGTTACTACTGCATTGGCAGTACGTGTTGTTCCTCTCAGCCAGAGAACAAAGCAACTCTCTTGCAAAATAGGGTCTCTTTCGCAACAGTATCTGGCAATGTGGATTCTAAATAGGCACCTTCCCTATTGCTTCTCAGAGCAAAGAAAAATCACAGCCTCCTTCACTGGCGGAAAACTGCTAGTTTCAATTATAGTTAGTGACCTCATATTTATGTGGTTTTGAACGGAAGCATTTTATTGCATTTTTTGGACAAAAGGCTAAGAGGTGAGTCAAATTGAGATGGGTAGTTGCCCTGAAGAGGCCGATTAACTTTTTAGCAGGGAATATCTATCAAATTGCAGAACTGAGTGGATATGGGATATATACCGTATACACAGCGGTAGTCATCTGGCAGGCCAAATGTTTTATCTTCTGGTTCTCACAGCAATGACATTTTTGGGTCAAATGGAGTACCACAATTACTACCCAAGATAGCATATATGATATCTTTGCCACACATCCTAAAAGGGCATTTACCTCTCTTAAACAGTTTGTGGCTCATATGGTTTGCCTGAGATTCTCGAGACGGATGGGGTGATACTTCCAGGTCTACTCAAGACAAAGTGATTTGAAGTCTAGGGCTGTGATCCTGACCACACATCCGAGGACTAGGCTGTAAGAGGCTTGCTAACTGTTGATAGGCAGCAAGGGAACTCTTTAGCTTTAAGAGCAATGTCGAAAATATCCAAGGGAGTGGACAACACTGAAAAAGCATTGCCTAATATTCAGAAAGGCAGCCTGGGTACTGGGAAAACTGGTTTCAAGCTTTTGTTCTGTTGCTAGGCACTTGAGTTCTGTATTGTATTTTTCTGCAGCTAGAACTACTTGGTATTTTTAATTCTTTAGCCAACAGCAAAGAGAATCCCTCCCTCTATATGAAAGCTAGGATGTGATGTTACTATTTGTTTTGTACTATTAGTTTCTGTAAACAGACAGTTAGAGAAGAGAGTAAATGCATCATGGATTCCATATATTTTGTTGTGTTTGTCCCATTTTCCAGTGTGATAGGTAATTTCAGGCCAGCTTTATGAAGTTCATTTCTTTAGGAGAAAAGAATGCTGAAGACTTCAGCGGTGTCTTGTAATGGCCATTGACTTACAAATGTATAGACTGAGCAGGTAGCAAGCAAGCAGGCACATGAGCAGGCCATGCTAGTCCAAAAGCAGCAACTGTCCCCAACGGCCATAGCAGTCTAGTTCCCTAAAATTCTAATGCCACATCCACTTTCCCCACAATCTCCAGCTATTTCCTCCCCCCGCCACCTCTGGCCAAGTTCAGAGTGTACAAATGGTTCCATTTACCCCCTCTCCCTTCCAAGTAACTACCAGACATCAGAGCTTTTTGTCTACCAAGACTCTGTCTACCATCAAGTGCCAGGCTACGCAAAAGTCTAGAGAGAATCATTTTGCGCAACAGAAGAATTTGTGTACAGCATTATATTTTAGGAATAGTGAAGGCTGGTGTATAGTAGGATAAGTTATAAGAACAGCGCAGACCACCTTGCTGTGAAGTAGTATATACTGGCAGTAGTATATACTGGAGTTTACAGTAATTTATTCCATGCTACTAGCTATTCATCACAAAGGGTGGTCCAGTGGATACTTTTGGATACAAAAGACTCCCAGCTCAGCCACACCATGAGTATCCTGGAACAGTTTGTTGTCTAGGGCAACTAATAGAAGCAATAACTTACCTCACATGGTTGTAGTGTTGATCAATGGGATCTAATTTGAAACGTTTTGGGGGAATCTGAAAAGCTGTATGAGCTCTTTTACTTACTGTAAACAGTTCCTTGGGAGGGCCTCTGCCCTGAAAGGTGGCCAAGAAATATTTTAAATAAATAAATAAATCCCCCCATGTTTCAGTCAGAACATGACCAATATACAGGTAAAAAAGGGCTAACGTTCTTTTACATGTTGCATTTGCGGTCTCAGCAAACTTGATTATGTCCAAAGACATGAGTCATCTGTAAGTTTACACATTCAGTTCACAGAAATTTGTGGTAAGGCTTGTGGCTCAAGTATCCTTACAATTATATAGGAATTAGAGGAGGAAAAACAAGTTCTTTCTTAAGCAATTGAAGCACGCTGGAGCCAAAATGAATTTGGAGGGGAAATGCTCAATTATTTTTAAAGTTTCCATGGTCAGAGGCAGTATGCAACAGCTGGAGACTGCTATTGCCTGCAAGCCCTGCTTGTGGGCTTCCTGAAAGTGTCTGGTTGGCCCTGAGGGAACAGCATACCCAACAGTGGAGGCTGGTGACTCCAATGTCAGTGGGGCAGTGAAGCACCATAGATAGCTCCTTTAGAGTTCTGACTGGTTCTGACTGAAACCCGAAGCAGATTCACCACCCTGCTGACATCAGAGCCATGAGCCTCCACTGATGCTCAACTAGATGGGCCTTTAGTCTAACCTAGCAGGGCTCTTACATACTTAATTTCTGAATTTTTACATTTCACATCAGGATCCAAGGAAATTCAAAATCAGAATTTGTTATCTGCCAAAGCATGTTTTTTGTGTGAATTTTCACAATTTGGAAGCAGAGTTCAGCTTTTAAGTCTGATCAGTATTCGAAGTTTTGATGACAAATCTTAATGGTCACTTGAGGTTTTGAGCTTTGCATATCACATCACAATCTGCTCAGATGTTGGGGGAAAACACACTTGTGCGCTATTTTGAAATATTGTCCTTTTGAAATATTGTCCTTTAGCACAAGAGAGGTGCTAAAGATGCTGACTATAACATGCTAGGTATTTCTAACAGCATTCTGTGGAATATTGTGCTGCAGAATTTTGCTAAGAATATTTTCATTCCAATTTTAAGTTTGTCAGATTTGCTGAATCTCAGGTATGTGTGGTGTGCAGCCCGATCATGTTTACGGAGAACTAGAACCCTACTTTAATGAGGCCTACTCCCAACTGTGTGCCATCTCAGTTTCAGTGACAGGGTAACTAGACACTTAACTTGTGAGCATGCCCTTAAAATAGATTCTTGAAATAGTTTGAACTTCCTTTTAGCAGACAGGAGTGCTGATGAGGAAAGTTTCACCTTTATTAAAGGGGGGGAGTGGCCACATGCTGGGTATCAGGGGCATTGTTAAGAGAGGCTCACCTGGGCACGGGGCACGGATTTTTTTTTTCTGAGCTGTGCCCCAGATCTTTTGAGCTGTCCTAATTGCCATTTTTTTTCTATTTTCCTAAATTTCAGGCAGTTGGGTCCAGTGGTTTTTGTGCTAGTCACTGGTTCGTTTTGGTCTTTTCAAGAAAATCTGTCAAAGCAAAAAGCTATAATTTTTTTGTGCTTCCACATAAGTGCATGGCATTTGGGGACATGGCAGCCTCTCTGGAGCTGACTGAACCTGCCAAAGTTCAGCCAGTTAGGTCCAGTGGCTTTTGTGCTAGCCACAGGTAAAAATTTGCTTTTTTCAAGAAAATCTGTCCAAGTAAAGAGCTATAATTTTTTTATGCTTCCACGTAAGTGCATGGAATTTGGGGACCTGGCAGCCCCTATGGAGCTGACTGAGCCTGCCAAAGTTCAGACAGTTAGGTCCAGTGACTTTTGTGCTAGCCATGCATAAAGTTTCCTTTTCTCAAAGACTAAAACAAAAAGTAAAAACTGTCAAGCCACAGAGGGGATTAGAGATCTTAATCAGCAGGTGTTTAAGGTAAACATTGGGAGGTCACTATCCCTAATCTCTAGTGTAGGGGTTTGTTTGTTTTTGAGGTGCAAAAAACCTCTATCCTTCTACTTTTCTGCTCTTACATGCCCACTGTTGGGAGCTTGCTTGTAATGAAATTTTGAAGAGGGAGATGGAAGGGAAGAAAGAGTTTCATGTGAAATACTGGAATTTAACACAGCATCTGATTTCACTGCCCCAAACTGGAACCTTTGGCTTCTGCAGAAGTTTAGTAGCTTCAGTACAGCAAAGGATCCAATCAGCCTCCACAAACTTCTTTCTCCCCCTCCACTTTAATTTCTCCTAAATAGCTGTAGGACTTGAATTCCAAAAGGAGGGTTAGGACTATGTGGTGTCATGATCGAGGAACTGCTGAGGCTTTTAAATAGCTTCTAGAGTTTAAAAAAAAAGATAGAAAAAACCCTCCACCACTTCACCTCATAAAGTCAATGTAAGTACATGCAATCCTTACAAACCCTCTACAGCCTCCTAAATTCCTCGGAAGTACTACCTCTCTGAAAGGAGCCACTTGGCTTAAGGAATTCTCTCTACTCCCCCCCCCCCATTTCCAATCACCATTCTTCTTTTCTTCTTCCCTCCCCTATCCTTTCTTATCTTGGGGAATTCTTAAAGAAAATTCTCTTCCATGGTCAGGAGAAGTTCCGAACTGTATATGACTTTATACAAACAGACAAGAGGGTTTGTTTTTCTCTTCCTCCTCACTCAAGCCTTTGAGAAAAGTGGGTTCAAGTGGCTGCAGAGAAACAAATCTGGGGCTGTTTTGTTTGTCAGTTGCCATTTTCCAGCAATAGGAAGGGCTGTAGCTCAGTGGTAGAGCACATGCTTGGTATGTAGAAGGTCCCAGGTTCAATCCCCAGCATGTCCAGGTAGGGCTAGGAAAGAATCCTGCCTGAAACTCTGGAGCGCCGCTGCTGCCAGCCAGTGTCAACAATACCAGGCTAGATGGACCCGGGGTCTGACTCAGTATAAGGCAGTTTGCTGTGTTCCTCTGAACAGAAAGCTTTAATAAAAATAGGAGTTTGGGGTTTGTTTTTTAAGTGGAGGGGAAATAAATATTGCTAATTTATGCAATCCTGTGTATGCCTACTGAGAAGTCCCATTATGTTTAGTGAAGCATACCCTCATTAAAGTGTGCATAGGATTCCAGCACAAGTTACTTTTGCAGGGGGGGTTGCACCCTGATGTTCTGCATGTTTACTCAGAAATAAGTCCTGAGTTATGAGCATGGTACTGCAAGCTTAATACAGTGCCTACCCAGTTCTGGCTACTGAACTGACTACCCTTTCAGCTCAGTCATATGTATGTTTTGTCAGGGGGTGGGGGCAGTACATGAACTCTAGTTTCAGTGTTGAAGGAAAGGCACTTAACTCAGAGTTTCTCCGTAACTTAGCCCTAGTTTTGAAAACAGATTCATTGCTTGAATCCTGGTGAAGTCTTGGCACAAATGAAGTTATGGGGAGGAAGATACAATGAGAGCTTGTGCACAATAAGGAGGAGGTAGAGGCAGAGGAACTAGAGATCAAATCGCCAACATTCACTGGATCATGGAGAAAGCAAGAGAATTCCAGCAAAACATCTATTTTGCTTCATTGACTACGCTAACGCCTTTGATTGTTTGGATCACAACAAACTGTGGCAAATTCTGAAAGAGATGGGAATACCAGACCACCTTACCTGTCTTCTGAGAAACCTGTACGAGGGTCAAGAAGCAACAGTAAGAACCAGACATGGAACAACTGAGTGGTTCAAAATTGGGAAAGGAGTACGACAAGGCTGCATGTTGTCACCCTGCTTATTTAATTTATATGCAGAGTACATCATGAGAAATGCCAGGTTGGATGAATCACAGGTCAGAATTAAGATTGCCGGGAGAATTATCAACAACCTCAGATACGCAGACGATACCACCCTAATGGCAGAAAGCGAAGAGGATCTCAAGAGACTCTTGTTGAGGGTGAAAGTGGAGAGTGCAAAAGCTGGTTTGAAACTCAACATTAAAAAAACGAAGATCATGGCATCTGGCCCCATCACTTCCTGGCATATGGAAGGGGAAGAAATGGAAGCAGTGACAGTTTTTATTTTCTTGGGCTCCAAGATCACCGCAGATGGTGACTGTAGCCATGAAATTAAAAGATGCTTGCTCCTTGGGAGGAAAGCTATGGCAAACCTAGACAGCATAGTAAGAAGCAGAGACATCACCTTGCCGACAAAGGTTCGTATAATCAAAGCTATGGTTTTCCCAGTAGCAATGTATGGCTGTGAGAGCTGGACTATAAGGAAGGCTGAGTTCCGAAGAATCGATGCTTTTGAACTGTGGTGCTGGAGAAGACTCTTACGAGTCCCCTGGACTGCAAGGAGGTCCAATCAGTCAATCCTAAAGGAAATCAACCCTGACTGCTCATTGGAAGGACAGATCCTGAAGCTGAAGCTCAAATATTTTGGCCACCTAATGCGAAGAGAAAACTCCCTGGAAAAGACCCTGATGCTGGGAAAGACTGAAGGCAAAAGGAGAAGGGGATGGCAGAGGATGAGATGGCTATATAGCATCACCGATGCAATGAACATGGACTTGAGCACACTCCGGGAGAGAGCGCAGGACAGGAAGGCCTGGCGTGCTATGGTCCATGGGGTCACGAAGAGTTGGACATGACTGAACGACTGAACAACAACAACAAGAGGAGAGTTGCACAAAACAAGAGATCTGTTTTGTTGAATAGTTGCTGGAGGATGGTAGGATGAGGAGGGATGGTTGCACGGAGGGGAATAGAATTGGTAGGGGGAGAATGTAAGTGCTCAGTGGTGAAAGAAAAGCATGCTGCATATGCTCAGAGGCACTTTATATTCAAGAACATAAGGAGAGCCATGCTGTATCAGACTAAGGTCCATCTAGTCTGGCCTTCTGTTCACATAGTGGCCAACCAGATGCCCACGGGAAACCCACAAGCAGGACATGAGTGCAATAGCACCAATTCCCCTGCTGTTAACATTGATGAAATGCAAATAAATTCTAGTAATTCTAAATTTGCATGCGTGTATATCCTTCAGAAACTTTGCAGGTTTCTTGCCTGGGGGACACCTCTAATGACCTGTGCATTTTCATATAAATCTATCCAAAAACTATTGGGGAGGGGGAAGGGAAAGCAAATCACTGCCTCCTCCAAATTGGAAAACTCCCCTTCCACATGAACTGCTGCACCTATCCTTCTGAAATTTTTCTGGTTTCTTACTTAGGGAGACTTCTAGGCTGTCTGTAATTTTCAGAACAATGGTCCACAAAGAACAGAGAGAGAGAAGTATGTCCTCTTTTGGAGACCTCAAAATGTCAAGGCCACCCTTACACAAAACCCCTTGTAGCTATCATTCTGAAATTTGGCAGGCATCATCTCCTCTGATGGGGCAATTAATCCTGAAATTTTAATCCAATTCTTCCAAGGAATAACAATGTTATTGGCAGTACCCTTTAAAAGAAATCAAAATACAAACCCTGCACCTATTTTTCTGACATTGGGCAGGTGTAGTCCCCTTCTAGGGGACTGCTATGCCTAAAATTACCATCCAGTTCTGACCAAGAGAAAAAAGTTACAGCTGTTTTTTTTCCTAATTTCCCATGGCAGTCAACAGGAAGCATAAAGACTCATTTTTCCAAACCTTGACTCAGGTCTGGTGCTGAGCTGAAGTGGACTGACTACAAATTGGCCCGAGCAGAAATGGGATGTTTTCCAAAACGCTGAATCGGGTTCTGAGTTGAAGTGTGTGTGTGTGGGGGGTGTCAGTGCACACTTCTTATGTATGTATGTAATCTATGCACACACATAAGCACACCACATGCACACCACACAGACACACATGTATATTAGAGGTCCGCTTATGCGCAAATTTGTGTTATGGGCCTGTGCCCCGGATCACGCCCCTGCTGGGTATCCTAAGGGAACACGATGAGTTGGGCACATCCTCCCAATCCAAGTCGTGTGAACCCTGCGATAAGGTTTCAGAGGTTAGAGAGAGGCCACTGTCTCTTTAAGAGCTCCTCTGGCACTGTTCCCACTGCTGGAAGCTGGGAAGGCGCCACCGCTCGGGGGAGCGCCGCTCAGAGCCTTGCGCCTGCTCGGGGGAGACGAGGGCAGACCGGAGTTGCCCCTCGGAGGTTGGGCAGGGGAGGAAGAAGAGGCCAGCAACCCGCCCCCTCTGCGTGGCTCCCAGGAGCAGCATGGCGCCCCCCCCGGGCACTCGGGCTTCTCCTCGGGGCAGGGCAGCTGGGGGTTTTCCTCAGCCCCGCCGAGCGGCGCCCTAGAAAAGAAGCCAAGCGAAGGAGGACCTTGGCGGGGGCGTTTAGCGCAGCCGTCCCGGCAAGTGAGTGCGGAGTCCCACGCGCCGCGGGGCGAGGAAGAGGGATCAAAAGCGCCGCGCTTGGCCGAGGCTCTGCTCCGGATCGCCCCGGGATCGGGGCCACCTGTTACTCCGAGCTCAGATCGCGCCTCTGCGGGAGGGAGGGAGCGGTCGAGCGCAGGCTTCTGCCCAAGCGGCGCCGCTGCTCCAGTCGCCTCTCTCCGGGAAAATGGACAGCGACGGGCTTTCCAGCACGGACCAGAAGCTGATCCGGGAGAGCTGGCAGAAAGTGAGCGCCAGCCCCCTGGAGCACGGCATCGTCCTGTTTAGCAGGTAAGGGCCGGGCAGCGGGAGGCAGGAGAGAAGGCCGGGCGCGGCGGACGAGGGCTGGGGCTCCAGGGGGCACGTGCGAGGCTCGGGTGCCTTTAGGGAGAGGTCGCCGGAGCCCAGCCCCGAGCGGGAGCCGGGCGCTGCCGGCCTGAGTCTGGAGGCTGGGATCTGCAGAGGGCCGGCATGGACTGACCTGGATCAGGGCATGTTTGAACGCAGAAAGTGGTGGCGAAATCCCCCAGCCCATCCCGTGTGAATCCCCCACCGGCGAACTGAACTGAACTCAAAACTTCACCATCGCTACAGTTCCCCGTTGGAGTGGCTCAGCCTTTCTTCAACCCGAGGACATGCAGCCCTTGGCTCCTCTGCTCACCCGGGGCCCCTTCTCAGTTAATGCGAATCAACTCCCCCCCCCCCGCCCCCGCCCAGGTGCCCTTTCCACACGGTCCCCTCCAAAACGTCTTGTTCTGAGCAGCGCACAGACAGGGCTGTGAGAAGGGAGGCAGGCTAGAAAGCCCGCTGCTGTGCCAGTCTCTTTCCTAGCTCTGATCACCTTTGCCCATCTTGGTTCCTGAAGGTGATGAAAACGCGGTATCAACTGCATGTCAGGAGTGGACAGAAAAGGGTCTCGGAAAACGGCGCTTAAACTGCTTCACAATTCCCTCTGGCACCTGGGCTGTTGTATTGTTCCAGCACCTAGTGCTGGAGAGGGCTGCCTGGTAGGTGGGGGTAGGGCCCAACTGCCTTGCTAAATATATAGGGTAGTCTCCAATGTTAGTCCTATGTGGAGTAGACCCATTGACATGAATGAGACTTAAGCTGGTTGTTACTAATTTAAGTCTCATTCATTTCAATGGGTCTACTCCACATAGGACTAACATTGGATTCTACCAATAGTAAATCAGAGAGTGTCTTGGAGGCCAGGGGCAAGAGGAGGGAAGAGTTATCTTGTTTTAATCAACTTGGGGGATTCTCATATGTTGCATTTCTTGAATCCTTTGCCGACCACCATTTTAGCGTGTGTGGGGGACCTCTGGCCAGCAGCTTCCACCCTGCACTTTCCTGCCCCCAAGCAACAATTACGCTTTTAAAAAGTCAGCATTGGTGAGCATGGAGGCCTTTAAAAAAGGCCTGGGGAGGGGAGGGGTGTTTTGAGGGAAGTTGTTGTTGAAGAGGGAACATTCCCCCCGTGGCAATTTTTAAAAAGCCCAATTGCCATGTGGGGAGGGGTGTGTGTGTGTGTGTATGGATGGATTTGATGTGTGTGGGATGTGTGCGCGCATGTGTGTGAAAGAGAGTGTGGGGTGGCCCCAAACACTTTAGTTTTTACCCCACCTACTTTTTGGGGGGGACTGCCCACCTCTGGCATGTAGCCCCTGCAAGATGCCCTGAAAGGAAATGTGGTCACAGGCCAAACAGGATTCCCACCCCTGGTTTGCAGATTACGGTCCAGTATGTATCTCACTCCCCTGCAGGATGGTCTTCCCTCACCTACCTTAATGAACAGGTAACCATAAAAGCCAATGGGGAAGGATTTACTGGAATGCAAGAACCAAGCAGAGTGTAAACAAGAGGTCTGTGCCCACCCTTCCTTTGAAAGTCAGGGAGGCCTAAGTCTGAGTCTGCAGCCAGGTTTGAGTGTAGCTGTGCAGTCTAGGAGGCTCAGATGAGTTGTGTGCAAAATGACAAACTATGATTATTACATTTATATCCTGCCATTTTCCTCTTGCAAGGAGCTCAAGGAGGCATACATGACCCTCCTCCACTCCATTTTATCCTCACAACAACCCTATGAGGTGCGTTAGGCTGAGAGTCCGTGACGGGCCAAAAGTCACCCAGTGAGCATGGCCAACTGGGGACTAGAACCCAGATCTCCCAAGTCCCAGTCCAACACTCTAGCCACTGCACCACCCTGGGTCTCAAATCCTATGAGAAATGCAGAAAGGAAGCACAGAGGAATGCAACACTGTGATGAAAAGTGTTGTAAACGAACAAGTATTTTTTTTTGTGCCAAGCACTCTTTAGCTACGGTTGTTGCTACAACCAGTGTTTCAGAGAAAGACACTTTGAAATGAAAGGAGAAGTGATACACCTCAGACAAAGCAGAGAATATCTGATAAAAAATGAGGACAAACCAATACTACGCTAACAATTAGAATCACAGCTTCAGAAGAAAAGATATCAGATATGAACTCCTCAATAGTGCTGTACAAAAGAGGCAACCAATGAAAAGGGAGTCAGTTACTATCAAGGCTTGATGTGAGGTTTTTGTTTTTGTTTTTTAAATCTGGATTTGGAATTATTTGAGGCTGTTAAGAATGCAGGGAAAACATGTGCATGTTGTCTGTAAACTGTGTTGAGAATATATAGAGAGGAAGCAGAAAAAGTGCTCAAAGAATGGAGCTTTTCCAATTGTTAGAGGTGTAAGATCATTTTTAAAAACTTAAGTGAATTGCCTTAAATCTGAACTTCATAAAGTGTTGAAGGTTAAGCAGAGAACAGAGTTGCAAGGGGAGAAAGGCAGTGATAATAATCCATAACTGAAAATATTGAAGGCATAGAATGCAGAAAATGTCAAAATTCCTAGTAACTCTGGAATATGATGTGTACAAGTACTATTTCAGGAATGTGGACATTTTTATTTAAAAATCAGTGCTAAATTTATTTAAATCACATTTAATGTTAAAATACGTTTATGACAGCATTTTGTTATTATGTAATCTGTATTTTTATGAAAAGTTAAAAGTGCCTCTCTGCATCGTTAAAAGGGCTCTTTTCAATTCATTCCCCATCATGGGTTTAAAATTTCTTTTAAAAAGCACTAACTTGGGGGGAGAATCCAAATAAAGCAAGGGATCTTCACTGCATCCTGGAATGGGGACAATCCTTTGTGAATAACACCATCTTGGCACTTATTTTCAGTTCCCCCGAGTAGCTGAAGTAATGAGAGTGCTACTGAGCATATGCAGAATGCCTTTTTCATTAGCATTAAGTAATCACAACGAAGGGTGCAATCCTATGCATCTTTAGACAGAAAAAAGCCCTACAACTTCCAGCATTCCCCAACCATGGCTGGCTGGGGAATGCTGGGAGTTGTAGGGCTTTTTTCTGTCTAAACATGCATAGGACTGTTTCCTTAAGCACTCCATGAGTGTGGGCAGTGAAAAGCACTTCTGAAGCTGCACTTCTATGCACACTTACTTGGGAGTCAGCCCCATGGAACTCGGCACTTCTGAGTAAACACCCATGGGTCTTGCAAGACGTGTTGAGCCTCTCATATGGAACTGTGCATTTAAGATTAAAGATCAGGAATCTGATTAAAAAGAGAGGTCAAGCACACAGCGAAGAAAGTTGTTTCGTCCCTGTCTTCCTGCTGATTTTTTTTCTGGTTGCAAAGACATGGGTTTTCTCTAATTCAGGGAGCAGCTCCACAGTCCTCCTGCCTTTGCTCAGCTCTGCAAAGTGTATCAGAGCAGCTTCCTAATTGCTTGTGACATGGTGATCGCCAGAACCGAGGCCAGGCCTGGCCCTTGGGGAGAGGCTCAATTAATTCCAGGATCAGTCCCAGGGCAGAGGAAATGGTGCAAGGAGGAGAAAGCTGGAAGATGCAGATGGGGCAGGGCCTTGAGAGCCTCTGGAAAGCTGTATTTTTTTTAAAGAACAATGAATTTTTTTTAAAGAACAATGAACGTTACTTCATTATGCAGTAAGGAGTTTTTAAATGAGCAGGGGTAGTTTTCAGTCTTTATTTGTGTTCTTATTTCATAGACTTTTGCCCCATCTTTCAGGGTATATAGCCTCATAACAACCCTGAATTCCCATTGTATAGATAGAAGAATTGAGGCAGGTAAGAGTGGCTTGCCTAATATGGATTCAGAAGAAGACAGGGTCATTTTTCAGGCTAGTATACTGTGGGGAACGGAAATGGGAACATACAAAGCTGTGTTATACCAGGTCCAACTACATGTCCATCATCTGCTACCTGATGCTTTTCATGGGAGATCTCAGGGATGGAACCTCGGACTGCTGCAGGCAAAGCATGTCCTCTACCACTAAGCTATAGTCCTTCTCCTAAATAGGGAATGAGGCTATTGAACTGCTTTTCATGCATGGTGGGTGGTGATTTGTCTGTCTAGCCACAGTGAAATTCCACTCATTTTGTCTCAGTTCAGAGCGAAGCTAGACTTCAGTTTCCAAGAAGCAAATCCAACACTGTCTACTTCCAGTTTGCCATGTAACCTATTGGAGGGCTAAACTGTGAGACAAAATGGGTAATACAGAATACATAAGGTGATACTTGTATAGAGCCATTACATTGATAAAGAATAATATATATCAAAATTGGCCAGTGTAATCCCTATTTTTAAAATAGGATCCAGGGGAGGATCCAGGAGTTTATATCACTTTTGGACAATTACATATTGTGTAAATTCGTGGAAAGCATTATTAAGGCTAGATTAAAAAATGCACCCCCCACACAACATATAGCTCAACAAGGCTTGCAGAGGAAGTGTTGGCATGGAGTCTTTAGATGCCTTGCTTCACTAACCTTTTAAAATGCACTGAGAGTGTCAACAAACATGTTGAGAAGGATGATCAGGTGAGCATTGTACACATGGGTTTTATATTTGTTTTTTAGAGAGCTTTTGGCAAACTCCCCTTCCTAAGGAAACTTAGTAGCCAGAGATGTGTCCTTTTAGGGATTAGTAATGGATTAAAAGACAGGAAGCTGTGGTTAGGAAAAAACAGACATTTTTCACCCTGGAGGGTTCTCCCAGTTATCTGGACTGGTGCCGTTTAGCTTATTTATAACTGATCCTATAAGTAGTCAGTGAGACAGCTACTTTGTGGATGTCACCAAGTTTGTTTGTTTGTTTATTTATTATTACAGTTATTTATATGCTGCCTTTCCTGATACAGATCCTATCAAGGCAGTTTACAAGTAACATAAAAATAATAATCACAACAAGCAATATAAAAAAAATAAAAATCATCAGTTATAAGGATGTGGCAATGGCTGCTAGCATAGGTGTCTTTTAAAAAATGGATACATTTACAAACAGTAGCTATTATCTGTGATAGCCAGAATTGAGCCTCCATCTTCAGTGGCAGTATACCTCTGAATATTGAGAGCTGCGGTGGTGAAGTGGCAAAGACTGTGAGTGGTCTCCAAATCTCCTCTCTCTCATGAATTTACTAGGCAAGTGATTCATTTTCACACACACCCTCTGCAATATGAGTATAGTACTGGCCTACCTTACAGGTTGTTGTAAATAATATTGAGGAAATTATTTAAGTGCTTTGAACACTGAAAGTGCGATATAAACAACTAGTATTATGGATTATTATTGCCTTCAGATTCTGGGGACAACGAACAAAAATAAAATCGGGATGGCTAACTCCATCACACCAGTGAGCCAGAAGGGCCTAATGGTCTAATCCACCGAGGCATTTCTTATGAAACAGTCTAGGCTAGCTGATAACAGGAGGCTAGGGGGCTAACGGGTTTTGGTGAGAATCTGGTTGTATTGCCATCTACAGGAAATCTTGTTTATCTTTTTTAAAGATTTATCTTTTAAAAAAAATATAAAGACTTTCTTCTGTGTAAACAGCTTCATAGTCCCTGTCTGATAGCTTACATCAATTTGTTACATTACCCCAACATTGAATGACAGATAGACTGGAGGTCCTGCTTGGACCAAACAATTATTTAAACACTATCACATATTTTCTCTTATATCTCTGCATAAGATGCAGGAATATCAGTGGGATTGTACAAGGTTTAGCCGAGAGTGGAGTCAGGCCAATATATGCTATGCCAATACTGTAGATTCTCATGCACCCATAGTAGGTGGGAGAGATATATGCAACAAAAACAGAAAAAGTGATCTTGGGAGAATGTTCGACCTATCAATTTGGGAGGTGAATAACCACAGAGATGCTCAGGGAGACAGGGTTAAAAGGATGCTGCAGGTGACATGCATGCGTGAAATGCAACCTGGCAATGAAAGGCGAATGTGGATTTGGGGCTGTGTCACAGAATGAAGAAGGGAAAGCTCACTTCAATGCAGCTTGAAGGGGACGATCCTTTGAATGTTGTGTTGGAGATTTGGTATTGGGGGAGGGGGGAGGAGAGACAGAAACTCTGCTGGAGGGGATGTACAGTTCCATCCAGCATCATCTAGCAGACTTCTGCTCATGCAACAGGATTTCCCCTTGCTCTCCGCCCTCCCGCACAGCCCTCAAATCTGCTCCAAAGGGTCCTCTAACCCTCCAGAGCAGATCTGGAGCAGAGGTGGGGCTCCAGAGGGAGGGGGAATCTGTTCCACCAACCGTTTCCATTCTGCTGATAGACAGACAGGACTGGATACAACCCTCTGAAAGAGCAACAAAACAAATCATGGCTATGAAGGGAGTTGAGGATGGTAGCGCTTGTGATAGTCAGCATCTAATGCTGTGCTGTACAAGAGAAGTAATGTAGCGTCTTTGGTGGAGTAAATGAAGTGTGCTAAGCTGTGTTCTCAGGGATTTTTATTTGGAAGAAGCCTTGGTGCTAGCAGTCTTCCAGTGCTTTGCAAAATGTTATGATGTCCTGGGTTCTTTCTCCCCTCCAGATCTTTCTCCCTCGATGTTATGAACTCACTCTTTTTATGAAAAAGCTAATTTTAAACATCCCATACCTGTTATGTGCCAACAGTGTGATGCTAAAGCAGCCTTCCCCAACCTGGCACCCTCCAGATGTGTTGGACTACATGTACCATCACCCTAATTGGCCACACTGGCTGGGGGATGATGGGAGGTGTAGTCTGACACATCTGGAGGGCGCCAGGTTGGGGAAGCCTGTGCTAGAGCATGATGGTACCATAACTTTCATCCAGTAGCAGGAGGATTTCATTGCCTCGCCCAGTTCTTGGGTTGGGAGGAGTTCACATGGTCAGCTTGGAAATGGTTCCAGGAAATGGCGGGGGAGGAGGTTGGCCCTGCTGGGCATCTGTAGAGGCTCAGCACTGTCCCCTGCCACCCCCAGAGCCCTGCTCCTCGTCTTTGGCTGCTCTTGCTCACCTGCCTTCTTGGAGCAGCTGCCTCCACTTGCCTCGCATCCCCCTTTGGGCAGACTGGTTCCAAGGGAGAGGGACGGCGAATGGGAAGTAGTGGCACGGCAGGACATCTTATTCAAGCCCCCCCCCCCATCTGGAGCTGATACTGCTTGGCAGAGAAATCTCCTGGGAGGAGGGCCCTATAAGAGCATAGCGCAAGGAGAGCTGTGCTGGAACAGACCAAAGGCCTATTTAGTCCAGCATTCTGCAGCCAGTCAGATGCCCCTGGGAAGCCCACAAAGAGGACATGTGGGCAGTAGCCCTCTCCCAGTGTTGTTCCACAGCGACTGGTATTTGGGGGCATGCTGACCCAGAATGCCAAACCAGCTCAAGTGGTGCCTCCACTAGTTGCCCTGAGGTTTGGCAAGGTGTGTCCTCCTTCCCTCCCTCCCTCCCTCCCTGCCCTTGGAAGCATTGGGAGATGGTGAGGAGGAAGAGGCAGTGATGGCAATTGAGCTCTTTTTGGGGAAGAGAAGGGCCAGAAGCTGGAGGGGGTGGGGAGAAGTTGCGGCTGGAAGAAGGGGTCAGTGGGGGGGGGGAGGGGAGGGGAATGGGCAGAAGTGATGGGAATGTCAGTGGGAAGGTGCCCTCTGAAACACCGGGACACTCCACCCTTTAACTTCTCACAGGCAGTCCCATATATACATGCGAGTCACTGGCTGCCATTTTTGGTCACACTGGCTTCCTGTGCAGCGCACCTTTCTGCTCAAGTCCAGCGTGACAAAGAGATAGGAAAGCACACAGAGACACATTGCCTCAACGCAAAGAGTTGTGCCAGGGCTCCGTCTGTGCATGACATGCTTTCCCAGTGGCAAGGCAATGGTGAAGGGACAGGCCGCTTTATATGGAGGGAAGAAGGACGGCTTGTCTTGTGTTTTACCTGGTTTGTCTCTCTGAAGGCAGGCTGAGCATAAGTGGAGACCAGTGCAGAGTTGCCCAAGAGAGAGAAGGCATCCTACTTCTCCTCACATGGCCCCGACACTCTCTCCTTTTGTAGTAAGTTTGCTGGCTTCTTGGGGCTCTCAGGAGTGGGGATTAGAGATGAACAACTTCTGGAAATTTTGAAGCCATGGGGGAAAAATGGGTTTATTTGGGGGGAAATGGAAATTTGGGGGATAATTGAAAGATATGCATTATTTTTTAGCGCTCTTTACTTTGTTACTTTAAGAACATAAAATGTATGATGTGTAACTTAGTTTGCTCATAAAATTATCAATAATATTAAAAACATTTAAGAGTAAGCGCAGTACATTTGTAATTATTGTCCAAATAGATCATACTTTTATATTTTAATATTCTAAACATTATAATTTTATGAGCAAACCAGATTATATATAATATATTTTAGGAACTTCATCAAGTAGTTCCTGAAATATCTGGATCATCCTAGAAGCCAGAGGAAGCAGAAAGAGTTAGAGGCAGAGGAAGACTGGTGCACAGCATTTGTTCCAGTTTGTGAGGAATTGCTTGGGGTGGGATTTAGGGAAATGTAGTCTGAAGGAAAAGTGACTAAGAGCTTATTTAGCTGGGGAAGACTCACTTATCTATTAGGAATGGTAACCAAGTGCATCCAAGAACCTTTAAGCAATCTCAACCTATTGAGAACATGCCCAGACACACAGGGCTCTATCGAACAGAACCCAATCTGTCAAGAATGTACATTTTCTTCATATTACGATATTGTAACTAGTCACATCTTGGGAACTGAGCATGACTTGGAGCCTCTGTAAATTTTATCAGTAAAGGATACAATGGATCAATAATTTAAATAAGGAATAGAAGAAATAACTATGCTGGGTATCTTACAGAGAGGATTAACAACCCCCCATTAACATGGCTTCAACAGTTCCAGAAATTTTGCATCTTTAGACTTCCTGTGAAAGTCTTCCTATTTCATAATTTTTAGAAATCATTTTGTGGGAGTAAAGACTGGATATGAACATCTTGTCTCAAACATTTTATTCATCATTCCCAAAGAAAATATTTCATAATCCAAAATTGTTCAGCTTTTGAAAAGCTTTCCTGGGGCTTCACATGTCTATATGGGACCTCTTTAGAAGAAGCTGGGACACTGGAGACCAGTTATTGGGATGCGATGGAATGGCGATTCAAAAGTCTTACTGCATGATTTGTATGGAGGTTAAATAAGTGATAGGTTGGTGTCTTCTGTTTCAGGCTTTTTGATTTGGACCCTGATCTCTTGCCCCTTTTCCAGTACAACTGCAGGAAATTCTCTACTCCTCAGGAGTGCCTCTCATCACCTGAGTTCTTGGAGCACATTAGAAAGGTGAGAGATGTAAAGAAACCTGCCTGATAATTGCCTTGCATTCTAGAACAAATCATTTGAACTGGTGTTGGCTAAGTGAGCGGATGGTAGTGTCATATAGTGGTTTCTGGTGGACTATGATCTGGGAGGTCAGGATTCAAATCCCCACTCTGCCAAGAAGCTCACTGGGTGAGCTTCTTGTGGTCCCAGTGGCCCCAGTCCTTCTCTCACAGACTGATCTACCGCACTGGTTGATGCTGTGTGGATAAAATGGTATACGGAGAACCATGTATAACAGTGGTGGGCAGAAGGTATGCCTGGACTTGCTGGTAGATCTCTGGGTGATTTTCAGTAATAGCAAATGATCCCCCTGCCTCAAATTATACTGTTGAAGTGCAGAAAGCTCGGGGTAACCAGGAGTTAATTTTTGTGTGGAAAGTCATTGAGCTCCATTCAGTTCTGGTATTCAGAACAAATTCCTGGGCTCAGAGTTCTTTCTTTCTAACTAGATGCTTTTTGTATAATCGGTGGTAGATCTTGGGGTTCTAGTAAAAAAACAAAGTAGATCCCCCAAGCCTGAAGTCTGCACACCCCTGATGCAGACCATCTTGAGCTGCTTGGTTACGGAGGCAAAATGGATGAAAGGACTGAGGGAGAGGAAAAGGAGAAGCACACAGGGCTTCTGCTGCTCCTTTGTGTCACACGTACCCCACCCCCCGCACTCTAGTGTAAAGGTGGCAGAAAAACAGGTTTGCGGGGCAGGAAGGGAAGGGAGACGTCGCTCCTCTGATGGGAACGGGGCAGAGGGGGGAAAGAGAGATAAAAGGTTAATAGCGATGATGATGATATTAAAAACTCGGAATAGAGAAGAAGGGGAGAAGAGAAGGGAGGTGAATGTAAACGAAGCAGGAGAAGAAATGAGATAACCTGTACCTTGCTTCCCCTCAGCTGAAATGTAAGGGTGAAAGCAGAAGGGGAGAACATAAAAATCCCCTGAAAGGCATGCAGAGTGTCGGGAGCAAAATATAAAGTAAACACTTTCTGGACTGGGAAATTCTGCTTACACTGGGAGATTTGAGTCACAATTCCTCCAGAGACAATGTCTGCAGTTAGCTTGAGTAAAGCTGAACTATGGAACTCCCTGCCGCAAGGAAATCTCTATGGCAGAGAATTTAGTAATTTCCAAAATGAGAGTAGATGTCAATAGAAATGATGTCAGTAACTAACTGCTAATCATGCCAAATTCCACTACTATTTATGACTGGCTTTGCACTGCCATTTTGGGCCACAGTAATTTCAAGCCTTCCCAAGTAGCCCTTGGAGGTAGAAAGTTTGAGGGCCCCTGGTCTCATGGGTACCTGTAAAACTTACCTAGGGGTGGAAATTTGTGGGTGTGGTTCTATCTTGATCCTTTTTCCTTTGTATGTGTGCGGATAATGCATTTTAGAAAATAGTATAAATCTATTAACTGTATTGCATTAGGAACAAGTTTAATGTCATTTAAATAATTAAATCTACTTGACAGAAGCAAGCAGGAAGGACAAGCAGCGGCTAATTCCAAGGACAGGTTAAGAAAGGGTCAACATTGGGGAGCCTGCTGGGGTATCAGCAACGTTTTCATTTTTAACTGGCTTTCCCCTGTCAGTTTGCTGATTTTCATTTAATGATTTCTGACGCTTGTAGATATGATTAATGTCTCTGTTTTAATAATGGTGTTTATTTCTCTTGGGTTTGTGACTTTTTTGTAATAGCATATTTTAAATATGTTTTAGTTTACATTTTGATTAATGTTCTTTTCACCGTTCAACCCCTTAAGTGATATTCTGTTGGGGAGGCAGGATATAAATCAGGAGTGGGCAACTTCGGGAGGTCCAGAGGCTATTTTTGCCATAGGGTGCAATCTACAGGGCACCCACTCCAAACGTGCAAAATCACTGCTTTGCTGCCGAAATTCAGTGCCAAACCACTCTATGGTACTAGTATGTTTACAAGCTAAATTTGTAAGCTAAATGTAACCGTTTTGGCATTCTGCGCTCCATAGCGGCTAGGACACCTTTGGGGGGGGTGTGTTAATTGTTTTTGTAATTTCAGGGGGCAGCAGGCAGTGGCAGGGCCCACACTAGGGGCAGTGGGGGCTGCATGTGGCACATGGGTTGCATATTGCCCACCCCTGTAACAAATAAATAGGAGAGTTAGAGAGCAATCCTAAGTGCCAGTTCCATGGGCTGGAGGAAATTATGCTGGAGGGCTGGCGTTTGCCCCAGCGCCTCGTGGTAGATGTGCTGACAGCAGTCAGCTCCCACAAAACCAGGAGGGCGGAGTGAAGGTGGTCTTTGATCTGGATCCAAAGCCCCTCCACTCCCACAATACACCCCACGATCAGGCCCATCACCTGCATCAAACTGGAGGTGGTAGAGGCGATTTCCTCCCCACTGAAACTAATAGGGGTAAGAAGCACCAGAGTGCTCTCTGCTGAAAGCCACGCCACCCTCCCTCCTGCCCTGGCTGGCACAAACCAGCAGGACTTTGGATGTGGCAGATTGTCGGCCACTTCATTCCCTGCCCCACCTCTGCTGCCAAGCTAGGACTGCTGTATTAGATAGGGTGTTTAGAACGGCCTTGCTGGATGAAATGAAAGAGAGCCTAGCCCAACGTGCCATTTCCAGTGGTGGGTAGCCAGATTTCTTTATTCCTTTCTGAGAAATACTCAAGTTGGCAAAGTACAAAACGTGTAGGAGAAAAGCTAAAACCTCATCAAAACAAACTGTACACCGGAGCAACCATTAAAAGGACAAGATGAGTGCAGGAGCCAGCAGGAGTCAAAGATCAAATTAATAAAATGCTGCCTTAAAAAAAATCTGCTGAAGAGGAAAAACCTTGGCTGCTCACTGAAAGAGAAGGCATGCGGCAATGGGACTAGGTGGAACCTCTTTTGACAGTGTGTTCCACTGTCTTGGTGCCATCACAGAAAAGGCCATGTTCCTCATGCCTGTATGCCATTTTCAGATAGGGTGTGTGGTGTGGGGGAGTGTAGGGAGACATAGAACAGGGCCTTTGTAGTTGATTAATTATGGGGGCTGGGCAGAATCCTATGGCGGAGTAGGGGCAATTCTTAAGATACCCTGGTCCCAAACCATTTAGGGTTTTTTAAAGGGTAAAACCAGCACTTTGAATTAAGCCTGGAAATGGACTGATAGCTAGTGCAGATTAATCCATATTGGAGTAATGTATGCCAATCTGCTGGATCCTGCAAGCTTTTCTGGCAGCTGCAGTTTGGACCAATGGAAACTATTTTCAAGGGCAGTGCCACAGAGCACGTTACAGTAATGCAATATGGAACTGGTCACAGCATGAATGACTGGCCAGACCTGGCTTGGTAAGGAAAGGGCCCAGCTGCTGAAGCTGGAAAAAGTACTTCTGGCCATGACCCATCAGCTGACTATCCCAAAGCAGAGCTGGGTCTAGGACAGATGGCAGAATTGTGGCAACAGACAACTATACAGATGCTTTTAAGTACAGATATAGACAGATACTTTTAAGTACAGATTTCTTTCAAATGTGCTTTTCTTGAGACTTATGGAGATATGTAGCACAAGCCTTTCAGAGACTTTGTGACTTTTTCAGAAGGCTTTTAGAAAAGCCTTTCTCTTCTATAAGGGAACTCCAGAGTCTTCTGTGATTTTATTGTCCTGTTTGCCTGTTAGGTGATGCTGGTAATAGATGCAGCTGTAACCCATTTGGAGAACTTGTGCTGTCTGGAGGAGTACCTTGCCAACCTGGGGAAGAAACACCAGGCGGTTGGTGTCAAGGTGCAGTCTTTTTCGGTAAGGTGTCTTTTCATTTCGATATATATCTGCAACACTCTTGATTTGCCTTCCCTTAATTCTTCCCTCCCAGTAGTAACGTATGCCTGTGAGAGCTGGACTGTAAGGAAGGCTGAGCGCCAAAGAATTGATGCTTTCGAACTGTGGTGCTGGAGAAGACTCTTACGAGTCCCCTGGACTGCAAGGAGGTCAAACCAGGTTAAAGGAAATCAACCCTGAGTGCTCACTGGAAGGACAGATACTGAAGCTGAAGCTCAAATATTTTGGCCACCTAATGCGAAGAGAAAAGTGACTGGAAAAGACCCTGATGCTGGGAAAGACTGAAGGCAAAAGGAAAAGGGGACAGCAGAGGATAAGATGGCTAGATAGCATCACTGATGCAATGAATATGGACTTGAGCACGCTCCGGGAGAGAGCGCAGGACAGGAAGGCCTGGCGTGCTATGGTCCATGGGGTCACGAAGAGTCAGACACGACTGAACGACTGAACAACAACAAATTCTTCCCTTGGCTCCTCGGTTGATGTTGATTTTGCTGTTATTTATCCCACGGGTATGGAGGTTTATGACCGCTGATTGCACCCACAAAGTGTTCTGTGTATATGTTACAGTGAATTTCCAAAATTTGGGGAATGCCCACATTAAGGTGTCAGTCCTGACAATAACAGATGAAATTTGTGAATATACCGAAATTCAAATGCACCAGTGAGTGCTGACAATCAATTAAATGCTGATTGGCAGCATTTAATACTGTACCCGACCTTTAATCAAGATCCATCTGGCAAAAGCTGCTAGGGATGAGGAACAGATCTACTCACAACTGGGCGTGAGAGTTGGGTAAAAGGGGTAGAGGGGAGGGCTTTCTGTTTGAGAGCAGATTCATGCTGGATCCTCCAGACCTCCCTCTCTGCCCCCGCCCCACTGCCCTGACTTTGGCCAGTACTCTGTCTGCTTTAGTAGCATCCAGGAAGTGTCGTCTCCTACTCCCTCATAACACTAGAACCTGGCCAGCGTGATCCCATGGAGCCGATTGGTGGGAGCTTCAGGACAGATAAAAGGAGGTCCTTCACACAGCACATAGTTAAACTATGGAATTCGCTGCCACAAGTTGTAGTGATGGCTACCAATTTGGATGGCTTTAAAAGTGGGTTAGACAAATTTATGGAGGAGAAGGCTATCAATGGTTACTAGTCCTGATGGCTATATGCTACGTCTGGTATCAGAGGTAGTTTGCCTATGTACACCAGTTGCTGGAAGATATGAGTGGAAGGGTGCTACGGAACTCATGTCCTCCTTGTGGGTTTCCCATGGGCAGCTGGTTGGCCACTGTGTGAACAGAATGCTGGACAAGATGGGCCGTTGGTCTGATCCAGCATGGCTCTTCTTATGTTCTTAGATTACTTTTTTTTACAAGACTATAACAACATATAGTCATATTAACAGCAATGTATTAGATGTGATCTTTTAATGTTTACATGATTTTATATATGATTACATAAAGCATTTGGGGGTCTTAAAATGGATGCAGTTCTAATCAGATGGTCAACAGTGTGTGGTCCTGCTACTTTGGCCTGAAGGCCTTGAGATTGGCTATTCTGCATCTGGCTCCTTTGTGGAGGCAGAAAAAGAAGGGGCTCCTGTGAAGTAGGCAATAGAGAAATGTGGTACTGAGGTTAGAAAAAAGCATAAATAGCTGTGTTTTGGCCCATAGGAAGTAAAAAAAAACCGCACCCCAAAATCTATAGTAGGGCAATATCTTCATTAGGATCAACAAAAATGTCACAAAATCATGAGCAAGCTTTTGAGTTTATTTGGAACCTGCCATCATGTTGGATATTCGACAAAATGGGTTGGGGCAAACTGGGAGAGAGTGAAAGCTGGCATGAAGTTAAAGCCACAAAGTCTGCACTTGCAATACTGTAAGATCCAAGGCCTGGAGGAGACTTGCAGACTTAATGGGAGCTAACAGGTTTTAGGTGCTAACAGGTTTTACGTTGTACCAAGGCCATGTGGGCACAAACCAATCATGGCAGATCCCCCGTAGTTTTTGAAAGATATGAAATATATCCATTACCCAGATCAGTCTCCAGTGCTCAGCAAAACACACAGGTTCCTTTGTAAGGCAGCTTGCACAATTTTTGGGTGATCTTTTGGCCTAATAAAGTTATTACAGCAACATGGATGTTGGAGGTTAATAAATCGTGCCTCGAAGCATCTGCTTTTTGAATGCTGATTTCTGTCTCCTCTTTCATTTGCAGGCTGTGGGGGAATCCTTGCTGTATATGCTGGAGAAATGCCATGGTCCTGCCTTCAACTTGAATGTGCGTGAGGCCTGGACCAAGCTTTACAGCGCTGTGGTGAAATCCATGAGCTGCGGCTGGGATGTACCCAGAAAGGTGGAATAAACCTGCCATCAGGATGCTGGGCGGCTCTGGCTGTTCTTAATTGGCAGCAGCTATGAGGAGAGAGCAAGCCTGCCTTTCCAGCTCAGTGCATTTCAGAGTAATCTCCACAGCGCTCTCTCTCTCTCTCTCTCTTTTTCTCTCTCTCTTGTTTACTTTCACATTCCCCATCTCTCTTGTGATAACGTGATGATGCTTCCAAATTTCACTGTGGCAGTTCCACATCTCTGCAGCAGCGTTCCTTCCAAAAAGGCGTGTTCCAGCTCTTTATTCCCCATCATCTTCTTACGAAGAGTAATTACAAAGATCCCTTAGCACAGAAAGGATATTGCACCAGCCACTCCGTAAGGAGAGAGAGACTGAGATGGTTTAAGTGAAGTTAATCAACAGTGTGCGCATTTCCTTGGGATTATCCAAGCAGTATAGCTCCCCCCCCCCCAGTGGGTTAATTCTTCAGTACATCTGAGCTGCAAGATGGTTGGATTTCTGAAATGCTTGGCCACAAGTTATAACTTGAAAGCTAGTGGGAATGCAGCAGCTGCCAGTTCCTTGTGTGTGAAAATAAAAACTTGTAGTGAAATTAGTGACAGAAGCAGGTTTTATTCTGGGAAAAGTGTCCAGAATTTATCCTGGTTTCTGTCCAAAGAGAGTTGGTAGCATAAAACCCATATCTGGGCAACTGCTATATTATTCACGGAGTATAAGGCTATCAGTGGTTATTAGTCCTGATGGCTGTATGCTACGTCCAGTATCAGAGATAGTACGCCTGTGTACACCAGTTCCTGGAGAACACGAGCGAAAGGGTGCTATTGCACTATGTCCTCTTCCTCCCCTTCCTCCCAAGGCATATTTGTACAGCCTTCTGAGTGCTTGACTCTTAGGGTTTGGGGTTTTTTTGTTTTGTTTTAATGAGCCCTCATTGTAGAGCTCATCCTGAAAAATTAGAAACATAGTCAATTTTTGGTGTACTGATCGAGCATTTAAAACAGCCTTCCTCAACTGGGCACCTTCCAAATGGTTTGGCTGGGGATGATGGGAGTTGTAGTTGAACACATCTGGAGGGTGCCTGGTTGGGAAAGGCTAATTCAAAGTTACCTCTCCCTTTTGGCTGCTTTCACTCCAGGGGCAGTTAGGCCCATAGGAGAATTCTGGGTGAATCAAGTCTGGGTTTGATTGTGAGAGAAGGCAGAGTGTGTGTATTTTCTTACTGGTGGAGGAGAGAATCCCCCTCCATGAGGACTGGACAATAGGGTGGGGTTGTGGCCCTTCTACTAAAGCCACCAGCGTGCGTGTGGCCTAGGAAAGCTTTGAAGGATGTGGGTGGTCCCACAATGACCGCTAGCAGTGCTAGTGATAAACTGTTTCCTTGGCCACTAAAAAGCTACCTTTCTGCCTGTGTTTTCCACATCATTTAATAGACCAATTCGTCAGTGCTGCAGGATTGTATCTTGTGATTATATTTGATGTATGTAATTACATAATTTTGGGGACCAAGTATGGGTGATCTTCCAGACAACGTGGAAGCAATTGTCCAGTCATGATCATACATCTCCTTTGTGTGTGTGGGACCCGGTTTTGTGTGTCAAAAATCAGTTTAGAGATCTTTCTGTTTGGGTTACTTTAGTGTTAACATTGAAGTATCTTTGTGGGGAGGTATATGACTTTTTTTGTTTTTGAGGAAATATTGTTTGCTGCTGAGCCTTTGTCGTGTCTATTAATTCCAAACAGCCTTGCAACCGGTACATAACAAAGGCTGCCCTAAAGATACAATGCAAGGTGAAAAACGTATCCATGGGTTGGTGTCCACAGTTTAAATGCAGACTGGATTCATGATGTTAGTTTTGGACTAAAGCCTGAACATCAAGCTGCAGCCTTCTACTGTGGGCAATTTGCCATTATGGTCCCCTCTGCAGAATTGTCATTTTGTTGAAGAAATTGGAAGTTGACCTAGCTGACACACATATTCTGGATCTGCAAGAGGCCTCAAAGTGTGGTGTCTTTGACATCTGGCCATCATGGCAAAGCAGACATGTTATGATGATGATATTATGCAGGAGCTGCATATCTTTTGAGAGAGAAAAAAGCAGTAGCCTAGTGGGATCGATATTTTGGGCTGTATTGGATGTGGCATTTTCACAACTCAGTCTGGTGGGATGCAGAGTGCCCACCGACTAACTCCAGTGCTTTAGCACACATCCTAACTCCTTTCTTTACTTCTTCCTCTCCTCCCTACACAAATACTCTCCCAATTCTTTTCCTGCCTCCCACTCCACCACCCATCCAGCGAGCCCAGAGTTGTCTGAACAAGGCCTCCCGAGTTTGGGGTAACATTCCTTTCCCCCTCCCCAATCTAAACTTGGGGTCGGGGGGAAAGAGTGCAGGCAGAGTGGCATAATGGCAAATCCCTAGCAGCCAGATCTATTCCATGGGCAAATGGGAAGGAGCTAGCAGTAGCCAATTGAAAATTAAACGTGATGCGAAATGATCAAATTCTCTGTTGGTCATCAGAAATGCTTTTTCCTACACAAACTGTGTTAGGTGCACTGATTTGGTAATGTCTGGGGGGCGGGGAGAAGAGATCTCCCCACTGAATCCTCACCAGAATTTTTTTTTTTTGCAGAGCTTGAATCTTCCTTGTATCTATCTACTTGGTGTGTATTTCCATGACATTATATAACTGCAGCGCAGTGGCTCAAACCATTGTGATCGAGGCCTATTTCTCTGAAGCTGCAGGAGCGGGGATGATAAACCCGTTTCTGCATTTTGTACTGCTTCAGGCTGCAGGTGGTGGCTCACTTCATTAAATGCTCCTCTGTACAAAAACATTTGTTGCACATAGAACCCTAAATGTTGGGGATGTCTTATGCCTTTCATAGCCCTTTCAGTGTTTGTGTGTGTGCCATATTTTGTTGAGTTCTCAAAGAAATAAAAATTCTGCTCTTGCTGTGTGTCAGACCTGTTTTGGATGTTGTGTCTCTCTTGCAACGTAAAAATTGTTATATTTCATCCACTAGGAATGTAGCAGTGTGATAACAGTGTAATGTCAACATGTTCCTACGTGTATTTTGTTCTCTGTGTATGGTTTTTTCCCAGTAGAATTGGATCCAGCAATGGCTGGTCCACTGATCCCTATGAAGTGCTGCCCTTCCTGTTGCCCTCCTCCAGAGGAGGGGGCCAGAGCTGCCTTTAGTCAGGCCCAAATGACTATAACCTTAATAGTTCCTCAGACAGGAAAAATCCATCAGGCGTAGAGGAATATAGAAAGCTGCCTCATATCAGTCCGTCTAGCCCACTACTGTCTATTTCAACTGGCAGCAGTTCTCCAGGGTTTCAGTCAAAATTCTTCCCCATCACCTCCTCCCTGATCCTTTTAACTGAACTAAACCTGGGACCTTACCTGGAGGATAAGGCTACTGTTGGCTACTTGCCATGGTGGCTGTATATCACTTTCAGTATCAGAGGCAGTATGCTTCTGAATACCAGTTGCTGGGGAACACGAGTAAGAAGGAGTTATTGCACTCATGTCCCCCTTGTGGGTTCCCCACATGCAGCTGACTGGCCACTGTGGGAACAGAATGCTGGACTAGATGGACCCTTGGTCTGATGCAGCATGGCTCGTCTTATGTTCTTGCGTCTTCATGCAAAGCACATGCTCTTTCTCTGAACTATGCCCCCCCCCCCCAGGAGTGTCACAATTATTGCAGCACAAGTTGGCAACATTTGAACAGTTTGCCCTTTCAATGCACAGGTGTCCTTTTAGGATCTGGTCCTTTTAGGGCCTGGATCTGACTATCTTTCCAGGGATGTTTCCTGTATTTCTTATGCTGTACCACACCCATGGGAAGCTGCAATGTCAGTGGGCACTAAGGAGGAAGGCTCAGTACCGGGGATCAGAATCTTTACAAAGCATACACAGACATCTGAAGTTGTGACTCAAACCTAAGACCATAATCAAGCTGCTCTTGAAGAAAATTTAAAGCATACAATTTAGTGTTTCTTATTGCTAAACTCCAGGAAGACATGGGGGATTGGTTCAGTTTTTTTGATCAAAGATTTGTGCTAGATCCCATCTGGTAGACTTGGGTCTCAACCACAGCAGCTGTTAAGTTCTCCCTGTGTCCACAAGATGCCCAGGCAGAGATTTGGTTGCAGAGGCACATGCCACTATTATATTGCATTTCGGGACTGTTCTGCATATGTGCAAATGTAGTTTTTAGTCTGGCTTGGATTTGCGAAGTGGGAGTGAGTTCAGCATCTTTAATCTGCCTCTTCCTCATAACAGAGGCTTAGCCCACTCTTCCCTCCTGCAAATGAACCCCTTGGTTCCTCTTGCCAGCTTTTGCCCTAGGACACCTGGAGCTTTTGTTATCACCCCATCGCTGTGGTGTTGCATTATAGTAACAATCCTGGCAGGAGCACAGTTGCTTTGTGGGAGCTCTGATTTCCATAGTAACAGAAGCAGGAGTTTGCCAAGGCAGATGGTTGCTTGCAACAGCAGCAGCAGGTAGCCTTTCCTCATTGTCAGAGAGTGATGGGGCCTGGCTTTCTGGGTGGGAGCAAGGTAACAGAGGATAGAAATACCATTTACTAGCGAGGTTTGGGCTAAGCCCAGAGCCTGTCCTGACTACATGCTGTTTCCTCTGGAAATCGTCTCAGGGGTCTCAGAACACCTATGGGGTCCTTGGAAGCTTGAGCATGGAGCATTTCATTGCACTGTACTTTTTCAGCCCTTTCTGTATTATCTATTAAGAGGCTGACATCATGGACAGGATGCTGTGCTAAATGGACATCTGGTCTGACCCCACAAGGCAGTTCTTGCTCCTCTCTACTCCTGATCTCATTATTATCTGATAAGATGGTTATGTGAAATGGCACCCACAGACCAGGTTTTGTTACATCTATCACTTGATAACTGTGATCTTGATTGCTTTGGTGAATAGATGTTCAGATATAAGAAAGTTCTTAAACTGGGGGCATTTAAAGGAAGACAATGGAGTGGTGATGGCTGGTATGTCAAGTAGCGGACATATCATTGGTGTATGTTTTCTTGGTCATGAAGACTGTTTAAGTAAGTTGTCCTAAGTAGTACTAATCCATTACAAGCGCTACTATTCACATTCATGTTCCTTTTGGAACAAATTCATGTTACAGCATCTCTCCTAGGTCAATGATGGCCAACTGGCAGCTCATTAGCCAAATCTGCCCCCAAAACAATTTTAAGTGGTCTTCCATCATTCATCTGCAATCTGTTGTATGGAGACATACACTTTCCTCTTAACATAACAATAAATCCACTTCTTTTCCATAATCTGTGTTTGGGGAGAGGAAGGGGGCATGGTAGGGAAGAAAAGTAGACTGTAGCAAGCAAAGCCCTGGGTGCTCTTTCTTACCCAACAGTTTAGGGGACTTTGGGCAGAGGGGCCTGTGGCAGCAGGCCTTCTCCCCTTGCCTCACCCCTCTGCAGTTGCACTAGAAAGCATCCCACCACAGCATGAATCATGCATCAGAGTTGTCCAGCTGCTCTGTTTTTCCACCTGGCCATGAAACATCAACCAGTAGTGATGGCTATTTTGAAGTGAACATCATTTTAACTCAGCTTTGTTGTCATTGTTGTTCAGCCATGTCCGGCTCTTCATGACCCCATGGACCTTAGCATGCCAGGCCTTCCAGTCCTGCGCACTCTCCCGGAGCATGCTCAAGTCCATATTCATTGCATCAGTGATGCTATCTAGCCATCTCATCCTCTGCCGTCCCCTTCTCCTTTTGCCTTCAATCTTTCCCAGCATCAGGGTCTTTTCCAGTGACTTTTCTCTTCGCATTAGGTAGCCAAAATATTTGAGCTTCAGCTTCAGCATCTGACCTTCCAATGAGCAGTCAGGGTTGATTTCCTTTAGGATGGACTGACTGGACCTCCTTGCAGTCCAGGGGACTTGTAAGAGTCCTGATTGGCTGGTGGTGATGCAAACAGTCCCAGAATGGGTCACCTTGAAAACTCATTGTGATCTCACAACCTCGTGGGCAGCCTGTGCCAATGAAATAAGTCCACCTATGTGCCTGTTTTGCTTGGCAGGTTACAGGCTAATGAGCTATGCTTAGACAACATAAATGGTAGAAGCTACATCTGCTACACATTTGGCAGGCCTACTATGGCAGACTTGGGCAAAGGACTGCATTTTGATGGCAGTTCTTAGTTTGTACAGTGTTACTATATACATCTGTGGGAATATTATACTGGATTGAGAAGACTACCTTATACCCATGGGAACCCATTCCAGGCACACATTAGAAAGCTGTCCTAGAGCTTATTTTGGCGGTAGGTTCCTGGGATGCCGTCCAGGTTAGGGATGTTCTTGAATTGTGATGTGAGCTTCCCTCAGCCATTTTGGCCGTGGTATATCCTTTGTACTTGGTTGGATTGGTCCAGTAGGAGTTACTACCTGCTCCTTTCCTATCCTTTTTTTTCACTTTACCATAGTGCCAGTATAAACATATAGAACCTGCAGACAAAGGAAGTCCCTGGAAAAAAAGCATGTGTCAGTCCATGTAATGACCCGCTCTTAATCCTGCAAAGAATCTGGAAGCAGAAGCCCCAGTAAGTTGCAGGATAAAAACGCTGGTGTGGAGAAGCCCTAGGCGTCAACCCACAATCACTTGTTTTCACAGGGGGTTCCCCAGTCATGTGCATGGCCATATGGCCCTCATCTCTTTCTTGCTTAGGAGAATCCTAGCAATAGTGCCAGCTTGAAGGACATTCACACAAGCCCGCCCTTTCCCCTTCTTAAACTTTACCATAAAGGCAGCAGTCTCATTTCTCGTGCGTATGCTAAAGACCTGGAAGCCTCTATTACAACCATCTTTCTTCATTTATTGAACGAATCAAACCTTAAATACTGCCCCCATAACGAGCAGCATTTTTTTCCATCCTAGTACTGCCAAGAGAGAGTGGGGCTCTCCTGAAATTGTTCTGCCTAAAGAGACAAAGGGCAGAACCAGAGGGTTCCCAAACGCTGTGCTCCTTTCATCATGGAGGAGCAGAGGGACACTTGCAGGGGAGAAGTGGGAAGCCGAAGGGGTGGGGTGGAGTGCTTAACCCATCTGCCATCTATACATTCTTGTGCATAAGTATTCCTCCAGCACTTTTAAATGGTTTTGGCTCCAGCCAGGCTCTAAAACCTGAGACAGCCCAGCAAGGAGTTGGAAATCTCTTCAGAACACCATTTACAAGAAAGAACCAGCAGGGGTGGGAGGGGTTAAGCCTCATGTAGAAACGTCCCTAGGGCTTAATTTAAACTTTGGCTATGTATTAGAATGCATCAGACCAGGCCTTGTCGTGTTCAAAATATTATTCCATCATAGCCTGTCTGCAAAGAACATGTAGGTTTGTTTTTCGAGTGTGGATTTTTATGTAGCGAAAATGGCATCATCCACACACAAGAGGCACGTTTCACCGGGCCTGGGGGAAGAAATCTTGAGTGGAAAAATCCTTGCAGACAAATCCCCCCCACCCCCAGCAGCCCTGAATATGGTCAGGGTGTCTAGAATGCCAATTTGATTGTTGGGCAAGGGGGAATGGAAAGTTAGGGAATTAATGGAATGTCCTGGAAGGCTGAATCCCTGAACAGGATCACACTCCATATTGCAGCATTTTGTTGAAGGCCCCACTTGTACATTCTATTTCTGAACTACAGCACAGTGGGCTCGCCATTGCGTAACCAAGTTGGCAGCACCCACTTACCAGAGGGAAGTCTCGGTGTGCTGGGGAAACCCCCTGAAGGTAAGTTTGCAGAACTTAATATAATTTAAGGGAAAAAATTATAATTTAAGGGGAAAAAAAAACTGAAGGGTGTGTGTGTAGGGAAGAACCTGTAGAAATGCTCAATAGCACAGAATGTAGGGATGCTGAGAGACAGAAAAATGACAATGGGCCAGGAGGGTGAATGAAATGGAGTGGCTAGAAAGGAGGAAGGAGGAAGACACATAGAGATAAAAAGGGTGCATAGAGAACACACCCATTGTATGGACAGGTCATTCCCTGATTCACACTGAGCTTTTAAAACATCCCCAGGGACAGAAGTGACTGCTGACCATAGAAATCAAAGGAGAAATCCAAGATATTTATGTAGCTGGGATTGGGCACCAGCCCCCCCCCCCCCCCCGCTAAAGTTAGCAACAAAGAGAAGAATCCCTCCTTTTTCTAACTCAGTCCTTATTTGGTGTGAAACATTTAAAAAAAATCCCGCTAATGCAAATTCCAAAGCAGATGCAGTTCATTCTCCATATTGCAGATTGGAAGGGGCTGTGGCTGGGAGAAAATGGCTTATGACATCGCTTCGATATAGTTCACACTGAATATTGCAGGTCAGGCTCTGAGTGGTTTACAGCAACCCTGCAGTGTTGCCACTGGTATAAGACCCCTAATGCAGGTTGGGCTGAAGCTGAGATAATACAATGACCCTGCAGTGTTATCACTTACTTTTCTTCCTACATTGCTGAGAGAGTAGAATACATCAACTTGCAGTGTAGTTTACTGCTATACCCCTATTGCAGGCTGAAAGACTGTGCTGAGTAGCTTACACCAGCCCTGCAATATAGTCCATACTGCAGGTCAGAGGTGGGGCTGAAGTTGGTTTGGATTCCCAGTTAACCCCCCCCCCCCCAAATAGGCTGCAGTAAAGGCCAATCTACTCAAATTACCTTTTCAGCACTCCTCCCAGGCCAAATCACGCACTCAGTTGCATCCTATTCCATTGACTTGCATACAGACTGGTTGCACTTTTAAATGTTCAATTTTTTTAAAAAAATATTGTGAATGAAATAAGACTCCAATTAGATCATGGACTTCTGTTTTCGATGCTGTTAGTTTTTCAACCCTCTCAGCCACAGGCTCGAGTGACACACGCCCACCAGGGATACACTCTGGGTGCTTTCAGATGGAGGGCTCCTAGCACCAACCGCTAGAAGGCATCATGCAGCTATTCCATCCTTTTTTACTTAACGGATTTTCTGCAGTAAGAAAAAAGTGGGAAGAAGTGGTGGAAAAACACCGGAGGGTTAAGAGTAGGAAGACATTGTCATCTGGACCCACCTATAAAATTCCATGAATAAGCAAGGCGATGGCATCAGAAAAGCCTCGTCTGGAACTTCCCTGCAACATTCTGTTGCTGAGCCCTACTTGTATATAATAAGGGAACTCAATTGGCCAAGTGCAAATCCTTATGTAGCCAAAAGGGCACCATCCATGCACAAATGAGAGGTACCAGCAGGTTTGCAGAGGCGGGGTGGAACCCCAAGGTTTGCAGAAGTACAAAAAATCTTTAGGGGAAAAAACTCCTGTGGGTAGAAAACCTTCCAAACAGTCAAATGTGCATTGAGCATGCTTGGTGGCCATGTATGCTGAATGCCTGGGGAGGGGGGAATGGAACGGTGTAGCTTGAAAGGGGACATGGCTGGCTGCAAGTCTGAACAGGAGCAGTTCACAAAGAAACATTTTGTTACAGGTTCCACTTGCCATAGTTTAATGTTGGTTGACTATGAGATTCTTTTAAACATACACAGGCAAGCAGTAAGAGGAAAAGGAGGATAGTTGTTATACACAGGACTGCTGCTTTTTGCCCCCTCGATGCCTTCCATCCCACTCCACTTGTGGATTACGCTTCTAAAAGGCCCACCTCCCTTGGGAAGATAAACCTTGGCCTGGTAATGGATTGGTTTGATTTTTTAAAAAAGATCAAACGGACCCAAACTACTTGAGCTTTTATTCTCAGTACCACTGGGGCCTTGGTATCTTGTCAGCCAAAAGCAAAAGGAGATTCCCGGAACCCTGATAAGCTCTGCAACGGCTGCCTTTTCATCACTCTGCGTAAACATGTGCAGCTCAACCCCAGGTGCCAGCTGGGTGAAGTAACTTTATTCAAGGCACGGTCATAGCAATAAATAGAACAAGATACAGAACTCTGGCACATTCCTACAGGGCAACAGCCAAGGCAAAGACAAGAGACCAGCGCTTCCCAAAGACACCATACCCACTCACAGGCACTTTGCCTCCGTGAAATAGAAGCAGCGAAGAAAGGAGGCTTTAAGGTTTGCTACATTAGCATATGTGAATAGGCAAAGGTCAGTTCATGAGCTCCAGGAGCAGAAGGAACAGTTGACTCACCTGACAGCGCTGGACTTGGGCCACCCTTTGAAAGCAGCCAGAAACGGCACTAAATAATGGGGTGGATGAAGCCAGGGTGTGTGTCTGATGGCGTTGGTGCTGGATGAAGGAGGTGGTTCATGGATCTAGACGCAGTTCCCCACCTGCTCTCATAGTAAACGTAAGTATATGCACCAACCCATTTCTGAAAGTAGCTGTGCTATGGAAAATACAATCCCCCTTGTTCTGGCAGATCTAGGAAGCTGGCTGCTGCTGCTGCTCCCCTCTGTGAGAGAGAGAGAGAAAAGGCTACCATTTCTGACCGGTGGGAAATTCTGAAGGTGGCCAGCCCAGAGTAGCATGGGCATGCCTGGTTAACGATGCTACACAAGAAGGACCCCAGTTTTGATCAGGGGGCCTATTTCTAGAATATACACGCAGCCCTACTCTACGCACGCGCAGCTGTAAGTTCCACTGCGATCAATAAGGCTTACTCCCCAGGTAAGCGTGCATGCGTTTTGCAGCCCTGGACTAGCAGTTAATTCAGCCCTGAAGGGACTACTGCACTGGAGGAGGTGTTGCTTTATGTATGCAAAGCAACCTGGCTGAGTAGGAGAGCCTCTCCCCCGGCATGGCTGGGACTGGATGTTGCAAGGCCTGTAGTTCTCTATCGTTCACCCCAGCCTTTCAAAAGCCTGTTCGAGGGATGGCGAAATCACACAGCTTGCTTGTGTGTTTCCGTCCGTCTTTCAGGTATTATAGCGGGCAATGATGTGATACCAAATATTGCTAACAGCAGTTAAGTCCCAAACGGTGTAAGAAAGGTAAGTGGGCACACAACCTCGAATCTGGAGCGCTGGAACTCCATAGCCTCTGGAGGCGGGTGCTCACCAGTCCCCTTCCAGAGTGCTGTGCTGCCTTTATTTCTGTTCGCTCTCCTTTGTTACCAAGCGCTATGTTTCATGACACCCTTCTGCATGTGGTGCGCTCTCCAAGGACATAGGGAGCTGCCTCATACCGAGTCAGACCACTGGGCTATCTAGCCCAATATTGTCGACCCTGACTGGCAGCGGCTCTCCAGGGCTTCAGGCAGGAGTATTTCCAGCCCTACCTGGGGAAGCTGGGGATCGAACCTCGGACCTTCTGCATGCAAAGCAGGGGCTCGGCCACTGAGCTATGTCTCTCTCCCCCCCCCCAGCCCTCTTTGCTCGTATAACTCAAGGTTCCAACGCTCTGCCACTGTCTCCTCTGGAGCCACAACCAAAAGTGCCATTAGTGGCTCCTGGGACAGAATCACTAGTACGGTGAACACAGTTCAAATGCCATCAGTTAAGGGTGCAGACACAGTCTGCAGAAATAATTTAGTCTCACAGTCTTCTGTGAAACCTTAAACACCAAGAGGTAATACCATTCCTCTTCTAACTGTGTGCTTCTTTCCCCCTTCTTTGGATGATTCCCACCCTGCTGCCAGAAAGATAAAAGACAATGGGTGATTTTGCTTGTTTGCTATAATCCATAGTCCAATTTAAATGCAAGTAAATGCAAAAAAAGTGATTCACATATCTTCATTTAATTTGGATATTTTTCAGAAACATGCTGCAGTTCCCTGTCTCTCGCGCTCCATTATTTCCATGTTGGTTTTGATTAATATTTAGAAGGGACTTTATACATGGCATTTCTCCTGCAATTGATTAGATGATGGTGCATGACAAGAACTGCAAACTACCTCTGAAAAACCGGCAGCTGCACTTACTGCAATACTGAGGTTACTAAATGAGGCCAAAAAAATGGGAAACCCTACAAAGGATGCCAAAGGGCAATGGGGTAAGCAAAAGGGGTGCTTTAGTCCAGAAAAATAAACAATTCCAGTGCATTTCGGACCACATGTAGGCCCTTCCTTCAGGGTAATCTATAGAACAATGTACAAAATTTATATTATAGACTTTAAATATGCCCCTGTATGTTAAAATAAGTAAATACAACATAATTATGGTAATAACAATGTAACTGTTTATCAAAATAAAAAAATCTGAGCGGTTTGAAGTTCCAAACTCTGCATAACCATGACATACATTGAATAATATTATTTATTCCTGAGATATGCTATCACTCAATATATATTACGGTAATGCAGTTTGGAACTTTGAGTCTCACTCTCATCAGATTTTTTAGTTTTGATGAACATTTTATTAATGTTGTAATTATGTTGTATATCTGTATTTTTAGAATGCAAGGACATGTTTAGAGGCTATAAGGTAAATTTTGTACATTGTTCTATATATTTCCATGGAGAAAGGCCTACGTTTGGTCCGAAATGCAATGCAACTCTTATTTTTGTGGAACAGAACATCTCCTTTGCTTTTTTATTAGGTGAGGCAACGTGTTTAGTTGGTAGCGTTTAGTTCCATGATGACATGTCAAGCCCAGCACAGCAGCCTCTTCCACGTCCAGAGATGAGGGGCTGGAGGAGCAACCGTGCTGCATAGAGAAGAGGTTGAGATTCAATCAGGACTTTAAAAGGACTTTGGGGTTTCTGAACACATTACAGAACGTATGCATTCCTATTATTTACTGCAGGGTAGGGAATGTCTTTATGGTGGCAGGCCGATTGCCCCCCACTGGGCCAGATGACGTCGAAGGGCGTGGCCACACCCACCGACATTACCACCACCACCCGTTTTGCCTTTCCCCTTGCTGAGAGGAGCATGGAAAAAAGGGACACAGATGGCAAAAAGGACAGGCTATAAATCCAAAGCTAACAGCCCTCCGTGGCCGCCCCGCATGAAACTAAAGCAGAACAGCTCATTTGAAAATATCTGGTGTGCCTCAATGACTTTCACAGGATTGGGTCCTGATTTAGTTGGGAAACCACCAAATGACTGGTGGTCAGGGGAAAGGGGCTGGGGTGTGGTCCTCTGGGGAAACCTAGATGGCCAGATTTGGCCCCCGGGCCACAGGTTCTACATCCCTGCCCTAAGTGGTCCATAAGCAGCCTGTACATGAGAACATACAGGTTACAGCACTGTGTTACAAATTCCTGTTTGAAGCAAGGTGTCTGAATTATCTTTAGCTACAAAAAAACACCCAGGAAGCAAAGGGAAAATCTCTCTCTAAATAGAAGGACGAGGGTCTTTGCATTTGAAGAAGTGGGTATGCTCACTCAGCAGCTCCACTTAGCTTAAGAAGATACTTCATATACACTGTCTTGCATGTTAGATTCTTCCCAAATGGTTATGTCTCACTATCTCCCCCTAACACCCTGGTTTACAAGAAGGTTTGGGAGTGATGCCCACTGCTTTCAATGGCATCTACTTTGTGGATTGCAGTCTTAGGTTTCAATTCAAGAATACATTCATCTTTGTCTTTATCTCTAATCTCTAGGTCAGGAGCGGGGAATGCATGCCCCTCCAGATGTGGGACTGCAACTCACATCATCCCTAGTCAGCATGGCCAAGTGTGAGGGATGATGGAAGCTGAGGTCTAGCAACATCTGAAGGGCCACATGATCCCCTGTCTTTCCCCCGGGTGCGTTTTTCTGCCAAGCAAACAGCTATGGAGAGCCTTTCAGATTTGTCCTGTGCAAAACAGGCCTCAAAGATGTGGATAGGGCTTCCACTCCTTACACACACACACACACACACCCTGGGCAGATCTCCTCCTGTGCCTTTAACAGTTGCAGGACAGGCAGATATATAAGACGACCCTTTTTCTAGCAAAGAAACACAGTAGCTTAGAGAGAGCTTTCCCAATCACAGTGCCTGCATGCTAGGAGAGTTTCACTTGCTTGACAGGCAGAGTAATTCAAGGTAAAGAAGCGCTGTCAGAAGGAGAAGGTGGCAATCTTCCATTTGTGGGCAGATTATCCCTCCTTCCTGCTAACTGCCTTGAAGCACTGGACATCTCTAAGATGTCCAGGACCACCCCGTGGCAGTTTCTAGAATACCAGCACAAGAGAGAAACCTCTACGCCAGCAGCCTCAACAAGATGCTCAGCATGGTGGATGAGACATAATAATCTAACGTGGAGGTAGGCAACCTAGGAACCTCCAGATGTTTTGGACTACAATTTCCATAAGCCCCAGTCTGTGTGGTCAATGGTCGAGGAGTATGGGAGATGTAGCCCAAAACATCTGGAGAGTACCAGGTTGTCTACCCATGATCTAAAGGTCAGTCTATTATGCAGTTTAGCTAGTGAAAGCCCTGTACGGCAGTGGTGGCTTCAAAGCAAAACGGGGTCATTCCCATGCGTACGTAATCCTGATAACTACACCTATCATTTTAATGATTTAATGAGCTGATGGGTCAGTCCCACCAAATTTGGGCATATGACATGACGCAACCTGGGAGCTGGCGACCTCAAACATGCTGGTGCACAAAGGATTACTGTCACTTCAGGGCAGTGGCTGTACCTCTGCCCGCCATTCCATCCAGCCTCAGCTGTCAACCCAGTGCCCAAGTAGATGTGACTGTGGCACAGCCATGTGGTTAAACCTGATCTGCCACAAACATGTAGAGAGAGGTCCAATTTATGGAAGCAAAAAGGGCGTGTGGGTGATGTGAACTGAAGCTTCCCCCGCTTCCCACAGCTCAGCTTTCTGCAGTCTGCAGACTCTGCACCTTGTGGCGTGGAGCGAGGATTTAGCTCTCCTCACCCCCATGCCTCTTTTACGCTAAAAGTCTGTCCCTGTTCCTGGTTTCTACAAGATCACAGCAGATCTGGATTGACACAATCAACTCAACCACTGTCATGTCTAGTCTGGGCTTCAGCTTCAACATTCCTCCCCCGCTCCACTTGTTTCCATTTTGATGTCTCTATTAAAAACAAAGAAACGAGCAGCCTCTCCCCCATTTGGACCCAAACGATGCAAAATCTGAACACGGCAATTCTTTTGGTTGTCAAGCACACAATCAGCCAAACACAGGCCTAGAAAAACAGAGACAAGTCAGACTTGTCCCTTGGGCCAAATTGGCAAGGCAAGTCTTTTCTCGGAGGCAGTGGAGTCAGGCAAAAGCAACAACTGCAGCAGTAGCTAATGGGCATGGGGGTTGGGGGAGCTATGGATCTGTCACCTCCACACTGAGGCCTCATGGGCCCTTACGCCATTCAGGAAACACACAGGCCTGTGCTTCTGCAACAGGCACAGTGCACTGAACTGCACGGACTTCCTGGATGTGTCTTCGGAGACACTCACCATTCCGCTCTCCCTATTCATTCCCAAAAGGATTATAGAAAAGTTTATAGCTACTGTGGGCCATCACATTATTCAAATCCAGTCATTTCCTCTTGCTGTCATGAGCAGAAGGCTGCACATGCTAATGGAATGCTTCCCTGTTACCCAAAAGAACATAAAGGAAAAGCAAAAATAGGGGTAAAGAGAGGGAGAGAAAATGGGGCAAGTAAGGTCTGAGAGGATTTGCCAGAAGATACAGGAAGAGCCAGGCCGTGGCAGTCTGTAGCCCTGGAGCAGAAGGCTGAGAGGCAACATGTGGGACACGCCGCTAAAGAGCTGGAGCACAGGATGGAAGTAACACCGCCTCCTTGGGACGTCCCCATTAGTTTTGTCTCTGCCCTAGAGTTGAGCTGCCATGGGGCTAAGCGATGTGCAGCGTCGAAGGGCCCATTGTGGATCCACCTGACCGGTTCCGGTCTAGTTAAGCAAGACCAGCGCTTTGCCCAAGTCTGGCTTGCAGCAGGACGGATATGGCAGCTCAGAACAATTGAGGCCTCGGGACATGATTAACCCGCTGGCACGCTTAATACTCTAAATGTTCCTATCTCGTCTGTCTTTGCTCTGACAGGAGGTGGTCAATGATAGCAGGTTTGGTTGTCCAGCACAGGCCCGGTTCTGAATTCGCCCTCTGTGCTTTCCAGCTCCGTCTCAAAGCTCTGCAGCACCCCCTCCTCCATGTTCTCCGCTTGCTCCAGGCGGCTGCCCATCGTGCCATAGGACTGGTGAGCCGGGGATGCTGCTGGAGTCAGGCTTAGTTCCGGCTCTTGAAGCACCGTGGCCACAAACATCTGTGACACAAAACCAAGGTGGTGAAATTCTGAGGCCCTTTGCTTGCACCTCTTTTGCTGACAAGCCAGATCCCTCCTTCGATCCTGATTCCCCCCCGCCCCTTTCCAAGTCATGCAGCCATATGGAAGCGATATCACATCTGGCCTGTGAAGAAACCTGTAGAAATCCTGGCGTGCATCCCTCAACAGGTATCTGTGTAAAAGCACTGGGATGTTGCAAGCAAGCTTGCAAGAGCAGCGAGGGAGTCCTAGAGGCAGATGGAGAATGCACTTACGTTTGAATTGGGGGTTGAAGAGATGCTGCTTCTTTCGGTATCATGGAACGCTCCTTCAGATTGTTCAGACATCTGCTTGCAGAAGGAGAGGAGTATAAAGTAGGATGAGGGACAGAAAAACAAGGACTGAATGCCCTGACTGTAAATCCTCAAACAGTGATCCTGTCAAAGGATCTTCGATATAGGATTCAATTTGGCAAAGACCAAGTGACGAGATTCAGACCCACTCTGCTAGATCAACCCAACTGCATACTCGAAGGTAGCTTTTTAGTTACTGGCTGGGGATGATGGGATTTGGGATCCACCAACATCTGGAGTGTCACAGGTTTCCCATCCTTGGGTTAGAGATTAGTGGGTTGAGTTGTAGTTGTGGGGAACACAATGGTTTCAACTTGAGCCAGGTGCTCCCAAACTCCTCAGAAAGGACCATAAAAAGGGGGACCCAACAGTAGCAAAGACATGTAAGTCTTGCTGATATTTTATATTTGTAATGAACTGTAATCCCATTGACTTTTTGAAGTCCTTCGTAATTCTTTTTTTTTTTTTTTGGACCCATCAGGATTCAAGAAATACAAATATAATTCTTCCAGCTTAAGACTGTTTCACTTATTGTACTGAAGCTGCATGTCAAACCTGGAACTTTTATACTATATTATTCAGGAGGGTTTTGAGAGGTAACTCTTTTTACACTCTTTACGGTTTTTGCATCATTTGTATGCGATCTGGCTTATAAGTAGACACCAATTTTTTTCATTCTTTTTGTTAAGTGTTGGGTTTCCCTTTTTTAGGCAAAAAATTAATGTACACATCCATCCATCCATTTCAGAGATGTATTCAGGGCAAAATTTTGAAAGTGGCTCAGGAATGTGCTCATCTAGGCAGTGCGCATCTGTATCTTAAAAACAGTGGGGGAACCAGCCTTCAGCATTTGGATCCTCCTAGTGCAGGGGTCCCCAACGTGACGCCTGCAGCTGCCGTGGTGCCCGCAGGGGCCTCCAAGGGTGCCCACAAAGCTCTCAACTCCCTGCCCCATTCAAAATTTTTATTTTAAATAAAAACCTCAGAACATGTTAGGACAAGCTTCTTTCTCTCCTTTTCTAGCCTCTAGCCTTGCTCTTTCTCTCCCTCTACTCCTTTGCCTTGCTATTTCCTCCTCTCTCCTGGGCTCTAGCTTCACTATTTCTTTCCCCGACCCATCTCTTTAACTCTCTTTTGACTAGCCAGGCCCCCACGGCAGCCATTACGTGACTAACCACATCCTCCATGGGGGGCATTTTGTGGTGGTGCCCACTGCAGTTCCTCAAGTTCCCAAATGTGCCCGTGGGTCCAAAAAGGTTGGGCCCTCCTATGCTTGTGCACCTCAGATGGCAGCTGGTCATAAAAAAAATACAAGAAACAGCACACAGGAAATTGGGTATATTTTTGCCTTTTCTTACCTGGTAACTGGAGGGCTGCCTTGGATGCAGCTTCTTCAGACACAGGCTGAAGAAGGAAGAAAGGATGCAGCAGAGAAGGACTACACCAGTGAAGATAGTGATGGGATGGATGGAGCCTACAGCATTGATGAACAGAGAAACAGCATGGCAAACAAGGGGTGGACTTGTTTCACAGAAACACAGAAAGTGTTTCACTTTCTGTGTTTCACTTTCTATAATGATCACATTTTTTCAAACTCAAGTTTCTTCCATCCCATTTCCACATCAGCTTGCCAAATATTTTTTAACATCCACATGAACATTTGCAGGCATTTTCATGTGCACGAAAATGTGTAGGTTTTTGTGTACACGTTGTTCCCTAACAGATGCATTTTTTGCGAGCACTTTCCCCTAACATATGCCTGTTTGGAAGCCATTTTCCCCAGTGCACACATTTTGGTATGCAATTTTCTCTAATGTACACATTTGTATATGCATTTTTAAGCAGAGAACTACTGCATCACAAAATTCAGAGAATTGCAAATGCCAACGGATAATTGCATGCCAGTGTTTTATTCATTTGGGAGGTGCGAATTCAACTGCTTCATATTAAAATGTGAGCCAAGCAGATTTGGCCCCTATCCATAAGGCAAAGCGCACCAGCTTTCATTGAGTTCTCTACCTACTACTCATAGTTGTCTTACAGCTAAGAACCCCTCACGTGAAGTGCAGTGCCGGTGGAAACTCGCCTACTGCCTGAGTTGGGAGAGCACACCTGCACTGCGGCCGTGTCCCCCCTGCCCCCTTGCCATTGCTGCCACCATGTCCCCCCTTGCCACCACTGTTGTCTGCCCCCCGGCTGCCGCTGCAGCACCACTGCCTGGCTTGGAGGGAGTCCTTCCTCAGAGCCAGGCACTGACTGGGGAGGTGTCCAAGGAGATTGCCTGTACTGCAAGCAACCTCCCAGGATACCATTTGTTTGGAGCAGCCTCCCATCCTTTGTTAGCTCTGGGTAAATAGTGGACTGGGCAGCTGCTCTGAAAGATGGGTAACTGTTCCTGAGGAGAGGAGTCCTGGGAGATCACCTGCAGCACAGGTGATCTCCTGGGACTCCTCTCCAGCCAGGCATGTGGGCCTGGTTGCCGCTTTCTCCCCCTGGCACGGCTTTCTCCAGAGCCCGCCCGCCCAGCTTCTGACTTTCTAGTCTCAAAGGAAGTTGCTATCTTTCAGCTTCCATTGACCACCTGTAAAACTGAGAGCAACACCGGCCTATTTCATGGGGTTGTGGCGAAGTATTTAGGAAATAAATGGCGCATTGCTGCACTGAATTATGCATATGCAATTCCCATTAATTTCAAGTGCTATATAAATGGTAATCAGCAGCAGTAGTTTGCCTCGTACTTGATGCAGGGGACGACGGCCATCCTGTTCCACACCAAGGCCACACTGGTAAATTAGCTTTGGGCCTCTCTAAATGCAGTGCTTCATTTGTTCACTGTTTTCGCCATGCATGAAAATTGGCACCAGGTGAACTTGCTGTGATAAACTTGCATTATTCCTGTTCAGAAACTGCTGTGATTCTCAAAGTAGTAGATATACAAATCAACTTTGGGAAAAATCTGGGTATGTGTGCTCCTGAGGCCAAAGGGGTTGGATGCTGCCCAACATTGCCTAAATCAATGTGAACAAGCCCTAGTCTGAGGGGAACAAAGCTAAGGTCAGGGAAAGGTAGACGGAGCCATTGCCTACCTAGACGGAGAAAGGAGAAGAAGAGCAGCCAGAACATGCAGAGGATGGGAGCCACCACGACCTGGCTTACGGCTGCCGAGTGGATGCGATGGTTTAGCTTGGTGGGGATGTACACATAGTAGATGTTGTAGCGGTCAACCATGTGCTTCAGCAGCACATACAGCAAACCTGTGTACAAAGAGAGCGGGGGGTTGGGACAAAAAGAACAGCCACTCAGAGGGGACAGCAGTAGGTGAGAGGATGGCAGGGGGCTGACACCAAAGCCCAGAGAGATGTTGCAGCAGAAAGGGTAGGCGAAGATGTTTTTGCCTGCTACTCCATTAAGGCCCAGCCAGGGCACCCGAGGGTCAAGGTTATGCGAGTTGCATGCCCCCAAAATCTGGATTTTTCAGTGGGAGGGACCACAGTTCAGTCACAGAGCACATGTTTTGGATGTGGAAGATCTGTGGCATTTCCAGTTAGAAGGTTCTCCAGCAGTAAGATCCTGAAGTGCGGCTGTCATTACTGGCCTGTATGGACCAACGGACAGCATTGAAGCAGCTTCGTATGTCTTAATGACTGTTCCCTACTTCTCCCTTTGTATTAGCATCCCGCTCTCCTGGAACGAAACCACTTGCCATGCTGATTATCAAGGCCAAGCTACATGATACGATAAATGCATGACTACATTTCCACATATTGTATTATATTATATTATATTAAATATAATATGTTGAAATAATATATCATAGCATCTGTGCGCCCCCACCAAATGGGGCTGCAGGGGAGGGGGGGTCTTAACTCTTTCTCCCCATGCTGTTTTCCTGATAAAAACTCCCCCCCGCACGAAACACTGCCATGTGTCCCGGAAAGGAAGGAAATAGCAGCTTCTGGAGCAGTGGGGAGGTGATCAGGAAAATGGCATGGGGGGGGAGGGTCATGCCACCCCTGCTGTGTCGATCCAGATCAGAGCTCCCACGGTTGCTACCCTGCCCCCATTAAAAATATATGGAAATACAATCATGCATCCAACGTCTCACTCAGTTTCATCCTTGCACAAAGCAGTCCAGAGAAGCTCCTGGACTAAGTGGCCCTCCGCCTATGGTCATGTCTCTTCCCAAGGGAACAACTAGCATTGTAACTGGCACCTTCTAGCACTGGAGCCTAGTTTGGCCTCTGTCCTCTCCTAATATTTATCCAAAGATAAGCTGGAGAACTGAAAAAGTGAAGCTTCCATCCAAACACACCCTTGACTCTGCTCCTTCAAGTAGCCCTGACTTCAATCTGCAGCTTCTAAATCCCACCTGCCACCCCCCAGGAACAGAGAGAAGTGGAAGACCCCTGAGAGGAACTCCTTCTTGAACTGAGCAAGCCTACTGGGGAGCAGGGAAGAGTCTGCGGCAGAGGATTTCCTCTCCACTCTGCAATCTGTTTTTTAAAAAAGAAACTACACGTCAAAGGGCACGTTGGAGGGATGAGGCAGATTTGGATCATGCAAGCTCGTAGAATACTCTCTCCACATTTCCCCCTTATCGCTCTTCAAGTATAAGAGGTCCAGACATAGTTTTTTTTAACTGAACACTAATAATTCAGGGGATCCTGGCATACGTTGGCATCTGTGTGTTTTTGGGTAGCTGAAAGATCACGCGAGTCAGGCTGCTGGTCCACTCAGCTCAGCACTGCGTGCACTGACTGGCAGCAGCTCTCTAGGATTTCAGACAGGATCCTTTCCCAGCCCTCCCTGGAGATGCCAGGGATTGAACCTGGGATCTTCTGCATGCAAAGCATCTGCTCCGCCGCTGAGTTACGGCCCTTCTTGCAGCTTCGAAGCTACGACCTTGAATACACACGCATAAAAACATCAATGCTCTCAGCCATTTTAAATGTAGAAAACAACACAGCACTTGTCCAGTGGATTGAATCCATGCGGATTTTGATAATGCTGCCTTTAATTGTGTTACATGGTGATATAAGCTCAGTTTTCCCCCTGAATCCACATTAGCTCAAATCCAGCAGCAGCCCTCCTCAGCACTCCTATCTACATCGGCCCATAGACCATATGATTTGACTAGGCTACTATCTATCCCAAGTGACTAGAATGATCTACATTGAGCTGCTTTTCTATTTTGCCAGATGAATAGATCTATGTGACTCACAAAGACCTTGCTTCTACACTTACAGAAATGGGCCCATTAAGAGGGATTAATTAAGAGGTCCATTAAGAGGATGGGGTCTGGAAGGCTCAGTCCACAGTGGCAATTGCTGGGGGGGGGGGGCTTCATTGTTCGCCTATTCCTGCAGTGCCTCCTTAGGTGGTAGTGGGCTAGGGTCAAGAGCCTATAAAGATGGCTTATGATGAAGACAAGGACGTTTGGGCACTGGCATATATACTTACCAAAGGGGACAATAATGGGGCAGGTGATGCTATAGGTCATGACAACAGCAAATATGCAGCAGGTCCAGGCATACTCCAATCCAAATTGGAACTCATAAGCTTGGCTCTGAGGAAAACACAATCGCACATTTATCCTGTTGTCTTCAACTTCATTACGAGGCGAGTTAAAAGACGCAACACCGTATGATTATTTTCCTTAACCAGAATTACGTTTTTACATCCAAGTACCTAAATCGTGGTTAAGGATTGGCCACAAATCAGAATGCAAAACCATGGTTCAAAGTGGGTTGCAAACTATGGTTTGCATTAACCAGGGTTAAGCTTAATGTCTGCACTGAGCGAGAACCACAGTTAAGGAAGCTTCCCTGCTTCTCTAGCCCCTCTTGCCTGAAAAGTGGCAAGCACATCTTTCTGATGATTCGGGAGACATGGCTTCTGCAAGCTACAACATGGTTTCACTGTATGTTTGAGATATTAACCAGGGTTAAGGCAACAAACCATAGTTAAGTATTGTCTGTTCTGGGCCAAACAGAATCTCACGAGTCTCCTGCTCCGCAAGAATCCCCACCCTCTGATCTGTGGAATTCTTCCCCAAAGTTGCTGTCCACATTTTCAAGTATTTCTCCACAGCTACAATGAACAGGGAAGCAGCTTTCTCAAAAAACAAAGATATGCTTCTCAAGAAGTGAGATTTAGCTCTAGAGTGCATGCTCATAGAATGTTTCAAGGCATCTGAGACACATGGAATACCATCCTACTAATAAAGCTAAATTAGCACTTCTCATAAACCTCTGGAGAAACTCAACCTCGAATCTGGACATTTGTGATAGTTTATGGTATCAGAATACTTCTGGACAAGATGCAACAACAGGGAATCCTAGAGATTCAGGAGATTCCACAGGCAACAAAGTCCAACCATTTTGTCCTAAGATAGGATTTCATGCATTCATGTTTGTGTGAAGAAATATTAAAACCCCAAACCCGCTTGATGTGGAGGCGCTCTGGTTCAGACTTGGCAAAGCAGAGCCGCGTGGCATAGACAATGAGTCCAGGGATGCGTAGCAGCTCCATGGCTGTCCCAATCAGGCTGGAGGTGACGACATAGTTGACAAAGAAAGCACCATTATCGGGAAGGAAAACACACCTACCCAGAAAAAGATGAAGGAGGGAGGGGGGAGGAGAGAGAAAAGTTCTCAGCACACTGGTAGCAACTAGCATTTCCAGAATTTTGTTGATGTTGAGAATCCAGGTCATCTGTGTACATAACATCCCACATGCATACATGTGCTAAATGTGGGAGCAAAAAGCACCCATCTCATTGGTCAAACCAGTGAATCATTTATCATCATCATCATGCCTTTCCACAGAGGTCACTAAGGCAGTGTACAACAAATCAAAATAAAACAAGAATACCATAAAAATCACACTAAAACATTAAGCTAAATCATGCTAAAACATTAAGACAACATGTAAACATTATGCAGAAAATGTTAAATTTCTAGTAACTTTGGCATATGATGTACAGTATACAATGATTCTTTTAGAAATCGGGACATTTTTCATTAAATATAAGTGCTAAATTTCTTTAAATTGCAATTAAGGTTAAAATACACTGATCATAGTATTACTCTGTTATGATATTTGTGTTTTAACAAAACATTAAGAGCAGTTCCAAAGTGGCTCCCTTCCCTGTCACCCTACTCCCAGGTCTTCCACTGGCTAACCGCTGGTAGCCTTGGGACAGATGCCCCCGCACTGGCAGAGTGGGACCTCCACTACATCTTAACACTCTCCAGCCAGCAGATCCATCCCACACAAACAGGCACACGGAGTTCAAAGATACTCACTGAAACTTTATCTCTGCCTGATCCACAAAGTGGGTGTCAAAGAGCCAGCGGAAGAAAAGATCCAAACTATGGAAGAAGATCAGGAACAGATCAGAAGTGTATCATTCCGTAAGAAAACAATATAGGTCCAGGGCTATGCATGGGAATAGCGTCTCCCATTAAAGTGGATATGTTTCAGTTTGAGGATGTGGGCCGGATTCTTGGCAAGGTAAGATCAACTAGATGTGTACTCGATCCTTGAACATCCTGGCTAATAAGGATGGCCAGAGGTGGACTGGCTGAGTGGGGTGGTGGGAGTGGTAAATGCCTCATTACAGGAAGGGGTGGTGGTTCCTGCATGTCTGAAAGAGGGTGTGGTGAGATCATTACTGAAAAAAATCTTCCCTTAGTCCCATCATTTCGGAGAACTTCTAGCTGGTTTTTAATCTTCCACTCTTGGGCAAGGTGCTTGAGCATGTGGTGGCCTCTCCCCACCAGAGATTTCTGGATGAAAAATATGGACTATCTAGATCTATTTCAATCCAGCTTTAGGGTACCAAGACAACTTCAGACACCTTGGTGGATGACCTGTGCCAGGAAACGGGCAGGATGAGTTCTGCTGGACTGCTCAGCCTCTTTCGATACCACTTCTCGACCAGCTCGTTGGATTGGGACTTGGGGGCATGGTGTTATGGTGGCTTTAGTCCTCCCTGGAGGGTCAGCTTCAGAAGTGGTGCTGGGGGACGCCTGTGGTGTTCCTCAGGGTTCTATCTTGTTCCCCATGCTATTTGACATCTCTATGAAACCACAGGGGTAATTTGGGTTTGTGGTTAACACTAGATGGAAAATACTCAACGCTTACTCTCCCTTCCACCTCATTCCAGGGAGGCTGTTGATGTCCTGAACTTGTAATGCCCGCACTGGAGGAATCCTCCTTTGCGGAGGATTCCTCTTCCTCTTGCCTGGTAAAACTGTGCTGTTGACCGCTGCCCGCTTATTGACTTGCTTTTGAGCTGCCCCTTAGTTTAACCTAATGCTGAGCCTGATCCAGTCATAGCAGGACAGAACCGTTGCAAGGAGATGGTAATGGACTGGAGGGGTGCTAACAAATTGAAACCGAATCCAGACAAAACAGAGCTGCTCTTGGTCAGCAGAGCTGACCTGGGGACTGGGGTTGGATGGGGTAGTGCTCCCCTTAAAAATACAGGCTTATAGTTTGGGGTTTTGTCTGAAACCAGCCCTATCCTTGGATGCTCAGGTCTTGGCAATGACTAGGAGTGCCTTTGTCCAGCTGAGACTGGTGTGCCAATTGTGCCCACTCCTGGAGAATGCCAGGGTGACATACGCTTTTGGCCAAAACCACACATGACATTAAATACGCAGCATGCAGCTGAACCTTGCTTTCTTTTTTACCCCCCTTTTTGGACAACAGTATATGGGTAGGGGAGGCTTAAATCTTTCCACAAATGGGCTCCCCAGCCCGGCTAAATTTACTCCCCTTCTGCTCACGCACAGGGGCTAAAAAAAGAGAGGGAAAACCTCCATTGGTACCAAAAACTAATAATTCAGTTTACCTTCCTTTGATGTGATTGCGCTCCTGCCTCTGACAGTCTATGCTCAACAGGACCTTCAAACACTAGGTTGTGTGTGTTCATTGCAGTCACCACATGGAGAGCACACTTGGGTGCAAATCTCCCTAAAGTTCCAATAGTTGCTAATTCATTCCTGGTGTTAAACTCTTGCCGAGTATTTATGCAAGAACTGCTGGGCTCCATCTCGGAGGGGGGATGAATGCCAGTGTGTTCTGTGAGGCAGCCAGCCCTGCATACAGTGCCAAGCTATACATTATGCTTATTGCATAGCATGTAGCTACCTACCTCTTGGTTTTTGGATAAATTAATTACAGGCACACAGGCAATTCTTACTTAGAATGCGGCATGCAGAGAGGGGATATTTACTTCTTTGCTCCCCAGCTGTGTTCTGACCCCAAATTTCCCCCGCCCCGCCCCAGTGCAAGCATTAGGAAAAAGGTTCCCATTGGCACCATGATAGGCCTGTTAAAAAGGAGGATATGACTTGCATATAGCATGCGTGGGCAGAAGTTAGACTGGGATCTATGGGCAGATCTCTGAGTGATTAGCAGTAGATCAGCAAGGGGTTGTGGCTCTCTATTATCTAATAACAGCAACAACAAAAAGTTTTGCTTTCCTTCCTTCCTTCCATACTAGGTTGCTGAGATGAAGAAAGCTTATGCACACGTGTGTGTCTGAATGGGGGATCAGGAATGGACTTTTGTGTGACAGGACGATGAGCTAAGTTCTGGTCCTGGAAACAAATTCCTGGGCTGAGCATGTGCTCAGAGGCAGCCCGTTCTTTAATTCTATGTTGTGCCCCTGTCAGGGTTTCCCTTATGACCTGGATTTCTTGCCCCCTTAAGAATCCCACCTTCCTTCTTCTTTTAAACTTCCCCTTCCCAGTAACGTGGGGTTTAGGTTGTAGACATGGGGTGACTGACACTCTAGACACAGGGTTTAACCACAACAGTTAACTAGGAGGTTTAAAGCAAACAAATTACAACTAAAGGTATTTACACAATAGAGCTGAATAATACAAAAAGCCTTAAAAGAAAAGTTGCAAAGCACGAGTTCCTTTACCCTAGCTGTCCTTAGACTCTTCTAGGCTGCTTCTTCCTGCTTCCTCTTCTGACTCTGGTCTCCTGAATCTGCTCTTACTGTCTTTATATACCCCCCTCCCTCAAACCCAAAAGTACTGCTTCAAACCTGAAGAAATGAAACTTAAGTGGAGAAATGACGCTGACACTTAAATGGAGAAATGAAACTATTCCTCTCAGGGTTACCTCTTCCCACCAGAAAACTCCAGGCCTCTAAGCCTGACTGTTTTTCCCTTTGCCTCTGTAGGCCTCAAACCTTCACAGCCATCCCCCCCCCACCATCGCCCGCCACTCCATGTAAAAAACAAAGTTGATCCATATGCAATTTCCTCTGTACCTGGTCAGTCCAAGTGAGGGCAGGATGATAACCATAAATACCAGGAAGAAGTAACACTTGTGCATTGTGATCTGATTTTCATTTGACCTGCAGGAAACAAAAACATATTTATCCCAGAAAAAGAAAGATAGATCAGCAGCACAACAGGAGCTAGGTTGGAATTCTTCAGTAAAATGTCTGAAATGATACAACTACAACAAAACATGCCCAGATTTGGTTACTAGAATATTGGAATATAATATGCAAAATAAACATGTTTGTGTGAATTTATTTGCAGGCTGAATTTTGGTTGCGGTTATTTTTTGTTGCAGAGTAAAGGAAAATGGGTTTTGTGGGGATCCATTTATAGACTGGGACCCAGAAGGAAAGAAAACATACCAACCTCTAAGCACTGGGACATGTGCCCGGAAACTTTCCAGATTCAGGGTTAACTTTATAACCATGTTACAAACTTGCTTATTACAAATAATAACAATAACAATAAAATAGCAATAATAATGCAGAGATTCTCTGTGTTCTTTGGGTATTTTTTTATCAGCTGCCATGGCCAAGCACGGGTGGGCAGTAGGTAGATCAGGATCTATTGGTAGATCTCTAAAGAAACTCTGAAAATCTATTAATGTGACCAAATTGAAGCCCATCAGTGGGAGACGAAGCAGCATTTCCAGTTTTAAGCCCTTTAAAAGGGCTGGAGTATATGGATAGAAGAGTTACCTTGTCCAGTGGGACTCGAAGAAAGCTGAGTAATACACAATGAAAGGAAGGAACACGGAGAAGGCCCAGAGCAGCAGTGTGGGAAAGAACTGGGTGACAATCGGGTTCTGGGGGATGACAAAAAGCAGGAATAAGCTCAGTACTTTTTCTGAAAATCCAATCTCCATACAGTCCCACTGGGAACAGGATTAAAAGCGTGCACCTTCTTCTGCTTGGTAACACATGCCCTGGGATCTTCCTCTCCATCCTGGCCAATTCTGTCATTGGGTGTAACTGTGGCTTGATAAAGGCCACTTCAAAGACAAAGGGTGAGAATAGCACATCTGTGCTGCTGAATGGTTTCTTCCACAGCGCTCTCTCTCTCTCTCTCTCTCTCTCTCTCTCAGGAGCTGTTCACACAAACCCCACACTGGCTGGGTTCACACAACATGCTAACCCATGCTCAGTGGTTGAGTGCGGCTGGTTTTGAACCACGAGTTGTTTATTGAACCATGGGTTAGCATGTTGTCCAAACCCAGGACATTTTCTGCAGTGTGGCTTGTTAACCACCCTGAACAACCCAACAACAAACCATGAGTTCTCAAGGTGGCTTGTTCGAGAAAAATAAGCCACACTGCAGAAAATGTCCTGGGTTTGGACAACATGCTAACCCGTGGTTCAACAAACAACCCAAGGTTTAAAACAACCCACACAATGTAGGTTAGCGTGATGTGTGAACCCAGAGACTCAGTGGTTGAGTGTGGGTTGTTTTGAACTGTGGGTTGTTTGAACTGTGGGTTATTGTGTTGTCTGAACCTAGCCAGGGTGGCTTTTAATCATGCAGTGTGGCTTATTTTTCTTGAACAAGCCACTTTGAGAACCCATGGTTTGTTGTTGAGTTGTTCAGGGTGGTTAGCAAGCCACACTGCATGGTTAACAAGCCACCTTGGCTACGTTCAGACAACACGATAACCCACCCTGTGAAAAAAGTGCTGCATTCAGACAATATGCTAACCCACAGTTCAACAAACCACCCACGGTTCAAAACCACCCACACTCAACCACTGAGTGTGGGTTAGCATGTTGTGTGAACAGCCCCTTGGTGTCTGTACATTAGAGGATCACCCAGACCATTCCTCCTTCAGTGCTACAACCCATTCAGTATCGGGACATATTTGCAGATCAAAGATGAAGATGGTAAGTACCACACAGAGCACACAGCAGTCAGCTTTCCTGTGCACAGCAGTGCTGAGGCTCCATTAGCAAGACATTTCACTTGAGTGATTACTCCCGGCTCATGGCATTGACAGGTGTGCTTCCCTTCATGGTAGGGATGAGCATGGAATGGGCAAGCCCAGAGAAGCAAGGAGTGGGATGTTACCCTCTCCAAATCTGGGCTTTGGCACCAATAAGGCAGAACTGCAAGTAGGGAGGAGGGATGCACCTTGAGGGTCTCCACGGGCCGCGTCACGTTGAACATGTCCATGGTGTTGACAATGATGGCAGGCGTAGTGAGGAAGAAGAGGAGGAGGAAGAGGCAGATGTTCAGCAGGATAAATCGGACCCACCATGAAGTACCACAGACAGATAAATTCTCCCTATGAGAAAGAAAGCATGTGCAGAGAAGGGAAGGAACCATTCCTTCATGGAGTGCAGGGAAGGGAAGGCAGCAGCGTCCTCTACCAATAGGTTAGAGCAGGGTTCCCCCAACTTGGTGCCCTCCAGATGTTTTGTGCATCAGGCCCAGCCTGTATGGCCAGTGGGCAAGGAAGATGGGATTTATACAAAACATCTGGAGGGCGCTAGTTGGGGGAAGACTGGGTTAGAGAGATCACACCTCAAAATACCCGCCCCCCAACTTTGAGGTTTAGGACTTCTCTTAAAAATACAATATCCAGCTAAAATCTACGATGCACGAGGACAAGAGTTATAGTCTTTCACAAAATGCTGGAACTAGATGCCATCTGCAGAATTTTGCATCTGTTGGGGTTTGAAAAGATAAAAACTGGCTTGAGGATCACCTGCTTTGTGGATGCCCAGAGTGCCTGCGTGTAGACATGTCAAATCCATAACAGCACTATGGGTTGGATCCAAATTGTTTCACACTGGCGGGAGCATTCCCTGAGTGGGATTTTGCTCAGAATGATCCCACTGGGAGAAGGGGGGCATATCTGCCAATTCCCTCCTCTTTCTGCAGCTCCTAGTGCCACCCCACAAGCTTCTGAAGGGTCCCTCAATCCTCCGGAGCAAAGTTTCAGGTAGGAGTATACGGGAATGTAGGGGAAATGGGGAACTGATGAAGATCACCACTTCCCCTGTTAAGCCAGCAGAAATACTCCACTTAGAAGTCTATAGGAGGACTTCTATGGGCAGAAGGAACCCTTCCATCCACAGAAGGAAGATGTTGGATCCAACCCTATTATTGCTACACAGACATCAGGAAGCGTCTTCAGAGGAATACTCACTTCAACCAGATCTGTTTGCTAGGAGGTCCTTCTAGAAGCAAGTATGACCCTGTCAGCAGCACCTTATGTATCTTCCACATCCTTTTCTATATCACCAATAAACCACTGCGTCTTCAGTTGAAGTGAATTCACCATAGTCAGCAGATGGCGCTATGGCCTTACTTCATTCTTCTTTGAGGAACGGTTCATTAAAGGGCTGCCTCCTATCTCACAAGCATGTCCAAACTCTGCGGTCATCATCCAAGGCGCTCCTCTACGCCCCACCACTGCCTGAGGTCCCCACCACTGCCTGAGGTTCGGCAGGGCGTGAAGTCTTTTTCAGTCACAGCACCCTAACTGTGGAATGCCCTCCTCACAGAGCAGGGGTGGGGAACCTCTTTCAGCCTCAGAGCTGAACTGAATTTCAGAGAAGTTCTTGGGGGCCACATTCCAGTGGTGGGCGAGGCCCAAGGCAAAGGAGGCGGGTCCAGAAACACCAGAATAAGTCAGCTTGAAGCTGTTTCTGCCAGCAACTAAGCCTTAGGGGAGGCATTTCAGCCTTTTAGAATGGGTGGGTCGAACTGCACAAGAGCTGGGGAACCACCAAACAATGGGTGGGGGGGGAAAGGGTGTGGCCATCTGGGAACACCGGAGGGCCAGATTATGACCCCAGGAGGGCCGGATTTGGCTCCCAGGCCTGAGATTCCCCACCTGTGCCACAGCGGCTCACTTTGGTGCTGTTTCAGCAACAAGCAAAGACCTTCTTAGTTGCCTGAGCATTTCATTACATATTTGTTGCATAGGTAGAGGGAATGACTGTAAGACTCAGCAGGCCTCAACACAACTGTCCTGTATTTATCACACACAGAACTGCAGAACTTAGCAGAAGCTCCACCCACTGCTGCTACTCCCAACTCTACAGGAGCTGCCAAGGTTCAAACAATAACTAAACCACACTACACCGCGCCCCCCCCCCACACCTGGCCGAATACATAACATTCCTCCCCCCTTAACTATCACAGTCTTTCAACGAACGAGGAGGCACCCTTTCACGGCACAGTCACTGCACTGGACTAGTAGGTGTAGATTGCTCAGATGACTTTCTTTCACTAACTGCATTAGGTAAGGAAGGAGTATGACCCTGGGCATTTCAGCATGTACTGTGATTCACCTTGATACAATTCACCTTGGTTTTCACCATGAACCTGAATGTTACCTGTTTGTTTTAAGTACTATTTTATCTTTCTAGTGTCCCCCCCCCCCCCCGCCCCCCGGAACTGTTTTTATTGTACACTGCCCTGAGAGTTTTTAATGAAGGGTGGCACAGAAAATTTCAAAATAAATTAATAAAATGTATCCTGAATGGGTCCCTAAAATGGCAGGGCAATATGGCATCCCTGAAAATTAACTTCTGATTATTGCAGCTGCAGATATAGTCTCTCTATGAAACACCAGAATGGCCAAACACACCCTGGACTCACCAACACTAGGAAATCAATGCCCAAAGCGAGACATTTCATTTCTCTTTCCCTTGCCTAGGGTCACTGCCTAGGGTATGTGATAGATTTACAACATCTGAAATACCTAAATATTTTAAATGTATTATTACATGTATATCCTGCCTTTTTGCCTTTTGCGAGGAACCCAAAGCAGCTTACATCCTCCTCCCCATTTTATCCTCACAACAACCCTGTGAGGTAGGTTAGGCTGAGAGTCAATGACTGGCCCAAAGTCACCCAGTGAGCTTCATGGCCGAGTGGGGAATAGAGCCTGGATCTCCCAAGCCCGGATCCACCACTCTAACCACTACACCACAGAGCTCTTATGTTAACAACAGAAGCTGCACCTTGCCTTGATGCTCCCTGAAAACCAAGGTAGCAAAAGCAGGAGGATTTACCAGATGATGTCGTTGGGGGCAGGGGCATAGCGGACCCCCCAGCAATAGGATTTCACCACTGTGGTAACGGATGACTGTTGTGGATGCTTGCGACAGCGGATGCGGCTGTAATCTTTCAAAATACTGGGGAAGAGAAGAAGAGGCAACCATTGGAGCTCGGTGGCTCAGTTCCACTCCGATAAAGAATCATTGTGCTGGAAGGGGATTTGCAGATCATCTTATCTAGCTCCCTATTTTAAGACAGGGCTGTCTATGCACTAATCCACAGGGACCCAACACATTAGCACCCCTCTATAGATTCAGGTGTTCCAGAGATACAGTGCTGATTGTGCACAGGGTAACCCATGCCACAGGGGTCTGCCTAATTCACAAAACAATTTAATGCTACAAGACACATAGCTAAAGCCAACTATTAAAAGAGAAGGTAATTCCATCCCCACAATCTCCCTGGGGAGAGAACTCCTTTCTCATCCCAAATACAGCACAGGTTAGACCCGGAGTGGGAACCAAACACACCCAGCAAACCTTTCCAGGAGAAAACCTTCTTGACTTTCAAGTTATGATGATGTTTGATTTCTCAAAGGAAAGGGATTATCTCCCACCCTGCTGCCCATGATTGTGAGAGAAATCTTATCAGCCCTAATAAGACTACTCAACCAAGGCAACAGATTAAAAATGAACCTGAAAGCAGCCTTCCCCAACTTGGTGACTGTTCCCTGCAGATGTGTTGGTCTACAACACCCATAATCCAGAACCAGCATGGCTGGGGATGATAGGAGTTGTAGTCCAACACCCCTACATAATAACATAAGAACAGCCATGCTGGATCTGACCAAGGATCCATCTAGTCCAGCATTCTGTTCACAAGTGGCCAACCAGCTGTCAACCAGGGACCCACAAGCAGGGCATGAGCGCAACAGCACCCACCCACCCATGTTCCCCAGCAACTAGTGTACATAGGCTCACTGCCTCTGGTACTGGAGGTAGCACATGGCCATCAAGACTAGTAGCCATTGATAGCCTGGAGGACACTAGGTCGGGAAAGGGTGCTGTAAAGTATTTCCAACTCTGTGCAGTAGTAAAGACAGCAGAGCTGGGAGAGAGATAGTACTCTGCAGAGCACAGGTGCTGTGGAAGTACCTCCCTGTGGTCCACAGTCTGTGGCAAAGTCATCTTTCTCCTCAGCCACAGACTATTTGGCCTGGGCCCAGCATAAGTGCACAGAATTTGACTTCTACAAGCAGCAGGGGCGGAGGCAGGGACCTTGGTGAATATCATAAGGTAAGGGGGGTGTCTTACGATAAACAAACATGGTGGGTTGTGGTGCCCGTGGGCCCAGGTTACACATTTATGCCTCCTGCGGCTTCTTGTGTTGTCCAAATCCAGCAAGGGTGGCTTGTTGGGGTGGTTGACAAATCACAATCCTAAAACCACAATCCTAAAACAGGGCATGGTTTCTGGGTGGTTTGTTAACCACCTCAACAAGCCACCCTCACTGGGTTTGGATGTCGTGAGAAGCTGCACCTGCCAAGGGCAATTAGGGAAATGAGCAGCATGCACATAACTAGCACGCACTCGCGTTGTGCGGATCAGGCCACTGAGTCAGGCCACTGGGCCCTCGACCCCAGCACTGTCGACACTGACCGGCAGCGGCTCTCCAGGGTTTCAGGCAGGATTCTTTCCTGGCCCTACCTGGAGATGCCAGGGATCGAACCTATGGCCCTACTCCATGGCCCCCATGCCCATGAATTGCAGGAGCACTGCCAAGCAACGTTAGCAGGATTGGGCTAGGTTCTCTTTGCGGGCTGCTTAGAAGACATTTTTCCAAAGTCTCTGTTCTAAAAAAGCAGGGCAATAACTTATTCTCAATAGATGCACTACGGACACAGCTTAAAGTAGATTTATTCTGACATGAACTTCGCCATGTTCAGGTTTGGTGTTCCTGCCCTGGGAAACCAATGAAGATAGAGACTGCAAAGGAAAGAACTAAGGTTTTCAGGCTGTTGAAAGAGATCTGCCAAGGCAGACAGTGAGTCACTGGCTAGAGAGAGGGTTCAAGCCCTCCCTCTATTATGAGCTGAGTGGACAGCCTTATAATAGTGACCTAATTCAATGATGGGAAGTAAGATAAAATGGTGAAGCACCCCAGCATCAAGAAGTCACAGCAAGAGGTGGGCGACCTGCTGGGCTGATTTCATGTGGCCCTTGGTTTAATTAAAAGCCCTCTGGAAGCAGTCAGTTCAGACCTCTAGTGAGAGCAATCTGTACCTCTCCTGATAGCCTGCTCAGCGGGGAGGGAGTGTGTGTGTGGGAGAGAGGTGGGAGAGAGAGAGAGAGAGAAGGGGGTGACAGAAAGACAGAGGCAGGGCTGTCGTCAAGGATGGGCGTGGTCAGGCACCTGCAGAAGGCCCACACCCCAGCAGGGGCCCACTGGCAAGAGCCCCCCTGGAGTTGCTGCTCCTCTTCACCATTACAACCTGCTTGTTCACCTGTCTCTCACTCTGGCCCAGACAACAGTGGTGGTGAGACGGAGGAGCAGAAGATGCTACTTCCTACTTGCTCACTGGCTCTCTGCCTGTCAAGGAAGCAAGTGGTAGCAATGACGAGAAAGAGAATGAGGAGAAATAGCAACTGGTGACAATGGCAGGGAGATTGTAGACTCATTGAGGGAGGGGGCCCATTGAGGGTGTCTTGCCCAAGGGCCCTCAAAAACCAGGCACTGAAGGGATGGAGAGCAAAAACAGATGGCAGAAAGAGGGAAAAAAGGGCATCCTCACCTGCTGCTGACTTCAGCACCCCACCCCAACCCCCTGGACATGTTATTACCAAGGGAACGTGACCCTCAACAGAAAAAAAAATAGGTTCTCCATCCCTGTCTGAAGAGAAAAGATTAGTAGCAGGGGACACTCACGTGGCTGTCATCCGTTCATCCTGGAAGGTGACAAAAGCCATGTCAAGGCGCTTGAGCGCAATCCGGCTACGTTCGGCATTAAACTCATCTGTCAGTTTCTCCTCCAGCTCCCCATAATATTGTTCGGCATCTACCTAGCAGGCAAGAAGAAGAAGAAGGATGCATATGTCTTCCTTTTCTTTGAAATGCCAGCGAGAAACATTGAATGAATTTAGCACCTTCTGTCTTCATGCTTACACCCAAAGACTGCTTTCATCAGCCATTTCTTTAAACTTCAAACACCAAACAGTTCTTTGGGAGACTGCTCGGCATGATAGATGCTGGTTTAATCCAGGCATTTTCATCATGGAGAATAAATAGATTACGCTCCTTTGAATGAGATTAAGTAAAAGTCAGCCAGTCTCTACAACAATATTGGTATCAAATCAATATTCGTCAGCTGCCAAATTCTAACCCAGGAGTTGCCACTGGAGTGAGTCGAACCCAAGGTGACTCGGTATAAAGCAGCTTCCTATGTTCCTAATATCAAGTGGTGGAATACATGTGTTTTGTAAGAAGAATTTTCCAGAAAGGCTGAGCCTGCAAGTTGGAGGAACTAAACCACCCAAATGATCACAAAGCTATTATGGGAGGATTTGTGTTTATTAACCATTCGAGCCAGAATGTGATTAAAATATTCCCCCCGCCTCGCCACCCACCAAGGAATTAGAAACTATTTTTACATCAATTTGAAAAAGACCTTATGTTGAAACAGAATTTTACTGTTCCATTGTTGATAGCATCTTTTATATGTGGTTGACAGCATCCATTGGATGTACTGTAATTTAAGAATTGTATGTGTCTAAACATTTACATGTTTGTGCTTGTATATTTTAGTAAACACAGGTGCTATTTATATATTGTTGGGTCTTTGTAATGGTAGTGTTGATTATTGTAGGAAGGCCCTGAAGTTCTGTATTTTTATGTAACCCATTGTAGACCAGGGCTTAACCGAGTTGTGGATCCCAGCCCTCCAGGTGAAGGCCGGTCGGATAGAGGTTAAAAGCAAAAGCTGGAAGTCCACAGTTGACATTTCAGCTCTGCCATGAACTCAGTTGGGGAGAGGGGCAGAATCAGGAAAGTCACTCTCTCTCATCACTGGGCTCTTTTTCCCTTTCTTGTGACTGGGTCACATTTCCTGTGGTTGCAGGAAGTTGTCTCTAGGCACACCTTGGTACCTGGCAGATGAGCAAAGCAATGGAGTAAAGGGCAACCAAAGGTATTCAGTATGAGTCTTGATTTTCAATTTGTACCTCTTCGAAGCCACAAACACGGCAACAGAAGATGCGGGAGCAGGGGTGGATCTTGATCATGATTTTCCCCTCCTTTTGAGCCTTCGTGGTGAAATAAAGCCTCCCCTTCATTGCCTTGCGCCTGCCAAGAACAGAATCAGAGAGGAAAGTTAACGAGGCCACCCATTTCTTCGTTACTTTCAGAGTTAAGTGTATCCTATTCATGTGGAACTGCAGTTGGGCCACTTAAATGTGAGACTTTTGGATTTCATACAGAATGCAGCATCCTCAGAAGCTCCTATTTCACGTTCTTAAAAAAGCAAGTATCGAGCACCTATGACTATGAAGAAAACAGCTAGCATGTTATCTGTGAGCAGTGCCATGAAATCTCAGGGTGAGTGAGACTATAATTATTCATGGGCTGGATCTCCTTGTCTCTCCCCTCTGATTAGACTTCCCTGATTACACTCAGAAGAGTCTTTTCATGTATAGTTTTGAGGATCACGTCTCTCATAATGGATCAGAAGGTGCAATTATCTTAGCTATCTACTGGAATTGCATTTCTCCTAATGTTGTGACAGAGCATCAAAATACGTATTTAAATACATATTTCGAAATAATGTATTATTTAAATTGTTATTGTTTTTGTTTGTATTTCTTTCCTTTCCTCCTTCTAAACACACACACATATATACACACACAGTAAGAAAGAAAGGATATATGTTTCTCTTTTTTCTGTGCAAGTTCATGTTCCTGATTCGGACGCATCTGATTTTTCTGTTATTGAAGTTTGTTGAAATCATCATCATGATCATCACCATTATCATTAATTAAAATATGGCTTGGATCCTAACTTTCTGCTCTTTCGGGAGAAGGGGTCCTTCCAATGGGTACAATTCTCCATCTGTAAATGAAAGCTCCTTCTGTTCATGGAACAAAAAGTTAGCATCCAAGCTATTCTGAGATTATTTTTTAAATCATGTATTAATGCGGAAATGGAATGAAATTATGGGTAAAAACATGTGAATGTGACATGGAACCAAAAATAGACAGATCTGTCTCTCCCTAGTTCCATTGTCACAGTTATAGTATTTGCATTTTAAGGGGAGAGTACAGAATCAGGCAAAAAATGGCTAAGATGCAGTCTTTGGTATGTAGAAAAGGTCAGACACAAGCTTCTCGCTTGTATCTCACAAGGTGCCTGAAGTAATTCTCTTCGCTTGGTGATGATATCCTTGTCAACCCCGTGCTTGTTGTTGCCTGGAGTTGACATTCTGTATAGAAGCTCTAGCACTGTCCCCGTGTATAGGAATCTCAAGATATCTGCACAAAATATCCCAAGAAACACAGAACAAGTCAGATCCCAGCAAAAAGAAAAGCAAAAGGACCCACCTCTCTGAATCCAGCTTCATCAGTTTGCGAACATCAGAGCAGAACTGGATACCAGTCACCGTGCAGCTTGGGTAAGCCTCACTGTGAGGAGAGATGATCAAGATCCATAAAGAACAGGCTGCATCTGGGGGAAGGAAGGGATGCCCTTCCTGGTGTCACAAAAGAACCAGAGGTTCGGATGGTGTGATGGAAGATAGAATCCTTTTTTAAAAAGCTGTAGCAACAGTGGCCAATTAAAAATGGGGCATTCCTTTAGGAATGTATCGCACATAAGCACCCTTTGCCAGCAATTCCTTCACTTCTTTTAAAGCATCCTCCCTGCCACCCCCCCCAAACCACGCATTTTAGAAGGAAGGATCAGATGCCTATCCGATGACCAGTCCAAATTTCAGAAGTCTGCTCTCCTTATAACAGAGGTGGGGAAACTGTGGCCTCCAGATGTTGTTGGACTACAACTCCCATTAACCCTAATGATTGGCCAGGGTTGATAGGAGTTGAAGTTGAACATCATCTGGAGGGCACCAAGTTCCCTGCCCCTGCCTTAGAAGAACCACTTGATGAAAAGGGGGAATTCATACTTTCTATTTCTGCTGCTATTGCAGAAGAGACCGGCTCCCCTGGTAGAACTTGCCACTGAGTCCTTCTTATTTAGCCTGTTCCAAATCAGAGCTGGTTCACAGTCGTGGTTGGTGTAAAAAGATCAGGCCCATTTCTATGTTTGTTGCAAGGACACCCAGCCGCAAACATGCAGCATTTGCAACAGACAGAGCCACGTGTGTAGACTACCACGGAAGCTCTAGTACTTTTTGTATCCATTATTTTTTAAAGGCACACATCTGCCACCCATCAGTGATTAGAATTAACTGGACTAGAAAAGGGCAGACAAGAGGGAGGGATGCGTTTAGAGACAAAGAAGCCATGGAGGTTGCTGGCTCCTATGTCAGTGGGGCAGTGAATCTGCTCTGGGTTTCAATCTGAACCAGTCAGAACTCTAAAGGAGCTATCCAAGGCGCTGAACCCATTTTGGGGACAGGGTTCAGCATGCTGGATAGCTCCTTTAGAGTTCTGACTGGTTCTGACTGAAACCCAGAGCAGAGTCATTGCTTCACTGACATAGGAGCCACCAGCCTCCACTGCAAAGATGCTGCCTATACAGTTGTACTTACTGAAAGTGTTTGATGACAAGGGAGGGATCTGTGATCTCTTTGGGAATCCTGGTAACCATCAGCGTCCGGGCCACCTGAGGCAGAATAAGGGGAGAGTCCCTGAAACAGAGGCACCTAACAGCAACAGGACTAGAAACTTTTTCACATAAGCAGGATGTCTAGAAGTCTGCACTAACAAGTGTCAGTTCTGAAATTTGGCAGATAGGTAAGACTTACATTATGCAAAGGGGACAGTGCAAGTGAACAGGTAGCAAGGAACCAAAGACGAGTTCTCATTGTTGGTACATGGCTCTTATTAAGGACACACTATAGTGTAGGAGGCATCTGACTCCAAAATTCCCCAACAGTGGATGGTTAGCTGGGTGGGAGGACAGATCAGGACTCACTTTTTCTTTAAAAAGCATTTAGCAGAAATCCACTCTCCCAGTTTCAGCTATTTCAGGGTATTAAATACGATTTACTACAACAGTTGTTCATGTATGGATTGCTATATTGTGCGAAGTGCTTACTTTATTGATTCTCAGAGCAGCCCTACGAGTCAGAATTCTTTCCACTGTACAGAAGGGGAACTGAAGCTTGGGATGGCTTTTTGACTCAATCTGCTCATGCTTCCTGCATAAGGCCTGAAGGGTCAGGAGCTCATGCATCTCCACCCTGGTGAGATGTGCATCTGGTTAATCTCTTTGTGCGTGGAGATGTGCAAGTTGCCCATTTGGGCATTAGACAGGAATCATGAAGAGAGGACATCAGCTGGAGAATGTTCAAGATGCGGAGCTGCTCTCACTTCTCAGCGCCACACTTTACAAAGCATGGAGACAAATTGGAACAGGGTCAGAGGACGGCAATGAAGATGGTTAAGGGGATGGAAAAGTCGTCCTATGAGGAAACATGGAAGAAACTGGGTGTGTTTAGCCTGGAGAAGAGAAGACTGGGGAGGACTCTTCAAATCTCTTCTCGATCATCCCAGAGTGCAGGACACAAAATAATGGGCTCAAGTTACAGGAAGCCAGATTCCGGCTGAACATCCGGAAAAACTTCCTGACTGTAAGAGCAATACAATGGAATCAATTACCTAGGGAGGTGGTGGGCTCTCCCACACTGGAGGCATTCAAGATGAAGCTGGACAGCCACTTGTCAGGGATGCTTTGACTTGATTCCTGCATTGAGCAGGGGTTTGGTCTTATAGGCCCCTACCAACCCTACTATAATTCTATTAAATATCTTGGCAGGGATGGGGAACACATGACCCTACTGATGTTGTTGGACTGCAACTCCCATGAGTCCTAGACAGCATAGCCAACAGTGAAGGATGATGGGGTCTGCAGTCCAACATCTGCAGAGTTACACGTTCCCCATCCCTGCCGTATGGACAGCCAAGAACACAAAAGAAGGCAAAGACTTGTTCTCTGCGGCCCCAGATGGCAAGGATATGTCGAATGGACTGAAGTTACAGAAGGGAAGATTTCGGCTTAACACTGGGAGAAACAGTAACAGCAGCATGACAGTGGAATCAATTACCTAGGCTAGGGGTGGGCAACTTCCACTGGTCTGGGGGCCAATCCCCCGCACTGGAACCTAGCATGGGCCGCATCTGCCCCAGAATTGCTCCAAAATTTGGTGGTATAGCAGTAGTGAGAAAAAATCAGATTATTCTTTAGAAAATCAGCATTTTTCCCCAGCACACTGCCAAAGTTTGGCTGCAAATTTGGGGGCAATGGGGATCACAAAATCTTCTTGCGGGGGTGCATGTGGCCTGGCCTGCATGTTGCCCACCCCTGACCTAAGGGATGGCTGGGTTCTCCCCTGCTGGAGCTCTTCAAACCATGTGTTGGAAATGCTCTAGCTCTGGATTTCCTGCATTAGAACATATGAAGAGCCAAACTGGATCAGACCAAGGTCCACCTAATCCATTATTCTGTTCACACAGCGGCCAACCAGCTGCATGTGGAAAACCCACCCACAAGCAGGGCATGAGTGCAACAGCACCCTCCCACCCATGCTCCCCAGCAACTGGTATACTGTCTCTGATACTGGGGGTGACATATAACCATCACAGCTAGCAGCAATTGATAGCCTTATCCTCCATGAATTTGGCTAACCCCCCTTTAAAGCCATCCAAATTGGTGGCCATCACTACATCTCATGGGAGCGAATTCCATAGTTCGCCTATGTGCTGTGTGACAAAGTACTTCTGCATTGAGTAGACGGTAGGACATGGTGTCCCACAAGGCCCCTCCAACACTATGACTGTAACCTGCCCAAGGCCACCTAGCAAGTGTGTTTATGGTGGGGTTGGAATTTCAGTCAACATCTCCCAGAGGAAAACTGGACATTCCAACCACTGGATCAGAGCAGCTCAAATATTTTGCCACCAGCTTTGGGTCCAAGCATCACCTTCCGGGCCAAGACAGTAAATGACCATGAAAACTTCTCATTGTCCAGACTTTCTTGGAAAGGGCAGAAGAGGAAAATATGGAAGGGGTTGCCACATTTCTTACCTTCTCATTCTCCTTGTATTCAAGTTGGATGGAGTGATGAGCCATGCAGAGGACAGTGATTATGAAGTAGAGGAGGGCAAAGATACTGTGCAGCCACAAGAGACGATCACTGCAAGTGACAAAAGGGAAAGATATTTTCTAAACTGGAAAAAGCAGGGATCTTGGCTAGAAGGGAAGGAAACAGCAGCTGCTTCCAGAGGCAGGCTAGCTGTCCCTCATTTGGGCCTGTGGACTCACTGGAAGACATGCCTACCAACCATCTTTGTAACAAGCTCCACATCATGATGCCACAGTGTCATGGATGATGGGCTAGCTGGGAAGGACCCTATATTAACCCAGGGTAACATGACCCTGCATTGTTATCAAAATGAGCCTCACAATGCTTGCAAGGGGGGCGCTTAAGTAGAACCTTTCTTACCCTACATCAGGGATGTCAAACCTCTCTCCGCCCCAGGGCTAAATTTAATTTTGGAGAAGCTCTTGGGGGCCGCATTCTGCTGCTGGGCAGGGCAAAGGCAAAAGGCAGCTGGGCTAAAAACACCAGCACATTTTAGCTTAAAGCTCTTACTGCCTTAGGAGAGGCATTTCAACCATTTAGGATGGGGTTAAAGACATGCAAAAGCCGGGAAACCATCACATGATTGGTAGTTGGGAGTAAGGCGGCATCGCCATCTGGGCCACCCTGGAAGGCTGGATTGGGAACCCAGGCCAGAGGTTCAATGTCCCTGCTCTACACAGTGAAGATCAACACACAATGACTAATATGCACGCAGGGGGTAGATTTGGGCTGTGTGCGTGGAAGGGTCACACAAAGACCGGCAGTCAACAAAAGAGAGAAAATAGTGCAGCGCAGTACACTGTGGCCTTGAATTAGTTAGCACCAGGTTATAGCAATTCTCAAAAGAATTCCTGCAGTCAGTGAGCAAAGCTGGTTGGCTTGATGTTCCCCCCCCACTTCTTTTTGTTTGTTTGTCGGGGAAGGAGAAAACACATTTACAGTTCACAGGTGCCATCTGAACATTGCTCATCCCATTTAGGCAGCACACGTGCATGCCCAGATGTGAGCGTGCACACATGAGCACGCACGCACACGTAGGGATTATAGTGTCAAGCAAAAGGGCATCCATATTACTGATCCAGGACGCGCTGATGAAGGACTATCTGTGCCTCATTTTCCCCCAACAGCCATCCCAACAAGCAGCAAGCAACACAGCTCTAGGATGTGAAATCACATACTCTCTGGGGACGTTTGCAACTGTGGTTCGGCCAAAATTAGATGGACTCTTTCCTAAAAGTGAGAGGGAGAGAGAGAGAAAGAGAGATGAGCAGATAATAGACACTGTCACAAAAACATAGCTTAAAAATAATTCCAGTGGCATCACACCTATTTTGCCTCCAACATTATGCACAGTCAAACTGTTAACATCTTGGTTGCTTTCAGAACGTTGGCGATCTCAACTGATTAAAAGAATTTTAGTTGTTTTATCAACTGATCGATCTGTGGTGGTCTGCAGATTAGATCTAGCTTCTAAAGCAATTTTATCTGTCCCACAGTGGCCTTACCAACTTTCAGTCAAGCTGTGGTTAAAATTTCGGCTCACCTTTAAGGAAAAGAAACTAACTGTCCATTTATCACATAAAATTAAGGCTGTAAGATCATAAAAGCAGACATGCTGGAGCAGATTAAAGGTCCATTTAATTCTGCTTTTTGCTCCCATAAGGTTACATCTAGGGATGTTGGAGAAATCCATAATGGAATCAAATGAGTTCGGATTTTTATGAATCTGACCTGTGGATTCCACAGCAGACTGACTTTTCCCAGTCGGGCGGATTCCGTGGATTTGCGGACCATTTTTTTTTAACTTTCCAGAAATTTGTGCAAATTTAGTAACAGAAAAATATGCACTTTTTTTAAATGGCCGAAAATGGGCATTTCCCCCATAGGCTAAAACATGAAAATGTGCATTTGGGGGGGATTTGCGCATTATCACAAGTGCAAATTTGCACAAATGCGGAAACTAAAAAAAATCCGATTCTGTCAATGAGCGGAGGATGGAACGAAAGGTGCCTGACAATCTGTGAAACACAGACGGAATGGATTTCATACAATCTGTACATCCCTGGTTAGATCCAGTGCTGTCATGCTGCTGAAGGAAGCAGTTCTGTCAGAGGAAGTGGGGCGTTTCCACCTACCCCACGGCCCCCCACGTGCCTTCAAAATCTACTCCAGAGGACCGGAAACCCTCTGGAGCAGATTTCAGGGCAGCACGGAGGGCTGCAGGGAGGAAGGAGAGAGGGAAAAAGTTCTGTCATGCTAGTGGATTTCTGCTACCATGTTAAATTGAACTCAAAGTGGCCAACCAGATGCTTCCAGGAAGCCCCCGAACAGGACACGAGGGCAACAGCAGCCTCCTGCTCATGTTCCCCAGTAACCGGTAAAGAATAACTGATATTCAGAGGCCTCTAATCTAGGGATGGCGGAGAAATCCGCCATGGACTCCAATGAGGCTGGATTCTTTAGAATTCGCCCCCCCCGGAGTCTGTGGCGGAACAGCCTACTCCCCTCCACCACCCCGTGAACTTTGGTTGGGACAGACCCTACCTGTTGCCGACCGGGTCTGTTGTCTTTAGTCCGCAGCCGGCCGCTGCCAGGCTGAGGACGCAAATGGCTCTGTTCGTGATAGGCTACGTAAATATTTACGTAGCCTATCACAGCAAAGAGCAAGGATGCAAATGGTGTAGCGGACGCCATTTGCGTCGCTACTCTTTTCGTGATAGGCTATGTAAATATTTATGTAGCCTATCACGGCAAAGAGCAGGGATGCAAATGGCGTCCACTATGCCGGACGCCATTTGCGTCCACAGCCCGGCAGCAGACGGAAGTCCAACTGCGGACGGAAGTCCGACTGTGGACGGGCCCAGCTGGCAGGTCTGCGGACTCACCACGGAGCACAGCCGGCCGGGGAGGATTCCAGGGGGAGGGATGGATCGCCCCCCGCTGCGGACAACCCGGACCGGAACAGTAAGTGGATTTCGTACACCCCTACTCTAATCCTGGAGGTAGCATATCATGACTAGAAGCCATCGGTAGCCTTAGTCCTATGCATGTTTAGACAGAGAAATGGCTGGCTGGGACACGCTGGGAGCTATAGGCCTTTTCTCTGACTAAACATGCATAGGATGCGCCCTTATTCTCCATGAATTTGTCTAATTCCAATTTAAAGCCATCTAGGTTTGTCTGCAATCTATACGAGGCAGTGATGTGCACCAGGTGGCTGCCTGATCAGGGCTGTGAAGAGTACACGACAGCACATGCCTCTTTGTGAAACTAAACATGCGCCCTCAGATCACAAGCTGAATATGAGCCAACAATGTGATGTGGCTGCAAAAAAGGCAAATGCTATTTTGGGCTGCATTAATAGAAGTATAGCTTCCAAATCCCGGGAAGTACTAGTTCTCCTCTACTCAGCACTGGGTAGGCCTCATCTGCAGTACTGTTCCCAGTTCTGGGCACCACATTTTAAGAAGGATGCAGACAAACTGGAGAGGGTTCAGAGGAGGGCAACGAAGATGATCATGGGACTGGAAACAAAGCCCTATGAAGAGAGACTGAAAGAACTGGGAATGTTTAGCCTTGAGAAGAGAAGACTGAGGGGAGATATGATAGCGTTCTTCAAGTACTTGAAAGGTTGTCACAGAGAGGAAGGCCAGGATCTCTTCTTGATCATCCCAGAGTGCAGGACACAGAATAATGGGCTCAAGTTACAGGAAGCCAGATTCTGGCTGAACATCAGGAGAAATGTCCTGACTGTTAGAGCAATACAACAATGGAACCAATGACCTAGGGAGGTGGTGGGCTCTCCCACACTGGAGGCACTCAAGACGAGACTGGACAGCCACTTGTCAGGGATGCTCTGACTTGGATTCCTGCATTGAGCAGGGGGGTGGACTCGATGGCCTTGTAGACCCCTTCCAACCCCACCATTCTATGATTCTATGATCAAGTAGTATTCAGACACTCCTCTGGGAGGCTAACCAGAGAACAAAATCCTGCATAGGTAAACTTAAGATGTTAGGCATGCATAGAATCTCCTTTCATTCATTTACTTGGTAAGAACATAAGGAGAGTCACATTGGATAGGACCAAAGGCCTATCTAGTCTAATATTCTGTTCCCACAGTGGCCAGCCAGGTGCCTGTGGGAAACCCATGAGCACAGCAGCACCCTCCCACCCATGTTCCCCAGCAAGTGGTGTACATCGGGATACTGCCTCTGATACTGGAGGTAATCTGTAGCTACCATGACTAGTGGCCATCAATAACCTTCTCCTCCATGAATCTGTCTAATCCCTTTTTAAAGCCATCCCAGTTGGCAGCCATCACTACATTTTGTGGCAGGAAATTCTGTGGTTTAACTCTGCATTGTGTGAAGGACTTGTTTGGTCTGTCTTGAATCTATAAATTGTGTTGTACTGCTGTCTCATTTGCACTCTAGAGAAAGGCAAAGGGGTCACGGCCAGTCTACCTCTTGAAGGGGCCTTACACTGCCTCCCTGAACTGTTCTGCCCCTGAAATAGGGACTGAAGAGTAGAGTAGCCCCTGAGAATGGAGAAGTTGGCTATCCTTGAATCAATCCATCAATGAAATTTAAATAAATTGTGTATTACTCAAAACTCAAATATAGGTGTTGTCTTGAGATACTGAAGGAAGGGCAAATACAATTTAATAAATGAGAACTGAATGAGAGCTGTGTTGGATCAGACCAAAGCCCTGTCTAGCACAGCATCCTGTTTCCAATGGTGGCAACCTAGATGCCCCTGGAAAGCCCCCAAGCAGGACAAGAGGGCAACAGTCTCTCCCACTGTTGTTCCCCGGCAACTGGTACTCAGAACCATGCTGCCTGGAGGTAGGATATAGCCGACATTTGATTGATTGATTTGCAAATACAACAATAATAAACAACAAACAAACAAAAAGGGGAAGCCACAAAAAGAGAGGGGGTGGGGAAGAAGAAAAAGAACATATAACACATATCCATGCACAATAATCATTTACATCATCACCCTTAATACAACAAGAAAAAGAGGAAAAAGGATCTAACACTTCCACTTCAAATATATCCGTTAATATATGTAGTTCATATATCTAAATAAGCATCCACATGAGATTGAGGACTGTAGGAATAGGATATAGCCAACTGTAGGACATAGCCAACATGACTAGTAGCCACTGAGCTAGGATATAAGAATAGGATATAGTCAATTGCAGGATATAGCCAACATGTCATGTAGGATATAGCCAACTGCAGGATATAGCCAACTGTAGGATATAGCCAACATGCCTAGCAGCCACTGAGTTATCACACTTTGCTAGAAGGAAAAGCCAGTTTTGGCAATTTCTCTTTCATTCTCTATTACTGTAAAACACAAGTAATGGTGAAAGAAATAACCAATCTCCTCAAAAATATATAAGTGGGCTTTTGAACTACAGCTTCTCCAATTAAAGTTTGCCTCCCATTGATTAATCAACCAACATTTTGGTTGATTAATTCAATTAAAGCCAGTGGTCCTAAGACATACCACTGTCCACTGTCCCGTATGGGGATGGTGGCACACTTCTTGGTAGAAGCAGCTAGACGCGGTGTTTTTCAGTGGCAAAAGTCAGTCAGTTAACAGATAAAACTGAAAACTGTGTCTTGTCCACATGACAGTTCGAATTAAACAGTCACACTTCTAGGAACTATACCTTGAATTAAGGATGTTTGTTACTCACATTGGGTTCCATCAAGCACTACAGAAGTGAACTTTTGCTCACACAGCGGGACTTCCCCTTCCTCTCCTCCCCTTGCACCCCTCCCACATCTGTCCCTGCTCTGGAGGGTCCAGCAACCCTCCACAGTATGTCTGGGGGGCTCACTTGGGGCTGCAGGAGGGGAGGGGGAAATCCATTCTGTTAGTGCCGTCCACTCAGCAGGCAGACGGGTGCAGCTGGATACAAGTCATTACGTGTCACTCGCACTACAGTACACGCAGTTTCAATTATTATCAGAAGCGGCAAAAAGAAACAACCGAAAATCCAAAATAGGGGCAAAAAAGTACTCTTCATATCATCTTCGGAAGTGCTGTGAATGATTCAAGGACAGAAATGCTCTGTCCCAGAGTCAGACTAGACAACCAGGTAAAACCCATGATTGTATTTCTGACTTAAAAAAAAAAAAAATCCAACTCTGGGGGCACCAATTTCTCCACATGCCATTTACCAAACAAAACCTGCCCTCCCTTAAGCTATTTTGACCAGGATGAAAAACATATGAGCACCTATATAGCAGCTTTAGAGTGGAGCGGTTTGTCAGGAAAATAGTGACTTGGCAGGGAGGGTAAACCCCCTCCCCGCTAGTCCCAATCCAGATCAGGGCATCGTGGATTTTTCTTTATTCATTTTTAACTGAAGTTCAATAAGACAGAACTACAATCCATCATTTGGATTGTATGAATTCCCTGTTTGATTCGACCAGGGCTGGTGTCCATGTTAGGCATGGTTGGGCTCCTGCCGAGGGGCCCGCACCCCTCCTCCTCCTCCTCCTCCTCATTGCAACCTGTTTGTTCACCTGCCTCTTGCTTTGGCCAGACAACAGTGGTGGTGAGAAGGAGGAGGGGCAGATGCCACGACCTACTTGCTCTGTGGTACCAACGATAAGAGGAGAAGGAGCAATAGCAGCTAGTGACAATGGCAGTGAGAAGGTGGACCCACTGAGGGAGGGGGCCCTTTACCCAAGGGCCTCAAAATCCTGGAGGCAGCACTGAATTTGACCCTCCAATTTCCAGCTCTTGTCCCTTTTCTACTTTATATGAGGGGGCTTTCCTGGCTTCTCTCTGCTTGCTTCTTGGTCATCTCAGTTTTCTTCTATTTTCTCAGTATTGCTTCTCCTAGCAGAACAATCTCCCTGGAACGCCTTGGGAATCTTGCAACCATTACCTCACTCCCAGAGCATCAAAACTGCCCTTCAGCTACCAGTTGGGCTCCCCAGTGGATTCAGGGTGCTACCTACCCAGGAGGTCGCCAGAGAAGTTGACAGGGAGGATGACAGCGACAGAGAGCACACAGATGATCATAAGCAGCACCAGTACATGCCGCTGGAAGGAGAGGTAGGTGGTGGCATCAATTCCGCACTTGCTTTGAATTTCCTCATCCCTGAGAAGGGGATGAAGATATGTCAACCGAGAGTCACAAATGTGCACGCATCTTTGCCTTCTCTTTTACTGAGAGAAAGAAAACAGCATCAAAAACAAGACAGGTCACATACTCAGATCCTCTTGCATGCCTGTGCAAAACGAAGAAGATTGCCAACAGCAGTGAGCGACCTTGCTGCTGGGCATTATGTGGATTTATATCCACACTTCCAGTGGAGTATGATTTGGTGTGTGCAGCCAAGAAAGAAGACCAGCAGTGGTATTTGGTCATGTGTGTGACCTCTGAAACTGGAATTAAAACTCTTGCCATCATGAGCCTCCTTAAATCATGAGGATGAGATACCGACGTGGAAGTAGGCCACTCCAGCATATCAAAGTGGGCATGGGAGCTTAAGATCTCCTTATCTAAAATAGAATGCTCGTGTGAACATGAGGCACAAACACTGTGCCACATGTTTCCAAGGAACAATGGATAAAACTTCTCACTTTTCTGATTGATAACATTGTTTCCAAGGGATAGTGATAACACTGTTTCCAAGGAACAACAGATGAACCCTCCCATTTTCGAGGAAACAATATATGAATCCTCCCATTGTTCCAAGGAACAATAGATGAAAACCTCCCATTATACCAAGTAAAAATAGATGAAACCTCCCATTTTTCCATGGAACAATAGATGAAAGTCTCCCATTATACCAAGTAAAAATAGATGAAACCTCCCATTTTTCCATGGAACAATAGATGAAAACCTCCCATTATACCAAGTAAAAACAGATGAAACCTCCCATTGTTCCAAGGAACAACAGATGAAAACCTCCCATTATACCAAGTAAAAATAGATGAAACCTCCCATTGTTCCAAGGAACAATAGATGAAAACCTCCCATTATACCAAGTAAAAATAGATGAAACCTCCCATTTTTCCATGGAACAATAGATGAAAACCTCCTGTTATACCAAGTAAAAATAGATGAAACCTCCCATTTTTCCATGGAACAATAGATGAAAACCTCCCATTATATGAAGTAAAAATAGATGAAACCTCCCATTTTTTCCATTGATAACACTGTTTCCAAGGAACATTGATAACATTGTTTCCAAGGAAGAATAGATAAAACCTCCTGTTTTTCCAAGGAACAATACATGAAACCTCCAACACCGAGAGGTTACAGCAGCCTTCCCCAACCTGGTGCCCTCATGAGCTGTTTGATTACAACTCCCATCACCCACAGCTAGCATGGGCTGAGTGATGGGAGTTGTAGTACAACACATTGCAGGGGTGCCAGGATGGGGAAGGCTGCACTACAGCGACAAGAAAATGGCAGTCATTTGCTTCTTAAAAAATAATGTATTCTGCCTTCCTAGTTCCCCCTGCTGTCCCCTCCCTCTCTTCTTCAACTGTGACCAAGGATGGATGGACCAGTCTATTTCCAGTTTGTGTCCGTTTCGCATGTCTTCATTCACCAATCCATTCCATCCTGTTTCTGTACTAATCTGTGGTTATTGAAATATACATTTTTGAACATATTTTTTCACAAAATACACATTTCTAAACATATTTTCTGTCAAACGTACACATTTCTAAATGTATTTTATCCTAAAGTACACATTTCCTATGCATTGTTTGAGCTGAGAGCTGCATCGCAAAATCTGGAGAAGTGTGAAATCTGAAGGATAACTGAGTTTTGACCTGCACATTGGTTCGGAAGAAGCAGATCAGGTCGGTTTGCTTAGAAATGTGATTTGAATCATTTCTTCAAGCTATTTGTTTTCCTTCTGTCTCTGCTAGCGCCTCCTCTAGCAGCCATGCACTTCCTCACTCTTTGAAAACAAAGCCTTGAAGTCCTAGCCAAGGCCACACGAGTGGGAAGGAATGATTTCTCTTGTGCGTGCACAAATTCACTACGATGTATCTCAACTGAAGGAGGTCAATGCATTGCTTGTGGAACCTTCCATTCTCTCCCCTATTTTAAGAACCAGCCTAGCTTTTAAAGGCATCAAGGCTTTTAGCCTACATGCAGGTGGCAAAAGACTCCCTTCCCCCAACGCTGGATTTCTCACAAAAGTGGAGAACTAGGCCTGATATTGTACTGCATCAGGTTTTCATCACAAAAGGTACATGCATTTATGGGAAGCAGAGGTGTAAATTTTGAAGTGCAGGTGCTCGTCATGACAGTCTCCTTAGCCACACCCCCAAGAAGAGGACAAAAGTACAGGCAGCTGTACTGATCTGTATCAACAAACCAGTTCTGGCAGTTTTCATCTCCACCAGGAGCAGGTCTCTTGGAAAGCTAATGGCTCTTAATTGCCCATTCAAGACCAAGGGACAACAAAATACTTTGTATTACAACTGGCAACAATATATTGCGGCTGGGAAAATTCTTTTTCCTCCCAGCTCCTGTGAGGATTGCAGCTAAGCTCAGAGAGAACAGGGAATCTGAGTTGGGGGGAAGATGATGTCAGCGTCCCTGCTAATCAAACAGTGCCGGGCTGCATCCCTGTGAGCCTTGTCTCCGCTACTCCTCTGATCGAAAGATGGGGTGGGGAGAAATGAAGCAGAATTTTTCCACTCCCCAATGATGACGGGATAACAGCAAAGACCATTACCTGTATCACCTGCTATTTGCTGGATCCATAACTTCACAGGATTCATAATATGGTAACCATAATAACCAATCAGTTGCCAAAATAAGGGGGGTTGTGGTTTAATCTTAGCCTCAAACAACATGAGAAGTGACAGTCCATGAAATTAGTATTTCTACTGGTGCCTTGGTCAGAGGAATCTACATACACGGGGACGAAAAGTGGGATTCTCCACAAACTTTATAACCTGCACAGGACTCCTGAAAACATCACCGTGATGCAACATTGAGTGGGAGGCTCATCAGAACTAGAGGGCAGGATGGGAACAGCATAAATGAGTATAATAAAATATCTCATTCCACACCCACTCCCATCTCAACAAGCAGTGCAATCCTATGCATGTCTGTTCAGGAGCAAGCCTCATTGAGTTCACTGGGGCTCATCCCCACATAAACACATGTAGGACTGCAGCTTAATGCGAATATATAATGGTGCAAATGTTTCACAGGGCAGAAGATGCCATCATCATTATTTTCACTGAAGATGAATTTGCTACATAAAAAGGCACAAGGGGATAGTCACTACCCCAAAGTGACATGTACTCACTTCATCTGGTAGATCGAAAGAAGCCATGAGCAGAAGCCCTAGAAGGGAAGTTGGAGACATGAAATGAGCTGGCTGAGATCAGTTAGACAAGAAACACCTACCTCAGGATGTTCACTCCCACCTCAGAGATGTCAAGGCTGTGTCTGCATCTGCAACCGTGCAGGAATGATATGGTGCAGAGTAAATGAGCATGATCCTAGAAAACATTGCCTAGCACAGGGGTGGGGAACCTGTGGCCCTCCAAAAGTTGTTGTGACTCCAACTCCCATCAGCCCCAGCCAGCATGGCCAATGGTCAGAGATTATGGGGGTTGGAGTCCAATGATACCTGAGTGGCTACAAGGTTCCCTCAACCCTTGTCTAGAGAACAAGGACACAGAAGGGGGTGACCATGATAGACAGAAATTCTGAAGTAATGAGCCACGTCTTGGAGGAACCCCTAAAAGGTGCAGTGATTCTCACTCTCTGACCAGTGGAAATAAAACATTAGGAGACAGACAGCACAACTGCCCTTTGCCCTTTCCAGACATTTCCACTGAAATATCTAGTACAGGGTGGGGTGGGGAACTATTTTTGGCCTGAGGGTGAATTGGCCCTGGGCCAGAACATCAGAGGTCATATGGCAGCAGTGGGGGCTCAATGTGGATGGAGCTACTGTTGGCATTCCACACACACACACATTTCCGCACCCCCTCATTCACACAGATTCTCTGTCTCTGTCTCTCTCACACTCTCACACACACACACACAGTTCCCATTCCCATCTCCTCAGCTAATACATGTAGCTCAACTGGGGCAGCAGGATCTTCTCTGCCCAGCGCAACAAGAGGCTCCCTTTCTCAGGGCTAAGCAGAGGAAAGTGGCTGTGGCCTGAGGCAGAAGCTTGGCAGGCTGGATGGGGAATTCCCTGCAGGCCATATCTGGCCCACGGGCCAGAGATTCCCCATGTCTGATAAAGTAGGAGTCATTATCAAATGCAGGAGTCTTGAATAGATGGACCATTTGCCTGACCCAGCTTGGCAGTTCTTTTATAGCCATGTTCCAGATAACAAGATAATCAAATGGAGAGAACGAAGATCACATTTTCAGAAAATGGCAGCGTGCAGATTAGAAACTGACAGCAATCAATGAAGATCATTAGGATTGCCAAACATCACGTCCTATTTGTCTGCCTCTTGCTGTCAGGAGCACACTTGCTGCCTTCTGAAATCCTCAAGTAGCCAGAATCAACACGCAGACAATAGGGCTCTTTTCCAAGGCTTTATTTCCATTCAATCTAATGACGCTTACAGATGCTGATTTCCTGAGCCTAAGGGGAAGACTTACGAGAGCTGCCTACCAGGAGGGTTCTAGCCTTAGTGAAATCAGTTGGTCTCCATTTGGAGGGAAAAGGTGAGAAACCTCTGAACTTATGGGCCAGGAGGAGGGAGTCCACCCCTTTCCCGTGGCGCATTGGGGTGCAGCTGTTGCCGTCACGCCAAGCGGGCTGAGCACCTCCTCTCAGCGCCCGCCATCTCCCGCTTGTCCCGGTGCCTAGCGTCCAGAAACTGCTATTGTCCCTCCCTCTCCCTGCCAGGGTCACTGCCACTCTCAGGAATGTGAGCAGGGAGGGGCTCTCCTGCAGGCTGCACCTCTGGACAGTGCGCGGGTTCCTCTCCCACGGTCTCTATCTCTTCCTCAGAATCAGAACTGCTTTGGGGCTCTCTGGGCTCCAATCCAACCCTGACACTTGCCTTATCTATGATTTCATATGATTTATCATATTGGCTACAAAGCTAGGGCAACAAAGTGGGCAATAAAGGCAGCACTCGCTCAGAAAACATCACCCACCACTCTACTCCCCACCATTTCCTGCAAGCTTAATATCCGATTCACCCAAGTTACTGACACTGCCAGAAGCTTCTCTCTCCAATTAGGATTCTGCTCCCTCCTGTTTTCTCCACTGAAACTTACCACATCTTTGTTATCAGCATCCAGTGGGCTGGTCTCCGACGGGGATTTCTCCTTTTCGCTTTGCTCCCCATAGAAAAGTGATGTCAGGCTTCCCATATATTGGAAGAGAGACAGAAAGAGGAAGTATGTGGGAGAGAGAAGACGGGAACAGGGAGTGAAGGCAAAGAAGAGAGGAGGAAAGTGCAAATTAGATTTGAGGAAGAAGGAAATGGAGGGAAAGGAAGGAAATGTTATTCATCAACTTTAAGTGTCTAACTCTCCCTTATATTCACCCGAGTCCCAAAGAAAGTAGCGAGGACCACAGGACAAAGAAAGATGAAAGCGTTTGAAACTTTTAAATTGCTGCACCAGCACTCCAAGAACCTATTAATGCCCACGAAAGCCCACAAGAAACATGCATCTCCCCTTCTCCAATGGATGCTACAGCTTCAGTTGCATTAGAACAGCTGTGCAGGCAGTTGGGTGTCACTGCAGAAGGGATGGAATCAAGGGACAGGGGGACTGATGGTAGCTGACAACAATACCATCTTAGGGTGCAATCCTACGTATGGCTGCCTGGGGCATGCTGGGAATTGTAGGCCTTTTCTCTGTCTAAACATGCATAGGATTGTACCCTTAATGATTCAGAGGCACTGAGACTGTACATCTCCACATATGCCATTGCTCTTGACTGGATGGAATCAGAACTGCTTAAAAGCATTTGAACCCTGCTTGCTCCTAGCAAAAGAGCCCACTAAACTCAAATGGAGTGGGGGTGGAGAGGTTTCAGTAAGGAGAACAGAACAATCGCTTTGCATGAGTGTGACATTCTGGAAAAGCCAAGGATTTCTTCAGCTATAAACACCATCAGTTTTATTCTGTTGACCAAAGGAAGTATCCAATGTGATGCCACCACTTACATAAATTACACTGTGCTAGCATAAGTGGCCTCTAGCACAATGTCAATGATGCTTGCTGGTGTGACGGGTTTCTCTAGAAAACCCGGCACTCCAGCATATGCTCTACAGCAGCTTTCCCATAGGCAGTGTGAAAAGAATGTTGGACGAGATGGACCCTTGGTCTGATCCAGCATGGCTCTTCTTAGCTTCTTAGTGCTCTTAATGCCCTCCAGTTGCTTTGATCTACAATTCCCATTACCACTGACCATTGGTCATGCTGCCTGGTGCGGATGGGAGTTGTAGTCCAAAACAACTGGAGGGCACCAGGCTGGGGAAGGCTGCTCTACGTGGAGCAGGCTGTGGCTGGGCATATTGACAACTCATCCTTCTTCTGATCTTAGAAAGGTTTTTAATTCCCTCACTTGCACTGCGGCTCTCCAGCCAGAGGATTTCTCGCTTTGGGTCTCTCTCCAGCCAGAGGAGAGGTTGAAGTGCATCTTGCTACTCTTAGGAACTTAGGATGCTGCCTTATACCCAGCAGATGCTGGTGGCTCCTATGTCAGTGGGTGGTGAATCTGCTCCGGGTTTCAGTCAGAACTCTAAAGGAGCTATCCAAGGGACTTTGGATGCCTCCTTTAGAGTTCTGACTGAAACCCCGGAGTGGATTCACTGTCCCACTGACATCAGAGCCACTAGCCTCCCCTGCTTATACTGGCTCAGACTATTTGTCCATCTCACCTACTACTGTTTATTCTGAACAGCTGTGGCTCTCCGGCGGGCAGAGAGAGACCATTCCTGTTACCTCCTGCGTGATCCGTTTTAAACTGGAGATGCCAGGAATTAAACCTGGGTCTTCCTGTGTGCAGGGCAGGTGCTCTACCACCCAGCTATGCTCTGTCCTCATGGGTAGCAAGACATTTCAGAGCTCCTGCAAGTAGGAATGTGATTTGGCAAGTGCAAAGGTTTGCAGGGGGATACAGCAGGGCACCCCTTCTTCCTTTTGCTGCTGCTACCACCTGCTCTAGTTGCCTGGCCCTTTAAGGCAAGGGAAAATGAATGCACACAACTAGCATAGTATTGAGCAGTGCTCTGTGATTTCCCTGGCATAACAGCATGGCTGCTGGGGCTATCCAAGATGGCTCTCCACGAGGTGTCCCCACTTCCTAAGCCTTGCCTTGCTCATAAAACGGCTTGCAGCAGTTTGCAAATAGGCCAGGTTAATATTTACAATCACTCTTTCCAAGGACCATGGTTCCAGACCCACAGTGCTTGAATGGGAGGTGGGGGAAATAAATATGATTTGGATATAAATGTACCTCAGTTTGTTTGATATTATTGCCTGGGACAGGGAAAGAGGAGAAGGGATAAATGACACCCAGAACTATAAAGGGGAGAAGGGACAAATGACACCCAGAACCAAATCAAAGCACCCATGGCAAGTGACAGATCATTTATAAAGACCCAATAGAGATAATCTCATCTGACATTAGAAAGGAGGATCAGAATCTCGACAACAGTTATTTCAGAGCTCTGGTGTCCGAAATAAGAGATGCCCATTATGTACTATGGAAGTGTGATGTTCTGAAATAAAACCAGGGGCATCTGGAAACTCTATGTCAGTGTGACATCGTAGAAACAATAATTAAAGTATTAGATGCGGGCTGTGACCCTTTCATCTCTCAACATATGTAGACACCAGGGTTGTTTCTTTTTCTGATTGGGAACAACAAAAGAAAAAAAAACCCCAACAACTCCAAGAATAAGGGTCAGGAGAATATTCTAGAAGAGCTTGCCCAGAAGCTACTCCATGACATCCCAGCATTCTCCCTAGAGATAATACCCTGTGAAGGAAAGAAAAGCCACTGCAAGGCAGGTGGGTGGGTGAGGGAGAAGCATGGCTCCTTTTTAATGCTCAGTATGAAAAAAATTAATACAAAATAGGAGGGCAGCTTCATCCAATTAAAAATCTGTAGCAGAGCCTTGTGGAATTCATCATCACTACCTCTGTCTCCTCCTCAGGTTCAGACAGAAGGTGTCACTTGTACAAGAACACTAATTTTGTTTTGTTTTTTCTGGATCCTTTACAAGAAACCCCTCAAGGCTAGGAATCCCAGAAAAGTACAGGCAGGGAGATAAGAGGTTATTTCCCTTTCACCTTGACAAACAAAGGTGAGAAGGCGAGGCCATTTGGGGAAAGTCAATTGCTTCTGTGTGGGTGGATCGAGCTCCAAACCCCCCTTTAAAAGCAGTGGTGATTCCTTCTCTTTCACAAGAATTCTCAGCCTCCCCAGTCCCCTTGTCACCATTGCATCATTACTCATAGGAGTTCCATGTGCTTGGAGGGAAACGGCTGACAAAAAAATAAAAAGGGAGGTGGGTGGGAGAGAGATTAGAGCCAATTAACAAAACAATGACAACAACAACAACAAAGCATCATACACTACTTTGCAGTATTTTAAAGTGCGTTGTGTAACATTATGGAAGGGTGAAGACAGACAAACATTCTAAAATGTGGTGGACAGGGTTGCCAGGCCTCCAGGCCTTGCCCAGAATCCCTGGGCCTCACTCTGAGTCTCTGGGTGGGAGTGGAGGGGCAGACATCTCTGGGTGAGACCTCTCTGCCGGCTGCAGTTTTTTCCTCTCCTTTTTTTTACACTGTTGTCTGGTGAGCCAGTAAGGGAGGGAGCGAGCGTGCTGGCCACTGGCTCTGCTTTTGTTTTGCTCCCTTGGAGCTCCTGCCCACCCACCCAGCCACTCCCTCACTTGCTCCTGCCTGCCCAGTTGCTGACCAGATCAGCTGAGCTCATCCTGAGACGGCAGTGGCAGCTGCAGCAGTGCAAGTATGCTGAGTGCAGCTTCCTTGCCTGAGCAAAGATGGTGGCCTCCAGAGCCAGCTTCTGAGGGAGGCAGGAGAGTTTTAGGGGCAGTGGCTGCAGCCCATCCTTTTAAGAGATAAAATAAAAACAAAAACAAAAAAATAACAAATTCTATTTCCCTGGCACTGTTGGTTCTCCTTTTCTGCCCTCTTTTCCTACCTTTACCTTAATGCTAGAATAATTTTGTAGTTGTGATTGTCCTGTCCACAGAAAAGATGCCCAAAAAAAGGGAGCTGCTTGCTATGGACTCATCTCAGGATCATGCAGGTACCACTGTGTAGATGTCAGAAGAACAGCATTTCATATGACTGGGTGTGTTTTGACAGTGGTGGAAACAATGTAAAAATCCCACTACTCTAGGATGTAGTATGTGGGCAAATATCCTACAATTTCTGCTGTGATTGCTACATAAGTGTAACAAATGTGGTCATGCTGGGTTTCCTTACTGTTACAGTTGGATGTAATATCGCAGTGTGGCTAGCTGTATTACAGTCTGAATCAAGGTATCTTGTGAAAAGAATAGTTGGATTTCTTTGATCCAACTATTGAATGATCAACACAAGAATGATCAACACAAGAAGCTTCAGTGGGCTATGGATAATTTTGAGAGGGATCCTCACTAGTCAAGCCTTACCAGCAACAGCAGAATCCTAACCATACCTACTCAGAAGTAATTCCCATTGAGTTCTATGGGGTTTAGGTTCCCCTCTTCCTACAGTGGCCTTCTGGTGACTGGCCTGAGGGCATTTAAACTCTTCTCACCAGAAGTGAATAGGCTAGATTAAATGTTCCCTACCCAGGCTTTGTAAACAGGAGAGAAGGAATGATCCCCTCACTTCAGCTGCACCTGGGAATACCCCATTTTAGCTAAAATTATCTTAATTTCCAACCGGAGAAATGTCTCATTTGTTAACTTTTTTTAAAATTTGAATTACATGCTCTGAGCAACTGCCGTTGATGCTTAATGTATCATGCTTAATGACATCACCAGGGTCTGCCCCTATGACATCATCAGGGCCTGCCCCCATGACATCACCAAGGGATGTCTCTAGGTCTTAGGTTTTGGCCCTGAAATCTCAGGGCCTAGGATGTTCCGGTCCTGGCAACCCTAGTGGTGGAGGTGGTCTGAACAAGAGCCCTATCCACACATTCTTTTCTCCACATAATTAACATCATGTGGAGAGAGAGTAGGGCCACCCATGCCAGCCCCACCCCTGCTGGCCCTATTCTCACAATGACTAAATATTGGGGCCTTGTCTACAGAGGGGAAGCCTGCCAAATGTATGTAGGCTGTCCCTGTGAGTGGGAACCCCAGTCACATTTGGCGGGCTTGTCCTCTGCAGACAAGGCTCCAACACACGCTCACTGTGTAGGGCAGGTCCAGCACACACCGCCCTAGTCTCCACACCATGTTAATGTCTGAACAGGCTATATGTGTGCTGCAGTCCAAGACATCTGTTTTCAGGGTAGAGAAAACATACACTCAAGCCCACCCCACATCAACCTCACCACTCAGGCTCACCACTGTCTGTCTGTCTTCACCCTGAATTATTTATTTAGGGCACAATCCTATGCATATTTAGACAGCAAAAAGTCCTACAACTCCCAGTATATGCCTGCCAGCCAGCCAGCCATGCTGGCTGGGGAATGCTGGGAGTTGTAGGACTTTTTTCTGTCTAAACATGCATAGAATTGCACCCTTATTTATTTAAAAGATTTAGAAACTGCCTTTTAAAACCCTCCCAAAGTAGCATACAAAGTTTAAAACCACAAAACCCAATAAAACAATTATAAAAACAGTACAAAAACCAAAAAATAAAAATTAACAATAACTTTTACACGAAGCCTGTAATTTAAGTCGGCAGTATTATTGTCCCCATACTACATACAGATGTGGGGAAGAGGCCTGCTAAGGCTAAGAGATCATTGCCAAGTTAGGGAGCTCACAGCCGAGGCAAGATCTGTACCAGAGAATTCCTGGTTCACACTCTACTGGAATGGATCACTATTTTGCATTAAAAATGGCAGATGCAAGGGCCCCAATCTGGATCAGGCCAATGGGGCGGGGGTCCCTTTCCTCCCACACTAGGGTTCTGGATCAACCCCCTGCATCTACTCTAGAGTAAAAATGGGAAACAGACATAGCTGCTAGCTACTTTAAAGTAATGTCTGTTCTGGCCCTTAGCTACTACACTTCATTAGCCATCATCCTGGCCCTCTTCCCAAATGCATCTGACATCTTGCTCCTGTGTATGAAACTATGTACCTGCCTGCATGGTAGGATCTCCCTTGGGCAGCACTACATGTTACATCAGCAAACATTGTCCCCAAACCTGTATTTGCTGATGTACTTTGCCTCCTTCAGGGGCCCCTGCCTTCAGAAGCCAGGAGGATAGCAACCACAGAGAGGACTTTTTCAGCTGCGGAGCCCCAACTGTTTGAACATGCATTCGAGGGAGGCGCCTCTGATACCTAGATGTTAATATCTTTAAGGAGCCAGGCAAAGAACTATTTATATGCCCCCATCTTTTAAAACATCAACTGGGTTGTTTTAACCAATCTTTCCATGTTGTTACTGTTTAATTTTGATGTTACTGTTGTTGTGTTTTATTATATTGACTATTTTATTGTTAATGTTGTGCACACAAAAATATTACTGAAGGTGCAGAATATGAGTGCAATATGCAGAATATGAATGCGATGCAGAATATGAATATGTAGAATATGAATGCGATGCAGAATATGAATGCCTCCATAAATAGAAATTAGAACTCTTTGATGCCTTGTATTTGTTTTGGATGTAACTATCAAGTACGGTTTACCCATGTTGGTTCCCCCTTGGTTTCTAAGCCTTTCACAGAAAATGGCACCATGTTTTAGTGACTCTGGGTGCTTCCAAATGGAAGCGCTAATGATCAGAAGGCACTGTGCAGCTATTCCGTCTTTTCTTCCTTTATGGATATTCCACAGTAAGACAAAATTATGGAAGAAGCGGTGGGGAAAGTTGGGAGAGTTATGAGTGGAAGACGGCATTGTCTGGATCTCCTGTAAAATACAGTAAATGTGGTAGAGCAATGGTATGATAAAAAAAAACCTTGTCTGGAAGCACCCCTCATCTGCTATTATGAGCACTAGAAAAATGTTTATGTGTGGTGTGTGTGTTTTAAAGAAAGCTAAGTTTATCCGGATTTCATGCATGCTTCTATAGTTGGCATTACGGGGACCACTGCAACCGTTTTGACACCCTCCCAGCCATTGCTACCCTGCCATGAAGTGATGGCTGGAAATGCCCTTGTGACTTCAGTTGTCAACCCAGCCCCCAGCAGCACTGCTGGGCCTCTTGTTTCAAAACTATGCACTGGAAACTGCCCTACTCGAGTCTTCTCCTTCTCCATCCATTTGGAAAGCTTAGATCTCACCTGTCATTATCCATCAGCAAAGCCAGGCGCCCATAGTCCCAAGCTGCTTTCCGAACGCAGGAGAAGACCAGGAGAAGGAACTGCAGCAGGAGAGAGAGAAATTATGGGTTTAGTGGACCCTCTTCATGGTATTTAAATGAGCCATTAGGAAGTCCCTTTCCTTTGTCTGTGGCCACATGACTTGGTAGAAGCTGCATTATTTGACAACAGTGGGCTCTTCTTACAACAACCAAAATAGCTACATACAGATTTCTGCTTCCACACATTATGGTGTCTTGTTAAATGGGAGCACTTTTGTTACCTCAGCGAACACATGTGCCCAAGCCTGTGCTTGCTGAGGTAATGTGAATAAACAGGCAAGAGGAGGGAATGTTTAACCCTTCTCAGATCTGCTAATTTTTCCTTGCAAAACACACACACATATACAGCCAGAGTCAAATTTCCCTCTAAGCTTATTGGAGAAAAGGCAAAAATAGCACGGGGTGGGGAGGAAGAGATACAGAGGTGGGGAAGGGGCTAAACATTTCTCACTCGCAAGTTTCTCCAGAAAAACTCCCCCCTGCCCCACATCAGCATGACAAGGTGAATGCAGGATTGGAAATGCTGCGTTTGTCTCAGAGCATGCAGCTCCAACGAAGTATGAACAGGAACAGATTTCCTCCACAGCATCAGTCCAATCTCGTCTGATCTTGGAAGCTAAGCAGGGTCAGCCCTGGTTAGTACTTGGATGGGAGACTGCCTGGGAATCAGGCTTCCTGCATTGAGCAGGGGGCTGGACTCAATGGTCTTGTAGGCCCCTTCCAACCCTATGATTCTATGAACAAGCCTCCTTCTTCAGAACAGAGCAACTGTGTAAACCCTTACAGCAATTCTCAGATGTTATCATTCTACATGTTACACGTCGGCTGATGACTAAGTCAACTTCAGCTCAGCATAGATAACCTGGAAAATTCAGAATGCAGGGGGAAAAGGATGATATTTAGGATACTGTTGAAGCCCATCTTTTTAGGCAAGCTAATATTATTGTGTAAAACATTTTGTGTGCTTTCCTCTAATTTCTTCTCTCTTTCTGGAAATATTCACTCAGCTGTATTTTATGCCCCAAGAGATTTTGACACTGGGTGGATTTTAAAAACACAACCAGACTGTATACTCAACCATGCATGCATGCACGATGAACAATCTTTGCAGTAGGGATGCCCCTCTCCCAGCTGGGTCTATTACTTCCTGTGTGGGATGTGATGTCACTTCCCCCTGACTAAGGGCCAAACTAGACATTCTCTTGATATACAGCATACATATCAAGTTTTTGCTTGCCTAATTATAGTCGCGCACATTAGGGTGAGGGGATCCTTACAGAAAATGCAGCATGTGGGAAGGAGAGGCTTAACTCTTCCCACCCCAGTAGGATCAGAGACAATTTTGCCCTCCTCTCTGCATAGCTAGAACACTTGGGGAAAAAGTCTCCATTGGTGTCAGTGGGGATGTTTTTCCTAGGCATTCTAGCTGTGCACAGGATGGGAGTGGAATTGGCTCTAATCATGTCCCCCTCTCCCTGCCTGCATCCCCGTAATCGGTAAGCAAAAACGTGAAAATTTTTTCTTTTGAGGTAAGCCCCAATTTCTCTTCCAAGTGTTATGTCTTACTTGATTTCTGTCTTTTTCAGCTACATGTGAAGCACTGTGGGTGCTGGGAAATGTATGGATAATAATGCAATATTATTACCTCCCATTGTCACTCACCAACCAGAGGATGAAGTTGAGGGCCAGCACAGTGGGCACACCACCGAACGGCAGCCCTTGCAGGACCGTGCTGTGGGAACGAGCGCTGAAGCATTGCTCCTCCGTGCTGTTGCTCAGGACATCCAGAAACATGGAGTCTTTCAGAGAGATGGAGCCCGCATCTCTGAACAAAGGCTCGTCCATGAACATGCTGTCCATCTATGATACCTATGGTTTCCTAGAGAGTTTTACTCTGTAAAATACCAGAGTTAGGGAAAAAGACAGGGGCAGGGGAGGAGGAGACTGAACAAGCTATAGCCAAGGAGATAGTTACATCTGGACAGCCACCTCTTCCCAAATTGGCCTCTCCTCTCATTAAGGTCATTAGCAGAGGCCCTCTTGTGTGTCCCATCCCTCTAATATATGAAGTATCTTTAGTGAGGACCAGGGATGGGGCCTTCTTGGCAGGGGTGTTGAGCCTTAGGCCAAATTTGGCCTTCCTAGGGTCCCAATCTGGCCTGCCTAGGGTTCCCCAGATGCTCAAGCCCCCTTCCCTGTCCTCACTTGCTTGGTGTGTTTAACACATTGAGTAATGCCTAAATAGGGCTCAGGGGACAGCTGTCAATGCATTCAGCCAAATGTACTTACAATTCTTCTTCAGCCCTTTTCAATCAACAGAAGGTGGTCTGGGGTGGAGGGGGCTGGGCCAGCATAGATAGCCTCTCCACAATTCAGAATACCTGAACAAGGTTCCTGTCTCTCCCCAAACTGCTGCTTTTGTTCTTTCACTCACACACACACACACACACACTTTACATCAGCCCCCTCCCCCTTATCTGAGGGCATGAGTGTGATCACCTTCCATGCTCTGAGAGCCTTGCCCCATTCAAAACATTCCAGAGAGATCCCTTTCCTGCCCTGCAAGATGCTCCATATGGCAGTTCTGGTGTTTCAGCACACGGGGCTGCCACATAGGGAGCTGAGGGTTCTAGTTCAGGCAGTGGAGGTTGATGGCTCCGATGTCAGTGGGGTGGCGAATCCACTCTGGGTTTCAGTCAGAACTCTAAAGGAGCCATCTGAGGTGCAGCGGATTCACCATCCCACTGACAACGGCACCTCCAGCCTCCACTGAGTTCAGGTGGTTCCTGACATCAGGAAGCATGTTTCAAACAGGGCCCTAAAGCTTTGCCCTTGCCTGGAGCTATTGTTACACATAGCCAGCAAAGCAGTGCTGAAATCCATTCTTCCATCAGTTCCTAAATGGCCCCACCATTGGGAAGGAGGCAAAAGCACTCACTGCAGAGAACTGATCTACTCATGTTCTACGACTATGCCTCACAAAACAATCTTATCTTTTTTAAAAAAAGCTGAGCTTCCAGTTTCCTTTTCATTCCTACCTGAGAAGGGTCATTCCCCAATTCAGACTCCGTTCCAGATGCCAGGATCAACCTCTGTCATTGTGGGGCAGTCAGCCTGAGCCGCTACAAAAAAAGCAAAAACAAAAGCAAACCAGTGATATCGATAAGCCGAGCGACTGAGCTGCGCAGGTCTCCACGTTTTCAGCCGTTTTCTTCGTAAGAATCTAGTGAAACTTGTCTTGCCACACCTCGTCAACTCTTGCAAAACAAACAGTTGTGGTTAGAGGCGGGAGTGTCCTGCCTAGACCTTAAGACCTTGTTCTGCCTGCCAGCTCAATGCTCCAATTATATCATTCATTAAGCAATATTCCGCACTGGTAGACAGCTAGGATTTCTTTGTTTCTAATGCTTTGTAAACCAACCTAAACAGGACGTGGTTGGTGGCGAGTTCAAAACATAACACATTAGTTCCAAATTAGTTCCTGCGTGCCATGCATGATACCCTTGCAAAGTTGAAACTGGCTGATATTTCCATATGAAAAAATGTGGATCAAAGTGCTCACCATTTCAAAAAGTCGATATTCTAACTCATATAGCAGAGGGGGCGCATTTCTGTCCCAGAGCTGGGTTACAGCAACCTTCCCCAAACTGGCGCTCTCCAGATGGGCTGGACTACAACTCCCATCAATGGCCAGATTGGCTGGGAATGATGGGAGCTGTAGTCCAACACATCTGGAGGGCGCCAGCTTCGGGAAGGCTGGGTTAGAGGAAACGGATGAGGTATCTGGGGGTGAAATTTCCTGCAACGGGAGTGCCCCTTCCACTCGTTGCACCCACTGTTCTTCCTTGGTCAGTGCCCTACTCAAATACAACAGGAACACGTATGTTTCCTGTGCGGAGTCCTGAATGCCTACACTCCCTATTGTCAAATTCATCCTGAGTGGAAAATGCACTTACAGTACCCCAGTTTCCCAAGCCCTTGCTGCCTATAGTTGGAAAGGTCTCAGGGCTTACACAATTCCCATTCTTCTCCGCATTAGCTTGCTGTGGTACGTGGCCAAGTCCCAGGCATTTCTGGTCTCTTACATCCTTGCCTCACTATACAAAGCAAACAGCCAGCCTTCAAGGAAACCAAGGAGAGAACCTCAGACTTCACAGCCACAGCTTTTGTAACCAACCTAAGGGTGCAGTCCTATTGATTGTGCCCTTGATGATCTGAAGGCCCCAAACTCGGAGGCTTCCAATCGTCCCATGCAGGGCGGGAGGAGCGGCGAAAGCAATCCTCACCTCCCCATCCTCTCCCCTCTGCATATTTTGCTAGGCAGACTTTTTAGACAGACTTTGGAGGAGGAAGGAAGGAGGCTGGAAGAGGCTCAGGATAACTTGTATCCTGACCTCTCTGGTTTCCTCCCCTCCCCACCCCTCCGAGGCCAATTTACTGACCATGGAAGGCAGCCAGTGCAGTTCTTTCTGCACTGGCTGCAAGGGAGTGGGGGAAGGGGATCAGATCTCTGTCTCTTCCTTCCAAGGTCAGAGTGTTGTTTCCGACCTCAGAGGGGGGAATTCCCAGGATCCTATGGCCCCCCAGAGAATGTCTAGGGGCCATAGGATTGTACTTTAAGTGTACTAACAATGCAATTCAGTACATGTCTATTCAGGAAGAAAGTCCTTTTGAATTCAATGGGACTTACTCCCAGCAAAGTGTGTACAGGATTGGAGCCTGAAACTGCAATCCTATACATCAGAAGTGGGCAACATGTAGGCCTCCAGATGTTTTGGCCCACAACTTCCATCAGCCCTTGTTATGCTGGCTGGGGGAATTTGAGAGTTGTAGTCCAACACATCTGTAGGGCACCAGGTGAGTGACGGTCGATGTACTCTATTGAGATTGGGTTAAAAAAAAAAAAACATTGCAGAAGTTTAGGGACAAAAAGGTGGGCCATTTTATTTATATTACTTTTTTTAATCTTCCCCTTTCTCCAAGTAACTCTGGATGATGTACATCACCCCTCCCATTTTAGCCTGACCATCACTCTGTGAGGTAGGTTAGGCTATGGACAGTGGAGGCTGGTGGGTGCAATGTCAGTGGGGCGGTGAATCCACTCTGGGTTTCAGTCAGAACTCTAAAGGAGGCATCCATAGTGTGGATTGGATAGTTCCTTTGGAGTTCTGTCTGGTTCTGACTGAAACCCAGAGTGGATTCACCGCCCCACTGACATCGGAGCCACCGGCCTCCACTGGCTGCAGAGATGGTGACTGGCCCAAGCTCACAGTGAGCTGCGTGACCAAGTGGGGATCTGACTCAAGTCCTCTTGGTTCTAGGTCCGATAGTTTTGTGGTGGAGGGATCAAAAGAGAAGAGTGTGTGAGAAAACAGGTCTACGGTCTTCTCCAGATGATAGTTCCATCCTACAATAAAGAGCAGTGATTTAGGTGGAGAGATGGTGGCTGAGAAGGCATTTGAAGTTCAGGTCTCCAGTCCCAATGGCAGACAATATTAAGGAGCAAGAGATGAATTTCCCAGCTGAATGCCTAGTTATCAGGGGATACCCACCTTTCTGCTGCTCCTTCCTTATAACCTGTAAATCCTACAGTGTTTCTACAGTCACTGTCTGTAAGACACCAAGGTGTGTGTGTGTGTGTGTGTGTGTCTCAAACCAAGTCCTCCAGCACCTTTCTTCGGCATCTTACCCCCTGTACTAGTGCCCTGAACCCTCAACAATGCAGGCAGATTAGGTGCTATGTATTAATGGGTACCCTCTAGGAGGTAGTTGCATAGTCAACTCACCCCGAAGTTGTACACTGTACACTGTCAGCTGACCTCACCAGCCGATGGGGACACCAGGGCTTATAAAGCCCTCATAACCAATTTAGTTCCTCAGTCTCAGCAACCTCTCTCATCAAGTAGCCACAGATTCTCTCCCCTGTCAGCCTCTTCTGGAAACTGAGCATCATCCTGCTTCGATCGGATCATTTGCCTCTGGCCCAGTTGACCTTCATATGAAGATGATGATGAGAATCCCTTCCAAAATGGGCAAGCTGAAATCTGAACATGAAGACTGAATTTGAAGCAGGTTGCTGGGATGTGGTGAAATTGGGGTGGGGAAGCTCTGGAGGACTGGGTTCACAAAGAAGTCTTCAAATTCAGATTTCAGCTTGCCCAATTTGTAAGGGATCCTCCTCCTCCTCTCCTCCTCCTCAATGTTCCTCTTTTTGTTTCTCAGAACTCCTCTGGGAGATGCTGGCTGCAATTCTAAACCCACTTACAGGAAAGGAAGCCCCATTGACCCCAATGGGGTTTACTTCAGAGTAGAGATGCACAGGATTGCAATGTTCCCCGTTTCTAATACCATGACCTGAACTCTGGAGGACTGGGGATTTTAGTTTCTTCACGGAAATCTTCAGAAGCAATTCTTCACATTTCCCTGAGTTATTGCCAATGGCTGGTGAGGTGATATTTTATTTCCTTTTTTCCTGGCTGCTATTCTCTTGTCAATGGCATTTCTTTTCACAAAGAAGTCAAAGAAACACAACCTCACAGGGGGAGTTACTACACTTAGCCTTTTACCCTTTCACTGCAGGGGAGCAAGATTTATTTCTTACTTCTCAGTAAACATGCACAGAAAGGGGGGTATGTTAAAGATTGAAAGCAGGCTACCAAAAGTGGTTGAGTGTCTCCTCTACTGCAGTAATGTGACGGATTGCTGCTGTGCTCCTGGAGATTTTCTCAATGGCAATGGGAAAAATAACTTCCACTGGGGAAACAAGAGGGAATGGGCAAAGTCCCCCAGGAAAGAACTAGTTTACCTGATGGTTCTAGCACCTCAAGTAAAATGAAATCAATGGGTCTGCACATTTACTCCTGTTGCTATTGTGCTATTGCCATTTTAGAGGGAAAGCAATTTTTAAAAATTGGGTGGGGAGGGCTGGACATAGGATGGGGAGGGTGGGGGCACTAACAGACACACTGGCCAGGGAAAGCAGAAGGGGTGGAACAAGGTGAGAGTGGGAGGGTGGGAACAGGCTCTCTAAACAATGACGTGGAGGAGACTCCACCCAGTAGCCACCCAAACAATTCACAGTAAACCTCTGCGTGACCTGCCAGCGGAGAACAAACTAAACTGGTCGCTGTGGAGATTCACCCTAAGTCTCTATCTTCCACATGAACTGGACATAGGGAAAAAATCATCCTCCACTCCTGCCCACAGCCTTGATCTGCAGGTTCTGCGAGATGGAGCTACTGTCCCAAGAGCCCTGCTGGATCAGAGCAAAGACCTACCTAGTCCAGCATTCTGTTCCTACAGCGGCAATCCAGATGCCGCAATAGGAAGCCCACAAGTAAGTCATGAGTGGAATAGCACCCTCTGGCTTGTCTTAAACAGAGTAAACAGAGGCAATACATAGCCATCATGACTAGTAGCCATGGATAGCCTTCTCCTCCATGAATTTGTTTAATCCCCCTTTAAAGCCATCTGAGTTGGTTGCCATCATGACATCTTGCGGTAGCAAATTCCACAGTTCAACCATGCACAAGGTGAAGCACTTTCTTCTCTCCGTCCTGCATCTCCTACAATCTTGGTGAAGGGCTGTAGCTTAGTAGTAGGGGCACCTGCTTGGCATGCAGGAGGTCCCAGGTGCCATCCCCAGCATCTCCAGGGAGGCTGGGGAAAGCTTTAGTTTTGTAACCCTGAACAGCTGCCACTGGACAGTACTGCAGACAATACTGTGCGAGATGGACCGATGGTTTGACTAACGCAGTTTCCTATGTTTGGACAAGCAGAGAAAGGTCAGGGGCTGCCCTCCAGGAATAGCAGAGGCCTGCCCAGCAGAGCTATACCGAGACCTGCTTCCTGTATGGGAGAGTAGCTCCTTGTTGTCTTTGCCTGCCTCCTCTCACCTCCCTTCACTCTGCAAGCAACAGGGAAGTCACCATCTGGCCTTACCAGTCGCTGAATAATGCATCTCCTCTTTGTTAACAAGGACAGTGAGTCCCTCACAGAGAAAAGGGAGCCTCCGGACAGTCAGCAAATAAAGATAGAGAGGCTCCTAGCAACCAGCATCCCCGGCCCTCCATTATCTTTCCACAACTGGTTTTCAATTATACTGAGAGCTGTTTCCACAGGTTACATTTTCTTGTAGAGCAGGGGTGCAGAAACTCAGGTCGAGGGGCCTAATTCGGCCCTCTGGGGTCCCCAATCCAGCTGTGTGGCATTCCCCAGAAGGCCACGCCCTTTCCCTTGGCTTCATTCCCTTTCTCCCAAGCCAATGGCCATGCTAGCAGGCAATGATGGGAATTCATTCATTCATTCATTCTTTTATTACAAAGTGCAAAGTAAAAGACAGAGGAAAGAAATGGTGGTTCAGCTATTAAATAAGGATGGCAAAATGATAACAGATGACAAAGAAAAGGCAGAGGTGCTCAATTCCTACTTTGGCTCAGTCTTCTCCCAAAAGAGGGTGTATGAGCCCCCTGGCAAAGGCGAAGTACAGGCTGAAGGGGAAGGATTGCAGCTTGAGATCGACAGGCATATGGTCAAGGAACACCTAATTACTTTGAATGAGTTCAAATTCTGGAGCAGATGATAAAGCAACCCATCTGTAAGCACCTTGAAAACAATGCAGCGATTACTCGAAGCCAACATGGATTTGTCAAGAACAAATCCTGCCAGACAAATCTGATCTCATTTTTGGATCAGGTAACCTCCCTTGTGGACTGTGGGAATGCTGAGGACATAATATACCTCGACTTCAGCAAAGCTTTCGACAAAGTGCCCCATGATATCCTGATGAGCAAACGAGCTCAAAGTGGGCTAGATGAAACAATGATCCAGTGGATCCACAGTTGGCTACAGAATCGGACTCAGAGTGCTTATCAATGGGATCTTCTCAAACTGGGGAGAGGTAACGAGTGGGGTACCGCAGGGCTCAGTCCTGGGCCCAGTGCTCTTCAACATTTTTATTAATGACTTGGAGGAGGAGGTGCAGGGAATGCTGATCAGCTTTGCAGATGACACAAAATTGGGTGGGATAGCTAATACCCTGGAAGACAGAAACAAAATTGAAAGTGATCTTGATAGACTGGAGTGCTGGGCAGAAAACAACAGAATGAAATGTAATAGGGATAAATGCCAAGTTCTGCACCTAGGAAAAAGAAACCAAACGCACAGTTACAAGATGGGGGATACTTGGCTCAACAATATGACAAGTGAGAAGGATCTTGGAATTGTTGTAGATCACAAGCTGAATATGAGCCAACAATGTGGTGTGGCTGCAAAAAAGGCAAATGCTCTTTTGGGCTGCATTAATAGAAGCATAGCTTCCAAATCCCGGGAAGTACTAGTTCCCCTCTACTCAGCACTGGTTAGGCCTCATCTGCAGTACTGTGTCCAGTTCTGGGCACTGCACTTTAAGAAGGATGCAGACAAGCTGGAGAGGGTTCAGAGGAGGGCAACAAAGATGGTCAGGGGACTGGAAACAAAGAGAGACTGAAAGAACTGGGCATGTTTAGCCTTGAGAAGAGAAGACTGAGGGGAGAGATGATAGCGCTCTTCAAGTACTTGAAAGGTTCATAGAATCATAGAATAGTAGGGTTGGAAGGGGCCTACAAGGCCATCGAGTCCAACCCCCTGCTCAATGCAGGAATCCAGGTTGCAGGAATGCAGGTTATCACAGAGAGGAAGGCCAGGATCTCTTCCCGATCATCCCAGAATGCAAAACACAGAATAATGGGCTCAAGTTACAGAAAGCCAGATTCCGGCTAAACATCAGGAGAAACTTCCTGACTGTTAGAGCAATACGACAATGGAACCAATTACCTAGGGAGGTAGTGGGCTCTCCCACACTGGAGACACTCAAGATGATAGACAGCCATCTGTCGGGGATGCTGTGACTTGGATTCCTGCACTGACCAGGGGGTTAGACTCGATGGTCTTGTAGGCCCCTTCCAACCCTACTATTCTATGATTTCGATACCACCCAATAGCCGAAACTCTCTGGGTGGTTTACACAGATTAAAAACCATTAAAAATACATTAGATAAAATATTAAACAAACCCCATTTACATATAAGCATATAAACACACACAGAAACACATATATCTAAACAATTTTAAACAATCAGCAATAAGAAAAATTCCAGGACCTGATTAAAATCTCATCATATGCCACCAAATGCCTGAGAGAAGAGGAAGTTCTTAACCAGGCTAAGCTAAAAAGATAACAATGTTGACGCCAATGTTGGGCCTCATTGGGGAGATCATTCCATAATTGGGGGCCACCACTGAAAAGGCCCTCTCCCTTGTTGCTGCTTTCTAAGCCTCCCTCAGAGGTGTTACCTGGAGGAGGGCCTTAGATGAATGTAGTGTATGTGCAGGGAGTTGGAGTTGAACACATCTAGGGGGCACCAGGTCACTGAAGGCTGGGCTAGCTTATCTCTTCCCTGGATTTTCTGAAAGGAGAGACCATACATTTAACCCTATTATTCAGATTTGAGGAAGGGGACAGAACTCAGTGGGAGAGTACAAGCATTGCATGAATGCAAACTACCCCAGCTTCAATCCCTGACATCTCCAGTTAAAAGGATCAGACAGTAGAGGCTGGTGGCTCCGATGTCAGTGGGGTGGAGAATCTACTCTGGGTTTCAGTCAGAACTCTAAAGGAGCTATCCAAGGTGCAGATAGGAAGCACCTTAGATAGCTCCTTTAGAGTGCTGACTGAAACCCGGAGCAGATTCACTGCCCCGTTTACACTGGAGCCACCAGCCTGCACTGGTAGCAGGTGATGTGGATGATTTCTGCCCAAGATGCTGGAGAGATGCTACAGTCAGAGAGTCAGAGGAGAAAAGCCATCCCCAACCTGATGCCCTCCAGATGTGTTGGACTACAACTCCCAACATCCCCAGCCACTGCAGCCAATAGCATCAGGTCTGAGTAGCAAATGTTGAGTTAGATGGACAAAGAGTCTGACCTAGTATAAGGCAGCTTCCTAGGTTCTAAATTTGTTTTTCTAAGAATCCCCGATAGCTTTCTTCTTGGAGAGGGGAGTCCACTGACAGTGTGGTCTACAACCAGTGCTGCTCTTATAATAACAAAGGTTGTTTTTCAGGTGCTAGAAAAGCTTTTCATCTTTAACAAACAACTGCAGAGTAAAGTGGCTCCGGACCAAAATTTCAGCTATTCTGACTAGATGCAAATTTATTTTTGATCTCCAACCGGAGTGATTGCAAATAACTATAATCAGACTTTAAATGTGATTATTAATGTGAAGTAGGCATGTATCCTCCAAAAGCCACTTCAGACTTCATTTGGCTCAGAAGGCCAGCATCAAATTCAACAGATAACTGGTGAGGCAGAACAGAAGAGGGTGTGGATGCAACAAAGCCAAACTGCAGGAAAATTCAGAAGAATTATGCACACACACAAAAGTTTTATCACCTTATTTTCATAGCTGTTTTCATAAGCTTCATCCCCTGCAATGAGAAAGAATTCATTAACCTAATTTGATGACAGATCAAATGAGGCTTAAGAAGAGACAGCTTGTGGTCAGAAGTAGGGATGGACCAGTCTTATCAATTTCAGTTTCTCATTTCTCCAATCTGTCAATTTTAATTTCTCAGTTTTCCAGTCTTAAGGTTGGTTCCTCCCAAACGTGATATTTAAAAAGTCTACCTGAAATGTGTACACATTTTTGTGCGTATTTCTCCTAATAATGCATTTTTGTACACAACTTTACCTAACAGACATTTTTTTGCAAGCAATTTTTCTAATATAATGCATTTTGAACATTTTCATTAATATGCACATCTTTGTGTGCATTTTTTAATTGGAGAACTGCGCTGCAAAATTCTGGGAAGTGCAAATTTCGAAGGATAACTGAGTTTCAGTTTGTAATTAAATGTGCAAAATCTGCCAAGTTTGCATGAAAATGCAAATTGAACAAATTACTCCCCCATCCCTAGTCAGAAACACAAAAACTGCAGCACAGCTGTTCTTTGGTTTCAGGAGCCGTAAATGTGAGATGGCTCAGTTAACTCATCAGGCTTCTGCTTCCTCATGTGCACGCAATGCTCTAGTTATTCGCCTGTGCGTGCGTGAATGGGTTGCTGCCATCTAGTAGCAGCATAGCATACAGCAGTGGGGTCATCTCAGATTAACCGTCCTTTGCTGACCAGAGCCTTGACAAATGAATGAAGCTCAACCACATAATCTGACTTTGGTAGCTGAGAGTGCAAGGTCAGCAGAGACCCCCAGGGAAAGAGAGAAAGAAACCGTAGCCAGTGACACTGACTCAGCACACCATGGACAAATCAATAACAAGCACTTCCTGGGAAAGATGCATCAATAAATACGTCGGTGCTGAGCTCAGCACAAACATCAGGTTGTGACATATGGCAGGTGGTGGAAGGGCCTCCAGCCTGCTTCAGTTTAACTTGCCAAGGAAGGGAACAAAGAGATCACATCTACACTGGGCCCAATACCATCTTAAACTTCAAATGAGAGAAGGAGAAATGATAGTTAGGCCAATTTCAGATGGGAAACTATGTGTAGCAGCACGCCTTGGACTTGCAAACTCCGCCATATAAAGAGGAGGCGGCTTCCCATTCTAAACAACCCAACTTGTTGTTACTGGGGGTGGGGAGAACTCTGGTTAGTTACAACCAAGGTTTGTTGAAACAAGGATCAAGCGATGATAGCGGCTTGTTTCAACAAACCATAGTTTAAACCAACCAGAGTTCCCCCCAGTTCAGATTAACAACCAACTGCTGTTAGTTTAAAACCGGAAAAGAAAGCTTCTGGTCTCTTCTTCGTGGTTGCACCTGGGAGGAGAACGGGAGCTTGGGGCTCACTGCTGCTCATTCATGTAATGCTAAACTGTGGTTTATATCTGAAAGGGTCCTTACAGGGCTATCCATCCTATACATATTAACTCATATTAAATCCTACTGTGTTCAGTAGGACATACTCCCTATTAAATATGTTTAGATTTGCAGCTACAGATTTGCAGGTTTACATATGCATCAATAATAATAATAATAATAATAATAATAATAATACTTATTAATCACTTTCCTACCCACTAGGGTAGGAGTGATGTAAAATTACATAAAATCTAATTAAAACAAACTAGAATAAAAATAAAGCGTTCCTTAAAACAGACCAAAACAATTTTAAAAGCCAAAAGCCTGGCGAAACTATACAGTTTTCACTGCCTGTCTAAAACCCAACAGGGGTGGAGCCAACCTGAGCTCCTATGCGAGGGGAGTTCCATAGTTGGGGTGCTGCTAAAGAAAAGTCCCTGACTTATGTACCCATTAACCTAGTCTGTCTTGCTGGTGGGATATACAACAGGGCCACTGATGAAGATTGCAAAGTACGGCTGGCTCATTTGGGAAGATGTAGCCTCTCAAATAAACTGATGTCAAGCCATTTAGGGCTTTGTAAGGCAAAAACAGCACCTTGAATTGGGGTCAGAAACAATTTGGAAGTGCAGCTGGTTCAAGACCAGTGATATAGTGCATGCCAGGCAATTGTCTAGCTGCCACCTGTTGCACTGGCTGTGTCAGGAGCGCCCTGGCGGCCTCTCTCAGTAAATTCCAATAGCCAACTCAAGACACAGATGAAAGGATTTCTTTTCAAAGCTTTAATCCTTTTACAACTTAATGACTCTTTCAGATGCTAATCACCAGCGACTAAAGCAAGGAACAGCAGAGTGGCCCAAGCTTCAAGTAGGCAGTTGATCCCCGTTTGAAAGAGAGTCACTTGAAGACCCAGAACTTATGGGCTAGGGAGAGATCCTCCCTCTTTCCCTTGGGTCCATGGGAGGTAGCCGTTGCGTGCGCACCAAGCGGGCGCTACGCCTCCTTTCCATGCCCTCCATCGCTCGTCGCTCTTTGCGTCTGCGTCGAGCATCTAAGAAGCCCCCCTCCCGCACTCCCTCACTACCAGGGTCACTATCTCAGGAATTCTGGCAGGAGGAATCTCTGCCAGGTGCTGAACCTGTGAGGGATGAGCTGGCTCCACTCCCACAGATTGCTGTTCCTCCTCAGAATCCAAACTGCTCTGAGGCTCTCTGGGCTCAGTTTCTACCCTGACAGGCTGTTTCTGGAATTTTTTCAAGGGCAGCCTCACATGGACAGTAGTCTACACGAGAGGTAATTAAGTCTACAGTAGTCTACACGAGAGGTAATTAAGTCATGGATTGCTGTGGCCAGATCCCCCTTCCTCAATACCACAATGCTCCCATACTTTTTCATGCTTTGTGTATACAGTGTTTTGTTTTTTTTTTTAAACAGGAAAACAAGTTCCTTAAAAAAGAGGTATGAGCCTTATGTTTGAAAGATGACTTCAGTACCCACAGGTTTATTGAAATAATATTTGTTTACTATTCATACTCTCCCTTTCTAGCCCCCATAAGGGACCTTCAAAGTGACTTATGACTCAGAACAAAACAAATAGTTCAAAACAACATAATAAACCAACATTTTAAAAGTCACACAACAAAAACAAAGATACCCAGACCAGTACATTTCCAGCTTAGCACTCTGCAAAAGCACATCTTAAAAGCATTCTTCTCACCTGATGCCAGAAAACAGGGAGAAAGAAAACCAGTTTTTTTATATATTGCATTTATATCCCACCTTTTTTCCTCTTGCAAGGAACCCAAGGCGGCTTACATTATCTTCCTCCTCTCCATTTTATCCTCACAACAACCCTGTGAGGTAGGTTGGGCTGAGAGTGTGTGATTGGCCCAAAGTCACCCAGTGAGCTTCCATGGCCGAGTGGGGACTAGAACCCAGATCTCCCAGCTCCCAGTCCAACACTCTAACCACTACACCACACTGGAAACTCAGTTGAGTTTCCCAGGGCACAGAACTCACAACCTGGGCCCCACCACTGAGAAGGCCCTGCCCTACATTCCCCACCTGCTGCACCTCAGATGGTGGAACAGCACAGAACAAAATATCCCCTGATAAACAAAGCAACCATACAAGGTTCATATGAAAGGAGGCAGCTCTTACTGCTTTGTGGAAGGCAAGGGATCATATTTGGCCAGCTTCCATCCTGGCCTTTGCTTCCCACCTTTAGCTACTAAATTTGTGTCTAATTTGACTTAAAAAAGGTAAAAGGTAAAGGTGTCCCCAACCATTCGTGTCCGACTCTAGGGTGTGGTGCTCATCTCCATTTCTAAGCCGAAGAGCCAGCGCTCTCCGAAGACGCTTCCGTGGTCATGTGGCCGGCACGACTGAACACCGAGGTGCACGCAACGCTGTTACCTTTCCCACCGAAGCAGTACCTATTTATCTACTTGCAATTTCTTGCTTTCGAACTGCTAGGTTGGCAGAAGCTGGGACTGAAGACGGGAGCTCACTCCGTCACGCAGCACTCGGGTCTCGAACTGCTGTCCTGCTGACCTTCCGGTCTGCAATTCAGCGTCTTAACCACTAAGCCACCGCGGCCCCCATAATTTGACTTAACACCCACATAATTTCGCAATCTCTGCAAATTAATGCCTCTTTTCAACCTTTTCTCCTCAGTTGTTTCATAATGTTGGCCTCTCCCTTGTGTTTTCATTATTAAATATATCTATTCTATAATCTGACTTATTTTTATACAAATCAAGGCAACCGACAACAAAACCAATTAAAGACAGCCAGCATTTAGCCGTTCATAAAGGAACCCACATGGAAATCTCACAAGACTAAAAGAAGCTGAAAGAAGAAGAGTGGTAAATCCACCTGCCACCCGCAAAGGACAAGCAGGATTACTGTAGGACAATGAAATGCGTAGACCTGGAGCTCTACTGTACACAGTTCTCCTACAGTTCCTGGAAGGCAGCTGCATGACAATGGCACAATAATTAGGTTAAGGAACACAATGCTCAACATAACAATAGCACACTGGTGCAGGCACGGGCCAAAAGGGGCCCAACAAATTGACTTGCCAAGGGTAAACTTAAGGATTTGAATCAAAAGGTGTCGTGAGATTTCCAAGTAGTGAAGAGGGAGATTACCCTCTTAGAGATCCCAGCTCCAAGCCTCAAGGGTTCATCAGGGGGTGTCTGGTGTCCCCTCCGAAGTGGTGGCATTCAAGGCGCCATCCTGTCAAAGTTCTGCTCACCCAGTGAACCCAACCCACCTATTGCAAACCACAGCTTCCTCCATTATTACTATGTGTAAAACAAAAATAAAGTAAAAGGACAGGCTTACTAACTGTACTCTTGTGTAGATAAGGCTAAACACAGAGCACGTCAGCAACGAGAACAAAAAAATCGAATGGGACTTAAGGCACGCTAAGATAACGTAAAGAACAGTAAAGAAGGATATGCAAAGTTCAGCTCCATGTTTGTTTATAATGGCAGTTTTCCCCTCTGCAATGTAAAACCCTTTAGGCCAGGGGAGTTGAACCTCATTCAGTACAAGGAAAGAACTCCATTTTAGAGAAGGTCTCAGGGGCCACATTCCAGTGGTGGGTGGGGCCGAAGGTGAAAGGGGGAAGAGCCAAAATACAACCCCCCCCAGCATATTTTACCTTAAAGCCAGAAAAAACACCAAATGATCAGCATTTAGGGGAAAGAGGACATGGCCACATGGGGAACACCAGAGGGCTGGATTTGGTCCCTGGGCCTCAGGCTCAACAGCCCTTCATTAAGCATTTAATTCAGGTGCTCCCTACCCCCTCCTCCCCTTTTCCCTACCACAAGCAGCCCCACAGCCTGTCTGCACGTGGGGCTGCTTTTCAGAGTGGTTTTGAGCCTGGTTCTGGAACTCAGTTACAAAATGTGCCCTCATTTATGGAAAGTGCTGTATCTCAAGTGATGGCTTTTCCCTTTCCAATGCATGTGAGCAATTACCAGGAAAGGAAGGCCTTCACACTTGCATGTGTTCTGAAGGACACCACCATGATTTATGCAAGCAGGCACTCATCACAACCGACACAGCATGCCTGTGTTTTGTACATGGCTAGGCTCCTGGAACCCAAGAACAAAAATGTCTCCAAAGAAGTGACCTCCAATCTCTGCACTCTGGTGGACAGTTCCCAAGGTGGAAGACCAGGTGTGAGTTGCTTGCTTTCACCAGTCCTCACTCACTCTTATTTGAGGATACTTTTCCTTCTGGCTTCTCATTCTCCTTTGGTGAATATGTACTTTCCCCTGGGAAATGCGCTTCTGAATGACAGAGGACAAAATAAACAATGTGTTTCAACAAGTGTCTCTACAGAAAGAGTCCAAGTCTAAGCCAGTATTGGTGAACTTTTTCTGGCAAATGGGCCATAAGTGAAGTCCTGAAGCAGAACTATACTAGGATGTGCTACAATTCATATGAAATCCCATCTTTTGGGTTGGATCCAAATTTAAACCGGAGCAACTGTGCGGGCTGAAGTGGATTTCTCTGCCCCTTCCTCCCCACAGCACCTCCTCCCTAAAAATGCCTCACTGAGAGTCAGGGGACTCTCCTGAATGGGGTGAGCTGTGGTGTGAGGGGGATCCCCCCAAAGCAGGTGGAGCGACATTCAGTGAGCAGAGCCTTTCCTCTTGTGGAAGTCAGATCCAACCTCCTGTGTTTTGACATGGTTTTGCCTAGTCTACTGAACTTCTTCACACAGTGCATAGTTAAATTATGGAATTCGCTACAAGATGTAGTGATGGCCACCAATTTGGATGGATTTAAAAAGGGGTTGGACTAATTCCTGCAGTATAAGGCTATCAATGGCTACCAGTCTTGATGGCTATGTGCTACTTCTAGTACCAGAGGCAGTATGCCTATGTATACCAGTTGTTGGGGAACACAAGTGGGGGGGCGCTGTTGCACTCATGTCCTGCTTCCTATCGACAGCTGGTTGGCCACTGTATGAACAGAATGCTGGACTAGATGGATCCTTGGTCTGATCCAGCATGGCTCTTCTCATGTTCTTAGGAAGGAAGCAGTGATGAGGCACAGGAGAGCAGACTTGATGCTATGCCATAGCAATGACATGGACTTTCCTATTCCTGTCTGTACCACATACAGCATGCCTAACACAGGAAGGACATCCATAACCTAACCAATACATGGCTTCCTACCTCTATTGCAGTGTCCCCCAACCTGGTGCCCTCCAGATGTTTTGGATTTTGACTCCCATCAGCTCCAGGCCAAATGGCCCGTGGTTAGGAATGCTGGGAATTGTAGTTTTACAGTGACATAATAGTTTTTTGCTGCAGTTGTCCTGCCCTCTGAAATTTAGCGGCATGGTGGGGATTCCAGGGGTTTGGGGTCAGGAGAGGATTGTGCCCCAGACTCCTGGAAGTTGCCTGCCCCTGTTTTAAGGTGCCACAAGACTCTCTGTAATTTTTGCTGTAACAGATTAGCATGGCTGCCTGCCTGGAACTTAGTCCATTTCCCAAATACGGCTGCAGCTTCTCTCTCGGCTTCCAGTCTTGGACAGCACAGCAGGATTGGGTTAGGGTTTAGCTGCAGACCTTGTGCAGATTTCAGACACAGGCAGCTCGCTTCAAGCCTGCTGTCTCTATTATATGAGAGCCCACTGTGTCTGATGCCTATAAAACGACCTGAGGGCACCAGTTCTGATGCCACCTCTAAGCTCCAATAAAAGCCACAGATGACCGGCGCAAAGCCAGTATTATCCTTTCAGCAACAGAAATCCTACTGAACATATTTTGAGGTGGCAATGGAGGTGGGGAAGAGACCTACCCAACCTATTGTCCAGTGTCATAAACTCCTTTGGATACAGGGCTCCAAGTGACCTTAGCACAAGGGTTTTGAACCTTGGGTCCATGGGCCAATTCCGGCCCACCTCGGGCCTAATCCAGATCTCTGGGGTCCTCCAGATGGCCATGCTCCTCTCCTCTCCTCTGCCCAACCCCCTTTCCCCTGACCATCAATTGCTTGCTTGCTTGCTTATTTATTTCTATACCGCCCAGTAGCCGAAGCTCTCTGCGCAGCTCACAAAAATTAAAACCACAACATGTACAGCACAGAACAATATAAAATGTGAATGCTTAAAACTATGTGTAAGAAGTCGTGTAGGGGTGAACATTTGGCTAGCTTCCTCACTGGACATAATTACAGCACTCCCAAAGGAGGTGGGAGCTGGCTATCAGGTGAAGCTAATGAGCCAAAGCAACAATGGGCAAGATACAAGAACAGAGGAAAGACCCAGGAGGGGAGGAGGAGATGTTGAGGAGTCCTGCTTGTGAAGCCAGACAACATGCAGGCAGTGATGTAGTCCTGGGGGACACCACTGGGTCGAAAACCTGTTACTATTTTTGGAGCTGGGTCCCAGCATACTGCTGTGGGGCAGGTGGCTGGAAGAGCCTGAGAGGCTGCAGTGAGCCACAGAGCGGCTGCTGCACTGCAGGCTGCAGAAGCAGCTACTCTTGCTGCTGCTATCATGAAGCATGGCCATGGAGCAGGAAGAGCGGTGAATTCCCCCCTCCCCTGCCTGGAGAGCCTGCCTGGGCAAACCAGCCTTAGCCCGGCAAGGGGGGCGCCTCAGCCTGGCCAGCAAAGGGTTATTTTACCCTCTTGCAGCCTTCCCTCCCTCCACGCTGGAGGAGGTGCCTGGGCGTTGCTGCTAATGCTGTTCCTGCGCCTGTGTCCGAAACTGTGCTTGCTCTGCTGCTGTCTGGTTTCGGGGAAGGAGCCACACGGGCCAGGCTTCGAGGGCTTGGTGGCTGCCTTCTCAAAGCTGCTGCCAGAGTGGAGACACTGACACTGAGCTGTAGAGCGGCACTCTCCTGCCTGCTGACTGGTGGCCTCTTCAGCCTCCTTGAGCCCTGCCCCCTCAGCAAACCCAAAGGGTTCTGGAGCTGCGTGGCAATCGAGGACACACTAGCAAACATCAGACTCAGATAAGTTAGCACCTCAGTCAGTTTGGTGGTGGCGGCAGCTGAAAAAGACAGCCGGGGTGGGGGGAGCACTGGGGAGGGCAGAGAGAAGAAGGAGGGGCATCTATGAGAGAAAAACAAATTTGAAGAAAATTTAAAAATTAAATTAAAATGATCAAAAATACCTGGAATGAAGCCCCATTGAAATCTGTATGCCTTACTTCTGAGGAGACGTGCACGTGAGGATATACTGGGAGACCTGATGCAGCAGCCACCTTGCCTGTCTCCGCACAGCCCTGGGCTGGGGCACAGAACTTCTCCATCACATTTCTCAGCCAGACTTTCCGAACCTGGTGCCCTCCCTGTGTGAGGCTGCAAATCCCACCATTTTCTCTCCCCCCCTCCCCCGCAGCCATCATGGCCAATATGCTGCCTGGAGCGGATGGGATTTGTCGTCCAACTAATCTGGAGGGCACCAGGTTGGAGAAGGGTGCAGCCTACTGCTTTTCTTCTTGGCTGTTCCTGCAGAGGGTGAGGGCCTAAAGCGCACATTTAAATAAATTTGTTAAGTAAAATAGTTTTTCTCTTGTTCTCCCTCTTCACACACACACACACACACACACACACACACACTTCCCCCATTACACGGCTTTGCCCTTACTTGAGAGTAAGCCCCCATACTTGCGAATAAGCCCCATGGGGCTTTCTTCATCCATATGATAGGGTCACTATTTTATCTGAGGTAGAAAAAACATTACATCATTATTGTTGTCCATATCTGATGTATTACTTATTTAATTAATTGATTGGATGTATAGCCTACTTCATCCCAAAGGCTCAGGGCTGATTACAATATGCTAATCAATCTACCTCATCTTTCCCTCTTGCTGGCCACCTAAAGACAGTTTGAATAAAACATGTCTTTAGCTGCTTCTGGAAGATAAACAGACTTTGGTGTTTACAATATATGTGGTACTTTACAGAGAATTATCAGCAAAAAAGTCAGGTCTCTGCCCCTAGAAGCTTACAATCTAAATTTAAATTTAATGTTTAATCTGAAGTTGCATAGCTGTTTGAAACCTAATTTTTTATTATATAAACTATTAGTATTGTGTTCTCCTTTTTCCTCACACCTTTTATATATAATGTGCCTTTAGGAAGTAAGGGCATGAAGATGTGAATGGCTTAGACCCTTGTGCTCCTCTCGAAAATATGCCCCCATTGTTTTGAATCTTTTATTAAAAGAACACAGAGGGCTGATTTACATACCCTTAACTGAGGTCTGTTTGTGGTGGAGGACCTCATTACTGCGTCACCCATAAAACTCCTGATGCTTAAACTTGTTTTGGCAGTTCTCCAAACTATACTCCAGCATCAACAGCCAGAGCCAGCCAGCTAGTACACCCTCCTATCCCAGGGCAGGAAAGGGGAACAGCGCCACAGCAACACACCAGCTCCCTCAGTAAATGTGTTTAGGACTGGTGCCTTTTAGTGCTTTGCAGTGCAGGGGTGGAGGGTGGGTTGGGATTTTATAGCAAAGTTTCTTTCACATCTTCATGATCATGAAAAGGATGGAGGGAGATGGGTAGTGTAAATGAGAAGCAAAACGATGTCTTTCTCAGCTACTGAATTATTGAATTATTAATTTTCATTGTAAGAGTTGGCTTGTGCCATTTTATTTTAGGATTTATCACACAGTCCTATGCATGTTTACTCAGAAGTCAATCTCACTATGTTCAATTGCCAATTTGGCCTTCTCCCAGGTAAGTGAGCATGAAGGGACCCTGCACTTCTGAATTTGCCACTACACTACTGCATACAGGCAAGTTTTCTGTTGGGGACAGCCATTGAGATGGGAAATATCTTTGAGAAAACCTTAGCTTCTATGATGAGCCAGCTATCTCTTGTGTAGTGCCTAGCTGGAAAAATATTTAGCTTTCTCAAAGAACTGAGAGAAACTAAACATCTCTGAGAGGCATTATTGGTAGCAGCTTATCACACTATAAAAATACAACCAGAATGAAACCTTGCAGCAATGCAGAGATTTAAAATACATATTTAAAACGGCAGAGCTAAAAGACTAGAGTGCTAAAATGCTGGGAAAAGAAAAAGGTCTTCACCTGGCGCTGAAAGGAGTGCAATGGAGGCGCCAGGCAAACCTCGCTAGGGAGCTCATGCCACAGCCAGGGTGCCACAGTGGCAAAGGCCCTCTTCCTGGTAGCCACCCAACCTCACTTCCTATGGTAGGGGCTCCCGGAGAAGGACCCCTGAAGATGATCTTAGGGTCCAGGCATATAGCTTGGGGGTTTCCTGGCTTTTGCACAGGTTTTCCCCCCATTGTAAAAGGTTTAATGCCTCTCCTGGGGCTTAGCTGCTGGCAGCAAGAGCTTTAAGCTATAATATGTTGGCATTCGGGGTATTCTATCCCCGCCCTTTTTGCCTTTGTCCCCACCCCCCTTTGCCTTCAGCCATGCCCATCACTGGAACGCGGCCCCCGAGAGCTTCCGCAAAACCGAATTCAGGCTGAGAGAGGTCTGACGCCCCTGCCTTCGCAGATCATTCCTCCTGCTTCATGCACATTTAAATTAGACCCCCCTCTTTGCAAATGGTGAGCACAAACAGGAAATTGCGTGAGTGGTGTTTGTTCAGCCTAACTATATTCCTTCCCTGGGATATCTTTAGGAGTTAAGTCTCATGTAAATATTGTTTGTTTGTGACAACATCAAGAGACAGCTTGAGCGTAGATGGAGAAAAACTCCTAGTGGATGCAATTGAACCCTGGTGCGTGCCTATGGCCAGGTATATTCAAAGGCAGTGAGAGCGGCAAGGAAAAAAGATTTCACGGCCTCCATTCAATTGTCCATATGCCACCAAGCGAACATTTTTAGGGTTGTCTGGGGCCTTTTACATTCTGGGCCTAAGGACGCTATAGAACCATCTGAGGCCCACTGTAATGCACTGGCTAGGCACCTCCAAGATAAAATCTCTTGCATCCGCCGGGAGTTAGATTCCAGTATTACTACAGGTGAATCTGGTGAGGTATCCAGAGCACAGCCTTGTCCAGTTTTCTTGGATGAGTTTCAGTTGGTACAGCTCGAGGACGTGGACAAGGTCCTTGGGCAGGTTTGTGCAACCACTTCCATATTGGATCCTTGCCCTTCTTGGCTAATAAAAAATAGCAGGGAAGGAACAGCCAGCTGGGCTATGGAGGTAATTAATGCCTCCTTGCGAGAGGGAGTGGTCCCGGGCTGCCTGAAAGGGGCGGTGGTGAGACCACTCCTGAAGAAATCCTCCCTAAACCTGAAAAACCTTAATAATTATAGGCTGGTTGCAAATGTTCCATTCCTGGGCAAGATCCTTGAGCGAGTGGTTGCCAACAAACTCCAGGCACTCTTGGATGAGACCAATTATCTGGATCCATTTCAATCGAGGTTTAGGCCAGGTTTTGGCAAAGAAACAGCCTTGGTCGCACTGTATGATGACCTACATCAGGAGAAAGACAGGGGTGTGTGACCCTGTTGATTCTCCTTGATCTCTTGGTGGCTTTCGATACCATCGACCATGGTATCCTTCTGGGATGGCTCTCTGAGCTGGGAGTGGGAGGCACTGCATTGCAGTGGTTTCATTCCTACTTGGAAGGTTGGCTCCAGAAGGTGGTGCTTGAGGAACACTGCTCGGCTCCGTGGATTCTCCAATACGGGGTTCCACAGGGGTCAGTTCTGTCCCCCATGCTGTTCAACATCTACATGAAACCGTTGAGTGCGGTCATCGGAGTTTTGGAGTGCATTGTCATCAGTATGCTGATGAAATGCAGCTCTATTTCTCCTTTTCATCTTCTTCAGGTGAGGCTGTGGATGTGCTGAGTCAGTGCCTGGCTGCGACAATGGACTGGATGAGGGCTAATAAACTGAAACTCAATCCAGACAAGACTGAGATGCTGTTGGTGGGTGGTTCTGCTGACTGGATGGAGGGTGTTCAAGCTGTTCTGGATGGGGTTGCATTCCCCCTGAAGGAGCAGGTCCGTAGCTTGGGGGTCCTCCTGGAACCATCTTTGTCACTTGAGGCTCAGGTGGCCTCAGTGGCATGGAGTGCCTTCTACCAACTTCAGTTGGTGGCCCAGCTACGCCCCTATCTGGACAGGGATAGCCTGGCTTCAGTTGTCTATGCTCTGGTAACCTCCAAGTTAGATTACTGCAATGCACTCTACGTTGGGCTGCCTTTGAAGACGGTTCGGAAGCTGCAGCTCGTGCAAAATGCAGCGGCCAGATTGTTAACAGGGACAGAAGGTTCAAACGTATAAGACCGACTCTGGCCTGCTTGCACTGGCTGCCTATATGCTTCAGAGCTCAATTCAAGGTGCTGGTTTTAACCTATAAAGTCCTACACGGCTTGGAACAGCAATACCTGACGGCAAGCCTCTCCTGAAATGAACCTACCCGTACACTACGTTCAGCATCTAATGCCCTCCTCCGAGTACCTCCTCCAAGGGAAGCTCGGAAGGCAGCAACGAGGGAGAGGGCCTTCTCAGTGGTGGCCCCCCATCTGTGGAACAAGCTCCCTGATGAGGTCCGCCTGGCACCAATATTATTATCTTTTCAGCGCCAGGTTAAGACCTACCTCTTTTCCCAGGCATTTGGCAGCACATGATGAGTTTTAATCGGTCCTGGATGTGTCTTTAGTTATGTCTGATAGTTCAATGTTGTTTTTAATTTTATGTAGTTCATGTGCTTTTATGTGCTTTTTCGTAAATGGCTTTTAAATGTTTTATATTGTATTTAATGTTTTAACTTTTGTAAACTGCCCAGAGAACTTTGGCTATGGAGTGGTATAGAAATGCTAGTAGTAGTAGTAGAAGTAGTACTTTGCATCTTCAGGGGCCATCTTCCTTTGGTAAGGTGTGTATGAGAATATATGGGCAGATAGCTTTGTGCCGCTTGACCATGGTTGTCTTGATGGACTGGCTCCACTGACATACCAGGTTGTTTGTGACTCATGTCGTTAGCTTTACGCTGCTCAAATGTTTGCCACAATTTATATGAGGTTGATCCTGGCTTCTTAGCTATCGTGCTATGCAGCTTAAACAATAAATCAGCTTTTCCTAACCTGGTGCCCTCCAGATGTGTTGGACTACAACTAGGGATGCCGGAGAAATTCAAGATGAACTAAAATGAACTCGGATTTTGAAGGATACGACCTGAGAAACTTGCTGTGGAGTGACCTCCTCAGGCCGTGTGCAGTCTGTGGACTTCCGGATTTTTTTTTACTTTCCCAAAATGTATGCATATTTATTCGTAGGAAAATAGGCAAGTTTCTGCAGAGGGAAAGTTGAATGGAATGGGGGATAATATGCTAAATGTTACATACTATGGTAAATTATGTAAATTTTTACAAAACCTCTTACGTAATTATTTGTGTATTTCTGCATGATGAAAAAAATATTCGCATCTGTGTGAACGGACGATGGAACAAAAGGCACCTGACAATCCACGAAACACAGATGGAGTGGATTTTACACAGTCTGTGCATCCCTAACTTCAACTCCTAGCATCCCCTAGCCTGCCATGCTGGGAGTTGTAGCCCAGCTCATCTGGAGGGCACCAGATTGGGGAAGGCTGCAATAAATGGTATGTTTGTCAGCAGGACTGGAAACCTAACTGGATCTCGCTTGGGTTTGAAAAAGGAAAGATGGTAGAACACAGCAGACTTTACTTATGTTAAATTCTTTAAGCACATGCATTTCCTGATGATTTTTTTAAAACCTAGTACGTCAGCTCTGAAAACGCAGACTTTGTACAGCTGGATCCTTTGAGAACTGCCCTCTCTACTTGCTTGTCAAAGCTATAGTGCTGCTGAATACTCTCGTTTTAATACTGTGTCACCCTCAAGTAAAATCAATTGACAGCTACATCCACAGAAAGATAATAAACACTCGTCATCACACGCATGAGATCATTTTGGTGCAGTTACCGTACACAGACCATCACCATCCACACTATGGGAAAAATGGCCCGCATCAGATGTTCTTCCCATGTAATTTGTATGCCACTTTCCCACAAAATGTGCCTAAATTGGCTTTGGGACTGTGCACTAGACAATGGCCCAATTCGCATGTTACAGCTAACCAGGGTTAAAATATACCCTGAGTAGCCATGAACGAGAGAATTTGCTGGCTTCTGGCCACCCATCGAGCTAAACGACCCAGGGATGCTCCATCCCTGGCTTGTTGTCCATCAGGTCTTAACCCAGAATTGTGGGTTGTTGGAGGAGGAACAACTCTGACTTGTAACCCAAGAACTATGCTGGCCGGGCATGATAAAAGCTATAGTCTAAGACATCTGGAGGGCCAATGCAATTCCAGAACCTAATTAAATGTCTCCAGCCAAGGATTTCTACCCACTTGTAAGCTTTCCCATATTTGTTTAGAATATATCATTTTATGCATTCACTCCCTCCAGCTAGTAGGGCAAGTTCTCCAGGAAAACAACAGGTCCTTGCTCAAGGCCACTTGTCGGACAAGAGCATCTGAGCGGGAGCACCTTCAGGAGCGGCTAAACGCATTGCTGGCAGAGGGCCCCCCTTATGTCTACAGCACAGCTCTGGCGTTGTCAGCTCTTCCTCAGATTCGCAGCAGTAGCTCCCTCCTTGAAGTTGCTCCGAACACCTATTAGCAGAGCCAGCAGTGATGAGCGCTTTGGGGACAGCCGTTGAATTAAATGCCTCTGAGCGCACATACATGCACCTGTGGAAATGTGCAGGAGGATATGCACTTGCAGGAATGTTTTCAAAGCAGCCCTTAGGTCGAAAAGGCTCCCCCACTTTTGTTTTACAAGTTCGTTTTAAGGGTTCAAAAAGTTTAAAAGCATTTGCCATGGAACTAAGCGTTATTCAGCAGGCCATGCATTTCTCTTAGAATCATTAGCAGCCAATTAGTCCTAATAGTTTATGTGGGAAGCAAATGAGTACAGCAGTTGTACTTACTTTCCATATAATAATAATGAGCAATGACAAAAAAAACCCCTCCTGTTCAAACTGCAACTGCCCATTTTCATTTAATTAGAGCACTATTACTGGAGGTTCATGTGGGTGCAATCATTATGGCTGCTGGGGTGGAAGGACAACTATAAAATCCATCCATCTGGTCCATCCCCATGAAAAAAAAGAAAAGGCACAACCTTCTGCAAATGCTTTTTAGCCATTATAAAATTTCAATAATGAGAAGTCCTAAATATCCCTTGGTAACCCCGCTGGCCATGCCAGACTAGTACTTACATCTTGCCGCTTAAATACATCCCTCATACCCCCCACTAACAAATAAATGACCTGAGGAAGGGGAAATAAACAATAGGGGGAGGGAACCATCCCCATTGTGGCCCACTGCTGAGTTCTCAGGCCAGCCCTGGTTGGAAACGTAGAACTGGATCTGGACTAAAAGTCAAGTCACAGTTAACTTGTCCCATTGATTCCAGTGGGATCGGAGTTCATTGAACTTAGTCTGGGCCCAACCCTTAATGTTGGAATACATGGACATTTAGTCTCATTTAGCAAGGGAGATCTTGTATCCTTAAGGGAGTATTGGACTCCAAGCCCCGGGGATAACTCCAGATTGGAGGGGGGCATTGGCAAGGTGCCCTCCTGTTCATAGAATAGTAGGGTTGGAAGGTGCCTACAAGGCCATCGTTATCTCCCTCCTATGTGAGTTGGCCCACCTAATGTTTATGGAGGTCTTACCTTGTAGTGCAGCAGACCCTTTTTTTCCTTTTGTAACTGTAAGGCTCAACAGAGCTCCTCCAGCAACAGCAGCCTCCTGGCATCCACCATTTTGTTTCCCCCATAACACCCCAGAATGTTTTCTGCCACACTGACAGACACCTCTCCTCCACGTCCCTGCCATGACTGCCATTTTGTTCCTCCCCTGCCCCAAACGCTGTGTCAGTCCTTGAGTCAGTCCTGACACAAAATTTGGGGTGAGCGGGCACAAAATGGCAGCAAAGCTGTGGTCACCTGAGCTCAATCCTCCCATGGGGGTGGGGAAGGCAGGCAAACGTTAACACAGTGGACCCTACTAGGGCCCTGGCAACTGCCCAAGGGAGTTGCATGGTTATGTTGGGCCTGGCATTCCCCTTCTCCAATAGGGAGGCAGTGTGTATATTTATGTATGTGTGTATGTGTGTGCGCGTGCGTGCGTGCGCATGTGTGTGTGTGGTGGGTGGGGTGTTCAAACAAGCACAGCAACAGGAGCACAGCCTGCAACTGTGTGTACAAATTCTTTGATTGGGGCCCTGTGCACAGCTGTACATACGATGTGGAGGGATTTTTCTGCCCTGTGGCAGCACAGCATTTTCATGCACAGATTGCAGCTTGCTGGATCAGTGCTATGATCAGTTACCCTTAATGGCCACTTCAAGCATGCAACTGCAAATCTTTGGATTTTAAAACATTCTCTGGAGGTCTGCTGGAAAAATATTTCCTTTAGTCTGAAGTTTAGACTAAAACCTTCCCAATTACGATAACCATTTTCACAGGCAAGTCTGAGAATCTTCTCTAATGGTACCCAGAGGGTGTTCCATGTAGAATTTGTTATCCAAGAGGATCTCGGAACACAGGAAGCTGCCTCATACTGCATCAGACCCCTGGTCCATCTAGCTCTATACTGTCGACACTGACTAGCAGCGCCTCTCCAGGGTTTCAGGCAGGACTCTTTTCCCAGCTGTACGTGGCGATGCCGAGGTTGAACCCGAGGCCTTCTGCATGCAAAGAAGGTGCTCCAGCACTGAGCTATGGCCCTTCCCAATTTGGGAATTGGCACGCAATAGTTAAGAATCTCAGCTTTTTATTTTTTTAAAAACAAACAAATGGTTAGTCTTCATGGCTCTGAACATAGGTTTGAGAATGTGGAAGTATAGCCCACAAAAAGCTCTCATGGCCAAGGGCTGTTTCTGTTCCCTGTATGACTCCTTGCTACTTCCTAAACATGCATCCTGTCCTATCACTTACCTATACTGCCCCACTCCCCTTAATAAAACAAACTACAAAGACTCACATACCAAGCTCAGACATAGCAGACAAACTAAAAATGTTTACAAAGCTCAGAACGTTTACAAAAACATGTTGGCTGGAGGATGATGGGAGTTGTAGTCCAACTCATCTAGTATGCGAAGTCTGGTTTAAAACAACAACATGACATCTTGTATTCTAGCCTCACAATTTGCTTAATTAATGTATTTTCTCTTACATACTATATTATTAACCCTTTCCAGGGGACGGGGATGTTATTTTTAAAAAAAATTAATGCGTTGTTTCCTGCTTTTCTTCATCAAGATAGAGCCAGAATGGATCACCAAAGATAAAACCAGACAAAAATGTCAAAATGAAACACTAGTTACAAGTAACATACAGAAGACACTGCATTCACTCTTGATCTACTACAGCCGCAGGCAACCTGGTGCCCTCCAGATGTTTTAGATTCCAACTCCCATCCGCCCCAGCCAGTATGGCCAATGGTCAGGGCTTAGGAGAGCTGTATTCCAAAATATCTGGAGGGCACCAGGTTGCCTGCCCCTGATCTACTTCTTCAAGAATTCCTAGGTGGTGGGTTGTGATCCAACAGCAGAAGACATACTAGTGGGTCCCCCAACTTCCAGCACTGGAGTTTGAGGACCAAGTAGCATGTAATACTGGGGTGGGAAATCTTTCAAGATCAGGAAGTGAAGTCAACGTCTGCAATTCCAGTGATGAGTTTTCCAGCTAGATGTGTCCATTCTAAGCCTCCATAGCGGTTTGCTGCCAAATTTTGGTGGCACACTGAAACTTCCCCCCATTTTCCCCAGTAAAAATATATATACATGTTACCCACCCCTTCTCTGCATCATACTGGAGCCAGTAGTACAGGAAAGATTTTACTATCTGCATCATAATTTAGCACTATACAATGCTCAACATTTAATATCTTGGTGACTCCTTCTATGTATCTACTAGCTCTCAACCTTACACCATATTTCAAGCTAAAGAAAGAGAGAGCGGGCATTCACCACATCCTCTGCCAAGCCCCTAACTCCCCGAGAAGCTGTTTCTTCACCATTAAGACCGTAGTGTGTTGAGGCTCAGATCCCACCTCTGCCTTGTAAACAGTCTTTTGGGGCAGGTGACTTGTTTTTAGCCATGCCTTTTATGGCAGCCATTTTGTGGTGGTGCCCAGGAGAGTTTTCCAAATTGCCAAATGTGCTCACAGTCCAGAAGGGTTGCCTACCCCCTGTCATAGAGCATATGTTGGCAACCTGTGGCTCACAGGCCGCGGGTGGCCCTTGGAGGCCTCCACCATCCTTAAATCCCCCCCCTTTTGCCACCATTGTGTTGGGATGGACGGCACCCGACAGCTGTTTGTCAGGCTGACGGGACCATGATTTAAGTGGGGAAGATTGTGCATACAGAGAGTCATCTCCACGCACCATCCATCCTGTGCAGCCTGCTTCGCCTGCCCAGCTGATTGGCATGGAGGGAAGGCACAATGTGCTCTCAGCACGTAGGGAGGGAAGCTTTAAATCTCTGCATCCTGATGCACTGAGATGGTGTGTCTGGGTGTGTATATATGTGGGAGTGGCTTGAGGGGAGGATCCCACCGACCACCAGCATACAGCCCCCAGCCCATGACCAGATGAGGGCCTCAGAGGCAAAAAGATTGCCCACCCCACCTTAGGACCTCACTCCCATCACTCATTCCCTGCACTGCCAGAAAGGGGAAAGCTGTGGCTCAATAGAAGAGTACATGCTTTGCATGCAAAAGGTCTTGGGTCTGATTCCTGCATCTACAAGTAGGTGAAGGAAGCGCCCTTGTCTGAAACCTGGGAGAGATGCTGCCAGACAGTGGGCTGGTTCACACAACGTGACAGCCCACCGTGGGTTATTTAACCCATGGTGAGGCTGTGGCATGTGTGGCTGCCATTTTGCATATGCAACCTCTGCTCAGGGGTTGTTGTTTTGTGCAAACCCAGAACTGACCATGTGTTTGGCGAAGATTCTTTAACCCTTGCATAACCCACGCTTACCGGGATCAAATGACATGACAACACCCGAGTGGAGGCTGGATATGCAGAGTGGCACCCACAGGCTGTAACATAAATAATCCATGATGACCATGCTGTGTCATGCAAACCAGGGGCAGACCAGGGACAGGAAGCTGCTCCCTTCCAGATGTTTTGGATGGAAATATCCATAATCCCCAGCAAGCATGGCTAATCATCAGGGATCATGGGAGCTGCGATCCCAAACGTCTGCAGGGCACCAGGCTGTCTATTCCTGGTGTAGACAGTACCGAGGTAGATGGACGAATGGTCTGACTCTCTACAAAGCACCGTCCGATGCTCCGAAGGGTGGAGCATGCCGGCTGCTGAATTCTGGCAGTTGCCTCCTGTTCTCCCATCAAAGATCGGCATTGCCTCTATCTGGGGCAGAAAGGCACATCCAGATCTTCACACTGAGCTCTGAGTATTCTGTACAGTTCAAGAAAACATGAAACTTCAGTAGAAACAACTCAACGAAGTCCTAAGAGGCCCAAAGAGCTCTGGCCTCTCCCAACAAAGAGCTGTTCTAGACCCTTCATTGGGATTAAAATCTCAGGACAGGCTGCTGTTACAGTCTCGCTTAAGGAAATCCTGATGCAGAACACCACAGAGGATGGCACGCCCTAAATCAACATTCTCTCTCCACTCTTGCAAGGTTAACCCCTGTCTCCAAAACCATCTTGTAATTGCCACATACCTGACGAGAAGAGTCAGATGATCCCAAACACAGTCAGCAACGTTATTGGGAGTACCTGGGGTGGGGTGGGGGTTCTTGGATCCTGGTTAGTGAAAGGCTTTGTGAATCTCTCTCTCGATGGGTCCCAACGAAGTTCCCAGGATTAGCCTTGGAGCCTATTCTTGCTGCGAAGCAGCAGCTGTGCCCAAAGGCCCCTGGAGACACAAGAGGGAAGATGCTGTCAGTACATCTGAGGCCGCTATGGTGTATACGCAGCTTATGATGCATGAAGAACTGGCATCCTTCCCTCCTCCTCGCCTTTTGGACATGTGGAACAACCCTGCATTGGCTGGCAGAAGAGAGTGGGATGGGTCAGCTGCCTAAAAAGATCTTTTTCCAGCTCTAATCATTATTAACGCGCAAGGCTGCTCAAGGAGGTAGAGACACCCCCACCCCAGAGAACCCCCTGGAGAATGATCAGCATTCTCAGCCACTTCAGCTGGGCTTTTTGCCATCGGCAAACACTAGCAGTGCTCTCCGAGTTATGCCTCTTACACCACACTCAGCTGGAACATGGTGCTCAGAATTTAGCACCAGCCAGGGAATATGTGGGAGGAATCTTGCACACAGACACACAGTTTTCCCACCTCATCCTCCTGTCACTGCAGTAATTCATCAATTTCATCCAATTCAGCATTTGTCGTTTTGTTATTCTGTAGTGGCAAGGCTGCTAGCTATGAGGAGGGTCACAATTCAGAAGCAAGTAGGGAGGGAGGGACAGAGGTGAGGCCTGTATACTGTCTGGTCACTACACCAGCCCCAGGGACCATCAAGTGTCACAACCAGAGATTTCCATCACTAGGCCGAAAAGCTGGAAGGCGTTTTGTTCTGCTTTCCGCCTATTCAAATTCGTCAGAGAAAAGGCCTGTCAGTTATGACCGATTATTATGACACAGCAGCCTGGGCACAGGACTACTGGTGTGAGATTCAGCTGGTTACTTTCCAATCTCAGTTTTGCAGCAAACACATCCCATTGCTTTTACAACCAAACCGGGGAGGGAAGGGTTAAGTATGTGATGAATCAGATCAGCTGACGTCATGACATTTCCCTCTACCTTTCCTCTGAGGCATCCACAGGGTTGTTTGCCCAATCAAAGATTCAAATGTTATTTCATGGTTTTCTCCTTGCAACAATAATATGTGGTGGAGCAAATAAGGGCATTTCAGCCTCACACCCTGGCTGAGTAACTTGGGGGTCATTCATGGGTTGCTGAACGTCTCTAGGGAACTGTGAACCGCCCATCAGTGACTGCTCTTTCCCTAGCTGCTCACATCATGGCAACATGATGTGAGCAGCTATGTTCAAGAGCCTTAATGTTAAAAAAAGAGAGTCAAAATGCTTCAGTCTCTCTTACTGCTATAAAACAAGTGCTTAAAATGCAGCACTGCAAGTCCCAAATTAAGGGCCAATCACACTTCAGCTGGTCCAAAACAGGGCAGTGAGATTGTTAACGGGGACTGGCCAACAAGATCACATTACTCCAGTATTTCTGCAGCTGCACTCTGGCGGCAATCCATTTCCGGGCCTGATTCAAAGTGCTGGTATTAACATTCAAAGCCCTGGCTTGAGGCCAAGTTATCTGAAGGATCGCCTCCTCCCATATGTACCTGCCCGGACCTTAAGATCAGCTTCAGGGGTCCTTCTCCGGGAGCCCCTGCCCAAGGAAGTGGGGCAGGCGGCTACCAGGAAGAGAGCCTTTTCTGCTGTGGCACCCTGGCTGTGGAATGAGCTCCCTAGAGAGGTTCACGTGGCACCTATCTTGTACTCCTTTCAGTGCCAGGTGAAGACCTTTTTCTTTTCCCAGCATGTCAGCACTCTGGTCTTTTAGCTCTGCAGTTTTAAATCTGTATTAAAATCTCTGCATTGCTGCTAGGTTTTATTCTGGTTGTACTTTTATACTGTAGTTTTAAGCTTTCATATTTTATATTGTTTTATGTTGTACTTTGTGGTTTTAATTTCTATGAGCCACCCAGGGAGCTTCAGCTATTGGGTAGTATAGAAATGAAGTAAATAAATACATACATTTACATTGGCAGAAATATTTGGTGCATTTACATCAGCATTCTCTGGAGGGAAAGACGAAGTGCAAACGGGAGTTGTGCATCTCCAGATATGAGGTAAGTATGCACCAGGTAGCCACACGGACTACAGCTCTCCAACACAAGTCTATTGTTGAGTGCTTAGAGTTACACATCTCCCCTTCACACTCTGTGTGTTCCTGAGAAGGAACACTGGCAATAACATGGCAAACGTGCTCACGCCATAGCATCATCGATGCAATGAATATGGATTTGAGCACACTCTGGGAGAGAGCGGAGGACAGGAAGGCCTGGCGTGCTATGGTCCATAGGGTCACGAAGAGTCAGCCACGACTTAACGACTGAACAACAACAACAACAACAACAAGCAGAATAGCATGGACACCCAAGCAGCCAACTGATCAGAACAGAAACTTATAGAATATTCCAACGCGCTAAATCCAAAGTAGGAGAGGCACAAGTGGGTAAAACCTGTGTGTTACAGTTTACCTGAAATAATTATGTTGCTTATTCTTCCCCCCTCTTAGAACAACCCTAGGAGGTAGTTTAGGAAGAGAGTTGATAACTGGGCCAAAGTCATCCAGAGAGCTTCATGGCTGAGCGGGGATTTGAACCTGAGTTGAACTCTAACCCAGCCTTCCCCAATCCGGTGTCCCCCAGATGTGTTGGGCTATGATTCCCATAACCATGCTGGCTGACAATTATGGTCGAACACATCTGGAGGGCACCAAGTTGGGGAAGGCTGCTATAACGACTATATTGTACTGGGAGTGCTACCTTTTGCATTTCACAGAGTTCTTCATCAGGCTGAGTGACTGGAGAATGAGGGAAAGGGTCACAGCTCAGTGTCAGAGCAACTGCTTTGCATACAGAAGGTCCCAGATTCAATCCCTGGTTGGGCTGGTGAAAAAAAAACCCGGTCTGAAATCTGGTACAACTGCTGCCAACCTGTGCAGACAACACCAAGCTAGATGGACCAATAGTCTGACGTGATATAATTTTATTTATTTAGTCATTCGTTCATTCATTCTATTTTTAATCCACCCAATAACCAGTGCTCTCTGGATGGATTACATACAGCTAAAAGACTAAAATGTCATACAAACAGTTAAAAATATAAAATACAATAAAAAAAGGTAAAGGTGTCCTCAACCAGTCGTGTCCGACTCTAGGGTGTGGCGCTCATCTCCATTTCTAAGCCGAAGAGCCAGCGCTGTCCGAAGACGCTTCCGTGGTCATGTGGCCGGCATGACTGAACACCGAGGTGCACGGAACGCTGTTACCTTTCCCGCCGAAGCGGTACCTATTTATCTACTTGCAATTTCTTACTTTTGAACTGCTAGGTTGGCAGAAGCTGGGACTGAAGACGGGAGCTCACTCCATCACGAAGCACTCGGGTCTTGAACTGCTGTCTTGCCGACCTTCCGGTCTGCAGTTCAGCGTCTTTTAATGAGTAAAATATATACAGCAGCGTCCTAGCTCAAAATACTGTTCTGGTTAGCTCTGTATCCTTACTTTTTCATGCAGTATTTAAACCTACCTATTCTGCTTCTCCCTTACTGTCTGCAACCAGGCATAATAAAATGAAGAGCAGGAACAGGTACCGGGCACATCTGAGAAAATGCCAGTTCTTCCCTTGGTAGAACATCCAGGCTTTTGCTCTAAAGCCTTGCAAGAGCAGTCACTGCACAGGCATATACAAGGAAGCTGTCTGCTGCTAGCCCCCTAGAAACTTCATGGACTGTTTGTTTTGTATGTTAATAGCCTCCTGTGCAGACATTGTGCCTTAAGAACGATAATGCCCTAGCACTACTTACACTGCATGATGCACCTGCAAAGCACTGAGCAAACATTAACTAATTAGATGGCGAGCTCCCCACAACAGGGACTTGCTACTTGCTCAGCACTGATCTACCTATGACTTCACAGCTAATCGTTGGCTATTGCAGAGATACAGCGTGTTTCTTTTGTTGCATCGCAGAGGCTAGCAAATCTTCTTGGCATCCACAGAAATACCTCCCAGAGTTGATCTGGGCACACAACATAGAATGTTTTCCTACTACCCTCCCTGAGTTGGCAGCATTTCCTGCTTCCCAGCTGGTGGTGCTACAGTCTGGTGCAGGGGGAGGCAACCTTGTTGGGCCCATGGGTACATCTCGCAACTGGAAAAACTGTCCTAGGCAGCACCGCAAAATGGCTGCCATGGGAGGCACGGCAAAGGGGAAATAGCCTGTTGAAGACTAAGCAGAAGGCAGAGGTGGGGTTCTGAGACTAAACAAATGCTTTCAACTAACAGTTTTCAATACCAATAGAAACCTATTTCACAGCAGCCTGAGCTGCTGGTAAGAAAATGCAATGATGATGATGAAGAAGTGGGAGGGGTAGGCTACCTTGGCAGGCACCAAGAAAGGTGTCTGGGGGGACACTGGTTTGCAGGCTCCATCATGCCTACCCCTGGTCTAATGCAGCCTTCCTCAACCAGGGTGTGTGATGGGAGTTGTAGTCCAACACATCTGGAGTGTGTCTGGCTGGGGAAGGCTGATCTTGGCCTAACCTTTCCCAAAACCTCTCAATTCAAAGAGATGCTGTTAGGTCAGCTGTCCATTGCTATATTATTATTATTATTATTAATTATATCCTACCCTTTCTCGCAAAGCGACCAGGGTGGCTCACAACCTATGTAGAACAGTATACCACATAAACAACATTAAAATTATGACTCTAACATCGCAAATCTATAATAAAATACAAGAAAACCATCAATGCAATGAATAAAACAAACAGAGCACTTGCTCTATACCCCTCGAAGCCTGCACAAATAAATACGACTTTAACTGATGCTTAAATGACAACAGCATAGGGGACAGGAGGATAAGCAAGAAATGGCTGCTATAACTCTGAGCCGCTATGCAAATATTTATTTATTACACTTCTAATCCGCCCAATAACTAATGTTCTTCTCAGGGCAGATTACAAACTGTTAAATATAAGCAAATATAAGCAGCTCATAAGAATCAAAGATGGGATTCCAGTACTGTTCCCTCCACTCCCATCATTCATTTGAAAGCCGAAATCCAACACAAAGCAAACTTTTACTGATCCAAAATGCCACCGCTGGGTAGTTATCTGTGGCAGCTGAAGGCAACATATCCCTCTGTATTATCTGATCCACACTGGCTACCTAATAATTTCTGGGTTCCCACCATTAAATCTCTTCAGGACTTCATCTCTTCATTAAATCTCTCCCCATAGGTTACCTCCTGTTCATTCTGGTCAATATCAGAGCTCTTGCTTTCTGTTCTCACCTCTAACTGGGGTGCAACAGGTGGGCAAGGGAAAGACAGCCTTTCTGTTGTGGTGCTGATGCTCTGGGACACCTTCCCCAGCCCAGGGAAGCCCACCAGTATTCCCTTTGGTACATGCATTCTGCTAGCTGGTTATAATATGGCTCTCTGCTTTGTTGTAAGCTGCTTGTTTTAACATTTCTTGCTGTGATCTACCTGGGCTCTTGAATGGAGGAGAAGTAGGATAACTTTGGACTTGTGTTGTCTAATTATTATTACTGCTATAATCCACATGGTCGACTGATGTCTTTTAAATTTACAAAACTAAAGTGTATACTCAGGAGCTCTTAACAATTTGTTGTTCAGTCATTAAGCCTTGTCCGACTCTTCGTGACCCTATGGACCATAGCACACCAGGCCTTCCTGTCCTCTGCTCTCTCCCAAAGCATGCTCAAGTTCATATTCATTGCATCGGTGATGCTATGTAGCCATCTCATCCTCTGCCGTCCCCTTCCCCGTTTGCCTTCAATCTTTCCCAGCATCAGTGACTTTTCCAGTGACTTTTCGCATTCGGTGGCCAAAATATTTACGCTTCAGCTTCAGTATCTGTCCCTCCAATGAGCACTCAGGGTTGATTTCCTTTAGGATTGACTGATTGGACCTTCTTGCAGTCCAGGGGACTCATAAGAGTCTTCTCCAGCACCGCAGTTCGAAAGCATCAATTCTTAAGCGCTCAGCCTTCCTTATAGTCCAGCTCTCACAGCCATACGTTACTACTGGGAAAACCATAGCTTTGATTATGTGGACCTTTGTTGGCAAGGTGATGTCTCTGCTTCTTACTATGCTGTCTAGGTTTGCCATAGCTTTCCTTCCAAAGAGCAAGCATCTTGTAATTTCATGGCTACAGTCACCATCTGCGGTGATCTTGGAGCCCAAGAAAATAAAATCTATCACTGCTTCCATTTCTTCCCCTTCTATATGCCAGGAAGTGATGGGGCCAGATGCCATGATCTTAGTTCTTTTAATGTTGAGTTTCAAACCAGCTTTTGCACTCTCCACTTTCACCCTCAACAAGAGGCTCTTTTCGCTTTCTACCATGAGGGTGGTATCATCTGCGTATCGGAGGTTGTTGATAATTGTCCCGGAAATCTTAATTCCGACCTGTGATTCATCCTACCCGGCATTTCTCATGATGTACTCTGCATATAAGTTAAATAAGCAGGGCGACAATATGCAGCCTTGTCATACTCCTTTCCCAATTTTGAACCAATCGGTTGTTCCATGTCTGGTTCTTACTGTTGCTTCTTGACCCTCGTACAGGTTTCTCAGGAGACAGGTAAGGTGATCTGGTACTCCCATCTCTTTTAAGGATTTGCCAGAGTTTGTTGTGATCCACACAATCAAAGCTTTAATGTAGTCAATGAAGCAGAAATAGATGTTTTTCTGGAATTTCTTGCTTTCTTCATGATCGAGAGAATGTTGGCGATTTGATCTCTAGTTCCTCTGCCTCTTCAGAACCCAGCTTGTACTTCCCGTAGTTCTCGGTTCGCATACTGCTGAAGCCTAGCTTGTAGGATTTTGAGCATCACCTTGCTGGCATGTGAAATGAGCGCAATTGTACGGCAGTCTGAACACTCTTTGGCATTGCCGTTCTTTGGAACTGGAATGTAAACTGACCTTTTCCAGTCTTGTGGCTACTGTTGAGTGTTCCAAATTTGCTGGCATATTGAGTGCAACACTTCAACAGCATCATCTTTTAGGATTTTAAACAGCTCAGCTGGAATACTGTCATTTCCGCTAGCTTTGTGGTTAGTAATGCTTCCTAAGGCCCACTTGATTTCACTCTCTAGGATGTCCGGCTCAAGTTCAGAGACCGAACTATCATGGCTATCAGGGACATTCAGATCTTTCCTGTATAGTTCTTCTGTGTGTTCTTTCCACCTCTTCTTAATCTCATCTACTTCTGTTAGGTCCCTGCCTTCTTTGTCCTTTATCATGCCCGTCTTTGCACAAAATGTTCCCTTGAGATCTCTGATTTTCTTGAAAAGATATCTAGTCTTTCCCATTCTATTGTTTTCCTCTATTTCTTTGCATTTTTCATTTAAGAAGGCCTTCTTGTCTCTCCTTGCTATTCTCTGGAACTCTGCATTCAGTTGGATATATCTTCCCCTTTCTCCTTTGCTTTTCGCTTCCCTTCTTTCCTCAGCTACTTGTAAAACCTCATCAGAGAGCCACTTTGCTTTCTTGCATTTCTTTTTCTTTGGGATAGATTGAGTTGCTGCCTCCTGAACAACGTTACGGACCTCCGTCCTTAGTTCCTCAAGGCACTCTGTCTATCAGATCTAATCCCTTTAATCTAATCCTCACCTCCACTGTATATTCATAAGGGAATATATGAGCATTACTAATCCATGGTAAATGGTCTGGATTATGTGCTCTTCCTTAAGAACACAAGAAGAGTCATAGAATCATAGAATAGTAGGGTTGGAAGGGGCCTATAAGACCACTGAGTCCAACCCTCTGCTCCATGCAGGGATCTAAATCAAAGCATCCCTGACAGACAGCTGTCCAGTATCGTCTTGAATGCCTCCAGCGTGGGAGAGCCCAGCACCTCCCTAGCTAATTGGTTCCATTGTCTTACTGCTCTACCAGTCAGGAGGTTTTTCCTGATGTTCAGCCGGAATCTGGTTTCCTGTAACTTGAGCCCATTATTCTGTGTCCTGCACTCTGGGATGATGGAGAAGAGATCCTGGCCTTCTTCTCTGTGACAACCTTTCAAGTACTTGAAGAGCACTATCCTATCTCCCGTCAGTCTTCTCTTCTCAAGGCTAAACATGCCCAGTTCTTTCAGTCTCTCCTCATAGGGCTTTGTTTCCAGTCCCCTGACCATCTTCATTGCCAGAGTCTTGCTGGATCAGCCAAGGTCCATCTAGTTCACCATTCCTTGCAAAAACCCCAGCAACCAGCAGGCCTTAAGTGTCCCACAAGAAATGGGTATCTTCTGTAGATACGATTTTATTGGTGAGAAGAGCGTACAGCCCCTGCTGGTGTCTCTGTCACTCAGGGTCCAATCCTATGCACGTTTAGACAGAAAAACGTCCTACAATTCCCAGCATGCCCTAGCCAGACATGCTGGGGAGTGAAGAGCTTTTTCTGTCTAAACATGCATAGGATTGCGTCCTAAGAGCCAATAACGGGGTTTGGTGCTGGATCGCCACGTGCTAGGACTGGGCTGCAGAATCTCAGGCCTGGGGGACAAATCTAGCTGGCCCAGAGTTCTCCAGATGGCCCCTTGCCCTGGCTCCACTCCCTTCTCCCACTACCGCTGATTGTTTGGTGGTTTTCCAGGTTTTCTCCTGTTTTTTCCTAATGAGTTGAAATGCCTCTCCTAAGACTCAGGCTGCCTTTACACTAAAGAAAACCCCTGCGGTCCTCCCGGTCTGGAGCCTTTCCGCGTTTATCGCGGGCTCCCAGACAACGACCACGTGATTGCTGAGAGGGAAAGCTTTTAATTTTCAAGGGTCCATAGGACTCAATGAAACAGCGCCATCTAGTGGCTAATCGCATAACATTTGGAGCTAAAAAGTTGGTTCATTAGTTCCAGATGTTTCTGAGATGAAATAGCCAGGAAATACCTCTGGATGTGCCCTGGAGGTAAACAACATCATGAAAAGGACCTGCAAACCTCCATGAGTGAGCAATCTCAATAGCAGGCTAAAAGTTCTGTGTGAAGGAGCCCTTAGTTTCTGGCAGTAAGAGCTTCAAGCTAAAATCCGCTGGCATTTTTGCCTCTGCCCTTTTTGCCTTTCGCTCCACCTACTACTGCACTGCAGTCCCTGAGAGCTTCTCCAAAATGGAATTTGGCCCTTGGGCTGAAAGAGGTTCAACACCCCTGTTCTAGGAGGCTCTCAGTTCTCCACAGAGTCTGCTAAATTTCAGGAGGACCCAGAGTCCTAAGGGGGGGGGGGGTCTGTTTCAAATACCCTCCACTCTCCTTAAAATGGTGTCCTTGTGGTGTTAACCTTCTTGCAATGTCCTTCATGCTGGGCTGGACAAGCAGACCAAATCATCTCTCAGTCTAGCCATTCACACACAGCTCCGCCTTCATAAACTTTTTTTTTTTTTTTAAAGGAAGACTAATTTTGAGTGCATAGGCTCCCATACAGCAACGCCTCGCTACAGAATCCACTCTGGAGTGTGGGCGGGTGTGAACTTGCACAATCCTGGTTATTCGCTACTCCACTAAGATGTTTCAGTGGCCAGGTTTGGATGATCATTCCCAGCTTCATAAACCATGGCTAGGAAGCCAAGAATTAATGCCAGGGCTGAGCACTCCCTCCTTTACCCCTCCCCTTGCAAGCCAGCTTTGGGATTTCATTCTTGACTTGTAATAAGCCAGCGTTCTTCGTTCCATCTGAACTAGTGAACTCTGGTTTAATCTCAGTGAACTTACCAATATAACATTTGTATCTATCTAATAAATTTATACCCAGCCTTTCAGGCCAAGACAGCTTACAAAAAATAAAAGAATAAACAGGAATTTAAATCCAATTCAAATATTTTTTTTAAAAAAATCAGATGAAAGCAGTAGCAGCAGCTAACATCCAACATAGATAACATACCAACAAAATGCTGAACAAAACAGAAAAGTGTTTGCAGCCCATTTAAAGAAAGGCCCATGGGTACTTTAGGGACAGAATTCCAGAAATGTGGCTGCAGATCAGATCCTGGGCCAATATATCTCGTTCCTTATTTCTTGGTTTCATTTTTGCGCTGGAAGGTCTGAGCACTTATTTTGCACTTCAACTATTTTTATAGCCAAACAAAAAAGAACAGACTACAAACCTGATGAGTTATTAGAACAAAGAGGATCAGAGAAAAAATGAGAAGAATGTGGCAGAAGGCACTAATCCAGACACACACTTTGCAATAGGGTATGCAGGAGAAGGGAGTTGCTAGGGGCTTTGCAGAAAAACAGGGCAAGATATGAAATCTCTAATAAAAAGTGCAGGAACAGCAATACAGATACCAACATGTTGCTCCTTGAGCCACTGCTGGTCTCCAGCGACCCGGCTTCCTAGCGGCTGACGCAGGACCCATTGTCTGCCTTTTTGCGTGGGTGGCTCAATATGTGGGCTGACTAACAAGCACCGGGGAGAATATCACATCACTCCTAGCTTCACTCTAAACGTACAGAGGCAGCGAGGCTTCAAAACAGCCAGACCACGAAAACATTTCTGTCCAGAGAGGATATAGGAAAGAGAAGCAAATCCTGAGATCCCACACCTACACTGAAGAGGTGTGAAATGCATGGGAAATGATGAGCAATAATACCGTTACTGCTACGGCACCTTCAACATGCCATGAGCTTTACAATACCAAAATGCAACAGATGCCTAAGAGCTTATCATTAAAAACAAAACACCAACAAATGAGAGGGGAAAGATGACAAGTATAGATGCGATTCAATTCAAGTATATACACGAACTCAGGAGTCTGCTTTCTCTCGTGGGAGTGTAATTTCCCACTGCCCCATACAAACACACACACACTCACACACAGCCTGATGTTTATTCCAGTGCCAGGCAGAGCACACATAAAGCCTAGAAAAAATACAATCTATCAAGTTAAGCATTCCAGCAACTCATTCCAGTGGGGAAGCGAATGTGTCACTGCTGAGAGAATAGTTGAGGGCAGGAATCCTCAAATCTGGGGGACTGGTGGGCACATTTGGATTTTTGAGAGTGCCGTTGGTGCTCTCACAATATATTCTGGGTTTGCGTGGGTTTGCCCATTCATAGAATGGCTGCCATGGTGGGCATGGCTGGTCACAACATTCATTTCCTAGAAGGAAACATGGTGAGATTAAAGGAAAACTAATTTGCCCAAGAACCTAAGTAAAAGGCAGAGGTGAGGACTGACAACCAAAACACAATACCACTCTTCTGAACCCAATAAAGATGGCATTGGAGAGTCCTTTGCTTTGCAGCATGCTTTGCAGCATGCCAGCCTCCCAGGTAACTTTTAAAAAAATGTAACAGTATCTTAAGAAATAAAATAATAATAATCAGGAGGTGCAGGGAGCCTGGCGCGCACCAGGATAGGGGTCCATGAGCACCATGTTGGAGACCCCACGTTTAGGGAATGGTGATGAAGGATTGCAGAGCCAGCCCTGATGGTTTCTTGTGCTTTAGGAAATCATCTAGCTTCTCATCATCCAGGTAGTAGGGTATTTTCACCAGAGATTATCAGAACGGCATTGAATGCTCTGGGTTTGTAATTGATCAGAATGTGCATTCAGTTTAAAGATCCCTGTTTTTCACAGTCTGTATCATTTTAACAATATTCACAAGTGCCACACTAGAGACAAAGGACAATTCCAGACAGGGCTTTTCAGGTGGCAGGTGTACCAACTCAGTGTACCTGACATTCACCAGCCACCCAAGGACTGAGCCAATCCCTTTGCAAACAGTTGCTAGTTCAAGAGGTGAACCAAAGTCTAGCAGGATCAGGGCAGATGGCGGAGTCCAAATCAGTGACTATAGCAGAAAACCTTCTCACAGGTTGATGGTACCTCCTCTTTACGATATTTCTTCTGCCTGTTAGTGAAAGTGGCTGGATAAAGCAGACCGAGTCATAAGCAGCTAGACGTATAAAACAGCAGAGCAAATCAGGCCAGGCTTTTAACAGAATGAACCCAGGAGTACTGCAGAACACAGTGCACATGCTAGCCTTCTTATACACATGAAACCCAGGCTGAAAAGTCTACTTATTTGGCTCTGCCTGGCTTGTGACCCATTTCCACCAGAGGCATCCAGAGGTGTAAATTAGCTCTGCACTCAGAGTGACCCTTGCTACTGCACCTACTAACTGATTTTAAAACTCCAAGATCAAAATAACCCTGAGCTTGCACCTTCATTTGGTGTGATCAACAAAGATGATCATGGGACTGGGAACAAAGCCTTATGAAGAGAGACTGAAAGAACTGGGCATGTTTAACCTTGAGAAGACTGAGGGGAGATAGGATAGCACTCTTCAAGTACTTGAAAGGTTGTCACAGAGAGGAAAGCCAGGATCTCCTCTTGATCATCCCAGAGTGCAGGACACAGAATAATGGGCTCAAGCTACAGGAAACCAGATTCCGGCTGAACATCAGGAGAAACTTCCTGACTGTTAGAGAAATATGACAATGGAACCAATTACCTAGGGAGGTGGTGGGCTCTCCCATGCTGGAGGCATTCAAGATGAAGCTGGACAGCCACTTGTCAGGGATGCTCTGACTTGGATTCCTGCATTGAGCAGGGGGTTGGACTCAATGGTCTTATAGCTCCCTTCCAACCCTACTATTCTATGATTCTATGACCACCTGCCATCACTATTCCAATACTGCCCATTTCAAGTTTACTGCTAGAGCACTAGATCAGCTAGAGAGGAAGATGCTGTCTGGGCACAGCCTAAAAGATTCTCACACCACTTATGAAAATTCCCCCAGTTAACCTCATATTCTACCATTCAAAAGCAATTATTTTGCTCTCAAAAGAAAACATGCATGATTTGTGTTGCATTACTGTTTATGCTTATGCTGTTTTTCAGCCAAGAGGCCCCCCAAAGGGGCAGAGAAAGAATAAAAACAACAAAGCAATCAAAACAGTGGGAAAAATAATGAGCTCCCCATTTTCAATGGGGTATACATCTAGGATTGCAGCCTTAATCCTCATTTCTAAAAAAGCCTGACAGAAGAGGATAGCTTTCACCATCTGTTGGAGGAGAGGGATGGAATAAGACATGCCTTCTAGGGAAGAGAGTTCCATGATCTAGGCATCAGCACTGCCAAGGTGGCCCTGTCCCCGAAACCCGCCAACTGCTTCTGATCATCCAGGGCCAATTCCAGCTTAACATTTTGCCCCACAAAAGGACATCTATGGGAAGATGATATGCCAGAATGGGAAAAAAAACCCTGTTGATTTTTGTAGTAAATATTCACAGATTGGATGTTCTGCTCAGGCTTTTTTGTGCAAAATCCAGCAGAAATCTGTGTTGCAATAATATTTTTCACATGCATTCCTCCACAGGCATTCTTGTCCCCCCCACCCCTCCCCAATATCAGACTCTTACTGTTCTGCTTTGCAGCTTTGTTGTGTCTCCTCCAAGGGGAATACATAGTGCTCAGGTTTATTAGGCATCAACAATTTCCCAGCAGCATCAGCAAGAGCTGAGAGCAAGAGTCAGGCTTGAGGTTTTTACTCTGAGAATAGCCTCAGCAATGCTTATTAATGTATGATGTTCAGCAAATGGAGCCTTAGCCAAACAGCTCCTTTCAAGGCAGGAATCCTGCTGAAGACCATCTCTTGACCTTTCCAGATGAGGGTTTTCTAGCACTGTGAAAATACTGTGTTGATACAGCAACTGTGCAGAATCCAGACATCCTCCAAAATCAGCACATCTGCTGTAGGAGGAGCTACATGTCTAGCCCCAGCTGGTGCTTCGGGTGCAGGGAGGTTAGATTTTCCCAGCCATTTGTGGGTAAATGCTAATTTCTCCCTGGCTAGTTCTTCTGTTGTAATTGTGAGGGCTGTCTGGAGTACTGTATGGTCATCCTCTTCTCCCATTCTCCTTTCCTTGTAGATCAGCCTTCCCCTGCCTGGTGCTCTCCAGATGGTTTGGACTACAGCTCCCAGCATCCCTGACCATTGGGGCTGATAGGCATTTTAGTCCAAAAATCTGGAGGGCATCATGTTGGGGAAGGCTGCTATAGATATTTTGAACAACTGGGATCAGTAATGAGCTGGATGAAGGCCGCTACATTAAAGCTTAATCTAGTTCTTTATTATTTATTTTATTGTTTACAGCATTCTTAGGCCACCCTCAGGACAGCTTATAAAATGAGTTAAACATTCAAAAATGCAAACAATAATATGATGCAGCATAAAACCCAAGGGGCAGAGAATAAAAAAGTGGACCAAAACAGACTTTACCAGATAAAAGAGAATGAAAAGGCCTGAGAAAACAAAAAGGTCTTCATCCGGCAGCAAAATGACAACAAAGTACGTGCCAGGTAAGCCTCTCTGGGGAAGGCATTCCATAACCAGGCTGCCACCACTGAAAAGGCCCTTTCACCGCAGCCACCTGCTGCGCCTCACCCAGCAGGAGCACCTGGAGAAGGGCTTCAGAAGATGATCCCTGCCCATTTTTGGCTCTTGGCCTCCCCACTTTTGGCTTTGTCCTGACCCTTTCTGGTATGCGGTCCCCAACAACTTTCCCCCAAGGCCTTGGACTTAAAAAAAGTTCCCCACCCCTGCTTTAGGGGGTAGTACACCCCCTTCCAAAACAAGCTCAGGTCCTCTTGGTTGATGAGGAAGTGAACTACAAAGGGATTTCACCTGTTCTGAATGGGGGCACATACATCATAAAAGCAGGGAAGGGGAACTTATGGCCCTCCTGATGATGTTGGACTGCAACTCCCATCAGCCCCAGCCAGCATAGCCAAGAGTGCTGGATGATGGGAGTTGCAGTCCAGCTACATCTAGAGGCCCACGCATTCCCCATTCCTGCCACAAAGGATCAGGTGTGCAGCATGGCGGTGCTGTTCAGCCTGACTTTATTATGGATGCTCAGATTTCATCAGTGGCTTTCAGCACCTTGAACCACTTAGGTAGCCTGATTTTAAGATTTTTTTCCAGGGATTCTGCTCAGAGGGACCCCATCTAAGATGAGTGGCAACAAGGGGGGGGGGGTTCCTCCATCACAGCTCTTTGAAGGTGGAATGCCATCCCCCTGTACATTTGCTTAGTTCCTTCTTTGTTGTTCTACAGTGCTGCTGGAAAACACAGCTATATATTCAAGCTCTTAATGGAGCCTATGAGCTTTTGAGTGGGTCTGACATATTTTAAACTTTGAGGCAGCCTGCTGGTGTTGTTTTGTACTTACGGTGTTTTGCTGCCGCTGCTGCTTTTATTGTTTTCGCTGCTCTTCTGTTTGACTTGTGGGTTTAATTTGACTGCTTTTATTTCTCGCATGGTTTTTAAAATTTTACAGTAAGCCACCTTGGGAACTAGCATTGAGAGGGATATACATATTTTAAATAAATAATAAAGTTGCAAGAGGGAATGAGCACTTATTGGCTTGCGCCACATGCCACTAATCCCTCCCCTGACTGAATCATTTGGAAGCCTTTAAATTCTAAAAAAAACCGAACTATAAAAACTTTTTGTGTACTCTGCCCAGTAGAAGGTCTAGAAGCCTTGCTGTAGCACCCCCTTTCAGCTGCTACTTCAAAAATATTTTTTTAAAAAAATCCCAGTGAACAATCCTGCCCGATCGCTGGTGCATCATTCTATTGTTTTGTGAGGTTTCATCAAATCCAAGTTTTGTTTTTTTAAAAAATGCGTACAATCCAGCCAAAGTCAAGCACTAAAGTCCTGTTCATTTCAATGGCAGAACGTAACATATGCTTTGGCTGCGTAGTGCGCTTTTCCCCTAGGCTATGTGCGTACTCTAGCCCTGTTCACATGATACATCTTTTATAGTGAAACCTGGTGGGGCAGCCAGTCCCGCTCCTGAGCTATGTCACCCTACCATGTAAATCTGGTCTGCCTCCAGGGTTCCCCAGTTGGCCCTGCCCCCGTCCCCTGGTCCCACCCCCTTTCGCCCAAATGTGGCTGTGGTAACAACAACCTCAGCCAAACCAAGAGATGGAGTCTCTGCGCTAGTCTGGGCTGCTTTAGCCAACTCGTAAGAGTGGAGCTTGCAATATAACATGTGGCTCAATTCCAGGGAAGCTGGCACTGTCCCAAAGCACTCCAACATCTTTCACCTAATGAAATTGCAGAGGGTAGTAGTAATGAACCAGCACCTAAGTCTTCAAAGTCTCTAGAGCCCATTTCACTGTTACTTCCCCATGTGAAGGTTACTCAAATGCTTTCCCCTGTAGCAGCGCTCCGAGCAGTGGTGTTTATTTATTTATTTATTGCATTTATACCCCGCCTTTTTTCCTCTTGCAAGGAACCCAAGGCGGCTTACATTATCCTCCTCCTCTCCATTTTATCCTCACAACAACAACCCTGTGAGGTGGGTTGGGCTGAGAGTGTGTGACTGGCCCAAAGTCACCCAGTGAGCTTCCATGGCTGAGTGGGGACTAGAACCCGGATCTCCCAGCTCCTAGTCCAACACTCTTGCCGCTACACCACACTACATGTGTTAACATGTAGATGCCAGTGGTGTTCATGTAGATCAGGGGAGGGGAACTTCAGGTGCGTGGCCCAAATCCAGCCTTCCTGGGTTTCCCACAGGGCCCCACCCCTTTCTACCCAACCACCAATCATTGGGCGGTTTCCCGGCTTTTGTGTGGCCCCCCCCTTCTAAAAGGTTGAAATGCCTCTCCTAAGGTTTGGTAACTGGCAGTCAGAGCCTTAAGCTAAAATATGCTCACATTTTTTTGGTATTCTGATCCCACTCCTTTGCATTCAGCCCCACCCGCCACCAGAATGTGGAACCCGAGAGCTTCTCTGAAACTGCATTCAGCCCTTGAGATGAAAGAGGTTCCCCACCCCTTGTTGTTGTTCAGTTGTTGTTGGCTAGATAGCATCACCGATGAAATGAATATGAACTTGAGCACACTCCGGGAGACAGCGGAGGACAGGAAGGCCTGGTGTGCTACGGTCCATGGGGTCACGAAGAGTTGGACAAGACTTAATGACTGAACAACAACAAATAGAGCTTCTCCATCTTTGGCTGCAAAGGACATAATCAATCTGATCTCGATATTGACCATCTGGTGATGTCCATGCGTAGTCGCCTCTTGTGCTGTTGGAAAAGAGTGTTTACTATGATCAGCGTGTTCTCTTGGCAAAACTCTATTAGCCTTTGTCCTGTTTCATTTTGTACACCAAGGCCATGCTTGCTTGTTATCCCAGTCATTTCTTGACTTCCTACTTTAGCATTCCAATCCCCTAGGATGAAAAGGACATTTTTTGGTGTTAGTTCTAGAAGGTGTTGTAGGTCTTCATAGAACCAATCAACCTCAGCTTCTTCGGCCTCAGTGGTTGGGGCATAGACTTCAATTACTGTGATGTTGAATGGTTTGCCTTGGATTCGTACTGAGATCATTCTATCATTTTTGAGATTGTACCCCAGTATTGCTTTTCCCACCCTTTTATTGACTACGAGTGCTACTCCATTTCTTCTAAGGGATTCTTGCCCACAGTAGTAGATATGATGGCCACCTGAATTAAATTCGCCCATGCTTGTCCATTTTAGTTCGCTGATTCCCAAGATGTCGATATTCAATCTTGCCATCTCATGTTTGACCACCTCCAGCTTACCTTGATTCATTGATCTGACATTCCAGGTTCCTAAACAATATTGTTCTTTACAGCAGCGGATTTTCTTTTCACCACCAGACACATCCACAGCTGAGTGTCCTTTTGGCTTTGGCCCAGCCGCTTCACTCTTTCTGGCACTACTTGGAAATACCCTCTGCTCTTCCCCAGTAGTATATTGGACACCTTCCGACCTGAGGGGCTCATCTTCCGGCGTCATATCTTTCAGCCTTTTGATACGTTCCATGGGGTTTTCTTGGCAGGAATACTGGAGTGGGTTGCCATTTCCTTCTCCACTGGACCACATTTTGTCAGAACTCTCTGCCATGACCTGTCCATCTTGGGTGGCCCTGCACGGCATAGCTTATGGTTTCACTGAGTTACGCACGCCCCTTTGCCACAACAAGGCAGTGATCCATGAAGGGGTACCACCCCTTATGTAGATGCAAAGGTAAAGGGGTATAGAGATGCTGCAAGCAATTGCGGTGCTCTAAGATTCTGGGATGGTCCAAGATATTTTCCTGCTCGAGTCAAAGGACAAGATGATTCTGCCTCCCCCACCACAATTCTACATACAGAAACTAACCGGACTGGCAGCTAAATCTTACTTCAACAGTGGTGATGGGGGTACCATTTCAGGCTGTCGGTTCAGATTGTGCTCTGTGATGTAGCCTGAGCTCTGCTATGGTCTGGTCTTTAGCAGCAGTCAGGTTAGGCCAGGTTCCTCAGGAAAGCAAGATGGGAAGAGATCAGCACCACAGAAACCTCTGAGTGGTGCTGGGGCTAGATGTGAGACAGGGTTGTGTGTAGGTTGCACCAACAAAGACTAGAGCAACAATGAGGCTTAAATAAGAGTGTAGCTGGATTTAGGCTGATTGGGTCCACCTCCATACTGACTGAAGCTTGGCCTCTTAATGGGGCTTGGCCTGTTTTAGCAATCTCAGGCCACGATGATGTGGGAGTAGCCATGGCATGCAGATGTCCTCATGGTCCAGGTCCCTGGAGCCTGAGGATGGAAATGCATCCTCCTCTGGACACAGGGAAGCTGAGGACGAGGGTTCAGAGTCCTGGTCCATGAAAATGGGACAGTGTCCTCCACCACACCCAAGGTAGCAACTTAGCTTAGTGGGTGGTAGGCTGGCATCAAGGCCAGCAACAAGCAAGTTTTGCCACTGCTGGGGTGCTGGCTCAATAGAATGATAAGAGCTGGGGGGCCTCAGGAGGATCACCCAGGAGGCTGCTGCCACTCCCAGCATCTGCTGCTTGAGGCGGCTACCTCATGCTGCCAAATTGGAGCACCAGCCCTGTAAACCATTACCCCCCTTTCCTTCCTTTTAATGTGGCTCTTCAAAAAAGCCTAATTGCTAATAAGGGTATATGATTAAGTGTGACAGGATACCTGTGACAATGGTTTGCACCAGAGGCTCTTTGCTATCGGCAGGAAATAACCTGCCCACTAATTTCACAGGGGTATCTAAGCTGCAACAGCTTGTGGCTGGTTGCGACTGGCTATGTGGGCAGCCAGCCAATGACTAAGAAATTGGCCCATCTTCCTCAGCCAATCTGCCATCAACCACTGCAAACCTGTAGGGACTCTGCAGGATTTGGACAACGGGTTGGGTTGACAGTTTTTATTTATTTATTTATTTATTATTATTTTATCATTGCATTTATATCCCGCCTTTATTCCTCTTGCAAGGAACCCAAGGCAGCTTACATTATCCTCCTCCTCTCCATTTTATCCTCACAACAACAACCCTGTGAGGTAGGTTGGGCTGAGAGTGTGTGACTGGCCCAAAGTCACCCAGTGAGCTTCCATGGCCGAGTGGGGACTAGAACCCGGATCTCCCAGCTCCCAGTCCAACACTCTTGCCACTACACCACACTGGCTCTCCTCCTTTTTACTGTATTGACATTAACACGCACGTCACTGACAAATCCCACCCCACTTCTTTTAGGGCTACCATTTTGTAGCTCATGCCCAAGGAGCCAACATTGCTCAGCGGCCATCACAAACATAAATGCAAGATGCAGGAAAGAGACACTTCCCAGCATGTGACCAATCAATCCCTTAATGGAAATGACTCAGTTGCTTCAGCAGTACTTGGAAGTGATGGAACATCAGCTGCTGCAGAGGACTCCAAATTTCCACAGCTCCTGCCAACCTAAGAGTAGCATGAAGGTTGGGAGGTAGGCTGGGAAGAGGCGGGCTCCCCAAAGCCTGTACAAAGCGGAGAACAGTGATGGAGGATGGGGAACAGGAATCTGTTGGCATGTTAATGCTGAGAACCCTCATCTTCTGCCCAGTCTACATAGGTGGAAATAAACCTTCTATCACAGAAATGCCAGCAGTCTCCAGTGACCTCCTTCTAAGGAAACCGAACCTTGGGTAAGCGCTAGAGCCCCTGAAACTTCTCACCATTTGCAAGTGGGGTGCACACATGTAACGCTATGCTTGGGAGGTCGAGCCAGCCCTGGTTGAAAGAGGGTATTCAGTCCCCTAAATAGGAGTCTCCTGGACATGCCCAATCCAGGCAGAAGAATCTCTTGCTATCAGAGATATTGATCTACTTCAGCTGTCCCCAACCTGGTGCCCTCCAGATGTGTTGGGCAACAACTGGCTGGGGGATTCTGGTAGTTGCTGTCCAACATATCTGGAGGGCACCAGGTTGGGGAAGGCTGAACTAGCTGCTCACACCTTATCAAGGAAAATCACATGAGGGGTGTGCCAACCCTGAGCTGATCTCCTTCGTCCAAACAGCAGGCGGAGCGATTAGTGAAGCTAGCCCAGTTAACGGAACATTATTCCAAAGGTGGCCATGCCCTGGGATTGTTGCACAAAACTTTTTGGGCCATTTTTGGGGGGAACTGTTTCCTACACAGTTGCTAGATCATGCAGAAAGCATGACGGCTGCAGCCATTGATTCTCTCACAGCTATGGGCTGTCTAATGCTACAGAGAGAAAAGGTAGAGTTTCAACGCCTACTCGTGCAGGCGCTTAATATGAAAACAAAGCATCCAGCTGCCAAAAGGTCATTAAAGCAACTTTCCCCTCAGCCAGGGCAGCTGCATCCTGTTCTCTAGCAGCCCCGCTTTTCCCCTGCAGAGACTCTGTAATGCTTCCAGGTACCCTTGGCTTATCGTGTCCAGAGAGCTAGCTGCATTCTGAGCGGGCATCTGGTGACTTTCCTCTTTGAGAGATTGACAAGAGGCAACCCAGCTGGGTTTCTGTCCCCGTTTGTATGTTTGGTTCCATCTCACGTGGCCGCTGGGGGAAAAGCAAAAAAGGGAGGAGAAAATAAAGCAAACCTCGGTTCTCAGGCAAACCCACCAAGAGCTGCAGACGTGCAACTCCAGATTGCACTCTCTGTTCCAGCCTTTGCCAGGCACCTTAACAAGAGCAAGCACAGAGGATACAGGCAGTCCTTATCACTCCATTAAATGCCTGACAGCATGAGATTGTCCTGCTCCTGCGACAGCTGTGTAAATCCATAAATTCCGGGCCGCTTTTCCTGCCAAGCGGCACAGCAAGGTTTACATACTTCCTCTAAGTGGTAAGTAAACTCCCTTTCCTGGGGACAGGCAGTGCATTACGAGTTCAGATATTGACAGAAGTAGTTAGCCCACTGAGCTATGAATGCACAGCTTCTCTCAGTCAAAGTGGCACAACAGTAACACATCTATATCCAGTGTGAATGCTTCACTTACCCTTTAGCCTCTTCGAGATCCCTGACGATTACTCAACTTTTCTGTAGACAGCAGGTGATCCATTGCTTGGGGGCAGCAAGGATGCACGTTGCAATCTGGATTTCTGCCTCAATCAAGCATGCCTGAGTTGCGGACTCAGGGATAGCTGTGCCAATTATTTTCACAGCACAATAATCTGAGAAATTCCCATAAAATGAGCTTTGTGATGGATTTGGGGGTGCCCGGGGGACTTTGCCCTTCCTGCAGACTCATTTACAAAATGCAGACATTGCATCTTCCCATTGCTCAAACAATGCTTGTTGCTGGCTAATTTATGGCAACATTCTAAAGCAGGGTAGGGAACCTTTTTTTCCCTGTGGAGGGCCACATTCCTTTGGTGGGGGGAATAATCTGTTGGTGGCTGCATGCAAAATGTTGGGGTCCCAGAAGCTTCCTGGGAATGCAACTCTGATTGCAAAGAAGGTGCACGGGGATTTTCAAGCAAAATTGCCGGGGTGGTGGTGGTGGTTTTCCACCGCAACAACCATTTCAGCAGCAATTTTAGTGGTGAGGGGTGCACCCCTTGGTGGGTTCGGGGAGGGCAATGCAGCCCCCCCAACCCCCAGAAATTGCCCACCCCTGGCCTAGATTAATCTTTGGTTCCTGGCATCTATCTGTTCACATAATCAAGAGGGGCCTAGGATAACTGTCAGCTCTTAACATGGTTTTAAAAAAGCCAGTTATTATAGTTTGAGGTTATCAGCCTGCCAAGACAGGCTTTCCTTCTGCTTTCTACAGCTAGATCAAAGTAGAATTTACAGATAAGGATAGGCATTTTTTTGTGAAACTGTGTGTGTGTGTCTGTGTGTATGTAACACAACCACAACTCCATATTTAAACACACCATGGTCCATCAATCCAGGGCCAAACAATATGGAAGAGGCTTATTTCTCAGCAGCTGACAACAGGCACAAACACCAACCAACCATGTCCAAACTTGGCTTCCTTCTCCCCTTGCTCAGGAGAGTAACACAGGTTATAGTAACACAGTATTCACAGACGTTGAGAAGAAAGCAAATATGGATCCATCACTACGTTTTTAGTCTACCCACAGACTGTTGATCTAATTCAGCATACCCCAAGTGAAAGCACAAGGGAAGAAATATTTATCTGTAGCAAAGCAGCAAATCTGCTTTGCAAATCTACACAGCAAAGCAAGAATGGTCAAGTTGAAGTCCCAGCTCTGCCACAGGTGAGGGATTGGGTGGGGGAATTATACAGGGGGGACTCCAAAATATTTATTTATTTCATGCATTTCTTAGCTGCCTTTCAAGATTGCAGGCTTCCCAAGGCAGCTTGCAATATAAAAGATACCCTGTTATATTTTGGAAAACCCTCACTCGTGCAGTTCGGGAGGAAGAAAATGTGGATCTTTCAAACTCCTCCTGAAAACACACTTGCTCACCCAGGCTTTCCCTGGGCTGTAATTAAATTAATCATGCTGCTCCATCTTACTGCTCCTTGTATTGATTTTATTGCAGTTGGTATTGTTTCTAATGTTGTGTTTTTAATATTGTATTTTAAATGTGATTTTAATATTTTTATCTGAACCGATTAGGGATTTTATTATATTTAGCAGTATATAACTATCAAAAATAAAATAAATATAACAAGTTCATAAAAGCATAAATTAATTTTAAACAAATGTAAGAACGTACCAGTAACAAAAGTAGCATATATAATAAAAAAATACTTCCATATATTAGTATATATGGCTTAACTGATGGCACTCCAGTCTGCTTAGTCATAGGAAGACAAGAAGCTAAGTCAGCCTACTGATCCATTCAGTCCAGGAGTATCCACTCTCGACTGGCAGTGGCTATCCAGGTCTTTCCCTTCACCTGCTACCTGATTCTTTTACCTGGTGATATCAGGCTTTGGATCTGTAACCTTCTGCATTCAAAGCCAGTTCCTGCCAGTGAGCTATGGCCCCTCCCTGTCAAACAACCTGCTACCATGCAAAGGAAGGTAGCTCCCATAACCCTGCATAACCTGGAAGTTCTCCTCCAAGAAACAAGGCTCTTCAGATCCTAGATGGGCATTAAGCACAGATCAGTCTGTTTCATGCCCAAGGGACTGACCTTGTGCAGACAACAGAATGCACACACAATTTATAGTGTGTTTCATGGTTGTTGTTTTTTTTCAAAACTAGTGGTAAAGCTGGAATAACTAAGCTCTAGTGGTGTACCAGTTAAGCTTGGGTAAAGAAACAGATGGACACACAACATCGAATGATGTCACAGCACTAGCACTGTTGCTGTTGTGCTACTGTAAACCAATGCTAAATCAATGTCAATAGTGCAAGTGCCATGACACTGTTGGATCCTTCTCACAGACAGGCAGGACCTCATGATGCACTGATGGTCTTGCAACATGAAGGGATCAAAATCTGAGCTTGGGCTTGTCAGTTCAATTTGGGAATAAAAAAGCAAGGGGTGGGGAGGTGGGTAAGTCGAGTAGTTTCCGTGGAGTGGAAAGGTGCCTTGTTTTTAGCATGCCTCCTGACCTGACTGGCCCGGGAAGAACTTCAACAGGTTCCCATGTTGATCAGAAGGATAAGCCACCTCCAATGAAGGGCCTAGAGACCTAAATCAAGGAGGCGGGCGGTTCCAAATGTCCACCTCTTACGGATATGAAAAAGCAGAAGAGGCCAGCAAATCTGTGGTAAACAACTGAACACCATCAACCTCCAAAGCAAGAATTTGCCACCTTCTTGCCCACACAAGCATGTTCTTTTACATTGCAGCAGGAGAGGGGGTGGGGGGAGTGGTATGTAAAACACAGGCAAGGAGTCTGGAACCAGGCTCCCAAAAGCAGATGCTTTCACGTGGATTCCTGCATTGAGCAGGGGGTTGGACTCGATGGTCTTATAGGCCCCTTCCAACCCTACTATTCTATGATTCTGTGGTCTGCTAACTGCCCTTTGTATCTGCAGGTTGCATAGCCAAAGTTTCTCAACTCACCAATTGCCACTGTAACTGCTTGGGGGATCCGTGTACCCATTAGTTACGTGGTGATTATTTAGCAGAAAGTTGTGGAATACTATGAATATGGGGAGGGGGGACCTACCAAAGCTATTTAAAATAGGTATTTTTAAAAGTAAGACAGGAGCTAACCTGCTGTCATAATCCCAAGGAACGTGTTAGTAAAGAAGGCAAAGAAACAAGCACATACAACACACTCTTTGTGCAAGGTCTTCCAACATCCACTCCCCTGCCCCCAATCTGTCCACCATCAGACCAGAAAAATAGTGTATATTGCCCATCACTGAGGCTAGGTTGCCATGGTATCATGCAATGGAAGAAGTGACAAGAGAGCTGCACATCCTGAAAATCCGTGTTGTAGGGTAGGAAGGGTTATACTGGCACACTGTTGCCATGGTATCATGGCAACAGTGCTCCAATATAATCCTTCCCACCCTGCAAGACAGGGATTCTCAGGCATCTGCAGCAATCCTGTCACTTCTCCCATAACTAATGGCTGCTTCCCTTTCATTGCAAATCAAGTATAGGCAAGACTCTCAACAGCACTGAAATGCAGCTTCTCCCTGGGTAGAAAAAGCGCCACTAGATTGCAGCATCATATTCCTATGAGGAGGCATGCATACTTAGCTTGGTAACTCTGGATTTGATTATTCTATTACTACCCTCAGTGGCAACCTGGAAGTTCAGCCCTCTGAGCTCCCTCCCCAGGGAGGTATGTATGGCCAAAACCATGAACAAAAACATGAATATGCAGACTGGAATAAGTATGCCTTCAGGGTTGTGTTTTTTTTTTTTTCAAGTCAGCAGCTATGAGCTCACCATACATATGTATGTATAACAATGGCAGAATCCCTGTCTAAAGCTAGTTGAGGGGCATGGGTTGGTAGGATTACAACTGTGATTAAATGCTTCAGTTTAAGGTGGGGATTTCCCTGTCCTTTCAAGGAGGAGATGAAAGCAGCATTAAAGAAACCAACTTTAGATCCACATGACCCTGCAAATGTACCCTTATGGGATAAGGTGGTTAAAGCTACAGTAGTGGATCAATCCCAGGTGTTCTTGAATGATGCAGATTACCACAATCCTTATCAATCTGGTTTCCAGTGTGGTTTCAGGACTGAAAGTGCTGTTGTCACCCACACAAGTGTTTTGAGTTGCGAGAAGAACAGGGGAAGGGCAACAGTTAATTCCATGCATAGACACTCCCATATGCTAAATCTTGGCCTTACAAAGCTGTGTCTTCTCCAACAGTTTCTGTTTCTAACAGATGACCTTATATCATGCATCAGCCTTCCCAAACCTGGTGCCCTCCAGATGTGTTGGACTATAACTCCCATCATCCCAGCCAGTATGTGAAGGGCACCAGATTGGGGAAGACTATTAATACTCTCTGCCTTATGGTTCTTCATATTTCATATTTACATGGCACTTTCCCCTAAGTGCTAAAAATATTTCATGTATGCTATCTCAGCAATCTTTATATTGGGGTGCACGGGTGGGGGCCCTGCCTGCTAATTGGATGAATCAGGGTTTCTCCAAACCCAGTAGTAAAGCATAGGACGCTGTGGGGCAGGAGCTGCTTTCGGCTGGCACCTGTGATCTATCACAGCCAGGGGTTTGATATGACAAGAGGGAGCTGGTCTTTTTTATTACGATCATGAAACTCTCCCAATGTAAGCAAAGCATGATCCAAGAAAGAAGGATTTGGCAAGCAGAATAATATGCAGGAATTGACATCAAACCACGGAATGAGACAGAAGGAGCAATGCACCACCACCCAGCAAGCAGGGAATCAGAGCAGGAGGGCCTTTCCCTATGTGTGAGCTGCAACTTCAGTCTAGAATCCAACCCATTGCTTCCCCACACACACAGAAATATATAGATATAGCAGTCTTCCCCATCCGGGTGCCCACCACATCTTCTAAACTACAACTCCCATAACCCCCAATAATGGCCCATGCTAGCTGCAGCTGATGGGAGTTGTAGTCCAAGATGTCTGGAAGGCCCAAAATTGGAGAAAGCTGAGATCTAGGATGAATGGGGTTCTATCGATGAAATGACCCCAATTAATGTGTAAAGGCAGGGAAGAAGTAAGGTTGTATGGTAAGGTTACAGCTTCTCTTCTCTTCAACCTTTATCAATGCAGCAGACTGAGATATGTATTCCGGACAAACCCTTATCCTCTTGCAGCTCTGAAGGTCGATGTGCCAGGAGTGATAAATGTGGCCCCAGAATAAAAGAGAAGTAAGAAGCAGGGGCCACATAGTTCATGAACTCCTAAAGAGGTGCGTGTGTGAGGAAGTGACATCACCTGAGATCAGAAAACAGACAAAGTCTCTGGTGATTTTAGAAAAAGCTTCAGCAGGAAAAAATGTGATGTTCTGAGAGTGGTGACCCCCCCCTTCTGAAAAAAACCCCAAACTGTAAGGGAGCTAAGTGATGGGATGGGCTCTTTGTTTCCGACTTGCTCATCAGTCCCAGCTCAGAAGCTGCCCCCATTGCCAGCAGCCAGAAAATCCATTCACAAGGCTCCCATGATTAGGAAAGTCATACCGAGATATAAAAGGAATGGAGACCGTAGGAGAAGGGCCAGAGCTCTGTAGTAGCGCACCAGCTTTCCAAGCAGAAGGTCCCAGGTTTAATCCTTGGCATCTCTGGTTAAAAGGATCAGGTGGCAGGCAGTGGTAAAGATCCCTGCCTGAGATTCTGGAAAGCAGCTGCCAGAGTAGGCAACACTGGGCTAAACAGATAAATACTCTGAGCTGGTATAAGGTGTGTTCCTGTGGTTTCCAGATATCATAATAAGCATTTACAACAATGGTAGGCAACTGGTGCCCTCCAAATGTTTTGGACTACACATCCCATAAGTCCCAGCCAGCATGCCCAATGTTCAGGGATTATGGGAGTTGTAGTCCAAAAATCAGGACAGCACCAGGTTGCACACCCCTGGGATCTCATCATGTGCTGTGCATCAGTCCTCAAGTGATTTTGCGATCTGTTTTATTGTTATATTCTTGGATATTATGGTGACCTCCTATTTTCTGAACTGTCCAGACAGCTTTGGCTATTGGGAGGTACAGAAATGCAGTAAATACAAACGTATTTTTATAAGTCACCATTGTTGGCATTTTATTAACCTTCCACTTCTGTCCCAGATCACAAAAAGTGTCCACTGCTGATCAGGAAATCTCAGTTCACCATTTGGGAGTCACTGTTCCATTGGCCATTGCATTTTAAAAGTCAGCATATAATAAAGATGTCAGATCTAGTACAGGGGTGGGGCAACTTGTGGCCCTCTAGATGTCTGGCCTACAACTCCCATGATCCCTCACCATTGGCTGTACTGGCTAGGGCTGATGGGAGCTGTAGCACAAAACATCTGGAGGGTCACATGTTAATCACCCAACCTTGATCATATTGTAGCCAAATAAGTACATGTGATAGTTATGTTCCATTATTAGCTATAGCTTTAGGCCTAATTCTTACTGAAGTTGTAAACCTGGGTCTGGATTGTACCATTTCAGATTTTAGGTAAGGATCTCACATGATATAATGTTCTTCCATACAAAAACAAGCACAACCCCCAAATCCCTCTGCACAGAGAACTAGATGACAAGGAGAAGGATCCTATTGAGTCTCTGCACTTCTAGTTTTCTACATGGAGGGTTTTTGTATAGAGGAGCACTCTGTTTTGAGAGATCCCACCCCCTACCTGCAGTCTGAAGTAGTATAGCCCAGCTAGGCCTCTACTTTTAAAAAAAGAAGGAAGGGGTGAGGATGAGACGTGCCTGTAAGGCACAGACTGTAAACTGGAAGACCTGCCCCCACCCTGCCCCCTTTAATCCCAGTTCCCAGATGTGTCACGTCTAGCTGCCATTGCTTATTGTGACAGAAATGTACTCTGTGCTTGCTCAGTGGTACCGTTTTTCTCATTAGCTAATATATTCCAGGGTTAAACCAAGACATTCAAAACAGGAGTCTCAGATTTAGTACATACCAGCAAATGGTACACATAGCTCACTGAAATGCATATAGATGGCCGTTACCCAACCTATTACCATTTGAAAAGTGTGATTTTAGAACAATCTGCCTAACTTACCCAACTGGCAAGATTTTCACTCTTCTATCAACAGTAACCACAGGGATACCTTCACAGTTCCAATAAATGTAAAACTGGTCCCTGCCACAATTTAACCCCCCCCCCCTTTCCTTTTGGGATCGCTTTTATTTTAAGAACGCAAGAGCCGTGCGGGATCCGCCCAAGAGTCCATCATCTAGAAACCCAGAATCCTGTTTCCAACTGTGGCCAGCTAGATGCCGCCAGGAAGCTCACAAGCAGGGCATCCTAAGGCAGCAGCCCCACTCTTTGATTTGTATTTTAGGCTCCTGTTCTGCAGAGTCCCACGACGACTCTCCCTTCTCCTGTACCAGCCGGCCTAACCGCAGGCCGCGCTAGCACAGGCGATCTCCTCGCGCGCTCTACTATGCCCAAACCGACCCACGCCCGATCGTTGCGGCCTCCCCACCTAGCCACCCACCGCCCGGCCTTTTCTTTCCCGTTGGATCTTTCCACAGCAAAGGGGACCCTTAGGAGACAACAATGCGCACAGCGCAAAAGGGAACAAACATCTCCATGGCTAATTGAGGGGGGGGGGGGGAATCCCAAGGCATCCCCTCTTCGTGATCTAGAGAGGTATTTACATACGACGTTCCCCCCCTCCTCCAAACGCCGGGAATCTGGGGGAGGGGGGCTCCCCATCTTCACGTGCGCGACGAGAAGCTGAAGTCTCTTGTCCCCGTGGGAGACAGCCTGGAAAGGTTCGTCCCCTACCTGCGCGAGTCGGAGAGCAGCGGAGATCTTGCCTTTTCGCTCCATCAGCAAGCACTGTGCAAGCCCCTGTCGACCGAGGAGGGGCCGTCTGCAAATTGCGAACTCCGCGCTCCGAAGACTTTTTGAAACGGCTGCTTCTCGCGGGCGCGCTTCCCCTTTCCAGGTCCGCAGGCTGCACTTGTCCGCGATCAGCCTCGTCAGGCAAAGGCTGCGAAAAGCACAGCGACACCCATAACAAACCCACTTCTCGCGAGCCGAGGGAGTGTCTGCAAATTCCCGAAGCCGTGCAAAGGGCGCCTCCGTTTGGAAACCGGGAGTAAGACAGTGGAGGCTGGTGGCTCCGATTTCGGTGGGGCTGTAAATCTTGTCTGGGTTTCAGTCAGCACCAGCCAGACCGCTCAATGAGCGATCCGAGGTGCCGAACCTAGTTTGAGGATAGGGCTCAACACCCTGGATAACTCCTTTAGAGTTCTCGCTGGTTCTGATTGAAACCCAGAATGGATTCACACCCCACCGAAATCGAAGCCACCAGCCTGCACTGGAGTAAGACGCAACCTTCGCAAACTTGGGACTCCTCGGGATGATTTTGGACTACAGCTCCAGCCAGCACGGCGACCGCGGATGACGGGACTTGACGCCCAAACCCATCTGTAGGGCACCAGTCTAGGAAGGGCTGGAGGAGAGGAACCCGCTCTCCGCCCCACCTGCCCCCCGGTCTCGCTCGGCGTGCCAGGCCCGCGCAAAAGGCGCCCCGCGTCCTGGGGATGCGCGCCGGCCCGTCCGCCCCCTTCCGAGGGCTTCTCAGCCACCTGAAGTAGGGCGCGAAGGGAGAGGCAGAACTTCCGAAGGAGCGTGAGCTGCAGCGGGCCGGCAGCGAGCGGCCTTCCCGCCCCGCCTCCTCCGCCCCTCCCTTCTGCCACACTGCAGCAGAAAACACGCGCCGCCGAGCTCTCTGCTCCCGAGAAGCCCCGGGGAAGGGACGATCTGCAAAGTGCCGAACCAAACTGAGTGATGTTGGGGCTGGGGAAAGCGAAGGATCCCAATATGTAGCAGGCACGGGTTCAATTCGTGAGGGTAGCAGCTTGTCACCACCGCGGTTAGGTCGGTCTGATGGCAACAAACCCCTCGAAGAGCTGGGAAAGATTGAAGGCAAAAGGAGAAGGGGACGGCAGAGGATGAGATGGCTAGATAACATCACCGATGCAATGAAGATGGACTTGAGCACGCTCCGGGACAGAGCGCAGGACAGGAAGGCCTGGCGTGCTATGGTCCATGGGGTCACGAAGAGTCGGACACGACTGAATGACTGAGCAACAAAGGTTTTGATGGTGAAGTTCATGTGACAGACAGTATCCCAACAGGGGCAGTTTTCGCCTCCTTCGGAAACAGAGATGTGAAGGCCCAGGAAAAAAAACGGAAAAATTCGGGAAAACGCCAGGGCATTTTTCCATTTTTTTCTGAGGACCGGTTTTGTTTTTTCTGAAAAATTGAACGGCTTTGGATTATGAAATATTCTCTTTTGGAATTTAAGACAAGGTGTTTATACATTCCTACCCTGCCTTTTGTTGTTCAGTCGTGTCCGACTCTTCGTGACCCCATGGACCATAGCACGCCAGGCCTTCCTGTCCTGCGCTCTCTCCCGGAGCGTGCTCAAGTCCATCTTCATTGCATCGGTGATGCTATCTAGCCATCTCATCCTCTGCCGTCCCCTTCTCCTTTTGCCTTCAGTCTTTCCCAGCATCAGGGTCTTTTCCAGGGAGTTTTCTCTTCGCATTAGGTGGCCAAAATATTTGAGCTTCAGCTTCAATATCTGTCCCTCCAATGAGCACTCAGAGTTGATTTCCTTTAGGATGGACTCATGTGGCCTCCTTGCAGTCCAGGGGACTCATAAGAGTCTTCTCCAGCACCACAGTTCGAAAGCATCGATTCTTCAGTGCTCAGCCTTCCTTATAGTCCAGCTCTCACAGCCATACGTTACTACTGGGAAAACCATAGCTTTGATTAGACGGACCTTTGTCGGCAAGGTGATGTCTCTGCTTCTTACTATGCTGTCTAGGTTGGCCATAGCTTTCCTCCCAAGGAGCAAGCGTCTTTTAATTTCATGGCTACAGTCACCGTCTGCGGTGATCTTGGAGCCCAAGAAAATAAAAACTGTCACTGCTTCCATTTCTTCCCCTTCTATATGCCAGGAAGTGATGGGGCCAGATGCCATGATCTTAGTTTTTTTAATGTTGAGTTTCAAACCAGCTTTTGCACTCTCCACTTTCACCCTCAACAAGAGGCTCTTTAGATCTTCTTCGCTTTCTGCCATGAGGGTGGTATCGTCTGCATATCTGAGGTTGTTGATAATTCTCCCGGCAAGCTTAATTCCGACCTATGATTCATCCAACCTGGCATTTCTCATGATGTACTCCGCATAATTATTTAGAAAATGATTTCTAAAAAGAACATTTTTATAGAAAGACTTGAGATGTAAAATGTCTGGAAATAATAAAGCCATGGGAATAATATTTATTTCTTCCATTCCTTATTAAAATTATTGATCTAAAGTATCTTTTACTGATAGACATTTATGCTGACTTTCCCAACATGTGAGTAGAGTCACCATATCATAATAATGGAAGTAAATGTGCATTCTTGACAGTTTGGGTTTTGTTCTATAGAGTCCTGTGTTCCTGGGCTTGTTCTCCAGATGTTTTGGACTATTATTTATTTATTTATTTATTTTTATTTACTACATTTATATCCAGCCATTTTTCCTCTTTAAGAAACCCAAGGCGGTGTATATAATCCTACTCCTCTACAAGTTATCCTCACAACAACAACCCTATGAGGTAGGTTGGGCTGAGAGTCTGTGACTGGCACAGTCACCCAGTGAGATTCCATGGCCGAGTGGGGACTAGAACCCGGATCTCCCGGCTCCCAGTCCAACACTCTCGCCACTATACCACACTGGCTCTCCAAAGCCAGACTACAAAACCTGGGATTCCTGACCATTGGCCATGCTGCCTGAGGCTGATAGGAACTGATGTCCAAAATATCTGGAGGGCACCAGGTTGGGGAAGGCTGTCTGAAAGCAACAAACTGACTTTAGATCTGTACAGTGCTAAAAAAACTATTGCTTATTTTTCAATTTCCCTCAATTTTTTCCAACTCCCCCCCCAACTGCCCCCCCCCATTTTTCCAGTGGCTTCAAAATTTCTGGAAATTTTACATCTCTACTCAGAAACAGTGCCAGCTCCTGGTTTTTGAGGGCCCTTGGTCAAGGCACCCTCAATGGGCCGCCTCCCTCAGTGCGTCTACCTTCTCACTGCCATTGTCACCAGCTGCTATTGTTCCACATCCTCTTTCTCGTCATTGCTTCAACTTGCTTGCTTGACTGGGAGAACCAGGGAGCAAGCAGGCAGGGGCACCTTTTGCTCTTCCTTCTCACTACCAGTGTCGTCTCAGCCAGAGAAAGAGGCAGGTGAACAAGCAGGCTGCAACGGTGAAGAGAAGGAGGTGCAGGTCCAGAGGGCTCTTGTCAGTGGGCCTGTGCTGGGGCGTGGGCCCTGGGCACGTGCCCAACCATGCCTACCCTTGACGCTGGCCCTGCTCAGAAATACACATTTCCTTTTGTATGTAGGTAGCTGCCCTATACCAAGTCTCACTATTGTATCCATCTAGCCCAGTACTATCTACTTTGAGTGGCAGTGGCTCTGTAGGGACTCCATTATTTAAAAGCAGTTTAATTTATGTGAAGTAATTTTAACTATATTAAACACATCTACTATTGGTGGATATGTATGACAGACAAGGATGAATGAGGACTGTGCTTGCTCAGATGGTCCTGGTCATTGTACCTTGTACAGTGTACATCATTCAGCTGAGTTGGGGGCAGGGGGGCAATGATCTAGTGGAGGCTGGTGGCTCTGAGTTCGGTGGGGCTGTGATCCATTCTGGGTTTCAGCCAGAACTAGCTAGAACTCTAAAGAAGCTCTCCAAGGTGTGGAACCCTATCCCCCAAATAGGTTCAGCACCTTGGATAGTTCTGGCTGGTTCTGACTGAAACTCAGAGTGGATGCACAGCCCCACCAAATTCGGAGCCACCAGCCTCCACTGCCATCAAGGTATTTTTTTTCTAAAAAAGGAATTCAGTACCTAATCTGTTTGACACAATTGGCATTGGTGACAACTGGGAACCCTACTAGGACCAGTTTATCTGATTACATAGTATAACTAGATGACTCAGTTGGATCATAAAACAGTAAAAGGATGGCAAATACAAACAATACAAAGTATTGGAGGATTGTAATCAGCAAGGTTTCTATAATCATATGTGGTGGCCATGTCCTGTTGTGTTACAATTTTAGAACACAATATTCTCAGAAATGGCAAACATAACACTTCAAACTATATATGTTACATCATCGGCATTAGGTCTATTAACAACATGGAAAGAACAAAATGCAAAAGTGACTTCTAAGGTATTGTGTTTATGCTGATGGCAGCCCACAGGGAAAGTTGGAAACTGCAGAACTTCTAATGCTGAAGTCTTGGTACATGGAGATGTGGCAAACAGCCATGGCAGAAAAATTCACAGACCAGCTGAAATTAGCTAAAGGCAAAGGCAAAATATCTGATTTTTAAAAATAAAATACAGCATGATTTTATTTCATATTTTATTTCATATTTAATCAGTTCCTGGGATTTCTTATTGTTGATTATTATAATTGTGTGTGTCACCTGTTTATGTGTTAGTATGTAAATGATTTTTTTAATTTTGTAAACTGCCCAGAGAGCTTTGGCTATTGGGTGGCATAGACATGTAATAAATGAATGGAATGAATATGCACATCAGGGACTTATGCAGCGAAATTTGTCAAAGTCTTTCTCAGATTATGGTATTTATTTTTATTTATCATATGGCAGAGAATAGCAAGGAGAGACAAGAAGGCCTTTTTAAATGAACAGTGCAAAGAAATAGAGGAAAACAATAGAATGGGAAAGACTAGAGATCTTTTCAAGAAAATCAGAGATATCAAGGGAACGTTTTGTGCAAAGACGGGCATGATAAAGGACAAAGAAGGCAGAGACCTAACAGAAGCAGATGAGATTAAGAAGAGGTGGAAAGAATACACAGAAGAACTATACAGGAAAGATCGTAATGTCCCTGATAGCCATGATAGTGCGGTCATTGAACTTGAGCCAGACATCCTAGAGAGTGAAGTCAAGTGGGCCTTAGGAAGCATGACTAACAACAAAGCTAGCGGAGATTACAGTCTTCCAGCTGAGCTATTTAAAATCCTAAAAGATGATGCTGTTGAAGTGCTGCACTCAATATGCCAGCAAATTTGGAACACCCAACAGTGGCCACAAGACTGGAAAAGGTCAGTTTACATTCCAGTTCCAAAGAAGGGCAATGCCAAAGAGTGTTCAAACTACCGTACAATTGTGCTCATTTCACATGCTAGCCAGGTGATGCTCAAAATCCTGCAAGCTAGGCTTCAGCAGCATGTGAACCAAGAACTACCAGAAGTACAAGCTGGGTTCCGAAGAGGCAGAGGAACTCGAGATCAAATCGCCAACATTCGCTGGATCATGGAGAAAGCAAGAGAATTCCAGAGAAACGTCTATTTCTGCTTCATTGACTACGCTAAAGCCTTTGATTGTGTGGATCACAACAAACTGTGGCAAATTGTTAAAGAGATGGGAGTACCAGACCACCTTACCTGTCTCCTGGGAAACCTGTATGAGGGTCAAGAAGCAACAGTAAGAACCAGACATGGAACAACCGATTGGTTCAAAATTGGGAAAAGAGTACGACAAGGCTGCATGTTGTCGCCCTGCTTACTTAACATATATGCAGAGTACATCATGAGAAACGCCAGGTTGGATGAATCACAGGTTGGAATTAAGATTGCTGGGAGAATTATCAACAACCTCAGATACGCAAACGATACCACCCTAATGGCAGAAAGCAAAGAGGATCTAAACAGCCTCTTGTTGAGGGTGAAAGAGGAGAGTGCAAAAGCTGGTTTGAAACTCAACATTAAAAAAAGCTAAGATCATGACATGTGGCCCCATCACTTCCTGGCATATAAAACGGGAAGAAATGGAAGCAGTGACAGATTTTATTTTCTTGGGCTCCAAGATCACCGCAGACGGTGACTGTAGCCATGAAATTACAAGACGCTTGCTCCTTGGGAGGAAAGCTATGGCAAACCTAGACAGCATAGTAAGAAGCAAAGACATCACCTTGCCGACAAAGGTCCGTATAATCAAAGTTGTGGTTTTCCCAGTAGTAATGTATGGCTGTGAGAGCTGGGCTATAAGGAAGGCTGAGCACTGAAGAATTGATGCTTTCGAACTGTGGTGCTGGAGAAGACTCTTACGAGTCCCCTGGACTGCAAGGAGGTCAAATCAGTCAATCCTAAAGGAAATCAACCCTGAGTGCTCATTGGAAGGACAGATACTGAAACTGAAGCTGAAATATTTTGGCCACCTAATGCGAAGAGAAAAGTGACTGGAAAAGACCCTGATGCTGGGAAAGACTGAAGGCAAAAGGTGAAAGGGATGGCAGAGGATGAGATGGCTAGATAGCATCACCGATGCAATGAATATGAACTTGAGCACATTCCGGGAGAGAGCGGAGGAAAAGGAAGGCCTGGCGTACTGTTGTCCATAGGGTTGGCGGAGAATTTCTCCCCGAAACTTCGGGGGGCCGAGTGCCAACGTGTTCGGCCCCCCGAACAAGTTTCAGGGAGAAATTCTCCGCCCCCCCGCACCCCGCACCCCCGCCCGGGATGGGTCTTACCTTCGCCGAATGTCCCTCCCCGCGGCGGGTCCGGCCGGCGGTTCGGCGGGTCTTCGTCCGGGGCGGGAGCGGCAGCCGGTCTTTCGACCGGCTGCCGCCACCGCCATTCCGATAAAAGAAAAAAAAACACCCCCGTGATAGGCTACGTGACGATTAACGTAGCCTATCATGGCTAGATTTGCAAAGTCAGCCGTGATAGGCTACGTAAATCGTCACGTAGCCTATCACGGGTGACTTTAAAAAAAAAAAAAGCGCGTACAGATAATGGCGGCCCCCATAGGGAGCCGCCATTCCCGTTCCTTATTTGGTCGCTGTAGTCTACGTAAAGATTTACGTAGACTACAGCGACCAAATAAGGAACGCGAATGGCGGCTCTCTATGGGGGCCGCCATTTGCGTACGCGCTTTTTTTTTTAAAGTCACCCGTGATAGGCTACGTGACGATTTACGTCGCCTATCACGGCTGACTTTGCAGATCTAGCCGTGATAGGCTACGTTAATCGTCACGTAGCCTATCACGGGGGCGTTTTTTTTTTTTTTACTTTTTAGTTCGCGGCCGGGCGAGGCGAGGTGACTCCTCCCCGGCCTGAATTTTGGCCGGGCGAGGCGGGAAGCCTCCCCCCTGGCCTGAATTTCGGCCGGGCGAGGCGGGAAGCCTCCCCCCCTGGCCTGAACTTCGCGGGGGGAGCAGCGAAGCGCCTCCCACCCACCGCGAAAAGCTTCGAGGACAGGTAAGGGATTTTCGTGCACCCCTAGTTGTCCATGGGGTCACGAAAAGTCAGACATGACTTAATGACTGAACAACATTCACATCGCATTACAATAAAAACTTAGAGCATAATAAATATAAAATATAGACAGGAAGATCACAAACGTATGTCTAGGTTACACATATAGATTTTTGCTTCAGTTATCATAGCCAGGAAATCAGCAAAGTCTCCATTGTAGGCTCGGTTTTGACACTCTGTCACTATGTGTTGGATAGTTTGTTTTTCAGCCCCACAATCACAATTTGATGATGTTGTTTTGCCTCATTTATAAAGGGCATCTGTACATCTACCATGACCCATGTGAATTCGGTTCAAGGTTGTCCATATTGCACGGGGCTGGTCAAATCCAGTTGATTTTTCCAAGATGCAGGGCAAGCTTCGTCATTGTGGAGGACAGTTTCCTAGCCAATGTTGTTTCCACATGTTGTGGATATTAAAATCATCTTCTAGAAGAGCTTTAGCAGTAGAAATGGCTGGATGTCTCGATTTTAGCCTGTTTCGCTCCAAGTAGGTTACGTCATTTAATATTGGTAGCTGGAGATTGTCAATAATCTTCTGATATTCTTGAAGAAGGGCACTCTTTTGTCTTATATCCAGCGGAGGTATGTGGCTCAAAACAGGCAGCCAGTATATGGGAGTAGGTCGTATCGTCCCACTAACGATGCACATTGACTCATGCAGTTGTGTATCGATCTTTCCTGTGTACGGACGATTAAGCCACACTGGGGCACAGTACTCTGCTGCTGAGTAAACCAGGCTGAATGCGGTCCTTCTCAGCATATCCGCTGTCGAGCCCCAGCTACTGCCACATAATTTGTGTAGAATGTTATTTCTCCTTCTCAGTTTGGCAGCAGTCTTCATCAGGTGTTCTTTGTAAGAAAGTGTCCTATCCAGTGCGACCCCAAGATATTTGGGATGCATGTCATGATTGAGCCGGTTTCCCTTAAATTGAACATTGAGCTCTCTACCTGCTGATCTGTTACAAAGGTGGAAGCATGTTACTTCCGTCTTTGTTGGATTGGGCTGTAACCTCCACTTACGAAAATATTTATCCAGTATGTCTAGATCAGAAGTGAGGACATCTTCAGTTGTCTCAAAGGATTTATGTTGTGTGGCTATAGCCCAATCATCCAAGTAGCCAAACTTCCTAGACTTTGTGTGTGGTATGTCAGCTATGTATAAATTGAAAAGGAGAGGTGCAAGAACCGAGTCTTGTGGTAGTCCATTGTTTAAAATTAATGGTACCAGATTATGGTAAAGAGACTAAAGGCACAATCCTTATAGGATGCCCGTCAGCCTCCAAACTCCGATGCTCACGGACATCCTATATAGGGTGGGAGGAGCGGAGCGGCTTTGCATTTTTGCTGGAGGGTTTTTTTCATCCATCTAGCTGGGGCTTTGCAGAGTGGGAGGGAAGGAGGCTGGGGAGGCCCAAGAATTCTTCTGAAGCCGGCCTCCCAGTCCCCTTCCCTCCCTGCCACAGAACCGCTCCCCTTCCCTCCTTTCCGAGGTGGCTTTTGTGACTCTGGAAAGTCAGCCGGAAGGGTTCTCTCCACCCTGGCTGGGCGGGGGAGGGGAGCTTGGACTCCTGGGTCTGAGGTCGGAGCACTGTTTCTGACCTCAGATCCAGGACTCTGAAAAATCCTATGGCCCCTCAGATGCTGTCTAGGAGCCATAGGATTGCTCCCTAAATATAATTTGTTGTTATAAAGAATCGTAAAGAAAATGTCCAAGTAGCCAATGGATTTTACCTATATTTCAGTCTGTAAGGTAAAGTGTGTGTGTCAGGAGCACCTTGGTGGCCTCTCCCAGTAGATTCCAATAGCCAGCTCAAGACACAGATGAAAGGATTTCTTTTCAAAGCTTTAATCCTTTTACAACTTAATGACTCTTTCAGATGCTAATCACCAGCGACTAAAGCAAGGAACAGCAGAGTGGCCTAAGCTTCAAGTAGGCAGTTGATCCCCTTTGAAAGAGAGTCACTTGAAGACCCAGAACTTATGGGCTAGGGAGAGATCCTCCCTCTTTCCCTTGGGTCCATGGGAGGCGGCCATTGCTTGTGCGCCAAATGGGCACTACGCCTCCTTTCTGCACCCTCCATTGCTCGTCGCTCTTTGCGTCTGCATCGAGCATTTAAGAAGCCCCCCTCCCACACTCCCTCACTGACAGGGTCACTATCTATCTTAGGAATGCTGGCAGGAGGAATCTCTGCCAGGTGCTGAGCCTGTGAGGGATGAGCTGGCCCCTCTCCCACAGATTGCTGTTCCTCCTCAGAATCCGAACTGCTCTGAAGCTGTCTGGGCTCAGTTTCCACCCTGACAGTGTGTGGGCGGGGAGGGGATGCTGAATGTATTGCCCTCTGTCAATAACTACTTGTAAATTTGATGCATTATTGTTTGTCTTTGTATTTGGAAAACTATAACATTTATAGTAAAAAAAAAAGTAATAGAAGAGATTGAAGTCCTTAAATTGAGACGAGATTAATTGTAGCATGCTTTAGTCTGTGGGCCCATGCCATTTCCTTCGTCCTTGTATCCATTTGGTATTGGGCGAAGTATATATTCCCTCTCAGAGGACACTATTAGCTGACTTGAGCACAGAAGAAAATGAAACTAAAACCACTAAAAAACTGAAGCAGCCTGATCCTATGCTGAGTTAAACCCATTGATTTCAACTCTGTATAGGATGGGGTGTTACTGAGATGCGGGTACCACAGATGCTGGTGTTCTGGCTCGCTTGCCTGATTAGGCTGTTCTGTGGCCTTGAACTCCATGGTCATTCCAAATATCATGTGCTGCCAAATTATTGTTTAATCCATTTCGTAGCCACCTTTTAAGATCATACTCTTCCCAAATCACATTTATTGATTGCCAAAGCCTGGTACTATAACAACATCATATCAGTAATTCCCGAAACTACATCAGTTAAAACAAGGATCAACAACAATAAAATATCACAGACTACTTAGCCTGCATATGTGTGACCCAACCTCACACATAAAATATTCATAAATGCAAATCAATCGTTAAAGAACAGCTTGGCTGGGAAGAACAGCTATATAAGAATGGCACCCTTGGGTTCCATGTTTGTTGTCTGCCTTTGATTCCAGTTCTAATCTGCTCCATCAAAATATTGACCTTTCTTCATGTCAGTGCAATTGCCTCATGAAGCGGGTCTTTCTTGGTTCTTGAATCATAAGGGAATCTGATTCAGTGGAAAGGTTAAGGATCCAGCCAAGGTTAAGCACTTCTCAAGTCCTATTGATTTCTCAAAGGGAGTTAAGCACATGATTGACTTTGGCCAAACTGTGTCCTCACTTAACAATCACTGGAGTAAAAGTCTCCATCTTTCACTCAGGAGATCTGGGCCGCATTTTGCGTTACAGAAAATACAAGCTTCGTGTTCCTACCGAGTGCTGACTATGCCTTTTCTGTAATGTTTGAAGGGCATTCATTGGTATGAAAAATGTATTTAAACCCCTCCCAAGAGCTGCAGGCAGCCCAGCCTCCCAGGAGGATGATTACATTTTTTTAGGTGTGCAAATTCCCTTAAAACATTGCAGAAAAGACATGGTCTGTCTGTCCTTTGCTATAAGATGGTTCAATACTTGGTGTGGTATTGGTGTGCTAATACTGTAACACAGGGGTGGGAAAGCTGTGGCCTTCAACTTTATTTCAAAAGCCTTCAGCAAACAATCAGTTCAGACCTCTGGCAAGAGCCATAGGTCCCTCCTTTGGCAGAGGGGGAGAGAGAGAGAGAGAGAGAAATGGGGGTGTCAGGGTGATGGGGGAAAGTGTGTGACAGAAAGAAAGAGAAAGGGATGGGTGGTCTGACCCACTTTTGGCTCTGGCTGTGCTCACCAGTGACAAGCACGTATATGCACCCTCCCCCCAAACACGATACCCCTGAGGAAATGCAGCCGTTGATAGAAGAAAGGTGCCATGATGCTCCATCACTGCATGGATTGACTGCGCAGTAACAGTGACAATACCACTGCTGTATCATCTCAGTTTAGGAAATGTTCCTCCTCAAATTAGGAACATGAGAAGTACTTTGTTGGACTCAAACTAAGGACCCATCACACTGAGCATTTTGTCTTGAAGGTCACAAGCAAGGCATAAAGATGTCAGCTCTACCCTCTTTGTCCAAGTCATCCAGCAAAAAGTATGCTGCCTCTGAACACAGAATAATAGAAGTCATTTCTGTGGGGGCAGGATTTCTAAAAACATCACACACACACACACACACGTGTGCACACACTCAGCTGGTTGGTAGAAAGAAACAGTCCTCTCTTCAATGGTGCATCTGGAACCTGTACTCTAGGGATATGTTCCTATCAGTTTGTGCTCCTGAAATGTTTGGAGGACGTGCTCTTCACACTTTCGTCTTTCTGTGTTTAATAAAGTCAAGGACTGGCTGGCAGGTATAGCCCCAGGGCCATGAACTAAGCAGTTGCCAACTGGCAAAGAATGAATTTGAATAGTCTAATATTCAGCCAAAATTATGACCAGAGGTCTGAAAGAACAAGTTGGCAATTAGGATTATAACTAGAATAGACTGGACCCTGCAGATGGGGCTGGAATAAGGACAGTGGGAGCAGACTCAAGATAGCCATGTCTCTTGTTATCTTTTTGTTATATTTTCAGCTTTATCTGTTGAACAATGGAAATTAGTTCTTCCCATCCACTTCTGAAATGGGTTAGTGGTCCAGCTTTCCATTGGGACATTCTTGTCAATGCATTAAAAAAAAAAAATCCTTTAGGGATTTAAAGTCTTTAACTTTTTTAAATCAGTCACTTGAACACTGCAGCTGTCTTTTCTTCCTAGGAGGGATCTCCACAGCAATGCGCTCAGTTTTCTTTCAACTTTGCTGCGCTTTTTACTTGAGTCGAATCTCCTCCTTCTGGGGACACATGGGGATTGAAAACCCAGATTATCCCAAAGCTAGCCTGGGGCTCTTGGCAGGTCACGTGGAAATTTACTGCAAATTGTTTGGGTAGCTACTGGGTGGAGTCTCCTCCACGTCATCATTTAGAGAGCCTGTTCCCACCCTCCCACTCTCACTTTGTTCCACCCCTTCTGCTTTCTCTGGCCAGTGTGTGTGTTAGCACTCCCACCCTCCCCATCCTATGTCTGACCCTCCCCACCCAATTTTTAAAAATTGCTTTGCCTCTAAAACTGCAATAGCACAATAGCAACAGGACTAAATGTGCAGACCCATTGATTTCATTTTACTTGGGGTGCTGGTACCATCAGGTGGAGTACTTCTTTCCTGGGGGACTTTGCCCATTCCCTCTTGTTTCCCCAGTGGAGGTTGTTTTTCCCACTGCCATTGAGAAAATCTCCAGGAGCACAGCAGCAATCCGTCACATTACTGCAGTAGAGGAGACACTCAACCACTTTAGGTAGCCTGCTTTCAATCTGTAACATTCCCTTTCTGTGCATGTTTACTGAGAAGTAAGAAATAAATAAATAAACTCAACATTTAAAAAACTAAGATTGTGGCATCTGGCCCCATCACTTCGTGGCATATAGAAGGGGAAGAAATGGAAGCAGTGACAGATTTTATTTTCTTGGGCTCCAAGATCACCGCAGACGGTGACTGTAGCCATGAAATTACAAGATGCTTGCTCCTTGGGAGGAAAGCTATGGCAAACCTAGACAGCATAGTAAGAAGCAGAGACATCACATAGTAAGAAGCAGAGACATCAAAGCTATGGTTTTCCCAGTAGCAACGTATGGCTGTGAGAGCTGGACTATAAGGAAGGCTGAGCGCCGAAGAATCGATGCTTTCAAACTGTGGTGCTGGAGAAGACTCTTACGAGTCCCCTGGACTGCAAGGAGGTCCAATCAGTCCATCCTAAAGGAAATCAACCCTGAGTGCTCATTGGAAGGACAGATACTGAAGCTGAAGCTCAAATATTTTGGCCACCTAATGTGAAGAGAAAACTCCCTGGAAAAGACCCTGATGCTGGGAAAGACTGAAGGCAAAAGGAGAAGGGGATGGCAGAGGATGGGATGGCTAGATAGCATCACGGATGCAATGAATATGAACTTGAGCACGCTCTGGGAGACAGCAGAGGACAGGAAGGCCTTGCGTGCTATGGTCCATGGGGTCACGAAAAGTCGGACATGACTTAACGACTGAGCAACAACAACAAAGAAATAAATCTTGCTCCCCTGCAGTGAAAGGGTTAAAGGCTAACTTTAGTAACTCACCCTAAAGTGCTCTTGAACTTCTTGATGCTCTTAGATTGCTGTTGTGATGTTGTGCTTCCTTGATGTTCTGTAGTTTCTCTGTTGTTATGTAAAGTCTCTTCGCTTTATGGCAGCAAAGATCTTTCCTTCTCATTATAAGCAGGGGAAAGGAGAAAGGGAGAAGGGGTGGTGGTAGAAGCAGTAGGCAAAAGTGCACACATAGGGAAAAATGGGGTGGGAAACACTTCACTCATTGGTCTCCCCACCTTTTTTTACTCTATGTTCACCCACCCCATACCCCACTTGTAAATAACTCCACTCCCCACTAGGCAGCTGTGGTTGGTGAAACTGGAGCACTTACTTTGGGTTCACGATGTAGTGGCAATGTGCTATTTTTACATTTAACTTTTTATGCAGTATCGATTTAAGAGGATTTTTTTTTAAAGGTAGAGGCTGCTGAGCAGAGCACACCTATACTTTTGGGGGGATGGCTACCAGCAGTTAGTGGCAGGCAAGGTGAAGTAAATACCATGAGGTAGCTCAGAACTCCTGAACGGCCAGCTGCAAAATGGTGGAAACATTGGGAAAACACAGGGAGAGGAAACATTGGGGGAATACCTCTTGACTAGGGTCAGTGAGGTCATGGCCAGGTGAAAGACACACCCTTGGGCAGGGCTTTCATGCTGAAGTAAATGCGGACTGCAACAGAAGTACAGAAAAGCTGAATTAAGGAAAAGAATCAGACTAAAAATAGTCTCAGAAAAACATTTTTTTTTTGGAGAAAATCTCCAGGATGGCTGTGGGATGGCCATGATGTTATGTGCGCTGAATGACCTCCAAATGCAGCAAACCCGTAGCAAATCCCCCATGGAGACACCCTCTTAGACTGATTCCTCAGTCATGCTTACATATTTATTTAAACTATGGAATAAATACAATCTTCTTGCATTTTTCTCAGGGTTTTAAGCTAGTTTATGTATACAAATGAGAATTGGGGATGGGGAAGTTATAAGTCCTATGTATTTGACTGTTGGTTGCTGTATTGTTGTGACAGAAATAATATTGTACCACTCTGATTATTTGGATGAATTCTTTTGGGATAAGGGATACTATTTCTCCTCCTTTATTTTATTAAAACATTTTTTAAAATTTTATCAAAGCTTTAAAAAGCTTCTGATATGCAAAATCAACAACAATAATAGAAGTAACAGCAACAGCAGCAACAACAATGTATAGATACCTTTTGTTTCAAGAAACAGTTATAAATAGTAGGTCTGTGCACTGCTTCGGTCCAAAGACTGAGTAACGACGCAAAGCGGACTGATTCGGAGGTACTTCGGCATAATATGAGGTGGATCGGAACAGCACCGAGGTACCCCAAAGTGAAGCAGCTTGTCCATGAGGCGCCTTGTCCACCTCGGAGATTCGTAGCTGTTTTGATGCCTTCTGAGCAGCCCAGATAGCCTGGCTCCAAATGTATCAAATTGAGAGAGATCAGGGAAGGGGAGAAGAGGAGGAGGGAACAAGGCAGGGAAGAGGAGGAGGAGGAGGAGGAGGAGGAGGGAGGGAGCTTTGGCGAATGGCAACTCTAATTGCCAAATAAGGGCTGAACGTAACCCAGCGGTCTCTAATCAGTGACAGTGATGGGGGGGGGGAGAATACTGAATAACCTGGAGAAAAATGGCTGCATGTGCTCATTGCCAGAGACAGAGATAATTCTGGTGAAGGGCCCTGTCTGAACTTATTTGGCTAGAGGTAGGTGTGTGTGTGTGTTCGGCTCTTCTTCCTTCCCAATTCAACTATTCTCTTTCTTTCTTTGTAGATTCTTTATTTAAAAAACTAAACGTTTAGTACTTTAAGTTTTCTCCCTGTTCTTTGTCTCCCCCACCCTATGCTTCTCTAACAGGTTTCACCTTTCATTCTTCTTGTTTGTTCATCTAAAAATCCAGAAGATTTTACTTTACTTGCCTTGCCTCAGTCTTTAGCTCCCCCACCAACCTATTCCCAATTCTCTCTCAACTATTAGTTTGCCCTTACTTTCATTCTCTCTCTCTCTCTCTCTCTCTCTCTCTGGGTGTATTTCCTGTCCTTGTTCTTGGCTCCCCCCCCCAACTGTTCTTGATCCCTTCCCATTTTCGATCTCTGTCTTTTCCTTAACCCCCCCCCAAAAAAACTTTTCTGTTTAGATTATAGTCTTCACCCTAGCGTTGATTGTAGGTAGTTTAGTGGTTGCTTTTCTTTTGATCTTGGGTGTCCTTCTGCTGTGGACCACAGTCCACATTTCAAAAAACAGTGGGCAAAGCACTACACACACATTAACAACAATTACTTAAACAATGTAACACTACACTGTGTGTTGCAAAGCAAGCCAGTCCAATATGAGGCATCTTCAGGGTCTTGTTGGCAGGGGCAAAGCTGGATGAGGTGCCGCTGGGACTAGCAGTGCTGGTAGGCAAGCTGGCTCTCTCCCAGTCCGGATAGTGCATCCGGGTGTAGTAGGGCAGCAGAGTGTGGAGGCAAGTTGCAGTGCCTGGAGGACACTGTCTGAGGATGCTGGTGCTGGCAGCAGCAATAGCACTCTTGCCAAAGGAGCAGCATCTCCTTCTGTAGTGGAAGAGGGGGAAGAGGGGGCCTGCTGAGGGACATTACACCAGAGGTGTCTGATGTCCTCGGCGTGGTGGAGGGTGAAGAGCAGGAGATCCTCTAGAGTGTGGGGGAGGATGAGCAGCAGGCAGAGGCTCCAGCATCCGACCCCTCTTCCATTGTTCGCTCTGCTCATGTAGTGACCCCTGAGACTCAAGGCAGGCAGTCTTTGTCTCCACAGAAGTGTCAGAGCAGCATCATGTGGGGCGACTTTGAGGTGGGAGTGGATCCCAGCACTGCCATCCGCCGCCACTGCAAGGCATCTCTGAGCAGGAGGAAATAGCCAGGGCATTACAGCACCAGCTGCCTGGTCCTACACTCAAGGAGGCAGCACCCATCAGTCTTGCTCAGGGAAGAGGCCCCCTCACCCCAGCAGGCAGGTAGCAGGGGCAAGCAGAAGGCTGCTAGTGCCAGAACTCCTGCAAGCTCTCTGTCCCTCACCCCCAAGCAGCTTAGGCAGGCCACCATGGAGGAGATGGTGTGGGGGAAGTATGGGTCCACAAGGTGGAGGTTTCCATAGTTCGATTTGATGTGCCCTCCTGGCAGGGTTGCTTGCTGTGTCTTGCTGCCTCTGTCGGACAAGAGAACTGAGAGCCTGAGGTCATGGGCTGTGCTTCTGAATAGGAAAGTACTAGGGGAAAGGGGCTGTTTGCACTCCAAAGAAACCTACAGTAGAGATTAGGGATAGTGACCTCTTCCACTTCAACACCTAACTTCTCTGATTATTATACATTCTGAGTTTGGTTTGAGTTTCTGAGAACAGCACATTTTACCTGTGCCTAGCACAAAAACTACTGTGCCAAACTGTCTGAAATTTGGCAGGTGGGATCCCCTCCATGGGGACTGACAGTTCCCCAAATGTCATGCACCTCTGTGGAAACAATGAAAAGTTATAGCTCTTTGCTTTGAGAGTTTTTGTTGAAAACATCAAATTTCACCATGTGAAAAGGTGAAGTTAGGAGGTGGCTGACAATCCCCATAGGACTGCACCCTAAGTGTGCTTTAATTTTCCTCCTCAAATATTTCAGGTCAAATACTTGTGGCGTATTGGGACAAAGAAAATAACATGGGGTATTTTTTAAAAAAGTTTTCTAAATGCAAGTACAATGAAGACACTATATTCTGTTGCTCTCTAGGGTATCAGAAAGTTTTCTGATGCAAACTGAAAATTTTCCAATGCAAATTACCTTGTACAAACTAGCTTGCATAGGAACATTTTCTATATTTTTTTCCAGTTCAAAAATTTCCCGAAAACCCACATAACTTCCCCCAGCGTTTCTTACCATTGGCCATTCTGGCTGGGATTGATGGGAGCTGAAGTCTAAAACATCTGGAGCAGCCTTCCTTAATCCGGTGCCCTCCAGATGATTTGTACTACATCTCCCATGATTCCTGGTCAAGAGGTATACTGGCTGGGGATGATGGGAGTTGAAATCCAAACATCTAGAGCAGCCTTCCTTAACCCGGTGCCCTCCAGATGATTTGGACTACAACCCCCATGATTCCTGATTGTGAGGTGTGCTGGCTGGGGATGATGGGAGTTGAAGTCCAAAACATCTGGAGGGCACCAGGTTGGGAAAGTCTGATCTAGAGAGCACCAGGTTGGGGAAGGCTGCTGTAAGCCTTCCCCAACCTTCTGAAACTGAAGAGGGAGCCAGCAGGCCAACAACAACAAATGGCACACCAAATTAACAAGCAACCTATTGCCACCTTCCAGAAGGTCTCTTTCATAAACAATCTGGAATGTGGACAACCACTGAGGTTGTCATGGCAAAAATTGCACATGAGGCCATTGAAAAGTTAGATTATTACACCTACAGTGCCTATCTGGAACACTGAAGGGACAAGATAGTTCCAGATCCTGACAAACAGCAGTGATATCATAATTTCACTGTATTATTTGCATGGGTGCTGTTAATATTCCATTCCATAATGTACAATCTGCATTCTTCCTGAAAAAGTCTGTGAAAAATTACCTCCCAAGGACAGTGTCTCAATTTCAAATGGACCTTAATCCAAACAGAATGGTCAGACATTCTGAATGGTCGAATAATATTTCTTGTTGTTGTTCAGTCGTTCAGTCGTGTCCGACTCTTCGTGACCCCATGGACCATAGCACGCCAGGCCTCCCTGTCCTCCGCTCTCTCCCAGAGTGTGCTCAAGTCCATCTTCATTGCATCCGTGATGCTATCTAGCCATCTCATCCTCTGCCGTCCCCTTCTCCTTTTGCCTTCAGTCTTTCCCAGCATCAGGGTCTTTTCCAGTGAGTTTTCTCTTCGCATTAGGTGGCCAAAATATTTGAGCTTCAGCTTCAGTATCTGTCCTTCCAATGAGCACTCAGGGTTGATTTCCTTTAGGATGGACTGATTTGACCTCCTTGCAGTCCAGGGCACTCGTAAGAGTCTTCTCCAGCACCACAGTTCGAAAGCATCAATTCTTCGGCGCTCAGCCTTCCTTATAGTCCAGCTCTCACAGCCATACATTACTACTGGGAAAACCATAGCTTTGATTAGACGGACCTTTGTCGGCAAGGTGATGTCTCTGCTTCTTACTATGCTGTCTAGGTTTGCCATAGCTTTCCTCCCAAGGAGCAAGCGTCTTTTAATTTCATGGCTACAGTCACCGTCTGCGGTGATCTTGGAGCCCAAGAAAGTAAAATCTGTCACTGCTTCCATTTCTTCCCCTTCTATATGCCAGGAAGTGATGGGGCCAGATGCCATGATCTTAGTTTTTTTAATGTTGAGTTTCAAACCAGCTTTTTCACTCTCCTCTTTCACCCTCAACAAGAGGCTCTTGAGATCCTCTTCGCTTTCTGCCATTAGGGTGGTATCGTCTGCATATCGGAGGTTGTTGATAATTCTCCCAGCAATCTTAATTCCAACCTCTGATTCATCCAACCCGGCATTTCTCATGATGTACTCTGCATATAAGTTAAATAAGCACGGTGACAATATGCAGCCTTGTCGTACTCCTTTCCCAATTTTGAACCACTCGGTTGTTCCATGTCTGGTTCTGACTGTTGCTTCTTGACCCTCGTACAGGTTTCTCAGGAGACAGGTAAGGTGGTCTGGTACTCCCATCACTTTAAGAATTTGCCACAGTTTGTTGTGATCCACACAATCAAAGGCTTTAGCGTAGTCAATGAAGCAGAAATAGACGTTTTTCTGGAATTCTCTTGCTTTCTCCATGATGCAGCGAATGTTGGCGATTTGATCTCTAGTTCCTCTGCCTCTTCTAAACCCAGCTTGCACTTCCGGTAGTTCTCGGTTCACATACTGCTGAAGCCTAGCTTGTAGGATTTTGAGCATCACCTTGCTGGCATGTGAAATGAGCGCAATTGTGCGGTAGTTTGAACACTCTTTGGCGTTGCCCTTCTTTGGAATTGGAATGTAAACTGACCTTTTCCAGTCTTGTGGCCACTGTTGAGTGTTCCAGATTTGTTGGCATATTGAATGCAGCACTTTAACAGCATCATCTTTTAGGATTTTAAATAGCTCGGCTGGAATACTGTCATCTCCGCTAGCTTTGTTGTTACTAATGCTTCCTAAGGCCCACTTGACTTCACTCTCGAGGATGTCCGGCTCAAGTTCAGTGACCGCACTATCATGGCTATCAGGGACATTCAGATCTTTCCTGTATAGTTCTTCTGTGTATTCTTGCCACCTCTTCTTAATCTCATCTGCTTCTGTTAGGTCCCTGCCTTCTTTGTCCTTGATCATGCCCGTCTTTGCACAAAACGTTCCCTTGAGATCTCCAATTTTCTTGAAGAGATCTCTAGTCTTTCCCATTCTGTTGTTTTCCTCAATTTCTTTGCATTGTTCATTTAAGAAGGCCTTCTTGTCTCTCCTTGCTATTCTCTGGAACTCTGCATTCAGTTGGGTATATCTTCCCCTTTTTCCCTTGCTTTTCGCTTCCCTTCTTTCGTGAGCTACTTGTAAAGCCTCATCAGACAGCCACTTGGCTTTCTTGCATTTCTTTTTCTTTGGGATGGATTGAGTTGCTGCCTCCTGAACAATGTTACGGACCTCCGTCCATAGTTCCTCAGGCACTCTGTCTATCAGGTCTAATCCCTGAAATCTATTCCTCACCTCCACTGTATATTCATCAGGGATATGATTGAGGTCATACCTGAACGGTTTAGTGGTTTTCCCGACGTTCTTCAATTTAAGCCGAAATTTTGCAAGAAGCAGCTCATGATCTGAGCCACAGTCAGCTCCAGGTCTTGTTTTTACTGACTGTATGGAGCTTCTCCATCTTTGGCTGCAAAGGACATAATCAATCTGATTTCGATATTGACCATCTGGTGATGTCCATGTGTAGAGTCGCCTCTTGTGCTGTTGGAAAAGAGTGTTAGCTATGATCAGCATGTTCTCTTGGCAAAACTCTATTAGCTTTTGTCCTGCTTCATTTTGTACACCAAGGCCATGCCTGCCTGTTATCCCGGTGATTTCTTGACTTCCTACTTTAGCATTCCAATCCCCTATGATGAAGAGGACATCTTTTTTTGGTGTTAGTTCTAGAAGGTGTTGTAGGTCTTCATAGAACCGATCAACCTCAGCTTCTTCGGCCTCAGTGGTTGGGGCATAGACTTGAATTACTGTGATGTTGAATGGTTTGCCTTGGATTCGTACTGAGATCATTCTATCGTTTTTAAGATTGTACCCCAATACTGCTTTTCCCACCCTTTTGTTGACTATGAGTGCTACTCCATTTCTTCTAAGGGATTCTTGCCCACAATAGTAGATATGATGGTCACCTGAATTAAATTCGCCCATGCCTGTCCATTTTAGTTCGCTGATTCCCAAGATGTCGATGTTCAATCTTGCCATCTCATGTTTGACCACCTCCAGCTTACCTTGATTCATTGATCTGACATTCCAGGTTCCTAAACAATATTGTTCTTTACAGCATCGGATTTTCTTTTCACCACCAGACACATCCACAGCTGAGTGTCCTTTCGGGTTTGGCCCAGCTGCTTCACTCTTTCTGGCGCTACTTGGAAATACCCTCTGCTCTTCCCCAGTAGCATATTGGACACCTTCCGACCTGAGGGGCTCATCTTCCGGCGTCATATCTTTTAGCCTTGTGATACGTTCCATGGGGTTTTCTTGGCAAGAATACTGGAGTGGGTTGCCATTTCCTTCTCCAGTGGACCACATTTTGTCAGAACTCTCTGCCATGACCTGTCCGTCTTGGGTGGCCCTGCACGGCATAGCTTATGGCTTCACTGAGTTACGCAAGCCCCTTCGCCACAACAAGGCAGTGATCCATGAAGGGGATAATATTTCTTATGAGGTTTTAAATAAAGAAACGTTTGTTGCAAGGATAAGGGAAGTGATGGTAGTTGAATGAAATTACTGCTGGATTTATGTGTAAAGATTTTGACTGATGTAATATAGCTGGGGAGAACCAGCAAGAGAGATGAATGCTTTTTATCAGCTGTCTACACTTACACCATTCAAATCATGTTCTCAGATATGCATTATTTTGAGCCACAGTTTCTCTCACTTTCTCTAACCATGGCCTTCCTGAAAGTGAGCATAGAAAGAAACAGAGGTCTTATTGGCTAAATTATATTATGCATGCAGTATGTGTAACCATAGCAGGAGAGGGGTCATTATTCTTCACCCTGATGCCGAACAAAATAGAATAGTCTAGTCTCTTTTTCTGAGTATTCACATCTTTTCCCCCAGAGGGGAACAAAAGGAAATAATTAAATACCCTCCTCCACCACAATTCTTCTGCTCCTGATCATAGCCTCTCCAGATTGCTTTTCAGTTTTAAAGTATTTAGCAAACTGTATAGGTCCATCCTAACATTATAACATTATAATGTACATCTTAGTGGTCCGAAACATTGTACAACATGATACCAGCATAAAGGAAAGGAAAGGTTCCTCCTGTGCAAGCAGCGAGTCATTGCTGACTCCTAGAGGGACGCCGCTTGCACTGGCGTTTTCATGGCAGACTATAGCGGGGTGGTTTGCCATTGCCTTCCCCAGTCATGACTACCTTTCCCCCAGCAAGCTGGGTCCTCATTTTACCGACCTCGGAAGGATGGAAGGCTGAGTCGACCTGAGCCGGCTACCTGGGACCCAGCTTCCGCTGGGATCGAACTCAGGTCGCGGGGAGTTTCGGTTGCAATACTGCTGCCTACCACTCTGTGCCACATGAGGCTCTTTTACCAGCATAAAACAACAACATCAATCATTACCATCATGGCTCCCAAAGTTTATCAAGTTCTCTTGCGGAAATCCTATGCAGCTTGGAGTAAACCAGTAGGATTTACTTCTGGGTAAATATGTATAGGATTGTACTGCACATCACATATATTCTCTAAAATCTGGTGGTCCTTGTAAACCAAGTAATGATCATTCCGCCGCCTGCCTACCAACAATATACAAAACACTGTATGTATGTATAAAATTTATATCCTTGTCTTTTTTCCATAATGAAATTCAAGGTGACATCACGATGAATCATTCCAGCTAGCTTCAGTAAAAGAAAGAAGTGAAACATGGAAATCCAAAGCCTTGTGTGGGAAATACCCAGGAAGCCTAAAAGAAAAGAAAATGTAGATGTAGCCTCATCTACATGTAGCAAAGAGCTAAAAAGCAGGTCAGTTTATCACTACTATTCAAGGCTGTATAACTGCTTCTAGTTAAACACACACACAGACACACACACACACACACTTAGCAAAGGCCAAGATACAGATACTCATAGAAAATGCAAAGATGAATCAGAAACAGTAAAACATCTAATACCTCTGCCTTGTTTTATCCAGTACAGAATATCTTGCCAGACACAAAATAATTGCAAAAATAATTAATCACCGAGTATGCAGTACCAACTAATAATTTCAGATCTACCTCTCATTGCAAATGATCTAGTTCTTGAAAATAATGACTACACCTTGTATTAGGGGAGATGAACTTATAACTAACAATAGATGAGGCACAATGTTTGATGGACAATGTCCTCACTCCCTAAATCGGCAACTAAAACAGCTCAGTGCAACATCGCAGTGCTCATATATAATGCTGAAAAAGACACTTCCCCCACCCCAAACAAATCCAAAACCTAGCCCTGGAAATAAGGCATACCTGGAAACTCAAATCAATTCAATGTAAAAACATTTCCAGGGCAGTTGGAGCTTAGAGAGAATCTATGTGCAAAAAACTGACATTGTGCAGTCAATCCATGCAGTGGTAGAGCATCATGGCACCATAATTTGCAGTGGACCAGCAAGGCTCTCCGACTCCCAATTGTTTAACAATAACAATTTTTAGGTCTAAATTAGACTGTTGGAATCCTTGATCTGTTGTTACTTACGTGTGAATTTGCATTTGTGTATGCTGATCATCCTAGCATTTCGCTCCTGGGGTGTAGGAGGTAATTGACGCTTCCCTCTGAGCATCTTGCATCTGGCTCTTGTTGGTGAACCTTGGAGTCCTGAGCAGGAATGCTCCCATTAGGGCCTGGCAATATTTTTTTGCATGTCCCCACTTGTAACAACAACAACAAATGCCTAAACTCATTTTTATTTATTTAAATTTATTTAAAAATTTCTCATGCACTACAAAGAAAACTACAAAGAATTAGAGATTGGCGAGAATTTCATTTGGTTTGTTATTTGATCAGTTTGTACCAAAATTTGCACATTTCTTCATAAATGGGCCTAAGAGCCTTGTGTGGCACAGAGTGGCAGGCGGCAGTACTGCAACCGAAACTCTCCCCACGACCTGAGTTTGATCCCAGCGGAAGCCGGGTCCCAGGTAGCCGGCTCAGGTCGACTCAGCCTTCCATCCTTCCAAGGTCGGTAAAATGAGTACCCAGCTTGCTGAGGGAAACGTAGTCACGACTGGGGAAGGCAATGGCAAACCACCCTGCTATAGCCTGCCATGAAAACGCCGGCGAAAGTGGCGTCCCTCTAGGAGTCAGCAATGACTCGGTGCTTGCACAGGAGGAACCTTTCCTTTCCTTTCATAAATGGGATGCAGAAGATTTAAGAAATACTGAATATTTGAGAAAGTGAAACTACCTATCCTTACAAAGAATCCTGCCAGCAGGCTTACGATATAAAAATATAAAAGAAAAGAAAATAATTGGGAGGGGGGGAGAAAGACAAAAGTGCTAATGGGACAAGAAAATGAATCCTTCCCTAACAACTTCGTGGGTATCTTCACATAATGATGTATATAATTGAGATATTCCAAGTACACTATGCACACAGTGAACACTGCGTGTTCGGAATTCTGTCCAAAAGCTGATAAAATATGTATCCAATTTTCTTCTACTAGGGGGAAAAAAAACATTATTTGAGAAAATCCCATCTCTCTGCGTTATGTCAAACAGTTACAGTAATGGCTTTTTTCAAGAAGGAAGCTACTTCTGCAGGGACGGGCATGCAGGGCTTACTGGAGGCCGAGAAGAAAAATTCTCATTTTCTTTAACATTAATTGCCTGCTGCTAAATTGCTTATTTTGACCTGCGCATTTCTGCTGATCTCTTTCAATTCCCAGTTAGCTTCTTAATGATGTTTTCAAGATCTGGTAGAGATGATGGGACAAGTAAGTAACATCTTGGCTTTCCGTGGGGAAATATAGGAAGACATGCACTAATTAAACTTCATGCCCTCTTGTAATGTTGATTTACTGATATATTTGTGTTGCAAAGATACCAGAAGCCTTGATTTGGGGGGATCTGATCAAATGGCACTAGTCAATGGAAGAAGCGGGGTGTGGGGGGAGTGCCCTAGCAGACTGGGTGTTCTCTTGTGCCACTTCAAATCTTTCTGTTTGAAAGCAAAATGAATGATGGTGCTCTGGGGTGGTGGGCACTTTGCAAGTCTTGGAGTCCTGGCATATATCTCACCATCCTTTGGAGACTGCTCTGGCTTCATGACATCTTTCTGGGTATCTCATATTGACTAATAAGGTGTATCCTACCAAGGTGCCTTCAAAGCAGAAGAGGACATGCTACACAGTGTACATGCTACACAGTGGTGTACATGCTACACAGTGATGCAGCTAGGTAATTTTAGACCCTGGACTTAATGGTGTTATGCCCCCACCGCTCTTTAGATGGCCTTATTATTCACTTCAGTTGTGAAGAACACAACTAGCACTTCTCTTCTTCTCCCCCCTCCCCACTTCTGTCACTTAAAATCATATAATGGCCACCTTTGGGGTGAAAGAGTTCCTGAGGTTTGAAGGAAGGAAGCTGAAAAAATGTGCAAAGTTACCAGAAGGTAAAGGCTGAAAAGCAGGGGTGTGTATGTGCAAAGCTGACTGTGGAATGTGAACAACAAGATGTAGCTAATCAGTGGAATCTGGAAGAGGAAAACAATGCACAAAGAGACTTCCAAGATAAAGCATAGAGCCCTAGGCAAAGGTCAGATGATTGCCAGCACATAAAGTGGCAATCAAGGCTTCTAAGGGAAAGGTCTTTAGCATCAAAAAGAATTTCCAAGAGAGATAAAATGAGCTCAAGTAATGTACTACTAGGGATGCTGGAGAAATCCATGATGGACTCCAGTGAGGTTGGATTCCCAAGAATCGACCTGTGGACTCCGCAGTGGACCGGCTCTCCTTATCTGCACATCCTCCAGATGTTGTGAGGGGCGTTTTCTGTCTTTAAACAGGGAAAGGTATGCTAATTGTGGCTGCAGTTAATGTATCTTGGGCAAATTATTTATTTATTATTATTTATTAAATTTCTTAATCGCCCATCTGGCCAGTTACCCGGCCACTCTGGGTGATATATAACAGTACAATTTAAAACAGTAAAATTACACATTATACATTATTTAAAAATACCCTAACCCACCCCAAATGCCTGCCTGAATAACCAAGTTTTCAGTGCGTGGCGGAAGCTCATTAAAGAGGGGGCATGGCAGAGTTCCCTAGGGAGGGAGTTCCACAGAGTGGGGGCCACCACAGAGAAGGCCCTCTCCCTCGTCTTCACCAGCCTAGCTGTCCTGGCTGATGGGACAGAGAGAAGGCCATCCAAGGCTGGTCTTGTTGAGCGGCCTGTCTGGTGTTGCTGGAGGCACTCCTTGAGATAGGCTGGGCCGGAACCATACAGGGTTTTAAAGGTCAAAAGCCAACACCTTGAATTTGGCCCGGAAAACAGCTGGTAACCAGTGCAACTCCTTCAGCACTAGAGTAATGTGATCATGTTGGCGGCTGCCTTTAATCAGGCGAGCTGCTGCGTTCTGCACCAGCTGCAGCTTCTGAACCGTCTTCAAGGGTAACCCCACGCAGAGCGCATTACAGTAGTCTAGACGAGAGGAGACCAGGGCATGTACTACTGATGAGAGCAGATGGTCGAGAAGGTAGAGGCGCAGCTGCTGTATCAGATGGAGTTGATACAATGCTGTCCAGCTCACGGCTGACACTTGAGCCCACCAAAAGTACCTCAGTCTTGTCAGGGTTCAGCTTCAGCTCATTCCTCCCCATCCAGCCACTCATGGTCTCCAGACATTTAGACAGGGATTCTACAGCCAACCCTGGTGAAGATTTGAACGAGAGGTAGAGCTGTGTGTCATTCGCATATTGATGACACCGCACCCCAAACCTCCTGATGATAGCCCCCAGCGGCTTCACATAGATGTTAAATAGCATCGGGGAGAGGATGGAACCCTGTGGCACCCCACATGTGACTTATTTATTTATTTATTTATTAATAAATAAATTATGGTCATAATTAGCATATTTTATGCCATTTGCGGCTGTAAAGCGTTTACTTATACCTAAATGCCCTGTTTAAAGACAAAAAATGCATGTGCAAAATCCAGGGAAATCTGCAGAGTCCCAAGTGGCTGCACTTCCCCACGGCAGACCCCCACCTGGACCAGACATTGCGGGGTTCGCATATCCCTATGTACAACTAAGCACATAATCAAAAAATGTGTTTTTCCACATCGTGCAAAGACTTGGGAAAAAGGGTATTTAAGGTACACCAAAATCAGCAGAATTCCAAGGAAGACAAGAACCCCAGAGAAGCAGCGAGCACATCTGCTCTGAAAATCCTACGTGGCTGGCCACCAGCCCCTGTTGCCTCAACACTGGAAGCTATTTGAGTGAATGTAACAAGTGTGAAATCCCAGTAACACTTCCATCATTCCATGCTTTGCAACCGCGTCTACATTCCTGACAGAGCAAGCGAGCACACGAACAAGCCCCAACCCTGGCGCGGGGCCCATTTGCCACCGCTCCAATCACTTGCCATTCTGAATGGTTATTTGGGGGGGTGTATCTGGGCTGTGGGGCCCTGGTCATCAGCCCCAAAGTCCAGCCCTAGCTGGACCACTGATGCCACAATTCAGAAGAACTCTAGGGCCACTAGTGCCAGTAGGACCTGACTGGAGGAGGGGCTGGGTGGAGGGTGAGGGGAGGCATATTCCTTTCTGAGCCTAAATACAGTGATCGGTTGAACCCTGAACAGGAGGTACCACTCTCCACTAAGGCTGCAGTCCTTACCATAAACATGCTGAGGATTGTATGGTATGTCTGTTTTGCCAGTTGTTTTGTCAATAGACAATGGTTCTTTTAGGATATTCAGAGGGAATGAACACATCAATGGGTGAAGGAAAGAAGTTTGTTTAGCTAAAATAGGCTAATAATGCAAGCAAAAGCAAGACAATACATTAAAGCATAAAGCATATGTTCCTTCAGTCACTGGGAACCCCGTCCTCTTATCTTAAGATCAGCAAATCAGATAAGAGTGGTGATGAATAGCTCCAAAGGCCTGGCCTGTGGCACCTGTTGACTTGGCCCACAGAGAGGTTCTGAATTGGGAGGGTCCCAGAGAATCATATACTATCCCCTTGATCTTACCCATTCTGGACATGGTCCCATGACTTCATACATTTCTACATTCTTGTAGACTGGAAAACAATCAGCCTCAACAGTTAGCAGACAGGCAGCCCAAGACAGATAGCTCCCATATCCACTCTCAGCTGGACTTCACATTCTGCCAAAGTCTTTATCTACAAGGTCCTGAATACAGCATCAACAAGTGGTTCTCTGGGAACTAGCATAGCTACCCCCACCCCCAGAAGCTACACAAACAGGCACTCTAGGCATGGGCAGGAGAACTGATGCACCACTGATTCCTCGATATACGATGGTCTTCTATGTTTCTACTACTACGTCTCCACAGAAAAAGATAATCATGGCTCAAGGCTTTGACTGTGTTCAGACTTGTAGTCTAGTGAAATGGTGTAGACGATGATGATATGTTCAGTGCCTACCACAACTAGGCATAGCGTAAAGATTAAAAAAGAAGGGAGAAACCCCACCCCCGAGGAGTAGATTAATAATATAATCAAGTAAACACTGTCCAATGATGGGTTGGATACACCAGATCCCAACAGGCAAAGCATTTCAAAAACAAAACAGGGCCTTTTCAGTGGTAGCTGCCCCTCTGTGGAACTCCCTCCCTCAAGAGATATGTTAGACCCCTCCCTATTTCCTTTTATTCGGACTTTTAAAATATTTTTATTTCAATTCGCCGTTGGTCAGGAAGTGGGGTTGGTTTCAATTATATTGCTCTCACTTAGTTGTTTTTAGATGTTTTGTGATTTTTATGCTGGTGGACTTGATGTGTGTACGTTTCTGTGTCTTTTGCTGCTCTTGTAGTTTTTAGATTGAAAAAGAATTAAATTAAATGTGGTTTAATAACTGGATATTGGATACTGTTATTGTGTTGTTTTGTTTTTGTTTTAAAGCCCTGATGGTGAGACCTTTGGTCTTGAAAAGTGGCATATAAGCTTCTTAAACAAACAAAAGAAAGGGGCAGGCAAGAAAAAAGCATTCAAACACAACATGGAAAACAAGGAAAAACAGAATAGGAGCATATGAGAGATAAGCAGGAGCCAACAAGTGAATATGCCTAAAAGTTAATAACAAAAGTTGGATGAGTGTGCATGAAGGCATCTGCCTTTATCATAACATGGGAAGAAGAGAGGTGGTCCATATAGCAAGTTCTGGGGCCTCCTGTCTTCTCTCTAATTCTCCTGCTGATCACATCTATTTCTTTTAGCCCATGGGAGAAGGTGCACGCCCCAGCTTCCAAACGTGTGCAGTCATGGTAAAATAAATAGTTACACAACATTTACATATGCTGATGTACAGCGGCAGTGGGCAAACGGTAGATCAGGATCCTACTGGTAGATCTGTGGTTAATTTACAGCAGATCTCCAAATTGTTTCAATAATAGCAATTACTAAAAATCCCTCCTTTCCCCCATATTAGGCAACAGTTGAAGGGAAGTTAGGAAAAAACCAGGAATGGAGTTTTGTGTGAATGGACTGTGATCTCCGTTTTGCTGCCAAAACCAAATTCATGGGTGAAGACATGCTTTGGGGCCTTAATTGTAAGTTTTGTTGTTTATTCGGTCAGTCGCTTCTGACTCTTCATGACTTCATGGACCAGCCCATGCCAGAGCTTCCTGTCGGCCGTCGCCACCCCCAGCTCTCCCAAGGTCAAGTCCGTCACCTCCAGAATATCATCCATCCATCTTGCCCTTGGTCAGCCCCTCTTCCTTTTGCCTTCCACTTTCCCTAGCATCAGCATCTTCTCCAGGGTATCCTGTCTTCTCATTATGTGGCCAAAGTACTTCAGTTTTGCCTTTAATATCATGCCCTCAAGTGAGAAGTCTGGCTTAATTTCCTGGTGTATGGACTGGTTTGATCTTCTTGCAGTCCAAGGCACTCTCAGAATTTTCCTCCAGCACCACAGTTCAAAAGCATCTATCTTCCTTCACTCAGCCTTCCTTATGGTCCAGCTCTTGCAGCCATAGGTTACTATGGGGAATACCATTGCTTTAACTATGCGGACCTTTGCTATCAATGTGATGTCTCTGCTCTTAACTATTTTATCAAGATTTGTCATTGCTGTCCTCCCAAGAAGTAAACGTCTTCTGATTTCCTGGCTGCAGTCAGCATCTGCAGTAATCTTTGCACCTAGAAAGACAAAGTCTGTCACTGCCTCCACATTTTCTCCCTCTATTTGCCAGTTATCAATCAAGCTGGTTGCCATAATCTTGGTTTTTTTGAGGTTGAAGTTGAACTGCAACCCAGCTTTTGCACTTTGTTCTTTCACCTTCGTCATGAGGTTCCTCAGCTCCTCCTCGCTTTCAGCCATCAAAGTGGTATCATCTGCATATCTGAGATTGTTAATGTTTCTTCCAGCAATTTTAACTCCAGCCTTGGCTTCATCAAGCCCAGCACGTCGCATGATGTGTTCTGCGTACAGGTTGTATAGGTAGGGTGAGAGTATACAACCCTGCCGTACTCCTTTCCCAATCTTAAACCAGTCCGTTGTTCTGTGGTTTGTTCTTACCATTGCTACTTGGTCGTTATACAGATTCCTCAGGAGGCAGACAAGATGACTTGGTATCCCCATACCACCAAGAACTTGCCACAATTTGTTATGACGTTATAATTGTAAGTGCATGTATTTAATTCTAAATCCTTAATTCTGCATGCCCTGCTTTCCCAGAGCCACTATTTTGACTCCTGAGGATAGGCCTGAGCCCAGGAATTTGTCTTCAGCACCAAAACAGAGATCACAATTCATTCACACAAAAATCCACTCTTGGTTTTCCCCTTAGCTCTCTTCATTTCAGCCACCTAGTTTAGGGGAAAGGGGGAAACCTTTTTAGTTGCTATTGTTTAAGCTATTAAGATATCTGCTGTAAAACAATTAAGAGATCTGCAAGAAAGAAACAAAACAGATCTAACAAGCCTGAAGTCCATCCATCTCAGATGGACCAACATGGCTGTGTGTCTCTCCTACACCCATGTAGGAAACCTTTCATGAGGGAGGCAGTTCTTATTGGCTCACTCATGAATGTGTGATACTCAACATCTAAATATTAGGGATGGTGGAGAATTCTGCCACGTACTCCAGTAAGGCCAGATTCTTTAGAATCCATCCCCCCGGAGTCCGTGGTGGAACGGACTGCTCCCCCCTGCCACCCCGCGAAGTCCCCACGGACCGGATCTTACCTGCCTCCGGCGGGTCCGGATCCGGCTGCTGCGGCCTGCTGCTCTGCTGTGCAGACGCGAATGGCGTCCATAGGCTATGTAAATAAAGCGGGGACGCAAATGGCGTAGGGGACGCCATTTGTGTTGCTGCTTTAGCCGTGATAGGCTACGTAAATATTTACTATCACGGCTAAAGCAGTGATGCAAATGGCGTCCCTTACGCAGGACGCCATTTGCGTCCGCAGCAGCCTGGCAGCGGATGGAGGCCCCACTGCGGATCGGCCCGACTGGCGGCTCTGCGGATTCGCCACGGTGGAGCCAGCCAGGCAGGATTCTGGGGCGGAGGAACGGATCGCCTCCCCCCCGCCTCCGGCCAACCCCCGGCGAAAGGAAGGTAAGGGGGATTTGTACATCCCTACTAAATATGTAGTTCAGGCACCTGCCCACTGAGGAGAGGTTAGTGGGAACATTTAAAGCTAATTTAGTGCTGCCATCTGCTGGCTTCCATTGAGGTTTTCAGTCAGTGATTTCTAATCCACTAAAGGAGGTCTAATCTTGTTTCATCCTCCTGGAAAATGATGGATCAACCTGGGCATTCATCTTGCATTGCACATTGGACTGTTTTCATCTCATGGGCTTTGTTTAAGCCTTTTAGGTGCACCCTTGGTGTTTCCATGGGTATCTCCAGTCTCTCTGATGAGGGGGCCATAGCTAAATGGGAGCACACAGGCTTTACATGTAGAAAGGACAGAACTTCAGTCCCTGGTAGCTCCATTAAAACAAACAAAATCAGAGACATCTGAGGGAAGTTTGTGTGATACCCCGAAATGCTACTGTCAGAGTAGACATTACTGGGTAAGATGGACCAGATGGACATTACTGGGTTAGATGGTTCATTTTATAAGGTTAATTCTGTTTTTTGTACATGTATTTCTCCTTTGGTTGTTTCTTAGCTTACTACAAAGAAATTAAAATTACAGGGTCAGAAAAAGAATACCATTATTAGGATCAAGCAATTTTTACAAAAGCAGTATTAGGGATGCGAAAGCCTGGAAAAAAGCTGGGGAAAAGGGAAAAAAAGAAAATAATTCAAAATCCCCCCACCCCATATTTTCCCCAAATGTTTTTCTTTTTCCTGGTTCTGTTGTCATCCCCCCCCTTGGGCCATCACATCTTAATACAGTATGCAATATTTTAATTTATGTATTGTATTTATAAACCACCTTATTTGCTAAAAAGCTAAGAAGGCAGTGAAACAGGGACTTTATTCAGCTTGGATGTTCAAAATAAAGGAGGAGGGTGGGGGAGATATTTGTGTGAGCTAAGTTCTCTGGCTGCTTCTTAAGATGGTAAAGGAGGAAACATTTGTGGGCTTGATTGGATTAGAATTGTGCTTTGTACAAAGATATCACATTGGTAGACAGAACGAATGGAACATAGAAAGTTGCCTGATACCAGGTCAGACTGTTTGTTCAGCTTGTCCAGTATTGTCTCTGAATGGCAGAAGGTAATATAAAAGGCGGGGGCCTTTTTTGTCACCTCCTACCTGATCCTTATAACTGGAGTTAACAGAGATCGAATCCATGCAAAGCATGTGCTCTACTGAGCTGTGGTCTTCTATATACAAAGTATCCACTTCCCCCCACTCCTGCTTCTCTGTTATGGTGTGGCACCAGGAAGAGATCAGAAGTGTCCACTTCCATAAAAGATTAATCACAGTTTAGTGTTACATGCAAAAGCTAAACTGAGGTTAATATTAACTGTGGTTAGCTGAAACAAGCTTTGTAACCTAAGTTGGCTTGTTTCAAATAAACCATAGTTAAGATTAACCACATTTGTCCAGGTTTGGACTTACATTCTTTCTGTAACCTCTGTGCTTCTTCATGTTGCTGTTTTGCATGGAGAGGCCTCAGCACATTATTTGGTCAGTGTTCATATGGCAACCATCCAGAGAAGAGTGGGTGTTGTTGCAGTGAGGGATGCTGATGGCCCTATGATTCCAAATGTCATGTGTTGGCAGCCTCTCCAGGGTAAACATTACTTTTGGTGAGATGTGCTCTCAAATGATCCTGCGCATGCTTGCCTGTGAGCAAGTCCGACTGAGTTCAATGGGGGCAGGGATGGGTTGCTTAGGGGGAAGAGGCTATATAGGATTTCAACCTTCGTCATTACTACTAAGTAGCTGAATTGTGTCTGCTCTCTTTCCAAATTCATCTGGATGTTTCAGTTGTATAGAGGGATCTGAAGAATGATGAATGGCCTCCTTTCCCAACCCGGTGACCTCCAGATGTGTTGGACTACAACTCCCATTATGCCCAGCCAGCAGGGCTAATGATCTTGTTGGCTGAGGATGATGGGGCTCCTAGTCCAATATAACTAGAGGTCACTGGGTTGGGGAAGGTTGGGTATACAGTGTCAAAACGCCTGGGTCTTTCTCCAGAGGTGACCGCACTTTGGCAATGTGGGGAGTACTTTCTGCACACTTGATCAGGAATGCCAAGATAGCAGTAGGAGCTGAGCCGTGTAAAGGCAGGTGCTTGTTAACAGCTGTTGGATTACAACCACCTTCCCTAACCTTGTGGCCTCCAGCTGTGTTAAACTACAACTCCCATAATTCCCAGCCAGCTATGCAGGCTGGGAATTATGGGAGTTGCGGTCCAACACAGCTGGAGGCCACAATGTTAGGGAAGGCTGTGAGAAAGAATAAGTGCCTTCCCCTTCCCTCATCTCCTCCAGGCTTTGGATGCCCTTCACCCATCCTCACTCTTGCCTGAGACCTTCACACTCACAATCCAACTGTCCTCACTTGCCCTAGAGCCTCACTTGCCCCATTCCCCATTGCTGTTCTTAAAGCCTGAGAGCACCTGTGTTGCACAGGCTGCTTCCCTCTCACTTTCAATTCCCTTGAGTTCAGTTGTTTTTGCACATGAGGCTGGACTTGCAATAGTTTTGAAGTGCTTCTGCTAGCATCTTGCTTGCTGGATCTGCATAGATATCAGGGATGTGAACTCTCTCTAATGCCTTTTCTCTTCTGCAGTGCAGCATCCCAGCGATTTTACCATCCTCTGATTCCTCCTTGACTTTTGTAACTGCTTCATATAACTGTGGTCTCTGTTCCCATTTCCTCCGATTTTCTCCTACATTCCCAGGAAATCTTAGCTTGGAGGGAGGTTGGAAATGCTCCTTCTTTTCCTGTAAATATAGGGTTATGTCGGGGCTGATCCTACCATTAGGTCGGGGCCGATCCTACCATTAGGCAGAGTGAAGTGGCTCCCTCAGGCAGCAGCTTTTGGCAAACAGCACCCCGACCCATCAAGTCAAGGTGCAGAGTACTTAAGGCTAGCCAAATTATTTTACCCTCAGTGGCAGAAAAGGCCACAAGGACCTCTCCCTTTCATTGGCAGTAAGAATAAAATAATGATAAAAGAAATAATGGACAGTTTGCTGCCCCCATCACCTGCCACTCTGTGGGTGCTCATCTGGGCCCCCTAGGCTGTGGGGACTGGACATCAGCACTGAGGACCAGCCCTAATGGCACCATGCCTCATTTGTGTTACCAATGCTTCTCTGCACTTTTCTGCTCCCTGTGAATGATGATCACATGTAAATGCAGATAGCAGAGAAGAGGCTTAAAGGCAATTGGAAGTCATGTGTGAAAACACCCTACACCAAGGGATGTTGGAGAAATCCGCAACAGACCCTAATGAGTTTGGATGTTCATGAATCTGTTCATGATTCTGCAATGGGCCAGCTTTTCCCCCCGTTGGGCAGATTCCATGCACTTGCAGACCAGTTTTCTCTAACTTTCCTGAATTTTGCACAAATTTCGTCATAGAAAAAATGCAAAATATGAAACCTAGCCAAAAATGCACATTTTCCCAATACCCTAAATTGTGCAGATGTGAATTTTAGAGGGATTTGCGCATTTTTGCACATGTGAATTTGCGCAAATAGGCATTTGCACAAATTCGGGGGGAAATCCGTCGATGAGCAGATGATGCAACGAAAGGTGCCTGACAATCCGCGAAACACAGATGGCATAGATTTACACAATCCATACATCCCTACTTACACCTCTCTCTCTCTCTCCCCCCCCTTCCCTGCTAAACCACTGCACATCTGGTTGCCAACTATGAGAGGATAGCTACGACCCAGGATTGCTTGCAGCATTGCCACACTTGGCTTGTGCACAGCAACCATAAATGAATCAGCATATAGCATGAGAATTATGCTCCAGCCAGTATGCCTCCGCAACAGAACAGCATGACCCAGGGTGCACTTCCAAGTGTGTGGGTGCTTCTAGAGTTGTATTCCAGAATCTCCCAGCCACAACATTACAAGGGAGTGTGGGTGGGGTACACCACTCAGGTGATGTGCTTCAAGTAGTCGCCCCATACTGAAGAGTGTGGGCTGCCCTTAAAAACACCCTCCTTCCAAACCATCACCTACAAAGCTTCTGAGGTTGAACCAGCTGCTTCTACCCCTTTGTATCCTTATTCTTTTCCACTGTGACTAAGGACACAACTACAAGTTACCCATGAGCATTTGCAACACAACCCTGGTAGTTACCTTTTCTTTGGGAGAGGCAGTTCAGAGCAGAGAAGTGAGAGGGAAGGGGGTGTTTAACACTTCCTCTCCTTGCCACTTTTATGCTGAAAATCCCTATACATGCTGCTTCCTCCCACTGCAGGGTTCCAAATAAGTCTTTACATTCACAAACATATACCTGGAGTGTGTGTGTGTGTGTGTGTTTAAGTGAGTGGGGGGGGGATTTGTGGAGAGAATGTGGTGGATGGGAGAAGGGTTAAGTACCCTCTCCTGCACTACTTCTCCACTGGAAATTCTCCACGCTACTTCTCCCCCGCCCAGCCACTTTTCCCTAGAAGAAGAAACGGCTGGTGGAATTTTGTTACACACATCCCTTTATAACTAGTGCTTCTGCCCTATGCAGTGGTGGCTGTTTAGGATCCTATTGTGGATTTTTTGTAAGGACAGGCATGTTTTGTAAAGAGAGCTTTGTGGGAGAGAATGAAAGGGGGATGAATATTTTATCTTTAGCAACTGGTCATTTCCATTTTGAAGGGAGAAAATGAAGGACCATCTGTTGGGTGCTGAATATTCAACAACCAATCAGCAACTGGGTTATGGATGAATATAAGTATGTGTTATTATGTGTAGAGCATCATAATGGTTCACAATGCTTTCCTAGCTGAAACTCATCAGGATAGGTAGCAAGGCCAAAATAGGCTTTGCTGGATGGGCTTCTGCCATTAGCCATCATGTGTTTATGCCATTAGTCATTGGGCTATTAGTTTGTTAGCCACCTTGAGTGCCATTTTTGGGTAGAAAGGTGGGTTAAATTTCAAATCAATCAATAACTTGTGTCCATATACATACAGTGACAAATACATGCATGCACCCCCCTACCCTGGTCAGTACAAGAATGCATTCCCTTTCCCAGAATAATCACCTGCCCTGTGGAAGAGTCTCTCTCCATACTCTAACCTGCCCCAAGAAAGTATTTTCTTCCTGTCCCAAATGTCAAAATATCCACTTTAAGTAATGGCAGCCTCTGGCCAGGTAGTTAGAAATAATGAAGCCGAATGTCATAGTCAGTTAGTTGGTTGGAACTTGTCCATTCATAGCGAACATGGATTGATGTATTACGAATTCGCTCTTAAATTCAGAATGGATCGTGAGCTTCAGAGCTTGTGCTGTAGAGTAGTGCACAGATTCCTCCCCGTAAATTTTCAGTGGTCTTACCACCTAGATGCCCCCGTCCCAAACTTAACTGAAGCAGCTCTGGCTCCAAGGAGGGGGAGGACCCTGCAGATCCATCTTCATACTGGCCATCAGAAATGTAGACATCACATGACATTATCACGCAGGCAGGCCACATGCAAACAGCCGATAAGGGGCCACATAACATGGTGATGCATGACGTCATGCCAGGCTGTGCAGTGCTAAGCTACAGTTCCCAAGATGTATACATGGAATGAGATTTCATATTAAAGGAGAGCTCTTGTCCGAGCTTCGATGAACGAATACATTACTTTCTGAGTAAATAAGAAAGTCACTTGGGGTAAGTCTGCCTGTCACTAGTTAGATATGGAGAAATGATGTAGCAGTCATGTGTAAGGGGAAGTGAAAGCCTGTAGCGGCAAGAAGTCAGGATGCATCACAACTGATCCCGGTGCATTTCTGTGGCTATTGAGCAGAACTTAGATATACAAGGAAAGGACCCAGTTCAAATCTCTCCTTACAGACACAAACACACATAGTGGATTTATGCAAGGCACCATTCTCCCAGCCTAAATCTGTGACATTAGGAAAATGAGACTGGCCTACCTCCCAAGGTTGCTGTAAGCACATTTTTGTGATAAAGGAGCACTATATGAATTCTTAGTAGTGCTTGCCCTATATGGGGACACAGGGAAGTTGGGAAGGTCTCTAAGCACTCCACGTTTCTTTTGGTAGGGGGCATCCTTTTGGCTGGCAGCATGGGGCTCCTTATGTTTCATACAGGTCATGGTTCAGTGTCTCAATCATCCTTGCTGTAATACATTCTAAGGGCTGTTTGGAAATTCAATATATTCCTATAGCAATTCAGAAGAAACTAATGCGTTCCAATACCCATCCCGTGCCATTCATTTTATGACCCAGAATCACCAGTCAGCTCTACTCCTTCACCACACATCACTTCAGGTTCAATTATAATAAATAATACATCATCATTATAATTCAGACCTGAAACAGATACCTTTCTTTTAATTTAGGGCTCTTGCCCCATCTTCATCTATGTGGAACGTTCCACTAAATATTTGCCTTTTATCACATTTACTGTCGTGCAGAAGTGTCTTTGACTGCAAAAGCAGGTGTTTCCCAGCAGTAGCAGGCAGCAAATGATTCAAACGTTAATTTTGGCAACAGCTTTCATGACACATAAGGATGCTCAAGAAATTGTTACTTGGTGTATTTGCCTCTAATTTCATTCCCCTTTGGTTTTCTTCAGCCTTTCCCAATCACAGCTAAAAGGTCACAGCATTCTCCCACACTCTGCCTCATTTTTTCTCTGAGACAATGAAGCTGTTAAGAGGGCACATGTTGATGAATTAATCTGGGGGGAAAGTGGATACTATGTTGGGCTAAATACAGTGGAGGCTGGTGGCTCTGATGTCAGTGGGGTGGTGAATCTGCTCCGGGTTTCAGTCAGAACCAGCCAGAGCTCTAAGGGAGCTTTCCAAGGTGCTTAAACCCAGAGCAGATTCACTGCCCTACTGACATCAGAGCCATCAGCCTTCAATGGCAAAATCAAATGTGACCCAAGCAGACCTCTGCTCATGCAACGGGAGTTTCTGTTACCCTTCTCCACCCAGCAGCCTCCTACACACACCCCAGATTTGGAGCAGATTTGGGGGCATGCAGGGGGCTGCAGGGGGGAGGGGGCATTTGATCCACCAGTGGTGTCCATCCTGCTTGTGAAGGACACCACTGGATACAACCCACTGAGTCTGTGTATGAACTCACCTACTGGAACGGGGATGAAATAGGTCATCATACCACAAATAGCCTTAGACTATGTCTCTACAGCCCCTTCATGGATCGCTGCCTTGTTGTGGCGAAGGGGCTTGCATAACTCAGTGAAGCATTAAGCTATGCCGTGCAGGGCCACCCAAGACAGACAGGTCATGGTGGAGAGTTCTGACAAAATGTGGTCCACTGGAGAAGGAAATGGCAACCCACTCCAGTATTCTTGACAAGAAAACCCCATGGAATGTATCACAAGGGTAAAAGATATGATGCCGGAAGATGAGCCCCTCAGGTCGGAAGGTGTCCAATATACTACTGGGGAAGAGCAAAGGGTATTTCCAAGTAGCGCCAGAAAGAGTGAAGCGGCTGGGCCAAAGCTGAAAGGATACTCAGCTGTGGATGTGTCTGGTGGTGAAAAGAAAATCCGATGCTGTAAAGAACAATATTGTTTAGGAACCTGGAATGTCAGATCAATGAATCAAGGTAAGCTGGAGGTGGTCAAACATGAGATGGCAAGATTGAACATCGACATCTTGGGAATCAGCGAACTAAAATGGACAAGCATGGGAGAATTTAATTCAGGTGACCATTATATCTACTACTGTGGGCAAGAATCCCTTAGAAGAAATGGAGTAGCACTCAAAATTTTGGCTTAAATTGAAGAACGTAGGGAAAACCACTAAACCGTTCAGGTATGACCTAAATCATTTCCTTTATGAATATACAGTGGAGGTGAGGATTAGATTAAAGGGATTAGATCTGATAGACAGAGTGCCTGAGGAACTATGGATGGAGGTCCGTAACATTGTTCAGGAGGCAGCAACTAAATCCATTCCAAAGAAAAAGAAATGCAAGAAAGCCAAGTGGCTGTCTGATGAGGCTTTACAAGTAGCTGAGGAAAGAAGGGAAGCGAAAAGCAAAGGAGAAAGGGGAAGATATATCGAACTGAATGCAGAGTTCCAGAGAATAGCAAGGAGAGAAAAGAAGGCCTTCTTAAATGAACAATGCAAAGAAATTGAGGAAAACAACAGAATGGGAAAGACTAGAGATCTTTTCAAGAAAATCAGGGATCTTAAGGGAACATTTTGTGCAAAAACGGGCATGATAAAGGACAAAGAAGGCAGGGACCTAACAGAAGCAGATGAGATTAAGAAGAGGTGGCAAGAATACACAGAAGAACTATACAGAAAAGATCTTAATGTCCCTGATAGCCATGATAGTGCTGTCACTGAACTTGAGCCAGACATCCTAGAGAGTGAAGTCAAGTGGGCCTTAGGAAGCATTACTAACAACAAAGCTAGCAGAGATGAAAGTCTTCCAGCTGAGCTATTTAAAATCCTAAAAGATGATGCTGTTAAAGTGCTGCACTCAATATGCCAACACATTTGGAACACTCAACAGTGGCCACAAGACTGGAAAAGGTCAGTTTACATTCCAATTCCAAAGAAGGGCAATGCCAAAGAGTGTTCAAACTACCGTACAATTGCGCTCATTTCACATGCCAGCAAGGTGATGCTCAAAATCCTACAAGCTAGGCTTCAGCAGTATGCAAACTGAGAACTACCTGAAGTACAAGCTGGGTTCCGAAGAGGCAGAGGAACTAGAGATCAAATCTCCAACATTCGCTGCATCATGGAGAAAGCAAGAAATTCCAGAAAAACGTCTATTTCTGCTTCATTGACTATGCTAAAGCCTTTGATTATGTGGATCACAACAAACTGTGGCAAATTGTTAAAGAGATGGGAGTACCAGACCACCTTACCTGTCTCCTGGGAAACCTGTATGAGGGTCAAGAAGCAACAGTAAGAACCAGACATGGAACAACCAACTGGTTTAAAATTGGGAAAAAAGTATGACAAGGCTGCATATTGTCGCCCTGCTTATTTAACTTATATGCAGAGTACATCATGAGAAACGCCAGGTTGGATGAATCACAGGTCAGAATTAAGATTGCCAGGAGAATTATCAACAACCTCAGATATGCAGACGACAGCACCCTAATGGCAGAAAGCGAAGAGGATCTAAAGAGCCTCTTGTTGAGGGTGAAAGTGGAGAGTGCAAAAGCTGGTTTGAAACTCAACATTAAAAAAACTAAGATCATGGCATCTGGCCCCATCACTTCCTGGATTACAGAAGGGGAAGAAATGGAAGCAGTGACAGATGTTATTTTCTTGGGCTCCAAGATCACCGCAGACGGTGACTGTAGCCATGAAATTAAAGGACACTTACTCCTTGGGAGGAAACCTATGGCAAACCTAGACAGCATAGTAAGAAGCAGAGACATCACCTTGCCGACAAAGGTCTGTCTAATGAAAGCTATGGTTTTCCCAGTAGTAACGTATGGCTGTGAGAGCTGGACTATAAGGAAGGCTGAGCGCCGAAGAATTGATGCTTTCGAACTGTGGTGCTGGAGAAGACTCTTACGAGTGCCCTGGACTGCAAGGAGGTCAAATCAGTCCATCCTAAAGGAAATGAACCCTGAGTGCTCATTGGAAGGACAGATACTGAAGCTGAAGCTGAAATATTTTGGCCACCTAATGTGAAGAGAAAACTCCCTGGAAAAGACCCTGATGCTGGGAAAGATTGAAGGCAAAAGGAGAAGGGGATGGCAGAGGATGAGATGGCTAGATAGCATCACTGATGCAATGAAGATGGACTTGAGCACACTCTGGGAGAGAGCGGAGGACAGGGAGGCCTGGCGTGCTATGGTCCATGGGGTCACGAAGAGTCGGACACGACTTAACGACTGAACAACATGTCTCTACAGGATGTTTTTTCCTCATGATTTGTTCCTAGAACAGCCTTCTCCAACCTGGTTCCCTCCAAAGATGTTGGACTACAGTTCCCATAACCCCCAGCCTAGGGGGTTGTAGCCCAACACCTCTGGAGGGCACCTGATTGGGGAACATTGACCTCAAAGATTGTGTAGGATGCTCCAAATAACTTGCCCTTTCATGACTGCATGCCACTTCTGAACTTTTTAAAATGAACATTGATACTGTACCGTGTCCAGAGACTTCTTTAGATGACTTCACATGTTAGCCACACAGAACCACTCTGGGTTGAGTTTTAATATTCATGAGAGAAGTTAGGACAACTAAACTATATTCCATGCTGAAGCCTAAACCAGGTAGCTACCACCACCTCTATATCCACGTGGTTATGAGCTCTTGAGGATCTAGAGTCAGGGGTAAAAGTAACACATGTAACTATTTGTATTTAAATTGGATGGTTTCCCAATCTAACTATCCTCTCTGATGTATCATCAGTAACATGTACTGAGTAATTCTAAGGCTTCTGGAGGACAGCATCTTGTACAATCCAGAATGGCTAAACAATAAGGTTTATATAGGGGAACAGAGCATAAATTCAAGCATATAAAAAGGCATAAAATAGCATTCGAACTAACAAAATGAGTTAGCTTAGACCCAGAATGCTACAGAGTAAGATAAACACTAGAAGTTAGGAAGTCCATAAGCTTACCTAGTCAATTCATAGAGAGCAAAGCTTCTTCTTTATGTCCCAGCTGGCAAAATGCAGTGTCTGTACCAAGCAAGCAAGCAAAACTGAGGAAAATGTTTTGAGAGAAACTTGCTTACCTAACCATGATGTAGTGTGATATCACAATCTCTCTATACAGTCAAGGAGTTGTCCCTGTGATCACATTGAAGATACAATGGGATTTAATTATTTAATTTCTTTCTTTCTTTCTTTCTTTCTTTCTTTCTTTCACAAATGGATATACTGCTTCTCAATTAAATGATTGCAGTGCTGAACATAATAACAACTTCAACACTAAAATATAACAATAAGATACAACAATAATTAATCATTCTGCTAATCAACAATAAAACTATAACTGTAACCAGCTAGGTCAAACTTTAGGGAAAGCCTGTATAAACAGATGAGTCTTAAGGAGACATCTGCAAGTCAAGTACTTGGATGGGAGACCGCCTGGGAATCAGGCTTCCTGCACTGAGCAGGGGGTTGGACTCAATGGTCTTGTAAGCCCCTTCCAACCCTATGCTAAGCATGCCTAAGATTACAGGCTTATGTTCCTGTTCTGGTCCGCCCCGCACCCATGTTTAAGCCACATATTATATTCATCCATAGGGAGCGCCTTGCTCTTAGGTCCCTGCCTGATCTTTGCAGTCCTCAGTGTTGATGCCTGCCTGGTATAAACTGGAAGGGCATTCCAGAGGGAGGGTGCTGCAACACTAAATGCGCTGTTGCTATTACTCATCAGGCAAACTTCATGCAGAACCATAAAAAATGGTCATTCAGAGGACTGCAAAGATCGGGCAGGGACCTAAGAGCGAGGCGCTCCCTATGGATGAATATAATATGTGGCTTAAACACCAGGGGATGGGGGGGATGGGACCAGAACAGGAACATAAGCCTGTAATCTTAGGCATACTTTCCTACAAGTATTGTCCGCAATGGCACTTACTTTTGAGTAAATTTGCATAAAGAGTGGCTGGGAAGGACCCTAATTCCATGTGCTAAAACTCTTTGGGGTAGCTTTGCTGAAGAAGGTTAGCTGGAGCAGATGTGAATGGACATCTTTTTTCCATTTTAAAACAAAAGTACATCACAAATGCCCAGCTGCATCAGATCAAGAGTCCATCTAAAATAGTCCAGGTTAAAAGAACCCATCTTCTTATCCCATAATGGCTACCTTTACACAGGAGCTTCTGATAAGGGATTTGCTCAAAATTCATAATGTATACACAGGATTGTCCCTATTGTTGACACATTCTGAAAAGTTCTGGCAAGGCCAGACTTCCTGTTCCAGACTTCCTGTTGCTGATTTGTCCTCAATAAGGTGTGTTCTTCTAGACATTTAATTCTTCTAGCTTTGATCATTTTTTCTACCAATTTACCTGGTACAGACAGAAAAGTCTGTACTTTCCCAGATCCTCCCTGCCCCCACCTTGTTCTTCCCTTGACACTTAAAAAAAAAAAAGGGGGGGGGCTATTTTCCAATCCTGTGGTACATTGAATATGTTTGTTAAAAGATCAGCAATATCTCATTTGAGTTCTTTCAGAACTCTCAGGTGAATGCTATCTTGTAATTTGTAATTTGTCAAATTGCTCTAAAACTTCATCTTTTGTAACCTTCTCTTTGACCTTCCTAACCCCTGAGATACACTTTCTGAAAACAATGGTTTAGGCAGGGGTATCTTTCTAATATCTTCCACAGTGAAGGCCAATCAAATAATTCATTTAGAGTGCAATCCTATGCATGTTTAAACAGAAGAATTCCTACAACTCCCAGCATTCCCCAGTGAGCATGGCTGGCTGGGGAATGCTGGGAGTTGTAGAACTTTGATCTGTCTAAACATACTTAGCATTGTGCTCTTAGCCTCTTTGCAATCTCCGTGTCCTCTAGTATTCCTTTAACATCTTTGTCATCTAAAGTGGGGGTGAGCAGAACGTGGGAACACTGAAATCGAAAAGTAGATCTCTGGGTGGTCAGCAGCAGCGTCTGACTACCAATTGTCTAACAATAGCCTAAATTAAAAGATGTTCCTCCTCATAAATTAGGTTGTTGAAAAAGAATCCTAAGCCTATTTAGACAGAAAAAAGTCCTAGAATTCCCAGCATTCCTCAGCTAGCTATCCTGGAAAAAAAATTGGCAATTCCTAGCATTCCTCAGCCAGCTATGCTGGGACTTTTTTTTTCTGTCTAAACAGGCATAGGATTGTGCCCTTAGAGGAAAACCAGGAGTGGATTTTTGTGTGACAGGACTTGTGGGCTGAGTTTTGATACTGATCACAAATTCCTGTGTTATGTGTGCACTAGTATTTGATAGTATTAGTGTTTGATAGTATTTGTGCTTTAAAATAAATACATCTGCATTTATAGTATTTGTGCTTTAAAATAAATAAATACACCTGCATTTATAGTATTTTCAAATAAATAAATACATCTGCATTTATGAAGGACGTCTACTTTTTAAAGGATGCCTCCTGGCCTGTTATGACTGATTTGACATGACTAGTTAACCACACTCAGGGATAGGGTCAAGGGAAGGCACGGCTGGTCACTTGCCAAGGGCCCACATCCTAGCAGGGGCACATTGACAAAAGGCCCCTGAACTTGCTCCTCCTCCTCTTCACCATGGCAACATGCTTGTTCACCTACAGCGGTATTGGTGAGGAGGAGGAGCTCTCATGCCACTGCCTGCTTGCTCAGCTGAGTCCTGCCTGTCGAAGAAGCCAGCAGTAGCTAAGATGAGAAAGAGGATGAGGAGCAAAAGCAGCTGGTGAGAATGGCGGTGAGATGGTAGACTGACTGAGGAAGGGGCCCCATTGAGGGTGCCTTGCCGAGGGGCCTTCAAAAACCAGGAGCCGGCACTGATGATACTGGCACCCTCTTAGACTCGTTCATACCCTCTCTGATCTTTGAAATACATTTTATCTTATCTTCTGTCATAGCTTACTCTCGACAGTTCACCTTCCCAACTCCTCTCTCCAACTTCCTTTTCCAAAAATCATCTCATTTTTGAGAAAGCCTCTCTTCTAAAACCGGACCTGGCCATGTTAGACTTCCTAGGTCACTTCCCACTTACATATATGCTTAATTTGAAATGCTTGCTCCCAGGCTGGTCAGCAACGGTTTTATTGCTGCTCCCTGGTCTGTAGTGAGACAAAGGGCCATCTCCACTTTTGTTATCTACATGACAAAGTATTCTAAGGCTCTGTGCAATAATTTATCATTATCTAGAAACGTTCTCTCTTCATCATGACCTGAATGTACATTTACACACCTATTGTGAGGATACTTGAAGTCACCCATTATCTGAACTTTCCTCTTTTGGCTGCCTCCCTGATTTCTTTTTCCATCTGAAGATCACCACCAGAACTTTGGTCAGGGTGTGTGGATGATAGTATATTTCCACTGCTGTTTTACGTTGTTTTTGGCAACGCATTTCTACACACAGTGATTTGTTGTTGTTGTTGTTGTTCAGTCGTTCAGTCGTGTCCGACTCTTCGTGACCCCATGGACCATAGAACGCCAGGCCTTCCTGTCCTGCGCTCTCTCCCGGAGCGTGCTCAAGTTCATATTCATTGCATCGGTGATGCTATCTAGCCATCTCATCCTCTGCCGTCCCCTTCTCCTTTTGCCTTCAGTCTTTCCCAGCATCAGGGTCTTTTCCAGGGAGTTTTCTCTTCGCATTAGGTGGCCAAAATATTGGAGCTTCGGCTTCAGCATCTGTCCTTCCAATGAGCACTCAGGGTTGATTTCCTTTAGGATGGACTGATTTGACCTCCTTGCAGTCCAGGGGACTCGTAAGAGTCTTCTCCAGCACCACAGTTCGAAAGCATCAATTCTTCGGCGCTCAGCCTTCCTTATAGTCCAGCTCTCACAGCCATACATTACTACTGGGAAAACCATAGCTTTGATTAGACGGACCTTACGTTCATCTTAAGGTTTCTAAGTTTTTGCACTCAATGCTGTCTTTGACAGACAGAGCAACACCACCATGAGTGCGACCCACTCCATTGTTTCTGCTGCAGATTTTCAGTTGTATCCAACATTAACTTGCCCCATTCATTTCAGTGGGTCTACTCTAAGTAGGACTGACATTATATACAGTCAGGGCCAGGAATAATGGAACAAGGACAACTGTTTTGGCAGTTGGCCTCTGTACACCACCACATTGAAGTTGAAAGGAAACACACCCAGATGGGAGTGAAGTCGGGACTTTCAGCTGTAATTCAGGGGGCTTGACAAAAGTGGGGCACTAACCCTTCAGGAAGTACAGCCGGTGGCATACACTCCCCCATCATTGGTGGCTCATAAGTAATGGAACGAATGGCTCACAAGCAGCTGCATGGCCAGGTGTGGCCTGTTTCCTGGGTACCCCATGACCCATCAAGCAGATAAAAGGCCTGGAGGTGGTTCTGAGTGTTACATTTGCATTTGGTAGCTGTTCACTGGAACTCCCCCAACATGAGGCCCAAAGAGGTGTCCGTGCGAGTGAAGGAGGCCATCATTAGGCTGAGGAAACAAAATAAACCCATCAGAGAGATCGCAAAAACTTTGGGAGTGGCCAGGCCAACACAACAGTTTGGAACATTCTGAAAAAGAAGGAATTAACTGGCAAGCTCAGCAACAGCAAAAGGCCTGGAAGACCACGGAAGACAACTAAAGTGGATGACCGCAGAATGCTGCTCATGGTGAAGAGGAACCCTTTCACAACATCTAGCCAGGTCAAGAATGCTCTTGTGGAGGTAGGCATGTCATTGTCAACATCTACAGTCAAGAGACAGCTTTATGAATGTAAATACAGAGGTTTCCCCTTCATGGATCACTGCCTTGTTGTGGCGAAGGGGCTTGCGTAACTCAATGAAGCCATAAGCTATGCCGTGAAGGGCCACCCAAGACGGACAGGTCATGGCAGAGAGTTCTGACAAAATGTGGTCCACTGGAGAAGGAAATGGCAACCCACTCAAGTATTCTTGCCAAGAAAACCCCATGGAATGTATCACAAGGCTAAACGAGATGACGCCGGAAGATGAGCCCCTCAGGTCGGAAGGTGTCCAATATACTACTGGGGAAGAGCAGAGGGTATTTCCAAGTAGCGCCAGAATGAGTGAAGCGGCTGGGCCAAAGCCGAAAGGACACTCAGCTGTGGATGTGTCTGGTGGTGAAAAGAAAATCCGATGCTGTAAAGAACAATATTGTTTAGGAACATGGAATGTCAGATCAATGAATCAAGGTAAGCTGGAGGTGGTCAAACATGAGATGGCAAGATTGAACATCGACATCTTGGGAATCAGCGAACTCAAATGGACAGGCATGGGCGAATTTAATTCAGGTGACTATCATATCTACTATTGTGGGCAAGAATCCCTTAGAAGAAATGGAGTAGCACTCATAGTCAACAAAAGGGTGGGAAAAGCAGTACTGGGGTACAATCTTAAAAATGATAGAATGATCTCAGTACGAATCCAAGGCAAACCATTCAACATCACAGTAATTCAAGTCTATGCCCCAACCACTGAGGCCGAAGAAGCTGAGGTTGATCGGTTCTATGAAGACCTACAACACCTTCTAGAACTAACACCAAAAAAAGATGTCCTCTTCATCATAGGGGATTGGAATGCTAAAGTAGGAAGTCAAGAAATCACCGGGATAACAGGCAGGCATGGCCTTGGTGTACAAAATGAAGCAGGACAAAAGCTAATAGAGTTTTGCCAAGAGAACATGCTGATCATAGCAAACACTCTTTTCCAACAGCACAAGAGGCGACTCTACACATGGACATCACCAGATGGTCAATATCGAAATCAGATTGATTATGTCCTTTGCAGCCAAAGATGGAGAAGCTCCATACAGTCAGTCAAAACAAGACCTGGAGCTGACTGTGGCTCAGATCATGAGCTGCTTCTTGCAAAATTTCGGCTTAAATTGAAGAACGTCGGGAAAACCACTAAACCGTTCAGGTATGACCTAAATCATATCCCTGATGAATATACAGTGGAGGTGAGGAACAGATTTCAGGGATTAGACCTGATAGACAGAGTGCCTGAGGAACTATGGACGGAGGTCCGTAACATTGTTCAGGAGGCAGCAACGAAATCCATCCCAAAGAAAAAGAAATGCAAGAAAGCAAAGTGGCTGTCTGATGAGGCTTTACAAGTAGCTCACGAAAGAAGGGAAGCGAAAAGCAAGGGAGAAAGGGGAAGATATACCCAACTGAATGCAGAGTTCCAGAGAATAGCAAGGAGAGACAAGAAGGCCTTCTTAAATGAACAATGCAAAGAAATTGAGGAAAACAACAGAATGGGAAAGACTAGAGATCTCTTCAAGAAAATTGGAGATCTCAAGGGAATGTTTTGTGCAATGATGGGCATGATAAAGGACAAAGAAGGCAGGGACCTAACAGAAGCAGATGAGATTAAGAAGAGGTGGCAAGAATACACAGAAGAACTATACAGGAAAGATCTGAATGTCCCTGATAGCCATGATAGTGCGGTCACTGAACTTGAGCCGGACATCCTAGAGAGTGAAGTCAAGTGGGCCTTAGGAAGCATTAGTAACAACAAAGCTAGCGGAGATGACAGTATTCCAGCCGAGCTATTTAAAATCCTAAAAGATGATGCTGTTAAAGTGCTGCATTCAATATGCCAACAAATCTGGAACACTCAACAGTGGCCACAAGACTGGAAAAGGTCAGTTTACATTCCAATTCCAAAGAAGGGCAACGCCAAAGAGTGTTCAAACTACCGCACAATTGCGCTCATTTCACATGCCAGCAAGGTGATGCTCAAAATCCTACAAGCTAGGCTTCAGCAGTATGCGAACCGAGAACTACCAGAAGTACAAGCTGGGTTTAGAAGAGGCAGAGGAACTAGAGATCAAATCGCCAACATTCGCTGCATCATGGAGAAAGCAAGAGAATTCCAGAAAAATGTCTATTTCTGCTTCATTGACTATGCTAAAGCCTTTGATTGTGTGGATCACAACAAACTGTGGCAAATTCTTAAAGTGATGGGAGTACCAGACCACCTTACCTGTCTCCTGAGAAACCTGTACAAGGGTCAAGAAGCAACAGTAAGAACCAGACATGGAACAACCGATTGGTTCAAAATTGGGAAAGGAGTACGACAAGGCTGCATATTGTCACCCTGCTTATTTAACTTATATGCAGAGTACATCATGAGAAATGCCAGGTTGGATGAATCAGAGGTCGGAATTAAGATTGCTGGGAGAATTATCAACAACCTCCGATATGCAGACGATACCACCCTAATGGCAGAAAGCGAAGAGGATCTAAAGAGCCTCTTGTTGAGGGTGAAAGTGGAGAGTGCAAAAGCTGGTTTGAAACTCAACATTAAAAAAACGAAGATCATGGCATCTGGCCCCATCACTTCCTGGCATATAGAAGGGGAAGAAATGGAAGCAGTGACAGATTTTACTTTCTTGGGTTCCAAGATCACTGCAGACGGTGACTGTAGCCATGAAATTAAAAGACGCTTGCTCCTTGGGAGGAAAGCTATGGCCAACCTAGACAGCATAGTAAGAAGCAGAGACATCACCTTGCCGACAAAGGTCCGTCTAATCAAAGCTATGGTTTTCCCAGTAGTAATGTATGGCTGTGAGAGCTGGACTATAAGGAAGGCTGAGCGCCGAAGAATTGATGCTTTCGAACTGTGGTGCTGGAGAAGACTCTTACGAGTGCCCTGGACTGCAAGGAGGTCAAATCAGTCCATCCTAAAGGAAATCAACCCTGAGTGCTCATTGGAAGGACAGATACTGAAGCTGAAGCTCCAATATTTTGGCCACCTAATGCGAAGAGAAAACTCCCTGGAAAAGACCCTGATGCTGGGAAAGACTGAAGGCAAAAGGAGAAGGGGACGGCAGAGGATGAGATGGCTAGATAGCATCACGGATGCAATGAATATGAACTTGAGCACGCTCCGGGAGAGAGCGCAGGACAGGAAGGCCTGGCGTGCTATGGTCCATGGGGTCACGAAGAGTCGGACACGACTGAACGACTGAACAACAACAACAGAGGCTTCACAACAAAGTGCAAACCCTGGTAACGCTCAAGAACAGAAAGGCCAGGTTAGCCTTTGCCAGCAAACACCTAAGAAAGCCTGCCCAGTTCTGGAATAAGATTCTTTGGACTGATGAAACCCAGATTACCTTATACCAGAATGATGGGAAGAGAAAAGTATGGAGAAGGAAAGGAACAGCTCATGATCCAAAGCATACCACATCATCTGTCAAACATGGTGGAGGCAGTGTTATGGCATGGGCATGTATGGCTGCCAATGGAACTGGGTCACTGGTGTTTACTGATGACCTGACTGCTGATAAAAGCAGGAGGATGAATTCTGAAGTGTATAGGGCTATACTTTCTGCTCAGATTCAGCTGAATGCTGCCAAACTGATAGGACGCCACTTCATATTGCAGATGGATAATGGCCCAAAACATACAGCAAAAGCTACCCAAGAGTTTCTCAAGGCAAAGAAGTGCGATGTTCTTCAATGGCCAAGCCAGTCACTTGTTCTCAACCCAATAGAGCATGCTTTTCACTTACTGAAGACAAGACTGAAGGCAGAAAGACCCACAAACAAGCAGCAGCTGAAGGCAGCTGCAGTAAAGGCCTGGCAAAGCATGTCGAGGGAGGGAACTCAGCATTTGCTCATGTCCATGGGTTCCAGACTTCAGGCAGTCATTGACTGCAGAGGATTTTCATCCAGGTATTAAAGGCGATTCTTAAGTTTGAAATGATGTTGGTTTGTTCCATTACTTATGAGCCACCAACGATGGGTGTGTGTGTATGCCACTGGCTGTCCTTCCTGAATGGTTAGAGCCCCACTTTTGTCAAACCCCTTGAATTACAGCTGGAAGTCCTGACTTCGCTCCCATCTGGGTGTATTCCCTTTCAACTTCAATGTGGTGGTGTACAGAGTTGTTGTTGTTGTTATTCAGTCATTAAGTCGAGTCCGACTCTTCATGACCCCACGCCAGGCCTTCCTGTCCTCCGCTCTCTCCCGGAGTGTGCTCAAGTTCATATTCATTGCATTGGTGATGCTATCTAGCCATCTCATCCTCTGCCGGCCCCTTCTCCTTTTGCCTTCAGTCTTTCCCAGCATCAGGGTCTTTTCCAGGGAGTTTTCTCTTCACGTTACGTGGCCAAAATATTTGAGCTTCAGCTTCAGTATCTGTCCTACAGAGGCCAACTGCCAAAACAGTTATCCTTGTTCCAATATTTCTGGCCTTGACTGTACAACATGTATATAATGAAATGTATCCCTGACATGTATCCCTTCCTTCTCATCCATGTGGGAACAAATTATACTGCCAAGCAGAGCTCCAAAGAAATCACATCAGACTTTGAAACTGTGGGAAGGAAACTCAAGAACTTTGAGGCCCAGATAGTTTTCTCATCCATCCTTCCAGTACTTAGAAGAGGGATAGAAAGGGAAAGAAAAATACTCCAGGTGAATGACTGACTACGAAGGTGGTGCCAAATCTCAAACGAGAGATTTGGATTCTGGGACCACGGGCTATATTTCCTGGAAGATGGACTTCTGGCAAGGGATGGGTTGCACCTCACAAGAGCTGGGAAGAATGTGTTTGGCCACAGCATGAAGAACTTTATCAGGAGGGCTTTAAACTGAATTGTACAGGGGAAGGAGACATAAAGTTGGGGGTAACAATGGACCAAAGCTTATGCACCACAATGAAGATAACAGCTCTAATAGCACCCAATAATGGTCTTCAAAAAAGTGGAGGAAGGAAGCCAGACTATAAAGCACATGGTCTTCGATGTCTATATACTAATGCCCAGTATGGGAAACAAACAGAACAAATCTGAATTCTTAATACAGGAGGGAAAATACGACTTGATAGGTGTAACTAAAACTTGATGGGATGACTCCCATGACTGGAATACAGCAATTGAAGGATATAACTTGTTCAAAAAGAAGGAACAGAAAGGGAGGTGGAGCCACATTATATGTTAAAAATAATATATCTGCACAAAAATACAGGAGGATAAGCTTGGTAGCCCCATCGAGAGCATCTGGGTTAAAATAAATGGAGCAAAGAATAAAAGGAACTTGGTGGTTGGAGTCTACTACCGACCACCAAATCAAGGAGATGATGAGGATGAAACTTTTGAAAAGCAAATTGCCAGTGTTTCAAGGAAACATGATGTAGTTATAATGGGGGACTTCAATTTCCCTGATATCTCTTGGGAGACAAATTCTGCAAACCATGACCTCTTCAAGAAATTCTTGTGTTGCTGATAACTTCCTCTTATAGAAAGTGGAGGAAGAAACTGGAGGATCAGCTATCCTTGACTTGATCCTAACCAACAGAGATGACTTAGTGGATAAAGTAGCAGTTACAGGAACTCTGGGGGAAAGCGACCGTGTTGTACTTGAGTTCTTGGTTCTAAAGGAAGCAAAAGCTGAATGTAGTCAAACACGTACCTTGGATTTTAGGAAAGCCAATTTTAATAAACTCAGAACAATGATAAGTAAGGTCCCATGGCAAGCAACTCTAATGAGAAAAGGGGTCCAAGATGGGTGGGAGTTTTTAAAAAAGGAAATTCAAAAGGCACAATTACAAACCATTCCAACAAGAAAAAAAGCTGGAAGACAACAGGATAAGCCAATGTGGCTTCACAAGAAGCTTAGAGATGACCTGAAAACAAAAAAGCAAACATATAGGAAGTGGAAGGAAGGCCAAACAACAAAGGCGAGTACAGGCAGGTAGCACAGAATTGCAGGGATGGCATCAGGATGGCTAAAGCTGAGAATGAGCTGAGGTTAGCAAGGGATGCTAAAAGCAACAAAAAGGCTTTTTTAGATACTTGCATAGTAAAAGACAGAGGAAAGAAATGGTGATTCACCTATTCAGTGAGGATGGCAAAATTATAACAGATGACAAAGAAAAGGCAGAAGTGCTCAATTCCTACTTTGGCTGAATCTTCTCCCAAAAGAGGGTCTATGACCCCCCTGGCAAAGGTGAAGTACAGGCTGAAGGGGCAGGATTGCAGCTTGAGATCAATAGGCATATGGTCAAGGAACACCTAATTACTTTGAATGAGTTCAAATTTGAAGTCCCTCTTTAATGAGCTTCCACCACGCATTAAAAATGTGGTTGTTCAGGCAGGCATTTGGAGTGTGTTAAGATATTTTTAGAAATATGGTGTTTTTACTGTAGAATTTTATTGTTTTAAACTGTTCTATTATATACTTTGTACATCGCCCAGAGTGGCTGGGTGACTGGCCAGATGGGCGATTAAATCAATCAATCAATCAATCAATCTCCAGGGTGAGATGAACTGCATTCTAGAGTAATAAAGGAACTGGCAGAAGAACTCTCAGAACTACTGTCTATTATCCTTAGGAAATCATGGAGGATGAGTGAAGTGCCAGATGACTAGAGGAGGGCTAATGTTGTCCCTATCTTCAGAAAGGGCAAAAAGGAGGAACCTGGGAACTAAAGACCAGTCAGTCTGACATCAATCCCTGGGAAAATTCTGGAGCAGACGATAAAATAATCAACCTGTAAGCACCTTGAAATCAATGCAGTGATTACTCGACGCCAACATGGATTTGTCAAGAACAAGTCCTGCCAGATTAATTTGATCTCATTTTTTGATCAGGTAACCTCCCTTGTGGATTGTGAGAATGCTGTGACATAATATACCTTGACTTCAGTGATGCTTTCGACAAAGTGCCCCATGATATCCTGATGAGGAAACTAGCTAAAAGTGGGCTAGATTAAACAAGTCTCAGGTGGATCCACAGTTGGCTACAGAATCGGACTCAAAGGGTGCTTATCAATGGGATCTTCTCAAACTGGGAAGAAGTAATGAGCGGGGTACCGCAGGGCTCAGTCCTGGGCCCAGTGCTCTTCAATATTTTTATTAATGACTTGAAGGAGGAGGTGCAGGGAATGCTGATCAACTTTGCAGATGACACAAAATTGGGTGGGATAGCTAATACCCTGGAAGACAGAATCAAAATTGAAAGTGATCTTGATAGACTGGAGTGCTGGGCAGAAAACAACAGAATGAAATGTAATAGGGATAAATGCCAAGTTCTGCACCTAGGAAAAAGAAAGGAAACGCACAGTTACAAGATGGGGGATACTTGGCTCAACAATATGACAAGTGAGAAGGATCTTGGAATTGTTGTAGATCACAAGCTGAATATGAGCCAACAATGTGGTGTGGCTGCAAAAAAGGCAAATGCTATTTTGGGCTGCATTAATAGAAGTACACCTTCCAAATCATGTGAAGTGCTAGTTCCCCTCTACTCAGCACTGGTTAGGTCTCATCTGAAGTACTATGTCCAGTTCTGGGCACCGCACTTTAAGAAGGATGCAGACAAGCTGGAGAGGGTTCAGAGGAGGGCAACAAAGATGATCAGGGGAATGGAAACAAAGCCCTATGAGGAGAGACTGAAAGAACTGGGCATGTTTAGCCTTGAGGAGAGAAGACTGAGGGGAGATATGATAGCACTCTTCAAATACTTGGAAAGTTGTCACAGAGAGGAGGGCCAGGAACACCATGGCAACAGCCTGCCTGAAGGATGCAAACTTTTCATTTCATCTCCTTAAAGCTGTCCTGGCTAATTTTCAGTGTGTGACAAGATGTGGAACACAACGTGTTTCAAGATAGCTGCTTTGGGTGACATATTTTTTCCCCACAGCAGTTTTCCACAGTTGAGCTACAAGCTTAGGAACACAGGATGTTTGCAAGGAGACAACAAACAAACAAATGTCAGACCAAAGCCTGGTCCATTAAGGAAGGAAAGTACTGCACTAATGTGACAGATTTCAACATGCATTTTAATACTGAGGGTTGGGGTTGGTGAGCAGAACTGACTGAATCTGAGACTGAAAAAGAGTTATGAAAATCTATCAACTTACTAGACCCCATGAGAGCAAAAGAGCAAACAATACACATCCCTTCAAAGACCTCAGAAGCAGGCATTTCACTAGGAAGGAAGTGGGACCGTTATATGGCAAAAGTGTGAAAGAACTACTGAAGGAAGATAGGGTGGTTGCCAAGAAAGTAACTGAATTCTTTGCTTTAGTCTTTAGCATGGAAGATTGGGAGAAATACCTTTGCCTTGAACCACTGTTTTGGGGGAGAACAGCTGAGGAACTAAGTCAAGGGAGGTGACAAAATATGAAGTTACTAAGGGTAACTGATGAATTAAAAATGAACAAACACTACATCTGGATGGCATTTCCTGGAGAGTCCACAAAGAACTCACTGACTGAGTTCTTTAAGGAAGGGGTAGACAGAAGTAAGAAGCAGAGACATCACCTTGCCGACAAAGGTTTGTATAATCAAAGCTATGGTTTTCCCAGTAGTAATGTATGGCTGTGAGAGCTGGACTATAAGGAAGGCTGAGCGCCGAAGAATTGATGCTTTCGAACTGTGGTGCTGGAGAAGACTCTTACGAGTCCCCTGGACTGCAAGGAGGTCAAATCAGTCCATCCTAAAGGAAATCAACCCTGAGTGCTCATTGGAAGGACAGATACTGAAGCTGAAGCGCAAATACTTTGGCTACCTAATACGAAGAGAAAACTCCCTGGAAAAGACTCTGATGCTGGGAAAGATTGAAGGCAAAAGGAGAAGGGGACGGCAGAGGATGAGATGGCTGGATAGCATCACCGATGCAGTGAAGATGGACTTCAGCACACTCCGGGAGACAGCGCAAGACAAGAAGGCCTGGCGTGCTATGGTCCATGGGTCATGAAGAGTCAGACATGACTGAACGACTGAACAACAACAACAGACAGAAGGTAAATTTGGATCTACTAGTAGATCTCTGGGTGATTTGCAGTAGCTTATTTCTTTATTTGATATGTACCATGCCTTCCCACCAAAAAATAGCCCTCAAGGCGGCTTACAGAGACAATTAAAATTGGTTAAAACAATACATTAAAATACAATACAAATGTAACAATTACAGAATAAAAACAGCGCTCAACCCAACAGATCCACTTACAGGTCAAAGGCCTTCTTGAATAAAACAGTCTTCGCCTGTCACAGGAAGGAAGGGGGAGCCACAGCCTGGGACCCGCCACTGAAAAGGCCCCTCTCATGTCGCCACCGAACGTGCCTCTGAAGGTGGCAGTCTTGAAAGAAGGGCCTCTAGAAAAGATCTTCAGAACTGGGTGGGTTCGTATGGGAGAAGGTGGTCTTTCAAGTAGCCTGGTCCCAAGCTGTATAGGGTTTTATAGGTCATAATCAGCACTTTGGCTTCTGCCTGGAAACAGACTGGTAGCCGGTGAAGCTACTGTAACAAGGGAGTCGTGTGCTCCCTGTAAGCGGCCCTGGCTAACAGTCTGGCCGCAGCATTCTGGACCAGCTGAAGTTTCTGAACAGTTTTTGAAGGCAGCCCCATGTAGAGCATGTTACAGTAGTCCAAAGAGGATGTAATTAAGGCACACTTGACTATGGCCACCTTTAGTCAGACACCTTTAGGAACGGGCGCAGTTGGCGTGCTAGTCTCAGCTGTGCAAACACACTCCTGGCCACTGCTGAGGCCTGGGCATCCAAGTTCAGGGCTGAGTCCAAGAGTACGAGCAGACTGTTAGCCTGAGTCTTCAGGGGGAGTGTAACCCCATCCAGAAGATCCATAAAGTTTTCTGACTCTCAATTGTTTAACAACAACAACAACTAGCCTTTATTCCCTCTCCTCTCCCTTTTCTAAATTAGTTGGCAGAAACAAATAACACTTGAGGACAAACCGGAGTGGATTTGTGTATGAAAGTGCTGTGAGGTCAGTTCTGGAACTGAAAAAAATTCCTGGACTAAGCATTTGCTGCAGGGGTGGGCAGTTTTTTTTTTACCACCAAAGCCAGATGTGGCAGTGGGCTGGAGGTTGCATACTGCTGGTGGGTGAGGCCTGAGGGTTTCCCCCTCTCCTCCTCTCTCTGACACACACATTCTCTCTTTCTCTTTCACACACACACACACACACACAGCCTTCCTCCCACTCACTCAATCTCTCACACACGCAACTTCCCCTGGGGATGGGGCAGAAATGCATTTGGTTTGCATATTAAAGCAAACTGGCAGATGGTCTCCTCAGCAGTTTCCAGTATCAATCAGCTGGGGACTGGGGAGGAGGTGAAAGAGCTGGGTTTCAGGGAAAGGGTCTGCAGGCTGCAGGTTGCCCCTATGTGGCTTCGAGGCATCCTGTCCCTCAATTCTAAATTTATGCCCATCCTCCATGATTTCACACCTGGCTTGGGTTTGTGGACCTCAGGCTACTAGTCAAAAACAAAGTAGACCCATGATGCTGAATTTTGCCCACCCCTGCTTTAAGGACTCTCAGGCAAATGCCATCCAGAAATTATGGATCTCCTAACAAACAGATACAGAACTATTATAAGGAAGTCAATGTAATAACTATTTTTTTTTTAAAAAAACATAGTGGGGAGCCAGGAGAATAGAGGCCACTTAGCATAACTTCTGTCCCCGATAAATTGGTGAAAAGCATTCTTAAATCTAGAATTATTAAAAATAAGGAAGAATAAGTTCTGTTGACAAAGAATCAGCATGGCGTCTACAAGGGAGAGTCCTGCCACACCAGCTTTATAGAAATCTTTGAGCGTGTCCTCCAGCATATTGATATGGGTGATCTGGTACACATTGTGTATTTGGAGTTCCAGAAAGCTTTTGATAAAATCTTTCACCAAAGTCTCCTGAATACATTTAGCAATCACTGGAAACTAGGCTGGTTCTCTTATGGATTGGTAACTGGTTAAATAACAGGAAAGAGAGGAGAATAATAAACAGTTTTCACACTAGAGGAAATCAGTAGGGTTACTCACGAGTTTGTATTGGGACCAGTGCTATTTAGCCTTTTCATAAATAATTCGGAGTTAGGAGTGAACAATGAAGTATTTGGCACCAAGTTACTCAGGATAGTGAAAAAACAAGTGGACTGCATACGAAGAACTTTCAGATTGTTCCAAAATGGATGAATGGGCCCCAAAATGGCAAATGAGGTTCTCTGCAAGCAAATATAAACTTCAAATTTATTTGAACTTAGTATGCTCCAGAATTATACTCTACTAATAGGTAATAGCTAGAGAAACTCCTTTAGAATGCCAAGCTATGATTGGACAGATTGAGCCCATGTCGTCATCCAGATGTTAAGGGGAGGGGCCACAGCTCCATGGTAGAGCATCTGCTTTGCCTGCAGACAGTCCCCTGCAGATGGTCCCCTGTTTTTATCCCTGGCATCTCCAGGTAGGGCTGGTAAAATTCTTGACTGAAACCCTGGAGAGCTGCTGCCAGTCAGTGTTGACAATACTGGGCTAGAGGGACCAAGGATCTGACACATTATAAGTCAGCTTCCTTTGTTGAAATTAACAGAACATATTTGTGCATTTTGTGCTTTATCTGTTTTATGATCCCTAAGAGTTACACCACTGCATGTATCACTGAAAGTGAATCATTTTGCCCAAACTGCTGGATCCAATTTACAGTTATTAAACCATTTATCTGTGTGAATGAGATCTAGCTACATCCTGAATGCAGATTTAATGGGAATCCCAAAAATTGTTTCCAACAGATGGCTCCTGGCTGAGAGCCAGAGGGCATGGAACTCAGCTGGACAGTAAATTACTTCTCCCAGTGACAGGCCACCAGATTAGTGGAATAAAGAGACTTCCCATTCTTGGGCACTGGTTCAAGGACAGGCTAATGTGTTTGCTATCAAAAGATGCAACTGTGTGTTTGGCATATTGGAATAGAACATGTGAATTTTGTTAAATCTTTAACAGAACAGCTATGTGGTTAGGAAAGCCAGTATTTTTTTAAAAATACACTAATTTTGACTGGCCTTCTGGGTGGCAGCCAGTGGAGGCTGGTGGCTCCAATGTCAGCGAGGTGGTGAATCCACTCCAGGTTTCACTCAGAACCAGTCAGAACACTAAAGCAGCTATCCAAGGTTCTGGGTTCAGCACCTTGGATAGCTCCTTTAGAGTTCTGACTGGTTTTGACTGAAACCCAGAGTCCCCGCCACACTGACATTGGAGCCACCAGCCTCCATTGCCTTTATGGTTTCCCCACATCCACAGTAGCCTTGAGACCCAGTGTCAGGAGCAGCTGGATCTGTGTGCATTGGCCCCATGTAGTGAACCACTGAAGTACAGGTGGCAGCATTCTCAGTGAATTATGTTCAGGCCCTGGGCTGAGTCCACCCACCCAGGCTGGTCATTGGATCTCTCTGTCATGACCCCTGGCCCTTAGACCTTCCAGTATGCAGCAGAGGACCCTAATGAGGATGAGGAAGAGACTGCTTCCTTAGGGCAGGACATCAGTACCTTATTCGGGACCCTCGCAGCCAGAGGACACAACCCTGCCATCATCAGAGAATGAGTCCCTGGCACAATCTGAAGTCTAAGACTGTAAAATTAGGTTATGGCCCTTTAATGGTCCATTTAGCTCCTCAGGGGTGGTGCTGCTGCTGACCATATACAGGTCTTGTCAACCTACATAGATCTTGAGTTGGCTTTAGCTCCCTACTGAGACAACACCTTCCTATCATCCTAGTAGGAAAAAGCTCCAGCCAGAAGGACATGCTTACAGCTATCCAAGTTCCTGTTTTAATCTGCCCTCTGCTTAACTTTGCTTCTACTTTGATGTTTCCTGTTGTGCCTTAACTTATGTACCTTGACCAGGCTTTATCTGCTGAAGATGACCTTTCCTACTGTCACTTGACTCTGCTTAGTAGATTTTACCTGTCTTGATCTGACTCCATCCAATGCTACTGGCTTCCCCTTTGAGCCTCAAGTAACCACAGAATGGGATTCCTTCTGGGTCAGCAAGAATATAAATAGCTTTTTATATAAATTCCAGCTGAACCTTGCTTGAGTCTTCCTGAGCTCTGGCTTGTTCCTGTAGTCTTGGTTCTTCTTTGGTCCTGACTTTTGGGTCGCTCTTTACTCTGCTTCATGGTTTGTCCTTCAGTTCAGTTCTGGCTTGCTCCTGCCTCCTGGTCTGCCCTTTTACCACTTTTGTTTCCAGGCTCCTGGCTCATCTCAGACTGCTACTGTACAGAGCCTATATGTAACTAACATATGGTGTGGTGATGGCTATGAATTTGGATGCCCTTTTGAAAAAAGGATTAGATACTTTTCATGGAGGACAGATCTTTTTACAGTGATTAGCTATGACAGTAAAATCGAACTTTCATGTATAGGGCCAGATGCTGGGGACAAACAACAGAGAAGGTCATCATGACCTGTATGCCCAACTTGTGGATGTTCAGGGGCATCTGGCTGTCCACTGTTGGACAGCCTTCCCCAACTTGGTGCCTGCCTAAGGAATTATAACACATCATTCTCAGCCAGCCTGGGAGTTACAGGCCAAAACATCTGAAGAGCACAAGGGTAGGGAAGGGTGGACTAGGGACAGAGAACCTGGTGTCCTCCAGATGTTGTTGGACTCCAACTCTCAATAACCCCAGCTGTGCTGGCCAATGGTCAGGGATGATGGGAGTGTGTGTGTGTTTAAAGGTAATTTGTATGTTCATGTTTTTGTAATATTGTAAGCTGCCTTGTGAGTCCAGTGTGCCCTGAAAAGCAGGTTAAAATATTTTAAATAAATAAAATAAAATGGAAGCATGCCAAAGACGAATCCACCACTGTCAGCACCACCATAACTTTTAATTAGCATACATGTGAAAGGAGGGGAAAGTATATCACGATATAGATGAACACTGATCTCAGTTCTCCGAGTACTAATTTTTATGTGGTCAAAATGGTGCCTTCCATGGTGCCTTCCATGTGGTCAAAATGGTACCTTCCATGGTAAAATGGTACCTTCCATGTGGTCAAAATGGTACCTTCCATGGTAAAATGGTACCTTCCATGTGATCAAAATGGTACCTTCCATGCACAAGAGCTGGAAAACCAGGTTTTGCAAGAGTACACACACACATACACACACACACCCTTTAGAAAGCTACACTGGGGGTGGGGGGGGTGGACCCAAAACAGCCCAGTGAGGGAACCAGTTGGGAGAAGGAATGGAACAGAGTGTCCTCAACAGAAGCACTCCAGGTTGCAACACTTTGTTGTAGGTTCCACTTGATTGCATCTGATTCCTAAGCTATGAAGCTCTCATTTTTGCTATGGATGTCAAACCCGAGAGAACCGTTTTACTGAGAAAGCTGAGCATGAATTACTTTGCCTTTGTAATGACTCCACTGGGGAAAGCTGTCCAATTTCATACATTTCATTAATAAACTATAATTTGTGGCCGGCCTATATGGGGAAGATTAATGCCTTTCAAGTTTGTCATTCTCTTTAGTCTGTGAGCCTGTCCTTACATGAAAAGGCTTCTATGTGTGTTTCTTTCTCTCTCCAGAAGATGAAAGCTGTTAAAATATGGAGGAAACACTGTCGGGTTAAAAATAGAATCCAGCCTAGCGCATTACATATATTTCTTATTTTGAAGGTTTATCTTAAGTTGAATCAACAAATCAAGAGTCTCTCCCAACCCCACACCTCTATATTTATGAGAGAGCATTGGCACAATCCATGTTGAAGTTTTCCTGCATGAGCTCTTTTGAAACATCATAACCCTGCTCTTGCCAGGTTTCATTCATTTCAGTGGAGTTTCACAGGGGAATGTCCAGGTGGATTGTGGCCCATGAAGTCTTCCTAATGGATTGTGTACTATTATGATGAGTCCCGGGGAAACCATAATTAAAGAAAGGTACAGACAACTTGGGAAAGATGCACTTGAAGGGAAGCTTGAACAACCGACAGATCATTAGCCAAAAGAAAAGGAGAGGAAGGCTGAAGTCTTTATGTTACTTGGGAGTAAATTGCACTGAATGCAGTGGAAGTTACTTCTTAGTAAACATGCCTTGGTTCATGCTGGATGGGAAAAGAATAATTGTCAGAGATTAAGAAGGTTTGAAAGAACAGCCCCCTCCTCAAAAAAAGGGAGATTATTTATTCAATGAGGATACAAGTAGAAGTAATGAGGCTCATTTGCAGGAAGGCAGATGTGAGTTCAATGTAAGGAAAATGTTCTAACTATCAAAGTGCTTCAGTACAGGAGGAAACTGCTTTGGGAGACCATAGAATCCCTTTCCTTGAAGGCTTTCAAGCAAAAATTGGGCAGGCATCTGTTCAGATTACTTTAGAAAAAGAGGACAGGATGGTGGAATAGATGGTCTGTCCCTTCCACTTTATGGTTCATGACGTTTAACCTTTCGATTAAGAGACATTTAGAACTACTAGATTAGATATTTCCTCTGCACAGAAAAATATCACTTTGTAGGGTTCTAGCCCTACTGGTGTTTCCACCTGGTGGCATGTTCCTTCTCTCTGCATGTGTGTGTGTGTGTGTGGGGAAGCATGACATGTCAGGAGTGGGCAACTTGTGACCCTCCAGATGTTTTGGCCTACAACTCCCATCAGCCCTTGCTAGCAGGGATCATGGGAGTTGTAGGGCAAAACCTCTGGAGGGCCACAAGTTGCCCACCCCTGATTTATGTTCACATGCACATATATAGTCATTTTGAGAGGTTTCCTAGCTATTGCAAACTGTGTGTGTGTGCCTGCCCGCCTGCATGTATATGTGTGTGTCTTCCTCCATGTTGCATCTGTAAGATGTGTGACAGTGTGTATGACTTTATAGTACCTCTTAGATTGGGGGGGGGGCAGCTGTATGTATCTTGTTAATATGTTTGTGTGGGAAGACAGGCCATCCAGGTAAAATGCACAGATCCTGCTTGGTTATTGTTTTCTCATTTCCCTTAAACCAACCATGCAATGGCTTCCTCATTAGTAAACTGCAGCGCAACTAGCCTGCATTCTTACTTGGTCACTCATCAAGAGCATCGTATGGATTTTGCTGTAACAATACAGGTAATTATTACCTGATTTAATGCCTGGGACATATTATCCTTTTATCGATTGATCTGGACTTTCAAAATTCCTCTATACCCCCACAGGCTCAGCACAGATTTCAACATACGGAAAGTGAAAAGATATATACAAATTCTATAAATATAGCCCATCAGAATAAAACAGAAGATCTCATTAAAAAAAAAAAAATCCTGCAAACAGCTGCCCAATTGAGGAGGGACCATATTAGTGGTAGAACTCTTGCTTTATATGCAGATCCCAGATTAAATCTCTGGCATCTCCAGCTAAATAGATTGCACAGTGATTGGAAAGAGCTCTTCATGGGAGAGCTACGTTCTGTCAGAGTAAATATGGGCTAGATGGACCAATGATCTGACTCAGGATTAGGTCACTTCATATGTTCATAATCGTTTCAATACTATCCATCGCAGGGAAGTTCATACATGCATATTAATCATGATCCCTGCAGCTTCAAGAGATGTTTCTTAGGAGTAAAGGGGGGTAGAACTGGGAACCCACAGATAGGACCTTGTGATTCTGCTCTATTCCTTTGGCCGTCTAGGCTATGAGCTGGAACGTTCCCAGGACAGTAAAGTGTTGCGAGGTTCTAGTGTGACTCTGACCGCCCAGGCCGGTCATTGGCTCCCTATAACCTGGAAAGGCTAGAAAGCGGGGGTGTCGAACCTCTTTTGGCCCGAAGGCTGAAGCTCCTGTGGGGCATGTTCCACTTGTGGGCCTGGCCAAAGGCAAAGGGGTGCAGCCAAAATACAAAAGCATCCCAAATACCAGCATATTTTAGCTTACTGCTCTTGCTGGCAATAACTAAGCCTTAGAAGAGGCATTTCACCCTTTTGGAATGGGCAAAACATGCACAAGCCAGGAAATGAATGATGGTTGGGGGAAAGGGAGTGGAGCCAAGAGAATGGGGCATGGGGCTGAGATTCAACACCCCTTCTATGAAGCCTTCCTGGGCGTTGCCTGGGCAACAATAGTATCCACAATATAAGGTTCCTGGCTTCACAGCTGCCAACAAACCAGCAGCGTTTCATATATGATGATTTTCTCTCATCTTCCCTTTGTGGCTGGAGAGGCCAGCTGACCCCTGAGCTTTTAGGGGGAGGCAGAGAGTGGAAGGTATTTACATTTCCCCAGACCTGCTGGGAAACACAGCTATTGGCCAGACTAGCTCGCTGGAACTTCTAACTTCAGGGGCTGTGTGGCACTAAACAGAACTTGCTGGGGTGGGCTGGGGGCAACAGCAGGAGAGGGCTGTTGCCCCCATGCCTTGCCTGTGGGCTTTCCAGAAGCATCTGGGTGGCCACTGTGGGAAACAGAATGCTCCTTAGATGGACCTCTGGTCAGAAGCTTCTATATCCTTAGGGCAGGAGCGGGGAAACTGTGACCCTCCAGATGTTGCTGGACTGCAACTCCTTAGCCAGCATAGCCAATGGCAAGGGATGCTGGGAGTTGCAGTCCCACCACCAACATGTAGGTGGCTGGCCACACTTTTCCCATCCCTGCTTTGGGCATGCCAGGAGGAAAAGCAGGAGAGACTTCTTGAGCTCTAGGTGAGTGAGCCCAGTTTTCTCCCCCTCCACTCGGAGGCTCATGACATAAGAACATAAGAAGAGCCATGCTGGATCAGACCAAGGGTCCATCTAGTCCAGCATTCTGTTCACACAGTGGCCGACTGGCTGTCAATGGGAACACACAAGCACGACATGAGTGCAACAGCACCCTCCTGCTCATGTTCCCCAACAACTGGTGTATATAGACTTACATCCTCTGATTACTGGAGGTAGCATATAGCCATCAGGACTAGTAGCCATGGAGCCTTCAGTAGCCTTCAGGAATTTGTCGAACCGCCTTTTAATGCCATCCAAATTGGTGGCTATCACTATATCTTGTGGTTGTGAATTCCATAGTTGAACTATGTGCTGTGTGAAGAAGTCCTGCCTTTTATCTGTCCTGAATCTCCCACCAATCAGCTTCCCCGGGTTCCAGTATTATGAGAGAGGGAGAAAAATGTCCTATCCACTTTCTCCACAACATGGCCTTCGTGAGTTTCCAGGACCAGATTGTCCAGCAAATCTGCAAGGGGAGGCTGTCTGGAGACAGATTCCAGCACACAAGAGGCTGGTGGTGCCAATTTCGGTGGGACTTTGGATCCATTCTGCGTCTCAGTCAGAACCCGTCAGAACTCTAAACGAGTGCACCAGCATGCTGAACATAGGTTGGGATTGGGTTCAGCACCTTGGATAGCTCCTTTGGCGTTCTGGCCGTTTCTGGCTGAAATCCAGAACGGATTCGCAGCCCCACCGAATCGGAGCCGCCCCCGTCCACTGCTCCAGCAGGTAGGAAGGGCGCCTCTTCGGGATCTCCGCCGCCTGCGGTCGCCGCCCCGCCTCCCCCCGAGAGGGCTGCTCTTGGGTGGTGCTGGAAGGACAGCTCCCCGCCGAGCGCCTACGAGCTCCTCGCCAGCCGGGGCGCCGAAGGGGCGGACAGCTCCCCTGCGCAAGCGAAGGCGGATCCTGCGCCGGGGCCACGGGGGGAGGGCTCCCCGCCGAGCCCTGGGAGGCTGCTGCTGGCGGAGCTCTCCGAGCGCCTCTGCTGTTCACGCTGCCGCTGCTGGAAGAAGAAACGACCCGGGGAAAAGGCAGCCGCTGCCCTAGAGCTCGGCGCCTCGCCGCGCTGGACGGCGCCGCAGGAAGAGCAGCTTCTGATCCGCTCCAGGCAGCCAGGTAAACACGGGCGGAGGGGTGTGTGCGGGGATCCGCAGAGGCAGCAAGCAAGGGGACTCCAAGGTTATGACCGAAGGGTCCTTGCAGACGGAGAGCGAGACGGATCTGAGTTGGGAAGTGGGGTCTGATCGCCGCAGGTCCCCGCCGAGGGCACCTGCCGGCGGGGACTGGAGCGTGGGCCCAGGAAAGTTCCCAGCGGCTATTGGATCGGGCAGGGGGGGGTGTCAAGAGCTCATGATCTTCGCATGGCAAAGGCTGGCTCCTAAGTCTGCATTTCGCCAAGCACAGTGAATAGGCGGGGGAACAGACTACTTCGTTTCTGAGCTTGGTTATTGTCTCTCTCTCTCTCTCTCTCTCTCTCTTAATTCTCTACAGTGTTAAGTGTGTGTCGTACATGGATTTGTTTTGGAGAGGCGTGTTATGGAGGAAGGCGGGGTGGGAGGGAAGTGGGGTGGTGGGTGGGGAGACTTGTAGGAGCACCTCCATGTTTGGGTGTCTGAGCCCTCTCCCCCCCCCCCCCCCGGCGTCGGCTGTGGGTGGCTGTGGGAGTGAATGTTGGGTTGCTTCGTTTAATAACGTGAAGCGGCTGCACAGCCAAGCCAGACAGAGACACACGGACACATACGAGGGCTTCTGTCGCGGAGCTCCTTCCTGGCACAGGGCTGGAGGCTGGGCAGCCCTTCAGCAGCCGCGTCCAGCCTTTCCCAGTGATGTGCCCGTCAGGGCAGCAGTCGACGAGGTAACGTGCAGATTTGCGGATTAAAAGGCCAACTTAGAGCACTGGGGTTTGGTTTTGGTTTTGATCCGTATTGCAGCGGATCAGAACAGCTCCTCTCTCGCAACCCACCGCCTCTGATTAGACACAGTGAACAACGCACCGCCCTGCCAGTGAGAGGAACGCCTGCAGCACGGGGCGGCCCTGCTCAGAAGTCAGCCCCGCCGAGTCCAGCCGGACTGACTCCCAGCAAGTGTGCACAGGACTGCAGCCCTGGAGACCGGGGGCGGGGGGGGGGGGGGCGGCAGAGCCCGCTTGGTTGCGATGCAGCCGGCAGGCGGGCGGGGAAGCCGCGAGAGCGACTCCGGAGACTGCAGCCCCTGGCGGCTCAGCGGCGGCGCTGCCCGCTGGGTGCCTGGAGCCGGACCTCAGCCTCCGAGAGCAGCAGCATTCCGAGCGGCGAGGACCCAGCCTTCCGCTCGGAGCGTCTCTGCGGGCACGGCTGAGCTAGCAAGCGAAGGGCGGTGCTGGCGGGGCTTGCACTGGCGAGGGGCAGTGAAGCCGGGAGGGGTGGGAGGATGGAGGGCGAGCGGGAGCCGGGGCGGCGGCGGCGGCGGCGGCGGCAGGGGGCTTCCCAGCAGCAGACGGGAGAGGGAAGAGGGCAAGGGCAGGAGGCCCGGGCTGCGGGTGACGCTTGTCCTCTTCTCGCTCTCTGCCCTGCAGGAATGTCATCCACGCCATGCTAGTTCTCAGGTTTCTCAATGTGGCCGCTCCAGCCTACTTCCTCTGCATCTCTTTGGTGACCTTCGCCCTCCAGCTCTTCCTCTTCATCCCCAGCATGTTCCAAAACCCTTCTGGGGCAGCCACCCGGCTTTTCTCCTCCGCTCTGCTGCACGGGGCCCTTTTCCTCTTCCTCTCCGCCAATGCGCTGGGCAACTACCTTCTGGTGATACAGAACTCCCCAGAGGACCTGAGCCAGGGCCTGGACGTGGCCAGAGGAGCTGAAGTGGTGGCTGACTGGCCAGGCGGAAGCCGTTCCCCCCCGGGCTTGGCACTGCCTGGCACCCACTTCTGTAGACTGTGTGCCAGGGTCACCCAAAAGCACGACCACCACTGTTTCTTCACAGGGAACTGCATTGGCAGCAGGAACATGCGGAACTTCATTATGTTCTGTCTGTACACCTCCTTGGCTTGCCTTGATTCCCTGGTGGCTGGGGTGGCTTATATTTCGGCTGCGCTGTCCACTTCCTTTGCCAGCCCACTGGCTTTCCTTACCCTCCTGCCTCACTCCATCAGCCAGTTCTTCTCAGGTAAGTATCCTCCATCTAACAGAAGGAGCATTCTAGCTTCTTCCCTTCTGATCTCCCTTCCCGCTCACCAATCTCTCTTTTGCAAGTTTTCCTTTCCCACTGGTTCTTCTCCTTCAGGCAGTGTTGCTAGAGGTGGAAGGGTGGGGATCTGAATGTAGCTATGTGAGCTTAGAAATGTGAAGGAAAAAAACTTGGGGGGGATGAGAAAAATTGCGGGGAGGGAAACTGCTTCCACCCCCAATTTTCAAAAAATCCTTCAGAAAAAGAGCTTTGGCTATTGTGTGGTATAGAAACATAACACGTAAAGGGATTTTTTTTTTAAAAAAATCTGGGTTTTCTCCAGGCCTTCACATCTCTATGTGGGTTCCTGTGTTTGTTCACTGATCTCTTATTTGAACTGCTTATTTTAATAACCATCACAGATCATAGCAACCAAAATGATCAGGGGGCTGGACTCCTCTACGAGGAAAGTTTACAACATTTGGGGCTTTTTAGGGAAGGCATATAAGGTGGAACATATTAGAGGTGTATAAAATTATGCACGGTGTGGAGAAAATGGATAACACTTCTCCCTCTTTCATAATACTAGACCCCAGGGTTGTCTCATGAAGCAGAATAGTAGGAGATCCAGGACAGACAAAAGGAAGTACTTCTTCACACAGTGCATCATAAAACTATGGTATTTGCTTCCTATGTTCTTAGGATGCTCCAGCTTGAAGCAGAGGTTAGGGCCTGCTCCAGGTTACAGCTCATGCTGCCTATGTATAATTGATCAGATTCTAGGTAAAGCACTCAGCAGTATCTAAGGGTGAGTCAATGAGAACCGGACAAAGGCCATTGTCTGCTCAAAAGGTTTAGTGTACATCGACAGACAGCAGCAGAGTTTCATGATTGTGTTAAGCTCCCGAGGGGTTGATGGAATGGCTTGCAAAGAAGACTTGTTTCCCAGAGTGAAATTTCCTCACAGGGCTGGCCCTGCGTTAGGGAGTGTGAGGAGGCTGTCTCAGGCAGCCTAGTCCACGTACCTTGAAAGGGCAGCAAATCACTGGTATTTAATTGATTACTGCTGTATTCTTACCGCCAGGGAAAGGGAGAGATACTTGTGATATTTTCTGCCTCAGCTGGCAAAGCAACGTGGCTTGCCTTACTTGTCATCAGAGTGGAGCAGCGTTTGCCACTCTGACCCAGGCAACAACATGTCTTGAGCCAGTCCTGCTTACAGACAGCCATTGCTGGCCGTCCGGACTTTTGTCTCTCCCATTGCTAACATCATGTCTCTTCCTCTGGCAAATACAGGAATTAGATAGGAAGTAAATTAGAATGAGGAAACAGTCATTGTAAACTTCATTTAAGGTGCAGTCCTATGCATGTTTAGGCAGAAAGAAGACCTGCAATGCCCAGCATGCCCCAGCCAGCCATGCTAGCTTGGGGATGCTGGGAGTTGTAGGACTTTTTCTGTTTAAACATGCATAGAATTGTGCCCTTAGGTGGCAAACTTAAACCCAGTTGAGCTATGCTGTAAGTCCAACAGAACTTAGTGGGACTAACTTCTGAGTAAGCATGCATAGGATGATGGGATTAGGCTGCTATTCTAAACACTTCCTCAGAGTAAGCCCTGTTGAGCTCAATGGGACTCTTCAGTGTAAACGCTCATAGGACATCCAACTATATTGTGCTTGCCAGGTGCTCTGCTGACCAGATGGAGGGCTCCTAACAGGGACCATCAAGAAGGCATTCTGCGCCAATTCCATTGTTTTTTCCTTAATGGATTTCCCACAGTTAAGGAAAGAGATGGAAGAAGTGGTGGGAAAACACGGGAGGGCTACAAGTAGAAGACAACATTGTCTGGAGCTAGGGATATCAGACAAATCTGCAATGGAACCAAATGAGTTTGGATTTTATTGAATCCAACCCACAGATTCCACAGCGAACCAGCTTTCCCCCTGTCAGGAGGATTCCACAGATCTGTGGACCAGTTTTTTAAAAAACTTTCCTGAATTTTGCACAAAATTCACCACAGAAAAATATGCAAAATACCACCCCCCCCCATACACATTTCCCCCATAGGCTAAAGCTGAAAATGCACATTTTAGGGGAATTTGCAAAAAAGAAAAGAAAAAAGAAGAATTCCATTGATGGGCAGGCAATGGAATAAAAGGCGCCTGACAATCTGCAAAAAACAGAGGGGACAGATTTTTACCGAATCCACTCATCCCTATCTGGAGCCCCCCTAAAATTCTGTGAATGGGGCAGGGGCACAGGTGTCATAAAAGCCTCACCTGGAAGCAGTCTGAGCCTGAACAACATTCAGACTCTGGCCTTTTTGGTCAAGATCAAGTTGGCCTCATTATCATGCTGTGTTCCCTCTCTCTCCATACTTACAGAGCTTTCTCCTTCCATCATCCATAGCCCTCTGCCTGTGCCCAGTTTCTGATCCCCCCTCCCCATATTGTCACTGCTCCCTGTATCAAATTTCATGAACCAAACAAAAGACCATCAAAACAAGGGACACCACACACAACACATCTGCTGTAGTTCAGCTCTGGAAGTCGCTGCATAAAATAAGATCTTTCTTGCCCAACAGTCTTGCTGTCTGAATGTACGGTATTTCCTTCGGTTATTGACTAAAAAGGCTTACATGGGAGCTTGAAGAATAAATACTGTTTACTATTTATAAATACTATTTACTGCTGCTAGCCTTGTACAGCAAAGGAGAGACTGGGAAAAGGGTATATCAGCTTTGAGATTATCCACGGGCTTGTTGACTCTTGTCTGTATTCATGGATATTCCCAATTGTTTATATTATAAACCAGGTGTTGGGAACCTCAGGCCAGGGGCCAAATCCACCCGTCCTGGTGTCCCAGTTCAGCCCTCTGGGGCTCCCCAAAAGCCCCCACCTCCTTCCTCTGGCCCCGCCTCCTTTTCCCTCACTGCCAATCATTTTTTTTTTTTTTACTGTCCTGGCTTTTGTGCAGTTTTCATCCAAACCCCCATTCTAAAATGTTGAAATGCTTCTCCTTAGGCTTAGATCTTGGCAATAAAAGCTTTAAGCTACAGCATGCTGGTATTTTTTATATTCTTAGGGCCGCCCACTTTGCCTTCGGCCCTGCCCCCCCCACTGGAATGCGCCCCCCCATCCCACCCCGAGAGTTTCTCCAAAACTGAATTTAGCCCTTGGGCTGAAAGAGGTTCCTCATCCCTGTTATAAACTTTATAATGACTGAGGCTAAATGAACCCTTTTTTGAAAGCAGGATACATTTGTAGGGCAGTAAACATCAGTTGCCTCACACCATTGTGTCAAGATAGCCCCTTATTTGCAATATTGTTTTAAGATGGTATTTGCTCCAAGGAGAGTGGGTTGTTATTGGGATTTTTTTAATATAAAAAATGTTGGATCCATTTCTTAAGCTAACAGCCTGCCAGGTTGAGTCTGATGTTTGGATACTGCTCAGCACTACAAAGTGGACAGAAAGAAGAATTGGAAAGGTCATTCCACTAGGGATCTTGGCTATGGTGCCTTGATTCTGTGGTCCATTCTTCATTGGCCATCCAGTGAGTTAAACCAGGGGTAGGCAGCCTGGTGCCCTCCCGATGTGTTGGACTACAATTCCCATAAGACCCAGCCAGCTTGGCCAATGATAAAGGATTATGGGAGCTGTAGTCCAAAACAACCGGAGGGCACCAGGCAGTGGAGGCTGGTGGCTCTGATGTCAGTGGGGCAGTGAGTCCTCTGGGTTTCAGTCAGAACCAGTCAGAACTCTAAAGGAGCTATCCAAGGTGTGAAGCAACTTGGCTAGCTCCCTTTGAGTTCTGACTGAAACCCGGAGCAGATTCACCGCCCCACTGCCTATCCCTGAGTTAAACCATAATGCTTGGGTGTCCCTGCTGCCACACATTAATCCTGTTATGGGAAGTCTCACCATTAATTTTGAATCTGAACAAACTTACTTGCATGATTTAAAGGGCTGCTTTAATTTAAGACAATGATGTATCTTCCCCAAGGGTCTGATAACATGAAGCTCTGAAAAGTGAAGAAAGCAAAATTCTGCTATGACTGAGCCACCACAGGCTCTTTCCCCCTGAGCCAGCTTCTCCCACATATTTGAGACACGGAATAGCCTGAAGTGGAAAGAGCTGGAAATGTTTCATTTCACATCATTGCATCTGTCATAGAATAGCCAACCTCAACTGATTAGTTATGGTTATGGGCAAGAGCTGCAGCTTAGGTAGCCTGGAGTGGATCAGTCTGCCAAAACAGCATCTTGATCATGACTCGGCATTTCGGACACGATCGGGGTAACAATGAAAGTCATGAAATCACCTTACGCCCATCTGGAAGAAAAATAAATTCAGGTGCTAAAATGTGGGGGAGTTGTATAGCATACCTCAACCCCCAGCTTTTGCAAACTTTGCTCAGAATGAATCATCAAAATGACAATTTCAGCTGTTTATTTGCTTACCTCAAGGAGGAGATTAGACAACCAAATGTATTTTTTTTTTAAGTCAGTGGCTTAGGGGAGATTTATACTTGGAGGAAACACAGAAATCAGCAGTTCCCCCATCTGCAAATGTTAGAAACATGACCCCAAAATGAAGCTTGCATCCTTTCCTGAGAGAACGCCTCTGCATCTCTCCCACCAGATTTGGAGCACTGAAAGAGAGGGTAGCACAGCCTCCCAATTCATATTTGTCTCCAGACTCCCTACCCACTATTTAACACCCGCCTTGCAGTCAAAAAATTACGTATGCCTGTCCTTCGCTTCCTAAAGGAGCCTAGTCTATCTTTTGGCCATTTAGCGTTCATGGTGCCTTGCGAGATGAATGGGGCCTGACAAAGTTGGAAGGATGACACTGCATTTAGAAAGCAAGGTTGAATGGTTCCCATTAATGTCTTTTTCAAGTTTACAGGAGACTCTTGGAATAACCAGCTGCCACAGTCTCCTTTCACTATAACAAGCTGTCATTCACCATCGTGAGAAGTGGTGATAGAGATGTTCTCTCTCCCTCCAGTGTCTCTTATGATGCTGGAACTCAGGGTCACCCAATGAAACGGAGGAGCAGAAGATTCAGGACAGGTAAAAGGAGAAGTGCTTCTTCATACAACATGCAATTATCTTGTGGAATCCACTATCACTTAAATGGCTTAAAAAGAAGAAGACTAGTCATATATGGAAATAAGCCTGTCAGTGTCTATTAGGCCATGCTTGCTGAATAGAACCTCTGCGTTTAGAGGTAATATACCCCTGAATACCAGATGGGTGGCTGACAAGCAATAGGTGAAGGCTATTGCCTTCACACCTGGTTTGTAGGCTCCCCACTGTTTGTAAGCTGACCATTGTTGGAAACAGGATGCTGGGTTAGATGGACTTTGGACTGACGCAGCAGAGTTCTTATTGTGTTCTTATATCCTACTCATGCTGGGCAAGTCTAGGAACACAGATGAATCTGGAGTGTAGTTTTGAAGCATCGCTATGCCTATTGCCTTCCTAGGTGGGTAATGGGAATTGGAGGACCCGCTGTGTAATTGGAGGACCCTTACAGCAAGCACGGAGCACGCACACACCCCTGTAGCACTCCCTGCTGAGACGGGAGGGTGTGAGACGGCTTAGAATTATTTCCTCCATCAACTTTTTATAGACAGAAGCTTGGTTGTGAATACCTGACCTTTGCTGTTGACATCCTCTTGGCAATATCCTCTTCAGGCTGACATAGTAAGATTTCAAAAGGTCTTTTCAAAAACCCTGAAGGAATTCCTGATGCTCTTTGATGGTCATAGTTGGTACCACGATGAATGTCAGAGAAAACTCTTTAAATGGCACCAAGCACTATATAGTGGAGCAAACCCTCTATTATCTCAGTGCATTTTATCTCCTGACGTATTTTTGTGCCTGTTTTCTGTGTAGCCCCGTAGCATGTAATTTCAGGTAAACACTTTCCTGTTTATGACAATGCCATACTATCTGGGGGCTTGGGATGTTTAAGAATGTAAGAAGAGCCATCCTGGATCAGACCCAGGGTCCATCTAGTCCAGCATTCTGTTCACACAGTGGCCAACCAGCTGTCGACCGGGAACCCACAAGCAGGGCATGAGCACAACAGCACCCTCCCACCCATGTTCCCCTGCAACTGGGGGACATAGGCTCACTGCCTCTGGAACTGGCGGTAGCACATAGCCATCAGGACTAGTAGCCATTGATAGCCTTTTCCTCCAAGAATTTGTCCATCCCCCTTCTAAAGCCATCCAATTGGGGGCTGTCACTATAACCTGTGGCACTGAGTTCCATAGCTTAGCTATGTGCTTCCCAGGCTATTTGGATAAATGAGCTTGAACTGTAGTTCCATGAGTCACTAAAGTGATGTATGTACAACTAGCTAAGATTCGGGCCCAATATTTTCCTCCCTGTCAATTACAGAAACATCTTTTAGAACAAACTTGCCATCATTCCCCTATGTCAGGGGTGCAGATCCTCAGACCTGAGGCCAAATCCAGCTGTCCTGGGTTCCTCAGATGGCCACACCCCATTGCCCCAATTGCTGATCCTTTGGGGGTTTCCTGGCTTTGCGTAGTCCCCACCTTCTAAAAGGTTGAAATGCCTCTCCTAAGGCATTTGTAGCTCACTCACAGGAGGGCCATAGCAAGAAACAGCTAGAAATCAAAAGCCCATTCTGCTTCCTTGGCAAAAGGCACAGCATTGAAATCAGTGAGCATACATTTCTTCAACAGCTCCAGATTAATGATGGCTAAATCTAGTTTAGGGTATAAAGTAATCGGCCCAGGGGATGAGGTGACTCCCCCATTGAATGCTTCTACAGAGCTTTTCTATATGAAGCTGTTAATCACTGTATCTACTTTCAGTTTCATTGAAAAATTGAGATCTGTGCTCCACACAAAGAGCTTTTCCTTTCCTGCTTTTCTGCTACATACCCTCTAGGTGGAGCTGTGCAAATACATCAGTACAAACAGTGCTTCCAGAAGTAATACCTCTTTTTCCCCATTGTAAAAACAAAAACGAAAAGCGCTCTGAAAAAACAGAAGTGAAACTGGAGGATCATGACATCATCTAAAGAACCTGTAAACAACCATGAGTAAGGCGTTACAAGTGCACAATAAATGCCTCATCTAGAAAAACTCACAACTGCATTACCAAAACAAAAGCAACCTGAAGTTGCACAACTCCCAGAAACAGCATCTTGTTTCCTGATGAAGACATAGTTCATGGCCTGTTCAGGCTTATCCTAGCAGGATAACAGACATGTGGGGTGATTTTACAATTGTTTGGGCACATCAGCAAACAGTAGCAACATACTATTTGGCTACTTGGTAATGGAGCTATTCTCACCTATGTAGGTCCTGAATTATGAAAGGATTATAATTTAGCTTGAACAATTTCAGACAGCATTTTCCTAACTATACCTGACTATACCCCACCAAGGAATCTGGAGATCTTGGAAACAGCCTGTCTTGCTACAAAACTTCACAGGAATGAAGATGAAGCATTCTTGTTAACCCATCTGACATCCCATTGACAAAGCGGATGCTTCAGGGCCCAAAGAATTTGTGAGAGCCCTCCGTGGGAGAACCATCTCTGTCCCCCTGCTTTACAGCAATAAAAAGCAAAATTTGGTCTCTAACTTAACATTTGCCCTAGGCATCATAGGCTCCAACTGACATAACAGCAGAAAACTGGAAGTGCAGTAGGATGCCTGTTATCAAAACAATTGAAGCCCTTTCATATTGTACCAGCTGCTAGTCCATTTCCAGGCACAATTCCTGGAGCTGGTCCTTACCTTTAAAACTCTTAATGCAGCTTTCTCAACCTGGTGCCTTCCAGATGTTAGACTATGATTCCCATTAGTGGAGGCTGGTGGCTCTGATGTCAGTGGGGTGATGAATCCTCTCCGGGTTTTAGTCAGAACTCTAAAGGAGCTATCCAATTTAGATACCTCCTTTAGAGTTCTGACTGAAACCCAGATTGGATTCACCATCCCACTGACATCAGAGCCACCAGCCTCCACTGACTCCCATCATCCCTTACCATTGGCCATGGTGACTGGGGCTGATAAGAATTGCAGTCCAACACATCACATTGTGGAAGGTTGCCTTCATGACTCAGGTAGGACCATGATACCTAAAGACTGGCCTCCTCCCCATATGGATCTGCCAGCCTTAAGAGATCACATAGCGAAGCCCTCCTGTGCATCTCTTTACCTTCTGAGGTTCAGGTGGTGGGGGTACAGGGAAAGACCCTTTGCAAATTGCTCTAAGGAAATGTTGGCGATTCTGGAACCCCCTCCTCTTTTGCATCTGGCCACCCTAGGGTGACTATGTGTCCTATTTTACAGAAGACACTCCTCATTTGAAGGGCTGTCAGAGGACAGTGTCCTGAGCACACAGGTGGCGCAAGGGAGCTGCAGGGTGTGGGACCTACATTGTTCCAGCCAATAGACTGGGTGTTTTTCCAGTGAATAGATTGTAACTGAAGGCTTAGGCAGCCTGCTCTTCAGAGCCCTGCCCAGACCCAGCTGCAATTGTTAACCCAGTCCACCAGGCCTCCTACTCTCAAGGAGCCTCATAGACCTGGGGACCCTGAACACCAAAGTCCTGGATTGTTTCATTGTGCAAAACAAATGATTTTCGGCTGCCGTATGATGGTTCATAACAACTGAATATCTATGATTCTTTGGGGTTTAACTCCTGCTGGTTCTGACTTTTCATTTATCACACCTAAATCCTGTTGAAATCAAGGGACTGAATTAGGGTGCTGCTTACAAATGTTGCTCCCAAACAAAGGCATCCAAAAGTTGCTTTGGTAAAAAAAAATTGGGAGTCAGAAATCCTTGCTGATCTAATTCAGATCACAGAGATCTACCAGTAGATCTACTTGCCACTCATCCCTGGGGTACAGCAAACCAAACAAAAATATAAAAAGCAACAATAAAGGGAGAATAATAAGAATAATAAGAAGGTTATAGAACCCAGGTCTCCCCAATCCCAGTCTGGCCTGCTGTGACTGGGTCAGCCCCAGCATTAGGGCAAATTAAGGGGCAAATCCAGTGGCAGGTTACTGTCAATTAGGTGCACAAATACTCAAGTGCAAAGGTATCAGTCCTGCATGGAATCAGGTCAAGGTAGGAGCAGTCAGGATACAGGCAATAGCCAAAGCCAAGTGTTACCAGGCAAGTAGGTGGTTTCCAGAAGAGAGGTCTGAGGTGCAGCCAAGGTACACACACACACACACACACACACACACACACACATATATATATATATATATATATAGAGAGAGAGAGAGAGAGAGAGAGTCATCCAACAAAAACACAGAGCCTTTCTACACAGGGCTTTTATTGTGCACTTGTGATTACTCACTCACAGTAGTTTGCAGACCCTACACAATGTCATCATCCTCCAGGACCTCTCCCACTCTTTACAACCATTTCCTCAGCTTCTTTTAGATCAAGGAAAATGTGGTCAAGGAAAGGGTGCAGTTCAGGATACAAGGCCCTAGGAACTGAAGTAAGGAGTTATTCAGGCAGCTAGGAGGTATCCACTGACAGCTTATATACTGGAGCTTCCAGAGCCCCACCCAGGACTCAGTTGCATCATGTCAGAGGCTTGTATAAGAAGTCCTCCTCATGAGGAGGGTGCTACTTATGAGGAGCCCTCTACAGCATGTAGGCACTCCTTCTTCTGGCCACTGTCCTAGCCTGGATCTTAGGCACTGGCCTTCTCAGGAACTAGGTGGTGGCTCAGCATCCCCTTCTGCCTCAGAAGCTGACCTCTCTGCCTCTTGAGGAGGCAGAGCTGAAGGCATCACCCTTGAAGGCCAAGGACCATCTTAGGCAGTGCTGGGGTCCTCTGAGGTGATCTGTTTACTGGGGACATCTGGCTCCAAAGGTTCAAACTCTTCATTTGATGAGGAATCATCCAGGGGAGTCATGACACAGTCTGACACTCTAACCACTACATATACTGCCCTCTGGAGCATTTTTGGGGGGCCGGGGGAACTGGAGACTGCAAGGGGAGGAGAGAATCAATGAAGACTGCCTCCTCCCCAGTTCCTTCAATGGAAATGGCCCATTGCATCGGAAACCTTCTGTGGAGGGAGGGAGCGCTTCCATTCATGGAAGGATGACCATGGATCCAAACCACTGTATTTTCCTTTACATTACAGTAATTCTTTCTAAATGTGAATCTATGCATATCGATTAGCATTTGCAAGTGTGATGCAAGTCTGTGTCCTCTTTTGTGGTGATGCATTTCTTCTTTCTTCTTTTTTTGCCATGTACAAGTGGCCATCCTACCTTCTATCCCTCCCACTTCATTGTTTTACTGGTGCAGCTTGGATATTGCTTTGTCCACGGTCTTTAGGCTGCTGCACTCAAGGCCCTGAATATTCTCCACCCTGCTCCACTCCAAACCATGCCCCCCCTTTACTGGGATCCCTGAGCCCAATTCTATACCGTCCTCCCCCTGCACTGTGGGACACGAGTCTGAGCTCATCAGAATGTCAAAGATATACATTTAAATTCAACTGCTTCTTATAAATCCTATTAAGTTCAAATAGCAACTTCAATCTTAGTTGTTTTAATTTAGTTTTTTTTAAAAATTGAAGCTTCCATATGGAAAAAAAAATTTCCTGCCTTTAATAGCTGTCCCTGTTTATTCCAGTTGAGATACCAGATCCTTGTCTGCATTTCTTTGAGTGAAATGCATATGTCTCTTGATCAAAGCAAATATATTCAAGATCCAATGAGGTTTAGAGAAAAAAAGGGACATAAACTGACACCATCCTGATTACATCTGTTCTGTTATTATCTAGCCAAAATATTATTTTCTTCCAGAGATATAGCTGGGTTAGTCTGCAACACCAAAAACAACAAAGATGCTTCTGGCATCTTAAACTAAAGGCTAATAGATATTATTGTGGTATAAGCTTTCATGGACTAGAGTTCATCAGATGTGTCAGTTGGCAAGTATATGGGTATAGAGAGAGTAATGGTAAATAGTGGGTTCAAACGATATGAAATGTGAAAAGTACAATCTCTGATGATTTGGTTAAAAGTGTAAATGTATGCCAAATAAGCACAGTGACTCACAACAGCAGTATCAAGTGATAACACAATCCCAAAATTGCTACGCTAATATAGTGGGACAAAAGCCATTATCACAATTCAAGCCTAAATGCGGAGAATTAAACTTCTTCATAAATTCTAATTCAGCATTTGCACACAGGAACCTCCCTTGGAAATTCCTTTGTGGGGAAACGGCAACTTTCAGGGGCAAAATAGGCATTATTTTAAATCTCCATCTAGCAGCTATGTCTCTCCCATTTCTACTCTAGAGTAGGAGCAGGGGCCCTGATCCAGACTGGGATGCTAATGTGGGGTGGAGGTAGCAGGAATTCTAAGATCAAGATAGGCTCCCCTGTCATTTTACTTTAATTTTATTTTTTATGTAATTTTTATTATTATTTTTAAAATTTACTCTAGAGTATAATTTTTTTAAAAGCGTAGCTACAAGATACGGATTTAAAGTAATATCTGTTTCAGCCCTCAGCAATCTGTTTCAGGTCAGCAATGCAGTGTCCCGAGAGGCCTGCAAGCTGAAAGAAGAGATCACACATTGTGGGAGAAGGCAAGCTGTGTGTACAGTAAACCAAGTTCAAGAAGAAGAAGTAGTCGAAGAAGCAGAAGAGGGCTGCATGGGGGACAATGCAGCCTGTTAGGATTGCAATGGAGTTGTGCTAGCAAGGGCAGTGCTTAGAAATGCAGAGAACGTAAGCTTATGTGGAGCAACAGCACATTTCTACAGCTGGAGTAGGCAGCAAAAGCCTATTTCTTCATATGAATGATTCAATATTAATGTGCCAAATGTCTCCAGACCCAGTCCTGGCAGTCTTCTCCAGACTAGCCCACATGCTTCTGTGCTGGAATTAATATCTCAGCCTCAAACTGTCAAGAGTCTGGCATATCTGACAAGACAGCTGAGTCCCAAAGAGAGGAATTAAATGCAATAACACTGAAAGCCTCCTGCTTCCTTATCGCTTCAAGCGGACAGAGCTCCCTGCCCCAAGTCATAGATTGACATGCTCTGATTTTAATTTTTTCTAGAGACTTAAAAGACCCTTTCTGATACATGGTGAATTTTCTATCCTGCCCTTTAGGGCACAATCGTATGCATATTCAGACAGAGAAAAGGCTTACAACTCCCAGCATACCCCAGCCAGCCATGCTGGCTGAGGCATGCTGGAAGTTGTAGGCCTTTTCTCTGTCTAAACATGCACGGGATTGCACCCTTGGTGTAGTTATTTGGGTGGTCACTTACACATCACCCCCCCCAAATAAGGGGACATGGATTTGTATAACATTTGCATATGTTAATTTAGGAATCATTGTTGTTCAGTCGTTAAGTCGTGTCCGACTCTTCGTGACCCCATGGACCATAGCACGCCAGGCCTTCCTGTCCTCCGCTCTCTCCTGGAGTGTACTCAAGTCCATATTCATTGCATCGGTGATGCTATCTAGCCATCTCATCCTCTGCCGTCCCCTTCTCCTTTTGCCTTCAGTCTTTCCCAGCATCAGGGTCTTTTCCTGGGAGTTTTCTCTTCACATTAGGTGGCCAAAATATTTGAGCTTCAGCTTCAGTATCTGTTCTTCCAATGAGCAGTCAGGGTTGATTTCCTTTAGGACTGACTGATTTAAATAAGCAGGGCGACAATATGCAGCCTTGTCGTACTCCTTTCCCAATTTTGAACCAATCGGTTGTTCCATGTCCGGTTCTTACTGTTGCTTCTTGACCCTTGTACAGGTTTCTCAGGAGACAGGTAAGGTCGTCTGGTACTCCCATCTTTTTAAGAATTTGCCACAGTGTATGTAAGATAGCTGTGTGCAAATAGCCTCTTGGATTCTCCACCCTATTTATGGGCAAAGAAATTAGGGAGACTATTTCACCAAATTTATCTAGGGGGAAGAGACATTCTCCAGCAATTTCTCAGAGGTGGGGTTCATTATTAGCAGTGGTTGTAGCACACAGCTTCTTTCTTTTTTCCTAAGGGTGTTTGTTTGTTTGTTTGCACTGCTGCTGCAAATGGCAACAGCAGCAACTGTGCTGGCAGCCTGGCCGCCATTTTGATCTTCCATAGTGCCTCAAACTAGCACCATTCCAAATGGTGGGGGAAATTCTGCCATGTTGCCTTCTGTTTCTATTGGGGAAGGAGAAGACAACATCTCAGGACATTTCTCAGAGAAATGTCTTTTGAGGCATTTTGGTTCAGTTCCAGTTGTCATTCTTCAGGGTTAAGCTCCTTCCCCAGGGTCTCCCAAGGCCTACATTTCTGAAGGGTGACTGTGGATACATCTTGTTCGTAATATTTTCAGTGCTGCTTTTTCCTGAGGGTCCCAATTCAGCCCTCTTGGGTTTCCTGGAAGGCCATGTCCCTTTCCCCCAGCCACCGATCTTTTGATGGTTTCCTGGCTTTGTGAATTTTTTTTCCACATTCTGAAAGGTTGCAATGCCTCTCCTAAGGCCCAATTCCTGGTTGTAAGAGCTTCAAGCTAAAATATGCTGGTATTTGGTGGCAGCGGCGGCAGGGGGGGGGGGTTGGCCCTGCTGCTTTTGCCTTAGGCCCCACCCACCACTGGAATGTGGCCCCCAAGAGCTTCTCCAAAATTATAGAAATACAATACAGGTTAGAGCTTTGGACTGTGATTCAGGAGACCCAGGTGCTAGTCCCCACTGAGCCATGAAGCTCCCTGGGTGACTTTGGGCCAGTCATCGACTCTCAGCCTGACGTACCTCACAGGGTTGTTGTGAGGATAAAATGGTGAGGAGGAGACCATGTGAACCACCTTGGGCTCCTTGCAAGAGGAACAAAGTCAAGATTGAAATGTGACGACAACAACAACTCTGGCCAGGTGACCTGTGTGCCAGCTCAGTATGCTGTCTAGGGGCAGGTTTGTTATTCTCTAAATATATATATTGTTGTGCCACTTTGGGTTATTTGGCTTGCGGGGTGCTTCAGGGACAACAACCCAGAAATTAATTTTTGAAGCCCAGAGCTGTCAGCTGTGATTTACACATCTGTGGCTGAGTGGGGTCTGTCCATACAGCTGCCGTTTTTTCTTTTGGTCAGATGAGTCACAGACACACCTGTTCAGGCAAGGGAACAAGATAGTCGGACAGTGCGGGAGTGGGTCTCCCATCTCATCCAACACAACTGGAAGGTTCTAGGCTTGGGAAGTCTGTGCTAGTGTTCTGTGGGGGATCAGGGTCAACTACTCTTTATAAAGGGAACATCCAGGGAGCTCTGATTTCCAGGGTTGGGCACATCTTTGCATCACTTTAGAACCTGTGAATGTGAGCGCGTGGGGCATTTTAGAGCCTGGTCCATATGACTGATATGGATTGGTGTCGGGTGTTCGATCTGGCAGTGAATGTGGGAGCCAAATTGACCTGTATTCATTCATTCATTCATTCATTCATTCATTCATAATATTTTTTGGCCGCCTTTCAGGGCAGAAGCCCTCCCAAGGCAGCTTACAACAATAAAATACATAAAAATTTCCTGGACATGCTCCCAGGGCTAAGGAAAGCTGACATTGTGAGGCATTTAAAGCAGGGGAGTCAGATCTCAGGCCCATGGGCCAAATTTAGTCCATTTGGGGTCCCAATCTGGCCCTCCGGAGTTCCCCAGATAACTCCTTCCCTTAACTCTTTCCCTTTCCCTTTGGGGTTTCCCAGGTTTTGCCATTTTTTCCCATTCTAAAAGGTTGACATGCCTCTTCTAATGCTGTAACTAGCAGTAAGTGGTTTAAGCTAAAACATACTAGATTTTGTTTGTATTTTGGCCCCCCTGTTTTGCTTTCAGCCCCACCCAAGACTGGAATGCAGCCCACAGGAGCTTCTCCAATATGGAATTTAGCCCTTGAGCTGAAAGAGTTTCAACCCCCCCCCCCCGATATAAAGTGCAGGGTACGCACAAGCCTTCTGCTTCTAGGGATCTACAATTTGGCTGCTCCTGGATGCATGAACACAATGGTGTGAGAGTGTGAGAGGACTTAGGAAATTTACTTTTCTCCTCTCTTTCCTCTCCCTCCCTCGCTCCCCCGCCCCACCTCGGCTGTGGGTCTGCAGGAGCTCTCCTTAGCTTGGAGATGTTTGTCATCCTCATGTTGTACCTCTGGCTGGGAATTGGACTTGCCTGCGCTGGCTTCTGCTGCCACCAGATGCTGCTGATTGTGCGTGGGCAAACGCGATACCAAGTGCGGAAGGGGATGGCGGCCCGAGCACGGCCCTGGAAGAAGAACCTCGAGGAGGTCTTTGGCAAGAGGTGGCTGCTGGGACTTCTCATTCCCGTGTTCAATGTAGGAAGTGACTATCACCAGCAGAAGGAGAAGTGACACCTGTCCCCAGCACACACCAATGTGCACACGCACAATGCGCACAACCCATGTGCAAACATGTGTACATGCACACTTGCCACAACGGACCGCACCACTTGGGGTACATGTCTTTCCAAATCTCTCAGCCCTGCAACCTAGAAGAAGAGAGGCGACTATCAAGCAAACTGGCTAAGGGGAGGGGAGGAACGCGAACAATGAGCTGGGTAAGCTATGGCAGTAATCTCTGGCTTGCTAACAGTATTAATCTGAGCCCCTACCTTGGGCCTCTGGATCATTTTCTCATGATATCCCCCACCCTTCTGGGTTCTCTCCCCTTTGCCTCTCATGTGTAACTTGCAGTAGGAACAGCAGCAGCACCCTCCGCCATCTAAAAGGTAGCCTGCCTTGTGGCTGTGAGCAGGCTATAAGCACAGCATAGGTTTCCCATGAGAGTCGCCCAAATGTGCCAGCTGAAGCTTTTTGCAGCTTAGACTGACCCTGAAATAGAAAGGAGCCAGTTTCACAAAAACGGCGGCGGTCGGTCCGTGAAGTGCTTGGAGGCGCAAGGAATGAAAAGTGCTGGGAAGGCAGGTCGACGTTGCCTTCAGAGATGGAGGAGCCGGGGAGGAAGCACTTATTTCTGCCCACTTCCCTGTCACCTCTCCCGCCCTTCCAGTACGCAGGAAGAGCGGTTAATAACCTGGCCATGCGGCCTGTCACATTTGGCTCGTTCTCCAGTCTCCCGCCCCTGATCCCTGCCTAATAGGGCTGCTCTGAGCCCATCTGGCTACCAGGATCAACAAGCAAGATTATTTGGGTTGAGCACACAAGCGCAAAAGGTACTATTCTATGATTCTGTACAGAGGAAGTTGGCAATGGGTGTGTGTGAAATGAAGGTTTGAACATCGGTGTCTGCATCATGACATTTGCAGCGCTCTTTGAAAGGACCATCAGTCTCCAGCCTGAGAGAAGATCAGCCAGAGGTGGGGTGGCGGGGAGGGCATGATTTTGCATGTGTCAGAGAGCAACCAAGGGAGATAGCAAACTGAATTATTGAGGGAGAAGGCTATAAGTAGCAGCCTTTGAATGCAGGACCTTGAATTAGCACTTTGCAATAAATAATTCTTCCATGATTAATAGGGTGAAGAGTTCATACCATATGTGGGAGATAAGAGATCCAAACTCTTCGAAACCAAAACTCTTCGGTCTCTCTCTCTCTCTCTCTCTTTAGAAATCTATTTTAATGCCCTCCACAAACCAAAGTTTTCTTCACCACATACCCTGCCTCATCCTAATGACGGCCTCTTAGGACTCACCCACCCATATAAGGCTAGAACAGCCTTCCCCAACCAGGTGCTCTCCAGATCTCTTGGTCTACAACTCCCATCATTTCCAAGCAGCATGACCAATGGCTGGGGATAATTGGAGTAGTAGTCCAAGACATCTAGAGGACACCAGCTTGGGGAAGTCTAGGCTAGAACTACAGTTTCATCAGTGTATTCATTCAACTGCACAGAGGCAGTTAACAGTGTTAGTTACCAGGGATCAACATCTTTGGCACACATTTCATTTCTCTCTGTGCTAGGACCCTATAGTCAAGGTGCCTTATTTTAAAAGAAAACAGAAAAGAAAAAGCTGTCATCCCATTTCAGTTCAATATGCTTTATTCTAGTGGGATTTGCACAAACTCAAAATCCATCACCTTTTCAAAATTAGAAACAGACAAAATAGACATTTTGTGTTTCAAAATCCACCTTCTTTTTGTTGGTTGGGAACCTGTGGCAGCAAAATTCAAATCTAAGCACATGCATAAGCACGCCGAATGCTGAAATCCACCCACAAACTGACCAAAATGAAACAGCAAGAAAATACATATCACCCTTTTCTGTATAACAATTAAAAAAAATTCATACAATTATATTAAGTCCTTCAATACCTGTGCTTCCACCTAGGGAAACAAACTACATTACAGTAAACAATAATATTAGGCAATTTAAACAACCAAAGGTGCAACCTTTGGCTAGGGAGTGCTGGGAGCTGCAAGACTTTTTTCTGTCTAAACATGCATAGGATTGTGCCCTACAACAACATGAAAACATGAAATAGATGAGCAGAATAATACATAATAGGAGTTAAAAAGTTAAAAGTGGCATAAACTGTTTTAAACCCTGGGGAAAATGAAAATATATTCTTCTGATGCCAGAAGTCATAAGAATGGGCACCAGGCAGGCCTCCCTGGAGACAGCTTGGTACAAATGGGGTGCCACAACTGAGAAGACCCTCTGCCTAGTCACTACCCATCTCACCTCAGATGGTTGGGGCACCTAGGGGATGGCTTCCGAGAATAACTGAGGTGTATGGCAGATTGACGTTGGAGCAGAGGTCCCTTTAGATACCCAGGTCCCAATCTGTGCAGAATTTGGATTTGAAACTTCCCTCAGACTTCATTTCAACATTCCCAATTGGCTTATTATTATGAGAAGTTCATATTATCCAACCAAAGGCAAGCTCATTGCTGTCCTTGACTTAGCTGGAGGAATCACAGTTAAGCAGCGGGTGCTGGATCTTTTTTCTTCCATGATGTTCTCAGTCCATATTTCTGGAGGTGCCACATGCGTGCACTGGAAACAGATAAAATGCATATTCTGAAGAGGTGTTTTGACCATGACAACCTCTTAAAGAAGTAATTACTAATGGATTAGATAGATGAGGGCACACATCAGAAAAAACAGGCCTTCTATATAACACATGCACTTGCATGAGAACATCTTTATCTACCTATCTAATATGCTGCATTTTCACAAATAAAGTGTATTGATTTTTTTAAAGTGTTTGTCTCTTTTGTGCTGTGATCTTGACCTTCTTTAGGAAATGGGGGAGGGTGGACTGGGACTTTGATCCTTAAATGCCAGACACAAAAGAGTCAGGGAAAGAAGCCTACTCATCCCCCGCTCCACTTCTGCAATGTGTGGGTCTTGTGTTACCCCTTTGGCTTTTCCTTTTGGATTCTGGAGAGGGCAATCCTATGGCCCCTAGACAGTGGCTAGACGGCTGCAGGAATATGCCGTTTTCCGGGAACCGGCCTTGGAGCCCGTGCTCTGAGGTTGGTTCCAGAAAACGGACCTCCCCCGGAACAGCCTCATCCTCTGCGCTCGCAAGAGGAGCGTGGAGCGGCCGAAAAGGGGCGTGGCTGGGGGTGTTCCAGGGCAGGGAGGGGGTAGCTGAGTGTATGACACATCCAATGTGTTGTACAGCAGCATCCTTCCCTGCTCCTGCAGCCAGACAGCTGCAATCGGCTGTCTAGCAGAAAAAGCAGGGCAGGAGAAGTGCGGAGGCAGAGATCCCCTCCATGCTTCTCCTGCCCTTCTTAGGATAGGCAGTCGCCTCCAAGTTCAGAGGTGGCCACCTATCTCGATAGGATTGCGCCCTTAATCTCTTATATCAGAAACACGCATACACAAAGTCCTGTGGGGATGCTGCAGCATTCCAGATGTTGTTGGAACTCCCACTTGCATCCGTCCCAGACAGGATGGCCAGTGGTCAGATAGGAAGGGAGTTGTAGTCCAACTACATCTAGGGGATGCTGCAGGTTCCCTGCCTCTGTCCTATGGGGTGCTAAATTTCCAGTACAAGGCGGCTCAAGCCTGGGATAGATCTTTCCAAACCGGGAGTTTCCAAAGACCTGTCTAAGCCAGCCTTGCCCAGCCTGTTGCCCTCTAGACGTGTTCAACCACAACTCATCCCCAGCCAGCATGATCAATGATCAGGGATTATGAGAGTCATATTCCAAAACATTTGCAGTCTAACACATCTGGAGGGCAACAGGTTGGAGAAGGCTGCTCTAAGCCTTCCCATTTGTTAAAATCTGCTGGAAAGGCTCTCCTTCAACATGTGGGCTGTTCGATAGGGCTGTGTTGAACCTCTTTCACCCCGAGGGTCAAATCCATTTTGTAGAAGCTCTCAGGGGCTGCATTACTGTGGAAGGCAGGGCCAAAACACCAGCATATTTTAGCTTAAAGCTCTTACGGCCTTAGGAGAGACATTTCAACCTTTTAGGGAAAACTGCACAAAAGCCAGGAAACCACCAAACAATCGGTGGTTGAGAGAAAGGGGTGGGGGCAGGGGAAGTGGGCGTGGCCATCTGTGAACACTGCAAGGTCAGATCAGGACTCCAGTGGGTCAGACCGGGATCCTGGGCTGGATGTTCTGCATCCTCGGGGTAGGACATGGGAGTGTCCCTTCCCTGTGGTCAGACCCAGGCTGTGGATTTTTCTGCTGAGGGAGATCCTTGCCCCCTCTTTGATGGTCTTCCAGCATCTTGTGAAGACTTTTGATTTCAATTGGCATTTGGCCTGCTAAGTGGTCAGCTGTTTCTATGCTCTCTGGATTTTTCTTTCTTTCTACAGAGTTTTACTGACTGTTTGACAGTGGAACACACTGCCTTGGAAGGCAGTGTACTCTCCTTCATTTAAGCCAGTTCATTCATTCATTCCATTTATATCCTGCCTTTTTTCCTCCTTAAAGAACCCAAGGTGGCATACATAATCTTCCTCCTCCATTTTATCCTCACAGCAACCTTGTGAAGTGGGTTGGGCTGAGAGTCTGTGATCGGCCCAAAGTCACCCAGTGAGCTTCCATGGCCAAGTGGGGACTAGAACCCAGATCTCCCAACTCCCAATCCAACACTCTAGCCACTATGCCACATTGCTGGAATACAAAACACTGGCCACTGGCTATAGTTCACGGGAATTAGAATCCAACAGCTGGAGGGCCACAGGTTCCCCATCCCTGGTTTAGGTTTTATAAGGCTGGATGGCCTTTGAAGCAGAGGCTGGATCAGGGATGCTATAGCAGGGACTATGGGGCTATCAGGGATGCTGTAGCAGTGGATTTCCTGCATTATCAGGGGGTTGGACTGGATGACCTTTGAGATCTCTTCGATGATTCTAAACATGTACTTATTTCCCTCACCACTGAATGGCCAGACAGCTCCCACATATCTGAAATGGATGGGGCTAAGCACTGGTACCCTTAAATAAAACGCACTGTGAATGGCCTGCCAAATATTCTAGTTCAGCCCTCCCGCTCTCACCCCTAACAAGCCACTCCTTTGCATTTCTCTAAGTAAGTCTTCCCATTCCCTAGGGCAGGCATGGGCAGAAAGAAGCTCTCTAGATGTTCTGGACTTCCTGCTTGCTTTCCAGACCATTGGCCCTGCTGGCAGGGGTGTCTGGGAGTCGAAGTCCCAAACATCTGGAGATACAACTTCTGTCCAGTCCTGACCTAGGGAATCCTACCAGGGGGTAGTTTTATGTTTCACATTTGCATTTCATTATCCTGTTGGAATGCAATGCCCCTTCTAGGATAATCTGCCATGACATTTGGCATTTCCTTTGTATTCGGACATCCAACGCTTGAGATTGTCAGCCCACCATCACGGAAGAGTGAATCAGCTCTTTGCTCTGGGTACCTAACCTTGGATAGAATCCTAGCTAGTGTTCTGTTTTGTCTTTGCACTGCCTTCCATGTCTTGTTCCTTCCTGAAAGGGACAGACTCCCAAACCTCCTGCTAGCTTTCTTGTTGTTGTTGTTCAGTTGTTCAGTCGTGTCCGACTCTTCGTGACCCCATGGACCATAGCACGCCAGGCCTTCCTGTCCTGCGCTCTCTCCCGGAGCGTGCTCAAGTCCATCTTCATTGCATCGGTGATACTATCTAGCCATCTCATCCTCTGCCGTCCCCTTCTCCTTTTGCCTTCAGTCTTTCCCAGCATCAGGGTCTTTTCCAGTCACTTTTCTCTTCGCATTAGGTGGCCAAAATATTTGAGCTTCAGCTTCAGTATCTGTCCTTCCAATGAGCACTCAGGGTTGATTTCCTTTAGGAAGGACTGATTGGACCTCCTTGCAGTCCAGGGGACTCGTAAGAGTCTTCTCCAGCACCACAGTTCGAAAGCATCAATTCTTCAGCCCTCAGCCTTCCTTATAGTCCAGCTCTCACAGCCATACATTACTACTGGGAAAACCATAGCTTTGATTAGACGGACCTTTGTCGGCAAGGTGATGTCTCTGCTTCTTACTATGCTGTCTAGGTTTGCCATAGCTTTCCTCCCAAGGAGCAAGCGTCTTTTAATTTCATGGCTACAGTCACCATCTGCGGTGATCTTGGAGCCCAAGAAAGTAAAATCTGTCACTGCTTCCATTTCTTCCCCTTCTATATGCCAGGAAGTGATGGGGCCAGATGCCATGATCTTAGTTTTTTTAATGTTGAGTTTCAAACCAGCTTTTGCACTCTCCACTTTCACCCTCAACAAGAGGCTCTTTAGATCCTCTTCGCTTTCTGCCATGAGGGTGGTATCATCTGCGTATCTGAGGTTGTTGATAATTCTCCTAGCAATCTTAATTCCGAGCTGTGATTCATCCAACCTGGAGTTTCTCATGATGTACTCTGCATATAAATTAAATAAGCAGGGCGACAATATGCAGCCTTGTCGTACTCCTTTCCCAATTTGGAACCAATCGGTTGTTCCATGTCCGGTTCTTACTGTTGCTTCTTGACATACAGATTTCTCAGGAGACAGGTAAGGTGGTCTGGTACACCCGTCTCTTTAAGAATTTGCCACAGTTTGTTGTGATCTACACAATCAAAGGCTTTAGCATAGTCAATGAAGCAGAAATAGACATTTTTCTGGAATTCTCTTGCTTTCTCCATGATCCAGCGAATGTTGGCGATTTGATCTCTAGTACCTCTGCCTCTTCGAAACCCAGCTTGTACTTCTGGTAGTTCTTGGTTTGCATACTGCTGAAGCCTAGCTTGTAGGATTTTGAGCATCACCTTGCTGGCATGTGAAATGAGCGCAATTGTGCGGTAGTTTGAACACTCTTTGGCGTTGCCCTTCTTTGGAATTGGAATGTAAACTGACCTTTTCCAGTCTTGCGGCCACTGTTGAGTGTTCCATATTTGTTGGCATATTGAGTGCAGCACTTTAACAGCATCATCTTTTAGGATCTTAAATTGCATCACCACAAATGAAGTTATAGGATTCTAGACCTTTGTCCTTCAAGTCAGATTGAATCGGCAGTCATGAGCAGGGTGTATTGCTGGCTGCTAGCGGGCCTATGTGGGATTCTGATCAGGCATCATATGTTCACGATGGAAGGAGCAGCTCCATATTCTGGTGCAGATGTTCAGGGAGCAGGGGAAGAAACCCACCTATCCAGGTCTTGCCAATGATTCTTAGAGAGCATGCAGTCAGTATCCCTCTTGTACTGCAAACATTAGATCAGGGGCAGCCAGCCCAGTGCCCCCCCTCAAGTTTTGGAATATGACTTTCATAATTCCGAACCATTGGCTGTGCTGGCTGGGGATGATGGGAGTTGTAGTATCAAGCACAAGATGTAGTGATGGGTTTAAAGGGGATTAGACAAATCCATGGAGTTGAAGGCTATCAATGGCTACTAGTCCTGATGGCTATACGCTATGTCCAGTATCAGAGATACCATGGTGAACATGGGCGAGAGGGTGCTGTTGTACTCATGTTCGACTTGTGGGTTTCCTGCAGACAGCTGGTTGGCCCCTGTATGAACAAAATGCAGGACTGGATGGACCCTTGGCTCTTATGTTCCTCTTGAAGGCACTAGGTTGCTGTATAAATTATGGAAGTTGATTGTACAAGTGGGAAGGGACACAGTGTGGAGAAGTATTAGATTTGGATTGGGCAAACTAGGATCCCTCACATCTCTGCTCAGTCATGAAATTCACATTTATTACTATTTTATTACATTGATGTCCCACCATTCAGAGTACCAAGTGTTGTACATGAGTGCAACCCCATTTTATACTTACAATGCCGTAAGGTAGGTTGTTTTGGGGGAAAATTTGAATCCAGATCTCTCTCATCCAACATTCCAACATTCTCCTCAACATTCCAACATTCTCTCACCTACACTGCACTGACTGGGCTTGGCTGAGTTCCTGTGCATTTGGTGAATAAACAGAAGAATTGTACAAGTGCTCTCTGGAAAAATATACAGAGTATTAAAACAAATAAGATTAAAATAATAATACACCCGCGTGTAATGGGGAAACCTTGGAATTTACTCAGGACTGAGCTCACTAACTGATGGAGAGGTGGAGGGATGTAGGGTGGTGGTGACAGAGATTGGTTGGTATGGGAAACAAAACGTCAGTGGCTGCCTGATATCAACAGGCAGGGAGTTCCACAGAGAGGGCACCAATACACTGAAGGCTCTACTCCGATTGGATTCCAAACAGATGGCAGGTCTATGCGGCCCCACCAAGAGTGTTTCAGTGGTTGGGTAATTCAAGCTGGTAATTCAGAAAATTCACATTTCTCTGCATGTTGTGGTATGTGTAGAAAAATGCTTATATTAGGGGCAAGTGCACACAAAAATGTATCTATTAGTAAAAATAACATTATAATGCTTCATACTGTATAACAGGAACTTGTTTCCAAAAATAGGGCAAAATTATGTACAAAAATGTGTGCATTAGGAGAAATGAGCACAAAAATGGCCCTGAATTGGGGGGGGGGGGACTTAAAGAAACAAACCGCAAAACCATGTGGATACGGGATAAACCGCATTTCGGATTGGAAAAATGAGAAGCGAAGAGAAAATGAAATTGGCAGATTTGTCCGTCCCGAAGGTGAGCTACTATTTCTCAGCCTGCCCACCCCACATTTCCAAATAACTGCCCCCTATGTCATACAGCTGTGTTGATGAAGCAGTAAAGACCACAAAGCACTTTGCAAATGAAAAATGCAACATAAAGGATACATCACAACCATGTTGCTGTTTGACAGCTCCACATTTCCCCTCAAGGTCAGTTCATACAGATTTCCATCGGTCCTGTTTTGCACTGGCTATCCTTTCTGATACACTTATGAATCCACCTTATACAGCAGGGGTGGGCAACTGTGGGAGGTCCTGGGGCCATTTTCACCCCCCCCACACACACAGGCCATATTCTGTGGGGCACCATGTAGCCTGCAGGGGACCCCAAGTTTTAATTTTGTTTAAAAATAATTGCTGGTTAGGCACCAAAATTTGGCAGCAAACCGTTCCATAGTGCCACAGAGCAAGCTAAATATAACCCCTTTGGTGCTCTATAGTAGCTACAGAACACCCAAAGGGTGAAATTTAGCTTGCACACATTTAGTAGCACTAAAGTCTGCAGCACTACAGACACCCTTTTCTTTTTTTTCAAAATGTACTTTTTAAATTTGGGGACATGGTGGAGGGCAGCAGGGGTTGCATGCAGGCCATGGGTAGTGCGTTGCCCACCTGTTATAGTGTCAGAGAACCCTGTTCAGTCCAGCCCATTATTATCTACTCTGACTGGCAGTGTCTTTCCCAAATCCAAGGGGAGATCTTTTCCAGCCCTGCTCCCCTGTATAGCAGGGCTGATCAACCTGCAGCCCTTGGTGAAATTGCAAAATCCCGAGGCAAGTGATCAATTTGGACCTCTGGCAAGAGTGATCTGACCCTCCCACAGCAGCCCCCTGGGCAGGAAGGAAGGAAGAGGGAGGGAGGGAGAGACAAGGGGGTTGGCAGAAAGAGATAAAAGGGGGTGGCACTGTCACTTTTGGCTCTGGCTACAGGTGTGCAGATTTTGTTAAATCCATTTAACTTGCAGGTCGCCGATCATCAGGCATCTTCTGTTCTGTCGTCCAATTGAAGGAATCAAATTCTTTTAACTGGAATGTTGTTCAACTTGTGCTAATGTGCATTCACCCTAGTGTGCATTAGTGTTAATGCAAAGTAGCGCAAATCTTCCCCACCCCCTAAAAAATCGGTGTGCAAGTCTGTGGAATCCATGTAACTTGGAAATTGCCATTCCACTGTGGAATCTGCAGGTTGGATTAATAGAAATCTGAACTCCTTTGACTATGCTGCAGATTTCTCCAACATCCCCCCTAGCTCTGGCCCCATCACTCCCCAATGACAGACCCACTCCCTGATGGCATGCGCCCCGCCCCTACAGATTATGCTAGAGGGAACGTGGCCCTCTACAGAAAAAAGCTTTTCTACCCTGGCTATATAACCTCCCTGTAGAGACATGTAAAACTCTTGATGATGTTGCACGCGAATCTGTTTCTCTGTCACTTTGTCAGCTCTCTTGAGAATATCATTCAAGGCCTCTGGGTTGTAAGCCTCATGGGAACTGTAGCTGTCAGAGCTCCTAATTTGCTCAAGTTCCTGGGTTTCATCCAGGCTAGGAGTGGATGTGCAGGGAGGAAAATGTATCTGGGGTGGGGTGGGGCATTTACAGAAATCCCTCAGAAAATGAAAAGTAAAAAGTCACCATCTCTTATCACCAAAGACAACCTTTCCTCTGAGGGTCAGAGGTGACAAATAAGGCTCCAATCATATTGCTATATGGTTGTCAAAAATTATCTGCAAAATTGACATGCAGCATTAGGTTTCATAGGTGTATACCAGCATCCCCCAACCTTGTGCCCTCCAGACATGCTGGACTATAACTCCCATCAACTGAAACCAGTTGGCATGCAGGCCATTCCACACCAGAAAGGAAACAAGCACACAGCCAGTGTGTCAGAAGAGAGGTTGAAAATTAAAATAAGACTTCTGCATCAGGCTCACAGATATGGAGAAAGCTTTTCTTTCCATCAGGCTGGGTGGGGAACCTTATTTGCTGTCAAGGGCTTCATTTCCTCGGGGTTAATCTGTTGGGGGTTGCATGGCAGCAGGGGCTGGAGCTGGTGCTGCAATCCCCCTTTTCTCTTTCTGCTGGCCCTTCCCCCTCTTCCCTCCTTGCCACCCACATGAAGATAGGTCAAGAAGCAGGGTCTTTTCCGTGGTGCCATCCAGTCTGTGAAATCCTCTTCCTAGGGAGGCCTGCCAGGCTCAGTCCCCCCAGCTTTTTTAGCAGGGTCTTCTTCTGCTGGAAGGCATCTGAGCCACAAGGAAAGTGTTCATTTTAATCTACTGCTCAAGTAAATTGTGCAGCACCGTCCAAAGCATGTTTGCTCAGAGGTCCCACCGAGTCCAGTGGGATTTATGCCCCAGTAAGTGGGCTTTTTAAATGATGATGCTGTGGTTTGGGATTCTTCTTTATATCATTGTCTTTATTGTGAGCTGCCCTGGAGGCCTTGAGGGGTGGAAAGACAGCAAACAGCCACTCACAGAGGGCTTGGGGGTCGAGGATCCAACCCCTCTACAGCAGGGATGCAGAACCTCTGGCCCACAGAGATTCCACATCTGGCCTGTGGGGCTTTCTTGGGTCCCTCCCAGGGGGGGACTTGACTTCCACTGTTATCTCCAGTTTGAGTTTGGAGGTAACAGTGGGGATGGGGGCAGGAGGAGACTCGGCTAGTGCTGGGAGGAGTGGCTGCTCTTTCCAGCATCAGCCAAGTCCCTTCACGTGCCACGCACCACCCCCATGCAGAAGACGCGCACCACGTGAAGCCAGGGGACCAGCCAGTGATGGGAGGAACTGGCCAAGACCTTTCACACAGCATCCCCCACCCCGGGAACAACTTGCACCACATGAAGCCAGGAACTTGGTCCTCACTGGGAGGAGTGGCCACTCTTCCCGGGGCTGGCCCTTTTCCTCAGCCCCCAACGCCCCTGTTTTTTTGCTTTGGTCAGTTAGCAAGGAATTCTCTTCTTCTTCCACCCTTTTTGCCATCTTTCAGGTTTCTTGAAAGAATTCATGGAAGGGTAGTTCATGGGCTCCTCCTCGCCTGTTACACTCACCTCCTCCAGCTATCTTTGCCTCTCTCCTGGCTGCAGGACTGGTGGGGGAGGAATCCCAGAGTGGTTTCTGCCATCGGGATCAGGCCCCTGTGGTTTCTAATCATGGCTCCACGGGATGAGGGAGGGGCAGGCTAGCCAGCAGGAACTGCTCAGAACTCTTCCTTCCCCATACCCCACCAAATGGTTCCACCCCAACCTGAACTCACCCCTGGTCTCTGTGGCATCAGCCAAACTCTTTCCCTAGCCACACACCCCAGCTGCTCTGTAAGCCCACTGGAGATCCCTCCCATCAGCAAGGTTCTTCCCATCCTTTTCATTCAGAAGGGTGGGAGAAGCACATGGCTAGGCATTTTAAAAAAGCAAACTCCTGTAACCTTCCTAACTTAGGGCACCCTCCTATGCATGTTTAAGTAGAAAAAAAGTCCCACAACTCCCAGCATGCCTCATCTAGCCATGCTTTCCTATACTATGTGCTGCCTGCTCTCTGGTCCTATGTGCCCACATGCTGCCTGCGAAGTCCCACATTTTGTCTTGAAGATGGGAAAAGAGAACTGAACCCTGAAGGGGCATTTGGCTCTGCTTGAAGATGTGTAGATTTCTCCATAAATGTGAGGAAGTCCCAGCTGCAATGGTGGTGCCACCTTTAAGCCATGTTTAGAGCATGCGCTGCCCTTTCCCTTCAATGTATGAGTAGACAAGCCAGTGTTACGCTTGCTACGTAGCATAAAAAGATCTCCCTTGGAACTACAGAGTGACCCACCTCATTTTGTATTGGCCTTTGGGATGCTGTTTGCAACACTCATCTCCAGACTTTAAGGGAAACACAGATGAAAAAAAGAACAACAATGAGAGAAATCTGGCAAGAAACAAAAATTCTAGAAGGCTCAGAGTCAATTTATGAGAAAAGACAAAGGAGCTAATTTTGCAGTCTGTAGTGGGGGACGGGGCGGGAAGACTTGGGGATATTCAATTGTCATCTATAAATATGGCAAAGGTAACAGAACAAATGAACAGAGGAAAGTAGTCATCTTAGAAGACAACAGGACTGAACGGGAAAACTGAAGCTAAAACGATTAGAAAATCTAGATGCCCTGGGAAGTGAACACAAGAGTTCTCCAGTACCCAGAAATGGTCAGGCCATTTGGGGCCCTGGAGACCAAACTGCCCCCCCCCCATTTGTGCAGTGATTCAGTACTAATTCCATTTCCACCACACAGAACTAAACATGGAGCAATCCAATGCATAACATATGGAGTAAGCGACTCAATCTAAGTTGTGGTAACATGAGTTGAATGGTTAATCTGCATAAAAAATGGCCATTGTGCACATTTATCATGCCTCATGGAGAATGTGCACATAATCTATCCATGGCAGGGGAATTGTGTGCATTTCCTGGTCAATATATATACTCTCCAACATGCCCTGGGGAATGTGCATATGTCAGCTGCATTTTATATATTCTCCAGGCATTATGCATCTCCAACAGGCCTTGGGGAATGTGCATATCTTGATATGATTCTGTACATTCTATGGTTAATATGCATAATCTCCAAAAGGCCATGGCAAGTCTGCATATCTTGACTGCATTTTGTACATTCTCTAGGCAATATGTATATCTCTAGTTCAGAGGAAGCCTGCTGTCTAATTTAATGCAACCTGCAGTGTCCCCTCCTACCAGTCAGCTGTGCAGCAGGGAAAACAGGGATATGGCTACAGCCTCTTTTCCATTGCTGCTCACCTGTTACCTCCCAATCAATTGAGCAGCTGGGGGGGGGGATCACGGGGTAGAGAGGTTTAACCCATTCCTCCCTCCCAGAAAAAATGGTGAAAATAATCTCCTGCATGCTGCTATAAAGCTAAGGAAAAAGTTAATAGCAATGTTAGGGGTGATTTTCCTTGGGATTACAGTGGAAGGAAACCTCCCCTATAATGCTCAACTGATCAGTAGGGAAAAAGCTGAGCAGTGGGGGAAAGAGGCTGGGCTGCAGATAAAGTTGTGTGAATAGTTGGATGGGTGTGTCAGGAGTGTGTGTGAATACACACACATACACACACACACCATCCACGCACAGCGAGAAAGAGAGAAAGGATGACAGAGGGGTATCGTTTCTTGACCATTTGGCTAAGAGCAAGTGAATGACAGAGGGGTGGTGACGGTGATTATCTTCTCTCTCTCTCTCTCTCTCTCTCTCTCCATCCATCCATCCTCTCTCTCTCTCTCTCTCTCTCACACACACACACACACACAGTTTATCGATGGATGGATGGTGTGTGTGCGTGAGGTTTTGCACACACCCTCACCTCCCCACCTCTGCATTAAAGATAAAACAAAGGACATGTTTCTTGGAGACTAGGCGTATTGACTGGAGAATGTGTATATTGCCTAGAGAATGTACGAAATGCCATTGAGATATACAAAGATGCTGTTGCTGCAACGGAAAAATCCCTTGGAACTTTGGACAATAAGGCTGAAATGAACACAAAGGGTTATTGAAGCATTCTCAGAGTTACTTCACAGAAGAGCTTAAGATCTGAAAGAGAGAGACGATGCTCCCACACATGGTAACATTTATTTTGGAAGGGATTATTTCAGGCATTTCCACACACAGTCATGGGCTGTTCGAGGACTGCAGCAATGTCTAGTACATATCAGCACAGACTCCTGCATTACCATCAGGCCCATGCTCAGGTATGCATTCTGTAATGTAGGCACAGCCATGCCACTGGGTTTTGTTTTCTATCAGAAGCCAGTCTCTCCGCATCCATTTCTCAATTAATGTGCCAGCGTGTTGCAAATGCGCCCCCATGTGGTGAAACTGAGATTCATTCGTGTCATGGGCAACGTTTGTTTTGAAGCACTGCATTTCACAGAGTCAGATCTCCATTTCACCCCATCAAGGCCCATTTCTGAGGATGGCCGTCAGGGGATCGATCCTGGCAGAGATGCTTCCCTGTCAAGATTGACTGTATAATAAACCCACCCTTTCCCACAGAATGTGAAAAGACCAAATCAATGGCACCCACAGGTTCCCCATTTAAGAAATGGCATTGCGGGACTCAGATCCAGAACCATGTTCGACACACTTAGGGGAGGAGCCACAGCTCAGTGTGGCAGAGCACATGTTTTGCATGCAGAAGGTCCCAGACTCAATCCCAGGTTTTTGTTGTTGTTCAGTCGTGTCCGACTCTTCGTGACCCCATGGACCATAGCACGCCAGGCCTTCCTGTCCTGCGCTCTCTCCCGGAGCGTGCTCAAGTTCATATTCATTGCATCGGTGATGCTATCTAGCCATCTCATCCTCTGCCGTCCCCTTCTCCTTTTGCCTTCAGTCTTTCCCAGCATCAGGGTCTTTTCCAGGGAGTTTTCTCTTCGCATTAGGGGGCCAAAATATTGGAGCTTCAGCTTCAGTATCTGTCCTTCCAATGAGCACTCAGGGTTGATTTCCTTTAGGATGGACTGATTGGACCTCCTTGCAGTCCAGGGGACTCGTAAGAGTAGGGCTACGAAATATTCCTGCTGGAAACCCTGCAGAGCCGCAGCCTGTCAATGTTGGCTGGTGGCTCCGATTTCAGTGGGGCAATGCATCTGCTCCGGGTTTCAGTCAGAACTCTAAAGGAGCTATCTAGGCACCTTGGATGGATCCTTTAGAGTTCTGACTGAAACCCGGAGCAGATTCGCTGCTCCGCTGACATCGAAGCCACCAGCTTCCACTGTTGCCAATACGGGGTTAGATAAACCAATGTTCTGATTCAGTGTAAGCCAGCTTCTTATGCCGTTGCTAGTCCCACTGAAATGAGTGAAACAAGTTATGATCACCTTAAGTCCCACTGATTTTAATGGGACTGAAGCATGACTAACTTAGTCTAGATCCAACCCAATGAGAGTTATCTTCCTCCACCACTTTACAGATGGGGAGGGCAAAGGGCAACAAAAGATGGGTGAGCAGTGGGGAGACCTGGAAAAGGACATGCAGTTTTCACACACCAGTTCAGAAGTTCCAGCATAATGGCAAGCCTACATTAACAGTCAAGTCAGTTTTGGATGCCCTGATCGGCAGCATATAAAGCCGATAGCAAAGACAGTGCATGCTTACAGATGCTCTGCAGAAGAGCTGATCCTTGCCACCAGTCTATGCATCAATCCATCCTTCTCATTCTCTCTCTCTCCCCATCCCCACTTCTCTTTCACTTTTGAAACAGGAACAAAATATAGCTCTTATATATTCTGCACTATACCTGTTTGAGAAAACACTCTCTTCATTAATGAGAACAAACCATCTTTCTAAAACAAATTAAAATGTTCAAAGATTTTCTTGTCTGTTAGCTACCTTGCCAGATGAGAGGGACTCTTGACTTCAGGGGGTGCTTAGTATTCCATTCCTCTCTACACTTTTCTATCTTCTCTGTTTGCTAACAGCTGCCACCCACTCACCATATTAATGTTGTGGTGTCTTGCTTCATTTCCCCCTCACTTTCATCTTCTCAAATTGCTGAGATTTTAAAACATGAGCCATATGGCTACTGGTTTCTCTTGCAAAAGTTCTCTCATTTCCTAGTTAATGTGATTGCTTAAAATGTGGCAGAGAGATGGAAAATTACAGGTACACTGAGATCAATATAGGGGATGAGGAAGGTGGGGTGGGGTGGAAAGTTATTTACCACAAGGAAATGATGCACATGAAAGAGAAAGGTGGAGGTGAGATTACAGGGATGCTTGCCATAAGATATAACAACTATGGATCCAGGCTGTAGTCAATCCAGAAGCTTAGAATGGACAAGTTTAGCTTGTTTTCAAGCTAAATTTGTCCATTCTAAGCCACCATATTGGTTTGCTGCTGAATTTCAGTGACAAACTGCAACTCTCCCCCTTTTTATCCTGAAAAAATTAAAATAAATAGGGGCAACAATGGGGTGGGGGGCCACATGGGGGAGGTGGGTCCCCTTCTGTAGATGAAAAGGAGAGCAAAATGTTGACATTTTAGAAGAGAAACCAAAACTAAGGAAGAAATAATTATTAGATGACATTACTTCTTAACAGACAAAGGTGAGAACAGTCTTCTATGCCCCTTCTCAGCTGAGTTTACCTGAGGAACTCCATGCAACTAGAAAGCCAAGAGTAATACTGAGTTTCAAAAGAAGGCCAAACAACAAAGAGCAAACTAACATGCAGCACATAGTTGCTCTTCAATCATTAGCAGGTGTTTGCCCTCAAAGACAAGGGCAATGAGCTCACAGACCTATCCTTACTTTAATTGCAGTCAGTTCTTTGAGATCAGAACATACATTTTACAGGAGAACCTGGGTCTCATATTCTGAAAAAGCACAAAACAGTAGTATCTTCTAAAGAAGCAAGAACAGACTTAGAAAAACACCGAGGGAGTGTTTTTGTATCCTGGAACCAGCAGTTGGCTGTTTAATGGTCATATATCCTTCATTCATTCATTCATTCATTCATTCATTCATTCATTGCATGTATATACTGCTCCACATCTGAATAGATTCCGGAGCAGTGAACAATAAAGATAAAATGATAAAAAGGTAAAAGAAACACATCTCTATATTAAAAATTGTTATTTTAAAAAACAGAGTACTGATAAAAACTGTGGCTGGTCAGTCAAGGAAGGCTTCATAGAATAAAGAGGAGGTACCAGAAACAACACAGTGTTGGCGCCTGCCTGACCTCCAGAGGCATGGAGTTCCATAGAAAGGGGCCACCACACTGAAGGCTCTTCTCTGGGTGGACTCCAATTGGGCCGTAGGTCCATGCCCTCTGATGACCTCAGTGACCAGGAATTCGATAGGTGAGAAGGTGCTCTCTCAAGTATCTTCCCCCCGCCCAAGCAACGTTCCTTTGAACCATTTATATTCCACCTTCCCTTTGTTTCAAATCAGAGCAGATTTTAAGTGTTCCAGTTACACGTTTCTAATTCCTACCTGCCCTCAAAACCTAAATAAATACATTTGGCTATCCCACCACCCCTAACGGTACACTATTTGCAGTATGTAGCGATCACACCAGTTTTGGCTAGGCCAGCACCTGTGATGGGCAATGGCAAAGAGCTGCCTGAATAACAGCAGAGCTCTGCAAATTTACAGAGGGAATGCCCTTTAGACAACATCTTATTTTAGAAATAGAAAAGCCCCAAGATGGTTTACAGTGGTCCGCATGCAGAAAAGTAATTAGCCCAACAATAGTAATCACACAGACTGTGGTAATAATTTATATTTAAACTCCCCCAAGGCTAAAGCCTTTTGGAGAACAAAGGGCCTTTTATTTGTGCCTGCCTTGGTACTGAAGTCAGCTCCCTGCAGTAGCTGGAGTTTTTTAAAAAAGTGGGGGTGGGGGGGAGAGAAAAGAAGGCAAACAAGGCAGAATCCTTGCAAAGCTTCTGGGTGCTCCCTCAGGCACACAGCCAGGCCTGGTCATCATGCAGGGACACAATGCAGTGGAGGATACTAAACCACCAGTGGACAGCACTTGAGGCCGACCGTGGCAGGAAGAGGTGACAGCCGTACAAGCCGCCGTCAGCTTCCTTCACCCACATTCTTCACGAGTTTGAAACATGCTTACCAAGACCTGCTCATGCTCTAGTAGAGGCCACTCACCTTTCAAGCAGTTGTTTATGAACACTCGGGCAGGGAAGCAGAAAAAGGAAACAGAAGCATTTTTTTTTAAAAGTATCTGTTCTTTTAAAAACGAAACAAAACCTTTTATCTAGCGATGTACGGACTGTGTAAAATCTGCTCTGTCTGTGTTTTGTGGATTGTCAGGCACCTTTCGTTCCATCATCTGCCCACAGATGGATGCAAATATTTTTTTTCATCAAGCAGAGAAATAATGCAAACAATTACATAATTATTTAAGTAGGTATTTACATAAGTATTTACATAATTTACCTCAGTACGTAACATTTAGTGCATTGTCCCCCATTCCATTCAACGTTTCCTCAGCAGAAACTTACGTATTTTTCTACGGATTTGTATGCGTAAATTTTGGGAAAGTAAAAAAATCATCCAGAAGTCCACGACTCCGCAGGGCCTGAGGAGGTCGCTCCGCAGCAGATTCTGCAGGTCAGATTCTTAGAAATCCGAGCTCATTTTTAAGCTGTCTTGAATTTCTCTAGCGTCCCTACTTTTATCATATACATTACTTCGGCCTTCTCCAACTTGCCCTGCAGATATGTTAGAATATAACTCCCATCATCCTAACATAGTTAGGACATAGACACATACCTTGGCTATGTAGGTTTCAAAAGCTGATGTATATGCAACTGTGAAAAGAATAACATCTGGATCTAAGGAACAGAAAGGTGAAGTAAAAACTGGATAAATCTTTAAAGTGTATGAAATGCAGATATAGGTCAAGTATAACTGGTTTGCTTTACCGTTAAAGGTTAATGAGTGGTGGGTATCATAAAAAAGGGGGTTTGATCATATAAATGTCCATTTTCTTATAAAATTCAAAGAATTTTGGAAATCTTCAACCTTTAATCTTAACAGATTACTCAAAACCACAATAATAGAAGCCAAGCTAAAATGTATACCACAGGTTAGGAAAGGTAGCACCAAGTCCAAGAGGTTGCCGGCATGGTTAACAAACAGTTCAGGAAGCTATTAGAGAAAAGCAAGCTTCCTTCAGAAAATGGAAGTCTTGCCCAAGTAAGGAAAAAAAAAGGGAGCACAAGCTTGCACAAAGGCGATGCAAGCAGGCAATAAGAGATGCAAAAAAGCATTTTGAAGAGCATATCGCTAACAACATCAAGGCCAACAATAAAGAATTCTTTAAATATATCAGAAGCGGAAAAGCAGCTAGGGAGGCATTTGGACCATTGGATGACAATGGAGTTAAAGGAGTACTGAAGGAGGACAAGGAGATTGCAGAGAAGCTGAATGAATTATTTTCATCTGTCTTCACTGCGGAAGATATAGGACAGATACCTGTGACTGAACTGATGTTTTCAGGAAGGGACTTGGAGGAACTGAGGCAAATAGTGGTGAAAAAAGGTGACGTTCTTAACTTTATTGATAAACTGAAAGCAAATAAATCACTGGGCCCAGATGGTATCCATCATAGAGTTCTCAAAGAACTCAAATATGAAACTGCTGAACTTCAAACCAATATATGCAACATGTCCCTAAGATCAGCCTCTATACAAGAGGACTGGAAGATGGCCAATGTAACACCAATTTTCCAAAAGGGATCTGGGAGGATCAGGGAAATTAGTTAGCTTAACGTCTGTTCTGGGTAAATTGGTTGAAGGCATTATTAAAGATAAAATTAGTAAGCATACAGAAGCACAAGCCTTGCTGAAAAAAAATCAACACAGCTTCCGCAAAGGTAAGTCCTCTCTCACTAATCTTTTAGAGTTCTTCGAGAGTGTCAATAAACATGTAGACAGGGGTGATCTGGTAGACATTGTTTACTTGGACTTCCAAAAAGCTTTTGACAAAGTCCCTCACCAAAGACTCCTGAGCCAACTTAGCAGTCATGGAATAGGAGGGCCGGTCCTCTTATGGATCAGTAACTGGTTAAAGCTCAGAAAGCAGAGAGTAGGAATAAATGGTAAATTCTCCCAATGGAGAGAAGTAAATAGTGGGGTCCCACAGGGATCTGTACATATTAGTCCCACAGGGACTAATGCTTTTCAACCTGTTCATAAATGATCTGGAATTAGGAGTGAGCAGCAAAGCGGCCAAGTTCACAGATGACACCAAATAATTTAGGATGGTTAAAACAAAAAGGGATTGTGAAGAGCTCCAAAAGGATCTCTCCGAACTGGGAGAATGGGCATCTAAATGGCAAATGTGGTTCAGTGTAAGCAAGTTTAAAGTGATGCACGTTGAGGCAAAAAATCCCAACTTGAAATATAAACTGATGGGGTTGGAGCTGGCAGTGACAGACCAGGAAAGAGATCTTGGGGTTGTGGTAGATAGCTTGATGAAAATGTCAACCCAGTGTGTGGCTGCTGTAACAAAGCCAAACTCCAGGTTAGGCATAATTAGAAAAGGAATTGAGAATAAAACTGCCAATATCATACTGCCCTTATACAAATCTATGGTGTGACCACACTTGGAATACTGTGTACAGTTTTCGTCACCACACCTAAAAAAAGATATTGTAGAGCTAGAAAAGGTGCAGAAAAGGGCAATTAAAATGATCAAGGAGCTGAAGCATCTCCCCTAGGAGAGAAAGTTACAACAGCTGGGATTGTTTAGCTTGGAAAAAAGGAGGGTAAGGGGAGACATGATAGAAGTGTACAAAATTATCCATGGTGTGGAGAATGTGGATAGGGAGACATTTTTCTCTCTCTCTAACAATACTGAAACCTAGGGTCATCCCATGAAGCTGATTGGTGGGAGATTCAGGACAGACAAAAGGAAGGACTTCTTCACACAGTGTATAGTAAAACTATGGAATTCGCTACCACAGGATGTAGTGATGGCCACCAATTTGGATGGCTTTAAAAGGGGGTTAGACAAATTCCTGGAGGAAAAGTCTATCAATGGCTACTAGTCTTGATGGCTATGTGCTACCTCCAGTACCAGAGGCAGCAAGCCTATGTACACCAGTTGCTGGGGAACATGGGTGGGAGGGTGCTGTTGCGCTAATGCCCTGCTTGTGGGTTCCTGGTTGAAAGCTGGTTGGCCACTGTGTAGACAGAATGCTGGACTAGATGGACCCTTGGTCTGATCCAGCATGGCTCTTATGTTCTTATGTTAAGATTTTTAAAGAGGTTTTGACTACTGCAGTGGACTGCATAATATGAAATACTTTATTTACCTCTGTGTTGGTTCAAACTATGTCATAAGTCATTTGTAGAATGTGTTATTTTCCTGAGATGGCAGAAATGCACTGAAATCCATCCATAAATATCTGTCTGCTACCTCAGGTGACATTGTAAGGAAAGTGTCCATGTGCTCTCTAAAAAGCAATCTTGACATGTTATTATTTATTATTATTAAATTTATTAATCGCCCATCTGGCTGGTCACCCAGCCACTCTGGGCGATGTACAGCGTATAATAAAACAGTTTAAAACAATAAAATTCTACAATAAAAACATTTTCTAAAATACCCTAACCCACCCCAAATGCCTGCCTGAACAACCACGTTTTTAATGCACGACGGAAGCTCATTAAAGAGGGGGCATGGCGGAGTTCCCTAAGGAGGGAGTTCCACAGAGTGGGGGCCACCACAGAAAAGGCCCTCTCCCTCATCCCCACCACTCTAGCTGTCCTGGCTGATGGGACAGAGAGAAGGCCATCCGAGGCTGATCTTGTTAAGCGGCCTGTCTGGTGCTGCTGGAGGCGCTCCTTAAGATAGGCTGGGCCGGAACCATATAGGGTTTTAAAGGTCAAAACCAACACCTTGAATTTGGCCCGGAAAACAACTGGTAGCCACTGCAACTCCTTCAGCACTGGAGTGATGTGATCTTGCCGGTGGCTGCCTTTAATCAGGTGAGCCGCCGCGTTCTGTACCAGCTGCAGCTTCCGAACCATCTCCAAGGGTAACCCCACGTAGAGCGCATTACAGTAGTCTAAACGAGAGGAGACCAGGGCATGTACTACCGATGGGAGCAGATGGTCGGGAAGGAAGACATGTCTTGGAAAAATTGACCCAGGATTTGTATGTGTTGTTAATATTAGTAGCAAAATGTTGCAGTGTGAAGGACTCCCTGTCATGGAATGCAGCCAATCCATTCTGCCCATTCCACCCACCCACTGCAGTTTTCTGGTTGTTGTTCCCCCCTACTCCCCATAACTAGCATTTTGTGACTACTGAACATTATCAGCTGTTTGGGGGTTCCCCTCCAGGGTTGGGGGGAAGGTTCTAAAGGGTTTTTTTGGTACTCCTGCAAACTTTGGGATTCCCCTAAGCCTGCAGACCCCTCCCTCTTGTGGGTAATGCTGCTTTACAGCCTGAAGATTGCGAATAGAGGCCCAAGGAGCTTAGAATCTAACATTTGTCACAAGGAAGACAATAGGGAGGTTAACACTATCAATGGCTACTAGTCATGATGGCTCTACAGCCAGTATCAGGGGCAGTGTCTCTCTGTATAGCAGTTGCTACAGAACATGAGTGGGAGGTTGCTATGGCATTCATGCATCATTTGGGCTTCCCAGGGGTATCTGGTTTGCCACTGTGGGAACAGAATGCTGGACTAGATGGACCTTTGCTCTGATCCAGCAGGGCTCTTCTTATGTTCTTAATAAATATAGGCACAGATAAATGAGGGGAAATGTGTTCAGCAGGGGACTGGGGTTTAAGGGAATATGCCAAAGGCTCTGCAGCAAAGATGAGATTCAAAGAAAAGGAGGGAGGTTGCATCACACCGTTCTTCTGTGAGGGAGAACCCAGGCAGCAAGGGAGAGAGGGTGGCATTATTTAAGGAAAAGGAGGCCTTTGAACAGCTGGTGATGGTGTGAATATGTCTTTCCAGCATTTACCCTGGAGTAAATTGGGTATCTCCAAGTGTGTGTGTGTGTGTGTGTGTGTATTGCCACTAGTCACTTCTTAGAGGAAGGCCTCTAAGCTGCCTGGATCACATTTACCTCTTGGTAAAACCATTGCAATGTAAAAGGTAGTGGGCGCATGTAAACCCAAAGACAATGGCTCTGCTTGGGATAATGCAGAAGTCACGTTCCAAATATGAGCCAACAATGTGATGTGGCTGCAAAAAAGGCAAATGCTATTTTGGGCTGCATTCATAGAAGCATAGCTTCCAAATCCTGGGAAGTACTAGTTTCCCTCTACTCAGCACTGGGTAGGCCTCATCTGGAGTACTGTGTCCAGTTCTGGGCACCACATTTTAAGAAGGATGCAGACAAGCTGGAGAGGGTTCAGAGGGGGGCAACGAAGATAATCGGGGGACTGGAAACAAAGCCCTATGAAGAGAGACTGAAAGAACTGGGCATGTTTAGCCTTGAGAAGAGAAGACTGAGGGGAGAGATGATAGCGCTCTTCAAGTACTTGAAAGGTTGTCACAGAGAGGAAGGCCAGGATCTCTTCTCGATCATCCCAGAGTGCAGGACACAGAATAATGGGCTCAAGTTACAGGAAGCCAGATTCCAGCTGAACATCAGGAGAAACCTCCTGACTGTGAGAGCAATATGACAATGGAACCAATGACCTAGGGAGGTGGTGGGCTCTCCCACACTGGAGGCATTCAAGACTAGGCTGAATAGCCATCTGTCAGGGATGCTCTGCTTGGATTCTTGCATTGAGCAGGGGGGTGGACTCGATGGCCTTGTAGGCCCTTTCCAACCCTACTATTCATGATTCTATTCTATGAAACATCTTCATGCAGTGAAACAACTGCAGTACTAATATGGCCAAACCCAGAAAAGGAGTAGGAAGCCCCCCTTAAAAGAGGTGTGTGTTATCCAGTGGTTTTGAGCAATGTTGATGGCTGCAAGTGTGTTTCAAACTAGCTGCAGAATTTTTGGTCTGTCTTGTTGGGTGTGGGCCTTTTCTTCTTCTTTTAAATGATAAAATCTTGAGTTTGTAATCCTTGGGGCCAATGTACACATTATTTTAAATGTGTAGCGTGCCCTTGGTTTGCCTGTTTCCTCACTCTGCCCGTTAACAATAGCAGCTCCTGGGGGGCGGGGGCAGGAATCAGGATTGGGGCAGCAGGGAGGGGGTTAACCCCCTTCTCCCATGGTGTGTTTGTTGTTGTTTATTCGGTCAGTCACTTCCGACTCTTCGTGACTTCATGGACCAGCCCATGCCAGAGCTTCCTGTCAGCTGTCACCACCCCCAGCTCCCCCAAGGTCGAGTCCGTCACCTCCAGAATATCATCCATCCATCTTGCCCTTGGTCGGCCCCTCTTCCTTTTGCCTTCCACTTTCCCTAGCATCAGCATCTTCTCCAGGGTAACGTGTCTTCTCATGATGTGGCCAAAGTACTTCAGTTTTGCCTTTAAGATCATTCCCTCAAGTGAGCAGTCTGGCTTGATTTCCTGGAGTATGGACTGGTTTGATCTTCTTGCAGTCCAAGGCACTCTCAGGATTTTCCTCCAGCACCACAGTTCAAAAGCATCTATCTTCCTTCGCTCAGCCTTCCTTATGGTCCAGCTCTTGCAGCCATAGGTTACTACGGGGAAGACCATTGCTTTAACTATGCAGACCTATGTCAGTGTGAAGTTTCTGCTCTTAACTATTTTATCAAGATTTGTCATTGCTGTCCTCCCAAGAAGTAAACGTCTTCTGATTTCCTGGCTGCAGTCAGCATCTGCAGTAATCTTTGCGCCTAGAAAGACAAAGTCTGTCACTGCCTCCACGTTTTCTCCCTCTATTTGCCAGTTATCAATCAAGCTGGTTGCCATAATCTTGGTTTTTTTGAGGTTGAAGTTGAACTGCAACCCAGCTTTTGCACTTTCTTCTTTCACCTTCGTCATGAGGTTCCTCAGCTCCTCCTCGCTTTCAGCCATCAAAGTGGTATCATCTGCATATCTGAGATTGTTAATGTTTCTTCCAGCAATTTTAACTCCAGCCTTGGCTTCATCAAGCCCAGCACGTCGCATGATGTGTTCTGCGTACAGGTTGTATAGGTAGGGTGAGAGTATACAACCCTGCCGTACTCCTTTCCCAATCTTAAACCAGTCCGTTCTACTGTGGTCTGTTCTTACCGTTGCTACTTGGTCGTTATACAGATTCCTCAGGAGGCAGACAAGATGACTTGGTATCCCCATACCACCAAGAACTTGCCACAATTTGTGATGATCCACACAGTCAAAGGCTTTAGAATAGTCAATAAAACAGAAATAGATGTTTTTCTGAAACTCCCTGGCTTTCTCCATTATCCAGCAGATATTGGCAATTTGGTCTCTAGTTCCTTTGCCTTTTCTAAACCCAGCTTGTACATCTGGCAATTCTTGTTCCATGAATTGCTGGAGTCTACCTTGCAAGATTTTGAGCATTACTTTACTGGCATGTGAAATAAGTGCCACTGTTCGATAGTCTGAACATTCTTTGGTGCTTCCCTTTTTTGGTATGGGGATATAAGTTGATTTTTTCCAATCTGTTGGCCATTCTTGTGTTTTCCAAATTTGCTGGCATATGGCATGCATCACCTTGACAGCATCATCTTGCAAGAGTTTAAACAGTTCAGCTGGGATACCGTCGTCTCCTGCTGCCTTGTTACTAGCAATGCTTCTTAAGGCCCATTCAACCTCACTCTTCAGGATGTCTGGCTCTAGCTCACTGACCACACTGTCAAATCTATCCCCGATATTATTATCCTTCCTATACAGATCTTCCGTATATTCTTGCCACCTTTTCTTGATCTCTTCTGCTTCTGTTAGGTCCTTGCCATCTTTGTTTTTGATCACACCCATTTTTGCCTGGAATTTACTGCCGATGTTTCTAATTTTCTGGAAGAGGTCTCTTGTCCTTCCTATTCTATTATCTTCTTCTGCTTCCGCACATTGCTTGTTTAAAAATAATTTCTTATCTCTTCTGGCTAACCTCTGGAATTTTGCATTTATTTGGGCATATCTCCCCCTATCACTGTTGCCTTTTGCTTTCCTTCTTTCTTGGGCTGCTTCCAGTGTCTCAGCAGACAGCCATCTTGCCTTCTTGGTTTTCTTTTTCTTTGGGACTTTTTTTGTTGCCGCCTCCTGAACAATGTTGCGAACTTCTGTCCATAGTTCTTCCCGGACCCTATCTACTAAATCTAGTCCCTTAAATCTATTCTTCACCTCCACTGCATATTCATTAGGAACATTAGTGAGCTCATATCTAACTGATCTGTGGGTCTTCCCTATTCTCTTTAGTCTGATTCTAAATTGTGCAATAAGAAGTTCGTGATCTGAACTATAATCAGCTCCAGGTCTTGTTTTTACCAACTGCATAGATGTCCGCCACCTTTGGCTACAAAGGATGTAGTCAATCTGATTTCGGTGTCGACCGTCTGGTGAAGTCCATGTATGAAGTCATCTCTTAGTTTGTTGGAAGAGAGTGTTTGTTATGCACAGTGAGTTGTCTTGGCAAAATTCTATCAGCCTACGTCCCGCTTCATTTTGTTCTCCCAGACCATGCTTGCCTGTAATTCTAGGTGTCGTTTGACTACCCACCTTAGCATTCCAGTCTCCTGTAATGAAAATAACATCTTTTTTTGGTGTACTATCCAGTAGGTGCTGCAGATCCTCATAGAACTGATCTACTTCTGCTTCTTCAGCATCTGTGGTTGGGGCATATATTTGGATCACTGTGATGTTAAATGGCTTACCCTGAATTCGAACTGAGATCATTCTGTCATTTTTTGGATTGTATCCAAGCACTGCTTTAGCCACTTTATTATTAATTATGAAGGCTACTCCATTTCTTCTGTGGTCCTCTTGTCCACAGTAGTAGATCTGGTGGCCATTTGATGTGAAGTGGCCCATGCCAGTCCATTTCAGTTCACTGACACCCAAAATGTCTATATTTAATCTCGACATCTCCCCAATAACCACATCCAATTTGCCCTGGCTCATAGATCTTACATTCCAGGTTCCTATGGTGTGTTGATCTTTAGAACATCGGATTCGTCGTTCACCACCAGCACCATCGGCTGCTAGCCGTCCGTTCGGCTTTGAGCTAGCTGTGTCATCACATCTGGGGCTAGTTGAACTTATCCTCTGTTCCTCTTATCTCCCATGGTGTGGTCCCCCTCCAAATCCTCTTCCCCATAGCTGGCATGCAAGGCAGGGGGGCATCGGCCAACGCGTGCTTGTCCACTCACTTTGCCCTGTTTAACTGCTCAACATAGAATCATAGAATCATAGAATAGTAGGGCTGGAAGGGGCCTACAAGGCCATCGAGTCCAACCCCTGCTCAATGCAGGAATCCAAGTCAGAGCATCCCTGACAAATGGCTGTCCAGCCTCATCTTGAAGGCCTCCAGTGTGGGAGAGCCCACCACCTCCCCAGGTAATTGGTTCCATTGTCGTATTGCTCTTACAGTCAGGAAGTTTTTCCTGATGTTCAGCCGGAATCTGGCTTCCTGTCACTTGAACCCATTATTCCATGTCCTGCACTCTGGGATGATCAAGAAGAGATCCTGGCCTTTTTCTCTGTGACAACCTTTCAAATACTTGAAGAGTGCTATCATATCTCCCCTCAGTCTTCTCTTCTCAAGGCTAAACATGCCCAGTTCTTTCAGTCTCTCTTCATAGGGCTTTGTTTCCAGTCCCCTGATCATCTTTGTTGCCCTCCTCTGAACCCTCTCCAGTTTGTCTGCATCCTTCTTAAAGTGTGGTGCCCAGAACTGGACACAGTACTCCAGATGAGGCCTAACCAGTGCTGAGTAGAGGGGAACTAGTACTTCCCGGGATTTGGAAGCGATGCTTCTATGAATGCAGCCCAAAATAGCATTTGCCTTTTTTGCAGCCACATCACATTGTTGGCTCATATTCAGCTTGTGATCGACAACAATTCTCGCTTGTAGTGTGATTGAGCCACGTATCCTCCATCTTGTAACTGTGCATTTGGTTTCTTTTTCCTAGGTGCAGAACTTGGCATTTGTCCCTATTAAATGTCATTCTGTTGTTTTCTGCCCAGCGCTCCAGTCTATCCAGATCACTTTGAATTTTGTTTCTGTCTTCCAAAGTATTAGCTATCCCGCCCAATTTTGTGTCATCTGCAAATTTGATCAGCATTCCCTGCACCTCCTCCTCCAAGTCATTCATAAAAATGTTGAAGAGCACTGGGCCCAGGACTGAGCCCTGCGGTACCCCACTCGTTACCTCTCCCCAGTTTGAGAAGGTCCCATTGATAAGCACTCTTTGAGTCCGATTCTGTAGCCAACTGTGGATCCACCGGATCGTTGTTTCATCTAGCCCACTTTGAGCTAGTTTGCTCATCAGGATATCATGGGGCACTTTGTCGAAAGCTTTGCTGAAGTCGAGGTATATGATGTCTACAGCATTCCCACGGTCTACAAGGGAGGTTACTTGATCAAAAAATGAGATCAGATTTGTCTGGCAGGACTTGTTTTTGACAAATCCATGTTGGCTTCGAGTAATCATGGCATTGTTGTCAAGGTGCTTCCAGATGGATTGCTTTATGATCTGCTCCAGAATTTTCCCAGGGATTGATGTCAGACTGACTGGTCTGTAGTTCCCAGGTTCCTCCTTTTTACCCTTTTTGAAGATAGGGACAACGTTAGCCCTCCTCCAGTCATCTGGCACTTCCCCTGTCCTCCATGATTTCTCAAAGAGAATAGACAGCAGTTCTGAGAGTTCTTCTGCCAGTTCCTTTATGACTCTAGGATGCAGTTCATCTGGCCCTGGAGATTTGAACTCATTCAAAGTAATGAGGTGTTCCTTGACCATATGCCTGTCGATCTCAAGCTGCAATCCTGCCCCTTCAGCCTGTACTTCGCCTTTGCCAGGGGGGTCATAGACCCTCTTTTGGGAGAAGACTGAGCCAAAGTAGGAATTGAGCACCTCTGCCTTTTCTTTGTCATCTGTTATCGTTTTGCCATCCTTATTTAATAGCTGAACCACCATTTCTTTCCTCTGCCTTTTACTATGCATGTAGCTGAAGAAAGCCTTTTTGTTGTTTTTAACATCCCTCGCTAACCTCAGCTCGTTCTCAGCTTTAGACGAAGAGGAGGAAGAAGAAAGCAAAGCAGAAGCCATTTTTAAAGTGATGATTAAACAAAAACAAAAAAACTCTCATTGTACGCTTTAGCAGCTTTGGAGGGCTGTTTTTCACTGAGGTTGCAGCTCAGAAGGGAAAGCACTGAGCAATGCAGTCCAGGTCCTGATCTCCCCTCCCCTCCCCTCCCCTCCCCCAGTGGCCGCTCATTTAAAAGGAGTAAAACAGAAACACCAAGGCTAACTCTGCATTTAACATGCTATGCTCAGGGCCAAACTGCATGTTAATACTGGAGAAAATGTCTATGCTTTTACCACCACCCTCCGCCCCCAATATATGTAATATAGCCTTCCCCAACCTGCCGCCCTCTGGATGTGTTGGACTATAACTCCCATTATCCACAGGAGTTTCAAAAGAAGACCAAACAACAAAGAGCAAACTAACACGCAGCACATAGTTGATCTTTGATCATCAGCAGGGGTTTGCCCTCAAAGACAAGGCAACGAGCTCATAGACCTAGCTTTACTTTAGTTGCAGACAGTATTACTATGCTCAGGGCCAAAGTGCAGGTGTGCATAGGACCCAGCTACGTGTTTGAGGTCAGTCAGGTCACGTACATGAAAATAAATTCACCAAGCCAGCAGGACTGTTCTGCAAGCACATGGTTCCCCCATGGTTCTCTTGGAATAAAGAGAGAGAACATGGGGTTTCCAGATGCTCTCACAAGCCCATAAAGTTTGCATACCAGTATCACAGCCTGACCAGAAGAGTTCTCAAACCTTATGGAAAGACTGCATCAATGTCCCAATTGCGGCTGGCCAGTAAGGCACCTGCCTACTACTGCACCATGTTCCTTGCATGCCCAGAGAATGGGTATCCAGCATTGCTCTTGGCCATTGGCTGGTGCAAATAAACCAGGCCATGAAATATGTGGGATCCTGATTTAGGCACATGCAACTGAGCTGGTGGAAGCCGATTTCCCTGTACCTGTCCTCCCCACGGCAGCCCCTCCAGCCCCCTGAAAATGCTACAAAGAGGATCAGTGGACCCTGCTGAATGGGACAAGTTGTGGTGCGTGCGTGTGTGTGTGTGGGGGGGGGGGATGGAGGGAAGGGTGAATCCCTGAAAATCAGGGGGAGACACCTTCTATGAGTGGAGTTCTTCTGTCCACAAAGAGCTGGATCCAGCCCTAGATGTTCACTGAAGACCCTTCAGTGTCTCACCCAATTCCCAGCTTTGGGGGTGGGGGGGAGGGATCTTTAAAAGAATCAAAACCATTGGTGCTACTTGGAACTATTATTTGGGTTCAAATATACCCCAGTGCTTAAATATAGAAACACAGCATTTTTAAGAGTGTAACCTCCATCTCCACTGGTCCAACACGCCCTTGAATCAATCAAGTGAGGGCTACTCACATTCATCTTCAACTCAGACAGTAACCCATCAAAGCGTTCTCTCTCTCTCCCTCTCTCTCTCTCTCTCTCTCTCTCTCTTTTGCTGTCCTCAAAGGGTTCCACTGGATCAGGGCCATGTCCAACTGTGAAGTAAATGCTAAAAACTAGGAAAGATAAATAACATTCCTTGTGCTGCTACCAAATCAGAACCAGTGTGGTGTAGTGGTTAGAGTGTTGGATGTCCTTTATCATGCCCATCTATGTAAACTACCTTGGGTTCCTTGCAAGAGGAAAAAAGGTGGGATATAAATGTAATAATAAACAAATAAATCAGATCAACACCTCCTTCAGAAGACCAAAGTCCGCACTGTAAGAGCTCCAGATTATATATGGCTGATTGATAAAACACTTGCTGACGCTTCCTTCCCTATCTCAGCACTTACAAACTTGGGAAGCTTGTTAATAATAAGCTCCCTTCATGAATTAAGTTTGAAGCAGTCTTATAAAATGCCAACAGGAAGCAAGGCAGAAGAGCCACTCAAGCAGTACCATTTTTAGTACTAGCGTACCATAGAGATTTCAAGTAACATTTGCACTTGTGCAGCCTTCCCCAACCTGGAGGACCACAAGTTCCCTATCCCCGCTTTAGATCAAGCCTTCAGATCAACTGCCTAGTTCATCTCTGCTTCTGTTTTCCATCAACCAAGGAATCTATCTGGTTCACCCAGGATGAAGACAGTTTTGAGTTAACAGCTGGATTTTATCTTTTCAAAAATGGAGGATCAAAAATTGTCTGCTGCTTTCTTGTTCCTAGTGGTCCTAGGGACGTTGAAACCATCACATCATCTTGCAGAATGCAATCGGAATGTCTACAAACTCTCCTCCTCCACAGGCTTCTTTACATGAGTGATTTATTGCACGCTTGTGACTGGCCACTCACGGAGGTTTGCGGGTCCTTTACATGACGTTGTCAACATCCAGGGCCCCTCCTGTGCTTTTTCAGGTTTATTCTGCTGTAAAAAGCACCGGATGTAATCAGGGTTGTTTTTTTTTAAATGCATAGAATTGGTAGTGTGTAAAGTCAGCGTACCGTTATATTTCAGCTACTAGATAGTGCTGTCTAAAAGAAAACATAGGAAAAGTGCCGAAACAGAAGGTTTCAACTCAAACCACGTGGTTGCCCCTGTCTGCCCGTGTAATGGAGCCAGTTGTAATCCTGTGAAGAAAACAGAAATAGAAAGCCCCGGTAGGGATGTGGGATTTCTGCCTTGTGTGATGAACCTTGATATCATCTTAAGATTCTGACTCTGCAGAAATTCTGACTACAACATCCTGTCAGTCTTCCCCTGAATATATTCCCCACACCTGCCAACTTGTTTTTTTGTAACATCTTGCCTGATGAAGAGATCTGGAGCTCTTGAAAGCTTGCACATTTTTGGCGATCTTTGAGTTGGCCTAATAAAGGTCAACTATAAGGATAGCTGGAATTTTTCCAACTATATGAATTTTGGAATTTTGCTTACGGCCAGCATGGCTGCCTTTCTTTTTTGTATGACTTAGTATAGCTGTTCAAGATGGGCAGGTATTTAGCAGAGTCACCTTTCTCTGCTCAGCAAGTTGAGGGATGAGGGCAGTAGGAATGGATGGGTGAAGAACCAGCAGCTGTGGCTGTGTTGGAATAATTTCAAAAGAGGATTGCAGAGTCCAAGATTAAAACCATGATGAGCTGCCTTCCCTGAGAAACAATGGAGGGGTAGAATTAGTAGAATTGCCAAAGTAGAATTGCCATGATTAATGAAACAGAAGAAAGAAAAATCAGAAAAGCTTTATCAGAACAAGGGAAATGCTGCAGAAAGGTGCCAATTAACCTGATGCGCCCCAAGAGATTTGTTGTGTTATGGAAGTACTGTTCAAGACAAAGACACATTAGGCAAGATCACACAGTAGAGGTTGCATGTATGTTAACAGTTCCACTTATAATGTTGGCAAAAGTTTGGAAATCACCTGTTATTCCCGCTATTGGTCAATGAGAATTTAGAATATTAACAAATAATTTGATGAGCAAGTAACTGTGTATAATCAGCTCTGGGAAGGAAGAATTAATTCAACAGAGTCTTTTCAGAGGTTGTCATTTATCCAATTTTGGAATCAATATAGGCCACGTGGTTTTGCAGCAATTGATGTTTTTAACAATCTGATGTAACAGAAGGATTGGGTGTAACTGAAGGATTATTCCATTTTGACGGGGGGGGGGTTGTTTGGTTTGAATGTGGGATATTTTTCTCTATTACTTTCGAAGTGTTAAGAAACCATCTTATAGTTACTGTATACTGAAAGGCAAATAAACTATTTTTAAAAAGCTGCACTGAGATGTAATTGTCTCCTTCCTGCCCCAAAGCCAGCATCTTTAGAAGCCATCAAATGTTAAGACTTTCTTAAAAATCAAAAATCAAAAATCAAAACTGCAATATGTTGATAGTTACACTCGTACTTTGTAAAATTAGTGCTAGAGATGGACAGATCAGTCTATTTCTACTCTGTGTCAGTTCTGCATGTGACCTGTCTGTCACATTTTCTGCGAATATGTTTTTAAAACCGCACAGTAACTCACATTTAAATTATAAGCATTTCCCCATAAAATATGCCATTTTGGGCCAAGAACTGCATGGCAACATTCAGAGAAGTATTAGTCTGGGAATTGTAAACTGTGTTACTTATTAGATGCTGTCATTAAGATGGCAGAAGCAATTTTTGTATATATTAGGAATGGCTTTTCCAGCAGGCACAGGGAGGCCTGAATGATGTAGAACAAAAGGCTATTGAGGCCCAATTTAGTGTTACTGTGTCTGTTTCTTGGTAACCATGTTCAATCAAGATGAATGATTGAAGCAATTGCAAAGAAGAAGAACTAAGATGTTCACAGGAAAGGAAAACTAATTTCTATAATCCATTGGTGTGTTTAGAGTGAACATTATTAGAAAGTTTCTAATTATTAGTGGCATAAAATTCCCCACTGAAGAGCCAGGAGATAAGACCTTTCAGAAAGTGACAGCAATGGTTTCAGTTTCAATAAGGATTGCCGCCACAAAAGGTCTGATGCTAAGCAGGATGATCATGCAGCGGACAACCAGAACGAAGTTTCTCTTGCAGGAGGCTTAGTGTATGGAACTCGCTTCATACTCAGGGTCCACTTGATCACCACATTGGAGTTAAAAATGAATCTCTACCCCCACCCAGACTAGACTGCTTAGCAACCCTGGTGTTTGGGGAGAGAGCATGGGAGCTCAGCTCCGAGACATGAAACATCTAGATTGTTTTCAGTTATTTTTTTCATTATATTGTTATCAACATTTATATACCGCCTTATCTGAACCCCCCCCCCATCAAGGTGGTGTACAACCATTTAAAACAATAAAACCCTGCAATAATAAAAACAAGAACATTAACATTAAAATATTAAAAACTACACTTTTTAAAAGGCTAAACTGAGAAGATGTGTCTGAGCTTTCAGATTCTCTTCAGGGATAGCCCCTACAGGTTCTTTACCTGCTCCAACACACCTGGTTTGTTTCTCTTCTTTGCCTAAGTTGCATCATGTGAGCTAACTTGTAGATAGGCTAATGTGAGGTATCTGTTAAGTACACAGATGGGCAGCTTGTAGGCCAAAATATCTGGAGGCCCTAGAGATATAAAATTTCTGGAAATTTTGAAGCCATGGGAAAAATAACCGGATTCTTTTCCATTTTTTTTCCCAGGAAAAAAATGGAAATTTGGGGAAAATAGAAAAACATGCAATACTTATTTTGGGGGGTGCTCTTTACAGATCGAAACTCAGTTTGTTGCTTTAGGACAGTCTTCACCAATCTGGTGTCCTCCAAATATTTTGGACTTCGGCTCCCATCAGCACTAGGCAGCACGGCTGATAGTCAGGAATGCTGGGAGTTGTAGTCCAAAACATCTGGAGAGCACCAAGGTGCTTTAGGAACATAAAATAAATTATGTATAACTTGGTTTGCTCATAAAACTATCATTAACATTAAAAACCTTTAAAATTTACAAATCAGTAAATTTGTAATTATTGTCTGAATAAACTACACTTTTCAATTTATTATACCAAACATGATGATTTTATGACCAAAGCAATTATACATAGTATATATTTAAGTTCCTATTTTATGACTGACCAAAGGGAACTTCAACAAGTAGTGCCTGGAATATCTGAATCATCGTAGAAGACAGACGAAGCAGGAAGAACTGGAGGCAGAGGAAGACTGATATACAGCATCTGTTCCTGTTTGTAAGGAAGTTTAGGGTAATTCCTAAACCTGTTTCTATTTGTGGGGTCGAGTGTAGAGAAATCTGGTCTGAAGGAAAAGCTATTGAAATTTTATTTAACTGGGAAAAACTCTCTCACCTATTAAGCATCCATATTTAAGAACCTTTAAGCAACCTCAACCTATTATTTGAAGAGTGACATTTTATCCTCATTTGTAAATAATTTCCATTAATAAACATCTTAATTTTTGTTCCTTTTGAAAGGTTGTCTCTAGTGGTGGTGTCATCATGACATTCTATATCATGATATAGAAGGGGAAGAAATGGAAGCAGTGACAGATTTTATTTTCTTGGGCTCCAAGATCACCGCAGACGGTGACTGTAGCCATGAAATTAAAAGACGCTTGCTCCTTGGGAGGAAAGCTATGACAAACCTAGACAGCATAGTAAGAAGCAGAGACATCACCTTGCCGACAAAGGTCCGTCTAATCAAAGCTATGGTTTTCCCAGTAGTAACGTATGGCTGTGAGAGCTGGACTATAAGGAAGGCTGAGCGCCGAAGAATTGATGCTTTTGAACTGTGGTGCTGGAGAAGACTCTTACGAGTGCCCTGGACTGCAAGGAGGTCAAATCAGTCCATCCTAAAGGAAATCAACCCTGAGTGTTCATTGGAAGGACAGATACTGAAGCTGAAGCTCCAATATTTTGGCCACCTAATGCGAAGAGAAAACTCCCTGGAAAAGACCCTGATGCTGGGAAAGACTGAAGGCAAAAGGAGAAGGGGACGGCAGAGGATGAGATGGCTAGATAGCATCACTGATGCAATGAATATGAACTTGAGCACACTCCGGGAGAGAGCGGAGGACAGGAAGGCCTGGCGTGCTATGGTTCATGGAGTCACGAAGAGTCGAACACAACTTACCGACTGAACAACAACAACAACAAGGCATAGGTGGGGAACCGGTGACCCGCAAGCCAGATGAAGCCTGCAGGGCCTTCCCTACCTGTCTTGTGGCCTGCCCTCCTCAATCCTGTCCCAACCTTTGCAGCAGTTAGGCTGTTTAAAATGAAGCTTCCATTGGCACCAATGGAAGCTTCTTTAAAAGCTTAATTCCTGGGGAGGGGTGTGTGTGTGTGTGTGTGTGTGTGTGTGTGTGCAGCTGAACAGGGAAGGGTTAACCCTCCCCTCCCCAGGGCTGACTGGCCCCCCTGAAAATCCTTCCCAGGTGGCATTAACAGTACCAACAGGAGCTTTTTTCCAAAGCCTTATTGTGAGGGCGAGGAGGGGAGGCAGCTGGAGAGGGAAAGAAAGAAAGAAAGAAAGAAAGAAAGAAAGAAAGAAAGAAAGAAAGAAAGAAAGAAGAGAGAGAGAGAGAGAATGGATGGTGTTTCTAAGAAAGGATGTGAGATGGCTTTGGCCCTTCCTGCTTTGGGTTCTGGCCCCAGCCTCTGCTGGCATGAGGCCCCTGATGGCTTTTGGCTGAGTGAACATGTTCTTCACTGAAGGACTATGGACTGCCCACAGACTTCTTCAAAATGAAGAGGCTACCGCTTTACACAAATCTGTCACATCTTAACTGTTCTCTATAATAAAGAGTACTAGCAAAACTAAGTACCTGATATATATGAAGTCAGAAGCCCTGTCCGAGCATTCTTCAGGTGTATCCATGGAAGGGCTGCATGCACCATGCACGAGGAGGGTTCCTGGTTGCAGGGAGGATGGTCGGCCAAAATGCACTTTCAATTCAGAGGGGAGCAGGGGTGGTGCACGCAGCCCCACAGCCCCACCATGATACACTTGAAGACTGAATAGGGCTAAAGTGTCTGGAATCTCTTTGGACAGGGCAGCCGTAGGTGAGTTTGCACTGTGCTATACAGTTTGCCTTTAAATGTAGAATTTAAAAAGGTAAATGCATCTCAAATTATATTCCAACTACATAAAATGATTCAAAGTTAATCTTGGAACCCTATCAAGTCCCAGTGTAAATCATCCAGCTACATGACAGATCTTTCTTTCAAAACTTCTAAAACATGTACATTTTAGGGATGTATTTTACATACATATGTAACACCTTCAGATATGAAATACAGAAGCCTATGGAACTTTGATGAGCAAGCCGTAGAAGATCAAACAGAGCAACAGAAAGGAAACAGGAGTTAATCCCAAACCTGAGAATCCAGAATCATTGTCCGATTCAGCTGCTGTCATACCATACTTATGTCTTGGCCTCTTCATGTCCATTACTTCACCAAGCTTGGCAAAAAGCCTTCTGGAACTCTCTCTGGATGGATAGTTTTCCTCCATCCTTCCACTTTGCAGCAGAAGCAGAAACCTACAGCATGGTTTCTCTCACCTAGAGAATGCTGGAACAAAAACATGAAGGCTTGAACACGGTCCTTGATTAAGAGAGCAAGAGATCTTCCAACGAGGAATAAAAAATACCTGTTATGTTTGTGCCAAATATAGAAAAATCTCTGTGAATAGATTTGGGAATGCTTTAGGAATTTCTGGAAAGCACAGCAAAATGTGATTATAGGCAACCCATTTCCTCTTTTAAAATTGTCCCCACCCTCCCTTTCACATTGGTATTTGCTTCCGAAAAAGCTAGATACTGACTTTATTTAAAAAAAATTAAAAGGAGAGGATTTTTAAATGAAAATTATCCATTTATAAATTTATAATCTTTATTATCCTATCAATGTTTTATAATGATCACTGATTGATTAAGACGTTATATAAGGGCTAGGTGTATTTTCATACTGATTGTTAAAACTTTAATGTCTATTTTTATCACTTTTGTGTGTCACGTTATTGTTTAATAAAATTAAGCAGAGGGGAAGATACTAATGCTACTGAAAAATAACCTTTGGAAGTTTTTAATTCAGTTAACCCATGGGTTAAATAAATCATAGGTTAGTGTTATGTGCAGACCAGCTCAATGTCTTGATGTGTGCCATGCTGCCCTATTTTGAAAGTCTCCTTTAAGCTTTGGTATGGCCTGGTTGTTGATGAGAAAAATCAACACTAGTGGCCAATTGGTCATAAAATCAATTTTGTTCCAAATATCTAAGAGGGATGAGGCTCATCCACTAATCAGCAGAGGGTTCAATTTTCTGCTGTACCACAGGATTCAGATGTTGTGTATCTAGCCTCAAGCCTGACTGATGAAACTGCATTGACTCTAGTACTTCTGCATTATCAGGAAAGTTACAAAATCACTATCCTTTTTAGGTGGTGAGGATTTTAACAAGGTGTTACAGAAAAAGCCAAGGTAATCTGGCAATATGATCACCCACAACATGTCACACTGATGTTAAGGACACAGGGGCACTGCTAATGATGTTAAGGACACAGGGGCACTGCTAAGAGAAAAGAGTAGCAACATTAGATCCATCCAGGCACCCTCCAAATGTAAATCCAGCCTTCCCCAACCTCGTGCCATCGTGCTGGACTCCAACACCCATCATCCCCACCTGCTGGCACCAGGGTGGGGGAGGCTGGACTAATTTACCCGAACTCTTAGTGCCTGAACCCTGTCCCAGGACCACTGTGTTTATGCCCGCTTCACCCCTACACAAGTTCACTCCTTCATTCCATTTCAATACCACTCAGTAGCTGAAGCTCTCTGGGCAGATTACAAAGATTAAAAACCATTAAAAATACATTACACATAGTGTAAAAACCATTTACATACAAACATATAAAGAGACAGCACACACAGAGACACAGATATATCTAAACAATTTTCAACAACCAACAACAAGAAAAATCCAGGACCTGATTAAAACATCATTTGCTGCCAAATGCCTGAGAGAAGAGTAAGGTGTTATCCTGGCACCAAAAAGATAACAATGTTGGTGCTAGGTGGGCCTCTTTGGGGAGATTACCCTCTTTGGGCGGTCCCTAATTGGGGGCCACCACTGAGAAGGCCCTCTCCCTTGTTGCCACCTCCCGAGCCTCCCTCAGAGGAGGTACTTTGAGGAAGGTCTTAACGATGAACATAGCGTATGGGTTGGTTCATGCTGGGAGTGGCGCTCCATCCAGTATTGCAGTCCCAAGCTCTGTAAGGCTTTATATAGTAAAAACCAGCACTTTGAAGTTATGTCTTCACACAGCGTATAGTTAAACTACGGAATTTGCCACCACAAGACGTAGTGATTTCCACCGGTTTGGACGGCTTTAAAAGGGAGTTGCACAAATTTCTGGAGGAGAAGGCTATCAATGGCTACTATTCCCAATGGCTATGTGCTATCTCCAGTATCAGAGGCAGTGAGCCTATTTACACCAGTTGCTGGGGAACATGGGTGGGAAGATCCTGTTGCACTCATGTCCTGCTTGTGGGTTTTCCGTGGGCAGCTGGTTGGCCACTGTATGAACTAGATGGACCCTGGGTCTGATCCAGCACAGCTCTTATGTTCTTATGCACCCTCTTGCCTGCTTCCCATTGGCAACCCAAACCCCCAGCTGGGTACTGCTCTCTCTCCCCTGCTATGGAGCCCAGCAAGCTCACCCTCAAAACCATGACCTGCATCATTCACTCCCAGCCGCCGGCGCCGGCGCCGCCGCTCACTGCCACCACGCCGTACTGGCCTGTTCACCCCTCGCCAGCCTCTTGGCTTGACCGGGTTCTTCGGCGCTTCACTTCTCATTCGCCCATACGGGCAATTCTCCTGACCGGCAGTCTGCGCTTTCCTCTCACCATGGAGCAGAAGACTCCAAACCGCCTAGAAAAGCCGATTCAGCAACAGGAAATGCACAGCTCCTGTTCTTCCTCGGTTCTCTTGCTGAGCCCAGTATCGAGGAAGGAAAGGATAAGCTTTACCCACAGCCCCCATTTCCGGGTTTCTATTGGAAAGTTCCCCTTCATGGATCACTGCCTTGTTGTGGCGAAGGGGCTTGCGTAACTCAGTGAAGCCATAAGCTACGCCGTGCAGGGCCACCCAAGACGGACAGGTCATGGCAGAGAGTTCTGACAAAATGTGGTCCACTGGAGAAGGAAATGGCAACCCACTCCAGTATTCTTGCCAAGAAAACCCCATGGAATGTATCACAAGGCTAAAAGAGATGACGCTGGAAGATGAGCACCTCAGGTCGGAAGGTGTCCAATATACTACTGGGGAAGAGCAGAGGGTATTTCCAAGTAGCGCCAGAAAGAGTGAAGTGGCTGGGCCAAAGCCGAAAGGACACTCAGCTGTGGATGTGTCTGGTGGTGAAAAGAAAATCCGCTGCTGTAAAGAACAATATTGTTTAGGAACCTGGAATGTCAGATCAGTGAATCAAGGTAAGCTGGAGGTGGTCAAACATGAGATGGCAAGATTGAACATCGACATCTTGGGAATCAGCAAACTAAAATGGACAGGCATGGGCGAATTTAATTCAGATGACCATCGTATCTACTACTGTGGGCAAGAATCCCTTAGAAGAAATGGAGTAGCACTCATAGTCAACAAAAGGGTGGGAAAAGCAGTACTGGGGTACAACCTTAAAAACGATAGAATGATGTCACTACGAATCCAAGGCAAACCATTCAACATCACAGTAATTCAGGTCTATGCCCCAACCACTGATGCCGAAGAAGCTGAGGTTGATCGGTTCTATGAAGACCTACAACACCTTCTAGAACTAACACCAAAAAAAGATGTCCTCTTCATCATAGGGGATTGGAATGCTAAAGTAGGAAGTCAAGAAATCACTGGGATAACAGGCAGGCATGGCCTTAGTGTACAAAATGAAGCAGGACAAAAGCTAATAGAGTTTTGCCAAGAGAACACGCTGATAATAGCAAATACTCTTTTCCAACAGCACAAGAGACGACTCTACACATGGACATCACCAGATGGTCAATATCGAAATCAGATTGATTATGTCCTTTGCAGCCAAAGATGGAGAAGCTCTATACAGTCAGTCAAAACAAGACCTGGAGCTGACTGTGGCTCAGATCATGAGCTTCTTGTTGCAAAATTTCAGCTTAAATTGAAGAACGCAGGGAAAACCACTAAACCATTCCAGTATAACCTCAATCATATCCCTTATGAATATACAGTGGAGGTGAGGAATAGATTTCAGGGATTAGACCTGATAGACAGAGTGCCTGAGGAACTATGGACGGAGGTCCGTAACATTGTTCAGGAGGCAGCAACGAAATCCATCCCAAAGAAAAAGAAATGCAAGAAAGCAAAGTGGCTCTCTGATGAGGCTTTACAAGTAGCTGAGAAAAGAAGGGAAGCAAAAAGCAAAGGAGAAAGGGGCAGATATATCCAACTGAATGCAGAGTTCCAGAGAATAGCAAGGAGAGACAAGAAGGCCTTCTTAAATGAAAAATGCAAAGAAATCGAGGAAAACAATAGAATGGGAAAGACTAGATATCTTTTCAAGAAAATCAGAGATCTCAAGGGAACATTTTGTGCAAAGACGGGCATGATAAAGGACAAAGAAGGCAGGGACCTAACAGAAGCAGATGAGATTAAGAAGAGGTGGAAAGAACACACAGAAGAACTATACAGGAAAGATCTGAATGTCCCTGATAGCCATGATAGTGCGGTCACTGAACCTGAGCCAGACATCCTCGAGAGTGAAGTCAAGTGAGCCTTAGGAAGCATTAGTAACAACAAAGCTAGTGGAGATGACAGTATTCCAGCTGAGCTATTTAAAATCCTAAAAGATGATGCTGTTAAAGTGCTGCATTCAATATGCCAACAAATCTGCAACATTCAACAGTGGCCACAAGACTGGAAAAGGTCAGTTTACATTCCAATTCCAAAGAAGGGCAACGCCAAAGAGTGTTCAAACTACCGCCCAATTGCACTCATTTCACATGCCAGCAAGGTGATGCTCAAAATCCTACTAGCTAGGCTTCAGCAATATGCGAACCAAGAACTACCGGAAGTACAAGCTAGGTTTCGAAGAGGCAGAGGAACTAGAGATCAAATCACCAACGTTCGCTGGATCATGGAGAAAGCAAGAGAATTCCAGAAAAACGTCTATTTCTGCTTCATTGACTACGCTAAAGCCTTTGATTGTGTGGATCACAACAAACTGTGGCAAATTCTGAAAGAGATGGGGGTACCAGAGAAACCTGTACGAGGGTCAAGAAGCAACAGTAAGAACCAGACATGGAACAACCGAGTGGTTCAAAATTGGGAAAGGAGTATGACAAGGCTGCATATTGTCACCCTGCTTATTTAACTTATATGCAGAGTACATCATGAGAAACGCCGGGTTGGATGAATCAGAGGTCGGAATTAAGATTGCTGGGAGAATTATCAACAACCTCCGATATGCAGACGATATGCGGTCACTTTCTCCATGATCCAGCGAACGTTGGCGATTTGATCCACAGCCACAGTCAGCTCCAGGTCTTGTTTTGACTGACTGTATAGAGCTTCTCCATCTTTGGCTGCAAAGGACATAATTAATCTGATTTCGATATTGACCATCTGGTGGCGTCCATGTGTAGAGTCGCCTCTTGTGCTGTTGGAAAAGAGTGTTTGCTATGATCAGTGTGTTCTCTTGGCAAAACTCTATTAGCCTTTGTCTTGCTTCATTTTGTATACCAAGGCCATGCTTGCCTGTTATCCTGGTGATTTCTTGACTTCCTACTTTAGCATTCCAATCCCCTATGATGAAAAGGACATCTTTTTTGGGTGTTAGTTCTAGAAGGTGTTGTAAGTCTTCATAAAACCGATCAACCTCAGCTTCTTTGGCCTTAGTGGTTGGGGCATAGACTTCAATTACTGTGATGTTGAATGGTTTGCCTTGGATTCATACTGACATCATTCTATCGTTTTTGAGATTGTACCCCAGTACTGTTTTCCCCACCCTTTTATTGACTATGAGTGCTACCCCATTTTTTCTAAGGGATTCTTTCCCACAGTAGTAGATATAATGGTCACCTGAATTAAATTCGCCCATGCTTGTCCATTTGAGTTCGCTGATTCCCAAGATGTCGATGTTCAATCTTGCCATCTCATGTTTGACCACCTCCAGCTTACCTTGATTCATTGACCTTACGTTCCAGGTTCCTAAATAATATTGTTCCTTACAGCATCGGATTTTCTTTTCACCACCAGACACATCCACAGCTGAGTGTCCTTTCGGCTTTGGCCCAGCCACTTCACTCTTTCTGGCGCTACCTAGAAATACCCTCTGCTCTTCCCCAGTAGTATACTGGACACCTTCCGACCTGAGGTGCTCATCTTCCGGCATCATCTCTTTTAGCCTTGTGATACGTTCCATGGGGTTTTCTTGGCAAGAATACTGGAGTGGGTTGCCATTTCCTTCTCCAGTGGACCACATTTTGTCAGAACTCTCTGTCATGACCTGTCCGTCTTGGGTGGCCCTGCACGGCATAGTTTATGGCTTCACTGAGTTACGCAAGCCCCTTCACCACAACAAGGCAGTGATCCGTGAAGGGGAAAATAAAAAAATAGCAAATAATAAAACCATCACAACAAGAAGTATTAGGAAGGAGGATACACTGAAATTATTTGTTGCAGATCCCACTCCTTTATTCTAATTAGTGCTGTGCTGAAAATGTCTCCCACATTTTTGACCATTCTCATTCAATTTGATAGAAAAGAAATTGCTTTCGAAAAGAAATTCAAAGGAGAAGAAAAATTTGGAGAAATTCTCATGGGTTGGGTTTAGGTTTCTTGTGCTTATCTTACTGAAAAGGTGGCCAAGGAGTGTGCACGAGTGTCCTATTTTTCATTGTGCAATCATCCCTCTGGCAGCCTGTAGCCTCCTCAGCTTACTGCATTTCAATTAAAGCCCAGGAGAAGACATCGTGAGGCAATTCCTCTCATAGAGCTTTTTCAGCTCAGGAAGCGCAGGCAGCCTGGGAGGCTGCAAAGCAGTGGAGAGAAAATAGAAAGAAAAGCACACACAAAGCCCCCGCCCCGACTACCTCACAGAGAAAAGGTAAGCTCAAAAACACCACAAAAATACATTATGAAATACCCTGAAAATGAGGCAGAACAATAGAAGCCTCTTTCACGAGAAACAAAAACTTTCAGGAGGGCATATTTTGGCACTGCACTATCTCCACCTGTTTTCTGGTGCTGGGTACAACACTGCCCCCCTCTCATCTGCATTGTGGTGTATGCAAAATAGATTGTGGGTTGTCACTGAACCATGGGTTGTTGTGTTGTATGAACCCAGCCACACTAACAAACCATGAACAACCCAACGAATAACCTCTTCAAACAGGCAATAACAGAATCCAACAAGTTGTTGAATGAACTGGCTCTGTGGTTAGGTCGCACGTGCCTGACTGCCTTCTTTCTCTGCTAGTGGCCATGTCAGGTATCCTCCCTGACTGAGCTGGCAGAGGCAGTCTCAGGTGTGGTGTTGGAGAAACCCGGGACGGTGGTTCTGGATGACTTCAACTTCCATGCTGAGGCTGTCTCTGGAGTTCCAGCTTAGGACCTTATGGCCTCCATGACAATCATGGGGCTATCTCAGTATGTCATCGGCCTGACACATGAAGCAGGGCATACTCTGGATTTTGCTCCAAGTTGTGAGTTGGGAAGTCTGAAGATTGGGGGCGGGGGGTCCAGCTGACCTCACTGTCATGGTCAGACCATTTCCTGGTCAGGTTTGAACTCACACTGTTGCTTCCCTCCTGCAGGGGTAATTCGGATGGTCAGTCCCAGGAGACTGATGGAACCCAGTGGATTTCTGAATGCTCTTGGGGATTTTCCAGCAGAGAGAGCTGGTGATCCAGCTGAGGCCCTAACCTCACTGTGGAACAGGGAGATGCGGAGGGCCATCGAATTGATTGCACCTGAGTGCCCTCTTCTGTGCTGTAAAGCCTGCTCTGCTTCTTGGTATACTATGGAGCTGCGGTCAATGAAACAGGCTCGATGTCGGCTAGAGCACAAATGGCGTAAAACTTGAAGCAAAGATAACTGAGCACACGCTAGAGCACATAATTGTGCCTATTGGGGCAGTGTGGGCAGCAAAGAAGGCTTATTTTGCTGCATCCATTGCATCCTCGCGTAGACATCCAGTGGAACTCTTCCGGGTGGTCTGGGGCTTGTTAACACCCTCCCAGCAAATGGGGCCCCATCCCTGTCAAGGACCCACTGTGAGCTTTTTGCATCACACTTTGAGGACAAAATTGTGTCTCTCCGCAGCGAACGTGATGCTGTTGTTATCACAGTTCCAGCTGAGGTGTCTGATGCCACCATCTGCCTGATTTTGTGGGATCAGTTCCAGCTCCTGTGGCCTCATGATGTGGACAAGGCGCATGCAATAATGCAACCAACCACGTGCCCTCTTGATCCCTGCCCCTCTTGGCTAATAAAAGCTAGCCGAGGAGGTATGACTGGGTGGGTTCAGGGAGTGATAAATGCTTCCCTGCAAGGAAGGGGTAGTCCCTGCTGTCCTTAAGGAGGCAGTAGTGTGACCACTCCTGAAGAAGCACACTCTGGACCCAACGGTGTTAGACAACTACCACCCAGTCACAAATACCCCTTTCTTAGGGAAAGTACTTGAGAGGGTTGTGGCAGATCAACTGCAGGCACTCCTGGAGGATACTGACTATCTAGACCCATTCCAGTCTGGGTTTCAATCTGGTTATGGGACTGAATCATCCTTGGTTGCCCTGATGGATGACCTTTACCGAGAGAGGGACAGGGGGAGTGCAACCCTGTTAATTCTGCTCGACCTCTCATCAGCTTTTGATACCATCAACCATGGTATCCTCCTGGATAGACTCCATGGGATGGGTATCAGAGGCACTATGTTATGTGGTTCCGGTCCTACCTATGGGGCTGATTTCAGATAGTAACATTGGGTGACTATTCCTAGGCCTCTTGGCAATTGAGCTATGCGGTTCTGCAGGGTACCATCTTGTCCCCAGTGTTGTTTAACATCTATATGAAGCCGCTGGGAGCAGTCATTACAGGATTTGGAGCCAAGTGCCATCAGTATGCTGATGACATGCAGCTCTATCTCCCTGTGACATCTGAATCAGGAGAGGCTGTGCAAGTCCTGGACCAGTGCCTGAACTCAGTGATGGTCTGGATGAGGGCCAATAAACTGAAACTGAATCCTGGCAAGCCCTGTAGGTGAGTAGTTGCTGAGTCCTGGACATAGGCACATTGCCCATTCTGGATGGGGTAGCACTCCCTCCAAAAGATCAGGTCCATAGTTTGGGGGTACTTCTAGATCCATCACTGTCATTAGAAGCCCAAGTGGTTGCTGCAGCTCAGAGTGCCTTCACAGAATAGAATAGTAGGGTTGGAAGGGGCCTATAAGACCATCGCGTCCAACCTCCTTTTACTAACTTTGGCTGGTTTGCCAGCTACGGCCTCTCCTGGACAGGGATAGCATGGCCACAGTGGTGCAGGCATTAGTCACCTCAAGACTGGATTACTGCAATGCGCTCTATGTGGGGCTGCCCTTGAGGCTGCTCTGGAAGCTGGAGCTAGTGCAGAATGCAGCAGCTTGGCTGTTGTCAGGAGCTGCCCCTTTTTAGCCTGTAACTCCTTTGCTGAGGGAACTGCACTGGCTGCCTATTCACTCCTGGACCAGGTTTAAGGTATTAGTACTAGTATACAAAGCCCTAAACAACTTGGGATCAGGATACCTGAGAAAGCGCCTTCTTCTTTACCAACCTGCCAGGTCACTGAGGTAATTGAACGGCTTGCTCCTGGTGGTTCCACATGGACCCATGGCCTGGCTGGAGTCTACCAGGAAAAGAGCCTTCAGCATGGTGGCCCTGTTCCTGTGGAATTCCCTGCCTTTGGAGGTCAGGCAGGCACCAAAGTTGTGTTGCTTTCGGCGCCTTCTGAACACATTGCTATTTCGAGAGGCCTTTCCTGGGTGCCCAGGTGCCATTTATTAAGTTCAGAATCTGTTATTTTATAATGTTTTAACTGTTTTAATTATGGGGTTTTATTCTTTTATCTTGTTGTTCACCACTCCAAAATATTTGATGTTGAGTGGTATATAAATATTGTAAATAGATAGATAGATAGATAGATAGATAGATAGATAGATTAGATAGATAGATAGATTAGATAGATAGATAGATAGATTAGATAGATAGATGTACAGAGGGTGTTGGGGATTGTATGAGAACCTGACAGCCTGCCGGTTATTCTCTGTCTGTGGAGGCAACACTCTTTTTCTGATGGGAGAAAAACAGGGGGCATTGGGAGCAGGGCTGGCCCTATCAATAGGCAGAGTGAGGCAGTTGCTTCAGGCAACAGATGTGGGAGGCAGCAGCAAGGTGCAGGAGAGCTGTGTGTCCCGTGAAGAATGCTGTCCCATTTCCAATCATAGAATCATAGGGTTGGAAAGGGCCTACAAGACCATCGAGTCCAACCCCCTGCTCAAGGCAGGAAGCCTGATTCCCAGGCGGCCTCCCATCCAAGTACTAAAGAGGGCTGACTCTGCTTCGCTTCTGAGATCAGGCACATGGGATGGGAGGGGTGCCATCTTGTCCTTTGCTTCAGGCAGCAAAATGTCTTGGGCCGGCCCTGACTGGGGGCCATACAGTTCGAAGGCAAGGGCTGCATGCATGGGCTGCGGGTTGCCCACCTCTGCTTTATAAAATAAATGAAGTGGCTTACAGACCCCCCCTCCCCAAATAAAATACATAAAGCACAATACAACAGTTCAAGTTACAATAACAGCAGTTCAAATTACATTCAGTTTCAGTACAACCAGTACGATCAGTTTCTTACATTAAAACCAAAAGCAGGATAAAGCAATTCAGCATAAAAACAGGGAGACAGAACTTTAACTCACACTAAAATCTCGGTGGGAAAAAAAAGGTCTTAGAAGCTCACCTGAAGTTTAAAACGAGAGGAGGCCACCTGGACGTCTTTAGGGAGAGAGTTCCACAATGTGGGTGCTGCAAGAGAAAAGACTAAATCCAGTGACTGAGGAGTAAACTTGCATACTGTCCGGTTGCCAGGTGATCTGCTGCACATTTCATTCATGGGCTTTACAGGTTTTGCACTTGCATAATACCCTTTATTAGGACCAACTGAAAGTCACAAAGTGGTAGTAAGCTAGCTTTCACATTTCACAGAAGTTTGAAGGAGCACAAAAGCTAGTTTTGCTACTTTGTGACGTTCAATTGGCCTTATGCTACTGCTTAGTTTGGATATTATCGATGGCTTTTCCTGCCTTCCAGGAAAATCATGAGCACAAATAGGATTTCAGCCACAGACCATGGTTGGATGTAATTTTCTGCTATTTAAATATATTTCAAGAGCTCCTAAAACCCATCTCTTGCAGAACTGGAGACTTTGAGCTGTAAGTTGTGTGTCTCACACTTCAGTTCTCCAGCTGCATTTGCTTGTTATTTGCTTGTAAGTGTCCCAGGAGCTAGAATCAGAAGGCTGGAAAAGGTGGACTTTTGGCTGGGACCCAGCAAAGCTTTTCTTATGTTCTTAGGAATCTATGGGCTTCATCACATGGAGCTTTTACCCTGCAATTGAGATTGCTCCTTTACAGACGTTTGTGGGCTCTTTACATGACGCCATGACCCTCCTGCACTAAATGCCTTTTGTTCTGTTTTTAAATAGATTGCAGATAATGAGCTACCAAATTACCCTGTTGTGTTCCCCTTCAGTTTCCGCCCGAGCAAAGAGTTAAAGCGGTAAGAAGAAGAGTGAGATCAATGAAAGATAATGGAAGACTCGGGTTCATCACTTGGAGCTTTTATCCTGCTATTGAGACGGCTCTGTCACGGAAGTTTGCAGGCTCTTTAGATGATGCCGTTACCCTCCAGGGTGTCTACCGCCATTTTCCCCAGCCTATCTTGTGTTTTCCCCAAATGCAAAAGATCTAATATTTTTTCCAGCCCACAGAACAGGAGCGCCATGATCTCCATGTGAAATTCTCCCATAGTGGAAGAAACTGCTCTGTCTGCCTGCTGTGGGCGTTTGTTTCCGGTTGTTGGAGGAGTGGTCAGGATGATGAAGGCATTGAAGATGGGCGTGGGGTTGCAGGGAAGGAGACCCAAGCAGATTTGACAGGCACGCTTTCGTCTCCTGCCTCTGCATTTCTCAGTAGGAGGGAGAAGAGGGTAAAATACGTCCCTGCAATGAAGGGAGACACATCTGATCCCCCACCCCACCAAGCTCAGAAGCAACGTCCTCTGTTGTTTCAGAGCACGCTATTAAGTTCAGTGGGGCTTACTGCCAAGTAAGTGTGCTGAGGGTTGCAGACTTACGGGGTGATCTTATGTCTACTCAGAAGTAAGTCACATTGAGTTCAATGCAGCTTACTGCCACATAAGTGTGCCAAGGGTTGCAGACTTACAGCATAATCTTACATTTTATGTCTACTCAGAAGTAAGTCAGAAGTTTCCTGGGGGCTGTGAGAAAACAGTACAGCAGAAGTTAAGCTATGAAAACAAGACACGCACTCCCCCTTTGCACACATGCCAGGGAGGGACAAAGGCATGCCCTCAGTTCAAACCATGTGGCTGCCCTGTAAAGAAGGCCTTTCCAATCCAGCAAAGAAACTGAAAGCAGGCAGCTCCGGAAAGGATGTGGGTTTTTGCGGTTTTTTTGCTTAGTATAGAAACATCCTCAGATACCGGGAGCGGGCAGCGGGAGGGAGCGCACGTAAAGGGAGTCAGTGGTGATCCTGCATTTAAAACGGAAGCAGAAAGCCCCATTTTAAATGCAGGATTTTAGCCTGGTGTAGAAATGCCCTCAGTCACAGTGATTTTCATCCCACCTGGGTGGTTTATTTTATATGGTAAAATAAAGTGGCCATTGTTATGTTGAATGGCCACTAGGTGTCATCTATACTGTCATTGTGGATTCCTTCACATATTGCAATATAGGAGCTCAGTCTGGTTCCCACAGAAATCAGAAGACGTGCAAAACATTAAGGGAAGCTCTCCTGGAACGGCTTGGAATAACCTTTTATTAGAAGCCAGGTGAATGGTGCTCCTTCATAGAGTGTTGGCTCCAGGGTTTGGGGGGCACATGGGTATCAGTCTACATGATCGTCTTCACATCTATATAAATTATAGTTGAAAGAGCAGGAGTGGTGGTGGGGAGGCACGCGGTGTGGGGCGTGTGGGTCATAGGCTGAAGGAGTGATGCAGCTGGTAAGCAGATTCCATCAAATGAGTACCAAAGTCTTTGTGACAAGATATTGAACAGTTCCGGATCTTGAGGAGGCACAGTGCCTGCTCCAGGCTTTTGAGGGCCCTTGGGCAAGACATCTTCCATGGGCCCCTCCCTCAGCGCGTCTACCTTCTCACTGCCATTGTCACCGGCTGCTATTGCTCCACATCCTCTTTCTCAGCATTGCTTCGGCTTGCTTGCTTGACTGGCAGAAAGCCAGGGACCAAGCAGGCAGCGGCATCTCCTGCTCCCCTTCTCACCACCACCATTGTCTAGCCAGAGTGAGAGGCAGGTGAACAAGCAGGTTGCAATGGTGAAGATGAAGATTATTGTACACCGCCTTGGGAGGGCTTCTGCTCTGAAAGGGGGCCAAGAAATATTTTAAATAAATTAATAAAGTAATAAATGAAGAGGAGGAACAAGTCCAAGGGGCTCTTGTCAGTGGGCCCTTGCCATGGTCTGGGCCCTCAGCAGGTGCCCAACCATGCCTACCACTGATGCTGGCCTTGCCTTCATACATGACACAAAGAGCAGCTTTTAGTGCTGTCTTGGTTCTAGCCGTGATCCAAATCCAGCAGCAACACAATATCCTGTGATAGTTAGCATGTTTGTGTGTAGCCCAGCAGTAAGCGATATAGCTTGTTTGTTACTTCAACTTAAAAAAAAAATACACAGCATAGTTGAACGGTGTGCTCTATACAAGGAATATGGAGGTCACAGTATGATGACATCAGAGGATGATAAGAAACTAAAACAAGCACTATGATCTACAGAACAGGGTTGTTGTTGCCAACATACTGATGCCAGCAAAAAATTAAATTAAAGTATTCGTCATTTACAAGCCTTTCTCGAAGATTGACACCTTTCACCCCAGATCTCTGGATTTACTTCCTGTTGCTGGCAGCACTCATGCTTGCCTTTTCCTCTTTCAGTTGTGGTGATGGTGAGGGATAGGGAAGAGCCTGGTTCCGTTTTCTCTTCTCCTAGAATCTAGAACAGGTGTGGGCAACATGTAGTCCCCTGCTGCCCCTGATGAATTTGCAGTGGCAGCAAAAAAACTGCAGTGATTTTGCAAGGAAATGAGGCATGCAGGGAGTGAGGTCCTTGTTTGCGAGCACATTGGCACTCCCAGAAACCTGCCTGGTGCACAATTCTGCTTGCAAACCAGGTGCCCGCCCACCACACACCTTGTTTCCTTGCAAAATTGCTGCAATTTTCAGAGGCAAATTTGGTGGGGTGGAGTATGGCTCCTGATGGTTTCAGGGTGGGGACCATGCAGCCCCTGGCCCCTGGAAGTTGCCCATCCCTGGAGATGACTAGGATGGCTGTCCAGGGTGGATGGTTGGTGCAATGGCCATGGTGATAACTAGACAAACAAGGAGAGGAGAGAAAAGGAATGTTGCGATGATATGGATAAACAAAATAAGCTTTTAAAAAAGACCACATAGAGTTGGATCTAGCAAAATCCTCCCATGGACAGGAGGGTTTCTTTCATCTGCAGGAGGAGGCTTTTGATCCAGTGGATCTTTTCTACTGTCTGAATGTCTGAACAGGGGAGGAGGAAATCTTTGCTGATTCCCCCTGCAGCCCCCTCTGTCCCCCTGAGAATCTGCTCTGGAGAGTTGGGGGACCCTCCAGAACAGTAGGGGAGGTGGTGCTAGGGATGGGAGAGGGAGGAGTGATCAGTAAAAATCACCTCCCCCGATTTCCACCAGTGGAAGTGTTCAAAGTGAAACTCCATTCAGGAACATTCCTGCTGGTGGAATAAAAACTCAGGACCCAACCCACAGTGTTTTGGTGGGACAATGATGCCTTTTTGTTATTATGTTTAAAGGTGCCAAATGCTACCTTCCTGTGTTTATCTCATCTTTTTCCTCTGCCCCTGTCATCGCCCAAGATGTACTGAGCCCAGTCATAAATTAATCCCTTCTTGTATCCAGAGAAGCAAGTATAGCATGTGGTGATGGCTACTAGTTTGGTGGCTTTAAAAGAGAATCAGACAAATCTATGGAGAATAAGTCTATTGAGAGCTACTAGCCATAGTGGCTGTATGGAACATCCATGTTCAAAAGCAGTTTGCCCAGTGGAGACTGGTCACTCCAATGTCAGAGGGGCGGTGAATCCGCCAGCCCTGGCTACACGCATTTTCCTTCAAACTGCGTAATACGGAGTCCTCCCACCATCAGGGTTTAGGAGAAGGGCATTGAGAAAGACCTGAAACCCAGCATCATACCTTTTAGGAATTAAGCATGGGATACAGGTGAAGCACTGTACTGCCAGTTAGGCTTAATGGTGCCTTTAGACTGCTCATCCCTTCTTCGCAGACAACTGTTCCAAGAGATCCTTGTTTTGTTTTACTTTGAAGTGAACTTGTACACCTGGAGGAACAAGAATGAATGGGAATTGATTAAAGATTGTGGTGAAAACGTATTTTAGACAAACAAGAGGGTGCAGACATGGGGGTACTTGGCCCTGCAAATGCCACCGGTTTGCCAAATATTTGCCTAGTTCTGCTGTTCCAATAGATTCAGAGCTCCTTAGAAGACAACATAGTACAGCGGAGAGTGCAGGATGTTAAGAAGTCATTTATCATGTGAATGGCTTTGGTAGATGTGAGGATGAGTTAGGTACCCAATTTGTTCTGGCTGATAAAACACATACATGTATGCCTGCATGCATGGATGCGATGCATACAACTATGTGGAAAAAATGGGAATGGTCTCGGCAAGAAAGAAAACTTGCAGTTTGAGCACTCTCCACATGATGGCAGCAAAAACACTTGGAAGTCCAGAAATCGCCTTCCAAAACCAAAGAGGAAAAACAATTCAGAGTGATCAGACACTCAAGTGTTTTTGGCTGGATATTTGGATTATCAGGTTTTTACTAGTAAACTCAGAATCCATTCCAGATAGCCAAGAAACATCCAGACCAGTACAGGCTAGAGAACAGATAACTCCTTATCTTACACCTGAACGGAATTGTAGTATTGCCACTACTGCAAAAGGAGGAAGCAGTGATGTCCTGTGTTCGTATGAGAATGTGTGTATGGGTGGGTGGGTGGGTGGGTGGGTGGAGAGAGAGAAGAAAATGCCTTGAGACTCAAAAAAGAAAGAGAAAGGAAGGAAGGAAGTCCACTGCCCAAGAAGTGAGACATACTGACTTATCACTTCAGACCAGTCTGACTGGAGGCAATCGCGTAAGGATCCAGTTTGGTTCCACTTGGCATTTGATCCTTCCTGTTTAGTTTCTTTGACAAGGCCAAACAGAGATTAGTTTTGGAGAGAGACTTGCGTCTGCCTGCAGCACTTCAGATAGCCTCGTGCATGAAAGCGTTTAAAGAGGAGTGCATTTAAGGAATTCAGAGGCAGCTGTGTGGCTAAAATTAAAATGGTCTTGCTTCTTGCATTGTTTAGCTTGGCTTCCTCTGACAAGCTCTGAACCTGTCTGAGAGTGAGTAGATGGAGATGAGGCTAAGTAGTGAGTCCAAAGAAATCCCTTCTTTGTCTTCTAGAACCTGAGTAGACCAATCGCATGTCGGGAGAAGAAATCCTCCTTTTCCTGCTGATGTTGTCAATTGCATTCCATTCTCCATTGATCCATCAGGGGTTTGCCAGTCATACATTTGCCACCATGGCAACTGACACTCCTCTCATGTTTCCCTCCTGAAAAGAGAAGGACCCAGTTTGGCCCTGTTTTGCATCTTGGCTGATTATTCCCACCTGAGCAATGTAGGTGTAATGCTATGCCATTGTTCTACATGATCATCTTTGCATCTATGTAAATTATAGTTGAAAGTGCAGGAGTGGTGGTGGGGAGGCACACGGTGTGGGGTGTGTGGGTCATATTTATTTATTTATTTATTTATTTATTTTATTACATTTATATCCCGCTTTTTTTCCTCCACGGAACTCAAGGTGGTGTACATAATCATCATCCTCTCCATTTTATCCTCACAACAACAACCCTGTGAGGTAGGCTGGGCTGAGAGTCTGCGACTGGCCCAAAGTCACCCAGTGAGCTTCCATGGCCGAGTGGGGAAATTCTACAATAAAAACATTTTCTAAAATACCCTAACCCACCCCAAATGCCTGCCTGAACAACCACGTTTTTAATGCACGACGGATGCTCATTAAGGAGAGGGCATGACGGAGTTCCCTAGGGACGGATTTCCACAGAGTGGGGGCCACCACAGAAAAGGCCCTCTCCCTTGTCCCCACCAGTCTAGCTGTCCTGGCTGATGGGACAGATGGGTCATAGGCTGAAGGAGTGATGCAACTGGTAAGCAGAGCAAAAAGGATGTCATGCGATTCCATCAAATGAGTACCAATGACTTTGTGACAAGATATTCAACAGTACTGGATCTTGAGGTGGGATCAGTGCTGGCTCCAGGCTTCTGAGGGCCTTTATTTATTTATTTATTGCATTTAGACTCTGCCTTTTTTCCTCCAAGTAATCCAAAGCGGAGTACATAAATAATCCTCCTCCTCTCCATTTTATCCTCACAACAACAACCCTGTGAGGTAGGTTAGGCTGAGAGTCTGTGACTGGCCCAAAGTCACCCCGTGAGCTTCATGGCTGAATGAGTGGGGACTAGAACCCGGGTCTCCCAAGTCCCAGTCCAACACTTGGACCACTGCACCACACTGGCCCTTGAGCAAGACATGGGCCCCCACCCTCAGCATGTCAACCATCTCACTGACAATCTCACTGCCACTGCCACGAGCTGCTATTGTGCTCTGTTTTCTTTTTCAGCATTGCTACTAACCTGCTTGCTGGACAGGCAGAGAGCCAGTGAGCAAGTCGACAGTGGCATCTCCTGCTCCCCCTTACCACTGTCAATGGCAACTAGTCCTGATGGCTATGTGCTACCTCCAGTACCAGAGGCAGTGAGCCTATGTACACCAGTTGCTGGGGAACATGGGTGGGAGGGTGCTGTTGCATCCGTGTCTCGCTTGAGGGTTCCTGGTCAACAGCTGGTCGGCCACTGTGTGACCAGAATGCTGGACTAGTTGGACCCTTGGTCTGATCCAGCAGGGCTCTTCTTATGTCCAGAGCAAGACACAGGTGAACAAGCACATTGCGATGGTGTAGAGAAGGAGCAGAGTACGGGGAGCTGTCAGTGGGCCCCTGCTGGGGTAGGCTGATCCATGCTGGATGGGGGGCGGGATCCAATGTCTGTAGGCTCCCCCAGATTAAAAATGAAACAAAACTCACCGCACATACACATCAAACTTGTCTGATGTTGGTTGTTTTTATGTGCGGCTGGGTTGATTTGTTTACAGTCCCAGGGAGGCAGAAGAAAAAGTTTCATCACGCTTCAAATAGGCCATCATGTATAGGTGTGAACAAGCAGGTTGCAACGGTGAAGATGAGAAGCAGCTCCAAGGGGTTCTTGTCAGTTTGCCGTTGCTGGGGTGTGGGTGGTTGGCAGGTGCTTGACCATGCCTACCCTTGATGCCCTCGGTGGGATACCTTGCAAAAATGAGAGAGAGATTCCCAAATTGATTGTATTCATGTTTAATTGCACGTTATTGCAGTTATAAGTTGACTTGGGGGTATACAGACAGAAAGGAAGGATCAAACCAAATAAATCCAGTGTCAGGCTATGTGGTGGGGGGCAGGGAGTGGGGAAGAGCAAAGCCAATTACATAGCATCCCCATGTGCAGCTCTGCCCAGGGTGTGATTTCATGTAGTTATGTCATAAAGTATGGGCAGAGTTTGCTGTTTGGAGTAAGCAGAGTGTAAGCAGGTATAGCTCCACCCAGTGTCACCAGAAAAGTCTGTGCACACAAAGAAAAAGCGGTATGGAAAACATAAAATAAAATAAATGTGGGCAGGGGAAGATCCAGTGCACAGATATAGGATGGGAGGTACCGGGCTTGGCAGTAGAACATATGAAAAGGATCTTGGAATTGTAGTTCCAAGACTACACGAGCTGAACATGAGTCAGTAGCATAATGCGGCTGCAAAAAAAAGGGCTAATGTGATTTTAGGCATTAAGTCATGGGAAGTCATAGTTCCACTTAATTCTGTATTAGTTAGACCTCATCTGGAGTACAGTATCCAATTCTAGGTGCTTCAGTTTAAGAAGTACATATACAAATTAGAATGGGTACAAAGGAGAGCAATGAAGAAGGCCAGCAGTATGGAAAACAAATCATATGAGGAAAGGTTGAAGGAACTGGATATGTTTAACCTGGAGAAAAGAAGACTGAAAAAGGACATGGTAGCACTCTTCAAATACCTGAAAGCTTGTCACATAGAAGGCAAAAACTTATTATTTGTGGCCCCAGAGGCATACGGGTACTTTCAGATGAGTCTTTAATCAAACTATCATCCTGCCTCCTTCACATAATTTTATGCAGGGTCCATTTGTAACCCCCCTGTGTTTTCCCACCACTTTTTCCATATTTTCTCTTACTATGCAAAATCTGTTAAGGAAGAAAAGTCTGAATATCTGCACAATGCCTTCTGATTGTTAGCGTTAGCGACCCTCCATCTGGAAGCACTCCATATCAAATAGCTTTTGGCTGAACATCAGGATACTTTTTTTTTTTTTTTTAATGGTAAGAGCAGCTTGATGATGCAACCAGTTTCCTAGGGGGACTTTCCTGCACTGGAAGTCTTCAAGCAGAGACTAGACAGTATCTGTTTGGGATACTCCAGCTCTGGATTTCCTGCATCAAGCAGGAAGTTTGACTTGATGTTTTACAAGGCTCTTTCCAACTCTGTGATTCAATGAAATGGTCCCATTGTGCCATTTGACTCTGTGGGCTTCTTCACACAGAGCTTTTATCCTGCTATTAAGATTAGTTACTCACGGAAGTTTGCAGATCCTTTAGATGATTTTGTCAACTTCTAGTGTGTCTCCTGCACTAAATGACCTTATTCCATTTTTTAAAAGGTTGGAGATAATGAGCCATCAAATTACAGTGCTTGAGTTCCGCTTGAGTTCCCTTGTGAAAAGAAGAAAACCCCCAATAAGAGGAGCTGGACCACAGTGCCATCTAGCGGCCGTATAATGAAACATATGGAAGACTCAGGTAAGGGGGGAAAGGGTGGGGGAAGGAAGCACGTGTAAAGAGGGTCCATTGTGATCGTGCATTTAAAACGGAAGCAGAAAACTCCATTTAAAATGCAGGATTTTAGGCTGGTGTAGAGCTGCTCTGTGAGTGAGTAGCGCTACAAGTGTAGATGCAACAGGTGGCAGCTGGTTTAGCTCTTATAGGATTCCTACACTGTTTTCTAATGTCTGTACTATAGAAGGGTGTAATGTGGGACAGGGGTGAGCAGAATCCAGGTTTGTGGGATCTGCTTTTTGTGTTACCATATCCTTCAGATTCAGCAACCGGAACCTGGTACAAAAGACAGACGTGTAGAATTAAAGAATTTGTTTTGAGTATCAGAACTGAACAAAGGTCACAGTCCTTCTACACCAACATCCACATCCCCCCCCACACTCAGCCTTCTTAATTTCAGCAGTATAATTTTGGGCGGGGAAGAGTTATTTTATTGTTGGTATTGGTAAACAATTGGGAGTCAGAAATCCTTGCCGTTCTACTGCAAATCACCCAGAAATCTAGCAGTAGTCCCTTGCCCAAAGGGAAGATCTTCTTGTCCACCAAGCCATTTTGATTTCATGCATCAACACGCCTACAAATTAACTGTTATAGTGATGACCTACATGCTTACACATATCCTTACTTTTTATTATAGCGTGCCACAAACAGAGAGTAAAGAAGATGCTCTGTATCTAAAGTGCCTTCTCTGTTCCAGGAACAATATATTATTAAGAACAATCCAGATGGCTCACAGAGATCCTCACCGATGAAGATAGAACATCGGTATTTCTCATTCAAGCTAGGTTGAAAATGGAAGCTACCAATTACTATTTAGAACGCTTGACCTCTTTTGCTGTTAGTAAGAGATTACTACGCATGGCAGTCTGTACTGGATGCTATGCACGAAGTAGTGAAAGAAAGGTGGTAGTTGGCAGGGGGCGGAGGGGAAGGCTGTCAGGTGAACAGAGCAATCCTATGCTTGTTTATTGAGAAATAAGTCCCATTGCATTCAATGGAGCTTATGCTCAGGTCAGTCTGTATAGGACTGCAGACTCAGTTCTAAGCACACTTACTATGGAGTAAATCATACTGAACCCAATGGGACTTACTTCCAAGGAAGTACGCATAGGATCAGGCTGTTAGGCTGCAGTTTTATGGGTACCTCTGAGAGAGCAAGTCTCACTGAAGTCATTGAAATAAGGCATTTTCTTTGCTTTTTCAACAGTGTGTTAGTGCTTTTTAGGTCTTTACAGTGCTGTTATCTTCTGCTGTTGGTTTTACTTTGGTTTGATTCTGTAGCTGTTTTAAAATTGGGCGGGGGGGGGGTCCATTCTGTTTTATTGCATTTTTATGTTTTATGGTTTGAACCTCTGTTTTATGAACCGCCCAGAGAGATCTGGTTATTGAGCGGGATATAGAAATGTAATTAACAAACAAATAAATAAACAAACTCTTCTTAACACAGGATGTGTGGTTTAAGATGTAATGGGGGGGGGAACAGCACTTGTAATCACAGCATACAAAAAGTCAGCAGTAATGTTGCTTTATTTATTTTTTAAATGGTATGGATTATATGTTTGTACAGGAAAACACACAATGTTGCCCCAAGTTGCAAAAACCATCATTTAAGAATGGGGAGGAGGAGGAGGAGGTCAAAGATGACTTTTTCACATGATGAACATATGATTAACAAGATGAGAAAATATTTTGAGTTCAATCAGCTTAAACTTCAGAGCATGATTTAAAGGACAACAAGAAAGAACACAACACCTAAACAAAGACCAAAGGATCCTTGCAGGACTTGAAACATCCTCCCACAACGATCAGCCTCATGGGTGGTAGATTAAAGAGAATTGACGTCTCATCTTCAAAATGTCAAACACTTGGGAATACAGCTGCCTCTTTTATAGGCTGTTTTATTTTATAGAGCTCTGCTCAGGTAACATACATAATGCTCCTTTATCTGTTTTTTTTTTTTTTTTTTTTTAAGGGCTGTTGCCAAATAATTGCGGACTCATGCAAATAAAATCCAGGTCTGTTGCCTTTGTATTTCCATTGGTGTTCAGCTATTGTAATTGTATTGCAGTTGGGCACTGAACCCCAGGAAGAATTTGAAATGAAAATAGATCACGTCATTGGGTGGGATCCAGGATGTGTCTTCCAGGAATAGAACAACTCGGCTCACGGAAAATGCCTCCACCTGCTTTTCAGCTCCACCTGATTTTCGGAGTTCTCCCTTCTTCCCCCCACTCTACAACTCAGCCCATTCAGTGGGTTCCCCTGACCTTCTGTGTAGCATTTTCAGGGCGCTGGAGGGCCCGCCATGGGGAGGAGGGGATGGAGAAGTCTGCTTCCACCAGCCGAGTTGCACACACTGAAATCTGGATCCAACCCATCATGTATTTTGTAGCGACACATATGCAGTCCAATCCAGGAAAGTGCTGCAACAACAAATCAGTGCTTCTGGGACAATGTAGACTCTCTGACCATTTACTCTCCAAACCCCATTGCCTTGCACTGCTTCACAATCCGACGTGGGATGTCATGTGCCACCACCATAGCAAAGTGAGTCCCTGCCTCAGTGCTGCTGTGCACCACAAGCATTAACAATGGAGAGATGTGGTGCGTTCAAGCAGGGGATAAGTATGGCCCACAGTAGCTCAGCACCAGCACGTATGCTGTGCAGAAGCTCCCAGCTTCAGTCTCTGACTTGACATTTCTGGTATCTAGTCAGTGTTGGTTTCCCCCCAGTGTTGCAATGATGCCTGACGCAACTCCTGCTCACTTGCACATTTAAAAGAGTATTTTGCGGGGAATAGATACCCCATAGTCCAGGGGCAGGCAGGCAGCCTGGTGCCCTCCAGAGGTTTGGGGTGACAACTCCCATCCAGCTCAGCCAGCAAGTTTATGGTAAGGATTATGGGAGTTGTAGTCCAAAACACCTGGAGGGCACCAGGTTGCCTATTCCCAAGTAAGGCAATAGGAAGATTTGCTCTAGTCTGCTGCTCCTGCTGCTGAGAATCATAGGAAGCTGCCAAGTCAGATGACTCATCCATCCAGGCCATTATTATCTACACTTTCAGAGGCTCTCCAGGGGATTTCCCACCACCTGCTACTTGATCCTCTTAAATGGATGTGCCGGGATTGAACCTGGGACCTTCTGCATGCAAAGCAGGTGCTCTGCCACTCAGCTATGGCCCCTCCCCATGCAGCTAATAATTCTAAATCCTGGAACGATCCATCTTCTGAACATGGGGTCCCCTTGGGCATTCAGACCTACCACTGGAAAGTTCAGAGATGGCTAAATGAGATTTAGTGCCAAAGTACCATGGGCACTTTCCGTCATGAGTCCAGTGTGAGAATGTTCCTGCAGATTCATCAGGGCCGGCCCTACCATTGGGCAGAGCAAGGCAGCCACCTCAGGGGACAGATGCTGGGAAGCATTGGAGACCAGAGCTGTGTGGGCCACAGAACCTGCCCTGTGCCCCTAGGCTAGCCTGCTGCCCTTGGGTGTAGAGGAGGGTGCTCTCCTGTCACCAGGGCTGAAATAAGATTGTGCTGACAGGCTGGATGGCTTCTGTACCTGGAATGGAGGGTGGGGGTGCCATCTTGGCAGAAGGTCTTGGGCTGGCCTTGAGATTCATTGTTGTTGTTGTTGTTCAGTCGTTCAGTCGTGTCCGACTCTTCGTGACCCCATGGACCATAGCACGCCAGGCCTTCCTGTCCTGCGCTCTCTCCCGGAGCGTGCTCAAGTTCATATTCATGAGATTCATACATGTTTACAAAACAACTGATGGAGGATTTGGAGGCAGTGGTACCAGTAGGGCTGGAGCTTGGGGCTGCAGTCCAGGGACCCCGCAGTCCAGGGACTCCCCAAATGGACATCCAGAGAGCAACAGGTGATGGGGCAGTGGCAAACAGGCCCCGTGTCAGCACCTGGGCCAGCATGGGCATGAAAGGGCCACTAGGCTTAGTACTGCTTGTCGCAGCATCCTTCCTATTTTTTAGAAAAACGTATTTGAGTTGGAGGACAGCTGACTGGGCATATACATGGTTGCAAATGCTCGTTTTATTATTTTTACACTGAAAATATATTACCCTTTTCTACAACAGAACAATGCTTATTTCCAAGTAAATGTGTTTAGCATCAGGGTAGGAGAAGCAAACTCCAGTTTATTCCTCAAGTCTTTTTGGTGCCATGAATTAAGTGAGTTTAAAATGTGAAACCGCACACGCTTTGAGTGTTTCTTCCCACCACCACCCATTAGGGTGGGTAAAGGGTTTTGTCTTGTTACTTTGCTCTAACCTATCAGGAATGTAGAAGTAGTTGTGAAGCTTGTGGGGAGGGGAGAAGAGAAATATTAGTTGTGTGCTTTACAATGGAAGTAAAACATATGGCCATCTAACACCTCCCCCCCCTGCCCCCCAGCCCAAGACCATTATATCCAGGGCCTAAAATTAGCTAGCAATACCACTGTTTGGAGGGGGGATCACCTACATCCAGGATGGTGGGAATCTGGTCTACTCGTGTTAATAACAGAGCAGCGTACACAAAATATGAATGCTAAAAGGCCATATGTGGTGTAGGTGTCATTAACTGTGAGCCCACCGAGTTGGAATGGTATTCCTGTTTGGGGTTTTTCATAAATTCTAGTTCGTTGTTCAAGGCAAACCCTCTTTCTGAAGCACATGGCTTCGGCCACAGAAGCTCAGTTTCTATGCCATCCTATGCAATCTGTGAACGCATGTGCATCAAAAAGTTACATTAGGAATGGTTGTCCATAATGTCCATGGGATGAATCTAATTACCTTCATGGGATTGTTCTGGGGAAAAATTATGTGGATAATCTGTCCTGGCATAACTATTCCATATCCAGAAGGTGATTAGAAAAAGTCAATGCATAAGCACAAAATGATATTGACACAAATGATCCCTTCCAGTGCATGCCGAATCAACACCCTCAGCCAGTAGCTGTTGTTGTTGTTCAGTCGTTAAGTCGTGTCCGACTCTTCGTGACCCCATGAACCATAGCATGCCAGGCCTTCCTGTCCTTCGCTCTCTCCCGGAGTGTGCTCAAGTTCATATTCATTGCATCGGTGATGCTATCTAGCCATCTCAACCTCTGCTGTCCCCTTCTCCTTTTGCCTTCAATCTTTCCCAGCATCAGGGTCTTTTCCAGGGAGTTTTCTCTTCACATTAGATGGCCAAAATATTTGAGCTTCAGCTTCAGTATCTGTCCTTCCAATGAGCACTCAGGGTTGATTTCCTTTAGGATGGACTGATTTGACCTCCTTGCAGTCCAGGGGACTCATAAGAGTCTTCTCCAGCACCACAGTTTGAAAGCATCAATTCTTCGGCGCTCAGCCTTCCTTATAGTCCAGCTCTCACAGCCATACGTTGCTACTGGGAAAACCATAGCTTTGATTATACGAACCTTTGTCGGCAAGGTGATGTCTCTGCTTCTTACTATGTTGTCTAGGTTTGCCATAGCTTTCCTGCAGCTAGGTAATTGGTAATTTCCTGCCATAGCTTTCTTGCAGCTAGACTCTGGACTTAAGGGCCTTACAGCCCCCCTCTTTAGATGGGAGAGAACATGCATGAATTCACTTACTTCAAAATGTGGCAAGCCAGTGCTGGTTTTGGGGCCCTCCTGAATTTGGGGCCCTCCTGCGTATCCTCCTGAGTGGGTTCTTGGACCTCTGCCCCAAAGTCTTACCCTGATGGTACCACTGGGTCCAGCATATTTTAACTCCCTCTTGCTGATATCTAACTTCAGTTTCTAGTCTGATGATCAGAGGCAACCTCTGTTTGGGGCTTTTGTGCCACAAATTATTATTGCTGTAGTAAGTGTGACTCTGGTGTTTCCCGAAAACACATAAAGAGCTGAGCAAAAATGGCCTCCCAAAATTCCCCACCTTATTGGCATGCAGCGAAACTGGGGGAACCATTTCTCCAGCAGTTTCTCAGGTGCACGGCTGCCCTCTAGCACTGGCGGCGGCATAACGTCTTTCGTTTTTCTTTTGGCAGCTACTGCAGGCAGCGGCAACTGCGTTTGCACCCTGGCTGCCATTTTGCCCATGTGCGTGCGCGCGCGGACACACACACAGACACACTATGCCCCAGACTTAGCAGCATTTGGGGGCATGGGGGGGGGGAACGGCAGCTACCACACACACACACTCAAGCAGGTGCGCACAGAAGGAGAAGATTCAGAGAAGATTCTGCAAAACGGCCCTCTTTTCCAGGGAGGGAGTGAAAAAAGAACATTCTCAGGCAGTCTCTCTGAAAAGTTTCTTCTGAAAAATGTCACCTCCAGAAACCTGCCCCCAGTCAGCGTGACACTCATGTGTGACATCCACACATTACAAATTCGCTGCAAGAAACACTGGCGTAAGCCCGGGCTTTGTCACAGCAATTAACATGCGTGGAGCTGCAAGAAATCTTCCCATACCTGTCTCTTTCCAGCTTGATAATAAGCCCCTGCTTCCCCACTGGAGGCCTATCTGAGCATTAGCCCGCACTGGAGCTACGCCTGGCTAAGTGGCTGCATCTGGTTTCATGTAAGCTGGCTTCTCTCAGACCTCAACACGCCAAGGCCTGAGCTGATGCACTTATCCATCAAGGATGGGTCTTAATCTGCGTCTCCCCACCCCACCCCACCCCCACCAGAGGAAGGCTACATTCCTTTCTTTGGAATTTATGGAGGTGCAGTTCCTAGCCACATTTACACACTCCTGCTGATTGAGATTTGCTGTTTTAACTTCTCGGCTTGGAGCTGACATTAAAAAAGCCCCTCCACGTCTCCATCTGCAGGGTGAGAGTGTATCTCATTAGTATGCAGCGCAGGTACGGAGCGGGTGCTGTCTCTATGCGACAGTTCTCCATCCTCTCCTCTGGTATATATGGCTCAGGGAAGAGTGAGAAATAAAATGGTTTTATAGGCCCCTTCCAACCCTACTATTCTATGACTCTATGAAAAAGATGCCTTTGCATTTTTTTTAAAAAAAATGTGAGGTAGCTCTGGAAATATTTATCCAAGATCTAATGTTGCGATTTATATTACCATTCATTCCATTCAGTGTCTCTTTAAAGGACAAAACAGAAGACGGTCAGTAAAGACCTCCATAAGAAAAATAATAAAACTCATTGTTTTAAAATTACTTGTTGGATTTATTAGAACTAAAATAACAACTCAGCTTCTGACCTTTATCTCAGAGGATTTTGGCAAAGCTCAGCATGAAAGCACAACCTCGCCCTGTTCCCTTGCTTTTGTCTTTGAGCAAAGGGCTTCTTGGCAATGTCAGAGAAGTCTCAATGTATGTGCTAGTTTGGCAAGGAGGGGAGAATATGAGCTATTGTTTCTCTTGATTTTGCAAATGGCAAAAGTGAAAAAAGAAGACTTATGTTGCATTTTGCTGTGTTGGAGGACGGGAAAAATACAGGGGGGGGGTGCGTGCGCGTGCACGCTTTCTCACTATCATTCTCAATTCCTTTTTACATAGGTGGGTTTTGATTCACCACTGAAATATGATATGATCATTTGAAGGTAGGAAATACAGTCCATGAGTAAAATGCTCTACAACTCTGTACAACAGTTTTAGAACAAAAAAGAGAAGATCATTAAAATGATTAAGGCCAATGAAACATTAGCATATAAACAGCAGAACTGGATTTGGCTAACGTATTGAGATATATACCACAGCTCTTCAAATACAAAATACCATGGGAGGGCCATTCACGTACTCAGAGACAGAATTCTCATTCACGTCACTGGGAATTTTAAAATAAATGTCAAATACAGAACTGGATTCAGGATGTTTGATAATCACAAGTAGCAAACGGCTCCAAGACTTTTTAAACCATGGGATTTCAATATTTTATATTTCATGATTTTTTTTTTCAACAACACTGCTCAAGCTGTTTCTGTACCAAACATATTTTTTCCTTGTGAGCTTCAATTCATCTTCTTGAAAATACCATTTAACAGCTAGATTTCATTTATAAGGAGCGATCTGAAGACATTCCTGAGCCAAGGATAGAGGTAGTCATCAAATGGACCAATTAAAGATCAGATTGACATAACAGCAGAGCAGCCTTCCAAGACGCAGGAGTTACCAGGCTTCTCTGTCCATTAATCAATGATAATCCAGAATTACAATCCCTAATTATTTGTAAAGACTCTCATATACATACACAGGCAGTTGATAATCAGCCATGTAATGCAAGGCAGTAATTCTATCAAGGGTTCTGGTGACATCATAAATTACCATAGATGTGAAGACTTAGAAATCGAAGCTGGGATTTCCTAGGATTAAATTGTTGACTATAAGGCAGATTTTTGTAATTTTGCCTTTTCCTAAATTTTAGATTTGTCAACATTTATTCTTCCAGTAGTTGAAAAAACAGAGATTTACTGGGAGAATAAATAGCTTTGATTGTTACTTTCACTGACTCAAGAAAAATAATTGTGATTGTGTCGGGGGTGTGTGTGTGTGTGTGTCAGTTTTGTTTCTTGATGGTTGCTGCTAACATAATGGTCCATGGAATTTGTCCACAGATGAAACAAGACCATATTTTCTAAATATGCATAACATATTTACACAATATGTGCATTAATGCATACAGTATCTGCTTATAACTAACAATTCTTTAGAGATGTTCTCAGGCCACCTCTTCTTGCTGTCTTTATCCCCAATTTACAATACAGTGTTTGCTTCATAGAGAACTACTTCTCCAACCTGCTTTTCCAATTTCATAATTCCTTCCTCCTCTGGCATTTGGCTTAAACCCCCTTCAAAATACTGCCTGATAAAGTTATATTCATGAGCTGATCAAAGCCCAATGTTGAAATTTGTGCGCTGAGATTTTTATGGTTGACAGAAATGTCAGTGTTAATGGTTACAAAATGATGAAATGGCTAACTCGTGGTTTGGGGGGTCTTTCTTTCTTTCTTTTTTCATGTCAACTTCAGTAATCATGGGGTTTGATCCAGACTTACTCATACTTTGAGTAGCCCCATTGAAACAAATGGGACTTAACTTAGTAAGTCCCATTGATTTCAACAGGTTTGCTCCAAGCATTACTAAGTCTGGATCCAACTCATGGTCATCTGCCTCTGATCCTAGCCAGCTGTCGGGGGCAGGGGAAAGCCATAGGATGTTATACACACAGCAGGATGTAACAAGTCAATCCAGGAAGGGAACTGGAGAAGTATTGGGATATACAGCAGGGGAGGGCAGACATCAGGCTTGTGGAATCTACTCTGTGTTTTACTAGAATCCTAGGAACATAGGAAGCTACCTTGTACTGAGTCTGACCATTGTTCCATCTAGCCCACTATTGTCGACACTGACTGGCACTGGATCTCCAGGGTTTCAGGCAGGATTTTTTTCCCCAGCCCCACCTGGAGATGGCAGGCATTGAACCTGGGATCTTGGGCATGCAAAGCCAGTGCTCTGCCATTGAGCCATGGCCCTTCCCAGCAGAGGTCCACCAGTTGGAGCCAGATGCAAAATAGTAGCTCAGGGGTGGGTGCTTCTCATGAACCATACGCTGGGATGATCGACTTACCAAAATACAAACTTGCATCTGAGTTATTATAGGTATTTCTTACAGCCTAATTTAGACCTAAAAATTGTTCTTGTTAAACAATTGGGAGTTGGAGATGCTTGCTGATCCCCTGCAAATCGCCTAGAGATCCACTGGTAGATCCCAATCTACCTTCTGCCCACCCCTAGTATATGAGGTAGACAAGAAGACGAGGAGTTGCTGTCTGTGCAACTTTGATGTGGGTACATAATGGGTTTGTTTCCTAAGCATAGGGACAGCATCACTGGAAACTGGGGAGAGATGCGAGATCAGAAAAACTCCCCTCGACCCGGCTGCTGCGCAGACACTGGCTTAAGGTAAGCCTCCAGAGAGCAGGTTTCTCCTTCAGGCAGGCCAGTCAGTGCTCTGTGACAAGACACAAATTGACACGATATGGCGCATCTGTGCCTTACTGCATGACAGGTGTGGACAGCAAAGGGGGCCATTGTCCATATAAGGTAGTGATAAGAATGGGAACTAATTATTCCAATGTGTTGCTTGTCAGCCTCTATAAATTTCCCCACACACATTGGTCGGTATTATTTCATGCCAGATCTATTATGTGAATGAAGCAATAAGCCCCGCAATTACTCTGAATTGGGGTGGGTCTCCCTGCCCATATATAGTTTTAAAAAACACACAAGAAGGTGGGGAAGTAATATAATGGAAATATAATACCATTGCTAAGACAATAATGTATTATAAAAATATAATGATTTATATCTTCGTCATCATCATCATCATCTAAATAATATAACAGTTTGTGTACAATAGTGTATCATCTAAGCAACTTTTAGTTCCCAGTATTATTAAAAGGTCAGTGGGGCATGGATAGGAAAAAAGGAAACAGTCCCTCTCTCAGTCATACAGCAGCCTGAGCAGGCAGCCACACAGGTCACCTGGTCACAATCTTCCCCACTGTAGTGAAATGTATTTCATTCCTATTCCCAGAGTGCCTTCTCTGCTGTGGCGCCCCGGTTCTGGAGTGCCCTCCCTTTGGAGGCCCGATTGGTGCAGACACTGGTTTCATTTCAGCACCAAGTAAAAACACTGCTTTTTTACCGAAGCCTTTAAGGACTAAATGCATTCCCTAAAGTAGCTCACTGTTTTAACTGTTTTAGGGCGCAATCCTGTGGCCACTAGTCAGCGGCTAGACGGCCATAGGAGAGGTCGGTTCCTGTGGTCCAAGGTTAGTTTCTGGAGAACTGACCTCCATCCTCTCCTGCGCCGCCTTGTAGGCAGCGCGGATTGGAGCAGCACAGAACAGGGGAAATGGGGCGTTCCTGGGGGCAGGGTGGGGAGGTTGGAAGCGTCGGTACGACACATCCTATGTGTTGTCTGGCTGCCTCTCCCCATGCTCCGAGGTCCTGCGGTTAGACAGCCCAGCCATCCAGCTGCGAAAGTAGGGCGGCAGGAGTGGGGAGATTTCCCTGCACTGGATAGGTGGTTGCCCCCATGGTTGGAGGCAACCATCAATCCACACAGGATTGCGCCCTTATTGTTTTAGATTTTAATTGGCATTAGCTTGTTTAATGTTTAATATGTGTTAGCTGTTTAAATTCTTTATTGTTTTATACTGTTTAAATTGATTTTATCTGTACTCCGCCCTGAAATCTTAGGCTGGATCTACACTTACCGCCTTTTTTCGCTTCCAATGAGGTTTCACTGCCCACCTTTCACACTACGCAGTAGCCACCTCGAATTGGAACCGGAATTTCCCACTTCCGTGCTCCCGCTTTCAATTCCCTAATATCCCAGTATTTCCCCTTAATGTGCTCCGATTTTCCGCCTTCGCTACCATATCCAGTTGTAGTCCCCTCCCCCACCTGTCCATATGGGGCAGTGTTTGTATTTCCCTCCTGTCCAGTCACAGCTCTCGATGGCCCCATGTCTTCTTCTGGCTACCAATCGCATAGCTTCCTCAGCAGCCCACATTTCCCCAGCAACAAGCAAAGGGCTGGATGTGTGTGTGCTTCTCTGATCTAGGAAGCTAAGTGGGGTTGGTCCCGGTTGCTGCTTAGATGGGAGACCACCTAGGAATCAGGCTTCCTGCACTGAGCAGGGGGTTGTTGTATCCCTTCAAATGAGATTAAGTTTTACCCCCTCCTATCCACCACTCTGGATGTTGTTGTTTTTTAATTAAGGCATTATCCTCACAGAATCAGGGCTTCTCCGCAACGTTTTTTTTTTTCTAACTGAGGCATGATCTTCGAAGATTATGCCTCAATTAGAAAAAAAAACACATTGTGGAGAAGCCCCGATTCTACAAGGATAACGCCTTAATTTAAAAAAAAAAACATCCAGAGCGGGGGATAGGAGGGGGTAAAACTTAGTCTCATTTGAAGGGATACAACAACCCCCTGCTCAATGCAGGAAGCCTGATTCCCAGGTGGTGCCGACCCTGCTTAGCATCCGAGATCAGACAAGCGCGCGCAGGAAAACAGCACAGCGCTCGAGTGTGAACCGAGCTCGCGCATTCGATGAAGCACTACAACGGGGAAAATGGGTGAGTGTGAATAATCACGTTTTAATGTGAGAGCGTTTAACCCGATGGGACACCAAATTCATTGCGATGGCGGGTGCAATGTAGATCGGCCCATAATGATATAGGGTGGGATATAAATGTTTCAAATAAATAAATAAATAAAAATTTAAATTATGGCCATTATTTCTAAATGTAGATCTGTACATATAAGTGAGCCTATGCACATTTTACGCAAACCCACACCGTTTTTTTGGCGATGCATTTGCCACCTTAGTTGTTATGGCTATAATATGCTTTTTCTGGAATCTGAAGCAGCACACCTCTAATTCCAGTTGCTGAGGCATAACAGAGGGAGAGGGCTCTTGTGCTCATAGGCATCTGGTTGCCCACTGTGGGAAATAGGATGCATGCTGGACTCTGGATGTGTGAATCAGCAAAACTCGAGCTTATTGACAGTCTCCAAATTCCACTTTGAAGCTCATTCCAACTTGTGTCCCTATCAGATTGCAAACTCATTTTTTCTTCTCGCACAAAAATTCATTTATTTTTATTTATTAAATTTCTTAATCACCCGTAAGGCCAGGCACCTGGCCACTCTTGGTGATGTACAATAATATAAACAGTTTAAAAACAATAAAATTACACATTAAAACATCATTTTCTAAAATTTCCCTAGCCCTCCCCAAATGCTTGCCTGAACAACTATTTATGTATTTATGTATTTATTTATTTATTAAATGTCTTGATTCAGGTGTATTTTCCCATCAATTGTTCACATTTTTCAAAAGTACATAGGAATGTAGGAAGCTGCCTTATACTGAGTCAGGCCATCGGTCCACCTAGCCCAGTATTGTTGACATTGACTGGCAGGAGCTCTCCGAGTGTTCAGACAGGAGTTTTTGCAGCCCTACCTGGAGATGCTGGGGTTCAAAGTTGGGACCTGCATGCAAAGCATGTGTTCTACCACTGAGCTATTGCCCCTTCCATATTTTTTCACGTGCATTTTTCAAATGTATGCATTTTTCAAATGCATCATTTTTTATTCCATGAATCATGTTGCAAGCTTGGAAATGTGTGGATTTCAATTGCAGATTCTGGGACTCACTTGCAAGAGTGTGGAGGAGAGAAAAGTGTTCAACAAGGCTTGTCCTACCAGGGGGTGGGACGATCTGGCTAATCCTGGTGCACTGTTGCTATAACGAAAGGGGATGGTAAGATGGGGTCACCTATAGCTTAACACATGAATGCACACTTCCAATTTCCCGTGCCTCGTGCGAAATACACCTCTTCTAGTTTCCTCTGGAGGAAAAGGGTGACCCTCTAAGGGCTTTCTTTTATTACTATAATCACAGTTAGCTTGGCCAAATCTTCTGAAAGGCTTGACTAAGTGCAGTGGAAGCTGGTGGCTCTGACTAGGGATGGGAGGATTCCCTACCTGCTAGTCCGGCCAGGAATCCACCCTTGGGGGGAGGCGATCCGTTCCCCCCTGCCCCGGAATCCTCTTCGGCCGGCTCCACTCTGCGGCAATTCCGCGGATCTGCCGTCCGGCTCCGAAGCACTAGCGATACAGCTGCCATGGCCATATCACTGGCTGAGGGGGATTGACTGCGGATGCAAATGGCGTCCTGGACGCCATTTGCGTCCGCAGTCAATCCCTCTCAGCCAGTGATACGGCATGGCAGCCGTATCACTGGCACTCCGGTGCCAGAGGATCTGGCTGAAGAGGATTCTGCAGGGAGGCGGATGTAAGTGTTCCGTTCCGCCACGGACTCCGGGGGGCTAGATTTTATTTATTTATTTATTTATTTATTTATTTATCGCCCATCTGGCTGGTCATCAAGCCACTCTGGGCAATGTATAACAAAAGAACAACTTAAAACAATAAAATACTGCATTAAAAACATCATATTTCTAAAAATACCCTAACCCATCCCAAATGCCTGCCTGAACAACCATGTTTTTAATGCGTGGCAGAAGCTCATTAAAGAGGGGGCATGGTGGAGTTCCCTAGGGAATTCCACAGAGTGGGGGCCACCACAGAGAAGGCCCTCTCCCTCATCCTCACCAGCCTAGCTGTCCTGGCTGATGGGACAGAGAGAAGGCCATCTGAGGCTGATCTTTTTCTTTAGAATCCAGCCTCATTGGGGTCCGTGGTGGAATTCTCCGCCATCCCTAGCTCTGACGTCTGTGGAGCGATGAACCTTTTCCAGGTTTCAGTCAGGACTCTTAGGGAGTTATCCAATCACTCCTTTAGCGTACTGGCTGGTTCTGACTGAAAACCAGAGCGCATTCACTGCCTCACTGACATCAGAGCCACCAGCCTCCACTGCTGCAAACATTAGTCTCTCAGGGCACAATCCTATGGGGATATTGGGCTGACCAATGCAGGGTGGGCAGAGCGCAGAGGGGATCCTCTCCTCTGTGCTCCGGCTGCCCTGCATTTGCAGCTAGACATTTGCAGCTAGAATCGGCTGTCTAGCCAGGGTGCCCCAGATCGGCGTGGGAGGCCGGAAGGCACATAGGAAGCATCGTAATGGCACTTCTGCGGTCCCCGCCCCCAGAAACACCCTCTTTTCGGCCACTCCATGCTGCTGTTCCGAGTGCAGAGCTGGGGATGAACCACGCCTCCTATGACGGGGAGGGGGTGGGGAGTCAAATTTGTGGGAACCGACCTCGGAGCACTGGCTCCAAGCTTGGTTCCTAGAAACCAAAAAATCCTATTGCCCTCTAGACGCTGTCTAGCGGCCATTGGATTCCACCCTGCAAGATGTGTAGTTCTCCATCTTTTCAGAACTAGGAGGACCCACCTTTTATTACAGCCCTCAGTGGGGGACTCTCTTAATCCATCCTTTTCCATCCAGGGGAGGGGTGCAGAATATCAGGTCCACGGGTCCCTGTCCAGTGCTTTGGGATTGCCCAGAAGGCCCTGCTCCTTTGACTGGCTGTGCCCCTTTCCCCAATCACTGATTGTTTGGTGGCTTCCCGGCTTTTGTGCAGGTTTTCCCCGCCCCCATTTGAAAAGGTTGAAATGCCTCTCCTAAGGCTTAGTTACTGGCAGGAAGCTTTAAGCTACAATATCCTGGCATTTTTGGCCCTACCCTTTTGCCTTTGGCCCCTCCCACCACTGGAATGAGGTTTCCCAAGAATTTCTCTGAAATGGACTTCGGCCCTCTGGCTGAAAGAGGTCCCCCCCCCCCCCATTTAGTTGTTTGCAAATGAGGACTGGGTTTTTGTACCTTGAATCAGAGGAGGAGGCAGCATCCAGTATCCTTGGGCATCTGCTGGAGCCCAAGCGCCTGGGCAGGGCCCACCAGTGCTGCCATGGTCTATCCACCGGCCTGGTTCAACTGTTGCAGCTGGGAAGCTGCCCTCCATTTTGAATTTACCACAAGGCCCTGGAGCACTCTGCAGCGCATTGCTCTGGGGTATTGGGGGAGGTTCAAATGGTCTGTGGCTTCCCAGATTGGCTGCCGCCCCAGGTAGTCCATGCCGGAGAGAGAATGGGTGGGCCAGCAGGGTTGAAACCTGGAGTTTGTGGCAGTGGGGCTGCAGGAGGGTCAATGAGGCCCCACTGAGGAGGTCTTGCCCAAGGGCCCTCAAAAACCTGGTTCCAGCCTTGGATCCCCCATGTGCAGTCTGAAATGGCAGTCCAGTGGTTCTGAAATGGTCCAGTCATGCTGCTCCTATACCCAGATCCTCCTGTAGCCATCCCGATTATTTTCCCAGACACTGGAGTGCCGCATCTCCTCCAAATTCTACTTTTAGCAGCAATCTTGATTGAATGCAGTCAACACTGATGCACTTAACATAGTCATATTGATAGAATATGATAGATACAGCTGCATTATGAATGCGAACTACTATTTTCATAAAAGTTTAAGGAGACCTTGTCATTGTTCACTTAACTTAGGCCCCAGATGCCCTGTTCAGTTAAATTAGTCTTAAACACCAGCTTCGTCTGACAACTGCCATGCGATGCATCCAGATTGGATCCCTGGTTATCTATATTTTTCTGATCGACTGATCAAATGTCAAAACCAGTATTCAGCCATTGGTATAACTGTGTTCAGCTTCAAAGTGATTTATGATGAGTTCTTGTAAATAGATGGCCATAGAAGCTGAATGTTTTAACTTTTTTGTCTTCTCATTAGGGGTGAGAAATAAGAATAGCTTATTGCCGCAATATGTATTGTATTGTATTGTATTGTATTGCATTGCATTTCATTCTTTTAACTTTATGTAATCCACCCAGAGAGTTTTTTGTAATTGAGCAGATTAAAAATAGAATAAATAAATACAAAATAAATAAATAATGAATAATGAATAATGTGGCATAATTCCCTGGGACTGATTAGCTATTCAGGTTCAAGGCCCTGCAGTACAAATTATATAATATTATACAAAGTCTTTTTAGTAAAGGCTTGTCAAATTCAGCTAATTGTTGGAGGTGTAATGCAGTCAATGCTTCTTTTATTCATATGTTTTGGAAATGCCCAATGGTTGCCTCATTTTGGGAGGAAGTTATTGTACAGATAAATTTTGTATTGGAAAGCTCTTTAATATTTACTGATATAAATGTTCTTTTAAATTACTTACCTGCTTCTTGGAACATAACACATGGTAAGCATAAATGGATTTTCCGCACCCTTTTGGTTGCTAAGAGTGCAATCCTAATTAGATAGGTGGCCACCTTCGACCTCAGAGATGACCGCCTATCCAAAGCAAGGCAGGAGAGGCACGGGGAGGGGGGGGGATAGTTCCCTCTGCACCTCTCCCGCCTTGCTATTTTTCGCCAGACAGCTGTTTTCGACTGTCTAGCGGCAGGGGGGCCAACCGGGAGAGGAAGCTGCTGTACGACACATTGGATGTGTCTATGCACAGCTCCGCTCTCCCCGCCCTGGAACGCCCCCTGCACCACCCCTTTTCAGTTGCTCCACGCTCCTCTTCTGAGCGCGGAGGATGGGGCTTCTCTGTGCTACCTCTGAGGCAACATGGACGAGCGGGGAGGTCGGTTTTCTGGGAACTGACCTCAAAGCACAGGCTCTGAGGTCAGTTCTTGGAAATGAGCATATACTATGGCCCTCTAGACAGTGTCTAATGGCCATAGGGTTGCTCCCTCAAAGACTGATACTGCAATATTGGAAAGATAAAAGCTCACAGCCTATAACGCAATGGACTGAAGACTTAACAACACTAGCAACATTTGAAAGAGTGGTATATAGGCATAACTTGCAAATGGACTTATATGCGGATATTTGGTCTGCCTTTACTGAAGTTTATGTCTAACCTTTTTTTTTCTTCCTTTTTTTTTCTTTTCCTCTTGAATACTGTAATGTTAGAAACTGAGGAACGAAATCCATCCCAAAGAAAAAGAAATGCAAGAAAGCAAAGTGGCTGTCTGATGAGGCTTTACAAGTAGCTCACGAAAGAAGGGAAGCGAAAAGCAAGGGAGAAAGGGGAAGATGTACCCAACTGAACGCAGAGTTCCAGAGAATAGCAAGGAGAGACAAGAAGGCCTTCTTAAATGAACAATGCAAAGAAATCGAGGAAAACAACAGAATGGGAAAGACTAGAGATCTCTTCAAGAAAATTGGAGATCTCAAGGGAACGTTTTGTGCAAAGACGGGCATGATAAAGGACAAAGAAGGCAGGGACCTAACAGAAGCAGATGAGATTAAGAAGAGGTGGCAAGAATACACAGAAGAACTATACAGGAAAGATCTGAATGTCCCTGATAGCCATGATAGTGTGGTCACTGAACTTGAGCCGGACATCCTAGAGAGTGAAGTCAAATGGGCCTTAGGAAGCATTAGTAACAACAAAGCTAGCGGAGATGACAGTATTCCAGCCGAGCTATTTAAAATCCTAAAAGGTGATGCTGTTAAAGTGCTGCATTCAATATGTCAACAAATCTGGAACACTCAACAGTGGCCACAAGACTGGAAAAGGTCAGTTTACATTCCAATTCCAAAGAAGGGCAACGCCAAAGAGTGTTCAAACTACCGCACAATTGCGCTCATTTCACATGCCAGCAAGGTGATGCTCAAAATCCTACAAGCTAGGCTTCAGCAGTATGCGAACCGAGAACTACCGGAAGTACAAGCTGGGTTTCGAAAAGGCAGAGGAACTAGAGATCAAATCGCCAACATTCGCTGCATCATGGAGAAAGCAAGAGAATTCCAGAAAAACGTCTATTTCTGCTTCATTGACTACGCTAAAGCCTTTGATTGTGTGGATCACAACAAATTGTGGCAAATTCTTAAAGTGATGGGAGTACCAGACCACCTTACCTGTCTCCTGAGAAACCTGTACGAGGGTCAAGAAGCAACAGTAAGAACCAGACATGGAACAACCGATTGGTTCAAAATTGGGAAAGGAGTACGACAAGGCTGCATATTGTCACCCTGCTTATTTAACTTATATGCAGAGTATAGAATCATAGAATAGTAGTAGGGTTGGAAGGGGCCTACAAGGCCATCGAGTCCAACCCCCTGCTCAATGCAGGAATCCAAGTCAGAGCATCCCTGACAAATGGCTGTCCAGCCTCGTCTTGAAGGCCTCCAGTGTGGGAGAGCCCACCACCTCCCCAGGTAATTGGTTCCATTGCCGTATTGCTCTGACACTCAGGAAGTTTTTCCTGATGTTCAGTCGGAATCTGGCTTCCTGTAACTTGAGCCCATTATTCCGTGTCCTGCACTCTGGGATGATCGAGAAGAGATCCTGGCCTTCTTCTCTGTGACAACCTTTCAAGGTTGTCACATCATGTACATCATGTACATCATGAGTACATCATGTACATCATGAGTACATCATGAGAAACTCCAGGTTGGATGAATCACAGCTCGGAATTAAGATTGCTGGGAGAATTATCAACAACCTCCGATATGCAGACGATACCACCCTAATGGCAGAAAGCGAAGAGGATCTCAAGAGCCTCTTGTTGAGGGTGAAAGAGGAGAGTGCAAAAGCTGGTTTGAAACTCAACATTAAAAAAACTAAGATCATGGCATCTGGCCCCATCACTTCCTGGCATATAGAAGGGGAAGAAATGGAAGCAGTGACAGATTTTACTTTCTTGGGCTCCAAGATCACCGCAGACGGTGATTGTAGCCATGAAATTAAAAGATGCTTGCTCCTGGGGAGGAAAGCTATGGCCAACCTAGACAGCATAGTAAGAAGCAGAGACATCACCTTGCCGACAAAGGTCCGTCTAATCAAAGCTATGGTTTTCCCAGTAGTAATGTATGGCTGTGAGAGCTGGACTATAAGGAAGGCTGAGCGCCGAAGAATTGATGCTTTCGAACTGTGGTGCTGGAGAAGACTCTTACGAGTCCCCTGGACTGCAAGGAGGTCAAATCAGTCCATCCTAAAGGAAATCAACCCTGAGTGCTCATTGGAAGGACAGATAATGAAGCTGAAGCTCCAATATTTTGGCCACCTAATGCGAAGAGAAAACTCCCTGGAAAAGACCCTGATGCTGGGAAAGACTGAAGGCAAAAGGAGAAGGGGACGGCAGAGGATGAGATGGCTAGATAGCATCACGGATGCAATGAATATGAACTTGAGCATGCTCCGGGAGAGAGCGCAGGACAGGAAGGCCTGGCGTGCTATGGTCCATGGGGTCACGAAGAGTCGGACATGACTGAACGACTGAACAACAACAACAACAACTTTTATTTTTATTTCATTCCTTTTTTTAGGTTTTGTAATGTTTTCAGTTTGTTTGTTTTGTAAAAATTTACAATAAAAGATTAATTAAAAATATAAAATTATATAAAAGTGAAAGGTGTAGAAGATGATGTTAAAAGAGCAAATTGTCTTCTACAGTGTTTCAATTATTGGGAGGGGGAGATGGTCTGTCCTCTTTACCTGGCTGTATGTATGTATTGTTTATTTATGTTATTTCTGTCCCACCTTTCTGAGACCAATCAAGATATTTTCAAAAATACTCAAAACATAAAAGACATCTTCACATAAAAATATAGTATAGCATTAAAAACAACATTAAAAACCATAACAATTAAACAGGCCAAGTTAAAAAGATGTGTCTTGCCCCCCTTCCTGAACATGGGAGCCAGTTGCAATTCCAAAAGGAGTGTGTTCCAGAGTTTAAAGTAATTTTATCCCACTCCGCAGCCAAAAAGGTGCTTGGAGTGGCTTACGTGCAATCAATAAAACAAGACAGTGCTTGCCTGCCTTACAATCTAGAAAGAGACAACATAAGAGGAAGATGGATTGAGGTGGGAAGAGGAAAAAATTAAGTAGTCTTTCAATGGGTGGAATGGCCCCGCTTCCCTTCTCATCTCTCTTTGTACAGTCTGCTGGAAAATACGGTGGGCTCTGGGGTAAAAGAACAGGTGCACCATGCACACCACCTCAGTCTTAAGCCCGAAGTAGAGAATGACTCCTGACCTGGAAGTCCAACTGTTATCAGGTCCTCCTGCAACAAATTAGGAACTGTGAAGAACCAGAGCTCTGTGATCACTCCACAATGGCCTCCTTAGCTTCTGTTTAGAAGACTATGATGGGACCATGATTTAGCAAGATTTGGTGGGAGTCAGGGGTTGGGGTTTGCTTGAGGAATTCACAGAGGGCCTACCTACCTTTCTCCCCTAATTCGAGCAACACTTCTGCTTATGGCTTCAGTAAAAAGCAAACAAACATGTATGTTAGGATGAATTCAGTCTTTCACTTTTGATGTTCCTTAAATACAGGACTCTGGGCTTTTCTACACAAGGCATTTATCATGCAGTTGTCATTCCTTTCTCATGTTTGTTTACAGGTTCTTTAGGTGACATCACGACCCTCCAATTTCGCTTCTATATCTAAAGAGCATTTTCAGCAAGTTTTTGTTGAGTGGGGAAAATTTGATATTTAATTTAGAAGTGAAAGAAACCGATTTTTTCACTTGTGTATTTGTGCTATTCTGCTATACCACAGTGCCACCTAGTGGTTATGTAGCAAAAAAGCAGGAAAGGAAATGCTCTTCATGTAGTCCTTGGATCTCAATTCTGCAATGAAACTGAAAGTATATAAGCAGATTAACAGCTGATTAACAGCCTTGTGCTGAAAAGCTCTCTATGTTCTCACTGAGATGCTTCCAGGTTTGGGCAGGGGAGGGGGGAGTTGCCTTCTGGTCCTCACTCCACCTTTACCAAACCCCTTGCTGCTCTGGTGCCCTCACTGGCCCTATAACCTCAAAGGTAGGTTTGGATTGGTTGAGCTCCCTGCCACTCTTGTCAATTTGGGTAAGTTCAGTAAATTAAAGTGACAGCAGGCAGCTGCTGCCTTGGCTACCAGTGCAGTGCAGCACAAGTTTGCTGTAGCTTGCCATCATCCCTACCTGTCTGGTGGTGATTTGGTAGCCCTCTGGACTGCAGAGTCCCAGACCTGTGTCCTATGAGCTGCCCCTAGGGGCACCACTGTATTCTCAACACTGCCTGTTCACTCTGGGCCAATGGTTGGTTAGTTGGTTGGTTGATTGATTGATTGATTCCCCACCTTGCAATCAAAATATTCTGAAGGTGAATCCCCCCTAAAACTCATACACATACACATACACCCCAGCAACCCTCAGCCTTCTGGCTGATGGGTGGGGCTAAAGGGTTCTTCCCCTCCCTCTGCAGCTGACAGGGCAAGTAACTGGTAATTGGAGCTGAGAGGCAGGGCTGCCTTTCTGGCAGGCAGGGTTGGGGTGGGGATAAGACTCCCGGCAGCTGCTCCTTCTCTGGCCGATGGATGGATGGCGTAATGGAAGATGGAACTTTGGTGGGTAAATGCTGTCCAGGCATTAGCTGCTGGTGGACAGCCTCGAGACCCCTGCTCTCACTTCGTACAGTTCTTTATCTTTAACCCGGACTGGACAGACCTTCAAATAGAGGACCTCTTCAAATAGAGAACTGTCCTCTGCAGCGGAGGGCACATGGGCATCGCTGGTCCATGAGCAGGACCTATATTTTCCAGGGCTATATTAGTCTGGCTTTAAATGTATTCTGGAATTATGCAAATCCTGTTGTTTCCTGTAGGGGGGAAAATGAACTGATGTTGCAGGAAGGTATATTTTGTACCTGCGCTGGCCGAAACTCATCACATCAAGAAAATGGGTCACAAACTCTTTTAATCCTAGAGCCATGGGAGGATACGGACGTGGGGCAGCCTCATTATGCTGAGCAACTGACACCACCCCTAATGTGAAGCCTGAAGAGTCTTCCTCCTAACACCAATTCATTGGCGTCTTTTTTCTTCTACTATAGCAGTATCTCCTCTCACGTCTGCTTTGTCTGCTGTTTCTCAGTCTGGTTTTCTCTCTTTTTCTCTCCTCACAAGCATCTGCACCATTCTTTGCTTCCTCCCAATGCTTTTTACTACAACAGCTCAGGAATAGGGTTTGACTGATTGGCATAGTGCACCGTTCATGAATGGGGAGCCGGACTAGTGCCCAGCTCCCTTTCCCTTTATGCTATAGCCTTTAGCTCAACCTCCCCTGACCCCAGTGCCCTCCAAACAGGTAAGATGGCAACTCCCATCATCTCCAGCTGGGGATGATGGGGGTTGTAGTCCAACCTGTGTAGAGGGTGCCAGGCTGGGGAAAGCTGCCTTACCTATTAAAAGGCTATGAGGCAGCAAAATATGGTTAAAATTATGGGAAGTCAGGGTGGGATGTGTGGATTTCATGAAGCTTCCAGTTAATTATGAACCCCCAAATCTGATATGCCCTCCAATCGTATACCAAAGTTTTGTGCTGTTTTGTGCTACAGAGCCTGAATTTTGTGCCCCCACCCACAAGTGTGCAGTGATAAAACAAATGCGGGTTTGTAGTTAACAATGAAAAAATGCTCCGGACTCCACATTCTCCCTTCCTTAACCCTGTGCTGTTTGGTCATATTTTCATTTCTAACAACCCCCACCCTACCCATGTGATTTTCCCACATGTGAGAAGCCCAGCTCCTCTTGGCTAAGAATTCTAATGCAACAGACAGCAATGTGAATTGGATGAAGATATGGACTACAGGGTTGAATTCAAGGATATGTTGGTGCTATGCTGCCGAACCATCTTCCAAGGCCTGGCATGCGTTTCTGCTTTTGCCACGTTGGTAAATAGGTTAGATGAAGCGCTTTTGTTGGATACGTGGGGAATGAAGGTTTGTGCACTGCAGCTACAGAAGTACATTTGCCTTGACCCAAATAATAAATTGCTTCCAAACAGGTCAGACCTAATCAAAGGAAGGCTGCCGTGACATGTTAACATGCTCATTTAGTAGAGAGGAGCTGTCAGCTGTTTAATGGTTTTATGCTTGTAACAGAGATTGGGAAATAGAATTGGTTACACTCTTTATTTTATCCATTTTCATTAGTCAGATAGTGACCCCCCCCCAGTTCTACATTTCCCCCACCCAGTGTTTTTAAATGAGCCAGCATGTGACACACCTCCCTGGTGTGTTTTCCCAGCAATCATCCTGTGTAATAACAGCAAAGGAAGTCTAGAAATATGTTTCAAATAAAACACCAGCAGTGAACATGCAAGTCGGTTCTAGAACAAGGTTTTCGTGGGGCTTGCCTGCACTTCCTTCTGTGGTTGATGTCTCAACAAAGCAAAAACTGGGCCAAGTATTACATGCCTTGTGCAGGGGGAGGGGGAATCGTGTTGCAAAGGAGAACCCCTTGCTGACATCATTCTGCTTTGGGGGCAGTAGGGGATCTCCCTTGCTGCAGTATGGACTCCATGCTACATTAATACCCTCTGGAGTTCTTGGAGCAGTTGTGATGTGCACCTACCTCATGAAAATGGCACCATAAAGTGACACAATATCACGAGGGGAAAATCCATACTAACCAGTTCCTGAAACAAGACTTCTTAGGTTCAGGTTTGGTGCCACTGGACTATAATAAAATGCAAAGCTTGTGGAACAATGAGTTCACTGATTGTGTTTGCATATAATGCTAAACCATAGTTCTGCTTTATGTGCACAAGCTTCATACGGTGCCTCCCCCCCTTCTCTGATGGGCCATTAGGGGGACACTGGAAGCATTTGGCTCTGTTTTCAACTATCTGCTGTTGGTTGTTACATCCAAACCCAGACAAACTGAGGTGAGTCTTAACTATGGTTCATTGAAACAAGCCAATTTCAAACCATGGTTTATGATGCTGGCTTGTTTCAATAAACCATAGTTAACACTAACCACAGTTCCCAGTTCAGATGTAACAACAAGCCACAATTAGTTGAAAATGGAAGTGGATGCTTCCCATCTCCTCTTTCTGGCCACACTGGAGGAGGAGAGGGGGAAGTGCATTAGCCCAAGGCTCCAGAATGTAAGATAGCTGTGTGCAAATAGCCTCTTGGATTCTCCACCCTATTTATGGGCAAAGAAATTAGGGAGACTATTTCACCAAATTTATCTAGGGGGAAGAGACATTCTCCAGCAATTTCTCAGAGGTGGGGCTCATTGTTAGCAGTGGTTGTAGCACACAGCTTCTTTCTTTTTTCCTAAGGGTGTTTGTTTGTTTGTTTGTTTGTTTGCACTGCTGCTGCAAATGGCAACAGCAGCAACTGTGCTGGCAGCCTGACCGCCATTTTGATCTTCCATAGTACCTCAAACTAGCACCATTCCAGGGCATTGTGGGGTGGGTGAGGTGGAAGCCCCCCCCCAAAAAAAAATGGTGGGGGAAATTCTGCCATGTTGCCTTCTGTTTCTATTGGGGAAGGAGAAGACAACATCTCAGGACATTTCTCAGAGAAATGTCTTTTGAGACATTTTGGTTCAATTCCAGTTGTCATTCTTCAGGGTTAAGCTCCTTCCCCAGGGTCTCCCAAGGCCAACATTTCTGAAGGGTGACTGTGGACACATCTTGTTCATAATATTTTCAGTGCTGCTTTTTCCTGAGGGTCCCAATTCAGCCCTCTTGGGTTTCCTGGAAGGCCATGTCCCTTTCCCCCACCCACTTATCATTTGATAGTTTCCTGGCTTTGTGAATTTTTTTTCCACATTCTAAAAGGTTGCAATGCCTCTCCTAAGGCGGTAAGGCCCAATTCCTGGTTGTAAGAGCTTCAAGCTAAAATATGCTGGTATTTGGTAGGGGGGGTTGGCCCTGCCCCTTTTGCCTTAGGCCCCACCCACCACTGGAATGTGGCCCCCAAGAGCTTCTCCAAAACTGAATTCAGCCCTTGGACTGAAAGGCATTTGACACCCTTGCTGCAGCAGGTAGAGGGTCGGGGGGGGGGCGTGTTGTGTCCAGCTCCAAGGAAGAGGTTGAAATGATGCTTCAGTACAAACGTCCCCAACCTGTTTTGGACTACGGTTCCCAGCATTCCAGGCTGTTGGCCATGCTGACTGGTGCTGATTGTGGAGTTGAAGTCCAAAACATCTGGAGGCCACCAGTTTGGGGAAAGCCTGGTTTAGTGCTACATGCAAACCAGGCTGCTTTAAATGAAGAAAACCAAGAAGAAGATCTCACAACAATCACAGCAAATGTTGCAGGCCTAACATAAACCTGCACAGTGGATCTTTTCTTGAAATTGCGTCCATTGATCCTTACCAAATAGATGGGTTCAAAGTCTTTGCAATGGGCAGCTGTCATCATTTGACCATAAATGCAAAAGTAAGCATAAAACTTTGAAGCCAACTGGAGTTCTGATGGTGGGTAAAAATCTGCCATTAAGAAGAAACTGTGTTAGGATTTTCAAAACCCATCTTTGGAAGGAACATTACCAATATATAGTCTAGTCTCTGTGAACATGCCCCCACCAGTTTCCGGTTCAACACTGTAGCATACTGCTGGCAGTATGGGAAGCGATCCTGGAAAAAGTAGATTCTTTTCCCTGCTGGATGCTTCTTTCCTCAAGTGTGCAAACAGCACAGGCCAAGGTGATCTCATAATGATATTTGTTAACCATGCAAACTGCCAGGGAACAGCATGGGCTTATTATGCACACTAACCCTATCTGTCTACAGGGGCAGATGCTCAAAAACAGCCCATCCTATTTCCTCTGTTACAGCCATGAGGCTGTTAACTGACTTGAATTGTCACAGGGCATTTTTTTGCTCCAGGCTATTAAATCATTACATTTAGGGTGCAATCCTATCTAGATAGGTGGCTGCCTCCAAACTTGGAACGCCCCCAGCCACGCCCATTTCTGGCCGCTCTGTGCTCCTCTTGCGAGCGCAGAGGATGCGGCTATCTCTGAGGCAGCACAGAGGATGGGGCTGCCTGTGAGGCAGCGTGGAAGTGGGGGGAGGTCGGTTCTCTGGGAACCGACCTCAGAGCGCGAGCTCCGAGGTCAGTTCCTGGATAACAGCATATCCTATGGGCATCTAGCCGCTGTCTAGCGGCCATAGGATTGCTCTTTCCAAGTATTTCTGCAAGATAATTTCTTTATGCAACAAATGTATGTTTCTTATTACTCCACATTGGTTCCACACTGTCCACAGGTTGTGTTTCTCTCATGTGGATATTAATTAATTAATTAATTAATTAATTAAATCAATTTGTAGACCACATGACTATATCTAAAAAAGACATCTCAAAGTGGTTTACAACATAATTCCCCAAGCACTCAGTAGTTTGTGCCTAGGAAATTATACTTTCTTTGTCTAGGTATTGTACTTGCTATGTGAAATACGGCTGAAATACGGCTTCATGTACTTATTGACTATTGACTATGTTTTTAATTTAATTTTAATGTTCTCCATCTTCCATAACTGCTGAAGTGTCAAAGAAAGGCAAAGCTACATCCCAAGCTCCTTCTTTGCCAGTTAGTGACTCTTTTTTAAAACAACTTTTTAGAGGTTGTATGCTCTCCACTGACATGTGCTAGAGTACACATAAAGCTAGTTTTTAAAAGAAAGAAGTATGTGTGTTTGTGTGTGTGTGTGTGTGAAGAAGCAACACTATCCCTCTGTCAAATCCATTCCCTTCATCTGTTCCATGTAGCTGGAACATTGCACTCATCTTACCTGGTTGGAAGCTTCAGGTAAAAGATAAAATAGGGTGGGGGTTCATTTTCTCTGACTGCACAAAAAGGCCTCAAGAAAAAGGCTATGACTATTTTTCACCTTTTCTATATAGATAGATGAGAGAGAGAGAGAGAGAGAGAGAAAGTTCTGATGACCTAAGGTAATGGTTTAGTTGGGAGTGACTGCCAAATTGCTCAGTATCAATGAATTTGTGGTGCCCTTAAAAACCCACATCAATGCAGAACTGGTCACTCACTCTAGGGTAACTGGCTCATGTCAACCTGATCTCAGAGGAAAGGCAATAGTCAGACCTGGTGCCCAGTCTCTAAGGAACAAAGCAGACTCACACCCTCCAAATGAGGCAACCATAAGCAGGGTTCAGCAGTAGCTGTGGAAGTTCAAAACTGACACATTTATAATCGTCAGGATTTTGACAGGAAAGATGGTCAGTGACAAAATATGTGGCATTCCTATAATGTTCTGGAACTTTTTTTTTTTTAAAGGAACTTATTCAGACTAAAGTGCATTCATACAAGCTGCGCAGAACCTATGTGTAATGGGGTGCAGGAGGTATTTTGTTTTGTTTTTAAAGTCCCTTCTCAGTGGCCACTCCTGGGCTCTGGAACTCCCTACCAAGGGAGGCTAGCTTGGCCAGCTCCCTGTTCTCCTTCCGACAGTAGGCAAAGACATTTTATACGGCCCTTTGCCATATAAGATGGTCTGTTGCTGAAGGGTGTTTCTTTAATTGGTTGGTGCCGCTTATTTCTTCTTGTTGTTGTCATGTTTTTAATTGTTTTTAAATTATTTGTTTTTATGCTACATTTTAATTAAGATTTTGTTTTTAACCTGAATTTTATTGTTAGCTGTCTTGAGCGCCATTTTTTGGCAGAAAGGTGGGATAAAATAAACTAAAATAGGGGGTAGACAGAAAAACAGAGCATGTGATGGGGAATATACAAATACAGATGGTCAGGCTCCACAGAGAAGCCCAGGAACTGAGGCTGGGAGAGGAATACCAGCCCTGTTGCCAAGCAACAGTCATGTTTCCTGATCTTGTGGGAGATGGCACAAGGGGCTGGGGATGGAACAGGAAGTGGGTGTTGTTGGCTGGGAAGGAAGTAGGAAGTAGGTTTGGATGGGAGGCAGCATTTAAGGGCTAGAGCAGAGTTGGACAACTTGTTGCCATCGAGATATTTTGGCCTACATCTCCCATCATCCCTCACCATTGGCTATACTGGCTAGGGCTGATCGGGACTTGTAGGCCAAAGCATCTGGAGGGCCACAGAGTCTACGTATCCAGGGCCTGTCATGTCAAGTGTCCCTAACATTAAATATGATACAGTAGTAGTTGTTTTAAATAGGCCAATGTAGGCATCCTGGCAAGACAGAGGCCCTGTGGCTGAGTGGTTCCGAGTCCAGGAGATAGGATTATTGTCTGTTCTGGATGGGGTTGCAGTCCCTCTGAAAGCTCAAGTTGTAGTCTGGGGTATTCCTGGTTCCATCTTTGGTGCTGGAGACCTCTCTTGGACATGGACAGCTTGGCCACAGTGGTACAGGTGTTAGTAAACTCAGCATTGGATTACGGCAACGTGTTCTATGTGGGGCTGCCCTTAAGGCTGCTTCAGAAGCTACAGCTAGTGCAGAATGCAGTAGCTCAACTGTTGTAGGGAGCTGCCGCTTTTCAGCATGTAGCACCCAGTGGAGGCTGGTGGCTCTGATGTCAGTGGGGCAGTAAATCCGCTCTGGGTTTCAGTCAGAACTCTAAAGGAACTATCCAAGGTGCTTTGCACCTTTAGAGTTTGAATGGTTCTGACTGAAACCCGGAGTGGATTCACCTCCCCGATGACATCAGATCCACCAGCCTCCATTGCTAACACCTCTCCTGAGGGACCTGCACTGGCCAGGTTTAAGGTTTTGTTGCTGGAGTATAAAGCCCCAAACAACTTGGGATCAGAATATCTGAGAGAGTGTCTTCTCCCTTACCATTCACGTCACTGAGGTCATCCGATGAGACACTCCTGGTGGTTCTGCATGGACCTGCAGTCTGTTTGGAGTCCACTTGGAATAGATCCTTCAGTGTATTGGCTTCCTATCTGTGGAACTGTTAATGTCAGGCAGCCACCAACGTTGTTTCATTCTCTGTGCCTGCTGAACAGACTTTAATGTAAAATGTCTTTCTGATTGACCGTTCATGTTTCTAATGGCATAATTTTATTTTAAAGATTTTAATTTTGTGTTTTGATTCCCCTTTCCCCCTTCCTTTTTATTGTTCACTACTCAGGAATTTTATTGGGTTTAGAGAGGTGTAAAGATCTTGTAGAGAAATAAATAAATAAATAAATAAATAAATAAAGTGCTCTAGTCCCATGAAAGGGTAAACAATAGAAATTCAAATAAATTAAATTCACATAGTAAAATCATGAAAAGAGGGGAAATGGATAACAAATAGGGAATGAAGACTGAAGGAACTCTATCCTCACAGAAAACTGGTGCTTGGCGATTGCAGTTATCCTTCTATGTTATTTAATGCCTCTATGTTATTTGCATACTTGGGCACAGGTATGGGCTTTACAGCCTTTGTTGGCTAATTTCCATACTTTGAATTCAATCCTTTTGATTAACTTGGTGAATCTGTACACTCATTTCAGCAATGCAGGAACGATGAATGGAGAAAAACTATCTTTTTACTAAGAGGTAATTCATCTGCATAAAATGATCTTGAAACTATAGTAGAGAAGTGGATTTTAATCTACACCAGTGAGTGTGAGAATGAAGGGACAGTCCTGAATTTATTGACCCCCAATAAGAGTGGTCTCGTGAACTCTTCCTCAGAAACGCTCTGTAGATTTTGGGTACAACCCTGTACACATCATATAAATGAATGGGAGTTCCCCCCTCCCCCCTCCCCCCACCTCCAATTCATAACCTCCTTAAAACCTTGCTGGTATAAACACTTTTTAGACCTTTTCAGGCCAGCTTCCACTTCCTCCCTTGTGGAAGTACAGAGATTCAGTTAATTTACCCTTTTACCATAAAACTATCTGCATCCTGACAAGACTATATCAAACCAATACAGCTGGCACATCTCCTAGTCCCAGTCAGTCAAAGATCGCATTTTGAGAATTAACCCTAGACATGTGGGCATCTTGGTGACTTTCATGTCCATGTGTTCCAGACCGACCAAAATATTATTCCATATGTCTTTGAGAACCTCAAAGCAGCTTACATGGCGTACCCAAGCAAGTCTCCCATCCATCCATCCATCCATCCATCCATCCATCCATCGCCTTTGATGACATATAATTCTGCTTCTACTCTGCATCCGGAGTGACTGAATAATCCCCTTGGGGCTGGACCAGAGGCAGAATTACACAATGGAGGCTGGTTAGGAGGCAAGACCTAAACAGTATACCATACAGAGACATAATAGGCATCTCCTCTGTGGATGGGTCTTCTGGGCACATGTTGAATTCATTTATTTCTCACCACACTGTGGGAATTACTTGGTTAGATGCACTTGAATCCATGCCTCAGAGCACCTTCCTTGGTCCCTCATCTCAAATCCTGTGCAAAACCAGACACACCCTCAGTGGCTTGTTAACTGTGGACACTGAGCAGCTCAGGCAATTGCTGAAACCATAAAGGCACTTCCAGTGTCAGGGTGGAAACTGAGCCGATAGAACCCCAGAGCAGTTCTGATTCTGAGGAGGTTCAGCAATCCGTGGGAGAGGAGCTCGCTCATCTCTCACAGGCACAGCAGCTGGTAGAGATTCCTCCTGCCAGAATTCCTGGGATAGATAGTGACCCTGGCAGCGAGACAGTGCTGGAGAGGGGGCTTGCTGGACGCTCAATGCCGACGCAGGGAGCGACGACAGATGGAGGGCGTGGAAAGGAGGCATAGCGCTCGTTTGGCGCGCAAGCAACGGTCATGTCCTGAGGACCCAAGGGAAAGAGGGAGGATCTTTCCCTAGCCCATAAGTTCAGGGTCTTCCTGTGATTCTCCTTCAAATGGGGACCAACTGCCTAACCTGGAGCATAGGCTACTCTGCTATCTTTCCCCAGTGCTGTTCCTTGCTTAGTCGCTGGTGATTAGCATCTGAAAGAGCCATTAAGTTGTAAAAGGATTAAAGCCTTGAAAAGAATCCTTTTGTCTGTGCCTTGAGTTGGCTATTCGAGTAGACTGTAAGAGGCAGCTAGGGTGCCCCTGACATCCAGACAGGAATATATGACCGGCTGCAGAAGGCAAAGCAGCAGAAAGCTACTCACCACACTCTGTTCATCCTAGGCACACCAGAAAGCTGCCGTCTGCCATTTGTTGTTTTCCTATGCCTTTTGCTCTCTGCCACATGTATCTCTCATCATCTGTACCTCCTCCATTTTATCAAGTCGCTGAGTAACTGTATTGCAAATGCATTGGTAGTGCACAGCAGGTTTTATACAGATAGCAATGATGGGCTTCTTCTTTTAAAAACAATATTCTGTGCAAAAGGGACCTAGGAGATATAAATATTTCAGCCCCTTTAGCAGAAACTGCTAGGAGGAAAACCTTCATATATATATATATATATATATATATATATATATATGTCTAAACATAGTATTGTATGGTATCAGCCTGTTTCATTGCTGCATCACCTTTCTGTGCCAAAACACTGATAACAATTAGAAAGGATATTACTGTTGGGTTTAGTGATTTTGTTTTAACTGCAAATCTTGCTCTATTTCCTGTGGGGTAGGGTGTGTGGGTGGAGTGTAGCCCCAAATTCTGAATGTTTCCCAGTGAAACCAAGTCTTGTTACCATTTTCAGTAAAACCACTGTTCTTAGCCATTCTCTCTACCTCTTTCTCTCTCCCAGCTTAAGATCAGGGATCCAGTTATTCTTCCACACATAACCTTGTATTGTCATAGTAACTACAGTACTGAAATCATAAGGAAACAGTGCTCCTAAACTGCATCTTTCACAGAGCTTTTGACTGCTAAAATAGCCCCACTTCTGATTTTTTTTAAAGTCTGACTTGACTCTTCAGAAGCAAGCAGCTCCAAAACGACAACAGGAACAGCAGCAACCTTTTGGATAGTTTAAGGAAAATGGTTCAGAATGGAAAATAAGAACAACTGGGCAAAAAGAGTCAACATCCTTTAAAAAAATTAAACAATAATAAACAAGAAACCAACAGAAGGTGCATGCCATCACACACGCAAACATTGAACTATTCACAACTCTATTGGAAATGCAACAACAAAATATCTCCACATATAGGAAGATCATTTCTTAATTCATCTGAAAACATGGTTGTAGGTTTGATAATAGCAAACTGTGTTCACAGAAGAAGACAAACAGGGAGACAGCCTAGCGGGGAAAGGGAGAGTTCTGTTGATTCCTATGGGGTGGCTCCATAGGCTACTCTGCATATGCAGGATTGCACCATTGGAGTGTCATGGTGTTTCAAATACTACTTCTCAGTATTCCTTTCAACAACTCTGTAAGGTAGGTCAGCATGAGTATCCCAATAGTAATTGCTGATGAGGAACTGAGGCTGAGAGACTCTTATCTAAGCTCACCCAGATAATTCATGGCTGAGGGGAGACTTGAACTTGGGACTTTGTTCACAGCTGATAAACTACATAATCTACAGTTTGGTGAATAATCTTTATGGGCAGCATAAGAGCAATTCACCCTGACCAGGGTCTAATGGGCCCTGACTGACTGGGATCCATTGCAGGCTCGATGCGTGCTGGACATGTCACCACAAACCTCTGTGCATATGACAGAATGTGCCTACTCATTATTCAGCTGGTTTTTATTATCACTCAGCTGTCCTTCTGATGGTTTCTGTGTTTATTTTAATATTAATCATTATTGTCTTTGTTATTGCGCTATGATCATGCAAGCTGCCCTGGCAGTTTTTAAACTGAAGGCCAGCATAAAAGTATTTTCAACTAACTAAATGGATGAATGGATGGATGGATGAATTATATGAAACTGTGGTAGAGTCCTATTACAACCTAGTATACACTGGAGAGCCAGTGTGGTGTAGTGGTGAGAGTGTTAGACTGGGGAGCTGGGTGATCTGGATTCTAGTCCCCACTCAGCCATGGAAGCTCACTGGGTGACTTTGGGCCAGTCACAGACTCTTGGTCCGACCTACCTCACAGGGTTGTTGTGAGGATAAAATGGAGAGGAGGATAATGTAAGCTGCCTTGGATTCCTTGCAAGGGGAAAAAAAGGTGGGATATAAATGCAAAAATAAAAAATACATAAAATAAACCTGTCCACTATGGAAAACATATGTAATCAGGGCAAAAAAAAAACCCTAGCCAGATGACCATGATTGGAGTAATGTAGTGAATTGGTCTCATTTTGCACCTCTAAGTGGTAAAGGAATAGAACTGCTCCCTTAGAGTTCAGGACAGGGCAGACTGGGGTGTATTCCTGGAACTAGTACTTCTTAGTGTCAGGGCCCTGCTCAGGAATGTATAAAGTGAAAATAAAGGAAATTGCTTCTGAGTATCTGTACAGCACCTTCCCCAGTGTGGTGCCCTCCAGATGTGTTGGGTTGCAACTCACATCATTCCCAACCAGCATTGGCTGGAAATGATGGGAGTTGCTATCAAAAACATCTGGACAGCACCAGGTTGGAGGAGGCGGATGCACAGAGTTACTAGAACCTTTAAGTCCACCAACTCGATCCAGGTGCAAAATAATGGATTGGGGGTGTAGAGGCTGGAGACCGATACAAAATGGTGGCTCAGGGAGTGAAGCCAGGTGCCTATTGCACCTCAGAAACAAGAGACTGGGATGACCTGCGTGTACAAATATAAATCTACATTTGAGTTACTACAGATCAGGGATCTAAACAATCTAATTTAGAGAGAAAGGAGGACAGCCTTTTTGTTATTGCTACCATTAAATGATGGGGTGTCAGAAAGCCTTGACAATCTATTGTAAATCATCCAGTGATCTGGCAACAAATCCTGATCTACCTTTTGCCCAGATCTGCTCTTTAATGCCCAGAATCATCTACAATATGTTGAGGTTCTATGGCAGACATACAGGGATTCCTTAACAGGTGAGTCAGTATTGAAAGGGTTCTTAAAAGGTAGAACATTTGAAAGCCATTGGCCTGGAGAATGTAGTGGCCACTGGGAATATATTTGTCAGCCTGTTTAAACCAGCTCCTGCAGCATAAAATAATTATTTTAAGAAGACATTTTAATATCAGAAATGCTGAAAACGTTTCCATTTTCTGGCCTTGCTGTTTACAAGGTGATGTCACAAACTGTCAGATGATACCACAGTATGCAGCAACATGTTGCTGAGAAGAGAATGTCAAGGTTGAATCGTTCTAAGAATGCTAAAACAGATTCCCAGTCCAAGGCACTGAATCAAAATGGCCTTGCAAGAACTCCAGATTTACTGTACTAACCGAACAACAAACACAATGGAGAGAAAGGACGCGAAACAGAAGAGATAAAGGAACCTGTAGGATGCAGATATATTCAGAAAGTCACCACACAGAGGATGAGGGTGGAGCAATCCCACTATAATGTATGTTATATATGTGGAATTCATACCTGGAGCAACAATTTTTTTTACCAGCTGCAAACACACACAGCAAATACTGGAATCTTTGTTTTGTTGCCAGCGGTTCTCAGGTGTTTGAGGAGTACTCCTGCCTACACATTGTACATAATATTTGACAACATTATATAGAGGATGTACCGCAGTCATTGTTCTCTTAGCTTAAAAATCTTACTAGCAATCCCTGACATGGTAATGGACTTTTATTCTGCTTTTCTGCATGTTGGACAGGACATATTCTAGCTCTCTCTCCTACACAGGTGTATAAACTGTGCTAGAAGAAAGCAAAATATTTGTAAAGCTACATAACAAGTGGCCACATGGGAAAGGTCTCCGTCACTGCGAATAGAACACTGTAATTGTATACATGCAGTTCCTATCTTTGCCTTCTTTTCCCATTCCCTTTTTGTTCTCTTGTGAGCGACAAGAGAATATTTAAATGAATCTCTCAAAAGCTGCATTTGTCTCACTGTTTTTCCAGGTGGGTGGAGCAAAACAGGTCCACATTAGCTGATTTGTAATGAAAACCATGGATAAACTGTTACAAGAATTTTTTAAAAGGAGGGTGTGTGTGGCTGTCCCCCCTCCCATTTTTTGGAAGAGTTTTTTTTGAATAATCAGGAAATTCCAGTGAGCCAGATTGTATAGAGCAGGCCAGAATTGCCATGACAACCATAGGCAGGAACCCAGAGAGTCAGGTAACAAAATTATAGTTGAATACAAGCAGCTTCACAAAATCTGGGTGGATTTTTTAAAAAAAACCTATGCAGTTGTTGAGAAGAAATACCTCTTTTGACTCAGTGCATTGCATGAAGAGGAAGCTTTGAAAGTGAAGCTTCCATTTGTGGTATTGAAATGGCTGTCAAAAATTATTGTAGCTAGTTTTAATCTTCATATATCAAATGTGAGTCTCCAATAAAAACTGCAGCTGCTTCATGCCCTTGGACATTACTATTTTGGCCTTACTAAAACTGATTCCAAATAATATACTTTATGCCATATATGCCTGTGTGTAGTCCCTCTCTCCTTTCTCTCTCCCTGTGTATGTATTTCCATGCAGTTTCAGTTATTCGAAACAATTGTGCTTCAGTTCTCCAGTCTCTTTTTTGTTTTATACACAAAACCCAATTCTTGGAGCAGTTCTTCAGTGATTAGTACAATGAAAATGAGAAACGTGAAGGGTAGTAGTCATGTAAACACGTACCTAATAAATTGATGTACACACTTCAGCAGTGTGGGCATCAAGTGCTTATTGAATGCTCATAGGTTGCATGTATCTTGCAGCAAAAGTTATCATTTACACACAAGATCACCAGTAATAAATGCTATATTCACATGTATTTTGTACTCAGAAAAAAAAAGTTCCCAAGAACACAATTGGATGTTTGAAGTAGCCCCTAAGTCTCAAAGTTTGAAAGACATTTGGGAGGGGAGCAGGTATGGAAATCTCTGCATACCTTCACTGCATAGAGAGCACCACCAAAAAGCTGGTCTTAATTGACCAGAAATTGTAAATGAGAAAAAGAGAGAGAATTGAATTGAATTAAATTAAATTAAATGGGACTGACTCACAACTAAATGGGTATAGAATTGCAGCTAAAGTTGACTTTGGTTCAAATATAGGTATATTACCATACTGTGTTTTTGGTTGAGTTGAGCAGAGGTGGGCAGACATTAGGCTTGTGGGAGGTCTACTTTTTTTCAATAGGACCCAGAGGTCCACCGACTGGAGTCAGGTGCAAAATAGTGCCTCAAGAAGGTGGATGTGGGATTGAGGAGCAAGGTGCCTCTGAGCACAAGCTCAGCCCAGGATTTTTTCTTTTCAGTTCCAGAACTGGAACTCGCACACAGATCTTTTGACATACACATCTATTCCTGTTTCCCTATAAGCTTTCTTGATTTGGGCAGCCAAATTTAGATTGAGGGGTGGGGCTGTTCTGGCTATTGTTAACCCATTGGGAGTCAGAAATCCTTGCTGAACTACTGAAAATCACCTGAGGATCTGCCAGTAGATCCCAATGTACCTTCTGCTTGCCCCTGGACTAGAGAATCCTGGTGTGACGTTACATAAGAAACATCCTCCCAAGGCACAAGCGGTTTAGGACTCTATAGTTTCATGACCACCTTGAATGTAATAGACTCAGAATAAGGCCTCTTTTAACAAGTATACATAGCGTGACTCTGAAGCTATCTATACTTACAAATGGCTGGTGCAGCAATCATAACTGTACTGTTGTTAAGTAATCTATTTGGCATCCTATTTGTGGCCTGCCTCCATAGTCTATTTAGGATGTGGACTGTAGCATATGGCATATATGGCACTAATAAGTACTTGTCAGCATTCATGTTTTTTTGTGCAGTGATGCAAGGGTGTGCCACAGAATTGCTGTTATGGATATGTCTTAATATTGCCTTTCCTCCACCCTGCTCCTGCCACACACCCCTTCTCCCACAACTGACTTGTGCAAAACCTTGCACGATTCAGTTGCACTAGCTGTGTTGCTGTGCTGGTGAAACACTGTAGCTTGCAACATGGCACTGGTGCAAGGGAAGGGGCATTGTATCTGAGCTGTCTGGATTTTGCTTTGTACAGCAGTTTGCAGAATTGGGCAGAGAGATGTACAAATCTGATCCTATGCACACTTCCTTATGTGAAAGGCCCATTGAATTCTGTGGGACTTACTCCTGAGTAAACATGCTTAGGATTTGGTGTCAGCATTTTTTCTATTTATCAAAGCTAAACACATGCAGTTCCTCCCTATGATTTGTCAACAAGGAGTTGGAAAAATCTGTCATACTCCCAAAACCTGCTGGTTTATCGCAATTGTTAATTTCACCTATCCAGCTTGTGCCACTATAACAGAACACCTGGGTCTTTAAGGTGCCATAGGATGCTCCTATTCATTTATTGTGGCTCCCCTATGCATTGCAATCAGCAGAGTGCTTTTCTTAAACGGCACACCGAAGAAAAGACAGACCGACAGACCTCTGCCATTAAAACACACACCCAACTTGCGGATTTGGGGACTTCTTCCCTTTTTCTCCCAGGTTACTGACCATACCTGGAATCCACATCCATATGATCGTAGTGGGTAGCTATCCGAGCCCCTCCCAACTAAATCTCGCATTTATTTGGCATTATGCAGAACAGAGCCTAGAGCTCATTCCCATAATATCCGAAAACCGCAATAGAAAACAGCACACACGGGGGTGGGGGTGGGGCGTGGGGGGTGAGTCTCTACAGATTTTTTGACGAACAGTAAAGACAAAGCATTTACGTTATAGGGGAGTGTAACCAAGCATTTGATTGACGGCAGATGCATCCTAGAAGTTGCGTATTCTGTGAAGGGGCCAGGGAGACAGGACGGGAGCGGTGGGTTACATACCCCAGGGCTGCAGCTGGTCCCCTCCGTAAAGATACCCACATGTTACTTGTTTTTAAAATCATCATGAACATTATCATCATCTTAATTTGCATGCCGCTTTCCCACAAAATGTGTCCAAATTCTAACCATGAGGTCTAGAAACTTAGTCCTCTATTCTTTTTCTTGCTCTTATTTTAATGGAGATCTTCTACAATGTGTGACGACGATCAAGGCGAGCACTGCGGTTTAAACCGATTTACAGCCAGACCTTAAGAGGCGCTGGGCACAGTCGATTTAAACGGCGCTTGCAAGCGACGTGCGCCTTCGGCGGGGGTGGGGTGAAGAGTTCCAGCCCCACTGAAGCACGAACTCGGGAGGGGCGCAAAGAACGGGGCTTCCCTTCTTCCTCCCCGTCACCCGAAGCCACTCCAAGCCCCTTCTGCCAGCGCCGGCTGGCTTGGCGAGCTCGCGCCGCGCTGGGCTTGTCGAAGAGAGCTGCACCTCGGAGAGCCCTTTCCAAGGCGCTTTCTTCTGGCAATTCAAGGGTTAACTTTATTATTATTATTATTGTTTTTAAGAACATTTTTATTTTGCCCTCTGAGGAAGAAAGGCGGGGAGCGGGGAGGGAAAAACCCTGCGGAGCGGAGAGGCTGCAGATCACAGGGCCATTCTGATAGCCTCCCGTCGCCATGGCAACGGCAACGGCATTTATCAGTTCCTTATGAGAGCAGGCACAGCGAATCTGCATCGCACATGGCGGCCTTCCAGCCTTCCGAATGAAAGAGCGCTTTGAACCGCTGCCAAGTGGGGAAGGCGCGGAGCTGTCAGGCCTGCTTGATGCCGGCGCTTGGGGCGCGGGGGGGGGGGGAGGAGGGGAGAGTTCCGCAGCTCCCAGAATCCTTCAGCGCCGCGGCGGGCAGCAGGCCAGGCCCTGAGCGGAAGCCGGCGGCGAAAACGCGGGGCAGGCCCTCCCGCCCGCCATTCGCTGCGGAGCGCTCGAAATGTTTCCGCAGGCCCCGTGTCGCAAACGCGGGCCGCGCAAGGGAGCCAGGCGCCGCCTTCTCCTTCACGCGCGGTGCGGGTGGAGGCTGGTTTTAGCAATAATGGGGGGGGGGGAGGAGAGACGGGCAAGTGTCCTATTACTTGCTGCCTATGTAGTGTAACGTGTGTGTGTGTGTGTGTGTGTGTAGGCAGTAGGCCGTAGCTCAGTGGTAGACCATATGTGTTGCACGCAGAAGGTCCCAGCTTCGATCCTCCGCCTCTCCGGGTAGAGCAGGAAAACCTCCCGCCTGAAGCCCTGGGGAGCTGCTGCCAGTTAGTGTCGCCAGTACTGGGCTAAATAAAATGGAGACTAGGAGGATAACGTAAGCCGCCTTGGGTTCCTTGCAAGAGGAAAAAAAGGCGGGGTATAAATGCAATAAGGGACCGCGGTGGCTTAGTGGTTACGATGCTGAACTGCAGACTGGAAGGTCGGCAGGTCAGCAGTTCGAGACGCGAGTGCTGCGTGACGGAGTGAGCTCCCGTCTTCAGTCCCAGCTTCTGTCAACCTAGCAGTTCGAAAGCAAGAAATTGCAAGTAGATAAATAGGCACCGCCTCGGCGGGAACGGCGGGAACGTCATGCTGGCCGCATGACCACAGAAGCATCTTCGGACAGCGCTGGCTCTTCGGCTTAGAAACGGGGATGGGCACTGCACCCTAGAGTTGGACACGACTGGTTGGGGACGCCTTTACCTTTAGCTTGTATAAATGCAATAAATAAATAAATTGATAGATAGATGATAGATAGATAGATAGATAGGCCATAAGGGTCTGACTCAGTATAAGGCAGCTTCCTGTGTTCCTGCAGTCAGTGTGGCGCACGCTAAATACGCCTGGAAGGGATATGTCGGTGGCCTCGGAAGGCACTCTGTACGTGCTTACAGGCACTCTTTGTTTTAAATGCTACAGGCCAGGCCAATTCCATCGTGGCCAGCGGGACCAGAAACGTACGTGTGTGTGTGTGCGCGCGCGTGTTCGGGGTGAGTGGGGGGAAGACGGGTATTTCTTCGCTTTTCTCGAGGGCGTCTTATGCCTGTGGTCTGCCACATTTTGGCAGACTTGAACAGCGCTGGTGCAGGCTTGGTGTGAGTGTGAGTTAGCCCGGAAGCATTCCTCCTTTCAAATGTCACCTCAGCCACGAACTCTCACTAGACTGCCCAAGGGACGGTACTATTCTTATAGCTTCAGGCGCCTCCCCCCCCCCCGCCCCCAGTCTTCAGCAAAATGGGAAATAATAGTCCTGATAGTTGAACAGGGTACTTGTAAGAATTAGAGAGTTACATTCCAATCCAAACAAGTCTATAAAATATTTAAATCGGAGGCATTAAGACGGGTGGGGTGGGGGGAGACAAACAGCAAAAATTGGACAGCAATTTGGACACAGGTGGGGGATGAGGAGACTAACAACAGCATAATCAACCACAAACTACGATCTAAACTAACACCATTAAAGGCTCAAGAAAACAACATAGATTTGGCTGGGCGCCTGCGGGGCACACGCATTTGCCGGAGGTCTATATGCCGAGTAAACGTAGATAGGATTGCGCTGTAAAGGATAAAAGAGTGGGCGTCAAGCGAAGGTCTCCTCCAGGAAACGCATTCTACAGCCGGGGTGGCTGCCACTACAGTGTCCCCGGCTAACCCCCCACTTAACGTCTGAAGGCAGGGGTACCCGGACGGGGGGCTTAAATCCTGGGGGCAACGGGCAGGTTCTTTCGGAAGAAAGCCTTATCATGCACTTGGAACGTTTAAAAAACGCTATATGAAAACTGAGTATTAGGCAAAGTCCCTGGTGGAAGGGGGACATCTCTATGATATATGTACTATATACATACGATTGTTTCATTGTGTCTCGCGGTTTAAAATTTTGTTGTATGACGCCTTGGGAGGGTTTCCTCTAAAAGGCGGCTTATATAGATCTTTTAAACAAAGAAATAAATAAGGCGATCGCACGTTTCTTGATTGAGGAGGAGGATGTAAGAAGAGGGCAAAACGCAGGGATGGAATTGGGTGAACAACTTTACGTTTCAGCAGTGTTTTGATGGCTCTCCAGTAGGAGCGAAATCCACAGCTAGCTGTGCTTCCAACGATGTCATACGCACGAACGCGTGCACTCTCTCTCTCTCTCTCTCTCGCGCACGCACACACACACACACACCCATGTACGCACACACAAAACTATATCAGCAGGCATGAGAACTAGAAACTTGCCCCTTAAAAATGAAGCCTGACATTTCCTGGATTTTATCAACCGGGTGTCATATAGAATGATCTATGTGCAAGGTCAGAGGGAGTGCGGGCGACAGAAGAGACTTCAATACAATACAAAGTCAAACGTTATGGCTACCTGTGGGTGTGAAATATAGAGTTCGCCTGCCAAAAATAGGCTCAACCTGTGACGACGCAGACTGCCCAACGTTCGCTTGTCACGCAGGACAAGGAAGACCAGCCACTGGAAAGAAAACAAACCGGCTCATCTTTTAGAAGAAAAAGCAGCGAGGAACTGCCAACGGATTAACAGAGTGATTGTAGGGCAGCGTGGCTGATTTTTTCCCCCTGACCTCGTTCTCTTGCATTTTGCTGACATTGTGAGAATCTCTGGAACACGCCGATGATGCCTGCCGCAGTGGGGGTGAGCGGGGGTGGCGGGTGGGAGGAGGAGGTCGGAATGAACTCTTGAGTGGGTTTCTTCTCAATGAAGAGTTTTTATGGGAACTTGATATTGTTTTGCATTGCTCAAAGCACAAGGGCTTCCACTGGCAATAGAAACAAATTGGCATAAATTCTCTGGCCTTTTTTTTTTTTAATGTTTTTAATCTTTCTCTGGGATCAAGGGAAGGGCTCCATTTCCCAGCTCTAGTCATCAGCGTTTAGCACAAACAGAATGAAAATCGACGCTCAGGCGTTTGGAAGGAGTTCAGGAAAGCGACGTCTGGCATTCATTCCAGAGTGGAGGTTTGGTTCAGTCCCAGCTCCATTAATGTCATCGGACTGTTTCCACTTCTCTCCAGCCCCTCGTTCAAGAGCTGGTTTCATTACCCTTTCCTAAATAACGTATTCCCAGTACAAAAGCATTCATATACTGATACATATATCTCCATCTCTCATCTCTCTCTCCCTTCCCCCAAACACACACGAATACGTCAAACATGATGCAAACGTATCCATGCAGCGGTCATTTCCCAATGTTCATATTTTAAAGTTGATTTTGCCTTTCTTAATAGAGCAATCTTACGCATGTATTATTGTTAAGTAAATCCCGCTGTCTTCGATGGTGTTTACTCCCTAGTTACTGTGTTCAAGACTGCAGCCTACGTTTACACATTCCTCAGCTCCTTTTCTTACAACCACACCAATGCGGAAATCCCAGGCAGAAACTCCACCCCCCCCCCCCCGGGTCTAAATGAATTTCGGCATGCTTCAAAGTCAAAACAGCAAGAGACAGCGAATAGGGTAGAAATTTAAATGGTGGCGTTGAACCAGCCAATTGATCAAGAAGTCTTGCCAGGTTTCAAATCTCTGCAGGCTTCTTCTTCAAGCATTGAGCCGAGATGACTTTTGAAAAAAGGAAAGAAGGATCACGCAAATTCATGGAGGAACTCTATCCACTGCCTTTAGCCCTGGTAGCTTAATCAGAGCACCACGTTCAGAGATAGTATACGTTGGAGTTTTAGATGGTGGGGAAGAGATGGGTTTTAGAGCAAGGCTAATGTTTTAGAGGCCCACAGCAAAAATAAATTTAGGGTGCAATCCTATGTATCTGTAGACAGAAAAAAAGGCCCACAACTCCCAGCATGCCTCAGCCAGTATGACTGGCTGGGGCATGCTGGGAGTTGTAGGTCTTTTTTTCAGTCTATGCGTGCATAGGATTGCATTTTGAGATTGCAATCTTATACAAAGTTACCCGAGGGAAAGCCCCATTGACCTCAATAGGACTTCTTCTGGGTAGTAGTCATATATAGGACTGCACTGTTTTTTTTTTAAAGTAAGAACAAAGCCACATCTTCCACTTTTTAATTTTAAAAGAATGTGTTTTAAAAGAACATGTCATTGTGATTTTAGATCTTTACATAACAGCTGGCTTTCACTCTGTTTTTGCTTTGGGTTTTTTTTGCATTGGTTTTATCTTGTTTTACACTTTTAAAAGTTTTTATATGATATTTTAATACCTTGTTGTATTTTATGGTTTTTAAGTTTTGTGAACTGCCCAGAGAGCTTCAGCTATTGTGCAGTATAGAAATGCAATAAATAAATAGATAAATACAATTATACTTGTAGGTTTCCTTCTTCAAAACTTGGACCAACCCGTGAGCTCAGTACAAAATGCCATTTCATCTATTTCATGGGCCCAGTCGGTACCTGGGAATTTTGCCACTGGGTGCAAGGAGGGTTTTCTTTTTTTTGTTTTAATACTGACTCAGATCCAGGCTTCATCCCCAAACAGCACAGAGTCTCATGGCACCTTAAAGACCATTACAGATTTATTATGGCAGGACTTTCCAGAAGTTGTTGGACTGCAAATCCCATCATCCATTGCTATTGGCTGTGCTGGTGAGGGCTGATGGGAGCTGCAGTCCAGCAACATCCAGAGGGCCACACATTCTCCATCCCTGTGTTATGGCATAAGCTTTTGTACTCATGAAGAACCTTTCACAAACAGCAGATTTTTGCGTTCTCCTGGAGGCCAAACACCTGAGTTCCAGGCTCCTCATCTTAGAACCCTTTGGGCTGGATGTTCTGACTTACTTCAGCCTTCCCCAACCTGGTGCCTTCCAGATGTGTTGGACTACAACTACTATTATCCCCAGCAAGCCTGTCCATTGGGCACTTCTGCTGTGGATGATGTGGGCTGTAGTCCAACACATCCAGAGGGCACCAGCTTGGGGATGGCTAATCTACTTCTTCCAAGGCACTCAGGAAAGCCTGCATGGAATCCCATCTCACCATCACAACAATAACCCTGTAAGGTAGGTTAGACCAAGGGGTACATATTTGACTTGCTGAAGGCCACCCAGTGAGCTCCAAGGAAGAGCAGGGATTGGAGCATGTGTTTAAGACTCCCAGTAACACCAATGGGAGGTACTGGCTCTGGTCCAACCAGGAGATGAATGTCTTGGTAATTACGAGGAAGCTTTCAAGGTCTACACTGGAGGTCCCCAAGGCACCTGCAGGGACCTCCAATAGTGCCCACAAAGCTCTCCCCTCCTTGACCCCTTAAAAAAATTGTTTTAAGAAAAACCTTGGAAAATGTTAGGGCTGTCTTCGTTCTCTCCCTTTCTTGCCTCTTAGCTTTCTCTCCCCTTGGCTCCTTTGCCTTGCTGTTTTCCACTCCTTCCCAGCCTCTAACCTCACCATTACTCTCAACCCCACTACCTCTTTAGCTCATTTTTTACTAGCCAGCCCCCCCCCCCAGCCATTCTGTGACTAACCACATCTGCAGGGAGAGCCATTTTGTGGTGGTGTCCACAGCAGTTTCTCAAATTCCCAAATGTGCCCAGAGGTCCAAAAAAGTTGGACACCCCTGGTTTACAGCCTTTAAACATCCTTTGAGCTGTGGCCGGATCGTATCCAGCACACCTTCAACAAAGCCTAGTAATATTCCACAGCACATTTTCTGACAAGTGCTAATCTAACAGAATTAAATCTAAGCCCTTCGGTTTAACTGTGGAGAGGGTGGGGAAGCACATCTTTTCCTTGATCAATTTCGTCGACCCGACACCCCCCCCCCCATCTGGATTTCAGGTCTCTCATCCCTGTTGCGCCTAGAAATCAGATAAAAATCAAAACCACCTTCGCTTTCCCACAGCTCCTCGCGTGCCCCCCCGCCGCCGCCGCCGCCTTGTGTCCAATGAGTATTTCTAATGAGGAATATACCACTTAGTCATAAGACGGGAGGGGTGGGGTAATCAAGTCTACCCTAAGAGCCTAAGGGAGCAATCCTATGCTTGTTTAGACAGCAAAAAAAGTCCAACAACTACCAGCATGCCCCAGCCAGCATAGGGGCATGCAGGAAATTGTAGGACTTTTTTCCTGTCTAAACATGGATAGGATTGCGCCCTAAATAACGCGTGTATCTGTTCTGTGTATAGCTGTATTTTGGTAAATTCGCCGAACATATTCAATTCCCCTCCTCCTGTGTTCCTTTCTCTTTAAAATTGCACCCTTTAGATGGTATCATTCCTATTGTTGTTCTTTAAAAAAATCAGGAAAGCTTTTTCAAAAAAAGACACAGATTTTTATTAATCATGAGGACAGGGTAAGGAAAAAAGGGAAGGGAAGGAACGGAACGGAACGGAACGGAAAGGAAAGGAAAGGAAAGGGAAGGGAAGGGAAGGGAAGGGAAGGGAAGGGGTTGAGAGCCCTCCCCCCGCCCCCTTGGCAACTCGTCGTTTTGACAAACCATCTGTGTACAGGCTGAAAGGGGGGGGGCAGCTGGTAACCAAGCTAATAATGCTTCGCGGATTCTGCAGCATCACGAGAGTTGCGAGTGTCCCTCGGTGGGAATAGCCTCGGGGAAGAAAAATTACCAATTGTGTTGATTTAGTCGTGTTGATTGTTTATGTTCCCAGGAGGAGAGAGAGCTGAACACAAGTCTATGAAACGCGGGGCGGGGGAGAGGAGCAAGCCGCGGAGGGTGGGGGACTGTGGGAGTGAGGGAAGCCCAGCCGCACGCCTCCCCCCGCCCCAAACCGGACGCCCTCCAACTGACATAATGGTTGGGGGTGATGGGAGTTGTAGGTCAGAACATCTGGGAAGGCGCTAGCAGAAGCTCACAATCGCCTTCTCTGTATAGGGCTATTTACAGGGCGTACCAGTGACAGAGGTGGCGGGCGGGCAAGCACCCCCCCTCCCACACACACACCGAATACCTTGTTGTCCTCGCCCCAGTTACGGGCTGGACCTCTATGGGTAGCAGGCCCGTAGCCAGCCTAAAAGTTCCGGGCTGGGTACCAAAGTATAGGGAGTCAGTCCATCTGGTTTGCAGGCCTTTTAAAGACAAAATTGTAAACTGTTTTTAATTGTTTGTTTAAAAAAAATGGGGGGGGAAGAAAATTTAGAGGGGGCATGGCCCCCCAGACGCCCCCCTCCCTTGGCTACAGGCCTGATGGTTAGTGGAAGAAAAGGCCCTTATCACATACAAATGGTGACTGGTTCATAAACTGGAAATGAAAATGAGGTTGCAACCCTCTCCAGATCAATTGGACTGATTTCAGAGCAAGTGTGTTAAGTAGTGTAACCCTATGCCTGTTTACTGTGCCGCTGTGTTCTAATTTTATGTATTTATTTTAAAGAGTCCTCTGCCCCCCTTTTAGGACCACATCTTTTCAAAGTGGCTTATGATAAAAGAAAGACTATCTCCATAAAACAATGGTATGATAAAATACTCAAGAAGAAAACCATAAAGCAATTAGAAATTATTCAGAGCTCTAATCAGCTAAAAGAGAAGCATAACAGCAAAATATCAGCCCAATGGTCAATTAAAAAGTTCCAAAATAAAAGCAAGAGTAATAATTAAACCACCCCAAACCATAAGTGGACTGAAACAAAAATGTATGTGAGGCCCATCTAAAAGAAAACAAAAGGGTCCAAACTGATATCTCTTGAGAGGGAGTTCCAAAAATGGGGAGCCACCACAGAAAAGGCCCTGTCTTGCCAATCAGCCTTTCTTGATTGTACCTATTGGAAGGTCTGACAGCAGGGCCTTCCAAAGCAATCTCAGGGATGGACAGGCTCATATGGGTTACAAGTGATCCATCAAGTAACCTGGTCCCAAGCTGTTTAGGGCTCTGAAGGAGCAATCCTATGCATGTTTAGACAGGAAAAAAAAGCCCTGCAACACAGCTGGCTGGGGCATGCTGGGAGTTGTAGGCCTTTTTTCTGTCTAAACATGTTGTGGATTGTACCCTAAAACTTTAAACCAGCATTTTGACTTCCTCTCTAGTAATGCTGCAATTCTAAACACTTCTACAGAAAGTAAGCTCCCCTATGCAAAGCAAGACTTACTTCTGAGTAAACTTGCATGTGTTTGTGGCTAGAGTGTTGGACTGGGAGTTGGGAGATCCAGGTTCTAGTCCCCACTTGGCCATGGAAGCTCACTGGTTGACATTGTGCCAGTCACAGACTCTCAGCCCAACCCACCTCACAGGGTTGTTGTTGTGAGGACAAAATGGAGGAGGAGGATTATGTATGCTGCCTTGGGTTCCCTAAGGAGGAAAAAAGGCAGGATATAAATGTAATAATAAATAATATTGTAAATTTGTTTAAACTGCAGCCTAGGATGAGATCATTTCATGTGTCCTTCTATTCATACCTACTCTGAAGTAAGTCATTGAGTTCAATGGGCTTTACTCCCAGGTAAGTATGCATAATGGGATTGCAGCCTTGATGTGAAATACACCTTCATTTCTCTTTAAGAAACGTGGGGGACAAAGCTCATTCCCACCATCACCAAGAAATGCACTTGCCTCTTCTGTACCACTGGACAGTGTTGAATGTAACATGATTTGAACTAACCACAACTATAATAAACTCACTGGTTTTTGTTGTGTTGTTATTTTTAAAGTTGAAGTCCACTACAAGGACATGGGGCTCTAAAGACAACTTCCCCCAAGCTGGCGCCCTCCAGATGTGTTGAACTATAATTCCCATCATCCACAGCCACAACATGGCTGGGGACCATGGAGTATGGGGAAGTTGGGGAAGGCTGTTCTAAGAGCTTCAGCTGCACTTATCAATGAGCCAGAGCGGGGAAGGTGGATATTGGGGCAAACTAAAGGATGGGGAGCAGGAAAGACCAATCTGTTCATGGTCTCTCTCTCTCTCTGTAATTTATTTAGGTTAGGCCTTATCTGGAGTACTGTGTCCAGTTCTGGGCACCACACTTTAAGAAGGATGCAGACAAACTGGAGAGGGTTCAGAGGAGGGCAACAAAGATGATCAGGGGACTGGAAACAAAGCCCTATGAGAAGAGACGGAAAGAACTGGGCATGTTTAGCCTTGAGAAGAGAAGACTGAGGGGAGATATGATAGCGCTCTTCAAGTACTTGAAAGGTTGTCACAGAGGGGAAGGCCAGGATCTCTTCTCCATCCTCCCAGAATGCAGGACACAAAATAATGGGCTCAAGTTACAGGAAGCCAGATTCTGGCTGAACATCAGGATAAACTTCCTGACTGTAACAGCAATAGGACAATGGAACCAATGACCTAGGGAGGTGGTGGGTTCTCCCACACTGGAGGCATTCAAGATCCTCAGGGATGCTCTGACTTGGATCTCTGCAGTGAGCTGGGGGTTGGACTCGATGGTCTTATAGGCCCCTTCCAACCCTGCTATTCTCTGATTCTATTTGCCTTTATCAGATGAGCGGCCGTATGTGGTGTCAGCAGATACAGAAGTAAACTAACTGCTTAACCTTTTCTGTTCTGTTATTATTAGCAGTAATAACGTTTAAGGGGGGAAATGTGAGTGGAGGGAGGGGAGGGGAGGGGAGGGGAGGAAAAGAGTCTTTAAAAACCTTAACGATAAAGTAGCGGGGAAGAACAAGTCAGAGAATAAAGAGAGAAAAGCATTGGAACCATTGAAATAAAGAAAAAAAAATGCATACACGTTTTTTTAAAATTAAGTTTTACATCTCAGTGCAGCCCAATACTTGAGATGATGATGATGATATTATTATTATTATTATTATTATTATTATTATTATTATTATTATTATTCGAAACAAAACAGGGGCTGTCCGGAAGAGAACATTTCCGACGAAAACGAAATTAAAATACAGAAGGGCGTAAGAAATTGTTCTCTGAATAACTTCGGTGTTTTGACAGGCACCTTCTGGCGGTGCAGAGAAGAACTTTTCATCTGACACAAGTCTGGAACGGGTTCCTAAGCATGTGTGGAATTCGGGAACACATTTGCCTGGCTGTCCCCGCACGCTGTTCGCCGTTTTCTCTCTCCCCCCCCCCCCGAAAAATAAAATCAGCTGCTTTGGCAGAGGGTGTATTTACAGCAGAGAGTTGCCTGGAAATCGCCCGCCCCTGCTATTTGTCTCCGTTGGAAGGTCCTTCTCCCCTCCTCCCTCGTATCGTTCGTGGGACCACAGGACAGATTTCGGGGCGATCACCGAAAGGCGGGGCCCTTTTCTTTTTCTTTTCTTTTCTTTTTTTTTGCGGCGGGGGCAACCATTTCCAGAGGGGGAGCCGCGTTAAGTCTGTTGCAGCTAAAACAATAAATACTCCTCCTTAAAGACTATTAACGTTTATTATGGCATAAGCTTTCGTGGACTCGAGTCAACTTCATCAGATGAATGAATAAGATTCTTATTCTTATTATTCCTGCTGTTTTCAGCTGGCAGATTCCAAGCCCCCTAAAAAGGAGGGAGATTTCTTTCTTTTAAAAGACACACATACTGGACCAGCTTAGATGAAATGACAAAGAGCCAACGGAGAGTCCCTGGTCTATAGTATGAACTCTGCAACCATTCAGATCCATGGGAGATTTGAAGGGTGTGTGTGTGTTCATAAGTGACACCAAGCTGGCGATTGCTTAATAATCTTTTTGCTCTGGAATTTACGGTAATGCGGAGAATCTGGCGGCCAATAAGCAGAGAAAAGACAGCTATTCTGTCTCCTCCCCACACACACCTTTATTCTTCTAGGCGTGTTTAATACTGTACTGCATTTGTTTTATGACCCCTTAATGGGGCATTGTGCTTTCTACTTCTTACATCCACTAATTGCTTTGGAAAGGTGGCAGCTGGTTTAGGTTGATGCAGACTTACTCATTCCCCCTCCCTCCCCCGGGTCCCCTCCCCGTTCAATATTTTCATCTGCAATCGTCATCTTCGCTTTCATTTCTGCTAACCAGGGCGGGGAAGAACGGGGACCAAAGCAGAGGTTTGGAGTGAGAGACTCCGCTTACTGCCCCAATTTCCCCTTCCACCGCAGGAAAGGGCCGGCAGACTTTTCACATTTTATTTTTTATTTCTTTTTTGGCGTCCAGGGGATGTCTGCGAAGCTGGCTCCTCTCTGTGGCCAGGCATAACCTTGGGGCGATCCAAGCAGTAGCCACTGTAAATAACTAAGTAGCCATCATGCTGGCTGAGTCTATAACACCGGCTTGGGAGAAACTGACGAGGCAAGAAACGCTGCGTTAGGTATCGATTGTTCGCCGCGCCTGCTGCCGCTGCTGCCTCGGCTCCCTTCCTCCCTTTTTTACGCATCCTCTCCTCTCCTCTCCTCTCCTGCCTCCTCCTTCTTTCCCCCTGATGTTTTTTGTTTGTTGTAAGCCAATTCAGCCCGATGAGTAGGTCCATTCTTAAGTTCTATTATTATTATTATTATTATTATTATTCCCTCCAATTTTTTAAATTCCCAGATTACAGGAGTGCTAAATCAACACCAGGAGTGATTTTTTTGCCCCCCCCCTTTAAAAAGTACAAATCCCAGAGGCCGGGCACTGCTTGTCACCCCGGCGGCGGCGGCAGCTGCAGGATGCTCGAATGCAAGGGGATGGAGAAAGACACGCTGCGAACTCCTAGAAAACATGTAGACCAGACGTGATCTCCGTCCCCTCGGTTCACCAATCAGCCGCTTTTATCTTTCGGAACCCAGATTGCTGCTGACAAACCGAGTTTCCCCTGTGAAGGTCCTGGGAGAGGCGTGGCCTCCCTTCCTCCCGTTTTTTTGCCTGCTCCACCGACGGGTGGTTCGTCCCAGCGCCTCGCCCTTGCGGAGGGCTGGCTGTTCGCTCCGCTTGGCAGGGGACTTCAATTTTGTTTTGAAGCAGAGAGGTGCCGGGGCCGAAGCCCTTCTACAAGACACATGCCTTCGGACCTGGAAGCTCTAGCCCTTATAATCCCAGCCTGTATTGATGGTGGAGTTGACGCTTCGTAAATCAATGGTTGGGGAAAGGCTCTTTGCACATGTTCAAGGGCACTCTTTTCTTTATTACTACTTCCGGAGCATTAAAAAGAAAAAGGGTTCTAGGACTGAAATCCTAGACCTTACTAAAAGAACGTCCTCGGGACGAGTTCCCACGCTGGCAGAGTGCCCCCAGAGTCGAAAATCAAGGTTGATGAGTCATTAAGGAAAAACAAACGGGCATCTTCTAGTACAAGGCAAGGTAATTTGATCCGGTTAGGCTGAAAAATGGATCCCTATCTCTTGCTAGTCGCTGAATCAAAAGGGCATTAAATGAAACTGTTCCCTACGGGTGAGCCAAGGGGCCTGCTGGTCACCTGGAGGTGGGGATTGCTTTGAAGGGTTCTGCTTTGAAGCTAAGCAGTGATACAGTGGCAAAGTTTCAAGTGCAGACATTCATAATGACATTCCCCATAGCCACAGCTGCCAAGGAAAGTCCAAAATGCACAGGCACCTGTATCGATCCCTATCTATCTATCTTAGTTGCTGGGAAAATCCATTCCCCCCCTAGGTATTATGAGGATTGCAATTAAGCTGAGTGGGAACAGGGAGGCCTGACGGGGTGGCAGATGACGTCATCGTCCCTGCTAATCAAAAGGTCCCCCTGGCTTCGCTACATCACTGGAGTTAAGAACTGGGGTCAGGAGGCCTTTTAAACAGGAGTATACTTTGGCCTTGGACGATGCCAGTGGGTTTGTGGGTGGGTGAAGGTGGCCAGCTATGGAGGTCCGAGAGGCAGGCAAAAGACCTTAAGGGCGCAATCCTACGTATAATTAGGCAGGGGAAAAAAAGCCCTACAAATCCCAGCATGGTGGGTTGGGGAATGCTGGGAGTTGTAGGCCTTATTCTGTCTGCACGCGTCCCTCTCTAAACATGCATAGGATTGCTCCCTAAGAAGAACAGAGGCCCCTTCCAAGAACAGCTGAGCAGGAAGAAAATGCCTCGCGCTTGAACTAACAGCGCCAAGTCAGGCACATCTCCTCCTCCTCCTCCTCCTCCTCCTCTCATTAAAGCACAGCCCTATTTATCCTGCTCACGGGAAGATCGATAGGCAGATATAAAGGAAGGGAGAAAGCGCCGCATGAGGAACCTCTGACCGCCCCGTCGAAACATTTGAGGTGGAAACCAGCATCGTCTGACTTGAGCACCGGGCTTGCGCTGGCGCGGATCCAGCTTGCCTCCATTGACCTCGGCTGAGATCTTAAGCCCTTGAGCAAGCCACGGGACTTCCAATGCGAGGCGCCGAGGCTTCCATTGGTCTGCTGCCCGGGGTCACGCTCTGAGAACCAAGGTAGACAAGATTCCTTCAGGCCTTCAGACTCAAACCCGCGGCGGTAGGAAGGGAAGCCCCCGGAAGCGCTTCCGGGTAGTTCTGTCGGTGATCCAGAGCATCAGCCGGGCTAGTTATGGAGCTCCCCCCACCCCCCGTCCTTTAGAAGACGGATTGCCCGAGCCTCAGCTCGTCTAAGGGATTCCCACTGAGTCTGATGGCCTTTGGCGTAGGATCTCAACCGGACCCCATTGAACTCAGTGGGACTTCCGTGTCAAACATCGGTCCTTCAAACACACTCCAGCCCTGCAAAGGCTTGAATCGGTTCCTGCCTGTGAGCATTTTGCCTGGAGGAGGACCATGCAATGAAATCAATCAATCAATCAATCAATCAATCGAAGGAACAGTGAAATACGTGGCTTTCCCACGGGTTCCACTCTTGTTTTCCTGCTGCTTGGCTGCCCTCGCATAATTCTCCGGCCAGGCCTAGTTTTTGCTTTTGCGTTGACTGCATTGCTTCAGGCCACTAAACATGCGCGGAGAGAGACGGTGTGTCAACCCAGAAAAGAATGAAACTGGCTCGAGTGGCGATCGGAAGAGAAAGCACTTTCTTTGAAGAGACTTGAAAGGCAACTAGATGGAGAAGCGCTGGAGACTTTTCCAGTAAAACACAGCCTACTCTCCAGGCCTGTCCGGCAGACCAGTCAACTGGACGAAGAACTTGGGGTTTATGTTGTCAGCCTTGACCGTCGAGATAACCCTCGAACATTAGAACATCTCTCTACTCATCAGTTAGTCCTTTTAAGTTCAATGGGACTGACTCCTGTCCTGGGTAACTGTACATAAGATTTCAACTTTCCTGGGAATACGCTTCATTCAACACAATGGGACATACTTCTGAGGAAAAAGGCAAAGGATTGCGCTATTAACCGCGCAGTCCTCTGTGTTTGCTCAGCAGTAAGGCCCATTGTGTTCAACAGGGCTTCCTCTCTATTGGATTGTATCCTAAATCCTGGCCCTGGCCTGAACACATTGTAGGTGGAGGCGGCGCTGATTTCACGGGGAAAGGACGACGCACTGAAGAAGCCTATCCGGAACTGGTGCATCCTTCGTGTACACCCAGGGAAGATTTGTTGCCATTTTCAATTTTTCTGTTTTTATAAAACCTGGGGTAAGCGTGGATGTTCTGATCCTCCTCACCCCACCCTTCTGGTGCTAGTTGTGAGTACAGGAGCAGGGTGAGGTAATTATTCCGGATTAACACTGAGCAGAATATGCACTCAAAACAACGTCTCTCCCTCTCTCCGTCAGTAAAAGAAAGAGCTGAGTAAATATTATCACAAGGCACTGGGCTATCCAGCCCAGCCCAGCTATAATATGCTACAATTTCTCCGCGGGCAGCACCATTTCTTCTCCCCGGGGAATGTTGACTCACCCCGGGCAGTTCGTTACTCCGCAAGAGCTGGAGTGCGAGCCGGTGACGCAACCCAGGTCGCAGCCTGCCCGCCCGCCGGGGACGCCTCGCAGGCGAGCGCCTTCGCCACCCGAGTCCCGGCAGGGAAGGTTTAGGAGTATTGTTCTTTGGGGGTGGGGGGAGGGGGCAGCCGAGCTTTGCAGGCCCGGGAAGCGACGCCTGCAGCGAGAATCGGACACGGGCTTGTGCCAGCGGGGCTGGCCCCTCCTGCCTCGATCTATCCAGGCTGGGGGCCAGCGGAGGGCCACTTCGACCGCGCGATGCTGCCCGGGGCTTGGCTGGCTGAGGTGTAGCTGCGTTTCTCGGGGGGACTTGAGAATGCCAAGTCGGCCGGTGCGGCTACTTCAAAGCAAAAGGGCAAGTCCCGCCGCCGCAGAGAGACGCTCATCTGGCTTGGCCGCCTTTGGGAAGCCCCCCAAATTCATGGCAACCCCAGACTGTGTGCGTGCGTGCGTGCAAATTCACCCTCCCCCCATTTTACATCCCGATCCCGCGGATGCTCGAGCACCACTGTCAGTCTGCACCGGATCGCGACACGAATGGCAGCGGAGCGGACCCAGGCTTGGCCGAAGACGAGGGCTGTGGGGGTGTTCTCAAGACGAGGGGACCCAAAGAGGGCGAGATGTCCCGATCCAACTCTTAGGGAAACTGCTGTTCCGAGACTACTAATCAAAACAAGTGTGCGCATCATCTGCGAGTTATGAACACGGTAAAATCGGGCTCAGTCTACTAAGGACCCCCCCGCCCCCCTCCCTCATACATCTTTGCTATCCATTTTGACAGCAGGAAGCTGTGCCGCTGCCGGAGATTAAAAGGACGCTCAAAAAGCAAACACACACACCAGTGGCGGCTGGCGTCTCCGAGTTCGGTGGGGCTGTGGATCCACCCTGGGTTTCCGTCAGAACCAGCCAGAACTCTGAAGGAGCTATCCAAGGTGCTGCACCTATCTTGGGGATAGGGTTCAGCACCTTGGATAGTTCCTTTAGAGTTCTGGCTGGAACCCAGAACGGCTCAGAGCCCCACAGAAATCGGAGCCACCAGCCGCCCCAACACCCCCCCCCCCCACCCGAAGCAACCCTCTTCCGAACGCGAGACGCTCGTAGACAGAGAGCTCAGCCAGGGAGGCGCGATCGTATTCTGCATGTGGTTTTCTGGCTGCGTTCTCGCTGTGGGGGAACTACCATGAGGAGAAGGGGGGCGGGGAGGGAAGAGAGCTCTCGGGTTTAATTTTCCAAACATAGCCCGCGGTGCGCGCGCGCGCGCGCGAGCGAGACTCCTTGGTTTCCAAGCGGCAACTCGCCTCCCTTCAGGAGTTGTACACACAAAGGGGAGGGGAGCGGAGCGCAGAGGGAGGAAATGGGCAGGGTGCCGAGCATGCGCAATTTCCGCGCAACAAGTGGCCTCCCCGTGTTTAGACACAGAGGAAGCGGGGGGGGGAGGGGAGGCGGAGCTGGTCGGTCGGTCGGTCAGTGCTCGAAAGGGGAACTGCAAAGGCGGCGGGGGGGCGAGCGCGACGGTGACGCGAGCGCTCCACCCAGGCGGCGCCCGAGCTGGGGCGCGAGCGGCGAATGGAGAGCGGCGCGAGGAGGAGGGGCAGAGCCGCACTCGGCAGCGGCGGCAGCAGCCCGGAGTGACACTCCGGCTTCCCCCGATCCGAATTCCGAGGAGCGCCGGAGGATGCGAGCCGCGGAGCTGGCGGCGCCGCTGCTGCTGCTGGCCAGAATGCCGCTTCCGCCGCCGACCTGAGGCGCGCCGGCCCCACCGAAACAGCCGCCCCTCGGAGCCGCCGGACGGGTGCCTCCCCCGACCCCCCCCCGCGACGCTGCTGGGGAAGCGGCCACGCTTGGGTCAGCGGCGGAGCAGCAGGTAGCGGACCGCCCCCTCTCCCGCGCCCGCCCCTCCGCGCCTTCTCCTTCGCGACGTCTCGCCCCCTCCCGCCTCCAAGCCCACGAAAGAGGCGGCGCAGGACCAGCCGCGGCTCCGAGACGCCGAAGCAGGAGCCCCGGGAAGCGGCGGATGCAGCGGCTGGAGGGGGGACCCGACCTCCCCCCTCCGCCCCTCGCGTGAGGAGACTCGGAAGCGCTTCCCGCCCGGCCAGGTAGGAGGCAGGGAGGACAGGGGGCAGGCGAGGAAGAGCCCGCGCCCTGCCCTGCCCTCCCCTCCCCCTCCCCCCGCCCAGCCGCGGCGAAGAGCGGGAAAGCAGGCGGCGGCGCGCCCCCCCGCGCCGCGCAGGGTGGCCGGAGCAGGCGGCGGCTGAGGCAGAGCGCGCCCGCGAGGCAGAGCGAAGCGGCGGCGGCGGCGGCCCCTTCCTCGCCCTCCTCCTCCTCCCGCAGCAGCAGCCATGTCGGCGGCACAGGTGTCGTCCTCGCGGCGGCAGTCGTGCTACCTGTGCGACCTGCCGCGCATGCCGTGGGCCATGATTTGGGACTTCAGCGAGCCCGTGTGCCGGGGCTGCGTCAACTACGAGGGCGCCGACCGCATCGAGTTCGTCATCGAGACCGCCCGGCAGCTCAAGCGGGCGCACGGCTGCTTCCAGGACGGCCGCTCGCCCGGGCCGCCGCCGCCCGTGGGCGTCAAAGCCGTGGGGCTCTCGGCCAAAGAGGCGGCGGCGGCGGCAGCGGCGGCGGCGGCGGCCGTGCAGCAGCAGCAGCAGCAGCAGCAGCAGCAGCAGCTCAACCATGTGGACGCGGCCGCCTCGAAAGCGCCGTCGGGCCTGGAGCGCTACGGGCTGAGCGAGCCGCGCAGCCGCTTCGAGTACCCCCCGCCTCCAGGCAGCCTGAGCGGGGGCCACGCGGGCCGCCTGCCCAACGGCCTGGGTGGCCCCAACGGCTTCCCCAAAGCCCCCGACGACGGGCCGCCCGAGCTGAACCGCCAGAGCCCCAACTCGTCGTCGTCGTCGGCCCCCCGGCGAGGCGCGCACGGCGGGCTGGTGAGCGGCCTCGCTCCCGGCGGCGGCGGGGCCCAGCTCAACGTGCCGCCCAACCTGCTGCCGCAGACGCTGCTCAACGGGCCCGCCGCGGCCGGCGTGGCGCTGCCTCCCCCGCGGGGCCCGCCTGCCTCGTCGTCGTCGTCGTCAACGTCTTCCTCGGGCGACCCGTGCGGGAAGCGGCCCGGCTCGGTGTCGAGCAGCGGCGACCAGGAGCGCGAGCTGAAGGAGAAGCAGCGCAACGCGGAGGCGCTGGCCGAGCTGAGCGAGAGCGTCCGCAACCGCGCCGACGACTGGGCCAGCAAGCCCAAGCTGGTGCGCGAGACGCTGCTGACGCTGGCCGGCTGCACGCCCTACGAGGTGCGCTTCAAGAAGGACCACGCGCTGCTGGGCCGCGTGTTCGCCTTCGACGCCGTCTCCAAGCCCGGGCTGGACTACGAGCTGAAGCTCTTCATCGAGTACCCCAGCGGCTCCGGCACGGTCTTCTCGAGCGCCTCCGGCGTGGCCAAGCAGATGTACCAGGACTGCATGAAGGACTTCGGCCGCGGCCTGTCGTCGGGCTTCAAGTACCTCGAGTACGAGAAGAAGCACGGCTCGGGCGACTGGCGCCTGCTGGGCGACCTGCTGCCCGAGTCGGTGCGCTTCTTCAAGGAGATGGTGGGCGCGGACATGCTGCCGCAGCCCTACCTCGACGCCTCCTGCCCGATGCTGCCCACCACCCAGGTCAGCCTGCCCAGGGTGCCCACCTCCTCCGCCGGCGGGGCCGCGGGCGGGCCGGCCTCCAGCCGCGGGCCCGGCGGCGGCGGCGGCGGGGGAGGCGGCGGCCTGCGCAAGAGGAAGGCCTCCCCGGAGCCGTCGGACTCGGCGTCGGAAGGCAGCCTCAAGCTGAGCGACGAGCAGCAGCGGCAGCAGTGGATGGCCAGCCAGAGCGAGGCGCTCAAGCTCACCATGTCGGCGGGGGGCTTCGGCGGGGTGCCGCCGCCGCCGCCGCCGCTGGGGCCTCACTCCAACCGGACCACCCCGCCGGAGTCGGCCCCGCAGAACGGCCAGTCGCCCATGGCGGCGCTCATGTCGGTGGCCGACACGCTGGGCAATGCCCACTCGCCCAAGGACGGCAGCTCGGTCCACTCGACCACGTCGACGCGGAGGAACAGCAGCAGTCCCGTGTCGCCCGCCTCGGTGCCCGGCCAGCGCCGCCTGGCTTCCCGCAATGGGGACATGAACCTGCAGGTGCCCCCCCCACCCCCCAACGCCCACCCCGGCATGGACCAAGTGCACCCCCAAAACATTCCAGACTCGCCCATGGCCAATAGCGGACCCCTTTGCTGCACCATTTGCCACGAACGCTTGGAAGACACCCACTTTGTGCAATGCCCCTCGGTGCCCAGCCACAAGTTCTGCTTCCCTTGTTCTCGGGAGAGCATCAAGGCTCAGGGGGCGACGGGCGAAGTCTATTGCCCCAGTGGCGAGAAATGCCCCCTCGTCGGTTCCAACGTGCCTTGGGCATTTATGCAGGGCGAGATTGCGACCATTTTAGCTGGGGATGTGAAAGTGAAAAAGGAGAGAGACCCTTGAAAACAAAACAGCAAATCCAACCCCCTTCAGCCGCCTGAAGTTGTAGAATTGTGAATATTGGAAACAAAACACACGGGACACTACTGCGAAAAGTTTAGTCTTATGTATAGACCTTATTTTCGTCGTATGTTTCTATATTTTGAAACAAAGGTATGTACCCTTCTTCATTTGAAGGATAGAGCTGTTCTTTTTGTTCTTTTTGTTTTTGTTAAAACAGAATATAATATTGTTTGGTTACCACATAATACCTGTTTCTCATTTCTTTGGCAGTGTGTTGGCTAGGTACACAGTTAAATAGCCCTTAGCGATTACCTGCTGCTGGTGTGTATTTTTGTAAATGTATGCACTTCTCTAAAAGAAAAAAAAAAAACTAAAAAAACCCCCCACAATAAACAAACCCCTTTTCTTTTTGCCAAGGCCAGTGTTGATGCCTAAATAATTAAAAATGCTACAAAAATGGTGACAGCTTACCTTTTACAAGCCCAGAGTGTTAGTCCTTCACTTTTTCTTTTTCTTGTTTGCTTTTTATTTCTTTTTGTTCCTTTGCAAATGGTGGGGGTGATATAGGGGTGCTTTTTTGTTGCAACTTTGTAAAAAAGTGTTTCAGTTTGTTTCTATTGATCTGAACATTTTTTAATCTTCATGTGTTTTTTGTTTTTGCTTTATTGATGCACGGAAGCTTTTGAACACTAGAGCAAAATTGCTGTACATGGAAAACATGCTCTGTTTGTCCTTTATACATTTCTGTAGTTAACAGAACACTGTAATGTGCCTTGGAGCTTAGTAAATTGTAATAAATTCAATTGATATTAATAGTTCCCGAGTAAGTGTTTCTTTGCCCAGTGCTTGGACAACAGAGAGGACAAAATATATTGCCCCCTTTGAATGCCTCACTATTCTACCACAAATCTGCATCTTCTTCTAACTGTGCCATTTGTACACACACAACCAGAGAATATGCATAGTGATGCTATTTAACTGATTTAGATATGGGCATTATACTTGCTTACATTTCACGTTTTAATATTGCAGAAACAGTTGCTGACTAAGCATTTTTCTATTCACTGTTCCTGCCTTTCATTTCCCCCTAGAGCTTCCATGCTGCAAGGATTTTGTTATACAAGAGGCATCTTTTTGTGAGGAATGTAACAGAGAGAATTAAATCCTAACAGTACAATCCTGTGCTTGTTTACTCAGAAATAAGTTCCAAGTAAGTGTTGCGAGGATTGCAGCTGCGCAGCTTACTTGGAGGTAAGCCCCATTTCACTTAGTGGGATTTCTGAGTAGACGTGTAGGTTTGTACAGCAAGTCGGTTTCAAGCCTTTTTCATTCCAAAAAATAAATGCAATGGAGTGTCTACTAATGTAATTAAAACTAATCTTGTGCACAGGAGCCTGGGAGTAAAACAGTTTAGTCAGACTTAAATCTGAATAACACATGCATAGCATTAGGCTATTCAAGGGGTGGTGGGAAAGGCATCCATTGAATCTTGGCACTGGAATACACACTGAACTTCCTGCAGGAATTTTCTGACATGTCAAATTAATGCAGCATGTATTTTAGCTGCATATAACTTGACTGCTTGAAAATAAGGTTTATTTGGATAAGAAATATCTATATTGGTAAGCAATGATGAATGTGAATTGTTGCTTCTTCCCCCGCCCCAAATGGAGAGCAGTTATTAGCTGCAGTAAATTGAACTGCATTCTTCCTGGCAACGGGCAAACGCAATTACTCTTTTTATTAAGTTTGTAAAAGTGACATTTGCATTTTCATGAGATCTGGGGAGGGAGTGGAGTGCCTGTTTAGGTGACCAGACCTACCGGCAAAGTAAACATACAGGCCCCTCTGACTGGCTGGAAAATGCAAACAAACCTAGCCTGAACTTTGTCTTCTTTAGTGAGGCAAACTAGAGGAAAGGGAGACAACAATCCTCACATTGTTGACGGTTCAATGTTTTTGCAGCATGAATGAAGAGGTGGCCCCATCCATTGTGCCATAGGTTACCAGCAGCCAGTAGCATTTACACTTTTGGCCCATTGAAAAACAGATGTGAAGAGGCATTTTAAAACAGCCCTCTTGGCCTTTGGGTTTGTATTTGGTTACTGCTAGTACTACAGTTTTGGTTTCTATTCCTGTCAGTTGTGATAAATGAAGCGCTGCAGTTTAGGGCTTTACTGTGTACCTGGATTTTCAGAGCTGTCCTGCTTTGTGGTGTCTTTTTTCTGTGCCTGTTTGAGATTCATCCTTGGATGCCATTATGTTATCTTTTAAAATGAATATCTTTTATATATTTACATCTTCTGCAAAGGATGATATTGATGCTTATGAATCTCATAACCCACTGAATTCCTTCCAGATTGGAATAAATGTACAAAATAAGATTCTTAAGTTTTGTTTTGTTTTTAATAGAAGGCTTTTAAAAATGTGCATCAACACATGATAATTTATAAGGATTAAACTCTGTTTCAATAACCAATAGGCAATGAATACTTAAGGCTGCAATCCTAAACACACTTAGGGAATAAATCCCACTGGATGCATGTGACTCCTGAATAAAATATGTGTAAGACTGCACTGAAGATTTTAAAAATTGAAAAGTAATTATAGAAATACTGTGATTGGTCATCAGTATGTCACTAGAAATATAGCAAGTATTTGCCTTTTTCTTCTTCTTCTTCTGGTGGATTTATGTAATTTAAGGGTGTTGTAGCCAAATATTCCCCAGAGACATTTATTTAATTTGCAGGCCCCCTTTAAAGCATTTTCCAAGCTAGTTTGAACTCCCACCCCCCACCCCATCTTATTTCTGTTGACAAGGAGACTGTCAAGAGACAGTGGGCATGTATGGAAAAAAAGCTTGCAGTGAATTGTAATACTGTAGTTAATTAAAGTTAACCATAGCTAGAGGGCATTTATTGTATGGAGGTTTTCTGTAGCCATGTGACCTTTCCTTTTACCTGACCCATTAAGCAGCTAGTCTGGGCATATGAACCAGCTGTCTTTGATTGCAATGCAGAGGCTGTTAAAAAGATCTACAGCTGACAAGCCAGAATCTTGGGGGGGGGGTAACAGGGGTGTCAGTTACAGGGATTCCATTATTTTCTCTGAAGTTTTAAAGCCCTCCCCCCATTATATCTGCCATGGGGGGGGGAATGCCAACTATTTTAAATTGAAGCCTGTTAAGAGTAGATTATTCCTTGCTATGTCCTTAAGCAGGTTGGGATTTTTCAGAAACAAGGTAGAACATGCATGTCAGAGACATTAAAAATATGTGGCAGAAATTCCTTAGCCGAGGAGTCGCCGAACTACACGCGCGCGCGCACACACAGATCTGCAGTAAAGAGGGATGGGCTAGTGTGTGTGTGTTTTGTAGATCAGGAGGTGTGGTCTCAGTGATTCTTCTAGCTAAAGCGGAATGTGAAACAAAGCCATGTTCTACTTGAAAATGTGGCTCGAATGCTGCTCAAATCTTGTAAACATTGCTAGCTGTGCCTGTTCTGAAATTTCCCCCTTTGAACTTCAGAGCCTTGGCTGTTACCATACCATAAAGCAGCCTTCCCCAATCTGGTGCCCTTCCAGTTGTTTTGGACTATAGCTCCTATTATCCCCAGCTAGCATAGCTGGGGATGATGAGGCTGTAGTTCAAAACATCTGGAGGGGTACTGGGTTGGGGGAGGCTCTCATAGACCAGCTTTCTTCTCCTGTAAGCAGCCCTTCCTTTGTTTTTTCAAGGCAGGTGCATTGTTTCCTGAGATCCACGATTATAACTGCATGTGCAGTAGTTGATTAGCAAGTCTCCTCTCCTGTTTGGGGGGGCATTTTCTTTTTGCTGCTATGCTCACTCTCATCCCTCTGCCCTCCATTCATAACAGGGCTGCTTGTATTGTATACTGGGGAGCCTCTCTCTCCCTGCCAAAGTGACACATCCTGTTGATTTGCATTAGAAGACTGGAGTGTCACTGTTATGCTGACTCCTACAAACTTAGTCTTGAAAGCAGCACAGCTTCCCCCTTGGCATCAAGCCATTATTCTCCATTTACAGCATGCCACTTCTATCAAAGTACATATTGCCTTATATCAATTACAGTTCCAAGAGTAGAAGGCCCGTGATTACCCCTTGGGATCTACCAAATAAAACCTACACTGGGCTGGAGTTGGGTAGAATAGCACTGCAGTCAAGAGGCGGTGAAGGTCAGCAGCACAGCTAATTTTAGACCATGGACCAAGCGGGGACCCCTTAAGACCATTTAATTCAGTTGTGAAGCACACAACCAACATTTCTCTTTGCCCACCCTGCAACTTCCATCCCATGCTTTGCTTCTACATTCGTGATACATTAGAAAAAACCCTGATTTTTTTGAAAATGTACTCTGAGCATGTGCAGTTTTGCATTTTAAACTTGCGTAAATCATAGCACCATCAGGACTTCAGGAATAAAACGGAGTTTGCTTCTGCTGCCCTGATGCCCTCACCTGCTGCTCTCTGGTCATTTGAACTTTGGCCTCAAAGTCTAGCCCTAGCTGCAGCACTGGAATAGTTATTCTGTGTGTGTGTGTGTGGGGGGGAGGTGAGAGCCTATCCGAAAACATCTAGTCTCCATGAAATGCTCTTGTATAATTCGACAGCTAAGATTAGAAGTCAAGAACACGTGGGGAGAAACATCTGTTTGTAGTCTAAGATGAAAACAGTTCCAGGCCAAAAGCGTTTCCATGGTGTGTGTGTGTTTAAAAAAAGGGGGGTGGGGTGATTACGTGTGCTTGTAGCGAGGCAGCCTGGTTCAAGGCTAGTCTTATCGGATGTGATGGGTTGCCCTCCTCGCCTCCACGTGTGTGACGCGGCAGTGTTATGGCGCAAGTTGGAACTCACCCTCCCAAACCTCAACGCCCTCTTCTGTTTGGCCCCGTTAGCCGAAGCAGACACGCACGATGGTATCGGAAGTGCCTGAATACTCTAGCTGGACTCCTCCCGCTCCCAGCCGAAGGGGAAGAATATGAACAAAAAGCAGCTGGGGGATGGGGGGATGGGGTTCGAAAACAGCCGCTAGGTTGTTCGGGGGCATATAATCAGACAGGATAAAGCGTTTTCCGGTCCGGGGGGAGCGGTGGTGCTGGTTACGCTCTTGCACAATTTGGGTCCTTCTAGCTCTTGGCAGCGCGCATGCCCTTGACCGGCTTCGCTGAGTGGGCGCTGCTGCATCTTCGCTGCTGATCTGTATGCCCCCGGCGACCTTCGGGGAGGAAGCCTAGGGAGGTGGTGGGCTCTCCCCCACTGGAGGCCTTCAAGACGAGGCTGGACAGCCATCTGTCAGGGATGCTTGACTTGCATTCCTGCATTGAGCGGGGGGTTGGACTCGATGGCCTTGTGGGCCCCTTCCAGCCCTATGATTCTATGAAGCTGGCCTCGCCTCAGACGTCTTTCGCGTTCAGCCCCTGCAGCCGCGTTGCGCACCCTCCCCTCTTCTCCCTCGTGTTCGTTCCCCAAACAAACCTCTTCCTGGCCCTCCATTTTGGGAGAGCGCGTTTGCTGGAATTTTTTTTTTTTTAAGTCCTTTGAGGTGCTCCGGATGGGTTTTCTTTACTTATGGATTCCTTCTGTCTCTGTCGCTCTCTCTCTTTTTTCCACCCTCCCTCCCAGAGCCGGGATGATTATCCTCAGATGCCCCCCCCCGCCCCCCTATGCCTAGAACTGCTGAGGTGGGTTTGTTTTCAGGCCAAAGGGAAAGGGAGTTTTCCTTGCTTTGTTTTAACTCTGCTGTGAGTAAGCAGGAAAAAAAAGTGGGGGGGAGGAGGCTCCCGCAGGAAACCTACCCCGGCGGCGGCGTTCGCAGCGAGCTCTGCCTTTAGCCGCTTTGCACAGCCGACCCCCGGGAGAGGCGACCCCGGAACGCCGCGGCCAGCGAGCGCAGATGGAATTAACTGCGCTCGACTGGGCCCCGGGCTAGACAGTCACGTGACTCACTGCCGCGGTGCCCCCCCAGAAGGGCTTGGAATGGGGACGCGCCTGCGCAGTTTCACGGAGCCCAGTAGAATTCCCCGCTGTCACCCTCTTCCCCGCAGGCTGCCGCTGTCGGTGAGAGGCCGCGGTGGCGGCTACGGTTCCGCCATTGTTCCTTCCAGTCAGTGGATTAGCCGAGGCTGAACTCCTTCAGGACTGATATTGGGTGGGCCTGGAAGACTCTCTGTGGCATCCTTACCCCAACCTTGGCGCCGTCCAGATGTGCCGCACGACAGCCCCCATCAACCCCGGCCGACGGGTGGCTGGGGTTGATGGGGGTTGCAGTCCAACACATTTGCATGGCGCCGGGGGAGAGCCTGATTCCTGTGTGGGATTTATTTTTATATTTATTACAATTATTTCCTCATTTTGTTCTCTGTGTGTGTGTGTGGTTGAATTCAATCCGCTTGCCGTTCCAACTGGGTGAAGCGGGCATTGGCGGCGGCGGCGGCGGCTTCACCTTGTATAAACCCCTCCACGCGCAGGGCACCAGCTCCCGCGGACACCGCCACGCTCTCTCCGCCGCAGCCAGACCCGGGGCGGGACGAGCAGGAACGTGCGCCGGGGTGCGTGCGCGTGCGCGTGGGGCTGGCCGGCTGAAGGAGCAGCCGCGGTGCAGTGTGGGAGTTTGTTCGGTCGCTCGCTCATCGCGGCCGGGCCTGTAGCGGCGCATTGTCGAAGCGGGGTGTGTTGTTCTGCCTCTTGCCAAGACTTCATGCTTATGGCACAGATCGGGGTGGGGGCGCGGAGGACAGGGAGCGCCACACGCTATGTTTGTGTACGCATGATAAAACAGATGTTTCACGCATATGCCTAAACACGCCACGCGACAAGCCTTCCTTTCTCAAGGTGTGCGTATGATTCGGATACATGAGGCGCCAAGCAAGGGGGCTCGGATTGATTGCCAGGCTTCCCCCCCCCCCCCCCCGGCGTGTAACACACACGGACTGTATGTTATTTGGAGTCCCAGACCTCACCCCGTGGCTGCATAATACTCGAAGGAAGGGTCACCGTGAAGCCACCCCCGACCCCCCACCCAGATATGGTTGTAGGGTAGGCCAAGGCTCCCTTGCACCAGAGAGCAGTTTTTGAGGTGCCCTGCAATCCTATGCATGTTTACTCAGAAGTATGTCCCAGTGTGTTCAATGAAGTCCCAGCGTGAGAAGGAAGTCCCAGTGTGTTCAATGAAGCTTACCTCCAGGTAGGTAGGTGTGAGTGGAATGGCAGCCTTAGAGCACGATGCAATGCATGTTTAGACAGAAAAAGGCCTACAACTTTGTAGGCCCTTATTTCCTGTCCAAACGTGCATAGGATTGTGCCATTAGTAGTTAAACCTCTTGTGGTCAAATTGAATAAATAGTTCAACGTTGTAGGGGTTGATGACTCCTGTGTGTGGGGGAGGGGGGGTGAGCATCCAGGCATTTGAAACCTCCCCTCTCCTGCCTGGGTTTGCCCTATTTTGTGCCCCCGAAGAGGGAGACGCATCATATAGAAAATATTCCAATCTAGTATTGGGGGCGGGGAGAGAAATCTGTTTGTAGCCTAATCATCTGATGCTTCTCAGTGAAAGCTGACTGCTGATCTTCTGCCTACGGAACTTCACTGTAGTGGATAGTTCCTTATCACGTAACAGGAGAACAGTGGTCATATTTCCACTTTTAAAACAGTTGCCTGCCTCACCCAAAGAAAAGAATGACCAGAATCACTGTTGTTGTTGCTGCTGCTGCTGCTGTTATTCCTATTCCTAATAACATATAAATGCGGTACAGTTATTAAAAGATATGGGCCCATAACCAGGGGCGGGCTGGGGGCAGGGCTGGCCTCCTCTAAATTTCCTCTGTCCCCCTAATTTTATTTACAAATAATAAAAAAAAAGTTTACAATTTTGTCTTTAAAAGGCCTGCAAGCCAGATGAATTGCCCCCTCCCTTTTGGTTCCCCTCCACCTGAATTTTCAGGCTGGCTAAGGGCCTGAAAAGATAGGACAGCCCCTGCCCACAGGCTCTCAGTCTAACTGACATAATACAAAAGTAAAAAGCAGTGGGGAGGGAAGAGGAAATTGAGCATTGGAGCTTCTGCTCCTTCAATAGCCAAAAGATGGGGGCTGGCTGGTCTTCCCCTTGCTGTGATGTTCTTCCTGGGAGGTGGGGAAGAAAGCTCCCAGGGCAATGCGCAGCTGCAGCAGAGTGTTCTTTCTGGCAGAGAGGGTGTGGGGAAGCAAGCTCATTGTTAGGAAAGCAGGAAGCTGCCTTATGCTGCATCAGATCATTGGTCCATCCAGCCCTGTATTTTCCTCACTGATGGGCGGCAGCATCTCTCCAGAGTTTCAGGCAGGAAGTTTTCCAGCCCTACCTGGAGATGCCAGAGACTGAACTTGGAACCTTCTGCACACAAAGCAAGTGCTCTGCCACAGTGCAATAGTCTCTCCCCTAGTTGGACTGTTGGATTTACAGGGCAGAGAAATGACTGCCTCTGGACCTATGCGTATGAAAGATGGGGAAGGGAGGGTGGCATAGGTCATACAGGCAAGGGAAGTGTGCACCACCCACCCCACATTAGCATAGGCACCTTTCAGGCTTTATTCAGCTGGGTCAGGGATAAGTAAATTAACCTGATTTTTAAATTTTATTTATTTATTTATTATATTTATATCCCACCTTTCTTCCATCATGGAACACAAGGTGGCTACATGTGGTTCCCAGGTGGTCGCTCCTCCAGGCACTGACCAGACCCAGACCTGCTTCGCTTCAGCCAGGTGGCTGCCTCATGTGCCTTCAGACCATGCCCTGGGATGTAATTCTTGTGCAGCTATCATCCGAGAACATGAACCATAGCACTAGGCCCTATGCTAATATAGCATCTCCTCCCTACTACAACTAGTTCCCAAGTTTGTATCATGCCACACAGAATCATAGAATAGTAGGGTTGGAAGGGGTCTATAAGACCACTGAGTCCAACCCCCTGCTTAATGCAGGAATATAAGTCAAAGCATCCCTGACAGGTGGCTGTACAGCCTCATCTTGAATGCCTCCAGTATGGGAGAGCCCACTACCTCCCTCGGTAATTGGTTCCCTTATCGTATTGCTCTAACAGTCAGGAAGTTTCTCCTGATGTTCAGCCAGAATCTGGCTTCCTTAACTTGAGCCCATTATTCCATGTCCTGCACTCTGGGATGATCGAGAAGAGATCCTGGCCTTCCTCTCTGTGACAACCTTTCAAGTACTTGAAGAGCGCTATCATATCTCCCCTCAGTCTTCTCTCCTCAAGGCTAAAAATGCCCAGTTCTTTCAGTCTCTCCTTATAGGGCTTTGTTTCTAGTCCCCCGATCATCTTCGTTACCCTCCTCTGAACCCTCTCCAGCTTGTCTGCATCCTTCTTAAAGTGTGGTGCCCAGAACTGGACACAGTACTGCAGATGAGGCCTACCTAGTACTGGGTAGAGGGGAACTTGTACGTCACGTAATTTGGAAGCTACACTTCTGTTAATGCAGCTGAAAATAGCATTTGCCTTTTTTTGCAGCCACATCACATTCAGCTTGTGATCTACAACAATTCCAAGATCCTTCTCGCTTGTGGTACTGTTGAGCCAAGTATCCCCCATCTTGTAACTGTGCATTTGGTTTCTTTTTCCTAGGTGCAGAACTTGGCATTTATCCCTATTAAATTTCATTCTGTTGTTTTCTGCCCAGCACTCAGTCTATCAAGATCACTTTGAATTTTGTTTGTTTGTTTTGTTTGTTACTTTTATATCCCGCCTTTTTTCCTCCTTAAGGAACCCAAGGTGGCAGAATTTTGTTTTTGTCTTCCAGGGTATTAGCTATCCTGCCCAATTTTGTGTCAGATTTGATCAGCATTCCCTGCACCTCCTCCTCCAAGTCATTCATAAAAATGTTGAAGAGCACTGGGCCCAGGACTGAGCCCTGCGGTACCCCACTCGTTACCTCTCCCCAGTTTGAGAAGGTCTCATTGATAAGCACCCTTTGAGTCCGATTCTGTAGCCAACTGTGGATCCACCGGATCGTTGTTTCATCTAGCCCACTTTGAGCTAGTTTGTTAATCAGGATATCATGGGGCACTTTGTCGAAAGTTTTGCTGAAGTCGAGGTATAGTATGTCCACAGGATCCTTACATTCCACAAGGGAGGTTACCTGATCAAAAAATGAGATCAGATTAATTTGGCAGGATTTGTTCTTGACAAATCCATGTTGGCCTGGAGTTATCACTGCGTTGTTTTCAAGGTGTTTACAGCTTGATAATCTGCTCCAGAATTTTGCCAGGGATTGATGTCAGACTGACTGGTCTGTAGTTCCCAGGTTCCTCCTTTTTGCCCTTTTTGAAGATAGGGATAACATTAGCCCTCCTCCAGTCATCTGGCACTTCACCCGTCCTCCATGATTTCTCAAAGAGAATAGACAGCGGTTTTGAGAATTCTTCTGCCAGTTCCTTTATTACTCAAGGATGCAGTTCATCTGGCCTTGGAGATCTGAACACATTCAAAGTAATTCGGTATTCCTTTAACATATGCCTGTCAATCTCAAGCTGCAGTCCTGCCCCTTCAGCCTGTACTTCGCCTTTGCCAGGGGGGTCATAGACCCTCTTTTGGGAGAAGGCTGAGCTGAAGTAGGAATTGAGCACTTCTGCCTTTTCTTTGTCATCTGTTATCATTTTGCCATCCTTATTTAATAGCTGAACCACCATTTCTGTCCTCTGTCTTTTACTACGCACATATCTGAAGAAAGCCTTTTTGTTACTTTTAGCCTCCCTCGCTAACCTCAGCTTGTTCTCAGCTTTAGCCTTCCTGACGCCATCCCTGCAATTCTGTGCTACCTGCCTGTACTCTTCCTTTGTTACTTGGCCTTCCTTCCTATATGTGTCCTTTTTTTGTTTTCAGGTCATCTCTGAGCTTTTTGTGAGGCCACATTGGCTTCTTCTGTTGTCTTCCACCTTTTTTTCTTGTTGGAATTTGTTAGGATCCCCTGGAACTGGGGACAAGGGATGTGTTTCAGAGTATCAGTCCTGGAATAAAGCTCTGCATTCAAGTCCAAAGATATATGCCTCTTTGAAATTAGTGGAATTTAATTTTAAGTAAATGTGCTTTGGATCGCAGCCCAAGTTACTAACCACAGTGAAGAGCCTGGATTGTGCTTTAAGATCTCTTAACATGTTACAAAATTTCTACATGGAAGGCAACCCATGTGACTGCTGTACATTATTTCCTAGACAGTGTGCCCTCTGTCTAGGGGTTTGCAACACACGCAGAAGCCACTGTCATTCAGTGTGTATATTTGAACATGTTCAGACTTGCACACAGCTGGGTTTGGGCTGTTGTGTTGGGGAGAAAAAGTGAATGAAAACTGCTGGATTCAAGAGACTTTTCATTCTGTCCCTGATTTTTAAAATATTCTCTTGTTTACTACTGAGCTCCCCAGGACCAGCTCTTCCTTTTCATTTCCATTAAAAAAAAAAAAAAGTCTAGGTAAATATGTCAAGACATTGGAAAAAGGTCAAAGTAATGTAAATGTATGGAAGTAAACACACATCCTTTACAACATTCCAGCCAGGAATAAGTCAAAACATTTGCCTTCAGCATTTTCATGATTTATTCAATACTGATAATGTGCTGTCTGCTATGCATACAAAGAATGCAGCTGCTTTCTTGAAGAATTTAACACTTTGAATGGTAAGAGTCCAGTGACTCACTTAGGCTACTCAGGAGCAAGTTATGTTAGCACAACCTGACCCACCTTTTATTTGGTAGCAATGTTTTATAATGGGATTCAAGTGGACAGGCAGCTTAGCAAGATCAATAAGGATGCAGTTGCATCAGCATGGGCCACTCTAGAGCACTGTGCTGCCAGGAAGGCTTTCTTGAAATGCCAGCTAAAAACTAGGTAAGGCTGTCACTTCCCATGCCCTTGCTTTCTTTTCCCTCCATCCATTGATGGACCTTGAAGGAGCAACACTTTGTATTTCCCAAATCGTCACCACGTTTTATGGTTGCATTTAAAAAATAAAAAAAATAGCAAATCACGCATGTTTTACAGGCTAGGGCTTGAAACCACTTTATAGTGGAAGACACCATCATTTTGAAAGACTCCACCCTGTGTCTCCATGTGTAGTTCATAGTTATGACTGGACACGTCCAGGGTGCAGGTGTAGAAGTCTAGATTCTGTGTAGTGCTGCACACCAATAAACGCTCCATGCATCAGGTCCAGATAATCCAGGGCAAGTATGGTGCCCCCTGTAAAAGGAGTTCCTGTTTCTGTCCTGGTTTTGATAGTGACACCCCCTTTGGCCGACTTGCATAACCTTTGCCTTTCATTTGTCTCCAGTTGTGAATGGGAATATCTCTAATTTCCCTGCAAGGTTGGGAGGCTTAGCTATATATGAAATACATTGCACCATTGACCACTAAGAGCCTTATGATTGTTTTGAATGTCACTTCCAGGAGGAAAGGAATATATGCTAGGTGCGGACAAAAGCCTCATGATCTTATGTCAATGATGGCTAACTTCTTTAGCTTGTGGGGTGGGGTAACGGATCCTTTAGGACTAAGTTACCCAGGGACCAGACCCCTATCCAGTAATGATCTCTTCCTAGGGAGTGTCTCCCTCCCTAGTTTGAAGGAGCTGGCAGCCCACCCCTTGCAATAGAAGAGGATGGCGTAAATAAAGGAAGCCTCTGAGACATCAGGACTGAGCAGGGCTCCTGCTGGTTTGTGTGGTAGGAATATGGTCCTAAAATTCTTCCAGAGTTTATTTCCATCAGGGAATATTTTTCCTCTCAAGGTATGCATTACTTGGTATAAACCTGTGTGACTGTGCATGTGTGAGCGCATGTGTGTTTGCATTTGGCCAGAGCTCAAAGTAGGTGGAACCAGAGCCCAAAGAAAGTGGAGTCACAGATCTGACTTTTACCTTTGTTCAGTACTCAAGGGGGTGGGGAGACATTTGCATCCAGGCGCTTTCATTCCCCAACTTGTCCAAGGTTCTTTCCATCGGCTTTGTAGTTGGAGGACAACAGCAGGAAGGAGTACATAATATCAAATAACCTGGTGCAGGGCTGGTGTTATCTGGGGTTAACAGCCCTGTAACTTCTGATTCGTTTACAAACCCAAAGTGTGGATTAGAGGCTGAACTGAAAGAGAGGGAAAGATCCTCAGTAAAACAAGACGATCTTGAATTTAAAACCCCTTTTCTTCCTGGATAAGGGATGTAATGATGTTATTATATTATCTCTGGTGAGGAGCGGTGGGTGTGCAGTTTCCTGTAAGTCCATGTGGATGGAGGCCATTGTCTCAGGATACTTCAAGAACATATCTATCTATATTGAAATCTGCACAGACTTGTTGCTATGTTTTGTTTTGTTTTGTTTTGAATACATAAATTAAACAGCTGGATGTGGGAAGGGAGGACTGCTGTCTGGAAAGGTCAAGCAAAAATATATAATTCTTTGGGGACACATGTCAAGGAGATGTGGATATCCTCAAACTGGAATAGTGTGGTCATATGGCAGAGGCAAAGGCAATGAATATGAGAAGCGGGGAGGGGAAAGGGGAAGGGAAAAACAGCACATGTAATCAATATATTACATTATATTGACAAGAAGACAAAAAAATAAGGTATTATAAGCATAACAAAACTGGAGAAAATAAATATATAGATATTGTTGCATGGTGTTATGAATAAATATATGTAGAAAAAGAGGGGGATACTATTGGAGACAGATGGATTCACTCTTAGTGTATTTTAAGACCATCAATTTCCTAAGAGAGCAATCCTATGCATGTTTAGATAGAAAAAAAAGGCCTATAACTCCCAGCATGGCCCAGCCAGCTATGCTGTAGGCCTTTTTTCTGTCTAATCATATATAGGATTGTGCCTTAAATCAGTTATTCCTTTGACAATGGGTGGCCACTGGCCAGAGGTAAGCATGTCACAACATGGTAATACTTTTTAATTAAAAAAATTAAGTTTTTAGAATAATACTTAAAATCTGGTCAAATAAACATGTTAGTATTATTTTCAATGTATATATTTTATTAAAATGCAAGAACTACTTTAATGTACTTGCTCTGGACTAATCCCAGTCACTTCAAAGTGAAGTGGCCACGTTTGCTGATGACACCACATTATTTAGAGTGGTTAAAACAAAAAGGGATTGTGAGGATCTCCAAAAGGATCTCTCAAACTGAGAGAATGGGCACTAGAATGCTTAGGTGATCTAGAGATGGAAAATTAAATGAGGGAGGCATCCAAACAAGGAAGTGTTGTAATAATTTTGTTGTTCAGTCGTGTCCGACTCTTCGTGACCCCATGGACCATAGCACACCAGGCCTTCCTGTCCTCCGCTCTCTCCCGGAGTGTGCTCAAGTCCATATTCATTGCATCGGTGATGCTATCTAGCCATCTCATCCTTTGCTGTCCCCTTCACCTTTTGCCTTCAATCTTTCCCAGCATCAGGGTCTTTTCCAGGGAGTTTTCTCTTCACATTAGGTGGCTAAAGTATTTGAACTTCAGCTTCAGTATCTGTCCTTCCAATGAGCACTCAGGGTTCATTTCCTTTAGGATGGACTGATTTGACCTCCTTGCAGTCCAGGGCACTCGTAAGAGTCTTCTCCAGCACCACAGTTCGAAAGCATCGATTCTTCGGCACTCAGCCTTCCTTATAGTCCAGCTCTCACAGCCATACGTTGCCACTGGGAAAACCATAGCTTTGATTATACGAACCTTTGTCGGCAAGGTGATGTCTCTGTTTCTTACTATGCTGTCTAGGTTGGCCATAGCTTTCCTCCCAAGGAGCAAGCATCTTTTAATTTCATGGCTACAGTCACCGTCTGCGGTGATCTTGGAGCCCAAGAAAATAAAATCTGTCACTGCTTCCATTTCTTCCCCTTCTATATGCCAGGAAGTGATGGGGCCAGATGCCATGATCTTCGTTTTTTTAATGTTGAGTTTCAAACCAGCTTTTGCACTCTCCACTTTCACCCTCAACAAGAGGCTCTTTAGATCCTCTTCACTTTCTGCCATGAGGGTGGTATCGTCTGCGTATCTGAGGTTGTTGATAATTCTCCCGGCAAGCTTAATTCCGACCTCTGATTCATCCAACCCGGCATTTCTCATGATGTACTCTGCATATAAATTAAATAAGCAGGGCAACAATATACAACCTTGTCATACTCCTTTCCCAATTTTGAACCAGTCGGTTGTTCCATGTCCGGTTCTTACTGTTGCTTCTTGACCCTCGTACAGGTTTCTCAGGAGACAGGTAAGGTGGTCTGGTGCCCCCTTCTCTTTCAGAATTTGTCACAGTTTGTTGTAATCCACACAATCAAAGGCTTTAGCATAGTCAATGAAGCAGAAATAGATGTTTTTCGGGAATTCTCTTGTTTTATCCATGATCCAGCAAATGTTGGCGATTTGATCTCTAGTTCCTCTGCCTCTTCGAAACCCAGCTTGTACTTCCGGTATTTCTCAGTTCACATACTGCTGAAGCCTAGCTTGTAGGATTTTGAGCATCACCTTGCTGGCATGTGAAATGAGCGCAATTGTACAGTAGTTTGAACACTCTTTGGCATTGCCCTTCTTTGGAATTGGAATGTAAACTGAGCTTTTCCAGTCTTGTGGCCATTGTTGAGTGTTCCAAATGTGTTGGCATATTGAGTACAGCACTTTAATAGCATCATCTTTTAGGATCTTAAGTAGCTCAGCTGGAATACTGTCATCTCTGCCAGCTTTGTTGTTAGTAATGCTTCCTAAGGCCCACTTGACTTCACTCTCGAGGATGTCCGGCTCAAGTTCAGTGACCGCACTGAATGGCTATCAGGGACATTAAGATCTTTCCTGTATAGTTCTTCTGTGTATTCTTTCCTCCTCTTCTTAATCTCATCTGCTTCTGTTAGGTCCCTGCCTTCTTTGTCCTTTATCGTGCCCGTCTTTGCACAAAACGTTCCCTTGAGATCTCCAGTTTTCTTGAAGAGATCTCTAGTCTTTCCCATTCTGTTGTTTTCTTTGATTTCTTTGCATTGTTCATTTAAGAAGGCCTTCTTGTCTCTCCTTGCTATTCTGTGGAACTCTGCATTCATTTGGCTATATCTTCCCCTTTCTCCCTTGCTTTTCGCTTCCCTTCTTTCCTCAGCTACTTGTAAAGCCTCATCAGACAGCCACTTTGCTGTCTTGCATTTCTTTTTCTTTGGGATGGATTGAGTTGCTGCCTCCTGAACAATGTTACGGACCTCCATCCATAGTTCCTCAGACACTCTGTCTATCAGGTCTAATCCCTTAAATCTATTCCTCACCTCCACTGTATATTCATAAGGGATATGATTTAGGTCATACCTGAATGGTTTAGTGGTTTTCCCTACGTTCTTCAATTTAAGCTGAAATTTTGCAACAGGAAGCTCATGATCTGAGCCACAGTCAGCTCCAGGTCTTGTTTTGACTGACTGTATGGAGCTTCTCCATCTTTGGCTGCAAAGGACATAATCCATCTGATTTCGATATTGACCATCTGGTGATGTCCATGTGTAGAGTCGCCTCTTGTGCTGTTGGAAAAGAGTGTTTGCTATGATCAGCGTGTTCTCTTGTCAAAACTCTATTAGCTTTTGTCCTGCTTCATTTTGTACACCAAGGTCATGCTTGCCTGTTATCCCGGTGATATCTTGACTTCCTACTTTAGCATTCCAATCCCCTATGATGAAGAGGACATCTTTTTTTGGTGTTAGTTCTAGAAGGTGTTGTAGGTCTTCACAGAACCAATCAACCTCAGCTTCTTCAGCATCAGTGGTTGCGGCATAGACTTGAAATACTGTGATGTTGAATGGTTTGCCTTGGATTCGTACTGACATCATTCTATCGTTTTTGAGATTGTACCCCAGTACTGCTTTTCCCACCCTTTTGTTGACTATGAGTGCTACTCCATTTCTTCTCAGGGATTCTTGCCCACAGTAGTAGATATGATGGTCACCTGAATTAAATTCGCCCATGCTTGTCCATTTTAGTTCACTGATTCCCAAGATGTCAGTGTTCAGTCTTGCCATCTCATGTTTGACCACCTCCAGCTTACCTTGATTCATTGATCTTATATTCCAGGTTCCTAAACAATATTGTTCTTTACAGCATTGGACTTTCTTTTCACCACCAGACACATCCACAGCTGAGTGTCCTTTCGGCTTTGGCCCAGCCACTTCACTCTTTCTGGCGCTACTTGGAAATTCCCTCTGCTCTTCAACTTCAATTCCCCTTCATTGACTTGGTAAATGCATGTTCTAGTAATGACAAAGAAGTTAAATTTCTCAATGCCCTCAATGTCTGTGCCCTAGAACAGTTGGTCATGGAACCAACTAGAGGGGAGGTGACCCTGGATTTAATCCTAAATCATGCCACCCAGGACCTTGTCTGAGATACGAGTGTTGTTGAACCAACTGGAAACAGTGACAAAAGTTCTATTAGATTTAATATACTTTTAAGTGGAAAATTGCCAAGGAAGTCCAACCATCACATTTGACTTCAAAAGAGGAAACTTCTCCAAAATGAGAGAACTTGTAAAAAAAAATGTTGAAAGGGCTAGTCAAGAAGGTTAAATCTCTTCAAAATGCTTGGTGGTTACTCAAAACCACAATAGAAGCTCAGCTAGAAGGTATACCACAGGTTAGGAAAGATAGCACTAAGTCCAAGAGGTCGCCAGCATTGTTAATGAGCAGCATCAAGGAAGCTATTAGAGAAAAGAAGGCTTGCTTCAGAAAAAGGAAGTCTTGCCCAAATTAGGAAAACGAAATTAGGAAAACAAAGCATAGGAGATGCAAGCAGACAGTAAGAGCTGCAAAAAAGCACTTTGAGGAGCACTTTGTTATCACTAATAACATGAAGGCCAACAATAAATAATTCTTTAAATATATCAGAAGCAGGAAACCAGCTAGGGAGGCAGATTCACTGTTGGATGACAATGGAGTTAAAGGAGTCCTAAAAGAGGATAAGGAGATTGCAGAGAAGCTAAATGAATTCTTTTCATCTGTTTTCACTGTAGAAGATGTAGGACAGAGATGTAAGACAGATGTATGTGCCTGAATTTATGTTTTCTGGAAGGGAGTCTGAGGCAAATAGTAGTAACAAAAGATGAAGTTCTCGATCTTGCTGATGCATTGAAAGTTAATAAATCACTGGGCCCAGATGGTATCCATCCTACAATTCTTAAAGAACTCAAATGAGAAATTGCTGATCTTCTAACAAAAATATGTAACATATCACTAAGTTTAGCCTCTGTACCATAGGACAGGAGAATGGCCAATGTAATGCCAATTTTTAAGAAGGGATCCAGGCAGGATCCTGGAAATTACAGGCCAGTTAGCTTAACATCTGTTCCGGATGAATTGGTTGAAAGCATGATTAAAGATAAAATTGTCAGCATATATAAAGTAGGGCTGTGTACTGCCTCGGTCCAAATCCTGAAGTGAATAGGGGTAATTTAGACCACTTCGGTCTGAATCTGAAGTGGGTCCTGAGCTGTCTGAAGAGTTGGAGAGATCCAAAGCTCTTTGGTTTGCTTCAGATAATTGTGAAGTCCCGAAAGCCTGTCTGAGCAAATGTAACAACTTGCTAGAGAAGGGAGAGTTGGGAGTGTGGAACTGAGCCTTGGAAAGTGACATGTCTAGGTGCTAATAGGGCTGAACCTTTAACCTAGCAGTTTGTTTCCTTGCTTTGTATTGTTTGTTCTTTGGCACCCCGCCCTTCTCTATTATTATTCCTTCCTTTCCCATTTTTCAGCTCTCTATAGTCTTATAAAAAACCAAAGAATGCAATAACAACAACAACAACCCCTTTTCTGTTAGGCTTTAGTGTTATTTCCCTTCCCCTCACCCCTTAACTTGTAGGTAGTTTTTTCTTTCTGTATCTGTTTTTCTTTTGGTCTTGCGTGTGTGTGTGTGTGTGTGTGCGTGTGTGCGCATGCGTGTGCGCATGCGTGCTGTGTGAGTATGATACACATTATTGTGCACAAGCAAACAGTGTGTGGCCAAAGCAGTACACTAATACACAGTCCAATATATACTGTGGGGCAAAGCAGTACACAATACACATAATATGAAGTATCACTTTTGCTGATTTTCCAAGACACTTTGCCTGTTGCTTGTTTTCCCTTGTGTGCATCAAATGACCATAAGAAGAATATGATCATGCTATATGTATTTTTTTAATGTTTGTTTCATCTTACCCTTCCTGGTGAAAAGGGTTGCCAACATGATCAGGAGCTGGAACAACTCGATAAAGGCTTCAGTGTTTGGGCTATTTAATTTAGAAGAAAAGCAAATAATGGGTGGGGTGAGTGGGTTATAAAATTATATGGAGTAGAGAAAGTGCAGCAGTGCAATTAATAAATGAGCCTCATTGAGTTCAGTCAGTGTGACTTTTCCAGGTAATGTGTATTGCAATTTGCAGCCAAAGAGAAGTTTAACTTTTCTTTCTTTCCCTTAATGAGAGCCTCAGGTCAGTGGCAGATTCAGGAAAGTACTTTTGCACTTCAAAAAACCACCTACACCAAAGATTAAGGATAGTGGCCTCCTAATTGTCACCTTAAACACCTTCTGATTAGAATCTCTAATCTCCTGTGTGGCTGACAGTTTTTTACCTTTTGTTTTAGTTTCTGAGAAAAGGAAATTTTAGGTATGGCTAGCACAAAAACAACTGGGTCAAACTGTCTGATGTTTGGCAGGTTCAGTCATCTCCATTGGCCCTGCCAGGTCCCCAAATTTCATGTATTTATCATAAAAACTGAAAAAGTTATGGTCATTTCTGTTTTCCAATGCAAGTCAAAGAGAAAATGTAAAATCTGAATAATTCAGATATCCGAATCCAAATTGGATCAAGTCTGAATTGGTCTAAAGCAATTCAGGGCTGATTCAGAAGATCTGAATCGGCCTCCAAAGCAAATTAGGGTGGTGGTTTCTATGCACAGCCCTAATAGAAAGACAAGCCCTGCTGAAAAAGAATCAACGTGCTTCTGCAAAAGTAAGTCATGTCTCATGAAACTTTTTAGATTTCTTTGAGAGTGTCAAAAATATGTGGATAGGGGTAATTTGCTAGACATTGTTTATTTGGGCTTCCAAAAGGCTTTTGACAAAGTCTCTCACCAAAGACTCCTGAGCAAATTTAGCAGTTGTGGAATAAGAGGAGAAGTCCTCTTATGGATCAGAAACTGGTTAAAGAACAGAAAGCAGAGAGTAGGAATAAATGGTAACTTCTCCCAATGAAGGGATGTAAACAGTGGGGTTCCACAGGGATCTGTATTGGGACCAATGCTTTTCAACTTGGTCATAGATGATCTGGAATTAGGAGTGAGCAGTGAGGGGGCCAGGATTGCTGATGACACGAAATTATTTAGGATGGTTAACACAAAAAGGTATTGTGAAGAGTTCCAGAAGGATCTCTCCAAACTGGGAGAATGGCATCAAAATGGCAAATGTGGTTCAATGTAAGCAGGTGTAAAATAATGCAAATTGGGGCAAAAAATTCCCAAATTCACATATAAGCTGATGGGATTTGATCTAGTGATGACTGACCAGGAAAGAGATCTTGGGGTTGTGGTGGATAGCTCAATTAAAATGTCAACCCAGTGTGTATCCATTTTAAAAAAGGCAAATTCTATGTTAGGGATAATGGGAAAGGAATCGAAAATAAAACTGCCAATATCATACTCCCCTTATATGAATCTGTGGTGCGACCACACTTGGAATATTGTGTTCTGGTCACCACACCTAAAAAAGGACATTGTTGAGTTGGAAAAAGTGCAGAAAAGGGCAACTAAAATGATTAAGGGGCTGGAGCAACTCCCCTGTGAGGGAATGTTACAGCATCTGGGACTGCTTAGCTTAGAAAAAAAGACAAATGAGGGGAGACATGATAGAGGTCTACAAAATTATGCATGGTGTGGTGAATGTGGATAGGGAGACATTTTTCTCCCTCTCTCAAAATACTAGAACCCGGGGTCATCCCATGAAGCTGATTGGTGGGAGATTCAGGACAGATAAAAGAACGCACTTCTTTACACAGCGCATAGTTAAACTTTGGAATTCACTACTACAACATGTAGTGATGGCCACCAGTTTGGATGGCTTTAAAAGGGCGTTCAACAAATTCCTGGAGGAGAAGGCTGTTGATGGCTACATGCTACCTCCAGTATCAGAGGCAGTATGCTTATGTACATCAGTTGCTGGGGAACATGGGTGAGAGGGTGCTGTTGCACACATGTCCTGCTTGTGGGTTTCCTGCGGGCAGTTGGTTGGCCACTGCGTGAAGGGAATGCTTGGCTAGATGGACCTTTGGTCTGATCCAGCATGGCTCTTCTGATATTCTTAAGTTTTCCTTCTGCACCCCCCTGCCTCTGGCCTCCGTAATTTGAGCACTGAGTTTTAATAGATAGAGGGCTGTATTTGCACGTGTCAGTCTGGCACCTTAATAAAAATGAAGGCAAACCCTTCCCTGGTTTGTTAAAAGATCATTGTGTTTGATTCTGGAAATGTAAATCAGCCCCAAACTGCTGCTGTTGTAGTCCATGTTTCTGTCTGTACTTGCCAGGCAGAGAAACCTGACCTATTTTTGAGAAGACTGCAGAGTAAGATGAGGCTGTATCAGAGAATGGATATGGAGGGGGCAAGGAGAGTAATTTATTTCTTTTAAGAAAGGCAATCATTTCAGGGGCTCCAAGGTAATGTCAGTACTTAAGTCCACAGAACATTTAGCAGAGCAGATGACTATTGGTACTCGAATAGGCAAACAGCAGGTGAAAGCCATAACACCAAATGCAAAGCAATGCATATTTCTTGGGGTGAGGAAAATGACATGCGGTTGGGTAACATGTTGAGCTCCAAAACTTCAGAGAGGTCAGAGGAGGTGGCAGAAATTCCTGAGGTCTAGCCTCTTGAAGAATCAGGGACACTCAGCTCATTTTACTTGTTGCCAGTCTACTTAGTAAGGATGTCCAACTGGCTAGAAAAAGAACCTCTGGCCTTTAACAGAAGTTTGATATACAGAAATCAGCAGATGAAATGATTTATGTCACGGAGCTAAATATTATCACTGGCTGGTAGCTGCAGATCAAGCAGCCTTTAAAGGGACAGCTATAGGAGCTGGTTCAAAAGTTGGCAACCCTACTAGGTTGAAAAGGAATGGGGTGTTTTCACAAATGATTCTAAGCATGCTAATTAGATTTCCTGTATCTGTAATTTGAATAAAAGTGACATATTCATCAGAACATACATTTATTTTTAGAAATGTCTCTTTTCTGCATTTCATGCAACATTAACAACAGGTTCACTAGGGTCTATGCACACTTACTAGGTAGCATGTCTCACTGAAGTCAGTGGGACTTCTACATAAGCTTGCTTAGGATTGTGTGACACAGCTGAAATCTAAAAACTTTTACTTGGGATTAAGTCAGTGGGATTTAAGGCATAGCACTGAGTCACATTATTGCCACCATTTGTGAAAACACTCCAGGACAGCTTTAGGATGTTGGTGGGTCAAAGGACATCAAGCTGTCAGTGGGTGCACTTTCCTACTTTAGTCCCATTCCTTCTTCTCTGTGACATCCCTTTGAATACTCCCCTTTCAAAAGGTGTCATCATGGATCTGAAATCACTCTCCCTTTGTACACTTGCTAGTTTCCTTGCCTTGGTCAGACTCTTCCTAGATGCAGCTATGAGGACTAGGAACATACGGGGCAGTATCCTATACTGCTGCTATGCCTCTGCAGTTCCTGAAACAACCCTGAATATGAGCGGAAACATTTGTTTCTGGAACACGACAGGTCAGTGGAGGTCCCTTCTGTGAGCTCCGCTGACCACCCTGTTCAGGAAATGGGAATTTCCACTCGTTCCTGGTTGTTTCAGGAATTCTTGTTGTGCTAGCCGTCCATTCTGCTATCACAAGGGAAGCATAGGATACTGTCAACTCTTCTATAAAATAAAAGCAGGCATTTATTGCAGGGGTAGGCAACATGTTGCCTGTGGGCGCCAGTGTGCCACCGGATACCTTTTGTGGCACCTGCCATGGTTCCCTACACCTCCCACTTAAAAAATAAATTAAAAATTAACACAATTTCTTACCAGCAGCTAGGACTGCTGTGAAATAGGTTTCTGTTTGTGCTGAAAACTATGGGTTCAAAGGAGTTGTTTCATGTGTTGGGGCTCAGACTGCACTTCTGCCTTGTACTCAGTCTTTTGGGCAGGTTATTTGTCCTTTGCCACACGTCCTGTGGCAGCCATTTTGTGATAGTGCCCAGGACAATTTATCCAATTGCCAAATGTGTCCACATCCCCAAAAGGTTGCCTACCCCTGGTTTATTGGGATTGTATATTAGGCTTGCCATCTTTTGAACCAGCTCCTGTAGCTGTCCTTTTAACAAGTTGTTTGATCAGCGTCAATTAGCAAATGTACGTGGTCCTCTCCAGAAGTGCCAAACTCTCCCCCCTCCCCTGCCGCCCAGTAGCTCCTCGCTCCATTCCCTGATGTTCCACTGAACATGCAGAGGGAAATGCCAGGAGGCACGTTGGTTCTGGGCATGGGACAGGGTGGTTGGCATGTGAACAGGGTTCATGTTTATCTCCATGCCACTTCATTTATTTTATTTATTATTAAATTTATTAATCACCCATCTGGCTGGTCACCCAGCCACTCTGGGCGATGTACAACATACAATAAAAACAGTTTAAAACAAAATTCTACAATAAAAACATTTTCTAAAATACCCTAACCCACCCCAAATGCCTGCCTGAACGTTTTTAATGCACGACGGAAGCTCATTAAAGAGGGGGCATGACGGAGTTCCCTAGGGAGGGAGTTCCACAGAGTGGGGGCCACCACAGAAAAGGCCCTCTCCCTCGTCCCCACCAATCTAGCTGTCCTGGCTGATGGGACAGAGAGAAGGCCATCCAAGGCTGATCTTGTTAAGCGGCCTGTCTGGTGCTGCTGGAGGCGCTCCTTAAGATAGGCTGGGCCGGAACCATATAGGGTTTTAAAGGTCAAAACCAACACCTTGAATTTGGCCCGGAAAACAATCATCTGCTGATTTCTGCATCTCACATCTCTGTTAAAGGCACAGGAGCAGACCAGGCAGTTTTTTTTTCTTCTTTTGGCCATTGTGGTTGGTCTATGCCCCCTGAACTAGGCAGTTTCTGCACTGTTTGGTGAGCACATTGCACACCGATTTTCAGACTCCAGGATCATCATCAGTAAGCCTGTTATTATTTTAAAATCTAGAAGTATGTATGAATCAGTTCTAAATGGCACCTTGTTGAAGTGTGACTAAAAAATGGATAGTACAGATAGGGCAGGCCAAATTGCCTAGAACTAATTCTCACATCCTTAGTTTTGCTGGGAAATCTTTGTTTGGGTATGATGTCATGCTGACAGACATATACAGTGAGGTTTCCACCTGATAGCTGGTTGTTTTTAGATGCCCACCGACAACCTGAAGACATACATTTGCCATGATTCGGCATAGTTGCTCTGTGGTTTCCCGAGAAGTGCTGATTCATTAAAGACTGGAGCGGAGCTACTCTGTTTTGCTACCAACTACTGTCATTCCAGCCCCTGCACACACACCCCTTCTCCTGTTTTGAACTCTGAGGGACAAACTAGACATGCCATGGGAAATCCATGAACAGCATATCTTGTATTTTTAAAAAAGGTAAGAGGAGGGGGGATTTGGACTGAAATTATGCAGTTAGTGGAGAGGAGTTTTAACCCTCCCCCGCCAGGGCAAATAGCAGCTTCGGTATATATGATCTCAATGGGGAAAATGACATGGGGAGAGGTTTAACTCCCTTCCCCCAGCAGGCCAGCCCTCATCCAAATCTTCCCCCCTCCATGGCTGTTCTTAGCCAAAGGGGGAAAAAAAATTCCAAGGCATTTGCTGACCTCTAGCTTAGACTATTCTAATGTTCTCTGTGTGTGTCTGCTGATGAAGATGGTTCAGACACCGCAAGTGGTACATAGGGATGGACAGATATGTTAATTTCAATTTCTCATTTTTCCCAGTCTTAAGCTCTATCAGTTTGTCTTGAATTTCAAGAATTTATCCATTTTTAAGTTTGGTTCATCCTGAATGTTGAGATTTTTTAAGGCATTTTTGTGCATGTTTCTCCTAATACATGCATATACACATTTTTTGCAAGTAATTTCCCTAATATAATACACTTCTAAAAATCATTGCCCCCAACACATGCATTTTGTATGCATTCTTAAATTAGAAAGCAAAGTTGCAAAATTTGGAAAAGTGCAAATTTCGAAGGATAACAGAGCTTAGGTTCAGGTATTGGTTTGCAAATGCAAAATTAGGTAAGTTCACATTAAAATGCGAACTGAACAAATTTCTCGCCCCTCCCTAGTGGTACAGAATGCTGTCATCTGACTGCTGTTGAATGTGAGCTGGAGTGATCGTATATTATGCTGGAACAGCTATGTTTGTTTGTTCGTTGGTTTGTTGACTGTAGGTTTCGGCTTTGCCCTATCAGGTCCTAAATGTTCTGGGTCCTTGGTATTTCAGGAAGTGCCAACTTCCATTTGAAACTCCTTGAGTTTTAAGATCGGGTGATGAAAGCCTGCTTCAAGTTCCCTTGCACTCAGAGGCCAGATCATTTTTTGAATGGGCAGAGTGAGGCAAGTTTTATGTGTCTGGAAGTGCAAACTTCTGGTTATTTGATTTTCTTTGCTGATTGCCTGAGTTCTCTGAAGCGGTTTGAGCAGGAGATCTCTCTTGGATGAAGCCAGGATGTGAGAGGGGACACATGAGTGGAGTCTATAAGGAGTCTATGAGGGGGCTTTTCCACAATTGTGAATGAAAACACATCCCTCGTTATTATAATATTATTTATTACATTTCTGTACTGCCCCATAGCTGAAGCTCTCTGGGCAGTTTACAAAGGTTAAAACATTAAAAGTACAATGCACAAAATTTGAAATATAAAACACACACAGATGGTATACACAAAGACAACATATATCTAAAAACAACTTTGAGCAATCAGCCAAACCAAAAAAACAAATCCAGGATCAATTAAAACTCATCACATGCTGCCAAATGCCTGGGAAAAGCTAGATATCATTATTTGGGGAAAAACATATTATCATTATGGTTAAAGACCATTTGCCTCACTGCTTTTAAATTATTTTACTTTAAATTATTTTTATAATACTTGTATACCACCTCATATAATAAAATCTCTACATGTAAAATATTTTAAAACACTGTTTATTACAGCTACAATAACTAAACCAAATAAATAAGAGAAACAATTAAAAACAACAAAATGGGGCAGCATCATGATGGTCAGTTACCAGCCAGAGAAAGCCTGTATCAACATGTACGTCATCAGGAGGCATTTAAAACACACCAGACTTTCTGCCTCCTGAACCACACAGGGGGAGGGTGTTTCAAAGGGTGGGCACCGCTGCAGAGAAGGCCCCGCTTTTGAGATGTTATGTGAAATGAATGTGAAACCCAGCCCACCTCCCTCTCTACATCACATTAGTTTTCTGGCTGGGGGATGCTGGTAGTTGTAGGACTTTTTTCTGTCTAAACATGCATAGGATTGCACCCTAATTCCCTTCAACAGTATACATCATCCTCTTCTATTGGGAAGGGGCCATCACTCAGGGGTACCATCAATGCTTTGCACACAGAAGGTTCCAAGTTCTAGCATCTTTAGTGAAAATGATATCAAGTAAAAGGTCTGAGCAAGATGTCTGCCTGAGACCTGGAAAAGCCATCACCTGTGAGAGTAGACACAACTGGGCCAGGTCAGCCGTCCCCAACTGCCCCTGCCCCAAGATGTGTTAGGCTACAACTCCCACTGTCCCCAGACAGCAGGCTGGGGGTATTGGGAGTTGTAGTCTACCACATCTGGAGGGCAGCCAATTGGGGAAGCCTGGACAAGATGAACCCTTGTCTGCTCACTATAAGGCAGCTTTATGTCCCTGGTTCACAGACAGGAAGGCTGCAGCTTGAGGACAGGCAATTTTTAGGCTACAGGAATTTTTAGGTTACAGGAAATGTCAGAAATGTTTGCATCACAAACTGTTATTTTGGACATTTCCAAACCATTCAGGGTAAATGTTATTCTTTACTGCTATGAAGGATATGAAAATGAATTGTAGTGATTTGCCAAGAGTGCTTGCTTGAGCTTCCTTCAAGTTATTGAAAAATGACATGTCAGTATTTTCTCATTTTTTTTATGGGCCTCCTTAAATCTTTTTTTAAAATGACTGATAAACATCAAATTCTCCAGAGTTTTAAAAAATTATTATTTACCATAAGCATTATATGATAGTGTAGTTTTTATGATTTGTAATGATTTGTTGTGTTACCTTCCATTGTAATTTTCCCTATGACCACATTTTAAAGTTGTTTTTTTTTAAGGTTTGTTGTGCTTTTTTTTTTTAGCCTGTTTGTGTTTTGTGGCTAGGGCTGATGGAAGCTGGAGTCCAACAACACTTGTGGTGTGTGTGTGTGGGGGGGGGGCAAGTTCCCCTGCTATATGAGAAAACTTCACTTTCAACACAGAGGGGTTCTAGTGTTTCTTATACTAAATTTTCCATTTTGGTGCAGAGTACAAAATATATGCATTGTGCATCGCTTATGAAGAAGGTACATGTGTGTAAAAAAGAAATGTTCTCCTTTTAAATACACGTAAAGAAATAGAAGGTATGTTTGCACATGTGTTTGTGTGTGTGCGCGTGCTCAATCCTTTCTGTTTATTTTAAAGGGGAAAACATCAATTTACCCACATATGCTCCCTTCCTACTGATATGCTGGCACATGTATTTTGCCTGAATACAGCATATAGTATAAGATGGTTCAAGAAGTAAAAGCGATTTTAACAATCCTGTCCAGTGACTCACAGTGCATGCAGGTTAAAGTGCTTAGAGCAGGAGGGAGCAAGTGACTGTTGCAACATAATGTTACTCTTTCACTGCCGGAGAATCGGCTGGTGAAAATGTTTAGGATTCAGTTGTCCAGCATTGCAGTTATTCTAAATGCTAAGAACATTAGTAAGACTAATTAATTAGCACCTACTGGGATAAAGATTATGTTTGTTGTTGTCTTGGCGCCGGTCTTGTGAAATTGGATTGAAGCTACACATTTATTTCACAAGCACAGGTCATCCAAAAAAGGCCATCTGATAGTAAGTAACACATTTTGTTCCATGCCAGCAGGAAAGGGGAAAGGGTTCCTCCCCTTAAAGCAATTTTCTCCAGGATAAAGGAGGCTTTGTTTAAGCAAAGGGATGCCCTCTTAGCCACCCATTCCATACTAGAAATATGCTAATGAGAACACATGTCCAACAGAAGGGAAAACATTTCAAGCCTTGTGCCAATTCACAATTGACAGTGTTTTCATTGGCTTCAATTCCCTGACTCAGATATATAGTACATTATTTAGTGATGTGCTGGTGCCCCCCCCACCCCCGAGCCTACGACAGCTTTCCCCAGGGCGTCTCCTGTCTCATCCAGGATTGACTACTGTGGGGCCCTCACTACTTTTTGAATGGATGATAACCAATCCAGTTGTCAAGAAAATAATTATTTTCTTGATTGCCTCCATTCCCACTGCATTGAATGCAGGAAGCAGGCTCATGCCATAATGAAGGGATTGAAACTAATTTTTATCCTGGAATGCTTTTTTCTGGCTTCAAAATAATTGGCTAAAATGTTTACAGTTGTAGAAGGATGCATAAAAATGAGCATAATAGTTTTTTGGTTAGTGAGTTTACATCTTCTATAGGCATTAATTTTCTGTCCTCCCCCCCTCCCTCCCTCCCTCCCTCCCTCCCTTTTCTGGAATTTGTTCAGCAAAAGATTTCCACTATAAACTTGACCCAATCCAGTCTCTTCATGTTTTTGTTGTTACTGAGCTTTGTGATGGCAAAATGGTTGCTTCTGTGTAATGTTTTGACCCTCCTAGTTCATTACTGTGTGGTGGTATATGAATACTGGAGACAGACCTGATTTCAAAGTGGACTGTGGCACAGCTGGGGGCGAAGGGGAAATAATGCAGTGACTTTAGTAAAAGAGTGTTTTGGCCCGAAATTGGCTTTAATGTTGAAAATATCCTTGTAATGAACAGGGAGGGTAATCATCACAGGAGGATTTGTACCTCTTTAATAAGGCACTAACTTTTGCCGGAGCTGCATCAGCGTGTGAAACAGGAAGTGGAGTGCTAATTGGGAACAAGCCATGAAACGAGGAGGTGAGGTCTGCAGGAACAAACTTGTGCTATTTTCAGTGGCAGATCACACATATGTGTTCTGGTGTGGACATATTTTAAAGCCTTCCAGATTACTTTTGTTTGTTAGATATGATAAATGCACCGTTGGTACTCAGTTGTTGCAGCAGAACCTGGACTTTGCCTCTTGAGGAAGTGTATTTGTTGTAGGGATATCACATAATTGTGCATCTGAAAAAAATGCAGGCCCCCTCAATTTCCATGTACTAGTGGAATAAGGTTGGGATGTGTTTCAGAAGTATCAGAGGGAACTCTTAGATGGTACCCATCATATCACTGGTGATGAGTGGCACAAATCCTCCCACCCATGTCCACATCGGTTTGTGCTTTTTAAAATAGAATTCAGTCCAACAGCCAAACTCCAGTCTGGGAAAGCTCTCAGAAGTTGCATTCTATCTGTAGGCGTAGCTAAAGGCAGAGTAGGCAGGGCTAACGTGATTCTTCTGAATCACTCAGCAGCATTTTCAAAGAGCATTCCGAATACCAAGCCTCTGAATGTCTACTCACAAGTAAGCAGGACAAGCATCTGCGTGTCTACTCACAAGTAAGCATGAGCAGCACATCTACTTACAAGTAAGCAGGACAAGCCTCTGCATGTGTACTCAGAAGTAAGCATGAGCAGCACATCTACTCACAAGTAAGCAGGACAAGGCTTGGCATGTCTATTCACCAGGACTGAATCACTCACAGCTTCCTCCTCAGGCCCTGTCCCTTCTCCCCGGCAGAGAAAAGTTCTTCTCTCTAATCAGCTGCTTAGGCCTGGGGAAGAAGCTGGGGGCTGGATGGGGAACCCTCATGGGCCATATCTGGCCCACAGGGTGGAGGCTCCCCATGCTTTCTTTAGGGGTTGCATGCTCTACATCTATAGCAGTCAAGTGTGGGACATTCAGGTTGTTCTTTAGGGGCAAACAACAGGAATGCTGCCTCTGTCCCTGTGGCAGGGCCCTGCCAGTACTGGGGATATTGTTTCTCAGCCCTTCCTTTTTTTTAATTTAAATGTGGTTCTTTGCTTTGTGATCCTCCACCTCCCTTAATGGAAAAGCAGCTGCAGGTGGCAAGGAACATTTACCGAGGAGGGCTGTGCATGTTCCTGTATCATGGCCATTATGGGAAGCTTAGCTACGCCTTCCACATTGGTGGATACTCTCAGATAATTATGTAGCAGCGGTTGCTGTTATCTGGCTGGGATTGACTCTTCCTTAGCATGATGATTAATGCACCCTGGATCAATGCTGCTGTTCCCTCTGAGCGTAAAGGGAATGTTTTGGTAGATTACAGATCCGTGAACAAAGCTGGGGGAGAAACTGGTATCACTGAGATTAGAATACATAGACTGCCAGCATGATATAGTGACAGTGTGAGAAGCAGTGTGCTGCAGTGGTTAGTGTGTCAGGCTAGGACTGGGGAGACCCAGACTCAGCCATGGAACACACTCGACTTGGGGCCAATTACGATCTCTCACCCTAACCTATTTCCCAAGGTTGTTGAGAAGTCAAAAGAGGGTGGGGAGAGAGCCAAGTATGCTGCCTTGAGTTGCTTAGAGGAAAGGCCAGCTATGAAAGGAATACATAATAAAATAAATACTATGGAGCATTTTCTTTTTTTAAAAAAATACAGCATAATTTTGCATGTGCATACATTAATAGATCCCCAGCTATGAACTCTTGCAGTCTCATCCTGTATGGCAAGGGTAGGCCAATTGGGTCCCCTGGGCACCAATGAAGCCCTGGGCACCTTACTTGGCACTTGCCAAGGTGCCCAACCCATCCCACATTTTTTGAATTAACACATTTTCTTACTAGCAGCTGGGATTGCTGTGAAATTGGTTTCTGTTCGTGCTGAAAACTGGCTTCAAAAGGGTTATGTAGTGCATTGGGGCTCAGACCCCAACTCTGTCTTGTACTCAGTCTTTGGGGCAGGTTACTTGTCCTTTGCCATGCCTCCCATAGCAGCCATTTTGTGGTGGTGCCCAGGACACTTTCTCAAATAGCCAAATGTGCCCACAGCCCCAAAAGGTGGCCTAGCCTTCCCCTATGGCCTTCACAATGTTTCACATTCTCAATTTAATGCACACACATTCACAAAGTCTTTCCTTTTTTTACTCGGAGACACAGAACATGCATTCGGTAATCTGGCAGAGGCTATTTTTGTAGACAGGATAAGATGACTATAAACACACCCATTGATGAAAAGGAGCCAAGAAAATCTCAGAAGGAAATGAATTTGATAATGAACGTTGAACATTTTTCATTGACAAAGCAAAAAAAGGCAAAAGCAAAAAGCAAGCGGCTGGATAATTTAAGTCTTGGGTGATTAATAAACCAGAAAGGAACCAAGGAAGGAAGCAGCTTTAAACAACTCCATTGAAATTTTGCAGCCAGGTGGCCTCCAGATGTGTTGGACTACAAACCCCATCATCCATAGTCATCATAGCCATTACTTGATGGGAGTTATAGTCTGACACATCTGGAGGCCACCAGCTTGGGAGAGGCTGCACATGTGAATGAGACAGTTAATGTTTGTTTCTGAATAATTACTATATCCCAACCTTCCCTAGCCTGATGCCCACCAAATGTTTTTGGACTACAACTCCCAGCTCTCCTGACCATTGGCCATGCTGACTGGGGCTGATGGGAGCTGAAGTCCAAAAAATCTGGAAGGCACCAGGTTGGGGAAGGCTGCAATATCCTAACACTGTGAATGGGATTATACTTATGAGAGGAAATATGTAGGGCAAAGGATGTGGACTTGGGTATCAAGCACATGTGAACAACCTGTGGCCTCTGTGCAGCGGGGAAGCCCCACCCATTTTTTCTCACTGCCCAGCTGATCAGCAGGCAACAGTGAATCGATTCTTGTTTCCCCACTGTTATTAATGGCAGGGAAATAGCGATCTTCATTACGCAAGAAGGAATGAAAGTGGGTGAATGAATAAGGTGTTATGAATCACATAGAAGCATGTAGGGGATGCCAGAGAATGCATCTGAGAGAATCACTTTGTGACTCTATGCAAAGCTGAATGCAGTTTGAGTGGGAAGGAAAGGCATGTCTTTGTTTCTTAGACTCCTTGATTCGATGAAAATAGCTCCTGGAAATGCCATTTCAAATTAGAGAGGGATGGCTGGAGAGGTGGAGATTTCATTACATCCCTCTTTTGTGTGATGTTTTCGAGATGGTAATGTAAGAGGGGAGCCATAAATAATCCAATCACAGCTGCAACATCTTGGAAATTTAGAGTGCATGTTAATAGCAAAGACCTTTGGGGCGTTTCACTGTGCAGCAAAGGCAAATGAGAAGTGATTGCCCCCAAACAGCAACCAAAAAACCACCTGTCTGGGGCAAGGGCAAAATGAGCATGCTGCTTCCTTCCAGCTAACTAGAACAAAAACCATTTTTGGCAAATATTCAAAGTTGCCATAGTTTCCAGTGTCATCACTCCAATTTTTTAATAAGAAGTTCTGAATCAAAATCTGAATTCACGTTCTGAACATGAATTTTCTACACTGAAATTTCAAAACTAGAATGCTTTAGATTTGCTGGCATTTCTTGATTTTTAAAATTTTGGCAGGTTTCAAAGATGAAATCTCATAAGTTCTCAGATGTCACATACTAATTACCATTGTGTTTAATCTATCAAATCTGTCAGATACTAATACCATTGCATGTTAACTATCAAATGCTAGAAGGTTAAAAATGCATTTACATGTCAGCTATTAAATACAGTTAAATATGATACATGAGTAGGTTTAAAATGTCTTTTCTGGGGAAACCTGTGTTCTAATCTTTAGGTCAAACTGCGTCATCCTATATACCAATAGTGAATTCCTTCTCAATATTGATCCTTAAGAATCCAAAACAGCACCATTCATGCTTAAGAGATGAATCCAAATCAGCATGTCTGGAGAAACCCCAAGGTTTGCAGAAGTACAAAAAACTTAAAACAATTTAAAAAAAAATCTAGCTGGGGGAAACCCAAACAGCCCAGTGCAGACTGAGTAAGCTTAGAGGTCATGGAATGGTCACTGACTATTATGTGGTGGGGTGGGGGTGAAAAACCAAGTGTGTGTGTGTGTGTGTGTGAAATGGAATGGAGTATTGTAGAAAACAACATGGCTGGCTGACTAAAACACGGAGGGAGCAAAGCTATCTGGATGCCCATCAGCTTCCAAACTCGGAGGTCTGATGGCCATCCTATGCAGAGTTGGAGGAATGCGGAGGCGATTATCACCTCCACGATGTTCCCGCTCTGCATTTTTGCTAGATGGGCAATTTTGCTTGTCTATCTGTGGCTCTGCAGAGCAGGAACGAAGGAGGCTGAGGCAGCCAAAGGATAACTGGAAAAAAATATCAAGAGTCACATCACATATCACATATTGAAACCAGAGACCAATACAAATGTCCAGACAAGATGGAGAAATAGTTCACAATATCAACATCTACATGGGATAGTTTTGAGGAGAATTTTTGAGAGGAACCTTGTGTCTGCTCTACGGTTAACACCAGTTATATATATATCTCGCATGAAAGCTTGGGGGTGTTTCGTCACCTACTGCTGTGTCGGCGAGATTCACTCTGTGCCTTCACATACTTGTCTTCAAGATGAAGTTGTTCGTAAGCTGCCCTTGGTGTCTGAAGTGAGCACAGGGGGCAGATGGGGCGTAGAGGTCACCAGCAGAAGGCTGCTGCGTGCGACGCTTCCGAGGCAGCCAGGGTTGTATTTTTAGCTGCTCCAGATTCCCTCTGCTGTCACGGTTGGGATGAGATGCTCATTTTATTGCCACAGGGATATGCCTAGAATATCAGACTGCCTGGAAAGAAAGGAAAAAACAGCCCATGCGGCAGAGTCAGGACTTGATTTTGCTTTTGTGGCACTGATCGTCTGCTTCTGCCATTGAGGAGGCTGAGAGAGAAAAACATAGTTCTTCCTGAGCCATTCTTGAAGCAGGCTGTGACTCACAGAGAATTTGAAATACGGTTCATGCAGGAATCATGCTTCTGAAGCACTCTTTAATTTCAAGCTGTCCCTCAAGGCTGTGCTTGGTCTAGGAGGATGAAGTGGGTTCTATTTTTATTATTTGATCAATACGTTTTCTAATCATTTCTGTAGTGCATGATTCATCGTTCTCTGTGGGATACACTAATGTGATCATATATATGACTGGAAAAGGAATGCAACGTCCCTGAATAGCAGATCTCATTGTTCCATCCATCCCTGGAAAGAACCCCATACGTTTACGCCGCAGCTGAGCATATTTTCTCAGAAGTTATGTCACACCTTATTTTGAGGGGCTGATTCCCAGGTGAGTGAGTGTGCAGAGTAGGGCCGGCCCTCCCACAAAGTGGGGTCAGTCCTGCACCTCAGGTGGTGGATCTGGAAGGATGGTGGATCCTTCATGCCCTGCTGCTGGGGGCGCCGTGGGTCCCGATGCTGACACTGCCCTGTGGCCCCCAAAGTGAGGCATAGAGGAGGCAGGCAGCTGCTTGGGACAGCCCCACTAGCTGCTGTCCTGCATGGCAGCTCTCTGGAGCACCTACCGCCACCCGCCCTACGCCTCGCTCTGAGTAAGGCATAGGAGGGTGGCCACTCTAGAGAGCAAACCTGGCTGCTTCCCTGCTGTGGCGCAGGCTGCAAGGAGAGGATGCACGGCGTGGCCGACCCAGTGCCTCGCTCTGAGGACCCCTTAGAGCGAGGCATCGGGTGGGTGGGCTCTTTGGGGAGCCGCACTGGCACATCACTCCACAGAGCCTGCCTGGCCCAACTGCCTTGCTCTGAGGGGTCCTTCATGAGAGCAAGGCATTGGCAGGGAGGTGGCCGTGGAGATCGCCTGTGCTGCTGTGCCGCAGGCGATTCCCAGGGCCACCTCCCTGCACATGCCTCACTTTCACGAAGGACCCCCAGAGCGAGGTATTGAAGGGAAGGTAGGTGGCGGCAGCTGGTAGGTCAGAAGGGGGAAGAGGGAAGGGGGAGGGTGGCAGCAGTGGCTGGTGCTCCTCTCTCTCTCCCCCCATGAAGCAACAGTGGTGGTTGTTCCTCATGCTCTCCCACATGGCAGCAGCGACTCGCATCCCTTCCGTTCTTTCCCTCCCTCCGCCCTGCGTGGCAGTGGCAGCGATGGAGGCTCGCGCCCCTGCCCCAGTGTGGGAGCGGCGGCAGCTCAGGCTCCTCTCCCTGCTGCGTGGCAGTGGCAGCTCTTGCTCCCCTCCCCCAGCAGCAGCAGTGGCATGTCCTGCCTCAGGAAGCAGGAGGCCTTGCGCCAGCCCCAGTGCACCGGATCGCAGCTTCACTGGCCTCAGGGCCATTCCACCCATTCCACAGAGGCTGAGCCAGGTTTGCTACAAAGGGGGCCCTCGGCCCCCAGGAGCTGCAGCCCATTCCAGCTCCCCTCTGAGTGTCTCATTATTTGGTCACAGTATGCTTTCATGTTGTGGCAGACCGTAGGGGACAACCAGTACATTTTCAGGGGTGTATGTTTAGGTGCATTCCTAACAATGGAACATGGGATCAGGGTTGGGATCGTATCTCAGTGGTAGAACACCTGATTTGCATGCGGGAGATCCCAGGTTCAGTTCTGGGCATATTCAGTTAGGGTCAGGGAGCAGACGACTGGAATGACCTCTGTACCTGTGAGGCTGGAGAGTCACAGCAGTCAGAGTAGACTAGTGCTGTGCCGAACATTTCTCCCACATTTTTTTGACCATCCTCATCAATTTGATAGAAAAGAAATGGCTTTCAAAAAGAAATTCAAAGGAGAAGAAATTTCAGAGAAATTCCCGTGGGTTGGGTTTGGGGTTCTTCTGCTTATCTGACTTATAAGGTGGCTGAGGAGCGTGCGTGAGTGTCATTGTACAATAATCCCTCTGGTAGCCTGTAGCCTCCTCAGCTTCCCGCACTTCAGTTAAAGCCATCATGAGGAAAACATCACGAGGCAATTCCTCCCATGGGGCTTTTTCACTTCAGGAAGCGCAGGTGGCCTGGGAGGTTGCAGAGCAATGGAAAGATGTGTGTAATAGGGAGAGAAAACACACACAGCACCCTCGGCCACCTCGCTGTGATTTGGTATGCTCAAAAATACCACCAAAAGAAATTCAAAATTCTTCCTCAGAAAAGTGGAAGCCTCAACACAGTTGATGCTGTTGCCCCCTACAGAAGCAGTGAACCAAAAACCCTTAAGAAGAAAAGAAAGAAGCTGTGCTACAACCCCTGCCAGTAGAGAGCCCTATTTGTGAGAAACTGTTGGAGAATTTCTCCTCCCCTAGGAGAAATTAGGTGAAATTGTCCCCCCAGTTTCTCTGCCCACAAATAGGCTGGAGGATTTCGAGAGGCCATTTGCACTCAGCTCTAGTGTAGACCATACTGGCTTAGATCAGAGGTAGGGAAACTCAGGCCCAGGGCAAATCTGGCCCTCCTGGGGTCCCAATCCAGCCCTCCAGGATTCTCCTGATAGCCACGCCCCCTTCCCCTCAACCACTGATCGTTCAGTGGTTTCCTGGAATTTGTGCAGTCCCCCCTCCCCCATTCTAAAAGGTAGATATGCCTCTCATAAGGCTTAGCTGATGTCAGTAAGAGCTTTACAGTGCAATCGTATGCATGTTTAGATGGAAAAATGTCCAACACCTCCCAGCTGTAGGACTTTTTTCCCATGTCTAAACATGCATAGGATTGTGTCCTTAAGCTGCACCATGCTGGTGTCTTTTGTATTTTTGGCCCCACCCCTTTTGCCTTTGCCTCCCCTACCCTCCCGTTCAGCACCGCCCACTACTGGAAAGTGACCCTAGAGAGCTGTGCCACAGCTTAATTCAACCCTTGGGCTGAAAGAGGTTCCTCAGCCCTGGCTTAAATGGACAAAACAGCCTGGCTTGGTATGAAGGCCTGTTCCTATGTTAGTTTGTTCTCTCAATTTTTTTTCGGAGGTCCAGGTGAAATTATTTGAGGCACCATTGCTATATGGTCTGGCCCCACAGAGTAAGGCTGTAGAAGGAACGAAGGCAAGGATGACCTGGAACTAGTTCTATTGGTGTGCAATAAGGGGTTGGACATAGCAATGTATGGATCTTATAAAATCTTCTCAAACTGGGGAGAGGTAATGAGCGGGGTACCGCAGGGCTCAGTCCTGGGCCCAGCGTTCTTCAACATTTTTACTAATGACTTGGATGAGGAGGTGCAGGGAATGCTGATCAAATTTGCAGATGACACAAAATTGGGTGGGATAGCTAATACTTTGGAGGACAGAAACAAAATTCAAAGTGATCTTGATAGACTGGAGCGCTGGGCAGAAAATAACAGAATGAAATTTAATAGGGATAAATGCCAAGTTCTGCACCTAGGAAAAAGAAACCAAATGCACAGTTGCAAAATACATGGCTCAACAACACTACAAGTGAGAAGGATCTTAGAACTGTGGTAGATCACAAGCTGAATATGAGCCAACAATGTGATATGGCTGCAAAAAAGGCTAATGCTGTTTTGGGCTGCATTAATAGAAGCACAGCTTCCAAATCCTGGGAAGTACTAGTTCCCCTCTACTCAGCACTGGGTAGGCCTCATCTGGAGTACTGTGTCCAGTTCTGGGCACTGCACTTTAAGAAGGATGCAGACAAGCTAGAGAGGGATCAGAGGAGGGCAACAAAGATGATCAGGGGGCTGGAAACAAAGCTGGACTGAAAGAACTGGGCATGTTTAGCCTTGAGAAGAGAAGACGGAGGGGTGATATGATAGCACTCTTCAAGTACTTGAAAGGTTGTCACAGTGAGGAAGGCCAGGATCTCTTCTTGATCATCCCAGAATGCAGGACATGGAAGAATGGGCTGAAGTGACAGGAAGCCAGATTCCAGCTGAACATCAGGAGAAACTTCCTGACTGTGAGAGCAATGTGACAATGGAACCAATTACCTAGGGAGATAGTAGGCTCTCCCACGCTGGAGGCATTCAAGATGAGGCTGGACAGCCATCTGTCAGGGATGCTTTGACTTGGATTCCTGCATTGAGCAGGGGGTTGGACTCGATGGCCTTGTAGGCCCCTTCCAACCCTACTATTGTATGATTCTATGAAATCCATTCTCTCTGCATTTTGCGGATTGTCAGGTGCCTTTTGTTCTGCTGTTGGCTCATGGGCAGAATCGGATTTTTTCAAATTTCCTGAATTTATGCAAATTTGCATTTGCGCAAATGCGCATATCCCCCAAATGCGCAACCCTCTCCCCCCAATGTGCTTTTTCATGCATTAGGCTATGGTGGAATTGTTCATTTTCAGAAGGTGATTTTTTTATTTTATGTAATTTTTTCCGACTAAATTTGCATAAAATTCCAGAAAGTAAAAATACTGATCTGCAACTCCATGGAATCCATGTGACTCAGGAAGAGCTGGTCTGCTGCAAAATCCATGGGCCAGTTTCATAGAAATGTAAACTCATTGGGTTCTGTTGCAGATTTCTCCAACATCCCTAGTTGCATGTGGCTTGTGGCCACAGATGTGGGAGCACCTCCCCAAGCACCACCTCTAGAATCTCATCTAGCAAGAGAATTGTAATGCAGATAATGTGTCCACAGCTGTACTGGTTGCATGTGCAGTTCCCAATCCAGCAAGAGACTTGCCAGCTTCCATGTGCATATCACGTGGATTGGGAGGTATCTTTCTTATAGGGCCAATTCTAGTTATTTAACATTTTCTGCATGTTTCTGGAACTGATCTATCTATATCCATCCATCTAGAGAAAATATAATCTAGTATATCTTCTCTTAATTCTGAAGACGTATTTGTGCTCCATTCAAAACCACTTTCAATTTGAGCTCAGATTACTCCTGCTGTGTGGAAAGGACAGTTGCTGAAGGGATCATACCTATTGCACACCTGTCTGCCCCCTAGATTAGTCTCTCTGAACAAGGGCTGAGTCACAGTGGCAGGAAGCAGACCTATAGGAAATCTGCTCAGATATTATTTCTTCAGAAGATTTCAGTCACAGTGGATTTGAGTCTCCAGGGAGACTCAATTCGTGGTGGAGAAATAAACCCCAGCAGGCAGTGAGACATTCTGTTTGCCCTCAGAGTGCATGAGAGAAAGCGGTTGTCACACAGCAAGAGAAGCATGTGGCAATTTATTGGAATCTTGCAAGGCACAGTAAACAAAATCTCCTTATCACCCCACCAGCCTCTGAAAGAAATCAATCCATATTACACAGCTGCAAGCGTGAGCAGAAAACAAAGAAAATGGAAAGATCTCTGCACCTGTAGGCAGAGACCATCCAAGAACATCTTTATTTATGTATTACATTTCTATACCACCCAATAGCTGAAGCTCTCTGGGCAGTCCACAACAGGTACAACTGTAAAATACAGCACCATAGAGCATAGTACAGAACTGTAAATAAAAACAAACCCACCTGCGGTGTAAAGATTTAAAATACAGTAACAGATTTAAAAACAACAGAAACTGAAAGACTAATGTGCCTGGTAAAATAAGAAGATCCTTCACGTGGCACTGAAAGAGTACAGTGTAGGTGCCAGCTGAACCTCTCTGGGAAGCTGAGAAGCTCAGGTGGGATGCCACCACTGAAAAGGCCCTCTCCTTGGTAGCCACCCACCTCACTTTATTTAGTGGGGGCACCCAGAGAAGGTCCTCTAAAGATGATCTTAAGGTCTGGGCAGGTCTATATGATACCATTGGCTTTGCAATAGGGTATTAACTCTCCATTGATGACTTTTCCACAATATTTACAGCTCCTCCTATGAGTAGGAGGAGCTATATATAAGGAAATATAATACATATTATAAACAATATAACATTCACATAAAAGACAAGCATCTCCGTTATCTAACATTACTGCAAGGTATCATTCTAAACAGGTAGCTAGTACGTTATTAAACATCTGAGAAAGCAAAACAATTAAACTGTTAGTTAAAAATGGGTAAATCTCACAGCTTGATCAGGCCATAAGAAGGAAAAACATTTATATCTGTCAATATCCAAGTTGTAGCTAGCCCTCATAAAGGCAATAAAAGGATGCCAGACATTGGGAAAACATATTTCATATTTCACATCAGTGTAATTGTAACAGTACACTGGACATAAACATCATCTCTTTTAAAAAACTTAAAACACAACTCCCCCCCCTTCTGTCAGCTTTTGTTCTTTTCTATCTTTGATTCTATTGTAATAAAGTCGTAATGCACAGATCTGTCTGTCTTGAACATCTGCCTATTTAAAGAGTTCTCTGTGAAAAGGCTGCAGACTCTATTCTTAACACTGATAATAATTTTATTCACCCTGTAAATTTGGTTACAATGGACCAATATGAATCCCTGATTTAGGCTGCACACGTACCTGGGAGTAACAGTGTGACTTACTTATGAGTAGACATTAATAGCATCGTGCTGTTAGATACAGCATAGTGGGTGTACAGGGTTGGCTTTTGTAGCATATGCACATTTTCTTGTTATTTTCTTCCCCTTCCCCTCCGCTCTCCTGTTTTTCTTGTCTTGTCTGTTTGGATAATAAATTGCCTAGGCAGGGACTTGTTACTAGTTTTTTAGTTTTTTAAAAAAATTAAAAAAAAATAATTTTTAAAAAATGGATTTTTTAAAAAAATTAAAAAAAATTAAAATCCTGCACAAGACAGCTCATGATCTGCATTTCCTGCTGACTGGATTTTTTGTGTTTATTACTGGACTGCTCACAACTCTTCGTTTTGGTTTCTGAAATCCCTCTTGGATGATTTTGTAACTCTGGCTGCTTCCAGACAGCAGATTCCCATAATGCTGCATGTGCAATTTAGCGGTAAACCAGCAATGCAGGAAGCAAATTAGAAATGCAGAAAGCAGTACCTGGGGGAAAAGAGAGGTTTACTATTGCTGAGCATTTTCTGTGTACAATAATCCCTTGTTTGGATTATGCCACCTGTCATTCCCTTGCAGATCTCCTAGTCTGCAATGGGAAATCGACAAAGGGTCTCCTAAGGGAAAGGCTATAACTCAGTGGTAGAGCACATGTATGGCATGAGAAGGCCCCAGATTCAATCCCCCATATCTCTAGATGAGGCTGGGAACATCTCCTGGAGAGACTCTGCCAGTCCCTGTAATCAGTACTGAGCTCGAAGGACTGATGGTGTGACCTGTAATAAGGTGTCCTTGTGCATTTGAATGTAGTTGTCAGGTGCCCTGAATCAGCCTGCCTGTCCCGCATCTACATCTGAAAAATTCTTAGGCCGGAAGTGGCCCCTGTTTCTTATCCTTTGCTTTAAAAAGTGGACAAGTCTTGGAAGAGAATGCAGCTCCTTCACTAGCAGGGCCTGAGGCGAGAGACAAGATGGTGCCCCCTTCCATTCCATATCCAAAAAGTGACTGGACTGGCAATTGAATCTTTCTTCAGCACTGGCAGTGGGACAACATCCTCAACCCCTCATCCTGAAGGCAGCAGGCTAACTTAGGGGGAACAGAGCAGGCTGCATTGCCCACAGCTCTCTTCTCCAACATCTCGCTGCCACCTCCCATCATCTGCTGCCTGAGACAACTGCCTCGCCCTGCCTCATGGTAGGGCCAGCCCTGTTCACCCGCTCCACCAGCCCTGGCTGAAACCGAATAGATCCTGGCTGGATTCCATGCAAACTTTGACTATGGATTTCAGCCTGATGATGATAATAATAGGCATCCAGCGACCATGCAAACCTCTGAATGGACCTTAAGGAGTCTGAAACCCCTTGACTTAACAAGATCAAATAATGCCAAAAGATGTTCTCCTTTCACACATGTCAGCCAGTTAACAATATATCAGGCTCCCTCCTCCCTTTTTCAGCTTGAGTCGAGTCAATTAAACATCTTCTGAAATGGGCAAATGGCAGGCCATGAGTAGACTGAAGTTGGCTCTTGCCTTGGAAGGGAAAAGCGAAAATAGAGAGGGGGATTCCTCCTTCTCACCTCAGCTGGGCTCGGATGGGAGCTCCATCCCTTTGTGAGCACAGATGATGTCATCTGGAGACTAGCTTACTCTCCACCCCCTCCAACTCCTTTAAGGGGGAGGGAAAAAGTCATTAAGCACTGCAGTAAGAGCTGATTCAGGCCACTGGGGTTTAGTCCTCTCAGAAAATGTGTTTGGGAGGGATGATGGAGGAGAACTGCAGAGTATGCTCACTGCTGACCTGCTGACTTATGACTTTAATGCAGTCACTTTAATAACTTGCCGTAGCTCCAACCACCAGATGCAATTTATGGTAGAGCAGGCGCCCAAGCGTTTCCCTTTCTCTGAAGACTAAGCAGATCTCTGATTACTAACCCCCCCCAGCCCATTACTTCTCCCTGCTTGCTCTGCTAATGGAAAAAATGTTATGGGTCTGTGTGATTTTTCTTCCCCCAAGCCTTGTTTTCAGGAAACGGTGGAAAATGAGAGACTAGCGCATGCAACAGAGCAAAAAACTCCTCCCTCCCTCCTCTCCTAGGCCCCAACCAGGAAATCTGTATGACCTTGTCTCTGTCTCTGGCACCTTTAAAGTCTTGCCTTAGCAAAGACAGGGGGAAATAAAGGAAAAGGAATGGCATGCTAAAAATGGTTGAGCTGGAACAGTTTTCACATGGCACAGCCCAATGTTTCAGGAAAACCGTGATGATGTCATGATGATGCCCAAGGCTAGCCCCATACAGGGCCATGTATAGACAAATCTTCTCTGAGTCTTTATAATGGAATTTTACATACTATGGAAATGGACCCAACAAATTGATAGGTGGATTATTAGACAATACATGGCTGCCCATGTGTCCTACTTTACAGAGGATAGTCCTCTATTTGAAGTTGTCCTCTCTTTGAAGGGCTGTCCAGTCGAAGTCCACTTTAAAGACAGAGAACCATAAGAAAGTGTCAGCAGTGACCTTGAAGTTGCCCATTAACAGTTAGTTTCTGGGTAGCAGATCGAGCCGGCATACAATTTACCTGATCAGTCTTCCCCACTCTTGTCTATAGTCTATATTTATATAGACTATAAATAGACTATATTTCTATTTAAACTATGGCTATTCTTTCTAAATTTGCATCAAATCATATAAGTTAGCATATGTAAATATTATGCAAATTTAGTGTCCCCCTTTGCCATCTGTTTTGGTGATGCACTGCCTCTTTTTTGGCAATGTGTAAGTGGCTATAGAGGCACATGGTTTTCAAGGGTTGATTACCAATGAATTCCTGGTCCCTACAGCTGGGCAGAGCTGAAAGAATCTGGAGGTTGAGGAGGAATTATGACAGAATCTTATGGGACTGGAAAGCTGGAAGAATCTGGCAAGTTGGTTGGGTCTGGCATCTGGCAGAATCTGGAATGCGTTGGTTTTTTGTTTTCCCACTCCCCAATACTGATCTTACCCAGGAGCTTTGAGGAAATAACTTCAGAGCCCAAGGAAAGACAAAGCCCAGCTCAGAATGTTTTAACATCTTGTTCTGCAACCTTTTGGCAGCTGTTCCATTTGTACACTTTCCTATACCTAGTCCAGAGTTCTACCACTGTGCTGTGTCTGCAAATTGCCTCTCAGGCTGGTTTAATCTTCCTCATTGTCCTCACCTGTTTCCATTTTCACCCATAAACTAGTGGTACCATTAGGTAAATAGAGAGTCTGGACATAATGGTCTTACATTCCCACCCCCTTTAAATGGTAATGTAATGTAATTTAAATGGTAATGTGTATACCCTTAAATAGCTGGGGGGGGGGGGAGAAGTCTTTAGATGGTAACAGTGGAAGCTGGCAACTTCCACAACTTGGATAGCTCCTTTAGAGTTCTGACTGGTTCTGACTGAAACCCGTAGCAGATTTACTACCCCATTGACATTGGAGCCACCAGCCCCCACTGGATGGTAACGCATATTACTTCATTTATTTCAAATATGGTGAACCACCAGCTCTGCTGTGTTTGGGGGCCCTCCTGCTTGTTCTGTTGAGGGGGCTCCTGGACCTCTGCTCCAGAGTCCTGCCCTGACAGCACTACCACGTAGAAGAGGCATTCTGTCCTGTATGTAAGAGAAGGAGGAATGCCTCTTCTAAGATGATGTACAGGTATGCCTCATCTAACAAAAAAGCAAGTCTGCTTTTCTTGCTTTGCACATGCAAGTTAATGCAGATGTAATTGATTAATTGGCTCATATTGATAGGTTTGAGCAATTAAGATGTCTTTAATCAGATGGCCTAAAAATATGAAGACTTTTCTCATTTTGATCTGAGGCTTATGAATTTTGGATATCTTTGATTTATTCCCTTCTCATCTAAGGGCTTGGCTCTTTCACAGTTTCTCTCTGGTCATTAGGTAATTTGTATAACTATATTCTAACCCACTGACCTCCATTTGCAGCTCTAGGGGGGGAAATCACAAATGTGTCTCAGTCTGATCAATACATTCAAACCATTTCTTATACTGGAAGCTTAATAAGGAAAAAAAATAAATGCATAATTTTAAATAACAGCCATCCTTCACTAAAGAAGACTGCTTAACAAAAAATAGTCCAGCTTTTTGGTGTGCATGTATGTGTCTCTGGGAGAAGAATAAATATGTCACATTTTACTTCTCTCTCGGTTGCTTTCCCCTAGACTGCATTGTTCCATCAGCAACCAGTCCGTGAACAATGGCATCTTTTAAAGGGCCTCTAAAATGGTGTTACCGAGCCGTCCTTAGGACTGTTTTAAATATTTACTCGTGAGTCAAATCCCTTTGGTTACAGCAAATACAGTTATCTATAAGATAACTGTAGATAAAAGAAGCAAATTCCTCAAATATCCCACTTCACATTCCACTAGGAAAGCATTTCCCTAGACATTGAAAGTAGCAACTATTACAGAACGCAAAGTGCAACTTACTCAGTAAAGAGTTGTGGGATACAAGGTCGTGTATCATTTCTTAAAGATAGCCATAAATTGCGTTTCACTTTCTATAAGAATTTGAGCTGCTGCCTAGAATTAACTGACATGCTCACAATGTATTCCCTACCAAAATAATGATCTTGATCAACTCTAGTTCTAATTTCTCCCTCTCACAGAAAGATATGCATCAAGGTTGCCAGTTCCTCACTCAGAGCTGGTGGCCACACCTTTCAGTGTTCTGAGTTGCAGAGAGGAGATGCAACAACTGTGCCTCGTACCCCATTCCTCACCTACCTCCTCCTCCTCCTCTTTTGCTGTGGCCAGTAGAATTCTAATTTTGTTCAACACTGAACAGGCAGGAACTGGAGAAGAAATACAATGGCTGCACTCTCCTCGCTTGGAGCATTTAAGGTTTAAATGCTCCAAGTGAGAGTGCAGCCACTGTATTTCTTCTCTAGTTTAAAGATATAGGATGGTGAAGTAAATACATTCTGGCTGTAATCCAGGATGCTTAAGCCCATTGTGTCTTATGAGTCCACAGCAGAACTTCATTTATCCACATGAACGGGGAGACTTTAAAACCTGGTCAAATAAATGAAGTTTGCACTGGGGATAAGCAGCTTTTTCAAATAGTTAGCTCATCGAAACCTCTGTTGTGTACATCTGTATGCTTTGTACCCATCTACCCACACATTTGCAGCATGACCCACTGAGGGCTTTGGCGATGAAAGCTTTATTGAACTGAAAGCCAGCGCACTTTGAGAATCTCAAAGCCGTATAATACAATTCATGGCTTCACATGAAGTTTGAAACACACCTACATATTTATGTAGATGGATGGCCTGCCCTGCCCCTGAGTCTGGTAGTAAGGTACAGCTCTGCTTCTGATTCATCCTCAGGACAATGCTGTGACACAAATCGCTGTTCCCCCTGTTTTACAGATGCTTAAAAATTCACACTGCCAAAGATGTGGTCTGGATAGATTCAGAAGTGTCCAATTCTGCAAGGGGTTTTGCAGACTGCTCTGTTCTAAAAGCTCTTGTTTGCAACTCCCGGGGACTTTTGAATGGCTCTGTTAAAAAATAAAACCCTGCTTGCATCAGAGGTGGGGAGCTGGAAGTGTTTTCACTGCAGCATAAATATATGGGCTGTAAAGCCTGTGATTCAGAAAATTCTCCTGCAATATTCCCCTCAGCTGTTGCCATAGGTAACCAGCCTCTGCAAAACACTATTTACCCTGGAATGCAAGGAGACTTGGAGCTTAGCAAGGGCATACCAGTTAACCCCTTCCTAGCAAAAGAAATAACACCAATGCAGAGGTTCCAGCAAGAACAAAAGGAACTATTGCAGTTTTGTAAGGCTCTCAACTTTTATTTTCCTGGCAGGGGTCCTGTGCCTTTACCAGCGACATAACAGATAGAAGCTCAGCAGGGCACGTGCTTTTCCAGCCCTTAGCTTACACTGCTGGGGAGAAGCTGCAGCTGTTGGATTCTGGTGTCGCGTAGCTTGTAAAGGCACAGGAGCCTTGCTAAAAAGAAAAAAGGGAGAAAGGGCAACCCTAGCTGGCAATATACATGCAGCTCTTAAGGTTTCCACAAATCTTGGCTTCACAGTTGCCAGCTGACCAGAAAAGTATCAGTGTTGGTGAATCTTTCACATCAGCTGGATTTGCAAAAACTAGTGGGTCGCCCTTTTCACAGCATGGAGATAAACATGATCACCTGCTTATTATTGCAGATCAGTCGTTTGTGAAAGGAACAGCTACTGGGACAGATTGAAATGTTGGCAACCCTGTTTTGCTGTACAAACCATAGTAAAAATGTCTGCAGCAAAAAGAATAGAGTTTCGGCCCAGATCATCATCACCTTGGGCCTGTCAAGTCTCTGCCTTTTCCCTTCTTCCTTTTCTTGACCTTGCTTCACCTACTTGCTGTGCTGCCAATACATTAGTCCAAGCTACTTTGAGTATTCACTGGGAGCTCCAGGAGTTGTGCTGGTTTCAGGGCACTCCAGAGACAGCCCAAGACTCATAGGTGCCAAAGGCCTAAAATCCAAATTGAGCCATCTATGGTGATAAAATGTTTAAAATAATTATCATTGGCAATTTGCTGCCTTTAACTGCTGCTTAAATTGCTGCCTAAAATCTGCTGCTGGAAGCAAGCTGCCTCACCCTGCCAAATGATAGGGCTGGCCAGTTTCAGCTCATCAGTTAAATGGAGTAAGTTAAACTGGGAGAGCTGGCATGTTGTCAGTGGTTAGTGTCAGGCTTGGACCAGGGAGAGTGGGTTTAAAAAATACCCTCATTTAGCTCACTGAGTGATTTGGGGCCAGGCACTATTTCTCAGTGTGACCTACCTCACCGGTATGTTGTACGCTGTCCTGAACACCTTGTAGGAAGAGCAGGATAAAAATAGATTAATTTTTTAAATGCCTGCATAACACTGATCTACAAATGTATAAAACAGTGTGATTAAAACAAAACAAAACATGCTAACCACTATGTGCCAACATGCTTACGTATGCAGGGTGTGCTAGTTCAGCTCTCTGCAGTGTGTACAAGCTGTCTCTTTTCCAGCTCTAAACTTCTGGCACCAAATCTTTTTTAATCACTCCCATAAAATGCCACATCCTTGGGCAGCTGGCATCAACATCATAACCTCAGCCAGCAAATGCACATTTGAGTAAGGGGAAGCCTTTCACAGAAACATTTAACATGGTCAGCATCTTCATGTAACAAGGTACTTTGGCTAATACTTGATCCCCCCCCCCCCCTGTTTACCAGCTGAGGCTCTTTTGTTGCTCAGCTTGGCTTGGAGGTGCTGGAAGCCTTCAAAGAGCTTAGCTTTAATTATTGCTGACTCAGACAGGTGTGATTCATTAGCCTCCACCCTGAGGCCCACTTCTTTCGTCCTCACCTTGGGCCTTACCTTTTTTTTCACACCTGCAGCTCAAGATTCCCATCGTCAAATAAATGCACATGCAATCCAGGGAGGGCTTAATGTGCCTGTGAGACTCACTGCAAAAAGAGGAACGTTTGGCCCGTGCAGCAGTACCTTGGATAGCTCCTTTAGAGTTCCGACTGATTCTGACCGAAACCCAGAGTGCATTCACCGCCCCACTGACACCAGAGCCACCAACTCCCACTGTAGCCAGCTTGCTGCCCTCCGGTGCAGTGGAAGACACTTGCTCTTTGCCACTGTTTAAGAAAGATTCAGCTGTCAGTACCATGGCCATGGATCTTCTTTTGCAGAGAAGAGTCCCCTGCTTGAAGGGCTGTCCAGTCCAAATCTGATTTAAAGAGAAAGAGCCATCAGGAAAGTTGCCCACCAACAGCACCTGGACAGCAGGCTGAGCATGGCACACAGGTCATCCGGTCACAGTTTTCCCCACTTATGGTGGGGTGTACTGTATTTTTATTTATTTAACTTATAATAAATGTGTTTTTATACATATACATTAGCACATGCAAATTCTATGCAAATTTGCACGCTTTTTAATCCTCTTCTTGGGCAATTCATAAGTGGCCACCTTAGCTGCCGGTCTGATCAGCTTCTGCATGTGCTTTGGGGTGGCGGGGGACAGGTGGGAAAGAACCATCTTATCCTTATGCCTCAGGCAGCAAAATGTCTTGAGCTGGCCCTGATCTCTGGTCTGATTCAATACAGCAATCCTGAAATGAATGAAAGGAAGCAGACAATCCATAATTATGCTTTATATTACATTTATTATTTTAGAGGCCTATGCTTTTAAAACAGTGGTGGTAAAGTGAGGTTGTGTATGGTTTCGGGCTCTCAAATTACAGACTATAAAGAGGCCATGTTTGCACATTGCCACTTTTGCCAGTCCAGTCAGTGTCTGTACATGAAGATAAGAGCCATGCTGGATCAGACTAAGGGTCCATCTAGTCCAGCATTCTGTTCACACAGTGGTCAACCAGCAGTTGACCAGGAACCCACAAGCAGGGCATGAGCGCAACAGCACCCTCCCACCCATGTTCCCAGCAACTGGTGTACATAGGCTCACTGCCTCTGGTACTGGAGGTAGCACATAGCCATCAAGACTAGTAGCCATCAACAGCCTTCTCCAGGAATTTGTCCAATCCCCCTTTAAAGCCTACAAATTGGTGGCCATCACTACTTCCTGTGGTAGCGAATTCCATAGTTTAACTATGTGCTGTGTGAAGAAGTACTTCCTTTTATCTGTCCTGAATTTCCCACCAATCAGCTTCATGGGATGACTGCATTGGGTTCTAGTATTATGAGATAGGGAGAAAAAGGTCTTCTTATCCACATTCTCCACACCATGCATAGTTTTGTACACCTCTATCCTGTCTCCCCTTACCCCCCTTTTTTCCAAGCTAAACAATCCCAGCTGTTGTAACCTTCTCTCATAGGGGAGATGCTCCAGGCATTTGGGGTGGGTTAGGGTATTTTAGAAAATGTTTTTATTGTAGAATTTTATTGTTTTAAACTGTTTTTATTGTATGTTGTACATCGCCCAGAGTAGCTGGGTGACCAGCCAGATGGGCGATTAATAAATTTAATAATAAATAAATAAATAAATAGATCATTTTAGTTGCCCTTTTCTGCACTTTTTCCAACTCTACAATATCATTTTTAGGTGTGGTGACCACAACTGTACACAGTATTCCAAGTCTGGTCGCACCATAGATTTGTACAGGGGCAGTATGATATTGGCAGTTTTATTCTCAATTCCTTTTCTAATTATGCTTAACATGGAGTTAGCCATTTTTACAGTGGCCGCGCACTGGGTTGACATCTTCACTGAGCTGTCCACTGCAACCCCAAGATCTCTTTCCTGGTCAGTCATCTCTAGCTCAGATCCCATCAGGCTATACTTGAAGCTGGGATTTTTTGCTCCAGCGTGCATCACTTTACACTTGCTTACAATGAACCACATTTGACATTTAGATGCCCATTCTCCTAGTTTGGCGAGATCCTTTCGGAGCTCTTCACAATCCTTTTTTGTTTTAACCACCCTAAATAATTTGGTCACATAATGAGAAGACAGGATACCCTGGAGAAGTTGCTGATGCTAGGGAAAGTGGAAGGCAAAAGGAAGAGGGTCCGACCAAGGGCAAGATGGATGGATGATATTCTGGAGGGGACGGACTCGACCTTGGGGGAGCTGGGGGTGGCGACGGCCGACAGGAAGCTCTGGCGTGGGCTGGTCCATGAAATCACGAAGAGTCGGAAGCGACAGAACGAATAAACAACAACAAATAATTTGGTGCCATCCGCAAACTTGGCCACTTCACTGCTCACTCATGGAATGGGGGTGGGAGGTGGCCACCATCTTGTCCTTCACCTCAGGCAGCAAAGTGTCCTGGGCTCGCCCTGGTGATGAGTGCTCTTAGATCTGACAGCACCACCAATCCTGGGTTCAGCAGGAAGGAGGGGGTTACATCCTTGTTCACAGCAGCCTGCTGTTGAGCCTGAGAATCTCCAAGTCGGTCCTTGTCTGAGGGGAAACTCTCAATCCTTGCTTGAGGGTAGTGGCTGTTGTGCTCTACAAATGGGTTACACCCAAACCGCAACAACAAAAACTGTCCTGAAGTATTTTTAAAATTGTTGGTATTACAAAGAAGCATCGAGGTCTCTTGTTGTTAATCTCTAGGCTAGCTTGAAAAAGCCACCAGTACCACAATGAAATTCTGCTTCACGGCTCATGTAAGAAAAACCTTCAGATCATTGTCTCTTTCTGCACCCTCCTATTTCCTGTGAATATTTTCTCACTGTCTATAGCCAGGTGTCATTGTGCATTAAATCTGTACATAGTACTGTCCCTCAGAATAGAGTCTTGTCTTGCTTGGGAACGGAAGAGGGGCTTTGGATCGAGCAGATAAAATGGGTGTATAGGTGTGCATCTGCCTTTTGAACTTCTAATACTCCAGCAGGGAACTTGTGCATCTCTACTGTGGTGAGACAAATGAGCTCCACATGCAGTGCCTTGGTGAAGACACGTGACTTATAACTTCCCTCTTCAGACATTACATTGAATGTGCAAAAGTGCATGTTCGTATGTTACTCTTGCATCCATGTTTTCTCCTTGGCTGTAATGTCCGAATCTTAGACCCAATCACATACCTCTTTGGTTCATGTCAAGTATAGATCTCTTTGGACAGTATCCAGCACAACACTACTGCTAACATAAATGACATTGAGCTAGTGTAAACTCTCTCTAGCCCAAGACCAATAGCATTTGCTTGTCTGATGGGTTTCCCTGGAAAACCTGTCACACTAGCAAATGCTGTTGGCTTCGTGCTAGAAATAGTTTATGGTAGCGTAATGTCATTGACATTAGCGGTAGTGTCCTGTTGGATATTGTCCTCTCCCTTTTCAAAATGAGATGGTTAAGCACAGAAATTTGCAAGATGTAGACCATCTCAATCTGAAAATGAGGGGTTTGGCTTGTAAGGAAATTTATATTTTTCAGTTAGCCCTTTTCTCTGTATAAAGGCACTTTCCAACATTTTGTCCGGCTCTCCCAACGTTCTGTCACACTCTAGTGTTTCCAAGGGACAACTGGGGTGGGACTGTGCAGATATGGGCTGCCTATAAGTGAGCTGTAATTTGGAATTGGAACACAGCAGAGGAGGGAGACTTGCCACTTGCCCTCACCAAGAACAGGGGGCAGGGGCACTCTTAATTCCTCTCCTATAAGTGTGCCTTTAACTACCATGGGGAAGAATAAAGCGCTCGATTTGGGGACAATCTTGCAGAGGGGCCTAAACCTTCTTACCATCATGGACGGGTGGACTGTACCTCCTTCATTAGAAGAAGTACGATGTAGCTCTGTATGCAAAGCACACTTTACAGCACAAGGGCAGCCTGCACCCTGCAATATACGGGCCTTCCTTCCATACATATGGCATGCTTATTTAGCTGACTTGCTACCGTACTATAATAAACTTTTTTCACAGCCTATGCCTAAAGTGCATGCCTGTTATCCTCCATCAAATGTTGGAGAACATCATACATTTCAGCACGGCAGGAAAATGATTGCTATTCCTCTACCCCAGACAGCTTTCTGCATTTGTTCCATTGTGCAAGAGTTCTAGGGTTATCACCTTTTGGTTTTTAAGCCCCTGAGGAGTGCGTCATTAAAAAATAAATAGGTTCTGGGCTTTCAAAATCCAGCCAGACCAGTCAGAAGGCAATCCAGTCCGCCTGGAGGCCAGGAGTGTGATGAGAGGGTCTGGATGAAGAGGAAATGAACTCAGAAACAGCTGTGGTATTGAGCACCAAGCATGTGCATCCTTCCTTGGTCCTAAAGACTGTGGCATGTTCTTCTTTGCTTTGTGTCTCTCTCCTGCCATGCTGCTGTGCAAGAGGCAAGAGCTGCCTGCATGATCTGCTTATTTCAGTGCTGTTCGGAGCCACTGTATTCCCTGGCTCCTTCTTTCTTAGACACCATCCAACCCAGGCTGATTTTTCTTCCTCCTTCCTATTTCTACTTCTTAGATAGGTCATAGAGGTGATCCTACCCAATCAGGGATCATGTAGTAAATCTGATGACATCACAATGTATGTTTATGTTAGAGGAGCTACCACAAGGGGCAGAGAAGACAGGTTGGAAAGCAACCGCTGTCCCTCCTGGGGATGGGCTGCAGGGCTAGGCACGCAGGTTGGCAGTATATTATTTATTGATTTATTAGATTATAAAATCACACCCTCCACCTAGCAGGCACTCAGGGTGATGTGCAATAAGAACATTAAATCTCCACATTAAACTCAATGAGCCATTATTGTATTTTAAATCTCTGCATTGCTGCTAGGTTTTATTTTGGGTTGCACTTTTATATTGTGTTTCACTGGTATATTTTGTGGTTCTAATTGTTGTGAACTGCCCAGAAGGCTTCGGGGTGGTATAGAAATGAAATTGGGTGGTAAAGAAATGAAACTAACAAAGGAACAAACAAAGGAACAAAATCATTAGAAACTAGACCATTGTTCTTATAGGATATCAAGAGTGTACCAGGGCTTTGTCTTGCACAGAAAACCTTCTGATTCTATGGTGGGCAAAAGTGTCCTTCCCCCAAAACCAGAAAAGATTATTTGAAAACCTTGGTACCTGTAGATCAAAGCAGAGAGGGAGGGAGAGAGCATTTGGAAAGAGAGGCCTGTTGGGCATCAAAGGGTTACTGGCTTTAAAGCTGCATTCTCTGGAGGCAGGCAAAAGCAAGTGTGAGACAGTGAGGTCAGCATTACCTTCCATTGCGGAGGGCCCCTGGCCTGACAATGTCAACATTCCAGTACATTCCAGCCTTCCACAATAAGAGCCTTCATTGCTCGTATTTCCTGACCCCCTTTGGATTAAAGCATGTGAAGTTAAATATATATACAGCCTGGCACATAACACACGGCTCCAGAAATAGACTGATGGGAAACTGTCTGCAGCTGTTGCTGCATAACACTCATTATCTGTGTCAGGTTCATCAGCCAGAGAAGTGTATGGGGTGGGGGTGGGGGAAAAGAGAGGATGTGCAGTTCAGGAGACACGGGTGGCCAAGATGCACTGCCAGTAGGAATGATGCCATATTGTGTGCCGTCATTTCCCTGACGCTGAAAGCTACCTGAAAAGAGAAGGGAATGGACAGATAACAATGGAAGGCGTGAGGAAATGCAAGATGTAAATGCCACTCCTCTAGATAACTGACATTATCTGCCTATTGAGAGATATCAGTCTTTTTCCAGGTCCAATTCATAGTGCTGGTTTTAGCCTTTAAAGTTTAAAGCCCTAAACTGGGTACCTTAAGGACTGCCTTTTTCCATATGTTCCTGCCCGCATGTTCCGTTCATCACTGGAGACCCTGATCCAGCTCCCTTTGCCATCTGAGACCCATCAGGTGGCAAAAGGGAGTTGGGCCTTTTCGGTTGTGCACCCCTCAGTAGAATGCCCTCTGGGCTGAGATTCACCAAGCCCAGATACTTTATGTTTGGCATTTGGCCAAAACCTTGTTGTTTGGGGAGGCCTTCAGCTGAAACACCTTTTCCTCATTATGCAGATAAGGTTCTGCCCCTTTCTCTGTGTCTTCACTATGAGTTCTTTGGGGTTTATGAGTTACTGTTTTTGGTGGCTTTGGATTTTGGAGGGTTGTTTTTATGATGTCCACATTTTTTGATGCTTGTTTATTGCATTTTGCAGATTTATTGTATGTTGATGGGCAAGACTTCTTCTGGTTCTTTATCTTTATACTGGAATTGGACAGGATACTGCTTCAACCAGACAACTTCTTCATATAGAGATCCTCAGTAAAAAAAGACGCATGGCCACACTGCTTCATGCTGCAGTTGAAGACCATCAGGAAAGGGCTAAGGTAGATCTCCCTGGGCATGGAATTCCAAAACCTGGGTGTGGCCACTGAAAAGGCTCTTTCTGGTCTCCCTCCCTTTCTCTTCATGTGTGTGCGCATGTGTGTGTGTGTGCGCATTTGTGTTTATAGTGCTTTGTAGTGTTCAAAGCACTTCACATATATTGTAATCCTTACAACAACCCTGTAAGGTAGACAAGTATTATAACCCCCAAATTGTAGATGGGGTGGTGAATGGTGCTGGGACTGAAGCTGCAGAAGTATGGCTTGCCTAAATCCACCGAGTGAGTTCATTACGGCAGCATGGGGTTCTTCAAACCCAAGACTTTCTGATTCATCACTCAGTCTCTTAGCCAGGATTAGACATAGCTTAGGAGGACAGATCTATCAGCAACTATTAGCCATGATAATGAACCATGAAACCACCAGATTCACAGGAAGTAGATCTCTCTGATGTTCACTTCCGTAATAGCTCTCTCCATTAATAGGGATCTGACTGGCTGCTGTTGGAAAGAGAAATGCTGGACTATATGCGCCTTTGGCAGGGCCGGCCCTACTATTAGGCAGAGTGAAGCAGCTGCTTCAGGTGGCAGATGTTGGTGGGGGGCGGGGCAGGGAAGGGCAGTGAGTTAGGACAGAGCTTGTGTGCTACGCAGCCTGCCTTATGCACCCTAAGCTAGCCTGTTGGTGGAGGACACTGTCCTGTCACCAGTGTTGAAGAAAGTTTCATCTGTCGGTCTTGGCCAGCTTCTGTATGTGCACTGGGCAGGAGATGGGGTAATGCCATATTGTCCTTAGCATCAGGCAGCAAAATATCTTGGGTCAAGTCTGACCTCTGGTCTGATCCAGTGGACCAATTCTTAAGTTAAGGGAAATGAAGCAGGCAGAATCCATAATTATGCTTCATATCACATTTATTATTTTAGAGGCCTATGCTTTTAAAACACTGGTGATAAAGTGGGACTGTGTGTGGTTTGGGGCTGTTGAATCACAGACACAGAACACGTTATAAATAGATGGTGTTTGCACATTGCCACTTCTGGGCGTGGACTGAAATGCTGATGTCAAGTTTCTGAAGGCAGGGGAAAGTATCAGCTGGGGCCAAACGCAGGGAAATTTGGGTGCTTTCTAGACTGCCTTCTCATCTCAGTCAGGGTGGTGGTGAACAGCCCCAATGACAGAGGCCTGGCCAGCATCCCGTGTGCACTGAATGCGTCCCCTATAATACACCCCAGAATCCTTAGCAATGCACAGGGGTTCCATGGCAGACAAATGGCAGGAACACCCAGAGCAGATGTTTCAAAAATAAAAACACGTCTGACGTGTTCATACAGTTCTTTTCACAACGTGCTCCTCATGGTACATTTTTACTCTTCTCTCTCTTGCCTTCCCTTTTCAGCTGGTGTTGTTGAAAGCTTTGATCTCATGAATTCCTGTGGGCAGCTCTAGGCTGAGATGTTCTACCCTTCACATGGCCCCTGACTGAAAGGGCTCAAAACCTTGGAAAACGACAGAGAGGTGGAAAGCAGGGCAGAGCAAAAATAACCTCCCCTGTCAAAGCAGCTGTGTCTTCCCCCTGAAGACACACCGAGGCGGGGCGGGGCGGCAGGGAGAGGAAGGGAGGAGCGCGTGGACAAGTTTAGATTGTAAAACCCTAATCCGGCACTAGAAGGGGTGAGGCCGAGAGAAGTTTGATGTAAGATAAAAATGCAAACCCCGTAGAGCTCTTCGTGTCTGGCGTACCCTTGCCTTGACTCTGCAAAGAGCACTAAGGAAGGATGAGCCTGCATTAGAAACAGGATTCTCTCCCCACCCCCGCCCCCCTAAACTAGCAACTTTACTACCACACTGCAGCAGTGCAGAGGAAATCTTCTGTATTGGTTTCTGGCAGCTAAGGGTGGGGCCCACTTGCTCGCCTCCCTTTCTGTCCCATTAACAGTGTCACTGAGACACCGGGGCGGCTCCAAAATGATCTTTGGCTGAGTGTGCGTACTTGCTTTACCCTGGATTTAATGCGGTCCCTTGCCGCTGGTGGTGGTGGTGGTTCAGTCGTTAAGTCGTGTCCGACTCTTCGTGACCCCATGGACCGCCAAGCCTTCCTGTCTTCCGCTCTCTCCCGGAGTGTGTAATTCTGCATTAAAGCGGATTTATGACAGGCAGCACTATCCCCTGCCGCTCGTCAGCTTCGTTCAAAAAGGAGAGGCTTGGGCTGGTCCGCTGCAGCCCTCGAAGCAGCGCCAACCTGGGCTGTCCAGCTCCGCCCTGCTTGCCAAGGGAAGGCTCTTTATTCCTCGCCCCCACCACGTACTGCAGAAAATCCCGGGCGCTGCAGTGATCTGGCCAGGATGATGCAAATGACCTAGGGCGACTGCACTGGCCCTTTAAATGCGCGCGCTCTCTCTTTTTGCGTGCGTGCACGCATGTGTGCGTGTTCAGCCATCCTCTCTGGGGGTGTCAGCAGACCGGACCTCGTTCTCTTTCCTGGCTGGAGGGCCACACACAGAATTTCCTGTAAAAAGTGGAAACAGGAATAGAATATGGGGGTCCCCAGACCCCATCTGTCGCACCCATCCTTATTCCTCCAGAGCCAGCGTGTTCTTGCAGTCAGAATGTTGGAGCAGGATTGGGCAGACCAGGGTTCAAGTGCTCACTCACCGGGTGACTTGGGCCAGGCACTAACTTCCAGCCTGACCCACCTCACAGGGTTGTTTTGAGGATAAAACGGGGGGAGAAGTATGGATGCTTCTCAGCACTCCTTGAAAAAAGGGCAAGATAAAAATGCACTAAATAATTTTTTATTTATTAAGTTTATTAATCACCCATCTGCCTGGTCACCCAGCCACTCTGGGTAATGATTAATACTAATAAATACGCAGAGTACAGATCAATGGTGCTGCCAGATGAGCCTTTTATGGTGCCATCGACCTGCCTCATTCCTGGAATTTTAGGGGGGGGGGGGTCCAGATGACATCGTCTTCCACTTGTAACCCTCCTGTGTTTTCTCACTCTTCTACTGTCTTTCTTCCCACAAAAAAACCTGTTAAGGAAGTTAAGATGGGATAGCTGCAGAATGCATTTTGACTGTTAGCGCTGGGAGCCGTCCATCTGGAAGATCCCCCAGTCTCCTTCTTATGTTTTGACAGGTGGCCATGGCTGTCTGTGGATGTTCATTTACAGCAGGGGATGGGCAGCAGGAAGATCAGGATCTACTGGTAGATCTTGTGATTTGCAGTAGATCAACAAAGGTTTCTGACTCCTAACTGTTTAACAGTAGCAACAGCAAAATGACACCCCCCCAATCTAAATTAGGCTGCTGAAATGAAGAAAGCTTGTGATAACCAGGAGTGGACTTTTATTTATTTAATTTGAGTAATAATACTTATATACCGCTTAATATTAAAAATTGCAAAGCAGTTCACATACAAATATTAAAAATCACATTTAAATACAATATTAAAACACTATCAAAACAATTTCAACTACAACAATAACGTGTTTAAAATACACTATTAAAATAATGTTAAAACTACAGTAACAATACAGACACAATTCTGATCGATTGTGATTATTTGCAAGCCAAAGAAGACCTGGATGAACAAGTGCATTTCTAGGAGGCATTTGAAACATACCACATTTTCTGCCTCCCAAACTGCTGGGGGGGGGGGATTTCCAGAGGGTGGGTTCCACTATCGAGAAGGCCCGCCTTTGAGATATAACATGGCAACATTCTGTTGGTCGTGGAATGACCTCCTCTGAAGATCTTAGTGGCCAGCTGGATACATATAGGGGAAGATGCTCTGCTAGGTATCCTCGTCCCAAGTTGTTTAGGGCTTTTGTGTGAAAGGACTGGGAGCGCAGTTCAATTCTGGTACTGAAAACAAATTCTTATGCTCAGAATGTGCACAGAGGCACCCTGTTCTTTAATAGTAAGTGTATGTCTTTTGCACCTGGCTCTGGCTGGAGGATTTTAGAGTTCTAGAAAAACAAAGTAGACCCAACAAGCCTGAAGTCTGCCCACCCCAGTTTGCATGATGAAATATGGTGACATTTCCCTGTAGATCCTGAGAACCATTCGTGAGGTTGCAACATTCTGTCCTCCAGACAAAATGGCAGCCACAGCTGGGGAGAGAGAAGAAGAATTTGGAAGGAAAATGGGGCCTTTTCTCACTGTTGTCCACTTAACTGTAAATATCCCACTACAGTGCTTCTGGGAGGCATGTTATATGTGATTGAGAATGTACTGAGCACAAGATGCATTTCATTTTTGATGGGCCTGTAAACAAAAGTGTTTCAGTGCAAAAGAAGAACAGCTGTGGAGGGGCAGGGCCTCACACTCCAGTGCCAGGCGGAGTCCACAGCTGCTTGGGAGATGGACTGATTTAGATCAGCCTCCCTGGCTGCTGGCTGGGAATGATGGGACTTTGTGGCCCAGAACATCTGGAGAGGCACCAGGCTGACTTAGAGCATTAGAGTGTCACTTAGAGATGACTGAAATTCCTTGGCAAGTTCAAGGAGTCACCTACTATCAGCTGCATTTATGCAATCGTTTTAGACACAAACAGCTCACAAACAATGCAGTACATTTGGGGAATGGGTGATCAGGGAGGCCCAGTGCGACACAGCCACTGATTGCTTGGCAAGCAAAGCAGCAGCAACCCCAGAATCCCTTTTGGCAGGTGTGAATGGCCTATTTATTTATTTATTTATTGCATTTATATCCCACCTTTTTTCCTCCATAAGGAACCCAAGGCGGCGTACATAATCTTCCTTGTCTCCATTTTATCCTCACAACAACAACCCTGTGAGGTCGGTTGGGCTGAGGGTCTGTGACTGGCCCAAAGTCACCCAGTGAGCTTCCGTGGCCAAGTGGGGACTAGAACCCGGATCTCCCAACTCCCGGTCCAAGGATCTAGCCACTACCCCACACCTGCTTTCAGTGAAAGCTGGGTGATAGGAGCAGGAAAGAGCCCTTGCCTTTTCATGGTGGTTGTATTGGGGAGGTGATTAGGAAGGTTGCACAGAGGTCAAAGAAGTCCAGTCAATGGGATGCACTGCGCTTGGACATAAAGTGCATAAAATGATCCCAGCCAGAGTGCAAAAGAGAGGCTGCCGAGGAATCAAACCCAGCCTGGATCTCAAAGTGCTTCAGATGCACACATTCATTAAGCTTCTTTGGAGGGTGCATCAATCTTACTCGAAGGAGGTACTGAAACGGTTACCTTAAGGCAACCTTTCCCAACCTGGTGCCCTCCAGATGTTTTGGATGACAACTTCCAGAATTCTTGGCCATTGGCCGTGCTGGCTGGGGGCTGATGGAGTTGAAATTCAAAACCTCTGGAGGGCACCAGATTGGGGAAGCCTGCCTTAAGGCTACAAAGGTACCAGTGGATGATGACAGTGGAGAGATTTCTGCAGTTTGGGCATTGAGGGGAGGAAAGTAAGTGCAGGGCACTCCTTATTTCTGCTCTTTAAGCAGAAGGAGCTGCAACAAAATGTTGCGGTGTGGAGTGCTCTGGTTCTAGCCAGCCAGCTAGCCATGCCCTCTTCTAGGAGACTCAAACCCAAGGAGAGTTATCTGTCGCAATTCTATCCTATGTGCAGGAGGAACTTCAGCTACAAAGTGTAGCCTCCTACTCTGCATCCTCTTTTTTGATGGTGTGTGGATACAAATTTGGTCAAATTCTGGACAATATTTAGTTGGAGCCCAGCCAGGTAGTGCAAGCCTTCTCCTGACCATCTAGTGGGAAGCACTGAGGCCAGAACTCCTATCACCTCCTCAAGTCTCCTTTCTGTCCCACATCATGAAGTCAGTGGAGGCTGGTGGCTCTGATGTCAGTGGGGCGGCCACTCCACTCCGGGTTTCAGTCAGAACCAGTCAGAACTCTAGAGGAGTTGGATACTCCATTAGAGTTCTGACTGAAACCCAGAGTGGATTTGCTGCCCCAGCTACATCGGAGCCACCAGCCTTCACTGCACTTAGTCAAGTTTTTCAGAAGATTTGGCCAAGCTAACTGTGATTATAGTAATAAAAGAAAGCCCTTAGAGGGTCACCCTTTTCCTCCGGAGGAAACTGGAAGAGGTGTATTGCGCACGAGGCACGGGAAATTGGAAGTGTGCATGCATGTGTTAAGCTATAGGTGACCTCATCTTACCATCCCCTTTCGTTATAGCAACTATGCGCCAAGATTAGCCTGATTGTCCCACCCCCTGCTAGGACAAGCCTTGTTGAACTCTATTCTCTTGCAAGCTTGCCCCAGAACTTTCTTTTCCTCTCCCAGTAGTTAAGCTTCTGATCTTCCTAACGCTGCTCCTGCCCCCCCCCACTCTGTGACCTTCTTGCACCCAAAAATCCAGACTAGATCAGACCAGATATTCAATGCATTCCACAGCCTAGCTTATGTACTGCACTCTCGGTTCAGCCACTGAGAGAACAAAGCTTGTTTCCTCACAACTGAATCTACTTCATCTATGTTTAGTCATAGAATCATAGAACAGTAGGGTTGGAAGAGGCCTACAAGGCCATCAAGTCCAACCCCCTGCTCAAAGAAGGGATCTAAATCAAAACATCCCTGACAGATGGCTGTCCAGCCTCATCTTGAATGCCTCCAGTGGGGGAGAGCCCACTACCCCCCTAGGGAATTGGTTCCATGCAGACTGCAGTTCCATACAGTGCTCTGTATGTTTCACTTGTTTTGATTTCTAAATGCTCTACGAAGTTAACGTCCCCAAATAATATCTCAGATTCTTGATTGTCTTTAATAAATGCCTGTAATTGAAGAAGCCAGTGTGTGTGGGTGCGCATGTGCGCGCAAGCCAGTGGTTCCCATCCTGCTGCCAAGACGTCCTATTGCCAAAGTTAAAAGGTCCCTTAATGAAAGAGTGACTTGAGAACATGCCCAAGTTTGCACTTAAGTCTAGAGGACAGGGCCAGCTGTATAATGAAGCAGGGTGAGGTGCCCACATCAGGTGGCAGAGTCGGAGGAGCAGCAAATTGCATTGTCCCCCCCACTCCAGGAGGACCTTCCACCACTGCCTTGATGCCTCCAGCAGGTGCTTTGGAAAGACCTGCCAGCTGCTCTCCCACTGTGATATTCGCCACACCAAGAGAGAAACTGACAGGGCTCTCTGGAGCAGTTGCCCGCCCGCTGTTTCCCTCATTGCGCAGTTTCACCTTTGCTGCTGCACAGCCAGAAGAAGCCATTGTGGGGCTCTTCCAAGAGCTCTCCAGATCTCGTGAGACCAGGCTGCCCGAGCTCCTGCAAGACCCAGCTGAGCTTTTGCAAGAGCCCTGCAACTAGAAGAGTAGCAGCAAAGGTACAGTATACAGAAGGGGGCAGCATGATGCAGTGGCATCGGTGGGAAGGGGTGCGGTGCAGCAGTGGCGGCACACATTCTCTCCTGCCTCAGGCAGCATGAGCCCTTGGGCTGGGGCTGCTAGAGGAGCACATCCGCTAAACAATTTCTACAAACCTTTGGGTTTCCCCAAGCCAAGGGGGTTGGACTCAATGGTCTTGTAGGCCCCTTCCAACCCTACTACTCTATGATTCTATGAAACTTGCTGATAACTCCCTCTTGGGTGTGGATGGTGCCATTTTGGCCACATAAGGATCCACACACTGAGTTTCACTATTAGTATATAAGATAATAAGTAAGTATTACTACTATCACCAACAACAACCTATTGCTTTACGGAGTAGCAGAAGCAAAGGAGACAAGTTCATTCCCCAGGGATGGTACAACTGAAATACAGCATTTCCAATTTCCTATTTTCAGTCAACAGAAGACATTATATGCAGTATAGCTTGGCATCTCAGAAGGTTGCCACACTTGACCTATCCAGCCATGCCTTTTTTCTAGGGACGGCGGAGAAATCCGCCGCAGACCGCAATGAGGCTGGATTCAAAGGAATCTGGCCTCCAAAGTCCACGGCAGAGCAGCACCACTCACCTCTGCCTCCCTCTGGAATTCTACGGAGCTGGCTCCTGCCCATGGGGATTCCGTGGACCACACACCAGCTCCGTATGCCTGCCGAATGGCGATATGGTAATGGCAGCTGCCATTACCATATCGCTGTTGAATGAATACAGCCACAAGTGGCGTAGTGGACGCCACTTGCGGCCGTAAAGCTCTTAGATTAAGCTAAATGCAGCCATCAATGGCTGCATTTAGCTTAAACTAAGGGCTTTACGGCTGCAAATGGCGTCTGCTATGCCATTTGCGTCTGCGGTTTTTCCCGCGATAGGCTAGCCTATAGGAATTGGTGCAGAGTGGAGCCGGCCGAAGAGGATTCTGGGGGGAAGGATGGATTGCCTCCCCCCCCACGGAACCCCCCCGGAACAAAAGGTAGGGATTCCGCCCATCCCTATTTTTTCCCCTCTGGTTTTGTGATTGGAAAATGGTTGTGTTCATCCCAAAAGTAGAGTTTACATTCCTACTAATGGCTCCCTTTAAGGTCTTTTGCAGGAAAACATTGAAAGGCGTGTAAAAAGTGATGTTCTAAGGCCTGCATAGCCTTGAGTGAAACCAAAAGGTAGAGGAAGGTGAATAAAGAGACTATATGACCTTGTTGACTTACTTTTAGACAGAGGTGCTGCTAGTCCTTGATTTCTTACAAGACCTCAGCAAGAACCACAAACCAAACCAAACTGCTTGGCTTGGCCTCTTCTGTCAAGAACAGCTTTTAATTTTACTCAGATGAATGAGTTACTATGAGCTACTTTCATTGGTAAACTGTACATGTAAGCACAACCAGTGCATCACGCCCATGCTGTGCCACCAAGGGCAGAGGATGCCGATAATCCCGGGATCAGCTGTCCTAACTGAAAACAGGAAGAAGTGTTTCTTTAAATGAGCAAATGGGATGAAGTTCAGGCAATGCAGACTTACCCTGAGTCAGCAGAACCACACAACTCACAAAGGGTATTTATTCACACAGATGAATTATTCAGTGGGCTTGAATAGCATCCCTGCGACAGTCATTCTGCAAGCGAGTATTGCACACACATAGGCACTCCTCCAGTTACATCTACAAAGCAGAATCAGAATGGTTCTCTTGATCAGTCAAGTGGTGGTGGGGATCCTTTGCTCCTGGGAGTAGCTTAGTCCAAATAGCAGTTGGTGTTTCCTTCTACAAAGTATTACAAGTCCAAATCCAGCAAAATGAGTTGAAAATGAGCCCTATTTTTTTATTATGTAGTCTCACATGCAAGTGCTTCTGAGACAAATCCAGAGCTGAAGATTAAAAGTAAATCCTTAGTAAAAAGGGCTTAGGTTAGCACAAAAATGTGAAAGAGAAAAATATATATTTGGGTTTAATATTGCAGATTTAGCACTTCCAAATCCCAATCAGAAGATGCTGGAATCTGTTCCAACATCTACCATGCTTTCAATGAAGCTGCTGATAATACTTAGCATTTATATGGTGCGCTTCAAAGCACTCCTCACACATACAGTATCTCGGTAACCCTTACAACAACCCAATAAGGTAGGACAGTATTATTATCCCCATATTTGTAGACTGAATGAGTAGTGCCTGGTCTATCACCACTTTGTGAGTTGGTGGCTGAGGTGATGAACATCTCACACTCTGACCCACTAAGCTATATCTAGGGTCATAGCCTTCCTTCCAAGGGGGCTGCCATGTTTTAGGGGGCAGGGGGGCCTTCAAAAATAAATGGGGAATCTGATTTTCTCATTACCACTAAACTACTTCTACAACCTTAAAAAAAGCAAAGGTGTTAGCCATAAGAAAAAATACAACGCCCATATTAGGGCAATGCTTTTATTAGGCCAACTCAAAGGTTACAAAATAGTGTGCAAGCGTTTGAGATCTCCAGAGCTCTTCATCAGGCAAACTGTTACAACAAGCGGTTGGGGAGGCAGGAAGGAGGAGGGGGGAAAGGGGCTGATTTGATGTTGAAGTCATGAGGTCTGCATGGTCACACTCTTAAGATAGAATATGGGAAGGGATCGCAGAGATTCAGATGTGGCTGTAACAGGTGCTGCGATGGTTTAAGGTTGCATCTAAGGCTGTCCCTGGAACACGAAGAAACAAACCATGGTTGGTCGGCCAACATTCAGCTGTTACTCAGAACTGTCTGGCAAAGCACACAGGTTCCTTGGTAGGTGGAAAAGAGAAGTAGAGAGAAACTAAACTGTTTTTATATTAACAAAGTTGGAGATAACCTTAGATAATGTACTAGGTTAAAAAAAGAAGACGTCCATAGAAGCCAAACTTCACCCAGGAACTGGAAGGGATGCATCCTCAGAGAAGAAAGTCCTAGCTTAAGGTGCTCTTCCTCCAGTGCAGGTGACGGCTGTTGAATAGCTAACTTTGTGGTCAGGTTCAAATGTTTATCTGTATTTCAATGTCTATGAATTCCAAGTATCAGAAACATGAAACTTGCACATGGACAGTTATTTTTAAGTTCACTTTTGCCTGTTTCTAATAGAATCATAGAATCATAGAATAGTAGGGTTGGAAGGGGCCTACAAGGCCATCGAGTCCAACCCCCTGCAAAATGCAGGAATCCAAGTCAGAGCATCCCTGACAGATGGCTGTCCAGCCTCATCTTGAATGCCTCCAGTGTGGGAGAGCCCACCACCTCCCTAGGGAATTGGTTCCATTGTCGTATTGCTCTAACAGTCAGGAAGTTTTTCCTGAAGTTCAGCCGGAATCTGGCTTCCTGTAACTTGAGCCCATTATTCCGTGTCCTGCACTCTGGGATGATCACGAAGAGATTCTGGCCTTCTTCTCTGTGACAATCTTTCAAGTACTTGAAGAGTGCTAACATATCTCCCCTCAGTCTTCTCTTCTCAAGGCTAAACATGCCCAGTTCTAAATATGCCCAGTTCTAAACATGTTCCAGTTCTAAACGTGTTCCAGTTCAAATGCTGGAAACACTATAAGCACTATATAATGACCTTCCTCTGGAATGAATAATAACTTCCTTAAGTCACTCCTTACCCTGTCATACTCACAATCATCATCACTAAAGGGGCATTTCCCCCCCCCCTCTAAATGACTTAAAGCATAATCCTCTACATTATCTAGCTAGAAGTAAGTTTCATTGACTTCAATGAGACTTACCGCCTGGTAAGTGTGAATAGGGCTGCAGCCATAACCATGGTAAGGTAAATCTTCAAAAATGTACCCTAACCTAGGTGGAATGTTGGAGAGGCAAAGTTGAGTGGGACAGCTAAGTGAAATCTGGAGCAATCCAGTTTTGGAGGGCATTTGCTGCTGCTGCTGCTTTTTAAAAAATAATAATGATAATCAGGGATTTTCCTATTCTGAAAAAGAAGCTTCAATAGAATGGTCAAATGCCAGATTAAAAGTCTTGTTAAAAAAAATACCTAGGACAAGTCAGGGCTTCAGGGCACAGCCATGTCCTCTCCACCCCTGCCTCTGGCCCTGGCTACAGAGCTGGCCTTAGGAGTGGGTGAGCCGGGTGGTCACCAGGGGCACTGAGCCAAGGGGGACACCAAGCTGAGCTCAGTGTTTTTTGAATGTCCTGCCTGTAGTGAGCTAGGGTGGCAAAAAGCAAATGTCTGCAACCTTTCAGGGTTCTGCAGGTTGTTTGGGCACTAACTCAAAAATGATCTGCCTTCAGTTAGCTTTAAAGTATGTTTCTTTTTCAATTTCTACTTTGATGTCACTTGCACTAGGTAAAAGTCAGTGGAACACAGCTTTACTCTGAGGTAACATTACTGATCACTTACCGCTTCAAATGCTGGAAACGCTATAAGCACTATATAAATAGTAATAAAATAAAGCCATAAGCTTCAAGAGGTCAGCTGGATAGCTTTTTACTTATAACTTTTCTTTATTATTTTTAAAGATGAAAATAATGGATATTCTAAAATAAAGAATGCTTACCAAAAGATAGGAACTGCTACAAAACAAAACAAATATAAGTAAAACCTGTGATAGTTCTGCTGTGTTGCATAGTGCACCGCTACTGCTCGGAATGTGGCTTTTCGAACTTTGGCTTGTGCAACCTGTGGCACAGTGGCTGAGAGGTCAACCATTTGGAGCAATGTCATTCTCGATGGACATCACACCTGCACCAGGCCCCGTAAATCCTCTGGGTGGCCCTGCAAAACTGACGGGGAGGGGAGGCACCCAAGGCACTCCTTGCCCAGGGCGCTATTTATCCTAGGACTTTTATACCTTTATCCAGTGAAGGCTGGTGGCTCCCATGTCAGTGGGGTGCTGCATTGCTCAGGGTTTCAGTCAGAACCAGTCAGAATTCTAAAGAAGCTGTCCAAGGCGCACAACTATCCAAGGTGCAAAGCATTTGGAGTTCTGACTGAAATCTGGAGTGGATTCACTGCCCCACTGACATTGGACCCACTAGCCTCCAGTGCCTTCATCATGCATGGTTCTTTTTACATAGGGGTTGGATTAGGGATGGGGGAGAATTCCGCCATGGACCCCAATGGCGTCCTGATTGGGGCCCGTGGCAGAACAGAGCATTCACCTCCACCTCCCCGTGGAATCCATCCGGGTCAGATCCGTCGCTGCCTGTTTTTTGATGTGATAGGCTACGCAAATATTTGCATAGTCTATCGCATGAACAGGGACGCAAATGGCGTAGTGGATGCCATTTGCAGCTGTAAAGCTGGTAGATTAACCTAAATGCAGCCGTAAATGGCCGCATTTAGGCTAATCTACCAGCTTTATGGCCGCAAATGGCGCCCACTGCGCCATTTGCGTCCGGAGACTTACAGCGATATGGCACGGCAATGGCTGCTGGCTGAATCGATATTCGCCAGCGAAGCAGAGCTGGTGGCTGGCTCTGCAGGATCGAGGCAGGGCGGAGCCAGCCTGGACGGATTCCGGGGGGGGGAGGAATGGATCACCTCCCCCCCCTGCGGACACCATCGCGGAACAGACGGTGAGTGATCCACCCACCCCAAGTTTGGATAGGACAGTCCTTGATACAGGACATCTTCAAATAGAGGGTTGCAAAGTAAGAACATGGCCACTCTATCTTTGTGTGTATTTCCATTTAGTGTTCATAATAGTTTTTAAATAGCACTCGTGCAGGATAATCTTACTGTTGTGACAGAATGATCTGTGGTCATTTTAGTGAGGTTTGCACAGAAGTCCCCAGCAAGGCAGCAAATTGTTCATTTTATCTTTCTTAAAAAAAAAAAAATCCTCTCAATGGTTCTGTGATGAGGGGCTCCAGCCATTAAAAACTGGGGTTCAGTTCCAGTTCAGGTCCATAATATTTTTTTTAAAAAACCACTCTGGTTCAGATACTAACTTCAAACATTTCCGGAGGGGTAGCTGTGTCAGCCTGTCGCAGCAAAAACAACGAACGAGGTCCTGCGGCTTAGAGGCTCAACTGCATCTTCTGTGGCTTGAATAGGGTAGGCTCCCCACCCCCACCCCGCCGCCCACTACTTTTCACAGTGCATAAGCTCACCTATGCAAGGATATCTGTGTTATTATCACCCAACAACTGTTTTGTGAATGGCCACTACTGATAAGCTAATGATCACCCTCTGTACTCGCAGCATTTCATTTCCCTGTGTTCTCACCATTCTCACTCCAGTCCAAGATAAGTCAGCCTTCCTCATGTTGGCTGGGAATGATGGGAGTTGTAGTCCAAGACACCTGGAGGGCACTAGGTTAGGGAAGACTCTTGTAGGTAATTACTATGTCCATTTTTATGGATGATGAACTGAGGCTTGAGAAGTGTATGAGGGAAAAAGAATACAGCTTGCTTGAGGCCATCCAACCATGTTATTGGCTGTGAAGGGACTGAAGTCCAGGTCTGTCACTGTGCCACACACTGACTCTCTTTTTACATATGGAGCCTGAGTGCATGATTATTCAGATGGATGGAGGTGCATTTCCCACAATCTCTTGGATCAAGAAAACCTACTTCTCCCTAGGTATAGACCCAAGTAGTAGCAAGCTTTGGCAACACTGAGGAAAAAGTCGGAATGTTTCAAGAAAGTCTGGGGATTGGCTTTCTCTCGACAGTTGTTGGTGCTGTCTCCAGTTCCTCTGGCACGTGGTTAGGAACACAGGAAGCTGCCAAATGCTGAGTCAGACCATGGACCCATCTAGCCCAGTACTGTCAACACTGACTGGCAGAAGCTCTACAGAGTTGCAGACAGGATTCCTTCCCAGCCCTACCTGGAAATGACAGGGATTGGACCTGGGACCCTCTGCATGCACAGCATGAGCTCGACTACTGAGCTACAGCCCCTCCCCTTGTTTCCCTGCTGCTAGCCTTGTATGCAAGTGAGCCATTTCCCAGTCCTGATCACATATTAATTGCTCTTTGCCTGCTATGAAGCTTGTTCAGATTCCATCATGACTGAACGAGGAACCCACTGCCTGGACAAGTGGAGCTATTTGAATCATGGCCAAAACCAAGGTCAAGCCTGAGATCAGAATTATCCAGCATATTACGCTCTCATCTTTGTGTACGAATTGTGTACGAATTGTGTAAAATCCATTCTGTCTATGTTTTGTGGATTGTTAGGCGCCTTTTGTTCTCTCATCTGCCCATAGACAGAATCGGGAGGTTTTTTTGTTTCTGAATTTGCACAAATGTGAAATCCCCCTGGCTCCAATGTGCATTTTCACATTTTAGCCTATGGGGGAAATGCCCATTTTTGCCCCTTTTTATTTTTCTGTGTTTTTCTATGATAAAGTTTGCGCAAAATTCAGGAAAGTTGGAAAGGTGGTCCGCAAATCCACAGAATCTGCCCAATGGGGAAAATTGGTCTGCTGCAGAATCTGTGGGTCAGAGTCATAAAAATCTGAACTCATTTGGTTCCATTGCGGATTTCTCCAACATCCCTGTCTCCAGCTTTGTCTGGACAATAGCCTTTAAAAAAACCTGGTACACATTTCAGCCCCCCCCCCATACACACACACGAACAACATATAAAGTGGCCAGTTATGAATTGCCAAAAAAAGAGGAAATGCATCACCCCCCAAAGAGGACAAAATAGGATAGCAATTTGCATAACATTTGCATATGATAATATATACATATAGACTCAAATTTAGAAATAATTATTATAATTTAAATAGAAATACAGTACATCTCAGCATAGTGTGGAAGACGGTGACCAGGCGACCTGTGTGCCTTGCTCAGCCTGTTGTCCAGGTGCTGTTGATGACAGCTTCGAGGTCCAGCTCTTCCTTCTGATGGCTCTCTGTATTTAAACCAGGCTTGGACTGAACAGCCCTTCAAATAGAGGACTCTCCTCTGTAAAAAGGACACATATTCACCCTACAAAGAGATATATACAGTAATGGGGTGATGGGGGAAAGGAAGGGAATTATCGGTGTTGGAAATCTGCTTTTCAGCACTTCCTCTCCACTCCTAGCCAGCACCCACCCCCCGCTCTTGGTTTTCAGTCCTCCAAAAGGGTGGGCTCAATGCCCCCAACAGGTAGGGAAAATCTGGATCATGCCTCCCATTTTTAATAATCCCCCTACTCCTTAACAATACAAATAAAAAAGTGCCAAATTACACAGTAGTTTCATGCACCATGCTCAATACATTTATATTTGAATTTTAATACATAGATTTGTTTGGTGAAGTTAAACTGGTTCTGACTTGTGTGGCCACGACTATCTCCATAAAACGTGTCAGAAATTGTTCCTTGCATTGGTGATCTGCCTTTATTCCATCATTGTGTGAAGACAATTGTGTTCATTTGCCCAAGGATGACTCATTATGGACTATCCATCCTCCATAGAGCGATTGCTAATAGCTATTTGACATTGTGTGCTGCACAGCCTCGTAAAGGTCTGGTACCGTGAGCTCCACATTTTTCTGTCCGTGGCTTCCTTCACCTGTCTTTGCACAAGACTTTTCATTTGTGCCATTTGTGTCTATCATGGACTTCACTTTTTAGAAAAAGAAGAAAGCGAAGCAAACTGATTGCAACAGCTCCTGCCAGAAATGTGTTTCACTTCATCACTGCCGTGAGAGGACTGGTGCTGGAGATCAAGGCTTCTCAGTCAAACAGCACAGATCTGGTGTGGGAAGATGGGACTGCTAGCACACACTCCTTGGCACGACAGCAGAGCAGGGGTGTTGAACCTCTTTCAGCCGAAGGGCCGAATTGCGTTTCAGAGAAACTCTCAGGGGCCACATTCCACTGGTGGGTGGGGCCGAAGGCAAAAGGGGTGGGGCCAAAACCACCAGCATATTTTAGTTTAAAGCTTTTACAGCCGGGAACTACACCTTAGGAGAGGCAATTTAACCTTATAGAATGTGCGGGGGGGGGGGACCATACAAAGGCCGGGAAACCACCAAATGACTGGTGGTCAAAAGAAAGGGTGTGGGGCCAGGGGAAGGGGAACCCAGATTGGGACCTCAGGTAGGCCAGATTTGGCCCAGGCCTGAGGTTCTGCACCCCTGCAGTAGAGTCAGGAAGCCCAGTGATGGTCTCTCGCCCAGGAACCCATAAAATCTAACACAGGTGCCTTTTGCAATGTACTGAGTCAACAAACTTGTAGATCCGCTTTCCCCACCCTGATGCCAGATACAGAATCATAGAATAGTAGAGTTGGAAGGGGCCTACAAGGCCATCGAGTCCAACCCCCTGCTCAATGCAGGAATCCAAGTCAGAGCATCCCTGACAGGTGGCTGTCCAGCCTCGTCTTTAAATGTTGGACCGCAACTCCCACCAGCCCCAGCTAGCATGTCCAATGACCATGCTGGCTGGGAATGATGGGAGTTGTAATCCAACACATCTGAAGGCCACCAGGTTGGGGCAGACAGGCCTGCTCCAACTGGCAGGGGCCCTTTAGGGTCTCAGGAGGGGGTCTTTGCTGTCACCTGCTCTCTGGCCCCGTAACCTGGAGGTGCCAGGGATTGCACTGGGGACTGTCCTGTGCTCTGCTGCCTGCGAGCCTGCCCTGCTTACAGACTTCCCCGAGGCCCCTGACTGGCCACAGTTGCACCCAGAATGCTGAAGTGGATGGACCCCTGGTCTGATCCAGCAGCACTCTTTGCATTGCTTTTATAAAGTGAGGGTGCTGTGTGTGTAGGTGCTGGGAGACAAAGTAGAGGGAAGGGAAAGGGAGAGAGCAGATGTTCTCCACCCCAGTCTTAAAATTAGTGGGACCTGAGGGCTGGGCACAGATCTTTGGACAGTGGTAACAGCCAGGAATCTTGAGCTAGTCAAAAACAGGGTGGCGAGATTGTTAAGGGGAGTGGCTGATACAAGCTCATTGTGCCAGTACTTTCCCATCTGCACTGCCTGCTGGTCCATTTCCAAGCCTAATTCAAAATGCTGGTTTTACCCTTTAAACGGCTCGGGGCCAGATGGCTTGAAGGAGTGTCTCCTCCCATATTTATCTACTCAGACCCTAAAGTCAGCATCTGAGGCTGTCCTCTAGGTGCCCCTGCCGATGAGGTAAGGCTGGTTGCTACGAGAGAGGGCCTTTTCAGTGGTGGCATCTCATGCCTTCCCCAGAGAGGCTGGCCTGGCACCTCGTTATGGTCTTTACAGTGCCAGGTGAAGACCTTTTTATTCTCCCAAACATTTTAGGAACCATGTTTTCTTTTAGATCTTTGCAGTCTTTTATCCCTGTCGCTAGTTTTAACTTCTGGTTGTATTATGTCCTCCTGCATGTGTTGTTTTGTTTTTATCTGCCCTGTTTTCATCGGTTGTTATTGTTTCATTGCCCCCTTATATTTTATATTTTAAATGTGTTCACCGCCCAGACAGCTTCCGTTCTTGGGGGGCTTAAAACACAATAAAGAAATAATAAATAAAATGGATACAGCCAACACACGGCCTGGGATGTCTGAAGGGAAGGACAGTGCAATGACGACGTCTGCTCCCCATTGCACTCAAGCCGTTCCTCAGTTCAAGCCGGCCTCTCTGGTGCTGAGTCAGCAGCAGCAGCAGCATCTGACAAATTAGTCAACAGGATGACTGCAGAGCTCCCAGCTTCTGGCCATTAACATTGACAAAGCTGCGTGTGTGCGCGTCTGCGCTTGTGCCTTTCCGCTCTGCTGGAAAGCCTGCCAGGAGGGAGGAAGAACAGGAAAGCAAACGCCAGGAATCGACATTCCCCAGGTCTCGCGGCAAGGGCGGCCTTAAGGCAGAAGGCCAGGGCCCTGCTCAGCAGATGAGCCAGTGGCGGTGTAGCCAGGCTGAACCTTGGGCGCCAACGTCCAGGGCCCTGCGGTAGGGGGGAGCGGGTGGGGGTCGGTGGGTGGGAGAGGAAATGACCACCTAGAGAGCAGCAGAAGCAAACTCCCATTTTACCTCTATAGCCGTGCTGCTGCTATGATTTAAGTGAGCTTAAAATGGAACACTCACATGCTCAGAATATTATTATTATTTTAATCAGGGCTGGCAAACACTTTTGTTGTCATTATTGCTCGAACGTGTCAGGAATGTAGAAGCAGCTGTAAAGCATAGAATGGGGGTTGGGGTGGCGGTGGAGAGAAATGTTAGCGGTGTGTTTCACAACTGAAATAATACCTGACGGGCCACTGCATAAGACGGTTAAGCCCAGGCTCTCAAATTACCTAGCTGCACCACTGGAATAACCAGGTAGGCCCCAGCTGCAGAAAGGGGAAGATTAAACCAACCTGAGAGGCAGTTTGTCAACACAGCACTGTGGCAGAAGTCTGGACTGGGCCCCCTTTATGGGAATAGACACACATTTTATATACTCTTTCCTCTGGACTGATTCTCTTTATGATATTGCCCTCATCAGACTACTTAAGGGTATATACGTTGCCATCTAAAGGGGGTGGGGGACGTAAAGCCATGATGTCCAGAGTCTCTAATTATCTAATGGTACCACTGGTTTAAGGGTGAAAATGGAAAGGGGTGAGGAGGACAATGACGAAGATTAAACCAGCTTGAGAGACAACTTGCCAACACAGCAGCATTGTAGGACTCTGGACTGGGTACAGGAAAGGGTACAATTGGAACAGGTGCCGAAAGGTTGCAGAACAGGATGTTAAAATGTTCTGAGCTTGGCTTTGTCTCTGGCTGGGCTCTGAGGTTATTTCCTCAATGCTCCCTGGCAAGATCACGACCTCTGTGAGTCACAATGAGCCTTTTTGGCATTGAAGCTACTGATTCTTTTGCTGCTGTTGTTCAAGTCATGTGAATTTGTCTTCCCACAGCCTGAAATGCGAAATTGTCCACAGTCTGGGCCTGGGAAGACAAGGCAGCCCCAGAGGCCGAGGGGTCAAGGGCAGCTGTTGCTTCTTGAGTATCTCCTCCATAACTTACATGCTGGCTTCAGATCCTGTGGTTGTCCTGCTATTTTAGACTGTTGCTTGAAAGCCAAACAGCAGTTGTGCCAAGTGCCAGAAGCTGAAAAGTTTTTTTTAAACCATAGGAAGTTTAAATGGGCAGCTATAGCCTATTGTGTGAAAGGAAAACCTATTCTGTGAACTGGAAAACTCTCTTCCTCCCTCACCAGATCCATGTCTGGAGACTTCTAGTGGCCCCAAATCTAGTTTTGCCATTCAGTTGTGCACTCAACAGGGAGTTTCAGTCAGTTCTGACATCCTGATGAGCATAGCACAGGGTAATCCCAGAGCATTGCCCATGCTGGCTGGGGGTTCTGGGATTTGTAGTCTGAAACATGTGGAGAGTACAAGCTTGCCTACCTCTCGCATAATGTACCTCTATGATGGGTGGGCAACTTTGGGCTTACCAGGGGCCAATTTCAACCCCCTGTAACCCAAATCTGGCCCTAACAGTTGTTCGGCAGGCTGGTGGGGGGCTTGATTCTCCTGGGAAACAGGCGTGTGAGGAAAGGCCTTTCAAGTACCCATTTCCCAGCTGAATCGGGCTTCTGCCAGCCTGCCAAGATCCTAATTGGCTGGCTGGCTCGCAGGAGCCTGCTTTGCAAGGTACATAAGGATGTTTCTGCAGCACGGGTGGCAGCATGTACAGAAGCAAATGGGGGGGGGCAGGGCACCCGCTACTCTATATGTGTTCACAAATAAATGTCACATTCACACATTGTATTTTTATGTGTTCAGTTAAAACATCTTAGGTGTATTCCCCCCCTCCCCATACACACATGCACCTTGTTATTTTGTGTGAGCCTTGGTGAATCTTGTGAAAAGACAGTATAAATATACTAGAAATAAATAACATAAAATAAATGCGGCCCAGAATTTACTAGTTCAGATTAGGGATGTTGGAGAAATCCACAATGAAATCAAATGAGTTCAGATTTCTGTGAACCCAACCCGCAGATTCCTCACCGGATTGGCTTTTCCAGACTCACATGGATTTTGTGGACCTGCAGACTGGTTTTTTTACTTTTTGGGATTTTATGCAAATTTAGTCACAGAAAAATGTGTAAAAAAAAAACACAGGCACACCAGCTGAATATGTGCATTTCTCCAATAGGCTAATGCATGAAAATGCACACTTGGGGGGGATTGTGCATTTGGGGGGGATTTGCGCATTTTCACAAGTGCGAATTTGCACAAATGTGAATTTGCGCAAATTCGCAACATAGGAGAAATCTGATTCCGTCGATGATGTAACAAAAGGCACTTGGCAATCTGCTGAATGCAGATGGAACAGATTTTACAAAATCGATACATCCCTAGTTCAGACCAATGAAGCTGTAAAGATGTTGAGAAAAGTGTAGACAGAAGGGCACAAAATAGCTCATACCTATTACCATTTTCCTTTATTTTATATCCAGCATTTTTTAAAATTTATTTACAATATACCGCTCCATACCTAAAAGAGATTTTGGAAGAATGAACACAAAAGTTTTGTTCTGGGGAGACTCCAGAGGTGGCTTACAAGTGACGTAATACAATAAAACAACATCCAGCAGTAAGAAATAACATAAAATAAATTAAAATGCAACCCGCAACATTAGAACAGTGAAAGCAGCAGCACAATAAAAATGGTGCAGCAGCAGGACTGGTGCCCAAAGGCTTTCTTGAAAGCCAGGTTTTTGCTGCTCACTGAAAGACTTCCAACGCCGCCCTCTAGAACCTCCCTTCCAGGAAGGAGCAGGGCTACAGTGCTCTGAAGCCCCATCTTCGAGATGCACCCCAGAAGAATTTCATGGGCAACTGAGTCTTTGGAATATATAAACCCACCTTGAACCTATCATGTGCAATTACCCCTTGAGAAGATGTGTTTTTCCAACTCCTTGTGAACTTAATTGTGGTTGTTATGCCCATTTTGCTGATGGGAGAACTGGCATTAAGTGATATGAGAGCCAGGGTGGTTAGCATCTCAGACTAGAACCTGGGAGATCCAGGTTTAAATCTCCATTCAACCATGAAGCTCACTGGGTGACCTGGGGCCAGTTGCTATATCTCTGCCTAACTTACCGCATAGGGTTGTTTTGAGTGTAAAATGGTAAGGGCGGGGGGCGAAGAATAATGTACAGTGCCTTGAGCTTCTTGGAGAAAAGCTGGGATATAAATGTAATAAATAAATAGAAATAATCAATTAATATTCATTAATTTTTTCCCCACTTCGGGGAGATTTGCACAAATGGAACTTTATTTTTTTTTAAACGTTCAGGGAGATTGGTGTAAATTTGCTAAAGTGCAGTAGTTACTGTGAATAATGGTAATAATAGTCACTGTGAATTTGTACAAATGTCCCCCCAAATTTAAAAAACCCGTTACATTTGTGCAAATCCCCCCAAAGGTGAAAACATGTTAAATTTGCACAAATCTCCCTGAAGGCGAAAAAATGTGTTAAATTTGTACAAATCTCCCCAAAGTTTTTTGTTTTGTTTTTAAACAAGATAAATTTCTGCAAATGTCCCTGAAGGTGGAAAAAAAGGTGTTGCTCTCTAGGGAGGTGACAAAGTGGAGGAGCGAATTGACAAGTGTCATTTCTTATCAATGTATCGGAGGAGGGGCGGGTGGTGAGGGAGGTGGGAGCCGGCACTACTGAGATTGCGAGGAGAGAAGGGGTTTCTTGCTGCTCTTGCCAAGTGGCTCTGCAGCCCTTTCTGAGAAGCCATGCATAAGCCTCTCTTCCAGGTTCAAATGTCATGACAAGCTACTTTGAAAACAAGCCGCCCTGAACAACCCAACAACAAGCCATGGATTCGTTGGGTGGCTTGTAAGACGTTAACAAACCATGCTGAGAAAACTGAGCCAAGTTTGGACATCATGACAAGCCAGCCTGAAACAAACAAGGGTGACAACCCACTGCCATGGTGTGCAAACTAGGTCAGTGGGGTAAGGGATTCTAAGGTATTTAAACTAAAGGCAACCAATGCTGTTCCAAGCATTGCTGCACAAGCCTTTGCTTACGTGGCAGCACAGGATCCATTGCTAGTTTTTGGTGATCGCCCTGTATGTGTGCGTTTTTAATCTTCAATTCCCCACCACTTTCTTCACGCAAGAAGGCTTACTTTAAAGGGTAAGACATGAGCCTACTGTGGAACCTCTTGATACCAACCCATTTGGGTTGGCAAGTCTTAGGACTGGGTCACACATGGACAACACTTTATTACACAATGCTGGATGTCTGGTGGCTGAGTGTGCGAACAGGCTCGGTCGAAAAGCATCGTGCTTGAGGTGATGTGAGGAAATATGAACGTTTAGTCTGTTGAGTGCGATTTCTGAGGGATTCTTCAGTCAGGCAAATCCACACTTGATGCTAACCTTCCCAAGCAATGAACACGCATGTGCGTAACAGCCTTTGGCCTTTGTTTTATCTGTGCTTCTCATAGATCGATGCAGAGAGGTATTTTTCCTTGCTTGCTCCGTAGCTCAAAGTAGTACTTAACAGATTTTTTAAATAATATCTCTACATACCTTCTTTCTTCTTCCTTGTTTTCACTAGCCCTGCCTCAGGACTCAGCCTTGCTTACTGGTCCATCTTACCTTGGGCAGATTTGACCTGATTCTTGATTGGTCTTATGTCAGGGGGTAGATCAGGTCTGCATGACATGTGAACCAAATGCAATTCACCAGCTGTGCATGGCAGTCCACCTGGGGCTCAATAAACCCTCCTGTTTTTGTTGCTTGCCTGGGGCTGAAAAACAATAATAGGGGGTTGTCAAGCATCCTGCTGGTCACATGGCTGTGTTTGTCTTGGTGGGTCCCAAGTGGAGATGTGAAGGCCTGGAAAAGAACCAGAAATAATGGGGGGCCGGGAGTAGAAAATTTCTGAAAAAAATGTTCTTTCCCATCATTTTCCAAAATCCCTGGAACAAAAATGCACCCCCACTATTTTTTCAGGGGGGTCCCCCTTTTTTTCAGGCCTTCACATCTCTAGTCAGAAATTGAGATGGACAAGATCTAAGTTCTCCCCCCCTACACACACACAATGAACTCAAATATTTTTCTGAATCAATGTTTTCTGGGCAACTTTCCTAGGGGCAGTTCTTCAAAGCAGCCCCCCTTAGGCAAAGATTGAGGAAAACATCTCTGTTACTGTGCCCAAGGACTGCTTTGGAGAAGTGAGCTGGGTGCAAAAGTCCTATGGGATAAAAGTCCCTTGGCATAAGAGGTCCCACTGCGGGGTGTTTTCCTGGGGTTAGCCAAGAAATCTTCTCCAGCTCAGTTTACCCAGCCTCCAAAACATTTTCTTGGGCCTGATCCAGGTGAATTTTGCCAGCACCTTTAGTCTCAAGCTGTGCAGGCTTGGTATGACATTTGCTTCCAACAGGTAGCAATTCTGAGGATTTGCCAAATGAGCAAGCATCCAGTGCTTTCCTTTCAGCAGGTGTACTATACATGGCATTCCATATCATATGTATCCTATATAATTCTTGGAGGAAATAGTAAAACTGTCACCACCTTTGGTGCTGGGAAATGCTGCCGGGGACAAATTGCCTCCTGGAGCCAAGGCTGCAGGGACAGTCTCTTTCTCTTTGTCAGTGCTCTGTGCCTGGCATGCAGATGGCACTCGGTAAATAATGAAAATTTTATCTTTCCAGTTTCCTGAATAGGAGAGATATTTTATTCTGTCCCACTGATGTTTGGTTTTGCGCTTATAAATAAAACATACAGACGTGGAATGTTGCCAATTTGCTGCACCTCCAGCCTCTCTCTTTATGGAGACTGGCTCTGCAGAAATGATTTGCCCCCCATAGTACCGGGACACAGTCTGCCTCAATTTGCCTGCTGCAAAATCATTGCTATCGCATCTTTGGGGCTGCTGCAAAGAATTCCTTGGGGATCTCCCTTGCAAGCGCTGACCGGGCTGAATTCTGTTTAGCTGAAAAGAGCAGCCTAGAGTCTGCGGTGGTGCAAGTGTGAGCACAAAAGCATGGGCACATTCCATCAGTTCTTAGCTCTTCATGTTGCTAAATAGCTTTGGGTTGTGAATGCTCCCGAGGGCATCTGCTCAGCTCCTGCAAACTATGCAGACAAAGGAGCTTCCCATGGGCAGCTCTGACACTGGTTTCTACAGAGATCTGCATTCAGAGGGCTTCCAAACACTGGCTTTATCAGGAGTCCTCAAGTCTGCAGATTTAGTACACAAGTTCTGTGACTGGGCTGATCCTGACAGACAGACACCAGCAGGGACCAACAGGCCAGGATCGACGGTGACACAGTCTGGTGAAATGACTTACATTTAACCCCACATGGCTTGCTGTCACTGTTGCAGATGCTGCTTTGTGGACTTGGGGTTTAACTGAATGCATGACACCAGCACAGCAGGAAGCTGTGGCCAAGGAAATCTCTTATGTTTTCCCTGGTGGTATCGGAAAGTCTGGTGTGACTTACAGCAGAGTTGCTTTATACAGAGAAAGTGTGGCAACACAGCATTTAGTGCTGTAGGCAATAAACACAGGCTAGAGCTAGTTTAAAAGAAGTTCAGATCAACTTACCTTATTGGTGCTTTTATGCACATCGTCAGAGAAGACTCTCTAATACTGCTTAACTACAAGCACCCCATAGTGCTGGGTGTGTGCGTGTAAGTAAGCAAAGCCGTGAGATATGGTTACTTGCTTCCTCTCTGGAGAGACCACATGGGGCTTGTTGCAGAGGCAAGAGGAGGAAGAAGGAAGAGGAAGGGGAGGGAGAAGGAAATAGGAACTGATCAATCTACAGGATGTTCTCTATCACCCCATAGTGTCTGGACGCATGAGGAGTTGTTCCTGTTATCCAACAGATGGAAAGTGTTTCCAAGATATACAGTGGGGCCGTAAGGGACAATGAAGCCCTGCCCAGTATTCCAGATATGACATTCCTCTTTTCAGGAAATGACACCCTCTCAAGAAATTGCCTTTAATTGTGTGTGGTGTATACAAGCATAACTTATTCATCCACCTATAGCAGAGTTGCGGAACCTTCGGTTGAGCGGCCAAACCTGGCCCACCTGGGCCCCCAATTCAGCCTTCCAGTGTTCCCCAGATGGCCATGCCCCCTCCCCTAGCCCTGCCCACTTTCCCTATCAGTCATCTGGATTACTGGCTTTTGTGCAGGCCCCCGCCCACTCCAAACGGTTGCAATGCCTCTCCTCAGGCTTACTTACTGACACTAAGAACTTTAAGCTAAAATATGCTGTAGTTCTGGTATCTGTCAGCCCACCCCTTTTTGTCTTTGGCCTTGCCCACCACTGGAATGTGTCCCCCCCCCCCCCGCCCAGCTTCTCTGAAATGGAATTAAGCCCTTGGGCTAAGAGAGGTTTCACACCCCTGACCTATAGGAAGCTACTTTCCCCCATCTATCTTTGTGATATGCTCAGGTTAGGAAGGTGCTGGCAGTGACGGAGAAGCTTTGTCTCCAGATCAGCAAATTTTCAGATAGAAGAAGCAAAAATGATAGGACATACTTCTTCCCTTTAGATGGTTAGAGGAGAAAGACTCCTCTGCTAGGGATCTCAACATTTAAATCTCTCCTTTTTGTAATATTAAAAGGGCTTTTGTACCATGTTTTTGCTGAATGTGGAGAATGACGTGCGGGCTTATAAAGAACAACCTTATTGTGTCTTTCAGACTTTTTCATACTCAAAAGTAAGCACTTACAGTGCAAGCCTAGGCAGGTTCACTCAGAAGTAAGTCCCATTGTGTTCGGTGGGGTTTATTCCCAGGTAAGTGTGCTTAGGAATGCAGCCTTAGCTGATAAATTTCCATGGAAGTAAGGCCCCTTGAAATCAATTCTTCTGCGCTGAAATTGGTGGGGCTTAACTTCATAGCATTTCTTAAAATAACTACCACAAATGCTAACCAAATGGTGTCTTCACTGAGAGGGAAGGCCCAGACCTCCATCTAACACAGCCCTCCCAACCTGGTGCTCTCCAGACATTTTGGACTACAACTCCCAGAATTCCTGACCAGTGGCCATGCTGGCCAGGGCTGACGGGAGTTGACGCCCCAAACCACTGGAGGGTACCAGGCTGGGGAAGCCTGGCCTAACATGGGCTGCTCAATGCTTGTTTTACTAATCAGCTACAGATAGGAGCTGGATCCCCATGATGTACCTTGTTTTGACCCCAAACACAACTTTCTAGGGCTTTGAACTTCATGCTCTCCAAGACAACGTGGGGCCGGTGGAAGCTGGGGGCACTGTCAGTGGGGCTGTGCATCCACTCTGGGTTTCAGTCAGAACCAGTCAGAACTTAGGTGTCTTCTTCACCTTGGATAGCTCCTCTGGAGTTCTAAAGGTCCCTGCACTGCATGGGACCTTTTCAAAGCAGGGAGCCTGAGCTGTGTGAAGTGGCGAACTAGATTCTGCGTGCCAGGCCACCAGGAAGAGAAAACGACTTCAAGCTGGGGGGTTGGACTTCAGGCCTGTGCGCCAAACTCAGTCCGGGGTCCCAACCCGGCTCTTCTGGGTTCCTCAGACGTCCATGCGCCTTTCCTCCGAACGTCAACCCTTCGGTGGTGATCTAGTTGTTGCTGCCCGCCCTCCTAAAAGGCTGGATTGCCTCTCCCAAGGCAGTGAGAGCTGTATGCTCAAACGTGCAGGCGCTTTCCCCGCCCCTTTCCTTTGGCCACGCCCCCTGTGCTTCCAGTCCCGCCCTCCGGTGGACACCCCCCCCCACCGCCCGCTTTTCCAAAACTGATTTTGGTTCCGAAAGAGGTTCTCGCGCTCCTGACTCAGAGGCAGCTCAGAAGCAACGGCGGATTCAACCCCATTTGATTCGAATCGGGCGAGGCCCCCGCCCCGCGCAGTCCCGAACCGGTGAAAGCGCTGCTCCGTGGGCGACGAGGGCGCGGGGGGGGGCTGCTTCTGGGGCAGGCGGGCGGGCCCCGCCCGCCTGCCCAGCAGCAGCCCCGGCTCCCGGCCGCGGAGAGGCGGCGGGGACGGGAGGCGCTGTTGACGGGCAGGGAGCCCGGCCTTGTCCCGGGGCGGGGGGCCTCCCGGCGGCTGCGGCGCCAGCTGCGTGTGGGAGGAGGGAGGGCGAAGCGCGCGCGGGGGGGCTCCGAGGCGCTGGCAGCCGGCCCGTCGCCGTCTGTAGCCCCGGGAGGCGCGGGCCGGGCCGCTGCGCCTCTTCCTCGTCTCCTGGCACATGGCAGTTCGTGGACGTTGCCGGTGGGGGGGCACCGGGGAAGGCCGGGGGCGCAGCCGCCCGTGGCGCCCCTGAGGGCGAGAGAGGCCTCCGGAGAGTCCGGGCAAGCCGAGGATGGAGGCGAGGGCCGCCCTGGAAGACACGGAAGATTACACGGCCGCAGACAACGAAGAAGTGTATTCTCTGAGCGAGGCAGGGCAGCCCCGCGGGGGAGTTAAGGACCCAGCCAGGCATTGCTTTAAATCTGTGCTGAGCGGCGACGCACTTTGGTCATTTTTTACTCTGGAGTAAGTTCAGGGCTCCCGATCTGAAACCGAAAGCCCCACTATTCCCCACACTAGGGTCCTGATCTGGACTGAGGGCCTGCACCTAGTCTAGTGTAAAAATGGGGGTGGGGGAGATGTAGCTGCTAGACGCAGATTGGAAGTAATGTCTGGTTTGGGCCCTAAAGATGTCCCTGCTATGCTGGAGGTTACACTGGCATTGCTAGTATTTTTCCTTTTAAAATAAAATAAAATACAAACATCTTTTGTATTTCCAACCTTCTTTCCCCCCTCCCTCAGCATATAGCCACGCATGTCTGTGTGTTACATGATCATTCACCGTAACACGTTCTGATTTATTCTGGTTTATTTAAGAGGAGTTTTTCCCCTCTGAAAAAGACTTGCTCAAAGTGGCTTACAAAGTATAAAAGCATAAAAACAATAGGCATTAAAACACATCAACAAGCTAAAAGCAGAATCAAAAACAAACAACACACAAAGAAAACAAAACTAGCAGTCACCCAATAGAATTAAGCAACAGCAGAGTCAAATGCTGGTATAAAGAGAAATGTTCTCATTTGCTGGTGGAACACAGCTAAAGAGGAAGACAACCTAATCTCTTGGGAGGGGGCATCCACATTTGGGGCACCACCACCGAGAAGTCCCTTCTGCGTGTTGCCACCAACCATGCCTCTGAAGGCAGCAGCACAGACAAGAGGTGGAACTGTGGAACAACAGCTAATCTTCAAGGATCGGCAGGTTCGCATGGGACGTGAAGGCCCCCAAGCTGCTTAGGGCTTCAAGGGTGGTAACCGGCACTTTGAATTACACTTAGAAATGAGTTGGCAACCAGAGCAGCTGATACAACGAAGGGGTCACATAGTCCCAGCACTTATTATTTATTATTACATTTATATCCCACCTTTTTTCCTCTTGCAAGGAACCAAGGCAGCTTACATGGTCCTCCTCCTCCTCTCCTTTTTATCCTCAAGGCATCCTAACCTGTAAGGGAGGTTAGGCTGAAAGTCAGCAGACTGTCTCAAAGTCACCCAGTGAGCTTCATGGCCGAGTGGGGAGTAGAACCCAGATCTCCCGAGTCCCAGTCCAACACTCTAAGCACTATACCGGCTCTCTTATAATCACATACCCACATTTAGTGACAAAACACAAAACAGAACAGAAAAAAGAGTATGGAGAGAGGAAAGGGAAGACTGGGTTTTAAGGGCAGATAATGTGGTGGTGATGGTACCTCCAATCTCATCCATCCAAGAAAACCATTGTTATGAGTTAGGGTTTCTTCACACAGAGCTTTTATCCTGCTACTGAGATTGGTTATTCACAGAGGTTTGTGGGTCCTTTAGATGATGCTGTGAACCTCCAGGGCATCTCCTGCACTAAATGGCCTTTATTCCATTTTTTAAAAGGTTGGAGACAATGAGCTATCAAATTATCTTGCTTGAGTTATGCTTGAATTCCCTCATGAAAAGAGGAAACTTGGCAATAAGAGGAGCTAGACCACAGTGCCATCTAGCAGCTGTATAATGAAACACATGGAAGGCTCAGATAAGGGGGGAAAGGAGGGGGCAAGGGGGGGAGGAAGCACATGTAAAGCCATCAAGATCCTGCAGAAAGCCCTGTTTTAAATGCAGGAATTTAGGCTGGTGTAGAGATGCTCTTAATCACCATAAAGTTCTCCAGCAGCTATGTCAAAGGCACAATGAAGCAGTAGGAGAAAAGAAGGAGCAGCAATGCAGCAAAAACGATGGCTGTTTAGCAACAATCTCGCCAGCCACTGGTGACAATGTCACTCCTGCTGACACACTTACATTGCCCATGCATGGGAGTCGGGTGGGCAGCAGTGGACATAGAATCATAGGGCTGAAAGGGACCTCAGAGACCCTCTACTTCTATCCCTTGCTCAATGCAGGATATGCGATGCAGAATGCAGCTGCAGCATCCCTGACAGATGGCTATCCAACTTCGCACCTTGGATAGCTCCTTTAGGGTTCTGACTCGTTCTGACTGAAACTCGGAGCAGATTTACTGCCCCACTGACATCAGAGCCACCAGCCTCCACTGCATCCAGCCTCTGCTTGAATAATTCCAGCAAAGGAGAACCCACCGCCTCCAAAGGAAGCCTGGTCCACTGCTGAACAGCTCTGGCTGATAGGAAGTTTCTCCTAATGTTTAGCCCAAATTTGCTTCCATGCAATTCCCACCCACTGGTTCAAGTCCTGCCTTTTGGAGCAATAGAGAAAAAGTCTGCTCCATTTTTGGTATGACAGCCTTTCAGATATTTGAAGACTTATAGGTGCTACTTAAAGCACTTTTGAGCCTCTTCACACTTTTCTGCACAAGGCTGTTAATTGTATGTACTTTCAGTTTTGTCATGGAACTGAGATCTGAACACGACACAAAGAGCTTTACCTTTCCTACTTTCCACTACCTAACCTGCAGGTGGTGCTGTGCTCTAGCATAATAATGCAATTACACAAGAAAACACATTTTCTTTTGCTTTCAGAAATAATACCGTATTTTCCCCACTCTAAAAAAACAACAAAACACCTAGGAAAGTTCTCTTTAAAAGCAGAAGTGAAACTGGAGGGTCACAGCATCATCTAAGAAACTGTGAGGAAGGAATGCTGAGGGCACAATAAATGCCTCATGTAGAAAAGCCCTTGATATAGGAAGAGCCCTGCTGGAGCAGACCAAAGGTCCATCTAGTAGAGCATCCCACTTCCCATAGAGACCAAGCAGATCTCCTGGGAAGTCTACAATCACAGCCTAAAAGCAGTGCCTCACCCCCCCCCCCAGTTGCTCCCCAGAAACAGGTATTCACTGGCCTACTGCCTCTGAACTTGGAGGTTCTATTTAGCTGCCATGGCTAACAGCCATTGATAGATCTTAATTTCCATGAATTTGACAAATCCTCCTTTAATAAATCCTTCTGTTCTTGGGGTGCATATGTGAAAGGTGGTAATGCTGTGTAAGTGCACTTTTATCAGGCTTTTAAAATCAGTCAATGGCCATGCAGGAAGGTGCATTTATAATTGCATTTCAACTTTCCTGTGTTGCTTTGTGTCACCTGTGGACAGATGTGTTTTAAATGCGGCACATTTTAGCTTTCCACCCACCATTTTTTCCATAGACGTTTACGTTTTCAGGTTTAAATTCTCCTGGTACGGAAGTGTCTCTTTGGTAATTATTAACAGGCATGTCTTCCTCAGCTGATTCCTCCTTGTTTTCCATGACCCAGAGGCATCTGCAGCATGACCATTTCTTTCAAACCTCCCCCCAGCCCAGCAAAACTGATACATTTGGGGAGAATCCTTGTCAATTTCACCAATGCCCACTCAGTGTTTTCTTTAAGGTTTTTTTTAACTGGCATAAAACATGACCTTTTGAAAAAAAATAACAAAGGCCTGGTGAAATTGACAAGGATTTCCCCCCTACCTTGTCAGTTTCACTAGAGACCAGAGAGGAAAAGGAATGGTGGTGGGTTGGGCAGGCAGGTTAACACACTGACAAACTCTCACCAGTATGGGCCAGTATCCAGGAGAGGCAAGTGGGCTATTTCCACAACACTAGCTAAACCCCATATGATTAGTTGATTAAAAATCCACTGTAACAAAAATGGAAAATACTGATCCCTTCCTTGTGTACGTTTTTTTTGTTATTAAAAACTTTTTAAAAAATCATCTTGAAAAATTGAGATCAAAATGTTTTAAAATTATTTCTTTGGACTGCAACCTGTGTGTGTGTGTTTGTGTGTGTGTGTGTGTGTGTGTGTGAGAGAGAGAGAGAGAGAGAGAGAAAATGGTAAAAATCACATGATTAACTTAGTGTGGGAAGAGCACCTCAGAGAACTTGGTACAAGAATCTGTTTTTTTCAGACATGGAATTACTCTTACAAGCAAGACATGTGCTTAGTTGCCCCTGAAGATGTAATGGGAATGTAAGCATGACCTGCACGTTATTTGCTTCCTTACTGAGCTGTGTCTCTAGAGATTTATGGGTTGGTAGGGAAGTAAATAGTTTGTATACATGGGATGCCAAAATCTAATGTATGTTTTTATTCCCCACTCCCTAGGGCCTTTCGGTAAGATTACAAAACAAGGGTTAATTTTAAGAAAAAGAGACTCTGGGGCTACTGATGTGAATGCCCTTTTCCTGATGTGTGAGGAATCCTGGCTGTAAACTACTCAACGGGAGAGAAATGTGCTCTTCTCAGGGACACTTTCCCCTAGTCTTACTTCATATGTTCCAGAGATTGTTGTTTATTTCCCTGGTGTCTGGAATTTAAACCTCGTGCATTTATCCTGAGAGTCTTTGGAACCATTATCTCCAGTTCACAGATGGAGCCCCTTTCCTGAAAAATATATTGAATGCTGCTCCCCTGCTTCCACTGTAAGTTTCAAAGACAAAAATGTGGTCTATCCCCCCACCTCCCATTATCTCATCAGAGTCATAGCAAGGAGCTCTAATACTTGCCTATTTAAAGTTTGGCCACGATGACCATTCATAGCTGGGACAAATGTTATGCATATGATCAGGCAAATATAGCCAACCCAAAATAACATAGCTCTCCCCACCCCATCTGTCCTCTCTCTGTGTGTGTTTTTCCCCTCCTCCCTTCTCACTCATTTTACAGTAGCTTCTCCTAGTTTTCAAAGCTCCCAGCTGTTTCTGCTTGTCTCAGGCGGGGAGGCTGGTTGCCTGGATACCAGTCCTTCTGATGAGCAGTTCAGTCCCCCCCGCCCCCGGGAATCATGCTGCCACCTCCCCCATCCCTACAGTGCGGCATCACTGCTTGAGTGATGAGGATAGAAGCCAAGCACGTTTGAGTGCCCAGGGGGCTTTACGATTTAATAAGAGAGAAAGAAACGGTCGATTGCGATTGGCAATGCTCTCCATTTCCTGCAGAATAACTACCAATAATAGAGATCACAAAAACAAAACCAAGAATCAGGAATCTATACATCTCTTTGTTTTGTGGTGTTGGTGGGAGGGGCAGGGGCAGAGGGTTTGCCAAGTGTACAAAAGCAAACTTGGCACCACTGTATCAAATGGTTAAAGAAAATAATAATGATGATCATGTGCCTCAGCAAATTGCACTGAAGATGATCCATTCTGACAAAGTGTTTTAATGTGCATGCATCTGTGTACATCATTCCAAGAGCTGTCCTGTGGAGGTAAAATGTTGTATCATGAACTGGTTCAGTCTGTGTGGAATTGGTTCAAATGGTTCAGGGTAACAAAATCAGACATTACTGGGGTCTCTCCTCTCCCTCCTCATAAATGCCCTTCCTTTCTCCTTTTTTCTAGCAGACTCTCATAAAGAGATGAGGCACATATATTGTTTTGGAATGGATGGAAGAGAGGGGGAGAATTAGCCTTTAAAGAAGGATCATTTACACATACACACACACCCATCATTTCTACAAGAGAGGAAAAATGGAAGAGTAAGGAACACATAGAGTAGAAGCTGAAACATTCAAAACATTTCATGTGTTTGGGGCTGAATGAAGGCTAACAAAATGTGCGCAATGGGAAGGGAATGCATGAATAATGCAGAGCAGGATGTGGATCAAGTAGATTGTCACACTGTCGGGTCTTCTGCTTGCAGCTTCTCAATGTGAAATCAAGGAGAGATGGAAGGAGGGTGAAAAAGTCTGTATTGTCACCACTGGAGGATGAGATTTGCTTAACAATCCAGCCTATAGCACAGAACATTAGCCTGGTTCTCAGCTGAGAGATAATGTCTGTGTCAGAGCAGAATTATGCCTGATTCGCACAATCATGCTCATCATTAGATGGCTGTAGCATCAAGTGGTGGCTTTTGTGTGTGAATGAACCATCACAGATAAAACTTCAGATCAGCTCCCCAAAGACAGCACCTTTCAGTGAAGTCAGTTCACACATCCAGCAGCGAATCATCAAGGGCTGAGTAACCGTGCAATGAGAAATCAAGTGATGTAGGTGCACGTATGAACCATCTCAGAGGCATCCCATAATACAGGTTTGGAGAGCCATGACAACTATCCCAAATCATGCTCCATTTGTTTGCAGCACCTTATGGTTCATTGCAAAAGAGAAGAAGCACCGAGGGCCACACTCAACGAGATGCTGGAGTTTCAAGACTGGATCTCCCTTATTAGAAGAAATCGTGATCCAAATTCCTCCTGCATTTGCATTTTACAATCATTAGATTTTAAAATGTAACTGAAAGGGGAGTTTGGATCATGATTAGAGTCAGAGCTGGCCCTACTATTAGGCAGAGTGAAGCAGTTGCCTCAGGCAGCAGATGCTGGGTGGTGGCAGCAAGGTGTGTTGGAGGAGAAACCTGTGTGCCATGAGGCCTGCTCTGCACCTTCTAAGTTAGTTAGCCTGATGTCTCCAGGTGCAGTGGTGGATGCTGTCCCAGCATCAGTGTTGAAGGCAGATTCATCTGTCAGTCCAGTTGGCTTTTGTAGATGGAATGAAAGGGAGGGCCATCTTGTTCTTTGTCTCAAGCAGCAAAATGTCTTGGGCTGGCCCTGATTACATTGCTGCAGAAGAAGGGGTTTATAGCCCTTTACTCTATGCCATTCTTTAAATGCAGAATTGTTTCCACAGCTTTTGCATTCATGGTCTCTCTGCATCCCTTCCTTTTTGCTTTTTTGTTTTTAACTTATCTTTGTTTCTCACATTCTTCTGAGCATGGATGGGTATTGGGTCTGTCAGATTTCCCCAAAGCAGCAGTTTACTGGCTATAGAACTCCCACACTCACATGCAGCCAGAAGCTATGTGAGAATTTCCCAGAGAGATTTAGGAGGCATTGCAGGGAGTGGGGAGCTGCGAGATGAATCTCGCTCCCTCTCATTTATTGCTATATTAGAACAGTGAGATCCATCATGTTACAAGTTGGCGGGGCTGGCTGAGCCTACAGCATGGATGTCAGAATGCAAAAGATTTTTGACGGAGGGAGGTGCATATATGGTTGTCAAAGAAACATCTTAAAGCATTTTTCAAAGAGGGGAAGGGGAACAAACCAGGCAATGGGGGAAAGTGAGACTGATTGACAATGGAAGTAAAAGTTTTGACCAGGAAGAAGGAGGATTGAAGATGAGACAAATTTATTTTATTTATTTATTGCATTTATACCCCGCCTTTCTCCCTCTTGCAAGGAACTCAAGGTGGCTTACATTATCCTCCTCACCGTTGTAATCCTCACAACAACAACCCTGTGAGGTAGGTGGGGCTGAGAGTCTGTGACTGGCCCAAAGTCACCCAGTGAGCTTCCATGGCCAAGTGGGGACTAGTACCCGGATCTCCCGGCTCCCAGTCCGTCACTCTCACCACTACACTACACTGGCTCTCTCACAAAGAGCAAAAGCAGCTGTTGGTGAAAGAAGACGACAAGTGTGGGGAGAATATTCTGTCCTGTCCTCCACTTTCTCTGCTGAACTGAACAGCGCTCAGGGCTAGAAAGAGAGAGCCTCAGAAAATCAAAGCTCATGGCTGTACCTCCCACTCACAGCAAATTAGCCTGCCTACATCTAAATCATTCTGTACATTTGGTTGATCTATCAAACCCAATCTGATAGCAAAGGCCAGACTGTAAAAAGTGCCATTTAATATAGACACATGAACGCACTTTTAAATACAGGATTCAGTACAGACACTGTGGAAAACACACACACACAGCAGCAGTACCAGAGACAGAAATAAACTTTTCTGTTGCTGCATGGTTAGGGCAAGAACAATGGCTGCATTCCATCTTGTCAGTCTCCTGCCTACCAGGAACATGCTATAACCCAGCTAATAAAAGTGTCAGAAATTGGCAGAAAACAACTTTCTCCGTCCCTCCTGCTTGCTCTTATCTTGCATCGGGGTAGGCGGCCTTTTTGGCCTGTGGGCACATTTGGCAATTTGAGAAACTGTCCTGGGCACCACCATGAAATGGCTGCTGTGGGAGGTGTGGCTAGTCACAAGGCAGAACTGGGGTCTGTGCCCCAACACATTAAACAACTCATTTGAACCCAGGGCCTGCCCAAGAGCTTTTGCTGCCTGAGGTGAAGAACAAGATGGCACCCTCTCCCATTCTATGTACAGAAGCTGACTGGACTGTTTCTTCCACACGGACAATGGAACAGCACCCTCCACTGCACCTGAAGGCAACAGGTTAGCTTTGGGGGCACGGGGCAAGTTGCTTGGCACTCAGCTCTCTCCTCCAACACCTTGTTGCCACCTCCCCACATCTGCCCCCTGACATGACCACCTCACTCTGCCTAATGGTAGGGCCAGCCCTGTTTGAACCCACACTTTTCAGCACCAACAGACCTATTCCAGAGAATGCAAATTCTTTTTCTTTCCCCCACTTCTTCCAGCCAAATCCTTGTCCCTGTCTGTTCTCTCACACCTTGGTTCACCACCCATAGTCTGTCTGTCTGTCTGTCTGTCTGTCTCTCTCAGTCTCTCTCTCTCTCTCTCTCTCTCTCACACACACACACACCACATGCCCCCAGCAATCCATCCTCCATCCGTTCACACACACACGCAAGCATCCCATGCATCCATCCATCCTGCATGTATATATACATATATGCATACACAGATGTCCCTCCCTTCACATCCTCACTGCAAGTACACAAAAACCCACATTCACTCTTTTTCAGAATCCCTCCAATATCCCCCCTAAACACTTCCCCTGTCTTTTCCATGCAAGTGCAACCCCCATCCCTTCAGACATACAAGCACACAATCCTCCCCAACCCCCTCCCCTGGTTGCTCCCAGTTGGCTCCCCTAGCCCCTGCTGGTTTCCATGACCCCCAGTTGGCTCGCTGCCCTTCCTAGCCCCATACCGCTTTCCCTAGATCCCATTGCTCTGTACAGCCCCCCCTTCCAGCTTATCAGACAGAAGTGACAGGAGTCCTTTTTCTCTCCTCACCCCCTTTTTCTTTGTGGCTGGGTTCACTGCAGAGGAAAGTGTCAGCCTGCAGCCACCTGCCATCTTCATTTTCTAAGGGTATCTTTGAGCCCCGCATGTGGCCCAGAGGCATTCATGGGAAATGAAGATAGCAGCGGCTGGAGGTTCTCAGTTTGCTTTGAAGTGATCCCAGCTATGGGTACAAAAATTTAATTTGTTGGGGGGGTTAAACTGGGAGGGGTCGGGCACCTCGGCGGGCACCAGTTTGCCTACGCCTGCCCTACATCATCCATAAACAGGGACGGAGAAAAAGGCAATGAGAGTTTTAAACACTGAGAATCTGTTTCTAGAACATAATTTGGATGTCGTCGATTCAGTGAAAACAGGGACAGCAGAGGTTGTGATGGCCAGTGGGTTCAGCCTTCAGGTAAGCTGTCATTATCCTGGGCAATGTCCTCCAATTATTATCTTTTTATTTGCAGTAACATCAGAGCATTTGTCCTTCTCCTCCAGTGGAAGTGTGCCAGGACAATGTTGGTTCATAGAATCATAGAATAGTAGGGTTGGAAGGGACCCATAAGACCATCGAGTCCAACCCCCTGCTCAGTGTGGGAATCCAAGTCAGAGCATCCCCGACAGATGGCTGTCCTGCCTCCTCTTGAATGCCTCCAGCGTGGGAGAGCCCACCACCTCCCTAGGTCATTGGTTCCATTGTTGTATTGCTCTAACAGTCAGAAAGTTTTTCTGATGTTCAGCTGGAATCTGGCTTCCTGTAACATGAGCCCATTATTCCATGTCCTGCATTCTGGGATGATCGAGAAGAGATCCTGGCCTTCTTCTCTGTGACAACCTTTCAAGTACTTGAAGAGCGCTATCATATCTCCCCTCAGTCTTCTCTTCTCAAGGCTAAACATGCCCAGTTCTTTCAGTCTCTCTTCATAGGGCTTTGTTTCCAGTCCCCTGATCATCTTTGTTGCCCTCCTCTGAACCCTCTCCAGTTTGTCTGCATCCTTCTTAAAGTGTGGTGCCCAGAAGTGCACAGAGTACTCCAGATGAGGCCTTAACCAGTGCTGAGTAGAGGGGAACTAGTACTTTCTGGGATTTGGAAGCTATGCTTCTATTAATGCAGCCCAAAATAGCATTTGCCTTTTTTGCAGCCACAGCACATTGTTGGCTCATATTCAGCTTGTGATCGACAACAATTCCAAGATCCTTCTTGCTTGTAGTGTTGTTAAGCCACGTATCCCCCATCTTGTAACTGTGCATTTGGTTTCTTTTTCCTAGGTGCAGAACTTGGCACTTGGAAGGATATCGCTGGTGAAATGGGACTTTTCCCTCTGGAGCAGATTTGGGGGGCAGATAGGGGGCTGCAGAGTGGAGGGGAGGATGCAGAAGTCCTGTTCCACCAGTGGTATCCCTCCGCTGGAGGAAGAACAATTCTGGATCCAACCCCTGAATAGTGCGAGGCTGAGGGAAAGAAAAGTGGAACTCACTTAGACAGAAGAACATATACCCATCTTATTTAAAAGATGAGCCCTTCCCACAATACTCCTTGCGTAGTGCTTTACGAACAACCCCAGTTGGCAAAATGTAGACATCTACTTGCTCTGCTTGTGCTCATCTCTTTGCACAAAGGCATAGTCTGATTTTAGCTGCTGACATAAAGGCAGGAGAGAGAGAAATGGGAAAAGGATATGATTGTTTTCAAGGATGCTCCACGTCAGCTCCACAACAGTCAGTCAGGACAGGTTTTGATCCACACAGAGCACAAAAGATGCTAATCTAATTCTTACTTAATTGCATCCTTTAAAAAGAAAAAACACCCCCCCAAAACCCAGCCACAGGGTTGCCATAGCAACTACACACCAGCTGCTGTTGCCATGGAAACAGAAAGAAAAGTGAGAGCCAAGGGAAGAATCCCATAGGAAAATCTGTTTCGATAAAAATAAAATCTTGTCCTGAGCTTGTGGGGCATTAGAAAAAGGGGGACAGATAGAGGGAAGGGGGTTGGAAGCCTGCACACAACACCACACACACCATTGAAGAGAACTACATAGAAAAGCCAAGTCCACACCCTCATGTAGCAGTGATGAAAGCCAACGTAGCTGACAGGGCAGCCATGTGTATTTGATCCATGTGCCTCCCTGTTCACATACAAAGCAGGGCTGGGCTGGGCTATTTTTTACAGTAACAGAGGAGAAGTGTGAAACCCATCTTCTCTCTCCCCCGCCCCGCCCGCGCCTTTTACAGCAGCCAATTGCTTGAAGCTGTTTTCTCTCAGCCTAGTTCACTTCCAGTAAGCGACAGAGCTCAGTGAAGTAAGGCGGGCGGGGGGACGACGACTTTTGTCTCCCCCCTCCACACATGTCTTTTCATGGAAAGAATAGCCCCCACCTTTGCTTTCTATGTAGAGCCCTTTGCTTTCTATGTAGAGGGAAGACACGCGGATGGCTGTCCTGACATTTCCTTCCTTCCTTCCTTCCTTCCTTCCTTCCTTCCTTCCTTCCTTCCTTCCAACTACTTATATACCACTTGATATTATAAGGTCTTTAAGCGATTTACATAAGAAATACATGAAATGCAATATAACACCCAATATAAAATAATAAATTCATTAAAAACATTTCAGAAACAAGAAAACAGACCAGTGTAATTGCATGTCAGGGAAAATCTAGTAAACAGGAGGTGCCTAAAATTCGCCAGTTTCCACCTCTCAGACCCCAAGTGGGAGAGCATTCCAGAGGGTGGGTGCCAGTACCGAGAAGGTCCATGTCTAAGTTGAGTGAACTTTCAGATCTGTGTACCTCTCACACTGAATTCTCTAGCAAATTCACTTTGTTGTTCAGTTTGTCTGTTTGTTGATTTAAAATAATTTCTATCCTGTTATTCTGTCTATCCTAAGAAGATGGTGTACACTAAAACCAGTAAAACAAGAGCCCTAACATGTGAAGGCTTAAAGTGAGCAGAGGGTTGGGGCCATGCACACTGGCCCTGCCCCCTACGTCTCTGGGCGCGCTGCCCCGGCCCACTTCAGTTCAGACCTTCTCATGCTGACTCAGCAAGGCCTCCTGATAAAGCATGGTCCACGGCTGCACGGAGAGTTCTGCTTGCATTCAAGCGAGCACAAGCAGAGCTCCCTTTCAGGCCTTGCCAGTTCCAGACAGTAAGGTCCGAACTGAGGTGGGCGGGGCCAGCGTGCCCAGAGACGTATGGGGCAGGGCTCGCGTGCACGGCCCTGACCCTTTACTCACTTTAAGCCCTCAGGTGTTCAGATGAACATATGAACAGGCTAATATAAACACGCAATAGCAAATAATACAATTCACAGTGGTCAAAATACCTCGGGGGGCTCAAAAGCCTGATTAAAAAGAAAAGTTTTAACTGCCTTCCTAAATGCATATGGATCTCCAAGGGGAAGAAGTTCCAGGAGGAGGAGGCCACTGAAGAAAAAGCCTTCTCTTACATTGTCACCTTATGAATCCCCAGAGGAACAGCAAGAATGGCCTCTGTGGAAGACCTTAGTTCTCAGACAGGATAATGGAGGAAGGTGGGCCTTCAGGTAACCTGGTCCCAAGCCATTTAGGCCTTTATAGGTCAAAACGTTCAGGAGGTGAGGGAGCTTGTAGACTGGAGGCACCTCAGAGTTGGTACCCTGGCATTCTTCTCCATCATTCATCCCACTGTAGTTTGAACCCAGGTCCCATAGTTCCCTCCACAGAAAGAGGTTGCTGGGGGAAGGGAAGTGGGGTGACACTCAATACAACAGGCTAACATGGCCTCCCCCCTTGGAATTCATTATAGTTGGGGAAGAGGAGTGAATTATAGCATCCATGTCATGAACTCCTGACAACTATCTCCGCAATGACAAATGGCAGCGATCAGGTTTCTTAGGTTCTGGTAGGCAGCTCCCCACTTTAACCTAGGCTAGCTTTGTAAATAAGTCCACAAAAGTTACTAGCCTGCCAAGCAGATAGGGGACAGAGAGTTCCATCTCCCCTGCCGAAGCCTGTTGCATCCTATCCTGGGCTCAGGAGGGACCTAGTGTCCTCCATCCCTCCTCCACTGGCCAGCTCACATGGCTGCATGCAATGCCTTTTTGCCTATGGCTCCCAGGTGAGGACTTAGATACAGGGCTGACATAGCGGTCAGTGCAGGTGTGTGGTGTGCTGACCTCCACGCATCTAGAAGCCAAGCAGAAGAATACACCATTTGAGGACAGGTTTAATCAGTGGAGGCTGGTGGCTCTGATGTCAGTTGGGTAGTGAATCCACTCCAGTCTGACTGAAACCCAGAGCACCTTGGATGCCTCCTTTAGAGTTCTAACTGGTTCTGACTGAAACCTGGAGTGGATTCACCGTCCCACTGACATCGCAGCCACCAGCCTCCACCGTCAGGGAGTAAACCAGGGATCTTCTCCACTGCTTTACCAGTGACCTACAACTCTTCCTTCTGCCCACTTTTGAAATAGCCCGAGTGCCCTTCAAAGCCACCACCCTCCACTCAGTTTAATTTTCATGTTATGACACTCTCCTATGTCACCATATGTTCATTTTCCCCCTCCAGAATATTTGTCTTTGGTTAAATATGTTGGTTATTTTATTTAACATTATTTTTAGGCTGCCTTTAAAGGATGTAATTTCCTTTACATCTTTGTACAACAAAACACCACTGAATTATTGTAATGGATTTTGGGGGAGTTTGGGTTGTTTGTTACTACAAGTGTTTTTCCCAAGCTGCATTTACAACTGATATTGTCTACTGATATTACATTCTCAGTGATGAACCTGTATCCTAATGGGAACCCAATTGTTTTAAAAGCCCAATCAGCAGACATTTTGAGCTGATGCGTGCCCCTCTCTCCCATCTTTATCTTCATAAATGATTCTTACCTGTTCTTTTCAGGCTTGGTCCCCTCATTCTCACTCCATAATGAGAACTCAATACATTTTGGCTTTGCTAGATTCTATGCAGTCCATGCAGTTCTTACTGGGAGTCAGCAAGAGTGAATGAACAAAAGGAACAGGCCAGAGAACTCCCATTTAAGGGATTTTTTTTTAAAAAAAACCACTGCTCACGTTTATTAATGTAGTGGGCAGGGGTGGGGGAGAGAACCCTTTCTTCAACATCCAATTCTCTCTTACTACTTAGGAGCAAACCCAAAAGTCAGGCTCCAGGCTATAAATATTTATGTCTTTTGCATATACAGCAGATGTAACATTTCCAATTAGCTGTCTATCTTTCCAATTTTTTTTTGCCTGCTGCTGCTGCTGTTTCAGCTCACAATATAAGGCTGAAGTATGGATGGGGCCTGCCTGATTTGCTGAGCTCAGATGTCTTAACGCATTTCCACATTCCTCAAGATCAAATTGCATGGTTGGAATGTTTATTTATCAGACTTTAGCTTAACTCTTCCCCCCCTTACTTTTTAACTCGGGGTGTATTTTTTATGCAAAACGAAAAGTGCCATTTTGAAATGGGTTTCTTTTAATGCAATATAAATGTGGGCTGAGAATTAGGTAGGGCTAGGAGTACTTAGCCTGGTATTTTTCTTCTAAAGAGGTTACACCTGTAAGATCTATGATGATGAGTAGTATTCCTGAGGCTTTCTTTCTGCAGAGGGTTTTAGAAAAGATTTTATGATCTGGAAACAATCTTTTCTTTTGATGTACCTAGTTACTGTTATTTGAGACAAAGCAACATGAAGGAGGTGCCATGCCACACTGCCATATTTCAGGCCCCCGCTAGCAACCTTTCTAGAAATAGCCAGCTTTATTTTACAAAGATATATCTTCTTTTCATACACTCGCCAGGAGAAAACAGCACATCTTCCATCAAGTTACATATATAGTTAGAAAAAAAAGAAAATGCTTTCAGTTCTTAATCTGAACCAGGGCTCATCAACCTAGAGGATTTAGGACTGTTAATGATTTGGGGTCCATAAATATAAATCAGGGAATGAGCATGGGCATAAAACACACATTTAATCTGCAGAATCAAGCCGTTTAAGACCTTTCTCCGCTACAACAGTCCCATGTGACCTTAGGACAAGTCTACAAATTACCGGTTTCTAAGGAAGGATCAACTATGGTCCCAAATAAGGGAATATCTCTAAATGATAAAGTATCACCATAAGAATCTGTTTCAAAAGCTGCCATTAGGCTCTGGAAGCTATCATGCATTACTTTGGAACACCCACCCCCCCTACATTTTTGAAGTGGCTGGAGAATCAGGTCTCTCAGTGTGAGCACAGGTCTCTTTCCCCACCACTGCGGGCCACATCACTCATTACTTTTTTTTAAGTGCATATAGAAGTTATTTACATGTCCACCTAAATATATACAGTGTGAATGCAATTAACGCATGTAACAATACAGGTATACTCTGATGGAGGGACTAGGGCCATGAGTCACTTAACCTGAACCTGAAGGGTTCATATGTACCAGAGTAAGGTGGGAGGGGATCTCTGGGAGGTCATCCCTTCTCTCCTCCCTCTGCTCTCCTATCTTCTTCCTTCTTCCTCCTGCAAAGGATGCTGACCATGGGGCTGACCTCAGCCAACTTACCTTGAGATGTAAGTTTGTTATATCTCCAGTAAAGTCTGTTCCTAACTCACCAATCCAATGTGATTTTTCTACATCCGTGCCTACTGATGGGGGGCTGATGTGGACTTCATACTCATCAGGGAGTATACTTGGCTGTGGGAATGGCTATGTCCCTTCCCCTCACCCCTAGTTGAGTGCATACTCAAGACACAACTGTGTGAAGCAGCTTCAGTCACCATAGCTAGTGTGTCCATGCACCTGAGAGTATTTATTTATATCCTGCCTTTTCACCAACGTTCTTTCTACATGGTTCTTCTTCCCAATTTATCCTCATAACAACCCTGTGAAGTAGGTTAGGTTAAGAGCCAATGACTGGGCCAAAGTCACACCGTGATCTTTATGTCCAAGTGGGGATTTGAACCTTGGAGTCTTCGGTCTTAGTCTGATATACTAACCAGTATACCATTCTGATTCTGACTCAGGGGCAGGCTTCCAGATCATGGTCTGGTAATTAAAAAAAAAGAAAAGAAAAAAGCATCACTGCAGATAAACTGCGCTTCTGATTCCAGGCGGGGCAAATAATTTGCAGAAAAACAAATGGACATGAAGGCAGGGCCTGGAAAGAAGGGATAAGAAAAGAGTAGCTACTGGAGGAATGAGAGAAAGGTAAAATAGTTTTCCACTGTTAGATATCAGAGAGTCGTTTTCAACAGTCCCATGGGGGATATTTAGGGTGGCCGCTTATGCATTGTTAAAAAAGAGGAAATGCATCACCAGAAAAAAGGACACAGATTTGCATAAAATCTACATATGCTAAGTTAGGTGTATAGATGCACATTTAGAAATAATAACTATAATTTAAATGGAAATACAGGACATCTCACCATAGTGAGGAAAGGCTGAAAAGGCAACCTGTGTGCCAAGGGCAACTCTATGGCCCCTGCTGGCTCTCCTTCCTTAGGGTTCTTTGTCTTGGACTGGACAGCCCTTCAAAGACAGAGGATGCCTTCAAACAGAGCAGTGGTGGGCAGACTTCTGACTTCCGGTATCTACTTTGTTTAATACTAGGACCTCAAGGTCCACCAACTGGAGTCAGGTGCAAAATAGTGGCTCAGGACAGGCATACGCCAAGTAGAATTAAGGAACTGGGTGCCTCTAAGCACATGGCTCAGACCAAGAATTTGTTTTCAGTATTGAACCTGAGCTCACGGTCTTTTCACTCAACCATACACTCCTGGTTTCCCCCCTAAGCATTCTTCATATCAGCAGCCTGATTAAGATGGAAGGGCGGGGGCAGCCTTTGCGACTGTTGCTGTTCTTAAACAATTGGGGACCAGAAACACTTGGAGGTCTACTACAACTCAGTCAGGGAACTAAATAGGGAGCTGCTGTGTACCAAGTCTGACCAGGGGCCCATCTAGCTCAGCATTGTCTCCATCAGGGGTGCAGAACCTCAGGCCTCGGGGCCAAATCCAGCCCTCTGGATTTCCCCAGATGCCCACACCCCCTTTCCCCAAACCGCCAATCATTCCATGGTTTTGTGCAGTTTCTCCCCATTCTAAAAGGCTGAATGCCTCTCCTCAGGCTTAGTGACTGGCATTTTTGGACCTGCCCTTGTGCCTTCAGCCCTGCCCACCACTGGAATGGGGTCCCCGAGAGCTTCTCCAAAACTGAATTTGGCCCACAGGCCTGAGGTACAACACACCTGGTCTATACTGACTGGCAGCAGCTGTCCAAGGTTTCAGACAAGAGTCTTCCCAAGCCCTCCTTGCAGATGCCAGGGGCCAGTGGAGGACCTTGCAAAGCACCTTGGATAGCTCCTTTAGAGTTCTGACTGAAAGCCAGAGTGGATTCCCTGCCCCACTGACATCGGAGCCACCAGTCTCCATTGCCAGGGACTGAACCTGGGATCTTGTGCGCACAGAGCATGTGCTTTGCCAATGACCTACAACTCTTCCTTCTGCTCACTTCTGAAATAGGCCGAGTGCCTTTCAGACAGAGGTCTGTCCTCTGTAAAATCGGACACACGCGTTCCGTTTCCCACCCTCGTCCAGGCAAGGCCGTCTCCTTCAGATCTCCCTGTTTAATGAGATGGGAGACCAAACCAAGACATGGACTGTGGGGTAGAAGGAGGGAAGCATTTTCTTCCTGGGGCTGTCTTTCATTATTCTGGGAAGTGGATGTCCTGGCGGGGGCCTCTTGGCTCCAGCCCAGGAAAAACGTCTGTGCTGGGGCTTGTCTCGTTATCTGTAATGCAAGGCCCTCGGAGGCGAGTACGCCTGTCCCTGCTCTTCGCCTCCTGAAGTCTCTCAAAGTCAGCTCTCACACATGCTGTTTCTATGGAAACGGCAGAACGGCTTCAAACCCATCCATATTGCGGTGTTATTAAGACGTGACTCTCCTACACAGCTCCCAGTCTACTTTTTTTTGCCTTTCCTGGCCCCTGCTCAACCTGATGGCTATACTCTGTATTCCAGAGATTAATTCCCTGCTAGAGACCTTCTCTTTTCTACCTGTTTCTCTATACTGCAGCGCAGAGCAGACCTTCAACAGCCAAAGACCAGAATGTTATGGACCGACAACCAGCATGGAGTCAAGCCGCAAGCGAGGGCATTTCAGTACAAGGGGGGAGGGGGCCTGGGAAGGAAGCCATCCCACCAGCTTGGGTGGCCATGTGTCCTCTTCTACAGAGGACAATCCTCTATTTGAAGGTGTCCTCTATTTGAAGGACAGACCTGTCCAATTTTGGTTTAAAGATAAAGAACCAGAATATCTGTTGCCCATCCACAGTTAGCACCTGGGCAGAGACTGAACAGGCAGGCATGCAGGTCACCTGGTCACAGTCTTCCAAATGTACTGTATTTCTATATAAATTATCATAGTTATTTCTAAATTTGCATCCACACATATAAATTAGGATATGCAAATTTTATGCAAATCACTTACCTCTTTTGTCCTCTGTTTTGGCAATTAATGCATAGCCACCTTACCTGAGATATGGGGCCAGGCTGGAATAACACGCCTTCTTTTCTTTCTTATGAGTAGCTGTCACCACAGACCACTCACTCTGTTTAACTTGAGTCTGGGGTGAGTGAGGAACCCAAGCCCTGCGGGTAAATTTTTTGGCAGCAGGAAGCACTTTTTGCAAACTCTCTCTTCTGGCAGAATCCAGTGATCCAGGTACCTCTCCATTCCAAGCCTGGCGCATGGACAACTGGTCTGGCATGTTGGGGGCGGGGCGGGGAGGAGAGGAAACAATCCTTGAGAGGTCAGAATACACAATGGACTCCAGATTTCAATTTAAAGGCTTTATCAAGATTAAAGGGTTCAGGAAGGCAAGAGAAAATAAGGTCGTGGATAAAAATGAACAAAACATTTTACTTTCTAGATAATCTACCCCTACTCAGTCCTAAACAGAGGTTCAGTGATTTGCATGGGGATCCCCAGATCACTCTGGGTCCAGTTGTGGGAACATGGATGACAAAAATCATAGGGAAGACACAGCCGCATTGTATCTCCACCGAATTGTAGGGTGGAATCAGGATAACTGAATAGTGGAGAGCCACTGTTAATACAGAGAAATAGAATTAAATGGTGATAACTGAGAGGATGTTTGCCATCCCGTTTAGTTAAACAGGCCAGTTAGGCTGTCTGCAGATATAGGTATTCTTAAAGGGAGAGATGTGGCCTACTCTGCCTGTCTCCACAGGGACATTTCACAGGAAAGTTCAGAGGCCTATGCCTGGATATATTCAAGATTAAATGGCAACAAAACAAAACAAAAACAGGGAGCCTGACAGCTGCAAGCCACACGGGGATTGTGCCAATCACTTTGATGTTTGCTGCTAGTCCAAACAGCAGATCATAGCAGGATTGGGGGAGATGGTACAGTCTAAATCAACAATTGTGGTGCTGTGCTACATTCTTGCACTCTTTTTCTATTCCTTCCTAGAGCTTCCTTTCACCTCTACTTCCTGCTTAGTGCTGCAGTCACCAGAGAAAACTGTTGTCTGGCAATGTCCTCGCTTTCCTTGACTTCACTGTCAATACTCCTTTTGCCATCACTGACCTCCCCTTGCCATCCTTTCTTTTCCTGATTCACACACACACACACACACACACATTTATTTATTTATTTATTTATTTATTAATCGCCCATCTGGCTGGTCACCCAGCCACTCTGGGTGATGTACAACAACAAAACAGTTCAAACAATAAAATTCTACATTAAAAACATTACAAAAAATACCCTAACCCACCCCAAATGCCTGCCTGAACAACCACGTTTTTAATGCGCGGCAGAAGCTCATTAAAGAGGGGGCATGGCAGAGTTCCCTAGGGAGGGAGTTCCACAGGGTGGGGGCCACCACAGAGAAGGCCCTTTCCCTTGTCCTCACTAGCCTAGCTGTCCTGGCTGATGGGACAGAGGGAAGGCCATCCGAGGCTGATCTTGTTAAGCGGCCTGTCTGGTGTTACTGGAGGCACTCCTTAAGATAGGCTGGGCCAGAACCATATAGGGTTTTAAAGGTCAAAACCAACACCTTGAATTTGGCCCGGAAAACAACTGGTAACCAGTGCAACTCCTTCAGCACCGGAGTGATGTGATCTTGCTGGCGGCTGCCTTTACTCAGGCAAGCCACCGTGTTCTGTACCAGCTGCAGCTTCCAAACTGTTTTCAAGGGTATCCCCACGTACAGCGCATCACAGTAGTCTAAACGAGAGGAGACCAGGGCATGTACTACCAATGGGAGCAGATGGTCGGGAAGGTAGGGGCACAGCTGCCGTATCAGATGGAGTTGGTACAGCGCTGTCCGGCTCACAGCTGACACCTGAGCCTCCGTGGACAGCTGGGAGTCTAAAATGACCCCCAGGCTGCGGACCTGATCTTTCAAGGGTAGCCATACCCCATTCAACACCAGGTCAACATCCCCCAGCCTCCTCTTGTCTCCCACCAAAAGTACCTTGGTCTTGTCAGGGTTCAGCTTCAGCTTATTCCTCCCCATCCAGCCACTCACCGTCTCCAGACATTTGGACAGGGATTCTATGGCCAACCTTGGTGAAGATTTGAACGAGAGGTAGAGCTGCGTGTCTTCTGCATGTTGATGACACCGCACCCCAAACCTCCTGATGATAGCCCCCAGCGGCTTCACATAGATGTTAAATAGCATCGGGGAGAGGATGGAACCCTGTGGCACCCCACACATGAGTGGCCACGGGTCCGAAACCTCCTCTCCCTGTGCTACCCTCTGGTACCTGCCGGAGAGGAAGGACTGGAACCATCGCAATACAGTGTCTCCAATGCCCAACCCCTCCAGGCGGTCCAGGAGGATACCATGGTCAATGGTATCAAAAGCTGTTGAGAGGTCGAGGACAACAAGGAAGGAGCATTCACCCCTATCCAGAGCATGACTGAAGAAGTGGTGAAGAGTGAAGGTGTATGAGTGCCCTTCTACTTCCTACAGTTTTCCACAATGTGCAAAAAGGGAACTTGCACACCTCTCCCATGGGAAGATATATGCTACTGGAGCCAACACATCTTCCTGCAGAGGAAATATGAGAGTTCCCTCTTCATGCATTGCAAGAAGCAGCCCTCAGCATAGACTAATTCTTCTGAGTGGGGACTACATTAGTTCTAAGGGGACAGACTTTTAAAAGCAATCCCATCATTACCTTCATGTGAACATTTTATTTGGGGATTAGATATCCATGCAACTTTTCTGGAGCTGCATCCATGATTAAGTCAAGAAATGGAGCTTAACTAGTGATACCACAGGATTTCATAACTAGTCAGCTCGTTAGCTGAAACTTGTCAGTTCGTAATGCTTACCTTTCCAGCAAGCCTGGGGGCTGAATCTACACAAAGCAGTCATACCGTTATCATACCATTCTCGTAACTATTGGAACACATGACACCAATGAGCACCAATAGTTATGATAATGGTATGATAATGGTATAACTGCTATGTGTAGATTCAGCCCACTGGTGCTGGGAATATTGCAACCTTGTCTGGAAGTTACTGGAAGGGGGCATTGCTGCAGTTAGTTAGTTCATGGGAATTTGTACCACAGTTAGCCTCAGGATCTCTATAGCCTACAATGTGGTTTCCTGTGATTTCTTTCTTTTGCTCCTCCCCTTCCTCCCATCGTCTCTTTCTGACCTCCACTATTGCTGGGAGCGTGTGTGTTTGCTCTCTCGCTCCTGCCTGAGTAATGGAACACAGAAAGGACTGAACAAATTCCTTTTGAAACTCTACTCTGTATCTGCATTTTTTTTTATATCCAAGAACGTTTGTGAGTAAAGTTGTTTTATTCCCTTCACTGAAGAAGGGTGTGTTCTCCTTTTATTAAGATAGCCTTATGTGCATGTGGGACTGGTAAACGCTCATTCTGTTTTGCCTTTTGTTTTTCTCTGCTAATTACCTTTCTAACAGGAGGCATCATTACTAAATAACCCCATCACCTGGATCGATGTATTATGGATTCACTATTAAGTTCAGAGTTGATTGTATGCTTCGGAGCATGCACAATTAAGTAGTACACAGATTCTACCCCCTGCCCAAATTTTCAGTCATCTTACCACCTAGACCCCCAGAAAACTCTCATTAGCCGCTTCCCTTGTTGTGGTCACCAGCTCTGGCTCTGAGGAGGGAGGCCTCTGTGGGTCCATTTTTATACTGGTGACTGGCAATGGTGAGTAAACATCACATGACATTATCATGCAGGTAGGCCTCGTGAAAACAACCAATCAGAAAGGGGCTAGATAACATGGTGACGCATGACATCATGCTGCACTACATGGTTCCAGACTAAGTTCCCAAGATGCACCTCGATATTGCACATGCGCAAAAACTCATATATACAGAATGAGATTTCATAATAAAGGAGAACTCTCATCTGAGCTCACATGAAATAATTTGTTACTTTTTACTAATTTGTTCACCCATCACTAATCTTAACTATGGTTAGTGGAAATTAACTTCAAACTGTGATTTACAAAGCTGGTTTGTTTCTATTAACCATAGTCTAGATTAACCCCAGTTTAGGGGTCATATGACATGCTATGGTTAATCTAAAATGGAAGGAGAACCCATGCTGAGGAGGAGAATGGAGTGTGGGAGCCTGAGACTTGCTGCAGCTCATTCTTATTATGCTAAACCAAAGATAATGAACCTCTGGCTCACAAGCAGCGTGTGATGTTGGGGACTTGGCCGGTGCTGGCCGATGCATCGTTCACATGGCTCTTGCTGCCCCTGATGCTGCTCCTCCCAGTGCCAGCTGAGTCCCCTTCTTCATGCTGAGTGAGGCATGGAACTCTGTGCCTCAGCAGTGAGAAAGGCAAAATAGGCAGGGGTCGTGATGTCACTGTGCGTGGCCACACTCACTGACATCATCCAGCCTACCTTAAAGTAGCTCCCCACCTGTTGTGCTAAACCATGGCTTAGTGTTACATTCATACTGGCTCGATGTTCTTCACAGCACCCAGCACAGTAAAGTTGCAATCCTATACACACTTCTTGAATCTGAGAGTCCCAGCAAAATCAGTAGGACTTACTTCCAAGTAAACCTGCATAGGATTCTGCTGTACATCGGTGCTAAATAATGGTTCAGTAGTGGTACTAGCATAACTAACTTATGAAACTCACTGCTACAAGATGTGGTGATAACCACAAATTTATTATTATAGGAGTATTTATTATTTTTCTAGTGCCATCCATATACATGGTGCTTTACAAAGAATGAGAGGACACGTCCTTATCCTGAGGGCTTCCAGTCTAGAAAGCAGATGCAAGGGAGAGAACAGAGGAAAGGTTGGGAAATGGAGGCAGTGGTAGGCAAAGGAAGAATATGCCATTATTGCAGTTATATGTACTTAGGTGTGGTTATGGTAGGGGTTGTGCCAAAAACTCATGGAAAAAAGTACTTTAGATCAGGGATGGGCAAAAGGTAGATCGCGATTGACTGGTAGTTCTCTTAATGATTTCCAGTAAATTTGCAAGGGTTTCTGACTCCCAGATGTTTAACAATAGCCAATAAAAATGCACGCAAAAACTGAAAAGAATTCCCTGCAATGGCAGGCCTGGTGTCAGTCATTTATCTCTCTGCTTTGGTGCTCCTCACCTATAAAGAAGTTGACTTTGACCAGGTCTTTGTGAAGCTCAGCTAAGCAATATTAGAGGTGTTAGAGAATCCCTGAGCTATAGTAACTCAGATGTAGATGTGTAGGTCGTCCCAGTGATGGGTTGCATTGGAGAATTGGCTCCATTCTCTCAACCAGCACCTTGCATCTTGCTTTCCATTCCCCCTACCACTGCCACGCCTAAAAAGCAGATCCCACTAGCTTGAAGCCTGCCTACCACTGGTTTAGACAACACTGAAAAAGGATTTTCTCCTTGGAGGGTCGCTCTGTTGATGGATATTAGTTGTGATGGCTTGATGGAACATTCCCATTTGGGGAATGTGTACCTCTGGACAAACAACATATGTGTATGTTGGTCTTCATGTCCTGCTCCTCGGAAGCATGTGCCTGGCCACCACTGAAAATAGAATGCTAGACTAGATGGACCCTTGGTGTGATCCATCAAGGCTCTTCTTAGGCTCTTAAAGGGGGATATAAAAACACAATCAAAGAGACGCGAAGCCCTCTAGGCAGAGTATTTTAGGCAGTTATAATGCGAGAGGGATGCAGAGATCCCTCTCAGGATAAAACTCGTGTTTCCTTGGGGTCCAAGTAGTAGCTAAGGCTGTTGGAGTGAGAACAATGTGGGGTGTATAATATCTAGTAAGGTGCCAGGTGGGGGAGCACATCTGTCCTATTAAAATCTCTACTGTCTGTGTTTCTGACAGTGACATCAGCAGCTGGTTATTTTACCCCTGAGGCTGCTCCTGCTGTGCAGTGAAGATGAGAGGAACCATGTGGGGGCTTTTGTCCCAGAGGGCAACATTTTGTTATAGCATTGCGCCATTAAGCCCAGATGATTTTGCTTCTTGTCTTGAGAATGTCAACCACTTTTTGAAGTAGGCTTAGAGAGTCTGCAGTTCTATGCCCGTGGTAAGTAAGCCAAGATTACTTCTTTCATGATGGCTGAAATGCATAAATAACCAACAAGGAGAAGCAGAGTAGCAACAACACAGTGCCTGTTGTCTTATAAATAAGAAGTGAGGAAAGAGTAAACAAGAATAAACCCTATAAGGCTGTTTCATACCCCTGTGGAGTGATCTCTGATTTTTTAACTTCAGAATCACACAAACGGCAGAATCAGAAAGTGATAGCCTTTCTGAGCTTTATTAAGGAAAAGAAAATCACTACAGCATTTCATACGAACCTTCTCCCTACACTGATGTGCTTTCAGCTTTACTGTCTCAGTAGGGCTTAACTTACAGATCTTCCCTTTAGAGGGCTTTTCCTTCCTTTTTTATATCTACCTCGGTTAAAGAGTCCTTATCCAAAGAAGACCAAAAAAAAAAGTAACCTTGTGTCTTTGTTTTCTTTTCTCTTAGCACGGAGTTGGGTTTGGGGGTAGAAGTGGGGAAAATCTATTCAAATAGAGTGGGGTGGATGAGGAATATATATTTTTAAAGGATGCAAATTCTGTATCTTCTTGTTGCGGCAGCAGCAGCCATTTTGAATATTTATGCGGCAGCAGGGGCATGTTGTAGCTTGTTGTTACACGCAAACCCTGTGAGGGTGTGTTATTGGGGTGGTTGACAAGCCATCTGCAACCCTAAAACAGCCCCTGGGTTCTGGGTGGCTTGTCAAGCACCCCAACAACCCACACTCGCTGGGTTCACATGTAACGACATGCTACAGCACGCCCCTGCTGTGGCTCAAATATTCAAAATGGTGGCTGCTGCTATGACAAGAAGCCCCACAGGAACATTCACCCATGGTGGCTTCTCCTTACCTGTGAATCAGGTCAGAAAATCAAGCACTTGCCAGCTTTCCATGGTTTCTTATCCCTTTGTCCTCCCAGCAGATATCTCAGGAGCCTTTGTGGCATAACTCTATACTCCTGCTGTGATGTGATTCTCTCCTCCGCCCCCATGCCTTGCAAAGTATCTGCACTGACATATATATGCCATATCTTCAGAGTGGAGATGGGGGGGGGGGGCTTACTTTACTTTTTAGGGTGAAGTGGCTGAGGGTTTTATTTTCTTTCTTTAACACTTAAAAAAATGCCTCCTTGGGTGCTCCTCAGGCCTGTTTCTCTTTCTAGCACAATTATGCGTGTATGCCTGATGGACTTTCATCTGGGTAAGTGCATGCATCCCCAGTTCAGGACCATGATGATTCGGAGGGCGGGATTTAAGCTTCCCCCCTCCTGTTTTCATGCCAAAATCCCCCCGCCCCCACGGAGATGGTTAAAAAAAAAAGCAACTTTTTTCCCTTTTTATAACTGCAGCTGCAGGGTGGGGTGTTTCAACCCCCCCCCCTCCCGTGGTACCAATCTGGACTGGGACCCCTGTGGCTGCTTTTTTTTTTTTTTTTATCAAGGAAGAGGTATTCTGAGGATACTTTTTGAATAAGCTACTTTTGTGACATGTAGTTTGGATCTTAATGTAGTGGGCCTTCCTCTTCTGTAGGGATCTTACACATAGCAAAAATCCAGCATGATAAGGATGCTGGTGGAAGTGGAATGGGGGTATGTATGTGCAATTCATCTCTCTGTGGTCTACTGCCGTCCCCTCGAGGGCTGCTCATGGTTCTCACACCCGGTTCCCTTTCTTGATTTATGTGAGAGAGGCTTAGTGGTTGCTATCAGGAAAGGAAAACTCCTGAAGCAGTGAGCAAACCGGCCCCTTATCTAGTGTGGAAGTAGGATGGCCATAGATCCTGCTTTACAGATGACAGTCCTGTATTTGAAGGTGTCCTCTATTTGAAGGCATCCTCTATTTCCTGGGCTGTACAGTCCAAGTGTGGTTTAAAAATAAAGAAGGTTTAAGGGCGGGGGGGGGGGGGAAGTTGCCCACCAACAGGTAGAACCCGGACAGCAGATTGAACTGGTCTTCCTCACTATGGGGAGATACATTGCATTTCTATTTAAATTATAGTAATTATATCTAGATTTACGTTGATACATATAAGTTGGCAAATGCACACTTTATGCAAATCTTTGCCCTTTTTTGCCCTCTTTTTGGGGTCTGCATAAGTGCCCCCTCCCCCAAAAGGTGGATGGGGTGGAGCATGTTTTGCACTTCCATGCAGCAGGATCAACAGGAAATATTCATTTGTGTAAGAGAAAGTCTATAGCTTGCAAGTGGGGACATTCCTGAGGTGAGAGCAAAACCAGGGCCCTTATGACTCCAAAGTCAGGGACAGTGGTCACATTCCCGCCCCCCCCCCCGCCCCCAATTGGTGTTAGAGATTGTAGCCCCTTTACTTTTGCCCGCAGAAGCCCATGGAAAGTATTCCGTTCTATGGAAGAAAGTGGATATAGCCTTTGATAGTGACAGGGACTTCACCAGCAATGAATAAAGGGGAAAGAGAAAGCAAGAAAAGTCAATAGAGAAAAACCTTGCAAAAAGTGGAAAGAGACAGGAAAGAATCAGAGGCCGAAGGAAAGCGATAGCTAGGCATTTCAAACTTAGAATTCTGAAGTTTTTTGAAAGTCTGTTTAGTTATTTCCTCCTCCAGACCCAGACATCAAACTAGCCCATTGGACAGATCTCTCTCCAGCATCCACTGCTGGCACCCTTGCGTAGCGATGAGCTATTCAGAAAGTTTCTGCAAACCCCTGGGAGCGCTCCAGCTGTGACCAATGGTGCTTTTAGGGTGGAACTGACCACTGCATTAGGGGAGCCAGAAGGAATCTCAATTGGATGTTGAGATTTCTTTTTCTGCAGTCTCTTTCAGCACGTGGCACAGCTGATTTGCTTCAGCCATCTGAGTACATCTCGCAAAACATATTCCACCGACATTGTAAGCGTTGGCACCGAGTACCTTGTTACTTTCTGTTTCCTGCCTGCGGAACATTATAATAATGTTTTATGTTCTTCATTTCCCCAGGTGGTGGGCAGTTCTGAAACAGCTTTACAGAGTTTCTTTTGGAAGAAAAAGAGTTGTTGTTGTTGTTGTTGTTCAGTTGTTCAGTCGTGTCCGACTCTTCGTGACCCCATGGACGATAGCACGCCAGGCCTTCCTGCCCTCCGCTCTCTCCCGGAGTGTGCTCAAGTCCATATTCATTGCATCGGTGATGCTATCTAGCCATCTCATCCTCTGCCGTCCCCTTCTCCTTTTGCCTTCAATCTTTCCCAGCATCAGGGTCTTTTTCAGGGAGTTTTCTCTTCGCATTAGGTGGCCAAAATATTTGAGCTTCAGCTTCAGGATCTGTCCTTCCAATGAGCACTCAGGGTTGATTTCCTTTAGGACTGACTGATTTGACCTCCTTGCAGTCCAGGGCACTCGTAAGAGTCTTCTCCAGCACCACAGTTCGAAAGCATCGATTCTTCGGCGCTCAGCCTTCTTTATAGTCCAGCTCTCACAGCCATACGTTGCTACTAGGAAAACCATAGCTTTGATTATACGAACCTTTGTCGGCAAGGTGACGTCTCTGCTTCTTATTATGCTGTCTAGGTTTGCCATAGGAGCAAGCGACTTTTAATTTCATGGCTACAGTCACCGTCTGCGGTGATTTTGGAGCCCAAGAAAATAAAATCTGTCACAGCTTCCATTTCTTCCCCTTCTATATGCCAGGAAGTGATGGGGCCAGATGCCATGATCTTAGTTTTTTTGATGTTGAGTTTCAAACCAGCTTTTGCACTCTCCACTTTCACCCTCAACAAGAGGCTCTTGAGATCCTCTTCGCTTTCTGCCATGAGGGTGGTATCATCTGCGTATCTGAGGTTGTTGATAATTCTCCCGGCAATCTTAATTCCGACCTGTGATTCATCCAACCCGGCGTTTCTCATGATGTACTCTGCATATAAATTAAGTAAGCAGGGCGACAATATACAGCCTTGTCGTACACCTTTTCCAATTTTGAACCAATCGGTTGTTCCATGTCTGGTTCTTACTGTTGCTTCTTGTCCCTCGTACAGGTTTCTCAGGAGACAGGTAAGATGGTCTGGTACTCCCATCTCTTTAAGAATTTGCCACAGTTTGTTGTGATCCACACAATCAAAGGCTTTAGTGTAGTCAATGAAGCAGGAATAGACGTTTTTCTGGAATTTCTTGCTTTCTCCATGATCCAGCGAATGTTGGCGATTTGATCTCTAGTTCCTCTGTCTCTTTGAAACCCAGCTTGTACTTCCGGTAGTTCTCGGTTCGCATACTGCTGAAGCCTAGCTTGTAGGATTTTGAGCATCACCTTGCTGGCATGTGAAATGAGCGCAATTGTACGGTAGTTTGAACACTCTTTGGCATTGCCCTTCTTTGGAACTGGAATGTAAACTGACCTTTTCCAGTCTTGTGGCCACTGCTGAGTGTTCCAAATTTGTTGGCATATTGAGTGCAGCACTTTAACAGCATCATCTTTTAGGATTGTAAATAGCTCAGCTGGAATACTGTCATCTCCGCTAGCTTTGTTGTTACTAATGCTTCCTAAGGCCCACTTGACTTCACTCTCGAGGATGTCCGGCTCAAGTTCAGTGACTGCACTATCATGGCTATCAGGGACATTAAGATCTTTCCTGTATAGTTCTTCTGTGTAATCTTTCCACCTCTTCTTAATCTCATCTGCTTCTGTTAGGTCCCTGCCTTCTTTGTCCTTTCTCATGCCCGTCTTTGCTCAAAACGTTCCCTTGAGATCTCTGAGTTTCTTGAAAAGATCTCTAGTCTTTCCCATTCTGTTGTTTTCCTCGATTTCTTTGCATTGTTCACTTAAGAAGGCCTTCTTGTCTCTCCTTGCGATTCTCTGGAACTCTGCATTCAGTTGGGTATATCTTCCCCTTTCTCCCTTGCTTTTCGCTTCCCTTCTTTCCTCAGCTACTTGTAAAGCCTCATCAGACAGCCGCTTTGCTTTCTTGCATTTCTTTAAGAAAAAGAGTACTGGAGACTTAAACGGTGCTTTGTAATATCTGTTTGCTTACAGCCATATCGGTTGAGATATTGAACAAAATATTGATATAGATATTGAACAAAAGGGATTATGGGTAGGCAGTGGAAGCTCCAAAGCAGCAGCAGACCATCCCTCCCAGATCTTAAAAAGCTGTTTCTGTCAGCCAGAAAGCTCTTAGCAATCGTTCTCATCTGGAACCTATTTTTTACCATCAAGTATCAGGCTAGAGAGAGAGATTTTGCAAAACAGAAGCACATGTTACTGCATGTCCTCATTTACACGTGTCTCATAGTGCACATGTATCCAAGTGACACATGTCAAGGGCCTTTAGCTTAGAGTCGCAGCGCACAGCAGCAAGAATTAGGAAAAGCAAACCCTAGCCCTAAAAAGCGATAGACCTAAATTTGATCTCTCTAAGATGGGGAATTAGCAATGAGACAAGAGCAGTGATTATAATAATCAAGTATAGTTTATTACAAAAATAGGAGCATATGCATAGGCAGCATTAAAATGGAACCAGCAGCTTTTTAGTTAATACTGTGGAGGAGTCTGGGGATGTAGAGAAGGATGAAGATGGATGGAGTAATGTGTGAGGGGTTTAAATGAGGGGAGGAGAGGATGCTCCAAATGAGGGGATAGGAGGGCAGGAGAGGTCAGATAGATATGTGAAGGGTGTAACTGGGATGGCAACAGGGACCTGAATGCAGATAACATGACCTACAGAGACATGGGTAAATCTTATTAGTGTTAGTACAAAGAAGGAAAGAATAAAGGGCGAGAAAGGATTCAGATGGAGATATTACCTATTCCCAGGTGACAACAATCTGGATTGGCAGAGGACTCTTCTTTCGATGTCTGCTGTAATCTTAGAATTCATTTTACGGACCAGAGCATCAATGTGGTAGGGACTGTTCCTTAAAAAGTATCCTGGCCCTCAAAATGCACTCAGGTGAGGGCAAAGAAAGATGATGGTGAAGGACTGAAGCCTGGAAATGCCTTGTTCTCTCTCCTTGAGGCCTAACTTTCTGAGTGCAAAATAATAAAAGCCAGGCTAGAGAGGGGAGGAAGACTACGGGAGGTAGGAGGGAGAATGCAAGGAGAAACCTGACTATATGGGAGATGAACTCTCTGTAGGGGGTAGCATGAACTGAACTTTTACTGGAAAGAATCCCCTTTTAAATCCTTGGACCAAAAGAGGGGTGAAGGGGAACCTAGAGTACTACATGGGTGGTGAGAGTTAAAGTGCAGAATGCAAAAGGGGAAGTCCATGCACAAATTGTGGGTATAGGTCTGAAAGCCTAACAGATTCTAATGAGTGTTAATGTCTTTGCCAGCGGGAGCAGTGCCTTGGCATGGTGTTTTCACTCTTTAGGGCTCTAAGATGGTCAGTCAGGGATGTGCTTGACTGGATTAGGGGCTGGGCAGGAGGAAGGCCTCTGCATTCTCTGGAGGTCCCACTCCTGATGCATAGGAAACCCTGCCTGCTGCCAAAAGAGGACACCTTATGTGCAACTGCTTTATTGCCCTGGATGTCCAAGCTTTTATTTGATATACCTTAACCAGGCAATGTGGAATTTTCTAAAGTCAAGGAGCTATTATACCGAAAATGATAGCGAGGCTGAGCACCTCAGTAACACACAGCTTGCAATACCATAAAAAGGTAAAGGTAAAGGTGTCCCCAACCAGTCGTGTCCGACTCTAGGGTGCGGTGCTCATCCCCGTTTCTAAGCCGAAGAGCCAGCGCTGTCCGAAGACGCTTCCGTGGTCATGTGGCCGGCATAACTGAACACCGAGGTGCACATAACACTGTTACCTTTCCTGCCGAGGCGGTACCTATTTATCTACTTGCAATTTCTTGCTTTTGAACTGCTAGGTTGGCAGGAGCTGGGACTGAAGATGGGAGCTCACCCCGTCACGCAGCACTCGGGTCTCGAACTGTAGACCTGCCGACCTTCCAGTCTGCAGTTCAGCATCTTCAAATGACTTATCCACATTCCCTGAACATGTGGGGTGGGGTGGGGTGGGCAGGATTGCTCTGCCTGGGCACATACAACTGCTGTATGCCCATAGACTTTATATGCACAATCAGGCACCCTCTCTTTTGTAGGGTTCCCAGTGTGCACAAAGGCTGTGTTCACACCTTTGCCTGAAAATGTGGAGGTTGGGAGCAAGGACAATGGGCACTGATTCTTGCACATGTCTAGTTAACATATGAAAAGGGCTGATGAATGACCCCAGGTGATACTCTGTTATCTGAGATGGCCTATTAGGAATCTTCATGAACTTTGAGAGCAATCACCACTGATGGCTTCCTACCTTCCATTGCTGGCTGTCAATTTGGATCCTGTTTCTAGCCTCCACTCTATCTTCCCTCTTATTTTGGACTAGGGATGTCGGAGAAATCCACAGTAGAATCAAATGAATTTGGATTTATTTATTTATTTATTTATTTATTTATTACATTTATATCCCACCTTTCTTCCATCATGGAACTCAAGGTGGCTATATATGGTTCCCAGGTAGTCTCACCTCCAAGCACTGACCAGAACAAGACCGGCTTAGCTTCAGCAAGGTGACTGCCTTATGTGCCCTTCAGACTATGACCTGGGATTTCTATGGAACTGATACGTAGATTCTGCAGTGGATTGGCTTTTTCCGAGTTGCACAGATTCTGCAAATTTGCAGACTGTTTTTTTTAACTTTCTGGAATTTTACACAAATTTAGTCATAGAAAAATACATAAAATAAAAAACACTGGCCAAAAATGTGCATTTCCCCCATAGGCTAAAGCATGAAAATGCACATGGGGGGGGGGGTTGCACATTTTTGCAAATGCAAATGTGGGAAATTCATGCAGACTTGGGAAATTTGATAAAATCTGATTCTGTCAATGAGTGGACAAAGGAATGAAAGGCACCTGGCAATCTGTGAAATGCAGACGGAATGGATATTACAAAATCCGTACATCCCTACTTTGGACTCTTCTGGTGAAGAATGAAGCCTGCAGCTGTCCCATGGCACAAGAGCTGTCCAATGGGCACTGCTTTTTCCCTCACTCATTGTTGTTGTTCAGTCGTTCAGTCGTGTCCGACTCTTCGTGACCCCATGGACCATAGCACGCCAGGCCTTCCTGTCCTGCGCTCTCTCCCGGAGCGTGCTCAAGTTCATATTCATTGCATTCGTGATGCTATCTAGCCTTCTGCTCAGAAAAGAAGTGGGTAGCAATGGTTAGGCACATGCCTGGAGGGTTCTCTGGAGATATAGTTCCCAGAAATCCTTCCTACCATTTCTGCCTTAGGAACTTTGGTTATGGTATGGATGCTGGCTTAGCACACAAGCTTTGGCAAGCTTTATTCGGATTCATACCAGTCCTGGAGGTCTCTAATTCTACAAATGCACTTGATGGCTGATGTTAAATTGCTGTGGCTGCTCTGACAATTCCTTCCTTTTAAATGCTTGGGCTTGCAAGCTGGTATGTTTCTTAATTGCTAGACTGCCTGCCAATGCTGTTATCCTTCGTTCTTTAGAAGTTGTTGAGCCCTGCTCACTTACTTTGGAGGTGGCCAGCTGTGTCTCCAGTAACCTTCCCTCATCTTGGGAAAGTCAGTTGGGTACAGTATAAAAATCCACCTGTATCCAAGCTCATTCATTCACTAGGCAGTGACTGGTGTCTGATATTTCCCCGAGTTTTTACTGCTTGGTGAAGACTGTGTCTCTCCTGAATTAATGGCATACATTAATCACACAGTAATACTTCTTTGCTTTGCTGCATCACAGCCTGCAATTCAAATTGTTCTCCTCTGACTACAGTATTGTCCTGTAGGCTGAGGACATTCCTAGGTCAACCAGATTGCCCCAAATCCTAGGTACTCTTTAGAAACAATATAGGATTCTTGTAGTAAAGATGACTATTTCTCTAGTTATTGGGTTAGCATAGATTACACACACACACACACACACACACACACGTATTGACCATAACAAATGAGACATGTGGAACTCCCTGTGGAACTCCCTGCTGCGGGAGGCTAGCTTCGCTCCCTCTCTGCTGTTCTTCTGCCTGCAGGCAAATACTTTTTTTTTATTCTAGCAGGCCTTTGACATGTAAGCAGTTCTGTTGGGCTGGATGCTGTTTTTACCTCATTATTGTTGTGTTTTTAATTGCGTTTTAATGCATTTGTTTTATTACTCTTTTAATCAAGTTTTATTTATGATTGTAAGCTGCCTTGAGTGCCATGTTCCTTGGTAGAAAGGCGGGGTACACATGAAATAAATAAATAAATAAATAAATAAATACAATAGAAACACTGATACCTTCTACTGGACTAATTTGATGGTCTATTAAAAAGTATGAATTTGCCTGTTTTGTAGTCCTCAAGTCAGCTTTCAAGTTTCTGATTTCACTGGTTGTAGGACTGACACCTAACTCGTCCTCTAGGGAAACTTTGATTCTAGATAGAGAACTGTTTCAGTAGTTCTCACACCTGAGACACACACATCACAGGAGAGCTATTCTAATCCCCACACTGCTTCCTGGCACCCCAAATCGTAGACCCGGTGATTAGCGGGATCAGCATAGATGTGGGACAGTCCAAATGAAGGACTGTTTCACATTTTTTGTGCAATGTTGTGTTGTGTTTTTTTGTTGTAGTGTTTGCAGTGCTACTTCGCACATGTCTGGTTCGGCAGCTCCTGTAAACTTGCTTTCTATTAGGGCTGTGCATCGCTTCAGCCCAAAGCCCAAAGCCTGAGGTGAAGCGGAGGGGGCACAGGGGCTCTCCAAAATGCTTAGGAGCTTCAGCACCCCAGCCCAGCTGCACCAGCGGCCCCAGCTCTTTACCCAAGACACCCATCACCGTCGCTGCCTCTGCCTCTGTTGCCTCCGTCGCTGCCGCCCCTGGCACGGCTGCCACCACTTCCTCCACCCCCGCCACCGTCACTGCTGCCTTCATCGCCGCCGCTAGCTCCTGAGCCCTGAACGCGCGCTGGCTCTTGTTGCAGGGAGGCACTATTTTAAAAATGGCAACTTCCTGGATGCAATAAGAGCCAGCGCACATCCAGGGCTCAGGAGCTGGTGGCGGTGATGGTGGCAGCAGCGATGGTGGCAGCAGCAGAGGAGGTGGCCCAGGTAAGGAGCTGAGGGTTTGCGCGGGGGCGTCAGGGCCCCCCTGAAGCGGGATCTGGCCATCCAAATCCCGCTTCAGGGCCAAGTCAGGTTGGGGCCCCGCCAAGTTGGGCCTGCCTTGGAAGCCATGAAGCGGAACACAGAACCACAGTCCTGTTAATGCCCCCATTTGTGGGGGGAGAAAAAGGTGCCCTTCAAGGTGGAATCATTGAGGGCATTTTTCACTCAAGTCACTAAAAGGGACTTGTAGCATCTTTGGGGACTGGTTCACACACACATGTCCACCTCTTGATTTCTCTACATGTCATTTCTCTACACAATGTCTGGTCCGTGAGTGCATGAGAAGAGACTTCTTTGAAAAGCATTGCGATGGAGGTGATGTGGAAGTTCTACTTGTGGTGCTAGATCTGGGATGGCTCATTCACATGTGGTGGTCGTTACTGGATCTTGCAGTCACCCATTGATAAACATGTATGTTTGTGTCAGCCCTCCACACACTATCCAGGTGCATACGTGTGAATGATGGATAGACATGGGAAGAGAGAACCATTTTTACATTGAAATGTACGTTATAGCCACTATAGGTTTACAACCACTTTACAGATGTAGGAAAAACAAAACAGTGTGTTTCCATCCCAATCCTATACATTTTTACCTGGAAGCAAGTTCCACTGTGTTGAGTAGCCGGCGGCCAAGTAAGCGGGCATAGGACTGCAGTCTTGAAGAAAACTCCATAATGCCAAGACCGGCTCTACCATTAGGCAGAGTAAGGCAACTGCCTAAGGGAGCAGATGCCTGGGAGTATGGCAGGGCAGCTGCTATTCCTCCTGAGCACCCCCTCGCTGTTCCCTTCGGTTGGAAGACAGAGCTGTGTGTCCCATATGGTCTGTCCTGTGCCCTCTAAACTAGCCTGCTGCCTGCAGGTACGGTAGTTGCCACTGTCCTGCCACCAGTGTTGAAGGAAGATTCAACTTCCAGTCCAGTCAGCTTCTGTACACGGAATGGGAGAGATGCCATCTTGTCCTTTGCCACAGGCAGCAAAATGTCTCCTCCCCACCCTTCCAGATTTACTAATTTGTCTGATATTTTTGCTTCGGTAAGGATTTAAGCAGTGCAGAGCCGCATGGCTTCAGGTGCAAAATAGGCTCAGCTTGCCTCTTCCCCCCCTTTTAAAAAAATCAGGAGGTAAGATAGTAGCTTGTTGGCACTAAGGCAGAACCTAACAATACCAGGTAGCTGTCATTTACAAAATGCTGCCCTGCAGCAGCTGTCTGAAGATGAGTCCTTCATTCCTGGAGCTCATTGCTTTCCTCAGCTTGTGAACACCTAATCTCTCAACCTGCTCCTGTTCTCCCTTTTTCCTCCTGTCCCTTTTCTCTTTTTCATTCCAGCATCCAATCACTCATTATATCTTGGCAGAAGTGTGGTAGACACAATAAAAGCCTTCAGCACTGATCCATCAACTCATCCTAGGCTTTATGACGAAAAGCAAAGAAGAGGAGGAGAAGGCAGCAAAAAGAAAAGAGGAAGGTATCTATTGTGGTTCCATTTCTTGGTGGCATCTCTGTGCCCCAGTACTGTTCCACAGGGTTAAGTTCTTTGAGAGGTGCTGTTCACAATGGTTAAAGCAGGAGCAGCCCTCCTTTCCCACCCTGTAAGTAAGCTTTCTGTGGGGTCAGTGTTCAGTAGTGACAGCCTGCATCAAAAGAGGACAGGAAGCTTAACAATAGCAACCATGCTAAAAGCAGTACAGTCATAGCTAACGTGTTGCAGGGGTGGGCAACTTCTGGACCTCCAGAAGTTTGGCCCTGCAACTCCCATAATTACCATTGACTATGATGGCTAGGGCTGATGGGAGCTGTACGCCAAAACGTCTGGTGGGCCGCAAGTTGCCCACCCCTCTTGCAAAGGTGGGCAAGTTGTAGCCCACTAGCCGCATGTGGCCCTTGGTCTAGTTTGAAAAACCCTCTGCAGGTGATCAGTTCAGATCTCTGGCAAGAGTAATCTGTTCCTTCCCTGCCAGCACACTGGGTGGAGAGGAAGAGGGAGAGAAAGAAGACGGTGGTACCGAAAAAGTTGGTGGCACAAAGAGAGAGAGAGAGAAGTTGGTGGCCAGAGAAAGAGAGAGAGAGAGAGAGAGAGAGAGAAGAAGAAGAAGAAGAAGAAGGGGGCACAGAGAGAAAGTTGGTGGCACAAAGAGAGAGAGAGAGAGAGAGAGAAGTTGGTGGCCAGAGAGAGAGAGAGAAGAAGGGGGCACAGAGAGAAAGTTGGTGGCACAAAGAGAGGGAGAGAGAAGTTGGTGGCCAGAGAGAGAGAGAGAGAGAGAGAGAGAAGAAGGGGGCACAGAGAGAAAGTTGGTGGCACAAACAGAGAGAGAAGTTGGTGGCCAGAGAGAGAGAGAGAGAAGGGGGCACAGAGAGAAAGTTGGTGGCACAAAGAGAGAGAGAGAGAGAGAGAGAGAGAGAAGTTGGTGGCCAGAGAGAGAGAGAGAAGAAGGGGGCACAGAGAGAAAGTTGGTGGCACAAAGAGAGAGAAGTTGGTGGCCAGAGAGAGAGAAGGGGGCACAGAGAAAGTTGGTGGCACAAAGAGAGAGAGAGAGAGAGAAGAAGGGGGCACAGAAAGTTGGTGGCACAAAGAGAGAGAAGAAGGGGGCACAGAGAGAAAGTTGGTGGCACAAAGAGAGAGAGAGAGAGACGTTGGTGGCCAGAGAGAGAGAGAGAGAGAAGATGGGGGCACAGAGATAAAGTTGGTGGCACAAAGAGAGAGAGAAGTTGGTGGCCAGAGAGAGAGAGAGAGAAGAAGGGGGCACAGAGAGAAAGTTGGTGGCACAAGGACACACACAGAGAGAAGATGGTGGCACAGAGAGAAAGAACGTTGGTGGCTCAAAGGCAGAGAGGGAAGATGGTGGTACAATGAGAAAGGAAAAGAGAGAGAGATGGTGGCACGAAGAGAGAGAAGGGGGGAGGTGCCCCGCCCACTCTTGGCTCTGGCCCCCAACAGATTCGTGCTGAGGGTATGCGGCCCTTGACAGAAAAAAGTGTCCCACCCATGGCGGATAGGGGATATCTCAAAACGGCGCAGCACCGAATCTGGCTGAAAGTGCTGGGGGCTCGGCTTTCAGGCAACCCAGCAAAGCACGTAGAAGAGCAGGCCCACTGATAAACCGCAGCAGGGATCGCGTGCGCAAGGGTGTAGGCCACGTCTCTGCCCCAGTTTTGCACGGGCGAAAGAGGGGGAGCCAGTTACTCGCTCCCCAGCAAGGTATTGATCGGGCTGCGGCTGCGGCTGCGTGCCGGATCTCAGGCCCCGTCCGCCCGGCTTGCGGCGCTCTGGTTCTCCCCGCCCCGCCCTGTGGCAGCACGTGGACGGCAGCCGGATGAGGCGTCGCGGGCCTATCGATCAATCTGCTCCCTCGTTCCCATCGCCATGGCAACCACGCGCGGCGGCGGCGGCGGCGGCCACCGCAGTGCTGTTTACCTGGCCCCATTTATTCTCCTCAGCTGTCGCCTCCCGCTCCCCTGGTCCCGATTGCCTTGGCGCGGTATCGGCAAAGTGCTCAGCCGGCGTGAAATACGAGCGAAATATCGAGGGCGGGAGGCCCTGCTGGAGCCGGCGGGGGCTGGCGGCTCCGATTTCCGTGGGGCTGCGAGTCCACTCTGGGTTTCAGGCCAGAACCAGCCAGAACGCTGAAGGAGCTACCCAGTGTGCCGAGCCCGATCCCCCCAAACAGGCTCAGCTCAGCACCTTGGAGAGCTCCTTTGCGGTTCTGGCTGGTTCTGACTGAAACCCGGAGTGGACGCAGAGCCCCGCCAGAATCGGAGCCGCCAGCCTCCACTGGCGCGAGCTGCTTTTGCTCCTTGTTTTGTGTCCTGGGTCCTAAACTTGGATCTGGGATGCTCCGTCAGCAGAGCCAGGCAACTGGTGATAAAAAGGACTTGGGGGGATTGGTGCGATGTGCGTGTGACAAATTCTTCCTTAGCGCCACCCCCCCCCCCGTGCCTCAGTGGGTGGGTGGGTGGGTGCCCCCTCTCCCATCCATGTGGAGTTCGTGGCTAGGACAATCTTCACATTGGCTCCCAATTAATCTGGATTAATTGGGATTCAAAGTAGTGGTTACCACTGTCGGCTACGCTGGCTGGGGATAATGGGAGTGTAGTCCGACCCATCTGGAAAGCACCAGGTTGAGGAAAGCTGCCTTATATAGTCCGGGCCACATTTCCCATAGTGAGAGCCAGTGTGGAATAGTGGTTAGAATGTCAGTCTGGGAACAGGGAGATCTGGGTTCAAATCCCCCCTCTGCCATAAAACTCACTGGTTGACCTGGGACCAGTCACTCTCTCTCTCTCTCAGCCTAACCCAGCTTCCCCAGCCTGATGCCCCTGCAGATGAGTTGACCTGATGCTGGGAAAGACTGAAGGCAAAAGGGGAAGGGGATGGCAGAGGATGAGATGGCTAGATAGCATCACCGATGCAATGAATATGAACTTGAGCACGTTCCGGGAGAGAGCGCAGGACAGGAAGGCCTGGCGTGCTGTGGTCCATGGGGTCACGAAGAGTCGGACACGACTGAACGACTGAACAACAACACATCTGGAGGGCACCGGATTGGGGAAGGCTGGCCTAACCTCCCGCACAGGGTTGTTGTGAGGGTAAAATAAAGGTGGAGAAGGATCACATACACTGCCCTGAGCTCCTTGGAGGAAGGGCGGTGTAAAAACATAACAAATAAAATAGGAGCCTACCCACCAGTTGAAATCATCAAGGGCTTGCTTCATGTCATGTGGCCCGCCACCATTAGAGGTTTAGCTGGCTGTGACATGGGATATTACAGGGACTTTTCAGTACCGGTACTCAGGCTCTGGAATCTGTCGTAGTGTCAAGGCCTTCCATTTTAGGAAAGATTGTGAATGATTCTACTGAACTTTAGTTGACGGGCTGTTGTTTTTATTGCTGCTGCTGCAGTTTTATCTTTCTGGATTTTGCTGCTACATTTCTTCTTTTAAATAATGATGTTTTAGGGTTTCATTGTATCTTGGTTGTTGTTTTTAAAAATCTATGTATATTGTATTTCTTTTACAATGTATTTCTTTGTGATTATGCATTTTGTATTTTTAATTAAGATCTGCTTTGTGAGGGTTTTACTCTGAAAAGTGGGCTATTAATCTGTTAAATGAATGAATGAATAAATGCGTAAATAAATTATTTTTCCTTGTTTGCTCCTTGAAACTTTTTGGAAAGGTGGGATATAAATGTTTTAAAAAACAAACACACAGAGACACCCCCCACCCCCCAGAGATATGTTTGGCCACCACACTATAGGCAGTTCATTGGGCTTCCAAGACTGTTTTATTCTTTAGGGCCATTGGTCTTTATTTTATGTTTTAATATTATAAATTAAATTTCTCATCATTGAGCTGGTTTAGTGTATGTATACACTGGTTGATCTATTCACCCTGATACTTGGGTTTGCTTATCAATGTCATTTCCTACTGAAAGTGATATGTATTTATTCAATTGACTATGTATGACTACCTGCATGTTAAATATTAATATTCAGAGACAGTGTGATATACATGTAAACTTCTGGTTAGTCAAAAAAAATTGTAATTTTGGGGGGTGAATTTTAGTATTACATTTTGATTCTTATAAACATTTTTACCATTTCAATTGATTATATTACACTTCTTGTGGTCCATGTCATCTGGTTAGTGTTACTATTATAATTGTCTCTTTTTGTTTTTGTTTTATCTTGCAAGACACTTTTGAAGGTCTTTGGGTAGAAAAGTGACCTATAAATACAAATACACACAAATTAATCAATAATGATTTCGCACTGCTCTTTTGTAAGCTTCTTGTATTATATCCAGAACAGGCCAAGGACAAAGGCAGGATATTGGTCAAGATGACTCATCAGTCTAAAGCAGTAAGGTTTCTTTTTGTTTTTTATTTTAAAGAAATAGACTGGGGTGGGGGAAATACCCAGATTTTAATAATTAGGCTAGCATGAGGAAAACTCATTTGCCCATGAACTGGGTGAAGTAAGGAAGAGGGAGTGACCTTTTTCCTGAAGGCCTATAAGGAATATAGGGCTGAAACCACAAGATTAGGAGGCCTGGAAGGAAGATATAAGATAAGGAATCCCAGTTCTATTAATATTTTTTTGTAACAAACAAGGTATCCAACAGATACAGTACTAGAGAAAGTAATAATAGAGTACAACAAATCCTACTATTACATGCCACATTCCTGTTCCTCTATAAACACATACTACTGCTCCAGTGTCTGCTTTAGCTTTTTTGTTTTGGGTCATATTACATTGTACCCATCAGACAGGGATGGGTCAGCAAACACAACTCCCTGATTAACCTATAATTAGCCAGGAAGCATCACAGCTACTTTGGTGTGAATAATACTAGAGTCATAACACATGGTACTGTATCATGTTCTTCTGTGCCACCAGTGTGGCTAAGGTAATCTTTGGGTGTTCCCATTATACATGTTGATGCTTGCCTGTGGGGAGCCTGCATCACCTTGTCTGCTGTGGGACTCTACTTTGAATTCAAACCTGGGACAGCAAGTAAAATGCAAGTTGTTCTACCTAACGATGGCTCCTCCTGCAGCCCCTGTGCTCCTGAAACTTTTGACTGGTCCTTGAGGCTGGGGGTGGGTGGAAGATAAATGCCCCATGATGTATCTGATTTCTGTGTGCTGCTGTGGCTAAGTGGTTAGGGAAGTGCTCTCCAGTGTGGATACAAGTCCTGGGAGCTCACTATCTCTTGTCCCTGACATGCTTTGGGGGGCAGGGAGAGGACATGCTGCTTCCTCCCAGTGGGACTTGAACCCCGATCTCCTGCTTCCCAACCTTGTGTGTCACTAGAGGTTGCTGCTGAGAGTATGCATCTCTGGATCCCCTTGCTGTGTGCCCTAGCCCCTCCGTTTCCCTGCTTGGCAAATGGGTTTTTCCCTCCCAAGGCTGAGTCTTCAACCTCTGACCCAGGAAGTCTGTGTGTGCTCTCTGCAGGCCTTCTGACCAAGGAACTATGTGGATGCTGTGTTGTGTGGGCTCTCCTTCCTTTCCTTTGTGTGTTGTGCTCCACAGGGGCGCTTGTGAGCATCATAAGTGGGTCGAAACCCTGCCTGAAGGGATGTGTGGGGACTGGCAGTAGTTGGTCATTGCTACCTGTGTCACTGCGTTGGCAAACCAGGGATGCTGTGGTAATGATTTTCATGTGGTGCTGTGATTCAGAGGTGTGTGTTGGGGGCATTTCCTAGCCATCATGAATTCATTGGCTCCCTTGTGTGTGGGTGGCATCTGGGCACTGTGGATTGCTGTATCCTATGGATGCGAGAGCTGAACCATAAGGAGGGCTGAGCGAAGGAAGATAGATGCTTTTGAACTGTGGTGCTGGAGGAAAATTCTGAGAGTGCCTTGGACTGCAAGAAGATCAAACCAGTCCATACTCCAGGAAATAAAGCCAGACTGCTCACTTGAGGGAATGATATTAAAGGCAAAACTGAAGTACTTTGGCCACATAATGAGAAGACAGGATACCCTGGAGAAGATGCTAATGCTAGGGAAAGTGGAAGGCAAAAGGAAGAGGGGCCGACCAAGGGCAAGATAGGTGGATGATATTCTGGAGGGGACGGACTCGACCTTGGGGGAGCTGGGGGTGGCAACGGCCGACAGGAAGCTCTGGCGTGGGCTGGTCCATGCAGTCACGAAGAGTCGGAAGTGACTGAACGAATAAACAACAACAAGCATTCCTTCAGGGATGTTGGGGAAGTGAATCTGCCATTTTAAAGCAGTTTTGGGATTCACTGTATGGTGTGTTTCCCCCTCACCTCTTGGGCTGAGCATATATATGCGTATAGGATATGGTGGGCATTCTGCTGATGTAGCAGCAACATATCACTCCCCTCTCCCCATATGGCATAATTGGTGTATAGCAGGGATGGTCAACACGTGACATGCCCCTCCTTGCCTTTTATGTGAGCCCCACGCAGTGCTTTCAGCCTCTGAATTTTGGCTGGGGGCACAAGAGGGTTGGGGCCCTGGTGGGTTCTAGAGGAGGCAAATTGGTCCCCAGACCCTCAGAAGCCCCCCCCCCCCGGTGTATAGGAGTGTCCTGTTAGTTCTTTGATGTGCTTGCTGAATCTTTTCCTCAGAGGGTACGTTTTAAATTCTCACAAATAATGTACCGCTCCTAGGAGGAATATGCTGCTTGCAAGCTCCATCCATCCATCCATCCATCCATCCATCTATCTCCTCCTATAAACATGGGGGGTGGGGGCGGGACTCCCTGTCTCATATTGGGTAGCGAAGCTCCATTCAGGCAGAGCACACAGGATATTTTTCATGCCAAAGCTCAATCCACTGAGCTTAGACTGTGTCACTTTTCAATATAGTTAACGCAGGATAGAAATAGAGTTTTTGCACCTGGGTGTTTGACTAGCCTGCCCAATTTATTCATTGTTAATGCCCTATCGCATAGGCCCATTTAATAAAACAAAGGTGGATAATACTAGATAGAAAGAAGAGCAATTTTTAAAAAAATGAACGCACGTACTGCCCAGTATAGCTTTTACTGTCATTTTACAGATATGGGAAATACAACAACAACAATTTAACCATTGCTTGCAAAAATGGCCTCCAACCTCTGCTAGCAGCTGGCTCTTCCTGCAGAAGCACTGCTTTACTTTCTCCCATTTGCTTTGCTTCCATATGCTAAGCCAGGACATACATTTTTATTCTGAATTCTTTTGTGTGCCATTTTATTTCCCTGAATGTACTGAGCCGACTGGCTGGGTAGCCGCCCCCGCCCCCACCCCCATGCACTTCATGTGGGGGGTATTTGCATGTGTGTGTGTGGAGAGTGTGGGTTCCTGCTGGGCTCCCCAGTCAGGGAAATGTGTGTCTCTCCACACACAACGCAGGCTGCAATTTCCGGCAGACGTTTGAGGTCCCCGACATCTGCATAATGTGCGCTGGTCTCCTAGCAACCAGGAACAGCTGTCTGACATTTCCAAGATTAAACTGTAACTATACACGACCATTGCCAAGGAGCCGTGGGACAGATAGGCCTTTCCTGGCTCTTTCCAAGCCATTTATGTTTTACTCATTTCCTGCTCTGAGGAAGGAGGGTTGAGATTGTGAAGTGAGGCCACCATTGCTGCTGAGAAGGCAGATTATGCACATACATGTTTTTGTTTGGGTGGAACAGGGGGGACCCAAAACAGAAGTAGACGTACTTTGAATAAGTTTCATGAGCAGATTTTCCCCTTCCCTGCTGGACCACAGTCATAAAAAATCCCAGCAGTTCCAGTTTTTTTGAAATAACAGGAAAAGATGCTAGCTCTTCCTGCCACTTCAACAGTATAACTATAGAACAGGGGTGAAAAACCTCGGCCTGGGGCCAAATTTGGCACACATGGGGTCATAATCTGGTTTTCCGGGGTTGCCCAGAGGGCCATGCCCCTAGCCCCACTAATCATTTGGTGGTTGTCTGGCTTTTGTACAGTTTTTTTCTCCATTCTAAAAGGTTGAAATGCCTCTCCTAAGCCTTAGTTACCTGCAGTAAGAACTTTAAGCTCAAATATATTGGTATTTTGACTCTGCTCCTTTTGCCTGTGGGCCCCACCACCACTGGAATGTGGCCCCCTAGAGCTTCTCTAAAATGCAACTCAGCCCTCAGGCTGGAAGAGGTTCTGCACCCCTGCTGCAGAAGGATCCTTCAAAGAAACTGAGGGGAAACACAACAGCATAAGGGACATTCCAGTTCTAAACAACTTTAGGCTGCAAACCGATATACACTTATTTGGGAGAAGCCCCACGGAACACAGTAGGACTTACTTCTGAACAAACGTGTATAAGATTGCACTATTGGTCAACAATCCTAAACACACTTTCTTTGGAATTTGTCCCATTAAACTGTCTGAGACTGACTCATCCTGAGTAAATATGGATAGGACTGAGCAGTTAGTTGTAAGTAAATGAGTCTGCCTAGGCCAGTTCATTTGGACTTGAGAAAGAGACTTGGCTTCATATCTCAGCTTGGACTAAAAGCTCAGGGTGTTCCAGAAGGTAATTTAATATGGATTAGATACCTCTTTGCATCATGTAAGTAACCATCCTGTCGGGGTCACCATCAGTGCAGTTAAAGGGTAGGTTTTCCCCTACCCAGATATTGTAGGTTTATGAATGAATTGTGGATTCTTATTTGTAGGCACAAATTCAAGAGTCTAAGGGCATCTGTGGGAGTCCTTGGGCAAGTCACGGAGGGCCAGACTAGACAAGATGGTGGTTCCATGCTCGGATCTTTTGCAATAGACAGCTGTGTGTGCGTGTGTACATGGGGGGGGGGGAGTTAGGATTGGAACCACAGCACATGGTGTTTCACTCTTTCCTCCATGCTGTTTTCCTGATGAAAATAGAACCCCCTCTCCTCCAAGCTGCCATTTGCCTCACTAGGGGAGTGTCGTGGGAGCATTATGTAATGCGTAGTTTTGACCCACAACCTCCTGTTCGTAAAACAGAAGCATGAAGGACTTGTTGAGTCCTAGAAGTGTCATAAAAATGATAAATATTAATTCACATTAGAACAAGACTTGGAAACAAGCTGGTTTATCTTGACCTGAGTTTTTATAAGCACTAGCCTACTTTGTCAGATGCATAATGTGTGATGTATAGCAATATTAGAGAAGGATGCATTAGAAATGTTTCATAGTAAAAAGGGGCTGTTCACACAACATGCTAACCCACACTCAGTGGCTGAGTGTGGGTTGTTGTTGAACCGTGGGTTGTTTGTAGAACCATGGGTTATCATGTTGTTTGAACCCAGGACATTTTCTCAGGGTGGCCTGTTAACCGTGCAGTGTGACTTGTTAACCATCCTGAACAATCCAAGAGCAAACCATGAGTTCTCCAAGTGGCTTGTTTGAGAAAAATAAGCCACACTGCATGGTTAACAAGCCACCCTGTGGGAAATGTCATGGCTTCAGACAACACACTAACCCACCGTTCAACAATCCACAGTTCAACAACAACCTACACCCAACCACTGAACCCAGGCAATGAGCCCTGTGGCGCATTAAAGACTAACCCATTATTGTAGCATGTGCTTTCCTGAACTAGAACCCACCTCATTAGATGCATGAAGTATTATCCTCCATTGACACAGGTATATTATTATTATTATATACATGGGATCAGAAAGAAAAAAGGCTGTAAAGAGTGGAGCCCCAAAGCCATAAAATACAAAAAGGCAGCAGTAAATCTATTATATTTCTATGTGGACCTCAGTGTCATACATCAGTTGTGAAAGTGATCACATGTAAAAATCACCTTTGTCTACACCAGACTCCATCACAATTAATAAGTGAACAAAAAGGTACAATGTGGTAAAAGTAAATAACCCCCACGGGTGACACTGACAAGACCAACCCAACTTGTTGCGCTAGTTGTAATCTAAATCAGGTGAAAGATGAATGCAGGAAACCAAAGGCCGCAGTTTTAGACTTTATTTTAAGCCAAATAAACAAATCCTCTCTGATGTAATGCGGTGTCCCCAGCCCACCCTGAAAACCAGTGAGTTGTTTTCCTCCCCAAAGGCTGCCAGAAACATACCATCTCCACCCCACCCCGGCTGATGCTGCACTTTATTATTGCCCTGTAATCATTGACTAACATTATGTAGGATTCTTTTTTTTTTTTTTAGTTTTTATTTTAATTCTTCTGGTTTGTTTTTAAGCAAACAAGAAAGGGGGAAAAAACAACATGCATTTTGGCTGCAGCTGTCAGTTCCTTTTGGCTGCTCTCTAATGCCAAGGCCAGTGGGATCCAGGAATTTATCTGCTGGTGCCAGCAAGAAATCACTGACCCCAACAAGGGAGTCAGGAGGACTTGGACTGGCGTTCTTGCCAGGGATCAGCGAGCGGCCAGAGGGAACCAAGCTGCTGAGTCATCACAGCTTCAGCTGCTGCAAGCCTTTCCAGGGGACGGTATTCCTGCTGCTGTTGCTAAGCTTCCTGGGAGCTGACTGATTGCTCCTTCTATAGTCATGTAAAACACACAGACAAGTCAGAGGACTAAGAAAATACCAGCTGGGTTTGGCTTGTATTAAGAAAACAGCTTGCCGGCTATGGTAAACCAGTCTCCCTGCTTGCTCTTTTATTCCCAGGTACCTTGTATGGTATGGGGCCGTGGTGGCTTAGTGGTTAAGATGCTGAACTGCAGACTGGAAGGTCGGCAGGTCAGCAGTTCAAGACCCGAGTGAGGGAGTGAGCTCCCGTCTTCAGCCCCAGCTTCTGCCAACCTAGCAGTTCGAAAGCAAGAAATTGCAAGTAGATAAATAGGTACCGCCTCGGCGGGAAAGGTAACAGCGTTCCGTGCACCTCAGTGTTCAGTCATGCCGGCCACATGACCACGGAAGCGTCTTCGGACAGCGCTGGCTCTTCGGCTTAGAAACGGGGATGAGCACCGCACCCTAGAGTCGGACACGACTGGTTGGGGACACCTTTACCTTGTATGGTAGGTGGCAGTATTGCAACCAAAACTTTCACGACCTGAGTTCAATCCCAGCGGAAGCTGGGTCTCAGGTAGCCGGCTCAGGTCGACTCAGCCCTCCATCCTTCCGAGTTCGGTAAAATGAGGACCCAGCTTGCTGGGGGAAAGGTAGTCACGACTGGGGAAGGCAATGGCAAACCACCCCGCTATAGTATGCCGTTAAAATGCCAGCATAAGCGGTGTCCCTCTAGGGGTCAGTAATGACCCGGTGCTTGCACAGGGGGAACCTTTCCTTACCTTCTATGGGCTACTGATTCTGCTTTGCAATGTTGTCCCTAAAAATGGAAGGTTTGGCTTGAACTTGGGAGACCAAGTTCAAATTCCATTGCAGTAATGGGCTTTAGGCAATAAGAACTTTCCCAAGGCCACTTGGTAGATGGCCTTGGGTAAGTCATGAGCACAACAGAAGGTAATTAAATTTCATGAAGATCTGAAAAGTCATGATGATGGCAGTAGTGGCACGGCCCTATAAGAACAGACAGACAGACTGCTTTGCCGGATCAGACAAGTGATCTGCGCCACACTCTGAGGTGGGAGAGGCCTGTACCACATCAGGAACAGCACACTTGAATTGGCACACATAATTCCAAAGACTATTTAAGGTAAAGCACCAGTCTGGGCTTTTGAAAATTTAAAGTAATGGAAATGTTAAAAAATATATTCCGCAAGATGTTCCCATGGCTGTGACCATTTAAGAGTCATATCATGTTTCTGTTATGAATTTATTTAGCTTCAGTTTTCACTTACTTTCTTTTGGTATGTCTTTGTCACACCAACAGTTATTTGGACAGTGTTCTGCTTGAAACTGGATATGCTGATCTGGTGCTTCAGGAAATTGCTGGCTGAGGTCATGAAAGGGTAGTTGAATGTTAGTAATGGGCAATCTGGCATAATGCTTTTACTTCAGGTGGCTAGTGCGTTTTGTTCATGTGCTCCCTCATCATCGAATTAGGTGTGGGAAACTCAGGTGAGAGAAAGGCCCATTTCCCCGGTCAGGTTAGCTGGTTTTGTTTGCTTCAGTTAGCTTATGACAAGTTACTTTTGACAGCAGGTTAGAGTTTAGTTTGCTTTGCTCAACTCAGCTGGGTGTTTCTTGCTTTCCCTGCTGTTATAGGGCCTTTAGGCATGCATGCAACTTAATTTTCTAGGTTCTGTGTATGCTATCCTATAATATAATTTGATGAAGATTCTACTTTTTACTTTTGAAGTAACAAATTGGGAAGTTAATGTAGGAGCACTATCTTGTGTTTTGGCATATGTCCTATACATGGGGAACAGTACTCAAAGAGTGCTTGTCAATCGTTTCTCATCAAACTGGAGGGAGGGATCAAGGGGGGTGCTGCAGCATTCGGGTCCTGTAGTCTACAACATTTGTATTAATGACTTGGACGAAATCAAATGTACGGGGGATACCTAGCTTGACAGTTGTATGTGTGAAAACAATCTTGAACTGTAGTCGTTCACAAGCTGAATATGAGTCAGCAGTGTGATGTGGCCTCAAAAAAGGCAAAAGCAATTTTAGGTTGCTTTATTAGAAGTATAGTTTCTAAATCATGAGAAGCAATTGTTCCACTCTGGCCACCTAATGCGAAGAGAAAACTCTCTGGAAAAGACCCTGATGCTGCGAAAGACTGAAGGCAAAAGGAGAAGGGGACAACAGAGGATGAGATGGCTAGATAGCATCACCGATGCAATAAATATGAACTTGAGCACACTCCGGGAGAGAGCGCAGGACAGGAAGGCCTCGCGTGCTATGGTCCATGGGGTCACGAAGAGTCGGACACGACTGAACAACTGAACAACAACAACTCTGTGCTACCTCAGATATTGTGTCTAGTTCTGGACACCACACTTTAAGAAGGATTCAGAGACATGAGTTCAGAGAAGGGCAACAAAGCTGATCAGGGGACTGAAAACAAAGTCCTCCAGGGAAACATGGAAGGAACTGGGTATATTTAGCCTTGATAAGAGAAGACTGAGGGGGATATGATAGCACTTTTCAAGTACCTAAAGGGTTGTTATACAGAAGAGGGCTAGAACCTGTTCTCTATCATCCAAGACTGTAGGACACAAAATAACAGGCTTAAGTTACAGGAAGCCAGAAAATTCCTAAAGGTCACAGCAGTCAGACAATAGAACCAACTTCCTAGGGAGGTGGTGGGCTCTCCGTCGCTGGAAGTATTCAAGTGGAGAGTGGACAGCCATCTGTCGGAGATGCTTTAAACTGGGTTCCTGCACTGAGCAGGAGTTTGGATTCAATGACCTAATGGCCCCTTCCAAATCTATGATTCTATGATTTTATGGTGTAATAGTTAAGTGTTCTGTTCCTTTCTGACCTTGGATGCTATAAAGCATCTTATTCATTCTCTCCACAGAATCCATCTTCTTGTTATTGGTATCGCCAGGGAGCAGAGAGTTTGCAGATGGGAAAAATGTTTCACATGTAATGCACTCTACATGGGGCTGCCTTTAAAGATGGCTAAGAAACTTCAATTGGTGCAAAATGCTCCAGTTGTACTCCTTGCTGGGACTTGCTTTATGGAACACATAACTCTGGTATTTTGTACCAGCTGCTCTGGCCACTGATTTTTTTCTGGGCGCAATTCAAGGTGCTGGCATTAATCTTTAAAACTTTAAATAATATGGGTCCAGGTGCCTGAAGGACTGCTTTATCCCATATATGCCAATCCATAACCTCAGGTCAACTAACAAGATCTTGTTCTGTGTCTTCCTACTTTCACAGGTGCAGCAGGTGGGAATGGCAGACAAGATTCCAAAACTTTGGAATGCCCCTCTGAGAGAGGCCCGTTTGGCCAGATCTCTGCTTGCCTTTCAATAAACAGCAAAAACATTTCTCTTTAGGAGAGCTTTTGGAGAGGGTTGACATAAACTGCTGGTGGTTACGATATGTATCTTTTGAATTTTGTTTATTTTTATTTGCAGGGTTTTCCCCTACTCATCAGCAAAAAAAAAAAACGGCTCTCAGAGCAGCTAAGAGTTTTACAGTGGGTCTTTTATGGATGTTGTTGATTTGTATGGCTTATTGTTTAAACTTCCTTTACGTTGGCTTGGGGATCTCTTGTGGACCAAAAGAGCGGAGTACAAAGAACAGCAATCAATCATCGATTTGGCAGTTGTGACACAAGCCAAATCCACGTGTGGTTCCCTGAATGCATTGTTATAGGGCAGGGATGGGGAACTCTGGCCCATGGAGTTTCCCCATCCAGACCATGGAAGCTCCCCTTCTCTAAGCGCCACCCCCTTGGGGAGAGAAATCCCTGATATTAACCCCAATCAGTGATTGGAGATAATAGTTGGGATTCAGCTTTGCACACCACTTGGGGTCCCAATCAGAACAAGGAGCAGAGCACAAAGCCAGGGACTTGGCTAATGCTTGGAGCAGCTGCCCCTCCAAGTCCCAGCTGAGTCCTTTTCTTCATGCAGGGACAGGCACAGAAGTCCTGCTCGATTGGTCCAGGGGGAATCCAGACCAAACCAAGTTTGACACCCTGTCATAGGGCCTTTCAACATGGTAAGTCAAATGGCGTACATTTTGGTCTTTGTCCAATGCTCCCACCAAGTACTGTGCTTGTGTTTTTCACATTCTCACATTACATTTTTAGATGTTCTGTGTGAAGTGGCCCATAAGTGTGTTGCATTTCCACAAGATAGTGTCAGCAGTAAATCCGCAGTGCCTATTGCATTGACATCCTCAGGGTACAATTGGCTTTCCTGGTGCTTTTCATGCTATGTAGCTTTTACCACTTCAGCCCAAGATGCAGCTGGTGAGTAAAAAGAGGACCTCATGGACAACTTCATTCATTTTTCCTATATGGAAATAATCTCTGTGAGGAAAGGGCTCGTTTCTGGACTTTTCAGAAACGTGGCAGGAGTGTTTTCCCCATTGCAGGTACATTGGAAGCCAGCATAGTACACATGAGTTTTCTTAGGTGTGGATTACCTGTGTAGGAAGTATGAAATGTGTGAAGCAGCCTGAAATCACACATGAAGTCCCTCGCCTACTGAGACTTCCCCATTCATTTCCAGCATTGGAGCACGTACAGACTTCTGGTTTGAGGGTGGTGCTGTACCAATATAAACAAGTAGTACATTAAGGAATTAGAATTTGTCTATCACTTTCTATTTCCAAAGCACTCTACAAGCCAGAAATGTATCCCTTTTAGGGATTTGGCCATTCTAGTTCAAAATATTCCACCAGTGCAACTTCCTTCATTTTCGTTGGTAGACTATTCACCAGCTCTCTGTTCGCTCCACTGACATTTTCCTATATATATTGTTATGGCCAACCATTCCTGGTCATATACTGTTTTTGTTAGGGAGATTGGTTGCTAAGAGCCAAAACAGACATTACTTTAAATGTGTTCTAGCTGCTACGTCTTCTTTTCATTTTTACTCAAGCTAGGTGCAGGGCTCCTCTACTCTCCGCGCTAAGGTCCTGATCCAGGTGGGCCCTGCTCCTACTCTAGAGTACAAATGAAAAAAAAAAAAAAGATGTAGCTGTTAGACACACATTTAAAATAATGTCTGTTCTGGCCCTGTGTACGCAGAACGCGGGTACTTGATGCTTTCGCAGTGGGGGAGATACAGAGACCTCACTGGGGTGACATCCCTCCCCTCCGCCAGCTATGGATGACGTAATCTAGGTTTCTCTGTGTGAAAAGGAACAAAAGAAAAATGGCTGTTTGAGCCGGAGAGTGAGACATGGAGAAAGATGATCTGAGAGCTGTAAGCTGAAAGCATCTGGGGTGCCTCTCTCTGGAGATCTGATGTAAGCAAGCAGACCTGCTTTTTGTAGGACCACTATGCTAATTAGCCCTACCTGTGCTCTGCTTGTATATTTGCAAATAAACCTAAATGTTATGAAAATGCAGTATCACTCTCCAGTGATCTCTTTCCAAAGGAAACCAAGCCCAGGTAAGCATAGCACCTGGAAACTTCGCACTGCTCGGGGAAGTGGGGAGTATGTAACAATATATTATAAAGCTGGGGTGAACATCCCCCTCTACTTCCACAGAACAATTCGTCACTTCTGAAAGTGGGGGAAAATATCTGGTGACTTTTGGGGAGGTAGGTGAATTCTACAATTTGGGGGCATGGGTCTTTTATGAGGTGGGCGAGGATCTTTCTTTTCTTTTAACAACAACAAAAACCCTTGCTGCTACTTTAAGCCAAAGCTTGGCTGCTTTCAGAAGCCCAGTCATGTTTCTGCGACAGAATGCCCCTGGGGATGCTGTGTCATGATGTAACATCATTCCCAGAGGCATTCTGTCTTAGGAGAAATAGATGGCTGTCCTCTTTGGCAGCTAGTGGGGGCAGTCATCTTTCCCCCTCCTGAAGAATGTACCTGGGAATGATGCTATGTCAGCCATCCTAAACCGGATGCCTTCCAGATGTGTTGTGCTACAGCTGCCACCATCCTGCAGCCACCATTGGCCATCATTGCAGGGGGCGGGGGTTGGTTGGTTGAAAGAAAGACTCTCAGCCACCTTGTAAAGGTAAGAACCCCCTTCAAATTAATAGAATTTGCCTGCCCCGTCCCCTGAAGTTTAACCCAATGTTCCCGGGCTAATATAGCCCTGCCCCAACTCACAAAAATCCCTAGGCCAAATATTTTAGCACAGCACTAATATATTCATCTTCAATCTTTTTTCTTGTTTTCATCCTGCCACTTATATTATCTTCCTTCCTTTAGTCAGCTTTCTTTCTAGGTTTCCACTCCCTGCAGATGTAGCAGTTTTTTTCTCCCCTTTTGGGTATCTGTAGATGGCACTTTAGCAAGTTAGGCTGTGACAATGAGATAGGGATGAGGTAAAATGAAGTGGCAAATATGACCCTTGCACCTCAAAGTGGAGGAATTAGAACTAGGTCACAAATCGACTCCCTGTAGAGAAACAGGCCCTTCTGGCCTAGACTGGCCTGGTTATTTTGGCCAGAGGAACTGGAGTGTGCCTTGTGTACTCTTTCTTGGAAGCTCTTACTTGGCTGGGGTGGGCAGCTCCCCTGCCTCCCTCTCCAGCTCACTCAACACACTTCCCCACTGTTGCCTCAATCAGTCCCTTGTCTGGCCTCTACTTCCTCTTGTGTGCTTTTCCTTTTCACTTTTCTCTCCCCTCAGCTTCTAACAGTAAGCCAAACTTTGCATTATGAAGGGAGATCCCTGAGCACATCTCCCAACCTAAAACAAACAAGCATATGCATGCCTCTGGATACCAGTTGCTGAGGAACATGAAAGGGAGGATGTTACTGCATTCATGCCTGCTTCGGGCTTCCTATAGGCATCAGCCTGGCTTCTGCATGAAACAGGATGCTGGCCTAGGTAGGCCTCTGATCTGATCCAGTAGGGCTCTTCTTATGTTCTTAGCACAACTGATTTGGACTGGAGCAGCAGCAGTAGGGGAGGGGGTATTTAAACCACCCCCCTGGCCATTTCCCAGATCAAAATCCCCCCAAACTGTGTTATGCTTCTTTCCCCCCATTCCATGTGGGGCTAATTGGACCTGGTGGTGGAGGCGGGGTGGTGGTGGTGGTTGGAGAAATTGTCAAGGGGGAAAGGGTTAAAAACCTCCTCCAGAGTCAGGGATACTTCTCGGAGGCAGCTTTTGAAGTGTGAAAGAGAAAAAAGTGGGAAATCCAATTGTATATTTCCTGCCTTGCGTGCAATTTGGCCCTGACTTTCCCCTCAGCCTCCTCCTGTTGCTCTTTCCCAAACCCCAATATTTCAACCCCCCTTTCTTCATTCCTCCCCTCCCCACTACTGTCCCCAAATTCCTCTTCTGGAATTTCAGCAGGGTTTGTCCTTCTATAGGCTTACTAATTTTATCTATAATAATGCTTTCTATCAGTTTACCTGGAGCAGACATTAAGCTCTCTGGCTTGTAATTGCCCAGATTCCCCCTGAATCCCTTTTTACAAACATGCTACATTGGCCATTCTCCAGTCCTCTGGTACAGAGGCTGGTCTTAGGGACATGTTTTGTTAGATGATCAGCAATTTCACATGTGTATACCATCTGGGCCTGGTGATTTATTAACTTTCGATTTGTCAATAAAGTTGAGAATTTCATCTTTTGTCACCACTATTTGCCTCAGTTCCTCAGACTCCCTTCCCGAAAAAATCATTTCAAGCACAAGTATCTGTCCTACATATTCTGCTGTGAGGTTGGAGGAAAGAAAATAATTTAGCTCTGCAGTCTCCTTCTCTTCCTTTAGTACTCTTTTAACTCCTTTATCATCCAATGGTTCAATGGCCTCCCTAGCTGTTTCCTGCTTCTGTTATATTTAAAGAAAAGTTTATGGTTGGCCTTGACGTTGTTAGCGATATGCTACTCAAAGTGCTTTTTGGCATCTCTTATTGTCTGTTTGCATCTCCTTTGTGCAAGCTTGTGCTCCATTCTGTCTTCCTCATTTGGGCAAGACTTCCATTTTCTGAAGCAAGCCTTCTTTTCTCTAATAGCTTCCTTGTCCCCTGGTTATTTGTATCCTGATCTCACTCCAATGTTCTTCAATTCTCTTTTTTTGTCCCATTTATCATTAAGCATCTCTGTGTCTGTGCTCAATGTACAGCCATTCTGCTGCAACCCTTTCTCCTGTGAATGAGACACTAAACATTTACAGCATAATTGAGGCTACTCAAATCAGGACAGCCAGCCCTTAGTCAGCATTCACTGTGCATCCATGCATTGTCTGTGGCTTTGGCAAGATAGTTGTTTTGCAATATAGCAGAATGCTAACAGGTAACATGAGCTGTTACAGAACTTATAATTATCATTTTGTTAAGGGGGGGGGAAGAAGAGGGAAAAAAGCTTGAAAGCAGGGAAGGAATTCAGAATGGAAACATTTTAAAGGTATCCTGGTTTAGGGGGAAAAAATTAGACTTCAGTTAAAATTTATCTATTCCCATGGAACAGGTAATTTACACATGCACACGCATTGCGCATGCCCATGCAATTAAAATAACAACATACTTATTCCTGGCAATTAAATTTTTGCCCAAATAAAAATGCCTGACGTTGCTTCATAAAGATGCTCAGAGAGTTGGTGTTGTGGCACACACATAAAGGAAATGAATTCCAGGACGTGGGGAAGCAGCCATAGAGAAGAACAGGTCACTGTTTACCTTTGGCACTTGGAACGTACTGTTGAGAAGCTGCTTTTGGCTGACCCAGCAGAGATCAAGTCAGATTCAGAGAGGGGATGTTTCATTAAGACATGATGAATAAGCCATTTTGGACTTTCTAGGTGAAACCAGAGCCTTGAATTATTCCCTGAAATGTACATCCTTGACTGAGATTTGAACTTCCCAGTGTGGGGCTGGAAACTCAAACTAGGGTGCAACAGCCTTATAGCTGCAATCCTCCTCTTCTTCTTCCTCCTCTAATACCAATAACAACAACAACAACAGCTTACTCCCATGTAGACATTGTACTGTTGTGTCTCAAGCTGTGTGAGTGACAATTAATTTCAAAGGCAGAGATTTAGGCATCTGTGTAAAATGTGCGGCTTTGGCTGGATCATACCACTTGTTTGTTTACTGCGAGAATTTCTACTCTCCATTTCTAGTCCCCAGGACTCCCATAGGGGCTTAACAATGACATACAATATTATGTAGTAATGACACGATTAAAATACAACCCTCAATAAAAATACTTGGCTCAATTAAAATAAGCAGCTGTGATCAATGCAACCATTTTTACCCAGCTCAGGAGTGGCAAATGCCTTCCTGAATTGGCAGGCTGTTCCCATCTATCTATAAAGGTCAAAGGTGAGCTGGTCTGACGAGCCTCCATAGACAAGGAGTATAATTAAGAAATAAGAATTAAAACATCCCTCTGATATATATAATCTTAGTGACACAGCAACTTCAAATTTGTCTATTTCTCTACATCCAGTGAGAGCTTAGGACATTGTCAATAAGGGAAGATTGACTGAAAACGCATATTTCTAGGTTGTGCATTGGACTCACTCCCACCATTTTTCTTCCTGGCCTACCTCACTGATTCTATAGTGCAACAGCCACAGCAAGAGAACTGCCTTCAGGGGTGACATTTGCCTGGATACAAGTGCCTACAATGAAGGAGCGTAGAAAGTCACACTGGATTTCACCACATGAGAAACAGCTCCAGAGAGAAAATTGGAACTATTATAATTCAAGCTTGGTAATCTGTCTCCACAATCCTTATCTCAAAAGACTTGTATCACAAGGCAAGAAGAAAAAAAGCATCATGTTTTCATGGTATCTATAGGGCCAGTTCCAATGACACATGTTTATTCCATGGAAGAATCGAAAAAGAGTCTGGGAGAGAGAGATCCATGTGAAGACATTTATAGCAGAACACAAAATTCTGGATGCTGAATGGATGCTAAATGCTGGATTTTGTCAGCAGATCACATCTGTGATTACTCATGATCTCACATCTACAAAATTCATGTTGATTTTCCATTCCAATGTAATGCCATAATATCAGTTTGTATATATTCTGGCATAGGTATTCCTACCTATATATACACTCACAAATAAAAAAAAATGTTTCATTAGAATTAGCCATAAGGCAGCTTTACTTTCTTTGTGTTCTACTGATAGGTAAGATTTGCAAGAAGAACTGAAGTTTGCCTGACAGCCAGTTATCTCTCCCTAAAATGCATCAGCCCAAACACACCACAAGAATAGTAGGGCTGTCCAAATTTCTTTCTTTCACATTTCTACTCTGGCTTCCTTAAATATCCAAGATGGCTTACAAACTATCAAGATTTCTAAATATCAACATTCCTTGTCAGACCCCCAAAAGCTTCCCCCAACCCCTTTGGGCTGATTTTTCCTTCTACAAATGTATGGCAATTTTTTTAAAAAAAATTAAAAATGACGCAGTGCTTGTTAAATATAAGTATTTCATGCTAATTAAAATAAGTAACATATGATGACTAATCGCAGTTAATTTTAATCATGCTAATGCAGATTTCGTACTCCTATGTTTTATCAGTCTAGAATGCAGCCTTGTGCAGAGCATACTGTAGCTGTTTCATCTCAGCTTCTTTTCTTCAATCGCTGCTTTCCTAACCCCCCACCCCCACCCCCCAGCAAATGTTGACAACAAGGCAGCATTTTCCTGTTATTGCACACCTGGTAGGCTTTTATGCAGGGTTGTTGAACTCACTTTTGCCCCTGATTAGCATCATATTACAACAAGCTACATAAAAAACAAAAATAGCTGAGCTTGGTTCATGCAGGGGGAAAAAATTCCAAAACCCACAGTTGGGCAATACCTTTATTAGGACCATCCAAAAGGCTGTTGTGCAAGGTTTCAAGTTCTTCAAAACAGTCTACTTTCTTTTTTCTTTTTTTTTTACAACCTAGCCTGATCAAGAATTCTGCAGAACTCAAAAGCTTGCACAATTTTTTTGTGGCATTTTGGTTGGGCCTAATAAACAAAATAAGGGCATAATCCTATGAATGTTTAGACAGAAAAAGTCCTACAACTCCCACCCTTCCCCAGCCAGCATGCTGTAGTTGTAGAACTTTTTTTCTGCCTTAAATATGCATAAGATTGCATCCTCAAAGTATTGTCCAACTGTGTATGTTAGAAGCTATTCTCCAGTGGCAGAATATTCTGTTTCATTTTTTAAAAAAACAAGTAGGTTTTAAAAAATGAGCAACAGCTTATTTTACATTTGATGAGCAACAGCTTATTTATTTATTTATTTATTACATTTCATATTCTTATGAAATGTATTTTATATCATCCTGAGAGCTCAAGGCAGCATGCGTGGTCCTTCTTCCCACCCAGCCCCATTTTATCTTCACAACAACTCTGCGAGGTAGGCTGCACTGAGCATTGGTGATTGGCTCAAAGTCACCCGGTGAATTCCATGGCTGAGTGGGATCTCCCCAGCCCAACTGCAACACTCTAACCGCTCAACCATACTGGAACTCTAATACAGAGATCCATAAATGACAGCTAGGTAGGTAGTCTAATAAAACCTGGGCCAGGAGTCTCCATTTGTATCCCACCAGTTCTTTCATCTTTGGACATTTGTCCCGATTCAGCAAACACTTGCAGGTGTGAATCTGGAGCCCTTTCTCACCAACGCTGCTATGGCAAGGATGGCTCCACAGGGAGGATAAGGGCGCAATCCTGTCGAGATAGGCGGCCGCCTCCAAACTTGGAGGCGACCGCCTATCCAAAGCAGGGCAGGAGAAGCACGGAGGGGATTGTGCCCTGTGGGAGCTTGCACAGGGAAGGAGGCTGCCGTACGACACACAGGATGTGTCGTACAGGCATTTCTGCCCGCCCCGCCCCAGAATGCCCCCAGCCATGCCCCTTTCCAGCCGCTCTGCAGTCCTCTTGCGAGCGCGGTGGACGGGGCTGTTCTGTGCTGCCTCGGAGACAGCGCGGATGTGGGGGGAGGTCGGTTCCCGGCAAACGGCATATCCCATGGCTGTCTGGCTGCTGTCTAGCGGCCACAGGATTGCTCCCTAAGGCTATCCATGGCTACTAGTCATGATGGCTCCATATTACCTCCAGGATCAGAGGCGCTTGCCTCTGTACAGCAGTTGTGGGGAGCAGGGCCAGGGGCAGGGGGATGGATGGTCTGGCATTTGCCGAGGAGCCACGTCCCACCAAGGGCCCACTGACAAGGGCCCCCGGGACTTGCTCCCTCCTTCTCACCATTGCAGCCTGCTTGTTTATCTGGCAGTGGTGCGAATGATGCCATGGCCTACTTGCTCACTCGCTCTCAGCCTGTGAAGCATGCAAGTGGTAGCAATGATGAGAAAGAGAACTGCCCAGAGAGCTTCAGCTCTTGGGCAGTATAGAAATGAAACAAATAAGGAAATAAATAGCAAGAGCAGCTGGTGGCAACGGCAGTGAGAAGGGAGCGCTTCCAGGGTGCCTTGACCAAGGACGCTCCAAAACCTGCAGCCAGCACGGCTGTGGAATGTAAGTGGGAAGGTGGGAAGCTACTCAGCTCATGTCCTGTTTGTGGGCAGTCGTAAGCCTCTGGTTGGCCACTGTAGGAAAGGCATGCTGGACTTGAGAGGCCTTCGGACTAATCCAGCAGGGCTCTTCTTAATGTTTCAAAGGGCCCTATTCAAAGTGCTGGTATTAACATTCAAAGCCCTTAACGGCTTGGGGCCAGGTTAGGATCACCTCCTCCCATATGTGCCTGCCCAGACCCTAAGACCATCATCAGCGGCCCTTCTCCGTGAGCCCCTGCCAAAAGAAGTGAGGCGGGTGGTAACTAGGAGGAGGGCCTTTTCTGCTGTGGCACTTGGCTGTGGAATGACCTCCCTAGTGAGGTTCACCTGGCACCTACACTGTATTCTTTCCGGTGCCATGTGAAGACCTTTTTATTTACCCAGGCATTTTAGCATTTTAGCTGTTTAGACTTTTAGCTTTGCTGTTTTAAATCTGTATTTTAAATCCCTATACTGCTGCTAGGTTTTATTCTGGCTTTATTCCGGTTGTATTGTTTACTGTGGTTTTAATGTGTTATATATTCTGTATTGTTTTAATGTGTGCTCTTTGGTTTTAATTTTTGTGAACCGCCCAGAGAGCTTCAGCTATTGGGTGGTGTAGAAATGAATGAATGAATGAATAAAATGTTCTTATGTACATTTTGCATGCACAGAGCTCCCACTTCCTGTGAAATAAAAGACCCCAACATGCACAGGAGTTCCATTTTGCTTTATATGTACATTGTCCTGAAAGCATGGCTGAAGGATGGTAAATAAAATAAAATACAAATAAAATTAAAATTGCATTCCAGTGCACCCATGACTGTAGATTAGGGCAAAAGTCTTCAAAGATGGGAGCCAAAGTCTAAGCCAGCCACCTTTTTTGTTTTCTCCATATTAAGAATTCACACTACATTTCATCAGGTGAGAGTTTCAAAAGGCTTTTGATAAAGTCCCTCACCAAAGACTCCTCAGCAAGCTTAGCAGTCATGGAATAAGAGGAGAGGTCCCTTATGCATCAGTTACTGGTTAAAGAACAGAAAGCAGAGAGTAGGAATAAATGGTAAATTCTCCCAATGGAGGGAAGTAAATAGTGGGGTCCCATAGGAATCTATATATTAGTCCCACAGGGACTAATGCTTTTCAACCGGTTCATAAATGATCTGGAATTAGGAGTGAGCAGTGAAGTGGCCAAGTTTGTGGATGACACCAAATTGTTTAGGGTGGTTAAAACAAAAAAGGGATTGTGAGGAGCTCCGAAAGGATCTCTCCAAACTGGGAGAATGGGCATCTAAATGGCAAATGTGGTTCAGCGTAAGCAAGTGTAGATCTGGGGGTTGTGGTGGACAGCTCGATGAAAATAACCCAGGGTGTGGCCACTGTAACATAGGCAAACACCATGTTAGGCATAATTAGGAAGGGAACTGAGAATAAAATTGCCAATCTTACACTGCTTTTATACAAATCTATGATGCATCCACACTTGGAATACTGTGTACAGTTCTGGTCACCACACCTAAAAAAAAGATATTGTAGAGCTGGAAAAGTGCAGAAAACGGCAACTGAAATGATCAAGGGGCTGGAGCATCTCCCCTATGAGGGAAGGTTACAACAGCTGGGATTGCTTAGCTTGGAAAAAAGGAGGGTAAGGGGAGACAGGATAGAGGTGTACAAAATTATGCATGGTGTGGAGAATGTGGATAAGGAGACATTTCTCCCTCTCTCATAATACTAGAACCCGATGGGGTCATCCCATGAAGCTGATTGGTGGGAGATTCGGGAGAGATAAAAGGAGTTTCTTCTTCACACAGCACATAGTTAAACTATGGAATTTGCTACCACTGGATGTAGTGATGGCCACCAACGTGGATGGCTTTAAAAAAGGATTTGATAAATTCCTGGAGGAGAAGGCTATCAATGGCTACTAGTGACAGTATGCCTATGTGCACCAGTTGCTGGGCAACATGGGCGGGAGGGTGCTGTTGCACTCATGCCCTGCTTGTGGGTTCCTGGTCGACTGCAGGTTGGCCACTGAGTGAACGGAGTGCTGGACTAGATGGACCCTTGGTCTGATCCAGCAGGGCTCTTCTTCTGTTCTTATGTGCTAGTTCTCCATATATAGCTTTAGTATTAGAAAGAGCAGGAGGTCACTTTAGATGCTATCATAATCTGCAACCAGCTTCTTCTCCAAAGCTTTCCCCCTTGAATTTAGAGCTCCCAGATAAGTCCTCTGAGGAGCAATATCTGATGCACAACTGATTTTTCACAGGAAAGTATTCCAGTATTAGAAAGTCAGGATTGACATAGAATACATTTACTTTCAAGTACAGAAATATTTGGGTCCAAAATTTCCTTTCAATTTATGTTTGTTACATTCCCCTCGGAACCCTTTCCTATGGATTATTTTGGGTCCACCAAGGGAAATTTCCCTGCAGGTAGTTCTAAAACCAGCCGGCAGACACACAGAGCTCTGCCCAGTTGGAACCACAGCGCCACCCAATGGGCAGTGGGTGACATAACTGGGTGGCATTCCTGGCGACCCTTCCGAAGTAGAGTGAAATTAGCGTCTTTGGGTAATGGAATCATTTCAAGATGCAGAAGTCGTTTCGAGAACTTGATTCCCCAGTGATTGAGTGAGATATTTGAGATGCAAATGTTTGAGGCCTCTTGGGAAGTCCAAGCAAGGAATTTGAAAGGACAAGAACATATACACAGCACAATCCTATGCAAGTTTAGTTGGAAGTAAGTCCCGCTGTGTTCAATGGGGCTTACCCCCTAGTACAGGGTTTCCCAAGCTAGTGCCCTCCATAGGTGTTGGATCACAACTCCCATCATCCTGAGCCAGCATGCTGGCTGGTGACCATGGGTGGTGTAGTCCAACACATCTGGAGGGCCCCAGGTTGGGGGAAGGTTGTTGTTGTTGTTGTTCAGTCGTTCAGTCGTGTCCGACTCTTCGTGACCCCATGGACCATAGCACGCCAGGACTTCCTGTCCTCCGCTCTCTCCCGGAGCGTGCTCGAGTTCATATTCATTGCATTGGGGGAAGGTTAGATAAGTGTATTTAAGATTGCACCCTTACAACACAATCCTATAAATGTCTACTCAGAAGTAAGTCTCATTGGGTTCGATGAGGGCTACACCTAGGTGATTAGGGATAGGATCACAACCTGAATGTGTTTTGTATGTCTTACTTAGGACTGTCACCTGATTACATGAATCTTGGTTGATCAATACATAGCCCACTGCTTGGGAAGGCAGCAATTGATGTCTGTAGCCACAAGAACCAGTACATTCCTATAACAGGGGCTGACTCTCTGGGCAGCCAAAGCAGCAGCTGCAGCTGGTAAGCAGCTGTCCTTTTTCCAGGGAAAATGCCAGGATCCCACAAAGAAGTGAGCAAGGAAGGGCTGCCCTTCCAATCCTAACCCTGGGACATCATCAGCCAGTGGCTGGGCAGAAGCCTGTGTGTAGAATCCATAGGCGACAGGACCCCCAGGAGAATTGCTCAGGGCTTGCTGCAGGATCAATGACTCCACTCAGCCAGTGTTGACAACACTGCATATAATGCATATACACTGGTATCTGAGTGAGGGAAACAAGCTTTTTGAAAAGAGAGAAAGCCACTTGGGCAAACAAGGAAGCACACTATGACCTGATTTGCACACAATGCTAAACCACATGATTTAACCCATGATTGTTGCCCTACCCAGGGTTTGTCTGGGTGATGATCAAACAAACCATGGCTTGTTTCTCAATCCCTGGGTTGTTTGTTTCCCTCCTTCTTCACCCGCTCACTCCATTTATCCCAAATGCTTTTGTGGCCATGTAGTACTGGCATATAGAGCAGCTCTTGTCTACTGCCTCTGTAGCCTGGTGAAACAACCCATGAACAACCCATAGTTCTGGGTTGAGACGTAACAACAACCTGTGGTTTAAACAACCCAGAGTTCACAACCCAACAACAAACCATGGGTTTTCTTTCTGGGTTGTTTGTGGTTAAGAAACCATGGTTTGTCAGAGCAGCCATGTTCACACATCATGGCAACCCAGAATTCAGCAACCCATGGGTTAAATAAACCATGGGTTAGTGTTATGTGCAGACCAGATCTATAACAGCAAGACGACAGGCAGGGTCGGCCCTCCCATGAGGCAGGGTGAATCCTTCGCCTCAGGCAGTGGAGTGGTAGAAGTGGTGAAGGGCCAGGAGGGGCTGCCACTTCCTCTAGTGGGTGCTCCAGAGAGCCCCACTAGCCGCTCTTCCTGTCCTCTGTTTTGCTCTGAGGGTATGCAAAGAGCAAATAGAGGACAGGTGGCTGCTCTCAGCTGCCCACCCTCTGGTTGATGTTGAGAACCATCTCAGTGAGAGCCAGAGAGCTGGTGCGCTTTCTGGAAAGCCACACTGGCTGGAGAAAGCAGATGGAGCTGCTTTTCAGAGAGCCAGCCAGCCAGCCCCACATGCCTGGCTCTGAGAGGGTCTCTCCTCAGAGCCAGGCATTGCCTGGCTGGAGTGGTGTCCCAGGAGATTGCCTGTACTGTAGGCAATCCCCTGGGATACCTCTTCTCTGGAGCAGCCACTCAGTTCTCTTTTTAGCCAGAGCTAATGGAGGATGTGCAGCTTCTCCAAAGGAGAAATGTCCTGGGAGATTGCCTGCAGCACAGGTGAACTCCTAAGACATCTCTCCAGGCAGTGCCTGCCTCTGAGAGGAAGAAACCCCTCAGAACCAGGCATTTGGGCCCACACTGGGGATGGTGGGGCACAACACAATGGAGAAGGCTAGGTAGGTAGGTGAGGTGAGGTGGGGTGGGGAGGGGAGAGATGGGCCAGAGTACAGCGGCAGTGGCCCCTGTCCAGCTGTGCAGGCCATCCTGAAGACAACCGAGGTGAGTACTGAGCCAAATGGAGATGGGTCCCTTTCTTCCAGCATTCTGGATTTGGGGCTTTGGTGTGTTCTCGCTGCCCTTGAGTGTTCCACAAACCTGCATGTCTGTTTTCAAGAAAGAAAGAAGGAAAGAACAAAAGAACAAAATATCAGACATCTCTTCCATTTCCTATGCTTTCTTAACCAGCTCCCTTCCTGAAAGAGCCTGCAAAGACCGTAAGATTCTTCCAAAACCAGTATGAGAAACCTTGTTTTCACAGCCAGCCCCCTGGAGAGTTGCGATAATTACTTCACCAGTATTCATTAATACTGCATCAACCAAAAAAATAAATAAATCTCCTAACACTCTGGAGAAATAAAGGCCTGCACTGCTTCATCTTCTAACCACTGAAGTGACTGTGAATATTATTAGGATATGAAGGCAGACAGTGACGTAAACAGACCGATAACACTCACAAAATCTCTCACAATGGCATTCGTAATGTCACAAAACCTACAATGCTTACAAAAGGCAAAGAACATTTACAGGACATTCACGTTCATCTAGACAAATTGACAAAAAAAAAACCTTTAAAGAATCAGCTTTTCCTCCCAACATATATAATTACACACTCAATTTCATTCACATGTAATCTCACAGAGAGAACTGTACATTGTGCACACATACACAGATGTAGAGATAAAATTACACACTAACACATCATGTAAAGTGATGCATCTCCCTCTCTCTCACGCACACACACACACACACAAGTGGAGATGTTACTTCATTAACCTGGGTAGTTTTAAACCTTATTCTCTAAGCATTTATGGAGGATTAAGGTGTTAAATATGTTAGGTCATTTTGAAGGCTGGCAAAATGCCATTTCCAACATGCTAGGTCTCAAAATATACAGCAAATAAAGGAGGGCAGTATTGTTGTAAATGTCAGTGCATCTTCTCTTTTTTACAGAATGTCCCTTATTTCAGAAATGCAAGCTTGTGTGGAACATTCTAGAAAGGAGTGCCACATCATCCCTTAGTCTTGAGTTTCTGAACTGGCAGCCTTTGCTAGGGATGTACGGACTGTGTAAAATCCGCTCCGTCTGTGTTTTGTGGATTGTCAGGCGCCTTTTGTTCCATCATCCACCCACAGACAGATGCGAATATTTCTTTTTCGTCATGCAGAAAAATACAGAAATAATTATGTAACTATTTACGTAAGTATTTACGTAAGTATTTACATAATTTACCTCAGTACGTAACATTTAGTGTATTGTCCCCCATTCTGTTTCCTTAGCAGAAATGTACGTATTGTCCTACAGATTTAAATGTGTAAATTTTGGGAAAGTAAAAAAAATCATCCGAAAGTCCACGGTCTCCGCACTGCCTGAGGGGGTTGCTCCGTGGCGGATTCCACAGGTCAGATTATTAGAAATATGAGCTCATTTTAATCCATCTTGAATTTCTCCAGCATCTGCCTTCACAATGCACCATTCTAGGCGAGTTATATGCTCACCACTACATGCACACTACACACATTGTTTTGTGAGCAGGGTGGTGTTTCGGGAAGGCTGCTTAAATCTAATCTCCATTCTGTGTCTCAAGAGGCACATGCACCACTATCTGGGATGTTTCTGTCCCCTTTGGCAGGCAGGCAGCAAATAAAAGGGGCTGGGGAAGGCTCCAGGGCTGTTCCCTAGGCAGCATCATGCTAGGCAGTCTCCATAAGGCAGTCTCTAGTTGAGCTTAGGGACAGGGAGGCCGGCCTGCAAGATGCTCATACAGTTTAGACACCGGAAGGAGAGGGAGCAGTTGGTTTATTTGCTTAGCGATTTTGCTTAGAAATCTTGGAGTTGTGGTGGACAGCTCAATGAAGATGTCAGCCCAGCGTGCGGCCGCTGTAAAAAAAGGCAAACTCCATGGTAGGCATTTTCCTTAGAAAAGGAAATGAGAATAAACTGCCAATATGGAACCAATTACCTAGGGAGGTGGTGGGCTCTCCCACACTGGAGGTATTCAAGACGAGGATGGACAGCCATTTGTCAGGGATGCTCTGACTTGGATTCCTGCATTGAGCAGGGGGTTGGACTCAATGGCCTTGTAGGCCCCTTCCAACCCTACTATTCTATGATTCTATATAATACTGCCCTAATACAAATCTATGATGCGACTACACTTGGAAAACTGTGTACAGTTCTGGTCACACCTAAAAAAAGATATTGTAGAGTTGGAAAAGGTGCAGAAAAGTGCAACTAAAATGATCAAGGGGCTGGAGCATCTCCCCTATGAGAGAAGGTTACAACAGCTGGGATTGTTTAGCTTGGAGAAAAGGAGGGTAAGAGGTGACGTGATGGAGGTCTACAAAACTATGCATGGTGTGGAGAATGTGTGTCAGGTCCAGGACGTGGGTGGCAGGCGTCCTTGGCAAAAACACCAGGACCAGGAGAGATGGAGGTGGGCGGAGAGCAGAGGTTCCCTGGCAAGGGGCAGACCCAAACAAGGTGTGACAGGGCCAGAGGCGAAAGCAGAGTCCAAACAGGCAGAGGTCAAGCACCAGCAAGACATAGCAAAGACCAGGAACGAGCACCGGGAACACAATGCTACCACCACAATGACTTGTGTTGCTCTGACAAGGTTTGAAAGCAAGAGGAAGCTCTTTATAGGGCTCCCTGAGGTGCCCACCTGGTCTGCATTAGAGGACCTGGGAGCAGGGGGGTGCAGGGCCTAATCCTGCAAATACAGTGAGCCAGGCTGTCTTCCATGTCTGCCCCCTAGGCAGAGCTGCTGAGCTTCCCAGACTGAGCAGATCCTGGCAATGTGGATAGGGAGACATTTTTCTCCCTCTCTTAAAATACTAGAACCCGGGGTCATCCTATGAAGTTGACTGGTGGGAGATTCAGGACCGATAAAAGGAAGTACTTCTTCACATATTGCAGAGTTAAACTATGGAACTTGGTACCACAGGATGTAGTGATGGCCACCAATTTGGGTAGCTTTAAAAGGGGGTTGGACAAATTCCTGGAGGAAAAGGCTATCCATGGCTGCTAGTCTTGATGGCTATGTGCTACCTCCAGTACCAGATACAGTGAGCCTATGTACACCAGTTGCTGGGGAACATGGGTGGGAGGTGCTGTTGTGCTCATGCCCTGCTTGTGAGTTCCTGGTCTGCAGCTGGTTGGCCACTGTGTGAACAGAATGCTGGACTAGATGGATGCTTTGTCTGATCCAGCAGGGCTCTTCTTATGTTCTTATGTACTTGTGTTGGGTTGGATCAACCCAGCCTTCCTAAATTTCACCTAAAGGTATAAGCAAGGGAGGCTGGTGGCTCCAATTATGGTGGGGTAAAAATTCCATTCTGGGTTTTAGTTACAACCAGCCAGAGGTCTAACAGAGCTGTCCAAGGTGCTGAACCCTATTCTCCAAATGGGTCTGGAACCTTGGATAGCCCCTTTAGACTTCTGGCAGGTTGCAACTAAAACCCAGAATGGGATCACTGTCCCACTAAATTGGAGCCACCAGCCTCCCCTTGATATAAGGAACGGGGAGACATTATTTGTGGCCTCCTTCTGGCCATTGACTCCTTTCCCAGGTTCTCTGGGACACCGTTCTGCATAAATTTAGGTATGCTGATTTATATACAGAGAGGCACATTTAGAAATAATTACTGCAATTTAAATAAAAATACCATAGTAGGGATGATTGTGACCAGGTTAGCTGTTTGCCTGCTCAGTCTGCTGCCCAGACGCTAACGGCGGATGAGCAACTTCAAGCCCCCCCCCCCGCTCTCCCTTCTGATGGTTCTTTCTCTCCAAACCAGACTTGGACTGGGCAGCCTATGAAACAGGGGATGCCTTTAAGCAGAGGACTGTAAAGCAGGACAGAGGGCCACCCTGCTATGCTCCCTCCTATGCCTGCATTCACACAAGCACACAGAGATAGTCATTCTGCACACACCCTCACCTAAGCAGTGTGTATAATTAAGTGTGGTGGATTTGGGAGGCACAGGAGTGAGGGAAGACGGAATGAAGAGCTTTCTTTCTGCCTAGTTTTCCCAGGCTCGGAATTTCTTCCCATCTCCTTCCTCTCTTTAGATGACTCTCATTCAAGCAGAATTCCAGACACTTGGGCTCCCGGGACACAGTGTCTTTTTTTCTTTTCTTTTCTTTTCTGTCTTTAAAAGATGCTTATTGGATTTGACAAACAATGATTTATGACAGGGGAACCTGTGCGGGGTGCAGTGAGGAATATCAGCACCTCATCATGGCCTGGAGATCCATTTCAGTCCTGTCTCAGCTCTCTGCTGCCTCTTATTAAAACACAGAGAGGATCAGACTTGACAGATGCAGACAATTTATTTCTTAGTACAGAAAAGGAACGAGGTAGAAAAAACCAGGGAGGGGAGCCTGGTGTGAGTATGCATCTCTGCGTGTAAGGATGAGGAGCTTATATCAGAGTTCTTTATTTCTGGGACTCTTTGCACCTGTTCTGGATCCACCTGGGCATTTTTAATATTTTAATTAGCTTGACTCATCAGAAGCGTTGGGTTTCAGGCTACTGCTTTGAGTGTTCTGCATGCCCACACACTTGGTGTGGTTTGAATTCTGAGACTCCCTCTTCTTCCTGGTAGGTCTGCTGTTTTTCCAAAAATGTGACATGAGTTGATATGGAGGCCCCATTCCTCTGGCTACTTTTACAGCCTCTTGGTTCAGAGCTTGCCCAGCCATGACTTCCAGATCAAAATGTTCAAAAGTAAGTCATGAAATAGAAAGAGAGATCCTGCTGCATGTGTTCCATTCTGAGAAGCATTTTGGAGCTACGGGGATCTTCTGAGCTAAGGGATGTTCATTCTGATTCTGTGGTACGCTGCTGCTTTGAAAGAAGCCACCCTCCATTAAATATCATGAGGAATGGACCCCAAATAAGAAGCAATGGGAGTCTCAGGAGATGGACACACACTAGTTTCCACTCTATTTTTCCATGAAGAGGGAAAAGGAGTGCAACAGACAAGCTCCGAGGGAGCAAACATGTTGTTGGCACATGCTTGAAAGGGCAAGACACAATCCTAGCCGCTAGACAGGACGACCCAGATTCCTTAATTTCTTCTTCTTTTCTTGCTAATGGGTTAGATCCAGACGTAAAGATGCAATGACCTGGGAAAACCCAGAAAAATACCCATTCCCCCACCCCCCGTTTTTTCCTGAGGACCATTTTTGTTTTTATCTGAAAAATTGGGAAAATTGAACAGCTTTGGATTATGAAATATTTTCTTTTAAAACAAAGAATTTAAAACAAAGTATTTACATATTGTTATCCACGTTTACTCCCCCAAAATGATTTCTAAAAACTATGTAATAAGAACACTTTTATAGAAAGACTAGAGATGTAAAATGTCTGGAAATAAGCCATAATAAGCTCTGGAAGATTCCGAGCATAGTTATTTCTTTCATTCCTTATTAAAATTATTGATCTGAAATATATTTTACGGATAGAAATTTATGCTCAATTTCCCAACATGGGAGTAGAGTCAATATCGTGGATTCTTGACAGTAAATGTGCATTCTTGACAGGTTGGGTTTTGTTCTATACAGTCTTGTGTTTCTGATGCTGTACGAGTCATGTAATGTAGTTCTAATCTATTCAGACAGTAATTACAAATTTACAGAGTTTACTTTTAAAAGTTTTAAAATATAATGATAATTTTATGAGTAAACTAAGTTATACATAAAATGACTTTAGGAACAGAAAAGCTGCTTTCTGTTCCTAAAGCACCCCTCCCCAACCTGATGCCCTCCAGATGTTTTAGACTACAGTGCCCAGCATTCCTGACCATTGGCCATGCTGCCTGAGGCTGATGGGAGCTGAAGTCCCAAATATCTGGAGAGCACCAGGTTGGGGAAGGCTGTTTTAAAGCAACAAAGTGAATTTAGATCTGTTAAAAGCGCTTTAAAAAAGTATTGTTTATTTTTTAATTTTTTCCCAAAATTTCCATTTCCCCCAAAAAGCCCTGGGAAAAAAGTTGTAGGCCGTTTTTTCTGTCTAAACATGCATAGGATTTAAAAAAGCAACAAAGTGAATTTAGATCTGTAAAAAGCGCTTTAAAAAAGTATTGTTTATTTTTTAAATTTTTCCCCAAAATTTCCATTTCCCCCCAAAAAGCCCTGGGAAAAAAGTTGTAGGCCGTTTTTTCTGTCTAAACATGCATAGGATTGCGCCCTTAGCTGTTGCAATTGTTAGACAAGTAGGAGTCAGAAACCCTTGCTGATTTACTGCTAACCACGGAGAGATCTATCTGTAGATCCTGCTCTGTCTTCTGCCCACTCTAGTTTAAAGCATCTTCTCTCAGGCATTTGGCAGCGTATAATGAGTCTCTTGATTCTGTCTGGCTGATTGTTTTAAATTGCTTTAAATATATGTTGCTGTTGTTGCATGTGTTATTTGTTCTGTGTCATTACCTGAATGGTTTTATATTTTATATAATGTATTTTAAGGGTTTTTCATAGAGCTTCAGCTATGGGGCGGTATAGAAATATAATAAATGAAATGAAATAGCAATTTAAAATCCATACAAAGAACTGAATAATGAATTAAAATGCACCCAGAGACAAAAAAATGCAATTGCAGTGATTTAACAGCATCAAGACTTACTCTTCCAATGTTCATCAGAGGTTTCTGGTAGCTGCCACTGCACAGCTGGCAGGACAAGAAAGTCCTCCTGCACAGAGAGCAAAACAAATGGGCCTGTCGAGCCTACAGAGTCCCCTTCTGCTTGGCCTTGCCAGGAGACCTCCAGGATGGGCAGCTCAGCAAGGGGGTGGGTGGCCTGGATGACTGTGGACTGGTGGATTGGCCTTCCTGAAGCTCAGTCAGTACTTAGAATATGTGAATTGGGTTGTATCCAGTTGTGCCCCTTTGCTGACGGAAGCCTCTTTGATCCAGAAGGCTTCTGTGAGCAGAAAGCAGGAGGGAGATGTGATTTTCTGAATTCCTCCTTTCTTCTGCAGCTCCCTCTGCCACCTCCCATGTTGTTCCAAAGAGCCCCCCAACCAATTCGCTGGAGTACAGCGAGGGCCTGCAGGATCTGCTTGACTGCAGTCCAGTGCCTAGTTACCTGAGAGTGAGCTCCATTGAACGCAGCGGTGCTTATCTCTGACTGTACAGGTTCAACTTGTAAAACACATGGACCTGGTTTGCCTGTAATGAGAAGCTGCCGTGGGTGAATTGCCCTGTGGGGCTTCTTGTTGTGGTGGCAGCCACCATGTTGAATATCTGGGCATGGTGGGGGCACACTGCAGTTTCTCGTTACATGCGAACCTGGTGAGGGTGGGCTGTTGGGGTGGCTGACAAGCCACGCAGAACACATGGGCTATTTTAGGGTTGTGGTGGCTTGTCATATGTAATGAGAAGATACAGCATGGCCCCACTACACCTCGAATATTCAAAATGGTGGCGGCTGCCTCAACGAGAAGCCCCACAGGAAAAGTCACCCATGGTGGCTTCTCTTCATGTGCAAACCAGGTCATTGGGCTGGTTTGCACAATCATAGGGTGGTTAATAAGCCACAGTGGCTTGTTAATCACTTTGCACATGCTGGTCACCTGACAGCCCGATTTACATAATTACCCTTGCCGGTGCAGCTTGTTCTGATGTCCGAACCCTGTGAGGGTGGTTGGTTGGGGTGGTTAACAAACCACTCAGCGAACCCTAAAACAGGCCATGGGTTCTGGGTGGTTTGTTATTTTATGTATGTATGTATTACATTTCTATACCACCCAATAGCCAAAGCTCTCTGGGCGATTCACAACAAAACCATAAAATACAACATGATAAAATCTGACTTAGAAGTTAAAAACTACAGTATACATTTTTTTTAAAAACAAATATAACCTAATAGCAGTGCAAAGATTTAAAATACAGTAACAGATTTAAAACAAACTGAAAAATTAAAATGCATAGGAAAATTAAAACGTCTTCACCTGGCACTGAAAGGAGTACAACATAGGAGCCGGCAAACCTCTCTGGGAAGCTCATTGTGAACCACCCTAGCCACCCACCCTCTCCAGGTTCGGATGTCAGAACAAGCTGTGCCGGTGAAGGTAATTATGTAAATCTGGCCGGCACGTGACTGGCACATGCAGGGTGGTTAACAAGCAGGGTGTTTAAATTAACCACCCTGCAATCGTGCGAGCCAGATCACTGAGTTCTTTAAAAAGATCTTCAGCCAGCTAAAATGCAACCTCCAGCTTTTATGAGAAATGGAAACAACCTGGCAAAAGAATGTTGCTATTTAACTTGCTAGCTACTATGAAGTAGGAACCCCATCAAAGAAAAAGAGAGGTATCTGGCATGTGTTTCATTATTTTCCTTGTTCACTGACTTCCTCTACATGCGACATTTCATAGAATCATACAATCATAGAATAAAAGGGTTGGAAGGGGCCCACAAGGCCATCGAGTCCAACCCCCTGCTCAATGCAGGAATCCAAGGAGCATCCCCGACAGATGGCTGTCCAGCCTCATTTGTCACAAGCAATAGTAAAACTTTAAAACCTTGTTATCACCTCTTTCACTTGCCAGAGCAAGGAAGGTCTGTCAACTACACTGCTGCTCTGGTAGATGATGTAAGTCGTCTGAACAAAGTTCCAAAGCATTCACCCTCCACTACGGCACTGGAACAATGAACAGAATGATGGTTACACAGAAAAAGGGGTGGAGGGAGAACAAGGCAGAGCGACTGCACAACGGAAGGCCTAGGCATCCTTCAGTGCCCAGGTCTGTCATTTGCACCACCCTAATGAAACAATATCTAAACCAGGCTTTCCCCAACCTGGGGCCCTCTGGATGTTTGGATTCCAACTCCCATAGTCCCTAATGGTTGGCCATGCTGACTGGGGCTGATGGGAGCTGTAGTCCAACATATCTGGAGGGTACTAGATTGAAGAAGGCTGATGAACTGTCTTCTTTCAGTGAAGTATTCACAAAGAAAAAGGGTGTTGTCTCATGCTTGGTGCTAAGACCTTCTCTTGTCCCGAGGATCTCTGCAGTAGCAATTGGTGTCATCTCCACTGGACAGGCTCTGGTGACACCCTTCAGCAACATGGTGGCAAAATGGCTTTTGATGGAATCTAATATGCATAGCTGAGCCTCGAAAGGAGATGTCAGGAAGGATAAGCCCGGGCTGGCAGGATCAGTTCCTGGTTTCGACAGCAGCCTAATGTCTTTTCCGAAACACCTCCAGGAGCGTGTCTCTGCTAATAGAGCTTCTTGTCAACAGCCCTTCTCAGTTTCCTGAGAAGAAATGAAGCAAAACTGCTTTGGGGTGGGGAAAAGACACATAGAAAGGAATGGGTAGCAATCAGTGAAGGGGCCATCCTGCAGAATTCATCTCTTGCTGTGTGGTTGCAAAGACATTTCAGCAGCTTGAAATACCCTGAGATTAAGATTACCCCATGATTAAATACCCAAAATTAAATACCCAAGATTAAGTTTATCCCAAGATTAAATACCCCAAGAAGCACCAAGAAATACCCCAAGATCAAACCTTCACTAGGTGTAGTTTTCTTTTCCCTATCCTTTTTTGTTGTGCACGTCTATAAACCTGTTAGTGGCAAAAAAAAAAAAAAAAGTGGTTATGGTGTAATGTCATCCAATCCAGTGGCTTCAAAGAGAATGATGACACTACGCTGACCAGATGTAAATTCCAGATCAGGAATAACAAGTTGCCACCCTTACCAGTTGCCAGGGTAGGCTAGCAAATGGCATTTCTGTCTAGGTGCACTGATAGCACAAGGTGTTACAATGATGGCACTGGGCATGGGTGACAAATAGTTCTGCATGGAGCAATCATTAATTATGGGAAAAACTTACCTTCCATTTTTAGCACATTGATCATTTCAGAATTCTTTGAAGCAGATAGATTGAAATGGATGAATTTACCCATCTAGTAAATGCAGAGTTCTGTGGTTAAAGGGAATGATGAACTATGTTTCCACAGACTCTGGGAACTTTAAAGTAATAGCCTTTAAAAAAAGGGTTTCATTTTTTTTTAAAAAACACTTCCTTCTAGTTCCTGTTCTAGGCCTTTGTTAGTACAGAATTATTCTTTACAGCACTGTCAGTGGTATATTTGCCATACTCCTTCCAGCTCAGCTTCTTCAACTATCCTTAATAAATCTGATTGCCAATTTGTTGTCTTTCACCCTCATAATTTTCTAATGACTCCCTACCTTTCCTTGTTCCACACCTCTTTAGCAAATGATTACGAGAGTATAGTCCTGAATATAAATTTGAACGATCGTCTTGGTTTTTAGGATTTATGTCCATGTGCTCTTAGTACCTCTAGGCATTCTCCAGATTTTTTCCCAGCATAACAATCTCATCTTGATTTTTTTTAACCAACATCTAGTCACCTAATTCCTCCATCCAGCATTTTCTGCCTCCTTTAACAGACAAAGCTGCTTTTTTCAGCTTTTTTGCCTATAGACGTTTGACAGCAGCACCTAACATAGTCTCAGCTGCCACTACCTACTAGACAGTTCAGTGCCAGAGATGCCATTGCCATAACAACATACAGCTTTTTCAGCCCCCCCCCCCGCCCTCCGCTGAACAGTTAGAGGAAAAGCTATAGCGCATCTGGAGTTGCGGCAACTCCAGCCCCCTTCCTTGGGTTGAAAAAGCAAACTAGATGCAATAATATCATTGCTCTTGCAAGCTTTGAATGAAATGCACCAAAAGGCAGAGAGCAAAAAGCAAAAAAGCAAAAAACTCCTCACCATATGAGGATCATGCAATATAATGGCACTTTTTCGTATGGTTTGGAGTTAACTCCACAGCTCACCCACAGGTCGCTTTGCTTGTGGAAACTATTACTCTTCTGTTTGCCTACTGTACATCCTTCGTATGCCACATTGATAAAATATTTTATATGGAACCAATTTTGGTAACCACCAATTATCAAAGTGTATCACGCAAATCCCATGGGTTCAGCTGTGCAGGCATCAGAGGAAAATAATATTAATGTTAAACACCTGCTCCCTAGCGTGATCACGTTGTTAAAAAGGGGGAAATGCATCAAACCCTCCCCCACAAAAGAGAACATTTGCACGTGCTAATGTATATGTATAGATGCAAATGTAGAAATAATGACTATCATTTAAATAGAAATACATCTCACAATAGCGGGGAAAGGTGGGACCAGATAACCTGTGTGCCTGCTCAGTCTGTTGATTCAGTGCTGCTGATGGGCAGCCATGCCCCCTGGCCTTCCCCCATGTGGTTCTTCATCTTTAAACCAGACTTGGAATGGACAGCCCTTCACATAGAGGACTGTCTCAAAACAGAGGGCTGACCTGTGTAAAGCTGGGCACATCATCTCCCTATATCTCTTTATGGAATGGTGTGCACATAACACTAACCTATGGTTTATTTAACCTATGGTTTGTTTCCTTGCCCGGGGTTGTCTGGCAGATGAATGAACAAACTATAGTTTGTTTTCTTAGTCCCTGGGTTGTTTCCCTCCTCCTTTGCCCACTCCCTCCCTGTATTGCAAATGCCTTTGTGGCACTGTAGTACTGGCATATAGAGCAGCTATATGATCTTCGAAGATCATGCCTGAATTAGAAAAAAAAACATCGCGGAGAAGCCACGATTCTTCCAAGATAACGCCTTTAATTTAAAAAAAAAAATCCGAAGCAGGGGATAGGAGGGGGTAAAACCTAGCCTCATTTGAAGGGATAGAACAACCCCCTGCTCAATGCAGGAAGCCTGATTCCCAGGGGGTCGCCCATCCAACTACTGACCGGGGCCAACCCTGCTTAGATTCCGAGCTCAGACAAGCGCACGCACATCCAGCCCTTTGCTTGCTGCTGAGGAAACATTGAGTGCTGAGGAAGCTATGTGATCAGTAGCCGGAAGACGACATGGGGCCGTCGAGAGCTGTGAGCGTGGTGAGTGTGGAATCAGCAGAAACAGGAAGAGTTTCTGATCCTCCAATGAGAGCCTCCATCTTTAAGAGCAGGAAAACAGCACAGCGCTCGAGTGTGAACTGAGCTCGCGCATTCGATGAAGCTCCGCAATGGGGAAAATGGGTGAGTCTGGGTAATCACGTTTTAATGCGAGAGCGTTTAACCTGACAGGACACCGAATTCATTGCGATGGTGGGCGCAATGTAGATTGGCCCCTAGACACAAAAAAGGCATATTCAGATAATCGCAGTCATGAGCTTTTTCTGCAACCATAAATGCTTGACATTCACTGGTTTTAAAACAAAAGCCAAGAACCCAGGATGTCAGACATTTGGAATACATTGACGCAAACATGAATGTAATAGGACACTGTTCTCTGCTTTCCCCATCTCCCTGCCTGATTCTTGCATAGATTCTCCCTTAAGGCATATCTTTCTTTTATTCTCAAAAGAGAGAGGATTTTGCGATTTCACTTCTAGCTTCAGTTTCCACCTCCGCAAGCAGTGCAGCAAACTGTGCTAGAAGAGAAGCTGGCAGCATATGGCTGCAATAGAAAGAGACTAAGAAATCAGGCTCTGTGCTGCAGACCACTTGCTTAAGCAACAGGGATGTGGGAAAATGCAAATTCCAGCCCTCTCCAGCCAAGTTATATTGGCCTGCAAAATTCTTTCATTCCTGAGGAAAGTTTGAATTTAATCCCAGCCAAAGACAGCCAGAATCCATTGAAAATGACTGTAACAGCTGGTTTTAAATTACAGTCTTTTATTTGTATATTTTTTATGCTCCTATCGTTCAATTTCTCAATGTTTAAATTTTCTTTAAAATATTTTATTTATTTGTTGAAAGCATTTTTACTCTTGCTCTCTCGCTTCAGCTGGGAAAAGGCTCCCAGAAACGATTAGGAAGATCAGTGACAGGCACCAGTTACCGGCATGTTTCTGAGCCCAATTTAGACTGCTGATTTTGACCTTTAAAGCCTTAAACGGTTTGGGTCCAAGTTACTTGAAGGACTGCCTTCACCCATATCAGCCTGCCCACACTTTAAGATCAGAAAGAGAGGGACTTGAGCCTGGAACCTTCTGCATGCGAAGCGTGTGCTCTGCTACTAAGCCATGGCCCTTTCTCCTGGTAACAGAATAATACATTATTTTGCATGGAATGGGTCTGTTCCAGTTGCCTAGATTCCAGACATGGATTTACTCCATCAATTCTGACTCATTTCTAAATGGCTTTTCCATACCAAGGGGTTTTGGGTGTGGCCGTTTAAATCCCGAAGTTGATTGCAGTTCTTAGCTATATCATATGTGGGAGCAGGAAAAGTTAAAAGTATTTTTTTGAAAATAACATTTTTATTGTTTTACATACTTTGAGAGCAGCCTAGGGGAGGAAAAAAAGGTTGAAGCAAGACTACATACAAATGAAATACTATTACCCAGTGTCATATTAACTACTGGTCCAAAAAGGCCAACAGGGTGCCTCCTATGCTTGTTTGTTTCCATGCATTCCTCTGATGTGAACTTCAGAGCATGTTTTGGATCCAAGTGATCTTAGTTAGGGTGACCATGTGCCCTACTGTACAGCAGGCAGACCTCCAGAAGAAATGCATCAGCAAAAAAGAGGACAAAAGAGGGCACAAAATTGCGTAACCTTTGTATATGCTGATTTGAGTACCGTGTCCAGTTCTGGGCACCACACTTTAAGAAGGATGCAGACTATCTGGAGAGGGTTCAGAGGAGGGCGACGAAGATGATCTGATTCAAATAGAGGACAGTCCTCTGGCAGGCAGCCCTTCAAATAAAAGACAGTCCTCTGTGAAAGAGGACACATGACCACTCTAGGCTGCTATGCTTTCATGTTTCCTAGAAGCAAGTTGCCTTGAGAAACTGCCACTGGAGATAGTGTACTGTTCTGCACCACAGCATGTGAATAGAGCATCAGCTTTTGTAACCTTGACCTGCAGCATGTTCATGAGGCCTAGAAATAAAGACCTGGCTGATGTTGTAGCCTTTCAGTTTGTCACAGTTCTTCCATTAGAAGGGTTACTTCTTGGTAGTAAATTTGAGCCAGAATAAAATCCAAGCAGTCATGAAGGTGGTTCTATCACGATCGTGTTTCAAATCAGTCTCGGTCTGTCTGTCTGTCTGTCTGTCTATCTATCTCCTCCCTTTACAGTCCCTTGACCAGAACACTTGGATTCCATTTTATCTAAAGTAACCACACACACACACACACACACACACACACACATTTCTTAGGATCACAGCATTTGAGGACTGGAGGATTTCCTCCACAAACTTTTCCTCCCCAACCATGGTCTCTGTGAATACAGCCAACCCCACAGTGCAATTGGCAATAAGAAAAAAAATCCCATTGGTGTCAATGGGATCTTTTTTCCTTTTGCCAGTTGCAACATGCGTGGGGGCGGGGACAGGAATTGTTTATATGATGATCATGGCTGAAGAGGGAAGGGTAAAACCTCCCCTTTTATCGAGTCCTGATAAAGGTCACCCCCCCACACACGCGTGTGCATGTGCGCGCACACACACACAATTCAGTAAATTAAAAAAAAACCTAATGTGACTGGCAGTGACACATTTAGTGTCACATGTGTACTTAGGCCTTGAATCTCTCTCTCTGACTCTCTCTCAGCCGTATTAATTTATGTTGCATTGAGCTGGAATAAAGGTTGCTGTTCCGCTAAGACTAGTTTGGTGCCACTGCCTGGCTTCTCGAAACTACACGAGGGTGTATATTTTCCCCCGAACCCCCATATAAACAAGAAGATTCTATGGTGTCAGAAGTAGACCGGTTTCCCACTGAATCAGCAGCAGCCAGCACTGAAGGTATGCAGGTCCTATTGGCTGCAGTAAGACAGAGAGCAATTTAAGCCACCAAGAAAGCTATATTGCACTGGTTAGCAGTTGTTTTCCAGGCCAAATTCAAGACGTTGGTTTTGACCTTTAAAACCCTATATGGTTCCGGCCCAGGCTATCTCAAGGAGCGCCTCCAGCAATACCAGACAGGCTACTCAACAAGATCAGCCTCGGATGGCCTTCTCTCTGTCCCATCAGCCAGGACAGCTAGGCTGGTGAGGACGAGGGAGAGGGCCTTCTCTGTGGTGGCCCCCCACTCTGTGGAACTCCCTCCCTAGGGAACTCCGCCATGCCCCCTCTTTAATAAGCTTCTGCCACGCATTAAAAACGTGGTTGTTCAGGCAGGCATTTGGGGTGGGTTAGGGTATTTTTAGAAATATGATGTTTTGATGTGGAATTTTATTGTTTTAAACTGTTGTATTATTGTACATCGCCCAGAGTGGCTGGGTGACCAGCCAGATGGGCGATTAAGAAATTTAATAAATACATACATACATACATACATACATTTAACAGGGCCAGCAAAACCGTGGCAAGGGTTGGTACCATCACACACCTGCCAAGGGTCCACACCCTAGCAGGGAGCCTATTGACCAGAGCACCCTGGATCCTCCTCTCCTCTGCAATCTGTTTGTTCACCCTCCTCTAGCTCTGGCCCAGACAATGGTGGTGGTATGAAGGACGAGTAGTTAGTGCCATTGCATCATGGCTGATTGGATCTCTGCCTGGCAAACAAGCAGGTCGTGGCAATGATGAGGAAGAGGAGGAGGAGCAGCAGCTGCCGACAGTGACGTTGGTAAGAAGGTAGATTCACTGCAGGGAGGAGTGACTGAGGGTGTCTTGTAAGCATGTCAGAGAAATCCACAACGGAAGCGAGTTCAGATTTTCAAGAATCTGACCCGCGGATTCCGCAGTGGACCGGCTTTCCCCCGTTGGGCGGATTCGGCAGAACTGCAGGCTGTTTTTCTAACTTTTCCGAATGTTGCACCATAGAAAAATACACAACATTTAAAAACCCAGCCAAAACTGTGCATTTCCCCCATAGGCTGGAGCGTGAAAATGTGCATTTCAGGGAATTTGTGCATTTTGCACATGTATTCGGAAACTTTAAAAAAAAAATCTGCTTCCATTGATGGATGGACAGAATGAAAGGTGCCTGCCAATCAACATGTGCATTTCAGGGGAATTTGTGCATTCTTGCTTGCGCAAATTCAGAAACTTTTTAAAAATCCGATTCCGTCAATGGGCGGATGGCGGAACGAAAGGCGCCTGCCAATCCATGAAACACAGACGAAATGGATTTTACACCATCTGCATATCTCTAGTGTCTTGCCCAAGGGCCCTCTAAAATCTGGACCCTTTACTGATTTTCATCGAGGATAAAGCCATCAATGGCGACTAGTCAGTGGAGGCTGGTGGCTCCAGTTTCGGTGGGGCTGTGAATCTATTCTGGTTGGCCACTGTGTCAACAGAATGGTGGACTAGATGGACCCTTGGTCTGATCCAGCATGGCTCTTCTTATGTTTAACAAGACAACTTCGGTGAAAATGGGGAAGGATGGGAAGCATAACCTTCAGATTTACCTAACAGTTCCCAGTTCTTCCACTGAAGAATGTAAAATTACTATGCAGAATACCTATGCAGATCCTATAAGCAAAGACGTTTCAGAAATTCTGAAAGCATTCTGGCATTGCTACAGGGGTGGGCAATGCCCGGGGTTCTGGGGGCCAATTTCCAACCCCCGAATCCCCTTGGGACAGCATTTCTGCTGCTGCAGTGCACCAACAGTTGGTAGTGTGCCAATGGTAGCAAAAAAAGGGCAGTTTGATGCCAAATGTTGGTGGTCAGGTGGCAGCCATAAAGGGCCAATTTAGCTTTGAACATGGCAAGCAAGGAGCCCTTTCAATTTGCCATTGCAACCTGCCCCCCAATTCAACAGTAAAGGGCAGTTTGATGCTGAAAAATGGGCAGTTTGATGCCGGAAAAAGGGCAGTTTGATGCCGAATGTTGGTGGTTGGGTGGCAGCTGTAAAGGGCCAATTTAGCTTTGGACATGGCACGTGGGGAGCCCTTTACATTTGCCATTGCACCCCCCCATTCAGCAGTAAACCACTGTTGTTGTTGTTGTTTCGTTGCTGCCATGGCAAATTCTGTGGTGGCAGGAGTGGGGCAGTGGGGCCATAGGGGCGCAGGCAGCCTGCAGAATGTGTGTCGCCCAACCCAGCGCTATTGTGAACAAAGTGGGGTGTGGGGAGAACCAGGTTTTGAGGGGCTAAGGCAAAAAGCAAGAGAATTGGAATTTGGAGCTATGGAAGGCAACAGTGGCAGTGAATCCGCCATGGGTTTCATTCAGAACCAGCCAGAACTCTAAAGGAGCTATCCGAGGTACCAAACCCTATCACCCAAGCAGGTCCAGCACCTTGGAGAGCAACCAGTTCTGGCTGGTTCTGACTGAAATCCGGAGTGGATTCACCACCCCACTGACATCGGAGCCACCAGCCTCCACTGGCATTAATTGCACTCAGGCAATTCATGACACATCTCCATTGACCCTGCAATGGATCTTTTTCAGGTCTTGAGCTATGAAATGATTTTGCACATACAACACGTACATTCATAGCATCATTTATGAATGGTGAACATGCCTATGCCTATTTGGATTGTCCAAAATACCTAGAAATAGGGTGGTGTTTGCCTCTCTAATTGCTGGTGGAAGATGCCATAGTCCAGCAGTTTCCAGACTTCCTTCAAGGAACACAGTGACTCACCTGCCATAGAAAACCTGGCAAGCTGTGGACGGCACTGAGGCATGTTCTAGATGTACACTCAGCTAACATGGGCTTCTAGCTGGCCTCTTGGTCCTCACCTCACTTGGTCCTCACTTCACCCCACTGCCCCCCAGACATCTTGGACTACAACTGCAAGTTTTATTGGTGATCTCTGGTTTTTTAATAGCATTTTTATTGAATATTTATTAATTGACTTTTTGCTGCATTGGTTTTGCAATGTTTTGTACTGTTTTTATCTTGCCCACTGCCTTGAGAGCATTCTACCCTTAAAGGCAGCCTAAACATAATTTTAAATAAAATAAATAAATCTCACCCATCAGATAACAGTAGGAAATCCTTGTTTTATAGAAGACATTCTTTACATCTAAGATCAAGGGACTGTAATCATCTCAGACTTGTTGGAAAGAAGGGAGAGAAAAGGCCGTTTGTTATTTCAATCATGTTTACCTTAAAGGGCTTTCCAAATGTGGTCTCACACAAGGGTGCAATGGAAAGCTGGCAGGAGCCCAGAGGTCACACCTAATGTTTATAACTCGCATCTCTGAGTATGCTGGTTACTCCTTCACTCTAGAGAAACAGCACTTGCAATATCTCAGTCCCAGCAGATCCACCCCAATAAGAATAAGAAACAGAAGCCTTAGGCAAAGATTCCCTGGAAGGACAAGAAATCTGATAAGCTGGGCCATGTCTGATAGTAGAACATGCCTTTACCCATCCATTGTATATGACAGCCTTCCCCAGTCCTCCAGATATATTGTACTACAATTCCCACATCCCCAGAGGATGATGGGAGATAATATTGTTATTGTTATTTGCTGCCTTTCAAGACTGCAGTCTTCCCAAGGTCACTTGCAATATAAAACATACAATTCTATATCAACAGAGCAAGTTCATAAAATCATGCATTCATTTTAAAAATCCAAGTTATAATGAACTAGTAATTTTTTTAAAAAAACCCTTTCAATTAGAAGTCAATGAGAACAAATACTTTTTAAAAACTGTCTTAAAAACAGGAACAGATAGAAAGCCAGCCTTATATTTGGGGGGAGGGGAAGGAGTTCCATAGAGCAGGGGCCACCACCAAGAAGGCCCTCTCTCTCATGCTTCCCAGCCTTACAGATCTTAATTGTGGGTCAATGAATAGGGCCTCTGATGAAGATGTTAACACACAGGCAACATTTTTCCTCTCTCAAGTGCTTCTGCTGTCTCAGCACCTGTATGTACTCAGGTTCTGTCCGACTGGATCCCACAGGAACACTGGGCTCTTTTGCCATCTTGCGGGGCCTGTCTCAGTCCTTTAACATCCAGGCCATCACATGAAAGGCCTGAGGCCTGGCAGCCCAATAACCTCTGCTTTATTCATTTGTGTAGTTCTTGCTGCCATTTCTCTACTCCAGTCTGTCTCTCTAAGAAGGCTCAGTACAAACTTAGCACCCCTTGACTCTGTAAGCTTCAGTCATCAACAAGCAAGGTTCTTTGACACACAGACCCTTGCCTTATTCCACTAAGTGACTCTGTCAATTAAATCAGATTCCACCACTACTGCCACCACATGTGATGCAAGTGAGACGTCTAACGCTGGTCTTGCCAGCCTGCTGCCACCGCTTAGTTCTCTTTAGTTACTCTGTACCCTCAAGAATGCCGGGGCAACTATAGCCCCGTTCAGGCAAATGCAGGAGGGCTTAAAGGGGCTGTGCATGTTGGCCCCGCCTCCTGTGTCTCCGGACACACTGGCCCTGCCCACCTCAGTTCAGACCTTGCTGTTCGGAATCGGCAAGGTTTGAGATGGAGTTCTGCTCAACTTGTATTGAGTTGAATGTGAGTAGAACTCTCCATGGGATCGAGAACCCTGTTAAAGCCGGGTCTGTGATCATGCAGAGAGTTCTGCTCACGTTCAAGTCAACACAAGCAGAACTCCCTCTGAACTGAGGTGAGCAGGGCCAGTGTGCCTGGAGGCAGGGCCAACCTGGGTGTGTGGCTATGGGGGCTGTTATGATGAGCAAAATATACCACTACACATGAGCTCTAGTTCTGAAGGAACTTCCAGATCCTCCTCAAGGAACTTCCAGATCCTGGCGTGAACTGCAAGAGCTGGGCGCGCTTGCCGCTGCCCAGACCTGAAGCGTAGTTCGGCGTACTTTAGCCCATGACAGTGGCCCATATGTCTCTCAAGGACTGGGGAAGGAGCACAGCGTGGTTGTACATTCTGAATAACTGGCTTTCTGCAAAAACATGGCAGCCAAAGGGTGTGTGCATGTGTGTCTGACAAATGCTCTGGGAAATTGTCCTGGGCTCTGTGCTAAGGATGGGCAAGAAACTTGCTCTGTCAATTTTTTTTTTTAATGGGTCTATCCATTTCATACCTCCTGAGCCTTTCGGTGAGCCAAGACAGAGCTGCGCTCCAAAATCCACATCTTTGCCAGCTTTCTGGTGCAGATTGTCTCTAGGAAAATGAGCAGAAAATGGGCATATTAGAGAGACATGCACACAAAAGGCATATATTTGAGAAAAGTGCACACAGAGCTGCACTTCAGCGATGTAGAATGCTTGGGAGAAAATGCACATGTTCAAAAAATATGCACAAATGCGTGCATTGTGGAAAATGCACCTCCCCCCCCCCAGTACAAATTTCCATGTGGATATTTTAAAGAAATTGAACTGAACAGAGCAGAGCACAACTGCATTCCCCAGGCTGGTGCTCAGGAGCTCTCCTGTACTGTGCAGGGCAGTGTCTTGGCCCAGCAAAATGCTCTTGGCCAATGCGCCAGGCTGCCTGGATGGGAGGTAGATTTCTGTGTGGGGATTTGCCTCTGCTGGGCTGTGCTCCAGCCCCTCCCCTTGCCTGTGTCCTCCATTAGCATCACTCGGGCTTCTGCTGAATAAAGAAAGAATAACCCAGCCGCCGCTGCCCTCATCAGGAGCCTCTGAGCCAAGGGAATTCATCAGCCAGGCTGGTTTCTTCTGAACCCAGAATAGGCCTTGTTCATCGTCCAGGCGGGATTTTATGCGGCCTTTCAGCTGGCAGCTGCCCTGAGCCAGGAGCAGAGTCAAGTTACTGCATCCGTCCTGGAATCGCAACAATTCTAAGAGTAGCTGCTGACTCAGGAGGTTTTCTGGCATTTCATGCAAGGCTCAGACCCACCAGAGCAAAGTGAACTGCGGACTTGACTTGTTTTCCTTCTGGCTCCATGCCTGATGTTCAGCATGGAGTGAGGCCTTCAGGGCTGGTCTGATTCCACGTCACTAGCTGCCCTGCCCCCACACTTGATCATACGCAAGAGCTATTAAAACGTACAACACCACAACCTTCCTTTTAAGGGCTTACCTAATCTGGATCCTCTCCCTTAGTCTGCAATATGCCTTCCCTTGCTCTATTACTATACCGAAGGAGCAGTTTTCAGACTGTGTTCCAGGAAATCCTGGAGTTCCAGGTCCAAGAACAATAATGGTGGATGAGCCAAGATGGCTGGCTTAATTCTAAAACATGCTCCCAGTAATGCGTGCTCTACGCCACGCATCAAGTGATCACATATGCATCACCCCAAAAGAGGACAAAAGAAGACAGAGATTTGCATGCAATGTGCATATGCTAATTTATATTTATATGTACTAGAAGACAGTGACCAGGTGACACATGCACCTTCTGCTCAGCCTGCTGTCCAGGTGCTGTTGATGGGCAACTTCGAGGCCTAGCTCTTCCTCCTGATGGCTCTGTATCTTTAAACCGGGCTTGGACTGGACAGCCCTTCAAATAAAGTACTGTCCTCTGACAGTAGTTCAAACAGAGCACTGTTGTCTGCAAAGTCGGACACATCCTAGAACAGTAAATCTTCAACCGTTTCAGAATTGGGACCCACCTTTAACCCAAATATGTATTTGAGGGTCCATTTCTTTATTTCTTTTTTACCATATATTTGTATGGTTATATCTGGGCATAATCCAGTAGTGGGTCCTGTCCCAACCCACCAGCTGAAGAGCAATGCCCTAGAACAGAGGTCCACAAACTCTTCCTGACAACAGAGAGACTGGCCATTTTGACCAGGGCCTTGGGACGCGTGAATCAGCAAAACCTGAGCTCACCAAAGTTCTCCAAATTCCATCTTGAAGTTCATTCTGACTAGAGTCCCTATCAGATCGCAAGCTTCTTCTTCTTTTCGCCCCCACCTTTTCACATGAAAATCCAAACATATTTTTGTGCATATTTTTCCAAATGTATGCATCAGATGTGTGCATCTTTTAAATATACACATTCTTCTCCCATTGATTAAAGCGTGTTTGTGAGCGTTTTTCAAAAGGGTGTATTTTTCATTTCACCTTATGCATGTTGTCAAACACTTTTTTCTTGGTCAAACACTTTTTTCTTGGTCCATGAATCACATTGCAAGCTCAGAAACGTACAGACTTCAACCACAGATGGCATCCGAGTGTGTGTTCGGTCTGGAAGGTGTAAACTGAGTAAATCCTGATCAAAAATGAACTGAAACAGATTTCTTATACATCGCTACCACAGACTAACGGGGCCCATGATTATTATCATACAGTGCTGATGCAATCGACTAATTTCTACCGAAACATTAGCTAGTTAAAGGGGCTCTTCTCAGGGGCCTGGCCAAGGGCCTTTGATTTTCACAAAATAGTGCTGGTTTTGATGATGAGGATGATGGTGGTGCTGGAAAATATGCCATTAGAACAATAATGGTTTGGATGTAGAATTGTCATTCTACCAGTGGAAGCATACAGCTGGTGGAATGGGATCTCTGCCTCCTGTCCTGCCCCCCACAGCTCCGCTGCACCCTCCAAATCTTCCCCTGTAGGATCCCCTACCCTTCTGGAACAGAATTGGAGGGTGGCTACAGGGGGAGGAGAGGACACAGAAGTCCCGCTCCACCGGCGGTATCCTTCTGCCAGTGAAAGAATGATTTTGGATTGAAGCCAACAATAAAAAATACGTTTGTCAAGTGATCCACCAAGTCCCCTAGCAATTTTCAAATCATTCAGGGGAAGATGTTTGAGAACCACTACCCTAAATACACTCAAGAATAATCTGTAATGTACTGAGGTTCCAAGGCTGATGTGCAAAATTCTTTCTGCAACTGTGCTGGGAAAAGGATTCCCTGAAAGTAGAAAACTTACCATAGTAAAACAAAACAAACCAAGAAAAAAACCCTTCAGTTTAAGATGAGAGTTAAGGCACTAATAATTTCTACTCGAGCTTCATAAAGCAAGACAATAGACAGTTGATCCAAAAGCACCGTGTAAGCAGTGAAGACTTCATCCAGTCTCCATACACCCTGTGCTTTGCCTTGGTCTTTCAGTTCAACATTGAACATGGGCAGTGGGGGAGGGAATGTGTCCAACAAAAAAATTCAACAGATGCAGAAATCCCCCCAGTTGCTTGCTACATACCGACCTAGTGATTTTCTACCTGATGGATCTATACAAGGCACACTGCTCCCCCAACTGCAGTGAATGTCCAGTCAGAAATTCTACAGGTGTAACAGCTTCCAGAATTACTTTCCACAGACACAGCTGATGAATTTCTACCTGATGTATCTGTACAAGGCATAATGCTACCTCAAAAGGCTAGGCAGATCCTGAAGCGGAAAAAGTTCCCTGGAGGTACAGAACCTAGGTGAGCCAAAGCTACTGGAACAATAGTCTGATTCATTTTTGCCATTTCCAACAATGGAACACTGTTCTTGAGATTTGCTCCGAGGTCCATTTGAAATCACAGAATCATGGGGTGGCAATGGACCTCAAAGCTCATCTAGTCCACCCTCCTCCTGATGCAGGAAATCTGCTGCTGCAGCACCCCTAAGAAGTGGCTATCCAGTCTCTCCTTAAGAACCTCCAGCAAGGGCGAGTCTGTATCATCTTCCAAGGCAGTCTGCTCAGTGGAGACTTTGCTCCTTGGATAGCTCCTTTAGAATTTTGACTAGTTCTGACTGAAACCCGGAGCGGATGCACTGCCCCACTGACATCGGAACCACCAGACACCACTGAGTCTGTTCTACTGTTGAACCGCTCACACTGTCAGGAAGTCCTTCCTAACTGGGTCTCCAACTTGGCACCTGGGGTCTCCAATGCTGACATCTCTCTTTGCACCCACAAGGCTGTCTGCCCCTCCTGATTTTTATTTTATTTCTTAAAAATTTTACCAATTAAAACAGGTTTGGCATGCTGCAAAGTTGGAAGTGCTGTCCTCCAGCACCATCTTTGTTTGGGTTCATATGCACGGTTATGTGTTTTGCAGCTCAGGCAGTCCCCCCCCACACACACCTTGTACTGTTGCTAAGTGGGTGATCTGTTCCCCTTTTCCTGACTTGTCTGTGGGTGATTTGCACATGCTTGACACTGAGAGCTGTCAAATTACCCACTGACAGGTTAGGAAAAAGGGACCAGATCCCACTTAGAAGACTGCTTCTCAGGGTGTGAAGTGTTGAACTGACATTTGGGGGTGCCCAGCTCTCACACTTGCCCGAGTCACAAGCAAGTGCTTTTAAGTCTAAGGCAGAAGTAGCCTGTGGGAAATTGACATGTTGTTCGATGAGAAGGGAGTATGGCTCTCCTGGGCTAAAGAAGTAATGGGAAGAGGACGAAACTGACAAGGTTATTGACAAAAGGGCAACATGCCTCTGCAGGGCTACATCTCACATACAGGTGGACTTGCGATGATGCATAGTTGCACAAGAGTGGCAATAATTTTTTTAAAAAATTATGGCAATATTTGCACACATTTCAAGACCCACATTTTTAAAAAATTGGGCAAATTTCAATTTGTGGAAATGTTGGAACCGGGGTGTGTGTGGGCAAATTGCCACCATACACCCCCCCCCCGCCGAAATCCACGTATTGGCTCAACTCAGTGAGTTGAAGCCAGTGGCCAGGGTGTGTGTGTGTGGTGGGGGGGGACATGGAATGAAATATGAAATCCAGGGGATTGAGCCAGAAAAATCCATTGAGTTTTCAACCCCACAAAGGATCTCATGCATCCTTAGTTGATGCCCAGTACATTTTGGGAATGATGTCTCAAAAATGTTTTGAGATGAAAATCAGAGTTTGATAAAGGAGTTCTGGATGTTACAATCTGGATGTTAAAAGGGCACACTCTGGAAAGAAGCCCAGTGGTGAAAAGGAAAGAAGTCTAAATGTTCAGCAATGAGATGAAAACGAGAAGTGTGAATGGCATCCATCAGTGGCCTCATTTCTAGTCCCTTTCACCTGGCATCATTCACAGAATACAGTTGATGTCGATGTAGTTGCCTTCCACAAGCTCTCAGTGAAGTGGATAAGAAACACACTCTTCATTTTTGCAATGCGGCAGAAACAGATAAGTGCAGCTGGAAAGAGAGTCGCAACCAATGATATGTGTTGTTGGATCTCCATGTCTCCTGCCACTTTGGTTATCATGCCCTTATCTCAGCACAGGAGCTTCACACTCAAAAGGGAATTCAGCAAAACAGCATATTTAAAAAGGCCAAGGTTCATGTCCGGGGCCCTGGGTTTGCAGGACACAGGCAGCACATCTTAGGGGCTTTTCAGTCCATTTCTTATTGACCTTTGCCACAAGAGACTGATGAGCGAAGTAGCTCCTGCTTCCATTTTTCATGGGATGATTTGCAATAGATCAGGGTTGCAGACCCTCAGGCCCAGAGGTCAGTTCCGGCCATCCTGGGGTCCCAGTCTGACCTTCACACACTTTCCCTGGCTCCACCTTTCCCATTCTAAAAGCTTGAAATGCCTCTCCTAAGGCAGAGTCCCTGGCAGTAAGATTTTAAAGCTAAAATATGCTGGGGGGGGGTTGGGGGGGAGGATATTTTTGGAATTTTGGCCTCTTCCCTTTTGTCTTTGGCCCCGCCCACCACTGGAATATGGCCTCCAAGAGATTCTCCAAAACGGAATGTCTATTTCAATTATAGCGATTATTCCCAAATGGGAATAATTTGGTCTACAGATATAAATCAGCATGTGCACGTTTTGTGCAAATTTGTAATCGTTGGTCCTCTTTTTTGTTGATGCATCTCCTCTTTTGTTTTGGTGATGTGTGAGTGTCGAGTGGGCAAGGTAGCAGAGGTGGCATCTCCTTGGGTGGGCATGTGAAGGAGTAAAGGAGGCACCCCCTCCCTCCCTCAATCACCCTCTACCTTAGGGGCGGTCAGCCATTTTTCTGTCAAGGGCAGCACATCCCTCGTGACTGATCTGTCAAGGGGTGCGTGTCAGCAGTGAACAGAGCCAGAGTCAGAAGTGTATGTTTGGGGGGGGGTCACCCCTTTTCTCTATCTCTTTCTGCCACCCCCATTCTCTACCTCTTCCTTCCCAGCCAGCGGGCTGCCAGGGAAGGAACAGAACAGGTCTGAACTGGTACCATCCCACTGGCTCTTGAAATATGGCCAAGGGCCGCCTGTGTTTTGATTGACGCAGGTTGCCCCCCCCTGCCCGTTCTATGTCATGGTGGCATAGAGAACTGGGCCCTGCCCCTTGCAGCCATGGCCACTGCTTGGCTGGGAAGAGCGCACCCACTGGACCCGATCCCAGCACAGAGATGGGTGCTCCTGGTCCTGGCAGATGCCTCCACTGATCTGTCTCTTGCTCGGCTGTGTACGTGGTGGAGGAAATTGCAAGAAGGGGCCTGGACGCCTTTGCCCTCTCCTTCTGGACAGCACGATGGGGAGGAACGTGGGGTCCACTTGGGGAGTGAGGAGGGGGCAGGAGGACCAGGGGCCCACTGAGAGCACATTCCTGTGGGTCCCCCGAAGCCTAGACTTGACCCCAGGATGATGGAGAATTGGGCTCCGAGCAAAGAGGCTTTGCTTTCCTGGCCATTGGAAGACTGTGCCTTGTTCAAAACCACCTCGCCAGGCTGTCCTTGATTCCTCCAGCTCAACCCAAAAATGTCACCATGAGAAACGAGGCCGTGCTTTTGGCAACCTGTACCGCCTTGTACTCCAGGCAGATCTGCTGGCATGCCTGCGCGTACGCCCTGCTTGTATATGTGTAAATAAAGCCAGTATTACAAAGACACTGTAAGCCTCTAGTTCTCACTCATTCTAAGGAAATCAAACCCAGGCAGTATTGCTTCTGGAACTTTTTATCCCTCAGGGAAGAGAGGATTGTGGAAAATCATCATCATAATCATTGTTAGCATCACCATCACCATCTCCTTCTCCATCATCTCCTTCTCCTTCTTAATCTCCTTCTTTGGCTCAGTGGTAGAGCACACACAGAAGGTCCAAGAGTCCATTCATGGCATCTCCATGCAGGGCTGGGAAAGACTCTGCTTTGAAACCCTGGAGAGCCACTACCAGTCCATGTGGACCAGGGAGAGGCCCTCCAGATGGTTTGGACTCCAAGGTCCATCATCCCTGACCATTGGCCATGCTGGCTGGGGCTGCAGGGAGTTGTAGTCCAAAACATCTGGAGGGCACTGGGTTGCCTACTCCTGCTATAGACAATACTGAGCTAGATGGGCCAGTGGCTTGACTCAGTATAAGGTAAGACGGCCATTTACGCATCACTGGAAAAGAGAACAAATGAGGACACAGACTTGCCATAAAATTTGCATATACTAATTTATAGGGACAGATGCACAGTTAGAAATAATTACTTAATTTCAATAGAAGTACAAACATCTCTCTCTACTGGGGAAGGACTGTTACCGGGTGACCTTTGTCTCTGCCTGCTCCGTCTGCTGCCCAGGTGCTAACCATTGATGGGCAGCTTCAAGGCCTGCCTTGCTCTCCCTTCCTGGGGCTCTTGACATTTAATTTGGATGCGGGCTGGACAGCCCTTCAAAGAGAGGACGCCTTCAAACAGAGGACTGTCCTCTGTAAAACACAGCACACGGTCACTCTAGGAAAGGCAGCTTCCTACTGTCCTTCTGTCAGGCACATCTAGGGGCCAGGCTGCGTTACAAACCTACAACTGCCACAGCCACAACTAGCCTGGACATTGGATCCCCTGAGCAGTTGTCTTGGGGGCCACTGAGAGGACAGTGCTCTCATGTTTCACCGTTTTGGAGCCTGTGGGAAGCAACAAGCCTTGGGGGTGAAGGGCTGGGGGTGGCGTGGAGAGAGAGATTGTCTGTGGGAGAAAAACATTTCCCTACGGCCTAAAAGAAAGAAGGACAGGTTGGAAGTGGCACAAGTATGTTCTGCTTGCTGGGGAAGGACAGGGAAGGTTCCAGTGTCTGAGCCATGGCTCTGAGCATCTCTACACCAGCCTAAATCCTGCATTTAAAAAGGGGCTTTCTGCTTCCGTTTTAAATGCAGGATCACGATGACTCCCATTTTCACGCGCTTCCTTTCCCCCTCCCTCTCCCTGTATCTGAGTCTTCCATTACCTTTCATTGATTTCGCTCCTCTTCTTGCCTCTTTTCCTCTTTTCATGGAGGGAACTCAAGCGGAACACAACGGGGTAATTTGATAGCTCATTATCTGCGATGTGTTTAAAAATGGAACAAAAGGCATTTAGCGCAGGAGACACCCTGGAGGGACACTGCATCACGTAAAGAGCCCGCAAACGTCTGTGAAGGAGCAATCTCAATTGCAGGATAAAAGCGCCATGTGAAGAAAGCCCTCTATTTATCTCTGTCTCCAGCCTGCCCAGGGAGAAGCTTGCTTCTCTACTGCACAGGAAAAACAATGTGGCATAAGCGTTCAGGAGTGGGACACTGTGCCCAGGGATGCCTTAAGGTACAGTGGCCATCAGTCCTCTTTTAGAGAGGACAGTGCTCTGTTTGATGGGCTGCCAGAGGATTGTCCGCTAGTTTGAAGCGTCCTTGCTTTGAAGGGCTGCCCAGCCCAAGCTTAAAGAGAAAGAAGCATAGGAAGGGAGAGCAGGAGGGGCCTTGAAGTTGCCCACCGACAGCAGACTGAGCAAGGCACATAGGTCACCTGGTCACAGTCTTCTCCAGCAGGGTGAGAAGGATGTATTTCTATTTAAATTATAAGAATAATTTCTAAAGTTGGATCTATACATATGTGAAGCTTTGAGGCCAATAGAGACAAGAAAGGGTAAAAGGATCAGGCCTAGAGGCCAGGGGTTTTCTGTTGGGAGGGGGTATCCCTGAGAGGAATAGTTTCATTTTGAATTGAAAATTCTTACTTTTCATTGTTACTTAATTACTTAACTTAATTACTTAATTTTCACTGGATTACTGCAATGCGTTATACGTGGGGCTGCCTTTGAAAACGGTCCGGAAACTTCAGCTGGTCCAAAATAGGGCAGCAAGATTGTTACCAGGGACTGGCCTGCGAGCTCATATTACGCCAGTACTTTTCCAGCTGCACTGGCTGCCAGTCCATTTCCGGGCCCGATTCAAAGTGCTGGTGTTAACATTTAAAGCCCTTAACGGCTTAGGGCCAGGTTACCTGAAGGATCACCTCCTCCCATATGTGCCTGCCCAGACCTTAAGATCATCATCAGCGGCCCTTCTCCGTGAGCCCCTGCCAAAGGAAGTGAGGCGGGTGGCTACTAGGAGGAGGGCTTTTTCTGTTGTGGCACCCCGGCTCTGGAATGAGCTCCCTAGTGAGGTTCGCCTGGAGCCTACATTGTACTCCTTTCGGCGCCAGGTGAAGACCTTTTTATTTTCCCAGGCATTTTAGCTTTCTAAATTTTTATCTTTGCTGTTTTAAATCTGTATTTTAAACTCCTGTACTGCTGCTAGGTTTTATTGTGGTTGTATTGTTATATTGTGGTTTTAATGTTCTATATATTTTAAATTGTTTTATTGTGTGTTGTTTGGTTTTAGTTTTTGTGAACCGCCCAGAGAGCTTCGGCTATTGGGCGGTATAGAAATGAAATAAATAAATAAATAAATTTCCCTAGTTAAGTTTCCATTTCATCATCCCAGTTAAGTTTCATTTCTTCAAGTCTGAAGCAGTACTTTCGGTTTTGAGGGAGGAGGGTACATAACGAGAGTGAGAGAGCCAGTAAGATCAGAGTCAGAGACCAGAGCCTGAAAAGGGAGCAGGAAGAAGCAGCCTGGAGAAGTCTAAGGACAGCTAGGGTAAAGGAACTTGCATTTTGCAACTTTTATTTTCTCTTAAGTCCATTTGTATCACTCACCTCTATTGTGTAAATACCTTTAGTTGTGTTTTGCTTGCTTTAAATTACCACTAAACCGTTGTGGTTAAACCCTGTGTCTACAGTGTCAGTCACCCTACGTCTACAGCGTAAAACCCACGTTACTGGAAAGGCGAAGGTAAAAGAAGGTGGGACTCTTAAGGAGGGAAGAGATCCTTAAGGAGTTGCTCAAGGGGTCCAGGTCATAAGGGGATCCCTGACAACATATGAATTAGCATATGTTCATTTTATGCAAATAGGTGTCCTCTCTGTCCTCTTTTGTGGGGATGCATGTCCTCTTCTTTGGTGATTCACAAGTGACCACTGTACTTGGGGAACTGGGGGCAGGGGAGCAGAAGGATGTCTCTGTTTGGTAAAAGGAAGCAAAGGCCTCTAGATTCTTGCAGGCAGACAGGAAAGGTGCGGGGTGGGGTGGGGGTTGTCATCTCCTTCTCTGGCTCGCAAGCCATTTGTCTGGCTGGACTTCCAGAGGCTTAAGAAAGTGTTTCTGAGAGCAGAGTTCGTCTGAGGTGTGTGTACATACTGTGTGTGTGTTCTTTTGGCAATCCCACTCCACTCCTGGCTTAATGCTACAGTAATATTTGTGAGAACAGACTTCCCTCTGGTGGCTGAAAAGAGACTGCTACTAAACCTTTACTAAAACCTTCGAAGAGGCATCCCCTCTTGTCTTCTGTGTGAAAGAGGTGGAGAAATTATCTTTGCTAAGATGGTGCCAGCTGCAACACATGCATGCATCATCCAAAAATGAAGGATGATTTCTTCCATTCCCCCTTCATGTTCAAATGTATGTCAATTTTCATCACTGTTTAAGCAATTAGTTGACTATGGCTGCAATCCTATGCAAACTTCCCCGGGAGTAATCCCCACTGAGCACAGCAGAACGTACATCTGAATATGCATAGGATACAGATACAGTTAGGGAGGATGCAAGTATTCGAATGCGATGCGTGGAATATGCATAGGATATGAAAGAGAATATGATATACATAGGATACATATACAGTATGTATAAAATATGTACAATATACAATATGTATAATATACACACATACAATATGCAATATACAATATGTACAATACATATGCAATATGCATAGGCTACAAATACAGTTAAGGATGTTGCAAGTATTCGAATGGGGTGTGTGGAAGCAGGATGGAATTGAGCGGGGAGAACAGGGTTCTGCGTAGGGAGGCCACTTATACATCACCCCAGAACAGAAAATGCAGCAACAAAAAGGACAAAAGAGAGCACACATTGGCATAACATTTGCACGTGCTAATTTCTATACAAATTGAGGAAGAATGACTATAAACAGAAACACAAGACAGCTCACCATGGTGGAGATGACCGTGACTAGGTGACCTGTATGATTGCGGTGGTGAGGAGGGTGCTCCCCCTATGCCTCTGCACCACCTGCCCGTGCTCTGCCATGGGCCCAAGGGAAATGCTTTGGGTCATGGTGAGGAAGAGGGGGAGATGGTGGAGGCAGTGGCTCTTTCATGGGGCCTGCGATTCTTTTTGCAAGGAGTCGAACTGAGTGCTGGCAAGTCTCAAGCTTTTGCAAATGCCCAAGTCAGTTTGTGGGTCGAACATCAGGATGTTCGTCCATCCTTACAGATGTTGAATCTAATTGGGAGACAGCTCTATAAAAATATTTTAACATTTCCATCTAAATGTCATTTTAGGATTTCTAATCTTTGGGAGAAAGGCCAAGAATCCACACATGACAAATACTGGAATAATTAACCAGCTAAGACTTTAGGCAACTGACTGTACTTGTCTGAGGGTCTGTCTCTCTGCCACCACAGAGAATGGTGTGTGCATGCTCATATGCTTGCACTGTGACTCCCAAAGGCAGATAATCTCACAGGGAAATGTGGCGCTTCTGTGGACTGGACAGCGCTATTTGGATTGTGTTTAGCGGCCTAGGCCTAAACTGCCCTGAGATAAAAACCAAAACTAGGGTGGCCATGTGTCCTGCTTTGCAGAGGGCAGTCTCTATTTGAAAGTGTCCTCTGTTTGAAAGGCTGCAGAGCTGGGCACAAAATTCATTTGGTTTGCATATTAATGTGTACTTACCTAATTTTTGCATTTGTGAACAAATGCACGAAGTGAAACTCAGTTGTCTTTCAAAATTCACACTTCTCTCAATTTTGCAATGGAGGTTTCCAATTAAAAATGCATACAAAAATGTGTGTATTAGTGAAAATAACATTCAAAATGCATCAAATTAGGAAAATTGATTGCAAAACAATGTGTCTATCGGGCAAAATCACATACAAAAATACATGTATTTAAAGAAATGCACACAAAAATGTGCATAAATGTTCATATGAATGTTGTTTTTTTAATCTCAAAGTTTGTGGGGAACTGAATTTAAGATTGGGAAAAAAATTGTCAACGTTTGGGACAAACCAAACTTAAGATAGGAAAAACGAGAAACTGAGAGAAACTGAACTTGACAGATTCATCAATCCTGACCTGGGTCCTCTTTTGTTCTCTTTTTTGGCAACGTGGAAGTAGATATCAAAATGCTTCTTCAGTCAGTTTGGCTCTCAATTCTGCAACATGTTTCTCAGACCCTTTCCTTTAGCCTTTCTATAGCAATGTGCCCTGCAAAGTTCTGAGTTCCAGCACTCCTTCCCATGCCTGTGAAGTGTAAAATAAAATACACAGGTCAGAGAAAAATGCACAAACCATCTTTGAAATAAGTAGCATCCTTTGCAAAATGTGCTTTGGGAGCAGTCCTGTGGATTATGCCCTCGCTGCTCACAAGCCTCCGAACTTGGAGGCTTCTGAGATTCCTATGACCTGCTGGGCTGAAGCTGGCAGGGCGGAAGGAACAGCAGAGGCAATCTTCACTTCCCCGTCTTCCATCTCTGGCAATTTTTGCTAGATGGGCTTTTCAGCCTGTTTAGCGAGGATTCTTTGGACAGAGGGAAGGAGGCCGGATGCAGTATATCTTGTATCCTGGCCTCTCCAGTCTCCTCCCCTCCCCACCCACTGGAACACCCACTTTCCTCCTCCTCTGAGGTCACTTTTCTGACCCCAGAGGGCAGCCAGAGTGGTTCTTTAGACGCCAGCTGTGAGAGGGCGAGGAGAGGAGCTGGACAGCCAACTCCCCCTTCTGAGGTCGGTGCACCGTCTTCAGCCTCGGAAGGGTTTTTCCAACCCACGCTATGGTCCCTGAGACGCTCTCCAGAGGAACATAGGATTGCTTTCTTAGTCCACATAATGTGTTCTAAAATTTGGTGTAATTTTTTTTTGTTAAAGTGATGCTCAAAAATAATAATATTCAATTCTATAGTGCCTGAGCAGAATCTTGAAAATCATAATGGACTGACTGGTCAAGGTACAAATGCAGGTGGCACTAATAGAACCCACAATGCAACCTTATGTCCACGGGTGTGGTGGTCAATTTTAAAGTGCAGGCACTCATCATGGCAGACCCCATAGCCACACCCCCATGGAGAGGCCAAAAATGCAGGCTGCTGTGTTGATCCATATCAACAAACCAATTCTAGCAATGTTCATATCCATCAGGAGCAGGTCTTTTATAAAGCCATGGGGTCATAATTGCCCACTGAAGGTCAGGCCACCCCAAAATATTTTGCATTGCAATACAGATAGCTCACAACAATATACAAGGGAGAGAGCCTTTTCAGTGATGGCCCCCGAATTATGAAATGATCCTCCCGACAAGGTCTGCCTGGCGCCAACATTGTTATCTTTTCAGTGCCAGGTTAAGACCTTTCTCTTCTCCCAGGCAATCGGTAGCATATGATAAATTTTAATCGATCCTGGAATGTCTTATGGTTATGGTTGTTTGCTTTTGAGATTGTTTGAAGTTGTTTTAGCTATATGTTTCTTTTGTGTATGTTCATGTGTTTTTTTATGCAAATGGTTCTTAATCTCTGTATATTGTATTTTTAATGTTTTTAATCTTTGTAAACCTCCCAGACAGTGCCAGCTATTGAGCGGTATAGAAATGTTAATAATAATAGTAATGTTGAGAAAATGCACACACGCGCACGCACCCCGCCGTGACTACCTGCTGTGAGGATTGCAGCTCAGAGGGAATAGGGAATTCTGGGGAGGGGGTGTCAGGAGTGTTTCTGAGCGCAGGGAGTGGGATAGTAGTTCAGATTCTGAAGAAGAACCACCAGACATGGGGGAGGTATTTTTCCCAGGCTAATCCAGACATGGCTAGGCAGGTTCCTTAGGTTTCAAAGGTCTAGCTGGAGGAGGAGGGTCCCTCTTCACCCCACCCCCTGTGAGAGATAGCGAACAGGGAGAGGCAGGGTTTGGGGAGTCTGAATTAATAGATGCCAGGCACAGAAGCACAGCAAAGAGGGAGAAGGCTGGGGTGGAACTTAGATGGTCTACCCAATTGGCCTTGCATGAACAGCTGCGCCTAGAAACCTCATGAGAGAGACAGAGACCTCCCCCATCCCCTTAAGGTAGGCTAGTGAGACCAACTTCCTTTCAAATGGCCGGCAACTTTCTTAGTTACCTTTTGAACCCCCTGGAGGCATTTCCTTGTAGGCTGAGAGTCTCTGAGAATTTGCATCTGCATGATCCTTTGAAGTGTGGATTAAAACCTGCAGACTGAAGCCTCTTGTCTGCGTTTGATTTGGCGTTTGAGATTCAGTGGGGGCAAAAAGAATCCTGACAGGGGGGTGGCAGATGATGTCAGCATCCCTGCTAATCAAAAAGTGCCAGTGCTGCATCCCTGAGAGCCCTGGCTCCCCTACTCCACTGGCCCCAGCCTCTCAGCGGCAGGGGCTACCCTGTACTGGCTCTGCAGGTTCTTGGAACTAACGTAGGGCTACAATGGAAGGGGCACAAAGCTTGGCATGAACATCTGCCAACAGGGAGGTGGACCCTACCAGGAATAAGTAAGTACACAGTGACCGCTTTCTAATTCACAGTTGCCACAACATGAAGAGCAAAATAAGTAATAAAAAAACCCTACCAGTTGTGGGGTTTTCTGTGTTTTTTACAAGGTAGTCGTTCCATGGACATGTCTATCAGAAAGCTTTTCCTCATTTGTCTAAATTCTGGGTTTTCCTTGACTTACAAAGTTATAGGGTAGCTTTAGGCCCTCAGCCAGAAGAAGAATGAGTCATCTGTAATAGAAGAACACATCTGATTTATACATTATCAGAGATATCCATTATGGCTTTGACCTTTCCTGCTGTCTTGTGAAGAACATTAGCATCAATAATGTGGCCCAAATACTCTGTAGGGCTGGAAATAGTCACATTTGTCCTTGCAAACTTTCCTTCTCTTAGTCCTTCAGTCTCTGTAAGGTTGTGCTGATAAACTTGACTTGTGATGTTCCTTTTCGATTGTGAGGGTGACATTTGAGTTTCATTTGGATATCATATAGCCAGTGATGTGGATGTTATTAAAACAACACTGTCAGTTCACCCAGCAGCGGCACAGAGACTTTTGGAACAAGGCTGATGTCAATATTATCTGATTTCATGTATGCATGTATGCATGTATGTACGCAAATAGGGCTATTAGTTATTCATTACTTTGATTGGTTGGATTTGTTTTTCATTGCTTTCTATTGGGATTAGAAACTGAAACATTCTGAAAATGCCTGGCCAGGTCACAGAAAAGTGTGTGTGTGTGGGGGGGGGGGGTGCAGTGAAATTGACGGATATAGAAAATGGATCTATAAAATGGGGACCTTTTGTCCATTATGTCCAATATGTCTGAAATGTAGCATGTCTGATGCCCTGGGTGATAGGAGAATGGCTGAAAAGTGCATGACATTTGGGTGGAAAATACCAAAGTTACAAGCAGAGCAAGAGCAGCTGAGTCTTGCACTGAAATCAGTTGGAAAATAGAAACGAATGGGAATCATGAACCAAATGGATAAGTTCCAAATTATTTATGAAAAACTATGAAAAGAAAAAAGAGTGAATAATGAAACTAATGAAATTTTAATAATGGAAACAAATGGAGAGTAACTAAATGAATATATATATTCTTGCACACCCCTATAATTTTGTTAGGCCCTGTTTGTTCTCTCTCTGCAGTGCCATGCAAGCTGCAACTGCTGAAACCTCTAAAGGCCCAGGAACTCTGCCTTCCTTTGCATCTCACAGGGCCAGCCCAAGAGATGTTGCTGCCTGGGGCAAAGAGATGATCCCCCTGCCCTCTGGCACATTTCATGTACAGAAGCCAACAGGATAGCATCCTCCACAGCACCTTAGGGCAGCAGAGTAGCTTAGGGGGTGCAGCCCACCCTGACACCATGTCCTGCCGCCCTCCCTGCCCTGCCCCAGCATCTACCATCTCAGGTACAGTAGCTGCCTCATTCTGCCTAATGGTAGAGCCAGCCCTGGTATCCCATTACATATCCCTCTCTTGTAGTGCTAGTGAATGAGGTCTACAGGCAAGGGAGAAAGAAAAGAAACCTGTATCTTGTTACCTGTGTGCAGAAGCTGTGTGAAGGCCTGGGAGCAGTGGGGGCTGGTGACTCCAGTCCTGGAAGGGCTATGTTTCCATTCTGGGTTTTAGTTATAACGAGCCAAAGCTCTAAAGGTGCTATGTTTCCATTCTGGGTTTTAGTTATAACGAGCCAAAGCTCTAAAGGTGCTATCCAAGCCACTGAACCCATTTTGCAGATAAGCTTCAGCACCTCGGATAGCACTTTTAGAGTTTTGGCTGGTGGAAACTAAAACCCAGAATGGACTCACAGCCCCTCTGGAACTGGAGTCACCGGCCACCACTGCCTGGGAGCTCTCAGAAAGGTGGTTTTCCTCCAAGGATTAAGGACTAGGGTTTTGGAGCTGGGGTGTTTGTGAGAGAATTGGGGGTGTTTGAGCATTGCACACCTGAGGTCCCCTCATTTCTCCCAAGGGACACTGGTGTATGAGCCACACCTCAGATTTCGCACTCACAAGCAGCTGGGGGTGGGGAACTGAGTGCAGGGAGGAGAAAGAGGAGGAATGGATACGCAGCTTTTCTCCATGCCATTCCTCTGCTCACACCTGAAGCCTCAAGGCTGCTTTGCATTAAAAAGCAACAGTAGGGAGAACGAATCATGACGCTGAGCATCGAATCATGACGCTGAGCATCGAATCAAGACGTTGAGCATCGAAACATGACGTTGAGCATCGAATCATGACGCTGAGCATCGAATCATGACGTTGAGCATCGAATCATGACGCTGAGCATCGAATCATGATGCTGAGCATCGAATCATGATGCTGAGCATCGAATCATGACGCTGAGCATCGAATCATGACGTTGAGCATCGCATGTCGCTTGAACCTAAGCTACCCAAAATACTGCTGGAAATGCAAGTCACTGGGGGAATATATTTAAAAGAAGGTGGGAACTGAATACATAAAATTTTAGAAACATTGAGCTGTAGGGTAGGAAGAGACCTCAAAGTTCATTCAGTTCAGACTCCTGCCATGGTAGGAAATTGCACTCAGATGGCCTCATTTGTCTCATACAGTCTTCTGTTTTAAGGTTCCTTCCGTGTTCTGCCAGGACTCACAGAATCAGAGAATAGTAGGGTCAGAAGGTGCCTGTAAGACCATCAAGTCCAACCCCCTGCTCAGTGCTGGAATCCAAGTCAAATGGATTTTAGGAGCCAAATCCAAGACTCCTAAAATGTCCATTTAAAGTCCAGGCTTCCAAGAGGATGCTGTGCATGTAGATGCGATCTGTGTGCAGGGCTGGGGTGTTGCTCATTTTGTGGGTGGTGCTGTCACAGCTTGGCCAGTCTCGTCTGGGCTGCTGGCTGCTTTTCTCATGGGCGGAGGGGCATCTGTGTGCTCTCGGGACTGGCTGGGATGAGGCCGGGGGAGGAATGGAAGAGAGGAGGAGAGAACCCCTAGGGATACATCTTTGAAGCTTCAACTTGCACAGTGCACAAGCAGCAGGATCTGACCTGCCGAATTAACATTAAGTGAGAGAGATACCATGCAAGGTCACCAGTTGTGGCCACCTGATTTCGTAGTGAGAACCCAGTAGAGGCTGGTCGCTCCGATGTCAGTGGGGCAACAAACCCGCTCCGACTTTCAGTTAGAACCAGTCAGAACTCTGTCTTTGCACCTTGGATAGCTCCTTTAGGGTTCGGACTGAAACTCAAGAGTGGGTTCACCACCCCACTGACATTGGAGCCCCCAGCCTCCACTGCGAGATTCCCCCTAATCTTTGCTGGGTGTCTGAGGGATGAGCCTCTGGTCAGTGGGGTGTTGGGGAAGGTCCTTCAGGAGGCCCCCCCCTTCCCCTTTCACTTTTTAACCGCAGGAGTTACGACTCAGTCTGCAACGCTACACTTTCAGCGCAAGCGACTAGTGCTGGCTTTTACTCTGGTTTTATTCTGCTATAAACCTAAGGCTTTTATATCACATTTTATTACGTTTTTGTATTTTGTGGGTTTCCTTGTTGTTTTGTGAACTGCCTGGAGAGCTTCAAGTATCGGGCAGTCTAGAAATGTCATATCTAAAGAAATCGTATGGATGTTGATGCAAAAGTCCTACCTACTGAGTTCAATGGCACTTCCTTTCAGGCAAACACCTATAAGGTTGCCAACTTATACACAGCAAGCCTTACTGCAGAGTGAAACACAATCAGGACTGGGGTGGGAAGGACAGAGGGCTTCACGGGGTGTGTGTGACAGCTGCAGCCAGGGTGACACCACCATAACCAAGGCAGAGATAAGTGTGCAGCTGTCAAGATTTTTTTGCCATCTTCCTCAGACCTCAATTCCTCTTGGGTTATAGTGTATATAGAGAGATCAGAACTGGCTTGCTACCTTCCGCAAGGGCTGTAGCACAGTGGCAGAGCACACGCTTTGCATGCAGGAGGCCACATGTTTGCTCCCCAGCATCTCCCCGGTAGGTCCAGAAAAGACCCCTATGTGAAACCTGGATAGCTGTTGGCTTGGTTCAGACAACACGATAACCAACACTCAGGGGCTGAGTATGGTCTGAGTGTGGGTTGTCGTTGAACCACACGTTGTCGTTGAAACATGGGTTATCATGTTGTCTGAACTCGGCCATGCTAGCAAATACATTGTGATGCTAAAAACAGGTTGCCTTATTTGTAGCTAGCTTGTTTTGCCACAACGCCTTATCCGAAACTCTTATTTGTTCCTCAGATTCAAAGCCTCTCCCTGCCATATGACATGCAGACTTCTTCTGTATCTTGACATTCTTTGAAACTCTCTGGCCAACGTTGCTGGTCTCGTTCACTTACAATGCCCCCACTTCATTAGTGACAGTTTCCATATGGTGTACACATTCATGAAGTTTCCCACCATATTTCACAAGAACATAAGGCAACGGAATCAAAGAATTCTGTAACAGATCAGACTTTTGATCCTTCTAGTCCTGTACCTGATGGTGTTTCAGAGGATGGAGCCATAAACCATGCAATAAACAGATGATGGATAAACTGGCTTTTGCTTTCCACATGGAGACCCAATTGCAAACACATGTGCGTGCACGCACACACAAATCAGACACGTCTTCTCTCTCCATCCCCTGTAGCCAGAAATTACCTTAAGCACTGGGAACTTCTCTCTCTCTCCCCGCCCCGCCTCATTCTTTCTATGTAAATTTTCAATCCCTTCTTGGAATGTGCCCATATTTTTGATTTAAGAAGCACTTCTGTGACACACTTCTCTCCATGGATTATGACAGCAGTTTAATTTACTGAAGGGTGTGATTGCATAGAACAGGGATGGGGAACCTGGGGCCCTGCAGATGTTGTTGGACTACAGCTCCCACCGTCACTGTCCATTGGCCATGCTGGCTGGGGCTGATGAGGTTTGTCAACAACTGGAGCGGCACTGTTTCCTCACCCCTGGCATAAAACAAGACATTTCCTCAGGCTACTAGGGCGGATAAAAGAGTTCAACACGGTTATAAAGAAAATGCAGGAAGGACAGGGAAAGGGAACGTGGCCATCTGGAGAACCCCAGAGGGCTGTATGGGGACCCCAGGAGGGCTGAATTTGGCTCGCGAGCCTGAGGTTCCCCACCCCTGATTTAGTGCCTCACTCAGTACTCATCCAGGATGTGCCTTCTTAAGAGCCTCACTCTCCCCTCTGAGATGCTACTATTTATTTATATATTTAACCCATTTATAATCCCACCCTTCAATGTAAAAACGTTCCAGGGCAGCTTACAGTATAAAGCTCGCTCACACACACACACACACACAGATAGAGAGACCGAGGGAGGGAGAGAAATACAATAATAATAAAATAAAAAGATATAACAGCAGCAATTAAAACCAATGAAGGCTTTCAGGAGCTTATAGCATTATTTTATAAAAGTGAGTGGGATGGGGGCATAATTCAAAATTATAAAATGAGTAGAAAGAATCTGCAAATAAATTTAAAGATGGTGAAACAACATGCTAAGGTCTACTGTTCCAAATTGAAGCTGTTTCCATGGTGATATCATGGATGATAGCATGGGAGAGTCTCTCTTTAGAAAGGTGAGGCAATCTGAGGAAACAGATAACAGGCTTCATTTAATTTTGGTGCCGCCATGACACCTAGTGGCCAAAGCCCCAAACAGTTGCTTAACTCGAGCAAAATCACATTTGCTCAACAATACTTATGTGTGTGGATTCCAGGAATAATCAGCCCTCTGGACTTGAAGATCCCCAGATGGTCTCAAATGTTATGTAGCCACAAACTCAGCCATTTGTTGTTGTTGTTCAGTCGTTCAGTCGTGTCCGACTCTTCGTGACCCCATGGACCATAGCACGCCAGGCCTTCCTGTCCTGCGCACTCTCCCGGAGTGTGCTCAGGTTCATATTAATTGCATCGGTGATGCTATCTAGCCATCTCATCCTCTGCCGTCCCCTTCTCCTTTTGCCTTCAGTCTTTCCCAGCATCAGGGTCTTTTCCAGAGAGTTTTCTCTTCGCATGCCTCCTGTTAATCTGGACTCTTTATATCACACAACAGTAAGCAAAGCTTGACAAGAAAGAGCAGTTCCAGCTCCAGGTTTTTGACAGCCCTTGGGCAAGACACCCTTAAAGGGTCACCTCTCTCAGTGAGTCTACCTTCTCATTGCCATTGTCACCACTCGCTATGCTTTTTGTCTGCTTTCCCATCATTGCTACCACTTGCTTGCTTGACTGGCAGAGAGCCAGTGAGCAAGTAGGCAGTGGCATCTCCTGCTCCCCTTCTCACCACCACCATTGTCTAGGCCAGAGCAAGAGGCAGGTGAACAAACAGCAGTGAAGAGGCGAGAGAGCAAGTCCTGGGGCTCTTGTCAGTGGGGCCCTGCTGGGGTGTGGGCCCTTGGCAGGTGCCTGACCATGGCCACCTTTGACGCCAACCCTGAATAAGAGGGACCACAGACTCAGTATCATAATGGTTTATGACCCAATGTAAAATGAATGCAAATTAATATAAAATGAAGGTAATTAATTCATACATAACAATGGAATACATTAAAAATAATAACTAAAGTTATTCAACAATTAAGGAAAAGGATCATTGACAAAGCAACCAATGCAGTATAAACTGAATTGTGTAAAGAAATGAATAGCAAAATAATTAATGCAAGCTTATAATATAGAATAGGAATAAAGCCAAATGTTATTTAATGTTATGTTGAAACCTCCTCCTAATATCCACCTGTCCGTCCATCTTACTAGAAAACTAAAGCTGCCTAAACTATTCTAAGTTTCTGGACCATTCATTTCTACCAGGTCTGTTGGCTCCAAAGGATTTTCCTCTTTCTTACATTCAGAGAAAAAGACAAAGACAGAAAGGAAAGACTTAGGGGTGGGAGTTTAGAAGAGGAGGAGGAGGAGGTGGAGGAGGAAGAGGAAGAGGAGGAAGAAGAAGAAGAAGAAGAAGAAGAAGAAGAAGAAGAAGAAGAAGAAGAAGAAGAAGAAGAAGAAGAAGAAATAACCTAGGAGACTTCAAGGTAGGTTTCTTAATAAGAAATAAAACCAGCTGTACTGGATCAGACCAAAGTTCACAGTGGCCAGCTACAGTATATGCCTGTGGGAAGCCCATGTGCAGGACATGAGAGCAATGGCCCCTCCCACACATGTTCCTCAACAACTAGTACTGAGAAGCATACTGCCTCTGGTCCTGGAGGAGATATGCAGCCATCAGAACTCGTAGTCTTTTCCCTAAGAATCTGTCTAATCCCCTTGTAAAGTCATCTAGGTTGGAGGCCATTGCCACATCATCTGGTAGCTAATTTCATAGTTTAACTTTATTTATTACATTTCTATACCCCGCAATAGCCAAAGCTCTCTGGGTAGTCCACAGCTGTTAAACCACAAAACATAGCAACATGACAAAACCTAATATATAACTATGAGAAGTACTACTTTGTCCTGAACCTCCCACCATTCAGCTTCATTGAATGACCCTGGGTTCTAGTATTATGCAAAGAGAAAAATGTATCCCTATTCGTTTCCTTCACACAGTGCATAATTGTATAGACCTCTATCATGTTCCCCATTACTCTCCTTTTTTAAAAACTAAAAAGCTCCCAACATTGTAAACTGTCTTCATCGCTCCAGCCCACGGATCATTTTGGTTGCTCATTTCTCCACATTCTCCAGCTGTAAAATATCCTTTTGAGATGCAACAACCAGAATTGTTACACAGTGCGGCAGTTCACACAACATGGTAGGCTCATCAAGGGTTATTTAACCCATGATGAGCCACAGCATGTGCTGCCACCATTTTGAATATGCAACCCCCAATCAGGGCAAACCCGGCCATCATGGGTTATTTGAGGGTAAAACAACCCTTGCACAACTCTGCTACTAATCGAGGCCATGTCATGCAAACCAGGTCACTATTCCAAGTGTGGCCACACCATAGACTTGTATAAAGGCATTATAATATTGGGCAGTTTTAATTTTGATCCCTTGCATGGAATTTGCCCTTTTTCACAGCTGCCACACACTGTCAACATTTTCATTGAGCTACCAACCACAAACCAAAGATCCCTTTCCCAACCAGTCACTATAAGCTCAGTCTCCAGTCACTGCATATCTCTGAACCTATGCCAACTTACAAACCGTGGTTTGCAAGGGGCTGCCAAACTATATCAGTTCACATCACTGTTTGACATCCATATTCACAAACCATTAAAAAAACACAGTTAGGACCATTGCTTTGCCTCAAGAGGTTGCTGCACCATGGAGATGGGAGTCAACGTATGATGCTGAGTGCTGGGAACATGGGAAACAAAAGCAGAGAAACAGCTCTAAACCATGTTATGTGACTGGAAGCTCCAACCATGGTCTGGGTTATTAACTACAACTAGCAAAACCATGGTTTGGCATGATGTTTGAATGTGGAAGTGCTTTTTGCACTGTGAAGAAAGAGTTTTGCAAATTCTCTTGATTTTGGGACATACTCATACTCAGAAGACAAAACTAATTTTAACCTGACAGATGCAGAATTTTCCATTTCACTGCTTCACGACAGGAAGTCTCTCCTTTTCAATTGTGTAGCACAGATGGATCTCTGGCATAAAGTACAGCTTTCTTTTTTATGAATTTGGTTGTGCGGCACTAATATCTGTTTCCAAGATGTTCCCTTAAATTACGTTAGCTTCTGCTTTGCACTTGTTTTACAGGGAGTTAAAAATAAAGCTCAGATTACAACTGATATAGTCTGCAAATCATCACTCACAAAAGCGAAGTCTCACAACGGACTGGGGGAGAAATAAAAATGTGGCATCAATATTTCATGATCTTTGACTTGCAGCCCATTCCTTCCCACTCTTATTTGTAATGGCTCCATTTATTTGAATGGGATTTACTTGCAAGCAACTGTGCAGCTTTATGGGTTGCAGCATTAAGAGCGGTATACTGAAAAAACCAGACATCCCATAATTTCCATCCTGTTGTCAGGAACCTTCTCCCTGACTTTGACTGCAGACCCTATTTGGGCCCATCACTGAGAATTCTAATCTGCTCCCAGTCAGTGAGCCACGCACTCCTGGGCCTGGCATGTCATGAAGAAGGCCACTGTCATAAATTATCCCTACATTATTTTTATTTCATCCCGTGGCTCATCACATCCCAGCAGAAGGATCATAAAATTTCTTATTTGATGAAGAAAATGAAAGCTTGAAGCTGCCTTAATGCTAACCATTGGTTGATGCAGACTAGAATGGTCTACCGTGACAGCACCTTTTTCCAGGGTCTCAGGCAGAGCCACCTGTGAATCTTTTACCTGGAAATACCAGGGATTAAACCTGGGACCTTCTGAATAGAAAGCATGTATTCTGTCACTGCATTGTGCTCTCCACCCTGCCCTGCTAAAGCACCCACTTCTCCCAGCAACCTCACAAAGGGAGCTTTGCTTATTAGAAGACATTCCCATTTCACAATGCCATAACCTGGAGGGGGGAACAATACACACCTGGACAGTAACAAGCTTAGTATCTTCTATGTGTGATCCATAGTGAAGCTTAGCTTTTCTAGATAGCTATTAAAGCAAGGAGCTTAATTCTTTTCCTGTAGGACCTTTTTTTTGTGCAGCATAGCTGGGCAACTTGTGGTCCTCCAGGTGTTTTGGCCTACAACTCCCATCTTCCCTCACCATTGGCTATGCTGGCTAGGACTGGTGGGAGTTGTAGGCCAAAACATCTGGAGGGCCACAAGTTTCCCAGCCCTGCTGTACATGTTGGCCCTGATCCAACTCTAGTCACAGGCAACTAGCCAAGTATACTACAAGGTGTGGCTCATCCCATGCCCTGCAAGAGATGCATCCAGCCTTTGAAAACCACGTCTATGCACGAGCGCAGCGCAAAAGCAGTGGGAACTACATTGTGGGGTGGGGTGGGGAATCAAGGCAAACAAATGTGCTGAATATCATTTGGAAGTTTCCTGCTCTGCTACAAATGGGACTACAATAATCCCCCATTCAGTTACCTGTTCTTCTTTGCAATTTTTAATCTGAGTCTTTGTTGAGTCGAGGCAATAGGATTATAATCTTGGATCAAATGGTAATGGGGCCCATGGGTAAAATCTCTGCTCCCCACATGCATGATCCTGAAGGATTTAGCCATGTCACTTCGTTGGATATTGGAGTCTGCTTCTAGTTCTGGGGCTGCCATGTTGTACTGAGAGCGAATTGGGGTTTCTGGACAACTCAGGTTGGGCTCCGAGTAGTACTTCATTTCTAGGTCAGAGGTTGGCATGCCCCTTGAGACAGAATGTAGTTCACTCTGGAAGAGTGGGTTGTTGGAGGGGGACATCTGTCCAACAGAATGTTGGCTACTGGTGGACACCCCTGCTGTAGCTGGGTAATACCATGAGCTCAGAGGGGTGGTTGAGAAATGGGTGGGAAGAGGACTTTCAGGCTCTGGCTGTGCCACTGATTTCTGGCTAGGAGATAGCACCATAGAGCTGCGTGGTGTAACCACTTCCACAGCACTCTTGAAAGTCTCCAGCACACGCTCATTCTTGTGCTTCTCCTTCTTCTGCCGTGATTCCTCCAGCCTCAGCTGACATCGCTGGTCACGCACCATCTGGTTCCGTGTATCCACCAGGCCTCTGTGAAGCAACAGAGAGTAAAGGCAGGAGAGGAATAAATAGGCAGGAGTGAGCTGAAAATCTGTATGGATCAAAATCATTTACCTTTTTCCACTGGAGCAAATGGCTTCCAAACAGTGAGTTGGAGCCTACAACTGAGTGGTGAGAGGCTGTCACAAGGGAGTTCCAAGGATGGTTTTGGCACATATTAGGGATAAAGGAAGATTGGATGCTTCCAGGTCAAAGAGAGTTTTCCACTGGTGCATCCTTTCAGTTAAATAAATAAATAAATAAATAAATAGACTTTGCCATAGGAAGCAGTGTGTAGTATTGCTTTTTCCTGCTGCATGGATCTTGTCTATTTCCTGGCTTCCATGAAGGTGCTTTGATTATCACTGTGTGTCAAATGCTTGTCTTCTGAGGCACCAAAATATTTCTATAAATATTATATAAGGATATTTTCACATGGCAGCAATTGGGCCCATCCCATAGATCAGGGCTGGGCAACACATGGATTGTAGGCAGCATGAAGGCACATGAGGCAGCCACCTTGCTGAAGGTCTGGGTCTGGTCAGTGCTTGGAGGGGGACCACCCGGGAACCTCATGTAGCCACCTCAAGTTCTATGATGAAAGTATAAATGTAATAAATAATAATTCAGCCCCTGCCACCACCACCAATTTTGGTCTCCATGCCACTGAATTTGGTTGGGGGTGGAATTGGTGGTTTTTAGAATTCTCAGACTAAATTTGACCCTTTAGCACTCAGCAGACACCATGGTGTGCTAAAAGTGTCATATTTCACTTGAGAACAAGCTAAATTTGACCCTTGTTAATGCAGTGCAGTTGTTTGCCACCAAAATTCAGTGGTAAACCACCATTTTTTCCCCTGTCACACTATGGACTGCAGCCCGTGCATGTGTGTGAGTCCAGGGGTCAAAAATGGCCCCCAGATTCCCCAAACTTGTCCTCCTTTGCTCTAGGTGGTTTTTGGCCATGGGTATTCAGCAACTGTGAAGGCCTCATTGGCATTTTCACACCAACCTGAAAAGCCATAGCCATGCCTGCTCCTCTCCATTGTGGACTGAAGCTCTTTTTCTTAATGAGAAACAGAGATGGAGGTTTAGCATCAGGAAAATGGTGCTGCCTCTGGAATCTGCTGCCTAGAGTTTGCTTCCTGTCGCTTCATGGTAATGTTGGCTATAATCAGTTAACACAAAGCAAAGCAACTGGAATATGACGATCAGGGACAAGGTGACAGGGTGGGTGGGGAATGAAGTGCAACCCAGAAAAATCTGGAATAATCTTTACTTTCTTCCAACAGTACCATGAGCTCATGTTGCCACATTTACTGAATAATTGTGACATGAAATCAGCTTTGAGATGACCCCACACTGGGCCAGTCATAACAACAGCATGAACTCCCCTTTGCAGCATGTTCAAACTATATGCTGCAATAGCTATACAGATGTTGCAAGCTGGGATTGCATCCCAGGTTGCTGTTCTCCTTTAAGAAGTGGTTAGAAGAATCATTTGTTTGAGTATGACCAAACTTCCCAGCACTCTGTCTGAGAGTAGCTTGCCAGGTGCCCAGATAAGTTTTCAAACAGGGTGTCTTGAGTAGATAATCCCTCTCTGTTTGTTGGTTATCTTATCTGATAATGCAAGCTATACTGTCACAGCATATGGGCACCCCCTTTCTAGTTTTCATGCTAAATTGCCCTAGATACACCTTTTCATCAATGGATTTAAAGCTTTTAAAGAAAAAACACACAGCCAGCCCCTTGATTGGATCGCCATCCTTGAACCCAGGGAAATCAAGAGCTGATTCAGATGTTTGAAATAAGCGCAAAGTACAGTCCTCCTGGGTTTGCTTTGTTCCCTGCAAGAAGCCAACATGCTAATGGAAAGGCAACCTCTTTGGTAACTATGGAAACTAATTATCTAGCCCTGACAAAGCATTTTCCACCGCTGCCTAAGTCAGAGTTTTAGCTAGGTCCTCATGCTATTTTGGTGTGCATTGTTTTATTTGCCTGAGTTTTATGTTCCATTTGTTTCCCCCCTGAATAAACACATTTTCCCATTATTTAAGACTTTTCTTTTGCCTATGTTACTCAAAGGGCCTATTCACATGCACACGGGGGTTAGCGTAACTACTGAGGGGGGTAGCCAAACAACAACACATGGGCCCATCACATGACCAGGAACCATGCGGCACCGTATAGTTCCACTACCCCCTCCATAGTTACTTGGCGATCTTACCAGAGTGGTTGGTACGCATCCCGATGTCATCCATGGTGCAAATGGTGGCCATTTCAGTGTCCCAAATAGCTGTGCGACCATAGAGAAAGTCTGTGGTGGCTAGAGCATCACTAGCAGTGGTGGACGCTTAAGCTGGTGGACTTAATGGTCGTTAAGTCCATTCTATAGTTGTTGCCTGGAAGTCCTCTGGAGCCCATTTAAGCCACCGGGCAGCCCGCCAGATGACATAGTAAGTCACCCCAGGGCCCCTTATCCCTTTTGCTGGGGATGGTTAGCCGGGGTGGCTTACTAACCCTGAGGAATGTGGTTTTCTTCCCGCACACGACACGCTAAGCCACCCTGGTTAGCAGGAATTCCCTAACCACCATGGCTTAGCATGACATCTGAACAAGATCAAAGAGTCATGATTTTCAGTGTACCCTCTTGATACTTACCAATACATTTCACCATATTGGGGAAAACTGTGACCAGGTACCTTGCGTGCCCGCTCAGTCTGCTGTCCAGGTACTAACTGTTGGTGGGCAGCTTCAAGGCTCCTCTTCTCCTTTTTATGGTTTAAACTGGACTTGGACTGGACAACCATTCAGAGAGAGACCTGTCCTTTCAGAGCATGTCAAATAAAGGACTGTCCTGTGTAAAGTAGGACACATGGCCACCCTAAGAATTGGCAGGATAGATTTCATATCTGTTTCAGGCCCTCCTTCTGGATTGACTGTCACCATGAATCATGGTCATTCTCTCTTGAGAATTAAATGTCACTGCAAGGCTGGATCTGTGTAAGAAGCATGTTGGGCCTGGATCCAATCTGCACGTGAGTGGAGGTCTGCTCGTGCAATGGGGCTTCCGCTCACGTAACAGAACTTCCCTGTCTTCTCCTCCCCTCTGCACATGCCCCAAATCTGTTCCGGAGGATCCCCCAATCCTCTGGAATAGATTTGAGGGGCGCAGGGGAAACTTGGAAATCTGTTCGTCCAGTGGTTCGAGTTGCTGGCAGAATGACACCATTGGATAAAACCCTTGGTCTCCACTAGAACAGCCTCAGATGAACCGAGTTTGCTCATCATCAGAGAGCGTTGGCTATTGGGCAGTATAGAAATATAATAAATAAACAAACAAACAAACAAACAAAATCTTTAAACTTCTGACTAATGCTAATGATCCATTACAAGAGACATTCTCTGTCTCTTACTGACAACCCAGCATAGCTTCCCTGGAAATGAATGACCCTGCATTTTGCAACACAGCTAATCACCTTTTCAAGCTAGTTAGCCAATTGTAGCACCAAAGCAAGACAAGAACCTGAGCCCCTCATGAGATCTCAGCTACTTGGTGAAACCTTTCACAATCCTGCAGGCATACCTGCAGGAGAGGCCCATCGCGAAGCATGCTGATTAGAGCAATGTGATGGCGAAGCATGCTGATTAGAGCAATGTGATGCAAAAGAGAGCAGTCTCTAATCTTTCATCGGTGTGCCGAAGAGGCCATTTAGCCAGCTGAAGCTCAGTAGGTAGCTGCTAAAATCCACTCTTCTCAAGGTACAGGAGCTCAGTGCACTCTTTTGCCTGCCATTGCCTTGGTCAAGTGCAAGCATGGCAGACCAATAAAAACTTTCAAAGAGCAATCCTGCGGTCCCTGGGCAAGTGTCCCAGGGACCATAGGATGGCTTGGAAAAGCTCTTCCAAGGTCAGACAGTGCTCTAACCTTGGAAGGGGGAGCCAGAGATCTGCCCCTCGCCCCTGCCACCTCGCAGCCAGTGTGGAGAGAACTGTGCCAGCTGTCCCTCCGAGGTTGGAAAATTGACCTTGGAGAGGGGGAAAAGGGGGCGTTCTGGTGGGTGGGGAGGGGAGGAGACCAGAGAGACCAAGGTATGATTTATCCTGAGCCTCCTCCAGCCTCCTTCCCTCCCGCTCCGAAGGACCCTTGCTCGGTGGGCTAAAAAGCTTGTCTGGTGAAAATATAGGAGACTGGAGGGCGGGGAGGCAAAGGTTTCCTCCACTGCTTCCCCCATCCTGCTGGCTGCAGCCTGCAGGCAGAGCATAGGAATCTCAGAAGCCGTCAAGTTCAGGGGCTTCCAAGCAGCAAGGTGAGGTCCATAGGACTGCGCCCTAAAGCTCACTCTTCAGCTGTAAAATATGGCAACACAAAGCACCTTAGCGCGCAATCCTATGCATGTTTAGACAGAAAAAGACCTACAACTCCCAGCATGCACCAGCCAGAAAAAAGTCGTACAACTCCCAGCATGCCCCAGTCAGCCATGCTGGCTGGCGCATGCTGCACGTTGTAGGTCTTTTTTCTGTCTAATGAATGCAAATATTTAGGAACTCAGGTACACTGAAAGTTGCCTTCTCACCAGGTCAGACTATTTTTCTATCTAGCCCAGTACTGTCTCCTCTGAGTGGTAGCAGCTCTCCAGGGTCTCTGACAGAGGCCTCCCCCATCACCTGGAGATGCCAAAGATTGAACGTGGGACCATCTGCATGCAAAGCATGCGCTCTGTTGCCAAGTCATGCTCCCGCCCTTAACATCTATTACCATTTAGGTTCCTGCCCTGGGTCTTTGGGCTTTACTTTCATCCTAGCTTAAGGAGTGGGGGTCAGAAGGTGGGAGGGGGGCCTCTGGGCCCCTCTGCATCATCAGTCAAAACAAGCAGTACCTTTATTATATCATATGTGCAAAATTCCCTCAAGTCCTTCTTAAATGATAGCACCATATCCTGCCTTCATGAACACATTAGGAGTGTTTTGCTATTATGTGTATGTGCGCGGATTTTGTGGGTATAAGGGGGAGAGGGAGGGAAGAATATGTATGCCGCTGCTTATTCTGTTTAATGCCATAACGTTTGCTCTCAGTCCAGGAGAGGGGCAAGAACACCATCTCCCCCCAAATTGTACAAAGATAAACACTGAAAAGGCATAAAAGGTCAGGGCATTGGGTTGGAAACAGCTTGGCTAGTGCCTCCTTTTCCTTGTAAGGGTGCATGCCTATGCATACTGTTTGGGATTAAGTCCCACAGGACTCAGTGGGTCTTACTTCTGTCTAAATATGTATAGGTTCACACCATAAATATGGGTCAGTGCTTCCATACTGGAGTTGTATAGCAGGAAAGCGCAATGCTACTGAAGGGTTTACAAATAAAGAAACTACCACTCAGTGCAGCCATGGGATGGGGGTGGGGGAGAGAACTGTGTCAGTCATCACTCGCAGGACTGATTTTAGAAAGAGCCTCCCTCAGGACAGCAAAATGTTCATCAGTTCAGAGAGCACTGAATCTGCTTCTGCCACCCTCACAGCAGTACGACTGTCTTCACCCATAAATATTAGATGCTGACAATGAACAAAAACTAAAGGGAGTTTACAAAGTGGCAGGAGTACAAGTGGAAGGGTTTTGTAGTTTGTCACTAGTAACATCAAGGGAATATTTAACAGGTACCCATGACACATGCATTGCACCTGGCAATGAAAGAACAATAATAATGAATGCACTACCTGGAGGAAGTATTGCATTTTCCCTAGGGGTGTTGGAGAACTCCGCAACAGAATCAAATGAGTTCAGATTTCTATGACTCTGAACTGTGGGTTCTGCAGTGGACCAGCTTTTCCTGAGTCGCATGGATTTTGTGGACTCATGGATTTTTTTTAAACAAACAAACAAACAAACAAACTTTCTTGAATTGTACACAAATTTAGTCATAGAAAAATAGGTAAAATACAAAAACACCAGTTGAAAATGTGCATTTCCCCCATAGGGTGCAGCATGAAAATGCACATCTTGGGGGAATTTGCGTATTTTGTGGAGATTTGCACATCTGTGCAGATTTGGGAAATTGGGAAAAATCCAATTCCATCAATGAGTGGATGACAGAATGAAAGGCACTGGTCAATATGCAAAATGCAGACGGAATGGATTTTACAAAATCCATACATCCCTAACTTTCCCTAGCTACATTTTGGACCCTACATCTCGCTCTTTTGGATGTACGGAAATCAGCTGGTATTGCAGTATATTTTATTGTCAAGACCTTTGATTATCCAAATGTTTCTTCTCCTCCAGTCCTTCTCCCCCCGGCCCCCAGCGCATGTTTCTGAGCTTCCTGCCAGCACTCAGTCCTTCCACCTTCCACCAGCTGACCTGACTTCTGGACCCGTTAGGCATCTTCCTCTTCCGCCTTCTCCTCCTTAGGCTTTTGTACTGGCTCCTCAACTTTAAAACGACTAATTTGAAAAGTGAAGGAAAGTCAGTGAGGATTAAAAAGAAAAAGAAAAACTTGATCTGAATGTCTCTCCCTTTTGCCAAAAGTGACCTTGCCTTCAGCCACCGAACAGGACTGAAGACTGGGTGCATTGACTGCCATAGGAGAAAGAACGTGGAAGGCCTGCAGATGCTGCCTCTGTAACCCACTGTCAGGTGCACCCATTGCTAACTCAGTGCAATGTGCCAACAGCTGGATCCTACATGGGCAATGGAGAACTGGAAAAGCTCCACTGTAGTTGCACGTTGCTGGCCGCCAGTTAAGAGCAGCCTGAACAACTGAGACCACTGGGTCTCACCCTCATATGGCAATAGCTATGATGGCACTTATGATTGCCTTGGAAATGAGAGAGCTTCGGCTATTGGGCGGTATAGAAATGAAATAAATAAATAAATAAATAAATAATCTGGCCTATCTCTATTCAGGCCCTTAGAAAGAGCTGAAGCTGAAGGGCATGTCATGTGGAAAGGAAACAGAATTACAGAAGGAGAGGGGAAGGTATAAGCATACAAGGATGCCCCCTGCCTAGGCAATTCTCTCCACCTACAGAATCACCAGAGTCCAAGCCTGCAGCCTGGGCGGCCTTTTTGGGGCTAGGGCAAAGATGCCACATAGCACTTGTAGTGGCACTGCAGCAGTTTATTGTTATGAAACATTTATGACAGGGATGACGAATGCCTGGCCCTCCAGATGTTGTTGGATTGCAGCTCCCATCATCCCTCACTTTGGCTATGCTGGCTAGGGTTGATGGGAGTTGCAGTCTAAGAAGATCTGAAGGGCCACACATTGCCCACCCCTAATTTATTTTTATTTATTATTACATTTATATCCTGCCCTTTTTCCTCTTGCAAGGAACCCAAGGCAGCTTACACAGTCGTCCTCTTCCTCTCCATTTTATCCTCACAACAACCCTGTGAGGTAGGTTAGGCTGAGAGTCACTGGCTGGCCCAAAGTCACCCAGTGAGCTTCATGGCTGAGTGGGGACTAGAACCCGGATCTCCTGAGTCCCAGTCCACTCTAACCACTACACCACATTGGTTCTCAAACTATGACTTTCTTACCTATTCTGAGACTCTGGGATGGGGTGGGCTATACATCTAAATTAACCGATTAAATCGATTCAGCAATTAATCGAGAAGAGGTATGCTATATACCTTAAATCTCATCATAGTATGAAGATATGAAATAAAATGGTACCTACAACTTCTGGAACTGTATAACACACAAAGATATATGCAGCTATACGAAAAAAATGAAGCAGTTCGTTTCAGAATAGGTTTAAAAATGTGACCAATTTTGGAGGCTGAGCAATAGGAACATGCAAACCTCTAGCCTGAGTTAAGAAGTCTATTAAATCTTGCCAATGTCACCTCCTGGTTATTTAAAACAGGAAATCAAGAAAGCAGAGAACTGATTACCCTAACCCAATTGCCACCACAGGGCTCCCTAAGGGCAAGAGAGAGGGTCTTCTCAGTGGTGGCACCCTGTTTATGGAATGCCCTCCCCAAGGAGGCTCACCTGGGGCCTACATTGTTATCCAGGCATTTAGGGCACAATGCTATGCATGTTTGGACAGAAATGCTGGGAGTTGTACAACTTTTTTCTGTCTAAACATGCATAGAATTGCACCTTTAGAGTTTTTAGATTGCATCATTGTTTTAAATATGAAATATTAATTCCTGTGCAGGTTGTTGCTTTGTATTGTCTTTTATTCTTTGAGCTTTTTGTAATCTGCCCAGATAATGTCTCTAATTGGGCAGAACAAAAATATAATATAATACAATACAATAAAATAAGGACCATCCTGCCTGGGGGGTGGGGAGGGAGAGAGGAAGCGAGTGAGAGAGAACACTGCCTAGTGTGCTGCTCACCATCCAGCCCCCAGCTGAGGAGGCCTCCCCCACCCACTCCCCAAACTGCCAGCAAAGGACTACTCAACAACCATCATATGCTGAGGGGAGAAGAAATTTTAACTTTCCAAAAGTTGCTGTTCTTTTTTCTTGTAGCTGGTCTTTATTACATAATTTTTATTGCTGCTTACTGTTTTACTATTTTTTATATAAACCACTTTGTAAGATTCCCCTGAAACTCACTATATAGAAAACTTAAATAAATAAATAAGCAAGCAGGCAAAACCTGCTTAATATAATGCTGACTATAAAGCAGGGGTGTTGATCCTGAGGCCCGTGGGCCAAATCTGCCCCCGCTGGGGCTCCCCAGATTGCCACACCCCTCCCTCTGCTCCCACCCCCTTTCCCACAGCCATTGAACATTTGGTGAGTTCCTGCCTGTTGGGCAGTTTTCTCCTATTCTAAAAGGTTGAAATGCCTCTCCCAGGGCTTAGGTACTGGGGGTAAGAGCTTTGAGCTAAAACATGTTGGTAATGGGGGCATTTTAGGCCCCACCCACACTGGAATGCGGCCCCCGAGAGATGCTCCGAAATTGCAACCAGCCCTCAGGCTGAAAGAGGTTCAAAACCTGTGCTGCAAAGCTATAGAATACTCACCTGTAGTCCACGTACCCCGTCCTGTTCTGGTCCAGCTTGTGTACCAGCTCTGCAACCTGTAACCGTTCCAGGGGAATCTTTGTTTGCTTGGGATACAACAAGAACAACATTACTGTATGCTGAGTTGGGTCTTGGTGATTACAGATTTCCTTCTGTGTTGGGACGTTGTAAGGTAAGGATGCTTGCCTGACTCTCTCCTCTGTCTTTTCTGCTATCTGAGAAAGACACCATGTGACAGAGGAAGCCAGTGGGGCCCTCAAGGCAGGACTTTGGGGCAGGGGTTCAGGGACCCACTCAGCAGAATGGAGGACTCCCAGATGCAGTGGGGCTGGGTGACCACATTTTGTAGTAATACACATGACCATCTACAGCGCCGTTACGCCATTAAGGGTGCAATCCTTTGCATGTTTAGGCAGAAAAAAGTCCTACAACTCCCAGCATCCCCCAGCCAGCATGTCCGGCTGGGGGATGCTGGGAGTTGTAGGACTGTTTTCTGCCTGAACATGCATAGGATGCACCCTGGGTCTAGAGTCTAAAATGACCTAACTGCACCGCTGGAGGAGCCAGGCAGAGTCAACTCCTCTTCTCTTAATATGGCTTGTCCATAATGAAATGCCCCCAATGTGCCTGAACCACACGGTAGAAAGCTCACCTTGATTGACGCTTTCTGCTCCCTATATTTTCCTATCAATATCTAGGGATGTACAGACTTGGTTAAATCTGTTCCGTCTGTGTTTTGCAGATTGTCTGGCATCTTTCGTTTCATCACTGCTCATCGGTGGACTTGGACTTTTCTCATTTTTCCAAATTTTGCATTGGGAAGTGTGCACTTGTGCAAATGCGCAGGTCTGAAAATTCATATTTGTGCTAATGCGCAAATCCTCCCCAAAATCTTCATTTTTACGCATTAGCCTATGTGGGGACATGCACATTTTCAGTCAGTGTTTTGTTTTGTTTTTAAAAAAACACAGTCTGCAAGTCCGTGAAATCCGTGTGACTCAGAAAAAGCCAGTCTGCTACAGAATCCATGGGCTGGATTCATAGGAATCCAAAATCATTGGAATCCATTGCAGATTTCTCTGACTTCCCTATCAATTTCTATGCTCTGTTCTGAATTTTAGTTTTAGCAGCTAGCCCTATCATTGCCAATCTCAATCCATTGCCAATCTCAATTCCCTATCAATCCATAGGACTTAAGGTAGTTTCTGTCCATAAAAATGAAAGTCCGTAGTCATAAAGTACAATGTGAAGACACTTGGTGCAGCTTAAGATGTACCAATGAATGTGAGAAATTTACCTTTACTTTAGCAGAAATTGGGTTTTATCCAATGTCAATCCTACTTAGAGTAGACCCATTGAAATGAATGGGACTTAAGTTAGACTAACATTGAATACAACCCATCATCTGTTACTAGTAAATCATGAAGATGAAAATGACATCTGGGGCACAATCCTATGCAAAGTACTACAACTCCCAGCATGCCCCAGCCAGTCTAAACATGCATAGGATTGCACTCTTGGTCATTTATTGAAAGTATCTGCTTGGCCTTGAGATTTACTGGTAAATATCAACATTCACTGTGTTTCAGACGTTGACCATAACACAACACTCCTTTGCAATACTGTTCGGTCAACAGCAGCTTCCTTTAATGCATTGCTCTGAGAATCCTGGAGGCCACATCTGCACGTCTACACTATAAATGTGTCTACGCTATAAATTTCAGTCGGTTTCATGCCTGCTTAACTGTCATAGTTTCCAAACATGGAAAACTTGGGAACGTATAGCTCTGGGAAGGGGCTGGAAGCCTTTAATCTCAGTTTCTCAGCCCCCTCGTGATTGTAGAATTCCTAGAGTTCTTTGGAGGAAACCACGACAGTGTAGCCATTCGAATGGCTTTAAGGTTTGAGACATACCAGCATCATGGCTCTCCGAAACTCTGCCACAGGAATTTTCATGTTGCCGTATTTATCCATATTCCTAAAGAAATCCCAGAGTCTCAGCTTCTTCTCATCCAGGTAGTTCTAGGGATAAAAAAGAGAAAAGAAAAGAATTGCAAATGAGACCACAACTTCAGTGACTCTGGGCTCCACACCACTATCCTCTGTCTTTACCTGTCTTTGTGGATACTCAGGTTACATGATCTACAACTACATCTACACCATACAATACTCTCTGATGCTCAAATCCAATATGGGCCCTCTAAGGGCTAAATAACATGCTGTGTTAAATACGTAATGTACAGCTGATCCTCATCATTTTATTTACCTTAGTATAAGTGTGTGGGCCCCTGAAACCTTCCCACCCAACCACTTTCTGCTGCCCCAGATTCCATCACCACCACCCCTGCAGGAACTAAAAAGAAGAAGAGCTTTTCTACACAAGGCTGTTAATTGCTGTATCTACTTTTGGTTTCTTTCTTTTTTCTCTCTCTTTTTCGCTTCTCTTTTTTCAGAGCAGTTTCCTGGATTTTTTTTTTAGAATGGGGAAAATTGGGCATTATTTCTGAATGGGCTGTTTCTACTGGTATATTTATACTATTCTGCTATAACACAACTCTACCTTGAGGTTATGTAGCAGAAAAGTAGGAAAGGAAAAGCTCTTTGTGTAGAGCTCGGATCTCTTTTCTGCAATGAAACTAAAAGTAGATACAGCGATTAAGGGCATTTCTACAGGAGGGTTTTATCCTGCACCTTTACTGAGGCTTCTGCTTCCAAATTCTTTGTGGGATTAAGCTCAGCTCCTTTACATGTGCTTTTTTCCAGAGTTTTCTTTCTCTACCTTTATATATGTTTTATTATACATCCACTAGATGGCACTGTGCTATAGCAGAACTGAACAATTTTACAAGACTCTCATTCTGCCATTTCTAAGTAATACCACACTTTCCTTGTTAGGAGAAAAAAAACCCAATAATGGTTGCAAAGCAGGGGAGAGGCCATGGAGGATGATGATGTCGTGTAAAGGGCCCACAAACTACCATGAGTGAGCAATCATGAACACACAATAAAAGCCTTGTGCAGAAAGCTCTTAAAGTCATATATGCATTGTTTTGCTCACAGAAATCTAGTCAAATTTTAGGCTGTTTATATTTCAAATTCAGGCTGGGATGGTGGCCACCCCGCTCCTCAGATCATTAGGTAGCAGAGCTGTGACATTCCAGCTGAGTCAAAGAAGGAAGCATCAGCGTAGAAGTGTGAAAATAATGTATTGTGTGGGCCACAGCTTTGTCCTTGTGCTGCTGAGGTGTAGGTGTCTTTACGGTGGATCCTATGTGAGCTGCTGCCTTGGCACAGAAGGTCATGAGCTCAAGCTGCAGGGCATGTGGTTGTATCAGTCACCTGCTCAGTAATCCTATTATCCAACTCAATGGCGCCATCTGGTGAAGGACTGCGTGCTTTTGAAAACAGGGATGTTAGAAGCTGCCATATAACACAGACCATTGCTCCATCTACTTCTGTATTGTCTACACCAAGCTTCTCCAATCTGGTGGTCTCCAGACTGGTCAGTGCGGCACTGGCTGCAAATTATGGGACTTGTGGTCCAACACATCTGGAGGCCACCAGGTTGGAGAAGCCTGATCTACGCTGACTGGTGGTGAGTCTCCAGGGTTTCAGACAGGGGTCTTTTCCCAGCCCTACCAGGAGATGCCAGGGCTTGAATCTGGGACAGTTTGCATGCAAAGCACCTCTTTCTTGGAAACTTGTGCCACAATGCTCAGCTGTGTTTTTTTTAATGTGAACATTTTAAAATAACAGCAGACCTGCCTTTTAGCTTAGAAAAATGGTGTGTAAGGGGGAGACATGAAGTCTGATTGGTGGGGCGGGGGGGATCGGCAGTAATGGGCTGAAGGCGCATTGGGGCCGGATGCCAGCCCTGCGTTAGCATGAGTGGCTGAATATCTGAGTCCACAAAGTGAAGGCTTGACACAAGCAAACTTCACTTGGTTGCAAAAAGCACAAACACTGAAAACCTAGAACTGAACCCTTTTCTGTACAAGAAGCCTTGGTTAGAGTAGCAAAAAACTTACTTGGCTCCACTGTGCTGCTAGGCATTTAGGGTAGTTGATTAGCTCTGCACCCTGGGTGACTCCTGCTATTTTATCTTTATCACTTTAACAGAGCAATCCTGTGGTCCCAGGGAGAGTATCCCAGGGACCATAGGATGGCTCATAAGCCCCCTCCGAGGTGGGAGACTGCGCTCTGACCTCGGAAGGGGAAGTCAGAGATATGAACCCAGACCCCTCCCCCTTCCACAGAAAGAACCACGCTGGCTGCTTCTCTGAGGTTGGAAAAGCGACCCCAGAGCCTCAGGAAAGGGGGCGTTCCAGTGGGTGGGGCAGGGAGGAGACCAGACAGGCCAGGATACGAGTTATCCTGAGCCTCCTCCCCTCTCCCTCTGACACACCCTCACTAGATGGGCTGAAAACCCCATCTAGCAAAAAATAGAGATCAGAGGACAGGGAGGCAAAGATCGCCACTGCGGTTCCTTCCACCCTGGTGGCTTCCGCCCGGCAGGGCATAGGAAACTCAGAATCCTCCAAATGCGGGGGCTTCTGAGTGGCGAGGGTGCCATCAATGGGATTGCGCCCTGAGAACAAAGGAATCCTTTAGTGAAACATTCTCTTGGTGTGATTTCCTGTCGTCGCCATTCCGGCGCCCTGGTGGCAATCCACTCCTGCTGCCTGGAGGACCCTCCTGTTCATTCTGTCGAGTGGAGGCCTGGACATCCGCCCCCAGTTCCTGCCCTGAGTGAGCCCACGGACCATTGCATGACCAAAATGCATTAAGTGCAAGGAGAGGAACCTCACCTGAATCAGCTTCATGGCATCTGGAAGCTGTTCTGGCTTCTTGGCAATGTAGCCTCCAACCCCTCCATAGATGACATCAAGCTCAGGCCGTATCTCACAGACAATATCCAGCAGCTTGATGAAGCCTTCATTCACCAGCACATTCTAAGCAGAGCAGGGAGCAGAGTGGGCTTAGTGCAGAAAGAATGGATCCCATTCCCACACACAGAGGCTTAGTTACACAATCTTTGACTGCGGAATAACACCCGAGCTCATTTCTTTCAGCCTCTCTGAATGGTTTACCTGTCTGAGGACTGGGCTGTGCAGACCTCATGCAATCAATCAATCTATCAATCCAAATTCTGGGCCCAGGCAATCCAAACTCTGCACCTAGAAAAGCTGGATTCTGCAACTTGCATAAATGCTCTCATTTCGCACAAATGATTTGCCCCCCCCCTTTCCCCCTTTTAACTACTTTGCATAACATATTCTGGGTTTGCTAGTCATGGGGAGCTTTGCAGTTCCATCCTCAACTAGTGGGATTCCTGTTCAGCCACCTCTCTGGCTTCTGGGTATTCAGCAGGTATTGCCCACACACTTTCAAGTGTATTTTTGCAACCTGAAGGACTAGAAACTTGGATTTTTTTAATCTAAAAAACTGAATATTCTTTGGAAACTGAATTCTGCACACGGTAACATGCTCCGTGCTTCCCTCCCCCCCCCGCACTTCTGTGGAATTGCAGCACACAGCCCTGTCTAAGAAGTGACTCAGTAACTGGAGTGAGTTCAAGAAAGAGTCAAGAATCCTTGGTAAAAAGGAACACTTGATGACTTGTTCCTCTTTCAGCTATCCTAGAAACAAGGGCAGAATTGTTACTTTTGGTAAGTGGAGTTCATGGGATGGTAAGTGGAGTTCATGGAGACCTGGCACCCATGAAGTCAGTAATATGTATGAGGAGGTTCCGAAACACCCAGCCGTTATTTGTCAGTGTGATTGATTGATTTGATTTGTACCCTGCCAAAAAATGGCACATGAGGCAGCTTACAGTATTAAAATTGATTAAAACAATATAAACAATAAATTAAAATGCAATAAAACATTACAATTACAGGGGGAAACATTAAGAATTAAAAACAACACCTAGCCCAACAGATCCACCTACAGGCCAAAGGCTTTCTTGAACAAAGTGGTCTTTGCCTGCTGGCAGAAAGACAGCAGAGAGGAAGGGAGTTCCATAGTCTGGGAGCGGCTACTAATACAACTCTAAATCTTGATTGTTTCAAAGATCCTTCAGTGAAGGGATAGGCAACCTGGTGCCTCCCAGAAGTTTTGGACTACAACTCCCATTATCACTGACCATTGTTCATACTGGCTGGGGCTGATGGGAGTTGTAGCCCAAAACATTTGGAGGGTGTCAGTTTGCATGCCCCTCTACATGTATCTCATGTACAGCATAATCCTGTGTGTGTTTACTCAGAATTAAGTCTCACTAAATCCAAGGTGACTTTGGCTGCAATCCTATGCACACTTACTTACGAGGAAATCCCATTGCACAAAGTGGCACATCTAGGGATGGACGAAAGCAGCTTGCTTCGCGGTGGGGGAGAGGTGGTCCGTCCCTCCCCCTGAAATTCTGGGCGGGGGGGAGGCGCCCCGTCCCTCTGGCCGAAATTCTGGCCGGAGGGGAGGCGCCCCGTCCCTCCGGCCGCGAATCCTCCTGGCCAGCCGGGACGCAAATGGCGGCGGCCGTAGCCACCGCCGTTTGTGTCCCTGCAGTCAGCCGTGATAGGCTACGTAAATGTTTACGTAGTCTATCACGGCTGATTTTGGGGAGGGGGGAAGTGCGTATGCAAATGGCGGCGCCCATGGGCGCCGCCATTTGCGTTCCTTATTTGGGCACATGTAGTCTACGTAGACATTTACGTAGACTACGGTGAAAATAAATTTATTTTCGCCGTAGTCTACGTAAATGTCTACGTAGACTACACGTGCCCAAATAAGGAACGCAAATGGCAGCGCCCATGGGCGCCGCCATTTGCGTATATGCTTTTCTTCCCCCCCCCCAAAGTCAGCCGTGATAGGCTACGTAAGCATTTACGTAGCCTATCACGGTGTTTTTTGAAAATCTAGCCGTGATAGGCTACGTAAATCTTTACGTAGCCTATCACGTTTGTTGTTGTTGTTGTTGTTTTACTTGGAAATGGCGGTGGCGGCTGCCGGTCGGAAGACCGGCCGCCGCAGCCGCAGCAGCCGCCCCACCGCCGCCCCGCTGCTGGGAGCTGCCGCCGCCAGGGACATTCGCGCAAGGTAAGTCCCATCCCGGGGGGGTGGCGGACCGTTTCTCCACCAATTTCGGGAGGCCGAATGCGTTGGCATTCGGCCTCCTGGAGATTCGTGGAGAAATTCTCCAACATCCCTAGGCACATCCAAGTACATATGAATAGGATCACTGCTCCCAAACAAGCATAAATGGGATGAAACCTTAATATAAAGGTTGGATGTTCGCCAGCTTCTTTCAGTCTCCCAGGTTTCCTTGCTAAGAATCACTGGTGCTAATTCACAAAGAAAGTTTTGTCATCCAACTCAGGATCTACTTCAGTTTGCTTCATTTGACCTTTTCTACATGAGGCTTTTATTGTGCGCTTGTCGTTCCCCATTCACGGCTGTTTATGGGTTCTTTAGATGACGTTGTGACCCTCCAGTTTGCTTCTATGTCTAACCAGCATTTTCAGTGAGTTTTTTAAAGCAGTTTTTTAAAGTTTTTTTTTTAAATGCAGCATTTAATTGTGAAAGCGAAAGAAGTCCGATTTCATCTTGTGTATTTGTGCTATTTCGCTATACCACAGAACCACCTAAAGGTTATGTAGTAGAAAAGCAGGAAAGGAAACGCTCCTCGTGTAGGGCTTGGATCTTAATTCTGCGACAAAACCAAAAGTAAATACAGCCGATTAACAGCCTTGTGTAGAAAAGCTCCCAGAAAACAAAAGAGCAGTAAGGTTGAAACTCCTTGGGTCATTTATCTCTTTACTGAATTGGAAAAGGCAGCTAAAATATAGATAATGAAAGCCTTTATGGGGATTTCAACATTATAAAGTACAAGAGCTGCATATATATTTCTGAACTTTCCCACCCCTGCTATCCTCTTACTGAGATGTTGATTTCTTCCATTCTAGATTTTGAATTCTTCCTCACAGATGTGACAAGAGCAATGGCGCCCTCTACTGTCATAGGATTATGCGACATCTGTGAAGAAAAGAAATAACAGATTATCTGGATATAGAAATAAACGTAGTCACTGTGATCCTGGGCTACAGAGATTTATTTATTTATTGCATTTCTATACCGCCCAATAGCTGGAGATCTCGGGGTAGTTCACAGCAATTAAAACCATAAAACAATGATAAAATACAATGTAATAGTTTAAAAGGGCAATGTAAAATAAAAATAAAGACCAATATAAAACATAGCAGCAATGCAAAGATTTAAAATACAATAAGAGATTTAAAACAACAGAAACTTGGATCTGGGAGACCTGGGCTCATCCCAATTCTGATATGGACTTTAGGTCAGCTTTCCCCAACCTAGTGCCCTCCAGATGTTTCGGACTACAACTCTCAGCATTCCTGACCTTTGGCCATGCTGGCTAGAGCTGATGGGAGTTGTAGTCCAAGACATCTGGAGGGTGCCCAATTGGGGCAGGCTGCTTTAGGCAATTCATGAGCTCTTGGCCTCAATTCTTGATCTGTAAAATGGGCATAATAATTTCAAGGCTGTGCATATAAGGAGGTGGAGTGCACTGCATGGCTGAGGGGAGGGTAGGGAGAGGAAAGGTGTGCTTGCTAGCAGGGACCTCTGGAAGATGCGAACAGAAGGGATGGGCCAGGGCTGCCGGAAAGTAGTCAGCAGTGTTCATTATGGGCGGGTGATGTTGTTGACCGTGGCATATTCTGCCCCCCACCCCTTCATGTGCTGTACAGGCAGCCTTGGCCTTCTCCCTCTCTCTCCTTGACTGCTGGTTAATGACGGAGGCTAGTCCAACCCCCATGCTGCAAGCACTCCTTGCAGCTTGCCGTGTATGAACACAATAAGGATTAAAAGGCACCGTGCACTTTAATGTGCTTTTTGCTTGTTGATGTATTCATTTATTTATGTATTTATTACATTTCTAGACTGCCCCATAGCCAAAGCTCTCTGGGTGGTTTACAAAAGTTAAAACATTAAAATACAATATACAAAGTTTAAAAGCCATTTACATAAAAGCACACAGACAATATACACAAACAACATATAATAACTAAAAACAACTTTGAACTAAAAACAGTTTAACAAAAAATCCAACAATAAAAACAACACAGCTTAAAAACAGTATGCAAGTCAGCAAAAGGAACAAGAGTTCTAAAAAGGGAAGGCTTGCTGGAATAACAGAGTCTTTAATTCCTGCTTAAAGACCTTCAAAGAGGTCAGCAGGTGCATTTCAAAAGGTCTTCTTGCTACATATAGTCCTGTGAATGGATTGTGAGAATACTGCGGAGTCCCAGATCCTGGTTTTCTGGAACACCAGGATGATGATGGTTCTTTCCCTCCAGGTTTCCTTCAGACATTCTCCTTCTCCACTATCTTTACTCTCCTCCTTTCTTTTGTTCAGTTCCAAACTCATTATTCTCTCCCCAGGAATTCACGACTTCCCTCACTGTATGTCCTAGGGCAAAGGCAGTCAGCCAGCTTGCTTGGCTCAAGAGGGGGAAAAAAGTGGAAGTACACCACCAATCTGTGGTCCTCAGCTAGGCTTCAGATTTAGCAGCATGTAGCATAATAATTCTTATCCCTGGGTGTGGTGAATGTAAAGTCACATCTGGCAAACATGGTAATTTATTTGGTAGTTGTTATTCCCAAAATTTAGGGTGAACGTCAACCTAGGCTTGCCAACTTTCACAGATCTTTTAAAGCAATTTAAAGAAATTCTGGTACCCTGGGGAGCTCTGGGGGTGGAGCCAGCGGTGCAGTGGTGGCTCCCCGCCGGGTCACAGTCTGCTGCTGCTGCGGGGGCAGACGTGGCGGGAGGAGGAGGGAGCAGAGGGAGGGAGCGTGGGCGACTGGTGGCTGCCTCTCGCCCCCTTTGTCTGGCAAAGGGGGCGAGAGAGGGCGCCTGAGGGAGCTCTGCAGCTTCCTCTCAGCGCCCCCTACTCTCCTCCTCAGCTCGCAGCCTCTCCGCCTTCCACCCCCTGAGCAGCCGCCATGCCTCAACTTGCCCATCCCCAGCCAGCCCGTCAGCTTCCTGACCCTTTCCCCACCCTGCTGCCCGTCCCCCGGCACTGCCCTCGTCATCCTGCAGCACCGGCCACCCGTTCAGGGCTGCTGCTGCTGGCCACGGCAGGAGCAGGCGGGGCGCCGCCACCACCACTGTCTGTGGCTCGTGCTTACGCGTGGGGTTTGCTGTGTGCGGGAGAGGGATTCCGGTGGGCTTGATGTGCAGACATTAGCAGGGGACCATGTTTTAGCACCATGCAGTGAAGAGTTTTCACCTGCTGTTTGTTTGCACATCAAGTTTGTCCTTCAAGGCACAGGAGGGGTCCTGGGGTTGGATCAAACCCCTCTGGTTGACTGTAGGACCCTAGGTTTGTTTGTTGTTGTTGTTCAGTTGTTCAGTCGTGTCCGACTCTTCGTGACCCCATGGACCATAGCACGCCAGGCCTTCCTGTCCTGCGCTCTCTCCCGGAGTGTGCTCAAGTCCATGTTCATTGCATCGGTGATGCTATCTAGCCATCTCATCCTCTGCCGTCCCCTTCTCCTTTTGCCTTCAGTCTTTCCCAGCATCAGGGTCTTTTCCAGGGAGTTTTCTCTTCTCATTAGGTGGCCAAAATATTTGAGCTTCAGCTTCAGTGTCTGTCCTTCCAATGAGCACTCAGGGTTGATTTCCTTTAGGATGGACTGATTTGACCTCCTTGCAGTCCAAGGGACTCGTAAGAGTCTTCTCCAGCACCACAGTTCGAAAGCATCAATTCTTTGGCGCTCAGCCTTCCTTATAGTCCAGCTCTCACAGCCATACGTTACTACTGCGAAAACCATAGCTTTGATTAGACGGACCTTTGTCGGCAAGGTGATGTCTCTGCTTCTTACTATGATGTCTAGGTTTGCCATAGCTTTCCTCCCAAGGAGCAAGCATCTTTTAATTTCATGTCTACAGTCACCGTCTGCGGTGATCTTGGAGCCCAAGAAAATAAAATCTGTCACAGCTTCCATTTCTTCCCCTTCTATATGCCAGGAAGTGATGGGGCCAGATGCCATGATCTTCGTTTTTTTAATGTTGAGTTTCAAACCAGCTTTTGCACTCTCCACTTTCACCCTCAACAAGAGGCTGTTTAGATCCTCTTTGCTTTCGGCCATTAGGGTGCTATCGTCTGCATATCGGAGGTTGTTGATAATTCTCCTGGCAATCTTAATTCCAACCTCTGATTCATCCAACCCGGCATTTCTCATGATGTACTCTGCATATAAGTTAAATAAGCAGGGTGACAATATGCAGCCTTGTCGTACTCCTTTCCCAATTTGGAACCAAACGGTTGTTCCATGTCTGGTTCTTACTGTTGCTTCTTGACCCTCGTACAGGTTTCTCAGGAGACAGGTAAGGTGGTCTGGTACTCCCATCACTTTAAGAATTTGCCACAGTTTGTTGTGATCCACACAATCAAAGGCTTTAGCGTAGTCAATGAAGCAGAAATAGACCGTTTTCTGGAATTCTCTTGCTTTCTCCATGATCCAGCGAAAGTTGGCGATTTGATCTCTAGTTCCTCTGCCTCTTCGAAACCCAGCCTGTACTTCTGGTAGTTCTCGGTTCGCATACTGCTGAAGCCTAGCTTGTAGGATTTTGAGCATCACCTTGCTGGCATGTGAAATGAGCGCAATTGTATGGTAGTTTGAACACTCTTCGGCGTTGCCCTTCTTTGGAATTGGAATGTAAACTGACCTTTTCCAGTCTTGTGGCCACTGCTGAGTGTTCCAAATTTGTTGGCATATTGAGTGCAGCACTTTAACAGCATCATCTTTTAGGATCTTAAATAGCTCGGCTGGAATACTGTCATATCCGCTAGCTTTGTTGTTAGTCATGCTTCCTAAGGCCCACTTGACTTCACTCTCGAGGATGTCCGGCTCATTCAGATCTTTCCTGAACAGTTCTTCTGTGTATTCTTTCCACCTCTTCTTAATCTCATCTGCTTCTGTTAGGTCCCTGCCTTCTTTGTCCTTTATCATGCCCGTCTTTGCACAAAATGTTCCCTTGAGATCTCCGATTTTCTTGAAGTGATCTCTAGTCTTTCCCATTCTGTTGTTTTCCTCGATTTCTTTGCACTGTTCATTTAAGAAGGCCTTCTTGTCTCTCCTTGCTATTCTCTGGAACTCTGCATTCAGTTGGATATATCTTCCCCTTTCTCCCTTGCTTTTCGCTTCCCTTCTTTCCTCAGCTACTTGTAAAGCCTCATTAGACAGCCACTTGGCTTTCTTGCATTTCTTTTTCTTTGGGATGGATTGAGTTGCTGCCTCTTGAACAATGTTACGGACCTCCGTCCAGAGTTCCTCAGGCACTCTGTCTATCAGGTCTAATCCCTTAAATCTATTCCTCACCTCCACTGTATATTCATAAGGGATATGATTGAGGTCATACCTGAATGGTTTAGTTTACTCAGCAGTAAGTCCCAGTGTGTTCAGTGGAGGTTTTGGTGGAGGGACTGGGGCCATGAGTCACTTAACCAGACCTTCAAGGGTTAATATGAGTAAGGCGGGAGGGGATCTGAGAGGCGTTCTGCCTTTTCCTTGTCTCCTTCCTCTATTTTCCTACCTTCTTCCTCCCGCAAGTGATGCTGACCTCAGCCAGCTTACCTTGAGATGTAAGTTTGTTATATCTCCAGTAAAAGTCTGTTCCTAACCCACCACTCCAGTGTGTTTTGTCTACATCTGTGGCTACTGACTGAGGTGAGGGGGGGCTGATTTGGACTTTAGTTTACTCCCTAGTGAGTGTAGTTATGCTTGTAGCCTTGTAGGGCAATCCTACTTGTCTCTTCAGAAGTAAGTACCATTATGTTCAATGGGATTTACTCCCAAATAAGTGTGTGTAGGATTGCAGCTTTAAAGGAGTTTTGGGTAACCGCAAACTAAGTTCCATTTATTTTAATGGGGCATTGCTTCACACCTAGTTGCAATGGCTCTTCATAACAATAATTAATAATAAATATACTATGATTAAATTACTACTACTACTACTAGTAGTAAATGTTTCTTGAATAAAAAAGGACTAACCTTTTTAGTCCCCACTGCAGGCATTCAAGATGAAGCTGGGCAGCCATCCGTCAGGGATGCTTTGACTTGGATTCCTGCATTGAGCAGGGGGTTGGACTAGATGGTCTTACAGGCCCCTTCCAACCCTACTATTCTATGATTAACCAAGTAATATTTTCTAGCAAGTTGCTGGACATGACTCTGTGTGTATGTGTGTGTGTGTGTTCTTTTCAAATGGACCTTTTAATAATTCTGAATTAGGGTGACCAGATACTCCAAACAAAGTGACTGAAAGCTCATTTGTATTGTATAATCTTACAAGGCTGTATAATTTTAGAAGGGGGTGTGGCTGTGAGGGGGCGTGGCTGTGACTATCATGAAGGGACTCTGCACTTCTGAATTTGCCACTACACTACTGGGTAGAGCCTACAGTGGGCCTGGGGGTGGAGTCAGGGGGCTGTTTCTGCCTGTTTCTGATAGGTCCACAGGCAGATCCTAGCTGTTCTGGGTGGAGCCTGGCAATGTCTGACATATCTTGAGGGCTGGAATCCAGCCCCCAAACTATCTAATCACTTAAGCTAAAGAAAAATGGTGGAGGGTGGCAGTGAGAAACAGACTTGCCCCTTGCATTTCTGGCAACTGGCCTGAAAGCAAACAACATAAATAACAATAAAGTTGGCTAGGGCATTTCCGCCCTATCAGTGGGCAATCCTACCTCAACTGAAAGCCATAACAATACGGGAAATAACGTTTTCCAGCCTCCCGACTATATTGTTAAGGGTGTGGAAATCCCAAGTTCATTAAAACACCATCACATTACAGATCCTTCCTACTTTCACCTTACTCTTTAACATTTGCTGCTACCAGCGTTTGCAACCCTAAGATCTAGAAACATGGTGGTGGGGAAACACATGGATTTTCCAGATTCTAGGAAGAGCCCGGAAGTTCCACAGGACGGAATTATTGCCACACTTGGCTCACACTTGCCACCCTGGGCCTTTTCCTCCGCTCCAGAAGAGAAAACGAATCCCTACCTTCAGGATTCTCAGGGTCCCGTTGACTTCTAATCCCTTGCACAGTTTTATAGTCCCGTCGTTGTTGATGTGGTTGCTGCTGATGTCCAGTTCAGTCAGTACACTGTTGACTTTGAGGGCCTCTCCGAGGGCCAGTGCTCCCTCATTTCCAAAGCCGTTCCATGAGAGGTTAAGTATCTTCAGTGATCCATTGGCCTCCAGGGAGAGAGAAAGGTTGGGAGAAGGGAGCCAACATTTATTTGTGGTTTTATGCATTTATATTTTTTTAAACCCTGGAATCTATTCTCATGAAGGGAGGTACAGACATGCTTGAAAATTAAATCAATAAACAATCATACATAAAAGCATAAGAAAAGGCCTGCTGGACCAGGCCAAAGGCCTGCCTAGTCAAGCGTTCTATTCACAGAATGGCCAACCAGATGCCCCAATGGGAAGCCTACAAGCAGGACAGGAGCGCAATAGCACCGTCCCGCTCATGTTACCTAGCATCTGATACTGGGAGACATAGTTCCTCGGAGGTCATCTATAGGTTTCATGTCTAGTATCCATTAATAACTTTAGGGCACAATCCTATGCATGTATAGACAGAAAAAAGTCCTAGAACTCCCAGCATGCCCCAGCCAGCAGCATGCTGGGAGTTTTAGGACTTTTTTCTGTCTAAACATGCATAGGATTGTGCCCTTACTGTTGTGAACTGCCCAGAGAGCGTTGGCTATTGGGCAGTCTAGAAATGTAATCAATAAATAAAGTCCTCTATGAATCTAACGAATCCTCTTTTCAGCCTGTCCAGGCTGGTGTCCATCAACCCCTTTTGGGTACCAACTGCCCTCTCATGATTAGGGACACTTGAGGAATTCAAGGTCTTGTGAATTCCAGTGAAAAGTGACCTGATCTGCACTTGCTGCACTAAAGTGCAGCTCAGAATGTAATTATGCTTCAGATGTTGCGCTTCTCTAAATTTTGGAAACCCCTCGCCCTGCCAATAGTTTTGTTTTGCATTTAGAAATGTGTATTTTCTGAGAATACATCCAAAAATATTTATCTAAATATGCGTGTATATATGACTTTTTTGTGCGGATTGAAAAAACTAATGAGGAAACAGGACAGGGCAGACACATGCACAGTTGACACCATCTGGAAACAGAATGACCCACCCATCTCTGCTCATAATGCTCCAGTCTCTAAAGCCTTCTGATGGCTTAAGCCCACTTTTACTGCACGCGACTGGCACATGCAGGGTGGTTAACCATGGCTTATTAATGGCTTATTAACTACCCTGCGGCAGTGCAAACCAGGTCCCTGAGCGAAGTGGAAAATCTTGTCTGCTCCTTCAGTGCTAGATAGGGCTACTCTGGTACCAGCTTTCCTGTAATGGTGCCTAACTAGCACGCATGGGAGCTCCAGCAATCAGTGCAACAGCTGGATTTCTTCTTGGGGCCAGTTCCAACACCTGTGATATAAACCTTCTCCCAGCAGTGCCAGGTGGATGACAATTGTGCCATCTTATTAACTACCAGCAAAGATCTTCGCATAGCACTAGCAGACATTCGACTCTCATGGGATCTGCTTCTTTTTCTCGGCAATGACTTCAGGAAGAGAGTCTAAAACCAGAGGATTTTGAAGGATGAAGCCGAACTGAAGGAACAGCTGTTAGGAGCAGATAGTACTTCTCCCCCTTCTGCTGTTCACTTTCCTCATGAATAATTTCTGCTCCTTCCATAATTACTAGGACTGTGCAGCTCTTTGTTGGCTCATATCGACAACAAATCACATTGTGATTTGTTGTCGATCACAAGCTGAATATGAGCCAACAATGTGATGTGGCTGCAAAAAAGGCCAATGCTCTTTTGGGCTGCATTCATAGAAGCATAGCTTCCAAATCCCGGGAAGTACTAGTTCCCCTCTACTCAGCACTGGGTAGGCCTCATCTGGAGTACTGTGTCCAGTTCTGGGCACCACACTTTAAGAAGGATGCAGACAAACTGGAGAGGGTTCAGAGAAAGGCAACAAAGATGATCAGGGGACTGGAAACAAAGCCCTATGAAGAGAGACTGAAAGAACTGGGCATGTTTAGCCTTGAGAAGAGAAGACTGAGGGGAGATATGATAGCACTCTTCAAGTACTTGAAAGGTTGTCACAGAGAGGAGGGCCAGGATCTCTTCTTGATCATCCCAGAGTGCAGGACACAGAATAATGGGCTCAAGTTAGAGGAAGCCAGATTCCAGCTGAACATCTGGAAGAACTTCCTGACTGTTAGAGCAATACGACAGTGGAACCAATTACCTAGGGAGGTGGTGGGCTCTCCCACACTGGAGGCGTTTAAGACGAGGCTGGATAGCCATCTGTCAGGGATGCTCTGACTTGGATTCCTGTACTGAGCGGGGGATTGGACTCGATGGCCTTGTAGGCCCCTTCCAACCCTACTATTCTATGATTCTTCTATGATTCTTTGGCACGAAGCTGGAGCTCTGAGTTGAAGCAGGGCGCTTTGGGCCACCACCAAGGTAAGGCGGAGGGGGCCTGAAGTGGCCCAAAGTGCATTGGGTTGTTCCGAAGAGCTTCGGTGCACTTTGGCGTGATCCGAAAGCCCAGCCACCACTGCCGCCAGCCAGCCCCCAGCTCCTTCTCTGGATCCTATGGACACGTGCCGGCAGGTGTCTTGTTGTTCTAGAGGGGGGAGCCATTTCTAAAATGGCAACTCCCTGTATTTCTGGAAATGGTGCCCCCCCCTCCCCAGAACAACAAGACAGCTGCTGGCATGGGTCCAGCGGGTCTAGGAGCTGGTGGCAGCAGTGGCTCCCCCAGTGGCGGTCGCAGCTCCCTCCACACGCACAGAACAAGATGGCTGGCAGACTAAGGGCCCAGGTAAGGAGCGGGGGGCTGGGTGGCATGCGTGCGTGTGGGGGTGAAGCAGGATTCAGATGTCTGAATCCCTCTTCAGCTCCATAGGCCGAAGCAGGTCGCCCCACCCCCCACCCCCATTCAGTCCGAAGCAAATCGGGCCCATTTCAGAAGCCCTGAAGCGGCCTCTGAGTCGGATCAGGGGATCCATGCACGGCCCTAATAATTACCACCTGAAAGACCTGGGCTCAGTGACAACCAATATATTGAAAAGGAATGGGATTTTTACATTTCTGTCACCAGGAAGAGAGATTTGTCCAAATATCCCCTCCCTGCCACTTCCCAGAACAATTTGTCACTCACAAAAGGGGGAGAATATTGGCAACTTCCTGGGGCAGCCACTGTTTTCCCCCAAGGATGCCCCTGGGAATGAGGATACATCACTACACAGCACTGTTCCTATGGCTATTTTGTCCCTACGAGGAAATGCCAGCAACCTACTGAGGGCAACCAAGCTGCTACTTGAACAAATGGTAAAGCTTTTTTTTTCCTACAAAGGAAAGAAAAAACCCTTGAACACCATACTGCCTAAAGTAATCTATACCTACTGGGAGAAAAGGAAACCTAGATGAAGGGGCAGTAGGAAAAATAGAGACAATATTATTGCTTTATTTGCCTTTGTGTCTAAAGACACTTCTGCAAAATGTCGTGGCTTGGAATCTTGGTAAAGCCTTCACTATGAGTGGGTGGTAAGCAGATGGTATGTTAAATGAATTATCCATCATCAAAGATGGCTCAAAATATTGTGGTGCCCGAGTGTGAAACTGGCATTCTCATGGGCCAGCTCCAGGTTTGAGAGAGTCCGGGCAAAGTGCCGTCTGGTGAGACCCTTCTTATCTTCATGGGCCTCCTTAGGCTTATCTGGCAGTGGGAGCAGCAGCACTCCAAAGATGGTGGTGAGCTGCCATTTTAATATCCCACAGTGCCCCTGAGTGCCTGACATAGTGTCAGTCCAGGGCACTGGGGAAATTAAGATGTATGCTTGCAGACCCAGCTGCACAATGTGGAGAGCCCGGGGCAGTGCTTGGGTGCTGGGGCTCGACACCCCCAGTCAAGATGCTAGGCAAGAACTTTATTGCCTCTCTTAAAGGAGAACAGAAGAGCAACAGGAAACTCCCAACTCTACCCACATACAATTAAGACCAGTGCCATCTAGTGACTAAAATATATAATGACATTATCCACACATTGTCCTAGGATTCCAGATGTTGATGGCAGAGCAATACCACCACTACATGCTGTCCTTTAATGAGGAAGGCCTGTTCACTCAGCTGCCAGTTAGGTAGCAGGAAGGCATGTGATGCACTTCTACATGGAAGTAAAGTGAGTCTGGCCTTTAGCTCTACCTGGATGAGTTCACCTGGGAACCATATGAAAGCCACTGTTAGCTCTATAGAGGAAAATCAGCATATGAGTATAACAACCATAAAGGAAGCAATCTATGGGATTCATACCCTACCCTTCAACCAATTTCTAGATTGGCTTATAAATAATTTACTAATTATGATAAAAGCAAATTTTTACATTAACTTCCCCTCCCTACTAAAACAGCATAGCGTAAAAGCTATCAGCAACAATAAAATAAAACAAATATGTATTTTTATTTGTTGAAGAGGAGGGTATAAATCAGAGAGAGAGAGAGAGAGAGAGAGAGAGAGAGAGAGATTACAACCGTGCCCCTTGTGGGGCACAAAACAAACTGGGCATGACACTGATTTACCACAAGCCAATTGCCAATGAATGGACATTTTGTTCCCACACTGCAAAGACATCTAAGAGATGAGCAGCAATTGGGCAATAAAATGTTCTTCCTTTTTGCACATTGGGGTAAAAAATCCCAGTGTTGTGTATTTGCTGATGGGATTCAAGCTAGAGTAACTGATCAAGAAAGTGATCTTGGGAAGCCACCTTAAGTGTCATTTTCTTGGTTAAAAGGTGGGGTACAAATCGAATCAATCAATCAATCAATAATTGTGGTGGATAGCTCAATAAAAATGTCGATACAGTGTGCAGTTGCTGTGAAAAAGGCAAATTCTATGTTGGGCATAATTAGGAAAGGAATTGAAAATAAAACTGCCAGTATCATATAGTCCTTATACAAATCTATGGAGTACTGTGTACAGTTCTGGTCACCTAATCTCAGTGTAGAATTGGAAAGGGTGCAGAAAAGGACAACTAAAATGATCAAGGGGCTGGAGGAGCTCCCCTCCGAGGGAAGGGTACAATGTTTGGGCCTTTTTTAGCTTCGAAAAAAAGAGACATTTACAGGGGGACATGATAGAGGTGTATAAGATTAAGCGTGGTATATAGACAGTGGACAGAGAGACATTTCCCCCCCCCCCTCTTTCATAGGGGGGAATGTGGGATCACTAGAATGTGGGATCATCCCATAAGGCTGAATGGTGGGAGATTCAGGACAGATAAATTGAAGTACTTCACATAGTGCAGAGTTAAACTATGGAATTCGCTAACCCAAGATGTAGTGGTGGTCACCAACTTGGATGGCTTTAAAAGGGGAATAGACAAATTCATGGAGGAGACGGCTATCAGTGGCTACTAGTAATGAAGGTTATATATTACCTCCAGAATTAGAGGCAGTATGCCTTTGTAGACCAGCAGCTGGGGACATGAGCAGGAAGGTGCTATTGCTCTCATATCTTGCTTATGGGCTTCCCATTGTGGAAACTGGTTGGCCTCTGTATGGACAGAATGCTGGACTAGATGCACCCTTGGTCTGGTGCAACATGGCTCTTCCTTTGCCCTTCTGCCAAAATATCCAGGATCCCTCTCTGGTCTGAGCAGCAAAGGCACACTGCTTTCTGCTCTCCCTCATCACTGGCCTCTGCGTATTCCTCAGCACACCCAGCCTTGCCTCGCTTCCCTTGACTTGGCAAGAGCAAAGTCAGACACATTCTTACCCTCAGGCCAGCACTCAGGGCTACTGCTCCTTTCATCCGCAGTTGATTCCAACTAAGGTTCAGGATCTCCAGTGATTCATTGTTGGCTGAGGAGAAGCAAAACATCAAAGCGGAACAAAAAACACTTTGATGAAGAAGCAAAGAGTCCTCTGATGGGTCAAAAGAGGTGCTCCTTTGGAGGCATGAGAGGCACAGAGGGGCCCACAACAATCCCAGACTCACACTGTTATATGATTCATGCCGGGCAGAAGTGAGACGTAAATTTGGCAGCTCTGAAATTCAGCAGCAAATTGCTCCTTTCCCCCATTGCCCTAGCAAGCACTGGTTACGTTGGACACACATTGGTAGACACTAGCGCAACGTCATTAGCACCAACGCTGGGGCACAGTTGGATCCTACCCATCATGTTTTCTTTAAAAATGGTTATGGTCTGTTTACCAACACACTCCGCTTCAGAAACCACTGTAAGGTAGGCCTCTTGCAGAATCAATGAGGAATGGGGTAGCAGCAGGCCTGTAGGGAAGACCTATGGCTTATGCTGTTTGCTTCTACCTATGCCATACTGGTCTATTGTGGTTTTAAGCTTTCATATTTTATATTGTTTTATGCTGCACTTTGTGGTTTTAATTTTTGTGAACTGCCCAGAGAGCTTCAGCTATTGAGCGGTATAGAAATGAAATAGATAAAATAAATATCTGCAACTAAACTAAATATTACATGAACAGCATGAGTCTCCAGTGATCTCTCTACCAAAAGGAAGCCAAACTCAGGTACTGTTGCCCCTTCTCTCTGTTTGCACATAACTCAGGAATAGCTGGTGGCTCTGCAGAAATAATGGGCAAGGTTACCTAGCATCTGTCCCAGCTGCTCTCCGCCCTTGTCAGCAAACTCGTTGTGGCTGAGGTCCAGCTCTATCACTCTGTAATTAGCCTGCGAAGAGAAATGGTACACAGGCTCTATGAGCTCAGCTGGGGCCTTCAGTCCAAGGACTGGCCTTAGACATTCAGTTTCCTGATGTGGAATCCAGCAACCGCTGCTCCTCAAGCATGCCAATGCCCATTTGTGGTGTGTATCCATCAAACCCCCTCTGAGGTAGCGGTAATGACATCTCCAAGATAGAACCATATGCGCATTCAAACACCCTAGGACAGGAGTCTCCAACCTATTTGGGGTCGGTGTGCATACCTGGAATTTTGAGAAAGTGTCATGGGCACTCTTACAAAATGGCTGCCATGGGGGAAACTTGCCCATTCATAAAATGGCTACCATGGTGGGCATGCTCAGTCACAAAACACTCATTTCCCAGATGGCAAACTGGTGAGAATAATAGGAAGGTAACTTGCCCAAGAACCTAAATCCAAGGCAGAAGTGGGGTCTGAGCTCCAAAACACAAAACCACCCCCTTTGAACCCAAATAAATATGGTGCTGGAGGGAAGCACTTCACCTTGCAGCATGCCAGACTGGCATGTCACTCACCATTAATGATTCAGAAAAATACAGTGCTGACTCTTCCCTAAAGTTGTTTCCTGCAGAGGAAAGGAGGGTGTTAAGAGGAGCAAGGGCTGTTTTGTACAAGACCAGGGTCAAGACTGCACAATAGCCGTGTCCAACACAACCCTCCAGGGTAGGTCTCTAGAATAAACTATTCACCTTTCGCTCTCTCTTTACTGCCGCTTAGTTAACCTGTCACAAACTATGAATGTAACATGTATCGTTGATAAGAATTCATTGTATTTCATGGGAGTGCTATTCATAATAATTTGTGTATGCTAACTATAAGTTATTAGTAATAGATGTGATTAGTTATGTCTGTGTTGTTCAGTACAGAAAAGTATTCTGGGAAATGAGGCAAGGAAGGTTGCCCCAAGTGTTTCCCGCCTCCCAGCTGAGCAGAGCAGAGCAGAGCAAGCTGCTCCAGCTGGTCCAGGGACTACAGAAGCAAGCAAGCTCCCAGAGAGCAAGCGAACAGAGCGAGCAGACAGGGGGAGCGAACAGGAGTTGGCCAGGGGAGTTTGGCAGGGGAGGTCAAGGGGGAGGCCCCTAACATTTTTTAATTTTTTTTTTATTATTTTTTAACTAACTTTTTTTTTTACATTTATTTGCTTGTAACACACACTTCCACACCAGTGGGACTCTGCTTTTAACCTCTGCTGAGTAGAGGAGCAGGCACAGGCTAGTCCAGAACAATCACAAAGCTAGACACAAAAAGAGAAAAGAGGCAATGGAAGGACAAGACTCTCCAGTGGTGGTGACCTGCAAGGTGTGTGCCATGTTTGTTTTCTTGCCTGAGAACAACATGGCCTACACCTGCAACAAGTGCAAGTTGATCACGCTGCTGGAAGAAAAAGTAAGTGGACTGGAGCGGCGACTGTTGACCCTCCGGGGAATAAGAGAACACGAAGAGTTCTTGGACAGACTGGGGAAACTACAGCAGCAAAGGGAATACCAGAAGCTTGAAGAGCAACAGCAAGATGAAGCAGTGGGAAATGCTGAGAAAAAAAATGGAGTAGAGGATACTCCTTGGTAAAATGACAGTTAGGAGAAGAAGAACTAGACACCACTCCGCACCAGTGGAAGCAGTGGAGCTGTGGAACCGATTCCAGGTACTTGCGGATGAGACTGGAGGACAGCCTTCAGAGAAAGAATCACAGGGGAACCTACATGAGAGTGAGCAAGAGGCTGAAGGTCAGTCAAACAGAGGCGATGAAACCCAGGCCTAGAACAAGAAGAAGAGAAGAGTGGTAGTAGTGGGAGACTCCTTGCTGCGTGGGATCGAGACCCAAGTAAGTCGTGAAGACCCGTGGATTCGCCAGGTATGTTGTCTCCCGGGAGGATGGATTAGAGACGTGACTGAAAGGTTGCCTGCACTCATAAAGCCCACTGACAGGTATCCCTTTCTTCTCATCCATGTGGGAACAAATGATACCGCCAAGCGGAGCTATGAAGAGATCACGTCAGACTTCGAAGCTTTGGGAAGGAAACTCAAGAACTTTGGGGCCCAGATAGTTTTCTCATCCATCCTTCCAGGAGTTAGAAGAGGGATAGAAAGGGAATGAAAAATACTCCGCGTGAATGACTGGCTATGAAGGTGGTGCCGACAAGAGAGATTTGGATTCTGGGACCACGGGCTATACTTCCTGGAAGATGGGCTGTTGGCAAGGGACAGGTTGCACCTCACAAAGGATGGGAAGAATGTGTTTGGCCACAGCATGAAGAACTTCATCAGGAGGGCTTTAAACTGAATCCTATGGGGAAGGGAGATGTAATGTTCGGGGTAACAATGGATGTAAGCGCATGCACTGCAATGGAGAGAACAGCTCTGATAGCGCCCAATAATAGTCTTCAGACACATGTAGGAAGAAAGCCAGACTATGAAGCACATGGTCTTCGATGTCTATATACTAATGCCCAGAGTATGGGAAACAAACAGAACGAACTTGAACTCTTAATACAAGAGGGAAATTATGACTTGATAGGTATAACTGAGACTTGGTGGGATGACTCTCATGACTGGAATACAGCAATTGAAGGATATAACTTGTTCAAAAAGAACAGGAGGAACAGAAAGGGAGGTGGGGTTGCACTGTATGTGAAAAATACATATCTCTGCACAGAAATACTGGAGGATGAGCTTGGTAGCCCCATCGAGAGCATCTGGATCAAAATAAATGGAGCAAAGAATAAAAGGAACCTGGTGGTTGGAGTCTACTACCGGCCACCCAATCAAGGAGAAGACGAGGATGAAACTTTTGAAAAGCAAATAGCCAATGTTTTAAGGAAGCATGATGTAGTAGTAATGGGGGACTTCAATTTCCCCGATATTTGTTGAGAGACAAATTCTGCAAAACATGGCCCCTCCAGGAAATTCCTGACTTGTGTGGTGGATAATTTCCTCCTACAGAAAGTAGAGGAAAGAACTAGAGGATCGGCTATCCTTGACTTGATCCTAATCAACAGAGATGACTTAGTGGATAAAGTAGCAGTTACAGGAACTCTGGGGGAAAGCGACCATGTTGTACTTGAGTTCTTGGTTCTAAGGGAAGCAAAAGCCGAGTGTAGTCAAACGCGTACCCTGGATTTTAGGAAAGCTGATTTTAATAAACTCAGAACAATGATCAGAAAGGTCCCATGGCAAGCGACGCTAACGACAAAAGGAGTCCAAGATGGGTGGGAGCTTTTAAAAAAGGAAATTCTCAGGGCAAAATTACAAACAATTCCAACAAGAAGAAAAGGTGGAAGACAACAGAAGAAGCCAATGTGGCTTCACAAAAAGCTTAGGGATGACCTGAAAACAAAAAAGGACACATATAGGAAGTGGAAAGAAGGCCAAGTAACAAAGGAAGAGTACAGGCAGGTAGCACAGAATTTCAGGGATGGTGTCAGGAAGGCTAAAGCTGAGAATGAGCTGAGGTTAGCGAGGGATGCTAAAAGCAACAAAAAGGCTTTCTTCAGATACGCGCATAGTAAAAGGCAGAGGACAGAAATGGTTGTTCAGCTATTAAATAAGGATGGCAAAACGATAACAGATGACAAAGGCAGAGGTGCTCAATTCCTACTTTGGCTCAGTCTTCTCCCAAAAGAGGGTCTATGACCCCCCTGGCAAAGGCGAAGTACAGGCTGAAGGGGCAGGATTGCAGCTTGAGATCGATAGGCATATGGTCAAGGAAGACCTAGTTACTTTGAATGAGTTCAAATCTCCAGGGCCAGATGAACTGCATCCTAGAGTCATAAAGGAACTGGCAGAAGAACTCTCAGAACCACTGTCTATTCTCTTTGAGCAATCATGGAGGACGGGTGAAGTGCCAGATGACTGGAGGAGGGCTAATGTTGTCCCTATCTTCAAAAAGGGTAAAAAGGAGGAAGCTGGGAACTACAGACCAGTCAGTCTGACATCAATCCCTGGGAAAATTCTGGAGCAGATCATAAAGCAATCCATCTGGAAGCACCTTGAAAACAATGCAGTGATTACTCAAAGCCAACATGGATTTGTCAAGAACAAATCCTGCCAGACTAATCTGATCTCATTTTTTGATCGAGTAACCTCCCTTGTAGACCGTGGGAATGCTGTAGACATCATATACCTCGACTTCAGCAAAGCTTTCAACAAAGTGTCCCATGATATCCTGATGAGCAAACTAGCTCAAAGTGGGCTAGATGAAACAACTCTCAGGTGGATCCACAGTTGGCTACAGGATCGGACTCAAAGAGTGCTTATCAATGGGACCTTCTCAAACTGGGGAGAAGTAACGAGTGGGGTACCGCAGGGCTCAGTCCTGGGCCCAGTGCTCTTCAACATTTTGATTAATGACTTGGAGGAGGAGGTGCAGGGAATGCTGATAAAATTTGCAGATGACACAGAATTGGGCGGGATAGCTAATACTTTGGAAGACAGAAAGAAAATCCAAAGTGATCTGGATAGACTGGAGCGCTGGGCAGAAAACAACAGAATGACATTTAACAGGGATAAATGCCAAGTTCTGCACCTAGGAAAATGAAAGCTAATGCACAGTTACAAGATGGGGGATACGTGGCTGAACAACACTACAAGCGAGAAGGATCTTGGAATTGTTGTCGATCACAAGCTGAATATGAGCCAACAATGTGATGTGGCTGCAAAAAAGGCCAATGCTATTTTAGGCTGCATTCATAGAAGCACAGCTTCCACATCCCGGGAAGTACTAGTTCCCCTCTACTCAGCACTGGTTAGGCCTCATCTGGAGTACTGTGTCCAGTTCTGGGCACCACACTTTAAGAAGGATGCAGACAAACTGGAGAGGATTCAGAGGAGGGCAACAAAGATGATCAGGGGACTGGAAACAAAGCCCTGTGAAGAGAGACTGAAAGAACTGGGCATGTTTAGCCTTGAGAAGAGAAGACTGAGGGGAGATATGATAGCGCTCTTCAAGTACTTGAAAGGTTGTCACGGAGAGGAAGGCCAGGATCTCTTCTTGATCATCCTAGAGTGCAGGACACGGAATAATGGGCTCAAGTTACAGGAAGCCAGATTCCGGCTGAACATCAGGAGAAACTTCCTGTTACAGCAATACGACAATGGAACCAATGACCTAGGGAGGTGGTGGGCTCTCCCACACTGGAGGCGTTCAAGACAAGGCTGGACAGCCATCTGTCAGGGATGCTCTGACTTGGATTCCTGCATTGAGCAGGGGGTTGGACTCGATGGCCTTGTAGGCCCCTTCCAGCCCTACTATTCCATGATTCTATGATTCTAAGTGGGTTGGTCAAGTATTCAAAGCAGAAAGCTGCTTAGCTTAGGAGGGATACCTTCATCAAGGTGTTACTGATGTCAGTGGTAAACTAGGGATGTCTGGTGGGGTCACTGTGTGCGAGTGTTCCTTCCCCCTCCCGGGCCCTGAGAGGGAAAAGGAGAGACTTGCATACAGCATGGCCGGCACAATGGTGGAAGTCTGCTAGCTGGCCCGGCTTGATTTGTGTTGAGTCGGGCCAGCTTGCGGGCAAGTAAGCCAGAGTCCAGGGAGCTGAGCTGATGAAAACTCGCCAAGCTTCACCCCCGCAAAAGGATTCCTCCAACATCCCTATGGTAAACCTGGTACATTGGGAGACCGCTCTATTGGGGTTATATGATAGAACTAAGAGTAGAAGCTATGAAGAGTAGAAGTCTAAAAAGTCAAGGTGCACAGATGTGTGTTTAAGATAAAAGAACTTGAGCCCTATTAAGGTTAGATGGTAGAACTAAGAGCGGTGGTAAGACTAGGTCCGAAACTTAGGATGAAGTCATCAACAATAAGGGTAATAAAAAGCAAAGGTTTGATCTGATTGCCCAGATAGATCCTGGGAGAATGAGATGGTGACCAAACATGAATGGGGTCTGTCCATATATTCGTTTTCTCTCTTGGTCATGTGAGTCTCAGACACACTTGTTCAAAGAAGAGAAGCAAGCTAGTTGGATGAAGCAGGAATGGGTCTCCCATCAAACCCAAGTGGAGGGGAGCAGGCTTCCTCTGCTTTCAGGGTGCTTACTCTGGAGTAGAAGGACAGCCAGCTAAGGTCCCAGTCTCTGCTGGTCAGCAGTCATCCTTCTGTCCCTCACTCATTAACTCGGGACGCGTAACCAAATGGTCTATGTGATGTAGGGGAATAAACCTTGAAGGTGTAAATTGGAATCAGTCCAGCCCAGTAGTCCAGTTGAGTAAGTTTGTTAAAGATCAAACATGGTAAGGGAAAGGAAGTAGTGAGTATGCACAATACAAGAGGAAAACAGATCCTAAGCCAGCAACCCTGGTCTGCTTAAAAACTGCACTGTGTATGCTAGGAGAGCACCTACGCTTATGTCACGGTCCCTTGTTGGCATCCATTGAGTGTCTTGCAGTGGTCCAGATGGATGGAAAGGGACAAAAAAAGGGCCACTCAAAGGGGCATTTTGCCATGTGTTGTGCTGCTTGATCAGGAGTGACTTTGATTGACAGCGGCCCCTCGTTTGGCCAATGAACAGAGCTGCACGTATAGAATCATAGGGTTGGAAGGGGCCTACAAGACCATCGAGTCCAACCCTCTGCTCAGTGCAGGAAGCCTGATTCCCAGGCGTTCTCCCATCTAAGTACTAACCAGGGCTGACCCTGCTTAGCTTCCGAGATCAGACAAGATCAGGCGCATCCAGCCCTTGCCAAGTCTTGTATGAGTTGCCCAGGAAAGGAGCGATTGGCAGGAAAGTTTACACCTGGAAGGCGAGAATTTGGGCAAGGAAGATGCTAATCCGTTTCTGCCATACTACATTGTGCATCTGAGGGGATGCAGGATGGGACAGGACGGTTGCTATTCCAGCCACTATCGGGAAAGATAAAATGTCAGCTTTGCCACGTTTTAGTGCATTGTAACAGCTATTACCGACATGCATCTCACTTCCAGGTAGGAAAGGCACAGGCGCAACACACACAAAGTCCTCAGGTTTCTTTCATCACACAGATGCACAGCTGGGAGCTGCAACTGGGTTTGGAGTCTTCCTTCTGGGATGTAGAACCATAGACCCATGTGCATTTGATACTCATGGTGACGCACGTACAATATTCCTTCATGGGCCTCCTTCACATGGAGCTTTTATCCTGCTATTGAGATTGCTCACTCCCAGAAGTTTGCGGGCCCTTTAGATGACGCTGTTAACTTGCACTAAGTGACCTTTATTCCATTTTAAATAGATCGGAGATAATGAGCTATCAAATTACCCCTGTTGTGTTCCCCTTGAGTTCCCTCCATGAAAAAGGAAAAGCTGCAAGAAGAGGAGCTACACCAATGAAACTCATGGAAGACTCAGATAAGGGGCAAAGGTGAGGGGGAAAAGGAAGCACGTGTGAAGGTAATCTGTTGTGATCTGGCATTTAAGATGGAAGCAGAAAGCCCCTTTTTAAATGCGGGATTGTAGGCTGGTGTAGAGATGCTCATGGGAATGGTCTTGTGAGACATGTGTCCCCCCGCCCCCGTAAGGGACAACATATTATACTGTGGCTTCGGAAGTCAAGAAAGATGGTTAGAATCATAGATCAAAAGAATGCCTCTTTATTCATGTCCCCTCTGAAAAGATTACAGTTTTCTTAGTTTGGAATTATCTAAGCTACCTGTATTTCAAGGATAATAGTTTGTGGTCCAAGTTCATATTAAGGGTTGCCCTTAAGGCTGCTCCGGAAGCTGGAACTCATGCAGAACAGCTGCTCAGCTGTTGTTGGGAGCTGCCCATTCCCAGCATGTAACTCCTTTGCTGAGGGAACTGCACTGGCTGCCTATCTGCTACTGGGCCAGGTTTAAGGTTTTAGTACTAGTGTACAAAGCCCTAAACAGCTTGGGACCAGCTACCTGAGAGAGCGCCTTCTCCCTTACCAACCTGCCTGGCCGCTGAGGTCATCAGAGGGCATGCTCCTGGTGGTTCCACATGGACCTACAGCCCAATTGGAGTCCATCAGGAGAAGAGCCTTCAGTGTGGTGGCCTCCTTTCTTTGGAACTCCCTGCCCCTGTAGGCCAGGCAGGCGCCAACACTGTGTTGTTTCTGGTACCTCCTGAAAACACTGTTCCAGGAGGGCTTCCTGGAACTGACCAGCCATGGTTTCTATTGGCATTCTGTTTTTTAAAAAGAATAATTTTAATATGGTGCTTTCATATTTTTATTCTTTTACTATTTTATCTTTTATGTTCACCGCTCCAAAATCTGTTTTAGATATGGAGCAGTATACAAATATTGTAAAATAAATAAATAAATAATACTCCATTCATTTATTTATACTTGTATACCACTTAATATAATTAAGTGGTCACATAAAAAGATATTAAAAGTCACTATTAATAAACAATTATGACAACAACAAACAAATAAATAGAAACAATGCAAAGAAACAATAACATGCATCAGCATCATGATAATCAGCTACAAGCCAGGGAAAGCTTACAAAAAACAAGGACATTTTTAAACCACAAGACATGTTTTGCTTCCCAAACTGCATGGGGGTGGGCACCGCTACTGAGAAAGTCCACTTTCAAGCAGTGGAGGCTGGTGGCTCTGATTTTGGTGGGGCTATAATCCACTCTAGGTTTCAGTCAGAACCAGCCAGAACTCTAAAGGAGCTATTCATGGTACTGAATATATTTTGGGATTAGGGTTAGGCTAGGAATAGGTGATTCTGTGAAGCTCGGTTTTCCTCAGCTTCTCATTTTCCACTGCTAAGTTAATTCCATCCCATTTCTGCTTCAAATTGTAAATTTCTATTTTATTTTAGCCTGCATAGAAATTTGTACATATTTTCATGCACATTTTCCAAAAAAGATTTTGTCTGTATTTTTTCAAATGTACACATTTTTTTGCAAGCAATTGTTCCATCAAATAAAGTGTTTTTGTTCATGTTTTTTCCAAATATGCACATCTTTGCATGCATTTTTGTGCATGTCAACTGCATCACAAGCTTTGCAATAGTACAGATTTTGACATCTAATTGTGTTCCAGTTCACATTCAAGTTTGGGAAGTGCAAATTCAATATGCTTGCATTGAAATGCAAACTGAACTAATTTCTCACCCGTTCCTAATTCTACCTCCTAAGACTGTAAAAGCTGCAAGGAAAAAAAATAATCTCTGCCATGGCTGATCCTGTACTCTCAGCCTCAGTGTTTGTCACCTGGATATATGAGTATCGGTTGCTTGCCAGCTCTGCTATCCAGTTTTGGAGTGTGGCATTACAATCCCTGGACTGTGGAAACTTAAGTTTTACTATTTATTTTACATAGGGTGCAATCCTATGGCCTTTAGACAGTGCCTGAGGGATCATAGGATCTTTTGGATTCCTAGATCCAGAGTCAGAGGCAGCACTCTGACCTCAGAGAGGGGAATCTGTGCTCTGCCCCCTCCCCCTTGCAGCCGGCACAGAAAGAACCGCACCAGCTGATCTCCAAGGTCGGGAGCTCGACCTCAGAGGATAAGGAAAAGGGGCATTTCAGTGGGCAGAGAGGGGAGGAAAGAGGAGAGGCCAGGATACATACTATCCTGAGCCTCTGCCAGCCTCCTTCCCTCCCCCTCAGAAATGCCCCAGCTAGACAGGCAAACCCCCCTATCTAGTGAAAATGCAGAGTGGGAGGACAGGGAGGCGAAGTTTGCCTCTGCTGCACCTCCCGCCCTGCCTTAGATGATCGTATGCCTCTGAGTTCGGACGTTTATGCTCATTGAAGGCAGAAACAATAGGACTGCGCCTTTAGATTATTTGTATCTTGCTCCTCAGCCAAAAAGGCTCCCGGAGCAGCTTACAAATAATCAATAAAAGAAGACAATTCCTGACCACAGGCTTACAATCTAAAAAGACACACAAGGGAAAAGGACAAGCGAGGGAAGAGGAGACAAATTAAGGCTTTCAGCGGGGCTGGTGGACTGGCCTGGCTTCTCCCTCTCATCTCCCTCAGCAAAGCCTGCTGGAATGGCTGCTGCTGGTGACCGATGTAGATTTGTACTTGCATATGCAGGCTCATAGGGTGTGGGGGACATTCGGTAATTGCCTCTGCCCCAAGTCACCATTGTGCGAGAGAGAGAGAGGGGGAGAGAGAGAGAAAGAGGGGGAGAGAGGGAAAGAGAGAGAGAGGGGTAGAGAGAGAGGGGGGAGAGAGGGAGAGAGGGGGGAGGGAGAGAGAGGGGGAGAGGAGAGAGGGGGAGAGAGAGGGGGGGAGAGAGAGAGAGATGGAGGAATGGATCAACACAGCTGCAGTTTTGACCTCTCCTTGGTGGCATGGTTATGGGGACTGCCAGTGGAGACTGGTAGCCCTGATGCCAGTGGGGCAGTGAATTTGCGCCAGGTTTCAGTCAGAACTCTGGCTTCACACCTTGGGTAGCTCCTTTAGAGTTCTGACTGAAACCCAGAGTGGATTCACCACCCAACGGACATCGGAGCCACCAGCCTCCACTGGGGACAGCCATGATGAACACCTGCACTTCAGGCTTTACCACTGCACCACTTCTCACAGGTGTGCAAAGCCTACCTGCCAGCTGAATGGCCCGGACATTAGAAATATTATTGAAGAACATCCTGCAGATCGCTTCAGCTCCATCTGTGCTGAGGTGGTTATTGGAAATGTTCTGAAAGGAAAGAGGAAAAAAAAGTGGACGGAAAGGGGAGAAAAAGGAAAAGAAAAAGCTTCAGAGGATAAAGCTGTTCCAAGTTAGGAACGCTTAAGGAATTTGGCATTTGTGAATTCCTATACAAAACTCCACTCAGACACGGTGTTATGCTGGTTTCAGTCCTTCTCAGATTGGTCTCAGGAGGTGGTGCTGGTGGACTATTGCTTATGGCCGTTGGCTTATGGGGTGTAGTAAGGGTCTATCTTTTCCCCTGTGCTTTTAAATATCAACATGGAACCATGTTATCTTGGAGGGGAAGTTATCTGGAGGTTTGGGCTGAGGTTATTAATATGTCAGTAACATGCAGCTCCACCTTTGATTTCCACCTGCTCAGCTCAGAGAGGCTGCAGAACTCCTGAACCAATGTCTAGAGGCAGTTCTGGGATGGATGAGGATGAACAAGCCGAACCTTAAACCAAACAAGATGGAAGTACTGTGGGTAGGGAAACAGACTGCTCTGGATGGAAACTTGCAACCAGTCCTAGAGAGGGTTGCAGTCCCCCTGAAAGACCATGCATGCAGTTTGTGCATTCTCCTGGACTTGATGCTAACTGGGGAAGCTCAGGTGATGACTGGTATGACCCTATCCGCAGAGGACAGACTTTGCTTTAGTTATCCATGCTCTCTAAGTGACACCCAGGCTGGATTTACTGTAATGAGCTGTTCTTAGAGCTGTCTTTAAAGGAGGATTGGAAACTTCAACTGGTACAAAATATGGATACTCAGTATTGGTATGTGCTAGGCAGTTGGATCATGTGATACCTATGTTGGATCATATGATACCTATATTGTATCAGCTGCACTGGTTGCCAGTGTGTTTCTGGGCCCAGTTTAAAGTGGTGGCATTGGGCTTTAAAGCCCTAACCAGTTTGGGTCTGGGTTACTTGAAGGACCACCTTCATCCATACCAACCTGTCCACACTCTGAGATTTAAAATAATGATAATCATCAGAGACTTGAATGAGAGGCTTGAATGCCTACGCAACTGGGCTGGTGGGACGAAGTGGTAGGGCCTTCTTAGTAGTGCCCCCCTACTTATGGAACTCTGTTCCAACTGATGTCCGCCAGGCCCTAGTATTACAGTGGGCCCTAATAGAAATGTATGAGAATTTTGTTTCAGTTCACAAGTCACTTGAAAATACAAATGGGAGTACAAGTTTCCAAAAATGTTTGCAAATTCCCAAACTTGAGTTTGAAAAATGTGCGGTGAACATTTTAAGAAATGTACACTGTTTAAAATGTGCATTTTCACACTTTAGTCAATGGAGGAAAAGTGCACACTTTTGAAAAAACCACCTTTTCCCCATGTGAAATGCACATTTTCCCCATTCGAATGAACCGACAAAACAGCTTGCAAACAAGAATGGGAGCAAGGTGAGCTTTGAAGTGAAGCTTGGAGAATTTTGGTGAGCTCGAGCATCCCTGGTTCTCCCATGCTTAGGCCCTAAAGATGTTCCTCTTTACCTTGGCCTATAATTAAATTGGACTTCCTCGGGTGCTGTTGTATATATGGCGCTATCTGGTTTTGTTAATTTTGATTTTATCATTATTTTCATTCTTGTTTCATTGTGTTTTGTGGTTTAACTTTTTTTTTTTGGTATGCCATCTTGATTTTCCCTAAAAGGCGGCTTATAAATCTTTCAAATAAAAATTAATGAATGAATACACACATTCATAAATACTCTGATTACAGTGGTGTGCTAGGGTATTAGACATGAGTCCTTCCCAGCATTTGTACCCCAGAACATTTCACTGAAGATATAAGGGGTGGGGAATTGAAAGTGCGACTTTATACATGTCCAAAACGTGCGTTCGACCTCTAAGCCAGGGGTAGGCAATTGCAGGAGATCTGGGGGCCATTTTTGCCCCTACCAAGCCCCCCCCCCATTAGGTTAAAAAATGTAAGTAAAAACAATAATAAAAAAACAAATTAGCCGTTTGCCACTGAAATTTGGCAACAAACCATTCCATAGCACTGAAAGGGTTAAATTTAGCTAAATGTGGCACTCTGTAGTGGCTACAGAGTGCTAAAATGGACAAATTTAGCTTGCAAACAGTGACAGGGAGGAGGCGCATGCAGCCTGCAGGCCACATGTTGCCCATCCCCGCTCTAAGCAAATATTAGGAAATGAGAATATTAGTGAAGAAATGGTCCTGCAATAAAATGTTGCAGCGTGAAGTGCTGCTCTTTAGGATTCCAGCCACTGTATTCCATCCCACCCCCTGGATGTCTGCTTTTTCCTCTCCTACATTCAGTCAGCATTCGATGCCCACTGAGCAGGCTTAATCCTCATTGGGCTGTTTTGGAGGTCCCTAGGGGGTGGGGGTGGGGTCGCCTAATTTTTTTTTGCTACTTTGTCAAACAGTGGGGTTCCTCCAAATCTGCTGATATCTCCCTCTTGTGTGTGGCTGGTGCAGTTTGGGCTACCTAAGAACCGGCACTTGGAGAACTGAGATGACGATTAGTATCAAAAAAGCCCTTAACGGCTTGGGGCCAGGTTACCTGAAGGATTGCCTCCTCCCATATGTGCCTGCCCGGATCATCCTCAGCGGCCCTTCTCCGTGAGCCCCTGCCAAAGGAAGTGAGGCGGGTGGCTACTAGGAGGAGGGCTTTTTCTGCTGTGGCACCCCGGCTCTGGAATGAGCTCCCTAGTGAGGTTCGCCTGGCGCCTACATTGTATTCCTTTCGGCGCCAGGTGAAGACCTTTTTATTTTCCCAGGCATTTTAGCATTTTAGCTTTCTAAATTTTTATCTTTGCTGTTTTAAATCTGTATTTTAAACTCCTGCACTGCTGCTAGGTTTTATTGTGGTTGTATTGTTATATTGTGGTTTTAATGTTCTGTATATTTTAAATTGTTTTATTGTGTGTTGTTTGGTTTTAATTTTTGTGAACCGCCCAGAGAGCTTCGGCTATTGGGCGGTATAGAAATGAAATAAATAAAATAAAATAATAGTATATGTGATTGTTCACAGGGACAAACAAGATAAAGATGGTAAAACACTTGCACGTCGATAATAATAAATTATACAAAAAAGAATGAAATAGCCAAGGAGAATAGCCAAGAAAGCTCGTTCTAGTCTCAGATAGAAGTGATCTCCCTCCACGCCCCCATACAGGGAAAGACTGGATACCATCTCCTGGATGTAGCAGTTTTCCCGCAGCATCTGCACCAGGTATGTGGTTCCCTCACCCAGAATCCAGTTATCCTCTAGCTCTAGGTGAGTGATCGTTGTGTTGGACTACAGAAAGAAGAATTCAAAGATGTCAGAGAATTGTAGACAATTAGCTAAATTAAGTGACCAAAACAGCCTTTGTTGTGCTATGTCTGCCCTAAATATTATTTTTCATAACTTGCCATCCAAAACAAGCAAAGAAATATAATGCAAGCCAGCTAATATTATAGACAAATTCCACATTACATTCACTGCATCCTTCTATAAATAAATACATACATACATACATACATACATACATACATGAATAGTTTAAATGGCAGCTGTGTGTGGGCAGGGGGATCAGGACTGCAGTGTGCAGTGATGGGGGTTAAACCTCCCCCCTCCCCAATGGAAAGCCCAATAGAAGTTTTCCTCCTGGGCTAATAGCAACTTTGTTAACCCCTTCTCCTCACCCATCATGATCCCAGTCCTGATCCCTCCCCTGGTCACAGCTGCTGTTTGAACTTTAGAAAAGAAATGAAGCATGTTAACTGCATGCACATCAATTCATGTGGCATGTAGCATGGCGCTACTTCATCTGATAATCAGCACACGTTGCAGGGATAAGTCCACCAACATGTGTTATTACTTGTTGAGCAGCTAACTACACAATATTGCATCAATTGTTTCCTATGCATTCATCTTTGTAACACAATAGGCAAGCCCCATGTGATTGAAGCATCACAGAAATGGTGTCTAAAAGAAAAGTAAGCCCAGGAAAAGGTCAGCAGTGGAACTGAGGACCAAATAACATATGATGCAGGGTATCTGTACTCATATCTCCTGTCTGTCTGTCTGTCTGTCTGTCTACCAGACAGACAGACAGCAGCAGCGGGAGGTGAATTGGACTAGGGCCGGGGGTGATTAACTCTTTGTCCCCCTTGCTATTTCTCTTGTCAAAATCATGCCCACCCTAAAATTGGGAGATCCATTCATGGAGTTTGTTCCTGACTGGCTAAGTCTGCCTTCCTGGACTATAGGAAGAACTGTACCATGCTGGACTACAACTCCCAGTATCTCCAGCCAGTGCAGCCATGCTGCATGGGGAAGATGGGCTGTAGTTCAACACATCTGGAGGGCACTGGGTTGGGCTAAGACTTAAAAGAGATTTAGTTTGGCTGTCTCTGATCTGGGTAACTAGCCCTCTGTGCTCTCACCATTGTGGGAACCCAAGCCAAGCCAAGTTCCCTTCCCTTCCTGGGACCCCTTAACTCTAGCCAAGAAAGTATAGAGAAAGGGAGAGATGTAATGCTTGGGACGTCTTGCTCACTCACTTTGCAACAGTTTCATGTGTGGAAACAAGCCCTCTTCAGTCATGAAGCAGAGCTCCTGCCTTCTTAAGCAAGTATGTAGGAGACAACTATTTTCGCAGTTAGTCAGGCATCTTTCATTCTGTCATCCACTTATTGACTGAACCGCATTTTTTTAGGGATGTATGAGAATTTCATTCCACTTAAGCTAATGAGCACTTGCGTGAATGTGTACTTGCACTAATGTGCATTAGCGCAAGTGAAAATCCCCCCCAAAGTTAAAAAAACCTGGTCTGCAAATCCAAGGAATCCAGGGGACGTGGAAAAAGCAGGTCCACTGCAGAATCAGCAGGTCAGATTCATAGAAATCCAAACTCATTTGAATCCATTGTGGATTTCTCTGACATCCCTCGGCACAACCAATGGTCAGGAATGCTGAGAGGTGAAGTCCAAAACAACTGGAGATCTACTTTCTGCCCATCCTGATGTAGCAGGCATTGGGGCCCATCTGTTAGCCAGCTGCACCTCCTCCAGAGCCATTAGCAGTGCACCTCTGTAACAGAGCCCTCAGTTGATTGTGTGGGTTCATTTAAAGAGAGCTAGTAGAGCTAGTTGTTCAACACTGAAGTGCACTGAAAAGCACTATGCAATTATTTATTTAACATTCAGCAGATTGTCCTATTACTTTACTCAATTATGCTGTCAAGAACATCAAAGCAACGGCTGCAATTCTGGATTAAAAAAACCCAAACGTGGGGGGAATTATGGTGGGTCAGGGGCGTTGCCAATTATACTATACAATTAAACCAGATCTAGTGATGAGATAGCTTTATCCTTCTTCTCACATGTAAGAATACTTCCCTCCATCCCAAAAGCTAAAAAGCTTGTTGATTGCAAGGGAAATAGTGCTGACAAAATTTTTATTAAGTACTTACAACTAGAGCAATGGCAATGGCTTTGGTTCCCTTAGGTCCAAGCCCATGATGGTTAAGGTTCATGATGGGCTCTTCCATGTTCCGAATGAAGTATGAGACAGGAACTACTCCCACCAGCTTGCAAGCCTCTATGTACAGCTCTGCACCCTTTATTGTTGCAAATGGTCGCTCAACATCTGCAAAGGCAAACCAGTCTGGTTGGCAAAGCATTTCTCCCTGGGCCCGCTACACAGAAAACGGTCTGCCTAAGATTCAGCAGGACAGTTATTAAGGGAATGTATGAACTGGAGACCATTAAAATTAGAGCTGTGCACAAATGGTCTCCCAAACTTCTTCCGCCTATTTGTGGGCAGAGGAACTGGGGGGACAATTTCACTGAACTGCCCCTAGTTGAGGAGAAATTCTCTAACAATTTTTCACAGATAGGACTCACTATTGGCAGTGGTTGTAGCACAAGTTCTTTCTTTTTTCTGAAGGGTTTTTGATTTATCGAGCTGCTCCTGCAAGTGGCAGCAGCATCAACTATGTTGAGGCTTATACTTTTCTGAGGCAGAATTTTGAATTTCTTTTGGTTTTTGATCTTACCTAATCACTGTGAGGTGGCTGAGGGTGCTGGGTGTCTAATACACATCTTTCCATTGCTCTGCATTTTCTCTCTCTAATACACATCTTTCCATTGCTCTGCAGCCTCCCAGGCCACCAGCTGTTCCTGAACTGAAAAAGCCCCATGGGAGGAATTACTTCATGATGTCTTCCTCATCATAGCTTTAATTGAAGTGTGGAAAACTGAGGAGGCTACAAGCTGCTGGAGAGATGATTGTACAAGGAAAGACAAGACAATCACGCACACTCCATAGCCACCTCATAAGTAAAGTAAGGACAAGAACCCCAAACCCTTTGAATTTTTTTCCAAAGCAATGTCTATTCTATCAAATTGAAATGGTTGGGGAAAAATGTGGGAGAAATTTTTGGCACAGCATTACTTAAAATATTCATGCAGTTGAGCACCTCTGAAGTTCTTCCTTATGCCTTGCAAATGTGCAGACCTCATGGCGACTCCAGGAAAAACACACACAGAAGGTCATAAAAAGATATCTCTATAATTCTTTCAGTTGTCCCAAGCCTGCATTACAAGACAAGCAGCATTCGTAGTCCAGCCAAGTCCTATTTATGCTCAAAGGAACTTTACTCAGCCAACCCACTACAGAGAGGGAAATCTGCATGCAGGGTAAAAGGGATGCACATCCTGGTACACCTCTGATCTCTGCTAAACAGGATAGATGCCTGATACAGAAGCATCTGTGCATCCCCATCTGGGGCCACCAGTCACACACAGCATAGCGTTTCTAGAACTGGGTTGTGTCTCATGTCCACACTCATGAATGCAAGCCCAAGTCTCCAGTTAAGAACTTTGACAAGGCTCTTCTTGTCAAATATCTTTGACCAGACTATTTTGTGTCTGATCCATGTTTTGCCTTGCCTGGATGAGCTAAAGGAGGGTAGAACCAGCATCCCTCAATTTAGCAACAGAAACCATACTTTAAGAAGGCAGCTACTGAGTGACCTTGGGCAAGTCACTATCTCACAAGGTTACTGTGAGGATATAACGTAACAACATAAGGAGAGCCTTGCTGCTCACCCCCAGGGTCCATTTAGTCCAGCAGTCTGTTCACACAACAGCCAACCCACTGCCCATGGGAAACCCTCAAGCAGGACATGCATGCAACAGCTCCCTCCTGCCCATGTTCCCCAGCAACTGGTGTACATAGATATACTACCTCTGATATCAGAGGTAACATATAGCCATCAGGACTAGTAACCACTGATATCCTCCATGAATATGTCCAATCCCCTTTTAAAGCCATCCAAATTGGTGGCCATCACTATATCTTGTGGTAGCAAATTCCATAGTTCATGCGCTGTGTGGAGAAGAACTTCCTTTTATTTGTCCTGAATCTCCCACCAATCAGCTTCATGGGATAACCCTGGATTCTAGGATTTTGAGAGAGGGAGAAAAATGTCTCCCTATCCACTTTCTCCACACCATGTATCATTTTGTTCATCTCTTATTATGTCTCCCCTGCCTTGCCTTTTTTCCTAAGCTGGGCAGTGTGTGTGTGCGGGGGGAGAGGTTTGGATGGAAGAGGGGACAGTTAACAGTCACCTTCTATCTCAAGATCTGTGTCAGAATTGTCTTCTCGCGTCTTCTCTTCTGCAGTGTCGGTGGCATCAGTAAGGGACAGGATCTCCACAGGCGTGCTGCCTTCTGACATCTCGCCATCCTGGTCTGGAACAAGATCGATCACATTCACTCAGCACATGCGAAGGCAAGGCCCATGCGAAGTCCAATATATAACATCCTGCACAGGAAACCCACACTGCCCAACAGCGAATCCACTGATGAACCGCCAGAGTACTTTAAGGGTGCAACCCTATGCATGTTTAGTTGGAGGAAAGTCCTACATCTCCCATCATTCCCCAGCCATCCATGCTGGCTGGGGAATACTGGGAGTTGTAGGATGTTTTTCAGTCTAAATATGCTTAGGACTGCACCCTGAATGGCGTTTGTTCCCTTCCTCATCTCTGTACCTTTGCCATCCTCTCCATTATGCATAATACTCACCAAGAAGCTGACACAGGTCAATGGATGCTCTGGAGCCAGAAGATTCAACCACTTGCTGACTCTTGAAGTTACCCCTCCAGTAGGCCTGCAGCCCAGGTTCAAAGGGGCACCATGGCTTGTTTCAAAGGGTTCTTGCTCCCTCTTTTCCCAGTGCTGACCCAGACTTTGCACCATCAGTTACCACTACCATGTTCCTCACATTTTGCTGACCCTCCACCTAAAATTAGGACGATCATTTTCCTTCCTTTCAAAGTATTGCTTTCCTGCCCCTAACTGGGAGACGTGCCAGCTGTCTTCGGACTCAGTCAGAGAAGATGTTAGGGTGTTTCGTTCATCGCTAATAAGGTGAAATGGTTTGATGCCAGCGCGCACAGGGATCGGAAGCAAGATACGTAACTAGATGCCACTAGACGCGATACCACCTCTCTTGCCTCCCAATTCATAATTTATTTTACAGTTAGGCAGAAACAGAGCTTGGAAAATGGCCCCTTAAGAGAACTCAAACCACATCACAGCCTTCGTGTGGTATGGTTGCTAAATCTTATCCTGACAATTGGAAAGAAAAATAGTATTACTATTTTTTTTTTCAAACTCTTTTTTTGCACAGGGTGTTGTTCAGCCTCTTCCTTCCACTCATTGGGTTACTGACCTGTCCTTTTGGACCCACGTTCAGTGTTATTCAATATTCAAGCCTGACATGAGATCCACAGTTCAGTCTTCCAAGCAAAGACATGTGGGTTGGGCGCGGGGGGGGGGGGGCAGAAGAGTGCTGGCTGAAGTCATTGACAGGTATCTCTCATTTCAATGGATCTACTCTCCGTATTTAAATTACCAGCCTGTCCAATTACCCATTTTTTCAAAGGAGGGTAGTGTGTGAAGGACAAACATTAATAACAATTCAAAATAAAGTAGGTTTTTTTTTTCTTAAAGGAAGGAAGAAAGAACCTGTCCGGACTCCCAACTGAAGAGTCTGGTGGGTACTGGAAGTGGAGAAATAGCTGGTCAATGAAATAACATCACAAGCAATAAATCCAGGTTGGGGAATGTGCAGCCCTCCAGATGTTTCGGACTGCAGGTCTCATCAGCCCTAGCCCACATAGCTAATGGTGAGGGATCCCTATGACCCTGCCTGGGTTTGGAGTAGCGCCTTCAGCTTCAGCATATTGGCTCCCTCTCTGTGGCACTGTCTGCCTGTTGATGTCAGGCAGGCACCAACATTGTTTTGTTTTCAGTGTCTGCTGAAGATGTTTTTATTTAAACAAGCCTTCCCTGACCGATCAGCCACGGTTTTATTGGCATCATTCAATTTTAAATATTTTAATTCGTATTTTGATTCTTTTTTCTTTTTCTTGTTCACTGCCCGGAAATCTTATTAAGATATAGAGCAGTATATAAATCCTGCAAACAAACAAACAAATAAATGGCATTGCAGTCTAACATCTGGAGGGCCATAAATTGCTGATCCCTGCAATAAAGGATCCAACAGGGCCACCATCTAGGGTTAACCCCCTTCTGAAAGGCAATACTTGCCCACCCAAGCTCTTTCTTAATGCCCCCTCCCTGGCTCCGGTCCACACAAACAACCGTTCTGTTATAATAGTGGGCCAGCTTGTTTGTAATAATATGAATGGTTTGTTCTTGCGGGGTAAGGAGAGCTTGCTATTGTTGGCCGTTTCATCCGTCTACAGTTCTTCTCATTTCCTGTCACATATGAGCATCACTTCCTGGTTTCTTCATGAGAAAATCAGTGCTGTGGGAAAGGGTATTTGGTTTCTGGACCCACACACAAGCCTTGGCTATTCACAGTCCCACAAAGACAGTTCAAAGCCTCCACCTCCCCTTTTGGGATTTCACACATTTGCCAACAAGCCATTGTGTAGTTGTGATGTCTACCGAAACTCTATTGGCATTTTTTGGCAGTGTTTATTTTAAACACCACATGTAGAGCACTCTCACCTTCATCCTCATCAAAGTCGAAGTTTAAAAAGTCCATGGTGCTGCTAGGGAATTAGGCGGTCTGCTTGTTGATGCTTCGTTTTTCTTATTGTGTTATCAGTAATCTACAGTCCTCTCTGTTTCAGAACCTTTTAAAACAAAACCTGAGCCATCCAACCATAACTATTATACATCACAACGTATTTTTTTTTTTCATGACCTATGGCGTCAGCTGGCAATTTGGAATCCCAAATGACATTGTTTCCCTTTAGGAAGACATTTCCTAGTCACTGGGACTGCCTGTGTGTTAAGCATGCTGCTTGTTCCCTGTTAAGTTCAGGTCACTTTAATTTCACCTCAAGTATTCCATGACCTCATCTAGACATTGTGACTCAAGATATATGCTATCTCCTATGATCACATAGCTCAGGCTTGCATCAGGTCTTCTTTGCTGAGCTGGATCAAAATGGATCAGAATTCAGGTGAGAGATCTGGTTTCAGATAGTGGTGCTGTTGATCACTAAAGGGGCAGCTAAGCCTGTGGAGGTTATGAGAAATAATACTTGGTTCTGTATATTAATTTTGCTAACTCTCTTGACCCAAGTCCAGCTGTCTCCCATTTTTAAGTGTCATGCCAGTTGGCCATGTTTTCTGTCTGCAAGTATGGCAACACTGGCTATTTCTGACAAAAGGCAGCCTTGGATGGCCAATTAACATGAGAATTTGGATTCAGCACCTCAAAGTCCATAAAATGTATTTATTTTATTTATTTAAAACATTTGTATCCTGCCCTATATTAGTAAGATCTCCAAAAATGAGATGGATCCCAGGAATTCACACCCCAGGTGACTGCTTTCTAAGAATTCTTCACAACCACAATATTTAGACCCGTACACCATCTATATCAGAGGTGTTGAATCTCAAGCCCAAATCTGACCAACCTTGGGTCCAACTTCAGCCCTCCAGGATCCCACCCCCCTCTGAAGGCCCCACCCCCTTTCGTGACCGCCAATCATTTAGTGGCTTCCCAAACTTTATGTGTAGTTTTTTCCTCATTCTGGGAGGCTGAAAAACCAACTGTGCCAGCTGCTTCTTCGACATCAGAATATTTATTTATTTATTAAATTTCTTAATCGCCCATCTGGCTGGTCACCCAGCCACTCTGGGCGATGTACAACCGTACAATTTAAAACAGTAAAATTACACATTAAACATTATTTAAAAATACCCTAACCCACCCCAAATGCCTGCCTGAATAACCAAGTTTTCAGTGTGTGGCGGAAGCTCATTAAAGAGGGGGCATGGCAGAGTTCCCTAGGGAGGGAGTTCCACAGAGTGGGGGCCACCACAGAGAAGGCCCTCTCTCTCGTCCTCACCAGCCTAGCTGTCCTGGCTGATGGGACAGAGAGAAGGCCATCCGAGGCTGATCTTGTTGAACGGCCTGTCTGGTGTTGCTGGAGGCGCTCCTTGAGATAGGCTGGGCCAGCACTGTATAGGGTTTTAAAGGTCAAAGCCAACACCTTGAATTTGGCTCAGAAAATAACTGGTAGCCAGTGCAACTCCTTCAGCACCGGAGTGATGTGATCACGCTGGCGGCTGCCTTTAAACAGGCAAGCCGCCGCATTCTGCACCAGCTGCAGCTTCTGAACCGTCTTCAAGGGTAACCCCACGTAGAGCGCATTACAGTGGTCTAGACGAGAGGAGACCAGGGCATGTACTACCGATGGGAGCAGATGGTCGGGAAGGTAGGGGCGCAGCTGCCGTATCAGATGGAGTTGATACAACACTGTCTGGCTTACGGCTGACACCTGAGCTTCCATGGACAGCTGGGAGTCTAAAATGACCCCCAGGCTGCAGACCTGGTCTTTCAAGGGTATCCGTACCCCATTCAACACCAGGTCAACATCCCCCAACCTCCTCTTGTCTCCCACCAAAAGTACCTCGGTCTTGTCAGGGTTCAGCTTCAGCTTATTCCTCCCCATCCAGCCACTCACGGTCTCCAGACATTTAGACAGGGATTCTACAGCCAATCCTGGTGAAGATTTGAACGAGAGGTAGAGCTGTGTGTCGTCCATATATTGATGACACCGCACCCCAAACCTCCTGATGATAGCCCCCAGCGGCTTCACATAGATGTTAAATAGAATCGGGGAGAGGATGGAACCCTGTGGCACCCCAAATGTGAGCGGGCACGGGTCCAACACCTTCTCTCCCAGTGCTACCCTCTGGTGCCTGCCAGAGAGGAAGGACCGGAACCACCATAATACGATGTCTCCAATGCCCATCCTCTCCAGGTAGTACAGGAGGATACCGTGGTCAACGGTATCAAAAGCTGCTGAGAAGTCAGGAGAACAAGGAAGGAGCATTCACCCCTATCCAAAGCCCTCCTCATATCATCCACCAAAGCAACCAAGGCTGTTTCTGTCCCATGCCCAGGCCTGAAGCCCGATTGAGATGGATCTAGATAATCGGCTTCTTCCAAGTGTGCCTTCAACTGCACTGCCACCACCCACTCAATCACCTTGCCCCAAAATGGCAGATTTGAGACTGGGCCAAAGTTGTTCAAAACTTGGGGATCCAAGGAGAGCTTCTTTAAGAGCGGTCTTATCACTGCCTCCTTGAGGGCTGATGGCATCACTCCCTCCTCAAGGGAGCTCCCAACATCAGAGAAGGGGAAAGGGGGTGTTATGGTGGGCGGAGAGGGGAGGAGACTGGAGAGTCCAGGATACAATTTATCCTGAGCCTCCCCCCCCCCCCGAAAAGCCCATCTAGTGAAAAAAAGCAAAGATCGGAGGATCGGGAGGCAAAGACCGCTTCTGCTGTTCCTCCTGCCCCGACAGCTTCAGCCTGGCAGAGCATAGGAATGTTGGAAGCCTCTGAGTTCAGGGCTGCACCTTAGAAGAGGTTTCACACCCACGGTCTATATGCTGTTCTTCTTTGTCTCTCCCTGAAGATGACAGACATCCAAAAGTGAGGTGTGAAAATTTATCTATAAATCTTTTATTAATAAATATTAGGTTTCCAATATTACATAATCATGGAGCTGAAGACTGCTCAGACAGTGCTGAGCAAGATGCTTGGTAATAACAGCCATTCTTAAGAGATAAGCACATGTAACAAAATGTGCTGTCATCCAAATCTATCATGCAGAAAACTCAAGGGGCCACACTGTATATGGCGGCAACACCTCCTTCCACCCACTTACAATCATAGATTAAAAGTTGGTACATGGTGGATGTTGCTTAAGGGTGCAATCCTATGCTTGTTTAGACAGAAAAAAGTCCTACAATTCCCAACATTTCCCACTGGCTGGGGAACGCTGGGAGTTGTAGGACTTTTTTCTGTCTAAACATACATAGGATTACACCCTAAATTGCTTTGGGATTGGGCTGTTAGCTATTCTGAGTAGTTCCTACATGTAGAGACTGTTTTGTTGTTTACCAGTGACAGCTGTGCTGTGTATAACCATTTGGAGAGAACTTCCAATTTATCACCTTGTTTGACCTCCGATTTACCCAGTAAGCATGTAAATAAATCCAAGACCGGAGCCAGCGATAGGGTTGTTATTTTGGGAGGAGCGATCACATGGACAGGCATGGGGCAAATTTAGTAAAATGAACTCATATGGGTCATGTAAATAAGCTAGGCTGAAAGGAAAAGGTAACAATAATAATGAAAATAGGAAGAGTAACTACACAGTAGGCAGGACTATGATGATTTTTAGGAGCTTCTTAAATTAGGTAAGTTAAAATATTAGTGCTGGCCCTTTTGATTGTGGATTTTTAATTTTATTTTTAAAGACGACAGCAATTTAAGTATCAGAAACCAGAAGGCAAAAAGAAACCAGATTTTAGTTTTTAAAAATAATAAATCTAATAATTCATAATGTTAACATTCCTGATTCCATGAAGCTGACCTATTGTACTCTGGTTCAGGGCTTGGGAATGCTTCCCAGGCCATACACACAAAATCACACCAGTTTGGATAAATTAACCTGGAATAACTACTAATTCATGATTCTGTACTATTTGCTAATGCATCTTAGAATCCTCATAAAATACATAACCATCTGAACAGGAGAAAAAAAAGGAGCGAAGTCTACCAAAAAGCTGCTTAAATTGGGGGGCATTCTGCGTTACGGGGTTTCCTCGTATATACACCTCACAAATTAGCTGAGTATTATGCTGATCTCCACTACCCTTCATAAACAAGTGAGCTGTGGATTGAGCGTGGGGCCCCTCCGTTTGATTCCCCCACCACACAGCGAAGCAGCCGCTATTGCTCCGCGGCCCGCCACCAAACTTTGGCCAGCCCACCTATTGCGCTTCGATCCCACCTTTCCTCCGAAGAGCTCTAGGCGGCGCACGTGGCTCTCTCGAGTCCCCATTTCACCCTCCGAACAATCTTGTGAGGTAGGCTAGGCTGAGAGGTAGCGACTGGTCGAAGATCTCCGAGGGAGCTTCAGGACGGGGTGGGGGTTTGAATCTGGGTCTCTCTCTCTCCTCGCCCCCTCCCCTCCATCACACTGAATGATCCAGACAGACCGGATCAAACAGGGGAGCTGGTCCTTATTTCGGATTAGCAGACGCAGAATAGAAGGGCGAGATTTTCGCGGGTGCCCCGTCCCCCCTTCTAGCAGTCGGCGTAACGTGGGAAGCGAGCCCCCTGCTCCGCGCCCACCTGCGCTTCCCTGGAAGCCCTCCAGAGCCTCGCGCCTCGCCAGGCTCCGACGCGGCGAGCGCCGCTGAGCGAGGGCGGCGCAGGGCCCGCGCTGCGCCGCCCGGCGGCCCGGCCCGGCCCGCCAGCCCCCGTCGGGAGCCGTGCCGAGGCGGAGCCAGGCGCCCGCGTGGCCGGCGGCTGGGCGGGGAGGAGCGGGCGGCATGATCGGGACGGTGCTCTGTTACGTTCTGCTGCCCATCTCCCGGCTCCTCCGGGCTTTCCAAGGTAACCCCCTTCGGCCTCTCCGCTTCCCCCCACGAAGGGGCAGCGTGCGGCGAGCGAGGCACAGCCGGGGCTTCTCGCCGGCCGCGGGGTGGGAGGCCGCCCGCCCGCCTGCCTGCTTGCCGCGAGCCCCGGCCCGGCCTAGTCTCCCGCGAGCTGGGCGGGCGGCCCAGGACCTGCTCCCCGCGCCCACCCCCTCCGCCCGGCTGCCCCGGGTCTGCAAGGCGGCGCTGCATCGGCGGCCCCCGGCCAGCCCTTCCGCCTCCCGCGGCGCTCACGACGTTTTCCTCCAGGGCGGTGAATTGGAGTGACACCCCCGCTCCGCAGCGGAATTGACAGGCGGGGAAATCCAACCCAAGCCCCGCTTAGAGTAGACCCACTGAAAAGAATGGGGCTTAAGTTAGTCATGACTAACTTAAAGTCCCATTCATTTCAGTGGGTCTACTCCATGTAGAGCTTGTGCTGGATTTAACCCAGGGGCTGCATCACTAATGCATAAGGCTTTCTTGCGTCTAAACCCGCTGGTTCTGTCTATTCCATGAAAGCTCTCGTGGCAGAATAAACGGGCCAGCCTTCCAGGTGCCACAGGACTCTGTTGTTTTTGCTGCAGCCGACTTAACATGGCTCCCGCTTTGGAAGTTGCATAACTCCTAATTTCTGTATTCAAAGCCAGCTGCTGCAGTGTGCTTCCAGCCAAGACTTGAGCTCAAAGGGGCGGCCCCCCCCGGGGGGGGAGGGAGAGGCAGGGTAGCAAGCAGATGTATGGTGTTTGTGTAATACTCAGTGTTTATATCCAGCTGCTGCACTGCTCAAAGGCTTCACCTCCGTTATTTTGCAGTTTTCCTTGGAATGTCCCTGTATATTTACTCGGTATTCGTTTGCCCATGTTACAGATAAGGCTGAGGGAGACTAGGCCAAGTTTCAGCCTTCTGAGTGGCCTGGAAATACAGTATGCATAGGTGTGTGCGTGTACCCCCCTTGCGGCCCTTTTCTGCTGAGGCAGAGGTCTCCCTTCTATGACTACAATGCCTTGGGCTACATATGTTTCAAATGTATTTATTTGTAATATTATATTAAATTACAATATTTTACTTGCCTTTTAGCCAAAAAGGTTGCCAGAGCAGCTTACAGAGATAAGTAGCGTGGTAGTCCCTACCCTCAAGCTTACAAGCTAAATTTAACACATGACATGCAAGGAGTAAGGGATAGGGAGGATAGATAGATATAATTAAAAATTGTTTTTAAAGCCTATTTCAGGATATGGTGATGGTGACAGTTTCCTCTCCTGCTCACACAGCAGTTGGTTGGAATGGGCTGTATGAAGGGCGGGGAGGCCCAACTTCCTGGGTGGCTTTGGAAGCATCTGGACCATTTTGGTCACCCCGGTAGATGATCTGTGCTGGGAGCATGCCCCTGTTGGTTCTGCTGAACTTCTTAGCAGCCCTCACTACCATTGACCATGGTATTCTTCTGGGCCATCTGGCCAGGAGGACTGGGCTGGGAGGTACTGTCTTATAATGGTTCTGGCCCTTCCCTGAGGGTCAGCTTCAGAAGGCAATGTTGGGGATTTCTCTTTGACTCCTTGGTGTGTGGTGTTCCTCAGGGTGGTCTCCTGTGCTATTTAACAACTACATGGAACCGCTGAGAGATCATTGTGGGATTTGGGCTGCATTGGTGCAAATATGCTTTGCCATTGGCTATGCTGGCTGGGGCTAATAGGCATTGTAGTCCAAAACATCTGGTGGGCACCAGGTTGCCTACACCTGCTTTAGAGATAGGTAACCTGATGTCCTCCGGATGTTTCGGATGGCAGCTTCCACAATTCCTGTCCATTGGCTATGCTGGCGGGGGCTTTCGGGAGTTGTCCAAAACATCTGGAGGGCACCAGGTTGCCCACTTCAGACAAATACCAAGAATAGTGGCTTGGACCACATGGTTTCTTTTTCTAGCCATGACAGAAGCTGGGAAGTTGCTGTACTGTGCCAACTTTTCTCCCCCTGAATGGTGCCATTAACTCTACTGTTGTGTTTAAATCATTTCATTGCACCTAATTTCTCTCCCCTTAGGAAGCAAGTGGGTTTTTTTTTTAAATCGGCATCTGGGGTGTGTGTGTGTGTGTATTTATTTGTGTATTTATTTATTTATTTTGGGGGGCAGATGCTTTCTTTACATGTCGAAAGAACGTGCTTCTGGCGAAGAGCCCGACCACCCAGCTAGACGGCCTCTCTTCTCCTGCCAGTGGCAAGCCGGTCTCGGGGGAGCAGCAAGCCCTGTTGCAGCAGTGGCTGGAGGAAGGCGCTGGCGGGCTGCACGCCAATGAAAGTGCTTTGAAACCAGAGAAGGTGTCCGCCGTTTCGGCTGCCGAGTGGCGGGAAGGCCCAGAGCTCCTGAAGATGAGCTTAAGCGACCTGAACGTATCGCCCCAGTCTGGGGACCAGGAACAGCCACAGCACACGGTCCAGACTGATCTGCCTCCTGGACTCCAGGAATTTGTGGAAACCACACTGGCAAACTTACCAGTGGAGGGAAGAGAGGCCCTTGGGGACAATGCTCTGTGGGCAGCAGGAAGGACGCAGGCCGATCTGCCGATGGCTGATGCTGCTCCTCTGTCCACAGAAGTGTGGATTGAAGACCCTGCTGTGTTAGCCTGGAGTTCTGCACAAGAGATGGATGTGGTGTCAGCAGAGGGAGTTCTGTGGCCTTTTCAGAGCGCCAGTCAATTTCAGCCGCTCCCACTAGAGATACCTTATCATGGTAAGGACGGCTGCATTTTAGCTTGTGATTTTTGACCTTGCTGTGCTAGAACTAGGCACGGTGGAGGCTGGTGGTGCCAATGTCAGTGGGGCAGTGAATTTGCTCCGGGTTTCAGTTAGAACCAGTCAGAACTCTAAAGGAGCAATCCAAGGTGCTTTGCACCTTGGATAGCTCCTTTAAAGTTCTGGCTGAGACCCAGAGCGGATTTACTGCGCCATTGACATCGGAGCCACCAGCCTCCACTGAGTAGGCTGGCCCCAAAGGTATGACCAGTGGTATAGTGGTAAACCTTGATGTGCATGCACTCATCATGACAATACCCATAGCCACACCTCCCAAGGAGAGATAAAAAATTCAAGCAGCTGTGTTGACCCATATCAACAAATCAGTTCCAGCAGTTTTATTTCCACCAGGAGAAGCTAAAGGGTCTTAATTGCCCATTCAGGAGCAAGCCAGCCCGAAAAATACGTTGCATTACAACAGGGAACAATATATTGTTGTTGGGAAAAGGTGCTTCCCCCAGCTCCTGTGAGGTTGCAGCTAAGCTCAGAGAGAACAGGGAATTCTGAGGGGGGTGGCAGATGACATCAGTGTCCCTAATAAAATGCAAAGTAGGCTCTTCCTTGCCAATGAAGGGAATTCTCCATTGGTGGTGCCTTCTTCACCTTTTAAAATGTGCACATTAAATGCAGAGGCGCATTCAGCGTTGCATCTGATTTGGCCCTTAGGGTCAAACAAGATTTGGCATTGGATCAGGGCGGTGCAATCAGGTTCTCCCCAGCTGTGGGGACCCTTACATTGGATTGGGGCTATGGCACCGGGGGATGGGAGTTTAAGCCTTTCCCCTATGCAGGTTCTGCCATCTAACTCCCCCCACCCCGCAGTGGCTATTCTCCTTGGAGAAAAATACATGGGTACCACAGAGAGGCATTTTCAGCACCATCCCAGCTTCTGTCTTCCTGTCCTTATGCAGAGATTCTGTGGAGGGACTGGGAAGATCTTTCTGCTCAGGCCTGCATCCCAGAGCTGGGCTCCGAGGCTGGGTCTCTCTTTGAATTCAGAGTCATATCCTACAACATTCTGGCCCAGGACCTGATAGAGCAGACCCCTCATCTCTACATGCATTGCCATCCGGACAGTCTGAACTGGAGCTATCGCCTCACAAACCTCTTGCAGGAGATCCAGCACTGGGATCCTGATGTGAGTAAAACTTGGGAGCCTGTCTGTATTTGGCATGGTCTGAGCCCGAGCTGAGAGGACAGTCCAAAGCCTCCCACACCCAGCTAGTGTTTGTTAATGAAACTCCAGGACTCCTCCCCTGTAGAAACTGCATTTTGTTTCATTGCCTTTATATTTCTATGTACCACCCCATGGCCAAAGCTCTCTGGGTGGTTTACGAAAATTAAAAATCATTAAAAATACATTACACAAAGTGCAAAACTATTTACATAAAAAAAAATATAAACAGACAGCACACACCCAGGCAACATATATCTGATTTTTTTAAAAAAAAATCCAGGTCAATGCAAGAACAGATTACAAACTCATTATATGCTGCCAATTTTAACCTGGTGCTGAAAAAATAACAATTTTTGGTGCCAGGCGGGCCTCGCTGAGGAGATCATTCCATAATTGGGGGGCCACCACTGAGAAGGCCTTGTTGCCATCCTCTGAGCCTCCCTCAGAGGAGGCACCTGGAAGTGGGCCTTAGATGCTGAATGTAGTGTACGGGTCAGTTCATGCCAGGAGAGGCGGTCCATCGGGTATTGTGGTCCCAAGCCATGTAAGGCTTTATAGGTCAAAACCAGCACCTTGAATCAGGCTCAGAAACATGCAGGCAGCCAGCGCAAGCAGGCCACAATTGGTGTTATTAATTCGGACCTTATCCCTGTTGTCAGTCTGGCTGCCACATTTTACACGAACTGCAGCTTTTGAACCGTCTTCAAAGGCAGCCCCACGTAGAGTGCGTTGCAGTAATCTAACTTGGAAGTTAGCAATTCCCATCTGTGTCTCACTGCAATTCCCACCTGCCTCACACACAGCCTGCTGCCCACCATTCTTTGAGTCTGGCATATCTCTGAAGTCCCTGATTTGGGGGTTCACCTATTGAGGAGCCCTGAGAACATTCTGGCTTCTTGGTAGAGCCATTCGATAGTTGTGAGCATCCCTGGTTTCAGTCTCCCGCCTCTTCAAAACGCTTTGCACCCTGATACACCCTGTTTTGGGTAACATTGCTTGACTACATAACTGCACACAGTCCCAAAGGATGCTGTGGTTTTTTCCCACTCTGTGACAAGTGGAAACGGCAAAGTGAAAGCATTCAGCGGGAAGCAGCTAAAATGAGGGAATCTTTTTGTTGTTCTGCCAGGGGCAGCTGCTAAGTGTGTCCTCTTTTTTTCCTTCCAGGTTCTATGTCTCCAAGAAGTTCAGGAGAATCACTTTTGGGAGCAGCTGGAGCCGGCACTTATGATGATAGGTATCACTTCCTGTTGATAGTGAGCATTGGTGTAGTGGTACATTTTATTATTTTATTTTGAAGTGCAGGCGCTCATCAGGACAGTCCCCATAGCTACTCCCCAAAGAGTCCAAAACTGCAGGCGTGTGTGTGTACCCCAGAGAGCAGGGGTACATAGCATAGCACCCAATTTATTAGTAACATCTGACAGTAATAGAATAGTGAGCTTGTAACAGGCAGTGTAGTGTTTAGCATGTTGGACTCTGGCTGGAGAGACCTGAGATTGCATGAGAAAGGGAGGGATACAAGATATTCCCAAACAGCATAAGACCAGCAGCTCAAAAGTTCAAGGAGGTTCATTCCCCAGCACCATGGAAAAACAGTTAATCTCAAAATAAATAAACTAGCTCTAGCAGTCTTCATTTTCAGCCAGGAGCAGGTCTTTTGTAAAGCTGTTGGGTCTTAATTGCCCATTCAAGACCAGGCCACCCCAAAATACTTTTGCATTACAACAAAGATAGCTCACAACAATGTATTGTTGCTGGAAAATCCATTTCCCCAAGCTACCTTTTTGCCTCTGAGGGTCACTTGCAGCGATGGGCTGGGCATACATACAGTCTCCTCCCCTGCCCTACACACCTCCTTCCCGCACACCCCAAAACGCTCTCATTCTTGTCCCCTGCCCCATCCTCAGGATGCGTGGGGGGGGGGGATAAACTTCCCTTCCCCGCATACTGACAGCCCTTTGAAAACGTGGGTTGCATGGCTGACATCCAGCGCGATCCTGGCTCTCAAAGGCTGTCTCTGCTGGGGTGGAGCAGGGCGCTCCTCTCGCCACCCCAGCAGGGACAGATTGTGCTGTCTGGGAGGAGCATGGCCTACCTGGGGAAGAAGCAGTGCAGTTATGGGGAGGGGCTGCAGCTCAGTGGCCGAGCATCCGTTTGCATGGGGATGGGCCCATGTTCAATCCCCAGCATCTCCAGGTAGGTAATGGACAATTTCCTGCCTGAAACCTTGGAGAGCTGCTGCCAGTCAGCGTGGGCAATACTGGGCGAGATGGACCAGTGGTCTGACACGGTAGAAGGCAGCTACCTTCTTCTGTACCTGAAGAGGAAGGCATGCAGTGGTGACTCTCCTCACACACCTTCCACCCCATTGGCAGCGGGAGGGATTTTGGTGGCAGGCGGGTGGGGTGGGTGATTTGGGCACTTGTGGCAGGTCGCACGGAAGGCCTGCTGAGGTTCAGGGAGCTGATTTTGAGCAGAAAAACATCCAGGGGAAAAAGGATTAAGCCTGGGAACCTGTGGGCCTCCCGATACTGTTGGACTCCAACTCCCCCCAGCCCCAGCCAGCATGGCTAAGGGATCATAGAAAGCTGCCTTAGGCTGTCCTAGCCTAGTATTGTCAGCAGTGACCAGCAGTGACTCTCCAGGGTCTCAGGCAGGATTCGTTCCTAACACTACTCGGGGAGACTGAGGATTGAACCTGGGACCTTTGGCATGCAAAGCGTGTGCACTTGCCACCGAGCGACGGCTTCTCCCTCTTAAACAAGGCTGGGAATCGGGGGTGCACATAAACTGTCCACACAGTTCCTGTTACACAGGACCAGCGAGGTTGCGCCCATGTTGCACAGGGGCAGAGGGATGAAATATTTGCTTCAGCCAAGACACTCATGGGGATTATGGGAGGTGTAGTCCAACAAGTTCTCCAGCTCTGGATTAAGCACTCCTTGCCATTCCTCTGCTCAAACTGGCATCTTCTCATTAAAAAAGAAAAACATCCTACTGTGGGACTGTTACATACCCAGGCTCTAGGTTGGCTTAGGGGCAATTGGATATTTAGATGGCTTTTGCCTGTACCAGAACAGGAAAGCTTCAGGCTCAGTTAGTTCCTTTTCTTTGTCTACCTTTCCCAACCCGTGGGGCAATCAGATCTGTCTGGCTTGCCCAGTTTCCCAAGGAGAGCAGGAGGAAAACATTTCTTGGCTGGCCATTATAAAAAAAGTCAGAAGAACAGGATCTGTGTGTTATTTTGTCTTGCTTACGGAGACTTGCAGACTGTTACTATGCAGGTTTACTTGGCGGGTGATGGGGCTTACTCCCATGTGTGTGTTAGGGCTTCAGCCTGAAGTTCCTGGTGATTTATATTGTTCTGATGAGGGCTTTTGTCGTTTGGCTAGGCTTCACCTGCATCTACAAACGGCGGACGGGACGCAAGACGGATGGGTGTGCCATCTGCTACAAGCAGAGCAAGTTCCAGTTGATCAGCGCTAGCCCTGTTGAATACTTCCGGCCTGGCTTGGATATCCTGAACAGGGACAATGTGGGTCTGGTGTTACTGCTACAGCCTTTGCTCCCAGAGACCTTGGGAGGCAAGGCGATCAGCCCCTTATGCGTGGCAAACACTCACGTGTTGTACAACCCTCGTCGGGGAGATATCAAACTGGCCCAGATGGCTCTGCTGCTGGCAGAAATTGACAAGATGGCAAAGATGGCAGATGGCAATTACTGCCCTATCATCTTGTGTGGGGACCTGAACTCTGTGCCTGACTCGCCACTGTACAAGTTCATCCGGAACGGCCAGTTGTACTACCATGGGATGCCAGCTTGGAAGGTAAGCAGAGAAAGTGGATCAGAGGCAAAGGCTCTCAGTCTGGTTTAGCTCTTAAACGTGTAATACTCTTCTCTGTAGACTTAGCATCTCCTGAGATTAGTGCTGGTGGCTGATTAAAATTTAAATTGATTAAACCCGTATCTGTGTGAACTTAGGGTATGTCTGTGTGGAAGCTTCCTCCGATGTTGTTGTTGTTCAGTCGTTCAGTCGTGTCCGACTCTTCGTGACCCCATGGACCATAGCACGCCAGGCCTTCCTGTCCTGCGCTCTCTCCCGGAGCGTGCTCAAGTTCATATTCATTGCATCCGTGATGCTATCTAGCCATCTCATCCTCTGCCGTCCCCTTCTCCTTTTGCCTTCAGTCTTTCCCAGCATCAAGGTCTTTTCTAGGGAGTTTTCTCTTCGCATTAGGTGGCCAAAATATTGGAGCTTCAGCTTCATTATCTGTCCTTCCAATGAGCACTCAGGGTTGATTTCCTTTAGGATGGACTGATTTGACCTCCTTGCAGTCCAGGGGACTCGTAAGAGTCTTCTCCAGCACCACAGTTCGAAAGCATCAATTCTTCGGCGCTCAGCCTTCCTTATAGTCCAGCTCTCACAGCCATACATTACTACTGGGAAAACCATAGCTTTGATTAGACGGACCTTTGTCGGCAAGGTGATGTCTCTGCTTCTTACTATGCTGTCTAGGTTGGCCATAGCTTTCCTCCCCAGGAGCAAGCGTCTTTTAATTTCATGGCTACAGTCACCATCTGCGGTGATCTTGGAGCCCAAGAAAGTAAAATCTGTCACTGCTTCCATTTCTTCCCCTTCTAGATGCCAGGAAATGATGGGCCAGATGCCATGATCTTCGTTTTTTTAATGTTGAGTTTCAAACCAGCTTTTGCACTCTCCTCTTTCACCCTCAACAAGAGGCTCTTTAGATCCTCTTCGCTTTCTGCCATTAGGGTGGTATCGTCTGCATATCGGAGGTTGTTGATAATTCTCCCAGCGATCTTAATTCCGACCTCTGATTCATCCAACCCGGCATTTCTCATGATGTACTCTGCATATAAGTTAAATAAGCAGGGTGACAATATGCAGCCTTGTCGTACTCCTTTCCCAATTTGGAACCAATCGGTCGTTCCATGTCTGGTTCTTACTGTTGCTTCTTGACCCTCGTACAGGTTTCTCAGGAGACAGGTAAGGTGGTCTGGTACTCCCATCACTTTAAGAATTTGCCACAGTTTGTTGTGATCCACACAATCAAAGGCTTTAGCGTAGTCAATGAAGCAGAAATAGACGTTTTTCTGGAATTCTCTTGCTTTCTCCATGATGCAGCGAATGTTGGCGATTTGATCTCTAGTTCCTCTGCCTCTTCTAAACCCAGCTTGTACTTCCGGTAGTTCTTGGTTCGCATACTGCTGAAGCCTAGCTTGTAGGATTTTGAGCATCACCTTGCTGGCATGTGAAATGAGCGCAATTGTGCGGTAGTTTGAACACTCTTTGGCGTTGCCCTTCTTTGGAAGTGGAATGTAAACTGACGTTTTCCAGTCTTGTGGCCACTGTTGAGTGTTCCATATTTGTTGACATATTGAATGCAGCACTTTAACAGCATCATCTTTTAGGATTTTAAATAGCTCGGCTGGAATACTGTCATCTCCGCTAGCTTTGTTGTTACTAATGCTTCCTAAGGCCCACTTGACTTCACTCTCGAGGATGTCCGGCTCAAGTTCAGTGACCGCACTATCATGGCTATCAAGGACATTCAGATCTTTCCTGTATAGTTCTTCTGTGTATTCTTTCCACCTCTTCTTAATCTCATCTGCTTCTGTTAGGTCCCTGCCTTCTTTGTCCTTTATCATGCCCGTCTTGGCACAAAACGTTCCCTTGAGATCTCCAATTTTCTTGAAAAGATCTCTCGTCTTTCCCATTCTGTTGTTTTCCTCGATTTCTTTGCATTGTTCATTTAAGAAGGCTAACTTATAATAATATAACTTCCTCCGATGTTATAGGAGCACAAAACAGGCAGCATGGGAGGTGGACGAAGCAGGCACAAAAATACACAGAGTAGATCCACTGAAATGAATGAGACTTGAATTGGTCACAACTAAATTAAGACCCATTCATTTCAATGAATCTACTCTATGTAGGACTAATATTGCATACTACCAAAGAGAGGAAGTTTTAAACAGAAGTTGTTATACTTTCCTACTTGGAGCAGACAGAAACAAGTGAGCTTATAAAAAAAAAGAAACCCAGCTGGCCAATGTACTCCATTGTTCTGATAATACAAAGTCGGACTTGTGAACTGCAAAACACCAGACCATTGAAAATGTGAAATATGTTGAGCAAACTGCACAATCCATGCCGGTTCTGCCATATGGTCAGGCAAGGGAGTGGGGAGGTGCCGAAGCTCAGCATGTGTGGATTACGGGATGTGGATGTGTGCCTTGGGTGGATGCGAAACACCGTCACCCATTAGTGCATTTAAGACTGTTGGAGTCTAAATCTCCTTCTGCACCCGAGACGAACACATGTTTGTTGTTATACCACCTCCTGCCATGAAAAGCCTATTTCAATGAGATTGCACTTTCTTTCTCTGTACTGGTCATTTATTTCCTTGCTTCTAAATCCTTAGTGGAGCTGTAAAATGCTTTTAGAGAGCAATCCTATGGTCCCTGGGAGAGTGTCTCAGGGACTGTAGACAGCTTGTAAAACCCCTCCAAGGTTGGAGACAGTGCTCCGACCTTAGAAGGAGGAGTCAGAGATCCAACCCCAGACCCCTCTCCCTTGCAGCTGGCGCAGAGAGAACCAGGCCAGCTACCTCTCCAAGGTCAGAAAAGCAACCTTGGAGCGAGGGGAAAGGGTTCCTCCCGGTGGGTGGGGAGGGGAGGAGGCTGGAGAGGCCAGGATATGAGTTATCCTGGGCCTCCTCCAGCCTCCTTTCCTCCCCCTCTGAAGCACCCTGGATAGATGGCCTAAAAAGCCCATCTAGGAAATACCACCCGAGATGGAGGATGGGGAGGTGAATATTGCCTCTGCTGTTCCTCCCACCCTGCTGGCTTCAGTCCAGCAGGGCATAAGAATCTCGGAAGCCTCTGAGTTTGGGGGGCTGTAGATCAGCCTTCCCCAACCTGGAGTGGACCAGGTTGGGGAAGGCGGACATATTTAAATCAAGTCAGAAAGCAGTTGGGCGGGTGCTGGCTTTCCGACTTAATTTAAATATGTCCGTGTGCCTACTACGAATGGTTGCTGTCCTTGAAAAGAGTACGTGCCTGAAAACGCTTTTGTGGGCCTTTGTGTTCTGCCGCTTCTGCCTCTGTAGGTGTCTGGGCAGGAAGAGTTGTGTCAGAACCCACACCAGCGGAAGCTCCTGACTCCTCTCTGGCCCACCTGCCTGGGTATAACAGATGGCTGCCAGTATGCTGCTCTTTGCCAGAGCAAGAAGTCAGGTGAGCTTTGTGGCGAAAAATGAGGATGTGTGTTTCATAGTCTTGTCCTCTTCCATGAATGGGCTCTTTTAGTAGGCTGGGTCCTCAGGCTTTTCAGCATCCCTTATTAAAGGACTCTTTCCTCCTCACACACACTTACTTTAAGCACTTCTGATGAGTTTTAGACTGCGATCCTAAACCCACTTCCTCGGCAGGAAATCCCACTGAATGAAATGGGATTTGCTTCTGAGTAAACACACATGTGTAGGATTGCACTGTCAGTCAGTGATCCATTACTGGAGGGAAAGCTATGAACAATTTCCTATCTTTCTGCACCCACTTATATCGTGGATTGGCATGCACAAGTTAACTCTTGGGTTGCATGTAACATTTCATGTCCTCATCGTGAGTAAACGGTCCCCTCAAAGACCCCTAATGAAGAGATGCAAATAAAAGCAGGCTCTGGAGCAGGGGGTTGCACGTTTTGGCTGGTCTCAGTAGCAACAGTGTCCTGCCCTTCCCCAAAGGGCTGGGTTTGTCCTTGGCCTTGTGCTCTGCCTCCAACGCTCTGTGCAAAGTTGGAGACAGTCCCCACCCCCAGCTCCACGCTCAGGCGGATTGCTGGAGCTCACTTCTTGCACTGCATTTCCAAGGTGTTGTGAACATCTCGAAGTACAGCAAAACATGGAACAGCCCCAGCCCTCCTCCCATGGTTAGACCTGGCAAGGGGGCAGTTGCACTCAGCTTCTGTGGCCCTCCTTACTTCCTCTTACGTCTTCCCTCCCCTTGCTTCTTCCTTACTTCCTTACTTTTCCTTACTTCCATACTTCTTACTTCCTCTTACTTCTTACCTTACCTTGCTTCTTCCTTGCTTCTTGCAGCCTCTTATTTCTTACCTTACTTCTCCTGCTTCCTCTTTCTTCTCCTTCCTTACCTGAGTGAGAAATGGGGGAAGAAGCTGTTCATTTGTGTGCACCCAGGTATCAGAGGCATTGTCATAGTGTCCTGTATACAATCCGTATTGCACTGTTTACTGTTCCGTAAACTTTTGTATCTTCCATGCTGTTGTGGTACCTGAGCATCTAGGCCAGAGATGGGCAACTTGTGGCCCTCCAGATGGTTTGGCCTATAACTCGCATCAACCCTAGCCAGCATCTGGAAGGCCACAAGTTGCCCACCCCTGCTCTAGGCATTTGAGAGGATATGGGAGGCAGCCTTTCCCAACCTTGTGCTCTCCAGATGGGTTGGACTGCAACTCCCATTGGCCATGCTGGCTGGGAATGAGGGGAGTTGCAGTCCAAGACATCTGGAGAGCACCAGGTTGGGAAAGGCTGGGCTGTCCAAGGATGTTAGCCTATGGCTTGATGCTTGTACAGGTGTCTCCAGGCCAGTGGGCTTGCCACATTTCATTTCTGAAATGAAATTAATTTCATTTCATTTCATTCTTCCCTATCTTGTAACAAATGTTAATTTGTTTTCATAAGTGTGTGTATTTGCTCCATCCCTAAGTCTAGGATTGGGTTCTAATTACTTTCTTCCTTAATGAGCACCTAGCGTTTGAAATTGCACCCACACAGCCCACAAGATGCAATACGGACTCGCACCTCCACTTGTATGTGTAATCGTAGTAAATTGTATGCAGTTTGAAGACACACCTTAACTGCTTCCTTCTGTTTTTTTCCTTTTGATCTGGCTTCCTCTCTGCAGATAGGCGCAAATACAGCCGTGACTTCCTGCTTCAGTTCCGTTACTGTGACGCTGCCTGTGAGCGACCTGCAGACTTGACCCTGTTGGAAGGTGTGACGGATGCCATACCAGGTAGCCGGACATAGTTACCCCCCCACCTTCTGTCTCCTGCAGCTATGATGCACTTTGTTGCAAGAGATCTTTGAGGAGTTAATGGTTTGAGACACCACAGAAGGGGTTTCCAAATGGGGTTAGAGCATTATTGTGGTTTTTCTTGGCTCTTGTGGATCCTGTAAGGCAAGAGTGGGGAATGTGTGGTCCTCCAGATGATGATGGAGTGCAACTCCCATCAGCCCTAACCAGCATGGCTAATGGTGAGGGGTGAGGCGAGTTGCAGTCCAACCACATATGGAGGGCCTCACGCTCCCCATCCTTATTGTAAGAGCTTCATAGAAGCTCTTGTGTTCAAGAAGGATATCAAGTTTTGAACTTGGAGGACCTATCCCCCACTCCTTGAAATCAGATTCAAAGGTACATGAGCAATTCTCTCATATTCTCTGCCCCTCCAGAGGTGCTAGTTTGGTGCTCCGTAGGTCAGGGACGAGGAACGTGTGGCCCTCCAGATGTTGGACTGCTACATAAGTAAATTTAGAAGTACTCAGATTTATTTAAATTTCACAGAAGGCAAAGCATTTGATTTCTCTTCCAAATTGCCCCAAATAAATTCTTCAATTAATGTGCGCCCTGCCTGAAATCATCCCAAATCAGTAGTTCCTCTTCAATTACAATTAATTTACATGTTCTCTCCATGTGCATCCCTATTTCTTTCTCTTTCCCTCCTCAGAAAAAAAAGTTCCCCCACCCCATGTAATTAAGCTTAGAAGAAAAGCTTCCAATGGCAGGTCCCCCCGCCCCCCCCCCAGCTTCATTTTCATGCAGTGGAGCGCGGTGTTCCAGCATGTGGGGAGGGTTAACCCTTCACTGGCTTAATCCCCGGTGAAAATTGCTTCCTGTATGGCATGCAAACTACCATGATACTTTCAGGAGGAGGAGAAGGCTATCCTGGGGGAGAAGGCTGTCAGTGGCTACTAGTCCAGATGGCTGTATGCTCCCTCCAGTATCAGAGGCAGTATGCCTATGTACAAATATTAATAAAGGTCTTATCTTAAACCAAAATCAACATACAAAGCAAAATGGGTTTAAGAGAACTTATGAAGTGCAAAATGAGGATGGAGCTACCATTAAATACATTTTATTAAATTTTATTAACATTTATTAAATGGTAGCTCCATCCTCATCTTGCACTTCATAAGTTCTCTTAAACCCATTTTGCTTTGAGTACACCGGTTGCTGGGGAACATGGGCAGGAGGGTGCTGTTGCACTCGTGTCCTCTTTGTGGGTTTCTCGTGGGCAACTGGGTGGCCACCTTGTGAACAGAATGCTGGACTAGATGGACCCTTGGTCTGATCCAGCAGGGCTCTTCTTATGTCCTTAAGTTTCAGACTGAAAGCAGAGGTGGTTCTATCTTTGGGGCAAATGGGGTGGTGGCCCTCTGCCTCTTCCCCACCCACTTGTGGCAGAGAAGTCCCACCACAAGCAGGTACCTTTGCTCCAGTGCATGGCATGCAGCCGCCGATTGCCATGTGTGTTCTGCTGCTGCCCTCCTCTGACGACCCCTGCCCCAGTGGGCACCAGCCGCTACTGATAGAAAGCATCATGGTAGTCTGCATTCAGCACTGGAACCAGCCTCTCCCGTTTTGTCACGTGTGGCCCAATGGTGTGGGATGGAGGGGGCAGCAGCTTTGATTACGCTGCTCATGGTGGGTTCGACCCCAAGGGCCGCAAATTCAGCGGTGTGGCTGATCGGTGTTTTTGTTGTTGTTCTGCCACCCTGCAGTCCGCCCTGCACATTGGCCAAAGGAACTCACTGTTGTGAACAACTCTGATCCAGAACAGTTTTGTTCAAGGTAAGCTGAAAAGGGAAGGGGGGTTGGGTGCTGTGAATGTGGCAAGGCCACAAACAAGACTGTAGGGAGAAAAACATCCTATAACTCCCAGCATTCCCCAGCCAGCAGGCATGCATAGGATTGCGCCTTAAAGAATGCTTGTCAGAGTGGAGGCAGCTTTGGCTGCAGGAGGTTGTCTGATCCCAGCCACAAAGCTCATGTTGGAGCAGAAGAGGTAACAGGGGTAGATGGCATTTTCTCCAAGGAAAGGGAGTTATCCGAGCCAGGCGCTTGCTGGAGGAAACTTTAATCTTCCATTCTGTCATGAACTCTCTGGGTTCAGGCTATGCTGTGCTGGTTCAACTTAGCAGGATTTAGAGCTCTTCTCAACATTAGCAGACTCCCCTTGAAATTAGTCATTTATCAAATACGCTGCTGTAGTTTTGAGGAGTTAATTAAAAATTGCCATTTTTTGCCAATTAGCAAAAAAGAAAGCCAGTTAAGGCTGCAATCTTATACATGTGTAGACAGAAAAAAGTCCTACAACTCCCAGCATGCCCCAGCCAGGGCATGCTGGGAGTTGTAGGCCTTTTTTTCTGTCTACACATAGGATTGTGCCCTTAATTATATTTTGCAGGGCATTTTCCCTCAGGATTAGACAGTAATGGCAAAGCAAATGTCTGCAGAAGACAGCCCTTCATGCAGGGGTGGGCAATGTGTAGGCCAAAATATTGGGAGGGCCGCAACACCCATTGTCTCTCACCATTGGCGATGCTGGCTAGGGCTGATGGCATTTGTAGGCCAAAACATCTGGAGGTCCACACGTTGCCCAGCCGTGCCTTAGTAGCTCATGTAGCCGCTTTGGATGGTGATGACGATGTATTGGAGAGGTACGCAATGATGTTCTGCTGCAAGAATGTAAATCTCTGCGTCCCTGAATGGAAGGGCTTCAGTAGATTATATTACTCACATTCCTGACTTCTTGGGTCCAAAGTACACATGACATTAAATGCATCTTTGCATCACATATTTAAAAAAATGCAAATAGGAGCCACTGGTGGGAGGGACCAATATTGCCTGGCTATCCCTGTTGGCGCTTTCCTCCCAATGCAAATAGGAGCTTCAAAGAAGTGAATTTTTCAGGATGGTAGCAGGGGAGGAATGGTTTGAAAATCCCCTCCCTGCATGCTCTGATCCCAGCAATCTTCAGTCCTCCAGCAGTTGCTCTTTGCATGATGTATAAAGTGCACATTAAGTGCAAAGATGCATTTAAAGTGCTGGTTTTAACCTTTAAAGCCTTACATGGGTTGGGTCCAAGTTACTTGAAAAACCGCCTGCCCACACTCTGAGGCCATCAGTAGAAGCCCTTCTCATGTGACCGCTGCCAAGGGCAGTTAGGCTGCTGAGTCCAAGGGAGAGGGCCTTTTCAGTGGTGGCTCCGCACTTCTGGAATCTGCTTCCATCTGGGGTTTGTCAGGCCCCTTCGTTGCAGGTGTTCAGGAAGGCTCTGAAGACCCACCTGCTTTTGCCGGCCGTTCCATAGTCTGTGGGCTGCAGGTTTTATCGATGATAACTTTTTTATAGCATTTTTATTCAATATTGATGGATGGATTTTCCACTGTATCTGTTTTGCATAGTTTTGTAGCATTCTAACTTGTATGCCACCTTGAGAGGGTTCGACCCCTGAAGGTGGCCAAAAACTCACTGACAATAAAATAAATAAAGCGTAACATCCTGCCTAGTTTGGCCCTCGGTTTACAACAGTGGCATTGGCTCATGTAGATTCCTGAAGCACAGCAGCAGTAGGAGCAGGCTGTGGCTGCTAGCCGCGCTTTTGAAGCAGGCTTTTCTTGCTTCTGATTCCATTCCTTGCGTTTCATGTCCCCTTCCCCCTGTTTTGCTCTTTCTCCCATGCAGGGATCCAGGCAATATTCAGCATTGCCTCAACCTGACTTCTGCCTACAGCCACTTCCTGCCCGAGAGAGGCTGCCCTGAGATTACAACTATGCCAATGGGCGTGGGGGCCACCGTTGATTATATCTTCTACTCGGCAAAGCCAGTCAAGAGCAATCATGAGGAATGTGAGTGCGAGAAGCCTAGTCCCTTGGATGGCTGCAGCCAGCAGGCCTGAGAGCCATGCCGGATGAGGGCATCCATGGCTCCTGGTCCTGATGGCTGCATGCCACCTCCAGTATCAGAGGCACTTGCTGGGGAACATGAACAGAAGGGTGCAATTACACTCATGTCCTGCGGCCCACGGGCCACAGTGTGAACAGAATGCTGGGCCTTTTCATCCGATCCAGCAGGCCTCTTCTTCTCTCCTGATGGCCTGCCCATCTCTACCTCGTCTAGGGACGTCAGAGGAACCTATCTGGGGGTGGAGCGCACTGAGCCTTCATTGGCTCGCCCCCTGAACTTTGGCTCGTTTCCCCGTGAGCTGGCCTGGTTCGATCTACGTTGCGTTGGGCCAGCTCATAGATTTTCCTGGGGTTTTAAAAAATGTACATAAATAGAAATCTTCGCAAATTGTGGCCGAAATTTGTGCACATTTCTATTTATGTCAGTTTTTTTCAACAGATTTTTTTTTTAACTTCCCGGATTTCACCAGTTGCGAGCTGAGTCGGGAGCTCACTGGGAGTCCATCGACCCCGAAAGGGCAGATTCCACGACGACAGACATCCCTGGCCTCATCAGCACAGTGGGTTGCTAGTCATAAGGTTTTTAGCCCCTCCTGTCTTTAATCTGGGCATTGTGGTGCAGTGGCAGTTGTGTACCTGTTATGATCAGCCTTCCCCAACCTGATGCCGAAACCCAGCTTGCCTTATTCCCCACTGGCATTCACATTCTCCTGGACGCTGAAAGGTTCTGGAGAATGAGCTGCATGAACATCTGGGAACTTCCCAATCATGGAGGGATGCTGTCAGTTTTTTTTATGAAAGCAAACTAACAGGCAACGCTAGCGAGGGGCTGTCTTAAGTATCCGAGCCTGTGCCAGCCTTCCTCATCCTGGTGCCCTCCAGATGTGTTGGACTGCAACTCCTATCATCCCCAGCCAGTATGGCCATTGTCCACAGTGGCTAGGAATGATGGGAGTTGCAGTCCAGCACATGGAGGGCACCAGAATGGGGGCAGCTGTTCGATATATTTATATATTATTTAAAAATGGGGTGCCCATGACTGTGGTGGGCCTATGTGTACCAGTTGCTGGGGAACATGGGCAGGAGGGTGGTGTTGCACTCATGTCCTGCTTGTGGGTTTCCTGTGAGCAGCTGGTTGGCCACTGTTGGTAGCCGGTTGGCTACTCTAGCATTCCAGCAGAATGCTGCACTAGATGGACCCTTGGTCTGATCCAGCAGGGCTCTTCTCATGACCTTAGGTACTGCAATGATCTCAGCGTGTGCATTTTTTACCCTCTGTGACTTCCATTGCACTCTCTGCGTGTGGTGGAGCTTGTGCTGCTTTCAGAGTCTCCGCCTGGGGCTTGAGGGGTGCAGCTTCTGCCTTCCTCGTCTCACATGTAACTCTGGTTCATCTTCAGGCCGCAGGATGTACCAAGATGGGCCCCTCAAGCTGCTCGGCCGCCTCTCCCTCCTCTCCGAAGACATCCTGTGGTCCGCAAATGGCTTGCCGAACCCTTTCTGTTCATCCGATCACCTCTGCCTGCTGGCCAGCTTTGGCCTAGAGATCTCTGACTTCTGATCATGTGCCAGATCTCTAGGACTCTCACGAGAGTTAGTCTGAATGGGAAAATCATGCCGTTTTTGAAGTTTGCATCAGCTAACAACAAAAAAACACACACCTTTTTTTTCTCTCTCTCTCTCTTCCCCCAGTCCCCTTCCCCGTTTAGGAGACGCCTTTGCTCTTCTCTCCCATGCTTCATTTTTCACGAGGAAATAACCACTGGGTTTACCCTGTAATGCTGCAATTCTAGTCTGAGCTTCACTGCCAGTTCACGCCTGCCTGCACCCTGGCCACCACACCATCTTTTCAAAGGGCATCCTCCCAGCAAATGATGAGGTGTCTATGGTCTTCCTCTTTTTGGCATGTATGCCCAGCCACCATGATCTAGAAAGTAGCCGGGCTTGTCGTTGTGCACCACAAATGCTTTGGCTAGCAGGACAAGAGCTGATTTGGGCCTGAGTCTATTGTGGGCTTCCCCCCACCCCTTTTTTTGCACATACAGTGCTGTCCATTGCACTCAGGCCACAATGGTGACAGCGGGGCTGATTTTGGCAAGCGTGCAAATGTCACTTTTGGGGGCGTCGTGCTCATAACCTCCAAAGGCAGGTGCTTGTCAACTGGCATGTCTGTTCTGCTTGGAAAGGGAATCAAATCATCTGACCATAGAAACAGAGGCTTTTTTCCTATCAAGATTCCCCTGGCCAGACTGCATCAGTAGCAGAGACCTTTGGAAGCCTTCTGCACATATTACAAAGGCATTTTTCTCTCACCTCCAAGAGCCTTATTGCATTTTATTCTCAGGGTCTTCAGAAGGCTTGTATCACCCTCTTTCGCCCATCAGCATGGGATGTTTTGTTGCCTGGATTTGGAGGGAGGAAAGGACTGCAAAAAGCGGTAGAAAAGAAAAACCGGAGCTCTGTTGTTTTTGTTTACAGCTTGGAAGCCAGAGGGTTGGGTCCCTCAACTGGGCCTGGCAGTTCCTGCACATTCTTTTTAATTATTGGATTGTGGCTGGAGAGTAGTGATCAAGTCTCTAGATACCCCCCCCAACACACCCTTTCCTTGGTGCCCAGAAACCACATGAATCACATCAGCTGTGTGTGGGCCATGGCACAACGTTTATCTCGGAAAAGAAAATGCATTGGGAGTTTTCAGTATTTTTAATGTTTTGTTAACTTTGCAAAATAAAATTTTATAATTTCAGAAAAGTTGTAAACTAAGCTGGTTGGGATGGTGTTGCTGGTGGGGGACGCACAGGACGAGTCTGAGCAGGAGTGGTTTGTTGAGAGCAGAGGTGCGGTTGCAGGAGGCACCCTCTGGGGGACATAGTGGGGAAATGTGTAAGATGCATGCTGTGCCTCTGAATACTTTCTCATCATAGCAGGAGTGCTAGAAACATCTGCTTAAAATGAGGAATGCTGAGCCTCTCCGAAGGGATTACCTGCCTATGACAACTCTTAAGGCACAATCCTATGCATGGTTAGACAGAAAACAAATCCTACAACTCCCAGCATTCCCCAGCCAGCTGGGGAATGCTGGCAGTTGTAGGACTTTTTTCTGTCTAACCATGCATAGGACTGCACCCTTAGTAACTCATAGAATCATAGAATAGTAGGGTTGGAAGGGGCCTATACGACTATTGAGTCCAACCCCCTGCTCAGTGCAGGGATCCAAGTCAGAGCATTCCCTGACAAGTGGCTGTCCAGCTTCATCTTGAATGCCTCTGGTGTGGGAGAGCCAACCACCTCCCTAGGTCATTGCTTCCACTTTCATATTGCTCTAACAGTCAGGAAGTTTTTCCTGATGTTCAGCCGGAATCTGGCTTCCTGTAACTTGTAACTTTCCGTGTCCTGCACTCTGGGATGATCGAGAAGAGATCCTGGCCTTCCTCTCTGTGACAACCTTTCAAGCAACTCAGTTGCTTTCTATAGCAGGGGTGGGCAGAAAGTAGATCAGGATCTACTGGTAGATTTCTGGGTGATCTGTGGCAGATCAACAAGGCTTTCTAACTCTCAACAGTCGAACAATAGTAAGTAAATGTGAAAAACATTATCTTGTGTGTCTGACCTTTATCTTTCAGTCTCAGTGTTCTTCACCTGTAAAACAGGAACATTACTCAGCTGCCTTTGTATGACTTGGTCTTAGCAGCTCTACTGGCTGATATTTTGTGTTAGAATGCCTGATCTGTAGTAACTGAGATGTAGATTTGCAGATGTATATACAAGGTGTTAGGGCCATGGTGGCTTAGTGGTTAAGACGCTGGACTGCAGACCGGAAGGTCGGCAGGACAGCAGTTCGAGACCCGAGTGCTGCGTGACGGAGTGAGCTCCCGTCTTCAGTCCCAGCTTCTGCCAACCTAGCAGTTCGAAAGCAAGAAATTGCAAGTAGATAAATAGGTACCGCTTCGGCGGGAAAGGTAACAGCATTCCATGCACCTCAGTGTTCAGTCATGCCAGCCACATGACCACGGAAGCGTCTTTGGACAGCGCTGGCTCTTCGGCTTAGAAATGGAGATGAGCACCACACCCTAGAGTCGGACACGACTGGTTGGGGACACCTTTACCTTTTTATACAAGGTGTAGATTTGCACTGTGGATATACAGTGTGTGGCTCATGAGGTGCAGGGGGTAATTGATTCCACCGTAAGCCATAATTTGCACCTGACTCCCCCTGGAGTCACTGTTTTGCACCTGGCTCTAGTTGGTGGGCCTTGGTGTTCTAATAAAACAGAAACAAAATGGATTCTGTGGGCCTGAAGTCTGCCCATCCACCTGTTCTACCAGATGTGATCAATAAGTCTTAGAATTTAGCATCCGGAGACTCACCTTTTGTTTTAAAGATAAAGCTCTAGCTCTTATGCTTGAAAGTGGAAGAGCAGTGCCTAGTGAAAACAGAAGCTGCAAGGGAGGAGAAAGGCCTAGTCAGGGGCGGTGGGGGAGAGGGTCTTCAGCACCACGTGTAGCTCCTTGTCGTTCCCTGCCCCTTCATGTTTTGCAGAAGCAAAATTAAGCGAACGCATGCAAAGTTGAAAAAGCGAAAGCAAGCAGTTCAGCTGGCAGAGTGGATAGCTCTGTTTAGCTAGGCTGTGTCTGTGCACCGTATTGAATTGCCTATAAAATGGGGGCTCTTTATGCTATATACCTGAAATTTGGCAGGCCTGATGCCAGGGAATGCAGCAGGGTGGGATGGTAGAATGCCTCAAAATGTCATGCTATTTAGATAGAAAATACCAAAGTTACAGGCAGCAGAAGACTTGGCTGGGTTGTCCATTACTTTATCCTACTGATTTCAGTGAACTAATGTAAATTCCCCCCCAAATGGGAAAAAAACAACACCTGATTTTTCTCTTGCATGCTCCTAGCCCAAATAGCATAACAGTTGTGATCTAGCAGACCGTGTCATTGGATGACTGTCATGGACACCTACTGGATAGTGCCTGTGATGTCAGCAGTGATTAATGAAACAACTGGCTGCACATTTAAAATAAAGCTCCCAATTCCAGTAATGCAGCCTTCCTCCCAAGCCCTCCCGCAGCGCTTCCCCACATTTCTGGAATTGTTGCTTCATTAAAATTTCATGTCTATTTTTATTAAGCATGACAAAATGCGAGCGCCCTCTCTCCAGCACTAGGCACAGATGTCCCGTTTAACACCGCCAAACAATCCCTCAGCATCTAGGCTATCTCCAATCCATTATGTAGACTCTCCAATCCATTACGTAGGGTCCTTTGTACAGTACTATTATCTTGAAAGGGTCTTGAAGGATTACCTTGTAGTTCCTGTGATGTTTTACTGTTCTCCTGCATAGATGGGAAGCAGATGCATACATCTGCAAATGAAGTGTACTGTTTTAACAGTGGTGGTCCTTGATCTGGTTCCCTGATTGGGCAACCATCCGAAAACCTCACTGTTGGATAGGGTTTGTTTTAATTTCTTAGTTTCCCTGCCTAACATTTCATTCTGTTCAAGCCAACATAATATCAAGTCAATAGTATACTGCAATGACCGTTAGATATACACACTGAACCTTCAGGCTGCACAGACACAAGGCTATGGGTTCTTTTTAGCTGAGTTTCTCATACCAGCCGCCTTCAACCTGGTGCCCTCCAGATGTTTTGGACTACATCCCCCAATCACTGGACATGTCTGCTGGGGCTGATGGCAGTTGAACTCTAAAACATCTGGAGGACACCAGGCTGGGGAAAGTTGTCATTGTCTTTTGGCTAAAGTAGCTGCACAAACTGACTACATCCAGAACAATATGGACATATTGTGAATAGGCTGCTTTCTTGTGTGTGGAACAATGAGCAGCTATTTCTCTTTTGTTAATACAAGATCCATACATCTTTTATAATGGTAGCACTCCTGTTTTGAAGATACTGTTTTTAGGGAGCAATCCTATAGCCCCTGGACAGAATCTGGGGGCCATAGGATATGTCAGATTCCTGGATCTGAGGCAAGAGACAGCAGTCCAACTTTGGACCCAGGAGTCCAAGCTCCCTGCTGGCGCGGAGAGAACCACGCTGGTTGTCTCTATGAGCGCACAAATGCGAGCTTGGAGAAGAGGAAAAGGGGATGGTTCTGTGTGCAGGGAGGGGACTGGGGAGGCCGGTTTACAAAGAATCCTCCAGCCACCCCAGCCTCCTTCCCAACCTCTCCTCAGAGCCCCAAAATTACCTGTCTAGTGAAAATGCAGCCCAAGAGGACCGCAGAGGCGGTGATCACCTCCGTACTCCCCCTGCCCTGCATAGGATGCCTGTTAGTGGAGGCTGACAGACATCCCCATAGGATTGCGCCCTTATGCACATTTTCTGCACGTGATTTCCCTTTGAGGCATTGGTCCAAACATTGTCACCTGCATGAGTTCGACACCTCTGTCCAGGTGATGTGTTCCAGCATTTGTGTTGGCATTTCCCAAGTAATCTAACCTTAAAAATGACTGCAGACTTTGTGATTCATTATGAGCCACTGAAATATTTATAAGATTGATGGGAGATTCATAGTCTTGAGTCCCTGACTTGAAGTTCATAACTCCAGCACTTCAGTCTAAAGCAGCCAGGTTTATTTGAAAGTTAATGCTACCTGCTTTCAATACAACTTGCTTCCAGATGGTTAGGATTGCAACTTAACTTACAAATGCTGGCAAGTGTGTGTGTGTGTACACTGTGAGATCAAGGACAAGCTGCTACATCAAGTTAGCAATTCAACCTAACCTCAGTTTTCAGACCAGCTCAGGAGTGTGAGTTGATGTTCCAAACAGTAAACCAAATCCCATTTATCAAGGTCTGCAACCCTGGCCTAATTTAGCACAAATGTGTGTCTTCTTTTACTTCCATGTGTGCAGTGGTGTAGTGGTGGTGGGTTGCGCCGGGGCGGCACTCCAGCACTTTTTTTGAAGCCAGCCCCCAGCTGGGTTCCAGTCTGCTAGGGAAGGAGGAGGGAGCAGAGGGAGTGTGGGCGGCTGCCTCTTGGCTGCTGGCCAGACAACAGGAGGGAGCGAGAGAGCCTGAGGGAGCTCTGCGGCCTCCTCTTGCCGCCCCTCGCCCATCCCTGCTCTGTGCCTGCACACCCGGCACTGCCCTTGTCTCCTGCAACACTGGCCACCCGTTCAGGGCTGCTGCTGCTGGCCACGGCAGCAGCAGGAGTGTGTGTGTGGGGGGGTGCTGCCACCATTATTTACTTATGGGGCAGGGCAGGTGGCTGGTTTGTGCCAGTTTTTAGGATTTATCACACAATCCTATACATGTTTACTCAGAAGTCAGTCCCACTATGCTCAATTGCCAATTGGGCTTTCTCCCAGGTAAGTGTGCGTAGGACTGCAGCCTTAGCTGCCTTCCCAAGATCTCTGTAAATTTAATTCAAAATAAACACCCATTGGATTGCACTGTTAATTCTTGAACATTAATTTCTACAGTAAGCAGAATTATAGGATCATAGAATAGTAGGGTTGGAAGGGGCCTATAAGACCATCGAGTCCAACCCCCTGCTCAGTGCAGGAATCCAAGTCAGAGATCCCCGACAGATGGCTGTCTAGCCTCCTCTTGAACGCCTTCCCATTGCCGTATTGCTCTAACAGTCAGGATGTTTTTCCAGATGTTCAGCCGGAATCTGGCTTCCTGTAACCTGAGTCCATTATTCCATGTCCTGCATTCTGGGATGATCGAGAAGAGATCCTGGCCTTCCTCTCTGTGACAGCCTTTCAAGTACTTGAAGAGCACTATCATATCCCCCGTCAGTCTTCTCTTCTCAAGGCTAAACATGCCCAGTTCTTGCAGTCTCTCTTCATCAGGCTTTGTTTCCAGTCCCCTGATCATCTTTGTTGCCCTCCTCTGAACCCTCTCCAGCTTGTCTGCATCCTTCTTAAAGTGCGGTGCCCAGAACTGGACACAGTACTCCAGATGAGGCTTAACCAGTGCTGAGTAGAGGGGAACTAGTACTTCCCGGGATTTCAAAGCTATGCTTCTATTAATGCAGCCCCAAATAGCATTGGCCTCTTTTGCAGCTACATCACATTGTTGGCTCATATTCAGCTTGTGATCAACAACAGTTCCAAGATCCTTCTCGCTTGTAGTGTTGTTGAGCCACATATCCCCCATCTTGTAACTGCATTTGGTTTCTTTTTCCTAGGTACAGAACTTGGCATTTATCCCTATTAAATTTCATTCTGTTGTTTTCAGCCCAGCACTCCAGTCTATCAACATCACTTTGAATTTTGTTTCTGTCTTCCAAGGTATTTGCTATCCTGCCCAATTTTGTGTCATCTGCAAATTTGATCAGCATTCCCTGCACCTCCTCCTCCAAGTCATTAATAGAAATGTTAATAAAAATTGCCAAATGCAACCTGCTCTGTCAGCTATACTTTTTGGTACAAGGTTGGCATGTATCTGGGCAAACACACCCTGGTGGAGGGAAGGGAAACAGAAAAAAAACAGTTGAGGGGAGAGGAGAAAGAAGGTAGGGGTGTGAGTGTGGTTCAATCCAGCTGGGTGTGTGGACGTTTCTGTTGCGGGATGGGAGAGAGATAATGAAGGCGCTTAGGAAAGGCTAATGGGTACTGTTGGGGGCTAAGGGAGTGTGCAAGGGGGCTGTTTAAATGAGAAGGGATCTGTCCTCGAGGGCTGAGTTGAGAGGGTGAAGCTTCCATAGAGTATCATATTTTGAAAACCTAAAATGTTTGTGTTCGAGTGAGTGGGTGGGTGAAAAAGATTAAAACCTATGCATTTTTTCCCAAGACGTCCAATTGAAATACCCCTGCCTTACTCTCAGCTGCACCGTTTTTGGATCCCAGTTGAAGGCTGTATATCTTACAAGGTTGTACAATCTTAGAAGGGGGCATGGCTGTGACTGTCATGAAGGGACCCCGCACTTCTGAATTTGCCACTACACTACGGCATGTGTGCTATCTAACAATGAAGGGTTGCGGGAGAGACCAATCTGTAAAACCTGGGTGCTGAAACTCTTTCGGCCCAAAAACTAAATTCTATTTTGGAGAAGCTCGCAGCCACATCCCAGTGGTGCATGGGGCTAAAAAACCAGCACAATTTAGCTTAAAGCACTTACTGCCAGTAACTAAGCCTTGGGAGAGGCATTTCAGCCTTTTAGAATGGGGAAAAAACTGCATAAACACCAGGAAACCACCAAACAGTGGAGGCTGGTGGCATCAATGTCAGTGGGGCAGTGAATCCGCTCCAGGTTAAGTCAGAACTTCAAAGGAGCTGTCCAAAGGGATATAAGCAGAAAGACATGGTGGCTGGTGAGAGCACCTTTGTTATTTCTCCTGACTGCAGCTTAAGTAAAACACATTCATTCATTGCCTGCTTTTTAGGTGGGGAGAGCAGAGAGACTGGACAGCTGACTATTGACTAGACAGCAGCACCTGTGACTTCTAAGTTATACAACATTCCCCAGATGTTTATCCTATCTGGCAATTAGCCATCTAAGGGTGCAATCCTATCCAGATAGGCGGCCGCTTCCGAACTCAGAGGCAACCGCCTATCCAAAGCAGGGCAGGAGAAGCACGGAGGGGATCGTTCCCTCCATGCTTCTCCTGCCCTGCATTTTCTGCTAGACAGCCAATTTTGGCTGTCTAGCTGTGGGGAGGGGGACTAGCAGGGGAGGAGGCTGCTGCATGACACGTAGGATGTGTCATACAGGCAGTTCCGCCCTCCCTGCCCCAGAATGCCCCAGCCACGCCCCTTTTCAGCCACTCTATGCTCCTCTTGCGAGCGTGGAGGCAGCGCGGAAGTGGGGGGAGGTTGGTTCCCGGAAAACACCATATCCTATGGCCATCTAGCTGCTGTCTAGCAGCCATAGGATTGCTCCCTCCATTTCTTTACTCCTTCTGAAAGAGGGCAGTATCCTTTTTTCCAATGACTGGTGGAAAGGCTTCTTGAAGGGGTGGGTAGGTAGGTAAAGAAGTGAAAACCTTCTTGGGCGTATAAGTGACTATTTACATTGCAGTGGAAGAGTCAGATTTTTACAGGTGGTGATGGTTAATAAGTTCCAAATGGGGAAACATCAAGATGGCACGTTTCTGTTATGAGTGGCTGGGGGAACTCATTTATGTCAGGTGGCTGCCGAAGCCACTCCTCTTTTTCTACCACCCTGCATTCATTAAAGCTTCACATACAGCTTTGATTATAATTTAGATCACTGTCAACCCCCTAGCAAGCTAGTGGCATTCATGAGATCATGAATCTAATATAAAAATAAAAACAAGGTTTTATTCTGGTTATATTGTTATAGTGTGGTTTTAAGCTTTCATATTTAAATTGTTTTATGCTGCACTCTGGTTTTAATTTTTGCAAACTACCCAGAGAGCTTCACAGGACAGAAATAAATAAATAATAGCCCCGGAAAGCTAAATGAATAGCAGCCAGCTCTTAACTTTACTGGAAAGAACCTTGCTTCCAGCTAGCCTACGGCACTGTTTGAGGTCTTCAGCTCCAGCTGGAATAGCTCACTGGATTGCAATTATAACTATTACTAACTATAATAGGTAACAACGAATACAGAAATATGTGTTGCCCTTGAGTGAGTTGGGTCATCCTGCTGTCTAGCACCCTCTGCATTTTATATACCACTCTGGTGTAGAATCTTTATCCTCCTGATTCACCTTAATGTACCAGTCTTTATTTGGGGAGAGAAAATGTGCCCAGAGAAAGCAGACCTTAAAAGTACCCTTTGTGATCACATGTGCCAGCATCAATAAACAGTCGTCTTTGTCCCCTTTCAGGGTGTAAATAATTATGCAGAAAAGAACTTTATTGTTTTACTTTGAAAAGGAACTGGGGAAAGGAATACAGAACCAAGAAAACCCAAATCTAAGGAGGCTCTGTGTAGTGTCTACTTAAGGTCACAGATCCATAAGTGGCACAGGTTTACAGAAGAGACAAACATGATAGGCCAGTGAAGAGAACAAACCGTTTCCAGTACTGTGCTGTTACAACAATGGATCTCAAAACAAAATCTAGCTGCTAAAACCAGAATTAAATACTGATTGTGTTGGAAGCAAACCCACAGGTCCCATTAGCACCATCTTGCTCCTGACAAATCAGGCAGAGTATCTCTGCTCCACAGAGCTGAGAGGCAGTCACAATTGTTTGAGCCAGGTGGTCAGCAAACCGTGCTGAGAGAGGGAAGAGTGGCTGATGGATAAATAAGACATCTGCTACTGAGATCATGCTTCGTTAGGAATTCCCTGAGGAGCCCAGCTTAGCTGACTTTCTGGCCTATTAACAGGGCAGGAACAGCAATCAATGACAGGGAAATGAGTCACAAGTTCCTTGTATACATCTCAAGAGAAGGCAAATGTAAACCTGGGGTCAAAAGATACGCTGTGGCTCCTGCAGCCCTCGGAGGCAATTCTTTTTAAAACAACAACAACTCTATTCCAGGATACCTCAGGGTTAGCAGGGGTCCTCAATGCAAAAACATCATGGCAGACAAGCTCCCAACCACGGTACATTTTTCTGTACAACAGGCAGCTGCAGGGAAGTGTTTTGGGATATACATAGTTCATGAAAGGCAGTACCTGCTCTTACAACAGGCGTGCCCAAAGACATGCTCCAGAACCTCTGCAGCACACGGAGGTTCTCCGACAGACAGGGCTGTGTGAAAAGTGTTTCCCAAAGGTAGAATGGTTGATCACCACCACATCAAGCCAACATGCAGTTCCCCTGAATCAGGCCTGGCCTCACTGGATCTTGTCAATGAGTTTGTCCATTCATTCGTTCATTCGGGCAAAAGAGCCGACGGGTGACTTGATGCTAATGAACAGAGTTGGGTACAAACAGAGATGTCTACCATGCCAGACAGTGCATGTACAGACAGTGGAAATGGACATCGCACCACAGAAATGTGCAACTAGCTGTGTGAATTCAGGAGTAAAGGTCCAGCTAAGGTGTTGTTTTTTAACCAACTACAGTTGACACACACATTTGTTCTGTTGTTAGAAACCAGATCTGCTAATACTGACACAGCTACTGTGCAAACTAACTGCTCCTTTTAAAACATCATTCCATCTAAGCCACTGCTATGCTAGTTTTGTGAGAGCAGCAGTCCACAAATTTAACTACTAGCGCACATGGGGGGGGGGGATGGAACTATATATCTTCCTTTTGCCATAGTTTTTCCCCATGGACTACTCAGAGGTGAAGAATATTTTTGCTCCAGCCTTGTTACAGGGTGTGCAGCTAAGGGGAAACATTTCTATGTCTGCCCACTTTGGGTCTCTTCCATAGGTTTTTATTTTCCCCTGCAGGATTGTATTGTTCTTTTAGCAATTCTTTGCACAAGAGATTCCAAACTAAAGCACGCAAATTCAGACACTCGAGCAAGAGTGTTCTGCTGACAGATGCATGATCAGCAATCTCACATGATCATCTCCTTGTTGGACTGCAGATATTTTATTTTCCCCCAAACCGTGGTCTGAACTGCTCCTTTGTGGTGGAGGTGGTGGGGGAATACACATGCACACCTCACTGTATAGTCAGACTTAGCCTGTCAAGGGAAAAGCTAGGTAATCTTCTCCCTGACAAGTTAGGGAATATTTTTTTTGTAGGGAGGCATTTAAACATTTCCCACATCACCACATGGGGCTGCTGATCATGTTCTCCAGTCCATCTTTATTTACTGATGCATCAGCTTTCACTTCACCACTTGGAACTGTGAAGTAAACTGCAGCACTGCACAACCCCATCCTCAGTTTTAACATATTCAGTGTCATTACATGTTTGAGGTATTTTGGTTGATGCTCAACTCTAGGATAGAAGATTAGCTTTGAAGCAGTATGGACAAGTGCCCAGACAGAACATGGATTTAACAAGCATAGCTCTTCACAATTACTAACTTCGTGAGAACAGTGTATGTCAGGAGTGGGCAACTTGTGCCTCTCCAGATATTTTGGCCTACAGCTCACACCATTCTCACCCCTGGCTATACTGGCCAAGACTGATGGGAGCTGCAGGCCAAATGGAGGGCCATAAGTCGCTCACTCCTGGTCTACATTATATGTGTTTCCCATATTTTCACATCAGACTGAAGTTCATAGACACTCAAAAGGGGCCCACAGCATCTCTATCAAGTCATCTGTTTAAAGCAAAGGTGGAGAACTGTGGCCCTCTGGAAGTTGGACTACAACTCCCATCATCCCTACATATTGGCCATGCTGGCTGTGGCTGATGGGAGTTTGGGAGTCCAGCAATAGCTGGCGGACCAAGGTTCCCCACCCCTAAAGAACTCTTAAGAGGTGCTTGGCTGACCTGAAGGCAGTGAAGGGTCTTTAGGGAAGAGGATTCTATACACTCCCTGGCCTGCTTATGCCATCGGTGAATTCTATTACAATTGGGGAGTTCTTCTTCCTAACATTTTTTTTCACTACCTTCCTTCCTGTAGTTTAAAAGTTCAGTGGACAGTCTGAACTGCTGCTGCTCTTCCTCTTTGTGAGATTCTTCACACTATTTCTCCCCCACACCTTTTCCTTACACTAAATAGCCTCAGTTGTCAGCCAGTCCCCACTACTACTTCCACTTGTGGCTCTCCTCTGAATCCTTCCCAACTTTCCAACCAAGTTACTCTCTGCTTATAGCCAGACCACTTGTTTCTTTTCTTAGAAACAGGCAAGGCCTGTTGCATGCTTGGCAAAAGAACACATGTTCCAATTGTGTGTTCTGTTTACTTTCACATTAGTTGTGGTTCATCACCACCACCACCGACAAAAGGTTAGGCTGCTTCATAATGGCATCTTCTGGAGAGAGATTACTAGTGGCAGTGATGAGTGCACTTCAAGGGCTCAGCTCAATGACTGATGCCAATCATTCAATACCTTCTTTGCATTCAATCTTGGAACTTGGCTCAACTATTCCAGATCTGAAGGATGACTCAAACTTAAGGCTCATCTCAGCAACCAACAGATCACGGCCTAGCAATATCATCTTCCCTCCTCTTCCCTTTTGTTGCCCATTTCTTTTGCAGAGCGACTTAGCAGCTAACAAGCTTGGAAAGATGGAAACAATGGTGACAGAGTACAAGTCAGATGACAGCATTTAGTATTTTAAAAAATGGTGGGCAGGGGTTAAGATACTTCACCGAGGCAATTGCTAGGGATGGGTGAGAAATTAATTGGGTTCATATTTTTATGTGAGAATACCCCATTTGCACCTCTCAAGATTGAGCACAGAAAAGAATTCATCTAACAAAATCCATACATTTTGAGCCTTGCAATTAGCGGTTTTTGTTTTTTTATGGGGTTGTGTACAAAAAATGAGTACATTTGAAAAACGCACACAAGACAGCTTTTCTTCATGGGAAAATGCATACATTAAGAAATGCATACAAATATGTACATTTAGAAAAATGTGCACGGAAATATACATGAATGTCCGTGGAGAAGGGGAAAAAGGCTCGCAATCCAATGCAGATCTGAGTCAGAGTGAGCCTGGTGGTGAAAAACCGAGAACCTCAACAAGAACAAGCCTGCAAGATTTGCCCAGTTGCTGCTATTCTAGCAGTTGCTGCTGGAATAATATGGGCTGCATTTCAAGTAGTGCTTCACTGTTAACTAAAGATTAGGCTCAATCTAAACTATAAAAGGAATAAAAGGTAAAGGTGTCCCCAACCAGTCGTGTCCGACTCTAGGGTGCGGTGCTCATCCCCGTTTCTAAGCCGAAGAGCCAGCGCTGTCCAAAGATGCTTCTGTGGTCATGTGGCCAGCATGACTGAACACCGAGGTGCACGGAACGCTGTTACCTTTCCCGCCGAGGCGGTGCCTATTTATCTACTTGCAATTTCTTGCTTTCGAACTGCTAGGTTGGCAGAAGCTGGGACTGAAGACAGGAGCTCACTCCGTCACGCGGCACTCGGGTCTCGAACTGCTGTCCTGCCGACCTTCCGGTCTGCAGTTCAGCGTCTTAACCACTAAGCCACCACGGCCCTTATAAAAGGAATAGCCATCTTTAAATATAAATATGATCTCTTCATATTTAAAGTGCGTTGTTCTTACTTGGACAGACATAAAAGGAGACAGGCAATGATCATATTGAATAGTTCCCTAAACAATACTCCAAGTGGGTCGTTGGTTTGTGAACATATTCTAAAAGGACAGTCTCGCATCTGACTTACAAGTATCCGGGACACTTTGGGCAGTATAATAAGTGAGATTAAGTCAGCCTTCCTCAAGCTGGTTGGTGGATGCTGGGAGTTGTAGTCCACGACATCTGGAGGGCATTGGGTTGGGGAAGGCTGTGTTAAGTATTCCACTTGAGGACGTCCTTCCCCCTTCCCTAATACTGATCCCTCTCTGCTCCTATAGCCAGATACAACTATAGCATATGGTTTTCTGAAGTGTTTAACTCCATAGCAGCTCACTAGTCAAGAGGATTAGCAGCTTGGTCCTGCTACAAAAAGGCAGCTAAAGTAATAAAAAAAAAAGTGAAATATTATGGCTGATAGTGCATTGGGGAGGGGAAGTGGCAGAAGGCAGGCAGCCTTCTTGTGATGATAGAAAAGCTACTGCTTGAACTAGCCTACTGAACCGGAGAACTGGGAACCATGATACGGCAGAGCAAGTATGTTTCCCCCCCCCCCTTAGAATGCCTTAGGCCTTAGAGGTCGCTCAACCAGAGCCAAATACAAAATGTTGGCTCAAGAGACAGAGTCAATTATCTCCTGTGCCCCATGAACCAAACGTTGGCATATATACAAATCTACATGTGAGTCATCAAAACAGAATCTAACACAACACTCCAAAACTGGCCAGCAGAGCTGAATGAAGACCTGGTCAAAAGCAACCGATTAGTACTCCCATTTTACAGAGGAGGAACATGGAGGCTTAGAGAGAAACAATTAGCATGAGGCCAGCCATGCTAGAGATGTCTTTCCTGAAACTTTACTTGGTCTTGTTAAAAGCACTGGGCGTCAGCGAACCTTGGAAATCCACTGCAAATCACCCCGAGATCTACCAGCAGATCCCAATCTACCTTCTGCCCACTCCTGTTTTAAGGTCCCTCTGGTCTACCCTTTCATAATACATGACCCCTTGGCACATCATTACCTCTCTCAGCATTCTCAGCCACTGTAGGGCATGCACTACTCCATGGCCAATTGGTCCCAGCAAGAGTGAGCCAATAGACTGGGATGAGGAAGACTATTGTTCCCCACAGCAACCTCTCATGTTTCTCAGATCTAACTTCTGCCTGGGAAGACCACCACACTCCTTTTCACTTAGCAGGTTTCATGCAGCCAGCCTAACCCTCCTTGCATTTCACTTTTGTCCCTTTGCTGTTCCAGACCATACTTTTCAGATGCATGGACACTGCAGGGTTCTCTCCCTCTTCAGGGAAGTGTTAGGTTTGTGCAATCACACATATGGCCACCTCTCCCCACCCCCAACCAGTCTGGTGATAAGGGGGTGCAGATGCAGCCTTGAGACAGGTTCATGCAGTAACCAGGTTTGGCTTCTGCTAAAAGCAGCCACCGCTATGTTTAATTGACAAGGTGTCTAAGTGAAAAGGATGCAAAGGTGCAGATTTACTGTTAAAAATTTAAGACCATGAAAAAGGCAATGCAAGATTTTGGTCCAGATGAGTCACAGAAAACCTTCCACTTCTAAGCATTTTGAAAAACTAGAAGGGGCACAAGAGATCGATCCCAGTATGTGGTGTGGCCTGAGCCCCCTTCATGCATGGATATCCACTCTGCTGCTAAAAGCCTCTGGACCACACCCTAGGATCCTCAGCATTCTTAGCAAGAATTCATAGCAAGAATGAATGCTCACCTTGGCAGAGAGAAAGAGCAAGGGCTGTGTTGCTAGAAAGAGAACAAGACATCTTTTTTCATCAAAAGGGAGAAATGCTTATGGCAGGGGTGCAGAACCTCTTCCAGACCAAGGGCCACATTCCATCTGAATTCCATTTGAATGTGAGGAACTCTTGGGAGCCGCATTCTAGTGGTGGACGAGGCTGAAGGCAAAAAGGGTGGGGCCAATACAAAAAATGCCAGCATATTTTAGCTTAAAGCTTTAACTGCCAGTAACTGAGCCTTAGGAGAGGCATTTCAACCTCTTAGAATGGGGGGAACTTGCACAAAAAGCAGGGAAACCACAAAACAATCGGTGGTTGGGAGAAAGAGGGTCGGGCCGGGGGAAAAGGTATAGCTGTCTGGGGAACCCCAGGGGGCTAGATTTGGCCCCCTGGGAGGGGGAGATTTAGTCTCCAGGCCTGAGGCTCTGCACTCCTGGTTTATGAAGTCCAGCCAGAGGGATCTGCTCTTTACTCCCCCATTCCACTGCCATTTGAACGGCTATGATGCTCTACTAATACACTCAACACCAGAATAGCACCAGAAAGTGAAGGGATGGAAACCTGGTCTCTCTTGAATGCTTCACAGTGGACAACTGCCATGACTCGGCCATTAAGGCAACAGTGCCCTTCATTCAGCTTCCATACTCAATCACGCAGGAGCCCCCGGCGCAGCCTCCGATAAAAGCTTGCTTCCTGGGGAATGAACCCGCCAGCTTGCCGCTGGAGCTGCATAACGGAGGAGTGGGTTCTCATCCTACAAGGCACTCCACCATGTGAAACAGAAGCACAAGGATCAAGTTGGTGATTTTAGGGCATTTGCAAAGATATGGTTTGCTTTTCCCTTTCTCCACCTTAGTAAAAAATATTAAAATTCTCCGAAGGTACAAATTCAGAAAATCTTCCACAGGATCAGTTGTTTTGATTCCCTGCCCCACCTCTCTTCCTCCCGAGGCCTCAGGCTAGCTTGATTCCTTCAGAAGCAAAGAAAGGAGGTAAATGCCCTCTAAGGGGCTATAAAAAGTTAAAAGTATCCCAGCTCCTGCAGCATCACTGTTACTCTGTGAAAGATTCCTTTCCTTATCAATACTGTACAACACTGAACCACCGACTGGCAGGTCTGCGACTTTAAGAGTTTTTGTTTAGTTGCTGGATTTAAAAACATCTCCCCATGTAAGTCAGAGAAGTGGACACCCTGTCATCTGCAGGACACTGCTTTGGGGGCAGAACTGCAGGAAATACCTTGGAGAAAGTCAGCACTTCCCGCCCACTGTCCTTCCTACACCGTGTACCCTGCAGGCAGACTCAGTCGAAACGGTGTCCAGCCCGTGGCCCAACACATGGCAAGGGATTCTTTACACTCTGATTTGGTAGCCATTAAGATCTGGCATGGCTTTGGGCTCTGTAGGTTTCTTCTCTCCAGATGGCCTAGAAGGTGACAAAAAGAGAAAACGTAAGTGAAATGGAACGCTGGAACATAGGAAGCTGCCTTATGCTGAGTCAGACCAGTACTGTTGATATTGAAGGGCAGCAATGGCTCTCCTGGACTTCAGGCAGGAGTTTTTCTAGCCCTACCTGCAGACACTGGGAATTGAACCTGGGATGTTCTGCATGCGAAGCGTGTGCTCTACCACTGAGCTACGGCTCCTCCTATTATATGCAATGGAAAGCCATTATTCAGGAAAGTTCTCTAAAGAGACTGCCCCAACTGTGGGGTGGTATTTCACCCCCTCTTTCAACATCCTACATGGTGCTACTGCAGGCTCATGTCCAGCTTCCCAAGGGCACCTGCTTCACCAACGTGGAAACAGAATGCTGGACTAAATAGGCTTTTGGTCTGATCCAGCTATTCGTGTGTTCTTATAGGGATCTTTAGTAAGCTAGCCATCCCAAATGTTCTTCAAGGATAAGTTCTGGACAGAACTCAGGTAGAGGCCCAAAAGTCTTGATTTGGCTCAGCAGCTTATCACCACTTTCAGTCAGTACCTCCGAGACACGCAGGAACTAACTCAGCACAGCGCATGGCGACTGTCTTCCACTTCGTGTGATGCCTTGGAGAAGGGCCCGAGCAGGGTCAGTTTCTTGCCATTTCTGAGCGTGCCATTTCACAGCCTAGCATAAAGATAACCCCGCCCATGCCAGGGGGCGATAGGCGCAGATGGTCTCTTTGCACTGGGCACGAATTGTTTTTCTGCTCTGCACTGAGAACTCGGGTAGTGGAGGCCTTTGTGCATTTGCGCAGCTAAGGGGTGGATGCAGCTGTCTGTTCCAACCAGTCCTAAAACATACTTGTTAGGGAGTAAGCCCCACTGAACCCAGTGGACTTACTTCCAAGTAAACAGGCACAGGATTCCTCTGTATGACAGAGGGCCCTACTCAGAGAAGAACACCTTTGAAGGAGCTGGTGGGTACTGTAACGAAATTCACAACTTCCAAGCGGAAGGAAAGGGAGGTGTCGCTCAAATAGCAGTAAGGTGTTGTGTATACTGAAAAGATGCAAGTACAATCATGTAAAATATGCCTCAACTCACAGGGGTCAAAATATGCATTGCTTATGTGCATTAAGATTATAGTTTGAGATATGCGGGGGACAAAAATCACGCATAAAGACTGGTCATCCTCGCAGAACAAACAGCTTTGTGTGCTCACCGCCTCTCTGCCCGGCTGTTGCGACGATGCGGACTGGATTGGCTTCGCTGTGGGGATGATACATCCTTCTTCCGATCCTTGGTGGGTGATGGTGGCCCCGTTCCTTTGCTGATCTGGGAGGAGAAAGAAAATAACAGTGAGCAGTACTAGCCATTCGTTACTTCCCTTCCTAGGAGGTGTGGGAAGAATGCAACAAAAATTAAGAGCAAGGAGAAGGAGGTTACAACGGGTACTAATGCCAAGCATTTGTAGAGCCCCTTTTGAATACCCAAATCACGTTATATCAATCTGTGCAGCAAACCTGTAAAGTATGGCAGAATTATCTCTGTATTGCAAGGTGGGGGACTAAGGCATGAGAATGTAGTGGCTTATCTAAGGCTGGGCTAGTGAGCATGGCTGAGGTAAGACTGGAACCGGGGATGTCAGGGTTCACACCCTTGGTCGCTTTGCTGCACCAGCTATCATGGATGCTGCATGTCTCCTATTGCAATGTGTGATTTGTTAGGGTGTTCCACACAATGCAGCTTTCCCTCTTCCTCCAGCATTGGCAGGGGGAGAGGACTAGACCTTGGAGGTCCCTTCCACCTCTGCGGCTCTGTCTCTCACACACACTGATATCGGCCCAAATCCCAGCTACAGGCTCTGCCCAAAACATTTTGTAGCCTGAGACAAGAACAAGATGATGCCCCCGCCCCATTCCACATGCAGAATCCAACAGTGACATGATCGCATTCTCCACTGCACCCGAAGGCAGCAGGCTAGTTTAGGAAGAGCAAGACAGGCTGTGCGGCATGCACAGCTCTTACCCTCCAAGAGAGGGAAATGGCCAGGGGGCTGCCACTGCAGCTGAATCACTCTGCCTCATGGTAGGGCTGGCCCTGCCCAACGTGATATATGTACAGGAGCAAGAAAGATGTTGTTGCTACTGCACTGGCAAAAAAGTGAGGTCAACAAGCAAATCTGGGACTAGGGATGTATGAGAAAGGAGGGTAAGGGGAGACATGATAGAGGTGTACAAAATTATGCATGGTGTGGAGAATGTGGATAGAGAGACTTTTTTCTGCCTCTTCCAAAATACTAGAACCCAGGGTCATCCCATGAAGCTGATTGGTGGGAGATTCAGGACAGATAAAAGGAAGTACTTCTTTACACAGCGCATAGTTGAACTCTGGAATTCGCTACCACAGGATGTAGTGATGGCCCCCCAATTTACATGGCTTTAAAAGGGGGTTAGACAAATTCCTGGAGGAAAAGGCTGTCAATGGCTACTAGTCTTGATGGCTATGTGTTACTTCCATAACCAAAGGCAGTGAGCCTATGTACTCTAGTTGCCGAGGAACATGGGTGGGAGGGTGCTGTTGCGCTCATGCCCTGCTTGTGGGTTCCTGATCGACAGCTGGTTGGCCACTGAGTGAACGGAGTGCTGGACTAGATGGACCCTTGATCTGATCCAGCATGGCTCTTCTTATGTTCTTATGAGAATTTCATTTCGGTTCACAAACCACTCAAAAATGCCCTGTTTACAACCCTGAATGCAAGCGCATGTTCTCCAAAATGTTTACAAATACCCAAACTTATGTTTGCATTCTCAAAATGTGCACTTGAAAAATGCACCATGTTTGAAAAATGTGCAACTTTTCCCATTCAAATGAACCAAAAAACAGGTCACAAACTAAAACAGGAATGAGCCAAACCCAGCTTTGATGTAAAGTTTGATGTAATGTCAGTGAGCCTGAGCATCCCTGGTTTTCCCACCCCAATCTGAGACCTGGACCACTGAGGGAACACGCAATAATTCTCCCCTCCCTCCCCAACTGCTTCTGCCTAGCAGTGGACACAAGAATCTCTTCAGGACTTTGCCCTGACAGGTGACATACACATTTCATTGTTGAACGTTCAATTCAATCAACAGCATTTGGATTTAAGGCATAGCCCCAGCAGACAAGATTAAGCATGAATAAACAGCACATGTTAAATCAGCTCAGCTCCTCCGGCAATCTCACCTTTAGCCTCAGGTCACGGGAATGCCTCTCAAGCTCCTTGCGGAAGTCTTCACGGCCCAGCTTCTCCGCATCCAAGATAGAGTGCTTCCACTCAATCTGCTCCACACTGTGTGGATCGTGGGACACACACTGGCCAAGCTTCACCTTTTTTAGGGTGTGCCAGCAGCGGCGGTACGCCTCCTCATAGTCAAAGATCAGCTCACTCAATGTGCGGAAGGTGGGCGCCTTGTACATGAGATCCTCACGCCGACTAATGCCCAGCGCCCCATAGCGGCCCCCAAAGTTCACTCCCAGCACAATATGGCGGAAGTAGTTCCCTGAGAAGTAGGTTTTGAAGCTGATGGGGAAACGCTCCAGTGTTGGCATGTTGTTGGTGAGGTAACTGTTAATGGTAAAGTATTCAGGAAAGAGGCAGTATAACAAAGAGGAAACCATCAATAAAGACCCTTCTCCACATCTCCTGCAATATCTTAGCCAGACTCTATCGGTTAGGTTCAACTTTTTCAGCGAGGTACCATGCCTCTGGTTGATTCCCGTACCTCTGGAATCAACTTCCATTAGCGGTCTGTCAGGCCCTTTCTTTGCAGGTCTTCTGAAAAGCTCTGAAGACTCGTGTGTTTTCACTGGCCTTCCCTTAATTCTGGGCCATTGGTATTTATTGGTAAGTTTTGTTTTTGTTGATTTTAATTGTCAATCTCTGTTTTTATGGATTTTATTGAAATATGTTTTATGGATTTAAAAAAACTGTGTCCACTTTGTGTGGTATTTCTTGAGAGGGTTCTACCGTTAAAGGCTGCTTAGAAATAATTTTAGATAGGTAGACTTAGTGTCATGCCCTGTTTCGAGGAGGATTCGTCTGAGGAAGAGGAAGGGGAGAGCCAGCACAATGGGTCCCAGCCAGAGCGAGGCGAGTAACAGGAGGCCTTGGCTGATAGTCCTCCCCTGGAACGGTTACAGGAGCAACCTGGTCCCTCTTGAACAGTTCCTGAATTCCCCTAAATGCTGGAAGCAGAGCCTGAGATAATTCATCCCTCTGAACACTGTAGAATCAGACACAAGTGGCAAAAGAAAAAAAGGAAGTCACAGCATGGGGCATCACTTAAAAGCAACACGCTGACCTAATTAGCCAGCTGTGCTGATTAACGACCATCTCTAGATCAGCACAGCCGAAGGCAGCTCTCTGCTGCAAACCACAGTGCCTTAACCGCTGTATTTTACTTCAAGATACCAGACCTGGCAGATTCCTAGACCCTCGGCTATCTACCTGGACCACCCTCTTGGACACCCACGGACTGGCCTTAACTCTTGATAAAACTGACTCTTGTGGACTGACCTCTGGACTGCTTTGACCTTGCCTCTGTCTGTTTCTGCAAAACCTCCTTGGAATTCCTGTGCATGACCCTGGACTGAACTGGCTGCTCTCTCTCTCTCTCTCTCTCTTCTACTCCTGGGACTATTTACACCTTACCCAAGGCCCTTGCCAGCATTGAAACAGGACACCTAGGTACTAAACCTCATTTACCCCATCTGAAAATACAAGCCACTAAAAAAAAAAAAAGTCTGCTCTAGAGGGACCTTCTTCTCTAAGTGATGCCACATCATGTAGTTGAGCAGCATTTTGGAGCATCAGGTTCTCATTTGGTACCAGGGTCATTTGGTTCTCCATGTCCCAACTTCAGAAATGCAATTAGCTGGGACACAAGAGGAAGCCACTCCTAAGTAGTAGAATTCCTTGCCTAGGGAGGCCCTCCTGGATGGTCTTTTGCCATCGTTTGAACACCTTAGACACACACAAGGATCCGTACTCCTGTTCTTAAAATATGGAATGCCCTCTTGAGTAGCCCCTTAAACAGGCACCAAATGATGTTTGATCTTTTGAGTCTATGCATCTTTGTTGTTGTTGTTCAGTCGTTCAGTTGTGTCCGACTCTTCGTGACCCCATGGACCATAGCACGCCAGGCCTTCCTGTCCTGCGCTCTCTCCCGGAGCGTGCTCAAGTTCATATTCATTGCATCTAGCCTTGTGATACGTTCCATGGGGTTTTCTTGGCAAGAATACTGGAGTGGGTTGCCATTTCCTTCTCCAGTGGACCACATTTTGTCAGAACTCTCCGCCATGACCTGTCCGTCTTGGGTGGCCCTGCACGGCATAGCTTATGGCTTCACTGAGTTACGCAAGCCCCTTCGCCACAACAAGGCAGTGATCCATGAAGGGGCTATGCATCTTAAGGTACCTTTTTTCCAATCCAAGTTCAAATGCTTTACAGGTACTGTAAAGTCAGAGAGCAAGAGATTGAATCGCTGATGTCAATTACTGTATTACCTCCACCAGGGGTGGGGGTCAGTAATGACAAAAACACTGCAGTGTACACATAATGGGAGAGTTTGAATGATCATAACTTGGCTTACTAGGCCAAGATACGAACAAACCTTTTTCCTGCACACACTGCCCCTTTGCGCAAGCTGGTAAACCAGAAGTCTATAGTTTCCCCATTTTGCCAGAACCAGGCAACTATAATTAACAGCTTCAGAACAAGCCAGTCTATTAAAGCACCTTCAAACTGTGGTTTAATATCATGGCTTGTTCCAAAGTTGTTAAGCATAGTTTTCTGGTTCGGACAAAAACAGGGGCACTATAGAAAACTTCCCGGTTTGTTTGACAGCTCACACAAAGGGGCTACATATGTGGTAAAAAGCTTATTCATATCTCAGCTTTTTAAGTCAAGATATGATCATCCGAATATGGTCAATGTTCCAGAAGCAACCAAAATAAAACACGATCTTAGAGATATCAGGTGGACAGACATGCAAGAACAGCCATTCATTTCACCTTTGTCCCTCACTGACCCAGTACTTTCTACATTACCACTCCTGTATAACTTCGTCTTCCCAGAAGGTAGGCATGAAGTGTGGCCTTTGGTAATGAAGGAGCAGGCAGTGCAATGTCCAGGAAGCAGAGCAATGCATGACTTGCATCCTGCAAAACTGCACAGAAGTATAAACCTTTATTTTTTCTCTTTCATTCCAACCATGAAGCGGAATGTAAATAGTGACAAGCCACAGGATGCAGGGCAACATTTCCTTGTATGATTTTCTGAAGAAGCTTACACAGAACACCGCGGGCCTGGACACATGTTGGATGGACCAACCCAGAGGGTTTAAAGCAAGTTCCTGCAGCAAGCATGCAGCGTCACAAAAACATCTCTATGTTCCCGCAAACAATAACTGGCATTTTTAAAACATTTTCAATCCCTGAGAGGGTGAAAACTAGTTGTTACAAGAAAGATAGGGTCAGAGTTCTGTGCCATATAGGTCCACACACACCAGACGGGATTCCCTGATTATTAGAACAGGGCAAAGGAAAACATTATGCATAAAATGAGACTGTTAAATTTAATTCTCCTGCAAAATGGAAGTAGGCACCTCTATTCTCTATGTATCCTTCCTGTCCAAAAAGAGAGGAAAATCAGGTAATATCTAATTACTTGAAGGGCTGCTTCCTCCTGTAGCCTGCCCACACTTTGAGGTCATCAGCAGAGGCTCTTCTCACCTGCACACCACCAAGGGCAGTTGAGCTCATGAGTTTTCCAGTGATGGCCCCACACCTCTGGAATCAGCTTCCATCAAACGTTCGTCAGGCCCCTCCTTTGCTGGTCTTCAGGAAGGCCTTTAAGACCCACTTGCTTTCACTGGCCTTTCCATAGGCAGGTTTTATTGGTGTTATCTGTTTTTATAGTATTTTATTGAACATGTATTGATTTTCTTTTTTGTTTTTGCATATTTTGTATTGTTTTTATCTTGTATGCCACCATGAGAGACTTCTACCCTTAAAGGCAACCTTTAAAAAAGGTCATTTTAAATCAATAATACCTACCCAAATGCATTTTGCTAACGGGTGTAACAGTACATGATATATAGTGGGCTCAAATGCCAGAGTACAAGAACAGCAGAGTTGAAACTACTGCGTTTGAACAGGAACGCATCTAAGAGAAAAGGATACATTCCCAGAATCACAGCCTCCAGACATTTGATTGGCAGAGCCTCTTTTGTCATTTCTTTGGCCAGATCCATCAGCCTATTGGGACAAGACAAGGGGAGCAGCAAGAGAATTGTGTTATTGTTATGGGTTGTGTCAAGCAGAGAATGGGCTGGGAGAGATGCAAAACAGGAGGAGAAAGAATGATCTAATCACACAAGGACAGAGGAGAAGCCATGTGTTAGATTCAGACTCAGTTCCTCATCCTATCCCTCTTCCTTCCCTCACTGCTGACTCAGAATTTCCCTTCAGTGACTCAAAGACAATTCATCTTCCAAGCCAGATTGCATTCTCAATATATATTTGGAATAGTGCCTAATATAGTCAATACAATGCTGTTCCTCCCATTCTTGTTATTAGATGCCTCACATCAGGCTACCAAGCACAATGTGGAATTGTTGTTGTTGTTGTTCAGTCATTCAGTCATGTCCGACTCTTCGTGACCCCATGGACCATAGCACGCCAGGCCTTCCTGTCCTGCACTCTCTCCCGGAGTGTGCTCAAGTTCATATTCATTGCATCGGTGATGCCATCTAGCCATCTCATCCTCCGTCGTCCCCTTCTCCTTTTGCCTTCAGTCTTTCCCAGCATCAGGGTCTTTTCCAGAGAGTTTTCTCTTCGCATTAGGTGGCCAAAATATTTGAGCTTCAGCTTCAGGATCTGTCCTTCCAATGAGCAGTCAGGGTTGATTTCCTTTAGGATTGACTGATTTGACCTCCTTGTAGTCCAGGGGACTCATAAGAGTCTTCTCCAGCACCACAGTTCGAAAGCATCAATTCTTCGGCGCTCAGCCTTCCTTATAGTCCAGCTCTCACAGCCATACATTACTACTGGGAAAACCATAGCTTTGATTAGACGGACCTTTGTCGGCAAGGTGATGTCTCTGCTTCTTACTATGCTGTCTAGGTTGGCCATAGCTTTCCTCCCAAGGAGCAAGCGTCTTTTAATTTCATGGCTACAGTCACCGTCTGCGGTGATCTTGGAGCCCAAGAAAGTAAAATCTGTCACTGCTTCCATTTCTTCCCCTTCTATATGCCAGGAAGTGATGGGGCCAGATGCCATGATCTTCGTTTTTTTAATGTTGAGTTTCAAACCAGCTTTTGCACTCTCCACTTTCACCCTCAACAAGAGGCTCTTGAGATCCTCTTCGCTTTCTGCCATTAGGGTGGTATTGTCTGCATATTGGAGGTTGTTGATAATTCTCCCGGCAATCTTAATTCCGACCTGTGATTCATCCAACCCGTCGTTTCTCATGATGTACTCTGCATATAAGTTAAATAAGCAGGGTGACAATATGCAGCCTTGTCGTACTCCTTTCCCAATTTGGAACCACTCGGTTGTTCCATGTCTGGTTCTTACTGTTGCTTCTTGACCCTCGTACAGGTTTCTCAGGAGACAGGTAAGGTGGTCTGGTACTCCCATCACTTTAAGAATTTGCCACAGTTTGTTCTGATCCACACAATCAAAGGCTTTAGCATAGTCAATGAAGCAGAAAGAGACGTTTTTCTGGAATTCTCTTGCTTTCTCCATGATCCAGCCAACGTTGGCGATTTGATCTCTAGTTCCTCTGCCTCTTCTAAACCCAGCTTGTACTTCCGGTAGTTCTCGGTTCGCATACTGCTGAAGCCTAACTTGTAGGATTTTGAGCATCACCTTGCTGGCATGTGAAATGAGCGCAATTGTGCGGTAGTTTGAACACTCTTTGGCGTTGCCCTTCTTTGGAATTGGAATGTAAACTGACCTTTTCCAGTCTTGCGGCCATTGTTGAGTGTTCCAAATTTGTTGGCATATTGAATGCAGCACTTTAACAGCATCATCTTTTAGGATTTTAAATAGCTCAGCTGGAATACTGTCATCTCCGCTAGCTTTGTTGTTAGTAATGCTTCCTAAGGCCCACTTGACTTCACTCTCGAGGATGTCTGGCTCAAGTTCAGTGACCGCACTATCATGGCTATCAGGGACATTCAGATCTTTCCTGTATAGTTCTTCTGTGTATTCTTTCCACCTCTTTTTAATCTCCTCTGCTTCTGTTAGGTCCCTGCCTTCTTTGTCCTTTATCATGCCCGTCTTTGCACAAAACGTTCCCTTGAGATCTCTAATTTTCTTGAAGAGATCTCTAGTCTTGCTGCATGGGTGCCACGTAGAATCAAGAATGTGTACCTCCATCTACACTTCCTGTTATCAGCAAGACATCAATTACAGCTGAGGTCCAGGGTATGCTATGCTGGATGAGCCCGGGGATCCTGGAGCACTACGGGCCTTTATTAAGAAGGATATGGACTATCTATGCAAGGCCTGTGAATCCAGGGTGTAATCACTAAGCCCAAGTTGCTCCTTTACTGGTTAACATGCATACTTTTGCTAGTGCTGCTGAAATGGATCCTCCAACAGCTGGAAGAGAAGTGTGCTCTCGGGCTAGGGCAACAAGTCATAGCTCTGAGCAGCTGCATCCAACCTAGAGTTCAGCTTTTGTACCAAGCCTCCTTAGGGAGGCCTGATGTTGGCCAGCTCAGAGCTCAGCCTGGGCCTTTTGCCCAACTCAGAAAGGGAAGAGCTGTCAGAGAAGGGAAGCTCCAAAAAAGAGAAGGTTGGAGCGATAGTACTTACCCAGTCAAAGGCCTGCTTTTCTTGATTTCAAAGAACTGTGTCCCAGTATGATTGTACCTGGGAACAAGGAGTTAAGGGCCACGCAGCTTGGAAGAGCTGGCCGGGTGGAGAGCCACCTCCAGTGCAGCCCACCTTTGGCCTGGGGAGCCTCCATCACATCAAAGAAACCAGTTGCCACACTCACAAAATACTTTGGTGCCAGCAAGCAAAGAATCAGCAGCATGAAGAAGTCAACAGGGAAAGTGTGCAATCAGGGCCAAACTAGATGGGAGTCTAAACCATTTCAGTGTTGTTGTTTTTAAAAAATTAATAGTGCGGGGGGCTGGGGGGGGCATTTTTCATCAGTACCACATTTATATCTTTCCTCCCCAGCTGCAATCTGATGCCAATTGTAATTATGGGAATGTAGAGCTGGCTTTCAGCAGAGCCAGGAGCAGCCTTCCTCATGCTGGCTGTGAATGATGGGAGTTGCAGTCCAATACATCTGGCCAGCGCCAGGTTGGGGAAGGCTGGCCAAGAGCATTCAACGCCACAATACTATGCCCCTCTCCCTTGACAAAGCTGAGGAAGAGAAGCCTGACATCTTCCTTACTGTCCCCGATCACGAATCAAGACAGGCATCAATTCAAATGCCTTTTGAATATTGCATTTTTGGTGCCAGAGAGAGGGAAGCTTGCAATGGATTACGTTTGCCTTGCTTATGTAGCTGATGTTGGGATGACAAGGGAACAAAGAAAAGGAAACTCATAACACAGCACAACCACAGGCTGCCACAAACAGGGAGGGAGTTTCACTTCCCAGTTTGGCTAAAGCACCAAGCACTCAGAGATTTTCTCTTGTGGTCAAGCTAGGGGAGTTGTCTTGCTTCCCTTTTCATTCCTTGGTGATTTGGCAGAAGCTGAAAGGATACTGAAGCTCCCTGATATAGCGCTGTATAGCTTCCAGGCGCTCAGGGATAGGCGTGGATGGCTGGAGCATAGGCACACTTGGTATGGGAATCTGTACAGGTGGGGGGGAGGGGAAGGAGGAGGAAAGAGATCATCAAACAGACATCAACTTACATACAGGGCCTGCACCCGGAGACAACACTGAAGGCACATTAGATCATCATCCATGAAATAGCCCATTTTTATTGCTAGTCACCTGGTGTTCGTCATGCAGAAAGAGGGAGAGAGAGTTTGCTATTCCATGTTCAGATCCCTAAGAGGAAAGTCTGATGGTTTCAAAACTTCTTCGAAATGGAGAGAAGCATTGATATACAGGACAAGTGATGTAGCTATAATAGTAGGCTACTTCACAAGTTTATTGTGAAAGCAACCACAGCAGAAGTGAAAATGCACACTGTAGACTTTAAGAAGTAGCAAGTAGCCATAACATTCACTGAAAAATTCAACATTTGGTGAAGTGGGCAAGAATTTAATTTGGTTTTTTAAAAAAAGAACTTCCCAAACTTCTTTATAAACAGGATGAAAAGAACTTGAGTTTTGTTTTTGTTTTTTTTAATCCAATTTGGGAGGAAGTGAAACTTACAGATTCATCCATCCCTAGTAACATGCAGATATGTGAAAAGGATGGAAGCTCCTTCTAAGGAACACATTTCATTTCTGGTGGGAACATTAAGAACAGAAGAGCAGCCATGCTGGGTCAGACCAAAGGCCTGTTTAGTCCACCATTTTGTTTCAGCAGTGGCCCACCATATGCCTATGAGAAGTCTACAAGAAGGACATGAGTGCAACTGCACCCTCTTGCTTGTGATCCCAGCAAGTGGCATATTTCTGGCCTTCAGTTCTAGAAGTAATACTTAGCCATCATGTCTAGTAGCTATCGATAGCCTTATCCTCTATGGATTTGTTTAATCCCCATTAAATGCATCCAGGTTGGTGGCCATAACTATATTTTGTGATAAATAATTCCATAGTTTAACTGAGCGCTGTATGAAGTACAATGTAAGAGACCCAGCTAGTACTGTCTCAGCCACTCTCAGCAGAAGGCATTTAAAAGCATGAGGGCAACAACATCCATTCCTAGGGTTGCAGAACTTGGAAATATTCAAGAACACAAGTTGTGTCTGAAACGTATGCATACTAAACTATCCTGTGTGTTATTAAATGCCGTCACAGAGAGTAGCTCTTAGGTAGAAGGAATACAAGGAGGATGGTATCAGGTGGTTGCAACATTTAATAGCTATTCATTTCTCCAGTAGGAGTCCACACAGGAAAAAAAAGAGAGCTGAAATGTACTTGCCAAGCAAAGTCATGGAGCTGGATGGGCTCCTAGAAATGCAGTGCAGGCACTTAACTAGGGGGTTTGCAAAGCCCTGATAACAAAGGCACAAGTGTTGCACAAGCGAGAAATGACTGGGAGATTCCAGAAAGTTTTAAAAAATCAATATGAGATTGTTCAAGCCAATGAATCAAACTACATGCAAATAGAAGCAGGGGTGGGCTGGGGGCACCATACACAAAGAAAAAGGAAAAAAGAACAATCTCCCAAATGCTAAGAGTTGGTGGCCAATTGGGTGTGTGCGTGTGGGTGTGTGCGTGTGTGTGTGTGTGTGTGTGTGTGTGTGTGAGAGAGAGAGAGAGAGAGAGAGAGAGAGAGAGATTTTGGCCCCATCTCCATTGCAATTAACACTTCACTTAGTTGCTCCTTTATCTGCTGGAAAAAGCAGAGGCTGCTGCTGCTTCCCATCTGCTTTACCTCTAGGGTATATGCAATACTCCCAGACAGTGTAATGGAGACCACTTAAAATGTGGAGGATTCTAGCCCGTCACTTAACCAATTAGGCTGATGAAGAGTTCGGTATACACAGACCTGGGCCTGGAGCCCAGACTGGGTTAAGGTTTCCTCTGTATCCAGGACTCCAGTCTTTTCCTTTAGAGATAGAGGGGGCGGGGTGAGAGACAGTAATCTGTCCCTCTTATCTCAGAGCTAACTGATAAGCCATGCTAATGCTTTGCTGGGATACTGCCCTGCTGCAATTTCTTCTACTCAAAATATGCCAGAGAACAAGCTTTAATTGCTCTAAGCGACTGCTAAAAGGAAACATAAATTTTTGCTTGGCCATTATCCCCTTCTAAAGAGAGTTTTGACAAGTAGACTGCCTTGCTTATGACTACGCAGTAAACTCAGCCAAGAAGAGACCCCCAAGCGCTCTGCAGTCCACCAGCTGCTGTAATCACTCCTGAAAACAGCACGTCTCGAGCCGTGAGCTACTAGAGGTGGATTCATGCTACCATGTTTTTCCATGTGATGGTCACAGCTACAATGAGATAGTCTGTTCCTCTGACGTTTCCATCACAAGCCAGCTATTGTGATGAGAGCTGGTTTTATCACATCCAGGTAATACCTGCAAATAGGTAGGGAAGCTTGCATGTAATAAGTTGGTCACCGTTTGAATCGGATATGTGCATTCACCGTAGGTTGCCAACAGAGAGAATGGGGGGCAGGGGGGATGCAACAAAAATGGGTTAGGGGTGGCAGTCTTTAGAGGGTCCCCAACAGAGACAATGCTTTACTGGGGGGCCACTCTGTAGAAGACTTGCAAAGCGCTGATCTAGTGCAAGGCTGGGGAAACTTCATGAGATCTCCTTTGTTGTTGTAGTTTTTTACTAGAACTCTGAGAAGCACCAACCAGTGCCGGATGCAAAAGACTTACACATCTAATTAAAGAATTCTGAACCCAGAAATTTGTTTTGAGGCGCTAGAAGGAGGTCAGAGTCCTCCCACACAAAAATCTGCCCCGGTTACCCCAAACTTTCTTCATTTTGACAGTATGATTTTGAGCAGTTAGCATCATTTATTGCTGCTATTGTTATAAAAATAGTGTTAGAAATTCTTGCTGATCTGCTGCAAATTTCCCAGAGATCTACTTCCTGCCCACCTCTGATCTAGCGCACGTACTGCCTCTGAGGCAAGATAGCAAACACACTTCAGCCACGCCCATGCAGCTTTCACAATGCAGACACAACCTTCCGTCATAAATCTGTATGAGAATTCCTGGCACTGGGCTACAGGACCTGTCAGACCCCCATGTTTGACTCAGAGAGCTGTGGACTGGATCTCATCCAGACCTGAAAAGTCTACAAAACAAAGACTACTGCTAGGCTTTGGAACTGGATTTGGCAGGTCTAGTCTGCTCTCAACATTCAGATAGCAGAGCACTAAATCCCAAAGCATCATGGGAAAACAAAGCTTGGCAAGAATGCACAAGAATAAAGTCACCCAGATAGAGGAGGTGTTTCCATGCCCCTCTAATGTGGCCTTAGGTAGCACAGAAAATGGAGTATAGTCCAGTCTAGCTCTGAAATGCACTTTGTTCACTCCTTCTCCGCCGCCACCCGCTGCTGCTGCCATCTCCTGAGGCCTGGATGCGCGGCAACTCTTCTTGCAGGGAGTCGCCATTTTAAAAATGGCGACTCCCTGCAAGAAGACCTCAGGAGATGGCAGTGGCAGCAGAGAAGGCAGCAGCAGTGGAGAAGGCAGCAGCAGCAACAGAGAAGGTGGTGGTGCAGCGGCAGAGAAGGTGGCGGCAGTGGAGGAGGTGGCGGCCCAGATAAGGAGCTGGAGGTTGCGCGGGGGCGTCAGGGGGAACCCGAAGTGGGGTTCACCATCTGAACCCTGCTTCGGGTTCGGAGCCAAGGTGGGTCAGGGCCCCCCAAATCTGCCCGAGCTGAATTAGGCCTGCCTCGGAAGCTGCAAAGCAGCTCCCGAGTTGGATCAGGGAGTCCCTGCCAGCCCTACCATTTCATGCAGGCTGTGGCTGCCACTTGCACAGGGCTGCACTAGTATCTATGCCTCCAGTTGACCTGGAAATCCCATTGTACATAGTAACAGCTGGGGACCTCATGCCCACCTCCAGCAATGAGGCATGTGCCCAATGCTAAGCCATGTCATGAGGTCACCCAATGGTATCAGTGACTAGTTCCCAGAAAAGAACTATGATGGGTCAATTTCCTCTGGTACTAGAACCCTTATGCCCAATCTGGTGTGGAAGAAAATGGCTGGACCACAAAACTGAGCCTCTAACCTAAAGGTTTACTTAAGAACAGCCACTCTAACGAGAGCTAGGTATATCATACCAGATGTGCCAGTACAAACTCACTATGGCCAACAGAAAAGGCAGGTAGCATAAAGATCAGTCTTACTTCTCATTCATACAAGTAGCTGGTGGAACATAAAACACACTTGAAAACATAACTGCAGAGGCAGAGCCAAGTGGTAAACCATTCATTTGTACAGCAGTGAGAAAAAGTTTGTGAACCCTAATACTAATTATGGAAATTCTGTAGTTTTACCATGATAGCCTTCATGAATGAAAACCAGTATTTTTCTAAATATCCAATAGGGTTTATATTAACCAATTCCATGTCTTGCGAAATAAAACCATGTATAAATTAGGCAAACAATGAGTACTTAAGAGTCAGGGTTTGTGCAAAAGTAAGTGAACCCCTGGTTGTATCAGCTCAGTTACAGGGGATCATTAGAACCAGGTGTTTAAGTAAGTAGGTAGATCTTTAAGTAATTAGGTAGATCTCAGGTTGGACTCGATGGTCTTGTAGGCCCCTTCCAACCCTACTATTCTATGATTCTATGATCTCCAGGGGTGAGTTTAGGTGGCCCCACCCTATAAAAGGATCAGAAACTTTGTGAGATTGGTCTTCACCATACAGATGTGTGGAAACACATCATGCCACGGTCAAAAGACATCTCTGAGGATCTCAGAAAAGCAGTTATTGCTGCTCATCAGTCTAGAAAGGGTTATAAAACCATTTCTAAGGATTTGGGACTCCACTAATCCACTGTCAGACAGTCTACAAATGGAGAAAGTTCATGACCACAGTCACTCCACCCAGGAGCAGCTGTCCTACCAAAATCTCTCCAAGAACAAACTGGCACATCACCCAGGAAGAACCCAAGAGGAACCAACAAGGATCTGCAGGACACGCTTGCCTTGGCTGATGTGAGTGTTCATGATTCAATGATCAGAAAAAGACTGAACAAGAATGGTGTTCATGGGAGGATAGCCAGGAAGAAGCCATTGCTCTCTAAAAAGAAAGTTGCTGCCTGTCTGAAGTTCACTAAAGATCACATAGGTGATCTCCAAGCCTTCTGGAACAATGTTTTCTGGACAGATGAGTCAAAGGTAGAACTTTTTGGCCTCAATGAGAAACACTGTCTGGCAAAAAACAAACACCAAATTCAAACAGAAGAACCTCATCCCAACCGTCAAGCATGGTGGTGGGAATGTGATAGCTAGGGCCTGCTTTGCTGCCTTAGGACCTGGACGGCTTGCCATCATTGACGCAACCATGAATTCTGCAGCATATCAGAAGATTCTAGAGGAGAATGTCAGACCATCTGTCCATGAGCTGAAGTTGACCTGAAAGTGGGTCATGCAACAAGACAATGCTCCTAAACATACAAGCAGATCTACAAAAGCATTGGTGCAGAATAAGACATTTCGTGTTTTAGAACGGCCTAGTCAAAGTCCAGTCCTAAACCCCATCGAAATGTTGTGGCAGGACCTGCAGTGAGCTGATCATGCAAGGAAGGCTTCAAATGTCAGTGAGCTGAAGCAGTTCTGAAAGGAGGAATGAGCCAAAATTCCACAGAACTGATGTGAGAGACTGACCAACAGTTACAGGAAATGTTTACTTGACGTCATGGCTGTTCAATTTATTTATTTATTTATTGCATTTATACCCCGCCTTTTTTCCTCTTGCAAGGAACCCAAGGCGGCTTACATTATCCTCCTCCTCTCCATTTTATCCTCACAACAACAACCCTGTGAGGTGGGTTGGGCTGAGAGTCTGTGACTGGCCCAAAGTCACCCAGTGAGCTTCCATGGCTGAGTGGGGACTAGAACCCGGATCTCCCAGCTCCTAGTCCAACACTCTTGCCACTACACCACACTGGCTCTCAAGGGGGTGCCACCAGGTACTGAATCTAACTTTTTCACACATGGATATTAAATGTTGAATCAGTCATGGAAAAATGTTGAAAAAGCATCATTTTTGTGTGTCATTTGTTTAATCAGGTTATCTATTGCCCTTTATCTAGGATTATGGGGTTAGATTAAGATCTAATAACATTTTCAGTTGGAAATATGTGACAGTCGTAAGCGGTTCACGAACTTTCACTCACCACTGTATATAGTGGCTCTGGCCATGTCAACCACACCTTCACACGTCTTTTTCAGGGGTTTGCAGTGGTGTGGTTAAAACTGCCAGGACCGCATGGGCTGCCACATGGTTGAATTTTCAATCAGCTTCCTTACTGAAGTCTACATGCATAAATGGGTCCTTCATTATTTTACCACCTATGGCAGTCAGATAGTATTTTTGCCCTGTACAAGACAGTTGTTAATAGCAGGTACAATCTATATGAAGCAGAGTCCACTTTACATCCCTGTTTTAGTAGTATAGTTTCCCATCTGTTCTTCCTCTCCCCAGAGTGCTACCTCCCTTTGCCCATTCAACTGAACCATCTGGCATTACTTCCCACCAGCCAGAAGCAAGATCTTTCTGGATTACATAAACCATTGGCCTATACCACTATGATATTTTTAAAGTATCCCTTACCAGGCTAATTCTGTGTTTCATACAAACTGTATTGGAAGTGGTGTAGGTACACTAAGTTGGAGCAAAAAGCAGAATCATCCCTCTCCCTGCCACATGTGGAAGAGTCTGCCATCAACACCCATTGAATCCACTTCTTTGGCATAGATATAAGCATGTAACAACCACCAGTGAAACTTTTTCCAACCATGGTGCACAACAGGAATTCCTTCATGTCCTTCTGAGCAATCTCCCTAGACCAGGGGTGGGCACATTATGGCGCTCCAGATGTTCTGGCCTACGACTCCCATCATCTCTCACCACTGGCGGTGCTGGCTAGAGCTGATGGGAGTTGTAGACCAAAACAGTTGGAGGGCCACAAGTTGCTCCCATCTGCCCTAGACCAATGGCCAACCCTGTCAAGGAGAACAGGACAATCAAGTTCCTGCTGCTCATGATTCGTCTCTGTCCACTGAGATTTAAAATGTTACACAAAGTTTGATACAAGTTGGCAACAACAAGCCTTCTGCAGCTCAGTTTCCTTCACTTCCCTACCAACTTATTTTCCAGGTCACTTCATGCATGTCAACCCTATGAAAGTTCATATGACAATAAATGTGTTAGCTCTGAAAGTTGCTACAGTTATTTTTTGCTACAACATATTAGGACAGCTACTTTTCTTATCCTGGATTAAATGGGGGTGCTGGCTAATTCCAGTGACACCTTCAACCACACAGAAGTAAGAGTGATCCTTGGTTTATCCTATGTGGTTGCAGTGTGGCTATTTTGTTCTCAGAGCCAATCCATCCGTTCGAGTCTAGAAAAATAAGAGCCAAGCTTTCCAAGCGCAGCAGGAAGCAGTCTATGGAATTGCAGTAACCCATAGAACAATGGGCGAAACATATCTAGCATGGTCCTGCAACATTTAAGTATCCTACAAAGACACTTAGGGAGCAATCTTATCAATTGTGCCCTTGATCATCAGAAGCCCCCGAACTTGAAAGCTTCTGATCATCCAATGTAGGGTGGAAGGAGCACCAGAGGTGATCTTTGCCTCCCTGTCCTCCTGCCCTGCATTCTTCACCTGTGTCGCAACTGTGCTTTGAAGGGGGTGGGTGGGAAGGAGGCTGGAGAGGCCTCAGGATAGTTCATATCCTGGCCTCTCCCATCTCCACCCCTCCCCACCCACAGAAAGGACCTCTTCTTCCCCTCTCTGAAGTTGCTTTTCTGATCCTAGAGGGTAGCTGGCACAGTTCTTTCCACGCCAGCTGCGAGGGGTCAGGGTCGGATCTCTGACTCCCCCTTCCGAAGTCGGAGCACTGTCTCCGACCTTGGAGGAGGGAATCCCCAGTATCCTATCACCCCTCAGACAATGTCTAGGCGCCATAGGATTGCTCCCTTACAGGTTTTAAGCAACCCTGTAAGGAGTAGGATTAAAACATCCTACAGTTGTTGTAACTTAACCTGCTGTTAGGCATCTGTAGGTACCAAACGTACCTTACTAGCCTGTTTAGTCCAGTGTTAAAAGTATAGAGAAGCTTTTCCTAATGCTATTTTGCTTCCTCAGACCTATTCCTTTTCAAACCCCTACTCTTGCAGGTAGTTATGACTATTTCACACAATCCTTCTGGAAATTACTGCCAATATGTGTTTTAGATAGCTACAAACAGTGATATAAACACAATTCAGTTCTTTTCCTGGCATGGGTCACAACATCATATGCTCTCAGCGTTACAGAGGGCTATTTAAACATGTTAGCAAAGCTGTTCAAAACAAGAGTGCGAGCAAAGGTAACTTGCATCACCTCAGTCCCTCATATGCAGTAGGCAGGGCATTTTGCTGAAGCCAATATGGGTACATACACCCACCCCCCCCGCATCAGAATAGGTGGCATTCCCAAATATGTTCCAAGGATGCTGCATTCTGGTGAGCTGTGGTTGAATACCCTAATTGGTCTAACCAATAGAAAAATCCAATAGAGATCTCCCACAGTCACATACCAACACACACACACTTTTCGCTTATCCTATTTTATGTGTGTAGAGACAGAATCCAGCATCTGCGATTCATATCCATTCATCATTATAAATCAGAGTCCACTCTAGTATCTTAGCATTGCGTGGTTCCAATCCCAGATACATATTTTTTGCCATTTTCACCAACTCACTGGAGGTCTGGCCAGTAACTCCACCACTCACTTTCCTCAAATATCCTTTCTCCACAAAGCCCTCTCACCTTGGGTAGGTCCGTAGCTCCGCGGATCCTCAGAGCAACTCTTTCTCCCTCGGGATGGATCTTGGCCACGTGTTTCCACATCCTTTCCCAGGTGGCCTCATTGATAGGAAGCCCTCCTCGGTTCACAAAGAAGGGGACCCCGCCATCTCGGAGATCTTCATCCCCCTCTTCTTCCTGCTCTTCGTCTCTTTGTGCCGCCCCTTCCCTGGCCTCAGACCGCCGCTGGACGGCAGCACTGCTACTGCCACCATCCGCTTTGCCACCCGGCATCCCGGCATCCATCAAGCTGACCTTCTGCCACTTGCAGCACAGCTCCCTCTGGGCCTCTTCAGGTTGCCAGAGTCAGAACCAGGGCTGCTGAAGACATAGCAGTTAGAGAACAGAGGAGGCCCTTTAAGACAGACAGACACAAAAAGGGTGTGGTTCATTCACCCAAGAACCCTGCAACATCAAGCTCTGATCTTTCAAACTCTCCAGCCTGGAACAAGAGGCTGTTGATTCAAGAACTTACCAGAGGAGCTCAGAAAGAGTTAAGGGGAGAGAGAGAAAGAGAGAGAAAGAGAGAGAGAGAAAGAGGAGAGATTGTGGCTGTTTAAAGAAAACAAGACCCGGGTGGCTCTCCCTCAAGGCTGCAGCGGCAGAACAATGATACGGTTCGTTTGGGGGGGGGGGGGGAGAGATAGAGACAGGAGGAGGAGGAGAGAGACGCGTGTTTAAAATCCCGACCGAAGGCAAGATCTATCTAGCTCACCTAGCGGGACATCGCCAACTGTGAGAGCAGCAGGTCCAAGAAACCATCCCAAGGGCAGGAGGGCAAAGCCGAAGAACAGCTGGAGCGCCAGCCAGCCAGCCAGCCAGCCGAGCCCGGGCCCCTGGAGACGTGCAGCCCCTCTGCCCAGACACAGCGGAGAGAGAAGAAGGAAGCCAAACAAAAGAGGCTGCAGGCGCAACCAGGAGGCGGGTGGGGCAGAGGCGCCTCCCCGGGGGCGCCCTTCGGTGCAGCCCAAACCTCGCCCGCTTGCCAGGCAGATGAGCTCAGAGCCGGTCACAATGCCGCGAGCGCGGCCGGGAAAGGGAGGCGGCTGGTCGGGGATGCGGGGGGGGGGGGGACAGGCGGGCGAGGGCTGCTGCGGCGGCGGCGGCGGCGCTCTGGAGGCAGCGAGGGAGCCGGCGCGCTCCCTCGCCCCCAGTCAGGCCCGTTAGCCGGGCGGGCGAGGCGGAGGGACAAAGGCCCGCCCGCAGGCAGCGCCTCTCTTTGCCGCTGGACGGGGAGGAGGAGCCGGCTGGGCAGCGGCAGATGCTGCTGCTGCTGCTGCTGCTGCTGCTGCCGCCGCCGCCGCCGCCGCCTGCGAGGAACAAGGCGCGAGGGCGGCGCTCTGCCGGCCCTGCAGGCGGCGCCTCAGCCCCGAGCGCAGGGAAGGGCCGGCGCGGCGGCGCGGCTGGGGCTTCAGCGCCCGGGGGCTGCACCAGGGGCGGCCACCGCCGGGTCTCCCCACCGCCCCATGCCCGGCGCCAAACGCTCCCTGCGCATGCGTCTCCTCCCGGCGGCTGTGGCTAGTTAAAGGGACAGCGACCCCCGCACGGCCCGGGCCGGCGGCTGCTGTGGTTGGAGCCCGGCGGGGGAAAGACGCCCGGAAGGGGGAGGAGGGTCTTGATCCGTTGCTTACTGCTTCGGCTTGCTTGCGTTGCAACTTAGCCACCTTCTCTCTCCCCTGCAGCCCCACCCCCAGATGTCTGGGGCTGATGGTTGTTACTTAGTGGGGAGGGCACTCTGTACGTGCTCAAAGGCACCTTTGTCTCCATGTCTTACTTCACTTTCTTCCGGGCTAAGTTCCAGCGCTGAAAATAAGTTTCTGGAAGACGCCTCGGCTCGCCTTTAATTCTGGTCATGCAAAGTGCTATCAGCTCTGGGAAGAATTTTCAATAACGGGCTCAGCCCTGGACCAGAGGCACATTCCTGAAGCTAAGAAGGTCTGCCTCTGGTCAGTGGCTGGATGAGAGGCACCGGGGATATTCCAGAAAGTGACAATGACTCTGCGGTGGTGATTGTGTGATAGACAACGACACAGTGAGAAATAGATGAGGGATATCCCATTATTAGCATCACCAATGCAATGAATATGGACTTGAGCACGCTCCGGGAGACAGCGCAGGACAGGAAGGCCTGGTGTGCTGTGGTCCACGGGGTCACGAAGGGTCGGACACGACTGAACAACAACAACAATCCCATTATTTGATCTCACCACTCTGTGGCAAACATTCACATGTTGTTTTTCTCCCAGTTTTGCAGTTGCCTCATGACAATGGAGCTGAAGAGGTCTGCATGGGGAGGGTCCTAACTGTGGAGATGACAGGTTAACACCTGTGTTTCCCCTGGGAATTGGATTTGAATTTTCAGGGAGCTGAGAGGGTGAGCCTATGTAAATAGACACCATAGTAAAAAATGACAACTTTTTCACAACATATATTTTAATAATCATCACACAAATTAAAGTGAGCTACATCAACGTCTTTCTCTTGGTTTCTTTGTGGAATTTTCCACACTTCTGTGAATGAATTCCTTGAATCCACTGTATCCATCATCAATTACTTCTCTTGCATTTGCGATTTGTAGTCCTTCAATTTGTATACCTATGTGCATGATCAAGCAGAAGGTGACCTGGTTCAGACTCCTACGGTGCTTTTGGGAGGGTGTAGTAGAGGCTCTGGGACTTTTTTTCAGAACAGGAACAGTGATACTATCATCCAGAGAGCCAGAGCAATTGATGAAGGAGGTGATAATGAGGCATTCGAGTTTTACTATTGTTTGTGACAGATTAGCATAGAGGAATGAGGAAAATAAGCAAGCAGAAGATGGATACTTCTTTCCTTTTCTTCTTTGGAGTTCCTACTTCATGCTAGCAGTTTAAATGGTAATCCTTTTTCACAAGATTTTTGCATTTCTAATTAAAACCTAAAGATTGCATTTCATTTGGTTAAAGCTTGATGGATTGTATCCAATATTGTATGCCAGTGGAATGCTATCTATCAGCAGAAAGGATCCCCCCCTGCAGCCTCCCCCAAGATCTACTCTGGAGCTTTGGGGGACCCTCCAGAGCAGATTTGGGAATGGGGGTAGCTGGAGAGAGAGGAAGGGAAAGTTCCAGTGCATGATTGGAGTTCTGTTGGATTTCATGTGATGTGTTTTATGAGTTGAATCTGCTGTTGGAAGTTCAATGGAGCCTACACCTGGGTAACTACATAGGACTGAGGTCATGCTGATCCTAATACATTGAGTATTTTGCTATGTACTTTTTGGTGTGTGTGTGTGTAATATATACATACACACACACACACACACACACACACAGTCATGATGAGCCCCTGCACTTCAAAATTTACCTCTATGCCAGTAGTGGTTCCTGGGATGAAAATTATTTCCCTGTATGGAACCATTTGGGTCTAAACTTACAAGATTACATGTTATCTGAGGTCCAATATTTACAAGCCCAATAATTCTTTACAGACAAGTTTATTGGGACCATACTACACCTGCCCTGAAAGACCTGTACAGGATGCCGATTGCTTTCTGGGCTTAATTCAAGGTGTTGGTTTTTAACCTTTAAAGTCCTAAATGGCTTAGATCCTGGCTGTCTAAGGGCATTTCTACACCAGCCTAAACTCCTGCATTTAAAATGGGGCTTTCTGCTTCCATTTTAAATGCAGGATAACAACTAAATCCCTTTACGTGCGCTTCCTTACCCCCCCCCACTTCTCCCCATATCTGAGTCTTCCATTATCTTTCATTGATCTCGCTCCTCTTCTTGCCACTTTTACTCTTTTCACAGAGGAAACTGAAGTGGAACACAACTAGGGATGTACGAAAGTGACTTACCTGTTCGCGGATGTGATTCGCGGTGGGGGGGGGGAGGCGCTCCGTCCCTCCTGCTGGAATCCTGCCTGGCCAGCTCCACTCCGCGGCAGCTCCGCAGAGCAGTCGGCCAGGGCCGGATGGGCTGCTGCAGATGCAAATGGTGGCCGCCATAGTGGCCGCCATTTGCATCCAGCCAAGCAGCCGTGATAGGCTACGTAAGTATTTATGTAGCCTATCACGGCTAACCCCCCCCCAAAAAAAACACCAGCATACGCAAATGGCAATGGCTACAGTGGCCGCCATTTACGTTCCCTATTTTTCGCCGTTCTAGCCTACATAAATATTTATGTAGGCTATTAAGGCGAAAAAAAGGGGAATGCAAATAGCACCCACTACGCTATTTGTGTTCCCCCTTTTTTTCGCCGTAATAGCCTATGTAAATATTTACGTAGGTTAGAACGGCAAAAAATAGGGAACGCAAATGGTGGCCGCCGTAGCCATCGGCATTTGCATACGCTGGGTTTTGGTGGGGGGGTTAGCCGTGATAGGCTACGTAAATACTTATGTAGCCTATCACAGCTGCAAGGATGCCCCTCCCCCTGGAATCATCGATGGGGGGGGAGGTGATCCGATCCTCCCCCACAGAATCCTCAATGGCCGGCTCTGCTCCGCGGCAGCTCTGCAGAGCAGCCGACCAGGCCGGGACCGTCCGCAGCCAGATTTCCGGCCGCGGACTGGCTGGTGCAGACACAAAAGGTGGCCGCCGTATCAGGGAGCCATGATAGGCTACGTAAGTCTTTACATAGCCTATCATGTCTGGGTAAAAAAAACAAACGGCGTACGCAAGTGGCGGCAGCTACGGTGGCCACCATTTGCGTTCCTTATTTTTTGCCATTTTAATCTACGTAAATATTTACGTAGACTATTACAGCGAAGAAAAAGGGGAATGCAAATATTGTAGTGGGCACTATTTGCATTCCTTTTCTATTCACCGTTTTAGCCTACGTAAATATTTACGTTGGCTAAAACAGTGAAATAAAAAAGGAACACACATGGTGGCCGCCGTAGCCACCGCCACTTGCGTACACAGTTGTTGTTGTTGTTTTGCCCAGTCTTTACGTAGCCTATCACGTCTGGGTAAAAAAAAAGAGACCAGACTGCAAATGGCAGCCGCGGCAGCCGGTCGAAAGACCAGCTGCCACCGAAGCCGCCACTGGAGCTGCTGCCGTCCGGAACATCCACCCCAGGTAAGTCTCATCCTGGGGGGGATCCGCGGGGGGGCGGGGGGGGCAGGCCATTCCGCCACGGATTTCAGGGGTACAAATGCCAGTGCATTCAGCCTCACTGAAATCCGTGGCGGAATTCTCCGCCATCCTTAGGGGACTGGAAACAAAGCCTTATGAAGAGAGACTGAAAGAACTGGGCATGTTTAGCCTTGAGAAGAGAAGACTGAGGGGAGATAGGATAGCGCTCTTCAAGTACTTAAAAGGTGGTCACAGAGAGGTAGGCCAGGATCTCTTCTTGATCATCCCAGAGTGCAGGACACAGAATAATGGGCTCTAGTTCCAGGAAGCCAGATTCTGGCTGAACATCAGGAAAAACGTCCTGACTGTTAGAGCAACACGACAATGGAACCAATGACCTAGGGAGGTGGTGGGCTCTCCCACACTGGAGGCATTCAACATGAAGCTGGACAGCCATCTGTCAGGGATGCTCTGACTTGGATTCCTGCACTGAGCAGGGGGTTGGACTCGATGGTCTTGTAGGCCCCTTCCAACCCTGCTATTCTATGATTCTATGAACCTGCCTGGGTATTAAAATCAGCAGAAGAAGCCCTTTTGAGCACGCTCTTACCTACAGAAGCCTGTTTGTCAGGCACACATGAAAGGCCTTTCTCCAGTGTTACCCAAAAACTGTGGAATGTGCTCCCTAAAGAACCACAGTTGACCCCCACTCTCTTGGCTGTTAGAAAGGGAGTGAAGACTCGTCTTTTCAATTTAGCTTTTTAAAAATGTGCAGTTTAAATGCTTTTACTTTTTAAAATCTTCTTGTTTTTGTCGTTCTGAGGTTTTATGTTTTAAAATTGTACACTGCTTTGATGGCTTTTTATCAGATATGGCAGTATATCAAAGTTAATAATAAAACAGATAATAAATTATACTGTATAGTTCACACACAGCTCCTCAGATGCCGTTGCTCTTTGGTATCATCATCACTATCATGTCTTAGGCACTGACAAGATTCCATGTGATGGTTACAGGTTGGACCCAGGGTTGCTGTGAGCAAGAAAGGGAGAAATGTTGAATCCCACATTTTTGGAAATGATCTGGAGATCTTGAAAGCTTGAACATTTTTGGTGAACTTTTGTTGGCCAAAGTTCTTATGGGTGCTCACGCAGACACCTTGTCCCCTCCCTCTGGCTAGAGTGGGATGGAATCCAGATGAGTAATCTCTTCTGACCATCACACCTGACCAGGTTACTGAGGGAGCAATTCTTTGGCCCCTAGACATTGTCTGAGGGGCCATAGGATACTAGAGATTCCCCCTTCCAAGGTCAGATCCAGTGCTCCGATGTTGGAAGGGGGAGTCAGATATCTGACCCCCCCCAACCCCTCACAGCTAGCACAGAAAGAACCATGCTGGCTGGCCTCCAAGGTCGGGACAACAACCTTGGAGAGGGGGAAAAGGGGGCGTTCCAGTGGGCAGGGAGGAGAGGAGACCAGAGAGGCCAGGATACAAGCTATCCTGAGTTTCTTCCAGTCTCCTCCCCTCCCCTTGAAGCACGGTCACTAGACAGGCAAAAAACCAATCTAACAAAAAATGCAGGGTGGGAAGGCAGGGAGGCGAAGATAATCTCTGCTGCTCCTGCAGCCCACAACTGGTTGATCAGAAGCCTCCCAAGTTCAAGGGCTTCCAATCATTGAGGTCTTTTGTGCTGTTATTGTCCTAGGTCTTTTGTCCAGTTACTGCCTCAGGGCAACAACCCACATTGGCATAAGCCCTGTTCACAGAAATCTGATAAGAAACCCATAACTTACCTACTTTTTCCCTGCCCCAAGCCCACCTCTTCTTTTTTTTTTTGCCTGATTCCCCTCACAGTCTTTCCTTTTCTCTCTCCCCCACAATTTTTTATTCCATGTAAAAATAGAATAATCGAGTTGGAATGTGTCTTGTAGGACATCTTATCCAACCCCAATGCTTGATGCAGGGAGGGAGGGAAGGAAGAGAAAGAAAGAAAGAAAAAGAAAAAGAAAGAAAGAAAGAAAGAAGCCATGGTGTCACTGGCGCAACACATTTTAGATCAGCACTTTTGGGTCTTGACACACCAGTAGCAGACCAAAGGTATCTCTATTATCTTTTTTATACATCATAGTTCATGACTGCAAACCATATAGAATTCAGCTTGGATAGTTAAGAAAATGAAAACATGCAAAGGCACCATGGCCACTAGATATGAGACTAACTTTCCTGATCTCTAGCTCAAAGTGCTATTTAATCCTTCATGGCTATTTAATTTCTAGGGCTCTAATGCCAAAGAAAAGTATTTGTGATGTAAACGTTGTTGCAAACAACACAACTGAGAATTCAATTACCAGACCAAGTGATTGATGTACATACCAGTCCCCTGCCCTGCTCCGCAAAAAATAATTATGGTTAAGAAAACTAACAGAGCAAACAAACAAATAATTTAATGCAGAGAAAAGGATGGAAATAATACCAAAAGGAGCAGGTAGATCAATGCCTTGATTTTGGATACTTAATTTTCCCATAATTATCTCAGTTTTAAAAGGAAAATCATAACGTGTTTCAGAGACTACTTTTTAGACCTGAAATCCTTCTACATAAAAACTTAATGAAAGGTAGGAGTGTTTAGTCTAGAGGGAAAATTAGTCAAACAAGACAAAATAACCCAGGAATAGAAAGGGCATAGAATCACAGTGGTGGAAGGGACCCATATGGGTCTTCCAGCAGAGCTTATGTGTTTCAAGATAGGATAGCTTATACTATGTGCAACCTTCCAAAATTGGGCTGGAAGTATGTGTTAAATGTTGTTTGTGTAATGTGAGTAGGAACTAAAGTAATTTAGAAATCGTATGTGGAGAATCAGTTCTGGGAAAGATTAGCTGGTAAAGGAAGCTAAGGAGTATCTGACTACTTTCAGTTTTGTGTATAGCTTGATAGCAGAACACTGCTAAGTAAAGCCTGTTCCTTGTAAATCATACTCTGTGGTTCATTATATAATCTTGCAAATACTATAGTTTGTTTAACTTTAAATTGCCTGTGCACTATGTCATTTTTAGGCCAAAGCCTTGTGTGGAGTTCCCTACAACTGCCATGCTAATAGTTCAGTTAGGGTGGCCACTTACACATTGCCAAACAAGAGGAAGTGCATCATCACAAAGAGGATGTCGATTTGCATAAAATTTGAACATGCTAATTTATACCTCTAGATGCAAATCTAGAAATAATTTGTTGTTGTTGTTCAGTCGTTAAGTCGTGTCTGACTCTTCGTGACCCCATGGACCATAGCACGCCAGGCCTTCCTGTCCTCCGCTCTCTCCCGGAGTGTGCTCAAGTTCATATTCATTGCATTGGTGATGCTATCTAGCCATCTCATCCTCTGCTGTCCCCTTCTCCTTTTGCCTTCGATCTTTCCCAGCATCAGGGTCTTTTCCAGTGACTTTTATCTTGGCATTAGGGGCCAAAATATTTGAGCTTGAGCTTCAGTATCTGTCCTTCCAATGAGCAGTCAGGGTTGATTTCTTTTAGGATTGACTGTTTTGACCTCCTTGTAGTCCAGGGGACTCATAAGGGTCTTCTCCAGCACCACAGTTCGAAAGCATCAATTCTTCGGCGCTCAGCCTTCCTTATAGTCCAGCTCTCACAGCCATACATTACTACTGGGAAAACCATAGCTTTGATTAGATGGACCTTTGTCAGCAAGGTGATGTCTCTGCTTCTTACTAAGCTGTCTAGGTGTGCCATAGCTTTCCTCCTAAGGAGCAAGCGTCTTTTAATTTCATGGCTACAGTCACCGTCTGCAGTGATCTTGGAGCCCAAGAAAGTAAAATCTGTCACTGCTTCCATTTCTTCCCCTTCTATATGCCAGGAAGTGATGGGGCCAGATGCCATGATCTTCGTTTTTTTAATGCTGAGTTTCAAACCAGCTTTTGCACTCTCCACTTTCACCCTCAATAAGAGGCTCTTTAGATCCTCTTCGCTTTCTGCCATTAGGGTGGTATTGTCTGTGTATCTGAGGTTGTTGATAATTCTCCTGGCAATCTTAATTCTGACCTGTAATTCATCCAACTCGGCGTTTCTCATGATGTACTCTGCATATAAGTTAAATAAGCAGGGCGACAATATATAGCCTTGTCGTACTCCTTTCCCAGTTTTGAACCAATCGGTTGTTCCATGTCTGGTTCTTACTGTTGCTTCTTGACCCTCGTACAGGTTTCTCAGGAGACAGGCAACGTGGTCTGGTACTCCTAGCTGTTTAAGACTTTGCCACAGTTAGTTGTGATCCACACAATCAAAGGCTTTAGCGTAGTCAATGAAGCAGAAATAGAGACGTTTTTCTGGAATTCTCTTGCTTTCTCCATGATCCAGCGAATGTTGGCGATTTGATCTCTAGTTCCTCTGTCTCTTCGGAACCCAGCTTGTACTTCCGGTAGTTCTCGGTTCACATACTGCTGAAGCCTAGCTTGTAGGATTTTGAGCATCACCTTGCTGGCTTGTGAAATGAGCACAATTGTGCAGTAGTTTGAACACTCTTTGGCATTGCCCTTCTTTGGAAGTGGAATGTAAACTGACCTTTTCCAGTCTTGTGGCCACTGTTGAGTGTTCCAAATGTGTTGGCATATTGAGTGCAGCACTTTAACAGCATCATCTTTTAGGATTTTAAATAGCTCAGCTGGAATACTGTCATCTCTGCCAGATTTGTTGTTAGTAATGCTTCCTAAGGCCCACTTGACTTCACACTGGAGGATGTCCGGCTCAAGTTCAGTGACCGCACTATCATGGCTATCAGGGACATTCAGATCTTTCCTGTATAGTTCTTCTGTGTATTCTTGCCACCTCTTCTTAATCTCATCTGCTTCTGTTAGGTCCCTGCCTTCTTTGTCCTTTATCATGCCCGTCTTTGCACAAAACGTTCCCTTGAGATCTCCGATTTTCTTGAAAAGATCTCTAGTCTTTCCCATTCTATTGTTTTCCTCGGTTTCTTTGCATTGTTCATTTAAGAAGGCCTTCTTGTCTCTCCTTGCTATTCTCTGGAACTCTGCATTCAGTTGGGTATATCTTCCCCTTTCTCCCTTGCTTTTCGCTTCCCTTCTTTCCTCAGCTACTTGTAAAGCCTCATCAGACATCCACTTGGCTTTCTTGCGTTTCTTTTTCTTTGGGATGGATTGAGTTGCTGCCTCCTGAACAATGTTATGAACCTCCGTCCATAGTTCCTCATGCATTCTGTCTATCAGGTCTAATCCCTTAAATCTATTCCTCACCTTCACTGTATATTCATAAGGGATATGATTTAGGTCATACCTGAATGGTTTAGTGGTTTTCCCTATGTTCTTCAATTTAAGCCGAAATGTTGCAACAAGAAGCTCATGATCTGAGCCACAGTCAGCTCCAGGTCTTGTTTTTACTGACTGTGTAGAGCTTCTCCATCTTTGGCTGCAAAGTACATAATCAATCTGATTTCAGTATTGACCATCTGGTGATGTGCATGTGTAGAGTCGCCTCTTGTGCTGTTGGAAAAGAGTGTTTGCTATGATCAGCGTGTTCTCTTGGCAAAACTCTATTAGCCTTTGTCCTGCTTCATTTTGTACACCAAGGCCATGCTTGCCTGTTATCCCAGTGATTTCCTGACTTCCTACTTTGGCATTCCAATCCCCTATGATGAAAAGGACATCTTTTTTTGGTGTTAGTTCTAGAAGGTGTTGTAGGTCTTCATAGAACCGATCAACCTCAGCTTCTTCGGCCTCAGTGGTTGGGGCATAGACTTGAATTACTGTGATGTTGAATGGTTTGCCTTGGATTCATACTGAGATCATTCTATCGTTTTTGTGATTGTACCCCAGTACTGCTTTTCCCACCCTTTTATTGACTACGAGTGCTACTCCATTTCTTCTAAGGGATTCTTGCCCACAGTACTAGATATAATGGTCACCTGAATTAAATTCGCCCATGCCTGTCCATTTTAGTTCGCTGATTCCCACGATGTCCATGTTCAATCTTGTCATCTCGTGTTTGACTACCTCAGCTTACCTTGATTCATTGACCTTACCTTCCAGGTTCCTAAACAATATTGTTCTTTACAGCATTGGATTTTCTTTTCACCACCAGACACATCCACAGCTGAGTGTCCTTTCGTCTTTGGCCCAGCCGCTTCACTCTTTCTGGTGCTACTTGGAAATTCCCTCTGCTCTTCCCCAGTAGTATATTGGACACCTTCCGACCTGAGGGGCTCATCTTCCGGCGTCATCTCTTTTAGCCTTGTGATACGTTCCATGGAGTTTTCTTGGCAAGAATACTGGAGTAGGTTGCCATTTCCTTCTCCAGTGGACCACATTTTGTCAGAACTCTCCGCCATGACCTGTCCATCTTGGGTGGCCCTGCACAGCATAACTAATGGCTTCACTGAGTTATGCAAGCCCCTTCACCACAACAAGGTAGTGATCCATGAAGGGGGGAAATAATTACTATAATTTAAATAGAAATACAATACATTTCACCATAGTGGGGAAGGCTGTGACCAGGTGACCATGGCCTATTTCCCTTGCTACGATCATGCGAACTGGCTCAAAGAATGACTGGCCCAAGTCACCCAGTGAGCTTCATGGCTGAGTGGGGATTTGAACCTAGGTCTCCCCATTCCTGGCCCAATACTCTACCCACTGTACCACCCTGGCTGGCTGTCAAGGTGGATAGAGCGATATGCCAGCAATAGGTGGATGAAGCTGCACTGATAGCCCATAGGATGTAACTCAAGAGGAACTCTTGTTGTATAGAACAGAGCATTTCTCCAGCTCTGGATCAGCGGTAAGTGCAGGGTTGACTCTGGGCAAAGGAATGAGGCTTCCCTGCCCTGGTGCTGATAGCTTAGTATTTGATCCTACAGCAGCCTGTTGCAGCCACTGGTGAATCATTATTTATCTGAGTTATTGTGATTGCATATTAAGTTAGAAGTACTTTAATGGCTTATTCCTAATATGGACATGTAAAAGATCCATCTTTTACATGTCCAGGGGCCGCGGTGGCTTAGTGGTTAAGACGCTGAACTGCAGACCAGAAGGTCGGCAGGACAGCAATTGTCCTTCAGTCCCAGCTCCTGCCAACCTAGCAGTTTGAAAGCAAGAAATTGCAAGTAGATAAATAGGTACCGCTTCGGCGGGAAGGTAACAGCATTCCGTGCACCTCGGTGTTCAGTCATGCCGGCCACATGACCACGGAAGTGTCTTCGGACAGCGCTGGCTCTTCGGCTTAGAAACGGGGATGAGCACCGCACCCTAGAGTTGGACACGACTGGTTGGGGACACCTTTACCTTTACCTTTTTTTAAAAGATCCATCACAGATTTGCATGGGCAGAGTCAGCTGCTTGTATTCCTTTCTCCTCGTCATTGCACAGAGCTGCAAGCAACTGAGAGAAGAAATGCTGTTTTGTTACTTAATCGGTGGTGCCAATAAATATATAATAAAGAAAGTCTGTGAAATAATCTGAAAGTTGCAGATGAAACAGCCAAAGAGCATGTTATATATCTGTACTCAAATTCTTAACAAAAGGTCATTCTGAGACACTTAAGGAATGGGGCGTGGGCTCTGTGCTCCGTACGGCTGTCTGGAAACAATCCCTTCTCATCCGCCTGACATGGAGGGCTTCTCTGTGGTTACATGGTTGCTAACCAGCCGCTGGCTGATTTCCATCTCTGGGTGCAATTCAAAGTGCTGGTTGTTACTTATAAAGCCCTAAAATCTGTCTAGCTGTGGAGCGGTATATAAATGTTGTAAATAAAATAAAACAGCTCAGGATTAAGTTATTTAATCCCCTTGCCCTTCCCGACATGGAACTTGGGAGTGTCCCCACATGACCTCACGTATTCACGAATGCATAAGGGCAGTGGGGTTGCACCCACCAGCCACACTCCCCTTTCCCTGATGCACCCACCCATCCACCCCAGCTTCTACACCAGCATGAAGGGGCTGTGCACACATACAGATGCATGTGCATAAGGGTCCACCACAAGAGGCAGATTTGGGGATGATCAGGTTCACACAGCTGCTGAACATGCAACCAGTGGGGAACAAACACCTACTTGCCTTGCATGGGGAAGGCAAAAGCTACTCAGATATGCCCTTTGCATGGCACAGAGATAATGCTTATCTCCATGTCATGTTTCTGGCCAGCTGCCACAGTTATCCATGCTGCAATCACATCTAGGTTAGACTACTGTAATGCACTGTACGTGGGGCTGCCTTTGATGACTCCATTGCGACTGGTTCACAATGCTGTGCCAATGCCAAGATTGTGAATGTGTTACAGTTAACACATTATGCTGACTGTCTTCTACCATACGAACCTGTCTATTCAGATCTCTATCAAGAGGCCCTTCTCTTGGTTTTCCCGACTGCCCAGGTCATATCCATAATCAAAATGAAGTTGTGTACACCGACGTTATTGCTCCAATGCTCCCCACTGAAGACACATCCTCTGTATTTCAGTATAGTTGATTATACCATCCTAACAGCTATAAGATTGCTATCAGACCAGAAAATGGCCTTTCTTGTTCATGTGCCTTTAATAGCAGCTTCACTAGCAGAAGTTGGCAGGTGAAACTTTTCATGACATTCACAGAGGTTTTATCACTGGCTAACACCCTATATATCAAGCAGCTGTTAAAGATGCGGAAACAGGAGCTATTAAAAAAAAAAAAAGGCAGCCGTAGAACTAGTGATGAAATTATCACAAGAATTCAAAACTAGGGCTGTGCAAGGATTCAGCCATCTGAATCCTGCTTTGGGCCCCCCCGATGCCCCCACACAAACCCCCAGCTCCTTACCTGGGCCGCCACCTTCTCTTCCTCTGCCACTGCTATCGCTGCCTCCTCCACCACCATCGCCTCCGCCACCACCATTGCCACTGCCCTCACTGCCCACCTCCACCAGCTCGTGAGCCCTGGACACACGCCGGCTCTCGTTGCAGGGTGTCGCCATTTTAAAAATGGCAACTCCTGCCAAAAACAGCCAACTTGCATCCAGGGCTCAGGAGCTGGTGGCGGGCAGCGATGGTGGCGGCAGTGATAGGGGTGATTGCGACGGAGGTGACAGAGGTGGCAGCGGCAGCAGACTTTGGAGCTTTGGGAAGGAAACTCAAGTACTTTGAGGAAACTGAAGCCCTATGAGGAGAGACTGAAAGAACTGGGCATGTTTAGCCTTGAGAAGAGAAGACTGAGGGGAGATAGGATAGCGCTCTTCAAGTACTTGAAAGCTTGTCTCAGAGAGGAAGGCCAGGATCTCTTATCATCCCAGAATGCAGGACATGGAATATTGGGCTCAAGTTACAGGAAGCCAGATTCTGGCTGTGCTTCGGGGAAAAGCTTCCTGACTGTTAGAGTAATATGACAATGGAACCAATTAGCTCAGGAGGTGGTGGGCTTTCCCACACTGGAGGCATTCAAGACAAGACTGGACAGCCATCTGTCACGGATGCTTTGATTTAGATTCCTGCATGGAGCAGGGGATTGGACTTGATGGTCTTATAGGCCCCTTCCAACCCTACTCTTCTATGATTCTATGACTCCTGTGAGTCACCTCAGGTAAGGAGCTGGAAGCATTGGCATGGCTGGGCCAGGGTGCTGAAGCTCTGAAGCGCACCGAGTGCTTTGGAGAGCCCCGACCCTCTTTGGGTCGCTTTGTGCCCCCTCCGCTTCACCTCGGAAGGGGCCCAAAGCGGCCTGCTTCAACTTGGGGTTCAGGCCTCTGGCAGAAGTGGTGCACAGCCTATTCAAAACTTCACAAATTCCATGCAGTTTTGTAGTTTTTATTTTATTTGGATCCTCACAACCCCTTGGCAGATTTTAATGTATTTTTATAACAACTGCATACCAGGCAAACATTCAATATGAAGCATCTCTGTTCCAGGATGCTGACAATGCATCATGCAGCTACTGAAGGCAATGCCAGAAAAACCAATCAATTCATATATATGTCTACTAAGAATTAAATCTCATTGAAGTAAGTCTTATTGGAGGTTGCTCCCATAAAAGTGGGCGTAGGATTGCAGCCCTAATTTGCAAATCAGAGATGGGGAACCTCTGGTACATGGGCTCAATATAGTTAATGGGGGCTCCCACCAGCTTCTTCCCCAGGTCCTGCCCCCTCTTCCCTGAAGGGAACAGCTCTTATCTCTGATCAGCAGTTGATCGGAGATAGGAGCCTTTCTTTGCAGGAAAGAGGGGGCAGAGCCTTGGGAGAAAGCTGCTGAGTGATTCAGGCCTACTTCCTTCTAAGCCTTGTCCTGCTTACTTCTGCGTGGTCATATAGAAGTTTGTCTTGCTTACCTGTGAGTAGTCATGCAGAGGCTTGGTGCTTGGGATCAGGGCTGACACTACCATTACACAGGATCATGTGCCTGCATCAGGTGGCGGAGTGGGAAAGAGCGGCAAATTGCACCACTCTCCCCACCCTGCCCCTGGCAGGAGGCCCCTCCACTTCTTCCTAGTACAGGCAGCCATCTGCCCGCCCAGCCTACCTGCTTGGCCAGCCGCTCCCTCACTTGCTTGGGCAGCTGTCTGGTCGCTTGCTCCTGCCTGCCCAGTCACTCCTGCCTTGTGCCCCAGCTGCCCGTGGGCTCCTGCGAGCTATCCTGAGAGGCTGGCCCTGGCTGACCTCTTGTGGGAGTTCGCCGGACCTCTTGCAATAGTTGGGGCACATGGGGGGCTGCTGCTGGAAGTGCAGGTGGTGGGAGCATGGCGGCAAGAACAGTGGGTGGGCTGGCTGGGTTGGTGTGTGTGGGGGGGCTTGCCACCTTGCTGAGGCAGCAAGATGCCTTTGGCCAGACCTGCTTGGGATTGTATTTGAAAATCCTGCTGAGTGATTCAGTCGTGCTTACTTTTGAGTAGACACATAGAAGCCATGTCCAGTGAACTTTTGAGTAGGCTCAGCATTGGTAATAATCCCATTTTGGCCCAGCCCACCCTGCCTTTGGCCAGGCCCACAGAAGGAAGTCCACCCCCATGCAAAGATCTTTCCAAGGTTGGAATTTGGCCCTTGGGATGAAAAAGATTCCCCAGCCCTATTGTAAAAGACCCCACATGAATCCATCCTTTAATTACATTTGTTTTGTTTTTCAAGAAAAGGCATTAATGTTCAGTTACAGTATGTCGTATTCAGCTGTACAAAGGGCCTACGTCTGGCGTGTTCTTCTCAGTTAAGTGATTTCCCCATCAAAGACCTCAGGAATGCAAAGACTGGAACCTGAGTACATGGTTCTAATGCAAGTCGTAATGTCTCCTTCCGATTCATTTGTTCACTGATTTCCCAGAAGGAGCAGCTTCATTGTCTGTAATTTATTAACTGCGTTAATTGGAAGTGTGTCCCTTGTTTTTGAATCACAATCACCTTAGAAAGCATTTGCTAAATATAATGACATTTTTTTTAAACTGCCACAAATTCCTTGATATTCACAGCTTTCTATAGGGCCATCTAGTGGCTACTGGAGACATTTTAAAAGGTGGAATCAAGAAAGGATGTGAAGGCTACAGTTTCTGCAGCGTGTGTATGGGGCTATTTCAGTCGCACACATTGCTATGAAGTTGTATTGTTCTACTTCAGCCTTCCTCAACCTGGTCCCCTCCAGTTGTGTTCACTGCACCTCCCATTACCCCTAGCCAGCATGGCCAATGGCTATGCTGGCTGTGGATGATGGAAGTTGTAGGGCAATACATCTGGACACCACCTGGTTGGGGAAGGCTGTTCTGTGTCACCTGAAATTTGATGCACATGTCGCACTTTCCTGTCCTGAGGACAGTGAATCAAGGTAGACATGGGAGCCATTATGGTTCAGTCTTGTCCTGGATCTGGGATATTTATTTATTGCATTTATGTTCTGTCCTTCTTCCAAGGATATCAGGGTGGCATACATGGTCCTTTTCTCTTCTACCAATTTGATCCTCACAAACACCCTTTGAGGTAGGCGAGGCTGAAATATAATGGGCAGCAAGCAGCGTGGCACAAGCAGACTTCTGCTCATGCAACGGGGTTTCCCCATCCTTTCTTCCCCTCTGTGCCACCTCCAAATCTTCTCCAGCAGGCCTCCTAACCTTCTGGGGTATATTTGGGAGGGGGAGGAGCTGCAGGGGAGGGGGGAATACATTCCTCTGGTGGATGAACAGAATTGGAGACAGCCAAATGATGGTAGCAGTGCACAGTGGAGGCTGATGGCTCCGATGTCAGTGAGGCCGTGGATCTGCTCCACGTTGCAGTCCCCAAAGGAGCTGTTCAAAGTGCTGAAACATAGCCCCCAAATGGATTCAGCACCTTGGATAGCTCCCTTAGAGTTCTGACTGAAACCTGGAGCAGATCCACTGATCAGAGCCACCAGCCTGCACTGGAGGTGCATTCAGGAACCACTTTGGGGCAGAAGCCTAGGGCCACCCCCCAAGTGCAGCAGGGCTGCATACCACATTTCGAAGTGAGTGAAGTAATGCATGTTAGCCTCTGAAAGAGGGCACCCCCATAAGACCATGAGCTCCAGAGCCTAAAGCTACCTAATTGAACCACTGAGAGAGCAGCCCAAAGTCACCTAGTCAGCATCATGGCTGAGCAGGGCTTTCAACGTGGGCCTCCCCATTCCTAGTCCTGCTCCCTAACCCAGCAGTGGGCAATGCTTGGCCCACGGAACACATGCTGTCCCCCCCAAATTGTAGTGTAAGCACTACACCACACTGCCTACCGAGGTTCATCCATCTCTGCCTTAGGCTGTCGCTTGGGCACAACTTCCCAATAGTACATCAGGAAGGAATCATTGGTGACCTAACCAGACATGGTTGATCAAGCTCTGAAGCAGCTAATCTGGAACCTTGATAAGCGGGGGAGCGCTTCTTCCAGCAGGACTCAGCCCTGCATGGGCCTCTGCGACAACCCTTCAGGTGCAGTTTGTAGAAATCATTGGGTGGCCCTGCGTCCCTCCTCTGCATGCCTCGCCCCCCTCAAGCTGGCACTCAGGGTTTCCTCATCTGCTGGAAATTTCTACAGAAGCTGCAGTCTCAGGGCTGGGGGATGACGCCAATCACAGTGCCAGAGTGAGAGCATCATGTTTCCTCCTGTTGATGGCACAACCCTGTATCGCTGGATCCTGTACAGCTGCGCAGAGGAGCATGGGATGGAGGTGCTTGTAAGACCCCTTGTACAGCTGTGCAGAGGAGCATGGAATGGAGCTGTAAGACCCCTTGTGCCTTGTATTATTTAGTAATAATTAGTAATAATTCGTAATAATGTTGGAAGAAATGGAAAGGAAACTTGAACTTGAGGTCAATAGCTCTGCATATAATGTTTCATAAGATCTCCGTAGCTCAGGGGTGGGCCAAAAAAAAGAAAAAAAAGAAGAAAAAGTTTTGTTAGGAGTAACCCAGACTTCATGTTCAAAACCATACGTTTCTAGCCTTTTCCTAAGTTTATTTCACTCTTATGGAGGGAATTGCTCTATTTTCACCCTGCCCCCGGCACACCTTTTCCAGTCCTTGACTGTAACTTCCCCGCACAGCCCACCTCATCTCTGCACCACTGAAGCCCCAAGGAGGAAGGAGGAAGTCAGCAGATCAGGAGAAGTTGTTTGGTCTAGATTTATTTATTTATTTCATTTCTATACCATCCAATAGCTGAAGCTCTCTGAACGGTTCACAAAAATTAAAACCAAGGAGCACATAATAAAACAATATAAAATATATAAAACATTAAAACTACAGTATAACAATACAACCAGAATAAAACCAGAATAAAACCTAGCAGCAGTGTAGTAATTTAAAATACAGATTTAAAACAGCAAAGCTAAAAGTCTAGAAAGCTAAAATGCTAAAATGCCTGGGAAAATAAAAAGGTCTTCACCTGGCGCTGAAATGAATACAATGTAGGTGCCAAGCGAACCTCACTAGGGAGCTCATTCCAGAGCCAGGGTGCCACAGCAGAAAAAGCCCTCCTCCTAGTAGCCACCTAGCTCACTTCCTTTGGCAGGGGCTCACGGAGAAGGGCCGCTGATGATGATCTTAAGGTCTGGGCAGGCACACATGGGAGGAGGCGATCCTTCAGATAACCTGGCCCCAAGCCGTTAAGGGCTTTGAATGTTAACACCAGCACTTTGAATCGGGCCCGGAAATGGACTGGCAGCCAGTGCAGCTGGAAAAGTACTGGCGTAATATCAGCTCGCAGGCCAGTCCCTGTTAACAATCTTGCTACCCTATTTTGCACCAGCTGAAGTTTCCGGACCGTTTTCAAAGGCAGCCCCACGTATAACGCATTGCAGTAATCCAGACGAGAGGTTATCAGAGCATGGATAACTGTAGCTAGGCTATCTCTGTCCAGATAAGGGCGTAGTTGGTATACCAGCCTAAGCTGATAAAACTATAAAAGCTGCTCCGTGCCGCTGAGTTCACCTGTGCCTCAAGTGACAGTTGAGTTCAGTAGCTTTCAACTGATGCAGTTTAGTAAGATTTGGGTAATTTTAAACACGTTCATATAATGTAATTATAACTTGATATTTAAACATACTTTCTAGGGAGTAAGCCACATTGAACACAGTGGGGCTTTCTTCTGAGTAAATGTGCATAGGATCACACCATTTAGCTCTGTGTTGTGGTTTTCAAATTGTTACCTGTCCTGATCCATAGCGATGAAGTGGAACAAAAATTTAACTAACTCAAATAGAGTGGGGACAAAGTGATTTTGTCTGATTGATTGATTGGCATATGCCAAAATGTTACTGTCCCGATTACATAAACAATTGCTTTATTGTAACCTTGATTTCAGCATTAGGGGTCCAAAACAAGACACACAATACACGATGATGTAAAAAAAAAAAAAGCCTGCTGAAATGCATGCTTGAGCAGACTCTAATGGAGCTATCTGGAAATCATCTCCACGATATATCTGTTCTTATGAAAACCGTCCCACAGAGGCTAATTATGGTTATTGCAGCCAAAGAAAAGGCATGCCAAAGCAATGGTTTGCAAGATTCATGTGACAGTGGATAACAATCCCTCTGGTAGGGACCCCATTGATTGATTGATTTTACACCCTACTTTCCTTCAATGAAGCTCAAGGTAGCACACACAGGATTCCCAGGAGATCTCTCTTCCAGAAACTGAGCATGGGAAGTGGCCTTATGCCAGGTCAGACTATTTGTCGATTAGGGTTGCCATGTGTCCTGTATTTGAAGGGGTGCCAGAGGACTGTCTTTTATTTTGGAGGTGTCCTCTATTTGAAGGACTGTCCAGTTCAAGGGCTTTTCTACATGAGGCATTTATTGTGCACTCATCATTCCTTACTCACAGTTGTTTATGGGTTCTTTAGACAGCTTCATGACCCTCCAATTTTATTTCTGTGTCTAACCTGCACTTGCGGCAAGTTTTTTTTTTTTTTTTTTAGAGTAGGGAAAATGTGGTATTTAATTGTGAAAATGAAAGAAAACATGTTTTCCTCTTGTGCATTTGCGTGATTCTGCTATACCACAGTGCCACCTAGAGGTTATGTAGAGGAAAAACAAGAAAGTGTAGTGCTCCGATCTCAGTTCTGTGATGAAACCAAAAGTAGATACGGTGGATTAACAGCCTTGCTTAGAAAAGCACCAAGTCAGTGTGGTGTAGTGCAGTGTGGTATAGTGGCTAGAGTGATGGATGGGAGCCGGGAGATCTGAGTTCTAGTCCCCACTCAGCCATGGAAGCTCACTGGGTGACTTTGGGCCTGTCACAGACTCTCAGCCCAACCTACCTGACAGGTTTGTTGTGAGGATAAAATGAAGAGGAGGAGGATAATGTAAGCTGCCTTGGGTTCCTTGCAAGAGGAAAAAAGGCGGGATATAAATGCAATAAATAAATATAAATAAATAAATAAGTCCAGTATAAAAATAAAGAGCCATCAGAAGGAAGAGCTGAGCCCTGAAGCTGCCCATCAACGGTGCCTGAACAGTAGACTGAGCAAGGCACAGAGCTCACCTGATCACAGCCTTCCACACTAGGGTGAGATGTATCTCTGTCTAAATTATAACCACCATTTTTAAATATGCATTTATACATATAAATTAGTATTTTTAATGGGAATCAGTGTCCTCCTTTGTGGCGATTCATCCGTGGCCATCCTGTTGTCAGTCAAGCCCAGTATTGTCTGCTCTAACCAGCAGAGGCTCTCTAGGGCAGCCTATCCCAACATGGTGCCCCCAGACACTTTGGACTACAATTCCCATCATTAGCCATAATGGTAGTTGTAATCCAACGTATTCTGGGGGCTGTTGGGGAAGGCTGCTCCAACATCTCAGGCAGAGGCCTTTCTTGTTACCTGCTCTGACCCTTTTAACTGGAGATGCCAGAGACTGAACCTGGGACATTCTTCAGGGTCAGCATAGCAAGGACCTTGCCCAGGCCCACACTGCAGCAGGGCCCCCAAGAACAACTTCTAGAGCCCCCTGGCACGGCTCCTCCTCTTTACTGCCACTGCCTGTTCCTCCTCGGCATTCAAGCGGTGGCAAGAATGAGGGGGCATAGCAGCGTCCTCTCTCCTGTTTGCAGGGCCTTGGGCAGAGGTAAGGGTCCAATGCTGAACAACCCCAGGTCCGCCAAGTCCAATTCAGTCAAGGGGCAGGTGATTGGCAAAGGTCAAAGGCAGCAGGTTCTCAGAACACAAGAGTTAGCAAGAACAGTGGTTGAACACAGTCCAAGGTTACTTACAGGGATCCAGGACGCAGCAGCGTAAGATATGCTCTATGTTGGACTCTATGGTCTTATAGGCCCCTTCCAACCCTACTATTCTATGATATCAGTCCAAGGAATAGGAAGGTCAAAGGAAGCAAGATTCCACAATACTAGGAGACTTTCTACACAAGGCATTTATTGTGCACATACTGCATAATTCCTCACTCATGGCAGGTTGTGGGTGCTTTACACAACATCCTCCTCCAGGGCCTCTCCCATTCTTTGCAACCTTTATAGCATGTTTTTTTCCCCAAACAAGGAATGTCTAGTATTTTCATGAATGGTAGGATGAAATCCTTGTGTATCCACACAATTCCACTATAACACAGAACCACCTAGTGGTTGTATAATAGATGATACAGAAAGGCAGAGAAAAAATCACCCCCACCCCCACCCCAAAAAACCCCATGTGTAAAGGAGCCAATCTTAATCCACAAAGAATCCAGCAGCCTCGGTAAAGTAACAGATTAAAAGCCTCATGTAGAAAAACACCCTAAAAGGCAAAGTATTATTTCAGCAGCTAGTGAGTCACCACTGAGAGCTTATATACTGGAGTTTCCAGAGTCCCACCCAGGACTCAGCTGCATCACATTAGAGGCTTTTGTAAGAATTCCTCCACGTGAGGAGGGCTCTACTCATGAGGAGCCCTCTACAGCAAGCAGGCACTCCTTCACCTGGCCACCATCCTAGCCTGGATCTTAAGCCCTGGTGTTCTCAGGGGCTAGGTGGTACCTCAGCATTCCCCTCTGCCTCAGAAGCTGAGCTCTCTGCCTCTTGAAGAGGCACATCTGAAAGCATCACCCCTGAAGCCCCAGGACCATTTTGGGTAGTGCCAGGGTTCTCTGAGGTGAGCTGAGGACATCTGGCTCCAAAGGCTCAAACTCTTCCTTGGGTGAAGAATGCCCAGGGCAGTCATGACGTCCTCCTTATTTCTTGTACTCTCCTTCTGGGAGGTTGTACAGATTGGGCGCAGAGAAGGAGAGCCCAAGTGAATGGGAAGTGGCAGCAACAACAGTGAGGAAGAGGAGGAGGAGGCCTGCTAAGGGCAACTTGCCCAAGGGCCTTCTGAAACTTGGAGCTGGCATTGGCCTTCACAGCAAATGCTCCACTATTGAGATATGGTCCCAGATCTGCCTCATTTATGCCAGCCTGCAGGATCATGTGTTGTTCAGACCATTCCCCTGGCCTGATGCCCTCCTGCAGCCACAGACCACCCAGCTACCACGTCCGCAGCCCGGAAGCCTCTGTGGACTCATGCAGCAGACTTCCCCACTAAAGGTTGGAGGATCTCAAGCTAGCACTTCTTTCGGGGACCTGATGGTGTCAGATGGTGCTGAGGCCCCACCCCTGACATCACAGATAGGGCCCCACTACCTGACGTCATCTGGCCTACAGGCGTGGGGGCTTGGAGCAGCATTCCGCCCCTGAACAAGAAGTTCAGCACCCCTGGCTTACAGCCATGTCTTAAGATATGTGAAAAGGGGTTGTGATGCTGTGGCTTTTAAACATTTTTGGGGTCTTTCCAAGGCTGAGTGTTTATCTGCTCTTTTGCGCAATGTAGCACCTAAAAAATTAAAGAGTACCCCTTTTCCTATAGCAATAATTTTCCAGTTCAGATTTGGTTATATATATATATATATATATATATATATATATATATGTCTCTGTGTGTGTGTGTGTGTGTGTGTGTGGTGTATAACTTTTCTTTGAAGGATGTGTCCTTCCACTCCCCAGCACTGGTGTATAAATCTCTAATTTGGGGGAGTATGTTAAAGGAGTGAACATGCTTTTCCCTTGGCGAGATAGCTCACCCTTTTCTCCACAGTGTCTGAAATGCAATAATAGTGCTATGAAGGAAACCAATGACATCATTCCCAAAAATAATTGTCTGCACCTAGCCTTAGAAGTGCAAGACTGATCTCAGGAGGCAAGTGAGCAAATGCATTGCATTGTACAACCACTGAGACTACCTCACTGCACAGAGAAGCCTTCAGATGCATGTGTAAGGATGGTATTGCATGAAATTGGAAGTAGCCATGAAAGCGTGGAATGTGGCAGGAATAAGATGGTGTTGATATGAGGGGCTGAGTTGGGGTGCTTCCAGATGAGGCTTCTATGGTACCATCACTCTGTCTCTTTCACAGAATTTATGGGTGTTGGTGGGGTCCAGATGTCATCATCACCTTCTACTCATGACCCTCCCGTGTTTTCTTACCACCTCTTCTGTCTTTTTCCTTAATGCAGAAAATCCATTAAAGAGAAAAAGATGGAATAGCTGTACAATGCCTTCTGAGTGATAGCACTAGGAGCCCTCCATCTAGAAACCAAGCACCCTTACAATCCACTATAAGTGTTGTTCCCCTAAATTAGGTTGCTGGAAAAAAATGTCTGGGGGAAAACTCCAGTGGATTTTTGCATTAAAAGACTTTTGAATTTGGTTCTGGTACTGATCACAATATAAATTCCAGGGCTGAGCATGTGCTCAGAAGCACCTTGTTCCTTAATTCTTCGCATGTACCTGCTCGCCTGAGCCATTATTTTGCACCTGAATCCGGCTGATGGGGCTCAGGGATTCTAGTAAAAAATAAAGTAGATCCTACAAGCCCGAAGTCTGCCCCCCTCTGACCTACCCTAATTTGCTCTAAAAGATACCTCCTAAGAAAAAAAGAGAGACAAGATTATAAGATTCCTTCCCCTTCTGTTTCCATTGTTGGCAGATAAAACTGAAGTGGAGATGGTGACGTCTACTGGAAGATGAAAGAGATTTAAATAATTAAGGGTGCAATACTATGTATGGTTAGACAGAAAAATGTCCTGCAGGAGAAACTTCAGTGTAAACTTCACTGTAACCATTTGTCACACAGTGGTATGAAAGCTTCACACCTTCTCCACACCAGGCTTTTTATCCCACAGCTTACTGGAGCTTCTACTTCTGGATTCTTTGCAGGATTAAGATCGGCTCCTCACATGGGCCAACACCTGCTTTTTTTTCCAGGACTTCCTTTGTCTGCAAGTTCTACATGTTTCATTATACAGCCACTAGATGGCACTGTATTATACTGGAATGGCACAATCTCACACAGCCATTATAGTGGATTGACATTTATTACTGCATTACTTCTGATCTTTTAAAAACTGGGATAAAGGTCAGAAAGCACAGGAGACACCCTGGAGGTTGATTACATTGTGTAAAGGACCCGCAAACTTCCATAAATAGCTAATCACGAGCGTGCAATAAAAGCCAGTGTAGGAACACTGTCAGAGTACATGCCATAGGTCCACGGACATTGTCACGGTAGAGTTTCTCCTGGTTAGATTCCGCATGGGCTCCAAGCTTGGCCTCTACATCCTCTGCTCAAATAATACACTTCTTTCCATTCCAGGGTGAGAAATTCAATCTTTTGGTTGATTAGCCATTAGCTCTGGTGGGTTGAAGAGACAGGGCAGGGGTGCAGAACCTTAGCCCCGGGGGCCAAATCTGTCCCTCCTGGGGTCCCAATCTGGTCCTCCAGATGGTCCTCCCCCTTCCCCTGGCCCCACATTTTCCCCCAACCACTGATCGTTTCATGGTTTCCAGGCTCTTGTGCATTTTCCCCCTTTCTAAAAGGCTGAAATGCTGCTCCTAAGGTGTCTTTCCTGGCAGGAATTGCTTCAAGCTAAAATATGCTGCCTTTTATGGTATTTTGCCCCTCCCCTTTGCCTTTGGCCCACCCGCCACTCGAATGCGGCCCTCAAGAGCTCCTCTGAATTTAAATCTAGCCCTTGAGCTGAAAGAGATCCGACACCCCTGCATTAGCCTCTGCTATATGGGACTTTTATTCCACCAGCTTTCATAGGCATGGCAATATTTACTTGGACTTCCAAAAGGCTTTTGACAAAGTCCCTCACCAAAGACTCCTGAGCAAACTTAGCAGTCATAAGAGGACAGGCCCTCTTATAGATCAGTAATGTTAAAAGGGGGTTGGACAAGTTCCTGGAGGAGAAGGCTATCCGTGGCTACTAGTCCTGATGGCTATGTGCTACCTCCAGTATCAGAGGCAGTGTGCCTATGTACACCAGTTGCTGGGGAACATGGGCAAGAGGGTGCTGTTGTGCTCATGCCCTGCTTGTGGGTTTCCCATGGACAGCTGGTTGGCCATTGTGTGAACAGAATGCTGGACTAGATGGACCTTAGTGTGATCCAGCAGGGCTCTTCTGATTTTCTCATGTTCATGGCAATATTTCAGTTTTTCCCGTCCTCCTCATCCATCCAATGATGCTGTTGAGCAGAGTAACTCTCCCGCCTGGCCTATCTGATCTTGTTGCCTCCAGGATTCTAAGCTAGTTGTTAAGAAAAAATTAAAGCTGGACACACACAGTGTAATCTTATATATGCCTACTCAGAAGTACACCCCATTGAATCAAATGGGACATTCTGGATTGCAGCCTTAGACAGTAGCTTTTTTTAGACATGCAGGACTCTTTTCCCTGTCTTTCTAGTCTCCTTTTTTCACATCTCCATTTTTTAAAATGGAGTTTAATGGAATATGGGTAAAATAGCATATGTTGAAATATGCCCTCAGCATCTGGCCTTCTTCCTGTCTGTCTTTATGCTGCACAACTTGTTAAAAGCAGTAACATTGACTGGGTTCACACAACACGCTAACCCACACTCAGTGGTTGAGTGTGGGTTATGGTTGAACCACTGTTGTGTACTGTGGGTTATCATGTTGTCTGAACGCAGCACGTTTTCCACAAGGTGGCTTGTTAACCATGCAGTGTGGCTTTTTTTTCTTGAACAAGCCACCTTGAGAATCCATGGTTTGTTTTGGGGTTGTTCAGAGTGGTTAACAAGCCACCCTGCTGAAAATGCACTATGTTTAGACAATCTGATAACCCACAGTCCAACAACTACCCACGGTTCAACAATAACCCACACTCAACCACTGAGTGTGGGTTAGTGTGTTGTGTGAACCCAGCCATTGTGTTTAGGATGTTTAAGAGAAATGTCTAGCAATGTCTTTGGGGCCAGCTCAGTCATCTAGAACTCCATCAAAAGGTAAGCAGGGGGCTTGATCTTCTCTCCCCACTCCCACCAGCATATCTATAAATAACACACTTGCATAGACTGTAGGAAAGTGCTTCAATTTAATTAGATGGAGTTTCAATTTGCAAAACTGTTCACTGTTCTTGCATTACTGGGTCTCATTTCTGCAGAGTGTGTTTTGTCATTGATTAGAACAGATTGAATAATATTAACTGAACAGTTGTTTTAATGAATGTGAGTGGATTTTATTCCCATAAATTATTTAATAAATCTTATTTCACATTGTTTGGGCAGCTCTAGAAGCTGCTTGGAATGGTATTAATCAACATTTTCTTTGCTGCCAGTTATGATTATGTTCATAACAGGCAACATCAGCCACTGTGATACCATGACCTGATGAAAAACTGAACATTTACAATAATGTCTCCTCTTAGCACATATGTGTAAGAGTCAACAAACAAATGAGATGGTGGCATCTTTCTGAAAAATTCATATTTAGACATGGTCTCTTCCTTGAAATGCTGGCACATCTTCCTAAGGGGGAGAAACACAACAATGTTTAAAGTAGTTGAAGATGGTACAACAAGGCCATTGCTACCTGTAGTATAGAGCATTTGGGATTAGGACCTATTCTGGAATGGTTGCACACTGAAGGGTCAGGTGTAGAGGTTGGGGGGTCCACCTGGACATAGTGTTGCTCTGAGATGGCCAGGTGGCTGCTGTGGCTAGGAGTACCTTTGCCCAGGTTGGACTGGTATGCCAGCTGCCCCCCCCCCCTTCCTGGAGAAAGCAGACCTGGTTTTGTCACATCCAGATGAGATTAGGGCTTTGGCTATTGGGTGGTATAGAAATGTAATAAATGAATGAATGACTGAATAAATACATAAATAAATTGCTGCAATACTTTCTATGTGGAGCTGCCCTTGAAAACTGTTAGGAAATTACAGCTAGCACAAAATGCTGCTGCCAGAATAATTTCTGGTGCTCATTTTTCTGACCATGTTACACCAGTCTTATTAAAACTGCACTGGCTTCCAAATAATTTCTCCACCCAATTTCAAGATGCTGGCTGTTATTAGAACAAAGCCCTCAATGGCTTGGGACTAGCATATTTGAAGGATTGCCTCTTCCTGCATTAATCTGCCCATTCATTGCAGTCATCTTCCGAGGCTCTGCTCTGCATTCTGCCATCAAGGCAGATAGAACGGGTGGGAATGCAGGGTGGGGCCTTTTCAGTGGCAGCACTCCAACTGTGGAACTCCCTCCCATGGGAGGTTAGACTGGATCCTTTTCTGTTGTCCTTTAGGCAGAAGGTTAAGACACCTTTTATTTATCCTATGTATTTTTATTTATTTAAAATTATTTTAGGCTGCCTTTAAGGATGGAACCCTCCCAAGGCGGTATACAAGATAAAAGAAATGGTATAAAAACAGGCTTTAATGAGTGTTCAATTTATCTATTTATGGTTTCGTCTGTCTGTTTTATTTTGGCTTTGAATGCTCTCTTTAATTGATTTGACATTTTAATGTTGTAAACTGGCTGCTGGGCTGTTTTTAGAGCTGAAAGGCAATATAAAAGTATTTCATTAAAATAAATAAAATACTATAGATAGTATTTCCCCCCTATCTTATTATTATCTCTGGCTGGGACATGCGGGAAGTTGTAGGACTTTTTTCTGTCTAAACGTGCATAGGATTGCACCCTCAAAAGCTTTTCCCAAGAAAAAGACAAGAGGCAAGACTGATAGTTAGAGGCAGAGTTCCAAAGCACAGGGACAAGCCAAAGCAAGGGATCAAAGATGAGGGAGAGCGGAGGGAACAGGAGGCCTAGACTGGATTACATCGAGCAGTGAGCAGAATGTAGAGAATCCAAAGAGACATGAGGAGGAAACAGAGAGAGGCAGAAAGAGCACGATCACAGAGACCCTTAAAACGAGAAGTGTATCATGAATACATTATTATATTCGCTATAATATAGTAATATAGTAGACAGGGAAAGATAGCCACCAGCCTGTGTACATACAGTTCATACAACAATGCGCCCCAGTGAGAGAGCAGATGTACCAAAGAATGGTACAAATGAGCACAAGCATCACTCAGGGTAACAATGTACATAGATGTTATTATATATATATATATAAAAGCAACAATAAAGACCAGTTGCCATCTATGTACTTGGAATGCAGTTACAAAAAGGCTGTATTTACAACTACAGCAGTCATAAAGAATGCAGTAGTGTTTCATGATTATATTTGATCCGTGATGGTAAACTGCATTTGTTATGTGTGGTTTTGTATAATATCTAAACTAGGATATCCCCATCTCATGGGCTGTTTCTGAACCATAGAATGTTGCCAGCAGAGCAAATAAGTCCGGATAACTGAAGAAAGAGAGACAAGTCATATGTTAAGAGCAGGAGGTGCCTCTGCAGGCCTGGAAGAAAATTGTTTATTGCACTGTAGGTACAATATCAACATTTCTCAGAAATCTTTAATTCTGGTTAAATTCTGTAGAGATTGAAACGTCGCTTACATGTGCAAGGTGGTTCAGTAAAAGATAGGTATCATCCTGACTTAAGTGTTACATGTCATTCTGTCTGGATCCAACATGGAGACTGTTACAGAAATGGTCCACCTAGCTCCCATGTGTTTTTGTGACTATGGGCTAAACTACATGCTACATGGATTACACTGAGTGGAGCTGTTCTCTGTTCTTTTATTTACTTCTGTGTAACAGCACAGGCCCCCAGTCTGGACTGAGACCACCACACATGGATTGAGGAGGTTTACACCTTCCCACCCAGCTGCTTTTTTTCTCCCCCCCCAAAAAAAATGGAAGTAAAAAGGCCTCCATTGGTGCCAATTGAGATTTAGCTCCCACATATGCATGTAGAACAATTTAAAGAAAAATAGTGGCTGGATGGGAAGGTTTAAACCTCCCCAACCCATGTGCGTTGGTCCTGATCTTGATCACATGCTTACACAGAAGTAAATAAAAAAACAAGGATCAGCTGCACACTAAGTATTTAGCATAGTGTGTAGTTTAGTCCTAGGCCTCTAACCACACATAGGCACATGTAACTGAAACAATGCCATATTCTTTCCCCGTTGCTCACTGTTTCCCTTCTTCTGTTGTTTCCCTTGTGTCCAAATTTAGTTTGTAATCTTCTATGGGCAGAGCCTGACTTCTTCTCTGTAGACCACCATGAACTCTAGCAAGCAAATCATTGTCTCATGTGCAATAAAAGTTACAATAAATATCTGATGAGATTTGGAAAATGATGCCCTGATTACACCAAGTTCCTCTGGAAGGTTTTCTTCAAGAGCAGGTTCTAGCCTTGCTTTCCTTGCTGTTTCTGCTTCTGATTTCAAGGAACTGGCTCAAAGTCTGTCCTCTGTACTATTATTTATTTATTACATTTATATCCCACCTTTCTTCCATCATGGAACTCAAGGTGGCTACATGTGGTTCCCAGGTGGTCTCCCCTCCAAGCACTGACAGAACTGCTTAGCTTCAGCAAGGTGTCTGCTTCACATGCCTTCAGACCATGCCCTGTACTATCGGAATTTTGTATGAAACATTTGCCCTCTCAGAATGAGTATATTATAGTGCCAGCTTTTCTGCAGAAAATTTAATTCCAAGGATGTGGGTGAAAAGTAGCCTTTGTCAACCAGGTCCCCTCCAGATGTGTTGGTCTACAGCTCCCATAATTCCCAGCCAGCATAGCCATGCTGGCTGGGAATTATGGGAGTTGTAGTCCAACACATCTGGAGGGGACCAGGTTGGCAAAGGTGGGTGTAAAGGCAGTTTAGCAGAGGGTGGAAGGTAGGGAAACTAGGACAAGCAAAGTTTAAGGCAGTCTTCTCCCAACCTGGTGTCCTTCAGGGAGTGTTGGAGTACAACTCCCATCAATCCCAGAGAACAATGACAGTTGCAGTCCAACATGCTTGGGGGGGAGGGACCAGGATACAGAAGGTGGTTTAAGGCCTCCAGCATTTCAGGTGGGATTCCCTCTGGCAGCTCTGTTGTCCCCACAGGTGAGTAAGACAGAAAACTTAATGGGGAGATCTGTCTGACACCCTGACCTGCAAGTGACAGGAGACATTTGGTTCAAGTCAGAGCATCCCTCTAAGTCCCACAGTACCTGCTTGTGAGTTAATGACACCTAACCTTGGTCAGTCCTGGAAGGACACTTTTTGTTGAAAAAAAAAATTAGAAGAAGAGGGAGAGAGAAGGTACACAGTGATAAGACCATTTCCTTTCTCACAGCGTCTCCTTTAATGTCAGGCCTGAAATATGAAGTCATTAGGGGATATTAAAACAGTGCTGACAAACTAATTAACAAAAGACATTACGCCGGATGGGCTCAATTTATCCTTTTTAATGGTTCTTATAAATGGGCGCCGCCAATTAAAATTAATAAAGATTTACCAGCGATTGCCTGGCATACACTGCTCAGAGTTCCACTGAAGGTCGCATTAAAGTCAGCCTCCTCATCGTGGCAAGTTCAGCTTCCCACCCTGTGCCCAGCAGGGTTGCTCTTGGTTAGCTTTCTCCCTGACGCTGTCTATTTCTGGGTGTTTGCCTGGTTCTTGTCTTGGTTGCTTTAGAAATTCATCCATCTTTGGGTTGACTCTTGAAAAACATCTTTTTCATCCCCCCAGTTCGTTATACACTTTTAGACTTGACACAACTCTCTAGGCAGAATTTCAGCCCTCGCCATTCAGTGGAGAACTTGCTACTTTCTTCTAACATTGATTTATTTAGACGACATCAGTGAATATTGGAACGTATCTGCTTCCCAAACATGTCTTGGGACATTTCCTTTATATTATTACAATTAAATGCTTGGTTGAATGTTGGGTACATATTGGGTGCAGGATCATGTTGGTTTAAGAGTACAATCCTTGAAAATATTCCAGTGCTGTCCACAAAGAATCAAATGAAACAATAATGTATATTAGGGGATTTTATCTTTTTTGGGGGAGGGGGGAAAACTACACAGGGATTCAAACCCAAACTTTTAGGAGCTAGGCACTGAAAGCCCTCAGTCTGGATGGATGAATCTGTCAGTTTCTCTTTCTCCTATATTTGAAAGTTTTTAAATCTCAAGAACTTTCCATCTCGTTTATGGAGAGATGTGCAAAAGTTGGCACGTTCTTATAAAAAAACAACCAAACATTTTTTTTCATTCATCCCTAATTATCACTGAAGTAAAAAAGGAAAAGAAAAGAAAGCACAGCATTTTGTACAGGCAGAAAACCCTGCACAACTGCATTACAATATAGGACTTTGCACCAAGCAAATCTATTGCAAAAGTAACAGTTTGCTCACCTTATGTGTGTTGAAAAAGTTCTGCTTGGTCTCTTCTATTGGCTAGTTCAACAGCTGAGTGCATACCTTTTATTAGTGTTTTCACTACAAATGTTACAATTTGTATCCCAACTTCAAGTATAGCCTGATGGGATCTGAGCTAGCGGTGACTGACCAGGAAAGAGATTTTGGGGTTGTGGTGGACAGCCTGATGAAAATGTCGACCCAGTGTGCAGACACTGTAAAAAAAGGCAAACTCCACATTAGGCATAATTAGAAAAGGGACTGAGAATAAAACTGTCAACATCATACTACCCCTATATAAATCTATGGTGTGACCATGCTTGGAATACTGCGTACAGTTCTAGTCACCGCACCTAAAAAAAGATATTGTAGAGCTGGAAAAGGTACAGAAAAGGGCACCTAAAATGATCAAGGGGCTGGAGCATCTCCCCTATGAGAGAAGGTTACAACAGCTGGGATTGTTTAGCTTGGAAAAAAGGAGGGTAAGGGGAGACATGATAGAGGTCTACAAAATTATGCATGGTTTGGAGAATGTGGGTAGGGAAACATTTTTCTCCCTCTCGCAAGATACTAGAACCCAGGGTCATCCCATGAAGCTGATTGGTGGGAGATTCAGGACAGATAAAAGGCAGTACTCCTTCACACAGCACATACTTAAACTATGGAATTCGCTACCACAGGAAGTAGTGATGGCCACCAGTTTGGATGGCTTTAAAAGGGGTTTCCTGGAGGAAAAGGCTATCGATGGCTACTAGTCTTGATGGCTATGTGCTACCTCCAGTACCAGAAGCAGTGAGCCTATGTACACCAGTTGCTGGGGAACATGGGTGGGAGGGTGCTGTTGCGCTCATGCCCTGCTTGTGGGTTCCTGGTCGACAGCTGGTTGGTCACTGTGTCAACAGAGTGCTGGACTAGATGGACCCTTGGTCTGATCCAGCATGGCTCTTCTTATGTTCTTATCAATCTTAGGTGTGTATGCACAAATGTAGGCACGATGAAAATGTGCAAATGCGTGTGTGCATGCGGGAGGCCAGGGCTTCCTGCCATGATGCCACTTCCCCTATACGCATTCACTGTATATGTGTAGGAATGCTTATGTAATACTGGAAACCTGGGATTTTGCATTTCCTCCTTCTTCTGGTAGGCCTATTGTGAGCAAATTGCTTTGTGGAAGCTGTTTACAATACTGTTTGCAGGCACCTATTGTTTATTTGGTGCCTGTGGCATTGCAGATGCTGTAACTAGGGATGTCAGAGAAATCCGCAATGGATTCAAATGAGGTTGGATTTCTCTGAATCTGACCTGCAGATTCCTCAGTGGACCAGCTTTTTCCGAGTTGCGCAGACTGTTTTTTGTACCAGGGGTGGTGAGGGGTGGCGGGGGGTGGGTGGGATTTGCACACATTCACACTTGTGCTAAAGTGCATTAGAACAAAATTCTTATACATCCCTTAAAAAAACCTCTGATTCTGTCATTGAGTGGATGATAGAATGAAAGACCCCTGACAATGAGCAAATCACAGACGGAATGGATTTAACAAAAAATGCACATCCCTAGCTGCAATACGAGTCTACCCTGTTCCCCCTTGCCCCCTGGTCTTCAAGCCATTTTGGTTCCCCACCATATCAATAATGCCTTCCTACCCTTTTCTTTCCCCTAGTTCCACCCCCCCATTTGGAGGCTGTGCACTCCCCTCTTGCGGTGCTGGAATGCACACTCCCTCTCCTGTGTTGAAGCCCACACAGACTCAACCCCTTGCAGCCAGGCTCTCCTGCATCTTTGCTTTTATGTGGTGAGGTGGATGTACGGCTGGATGGGGCTAGGGCTTGTAAGGCACCAAAGAGAAAACGAATTTCTAAAAAACATCTGAACCCTCTCTCTCTATGTAACTGGAAATGAACTAGTATTGTCTGCCTGGAATTCAAAATTATTTCTTTTTTGTCTGCCCATTCATACACATGCAATAAGAATAAGAGATTCAGGCAGTTGTTTTCCTTGACTTTGCAAGGCTGTTTCAGGGCTTCATTTGAAACAGGCCTTATGTCTAGCCTCCTGGCTAGATCACATTTTAACGTGAGGGCTTTGTAACAGGCAGGGCTGGCGTCAAGGGTAAGCGTGATTGGGCACCTGCTAAGGGCCCACACCCCAGCAGGGGCCCACTGGCAAGAGCGCCCTGGACTTGCTCCCCTTCTTCATCACCGCAACCTGCTGGTTCACCTGCTTCTCTCTCTGGCCCAGACAATGGTGGTGGTGGTGAGGAGGAAGAGAAGTAGCAGATGCCACTGCCTGCTTGCTCACCGGGTCTCTGCCTGTCAAGCAAACAAGTCGTAATGAGGAGGAGAAGCAACAGCAGTGGGTGGCAATGGTGATGAGAAGAAGGTAGATTCAGTGACGGATGGGTCGCATTGAGGGTGTCTTGCCAAAGGGCCCTCCAAAACTTAGAGCTGGAAGTGGTAACAGACGAGTAAGTTGGAGAGGACTTGGGATTTGATGAATGAATGAATGAATGAATGAATGAATGGCATTAAGATTATGCAGACTGCTTAATTATCACCATGGAGGAACCACAACTAACCTCCACATATGTATGGAATTTAAAGAAGGATATAGGCTTGTGACCAGAGAGTGACAGGGAAACAATCTGGAGCCCTGGCACTTGTGAGTTAGTTTATTATTACAATAATGTATATCCCCCACCCGCCACCCCTTTCAGGATATAAGCCTTCCATGGAGGCTTACAAGTAACATCAACACCACAATAATAATAAAAAAGCAATATATAGCAAGGCATCAGGATCCTTCCCATCAGGGCCAGCTCAAGACATTTTTGCTACCTGAGGCCGGACAGCAGAGGGCACCCCACCCAAAGTCAAGATGCAGAGCATGCATTCAAGGGCATTCAAGTTATTTTGGCACCTGAAGCATAAATCCCACAATGTCCATTAGCCAGGGGAGGCTGGTGGCTCCGATGTCAGTGGGGTGGTGAATCCGCTCCAGGTTTCAGGCAGATCCTGTCAGAACTCTAAAGGAGCTATTCAGGGTGCTGAGCCCATTTGGGAGATATGGTTCAGTACCTCAGATAGCTCCTTTAGCATTCTGACTGGTTCTGACTGAAACCAGAGCAGATTCACAGCCCCACTGACACTGGAGCCCCCAGCCTGCACTGCCATTGAGGCCAATTGCAGTATGTGATCCCAACCTCACATTTGCTAAAACAGTGGGGAATACAGGGCTTGGGGGGGGGGGGCACTTACAGGGAGGGTTGGAAGGCAGCAGTGTGTGTGCGTGTGTGTGTGAACCCTTCCTACACCCATGGATTCTCCTGTGCAAGGCTGTTCCCTCTCCTCCCTAACTGGTTCACCTTTTTCTTTTTTTGCCCATTTGGGGAGGGGAGCCTTTAAAAATAACTGGGGGGGGGATTTGCAGGGTAGAATTGAAAGGTGGTAAAAGGTTTAAGCCAGCCTTCCCCAACCTGGTACCCGATAGATGTTTTGGACAAAAACTCCCATGATCCCTGACCATTGGCCATGCTTACAGGGCCTGATGGGAGTTGTAGTCCAAAACATTTGGAGGGTACCAGGTTGGGGAAGGTTGATTTACGCACTCCCCTCTGCCTGCCAGCTCTTCTCTGCACATGCCCACCTGCCTTCCAGGCCACCCATTAGTGTTGTGAGGGTATTGTGGGGTTCTCGTTTGGCCCTTAGCATGTGCAAGCAAGCTCCACTTCTTTCAAAAGATGAATTTCTACATACCTGTTAAGGCAAAGAGGTTCAGTTGTTGTTCAGTCGTTCAGTCGTGTCCGACTCTTCGTGACCCCATGGACCATAGCACGCCAGGCCTTCCTGTCCTGCGCTCTCTCCCGGAGCGTGCTCAAGTTCATATTCATTGCATCGGTGATGCTATCTAGCCATCTCATCCTCTGCCGTCCCCTTCTCCTTTGGCCTTCAGTCTTTCCCAGCATCAGGGTCTTTTCCAGGGAGTTTTCTCTTCGCATTAGGTGGCCAAAATATTGGAGCTTCAGCTTCATTATCTGTCCTTCCAATGAGCACTCAGGGTTGATTTCCTTTAGGATGGACTGATTTGACCTCCTTGCAGTCCAGGGGACTCGTAAGAGTCTTCTCCAGCACCACAGTTCGAAAGCATCAATTCTTCGGCGCTCAGCCTTCCTTATAGTCCAGCTCTCACAGCCATACATTACTACTGGGAAAACCATAGCTTTGATTAGATGGACCTTTGTCGGCAAGGTGATGTCTCTGCTTCTTACTATGCTGTCTAGGTTGGCCATAGCTTTCCTCCCCAGGAGCAAGCGTCTTTTAATTTCATGGCTACAGTCACCGTCTGCGGTGATCTTGGAGCCCAAGAAAGTAAAATCTGTCACTGCTTCCATTTCTTCCCCTTCTATACGCCAGGAAGTGATGGGGCCAGATGCCATGATCTTCGTTTTTTTAATGTTGAGTTTCAAACCAGCTTTTGCACTCTCCACTTTCACCCTCAACAAGAGGCTCTTGAGATCCTCTTCGTTTTCTGCCATTAGGGTGGTATTGTCTGCATATCGGAGGTTGTTGATAATTCTCCCAGCAATCTTAATTCCGACCTCTGATTCATCCAACCCGGCATTTCTCATGATGTACTCTGCATATCAGTTAAATAAGCAGGGTGACAATATGCAGCCTTGTCGTACTCCTTTCCCAATTTTGAACCAATCGGTTGTTCCATGTCTGGTTCTTACTGTTGCTTCTTGACCCTGGTACAGGTTTCTCAGGAGACAGGTAAGGTGGTCTGGTACTCCCATCACTTTCAGAATTTGCCACAGTTTGTTGTGATCCACACAATCAAAGGCTTTAGCGTAGTCAATGAAGCAGAAATAGAGACGTTTTTCTGGAATTCTCTTGCTTTCTCCATGATGCAGCGAATGTTGGCGATTTGATCTCTAGTTCCTCTGCCTCTTCTAAACCCAGCTTGTACTTCCGGTAGTTCTCGGTTCGCATACTGCTGAAGCCTAGCTTGTAGGATTTTGAGCATCACCTTGCTGGCATGTGAAATGAGCGCAATTGTGCAGTAGTTTGAACACTCTTCGGCGTTGCCCTTCTTTGGAATTGGAATGTAAACTGACCTTTTCCAGTCTTGTGGCCACTGTTGAGTGTTCCAGATTTGTTGGCATATTGAATGCAGCACTTTAACAGCATCATCTTTTAGGATTTTAAATAGCTTGGCTGGAATACTGTCATCTCCGCTAGCTTTGTTGTTACTAATGCTTCCTAAGGCCCACTTGACTTCACTCTCTAGGATGTCCGGCTCAAGTTCAGTGACCGCACTATCATGGCTATCAGGGACATTCAAATCTTTCCTGTATAGTTCTTCTGTGTATTCTTGCCACCTCTTCTTAATCTCATCTGCTTCTGTTAGGTCCCTGCCTTCTTTGTCCTTTATCATGCCCATCTTTGCACAAAACGTTCCCTTGAGATCTCCAATTTTCTTGAAGAGATCTCTAGTCTTTCCCATTCTGTTGTTTTCCTCCATTTCTTTGCATTGTTCATTTAAGAAGGCCTTCTTGTCTCTCCTTGCTATTCTCTGGAACTCTGCATTCAGTTGGGTATATCTTCCCCTTTCTCCCTTGCTTTTCACTTCCCTTCTTTCCTCAGCTACTTGTAAAGCCTCATCAGACAGCCACTTTGCTTTCTTGCATTTCTTTTTCTTTGGGATGGATTTCGTTGCTGCCTCCTGAACAATGTTACGGACCTCCGTCCATAGTTCCTCAGGCACTCTGTCTGTCAGGTCTAATCCCTGAAATCTATTCCTCACCTCCACTGTATATTCATCAGGGATATGATTTAAGTCATACCTGAACGGTTTAGTGGTTTTCCCGACGTTCTTCAATTTAAGCCGAAATTTTGCAAGAAGCAGCTCATGATCTGAGCCACAGTCAGCTCCAGGTCTTGTTTTTACTGACTGTATGGAGCTTCTCCATCTTTGGCTGCAAAGGACATAATCAATCTGATTTCGATATTGACCATCTGGTGACGTCCATGTGTAGAGTCGCCTCTTGTGCTGTTGGAAAAGAGTGTTTGCTATGATCAGCATGTTCTCTTGGCAAAACTCTATTAGCTTTTGTCCTGCTTCATTTTGTACACCAAGGCCATGCCTGCCTGTTATCCCGGTGATTTCTTGACTTCCTACTTTAGCATTCCAATCCCCTATGATGAAGAGGACATCTTTTTTTGGTGTTAGTTCTAGAAGGTGTTGTAGGTCTTCATAGAACCGATCAACCTGAGCTTCTTCGGCCTCAGTGGTTGGGGCATAGACTTGAATTACTGTGATGTTGAATGGTTTGCCTTGGATTCGTACTGAGATCATTCTATCATTTTTAAGATTGTACCCCAGTACTGCTTTTCCCACCCTTTTGTTGACTATGAGTGCTACTCCATTTCTTCTAAGGGATTCTTGCCCACAATAGTAGATATGATGGTCACCTGAATTAAATTCTCCCATGCCTGTCCATTTGAGTTTGCTGATTCCCAAGATGTCGATGTTCAATCTTGCCATCTCATGTTTGACCTCCTCCAGCTTACCTTGATTCATTGATCTGACATTCCAGGTTCCTAAACAATATTGTTCTTTACAGCATCGGATTTTCTTTTCACCACCAGACACATCCACAGCTGAGTGTCCTTTCGGGTTTGGCCCAGCCGCTTCACTAAGAGGTTCAGTACCACACTGCTAATTTTTCCCTTATTTTCCCCCCTGCAGCTTCGCAATGTAGGACATGTACAGTACATCAATCGTGCCCTCCCTAATTCCTGCATCATGATAAATCTCCTACTGTCCTATTATTTGGCTAATTGCTGTGGATTATATGGAAGTCAGGTGCTCTTTGGCAGGACGAGATAAATGGAGGACGTTTCCCTTGTTTTGATTTCATTTGCTAATTGCTGTGTGGAGAGGTGGTTGTGTTAACCCATCCTCTCTCTGTTAGATAACAAGCTCTTGTTTTTCGCAAGCTGGGAAGGGAGTGGAAGAACAAGACAGAGCCCCAGAAGGATGCCATTCATTTTGTGCCTGGAAACCTCTGCGAAGACAGCATGGCTTTCATGGCAGCCTTCAGTGGACAGAAGCCTTCTGCATCTGTGACTATCGCCTTGATCTTGGCTGGTGTCAAGGGCAGGCATGGCCAAGCACCTGCCAGGGGCCCAGACCTCAGCAGGGGCCCACTGACAAGAGGCCCCTGGAGCTGTTCCGCCTCTTCATCATTGCAACCTGTGTCTCCACCTGTCTCTTGCTCTAGCCCAGACAACAGAGGTGCTGAGATGGAACAGCAGTAGGTGCTGCTGTCTATGCTCACTGGCTCTTTCCTGTCAAGCAAGCAGGTTGTAGCAATGATGAGAAAGAGGACGAGGAGCGATAGCAGCTGGTGACAATGCTGGTGAGAAAGCAGACTCACTGAGGGTGGCGGCCCGTGGAGGGCATCTTGCCCAAGAGCCCACGAAAACCTGGAGCCACCACTGACCTGGATATAGGTGTGGTACAGGCTTAAATTCCATCACACGCAGTTAAGAGCGGCTTGTGATTTACAACACTGAGGATAGGAGAGAGACTGCATTTTAGGTGATGTATGAGATATGTAGGGTGACCATGTACACATCGCTAAAAAAGAGGAAATGCATCGCCCCCAAAAGGTGGGGACACCAATTTGCATAAAATGTGTATATGCTAATTTATAGGTATAGATGCAAATGTATAAACAATTATTGCAATTTAAATAAAAATATAATGCATCTCACCCTAGTGGGGAAAACTCTGACCAGGGGACCTGTGTGCCTTGCTCAGTCAGCTGTCTGCTGCTAATCACTGATGGTTAACTTCCAGAGTCCTGCTCTCTTCTTATGGTTCTTTATCTTTAAACTAGTCTTGAACTGAACAGCCCTTCAGACAGAGGATGCTTTAAAATACAAGGTGGTCCTGTAAAGTAGGAGGATACATAGCCAACTATATTACATATATTACATCAGCACAACCAACTTCTCAGCCATGTTGCATTCACAGCAATTGATCCAGCTTAGCTGGTATCAAGCAAGGCTGAGCCTGAAAAACTCCGGGGCAATGTTGCACATTCCGACATTACATCATAGAAAAACACTCCGTGTAGGAATCAGCATGCAACCTGCCTCCACGTATGTAGTTGGGATGGATAAATCTGTCAGTTCCTCTTTCTCCTGCATTTGAATTGTTTAAATCTCAAACTCTTTCCTTTCTGAATATGAAGAAATTTGCGAATTTGGGTAAATTCATATCAAAAATGAACCAGAATGAAATTCTCACCCATCCCTAGATATAGATCAGCCTGCCCCAATCTGGTGCCCTCGAGATGTATTGGACTAAACATTCCCAACCATTGGCCATGCTAGCTGCAGATGATGGGAGCTGTAGTCAAAAACATATGGAGGGCACCAGGTTAGAAAAGATGGATGTAGATCATCATGTATGGCAATCCCATACTTGTGTGTGTTGTGTTTACAGATGCTAGGAATCCATGATCAGATATAAAACTTTGCATGATAAGCTCTAGCCTTCACATGTAAGGCTAAAGTAGGGAGGGGGATATGGGTGCCCATGTATGCCCTGCTGCCAACATCCCCTCGTATCTGGCCACTGGTAAAGCCTTTGCACACTGAGTGCAATAAGGCAAAGCTTGTGCAGGTGTTCTGTAAGCACATTCAGCTGAACAGGTTTACAGAGCACTTTTCAGACCAGCAGCTGGGAGGGCCGGGGGACACGGGGGGCAGGGTTTATGTGTGCACCTAAGTCCCTCTCCCCACTTTTGCCCTGCATGTGAGCAGGCGAAGTCCGGCACAGGGCTTCTGGCATCCTAACCTGTATAATCGCAAGTACATACAGCAAAACATATGCATGTGGGATTATCATACATGATGCTCTACATATTATATCAGCCTTCCCCAACCTAATGCAATCCAGATGTTTTGGACTTCAACTTCCGTCAGCCCCAGTCTGCATGGCCAATGGTTAGGAATGCTTGGAGTTGTAGTCCAAAACATATGGAAAGTATATTATATCATGAGGAATATCTGTTATTGGCATTTGGGGATGTTCCCATACTATACAGTTTAGTAATTTTGACATGGCTCCTTCAGGGCAAAGCAGCTGCTTTGGTTTCGTTTCACTTTATTCAAAGTCAGCTTATCTGTATACCACATTTTCTACACATTTATCATGATCAAAGTGGAAATTATAACCATACTTATAATACGTTACAATCCAACATTAACAATTCAACAATTACAGTTCATTTAGAACATATCAAAACTTTAAGTGAGCATAAAACATACCAGTGGGTCATTTAACAATATCCAATTCCAACAATATCAACATTATACTCTCAGGAAACATTTCACTCAACAGTTCATATTAAGAGACCTAACAATGAGATATGCCGCCCACATCAAACTAGCAGAAAAAGAAGGAAATGAGAAAACAAATCAACCACAAGGCACTTCTGACAGCCCACCTTTGAGCAACTGAAACAGACGCTCCTCTCACCAGGGTCCCATGTTCTGTGCCAAGAAAGCCTCATCCTCATAGTAACTCCCCCCACCCCTGGCTGTCTCTAAGCAGCAGAACACCAGGGGAAGCAACATGGGAAAAACTCTTTCCAGGCAGACATATAAGTGCTAAAAGCAGCACAAACATCTTCAGACCCCACTCCCATGTAGGGTGGCCACTTACACTTCACCATAAAAGTGGAAATGCATCACAAAAACAGAGAACAGAAGAGGGCACAGATTGACATCCAATGTGCATATGCTAATTTATATGTATAGATGTAAATTTAGAATTAATTGCTATCGTTTAAATAGAAATACAACACATGTCACCCTGGTGAGGAAGACTGCCCAGGGGAATTTTGTGCTTGCCTGCTCAGGCTGTTGTCTAGGTGCTGACAGTTGATGGGCAACTTCAAGGCCCCTCCTCCCTTCTTATGGTTATTTATCTTTAAACTGGACAGCCCTTCAAATAAAGGACTGCCCTCTTTAAGTAGGGCACCTTACACCAATGTCCACATTAATGGCCACATTTTGCATACTGCAAAAGGCAGCAAAAAAAGGCCTTCACACACACTCTCCAATCTGTTTGATAATAGTTGTTAGTTATGCCCAGGCAAGAGCCAGCAGAAGACTTACCTCAGCTCTAACAAAGTTACCAAACACTGTTTGACTAGGTTCCATGTATTTCATGAGGGAATAACAGACAGGCGGGGCTTGCACGGACATGGCACCAGCACTTTTTGATTAGCGGGGATGCTGACATCATCTGCCACCCCCTCAGAATTCCCTATTCCTTCTGAGGTTAGCTGCAATTCTCACAGTAACGTGTGTGTGTGTGTGTGAAGGTTTGAGGCCTACAGAGGGAAGGAAAAAGGTTAGTGTCAGGGTTGGATCTGAGCTGCCCATAGAGTCCCAAAGCAGGTCTGATTCTGAGGAGGAGAGACAACTTGTGAGGGAGGAATGCTCTCAGACTTCAGAGGCGCAGCTGGAGGGGAAGCCCCCCCTTCTCACATCCCTGGGAGCGACAGTGAACCAGGCGTGGAAAGGGAGGAACAAGCTGAACTTTTAGACACGAGGTGCAGACGCAGGCACAAGTGGGAGATTGCAGGAGCTGAGCTTCAGTGCTCAGCCCAATGGGCTCGACATCAACAGCTGTACCCAGAAGCATCACGGGAGAGGGGGAGATCTTCCCCTCCCACCCCTTAAGTTCAGAGAATTGCTGCATTTTTCCCAAACGGAGTTCAACTGACGTCCTAACCCTTAGAAACCCCCAGATGGCTGTTCCTTTGTAGTTTCTCTGAGTCTCAAGCAATTAGCATCTGTATGCCTCATTAGGCTATATATTGTCACCCTGCTTATTTAACTTATATGCAGGGTACATCATGAGAAACACCAGGTTGGATGAATCACAGGTCGGAATTAAGATTGCTGGGAGAATTATCAACAACCTCAGATATGCAGACGATACCACCCTAATGGCAGAAAGCGAAGAGGATCTCAAGAGCCTCTTGTTGAGGGTGAAAGTGGAGAGTGCAAAAGCTGGTTTGAAACTCAACATTAAAAAAACGAAGATCATGGCATCTGGCCCCATCACTTCCTGGCATTTAGAAGGGGAAGAAATGGAAGCAGTGACAGATTTTATTTTCTTGGGCTCCAAGATCACCGCAGATGGTGACTGTAGCCATGAAATTAAAAGACGCTTGCTCCTTGGGAGGAAAGCTATGGCAAAGCTAGACAGCACAGTAAGAAGCAGAGACATCACCTTGCCGACAAAGGTCCACATAATCAAAGCTATGTTTTTCCCAGATCCTTGAGTTGCTCAGGGGGTCCAGGTCATAAGGGGAACACTGACAGGGGGTGTGTGTGAATTTCCTCTGCAACAATATATAGTTGTTATATACAAGTTGTTGTAATACAAAGTTGTATACCTGTTGTAATACAAAGTTACATTAATGGGCAATATAACCCAATAGCAATATAACCCAATAGCATTATAAAGGACTTGCTCCTGGCAGAGATGAAAATTGCTAGAATTTGTTTCTTGATATGGATCAAAACAGCTGCCTGCATTTTTGGCCTCTCCTTGAGGGCATGGCTACGGGGACAGCCAGGATGAGCAACTGCACTTCAAAATGTGCTACTACACCAGTGATTATATAGCAGGTGAAATAATGGTCCTTTATGGGTGTTGCTTTCTCCTCTTTGAGTTTTAAAGAAGGAAACATGGTTGAAAGCTTGTGCATTCATTATATTCCAAATGACACACCACAAACTGGCATACAGAACTTCTGAATATGTTACAGGTTTCACCATGCTGAATCTGTACTAGCATTGGTAAAAGCAAGGAATATTATGTACTATTTTCTAGAAGCAATCTGAAAATGTTCCCCTCACCACCACCACCCTTTAGACTCTGAAGACGTAATGCCTGATGAACAGTATATAGTTCAGACTCTCGCATCTTTTTAAAAAGACAAGTTTGTCCAGTGAAATATATTTCACACTTGGTTTTATGGGCATGTTCATGTAGGGACTTCTTGCATTTTCAGCATTGCGTTATAGTGCCTAAGCTGGAACTACAGTAGGCACCATTCACAAAAAGGCGATACCATTCTGTATAAGGTTTTGTGCAACATTCATCTTTGGTGTGACTTGTACTACCTATCCGGACCTTAGGGCGGCCAGTTGTCCTACTTTACAGAGGACAGTTCTCTATTTGTTGGTCTGCCAGAGGATGGTCCTCTATTTCAAAGCACCCTCTGTCCGAAGAGCTGTCCAGTCCAAGTCCAGTTTAAAGATAAAGAACCATAAGAAAGCAGAGCAGGGCCTTGTTGCCCATCAGCCGTTAGCACCTGGACAGCAGACTCAGCAGGCACACAGGTTGCCTGTATTGTTATTCTATTTAATTTACAGTAATTATTTCTAAATGTGCATCTCTACATAAAAATTAGGATATGCAATTTTTGGCAACCCCTTGTCCTCTTTTTTTGGCAACGCTTGTCCTCTTTTTTGGTAATGTCTAACTGGCCACCCTACCTGATCCTGGGGATTCTCTAGTCTGCCGATTGGATTAGGATGATACAAAAGAAGGAACTGGGGTGGGCTTGAGAGAAGAGGAGAAAGAATTCTCTTGGCATGAGTCAGTATAGAGGAGGGTGAGATGGATAACATGCTGGGGCTTTCTATTGCGTCTATGCCTCATAGGTCTCAAGAACAGAGGACCATATCTGGTTGGAAATTTGCAGCAAGTCATATTTCTCATGCCAGACACTGCTTGGCTAACAGCATGGGGGGGGGGGGGACAACATAGTTCAGTGGTAGGCCATTGGCTTTGTGTCCCTGTATTTTTAAAACTTTTTTTCAAAATGAAATCTCATGTTTATGCCAATGCCACCCATGTTACATAGAATTCATGTAACACCTTCGCATTTCAGATGATGTTGTGAGGTTTACGTGCCTAAAGAAGAAAAAGGCAACTAAAACAATCAAGGGGCTGGAGCAACACCCCTATGTGGAAAGGTAACCACATCTGGGATTGTTTAGCTTAAAAAAGAGGTGAGTAACGGGGGAACATGATAGAGGTCTACAAAAGTATGCATGGTGTGGAGAAAGTGGATAGGGAGACATTTTTCTCCCTCTCTCATAATACTAGAACCCAGGGTCATCCCATGAAACTGATTGGTGCGAGATTCAAGACAGATAAATGGAAGTACTTCTTCACACAGCACATAGTTAAACTATGGAATTCACTTCATCAAGCTGTAGTGATGACCATAACTTTGGATGGCTTCAAAAGGGGACCGGACAAATTCCTGGAGAAGGCCATCAATGGCTACTAGTCCTGATGGTTATATGCAACTTCCAGTATCAGAGGCAGTATGCCTATGTACACCAGTTGCTGGGGAACATGGGTGGGAGGGTGCTGTTGCCCTCATGTGCTGCTTGTGAGTTTCCTGTGGGCAGCTGGTTGGCCACTGTGTGAACTGAATGCTGGACTAGATGTACCCTTTGCCTCATCCAGCATGGGTCTTCTTATATTCTTAGGAGGGCCTGGAATATTTAGCTCTTTTTTTGAAGCATTGTACTTGCTAGTAACAACCTGTCCCTCAGGGTGACCTTCCAGATCTCCTGATCTTTAATTAGTAGTAACTGATAATGGGAAGGTGACTGCCATAGATAGTGTAAAGGCAATGACACTGAGCCTTGCATAGAGATGGTAAAAGTTAGGCAGCTGGGGTGGCGTTATATATTATTACTGGTGATATTCTCCAATATTCTATGCAACCATGTTGTCATTTTTCTTGCATGTTTTCAGGAAACGGAATGGAGGGGGGGGGGATGTGCCACTATGAGTATGCTAGCAAATCATTATTTTGCTCCAAAGTTCTCCATTGCATTGGAAGACAGGACTAGAACTAATGGGCGGAAATTGGAAGCAGATATTGGCTGAACATGTGGAGAAACTTCCTAATGGGAAAAGCTGTTTAACAGTGGAACTGATTATCTCAGGAGGTGGTGGGCTCCCCTTCACTAGGGGTCTTTAAGCAGAGGTGGCAATGAGTCAGGGATTTTGTAGTTGCACAATTCATGCATTGAGCAGGGAGCTGGACTAGATGACGACCAAGGTCCCTTACAGCTCTAAAATCCATGGTCCTAAATTCTCCTTTTACCAAAACCAAGAGTATGAAGTAGCACCAAGGGAGACTATCTGCTCTCTCATCATATACCCATGGCAGTATGTAATCATGATGAGCACAATGACTCCTCTTAAGCCATGATTCTCAAACTGGTTTTACGGCTGCAGACAAGGTGACGGAATGTCTGCTGGTGGGCCACAGAACAATCGCATTGCTTACAAAGCAATGGAGCAAACGGTGTGCTTTGATGGTTATATCAGAAGTCCCTGTTGGTTGACTCTGAGAAATCCAGCATTAAAGCGATGTCTATAGTCCACACTGACTCACTGTTTGCATGATGTGCTCCAGTATATGCTAGGAGCATCTTGAACAGCTTGTAATACTACATCCTACTCTGGTTTGCACTCTGTTTCTAGGGGAAGTATCTAATGCTGCCCTTGTACTAGTGGGAACAACCACTACCGCATCAGGAAGCTAGGGCTTGATAGCGCAACCAGAAACTAGACCAAAGTAGTGTTTACAAAATGGAATAACTCATGGAAGGGAGCTCTGCTGGCTTGTCCTGTTTTGAACGCGCTAGTTTGAGCTAGTTTCTGGGGTTGTGCTATGAAGCGCTAGCTTCCCATCACACTAGCAGTCATTCCCACTAGCACAACATGATTGGTACTGGGTGGACAGCCAACACTGGATACTACCCTAGGGTTTAATTTTTTTTATTTATGAACAAAACACTTGTAACAACATTTACAAAAGCATAAAGAATACACAAAATCCAATAGGATACAAAAGTTAGGTATTAAAAAATAAACAAGACATTTGTTGTTTATTCGGTCAGTCGCTTCTGACTCTTCATGACTTCATGGACCAGCCCATGCCAGAGCTTCCTGTCGGCTGTCGCCACCCCTAGCTCCCCCAGGGTTGAGACCATCACCTCCAGAATATCATCCATCCATCTTGCCCTTGGTCGGCCCCTCTTCCTTTGGCCTTCCACTTTCCCTAGCATCAGCATCTTCTCCAGGGTATCCTGTCTTCTCATTATATGGCGAAAGCACTTCAGTTTTGCCTTTAAGATCATTCCCTCAAGTGAGCAGTCTGGCTTGATTTCCTGGAGTATGGACTGGTTTGATCTTCTTGCAGTCCAAGGCACGCTCAGAATTTTCCTCCAGCACCACAGTTCAAAAGCATCTATCTTCCTTCGCTCAGCCTTCCTTATGGTCCAGCTCTCGCAGCCATAGGTTACTACGGGGAATACCATTGCTTTCACTATGCGGACCGTTGTTGTCAGTGTGATGTCTCTGCTCTTCACTATTTTATCAAGATTTGTCATTGCTCTCCTCCCAAGAAGTAAACGTCTTCTGATTTCCTGGCAGCAGTCAGCATCTGCAGTAATCTTTGCGCCTAGAAAGACAAAGTCTGTCACTGCCTCCATGCTTTCTCCCTCTATTTGCCAGTTATCAATCAAGCTGGTTGCCATAATCTTGGTTTTTTTGAGGTTGAATTGCAAGCCAGCTTTTGCACTTTCTTCTTTCACCTTCGTCATAAGGTTCCTCAGCTCCTCCTCGCTTTCAGCCATCAAAGTGGTATCATCTGCATATTGGAGATAGTTAATGTTTCTTCCAGCAATTTTAACTCCAGCCTTGGCTTCATCAAGCCCAGCACGTTGCATGATGTGTTCTGCATACAGGTTGAATAGGTAGGGTGAGAGTATACAACCCTGCCGTACTCCTTTCCCAATCTTAAACCAGTCTGTTGTTCCATGGTCTGTTCTTACTGTTGCTACTTGGTCGTTATACAGATTCCTCAGGAGGCAGACAAGATGACTTGGTATCCCCATACCACCAAGAACTTGCCACAATTTGTTATGATCCACACAGTCAAAGGCTTTAGAATAGTCAATAAAACAGAAATAGATGTTTTTCTGAAACTCCCTGGCTTTCTCCGTTATCCAGTGGATATTGGCAATTTGGTCTCTAGTTCCTCTGCCTTTTCTAAACCCAGCTTGTACATCTGGCAATTCTCGTTCCATGAATTGCTGGAGTCTACCTTGCAAGATCTTGAGCATTCCTTTACTGGCATGTGAAATAAGTGCCACTGTTCGATAGTTTGAACATTCTTTGGTGCTTCCCTTTTTTGGTATGGGGATATAAGTTGATTTTTTTCCAGTCTGTTGGCCATTCTTGTGTTTTCCAAATTTGCTGGCATATGGCATGCATCACCATGACAGCATCATCTTGCAAGATTTTAAACAGTTCAGCTGGGATACCGTCATCTCCTGCTGCCTTGTTATTAGCAATGCTTCTTAAGGTCCATTCAACCTCACTCTTCAGGATGTCTGGCTCTAGCTCACTGACCACACCGTCAAATCTATCCCCGATATTATTATCCTTCCTATACAGATCTTCCATATATTCTTGCCACCTTTTCTTGATCTCTTCTGCTTCTGTTAGGTCCTTGCCATCTTTGTTTTTGATCATACCCATTTTTGCCTGGAATTTACCTCCAATGTTTCTAATTTTCTGGAAGAGGTCTCTTGTCCTTCCTGTTCTATTATCTTCTTCCGCTTCCGCGCATTGCTTATTTAAAAATAATTCCTTATCTCTTCTGGCTAACCTCCGGAATTTTGCATTTAATTGGGCATATCTCCCCCTATCACTGTTGCCTTTTGCTTTCCTTCTTTCTTGGGCTGCTTCCAGTGTCTCAGCAGACAGCCATCTTGCCTTCTTGGTTTTCTTTGGGATGTTTTTTGTTGCCGCCTCCTGAACAATGTTGCGAACTTCTGTCCATAGTTCTTCCAGGACCCTATCTACTAAATCTAGTCCCTTATATCTATTCTTCACCTCTACTGCATATTCATTAGGAATATTAGTGAGCTCATATCTAACTGATCTGTGGGTCTTCCCTATTCTCTTTAGTCTGATTCTAAACTGTGCAATAAGAAGTTCATGATCTGAAATACAATCAGCTTCAGGTCTTGTTTTTACCAACTGCATAGATGTCCACCACCTTTGGCTACAAAGAATGTAGTCAATCTGATTTCGGTGTTGACCGTCTGGTGAAGTCCATGTATAAGGTCGTCTCTTGTTTATACACTTGTTTATAAAGTGTATAAACAAGACATACTTTTCTAAAAAGAAAAACGAATGAAAGAAAGAAAGAGAAGTAGTTATAAAAATAACAACCATTGTTGAATTAGTAAGTTAGAGAAACATTTGACAGTGCTCAGTGGAGCCACGGTTGGAGAAGACTCACCAGTGTGTTCTAAAAAAGGTACCAGGTTGCATAAAATATCTCTGGTTCTGCCACTCCTCTATATATGCTTAGCCAGTGCATTAGTTTATCAATAATTAAGTGGTCTTGTGCATGTTTAGACCAAATCTTCATGGTTGGCTACAAGAGTTCCCTCTTAACTTCTAATGCAAAGATTAGTACCCCACAAAACAGGTATCATCAGTCTTACCTTGGTGTCCATTAGCATTAGGATGCTTCAAAATTGCATCTCTTCCACCAACTGGAGTGCCAAATGCCAATACAGGAAGTGCAACAGGAAGTGGTAGTTCCCGATGTGATGATGACAACCAAACTAGACATGACATTAAATGCCTCACTGCATTTAATGTCCATGTTCTATAAAATGCAGATAGAAGCTATGGGGGGTGGAGGGAACGGACACTGATAACTACCAGGATCACAGCAAGTGCAGGACACGGAATAATGGGCTCAAGTTACAGGAAGCCAGATTCCGGCTGAGCATGAGGAAAAACTTCCTGACTGTTAGAGCAATATGACAATGGAACCAATTACCTAGGGAGGTGGTGGGCTCTCCCACACCAGAGGCATTCAAGATGAGGCTGGACAGCCATCTGTCGGGGATGGTCTGACTTGAATTCCTGCATTGAGCAGGGGGTTGGACTCAATGGCCTTGTAGGACCCTTCCAACCCTACTACTCTATGATTCTATGATTCTAAGTGGGGAGGGAAAATGTATCCCTTTCCTTCCTTGCTGTGGTTCTGCCACACTACTTGTGCTGATCTTGGGTGTGTCGAGATGAGGCTCTTATTGCACCATCACTCTGCGTGATTCACAGAATTTTACTGGAGGTCCAGACATATCTTCCACTTGTAACCCTCCTGTATTTTCCCACAGCTTCTTCAGTCTTTATCATGGAAAATCCATTAAGGAGAAAAAGATGGAATAGCTTCACAATGTCTTTTAACTGTTAGTGTGTCAAGGTTCCCCTTATGACCTGGACCCACTGAGTGTCAGGAGCGCCCTGGTGGCCTCTTTCAGTCTACTCCAATAGCTAATTCAAGACACAGACAAAAGGATTCTTTTCAAGGCTTTAATCCTTTTATAACTTAATGACTCTTTCAGATGCTAATCACCAGCGACTAAGCAAGGAACAGCAGAGTAGCCTATGCTCTGGGTTAGGCAGTTGGTCCCCGTTTGAAGGAGAATCACGGGAAGACCCTGAACTTATGGGCTAGGGAGAGTTCCTCCCTCTTTCCCTTGGGTCCTCGGGATGCGACCGTTACTTGCACGCCAAATGAGCGCTATCCCTCCTTTCTGCGCCCTCCAGCTGTCATCGCTTCCGGCATCAGCGTCAAGCGTCCAGCAAGCCCCCCTCCCACATTCTTTTGCTGCCAGGGTCACTATCTATCTCAGGAATGCTGGCAGGAGGAATCTCTGCCAGCTGCTGTGCCTGTGAGAGATGAGTGCGCTCCTCTCCCACGGATTGCTGTTCCTCCTCAGAATCAGAACTGCTCTGGCGTTCTATCAGCTCAGTTTCCACCCTGACATCGATTAACTCCTTAAGGATCTCTTGCCTCTTTAAGAGTCCCACCTTCCTTCTTTTAAACGTCCCCTTCCCAGTAACGTGGGCTTTAGGCTGTAGATGTGGCGTGACTGACACTCTAGACACAGGGTTTTACCACAACAGTTTACTAGTAGATTTAAAGCAAACAAATTACAACTAAAGGTATTTACACAATAGAGCTGAATGATCCAAAAGGCATTAAAAGAAAATAAAAGTTGCAAAACGCAAGTTCCTTTACCCTAGCTATCCTTATACTTTTTCTAGGCTGCTTCTTCCTGCTCACTCTTCAGACTCTGCTCTCACTTCAGGCTCTGGCTGTCTTTCTGCTCTTATTGGATTTCTCACTCTCTTTATATACGCTTCTCCCTCAAAACTGAAAGTACTGCTTCAGATCTGAAGAAATGAAACTTAAGTGGAGAATTGAAACAGAAACTTCACCAGAGAAATGAAACTCCTCCTCCCAGGGTTACCCCCTCCCAACAGAAATCTCCAGGCCTCTAAGCCCCACAATACAGTTGTTCAACCCAATTACAATACTTCAACTTAACACACATATGGGAGCAGTTAGGACATAATGACAGCCCATGGGTTAAAACAAACCATGGGCTGTCAGGGACAAGTGGGAGAGAGCAGGTTTACTATCTGCAGCGAGCCAGCCACATCCGCTTTTAATCAACAGCCTATGATTGGCTCATTTGTAAGTTGTTGAGTGTGATGCACAACCCAAACTGATGGGTTGTTTAGGGGCTAAACAACCCAGTGGTTAATCCAGCAACAAACCATGGGTTAACCCCTGGGTTGTTTATTCCCTAAACAATCCATCAGTGTGGGTTTGCACAACACACTCAACAGTCTACAAATGAGCTGAGTAAGAGCAGAAGTGGTGGGTGAGAGGAAGGCAGCTCTCTCTTTCTCCTGGTTGTTTAAACCATGGGCTGCTGTTACATGTGAAACAGGTCATAGTGCATCGAAGATTGCTAAATCACTTACCATATGTTTTGAAGCTTGTAGAAATGTGAAATATTATATTAAATATTCTTTGGACTGTGAAGTTTAATTATTTAAAAAGTTTAATTATTCCTTCTATGTTGGCACATTCCAGAAGTACAAACCTGGTGAGGAAGTTGGAAGTCCAACACATCATCAGAGGGGGAGAATGGCCAGATGAAACTTTCAAATTACACCAGCTTTTGAACTGATTATGAAATACACCATAAACCTCAGAAGGGGAATTCTCTCTTCCACAGTGAAGTAGATAGCAACCCTAGACCAGTGCTGCCACCATTAACAGAATTTACTAAAGCCAGTAAAAGGTTGCAATGTAACAAATCATGTTTGTGCCATCTTAGCCTTCACTGGCTTTACAGACACTCAGGTGACTGAGATGTCACTAACCACTGTTGAGATCAATGCCATTTTTATCCTTAGCTGTCAAATCCCTTTCCCCCTTTTAATCCCAGAAGACCATATCAATAGTCACATCAATAGTATTTCACATCAGTAGCTTTAGGAGAGTGAGAGGCTTGGAGTTAGCAAGAATATTTGATTTAATTTAATTAATTTAAGACTTTTTTTAAATCCCACCTTTCCACCATAAGGTCCCTAGGGTGGCTTGCAAATCAAAACAACAATTTAATAAAAATTATCACACTAACCCATAATCAACATAAGCTTCCAAATAAGAATTGGCATAGATCACAGTAAAAAAATAATCAATTGGATGCAGCTAAATGCCTAGGAAAAGCACAGTTTTTACTTGGTCCCTAAGCAACTAAAGCCCAGTACAACTTAGGTAAGGGGAAAGCAACCTCACCCCCCAGTAATGCAAATATCACCCTTGCCTTTGCTGCAATGTGAAGTGGCAGCTGAAAGAAATGATTCCTTTTAGTGTCATCCCTTCAGTGGCAACCCACCCATGCTGGTGAGCCAAGTGAAAACCAGTGTTTCCTGGAAGCCAGTTCTTACAGTTCCCTGAATTGCTTGGTCCCTAAGCAACTAAAGCCCAGTTCTTACATGGCCCCAGATGCAGACTTTCTCACACAAAATGGCGGCTAGCTAAGGGGACAGGTGGCTGCCAGGTGCTCATTGGACCGCTCAGCAGCTCACGCGGTGCAGTGAGTGGGGCCAGGGGGTGGTGGCAGTTTGGTGAGTGCCAAAGGACAGATGGAGGTGAGTCCGTCTATCCCTATTTCTCAGCAGCAAAGGGCTACAGGTTTGAAGCTCTCAACTAGGGATGGGCAAATCTTTCAATTTTGCTTTCTCCTGCATTCACATTTTTTAAAATCTCATGTCCTGTCTCTCCCAAATGTATGAAGGCCGTTGTGAATTTTGGTAATTAAAAAAAACTGAAATGGAATTCTCACCCATTTGCACCCGCCAAATTCAATCGCTATAGCTATTCTCAGCACAGAGATACACCTGCCTTCCATATAGATGTTAAAGATGAGGAACCTGTTGGAAAAAAGAGGTGGCAACCCTAATTCAGCACTAATATGGTTGAATATCCAGGTACTCAAACCTAGATGTTTGAGAGCAAAGCTTCCAAAGTGCTGGGCCTGGATGGACAAATTTGCCAGTTTTGATTTCTCCCACATTCAATTTTTTTTTAAAAAAATAAAAATCTCAAGTTCTTTCCCCCCGTATATAGAGAATTTTGTGAAGTCTGGTAGATTCTTATGAAAACTGAACTGAAAGGAAGTTCTTACCCATCCCTACTCTCAACCGGAGCTCAACCCACCCCTCATGTTCCACCTATGCTGCTGCAGATCTCAGTCTAGGGCTAAATATTATGCTCCCAACATTCTTATGTTTAAGCAAGTATTTATTACAAGATGGAAGCTGAATATAATCACTATACACGTAAGATAAGAGGAGTGCAGCAGGGAATACGATCTCCAGCCACACAAAGTCCTGGGTAATAAATATTGAATCTGAATGTGATAAATGATGAGGAATATGGCAACTCAACTCAAATGTTCTGAGGGGAGGTTAACAAAAGCAAACCTTCAGCCCACAATACCACTCACAAAGGGATCATTTTTAGAAATTAACTTTGCAAGCAAATGAAGTTTCAAAATGCAACATGCAAATAAGTAAATAAGTAATACCTTCCGCCAAAGGCCATAAAGGTTGCAGCCATCGATTTTTTCCTCTCTGTGGGACGGCGTCTTCCAGGAATACAAGCTGGCATGTCCCAAGCCACATTCAAGATGAAGGAGCTTGGAAATGCATTTAATCAATCTGAAGATATTGACTGTGTTTCACAGGGACAAATAAAGAAAGGCCAGTGATGTAGTGGGGCTGTATGTACTTTCTCTGCTCCCCAAAGGGTGTGTGCGTGGGGGTGGGGGGGGGAGAGTTTCTAACACCTCACATACCTGGACAGCGTGTGTTCCAGGTAGGATTCCTGAGTGATGGGTTCATTTCTCTCTTCTCTGTGCATTAGAATTAAGGATAATCTTGCTTCCTCGGTTTGAACCATCAGTGCAAGCGCCCTAGGGAGAAAGGATTTGTTCAGTGTGGCAGCTGACAGCTATCCAAAATGGCATAAATCCTAGGGTCCCCCAAATGCTGGCTTTGTGTGGAAACAGCAAATTCACAACACTCAAGGGGTGGGGGGTGGGGAAGAGGGATTGTGGAACTTTGAATATAACTTAAGTAGGAAAGTACGGATAAAATCCATTCTGTCTGCATTTCGCAGATTGCCGGATGACTTTCATTCCATCGTCCGCTCAATGGCAGAATCAGATTTTTTCCAGTGTCTCAAATTTGCTCAAATTTGCATTTGTGCATATTTGCACTTCTGAAAATGCGCAACCCCGCTGCGCAAATCCCCCCCAAATGTGCATTTTCATGCTTTAGCTTATGGGTGAAATGCACATTTTCTGCCAGTTTTTTTTTTATTTTGCATATTGTTCTATAACTATGTTTGGGTAAAATTTCGGAAAGTAAATAAAACTGGTCCACAAGTCTGCAGAATCTGTGCAACTTTGGAAATGCCAGACTGATGTAGAATCCACAGGTTGGATTCAAGAAATCCAAACTCATTTGATTCTGTTGCAGATTTGTCTGATACCCTTAATCTTAACGGGACTGTAACAGAACAGTCCGATTTCCCCTTTGATGCTTGCTTGGTATGGTTTAATCCCTCTGGGTGTGGCTCTTGCTTGTTCCATCTCTGTGAGTATTTTGGAGCATGTGGAAGTCCACATAAGCTGCTTTGTGTTGATCTTAATACAAAGAAAGCTGTTGAACATCCTACCTGTCTCTACTGAGTGCTGTCCTAAAAGCAGAATCAATAGGGCAGGGGGTGCAGAACCTCAGGCACGGGGGCCAAATCTGTCCTCTGGGGTTCTCCAGATGCCCATCCCCTTTCCCCCAACCACCAATCATTTGGTGGCTTCCCAGCTTTTGTGCCCATTCCCCCCATCCTAAAAGGTTGAAATACCTCTCCTGAGGCTTAGGTACTGGCAGTCAGAGCTTAAGCTAAAATACGCTGGTATTTTGGGCCCCACATCTTTTGCCTTTTGCTCCACCCACCATGAGAATGTGGCCCCCAAAAGCTTCTCCAAAATGGAATTTGGCCCTTGGGCTGAAAGAGGTTCTGCACCCCTGTGATAGGGGCACAGAAGGCTGAGTAGGTATTCCACGCCAGGACCCACCAGTAGAGAGGAAATACTATACCTCTGGGTGGCTGCTATTAACATAAAACTGCAATTTTATTAATTAATTAATTAATTAAATTTATTAATCGCCCATCTGACTGGTCACCCAGCCACTCTGGGCGATGTACAACCCACCATAAACAATTTAAAACAATAAAATTTTACCATAAATTTTTTTTTAAAAAAATTCCCTAACCCACCCCAAATGCCTGCCTGAACAACCACGTTTTTAATGCACGACGGAAGCTCATTAAAGAGGGGGCATGACGGAGTTCCCTAGGGAGGGAGTTCCACAGAGTGGGGGCCACCACAGAGAAGGCCCTCTCCCTCGTCCCCACCAGTCTAGCTGTCCTGGCTGATGGGACAGAGAGAAGGCCATCCGAGGCTGATCTTGTTAAGCGGCCTGTCTGGTGTTGCTGGAGGCGCTCCTTAAGATAGGCTGGGCCGGAACCATATAGGGTTTTAAATGTCAAAACCAACACCTTGAATTTGGCCCAGAAAACAACTGGTAACCAGTGCAACTCCTTCAGCACTGGAGTGATGTGATCTCGCCGGTGGCTGCCTTTAATCAGGCGAGCCGCCGCGTTCTGTACCAGCTGCAGTTTCCGAACCGTCTTCAAGGGTAACCCCACGTAGAGCGCATTACAGTAGTCTAAACGAGAGGAGACCAGGGCATGTACTACCGATGGGAGCAGATGGTCGGGAAGGTAGGGGCGCAGCCGCCATATCAGATGGAGTTGATACAGCGCTGTCCGGCTCACAGCTGACACCTGAGCCTCCATGGACAGCTGGGAGTCCAAAATGACCCCCAGGCTGTGGACCTGGTCTTTCAAGGGTAGCTGTACCCCATTCAACACCAGGTCAACATCCCCCAGCCTCCTCTTGTCTCAATCCTATGCACATGTACCTATACGTACTTACATTCAACTCAATGGGGCTTACTTCAGAGTAGACATGTATAGGGTTGCACTGTCACCGTCAGTCAATCTGATGGCAGAAGGAAGGCTGCATATTGCAAGTACACCAGAGGCCTGCACTTCCTGTACAGTAATCCCTCTCAGTGGGGGCCTGGGGAGAACAGGGGCTTGAGGCGGGCTTTGCCCATGTTGTATGGGGTCTTCCAAGAGCAGTCCTCTCTCTTTTGGTCTCACATTTATTTTGATCGAAGACATTTTCATACCCCACCTTGCAATGCCATTCCTAAGGTGGCTATGGCATGAACAACACAGTTGGAGTGAAAGGTTAAACGTGTCCTTCTGCCTGTGATGACCCCAGTGCCTTTTTGTCCCACCACCCAGTCTTTGGAGCATATCTACTACATTGGCCTGTATTAATCATTGATAGCAATTGCCTTAATTAACGGTAAATAAGCAGGCTATAATCTAGGGATGGCGAAGAAATCTAAAGAATCCTGCCCCCTGGAGTCCGTGGCAGAACGGACTACCCCCCCCACTCCCCGAAATCCCCCCCAGACTACCTGCCGCGGGCCGGGCCGGTACATCCGCTCCCATCCACTGCTCTGCTCTGCGGACGCAAATGGCATCCAGCATAGCGGACGCCATTTGCGTCCCTGCTTTAGCCGTGATAGGTTATGTAAATATTTACGTAGCCTATCATGGCAAACAGCAGGGACACAAATGGCGTCCGCTACGCCATTTGTGTCGCTACTCTTTTTGTGATAGGCTACGTAAATGTTTATGTAGCCTGTCATGGCTAAAGCAGGGACGCAAATGGCGTCCCCTATGCCGGACGCCATTTACAGCCACAGCCTGGCAGCGGACGGAAATCTGGATTCCAGGGGGAGGGATGGATCGCCTCCCTCCCACCGCAGATGCCCCCCGGAACCTGGAGGTAAGTATTTCATACATCCCTACTATAATCAGGTAATTAGGTGATACCTCTAGGGGGAAGGGACAACCTCCAACCCCCACCACGTTCCACGCAAGCTATGTCCCAGCTTGCAACCTGCTTATCTATCCCAGTGGGGGACATTGAGAGCTGAGCCTGCAGTGGCACTAGGCGAGAGGGTGCAGAACCCAGTCGTCATCTATCTATCTATCTATCTATCTATCTATCTATCTATCTATCTACCTACCTATCTACCTCCTGTGCTTTGGGATAACTCCTCCTTATAAGGTGGGTTACAAAAGTTTAAAACAAGGAATGATAGTCACATATTCCATAGAAGTCAGTAAACAAAACATGATGCATCAGCACAGCTGAAAATTCTTATGAAAAATCATGCCAGCACATCCTGATGAACACTAAACTCAAGGTGGCTTTTCATCTAGAAAGGCAAGGTATTCTAAACTGAAACATACATATATATATATATTTTAAATGAAAAATGGGGGCTTATTTTAACATGGATCGGGGAAACATAGGAAGCTTCATTATGGTGAGTTAGAACCTTGGCCCATCTAGCCCAGGATTGTTGACACTGATTGGCAGCAGCAGCTCTCCAAAGTTTCAGGCAGGATTTTTTCCAGCCCTACATGGAGATGCCCAGGATTGAACCTGGGACCTTCTGCATGCCAAGCAGGTGCTCTGCCACTGAGCCACAGCCCTTGAACCAAGGTAACCAGGGGAACTGGCAGTAAAACCAGAGGAACTGGTTCTACCACCAAGGTAGACTGTGGACCCTTGCTGAACCCTGCCAGCTGGTATGTATCCCTTATAGGTCAGCAGCTGTCTCTCTAAATGTGTTGGATGATCCAGGTGCACATGTACAGGCTGCAGGGAAAACCCTGAAGATCCGTCTTAATGGGCTGTCCCAACTCCCCTAAAATATGTATTCCCCAAAAGAGGCTCTGCTAAAATCGACTTGAAACTCTCTTAAGGGAGCAATTCTGTGTCCTCCGGACAGCAACTGGGGGATATCGGACATTTCAGTTTCTGGCCTCCGAGGTCAGAACCAGGGTTCTGACCATGGTTCCCAGAAACCGTGCTCCCCACCCCCTTCCCTGCCCCTCGTAGCCAGCGTGGTTCTCTCCGCACCAGCTACATCTCCGCACATGGAGACGGGGAAAAGGGGGTGGTCCCGGGGAGGAGGCCTTCAGAAGCTGTGTTACACAACTTCCTGTGCACCATGTGGCCTCCCCGCTCCCCCCCCCAAAGCACTCTGGCTAGACAGGTGAAATCGCCCATCTAGCCAAAACTGCAGGGTGGCTGGAGCACGGAGGCAAGGATCGGCTCTGTACTCCGGCAGCCCTGCATTGGATAGTCCTCAGCCTCCGAGTTCAAGGGCTGACCACCATCTCCATAGGATTGCCCCCTAAGAATCCCTGCTGTGAATGATGTACATTTATCACCTGACACTTTGTCTTGGTGAGATGGTTTGCAAAATAGCGTACCTTATCCAGAAGAAGAGAAAGAAATTAGAATGCATTCTGACTGCTGTCGTCTTTTTCCTGTGTGATTTATGACCTGATGCCAAGTGATCAGTAATCAAAGTGAGAGAAATAATTTTTATACCACCTGAAAGGCTGGGATCCCAGCTTTTGAAATGGCATAAAGGATTAATCTAGCTGCTGGAGAGATCAGAGGCTAGAACCCAGTGGCAAATACATCATTTTAAATGGATTTGTAATGTAGTCCATGCAGGCAGTTAAGTGCTCAGATGCTCGGGGCCTCGAGCTACAATCACAAGGGAAGCTGATCCTTGCTCATAGTTTTGGGATGACATAGGAGAAGAAAGATGTCCTGAGCAGAATGCTGAAACTCCTTCGAAATCACTCCTTGGCCTTGTTCAGCTCATTTGTCAAAGGACTTGCATCATGCTCTATGGAAGGCCGTGCGTTGCTTCATGGCCGAGCCCAGATTTCTGCCACTCAAACACAAGAGTGCCACTCGTGCTTTCTTGCGCACAGGGTACCGCAGATGGGGCTCAAGGCAGGGCTTCATCTGGTTCTCCATAATGAAGGGGAAAAAAATGATTACCTGTGCTTGGATCCAGATTTCATCATACCTACAGGAGAACCACTGAAATCAAGGGGACTTGAGTTGGTTATGATTACCTTCAGTCCCAATGATTTCAGTGGGTCTACTCTAAGTATGACTAAATCTGGATCCAAGTCCATATCTGATTCTGCAGGGGAGGGTGCTTCTGTGAGCGTGAACACATCCAGGAACATCTTCATGTGACTCGGAGGATCCACATGGCAAGCCGGAGTTGATGCTACAGCAAGGGTGTGGAGGGGGCGCTACCATGTGGAAGCAGCCTCCCATGTGGATAAGGTAAGTTGGTTACAGCAGCCCTATGCAGCAGCCCATATGCAGGCATTTAGCCTGCACGTATGGGGGCTAAAAAGGGTAGTGGGGCTCAGGGTGCACATGCAAGCCCCACCTCCAATGTCTCCATCCCTGTTCCAATGCAGCGAGGTCTAAAGGAGGCTTCTACTTGAACATGGGTAGAAGCCCCTGTCACACCTTGGTGCTCAACATGGCATGGCTAGGAACAGGGGAGATAACCCAAATTGGAAATAACTGTGTGGATTGCCCGGTGCTACTTTGCTGTGCCTAGAGATACGGATTTTGCTGTGCCTAGGGATGTATGGATTTTGTTAAATCTGTGTTTTGCAATCTGGTCATTGACTTTTCTTTTTTAGTAATGTACAAGAATTCTGTTCCTGTTTGCAAATGCACATCTGCACTAATGTGCACTTACACAAGTGTGCATTAATGCAAATCCCTCCCCAAAATTAAAAAAAACCTTGTCTGCAAGCCAATAGAATCCATGCAACTCGGAAAAAGCCAGTCCTCTATGGAATTCACAGGCCAGATCATAGAAATCTGAACTCATTTGAATCCTTTGCAGATTTCTCCTAGCTGTGCACAGGCTTTCCTAGTCTAGGAAAGTCAAGCTGGCCAAGTTCCTTTCACTCCTGGGTGCATGGATGCAGAGGGTCAGGATTCAAGATCAGACTAAAACTCTCCAATCCATCCCTCTTTTCTTCACTCCATACATATGCCCCCCCCCCATTATGATTCTGCACCACTTCTGTAAAGCTAAGGATGGAAATTTCATTTGGTTTGTTTTTTGGTTCATTACAAAAATTTGCACATTTCTTCATAGACAAGATGGAAAGAACTTAAGAGTTTAAGAATCTGAATGTGGAAGGCAGTGATCCTGACAGATTCATCCATCCGTGTTGAGGCTTTGTATGCTTAGTTCTGAACAGTATGGCTTGGAATCTCTGGGTATTCAACCATCTTCATGGTACTCAAGTAGGGTTGCCATCTTCTCTCCCCTCCCCCCAATCTTTAACAGCTACAGCCTGGTCCTCTCCATGCTCGGAATAGTTGTACTTATTAAATTTGGCCAGTCCAGATGGATGAGAATTTCAGTCAGTTCATTTTTAAAATGAATTTGCCAAAATTTGCAAACTTCTTCATAACTGGGATGGAAAGAAAGATTTTTAAAATTCAAATGTGGGAGAAAGAGAAACTGATGGACAAATCTACCCAGCCTTCCCCGCACGTTACCCTCCAGATGTTTTGGACTTCAACTCCCATCAGCCCCAGCTGGCATGGCCAATGGTCATGAATGCTTGGTTGCATCATTCAAAATATCTGGAGGGCACCAGGGTGGGAAATGCTGCTGTAAGCATTCTTGGAATGTTCCCATTCTGTGTATCTTATCAGCCGTGTTACTAAATCCATGTTCTAATGCTGTAGGTACCTATTATGAGTCCTAAGCCTAAATCCATAGTCTCTCTCAGCCTGATTCTGCATGGAGGTCTCCGTCGTAAAATGGCTTAGAACTGAATCTTCTAATTCTTTTTCCCTGAGTGCTTTGCAGTCTGACTCCTGACCTACAGTTTGGACTATGGCCTCGAGGCTAAAGTGGAACCCATGTTGACTGTCTTGTATGACTGCTTAAGTCAAAAACCTACAGCTTTCTGACCCAATTCAAGATAACAAAATGTACTACTCTATAACCCATTGGCCACTTGGGGGCACCAAATACTTACTTTTTCAGCCTGATCAGGTTTTATCAATCTTCACTGTACTTAGTCAACAGTTCTTAATCCTGAATTACTGCCATTCCTTTGTTCCATACTCACACTCATTATTAACTCAGGTTGGTCTCCCCACTTCACCTGTAAGGCATGCTATAAAAGGGTGGAAGCATCTGTCCTTCACCCACCCTGATTGTGTGTCTAAGTGGATGGTTAATGGCTGTCAGAAGATTTTTTTAAAAAAATTGGCAGGTGATCCTGAATATCCACCCTAAGAGTGAGTGATGGGCAAAATAGTGCATCCTAGGGATACACAACCATCATACGCAGGAATCATTAGGTTACTTATTCTACATGAAATACAGCTCCTTAAGAAGAATGGAGCTATGTTCCTCTTTCCTGTGATATCTATTTGAGAAGATACTGATCCTACATGTCTACATTAATGGGCACACTAGATTATGGAAACCAGACAATAATGGACGTAGCTTCTGCACAGAAACTCTTTTGATACTCATTCCCCTCTATTTTAAATAATTGTCATTTAGCAGGTCCAGCTTTGCAGCCATTTTCTTGGAACAGACTGCACAAAACCCTCTATAACATAAGAATTGGCTTGCTGGATGAAGCAATGGGTCCATCTACTCCAGCATGCTGTTTCCATCAGTGGGTAGCCTCTGAAATGCTTCTAAGGATGGTTTGACAGTGATGGCCATCCCAGGACAACAGTGTAGTAAAGGAACATCCCTCGTTTTGTTCCTATAAGCAGCTTTGGAAATGTAGTCTAGTTGCATGGTCATGTTTTGCTCCTACAACACAAAGCCAGTGCTTGCTTGTTCAACAGTTCCTTCTTTTGTCTCTGATAATGGTACAGAAGCCATCAGATAGTTCTGAGTTGTATCTAGTAGGGCTGTGCACCGCTTTGGCCCCAAGCCCAAACTCCGAGTCAAAGCGGGGAGCTTTGGGCCACCTCCAAGTTGAGGTGGAGAGGGCACAAAGCATCCTGAAGTGGATTGGGTTGCTCTGAAGCGCTTCGGCATGATCTGGAAGCCCAGCCGCCACTGCCACCACCCAGCCCCCAGCTCCTTACCTGGGCCCTAAGGATGCACACCAGCAGCCGTCTTGTTGTTCCGGGGGGCGGGAGCCATTTTTAAAATGGTAACTCCCTGTATTTCTGGAATTTTAAAAATGGCTCCTGCCCCCCATTCCACAGAACAACAAGACAGCTGCTGGCATGTGTGCATACAGCCTAGGAGCTGGCAGCAGCAGCAGCTCCCCTGGGGGCACTGGCGGCAGCAGTGGATCCCCCAGCAGTGCCCCCCATTGAACAAGGGCCCAGGTAAGGAGCTGGGGGCTGGGCAGCATGCGGGGGGGGGGCGAAGCGGGGATTCAGATGTCCGAATCCCACTTCGGCTTCATAGGCTGAAGCAAATCGGCCCCTCCACCCCCAAATCAGCTCAAGCTGAACTGGGCCTGCCTCAGAAGCCCTGAAGTGGCCGCCGAGTCAGATCGGGGGGTCCATGCACAGCCCTAGTAGCAAGCCAATCATGCTGGGAAGATATACTGCTACACAGCTTAGTAAGGTCTTTGTAAAAGCCACTAATGGGTTAGAGTTTGATTAACACTAATGGGTTAGAGTTAGTGAAACCAGGGCTTGTGCGGATGCAGCACCGACACTTTTCAATTAGCAGGGATGCTGATGTCATCTGCCACCCCACCCTGAATTCCCTGTTCCCTCTGAGCTTAGCTGCAATCCTCACACTGGCTGCAGTCCTCACAGGGGATGAATTTCCCCAGCAACAATATATTGGGTAGTATCCAATGTTAGTCTGATGTTGAGTAAATCCATTGAAATGACTGAGACTTAAGTTAGTCATAACTAACTTAAGTCCCATTCATTTCAATGAGTCTGCTTGATGTAGGACTAATACTGGATATTACCCATTGTTTCCTGTTGTAATGCAAAGTATTTTCAGGTGCCTTTGTCTTGAATCAGCAATTAAGGCCCATTAGTTTTACAAAAGACCTGCTCCTGGCAGAGATGAAAACTTTCAGAACTGATTTGTTGATTTTTAGAAAGATCAACACAGGAACCTGAATTTTTGGACTCTCCTTGAGGTTTGGTTATCGGGGCTGTCATAATGAGTAACCGGTCTTCAAAATTTACCACTATACCACTGACAATTGCCCCAGTCCAACAAAAGATCAGCAGAGCAGCTGGATTTGCACAGGGGTAGCCATTTTTAAAAAGCTGAAATCCTACCAATCATAGAACCATAGAATAGTAGGGTTGGAAGGGGCCTACAAGAACATCGAGTCCAACCCCCTGCTCAATGCAGGAATCCAAGTCAGAGCATCCCCGACAGATGGCTGTCCAGCCTCATCTTTGTGAACCGCCCAGAGAGCTTCGGCTATTGGGTGGTATAGAAATGAAATAAATAAAAATAAATAAGTAATAAATCTTGAATGCCTCCAGTGGGGGAGAGCCCACCGCCCCACTAGGTAATTGGTTCCACTGTCATATTGCTCTAACAGTCAGGACGTTTTTCCTGATGTTCAGCCGGAATCTGGCTTCCTGGAACTTGAACCCATTACTCTGTGTCCTGCACTCTGGGATGATAAAAAAGAGATCCTGGCCTTCCTCTCTGTGACAGCCTTTCAAGTACTTGAAGAGCACTATCATATCTCCTCTCAGTCTTCTCTTCTCAAGGCTAAACATGCCCAGTTCTTTCAGTCTCTCTTCATAGGGCTTTGTTTCCAGTCCCCTGATCATCTTTGTTGCCCTCCTCTGAACCCTCTGCAGTTTGTCTGCATCCTTCTTAAAATGTGGTGCTCAGAACTGGACACAATACTCCAGATGAGGCCTAACCAGTGCTGAGTAGAGGGGAACTAGTACTTCCGGGGTTTTCAAAGCTATGCTTCTATTAATGCAGCCCAAAATAGCATCTGCTGTTTTTGCAGCCACATCACATTGTTGGCTCATATTCAGCTTGTGATCGACAACAATTCCAAGATCCTTCTCGCTTGTAGTGTTGTTGAGCCACGTTTCCCCATCTTGTAACTGCCTTTGGTTTCTTTTTCCTAGGTGCAGAACTTGGCATTTATCCCTATTCAATGTCATTCTGTTGTTTTCTGCCCAGCGCTCCAGTCTATCAAGATCACTTTGAATTTTGTTTCTGTCTTCCAAGGTATTAGCTATCCCGCCCAATTTTGTGTTATCTGCAAATTTGATCAGCATTTCCTGCACCTCCTCATCCAAGTCATTAAAGTCATTTAACCAGTGCTGAGTAAAGGGGAACTAGTACTTCCCAGGATCAGCTGTTTGGAAGGAAAAATGTGGGGGGAGAATCCAGTCTCCCCCTCCAAAACAGCTGATAGCGAGGATTAAAAGGGGGCTACCTGCATAGCCCTGATTGCAGGACCGATCTGGGGAATTGTGCATGAAGCACGATTTAACAGGCACTTCTCCATCCAGCTACAGATAGGCGCGCAGAAGCTTCCTTCCTTGAGTGCACAGCTCCTTAACTGGATTGGGGTGAATACCTTTGTGTGTGTGTGCAATCAAGATGTCATCGTTACTAATCCACTGTGGGAGATCCAGACACGGTTCATCAAATTATACCACCTTGAGCTAGGGATGGCGCAGGATCCCGATTCTGTCTGGGAATCCAGTGTGCGCCCCCGAGCCTCTGAGCTGCGTTTGCCGAGCCCCTGCCCCCGCTCACTCACCTGGGCGGCAGCATCGAGCTCTGTGATCACCATGTGGGGGGGGGGAACGGCGATCACAAAAAAGCGCATATTTGCATATACGCAAAATGGGGCTGTGAATTGCCCAGATAGGCAAGATTACAGGTGTTCGTTTGCCTGTACTCTGGCGTATATGGGCCACTCATGGCCCTATAAATGCAAAAATGCGCATTTGCAAAATGAACACATTTACATATATGCAAAATGGGGCCATGAATGGCCCATATATGCAAGATTACAGGCAAGCAAACACCTATAGTCTTGTGTATATGGGCGATTCATGGCCCCATTTTGCATATATGCAAACATGTGCATTTTTGCAATCACCATTTTATTTTTCAAACAATGGAGACTGCAGACCTCAATGAGGCCACCTGAGTGAGTGAGGGCGGCTCGGCGAACAGCAGGGAGCTCGAGCACTGGTCCAGGTGCACGTCAGTGGGGGCAGGGGCTGGGCGGGCGCCTGGAGAACCCGGACAGGGGGGCACTCACCCATCCTTACCTTGAGCTCCTTGGAGTAATAACAGAATAAAAATGTTGAGAAAACATTTTAAAAAAATGTTTTTACAGTATCCTGATGCAGGGATATCGCGTCTCCCCAGTGCTTAAATCATGAGCACTTAAATCACAATTAGTCAATAGGAAAATGCCATTAGTTTTGTCAGAGTTTTGTCCCTATATTCTGTATTGGTTATTTGTCTTAATTTAATAGTTTGAGCATTAAAAAGGAAATGTTATTTAATTTTCTGACTGGTAGTGATGTGAAAACACACACACAAATCTGGACTTGTTTGGTATGGAGAAGGTAATAAAACAAAATAGCCAGGGATACAGCAACTTCTGCTGATTTATTTGTTGATTTTAAATACAGTTCCCATTAACAGAATGTTTAAATGCTCAGAATCTTTGCATAAAGTGTCACCAGAGATACAGTGTCATTTATACGTGTGGATTATAGCAACTTTAACACACTAGCCAAACTTTCGTTTGTCATTATAATGTGTTGGTAGTTAGTTATATATGTGTTTGACTGTTTCTTGTATAAATATTAAAACAGATCTTGAATGAATGAATGAATAAAGGAAAACATGGCACAGACATACCACCCATCCCATTATGTGAATTGATGCCATGTATAATTAATACCTGACATTAACTTATTTAAAGGGTGAGGGTTCCTCCGTTTGACCACTCATAAGCAGCTTAGTAGAAAGGGTTAACTTTCTGTCTCTTCCTCTCTCTCTTTTTTCCCACAGAAATTTCCTTTTTAAAAATTTCTTTTATATTTACAATAACAAGAAACACATCAAATTTAAACCTTGTTGTTGACAGAGGGTAGTATATTGAGGGTGCAATCCTATGTATGTTTAGACAGAAAAATATCCTCCAACTCCCACCATGCTGGCTGGAGCATGGCAGGAGTTGTAGGACTTTTTTCTGTCTAAACATACACAGGATTGCACCCTTAAATTTTCCCCCTTTACTTTACAGGCAAAAATATAGGTGTAATCCATTTGCTACTTGGATGTTTTCTTTATAGTTCTTCATAGTAACAAAGTATGTTTAGTCTCTTCTCCATAATCTGAGGAAAGACTTTGACAAATATTGCTGTGTATGACCCTGTTTTGTTTATGAAATAAAATCATGCCATATTGGATAAAAATCAGATATTTTAACTTTGCTGTTATTTAATTTCAGTTGGCACATCAATGTTTCTGCCATTGTGATTTTCCATAGCTCTGTGTACCAAGACTTCTGCAAGTTCTGCAATTTTCCAACTTTAAGTTATTTAATATTTGTGAACTGCCCAGAGAGCTTCGGCTGTTGGGCGGTATAGAAATAAAATGAATGAATAAATAAATAATTTCCCTGCAAGCTGCCATCAGCATGACCATGATTAATTCCTTAGATGTCACCTTCGCATTTTGTTTTACCCATATTGTTAATAGAGCCAATGCAGGATGCCATTTCTGAGAATATCGTGTTCCAAAACTGTGTCCCTTTCTGATGGCATCATCTAACTGGGCAGAAGATTACCCCTTTCTTCTACAAGCAGGGCCTCTGAACTCTTAGAAAACCACAAGAATCAACAAGGCTACCTCTATTTTATTTTATTTATTTTATTTTATTTTATTTATTTCATTTCTATACTGCCCAATAGCCGAAGCTCTCTGGGCAGTTCACAAAAATTAAAACCAAAAAGCATACAGTAAAACAATATAAAATATACAAACATTGAAACCACAATATAACAAAGAACCAGAATAAAACCAGAGTAAAAACTAGCATCAATGCAGAGATTTAAAATACAGATTTAAAACAGCAAAGCTAAACGTCTAGAAAGCTAAAAATGCTAAAATGTCTGGTAAAATAAAAAGGTCTTCACCTGGCGCCATACAATGTAGGTGCCAGGCAAACCTCACTAGGAAGGTCATTCCACAGCCGGGGTGCCACAACAGAAAAGGCCCTCCTCCTAGTAGCCACCTGCTTCACTTCCTTTGGCAGGGGCTCACAGAGGAGAGCCACTGAGGATGATCTTAAGGTCCAGGCAGGCACATATGGGAGGAGGCAATCCTTCAGAGAACCTTTCCCCTTGAATCCATGTGGTACCTATGCATGGAGCTGGTTTTTTAAAGGATCTCTGGGGAATTTGCACACTCCTCTTTTGCAGATCTGAAATACATATATTCCCCTGTTTCTTCCCTCCATGAATCCCTTTTTCAAAAGGTAGCAAACCAAATATTGCAGTACTGCTGCTGAACTGTGTTGGTGTGAGTATAGCGCTAAGAGAAAAAGGTGCGCTGTCGTCTTTAATAATATGGAAAGACTCGAAAAGTGCCATTGGAATCTCTCTTAATACAGGCCTGTATGAGGATCATAGGATTCATATATGCAACCACCCTTCCCATTAGGGTGGCCAGGTGCTCTACTTTATAGAGGATAGTCCTCTATTTGAAGGAAGAGAGTCCTCTATTTGAAGGCATCCTCTGTTGTAGGAATGCTGGAGAAATTCGAGATGGACCTAAACTGACCTTGGATTTCTAAGAATCCAGCTTGCGGAATCTGCTGTGGACCGGTCTTCTCAGGTTGCACAGAGTCCGTGGAGTTTCAGATCTTTTTTTTTAACTTTCCCAAAATTTACACAAATGTATTCGTACGAAAATACGGATGTTTCTGCTGAGACTGGTAAATATACGCAGGGAAAAGTTGAATGGAATGGGGGAAAATATGCTAAATGTTATGTACTAACGTAAATTATATAAATTGTTGTGAACCCTCTTACAGAATTACTTGCGTATTTTTCCACATAACGAAAATAAAATTCAAATCAGTCTGTGAACAGACACCGGAACAAATGACACTGCACAATCCATGAAACACACACGAGACCGATTTCATAAAATCCAGACATCCCTCTTCTGTTGAAGGGCCATCCAGTACCGGTCTAGTTTAAAGATAAAGAACCATAAGAAAGGAGAGCAGGGAGGGGCCTTAAAGGAGAGCAGGGAGGGGCCTTGAAGCTGCCCATCCACAGGTAGCACCTGGCCAGCAGGCACACAGGTCGTCTGGTCACAGCCTTCCCCATTATGATGAGATGCATGGTATTTCTATTTAAATGTTAGTAATTCTATCTAATGGTGCTGGAGAAGACTCTTACGAGTCCTCATTGGAAGGACAGATACTGAAGCTGAAGCGCAAATATTTTGTCCACCTAATGCAAAGAGAAAACTCCCTGGAAAAGACCCTGATGCTGGGAAAGATTGAAGGCAAAAGGAGAAAGGGACAGCAGAGGATGAGATGGCTAGATAGCATCACCGATGCTATGAATATGGCCTTGAGCACGCTCCGGGAGAGAGCGCAGGACAGGAAGGCCTGGCGTGCTGTGGTCCGTGGGGTCACGAAGAGTCGGACACGACTGAACGACTGAACAACAAATTCTATCTAAATTGTACACATGGATGTGCATCCATACGTATGGAATAGCATATGCAAATTTTATGCAATTCGGTGTCCTTTTTTTTTTGTCTGTGTGGAAATTAACGATCTTTACCATCATAATAGTTGTGATGACTCACTGTCATTGTTAGCTTCTTTCAGGATTATAGTAACAGACGAGCTTTTTAACAGTCAATTTTAGCAGTAGTTGTAATTCCTGTCATGTGTGCAACAGGGGCTTAGGCCTGGCACTTAGGGGACAGCACCATCTAGACCATTGAATAGCACTGTATTTGCATACCACTCTGGTATTAATTCCTGTAAGCCAGGGGTAGGCAACTTGAGGCCCTCCAGATGGTTTGGCCTACAACTCCCATCATCCCTCACCATTTGCTATACTGGCTAGGGCTGATGGGAGTCGCAGTCCAACAACATCTGGAAGGCATCACATCTTGCCCACACCTGCTGGAAGAGGAAGTATCTACAATCAGTGCCACTAATAATCCTCCACGCTATTCTAGGGATCCTTTTTGTGTGTCAGTGGTTTTAGTTGAGTATATGAGACCTTGGCCAGGCCCACTCAGCAGGAAGTAAAGCAAGGTTGGGGAAAAGTGGCATCAGTTGCTGTCTTGGCTGGGTGGGAGTACAGGTGAGGCCCTTGTTTTCTCTCACTGGGGAACCACCAAGCATCCTCAAACAATACCTTACTGGACATGCTGATGTTCTGGGACTCCTGCTCTATTCTTTCTCTGTCCCACTCTCTGTGCACAGGACAGCCTAAGGCAAGATAATGTACAGGTCGGCATCCTCAGAAAGCAACAACAGAGAGAGAGTGTACCATTTATGGTTTGGGGATGGGATGGCATAAGTGGGACATTTTGGTCCAGGGTGTTTCAGTAGGCAGGGCCAGGACATAGTTTCCCCCATAGACTTGCCGCCTTGCCTTCTTAGTCGTAATCTTCCCTTCCTATAACAAAGGCTGACTAGCCATGGCCTGGGGTCACTGACCTAGTGACTCCTTCCATGGCCTTTGCCCTTCCCTTTTTAATAGTACTAGTCCTGATTTAATGACTTTTGGTTTCTAAACAAGCTTATTTTAATCCATCCCAGCCTGCTAAATCTTTGTGACTGGAGGCAGCTAGATCAGTGTATATGCAGAGCAAGCAGTAGGAGTGATTTTGAAATGCACCATGTGCCTGCATGCACCAGGAACATTTCTGGTCGAAAAGTATAACTCCATCATCGTTGACTCCTCCTACTTCTGCAGAGGGGGCATCTTCAGCTGTATCATGTCTTGCATGCCATCCAGACTTCCAGATGGCTCTAGATCTCATCCTCACTGTAATCCTTAGTCCGCGAATCCTCATGGCTGATTTAGTGGTCTTATCTTTGTTGACTGACAAATCTAATGCTGGGGTTCCCTAGTCATACATGAGACCAGGGGTCCCTAACCATTTTGGGCTGGTGGGCACATCTGGAATTTTGAGTGTTGTGGGCGCTCTCACAAAATGTCTGCCATGGGTGGTCACAAAACACTCATTTCCCAGAAGGCAAACTGGTGAGACAATAGGAAAAGTTACTTGCCCAAGAACCTAAGTATGAGGCAGAGGTGGGCTCTGAACTCCCAAACAGAAAACAGCTCTTTTCAACCAATATAAAGATGGTGCTGGAGGGCAGCACTTCACTTTGCAGGCTCCCAGTCTTTTTAATTAATTTTTTTTTTAAGGAATAGAATAAAAATCAGGAGAGGCAGGGAGTCTGGCAGGCACCAAGGGAAGTGCCCATGGGCACCACATTGGAGCTCCCAGCAATAGGCATAGTTCAATCCAGGGGCGTTGCTAGGTTCTTAAAAGATCTGGGGCACAGGCCCATAACACAAATTTGCATTTTTATATATATATATATATATATATATATATATATATATGCAAGTCTAAGCGCACCTCTCTCTATATATGCGCATGTGGTGGTGGTGGTGCATGTGGTGCGCTTACATCTGTGTATAGATTACACACATGCATAGATTACACACATTTATAAGAAGCCATACTTATCTCCTTATTTTCCTTGTGGACCATTGTTCTGAAAATTACAGACAGCCTAGAGTTGACTGTAGCCATGAAATTACAAGTCGCTTGCTCCTTGGGAGGAAAGCTATGGCAAACCTAGACAGCATAGTAAGAAGCAGAGACATCACCTTGCCGACAAAGGTCCGTCTAATCAAAGCTATGGTTTTCCCAGTAGCAACGTATGGCTGTGAGAGCTGGACTATAAGGACGGCTGAGCGCCGAAGAATTGATGCTTTCGAACTGTGGTGCTGGAGAAGACTCTTACGAGTTCCCTGGACTGCAAGGAGGTCAGATCAGTCCATCCTAAAGGAAATCAACCCTGAGTGCTCATTGGAAGGACAGATGCTAAAGCTGAAGCTGAAATATTTTGGCCACCTAATGCGAAGAGGAAACTCTCTGGAAAAGACCCTGATGCTGGGAAAGATTGGAGGCAAAAGGAGAACGGGACGGCGGAGGATGAGATGGCTAGATAGCATCACGGATGCAATGAATATGGACTTGAGCACGCTCCGGGAGAGAGCGCAGGACAGGAAGGCCTGGCGTGCTATGGTCCATGGGGTCACGAAGAGTCGGACACGACTGAACGACTGAACAATAACAACAAGAAACCAGCAAAGTTTTGGAAGGATAGGTGCAGCAGCTCATGCGGAATGGGCATCCAATTTGGAGGAGGGAGTGATCTGCTTTCCCTTCCTTCACCCCTTCCCCAATAGCTTTTGGGTAAGTTTGTATGAAAATGCATAAGTCATTAGAGGTGTCCTCCAGGAAAGAAAACTGCAAAGTTCCTGAAGGATATACACTTATGCGAATTTAGAATTACTAGAATTTGTTTACATTTTACCAGTGTTAGCAGCAGGGGAACATGGGTGGGAAGGTGTTATTGCACTCATGTCCTGCTTGTGCGTTTCCTGTGGGCACCTGGTTGGCCACTGTGTGATCAGAATGCTGGACTAGATGGACCTTGGTCTGATGCAGCATGGCTCTTATGTTCTTAAACATAAGAGTGCCTCTGGGCATATGCAGAATGCTTTTCTTTCACCACTGAGCACTTACATTCTCCCCCTACCAATTCTATTCCCCTCCGTGTAACCATCCTTCCTCATCCTACCATCCTCCAGCAACTCTTCATAAAAACAGATGTCTTGTTTTGTGCAACTCTCCTCTACCTCCTCCTTGTTATGCACAAGCTGTATCTTCCTCCCCATAACTTCATTAGTGCCAAGACTTCACCAGGATTCAGCCAATGAATCTGTTTTCAAAAGTAGGGCTAAGTTATAGAGAAACTCTGAGCATTTACTAAGTGCCTTTCCCTCACCACTGAAGCTAGAGTTCATGCAAACACACACACACACACACACACACACACTCACACGACAGAACATGCATAGGACTGAGCTGAAAGGGTAGTCAGTTCATTAGCCAGAACTGGGTAGGCACTGTATTAAGCTTGCAGTACCATGCTCACAACCCAGGACATATTTCTGAGTAAACATGAAGAATATCAAGGTGCAAACCTCCCTGCAAAAGTAACTTGTGCTGGAATCCTATGCACACTTTCCTGAGGGGGTAAGTGTCCTTAAACATAATGGGACTTCTGAGTAGGCATACATAGGATTGCATAAATTAGCAATATTTATCTCCCCTCCACTTAAAAAACAAACTCCAAACTCCTATATTTATTAAAGCTTTCTGTTCAGAGGAACACAGCAAACTGCCTTATACTGAGTCAGACCCTGGGTCCATCTAGCCTGGTACTGTTGACACTGACTGGCAGCAGCGGCTTTCCAGGGTTTCAGGCCAGATTCTTTCCTAGGCTTACCTGGAGATGCTGGGGATTGAAGCCGGGACCTTCTGTATGCCAAGCAGGTGCTCTGCCACTGAGCTACAGCCCTTCCTATTGCTGGATAATGGCAACTGACAAACAAAACAGCCCCAGGTTTGTTTCTCTGCAACCATGTGAACCCACTCTTCTCAAAGACGTGAGTGAGGAGGAGGAGAAAAACCAAACCTCTTGTCTGTTTGTATAAAGTCAAATACAGTCCAGAACTTCTCTTGCCACCGAAGAGAATTATCTTTAAGAATTCCCCAAGATACGCTCTGGGTGAAATAAAGAAGAGAAAGAAAGAACAGGATAGGGGAAGGAAGAAGAAAAGAAGAACGGTGATTGGAAATGCACGGGGGGGGGGAGGGCGGGGGTGTAGAGAGAATTCCCTAAGCCAAGTGGCTCCTTTCAGAGAGGTAGTACTTCAGAGGAATTTAGGAGGCTGTGGAGGGTTTGCAAGGATTGCATGCACTTAAATTAACTTTATGAGGTGAGGTGGCTGAGGGCTTTTTCTAGCTTTTTAAAAACTGTAGAACCTAGTTAAAAGCCTCAGCAGTTCTTTGATCATGATGCCACATAGTCCTAACCCTCCTTTTGTATTAATTTGAGTCCTACAGCTATTTAGGAGAACTTAAAGTGGAGGGGGAGAAAGAAGTTTGTGGAGGCTGACTGCATCCTTTGCTGTACTGAAACTTCTGCAGAAGCCAAAGGTTCCAGTTTGGAGCAGTAAAATCAGATGCTGTGTGAAATACCAGTATTTCACATGGAGCTCTGTCTTCCCTTCCTTCTCCCTCTTCAAAATGTCATTGCAAGCAAGCTCCCAACAGTGGGCATGTAAGAGCAGAAAAGCAGGGGGAGAGAGGTTTTTTGCATCTCAACCCCCCCACACACACACCAGAGATTAGGGATAATGACCTCCTAATGGTCACCTTATACACCTTCTGACTGGGATCTCTAATCCCCTGTGTGGTTTGACATCTTTTCCTTTTTGTTTAGTCTTTGAGAAAAGGAAACTTTATGCATGGCTAGCACAAAAGCCACTGGACCTAACTGTCTGAAATTTGGCAGGTTCAATCAGCCAGGTCCCCAAACTCCATGAATTTATGTGGAAGCACACAAAAAATTATAGCTCTTTGCTTTGACAGATTTTCTTGAAAATAGCAAATTTTACCTGTAACTAGCACAAAATCCATTGGAACTAACTGCCTGAAATTGGGCATATTCAATCAGCTCTGTGGGGGCTGCCAGGTCTCCATGTTTCATATATTTATCACGCAAACTAAGAAAGTTATGGCCATTTCTGTTTTCCAATGCAAGTCAATGGGAAAATGTAGAAAAAATGGCAATTCGGACAGTTCAAAAGATCCAGGGCACAGCTCAAAAAAGATCTGGGGCCTGTGCCCAGGTAGGCCCTTTTCTAACGATGCCCCTGGTTTAATCACTACTAGTCTTAATGGCTATATGTTACCTCCAGCATCAGAGGCAGAACGCTTATGTGCACCAGTTGCTGGAGAAGATGGGCGGGAGGGTGCTGGTGCACTCATGTCCTGCTTATGTTTTTTCCGTCAGTGGCTGGTAGGCCACTGTGTGAACAGAATGCTGAGCTAGATGGACCGTTGCTGTGATCCAGCAGGGCTCTTCTTATGTTCACGTGTCTTGTTAAAGCTGGAGAGACAAGGCAGCCAGGGCTCCTACCCCCACCGTTCTGTCTGCGTTCATGTCATCCACACCCTCAACTGTTATGCGGTATATCTGAAGTCGTGCTCAGCACAGCAGGTGAGGCAGCAAGGCGGTCAAGAGGAATGGCCTCCTGCCAGCTGCGGCTGTCTTGTCTCCCATGTCTAGCAGGCAATTTAAAGGGTGACATCTAGAGTCTGGGTTGTGAGGTGGCGTTGCTATCTATCACGATTCACATACTGTGGCAAAATTAGTTTTAAGGGCTCATCATGAACATAGAAATCCAGCCAGACACTCAAGGCAAGTTTCTTGTAGGCCTGAGATGTGTCAGCACTGCAAAGACTGTATCTTTCTTATACAGCGAGGACAGGTTATATTGTTGTGGGATTGGGGGTTGGACAAGCAAGGGTTAGTGGGCGAGGTATGGCCTGGCACATTCCTTTGTTAGGTAAACTGCAGGCAATATGTTGCCATGGGAGCTAAAATGGGCCCAAGAAGACCAGGTGATTGTTGGAGGAGATGACTCTTCCAGTTCCACGTGTTAGATAAAAAGTCCTTGCTTTCGGTTTAGAAGAAAAGAATGCCAGGCAGGCAGCAGTGGATCCAACACTATTTTATTGAACGTTTTGCAAAACGGGTGCAGAGCAGTCTGGACCCCGAGACACGTGTGCAAAAGCCCTTTATATCATATCGCTTCTATTGTTCTTACCAGTAACCAATGAAACAGTTAGTACATCGGCTCACTAAGTTAATATCCAATAAACAGTCACTATCAGCTTACCAAGCTGTTAGTCATGAGCGCGTCAGTATGATTCCCTTTTTGCTCCGCCTATATTTTCCCGCCACTCGGGCTCTTACGTAACTTGAGACGCCAACGGTTATGGAGTCTCCTTTTTTTCCTAACAATTCCCTCCTTTAAGTCTTTATTCACGTCTTAAAGCATTTAAAACGGAGTTTCTTTATCAGCACAATAAAGCAAGAGCATCTGTTTTGACAGAGCGGTTTCAATTAACCGCTGGGATAAGCCTCTAGCGCAGGGGATAATGCAACAACCAAATAACACTAAAACTCCTATCATCACTACAAGCGAAATAAGGATTGAGGCTGCTAGGTGTTTCCATTTTCCAAACCATCTCTCTAACCAGTCAGTCACGGGGTTGTTAATCCCTGAATTCTCAGCTAATTCTTCAGACAAGGCGGTGAGGCCCTGCAAAGCCCTTGTTACCGTGCCATCTGAGACAGTGTTGTTAGGGATGAAGGTGCAACACCGTCCACCTAGCATGACACAAACCCCTCCTTTTTCTGCTAACATCATATCAAGAACACGCTGATTTTCCCAAGCCATTTGGCTGGTGGCATCTAGCTGCTCAGCCAATCCTTTTACAGCATCTCGAGTATAGTTTATAAACCTCTGTTGATTATAATAAACGTAATTGATCCAATCTACATTTTTGTTAATGGTCACCCACCAAAACAGGGTAGATTCAAATCCTGCAGAAATTTGATTTCTTCCTTTGAACTCGTCTGGCACTCCCCTTGGTACTCCTATGGAGTCAATATATATTTGATCATCAAAAGGGGTTACTGATCGTTTCTGCCGGGGTTGGCCAGTCTTCTCTGCTGGATGGTATGCAATTGAAAAGGGGATTGCCAACTGAACTAACCCACAAGCTCCGGACCAATTGGAGGGCAATACCTCATACAACTCTAGACCACCACAATACCACCAGAGATCAGCTCATGGGATTGAAAGGGAATTATTCCTAAAGCGGGTGGAATTAACACATCTTACTTTACTCGTCAGGTTCCCTATACGCCCCTCTGTGTCTGCAAGGTTTCGGTGTATGCATCCAGTATGGTTTCTTCTTTGCAGGAAGACTGTGGAAGGTCTGACACGATCCTTTGATTTGAGTGGGGGGTATAATTTATTGAGGGTTTGGCATTCCTCCTCTCCCCATGCATCAGGGCGTTGGAACAAACGGATCACGCAGGTGAGGAGGGAAGGAGTGTCCCATCCCAGTGGAAAGGGCAGCACCTTTGCTACAGATCTCCCTGTGGCACAAACAAAACAGTCAGACTTATTTAAAGACTTGGCTGTATACTTTATCCACTCTAACCACACATTATCAGTTTCCTCTGTTATTGGGATCCCTAACCTGGTTCTCCAGGGACGCCTCTCTTTCTCAGGGATCTGTACCAGAAGTGGTCTGAGGGGTGTTGGTGTGACATTTCGGGGTTTTATCTTAAAGCTGTCAAGCCCAAGTCCTTGAGGTATCACCATCCACGTTAATATTTCTTTAACTAACATTACCAACACCACCCACAATACTTGCTTCATATTACAAGTTTTTTGTAATTCGAACCCGAGCTTTTCCCAGATGTTGTGACTTGTATATTACAGGCGATTGTGGCTCCTGGATGGCTTCTTCGCCTGTGTCCTTGGCAGCTTCCGGAGGGGTGCCAGGGAGCAAAGGACCGTTGCCTGTGTCCTCCTGTACTTTCCAGGTGACAGAAGGAAGCGAGGGTCGCTTAAATGGCTTTATCCGGCTGCAATGTGTCCATTTACTAGAACCCACAAGCTTTACACACGAGTGGCTGGTTGGTCCCACCAAATAAGGCCCCTCCCACCCTTCCTTTAAAGCTTCTTTATTCCACTTTTTCAGCAACACCTCGTCTCCCGTCTGGAAGAGATGGATAGGTGCATCTAACGGCAGTCTCTGAAACGGAACGGAATAAGCTCGTAGATGTGAAAGAACAGACTGTAGAGAAGTCAACTGATCCCTTAGCATCTGATCACCCACCTCCCACTTGACTTCCTCCCTCCTTCCGCAGTGTACCCGAGGCGGGAACCCAAACATCAGTTCGAAGGGGGACAATTTTATGTCCTTTCTTGGCATCCTTCGAAGGTTCGTTAAAGCTATTGGCAGAGCCTCAACCCAAGTGAGCTTCACCCCTCGTTGGAGTTTTGTTAAAGTCTCCTTGAGGCTCCGATTGATTCTTTCAACCTGTCCACTTGCCTGGGGCCTCCAGGGGCAATGTAAATGCCACTCTACTCCCAGAGCTTGTGCCAGCCCCCGTGTAATAACTGAGGTGAAATGTGAGCCCTGATCGGATTCTATAACTTCGGGCAGGGAGCACCGGGGCACCACCTCCTGTAACAATTTAGCAACAACAGTTTTAGCTTGGCAGTTCCTACATGGAAACGCCTCTACCCACCCTGTCATTTGACATACTATTACAAGCAAATACCTGTAACCCCTACATGGTGGCATCTCAGCAAAATCAATCTGCGCCCTCTGGAAAGGATAGTAGGCCCATGGTCGCCCTCCTTTTGAAGGAGGGGGTGCACTGGGAGGGTTGGCTTTCTGGCAGACTTCACAGGTTGCGGCTAGTCGGTGGGCGCATACAGTTAAGCCAGGGGAGACAAACAGCCTCTTGCAATAGTCGATCATGGCTGATGCTCCAGGGTGTCCAAGAGAATGGTGAACTTGCTCTAGAACAACCCTCTGCAGGGTCTGTGGAAGAAGCAGTCTTCCATCTGTCATCTGGATCCATCCGTCATCGCAGGGACTTATTCCGTGTTCTTGTGCCATCCGTAACTCAGCAGGGGAGTATGTGGGGCGCTCTTTTCTTTTGGGTAGAATGAGGAATGTTCCTTGGATTCCCTCTCTGGCTGCTGTTTTTGCGGCCTCATCTGCCTTCTGGTTTCCCTGTCTCCATTTTTCCTCTTTTTCTTTCCCATGGGCTTGGACGTGGACAACAGCTACTTGTGAGGGTAGCTGGAGGGCATCCAGAAGATCCACTATTAGGCCGCCATTAGCCACTGGAGATCCATTTGCTGTAAGGAATCCCCTCTCTTTCCACAGTTGCCCATGAGCATGCACAACGGCGAAGGCATTTTTGCTATCGGTATAAATATTTACTCGCTTTCCCTTGCTGGCTTGCAGGGCTCTTGTCAGGGCTACCAGTTCAGCGGATTGGGCGGAGAAATGAGGAGGCAGCCTTTCCTTGCGCACACTCTCCTCTAGAGTAACGACGGCCGCGTCTGTGTAGCGCCTTCCATCCAGCATATAGCTAGATCCATCTACAAACAGATCTCTGGCTCCCTCTATTGGTTCATCCTCAAGGTCCGGTCGGCCTTTGGTGTCTAGGTCTAATACTTCAAGGCAGTCATGATCTGGGAGTCCTGATCCGTTTGTGCCCAGTAATGTTGGCAGTAGTGTGGCGATATTAAAGCTGGAGCAAGCCTTAAAAGTGAGGTTTTCGTTTGTTAGTAAACCTATTGCATATCGGGAATGCTGGGCTGGGTTGAGAAATTTGCTTCCTCCTCCTGATCCCAAAATTTGTGGCACTCCATGCGGCACCCAAACTTCAATGGGTCCTCCCATTGTCATTTTCTCGGCTTCGGTACAAATCAGAGCTGTTGCCGCTACTGCCCTCAGGCAACTTGGCCATCCTCGTGCTACGACATCTAGGACCTTGGAATAATATCCCACTGGTCTCCAAGAGGGCCCTTTTCGCTGGCAAAGCACTCCCGAAGCTATGCCCTTATTTTCATGCACATAAAGTCTAAATGGCCGGCTGGGATTTGTTATGGCTAGAGCAGGTGGTGACACAAGAGCAGCTTTAAGACTGAGAAAAGACTTATTCATTTCCTTAGTCCATTTCCATTTATCCAGTCTATCTTTCTGCAGCGCCTCATACAGCGGCCGCGCTGTCTCCCCATAGTTTGCTATCCATAGTCGGCAGAATCCGGTCAACCCCAGGTAGGCCCTCAATTCGCAGGGGGACTTAGGGACAGGAGTGTCACGGATGACTTCAACTCTTTCTTACCCTAGGCTCCGAGTCCCTTTAGTTATGTGGTAACCTAGGAATTTTACAGTTGGTTGGGCCAACTGTACTTTTTCTTTTGACACTTTATACCCCCCCCCCCCGCTAGATAGTTGAGAAGGGAAACCGTCCCACTCAGGCACGCATTCTTGGCCTTGGCTGAAATCAGGAGGTCGTCACAGTACTGGAGGAGATGCACCTCTGAGTGCTGCTGGACCCAGGGTTCGAGATCCTTTTGGAGCTGCTGGCCAAAGACCACCAGTGAGAGATTGAGCCCCTGAGGGATGACTGTCCATGCTAATTGAACTTTTGACCCCCCCCCGGGCTTTCCCATTCAAAGGCGAACAAAGGCCTTGAATCAGGGTGGAGGGGGATGCTGAAAAAGGCATCTTTTAGGTCTATGACAGTGAACCAGGCATGCTCTTCCGGAATTCCTACAAGGAGGGTGTGTGGGTTGGGGACCACAGGATGGGGGGCCTCGATCTGCTGATTAATGAGCCAGAGGTCTTGCACTAAGCGAAAGCCCTTGCCCCCCTCTCCCCTTTTTGGCACAGCGATGATGGGCGTGTTATAGGGGGACATTATCTCAATGAGCCGGCCTTCTTCTCGGAGCTTTGTTATTACTGGTTGTAGGCCCTCCTTTCCTTGGCAGGAAAGGGGATACTGTTTCACATGAACAGGCCTTGCTCCCTCCTTGAGGGGAATTTTGTATGGTGCTGCTGACTTGGCACGAGAGGCCCCTCCAATCCCGGCCCAAGCTAGAGGGTTGACTCTGTTTTCTATTAAGCTCCAGTCCTCGGTGGCCTCTGGGGTGGATTCTTCTGCAACCTTCAAAAGGGCCATTTGGTAGTTACTACTCTGCTGTTTAGGGAGCCGTATCTCCATCCTTCCGTCAGGAGTAAAAGCAATCTCAATTTGGAGTTTAGTCAATAAGTCCCTCCCTAGCAATGCCACCGGACAGGAGGGGGTACAGACAAATGCATGTTCTAGGTGTGTTTTCCCAACCTTGGTGAACAGGGGACGAGAGAGGGGCACTTGGGTTGCCCTTCCCTCGACCCCCATTATGGTGGTGAACCCCCCACCTCCCGTTGGGGGCTCACTGAGGGGGAGGACGGACAGGGCGGCCCCTGTGTCCACAAGGGCTTTGTAGGAGCGGCCCCCAACCTTTATTTTGACCATGGGGTCCCGTCTTGCCTCAAAGACGGCTAAGAGGGGGCCGGGCCCCGGTCTGTCCTAATCTCTTTCCTGTTCATACAGAACTCTCTGCGCTCCTCCCGTATTTTCCCCTCTCTCTTTCTGCTTCAAAGCCTCACAGTCACGCTTCCAGTGCCCCATTTTCTTACAAAAGGCACATTGATCTTTCCCCAGGGGAGATCCTTTCCTTCCCCCTTTCCTCCCCTTCCTAGCTCCCTCTTTGTCAGGTTTAAGAACCGCAGCAAAGAGCTTGGCCTGCCTCTTGTCTTTTTCTTTTCCTTCTTCTTCTTCTCGCCTCTCATAAACCTTTTGAGCTACTTCAACTAAAACTCCTAGGTCAGCTGCCAACCCTCCTTCAACTTTTTGCAACTTCTTTCTGATGTCCTGGCAGCTATTTCCCACGAACTGAGTTGTGAGGATCCTTAAATTATTTGGATCATTCAAGTCAATGTCAGTATATTTAGCGAAGGCTTCCCTCAGCCTTTGGAGGAACACGGCAGGAGGTTCGTTTTTGTCTTGCTTTAGAGTCAGGACTTTTTGCAAATTGGGGGCCCTTCTCGCGGCTTGCTTCATGCCTGCTAAAATGAGTCGAAAATAGTCAGCATGTAAGCGTCTATGTGCCGCTGTGGCCACCCCCCAATTGGGTCGCCCTGTGGGCAGAACCTCCGCCGTCTCCTCCTCAGTTGCCTGGGGATTTTCCTCCCTATACTTGGCTCGTGCCCCCGCAAGGATGGTTGGCTTTTGGCTGAGAAAACAGGTGTTCAATAGCATTTGTGTATCGTCCCATGTGGGGTTGTGAGTAAGCCTCACATTCTCCATCAGAGACAGGAGTGGCCCGGGATCCTCTTCAAAGGAGGGGTTAAATTGTTTCCAATTATACAAATCAGATGTTGTGAATGGGACATAAACAAACATCGTCCCTTGAGGATGTTGGGCGGTAGGGTCGGGGACTTCTCTGATGGGGAAGGTGAACTTCACCGGTGGTTGGGGTCCTTTCGCAGGTTGTAGTTAGGTCCCCCTTTTGCCTCTCTCTGTAGGACCTCCAATCTTTCCTCTAGGGAATATAGACGATCTTGGAGAGTGTCCTGGCGTTCAACTAGAGGGGTGGGGTCCTCTGGTACTATTTCATGAGAGGAGTCCTTCTTGGGGGCATCTAACCGCTGGGCGGGCCCCTCAGGAGAGGGTGGTGGTTGCAACGAGTGCCCTGCGACAGCTGTCCCGTAGGGAGGAGGAAGCAGTAGGTCCTCCGGTGCCGTGGCCACGACCCTGGGTGGTCCTTCTTTTGGTGGTTTCCTTTTGACCACCATGGGAAGGGCAAGGGACATGCATTTAACAACCCACAGAGCAGGCCTGCCGCCAAGGGGCACACAAGTTGCCCACGAATCAATATAAGGGAACTGGTCCCAACTTCCCCTCTGTGCTACTATTGTTCGCACATCAGATACCAAGGTTGGGTCAAAAGACCCCTCGGGTGGCCATTTGGGTTCTAATATTGGCCATTCCCGGGTGCAAAAAAAGACAAGGCGATCCTTTGTCATCTTAGTTCCATAATCCTGCTTAAAATGTGACCAATTGCGCAAACAACACTCCAAGGGCGTATGGGACTTCTTCGCAGACTTAGATTGGGACCCGCCCATGACGGTGGGAATTTCAGTCAGCAATTCTTGCGCTTCGCCCTCCTCTGACCTAGCCCGTCTCCGGGGTAAGGAAATGCAGATTGGGGCTCCCCACTCGCTTCGCCCGTAGGCGTCTCACACAATCACAAACACACCACCGTCCCGCATTTATCCCCTAATGTAAGCTGTTTCACTTACCCCAAAAGCCTCTTCTGACCCGCCCGCAGCTGCGTCCAGCTGCTTATTGATCCACTGCCGGTGCCTAAAAAGAGTGATCACGTCTCCCTCTTCCTCTGGCGTTGGTCCCCAGGCGCCTCTGCCGCCACCGTCGTGAGGAGAAGGCAGTGTAAAACAACCGCCTGTGGCCACTTCTCCTCCGCGGCCCCTCGGCTCAGCGTGAAGGGGATGCGCCCCGAAGCAGGATCCGAGTCACGGCACCAAATCGTTAGATAAAAAGTCCTTGCTTTCAGTTTAGAAGAAAAGAATGCCAGGCAGGCAGCAGTGGATCCAACACTATTTTATTGAACGTTTTGCAAAACGGGTGCAGAGCAGTCTGGACCCCGAGACACGTGTGCAAAAGCCCTTTATATCATATCGCTTCTATTGTTCTTACCAGTAACCAATGAAACAGTTAGTACATCGGCTCACTAAGTTAATATCCAATAAACAGTCACTATCAGCTTACCAAGCTGTTAGTCATGAGCGCGTCAGTATGATTCCCTTTTTGCTCCGCCTATATTTTCCCGCCACTCGGGCTCTTACGTAACTTGAGACGCCAACGGTTATGGAGTCTCCTTTTTTTTCTAACACACGTTACCCCTCTCTAGCTAGGGGGCAAGGTGTGTCTGTGTGAAAAAGAGCTATAAACTGCCATTTGGAGTCAGACATACATGAAGAGGCACAGCGAGCTGATTTTTTTTTACTCTGTAAGCTACTGAGTTAAATTCTGCCTCCTCGAAGATCTGATGTGGGAGCAATGGACTTTGGCCTGTTGGAGTATTTAAGCCAGCCTTCCCCAACCTGGTGCCCTCCAGATCTGTTGAACTACAACTCCTAAAATCCCTGAGCCAACTCTGCTGACTGGGGGGTGCTGGAAGCTGTAGCCCAACACATCTGGAGGGCACTCGGTTGAGGAAAGCTGATTTAAGCTGCATGCTTCCACCTATGCTCAACCTGTATATTTATAAATACATGCAAATACTGGAAACCACCAATAAGCCCCCAGGGACCTCCTTCCAAAGGAAACCTAATGCCACCTGGAACTTATCACTACTCACAGAAGTGGGGTGTGCATAATAAGATATTCAGTAGAATCCAGTGGTAAAGGTTCCCTTGGATTCTACCAGATCAGGTTGCAGGTATCAGTTGATGGGAATTATTTGGTACTAAAGGCAGCTAGCAGAGAAAAACAAATGGCAGAACAGAATGAGCGCCCACCAGATCCGCATGCACACAAAGGCTAAAAAAGAGAGACGACCACACCCTTCTTTAGTGAAGAAAAGGTAAAATGGTTTACTCACAGTTTCTTGCATGTACAAATGCAGGTAAAGTGTAGCGTTTCAGACAAAGATTGTTCAGTCCATTTCTTTGTGTAACACTGGTGGGAGAGGGAGAGCGCGTGCGCAAACAGCATGCTCCCAGCAATGGAGGAGGTCAGAGAAAGGGGGTGGGGGAGGAAGGGGAAGAGCAGGAAGCCACAGTGTTGGCTATAGAGATCCTAATATGCCCCAAATTCCCATGCATTAACTAGCTAACTGCAACACTGCCCCTTGCTGTAACTTGCAGATGGGATTGCAATGTTCCCAGCATGGGCTGCATGTGTGAATGTGCCCCCCCATAAAGAAATAAACAAACAGCCGGACCTTGAATCGGTGTAGTCCAAGGAAAAAGTTACCATTGCCCCAGTGCTCACCCAGCAAATAACTTCTTTGTGCCCTCTAGGCACGTTCAAAAACAGGTTGTCCTGCATGTCCTAGACTGTTAATATTCTGGATTTAAATTCACTCTTCTGCTGGGGTTTGAAGCTCACACCTCCTATTTAGTCTGCTGCAATATAAATAACCAGTAGCTAAGCCTGCGTAAACATACTTCACTTTTTTTTAAAAAAAAGTCCGTAATGAAAATTTGTGAGAGGGAAAGAACTAAATGCTTAACGTTAAATCCCTTAACATTTCATAGAATAGTGGGGTTGGAAGGGGCCTATAAGTCCATCGAGTCCAACCCCCTATTTAAGAGAAGCTCATTCTTTTCAAGTGTGTTCCTTACTCAGAGCTGTTTCACACATTACATTTTTGTACACATACTTGTAAAATGCTTTTACAATAGAATAGATATATATTATAGAATAATATATATAATAGATTAGAATAGAATAGAATAGAATAGAATAGAATAGATATAGAACGTTTATAGACAGATAAAAGGAAGTACTTCTTCACACAGCACATAGTTAAACTATGGAACTCACCACCACAGGATGTAGTGATGGCCGCCAATTTGGATGGCTTTAAAAGGGAGTTGGACAAATTCCTGGAGGAAAAGCTATCTATGGCTACTAGTCTTGGTGGCTATGTGCTACCTCCAGTACCAGAGACAGTGAACCTATGTACACCAGTTGCTGGGGAATATGAGTGGGAGGTGCTGTTGCGCTCATGCCCTGCTTGTGGGTTCCTGGTCGACAGCTAGTTGGCCACTGTGTGAACAGAATGCTGGACTAGATGGATGCTTGGTCTGATCCAGCAGGGCTCTTCTTATGTTCTTATGTTATGTTCTTAACACTTTTACATAAACATACATGTAATGTTCCCTGGGACAGTAGACTTTGGCCTCATCCATCAGCCAGAGAACCAAGAGCCACTGGGAGGCTCGCATCAAGGTGGAGAAAAACCTAGGGCTTTTTCTACATGAAGCTAAAATCCCACAATGTTACTGGGGCTTCTGCTTCTGAATTCCTTGCCTGATTACAATTCATGTGGTTTTTTCCTCCCCCGCCCCGCTTTCTGGACAAGTTCTATGCTTTTCATTATAAAGCCACTAGATGCTGCTGTGGTACTGTTGCAATAAAGCACCATTCATTTCATCAGCACACCATAGATTTACTGCGATTCACAGCAGGAGGAGGGAAAATGCCAGACTTTCATCATCATGAAAAGAACCACGATGAAGGTTGCAAAGAGCGGGAGCTGCCCTGGAGGATAACAATATCATATATAGGATCTGCAAAATTCTGTGAGTGACCGATCACAAGTGTATGACAAATGCCTCAAGTAGAAACGATCCTGTCCTCATACACTGTCCAAAGAAGGAACAGCTGCAGGGAGCTGTTGTGCTCGTGATGTGCTTGTGGGTTTCCTGTGGACAGCTGGTTGGCCACTGTGTGAAGAGAATGCTGGACTAGATGGACCCTTGGTCTGATGCAGCATGGCTCTTCTTACATTCTTATGTCCTTCCCTGCCAGAAAGAACACCTGTAAGAACTTTGAAACTAAGAACTGATGCCTGACTTTGTTTTTTTCCTCCTCTCCCCCAATCCCCTTTCCTTTTGTGTCATGCCTTTTAGATTGTAAGCCAGAGGGTAGGAACTGTCTCATTATTAATCTTTGAAAGCCACTCTGGGAATTTTGGCTGAAGAGAGGGACCAAAAGACAGTACATAAATCAATAAAGTATTCATTACTGGAATGTGTACAGAGGAAAGTGACAAAGATGGTGAGGGGCTGGAGAACAAATCCTATGAGAAAAGGCTGAAGGAGTTGCATATCCTTAGCCTGAAGAACAGTCAGTTCAGAGACAATGTTTGCCATCTTCAGATATTTGAAGGGCTGTCACGCAGATAGGGATGTATGAGATTTCATTTCAGTTCCCAAATCATTTGAACTTGCCCCACTCGCAATCCTGAATGTGAGCATATTCTTTCAATAAAAAATTTCCCTCACTTGTGATCGTGTTTGAAAAACGCAGATTTTGAAAAATGCAAATTTAAAATGTGCATTTTTAACTCTCTCTCTCTCTCTCACACACACACACACACACGTTTTCATGCTTTCGTCAATGGGGGGAAGTGCATACGTTTGAAAAATGTGCAAGAAAAATGCGCACATTTCCCATGCAAATGGAAAAGAAAAACAGGACGCAAATGAGAACAGGAGCAAGACAAACGGAGCTTCAGAGTGGAATTCAGAGAATCTTGGCGAATTCAGACATTGCTGGTTCTCCTATCCCTACAGATAGATGATGAAGCAATTTTTTTCTCTGCTGCTCCAGCGAAGAAGACTCGAACCAATGGGTTCAACTTATAAGAAAGGGAATTTCAGCTAAACATTAGGTAGAACTTCATGACGGTCCGAGCTGTTTGACAATGGGACAGACTGTCTCAGAAGCCAGTGGACTGTCCTTTTTGGGAGGTCTTTAAGGAGATACTGGATGGCCACCTATCAGGGATGCTGTGGTAGTGGCAGGGGGTGGACTAGATGACCTTTGAGGTTTCTCCCAGCTCTATGACTATGTGTCAGACATGTGTTTGCAAGTATGAGCATCATACAGGTGTATGCCAGAGAGCTATGACTGCCTGTCTCTCTCTGCCACATGTACGCACTATGGGAATATGTGTTTGCTGACAGATGATGTGTATGTGGCTGTCAGATAAGCAGTACAGAAACAAATGAGCCACACCAATCCATGATGACGACGACGACGACGACCACGACGATGATAACAACAGCAAGAAAATATCCAAAGGTGCTACAGAAGAGGACTGTAGGCATGAAACATGTTGGACACTTTTGAGGATGCAGCTAGTCTTTGATTATATTTTTGGATATTTTCGCATTGTTCCCACCACACCCACACCCAGATAAATAGACTAGAGGGCACTGATAATAAAGCTGAACATTTCACAATCCAATCTCTGGTTGCTTTGGTGGGGAGTACTATTTCTAGCTTGCCTTTGAACATGCATAGAAGGCATCTGGTAAGCATGATTCAAGAGCTTTGGCTATTGGGAGGTATAGAAATGAAATGAATGAATGAATGAATAAATAGCTGAACAGTTTCGATTCTTTATGACTGCCATTCACACACACACACACACACACACACACACACTTCTCTCTCTTTGCCTAGGCAGAAGGTATATTTCTAACTCCTGAACTGAATTTTTATACAGTGGGTAATAATAACATCCCCTGAAGGCTCTGCTTTTGATATAGTTTGCGAAAAATGTTGTTCACAAATGTTGCTAGTAATGAAGTCATTTTAATGATGCTCCCATGAGAATGGTGAATCAGACTGGAACAGTACAATGAACTCCTCTTACATGGAACTTGTTGGTGAAGATTTGTTTTATAAGAGTAACACACAGGAGATGGACATCTGATATCATTTCCACCAAGACCGAATTTCCAAGTTTTTGTCCAGTACAAGTAGGTTACTCAGGACATTGCACTGTGAATGGAATGGAATGCTTTGTGAATGATTGCACACTGTTTAAAATACTAAAAAATTATTTTGTAAAAGTCTTCAACTAACATGGCTATGCTACTGCCTTTTGTTACATATTCTGTTGCCCTACTAGTATTTTATAGTGTGGGTACTGAATTTTTAGATATTGATTTTTTGCTCCACCAACCCACCTAGGTACATAACATGAGGTAAAGTAGTAGTCGAGGGGTGCAGAACATCAGTCCCGGGGTCCCAATCCAGCCCCCCAGAGCTCCCCAGAAGACCACACCCTTTCCCTGGCTTCACCCCCTTTGCCCCAAACGATTGGTGGTTTCTTTGCTTTTCTGCATTCCCCCCCCCCACCCATCCTAAAAGGTTGAAATGCCTCTCCTAAGGCTCAGTTACTGGCAGGAAGCTTTAAGCTAAAAAGTGCTGGTATGTTTGGTATTGTTGGCTCTGCCCCTTTTAATCTTTGCCCCTGACCACTACTGGGATGCAGCCCCCAAGAGCTTCTCCAAAGTGGAATTTGGCCTTCAGACTACAAGAGGTTCAACACCCCTGTAGCAGAGAACAGAGATGAACTTATATGACTGTCACATTTACCTCAGAGCAAGCAAAGTGTGAGAAAGCTGACAAAAGCATCGGGAGCGACAATGAGTCCATATCTTAGCACTGGAGTCAGAAACATAACCGAAGGGAAAGTTACTGCAGAAGAACAGATGCTTTTCTTTTTCTGATTGCCCACCATTTCTGGCCATGTGCTGGTCTCCATTTTGTGCCAGATATACAAATGCTCCAGCAATCCCTATTTGCCTGGGGCAGGTTCTGTCTCCTGATAAGTATTTACGTAGCCTATCACGGCTACGATCAGGAAGTGAATGGTGGCCGCAGGGCGGCCGCCATTCGCAAGTCAGCGTGGACGGCAGCAGGTAAGTGCTCCATTTCGCGTGTCTTTCGTGGGTTGGGGGGAACAGGGGCTTTGTTCCGCCACGGATTTCGGGGGACCGAATGCACTGGCATTAGGCCTCACCGAGATCCGTGGCAGAATTCTCCGCCATACCTACTTGGGAATCAGCGAACTAAAATCGACAAGCATGGGAGAATTTAATTCAGGTGACCATCATATCTACTACTGTGGGCAAGAATCCCTTAGAAGAAATGGAGTAGCATCCATAGTCAATAAAAGGGTGGGAAAAGCAGTACTGGGGTACAATCTCAAAAACAATAGAATGATCTCAGTACGAATCCAAGGCAAACCATTCAACATCACAGTAATTCAGGTCTATGCCCCAACCACTGAGGCCGAAGAAGCTGAGGTTGATCGGTTCTATGAAGACCTACAACACCTTCTAGAACTACCACCAAAAAAAGATGTCCTCTTCATCATAGCGGATTGGAATGCTAAAGTAGGAAGTCAAGAAATCACCGGGATAACAGGCAAGCATGGCCTTGGTGTACAAAATGAAACAGGACAAAGGCTAATAGAGTTTTGCCAAGAGAACACGCTGATCATAGCAAACACTCTTTTCCAACAGCACAAGAGGCGACTCTACACATGGACATCACCAGATGGTCAATATCGAAATCAGATTGATTATGTCCTTTGCAGCCAAAGATGGAGAAGCTCCATATAGTCAAGAAGAAGAAGACCTGGAGCTGACTGTGGCTCAGATCATGAGCTGCTTCTTGCAAAATTTCGGCTTAAATTGAAGAACGTCGGGAAAACCACTAAACCGTTCAGGTATGACCTAAATCATATCCCTTATGAATATACAGTGGAGGTGAGGAATAGATTTCAGGGATTAGACCTGATAGACAGAGTGCCTGAGGAACTATGGACAGAGGTCTGTAACATTGTTCAGGAGGAAGCAACTCAATCCATCCCAAAGAAAAAGAAATGCAAGAAAGCCAAGCGGCTGTCTGATGAGGCTTTACAAGTAGCTGAGGAAAGAAGGGAAGCGAAAAGCAAGGGAGAAAGGGGAAGATATACCCAACTGAATGAAGAGTTCCGGAGAATAGCAAGGAGAGACAAGAAGGCCTTCTTAAATGAACAATGCAAAGAAATCGAGGAAAACAACAGAATGGGAAAGACTAGAGATCTTTTCAAGAAAATCAGAGATATCAAGGGAACGTTTTGTGCAAAGACGGGCATGATAAAGGACAAAGAAGGCAGGGACCTAACAGAAGCAAATGAGATTAAGAAGAGGTGGCAAGAATACACAGAAGAACTATACAGGAAAGATCTTAATGTCCCTGATAACCATGATAGTGCGTTCACTGAACTTGAGCTGGACATCCTCGAGAGTGAAGTCAAGTGGGCCTTAGGAAGCATTAGTAACAACAAAGCTAGCGGATGACAGTATTCCAGCTGAGCTATTTACAATCCTAAAAGATGATGCTGTTAAAGTGCTGCACTCAATATGCCAACAAATTTGGAACACTCAACAGTGGCTACAAGACTGCAAAAGGTCAGTTTACATTCCAATTCCAAAAAAGGGCAATGCCAAAGAGTGTTCAAACTACCGTACAATTGCGCTCATTTCACATGCCAGCAAGGTTATGCTCAAAATCCTCAAAAATGTCTATTTCTGCTTCATTGACTATGCTAAAGCCTTTGATTGTGTGGATCACAACAAACTGTGGCAAATTCTTAAAGAGATGGGAGTACCAGACCACCTTACTTGTCTCCTGAGAAACCTGTACGAGGGACAAGAAGCAATGTTAAGAACCGGACATGGAACAACCGATTGGTTCAAAATTGTGAAAGGAGTATGACAAGGCTGTATATTGTCGCCCTGCTTATTTAATTTATATGCAGAATACATCATGAGAAACGCTGGGTTGGACGAATCACAGGTTGGAATTAAGATTGCCGGGAGAATTATCAATGACCTCAGATACGCAGACGATACCACCCTAATGGCAGAAAGCAAAGAGGATCTAAAGAGCCTCTTGTTGAGGGTGAAAGTGGAGAGTGCAAAAGCTGGTTTGAAACTCAACATTAAAAAAATGAAGATCATGGCATCTGGCCCCATCACTTCCTGGCATATAGAAGGGGAAGAAATGGAAGCAGTGACAGATTTTATTTTCTTGGGCTCCAAGATCATCGCAGATGGTGACTGTAGCCATGAAATTAAAAGACACTTGCTCCTTGGGAGGAAAGCTATGGCAAACCTAGAAAGCATAGTAAGAAGCAGAGACATCACCTTGCCGACAAAGATTTGTATAATCAAAGCTATGGTTTTCCCAGTAGCAACATATGGCTGTGAGAGCTGGACTATAAGGAAGGCTGAGCGCCGAAGAATTGATGCCTTCGTACTGTGGTGCTGGAGAAGACTCTTACGAGTCCCCTGGACTGCAAGGAGGTCAAATCACTCCATCCTAAAGGAAATCAACCCTGAGTGCTCATTGGAAGGACAGATACTGAAGCTGAAGCTCCAATATTTTGGCCACCTAATGCGAAGAGAAAACTCCCTGGAAAAGACCTTGATGCTGGGAAAGACTGAAGGCCAAAGGAGAAGGGGACGGCAGAGGATGAGATGGCTAGATAGCATCACGGATGCAATGAATATGAACTTGAGCACGCTCCGGGAGAGAGCGCAGGACAGGAAGGCCTGGCGTGCTATGGTCCATGGGGTCACGAAGAGTCGGACACGACTGAACGACTGAACAACAACAACAACAAACGACTGAACAACAACAAGTTAAAAAAAGAAAAGAAAGTAAATTGTTAATTATCAACAGGAGTCAGCGCAGAACCCACTCTTACCGGGTTAGAATCATAGTAGGGTTGGAAGGGGCCTACAAGGCCATTGAGTCCAACCCCCTGCTCAAGGCAGGAATCCAAGTCAGAGCATCCCTGACAGATGGCTGTCCAGCCTCATCTTGAATGCCTCCAGTGGGAGAGAGCCCACCACCTCCCTAGGGAATTGGTTCCATTGTTGTATTGATTTCACAGTCAGGAAGTTTTTCCTGATGTTCAGTCAGAATCTGGCTTCCTGTAACTTGAGCCCATTATTCCGTATCCTGCACTCTGGGATGATCGAGAAGAGATCCTGGCCTTCCTCTCTCTGACAACCTTTCAAGTACTTGAAGAGCACTATCATATCTCCCCTCAGTCTTCTCTTCTCAAGGCTAAACATTCCCAGTTCTTTCAGTCTCTCCTCATAGGGCTTTGTTTCCAGTCCCCTGATCATCTTTGTTGCCCTCCTCTGAACCCTCTCCAGTTTGTCTGCATCCTTCTTAAAATGTGGTGCCCAGACCTGGGCATAGTAGTCCAGATGAGGCCTAACCAGTGCTGAGTAGAGGGGAACTATTACTTCCCGGGATTTGCAAGCTGTGCTTCTATTAATGCAGCCCCAAATAGCATTTGCCTTTTTTGCAGCCACATCACATTGTTGGCTCATATTCAGCTTGTGATCTACAACAATTCCAAGATCCTTCTTGCTTGTAGTGTTGTTGAACTGTGTATTCCCCATCTTGTAACTGTGCATTTGGTTTCTTTTTTCTAGGTGCAGAACTTGGCATTTATCCCTATTAAATTTCATTCTGTTGTTTTCTGCCCAGCACTCCAGTCTATCAAGATCACTTTGAATTTTGTTTCTGTCTTCCAAGGTATTAGCTATCCCGCCCAATTTTGTGTCATCTGCAGATCTGATCAGCATTCCCTGCACCTCCTCCTCTAAGTCCTCCAATACAAATGTTGAAGAGCACTGGGCCCAGGACTGAGCCCTGCGGTACCCCGCTCGTTACCTCTCCCCAGTTTGAGATGATCCCATTGAAAAGCACTCTTTGAGTCTGATTGTGTAGCCAACTGTTGGATACACCGGATCGTTGTTTCATCTAGCCCACTTTGAGCTAGTTTGCTCATCAGGATATCATGGGGCACTTTGTCGAAAGCTTTGCTGAAGTTGAGGTATATTATGTCTACAGCATTCCCACAGTCCACAAGGGAGGTTACTTGATCAAAAAATGAGATCAGATTCATCTGGCAGGATTTGTTCTTGACAAATCCATGTTGGCTTCGAATAACCACGGCATTGTTTTCAAGGTCCTTACAGATGGGTTGCTTTATCATCTGCTCCAGAATTTTCCCTGGGATTGATGTCAGACTGACTGGTCTGTAGTTCCCAGGTTCCTCCTTTTTACCCTTTTTGAAGATAGGGAGAACATTAGCCCTCCTCCAGTCATCTGGCACTTCCCCCGTCCTCCATGATTTCTCAAAGAGAATAGACAGTGGTTCTGAGAGTTCTTCTGCCAGTTCCTTTATTACTCTAGGATGCAGTTCCTCTGGCCCTGGAGATTTCAACTCATTCTAAGGAATTAGGTGTTCCTTGACCATATGCCTATCAATCTCAAGCTGCAATCCTTCCCCTTCAGCTTGTACTTCGCCTTTGCCAGGGGAGTTATAGACCGTCTTTTGGGAGAAGACTGAGCCAAAGAAGGAATCGAGCACTTCTGCCTTTTCTTTGTCATCTGTTATCATTTTGCCATCCTTATTTAATAGCTGAACCAACATTTCTTTCCTCTGCCTTTTACTATGCACGTAGCTGAAGAAAGTTTTTTTGTTGATTTTAGCATCCTTCGCTAACCTCAGCTCGTTCTCAGCTTTAGCCTTCCTGACGCCATCCCTGAAATTCTGTGTTACATGCCTGTACTCTTCCTTTGTTGCTTGGCCTTCTTTCCACTTCCTATATGTGTCCTTTTTTGTTTTCAGGTCATCTCTAAGCTTTTTGTGAAGCCACATTGGCTTCTTCTGTTTCCTTCCACCTTTTTTTCTTGTTGGAATGGTTTGTAATTGTGCATTGAGAATTTCCTTTTTTAAAGGCTCCCACCCATCTTGGATTCCTTTTGTCGTTAGCGTCGCTTGCCATGGGACTTTACTTATAATTGTTCTGAGTTTATTTAAATCAGCTTTCCTAAAATCCAGGGTACATGTTTGACTACATTCGGCTTTTGCTTCCCTTAGAACCAAGATCTCAAGTATAACATGGTCGCTTTCCCCCAGAGTTCCTGTAACTGCTACTTTACCCACTAAGTCATCTCTGTTGGTTAGGATCAAGTCAAGGATAGCCGATCCTCTAGTTCCTACCTCTACTTTCTGTAGGAGGAAGTTATCCACCACACAAGTCAGGAATTTCCTGGAGGGGCCATGTTTTGCAGAATTTGTCTCCCAACAAATATCAGGGAAATTGAAGTCCCCCATTACTGCTACATCATGCTTCCTTGAAACTTTGGCTATTTGCCTTTTAAAAGTTTCATCCTCATCTTCTCCTTGATTGGGTGGCCGGTAGTAGACTCCAACCACCAGGTTCCTTTTATTCTTTGCTCCATTTATTTTGATCCAGATGCTCTCGATGGGGCTACCAAGCTCATCCTCCAGTATTTCTGTGCAGAGATATGCATTTTTCACATACAGTGCAACTAGGGATGTCAGAGAATTTCTCCACAAATCTCGGGGAGGCCGAATGCCAGCACATTTGGCCCCCCGAAATTGGTGGAGAAATGGTCTGCCCCCCCGCCCCCCTGGGACGGGACTTACTTTGTGCGAATGTCCCTGGCGGCGGTGGCTGCGGCGGCAGTTCGTCGGCAGTTCAGCAGTGGTTCGGTGGCGGCAGCTGCAGCGGCCGGTCTTTCGATCGGCTGCCGCCGCCGCCATTTCCAAGTTAAAAAAAAACAAAAACAAAAACAAGTGATAGGCTATGTAAAGATTTACGTAGCCTATCACGGCTAGATTTTTAAAAAAACACCGTGATAGGCTACGTAAATGTTTACGTATCCTATCACGGCTGAGTGAAAAAAAAACCAAAACACCACGTGTATGTAAATGGCGGCGCCCATGGGCGCCGCCATTTGCGTTCCTTATTTTGGCACGTCTAGTCTATGGGATGGGGCGCCTCCCCCCGGCCAGAATTTCGGTGGGGAAGGATGGGGCGCCTCCCCGCCAGCCAGAATTTCAGGGGGAGGGATGGGGCGCCTCCCCCCCTGGCCAGAATTTCAGGGGGAGGGACGGAGCACCTCCCCCCCACCGCGAATCAACTTTTGGGTTCAGGTAAGTGACTTTCGTACATCCCTATCACCTCCCTTTCTGTTCCTCCTGTTCTTTTTGAACAAGTTATATCCTTCAATTGCTGTATTCCAGTCATGAGAGTCATCCCACCAAGTGTCAGTTATACCTATCAAGTCATAATTTCCCTCCTGTATTAAGAGTTCAAGTTCGTTCTGTTTGTTTCCCATACTCTGGGCATTAGTATATAGACATCGAAGACCATGTGCTTCATAGTCTGGCTTTCTTCCTACGTGTTTGTGAAGACTATTATTGGGCGCTATCAGAGCTGTTCTCTCCATTGCAGTGCATGCGCCTACATCCATTGTTACCCCCAACATTACATCTCCCTTCCCCGTAGGATTCAGTTTAAAGCCCTCCTGATGAAGTTCTTCATGCTGTGGCCAAACACATTCTTCCCAGCCTTTGTGAGGTGCAACCAGTCCCTTAAGGAATATAGAGTAGTGGGCAGAGAAGAACCTTCAGCAATGTGTAACAGTTAACAGGGAGGGCATTGCTCTGGCAATAACCCTTTGAGGACATGAGTGTTGTGAGGACATGAGCATTGTTATAAACAGCACACCAGGGCATGTGCCCCAGATCCTTTCTGAGCAGTGTGCTGAATCCTTTGTGCTGTCCCAGTGACATTATCTGCCTTAAAATAAACCTGCCTCTTCCCTTTGAGCTTAGTAGCCTTGCAGTGAGTGGGAGACCTTAGGACTCACTCCCTTAGCAGACCAATAAGGGCTGTAGCATGAACACAGAAGCCTTTTAAACTATAGGAGACACTGCCATCTTTCCTTCCATGGCCTGATCATGTTTTTTCCTCTCTTCCTACCTTTGCACTCTTATATTCCCATTTCTGGGAGCTTGCTTGCAATAAAAGTTTGAAGAGGGAAGGGGAAGGAAAAGGGCAGGAAGAGCCCCCTGTGAAATACTGGTATTTCATACGGCATCTGATTTTACTGCCCCAAACTGGAATGTTTGGCCTTTGCAGAAGGTAGAGATGTCTCTTGTTAGAGAATCCATCCCTTTTGGGCCCTGATGGCTCCCTACTGCCAACCCATCTAGGCTTGCATTTGTGAGCTAAGCTGTGTGAGCTTTCCCCAAAATCTGGGAACTTTTTGCGCCCCCCCCGGTCAATAGAAAGCTCCGCAAGTTGCAGCTGCAATTTGTGTAATTTACACAAATTCTGGTTGTAATTTCTGCAACTTTCTATTGGCAAGGGACCACCCCCTCCCCCCGGAAAACCTGCGAGCTGGCCTGACTTGATGCAGATTGAGTTGGGCCAGCTAGGGAGGAAACAAACCAAAGTCCAAGGGCGGGGGGGGGGAAGCTGCTGAAAGTTTGGTGAACTCCACCCCCCAGGATGGATTCCTCTGACATCCCTAGTAGCAGAAGCCCAGTGGCTTCAGCAAAGGATTGAATTAGCCTCCACAAACTTATTTTTCCCCTCTCCATTAGAAGTTTAAGGTAGCTGCAGATAGCAGATTGTACCAAAAGGAGATATAGAACCAATACTAACTTCAGGTTTTTAATGGCGCTTGGGTAAAGCACCCTCAGTGGGCCCCTCCCTCAGTGAGTCTATCTTCTCACTTCCATTTTCACCAGCTGCTGTTACTCCTCCTCCTCCTCCTTGCTACCACTTGCTTGCTTGATAGGCAGAAAGCCAGTGAGCAAGTCGGTAGCAGCGTCTATTGCTGTTCCTTCCTACCACCACCATTGGCTGGGTCTGAGTGAGAGGCAGGTGAACAAGCAGGTTGCAAAAGTGAAGAGAAGGAACTCCGGGGGACTTTTATCACTGAGCCCCTACCGGGTTGTGAGCCCTCAAGCAGGTGCCCAACCATGTCTGGTCTTGGTGCTGGCCCAGGTTTGGACAATGTGATGTCATGTGCCAGGAAGTGCTGGGAAGGCTGGGGGCAGAGTGCCTCATGGTGCTGCCAGCAGGCATGGGGCTTTTAAATAATTTTTACAGTTTTAAGAAAAGCAAGAACCTCAGCCACTTCACTTCATAAAGTTAATTATCTCTCCCACACCTTCAATGCCCCCCCTTCCTCTGAAGTGCTACCCCTTTGAAAGGAGCCATTTGGCCTGGGGAATTCTATTTTTCGCCCCTGCCCCATTTCCAATCACCATTCCTCTTTTCCTCTTCTTCTCTCCTCTATCCTGGTCTTTCTCGTCTTTATTCCACCCAGAGCAAGTCTTGGGGAATTCTCAAGAGGGGATGGTGGTGGGTAGGGATGTCAGAGAATTTCTCCACAAATCTTGGGGAGGCCGAATGCCAGCGCATTCGGCCCCCCGAAATTGGTGGAGAAACTGTCTGCCCCCCCGCCCCCCCCGGGACAGGACTTACCTTGTGCGAATGTCCCTGGCGGCGGCGGCTCTGGCAGCGGTTCGGCAGCGGCGGCTGCGGCAGCTGGTCTTCCGACCGGCTGCCACCGCCGCCATTTCCAAGTTAAAAACAAAACAAAACAACAAACGTGATAGGCCACGTAAAGATTTACGAAGCCTATCACGGCTAGATTTTTAAAAAACACCATGATAGGCTACGTAAATGTTTACATAGCCTATCACGGCTGAGTAAAAAAAAAAAAAACCGCACGTACGCAAATGGCGGCGCCCATGGGCGCTGCCATTTGCGTACGTGTGGTTGTTGTTGTTTTTTTCACTCAGCCATGATAGGCTACATAAACATTTACGTAGCCTATCACAGCTGACTGCAGGGATGCAAACGGCGGTGCCTACGGCTGCCACCATTTGCGTCCCGGCAGGACAGAAGGATTCGCGGCCGGAGGGACGGGGCGCCTCCCCCCCGGCCAGAATTTTGGGGGGAGGGACGGAGCGCCTCCCCCCCACTGTGAATCAAGTTTCGGGATCAGGTAAGGGACTTTCGTACATCCCTAGTGGTGGGTAAGAGAAGTTCTGAACTGTATTTGATTTTATACGAACAGATTTGCTCCTCACCCAACTCTTTGGGAAAAGTGGGTTGATATGGTTGCAGAGGAAGGAATTTGGGGGTAGTCTGTTTGTCAGTTGCCATTATACAGCAATGGAATGACAAGCTTTAATAAAAACAGGAGTTAATTTGGGGGTTGGGGGATGGGGAGAGATCAATACTGTTCCCTTATACAATCCTGTGTATATTTACTGAGGAGTAAGCGCCATTGTGTTCAATGGGGATTCCTCCTGGGAAAGCATACATAGGATTGCAACCCAAGTTACTTTTGCAGGGAGGTTTGCATCCTAATCCTCACCATGTTTACTCAGAAAGAAATCCTGAGTTGTGAGCATGGTACTGCAGGCTTAATAAACTACCCACACCATTCTACTCCACTGACTTGGCTACCCTTTCAGCCCAATCCTATGCATGTTTTGTCATTTCTTTGTTTCCTTTTTGCAAGGGCTCTATCTTCAGTGGTAAGGGAAAGGCACTTGGTACATGCTCAGAGATACTTTATCCATAACTTAATCTTAGTATCGAAAACAGACCCCTTGCCTGAATCCCGATGAAGCCTTGGCACAAATTAAGTTATGGCAAGGAGGAGACAAGGAGAGCTTGGATGTAACAAGGAGGTAGAGGAGAGTTGCAAAAAGTTTCAGAAGACTAGGTGCAGGGGCTAGGGAGTTATTATGATTGGGAAGGAGTTAAAAGTGAAGCCTTTTCACAGTGAAGCTTGCTGACATTGGAAGAATGGATATTTCACAGTCCCAACCTTGCCCTCTCCCAAAGCACAGTGATTACAGCCCCTGGCAAAATGTGCTTTCGGATTAGAAGATGGACCTGTCAGTCACTTAACCACACCCGCTCCATCCCCACTCTCATCATGTTTTAGAGAAATGAAACCAAAAGACACTCTTCGGAGAGGGGACTGAATGTCTGTGCCTCTGAGCCTGAATCTGTAATGAACCCTCATTCTGACCCAGCTTCAATTCTGGTCTCTTTGGATGGAGGCCCACTTTGCCTTGGGAAGCACCAGAAATGGTCTGAAGGAGCTTGATTGTGCTCAGGCTTCAGACTTTGTCCAAACCTGATGCACATTCCTAATATGAAAGAGTGCCCGTATGTTTTTTCTGTGAAAGTTGGAGGATCTGCAGGTACACACTTGTATTCACAGAAGCTGAGTCTTGAGAGAACTTCGTTGTTTGTTTGGGACATGGGCCAGCCCTGCCGTTAGGCCAACTGGCATGGCTGATTTTGGGTTTTATGAAATGGCAGTAAACTGTCTGTTATCTGATCTATTATTAATGCATTTCTACTGCCAGGGAGGAGTGAGATGCTTGTGGGATTCTCTGCCTCAAGTGCCAAAATAACTTGACTGGCTTTGGGTAGTGTGCATCTTGACTTGGGGTGAGGCACCATTTGCTGCTCCTCCTCAAGCATCAACATTTCTTGGACCAGACCTGGACATCACAATCCTTCCTTTCACCAGTGCTTAAAATTTATGAATGACACAACCCCACCCACTTACATGGCCGTTCAGGCAATTAAGTTGCTACTTTAAGAAATATAGCTTTCTGCAGTGGGCCTAGTTATTTTGGGTGTATGTTTGGGGTTGGGTTATTTTGTTTGGGTTTGGGGTTATTATGTTTGGGGTTGAGTTGGGTTATTTGGGGTGTATGTTTGGGTTTGGGTTGTTGCTGTTGTTTTGTATTCAGCATGGTTTACATTGAAAGAGAGTGAATAACACCATGTTACTTTTTTTGTCCCCAAACTGTACACCTCATTTCCACCATAGCCATCCCCTGAAACAAATTAATGTAGCTTTTGTTAAATGTTAGACTGATGGCCTTTTGGTGACCTATGCCAGAAATGTCAAATTTGTTTCCCACTTTTCTCTTTAATCAGTAGCCCGTAACAAATGAAAGAACCAAATTTCACAACAGTAGCTCAAAAGGACATTTGAATGATTGAAATCCAATAAGAATGTCTAACCTTTGGTTGACCTCTGATGAAAAGTGCAAGGGTCAGCTTTGGAATATTACCCCCTGCCCTCTTATAATGAATGATGGTATCACATTTTAAGATGGTTGGTCAGCAACAATTTCGTTCTATTGTGTTGCATGGGAATTGGGTTAATTTATGAAAGTGAGGCAGAAAGATTTTAGAGATGTCTAAAATGCCCATGTCCAGAGAAACTATCAGTGTCAGAGCTAAAGTACAGAACTTAGAAGAAGTTTCATTGTAGTCAGTTGCTTAGCTATAATGGTTTTGAATGTATTTATCACATTTGTATCCAATCTTTCCTCTAAGGCAGTGGTTCTCAACCTTGGGTCCCCAGATGTTGTTGTACTGTAACTCCTATCATCCCTTGCCCATAATGGTTTGGGGTGATCAGAGTTGTAGTCCAGCAACATCTGGGCACACAAGGTTAGGAACTACTGCTCAAAGGGGCTCAGGGCAGAATATACAGGGTTATTCCATTTTACCCTCACAACAACCCTATGAGGTAGGTTAAGCGGAGTAGGTTTGCCACACCCTCCGAATGTCATGGCTGACCAGAAATTTGAACACAGATCTCCTTGGTCCAAATACATGAGCCAAGCTCACTATACTAAAAATTAATCTTTGTAATATAAAACTCTGGGACTCTCACTGTTTCATATACACAGCCAACAATTATTACAATTATCCATTTTATGATGTACTTATTAGAAGAACTCATTTAGAATAACCAACTGGAAGATAAAATAACGAGTGTTAGAATGTGAATTTCAGGCCAGTTAACAGGCCAGTTTGAGACATGTATCTAAAAGGCAGCATTTTGGTCGGAACGTTTAGAGACTCACAAATTTCTGCTCTGCTAGAATATGTTCAGTCACTGATATTTCATGACTTGACTCCAGGCGCACACAGAACCATGGCCACTGAGCACCCTTCTGGATAAAACTCTTCTGCATCACATCTGGAACACATCTGGATCTGGAATCTAGTGGCCTGTTGGAGAAGGATGCTAATAATGGACTGAAGGAAAGTTTCTCCATAATACATTTAAAATTATATAATATACTGTGGTCCCATTCAAAATTACATTTTAGAGATAAGGAAGTGATGCTTATAATCAATAAAGCAATTGGGGGCATTTTCAACTGAGTTTTGACATCTGTTGCTCAAATCTTAAAAGTGCTCAGGTCCAATCAAGTTGTCCCTTATTAAGGATGCATTTGTTATACCAATTATGGTATATAAATGTAGTAATTGTTTGTAAATCTAGAAAGATGTGTTTGGGCAGAGGGGCAAACAATTTGCTTTTGTTTTTTCAATGTTTAACGTGACTTCATGGAATGTCAAGGGGCTGCGAAATGTAAACAAACAGAAAAGAGTCCTTACTAAGTTAAAATAGCTTAATGTTGACATGGCTTTCTTACAAGAAACTCATTTGATGGCTGCAGATCGGCAGATGTTGCAAAAGGACTGGGTTGGGAAGGCCTGTGTCACAGACACTTCAACATGTTGTAAAGGGGTTGCAATTTTAATTTGTAAGCGACTTTCTATTTCAGTTCCACAGGTGATTTTGGATACTGAGCAGTGTTTTTTGATCTTGGCGGGGAGGTATATGGGCAAATTAATTGTTATGATCAATGTATACAGGCCAAATATTGATTCTCCAGCTATGTTTCATGATTGTTTTGCTAAACTGGTTGATATTACCTTTGATTATTTGATTGTGTGTGCAACTTCAATGAGGTCTTAGTTCCTTTGTTAGATAGGCGTACACCTTCTCCCAAGACTCAGTCTGTAGTGAGACTGGCATTCCAGGCTTATATGATGGAATATGGTTTAATTGATGCTTGGAGAACTTTACATCCTGCTGACAGAGAGTATATTTTTATTTCACCAGTTCACCATAATTGCTTTAGATTAGACCAATTTTTTTATTTCTACAACTTTAGTATGTCAAATCAAAGATTGCAAGGTTGATACATTGGTAGTGTCAGATCATACCCCAGTATGTTTGGAACTGCAATTTTTTGATACTCCTAGGGCCCTTTGGTCTTTGGTGTTTTAATGTTTCACTTCTTAATGATGAGAAGTTTAAAATCCACATGTTAGCTGAACTAACAGAGTATTTCAATACTAATGAGGGTACAGCAGGTTCATGCGCCATTGAATGGGAGGCTAGTAAAGCTTTTGTAACGGGCCGATTTATCTCTTATGCTTCCTATCAAAAAAAGCTTATTTAAGACGCACTTAAATAAGAAGCTGAAATCTCTCATAACTCAGTTTGCCACTTCCCCCACAGCACAACTTTATCAAGAACTACAGAATACTAAGTATGAGCTGAATAATATCCTTTCACAACAGGCGGAATTTTCTCTGACTTGTCTATGACAGAAATATTCGGAAAATGGTGAACGTCCTAGTAAGATTCTTGCACATCGTCTTAAACAGCACCAACATCAAAATGTTATTTCAGCTATTAAAGATGGGAGTGGCAAAGTATATACTTCTCCTACAGACATAAACTCACAATTTTTAAAGTTTTATTCTGATCTGTATAGTACCGGTAATATCAGTGCAAGATATGGATGCTTTTCCCGCTCAAATTAATCTTCCAGATTTAGATTCTTCACAACAACAGCTTGTTGTTTAGATTCTTCATTTTAGCTCTCCTGCATTTAGAAGAAATTATGAATACAATAATTTAAATGAACACTGGGAAACCACCAGGACTGGATGGATTCCCAATTGAATGGTATAAAACATTCTCTAGTTTCTTAGCCCAAAGATGTATAGCCTCTATAGCCATATTGTTGAAGTGGGCTCCCTTTCTTTATTGTTAAATTATGCTTATATTACTGTGATTCCTAAGCTAGGCAAGGACCATACCTATTGCGCAAACTATCGACCTATATATCATTAATTAATGTAGATATCAAAATATTAACAGCAATCTTGGCCGATAGATTACAACAGGTCATGGCTGTATTGGTTAGACCAGACCAGGTGGGATTTATTAAAAATAGACAGGGGGCTGATAATCTTAGATTAGTTGTTGATCTGGTTGCTTTAAACTCTGAAAGAACTGATCAGGCAGCCATCATTTCCTTGAATGCAGAAAAGGCCTTCGACAAAATTCATTGGAAATTTACTTTTATTACATTGACTAATTTTGGTTTTTCTATATAATTTTTGAAATGGGTTAAAATTTTATACTCAGCTCCTAGAGTGAGAGTAACAACCAATGGTTTATTCTCAGCTATTTTTTTTTAATAGGGCAGGGCACCAGACAAGGTTGCCCACTTTCCCCATTGATATTCAACTTATGTTTGGAATGTGCTATTAGACAAAATAATAGTATTCATGGATTTGTCCATTTTGGATTAGAATTTAAAATTAGTCTTTATGCTGATGATCTTTTGTTGTTTATCTCGAGACTCCAGTTGTTGGTTCCAGCTTTGATGAAATTGACCTTTGGTGAATTGTTGAGCTGTTCAGTTAATTGGTCAATGTCAGAAATAATGCCGATTGGGACTAGGCATGGCGGAGAATTCCACCACGGATTTCAGTGAGGCTGAATGCACTGGCATTCGGCCCCCCAGAAACCTGTGGCGGAATGGCCTCCCACCCCCCGTCCCCCTGCAGAATCCCCCCCCCCAGGACGAAGCTTACCTGGGGCGGATGTTCCGCCAGCGGCAGCTCCAGCGGCGGCTCCGGCAGTGGCAGCAGCTGGCCTTTCAGCCAGCTGCTGTGGACTCAAATGGCAGCCGCTGTAGTGGTCGCCATTTGCATCCAGCCAGGCTGCCGTGATAGGCTACGTAAGTATTTATGTAGCCTATCTCGGCAACAACAACAAAAAAACAGCATACGCAAATGGCGGCGGCTACGGTGGCCGCCATTTGCGTTCCCCTTTTTTCGCTGTTTTAGCCTACATAAATATTTATGTAAGCTATTATGGTGAAAAAAAGGGGGAACGCAAATAGCGTAGTGGGCTTACGCGGTTTTTTTTTCCCCGGAAGGCTGCCCAGCGGCCGGATGTCCGGCGGCAGGCGGCCCTGGTCGGCGGCTCTGTGGAATCTCCGCGGAGCGGAGCTGGCCGGATCAGGATTTTGGGGGGAGATGCAGAGCGCCTCCCCCTCATTTTTGTACATCCCCAATTGGGACATAAGATATACTCTAGTGTATTAGCCAATTGGCAATTTCGATGGTGCCCAGAGTTTATTACCTATTTGGGAATAATTATTCCTAGAGATATATATATCAAATAATTACTTTAAATTTAAACAAGTTGATTAATGATATTTCATGAGATATAGATAGATGGGCATCTTTAAAGTTGAGTTTATGGGGTAAGGTGAATACACTTAAGGTGAATACCATACCCCAAATTATTTATGTTATACGTGTGGTCCCTATACTTATACCTGGCAAAATATTTCCAAAAACTCAATGCTTTGTTTCGTAAATTCTTTTGGGGTTTCTCTCCACCAAGAATATATTTAAAAAGGATGCAACTTCCAATTAATGAAAGCGGGTTCGGTTTTCTGGATCTAGCTATGTACCATCGGGCCTATTTGCTGACCTCTACTAAATTTTGGTCTTTCCCACTCATAGTAGATTTTCCTCCATGGTCAGTATTGAAATCTTCTTGTCTGGAGCCTCTCTTTAAATGGATGGCATTAGGTTCTTGGCATATTAAGGTAGACAGAGCTCCTCCCACAATTTTGGCACGTAGGGAAGTTTGGTGTATAATGTCACACCAGTTACAGTTTGATCCATTTTCCCATGCTAAATTGACTTTATGGGGAAATCCAGATTTAAGAATTGGCAAGACAATGTTTTTATGGTGGTTTTGGACCGATAAGATGATCTTTACTTCATTTAGTGGTGGTTGATGATGAGTTTTTGGTATTTTCAACTTTGCGAGATCAATTTGATCTGCCAGCTTAGCAGAATGGCAGTACTTGCAATTGAAACATTTGTTGGTATCTAGATTTGGTCCTGCTGCTTTTACTGCCTTCTCCTTCGCTATTGGAAATACTTATTGAAGCTTATCTGATGTATTGACCTATAATTCATGTTTATAAACATTTATTATCAATGAATAAATATGATACAAGTGGTTTACAGCAGGAATGGAATAGGGAATTGGAACGTCCTATTTTGCTTAATCAATAGACTGCCATTTTGGCATCTGTATCGGACATTTCAATGGATCTTTGGTTACCCCTTATTCAGCAAAAGCTCTTATTTTGGGTCTCTTGGATGCCACAATGTCTTTTTAGTAAAGGCTTGTCAAATTTGGCTAATTGTTGGAGGTGTAATGCAGTCAATCCTTCTTTTATTCATATGTTTTGGAAATGCCCAGTGGCCACTTCCTTTTGGGATGAAGTTATTGTACGGATACATTTTCTATTGGAAAACTTTTTAATATTTACTGATGTAAATATTCTTTTAAACTATTTATCTGCTTCTTGGGATGTAACACATGGTCAGCGTAAATGGATTTTTCACGCCCTTTTGGTTGCTAAAAGACTGATACTACGATATTGGAAGGATAAAAACACACCGCCTATAATGCAATGAACTGAAGACTTAACAATGCTAGCAACATTTGAAAGAGTGGTATATAGGCGTAACTTGCAGATGGACCTATATGCGGATATTTGGTCTGCTTTTACTGAAATTTATGTGTAACTTATTTTTTCCCCTTTTTTTCTTTCTCAAATATTGTAATATTAGAAACGGAGGATTTTTGAACACGTTGTTGTATTTTTATTTTTATTTCATTCTCTTTTTTAGGTTTTGTAACGTTTTCAGTTTGTTTTGTTTTGTAAAAATTCACAATAAAAGATTAGGATCACACACACACACACACACACACACACAGAGGGATGTGGAACATCTTTCAGCCCAAGAGCCAAATTCAATTCTGGAGAAGCTCTCTGGCATTCCAGTGGTGGGCAGGGCTCAAGGCAAAAGGGGCAGGGCCAAAAATACAAAAAAAAATTTAGCTTACAGCTTCTTACTGCCTGTAACGAAGCCTTAGGAATGGCCTTTCAACTAGTTCTGTGCTGAAAATTTATCCCACATTTTTTCAACCATTCTCCTTCCATTTGATAGAAGAGAAACTGCTTTTGAAAAGAAAATCTATGGTGAAGAAATTTTGGAGAAATTCTCATGGGTTGGGTTTGGGTTTCTTGGGCTTATCTCACTTAGGAGGTGGATGAAGAGTGAGAACAAGTGTCCTGTCTTTCATCGTACAATCATCTCTCTGGCAGCCTGTAGCCTCCTCAGCTTCCTACACTTCAGTTAAAGTCCAGGGGAAGGGATCATAAAGTAATCCCTCTCACAGGGTCTTTTTAGCTCTGGAAGTGCAGGCAGCCTGGGAGGCTAACAATGATTAGCTAAGCTCAAAAATACCACAAAAATAAATTATAAAACACCCTGAGAATGAGGTAGAACAATGGAAGCCTCTTTCATGAGGGAAGAAAACTTAAGGAGCTACACACAACACTGCCCCCCTCATACCTGTATTGTGGAGGATGCAAAACGGGGACCAACCTACTAACACAGTTTATGTTGGTTCAGCACCAAAAAACAATACAAAAACCCCTTATGGGCAAAGAAAGAAACTGTGCAACAACCCCTGTCAATGGTGAGCTCTATCTGTGAGGAACTGTGGAGAATTTTTCCTCCCCGTGGAGAAATTCAGTGAAATTGTTTCCCCAATTTCTCTGCCCACAAATAGGTGGAGAATTTTGAGAAGCCATTTGTGCACAGCTCTAATTTCAACCTTTTATAATGGGGACAAAACTGCACCAAATGCCTGATGGATGGGGGAAAGGGGGTGGGGCTATGGGAAGGGGCATGGCGTTCTGGGGAACCCCAAAGGACCAGACTGGGACCCCAGGAGGGCTGGATTTGGTCCGCAGGCCTGAGGTCCCCCACCCCTGCTGTGCATGGAGCAATGCATGTAGGAAGAGGTGGAGATGTTATGACTGGGATGGTGGTGGCGTCTTAAGGATTTTTCTTGCTTTCTTCCTCCATTATCATTATGTTTTGTGAACATGGTTATCTTTTTTTTAATAACTTCATTCATGTCTCCTTACTCCATCAAAATAAGATGTAAGAATTGCTGTGTGAAGAAGGACTTCCTTATGCCTTTTTTTTTCATTTTTACTTAGTAGGCATAGGGCCACTGATCCAGATTGGGAGCTTAGTGGTGGGAGTTGTGTGTGTGGGGTCTTTTAGGATCTGGATTGGGGGCCCTGTGCCTACTGTAGAGTGAAGATGAAAAAGACATAGCTGCTAGACACACATTTTAAAGTAATATCTCTTTTGACCCTTACCTTACAGAGCTGTTGTAAGATCTACTAGTGTGATATGAAGTATTTTGGGAGAAAAGGCATGTTAGAATTTGAATAAATAATCAGAAAAAAAAACCCCAATAAAGAGTGCTATGGACTTGAGAAATGCACCCTAGCATGGTAAACGTAAGGGCATGGAGTACAGTCCTAACTTAGGTCCTAATTCAACAGCAATAGGCTGATGAAATTATTCTGTGTGCATTGGATGTATCTTTCCCACTGGATAAGGTTTTGGACTTCTACTGGGCTGATTGTCACATATCGTTTGAAAAACTACCACCATCTCCAATGGCAGCTATTTGTTATCAGCCCCTTTGCCTTAACCACTTCCATTTGTAATTTAAACACCCTAATTTAATAGGTTTGTCTCATTATTTTGATTAATCATATTAACTCATACTAATTAAGAGATGGATTTAGGTAATGACAGAGGTTAATGGGATCAATTTTCACTTTCCCCTGATTTTTCGGGCATGGGGTGCAGAGAGTAAGAACTGGAGGACAAGGGATGAAAAGAAAGAATGGGGGGAAATGAAAAGAGTGGGTAAAAATCAAAGTAAGCAATCAGAAATTCTCTGCTAATTGAATGTCTGATTTTATTAATGATGAAATTTATAAAGGTCTTTAAGAAAAGAAAAGAATTTAGCCAGTTCAGCAGTTAAGTGTGAAAATTAACTAACTCAGAGATAAAAGTTACAATATCCATTTTCTTTTCTTTTTCTTCCATAAAAAACCCTGTATGGTGCAATCCTATACATGTCTACTCAGATGTAAGTCCCAGTGTGTTCAATGGGACTTTCTTCCAGGAAAATGTGCATAGGATTGCAGCCCTAGTTGACATTTGACCCTAATTCATGTTTTTGCTCTCTTTGATTCCTGCTCCCAAATGAAGAGAAACTCATCACAGAATAATGTTCCTCAGATTGGTCACAGATCCCCTGAGAACAGGAAGGGGGGTAAACAGGGGTCACCACCCAGTTGATATACCTGCCCAAAGTTTTGTTCCTGTGTGATTTTGACCTCACTGGGATTTTGACTAGGAATGGACAAATCTCTCAATTTTGGTTTCTCTCAGTTGTTTTTCCTTGTTTTTCCTTGTTTTTCCTTCTCCAGTCTTAAGCTCAGTTCATCCTGAATGTTGATTTTTTAAAAAATGTCTGCATGAAAATTCATAAGCATTTTTGTGTACACTTCTCTTCATATATGCATTTTAATGCATTTTTGCCTAATATGCACATTTTTGCAAGCAATTTTCCTAATATAATGCATTTTAATGTTATTTCCCCTAATATATGCATTTTATGTGCATTTTTAATTGGCGAACATGATTACAAAATTATGAGCCAAGCGAATTTCAAAGGGTAACTGAGTTTTGGTTCACACAGTGGTTTGAATGTGCAAAATTAGGTAGTTCACATTAAAATGTAAATGAATTTTTCTCTCATCTCTAATTTTGACTGAATCATTGCTGGGAGGTGTGCAGAAAATATGGACCAAATACATTATTCCTTTTCAGCCAAGGGTTGCTTCTGGATGATACTTTTATTGTAAATGGCCCTTCCTTATTCACATAATTTTTACAAGGGTCCAGACAATGACTTCATCCATAAGTAATCCTCCCATGTTTTCCCACCTATTCTTCAATCTTTTTTCTTACAAAAAAACAATCTGTTAAGGAAGGAAAGATGGAATAGCTGCATAAGGCCTTTTGGTTGGTAGCGCTAGGAATCCTCCATCTGGAAGCACCCAGTTTATGCTCAACAGTGATGCTCCAGCAAAATCGCAGTTATTTCTTTGATTAGAAATCTTTGATTAGAAATCTATTAGAAATCTTTGATTAGAAATCCATGTTTGGAGAACATACCAATTCTGCCCCCTTGTAAATTGTGCTTTGTTTTTTTTATGTTTGATGACGAAGAAACAATGGTCCAAGATATGGAGGAACTTTATTTTATTTGTTTGTTTGTTATATTTCTATCCTGCCTCTCCTCCAAGGATCCTAAGATGGCATACATGATCCACCTCCTTTCCATTTTATTCTCACAACAACCCTGTGACGTAGGTTAGGCTGAGAGTCAGTGACTGGCCCAAAGGCTCCCAGTGAGTTTCATGGCCAAGTGGAGACTACAACCCGCGTCTCCCAAGTTCCAGTTCAACACTAACCACTACACACACTTTACAATACCAATAGCTTGCCCACTTGAGGTGGTGCTGTCCAATTTCTTGCCTCCATTGTTTTGAGTAGAACCATGTGGAAGCTGGCCAGATGTTCACTGTCTTTCCTTTGGGACAAGTTATCCCAGTAGGTTAAATTTCCCATAGGAAAATCCCTAAAAAAGAAAGAAAGAAAGAAAGAAAGAAAGAAAGAAAGAAGAGTCCTTTCTCATGTCACCCCAGAGAAAACTAAGGCAAAAGTCTGGCTAACTCCAAATGGAAGAATGTATATGGGGAAAGAGGGGGGAATCAGTAGTTCTCCCCCAAAATGTAATATTTAAACAAAGCTTAGCTAAAAAAAATCCTTTGCCCCTGTTTAAAAAATAAATACTGTCAAATAGTTTCATCAGGAAAAACTTCCTGACTGTTAGAGCAATACGACAATGGCACCAATTCCCTAGGGAGGTGGTGGGCTCTCCCACACTGGAGGCGTTCAAGACGAGGCTGGACAGCCACCTGTTGGGGATGCTCTGACTTGGATTCCTGCATTGAGCAGGGGGTTGGACTCGATGGCCTTGTAGGCCCCTTCCAACCCTACTATTCTATGATTCTATGATTCTGTGATATTCTCTTGCACTCCATTTATGTAGGTAATGTTTCAGCAAGTACAAATGTCCATTAGTATGAGTTCAGAACAGAGTCACACATGTTTCTCCAGACTCATAGTGACTGTACGAGAATGCTAAAAGGACTGCACAACTGCAGTAATAATATAAAAAGAAAAAGAAGAATTGGTGAGAAACCTCAAGCTGCAAATAGAAAACAACTAATTAAAGGGCCAACTTGTCACTGGAAAATACCAGGAAATAGCTAATTAAACAGCCAGTAGTAGGGGAAGATGAGAGCCGCTTTAAAGAAGGAAACAACTAATTTGCAGGCTTCCTTAGATTTTGCCCTCAGATTTTGGGACTACAACTCCCAGGATTCTTGTCCATTGGCCATGCTGGCTGGGAGTTGAAGTCCAAAACATTTGGAGGTCACCAGGTTCGGGAAAGCTGAATGATAGGGATGCTAGCTGGGAGAATAGTATCTTTGCTAACTGGGACTTACTTCTGAGTAAATATGCATTACAGTGCAATCCTATACATGATTACTCAGAAGTAAGTCCTGTTAAGTTCAGTGGAAGTTATAGGTACAGGACTGCAGTTGTAGGAACTTGTCTGTAGTGATCGTCAGTGTGGGAACATAATATGGAATATGGTACTATATTAAGTGCTGTGCGGAACTGCTGTTTCCATCCCCTTCCAGTCAAATGCAGAAGAACAATTTCTCAGCAGTTCAATAAGGTTTCTCGTTTGGAAGCAACCATCCTTAACTTATAGGATTCACTGCCACAAAATGTGGTGGTGTGGTGGCCATAAGCTTAGGTGGCTTCCAGAAAGTGGTGAATAAATTCATGGAGGGCAGGTCTATCAAAGGCTATTAGGTTGATCCCTAATGAGTTTAAGACAGGCAGTAAAAACTGCATCATTTTGCCTGGGCTTTGGCTTTTAAAGATGTATTTGGCCTATTTTTAAAGGAAGCTCTATTTTTGAATTCTGTTTTTATGTTGTGATTTGATTAGACTTTATTGTACATTGTTTTGAGGGCCTTGGTGGGCAGGAGAGCAACATAAAAATACTTTTAATAGATAAAAAGTAATAATAACAGATAAATGAATCTTCCATATTTCGAAGCAGTGTATCTCTGAATACCAGCTGTTGGGGACATGCAATGGGCAAAGGCTGCTGCTTCATATACTGCTTATAGGCTTCCTGAAGGGATGTGGCTGACCACTGTTGGAAACAGTGTACAGGATGCTGCGTTAGATGGGCCTTCAAAAAGATCTAGCAGGGCTCTTGCTGTGTTCTTACACTAATCATGTGTGTTTGTGTGTGTATTCCCAGCAGCAGTCTGCATGCATTCAAGACCCAGCATGCATTCATTTTCATAACTTTTTCTTGCATTACAATATTAATGGGACTATCAGTGGCAAAGGACAAGGGAAGCATTTTTAATGTTTATCTGACAGTTGCAAATTTCACTTGAGGTTGTTTACTGGGATCTGATTGTTGGCAAAGAGGAGTAGGAGAGGCAGCAAGATGAATGGGATCACAGGTATACGAGATGTATTTATGGGCTTTCTGAATACCATCTAGGAGTAATAAAAAAAAATATTAAAAAAACCCCTCTTCTCTTACCCCTCCTCTAGACCGTCTTCAGAAGTTTTAAGCTCTGTGAGAAATGAGGGATTGTTTTAATTAACTTCCATCTCTTCCAGGTACCCTGTTCAAAGTGAATCATGTTGCATTTATGTCTCAGTCCATTAAAAATTACACACAGGCCTCTGTATGTGAGGCGTATACACCATCCTTCCCGCTCATCCTCGTGCATATTTTGCCCAAGAAAGGATTTTGGAGGAGAAAAGGGGGGATGTCACTTCTGCCTTGACGATGACGATGATGATTATCATCATCATCTCTGTATTTACACTGGGCTGGGCTTTACTTTCATGTGTAATATGTTACTCTTTGGTCCTTTCCTTATGCCCAGATGGCACCTCTGGCTGCTGGCTGGGGAGAATAATACTCAAATAGGTGCACAGGAATTGTCCAAAGGAAATCCAGCCCCTTTCCCCTATTAACACAGGTTTAGGCGCCCCACAGATTTGGACCACAAAGACGAAGTGCATGAAAGCAATGCTTCCAGCCCCCAAAGTCCAGGCCATCTGGTTATAACCTTCAATGTGGGGGCTCCTTTGATGGACAGGGCCAAGCATGGGCAGGCAGGAGGCATTAGGGTACACCTTACTGAGGCCTGAATTAGGGTGGCCACATGCCCAATTTGAAGGGCTTGTTAGAGGGCAGTTCTCTCTTTGAAGGCGTTCTCTCTTTGAAGGCCAAGTCTGGTTTAAAGACAAAGAACAGTAAGAAGGGAGCACAGGGGCCTTGAAGTTCCCATCAGCAGTTAGCACCTGGACAGCAGACTTGGCAGGCATATAGGCCATCTGGTCACAGTTTCTTCCACCACTGTGAGATGTATTGCGTTTCCATTTCAAACTGGGATCTCGTCAAACTGGGAGAATGGGCACCTAAATGGCAAATGCAGTTCAATGTAAGCAAGTGTGAAGTGATGCACGTGGAGGCAAAAAATCCCAACTTTAAATATAGCCTGATGGGATCTGAGCTAGCAGTGACCGCCCAAGAAAGAGATCTTAGGGCTGATGAAAATGTCAGCCCATTGTGCAGCTGTTGTGAAAAAGACAAATTCCGTGTTAGGTATAATTAGGAAAGGAATTGAGAATAAAACAGCCAATATCATACTGCCCTTATATATCTATGGTGCAACCACATTTAGAATACTGTGTACATTTCTGGTCACCGCACCTAAAAAAGGATATTGTACAGCTGGAAAAAGTGGAGAAAAGGGCAGCTAAAATGATCAAGGGGCTGGAGCAACTCCCCATGCAGCAAGGTTTGCTATGTACAGCAGTTGCTGAGGAACTTGGGTGGGAGGGTGCTGTTGCACTCATGCCCTGCTTGTGGGTTTCCTGTGGGCAGCTGGTTGGCCACTGTGTGAACAGAATGCTGGACTAGATGGACCCTTGGCCTGATCCAGCACGGCTCTTCTGATGTTCTTATTTAAATGTTAGCAATTATTTCTGGTTTTGCATTTATACATATAAATTAGCATGCTGCAAATCCCCTTTTGTCCTCTCTTGGGTGATGTGGTTACCCTACCAGAGACTGAAGGGGGCCCAGCTCAGGCTGCAGCCCCATTACCGTGAGGGGGGAAAAGGAGGCTAAACTGTAGATAGTGCTTGAGGGTATTTATGGAGGCCTATTTCCTTGAATCAATGTCTAGAACCTGTGAAATTTGCAGCAACCAAACAAAAGCAATGTTAGAGCAGAACAAGACACATTCTGAACAGGGAGTTGCTGGCCCAGACCCTTGCCTAGAACAGAGAGATTGTACTTGCGCAGTTAACTCTGACTTGTAATTTGAAAGACAGAGATTTGTGCTTCTCTGTGTCAGGACTGGGCAGACTTGTTGGATCCGCTTTGTTTTTTACTAGGAATCCAAGGGCAGTATCCAATGCTAGTCCTACTTAGACTAGACCCGTTGAAATGAATGGGACTGGTTAGTTATGACTAACTTCAGTCCCATTCTTTTCAATGGATCAATTATAAGTAGGACTAGCATTAGATACTACCCCAAGATCCCACAACCAGAGACAGGTGCAAAAGAAATACACGTAGAATTAGTGACCGTCTCACTCTTTGTGTCCCTGCGATCATCGAAGAGGGCTCTTCTGAGGGTGCCACATGCTCCAGAGCTTTGCCCCAAGACAGCTTGCAGTAGAGCATTTCGTGTTGCAGCACCCACCCTCTGGAACACTTCGCCAGTTGGTATTAGACAGGCCCCCACCGTTCTGATGTCGAGGCGACTTTTTAAGACTCATTGCTCCACACAGGATTTCCCTGGAGTGTGACCCAGTCAACCGTGGCTTGTAGCACACAGCAGAGTGTGCGGTTTTATTGCTGATTAATTGTATTGTGTTGTTTTATTGTTATATTTAGGGTTGTTTTCCATGCCATTGTATTTTATGCTCACCGTTTTGATACTTTTGTGGAAACCGGTTTATAAAAGGGGATAGTAAATAAATAAAATTAACAGGGTGCCTCTGAGCACATGTAGAGTGGCCATGTGTCCTACTTTACAGAGGGCTGTCAGAGGACAGTCCTCTGTTTGAAGGTGTCCTCTGTCTGAAGGGCTGTCCAGTCCATGCCTGGTTTAAAGATAAGGAACCATAAGAAGCGAGAGCCAGCAGGGACCTTGAAGTTGTCCATCCACAGCTGGCACCTAGGCAGCAGACTGAGGAGGCCGGCACACGAGACACCTACTCCCAGTCTCCCATGCTATGGTGAGATGTACTGTTTTTCTATTGAAATTATATATTTTTATTTATTTATTTATTTATTCATTCATTCATTCATTTCATTTCTATACCGCCCAATAGCCAAAGCTCTCTGGGCGCTTCACAAAAATTAAAACCAAAAGCACACATTAAAACAATATAAAATATAGAAACATTAAAACCTCACTATAACAATACAACCAAAATAAAACAAAATAATTATAGTAATTATTTCTACATTTGCATCTATACATATCAATCAGCCTATGCAAATATTATGCAAATGTGTGTCATTTCTTGGCCTCTTTTTTGGCAATGTCCAAGTGGCAACCCTAACTCTGAGCCTACAACTTTGTTTACAGTATCAGAACTGAACTGAGCTCACATCCTTTCACACAAACGTCTACTTCTGGTCACCCCAAACTTCCTTCATTTCAGCAGTCCGATTTAGGTGGAAAAAGTAATTTTGTTGTTCCTATTCTTAAACAATTGGGAGTCAGAAACCCTTGCCAATCTATTTCTCTGTATGCCCCTATGAGAGTAGCTGTGGGGGCAGGGCCGGCCCTACCATTAGGTGAAGCAAAGCAGTCACTTCAGGCAGCAGATGCTGGGCAGTGGCAGCAAGGTGTGTTGGAGGAGAAACCTGTGTGCCATGAAGCCTGCTCTGCACCTCCTAGTTAGTTTGATTTCTCCAGGTGCAGTGGAGGATGCTGTCCTAACATCAATGTTGAAGACAGATTCATCTGCCAGTCCGGTTGGAATGCCAGTACATGGAATGGGAGGGGGCGCCATCTTGTTCTTCACCTCAGGCAGCAAAATGTCTTGGGCTGGCCCTCTGTGTGCAGGGTGGCAGTGCGGGAGCAGGCCTTTTCTGTGATAGCCCCATATTTATGGAACATTCTCCCCCAGGGAAGCTCATCTGGTGCTGACACTGTCATCTTTTTGGTGCCAGGCAAAGACATACTTATTTCCCCAGGCATTTGGACATTAGTTATTGCCCAATTGTTGTAGGCTGCTTTTGTGATGTTCATTTTAGGCTGTGTGTGTGTGAGCGCACGCGCGTGTGATATTGTGGATGAACATATTATATTCTTTTGAGATTACGTATTTTTGACGTTTATTTTTATTTGTGTTATTGGGATGATTATGGTTTATATTTGGGGTTTCCCCCCGTTATATTAATTATTCTCTATTTGTGTTTGTAAATTGCCTCCAGACTGCTTTTTGTTGTGGGAAGTGACACATACATTTAATTAATTAATGCTGCAAATTACCCAGAAACCTACCAATACACCCTGATCTAACCTCTGCCTACCCCTACCATATATGACAAACTGTCTCAAGAACTCCCATTCACAGAGTGCCTTGTGCAGGTGGCACTCAGCTGGTGGGAGGGACAAACACCATCATCATCTGGGACATTTATCCCAGGGGAAGTGGGAGCCAGTGCTGCCAGTGAAAACTGCAGGCCCAAAATGTCTAGTACATATGCCTAGTGAATGTCTAGTACATACACACCATACTGCCATGTCTGGCTATGTATACAAATCATGAGATGTTATGTATGGGATGGGATCATGGTATGTATGTGGGAAGGGGACAATGCTGCACTCAAATGATGCTTGGGCCCTGCTCATGGATACATGTCCCTGCTTTGCCTTGTGATTGAATCCCATCTGCACATCTTCTGTCCACTCTAAGTCTCAAACCCCAACAGTCAAGGCAAAGCTCCCCTACTTTCCTGTTGGTTCTTTCCTGAACTCTTTCTCTTATGCCTTTCTGCAGCAGAAGGGTGCAGGAAAAAGGAGCAAGCAGGAATAACATGGAGGGGACTAAGACAGGCACTTGAATCAAAGCTACAGACACCATGTTTGGTATCTAAGACCCTCCTCCAACTGCTTCCTCCAAGGGAGGCTCGGAAGGCGGCGAAAAGGGACAAGGCCTTCTCGGTGATGGTCCCCCAATTATGCAATGATCTCCCCAATGAGGCCTGCCTGGCACCAACATTGTTTTGTTTTCAACACCAATGCCTAAGAGAAGACCTTCCTCTTCTCCCAGGCATTTGGCAGCATACAATGAGGTATTAATCAGGTCCTGGATTTTTCTTATTGTTGATTGTTTAAAATTGTTTAGATATATGTGTGTCTGTGTGTATGCTGTCTATTTATATGTTCGTATGTATGTGGTTTTAATACTGTGTATAATGTATTTTAAAGGTTTTAATCTTTGTAAACAGCCCAGAGAGTTTCAGCTATTGGCGACATAGAAACGTAATGAATGAATGAATGAATGAATGAATATTGCATTACAGAGCCATGAGGCTAAGGGATATAAAGACCAGGGCTGAGTTTTTCAGAGAAATGTTCTAAAAGCATAGCACAAAGTGGAGGCTGGTGGCTCCAATGTCAGTGGGGTGGTGAATTCACTCCGGGTTTCAGTCAAATCCAGTCAGAACTCTAAAGGAGCTATTCAAGGTGGGAAGCACCTTGGATACTTCCTTTAGGGTTCAGACTGAAACCACCCTAACTACAGAGCCACCAGCCTCCACTGGTAGCACAGTTCCTTTGTATGTGGTGCACTCAGGGCAGGACTATGTGGGGCAGAAGTCCAGGGCCCCACTCAGCAGAGAGAGCAGGAGGGTCCGCGAACGCAGCAGGGCTGGCTTAGCACATTTTGAAGTAATGAAGCAATGCACACTTCACCACCACCACTACCACTACCTGCCGCCCCAATAAGACCATTACATTTAAAATTACCCAACTACAGCACTGGATTTGGTCATGCAATCAACCTGATGATTGTATTCCAGCAAGTACACTAAGCACCTAGTGGATGTGGCATATGAACAGTGGTAGGCATCACAGACACACACATACATGTCACGCACACCACTGTGACAATTGCACTCCATCACTGTACTACTCCACTATGGGAGTGCTCATCTAATTCTCTGTAGACCAGCGGTGTAGAACCTCAGGCCCGTGGGCCAAATCTGGCCCCTTGAGGTCCCCTACATAACCACTCCTCTTTCCCCTGGCCCCACCCCTTCCCCCCAACCACCAATCATTCCACAGTTTCTTGGCTTTTGCATTTTTCCCCCCCGTTCTAAAAGGTTGAAATGCTTCTCCTAAGGTTAAGTTACGGGTAGTAAGAGCTTCAAGCTAAAATATGCTGGTACTTTTTGTATTTTGGGACCACCTCCTTTGCCCTTGACTGTGCCCCATTTTGCCTTTGGCTCCACCCACCACTGGAATGTGGCTCCCAAGAGCTTCTCCAAGATTTAATTAATTATTTAGTTAACTGAAAGACGGCCAATACCCCTGCCGTAGACTGTGTGTTTCCCCACTCCAGCACACACAGAATCATAGAATGGTAGGGTTGGAAGGGGCCTACAAGGCCATCGAGTCCAACCCCCTACTCAATGCAGGAATCCAAGTCAGAGCATCCCTGACAGATGGCTGTCCAGCCTCGTCTTGAATGCCTCCAGTGTGGTAGAGCCCACCACCTCCCTAGGGAATTGGTTCCATTGTCGTATTGCTCTAACAGTCAGGAAGTTTTTCGTGATGTTCAGCCAGAATCTGGCTTCCTGTAACTTGAGCCCATTATTCCATGTCCTGCATTCTGGGATGATCGAGATGATCTTCCCTGTTGTTGTTGTTGGTGGTGGTGTTTTAAAGGGCTTAACAAGAGTAAGGCTGTTCCTGCAGGATTGCTGTGCCCCTCACACACACCTTCAATAAACCTGGATTGGGTATCACAGTATAGTTTATGAATGGGGACTTGCAGGACCTTTTTTTACAGGGACCAAAAGCATGGGGGCATGTATTTATTGATCATCGGGTTAAGCCCTGAATCATGGGGAACATTTGTGTAGGTGTATTTTGAGAAGATTGTTCTTCCCTTGATGTTCAAGCCAGCATGCTACTTGCTGAGAGAAAGAGTCCCATTAGCACTAATAATACAAATTAGTATTAGTGCTAAAGCTGAATGGTAGAAGATTCAGGGCAGAGAAGAGGAAGTATTTCTTCACACAATGCATAGACAAGCTACTTAGGCTAGGGATGGCCAAATTCACTGGGTCCTGTGCCACGCACCAGTTTGCCGCTGGCTGCCCGCCCCTGCTTGCTGCTGGCAATCCGCAGGTGCTTGATGAGCAGTGCGCAGCCTCCTAATCCCTTGCCAAGCTGCCATTTTACATAAAAACGACAGCTCAGGCTTTCTCGTGAATCCTCATTTGTGCAAACGGTGGCCATAAAGCAGCCATTTACGCAAGATTACAAGCGTAAATGGACCATTTACGCCTGTAATCTTGCATAAATAGCCACTTTGCAGCCACCATTTGTGCAAATGGGAATTTATTAAACAGCTGAGCCAGCATTTTGCGGCTCGGCAAGGGACTGGGGATTGCTGCACTTGCCTGGTTTGGCACATACTGAGCTGGGCAAGCTGGGCAAGTAGAGCAATCTGTGGACTGGCATCCAGGGCACTGAGCCAGCAATTTCTTGCCAGGCCTTGAACCCAAGCTAGATGCCTGCAACATCCCTAGCTACCACAAGATGTAGTGATTGCCACCAACTTGGAAGGCTTTAAAAAGGGATTAGACAAATTCATGGAAAATAAGGCCACTACTAGTAAGGTGGCTACTAGTCCTGATGGCTATATGCTACCTCCAGTATCAGAGGCAGTTATAACTCTGAATACCAGTTACTGAGGAAGATGAGTGGGAGGGTACTATAATTGTGCTCATGTCCTGCTTGTCAGCTTCCCATGGACATCTGGTTGGTCACTGTGTAAATACAACACTGGACTGGAGAGACCTTTGGTCTGATCCAGTAGGGCTCTTCTTATGTTGTTAATATGGGGTGACCTGAGACAGCTCTTTCTATTTACATTTCTCCATTTTTTCTCACTTTGTGATAGTCCCTCATATCATGCAGAGAAACAAACGTGTGCAAGGGATGCCAATGTTTTTTGTTTTTTTTTACACCACACATCTGTTTTCAGTGTTGAAATATAAGTGAAAACTGAAGAGAAAGGGGGAAAACCACACACACACACAACTATGAACATCCAAAGCTGCCCAGAGAGAGTGTGGATTCCACACATCACCACCTAGTAATACCACCACCACCGTTAGTCAATTACAAGGACTAATTAGGCTAATTACAGTCAGGTTCATTCCAGTAGTTAGGTTAATTACACCTAGATGTTCCCTGTGGTCATGTATTCCCCAAAGATAAGAGATTGCCCACTGCTGCATGGCATTAGCAGAAGCCAGGCTGAGACTGAGGCAAGACTGGTGGACACATTCCTTTTGCAATACTGTTGTGCCAAAAACTAGCTGAGGTTGCTGTCAGTACACTGTAAAACCTTTTAACATTTAAACACTAGCTAAAACTTCAAACCAGGGCATCCAGCCTAAGATATGAGGAGCCAACTTATGTGATGAACCACAGTGTTGTAGTGGAGCAAGGCCCCACAGGGTCTGAGCTAGGGATGTTCTTAAATTCATTCCATCTCTGTATCACAGATTGCCAGATGTCTTTTTTTTTTTTTTTTTGCTGTCAGCTCACTGACATAATCAGATTTTTTTAGGGACGTATGAGAATTTTGTTCCACTTACATTAATGCGCACTTGTGCCAATGCACATAAGGGCAAGTGCACATTCGCACCCCCTAAAAAAACAGTTTTTAAAAACTGATCCACACATCCACGGAATCCACACGACTCGGAAAAAGCTGGTCTGCTGTGGAATCCGCAGGTCTGATGCATAAAAAACCAAAGTCATTTCAGTCCAATGCAGATATCTCCAACATCCCTAGTTTGAGCACTGGGACTTTTTGATTAGCAGGGTTGATAACGTGGCTTGCTACCTACCTCAGACTTCCCTGTTCCCTCTGAGCTTAACACTGGAAAAATGAGTAACTGAGAGAAATGGAAACTGATTAATCTCTGCCTAGCTTGAGGATTTGAGACGCAATATCCTTTCAGGATGAGGTCTTTATTGCAAAGACCTTTGAATGGGAGGCACCGGAGACTCAATCTGAGGCCCAGGTACATGTTTGCACAAGAACGTGCAGCCCCCCTTCATTAATTGCACCTACAAACATCTGAGGATCTATGCATATGCAGTGCAATATGGCACTATTATGTCAAAGAAAATGGTCTAAGGCTGGGTGGAAAATTGCGAAAATTTATTTTTTGACCATTTTTGGTGGGTGGCAGTTAACACCCCTCTCCCCCTCCGAATGATTGTTGGAGAGAATTATTTTTTCTAAAGTTTGAGGTGGGGGGTGTTGATGCTTACCTTGCTGTTGTTCAGTCGTTCAGTCGTGTCCGACTCTTCATGACCCCATGGACCATAGCACGCCAGGCCTTCCTGTCCTGCGCTCTCTCCCGGAGTGTGCTCAAGTTCATATTCATTGCATCGGTGATGCTATCAAGTCATCTCATTCTCTGCCGTCCCCTTCTCCTTTTGCCTTCAGTCTTTCCCAGCATCAGGGTCTTTTCCAGAGAGTTTTCTCTTCGCATTAGGTGGCCAAAATATTGGAGCTTCAGCTTCAGTATCTGTCCTTCCAATGAGCAGTCAGGGTTGATTTCCTTTAGGATGGACTGATTTGACCTCCTTGCAGTCCAGGGAACTCGTAAGAGTCTTCTCCAGCACCACAGTTCGAAAGGATCAATTCTTCGGCGCTCAGCCTTCCTTATAGTCCAGCTCTCACAGCCATACATTACTACTGGGAAAACCATAGCTTTGATTAGACGGACCTTTGTCGGCAAGGTGATGTCTCTGCTTCTTACTATGCTGTCTAGCTTTGCCATAGCTTTCCTCCCAAGGAGCAAGCGTCTTTTAATTTCATGGCTACAGTCACCGTCTGCGGTGATCTTGGAGCCCAAGAAAGTAAAATCTGTCACTGCTTCCATTTCTTCCCCTTCTATATGCCCGGAAGTGATAGGGCCAGATGCCATGATCTTAGTTTTCTTAATGTTGAGTTTCAAACCAGCTTTTGCACTCTCCTCTTTCACCCTCAACAAGAGGCTCTTGAGATCCTCTTCACTTTCTGCCATTAGGGTGGTGTCGTCTGCATATCGGACGTTGTTGATAATTCTCCCAGCAATCTTAATTCCGACCTCTGATTCATCCAACCCGGCATTTCTCATGATGTACTCTGCATATAAGTTAAATAAGCAGGGTGACAATATGCAGCCTTGTCGTACTCCTTTCCCAATTTTGAACCACTCAGTTGTTCCATGTCTGGTTCTTACTGTTGCTTCTTGACCCTCGTACAGGTTTCTCAGGAGACAAGTAAGGTGGTCTGGTACTCCCATCTCTTTAAGAATTTGCCACAGGTTGTTGTGATCCACACAATCAAAGGCTTTAGCGTAGTCAATGAAGCAGAAATAGACATTTTTCTGGAATTCTCTTGCTTTCTCCATGATGCAGCGAATGTTGGCGATTTGATCTCTAGTTCCTCTGCCTCTTCGAAACCCAGCTTGTACTTCCGGTAGTTCTCGGTTTGCATACTGCTGAAGCCTAGCTTGTAGGATTTTGAGCATCACCTTGCTGGCATGTGAAATGAGCGCAATTGTATGGTAGTTTGAACACTCTTTGGCATTGCCCTTCTTTGGAATTGGAATGTAAACTGACCTTTTCCAGTCTTGCAGCCATTGTTGAGTGTTCCAAATTTGTTGGCATATTGAATGCAGCACTTTAACAGCATAATCTTTTAGGATTTTAAATAGCTCAGCTGGAATACTGTCATCTCCGCTAGCTTTGTTGTTACTAATGCTTCCTAAGGCCCACTCAACTTCACTCTCGAGGATGTCCGGCTCAAGTTCAGTGACTGCACTATCATGGCTATCAGGGACATTTAGATCTTTCCTGTATAGTTCTTCTGTGTATTCTTTCCACCTCTTCTGAATCTCATCTGCTTCTGTTAGGTCCCTGCCTTCTTTGTCCTTTATCATGCCCGTCTTTGCACAAAACGTTCCCTTGAGATCTCCAATTTTCTTGAAGAGATCTCTAGTCTGTAGATCTCTAGTCACTGGAGAAGGAAATGGCAACCCACTCCAGTATTCTTGCCAAGAAAACCCCATGGAACGTATCACAAGGCTAAAAGAGATGACGCCGGAAGATGAGCCCCTCAGGTCGGAAGGTGTCTAATATACTACTGGGGAAGAGCAGAGGGTATTTCCAAGTAGCACCAGAAAGAATGAAGCGGCTGGGCCAAAGCCGAAAGGACACTCAGCTGTGGATGTGTCTGGTGGTGAAAAGAAAATCCGATGCTGTAAAGAACAATATTGTTTAGGAACCTGGAATGTCAGATCAATGAATCAAGGTAAGCTGGAGGTGGTCAAACATGAGATGGCAAGATTGAACATCGACATCTTGGGAATCAGCGAACTAAAATGGACAGGCATGGGAGAATTTAATTCAGGTAACCATCATATCTACTATTGTGGGCAAGAATCCCTTTGAAGAAATGGAGTAGCACTCATAGTCAACAAAAGGGTGGGAAAAGCAGTACTGGGGTACAATCTTAAAAATGATAGAATGATCTCAGTACGAATCCAAGGCAAACCATTCAACATCACAGTAATTCAGGTCTATGCCCCAACCACTGAGGCCGAAGAAGCTGAGGTTGATCGGTTCTATGAAGACCTACAACACCTTCTAGAACTAACACCAAAAAAAGATGTCCTCTTCATCATAGCGGATTGGAATGCTAAAGTAGGAAGTCAAGAAATCACTGGGATAACAGGCAGGCATGGCCTTGGTGTACAAAATGAAGCAGGACAAAAGCTAATAGAGTTTTGCCAAGAGAACACGCTGATCATAGCAAACACTCTTTTCCAACAGCACAAGAGACGACTCTACACATGGACATCACCAGATGGTCAATATCGAAATCAGATTGATTATGTACTTTGCAGCCAAAGATGGAGAAGCTCCATACAGTCAGTAAAAACAAGACCTGGAGCTGACTGTGGCTCAGATCATGAGCTGCTTCTTGCAAAATTTCAGCTTAAATTGAAGAACGTTGGGAAAACCACTAAACCATTCAGGTATGACCTAAATCATATCCCTTATGAATATACAGTGGAGGTGAGGAATAGATTTCAGGGATTAGACCTGATAGACAGAGTGCCTGAGGAACTATGGACAGAGGTCTGTAACATTGTTCAGGAGGAAGCAACTCAATCCATCCCAAAGAAAAAGAAATGCAAGAAAGCCAAGTGGCTGTCTGAGGAGGCTTTACAAGTAGCTGAGGAAAGAAGGGAAGTGAAAAGCAAGGGAGAAAGGGGAAGATATATCCAACTGAATGCAGAGTTCCAGAGAATAGCAAGGAGAGATGCTTACCTTACTTGACCTTATGAAGTGGCTGAGAGAGTTCTCTGTTTCTTCTTGCTTGTTACATTTTTTTTAAAGCCCTGCTATGAGGCACTCCCCTTCATGGATCACTGCCTTGTTGTGGCGAAGGGGCTTGCATAACTCAGTGAAGCCATAAGCTATGCCGTGCAGGGCCAGCCAAGACGGACAGGTCATGGCGGAGAGTTCTGACAAAATGTGGTCCACTGGAGAAGGAAATGGCAACCCACTCCAGTATTCTTACCCAGAAAACCCCATGGAACGTATCACAAGGCTAAAAGATATGATGCCGGAAGATGAGCCCCTCAGGTCGGAAGGTGTCCAATATACTACTGGGGAAGAGCAGAGGGAATTTCCAAGTAGTGCCAGAAAGAGTGAAGCAGCTGGGCCAAAGCCAAAAGGACACTCAGCTGTGGATGTGTCTGGTGGTGAAAAGAAAGTCCGATGCTGTAAAGAACAATATTGTTTAGGAACCTGGAATGTAAGATCAATGAACCAAAGTAAGCTGGAGGTGGTCAAACATGAGATGGCAAGATTGAACATCGACATCTTGGGAATCAGCAAACTAAAATGGACAAGCATGGGAGAATTTAATTCAGGTGACCATTATATCTACTACTGTGGGCAAGAATCCCTGAGAAGAAATGGAGTAGCACTCATAGTCAATAGAAGGGTGGGAAAAGCAGTACTGGGGTACAATCTCAAAAACGATAGAATGATCTCAGTACGAATCCAAGGCAAACCATTCAACATCACAGTAATTCAGGTCTACGCCCCAACTACTGAGACTGAAGAAGCTGAGGTTGATCGGTTCTATGAAGACCTACAACACCTTCTAGAACTAACACCAAAAAAAGATGTCCTCTTCATCATAGGGGATTGGAAGGCTAAAATAGGAAGTCAAGAAATCACCGGGATAACAGCCAAGCATGGCCTTGGTGTACGAAATGAAGGAGGACAAAGACTCATAGAGTTTTGCCAAGAGAACACGCTGATCATAGCAAGCACTCTTTTCCAACAGCACAAGAGGCGACTCTACACATGGACATCACCAGATGGTCAATATCGAAATCAGATTGATTATGTACTTTGCAGCCAAAGATGGAGAAGCTCCATACAGTCAGTAAAAACAAGACCTGGAGGTGACTGTGGCTCAGATCATGAGCTGCTTCTTGCAAAATTTCGGCTTAAATTGAAGAATGTCGGGAAAACCACTAAACCATTCAGGTATGACCTAAATCATATCCCTTATGAATATACAGTGGAGGTGACAAATAGATTTAAGGGATTAGACCTGATAGACAGAGTACCTGAGGAACTATGGACGGAGGTCTGTAACATTGTTCAGGAGGCAGCAACTCAATCCATCCCAAAGAAAAAGAAATGCAAGAAAGCCAAGTGGCTGTCTGATGAGGCTTTACAAGTAGCTGAGGAAAGAAGGGAAGCAAAAAGCAAGGGAGAAAGGGGAAGATATTTCCAAATGAATGCAGATTTCTAGAGAATAGCAAGGAGAGACAAGAAGGCCTTCTTAAATGAACAATGCAAAGAAATTGAGGAAAACAACAGAATGGGAAAGACTAGAGATCTTTTCAAGAAAATCGGAGATCTCAAGGGAATGTTTTGTGCAAAGACGGGCATGATAAAGGACAAAGAAGGCAGGGACCTAACAGAAGCAGATGAGATTAAGAAAAAGTGGAAAGAATACACAGAAGAACTCTACAGGAAAGATCTGAATGTCCCTGATAGCCATGACAGTGTGCTCACTGAACTTGAGCCGGACATCCTAGAGAGTGAAGTCAAGTGGGCCTTAGGAAGCATTAGTAAGAACAAAGCTAGCAGAGATGACAGTATTCCAGCTGAGCTATTTAAAATCCTAAAAGATGATGCTGTTAAAGTGCTGCACTCAATATGCCAACAAATTTGGAACACTCAACAGTGGCCACAAGACTGAAAAAGGTCAGTTTACATTCCAATTCCAAAGAAGGGCAATGCCAAAGAGTGTTCAAACTACCATACAATTGCGCTCATTTCACATGCCAGCAAGGTGATGTTCAAAATCCTACTAGCTAGGCTTCAGCAGCATGTGAACCGAGAACTACCAGAAGTACATGCTGGGTTTCGAAGAGGCAGAGGAACTAGAGATCAAATCGCCAACATTTGCTGGATCATGGAGAAAGCAAGAGAATTCCAGAAAAACATCTATTTCTGCTTCGTTGACTACGCTAAAGCCTTTGATTGTGTGGATCACAACAACCTGTGGCAAATTTTGAAAGAGATGGGAGTACCAGACCACCTTACCTGTCTCCTGAGAAACGTGTACAAGGGTCAAGAAGCAACAGTAAGAACCGGACATGCAACAACAGATTGGTTCCAAATTGGGAAAGGAGTACGACCAGGCTGTATATTGTCGCCCTGCTTATTTAACTTATATGCAGAGTACATCATGAGAAACGCCGAGTTGGATGAATTACAGGTTGGAATTTAGATTGCCGGGAGAATTATCAACAACTTCAGATATGCAGACGATACCACCCTAATGGCAGAAAGCGAAGAGGATCTAAAGAGCCTCTTGTTGAAGGTGAAAGTGGAGAGTGCAAAAGCTGGTTTGAAACTCAACATTAAAAAAACAAAGATCATGGCATCTGGCCCTATCACTTCCAGGCATATGAAAGGGGAAGAAATGGAAGCAGTGACAGATTTTATTTTCTTGGGCTCCAAGATCACCGCAGACAGTGACTGTAGCCATGAATTTAAAAGACGCTTGCTCCTTGGGAGGAAAGCTATGGCAAACCTAGACAGCATAGTAAGAAGCAGAGACATCACCTTGCCGACAAAGATTCGTATAATCAAAGCTATGGTTTTCCCAGTAGTAACGTATGGCTGTGAGCGCTGGACTATAAGGAAGGCTGAGCGCCGAAGAATTGATGCTTTTGAACTGTGGTGCTGGAGAAGACTCTTACGAGTCCCCTGGACTGCAAGGAGGTCAAATCAGTCAATCCCAAAGGAAATCAACCTTGAGTGCTCATTGGAAGGACAGATACTGAAGCTGAAGCTCCAATATTTTGGCCACCTAATGCGAAGAGAAAACTCCCTGGAAAAGACCCTGATGCTGGGTAAGACTAAAGGCAAAAGAAGAAGGGGACAGCAGAGGATGAGATGGCTAGATAGCATCACCGATGCAATGAATATGAATTTGACTCCGGGAGAGAGCGGAGGACAGGAAGGCCTGGTGTGCTATTGTCCATGAGGTCACAAAGACTCGGACACGACTTAACGACTGAACAACAACAACATGAGGCACTGGGGATGTTCACAGAACACATTAACCTACACTCAGTGGTTGAGTATGGGTTGTTGTTGATCTGTGGTTTAGTGTGTTGTCTGAACCCAGGACATTTTCCACAAGGTAGATTGTTAACCATGCAGTGAGGCTTATTTTCCTCAGAAAAGCCACCTTGAGAACCCATGGTTTCTTTTGGGGTTGTTCAGGGTTGGTAACAAGCCACTTTGGCCCTGTTCAGATATGAAAGGGGGAAAGGTGGTTAGGGTAACTATGGAGTGGGGAGGTTTAGGCTAACCACAATGCACGTGCCCGTCACATGACCAGGAACCGTGTGGCTCACTACGGTTGACTTATCTATCCCTGCTCTGTGGTTACCACATAATCCTCCTGCCGCTGCCAACAGTTATCCCAGTGGCTGTCGTGCTGAGAAATGGTCACACTGGACGCTCTGTTCATTGCTATGTGACAGCAACCACAGAGTTTGGCCATGTTGCCTAAAGTGTCACCAGAAGTGGTGGATGCTGTAGGCTGATGTCTCTATGGTTGCTGCGTTTTCAGATGGAGTGGCCATTTTTAACAACAGAGATCCCACCACACAACACAGGAAGCTACCCCGGGCCCCCTTAACCCACCATCTCATAGCTTGCATGTTTCTTTTGTTCTGGGCAGCTGGGCCTGCTTCAGAACAAAGCACTGGGTTGCACCCACCCACCATTTGGTTAGGCTGAGAGGTAGGTTAGCCTTAGAGATCGTTTACTGCTGGCCCGTGTAGGCTTGGATGAATCAATCTATTTCTGGTCTGTTTCAGTTGTTCATATATTCAGTCATAAACCTGTTGTGTCCAATTTCCGCATCTATCTGTAATTTTTTTTTAAAGAAACTGCATGAAAATTTGCATTTATTTTCATTTGCCATTTTCTCCAGCCTATGCATTTTTGTACACAACCTAATTTCTGTACATAATTTCTCCTAACTTATGTATTTTTGCATGCAACTTTACTTCTGCATGCAGTTTTTCCTAAATATGTGCGTTTTTGTATGGAAATTTTCCAAACATACACATTTTTTATGCAATTTCCCCAAAATATATGAATGTTTTGTTAGCAATTTTTGCTTTTTACATTGCAAGATTTGGAGAATTGTACAGTCCAAAGGATGTTTTCCAGACCACATATTAGCCTGAGAAGTGTGGATTAGATCAGTTTTCTTAAAAACTAAGACCAAACAAAATTCCTCCCCATCCCTAGGCCCAAGGTCACCTAGCTACGTAGTTCCAGGACTGAGCAGAGATTTGAACCTGGATTTCCCCAATCCTTGTCCAGCTTCGTAGCTGCTACACCACACTAAAAAACAAAGATAGCCATGCTGGTTCATGAGCAAAATGTCCAAAATCCATAATTAGGTATTACCTTTATTAGGGTCAACCAAATTTCCACAAAAATAACTTTTGAGTTTTCCAGAACTCTTCATCAGGATCAGTGGTACAAAAAGCCAGGGATAGGGGAAGAAATGGAGTCCAACAATTTGGCCAGGGGTTATGGCTATAAGATCTGCAGTTTAGATAGATTTGCAGAATGAATGAATTATTATTGTTATTATTTATTATTTATTACATTTTTATACCGCCCCATAGCCGAAGCTCTCTGAGTCACTGAATGAGTCACTGGTAGGTGTACAGGTATCAGATTATGCCACACGGACTCTTATTATATTCTCAGTGTTGCACAAGTATCACATTTGTGCCATACTAGTTCCCAGAGCTATGGGGCAAATGCAACAGAAAGAAGAAATCTTAGAAAATAAAATACCTGAACAGAAAATCAATAACATTCCTATCCCCAGTGGCCTCTAGCAAAGCACAGTCACTCTGAAATGTCTGAAACGTGTTGTCTTGCAGTTGCACTGATGAGCTAACGGATTGCTCAGAAAACTGGAGCAGGAAGACATTTTGGGGCACGTTGAAGTTTTGGCATAAATCATAGGCTTCATTCTCCTGTCTCTGGTTGGAAAGTAAATGTATGCCTGCTTCTTGGTGATCGTCCAGGTGATAGCCTCTTTGGAATTCTGCAGAACGGTCTTCTGTCCGTGTGTAACAAATGATGGCTATAAAGAAAAGTGATCACAGGGCTGATACAGAAGGAGGCATTTGTTTATATTCTTATAGTATGTATCTGATTGAATAGAAATTATCACTTAAAATTGACAAATGGAGAGGTATTCAATGGAGATGCCAGGATTCAGCTAGGGCTAAGCTGGCTGTGAACTTTTTCCCTCCCAGAAGATGTCCGTAAGGAATCCAAGTGCTAAGACAGCAGCAGTGTAATGTTAGAGCAGGACTTTGGCCTACCGGTCTCCACTGAGAACAATAATCCACAGGTCCCTGAAAAATTGCAGGCTAACAGGTAGATTATGTTGTTATTTTTCACCTTAAATACTTCCGGTGCTCAGAAATACAAAAGTTATCATGAGGATTAGAAATTTGATATGACTGAGATACTAGGAAGTCAGATTCTGCACCAGATCCTGTCTTGCACAGGATGTGTGGAGAATGCATAGATTTGCAGAATGGACTATTCACAATTGTATGAATTCTGGAATTAAAACACAAATAAAACAGAGAAGGAGTATGAATGTGGCAAACAAAGTTTTCTGGATTTGGATCTTCAGGCTACATTTTATATAACTGTGTATATCTTGTCTGATAAGGCACCGCAGTACATGGTGAGCCAATCCTGTGTTGGCATTGAAATGTCAGTTCCCCCAGGGCCTCCTTCTGAAAGAGCTGTGTCAGGCAGTCTGCAGCAACCTTCATGTACAAGACTTTACTTTCCCCATAACATTACAGGTTTATAACTCCCCATGGCTAATAAGAGTGAGAGAATCTAAACTGCTGTGTAAAAACAGTAATGTACTTGTGTGGGAATCTGTATTGTTGGCATATTTTGAGAACCAAAGAGGAACTGCAAGGTCTGTTTTGAATGGGCATTGGCATCGTTTAAGTTCAGTTTATCATGGGCTAGACAGATAGGTGGCTATTTCCTCTATAGAAGGGATGGGCTACATGCATCCCTTGCAGCCCCCCAGTGCATCCCCCGCCACCCCAAAATTTGGGGGGATCCCGATTTAAACAAACAAAAACAAACTCCTTTTTTGCAAACAAATAGCATGCAGAGCTGCTATGGAGCTCCAACAGTACTGGCTGAGGAATGCTGGGAGTCATGGGCCTTTTTTCTGTCTAAACATGCATAGGATTGCGCCTTAAGGGTATTTCCACAGTGGATATTTGCTCTGGAACTGCCGCAATATGCTCAATCACTTTTCATGAGGCATCTGCATGATACTGCCATCAAATAGTTCTCTTCCTGTGTTTTCCTCATGGCCCTTCCATTTTCTTTTCAGGCTGCAGAAAGTCCTACTTTTTTTTTTTAAGGAACAGTAGTGCGCTTTCCACAGCTGCAGCTTGCTTTAGCTCTAACCTTCCATCTTTTGAAAGAAGTGCGGTTTTGATGTGTGCGGTTATGCATGGTCCTCTGACAGCACTTCAAACACAGGACTGTCCTCTATAAAAGAGGTCACATGACCACCTTAGGGCGTCTCACCCCCCCCCCCGTCCCACCAATATTTCACTAATCTTAGAAGAATTACTGAGTGTCTGTCAATGTTAAATAAAAAGCTGTGACACGAGCTATAGCCCAAGACTAGCCTAATGCTTCCTTTCTGCTGATGGCAAAAACACAAATGTGTACAAGATTGACCAGTCGTTTTTAATATAATAACCATGGCGACAGGATTCTGTGAACGATTTTGAGGAATCTAGGACATAGAGGTGTAATGAACAGAGCACACTGATGTTTTTCATCACCTTTCAGAATTTAGGAAAGAAATGTAAGGAAATCGTGAGCTGTGCTTCAATGTGATATGCTGTCACGAGCTTTATAATCTATTCCTGTCCCATTTTGGCTTTCCGAGACATCAACGTAAGAGCAAAGACTTCCTCAATGGGCTTGGCACCTTAAACGCTTAACGTCAATGACTGAGAAAACCACTGAAAGCGATACCAGTCCGCTTAATGTTCTGGATCTGAAGTGTAGCTGCTGAATGAGCAGCACACAGCCAGGGAAGCTGCCCGAAGCACAGGAAACAACAGTGGCCTGGATTGTTGTTTATTAGGCAAACGGGCCTTTTGTTGGCTTTAGTCGAGTGCGTACCTCTGATAAAGGCTCCATTAATGCAAACTCATTGACTAGTATAAGGGTTAGATGTTACAAGCATTTGGTTTGCTAATGCCAATCAAGTATATAGTGCCTGAACAAAGCACGGGACTCAGGATATTAAGGCTGCGCAGGGACCCGCTGACTTGCTTCAGAGCTTCTGATTCAGCTCCGACCCACCTCAGCCTGAACCCGCTTCGGCCTCTGGATCCGAAGTGATATCTGGACAGCCGAAGCACCCCCCCCCGCCCAGCCGCACAAGCCCTGCACCCACCCCCACCTGTAATGTTGTGTAGATGGCCCTTTTACGGCAGCAGTCCATGCAACATTTAATTACCAGAAGAAGAAGAGTCGCCATTTAAAAAGAAAATGGCGACTCCCTCCCAGACGGTGGCCTGGTAAGGAGCAGGGGCTCGTGCAGCTGGGTGGGTGGCTGTCTGGATCGGGCAAGTGACCCGAAGCACTTCAGATTGATCCCAACCCACTTCAGGCTGCTGCGGCCCAATCCTGACCCTCTCCAGAACCAGACTGCTTCAGTCTGAATCACCCCGATCCGCTTTGGGATTCAGGATTCGGACCGAAGTGGTGCACAGCCTTACTGAGAGTGTCGTTCATTTTTTATATGAACTTACTGAAGAAAGAACGTGAGCTTAAAAATTGTGTATATGGGAGAAAGCAACACTGACTGATTCGTCCATCCAGGCTTTGCACGCTTAGCTCTTAAAAGTCTGGGTTTGAATCCCTGTGTATACAACCATGCTTGGGGTTCGGAAGTAGGGTTGTCTGCTATCACTTTTTTTTTTCTGACAGGGTCCACATCTTTAAGGCTACATAGCAGGCAGGCACAATATCACTGTGGATGTGCTAGATCAGTGCCTGGCTGTGACAATGGACTAAATGAGGGCTGAAGCTCAATGCAGGCAAGACTGAGATGCTGTTCGTGGGTGGTTCTTCCGGCCAAGTGCGGGGTGGTCAACCTGTTCCGGATGAGGTTGCATCCCCCCCGAAGGAGCAGGTTTGTAGCTTGGGGATTCTCCTGGAGCCATCTTTGTCACTTGAGGCTCAGGTGGCCACAGCAGCATGGAGTGCCTTCTACTAACTTCAGTTGGTGGCCCAGCTATGCCCCTATTAATACTGGGATAACCTGGCTTCAGCCTTCTGTCATCTGGTAACCTCCAAATTAGATTACAGCAATGCACTTTACATGGGGCTGCTTTTGAAGACTATTCAGAAGGTTCACCTTGTGCAAAATGATTGGTAACAGGGACCAGAAGGTCTAAGCATATAACACTGATTCTGGCTCAGTTGTACTGGCTGAGCCTGTTTCTGAGCCTGATTCAAGGTGCTGGTTTTGACCCATAAAGACTTACATAGCTTGGGACCACAATACCTAATGGAGTGCCAGCTCTCCTGGCATGAACCTACCCATATACTATGTTCATCATCTAAGGCCCTCCTGCAGGTGCCTCCTCTGGGGGAGGCTCGGACGTTGGCAACAAGGGAGAGGGCCTTCTCAGTGGTGGCCCCTGATTATGGAACAATCTCCCTATTGAGACCCACCTGGTGCCAACATTGTTATCTTTTCAGTGCCAGGTTAAGGCCGTCCTCTATTCTTAGCCATTTGGCAGCATATGATAAGGTTTTTCATTGGGTCCTGGGACTTCTTATTGTTGATCGTTAAAAAAGAAGATGTGTGTGTATTGTCTATTTATATGTTTGTATGCAGCTGATTATATGATGTGCAATACTGTATTTTTAAGGTTTTTAATCTTTGTAAACCATCCAGAGAGCTTTGACTACTGGGTTGTATAGAAATGTAATAAATGAAATGAAATGAAACATGGTCCTCTCCATGCTGCACGTAGCTGTACCTACTGAATTTGGCCGACGCAGGAGATGGGTGAGAATTTTTCTTGGTTCATTTTTTAATAAGAATTTACAGAAATTGGCAAATTTCTTCATAATTTCTTTGTGAGGTCTGTGAACTCACAGGAATCCACGTGCAGCCTGGGCTGAACCACACACACCTGGGCCAGATCTACATGGCAATGAATGTGAAGCACTTTCATGTAGGGGTGTATGAAACCCCACTTACCTGGCTCCGCCGGGTTCCGCAGGTGGGGGGAGGAGATTCGTTCCTCCCCTCGGAATCCTCAACGGGGGGAGGGAGGCATCCCGTTCCTCCCCCCCGGAATCCTGCCCGGCCGGCTCTGCTCTGCAGCCAGGCCGCAGAGCTGCTGGCCGGGCCAACCCGCAGTGGGGCCTCCAGCTGCTGCCGGGCTGCTGCGGACGCAAATGGCATCCTGCGTAGGGGACGTCATTTGCGTCCCTACGCAAGCCCATGATAGGTTACGTAAATATTTACATAGCCTATCACGGCTAAAGTGGGAACGCAAATGGCGTAGGGGATGCCATTTGCATCCCTGCTTTAGGTGTGATAGGCTATCTAAATATATACGTAGCCTATCACGGGCTGGTGTAGGGACGCAAATGGCGGCCGCTACGACAGCCGCCATTTGCAGCTTCAGCAGCCCGGCAGCAGCCGGAGCTGCCACTGCCAGAGCCGGAGCCACAGCCAGGTAGGCTCCGTTTCGCAGGGCTTTCGCGGGGTGGTAGGGCGGGGGGCTCCGTTCCACCAATGATTCTGGGGGGCCGAATTCACCAGAATTCGGCCCCCCTGGGATCCCTGGCGGAATTCTCTAACATCCCTACTTTCATGTTTAATGCGGATTTTCATGAAATCGGCTTTGATCCATCTGGAACACACAAAGCAGAAAAAATGTGGAGTAAACATAACCTTAAAACCTGCCTTTCACAGGTCAAACTGCACTGTATTCCACCTTACTTTGTGGTTGAATGGTCAGAGTTCTGCTGGAAGAAGTGAACATCATCAACCCCAGGGACAGACTGATAGGCAGGCAGACAGGAGTAGGGGTGTACAGATTCCCCACCGTCCGTTCCGGTGGGGAATTCGTGGGGTGGAGGCAATCCGTTTGTCCCCCCCAGAATACTCTGGAGCGGCTCCACTCTGCGAGGATTCTGTGGAGCTGCACCAGCTATAGGGCCGCTTACTTTGCCGGCCAGAGCCATTCGCCTCCTCCACGCCTATCGCCATTTCTTTTTTTAAAAAAGGTGATCAGCAGGATGTGCCCATAGATGTATACACAAATAGAGCCGTGAATCTTGCATATAAGTCTATGGACACATAGACTTATACCAAGATTCACGGCTCTATTTTGCGTATAAGTCTATGGGCACATCCTGCTGATCGCCTTTTTTAAAAAAAAGAATTTGCGATCGGCGCAGAGGAGGCGAACGGCTCCGGTGGAAGAAGCAGCTGAGTTTCGTTCTGCCTCCAATCCTCCTGGAGTGGAGGTAAGTGGTGCCAATCCGCTGCAGATTCTTGAGGCCAGATTCCAAAGAATCCGGCCTCATTTGAATCTGTGACAGATTTCTCTAACATTCCTAGACAGGAGGCACCTGGGTCCTGCATGGAGGGAAAGGGCTGGAATTGCTTCCCTCTGCTAGTGCTCTGCAGTCAGCAGTGGTGGCTACTGCTGCCACTACTTCCACTTCCCCAACTGGAACTAAGCCTCCTCCTCCTCCCCACAAACACCCAGGAAAATCACACACACAGGGGACTATTCTGAAGGGGAGACAGGAATGACTCAGAGGCTGCTATTTGTGAATGGAAAAAAAGCAAACTGCTGCATTACTCTGAAGGGGCAACCCAGCAGGAGGCTTGTTCCCAGCCCTGTCCATGCTCCCTTGCTGTACTGGCTGCCCTTTCTCCTTCCCCTGTGCATTCCTTAGTTGTAGGTGTATCGTGTGACTGTGAAGTTGCAGGTGTATCGCGCAACTGTGAAATAGCGGCTGGCTGCCCTTTCTGCTTCTGCTCTGTGTATTCTTTATTGTGTACTACATATAAACTGGCTACTCTGCTATTGTGAATGAAACAGGGCTACTGATATTATGAATGGGAAAAGGAGGCTACTTATTGTGAAAGCAGCCCTATTGCAAATGGGGGAAAAGAGGGAATGGAGTGGGAGCAGACCCACCCCTTCACCACATCACTGGCAGGTCACACAGGCACACCCAGGAGTTAATGTGGAGGAACGTGGCACGCTGCAGCGGAACCGCCTGGGTGATGCTTTAACTAAAAAAAAAAGTGGAGTAAAACGACTTTCTGATAATGCAGCTTTTCAAGATAGAAGCTGCTGGTTGGCAGCACACTGGTCGCAATGTCATGTGCTGCGAACAAATTTGAAATGCTCCCAATTCGCAGGAAATCCCCTGTGAAGACAGCCCCCTGGATTGTGGAACTGGGAACACTGAAACAACATCGCCATTTCTTGCTACTCAGAATGGTGGATCAGAATGAAGGACTACATGCTATTGGTTACCTCCTTATGCCAGACCCTTGACAGCCAATGGCCTCAGTTTTCCTATTGTAGAGGAGTCAGGAATTGAGGGCAAATGAAGCAACCATTGGCAGCTCTCTGTGCCATTTCTGAACCTCATATCAATCTAATATTATTATTAATTATCATCATCATTAAAATTTCTTTTACTTTTGTTGACTTACAATAGAATTAAAAAATACAACATTTAAAACAGCTACAATTATCCATTAAAATATAGCCACCCTATAAAACCCTTATAAAGAGGCATTTCCTAGCCTGGTGGCCTGCAGTCTTTTTGGACGACAGCTCCCATGATTCCTAACCGTTGGCCATGCTGGCTGAAGCTGATAGGAGCCCAAAACATCTGGAGGGCACCAGGTTGGGGAAGGCTGCTAGAATGTTTCTACAAAATGATACCCACAAGCTGACCCCAATCCACTGCGGTGTCTCTCATTCTGCATTTTCTTCCCATCCATTACTAACTAGCCTTCCTTATACTTGGTTTCCCTCCAAGTCTTTTGGGTATTAAGTTAATTGTGTATCATTTCTCCTTGTCTCTTTAAAGGCTGATTGTATCCTTTCTAACCTCTTCTTTGGCTTCTTCTGCTCTCCTTTGGGTATTCAACACTATGCTCTAGCTGCAGAGCTCCTAAAGTGTAAGTACCTAGGCCTAAAGCTTTGGCACAAGGCCACCCCCGCCCCCCTGAACATGCCAAATCCATCAGGAATCAGCCAAAAGGATGGCAATAAAAATAATAGAGCTGGCACCATCTCTTCTTCCTCCTGCTTTGCCAGGGCTCCCTGTGCACCTTTTATTCATTGTTGTTAACAGGGATGGGGCCTCTCAATCCCTTTGCAGTGCTTGGGTTTTGTTCCCTCTATGTTATGGTAGGCTTTTTATCTCACTCGTGAGCAATTGCCTCCTTCTGTCATGAGTTTCATTGTTAATCTCCGAGAGCAGCCCTAGACACTTTCCTTGTTATTTTGCCTTTGGGGGGGAAAGGAGGACCCTAGAAGCTCACAGATTGTCTGCCCTCACACTCTTGTCCAGCATGCACTACCAAAGTGACAGATTCCAGCTGCGTAGTGCTATGTATGTATGTATGTATGTATGTATTGCATTTATATCCCTTTCCTGCCTCCCCCATTTTATCCTCAGAACAACCATGCAAGGTAGGCTAGGCTGAGAAGCAATGACTGGCAAAGATCACCCAGTGAGCTTCATGGCCGAGCAGGGATTTGAACCAAGGTATCCATAGTCCTAGTTCAACACTCAAGTCCAGGTGTAGGCAACCTGATGCCCTTCAGATGTTTTGGGCTACAGCTCTCAGAACTCCTAATCATTGGCCATGCTGGCTGGTGTTGATACGAATTGTAGTCTACAACATCTGGAGGGTACCAGGTTGCCTAGCCCTGCTCTAAACACCAAACATCACTGACCCTCATTAAGGCTACACATATTTCTCCCTGTAGAGCATCAAAGTTCCATTTTGGTTAGCTGAAAGAGATCAATGGAGAATGATGGGGATGCAATCCATTCCCAGCCCAGCTCTGCCTTGACCAAATTACCCATTCATTGATGTATGTGGAAGATCAACAACATTTTTTCTCTTTTAAGTAGACAAAATCTGGGAAAGAAACAGCAGGCTATGGATGCACCGTAGATTTGACTCCTACTGCAACAGTGTGGCCAGTGTGGGGTAGTGATTAGAGTGTTGGACTGGAACTGGGGAAATCTGGGTTCAAGCTCACTAGTTAACTTTGGCATGTCAGTAACTCTCAGCCTAACCTATCTCACAGGGTTGTTGTGATGATAAAATGGAGAAAAGGAGGATTATGTACACCACCTTGGGCTCCTTCGAGGAAAAGGTGGGATATAAATGTAAATAAATAAATAAATAAATATTTAGTGACTGCAATATCATGTGTTGACTTGAATGTGTGAATCAGCCATCACCAATCAAACATCTCAGGTAGAGCTAGCTTATCACATCACTTCATCCCGTACATGAGATTTATTCAAGTTCCCCACTACTCCAGGTGATAGGAAATTCCAGGGCAGCTTTTTACAGGGTCGGTTTTCTTGTGGTTTTCCTGGAGGCTTATGGTGCCTTTTGTAATACTCCATTTTTTATGGATGTTACAGATTGACCAGATGCGAAACGAACTCACAGGCAGTTCTAGTTCCCAGGCAATGTCAGTCCATTGCCTGGACTGTATATCCTAAGAGCTATTTTCATCTGCCAAATGCCTTTTAGCAATCTTCCCCCAGGGAAGTTCCAAACTCTGTTTCTGGGGAGTCTTCTACCCACATGCAAACATTAAAAATGGTTTATTCTGGCCTCTACCCAGGCAGGTGCCACGTGCACAAAAGCTTGCTGTAGCCTCTAGCCATCAAAAAGCATGATGGCTCAGTACTCTATTGTCTATCATCAAGTAAAAGGCTACAGAAAAACCTAGAGAGGAGCCCATTTTGCATAATCACTGATGACAAAATATTTCATTGCACAATTCATACGTTCAACTGTAAGCCAATGAGTGACAGGTCACTGGATGATGGGACACAGACAGTGCAATCTTAGACATGTATACTCAGAAGTAATTCCTAATGCATTCAGTGGGGCTTACGCCAGGTAAGAGAGTATTGAATTGCAGCCTAACTGATGTATATGAATGTGTGACTCATCTGTCCCAGAAATGGGAGCAGAGCAGACCCCAGACAGTTTTACTCCCAAATCCACAACTCTAGTTAGTTTTCCTGTCTCCAGGACAGGCGTCAAAGGCAGGCATGTCTGGGCACCTGCCGAGGGCCTACACCCCAGCAGGAGCCCACTGACAGGAGGACCTCCCTGGACTTGCTCCTCCTCTTCACCATGGCAACCACCTTGTCCACCTGCCTCTCGTTCTGGCCCAGACGATGGTGGTGGTGAGAAAGAGGAGCAGCGGATGCCACGGCCTCCTCGCTCCCTGGCCCTCTGCCTGACAAGCAAGCAAGTGGGAGCATTGGTGAGAAAGAAGATGAGGAGCAATGGGGCTGGTGGCGATGACAGTGGGAACGTAGACACACGGAGGGAAGGGGCCCACTGAGGATGCCTTGCCCAAGGGCCCTCAGACACCTGGAGCTGGCACTGCTTGTCTCCCTCCCAAAGCTGGTGATAATATTAAGAAAATCCACAGCTCTGCTTGCTAGGCCACACTTGGCAGCTGGATGTTCTCTCCTCCCCACTTGCCCTGCCACCTTCCTTTTAAAATCCCTTTCGAATTCAGCTCTGCTCCCCTTGTATGTAGGTGAGTGCTGAAAGAAGACGCTAATTGCGCAATGAGTCAAGGTGGGTATCTCTCCCCTCAACCCTTCCTCCCCTCCCCCCTCCCGTCCTGTCTATACAAGATTGATAATGAAACCGATACCTTTCGCCAGCGTAATTTTCATATTTAATGAGCGTGACTCAGAAACTATTACATTAATTAGTCAAATCCCACAAACCGTTAATAGTGCATGCTGTAATTAATATTGTATTCAATTAAAAGCTGACCCATTTCAGGTGCCTTCCCCTGGTTTGGGGGGAGGGACTCTTTGGAAACAGCGTATGTTGCAATGCCCAAGGCCAATCCGTTTGCATTCCGAGCAGTGGGCGAGGGAGGCATTCATCTCCTCCGTTTTGCTTCTGTAGTTCTTTCCTCGGCGAACATATGCTGGGTTCCTTCCCTCCCCGTCTCCGAATGAGGCTGCTCTTGCTATACAGACAACCTGCTTGCTGTGATTTATGGGGTAGTCCTGAACGGGACTCATAGACTGGAAAATTTCCAGTTTACACAAGAATTCCCTGAAAAATGAGCCTGGCTAATTTATTTCTTTCATTAACGAGTTCTAACTGTGAGATAATCTTTCTGGAACCCCCTCCTCCCCTTCACAAACCAAAGCCCCACTTCCCCCCCCCCCCAGTACACACAGAGGCGTCTCTCAGGTAGCTATAAACAAAGCAGTGGGGGATGAAACTTTCTTTACAAACAATGATGACATGACAGACGGGGTCCTTGTCACAGTTTCACCTCTGAATGGGAGCTTTGTGACCAGTTAACAACAAGGGAAAAGCCCTGCTGGATCAAAGCAAAGGACTGCCTAGTCCAGCATTCTGCTCTGACAGTGGCCAGCCAGTTGCTTGTGGGAAGCCCAGACACAGGACATTAGTGCATCAGCATCCCCCTGCTTGTATTTTCAGGCTGGCCAGGTGTTCTGCTTTACAGATGACAGTTGTTTATTAGTTTAAGTATTATTAGTATTATTACATTTAAACCCCAGCATTTTTCCTCCAAGGGACCCAAGGCAGCTTACATGATCCTCCTCCTCTCCATTTTACCTTCATAACAACCTTATGAGGTAGGTTAGACTGAGAGCCAATGACTGGCCCAAAGTCACCCAGTGAGCTTCATGGCTAAGCGGGGACTAGAACCTGGATTTCTTGAGTCCTAATCCAACACTCTAATGACTACACAACACTGCTGTCCTTTAATTGAAGGTGTCCTCTATGTGAAGGGCTCTCCAGTTCAAGTCAGATTTAAAGATAAAGGACCATAAGAAACAGTCAGAAGGGATTGCTGGTCTTCGAAGATTTGAAAATTTAAAGACTTGAAGCTTCAAATCTTCAAATTTTTGAATCTTCAAAGATCATGCCTGAATTAGAAAAAAAAAATTGCAGAGAAGCCACGATTCTTCGAAGATAACGCCTTAATTTTTAAAAAAACAGCCGAAGCGGGGGATAGGAGGGGGTAAAACTTAGTCTCATTTGAAGGGATAGAACAACCCCCTGTTCAATGCAGGAAGCCTGATTCTCAGGTGGTCGCCCATCGAACTACTGACCAGGGCCGACACTGCTTAGCTTCCGAGATCAGACAAGTGCACGCACATCCAGCCCTTTGCTTGTTGCTGAGGAAAGATTGAGTGCTGAGGAAGCTATGTGATCAGTAGCCGGAAGACAACATGGGGCCGTCAAGAGCTGTGAGTGTGGTGGGCATGGAATCAGCAGAAACAGGAAGAGTTTCTGATCCTCCAATGAGAGCCTCTGTCTTTAAGAGCAGGAAAACAGTACAGCACTCAAGTGTGAACCGAGCTTGCACATTCGATGAAGCACTGCAATGGGGAAAATGGGTGAGTGTGGATAATCACGTTTTGATGTGAGAGCATTTAACCCAACAGGACACCGAATTCATTGCGATGGTGGGCACAATGTAGATTGGCCCTTCCCCACTATGCTGATACGTATTGTATTTCAGTTAAATGTATTATTTCTAAATCTGCATCTATAGATCTATGCCTATGCAAACGTTATAGAAATTGGTATCCTCTTTTTTTACAATGTGCAAATGGCCACCCTAGGTACATGCTGCCTCTGATGCTGGAGATAAAATATAGCCATCATGACTAGTAGCTGTTGCCAGTACACCACAAGGAAACTGTGAAATCCCTATTTCAAAATCCCTCAGCTATGAACAAAATAAGGTCAAGGCACTTTCTCTCAGAGCAGATACTTAAAAAAAAAAAAAAGTTTACAATTCAGGGAAGGGGCACAAAATGGGAAGGAGCCAGGTGCCCTTGACTCTTCTTGGTTATGGCCCTGGAAGCAGTACTTGGAAACACTCCCGTTGTGAATAAACATAAAGCAAAAAAGCAAGCCTGAGAGCTGTTGCATCAAGCATTTAGTTCTTGGATAGAATTCTAATCTTGTCAATATTTGCAGCATACATATCTTGAGCATCATTACTTGTCCCACCAGTTAGGAACAGCGAAGAAAGACTGAGACCTCTCTCTCCTGCTCCCTGTAGGTACATTTTTTGAGAGGAGGGTTGTTTATATCAAAGGCAATTTAGACACTAGCCCTGGGCATCAAGTTGTAGGCGTCAAGGGTCAGCATGGTTGGGCACCTTGCTGAGGGCCTACATCCCAGGAGGGCCCCACTGACAAGAGCTCCCTGGAGTTGATCCCTCACTTCTTCACTGTTTACAGTGAAGAACAACCTTTTGTCCACCTGTCTCTTGCTGTGGGCCAGACAACAGTGGTGGTGAGGAGGTGGAGCAGTAGATGCCACTGCCGACTCGCTTGCTGACTCTCTGCCTGTCAAGCAAGCAGTAGCAATGGTGAGAAAAGGGTTGAGGAGCAATACCGGCTGGTGACAATGGCAGTGTGAAAGTAGACTCACTGAGGGAGGGGGCCCATGGAGGGTGTCTTGCCCAGCGGCCCTCAAAAACATGGTGCCGGCACTGCTGTATTCCTCAAGCCAAGGAACAAAGTAGCATTTCTCATCTGCCTGATCATCACGCTATTCGGCTTGCAGATAGCTGCAGGTGCTGCTGATGTTCACACTCATTTTTGGATAGACTTCTCTTCAAATACTCATTTTGGCTAGCTTCTTCACAGACCATGCTACACTGCTCTCTTGGCAAAGACAAGACTGAATCATGTACTATATACTAATGCCCAGATTATGGGAAACAAACAGAACGAACTCGAATTCTTAATACAGGAGGGAAATTATGACTTCATAGGTATAACTGACACTTGGTGGGATGACTCCCATGACTGGAATACAGCAACTGAAGGATGTAACTTGTTCAAAAAGAACAGGGGGAACAGAAAGGGAGGTGGGATTGCACTGTATGTGAAAAATACATATCTATGCACAGAAATACAGGAGGATGACCTTGGTAGCTCTATCAAGAGCATCTGGGTTAAAATAAATGGAGCAAAGAATAAAAGGAACATGGTGGTCGGAGTCTACTATGAGTTCAACCAAGGAGAAGATGAGGATGAATCTTTTGAAAAGCAAATTGCCAAGGTTTCAAAGAAGCATGAGGTAGTAGTAATGGGGGACTTCAATTTCCCTGATATTTGTTGGGAGACAAATTCTGCAAAACATGGCCCCTCCAGGAAATTCCTGACTTGTGTGGTGGATAACTTCCTCTTACAGAAAGTAGAGGAAGGAACTAGAGGATCGGCTATCCTTGACTTGATCCTAACCAACAGAGATGACTTAGTGGATAAAGTAGCAGTTACAGGAACTCTGGGGGAAAGCGGCCATGTTGTACTTGAGTTCTTGGTTCTAAGGGAAGCAAAAGCTGTGTGTAGCCAAACGCGTACCCTGGATTTTAGGAAAGCTGATTTTAATGAACTCAGAACAATGATCAGTAAGGTCCCATGGCAAGTGACTCTAACGAGAAAAGGAATCCAAGATGGGTGGGAGCCTTTAAAAAAGGAAATTCTCAATGCACAATTACAAACAATTCCAACAAGAAAAAAAGGTGGAAGACAACAGAAGATGTGGCTTCATAAAAAGGTTGCAGATGACCTGAAAACAAAAAAGCATTCATATAGGAAGTGGAAGAAAGGACAAGCAACAAAGGAAGAGTACAGGCAGGTAGCACAGAATTCCGGGGATGGCATCAGGAAGGCTAAAGCTGAGACCAGCGAGGGATGCTGAAAGCAACAAAAAGGCTTTCTTCAGATACGTGCATAGTAAAAGACAAAAGAAAGAAATGGTGGTTCAGCTATTAAATAAGGATGGCAAAATGATAACAGATGACAAAGAAAAGGCAGAAGTGCTCAATTCCTACTTTGGCTCAGTCTTCTCCCAAAAGAGGGTCTATGACCCCCCTGGCAAAGGCGAAGTACAGGCTGAAGGGGCAGGATTGCAGCTTGAGATCGATAGGCATATGGTCAAGGAACACCTAGTTACTTTGAATGAGTTCAAATCTCCAGGGCCAGATGAACTGCATCCTAGAGTAATAAAGGAACTGGCAGAAGAACTCTCAGAACCGCTGTCTTATTATCTTTGAGCAATCATGGAGGATGGGTGAAGTGCCAGATGACTGGAGGAGGGCTAATGTTGTCCCTATCTTCAAAAAGGGTCAAAAGGAAGAACCTGGGAACTACAGACCAGTCAGTCTGACATCAATCCCTGGGAAAATTCTGGAGCAAATGATAAAGCAATCAGTCTGAAAGCACCTTGACAACAATGCCGTGATTACTCAAAGCCAACATGGATTTGTCAAGAACAAATCCTGCCAGACAAATCTGATCTCATTTTTGATCAAGTAATCTCCCTTGTGGACTGTGGGAATGCTGTAGACATCATATACCTTGAGTTCAGGAAAGCTTTCAACAAAGTGGCCCATGATATCCTGATGAGCAAACTAGCTCAAAGTGGGCTAGATGAAACAACTCTCAGGTGGATCCACAGTTGGCTACAGAATCGGACTCAAAGAGTGCTTATCAATGGGACCTTCTCAAACTGGGGAGAGGTAACGAGTGGGGTACCGCAGGGTTCAGTCCTGGGCCCAGTGCTCTTCAACATTTTGATTAATGACTTGGAGGAGGAGGTTCAGGGAATGCTGATCAAATTTGCAGGTGACACAAAATTGGGGGGGATAGCTAATACCTTGAAAGACAGAAACAAAATTCAAAGTGGTCTTGACAGACTTGCGTGCTGGGCAGAAAACAACAGAATGACATTGAATAGGGACAAATGCCAAGTTCTGCACCTAGGAAAAAGAAACCAAATGCACAGTTACAAGATGGGGAATACTTGGCTCAACAACACTACAAGTGAGAAGGATCTTGGCATTGTTGTAGATCACATCTGAGCCAACAACATGCTGTGGCTGCAAAAAAGGCCAATGTTATTTTGGGCTGCATTAATAGAAGCATAGCTTCCAAATGCTGTGAAGTACTAGTTCCCCTCTACTCAGCACTGGTTAGGTCCCACCTAGAGTACTGTGTCCAGTTCTGGGCACCACACTTTAAGGAGGATGCAGACAAGCTGGAGAGGGTTCAGAGGAGGGCAGCAAAGATGGTCAGGGGACTGGAAACAAAGCCCTATGAGGAGAGACTGAAAGAAGTGGGCATGTTTGGCCTTGAGAAGAGGAGGGGAGATATGATAGAGTTCTTCAAGTACTTGAAATGTTGTCACAGGGAGGAAGGCCAGGATCTCTTCTCGATCATCCCAGCGTGCAGGACACGGAATAATGGGCTCAAGTTACAGGAAGTCACATTCCAGCTGAACATCAGGAGAAAATTCCTGCCTGTTAGAGCAATACGACAATGGAACCAATTCCCTAGGGAGGTAGTGGGCTCTCCCACACTGGAGGCATTAAAGATGAGGCTGGACAGCCATCTGTCAGGGATGCTCTGACTTGGATTCCTGCACTGAACGGGGGGTTGGACTCAATGGTCTCATCGGCCCCTTCCAACCCTACTATCTTGTGGTTCTATGATTCTATGTTATTCAGTATTTGTAATTACAGTTGTGTGTAGAGGCCTATGTTTAGGCTCCAACTTGTGCAAAAACATTATCACAACCCGTCTGCAGATGTTGTCATCCTTCTGGACTGCCTCTCTGGGATGGGAATTGGAGGCACGGTGTTATGGTGGATCTGGTCCTTTCTGGGGAGATGGGTCCAGAACGTGGTTCTGAGGGACTTCTGTTCCACCTCTTGGCCTTTGGCCTCTGGGGTGCCTCATATCTTGTACAATATGGAGTTGTGTGTAAAATGGCCTCTCGAAATTCTCCACCCTATTTGTGGGGAGAGAAACTGGGGGAACCATTTCACTGAATTACTTCAGGAGCAGGTAGGGATGTACGAAAGTCACTTACCTGTTCGCGGATTATGTTGATGGTGGGGGGGAGGTGTTCCATCCCTCCCCCCGGAATCCTGGCCGGGGGGGGAGGCGCTCCGTTCCTCCCCCCCGGAATCCTCTGCGGCCGGCTGTGCTCCGTGGCAGCTCCGCAGAGCAGCCAGCCAGGCCCGGCCAGGCCTGGCCAGGCCAGAGCTGTCCGCAGCCAGATTTCCGGCCGCGGAGGGCTCTGGGTAAAAAAACAACAACAACAACTGCGTACGCAAATGGCGCCATCATTTGCGTTCCTTATTTTTGCCCTCTTAATCTACGTAAATATTTACGTAGACTATGACGGCGAAAATCAAGGGGAACGCAAATAGCGTAGCGGGCGCTATCTGCGTCCCTTTTTGATTCCCCGTTTTAGCCTACGTAAATATTTCCGTAGGCTAAAACAGGGAATCAAAAAGGGACGCAGATAGCTCCCGCTACGCTATTTGCGTTCCCCTTGATTTTCGCCGTCATAGTCTACGCAAATATTTACGTAGATTAAGAGGGCAAAAATAAGGAACGCAAATGGCGGCGGCCATAGCTGCCGCTATTTGCATACGCATTTTTTTTTTAACCCACCCAGCCATGATAGGCTACGTAAAGATTTACGTAGCCTATCACGTCATGTTTTTTTTAAAAAAACCTAGTCATGATAGGCTACGTAAATCTTTATGTAGCCTATCATGTCTTTCTTTTTCTTTCTTTTTTTTACAAGAGTGGAAATGGCGGCGGCGGCCGGTCAGAAGACCGGCTGCCGCCGCTTCTGCCACTGCCGCCACTGCCGCCCAGAAGATCCGCCCCAGGTGAGTCTCGTCCTGGGGGGGATCCGCAGGGGGTCGGGGGGGGGCAGGCCGTTCCGCCACGGAGTTTGGGGGGCCAAATGCACTGGCATTCGGCCTCACCATGATCCATGGTGGAATTCTCTGCCATCCCTAGGAGCAGGAGAAATTCTCCAATGGTTTCTCAGGGGTAGGGTTCGCCCTTAGCAGTATCACCAATACAGCTTCTTTCTTTTTTCCTATGGTGTTCTTTTTTATTGCTGCTGCTGCAAGCAACAACAGCAGCAGATGTGTTGGCAGCCTGGCCACAATTTTGCATCATCCACAATGCCCCTCTCCCAATGTCGTTTTGGGACACTGATGAGTGGTGGGGCGGGGTGAGGAAAACGTAGCTACCACCAAAAGATTCTGCAAAGCGGTAAGGGAACAAAAAATCTCAGAAGTGTCCTCAGAAAAATGTCTTCTGAGAAAATGTGATTACGCTTTAGTGCCCCCCCCCACACACACACACATTTTTCAACACCAGGAGAAATCACTTGGTTGTTTGGGCTGTATTGTCATCAGTTTGCAGATGACATGCAGCTCTGCCTCTCATATTTCCATCATTTCATCCGAGAGAGATGGGGAAAATCCTGAACAGGTGTCTGGAAGCAGGTTTGGGATGGATGAGGGCAAACAAGCTGAAGCTAAATCCTGACATGACTGAGGTCCTGTAGGTTGGGAAATCTGCTGATTGGGATGAAGGTGAGCCTTCTGGATTGAGCTCCACTGCACCTGGAGAGTTAGGTGTGCTGTTTGAGGAGGTGTGTGTGCTCCTGGACTTGATATTCTCAGTGGAGGTGTAAGTGGCATAGGTGGCCAGGAGTGCTTTTTACCAGCTTCATCTTGGTTTGCAAGCTGTGTCCGTATTGGTAGAAAACAGGCTTTGCCTTAGAGATGCATGCACTGGTTACATCCAGGTGGGATTACGCTAATGCATGCTATGTGAGGCTGGCTTTAAAGATGGTTCAGAATTAGCAATTAGTACAGAATGGGGACCAAGCAAGGAAAACATATTATACCCATTCTGTACTGGTTACACTGGCTGCCTGTTTGTTTCTAGATCCAGTTTAAAGTGCTGGTTTTAGCCTTTAAAGTCCCAAATGGTTTGGGGCCACCTGGGACCATCTAGATTAAGAACAAAGTTCAAGTCCCTGCTCTCTGACCTGGTCAATGAAAGATGCTAGATTGATGGGTACCATAGGCAGGGCTTTTTTGGTGGTGGTCTGGCACTCAGGGAATTCAGCCCCCCAGGAAATCTGTGTGGCTTTATCATTATTAGTTTTTATGTGTTTTTTTAATCTCATAAAACATTTTATTTCAATCTACATTTTATTAGTTGCTGTTCTTTGGATTTATTTATATTGTTCATTTTTTAAGGGGTATATGTGTTTTAAAATTTATGATTTTATATGTCATTATGTTTTACCTTAGAACTGTACACTTCCTTATGAGGGTGATTACATCCTGAAAGGCACTTTATAAATACTTTAATTAATAAATAATCAATGCCCGAGGGGAGGGATCACGCCAACAGGCCACACTCCCTTAGTGTACCTGACATACATGCAGTTGGTTATATTACTTGCATATACTTGTCTCCTAAAAGTATGTAAAAGGTGATAGCTGCTATGGAGTATGATCCATATACAAGTATGCATGCTTACTCAAAAGTAAGTCACACTACATACAGTGGGGTTTATTGCAAGTAAATGTGCATAGGAACGATGTGCCTTCTGCCTTAATTAGTTCTGCAAATGATCCGCTATATTGTCTTCAAGGGTGCTGGAGGGAAGCAGTTACCCCCCCCACACACACACACACAGTGTTCCAAACCACACATGATTGTTCCTTAGGAGTACTTATATCTCTGTCCTTCATGATGTAACCAGAACAAATGCCCTGGAGGGAGCAATCCTATGGCTGCTAGTCAGCGGCTAAATGGCCATAGCATATGTCACTTTCTGGGAACCGACCTTCCCCCCTCCCGCACTGCCTTGCAGGCAGCCCCGGAATGGCCCCGCGCTCTGCGCTCAGAAGAAGAACATGGAGCGGCGAAAATGGGGTGTTCTAGGGGGTGTTCCAAGGCGGGGAACGCGGAAATGCTGGTATGATACATCCTATGTGTCATCTGGCAGCCACTTCCCCTGCTCCGCCTTCCCGCGGCTGGACAGCCAAAATCGGCTGTCTAGCCGTGAATGCAGGGTGCCTGAAGCACAGAAGGGGCAATCCCCTCCATGCTGCTCCTGCCTTGCATTGGATAGGCGGTCGCCTCTGAGTTCAGAGGTGACTGCCTATCCCCATAGGATTGTGCTCTAAATATACTGCTTTTTTGGGCAACTTATCCTTAAATAAGCTTTTGAGCCATTGTTGTGGAAATTTGTCCCCCTGTTGCACCCCAAAATTTGAAGCAACACCCCTGATTGCCTTATCGTGTGTCTTTCCCCATCTAAATAGGTATTTTGAATCTCTCTCTCTCTCTCTCTCTCTCTCTCTATGTGTGTGTGTGTGTTCCAGCTTCTCATTCTCCCCACACACCCCCCCACACCACTGCTGTTTTTTTGTTTTTTTTTAAGAACAGGTGTGTGGTGGGATTGTTTTTGTTTTGTGATACATATTGCCAATTTCAGATTGATTAGTTGGCCACATTTCTTTTTTCACACAGGCTTCTCTCTCTCTCTCTCTTTCTCTCAGAGAGAGAGAGAGAGCATATGCTCTCATTCATGCATGCCTACACATGGGGGAAAGGCATATTTCAAATATGCAAATAGCCCAACCTTTTCTTTCAGATGGGCTTAGGTAGATCAGTGTCAAAGGAGAAGTTGCTACTGGGAATGACTCTCCCTACACACACACTCACCTCCTTCAGGCTAGACCCTTGAGAAGCAAGGAGATGCAATACAAATGTAGAGATACCCATTTATAGTTACAACTCATTTTTATCAGGAGCGAGAGAAAATGAGAAGTGAGTGGACCAGCCTTCATAAGCCCCTCAGTGTGTGGTTAGGGTCCTTTTGGTTTTCTTTTTAATTTATTCAAGGGTTTTAGAGACATACGAGTTAACGAGGCTCGCATCATATGAGAGTTGCATCTATATACCTTGCAGCATCTGGAAGCTAGCTAGCCTCCCCCCAAATCCAGGCCTGATGATACAATGGACTTCCCAGCAGTCCACGTGCGGTGTGGCTTGTTCAGTGCTAGAATACTGACCCCTTTTGTGAGGTAAACATCATTCCCCAGCTTTTGACAGTTGTAAACAAAATGTTCCATTTTCAGACTTTTCCAGGAACCAGTGTATCTCAGACCATGTATGCACCAAATGTCAGCTTTCTGGGTGGCTTGGAAGTATTTTAACCATTTGGAGCTACACTTCCTGCTTTCCATTTCTAGGGAGAGATTTAAAATGTCTCCCACTGAGGCTTTGGTTTGTGCAGACAGTACTCTTGAGTATGTGTTGGGTTTGGAGTGGCTCTGGCACCACAACCCTGCGCCCTCTCTCCCATGCGCATTCAGTGTACACATATTGAACATCTGCCCAGGGCTAGTCAGTCAGGCCTGAACATCTTTCCAAGTTGGGGTGGTGGTGGAGAGGAAAGAGTTAATGGTTCAGAATGGATGTAAATGTTTCGTGATAGTTCTAGGGCAAAGTTGCCAGGCACATCTTCTGTTAGGCAGATTACAAGCAAGAAAGGCAAGGAGATGGTTCCAGAAGATAACCCATCCTTAGTCCTCCATTCCAGCAAGAGGGAGGAGCAAGCTAGGTGTGAGTGGAAAACAACAGGAGCATTTGGGGAAGCAAACTGCAGTTTTTGAGTGGGACAAAGACAGAGCTTTAAGCTCTAAAAAGTGCCTTGTGGGGAGGGATCTCTCTCTTGAGATATCTGATGTGGGGCAGTGGATTTGAGTGCCGGAGTGTTTAAACTGCTTGCTTCCACTTATGCTCAACAGATGAAAGAGAGAGAGAGAGAAAGTGAAATATTATAAAATGCCACAAGCCACCAGCAAACTCCTTCCAAAGAAGAGTGAACCCGGTAAACACTGCAGCACTGGAATTTCCTAACTTCCTAACAAGGAAGTTAGGCGAGTATAACAATACATGCATAATCACATATATTCACACTATCACACAGCTGACACCCAACCTCTCCTCTTTTTTTTAGAGCATCATCCCTGCTAATCAAGAAGTCCCAGTGTTTCAACCCGGCAAGAACTGGCTCCGCTACAATGACCTGTTTAAGCGGTGGAGGCTGGTGGCTCCGAGGTCAGTGGGGTGGTGAATCCACTCTGGGTTTCAGTCAGAACTCCAAGGAGCTCCTGCTCTGGGTTTCAGGCAAAATCAGTCAGAACGTTGCACCTTAGATAGGGAGTTCTGACTGGTTCTGGCGAAACCCAGCACGGATTCACTGCCTCACTGACATCGGAGCCATGTGTTTTAACTTTTAGATAAAGGTGAGAAAGTGTCAAGCACTTTGCCTGCTGAATATGTCTTATCTGGGAATAGGACTGTCACTTGGGCAGGTGTTTGTACTGATCTGGCTCTATTTGGGGTCACCTCTATTTTTTTCCTTAACTCAAATGCCATGGTAATCAATAGGCCAATATTAAATTTGCATAGAAGTAAATGACTTGGCCTATGCAATGGATAGTGACCAGGTTTCTGCCCAGGGAGATGCGGCAACACCGAAAGGCAAATAATAAGAACTGCTGTACAAGCCCCATACATATTCTAAAACTCACAGTGCCAAAGAGCTGTTTGCCAGACTGCATTTTCCAGGCCTAGAGCAAACCGGTCTGACTGTGCCTGTGCTTCTGTGTAGTCCAGGGAGAGAATCCAACGATATTTCACCCAAATGAGAAATGTTATTCTGCAGATTAAAGCCACGCAGTGCCTGGTTTTGTCTTTATTTATGCCTTTCTATTTCCTTCTCTGCTGACATGGGTGCACATGCCGGGAAGCACTGAAGGACATAATTGGCGTTGTGAAAAATTATTGGGAAGCCAGGACGTTCCCTTGCAGTGATCCCCCCCTTCTCTTTCCCATCTGTCACCATCTAATGTGACAAAGTTTTTATCGGGCATTGAGGCAGAGGAGATTAAAAGTAAATACTGCAATCAGGAAGCAGCTGGGGGGAAAATGTAACACATTTCACACTAAGCTGAACAGCTCATCAACTTAGCCTTGTATATCTACGGCAGGCAGGCAAGAGGGAAAGGCCATGGGGTGCATGGGGGGTGGGGGGTGGGAGATGGCTTGAACATGCTCCTTCACACTGGGAGGCTGGAAGCATTGTGGTTATACCAAATAAACAGGGATCTCATTCACTAAGAGATATTACTAAGGGGATCAAGCCACAATTAACCCGCGTTCTCCTTTATTCCATTAACAAACTTTTCCCTCCAGGGCTTTGATCCAGGTAATGAAGGTGGCCCTGTGACAAGTGTAGCTGCTTTATACTTAGAGATGTGAAGGCCTGGAAAAACACCAGAAAAAATGGAGAAAAACAGAAAATTAAACAAAAATTCCCCATTCCCCCCCCCAGATGTATTTGGAAAATTTGGGGGAAAAATTAACCCTGCGTTTCCCCCCCCCATCTCTATTTCTACCATCCCCATTACACTCAATAACTAGTGTTTTCAGATGTTCAAAGGTATGGAGGAGGGATGCCAAAACTTCCTTACTAGTGGTGTGCCGAAATCTGTCCCCCAATTTCAGGAATGTTTTCTTCCAAGAGGCTGCCATTTTTCAGCCTCATTCTCAGGGCAATTTAGAATGTCTTTTGGTGGTGTTTTTGAGCCTACCTTAGCCTTTCAAGATGGCAAAGGGTGCTGTGTTTGTTTTTTCTTTCTTTCCCTTGCACACCTCTCCATCATTCTGCAGCCTCCCTGGCTGTGCAAGTTTCAAGATCTGAAAAAACACACACCCCATCATGCGTTTTCCTGGGCTTTAATTGAAGTGTGGAAAGCTGAGGAGGCTGCAGACTGTAAAAGAGAATGTGCAGTGAAAGGCAGGACACTCACACACCCCTGTCGGCTACCTTGTACCTAAAATAAGCGCAAGAACCCCACCCCCCACCCACAAGAATTTCACCTAAATTTTCTTTTCCTTTGGGGAAAAAAATTCTAAAGCAATTTTTTTTGTCTGTCAAATTGAATAACAATAGTCAGAAAGAATGCAGAAGTGATTTTCAGCACAGTGCTAGTTTGGCTACACGGTTGCATACTAAAGGTTGCTACAACGGACAATATTCTTTTCAGTAATTCATTCATTCTCTCATCGATATGACTGCTGTTAGTCTGGTCCTCCTTGGACTTGGTTGTTCTGGGGAAAAGCTAGATAACCTACCTGTTACTCTATTCAGCAAGTTTATGAAAACATTCTTATGTTTCTTCAGTTTGAGCTATAGGGTCTGTGTTTCTAACAAATTTATTTTTGCATGGAGGATTTGTGCTCTTGATAGGTTGGAAAGACCATCTGATAATTCCCCTTCTAGTTCTAGAATGAGATTAGATCAGTTAGGGTGCAATCCTACGGCTGCTAACCAGGGCTAGACAGCCATAGGATTGGTCAGTTCCCGGGAACTAACCTTGGAGCCCCGACTCTGAGGTTGGTTCCTGGAGAACTGCCTCCCCACCCCCTCCCCTGCTGCCTTGTAGGTGGTGCGGATCATCCCCGTACTCCATGCTCGTAAGAGCAATGTGGAGCAGGGAAAAAGGGGCGCTCCTGGGGGCAGGGCAGGGCAGGGAGTGTGGAAATGCTGGTATGACACTTCCTATGTGTTGTCCAGCCTCCCCCACCCTGCGCTCCAATGTCCCGTGACTAGACAGCCGAAATCAGCCATCTGGCGTGGAGGAGATGATCCCCCTGCGCGCTTCCTGCCGTGCATTGGATAGGAGGTCGCCTCTGAGTTCAGAAGTGGCTGCCTATCCCCATAGGTTTGCTCCCTCCAGGAAACATAATATTGGACCCGCCCTCTCCTAGTGTGAATCTCCCCTTCTTTGGGAAGCAACAAAGAATATTTCCAGGCTCAAGCTATATGTTATATAACAACCTTCTCCAACCTGGTGCTTTCCAGATGTGGTAGACTATGTCAACCCCAGCATGCATGCTTTCTTCCATGCTTTATTTTAAGCCCAAAGAAGCTTGGGAAAGTGGAAGAATGCTGTGTGGAGAGAGGGAGGCTGCATAACCCTTCAACCTCTGGTCCTCTTCCTAGCTCAAAATTGCATTTGTGCAGGCTGCTTTTTCACCTGTATCTCCCACCCCTGCCCACTTGGATAAAAGCATCATCTTGGGGAGGGTGACTTTGAGTCGCTTCATCCTATTTTCTCTCAATCTGGGTTAATTCTGGTATTGGAGTCTAAGGATGGGGAAGAAATGTCTTCAGTTTGTACTTTAATGCAAACTTACCTAATTCCACAATTTCAAACAAATATAATTTTGCAAGTTCAAATGAGTATGTGAACCGAAATTCAGTTATCCTTCAAAATGTGCACTTCTAATTTTGCAGTGGAGTTTTCCCATCAAAAATGTGTACAAAAAAGTGTATATAAGGGGAAAGTGCATGCAAAGATGTGTATATTAGTGAAAATAACATTAAAATGCCTTATACCTGGAATATTGCATAGAAAAATCCATGTATTAGGAGAAATGTGCACAAAAATATGTACACATTTTCCTGTGAACTTAAAAAAATATTCTCAAAGGTTAGGGGAAAATGGAACTTAAGGTTGGAAAAATGTGCAACTGAGAGAAACCTCAACTGACATTTTCCTTTCCCTATAACAGAGTCAGGGTAGGAGAAAAAAGCCTGAAGCAAATTGAGGGAACAGAAGGTAAGAGCAGCGGTGGAGGTGGTGGGATTTCCACACTTCTTACCTGTGTGCCCTTTTTAAAGTAAAAAGTAGATGCCCCACTAATATATATGCATGGAGCAGACACATGAACAAGAAATACGGCTGCCCCATCACATCTAGTTTGGCTGACTCTCAGCCTGAAGCTTCTCAAGTGAGAATGCTGCCATGGGGAACAATTAATGTGCTTGTGGTTTATTTCAAATGAACAGCTGTCCTGCAAGGCATTGGACTGAGACCCTTGAGTTTAATTAACTAATTTCATGACCTCTCCCTAATGACAATGATTTCTTGGATCTCATTGTATGTAAAGTTGGTCTCTAGCTCCTTGCAAAAGCTCCCATATAATGTTACTGGGAAGTACAATGGATCTTTCTAGTCTTTATATGTAACTGGCAGAAAATCACAACATGTCTGAGAACTAGGCATGTGCATTGCTTCAGTGCTGAATCTGAAGCCCGAAGCGAATCGGGATGCTTTGGGGGTGCCTCAGTGCAATCTGAAGCAAATCAGACCAGCACCAAAGCATGCTGAAGTGAAGCGGGTCACCGATGAAACGCCTCGGTCTGCCTTGGAGATTTGGAGCTATTCTGATACATTCTGAAGCCCAGACAGCCTGTCTCCAAAATGTATCAACTTGAGAAACATCAGGGAGGGGGAGAGGAGGAGGAGGGAGGGGAGGAGGAGGAGGAGGAGGAGGAGGAGGAGGGAGTGAGCTTTGGCAAATGGTAACTGTAGTTGCCAAATTAGGGCTGAGCGTAACCCAGCAGTCTCCAATCAGTGACAGTGGGGCGAGGGGGCAGGAATACTGGATATGTTGAAGAAAAAAGCCTGTGTTTCTCCTTTGTGCGAGAGAAATCTGGTGGTGTTACTGGAGAGACCTCTGAAGTTATTTGGCTAGATCTGGGTGTGTGTGTGTGTGTGTGTGTGTGTGCGCGCGCGCGCATGTGTGACTCTTTCATACTCTTTGTAGTTTTCCAGCTAGAGCCTTTTTAAAAAACACAAAAAATACATTAAAAGAGTACTTTCCTTTCCTTGTTCTTGGCTTCCTGCCCCCATTCCCGTATTCCTTCCCTTCCCATGTTAGAGCTTTATATCTTTCCCCTAAAAAAATAGAATATAAGCCCTTTTCTTTGCTTGTAGGTAGTTCTGTATTTGCTTTTCTTTTACTCTTGTGTGTCTGTGTGTCTCTCTCTGTGTGTGTGCTTGTGTTTGTCAGGGTGGACACTGAGCCCATAGAATCCCAGAGTAGTTCTGATTCAGAGGAAGAGCAGTCGCTCCTGGGAGAGGAGCATGCCCCTTTTTCCCAGGGCCCGCAGCTGACAGAGTTTCCTCCCACCCACATTCCTAGATTAGAAAGCAGTCCAGGGAGTGACCCAGCACCAATAGCAGACTGGTTGGATGCGTGGCGCAGACACAGAGAGCGGCGCCAGATGGAGAGCGCGGAAAGGAGGTGTAGCGCCCGGTTGGCGCTCAAAGAACGGTTGCGCCCAGAGGATCCAAGGGAAAAGGGGAGGGATTCTCCCTAGTCCTTATATTCAGGGGTCTGCCAGTAATTGCTTTTCAAACGGGGACCAACTGTTCTAACTTAGGGCATAGGGATGCTGCTGCTCAGATCTAGTTGCTACCTGTAGAGCTGTTAAGTTGTAAAAGAAGAATAAAGCTTTGAAAAGAATCCCTTTGTCTGTGTCTGGACTTGGCTACTGGATTAGACTGAGAGAGCCCTCCAAGGAGCCCTTGACAGTGTTGTAGTCAAGCAAAGCACTACACACATCCACATTTCAAAATACAATGAGCAAAGCACTACTTCTATTATTTAAATAATACTCCACTGTGTGTAAGCAAGCCCAAAATGAGGCATCTCAGGGTCTTGAATCCATTGCAGATTTCTCCAACATCTCTACTGTTACAATCAAACAGAATTTGAGAGAGAAGGAAGTTTTATTTATTTATTTATTTATTTATTTATTTAATTAATTTCTTAACCGCCCATCTAGCCAGTCACCCTGCCACTCTGGTTGATGTACACCAATACAATTTTAAAACAATAAAATCCTACTTTAAAACATCATATTTCTAAAAATACCCTAACCCACCCCAAATGCCTGCCTGAACAACCATGTTTTTAATGCATGGTGGGGGTCATTAAAGAGGGGGCATGGCAGAGTTCCCTAGGGAGGGAGTTCCACAGAATGGGGGCCACCATAGAGAAGGCCCTCTCCCTTGTCCTCACCAGCCTAGCTGTCCTGGCTGGTGGGACAGAGAGAAGGCATCCGAGGCTGATCTTGTTAAGTGGCCTGTCTGGTGTTGCTGGAGGCACTCCTTAAGATAGGCTGGGCCGGAACCATGTAGGGTTTTAAAGGTCAAACCAACACCTTGAATTTGGCCCAGAAAACAACTGGTAACCAGTACAACTTCTTCAGCACTGGAGTGATGTGATTCAGAAAAGATGGAGCTAGGCACATTAAGTTGACCAGACTTTAGAAATGCAGCAAATTTTTACCATAGGGCAGTTGCATGAATCAACCATCTCTTAAGTCCAAGATGGCAAATTGGCAGTCCACAGCCTGGATGCCAACTTTTATCTGGCACCCAGATTACCAAAGTTAGTAGTACTAGGGGAAAGGGATTTTTTTCACTTTAAAGAAACCTACAGCAGAGATTAGGGATAGTGACCTCCTCCTAATCACTGCTTAAGCACCTAACTTCTCTGATTATCCCTTTATGACCTTTGGTTTGAGTTCCTGAGAACAGCACAATTTATCTGTGCCCAGCACAAGAACTACTGGGCCAAATTGTCTGACATGTGGCAGGTGGAATCCTCTAAGTGGGGGCTGAGAGGTCCCCAAATTTCATGCACTTCTGTGGAAACAGTGAAAAAATATAGTTCTTTGCTTTGAGAGTTTTTGTTGAAAAAAATCAAATTTTAATTCCACCTAGCACAAAAACTACTGTGCCAAACTATCTGGAATTTGGTAGGTAGAATCCCCTCCATAACCTCTGCCAGATCCCCTTATTTCATTTATTTATCATGAAAACTGAAAACATTGTGGCCATTTCTATTTTCCAATGCAAGTCAATGGGAAACGTCATATCATTATTCAAACAGCTGAATCTCACTTCAGATTCGAATCCGAAGCAAAGCAGAGGGAGTCCAAATTGGTCCGAAGTGGAGCAGGGCAGCTTTGGGAGGTTCGAAGCAGCATCCAAAGTTGGGGTGGTAGTCCGTGCACAGCCCTACTGATAACTGGGAGATTGAATCTAGGGATGGATGGATCTGTCAGTTTTGCTTTCTCACAGATTTGATTTTTTTTAATCTCAAGTCCTTTCCATTCATTTATGAAGAAATCTGCAAATTTTGGTAAGCTCTTTTAAAAAAGAAACTGAAGGAAATACTCACCCACTTACAGGGGCCAAACTCAAGGTATTCCCAGGATGGAGAGGACCACATTGTACTTGCCTGCCATGCAGATAATGAAAGATGAGGTGCCTGTCCGAAAAAAGAGGTGGGAACCCCAATTCAGCATCATCAACATGGGAAAATGCACAAGGATCAAACCCAGAGAATATACAAGGATTCAAACCCAGCTAAAGCACTCAAAGCCTTCTGCCTGAATGGACAAATCTGTCAATTTCACTTCCTTCCACATTCAATTTTTTAAAATCTCACATTCCTTCCATCCCATTTGTGAAGATATTTGCAAATTCTGGCAAGTTCTCATCAAAAAGACGAACTGAACAAAATGCTCATCCATCCCTAGTTGAATCACACCATATTTGTGAGATTCCTTGTCTCACAGTGTGTGAACATTTTGTGACTACATTATTGTTTGTTGTTTATAGGACATTCATTGTATGACATGCGGAAGAGCCAGAGGTCAGTAAGCTACGGCACATGGTTTGCGTGCCGAAGGTACCAGGTCCAGTCTCTAGATAACAGGACTGGGAGAGACCTCAGCCTGAGACCTTGAAAAGCTGCTACCACAATGCCAGCCAGAGTAGACAATACTGGATTCTGTGGATCAATGATCTGCCACAGTATAAGGTACCTTCATCTATTCATAGGCAGGATTTTTTGCTTTCTTTAACAATGTAACTTCAGGGCCTGGAGCTGCTGTTTCTAGGGTGCAAGTCTGTGAATCACCACACATCAAATGTGTGACAATGTGTAACCAACCTGTACAATCTGCACATTGCCATCAGCGGCTTGCATATCAGACGCACAATCAGCCTACATTGCCTGCACCACAGAGGATGCAAATAATGTCACTATCACTGCATATGTTCAGGACTAGCTTTGGCATTGGGTTGTCTCACACTGTCCTTCTTGAAGAGGATGCATTCTGTTGTAAGATACTTTGTCTTGTGATGAAAGTGCCTACAAGCTGCTCCAGGGGGCAAATTTGGCCTATGGGCCATCAGTTGTCTGCCCCTTCCCTCCATGGGCATATGATTGCATCCAAATGGCTCATATGGAAGTTAGGGAACCAGCTTAGAACTTGGGTTACTTAGTGCCCAGTTACAACACTCTAATGGCAGACAAATAGGGGTGTACGAACCCCACTCACCGTTCCAGTTGGGGGCGTCCGCAGTGGGGGGAGGCAATCCCTCCCTCCCCCCGGAATCCTCCCCGGCCTGCTCTGCTCCACGGCGAGTCTACAGAGCCACCAGCCAGGCTCTTCCACAGCCGGACGTCCGTCCACTGCCGGTCTGCGGCCGCAGATGGCGTCCAGCATAGCGGACGCCATTTGTGTCCCTGCTTTAGCCATGATAGGCTATGTAAATATTTATGTAGCCTATCACGAAAACAGTAGCGACGCGAATGGCATAGGGGATGCCATTGGCGTCCCTGCTCTTTGCCGTGATAGGCTACGTAAATATTTATGTAGCCTATCACGGCTAAAGCAAGGACACAAATGGAGTCCGCTACACCGGATGCCATTTGCGGCCGCAGACCAGGGCAGTGGACGGCAGCGGACTGGCCAGTGGCAGGTAGAGTCTGTCCGGGGAGAATTTCGCGGGGTGGCGGAGTGGTCCATTCCACCACAGACACCGGGGGGGGGGTGGATTCTAAAGAATCCAGCCTCATTGGAGTCCGTGGCGGAATTCTCCACCATCCCTACAGACAAATGAAAGCATCCGTAGATTGTAGGGATGTATGTATTATGTAAAACCTATTTCGTCTGTGTTTTGTGGATTGTCAGGTGCCCTTCATTCCGTTGTCCACCCATCGATGGAATCGGATTTTTTTTTAGTTTTTGCATTTGTGCAAATCCAAATTTGCACAAATTGCACATGCAAAAATGCACAAATTCCCCCAAATGCACAAATTTCCCCCAAATGTGCATTTTCACACTTTAGCTTATGGGGGAAATGTGCATTTTTGGCCGGTTTTTTAAATTTCTGCATACTTTTCTATGACAAAATATGCATAAAATTCCAAAAAGTTTTTTAAAAAACGGTCCAGAAATCCATGGAATCTGCCTGGTGGGGAAAAGCCAGTTCTCTGTGGAATCCCCAGGTCAGATTCATAAACATCTGAACTCATTTGGTTCTGTTGCGGATTGCTCCAACATCCCTAGTAGATTGGGGAACCCAATCAGGCTTTCAGAATTACTTCTGGCAGTTCACTCAGTCCATCTCCCCGGTTATACTTGGGAATATGAGATGCTCGAGATGCCCAGCTTTTCGGATGAGCCATAAAACAGAAGCTATGGGCTCTGGCTCAGTTTAATAGCAGCTGCCCAGCTGCCTTCTATGTGCATGATTACAAAGAGCTCTTGCACTTTGGGCTATACCAAGTGATGAAGTGCAAGCAACTCAACGGGATTTATACAAGCTTATGGAGCAGAGAATAACCCCCACCATTTTCACAGTAAATCAATTTGTAAAGCGCTTTGGGATCTTTCTGGATGAAAGGCGCTATATAAATGCAAGTCATGACCATTCATCATTATTTAATATGAAATAGAGATACACACTCTATCAAGCTAGCAGCAATAGGCTGAAGCTCATGATGGCTTGCAAGCTCCAATCAATCATCAGATCACGGTATCATGCAGCTAAAATAAAATAAAAAGTCAGCAGATTATTCCAAGCATTGTGGTTAATAGCCAACCTATTAAAAATCAGAGTTTAGGGTCAGAACTATGAGCCTCATGGAAAAGCTAGTGCCCAGTTTCTGTCATGGGAAAGAGACAATTTCCAGTTTGCCACTTGAGGAGAGGAGGCTGGTCTCTCACACAGGATATTCCACATATTCCGTTAAGCCTATTTTTTAAAAAAAACAACCACCACCAGCAAAGTATAAACGCTCTTGCATCCTTTTTATCTTTCTTTTTTCCCATACAACTGTGTGGAGGAGAAGGATATATGGGGTCATCTAGTCTTATTCCCACCTTTGAATTAAGATTACCCTATGCAAAACTATGAGACGCATGGCATTTGGGACATGCAGTTCCCATAGCAGCATGACCCTGGGTACTTGTATGCTCCTACAGAAACAACCAGAGTTTACTGTGTCTCACCTCCCTACCCCATTCGTCTCCCAATTATGCCATGGGGAAAGCAGCATCAGAGCCTCCAATCCTACTTCACTCCTCCCAGACTGGATTGGATTTTCTGCCACCTTCCTGGATGAATCCTTGGGGCATTAATGGTAATAGGGAGGTATATAAATTCCATTCCATCTGTATTTTGCAGATTGTCAGATGCCTTTCGTGTCATTGTCCGCTTATTGATGGAATCGGATTTTTTCCACTTTCCTGAGTTTGTGCAAATTTGCACTTGTGAAAATTTGCAAATCCCACCCAAATGTGCAAATCCCCTCCAAAATGTGCTTTTTCATGCTTTAGTCTATGGGGGAAATGCGCATTTTCAGCCAATGTTTTTTTTTTTATTTCACATATTTTTGTGTGACTACATTTGCATGAAATTCTGGAAAGTAAAAAAAATTGGTCCACAAGTCTACAGACGCCTTGCAATCCGGGAAAAGCTGGTCTGCTGCAGAATCCATAGATCACAGTCTTAGAAATCCAAGTTCATTTGATTTCATTGAGGATTTCTCCAACATCCCTAAGTGGTAGTGGTGACCAAACTGTCCTGGCAGAAGTTTCTCAATCTTGCTGCTGCTGACATCATTTTTTGGCAGCACCTGGTGCAATTGGGAGGTGCCCCCCAGATGTGTTGGACTGCAATTCCCATCATTCCTATCCAGCATGGTCATGCTGGAGGGCACCAGATTGGGGAATGCTGCGGATATAGATGGCTGGTGTGCTTGCTTTAGATTAAGATGGAACATAGCACACTGTGACCTGTTAACTCCCTCATCTACCTTTCCTATACTGAAATATGAGGTTGCCTGTAATTTGCTCTATTACTTGCCAGCTGGGAGCAGTCTTTGGTCTTCCCTGCTTTGAAGGCTGGGATGTAGGCCAGACATTTAAAATACCCTTTAGGGGTTGTAGCTAAGGAACAGAATAAAGCAGTATACACTCAACAGTCTATTAATTAACCTCTCAGGGAAACCTAAATGCATAAAAGATGTACGTTACTTTCTGTCTTTGAAGTCTTCTTCTTCTTCTTCTTCTTCTTCTTCTTCTTCTTCTTCACAGTGGATCTCAATGGGCTCACACGGCAAAAGCTGCTGAGAGTGGGATGGATGTCTGGGTCATCTGCTTTGACTCATCTCCCTCGAATGGGAGCTACATGACCTGCTTCAGGTCAAAAAACTTGCAGACGTATTTCATCATCAGCCCCAAGTCCCTTATTCATATATTCATGCAAGTAGTCATCCCAAGATTCCTCTTTAAACTGGAATAATGAGGGTTGGTGTCAGTTCAGTGCTAGCTGGTAAGAACATAACAGGATTTGGGCATCAGATGTTGTGTGGATGGTACTTAAATCAAAGGGGGGTCATTACCTTTTTCTTCTTTTCTTCCTCCCCATCCAATCTCTCTCTCTCTCTCTCTGTCCATTCAAAGTCAGTCTTTCTTTCTTTCTTTCTTTCTTTCTATCTAAACTTAAGAGATGTCGGAGAAATCTACAACAGAATCAAATGAGTTTGGATTTCTATGAATCTGACCCAAAGATTCTGCAGCAAACCAGTTTTTCCTGAGTCACACAGATTCTGTGGACTTGAGGACTGGTGGTTTTTTTTTTTACTATCCAGAATTTTACTCAAATTTAATCATAGAAAAAAAAATGTAAAATAACAAACTGGCTGAAAATGTGTATTTCCCCCATAGGCTAAAGTATGAAAATGTGCATTTTGGAGGGAATTGCGCATCTTGGGGGGAGGGGGGATTTGGGCATTTTTGCAAATGTGAATTTGTGCAAATGAGAATTGGTGCAAATTGGGAAAATTGGGAAAAATCCAATTCTGCCAATGAGCTGATGACAGAAGGAAAGGCACTTGACAATCCACGAAATGCAGACGGAACAGATTTTACAAAACCCATACATTCCTATCCTAAACTAGATCTGAAGTTGGAATTCCATGTTTGGAGCTCTTGCAGGAAAGAGGGAGCCATTTGGATTGAGGCCATGGCCCAGGGGTTAACCCTTTTCTCCTGTACAGATTCAATGCAAATTCTTATTCCCAGCCCTCCACTTGAAGTGTCTTCTATAACTTTAATTGTGTAGTTCTGCCTTTGACTGCAGGGTTGTTTTTCACAAATTGGCTGTGTGGGGCCCCCAATCCAGATCAGGGCCCTAGCGTAGGGGTTAGGGGCTTTAACTCTTCACCCCATGCTGTGATCCCGATCCAGATTGGGGTGCCCACACCTGCAATATGCATTGCCAATATACCGACTTACTTGGGAGTAAGCCCTGTTGAACATAATGGAACTTACTTCTGAGCAGACATGTTTAGGACTGCACTGTAAGTTTAGGGTAGGGGGATGACTTTAAGGATTAGAAAGATTCTCAGAATCGATTCCCTCCTTTCTGACAGGAACTGCTGACCACTGACTCCTGCGCTGAGCTACGCCACTTCGTTTTCTCAGGGAAGAACGTTCTAGAGTGACTCCATCTATGCTAGCTATTGGCTCCTCCTGAGCAGGGAGGAGTAGAAGCTGGATTTCTGTCTCAGTGAAACTTTGCTTGGGCAGCAAGGTCTAACTGAGTTCTGGTGTGTTTTGTATTTGCATCCAGAGTGCTTGTTGGGTGGCCATCCCCAGAAGGGCAACCAATAACCACACAGGGAGAGTGTCGGGTTATAAATTTGGCCACAGCTTTATTGGTTACGGTGTAGAGTTTGCCAAGGTATGGGGCTGGATCCCTTCATCGGCCATCCTGCCTGCTGACAGATTCACATCCCAGTCCAAGTGCTGGGGCCCTCAAAAGGGGTGGGGTAGACCAGAGTATGGGGTTGACTGTGCGTGCCACAGCATGTGCCATTCACATGCTTCTCCCATGTTCCCCTGGGAGTGCTACCAGCATGCCAGCCCCTGAGCTGGGCTGGAACCCTGTGGCCACACCTCCAGGGCTGGGATAGCACGGATGCCTGACTAGGTCCAGGAGTCCATCGGGTTCCACCCTACCCACACCACCAGACCACGCCTGCTGAGCCCCTGGCCTCACTCACTCCCACTCATGCCCTCCCAGACGCTCCCTGCACTCATCTGGACCTGTCAGCGAGTGCCCGCCATTTTGCCGAGGTTTTTTTTTTTATGAAAAAAGGTAGCTAATGCCTCTAATACTGCATAGATAAAGCTTTCCCAGCCAGAATGTGTGCATATTTAAATATGTGCATTTTTAATTAACTCCCTTTTTTGATAATAACAAAAAATCTCCGCAAATTGGCAGGCACTCGTGGACAGGATGTGGGGTGACTGCAGGTGGCTCACTGAGCTCACGGGGACTCGAGCACAGTTACGGGAAGGCTCAAGTGGGGGCGGTGCCTCAGTGGGCGCCCGCCGATCCCAGACAGTGGGGGGGGAGTTCACGCATCCCCACCCCATGGACCCCCCAATTCCACTGGGGAGTGGAGTGCACACATCCCTTCTCCTTGTCTTGGATCCAGCCCAATGCTATCTGCATTAAAGTTGTGATGAGGAATATTCAGGAATTAACCTTTCAGCCAAGGTATATTTCTATGAGTAGGGTGAAAACCCTACAAAACAAGCCAAATGTCCCCCAGGTAAATTTTTTTCCCAGCCCCATGGACCAGCGGCTGACAGCAGTCCGTAGCAAAATGACCTTATTTAACAAAAGGAGTGGGTGGCAAACTCAAGATGGCACAGTGAGGAGGACCCAGGCTGCATCTCCTTGATCTAGCCATGGAGCAGACTGGAGGAAAAACTCTCCCCTCCAGCCTCCTTTGCTTGGCCCCACCCCCACAGGCCCACCAGTCACACTGACTGGGTGATGGACCCTCAGCCCAAGCAGTGCGGCTGCGGCTCTGCCCCCCCCCAGCCCCCAACGCACAGCCTTTGCACCACGCAAGCCGCCTCCCTTCTCAGCCGGCACTGCTCTACAGCGCAAACTGGGATCCCCTGGCGAGTAGGGGAGCTGGGCTTCTAGCCTTGCATTATTTCCATGCCTTCTGGTTCACCGTCTGATCCTGATTCCTCTTTGGCCCTAAGTCTTGTCTTATTCTCTGGTCCTGCCTTCTGATTTACCCTCTGGTCCAGATTCCTGACTGCTGGGTCCTGACCGCTGGGTCCCAGCTCCTGACTTTCTCAAACTGCTCCCGTGGCCACAACACATTCATTTCTATGGCACACACATATCCAGCCTTCCCCAACCCGGTGCCCTCCAGATGCTTTGGACTACAACTGCCAGCATTCCTGACCATTGGCCATGATGGCTGGGGCTGATGGGAGATGAAGTCCAAAACATCTGGAGGCTAACAGGTTGCTTTAACCCATTGAGTGTACACTATTGAGCTGTGATTTCTCATTTCTAGAATTCTTAGCCTGGTACCTCAACGTTTTAATTAGTGTTATTTCCAGCAACAATCAATATCCTCTCCATCAGCCTTTGATAAATTGATTAATTAGTGAACACTGCTAATTATGCAGCTAGTTGATTAATTGATTAGTAAATGACTACACAACACTTTGAAAAGATGACAATTTATGTAAATGCAAAACAATATTGGCTTAATAATTAATTATGAATAATAATATTGTTCTCCATCTCAGAAGTCAAAATCAATTTGTTTACACTGAATGTGTTGAATCCTGGATATGATCTATATGTTATGATACAAATATCAGTTCCGGTGTAAGTAAATTGAATTATCAAAATTATTTATTTATTACATCTATATCCTTTCCACCACACGATCTATAAAAGGCCCTCAAGACAGTTTATGTCTATACAAATTAACATGAAATATTGCCAAATATCCATAAAATCTTACCAGCGAATTAAATAAAACCATGAAAATGGTAGAATGCTACAATGCGAAGAAATAAAATACCAGGTCAGCTTAGAACAGTTTCTACCACCTTCTGTTGGAGTTCTTTCTCTTTTTTTAACCCTTAAGTTTCAGAAGATCAGGGCAAAGTTAGCTTGGTGGGCTTCTTTGGGGAGGGGATGTATTATTTTTTTCAATATTTATAGGCTGCCTTTCAGGCCTACCCCTTCCAAGGTGGCTCACAACATATCAAAGCAGAAAATGAATAATACATTACAAACCATAAGATCGCAATATAAAACACTATGCATGTTTAGACTGAAAAAGGTCTACAACTCCCAGCATGCAACAGCCCACCTTGCTGGCTGGGGCATACTGGGAATTGTAGGTCTTTTTTCTGTCGAAACGTGCACAGGATTGCACCTTAACACATTGGAATCAGTGGCTCTCTTGGGGCTGGAATTTGGGGTGCATCCAAGGCCCTACAATGCCCCCAAATGACCACCAGAAGAGGCAGCAGTGGCAGATGACGTCAGGAAGGAGTCATAGAGTCAACACTCAGCACGAGAAGCCACATACTGGGGCTGACAGCTGTAGCCATACAGCATCCTTTTATCTTTTTCTTTTTTTAACATTTATTTGGGCCTGTGCACTATGTAGTGAAGTGAGTTTGCTGCCGGGGCTCCAGTCATGGCTGTCATCTTTATTTTCCCAGAGGTCTTCTAGGATCAGCTTCTAAGATCTACCCGAGAAGCAGTGGAGTCCTCACAATGCAGTAATCTTACTCCAGAGTAACAGGATTGCCAGGTTTAGAACCTCTGCCGTCTTATTGCCACGCAAAGTGCCTGGCAGGAACCTACAGTAGTAGAGCATTAGGAGCTGTTGCTCCTAGAAAGTCCCTCCTTCATCTCCCCGGCTGATGATCGGAATAAAGGGGAAAGTGTGAGATCAGGAAACGGGGGATGGCTTCTGAAGTAGACATTACCCCCTTTCAGGATTGCCTAGATCATAGAATCATAGAATAGTAGGGTTGGAAGGGGCCTATGAGACTGTCCAGTCCAACCCCCTGCTCAATGCAGGAATCCAAGTCAGAGCATCCCTGACAGATGGCTGTCCAGACTCATCCTGAATGCCTCCAGTGTGGGAGAGCCCATCACCTCCCTAGGTTATTGGTTCTAACAATCAGGACATTTTTCCTGATGTTCAGCCAGAATCTGGCTTCCTGTAACTTGAGCCCGTGATTCCATGTCCTGCACTCTGGGATGATCAAGAAGAGATCCTGGCCTTCCTCTCTGTGACAATCTTTCAAGTACTTGAAGAGTGCTATCCTATCTCCCCTCAGTCTTCTCTTCTCAAGACTAAACATGCCCAGTTCTTCCAGTCTCTCTTCATAGGGCTTTGTTTCCAGTCCCCTGATCATCTTTGTTGCCCTCCTCTGAACCCTCTCTGGCTTGCCTGCATCCTCCTTAAAGTGTGGTGCCCAGAACTGGACACAGTACTGCAGATGAGGCCTAACCAGTGCTGAGTAGAGGGGAACTAGTTCTTCACAGGATTTGGAAGCTATGCTTCTATTAATGCAGCCCAAAATAGCATTTGCCTTTTTTGCAGCCACATCACATTGTTGGCTCACTTTCAGCTTGTGATCTACAACAATTCCAAGATTCTTCTCGCTTGTAGTATTTTTGAGCCAAGTATTCCCCATCTTGTAACTGTGCATTAGCTTTCTTTTTCCTAGTTGCAGAACTTGGCATTTATCCCTATTCAATGTCATTCTCTTGTTTTCTTCCCAGCATTCCAGCTTATCAAGATCACTTTGTATTTTATTTCTGTCTTCCAAGGTATTAGCTATCCCACCCAATTGTGTGTCATTAGCAAATTTGATCAGCATTCCCTGCACCTCCTCCTCCAAGTCATTAATAAAAATGTTGAAGAGCACTGGGCCCAGGACTGAACCACTCGTTGTTGTTCAGTCGTTCAGTCGTGTCCGACTCTTCGTGACCCCATGGACCATAGCACGCCAGGCCTTCCTGTCCTGCGCTCTCTCCCGGAGCGTGCTCAAGTTCATATTCATTGCATCCGTGATGCTATCTAGCCATCTCATCCTCTGCCGTCCCCTTCTCCTTTGGCCTTCAGTCTTTCCCAGCATCGGTGTCTTTTCCAGGGAGTTTTCTCTTCGCATTAGGTGGCCAAAATATTGGAGCTTCAGCTTCAGTATCTGTCCTTCCAATGAGCACTCAGGGTTGATTTCCTTTAGGATGGACTGATTTGACCCCCTTGCAGTCCAGGGCACTCGTAAGAGTCTTCTCCAGCACCACAGTTCGAAAGCATCAATTCTTCGGCGCTCAGCCTTCCTTATAGTCCAGCTCTCACAGCCATACATTAATACTGGGAAAACCATAGCTTTGATTAGACGGACCTTTGTCGGCAAGGTGATGTCTCTGCTTCTTACCATGCTGTCTAGGTTGGCCATAGCTTTCCTCCCAAGGAGCAAGCGTCTTTTAATTTCATGGCTACAGTCACCGTCTGCGGTGATCTTGGAGCCCAAGAAAGTAAAATCTGTCACTGCTTCCATTTCTTCCCCTTCTATATGCCAGGAAGTGATGGGGCCAAATGCCATGATCTTCGTTTTTTTAATGTTGAGTTTCAAACCAGCTTTTGCATTCTCCTCTTTCACCCTCAACAAGAGGCTCTTTAGATCCTCTTCGTTTTCTGCCATTAGGGTGGTATCGTCTGCATATCGGAGGTTGTTGATAATTCTCCCAGCAATCTTAATTCCGACCTCTGATTCATCCAACCCGGCATTTCTCATGATGTACTCTGCATATAAGTTAAATAAGCAGGGTGACAATATGCAGCCTTGTCGTACTCCTTTCCCAATTTTGAACCAATCGGTTGTTCCATGTCTGGTTCTTACTGTTGCTTCTTGACCCTCGTACAGGTTTCTCAGGAGACAGGTAAGGTGGTCTGGTACTCCCATCACTTTAAGAATTTGCCACAGTTTGTTGTGATCCACACAATCAAAGGCTTTAGCGTAGTCAATGAAGCAGAAATAGACGTTTTTCTGGAATTCTCTTGCTTTCTCCATGATGCAGCGAATGTTGGCGATTTGATCTCTAGTTCCTCTGCCTCTTCGAAACCCAGCTGGTACTTCCGGTAGTTCTCGGTTTGCATACTGCTGAAGCCTAGCTTGTAGGATTTTGAGCATCACCTTGCTGGCATGTGAAATGAGCGCAATTGTGCGGTAGTTTGAACACTCTTTGGCGTTGCCCTTCTTTGGAATTAGAATGTAAACTGACCTTTTCCAGTCTTGTGGCCACTGTTGAGTGTTCCAGATTTGTTGGCATATTGAATGCAGCACTTTAACAGCATCATCTTTTAGGATTTTAAATAGCTCGGCTGGAATACTGTAATCTCCGCTAGCTTTGTTGTTACTAATGCTTCCTAAGGCCCACTTGACTTCACTCTCGAGGATGTCCGGCTCAAGTTCAGTGACCGCACTATCATGGCTATCAGGGATATTCAGATCTTTCCTGTATAGTTCTTCTGTGTATTCTTGCCACCTCTTCTTAATCTCATATGCTTCTGTTAGGTCCCTGCCTTCTTTGTCCTTTATCATGCCCATCTTTGCACAAAACATTCCCTTGAGATTTCCAATTTTCTTGAAGAGATCTCTAGTCTTTCCCATTCTGTTGTTTTCCTCGATTTCTTTGCATTGTTCATTTAAGAAGGCCTTCTTGTCTCTCCTTGCTATTCTCTGGAACTCTGCATTCAGTTGGGTATATCTTCCCCTTTCTCCCTTGCTTTTCACTTCCCTTCTTTCCTCAGCTACTTGTAAAGCCTCCTCAGACAGCCACTTTGCTTTCTTGCATTTCTTTTTCTTTGGGATGGATTTCGTTGCTGCCTCCTGAACAATGTTACAGACCTCCGTCCATAGTTCCTCAGGCACTCTGTCTATCAGGTCTAATCCCTGAAATCTATTCCTCACCTCCACTGTATATTCATCAGGGATATGATTTAAGTCATACCTGAACGGTTTAGTGGTTTTCCCGACGTTCTTCAATTTAAGCCGAAATTTTGCAAGAAGCAGCTCATGATCTGAGCCACAGTCAGCTCCAGGTCTTGTTTTTACTGACTGTATGGAGCTTCTCCATCTTTGGCTGCAAAGGACATAATCAATCTGATTTCGATATTGACCATCTGGTGACGTCCATGTGTAGAGTCGCCTCTTGTGCTGTTGGAAAAGAGTGTTTGCTATGATCAGCATGTTCTCTTGGCAAAACTCTATTAGCTTTTGTCCTGCTTCATTTTGTACACCAAGGCCATGCCTGCCTGTTATCCCGGTGATTTCTTGACTTCCTACTTTAGCATTCCAATCCCCTATGATGAAGAGGACATCTTTTTTTGGTGTTAGTTCTAGAAGGTTTTGTAGGTCTTCATAGAACCGATCAACCTCAGCTTCTTCGGCCTCAGTGGTTGGGGCATAGACTTGAATTACTGTGATGTTGAATGGTTTGCCTTGGATTCGTACTGAGATCATTCTATCATTTTTGAGATTGTACCCCAGTACTGCTTTTCCCACCCTTTTGTTGACTATGAGTGCTACTCCATTTCTTCTAAGGGATTCTTGCCCACAATAGTAGATATGATGGTCACCTGAATTAAATTCTCCCATGCCTGTCCATTTTAGTTTGCTGATTCCCAAGATGTCGATGTTCAATCTTGCCATCTCATGTTTGACCACCTCCAGCTTACCTTGATTCATTGATCTGACATTCCAGGTTCCTAAACAATATTGTTCTTTACAGCATCGGATTTTCTTTTCACCACCAGACACATCCACAGCTGAGTGTCCTTTCGGCTTTGGCCCAGCCGCTTCACTCTTTCTGGCGCTACTTGGAAATACCCTCTGCTCTTCCCCAGTAGTATATTGGACACCTTCCGACCTGAGGGGCTCATCTTCCGGCGTCATCTCTTTTAGCCTTGTGATACGTTCCATGGGGTTTTCTTGGCAAGAATACTGGAGTGGGTTGCCATTTCCTTCTCCAGTGGACCACATTTTGTCAGAACTCTCTGCCATGACCTGTCCGTCTTGGGTGGCCCTGCACGGCATAGCTTATGGCTTCACTGAGAACCACTCGTTACCTCTCCCCAGTTTGAGAAGATCCCTTTGATAAGCACTGTTTGAGTCCTATTCTGTAGCCAACTGTAGCCTGATAGTTGTTTCATGTAGCCCACTTTGAGCTAGTTTGCTAATCAGGATAAAAAGAGGCACTTTGTCGAAAGCTTTGCAGATGTTGGAATCTGACTGTGATAACTCAGAAGGGAAGGAAATGTCTCTAGATATGGTCTCAGGCACATTCTACCCTTCTGGTTCTTGCATTCCAGGACTTAGACAACAGGTTCAAGGGCAGAGTTCTGGCTCAAATGAAACAGTGGTCTCAGTGTCAGAAGCACGGCATGCCTTCTTATTTGTGAATGGCAATATGTCTTCTTTCACTCTTGGTACATGCATTGGGAAGTATACTATTCCAGCAGCTGAAGCATTAGCTGGTCCAATAAAGGTATCAGTTTACTTGTTGTATTACTAATGCAATCTCAGAGCCAAACGATACATTACACTAATCATGTAGCGTATAGCTGAGGCTTGTCTTTTGTTTTACTCTAGTGTGAGCACGCATGGCTCTAATTCTGATTGGGACCACCATGCTTCTAGACAGGAGGATTAAACCTTCCCCTCCCCCACTGTTTGCTTCCTGAAATCCCTCCTCCACAGAGCAGGCAGTTAACAAAAGGGGGGGAAAGCCTCTGTTGACAGATGGGGAGACCAATGATGTTGCGGGGAAGGTTTAATCCTCTCCTCCCAGAGCATGGTGGTCCCAATCTAAATTGGGGCCATGCACACTTACGCTAGGGTAAAGCAAGAAACAAGCCTCAGCTACACACTACGTGATTAGTAGTATAACGTGTAGTTTAGCTCTTAAGTTGCATTAATAAAAGCACAGTGTCCCGATCACGAGAAATAAAGCTAATAATAATAAAACACAGATTAAAAACAGAAACCTGATTAAAACATGACATAAAAACAAATCAGAACACAAAAACACAACAATAAAAGAAATAACCAACAATAAGGTTAAAAACCCCTTCAGAGACAAACCAGCTTAAATGCCAAAGGCTGGGCTGAATGAATGAATGTTTGTCAATGTCCTTCTTTAAAAAACTGTCCCGAGGTCAACCAGAATGGTCTGGAAAAATCAAGTCCTATTGAGGAGCAGTATATTTAGCCCAGAGAGAAGAAGATTAAGGGGAGGCATGGGGTGAAAACTGCAAAGAAGCAGATTTCAGCAACCATTTGGAGAAATGGTAAGAGCTATTCAATAGTGGAGCAACTTGTCTTGGGCTCTCCTTCACTGGAGGTATTTCAGGAGAGGCTGGGCAGCCATCTGTCAAGTTATGCTGTACTTGCAGATTCCAGTATTGAGCAGGGAGTTGGACTAAATGACCTCCAGGGTCACTTCCCACTCTAAAATTCTTTGATCCTATATTTAAGGGTCTGGAATTCCTCCAGAAGCGATGCTCATATGTGCTGCAGACAGCAGAACAAGTTGGCTTATGAGCTTCTCTGTGAAGCTGCAGCTGCCCCATAGCTCTTAGGACGTGGGTGTGGCTTTCCAGACATTGCTGGACTGCAACTCCCATAATCCCATAATCCCAGCATAGCCAATGGTGAGGGATGATGGGAATTGCAGTCCAGCAACATCTGGAGGGCAACATATTTCCCATCTCCATCCTAGGTGCTTAATTCATTTTAAACACCATTGTCAGTATCCCAGTGAGCTGTTAATTTAGGGCATAATCTTATGCATGTTTAGACAGAAAGAAAACCCCATAACTCCCAGCATTCTCCAGCCAGCCATACTGGGAGTTGCAGGACTGTTTTTCTGTCTAAACATGCATAGGATTGCGCCCTTCATTCTCAGTTGAGCAAAGTTTAGATGACGCTGAACTCTTCAGTCACCAAAGCTGCCTCTGCCACTTTTCCTCTTTCTTGATCGGCCAATTGAGCAGTTCAGACGGTGTTTGGCCATGATCTGCTTCCTTTGTCAGGATGGAGGAACCTGCACTCTGTGTGTGTGTGTGTGTGCCTGTCATTACAACACTAATGGAAATACTGCACGGATCACAACTCTCAATTAGCTCCTCAGGAGATTGCTGTGACAGCCAGCTACTAAACAGCAAGGTCTGAAGGAAGGAATTAATTTGTAGTACAAGGCAGTTAGAGCCACAGTGATAGTGACAGAATGAGACAGCAATAGACCTTGATTAGGCGCAGCTTGTGCGATGCAAGGGTGTTACCTGGGGCAGGGGGGGGGAATGGCCTTCCTCTCCCCTCCCCCCCATCCCACTAGGACTGAGAATGGCCTTCAACTAGAAAGGATATGTTTGGGGGCTTTCAGCTTTGCTCTTGGAAGTTCTGCCTGCCTGAGGCCATCTGGCAGCTTGTAACGGACTTTCTTTTGGCTTCAAGAGCATCCCGTGCTTCAGCTCACTTGGAACCGGGCCAAAGCTGCTAAGTGAACAGCATCCAGGGAGGGTAGTGCTGTCTTTCTCTTGGTCTTCAGACAAAAACTCTCTTCCTTCTTACTAGTTCAGATAAATGTGTGGCACATCATTTGTGCATCTCTCTGCTACCGAGTTGAATACTGCTCTCCTTTTGCTGAGGAGCTGGCAGTCGCTGGCATGGCTCCGTGGACCCATGAAACGGCTGCAAAACATCCACTGGACAGTAAGCTTGCATTCGAGTTGCCTCCAAATGCCTAACTTAGGAGAGCGGCTACCTGGAACCGACTGCACCATATTTATCATTGCCCCGAAGTTTCTCAATGCCTCTCTGTTCAGCCAGACTCCATATAACCCTGCTGAATATAATCTTAAAATTAGCTTTATGAATCAGGAGGAATGGAGAAATCTGTGGTTTTTGGTTTCTCTCAGATTTTCAGTCCCTAATTCATTCTGTCCTGTTTCTGCCTCAATTTGCAACTTAAAAAGAGAAGTCTTTATGAAAAGTTGTATGTATATTCATGTGTGTTTCTCCTACTCACTTTTGCACACTTTTTTTGCCTAATGTACACCTGTTTTGCCAGCAGTTTCCCCTTATATAATGCTTTTTTTTTATTACCCCCTCCCCTGACGATATATGCATGTAACTGCTGAATTAGAACTTTTCAAGTCAAGAAGTTTGATTCTACCCATTTAAAGTTGAACCAAGACAATGGTGTTATTACCAATTACTGCTGCTGTGAATTGGCACTGTGCTTATTTTGCATACATTTCAGCTTTAATATTTGGATTGCCTCAGACTGTACTTTTTACATTTCATGACTGTTTGATTTACTGTTTACATTTTTTTTCTTTATACTTACACGCGCACACACTTGCCAACTGAGCACCACACTTTCTGTGCATCTGATGATGTGGACTCTATTCTGTGAAAGTTTTGTTGTTGTTGTTGTTGTTCAGTCGTTAAGTCGTGTCCAACTCTTCGTGACCCCATGGACCATAGCATGCCAGGCCTTCCTGTCCTCCGCTCTCTCCCGGAGTGTGCTCAAGTTCATATTCATTGCATCGGTGATGCTATCTAGCCATCACATCCTCTGCCATCCCCTTCTCCTTTTGCCTTCAATCTTTCCCAGCATCAGGGTCTTTTCCAGGGAGTTTTCTCTTCGCATTAGGTGGCCAAAATATTTGAGCTTCAGCTTCAGTATCTGTCCTTCCAATGAGCACTCAGGGTTGATTTCGTTTAGGATGGACTGATTTGACCTCCTTGCAGTCCAGGGAACTCGTAAGAGTCTTCTCCAGCACCACAGTTCGAAAGCATCAATTCTTCGGCGCTCAGCCTTCCTTATAATCCAGCTCTCACAGCCATACATTACTACTGGGAAAACCATAGCTTTGATTATATGGACCTTTGTCAGCAAGGTGATGTCTCTGCTTCTTACTTTGCTGTCTAGGTTTGCCATAGCTTTCTTCCCAAGGAGCAAGCGTCTTTTAATTTCATGGCTGCAGTCACCGTCTGCGGTGATGTTGGAGCCCAAGAAAGTAAAATCTGACACTGCTTCCATTTCTTCCCCTTCTATATGCCGGGGAGTGATGGGGCCAGATGCCATGATCTTCGTTTTTTTAATGTTGAGTTTCAAACCAGCTTTTGCACTCTCCACTTTCACCCGCAACAAGAGGCTCTTTAGATACTCTTCACTTTCTGCCACTAGGGTGGTATCGTCTGTGTATCTGAGGTTGTTGATAATTCTCCCAGGAATCTTAATTCCGAGCTGTGATTCATCCAAGCCGGCGTTTCTCATGATGTACTCTGCATATAAGTTAAATAAGCAGGGCGACAATATGCAGCCTTGTCGTACTCCTTTCCCAATTTTGAACCACTCAGTTGTTCCATGTCTGGTTCTTACTGTTGCTTCTTGTCCCTTGTACAGGTTTCTCAGGAGACAGGTAAGGTGGTCTGGTACTCCCATCACTTTAAGAATTTACCACAGTTTGTTGTGATCCACACAATCAAAGGCTATAGCGTAGTCAACGAAGCAGAAATAGACGTTTTTCTGGAATTCTCTTGCTTTCTCCATGATCCAGCGAATGTTGGCGATTTGATCTCTAGTTCCTCTGCCTCTTCGAAACCCCGCTTGTACTTCTAGTAGTTCTCGGTTCACATACTGCTGAAGCCTAGCTTATAGGATTTTGAGCATCACCTTGCTGGCATGTGAAATGAGCACAATTGTGCGGTAGTTTGAACACTCTTTGGCATTGCCCTTCTTTGGAATTGGAATGTAAACTGACTTTTTCCAGTCTTGTGGCCATTGTTGAGTGTTCCAAATTTGTTGGCATATTGAGTGCAGCACTTTAACAGCATCATCTTTTAGGATCTTAAATAGCTCAGCTGGAATACTGTAATCTCCGCTAGCTTTGTTGTTAGTAATGCTTCCTAAGGCCCACTTGACTTCACTCTCAAGGATGTCTGGCTCAAGTTCAGTGACCGCACTATCATGGCTATCAGGGACATTCAGATCTTTCCTGTATAGCTCTTCTGTGTATTATTTCCACCTCTTCTGAATCTCATCTGCTTCTGTTAGGTCCCTGCCTTCTTTGTCCTTTATCATGTCCGTCTTTGCACAAAACGTTCCCTTGAGATCTCCGATTTTCTTGAAAAGATCTCTAGTCTTTCCCATTCTGTTGTTTTCCTCCATTTCTTTGCATTGTTCATTTAAGAAGGCCTTCTTGTCTCTCCTTGCTATTCTCTGGAACTCTGCATTCAGTTGGGTGTATCTTCCCCTTTCTCCCTTTCTTTTTGCTTCCCTTCTTTCCTCAGCTACTTGTAAAGCCTCCTCAGACAGCCACTTGGCTTTCTTGCATTTCTTTTTCTTTCGGATGGATTTAGTTGCTGCCTCCTGAACTATGTTATGGGCCTCTGTCCATAGTTCCTCAGGCACTCTGTCTATCAGGTCTAATCCCTGAAATCTATTCCTCACCTCCACTGTATATTCATATGTTTTAGGTCATACCTCAATCGTTTAGTGGTTTTCCCGACATTCTTCAATTTAAGCCGAAATTTTGCAAGAAGCAGCTCATGATCTGAGCCACAGTCAGCTCCAGGTCTTGTTTTTACTGACTGTATAGAGCTTCTCCATCTTTGGCTGCAAAGGACATAATCCATCTGATTTCGATATTGACCATCTGGTGACGTCCATGTGTAGAGTCGTTCTGTTGGAAAAGAATGTTTGCTATGATCAGCGTGTTCTCTTGGCAAAACTCTATTAGCCTTTGTCCTGCTTCATTTTGTATACCAAGACCATGCTTGCCTGTTATCCCGGTGATTTCTTGACTTCCTACTTTAGCATTCCAATCCCCTATGATGAAAAGGATATATTTTTTTGGTGTTAGTTCTAGAAGGTGTTGTGGGTCTTCATAGAACCGATCAACCTCAGCTTCTTCATCCTCAGTGGTTGGGGCATAGACTTGAATTACTGTGATGTTGAATGGTTTGCCTTGGATTCGTACTGAGATCATTCTATCATTTTTGAGGTTGTACCCCAGTACTGCTTTTCCCACCCTTTTATTGACTATGAGTGCTACTCCATTTCTTCTCAGGGATTCTTGCCCACAGTAGTAGATATAATGGTCACCTGAAATAAATTCGCCCATGCTTGTCCATTTTATTTGCTGATTCCCAAGATGTCGATGTTCAATCTTGTCATCTCCTGTTTGACCACCTCCAGCTTGCCTTGATTCATTGATCTGACATTCCAGGGTCCTAAACAATATTGTTCTTTACAGCATCGGACTTTCTTTTCACCACCAGACACATCCACAGCTGAGTGTCCTTTCAGCTTTGGCCCAGCCGCTTCACTCTTTCTGGCACTACTTGGAAATTCCCTCTGTTCTTCCCCAGTAGTATATTGGACACCTTCCGACCTGAGGGGCTCATCTTCCGGCATCATATCTTTTAGCCTTGTGATACGTTCCATGGGGTTTTCTTGGCAAGAATACTGGAGTGGGTTGCCATTTCCTTCTCCAGTGGACCACATTTTGTCAGAACTCTCTGCCATGACCTGTCCGTCTTGGGTGGCCCTGCACACCATAGCTTATGGCTTCACTGAGTTACGCAAGCCACTTCGCCACAACAAGGCAGTGATCCATGAAGGGGCTGTGAAAGTTTATGCCATACTAAATTTGTAAATAATTGAGGAGCCAAAAGTCTCTCTTTGGTTTTTGCTGCAACAGACTAAGGGTGCAATCCTATGCATGTTTAGACAGAAATAAGTCCTACAACTCCCAGCATCCCCCAGCCAGCTGGCTGGGGTTGGCTTGGGCATCCTGGAAGTTGTAGGACCTATTTCTGTCTAAACATTCATAGGAATGCGCCCTAAGATAGCTACTCCTCTGAAAGCCTTTTTCTCCAAAAAATGAAACAAGGGAGAAACTTTGGAAACTGGTTGTAGTGAGCGAAGCTGGGGGAAGGAAACCAGCAGTTAATTTTTGTGCTTTGATGGCAAGGATTCTGGGTTCAGTCTTCATACTGAACATCGAACCTAAGCAGGTGTTCTGGGGCAGTTGCCTCCTGAATCTCTTTATTCAGTGTGAGGAGGGAGGAGGCTGCAGTTGTTCAGTTGTGAGTGAAAGGCACTCTGCATAGACTCAGAGGTGCATTTCACCCAGATTTGAAGACTCTGCAATGGCACACTTAAATTAAAACAGACCTCTGGGCTGTCCTGGTGAGATGTTGGCACAAGTTAAGTAAGCTGGAGTGGAGGCTGCAGGGACAGTATCTTTATATATTGTATTTATTAGAATATTTATTAATTGCTTTTCTACCCACCAGGCTCTCAAAGCAATTTACAATTACGATCAAAACAAAATAAAAACCAAAACCAAAATGTGTAACAAGCCAAAACAATTTTCATAGCCAAAGGCCTGGCAAAACAGTACAATTTCACAGCCTGCCGAAAACCCAACTGGGATGGGGAAAAAGTGGCCTTCCATGAGAGGATGTTTCAAAGTAGGAATGCTGCTACAGAAAAGGCCCTGTCTCATGTACCCACCAACCTAGTAAGCCTACACAACAAAGGAGGGCATATGTGAATAGTTGTTGTGTGTGTGGGGGGGGGGAAGAACCTGCTTTTTGAAGAATTTTATTTAAATTCTGGAATCTGCTTTATGGAGGAGGAAAATTAGGAGTACATTATTGTACTCCTTGTATATGGGGAAGGGGATCGAATGGAAGGCTAGCTTCAAGATATCTAAGCCCCTCCCAATTGCCTGGACAGATCTTCTCCTAGCACCATCCTACTCACCCCCTTCTCCAAACACTCCTAATCATAGCTTGATTTTTCAGCATTTCACAAGTCCTTCCGCAGAAAAAATATTTTTAGTCTAAGAAATCTGCAGTGTATGGAGTAGCCCTAAGATATGTGCAAATATGGCTATTGTTTTGCCATTTTCACATGGAATGCACGGCTGCCACTCTTTTATAAATTCCACAAAGGAAAATCATAGGTGCAGTAACTAAGGATGGTTGAATCTGCCAAGCTCAGTTTTGCTCAGGGTCTCATCCTTCTTCTGCTAAGTTCGCTCCATTCCATTTCTGCTCTGGATCATAAATTTTTATCCACACAAAAATAATAATAATGCATTTTCATGAACAAAATATACAAATTTTTCCCCAAACATGCACATTTTGCAAATGTCTTTCCCCATTAAATGAAACATTTGTCTGCATTTTTTTCAAAATATGAACATTTTTTGTATGCCCTTTTTCAAATGTTTGCCTTTTTGTGTGTACGTTTTACTTTGTGAACTTCATCGCAAACTTCAGAAAAGTATAGATTTCCATATTTAACTGTGTTCTCATTCTGGTTTAGGTTTGGGAAGTGCAAATTTGATATGTTCGCATTGAAATGAGAACTGGATGAATTTCTCACCCATCTCTAGTGAATGATTGCACATGTATGTTTTTTACCATATGTTAATGCTGCAAAATAGACTTGTGCAGGCTCAAGGTGTGTGCATGGTTTTCCTGGCTGGGAGTGATACAGCGTATGGCTGTGTGTGGTATCATGTCCTCAGGTTCTATTTCGTGCTCTTTCTCAGATGCATGTGATGTTGTAAGGTGGGGTAGTGGCGGTAATGGTAGTGGTCGAGCATATGGCATATCTTCCCTGAAATTTAAATTATTATTGTATTAGAGATCTTAATCACCCAAAGTCATGGGTTTAGTTTCATGGTTCTCTGATACAGGGGAATGTAAACTGCAGAGAAAAGGAAATAGAGAGCAAAAGAAGCAGAAAAGAAAGGAACACAAGAAGAGAGAAGAAAACTGATGTGCTTAAAGCGGAGAGATTCTCCCCTGATTAGAATTCATGAACTCCATTCTCACATTAAGTCTATGTATGACACCTGGCCTTTAATGTGAAGCTGCCTACGAACATTAAAAATTAAAAGCAGAAGGTAGGGTCCATCCATCTCGAGTGGTGCTGCTCCCCTCCTATCTGAGCTCTGCACAAAGCTATTACACATTGATAAATTATTTTGGGTAATAGCTGAGATATTACATTGTTTCTGAGTGAAGGTAAAATCTCTCCATGACATGGGCATTTATCAGGAGCGCATTTCATGCTATTTATTATGGTTGAGACGAGATCACGGCTGTGGGCCGAGCTGGCACGTGGGGCTGATCCCCTCCCCCATGGCCTTCCTTCCCTCCATCAGACAGATGATGGGATATTGATGGAGTTCATGACAACTTAATTATTAACTAAAGATATGCAGTTCACCTTTGTCAAGGGACGGGGCACGGAGAGGAGCGGTGATGGCGACGGTACCTCCGTACTCATCATTCGGGGGTGGGGGTCTCTGTCCATTCCTGCCCAACATTACTCGAGTGCACTGTTCCTTGGATCTGGACTTTCACAGTCATGCAGATGGTATATACATTCTCAGCTGAGTGTGCAGAAGAAGCACTCTTTTCTTCCTCCCATTCTAGGCTGGGTAAAGGCTGGGGAATTGACTGATGATGCACAAGTTCGGCAAAGAGCTCTTCCCCTTTTTAAATGGTCATTCCCTTGCTCTAGCTCAGTTGGCAGAGAGGGCATAATAGAACAACATGTATGCAGCAAAATACCCCCCCCCCTTGCCTTGTTAGGGAACAGGTCCCCAAAGCATTGCACAAACCCAGCAAGCAAGCTACTTCGGAATGGAGGATTGGGCAAGCACAGCGTGTGGCCAAGAGTTTGCCCACCTATTTAATTCTCAAGTGGCTCCAGTCACTCTCTTCTTCATGCTGCTACAACACTGTTGCACTGCTCAGCCAAGAAATAATCAAAGTTTTTGTTGTCATCAGCAGTTGCCTATGTGGCAATATGCATTGTGAAACTTTGTTGTTGTTGTTCAGTCGTTCAGTCGTGTCCGACTCTTCGTGACCCCATGGACCATAGCACGCCAGGCCTTCCTGTCCTGCGCTCTCTCCCAGAGTGTGCTCAAGTTCATATTCACACAAGGCTGAAATCCCGCATCCTTCCTGGGGCTTTCTGCTTCTGGATTCTTTGCAGGATTGTGACTGGCTCCTTTACATGGACAGACATGTGGTTTGAATCAAGGAAAGTCCTTCCTCGGCAAGTTCTATATGTTTCCATATATTTGATTTTACAGCCACTAGATGGTGCTGTGATAATAGCGCTTTGCTGTCATTACACGCAGCTGATAGAATGGATTAACATCCCTTGTCGCTTTATCTCCAGTCTTTTTGAAAGTGGGCTAAAGGGGGGAAAGCATGGGAAATGTCCTGGAGGTTGACGACATCATATAAAGGACCTGCAAACTTCTGTGAGTGGCCAATCATGAGTGTGCAATAAATCTCTCATGTAGCAATGCTCAGAGAGAGAGAGAGTGATCCCATGTACATATTGGCTGCCACTGCTGGGTAGCAACTAAAGGCAGCAGCTGTGTAGTCCATGTGTGGACATGTTGTGCAGGGAATGGAATGACTGGCTTTTAAAGCCTGATAATGCCATCAGGTCACAATTCTGTAGGCCACTAGAGGTTTCTGCCTATTAGGGCTGTGCAAAGGTCTCAGGAGAGGAATAAATCCAAGGTGAATATCTAGGCTGGCCATTGCCAAAAAAGAGGAATTGCAACACCAGAGAAGAGGACAAAAGTAGAGGCCATTTGCATAACATTTGCATATGCTAACTTGTAGGTCTGGATGCAAATTCAGAAATAATAGCCACAATTTAAATTGTAGATATTATTTCTGAATTGTACAATGCATCTCAACGTAGTAGGGAAGGCTGACCAGGCAAACTGTGGGCACACTCAGTCTGTGTCCAGGGGCCGATCTACATTGCGCCCACCATCGCAATGAATTTGGTGTCCCGTCGGGTTAAACGCTCTCGCATTAAAACGTGATTATTCACTAGGGATGTCAGAGAATTTCGCCATGAATCTCGGGGAAGCCGAATGCCAGCGCATTCAGCCCCCCGAAATTGGTGGCGAAACGGTCTGCCCCCCCACCCCGGGACGGGACTTACCTTGGGCGAATCCTCCTGGCGGCGGTGGCTCCGGCAGCGGTTCGGTGGCGGTTTAGCGGCAGCGGCTGCAGCGGCCGGTCTTCCGACCGGCTGCCACTGCCGCCATTTCCAGGAGAACAACAACAACAACAACAACAAAACATGATAGGCTACGTAAAGATTTACGTAGCCTATCATGGCTAGATTTTTAAAAAATACCATGATAGGCTACATAAATGTTTACGTAGCCTATCACGGCTGAGTAAACAAAAAACAAAAAAACCGTGCGTACGCAAATGGCGACGCCCATGGGCGCCGCCATTTGTGTTCCTTATTTTGGCACATCTAGTCTACATAAACATTTACGTAGACTACGGCGAAAATAAGGGGAACGCAAATAGCGTAGACGCTACGCTATTTGCGTTCCCCTTATTTTCGCCGAAGTCTACTTAAATGTTTACGTAGACTAGAGGTGCCAAAATAAGGAACGCAAATGGTGGTGCCCATGGGCGCCGCCATTTGCATACGCGCATTGTTGTTTTTTTTACTCAGCTGTGATAGGCTACGTAAACATTTCCGTAGCCTATCACGGCTGACTGCAGGGACGCAAACGGCGGCGGCTACAGCCGCCGCCATTTGTGGCCCGGCCGGCCAGGATTCGGGGGTGGAGGGACGGAGAGCCTCCCCCCCGGCCAGAATTTCGGGGGGGAGGGACGGAGCGCCTCCCCCCCACTGCGAATCAAATTTTGTTACAGGTAAGTGACTTTCGTACATCCCTATATTCACACTCACCCATTTTCCCTGTTGCAGTGCTTCATCGAATGTGCGAGCTCGGTTCACACTCGAGTGCTGTGCTGTTTTCCTGCTGTTTTCCTGCACGCGCTTGTCTGATCTCAGATGCTAAGCGGGGTCGGCCCCCATCAGTAATTGGATGGGCGACCGCCTGGGAATCAGGCTTCCTGCACTGAGCAGGGGGTTGTTGTATCCCTTCAAATGAGACTAAGTTTTACCCACTCCTATCCCCCGCTCTGGATGGTTTTTTAAAAAATTCAGGCGTTATTCTCGCAGAATTGGGGCTTCTCCGTGATGTTTTTTTCTAAATTGAGGCAAGATCTTTGAAGCTTCGGTCTCCCATCTAAGGGTCGGTCCCCGTCAGTGCTTGGATGGGAGACCGGTCTCCCAGGCGGTCTCCCATCCAAGCACTGACGGGGACCAACCCTGCTTAGCTTCTGAGATCAGACAAGCGTGTGCACATCCAGCCCTTTGCTTGTTGCTAAGGAAACGGGCTGCTTAGGAAGCTATGCAATTGGTAGCCGGAAGAAGACATGGGGCCGTCAAGAGCTGTGATTGGGCAGGATGGAAATACAAACACCGCCGCATATGGACAGGCGGGAGAGGGAACTACGACTGGATATGGTAGCAAAGGCGGAAAATCAGAGCACATTAAGGGGAAATACTGGGATATTAGGGTATTGGAAGAGGGAGCACGGAAGTAGGAAATTCCAGTTCCAATTTGAGGCGGCTACTATGTAGTGTGAAAGGCGGGCAGTGAAAACTCATTGGAAGCGAAAAAAGGCAGTAAGGGTAGATCCAGCCCTTGTCATACTAAGAGTTGATGAGCACTTTAAGGCCCCTGCTGGCTGTCCTTCCTTATGGGTCTTTGACTTCAAACCAGACTTGGGCTGGACAGCCCATCAAATAGAGGACACCTTCAAACAGAGGGCTGTCCTCTGCCAGCTCTCCAAAATAGTAGCAAACTAGCATTTCCAGAATGGGACAGCTCAGCAGAGCTCCCTTCTGGGAACTCCACCAACTTTTTTCATTCTGGAAATGCTAATTTTGGCTAGTTTCCAGGGTTGCTCTAAGAAGTGCTAGCTTCCCATTGCACAACCTGTTCCCATACCACAACCTAACAAGCACCCTATGTTTGGTTTTCCCTGAATGAATTTCTCTTTTGTTTACTACTTCTCTCTGCATATGGGTACCATGAGAACATAGCAAGAGCCCTTATGCAAGGGAAACCTTTATCATAGGGCATCTGTGGATTGGGAAAGACAGAAGCGGGAGGCAGAAGAAATGCTAACAGGAAACATTTCTTGCATTTATGGGAATAGTTCATTGGTCATGAGGCACCATCAGCTACACAGACCCCAAGGGAGTTGGGGACACCTTGGGAGATGAATATGAACTTTTGAGAGCCAGTTCTTCTTCATGGAAATACGCTGGTAGACATGATAGAAATTAGTGATCCGTAGTTTAGCAGAAGTTAGGTAGTGCAATGGCAGCTTTGTGCAATGTGCACAAAGTGCAATGGCGGCTTTGGATGCTGTCCATAGTTTCAGGCACCAAGAAACACAAAGTAGCATTATAACCACCTACTACTCCAATTCCCTTTAAGTAGGGATTAGGGTTTCAAATAGAAAATGTTACTCAGTCATAGGCATGTCAGTCCATATTGTATAGAGCAGCCTTCCCCAAGCTGGTGCTGTCCAGATGTTTTGGACTACAACTCCCATCAGGCCCAGCCAGCGTGGCTAAAAGCAGGCTTATCTCCCAGCCTGACAGAAGATGTCATGGATTAGTATCCAACGCAGCTGGGTAGTCAAGATGAACTCTAATCGCATACAACTTTGTCACATGTCAATTTGTCCTATTCCTAATAAAGGTATTATATTACTGTTGCTTTTGGATTTTTTCTAATGGACCAACATGGCAACCAGAATTTTTTTGCTTAGTCACACACACACACACACACACACACACACGACTTCCTCCTTTTCAAGGGAAGAATGACTTTGTAGGTGGAGTGATATCATGTTTCCTGATGGAAAATCTGTCTCCAGACAATAGGTAATTTACATGGATCTAATTCAGAAAGGGATGCTTCATACAAGATAAATGGTCCTCCATGGAAATCAGTTCAGTGAAAGAAATTGCATGAATCCTGCATGTGTTTCATTATCATGTGCTCCTTAGGAATTCCCAGTGTCCCAGGGAAATTACATGTTAGAATTTTGTTAACTAACTCAAATATTTTGTCATGCTTCTTGATTTGGGTGCTTTTTACAGTAGATGCATCTGAGACACAAGGCAGAATGAAGATGGGACCCTCGGTGCCCAAAGGACAGGAGAGCCCTTGGCAAGAATTTGCAGGGGATATTGTTACAAAGGTAAACATAAAAAGCAACTGCTTTACATGTACCAGTACTCCATCTAGGACCTCCATATAGAAAATATAAGCTTACTGTATGAAGTGGGGATCTTGGCGGTGAGTTTATGTATTGGGAGACTGCTGAGGCATGGAATGACCTCCATGTAAGAAAACAGCGGTGTGTAAACTGACACTAAATATAGGATAAGATTGCCAAAAGGCATTTCGGGGTTGTTGCGGGTATCTGTCAGGACTGGACCGTCTGAAGTGAGCCAGGATCTGGGAACCGGGAGCCATCGGGTAAGCCTGTAGTCAGGAGGACCAAAGAACAAGCAGAATCACAGGCCAAACCAGGCAGTGGGGTCAAGAAGCAAGCCAGGAGTCAGGGTCCTAGAGTAGCTTTTCCCAACCTGGTGCCCTCCAGATTTTTGGACTACAGCTCCCATCATCCCAGACCACCAACCACTCTGGCTGGGGCTGATGGGAGTTGTAGTCCAGAACCCAAACCAGGAACCAAGGAGCAAGCCAGGAATTAGGAACAGAGAAATCACCAAGAATATAGGAACACTGCTTAGGAAGACTATGTTGCTCAAGCAAGGTTCAGCTGCAACAGGAAGATACCTTATACTCCTTCTTGTTGGATCCAATGGCCAGTCTGAGTGGGTGGAGTCAGTCCAGGACCTGAAAAGACTTCACAGAGAGTGTGGGAATAGATGTAGATGGATGGGTGTTTGTGGATGGGTATAAAAGAGAAAGAATAGGAGGGAGAGAGGAGACAGGGTGTTTGATGCTGTATTGCTCTACCTCCCTGAGATGTCGTGTGTGTGTGTGTGTGTGTGTGTGTGTGAGAGAGAGAGAGAGAGAGAGAGAGAGAATATTAATGGAAGAGCAAAAGACTGGATGATGGATGAGAGAAAAGGGGTGGTGGCCTCAACCACTACCAGTATTGCCCCACTACCACTTTCCCCCAAGGGAATACAGCCCTCGATCCCATAAAGGTTGCCCACCCCTGTTCTAGAGGGATGAGTAGAAATGTAATAGCGTCATAGATGAGCTTGGAAAGTGATACCAGGTTGGGTTCCATGTTTCAAGTGGAAAGATGACTTAGATGAGCCAAGAGGTCCCTTCCAGCTCCTAAGGATTTTCTGACCTTTTAACTGATACACACCAGTATGTATGGCTTCATTTTGGCATGAAAATGCCAATGAATACTTTGCATGCCAAGCCAACATGAATCTTCAACAAGCATTCTAAGTATTTACTGAGATGCACTTTTTTTCCTTTGTTGCATCACAGAGACAGACCCTAAGCTTCTCTTGAAATTCTTTGGTATTTGCTGCAATTCCCAAAGAGTTAACCTTACTGTAATTGTATGGGAGAAGTCAGAAGGACTGTACAATGGAAGCTGAGGAGTTTCCATAACGCCATTGCCTCAGCTCAGGGAGCCTGCTAAGGGGCAGTGGTCAGAGAAAAACAGAGGGGGAGAGAGAGATATCAAGTGTAGTAATCAGAATGAAAAATGGAGCTCTGGTTACTTTAAACAAGAGCTAATTTATCACAAGAATGAGTGGATAAGTAGCTGAGTTTCAGGCGTTCAGTAAGTTCCCCGTTCTGCTCCAAAAATTATTCCACCCCTGTCTCCATGATCCCATAAATCATCCCCTTCTTCACTTCTGCTCCGATTACCAATTACTCCTGCCTTCGACACGCTTTCCCCTGCCCAACACAATCTGATGGGGCCCTGCTTTTTAATTTTACAAATGCTTTCCTCTCCCCCCTCCCTCAACCTCCTTTTTGCCTTCTATTCTCATCCACTTTCTATTCTCATCCCTTCTGTTCTCATCCCCTCTTCTTGTCTTTTTTTCTTTGGAGAGGTAGAGGACAATCCCACCACCACCCCCCAATACGTTCCCTAAATTGGACGGGTTGTTTTTTCTCAGTGTGTGGACCTGAAACTATGCTAGATCAAAATGGTTTGTTAGTGAAGGTTCATTTCCTTCCAAAAGAAGAAAGGGGGAGAGGAAGTTGAAACAACACTCCATCTAGTTACAAGCATGCTCTTTGGTTATGCAAAATGCTGGTCATCCACACACCCACTGCTCTTTTGTATAGCTTGATAACCAAAAGCGTTTGCTTTGATGGCTGGTGGCTGGCTACTTCAAGCCCATGAAATGTGTGCCATTGCCCACTTGTGTAGGTGAGAGCTAAAGGAATATATTAAGCAGTTGGAATCTGGCCAGTGAAAGAAAATGCCTTCAGAAAACTCAGTAAGCTAGATTATGTATAAAGAAGGGGGACAACACAATGACACTGTGTGGACTATGGCAAGAGCTTCAATTTTCTCTGATCATTGCTAAAGCAAGAGTCATCATGTGGCCATTTTTTGTGTCTGGATGTATTTATAGGCAGAGAGACAAAGAAACAGGTTTGTTGTCAACCTAGGAAGAAGAATAAACATTATCTTAGAACACAGAGATGGAAAGCCAATGTGGGTAGAGTTTGTTGGATTAGAGAGCAACTCAGGAAACTCAGGTTCAAGCTCAGCTGTGAAGGTGCCTGGGGAGCCTCACGAACAGCCAAGTTTTTACAACATGAGACAACAAATATAAATATGTAGGTAGGTGGGCTTCTCTGGCCAGAGAGTTAAGAACATAAGATGAGCCATGCTGGATCAGAGAATATGCCCGGGCATACTATGCAAAGCAGGGGGAGCGCGGAGGTGATCTGTGCCTCTGCACTCCTCCCACTCTGCATTTTTGCTAGACCATCTTTTTCATCCATCTACCTGGGGCTGCATGGAGTGGATGGGAAGGAGGATGGGGAGGCTGGAGGATTCTTTGTAAGCCAGCCTCCCTGTCCTCTCCCCACCCCACCCACAGAACCACCCCTTTTCCATCCTCTCCAATGTCGTCTTGCAACCTTAAGGAAGCAGCCAGCACAGTTCTCTCCAAGCCGGTTGAGAGGGGAGGGGGAGTTTGGATTCCTGGCTCCAAGGTCTGACACTGTCTCTGACCTTGGATCCAGGAATCTGAAAAATTCTGTGGCCCCCCAAATGCTGTCTAGGGGCCATAGGATTGCTCTCTGAAAGTCCAAGTACACATCAACTACCAGATCACCCCTGTCCACATGTTTATTTGCGCTCTCAAAGAACTCTAAAAAGTTACTGGGACAGGACTTACTTTGCAGAAGCCAAGTTGATTCTTTTCGAGTAGGCCTTGTCCTTCTATAGGCTTGATAGTGATAATTTTATCTTTAATAATACTTTCCACCAATTTACCTGGAACAGACAATCAGCTCACTGGCCTGAAATTTCTTCCCAGAAATTTCTTTTAAAATGGTGTTACATTTGGCCACTTTCCGGCCGTCAGATATGGAGACTGATCCTAAGGACAAGTAACATATTTTTGTTAGAAGATGTGCAATTTCACATTTGAATTATTTAAGACCTTTTGGGTGGAAACCATCCAGACCTGCTGATTTCTTAATTTGTTATATGTCAATAAGGCCTAGAGCTTCAACTCTTGTCACCACCTCAGTTCTTTAGACTTCCTTTCTGAAAAGGTCAGTTCAGGCAAAGGTATCTGCATCTTCTACAGTGAAGACAGATGCAAATAATTCATTCAATATTTTCAGTGCATGTGCAGATCTGGTAGGTGCACAAGTCTGGACTGTAACCAATCGAGGCAAGTTTATTGATTATCTAATCATTTCTAATTGAACTGATTTTGCTCTAAGTTGTACAGTGACCGGTGATCATTGGTAACACACCACTAACCAATTCTATGCTTTATTTATTTATTATTTTATTTATTATATTTTTAGTCTGGCCAGTAACCAGTGTTCTCTGGAACACTGAGATAAATTCAATATTTATTTATAGAATGTATTGTTGTTTATTCGGTCAGTTGCTTCTGACTCTTCGTGACTTCATGGACCAGCCCACGCCAGAGCTTCCTGTTGGCCATTGCCACCCCCAGCTCCCCCGAGGTCGAGTCCGTCACCTCCAGAATATCATCCATCCATCTTGCCCTTGGTCGGCCCCTCTTCCTTTGGCCTTCCACTTTCCCTAGCATCAGCATCTTCTCCAGGGTATCCTGTCTTCTCATTATGTGGCCAAAGCACTTCAGTTTTGCTTTTAATATCATTCCCTCAAGTGAGCAGTCTGGCTTTATTTCCTGGAGTATGGACTGGTTTGATCTTCTTGCAGTCCAAGGCACGCTCAGAATTTTCCTCCAGCACCACAGTTCAAAAGCGTCTATCTTCCTTTACTCAGCCTTCCTTATGGTCCAGCTCTCACAGCCATAGGTTACCACGGGGAATACCATTGCTTTCACTATGCGGACCTTTGTTGTCAGTGTGATGTCTCTGCTCTTCACTATTTTATCAAGATTTGTCATTGCTCTCCTCCCAAGAAGTAAATGTCTTCTGATTTCCTGGCTGCAGTCAGCATCTGCAGTAATCTTTGCGCCTAGAAAGACAAAGTCTGTCACTGCCTCCATGCTTTCTCCCTCTATTTGCCAATTATCAATCAAGCTGCTTGCCATAATCTTGGTTTTTTTGAGGTTGAACTGCAAGCCAGCTTTTGCACTTTCTTCTTTCACCTTCGTCATGAGGTTCCTCAGCTCCTCCTCGCTTTCAGCCATCAAAGTGGTATCATCTGCATATCTGAGACTGTTAATGTTTCTTCCAGCGATTTTAGCTCCAGCCTTGGCTTCATCAAGCCCAGCACGTCGCATGATGTGTTCTGCGTACAGGTTGAATAGGTAGGGTGAGAGTATACAACCCTGCCGTACTCCTTTCCCAATCTTAAACCAGTCCATTGTTCCGTGGTCTGTTCTTACCGTTGCTACTTGGTCGTTATACAGATTCCTCAGGAGGCAGACAAGATGACTTGGTATCCTCATCCCACCAAGAACTTGCCACAATTTGTTATGATCCACACAGTCAAAGGCTTTAGAGTAGTCAATAAAACAGAAATAGATGTTTTTCTGAAACTCCCTGGCTTTCTCCATTATCCAGTGGATATTGGCAATTTGGTCTCTAGTTCCTCTGCCTTTTCTAAACCCAGCTTGTACATCTGGCAATTCTCATTCCATGAATTGCTGGACTCTACCTTGCAAGATCTTGAGCATTACCTTACTGGCATGTGAAATAAGTGCCACTGTTTGATAGTTTGAACATTCTTTGGTGCTTCCCTTTTTTGGTATGGGGATATAAGTTGATTTTTTCCAATCTGTTGGCCATTCTTGTGTTTTCCAAATTTGCTGGCATGTGGCATGCATCACCTTGACAGCATCATCTTGCAAGATTTTAAACAGTTCAGCTGGGATACCGTCGTCTCCTGCTGCCTTGTTATTAGCAATGCTTCTTAAGGCCCATTCAACCTCACTCTTCAGGATGTCTGGCTCTAGCTCACTGACCACACCGTCAAATCTATCCCCGATATTATTATCCTTCCTATACAGATCTTCCGTATATTCTTGCCACCTTTTCTTGATCTCTTCTGCTTCTGTTAGGTCCTTGCCATCTTTGTTTTTGATCATACCCATTTTTGCCTGGAATTTACCTCCAATGTTTCTAATTTTCTGGAAGAGGTCTCTTGTCCTTCCTATTCTATTATCTTCTTCCGCTTCCGCGCATTGCTTCTTTAAAAATAATTCCTTATCTCTTCTGGCTAACCTCTGGAATTTTGCATTTAATTGGGCATATCTCCCCCTATCACTGTTGCCTTTTGCTTTCCTTCTTTCTTGGGCTGCTTCCAGTGTCTCAGCAGACAGCCATCTTGCCTTCTTGGTTTTCTTTTTCTTTGGGACATTTTTTGTTGCCGCCTCCTGAACAATGTTGCGAACTTCTGTCCATAGTTCTTCCGGGACCCTATCTACTAAATCTAGTCCTTTAAATCTATTCTTCACCTCCGCTGCATATTCATTAGGAATATTAGTGAGCTCATATCTAACTGATCTGTGGGTCTTCCCTATTCTCTTTAGTCTGATTCTAAATTGTGCAATAAGAAGTTCGTGATCTGAACTATAATCAGCTCCAGGTCTTGTTTTTACCGACTGCACAGCATAGATGTCCGCCACCTTTGGCTACAAAGGATGTAGTCAATCTGATTTCGGTGTCGACCATCTGGTGTGGTGAAGTCCATGTATAAAGTTGTCTCTTAGGTTGTTGGAAGAGAGTGTTTGTTATGCACAGTGAGTTGTCTTGGCAAAATTCTATCAGCCTATGTCCTGCTTCATTTTGTTCTCCCAGACCATGCTTGCCTGTAATTCCAGGTGTCGTTTGACTACCCACCTTAGCATTCCAATCTCCTGTAATGAAAATAACATCTTTTTTTGGCGTACTATCCAGTAGGTGCTGCAGATCCTCATAGAACTGATCTACTTCTGCTTCTTCAGCATCTGTGGTTGGGGCGTATATTTGGATCACTGTGATGTTAAATGGCTTACCCTGAATTCGAATTGAGATCATTCTGTCATTTTTTGGATTGTATCCAAGCACTGCTTTAGCCACTTTATTATTAATTATGAAGACTATTCCATTTCTTCTGTGGTCCTCTTGTCCACAGTAGTAGATCTGGTGGTCATTTGATGTGAAGTGGCCCATTCCAGTCCATTTCAGTTCACTGACACCCAAAATGTCTGTATTTAATCTTGACATCTCCCCAATAACCACATCCAATTTGCCCTGGCTCATAGATCTTACATTCCAGGTTCCTATGGTGTGTTGATCTTTAGAACATCGGATTCGTCGTTCACCACCAGCACCATCGGCTGCTAGCTGTCCTTTCGGCTTTGAGCTAGCTGCGTCATCACATCTGGGGCTAGTTGAACTTATCCTCTGTTCCTCCCCAGTAGCATTTTGACCATCTTCCGACCTGGGAGTCCCATCTTCCGATGGTATACCAACATATCTCTGGTTGTACTGATCCATTTAGTTTTCATGGCAAGAATACTGGGGTGGGTTGCCGTTTCCTTCCCCAGGGATCGTATTTAGTCTGACCTCTCTGCCATGACCTTCCCGTCTTGGGTGTCCCTTCACGGTTTAGCTCATGACGTCATTGAGGTGCTCAAGCTCCAGCACCACGACAAGGTAACAATCTCCTTTGCTGGAGATAAAATGTATATCTAATGTAATTATATGTAAAAGCTCTTGACCTGTCCCTATCCCTGTTTGGATTTGTCCCCAAAGTAGTTCCAAGGCCCATCCAACTTTCAGTTTCCTGCTCACAAAGGTGATCCTCTGGTTATTTATTTGGCTCTCCCAGCTTGACTCCCCATTAATCACTGGAGTAATAAAATAATACAATCCTATGCATGTATGCTCAGAAATAAGTCCCACTGAGTTCAGTGGGGCTTACTCCCAGGTAAGTGGCTATAGGATTGCAGCCCAAATTAAAGAGAGCAGAGATTAAAGAAGAAGAAGAGGAATTGGTTGGGCCCTGCTGAGGTGACCCAGTGCTAGCAACACCAGTGCTAGCTGAGAGAGGAGAGCCTTTTCGTATCAAGAGATCTCTGGGCTGCACTAATGTTTCTTGCCACGTTCATTCTGTGTCTTGAAAACAAATCTCTGTAGGGAAGGTTATCTCAGGGGCTCTTTAACCAATCCCCTCATGTGTCCATCATGGCAGGAAAGCAATTAGGCAGCCTCTTTTGCCTGCCTGAGCCTTGTTTAGAAGGGAAGCCAGTCAGCCGCATTTAGGTCTGATATGGAGAAGCAGCTTCAGTGAGAGACCCTTCAAAGACAGGATGCTGCTCTTGTTCGGGGGCAGGTGAATTTGGGGGTAAGCAATGAATATATACAGCATAAGATGGTGAAACTTAGGAATGTGTCAGTTGGTGCCCCACAGCTTGACAATGGAAGGCATGATCCAGCTGAAGCACTTAAAATAAATAACAATCCAAATGTCCTGCTGATTTCATGGAGAAACTGAAGTATATGCTTTAATCTAGCCTTCCCCTATTTGCTGCTCTCCAGATGTGTTGGACTAAAACTCCCATCATCTCCAGCCAGTATCAGCATTGGCCAACACATCTGGAAGGTGCCACTTTGGGGAAGCCCGCTGAAGGAGCAATCCTATGCAAGTTTAGACAGAGAAAAGTCCTACAACTCCCAGCATCCCCCAGCCAGCATGGCTGGATAGGGCATGCTGGGAGTTGTGGGACTTTTTTTCTGCCTAAACAATATAGGATTCAGTGGAGGCAGGTGGCTCTGATTTCAGTGGGGCTGTGAATCCATTCTGAGTTTCAGTCAGAACCAGCCAGAACTCTAATAGAGCTATCCAAGGTGCTGAACCTATTTGGGGGATGGGGTCAGCATGTTGGATAGCTCCTTTAGAGTTTTGGCTGGTTCTGGCTGAAACCCAGAATGGATTCACAGCCCCACTGAAATCAAAGCCACCAGCCTCCACTGAATCCCATGCATGTTTAGACAGAAAAAAACTCCTACAACTCCCAGCAGCCTGCACTGATAGGATTGCACCATTAATGTCTCTAGTCCAGGGGTGCCGAACCTCTTTTCAGCCCGAGGCACTGAAATTCCATTTCAGAGAAGCTTTCAGAGGCCGTATTCAAGTGGTGGGTGGGTCTGAAGGTAAAAGGGGGTGGGATCAAAGGCCCCAAGGGACAGGGCCAAAAATACCAGCATAATTTAGTTTAGAGCTCTTACTGCCCGTCTACTCCACTTGAAATCTATGCAACAAAAATGCATATCTTTGGCTGGACCGAGTCCCAGTTTTACAAAGGACCTTCAAACCCATCTTGCCTTCCATAGAACATATTTCTTCTGTGTATTTTTCACATGGTTGATAGAAGTGTAGTTGTCACATTGGTCCAAGAAAGAATGGCAGAAACAAAAAAGAAGAGTGATAACTTTTTGTCAAGCCACATTCTGTATACAGTGCGTGTGAGACTTAGTCAGTGAAAAATGTCACCTAGTTTGGATTTCTCAAACACATGAGGACAGTCTTATGATCATGACTACAACAAGGAAGGGTGTAATTTTCTGTGGCAGGAAGCTAAGCATGAAAAAATATTGTTCTTTCTCATACATCAGATTTCCTTTTGCATGTCACAGCAGAATGTGTATTCATATTTTGCCAATCTCCCCCCACCCCCGGCAACATTTTAAATTATAGCTACCATTCTATTTAGAGGTATTAGATCACAATCCATACCGGCTGTACATCCTCTCCTCTCATTAGATGTCTGCATGTCCAAGGGGACTTTGGGCTTGCGTTTCTCTTGAACTGCAGCTCTCCATGTCATGTGACAAACAGCTATTAAAACTCAGGAGACTTTCTAGGAATAGCAGGGATTGAACTGGTCTGAGGGATTGAACCAGTCCAAGTTAAACTATGGTGTATAGTTAAACTATGGAATTCACTACCACAAGATGTAGTGATGGCTATCAATTTGGATGGCTTTAAAAGGGGATTAGACAAATTCATAAAGGATAAGGCTATCAATGGCTATTAGCGATGATGGCTATATCTTACCTCCAGCATTGGAGACTGTATGCCTCTGGATACCAGTTGCTGAGGCACACAAGAAAGAGGGTGCTATTACACTAATGTCCTGCTTGTGGACTTCCCACAGGCAGCTCATTGGCCACTGTGTGAACAGAATGCTGGACTAGACGGACCCTTGGTCTGATTCAGCATGGCTCTTCTGATGTTCTTATGAGTTCAAGGTGTTATGACAAATTTTAAAGCCCCTAAACAGCTTGGGACATCAATATTTGAGGGAGTGCCTTTCCCTGTATACACCCGCTTGAGTATTAATATCTGCCAAGGTGGCCCTCCACAGCATCCCACAGCTGGGAGCACACTCAGAGATGTGAGAGAACGCAATCTGAGCGGTGGCATCCCAGTTATGGAAGGTCGGCTGGTGCCAACGCTGGCTTCATTTTGTGCCAGCTAAGACCTGGCTATACACCTGAGCTTTGGGGCCTTAGTGACCATAGTTTCATACTTAAACCTAGTGATTTTAAACTGGATTGTGGATTTTTAAAAAGATTTTATGTCAACTTGTTGTTATTGATTTATCCCACCCTGAGATCTTCCAATATAGGGCAGGTTTGAAATGTGGTAAACAAATAAACATAAGAGCCCTATTGATTAGATCAAAGGGCTCTCTACTTCAGCATTCTGTTTGCACAGTGGCCAATCAGGCGCCCATGGTGAGCCTACAAGCAGGACATGAATGCAATAGCTCATTCTCATTTGTGTTCCCCAACAACTGCTGTAGAAAGTTATACTGCCTCCAGTATGGGAGGTAATATATAGCCATCATGACTAGTAGCTATTGATAGCCTTATCCTCCATATGATAACTTTAGCCTCCATGGGGGGGGGGGGTGTCCTTTTACCATAACAACACCCTATGAAGTAGATTTGCTTAAGCCAGCCATCCCCAGCCTGGTGCCCTCCAGATGTGTTGGTCATGCCGGCTGAGAATTATGGGAGCTGCAGTCCAACACATCTGGAGGGAACTAGGTTGGGGAAGGCTGACTTAAGAGGTAGTGATTGGCCCAATGTCAGCCAGTAAGCTTCATGGTTGAGTGGAGATTTAAACCCAGATCTCCAAGTTCAGCATGCTAAGTACTACACCACACTGGCTCTTATATCCCAGCAGTCACAGAACTTCATGCTGGCCATATCCATGATCATCACCCAGAACTCACATTGCGAGCGGAGATGGGTTAAAGAAGATGCAGACAACAAGCTTGGGTTGAAAACTGGGCCACATTTATTGAAATACCTGCAAAGGGGTAACTAGGACGGGCATCCAACTGTGTCAGCAGCTAGCTGGCACTTCTTGGGCGAAAATACACCCAGCTTAAGGAATGGTGGTGATCTTGCCATCCCTCTGGACTGCCCCTTCTGGGGGAGGTAGACCTTCTGGTGTCACCCCCAACCCGGTGCCGCACAACACCTGGGTGAGTGAGGAGGGTTGGTCTCCCAAGCAACCCTTAGCCCCCTGCCGAGCTGCACAACCCGTTCGGGGGGCCTCAGGCATCACCTGTCACCATAAGGTGCCTCTGCATGCACACCATTCCTAATTTCTTTCAGGTTCTGCCCATCCTAGCCTCCACAGGAGTCACAAGCCTATTGCTTGTGAACTCCCCCCACCTGCGCAGAAGAATTTCCCGCAGGCCCCTTTGCAGATCAGACAAAAATACGTCATTCCCTATGTCTGGCAGGTGGACACCGTCCCTCCTGTAAAGCTCCCTCCTTGTCCACAGAATTCCCTGGTGGGTGATGCACCCATCACCATGTTCTGACAGCCCACATGCCAGTTCTCTGTTCACCTTCCACCGGGCCCGTTCCATGGCAGCATTGCTCTGCGCCCTCCACATGATTCTCGGGAGCATCGAGGACCACAATATGGTCACTCCTGGCCAACGATGATGGACCAACGCCTGCTCGACCAAGCCTTTCCCAGGCTTGCCGCCCAGGTCATTCCCTCCCAGGTGCAGCACCAGGACCTGTGGAGAGAAACTGACCAAATCTTGATGAAACACGGTGGGAAGGAGTGAGTCCCATCGCATACCCCGCCGGCCAAGCCACTGTATAGCCACCTGTTGGGGAAACTGCAGCCGGGATCGGAAGGCCGACGTAGCTCTGCGAGCAGCCCAAAACACCATACTGTGCCCACAAATGAGCACCCGTACTGGCGTAGGTCAAATCCCATCTAAAGAATAAAACATTGGGGGAAGGCGAAGAAAAGCATCATGAAGTATCAGGCAACTCACAAATGTAGGACCGGAAGGCCCTGGAGCGCCATCTCCCTACAGCCCTCACGTGCTTAGATGAAAAACCTACGGCAGCTGCTGTAGAGGCCGCCCCAATGCGGAAAGAGTGGATCCCAAAATGATAATGACCCAAACCCAGTATGGAAAAGGCCGACTTAGTGACTGCCCAAAATTGGAACTTTGTCAGTGGTGAACCGTCATTATGGCAGAATAGGGGACCCTCACTCGCCCCGTGGTGTCCCAGAAAAACATGCAAGGCCCTGACAGGGCATAACTCCTTGGCCTGGGCCTGGCTGAGGGCCACCAATGCTCCCTTGCCAGACTGATCGGTTTTTGACCATCGAATATGGAGGTGAATCAGGTTGGGATGAATCTGCACATCGGAGTACCTTAAGGTCCTCCCAGTTGAGTCAGATTTGGAAGCCCAGACCAGTTCCAAAATCCTAAGGGCCCCAAAGAAGGCTATTATAGCTGCAGCATGAAAGTGGGAGGCTTCGTATGGAGAAGAGCAAATGGAGGGCCACAATCCCCAGAGCCCTAGAAGGAAAACTGGAGACAAAGGATGCCTGGAATCTGGCGGGGCAGGTGACATCCGAGCCCAACCTTGAACTGCCCGCCTAACTCGGAAATCCGAGGTGGAGTCCTCAACCCCTCGCACTTTGGCCCAGAAGGCCAAAGAGGCAAGCCTCCCCATAATGGTCCTAGAGGATAGCCCCTTGTTATGCAGATGTATGCAGAATTGTAACAAGTGGTCCACAGGTAAGGGCCACGAGTCTTGTAACTGAAGTCCGCTCCTGACGGCACAAAACTCCCTACCTGCTCTCTCATAGGCAGCTCTAGTGCTGGGGGCTATAGAATTCAGGATAGCGTGTTCGACTTGAGAACGCCAATCTCCCATAATCCGGCCGGCATGGGGTCTGGTAGCAGACGTGCCCATGGAGCTAAAACACGGAACCTGTCAATCTGGTTTCGTGACAAAGCATCAGCAATTGGGTTCCCCAGACCTGGTACGTGGCGGGCGCGGAACCAGATGATGTAGCGTAGGCATTGGAGGGTAAATGCTCTAACTAAAACCATGACCCTCTGGTTTCTGGAGGACAATGTATTAATGACGTGCACAACGGCCATGTCGCACCAAAAGAGGGCAAAGGAATTGGCCATCAGGTCCGCCCAAATGTGCACAGCCACGTAAATGGGGAAGAATTCCAGGAAGGTGAGGTCCTGACAAATACCGGTGGCAGCCACCACTCCTGCCATATTAGACCGAAACCGAAGGTGCCGGCAGTGTCCGAATGAATCTCGCGTCTCCAGAAAGAAATGCCATTAAATTCCCTCAGGAATTTAAGCCATACCTGCAGGTCCATTCGCATGGCGGAGGTGACTCTGGTGCAATGATGCGGGAGTTGAAGACCCCGCATTGCCCAGCAGAGCCGTCGCAGGAAGGTGCAGCCAGGGGCCACCACCCTACAAGCGAAGTTCAAATGTAGGGGTATACGAAACCCCGCTTACCTGGCTCCACCGGGTTCTGCTGGGGGGGGAGGTGCTCCATCCCTCCCCCCAGAATCATCGACGGGGGGGAGGCGCTCCGTCCCTCCCCTCAGGAATCCTCGCCGGCCGGCTCCGCTCCACAGGGATTCCGCGGAGCCACTGGCTGGATCCGCCAGCAGCCGGACATCCAGCCGCTGGCTAGCAGGGACGCAAATGGTGACTGCCGTAGCCGCTGCCATTTGTGTCCCTGTATTCAGCCGTGCTGGCTACGTAAAGACTTACATAGCCTATCACGTCTGGGTTAAAAACAAAAAACAACAAACACGTACGCAAATGGGTCAGCTACGGCTGCTGCCATTTGCGTTCCTTATTTTTGGCCGTCTTAGTTTACGTAAATATTTATGTAGACTAAGACGGCGAAAATAAGGGGGAACGCAAATAGCGTAGCGGGCGCTGTTTGCGTTCCCCTTTATTTTCACTGTCTTAGTCTACGTAAATATTTACGTAGACTAAGATGGCCAAAAATGAGCAACACAAATGGCGGCGGCTGTAGCCGCCGCCATTTGCATACGCGTTGTTTGTTTGTTTTAACCCAGACGTGATAGGCTACGTAAGTCTTTATGTAGCCTATCACATCTATGTAAAAAAAAAAAAGACGAGACTGCAAATGGCGGTGGCGGCAGCCGGTCGGAAGACCAGCCGCCGCCGCCACCGCCGCCTGGAACATCTGCCCCAGGTAAGTCTCATCCCAGGGGAGATCCGCGGGGGGCGGGGGGGGGTGGCAGGCCCTTCCGCCTTGGATTTCGGGGGGCCGAATGCACTGGCATTCAGCCTCACCGAGATCCGTGGCGGAATTCTCTGACATCCCTATTCAAATGCCCCACTACTTCTTGGAGTACTCTGAGGGAGACTTTACAAAGGTGCAGGATGGTCTGGAGCTTATCCCTCAGGACCAGCAATTTATCATGAGGAAGGCAAGAACACTGTGTAAAGGTATCGAGTTCAATCCCTAAGAATATCAAAGTAACAGATGGGCCCTCTGTCTTCTCGTGTGCCAAAGGGACACCTAAGTCCGTGGAAAGGGATACGAATGCACTGATTAAGTCAGAGCATTGACTGCTGCCCCCGGGTCCAGCAAACAGGAAGTCATCTAAATAATGAATCACATTTCCGGAGCCCATCCTATCCCTTACGGCCCATTCCAGAAAGGTACTGAACGTTTTATCTTGAACCAAGCGCTGCATGCTAAGGGCAGACTGGTGATTACCGGTCAAACACGGCCTACACGGACCCTTGAAGGGGATCCTAAAACCCAGTGTGAAGCTGCGTTCCATGTAGATCGCGTCCCTCTGGTTCGGGTAACGCCTTAAAAGTTGAAGGAGTGGAAGGATCTTAACTGGGCTGGGGCCCTTTTGGAGGGGGATAATGCCCACTGCCCTGTTTTCTACCGCCATGGCCTTCCTTTGGGGGACTCCTCCAACCTCTGGCCCTTGAGAAGAGGTGCAGGAGTGCTGACCGCCGCAAAGGGAACATTTGTGACGGAAGCGGCATGGGTTTCGGGAGCAGGAAGCTTTGGAGCTGAACTCCCAGCACAGCCAGCGGTGTTGAACCCCTGGACCCGCAAAAGGCCTGGAGGCCATTGCGGGCAGCAGCTTGGCAAGAATGTGGCCGCTGACGGATCTGTCGCCGAAGCCTGGCCTGGTCATAAATTGGAGCCAAAGGTCCTGGTCCTTCAGATCCCAGCGCATGGAAGGGTCAATGGCAGCCCTCTGGCGGAAGGCCTAGGGATGTACGAACATTCCGCCACGGATCTTGGGGAGGCCGAATGCCAGTGCATTCGGCCCCTTGAAATCGGTGGCGGAACGGCCCGCCACCCCCCAGGATGAGACTTACCTTGGGCGGATCTTCCTGGCGGCGGGTGCGGCTGCGGCTGCGGTGGCGGCTGGTCTTCTGACCAGCTGCCAGCGCCGCCATTTCCAGTTAAAAAAAAAAAAACGTGATAGGCTACATAAAGATTTACGTAGCCTATCACGGCTAGGTTTAAAAAAAAAAAACGTGATAGGCTACGTAAATGTTTACGTAGTCTATCACGGCTGACTTTTTTTAAAAAAACCAACAACAACGCGCATAGACTAAGACGTGCCAAAATAAGGAATGCAAATGGCGGCGGCCGTGGCCACCGCCATTTGTGTACGTGCGTTGTTGTTGTTTTTTTTAAGTCAGCCGTGATAGGCTACGTAAACATTTATGTAGCCTATCATGGCTGACTGCAGGGACGCAAACGGCAGCGGCTACGGCCGCCGCCATTTGCGTCCCTGCTAGCCAGCAGCCGGATGTCTGGCTGCTGGCGGAGCCGGCCGGCGGCTCTGCAGAATCCCTGCGGAGCACAGCCGGCCAGCCAGGATTCCGGGGGGAGGGACGGAGCGCCTCCCCCCCATCATCAGCATAATCCGCGAAAGGTAAGTGCCTTTCGTACATCCCTAGGAAGGCCTCATCGTAGGCCAGCCATGCGCTCCATATTCAGTGTAAGCCCTGTATATTATGTCGAGATACTTGGTGAAGACCCAAGCCCTCTCGGGGAATCTCTGTTGGAGGATGCCAGCGTAAATTAAGAAACCCGGAAGCCAGTTTGCCCATGTGTGCGGCACCTTACGACCCTTACTCCGATCAGATTCCCTGTCACGGTTCTTATCCTTGTCATAGGCCTCGGGCTCCCGAAAGAGCAGGGAGAAGGCATCTATAAATTCTCCCCACAAAATCTTTTCCCTGGTGGTGACGGTCAAGTGGAAGCCAATAGGGGAAGAGGTAGCACCTGTGGGCTTGGCTCCTCTTCCAAGCTTAGCGCATGGATCAGCCAAGGGCATTTGTGGTGCTGATAGGGGGGGTGGCAGGGGAGATTGGGGGTCCTGAACCGATCCGGCGGAACCCTGCCAAACGCTGGCACAAGCGAAGTTAAGCGGCTGAGACTGGAGTGGCGGCGTGGGTTTAAGGAAGGCGTCTCCCGCAGATTCCAGTAAGGGGGATGAGGCGCTAAGACCCCCTGAAATAGGGGAGTTGGCTACTTGGGCAGTTGAACTGGGAGTTGAAACAGGGGCGATGGGCTGAGGATTACTGGCTGCGGGGGCTGGAGTGACTGGAGGCAGTGGGAGAGGGGGGAATGGGCAGCCCTGAGGGGTAAACCAAGGCATCCAACCCCAGGGGTTGACATGCCCCATGACCGGCCAGGCGAATTGAGGTGCCCAGGCGGTCTCACCAGCACCCAGTGTGGCCGTGCTCTGATCGCCAACCGGAAAAGCGGATGTTGTTGCTTGTGCCCTCAGGGAAGAGGAGGCCGCGGAAGGGGTGAGCTCCTCCAGGGGCGGTGCGCTATCAAGAAGAGCTGCCGAAGAGGAGGTGGAAGCTTCAACGGTGTCCAGATGAGCTGAAGTAGAAAGTAGTAGCGAGCGTTGGGTCTGCTGTCGCATTCGTTTGGGTTGGACCACCATGGTTTTTTTTAGGCCTGGCCGGGAGAGGGGGAGGGATCCCCGAGGAACGCTCAGCAGCTTCCAGGCGAGCAAGAATAGCTGCCAGTACTGGGCCTGCTTCCTCCTCAGACTCGGAATCGGGCCTTGGGAGCGGCCTCTTGGGGAGGGGAGGCAGGGCCCTACCTTTCCCTTTCTTTCCACCCTGGCCCTTCTTGGGGGGCATGATGTAGCAGAAACTGAGTTAAGTTGGCACAGCAGTCGAAAATAAAGAAGCAAGGGCCAGGATCACTGGTCCCAGTCCAACGCTCAAACCACTACCAGATAAGTAAAAGTGGCAGGGGTCAGAAACCACTGCCGGAGGCGCCTGTGAGGGCTATTCCACTGGGCTCCTGGGGCAACGGAGGCAGCACCTCCAGCACTCAAGCCCGTGGGCCAGAGGTTCAAGGCCGAGGGTGAAGTGAGGGTGCCAGCTGGGAAAGGCCGCCGCCCCGCAGCGGCAAGCGCCGCTGTTAAAAGACCACAAGCCACACTGGGGATCTGAGCTCCCAGACTCTGGCTCTGCAGCCAGGCGCCCCCCCACACTAGGCTATCCCAGGGGTGAGGAACAGAGAGGCGAGTTGCGCGTGTGCCGCCGCCGCCAGCACCGGTGCCCCGAGAGGCGCGGCAAGCGCCCGTGGCCACGGGAGCCCCCACCGAGAGCACCCACGACCCCGGAGCAGCGGCAGGCGGAGGCGAAGGGGAGCCACAAATGCCAGCAAGCATGGAGGCAGGGGGGCAGGCGCCGACGCCCTTGAAGGGCGGTAAGCGCTGGCGGCAACAGCCGCCGCACCCGAACGTGTGTGCCACCGCCACAAGCGCCGGTGCTCCCACAGGTGCAACAAGCCCTGATCAAGAAGGAGCCGCGCTCGAGCGCGTGTGCCCCCGCCGCAAGCGCCGGTGACTGCGGGGCCGCGGCAGTGCCAGCGGGGAGAGGAGACGCGCCCGCCGGGACACAGGAGCAAAAATAGATCGGCACGTTGGTATCAGGCAGTTGGGAGTGACGGAGCAGGTCTTCCTCGAGGAGGAATTCGTCACTTCCAGGTCAGTCTCTCTAGCTGCGTTGAGCCAGAGAGCTGAGATTCGGAGGGGGGCTGAGTTTAAGGCAACTGAGCCTGCCCCTCCTTGCATGGTGGTGCCACCGGGGTGCACCAATGAGAGGCCCCTACGTCATCTCACTCCACCCGCTTGCAAAGGCCTCCCCCTTTCAGCCAGACAAGCTGGCGCCGGGGTTAGAGCACTTCTGTTTGTCCCTATAAGCATATACAGTATGTAGGGGAAACCAGAGCTGCTGATATGGATTAGGCATGGACCATGTGCCTTTCAGGAAGGGAAGAACTGTCTTTTCCATTTATTTATGCTTTTTTATTATGAATGGTAGAACTGAGAGTGGTGTTTTGTTTTAAATCAAATTGTGTGCACATGTGGTAAGTTTTTATAATGAGATGCATTGTATAAATTAAAACATAAATCTTTATTTCTGACACTCTGTGCTTTTCACAGAACAAATAATGTGTTGGGCTGGTTTATCAACAAGTATAACAAATTAAATTTACATCCTAAAGTTATATTTTTTTTCTCTTGCCAGTTAGAGAATACAGAGTAATCCTTTAAAAAAAAAAAAGTTGTGGTAAATGTTCAAACTGGAAATCAAACTGTATTCTGACGTACCTCTCCAAAAACTTAGTTGAGTTTTTCAAAAACACTCAGAATTTAAGAACTCTGTAATGGTGTATCTCTAAAATGATCAAGGGCCTGGAGCAACTCCCCTATGAGGGAAGATTACAACAGCTGGGATTGTTTAGCTTGGAAAAAAAACGTGAGTGAGACATGATAGAGGTGTACAAAATTATGCATGGTGAGGAGAATGTGAATAGGGAGATATTTTTCTCTTTTTCTCATAATACTAGAACCTGGGGTCATCCTATGAAGCTGATTGGTGGGAGATTCAGGACAGATAAAAGGAAGTACTGCTTCACCCAGTGCATAGTTAAACTATGGAATTCGCTGCCACAGGATGTAATGATGGCCACCAATTTGAATGACTTTAAAAAGAGGTTAGACAAATTCATGAAGCATAAGACTATCAATGGCTACTAGTCCTGATGGCTATGTACTACCTCTGGTATCAGAGGCAGTATACCTGTGTACATCAGTTGCTGGGGAACATGGGTGGGGGGTGGAGGGTGCTGTTGCACTCATATCCTGCTTGTGGGTTCCTCATCGACAGCTGGTTGACCATTATGTGAACAGAATGCTGGACTAGATGGACCCTTGATCTGATCCAGCAAGGCTCTTCTTATGTTCTTATGAGAGTACTCATACTTCTTTTTGTGGACACTTATTTTTCACAGGAATGGCCATATGTCATTGGTAGAGCACATACTTTGCATGCACACAGTCCTAGGGTCTGTCCTTGGTATCTCCAGATAAGGCATCTTAGATCAGGGGTCCCCAACCCCCAGGCCATGGACCAGTACCGGTCCGTGGCCTGTTAGGGACCGGGCCATACAGCAGGAGGTGAGCATAGGGGTGTGCGAAACCCCCTTACCTTGGACCCGCGGGGGTCCGCGGCAGGTAGGCGATCCGTCCCTCTCCCCCGGAATCCTCGCTGGCCCCGGCTGACTCTGCTCCGCGGCAAGTCTGCGGAGCTGCCGGCTGGCTCCGGCTGGTGGTGGACTCCCAGCCACTGGGATGCAAATGGCATCCGCGTAGCGGAAGCCATTTCTGTCCCTGTTCTTCAAGTAATAGGCTACGTAAATCTTTATGTAGCCTATTACTGCAAAGAACATGGACAGAAATGCCCCCCCCCCCCGGTCTGTGGAAAAATTGCCTTCCACGAAACCAGTGCCTGATGCAAAAAAGGGTTGGGGACCGCTGTCTTAGATAGCAGGATGAGGAATTGGTGAAGGAACAAAAAACTGCCCTGCTTTGGTCAGGTTTGGAAAACCAAATGATATTAGGGCTAAGTGAGAAATTTTTGGTTCATTTTTTAGGTAAGAACTTATCAACATTTGCACATTTCTTCATAAACAAGATGGAAAGATCATGAATTTTTAAAAAATCAAATGTGGAAGAAACTGTCAGATTCATCCAGTCTCATAGTTTTGAGTGCTTAGCTCTTTAAAGTCTGAGTTTAAAACTGTGAATTCAGCCATGTTTGTGGGGCTGAATTAGGGTTGTCACCTCTTTTTTCCCCGACAGGCTCTACATTTTTTACATGGGAGGCAGGTACTGCATGGTTCTCTCTGTGGTGGGAATAGCTGTACCTACTAAATTCGGCCAGTACAGTTGGGTGAGAATCTCAGGGGGTGGGGGGGGTTAAATAAAGATTTACCAACATTTGCACATTTCTTCATAAATGGAAAGAAATTGAGTTTTGTTTTGTTTTTTAAATTGAATGTAGGAGAAAGTTAAACTGACAGACTTGTCCATCCCTAACAATATTCCTCTAAACTTGGGAAATACTTATTTATTCTGAGCTCACTTCAGCTCTGATGTATCCCCAGTTATGTCATCAGCACTGAGGTATGAACAATCCCTCCCCTCATGAGCCTCCAAAAGTAGGTCCCATTTAACTCAATGGAATTTACTTCTGAGCAATCATGGATAAGAGAAGGCTGCATGTTGCCCTTTTCTGCATCTTCTTCATCTCTCTAACATATTCTCCAAGGGTGCTCCAGACGGATGGGTCCTAGCATTACCAGTTAGAAGGCTTTGTGCAGCTATCCCGTCATTCCTTCCTCAATGGATTCTCTGACAAAAGACAGAAGCAACAGTGAGAAAACATGTCTGAACCCCTATAAAATTATTTGAAAAAGGCAAGGTGATGGCATGATAACAGCCACATCTGGAAGCACCCTAAGCACTCTAAGATCAGAACTTCACACAATGTGCCATAGATTTATAGGTAACCCTTGTTTGACAGAACCTCTATTTCTCTAACACATGGGTGGGCAACGTCTGGTCCATGTAGGTTGCCCATCTCAACCATGAAGGCTTGGACTCGCTCCATGGGTCTGCCCATTTCCACCTGCGAGCCCTTCCCTACGTCCCCGTCCCCCCAGTGTCCTGGAGGCTACTGAGGCCTTTGGGAAGAGGCAGGGAGAGGAATCCCCTTGTTATCTCTGAACTGTGATTGGAGATAACAAGGGTCTCCCCTGTGTGCTGCTCCCCCACCCAATGGAGAATCCCCTTGTTATATTTGATCACAGCTTGGAGATAACAAGGAGATTCCCCTTGAGGAACAGCAGCTGTATACTCATCCGGCACTTGCAGGAGAAAGCAGAAGTTCAACAGATACAATTCCCCCTGCATGGTGATAGTGGTGGTGAACGCTGCACCTGTTAATGTTTTGCCTATCATGAATCTCTTAAATGCACAGAGTCTTTGTAAAGGAGATACGTGACAACTGTAAGGCCAACCTAACAGGCAACTGGACGGGCTCTGAGACGAGAGGACATGACTCCATCATTGCTGCCCAGGCTTACAACATTTCATGATCTGAGTTTAAATTCTCATCACTGAATTTAAATTCTCCCTCTGTAACAAGGAGGGGAACCACTGAGCTACTTCACAGTTTGACTATAAGGACTAATTCATGCCTGCTTCCTACCCTATAAGATCTTTAGCGGCAGACTATACAGCAAGGCTACTGGAAAGAACCCTTCACTCAGGCAATGCAAGGGAAAGCAAAGGAGGGTGGCATTCTCCTCCCTCATCTGCCTGAGGCCTGCCCCTCTCCCATTTCCTGCACTCTGAATTCCACCTGCTCCAGTTCTGAAAGCACCTCACAGACCCCTTATCAGAATTCAGCATTGCAAAAAGCTGTTTTTAATCCTCCCCATATCTCCCTTATTTTTCCCCCTTGCCAAGCTTGCTGGGCTGTAATGTTTCCTTCCACGCAATCCATCACAGACACAATGTCGCTTGTGCAAATTAAAATGCACCTCGGAATAATAAAAAGGGGGCCTCCCCCCTTTCCTTTCCAGCAGCAGTGCCTAAACACAATCCATTTGTCTCAGGGCAGGAATTCAAGGAATTTAACCCTGTATGTGCATCCCTGGAACGAAGGTGTGCACCTCACGTGGGGTCAGGCATTCATTGTTGACCAGGCTCCAGCTGATCTGGACTAGCATGCACTCCATGAGCTAAGAATGCCCAGTGTCTTTGCTTTCTCTGTCAGTTGGCTTCTGTTCCTCGCATACTGGTTGAGGTATGCAAAAGAGAGTTGCAGGTGCCTTGACCATCCCTTCACTTTGGTAGACTCATTAGCCATGGAGATTACTTTTCCACAGTGCATTAGCTTACACATGTAACCCAGATGCTTGGATGTAGCTTGTGGAGGCTGCACATCTGTTTTGCCTATCATGCATCTTTTCAATGCACAGATCCTTTGTAAGGAAGCTAGGCGATGTCTATAGATATTGCATAGTCCCAAGCCCTAGAATCAAGGGGATTACATTAAGCCATTGCATGCTGGCTAGTTAGAAATACGATATAGTTATCACAGAAATAACACAACAGACTCTGAAGGTGTCAGGAGCTGCAGGGATCTGTGGGCCCAAAGAGGCTGACTATGGGATCCTCCTGAACAGGAAGGACTAGAAGAGGGTTTCCTGTTCCTGTTGAGCCTTGCTTGAGTAGCAGAGTCTTCCTGAGCTCTGGTGTGTTCCTGTTAGGGATGTTGGAGGAATCCATCCTGGGGGTGAAGCTAGCTGAGCTTTAATCAGCTCAGCCCCATGGACTTCAGCCCCATGTTTGTCCTCAGGTTCTGGCTTGCTTGACTACTCGCTTTGTCCTACGGGTCATCTGCTGCCCATGGCCCAGCCTTGATTGTAGGCCAACATTTAGAGTAAGCAAATGCAGAAGATGAGGTCAAGAAGGAAAGGGGTGCGGGGAGCAACCATGGCTTTGTTGTCACTTGCTGTATTATTGGTGCATTTTCTGGAGTTGGAATCTGCCAATCCTACTGGCAAGTGTCCTTACCACATCCTAAGGTGTGTGTGTGTTTGTCTATCTGCCTGCCTGTCTCTCTTGGTTGGGAAATTGTGTGTGGGGGGGGCTGGCCCTACTATTAGGTAGAGTAAAGCAGTTGCCTCAGGCACCAGTTGGCTTTTGTACATGGAATCAGGGGAGTGCCATCTTGTTCTTTGCCTCAGGCAGTAAAATGTCTTGGGTCAGTCCGTGTGCGTGTGTGTGTGTGTGTGCGCGCGTGTGCGTATGGGGAAAATCTATATGTCTGAGAGAAGGGAAAGGCTGTGTGTGTGAAAGAGTGAGAGAGAGTACAAAGGCTTGTGTATGAGAGGGATGCCAGTCCTGGCCGCATCCATTGTCAGCCGACGAACACACACACACATACACACACACACTGCACACGCCACCTTCAGTCAGGCCCATTCCTGGTATGCACTCCCCCAACCCACTGCCCATAGCTGCATGCTGCCCTCAAGGGCAAAAAAGGTTGCCCACCCCTGAGCTAAAGGAACATTTCAAGGATACTATTACTTCTGTGCTTTCTTTGAAGAGATCTGCAAATATTATGGTGACACCGGAGCCTGGATGTGTCTATGGGTGTGTCATGGTCTACATCAAGGAAGTTTAGCTGGTATGACAGTGAGTAAAGAGAGCAAAAGGCCAAGCCCGGTATGGATTCCCATTATTCTTAATCATTACTGGAAATGTAGAAATAATACAATCATTTTCAGAATGCTAATTAGGACTAATGAAGAATAATGGGACTGAAAGTGTTGCTTCTATATGTCCAACTAAAGCAAAAGGCACTGCTGTCTAATTTACATAAAAAGTGGCATTCTAGTATGCGAGGCAGAAATTAATTCATTTCTATACTGGAAGATTTATACTACAACTCTGGGCTTAATCCATGGCCCCATCGAAATTCACAGGAGCTGTGTGAGAGCAGAGTGGATTTCTGGTGAGGTTCATCCTCTTTTTGTGGCAATAAAGCATCTGTCTGCAGCCACTGCATGCTATGTGTCTTGAGTAGATTTTAATTCACAAATATTTGATTATAAGGTTTTCCTCAGAGTTGTATCCAATGGTGGCTTTCATCTAGCAGAAAGCACTTTCACTTGTGCAAGGTGAGGCACCTGAATTTCACCAATAACCCCATCTACTACATTAGCATTAAATGTCATAGTAGAAGCAAGACTCATTGCAAGTAAAGACCTTGACACAAGAGTGCCTTATAAAGTCATGGGGTCATATCCACTGTTACACTAGCCAAAAAATGGCAGGAGTTGGCATTGCTCCATTACTGGCTGCATGACTGTGATCCTTAACCCTCGGTTAAGGTGCAGGGTAGCTATGGTATTTGTTTATGAATAAATAAAAGTTTGGGAAACTTTCCATTCTGCAAGTGTGCGTGCATTACGCTTGCGAAGCTGGCTGTGCAGACAACTGGTTGCACAACCGGTTGCGCAGCCTCTTGCACAACTGGTTGCCCAACTACTTGCACAAATGTAACTTTAGTTGGATTCTCCCCTTCCGCATAGTTTGGAACCTAGCTTCTGGTAGCTCAACATCATTTGTGCTAGCAGAATGTTATAATTGGATACTGCCCCATTTTAAAAAAGAACAGACCAACCAACAACAGCACTAAACACATCAGGTCATAGCCTAAAATGCTCAAATTAATTCCAGAACCTCCTAACACACCTCCCAGACGGACAAGTACCTGTCCAGGCTGCTTTATAACCCATGCTTCGATCATGCTCCTTGACACCTATCCATTTCTAATAGTCACTTTACCTACTAAGGATGGGTGAATCTGCCAGTTTTGGTTTGTCTCGGTTTCTCTCTTTCTCTCTTTTTTTCAATCGTTCATTTTTTTGTTCATTTTCCCCCATCAGTTTGCAATTTTTTTTAAAGTCCACCTAAAAATTCATATTCATATTCATGCACATTTCTCCTACTACAAGCACTTTTTATGCACGTTCCCATAATATATACATGTTTTCAAGAAATTCTCCCTAATAAAATGCCTTTTTGATGTGTTATTTTGACGAATATACCCATCTTTGAGCATGCTTTCCCCTAACATACACATTTTTGTATGCATTTTTTTAATCAGAGAATTACATTGCAAAATTCAGTACAGTGTAAATATCGAAGACTGTGTTTTGGTTTGCATATCAGTTCAGGAAGTGTGCATTAGGCAAGTTTGCATTAAAATGTGAACGAAATGAATTTCTTCCCCATCCCTTTTACTGACCATTTCTTCCCTCTCTGGCCCAATCTCTGTGAAGGATTGGATTTCCTGTTGAGATACAGACAAGATCCTGTGGATACGGAATATGGGTGGTATCCAACTGGTGTCCCTCCACTGATGGAAGGCATCCATCAGCAGTTCAGGGAGGGGGCGATTTCCCTCCTCCTGCAGCCCCATTCACCATCTCCCATACCATTCTGCAGGTTCCCCCAATCGTCGAGAGCAGATTTCCTCTGGAGTAGGGACCTACAGAAAGGAAGGGAATTTCCCACAAATGGCTCTGCTTGATAATCCACTGATGGATACCTTCAATCTCACCAGACGGTTATCACCCCTGCTTCTGCACTGCAAACACCAAAGTGTACGGCCCTGATTACTGGGAGTCCAGTGAATACTGTACAGCAGCTTCCTCCAACATACACATTTGGCTTTCATTGGCTAGAAGAAGGTTCCTTTCATCTTTAACATGCCTTTGTGAATTGTCAGCGCGGGGGCGGGGGGTGGGGTGGCCATTTAACAATAGTGATTTTTCAGCCTTTCAAAGCCTATTTTCATTTAATATTCATGAGCTCTCCCATTTCATATGAGCAGAGCAAGCTTTTAGCCTTGATATTTGATCCTCCTTTTTTCTCCCACAAACCAACCCTTTGCAACAGGAAAGGAGGCAGGGAGTTATCTTGAGAGCCTTTGGTACAGGAGAACCCCCTTTGGATGTGTTTTCTAAAAGTGCCATTTTCCAATGCTGCAATACCAAGCACCCATGGCATGCCACTTCCTAACCTTTCTGTGGCCCTCTGTTCACCACATGGGAAGCTGTGTATGTTTACTGTTGGAACAAGTTATCAAGAAGTGCTGGTTTAAGAACAGAGTAAAAATTATCTCATGTTGGCTCAAGCTCCACAAAGCCGTGCCCCACGATCAGTAATGATGTTGCGCAATGTTACAAATTGTGCTTGCTTAAAACTTACCCTCCGTGCATCCACACCTTTCCTTGGTCCTTCAGGCCCAAATCCAGATGGGAGATGGAGTGCCTGGGACCAGCAAAGATGCCTCACATTGTCCTGATCCTGTATTGTTTTACAAAAATGATCTTCCTTCAATTAGCTTTAAAGTATGTTTCTTTTTCAATTTCTACTTTGATGTCATTTGCACTAGGTAAAAGTCAGTGGAACACAGCTTTACTATGAGGCAACGTTACCAACCACTTATCATTTCAAATACTGGAAACACTATAAGCACCATATAAATAATAATAATAAAATAAAGCCACAGGCTGTAAGAGGTCAGCTGGATACCTTTTTTTATTTATACTTTTTCTTTATTATTTTTAAAGATAAAAATAATGGATATTCTAAAATAAAGAATGCTTACCAAAAGATAGGAACTGCTACAAGACAAAACAAAAATTATAAGTAAAACCTGTGATAATTCTGCTGTGTTGCATAGTGCACTGCTACTGCTTGGAATGTGGCTTTTCGAACTTACTTTGGCTTGTGCAACCTGTGGCACAGTGGCTGAGAGGTCAAGGTTCGGAGCAATGTCATTCTTGATGGACATCACACCTGCACCAGGCCCCGTAAATCCCCTGGGTGGCCCTGCAAAACTGACGGGGAGGGGAGGCACCAAAGGCACTCCTCACCCACGGCGCTATTGGTCCTAGGGCCGTCCCTGCTTGCAAGCAAGCACAGTTTGTGATATTGCATAACATCTTTACTGATCACGGGGCATGTCCGTTAAGGCATCGGCCTAAGCTTCCCAGTTCCTGGCTTTGTGGAGCCTGAGCCAACATGAAATAGCCTTACGTTGGCTCTGGTCTTCATCCAGCCAGTTTGTTGATCCTTCCCTGGTTTTTAAACCTTCCCTGGTTTTTCAAAAGGACATTTATTATTACAGTGTTCTGAAAAAGCCTAAAACTAAAAAACAAAACACAAACAGGTCATTACCTGAGTAGATGTGTACAAATGAATAGGCAGGTTCTGAATGTTCAGAATGACTTACTTCTGAGTAAGCCTGCACAGCATCCCAGCATCACTTTTTATTTTTTTATTTATTGCATTTGTATCCCGCCTTTTTTCCTCTTGCAAGGAACCCAAGGCGGCTTACATTCTCCTCCTCCTCCATTTTATCCTCACAACAACAACCCTGTGAGGTAGGTTGGGCTGAGAGTCTGTGACTGCCCCAAAGTCACCCAGTGAGCTTCCATGGCTGAGTGGGGACTAGAACCCGGATCTCCCGGCTCCCAGGCCAACACTCTCACCACTACACCACGTTTTCCCCCTTTCCTCCCTCTCTTCATCAGTGAGAGTGATTCCCTCAGCCTTCAGAATTACCTCACTCTTGTCTTGGTTGACAGTTCCCTGCTACCCCCCCCCCCACTGTCAGAATGCTGACAGGACAGTAGAATTCACATCACTGGAGTACTGGCAGCATTCTAGCTTCAGAGTGAAACTGAGCATGCACAATATAACTTTGCCAGCAGTTGCTGCCTTAGGTTTTCTGGGACAGAGAATCCTTGATGATTTTTAAACCGCTGCTCAGAATTTCCCCAAAGCAATGAAAGGCACACCTCCTCAGCAAGCCTGAATAAAGGACATCAGTACTTTCCCCCAGAATTTGAAAGAAATATATGATATGCTGAGCTGCAGCTTGAGTTAGTACTAATAATGTATCCATTGCAATTGCACAACTGCAGAATTCATCAGGTAGCCAAGATTCAAGTTATTACCTCCACAGGTGTCATTTTTTATAAGCAGTAGAATTTTGATGCTTATAATGGTGGAACCTTTTTTTTTTTTTGCAACTCACCTTAAATAAAGGGGCACTCCTGTGCACTTTTAATGCAGACACACACAGGCCTGGGCCTAGCATTAGGCAGAGTGAAGCAGTCACCAGTAGCTTAGTGGCAAATTCAGAAGTGCAGGGTCCCTTCATGATAGTCACAGACACGCCCCCTTCTAAGATTATACCATAAAATGAGCTTTTAGGGTGCAATCCTATCAGATAGGCAGCTGCCTCCAAACCCGGAGGCAACCGCCTATCCAGTGCAGGGCAGGAGAAGCACGGAGGAGATCACTCCCTCCATGCTCCTCCTGCTCTGCATTTGAGGCTAGACAGCCGCTTTCAACTGTCTAGCTGTGGGAGGGCAGATTGGGGGAGGAGGCTGCCATATGACACATAGGATGTGTCGTACAGGCACTTCCGCCCTCTCTGCCCTGGAATGCCCCACAGAATGCCCCATTTTGGTGGCTCCATGCTCCTCTCGCAAGCGCGGAGCACGGGACTTCTCCACGCTGCCTGCGAGGCAGCGTGGAAGCGGGGGGGAAGGTTGGTCCTCCAGGAACTGAACTCGGAGCCCGGGATCCGAGGTCGGTTCCCGGAAAACAAGATATCCTATGGCTGTTTAGCCACCGACTAGCAGCCATAGGATTGCTCCCTCCGTCACACTTACTTTGTTTGCAGTTCTGTTGAATACAGGATGAGGGCATGTCTTTTTGAGGATCAGCAAGAAGGAGACATTGATAGCTTCCAGAAGTTCCAGTTTTAAAAATTTTGAAATAGGGATGTACGAAAGTCACTTACCTTTTTGAAGGGTGACATTTGTGGGGGGGGGAGGCGCTCCGTCCCTCCCCCTGAAATTCTGGCCGGGAGGGGAGGCGCTCCATCCCTCCCCCCCGAATCCTGGCCGGCCGGCTGGCTCCGCTCCGCAGGGATTCTGCGGAGCCGCCGGCTGGCTAGCAGGGACGCAAATGGTGGCGGCCGTAGCTGCCGCCATTTGCATCCCTGCAGTCAGCCGTGATAGGCTACGCTATTTGCGTTCCCCTTATTTTCACCATCTTAGTCTACGTAAATGTTTATGTAGACTAAGACGTGCCAAAATAAGGAACGCAAATGGCGGCGCCCATGGGCGCCGTCATTTGCATACGCGCATTTTTTTTCTTTCTTTTAAATCAGCCTTGATCGGCTATGTAAACATTTATGTAGCCTATTACGGTGTTTTTTTAAAATCTAGCCGTGATAGGCTACGTAAATCTTTATGTAGCCTATCACGTTTTTTTGTTTTGTTTTGTTTTTTAACTGGAAATGGCGGCGGTGGCAGCCGATCAGAAGACTGGCCGCCGCCGCCACCACCGCACCACCGCCGAACCGCCACCGAACCGCTGCTGAACCATCGCCGAACCGCCGCCAAACCACTGCCGCCAGGAAGATCCGCCCAAGGTAAGTCCCGGCGGGGCGGGGGGGGGGCAGACCATTCCGCCACCGATTTCAGGGGGCCGAATGCACTGGCATTCGGCCTCCCCGAGATCCGTGGCGGAATTCTCTGACATCCCTATTTTGAAATGACAGCTAAGTGTGGGACTAGGATTTGGGAGACCAAGGTACTTTGCCATGAAGCTCACTTCTCACTTACCTACCTCCTAGGACTGTTTCAAAGATAAAATGGGCAAAGGGAAGAACTTTAAGCTATGCTGAGCTCCTTGGAGGACAAGTAGGATAAAAATGTAAATTAACCATTATTAAAATACCGTATTTTCCGGCGTATAAGACGACTTTTTAACCCAGGAAAATCTTCTCAAAAGTCGGGGGTCGTCTTATACGCCGGGTGTCGTCTTATAGGGCGGGTGCTGAAACTTCCGAGCCGGACTGGAGAATCTGCGGTCGCCGCATGTGGTGGGGGGAGCTCAAAAACGGCCGCGGCCGCATCCCCGCCGTATGCGGTGACCGTATGAAAGCAGCAAGGGCGGAGCTGTACAAGTATGGTAGAAGAAAATCCACTCACCAGGATTCGTGGAAAGAAGTGACTTAACACGGTCCCGATGATGAGGTGAGGGGGCGCCTCACTGGGAAGGTGTAAGTGAAGGGCGGAGCAAGCTGCAGGCGTCCGGGACGCCCGGGGTATGGAAAAAAGAGGCGTGTTTGCGCTACCGCTCTGATAGTCTTGGAGACAGGGAGGGCTGGGCAGGCAGGGAGAGCTGACCAATCCAAGCAGGCTTTGTATACAACAACCAGCCAATTGCCAGTAAGGTACATCGCTTGCCGTGATATTTTAACTGGAAAAGTTGGGGGTCGTCTTATACGCCCAGTCGTCTTATACGCCGGAAAATACGGTACTTAATATTTCTTTAAGTACCTTTCAAGTACTTCAGCTGGGATCCAAAAACAGTGCAGCTGAGAATTAGGCAGTGGTATTTCAATTGGACTTCTGAGAAAAAATGCAGGGGTGTTGAAATCTCTTTCACTCACTCACTCACTCATTCACTCACACATTTTGTACCAAAAATTGTAGCTGACAAAGCAGGTTGCATTTGGCAATTCCACTTACTGTAGAAAGTAATGTCCAAGAATTAACTGTGCAATCCAATGTGTGTTTATTTCGAATTAAATTTACAGAGATCCTGGTAAGGCAGCTAAGGCTGCAGTCCTATGTACACTTACCTAGGATAATTCCCAACTGGCAATTAAACATAGTGGGACTGACTTCTGAGTAAACATGCATAGGAATGTGTGATAAATCCTAAAATAAAATGGCACAAGCCAACTCTTACAATGAATATTAATAATTCAATAGCTAAACAAGACATCACCTTACTTCTCATTTGCACCACCCATCTGCCTCCACCTTTTTCATGATCATCAAGATGTGAAAGGAACTTTGCTATAAAATACCAGTCCACCCTCCACCCCTGCACTGCAAAGCACCATAAGGCACCAATCCTAAACACACTTACTGAGGGAGCTGGTGTGTTGCTGTGGCGCTGTTCCCCTTTCCTGCCCTGGGATAGAAGGGTGTACTAGCTGGCTGGCTCTGGCTGTTGATGCTGGAGTATAGTTTGGAGAACTGCCAAAACAAGTTTAAGCATCAGGAGTTTTATGGGTGACGCAGTAATGAGGTCCCCCACCACAAACAGACCTCAGTTAAGGGTATGTAAATCAGCCCTCTGTGTTCTTTTAATAAAAGGTTCAAAACAATGGGGGCATATTTCCAAGAGGAGCACAGGGGTCTAAGCCATTCACATCTCCATGCTCTTACTTCCTAAAGGCACATTATATCTAAAAGGTTTGAGGAAAAATGAGAACATAATAATAATAGTAATAATAATTTTATAATCAAAATTAAGTTTCAAACAGCTATGTAACTTCAGATTACACATTAATTAATTAAATTTAGATTATAAGCTTCTAGGGGCAGGGACCTGACTTTTTTGCTTGTAATTCTCTGTAAAATACCACATATATTGTAAACACCAAAGTCTGTTTATCTTCCAGAAGCAGCTGAAGACATGTTTTATTCAAACTGTCTTTTGGTGGCCAGCAAGAAGGAAAGATAAGGTAGATTGATTAGCATATTGTAACCAGCCCTGAGCCTTTGGGATGAAGTAGGCTACACATCCAGTCAATTAATTAAATAAGTAATACATCAAATATGGACAACAATAATGACGTAATGTTTTTTCTACCTCAGATAAAATAGTGACCCTATCATATGGATAGAAGAAAGCCCCATGGGGATTACTCTCAAGTACGGGGGCTTACTCTCAAGTAAGGGCAAAGCTGTGTTTTCATGTGTGTGGAGAGGGAGAACAAGAGAAAAGCTATTTTACTTAAGACTTTTATTTAAAGGCCATTAGGGTTGCTTTGAATGTGCACTTTAGTCCCTCACCCTCTGCAGGAAGTAAAGCAGTAGGCTGCAGCCTTCCCTAACCTGGTGCCCTCCAGATTTGTTGGATGACAACTCCCATTGGCTCCAGGCAGCATATGGCCATGCTGGCTGGAGGGGGGGGATGATACAGGGAGGGCACCAGGTTAGGAAAGGGTGGCTGAGAGATGTGATGGAGAAGTTCTGTGCCCCAGCCCAGGGCCATGCAGAGGCAGGCGAGGTGGCTTCTGCATCGGGCCTCCCAATATCTCTCCTCAGAAGTAAGGCATATAGATTTCAATGGTGCTTCATTCCAGGTTTTTTTTCATCATTTCAATTTAACTTTTACAATTTGTTTTAACTTGTTTTTCACTCATAGATTCCCCTCCTTTTTCTCTCTACCCTCCCAGACACTCCTGCCCCCCCCGCATGAGCCTTTTTGGACGGCCGCCACCACCACCAAACTGACTGAGCTGCTAACTTACCTGAGTCTGATGTCCTCGGTTGCCACGTCGCTCCAGAACCATCTGGGCTTGCTGAGGGAGCCGGGCTCGAGGAGGCTGAAGAGGCTGCTGGTCAGCAGGCAGGAGAGCACCACTCTCCAGCAAAGCATCAGCGTCTCCAGCAGCAGCTTTGAGAAGGCAGCCACCAAGCCCTCGCAGCCTGGCCCACGTGGTTCCTTTCCCACAAGCAGACAGCGATGTGGAGGGCACAATCTCAGGCGCAGGAACAGCATTAGCAGCAATGCTGGGCAAAGGCGTCTGAGAGGCAGGCACCTCCTCCAGCTCAGAGGGAAGGGAGGCTGCAAAAGGGTAAAGTAACCCTTTGCAGGCTAGGCTGGGGTGCCCTCCTTGCCAGGGTAAGGCTGCCTTGCCCAGGCGGGCTCTCTAGGCAGGGGCAGGGCGGGGCGGGGGTGGTGCAATTTGTTGCTCTTCCTGCCCTGTGTGCTCCCGCTTTATGAAAGCAGCCACAACCTGCAATAGCAGCAGCAGAAGCTGCACTAGGACTGGCTACAGCTTCTCGGGCACTTCCAGCTTCCTGCCCCACAGCAGTGGGCTGGGGCCCAGCTGGTATCTCACTCCAGAAAAAGTACCGGGACAACAGCTCAGTGAGACCTGGCACGACTACACCTCTGGCAGCCACTTCATGTAGCAGATGCTAGGAGATGGCAGTCCAGTCAGTTTTTGTACATAGAACAGGATGGGGTGCTGTCTTGTTCTGTGCCTTAGGTAGCATGATTTATTGATTGGTTGATTGATTAATTGATTGATTTTTACAGCATGTATATACCACTCCAGATCTAAACAGATTCTGGAGCAGTGAACATTAAAGATAACATGATAACAGAAATAAAACACCATATTTAATTAAAAACAACAACAACAGAGTACCGATAACAACCATGGCTGATCAGTCAAGGGAGGCTTCCTGGAATAAAGCTGTTTTCAGGAGGCACCGGAATCAGCACAGTGTTGGCACCTGCCTGACCTCCAGAGTCAGGGAGTTCCATAGGAAGGGAGCCACTGCACTGAAGAGTCTTCTCTGGATGGACTCCAATCAGGCCATAGGTCCATGCAGAACCATGCTTGTTTAAATGTTATTATAGCAGATATCTATAAATAAAATAAGAAGGTGGTGGGGCTTAAGCTATTTGCCATACCTGAACTGAATGCAGCCTTCACCTCTAGCAACTCTTACAGTTAGCACCAGCAGTGATAAGTTCAGTCCCTGAAGTGATGGCTTCCCAAGAGACCTAAAAAAAACCCAGAATTCAGTAAAATGGTGAATGTTTGAGAGAGAAAGGCCATGTGATCCAACAGCTAAGGACTGATTTGGATCTGGAAGATCTAGGCTCCAATCCTACCTAAGCCATGGCCTGACAGAGCAATCCTATACCTGTCTACTCAGAAGTATGTCCCATTGAATTCAGTAGGGCTTACTCCCAGGTAAGCAGCTATAGGATTGCAGACTTAATATGGATTTGGGGAAGTCACTATCTCTTCATCTCTATTCTTTATCTGTAAAACTAGGAATACAAGTGACCTGCCTGACAAGGCTATAGTGAGGACAAACCCAGTCATGGTGGGAAATATATATTATATATGCAGGCATTATAATAGACTACACCTCTCTCTCTCTCTCTCTCTCTCTCATAAATATACAAGGTGGCTTCAAACAGGAAGTGGATGCATGATTTAATTGATTGTCTGCTTTTTACCTGGTTTTTGGACTTCAGAGATAGCATATACTCGGGCCATCTAGCTCAGTATTGCCTACACTGACTGGCAGTGGCTTTCCAGGGTGTCCCATATCTGGAGATGCTGGGGACTGAACCATGGAGCCTTTTGCATGCAAAGCAAGCAGTCCACCATGGAGCCACAACCCTTCTCAATGTGCAGCCAGTGTAGATGTGCAAGCTCCAGATGTGAGCGCCGTGTGTGCTTCTTCGAGAGCTGTGCATCTCCCTCTAACCTGTACCAGATGCACTCAGCACCTGGTACAGCTTAGAGGGGAAATTGAGCTAGACGCATACAGTATATAAGGATGCTAAGGCATGGGTAGTGAGGTTCTCTGCGTTTCCTGAAGTCCCAGGACTTAATCTGACCTGACAAAGAGATGACTTATCTAGCAAGCTGTAGATGTTCTGAATTAATTCCCTGATCTCTAGGTAGAAACAGACAATTGATGACCATGTGGTGGCTGCCTGTACATTGACTGAGAGGCACACACAACCACTTGGGGGGCTGGTCATGTGAAGAGCCCAGCCACATGGTGAGACACATTTTTATCACATCCAGTGTATCTCACATTGGTTGTGGGCCTCGCTAGGTGGCCAGATGTCTAGATCTGCCAGACAGATGCCCACATGTGCCCCATGGTGAATTTACAAAGTTGTTTCCGCATAGTAAATGGTTGTCAGTATCCACCTCCCACCTCGCTCTACAACTTCATGGAAGACAGCAGAAGATGAATTGATGTGTTGACCAAAAGTGACTTGATATTTTGAGCTCCTCTGAAATGCAGCACTGTCCTGGAACCACATCTTGTTATGTCCCAACTTCATTGTTCTGACAGCATGAAGGATGCTTGGTTTTGTTCCTGCTGCTGTTGCCATTCATCATCCTCTTGTAAAGCCAAAACCTTCGGCTTGCTCCCCACCAGTTTAATGTTCACCTCTCCTCACTTTTCCATTGAGGTGTTTTATACCCAGGAAGCAAAGACACCTCACTGGCATATATGGAAAGACTGTTTTGGCACATAGCAATGTCCATTTTGCTTTGTGTATCCCATTAGCAGCAAAATGAGAACTCCAAAGATCAAGAAAATATCCCGAGGAGCATTGTTCTTGTATGGCTAAGCCCCGTAAAATGGGGTTTCCTGCACCATTGCCTGCAGATGCTCCCTTAACCCTATTTCTCTCTGATGCTGCACCCCCTTGATGTGTTTTGTGCTTCACTAAGTAAGAATCTGCAGCAACCAGATTCTTACTTAGTACGAATCCACTTAGTAAGAACCCAACTACCCACTTTACAAGCCCGGACTTAGCATGCTGCATTTAAGTATAGTCGGAACTCCTATATTCATTCTACAAGAGGCTTCATCATGTGTTAATGAGCGTTATACAAATCCAACAGTTTTCATGGGAGGAAGTTCATATGGGTCTTCAAGAGGTCAGTCTCTGGGCCATAGAGATGTACAATATTGGGGTAGCCCAACACTTATTTTGGGGTGCAGAGGCATATAAACCTCAGTTCCGTATTGAGGTTGCTCATTCAACTGTGTTTTGAACTTTCGTGGGAATTAGAAATAAAGAACTAGGAAATAGTAACCAACTCGGCCTTTGTCTTGCTTCCAAATAAAAGTGCTTGGGATCGGTGTCTTATTTATAAGGAAGCTGATACAGTATTTTCTTATCTGAAGGAGGCACATTGCATCACCATGGCACAACATTGGGCAGTATCCTATGCTGCTGCTGTGCCTCTGCGAGTTCTATTGCACCAGGGGAATGGACTGCTAGCACAACAGTAACCAGCACTTCCTGAAATAACCATTTCCAGAATGGGAAAGGTCAGCTGAGCTCCCTTCTGAGAGCTCCGCTGATCTGCCTCATTCCAGAAATTAGCACTGCTGCTTGTTTCTGGTTGTTTCGGGAACTGCTAGTTGCACTAGCAGTCTGTTCCACTAATGCAGGAGATAGTGTAGAATACTGCCCATACGCATCTGTTTCATCTGACTTATCTGCTTCATATGATGCATGTGGACATATTCCCTGCACATCTCTGAAACATTTTTTTTTAATGTCCCTGCTTTCCACTTCTCTTAATGCCTTCCAAAAGAGATGCAAAAGCTAGCAGACTCCTGTGGCTGTGCACCACCAAGCACTGTAATGTCAATAGGGCCTTGGGGAGAAGGACAGCAAGATGGGACAGAAGGGCATGTTATTCCAATGCATATCAACCATCTGCACCTCTCTTGCATAGCAGCAATGTTATGCAAGAGAGTTGCCTACATCATTGGCTGCTTGAAGATTTATCATCTGTCTGTCTGTCTGTCTATCTATCTATCTATCTATCTATCTATCATCTACCTCTCTCTCTCTCTCTCTCTTTCTTTCTCTCTCTCTCTCATATCTGTCTATCATGCAGCCACTCCATAAGCTCAAGGCAGCTTACAACAAGTCCCAAAGAACACAAGGTCTGCTTGTAGTAGATTTCCAAAGAGTACATGCTCTGGATAATAAGCAGATTGGGCAGTGCCAGACACACAGCTGGCCATAATGGGCCTGCCTTCATTGGAAGTGTCACTTGGAAAAAGTGACTACCAAAAGCATCGTTTGTCTTCTGAACCAGATGCCAACTTCTTTCCTTTGCTTCTGGGGCTGCTGGTAACAGCTTCTTATTAGCCTTATTTATAGGGTGCCATAAACATTCAGAGCACTTTACAGACACATAAAAGACAAGATTCCTGCTCTCAGAGGAGATGACAGTGTAACTCAGACATACAAGATAGAGCGGGACAATAATTCAACGTGATGGGGTTGATGGGCAATACACTACGTGGAGTCTTTGCACTTGAGTAGTGTTTTGTAAAGAAGCATCAATGGAGGAGAGGAAAATCCAAATCCTTTGGACCCATGAAAACTGGGAACAATCTCAGCAAAGAGGTGCTGTGTGCCCAAAGGATATGGAGTAGTAGAAGGTGATGAATGAACAATTGGATGGGTCTATCCCTGATGAAAGGGCAAGGAAGGGGAAATTGGAGGAAATATACAGTAACAACGTACATACCTGGATACCATTTGGGGCATATTTGTCCCCATTAGAGGTGAACTAAGGATCATTATTGAGATAAAATAATTTTCACAGGTTTGTAGTCTGGACATATGAATCAGTACCAAGTCAAAACAGACTAACTCCAAGTCACTCCAAGTAGAAACAAGCCATTTTACAAGGCATTGTCTCTCGTGGTCCAAATTGAAAGTGGGGGGGGGGACAGTGCACATCCCTAGTTCTTATATTTTGTACATATTTCTCCCTCCATACTCCATTGTTAACTTGACTGCTGTGTGAAATGTGTGTGTGTCACAGGTAGGGATGCTGGAGAAATTTGAGATGGACTAAAATAAGTTTGGATTTCTAAGAATCCGACCTGCAGAATCCACTGCAGACTGGCCTCCTCAGGCCACATGGAGTCCGTGAACTTTGGGATTTTTTTTTTTAACGTTCCTCATATTTATGCAAATTTATTCATAGGAGAATATGCAAGTTTCTGCTGAGACTGGTAAATATATGCGGGGAAAAGTTGAATGGAATGGGGGACAATATGCTAAATGTTACATACTAACGTAAATTATGTAAATTGTTGCAAACCCTTTTACAGAATTATTTGTGAGTTTTCCAACATAACGAAAAAGGTTTTCCACAAAATCCAGACATCCCTAGTCACAGGCACCTAATTACAGTTCACATATGTAAACAGTTTGTGTGTTCCTTTAAAAAAATAACAACAAAGTATTTGTTGCCAGCAAAAAAATAAAAATAAAAAATCCTTAAGTGAACATTTAAAGCGAATTTGTGGGTTCCCCCTAAGGTGAAATATCTGAGGAATGTTGAAAGAAGCCTTAATCTTTTCAACACAGGTTTACTGACATTTTTTGTGGGTTGGGTTGGGTTGGGTTGGGGTGGGAGGTGTTTTGCAAACTCTAGGATTGCCATTGGCTTTCACTTAAGGCAAAATCTGAAGTAAATTTGGATGTTTCCCTTAGGTAAAACAACTGAGGAATTCTGAGGAATGCCAATGCCATTTTGTTATAAGACTAATGACTTTTTAGGGAGTCAAACACTTCCTAGATTTTAATAAATAAAAAAAAAGCAATGCAAACCATGCATTAGCATGTTCATTCAGCAATTATTTTTTCTTAAGTTGCAAGTGCGGCTGTTTACTGTCCCCTCCCTCACCGCCCATCACATGTGAATCCCAACCTTAAAGGTGGCCTAAAAGTAATGCACTGCTGTTAGTGGAGGAATGGGGCTTCTGGGAATATTACAGCACCTATTAAGTATGGAGCACGCTCATTGATCATGAAGAAAGATCATTTTTATAAGTAGTGTTGAAAATAAGAGTGGTGGTGTTAAAAAAAGTGTTTTTAATGCAGTTTTTAAAATGTTAATAACAGCCCAATGATCTGTGGTGTTATGGTAAATGTTTAAGTGCAGGTTCTCATCATGACAGCCCCCATAGCTACACCTCAGAAAGAGAGTCCAAAAATGTAGGCAGCTATGTTGATCTATATGTACATATGTGTGTGTATGCATGCGCACACAAACACACACACACATCCAAAGAGCAGCAGTATAGCACAATATCCCATTTCTTAGGATCAGCGGACAGACATAGAACAGTGAGCTGGCAAAGGGCAGTGTATCATAGAATCATAGAATAGTAGGGTTGGGAGGGGCCTACAAGACCATTGAGTCCAACCCCCTGCTCAATGCAGGAATCCCAGTCAGAGCATGGATAGTGTAGTGTAGTGGTTAGCATACTGGACTCTGGCTGATAAGACCTGAGATTGCATGAGAAAGGGAAAGAGAGGGGAACAATGTGTCTCCAAACAGCATAAGACCACCAGCTCAAGTTTTTCCAGGAGTTTCTTTTCCCAGAGTCAGAGAGAAACATTTTCTCTCAAAGGAGACAAACCAGTTCTAGCAGTAGTTGTCTCCATCAGGAGTAGGTCACTGGTAAAGCTAATGAGTCTTCACTGTCCAGTCAAGGCCAAGCCACCCCAAAATAATGTTGCATTGCAACAGCGATACCTCACAACAATATATTATTGCTGGGAAAAATCCATTATCCCCCCAGCTATTGTGAGGATTGTAGCTAAGTGCAGGGGGGACAGGGAAGGGTGTGTGTGTGTCACAGATGATGTCATTGTCCCTGCTAAACAAAACATCCTGGCCCTTCAGCCTGTGAGCCTGCTTCCCACTATGCCAGTGCCAAAGGCTGGAGCTTATTACTCCTGTTTAAAAACATGCGTAGTGCCCAGGGATGGACAAGTCTGTCCAACTCACTTTCTCCAACATTCAAACTTTTTAAAATCTCAAATTATTTCCAACCTGTTTATGAAGAAATTTGTGAATTTTGGTAAGTTCTTATACAAAAGGGGGAAAAAACCAAAAGGCAAAACGAAACAAAACACCTGAACAAAATTCTATCCCATTTGCACCAGTAAAATTCAATAGGTACAGCTATTCCCAGCATGGAGAGAGGACCGGATTGTACCTGCCTGCCATGAAGCTGTTAAAGAGGAGGAGCCTGTCAGAACAAATAGGTGGCAACCCTAATTCAGCACCACAAACATGGCTGAATACGCAGGGATTTAAAGCCAGACTTTTAAGAGCCTTCTCAAAGGCTGAAGCCCCCTGTGTGGCTTCACTGGTTTACTTTCTCCAACATTAAAATTTCTTTTATCTGAGCTAGAGATGTACAGTTTGTGTAAAACCCATTCCATCTGTGTTTCACAGATTGTCAGGTGCCATTTCGTTCCATTGCTGGAACTGGATTATTTTTTTGTTACCAAATTTATTTATTTTTGTTTATTTATTTATAATATTTATACACCGCTCCACCTCAGAAGATTTCAGAGCGGTGAACAACAAGGTAAAAGGATATACTGAACTTAAATATACTATTTGAGGGTGTATAGAAATGTGCACGCTCATTTATATATCTAGTATAAAATATATTACTGATTGTTGTAAAGTTGCTTCTAAGCTGTATTATTATATAACATTATAAGATTTATTAGTGATGTGTTATTATTTATCCTTTTTAATCTCCTTTTATTATTATTATTATCACTATCATTATCACTACTATAAGACTGGTTAGTAAGATTTTTGGCTGGTTAAATTGTTAAGCTTTACTATTATATTTTAACTTAAGGGCAATATATGGTTACTGGGAATGAATTGTAGGCCTGCTTCCTTGCTATAAGACTGATGATATATATTGAAATGTAAGGTTGATTATTTATGCTGTATTGGATTGTAATATTGCCAATGTAAAAGGTAGAATTTTTAACTAGAATGGGATCTGAAACCCATGTGTATTGGAGTTTAAATTTAATCCTTAAAACAAAATTCTTTTCTTTTCTTCTCCTTTTCGTTATTGCTGTGTCCTCCTAAGAATATTGTATTGTTGGGAAACTGTAGTTACCGATTAGGTTGTTGGTACTGTTTATTTCATTTATAAAGACAAAAATAAAATAAGAAGTATTTTCAAAATGACAACAACAACAAGGTAAAAGGATAAAATACCAGGTTAAAACAATTAAAACATTTCTTAAAAGGCAAATTCCAATATGGTCGAATTTAATAAGCTGTGGCAGTGGTCACACAAGGAAGGCCTCTCGAAATAACGTCTTCTGAAGGCGCCGGAAAGAACACAATGTTGGCACCTACCTGACCTCCAAAGGCTGGGAGTTCCACAGGAAGGGGGCCACTACACTGAAGGCTCTTTTCTTGGTGGACTCCAGCCGGGACATGGGTCCATGTGGAACCACCAGGAACATGCCGTACAATGACCTCAGTGACCAGACGGGTTGATAAGGGAGAAGGTGCTCTCTCAGGTATCCTGGTCCCAAGTTGTTTAGGGCTTTGTACAGTAGTACTAATACCTTAAACCTGGCCTGGTAATGAATAGGCAGCCAGATTATGTCCTTTGCAGCCAAAGATGGAGAAGCTCCATACAGTCAGTAAAAACAAGACCTGGAGATGACTGTGGCTCAGATCATGAGCTGCTTCTTGCAAAATTTCGGCTTAAATTGAAGAACGTCGGGAAAACCACTAAACTGTTCAGGTATGACCTAAATCATATCCCTGATGAATATACAGTGGAGGTGAGGAATAGATTTCAGGGATTAGACCTGATAGACAGAGTGCCTGAGGAACTATGGACGGAGGTCCGTAACATTGTTCAGGAGGCAGCAACGAAATCCATCCCAAAGAAAAAGAAATGCAAGAAAGCAAAGTGGCTGTCTGATGGGGCTTTACAAGTAGCTCACGAAAGAAGGGAAGCGAAAAGTAAGGGAGAAAGGGGAAGATATAGCCAACTGAATGCAGAGTTCCAGAGAATAGCAAGGAGAGACAAGAAGGCCTTCTTAAATGAACAATGCAAAGAAATCGAGGAAAACAACAGAATGGGAAAGACTAGAGATCTCTTCAAGAAAATTGGAGATCTCAAGGGAACGTTTTGTGCAAAGACGGGCATGATAAAGGACAAAGAAGGCAGGGACCTAACAGAAGCAGATGAGATTAAGAAGAGGTGGCAAGAATACACAGAAGAACTATACAGGAAAGATCTGAATGTCCCTGAAAACCATGATAGTGCGGTCACTGAACTTGAGCCGGACATCCTAGAGAGTGAAGTCAAGTGGGCCTTAGGAAGCATTAGTAACAACAAAGCTAGCGGAGATGACAGTATTCCAGCCGAGCTATTTAAAATCCTAAAAGATGATGCTGTTAAAGTGCTGCATTCAATATGCCAACAAATCTGGAACACTCAACAGTGGCCACAAGACTGGAAAAGGTCAGTTTACATTCCAATTCCAAAGAAGGGCAACGCCAAAGAGTGTTCAAACTACTGCACAATTGCGCTCATTTCACATGCCAGCAAGGTGATGCTCAAAATCCTACAAGCTAGGCTTCAGCAGTATGTGAACCGAGAACTACCGGAAGTACAAGCTGGGTTTAGAAGAGGCAGAGGAACTAGAGATCAAATCGCCAACATTCGCTGCATCATGGAGAAAGCAAGAGAATTCCAGAAAAACGTCTATTTCTGCTTCATTGACTACGCTAAAGCCTTTGATTGTGTGAATCACAACAAACTGTGGCAAATTCTTAAAGTGATGGGAGTACCAGACCACCTTACCTGTCTCCTGAGAAATCTGTATGAGGGTCAAGAAGCAACAGTCAGAACCAGACATGGAACAACCGATTGGTTCAAAATTGGGAAAGGAGTACGACAAGGCTGCATATTGTCACCCTGCTTATTTAACTTATATGCAGAGTACATCATGAGAAATGCCGGGTTGGATGAATCAGAGGTCGGAATTAAGATTGCTGGGAGAATTATCAACAACCTCTGATATGCAGACGATACCACCCTAATGGCAGAAAGTGAAGAGGATCTCAAGAGCCTCTTGTTGAGGGTGAAAGAGGAGAGTGCAAAAGCTGGTTTGAAACTCAACATTAAAAAAACGAAGATCATGGCATCTGGCCCCATCACTTCCTGGCATATAGAAGGGGAAGAAATGGAAGCAGTGACAGATTTTACTTTCTTGGGCTCCAAGATCACCGCAGACGGTGACTGTAGCCATGAAATTAAAAGACGCTTGCTCCTTGGGAGGAAAGCTATGGCCAACCTAGACAGCATAGTAAGAAGCAGAGACATCACCTTGCCGACAAAGGTCCGTCTAATCAAAGCTATGGTTTTCCCAGTAGTAATGTATGGCTGTGAGAGCTGGACTATAAGGAAGGCTGAGCGCCGAAGAATTGATGCTTTCGAACTGTGGTGCTGGAGAAGATTCTTACGAGTCCCCTGGACTGCAAGGAGGTCAAATCAGTCCATCCTAAAGGAAATCAACCCTGAGTGCTCATTGGAAGGACAGATAATGAAGCTGAAGCTCCAATATTTTGGCCACCTAATGCGAAGAGAAAACTCCCTGGAAAAGACCCTGATGCTGGGAAAGACTGAAGGCCAAAGGAGAAGGGGACGGCAGAGGATGAGATGGCTAGATAGCATCACGGATGCAATGAATATGAACTTGAGCACGCTCCGGGAGAGAGTGCAGGACAGGAAGGCCTGGCATGCTATGGTCCATGGGGTCACGAAGAGTCGGACACGACTGAACGACTGAACAGCAGCAGCAGCAGTTCCCTCAGCAAAGGAGTTGCATGCTGAAAATGGCATCTGCGCAATTTCACATGTGCAAAAATATGCAAATTCCCCCCAAATGCACATTTTCACGCTTTAGCCTATGGAGGAAATGTACCTTTTTGGCTTGGGGGGGTGGGTTAATTTTGTGCATTTTCCTACCACGAAATTTGTGCAAAATTCAGGAAAATTAGAAAACTGGTCTGCAAGTCTGTGGAATCCACCTGACAGGGGGAAAGCTGGTCACCTGTGGGATCCACAGGTTGAATTCATGAAAATCCAAACTCATTTTGGTCTTTTGTGGATTTCTCCCTAATCTCAAGTTCTTTCCATTCCATTTACGAAGAAATTTACAAGTTCTTATAAAAAAAATGCACCAAATAATATTCTCACCCATCCTTACTTAGTTCATGTGGATTTTTTTTTTTTTTTAATGTTAAGCGATAACACAGGATTGGTAGCAGGGTTGGTAGGTCAAATTTTCAATAATAATGAACAAATGCATGTAAAGTCAGGGGCTCCCACTATTTGTCGTAGGTCTGAGCTCTCTTGTAAAATCTATTTAGAACTTTCCCAGATTACCCTTAGTGATAATTAGGACATGACACCCATTGTAAATCAGTGGGAATAAGATGTCATTGGGCGCCTTCAAAATTTTCCACTCAGGGCTTCTCTACATTAAGCAAAAATCCTGCAGCCTTACCAGGGCTTCATCTTCCAGAGTCTTTGCAGATTTACAATCAGCACAATACACGTGCTTTCCCCCACCCTTTGCTTTTGCCAGTTTCTTGCTGTTTCTTGCATTCATACTGCCAGCAGATGGCGCTGCTACACTGTGCAACTTAGTTTTATTACCGCCTTTTTGGTGATTTATAAAATAGCAGATTCCTTCTTGAAAACAATGGGAAAGGCATTGGAGGTTGACAACATTGTGAAAAGGGCCTGTAAATTTCTGTGAGTGAACAATCATGAGCACACAATAAATTCCTTGTATAGAAACAGCCTCATTTGCTTCATTCAATCACTTTTCTCACCACTTCTATTCTTCTTCAAGCACAGAATTTGTGTATGAGTGCTTGTAATGTTTCCCTTTGTATCTGCAGAACTAGCTTCTGGAATTGAAAGAAATTATTCCTACAGAACAGAAAGCATACACACATTTATGTGTGTTTTTGTGCATGCACACACATGCTAGGGCTGTGTGCACAAATGAAACTCGAGTTCATAGAAGTTCTCCAAATTCTACCTTGAAGCGCATTATGTCTCCTGTCCACATCACATCGCAATCATTTTTTTTCTTTTTCTGGGAAAATTCTTATGTATTTTCATGCATATTTTCCCAAATGCATCCATCAGTTGTGCCCATCCTTGAAACGTATGCATTCCTCTCTCTTTGATTAAAGCATGTTTGTGCTGATTTTTCAAATGTATGCATTTTTCCATGCATATTTTTAAAATTCATGCATGGGGGTGGGGGAAGGGTCCGCAAATCGCATTTCACTGCAGTTTGTGTTCAAGTCCATGTTTAGTCCTGGAGTTGTGAACTGGATAAATCCTGATGAAAAACGAACTAAAACAAACTTTTCATCTGTCCCTAACACATGCAGCTCCAAGTATCCCACTTCCAACTGATTTCATGCCACCTTATATTAATCTTTCCTGGGGAATTGCTATCACCAGCCCATCAGTGTTAAGGATATCCTCAGTCACAGGCATTAACTTGATTAGGGCAGCAAAGAGCAGCTTAGAAGGAAATCTCTTCCCTACGGTAGGCATTTGCATGTAGTGATTGATGCTGATGTGTCCTCTAAACACATCTACATTTTGCATTTTAAACAAAGCTATTGCAGCAGAACTGCTCTCTGTCAATCAGGAGAAGAGACTTTGGTTTGCCCCAGCCTTCCTTTCCTGAAGGGATTTTCCCTCCATTCTGAAGAGGGACTGGATCGTTCGCATGGCGAGGGTCCAGAAATGGCAATGCAAAGCCATTTCATATGGTGATGTTCTGATAAGTTTGCCATGGAGTTCTCAAAGGTGTGAGAAGCAGGACCCAGCTCAGTAGAATGAGAAGGAGGAGGGTTCCCAAATGCAGCAGGGTTGACTTACCACATATTGGAACAAATGAAGTAATACACGTTGCTATCTAAAGAGGGGTGAGAGGGATGAGACCATTAAATTCCAGGTCTAAAATGACCTAATCCCACCACTGTTGGAGAGGGACATGTCCTGCAATAGCACTATTACTATGAACCTGACTTTAGGGGCGCTAGTTCTAAATAACTTCTACTTTCTGGGGAAATAATATCCATTTCTTAAAACCATTTGTGGATCGATGAAGACGACACATGCCATGAACCTGGATTTTAGATTAAGGGTTATGTTGCAGCCAACAAAGCCTGGATTTACAACCAGACAACTCAGAAAAGCTGGAAGAGTTCCCTTGGGGTGTTACCTAAGTTTCCCCTGTGCATGTGTGTGTGTGGTCCTTTCCAGAGGCTCGTTGAAATCAAGGAGATGAATAGCTGGTGGGCCTATTAGATATTCAGGATCACCCCAGCAGATTTCAGCTTGAAACTATTGATCAAAATCTGAGACGATCAGAGGAGATGACCATATCCGGAGACAGAAAACTGGTGCTCATGCATGTTCTGCGAGAGATGCCTTTAGACACAGCTCCCAGCCCATGAGAGCTGCTCTTCCAGAGTTGACCCGACATGGCTAAGTGGAGCATCAGAATGACACCACCACACAGGTGGGGTCCAAGGGGGTGAGTCAAACCCATGTAACCATGTAAAACAGCCACATGAATAGCCTCCCCCAGGAGCTCGAATCAGAGGGGCAGCAATCAGAGGCAGCCCCGTTGAACTCAGTGGGATTTACTTCTGAGTAAACCTGCATAGGAATGCACTGCCACATGCAGTCCCCAGCTACATGATATGAACTCATGGGAGAGCAGACTTCTTAGGACTAGAGATAGGGCTAAAACACAGGCAGTGAACCCTCTTAATGTCCAGGGCTACATTCGCTCAGGCAAAATCTCTCAAGGATCACATACCAAGGGCGGGGGGGGGGGAAGTCAGTGGTGGGCAGGTCCAAAGTCCATGATGGGTGGGACCAGAGCTGGTGGTGGGCTACCCATTTTCTTTCTGACACCTCTTTCTCTCTGCCATCCCTTTTCTCTCCCCTCTCTCTTTTACTCCCTTTATCTCTCTCTCCCTCCCTCCCTCTTCTCTTTTCCCCTTATCTCTCTCACCCCTTCTCTTTCTCTCTCTTTCTCTCTCCCCTTCTCTCACTCTCTTTCTCCCCTCCCCTCTTTCTCTCCCCCTTTCTCTTCCTCTCTTTCTCTTCCTCTTCCTCTTTCTCTCCCCTCCTTTCACTCTCTTTATCCCCTTGCCTCTTTCTGTACCCCTTTCTCTTCCTCTTTCTCTCCCCCTTTCTCTTCCTCTTCCTCCCATTCCCATAACAACATAAGAACATAAGTAGAGCCATGCTGGATCAGATCAAAGGTCCATCTAGTCCAGCATTCTGTTCACACAGTGGACAACCAACTGCCACTGTCCTCTCTTTGCCTTTCTTTCTCTCCCCTTCTCTCTCTCTGTCTCCTCCTCCTCCCCTTACTCTCCCCCTTTGTCTCTCTCTCCCTCTCCTCCTCCTCTTTCTCTCCACATTTCTCTTTCTTTTTCTCTTCCTCCTCTCCCTTTCTCACCTCCTCTCTTTCTCTCCATATTTATTTCTTCTTGTTCTTCCTCCCCCGTCCTCCTCTCTTTCTTTCTCTCCATATTTCTCTTTCTTTTTTCCTCCTCCTCTCTGTCTCTCTCTCTCCCCTCCTCTCTTTCTCTCCTCCTCCTCCTCTCTTTCTCTCCATAGTTTCTTTTTCTCTTCCCCTCCCCCTCCCCTTCTGCTCTTTCTCTCCCTTTCTCTCTCTCTCTCTCCTCCTCTCCTCCTCCTCTCTGTCTCTCGCTCTCCCTTTCTCTCCATATTACTTTCTTTTTCTCCTCCTCCTCTCCCTCCCCCACCCCCGCTATTTCCCATATCTGGCTTGTGAGCAGTTGTTCCCCACCCCTGATCTAAAGGGCACCTATGAAAATGGAGATCTGGTGACAACTGTTCCTCCTTCTTTTTTCCAGTCTCCCCCCCCCCTTTTAATCCTTTTTTAAATGTTCCAGAGCTTCGTTTTTTTAAAAAAGACAGAATGACAAAATTCAGCACTGGCTGCAAAGGTGCGGTTTTTGATCAGTGGCCAAAAGCCATGCAGGGCATCCGTGTGTATTCTGGTCAATTGTGGGACAGAGATGAGCTCTTTCAAAAGGCCTCTGTCTCTGCAGCCTGCGGAGTGCTGACAGGGCTAAGTAATGATAATAGTAATTTGTATTGCATTATCCACAAAGCAGCACAGTGACAAAGCTCCAATAAAGAATGTGTCATGGCAAGTGACATTTATCATTTGTCCCTGAGGGGCATTCTCCTCACACATGATTCTTTGCAGTGAAGCTGGAGTTTAATTTCCTCCAGGTGGAATTCAGGGCGGCCAACGACTGGGCACAGGCAGTCTCTGGAAGACTCTGGGAAGCAGTGGCAGCTGGTGTCTCCAGTTCCAGAGGGGCAGTGATTCCATTCTGGGTTTGAGTTACCACCAGCCAAACTCTAAAATGGTATCCAAGGTGCTGAACATTATCCCCAAAATGGGCTCAGCACCTTGGATTGCACAAATTACAGCCATAACTTGATAAATTACAGTCTAAGCACCTTTAGAGTTTTGATGGGTTGTACCTGAATCCTTGATGGAATCACTGCCCCTCCAGAACTGGAGTCACCAGCCGCCACTGCAGAGGAGTGCGCTGTTCTTCCTCCCTTCACTCTTCTCTCTTCCTCTGCCTGCCTCTCTTCTCAGTCTCAGTGCACCATGCTACAGTCCTACCAATGTAATATTCAGTGCTCTGCTTGGGGTGGCCATGTGTCCTACGTTGCAGAGCAGCCTGGACCAGGAGGGCAGTCCAGTGCAAAGGTCAAATCCAGAATTTTTAATCCTGCTGGCAGGAGCATCTCCAAGTGGAGTTTTGCTCAGAAAGCTCCTGCTAGCAGAAAGGGGGGGGGCGCCTCTCCCAACCCCCTCCCTCTGCTGCCTCCAGAGCCACCTCCCCCTATTTTTCCAGGAGGTCCCTCAAACCCTCTGGAGCAGAATTTGGGGGGCATAGGAAATACAGGGGGGATTGGCAAAGATTGCCTCCTCTTCCATGCAGCCATCAGAAAAGCTGAACTGGATAAAAACCCTCCCAGCAATGGATGCAGCCTTTCTGCCTGTGGGAGGCTTCTGTAGGATCCAATCCCAAGTCTGGTTCAAAGCTGAAGAACTGAAAGAGGGGGAGCTGGGTCTTGAGGTCGCCCATTGGCAGGTAGCACCTAGGCAGTAGGCTGAGCAGGCAGCCGCACAGCTCCCTTGGACACCGTCTTCCACCCTAAAATGAGACCTACTCTATTAATTTATAGATTATAGCAATTACTTCTAATGGTGCATCTATACATATTAACTAGCATATGCACATTTTATTAGGGCTGTGCAAGGGCCCCCCAATCCGCCTCGGAAGCTGCTTTGGGACTTCCGAGCCAGGCCTGATCCATTTCGGGCTGATTGGGGGGGGTGATGTGTTTCCACCCCAGAGCCGAAGCAGAATTCAGATGGCTGAATCCCATTCCGGGGGGGGGGATGCCCCCACCGTGCCCCCCAGCCCCCAGCACCTTACCTGGGTCTTCAGATGTGCAGCAATAGTTGTCTTCTTGTTCCAGGGAGACTCCATTTTTAAAATGGCTACGCCCTGTATTTCTGGTCATAGATCCTGCACAAATGCCAGCCATCAAGCCATCAAGTACGCTTCATCAATGCTGGTGCTTGACAGCTGTCATTTGCGCAGAATATGACCGGAAATATAGGGAGTCGCTATTTTAAAAATGGCATCTCCCTGGAACAAGAAGACGGCAGTCCCAGGTGAGGAACTGGGGCCCAGGTGACAGCAGCAGCAGCAGTGGCGGCACAGCTGGGCTTCTAGGATTGCTCCGAAGTGTATCGAAGTGGAGCGACCCAGCCTGCTTCATGCCACTTCGTGCTCCCTCTGCCTCACCTCAGAAGTGGCACAAAGAGGCCTGAAGTGCCCCACTTTGGCTCGGAGTTCAGGCTTGGGCTGAACTGAAGTGGTGCACAGCCCTACATTTTATGCAAATCTGTGTCCACTTTTATCCTGTTCTTTTGCTGATTTGTTTCCTCTTTTTTATTATGCATAAATGGCCACTCTGGTTCTGCTGTTGCCCTTAGCATTTAGGTGGAGCAGAACTTTCCAGACATGCTTTAAAAAGCCTCGGAGACATTCAAGAACCCATGGACATGTCCTCAATTCCAAATGGCAACCCTGGCTTCCTGGCCCAGCCTATGAGGTGGAAAGAAACCTCTCTGTTTCTAATCAGGCATGTGGGATCTGTCTGAATAGGCCTGAACTGAAATCCCCACATGTATTTTTTGTAGAGAAAGGATATCGGTGAAATAGTGGAAGAGAGGAAGTCAACAATCTTTATCCCATCACATGGTGTAAAGGACCAGAACTGTCATGCATTTTTGTTTGCTTTTTGAATATTATGGGGTTAAATCATACGTGTGTATGTGTGTGTGTGTGTGCACATGCACACGTGGTCAGTTTCAGCCAGAAGGCTGCAAAAGGCTTTAATTGGATTATTGGAGTCAGCATGTCTGTGCATACAGGAAAATAATGAGCGGTTGCAGTAGGTTGTTGTTGTTGTTGTTGTTATTATTATTATTACTATTACATTTATTAATCGCCCATCTGGCTGGTCACCCATCCACTCTGGGCAATGTACAGCATATAATAAAACAGTTTAAAACAATAAAATTCTACAATAAAAACATTTTCTAAAATAACCTAACCCACCCCAAATGCCTGTCTGAACAACCACATTTTTAATGCACGGTGGAAGCTCATTAAAGAGGGGGCATGGCGGAGTTCCCTAGGGAGGGAGTTCCACAGAGTGGGGGCCACCACAGAAAAGGCCCTCTCCCTCATCCCCACCAGTCTAGCTGTCCTGGCTGATGGGACAGAGAGAAGGCCATCCGAGGCTGATCTTGTTGAACAGCCTGTCTGGTGTTGCTGGAGGCGCTCCTTAAGATAGGCTGGGCCGGAACCATTTGCATAATTTGCACACATTTGGACTGTAATTTATTCAAGTTATGGCTGTAATTTGTGCAAATTATGGCTCTAATTTGTGCAAATTATGCAAAGTTGTGCAATTTACAGCCAGAATTTTCAGAATTCTTTTTACACACACAAAAACAGAAATTCGGCCAGCTGGTCCAATTTGTGGTGCACCAAGTTGAACCAGCTCGTAGAAGATGGAACAGAGTCCGGAGGACAAGCCAATGAAATCTCATCGAGCTCCACACACCCCTACCCGCAGCCAGATTCCTCCAACATCCCTAGTTGCTGCAAACTTGAGAAATGGAAGAGAATGCTGGAACTATGACAGTTAGATATTGCTGGGAAGAGATCTGGAGAAACTAAGGTTACACTCAAGTTATATTAGCTGGATGCATTTATCTCTGGTTATTTTATTACTCCATTGCTCACATGTGCATCTATTCAGAAATTTAAAAAAACTTTTTACTATTTACATTTTTTTTTTAGTAAACGTTTAAACTTTGTTGTGTGAAACATTTTTTTTGTTGGGTTACCCACCCCGTGTCTAATAGCCAGCCCCCACACTACCTAAAAGTGTACGCTGGAGACTCAAGAAGTTTTAAGGCTGGTTTGGTGGAAGCAGACAAAGGGGGGAAAGAGTGCCACATGGTGGCAGAAGAAAAGGCCTTAAAAGGGGAAGGGCAGAAAGGAGAGGGCCACTGTATTTTGCCTGGGTTCCCTTCCACAACAGAACAGGCATCCCTGGTCTATGACAATAGGCTACCATTGTAAAGGCTGGAACTAGGAATGTGCAGAATCTTTCATTCCTGGGGGGGGGGGTTCCATGGGGGGGAGGTGAGCTGTTCCTCCCCCCCAGGATCCTCTGGAGCAGCTCCGCATCCGCTGGATTCCACGGACCGGCACGCCTGCTCTGGATCCTTCGGTGATACAGCAATGGCGGCCGCCATTACCATTTTGCTTTGTGAAAGACAGCCACAAATGGCATAGTGGACACCACTTGTGGCCGTAAAGCCCTGAGTTTTATGTAAATAGAGCCATAAACGGCTACGATTAGGTAAAACTCAGGGCTCTACGGCCGCAAGTGGCATCCACTATGCCATTTGCAGCTGTCTTTCTCAAAGGAAAATGGTAATGGCGGCCGCCATTACTGTACCATCGAACGATCCGGATCAGGCATGCCAGTCCGGCAAGAATCCTCCTGTATCAGAGGTAAGTGGGGCCATTCCGCCGTGGACTCTGGAGGCCGGATTCCTGCAGCGGATTTCTCTAACATCCCTAGTTGGAACAAATCACAAAACTGAAAGCAGAGTGAACAGCACGGGCTGTTTCTTGTGTTATATTGGAATTCTCTATAATTTACTGATTTGATGCTGGATGTAGTGTTTCCATCATTGGTGAACAGGCACGGTTCTCAGCGTTTGCATCAGCACCATCGCAAAGACAACCGTCTGCAGCTATTTCCTGGCTACATTGCGATACACATTTTAAGAACACAACGTTAATGTGGGAATGGATCCCGAACTCCCGGGGAGAGGCTGGAAGCTCCTTCCGTGCCACTGCGCACACGGAACTGCTGTATGTGGCTCTTGCTTTTGTTCAAGACTTTGTTCCTTGTAACCTGCTGGCAGTGTTACAAGGCAACTATCTCATTTCTCAATCGCCTCTGAGAGGGAAGCCAAACTCCTTCCTGAAGGGCAACCAGACGGGATAGTTCATCCTGTAGAGCTGCTTTACTGAGGTGGTCCCGTCTGGCCTGGCTCAGCCTGGGCGTATCTTGTCATAATCTCTTTGATACATACAAATAGTCGAGGCTGCTTCTCTTCTTCTCCCTCCCTTGTCACTGTTGAAAAGAATATTCTAAATCTGCCAGATAATCTTTTTGCCACCAAGGACACCATGGTTGCAGCGTGTGAAGAAGCCACCTGACTAATGACCAGGGCTTGTGGGCAGGGAGACAAGCCACAATCATTCTTCTTGCATCTATTATCTTATTGATCACACAGGGTAGAGGCTTTAGCAAAACATTCTAAGGTAAAGTTCCTAGTTAATCTACCTGCCATGAAAAAGTCTTCCAAATGTTCAGAAGTCTTGACCCATTGAACAAAAATATCAAAATTCTTTTCCTTAACTTATTCTTAAATAATATCTTCCCTAAAGCAAAGCATGTTTTGTCATGTGAGAAAGCATATATTTAAAGGCAGAAAGAGGGTTCATTTTTTTTTTTTAAAAGTGCAAGTTGCCAGTCGTCATGGTGCAGAGAAAGAGAGAAACCTTCCTGAAAACATATGAGCTGTTTTGGTTAGAGATTCTGGCCCTGAATGAAAAATCATAATACTTAGCATGTATGCATCTTACTATGCGCAAAGATGTACCACTTGGAAGAGGTGACTAACATCAGCCGATGTCAGCTTTGACACTTGGGTCTGGTCTTCTGTGTCAGATGGATGGGGTGCCATCATGCATCAGGTGTGCTTGTTTTTGCTCTGTCCTCTCTCTTTTTAAAGCTTTGTCCCTAAAGGACTGCTCTTACTAAACTCTATATGGGTTGGGACATGGCCTGAAAGGAGGCCGAGCTCCATTCTTGAACAAGTTGGAAGGGTGCTTTCCATCTCCTTGCATCTAGCAGGCTGCACAGCACCCTACAACGTAATCAATACTGGTGCTGAGCAGCATGCCTACTATTTGCTTTGCCTTCACTTTGCCAAGGTGCCCTTCATCACAAGCCCCTTCCAGCATTCTCTTCATCACAGTGGGAAGTGCTACTTTTCATCCCCACCTGATTACTCATAAAATCATTGAAAGGGTATGCTTATATTGGGAATATGCAGGCGGAAACTATTGATTTCTCCATCCATTACTTATCAGGTGAATTAATGCATGTGTTTCTTTTTCTATCTTGCCCCATATTCCTGAAGATGCTTTTATCATGTTCATGTAGATGGTTATATACCTTGTTCCAAATCATTTGCTTATGTGTCATCAAGCAGAGGAGAAGTCCTTGAAACTGTCTTCAGTTACTGGGTGATTCTTTGTCTGGAACTCAAGGGTCATTGCCAGTTTATATACTTTCAGAAACAGCACCCATTTCTCTCTTCCTCTATGTGCCTTCTGAAGTCTTTGCTTGTGTACTGCACTCCCCGTAGGTGGCCCATTGCTGCTTTGAAGCAAAGACTTAAGGGAAATGAGCAAAATGTGGACAGCCATATATAAAGCAAAGCATATTTTTCAATGTGCTCATACATTTTTGCTGCCACTGTGACAGTTCTGACAGCATACATTACACACAGCAATTCCATCTCCTGACATAGCAGCAGTCAGCTCTCCATCCTTCTTTAGAAGCACCTGGGATGAGCTACATCCTGTGTAATTGCTCAGAGGGGTGCTGCAGGACCTTCTGAGCTTGCCAGGTGTCATGGAACCCGAGCCCTAAGAATAATTCCTAGCCACAGGCCATCACAGGGCAGGTGTGGACTCGATGAACAGCCTGCATGGGTTTAAAAATCCTTGGAAGACCCACTTAGAGAGTGCTGAAGTGTGAATTGGGGATGGAAGAGAAATTCATTGGTTCAGAATTTGTATATGAAGTTGTCCAATTTGCACCTCCTGAAACTGTACATGAAGTGGAATGCACTTGTGCAGCAAAAATCCGCATTTCTCAGAATTTTGTAATGCAGTTCACAACTCGGAAAATGTACGCCAAAATGCATTTTTGTGGAGTGGCTTTTATAACACTGAGCAGTGCTATAAGAGCCACTGAGCTGGGCCTATATTAAGGAACTGTGTGCAGAAAATGCATATCTTTCAGGAAAGTAAGCATTATATTAGGGAGAAATTGCTTGCAAAAGGTCTGCACACTTGGAAAAGTGCGTACAATGGGTATATTAGGAAAAATGTGCACAAAAATACATACAAACCTTCATGCAGACATTCATTCATTCATTCATTCATTCATTTCAGAATTGATAAATCACTCCACATCAAAAGCTATTGGAGTGTTGTACAACAATTTTTTTTGCCGAATTTGCAGATTGATGCAGAAACGAACTTACAGCCAAGAATACGAGAAACATGGTTAATCCGAAAGTGACGTATCTCCCCCAGCCCCCCATAACTGAATTTTATCAGTTATCTCAGTGAACAGAGATAACATTGGGGATCTGCTTTCCTACGAGCCCTGTGGAGCATGGCTTTGGGGGCAAGTAGGGGCTCTCCTAAGGCCCCATAGGCCAGATGGGCTGGCCTGACAGACCAGATTCCTCATCCCTGGTCTAGGGTGACTGAATCCCCCTGCCTGAATCCCCCTGCAGAAGCTCTCTGTATCTCTGTACCCTTCAAATGCACTCTCAGTCATTTTGCTCCTCACCACCATTTCACTGTTCACACATGACGCTGCTGCACTCAGGCTGGGAAGTGGTGCTCTATGCTACCACTTGTTTACCAATCCTGCCATTCTGCATCAAAGGAAATTTATAGTGTGTTTTCACAAGTGACTATAGGAACATTCTTTAGCTTCCCCCCAAGCATTTGCAAATGACTGTAATATAGCATATCATGCGCAAAAGACTACAGCCTGATTTAAATGGGATGTCATGCATGTAAAAATAACAACAACAATCCCAGTGCAGTGTTCCATGTCACTGGCATCTTGTTTAACCTGGGTCACCTTGCGTATGCACACAGTAGGGATCTATGGCTCAGGTGGATGCTACACTGGTTTGCTAATGCTTAGGGATGTCAGAGAATTCCGACACGGATCTCAGTGAGGCCGAATGCCAGTGCATTCGGCCCCCAAAATCTGTGGCGGAACGAAGCCCCCCACCCCCTCACCCCATGAAAGGTGTGTGAAACGGAGCACTTACCTGCTGCCGTTTGCGCTGCTTTGCGAATGGCGGACGCATCTGCGGCCACCATTCGCTTCCTCATTATTGCCATGATAGGCTACATAAATACTAGGGGTGCACGAAAGCCACTTACCTGGTATCGCAGCTTGTTCGCAGTGGGGGGGAGGCGCTTCGCTGCTCCCCCCGAAATTCAGGCCGGGGGGGGAGGCTTCCCACCTCGCCCGGCCGAAATTCAGGCCGGGGAGGAGGCGCCTCGCCTCGCCCGGCCGCGAAATAAAAAGTTAAAAAAAATGCCCCCGTGATAGGCTACGTGACGATTAACGTAGCCTATCATGGCTAGATCTGCAAATAGCGTTGCCTTTATTTTCGCTGTAGTCTTTGTAATCTTTACGTAGACTACAGCGACCAAATAAGGAACGCGAATGGTGGCTCCCTATGGGGGCCGCCATTAGCCGTACACACTTTTTTTTTTTTTAAGTCACCCGTGATAGGCTACGTGACAATTTACGTAGCCTATCACGGCTGACTTTGCATATCTAGCCGTGATAGGCTACGTTAATCATCACATAGCCTATCACGGGGGCGTGTTTTTTTTTTACTTTTATTGGAATGGCGGCGGCGGCAGCCGGTCGAGAGACTGGCTGCCGCCTCTGCCCCTGTCGAAGACCTGACGAACCGCCGCCGGGACCCGCCGCCGGGAGGGACATTCGGGAAAGGTAAGTCCCATCCCAGGGGGGGTGCGGGGGCGGGGGGGTGCGGAGAATTTCTCCCCGAAACTACTTCGGGTGGCCGAACACATTGGCACTCGGCCCCCCAAAGTTTCGGGCAGAAATTCTCCCCCATCCCTAATAAATACTTACATAGCCTATCACAGCTAACGCAGGGACGCCATTTGCGTCCCTGCAGAGGCCGTGATAGGCTACGTAAATATTTACATAGCCTATCACAGCAAAAAAAAGTAAAAAACAGTGGACGCAAATGGCGGTGGCTACGGCAGCCGCCATTTGCGTTCCATTTATTTTTTTGCCGCTTTAGCCTACGTAAATATTTACGTAGGCTATTACGGCAAAAAAAAAGGAACGCAAACGGCGGCCACTATGCCATTTGCGTTCCCTTTTTTTTTTTGCCGTAAAAGCCTACATAAATATTTACGTAGGCTAAAACGGCAAAAAAAAAAAAAAGGAATGCAAATGGCAGGCCCCGTACCCGCCACCATTTGCGTCCGCTGTTTTTTTTCTCTTTTTTTGCCGTGATAGGCTACGTAAATATTTACATAGCCTATCACAGCAAAATACAGGGACGCAAATGGCGGCAGCGGCGGCAGCCGCCATTTGCATCCCTGCAGGCTGCCCAGCCGCCAGATGTCTGGCTGAGGGCGGCCCCGGCTGGCGGCTCCATGGAATCTCTGCTGAGCGGAGCCGGCCGGAGAGAATTTCGGGGGAGGGATGGTGCACCTCCCTCCCACCGCGAATGTCACCCTTCGAAAAGGTAAGTGACTTTCGTACATCCCTACTAATGCTGCAAGAACAGCAGCTGATCTGAGCAGTTTATCTGGTGTAAACATGAAGCTGGCTGCATCTGACATTTGCATTCATCAGCATCTTGAAATCTGGCCTGAAATTAAGTTTTAGTGAGGTCCCATTTGGAAGGTAGATTGTAAGTGATTGACAGCCCAATCCTATACATTTCTAGACAAAGTAAGTTCCATTGAGTTCAATGGGTCTTACTTCCAGGTGGGGATGTATGGGTTTTGTAAAATCTATTCCATCTGCACTTTGCGAATTGTCAGGTCCCTTTCATTGACAAAATTGGATTTTTTCCAATTTTCCAAATTTGCACAAATTTGCATTTGCACAAATTTGCACTTGCAAAAATGCACAAATCCCTCCAAATGCACAAATCCCCCACAAAATGTGCATTTTCATGCTCTAGCCTATGAAGGAAATATGCATTTTGGGCTGGTGTTTTTTTTTAAATTTTACATACTTTTCTACCACTAAATTTGCGTAAAATTCTGGAAAGTTAAAAAACAAAAAACAAAAACCAGCCCAGAAGTCCGTGCGACTTGGGAAAAGACGGTACACTGTGGAATCCATGGGTCAGATTCATAGAAATGAAACTGATTTGACTCGGTTGCAGATTTCTTCAACATACCTACTTCCGGATAAGCGTGTTTAGGGTTGCAGCCATACTTGATGTACTGTTTGTGTAATCTGGGAATGGGTTTATTTGTGAACATTTGCATTAGCAATATTACTAAAAATGCACCTTCTCTCTGGGGGAAGAAGTAGCACCTCCCAATCGGGGGGGGGGGACAAATAGGGTCACTGGAGGGGCAGGGGCACCAGCAAAAGGAGAAAAGGACTTGGTTCACAGAGAGACATGTGGATGGGATGGTGAGCACTTGCTCCAACTTTGAACCCAAACCCAATATTCTCGGTGATGGTGTGCTGAATTGTCTTTGTCTTCTCCTGGCACAAGCCCAATTTGACTCTTCAGATGAACAGCTGGACACTGCGGAGCTTGAAGATGCTGCAGAGTAAATTTTGTCTGACCACACTTGAGACAGAAGACAACTGCATGCTTTAAACAGGACCTTTACTTAATGCTAGCAGGCAATTTCTTTTTACAACTAAAAGCAGACAAAGTAAGTAGGCAAGAAAGAAAAGCCAAAACCAGCATCCTAACTCCCTACATGCAATAACCATTTAGGGTGCAATCCTATACATGTTTAGACAGAAAAAGTCCTACAACTCCCAGCATCCCCAGCCACCAAAAAAACTATGTCTAAACATGCATAGGATTGCACCTTTAGTGGCTTTTCAGTGGCTTTTCAACCAGTTATTTTCCCTTCCTTCCAGCGAGTTTAACTGATGGCTGTTGTGTATCCCAGTTGTGGAACCCCCTGACGCTAGTGCTACCCCAAGCCTCTCTGGGCCCTGTAGGGATGCTACACTGGGCACTTCAACAGTGGTGAACCCAGAGGAACCTCTGAGGAAAGCGCCCCACCTGTGGTGTTAGAGAAGGAGGCTGAGCAACAGCCCACTCTGAGACTGTGGCAGCACCAAAAGGTGCAGGCACAGGCCGTTATCCCGAGGCAAAGTGTGTGCCTCAAGACCCAGAACAACCAGGCTCCTCGAGATTAAAGGTCTTCTCAAGGGCAAGGGTCTCCTCAAAAGTAGGGAGGCTTAGACTAATGGATTGCGGCTGTATTGGGTGTGGGCTGAGAGACTGGGCCTTCAGTCCAGATCCACTAGAACTGGAACAGCAACTTTATTTCAGCTCCCAGTACCTTACAACTGGGTTTTCCCGGTCCTGCTTCTGCTTTGGATTACAAAGACGGTTCACTGTGGAATCCATGGGTCAGATTCATAGAAATCAACCTGATTTGACTCGGTTGCAGATTTCTTCAACATACCTACTTCCAGATAAGTGTGTTTAGGGTTGCAGCCATACTTGATGTACTGTTTGTGTAATCTGCTTCTACGTAAATACTTACGTAGCCTATCATGGCTAATGCAGGGACGCCATTTGCGTCCCTGCGGAGGCTGTGATAGGCTACGTAAGTATTTACGTAGCCTATCACGGCAAAAAAAGGGAACGCAAATAGTGGGGGCTACGGCGGCCGCCATTTGCATTCCCTTTTTCACAGTGATAGGCTATGTAAATATTTATGTAGCCTATCACAGCTAAAAAAGGGAATGCAAATGGCAGCGGCTGTAGCCGCCGCCATTTGCGTTCCGTTTTTTTTTGCCATGATAGGCTATGTAAATATTTACGTAGCCTATCACGGCTAAAGCGGGAATGCAAATGGCGTAGGGGACGTGATAGGCTACGTAAATATTTATGTAGCCTATCACGGGCCCTACACAGGACACCATTTGTGTCCGCTCTGACTGAAACTTGGGGTGGATTCACCGCCCCACTGACATCGGTGCTACCAGCCTCCATGGGTTACACTGATCATGTCATGTGTAGCTGATGGTTCACCTCAATGGAGGCTTTGGTTCTGACTGAAACCCGGAGCAGATGCGCTGCTCCACTGACACTGGAGCCACCATCTTCCACTGGTTATGCTAACCATATCATGTGTAGGGGTGTATGAATGACTTACCCCGTTCCACTGAGGCTGTCTGCTGGCGGGGGGAGGCGATCTGTACCTCCTTCCTGGCCAGCTCCTGGCCAGTAGACTTCTATCCACTGCTGGGCTGCGGCCGCAAATGGTGGCCCCTGTAGCAGCCGCCATTTGTGTCCCTGCAGTAGCTGTGATAGGCTACGTATATATTTACATAGCCTATCTTGGCAAAAGGCAGGAACGCAAATGGCGGCCGCTACGCCATTTGCATGGCTACCTTTACCATCATAGGCTACATAAATACTTACATAGCCTATCATGGCAGCCTGGAAGGATGCAAATGGCGGCCACTACGACAGCCGCCGCCTCCGCATCCGCCCCAGGTAAGCTAAGTCCCAGGGGTGGCGGGAGGCGGGAGGCCGTTCCACCATGGGTTTCAGGGGGCCGAATGCCAGTGCATTCGGCCTCACTGAAATCCATGGCGGAATTCTCTGCCATCCCTAACATAAATATATACATAGCATATCACGGCTACCGCAGGGACGCAAATGGCGTAGCGGCCGCCATTTGCGTTCCTGCCTTTTGCCGTGATAGGCTACGTATATATTTACGTAGCCTATCACAGCTACCGCAGGGACGCAAATGGCATCCCTGCGTTAGCCGTGATAGGCTACGTAAATACCTAAGTAGCCTATCACGGCTAAAGTGGAATGATAATGGCGGCCACAGACCAGGGCAGCCATTTGCAGGGCAGTGGATGGCCCACAAAGGTAGTCTCTGTCCCGGGGGGATTCCGCAGGGTGGTGGTGGGGATTGCTCCGTTCTGCCACAGACTCCGGGGGGCCGGATTCTAAAGAATCCAGCCTCACTGGAGTCCGTGGTGGAATTCTCTAACATCCCTAGTCACGTGTAGCTGAGGGTTAGACTCAAAGGAGACTTTTTCCTTTGGTTAGCCCCCAACCCCATGGTGGAGGCATTTGGGGATGAAAACACTGGGGGAAGGCTTAATTCTCCCCTCCCAGGGACAGTGGTCCCAATCTGAATTGGTGTCATGCATGCTTGCACCAGAGTAAAGAAAAAGTGAACCCTCAGCTACACAGTCCGTGATTAGCATAACATGTAATTTGGCACTAAAGTGGCCTTAATGGCCTAACAGCGAAATGGGGTGTGAGGGCAAATAGCAGCCTATCTGACCTATCTATTTTTCAGGGATGTTGTGAGGCGCAGCATCCTAAAGTGAAGCCTCTTGGCAGTATGAACAACCTTTGAACAGAAATACTAGCTGGCCACCCTTTATATAACTGGTGTGTTTGGCTCTGGTTATTTCCATAAGTGGCTGGGTAGGCTGGGATTTTAGGAGTTCTGAGGACACCAGGGAATAGTGTGTGTGCATGCATGCTTGTGTGCGTGTGGCCTCATTACCTCTTGTCAGCCAGGTTACACACAACGTATTGCTCAGGAAACATACCGATGAAATTGTAATTGCAAAATCATAATCACAATGGCTTTTTTGCTGGTGCTAAAATGGCCAGATCCTTGTCATGCTTCCAGGCATGTTGTTATGTTTGGGTTAATGGGTGTGGTTTTAATAATGTAAATGGCAATAAACATTATTTGCAGGATTGACTGGCTTCAATATTAAAATTGAAGTGAATTTACAACTCTGGAAATTGAATTGTTCAAGATGATATAATCTGGCTTTAGATCATTTTCTGTCCAAAAATAACATTCTTCATCCCAATAAGATTATTCATAACCAGCACATTGCACTCGATTTAATTGACAGGCTGTGTAAATTACCCCCCTCATCTCCCCATGAAAACAACATTTATGTGATTTGGTTTTTAACTCAGCTATTAAACACAGGCTTTAGTTTATATCTGTCCTGGACAGTTTAGCTAAAGTGGTTTTCCTCTAGCTTTGCTCCTCCTTATCTGACCATTGTTCTGCTTTTTTTACTCTGTATATTTGGAACAGATTTGGGCCCTATGTTAAAGCCCTGAAAATGTGAAATAAGTGCTGTCAACAAACCCATGTTTGTGGCATAGAGAAATTTTGCACAGAAGTAGCGTTCCTTCCTTAAAAAGGAAAACATTTTAAAAGATACTTGGCTTCTAGAATCAGTAGGATGATGTTCCTAAAAATAAGCTTAATGAAAGACATAAATGCTACTAGAATACTCTAGATTTGTGTCCCCGCCCCCCCATCCACCTTTTTCAATGCTAAATATTAAAGAGGAATAATACAATGACTGGAACACAGTGATATTGCAGAGAAGTTTTTGTACTTCTCAGCATTTCATGATACAGTTCTCAGCTCAAAAGATATATCAAAATGTGTATTAAAATTGATATTTTCAATTAAAATGTGTACAAAAAGCATATTTTAGGGTTAAATGTGTAAAAAATGCATATGTTCTCAAAAATACATTGAAAAATGACTCAAATTAGTGTCTGTGTGTGTGGAGAGAGAGAGAGAGAGAGAGAGAGAGAGAAAGAGAAAGAGAGAGAGAGAGATTGCAGATCCCAAACTTTCTGACAGCTACCTGTCGTTTCGAGGTTTTCCAGCTTTTGTGGAGTTTTCCCCCATTCAGAAAGGTTGAAATTTAATTATTTATTTTTATTTATTTAAAACATTTATGTCCTGCCCTATATCATTAAGAACTCAGGGCGGCGTACAGATAAAATAAATTTAAATAGTATAAACCAATAAAAAACTTAAACAGCTAAAAACATATTAAACATTGAACGAGCTAATACTAATTAAAATCTAAAACAATAAAACAGTTAAAACAGTGTGCTACTTTAGGGAACACATTTAGCCCTCAAAGGCTTTTGTAAGAAGCCATGTTTTTACTTGGCACCGAAATGAAACCAATGTCTGTGGAAAACGGGCCTCTAAGGGGAGGGCATTCCACAACCAGGGTGCCACAGCAGAGAAGGCCCTCTCCCACGTCCCACCACAGTGTATGTGTCATACTGATGGGACACAGAGGAGGGCCCCTCCAACAGATTTCAGTCCTTGGGCAGGCATATATAGGGAGAGGCGCTCCCTCAAATATCGAGGTCCCAAGCCACTTAGGGCTTTAAATGTCATCACCAAAACTGTTAATTTTGACCAGAAGCATATTGGCAGCCAGTGCAATTCCTTTAAAACTGGTGTTACATGATTTTTACAAGATGTTCTGGTCAGCAGTCAAGCTGCTGCATTTTGCAGTGGCTGCAACTTCCAAGTCGTCTTCAAGGGCAGCCCCACGTAAAGTGCATTGCAGTAGTTTAATCGGGAAGTTACTAGCACATGTACTACTGTGGCTGTTATCCCTGTCCAGGAAAGGCCGTAGCTGGCAGATCAGCCGAAGCTGGGCCCAAGTACTCCAGGCCACGGAGTCCACCTGGGGCTCCAGTGACAGGGATAGATCTAGGAGTACTCCCAATCCTGAAGTTGATCGGGGTGATTTTGGCCGAAGCAGTCCAGTTCCGGAGTGGGTTCGGAGGATCCGAAGCAGGTTGGACCACTCCTGAAGTACTTCAGGCCACTTCGGCCCAATCTGAGCAGCTGCCTGCCCAGCCATGCAAGCCCTCTGCTGCTTATCTAGACCTGTGGATAGACCCTGAAATATTGCATAGATGGCCCCATTACAGCCGCAGTCTATGCACCGCTTAATCACTGGAAGAAAAAGTGTCTCCATTTTAAAACAAGATAGCAACTCCCTCCAAGATGGCAGCAGCTGCAGGTGCTACCCATGGGCCCAAGAAAGGAGGAGCAGAGGGCTCATGTGGCTTGGCGGGGGGGGGGGACTGTGGGCTTTGCGAGGCTGCAGGGGGGGCACTTTGGCTGGCTGGATGTGAAGTGTGATCCAGAGACTGAAACAGACTGGCCCAGCTCCAGATCAGCCCAAGGCAAGTCAAGGCCGATTTGGAAGCTCCAACTCAGCCTCCAGAGCAGGTTGGGGGGTCCCTGCACCACCCTATTCTCCACCTCTTTTTTAACCATCTATTGTCCAGACCCCAAACTTACAACCATAGAATCTCTGAGTTAGAAGGGAAGAGATTTTTAGGGATGTCTTTCACTGGGAAATTTGGCCCTTTGGGGGCTCACCGGAATTTTATAGCATGCCCATCTCAGCTTGCTTTTGCAAGCTACATGGTTTCCCCAAATTCCAGGGACTTCTAATATATTTCTGTTTTGGTCTCAGCCGTAATTTGTGCAAATAGAATTTTGCGCAAATTATGGCTGCAAATTGCGCAAATTACACAAATTTGCACAGTTTGCAGCCATAATTTGCACAAGTTCAAAAATTCACTAGCTGGCCCGACTCACTGCAGGCTGAGTCAGGCCAGCTAGTGGAGAATGGAATGGAGTCTGGGGGGCCAAACTAATGAAAACTCATTGAGGTCCACCCCCCAACCAGATTCCTCCGACATCCCTGTGGACCTTGAGGTCATCCAGCTCAGCCCCCCATCTTCTCATTACAGTGGAAAGCTTTCTTGTAGGTGGGGCATAGTATACAGCTTTGTGAGGATTAAGAGGCTGTCAGTAAGATGGAAATGTTCAAAGAGAAAAGTGACAAACTTTTTTTGGCAACCCAAATAAGTGGGAGAGGAAGCAAAGACTTGATTGCAGGGCATTGTCAGGACCAAGACATTAAGCCAGAAGAGGAGAATGCCTGGCCTTTCTGATGTTGTTGTACTGCAACTCCCATAAGCCCCAGCCAGCATGGCCTGTTGAGAGGGATGATGGGAGCTGCAGTTCAACAACATCTGGAGGCCACATGTACCCCATCCCTGGGCTACGCCCATGGCTAACTTTGGCAAAGTGGGCTTGTCAGCATAGAAACATCAGTTTGGATCCAGAGTTTTTAATCTGCTGGCATCCATGTCCCAAAGTGGAGTTCCGCTGGGAATGCTCCTGCTGGCAGAAGGGGAGGGGGCATTTTTGATGATATCTCCTCCCTCTGCAGCCCCCAGTACCACCTCTTCCACTGCTATGAAAGGTTCCCACAACCCTCCAGAGCAGATTTTTTGGGGGGGGCATAGAGGACTGCAGATGGAGGGGGAATCAACCATGTTTGCCTTCTCCCCCATAGATTGTAAAGCAGCAAAAGTTTGATTGTGAAGCAGCACACCCACTATTATCTTATAAATTTCTTAAAACCTATATAAAAGGGATGTTGAACCTCTTTCAGCTTGAGGGGGGCAAAATGCAATTTTGGAGAAGGTCTCGGGGGCCGCATCCCAGTGTGTGTGTGTGTGTGTGTGTGTGTGTGTGGAGGGGGTGACTGAAGGCAAGCAGGACAGGGCCAACATACCAAAAAGACCAGGACATTTTGGCTGAAGGCTCTTCCTGCCAGTAGCTAAGCTTTAGGGGAGGCATTTTAACCTTTTAAAAGAGGCAGACAACTATGCAAAAGTCAGGAAACTGCAAAACAGTCAGGGAGGGTGAGTGTCTTTACAAAAGAAAATTGGCTATCCCCCACTGTGGTCAGTTCTTGGACCATCTGGGCATGACTTGTGGTAGCAAATGCCTTATTTTTTTCAAGACTTCCTGTACTCTGCTTCTGTACCTTCTGCAAACCTAACTTATATAATGAACATTTCCACTTCTTGTGCATCTATGTCAAAGGGTGCTTTAAAAATGGCTGGACTGCTTTTCTTTTGTGCTGCTTTTGCAGAGACATGAGGAGTGATTGTGCCCTTTTCAAATGGCTGCTGTTGATGCTTCTAGCCTTCTGTGGAGTAGAGGGTCCTCCTTCAAAGTCACTCCCAAGTTGTCTTTTCTCCCTCTTCGGGGTTTTAGTCGACTCTGATTGTCTTGCCATCTTTGCAAAGGGTTGAGTCCTTTATTAGCGGCATTCTTTTGGAAAGCCCTTGGTCTGGAATTCCGAGAAGCCATTCTATCTCTAGGATGTTCCTCTTTTCTTTTCTTTTGAATCAGTAAACTCATAGTATTCAGCCTCCTGTTGATACAAGACCCTAAGAAATCACTCAGCCATTTTTCCAGACTTCTGAGCTCCTTGATAAAAGCAGGCCTTCTCACAAACCACATTTGTCTTGGGGATGAATGGGCATCACATCTGGCCAGAAAACTCTCATAGTTGTGCTTATGGCCTTTTCAGCAGAGGTAAAGTATCATTTATAAACGTTGCTGGCTTCTTTCCATGTAGCATAAAGACATGAACTTACTTTTACTACTCCTTCACACTTGTGGAGTTTTGTGGCCAGAAGAAAGCAAGCAATGATTTCTTTCCATTCAGGCCACGGTGTTAGAAGCTGAAGGCTTCTAGTATGGGGAATTGTGCCATTTTCATTGTCTTTGGAATCTGTGGCTTCAAAACTGGACATCTGACATCACAGTCATGTGAGAAATTCCTGTCTTAGTAACCAAAGGACAGGAAGGGAGGAGTCACCTGTACTCTGCAGGTGGATGGAGCAGTGGGGCAAGAACTAAGGATGTCGGAAGAATCCATCTGGGGCGTGAACCTTGCCAAGCTTTCATCAGCTCGGCCCCCTGGACTCAACCTGCATTGAGTCAGGCCAGCTCATGGATTTCCCAGGTGGTTCCCCCCCGCCCATAAATAGCAATTTGCGCATATTTCAGCCAGAATTTGCTTAATTTGCACAAATTACAGCCAGAATTTGTGCAAATTCTGGCTGAAATTTGCCCAAATAATGCAAATTACACAATTTGGGCAAATTTATATTTATGGGGGGGGGAAAACCCCCCAAACATTTCTGGATTTCAGGAAAAACCCACAGCTCGGCTTGCAAATACAAGCTGAGCCAGGCAGGCAGTGGAATTTGTTGGGCCCCAGAAGGGCCAGATTTGCAAATGACAGACATCCCTAGCAAGAACTGACCAGCTAATGTTGGGAACTAATGGAGGCGGAAGCTGCTTGCAGCCTAAATGTTGCACAACACTAGAAGTTTCTCATACAGGCTTTAGGCTCAAGTGTGAGCTGTCAGAAACATGCAGCATAGACAACCAGTCCAGTCCCTTGGGTACAGAAAGTAGAGATTGGGGGGCTCTCCTTCACCCCCAATCCTCCACCATTCCCAGTCAACATCATGCTGTTGCTGCAGCATTTAATCCAATATGGTGTCCACCTCTTTATTGTCACTGCAAGCCCCCTCCCCCCCCCCAAGCATGGCAACACTGAGGGGAGATGGTTGTAGTGGCCTTAGGAGGCAGCTCTGGCTGTGTAGAGGAATGGAGCCATGCATGCTGGCCTGCCCATTGCATCTATTGCATGCCAGCTGAATGCAAGTAGAACCCTTCGCATAATCAGTGGCCTTGATTGTGCCATGGTTTCTACTTGGGTTCAAGTGAACATGAGTAGATCTCCTCTTCAGACCTTGCCTCTCAATATGGCAGGGTCAGGAACTGAGGGGAAGGACCAGTGTGCACAGGATGCTGGGAGTGGCACCAGTGTAAATGCATTAATGTACCTTGTTCAGGCATAATGCCTGAACAAGGCTCATGTCATGGAAGGCTTAGAAGACACACCAGTCAGGAAGCTGGACAAGAATGTTATTGCCTGTCTCCAAGGACACTGATAGGAAACTCTGGTCTCCACCCAAATGCAACTAAGTTCAGTGGTGCCACCTAGGGGCTAAACGTGGTTTCTGAGGTTATCCACTGAAACATGACTCTAATGACACTATCCACACACACAAACCTTGATGTCTCATTGTGAAGATGAGCCAGGCCTAAGCAGAGCTCAAGGTTTTTCCATTCAGCTGAATGTCCTGGCACCATATCCTAGCCTCTTCCCTTCCACATACTGCAGTTTCTGGTGGGGAAGTTGCCCCCATCAAAGGAAGGAGGGAGAACCACCCCTAACTGGGCTGGGATCCTAACATAATTTAACTTAAGGAAGTTCATGGAAGGAAAGCTTCCCATCCCTGCTTCCCCCAGCACTCCCCCTCCAGCCTTGCACATTGTTCAGGAAGTCCCCCCGACACTCCAGAGAGACTTTTTGTGGATCACAGGCGGGTGCAGGGGCAAGGAAAGGATGGGAAACTTTCCTTCTGTGACCTTCCTTGAGTTAACTTATCTTAGGACCCAAGATAATGGTTTTTGCCTGTGTCCCACCCTTGCCTGCTTTGGCTCTCCGTTCTACACCTAGCAGAGACTGCCTTTCACCACCCATCACTCTTTCCCCGCCAAAACCTTCTTTGCCAGTGGGTTGAGCAATAGCTTCCCTACAGAGACAAGAGTATTTAAACATGGAGCCCAATCACAATAAAGTTAGCTGGATCAGGACCAGACCTGAGGTCCGTTTCAACTGGAAACGGCCAGATTAATGGTCCCAGGATGAGATTGGCCTGAGGTTGTCTTGACATTCCATCTCTCAGAAGCCCCAGCAGATTTAGGCCAGGCCAATGTGTGCGTGGGACACCGTCTGGCGTGTGCATGGCTCTGAGCTCCTTGGTAAAGGTAAAGGTGTCCCCAACCAGTCGTGTGCGAGTCTAGGGGATGGTGCTCATCTCCGTTTCTAAGTTGAAGAGCCAGCACTGTCTGAAGACGCTTCCGTGGTCATGCGGCCGGCATGACCCAACACCGAGGTGCATGGAACGCTGTCACCTTTCCCGCCGAAGTGGTACCTATTTATCTACTTGCAATTTCTTGCTTTCGGTCTGCTAGGTTGGCAGGAGCTGGGACTGAAGACGGGAGCTCACTCCGACACGCAGCACTCAGGTCTCGAACTGCTGTCCTGCCGACCTTCCAGTCTGCAGTTCAGCGTCTTAACCACTAAGCCACCGCGACCCACTGAGCTCCTTGAGGAAGGGCCAAATACAAATGCAACAAAATGTACTAAATGCTGCGAATCAGTATCAACACGTGGATGTGATTTCCTTGGCAGGAGAGAGATGGCACGCCAAAGCAATAGACGCTTACATGACTCTGCTGCCTCCTTCCCCAACCTGGTGCCCTGCAGCTGTCTGGGAATGATGGGAGTTGCAGCCCAATATATTTAAAGAGCAACAGGCTGGGGAAGGCTGGTTCACTGCTTACAGCAAGGACATGAATGAGCCACACAGCTCTCCTGCACAACTTACCTTATTCTGTTTATAACTCTGCTGAGATGTGGCATGCTGTCTACCCCAGCTTTCCCCCCAACCTGGAGCCCTCCAGGTGTGCTGGGCTACATCTCTCATGGCTGGGGATGATGGGGGTTGTAGACTAACACATCCAGAGGGCACCAGGTTGGGGAAGGCTAGTCTATCCTATATACAAAGAGTGAGCTCATTCCTGACTGTGGATCCTTATGTAGCCAAAACCGAGCAATCCATGCACAACAGAGAGAGATCAACAGGCTCAGGGAAAGGCCAAGGTTTGCAAAAGTTGAAATGAAGAAAAATCTTTACATGGGAAAACCCCCTGACAGGATCGGGGGAATGGACTGTCCTCAAAGGAGGTATGGCTGGCAGCCTAAACAGGCGCACATCACACTGCAATTTTGTGTTACAGGTCCTACTCGTATATATTAATAATACACCCCCCACCTTGCCGCTCTTGCAGATGCATAGCTAGAGGACTTGACTGGGTCAGACGTCACATGAATTGTTGAACCTCTGTGTGAAGCAGAGACCTTACACCTATGCCAAAATTAAGGTTGTTGCAAACATTTTCCCACCCCTTAAAAACACTTACGAACCATCACCAAACACAGTTCCAGTTGCAAGAAAAACAGTGCATGCACCCATACTGCGCATGTTCATTTTTAAAACCATGAAAAACTGGTAGTCTAATGGCTCTCCAAGAGAGATCCCCCTGCCCCCAGAGACCACCAAATGAACCCTCTGGCAAAATGGGGAACTAGTTGCCTCCAGATCAGGTTATTTACAGTCTCTGAGTTGCCCAAGCTTGCAAATTGCCCCAGTGAGCACTCTGGAGGGGCACACCGGGGCAGGACCCATGAAGGTTCACCAAAGATGACTGGCCAGGTGTTGCAGGTCCCACCAAGCTGAACAGGTGCCTTGGAAACTGTCACCATTTCTCCATTCTCTTACTACAAGGGAAAGTGCCTGCATTGTCCACAGACCTCCATTTGCATATTGGTATTTCTTTGCTGTTCCATTTGTTGTTGTCACTCTGCAAAATGGGAACTTGGGTCCCAGGGATAAAATCTAAACTTTGTTTCAAAGAGAGGACTAAACTTAATGTGTTAACAAAATCAGCACTTCAGATGCTTCCGCACTAGAACCCTTAAGTGCTGCTGAGACATTGCTTTTCTGCAATTAGGCAGAAGCAGAATGAAAATGGGGATTCCATTCAGCATCAAATATGTTTCTATATTTACTAGCACTGCCCTTCCCCATGGCCAAGATCCTTCTATAATATATACAAACAAGTAAGTTCCATTAAGCAAAGTTCCCTGGCAACTTCAAACATTATTACTTGCATGTTCAGCTGATTTTCTTGCTTCAGTTGTGACCCCAGCTGAAATAGCCTGTGAATTGCCCCATATTAGTTCTTTTCCCATTGAAGGAGGTGTATTTAATTACTGATTTCCTCCAAACATTATTTAAATGATGCTATTTTGCTGTGTTAAAAACATTTAAAAATGAGTGGAAGTCAGCAATTAAACACATACCCCATGGGGGTAGAAAACTGGCTTGGAGCAATTCACACAGTGACTATTCAAGGGGAAATTACTCACTAAATCTCCCAGCTGGGATCAAGACAAAGTAATAAAAGAAGCTGAATCCACAAAGAGCGAAGTGAAAGCCAATGTGATGTCTTGGTTAGAGTGCTGGACTGCGGAGACCCAGGTTCAAGTCCCCACTTGGCCATGATGCTTACTGGGTGACTTTGGGCTGACTCTCAGTTTAACCTACCTCACAGGGCTGTTGTGAGGATAAAATGGAGAGGAAGAGGAGGGTCATGTACACCGCTTTGGGCTCCTTGGAGGAAAAGGTGGAATATAAATGTAACAAACAAACAAAGGCACAGCAGCCCTAAAAAGCCTTAGTGCTTTGTCTGACCAGACTGAACAAGCTCAATCTGCAATGGCATTTTATTAAAAAAATTTTTTTACCACAAACCAGGTTGTAAAAATCATGGGAGGGGAACACTGCCAAAGTAAATAATCGTCTGGATGCTTCATAAGCATGATACCAGCCTGGATCTGAACATTTCTGGTTTTGTTATACTGACCTGAGTCATGTTAATGCCTAACTCATCAACCTTGCTATTATTTATAGTGTATAATACATTGGACAGGGATATGGGATAAAGAAAATTTTGCCAGTGCAATGTGTGAAAAGATGCTTCAGAATACTCAATAAATGCCATCTCAACAGGATTTGTTTGTACATTTGTTTTATTTCTCAGATTGTTCAAATGACCTGTACCACAAGAATACGATTTATTTCATTAGTTATTTAACAGGTTTTGTTTTCAGGAGCAGATAATAGTTGAGTAGATACTATTTATTTCACTCTTGGACTATGACACCCTGTGTAGTTTGCACAGGCTTTCCAATTTATTTTTTTGGCTTCTCTCAAGCCACAGAAGCAGGGCTGGCTTTTGACCACTCGATTAGCTGTAGCTGGTGGCTACAAGGCAAACATTCTCTCTCACTTAGTTCTAACTGGCAGAAAACTCAGCCGTTTACATTCTTCGGTCTTTCACCACTACTTTGCTTTAAAAAAAAAAATTTTTTTTTGACAGTTGTTCTAGCATGATTGCAAAAGATGCGTTAAACTGTTCTAAATGCATGAGTTGGTCTGGTTTATGAAGAGAAAAAAATGACACCCTCTTATCTGGCATGAACAATACTGTTTTGGTTGTGGTTTTTCAGTTTCTTCACATTTTCACTTCAAAATAATGCCCATGTTTTCTCACATACAAGTGGAGTGGATTTCTCAACATTGATCTGGATTGATTCCCATCAACTTGGGGGGGGGGGCAGGGTTGCAGGAAAGGCCAGAGACCTCTGTTCCCAGAGAGGAATGTTAATATGAGCAGCATTGGTTGCCTCCAAGGCTCATAGGGAGAATTGTGTTTCACAGCAGAAGACAGGTAGCGCGTGTGTGTATATGCAAAGCTCTGGGTGGGAGAGAGCACACACTGTGAGTTACAGGAGGTACGCAGACGTGGGATGCTACAACTCCCTTGAAAGGGCTGGGTTGACTAGCGTCATGCTTACATTCTAATACAGGTGTAGGCAGAAGGTAGATCAGGATCTACTGACAGATCTCTGGGTGATTCGCAGTAGACCGGCAAGTTTCTGACTCAACAATGGCAAGAACCAAATGGTTTTCCCCACCTAAATTAGGTTACCAAAATGAAAAAAAAAAAGCTTGGGGTGACCAGGAGTGGACTTTCGTGCAAAAGGACTGAGAACTCCGTCTTTCCAAAACAAATTCCTAGGCTCAAAAGGTGGTCAGAGGCGCTCTGTTCTTTAATTCTCAGTGTATGTCTTTTTTACCTAGATCTGATTGGTGGATCTTGGGTTTCTAGTGAAAAACAACAACAAAGCAGACCAACAAGACCGAAATCTGCCCACTCCTGTTCTAATGGAGGCACTTACTTACGTGCCTTCTCCCAGTGTAATTCTGGGGTTAGCCCTTAGGGACTTGATTTCAACATTGCCTACTCTATGGATGCCGTAATTGTAAAAGGACTTGCAGTTGTCAGAATCATTCTTGAACTTAAGAGTTTATTCCTTAGAAGGTCTTTGTATGTCCGAGATTGTGACGATTGCTGTAAAGCAGAAAACATACCTTTGCATGCACACACAAACACACTTTCTAGTTCCAAATGCATGGAGCAAAGGCTCTCCCCATCTTGCTAAAAAACCTATTGCTGGTCCGCGGCACCCTCTCTGCCAATAAGAACTCTACGTATTGCCAAGCTGCTGTTGCAGCAGATTATTACAGCCCCCCTTAACTGCATGTTCTATCAAGTTAAATTAGAACATGCAGACACAGCCCCTCACAGCCTCTAGTAATAGATTGTATCTCTTACATATATAAAAAACAGTGCAATTTGCTGCATTTTTTTGGGCATCTACCTAACAGAAGGTTAGGTAGTCTATACTAGGGATGAATGGATTTCCTAACTGCTGGTCCAGGTGGGAATCTGCCTGCAGGGAGAGGCGATCCGTCCCTCCCCCCCCGAATCCTCAGGAGCCAGCTCTGCTCTGCGATGATCCCGCGGAGCTGGCAGCCGGCTCTGCAAGATCGCCATGTGGAGGAGCTGGCTCACACCGGATTCCAGAGGAAGGCAGAGGTAAGTGCTCCATTCCACCATGGACTCCAGAGGCTGGATTCTTTGGAATCCAGCCTCATTGGGGTCCGTGGCAGAATTCTCCTCCATCCCTAGTCTACACCCATTCATTTAGTTCAGAGCGATACAGCTGCACATTTCAGTGACCCTAAAAGGGCACAGAGAGTACTGGAGAAACAGGATCCACATTGCCTCCCAGTTCAGAAACTAGTACAATATACTGTTGATTACTCCACAATGTGGGCAATGCCTTACCAGAGACACCTGAATTCCCACTGTTGGAGACAGACTGCTGGATTCAATGGATGTGACTCAGTACGGCAGGTCTGATATTTCTACAGTCTGCCAGGATAAGAATGACCTCTGACCAGCCTCGCCCAACCCAGTGCCCTCCAGATGTTTCTGGGCTACAACTCCCAGCATTTGTGACCATTGGCCATGTTGGTTGAGGCTGATGGGAGCTGAAGTCCAAAATATCTGGAGAGCCCGAGGCTGGGGAAATCTGCCTTAGGCCCTCTGTCTAAGTAAAACTAGTAGCCCCACTAGGCTGGAAACCAGAAGGATGATTTCCTGCTTTGGCCTTTATCACGTCCTGTTTGACACAGTATTCTTCACTTACTGCCCCAAAGTGTCAAAGGAGGAAGATTCCCATCCGTAAATGACAATGAAAGCGCTTCTCCCGCTAGGCACCCGTGGCCAAGGCAGCAGGTCTTTCCCAGGCCATTAGCAGAGAATTCCCAGAGCTTTGCTTTGCAAATAAAGAGATGTAGGAACATAGGAAGTTGCCTTATACCAAATCAGACCGTTCATTCTCCTAGCCCGGTATTATGTTCTTTGGCAATTGGCGCTCAGGCAGCGGTCACTCACATCACCTTCTATCCAATCCTTTCAAACATGAGATGCCAAGGAATATGCCAGGGACCTTCCGCACACAAAGCATGTGCTCTGAGCTGTGGTTTCTCCCCTACATGTGACTGCTGTCTTGGAGAACATCAAGGGTGGCTCCTGGTAGGGCAAGGAAGGGAGTTCTGGCAGGAAGGCTACTCTGTCAGTGACCGAGTTCGGATGACATGCTGCAGCTTGTCATATGCAATTCCTGCTTGGGGTTGTTGTGTTGTGCGAACCTAGCTGGTGTGGGTTATGCAAGCGTTAAACAACCCTCACAGAACCCTAAAACAGACCATGGGTTATGTGAGGCTTGCCAGGAGACTATTAAATTATCTGCTCTGTAAGTGTAGTTTGGTCTGCAACCAGCTGACAATGGCACGCATCCACACACTGCTACAAAGTTGGTTTTCATCTCTCCCATCAGAGCCACAGAAGACCGTTTTACACAGTTGGGTGACTCTACCTTTACCCCCATCTTTCTCTCATCAAAAAAGAGTCCTTTGGGCTGGAGTCTGGAGGAACCAGCACAAGAAATTCGTTCAAAACAAAAAGGACAAGCCCTCTTTTCTCATTATCTTTGGGGATGAGAATGCACAGCACCTACCTGGCAAGTGGTTTTTGCCATCCATGCCTTTTATTGCTTTGGCTGGTTCTGTTTTTCACATTTCACTACTCCCTTCTAAAGTGATATTCACTTATCTGGTCATCTTGGTTCAATGCTGCCTCTCCTTAGTGGAATAAACTCCTTAACTCACTGTTGAATCCCAAAAGGACTGTAAAAACACACACGCACCACCTCACTGAAATGCCACAAATCAGTCAGTTGGGGCCAACTGCACTTCAAGATGGGGCCAACTTAAAGAAAAGTGATTATTCTTTAAACAGATGATCATCCGGGCCCAAGCTAACTTCAAAGCCAGTTTTTTAAATGACCTTAAAACCCTACCTCCTCCCCAATCCTTCAGAGGTGAGGGAAATGCACCCCCCATTCTCAGAGACACTCTCTTACTTTTCACTTCACATGCTTCAAGCCCTGCATTCAAAACAGGCCCTGGCTCAAATTTAAGGCCTGCTGCTGCCCTTCCCCTAAACCAGGGTGGGAAATTTGTGGCCCTCGGTCTAATTTCATAAGCTCTCTGCAAGTGATCAGCTCAGACATCCGGCAAGAGTGATCTGTTCCTCCCCTGGCAACCTACTGAAGGTGAAGGAAGAGGGAGGATGAGAGACAGAGAGAAAGAGAGAGAGAGAGAGAAGGGGCAGAAAACGAGAGAGAAAAAGGGTGGCCCCTCCACCAGTGGCTTCAGCCACACCCACCATCAGGATGTGGCCCCTGATAGGTTACCCCGAGGGAATATGGCCCTTGAAAGAAAGAAGGTTCTCCACCCCTGTCCTAAGCCACTGACCTGGGCTGGACTCAAACAACTGGCCTAGATGAGAGAGCTGCAGAGGAAAAAGGAAGTATTCAGGAAGCAAGGACTGAATAGCTCCCCTGAAGATGTTTGGTTCTCTTAATATGGCATGCGCCCAGAAGCCTTTCTTAGGTTATTTGTTTCCCCACCACCCCTTGTGGAACATATATCCAATAACAGGATTTAGATCAAGACATCCATCGGTTGAGAGCCTGGGAAATGCCCTAGTTTGGGATATGTTTTTACTTCAGCCTGCGCACTGTGGAGAGATTCTGGAGGCCTTGGACTTGTGCCAAGTGGGAAAGGAAGAAAGGAGGTAGAGGGGTTGTAAATAGCACCACATACAGGGGGAGGATGGGATGATTGAGTGAATACAGCCTTGGAACAAAAGGGTGTCAGGCTCCTTCTCTCTGCATGCTCTGAACCAATGAGACCTTCCTCTCTCAAGGACAGCCCCTATAGCAACCACCACTGGGAATGTTATGATTGCACTCGGGGGTACGGGGGGCGGGGGAGGGAGCCAGGTGCAAAGACACTGTTCAGAGTCACAGAATATCTTACACGGTCGGGCCTGTCTTTCCCAATAAGAAGCAGGGCCTCTATGTACATATTTTATGAGTAGCTTGAGCATAAGAGGAGGCTATTTTGGACTGGAGAGGTTCCACGATGCTCCTCTCCAAAGAAGCAACTGTCAACACGGGCCTGTGCTTTGCAAAAAGGTGTCACGCTGCAGACCCACTGATGCCCACATTTTCATTCATCTCCTCTCACACCACCATGCTCTGAATTTTATAAATGCTTAATTTTCCCACCACTCCCTGCCTCAAGTCCCCGCATCCCTTCTCTAGAAGGTGGAAAGAGACAGGCATCGACTGCCCTGGATAGTGCAAAGAGCATCGCTGCTCAGGGGGTCCACATTTCCCTGGGCTCCCTCTGCAAGTGCAACAGCTTCTTCTAGAATCTCCCAGAAAGAAAGAAGAAAAACAAAACAAAATAAAGAGTGCTGTTGATTAAAAGAGTTTCCCTTCTGTACACAATAATCTTCAGACGGACGTCCAGGCTGGCGGGCTGCCAGATGGACGTTAAATAATTCTTCCATAATAAATGATTGGAGAGAAAAGCCAGCTGCCCCCTCTGTTTGGTTTGCTCCACGGCTGCATCTCTGTGTCCAGTTTGCTTCCTGGGCTCTGTGGGTGGCGCTGGGCCTGTCAGACCTTGGCCTCGAGCATTTCTAGGAAGAGTTTGTGCATGGGGACCTTGCCCTGCAGTTTGATGCTGTAAAAGTGCTGCACAGCCTTGGCAGCTGTTTGCCGCAGGAGGGGCAGGGTCAGCAGCAGCTTCCCAGCACGCCGTGGCTCCTCGTGACGTTGACTCAGCTCGTAGTCCTGAAGGGCTTCATGGAGAAGGTCTTGGAGTTTCTGCACAGCCTCCATGTCCTCTATGTGCATTGAGTCTGTAAAGAGAAAAGCAAAAACAGTGAGAGGACAAAGCTGTCTAAACAGGCAGGGAAAGTATTTAACCTCAGAATAGCCTTCCCCAACTTAGCGCCCTCCAGATGTTTTGGCCTACAATTCCCATCAGCCTCAACCAGTATAGCTAATGGTCAGGGAATGAGAATCAATAAAGCTGTCCTCTATTTTTGGCATTGAATTTGGTTTAGGATATTATGGGGTTAAATATTTGTGTGTGTGTGCAGGTCAGTTTCAGCCAACTAGGTTTCTATTTCCTGAGTTAAAACTTTTCTCTCTGTGTTGAACTTTATAATTTCCTGCTTCCTGAGCAAACTTCCTGACGTTTATATTCTAACTAAACTTCTAACCTCTAAATTATGAAACTTTTTTGAGAGTTCTGTTGCTTCTCAATCCCTGACCATTGGTTATACTGATGGAGGCTGATGGGAGTTGTAGGTCAAAACATCTGGAGCGGTGGCACCCCATTTATGGAATCCCCCCCACAGAGGCTTACCTGGCACCCACACTGTAATGTTTTCCCCACAGGCAAAGACATCGCTTTTCTCTCAGACATTTTAGATTCTTGATCCTACAGTTTAGATTTGCCTGTAGAGTGCCGGAATGGCTGCTTTTATATATTTTATATTTCCTGTGCTGATTATTATTACCTTTCTTTTATCATGCAATCTACCCAGGTAACGTTTTGTTACTCAGTGGACTAAAAATATAATAAATGAATAATAGTAACAATAATGTGGGCCACACAAGTTTCATGCCTTGGCAACTGCATGAAACACATGGCCTGCATATTACCAACCAACTCCTAATACCAATCATTAGCCTATACTCATGCATTTGTGTTCTTAAAAATCTCAGGCTTGGTCAGTGTGTGTATGTGTGTATGACAGGAGGAGACAGAGGAAGGGAAGGAGCGAGGACAGCATTGTAATTAGGGATATGTGAATCAGCAAAACTCAAGCTCACTGAAGTTCTCTGAATTTTTGTGAACTCTGAAAACTTCTCCGAATTTTTGTGAACCGCCCAGAGAGCTTCAGCTATTGGGCGGTATAGAAATGAAATAAATAAAATCTCAGAGCTCGTTCTGACTCGAGTTTGTATCAGATTGTGAGCTTTGTTTTTTTTCTTTTCGCATGAAATCCATGCACATTTTCGTGTGCATTTTTCCAACTGTACACGTCACTTGTGCGCATCTTTGAAATGTTCGCATTCTTCCACCATTGATCAAAGCATGCTTGTATGCATTTTTCAAAAGTACACATTTTTTCATGCACATTTTTCAAATGTATGCATTCTGTCAAACACTTGGGGGGGGGGGTCCGTCAGTCACATTACAAACTCGGAAACGTATGGACTTTGACTGCAGATTGCATCTGAGTCCGTGTTCAGTCCAGAAGGTGCAAACTGGGTAAATCCTGATGAAAAATGGACTGAAATGAATTTCTCATACATTCCTAACATAGGACATATAATGAGCACCCTATACTGCATGTTCTACACAATGTATAATTTCTACACAATGTATAATGTATGCTTATAAGCATCTGCACAGTCCAAAAGGACTAGCAAAAGTAGGCTCCTTTCAACTGCCCTCTCATCAAGACCCTGTTCCTTGCTCCCTCAAGTGCACAGGGAGACCTAAATTTGACAACTGACCATAAAAAATAAACCAGCATTGTGGGATTAATTTTCCTGCAATCCATTATTGAACGGGTATCAGTAGTACCGATAAACTGTTAATTACAAAATCAATTACTATGATTCTTTTCCAGCTGCCAAGAGCATTGGGAGGGGTAGGGGGAAACTACCAAGGTTTGTCCTGGAGGCTACGAATTATATGAAGTAGGAGGATTTCCTCCACAACTGAGTCCTGCATCTTTCACAAAGGCAGCATGGTCAGGGACTAAAGGAAGAAAAGGTTCCAGTTAAAGGTTGCAGGTCACTCCCTTTCTCAATAAAGCATCAGGACTTCTTCCTCCTGCACAAAACAGGACAAATGACTCTCTCTATTAACCCAAGAATCTAAGCACCATGGAAACAAGTGGAAGCTAAGCTCATTTTTCTAGATCTTTGGTGTCTGGGGGACCGTTCCACCACCCAGCAGGATGTTGGACTCCATGTTTTGGGGGTTCCTTCCAAATCTACGATACTGTGATTCTAAGCAGGCTCTTAGAATCATTTGCCAGACCAACTGGGCAACGTGGTGGGTTTCAACGTGGTGGGTTACGTCAATGTTTACATAGACTACGGCGAAAATAAGGGCAACGCTATTTGCGTTGCCCTTATTTTTGCCGTAGTCTACGTAAACATTGACGTAGACTACAGCAACTAAATAAGGAATGCGAATGGCGGCTCCCTATGGGGGCCGCCATTCGCGTACGCGCTTTTTTTTTTTTTTTAAGTCACCCGTGATAGGCTACGTGACGATTCACGTAGCCTATCACGGCTGACTTTCCAGATCTAGCCGTGATAGGCGACGTGAATCGTCACGTAGCCTATCAGGGGACTTTTTTTTTTTTTTTTTTTACTTTCGTGTTCGCGGCCGGGCGAGGCGGGAAGCCTCCTCCCCGGCCTGAATTTCGGCCGGGCGAGGCGGGAAGCCTCCCCCCCCGGCCTGAATTTCGGCCGGGCAAGGCGGGAAGCCTCCCCCCCCCGGCCTGAACTTCGCGGGGGGAGCAGCGAAGCGCTCCCCCCCACCGCGAAAAAGCTGCGAGAAAAGGTAAGCGACTTTTGTTCACCCCTAGTTCAGGTTGACTGGTCTTTAGAAATGCAGCCCATACAATTAGGGATCTTAGAGAATTCCGCCATGGATCCCAGGGAAGCCGAATTCCATTGAATTCGGCCCCCCGGAATCCATGGCCAAACGGAGCAACCCGCCCCACCACCCCGCGAAAGCCCCGCAAAACGGAGCTTACCTGGCTGCGGCCGCGGCAGCAGCACCGGCAGCTCCAGCTGCTGCCGGGCTGTGGCCGCAAATGGCAGCCACTACGCCGGCCGCCATTTGCGTCCCTGGCAAGCCGTGATAGGCTACATAAGTATCTACGTAGCCTATCACGGCTCAGAGCAGGGATGGAAATGGCGCAGCAGCCACCATTTGTGTCCTCGCTTTTGCTGTGATAGGCTACGTAAATATTTACGTAGCCTATCACGGCAAAAGCGGAGGCGCAAATGGCAGCTGCTACAGCATTTGTGTCCCTTCACTGAGCCGTGATAGGCTACGTAGATATTTATGTAGCCTATCATGGCTCAGCGAAGGGACACAAATGGCGGCCGCTACACCGGCTGCCATTTGCGTCCACAGACCTGCTGTGTGGATGCACCCGGCCAGCGGCTCTGCAGAGTAGCTGCGGAGCGGAGCTGGCCGGGGTAGAATTTTGGGGGGAGGTACGGAGCGCCTCCCCCCCACCGTGAATGTCACCCTTCGAAAAGGTAGGTGACTTTCATACATCCCTATATGCAATGCCACATGCGAAAGATTCATTAAACTAATTAATCCAATTGTTTATGTGCCACACTAATCCACTGGATTAAATATGGGATGGGGGAATGGGAGGCCTAGGTTAAATCCATGATAATAATGTTAAAATTATACACACACACACACACACACACACACACACACACACACAAATAGACCATTCTGAAAAATCTTCTATTCAATCATAAAGTTACTGAATGGTCTTAAGGTACATGTTTATATGGGGTTGGATCCAGATCCTTAAGTCTACGAGTGGAAAGGCACCACTTGTGGAACGGGACTTCCACATCCTCTCTTCCCCCTGCAACCCCCCCATGCACCCTCAAAAACTGTTCTAGAGGGTCATGGAACTTTCCGGAATTTGGTCCTGAGTTCCAGCCCTAGCTGCACCACTGATTTCAATTTGTCTTTCATAGCCTAACACTAGGGCTATGCAGGGACCCATCGATCTGACTCAGAAGCTGCTTCGTGGCTTCGGAGGTCAGCCCAATTTGATTGATTGATTGCACTTATATCCTGCCTTTTTTCCTCTTGTAAGGAACCCAAGGCGGCTTACATTATCCTCCTCCTCTCCATTTTATCCTCACAACAACAACCCTGTGAGGTGGGTTGGGCTGAGAGTGTGTGACTGGCCCAAAGTCACCCAGTGAGCTTCCATGGCCGAGTGGGGACTAGAACCCGGATCTCCCAGCTCCTAGACCAACACTTTTGCCACTACACCACACTTTTGCCACTACACCACACTACACCGACCCAATTTGGGTCGGGCTGATTCGCGCCGCCCGACCTGACTCAGTCCCAAACCAGAAGCAGGATTCGGATGGCCGAGCCCTGCTTCGTGTGTCCCCCGACGCCCCTGTGCAAACCTCCGGCTCTTTACCTTGTCGCCACCGCCTCCTCTTCCTCCACTGCTGCATTCTCCTCCTCCTGTGCCGCCTCTTCCACTGCTGCCCTTTCCTCCGCTGCTGCCACCTCCACTGCTGCCTTCTCCTCACCGCCGCCGCCACCTTCTCCTCCTCCACTGTCATTGCCAGCAGCGGGGGCTCCTGAGGCCTGGGTGCACGCTGGTCTTATTGCAGGGAGTCGCCATTTTTAAAATGGCAACTTCAAGGAACTTCCAGGAAGTTTCCATTTCAAAAATGACGTCTTCCTGCAATAAGAGCTGGCATACGCCCAGGCCTCAGGAGCCGGTGGCAGCAAGGATGGTGGAGGAGGAGGGGGAGAAGAAGGCAGCGGTGGCGGAGGAGAAGGTGGAGGCGGCAGCAGAGCCAGCTGTGGCAGTGACAGCAATGACGGCAGTGGCGACAGAGGTGGTGGTGGAGGCAGCGGCAACAGAGGGGGCGGTGGCGGAGGTGACGGTGGTGGAGGTGGGCAGGTCAGGTAAGGACCTGGAGGCACCGGCGTGGCTGGGTCGGGGGTGCCGAAGCTCCGAAGCGCACCAGGCGCTTCGGAGAGCGCCCGACCCACTCCGGGTCACTTTGCGCCTCCTCTCCTTCACCTCAGAAGGGGCTCAAAGTAGGGATGTACAGATCCCCTTACCTGGGGTCCGTGGAGGGGTCTGCAGGCGGGGGGAGGCGATCCAGTCCTCCCCCTGGAATCCTCTGTGGCCAGCTCCGCTCCGCGGGGAGTCCATGGAGCCGCCGGCCAGCTCCAGCCGCTGCCGGACTTCTGGCCACAGCAGGTCTGCGGACGCAAATGGCGTCCAGCGTAGGGGACGCCATTTGCATCCCTGCTCTTTGCCGTGATAGGCTACATAAATATTTACATAGCCAATCACGGCCAACAGCAAGGATGCAAATGGCGTCCCCTACGCCGGACACCATTTTGTTCCGCAGCCTGGCAGTGGATGGCTGCGGAACGAAGACAGCGACCGCACCAGCCGCCGCCAGGTAGGTTCCATCCCAGGGGGATTTTGGGGGGTGGCAGGGGAGTAGCCTGTTCCACCATGGACTCCAGGGGGCCGGACTCCAAAGAATCCGGCCTCATTTGAGTCCGTGGCGGATTTCTCTGCCATCTCTAGCTCAAAGAGACCCAAAGCAGCCGGCTTCGACTTAGGCTTTGGGCCTTGGGCCGAAGTGGTGCACAGCCCTACCTAACACTGCCTTGATCATTTTAAATAAGGCAATATATAAATGTTAATAATAAATAATAAATAAATGTGCATTCCATATAAATAAATGTGCATTCCTTGGTGACCAGACCCTTATGCCCATTCCAGACCATAATCTTACCTGAATTGGCAAGAGCCAGGGCCTTGAGTGTGACAAACTCTTCCTTCTCCACCTTCAGCTTCTTGTACCGGCGCACCAGCTGCAGGATGGCCAGGTAGAGCTCCAGTAGCCCCGTCAAGCGAGAGTGTTCCTCATCCATGATGTAATCTTCAGCATAGACCAATTTATCCTCATAGGGTAACGAGCGGTATACAATGCCCAGGATGAGGATCTCCATCCAGGCACTCTGCAATAGGCTCATCTGGTCCCCCAAGGAAAGGTTAGAGAAGCCTGGCAGGACAAGAGAACAGAAGGTCAACTCAGATACACCAATAGAACACACTGCATTGGCACTGCCAACCCCAAGCAAAGAAGCCTAGAAAAGTGGTAGGGGTCTGCAAACTCACCCAACTCTGGAAGCAACCACCTTCCCACGTGGAACTTCTTTGGCATAACACTAACCACAGAATCAAGCGCATTGCAGTTCACTCCCATTTTCATTTTCCACTCATTTTTTGGCTTGTTCAAATGGGAAAAGTGTGCATTTTGAACAGGAAAAGAGTGCATTTCTGTGCATATTCTTCAATACCACACACTTCCGCACCCATTGACTAAAGTGTGAAAATGCATTTTTGTTTTTTTAAAAAAATGTACATTTAAAAAACAACAAAGCATTTTTCGAACATGATTGCAAATTCAGGAACGTGCAAATATTTGTCGAGAAAAGCTCTCCTGCTTGCATTTGGGATTGTGAATGGGACATGTTCACATGCTTTGCAAGCAGAAACAAAAAGTTCATACGTTCCTACCTCAGTCATGACCTTAATTTTAAGAGCCAGCCACACCTGTTTTTCCCTCTGTAGCACTGACTCTTACGGATATGTTCAAGGGGCAGCCATTTGAAAGTAGGGATGGACAAGTCTGTCAGTTTCAATTTCTCACACATTCAATTTTTTAAAAAAACTCAGGTCCTTTCTGCCCCATTTATGAAGATATTTGTGAATTTCATTAAGTTCTTAGTGAAAAGAGAACCAAACGAAATTCTCACCCATCTGCACCGCCCCAGTTCAATATGTGCAGCTATTCCCAGCATGGAAAGGACCATGTTGTACTTGCCTGCCATGTAGCTCACTGCCACAAACCTGGTTGAATACACAGGGTTTCAAACCCAGACTTTTAAGAGCTACGTACTCAAAGCCTGGATGGACAAAACTGTGAGTTTGCTTTCTCTCACATTTGCATTTTTTTTTTTAAGCTCAAGTTCTTTCTGTACCATTTATGAAGAAATTTGCACATTTAGAAATGAAATTTGTGGATGAAATTCTCAGCCATGACTATTTGAAAGGCAGCTTCCATGGTAAGCCATTTCATAGTAGTTTGGGCCATTTTAACAACACCATTACAAAAAAGTGGGGCGGGGGGTGGGAGAGGAGTCTGTAACAGGATGGAAGATCACACAAACCCATGTGGAACCATTCCCACAAACTACTGTCTCTCATGCATTTGTGTTTCATACAGCCATGCACACACTTGATTGACAGAATGAACATAAGAATGTAAGAAGAGCTCTGCTGGATCAGGCCAGAGGCCCATCTAGTCCAGCATTCTGTTCTCACAGTGGCCAACCAGCTGCCCCACTGAGAAGTCCACAAGCAGGACATGAGTGCAACAGCACCCTCCTGCCCATATTTACCAGCAACTGATATTCAACAGCACACTGCCACTAATATGCTTTGCTTTGTGCCTGTAACAGTGTTTGTGAAAAATCATCTCAATCAAACCAGCAGTATTTCACTTCAGGAAATCAAACATTAAATCATAATGGAGTACAATCCAGTTGCATATATTGCTCTCACCAAGCAGAGCATCATTACTATAACCTTAAGACCAGAAGAAAAATGGTACGCACCCTGACATGAACACCAATGTGGGTACCAGACCAAACACTAAAAATGCATGAATGGGAACTGAACAGATCAGAACCAGTAACACATTGAACTGCTGACACTCACAGCAGAGAATGACTATCCTTGCAAACTAGCAAAGGTAATGCACATGCTCTCCACCTGCAAAATTGGGAAAAGGTCAAAAGGAAACTGGGAGAAGAACAATACACAGTCCACACTGGAAAAATAAATTCAGGCATTATAGCCAATGTGGGAGTGGAGGCAAGGAAAGGGAGTTTGTTCCACTGTGGAACCCAAGCAAGTGTGGGAAAAGGCCACTTCCTAGGGATGTATGAGAATTTCGTTTTTGCTCAGAAAACATGCAAGCATGCTTCGGTCGAAGCCCTGAACAGGAGTACAAGTATGTGTACACCGAAAATGTCTACAAATTGCAGGACATGTGCTCGTGTTCAATTTGTGCAACTTTCCCAGTTCTATTTTGTGCAAATTCCTACTTTGTACAACTTTCTACTGTAGACTGAATCAGCCCTGCTTCAGCCTATGGAGAAAATTTGCACAAATGTCACATTTGATGGCCTCTCGATTTGCGCAATTTTCCTGTTTGCGCAGAGCAAGCAGCAATCACAACCACACACAGGAATTGGGCATGAGAAGAGAGACGAGATGATGTTTGGAGAATCCTGGTGTTCGCAAACATTGCTTGTTCACCCATCCCTTCCACTTCCCATATTACAAATTTCATTCAAAAATCTTAATGGACCAAGGATTACACTAGTAATTCAGACACAAGTAAGGCACTAGAAACAGTCTGGCATATGGGTATCTGAGTCACAAACAGACACAGGTATAAATCTTTCCTATGGGACAATTTTACTGAATGCCTTACAATTTTCACTCTTGCAAGATGCACATTTCAGTTTCCACGCTTGGGGTACTCTTTCAAAAGGAGCAAGAATCACACAAGAGTCCTCATCTCAAAGAAACAGGAGACGTTGTCCTGGCTGGTGGGGGAGGGGGGAAGAGAGGGCAGAAACACTACTGGCGACTGTGGCCATGCCCACTATTCTCCTGGACCAACACAGCACATGCAAATATTAGGGGATCAATGTCTAGACAGAGAGCATGACTCGGCCTAGCTGAAAAGTGTGCCCGCTCCTGCTATAGAGGCTGGTTCGTTCTCACCCCTTGGTAGCAAGTGAGTTACATGCAAGATGGGACCTCTGGCCACGTGCAATAAGAGATCCTCCGCCTCTGCTTTTCTTCCTTTTGTGCAAGTGCTCCACAGCTGCCCCCACAGGTCCTTCTGCGCTCATTAACCTTTGACTCAGAGACGCACCAGTCCTGCCAGCTGTGACTGATGCTCAGCAGGACGCCTTTATTCCCAGAGCCCTCTGCGTGTGCAGCTGTATGCCTGCATCTGGGCCAAGGGAGCCAGTCTCTGCAAGGATCCTTTGATGTCTCTTGTTATCAACTTGGCAATTAACAAAAGAGCTGGTGATTGCTGTATTGACTGGTCGGGAGTTCTATTTTTCTATCTCAGCTATCTCAGCCCAAGGAAGTGAGGGCAGAGAGATGGGTTAGTGGTATTTATTTATCACTACACCATGTTTTGTGTTTGTGTTGCCAGAGGAGGTAAGGGGTGATAATGGCACAGCAGTCCTTGGACATCCAATTTCCCTTATCAGGCCACTGAATAGAAAAGAGGCCGCGGGCCACATTAATTAACAGATACCAATCAGCTGTCACATGTTATGTGTGCGTGTGTGAGGTCTGATGGGTAGGAAGGAGGGATCGATAAAGCATTGGGGAGGAGTGCCGGAAGAAATAAGGGAACAGCTGAAGAGGAGTCTGGGACACCAGGGAGATGAACTCCAAATCTGACCCTGGCCAGGCAAGTCTGCAGATGGAAAGAAGCGAGACTAGATATGGCCAGGCATAGTTACAAAACATGCAAAATGCTTACAGAGACGCATGTATTGGATAAATCTGCACAGAAAAACCTTTGAATTTTCATGTGAACTTTTCTTAAAGAATATTTCAAAGTCTGGGACAAAACAAACTTAAGACTGTAGAAATCCTCAAAGATTAACTGAACTTGACTGGAAAGATGAGAAACTAAGAGAAACAGAAATGGAAAGAGTTCTCCAGCCCTAATTGTATCTAGACCAAAATACATTCAAACGTAAGCTTCTCTTGGCAGTATCTCCAGCTGAGCCTCAAACATGCCCTCTGAAACCTGTGGTATTTGCACCTGTGGCTGTAGTAACCTCATATTCATTTTCAGACATTTGGCAGCAGGAGCTTTCAGAATTTAAAGGGAGTGGGGGGGGGGACTGAGAGAGAAAACACATAATTTGTGGCAAGTGGAGTTCATAATCTGTTAATTTATTATCATTTCTGTCATCCTGGAGGGCCATTAGCAGCTGTAATAAAGAGAGATGTAATTATAGGATCTGAGGCCACTCTAGACACAGCTGCTGTCACTCCACTGGCCATATTTCATCCTGTGCTGGGCTTTCATCTTCCCAGCAAGAAGAGCAGCAAAACAGACACCCTGGGAGAGCCCCTGTCGTCACCCCTCAGCAGAAGTCTCCTCTTCCTGCTGGGACACACTGGGAAGGCGGAAGCAATGCACAGGTGATTAATGCAGGGGGGGGGGGTGTAAAGCATGAAGGAATGGGAGTCCTATCCAGGCAGGAAGGACTACAACCTTGCTGGGGAGGATATTGGGGTAATAATATTTGCTGAACACTATGAAGACATCTTTTTCTCTACCCAATTGCAGGAGTGGCTTTAAGCTTAATTGGTCTTGTTTGCCGACACAACTGAGAGGGAATTTGGTTAAGACGCTGAACTGCAGACCGGAAGGTCGGCAGGACAGCAGTTCGAGACCCAAGTGCTGCGTGACGGAGTGAGCTCCTGTCTTCAGTCCCAGCTTCTGCCAACCTAGCAGTTGGAAAGCAAGACAATGCAAGTAGATAAATAGGTACCGCTTCAGTGGGAAAGGTAACAGCGTTCCATGCACCTCGGTGTTCAGTCATGCCGGCCACATGACCACGGAAGTGTCTTCGGACAGTGCTGGCTCTTCAGCTTAGAAATGGAGATGAGCACTGCACCCTAGAGTCGGACACGACTGGTTGGGGACACCTTTACCTTTTTAAGGACCTTGCAGACACGTTTACTCATCTGAGGCAAGTTTTGGAATTAATGCAAACCTGAAAGCTGTGATTTTTTTGGTGCGTGCATGCACACACCTGTGCGTACACACACATGCACGCGTGTGTGCGCACACACACATGGACTGCTTTGAATGTCTTAAATATATATTTGAAAATGCAAATGATATCTGGGCAAACAAATCTGGTGATTTCACTGTAACAAAGCAATGAATCTCCCCAACATTCAGGATCTTCTCAGGGCCTAAATACATTGTTACTCTTAGCCCAGTCTTCCCTTTCCTGTCATGCTCTCCGCTCACTCTGATCATTTGCTTTCTAGAGTTAAAACAGCATTTGATGTTATCCTTGCATATATAGCTCTATATAAAGAGGTGATCCACATTTTTGCATTAAAACAATCAAGTCAGTATCCAGACACTTAGGTTCTATTATGAGAATGACTTATACAATGCAGGTAATATTTGCATAAATGTACTCTACTTTCCTGATTTAAACTTAGAAATGGCAGTGGTGGAAAGTGATGGAGAAGAAGGGGTTCATGATAGATCGGTGAGGCTGTCATTGAGTAGATGCATGTCAACAAGATACATGTCAAAGGATATGGACTGAGGGCAGTATCCAACACGAGCAGTCCAACATCGCCAACCATGTGACATTAGTGGGAATGACCACTAGTGCGATGGGAACCTAGTGCTTCATAGCACAACCCTGGAAACTAGCTCCAACTAGTGTTTCCAGAATGGGACATGTCAACGGAACTCCTTTCTGTGAGCTCCACTAAGTTGCCCCATTCCAAAAGTGCTAGTTTGGGCTAGTTTCTGATTGTGCTATCAAGTGCTAGTTTTCATCTGCTTTAACAGTCATTCCCGCTAGCACAAGAGCAGCACTGGGTATTGCCCAATATCTGCTGCTCCTAGAGAAATCCATCTGTGGAGTGCAGCATCATCTCATGATCATCCAAGCATTCTCCAGTTCAACTCCAGTTCAACTCTACCCATTTCACTATGCTCACACATACATCTGCCAAAGTCCAAAGAAGCCATCTTTATTATTCTGTCCACATCATTATGTAGCAAGTGGATGGTGTGTGCAGGAGTTTTAGCATCAAATTCAGAAAGGAACACAGAATTTATGCTCCAATTAGTTAGGGAGACTGGGGCGGGGGTTCTCTTCAGCTGCTCAAGCACTTGTGCATGCAAGTAAATGGCGGTGGCCAACAGAGCCACTTTACCTCTGCTAGTTCTGTTGCGCTCGCAGGACCCAGCACTTGCGCAATGGGGCTTTGGCACTTCTAAAAACAACTCTGGAAACAAGCAGAAATGCTCATTTCAGATTGGACAGTCAGCAGATCTCCCTTCTGAGAGCCCCACTGACATGCCCCGTTCCAGAAATGAGTGTTTCCACTAGATGCCCCAAAGCCCCGCTGGGCAAGTGGTGAGTCCCATAAGCATATTGGATACTACCCAATATGCACAGCTTCCAAACAATGGAAAGCATTTCACAAAATGTCACCCTTTGCTTTACCAACTATAGGGCAGGAGGCAGTCAGACAGGCACTCTCCAGTGAAATGCAAGCACAGCCCACACTGTAACCACAAAAGCAATGCATGTACTACCTGGGGAAGGTTTCATATCTTCCTCCATCTTACATTTCCCAGCCACTTAATACATGTGGTATAAATACTGGCTACCATCTCCATATCACTGAGATCCTTTCAGGATGAGAATTTGTGAGGTCAGTGGGCCTATGTTTCCCATTTGTAGTGCACAATCCAGACACTTTTTGCCCAGGCAGAGCTCTTGTTGTGGAGATAACACATTTATTAAGTGGCTGGGAAAGTATGATATAGGAAGATATGAAACCTTCCGTAGGTCGTGTATTCATTGCTTTTGTGGTTACAGTGTGGACTGTGCTTGCACTTCACTAGAGAATTAATTAAGCCATTGTCTGCTGTAGCTTATTATCCTTCCTGTTAATTCTCTTCAGCTGTTGGGTTAGTGGAGCAATCCAGACTGAGTTCCCTTAATCTGCACCATAACACTGTTTATGCTGAATCAGGCCCTGGCAGATTGTGCAGCTAGTGAGTGGTGTAAACCCTGACACAACCGGCCTCCTTCAAGAAGGACACCCCTGGGATTAAGATTTGCTGAGAAGCAGTATCCAAAGACTGACCTCCTTCTCTGAGTACCTATCTGCTTGAGTTTTTCAGGTCAAAGCTAAAGCTCACAAGCATCTAAGGATACATTAATTTACACAAATAAATCAATAACTGCTCTGGAATTCAGTTTGAGAGCAAGGAGACTGCTGTAAACTTGCAGGAGTCCTCTCATAACCTCTGTTTTCTGTTGAACACTGGTTCTCCTTGAGGCCTCTTTGCATGCAAGAAGCAGACATATGTGAGCAAGCTCCGCTTTCATTTCCTGCTCCGTCTTGTAATGTATGAAAGAGGAACTCGCGTATTTTTCTATGGGGAAAATACACAAGTTCCCCTTTGCACATGTCAAAAGGAGCAATACAGAACGTTGTTGCCCATCCACCTGTTCATGCTTCTCATAATGTGCAACAAGAGGGTGGCCATGGGTCCTCTTTTACCAGAGGATGGTCCTCTATTTGAAGGGCTGCTCTGTCCAATTCCAGTTTAAAGATAAGGAAACCATAACAACTGTTGCCCACCCACAGTTGGCACCTGAACAGCAGACTGAACAGGAGGCACACAGGTAACCTGGTCACAGCCCATTTCACTAAGGTGAGATGTCCTGTATTTCTATTGAAATTATAATAACAGTTTCTAAATTTGCATCTTTACAGATAAATTAGCAGATGCAAACAAATTTGTGCTCTCTTTTGTCTTCTTTTTTAGTGATTTACAAGTGGCCACCCTACTCCTAGATTGCTCACTGGCCAAAGATCCCCACAGCATTTTTATTCCATTTGCAAAATGTGGGGATTGACATTTCAAGATCTGGGATATTTTTTAACACAGAAATTCAGATCCATTCATCAAGCAGTATCAATTTCATTACTGAAAATAATAAACCAGTGCCTACTGTGGCAAGTAACTACAGCCACCTTTTGCCATCCATCTTAGCTCCCCCTTCTTACCTGGGATGTGCTTTGCCCAGCCAATTATCACAACTAGCTCTCGGTCTGCCAAGTCGCAGAGTGTGGTCAGTGCTTTTATGTCGCTCTCCGGCATGGTAGGATCAGGCATAGCATAAATCTTCTCTGGCTCTGCCACCAGCAAGTGGGAGACAATCTTAGTCACTGCAAATTCCAAAGCCAAAGTTAGCACATACTTGTGATAAATCTGTGCAATTAAAAACATTACTTGAAACTTTGGGCAGTATCCAACTATGCCATTCTGCGATTGCCAATTAAGTTGCACTAGCATAAGGGCCGTTAGCGCAATGCTAAAAGTGGCAGCTTACGCAATGGGTTTTCCGGGGAATACTGTTGCACAACCAATGCTGTTGGCATTGCGCTAGATGTCCCTAATGCTAGTGCAACATACTTTGCATTAGCGGAATGACATCATTGGATACTGCCCTTCACTTCTGAAATAATACTTAGACTATTTTTGTATTTCTGCTTCCTTGAGTATCCTAGAAACAAAGGAAACTGCCTAATGCCAGGTCAAATTATTTGTTCATCTAGTTCAGTATTGTTTCCTCTGTCAGCAGTTCTCCAGCAGAGGTTTTTCCCATCGCCTACCTGATCCTTTTAAAATGGAGACCCCAGGGATTGAACCTGCAACCTACTGCATACAAAGCATGTGCTCTACCATTGAGCTATGATGTCTTCATGATCCTATCAGAGATATTTACATGTGTTCATTACTGATCCATCTCAGTAACCTGTGCAAGGATGTATGTTTCCTGTCTGAAAATGCTGCATATTGTAACTGATAATTGTTCTAACATGCATTTGGGGCCTAATTAGTATTGATAGGAAGCTTCACATCTGGGCATTTTCTGGATTAAGTAAATGGGGACTTTTTTAAAAAAAAGTGCAGGAAAAAATGGCTTGAGGCAGCAGCCATAAGGCAATGCAAATGAACTATGATTCATTCCTAATTTCTGCTTCAAAGATTTTTCAAACTATTGGTGTGAGTGATTGTAATGTGAAGTGGTCCTTAGTGCATTTGATCCCACTGCTATGCACATGGAGGAGGTAGCTCAGCCTGTTTCTCTGTCTATCCATGCAGGTGACCGCTGACACTGCAGGGCTAGCACAGACTGTACAGCCTACATGGCTTGGCCTCACTCCGAAAGAGGGTAATCCTGCTGGGAGAGGTGCTTTAAGGCAGCAAGGGTGCTCCTGACAATTACGTTGCACTAGCGTAAACACCCTCTAGTGCAATGCCAGCTGTGTTTCCTGGTATGACGGGAAAACCCATTGCCCAGCAGATGCTATTGCCGTTGCGTTAGAGGCCGCTTATGGTAGCGCAACATAGTTCACATTAGCGCTAGCGCCTAATAGGATACTGCACAATATTATCAAACCAACAATGCAAGAAGCTGCTGGGTGGACACGCTTATACTAGATCCACCAGCAATGAAGCAAGGCTTTCCAAAGGAGGGCCACTGCATTTTTTAGGTACACGCCTAAGGTGATTTAAGTGTAAAGTCTCAAAGCAACAACCACATGTATCATACAGGTACAGAGACCAGCAAATCTGACCGGGTGGCTGCAGTTCCCTGTTGAGTGCACACTCAGTGGCAAGCTCAGGTTGCCTCTGGATAATGTGCGAAATGCTCCTATGGTAGAATGTGTTTGCAGCATGTTATTACCCCCAACATCCAAAATACCTTAAGAGGGCTATCGCAAAGTGAGCAAGAGGGAGTGAAAAATGGGAGAACTGGCTCAGCAAGACAGTAGACCACCATCTCCGGGATGGAAGCTGATCTCGAGTAGATCATGGAAGCTGGGAAAGGCCAGATGCTCTCATATTTGTACTATTATCCTCTCTTTCAGAAAATTGTGATTGTGAGGAAGGAGGGTTGAAGCCTTCAGTCTCAGATGGCCCTGCTTAAGCCGTACTTCTCTACCCAGTGAGGACTGCTGAGAACTTGTTTCCTGAGGAGCACTCAAGGAGAGCAGCACAGTCTCCCCCGCAGGGCTACCTTGGAGAAAGGAAATGTATGAGTTTGGCCCACATAGCAGAGTGCGATGCCGGAACCTACATGGCTTTTTGGCCGGAGGCGGAATTTGTAAGCTCAGGTAAGTGCTGCTCTCTGAGTCCAGTCTTCTTTTATACTTTTGGCGGCCTCCACGAACTCGATCCAGACGCACTCCTGTGGGCAAAAGAGGAAGAAGATCCTAAGGATCTTGTACGAGATCCAGAAGCAAGTATGGTGGGACACACACACACACACACACAATGTTTTTGCTGCGTTGTATAACAAGGGTAGATTGAAACACTGATATTACATAGGAAGAATAGAAACAGGTAAGTATTTCTATTCCTAATAGTACAACTGTGTGAAAATATGACTAATGGATTCTAAGATTATGTAGATAACCTCGCACCCTCCAGATGTTTTGGACTTCAACTCCCATCATTTGCTACCCTGATGAAGGCTGATGGGATTTGTAGTCTAAAACGTCTGGAGGGCACTAGGTTGGGGAAGCCAGATGTAGCTCTTTCTCTCACATGTAGGTATATGTAAGGGCTGCAGTGCTTAGTCAATTGGTTAGAAAGAATAACTCATTTAAACCCTTTTGACCAACTGAGAATGTGCATTCCAATTAACTGGGCAGCATATATCTTGCTATAAATTATTAATTATTTTAAATTCAAGAACTGTGGGTAGCAGGCAGGATTAACTGAGCTAAGGTGCCCAAAGTGAACCAGTTTTTATGGCGACGTGTACATCAACACAAAATATCTCAAACTTCTCCAACCCAATGAATTAGGCACTCATTTGTACCTGAAGCTAGCCATTCAGTGTGAGAACACTGGTGAAGGTCATAGAGGCATGCAGACTCCCCCCTGCCCAAATATGTACACTACAGATGTATGAGAAATTTGTTTCATTTTTGACCAGAATTTACCCAATTCACACCTCCCAAACCTGAGTGAGGACTCAAGCATAATCCGCATTTGGACCTGAATGCAGACACCAAAAACGAGTTTGACAATATGCACGCATTTGAAAAATGTGCATAAAAAAATGCATTCTTTTTAAAATTGTGCACAAACATGCTTTAAAAATGGGAGAAGGATGTATACATTTCAAAAATGTGGACAATTGATGTGTGCATTTGGAAAAATACATGCAAATTTTCATTTGAAGAGAAAAAAATCACAATCTGATAAGTTCATAACACAAGTTGGAATGAGCTTTGAGGTGGGATTCTATGCACATTGTAGAGCCCACTTGCACACTAATACCTAAGGTACAACTGCTTGAGGCATGCATAGCCAGCAGGTACTCTGGTGTTGGGGGCTTAGCCAGCAGGCATGGCCCCACTTCACACCACATGTTCAGCGTGTGTGTGTATGTGTGTGTGTGTGTGTGTGGTGGGGAGATGTCTGCGCAGGGCTATGGTCAAGTGTCATGATCACTTGATCAACATGGCACACCCTTCCCAGGGCATACCGTGGTTAGTCAATCAAACTAGCCTACCTCCTGTTGCAAGTCCAGGATGCAGGCCCAAAGTGTGCAGTTACAGTTGATGTAGGTAGAGGCAAAGGATAAACAGCAGAGGGAGTCACAACAGTGGAGGCTGGTAGCTCCGATGTCAGTGGGGCGGTGAATCCACTCTGGGTTTCAGTCAGAACCAGTCAGAACTCTAAAGGAGCTATCCATGGCCGAGAAGCACATTGGATGCTCCTTTAGAGTTCTGGTTCTGACTGAAGCCAGAGCGGATTCACCGCCCCACTGACATCAGAGCTTCCACTGAGTCACACTAATTTTTAACCAAGAAGACTTGCACATGTATGAGCATATTGTCCTCAGTGCTTGGCGGGGAAGGTGGCTGCACAGGTTGCAGAGGTATTAGGCATCCTCAATCAGATTAGAGAGACACAAAAGGACTTAAGTGCATTAAAAGAGATAAGAGAGAGAGAGAGAGATTTACGCTGCATCCCTCGTTCCCTTGCTGAGTGCATATGTCTGTTCATCCAAGGACTTTAGCTCGTTAATTTCCAACAAGGCTCTGTTCCCCTCCTGTCCCTGCATCCTGTTTGACACTCCTTGAGGCAAGCACTTTAAATAAGGTCACAGTTGTTGTTTCATCCCAACTCAGTCATCATCACCGCCAGCATTAAAGAGACAGCATGCAGATTAACCCACGTGATGAACATCCCATCCTGCTGTGCGGTCACTGTGCAGAGGAATATCTAGGCGCTACAGTGGCACAGAAATGATCCTCTGAGCCAAATGTCTTAAGAGATACATCAAGGTGAGTTCCCTGCCCCAAAGAGTTGGCAATCTCACACAAATGAACAGAAATGCAACCCAGCAGCTGAGCAGTGACATTCAGCTAGCACATATATAGTTTCTTAGGGCGCAATCCTATCGGGATAGGTGGCTGCCTCCGAACTCGGAGGCGACCATCTCTCCAATGCAGGGCAGGAGAAGTGCAGAGGGATTTATTCCCTCCACGCTTCAGCCTCCCTGAATTTGCAGCTAGACAGCCGATTTCAACTGTCTAGCTGCAGGAAGTCGGAGCGAGCGGGGGGTCGGACGCCGGACGACACATAGGAAGCGTCCAAACGGCACTTCCGCCCTCCCCACCCCGCCCCCAGGAATGCCCCGTTTTTGCCGCTCCATGCTCCTCTCCTGAACGTGGAGCACGGCGCCATTCCTCACCGCCTATGAGGCAGTGCTGGATGGGGTGGAGGTCGGTTCTCAGGGAACCAATGTCAGAGTGCAGACGCCAAGGTCGGTTCCTGGGAACCAACCTATCCTATGGCTGTCTAGCCAATGACTAGTGGCCATAGGATTGCGCCCTTAAGGTATTATTAGAATAGTGAGAAACAGAAACTTATTTTGTTAATGCATCTGGGAAGGGAAAGAGAGAAATATGTATACTTTTTTTAGAAGCAGTGCATACACCCTCACTTGGGGATGAAGTTGTGCTGGATGGCCGGGGCAGGTGGAATGAGATCTGCTGGCTGGACCATGGCATAAGAACATAAGCAGAGCTGTGCTGGGTTAGACCAAAGGCCTGTCTGCTCCAGCATTGTACTCCGACAGTGGCCAACCAGCTGCCCATAGAATGCCCACAGCAGGACAGGAGTGTGAAAGCTCCTTCTCAGAACCACGAGGAAGAAGCCTGGCCCTGGCTAACGTCACTAGCAGTGGCAGACAGCAAGGCGGGGGCAGGAAAGCAGGAGCTGAGTGGAAGCTGCTACTTTCATCAGGACAAGTAAAATGTAGGGGTGTACGAAACCCCACTTACCTGGCTCCGCTGGGGTCCGCAGGTGGGGGGAGGCGATCCGTTCCTCCCCCTGGAATCCTCGACGGGGGGGGAGGCAATCCATTCCTCCCCCCCGGAATCCTGCCCAGCCGGCTCCTCTCTGCAGCCAGTCTGCAGAGCCGCCAGCCGGGCCAACCCACAGCAGGGCCTCCAGCCGCTGCCGGGCTGCTGCGGACACAAATGGTGTCCTGTGTAGGGGACACCATTTGCGTCCCTACACCAGCCTGTGATAGGCTACGTATATATTTACGTAGCCTATCACAGCTAAAGCGGGAACGCAAATGGTGTAGGGCACGCCATTTACATCCCTGCTTTAGCTGTGATAGGCTACTTAAATATTAACGTAGCCTATCATGGGCTGGCGTAGGGACGCAAATGGCGGCCGCTACGACGGCCGCCATTTGCAGCCGCAGGAGCCAGGCAATGGCTGGAGCTGCTGCTGGAGCCGCCGCCACCGCAGCCAGGTAGGCTCCATTTTGCGGGGCTTTTGCGGGGTGGTGGGGCAGGTTGCTCCGTTCCGCTACAGATTCGGGGAGGGCGAATTCACTGGAATTCAGCCTACCTGGGATCCATGGCGGAATTCTCTAACATCCCTAGTAAAATCGAAGTACTTTTTCACACAATGCAGCGCTAAACTATGGAGTCTGCGACCACAAGATGTGACCAACCCAGATGGTTTTAAGAGGGGATTAGACAAATTCATGGAGGATAAGGATATCAGTGGCTACTAGTCATATATTTCCTTCAGTGTCAGAGGCAGAGTGCCTGTGAATAACAGTTGCTGGCGAGCACGAGTAGGTGCTACTCATGTCCTGCTTGTGGGCTTCCCATAGGCATCTGGTTGGCCACTGGAAACAGAATGCTGGACTGGATAGGTCACTGCTTTCAGTGGGAGATAAGACAGGTTTTTTCCCCTCCGTTTGAAGACATCATAGGTTTGCTGGGTGAGACACCTTGTCCTTGGCTTTCCCTGCCTTGCAGTTGTGCTTGGGCGTGGGTTGCATGGGGTAGATCCTTACACTCAAGGCGACATATAGGCAGTGGTGGCTGGTGACTCCAGTTCCGGAGGGGCTGTGATCTCATTCAGGGTTTTAGTTTCCACCAGCCAAAAGTGTGATGGTGCTATCCAAGGTTCTGAACCCTATCACCAAAATGACAGCAACTTGGATAGCACCATTAGGGTTCCGGCTGGTGGAAACTAAAACCCTGAATGGAATCACAGTCCCTATGGAACTGGAGTCCCCAGCCACCACTGGATGTAGGGTAGGAGCAAATACCTACTGCAACAGCTTTTGGCCCTTTGATCCTCATGTTCTTGAACCAGAACCTCACCAGCAGCCCATCTTCAACCACATTTTCTGCCGCTGGCCCTTTGGGCCTGACAGCAGTGGCCTGACTTAGAGCATGGCCAAGACCCGACAGGAAATTCATGGCCTATCATATACCACTTTGAGATCTGGAGTGGCTTCCCAGAGCCATCCCTGTAAGATGTGGTGCACCTGTTGGATTTGGGGCATGATTTGGGGCTGGAAGACATTATGGTTGGCAGAGTGTCAAATCTAGGGATGTACAAAAGTGACTTACCTTTCACGGATTATGTTGATGGTGGGGGGGGAGGCGTTCCATCCCTCCCCCCGGAATCCTCGACGGGGGGGGGAGGTGATCCGTTCCTCCTCCCTGGAATCCTCGATGGCTGACTGTGCTCTGCGGCAGCTCCGCGGAGCAGCTGGCCAGGCCCAGCCCAGCCCAGCCCAGAGCCGTCCGCAGCTGGATTTCCGGCCATGGAGGGCTCTGGGGAAAAAACAAAACAAAACCGTGTAAGCAAATGGCGGCGGCTATGGCCGCCGCCATTTGCATTCCTTATTTTTGGCCATCTGAATCTACGTAAATATTTACGTAGACTATGACGGTGAAAATAAAGGGGAACACAAATAGCGTAGCGGGCGCTATTTGCGTCCCTTTTTGATTCACCGTTTTAGCCTACTAAATATTTACGTAGACTAAGACGGCCAAAAATAAGGAACGCAAATGGCAGCGGCCGTAGCTGCCACCATTTGCGTACGCGGTTGTCGTTGTTTTTTAAACCCACCCAGCCATGATAGGCTACGTAAAGATTTACGTAGCCTATCATGTCGTGTTTTTTTTTTTAAACCTAGCCATGATAGGCTACGTAAATCTTTGCGTAGCCTATCACGTCTTTTCCGCCGCCACCCGGAAGATCCGCCCCAGGTAAGTCTCGTCCCGGGGGGATCCACGGGGTGGCGGGGGGGGGTGGCAGGCCATTCCACCACAGAGTTCGGGGGGCCGAATGCACCGGCATTCGGCCTCACCGAGATCTGTGGTGGAATTCTCTGCCATCCCTAGTCAAATCTGGACCAGAGCTGCACCAAAGGTTTGCACTTGAATGCGCTTGAGCAGTAAAATGGTGTTTGAGGGGTGCGAGAAGCCTCCCCCAAATCCCTACCTTTGTGCCTTTCTTGTGTGTGTGTGTGTGTTTATTTATTTATTTACTTAGTGCACTTGTTCACCATTACGGAGGTGCGAACCCACACCCATCTGGGATTGGCAGGCACCCACTGAAACACCACCCCTCCTCGAGCCCTCCCAGATCCTCGCTCGAGCCCCTACGAGCTCGGCAAAAAAAATAAAGGTAAAGGTGTCCCCAACCAGTCGTGTCCAACTCTAGAGGGTGGTGCTCATCTCCATTTCTAAGCCGAAAAGCCAACGCTGTCCAAAGACCCTTCCGTGGTCATGTGGCCAGCATGACTGAACACCGAGGTGCACGGAATGCTGTTACCTTTCCCGCTGAAGCGGTACCTATTTATCTACTTGCAATTTCTTGCTTTCGAACTGCTAGGCTGGCAGGAGCTGGGACTGAAGACGGGAGCTCACTCAGTCACGCAGCACTCAGGTCTCGAACTGCTGTCCTGCCGACATTCCGGTCTGCAGTTCAGCGTCTTAACCACTAAGCCACTGCAGCCCCCCCATGAGCTCGGCAAGCCACCCACAATCATCCTGCATCCCATCTGCGAGCACCTGCCATTTTGCCAAGGCTTATTTTTACAAAAAAAGGGAGCTAATTAAAAATGCACACATTTAGGCTGGGAAAGCTTCATCTGTGCAATATTAGAGGCATTCGCTCCCTTCTTTTGTTAAAAAAAAAAAACCTCGGCAAAATGGCGGGTGCTCGCAGATGGGTCCAGGTGAGTGTTGGGAATGTCCAGAAGGGCGTGAGCGGGGGTGAGCGAGGCCAGGGGTTCAGCAGGTGCAGTCCAGGGGTGCAGGTGGGGGGGGGAGCCCGATGGACTCCCGGACCCAGTCGGGCATCAGCACCATCCCTATTCACAGTCCTGATTTGCTGCTGCTTCAGTGCAGTTTTAGGGCTTTCCCCCATTTCTTCACTATGTTATCCCAGCCAATTAGGCAATAGGACTGCTTTTTTGTAGTTTGAGGGATGTGGGACACACCAAATGGGTATAGCTGAATCTGAAAAATGACTCTGTGGAAATGGCCTAACTTTTCCAAGCCCCGGTGGCCTATCTGTGTATTTGGATACAGCATATCTCCCTTGCTCAAAGCTGCAAGGCAAATGCATTTAATCTGTGTGGAAATATTGGCTCCTATGAAAGATTGAAGAGTTTGTGTGTGTGTTTATATATAGTAGATGAAAAAAGTCCCCAAAATTTATATCACAATAGAAATAGATATCCAAATTATTATTCTGGAGCAGAAATGGAATATATCAGTTGGTGAGGATGGCATTGCTAAGTTTATTAGTATAAATGTTTATTTGTTATTAATATAAATTACTATTTCAATGGTATTTGACACTTGCTGGGGTAATAAGACATATTCAGAAACAAAAAGTGAATGCTGGATGTGTTCAGCCACAGACATAGACCTATTTTATAAGATTTTAATTATTTGAAAGCACGTAATAGATATAATATCAGAAATGATAGAATACAGCATCCTTCTCCAATTTGATATCCTCCAGATGTGACAGTACAGTTCCCATCATTCTCAACCAGCATGGTCATTGGGGACCAAGCCCTTTGTTAATTTTTTAAAATTGGATAGGAAGAAAGAATTCCAATATCATGGGTTGGGTCCAGGATCTGTCTTCCGTGAGAGAAAGGGACATTCCTCAAGAGGAAGGGTTCTGCTCGCAGAAGGCCCCTCTGCCTGATTTGTGGGGATCCCCCTCCCCCCACATCACAGCTCACCCCATTCAGCAGGGCCTCCTGACATTTTGTAGAGTATTTTCAGGGGGCTGAAGGGGCTGCCACGGGGAGGAGAAGCAGGGCTCCCTTTCCATAAGTTTAAATCCAGATCCAACCCAATACATTCATTATTAAAGATTTCATGAATCTCTCCAAAGGTTGTTTGGGGTCAAAACCGGAAAAAAATCCTCAAATATTTGGATTTAGCAAAGTTGGACAAGTTAACTGATTTAATACATATATAGGAAAAATGGCATTCATAAAAACAACTAGTATTGCTGAAAAATGGACATGTTTTGTGGATTTTTGGAATGTACACTGTGGGCATATAAGGCTTTACAGGAACTAATTTTTGAAACTTGTGTCATTTGGACAACTTACTTTCCTTCTAAAAAAAATTTTTTTAAACAAGTTGAAGGTGGTGGGAGTTGTGTCGATACAGAGGAAATAGTTGGGGTGAGATGAACAGAAATAGAAATCAGATGTTGTTGAATGTGAATGGGTGTTGAATGGGGTACGGCTACCCTTGAAAGACCAGGTCCACAGCCTGGGGGTCATTTTGGACTCCCAGCTGTCCATGGAGGCTCAGGTGTCAGCTGTGAGCCGGACAGCGCTGTATCAACTCCATCTGATACGGCGGCTGCGCCCCTTCCTTCCCGACCATCTGCTCCCATCGGTAGTACATGCCTTGGTCTCCTCTCGTTTAGACTACTGTAATGCGCTCTACGTGGGGTTACCCTTGAAGACGGTTTGGAAGCTGCAGCTGGTACAGAACGTGGCAGCTCGCCTGATTAAAGGCAGCCGCCGGCGAGATCACATCACTCCAGTGCTGAAGGAGTTGCACTGGTTACCAGTTGTTTTCCGGGCCAAATTCAAGGTGTTGGTTTTGACCTTTAAAACCCTATATGGTTCCGGCCCAGCCTATCTTAAGGAGCGCCTCCAGCAGCACCAGACAGGCCGCTTAACAAGATCAGCCTCGGATGGCCTTCTCTCTGTCCCATCAGCCAGGACAGCTAGACTGGTGGGGACGAGGGAGAGGGCCTTTTCTGTGGTGGCCCCCACTCTGTGGAACTCCCTCCCTCGGGAACTCTGTCATGCCCCCTCTTTAATGAGCTTCCGTCGTGCATTAAAAACGTGGTTGTTCAGGCAGGCATTTGGGGTGGGTTAGGGTATTTTAGAAAATGTTTTTATGGTAGAATTTTATTGTTTTAAACTGTTTTATTGTATGCTGTACATCGCCCAGAGTGGCTGGGTGACCAGCCAGATGGGCGATTAATAAATTTAATAATAAAAAAATAAAAATAAAGATGTGAAGCTTGAACAGAAAGAAGAAAGAAGAAGGGAAGAATGGTGGATATGCTAAGCTTTACAAGATTCATTGAGGATATCAATTGAAAATTACACTGTAGGGACCGCGGTGGCTTAGTGGTTAAGATGCTGAACTGCAGACTGGAAGGTCAGCAGGTCAGCAGTTCGAGACCCGAGTGCTGCGTGATGGAGTGAGCTCCTGTCTTCAGTCCCAGCTTCTGCCAACCTAGCAGTTCGAAAGCAAGAAATTGCAAGTAGATAAATAGGTACCGCCTCGGCGGGAAAGGTAACAGCGTTCCGTGCACCTCGGTGTTCAGTCATGCCGGCCACATGACCACGGAAGCGTCTTCGGACAGCGCTGGCTCTTCGGCTTAGAAACGGGGATGAGCACCGCACCCTAGAGTCGGACACGACTGGTTGGGGACACCTTTACCTTTTTTTTAATTATTCTGCATTTCATGCTGCCTGCTTTGCTTCTGAAGTTTGACAGCAGTGTACAGAGAGCACTAAATGAAAATGCCCTGTGGAAGAGAGACAAAAAACGACTAGGCAAAAGACTCCACATAATTCATGCTGTCCAGTTCAGTTTAGCTAAAGGTCCTAGCTAAAGATACCCTGCAACTGAATGGTTGCTGCTATATGGGAATAGTTGGGAGTTGTAAACAGAAGTAAAAACCCCAGGGCCAGCCCAAGACATGTTGCTGCCTTTCGCAAAGAACAAAATGGTGCCCCCTCGCATTTCACGTACAAAAGCCAGTTGAAAGTATCAACTGAATCTTACTTGAGTACCGGGGATGGGGCAAGCTAGGTTAGGGGCTGCAGGGTAAGCTGCATAGCCCACAGCTCTCTCCTCTAACACCCTGCTGCCACCTCCCAGCGTCTGCTGCCTGAGGGAATTGCCTCACTCTGCCTAATGGTAGGGCCGGCCCTGAAAAAATCCCACTCACTTTATTGATTTTCTAGACAAAGAAGCAAGAGAAAAAATTCTCCCACTGAACCTTAAAGCAGTTCCTAATTTTGATTTAGGGCTATGGCATCAGGGTGGGGGGGGGTGTTATCTACCTCCAAGCTGTTTTAAACTGTCCCAAGCAGTTTACTGGCCTGATTAAAATGAAATGAAAAAAACTCATTCTCGATGGTAGTTCATGTAAAAAATTAAATCTGCATGCATCTAAGTGAATTAACTTGTGCAGATAAAGTGCTTTCCTTTCCCCTGGGAAAGATAACTCGTGTGTGTGTGTGTGTGTGTGTGTGTTGTACAGAACAACAGTGAGTAAAAAGATGGGGTGAAATTTCTCAGAAGAGATTTTTCAGAGAAAATTTCTGAGAATTTTCCTTTTTAGCACTTCTCCATAGAACGGCCATTTTGTTGAATATTCCCCACCAATTTTATCTGTTGTTTGCTATTTTCCCTTACGATGTCCCCCCCCCCACAAATGCTGAGGCATTGTGGCAGCTGGGCTGGCAACAGGAGCTCAGCTGTTTCTGTTGTCACCACTGCTGTCAGAAGAACCCCTTACTCCCCATTATTATTTTTATTTTGTACTTATTAGATTTCTTAGGTGCCTTTTTCAAAAAGACTCAAGGCGACTTTCAACAAAATAAAAACATACAAAACTTATAACAGTGATAAACAATTATCCTCTAAAATACCACCACCCCATAAAACAGGTAAAATATGAGTGTCAACCATAAACAATTCAACTGATGAATTAAAGAGCCAAAGGCATTTGATATGCCATCAAATGCCTGGGGATAGAATGTTTGATGACAATGTTTGTGCCAGATGGGCCTTGCTGGGGAGACCATTCCGCAGTTGGGGGGGAGGGTGGCAGAGGAGGCACCACCAAAAAGGCCCTCTCATTGCCATCTTCTGACCCTCCCTTGGAGAAGGCAGAGGAGAGCCTCAGACGTTGATTGCAGGATAGGTTTTAAAAAAAACCTTAGAAAAAAAGAGCCATCCCACTGCTAATGGTGACACACACCCCTCAAGGAATGGTTGATAAATGTTGTCTCCTGGGGGATATTCAATTAATCTTCCTCTGCCAATTTTGTCACTCATGAATAGGGTGGAAAATTTTGGCCGGCCATTTTCACTCAGTTCATCCAGAGTGGTGCCTTTTTAAAAATGTTCTACTACAGAAAACCATGTGATGAGAGAGCAGTGCATTTTGGGTGCTGATATTCTTACATGAAAGCTTGTACCTCATTGAAGCAGTACAAGCTGTCCCGGAGATGGACCCGACAGATACCTTGTGCTATCTATCCTTTTTCCTGGCCACTCGTCTGCCTAGTTGCCACTGTACAAATGTAGGCTTCATCAGAGGAGACAAATAAATGAAAAACCGAAACCTGTGATTTCAGAGGAGGAAGCCTTATTTATGGAAGATATAGTAAAGGAAGAAAGGCCAATACTGGGATGGTGGGGGACTGAATCAGACATGAAATGATGTGAAAGTAAGCCATGAGGGTACTGGTCCAGACGTTCCTGAGATTATAATGGCTGTACCGCTATGGCCAGGATAACAGTCTCCAGCAAACCCATATTACAGTTCTACTGCTGCAACTTAGAAGTTCTGGCCTTATAAGATGCCTGAATTAGGGATGTCTGTCTCTGGGAAATCCACTTATTTTTTGGCTCAATTGAGTTCCACAGCGTGTATGACTCGCTTTACATCTGCAAGCAGAACTGCAGGCTGTTCCCTGCACTCTGAGAACTGTTTTGCACATTTTTGAAGGTTCTGCAATTTGTGCAAATTCAGTCATAATTTGCACAAATTTCTCAGAAATTTGCACAAATTACAGAACCTCCCCCCCCAATGTGCAAAATTCCCAGAAAATCCATGAACTGGCCAGCTCGCTGCAGATGGAGTTGGGCACTGCAGCAGGAACTGAAATGAAGCCCGGGGGCCTTAGCCTAGGAAAGCACATCAAACTCCACCCCACCAAACAGATTTCTCCAAATCCCTAGCATGGATGAGAGGATGCCCGGGAACTGTATGTGAGCTGCTTTGAGCTCGTTAGATGACAGCTGGATTGTGTAAGTCCAATAAATAAACATGCCTGTTTGGGGATATTTTCCTCTTGAAATGGTGCCTGCTTATGCTAATCCCCATCATATGCTACCATTGTCCCTATCTGTCAAGGACAGAGCCTTTTTTTTGCTGCTCCTTGTCCTTAGTAAATCACTTTTCCCATTTTTTGTTTTGCTTTTGGAGGAATGTTAAAATGTTATCAACATGAGCTGGTAATGCTCTCATTCTTCAGCGTACAGATCCCTCCCTCGTCAAGGTGTCTAGAAGTTACATCTATGAATGAGTGGGTAGAGGTGGTGGTGGATGCATCTTGTCTCTAGTGGACATGTGGAGTAAATGCATGCGCATGAGCACTAAAGCACCATGTAGTGGAAATCTACCAACTCACATCCTGCAGGGCAGTTGTTGTTTTTACATATGTTTCAAAGTGTTGGTAATGTTATTGTAGAAAATTATGGTTTTTTTTCTCCTAATATTAATCAAAAGAATGAACAGCCACCTGGCTTTCAAATTGGTAGAAGGCAGGCAATTGTAAAGTAAAGGTATGCCATTTCCCATCCTGCCTTCTGACCCTTACAGAAATAACAGGGAAGGGATTCCCTTTTCCTTGCAATGCTTTCACTTTCTGCTTTGTTTCTGCTTATGTTCCTTCCTGGAAAAAGCAAAGTGACGCACATCTCAACAATGAAAACAACAAAAAAGAGTCGTGTTTGTCTCAGATCTGTCATTACCTCATACCTTGAAGAAGGCTGTCAATTTTCTAACCATCCTGTTGGTGCCACTCATGTTCCAGAAGTCCTTCAAATAGATCTGTGCCAGTACCAACTCTCTGCAGTACAAGAGCCTTTCTGCTGATCTGTGTGAGCTTTCCGCATTTCTCCAATGTGGCCCTGCCAAGAGACATCTGTCCAACAAGTCTGAGATCAGATGTCCCCTTGCTGACTCAATAATATCAGGCTTTGGGTGTTTTTTTCCCCCTTAATGGAAGTCAAATAATTTCACCATTTGTTTTTCCTCCCTTTCATTCTTTCTAAATGCTGGATTCAGTCCCAGTCTGTTGGAAGTAAAAATAGCCGAGTGTGCAGAGAAGGTAGCACAAGCAATCAAGTTTTGTTTCTTTTTTTCTTTCCTGGAGACTAAAAATACCTTTAAAAGCTCCATGAAGCAAAGCCCTCGATAGTGGGAAATACAGCCTAGGCCCAATATTAGCTGTCATATTGAATTTACAGGATGTACATTCTTCTCGCCTGAGTCCCTACGGTAGGTCTCCTGACCTATAATTCTGTATGTAGTCCCTGGGGCACTGTGCACCTGGTACCTATGCATGTGTGCATATATACATTGCATGCAAGTGTATGTGTTGAAGAGTTTTTCTACATTACCATTTTAAGTTGTCCCTACCATGCTTCCCCCCTACTCCAACCTGCTAGAGCAGCACAACTGTTTACACTTTATTGTGTCTTGCAGGGCCGGCTCTATCATTAGCTATAGTGAGACAGCCGCCTCAGGCAGCAGATGCTGGGGGGTGGCAACAAGATGTTAGAGGCCAGGGCTGCATATTTCACATGGCCTGCTTTGTGCACCCTAAACTAGTCTGCTGCCTTCTGGTACAGTGGAGGGCACTGTCCCCTCATCAGTTTGAAGTAAAATTCAACTGCCAGTCTGGTTGGCTTCTGTATGTGGAATAGGGATGTCAGAGAATTCTGCGACGGATCTCGGTGAGGCCGAATGCCAGTGCATTTGCCCCCCCGAAATCCGCCGTGGAACGAAGCCCCCGTCCCTCCAACCCATGAAAGGCGCACGGGACAAAGTCCCCGCCGCCCCCAACCCACAAAAGGCACACGAAACGGAGCACTTACCTGCTCCCGTCTGCACTGCTTTGCAAATGGTGGCCGTCCTGCGGCCACCATTCGCTTCCTCCTCTTCATAGCCATGATAGGCTACGTAAATACTTACTTAGCCTATCACGGCTAACGCAGGGATGCCATTTGTGTCCCTGCGGAGGCCGTGATAGGCTACATAAGTATTTACGTAGCCTATCACGGCACGGGGGGGGAAAACCCCAGCGTACCCAAATGGCCGTGGCTACCGCCATTTGCGTACGCTGGGTTTTTTCCCCCTGCCGTGATAGGCTATGTAAGTATTTACGTAGCCTATCACGGCAGGGGGGAAAAAACCCAGCGTACGCAAATGGCGGAGGCTACCGCCATTTGTGTACGCTGGGTTTTTTCCTCCTGCCGTGATAGGCTACATAAATATTTACGTAGCCTATCACAGCTCAATACAGGGACGCAAATGGCGGCGGCTACGACAGCCGCCATTTGTGTCCCTGCAGGGCTGCCCAGCGGCTGGATGTCTGGCTGCGGGCGGCTGGATCTGGCTGGCGGCTCTGCGGCTTGGCCGTGGAGCGGAGCCGGCCGGGCAGGATTTCGGGGGGGAGGACCAGATCACCTCCCCCCCCCCCGTCAAGAATTCCAGGGGGAGGGACGGCTCGCCTCCCCCCCCACCGCGGATTGCCCGGTGCGGAGCCAGGTAGGTTTTTCATACTTCCCTAATATGGAATGGCAAGGTTGCACCACCTTGTCCTTTTATTCAAGCAGCAAAATGTCTTGGGCAGACCCTGGTATCTTGCATCACCTATTCTCATCATTGTGGTTAAAATGTTGTTCTCTTTATACAAGGGAATGTCTGGTAGCCTTGCAGGCATGAAGTTGAATCCTGTTGCTTAGTAATTGGCTGCCCGTAATCTGCTGCTTCATTCTATCTCATGGCAGGACCAACCCTGCTATACTCACAATGTCCAGACTACTCCCACTATTAGAATGTGCATTACTATGCTGAGCACCCACAAAAACATTATTCAAGAACAGTACTGAGTTTTCATCATAATAGCATAAAGAGAGAATGCACATATGGGAGTCTAAACAATCATGCCATTTCCAGGATGCAAAAACACCTATTGTCTGGGAATGCCCTAAAAGAGAGACTGTTATATTGGAGAGGATGCAATGCAGAAAATCCTACGTTAGGCCCCTGAGAAGTTAGCAATTTGTTCACTTTGTGTTAAAAATTTGCTCTTAAAATATATTAAAATCATTACAACATACACACAGTTTGTTTTTAAGACGCCTGTGCATTTTAGTGAGAAAACTTTCCTCCATTTGCTTTGTTCATTTGAAATGTGCCGAAAAGTGTTATTTCTGGCCTGGGCTAGAAGCAGAATACTCTATAAATACCAAGCCATTAAAACCCCATGCAGCAGCAACCTGATCAGGGCCGCCTTTTAATTTCCTGACATGAGCTGGCCACTAACCCAATTACCCAGAATCCCCAGAGGAGTCCTCATCCTTCCCAGGAAGCACAAAGAGAAAGTGCAAGCATATTGCATGGATGGCAGCAGAGCTTTCACTGAAATCAAATATCTTTCAGAAAACACATGGAATGGATGCTGGGGGTAGGGAAAGGGGGCCAGGAGCAACATCTGACAGGTGGGGAGTGGTGGTGGGGAGTTCTAGAATGGCTGTGCTCCATTGAAAGATACTTAAAGAGAAAAATCAGGAGGGTTATTTTAACTATTCAAATGAACTCTTTACTTTTTTAAGCTTTTTGTCTGGATTATTGCAGTGGCTGTAATAGAACTAGGTTTACTGGTGTTTGCAAATCTCCTGTTCAGTTGCAGAGCTGAGAAAGGGCTGACACCCTTTTTTTATGTTGTTGGTCCTCCGTCTGCTGTTATCAACTGTATGTTATGCAGAGATTCAGCAGCTGAAGCTTTTCCTGGCATGGAAAGGCAGTCTGTGGGAAAGCATCACCCATTGTCCTTTTATGCCAGTGTTAAAGACAGAGGAGCTCTGGCAGAGAAAAAAATGTTGGCAATGCTTATGTGAACATTTCCTTCTCACTGCAGAGGACAAGTGGTGTGTGATGGTAAAAAGAGGATGAGTCTTTTCTTAAGACCCTGGTCTTTACAAAAGGGGTGACTCTAAAAACTCGAAGTCGGATGTTATCATTGTTGTATATGTGGTGTATGATACAGAGCTCACACCAGCCCTGCTCAGGCATTCTGATTCTGAGTATACTAAATATGCGAGGAGAGGGAACATGCTAGCCTGAGCCCTTGCATGTTTCCATCGCCCTGCACTTGGGGAGGGTGACGTTCTGGAGAGGAGAGCCTCCTGTATTCATGGAGGATCACCACACAATTGGATTGCTGGAAAATCATGAGTACAGAGCAATGAACTCAGTGATGGAGAGGGGTGGGGCAAGCATGTTCCTCACACATTTATTAGCCCCAGATGTAGAATGTCTGAACAGGGCTACAGCCACCAGCTCATGTACTGCAAAACGTTTCCTCTTACAACACTGATGGGAACCCCCAGAAGTCTATTCTGCTGGTTTTATACTAAATCCAGACACCCGTCACTGCTACTTAGTGGAAATGTGCTAAGATTGGGGTTGGATGGCAAGTTGTTCTCAAAAAGCCTCTCGAAGAAGCACTTCCCTTACAATCTGCACAGAAACATAACCATTCTAAAATTGCTAAAGTTGTGCAAACTCTTATTTAAGTGGAACTATTTTAACTAGTTAGAGCTCATGTTTAGCTCACAATTTGCATTCTGACAGCAGAGGCCTCTCAGAGAGCAAGTAAATGGCTGCAGGAACTGAGCCTGGTGAACACGTTTGTGCTGCCTACTCTCTTGTATCCCTGATCAGGTAGATCTATGGAGAGTACAGTAATTAGGCTTCACTGTGTTTTATCATGTGTTTATTGTGTTTTACGGTATTTTAACCTGTTATCCAACTTAAGGATCTTTTGATCAAAAGGTGAAATACACAAATTCAACATATACACAGGCATTTCGGGATGTTTGGGGTGTGCTGCTTCAGTGCACTCATAACCTGCAAGCTACAGAGCTAGCCCTGAGCACTACTTGTCCACCCCAAAGGGCTGAAAATTGCCAGACTGTCTATAAAAGTGCTGCCATCAGAAAGGAAAGTGTAATACTGTCCTGGGAGGTAAACTCATCTCCCATGTTACCAGTGTCCCATTGCAGCCTGAAATACTTTTGTTTTCCACCAGCAAGTTTTCAAACTCTCTGTGGTGTAGGGTTTTTTAAATTATTGTCCTGGCTCATTTTGGATTTTTTCCATTTTAATGTTTTACTGCCTTTTTGTATTGTAAGTGATTGTTTTATTTTTAATTCTGTTAATTCTTCATTTTACATTTTATTTTGTAAGCTGCTTTGGGCACCTCCATTTGGAGGGGGAAAGTGGAATATGATTTCCTATACAAATAATTCCTGGGGTGAAAAACCCCTGTGCTCTATACCTTTCCTTTCCCTAGTTACTGGTACAACTTCCCTGTTTATGTGCGTAAGCATGAACTGGAAAAGCAAGGAGAGATCTCTGTGGACACAGGCAGGAAGGGATCAAGTGTTGCGTGAAGTGTTGCAAACCAAAGTAAGATGTCACTGGCCACAGTTCACAGGAAGGGAATTACTGCTTAGGCTCCTAAGGGAGAGGCGCTTAGTGGTAGAGTTCTGCATGCAGAAGGTCCCAGGTTCAGTCCACAGTATTGCTGGGTATTGCTGGGAAAGGCCCCTCCCTGAAACCTGGGGAGGCTGCTGCCAGCCAGTGTAAACAGTACTGAGCTAGATGGACCATTGGTCCGACTCTGGATGGTTTAGTCTTAATAGTTTCATGCAGGTTCATTCTATCATGCAAGGTCAAGCTGCATGGAGTAACTGAGATGAGGCCAGGAGGCCTGAGAACCTGGAACCACATATGGTCTATAGCAGATGTGCAGAACCTTCAGCTATTGCATGGTATAGAAGCGTAATAAAGTGTTTGATACGATAGGCCCGGGGGGATCAAATAGTTCCCCAGGAGGCTCCAGCCCCTCCCCCTAGCCTGATCCCCTTTTCCCCAACCACTTTTGATCATTTGATCGTTTCCCAGCTTTGGTGCACTTCCCCCCCTCCCGTTCTAAAAGGTTGAAATGTCTCTTCTTAGTTACTGATAATAAGAGCTTTAATCTACACTGTGCTGGTATTTGGGGTTGCTTTAGGGTTTTTTGGTCCTGCCCCTTTTCCCTTTGGCCCCACCCACTCCTGGAACGTGGCCCCTGAGAGCTTCTCTGAAATGGGATTTGGCCCTCAGGCTGAAAGAGGTTCCTCACCCCTGCTCTATAGTCTATATCTCTATCCAAACAGGAGCTTCAGAGTTTCCCTGATCCACTCTGCTCATCAGGCTCAGCCAAAAAAGGGAGTGGGGGAGAGAAATGGCTGGATAAATCCTTTTTGTCATGAACATGGCGTGTCTGGCATAGCACTTCCTTCTCGGCAGCCTGAGCTTCTTTTCAGTAAGTTTCCCAGAGGTCCTTGCAGAAGAGGCTCCTTTCCAACCCTTCTCAAACAAAAGCTTTCCCGGGGTGGTGGGGAGAGCTGACAGCAGGACTACTCTGCTGCATTGTACATGTTAAACATAAACTGCCTGCGCTGAGCATCGCATACCATCACTTGGTCCGTGCCTGCTAACTGCTCAAGCTATCTGAGCTGCTGTAAAAGGCTTTGGAGCAACTTTCCCTCTCACTGCCTAATGCAGAGAAAATGGACAAAACAGCATTTTTCTGCACCAGTGCTCCGTAAGGTCATAAGCACAAGAAAATGATCTCAGCACATGTTCAGAAATATGCAGACAGGGCTGAAAGAGCCTTATTCAAAGAATGTATATCTGAAATGTGATCTCACTTATTGTTGTTCTGAGTTAATCTCTCTTCTGAATGTTTTCAACAGAAAAAAAAATACTAGTGGTGTTTGAAGAGGTGAGCAACTCTATTGTCATCCAACATGCAAACATTCCAACTTTCAACACACACGAAGGTCAATCCTCCTGAAAATGGAATTAAATCTTTCTTCCTGGGCGAATTTAGTATTTTAGGATTCTGAGAACACAACTATACGTTCAGCAAAACCACATACAGTAATAGGGTATTTCCATGACTGTACCACTTCAGACTGTTCCTGCATGTTCCTAGCAGAAAGCCCCTTCTCTGCATATTAAAACAAAATTTAAAAAAAACATTAAAGAGAAAAGTTCTAGCTTAGCCGTCTCCCTGATGCACTAGTTTTCTATATGCACAGAGGCTGTGAGGTTTTTTTTAACATGGGGGACATTCAAAAATATAATCTCCTGCTTGTAATCTGAAATGTAGCCCATCACATGCTGTTGCTGATTGCGTAGGTCAGTTTATAGCAGGGGTGAGCAGAAGGTAGACATGGTTCGGCTGGTGGACCGCCGGGTGATTTGCAGTAGATCAGCAAAAGTTTGCAACTCCCAATTATCAACAATGGCAACGACAAAATAAACTGTCTTTTCCCACCTAAATCAGGCTGCTGAAATGAAGAAAACCTGGGCCAACCAGGAGTGGACTTTTGTGCAAAAGGAATGAAAGTTCCATCATTTCAAAACAAATTCCTAGGCTCAGAATGTGCTCAGACACACTCTACTCTTTAATTCTACATGTATGTCTAAAGGATGTACAAGAATTTTATTCCTGTTCGCAAATCATACAGACATGTCCCGGTCGCAACCCCAAATATGAACATGAGCAGGAACACAATTCTCAGAAAATTGTCACAATGACCTAAACGTGCATTTGCGATTGAAAGTGTGCACTCGTGCACTTCCAGAAATGTGCACTTGTGTGTATGCGCACTTGCACAAGTGCACACATATACATTTACCTCAAAATTGCACATTTCATGCTTTAGTCTATGGGGAAAATATGTATTTTTGATCAGGAACAATGCACACCTTTAAAATTGTGCATTTTCCTGATCAAAAATGCACATTTTTCCTGTTAGAAACAAAATGATGCTCACATTCGGGAACATGTACAAATCAAAATGAGCTTTGAGGAAGAATTCTGAGAACCTCAATGTGCACGAACATCTCACATTCACCCATCTCTACTTTTGCACCTGTCTCTGGTTGGTGATCTTTGGGTTTCTTGTAAAAAAAAAATGAAGTAGATCCAAAAAACTTGTCTGCCCATCACTGGTTTATAGTTCTTGGTTCCTAGAAGCAAAAAAAACCATACCGGTCCTAGCATCATGGATTAGACAGCTCCTATACAACAGTGTCTGTAAGACATCCTGACCAGTGGTTTAAAAACAAACAAAAATGTTGGTGCCAATTCTCTTCTGGATAAAGATGGCTTTTACCCATAAAGAGACTAACCTGGATGCCATGAGCCATCATCCTCAGAGCCATCTCTAAATGGTAACGATGACACCCAATACAGAATGGGTATGGTGCAACTTAAGATCCCCAGCATCGACTCCATATGCAAGTTGAGCCTTCCAGCTCTAAAACCACTCACTCCTAGGCTTCTCTCCTGGGACAGTCAACTAGGATGCCAAATGGATATAGCAGGCAAATCCTTGTTGGGGATTGTGGTGGTGGGAAGGATGCAGGTAAGAAAGCCAACATGCTGAATACATTTGCTCTTGTCTTATATATCAGGTTTTACATGGTTAGTTTTCCAAATTGTGTTTTATCCACATGTTGTAGTCATCTCAGTGAATTTCCACTCTGCAGTGTCACGATGGAAGAAACTGAGATGGCCCAGTGCACATGCATTGCCCGAGTTGCACTGCATTGATTAGGGCTCTCTTAAGCAAAGTGGCCAGGATATCTGAGAAACCTATTGATTGCTCACTCTGCTCCCTTCCTGCCTCTGTTTCTCATTCACTTTCTGCATTGCCGTAACAAACCCCCGTGCTGTGTACATCACAGGGATAGTCTTTCACAGTCTCAAAGTATCCCTTTGGTGCCTTCTTTCCCCTTCACCTGAAGCATCAGCTCCAAATTTCCCTATTTACCAAGGACAGCCCCTCTATTCTAGTTCTCTTGTAAATTTTGCCTTTGGGGTATACCCAAATTGGTTCCGTTTTTGTGTTTTTAGTGTGTGAGCTCTTGCACACTAAAAGGGGTGTTGGCGGTGGGTGGTCCAGCAGGGTTTCTGCAACCAAATCTTTTGGACCAGGCCCCAAATCATGTTGTGGGGGGAGCAAGAGAGCCAAGCACAAGTGCCACTGATCAGCTGTGCTGCTGCTGGGGGGCGGGCGAGGCAGCTCGTCTTCCTTTTCTTAAGAAAAAGATAGTAATTTAGCAGACAAGCCAACAAGAGCGCTGCTGCTGTTGGCTCACTGCTGCGTCACAAGCATGAACTGAAACCTCAAATATCCCTGGGAAGGAAGCAATGTCATTTGTGTTTCCTTCCCAAGGGACATATAGAAAAAGAAATGACTGGGATGCATACTTGGTCAAATAACCTATGAAATTTGTAGCACATCGTTAAACTATGGAAATCACTTCCACAAAATGTAGTGATGGCTGCCAACTTGGATGGCTTTAATGGGGGATTAGACAAATTCATTGAGGATAAGACTATCAATAGCTACTAGTCACAATGGCTAGGCAATATGCCTCTGAATACAAGTGATTGGGGGAAAACAAGTGGAAAGGTGCCATTGTGCTCATGTCCTGCATGTGTGCTTTCCCTAAGCATCGGGTTAGCCACTATGGGAACAGAATGCTGAACTAGATAAGCTTTTGGTCTGATCCAGCAGGACTCTCCTTCTGACCATTCCTCTAACATGAAATTTTGCTCAGTATTACTCTATTTTACTATAATTCAGACTCTGTAAAAGTGTCCCAAAGTATACACTCAGAAAGTTCTTAATCCCTTTGTTAAGAAGACTGGTATTAGCATCTTCACCACAACATTATAATAAGTGATTGGTCTTAGGTCACCAGAAAGAATCAAGATAAAAACTAGAAAAGGAAAAAAGAACCCTGAATAGCCATGTATAACTGCAAGAACACCAGTCTGACTTCTGTAGTGTAGGCACACTGCATGTCTTTCAAAACAAGGACAAGAATTATTAGGAAATGGTGATTACTGGAAGCAATTTGATGGATGAGACTCTGGAAAGGAGAACATGTGAGTATTCACTTGAATATCAAGACTCACTTCTGAACAGTGAAAATGTAAGATGTGCTTCTCAAGGGAAGCACCTTCACTTGTAACGTTTAAGGTTGGCCTAGATACGGGACTAAAGAATGTGCAACTGGGAACTATCCTCCACTGACTGGGAGATTGAGTGGATGATCTAATAGAACCACAGGAACCAGAGGTAACAAAAGCCAACGAATCCTTTATAAGTTAAAGTCCCCAGCTAATTCTGCATCTCTGTGCAGAAAGTCAAACAATTATGGATTTGTTCTTCCCAGAAAACCGCTGACTCCTTAGAGACCAAATACTATTAAACAATATTCCTTCCTTTTGCTGGATTTCATTTTTTGTACAAATGTATTGACTGAATTCACGTCATCATCATCATCATCGCCATATTGTTGTTGTTGCCATCACTATTACTAGTAACAGTCTTTATAGTGGTAGCAACAGTTCACAGCCAAGTGGTTATATATGAAGGTTATCATAGGCTAGAAGTAGATATTATGGTAGTGATGGGAGAACCAGCAATGCTCAGGCTAGTGGAGGTTCTCCGATTTCTGCCTTGATGCTTGGTTTGCCTTGGTCTTGTCCCTGAATGTGAGTATCTTTTTTTCCCCAAATGGGAAAATCGTGCATTTTCGATTGCAAAAACTACAAATTTTTTAAAGTAAGCACCCAAATGCACACTTCTCCCCATCAATTAATGCATGAAAATGCACCTTTTTTAAAAAAAGAAGAGCATTTTAAAGAGTGTATTTTTTTAAAAAGGATGCATTTTGGGAATATAATCGTAAGCTCAAGAATGTGCGATCTTTTCCTGAAAATGCAACTGTGTTCACATTCAGGGTGGCAAATGGGGCATGTTCTGCTGTTTTTCAAACTCAAACTAAGTTATGAGAGCCAGTGTAGTGTAGTGGTGAGAGTGACGGACTGGGAGCCGGGAGAGCTGGGTTCTAGTACCCACTTGGCCATGGAAGCTCACTGGGTGACTTTGGGCCAGTCACAGACTCTCAGCCCAACCTACCTCACAGGGTTGTTGTTATGAGGATAAAATGGAGAGGAGGAGGATTTTGTACGCCACCTTGGGCTCCTTGCAAGAAGAAAGAAGGCGGGATATAAATGCAATAAATAAATTATCGTACATCCCTACATTACAGCACATTCATACCTGCCACCAAAAGCAGCAGTCTTGTCTCTCTTCCTCCTCTTTAAGTTTGATAATACATAACATATAACATCATGTCACCACTCTGAGAGTTTGCTTGCTTCACTTTATAGACTGTCATATGTGGGAGTTGGGAAACTCACAAAGCGATGATGCCACATTACAATTTCTGCATTATTAGATATCCCTGGAGGTGTTTTACAAGAGGAGACAAGCCATGCCTATCTAGTTCTAGCCACAGTCTCTGCAATCAGTATGATGCCCCTGTTACAGATGTGGAAATAGAGAAAGTTTAGGGACTGACGAGATATCATTCTGTGTTTTAACAAACAGAAGCAATCAGAAGTCCTAGAAACAGGCAGATACTGAATTGCTAGATCAGGTAATTGTCTCCTGCCACAATTGTTCCAGTTACACATATAGTGCTACTGCATGTGAAATTATAGCAGTCTGCATCTGAAACAGCAGAGCTCTAGGTTTCGATACTAACAAAATGGCCACAAACCTAAAGGACAAAGAATTGGATCCTAAATTGATTTTATTAAGACATGCTGGGGAATAAATGCGGTCTGGTGTTGTAGCGAGAAGGAGCAAATTAGAATAAATAATATGAAAGAATCCAAGGGAGTAGGGGAGAGATCACCATTTCTGCCACTAGTTTCCAGAGGACAACACATCAGTAGGCTCCACCTTCAAAGCAAGCTAATATCTCTCCCTGCATCCATCACCATCCTAATCTAAAGGCAAGGTCATGAGGGGTCACAGGGCTGACCCTGCCCATGTCAGGAGAGTTGTGGCTGAGTGGGAGAGAGAGTGATTTAACCTCAGATATGACCTGTCAGTCAAAGGACAAAACAGGATTTAAAATCTACATTACTAACAGCACGGGCTTTTATCACTCTTGCAACACCTCAGAGGAAAGCGCTGTGCGTTCCAATTCATTTCTGGTGCCCACCGCGACAGCCTGCCTGCTTTGGCTGACATGTGCAGGGCTGGAGCCCTCTGCAGCTGATCCGACCGCTTTTACGTGGGTGAGGCAGAGACAGTGGTGCTTTCCCAAATACATCGATGGAGAGAGTCACAAGTGCTCCCTTCCCCTCCCTGCACCCTTCCTTCCATTCTGGAGGGGGCCCAAGGAAACAAAGCTTCGAGGCCAATCTGTAAGAATGTGTTTAATTGCCATTGAATTCCCAATGGCATACCTTGAATGGATGAGGGAAGGGGGCAGGAGGCAAGGAGCACAAAGCGATGAGCCAACAACATCCAGACAACACTGAGCAGATCAATAGGCTGAGTGAGATGACAGGCTGTGCATTGCAGGGCAAAGGAGACCACCTGCACTGGGAGAAAGGTCTCTCTCCACCCACAGACACTTATCTCTGCTCTGGACAGAGAATTATCAAACTTTCTTTCCATTTGTGCCAAGACTAAGGGCTAAACTCTACACTATGTTAAATGAACAGTGTACAGCTGATCCTAACTTTTTAGTTTATTTCAGTGTAAGTGTATGAGGACCCAATCTGAATCGGGATCACATTCACTATATGTGGTGGTGGTGGTTTAAACCTTCCCACCCAGCTGCTTCACCCCCCTAAATTCTAAATAGACACACAAGCAGGGGCTAAAGAAAGAAAAACTCATTTGATGCCAATGGAGGGTTTCTTTCTGTCTCTGTACATTTTGAAGGGTAAATGGCTGGGTGGAAACATTTAACCCAGGAGTGGGTAGAAGGTAAATCTCCAGATGTTTTGGACTTCAACTCCCAGAAGCCCCTGCCAGTATGGCAAATGGTCAGGAATGTTGTGAGTTGAAGTCCAAAACATCTGGAGATCTACTTTCTGCTCACCCCTAGTTGAACCCTCCTACCCCCACACAGTGGACCAAATCTAGATCAGGACCCCACACGGTTACACTAAAGTAAAAAAAAAGAAGTTAGGATCAGCTACAAGCTACACATTTAACACAGCATGTAGTTTAGCTCTCAGATAATCCCACTTTCTTCACTAAACACTCTAATGTTCAGTGCACAGTTCTGTTGGTATATACACAGGAACATGAAACCTGTAGCATACCCTTTCTGTTTATTATATGTGACAAAATACCTGGGGAGAGGAGAATGAGATTCAACCATTTTTTAATACCAGTTTCTATAAAGAACAGAAAAAGCAAAGGTAGCCTACAAACCCATAAGAAAAATTCCAAAATCCATATTAGGGCAATACCTTTATTAGGCCAACCAGACTGTCACAAAATTGTGTGCAAACTTTCAAATTCTCCAAAACTCTTCATCAGGAAATAAGTTAAACAGCTTAGGGTTCATACCACCTGAAGATGGACTCTTATTCTCCTTCTCTCCAGCTGCTAAGTAAAGATACCCAATTTGGCTTCTATTGAGTTTTATTAACCTAGTACACCACCTAGTACTAGGGTGGGAGGCTTGCCTGATGATGCATCTTATATATTTCCAATGCTAAAATAGACCTTCTCTTTTCCCAGCTCTTTCCAAACATCTTCTAGATCTGTTTTAAGGCTGCTGCCCCCATTTCCACCCTGCCATTCTCCTATTTTTAGTCTGTTTTTGGATTTATTTATTTTATTTATTTATACCATGCCTTTCCACTAAAATTAGTGCTCAAGGCAGCTAACAATAATAAAATACAGATAAAATGTTACATAATTAAAATAACCACATCAGTTAAACAGGTTTTTTTAAAAACAACAACAACAACAGCCGCAACAACAACAAAGCAATACAACAGCAGCCACTAGTTAAAAACCTACTTCAGCAAACAGGACAACTTAACAACCAAAAGCTTGCCTGCATAAAACTGTCTTTGCCTGCCAGTGGAAGGACAATGAAGGTGGAGCTTGGCTGGCTTCCCTTGTTTTAATTGTAAAACTAACATAGAAGTTGTGAAACTGAAGGCTGGAGCAAGAAATATTTTAAACGAACAAAAGTGTGTAACTGCAACTAAGAATCTAGTGCCTGAATTTGTTTTTTTCCTCCTCCCTCCCAATCTCCTTTCCTTTTGTGTCATTTCTCATCTTTGTAAGCCACTCTCGAAGCCTGTTTAGTTGAAGGATGGGATTAAAATGCTGAAATAAATACATAAATAAATGCCTTTGTAGAGAAATGTATGAATATATGCTGATATGAATGTGGGCACAGTCTTTTGGAGTTTCCTGAAGAACTGATTTTCCTTGCTTAGCAAAAATACAACACTGCCTTGGTTGCAGTTTGCAAATGTGTCCTCTGTAAAACTCAGTGATGGCCATGTTGCTTCACTCCAGGTTACAGAAAGAGACAGATTAATGCAAGAGGGTTTGGGGGCTCCGGTACCACCTGCTGCTGCCACCCAGGCTGATGGCATCAGGGCAAATGGACACTCCAGAGAGCCTCCCTTGCCATTCTCTGGGGAGCCGCCCACCTGACAGTTTGCTCTCAGGACCCCCCAGAGTGAGGCACAGGTGGGTGGGCTCTCTGGAGAGCCCTGCCAACTGATTTCCTGTTGTGGCAGGGGACGGCAGCCAAGGCAGTGGGGGATGGCAGGTGGCACATTCTTCCTGACTCGGCTGGCAGTGCATCTTGTACCAGTCATGTTTAGGAGACTCTTTCCCCACCACAGAAACCAAAAATCTTGCCCATTACTAGAGAATAAGCTGGCTGCTGTCGTACCTGTCCAAAGAATGCCAAGGTTCAATCTTCATTTGCCTATTCATGGCAATAGAGCTCTATTCTAAAGAAAAGATGGAGCGAGCATTCATCAGGCTTACTTTTGCCTGCTTTGACATTTACTGGCTAAACTTAACCTGTATCTAACATGTTAGGAACAGAATTCCGCTTTCCCACAAAGTGGTATGCCACTTTGCTCCCCGCCTCTGGGTCACCCCAAATTCTAACCACTCTGTGCCACTTACTTACCCACACCAAAGCATAACTGGGTCCTGGTCAGAGAGCATGTTTCCCCAGGTGCTGGCAAGAAGACAGTAGGCCCACACCTGCCTCTCCTTACCTTCTTTCAGCATCCCCACTTTGAGGCATTTCATAAAGCGACACGCCTGACAGGACTTGCGCCTCCGTTTTGTGATTTCACACTCATTGGTAGCTGGACAGCTGTATTCAATGTTCCCTGCAAATACAAAGAGAGGTAGTCACTAAGGCCTGGCCATGAAAGGGAAGCGAAGGCAACTTTAGTAGGCTTTGTTCTGAGAACAAAAAGGAATCACTGCGTAAACCAGAGTACAGTCTACCCGCTGGAATCGTGGGATGCTAGTAGAACTGAGGCACCACCTACATATATGCTGTGGTTTACCTCTAAGAATGGATGAGGTCACCGTGGTCCGGGTCGTGCGCCACTCACCAGACCCCCACTGGCCACCTGCCCCTGCTCGCCACATGCGGCAAGTCACCAGGTGTTCCGTGAGCGCTGGACGAGTGGTGCGCAACCACCCGATCCCTTGCTGAGCCACCATTTTGCGTAAAAATTGTGGCTTAGTCTTTTTCGTAAAGGCCATTTTTACTCAAAAGTGGCATTTACACAAGCTTACAGGCGTAAGTGGCCATTTACGCCTGTAATCTTGCATAAATGGCCACTTTACAGCTGCCATTTGCGTAAAATTGGCCTTTACGGAAAAAGCCGAGCTGCCATTTTGAGGCTCGGCAAGAGATCAGGGATCCCTGCACTTGCCTGACTCAGCATGTGTCGAGTTGGGCAAGCATGAGGATCCGCAGACTGGCAAGCGGGGGGCTAGTAGGCAGGCGATTTCTAGCTGGGCCTCAAGCACCAGCTGGATACCCACAACATCCCTATTCACGTCTTTGCCACGGGATGAAGAGATTGTCTGGAGAATCCCATGAACTGAGATCAATATGTTGAAACGTGATGGTGTAAATCAGGGATGGGGAATGTGTAGCCCTCCAGATGTTGCTGGACTACCACCTCCATCATCCATCAACACTGGTCATGCTGGCTAGGGGTGATGGGATTTGCAGTCCAACAACATTTGGAGGGCCACACAGTCTCCCTCTGGTGTAAATGAGCATTCTTTGTCTGTGTATCCCACCCATCCTCTATGAAGCCCCCATTTCATCTTCATGACACTATTGTGAGGTAAGCTGGGGCAAGAGATGGTGACGAACCCTGGGTGAGTGTCATGGCTGAACTGGGTTCTGAATCTGAGTCTCTTCTAGGGATGTACGAAAGTCACTTACCTTTTAGCGAAATTTGATTCGAGGTGGGGGGGAGGCACTCCGTCCCTCCTCCTGAAATTCTGGCCGTGGGGGGGAGGTGCTCCGTCCCTCCCCCCCAAATTCTGGCTGGGGGGGAGGTGCTCTGTCCCTCCCCCCCAAAATTCAGGCCAGGGGGGGAGGTGATCCGTCCCTCCCCCCCCCGAATCCTGGCCGGCCGGGTCCACAAATGGCGGCGGCCGTAGCCTAACACGGCTGATTAAAAAACAAAACAACAAAACGCGCGTATGCAAATGGCGGCGCCCATGGGTGCCGCCATTTTCATTCCTTATTTTGGCACGTCTAGTCTACGTAAACATTTACGTAGGCTACGGCGAAAATAAGGGGAATGCAAATAGCATAGCGTCTACGCTATTTGCGTTCCCCTTATTTTCACCCTCTTAGTCTACGTAAATGTTTACGTCGACTAAGACGTGTCAAAATAAGGAACGCAAATGGCGGCAGCCATGGGCGCCGCCATTTGCATACGCGTGTTTTTTTTCTTTTAAATCAGCCGTGATAGGCTACGTAAACATTTACATAGCCTATCACGGTTTTTTGTTTTGTTTTGTTTTTTACTGGAAATGGCGGCGGCGGCAGCTGGTCGGAAGACCAGCCACCGCCACCACCGAACCACCGCCGAACCGCCGCCGGAGCTGCCGCCGCCGCCAGGAACATTCGCCCAGGGTAAGTCCCATCCCGGGGGGGGGGGCGGGGGGGCAGACTGTTTCGCCACTGATTTCGGGGGGCCGAATGCGCTGGCATTTGGCCTCCCCAAGATTCATGGAAAAATTCTCTGACATCCCTAGTCTCTTCACTCTGTAATCAGAAGCTCTACCATGCTGGCTCTCAGGACTAGTTTGGAGATGCATTGCTTCAGTAGAAAGACCAGTCCTTAGCGTAAATGGCAAACAGTGATGCTGTCAGTGCAGGACTCTGAACCCAAAGTCCAGGGCCTCACTCAGCAGGATGAGCAGGAGGGTCCTCAAACACAGCAGGACTGCCTGGCCATATTTTGAAGTAATACACATTGCCATCTAAAGAGATGGCCCCTGGAAGGCCATGATGTCCAGTATGTAACTGTAACACTGAGAGCCAAATAACATGATTCTTACTCTGTTTAATTTCCTCTCACACACCGCCAGCACCACAGTATGCTCCGTTGAACAAAATTGCATAAAAACTGGTTAATATTATCTTGGTCATGATTAACTCTAGCAAACACCAGCCCAAACTAGGGATGTATGTGAATTCCATTTGTGGAGTGATGATGGATTTTTCTGGTTCAGCCCTGGCAAATTTCATTCGATTTCCCTCTGCTTGTACAAATTTGGGAAGAAAAGGGAGGGGAAATTAGTGCACATTTAAAAGCTGAGAAGTAAATACAGGGGAAATCTGTGCAATAGCAGTAGCTGCTCTGAGAAGGAGCTGCGAAAATGAGGGGAGCCAACAACTCCCCTTTCTGGACTAGCTGGAGACTCAGAGAAGTATTAAAAGAGAGGAGGACACTGACAAGTGTCAGTTCAACACTTAATAGCATGAAGATTACATTGCAAAGTGGGAGATATTGTCCCATCCCCCCGCCCTTTGGCACACTTCATTTTTCAGATGTTTTTCTTTTTCAGTCCCTCAGAATTGCGCAAATGGCTTCCTCCTTTGTCTTACTATCACTTCCCCGCCATCCTTTGCAACTTTGCACAGATTAGCCTATATACAGTCTTGCCTTGTCAATTTCCTTGTCTGTTACCTACTCCACTTTGGTGCTCTGGCTGACAGCTTGAAACATACAAGTAAATTGACATGACAAGACTACACATAACAGACAGCTGAATCTGCGCTCTTGCACAACTGTAGAAGATTGGGAAAACTTGTGTTTTTTTCTTTAAAAAAAACCTGACCCAATTTGGGCAAATGTGAAGACACCCCCCCAAAAAAAAATTTGTCCGAATTACCATTTGCAAAAATGCCAGGACCTGGGAAAAATGCACAAAGTATTTCCAGAATTGGGGGAAAGAATCTGCTACAGTCTGCCGCCACTTACAGGAATGGAAACACTGCAGAATGCCATCAGGCTCAAACAGAATAGAATTCCCAGTGTCACACATCTCTAGCCCAAACAAGAAAGTGTACAAAATTATTCATGGTGTGTAGAAAGTGGATAGGGCACATTTTTCTCCCTCTCTGATAATACTAGAACCTGGGGTCATCCCATGAAGCTGATTGGTGGGAGATTCAGATAAAAGGACAGATAAAAGGAAGTACTTCTTCACAAAGAGCATAGTTAAACTATGGAATTCTCTACCACAATATGTAGTGATAGCCACCAATTTAGATGGCTTTAAAAGGACTGGGCAAAATAAGGAAATGGGATGGTTTCATTTCAAATTGGGGCAGATTCCGTTGCATCTGTTGAAAAGAAGTAGGGTGGTTTTAGATCTGCCTGAAAAGAAGCATCCCACCATACCCATGAGTTTTGGAGAGGAAATGCCTCTCCTAAGGCTGTTACTGGCAGTAAGAGCTTTAAGCTAAAATATGTTTTTTTTTTGTTTTTTTTTTGCATTTTTGGTGGTTTTGGCCCGCACCCTTTTGTTTTTGCCTCCCCTTTTGCCTTCAGATCCACTCACCACTGGAATGCGGTCCCCGAGAGCTTCTCTGAAATGGAATTTGGCCCCCGGCCCAGCACCCCTGCCATAATGGCTGTCTTTGCAATCAACATTGCTCCCCTCACGCTTCTTGCTCACCATGGAGGGGGAAAGAGCAGGATCCTGCAGGGAAAAATGCCTCTCTGCCACATTATCATCCAACACACATTCACAGAAATCGCTCGAGAGGCTCAAAGACAATGTAAAGCTCATGTGCATAAAAAAATGTCCTGAGACAGCTTAATGCTTCCTTCTTGTGACAAGAACATAGAAGCGATGTGGTCCCTGCCCAGAGGGCTCACAATCAACATCAGTCAAACACAGGGAAGGGAGGAGGGGGCGAGGGATTTCTGAGTAGTATGGATGAGTTGGAAGGTGAGGTGGCAGAAGAAGAGCAGGGAAGGTTCCAGAAAACCTTTGCTACAGACATGGTTCTGACATTATGCTTTCACACACTCACAGAGACCACTGTGGCTCCTGAGAAGGCAGCCATGGCTTTTCAAAGTACATAAGAGGAGGAACCTAATCACTGTGATTCAGTGGACACCAACAGGTTCCTGAGTTTATTCATGCCAACCAAAAAAACTTACTAGATGGCCTTGCATAGGTTTATCACTGTGCTGTCTACGCTACGTACTACACTATCTACACTGCTTACTACACCGTCTCTGAAATTGTTGGCAGTCTCTACCTTATACGGATGAATGAAGCCAAATGGAGACATGACTCCGATCACACGGCTGCTATCCAAAACAGCAGCCCTGTGTTGTTCTGTGACAGGGAAACATGTGATGGGATGTCACTACACGGTACATTCCCCCAGCCCTGCACCACATTCTTGGCTGCCACTGGAGCAGCCAGTGAGACACATGATGGTGAAATGCCACACCTTCATTAACTACATATAAGGAGAGGAAGGAAAACTTGACACAGGTTGCCATTTTGGGCAGCGGCCCCATGCATGACAGACATCGCTTCTAGTTCTGAAATGAGATAAGGATTGTAAATCACACTGAAATACGTACTTGCTCTTGAAAAGAACAAGAGTCATACTCCCAAAGCAACAGAAAGAACTAATAAAACATGGGGCATATTTAGGAACACTTCTAAGCACAAGACGTGCCGACTCCGTGTCTACATGTTGTACGAAATGGTTTCACCTTCAGAACTGTACCCCCTCAGGAACCGCAACCTGACGGTCATCACCAATGTGAGACAGTTCCCTTTCTCTGATACCCTTCTGCATGCTCACAACCCTGCCATCACGTGGTTAAGTTCCAGGCACAGACTCTGCGCAGAAGTGCAGAAAGCTGTAACCAGCTGCTTCCATTCAGTCTACACCCTGGCACGGCTCAGCACCTGAATTTCAATAGCTAGGGAAGTATCAAATATCTCTAAAAGCTGGAAATTGAAATTCAAGCTTGATCTCTAGTTAATGAATGAACTGCAATGGCAAGGCATGTACATCCATCCAGCCACAGACTTAAGAGAACAAGAAACCCTGCCATTCCACAGTGTCCCACACCCAAGCAAACAGAACCCACCTTTTTGAAAGCATAATAGATTTGCCCTTTTCATATTCCTGCCTTCGTATTTCCCCATTTTCAAATATGATGATACAGTTCCTGCAAAGTGTACCTATAGCTCTATCCATTTCAGTTAGGAAATAAACTTTTTTTTAAAGATCAGGTACAAAGGACCAGGCAGCAATGTCACTAGGTGACTTCAACATCCTTTTATCAAACTTTGCAGTGTCATGTTTATTCATCAGATTGTATCTCAAGATCATCACATATTGATAAAAAAAGAAAACAACTCTAGTGGATTCATAATGCTCCTGGTTTAAAAGCAAGAAACTAGGAAAGTACTCTAAAAAAAAACGTAAAAACACTGAACTACCTAGTATTGTGCATGATAATAAGGACAATAGGCTGCAACAGGTGCAGTTGGCTTTCACTGCAAGATCTCTTTTTTAGTTATGAACAAATCTGTCTCTCTTTTATAATATTCACGTTTTTTTCAAGCACAGCTTCATGCCATCCCATTTCAGTTTGTTAACATTCTAGAATGTATTTTTTTTAACAATCACAGGCATTTTGTGCACATCTCCCCCTAAAATCTGCATTTATTGCAAGCAAATTTCATGAATATATGTCTTTTTTGTAGGCTAACGCATGCATTTTTGTATGAAATTTCCCCTAACTTACACATTTTTTTTTTTTTGTCTGGGAACTGCATTGCAAAAATTTGGAGAAGTATGAAAACCAAAGGATGATTGCATTCCTGTTTGTATATTTGCTCGGGAACTATGAATTAGGTCAGTTCGTATTAAAATGCAGACCGATCAAATTTCTCCCCTATCTTCCCTATTCTCATGGGAGCATAGGAAGCTGCCTTACACGAAGTAAGAACATGCAGGAGAAAGCACAGAGAAGAGAATGACACAGACAGCCACGGTCGAACAAGACTAGTGCAAGATAAGATCCTGTCTCTAAAACTTTAGCAAAGTTCTTTGCTCCATTGTTGTTGTTGTTGTTGTTCCATGTCTTCCCCCAAGTCTCTCAATTTTGTTTATGGGTCCTGAGGCTGGCTGCCAGCAGAGCAGAGCCACTCACACGGCCTTGCAATTTCTGTAAGTGCCCTGTGATAAAGTGATGTGATTAACTCATCGTGATTCCAGCAGCCTTCCACCAGCTGGCAGTCACACTGCCACTTCAGTCACTGTGGGCCAGGGGCAATCTGGCAGACAGCGGCTGAAAGTGCTCCAGGGTGTCGTCAGCAGCCAGAGGAGGAAACTGCGTGCATGCCAATGAGCAGCAGCAGAAGAAGGTGCATGCATGTGTGCCTCTTCATACATGTGCATAAGAATTAAGGATGTCAGATAAATCCTTTTGGGGATGGAGTTCAATGAGTTTTCCTAAGCTCGGCCCCCCAGACTTTGTTTTGGTTCCCGCTGCGGTGCCCAACTTGATCAGCAGTGAGTCAGGCCAGTTTGCAGATTTTCCGGGAAGTTTGCACAGATTTCTTTTTTAGAAGGTTCTGCAATTTGCACTAATTCCTGGGTGATTTGCGCACATTCTTGGGTGATTTGTGCAAATTACAGCCATGATTTGCAAAAATTTTGGGCATAATTTGTGCAAATTCGGCTGTAGTTTGCACAATTACGGCCACAATTTGCACAAATTACGGCCACAATTTGTGCAAATGTTGCTGTAGTTTGCACAAACTGCACATAAGTTTGCACAAATTGCAGAACCTTCCCCCACAAAAAGTGTGCAAAAAATGTCCTAGAGTTCAGGGAACAACCTGCAGCTTGGCTCACAGATGCAAAGCTAGTTGTACACACCGCAGAACTTGGTTGAGCCAGAAAAGAACCAGGTTTCCCAGCAAGGAAGACTTCTAATGAGAATACACCTTGCGCATGTGAGTCATCCCGTTTGTCTATGTGCAAGTGAACAAAATGCCTTTTCAAAGAGGAGATTCAGAACCCTTGAACTAAGTGCCGCGTGGTATGAGAATGGGACCTAATCCTGAAAGCAAGCCAGGATTTTACATGCTCAGGCTCCAGAGCTCTCTTTGGGCACAGAAGGGAACAGGGATGTTTGACACCAACTCCCATGGATTAGCAGGCAGTATGAGGCCCTTGGATTGGCCAAGGTTGGTACAAGTGTTGAGAGCCTGGCCTTCTGTCCTTGCATGACCAACAGAGAAGAACCCCTCCCTTACTTTTCCCAGATCTGCTTAAGAGCTGTGAGCCCCAAGGGAAGACAAAAGAAGGGAAGCCTAGGCCATCAGCTGATGTTCATGCCATCTGCTCTTGAAGAGACCCTCAACCACCCTGAGAGAACCCTGAGTCTGGTGCTTGTTGGGCGGGGCAGGGTGGGGGACTTGTTGGTAATTGTTTCAGTATTCAAAAAATTGTAAACTGCCTTGGGTGCCTTCACAGAAAGGTGGTATAGAAACAATTAATTAATTAAAACAAATCTGCTTCCTGCTACTCTAGCTGCAGACTACAGGAACTCTAGCATGGGGAAATAGGGCTGGTATCAGCACCTGGCCTCCAAAGGCAGCTACTAGGATCACAGCACCTTGGCAGCACTCACTGCTAGCAGCACCCAGCACCTTAACAGGACCCACCTAATGCCAGTCCTAGGCTCCCTCCCATGCCAGAGAGATGCGTCTGGGGGGCTACCTGCTAATTTAAGTACACACAGATATCCTACGGCCGTCTAACTATTGACTAGTGGCCATAGGATTACTCGCTCCTTCTATTTTCTATCCCCCAATTCAACGGTCCTCTCTCTGTCAGACTCAGGACTGAAAGGCACCTGGCTGCAGTTGCACAACTGCACAGCTATTTTTGATGTATGTTCAACAACTGTTGGAGTGAAGTGACTGTCAGATAATGTTAGGAGGTATTTCCTGGCTCCTTGCATCACTGAATGAATATTATTACCATTTTGTTGTTGTTTATTCGGTCAGTTGCTTCCAACTCTTCGTGACTTCATGTTATTACCATTACCAATTATTACCATTACTCAATATGAATACATCTTCTGTCATTTCATTTGTTTCTCGTTTTGAAATAACAGTAGGTGCAAAGGGGCATATAGACTAAATTTAAACGTAAACCTTCAGGATGTCTGGCGATCCTATCGTAGGCTTGCTAGCATGTTAATAGCTGAAAGCATGGAAATCCACAGCAACCATTCCCCATAATGTTGCTGGGCATGACCTCACTGCCACAAGCAAAAAGCAGAAATAAGGTTTGACTCTCAATAACTGTCAGACATGACAAGGCCATAGAAATATCACTAGCTCTTAACAAATCTGTACAATTGCACATAACAAAGCATGAGTATGCACTTTCTTTAAATCGGGGTAGGCAATGTGGTGCCCATGGGCACCAATGCACCTCTCGCCACCTTTCTTGGTGCCCTACCCCTCCCACTATTTTTACTTAACACATTTTCTTACCAGCAGCTGGGTTTGCTGTGAAATGGGTTTTTGGTAGTGCTGAAAACTGTGGGTTCAAGGGAATTGTTTAATGTATTGGGACTCAGTACCCACCACTGCCTTGTAGGCAGGTTACTTGACCTTTGCCACGCCTCCCATGATAGCATGCTGGGGGTTGTAGGACTTTTTCCTGTTTAAACGTGAATAGGATTGCACCCTAGGGACACAATCTTATGCATGTTTAGACAGAAAAAAATGCTACATCTTCCGGTATTCCGTAGCCAGCCAGTGTCAAGGGCTCCTTGGAGGCCTCTCTCCGTCTAATCCAGTAGCCAAGTCCAGACACAGACAAAGGAATTCCTTTCAAAGCTTTATTCTTCTTTTACAACTTAACAACTATACTGATTGCAACTAGATCTGAGCAGCACAGTACCTATGTCCTACGTTGGAACAGTTGGTCCCCGTTTGAAAGGGAAATATTTATTTATTTATTTATTTATTTATTTCATTTTTATACCGCCCAATAGCCGAAGCTCTCTGGGCAGTTCACAAAAATTAAATCCAAACAACACACAATAAAACAATTTAAAATATACAGAACATTAAAACCACAATATAACAATACAACCACAATAAAACTTAGCAGCAGTGCAGAAGTTTAAAATACAGATTTAAAACAGCAAAGATAAAAATTTAGAAGGCTAAAATGCTAAAATGCCTGGGAAAATAAAAAGGTCTTCACCTGGTGCCGAAAAGAATACAATGTAGGCACCAGGCGAACCTCACTAGGGAGCTCATTCCAGAGCCGGGGTGCCACAGCAGAAAAAGCCCTCCTCCTAGTAGCCACCCGCCTCACTTCCTTTGACAGGGGCTCATGGAGAAGGGCCGCTGATGATGATCTTAAGGTCTGGGCAGGCACATAAGGGAGGAGGCGATCCTTCAGGTAACCTGGCCCCAAGCCGTTAAGGGCTTTGAATGTTAACACCAGCACTTTGAATCGGGCCCGGAAATGGACTGGCAGCCAGTGCAGCTGGAAAAGTACTGGCATAATATGAGCTCGCAGGCCAGTCCCTGTTAACAATCTTGCTGCCCTATTTTGGACCAGCTGAAGTTTCCGGACCGTTTTCAAAGGCAGCCCCACGTATAACGCATTGCAGTAATCCAGACGAGAAGTTATCAGAGCATGGATAACTGTAGCTAGGCTATCTCTGTCCAGATAAGGGCGTAGTTGGTATACCAGCCTAAGCTGATAAAAAGTGCTCTGTGCCTCAAGTGACAGTTCTGGGTCCAAGAGCACCCCCAAACTACGAACCTGATCCTTCAGGGGGAGTGCAACCCCCTCCAGAACAGGTTGAATATCACCTAGCTGGGCAGACGAACCACCCACTAACAGTACCTCTGTCTTGTCTGGATTGAGTTTCAGTTTATTAGCCCTCATCCAGTCCATTACCGTGCCCAGGCACTGATTCAGAACAGTCACTGCCTCACCTGGTTTTGATGTAAAAGAGAGGTAGAGCTGGGTGTCATCTGCATATTGATGGAACCTCAGCCCACACCTCCGGATAACCTCCCCAAGCGGTTTCATGTAGATGTTAAATAGCATGGGGGATAAAATAGAGCCCTGTGGAACCTGTGAATTACTGGCAGACCCCTGAACTTAAGGACTAGGGAGAGTCCCTCCCCTTTTCCCTTGGGTCCTCTGGGCGCAGCCGTTGTTTGCGCGCCAACCTGGCATTACACCTCCTTTCCGCGCCCTCCATCTGGCGCCGCTCTCTGCGTCTGCATCGCGCATCCACCAAGTCTGCTATCTGTGCCTGGTCACTCCCTGGACTGCTAACTAAACTAGGAATGCTGGTGGGAGGAATCTCCGTCAGCTGTTGGTCCTGGGAAAGAGGAGCGCGCTCCTCTCCCAGGAGCGACTGTTCTTCCTCAGAATCAGAACTACTCTGGGATTCTATGGGCTCAGTGTCCACCCTGAGAGCCAGGTGGTTTTGTGAAAATATATCCATTCATTATAAATGCCTGAATCATTTTACCTGCTAACTTCTTCGGAGGATATAATTTCTGTGCTTGTACAGCTTCAATGTCCTCATGGCCCTCAGTTTCCTACATACACACATTTTTTTTTAATAAAAAAATGGCACAACCATGTTATTGGTCAGCATGTGGCACTAACTGTTATTGGTGGACAAATGTAGCAATGTGTTTGAGTTCACAAGCATATGGATGCAATCTGTCGGGCAGTCGTCCCTTCCGCCTTATGAAATCCTCAGGTAGCCAGAATCAACATGCAGACAATAGGGTGCTTTTCCAAGGCTTTATTCTCATTCAACCTAATGACGCTTACAGATGCTAATTGCTTGATCCTACGCGTGAGACTTAAGACAGCTGCCTACTCGGAGGTTCTAGCCTTAAGAATCAGTTGATCTCCATTTGGAGGGGAAGGCGGGAAACCTCTGTACTTATGGGCTAGGAGGAGAGAGTCCACCTTTTTCCTGTGGGGCATCGGGGCACCACTGTTGCCTCACGCCAAGCGGGCTGAGTGCCTCCTCTCAGCACCTGCCATCTCCCGCTTGACACTGTGCCGGTGCCTAGCGTCCAGAAATTGCTGTTGCGCCTCCCTCTCCCTGCCAGGGTCACTATCACTCTCAGGAATGTGTACCGGGAGAGGGTGTCCCCCTGGCTGCTCCTCTGAACAGCGCACGGGTTCCTCTCCTGCAGTTTCTATCTCTTCCTCAGAATCAGAACTGCTTTGGGGCTCTCTGGGCTCCGATCCAACCCTGACACAATCAAGCAAATTCACTAGTATTTTTTAAAAGAAGTGTCTTCAGTAGGGATGGTGCGAGAGTCCGAGGAGGAAGTGGAGTATGACAGACCCCCCCCCAGGTCCAACCACCCAGGCCCCGCTCACCATGCTGCGGGAGGTTCACTTGCCCACTTGGTGAATAGCAGGAAGTGCTGTTAGGCCGTCCATCACCTTACCGAGCTCCCACTGTGTGCAAAAATTGCGGCTCAGTTACTTCTGCAAGCCTAATCTTGCATCTATGGCTGCCTTAAAGGGGCAATGACTCAACTTCATAGGCGTAAAGGGCCCTTTATCCCTGTAATGTTGAGTCATCGTCCCTTTAAGGCAGCCATAGATGCAACATTAGATTTGTGGAAGTAACTGAGCAGCAATTTCTGTACACAGTGGCAACTTGGTAAAGCGACGGAAGATCCTGCAGTGCTTCCTGGGCGGTTGCCAAGCTGTCCTGTAGCTCCCATGGCATGGCTCGCACAGGTGAGCAATGCTAACGGCTCGTCAATCACCTGATGGGACCAGAGAGAGATGGGTCCGTCCATCCCTAGTCTTCAGTAATGAAGGAGAAAGAGCACAACACCCAGGAAGAGGCACAACATCGCACAAATTGCACAAAATATTTTTATCTCTTTGATGAGCTGCATGATTTCACAAGAGAAAACCAGGAAGGGCAGTTCAGCAAAGTGGTATGGATTGTGCCTCATGCAAATCCGGCAGCATATCGTTGTCACAGCCTAAGAACATCTCTGAGACTCCGAGGCAAGCTTTTTGAGCTTGTAAATATAGTTAATGCACCATGTAATGTGGTAACAGCTGTTTTAAGTTGAATGATAGTCCCTACAAATATGGCCATTTAATTCAAATGATATGGTGGGTGCACATTTTCCTGCTCCTGTGAATAGGTGCAGTGCTTAAGATGACCATTAATCCGTTGCAATCACCTTTGCTACTGTAGAGGAGACACAGCATCCAAGCTCTTCTCTTTGAGGTGTGGCCCCTCCAAAATGAAGGACAAAAGATTCTTAAGATGCAAAGAGTGTTAACGTTTGAACCTGCCTAAAGCAGAGCAGAGTGACATCGTTACAAAAAAAGCAGGAAGTATGAAGATCAAGCTGATGGAAATGGTAAGAACCCAAGACTCAGTGCTTCTTCTTCCAACCAACCAGTGCTGCTTATTCTTCTGAGTCAGCAAGTTAAGTTTACAGGATCAGCCGGCAGGGCTTTAGCATGGTTCAACAAGCACATGTGACAAAAGCAGCTGTGGAGGCCACCCAACAAGGGCTCTCTAATTATGTATGGAACACGGTTGCTGCTCTTTTAATTGTTGCAGAAGGAAGAAATTTGCCAAGTACAACTTCTCCTGCCACTGCAGAATTATCATGGAACAAGCTGCTCCTGCTACTACAGATAGATTTATTGTGAAAATGCCACACCACCAAGCTTTCTTCAAGCCTAAATCATCATCAGGGGAAAATTAGCTTCAAAGAACAAATACCGTACTCAGAAATGTAAATATACGTCACTCGCAAGAGATTGTCTATGAGATCTTCTCTTTCTACTTCTCTAGTATTTTGTTTGCTTATTCTCCACTAACTGGATGCCACTCCCTTCTTGTGTCTCTATAACATCTGCCAAAATTAGTGGATAAAGAAAAGAAATCAAGCTCTAGGTCTCTAGCTTCATGTATAACAAAACCCTAAAGGTTAAATCCAACATTGGGGTAGCGCCAGAGGATGTCTGCTAGCACAATGGGACTTTCTCCCTCTCTCCTCCCTTGTGCAGCCCTCCATGCCATCCAAAAACCTGCCCCGGAGGGGTTCCCAACCCTCCAGAGCAGATTTTGAGGGTGTGCAGGGAGCTGTGGGGAGAAGAGTGAAAGGCGCCCCTCCCAGTTGCTAATGGACCTGGTTCTGTCAGGAGAATACCAATGTTGGATACAATCCTAAACCACTACCTCTCATCTCTTCAGGAAAAAAGCAGTTCTGGGGAGGTGGGTTTCTGTGGCCAGTGGAGGATGGTGGCTGTGATTTCGGTGGGGCTGTAAATCCATTCTGGGCTTCAGTCAGAATCAGCCAGAACTCTAAAGGAGCTATCCAAGGTGCTGCATCCATTTTGGGGCTAGGGTTCAGCACTTTGGATAGCTCCTTTAGAGTTCTGGCTGGTTCTGACTGAAACCCAGAATGGATTCACAGCTCCACCGAAAATGGAGCCCCCTGCCTCCACTGCAAATGGCTCGGAAGGAACAGGTTAAATAGCCCCTGTCTTCATGCTCTCTCACTGATCTTCCACTCAACCTGTGAACCAGACAGCATCGGCTATTGGGAGGTATAGAAATGTAATAAATAAATAAACCAGAAGCCATCGGCACTGTCTTAACCTGATAAAAGAAAGTCCTCAGGGAAATGAATTACAGATCTACATGTAACCTGTAGCTCAGCCAGCTGATAAGCTGCAGAAAAGCTCATATGCATGTCTATGCTTTCTACCAAATATAACAAGAGAGGAAGATCCAGATAGAGGAATGCTCAGTACCCAGCTTCTTCTACCTAGGATCTGGAAAATGTGATCTACATAACAAAAAGGAAGGTGACTAAAATCAATAAAATTAAAGAGCAGAACACTCTACCCTTCAGATGTCCATGCAGGATTTCCCTCTGAAATGCTTGTTAAGATTTTGACATCCTCAGCAACAAGGAATCATCAGGACTAAGTGAACAAGTCTGAGTGAAAATAAAACAAGTCCCCTTCCCACATGCCTACTTCATTCACACTTCATAGGAGTCAAGGGAGCTTTTTGAATGAATGAAACACACTTGCTCTTTCAGAGTAATATACTTGGGCTTTTCCATTTGCAGAAGTGTGGGCAAACGAATGTAATGCACATAGTATGCCTACATATTGATGTATGCATGTAATGAACATTTAGGCAGACATGTATTTGCACATGTGTGTGCATGTCTTGAAATGTGCCGATTGGTACATTGGCAGAATGGCGATTTACTGATTAAACGATGCAATATTATATTGCATTAAGAACAATAAAATACAGTGATGTTTTAAAGCATCACTTCAGTTTAAATGGTGGGTTCAAATATTCTAGCACTTTTAGTGTGCAGAGTGCCTTACTTATTCCGTCTGAAAGCAATTCCGGGAGTTAGGTATTGTTCCCATGTTACTGAAATTAAACTGAGTGCTAAGAGATAGTGATCTGTCCATGACCCCCAAAGTCAGTTTAGCTGGCATTTGAACCACGCCCAACTCCTCTCTGCTGGATCACATTTTATATGTTTTGTGAGGTCTAAAGCTGTGCACAGACATCTGGCTACATCTATGTGTATGCGTAAGAACAAGTAGTTGGAAATTAAAGAAGAAGAAATTAAAATTTGGCATACAGTTTTACAGTAAGTGGTTCATTACTAAAGGGAGGTGGTGGATTCTTCACCATTGAGAGTATTTGAGGAAAGAGTTTTCTTTCCAAGTAAAAGGTTCAGTATAATAGTTTCAGGATTTTATGTAGTTTACGAAAAATAACCATTGTCCTGTACTTTTAAAAAGATCAAACCAGTGGCATTAAAACATCAATTAGCTTAGATTAAAATATGTCTGTAATCTGTTGCATGCAGTCACTGAATCTGAAGTATCACTCGTGTTCTTAACATCATACAACTTGCAAAACTGAACTGCTCTAATGTTTGTGACAAATTAAAATATTTCCACTTTCCTGGTTTAGCAGGAGTCGGGATGGATGTATTTGTCTATTTCGCTTTTTCTTAGTTACTTATTTTTCCAGTCTTTACTTCAGTTCATCCTAAACTTTGAGAATTTTTCGATTCTTAAGTTTGGTTTGTCCTGAACTTTTGAGTGTTTTCCTAAGGTTCACATGAAAATTTGAACACATTTTTGTGCATGCTTCTCCTGATATATGGATTTTTGTGTGCAATTTTATTGAATATGCACATTTTTATAAGCAATTTTCTTAATACAATGCATTTTAGTGCTATTTTCATTAATATACACATTTTTGTGTGCAGTTTTTCCTCCAACATATGCACTTCGGTACACATTTTTTTGATTGGGGAACTCCACTACAAAATTCAGAGAAGTGCGAATTTCTACAGATAACTGAGTTTTGATTTGCGTCTTGGTTCGAATGTGGAAAATTAGGCAAATTTGCATTAAAATGCAAACCAAACAAATTTCTTCCCCATCCTGAAACAGGGGTTTCATGTATTGCAACAGAATAGCTTGTAGAACTCTGTTTTTAATACCATAGGAAGACCTTTACGGAAAGAAGAATCTTCCCTGATCTTCCAAGAGTGTCTCCTTTTCCCATATAGGCAGAGGTAAGCGAATTCCTATTATTGTTCACAGACATAAAAGCGAAAGACCAAGTGAATATGCAGCACAAACTTTGAGTTCAACTCCCTCAAGGTCAACAAGTTTGAACATCCATTTCTGATGACAACATTTAACTCTCAAGGATGAATCTTTGAGTAGCAGCTATGGTTTGTGTAGGTTATGCGTTTGGCAATAGTCAAGTCTCACTGTCAAGATTTAGCTCTTCCTACCAAAATCTGAGAATCAGTGCACACTAGGGCTGTGCATGGACCCCCTGATCCGCCTAGGAAGCTGCTTCAGGGCTACCAAGGCTGGCCTGATTCACTTCAGCCTGATTCGAGGGGGAACCGCTTCGGCCTCCAGAGCTGAAGCGGGATTCAGACATCCAAATCCTGCTCCCCCCCCCCGATGTGCTGTCCAGCCCCCAGCTACTTACCTGTGCCCTTGGACGCGCACTGCCACACACATCTTGCTGTTCCGGGGGGGTGGGTGCTGCCAGCTCCTGGGCTTTCTGGATGCCTGCCAGCAGGCGACTTAAAGTTCCAGGGAGAGTGCAAATTTTTAAATGGCAACTCCCTGTATTTCTAGAAACAGATCCTGCAGGATCTATTTCTGGAAATACAGGAAGTTGCCATTTAAAAAATGCCCCGCCCCCAAACAAGAAGATGGCTGCCAGGACACATCCAGAGGATTCAGGTAAGGAGCTGGGGGCTGCGCAGCGGTGGGGCTGGACTTCCGGATCGCACTGAAGCACACCAAAGTGCTTTGGAGCGACCTGTCCCACTTCGTGCCACTTTGTACCCCCTCCACCTTGCCTCAGAGGCGGCCCAAAGCAGCCCGAAGTGGCTCGCTTTGACTTGGAGCTCACACTTTGGGCCGAAGCAGCGCACAGGCTGAGTGCGAGCGTGCGTGTGCACACACACACTCACACGCACAACTAATTTCTGCAAACTAAATCCCAAAGCTTTTGAATTCTCATAAATTGGAGATCTGAGTTTAGCTAACTTTGTTGAGATGTCATTCCTGTTTAAATAAGAACAAACAAACAAATAAATAAGATGTCATTCCTATTTAAATAATAAGTACCCCAGGAAATTCCCAAGATCCCCCTCTGGGGCGGGGGTACATCCCAACAATTCTCTGAATAAACCCTCGTCCCCCGGAGATTAACTTCCCATTTCCTGGCTGCTTTTTTTTCATTTCAATCTAATCTTAGTGTTATGTTTCCTGAAACGAACAAAGTAGGAATTCATCTTGGGCTCCTTCCAAACACAACAACTATAGTTCAGTGTTTTTTCATCACTGAACAGAATTTTGTGTTTTGAAAAAAATCTGCTGTATTATGTGAATGAACTAACAAATAAATCAATTAAAGGAGTAGAACTACTGGATGCACAAGAAGCAACTGGAAATGAATGCACTGGGTTCAAGAAGTTCATTAACCAAGTTGGGCAAAATTACAAGAAAAAAATAAGAAAGATGTAAAGCTAGCAGTCGAGGCTGGTGGTTCTGATGTCAGGGGAGCTGTGAATCCACTCCGGATTTCAGTCAGACCTCTAAAGGAGCTATCCAAGGTGCTGAACCCAGCTTGGGGGTAGTGTTCAGGACCTTGGATAGCTCCTTTAGAGGTCTGACTGGTTCTGACTGAAACCCAGAGTGGATTCACAGCCTCACTGACATCGGCGCCATCAGCCTCCACTAAAAGTTAGCTAACGTTAATAAAAACTTGTTTGAATTAGTGAAGTGGTAATGATTCTGAAACATTTTTCTCTTCCTTTTTTTTACTAGGATCCATGCAGTCCACATTCACCAAGGGTCTCAGTTCTCACCCCACCCCCACCCCCCAAAAATTCAGCACACATACATTTCAGTTCCTATGGGAAAACAATGCAATTGCTTTTGCCTGCAAATAAAGGGACTCAGTTGGCCATGCTGTGCACATCACTTACATCCCCCCGCCCAGGCCCCATACCTTGAATTGTTCGTTTGAAGAAGGCTTTGCATGCTTCACAGGAGGCCACACCATAGTGGTATCCAGACGCAATGTCCCCGCACACTAGACACAGCCTCTTGGGGATGGCATTGAGCATATACTCGCACTTGGTGGGCGAGTCTTCCATGATGGCACTGGCACAGTCGTCATACCGCTTGCGGCAGGGCCCACCACCAATCCCTGCACTGCTGAACATGGGTGGGGAGTCCAGGCCATTGGGGTGGCCACCTATGGTGATGCCATAACCACCACTGGCATCGGACGAACCACTTGGACTATGGTGGCTGATGGCGTCTATGCCAGAGGATGGGCTGGAGGGCTCAGTCTTGATAAAGGATCCACAACTGGAGGTGAGGTGCCGCTCATCTGTGGACATTCTGCCTAGCAGCCTGTGGGTAGGAAGCACAGAAAACTCATTAGCTGATCGAAAGACCACCCACAGCTGGAACAGGGCCCTTTCTGACTTGGGAAATCATATACTGAAAGCTAATTGATTTACTATTCTACTCATTGGCACATACATTCAGCTTTGGCAGATATCCAAGTCCAGCCCAGATAACTTTTGTGTTAAGCCTAGGAATGGGGGAGAAATTTGTTCTGTTTACATTTTAACATGAACCTCCCCCATTTGCACTTTCCAGACCAATGCGTTAGCCACTTATCATTCAGTATTCTCACTTCTAAGAATCTCACAATGCGGTTCTCCAATAAAAAAATGCATGTATTAGGGAGACGTGCACACAACTATGTGTATATTACAGAAAGCGTACACAAATGAGTAATATTAGGCAATATTGCATTAAAAATGTTATATTAGGAGACCCAAATACAAAAATGCATATGAATTTCCAGGGTGGACTTCCCAATTTTTTCCCTGCAAACTGATGAGGAAACAGGATTAAAACAAATTTAAGATTAGAAAAATGAGAAACTGAAATTGACAGATTTGGGCATCCCTTGGTTAAGCCTGCTGAATGACATGAGAAAGGACCATAATAATATCAAAAAAGATTATGGATCCCCTACTATAGCATCAGGCAAAATAGGGTTGCTAACGGTATTTATTTATTTATTTATTTGGATTTATAACCTAGCTTTTTACCAAAAAATGGCACTCTAAACGGCTTACAAAAACAATTTAAAATAGATTAAAACAATAAAACACAGTAAAAACATAGCAATTACAGGATAACAACAGCACCCAACCCAAGAACCACTTACAAGTCAAAGGCCTTCTTGAATAAAGCAGTCTTTGCCTGCCATCAGAAGGACAGTAGAGAGGGAGTGAATCTAGCCTCCCTTGGGAGGAAATTCCACAGCCTGGGAGCAGACACTGAAAAGGCCCGCTCTTGCATCACCACCAAATGCGCCTCTGATGGTGGCAGTGTCAAAAGAAGGGCCTCTCTGAAGATCTTAAGGATCAGGCAGGTTCGTATTCAGGACAGATAAAAGGAAGTCCTCCTTCATACAGCACATAGTTAAACTATGGAATTCGCTACCACAGGATGTAGTGATGGCCACCAACCTGGATGGCTTTAAAAGGGAGTTTGACAAATTCCTGGAGGAAAAAAGACTATCAGTGGCTCCTAGTCTTGATGGCTATAAAGCACCCTCAGTATTAGAGGCCCATGTACACCAGTTGCTGGGGAACATGGGCAGGAGGGTGCAGTTGCACTCATATCCTTTTGGGTTTCCCATGGGCAGCTGGTTGGCCACTGTGTGAACAGAATGCTGGACTAGATGGACCCTTGCTCAGATCCAGCATGCCTCTTCTTATCTTCTTATGTATGGGAAAAGACGGTCTTTCAGGTAGCCTGTTCTCAAGCCATATAGGGCTTTATAAGTCATAACTAGGACTTTGAATTATGCCTGGAAACAGACTGGTAGCCAGTAAAGCTGTCATAACAAGGGAGTTGTGGGCTCCCAGTAACCAGCCCTGGTCAACAGACTGGTGGCAGCATTCTGGGCTAGCTGAATTTTCTGAACAGTTTCAAACGCAGCCCTATGCAGAGTGTGTTACGTAGTCCAAATGGGATGTAACTAAGGAATGCTTGATGGTGGTCAGATCAGATGTCTCTGATTCACAACCCCACTGACATCAGAGCCACCAGCTAGGGATGTACGGACAGTGTACAATCCGCTCTGTCTGTGTTTTGTGGATGTTCATGCGCCTTTCGTTCCGTTGTCCACCCAGAGATGGATGCGATTTTTTTTTCATCATGTGGAAAAATATGCAGATAATTACGTAAACGTTTACCTAAGTATTTACATAATTTACCTTAGTATGTAACATTTAGCGTATTGTCCCCCATTCCATTCAACGTTTCCTCAGCAGAAACTTACATATTTTCCCACAGAGTTATATGCATAAATTTCAGGAAAGAAAAGAAATCATCTGAAAGTCCACAGACTCTGCACAGCCTGAGGGGGGCGCTCCGCAGTAGATTCTGCAGGTCAGATTCTTAGAAATCCAAGCTCATTTTAATCCATCTCGAATTTCTCCAGCATCCCTACCACCAGCCTCCACTGGATGAATCCAAGTCAGTAAATCCACCCATTGCTCTGAAAGAGTTACGCAACCAGCCAAAGCAATCATACAACCTCCCAACCAAGAACTGAGCAGCCAGGAGAATCATTGCATGAACTGTGGACTGAGCAGTTTCCAACTCCTCTTTATGCTTGGACTTTACATGAGGTTGGCTGCATCCACTGGGGTATGATGCAGGGAGTGTGGCATTGAGTCACCCAGGAAAATCAGAACTAGGGATGGAAGAACCACCCTGTGCAGACACTGAGCATGTGGATAACTTTCCTATAGTTGGTCTGGAAAGATACCTTATAAGCCACTGGTCTGACTGTTTACAGTTCTTATTTTCTGAGTATAGTGAGAATTAGAAAAATCATGATGGGGAAAGGCTAAAGCATTTGGAGCTGCTTAATTTAGAAAACAATGAGACATTATATACATTTATAAAATTAAGAACTGTGTAGAGAGACTGGAGAAACATTTTAAATGTTTCTCATAACATCAGAATCAGTAAAATTGGCTCACCATATTAAACTGATTGGCAGTAGATTCAGGATAGACAAAACCCCATGAAGCTGCAACACAGGGAGTGAAGGGAAGCAAGGCTATTCCACCAGCTCTTCTAAGAGACCGGCTGCCTTCTCCCTCACCTGCAGTATGTATATTCCATCTGACTACTTGAACTATTTCCATCCTGGCAGGTTGCTGTAAGAGCTACAACTTTAAGAACTGGTGCCTGAACTTGTTTGTTTTCTCCTCCCTCCCCCTCCCCTTTTCCTTTTATGTTGTGTCTTTTAGACTGTAAACCTGAGGGTGGGGACTGTCTTTTTTATTTTTATTTTTATTTTTATTATTGTTATTATTGATCTGTGAGCCACTCCAGGGGCTTTAAAAATGCTTTAAATGAATTAAAAATACTCCTTCACTCAATCCATAATTAACATATGAAAATCATTGCCACGAGATATGATGGTCACTGGCTTAGATTTCTTTAAAAAGGGATTAGACACATTTATGGAGGATAGAGTTAGCAACAGCTATTAGCCTTGGTAGCTAAATAAAACCTCCATAATGAGAGGCAGTATGCTTTTCAATAACAGATGCTGGAGGGAAACAACAAGCAAGGGCTATTGCCTTCATGGCCAGCCTGTAGACTTTGTGAAAGCATGTACTAGGTGGTACTAAACTAGATTAACTTTGGCCTGTTCTATTAAGGCTCTTATGCTCTTATGTTCTTCCTTGAAGTTTCATCTATAATATTCCCATCAACTGCCACAGGTTGTAAAAAGAAAGAAAGAAAGAAAGAAAGAAAGAAAGAAAGAAAGAAAGAAAGAAAACGGCTGAACTAATTCAAACTGCTAAACTAATTCAAAATGATCACAAATGTACAAAAGACGTATAAATCCAAGATCTTTGACCTATGATACCTTCACAAAGAAAAAACATCTCGCTTGGCTCTGGTTATTTTATGAGGGACATAAAAGGGGAGAGATTTGATCCAATTCTCCTGTGAACAGGTAAAGGAAGCTCCATTACTATTCCTGGCCCCATATAGCAGGTTTAGAGGCTCTAAACAGTGTGTTCTTTTCTTCCTTCTTTTTTTTCTTCTATAAATCATACATCATTTTCTATAATCCTTTAAGCATTGCCATTCTCTGGATCCTCTCCAAATTGTCTTATGTGTTTCCTGTAGCAAGGTGCCCAGATAAGAATGCAGAACCTGAAATGCAGCTGGGACAGAGCAGCAGAGTAAGAGGCTGCGTCCTAAACATGAAGTCTGAACAGTTCTCTATAAAGCCAAATATGCCATTTGCTCTCTAAGCCATGTATCATGTTGCAGACTGATATCACTTGATAGCCATTCTCCCCGCCTCAGATTTCTCTCAACATAGCATATGAGCCTCTTTGCAGCTATTATTCCCATTAGCGTCTGCAATCCTTTTTGCTACTCTCAAACTCACATGGGTAGCATCTGAAGGGCTGTATGCAGAACTTCTACGTATATGTCCACAGAATGCTACGTTTCATAGTCAGCTAGGAATGGGTGGTAATTTCATTTCAGTTCATTTTTAATAAGGATTTACTAAAATTCACAGATTTCTTCGTATCCAGGACAGAAAGAACTTGGGATTTTAAAAAAATCGAATGTGAGATAAACCAAAACTGACAGATTCAACTATCCAGGCCCAGGGCTTTGAATGCCTACCTCTTAAAAGTCTGAGTTTCAGTCCCTGTATATTCATCAGTTAGTGCCAAATTAGGATCACCACCTCCTTTTTCTGACAGACTCCTGCCTTTTAATAGCTATGTGGCAGGCAGGTACAGCATGGTCCTCTCCATGCTGAGAATAGCTGCATCTATCGAATTTGGGTAGTGCAGATGAAAATTCTGTTTCAGTTTGTCTTTTATAAGAATTTCCCACGATTCAAAAATTTCTTCATAGTTGGGATGGAAAGAACCTGAGATTTTAAAAATTCCAATGCAGGAGAATGCGAAGCTGACAAATTAGTCCAGGGCAGCCAAAATAAGTACAACCAAAATAAGTGCAATCAACATAACCTGTTCCCCAAATCCAGGGAACCATGCAGAAAAGCTTCCAGTGCAGTGTAGGAACTGCCATTCAAATGGGAAATTGGGCTGTTCTAGTGTGTGCACATACATACAGAAACACTTATCTAGGGATGGCACAGGTTCTCTCTGGGAATCCAGTGGTACCCCCCATGCCCACACCCCTGAGCCCCGCTCGCCAAGCCCCTGCCCCCTCTCCCTCCACCTGTGCTCAGCGAGCGGCCCGTACTCACCCTGGCAGCCTTGTCAAGCTCCACGGTCACCATTTTTTTGAAAATTAAAATTGATTGATTGATTGTATTTATACCACACCTTTTTTCCTCTTGCAAGGAACCCTGCCCCCTCTCCCTCCACTTGTGCTCGGTGAGCAGCCCGTACTCACCCTGGCAGCTTCATCAAGCTCCACGGTCATAGGGATGGCGGAGAATTTCTCCCCGAATCTTTGGGGGGCCGAGCGCCAACGCATTCGGCCCCCCGAAATTGGCGGTGAAATTCTCCGGCCCCCCCGCCCCCCCCGGGATGGGACTTACCTTTGGCGAATGTCCCTCCTGGCGGCGGGTCCCGGCGGCGGTTTGTCGGCCTTTCGTCGGGGGCGGGGGCGGCAGCCACCACCACCATTACAAAGTAAAGTGTAAAAAAAACCCAACAACCCCGTGATAGGCTCCGTAATGATTAACGTAGCCTATCACGGCTAGATTTCCAAACTCACGGGTGACTTTGAAAAAAAAAAAAAAGCGCGTACGCTGTATATCTTTACATAGACTACCGGGACCAAATAAGGAACGCAAATGGCGGCGCCCATAGGGCGCCGCCATTTGCGTACGCGGTTGTTGTTTTTCAAAGTCACCCATGATAGGCTACGTAACGATTTACATAGCCTATCACGGCTGACTTTGGAAATCTAGCCATCATAGGCTACATTAATCGTTACATAGCCTATCACAGGTTTTTTTTTGTTTTTTGTTTACTTTTTGTTTCACGGCTGGGGAGACGGGGCGCTTCTCCCCGGCCTGAATTTCGTCCGGGCAAGGCGGGAAGCCTCCCCCCCCTCGCCTGAACTTCAGGGGGAGAAGCAAAGCGCCTCCCCCCCACCGCGAAGCACCCCTGCAAAAAGGTAAGTGACTTTCGTACATCCCTACACAGTCACCATTTTTTTGAAAAATAAAATGGCCATCACAAAAATGCACATAATTGTGCATGTGCAAAAATGCGAATTTTCACAAATGTGCATATTTGTGTGTGCAAAAATGTGCATTTTCGTGCAAACGCAAATGTGCTCATTCATGAAAATGTGCAATTTTGCATAAGCAAAAATGCACATTTTTGCTATCACCTTTTTATTTTTCAAAAAATGGTGACCGTGGAGCTCAATGAGGCTACCGGGGTGAGTGCAGGCTGCTTGCTGAGGATGGGAGGGGCTTGAGCATGGCCCAGGGACTGGACAGCAGGGGTAGGGGCTGGGCAGGTGCCTAGAGAACCCAGATGGGGCTGGGTTCACACATCCCTACATTTATCCCAGGATCTTCAAGTGGCAGCAATAGCAAGGGGTGCGTTAGAACAATTCCACTTGATGCACCAGCTGTTGGACTTCCTGAATCTGTTGGACTTGGCAAAGGTTATCCAATCCATGCCTTGGTTACATAACGTTTAGACTGATTCAACGCGCTCTATGTGGGGCTGAAGAGTGTCTGGAAGCTTCTATCACTGCAAAATGAAGCGACTAGACTGCTAATGGATGCACAGTATCAGGACCACCCCCTTCATGGATCACTGCCTTGTTGTGGCAAAGGGGCTTGCGTAACTCAGTGAAGCCATGCCGTGCAGGGCCACCCAAGACGGACAGGTCATGGCAGAGAGTTCTGACAAAATGTGGTCCACTGGAGAAGGAAATGGCAACCCACTCCAGTATTCTTGCCAAGAAAACCCCATGGAACGTATCACAAGGCTAAAAGAGATGACACCGGAAGATGAGACCCTCAGGTCGGAAGGTGTCCAATATACTACTGGGGAAGAGCAGAGGGTATTTCCAAGTAGCGCCAGAAAGAGTGAAGCGGCTGGGCCAAAGCCGAAAGGACACTCAGCTGTGGATGTGTCTGGGGGTGAAAAGAAAATCCGATGCTGTAAAGAACAATATTGTTTAGCAACCTGGAATGTCAGATCAATGAATCAAAGTAAGTTAGAGGTGGTCAAACATGAGATGGCAAGATTGAACATCGACATCTTGGGAATCAGCGAACTAAAATGGCCAGGCATGGGTGAATTTAATTCAGGTGACCATCATATCTACTACTGTGGGCAAGAATCCCTTAGAAGAAATGGAGTAGCACTCATAGTCAACAAAAGGGTGGGAAAAGCAGTACTGGAGTACAATCTCAAAAATGATAGAATGATCTCAGTACGAATCCAAGGCAAACCATTCAACATCACAGTAATTCAAGTCTATCCCTCAACCACTGATGCCGAAGAAGCTGAGGTTGATCGGTTCTATGAAGACCTACAACACCTTCTAGAACTAACACCAAAAAAAGATGTCCTCTTCATCATAGGGGATTGGAATGCTAAAGTAGGAAGTCAAGAAATCACCGGGATAACAGGCAGGCATGGCCTTGGTGCACAAAATGAAGCAGGACAAAAGCTAATAGAGTTTTGCCAGGAGAACACGCTGATCATAGCAAACACTCTTTTCCAACAGCACAAGAGGCGACTCTACACATGGACATCACCAGATGGTCAATATCGAAATCAGATTGATTATGTCCTTTGCAGCCAAAGATGGAGAAGCTCCATACAGTCAGTAAAAACAAGACCTGGAGCTGACTGTGGCTCAGATCATGAGCTTCTTGTTGCAACATTTCAGCTTAAATTGAAGAACGTAGGGAAAACCACTAAACCAGTCAGGGATGACCTAAGTCATATCCCTTGTGAATATACAGTGGAGGTGAGGAATAGATTTAAGGGATTAGACCTGATAGACAGAGTGCCTGAGGAACTATGGACGGAGGTCCGTAACATTGTTCAGGAGGCAGCAACGAAATCCATCCCAAAGAAAAAGAAATGCAAGAAAGCAAAGTGGCTGTCTGATGAGGCTTTACAAGTAGCTCACGAAAGAAGGGAAGCGAAAAGCAAGGGAGAAAGGGGAAGATATATCTAACTGAATGCAGAGTTCCAGAGAATAGCAAGGAGAGACAAGAAGGCCTTCTTAAGTGAACAATGCAAAGAAATCGAGGAAAACAACAGAATGGGAAAGACTAGAGATCTCTTCAAGAAAATTGGAGATCTCAAAGGAACGTTTTGTGCAAAGACGGGCATGATAAAGGACAAAGAAGGCAGGGACCTAACAGAAGCAGATGAGATTAAGAAGAGGTGGCAAGAATACACAGAAGAACTATACAGGAAAGATCTGAATGTCCCTGATAGCCATGATAGTGCGGTCACTGAACTTGAGCCGGACATCCTCGACAGTGAAGTCAAGTGGGCCTTAGGAAGCATTACTAACAACAAAGCTAGCGGAGATGACAGTATTCCAGCTGAGCTATTTAAAATCCTAAAAGATGATGCTGTTAAAGTGCTGAATTCAATATGCCAACAAATCTGGAACACTCAACAATGGCTGCAAGACTGGAAAAGGTCAGTTTACATTCCAATTCCAAAGAAGGGCAACGCCAAAGAGTGTTCAAACTACCGCACAATTGCGCTCATTTCACATGCCAGCAAGGTGATGCTCAAAATCCTACAAGCTAGGCTTCAGCAGTATGTGAACCGAGAACTACCAGAAGTACAAGCTGGGTTTCGAAGAGGCAGAGGAACTAGAGATCAAATCGCCAACATTTGCTGGATCATGGAGAAAGCAAGAGAATTCCAGAAAAACATCTATTTCTGCTTCATTGACTATGCTAAAGCCTTTGATTGTGTGGATCACAACAAACTGTGGCAAATTCTTAAAGTGATGGGAGTACCAGACCACCTTACCTGTCTCCTGAGAAACCTGTACGAGGGTCAAGAAGCAACAGTAAGAACCAGACATGGAACAACCGAGTGGTTCCAAATTGGGAAAGGAGTACGACAAGGCTGCATATTGTCACCCTGCTTATTTAACTTATATGCAGAGTACATCATGAGAAACGCCGGCTTGGATGAATCACAGCTCGGAATTAAGATTGCCAGGAGAATTATCAACAACCTCCGATATGCAGACGATACCACCCTAATGGCAGAAAGCGAAGAGGATCTCAAGAGCCTCTTGTTGAGGGTGAAAGAGGAGAGTGCAAAAGCTGGTTTGAAACTCAACATTAAAAAAACAAAGATCATGGCATCTGGCCCCATCACTTCCTGGCATATAGAAGGGGAAGAAATGGAAGCAGTGACAGATTTTACTTTCTTGGGCTCCAAGATCACCGCAGACGGTGACCGTAGCCATGAAATTAAAAGACACTTGCTCCTTGGAAGGAAAGCTATGGCAAACCTCGACAGCATACTAAGAAGCAGAGACATCACCTTGCCGACAAAGGTCCGTCTAATCAAAGCTATGGTTTTCCCAGTAGTAATGTATGGCTGTGAGAGCTGGACTATAAGGAAGGCTGAGTGCCGAAGAATTGATGCTTTCGAACTGTGGTGCTGGAGAAGATTCTTACGAGTCCCCTGGACTGCAAGGAGGTCAAATCAGTCAGTCCTAAAGGAAATCAACCCTGAGTGCTCATTGGTAGGACAGATACTGAAGCTGAAGCTGAAATATTTTGGCCACCTAATGCGAAGAGAAAACTCTCTGGAAAAGACCCTGATGCTGGGAAAGACTGAAGGCAAAAGGAGAAGGGGACGACAGAGGATGAGATGGCTAGATAGCATCACCGATGCAATGAATATGAACTTGAGCACACTCCGGGAGAGAGCGCAGGACAGGAAGGCCTGGTGTGCTATGGTCCATGGGGTCACGAAGAGTCGGACACGACTGAATGACTGAACAACAATCAGGACCACATTACACCTGTCCTGAAGGACCTGCACTGGTTGCCAATTGCTTTCCAGGCTCAATTCACAGTGTTGGTCTTTACCATTAAAGCCCTAAATGGCTTAGGACCTGGTCATCTAAGGGTCCGCCTGTCTCACTATGAACCTGCCCAAGTGTTAAGATCTGGAGGAGAGGCCCTTTTCAGCACACCATTACTTGCAGAGGCCCATTTGCTGGGCATGCACAAAAGGTCTTTCTCCAGTGTTGCCCTCAAACTTTAGAATGGGCTCACTCAAGAATTAGGATTGGCTCCCACTCCCTTGGCTTTTAGAAAGGGTGTGAATTAAAATATATAGTTTATTTTTAATGTTTTTATTGTTTTTAATCTTCTTGTTTTATTGTTGCAAGGTCTTATTGTTTTAAATTATTGTACACAACCTTGATGGCTTTTTAGCTGATAAGGCAGCATATAAATGTTAATAATATGCATGGAGCTCTTTGGATCTGATTGCATGCCTTTTAAATTTGATCTCGAATAATGAGCTTCTCTAACTCAGTGTGTGTTTTCTCTCCCCCACTGTATGTGTGTGTGTGTCTGTGTGCATATATATATATATATATATATATATATATATATATATATAATTTTCCTCCTTCTAAAATGATTCTGGCTCTACCTTAAAAGCAGCAAATATTGTACCTGAGTGTGGCCAATGATGCTTTATTAAAAAGCTCCAGGACTGCTCAACTGATTTGTATCAATAAGGTGTTTCTTCTTGATTCACCCCTTCAAATGTGCAGCTCCTAACCTAATTTTGGGATATATACCACCTCCATGGGAGATTACATCATGTCACAAACCATGGCTCCTGCATGAACCTGGCAGTCAAGGAAAAAAATAATACTGACGCTAGCACTAAATTCAGTAGTGTCTAGCCTCAGTTCTTACAGCTCTTTGAATCCTTACTTTATTTTATTTTATTCATTTTGGGGTGTTTCTTGTAACCTGCCATAAGAAGAGACAAGCTGGATCAGACCAAGGGTCCATCTAGTCTAGCATTCTGTTCACATAGTGGCCGACCAGGAAGCCACAGGCAGGAAACGAGCACAACAGCACCCTCCCACTTATATTCCCCAGCAACTGGTGTATATAGGCTCACTGCCTCTGGTCCTGGAGGTAGCACACAGCCATCAGGACTAGTAGCCACTGATAGCCTTTTCCTCTAGGAATTTATCCAACCCCCTTTTAAAGCCATCCAAATTGGTGCCCATCACTACATCCTGTGGTAGTAAGTTCCATAGTTTAACTATGCGATGTGTAAAGAAGTACTTCCTTTTATCTGTCCTGAATCTCCCACCAATCAGCTTCATGGGATGACCCTGGGTTCTAGTATCTTGAGAGAGGGAGAAAAAAGTCTCCCTGTCCACATTCTCCACACCATGCATAATCTTGTAGACCTCTATCATGTCTCCCTTTACCCTCCTTTTTTCCAACCTAAACAATCCCAGCTGCTGTAACCTTCTCTCATAGGGGAGATGCTCCAGCCCCTTGATCATTTTAGTTGCCCTTTTCCCTACTTTTTCCAGCTCTACAGTATCCTTTTTAGGTGTGGTGTACCAGAACTGTACACAGTACTCCAAGTGTGGTCGCACATAGATTTGTATAGGGGCAGTATGATATTGGCAGTTTTATTCTCAATTCCTTTTTTAATTATGCCTGACATAGGGTTTGCCTTTTTTTTACAGCAGCTGCACACTGGGCTGACATTTTCATCGAGCTGTCCACCACAACCCTAAGATGTCTTTCTTGCTTGGCCACTGCTACCTCAGATCCCATCAGGTTATACTTGAAGTTGGGATTGTTTGCCTCAGTGTGCATCGCTTTACACTTGCTTACATTGAACCACATTTGCCATTTAGGTGCCCATTCTCCCAGTTTGGAGGGATCCTTTTGGAGCTTCACAATCCCTTTTTGTTTTAATCACCCTAAATAATTTGGTGTCATCCACAAACTTGGCCACTTCACTGCTCACTCCTAAATCCAGATCATTTATGAACAGGTTGAAAAGCATTGGTCCCAATACAGATCCCTGTGGGACTCTACTATTTACTTCCCTCAATTGGGAAAATCTACCATTTATTCCTACTCTCTGCTTTCTGTTCTTTAACCAGTTACTGGTTCATAAGGGGACCTGTCCTCTTATTCCGTGACTGCTAAGTTTTCTCAGGAGTCCTTGGTGAGGGACTTTGTCAAAAGCCTTTTGGAAGTTCAAGTAAACAATGTCTACCGGATCACCCCTGTCTATGTGTTTATTGACACTCTCAAAGAACTCTGAAAGGTTAGTGAGACAGGACTTACCTTGGTGGAAGCCATGTTGATTCTTTTTCAGCAGGGCTTGTCCTTCTATATACTTACTAATTTTATCTTTAATAATGCTGTTAAGCTAAATGGCCTGAACTTACCTGGATCCCCCCCCCACACACACACAGATCCCTTTTTGAAAATTGGTGTTACATTGGCCATCTTCCAGTCCTCTGGTATAGAGGCTGATCTTAGGGACATGTTGCATATTTTGGTTAGAAGACCAGCAATTTCATATTTGAGTTCTTTGAGAACTCTAGGATGGATACCATCTGGGCCTGGTGATGTATTTGCTTTCAATTTATCAATGAGGTTGAGAACTTTATCTTTGTCACCAGTATTTGCCTCAGTTCCTCAGATTCTCTTCCTGAAAACATCAGTTCAGGCACAGGTATCTGTCCTATACCTTCTACAGTGAAGACAGATGAAAAGAATTCATTCAGCTTCTCTGAAATCTCCTTGTCCTCCTTCAGTACTCCTTTAACTCCATTGTCATCCAATGGTCTAACTGCCTCCCTAGCTGTTTTTCTGCTTCTGATGTATTAAAAAAATTCTTTATTGTTGGCCTTGATGTTGTTAGCAATATGCTCTTCAAAATGCTTTTTTGCATCTTTTATTGCCTGCTTGCATCGCCTTTGTGCAAGCTTGTGCTCCCTTTTGTTTTCCTCACTTGGGCAAGACTTCCTTTTTCTGAAAGAAGCTCTCTCTTTTCTAATAGCTCCCTTAATACTGCTCGTTAACCATGCCGGCGACCTCTTGGACTTGGTGCTACCTTTCCTAACCTGTCGTATACATTTTATGGGCTTCTATTGTTGTGATTTTGAGTAGTCTCCAAACATTTTAAAGGGATTTAATCCTCTTGACTCTCCCTTTTAGCTTCCCTTTCACCAGTTCCCTCATTTTAGAGAAGTTTCCTCTTTTGAAGTCAAATGTGACTGTGTTGGATGTCCTGGGGAATTTCCACTTAAATATATATTAAATCTGATATCACTGTGATCACTGTTTTGAATTGGTTCAACAACATTTATATCTCGTACTAGCTAGGTCCTGGGTGACACCACAGGATTAAATCTATAGTCACCTCCCCTCTGGTCAGTTCCATGACCAACTGTTTTGGGCACAATTGTTTAGGGTACTGAGAAATTTAACCTCTTTGTCGTGACTGGAACATGCATTTATCCAGTCAATGTGGGGGCAATTAAAGTCGCCCATTTTTACAACACTTCCTTGTTTGGAGGCCTCCCTGATTTCATTTTCCATCTCAAGATCACTCTGAGCATTCTGGTCTGGGGAACGATAGCACATTCCTAGCACTAAATTATTTTTGGAGCCTGGTATTGTCACCCATAGCACTTCTGTGGAACAGCCTACCCCTTTTAAGTGTTCTAGTCCGCGCAACACTATGCCTTCTTTGATGTACAGGGCAACACTTCCTTGTCTTCTATTCTTCTCCTTCTTCTCTGTCTTGTCTCTGTCTCTTTTTTTTGCTGTCCTTCTCTTTCTCTTCCTCTGCATTTGCTGGGTTTGGGTCATGGGAAAGGGGATACCTGGCGGGGGTGTACCGCAATAGGTCACTTTATATTGTACCATTATAAAATTCACTTTATGTTGTACCATTAACAACAATGTTTCAGTAAACATTCAAGTTTGCAAAATCTGCAAAGGCAATACATACAGGGTTTAATTTCATGGACCATGCTTGGGGTTCTTCTAATTCAAGTATCTTGATGCTACTAGGTGTCCTACTTTGATATCTCAGAAAGCAGCTAAACCAATGACACGTCTCTGCTTGCACGGGCCCACTACAGCATCCAAGCAGCTCAGCTAATGAGAGCAAAAGAGGCAGGCCAGTCAGAGGTCTAGGAAGAAATTTTATGGGGAAAGTGAAAACACAGGTGCTGTGCTAGTAGCTATTAATTTTATATTTTCTCCGCCAACCTGTTTGCAAAGACAGATGATTGATTCCTACAGATTGATCCCACATTTTTCTCCAATTTCACCATTCCTATCATGGTCTGTGAGCAGGCCATGTATGGAGCATTTCACAGGATTTGCATCCAAATCCAGCTGATCTAATCTCTCTAACAAGATTTACATAGCTCTGTGTTGAATGTGTGAGTAAAGTCTAAGGAACAGTCTATCCACTACTTTCCCTTTGGCCACTGATTATCTAATTGCATCAAGAAAAGCTATTCATCTGCTATATACACTGTGTGTTTTTCATAAACTTACTGATTTTGATTCTTTGTTATGCTGTTAGTTGGGCTTAATCTGTCCAATCCAGAGATGTCCCATAAAAATCTCACTAATTTTACAACAACTGAATTGATTTCCCCTCAAAATTAGGGAAGGACAAATCTGAAAATCAGGAAAAATAAAAGTTATACTTGGCTTAGGTGAGTATACAAGTTCTTTTAATGGGTTAGCAGCATTTTTAGTCTCGAACCGATACAATATGAAATGTATGGACAGCTGACAGACTTCATTGTATGACAGCTCATAACAGCAACTCTCACAGTAAAAATAAAATGAAAATAGAAAATAAAGTGGTGAAAAGGAAAGTAATAAAACCCAAAGACAGTTGCTTGAAATTTAAAGTCAGAAAACTTTTCATCAGATGGAAATATACGGGGTGCTCAGTTTGAAAGGTTTCTTTCGCATTGTTATTTAATGGGTTTACATTTCCTTAAAACTCAGCAGCTTCTGTATTCAGAAACAAAACCCACAATGTCCAGTAAAATATAAGTTAAAACGGGTAACAGGTCATTAAATAGTTCACAGACTAACCAGATACAAGGGAAGAAACAGGCACAGGACACTACAGCAGTTCAAAAAGCATATACTGGTGTGATTGATCTTTTTAGCAATCTCTCTTAGGGATTGCTAAATAAATTATTATTAAATTAATAATAAATTATTGCTATCTTAGGGCCACATCCTGTGGTGTTTTCCCAAGCCCTATTTCAGGTATTAGGAAAATCCATCCATGAAGGGAGAAGGTGACACATGCTCTGGCCTCACACCCTCCACCATAACCTTCCCATGTTGATGGGGAAGGTCTGACACGAAACTGTATCCACATTCAGCTAAACATGGTTACAGGGCTCTGCACAATCACAAGTGGTGTGGGGTCAGGGTTCCCAATCAAGCAGAACACTGTAGCCAAATGTAACCACAGCAGGGGTCTGCAACCTTTTTGGGTCAGTGGGCACATTTGGAATTCGGAGAGGATGTTGTGGGCACTCTCATAAAATGGCTGCCACAGAAGGTGCAGAAGGAACCCTGACATTCATAAATGGCTGCCGTAGTGTTTTGTCACACACACACACACACAGAATTCAGGGGGCAAACTGGTGAAACTACAAGAAAAATAATTTGCCCAAGAACATAAGTACAAGGCAGAGGTGGGTTGTGAAGTCAAAACACAAAACCAGTCTTTTGAATCCCAATAAAGATGGCGCTGGAGCATACCAACCTCTCAGTTAAAAATAATAATTAAAAACATCTTAATTAATAAAGATTGGGACAGGCAGGGAGACTGACAGGCATCAAGAGAGATGTCCCTGGGTGCAATTGTGTTCACAGACACCATGTTGCAGACCCCAGGGTGAGTTTCTCTTCAAATCTGCCCCATCAACATAGGGAGGTTAGGGGGAGGGGGTAGAACAGGCATCCCCCTCTCCTCTCCATGTTTAGATTTTCCAAGCACCTGAATAGGGATCCAATATTGAGATAAACTCTGTGCGGGTACATCAACATGGCAAAATAAATACACATATCTTATTCGATGATTGTGTGCTTGTGCATACACATTTTTCTTCCTCAACAGTGATTGTCTCTGTATAGGAAAATTGCCATGTGTGAAGAAACGTTGTGGTTTGGGGTGCTTAAGGGTTCTGCTGGCAAAGGTGATTGAGTCTTTGCCTTTGATGACCATGCAGATCGGCATACCAATCACAAATGTGTCATTTGAAAAATAGACTTGCACTCTCTTCAAGCTACACAGGATTGAAATAAATATTTGTTTAACCCCAGAGTTTCAGTTCAGGATAAAGAAATGCCTTTCACTACCATGTCACAAATCTGATGTATTTTAAATGCTTATGAAGGCTATAGATGACGTGATCTGAATTGTAATGCCCATGAGGATAGAGAAACAATACAAAGGAAACTTGAAAGATAAATAAAGGGGAAACAGAGGTTGAGAAAGTTCTCCGTCCATATAATGAGGGTGGACATAATGAAACTGGGAGAAATGCAGCAATGAAGGAGTGGTCAGCAAAAGAAAAATTGGGAGTTGCAATTCGAGTTCTTGCAAGAACAGCAACAACAGCTATTATTATACTTTGGTGTTTATGGCATGTATGCTTGAAGCAAAGGAGATATGAAGAACTTGGTAAGTATGTATATCCTACTTTGTATATTGCAGCACCACAGACAGCTCCAACTGAGAGCTCTATATAATCCATTAAATAAATGGCATAATGTGAATAGGAAGTGTTAACTAGTTTTTGCTGCACTTTTTGTGGATACCTCTGTTTACTTAATAATCAATTAATTAAATTGATTATGCATTATTGGCAATATGGGCAATTGCTTAATTGCTTTGCAGCAAGTTTGACTTGCTGCAGATCAATTAGCAAGGATTGTCTAAGCTGGGGTTGTTAGAATTAGTATTTTCTGAAAACATGCCCTATTGCGGAAATTTATAGAACAAAAAAGGGATAAAGCAGAGTGCTTTGAGAAGACCAGTGTATTTTCTTTCCACACCATCACCTAGTGATTGACACCGTCCCCCCCCCAAAAAAAAAGATGAAGGAAGGAAGGAAGGAAGGAAGGAAGGAAGGACAGATTCTGTGTAGATCCTGAGTTAGACTACAGTCCTCTATATACAGTACATACCTAGGAGCAAGTTCTAATGAATTCAGTAGGGTGTACTGTGGAGTAAGCATGCATAGGATGGCATGTAAGACTCTGCAAGTACAGAACAGATATCATTAGGAGTGAAGAATGTATTTTACACCTTTAAACCAGGGGTGGGCAACACAAGGCCTGTGGGCTGCATGCTGGCACCCCCACCACACCACCAAAAATTGGCAGCAAACTGGTACAAGGTTTTAGAAGTGATAAATTGGACTGGAATATTTTACGGAGGTTTCTGTGACAGGACCAGCTTGGGACCAGGTTACCTGGCAGATTGTCTTCCCCAATACAGATCTACATCATCTTTAAGGTCATTGAAGGAGGCCTTGCTGATTGTACTGTGACTTGCAGGTTGCCACCTTGCAGCAAGCAGGAAGCGGGTCTTCTCTGTGGTGGTGTACACATCATGGAATGCCTGCCCCACTGGTATTCAGGAGCTGCCAACTGTGGTGTGTTTTGGGTGCAAATTAAAGACCTATCTCTTTATCCAGGCCTTCCCTGATTGATTGTGTTGGTTGTTCATTATGGTGGCTTGTTTGAGTTTTTGGTTTTAATGTTTTTATAAATGCTTTATATAAATATTTTTGTTTGTTTTCTTAAAAAGCCAGCACACATGGGCATAATCATCCTTGACTGGAGGAAATGCATTTGGGGCAGGGCTCCGTTTAAATGCTCACCAGAAAGCCAGAGAAGATTCAATAGCGCACCCTGGCTGTGAGCCAGAGAGTGAGGACACCATTGGTCACTCCCATCCACCCCATCCTGGTGTGTGGAGAGGCGCAGAAGGGCGGCAGTGAGGGTGCCCAGGCTAAATCACTTGGCTCACTCTGAGCCAGTCAAACTTGTGGATGATGCCACATGGCTGGCTAGTGCTCTGCAGGCCTGCAGCCCCTCAGCAGATGCTTTGCTTCCCCAGAGTCAGTGGTCATGTTTTTTGCAACAAATGGACCAGCATGTTGCTTCCCTAATTCTGAATTGTGTTTACTTACAGCTTGCTTTCTCTGAGGATTTTACTCTAAAGTAAAACATAGCACCTGATCAAGATCAGGATCAGCAAGTGTGCAGGGGAGGCTTTGTCAGGTGCTTGCTTCCCATTCTCAACCCCCTCCTCCTTCCTGCAGAGGTTAAAATGGTAGGGAGTAGAAGTCTCCATTCCCCTCAATGGAAGCTTTTTGTTTCTCTTGGGGGAGGGGGTTAACAAGCTGCATGCTTCCCAAAATTCACACGTGCACACATACGCGCACATGGGTTAATGAAAGAAAAAGCTTCATTGGAGGGGAATCAATGGAAGATTTTTTTCTCTTTTTTACCCCCCCTCCCCCCGCGGGTGGAATTTTGAGACAAAAATGTGGGGGGAGGAAGCGTAAACCTTCCCTCTCCCAAAGCACGGTGGTCCTGATAAAGATGGCGCTGCAGGTGCTTACACGAGAGTACAGAAAAATAGGAGCCTCAACTACACTAACATAGAGCCAACGTGTAGTTTAGCTCTGAGGCTGGCTGAATATGAGAGAGTCAGGGAGAGAGACTGAATGAGAGAGACACTCACACAAAACAGAAACTTTGGTAGGCCAATGCAACCCAATCCTATGCAAGGTAATTTACTCTGAAATAAGTTCTTTAGTAAATGAAACTTACTCCCCATTAAGTGCTCATAGGATGACAGCCTGACAGTGTAATCCTAAATGTGTTTACTCAAAAGTAAATCTCAGTGAGTAGTGCTGAGAAAGGCCTAACTCCCTAGTAGGGGTGCCTAGGCTGGTACTGATAGGAGTATTTCAGTGCATTTCCTAATGTAGTACTGTAAATATTAACCTACTTTCCACTTGGACTTCTTAAGAAATACAATCCATCTCCCCTCCTATTTTCCAAAGATCCATCTGAAGTGTGTGTGGGCAGGGGCATGTCCAGAGGAGTAGTGAATGAATGCCCCAACTATTTGTTAGCCTTTGTCTGATTATTCCAGAAGCTCATAGAAAGGAGGTATTAATATGTGCAGATGGTTCTGCCATTTGCCCTTTAAAAGAAAACAAAAGTCAAGGTGAGAGAGAGAGACTGAATGAGAGAATGTCTGTGTGTGAAAGAGAGAGGCTGAATGAGAAATAGACTGAATATGAGAGAGAGACTGAATGAGAGAGGGGGGTGTTGTATGAGAAAGTGTGTTTCTTGGACACTGTGTGGTCTCTTGTTTTATGTGACGTGAACTGAGAGAGACAGAAGCCTGAAGCCTCAGCAGCCAGCAGGTAGACTGTATTTTTTTTTACTTTTAATTTTGTTGGTGAGTGTGTGTGTATGTGCAACCCTCATGAATTCAAAGTTAATTTCCATGAGCTGGTTTACCCTCTTTGTGCAATGGGTAGCTGCTGGAGCAGAAAAATGTTGGTTCAAAGGACTGCTTCTATGTGTTGCTGTGCCCAGCCCTCTGCTTTGCATTCTTGAACACAACATTACCATGCCTTGGTTTGTCCTTTCTGTGCAATGGGTTGCTATTGTAGCAGAAAAATGTGAATTCAAAGCACCATTTTTGTGCTAGTGCGAGTGGCCTCAGAGGACTGCTTTTGTGTTTTTGTGTTGTAGCACGGATCAGAAACACCACACACACCCTTCCGCTTTGACTCATGATCTTGCAGCTAATTTCCACGCCTAAGTTTGCAGCTCCACCTACCATGGCCTCTTACCTCCGCCTACAATTAGCTGCCCTGCCTTCTGCCCCACCAGGCCCAATGGGCACCAGCCACCACTGGGAAAGTGGTATATAAACAAAATAAATAGATAGATAGATAGATAGATAGATAGATAGATAGATAGATAGATAGATAGGTCATTTCCCCCAGAAGGGCTGCTGCATGTTTTGTACTCCTGGTTTAAAAGCAGTGAACTATTTTTCAGCATGGCTCTAGTTCTGAACACTCAGTTCTTGTCTTGTCTAGTGTTACTATGAATCCACTCTAGTCCCACCTGCTGTGTTCTGTCTGTTCTTTCTCTGCACTGTAAGCATTTTACTTCAGGCCTTACCTTGGCGAATGGAACATTTATCACTGGAGCAAGAGAAGGAAGCAGATTTAAACTGTAAACAATTGAACTGCCCAGTCAACCCAGTTGCTCCCCAGCCTGAGACACCTATCTCAGAGACAGGGCTTCAAGGGGCAGTCTTGCTTGCTGCCCAAGGAGAACTGGGTTATAGCAGGTCTTGGCGAAGGGGCTTGCGTAACTCAGTGAAGCCATAAGCTATGCCGTGCAGGGCCACCCAAGATGGACAGGTCATGGCAGAGAGTTCTGACAAAATGTGGTCCACTGGAGAAGGAAATGGCAACCCATTCCGGTATTCTTGCCAAGAAAACCCCATGGAACGTATCACAAGGCTAAAAGAGATGACACCGGAAGATGAGACCCTCAGGTCGGAAGGTGTCCAATATACTACTGGGGAAGAGCAGAGGGTATTTCCAAGTAGCGCCAGAAAGAGTGAAGCGGCTGGGCCAAAGCCGAAAGGACACTCAGCTGTGGATGTGTCTGGTGGTGAAAAGAAAATCCGATGCTGTAAAGAACAATTGTTGTTGTTCAGTCGTTCAGTCGTGTCCGACTCTTCGTGACCCCATGGACCATAGCACGCCAGGCCTTCCTGTCCTGCGCTCTCTCCCGGAGCATGCTCAAGTTCATATTCATTGCATCCGTGATGCTATCTAGCCATCTCATCCTCTGCCGTCCCCTTCTCCTTTGGCCTTCAGTCTTTCCCAGCATCAGGGTCTTTTCCAGGGAGTTTTCTCTTCGCATTAGGTGGCCTAAATATTGGAGCTTCACCTTCATTATCTGTCCTTCCAATGAGCACTCAGGGTTGAGTTCCTTTAGGATGGACTGATTTGACCTCCTTGCAGTCCAGGGGACTCGTAGGAGTCTTCTCCAGCACCACAGTTCGAAAGCATCAATTCTTCGGCGCTCAGCCTTCCTTATAGTCCAGCTCTCACATCCATACATTACTACTGGGAAAACCATAGCTTTGATTAGACGGACCTTTGTCGGCAAGGTGATGTCTCTGCTTCTTACTATGCTGTCTAGGTTGGCCATAGCTTTCCTCCCAAGGAGCAAGCGTCTTTTAATTTCATGGCTACAGTCACCGTCTGCGGTGATCTTGGAGCCCAAGAAAGTAAAATCTGTCACTGCTTCCATTTCTTCCCCTTCTATATGCCAGGAAGTGATGGGGCCAGATGCCATGATCTTAGTTTTTTTAATGTTGAGTTTCAAACCAGCTTTTGCACTCTCCTCTTTCACCCTCAACAAGAGGCTCTTGAGATCCTCTTCGCTTTCTGCCATTAGGGTGGTATCGTCTGCATATCGGAGGTTGTTGATAATTCTCCCAGCAATCTTAATTCCGACCTCTGATTCATCCAACCCGGCATTTCTCATGATGTACTCTGCATATAAGTTAAATAAGCAGGGTGACAATATGCAGCCTTGTCGTACTCCTTTCCCAATTTTGAACCACTCGGTTGTTCCATGTCTGGTTCTTACTGTTGCTTCTTGACCCTCGTACAGGTTTCTCAGGAGACAGGTAAGGTGGTCTGGTACTCCCATCACTTTCAGAATTTGCCACAGTTTGTTGTGATCCACACAATCAAAGGCTTTAGCGTAGTCAATGAAGCAGAAATAGACGTTTTTCTGGAATTCTCTTGCTTTCTCCATGATGCAGCGAATGTTGGCGATTTGATCTCTAGTTCCTCTGCCTCTTCTAAACCCAGCTTGTACTTCCGGTAGTTCTCGGTTCGCATACTGCTGAAGCCTAGCTTGTAGGATTTTGAGCATCACCTTGCTGGCATGTGAAATGAGCGCAATGGTGCGGTAGTTTGAACACTCTTTGGCGTTGCCCTTCTTTGGAATTAGAATGTAAACTGACCTTTTCCAGTCTTGTGGCCACTGTTGAGTGTTCCAGATTTGTTGGCATATTGAATGCAGCACTTTAACAGCATCATCTTTTAGGATTTTAAATAGCTCAGCTGGAATACTGTCATCTCCGCTAGCTTTATTGTTACTAATGCTTCCTAAGGCCCACTTGACTTCACTCTCTAGGATGTCCGGCTCAAGTTCAGTGACCGCACTATCATGGCTATCAGGGACATTCAGATCTTTCCTGTATAGTTCTTCTGTGTATTCTTGCCACCTCTTCTTTATCTCATCTGCTTCTGTTAGGTCCCTGCCTTCTTTGTCCTTTATCATGCCCATCTTTGCACAAAACGTTCCCTTGAGATCTCCAATTTTCTTGAAGAGATCTCTAGTCTTTCCCATTCTGTTGTTTTCCTCGATTTCTTTGCATTGTTCACTTAAGAAGGCCTTCTTGTCTCTCCTTGCTATTCTCTGGAACTCTGCATTCAGTTGGGTATATCTTCCCCTTTCTCCCTTGCTTTTCGCTTCCCTTCTTTCGTGAGCTACTTGTAAAGCCTCATCAGACAGCCACTTTGCTTTCTTGCATTTCTTTTTCTTTGGGATGGATTTCGTTGCTGCCTCCTGAACAATGTTACGGACCTCCGTCCATAGTTCCTCAGGCACTCTGTCTATCAGGTCTAATCCCTGAAATCTATTCCTCACCTCCACTGTATATTCATCAGGGATATGATTTAGGTCATACCTGAACGGTTTAGTGGTTTTCCCGACGTTCTTCAATTTAAGCCGAAATTTTGCAAGAAGCAGCTCATGATCTGAGCCACAGTCAGCTCCAGGTCTTGTTTTTACTGACTGTATGGAGCTTCTCCATCTTTGGCTGCAAAGGACATAATCAATCTGATTTCGATATTGACCATCTGGTGATGTCCATGTGTAGAGTCGCCTCTTGTGCTGTTGGAAAAGAGTGTTTGCTATGATCAGCATGTTCTCTTGGCAAAACTCTATTAGCTTTTGTCCTGCTTCATTTTGTACACCAAGGCCATGCCTGCCTGTTATCCCGGTGATTTCTTGACTTCCTACTTTAGCATTCCAATCCCCTATGATGAAGAGGACGTCTTTTTTTGGTGTTAGTTCTAGAAGGTGTTGTAGGTCTTCATAGAACTGATCAACCTCAGCTTCTTCAGCCTCAGTGGTTGGGGCATAGACTTGAATTACTGTGATGTTGAATGGTTTGCCTTGGATTCGTACTGAGATCATTCTATCATTTTTAAGATTGTACTCCAGTACTGCTTTTCCCACCCTTTTGTTGACTATGAGTGCTACTCCATTTCTTCTAAGGGATTCTTGCCCACAATAGTAGATATGATGGTCACCTGAATTAAATTCGCCCATGCCTGTCCATTTTAGTTCGCTGATTCCCAAGATGTCAATGTTCAATCTTGCCATCTCATGTTTGACCACCTCCAGCTTACCTTGATTCATTGATCTGACATTCCAGGGTCCTAAACAATATTGTTCTTTACAGCATCGGATTTTCTTTTCACCACCAGACACATCCACAGCTGAGTGTCCTTTCGGGTTTGGCCCAGCCGCTTCACTCTTTCTGGCGCTACTTGGAAATACCCTCTGCTCTTCCCCAGTAGCATATTGGACACCTTCCGACCTGAAGGCTCATCTTCCGGCGTCATCTCTTTTAGCCTTGTGATACGTTCCATGGGGTTTTCTTGGCAAGAATACTGGAGTGGGTTGCCATTTCCTTCTCCAGTGGACCACATTTTGTCAGAACTCTCTGCCATGACCTGTCCGTCTTGGGTGGCCCTGCACGGCATAGCTTATGGCTTCACTGAGTTACGCAAGCCCCTTCGCCACAACAAGGCAGTGATCCATGAAGGGGGTAAAGAACAACACTGTTTAGCAACCTGGAATGTCAGATCAATGAATCAGGGTAAGCTGGAGGTGGTCAAACATGAGAAGACAAGATTGAACATCGACATCTTGGGAATCAGCGAACTAAAATGGACAGGCATGAGCGAATTTAATTCAGGTGACCATCATATCTACTACTGTGGGCAATAATCCCTTAGAAGAAATGGAGTAGCACTCATAGTCAACAAAAGGGTGGGAAAAGCAGTACTGGGGTACAATCTGAAAAATGATAGAATGATCTCAGTACGAATCCAAGGCAAACCATTCAACATCACAGTAATTCAAGTCTATGCCCCAACCACTGATGCCGAAGAAGCTGAGGTTGATCAGTTCCATGAAGACCTACAACACCTTCTAGAACTAACACCAAAAAAAGATGTCCTCTTCATCATAGGGGATTGGAATGCTAAAGTAGGAAGTCAAGAAATCACCGGGATAACAGGCAGGCATGGCCTTGGTGTACAAAATGAAGCAGGACAAAAGCTAATAGAGTTTTGCCAAGAGAACACGCTGATCATAGCAAACACTCTTTTCCAACAGCACAAGAGGCGACTCTACACATGGACATCACCAGATGGTCAATATCGAAATCAGATGGATTATGTCCTTTGCAGCCAAAGATGGAGAGGCTCTATACAGTCAGTAAAAACAAGACCTGGAGCTGACTGTGGCTCAGATCATGAGCTTCTTGTTGCAAAATTTCAGCTTAAATTGAAGAACATAGGGAAAACCACTAAACCAGTCAGGTATGACCTCAATCATATCCCTTATGAATATACAGTGGAGGTGAGGAATAGATTTAAGGGATTAGACCTGATAAACAGAGTGCCTGAGGAACTATGGACGGAGATCCGTAACACTGTTCAGGAGGCAGCAACTCAATCCATCCCAAAGAAAAAGAAATGCAAGAAAGCAAAGTGGCTGTCTGATGAGGCTTTACAAGTAGCTGAAGAAAGAAGGGAAGTGAAAAGCATGGGAGAAAGGGGAAGAGATATCCAACTGAATGCAGAGTTCCAGAGAATAGCAAGGAGAGATAAGAAGGCCTTCTTAAATGAACAATGCAAAGAAATCAAGGAAAACAACAGAATGGGAAAGACTAGAGATCTCGTCAAGAAAATTGGAGATCTCAAGGGAATGTTTTGTGCAAAGACGGGAATGATAAAGGACAAAGAAGGCAGGGACCTAACAGAAGCAGATGAGATTAAGAAGAGGTGGCAAGAATACACAGAAGAACTATACAGGAAAGATCTGAATGTCCCTGATAGCCATGATAGTGCGGTCACTGAACTTGAGCCGGACATCCTCGAGAGTAAAGTCAAGTGGGCCTTAGGAAGCATTGCTAACAACAAAGTTAGCGGAGATGACAGTATTCCAGCTGAGCTATTTAAAATCCTAAAAGATGATGCTGTTAAAGTGCTGCATTCAATATGCCAACAAATCTGGAATACTCAACAGTGGCCACAAGACTGGAAAACGTCAGTTTACATTCCAATTCCAAAGAAGGGCAACGCCAAAGAGTGTTCAAACTACCGCACAATTTGCGCTCATTTCACATGCCAGCAAGGTGATGCTCAAAATCCTACAAGCTAGGCTTCAGCAGTATGCGAACTGCGAACTACCAAAAGTACAAGCTGGGTTTCGAAGAGGCAGAGGGACTAGAGATCAAATCGCCAACGTTTGCTGGATCATGGAGAAAGTAAGAGAATTCCAGAAAAACATCTATTTCTGCTTCATTGACTATGCTAAAGCCTTTGATTGTGTGGATCACAACAAACTGTGGCAAATTCTTAAAGTGATGGGAGTACCAGACCACCTTACCTGTCTCCTGAGAAACCTGTACCAGGGTCAAGAAGCAACAGTAAGAACCAGACATGGAACAACCGAGTGGTTCCAAATTGGGAAAGGAGTATGACAAGGCTGCATTTTGTCACCCTGCTTATTTAACTTATATGCAGAGTACATCATGAGAAACGCCGGCTTGGATGAATCACAGCTCGGAATTAAGATTGCCAGGAGAATTATCAACAACCTCCGATATGCAGACGATACCACCCTAATGGCAGAAAGCGAAGAGGATCTCAAGAGCCTCTTGTTGAGGGTGAAAGAGGAGAGTGCAAAAGCTGGTTTGAAACTCAACATTAAAAAAACTAAGATCATGGCATCTGGCCCTATCACTTCCTGGCATATAGAAGGGGAAGAAATGGAAGCAGTGACAGATTTTACTTTCTTGGGCTCCAAGATCACCGCAGACGGTGACTGTAGCCATGAAATTAAAAGACGCTTGCTCCTTGGGAGGAAAGCTATGGCCAACCTAGACAGCATAGTAAGAAGCAGAGACATCACCTTGCCGACAAAGGTCCGTCTAATCAAAGCTATGGTTTTCCCAGTAGTAATGTATGGCTGTGAGAGCTGGACTATAAGGAAGGCTGAGCGCCGAAGAATTGATGCTTTCGAACTGTGGTGCTGGAGAAGACTCTTACGAGTCCCCTGGACTGCAAGGAGGTCAAATCAGTCAGTCCTAAAGGAAATCAACCCTGAGTGCTCATTGGAAGGACAGATACTGAAGCTGAAGCTCCAATATTTAGGCCACCTAATGCGAAGAGAAAACTCTCTGGAAAAGACCCTGATGCTGGGAAAGACTGAAGGCAAAAGGAGAAGGGGACGACAGAGGATGAGATGGCTAGATAGCATCACCGATGCAATGAATATGAACTTGAGCACACTCCGGGAAAGAGCGCAGGACAGGAAGACCTGGCGTGCTATGGTCCATAAGGTCACGAAGAGTCGGACATGACTGAACGACTGAACAACAAATTGATGTGGAAGTTGGACATGCCAGGTAAGGGAAAGGCGGGACAGAAATTTGAAATCTATCCTTCCTTCCTTCCCCCATACCTCAAAATCTAGGTTGCCCTATCAGCCCACCCTCTGATCTGTTGGTGCTGCTTTTGAATGCCAGGTCAGTCCATAACAAAATAATTACTATCTATGACTTGACTGTGGACGAAGGGGCTGATCTGGTGTGCTTACTGAGACCTGGGTGGATGGGCTGGGTGGGGTGGATCTGTCTCAGCATTGTCCACCTGGGTACTCAGTGCACCACCAACCTAGATTAGAGGGCCGGGGGCGGGGGAGGAGTTGCCATCATCCGTAAGGATTCCATCTCCCTCACGAGGAAACCCATCCATCCCAGCACCAGTTTTGAGGGTCTGTACCTTGTGTTGGGCCAAAGCAACAGAACAGGTATGCTGCTGGTGTTCCGTCTTCCTGCCTGAGCTGGCTGAGATGGTCTCGGACATGGTGCTGAAGACCCCTAGGACAGTGGTTCTGGGGGACTTCAACATCCATGCCAAGGCTATCCTGACAGAGCCTGCTCAGGACTTCATGGCAACCCGGCTGTCTCAGTACATCACTGGCCCGAAACATGTGGCAGGACATACACTGGACCTGGGTTTTGCTATTGGGTGGATGAGGGTTGATCTGGTTGGGGGGCAGGGCCAAGAACCCCATTGTCATGGTCAGATCATTTCTTTGTGAAGTTTGGTTTGGCAGTAGCAGATCATCCCTGCAGGGGTGGGAGACCAATCAGGATGGTCCACCCCCGGAGACTTCTGGAATCCAATGGATTCCTGAATGCTCTGGGGGATTTTCTGGCTGATAGGGATAGCGATTTGGTCAAGGCCTTGGTCTCACTGTGAAATGGTGAGATGGGAAGGGCCATCAATAGAATCACTCTGGAGCGTCCACTCCAGTGCTGCAGAGCCCGTAATTCACCTTGGTTTACAGAAGATCTGTAATGGCAATGAAACAGACCACGCAACAGCTAGAGTGTGGGTGGCACAGGTCTCGGAGCGAGTATGGTTGAAGTTTAGCAAGGACTCTTTGTTGTGCCTGTTATGCAGCAGTGAGGATGGCAAAAAAAAATCTTATTACATGTCTATCATCTCATCCTTGAAGTGTCGCCCAGCAGAATGGTTCCAAGTGGTGAACAGCCTGTTGGGATCTTACTCGGGCTCAGAGAAATTGGGATTGGAACCCTCAGGCATTTGCTGTAATAAATTTGCTAGGCACTTCAAGGAGAAAGTCGCTCATATTCGCTCAGAACTTGACACCACAGTTATCGCAGAGTCTGGGGAAGTGAATAGTTCCGTCTGGTTGTGTTTCCTGGGATCAGTTTCAGTTGTTGCAGCCTGATGATGTGGACAAGACGCTTGAATCAGTCTGTCCCACCGCATGTAAGCTTGACCCTTGCCCATCTTGGCTAATATGGTCTAGCAGGGGTGGATGGGCTGGGTGGGTCCAGGGGGTGGTAAATGCTTCACTCTGTCAGGGGGTGGTGCCTGCCCCCTTGAAAGAGGCTGTAGTGCATGGGCACACTCTCCTGAAGAGGACCTCCCTGGACCCAGAGGTACGTGAGAACTATCGCCCCATTGCTAATATCCCCTTTTGGGGCAAGGTGCTTGAGGTTGTGGTGGCTGGGCAGGTTCAGACATTCTTGGAGGAAACTGATTATCTGGACCCATTTCAGTCTGGTTTCAGGCAATGAAATGGCCTTGGTTGCTCTGACAACCTACTCCAGGTGAAAGACAGGGGGAGTGCTACCCTTTTGATCTTTCTGGATCTCTCAGTAGCTTTTGGCACCACTGATCATGGTGTCTTACTGGAGCAGCTCTGTGAGATGTGAGTTGGGGGCACTGTGCTACAGTGGTTCCACTCCTACCTGCTAGTACTGAGGGAGACTAGTACTGAGGGATTCCTGTTTCACCCCATGGCTATTACACTGTGGGGTGTCACGAGGTTCTATTCTATCCCCCATGCTGTTCAACATCTATATGAAGCTGTTGGGTGAGGTCATTAGGAGTTTGGGGGTGGGGTGTCACCAGTATCCTGATGATCCTCAGCTCTATTTCTCCCTGTCGTCGGAGTCGGCTGAGGCAGTGAAGGTGCTGGACCAGTGCCTGAAGGCTGTAATGGGCTAGATGAGGGCCAATAAACTGAAGCTAAATCCTGACAAGATGGAAGCTCTGTTGACTGGTGGCTCCTGAGTTCAGGAATTGGGTAAGCAACTTGTCCTGGAAGGGGTTGCACTCCCTCTGAAGGAGCAGATGCGTACCTTGGGAGTACCCCTAGATCCATCCCTGTCACTGGAGCCCCAGGTGGACTCCGTGGCCCGGAGTACTTGGGGCCAGCTTTGGGTGATCCACCAGCTATGGTCTTTCCTGGACAGGGATAACCTAGCCACAGTAGTACATGCGCTGGTAACTTCCTGATTAGACTAATGCAATGCAGTATACATGGGGCTTCCCTTGAAGATGACTCAGAACTTGCACCTAGTACAAAATGAAGCAGCTAGACTGCTGATGGGAACATCTCATAAAAATCATATAACACCAGTTTTAAAGGAATTGCACTGGCTCCCAATACACTTCCAGTCAGAATTCAAGGTTTTGGTGATGACATTTAAAGCCCTAAGCAGCTTGGGACCTTGATATTTGAGGGAGCGTCTCTCCCTATATATGCCTGTCCGAGGACTGAGATATGTTGGAGGGGCCCTCCTCTGCGTCCCACCAATGCGAGACATACACCATGGTGGGACGTGGGAGTAGGGATGTATGAAAGTCACTTACCTTTTCGCAGGGGTGATTCGTGGTGGGAGGGAGGTGCTTCGCTTCTTCCCCTGAAGTTCAGGCGAGGGGGGGGAGGCGCCCCGCCTCGCCCGGCCGAAATTCAGGCGGGGGAGAAACGCCCCGTCTCCCTGGCCGTGAAAGAAAAAAAAAACCCGTGATAGGCTACGTAACGATTAACGTAGCCTATCACGGCTAGATTTCCAAAGTCAGCCGTGATAGGCTACGTTAATCGTCACGTAGCCTATCACGGGTGACTTTGGGGGAAAAAAAAAAGCATGTACGCAAATGGCGGTGCCCATTTGCGTACGTGCTTTTTTTTCCCCCAAAGTCACCCGTGATAGGCTACGTGAAGATTTACGTAGCCTATCACGGCTGACTTTGGAAATCTAGCCGTGATAGGCTACGTAAATCGTCACGTAGCCTATCACGGGTGTGTGTTTTTTGTTTACTTTTTTATTTTGTTATGGCGGCGGTGGCAGCCGGTCAGGAGACCGGCCGCCGCCCCCGCCCCCGCTGAAACGCCGCCGAAACGCCGCCGGGACCCGCCACCAAGAGGGACATTCGGCCACGGTAAGTCCCATCCCGGGGGGGGGCGGCGGAGAATTTCCCCAACACTTTCGGGGGGCCGAATGCCTCAGCGCTCGGCCTCCCAAAGATTCGTGGAGAAATTCTCCGCCATCCCTACGTGGGAGAGGGCCTTCTCTGCTGTGGCACCCTGGTTGTGGAATGCCCTCCCCTTGGAGGCCTGATTGACTCAGACATTGATCTCATTTTGGCGCAAGTAAAAACATGGCTTTTTACCAAAGCCTTTGAGGGCTAAATGCATTCCCTAAACTAGCACATTGTTTTAACTGTTTTATTGTTTTAGATTTTAATTGGTATTAGGTTGTTTAATGGTTTAATATGTTTTTAGCTGTTTAAATTATTTATTGCTTTATAGTGCTTAAATTGATTTTATCTGTATGCCGCCCTGAGATAGGGCAGGATACCAATGTTTTAAATAAATAAATACATAAAATTCACTAAACAGTAGAAAACCATCATTCTGATTTTCCCATTGACCCTAATTCTTAGACAGAGGCCACTGTTTTCTGTCATTTGTCAAGCATTACAACCTGGGTTGATGACTCTTTTTCTTTTCTTCTTTCCACCTTGTCCTAATCACCCCAGATAACAGACAATAGTTAACACACCAGGTTCCCTTTTCCCAAACGAGGAAATCCACCCATCATTGTAGGCAGCCTTGACTGTGCTGTATCTGGAGTTGTGAGGAATCTAGAATTCAATAGGCCAAGCCAAAAAGGGCACTTTCACAAACATGCTCAACCACAGTGAAAACACCTTCCTTTCAGTTATATATTTGGGGTATTCTGAAAGAGGACAAAACTGCCCATTCAGAATGAGGACAGTGCTATTCCAAGAAGCATTGCCCCCACTCTGAACTGACTTCAACTTGCCCTCTGTGTCAGGGGTGGAATTCTAGTTCTAGGCCCCCACTATCAGTCTACCATAATCCATACTAGTATAATGTGCCACAACCCCAAACAAGAACTAGAAATATGTGCAGAGTCCCTGGCTTTGTGGCATTGTGATGTCACCCCATTAGCTATGTGATCACCTGTGAGCTGGAGATCACCCATGTGATTAAATGAGGCACTGTAATCTGAAGACACTGTAATCTGAAGCAAACACAACAGCACCAAAACAGCAATAGTATAGACGGGAAGCAATAGCAGCGAAAATAAATGAGAAATGTAAACATTCATTTACTTTGGGGAATCTTCAGGAACTATTCCCCCCACCCACAAAAGGAGTACTTCTAGCCCAGTATTCAAAACAGGCAAACATTTGGCACAACCCTAGAATTCAACATCATCTGTAAGATCAATAAAAAGCAGCCATGTCCTGGATGATAAATTGTAATCTCATTCCACGCATATTATGGCTTGGAAAATAATGATAGGCAATTAGTTCTTTTCAATTAGGGTTTGTTAGCCATGATTTTTCTGGAAGTATTAATACTGGGAAGTGTGAAAATGTAGGCTGAGTTAGACTGTGTTACATAGCACCAGATATATCTGAGCCATCTCAAAACAAATTCCAGGAGACCATCACAATTGTGCACAAATACCAAGGGATGAGGTAACAGAGGACTAAAGATGAAAAATAAAGTCAAATGGAAATGTTTAGTGAGGGAACACTGAAACAGAGAATCAAGAATGAAATGCATCAGCATATCTGCAGAATGTGCTCACATCTGGATGGTTATAGAACAGGCTGAAATATGAGGACTGAAATTATCTTGACACCATTTAATTTTAACTATACATGCACTGCACCTGTAATCTTTCCACTGAGTTTTCACCTATTTTGACTAGTTCCTTATCTTCCTGACCACTGTGGAAAGTTAAAAGAGTGCATTAAATATAGAATGCCTACAACCCCTTCCTTTGACCTACTTGTACAAATGCACTCTCAAAACAATTAGCTGTATGCCAGAAGCTGTCCCAAAGCACTGCTTTACCATTTTCACCTTCACTGGTAGTTTCCAGGGCTATCTTTCCCCACCATAAAGGCTAACATACATAAAATATACAGCATAGAGAAATACAGTATATCCACTCTGTGTTCTAGTTTTCAGGAATTTGAAATCTACCTTGCTAGTAAGGGCTGATCCACGCAACCATTTGGGGGACTTATTTTTCATCTTGGGTTCAATTTTTTTGTTTTGCCTTGAGTCAGCCTGGATTTAATGTGGGAACGGTGAAGCAGACATATCCACGCTCCACTATGCGCCTATTGCTAACGTAGCACACCACTGTAAACAAAGACTTAACAAAGACATTATACAGCACAAGCGCCACTGAAATGGATGACCATGCTCTTGCATAGCCTCCATTCACTCAAATGGGACTTGTGCAAGAGAATTTCCTGGTAGTTTGTACGCACTGTTTACAGTAGTATACTATATTGGCATATAGGCCTATAGTGCTCACTTAGGCAACTACTTCACCTCCTCCATAGTCAATCCTGGCTACAAAATAAGGTAACCACAAGTGAGAAGCATATCAAAAAAGTGACATGACCACCTACCTACCAGCCCTCATTCAAATATCAACCTATGCAATGCAGATAAGAGCATGCCACAAGCTGAGGGCAGGTGTATCTTGGGGGATCTCGTAAAAAACAAAGTAGATCCCACATATCTGAAGTCTGCCATCCCCTTCTCTAGCCAATCTGAGGAAACTACTTTCCCAGCCTGCCACAGGGCAATCAGTGTCATTCTGAGAATGAGCAAAACCCATTCACTGAGCCATTTCAAAACAAAATTGCCACCCAGCATCTGTCCCCTAGTTGTGGCAATCTGCGATGCTCCAGAAGGAAAGGAGGAAACCACAAGACATCGTCTACCACAGGGGTGGGCAACTTGTGGCCTACAACTCCCATCAGCCCTTGCCAGCATAGACAATGGTGAGGGATGATGCAAGTTGCAGGCCAAAACATCTGGAGGGCACAAGTTGCCCACCCTTGCTCTACCAAGAAGATCACAACCGAGGTATCAAAATATAAACCCACAATGCATCCTTCATAACTTTATCCATCTCTGTTTTGAATCTTTACTCCAACTACTGTTCAATAGTGACCATTCCAGAATGTTACAGCACTAGTATTTTAAAGAAAATTCTGATTACTGACTCAGTTTGTCAATATCTAGTTTGCAGCCACTCATTCTTGTACTCACCACTTTCTCTAACCTATCCCTTTGGGGGTATGCTTTTGATATATTTATAGAGTGCTATCATATCCCTTGAGCACCCCCTTTCTCTAAGCTAAACAAGCAGGTTCCCTTCATCTGTGCTGTTGAAGTTTTCCATTCCTGTTCCTTCCCATGGATGTGCCCTACAGTGAAAGGGTTTGAGTGAGAATTGCCACTGAACTTTTCACCTTCAGTAAATTTGAAACAAATTTGGAGGTTCCCCCTCAGGAGATGCCTGCAGGGAATTTCAAAGGAAGCCAAACCAGTTTGAATTTAGCTTTACACAAAACCCTAAGTAAATTTGGGGGCAGAGGGGGGACCTTCTCCCAGATGAAACCTTTGAGGTATTTTGTTGGGAGTGAAAAGAGATTCAATATCAGCCTGCCTGTGCATTAAGATCTTCTGCTGAGGGCCCTCTTTCAGGTGTCTTTTTTAGAGGTACGATAGGCGATGACAAATAAAGGGGGGCTGGCAATGGACACTCTCAGTATGGAGTGCCCTTCCCTACAGAGCAGCCTTCTTCAACCTGGTTCCCTCCAGATGTTTGGGACTACAACTCCCATCATAAACAGCCTGTATCACCAAACATCTGGAGGGAACCAGGTTGGGGGAGGCTGCTATAGGGGCTTGCTTTGCACCCACATGACCCTCTTTTCAGCACCAGGCTTAAAACATTTGTGTTTACCCAGGCATTTTAACTTGTATATTTATTTATTTATTTATTTATTTAGCATTTTATTAATAATACTTGTATACAGCTTGATATAACAAAATCTCTACGTGGTTTACATGACAAAGCACTATAAATCACCATTAAAGGCACAAACTTATCACAATCCACCCTTGATACTCGTCAGTCTCCGAACCCAGAGGCTGACACGCATCCACTGCAGAGCAGGAGGCACGGCGGAGGGGCTTTTCACCTCTGCCATACCTCCCGCTCTGTATTTTAGCTAGACGGGAATTTTCATCTGTCTAACCGAGGAGTCGGGGAGGGGGAGGGAAGGATGCTGGCTATGGCTGGAGATGAAGCACAAGCCATCCCCTCCCCACCCACTGGCACGCCCCTGTTCCCTTCCCTCCAAGGTTGTCTTTGCGATCTCGAAGAGGCAGCTGGAGCAGTTCTCTCTGTCCCGGCTGCGAGGGGGCAGGGAGCTCAGACTCCTGGGTCCAAGATCCGAGCGCTGTCTCTGACCTCGGATCCAAGAATCCGAACTATCCTACAGCCCCTCAGACTCTGTCTAGGGCATAGGATTGCTCTCCCCAATACTCAATGGATGAACAATTATAGCTATAACAAACAAAGCAAAATAAGCAAACAGAAACAATTCAAACACTGGCAATAGAAAACAGTGAAATGGAGCAGCATCATGCTAATCAATCACAAGCCAGGAAAAAGCTTGTGTAAACAGGTACGCTTTCAGGAGGTGTATAAAACTCACACCCTTTTCTGCCTCCTCCCAAACGGCACAGGGGAGAGTGTTCCAGAGGGTGGATGTCACTACTGAGAAGGCCCTGCTTTCAAGATGTCACATGGTGACATTCCATTGGCCATGGAATGACCTGCAAAGCTTTCATTATTAAGAGCTTTATCTGTTGTTTTATTATTGTATTTATCTTATGATGCAATTGACCATACACTGCCCTGTAATTCTAATTACAATGAAAATCAGTATACAACTGTTGTAAATAAATGAACAAAACTAATAAAATTTCTCAAGAGGGTTCCACACTCTTCTAGTCTCAGTGTAACCCTAGCCTTACTTAGGGGTGTACGAAACCCCGCTTACCTGGCTCTGGCGGGTTCCGCAGGTGGGGGGAAACGCTCCGTCCCTCCCCCCGGAATCCTCGCGGGGGGGAGGCGCTCCGTGCCTCCCCCCAGAATCCTGGCCAGCTGGCTCCGCTCCGCGGCCAAGCCGCGGAGTCGCCGGCCGGCTCCAGACGCCCGCAGCCGGACATCCGGCCGCTGGGCAGCCCTGCAGGGACACAAATGGCGGCTGTCGTAGCCGCCATCATTTGCATCCCTGTAGTGAGCTGTGATAGGTTACATAAATATTTACGTAGCCTATCACGGCAGGGGGAAAACCCCAGCGTACGCAAATGGCGGTAGCTGCCGCCATTTGCATAGGCTGGGTTTTTTTTCCCCTTGCTGTGATAGGCTACGTAAATATTTACGTAGCCTATCACAGCAGGGGGGAAAAAACTCCAGCGTACGCAAATGGCGGCGGCTACCACCATTTGCGTACGCTGGGGTTCCCCCCCACCACCATGATAAGCTACGTAAATACTTACGTAGCCTATCACGGCCTCCGCGGGGACGCAAATGGCGTCCCTGCGTTAGCCATGATAGGCTATGTAAGTATTTATGTAGCCTATCACGGCTGAAGTAGGAAGCGAATGGTGGCCGCAGGACAGCCGCCATTCGCACAGCAGCGTGGATGGGAGCAGGTAAGTGCTCCATTTCGCGTGCCTTTCGTGGGGTGGGGGCGGCGGGCACTTCGTCCCGCGTGCCTTTCGTGGGGTGGGGGGGTGGGGGCTTTGTTCCGCGATGGTTTTCGGGGGGCCAAATGCACTGGCATTCGGCCTTGCCAAGATCCATCGTGGAATTCTCTGACATCCCTAGCCTTACTAGAAATAGCTTACCTAATAGATCAGGGAATTACATTCATCCCACTTGCAGTCACAGCACATTGGCACATGATTTGACCATGAGTTGCCAGTCTGCCACCTAAGGTCCTCTGAGGTTTATTTGTAGGGATGGCGGAGAATTTCGCCACAGATTCCAGGGAGGCTGAATGCCAGAGCATTCGGCCCCCTGGAATCCACGGTGGAGCGAAGCCCCCCACCCCCCCACCCCGCAAAATGCACGCGGAACGGAGCTTACCTGCTGCCGTTCACTAGTGCTTTGCGAATGGCGGCCGCATCTGCGGCCGCCATTCATCTCCCCACTTTTGCCGTGATAGGCTACATAAGTATTTACATAGCCAATCACAGCTAACGCAGACACGTCATTTGAATCCCTGCAAAGGCTGTGATAGGCTACATAAATACTTATGTAGTCTATCACGGCAAAAGGCAGGAACGCAAATGGCGGCCGCTACACCATTTGCGTCCCTGCCTTTTGCCATGATAAGCTATGTAAGTATTTACATAGCTTATCACGGCAAAAGTGGGGACGCAAATGGCGTAGCGGCCACCGTTTGCGTCCCTGCCCCTTGCTGTGATAGGCTACGTAAGTATTTACGTAGCCTGTCACGGCAAAAGGCAGGGATGCAAACGGCAGCGGCTACGGTGACTGCCATTTCCCTCCCTGCGCAGCCCAGCAGCGGCTGGTTGTTGCTGCGGGCGGCCCTGGCCAGCAGCTCCGCGGAGTTGCTGTGGAGCGGAGCCAGCCAGTGAAGAATTCGGGGGGAGGGATGGAGCGCCTCCCCCCCACTGTGGATGCCACGAAACAAAACAGTAAGTGACATTCGTACATCCCTAGCTATTTGTTGCAACTGCCTAATGTGAGATTGGCAGCCACACGTCAAGAGGTCCTTTTCTTGTACCGCCCCTCAGCTGTGGAATGACCTGCCAGTTGAAATGCTCCTGCTAACCTCTTTGAATGTTTTTAAGTGGGAATTAGACTCTCGTATTCCGGCAGGCTGTCCCTTTTTAGAATTCTTATTCCTTTTCGCTGATTGTTATATACTGTTTTTCTATGTTGTATTGTTTTTATTGTTGATTTTCTTGTTTAACTTTGTATGCTGTAGTATTTTGTATATAGGCAGGATATAAACCGAAGGATGGAAGGAAGGACAAAATGCTATCCTGTATGACAACTTGACACCTGTGGGCATACCAACTTGTCTTTTCTTCCTGCTGCGGTAGGGAGAAAAATAGGGTTAAGTGGTCCAGGAGTTCTGAAAGTGACTGAAATCCCCTTCAGCATATTACTTTCTCAGCTACACTTGGTAGCTTTGTTTTTACGTTTTCTCCCTTTCATACACTGAGTCTCTCCATGCACCATTCTTCACAGAAACTACACAACGGTCAACCAATACAACTGAAAACCAGCTCTGGACACACAGTGAGTTCAATGTACATTAACACTGGCAGCATAGTGAAATAGCTTTCCAATTGCTCCGTCAAACAGCCAGATATATTCTCAGCCTGAGAGATGGGAATATATGGAAAATTAGCAGAAAAGAAAGGAAAATAAGTAAGTGAAAGTAAAGCCGTGATGAACCCTTACACCAAGGACAAGAAGTTTATGCTGGATTTGAACTGGATGTGATCAAAATGACTAGCAAAGTAAATTATTCTAGCAACAGCATTCAAAATGGAGATAAGAAGGTCAAGGTGGGAATGGGGAAGGTCAGTGAAAAGAAGATTACAATAATCAAGATGGGAAAAGATCAAGACTTTGATCCAGAGCAGTGTGTGGATAGTTCTGAGTCCAGTAAGACTTTAATTGTCCCCCTCCAGCCCTTTCTCTCCACCCCATCCACCAAACTGCTTTAAAAGTTTAGTCCTTCAAATACAGTTTTGTTTTGGAATACAGCAGTGGTCCCCAAACTCTTTCTGCCACTGGTCTCAATTGGAATTTGAAAGAGTGTTTTGAGCACTCTTACAAAATGGCTGCTATGGGGGGCTTTCACGTTCATAAAATGGCTGCCAGGATGGGCATGGCTAGTCACCAAACATTTATTTCCTAGAAGGCAAACGGGTGAGAGTAAAAGAAAAGTGTCATACCCAAGAACCTAACTATGTGGATGTGCAAATCAGCAAAACTCAAGCTTCCTTCTTAAAGCTCATTCTAACTCGACTCTGTATCAGATTGCAAGATTTCTTTCTTTTCACATGAAAATCCATGCATATTTTCATGTGTATTTTTCCAACTGTATGCATCAATCATGTGCATCTTTGAAGTGTACACATTCTCTTCCCATTTATTTCACAGTATGGGTGTGCATTTTTCAAAAGTATAAATTTTTTCATGTGCGTTTTGCGAACACATTTTGGGGGGTCCTTGAATCACATTGCAAACTCAGAAATGGCTTTGACCACAGATTAGGTCTGAGTCCGTGCTTGGTCTGGAAGGCACAAACTGGCTAAACCCTAATCAAAAACGAACTGAAATGAATTTCACATACATACCTAGGCTACTTAAGTATAACACAGAGGTCGGCTTTGAGCTCCAAAGCATAAATGACTCTTTTGAACCCAAGTTAAGGTGGTGCTGGAGGGGACCACTTCACTTTGCAGCATGCTAGCTTCCTGGTTAAATTTTTTTAATGAAAAATCTTAAGCAATAACATAAAAAACAGGAGAGACAGGGAGTGTGGAGGGCGCCAGGGGACGTGCCCATGGGCACCATGTTGGAAATCCAGTGATATAGCATTGGAGAGGTTCCATAAGTCTCTCTGGGCCTGTACATGCTGCTTCTCATGCTTAAAGTGACTTTCTAGATTGTGGCTCAAGCCTTAACCCAGGACCTTACCAACAGAAATAATAAGGGGAAATTCAATTATAAATCATTCATTTCCTCTAACACACTTTAGTGACAGAGTGAGGGCCAAATTTAGACTAGAATCAGACCTATAGGAATGCATCTCCTGTCATCTGGGGGGTGGGAGGATAAAAGCAGTTGCAGGGGCCTGTTTTGGATCAGGGCCAAGACACGGAAGGTATTTTTATCCCTTTTCCCAATGCCCCCTTCCATGAGCTACTATTTGCTCGTGCACAATACCAGAACTGCATCCCTAAGCAACTGAATAAATTATCTATGAAGTTGGAATAATATTTAGGAAAAATAAGAAATTCTGACTTCGACATGTTGACTTTGAGCTGACAGTATGACTTCTAAACTGCATTTCCTAAAAGTGAGTTTGAGGTCTCAAATCAGACAAGTTTGAAAGAAGATATTAATAGAATGGGATATCAATAGCACATAATGAAAGGGTACAATCTGACATGATTCTACAGTGAGAAATAAAGGATGCAACAAGGGCCAAACCTTGGGATGGCATAAGTGCTATGCCCGCCTCTTTTGTGTTTTGTCTGATATTGTTCTTCTATTCCGGTACTGTGATTTAATTATTGTAAGCTGCCTTTAGTGAAGCACATGCATTGAAAGGGTGAAGTAAACATTTCTAGATTAATTAATAAATAAAAGACTGTGAAGAAGATAGACTGTATCAATTCTCCATTGCTTTGGCAGCTTGATCATGCAAATTCCAACCAGTCTGGAATCCACACCATCCACCATTTAAACTCTTTTGAGGAGAAGAACACAAAAACAAGAAAAAAGAATCTATTACCACACAGAGAACTAGTGTGGTGTAGTGGTTGTGTTGGTCTGGGTCTCTGGAGATCCGGGTTCTAGTCCCCACTCAGCCACAAAGCTCACTGGGTGACTTTGGGCCAGTCACTGACTCTCAGCCTAACCTTCCTCACAGGGTTGTTGTGAGGATAATATGGAGAAGAGGAAGACTATGTGAGTTGCCTTGGGTTCCTTACAAGAGGAAAAAAGGCAGAATAGAAATGTAATAAAAATAAAATAAAATATGTAATTAGTGCACTATTATCTGTCACCAACTATGATGATTATATATTCTTTGGAAAATGCAGGATATCAATAAATGGACGATGACTATTTACAAAGCATTGTAACATTCGAACAATTTTCTAACAAGCAAAAGAAAATCCTTAACGGATATCCTTGTCGAATGGCACCCCACACCTGAGCCCTGCCTCCCCTGGGGAGATGTAACGGAACCATTTCCCTCATATGATTTTACACACCCATCTAGAATTGGATTCGATGGGCTATTTAAGGGATGTTTGCTTTCCTGTTGCTAAATGTGGAAACGAACATGGTGCCCTTGGTGAAAGCTATTAGGAAGACGGCTACCTCCAACAAGGAAAAGAGAAGGGGGAGCCATTTTGGAGACACCCACCCTCCTGCACACCTCCCACCCTCCTCGCATGTCCTCCCTGCTGTGCGCGTTCCGCTTGCCCTTGGAACGCTATCACTTATTATCACACTGACTTCTCCAGATGGGGCACTTTGGCTATTGATCTGATAAATAAACAGCCTGCTCGCTCGATCAAAATGTTATTTTGCATTTCAATTACTGTTCACTAATGCAACCTTCATCCCGCCAAGAGCGCTGCTGGCAATGACACTCGACCTGGCACAGGCGCTGTGAGCAAATGCGGTGGCGGCGGCAGCGCTGCCTCCTGCAAGCACCTAACAGGATTGCCACCCTCACTAGATGCAGAGAAGGGAGATGGAAAGACACCCCTGCAAAGCACGGGGGAAAGATGTGGACAGAAAGGGAACATGTGTGTGAGCAGGCGAGGCTGCAGGGAGAGGTCGCACACACACGCATCGCAAGGTTTTCCCTGGCACTTACCTAATTTGAGAGTTCATTAGATCCTTGATGGACAGTCAGTCCTGAAGCTGGACTGAGTCCAGTCAGTTACGACATCCAAGAATCCAATGATATAAGGGCTGGAAATCAATTTGTGGTTATGGGCCAGCAATGTAAACACTGAGACAGAGGGGGTGGTATCTGCTTGCTGCCACTGCTCCTCTTTTCATGCTATTTTGGGATGAGAAGTACGCTGAGATTTTTTAATTGTAACTTTATTTGCCTCTCCCACCAGAGTCAGGGCCTGACCTTTGAAACTGAGTCTGCTATTGCTTGGTTGACTGCCATGGTTCCTTGAGAATGACTGCAAGGTGAAGAGGCAGGCAGGTACCCTGCTCACTAACATTTTGGTAATCAACTAAGTTGCGATGTGAGTGACTTTGAAGGACCAGTCTTGAAAAGAGACACTAGTTAAGTAAATCTGCCAGGCACCCAAGGCACACCGGCTGGAAACTATGGAAAAGAGGTTCCCAAAGACAACCCTCCCAGGGAAAGGTTCAGGACTCTATAAATCCCCATGTCTGTCCATACGTACATAGAGTAAGGGGGCTTAAGACACAGTGTGGTAGCAAGGAAAAGTTGCATCATTCTTCTGAAATCTGTCATAATGTTACACTCTACTGCAGCCTTCCCCAATCTGGTGCCCTCCAGAAGTTTTGAACTACAACTCCCAGCAGTTGTAGTCCAAAACAGCTGGAGAGCATGAAGTTGGGGAAAACTGCTCTACTGACCATCATGGTTCAGTGGTTTAACATCCAAGAAGATCTATCTACATGAAGGAAACCCACTAACTCATCACACACTGCACTCTGATCAGCTAGGATCTACAAATGTCCTCTGTCTCCCCCTCTAGGTTTTATTGATTTTTATTCATTTGGGGTTTGTTTGTTTTTAAAAAAAAATCTATTATTATTTTATCACACTGAACGTGGCGTAAAACAACTAAAGGTCACATCGTAAAAATCAATGGAATAACAGGAACTCCTATGGAGAAAAATACATAAATGCAGCCAACCTACATAATGCCAGGCATAAGGCACCCGGGAAAGCCCTGCAAGGCAAAACAGAATAAATAGCCTTGCACTGCTTCCTCAAAGAAGGCACAGCAGAGCACTGATAGGGACCATATGATGAAGCAGAAATGCGTGTTGCCTGTCCCATCCGTACTTCTTCATCTAGGATTGCGATGCTGATGGAGAGTTTGGAAGCTGCAGCTTCCCCAATACTCCCCAGCGCTCTCATTCTGTAAACCCTGCCCTTCTTTCTGAGCTTCCTGTACTGGATCAAGCTCCTCACTTTCTGTGAAACCATAGAACAGAAATCTCACTTGAGTTTGGGAGAGAAGAGGCCTGTTCACAACCTTGAAGTGATGGGGGAGATGCTGCTGCTTACTCAAGAACAGTCCTGGGGATAGGGTAATTAGGGTGCATCAAAGGGGAGTGCTATTTGATTACTATCTTTAGACTCTGGTCCCTGGTGCATCATATGGAGACAGGAATATAGAAATGTCATACTCTTGAAAACATGGCCTGATATCAGAAGCCGCTGAGGTTTACATCCCACCCCCATTTCTTTAAAAAGAAAATCCAACTTATATAAATAGAATATCAGCCACATACACCTGAGAGCCAGTGTGGCTACAGTGTTGGACTGGAAGTCGGGAGATCTGGGTTCTAGTACCCACTCAGCCATGGAAGCTCACTGGGCGACTTTGGGCCTGTCACAGATTCTCAGCCCAACCTACCTCACAGGGTTGTTGTTGTGAGGATAAAATGGAGAGGAGGAGGATTATGTATGTCGCCTTGGGTTCCTTATGGAGGAAAAAGGTGATATATAAATGTAATAAATAAAATAAATCGCTCTGTTAGCAAATCGAAAACAACCCATAGCTTGTTAACCATAGATTGTTTATACTGAAGCAGGATAGAGCGAGCCTGCTAACTCCGGCCCACCTGTCCACTCCTGCTGAGTTAAACAACCATCTCTGGATTGTCTATCGTGACATCCAAACCAAGTTGTTGGGGGAAGAACAACCCAGACTTGTAAGCAAAGAACAAACCATGGGTTACAAGTCTGGGTTGCTTTCCCCCCCAACAATCTCCAGTTCTGGGTTTGGACATCACAAGTTGGCGGAAGTGGGTGGGCAGCTGGCCAGCTGGCCAGGAGACACCACTCACTCACTCACTCCCACTTGTTGACATGTGATGTGAACCAGACCAATAAGTGACAGGCCAACTAATAAAATCTACAAATTAAGAGATTTGGTTGAATCTACATTAAAGGAAAGCAAGAGAGACAATCCCCTAGAGTTAGTCTGCGAGCCAGAGGTTTCCCATCCCTGCCCTAGAGACAAGCAAGGACACTTCAGCATCAGCGTCTTAGGGATGTACGAATCCCTTACCTTGCCATCCGCGGGGGGTCCACTGGGGGGGGGGAGGCAATCCGTTCCTCCCCCCCAGAATCCTCACCGTCCAGCTCTGCTCAGCAGCAGTTCCGTGGAGCCGCTGGCCAGCTCCGAAGCCCCAGCAATACAGCCGCCATTGCCATATCGCTGGCTGGACTAACTGCGTACGCAAATGGCGTCCAGTGTAGCCAAATACGCCATTTGCGTCCCTGCTATTTGACATAATAGGCTACGTAAATCTTTACGTAGCCTATCACGCAAAGGAACAGGGACGCAAATGGCGTATTTGGCTACACTGGATGCCATTTGCGTCCGCAGTTAGTCAGTCCAGCCAGCGATACGGCAATAGCGGCCGTATCGCTGGGGCTTCGGAGCCAGCAGCAGGCACGATCCGCCAGCGAGGACTTCGTGACAGAGGCGGAAGTAGGAGATCCGATCCTCCATGGACTTCAGGAGGATTTATTGGGGTCCGTGGAGGATTTCTCCAACATCCCTAGTGGTCAACTTGTACCACAGTTGAGTTTTCCCCCTCAGTTTTTAGTCCCGGTGGTGGGGGAAAAAGAATTGGGGGTGAGGGGAATTGGCTTAATGGGAAGGTTTAAACCTCGCCTACCACATGTGATGGTAAACAAAATGCACACTACATACTTACCCCTGACTCTCATTTTATATAAGTTTGTATGTTTCTGCAAGTCATGATGCTAAAGAACAACACAGAGAAGTATTGGGTCTGACACCAGCCAGAAAAATCTGATCTTTGGGGAAGGGGCAGGGTGCTGTTTATGATTATTTAAAATGACTATTTATGAAAGATCTTATTCACATCTGGTATCAGCTTCTTTCCACCAGACCCAGTCAGTCTCTTTCTGATTAATGAAGCTGGTAAACTGCCGAGAAAGGGTTAAAAATAAAGCCATAGGAAAAAATTGTCACATTATATAAATGAAATGCTCAGTATAATACACTGAACTGAGCAGATCAATATGATATGTGAAGACAGAGAATCTATAAACCCACACCCAGCAACCTCGACTACCACACAGACCCCAACTGAAACTGCCTCTGATAGGATCTGTTCCATGAGCCCAACGTCTTGAGTCTAAAACTGAGATTATATAAATGTATTTATGCCAGCAGAGTCTTGCAGGCACAAGACCACAAGTGCATTTAGGGGGCAATCCTATGGCCCCTAGGCAGCATCTGGGATGCCACAGGATGCTGCAGATCTCCTCCTCTGCTCCCATAGACAGAGCTAAAAGCACAGAGGAGGAGAGCCGATCATGGATCTTCCCTTCCCCGCTCCCAGCCCTCTCCCAACCACCATGGCAAGCTTCTCTTACGAGGTCTCAACTGCAACCTCATAAGAGACATCGGGGAGGTAGAAAAGGGGGCGTCGTGGTGGGTGGGGAAGGGGAGGGGAGAGGAGAGGAGACGCCAGACTGCACAGTATCCTATGGCCTCCCCAGTCCCCTCTCCACCCACTGAAAGGTAAGTCAGACAGCCAGACTCAGAGGCCCATCAAGCTACTTTTTGAATTTTAAATGGAGGAACAGAGGTGAAATCACCTCCATCCTCCTCTTGCCCTGCCAGGCTCTTGCTAGGGGGGCATATAATAGGTGGGGGTCTCCAAACTCAGAGCCCTCTGTCGATCGGGAGCATAACCCATAGGATTGCTCCCTTAGAATCTTAGCTTCATACTGCGTTTCTCTTCCTCCTGCCTGTTTTATGTCTGTCACTCCACAATTCATTCTGTTCTAGTGGTGGCAAAACAAGAACCAATGAACTACACAAAGTTTTTCAATACTTTAAGAAAACCTCTACAGACCCTGAGGATTATAAAAAAATGATCAGCCAGCTGCAAATAACTCCTTTTGGGGCAGGGCATTTGAGCAAGTGGGGGCTTGGATGTAGGGACGGATGAATTTGTCAGTGTTACTTTCTCCCATATTCAAAATTTTTTTAAATCTCAAATTCTTTCCATCCCCTTTATGAAGGACTTCATGAATTTTGGTTCGTTTATCAGAAAGGGACCAAACAAAATTCTCACCCATCTAAACTGAGCAAATTCAATAGGTACAGCTATTCCCAGCATGAAGAGGACCATGTTGCACCTGTGTGCCATGCAGCTTTTATTAAAGATGAGGAGCCTCACAGAAAAAAAGAGATGGCAACCCTAATTCAGCACTACAAACATGGGAGAATACACAGGGATTCCAACTTTTAAGAGCTGAAGCAGTCAGAGTCCTCCACCTGATTGGATGAATCAAATTTTTAAAATCTCACGTTCTTTCCATCCTGTTTATGAAATTTGCAAATCAAAAAACTAACTGAACAAAATTCCCACCCATCCTTACTTGGTTGGACTCAAATTATTTTCTAGACCCATTTCAATTGGGTTTCAAGCCTGGTTTTGGCACAGAAACTGTCTTGGTTTTCCTGATGGATGATCTAGGGATGTACGAAAGTCACGTACCTTTTAGCGAAATTGATTCGAGGTGGGGGGGGAGACGCTCTGTCCCTCCCCCCGAAATATTGGCCGGGGGGGGGAGGTGCTCCGTCCCTCCCCCCCGAAATTCTGGCCGGCCAGCTCCGCTCCGCAGGGATTCTGCGGAGCCGCCGGCCGGCTCCGCCAGCGGCCGGACATCTGGCCGCTGGCTAGCAGGGATGCAAATGGCAGCGGCCATAGCCACCGCCGTTTGCGTCCCTGCAGTCAGCCGTGATAGGCTACGTAAATGTTTACATAGCCTATCACAGCTGATTTAAAAGAAAAAAAAACACGCGCATACGCAAATGGCAGCGCCCATGGGCGCCGCCATTTGCGTTCCTTATTTTGGCACGTCTTAGTCTACGTAAACATTTACGTAGACTAAGATGGCGAATTCCCCTTATTTTCGCCATCTTAGCCTACGTAAATGTTTACGTAGACTAAGACGTGCCAAAATAAAGAACGCAAATGGCGGAGGCCATGGGCGCCGCCATTTGCATATGCGCGTGTTTTTTTTCTTTTAAATCAGCCGTGATAGGCTACGTAAACATTTACGTAGCCTATCACGGTGTTTTTTAAAAATCTAGCCGTGATAGGCTACGTAAATCTTTACGTAGCCTATCACGTTTGTTTTTTTTACTGGAAATGGCGGCAGCGGCAACCAGTCGGAAGACCGGCCGCCGCAGCCGCCGCAGCCGCCGCAGCCGCCGCCACACTACCACCAGAGCCGCCGCTGCCAGGAAGATCTGCCCAAGGTAAGTCCCGTCCCGGGGGGGCAGGGGGGCAGATCGTTCCGCCACCAATTTCAGGGGGCTGAATGCGCTGGCATTCAGCCTCCCCGAGATTCGTGGCATAATTCTCTGACATGCCTAATCTATGATGTGAGAGAGACAGGGAGGGTGCAACTCCATGTAGCTTCCTTTGGCCCCCTTGGATGCTTTTGATGCCTTCCATCATGGTACCCTCCTGGACTGGCTATATGAGAGTGAGGACCACAGTGATTCTCCTCCTACTTGTGTGGCTGATATGAGAGGGACGTTTGGGGGAGGGGGATTGCTTGGACCCATGGCTTTTGTCCCACAAGATCCCATCTTGTCCCCAATGTGATTTAGCATATATATGAAGCCACTCAGAGAGACTATCCAGGGATTTAGGGTTAAGTGCCATCAGTATGATAATGACATACAGCTCTGTTTCTCTTATGTCATCTAGATCCGGTGAACAGCAGAGTCATTTTCTGAGCTCACTAATAGGCAGGATGAGGTTCAACTAAAACTCAATCCTGTTAAAATGGAGGCATTGTGGGTGAGTAGATCCCTAATCCAGGAAAGGAGGATTCAACCTTCAGCAAAGCTTTCGACAAAGTGCCCCATGATATCCTGATGAGCAAACTAGCTCAAAGTGGGCTAGATGAAACAATGATCCGGTGGATCCACAGTTGGCTACAGAATCGGACTCAAAGAGTGCTTATCAATGGGACCGTCTCAAACTGGGGAGAGGTAATGAGTGGAGTACCGCAGGGCTCAGTCCTGGGCCCTGTGCCCTTCAACATTTTGATTAATGACTTGGAGGAGGAGGTGCAGGGAATGCTGATCACATTTGCAGATGACACAAAATTGGGAGGGATAGCTAATACTTTGGAAGACAGAAACAAAATTCAAAGTGATCTGGATAGACTGGAGCGCTGGGCAGAAAACAACAGAATGGCATTTAATAGGGACAAATGCCAAGTTCTGCACCTAGGAAAAAGAAACCAAATGCACAGTTACAAGATGGGGGGATACGTGGCTCAACCATACGACAAGCGAGAAGGATCTTGGAATTGTTGTCGATCACAAGCTGAATATGAGCCAACAATGTGATGTGGCTGCAAAAAAGGCAAATGCTATTTTGGGCTGCATTCATAGAAGCATCGCTTCCAAATCCCGGGAAGTACTAGTTCCCCTCTACTCAGCACTGGTTAGGCCTCATCTGGAGTACTGTGTCCAGTTCTGGGCACCAAACTTTAAGAAGGATGCAGACAAACTGGAGAGGGTTCAGAGGAGGGCAACAAAGATGATCAGGGGACTGGAAACAAAGCCCTATGAAGAGAGACTGAAAGAACTGGGCATGTTTAGCCTTGAGAAGAGAAGACTGAGGGGAGATATGATAGCACTCTTCAAGTACTTGAAAGGTTGTCACAGAGAAGAAGGCCAGGATCTCTTCTTGATCATCCCAGAGTGCAGGACACGGAATAATGGGCTCAAGTTATACGAAGCCAGATTCCAGCTGAACATCAGGAAAAACTTCCTGACTGTAAGAGCAATACAACAATGGAACCAATTACCTGGGGAGGTGGTGGGCTCTCCCACACTGGAGGCCTTCAAGACGAGGCTGGACAGCCATTTGTCAGGGATGCTCTGACTTGGATTCCTGCCTTGAGCAGGGGGTTGGACTCGATGGCCTTGTAGGCCCCTTCCAACCCTACTATTCTATTCTATTCTAACCTGTTTTGGATGGGATTACACTCCCTCTGAAATATCAGGTTTGCAGCTTGGAAATCCTTCTTGATCCAGCCTTGTCACTTCAGGCATAGGTGTCCTCGGTGGCACAGAATGCTTTTTACTAGTATAGGCTGCTTCACCACCTGTGACCTCTCCTGGACAGGGACAGTCTGGCAACAGTGATCCATGGTCTGATAACATCCCATTTAAACTACTATAATGCCTTACACATGGGGCTGCCCTTGAAGATAGTTTGGAAGCTGCAACTAATTCCAAACATAGCGCCCAGGATTTTGACTGGGACAGCTTGCTGGGAACATATCTCACCACTTTTGAGAGATCTACACTAGTTTCCAGTTCACTTCTGAGCCCAATTCAAAGTGCTGTTTTTAATCTTTAAAGCCTTAAGGTCCACCTTCTCCCGTGTCAACCTGCTTGAATAATGAGATCTTCTACTGAAATCTTTCACAGACAGCACCAGCATCAGAGGTCAAGCAGGCAGCAGGTGGCAACAAAAATAGGGCTTTCTTGTCTGTGGCATCCCAATTATGGAACTCCTTCCCCATGAAGACCCGGCTGGTACCCACTGTATTATCTATCTTTCCCCCAGGCATCTTAAAGGTTTGTATTTTATATATGGGGGTGGGGGGTGCTATACTTTAAACACTGTTTCTGATATATATATATTTAACTCTGCTGTTTTAATTGATATTTAATCATGCCGTTTGTTCAGTGATTTTAATTGGCCTGTTTTATATTTTATGATGATGTTGTTTTAATTGCACTGTAAACTCCTGTGGAACAGATATTATGAAGGGCGGTATACAAATGCCTTAAATAAATAAAACAAATCAGTTGAATAAAGTGAGTGGAAATGGATTAATACTATGAGTCTGTCAGAAGTTTACCTTTGCTTTTCTCAGACAGATGCTGTAACATGATGGACTGGGAGGAAAAGGAGAGGCAGGACTGGCAGTAAATCCATTGCTGGGGCCCTTGGTTAAGGCGGCCTTCCAGTGAACATAAGAACATAAGAACAGCCATGCTGGATCTGACCAAGAGTCCATCTAGTCCAGCATTCTGTTCACACAGTGGCCAACCAGCTGTCAGCCAGGAAACAACAAGCAGAACACGAGTGTAACAGCACCCCACAAGCCCATGTTCCCCAGCAACTGGTGTATATAGGCATACCGCCTCTACTGGAGGTAGCACATAGCACTCAAGCCTAGCAGCCATTGATAGACTTCTCCTCCAGGAATTTGTCTAACCCCTTTTAAAGCCATCCAAATTGGTGGCCATCACTACATCTTGTGGTAGTGAATTCCATAGTTTAACTATGTGCTGTGTGAAGAAGTTCTTCCTTTTATCTGTCCTGAATCTCCCACCAATCAGTTTCATGGGATGACCTTGGGTTCTAGTATTATGCAAGACAGAGAAAAAGTCTCCTACCACATTCGCCACACCATGCATAATTTTGTACACCTCTATCATGTCTCCCTTTACTCTCTTTTTCCAAGCTAAACAATCCCAGCTGTTGTAACCTTCCCTTATAGGAGAGAAGCTCCAGTCCCTTGATAATTTTAGTTGCCCTTTTCTGTTCTTTTTACAGCTCTGCAATATCCTTTTTCAGGTGTGGGGACCAGAACTGTACACAGTATTCCAAGAGTGGTCGCACCATAGATTTGTATAAGGGCAAATCTATGGTGATAATAGACTGGGCTGGAGAAGCAAAGCAAAACTCGCAAGCCAGTCTGCAGTTGATGAGCAGAAGAATAGGGGGCTCTAAAAAGCAGCAGGAAATAGAGAAATATGGAACCATGAGGTTTTGGGGAGGGATAGAGTCAGAACAATTCAGTCTTATATCGCTTTTCGACACAAGAATCATTGCTATATAGCTTGAGATAAGGATGCTCAAGCATTGGTTCAGTCTGTCTTATTAAGTGAACCAACCTGATTTGCATTTCCCAGTGAATGTCTGTGAAGGACAGCTGTCCTTCAGGTTTTGGACTTCTCTGAATTTTGTGACATACAGTTCTTGGCTCAAAAAATGTACCAAAATGCATATCAAAGAGTGTGTTTTAGATTGAAATGCATAGAAAAAATGCCTATGTTTGGGTAAAATCCATACAAAAAATTGTGAATTTTGTGACAAAGTATGTTCAAAATAATGTGGATTTTCATCCCTTTTTTTAATGCACATTGATGCGGAAACAGGATGGAGCAAACTTATGAATACACGAGAAACTCAGTGGAGGATGGTGGCTCTGATTTTGGTGGAGCTGTGAATCCATTCTGGGTTTCAGTCAGAACCAGCCAGACCGCTAAAGGAACTATCCAAAGTGCTGAACCCTAGTTCCAAAGTGGGTTCAGCACCCTGGATAGCTCCTCCAGAGTTCTACCTCATTCTGACTGAATCCAGAATTAATTCACATCCCCACCAAAATCAGAGCCACCAGCCTCCACTGGTGAAATTGACATGGACCCAAAATTGACTCTTCCATCTATTTCTACCATTGAGTAGGGATGCAGGGTTTCTTAAAATTAATCAATTAGATGAATTGATTTTAAAACTTTAATTGACTAAAAGGTACATCTGATTAACTGGGTAGCAGATTTTTTAAAAAAGATATATTTTAATAGAAGTATTTATAATGGCCTTCCCTAAACTGATGCCCCCAGATGTGTTCATGGGCTGCAACTGCAATAGCCATACTGGGTGGGAATGATGGGGGTTTCATTCCAACACATCTGCAGGACACCAGGTTGGGGAAGGCTGATTTGTAACAACTGCAGATGGCAAGTACCATCTTGAAAGAGGCTGTTCCCCTTCACTCACATAGGAGGGGATGCTTCTTCTATGAGGATACCACTTAGAGCACTCAGGTGCATCATCTAAAAGCAAAATGAAGCATGCTTCTTGCTTCAGAACTATTGTACCTACCCAGAAGAAAATTTATTTGATTAATTGACTACAACTCATATAATTAATCAGCTTGGGCTGCAATCTTATGGTCCCTCAGAGGAGGTCCCATGGTGCATAGGATTTTTTTAAAAATCTCTGCTTCAAAAGCACACCCCCTCCATGAGGCTGTGGAAAGGTCTAGAGCCAGTGCTTCCTTGATGCTGGAACTCCAACCTTGGAGAGCATAAAAAGGAGACACTCCAGGGCATCCCAGAGAAGCTGTGGATCCATAGTCCTCCCATGCACCTGACATCTTCACTGAATGGGGAGGAAGGGGGGGACTACACCAGCCCTGGATCTTGCATCGCTCATTTCCTTCCCATTGATATCAGTAGGAAGGAAGGAAGGAAGGAAGGAAGGAAGGAAGGAAGGAAGGAAGGAGACACTCTTTCCTTCTGCCTGTGTAAACCCATCAGGGTTTTGGATAAGGTGGTTCCTTTGCCTTCATAGCTCCCTGCCCCCACTGGTAGGATTTCTCTGCAAGATTTCTTTAACTGAGTGGCAGCAGCCCTTTTTTAAAGCCATCATTGCACTATTCTCCCCCATCTCCCACAGCATACTCTGCATTCTTGTGCAATGTGATGGAGCATCAACTCTACATGGATAGTACATCATGCATAAAGGTCTGTTTTGGAGTCGTACAGCCCAGCTTCAAAAAGGGAATGTAAAAATATGGGGCAGAGGAAGGTGTTTGAAAAGTTCTCAAAACAGATGAATCTCAAAACGAGATGGGGTAAAATAGGGCCTCCACCGATGCCATGGGGACCACCCAATAGCCACTGGAGAAATGTGTGCAATAAGAAAGGAAGTGCTGGCTGGATCAGGCATGGGGCAGAGTGAAGGCAGCACTGTCGCTTGAATGCTAAGGAAAATGAGAGGTCCCTTCAATGGATGTTTGAGAGGTTTGGATCACAGTTAGCTACAGATATCACATGGGTCATGCCAGCTGGGAGATGGAGTTTAGGATTCTCTAACAGAATGAACAAGTCTACATTCCCTGTGAAATAAAATAATTGTTTGGAAAGACCCACCTAAGCACATTTCCCTGGAAACTAATGAACACTAGGATTTGAGGCAAAAGGTTGGGATATAAATCATGCTGATAATTTCTACTAGAATTTGATGTAACAGCTCATGGAATCACACAGATGGAAGGGACCCTGTGGATCAATGTTATTTTTCTTCTATTATCTTTACTCTATTCCTATCTCCACGTGCCCATTACACATCTCTCAAGGCTTTTCTGACCCCAACTTCCTACGCTTTCTCTTGTTATCCTTCATCCTCGTCTGCTTTGGGCAGAGTTTGCATCTGAGCCGTGTAATGTTCTGACCTCATCTGCAGCATGCCAGTTCAGCACTTCAGGTTTCTATCTATACCTTTGTACTGTATACAAAAAAAATGACAATTTAGAAATGACACCCAGCTCCAGATTCAGACTGGTAAGAAATAACACACACATAATTCAAACTGCATCAAAATACCCTAAGGCAGGCAAACCATATCATAGGAATTCTGGAATTCAAGAGTCCACCAAATATTGTTTATCATTTATTATTACATTTATAGCCCACCTTTTTTCCTCTTGCGAGGAACCCAAGGTGACTTGCATGACTCCTCTTCATCCTCACAACAACCCTGTGAGGTAGGTTAGGCTGAGAGTCAGTGACAGGCCCAAAGCTACTAGGGATGGATGAGAGTTTCATTTCAGTTCGGTTTTGATAAGAATTTACCCAAATTCACAAAATTCTCCATATTCAGGAGAAAAAGAACTTGAGATTTAAAAAAATGTGGAAGAAATAGAAACAGATTTGTTCATCAAAGCCTAGGGCTTTGAGTGTTTTGCTCTTTAAAGTCTGGGTTTGAATCCCAGTGCACTCAACCACTGTGTTTAATTAGGGTTGCCACCTCTTTTTCCCTGACAGACTCCTTATCTTTAACAGCTACATGGCAGGCAGGTACATAATGATCCTCTCCATGCTGGGAATAGCTGTACCTACTGAATCTGGTTGATGCAGATGGGTGAGAATTTAGTTTAGGGATTTACCAAAATTTACAACATTCATATTTGGGACAGAAAAGCTGAGATTTTTAAAAAACCAAATGCAGGAGAAAGTGAAAATGACAGATTTACCCATCCCTAAAAGTTACCCAGTGAGCTTCATGGCTGAGTGGGGACTAGACCCTGGATCTCCTGAGTCCCAGTCCAAAATTCTAACGACTACACCACCCTGGCTCTCTACTGTGTTCATAACTCATATCACACACACACACACATGCCCAAATGAGACATGACATTGACTCTACCTTTATATTCAATGGGTAGGTATTTTTTTCAATGTAAATACATCAGTTGGGAGGTGATAATTATCAGGCATGGATGGAAAGAAAGAGGAAATTCCCCCTCCATGCCTGCTGTGATCCCAGTAATGATCAGCCTCTCTCCCTGATGCTATCTGCACTTTTTTAAAACCTGCATGTTAAAGACAAAGACACATCATCGCTCTCTGTCTCTCTCTCTCACACACACACACACACACACACAATATTCACAAACACGCCAGTTCCTAAGGTTCCATCATGCTTTAGCACTGCCTTCCCCAACCTGGCACTCTCCAGATGTGTTAAGATTACAGCTCCCATAATCCCCAGCCTACATGCCCAATGGCTGGAGTGCTGGCTGAGGATTATGGGAGTTGTGGTCCAAAACATCTGGAGGGCACCAGGTTGGGGAAAGTTGCTTTAGCATGACCAAGAAAAGGAACCCAGGTTGGGGCTATGCAGGTAGGAGTGGGATAGATTATCAATGACTGAAGTTGCTATGTGTATGGAGAATGTTTAGCTCTCAGTCACCCTCATGATGTCTCACTCCCTATATGGTTGCCGTTCACTTATATTGTGAAAAGTAAAGAGCTGCATGGGGGAACACTGTTGCAGTGATGGCAAAGCTGCCCCCCCAAAAAACCTTCCTGAATAGCCTGGCCCTCACTGACCAGTGTTCCCAAGTAGGGTGCAATGTGTCTATATGCTCAAAGTGCACCAAGATATGCTGCAGCCCCTTAAGGGTCTTTACATGGTACAAACCCTCTTTGCATGCACATTTGCTAGCGTTCAAACACAGCTCCGTTTTGAAATCAAAGCACATGTGGAGAAACCATTTCCCACATCGTGTCACTGGAACTTTTGCACACAGCCATTCTGCGAGTGTCATATTGACATGCAAACACTGCAAATATGTTTACCCTCTTTGATTTGTGATTGAGTGAAATCTCTCCCCTATATGCTGTGAAAGAGATAGCAAGATCCATGTTGTTCTCTCCTGCACAAATCATAGAAGAATAACGAATTTTAGACCCTGCTTAAGGGAAGGACTAAAATTATATTGACTACTTACTTCAACAAATTTGATCTAGCACTTTTAGTATGTTGATTTAGTGTGACTCACTAAAAATCCTTCAGAAAGATGATGGAAGAGGCAACCAGGTTTGTATTCATTAACATAAACACTTGCATTGACTTCAGTGCAGCTCCTAGGAAGATGGAAAGCAGCTAATTAAATAGATTTTAGCTTGACTTTGGGCGGTGAGGCTGTGGGAGGGGGGTGCTGCCAGCACTACAATCAAGGTTTGGTAAAACTCATACACAAAATACCTATTAACTCACTAAAATACACTTTCAGGATTAAAATTAGCCAGGACCTGCCTAACCACAGCCATTAAAAGACATTCCAAATTAAAGTATCTTACAGGACTTCCAGAAAATGTTCAGGTTCAAGCTTAAGTGAGTCTAAAGCAGGAGAAAGTAGATCACATTCTACTGGAGCGATTTGCAGTGGATCAGCAAGTATTTCCGACTCCTAAATTCTTTATGAACAAAACGACTATGGAAATGCATAAAGTAAGTTTGGGGTAACCAGGAATGGTTTTCTTGTGTGGAAGGGCTGCAAGTTCCGTTCCGTTCTGGTACTTTAAAAATAAATCCTAGGCTCAGAATGTTCTCAGGGGCACCCCGTTCTTTCATTCTAGGCAGTGGAGGCTGGTGGCTCTGATGTCAGTGGGGCAGTGCATCCGCTCCGGTTTTCAGTCAGAACCAGTCAGAACTCTAAACACCTTGGGTAGCTCCCTTAGAGTTCTGATTGATTGTGACTGAAACCTGGAGCAGATTCACTGCCCCACTGTCATTGGAGCCAACAGCCTCACTGATTCTAGGTGTATTACACCTGGCCACACTTGATGGAACTCTGGGCTCTACACAGATCTTGAAGTCTGTCCTCCACATGGCTAATGCCTAGGGATTATGGGAGTTGTAGTCCAAAACATCTGGAGGGCCCCTGGTTGCAGACCCCTGCTGTCACACATTTTTTAGCTTCCAAGGCGTTGCAAGACCTTTTGTTGTTTATTCAGCTCCTATATGTCAGGGCTGGACAGACTTCAGGCTTGTGGGATCTATGTTTTTTTTACTAGAACTCATGAGATCCACCAAGCAGCATTTGATGCAAAAGATGTATACTTAGAATTAAAGAATTCCAAGCACAAGAAGTTGTTTTGACTACCAGAACTGAAAGGAGATCACATTCCTTTCACACAAATATCCACCCTTGGTTACCCCAAACTTTCTTCATTTCAGCAGTCTAATTTAGCATGGTGGGCATCATTTCACTGCTACTCTTGTTTAAAAAATGGGAGTTAGAAGTCCTCACTGATCTATTGCAAATCACCCAGATATCTACCAGGAGATCCCAATCTACCTTCCACCCACCTCTACTATAAGTATTACACATCCTTCAAACTATGACGTACTATCCCAACTGTCCATTTCCCCTTTCACTGGACTGTTGGGTCGCCGGGAAAATCAAAGCAAATGTGAGTAACCAAGAAGGAGTGAAGTGTTAGGTTATGAGGTGCAGAGTATTCTGTCGGATCACAGTTTATTTTAATCAATTGACTCAAAAAAATAGCAGCAAGGAGTAATTATTAATAATCAAGGGAAATTGGATTATTTTTCTGCAGTGCGGTGCTGACTGGATAGAGATGTAGGTGAACAACTAAAGTTCATTGGTGCAATCCACAGAAGTAAAAGAGCTGACTGCTGCAGTTTGTCAGGGAAGGTGGAAAGAAGAAAATCCACTAAACGCAGGGTGATATACTAGACAGGAAGTTGCATGTGTTCAGCAAATATCTGTGTGCCTATGGATGAGCTCCTAAGCACAGGATGCTGACTTATAACAAGTCAGGCCACTGGTCCCTCCAGTTTAGTACTGTCTGCTCTGACTGGCAGCAGCTTCCTGGGGTTTCAACCAGAGAAAGGCCTCCTCCATCACCTGCTACCTGGGACCCTTTTAACTGGAGATGCCAAAGACTGGGACCTTCTGTATGCAGACCAGGTGCTCCACCACTGAGCAACGGTCCCTCTCCAAAAGGTACAGATGGGTGGCCATGTGTCCTACTTCACAGAGGACAGTCCTCTTTTTGAAGGGTACTGAAAGGACAGTCCCTTCTTTGAAAGGCTGTCCAGGCCAAGTCCAGTTTGCACCATAAGAATGGAGAGGAAGGAACTTGAAGCTGCCCATCCACAGTTAGCACCTGGGCAGCAGACTGAGCAGGCACACAGGCCACCTGGTCAGTCTTCCTCACGATGTTGAGATGGACTGTATTTTTATTAAAAGTGTAGTTTTATTTCTAAATTTGCATCCGTACCTATAAATTAGCATATGCAAATGTCATGCAAATCTGTGTTCTCTTTTGTCCTCTTTTTTGGTGATGTACAAGCGACCACCCTATAAACCCTCCCTCCTGTCAGGAGCACCCTAGCTGCCTCTTGCAATCCATTCCAAAAGCCAGCTCAGCACACAGACGACAAGGATTCTTTCCAAGGCTTTATTCCTTTATTACTTTATGACTCTTTCAGATACTAATCACTAGCGACTAAGCAAGGAACAGCACTGCGGATTGATAGCAGAGTAGCCTAAGCTCCAGGTAAGGCAGTTGGTCCCCATTTGAAGGAGAACCATGGGAAGACTCTGAACTTATGGGCTATGGAGAGATCCTCCCTCTTTCCCTTGGGTCCTTGGGACATGACCACTGTTTTAGCATCAAACGAGCCGAGTGCCTCCTTTCGGCGCCCTCCATCTGTCACAGCTCCCTGCGTCTGCGCCGAGCATCCAGCAAGCCCCGCTCCACCGCTCCCTCACTGCCAGGGTCACTATCTCTCTCAAGAATGCTGGCAGGAGGAATCTCTGCCAGCTGCTGTGCTTGTGAGAGATGAGCGAGCTCCCCTCCCACAGATTGCTGATCTTCCTCAGAAACAGAACTGCTCTGGGGCTCAATGGGCTCAGTTTCCACCCTGACATCTCCCTTCTGATAGGGAAAATATCAGAAGGCCCATTCGGGACTCAAAACAGCCGCTGCACAGAGAAGACTGTGCTCCTTTACTGGCTGGCTCCACCTGGAAAGCAGGCTCACTGGAAGGAGACAGTAAACTGCCGGGCTGCTGCGGCCGCCATTTGCGTCCTTGCAGTAAGCTGTGATAGGCTATGTAAGTATTTACGTAGCCTATCACGGCAAAAGGCAGGGACGCAAATGGCAGCCGCTATGCCATTTGCGTGGCTGCTTTTGCCATAATAGGCTACGTAAATACTTAGGTAGCCGATTTTGGCAAAGAGCAGGGGCGCAAATGGTGTAGCGGCTGCCATTTGCGCCCTGCTCTTTGCCGTGATAGGCTACGTAAGTATTTATGTAGCCTATCACAAACAAAGCCAGCCACGCAAATGGCAGCCGCTATGACGGCCGCCATTTGCGGCCGCAGCAGACCGGCAGTGGCCGGGAGACCAGCCGGAGCCGCCGCCGCATCCGCATCTGCCGCTGCCGGAGCTGCATCCGCTGCCACGTATGCTCCGTCCCAGGGGGAATCCGCGGGGTAGCGGGGGGGAGGCCGTTCCGGCACGGATTCCGGGGGGGCAGATTCTAAAGAATCCAGCCTCACTGGAGTCTGTGGCAGAATTCACTGACATCCCTATCCAAGGCTGATCTTCTTAAATGGCCTGTCTGGTGTTGCTGGAGGCGCTCCTTAAGATAGGCTGGGCTGGAACAACATAGGGTTTTAAAGGTCAAAACCAACACCTTGAATTTGGCCCGGAAAACAACTGGTAACCAGTGCAACGCCTTCAGCACCGGAGTGATGTGATCACGTGGTGACTGCCTTTAATCAGGTGAGCCGCCGCGTTTTGTACCAGCTGCGGCTTCCAAACTGTTTTCAAGGATAACCCCAAGTAGAGTGTATTACAGTAGTCTAGATGAGAGGAGACCAGGGCAAGAATCCCACATAAAGTCTCTATGTTAGAGAATTCCGCCACAGACTCCAATGAGTCTGTGAGTTTTCTAAAGAATCCGGCCCCCCAGAGTCCGTGGTGGAATGCAGCACTCCTCCCTAGGGATGTACAAATCCCTTACCTGGCTCTATTCATGGGCATCCGCAGTGGGGGGGAGGCACTCCGTCCCTCCCCCTGGAATCCTCCCTGGCCGCAGCCAGACTTCTGGCCGCTGCTGGGCTGCTGCGGCCGCAAATGGCAGCTGCTACGCTGGCCGCCATTTGCATCCCTGCCAAGCCATGATAGGCTACGTAAGTATCTACGTAGCCTATCACGGCAAAAGGCAGGGACGCAAATGGCGGCCGCTACGCCATTTGCGTCCCTGTCTTTTGCCATGTAGGCTGCGTAGATACTTACGTAGCCTATTACGGCAAAGAGCAGGGGCGCAAATGGTGTAGCCGCCGCCATTTGCGGCTGTGGCCCGGCTGTGGACGGAAGACGACTCGGAGCCGCTGCTGCTGCCACCCCCGCCTCCAGGTAGGTCCGCTCCGGCGGGGATTTCAGGAGGTGGCGGGGGGGTAGTCCGTTCCACCATGGACTCCGGGGGGCCGGATTCTAAAGAATATCTGTAATATCTAAAACATCAACCCTAAATTCAGAGTTCAGATACCCCTAGCTTTGTAAATTAAAAGACTTGGGAAGAACTATTATTTTAAATCCTACATTCAGGATTTGCCTTATATATTTCTGCATGACTATCATTTAAATACTGCTTAAGAATTTTGATTTTTCTTCAGATACGTTTCAGATAATCATTTCAAAATATCACAGTAAAGGACTGTGATTGTGAGGAGCTTTTTTTTTTTAAATCAAGTTTTATTTAGGAGAGAAATTCACACACACACACACACACACACACACACACCCTTGAAAGTGGGCCATATTCTGGCTTCTCTAAAGGAGGCTGTGGTAAGACCTTTATTGAAGAAGCCTCCCAACTTATTGAAGAAGCCTCCCATGTTCTCTTGGATAAAACAGATTGTCTGGATCCTTTTCAATCTGAGTTCGGACCTGGTTTGGGGATGGAAAATACCCTTGGTTGCCTTCACTGATGACCTACATTAGGCATTAGACAGGGGGGCTGTGTCCCTGTTGGTTCTGCTGTACCTCTCAGTAGTATTTGATACCATCAGTCATGGTATCCTTCTTGGATGCCTGGCTGATAAGGCAATTGGAGGCACTGTGTTGCAGTGGTTCCAGTCCTATTTGGCTGAGCATTCCCAGAAGGTGGTGCTGGAAGACTACTGTTTGTCCCCTTAGCCACTGGGTTATTTTAACTATGGGATGTTGGTACATGTGAACCCAGGTCCATGGGTTGTCAATGGGTCGTTTTGCCAGGCTACAGAGGTGGCAGACAAGAATGGTAGAAAAAGTGGTCACTCTATATGCAAGTTTTACAGCGCCACAAAAGCATTTGGGATACAAAGAGGAAGTGGGCAAAGGAGGAGGGAATCAAACAAATCAGGAACTGAAAGAACCTACACTTTGCACGATTGTCTGGCAGACAAATAGTGGCTAAACACACTAGGCAAGGCAACAAAGCATACTCTGGGTTGTCGTTTCATATGAACCAGGTCATTTTCTCACACCAGGGGGACAGGAATTTTGCCAGGAGAGGACTAGCACTTCCTCACAAGAGCGAAACTTTGGTTTGGAAGCCCTAAGAGATGGAACACTCCTCCACCATAGGCCTAAAAAACCCAGGAGTGCTCTTCGAGGGATATATGCTCCCCTTTTCCACAATCATGTTTGGAGGTGTGTGTGTTTTAAAAAGTTGATGCTCTGTAGCACTGCTACCCCATCAACTCCCTATTATGGGTTAAACAATTTAAAAAATCATCATCAGGGTAAGCACCTGAGTCCAAGAAGTATAACAACAATTCCACTAAACGCACAATGCCACCCTTCCCCAGCACAAGCCCTGTTGGTGTTCTTTGTCGGAATGCCTTTAATTTCACTTGGGCTTTTATCAGGGAACTGTAGTTGTCAGCAGTGTACTACCAGTTTTAAAAGGGAGCGGACGGGGACAACACCCACTGCACAAAGAGCATCACTACTTTAACAATGGGAATGATCAAGTGAACTGAGTAATCTGCCTGCATAATGGCGTATCAGGCTACTTGCCTGTATTCACCATGGTTCATCAGTGACAACATTATTTTACATTCAGCATCAGTGATGGGTTCATCAGTGACCTAGGATTTTTTTTGTTTTAAATCAAAGCATTCCTCCCACACACAAAAATCTGTGCGGGCACTGTGGTGGTAATACAGCTTTTAATTAATGTTTCATTTGGAGAATGCACCATCTATCTACATATCCATGTGTGTGCGTGTGCGAGAGAGAGAGAGAGTATATAGAGTGGGGAGGCTGGTGTGCATGTATAAAGAGAACAGACTGTAAAAGAGACAGAGAAAATGCTGTCCACAGACAGAGCCCACTGAAGGCCCCTTATTTGACTGGGGTGCTAAGGGTCAATCTCTTTGCTGGCCATTAGTTGTGCAATGCTGGCCATCAGTCAAGCTTCTGCTTTTATTTTGCTCCTTCTTTTACTCCAGGAACCATTGCAGGAATATCACACCCAGGATCTTCATTTAAATCTGCAGTTCTCTATCAAGGAGACTTCTCTGTCCTGCTCCCGCCTCCCCGCCACACTCCCAACTGCACTTCCCCCACCAGGCCTCCTCCCCAAAGGGGCTTTCTGAGCTCATTTTGCTAATGTATTCTCAAACCAAATTAGGGACCCTGAGTCTCGGTGAAGTTCGTGAGTTAGTTGCCACGATGTACTGAATTAAAGATACCATCTCGGACTCAAATCAGATTAGAGCCCACACACACACATGCAAAAGCCCAGTTTCTAATCAATTTTATAAAGGGCCATCAGCAGAGATACACTAATGGTATTGAGCCGAGATCTTTAAACTAAGTCTGCACGAAGACTGCAGAGATAAAACATGCACTGTAATAAAGAGAGAGCTCTTTGCTACTCCCTTCCTCAGCGAGATCCCGAGGCACATGGGGAAAGCATTAGAAAACACCAAATTGCCCTCCTGACACCAAAACATTCTGACCAGGCTCCCCCCACCCCCGCCACTCCCTGCATCTTATATACATGCACCAGCTTTGTCCTTCATTCAGATCTCTAGGACATTTTACCCCTCCTCCTTTACAGCAGTGGAGGCTGGTAGCTCCGATGTCAGTGGGGCTGTGAATCCGCTCTGGGTTTCAGTCAGGACCAGCCATTTTGGAGATAAGGTTCAGCGCCTTCGATAGCTCCTTTAGAGTTCTGACTGGTTCTGACTGAAACCCAGACCGGATTCACAGCCCCACTGTCATCGAAGCCACCAGCCTCCACTGCTTGACAGACTCAATCACAATACATCCAGAGTATGTGAATTAAAGCAAATTTAGGCATACCGATTCCAATATTCACAGGGTACATCAAATAGCATCTGTAATAACGTCAACCAAGGCTCACAATGCAGTGTGCGACCTTAAAAGTAACACAGAATGCTTCCTCAAGCTGGGTGTTCAATCATGTTTTTAAAGAAAAAAATGTGGCTGAGTGGGGTGGGGCTGGTGTATTACGTCTCCGTCTGAAGAATGACTTAAGATTAAGATGGTAAGGAAGAATGTACTTGCAATGTTAATTAAGCTAAATATGTTAAGGCCTCTCTCTGGTTGTACCAAGGCATACCTGGGATAAATAAGTAATAGAGGTGCCTTGCTTGAAAATATGTTTCTCCCACCATGTCTCTGTATAAGCCATCATTCTCTGTGTGTGTGTGTGTCATGTTTGATGGCCTTCACCCCTTCAACCCCCCTCCCTCAAGCTCAAAGGACAACCTGGACAAGGAGGGTCCCTCAGCATCCTTCCAGACCAGAAGATATGGTTTAACCAGGCTCACAGGATTCAGAGGCATCTCTCCTGGTTCAACCCTCACGCCCCCTAAGTTAAGAGACAAGGGCTATTGAATAAGGCAATGGTCCTTTAAGATCCTAGGTAGCTTCCTAGAGGGGGCAAGGTCAACAGCACTGGCCAGCCTTTATCAGGCTTTTGCAACCTGCTGAAGCATCATCTCCCCTTGCTTTAGGAGAGGAGTCTTCAGCCAGTGATCTACTCGAAGTCCTTAACAGCTCTGCCTTGTTTTAGCCTGATTCTGCCCTACCAGCTGAGTCTGGACCTTGCTGAAAGAGATTTCAGTTTGTCTGAGCTCACCTGTGCTTTACCAACTGAAACAGGACCTTGATGAATATGACTCTGCCACACTGGCTGTTATGCCACCCAGCTCAGAAGCACTGCGACTGTTGCCTGCATCCCCGAGAGCTCAGAGTCTAGCTGGAGGAAGAAGACAGGCCACTCCTTCCTCCCATACCACATTCCAAACTGTGGCAGAGAGTTCTTGTGCTCCATCAGAACACAGAGCAGGAATGTATAGATGCCCTCTCAGGTGAGACCCAACAGAGAGTCTGAAGCTCTAACTAGATCTGATGGTGATGTACACATGTTTGTATCCACAGGTTGATCCTATTAAGTGCAGGGGAAAATTTTACTCTAACAGTAAAAGGATCGCACAGGGGAGGGGTCCTCCCCACCCCGGTTGCTGACCTCCTGTCAATCTGATGCTCTGTTCCTGGCTCAGTTCCAGCACTGGAGCAGGGAACAGAGCCAAGTGCCTGGAGCAGCAAATTGCAGGGAAGCTTATTTTTTATTCATTTTTATTCAGAACCTCTCAGATGTTTCCCTTTCACTGTTATGCAGGACACAACCCATCCCCCTGCTTTATATAGGAACAGGACAGACACATAAATGATGGTTTGGTCACATCGGATTTGGTCCTGAGTACAAGCAAGAAACGCCTTTCCTAAGGAAAATCCTGTAAATTGTGAAGCAGCCTTGACTCCAGCATCCCCCAGGAGGTGAGCACCCTGGATTGTCACCCATTCAACTTCTGGGAGTTTTCTTCCAAGCACATACTTAAAGTATGTTAAGCACATACTTAAAGCATTACATTAAGCCCAGTGTGGTACTGGCTGTCTCAGCAAGCCATGCACCTACTTTTATCTCTGCTATTTGCACAAATGGTCACCTGACCAGGTGCTCATCCCTCCAAACTATTGGGTTAAATCTAATGTTGCATGTGTGGACATCGGTTTGAACAATGGGACTTCCCCTAGCTCTCCTTCCCTATGTACCTCCAAATCTACTCCAGAGGTTCTCCAACACCCTGGAGAAGATTTAGGGGGCATGTAAGGGGGAGAAAAAATCTGTCCCACTAGCAATTTCCACTGCACTGGCAGACATCCAGCATTGGGTATGACCCTATGTAAATCTTTGATCTTAACTTCTGGTTTGACAATTTATCAAGAATGGTGTCTTCATTAACATTTCTGAGGAGACAGGCCTACTTGGGAGTGGGTGGAGGGACTAGTCACAAAAGTATTCCTCTACCCATTCAGTAACAAACTTCTAAATAAAATCACATCCCTTGGATAAAATAGTGAGTATACTGCAGATGAGGGGGAATGAGGAGAGCACTGCCCTCATATGGATTTGTTCCCACTCCTGCAGTGTTCCAAACCTTCCCCTCAGTGACCTAGCATTTATTTTGATTACTGGAAACTTGGTATTTCTGGATCATTTCCAGATATATGTCTTTTAATTATTCTTTCTGTCGAATAAACTTCAATAACCTAACTTCAACTCTACCTTGGGACGGTTCCACCCTTACAGGTGGCCTAGATTTATTTTTAAATTAAAAATACCACTACTACTACTACTACTACTACTACTACTAATAGTTTTTTTGCCTGATAGAAGCACAGTTCATGTATTTTTGAAGGAAAAATAATTATTATTGTTGTCCACCCACAAGCATGTGCAACAGGTATGTGTCCCAGCCAGCGGAGCTGGCAGCTCCGATTTCAGTGGGGCTGTGAATCCAATTCAGTTTTCGGTCAGAACCAGCTAGAACTCTAAAGGAGCTATCCAAGATGCTGAACTCTATGGGGCATAGGATTCATAGCCCCACCCAAGCTGGAGCCAGTAGCCTCCAAGGGGACCAGCTATAGGCTTCTTAATAAGTTGCTGTAGAAGGGAAGGACTTTGATTCGGGGAGGGGGAATTAATAAAGTGGGTCCATTTATACTTGACATGAAACAGCAACCTTCTAATGTTCAAGCTGGAAACCCTGCAGTGTTTAATGCAGGCTGTGGCTTAAATATTTTAGCAAACTACATGCAACCAACAGATTCATCAAAACCTTATCAGAAATTTCAGGATCAAGTTGACTTGACCTAAACAGAAAGCTTTTATTTTTGTTTTGGTGCAACTATTTCATTTTCATTAACCTAGATCTGCTGGGTGGCAACAGGGGCTTTAGGGCTTAGCCACATATATAGGCTGACCATCATCCCACCGCCCCCAAGCATTTTAAACAGTATAGCAATCCTTGCCAAATTTTGGGTTATTGTAGCATTTGTTAAGAACTTTTAGGACAGCCTTCCCAAACCTGGTGCCCTCCAAATGCTTTGGACTACAACTCCCAGCATTCCTCACCATTGACCATGCTCACTGGGGCTGATGGGAGTTGAAATCGAAAACACCAGGAGGGCACCAAGTTGGGGATGGCTGCCAGGCACTGAGTCCCTGCTTTCCAGGGCTTGCTCCTGATATTGTTCCCTGTTTCATCCCTATTTTGCTTTTGAAGGAAAGGAAATAAAAACATGTCATATGTGCAGATAGAGCAGGTGTGGGCAAAAAGCAGATCTGGATCTAGCAGCAGGTCTGGATCTAGCGGTAGCTCTCTGAGTGTGTTGCAACAGATTGGCAAGGATTTCTGACTCCTAATAGTTTAACAATAGCAGCAATGAAATGACTACCCCCCACCCTGCTGTAAACTATATTGCTGAAGTGAGGAAAGCTTGGGGTGTTCATGGGTGGATTTTTGTGTTTAACTATAGATAGACCCTCTAAACATAATGGAACCAGAAGGAAACACAAGCATGCCCTGATTTATGTGTGTGAAATATTAGAGGGTATACACTCAAAACCCACATTCCCCAGCTCAGGATATGTGTATATCCAGAAACCCCCAACCTAGGGTCTTTTTCTTTGGGATCTCTGCATTCTGATACACATTCCGAAAGAAAACAACCATCAGCTCCACTCCTCTCACAACTAGAGACAGAGGAATCTGTCGACTTCGGTTTCACTGTTTCTCATTTTTCCATTCCTCAGTTCATCCCAAACGTTGAGAATTTAAAAAACAAAAATTCACATGAAAATTCAATCAGTATTTTTGTGAACATTTCTCCTAATACATACATTTTTGTCTAAGACATATACTATTTGCAAGCGCTTTTCTTGCATTTTAATGTCGTTTTCCCTAGCATGAACATTTTTGTATCCATTTTTTGATTGGAAAATTCTACTGCAAAACTCGGAGAATGGTGAATCTTGAAGGATTGCTGAGTTTTGGATTGCGTAGTGGTCCGAATGGGTGAAATTAGGTAATTTTTCATTAAAATGTGGACTGAACAAATTTCTCCCCCTTCCCTCTTACGGGACTACAGGTGAATGTGTTGGGTACTGGGGTGGTGAGGCGTAGCTCTCAACAGACTGTGGATTATAGGTCCACTGGATGCTAAGAGCATCCCCCTCAAGTCCCGTTCCTTTTGTCTATAGTTTAAGAAGGGCACACAGAATACAGTGTGGTTCTACACCATAATCTCCAGAATTGTAGTAGGTAGGCCTCTGTAGTAGGTAGCCTTGGAAAGGCTTATTAATATAAAGGAAAGTAGAGAGCAGGGAATTGTTGACAACCATTCTACAGATTTATGAGAAGGAGGGACATTTTCCAGAGCCCCAAATGCTTCTGCTGCCAGTATATAGTGCTATGAAACAGGGAAGCCAGTCTCAAGACAGCAATGACAACTGAGTGTGGAAAGTGTTTATGTCCTGGATTGTGCACTATGTCTAAAGACAAAAAAAGTACTCTCAAAATGTATTCAGTAAATAAGACATGACTGCTGTTGTTTTTAATCTTCTGATTAGGGGGATTATTGTTTTGTTTTTAGATTAATTTTCATGATATTATTTAGATTATTGTTTTAGCAGAATATTTTTATTAGGTCATTCTTGGCTACCTTAAGTATGGTGATAGGAAGGCAAGGTACATGTGTTAGCAATAATATCAGATAAATATAAATAAATACTGGGGGGGTTAGTTTTGTGAGGATAATGAGAATTTTCTGCCAGAGACATCCATAGATCCCTTATGTGACTGCAATTCCTAGAGTTCCTTCAGAGAAGCCATGGCAATTATATTGATTTGGAACCAGTTTAAGATTTAGCAGCTTGCCTATGTTCCAAATGTAAACAGATTTGAACCTGGCTGATCTTTGGGACTTCCTTCAAAGGAAGTGGGGGCTGCAGTTTCCTGAATGTGCTAAGACCCAGTCATTACAGACCTCTACATACATACGACTACAGTCTCAACAGTTCCTTAGCTGATCTCAAACTGGTTTAAATATCTAAGACATGCCCTAAGGATACCTTTCTTTGTGGTTGCCTTCATTTTCATATTAATCTGTGATGGAAATCTGTTGCTTGCACGTGATCATATAGCTGCATCTACGGCAAACCTTTGTTGGTAAGAGTTTTCACTCACTGATAAATCCCCTGAAGCGGGGAGAAAAGAATGGACTGCCCCAAAAGAATGGACTGCAAAGACATAAAATGAAAGCAGGAAAGAAGCAGGAAAAGACCACAGGAAGGATGACATGGAAATAAGGCAAGGGGATAAGGGGGAATAGAGATGCGTTATCTTCTGGTTCCGTTATGTTTAGAGGGCCCATCTATTCTTATACCAAAAATAAAAACTCAAGAGTTGAATTTGCTTCTGCCCAAAGCAGTTAAGATCCCTCCTCTCTAGGCAGGTTTTGGGCCGCCTGCTGTGGTGCAGTTTTACAGCTGTTATACACTGGAGACAATGGCAGCTTTCAATGCAATTAGCCTCTCCAACAGCATAATGTGATGGCTTTCTTGGACACAATGGTGATGAGAAGCCCTTTGGCTTTTAACGGGATCCTTAGGAGGGGTTTCAAGACCACACTGTCATTTTATTTGCAGGATGAATGGATGAAAGGAGCAGGCACTACCAATCCTAACCTCATGCTTTTATTGATCCAAGGGAAGAGGGATGGCTTGAGCCAAAGCCCACTGGTCTGTTGTGCCACAGACAAAGGCATCCAGGAATGTACCCCAGTGGGAGGAGTGCATTATCCATAAATGCTAGAGAAGGGATATGTGAGGAGAAAACATGAAGCTAAGGATGGGGCAGATGATGGATTCCCATCATTCTCGCATATGGCCATAAAATTTAGGGCACTGTTATCAGCCTGTCCCATTCCTGCTAGGAACGCCAATTCCTGCCTTACAAGGAGCAGTCCTGTGGTTCAAGCATCAGGAAGGTCAGATTGGTTAGCAGAGGGTCTGCCCAGCAGAGAGCACAGCAAGAATGGGGCATTGCCCCTGGTGGTGGTCTTGGGAGGGCTATCAACAAACTCCGACTTCCCCTGACTCTCAAAACCACTGGAGCCACTGACAAGATCCTCCTCAGAGGTCTCCTCCAGTTCCAAAATTGTACTGCCCGGAAAGTGGTGGGATACGATACAACCACAGCAGAGCTTGGTAGGTATAGCATGGAGTCTGAGAGCACCTTCTTCCATTGGCTGTGTGGACAAAGAAGGCTGCCACAGCAGAGAGCTGTGGATAATTGAGCCCTAAATAAATGCAACTCAAGGCTCATCCCCAATCAATGTTTATAAAGTGCTGCCCCCACTAATATAATCCTAGAGCAGAAGGCTCTGTGAGGTTCACGTCTGCAGACACTTCCACTTCTTACATTAACTTGCTATACAACATAGCTCAATGTCTTCTCAGCTCCATTTCCCACTTATTGAGATGTCTACTGTCTCCCTGTATATATCCTCTTCAAGTCCTCAACACAGCATATTTGGCTAGCAGGAGCACCGTGTCCTCCTCTGGGCCTGCCCTCACCCCCTATTACATGGGCTAATGGGGGAAGTATTTAGAATATTTAGACACTGGGTGAGCTCTTGTTCCATCAGGCTGTGGAGCTTCCCTGAGCTTGGCCCTTGTGAGCTAATTTAGGAACTGTTCAGCTCTCAGCTGAGCTTGGGAGACTTCCCTTTATGGCCAAACTAGACAAGAGGAGGGAAGACTTGTGGGAGGAGACGCCTGTATTTTTTCCTCCATAGGGCAAATTCAGAGTGGGAAAATGGCTTCAATGAAGGAGTTAAAGCCCATCTTCCATGGTTCCAGGCCCCTCATCCACATTAGTGGTGTCAGCAACTTTGTGTAGCCTCTTAAAAAACATGTGGGAAATTAGATCACAAATGCTATCTCATCTACCGGTTTAACCTTCAAGAATGCACAACTCCCTCCCCAGCCCTCACCTCCTGGGCATGTCCCCTACCCTTGGGGTAGGGATGGGCAGATCAGTCTATTTCTGGTTCATGTCAGTTTCACATGTGTTCGATCACAAATCCATTCCATCCCGTTTTCTGCTTATTTAATGCATGAAATTTTGCATTCAAGTTCTATGCATTTCTCCCTAAAACATGAATTTTTGTACACTTTTTTTAAAACCAAGAAATGCATTGCAACATTTGGAGAGTGCGCAATCCGAAGTATAACTGCATTCGGATCAGTGTATTAGTCTGGGAAACGTGGATTATATCAGTTTGCTTTAAAATGCGGACTGAACGAAATTCTCCAGCAGCCTTAGCTTGGGGGCTCCACAACTCTATTAAAATTACAGGAATCTATAAAGAAGATAGATAAAAGAGGAGTTGTTTATCTTGTACAAAGCCAAAACTGTGAGGATGGTTTTGGCTGAATCCATTAGAAACCAAACGTGAGCAATATTAGTTATTAACTTTTCCTGTGTTGGAAGTCTCAAAATAGCAAACTGGACTCTGTTGAGCAAAATCATGTATGAAATGAAAAAGAATTTTCCATTAGGAAAAAATAATGAACGCAAAAGGAAGAGGCTATTAAAGAGAGTTGAAAATGTTAACATTGTATATAAACGTAATGTGTGTAAAACAGGCAATAGAGCTATGATTGGTAGAAAAACTGCCCTACGTTCATGAAAGCTGCTGCTGGCCAATCATCATGACACACTCAATGGCCACAATCCAACACAGAGTTAAGTGCACTTAAGCCTATTGTGTTGGATGGTGGACAGGTTTGTATAAGCAACTGTGTTCCTGGAGATGGCTTGGACAGCTTGTGTGCACAACAAATGTAACATCTGCACCAGCCCTTAGAGCATCTGAAATCAGCAGAAATGCTGATGAGGGGTTTTTCTCAAACAAACAACCTTTTAGTAGACTGTATGAGAATGTTGTTTCTGTTCGCAAATCCTGAGAACATGTCCCATTCATCATCCTGAATGCAAACATGAGCAAGAGCACTGTTTTTCAAAAATGTTCACAGATTTCCCCAATTGCGATTGCATTTGGAAAATACGCACTTTGAATTACACATCCATCCCCCCCCCCCCATGAATTTTTACACTTTGGTCAATGGGGGAAGTACGCACTTTTGAAAAATACGCACAGAAGTGCATACTTTTCCCAGTCAAACAAGCAGAAAAACAGGTCGAAAATTAAAATGGGAGCAAGCCAAAACAAGCTTTGAAGTGTTTTTGGATAATTAGATGAGCTTGAAAACAGCTGGTTCTCCAGTCCCTACCTTTGAGGAGAAAAAGCTGGCCCTTTTCAGCCTGGGAATCTGCCGTGCTTTATCTCACTAGTTTTCACAGAATCACCTGGAATTTCCAGCACAGTATCCAGACCAGTCAGTGTGCTCTCCCTGTGCCTTACAATTTATTCCAAAGTCTAGTTTGTCCATCCTCTTATTAGATGTTAATGGGATTTGAGATTCAGTTCACTGAGCTTCAAATGTTAAATATTCACAATGAATATTCAGTTGCCTTTTTGCTTTAATAAAATTTCACAGGTGATTTAGATGTGCAACAGATACAAACGCAGTTCCCTTGTCCTATGCTTCCTTAAAATGAAGTGTGTGTGTGTCTGTGTGTGCGCATGTGTGTGCTTGCTCAAGGCTTCCAGAAAATCTCTTACATAACTGAACCTATAAAACTACGGGTAATACACACATTCCTATACTGCTAAATAGCAAACAATCCAAATACCAAAAAACAGGGCTAAGGAACCTGTGGCCCTCCAGGTGTTGTTGGACCACACATCCCATAATCTGTATTTGTCATACTGAATAGGACTGATGGGAATTGGAGTCCAACTACATCTGGAAGGCCATGGGCTGCCCACCCATCATAAAAACACAAAGGTAATGAGGCATTTCCATTTCTTGCCATAACGGACATGTGTGTTTATTTGTTTACCAGAATAAAAGAACATAAAAAGAGCCATGCTGGATCAGACCAAAAGCCTATTGGGTCCAGCATTCTCTTCCCACAGTAGCCAACCAGATGGCCACGCGAAACCCACAAGCAGGACATGGCTACAATAGCACCCTCCCGCTCATGTTCCCCAGCAACTGGTATTTGGAGGCATACTGCCCCTGATAGTGGAGGCCATATCCAGCCATCATGACCAATAGCTTTGGCAAAGGCCTCGAATGTTCACTTAGCTTGTTTTTGTGGCTCCCCTTGTGCTGGTAGGGAGCTAATTCTCCCATACTCTATTTCATTAATACACTATTTCAGTTCTAGAGAAACTTTCCCTGACTTTCTAAAGGATCTTTGGCACAAGTCCCCATAATGAAGTCAATGGCAGCATCACAACTGAAATGGCTGCCCACTAAATTTGATCTGCCAGAATTAAATATTCAGTAGTGGCATATATGTTATCTCATGCCTGAATGTTAGATTGAGATCTCAACACCATCAGTAAATCCAGAACAGATCTCTCAACCAAGGGCAGTGGTACAGGCTGGTAACATAATATGTAAGCCCTCATGCTCTGAGTAGCTGCTAGCCTCAGGATATGCTCTTTATGAAACTACACATTGCTGGGAGGTTTTAATGGAATTTGGCAGGGCCATTTTTCTGCCCGAGATGATGGACAAAATGGCAACTACACTGCATGTAGAGGAGCTGACTGGAATGGCAGCAGGGCCAGTCCTCCCATTAGGCAGAGTAAGGCTATAGCCTCAGGCAGCAAATGCTGGAGGCAGTGGTGGCAGTCCCCAAGCCATTTTTCCTGAGCCCCTAGCCACTTCCCTCTCTTGTAGGACAGAGCTGTATATGCCACAAAGCCAGACCTGCACCCCCTAAACTAGCCTTCTGCCCTCAGGTGTGGTGGAGGATGCTATCCCACTGCTAGTCGGAGTAGAGTGGATGGCCCATCCAATCAGCTTCTGTATGCAGAATGGAGGGGGCTCCATCTTGTCCTTTGTCTGGGGGAACAAAATGTCTTGGGCCAGCCCTGACTGGCATCTGAATCTTAAGTTAGCACTAGTAACAGGACAACGGCCTCCACTGCACCTTAGGGCCACAGACTAGTGGGGCACACACAGCTCTGTCCTCCAATACCACACCGCTGTTCCCTGCCCTCCAGCAGTCCCCTCACTCTCCCAAATGGTAGGGCCAGTTCCATTACGGCAGATCCCTCATGTCTCAAGACAGTTCTGAATATTCTGGTGCCCATTCCAAAATACACCATGCCTTCAACAAATCATATTTTAAGAGTGCAGTCCTATGCATGTTTAGACAGAAAAAAGGCCTACAACTCTCAGCAGTCCCCAGGCAGCACAGCTGGCTGGGGAATGCTGGGAGTTGTAGGACGCTTTTCTGTCTAAACATGCATAGGATTGCACCTAAGTCCCCCTTAAATGAACAAACATTATGTATTCTCACAACATTTGGCACAAAGCTATATGCATTCTTGCAATCTTTTACCTCGTTCACAGTAAACCATCTTCATGTTTGTGAGTGCATGATGCTTATGCGCCCTTAAGGTTACCTGGGACAAATGTGACTGCAAGCAGAACATGAATATCCAGGGCCTTTTTAATTGAAGTTAACAACTGACAGCATTGAAGGGACAACAAACAGAACTGGCCAAAACTCAGATAAGCAGATGGATTATGTGCGGACGTCCACTGGTCACAGACTGGAAAAAGGAACCAAAAGAGAATTTTACCTGCAGGTTTTAAATGTACCTACTAAGGGCATATCTTGCTTCATCAAAAGCAAAACCCTCAGAAAAATACTTTGTTTTCTTACATTTATGTCCAAAAATATTCATTCTTTTGACTGGTCAAAGTTAAAAAAGAAAAGGAATAAAATTTTCAAAAGGAGCTGGCAGCCTGAACCACAAAGTTTTCCCCCTGTATTTCTGCTTTCTGTCCATTTGGCTACTGCTGGATCTTTGGACTACTTCATCTCTGGGGCAGAGAAGATTTCTTTCTGTGTTTTTCTAACAGTATGAAGCACAGTAGAGCCCATAATCCTTCTTGGGGACTACTGGAAGCTAATTCAATTTGAATATCATAGCAGCAATAATATACTAAAGGTATTTATGTATTGGTTTGATTTGTACCTGCCGTTCCACCAAACAAAATGGTACTCAAGATGTCTGAGAGTATTAAAAAACAAGATTAAAATAAACTTAGTTAAAATAATCATAAAAAACAAATAGATGAAATACACAATTAAAATACACAATAGAATAAAACAGCACTCAACCCAATAGAACCTATTTCAGCAACAGCTTACATGACAAAGGCCTGCTTGAATAAAAACATCTTTGCGTGCTGGCAGAAGGTACAGCAGAGAGGGAGCCAACCTAACCTCCCTCAAAAGGGAGTTCCAAAGTCTGGGAGTAGCCACTGAGAAAACTGTAAATATGTACCCACACTGTTCAGCATAGTTTTAAATCTCTGACTGGTTTTCATGGTTCTTTCAGAAAAATTACAGGACTTGCCTATTTTTAGGCTTGCTTTTTGACAGCAAAATATTTTTTTAGCATATATTTTATTCAGCTTGATTTTTAATTTGATATTTTATTATGACTTGTGGTTGGAGCAGACTAAAAGGCCAAGCAAAAGAAACAAACAAATAAGGAAAAGAATAAATCATTGGCAATCTGTGCTATTTACATACTGCGTAACGAAATGAATTCAGGTACACTGGGATCTGGATAAAGTTTTGATAATCAAGAGTTCCTTTGTCGCAGAAGTTGTGGCAGGCTGAAAATAAATCTAGTAACCAACTTTGAGGGAATCAGCTCACTTGCCCTGTGTCTGCTACTAGATAGTGATGTCAGAGCCTCACCTTCATGAGCACTAAATTCGCACACAAATATATATAACCCACCACAGGCCATTAAACAATGATGCAGATTAATTAGTTCCCACATTTCATTTTAAAAATCAGATCTGGCTTATACTGGCACCATGGAAAATTCTAAGACAGGGCTTGTCTATGTGAGTGTACGTGTGTGCATGAAGTGAGGGAGGATTATTACACCTTGCATGATTCTCTTCTCAAATAAGCTCATTTTCCAAACTCCTTCTTCCTTCAAATGTTATAAAGGTGAGCTCTATAGCATCCCTGAAAAAGAGAGGTGGGGGAGGGGTTTGTAATGAAAGCGTTGGTCCTTATATGACCTGAGTAGCCCATACTGCATTGCTCCAAAGCCGGAAACAAAAGATTGATGAATTATATAATGTACTTCCATTGTTATTAATTTTACTGAGTGCTGCTGTTTGGTGCCTCCTGGAAACCAACAGGCCCTTGTGGTCACACAAGGATATTAAGCATGCTGCCGGAAACAAATGGTCTGTCCTTGCTCACTGCATAATCAAGCAAATGTAAGTATTCACAAAACTAAAAAGAAAGGCATGTCTGAAAGGGTCTTAAGATATCTGGGTAGGATGAAACCAACGATCTCACCAGCCTCCACAGTGTACTGTCCTCTCGTATTCTATTCCATCCGTGTGTGTGTGTGTGTGTGTAAACATATATATGTATGTATGTATGTATATATGCACTTATGTATGTATGTATGTATACATATATATGCATGCATATATGCTAATGTAAAGCTCTTTTCACAAGTCTTTTAAACCTTACCTCAACAGTGTATCTTAGGGAAATAATCCACTGATGTTTGTAGTATGTCCCTTGCCTTCATGCTCAAATTTCTCCAATTATATGAAAATGTGCAAGCTGTTGAACAAAGTATCGTAACCAAGTCACTTTACAGAGCTATTCTATTCTATTGACCAAAAGATGATTCAAACATAAAGGGGGGGGGGAAGCACATTGTACACCCCTTTCAGAACTGTACCACTTCAAAATGAAAATAGGGGGATCTCGCATACAATCAAGCTGCACTTGTGAACATTTTTGGAGCAAAAATAGGGGGAGGGGTTTGACGTGAAACGCCTCCTGGGAGAAAAATCCAACAAAGTTATTTTATTTCAGTCTTGTTCATGGCTGTTTTCAGCCGGCTGCTCGTTCCATGCCATTTTTTTTTCCATCCTTCACTACCTGATCCCAGGAGATAAGACAACATACAGCGTGCATGACAATGCCATGTTGCTATGTAGCTAATCCGACTTAGTTAAGTGATAATGCCACAACAGCAATTCAGAGTGAGGGCAGGAAGCATTGCCCTTACTCTGAATAATGTTCAGGAGGCAAAGGAACTGCAAACACTTTCACCCTCTGATCAAAAACCCCCATACAAATTGAGGGCATTTTTGCAGCAGGTAAAATGTTTGCAAAAACCGCAAGGAACACATACATTTCAGCCTAGACTGTACCATGTGCTTTGTGTGTATGCAAGAATTGGCTCTGATAAGGAGTGGGGAGCGAGCTTGCATTCAATTTCTCTGTCCCCCATCAAAGAACACCAAAATTGGATTGGGACTAGATTGAGAGACATCTCTAGCCAGCCCATGACTCCATAGGGAAGCCTGTCTTATATTTTGGATTTCTTTGCACAAGACAATTGAGATATGTGGCCTGATATTCCCAAATAAACCCGTTGTACATGAGCAAGAAATTTCTCCTTGTTTCAGAAACATACCCTTGCTGAGTTCATTCACATGTATTGGCAGCACACCACACTGTTTGCCACACCTATTAATCTTTCATTGAGAAATATAAAAGTTCTTGGCATTTGATGGTTCCAATCAGGTCATCACTGGTAAAAGCAGCTTCTTTGGCACCTGCTTGATCCTCCTACTGCCTCTGGAACATCAGTTCAAGGCATGAGTCTTGCTATCTTATAACCAGTACATGAGCCCCAACAGCTCTTCCTTAATTCAGCCATTTTAAATATGCAACAAGAAGTGGAACTCTGAGAACTGGGAAATGGAGTGCATTCGAAGAGCACTTCGGCTCTCAGGCAGTATAGAAATATAATAAATAAATGAATGAATAATTAATTCAGGTGGCCATAAGAATATTCCAAACTATTTTTCTGATCATGATACACTGCCTGTTATACGTCCCATTACAGCTCTACAGTGCGATACAAAATGCCACACTTCACCTTCAGCTACTCCCATTTCCAGCTTTCAGTGCCAGTAATGATGACACCATCAGAACCATCAAACACTAAGAACATTCATGTTTCTCTATGAAAGATTAACAGATGTGGCAAATGGTGTAATGCACTGCCAAACCTCCTCTTAATTCTCAGATTGATCCAGCTGCCATTTTTACACGTTGTGACAAATAGATCACACCAAGCTCCCCAGACCTAAAGAAAAACTCTTTACTAGCAGCATGCCCCGGAATTGTAAGTGATGTGCTGAATTCAAATCAATTCTGGGTTTTAAAAGCGTTGAAGATTTGTAATAATTTCTAAAGCAGTCAATTTAGGTGAAGACTGAAGAGAAGAGTACTGCATATTCTGAATCAAGATCATATGGCTGAAGCCCACTAAAGGAGTTAATTAGCTTACCAGTGCCTTGACGTTTGTGTTATCATCAAGACATCAACGCTGCTTTGTGAATGGTCATTATAATTATTTGACATACATTTTAAGGTTTTAACATAATTATCGCAGTTCATATTTTTTGCATTTGACTTCCCTCTGAACTCACAACTTCCTTTTTCCCCCTCTCTACCCAAGTGTATATATAACATGTATACCTGCCAACTTAGGACAACACTTCATTTATCTGATGAAGTAGACTCTAGTCCACTAACGCTTGCCATAATATAGGTGTTAGTCTTTAAGGTGCCATGAGATTTTGCTGTTTTTGCAGCAACAGACTAACATAACTCATAAGAAGAGCCATGATGGATCAGACCAAGGGTGCATCTAGTCCTGCGTTCTGATCACGCAGTGGCCAACCAGCTGCCCACGGGAAACCCACAAGCCGGAGATGAGTGCAACAGCACCCTCCCACCCATGTTCCCCAGCAACTGGTGTACATCAGCATACTGCCTATGCACTGGAGGACAGAGGTAGCATATAGCCATCAGGACTAGTAACCATCAATAGCCTTCTCCTCCATTAATTTGTCCAATCCCCTTTTAAAGCCATCCAAATTCAAATCCTCTGGAAACTGCACATTCTGGGTCTCCCAAACCTGTAATCTTCTTCCTTCTCATGCTCCCCACACACCACACAATCCCTGACCTCTCTGACTTGCCTTGTGCTCAGAAACTCAGGGAAACAGGAGAAGGACCATAGTCCAGGGCAGAGCACATACTTGGCCTGCAGAAGGTCCCAGATCCAATCTCTGGCTTCTCCAGTTAAACAGGATCTCAGGTAACAGGTGAAAGACCTCTACCAAGACCCTGGAGAGATGGTGCCAGTCAGTGTTGACAATACTGGGTGGACATGATGGACACATAGTCATAGGTTTCAAAAAGGGGGAGCCAGCCTCTGTAGGAACATCTGATTGCAAACCAATATACTTGGGTCATTCCTCAGTCCACCATCTCTCTTCAAACACCATAGCAGTGAACATGCTATATTGCTTAAATGAAGAATGCACAATTAAGCAATTAATGGTATATTGCTTAAACGAGGAATGCACACCTTTTAATTTTCATTCTCCTTCAGACTCATGTCAGGAGTAATTATCAGCTTCCATCAATCATTTTACCAATCTCTGTCTCCCCTTATAGCCTCCAGTATCTTGTGTGCAAAGCATCCCTGAGCCTTCCCTTCTACGCATCTGGTTTGTATGCTGACTACATTAGCCATTAGAAGCTGGACCTGTGTTTCTAAAGCAGGTCAAAATGAAAGTGGCAGGTAGCCTGCATCCCTCAGCATTTTCTTCACCATTGTCAATTTTATGTGAGGCCCAGTGTGGTGGCATTACGGTCTAGATTTGAAGTCTTTTTTTAAAACCCCATTAGATCTTTCACTGAAGTTCAATACACTGGAATCATAGAATCTTAAGAGTGGGAGGGGGCCCTGTAAGCCACCAGGTCCAACCTCCTGTTCATTGCAGGACATCAAGAGCTAGAGCATCCCCAACAGATGGCTATCCAGACTGCCTCAAGACCTCCAATGAGAGAGAGCCCAATACCCATCTAGATAATTGGTTCCATTGACAAACTGCTCTTCCCATCAAAGTTTCTCCTAATGTTTAACCAAAACCTATCCTCCTTTAAATTGAGCCATTATAGTCTTTATTTACTGATTGCTTTTCTATACACCACCCAATAGCCAAAGCTCCCTGGACAACTCACAGAAATCCTGCATTCTGGAGCGGCAGGCAAGAGGTCTTTGCCCTCTCCTATGTGGCAGCCCTTCAGGCATTTGAAAAGTGCTATCCCCCCCCCCCCCGCGCACGCACACACACACACACACACACACACAGAGAGAGAGAGAGAGAGAGAGAGTTTTCATTTCTCCAGGATGCATATACCATTCCTTCCAGCATTTCTCTTCACAGGCTTTGTTTTCCATAGCCCTGGCCATCTTCATTGCCACACCAATTTGCCTACATGCTTCTTAAAACATAAAGCACCCAGGACTGGACACAGTACTCCAGATGTGGTCTGACTGGGGCAGAATAAAGACCTATTATTCAACATGACTTGGGAATTATGGTATTAATGAAGCCTAAAATCACATTCAACTTATTTGCCACCACATCATACTACTGGTGGTTCAGCTGGTGATTGACTACAATCCCAAGATCCTTTTCACATGTACCAGTCACTGCCAGTGGAAGTATCCCACAACCTACAGCTGTGTGTTTTATTCAGTGGAGGCTGGTGGCAGTCAGGCAGTGAATCCACTCCAGGTTTCAGTCAGAACTCTAAAAGAGCTATCCAAGGTGCTTTGCAAAGTCTAGCTCCTTTAGAGTTCTGACTGGTTCTGACTGAAACCTGGAGTGGATTCACCGCCCCACTATAACATGGGAGCTACCAGCCTCCACTGATTTTATTTATTTATTTGCTGGAGGGAGCAATCCTATAGCCGCTAGTCAGAGGCCAGATGGCCGTAGATATGTCAGTTTCCGGGAACCGACCTTTCCCCCTCTCCCGCACTGCCTCGCAGGCAGCTCAGAAAGGCCCCACACTCCACGCTCGGAAGAGCAGCTCAGAGCGGCGAAAACAGGGCATTCCAGGGGGCGTTCCGGGGTGGGGAAGGCGGAAATGTCGATATGACACATCCTATGTGTCGTCCAGCAGCCGCTTCCTCCTCTCTGCCTTAGTGCAGCTAGACAGCCAAAATTGGCTGTCTAGCCACAAATGCAGGGTAGCTGAAGCATGGAGGGGACGATCCCCTCTGTGCTTCTCCTGCCCTGCATTGGATAGGTGATTGCCTCCACGTTCGGAGGCGGCCACCTATCCCCATAGGATTGCACCCTAAATGTCAAAATTTGCATTTGTCTCTGCTGAATCTCATTTTGTTATTTTCAGGCCAGCTTTCCATTCTTATCATTTTGTCTTCTGAGGTCTTAGCTCTCCTTCCTAGTTTTGTGTTGCCTGCAACAGTAATGACCTCTCCTGAGCCTTTGACAGACTTGCCCTCTGCTAGTTTGATGGAGCATTTGATGGACTTGTCCTCCACATTTCCTCTTTGCTTCCAGGTCTTCATCTGTGCCTGATGTGTAATTCAGCTTCTGGGCCCTTTCCTTATCTCATGTGTGTGTGTGTGTGTGTGTGTTTTAAATCCCCAAAATAATATTCTTTGCAACTGTGGCAACTTCACACTTCATCTCCTCTCACACCTCATTTGGCATTTTTGTCCTTTGTGCATTTTGCCAGTGCAAACTACTCCCCAGTTGCTACTCTGGAGCTTCCTCAAACACACTCCAAATTACTCCCGAAGGGCTAAAGGAATCGTTTCATGCACTGGAAGCATGAAACCTGAACTCAGAAAGAAGCAGCTGGTGATCAGAGTCAATAAATGCACTTGGCAGAGTTTTGCAAAAGTGATTCTCTTGGGCTCCCCACCACCACATAAGGGGTCAGCAATTAGTGGTTCCTGGGCCATTGCTGGCCACTGAGGGATGCCACCTGCCCTCCCCACCTCTCCCACCATCGCTTGCCCAGAGGTGAAACAGGGCTGTGGAAAGAGAGGGCATGTAGTAAGAGGACTTGCCAGCAACCCCCATTTTGTAGGTGGGAATTTGAGGACTTGGCATCCACCTTTTCCCCAAAATGGTATTCTAGAAAAATCTGTTGCATTTAATTTAAAATATTTTTACCCACTGCTGGTCCCTTAAGCCACCTCTTTAAAAGAAAAGGCTTGGTATATATGCCCAAAACTGAAAACCAATGAGTTTGAAATTTCTCTTCTATGCTATACTTTAGTTATTGTTGAACTTGTCTGCAATCATCAGCCCTGGCTCCAGGTTGCGAGGAGCCCTGGGTTGGCTGCCCTGACTGTTCCTCCCAGGGCCATCCAGGCCCCTCACAGCATCCACTGCAATTATGCGGGGCCCCTTGCTGCTGCCACCAGCTTCACCCTTGTGGCAGTCCCAAGTGAGCAAATGGGCTTGCAGCATTGCTGCCACCTCCGGGTAAGTCCGCTTTTGAGGGTGAGGCTGGCAGTTGCAGCAGCAGCACCAGGTTCCCCAAGTGTGTGATGGGGGGGTGGGGAAGCATCAGCCCTGGTCAGCCTTGCTGGAGTGCGTGGGCCTCGGCAAATGCCCCAGTATGCCAGGTGCTGGTGCCAGGCTTGGTAATCATGAGGCCTAGAAAGCCGTAATTCTGAGGATTCTGTGATGAGCCAAAAGCCCATGCAGATGAGCCTCCAAAATTTCAGTCCCACTGAAATCAGTAAAACTTATTTCACGAGTAGGATCACACTATTACTTTAGTGGAATCAGAATTCATGCACGCTTACTTTTGATAGCATCCTCAACTCTAACCAAAAAGGAAATATATCCCAGCACAGCACCAAGACAAGTTAAAACAATTGGGACAAACAAACTGGTAAAGATAAATGATGTCCAAAATAAATTCTGATAATATTACTTTATCTTTGTGCAATAACATCCTACAATACAAAAATAACCAGTACCAAAAATTACCAAGGTCTGGCAAGGTCCATGAATTTGTGCCTGAATTGGTGAGCATACATAGTGCATAACTTATGTGAGCATTTTATACATTGTATGTTTTAATACATTTTTAGGTAGTATTTGGAGGCCGCAATCCTATCGGGGTAGACGGCCGCCTCCAAATTCAGAGGCGACCTCCTATCCAATGTAGGACAGGAGAAGTGCAGAGGGAATCATCCCCTCCGCGCTTCAGCTGCCCTGCATTTACGGCTAGATAACCAATTTCGGCTGTCTAGCCATGGGACCTCGGAGCGTGGGAAGCCGCAGCAGGACGTGTAGGATGTGTCGTACTGGCATTTCCGACTTCCCTGCCCCAACACGCCCCCAGGAACGCCCCGTTTTTGCCACTCTGCGCTCCTCTACCGAGCGCGGAGCGCAGGGCTGTTGCATGCTGCCTATGAGGCAGCGCGGGAGGGGGTGGAGGTCGGTTCTCAGGGAACCGAGCTATCCTATGGCTGTCTAGCCACTGACTAGTGGCCATAGGATTGCGCCCTTAAACTATTTTTTAATAATGAATTTGTTTTTACAATTACAGGTAGAGATACTGCAGTGTCCTATATTGTTTATAGATGTGAGAAACTTGGATTGTAATATCTTTGTGTTTGTGTGTATATGTACATGTATATGTGTGTGTGTGTATATATATATATATATACACACACACACACACACATACACACACACCTTTTTATATACTAGACCACTGCAGAAGACCTTTGAACGAAATACGTTCAGTCAGTTTTGGTACTGGTTATTTTTGGTATCATAGGATATTATCGCACAAAGATAAAGTAATATTATCAGAATTTGTTTTGGACATCATTTATCTTTATGAGTTTATCCCAATTGTTTTAACTTGTCTTAGCATCCTCAGCTTCACCTGTACAGCACAAAGCGAGGCTTGCATACAAGAGCTGAAGCTAATAATTAACAACCCACAGACGCTTCCTCCCTCACCTGCTGCATGTTTTGATTTAAATTAACACACAAACCCTTCAGCATTTACATAGCGTGGCAATATAAATTTGGCTTAGGGCCGAATTCAGTTTTGGAGAAGCTCTCAGGAGCCGCATTCCAGAAGTGGGTGGGGCTGAAAGCAAAAGACGCAGGGCCAAAAATACCAGCATATTTTCCCTTGAAGCTCTCACTGCCAGTAACTAAGCCTTAAGTGAGGCATGTCAGCCTTTCATAACAGCTGGTTTGGGTGTCATTTTTCCTTATCTATATCTTTGAAGATGAAAGAAAGGGGCAAAAATGGTATCTTCGTATCATCAGTATGTATGTGAGAGTTGGGCAGAATTTCATCTGACCCCTCTGATGTTACAAAGACCTTGTGGGTGGGCTTATTCCTGTCCCTTCTCTACTCATGCTTTCAAAATGAGAGTAAGGGTACAATCTGTGCATCTTTAGACAGAAAAAAGTCCTACAACTCCCAGCATTCCCCAGCCAGCCATTCCCCAGAAATATCAGAAGCATCCCCGAATCTGTGTGGAATAAAGAATCTTCTAAATGACCTGGAGATCAGAAGTCAAAGGACTTAGGGATGGGGTGTTCACATGACGATTCTCAGCAATGCACTATCCCATTCTTATTATTATCCATAACATTTTGCTATATTAGCACTAAAATCACCTTTGTTGTTGTTGTTGTTCAGTCGTTAAGTCGTGTCCGACTCTTCGTGACCCCATGGACCATAGCACGCCAGGCCTTCCTGTCCTCCGCCCTCTCCCGGAGTGTGCTCAAGTTCATATTCATTGCATCGGTGATGCTATCTAGCCATCTCATCCTCTGCCGTCCCCTTCTCCTTTTGCCTTCAATCTTTCCCAGCATCAGGGTCTTTTCCAGAGAGTTTTCTCTTCGCATTAAGTGGCCAAAATATTGGAGCTTCAGCTTCAGTATCTGTCCTTCCAATGAGCAGTCAGGGTTGATTTCCTTTAGGATTGATTGATTTGACCTCCTTGCAGTTCAGGGGACTCGTAAGAGTCTTCTCCAGCACCACAGTTCGAAAGCATCAATTCTTCGGCGCTCAGCCTTCCTTACAGTCCAGCTCTCACAGCCATACGTTACTACTGGGAAAACCATAGCTTTGATTATACGGACCTTTGTCGGCAAGGTGATGTCTCTCAGTAGGGATGTACGAAAGTGACTTACCTTTCGTGGATTATGTTGATGGTGGGGGGGAGGCGTTCCGTCCCTCCCCCCGGAATCCTGGATGGGGGGGAAGGTGATCCGTTCCTCCCCCCCAGAATCCTCGATGGCCAGCTGTTAGGGATGTACGAAAATCACTTACCTGTTCACGGATTATGTTTATGGGGGGGGGAGGTGTTCCGTCCCTCCCCCCAGAATCCTCCACGGCCGGCTGTGCTCTGCGGCAGCTCCGCAGAGCAGCCGGCCAGGCCCAGCCAGGCCAGAGCCGTCCGCAGCTGGATTTCCAGCCGTGGAGGGCTCGGGGGGGGGGAACCGCGTATGCAAATGGCGGCGGCTATGGCTGCCGCCATTTGCATTCCTTATTTTTGACGTCTTAATCTACGTAAATATTTACGTAGACTAAGACGGCGAAAATAAGGGGAACGCAAATAGCGTAGTGAACGCTATTTGCGTTCCCCTTATTTTCGCCGTCTTAGTCTACGTAATTATTTACGTAGACTAAGACGGCCCAAAATAAGGAACGCAAATGGCGGCAGCCGTAGCCGCCACCATTTGCGTACGCCTTTTTTTTTTACCCAGTCGTTTTAGGCTACGTAAAAACTTATGTAGCCTATCACGTGTGTGTAAAAAAAAAAACAACTGCAAATGGCGGCAGCAGCAGCCGGTCGGAAGACTAGCCGCCGCAGCCGCCACCGCCACAGCCGCCATCGCAGGCGCCGCCACCCGGGGAGGCGGGCGGGCAGGCCATTCCGCCACAGATTTCGGGGAGCCAAATGCATTGGAATTCAGCCTCCCTGAGATCCATGGCGGAATTCTCTGCCATCCCTACCGGCTGTGCTCCGCAGCAGCTCCGCGGAGCAGCTGGCCAGACCCAGCCCAGCCCAGAGCAGTCTGCAGCTGGTTTTCTGGCCGCGGAGGGCTCGGGGGGGGAAACACGTATGCAAATGGCGGCGGCTATGGCCGCCGCCATTTGCGTTCCTTATTTTTGGCCGTCTGAATCTACGTAAATATTTACGTAGACTATGACAGCGAAAATAAAGGGGAACACAAATAGTGTAACGGGCACTATTTGCGTCCCTTTTTGATTCACCGTTTTAGCCTACGTAAATCTTTACGTAGGCTAAAACGGCAAATCAAAAAGGGACGCAAATAGCGCCCACTACGCTATTTGCGTTCCCCTTTATTTTTGCCGTCATAGTCTACGTAAATATTTACATAGACTAAGATGGCCAAAAATAAGGAACGCAAATGGCAGCGGCCGTAGCCACCGCCATTTGTGTATGCAGTTTGTTTTTTTTAAACCCACTCAGCCATGATAGGCTACGTAAAGATTTACATAGCCTATCACGTCTTTTTTTTTTTTTTTAAACCAAGCCATGATAGGCTACGTAAATCTTTACATAGCCTATCATGTCTTTTTTTTTTTTTAACAAGACTGGAAATGGCGGCGGCGGCGGCAGCAGCCAGACGGAATAGCAGCCGCCGCAGCCACCACCCAGAAGATCCGCCCCAGGTAAGTCTTGTCCCGGGGGGGATCCGCAGGGGGGCGGGGGGGGTGGCAGGCCATTCCGCCACGGAGTTTGGGGGGGCTGAATGCACTGGCATTCGGCCTCACCGAGATCCAAGGCGGAATTCTCTGACATCCCTATGTCTCTGCTTCTTACTATGCTGTCTAGGTTTGCCATAGCTTTCCTCCCAAGGAGCAAGCGTCTTTTAATTTCATGGCTACAGTCACCGTCTGTGGTGATCTTGGTGCTCAAGAAAACAAAATCTGTCACTGCTTCCATTTCTTCCCCTTCTATATGCCAGGAAGTGATGGGGCCAGATGCCATGATCTTCGTTTTTTTAATGTTGAGTTTCAAACCAGCTTTTGCACTCTCCACTTTCACCCTCAACAAGAGGCTCTTGAGATCTTCTTCACTTTCTACCATTAGGGTGGTATCGTCTGCGTATCTGAGGTTGTTGAAAATTCTCCCGGCAATCTTAATTCCGACCTGTCATTCATCCAACCCAGCGTTTCTCATGATGTACTCTGCATATAAGTTAAATAAGCAGGGCGACAATATCCAGCCTTGTCGTACTCCTTTCCCAATTTGGAACCAATCGGTTGTTCCATGTCCAGTTCTTACTGTTGCTTCTTGGCCCTCGTACAGGTTTCTCAGGAGACAGGTAAGGTGGTCTGGTACTCCCATCTCTTTCAGAATTTGCCACAGTTTGTTGTGATCCACACAATCAAAGGCTTTAGTGTAGTCAATGAAGCAGAAATAGACTCTTTTCTGGAATTCTCTTGCTTTCTCCATGATCCAGCGAACGTTGGCGATTTGATCTCTAGTCCCTCTGCCTCTTCGAAACCCAGCTTGTACTTCCGGTAGTTCTCGGTTCACATGCTGCTGAAGCCTAGCTTGTAGGATTTTGAGCGTAACCTTGCTGGCATGTGAAATGAGCACAACTGTACGGTAGTTTGAACACTCTTCGGCATTGCCCTTCTTTGGAATTGGAAAGTAAACTGACCTTTTCCAGTCTTGTGGCCACTGTTGAGTATTCCAAATTTGTTGGCATATTGAGTGCAGCACTTTAACAGCATCATCTTTTAGGATCTTAAATAGCTCAGCTGGAATACTGTCATCTCCGCTAGCTTTCTTGTTAGTAATGCTTCCTAAGACCCACATGACTTCACTCTCTAGGATGTCTGGCTCAAGTTCAGTGACAGCACTATCATGGCTATCAGGGACATTCAGATCTTTCCTGTATAGTTCTTCTGTGTATTCTTGCCACCTCTTCTTAATCTCATCTGCGTCTGTTCGGTCCCTGCCTTCTTTGTCCTTTATCATGCCCGTCTTTGCACAAAACGTTCCCTTGAGATCTCCAATTTTCTTGAAGAGATCTCTAGTCTTTCCCATTCTATTGTTTTCCTCAATTTCTTGTCTCTCCTTGCTATTCTCTGGAACTCTGCATTCAGTTGGATATATCTTCCCCTTTTTCCCTTGCTTTTTGCTTCCCTTCTTTCATCAGCTACTTGTAAAGCCTCATCAGACAGCCACTTGGCTTTCTTGCATTTCTTTTTCTTTGGGATGGATTTCGTTGCTGCCTTCTGAACAATGTTACGGACCTCTGTCCATAATTCCTCAGGCACTCTATCAGGTCTAATCCCTTAAATCTATTCCTCACCTCCACTATATATTCATAAGGGATATGATTTAGGTCATACCTGAATGGTTTAGTGGTTTTCCCTACATTCTTCAATTTAAGCCGAAATTTTGCAACAAGATGCTCATGATCTGAGCCACAGTCAGCTCCAGGTCTCATTTTTACTGACTTTAGAGAGCTTCTCCATCTTTGGCTGCAAAGGACATAATCAATCTGATTTTGATATTGACCATCTGGTGATGTCCATGTGTAGAGTTGCCTCTTGTGCTGTTGGAAAAGAGTGTTTGCTATGATCAGCGTGTGCTCTTGGCAAAACTCTATTAGGCTTTGTCCTGCTTCATTTTGTACACCAAGGCCATGCTTGCCTGTTATCCCAGTGATTTCTTGACTTCCTACTTTAGCATTCCAATCCCCTATGATGAAAAGGACACATTTTTTTGGTGTTAGTTCTAGAAGGTGTTGTAGGTCTTCGTTGTTTATATAATATACGTGGAGAGAGCCAGTGTGGTGTAGTGGCTAGAGTGCTCGACTGGGAGTTGAGAGATCCGGGTTCTACTACTCAGCCATGGCTCACTGGGTGACTTTGGGCCAGTCACAGGCTCTCAGCCCAACCCACCTCACAGGGTTGTTGTTGTGAGGATAAAATGGAGGAGGAGGAGTATGTATGCCACCTTGGGTTCCTTAGGGAGGAAAAACGGTGGGATATAAATGTAATAAATAAATAAATAAAATAATATGAGATAGTCACCAACTACAGAGTAACTATTATTTGCAGCAAATGATGCCCTTTACCAAGTTCCACAGCATGCAAAAAGTTTTCTCCTATATACGAGTAAAAAGCATTAGAATGAATCTTTGAAGTCTCTCTGTAGTGTCAACCCAAGACAGTCTGCTGCCTGAAATGGAGCTCAAATGGCCCCTCCTATCCCACTCAACCTCTGCTAGAATATTCCTGCACCATTCTTCAGGCCAGACTGTAGGTTAGGGCAAGGGGCTCTTCAGCAGGCTGCCCACAGTATCCCCACCAGCACCAACCGGGCCCCTTCCAGCACCATCTGCTGGTTAGTGTCTCACTGCACCATTCAGACACCAGTTCCTGCCTTCATCTATATCCCACACACATATTGCACAATGCCAGCTAAAGCAGTTCACTTCATCCCACTAATGGCAGGGTTAGTCATGTCTTTCCATCATCTGCCTTCAGTGTCAAAAACCATGAGGGGTTCTATCATGAACAATTGAAGATTTTAATCTCAGTCAATTTCCTACTGCAAAAGACAACAAATTCAGCACCCTTATAATGTAGCTGAATGAGGGGTATGACTATATAGAAGAAATATGCATAGGTGAGAATGCGTCATGAACATCATCACTAGCTTACTAGCACAGAATCTCATGGGAGTCCTGTGAATGTCAGCTTTCGCTTCAGAAAGAGCAAGTTTCTAGTCCAGTGGTGGGCAGATTGGGATCACTAGATGATTTGCAGTAGATCAGCAAGGGTTTCTAACACCCTGTTTTTTGAAGAGCAGCAGCAACAAAAAGGCTTCCCCCTCCCCTTCTAAATGATGCTATTAAAATCTCAGATCTGTAGAAGCTCAAATGTAGATTTGTACTTGTATATGCAGGCCATCCCAGTATATGACTCACTGAGTCCCATAGGTCATTGGCTCCATCGCCTTGAGCTACCATGTTGCACCTGGCTCCATTTCATGGATCTCAGGATTCTAGTGAAAAACAGAAAAGTAGATCGTGCAAGCCTGAAGTCTGCCCACACCTGTTCTAGTCCCTAATGCTGTGACGGGGGGGGGGGGGGGAGAAAACCTTGAAAATATGTGAGTGGTTTCTATTATGGGCCAAAAATCAGGAGAATTCCATAAGTATGTTCCACTGAAGTTTGGAGCTTCTTCATGCAACATGGCACCGTATCCTTCCCTATAATCACCAGCCTTTCATCACTGTACTATCCTTAAACACTTCACATCCTCTAAGGGCACAATCCTATGCATGTTTAGACAGAAAAAAAATCCTACAATTCCCAACATGCTGGGAGTTGTATGACTTTTTTCTGTCTAAACATGCATAGGATTGTGCCCTAAAAATCCCATATATTCCATTCAAGTTTCACTACTACCAGCCCCTGGCAGAACAAAAAGCCCAAATTCCAACTCCGATCTCTGTAAATTATGACAAACATTAGGAAAGAAATAGAAGACCTTAAAGAGTTAATTGCAGACCTCATTTTTGTCACTTGAAAACAATGCTACTTTCAAGTGCTTATCAATGGGAATTAGGCATGATCTACCTTAAGCACATTTAAGTTTAATATCGTAGCAAGAAAAAAAAATTAATTAAAAACAAAACCCCATATTTTCATTTGGGCCACGTTGAAACTAAAATAAAATGTTTCATTCTGGTATGTGTATGTGTATTACATTACAGGTTTACCTTCCTGTTTTAAAAGAAAAATAACTGAAAGAAAAGAGAACCTTCCATGAGGATTTTTTTTAAGGAAAAGAAATTATCTACCAATTCTAATTATATAACCAACAGTACAGAAATAACAGACTCATTCAGTAGCTTAAAAAAAAACTTTGTGTAACAGGAAAAGTTAAAAAAAATACCTGAATGTAAATAAAGGAATTTTGTTGAACTCGCTAATGAAGTTAGGAAATTCAAAAATATATTTAAAAATTAATGCAGGCCACAGATTTTACAATAGTTGCTATACCACTGACTGTTTCTGTAAAATGCAGATATCTGGTCCCAGTCATTCATGTAGCATAAATGTGTTTTTCTATCCAGTGCTATCCAATGAAAATAACTACCTGGAATTCTTCTTGATATTGCTCTCCCCACTTCATTCAGCTCGCCCCCTCTTAAGCACATTTGGTTGTGGGGGGTACATCATGAATTGTTGGAACTGGCATAAATTTTTAAAACCAAAGCTCTGCACAGTGATTAATGTAGGGAAAGCAAGAAGGGCATGATCCAGGCAACGTGTGGCACTTTCAAGTCACGTTGATTTTAATGAGAGAGATTTAGGGTACAATCCTACACATGTTTAGACAAATCTAAATGGCTGACTGGGGCATGCTGGGAACTGCAGGTCTTCTTTCTGTCTAAACATGCATAGGATTTACCTTAGACTGCAATCCTATACTCACTTACCTGTGAATATGTCCCACTGAACTCACAGTAGACATGTATAGAATTGCACTGTCAAGCACATGCCTAAGACTATAGGCCTATATACCTTTACTTAGAAGGGCACCCCATTTAATACAAAGGGACTTACTTCTGAGTAGACATGCATAGGAATACATCAATCAGTGGTAGTTAAAAGTGATTAACTTTGGCTGGAACCTACCCTGGGTTGTTGTCTTTTAATCTGGGGGCCACAAATTGGAGACAGAAAATGACATTTAATATTTTAACTTTCAAGAGTTACTATTCCGAACATCATTGGATAGCAATAAATATTTTCTTGAAAGTGTGCATTAACTGAAAGAGAAACTGAAAATTAAACAAAAGGACCTAAACAGAATAATATCACATAACTAGTGATACTTATCTAGCATTATACAGAAATATAATAACATAATTTGAGAGATCAGTAACATATTAAACAGCAAAATGTGTTCCTGATTCAGCCAAATGCAGAGAAGGCAGAATATTAAAAAAAAAAACCAAGAATGAAATGAATAAATTATAAGATACAAAAACTGAGCATTTAGGTAAGAGAAAAAGCTAACTGTAACCAAGCAACTTTGGCACAGCTGCAAAGAAAAAAAGAAATCTAAGGTTGCAATCCTATATACACTTACCTGAAAGTAAGTTCCATTGAATACAGTGAGATTTACTTCTGAGTAAACACATATAGGATTGCGCTGTAAATTGCCTAAAAGAGTGGTCTTGCCATGCAGCAAGGACAGAAGAGTTCTCTCCATATGGAGGTAGTATATCACCCTGTTATAAAGTGAAACTTTATAGTGAGGCAGACTGAATATTAGGAAAAAGAAACCCTTGTAAAATAGGATTACTTGAGCTCGGGATTGGGTGGATTACGTCTGGATAATGAAGTTGGTGGAGATACTTTTAAAGTAAGTCTAGCTAGACTACAAGGACAGCAGCCTACACAGGACAACAACTGGGAAAGATGGTAGTAACCACATCTACATCATATGTCCATTGCTCCAATCAGACAAAATGAGATTGCACCAATTAGAGAAAACATCCTGCAGGGCAGAATTCTGAGATGGCAAAAGGAAGCCAGTTGGAACTGCTAATCTGTATGCTCATCTCAAGCATTATGATTCTATGCCTGAGAAAGGGATTAAACAATCATTGAAGTATGGCAGAGGAATTTGTATTTTACTTTTCAAACCACAGTGTAATTTCATTACCTCTCAGGATTACGTCTGTAAAAGCAAAACCAGGACTGACCCTCCAATGCAATTCAACAGCAACCATACCTCCTTCTCTGCCGAAAACCATGCGCCGCTAAGTGAGCCAAGTCCTGTAGGGGGCTGTCGAGTTCTTCTGCATTCACATTCTATGGCTGTTTCAGCACATGGTCCCAAAAAGCAATCAGAGGATATTTAGCTGAACTAGTCTGCCTCAGCCAAAACAAAGGACTTTTTGTCACACCTCCTCTATAAAACACCAAGTTTGCTTCACAGTAAATATGTGCTTGGATACATCCCCCTGGTTAAGCAACGGCATGTTTCCCATTATGGCTCATAAGTTTACATTATGTTTACAATTGCTAAGTGTTTTCTTTTTTAAGTTTCCATTTTTCTTAAAGGAGCACACATTATGCTTCAGGATGCTTTGTTAAGCCATATTAACAAGTGATGTACAGCACAATCCTACGCATGTATACTCAGAAGTAAGTCCACCCCTTCTGTTCAATGGGGTTTACATCCAAGAAAGTATTAAGCTGCAATCTTATGTACACCTACCTGGGAGTAAGCTCCATTGAACACACAATGGGAAGAACCTCTGGGTAAAGATGCATAGCATTGCAGCAGGGGGTGGGGTGTTCTCCTCATTTGCATTATTACCCAAACAGGTAAACAGAATGAAAAAAAAGGTGCATGGACTGGAATTTCTCTCTTCCACTTTCCATCTCACATTAACAACATTGGCAAGTAATGCACCAGGTTAAAAGGTGTTCTGACTTGTGAAAATGCCCTTCGTCTCAGAAGAAACTATTGTGGATCTTGCAGTTTGTTTATGTGTGCCATACCCATTCTGTCTCCCTTTCCTTTCCCAATCTATATAATGTCATCTCATGATGACAAACCAATTTTGACTGGGCAATGAAAGACTGTGAACCGGCAGAGAGTTTTGGCTATTGGGCAGTATAGAAATGCAATAAATTAATGAATGAACAATGAAACAGGGCCTCCAATTTGCCTTGATCATCCTCATATCCTGATCCCCAGTACTATCTCAGACAGTCCTAACTCAACCCTTAAACCTCCTGTAACTTGCAGCTTTTTCTATGCAAAGTAATAGAAATGCAAAGTATAGCACATCAATATGCATGGCACTTTACAGGATACAAGAGGACAGGACCCTGCCTTGAGCAGCTTACAAGCTAGCATTTGACACAGGCAAAACAACAGAGGAAGGGGAGAGAAGGGGAGGCAAGGGTAAACGGGTGGGACATTCACGATTAGTCCAGTTACACATACTTAAGCTTAGTTTCAGTAGGCGGGCATGCTATATATTATAATTAGGATTGCCATGTTTAGTCAACTAATCAGATTAACTAATCAAAACATGTTTGCTTGATTAAAACAGTTTGTTGTTGTTGTTGTTGTTGTTCAGTCGTTCAGTCGTGTCCGACTCTTCGTGACCCCATGGACCATAGCACGCCAGGCCTTCCTGTCCTGCGCTCTCTCCCGGAGCGTGCTCAAGTTCATATTCATTGCATCCGTGATGCTATCTAGCCATCTCATCCTCTGCCGTCCCCTTCTCCTTTTGCCTTCAGTCTTTCCCAGCATCAGGGTCTTTTCCAGGGAGTTTTCTCTTCGCATTAGGTGGCCAAAATATTGCAGCTTCAGCTTCATTATCTGTCCTTCCAAAGAGCACTCAGGGTTGATTTCCTTTAGGATGGACTGATTTGACCTCCTTGCAGTCCAGGGCACTCGTAAGAGTCTTCTCCAGCACCACAGTTCGAAAGCATCAATTCTTCGGCGCTCAGCCTTCCTTATAGTCCAGCTCTCACAGCCATACATTACTACTGGGAAAACCATAGCTTTGATTAGACGGACCTTTGTCGGCAAGGTGATGTCTCTGCTTCTTACTATGCTGTCTAGGTTTGCCATAGCTTTCCTCCCAAGGAGCAAGCGTCTTTTAATTTCATGGCTACAGTCACCGTCTGCGGTGATCTTGGAGCCCAAGAAAGTAAAATCTGTCACTGCTTCCATTTCTTCCCCTTCTATATGCCAGGAAGTGATAGGGCCAGATGCCATGATCTTAGTTTTTTTAATGTTGAGTTTCAAACCAGCTTTTGCACTCTCCTCTTTCACCCTCAACAAGAGGCTCTTGAGATCCTCTTCACTTTCTGCCATTAGGGTGGTATCGTCTGCATATCGGAGGTTGTTGATAATTCTCCCGGCAATCTTAATTCCGATCTCTGATTCATCCAACCCGGCATTTCTCATGATGTACTCTGCATATAAGTTAAATAAGCAGGGTGACAATATGCAGCCTTGTCGTACTCCTTTCCCAATTTTGAACCACTCGGTTGTTCCATGTCTGGTTCTTACTGTTGCTTCTTGACCCTCGTACAGGTTTCTCAGGAGACAGGTAAGGTGGTCTGGTACTCCCATCACTTTAAGAATTTGCCACAGTTTGTTGTGATCCACACAATCAAAGGCTTTAGCGTAGTCAATGAAGCAGAAATAGACGTTTTTCTGGAATTCTCTTGCTTTCTCCATGATGCAGCGAATGTTGGCGATTTGATCTCTAGTTCCTCTGCCTCTTCGAAACCCAGCTTGTACTTCCGGTAGTTCTCGGTTCGCATACTGCTGAAGCCTAGCTTGTAGGATTTTGAGCATCACCTTGCTGGCATGTGAAATGAGCGCAATGGTGCGGTAGTTTGAACACTCTTTGGCGTTGCCCTTCTTTGGAATTGGAATGTAAACTGACCTTTTCCAGTCTTGTGGCCACTGTTGAGTGTTCCAGATTTGTTGGCATATTGAATGCAGCACTTTAACAGCATCATCTTTTAGGATTTTAAATAGCTCGGCTGGAATACTGTCATCTCCGCTAGCTTTGTTGTTACTAATGCTTCCTAAGGCCCACTTGACTTCACTCTCTAGGATGTCCGGCTCAAGTTCAGTGACCGCACTATCATGGCTATCAGGGACATTCAAATCTTTCCTGTATAGTTCTTCTGTGTATTCTTGCCACCTCTTCTTAATCTCATCTGCTTCTGTTAGGTCCCTGCCTTCTTTGTCCTTTATCATGCCCGTCTTTGCACAAAACGTTCCCTTGAGATCTCCAATTTTCTTGAAGAGATCTCTAGTCTTTCCCATTCTGTTGTTTTCCTCGATTTCTTTGCATTGTTCATTTAAGAAGGCCTTCTTGTCTCTCCTTGCTATTCTCTGGAACTCTGCATTCAGTTGGGTATATCTTCCCCTTTCTCCCTTGCTTTTCGCTTCCCTTCTTTCGTGAACTACTTGTAAAGCCTCATCAGACAGCCACTTGGCTTTCTTGCATTTCTTTTTCTTTGGGACGGATTTCGTTGCTGCCTCCTGAACAATGTTACGGACCTCCGTCCATAGTTCCTCAGGCACTCTGTCTATCAGGTCTAATCCCTGAAATCTATTCCTCACCTCCACTGTATATTCATCAGGGATATGATTTAGATCATACCTGAAAGGTTTAGTGGCTTTCCCTACGTTCTTCAATTTAAGCCGAAATTTTGCAAGAAGCAGCTCATGATCTGAGCCACAGTCAGCTCCAGGTCTTGTTTTTACTGACTGTATGGAGCTTCTCCATCTTTGGCTGCAAAGGACATAATCAATCTGATTTCGATATTGACCATCTGGTGACGTCCATGTGTAGAGTCGCCTCTTGTGCTGTTGGAAAAGAGTGTTTGCTATGATCAGCATGTTCTCTTGGCAAAACTCTATTAGCTTTTGTCCTGCTTCATTTTGTACACCAAGGCCATGCCTGCCTGTTATCCCGGTGATTTCTTGACTTCCTACTTTAGCATTCCAATCCCCTATGATGAAGAGGACATCTTTTTTTGGTGTTAGTTCTAGAAGGTGTTGTAGGTCTTCATAGAACCGATCAACCTCAGCTTCTTCGGCCTCAGTGGTTGGGGCATAGACTTGAATTACTGTGATGTTGAATGGTTTGCCTTGGATTCGTACTGAGATCATTCTATCATTTTTAAGATTGTACCCCAGTACTGCTTTTCCCACCCTTTTGTTGACTATGAGTGCTACTCCATTTCTTCTAAGGGATTCTTGCCCACAATAGTAGATATGATGGTCACCTGAATTAAATTCGCCCATGCCTGTCCATTTGAGTTCGCTGACTCCCAAGATGTCGATGTTCAATCTTGCCATCTCATGTTTGACCACCTCCAGCTTACCTTGATTCATTGATCTGACATTCCAGGTTCCTAAACAATATTGTTCTTTACAGCATCGGATTTTCTTTTCACCGCCAGACACATCCACAGCTGAGTGTCCTTTCGGGTTTGGCCCAGCCGCTTCACTCTTTCTGGCGCTACTTGGAAATACCCTCTGCTCTTCCCCAGTAGCATATTGGACACCTTCCGACCTGAGGGGCTCATCTTCCGGCGTCATCTCTTTTAGCCTTGTGATACGTTCCATGGGTTTTTCTTGGCAAGAATACTGGAGTGGGTTGCCATTTCCTTCTCCAGTGGACCACATTTTGTCAGAACTCTCTGCCATGACCTGTCCGTCTTGGGTGGCCCTGCACGGCATAGCTTATGGCTTCACTGAGTTACGCAAGCCCCTTCGCCACAACAAGGCAGTGATCCATGAAGGGGAATTAAAACAGTGCCCCCAAATAATTGAGAAAGTATTTTAAAATAGTTACTTATTTTTAATATGAGTAGTCACAAAAATGATGGGTGGCAAATATCTCAGAAAAAATATTCCCTCTCTGCCTTTCTCTCTCTTGCTCACACTCACATGCTCACTCACACAGAGAGAGTCAGGAATGCCTCTCCTAAAATAATGCATGCTAGACTACAAGCACACATCATCTGAAAACAACAAATGTATTTTTTTCTTCAGAAAAATAATGTTATTCTTTTCCATGTTCATGCATGATCAACTGATTGATTAACACTGAAATCCCATGCATGCCTACTCAGAAGTAAGTCCCACCAAGTTCAATGAGACGTATTCCCATATAAGTGTGTATAGCCTTAAAAAACACATAGAATTAGTCAACTGGGTGAAAACCTTGATTATAAATCCCAAATCAGAACCTATCACTTATAGAAAAGAATACATTGTGATTTCCCCCTTTATGATAACATTAGTTGCCCTGCAATAATCAGCATACATGTTTAACTGGCCTTCCATACCAGAGCTTTCCAAAGTTAATTGCTGTTCTTGGTCTCTCACAATGGGCTGCATCCAATGTCATGTGAGCAGATTCCCACTCACGCAATGAAACTTCCCATTTCTCTCCTCCCCTTGTACCCTTTCATGGCCCCCAAATCTGCTCTGGAGGGTCCCGACATTCCACAGCAGATTTGAGGGGCACACAGAGGGATGCAGCGGGAAGGAAGAATCCATTCTGCCAGCAGATCCCATTCTGCTGGCATACAGGTAGTGTCGGATATAACCCAAAGGCTCCGATTTGCAGAGGTGTGTGTTAGACCTGCTATTAAAAAGAAAAAGCAGTGTTCATGTTTTGATTCCAATCTCTTCTAAGTTCTAACCTTGCAGTTGTGAAGCACTCAAAATAGCAGGTCTATCACATATTCCCGAGACAAAGCAAAGGGGAAATAGGGCTTCGCTACCACAAGATGTAGCGATAGCTACAAATCTGAACAGCTTTAAAAGGGGTTAGGCAAATTCATGGAGGATAAGACTATCAATGGCTACTAGTCATGTTGGCTACATATTACATCCAATATCAGAAGCAATATGCCTTTGTACACCAGTTGGTGTTATCATGCTCACGTCCTGCTTGTGGGCTCCCCATTGGCATCTGGTTGGCTGCTGTGGGAACGGAATGGTGGACTAGAAAGGCCTTTGGTCTGATCCAGCAAGGCTCTTGTTATGTTCTTGTGGCACATCTTAGCAGAGCCTGCAGAGACTCAGGCTGCACAAGACACAAAACCCGGGGAATTGTTTTACAGTATTGTGCGTGTGTTCTGGGATGGATTAAACTTATAGAAAAATGCAGTGCTTGTTCACCTTGTGACATCATAAACATGAGTGTACGCAAGCAAACAGGATAAGTGGTAACAGTTTGGCAATGACAGATAATATTATTTATTTATTAATTATTATTTTAAACTTCCTAAAAACCAAAGTTCTCTGGAGGTATACAATTATGAGCATAAAACACAAGGTAACAATAAAATGATTATAATATAAGGAAACTGAACAGGCACATATCACATATCTATCCAGTTCACTGAGTCATGAGGAGGGCTCCTCCCCACCCTCCACCCGGCTGCCCTGAACTGATACAATCCCCCTGTACCAATTCAGCAAAAGAAAAGAAAACTAGTTAGGGCTCCTTTGCTATAGAAAACATCCCTTGTACAAGAGGAAATAAAATATTCTAAAAGGGAGCCAGTGTGGTGTAGTGGTGAGAGTGTTGGACTGGGAGCCGGGAGATCCGGATTCTAGTCCCCACTCAGCCATGGAAGCTCACTGGGTGACTTTGGGCCAGTCACAGACTCTCAGCCCAACCTACCTCACAGGGTTGTTGTTGTGAGGATAAAATGGAGAGGAGGAGGATTATGTAAGCCGCCTTGGGTTCCTTGCAAGAGGAAAAAAGGCGGGGTATAAATGCAATAAATAAATAAATAAATAAATATTCTAAAAGCTGGAATAGCCTGACTTAAAAACTACTGCTGCTGCTACAATCTTTCCAGTGTTTTGGGTTTTAGTACTTACGTATTGAACCGTAACCTCTCCAGGGCAGGAGCTATTGTGAATAAATTTGTGTAGTGTATGGATCTGAAAACATTGTGGGTGTCTGAGCATCTAAATCCCCAAATGGATTTCAATGGGAATTAATAATCTAAATCTCTTTGAAAAGCTGTTTCTAACTAATAAGCAACAGTAGCAAGAACTACTCTCGTACAAACATGTTTCGTCCCAATTGCTTTACCTTCAAGAAGCTCTCAAATGAGCTGAATTATCTCAGAAGGGGCTGAGAACTTGTAGCAGGCACTAGCTGTGTGACCCTTGCTAATCCATCCAATATTAGGCTCGTTAGTCATCAGGATAACAACTGTATTTTGCAAATCAGGCACTGTTATCAGATAAACGGGCGAGACCCAATACAATATCTAATAGTCCAACAACATCAGCACCAAGATATATAACTGCATCTGTGCAAAAACCTCTCCTCTAATCCCTCTTAAACTCAACAAGACTGATTGGTTTTTATTATTCATGAATTAATTTTTAACTCTTGGCCAACAGGGGAATTGAATCTATAACATTTTGCACAGATTGAGGCAAAGAAGCTTCACGCTGGTAGAGGAAGAACAGCCAAAACCTGAAGGGGGGCGGGGTTCATTCTCCAATCGACAATTGAAGAGGTTTTAGTCTATATTCCCTAAATTCCTTAAGTGAAAACTGTAAAGTAAAATGCATGAATTGCAACTATAATGCAATGTTGTTTGGGCATTCCTCAACTATATTCCTCATACATATTCCTCAGCAAATATATATGGCTCAAACATATTCAGCCAAATATATATGGCTCAAACATATTCAGCGAACCAATAGAACTCAACTACGCTGTTTCTGTCAAAACAGAAAAGTATATTGGTTGAATGGGGAACCCTGAGAAGAGTTCATTAACAGAGCACTCATAGGTTTGATTTCCTCAGCATGGTTCTTTTTAAAGAATTACTGAGAAGTAGAATTAGAACCCAACAGAAATCGTTGTTTTTAAATTATATCTGGCTTTCTGATTAATTAAAAAGAGAAATGTGGTTTGATGCATTCAAAAGCAATATCAACAATCCCCCCTCACACACCCCCAACCCCAAAAAACACTCCCACAAAGGTTTTGAAGGAGCCAAATGAAAATACCAAAGCAACAAAATGTCTGGATTTTTAATCCTCAATCATCCCACCTGATTCCTAGCAAAACAAAACAGTGGTTTGTTTATGTTTTCTGGCATCTTTTTTTCTTCTTCAGTTTTAGACCAAAAACCTTTTGAAAGCTTCAAAGATATGCTCCCTGCTCCCCTGGTATATTTGCTCCATATCATATCAAACTATATCAACCAATAAACTATATATGTGCACTATATTTACATATTAGACGGCTTTGCATTTCTGTTATCTTTTACACAAGGTTGTTTTATGTTCCACAAGCACTGACTCAGAACTAGGTTTCAAGGGAGATAAGATTAAGTTTATTTTTCCCCTACAGATTAATATACTTAGAGATATGGATACAAGTAGACTGCTCAGATACAGATTAGCACGTTCATGCTAGACATATGGAAAATACATCGTGTATACGCACACTTGCATATACTAAATATACACATATATTGTGTACTGATTTGCATATATATTGATTGTCATGTGCAGTACACATTTGTGTGTAGACATAGCACAGAAATGCAAGCTGTATAAACGTATTTGCATATATAAACGTTACACAGGCTTATGAGTATGATTAAAACAGATTCTGTTCTATCATTCATACGATCTCTGTATGAGAAAGAAGATACAACCATATATACATTTATTTTACAGCTAAATTATCAACTATGGTTTATAAAAATGCATGCATGTGTGAAGACATTTGTACCAAATGTACATTGGCAAGAGGATACGTTTCTACAACCTGTTAATTCAGATGGCACTCGGGAGAGGTCACAGTAAACCTTTCTAAAGGTATTAGGAGTAGGACATCAGCCCAGGAAGCCTATCCTGGGATTATTTTTGTGCCTGAAAGTTGGCTTTTGACAGCAGCCGTACCTTTTGCCTCTCGCTCTAGTACCAGGTTAGACTGCATTGCAGACTACATTGACTCAATTGTCAACGCATAATGAGCCAGTTAGTTGCACAGGGGGTCCTCTTCCCTTCAGATACTATTTTTGACAGAAGAGACAAGAATGCAAAATTGACTACTAAAGTGTGGCAGGCAATGGGCATTAAGGTTTTAGGTTTCACAGGAACTGCTGCTCAGCATCTTACTGCAGCACAAATACCCCTGCTTCTCCTCCCCGCCCACGCTCACCCCACAGCCACCAAAAAGCAAACAGTGCAAAAATAGAAACACTTGACAAGTTGAATGAAGCAGTCAGAAGAGAGGAATGGAGAATGGACAGAAATGCCCAGAAAATGGGTGGGCATCGGTTATAAGCAGGATTTTGAATTAAGTTGTATCAAAACAATTTATTGTCATCTCCAGTTGCTGTTAAAGGAAGTACTTTTCACATATCGAATGAATAACATGGATATGGAACTCAACACCAAATATAACTCAGAAACTATTTTGTTCTACCGTGTTTTTTGTGGGGGGGGGGTTAGGAACCAGGAGCAGGGAGGGAGGGTCTGCAAAATACCTCAAGAATAAGCTCCACCACTGATACAGTAGCTGTCACAGAAAACGTGAAGAATCTTCTTAAAATGATTATTCTGCCCTGAAATGAATACCCAAGTTCTTAACTTACATATACACGGATTTATATGATAATCAATGGTACGCAAGTGGTGTTTATTTGCATTTCAAAAAGAATAAAACCTGATTTGTATCAAACCCATCTCAACAAGCTATTTGCTGAACTTATGTTTACATACGTATTTAAATTTTCCAGACCTACAAAATGATATGTATACAAAGGATGACATGTACTGCTGTCTAGGGGCACATTTAAAGAATATTATACGATCTATTTTACAAATAAACGGCAGTGACAGAAAATTATATTTTTGCCCTCCCTGCATTTTTACAAGGAAGACGCAACAGCTTTTCAAACAATAACTATCCTATGCAAAATCAAACCAGAAGAGTAAACATTTTTGAAGCCATTCTTAAGACCCTATCCTTGACTAAGCAGACTGTATGTTCTCACGGACTGTTCACAAAGACAGCCCCATTTCTATAGAACAGTGTTTTAAAGTTTAAGAGTGGGGGAGTAAGAGTGGAATTTAAACAGAAAAGGAAAAGTGAAAAATATCCACAGCAAAGGAAACCTTGGCGTTCAGGTAATATATATTATATATAAACATCATGGCTTCCACTAAACCTACTCAGCTAAACTATATACAGTCAACTCAACATAGTCAACAGATATAAGGCAATCTCCTTTGTCACCACAGAAGATGCTTCCAGTTGGAGGTCCTGAAAACTGTTATTTGATACATACCAAAAAAGCATATGAAAATAATTTTGGCTGAACACATGGGTACATAGCACTGTCAGAATGTCAGTAGTCTGCCTATGATACTTCCCTTTCCTCCCCCATAAACAGGATGTAATAATTATGGAGATCCCCTAGAAATCAACGCCTCACCGGCAGTGCAGAATCGGACAAGATACGCCGCCTCTCTCTATTCTCAATCCATTCCCTTTCACACTAAAAAACAAAACAAAAATAGCTTGGTCATGGCATGTTACTGCAACTTCAATACTGCACACAAAGGGGGCAGAAAAGAACCTCTAGCATGATGAAATTTGCATGAGAAAGCAAACATCCCCCCTGGACACACACATACTCAAAAGTTTGTGACTTTTTTAAAGGGTTCTGGGTTCCGTGTCTATTGTTTGCTCGACACTCGTGGATCAAGAATATTCTGTGCAGGCTGATAAAATGAGCACAAGGTTTGGGAATGTAGACAAGGTGCCCCCCAAACACTGACATCTTTCCTTTTGGAGGTGAAGGGGAAAGAAGCCAAACTGAACAGGGAAGAGAAGAGAACAAGGGGAAAACAAGCCACAAAGCCAACACGAGTTGCGTGACAACAGGGTGCCACCTGCTTTTTCCAACTTGTCTCTGAGAAACACAACAGGACAATTAATGGCAATTCCATCTGAGGTGCTCATGAGTGCCAAACAGCTTAGCAAGCTAATATGTATTAGCACATTCTTCTTTCATAAAGGGCAAGACTGGTTTTTTTGCTTTTGTTTTTTCTGAAGAGAGTCCAAAGCATAGAATGCTGAGAAAAAGAGCAAGGTCTTCACTACACAACAGAAAAGTAGGAGCAGCAAACATGCCAGGATAAAAACGTAGCACTGCCATGGGTTAAACAGTGCACACCATTCTTGTTTGGCTAACATAGGGTCAAGTCATGTGCAGTGAAAGTTTCACATCCTTAATCCCCCAGAGCTTGTTTGCTAATTACATTTGCAATTACAAACACGGCAAAGATATTATTCTACAGTGTGTTCCACTTCAAGCAGGCATACTTTTCCTAACTACTGTTTGCCTCCAAGCTCACACAAGTGCTTCTTGACAGACAAAATAACTGGTACTTCAGGTCGAAGGGCCACTTTGTGGGCAGCCCCGTGCTAAGAGGAGGCACAAAAGAGCTTTAGAGACATAGAACCAAGTCAGAACAGAAAACAGAGCTCCTCCTCAGATATAATTCTCTATAAATGAAGACATTTTCTCCAAGTCTCTGTTAATGTTTATACATTGCAAGTCAACCATCCAGAGCATCGCCATTTCCTTGTGAACATGTAAAGCTCTTTCCTAAATTACAAAGGAATCCCAACTACACCTGCTAACTCTAAGGAGTGGAAATACAACAGGATTACTTTCTAGTTAGTCGCTAGAGTTAGTTACAACTGACCTTCACTATGCTGAGACATCCCTAAACAAACATCCAATAAATTCATGACTAGTATCTATTCTACTATCACACTTTCTAAGAAGATAGCATAGGATCCCTAGGCTGGGTGTTTGGCACATGATAAGATACTGAAACTATTTTCCTACATGTGCGTGTGCATAGAAATAAAATAATAATAAATGTTCCCCTTATTTTGCAACTGTCAAATAAAAGCAAAAGCATCTAAGCCCACTTTCAATGGAATCTAAACATGTTTACTCAGAAATATGTCCCACTGAAATCAATGGGGCTTACTCCCTAGTAAATCTGCTCAGGATTGCAGCCTCTTTAAATAAGCTGGAAGAACATCCAAGTGTCTCCAGAGTACCATAAGGTTCTACCCACAATACATTTGCCATGAGCACTCATCTACCCTCAGGGTGTTGGACGTAACTGAATGGGCAAAACTATTAAGATGCCTGGCTTGTCCAACTTTTGCTGTTTCTTTCCCCAAGTAAATGCATCCTAAACGTTTAGACATGCTTAAAAGAGATCAGTTATCACTGCATTAGTGAACTTTGGTTCTAGAGCAGCTTAAGGTAGCAATCCTAAACACATTTACTAGGGAGTAAACTCCACTGAACACAGTGGGGCTTATTTCTGAATAAACAAGCCTAGGATTGTGCAGTAAACCTACACTCATTCCCACTTTTATCATTTATCAGAAGCAACTGTATCCAGAACAGAAATGTTTCAGGTCTTCAGAACTGTGTGGCACATGTGAAATTTCTCACTGGAGACATTAAATAAGTGCTTGTTTGTAAGATGTACCATCACTTAAAAAAAAAAAAAAGACAACATGGCAGAATAGGGAAGAGGGTGGGAAGGGGTCAGTAAATTAAAGACAGAAGATTTCAAGCAAGATATTCTCCTAGGAAACACACACACACACACCTGCTGGAAATTTCTGTCACAGCAACTTTCTCTGATACAAGCCCTCCCAAGTCTTCTCCCTCTCAGGCTAAATGCAATATCTATTGATTGGTTTCAGTCAATACAATGAAAAGATCCCTGTCCAGTTGTTGTTGGGTGGTTTTTTTTGCTAAAATATTAATAATAAATTGATCTTTTCATAATTTTCAATAATTGCTATGAAAAAAGTAGAATCTGAAAGACAGGTGGAAGAAAGGTTAACATTTTCCTTTAACATTCAAGGTTGACCAGACTCTTGGTAAGGGACCAGCTACACAATAGGAAACCAGTTTTAGGGAATCAAACTAAACCCGCTCCTTTGCATTACAGCTTCTTCTTGAATGCTTCTGTCAGCAAGAAAACACAGAGACAGTGAAACTAAAAAACTCCCCATTCTAGATGTCCAAGAACACTCAGAGCACTTACAGCTTCATTCAGTCTTTCTGTTTAGAATTTCTTCCCACTCACGGGGGCCGGGGGGGGGGGGATATAGAGTGAGAGATACCACTTCTCATTCTAGATTTCCAAGAGTGCCTAGAACTCAAGCAGCTTCATTCATCCTTTCTGACAATAATTTTTTTCCCCATTCACAGAAGGAAATCACTAGTTATCCTTCAGAAATCAAGTCACATTTCTGTGAACTGTAAATAAAGATCAACAAAAAAGCAAAAGAAATTAATTATCTTTTAATTTATAATTAAAAGATAACTGACTATTTTTTTACTGAATGGAATCACACTGTTATCTATGAAACTGGTTTTTCGTGTTCACAAATGCAGGGGGGGGTTGCAACTGATTACTCATTTTCAAATTTAGAGAGCCAACATTTGTGCATCTTTCTTTAACCAGACAGAAAGCATTTTCAACAGGCATGTCTGGCAGAATATCTTTGTACACCAAAGTGGCATTATTTGTTTCCTAATAGGGTAATCTTAGTCTGTTCTATGGTTCTCTATACACACCATTGATTAGAAATGGCAAAAGGAATTTTCTGCAGTCCTAACAACATCTGAGGCTACAGCTAAAAGGAAACAAGAGGTGTGTGGGGGGGTACCTCTCATCTAGAGCTGTGACATTAATGGTAAAGCAATCAAAAAGTGCTGAATTTCACTATAAGGGATATTCTATGGGTTTACACGTACAGCCTCAAATATAGGCATGATATACAATCATAGATATATTCATAGATATATCCAAACCACATACATATTTATGCATACATACAGATCTGTATTATATAGCTGCTGTACTGCAGTCAAGCACTGTCAATACAGTTTGACCAATTTTATGCACTTCACCTGTCTTGACCTGCAAGACAAATTGCAGATTCATTTGTTCTGTAGGCATGCTTGTGAATCCTATTCTTACCAAAGGTTTCAGTTTGGATCTTGCTCTCCACATGACAGACAACACACGTAAACTTTTCCAAGACCATCTTAATAATGACAAGGACTTACTCCAAAATGTATCTACAAAGACCAAATTAATAAAAGGATGTGAAAAAGCTTGGTGTCAAACTACTTAGGGGCAAGTTCCCATGCTTAGGAAGCAATATGAAGCAATTATCAACTTCCCTCTTCTGTTCCTTTTTAAAGCGCTCACATCAAGATATATTTGAAGAGCTGGAGATTGGGGGAGGGGTGGGGAGGGCAAGAATGAACTTTCCTTCCCCTAGGAAGGTGAAATGTAGGGTATCAAATCCTGACTCTGGGCAAAAGATGATATCCTCAACTCAGTCAGACCATGCTTGTTGTCAATGTAGGATTTGAACGCAGTAGCGTGTGTAGTTCTGGCTTTCAGATCCAAGACCTGTATAGATTAATAGATTACTTCTTTGCCTCTTACTGCCATTTTCTTAATAATTACATATTTTTCAGGTTCCAAAGAAGTGTTTAGAACACCTAAAAGGCACAACTATTAGGTGCAGCTACACTAATTTTTGTAATAAAGCTGGTTTTCAAAACCAAAACCAAAAAAGCTCCCTTTAAAGGTTGCAAATTAATGTTACAAATTAATATACATGCTTTGCTTAGAAAAAAAATAATAACCATTACAGAAAATTAAAGGAGCAGTTTTAAAATCATTAAGCAAATTATCAAAATAGCCAGTATCACAGGAACTCATGACAAATAATACATGTATTCAGACAATATTAAAAATTCTTCTGTACCACAAATACTTACAAACACCTATGTACATAAATAAGTTGTTTTTCACATGACTGTAGTTAGCCTTGATTTATACCTATGCTCCACTATACAAAAAAAAAATGTAACTGGAAGTAGAAATGGGACCTTGAAATAATTGGACAGTATTTTTCAGAATCCTACACTTTTTACCCTATACATTCTCCAGCAACCAGTTTATGCACATCCTAAATCCATTCTGAAGATTGTTTTAAATCTTCTGAACCTAATATAATAACACACAATCTTTCTTTTAAAAAATGCAAATTCCATGCCAACTGAGATAAAACACCTCTACCAAAAAAGGTACTTGCTCAAAGAGCTTTTTGGTAGAACCACATTCAGTCTGTGATACACACTTACCTGAAAGTAAGCCCCATTGAACTCAATTGGACTTACTTCTGGGTGGACATGCATCAGACTGCACTTTTAGTAACTGAAAGAATATTACACCTCCACCCAACCCATCCACTCTATATCAGGACTTTCAATGGCACATCCCCCTGGTCCATTTTTTGTTTCTTTAACTGGAAACCAAGGTAAGAATGAAGCAGGAAAATTGCTTTAGGCACAACATAGTTGGGACTTTCTATTAGCACTATCAAATTACACAAGCCATTAAAAAGAATCAGATAAGTGCTTCATTTTGGTTTTGTTGTAGAATGGGAGAGGTGGATGACCAACCTACAAGTAAGTTGCATGTGAACAGGGGGAGGAGGGAAGTTAAAAGGGAAAACACCAAGCCAGTGGCCACCAAACAATGCACACCTTATTATTAATTAGAAAAGATCATACTTCACTTAATTCCTAGTTTTAGTAAAATGCAAAATGGTATATGATTTCTTATTTGTTTTTAATTCACTGATTCATGAAAACTATAAATAAAAATAAAAAATGATACTTTTAATCGGGGGGGGGGGGGGCAGCTGGCACAAGTCAAAGCACTCCAGAGAACAAAACCCAACAAAGATTGTATTCTCTGTCTTTTATTGGCATGAAAGGGAGCGGAGAGTAAAGTAAGATGGAATGAGAAACGTCAGAAGGAATGACAGCTACTCAGAAAAAAGAAAGAAATACACCAGAAAGAGAGATGTCAAAAAGAAAAGGGAAGAGAATGGCCATTGTTTTCAGTCAAATTATATTCATTTTTTCTTAACTCCTACTAAGGTGTAGCTATTAGAATTAAACCATATCCATCCAAGGCAAATGTTTTGGATCTGTTGACAACACAGCGTCTTCAGAAGCTTCACACAGACCAATACACCAACACATAAAAGGGGACTTGGCTCAGAAACTGATTTATCAAAAGAGGAGAAGCTGACTTGAGAACAAATCATGCTAGCGGAGCAGACGCAAATGACAAGTGGATTCCATCCACTTTCCAAAGTTCCATGCAAGGCTCAACCTTCCCTTACTAAAACAATTTCATGCAAAGCATCACCACTGGGTACTTCCCCAGCACATATAAAGAACCATCAGCAGGTGGACTAACTGTCATCAGTCCCAAGTTGGGATATGTCCTCAACTCACAACATCCCTACTTCTGGTTGCGCTCCTCTAGAGAATTTCAGGTGTGTGTGTGTGTGTGTGTGTGTAGAGCGTAAAACATATTTCCTTCTTTAAAAAAACAACTTGCTATTGTTGTAAATGGCCATGAAACACCTTGATATACACACATCTCTGACTTAATAAATCCATATAAACTTTTATAATAAAGCAAAAACAGGAAATGCTTTCTTTTGAAAGCAGAAAATGTGGTGTTCCCATTTTAATCCATTTGCATTCCTGGGAAATGAGAGAAAGAAGTTACATGATCATTAAAGTACAGCAAGCGGAAGTCAGCTGAAACTAGAGTTTCCCCTGGAAGCCTCCTCTTTTTTTTAATAGTGCAGCCACCGCTCTCGAGGTATTACCTCTGTTTTAAATGGGGAGTTGCATCTTTCCTGCTTTTCAGAGCGGAGCAAGCTTTTTGAACCATGATGCCCATCACCCACGCACGCACTCACCCCTTTGCACCTATTATGCCCAGAAGATGGGGCAGCTACGGTGAGTCTTCTCTTCCCATAAAGGAGGAGAGGAAAAGTTCAGAGAAGTGTTTCTCCCCCATTCCAACTCAAAGTCACACACCGCAGGCGGCCCATCTGGATCGGATGCTATCCTGCCTGTCACTTCAGTGACAGGCAAAACGCAACGCCATCCCCCCCTACCCAAAAAAAAAGACGAAAGCAAGGAGGGCACCTACTGGTTGTGGTAGCTGAGAGGGTCTGAGATGCAAAGTTCGGAAATGTCCATCAGTTCTGTTTTAGCATTCCCAGTTGGCAGAGAAAAGCGACTAGATCACACTGAGGAGAAAGAGAGCAAAAGGGGGGGGACAGAAAGAGCACCGGGCAATTAAGGGGGGAAATGGCCGGGAGGGGGGGAGGGGGGCGAAGAGAGGAGGGGGATGGAGTGAGGGGCAGAGGGAACAGGGGAAGAGAGTGGGGCAGCGAGAGACAGAGAGACGGAGGAAGGCATCCGCATGAAGCACATCCACACACTCCCGCTCATCCAATCACACTGAGGCAAGCGGGGAGAAGGGAGACAGCCGAGGAGGCTCGGGCACGGGAGATTTAGACGCCACGAACCCCCCCCCCGCCGCCCCCCCGTAGCTTGAAGACTGAGAGACTGATGAATATGGCACAGCTGCGATTGGCTGTCTCGCAGGGGCTGGACTTGAAGTGACAGAGCGGCGGCGGCGGCGGCGGCGGCGGCGGCGGCGGGGGGGGTGGCGGAGAGAAGGCGCTGGGGGGGGGGGGCGAGCACGCGCCGGCGCGAGCGAGTCTAACTAACATTCCCACACGTGGCTAAACAGCCGCCGCAGCACTGCCGCCGGAGGGCTCGCGGCTGGGGCCGGGGGCGGCGCGGGCGACCTTCACACGCGCGCGCAGCGGCCCCTTCTTCGCTCTCGTTCCAGCGGAGCCTCGCGCCGGCGACGCGCCACTGAATATCGAGACAGCGGGACCTCGTGGCGGCGGGGGAGGGGGGGGCGCGCTCGGCGTCGGCGCGCTTCGAAAGGCGCCAAGTCTGCAAAACGGGCCTTTCGGCGCCCGTTAAAAGGAAGGGGGGGGGCAGCGGCTGCGCGCGCGCGGGCGCGCGCTCGGTCGTGTGCGTCTGTCTGTCGCGTCAATTCTTTCAAAAGGTTAAGAATTCTAAAACGGTCGGGGTGGTGGGGGGAGGGGGCGCTGCGGATAAACAGCACGGAAGCGTGTCTGACCCTGGCAAAAAGAAAGACAGGGAGGGGGGAGGCTTGGCATTTTGCCGCCCAGCGACCTGCTTCGGATCACAGCTGGAGCCGAGAAGCGCTGATCAAACCCTCACCTCTTAGAGCCTGGGCCTGGCTGGGGTTTTCCCGGTTGCTGACAAGGGACTGAAAAGGTCAGTTTATCGGTAACTTTCGGAAATCACTTGCAGAAGCCGTCCCGTCAGTCTGACTGAATTGAACTGGGGCGCGTGTGGGCAAGTCTGACGGCGCTTTATGATCAGCCCCTTAACTCTCCTCTCCGTTTTATAAGCGCTACCTGGTCCGCTCCTGACTCGAGATGGTGTCTCGTCAGCCGCAGATCGCGGAAAGAAAAAGACATCTTAGAAAGCTGGATTTTGTTTCGTTGTTTAAACAGCAAGGTTAAATGCCTAAGGGTGCGATCATGTGTATGTTTGGACAGAAAAAAGTCCTTTTTCTGACTAAATATGCATACGATTGCAACCTAATTCAGCCTAAATATATAACACGTACTGATAAATAAGCACAAACCTAAAAAGACTCTTAGCTTTCTTTTCTCTCACTTCCTGCTACGTTTTACAAAGTTTACATGCTTGGTGCTTTGACCATGAAGTGAAAGACAGCCTCTTATAGGGGCATTGTATTGGCCTGCATATACTAAAAATGCAACCCCGTGTATAGCAGGAGTGAGGGGCCTGGGGCCTTCCAGCTGTTGTTGTACTGCAAGTCCTATTAGCCCAGCTAGCATGGCCAATGGTCAGAGATTATTGTACTTGTAATTGAACAGCAGCCAGTGTTGTTTAGTGGCTAGAGTGTTGGACTGAGACTCCGGAGATCGAGGTTCTAGTCCCCACTCTGCCATTAAGCTCACTGGTTGACTTTGGGTTGATGGCTGACTCTCAGCCTAGCCCATCTCACAGGGTTGTTGTGAGGATAAAATGGACAGAAGGACTATGTCAGCTGCCTAGGGTTCCTTGCAAGAGGAAAAGAAGTGGGATATAAATGTAATAATAATAAGTAAGTAAATCAAACAACAACTGGGGAAGACCATAGGTCCCCCGCCCTGTATGCAAACATGCAAACCCAGTAAAAGAGTGCACAGCTATGCAGCTGCCATTATAATTTATGTGCACAAACCCTCAGTACTATGTGCACCTCTGAGAACATGAGGAGCAATAATCAGTTGTATCCTATGAAATTTTAGATCTAGTGGGACTTGTCTTAAACGTGCTATATTTTGGCTGGATCACACACCCAGCCACAAGCTGCACACTTAAACATCCTTACTAGGGAGTAAGCCCCATTGAACCCTTCAAGGGAACATAAGAAACTATCTTATACAAAGTCAGACTCAGACCACTGGTATTAACTACAGTATAGACATCATCTAGTCCGCAGTGGGTCTGATGAACCCCTAAACAGTTCTGCACCCCTGGTCTACTCTGACTGGCACTGACGATTGCCAGTGGCTCTGTAAAGAAGCCTTCCCGACTTGGTGTCCTCCAGATGTGTTGGACTAAAATTTCCATCATGCCCAGCCAGCATGGTATTTGGCTTGCTGACTGGGAATGATAGGAGCAGAAGTCCAACACATCTGGGGGGGGCAGGTTGGGGAAGGCCACTCTAAAGTCTCCAACAGACTTTACCAGCCCTTCCTGGAGGTGCAGAGGATTGAACCTAGGACCATCTGCCTGTAAAGCATGGACTCTATAAATGAGCTATGCCTTCCTGGTCCTGCTAAGAATTACATCCATAGGATTGTGTGACACTGCCACAAAGTTGTAAGATCAAATGATGCCCCGTCCACACGTGGGGATATTCCCACACGGGGCTAGTTCTAGCCTGAAGTTTGACATCTCAGTGGATTGGCTTTTGGAATTTCTGTCAAAGTAGCACACGTGAAAGGAATCCCATCAGAATGTGTCAACCTCACAAATTGCTCAAATGCCATCCTATAAACAGCAGCTGCTGTACTGATCCAGCTTTGGCTCACCAAATGATCTTGAGCGAACTGGGCAGATGAATAAGTTTCCACATGCTTCAGGAAAAGCATTTCCAAAAGCCGTCCCATAGCTGCAAAACATTACATCAGAAATGTCTCTAGCAAACCCACCTACATCACCTTCCACATACAGAATTTTAGACAGATATATTACATATATTTGGAGATATGAAACAAAGGAAGCTGCCTTATACTGAGTTGGATCATGGATCCATCTAGCCAGTACAGTCAACACTGCCTGGCAGCAGCTCCAGGTTCAGGCAGGAGTTTTTCCAGCCCTACCTGGAGACACTGGAGATTGAACCTGGGACCTTCCGCATGCAAAACAGGTGCTCTGCCACAGAGCTTTGGCCCCTCCCTTGGGTTTTTTTTACCAGAATAAAACCAGCAGTGACAACCCTCTTTATCCAAAGTTGAAAGTCAACATGATTTTACAGAATTTAAACTAGACTGGTAGAAATGAGAGCTAATTAGGAAGAACACAGATACACACAGAGCGAAATGGAATGTGAACCTGCTGCACTAGGTCACCAGAGGCTAAAAACTGGACAAACAATGGACCAATTGGTCAGCTGATGTGAATAATTTCAGCTTCATTGAAGTTAATGAATGTATATGGTTATGAGGATATAACATACTACAGAATGAGGAGGGAAGCTGGTGAGTGTTAGAGAGAAGGTGGGAAGAAAGGGAAAATGGTAGAAAAATTAAGAGCAGATCCCAATGGAGGTTGGTGTGCAAACATTTATTTATTTATCTTTTATCCCACCTTGATGTGAACTCAGACGATATTCAGATTCCAGGAGGAAAAAAGCAAACAGGAGTAGCTTTTTCCACATAACTCTGACTTTAGCTTATGTAGACTGATGTGCTAAGTCTGTCTAAAAGCTGCTCTCCTCAAATAAACTGGCAAATACATTTTTAAAAGACAAGAGGGAGGTTATGATGGTTACATAATTGAGGTTTTTAAAGAAGCAAGATTATATTCATTGCTGTTCCATACAATGCAATAAATTCCTCTTTTACTGACTTTGCAGGATGGAAAACTAATAGGACACTCAATTAAAATATGTGAATGCATAAACAAAGAAACACTGTAAACAGTACAACACATTGATCAGTGGAACTTACTGCTGCAGGAAATGATAATAACAAAAAGAATAGCTTTCGTATAAATGGACATAAGACCCATTCCACAGCAAGGCATGTGCCACATGTGGACAAATATAATAAAATATTCTGCAGTCTAAATTATGTATACAACTCCAAACAGATATGAGTGGTGTTCAACAATCTACTTCCTACATGCATACATCCAACATAGGGGCAGGAACTGTGTTCCCTGGCCCCACCTCCTGAATCCATGCGTTCAGTGCAGCACTTGAAATGGGGGCTATACATGCATAGCTCTATGCGCACGGGCTCTCCACATGCCATCAGGAACCCTAACCGCACAGGGTTTTATTTTATTTAAAATATTTTTGACAAAGCTCTCAATAGCGGCTTACATAAAACCAATAATGCAATAAAACCATGGCAATCAATAAAACAGCAAAGCAAAGAATCACAATAAAAACTACTTTTACACTCAAGATCTAAATGGTTTTAAAATCCAGGATAAAACATGTACAGTATTAGAAGGCCTGGGAAAATAAAATGAAAAGTTTTCACTTTGCACGAAAAACAAAGTACAGATGCTACAACCAAAAAGACTCTTGAGCCACCACCTGCCTTACTTGAGATGGAGGGCGGACACAGATCAGGGCCTCTGAGGCCAATCTTAATAGCAAGGCAGGTTCAAGTAGGAGAAGATTGTCCTTTAAGTATGCTGGTCCTAAGGGATTCCAATGGGTTTGAGCCTACACCAGGGGTGTCAATGGTCTTTCAGCCCAAGGACCACGTTCACTTTCAGAGAAGCTCTTGGGGGCCACATTCCAGTGGTTGGCGGGGTGGAAGGCAAAAGGGCGGGGCCAAAAATGCCAGCATATTTTAGCTTAAAGCTCTTACTGCCACTAACAAAGCCTTAGGAGAGGCATTTCAACCTTTTAGAATAGGGGGTGGGGGGAAACTGCACAAAAGCTGGGAAACCACCAAACAATTGGTGGCTGGGGGAAAGAGTGTGGGTCAGGGGAAGGGGATGTGGGCCGTTGGGGGAACCCTGCAGAGAAAGATTGGGATCCAAGTGGGCTGAATTTGGCTCACCGGCCTGAGGTTCAGCACCCCTAGCCTACACACAAACAGCTGTGCATATGTAAGCTCCCCTTTCAATGTATGGATATTGGGGGTGGGCCGGTCCCCCTTCTACCCATTGGAGGTATGCATGGAGGGGTCATTTGAACACCTTTATTGTATTCTAATAACCACTTAAAATCAATTTCCTGTGACCGAACTGTATTAATTTCAAAGTTGATTACTCACAGTTCACTTTAAAAGAACACAAGTTTAACATTCCAAACAAAGCAAGAGGTCTGATGTTTCATGTGCATTAATGTAATGAATTATTACATACCGTATACTGTGAATAACTACTTATTTTTCTCATAAACAGTTTAAAAATAATAAAACATGTGATCAGCAATTTATTTTAAATTGTCAACCTGCAGAAGGAAGATTTACGTTCAAGTAACTGATGCAGCAACTCATGCTACATTGCCTAATAGGAAAAGCATTTCAAGATGGCTGCCATCAGCTGACTGAAGATAAACACACAAGTAACTAGATTTCAGATATGGATGCAGTGACAACTGGACAATGGTTGTACACAATTCTAAAGCGAATAGAACTGCCACAGACTTGAAAACTCCACCTAAACACCTCTGTTGTGTTGCCATCAACAATCGTCTGTTCTCACCCGCTTTGCAATTGTCTTCCTCTCACACTCCTCCACCATATTTTTCATGCCAATGGACCTCACTGGAAGAAGAGCAAACAGCATCTTCTTGCCCACCCTGATATTTCACAGTGCATCTACACACACTCTGCCAAGTACATATTTTAAGGCTGAGGCTCAGAAAGAAAATTAATAGGACTTCCTTTTGTGGGATCATAGAATAGTAGGGGTAGAAGGGGCCTACAAGGCCATCGGTCCAACCCCCTGATCAATGCAGGAATCTACAGTCAGGGCCAGAAATATTGGAACAAGGATAACTGTTTGGGCAGTTGGCCTCTGTATACCACTACATTAAAGTTGAAAGGGAACACACCCAGATGGGAGCGAAGTCAGGACTTTCAGCTGTAATTCAAGGGGTTTGACAAAAGTGGGGCACTAACCATTCAGGAAGGACAGCCAGTGGCATACACACACACCCATTGTTGGGGGCTCATAAGTAATGGAAAGAATGGCTGACAAGCAGCTGCATGGCCAGGTGTGGCCTGTTTCCTGGGTACCCCATGACCAATCAAGCAGATAAAAGGCCTGGAGGTGGTTCTGAGTGTTACATTTGCATTTGGTAGCTGTTCACTGCAACTCCCAACATGAGGCCCAAAGAGGTGTCCATGTAAGTGAAGGAGGCCATCATTAGGCTGAGGAAACAAAATACACCCATCAGAGAGATAGCAAAAACAGTGGGAGTGGCCAGTACAACCGTTTGGAACATCCTGAAAAAGAAGGAATTAACTGGCAAGCTCAGCAACAACAAAAGGCCTGGCAGACAACAGGAGACAACTAAAGTGGATGACTGCAGAATTCTGCTCATGGTGAAGAGGAACCCTTTCACAACATCTAGCCAGGTCAAGAACGCTCTTGTGGAGGTAGACATGTCACTGTCAACATCTACAGTCAAGAGATGGCTTTATGAATGTAAATACAGAGGCTTCACAACAAGGTGCAAACCACTGGTAACGCTCAAGAACAGACAGGCCAGATTAGCCTTTGCCAGCAAACACCTAAAAAAGTCTGCCCAGTTCTGGAATAAGATTCTTTGGACTGAGGAGACCAAGATTAACGTGTACCAGAACGATGGGAAGAGAAAAGTATGGAGAAGGAAAGGAACAGCTCATGATCCAAAGCATACCACAACATCTGTCAAACATGGTGGAGGCAGTGTTATGGCATGGGCATGCATGGCTGGCAATGGAACCAGGTCAATGGTGTTTATTGATGACCTGACTGCTGATAAAAGCAGCAGGGTGAATTCTGAAGTGTATAGGGCTATACGTTCTGCTCAGATTCAGCTGAATGCTGCCAAACTGATAGGACACCGCTTCATATTGGGGATAGATAATTTATTTATTTATTATTAAATTTATTAATCGCCCATCTGGCTGGTCACCCAGCCACTCTGAGCGATGTACAGCATACAATAAAACAGTTTAAAACAATAAAATTCTACCATAAAAACATTTTCTAAAATACCCTAACCCACCCCAAATGCCTGCATGAACAACCACCTTTTTTAATGCATGACGGAAGCTCATTAAAGAGGGGGCATGACGGAGTTCCCTAGGGAGGGAGTTCCCCAGAGTGGGGGCCACCACAGAAAAGGCCCTCTCCCTCGTCCCCACCAGTCTAGCTGTCCTGGCTGATGGCACAGAGAGAAGGCCATCCGAGGCTGATCTTGTTAAGCGGCCTGTCTGGTGCTGCTGGAGGCGCTCCTTAAGATAGGCTGGGCCAGAACCATATAGGGTTTTAAAGGTCAAAACCAACACCTTGAATTTGGCCCGGAAAACAACTGGTAACCAGTGCAACTCCTTCAGCACTGGAGTGATGTGATCTCACCGGCAGCTGCCTTTAATCAGGCGAGCCGCCGCGTTCTGTACCAGCTGCAGTTTCCGAACCGTCTTCAAGGGTAACCCCACATAGAGCGCATTACAGTAGTCTAAACGAGAGGAGACCAGGGCATGTACTACCAATGGGAGCAGATGGTCGGGAAGGAAGGGGCACAGCCATCGTATCAGATGGAGTTGATACAGCGCTGCCCGGCTCACAGCTGACACCTGAGCCTCCATGGACAGCTGGGAGTCCAAAATGACCCCCAGGCTGCGGACCTGGTCTTTCAAGGGTAGCCGTACCCCATTCAACACCAGGTCAACATCCCCTAGCCTCCTCTTGTCTCCCACCAAAAGTACCTCGGTCTTGTCAGGGTTCAGCTTCAGCTTATTCCTCCCCATCCAGCCACTCACCATCTCCAGACATTTGGACAGGGATTCTACAGCCAACCTTGGTGAAGATTTAAACGAGAGGTAGAGCTGCGTGTCATCCACATATTGATGACCCTGCACCCCAAACCTCCTGATGATAGCCCCCAGTGGCTTCACATAGATGTTAAATAGCATCAGGGAGAGGATGGAACCCTGTGGCACCCCACAAGTAAGTGGCCACAGGTCCGAAACCTCCTCTCCCAGTGCTACCCTCTGGTACCTGCTGGAGAGGAAGGACCGGAACCACCGCAATACGGTGTCTCCAATGCCCAACCCCTCCAGGCGGTCCAGGAGGATACCGTGGTCAAGGGTATCAAAAGCCGCTGAGAGGTCGAGGAGAACAAGGAAGGAGCATTCACCCCTATCCAGAGCCCTCCTCATATCTACCAAGGCGACCAAGGCCGTTTCTGTCCCATGCCCAGTCCTGAAGCCCGACTGAAATAGGTCTAGATAATGACCCAAAACATACAGCAAAAGCTACCCAAGCGTTTCTCAAGGCAAAGAAGTGGGATGTTCTTCAATGGCCAAGTCAGTCACCTGATCTCAACCCAATAGAGCATGCCTTTCACTCACTGAAGACAAGACTGAGGGCAGAAAGACCCACAAACAAGCAGCAGCTGAAGGCAGCTGAAGTAAAGGCCTGGCAAAGCATCTCGAGGGAGGTCATGTCCACAGGTTCCAGACTTCAGGCAGTCATTGACTGCAAAGGATTTTTCATCCAGGTATTAAAGGTGATCCTTCAGTTTGAAATGTTGTTGGTTTGTTCCATTACTTATGAGCCACCAACAATGGGTGTGTGTGTATGCCACTGGCTGTACTTCCTGAATGGTTAGTGCCCCACTTTTGTCAAACCCCTTGAATTACAGCTGAAAGTCCTGACTTCGCTCCCATCTGGGTGTGTTTCCTTTCAACTTCAATGTGGTGGTGTACAGAGGCCAACTGCCAAAACAGTTATCCTTGCTCCAATATTTCTGGCCCTGACTGTAAGTCAGAGCATCCCCAACAGATGGCTCTCCAGCCTCACCTTGAATACCTCCAGTGTGGGAGAGCCCACCACCTCCCTAGTTAATTGGTTCCATTGTTGTATTTAGGGTTGGCGGAGAATTTCTCCCCGAAACTTCGGGGGGCCGAGCGCCAATGTGTTTGGCCCCCCGAACAAGTTTCGGGGAGAAATTCTCCGCACCCCCCCGCACCCCACACACACACACCCCGGGACGGGACTTACCTTTGCCGAATGTCCCTCCCGGCGGCGGGTCCGGCCAGCGGTTCGGCAGGTCTTCGTCCGGGGCGGGAGCGGCAGCCGATCTTTCGACCGGCTGCCGCCGCCGCCATTCCAATAAAAGAAAAAGAAAAAACGCCCCCGTGATAGGCTACGTGACGATTAACGTAGCCTATCACGGCTAGATTTGCAAAGTCAGCCGTGATAGGCTACGTAAATCGTCACGTAGCCTATCATGGGTGACTTTAAAAAAAAAAAAAAGCACATACGGATAATGGCGGCCCCCATAGGGAGCCGCCATTCCCATTCCTTATTTGGTCGCTGTAGTCTACGTAAATCTTTACGTAGACTACGGCGAAAATAAGGGCAACGCTATTTGCGGCGGGAGGTGCAGGGGCGGCAGAAGGGGCGGCGGCAGAAGGGGCGGTGGGGGCGGCAGTTGCGGCGGCGGGGGCGGCTGGTTTCCTGGCCGGCCGCGGCTGGGCGCAGTGTACGCAAATGGCAGCGCCTACAGCAGCCGCCATTTGCATTCGCTATTTTTCGCCATTCTAGCCTACGTAAATATTTACATAGGCTAGAACGGCGAAAAATAGCGAATGCAAATGGCGGCCACCATAGCCGCCGCTATTTGCGTATGCGTTTTTTTTTACTTTGCCATGATAGGCTACGTAAATATTTACATAGCCTATCACGGTTAAGTACAGGGACGCAAACGGTGGCAGCTACGGCCGCCGCCATTTGCGTCCCTGCTGCCCAGCGGCCGGATGTCTGGCTGGCGGCGGAGCCGGCTGGTGGCTCCACAGAATCCCCGCGGAGCGGATCCGGCCAGGCAGGATTCTGGGGGGAGCGACGGAGCACCTCCCCCCCCATTGAGGATTCCGGGGGGAGGGACGGAGCGCCTCCCCCCCACCATGAAGCAGATCTGCGAAACGGTAAGTGACTTTCGTACATCCCTACCCCAGATGCTCTTGATGGGGCTACCAAGCTCATCCTCCTGTATTTCTGTGCAGAGATATGTATTTTTCACATATAGTGCAACCCCACCTCCCTTTTTGTTCCACCTGCTCTTTTTGAACAAGTTATATCCTTCAATTGCTGTATTCCAGTCATGAGAGTCATCCCACCAAGTCTCAGTTACACCTATCAAGTCATAATTTCCCTCTTGTATTAAGAGTTCAAGTTCGTTCTGTTTGTTCCCCATACTCTCAGCATTAGTATATAGACATTGAAGACCATGTGCTTCATAGTCTGGCTTTCTTCCTACATGTCTGTGAAGACTATTATTGGGTGCTATTAGAGCTGTTCTCTCCATTGCAGTGCATGAGCCTTCATCCATTGTTACCCCCAACTTTACATCTCTCTTCCCCGTAGGATTCAGTTTAAGGCTCTCCTGATGAAGTTCTTCATGCTGTGGCCAAACACATTCTTCCCAGCCCTTGTGAGGTGCAACCCGTCCCTTGCCAACAGTCCATCTTCAGGAAGTATAGCCCATGGTCCCAGAATCCAAATCTCTCTCGTCAGCACCACCTCTGTAGCCAGTCATTCACCCAGAGTATTTTTCTTTCCCTTTCTATCCCTCTTCTAACTACTGGAAGGATGGATAAGAAAACTATCTGGGACCCAAAGTTCTTGAGTTTCCTTCCCAAAGCTTCAAAGTCTGATGTGATTTCTTCATAGCTCCGCTTGGCGGTATCATTTGTTCCCACACAGATGAGAAGAAAGGGATACCTGTCAGTGGGCTTTATGAGTGCTGGCAACCTTTCAGTCACGTCTCTAATCCATCCTCCCAGGAGACAGCATACCTGGCGAGTCCACAGGTCTTCGCGACATACTTGGGTTTCGATCCCACACAGCAAGGAGTCTCCCACTACTATTACTCTTGTTGCTGTAGGCCTTGGTTTCATCGCCTCACTTGGCTGACCTTCAGTCTCTTGCTCGCTCTCATTTAGGTTCCCCTGTAATTCTTCCTCTGCAGGCTGGCCTCCATTCTCGTCCTCAAATACTTGGAAACGTATCTGGAAATGGTTCCCTAGTTCCACTGCTTCCACTGGTGCAGAGTGTCTTCTAGTTCTTCTGCTCCTGTCACCCTTTTCCAAGCAGTATCCTCCATTTTTCCTCACCTCAGCAGTTTCCTCTTCTGCCTCAGCTTGCTGTTGCTCTTCTACCTTCTGTTCTTTGCCTTGCTGCTGTAGTTCCACCGTTCTGTCCAAGAACTCCTCATGTTCTCTTATTCCCTGGAGGGTCAACACTTGCTGCTCTAGTCCTCTTACTTTTTCTTCCAGCAGTGTGATCAACTTGCACTTGTTGCAGGTGTAGGCCATGTTGTTCTCAGGCAAGAAAACAAACATGGCACATACCTTGCAGGTCACCACCACTGGAGAGTCTTGTCCTTCCATAGTCTCTTTTCCCTTTTTGTGTCTAGCTTCCTGGTTGTTCTAGAGTAGCCTGTGCCTGGTCCTCTACTCACCACAGGTTAAAAACAGAGTCCCACTGGTATGGAAGTGTGTCTAACAAGACAAATAATTTTTTTAAAATGTTAGGGGCCTCCCCCTTGACCTCCCCTGACGAACTCCCCTGGCCAACTCCTGTTTGCTCCCCTTGTTCTCTCGCTCTGATCATGCGCTCTCTGGGAGCTTGCTTGCTTCTGTAGTAGGGATGGGTGGATTACTTACCCCGTTCCGGGTGGGGGTGTCTGCTGGGCGAGGGAGGCGATCCATCCCTCCCCCCGGAATCCTCCCCGGCTGGCTCCGCTCCGCGGCAAGTCCGCAGAGCCACCGGCCAGACCCTCCCACAGCTGGACTTCCATCGGCTGCCGGGCTGCGGCCGCAAATGGGCGTCCAGCGTAGCGGCCGCCATTTGCGTCCCTGCTCTTTGCCATGATAGGCTATGTAAATACTTACGTAGCCTATCACAGCTAAAGTAGGGAGGCAAATGGCGGCCGCAGACTGGGGCAGCAGACGGACTGGACAGGCTGATGCCAGGTAGGATCCATCCCAGGAAAATTTTACAGGGTGGCGTGGGGGAGTGCTCTGTTCCGCCACAGACTCTGGGGGGCCGGATTCTAAAGAATCTGGCCTCACTGGAGTCCGTGGTGGAATTCTCTAACATCCCTATTCTGTAGTCCCTAGACCAGCTGGAGCAGCTTCTCCTGCTCTGCTCTGCTCAGCTGGGAGGCAGGAAACAGACTGAAGTTTCCTGCCCACTGAGCTGCTGGGAGTTGCTGGATTCCACCTCCCATCAGTCCCAGCCAGCATGATTAATGGTCAGGGGTGATGAGATTTGTAGTCCATCATCTGAAGGGCCGCGGGTTCCCCACTCTATGTCTAAGAAGACTGATGCTGGAACTAGGGGTGCACGAAAGTCACTTACCTGGTCTCGCAGCTTTTCGCAGTGGGGGGGAGGCGCTTCGCTGCTCCCCCCGCGAAGTTCAGGCCGGGGGGGGGAGGCTTCCCGCCTCGCCCGGCCGAAATTCAGGCCAGGGGGGCAGCTTCCCGCCTCGCCCGGCCGAAATTCAGGCCGGGGAGGAGGCGCCTCGCCCAGCCGCGAAATTAAAAGTTAAAAAAAAAAACGCCCCCGTGATAGGCTACGTGACGATTAACGTAGCCTATCACGGCTAGATCTGCAAAGTCAGCCGTGATAGGCTACGTAAATCGTCACGTAGCCTATCACGGGTGACTTTAAAAAAAAAAAAAAACGCGTACGGATAATGGCGGCCCCCATAGGGAGCCGCCATTCGCGTTCCTTATTTGGTCGCTGTAGTCTATGTAAATCTTTACGTAGACCGGCGAAAATAAGGGCAACGCAAATAGCGTTGCCCTTATTTTCGCCATAGTCTACGTAATCTTTACATAGACTACAGCGACCAAATAAGGAACGGGAATGGCGGCTCCCTATGGGGGCCGCCATTATCCGTATGCACTTTTTTTTTTTTTAAGTCACCCGTGATAGGCTACGTGACGATTTACATAGCCTATCACGACTGACTTTGCAGATCTAGCCGTGATAGGCTACGTTAATCGTCACGTAGCCTATCACGGGGGCGTGTTTTTTTTTCTTTTATTGGAATGGCGGCGGCGGCAGCCGGTCAAAAGACCGGCTGCCGCTCCCACCCCGGACGAAGACCCGACGAACCGCCGCCCGGACCCGCTGCTGGGAGGGACATTCGCCAAAGGTAAGTCCCATCCCGGCGGGGGGGCGGAGAATTTCTCCCCGAAACATGTTCGGGGGGCCGAACACGTTGGCGCTTGGCCCCCCGAAGTTTCGGGGAGAAATTCTCCACCATCCCTAGCTGGAACCAAGCCTAGCAAGCAACCGCAGATGGTGTGTGCTCAGAGAAGAGCCCTCTTCAGGTGCAGGAGGGAATGGGGTATGCAACATCAGCCCCTGTGATTGGCAGGCACTATGAAGGCTCTGGATTGGCCGGGCCGGGCATGAATACTAAGAGTCTGGCCTTTCTGTCTTTGCCTGGTCAACAGAACTGCACCTCCTGCCTGCTTGTTTCCCATCAGACTCCAGCTTATGGCACAAGCCACTGAGCTGAAGGCTTCTGAGCTGGAGAACCCTCCAGGACTACACTCAAGTATGGCTGCCCACAGTCCTGGCCTCATCCTGCTGAAGAAAATAACTGTAGCAGAAGAACATGTTTCTAGAGCATCAGACTATGGATAAGCTATTTGAAACTGCCTGATTAATGCAGAGAAGCCAACCAGAAAACATAACCTCTAAACCAGGGGTGTTGAACCTCTTTGAGCTGGAGAGCCAAATTTCATTTCGGAGAAGCTCTCAAGGGCCAACAGCAAAAGCAGTGGGGCCAAAAATACCAGCGTATTTTAGCTTAAAGCTCTTACTGCCAGTAGCTAAGCCTTAGGAGAAGTATTTCAACCTTTTAGAATGGGGGAAATCGGACAAAAGCCAGGGAACCTCCCAATGATTGGGGGAGGGGAGGTTGGGGATGAGGGAACCGGAGGACTGAACTGGTAGCCCTGGAGGGTTGGATTTGGTGTCTGGGCCTGAGGTTCTGTACCTCTGCATTAAAGGCATGCCAGGGGAGGTGTCACACACAGTTTCCCTCTCCACTGAAGTGAATTGGGAACCCCTTGCAGGCTAGGAAGCCTCAGGCCTCCACTGTCCCAAGGAATCACAGGTTAGAGGAATGATTCCCTCTATCTATTCCAGGATGGTTGGGTTGCAGTTCCCTTGGACGCATCATCCCACAATGTATCTGTATGGCAGGGGCAGGCAGCATTTGGGCATTGGAGCGCATTTGGTGCCCTCCAAATGTTTGGAATACAACTCCCACCAGCCCTGACTTGCAAGTTCAATGACAAGGGATCATGGGAGCTGTAGTCCAGTTTATCTCTGCTGTATGGCAATCTGTAAGAGGACTGACCCTGCAATGGGAGGGGGGGCAGGAGGGAACATTTGAGATTGTGTTCCACTGTTCATGTGACCTGGTGCCACTTTGCTGAACCTCCAAGAAGGCAGGTGCTGGTTTCCAATAGCTGAAATTTTTAATTTGGAGTTTTGACTTTTATCAGGATCTAGTAGAGTGAGCCATGGAGCCATCGGATTGGCTGGCACAGACTTCATGTGGTCTAATTAACTGATAACGGTAACACAATGGAGGTTTGTGCTCAGATAATAGACTCCTGCTGACAGAGAAATGCCCGTGCAAAAAGACAGAGGAGGATTTCTGAAAGGCTCGACAGAACAATTATTGATAGAGAAATTAATATTACTTTATAGTCAGTGTAAAAGGACAAATGTAACTTTTTCCTTTTTCTGGATTAGCTGAAAGGACCAGTAGTCTGGACTTACTACATTTATCATCTTGAACAACCTGAGAGTCAGAAGCAGGAATCCAGGTAGCTTGTGTTGAAGCATTAGGGCTTGACAATTTCTCACATTCCTGGTTTTTCACTTAATTGCCATATGTGAAGTTTGGGAGAAGATTCTTGGGAGGCTTAATGGTTTTATTTATTTTGATTTATTTATAAATGTATGAGTCACCTTTTGGCCCAAATAGGGTCCCCAAGGCGATTTTAGCATCTGATGTCCTCTTCCACTATGCTGTCAGCATCATGGGCTCAGCCCCAGGCTCATAAAACTTATGGTACATAGGTGATCTGAATGCATCTGAGCCATGAAAAAACAAAACTCACAATGCAAGTATACATACTTACACTTCAGATACATTGCAACTTTCAAAAGGGCTCTATTACCCTGGGTGTATCAAGCCAACTGAAGAGACCAATAGATAGACACACACACTAACAGCGTTATCCTATCAATGACTACTCAGAATGTAAGTCCCATTGAGTTCAATGGGTCTTACTCCCAGGTAACTGGGTATAAGATTGCAAGGTAAGTGTTGTTCACATCTCCATGTATACCACTTGATAGCTGCAACATCAAACAATGACTTGCACGTGTAAAACACCTGTTAAAAATTAAAGCCCTCGGGCAGAGTTTCTGTACTGCATCATTTCGAAAGAAAACTTCACAGAGGCCATTCAGCTGGAAGTTACCAAATGACGGGATATCAAACGATGTAGATACACATGCAAATCAGACCACCATCTACCATATACCAGATCCATCCACAGTTCCCCCGTACAGGGATGTTCTCTGAAGGAAGAGTGGGGAACGTGTGGCTCCCCAAATGTTGTTAGGACTACAACTCCTATATTCTTACCACTGCCGGAGTCCAAAACATTTGGAGGGCCACAGCTTCCCTACCACTGCTCTAAAGTAAGAAATACATAACGCCAGTGAGTGCTTCTATCCTTCCTCTCACCAGGAGGTTCCTTCCATCAGCAATGTTCTTGCTCATTTCTGCCCTACCATGCAGAAACAAAAATACCCAGCAGCAGGTGGGGCAGTACTGCTGGGATTTAGTCCTCTGGGCCTTAGTCCCTACTTTCTGGTTTGTCTTCTTGATCCAAACTGTCAGTCCATGCTTCCCATTTTCCAGCAAAATCCGCCAATATAGAGGAAAAGTGGGTGTATCACAAGAGGAGGAAGCAAAGCACAGAGAATCAAGCCAAGTGTTAATATAAGCACTGGGAAAGTCTAGAAAGCTAATTTGGACAAATTAGATCTCTTTTATAATTGATCATACCGATTCATCAGCAAATGCTTTCATCCTTAATGTAGACATATTAACCAACAAGAAGCATAGTTTTGGGACTTCATCCTAGCCATATGCCTCAAAGACAAAAATCTGCTTGAAGACATAGCAAAGTTGGACAATTCAGTCAATAGCACTCAGTCTCACCCCAAGTCTGTTGACAGACAGACATGAAAAAACAGCAGGACAGAACCGCAGAATATTGCAAGGCCCATGGGAACTACCCAGAGAACTTTGGCTACTGTGCGATATAAAAATGTAATAAATATATACTAATAAAGACCTGATGTGAAGGAACAGAATTGTCTTATAATTTTATATATACCTGTTTGGATGTTGTGGGGTTAATTTCTCCTCTGTGTGTGTTGGTCAGTGTAAAATCAAAAAGTTAAACTTTAATGTTTTGCTAGGCTTTGTTGCCAATAAGTCTGTAAAGCAAGCAAAAGGACAAGGTTCAGCAGATGGTTACAAGGTAAGGATCTGGGGGGGGCTGGGGGGGGTTACACTGTGGTGCCAAAGGGTCTATAGTTTTCCAAGAAGTCCATTTGGTTTTGCAAAAATGTTTTCAAGGAGCTCAGCAGAAGGAATTTAGGGTAAAGGTGAGCCTTCTTTATTGGTCGCAGTTACAAGAGAACAGGCTAGCTGTAATATATAAAAAGCTGAGGCAAAAAGGCAGTTTTCAGAATAGGAAGGCTGAGAATAGAGAAGAAGGTTAGGAGTCTGGAAGGAAAGAAGAAAAACACTAACATGGATTCTGGAATTTTGCTTTTGGCCAACATGGCTACCTTTGCTTTTTTGTGTAATGAGGGGCAGGGGTCCCATTGGCTCCCATTTCAATTGAACAGCACATCAACAGCTTGGAGGAGCATACATTCTGCACCACCTATCCACCCCTTCCAACACATACAAAAACTGAGGTGCCAAGGGCTTTCTCCTCTCACAAGAACTGGCTCTGCCCTCATAAGGAAACTTGCCAAGCAGCTCTGGACTTTTTAAAAGAAGCTCTGCCAGTCAGATGTGCAGTCACATTTGCAGTAGGCTTGCAACACCTTGTGATGCTCAAAGAGACACTTGCAAAACTTCTCCTGCCCTGGTGAGATGTAGAAGCTTTCCTCACATTGCACATGGGCAACTATATTCTGGGACAGGCCTGCGTAATAGAAGGCCTACAGGCCAATGGCGTATCTGCAGAGTTTGATCATTCCACATTCTTTGATCATCACAGGCCCAACTCGGTGCCCCCACCTTTTCTAGCAAGGCTATCATGGATAGAGCTTCTTGGTGGTGGTGCCTCATCTTTGGAACTCCCTCCCTTGACCCAAATGTCTCGCACCAGATCTAATTATTTTTAGGTGTTAAGTCAGTGTTCCCCAACCTGGTGCCCTCCAGATGTTTTAGCCTTCAACTCCATCAGCCCCATCCATCATGGGCAATAATCAGGAATCTTGTGAGCTGTAGTCCCAAACATCTGGAGGGCACCAGGTTGAGGCAGGCTGGGCTAAGTCATAACAGCAGCACCTGCTCTATGGAATTCACTCCCTGTGGATATCAGGCAAGCACCTCTAGTTCTGAGATTTAGGCAACTACTTCCAACTTCTCTTAGGAGCAAAGAAAGTTGCCTTATACGGAGTCAAATCATTGGTCCATCTAGCCCAGAATTGTCAACACTAACTAGAAGCAGCTCTCCAGGCTTTCTGTAGGATTCTATCCTGGCCCTACCTGGAGATGCTGGGGATTGAAGCTGGGACCTTCCGCATGCAAAGCAGGTGCTCTATCACTGAGCCACAATCCCTTTTTACACAGGTGTTCCCTGGGGGTTAACCCAGTCTTTTATCCTGTTGCTGATCACATGATGATTTATCTTTATTTTACATTGTAATTCTATGCTGTTCACCACTCCGGTATCCTTTTATAAAGCGGTATATAAATTTGTGCAATAAATAATAATAGCAGTTCACTTTTCCCAGGGTTTTGAATTATTTTTAGTGACCTTGGTGCTCTGAATGCTCAATGGTTTTATTGCTGTTTTAAATTCCAGTGCTGCACTATGTGTTTATTTTATTATTGTTGTGTGTTTGTTTAAAACAACTGTGTTGTAAGCCATCTTGTACATTTTATATTGATAGGTAGGTTAGAAATATTTTAAATAATTTATTTAAATCTTTAAGGCAGAGGTAGGAAATCGGTGGCCCTTCTGATGTTTTTGGACAACTCCCATCATCCCTGACCTTGGGTGGTGCTTATGGTAGTTGGAGTCTCAAACATCTGTCGGGCCGCATCCCCACCTGTGTCTTAAAGTATAGGTTAGGGTTAGGCCACCCTTTGGGGCCCAAGGGCACATTTGGCAATTTGATAAACTGTCCTGGGCACCACCACAAAATGGCTGCTATGGGAGGTGCGGCTGGTCACAAAGGTCAAGTAACCTGCCCAAAGGATTAAGTACAATGCAAGGCTGGGGCATGAGCCCCAACACACTAAATAATTCCTTAATTTCAGAACTGAAATAGGTTTCTATTTCACAGAACACCCCCCACTCAAGCTGACCTACTGCTGCTCTTTCTAGCCCCCCCACACACACTGCTCTCCCTAGGCTGCACTGCTCTTTTTAATCCCCCCCCCCAGCTTACCATACAGAAATGAGAGGAGCCCCTGTTCCTTTTCCCCTTCTTTTTCCTGGTGGCTGGGGGTGCTGCAGAGAAAGCATTGGCCTGCAGCCACATGCCATCTTAATTTCCTAAGACCCATGCCTCTAAGCCCCACGTGTGGGCCAGAGGCATTCATGTGAAATGAAGATGGCAGTGGCTCGAACCCCTCACTTCACTTTGAAGCATTCCCAGCTGCTGATTAAAAGAGTTTGTTTTTTTAATAAAGTGGGAGGGGTGGGGCACCTCTGCAGGCATCAAGGAAGAAGTCTGGGGTCATATTGGTGTCCATGAGTATAGACATTCAGCAGTTTGCAGAAAACAATATGAGGGGCTTGCAAACTGTTTCTACCTAAACTGTCTTGCCGTAGATACTTTGATGAATGGGATCACCAGCAAAACAAGATGCCCAACAACTCTTTCTCTGCATCTGTCATTGATTTAGACATGCATGCTACTGGTTGCCAGCAGCCATCATGCTTCTGAACCACTGGTCCAATCCAGACTGTTTTGATGTGTGACATACTGGCTCTTGAGCATGTTACCACATTACAGCAATCCATATTTCTTGCTGCTACACATCCCAGCACCATTCCATTTTTTTTATTTTCCAGAGGTTTCTGCAGTCAATCGAATTTTGTGGATAGTTTTGGCATAAAGGTTTCCAGTTCCCCCATTTGCCTGAAGTGCTGAACATCGTATCATGATTGGGGCAAAAGCATCATTTCTTCTTGTCAGAAGGGCCTTTCTTCTTGTCTCTAAAAGCCAACTCAGTAACCCCAAACACACACTTTTGTGTTTGCAGCTCATGTTCCCTTCAGTACACTAAGGTCTAGGATCATGCACTTTTTTGGTGGAACCTCAGAGAAGAAGATTATTCATAGACGCATCCACACCATAAATGTCCCATTAGATCAGGTGTTTCATTTTGTGATACACTTCAGGAGTTGAAGCTGTACCAAAAGGGAGCCACAGAAATCAACCTTCCAAACAGAGGGTTAAATGTACATGATTTACAGCTTTCCTGTTAGACTTAGTGCCAACGCCCCAAGGAAGCATCTAACTTGTGGATGTATTTGGCACTGGTCGTCTGGGCCACGATTTCTTCTCGGTTGCCAGTTTGAAATGTTCTCTTTTTATAGCTTTGCTGAGATCCCTTGGTTTGAAATAAATGTGCAACAGGCCATAATGCAGCCTTCCTCAACCTGGCATATCCCATAATTCCCAGCCAGCATGACCAATGCTAGCTGGGAATTATGGGACTTGCAGTCCAGCACAACTGGAGGGTGCCAGCTTGAAGAAAGCTGCCATCACGTTTCTCCGTAATCATGACAAAAAAGCTCACCATCTCTGTTGGTTCTTCAGTCCTTTAGATGACTTGTAAAGCTTACATCCTTGCTACCTTTGCCTTGAGGTACAGGGCAACTAGCACTTTTCTGCAGGGATAAATACCTGGAAGGGCCTGCATATTTGGATTTCATGCTCACTGCCAAGCAACATTTGGTGGGAATGTGAGGGGGGGGTCTTCTTGGTGACTGCTCCCAAGCTCTGGAACTCCCTGTCAAAGGAGGCCAGGCTAGCTGTATCTCTGTTGTCCTTCTGCCAACAGCCAAGGTATTTTTAATCGGACAGGATTTGGGTGTATAAACTGACTTGTTGGATGATGGGTGCTGTTATTTCTTATTGAGGGATGTATTATTTAATTAATTAGTTATACATACATACATGCTATTTCTATACCACTTGATATCCTAAAGTGTCTTTAGCGGTTTACATCAAATACATATAAAACAATATAATAACCAATGTAAAAACGTGAGAAAATAATAAATACATTTAAAATGTTACAGCAACGACAAGAGTAGAACAGAGCAGTGTCACAGCTGATTACAAGTCAGAGAAAGCCTGAGTAAACAAATACATTTTCAAGAGGCATTTTAAGTTCACAATTTCCACCTCTGGTGGATCCTTCCAGAGGTTAGGTGCCTCTGCCAAAAAGGCCCGCTTACATGCCATTAACTGCTGACACTAAGTTATTTGATACCTGTGTTATTTTATCCAGTGGAGTGTGGTGGCTCCGATTTCAGTGGGGCCGTGCATCCTTTCTGAGTTTCAGTCAGAACCAACCACAAATCCAAAGGATCTACCCAAGGTTCTGAACCATATCCCCCAAATATATTCAGCACTTTGGACAGCTCCTTTAGAGTTCTGGTTCCTTTGGGTAGCTTCTGGCTGGTTCCTAATGAAACCCAGAATGCATTCACTACCCCATCGACACTGGAGTCACCAGCATCCACTGACTTTATCTCTATTGTTAGCCACCTTGAGCACTACTTTTAGTGAAAAGGTAGGATACAAATTTAATAAAATAAAACAAACCCAGTCTGTCAAAAGCATCCTAATATTCCCAAGTGAGTGTGCTGCATCCCACATCACATGTTCTTCCACTGCAAGTACACATTTGGCCATGTTCAGTTTTTCACAGGACCCAAGCTGGTGCCACTTTTTTCAGAAGTACAATGAATGGAAGTTTATGCACCTTAGTTATTTCTGTACCTCATGCTAGGGATGCACTTCCCTTCAACCTGTATATTTGTTCCTGAATAACCATTTACCGCTATGTTGGTTGGCAGTGCTTCTGGCCTAATTTTTAATTGTTTATAGCATGAATCTGGGAAAATATTAACCTGAGCTCCAGTGTCAAATTTAAATGCAAGTGTTGTTCCACACAACTGCATTGGTATTATCTAATCCCTCACAGCTCTGTTTGCTTCTACCGTATCAAGATCCAATTCCTCCCTGAGGTCATGTCAATCCAACTGCTGGAAATTCAGTTTTTCGTTTGGGGGATCTATCAGGTTTTGCAAAGTGATTATTTTACAACAGTTATGACAAAACTTGCCAAATGCACTAAAAACACTGTTTGAAGCCATGATGCATTTCACAACTCTGGCAGGCTCCTCTGTATATATTCTCTCTCTCTCTCTCTCTCTCTCTCTCTCTCTCCAGTTACAGTCTGAGGCTGCAGTGCTATACACACTTCACTTAGCTGGGAGTAAGCCCCATTGAACTCAATTAGACTTACTTTTGAGTAGACATGTAGAGAATTGTGGCATGAGTCAAGTTTCTTTGGCTGTGTTTCCTTTGTTTTTAGTGTATTGACAATACTTCCAGGTGCATTCAATTCTTTGGTCATTTCTGCTATCTTGCAGACTCCAAGTGTCTTTCAGGATTTATTCTCCTGTACAAAGCAGCCTCTCTCTGAACACATTGTCTGTAATCCTACAAATATTTCTGTCACTAAACTCGGGCTCTACATATTTCCCAAAACAGCTGGTCTTTAACTCTGTGACATACTGCTCTGTGATTTCATCAACTGTTTTGCATACATGTAAAACAAAAACTGTCCCTCAAATATGTCATTTGCTGTTGGCATGCAGTAATCTTCAAATCTGGTTAGTATTGCACTCAGCTTTATATTTAGATCATCATCAGGCTTGAAGCTGTTATATACATCTAAAGCCTCTTCCCCCAAAACACAGAAGAAAACTGATGCGTGAACTTCATCAGTTTTCTCTTCTGCCTGAGTTGCTACTACATATACTTCAATCTTTTCCCAGAATTTCCCCAGTTCTTTGCAATGTTTCCTGACAACTGTAGGCTAAGTGGAGGCTGCCTGCAACCCTTTCAAGTTTAACTCTGCAAGCCTCTAAGGTAGTTGGGCAAGGCCTATATATCTGGAACACTTAGGGTTAAAAGTATCACTTGAAGTTGCATCTTTGATTTTTTAAAAATAGTTAATAATAGGGCTATGTGGTTTTTATAGGGCCCATAGAACAGAGGGAGGAGGGATTAACTCTTCCCTGCTGCATCAAAACTCCAGTCCACCCTGCCTGCAACTGCTGTTCCCTGGGGGCGGGGAGAGATCTCATTGGTGCTAATGGGAGCTCCCCCAGGGGTTAGCTATGGCTTTCATCAGAATAGAGGTCATGAGCCAGTGTGGTGTAGTGGCTAGAGTGTTCGACTAGGAGTCAGGAGATCCGGGTTCTAGTCCCCACTCAGCCATGGAAGCTCACTGGGAGACTCTCAGCCCAATCTACCTCACAGGGTTGTTGTTGTGAGGATAAAATGGAGGGGAGGAGGATTATGTATGCTGCCTTGGGTTCCTTATGGAGGAAAAAGGCAGGATAGAAATGTAATAAATAAATAAATAATGATTTTAAAAACCTCCCCACATTTGGCAGAGAAGACTTCTAGAATATGAGGAAAGAGTGCACTTTGATAAAATATATACTTTCATTTCTACCTCATGGCACTACTAACATATCTGTTTGAAGGGAACGTGGAAGTAATGAAATACATCCTAGCATGACCATTGGCACTGAGAGTCTTATTACTGATGACAGTCATCCCTGTGGACAAATAGCTTGACTGAGTATACAGCATTTTAAGTTCAATAAGGCACAAAAACTTGCCCCAAACATTTCCTAAGTAAGTAATCCTAAGTAAGGATTCAGCTGGCCTTGGCAGAGCCAATGGGTCTGAAGGGGCCACAGGACTCTGCATATAAGGGACATCTGTGGCCTGCTTCCATCCTTTCTGTGCCCCTGGAACTTAACACAAGTGCCCCCCGAAGGCAATGCGGTACCATATTGACCTGGTTCACACAACACAACAGCCCACCATGGGATAATTTAGCTGTGCAGGCTGCTAGGCACCCATGGGCATCCTTTTTAAATGGTGCCCACGGGTGTCCCTGCTTGCCATGGTTGCCATGTTATGCAAACCCAGCATCATGAGTTGTTTGCAGGGATAGACATCTCTCATATAACCCCAAAACATGCTATGGGTTATTTGAAGGTTGTCTAACCCTTCAGACAACCCACGTTGCTGGGTTCACACAGCACAGCAAACTACGACCGCATTGCCACCACTGCTTGCATATTCAAAATGGTGGCCAGTGCAGTCCGCTAAGCCCTGCAGGGAAATTAACCCATGGTGGCTTAGCATTACATGCGAACAGCCCCATTGTGAGCGAGAAGCAGCTACCTGCAGAGGCTGTTGCGCTAGATAGGGATGGATCTCAGCACGAAGTACTATATGCTGCAGCACTGCACAGGCATTGGAATCCTTTTGCCCACCCTAGGCACATGAGCCACAGGATCCCAGTGTAATGGGCCAAGGTCTCCTGCAGTGGTGTAGTAGTTAATTTTGAAGTGCAGGCGCTCACCATGGCAGTCCCCGGAGCCATGCCCCAAGGAGAGTCCAAAATGCAGGCAGTTGTATCGATCCATATCAAGACACCAATTCTAGCAGTTTTCATCTCTACAAGAAGCAGGTCCTTTATAAAGCTTTTGGGTGTTAATTGCCCATTTAAGACCAGGCCACCCCAAATACTTTTGCATTCCAGCAGGCATAGCTCACAACAATATATTGTTCCTGATAAAATTCTTCCCCACCCCAGTTACTGTGAGGATTGCAGCTACGTTCGGAGCAGACAGGGAATTCCAAGGGGGGTGACAGACGATGTCCGCATCCCTGCTAATCAAGAAGTGCCAGGGCTGCATCCCCGAGAGTCCCAGCTCCACTACACGACTCCTCCAGTGTAAAACAGCAAATTCTCATCTCCCTCTCTCACACACACACACTCCCTCTTTATGCTATTCTCAGAGATGATGGACTGAGAAATTGACTTTGCACTCCCCCCACCTCCATCCTTTAATGACTAAGCAATTTTGTGACAGATTAATTTTTTACTTTTATCATAAAATAATGGCCAGCTTCCCAGTGAGCTGACAGAATGACTGGCAGAAATTTCATTTGGTATAATATACATGAGAGCCTAGAAATCCATGCCAAGCGGGCCTGATTGCGCCGTTTGATAACACAATACTGCACGCAAATAAAGGGAATGAAAGTGGACTGAAGAGGACTACTTGGGGAGCGGGGGAGGTCTCCAATTAATAGCTTACAGAATATTCTCAGAGGAAAGGCAGAGCTGTAATGGAAACATGGCACCATTCTGCAGAAGGGCTTAATCGACAAAAAAGAAAACAAAAACCCATGGCAAAGAAGGTGGAAAATGGCTTTGCCTGGTACCCAATCACCTTTATGTTGTGCAAAATAAAATGGGCAGAGACAGCTGTGGGAATGGCAAGGGAAGGCACAGGGACAAGCTAAACACCTTACAGAAAAGTCAAGTAAGGGACTAAACTCAGGGCTGTTATGCAAAGCATGGTAGAATTCTGATTTCTGTACTATTTCAGACTGCAAGTGGGAGGTTTCATATTTTTGAAGTTCCCCTGCAGGTAGTAGAGTAGCTCATCAGTGAGAAATGTTCAGATAGCTCTCACTCTGATGCTAGTTTACTACATGCAGGAGCTTTTTAAATGGAAAAGCATGCAAAAATATAAACATTCCCTACGGTACCCTCCCACCGTGGGCCCCCTCCCTCAGTGAGTCGATCTTCTCACCATCATTGTCACCAGCTGCTATTGCTCCTCACCCACTTTCTCATCATTTCTACCACTTGCTTCTTGACAGGCAGAGACCCAGGGAGCAAGTAGGCCATGGCATCTGCCGCTCCTCCTCACCACCTCCATTTTCTGGGCCAGAGGGAGAGACAGGTGAATAAGCAGGTTGCAATGATGGAGAGGAGGAGTGTCCCTGGCTGAAGTGCGGGCCCTCGTCAGGTGCCCAACCCTGCCTACCCTTGATGCCGGCCCTGATCCCCCATCCATTTGTAATCTGAATTATTCTACATGCACCAATTACCTCTTTCTGTGTGATGTGTAGAATGGCTTTCAGACATTCAATTTCCACACATTTTTGTACCTTGTTAGGCTTTAGAAGCATTTGCTTCTTTTCAAATCAATGCAGCTCAACAGGCGCACGATCCACTAGGAAGGTCTCCTTTACAAGCCTCACTGAAATGGTAGTATCTCTCATGTAATAGTCCTCTTGTGCACCCTCCAGTCATTTCAATGGGATGTGAACAAGAACAACCTCCTGCCAGATTTGTATCCAGTCTTTGAAGAGGTCCCTCCACTTAGTCCCTACATTATGTTTTGTCTACATAGGAAGTGCTTCCATGTAGGAAATTCTGTGCAGTCTGCACGTTGAGCACCAGACGTGATGATCACATATATCTAGGGGTGCATGAAAGTCACTTACCTGGTCTCACAGCTTGCTTCACGGTGGGAGGGAGGTGCTTCGCTGCTCCCCCCGAAGTTCAGGCCGGGGGGGGGGAGGCTTCCCGCCTCGCCCGGCCGAAATTCAGGCCGGGGAGAAGCGCCCCGTCTCCCCGGCCGCGAACTTCAAAAGAAGAAAAAAAAAACACCCCTGTGATAGGCTACGTAACGATTAACATAGCCTATCACGGCTAGATCTGCAAAGTCAGCCGTGATAGGCTACGTTAATCGTCACGTAGCCTATCACGGGTGACTTTGGGGGGAAAAAAAAAAGGCGTACGCAAATGGCGGCCCCCATAGGGAGCCGCCATTCGCGTTCCTTATTTGGTCCCTGTACTCTACGTAAAGATTTACGTAGACTACGGCGAAAATAAGGACGCTATTTGCGTTGTCCTTATTTTCGCCGTAGTCTACGTAAATCTTTACGTAGACTACAGGGACCAAATAAGGAACGGGAATGGCAGCTCCCTATGGGGGCCGCCATTAGCCGTACGTGCTTTTTTTTTTTTAAGTCACCCGTGATAGCCTACATGAAGATTAATGTAGCCTATCACGGCTGACTTTGCAAATCTAGCCGTGATAGGCTACGTTAATCGTTACGTAGCCTATCACAGGGGTGTTTGTTTGTTTTTTACTTTGCTTGTAATGGCGGCGGTGGCAGCCAGTCGAAAGACCGGCTGCCACCCCCGCCCCTGACGAAGACCTGCCGAACTGCCGCCGGGACCCGCCGCCGGGAGGGACATTCGTGAAAAAAAAGTCCCATCCCGGGGGGGGGAGGCAGGGGGGCGAAAGAAGTTCCCGAACAACTTTCGGAGGACCGAATGCGTTGGCGCTCGGCCCCCCGAAGTTTCGGGGAGAAATTCTCCCCCATCCCTACTATATCCCATTGCATATACTTAGATTGAAAATCCATGATTTGCCATGCCTTTCCAAGGTAGGTATGTGCAATCAAACAGAGACATGTTTGTAATCATGACACATGGCAATTGAGATGTGGGTTGAGAGCTATATCCTACATGGAAATGTGGGTGTAGTAAAGAAATAGTGCATGAAGCACAACTTTGATGCTTTCAGTGAAAATAATGCAGATCAACTACTTCCTAAAATAATCTAAGTGTGCCATTGACCTTGGGTACACACTGCTGTTCAAAGTTCTGCGAGATTCCAGCATGCACACAGAGGTCCACTTATGCAGTGTCTTTCCCCATTTACTCAGTACCGGGAAGAGCTGTGTGTACTCTTACTATGCTTGCCTTCACAATAACCTTGGGAGCTAGGTGGCAAATACTGCTATGTAAAGGATGGAGTGCAGTGACCCCTTCATGGATCACTGCCTTGTTGTGGCGAAGGGGCTTGCGTAACTCAGTGAAGCCATAAGCTATGCCGTGCAGGGCCACCCAAGACGGACAGGTCATGGCAGAGAGTTCTGACAAAATGTGGTCCACTGGAGAACGAAATGGCAACCCACTCCAGTATTCTTGCCAAGAAAACCCCATGGAACGTATCACAAGGCTAAAAGAGATGACGCCGGAAGATGAGACCCTCAGGTCGGAAGGTGTCCAATATACTATTGGACAGAGGGTATTTCCAAGTAGCGCCAGAAAGAGTGAAGCGGCTGGGCCAAAGCCAAAAGGACACTCAGCTGTGGATGTGTCTGGTGGTGAAAAGAAAATCCGATGCTGTAAAGAACAATACTGTTTAGGAACCTGGAATGTCAGATCAATGAATCAAGGTGGTTAAACATGAGATGGCAAGATTGAACATTGACATCTTGGGAATCAGCGAACTAAAATGGACAGGCATGGGCGAATTTAATTCAGGTGACCATCATATCTACTACTGTGGGCAAGAATCCCTTAGAAGAAATGGAGTAGCACTCATAGTCAACAAAAGGGTGGGAAAAGCAGTACTGGGGTACAATCTTAAAAACGATAGAATGATCTCAGTACGAATCCAAGGCAAACCATTCAACATCACAGTAATTCAAGTCTATGCCCCAACCACTGAGGCCGAAGAAGCTGAGGTTGAACTAACACCAAAAAAAGATGTCCTCTTCATCATAGGGGATTGGAATGCTAAAGTAGGAAGTCAAGAAATCACCGGGATAACAGGAAGGCATGGCCTTGGTGTACAAAATGAAGCAGGACAAAAGCTAATAGAGTTTTGCCAAGTGAACACGCTGATCATAGCAAACACTCTTTTCCAACAGCACAAGGGGCGACTCTACACATGGACATCACCAGATGGTCAATATCGAAATCAGATTGATTATGTCCTTTGCAGCCAAAGATGGAGAAGCTCTATGCAGTCAGTAAAAACAAGACCTGGAGGTGGCTGTGGCTCAGATCATGAGCTTCTTATTGCAAAATTTCGGCTTAAATTGAAGAACGTAGGGAAAACCACTAAACCAGTCAGGTATGACCTAAATCACATCCCTTATGAATATACAGTGGAGGTGAGGAATAGATTTCAGGGATTAGACCTGATAGACAAGAGTGCCTGAGGAACTATGGACGGAGGTCCGTAACATTGTTCAGGAGACAGCAACTCAATCCATCCCAAAGAAAAAGAAATGCAAGAAAGCCAAGTGGCTGTCTGATGAGGCTTTACAAGTAGCTGACGAAAGAAGGGAAGTGAAAAGCAAGGGAGAAAGGGGAAGATATACCCAACTGAATGCAGAGTTCCAGAGAATAGCAAGGAGAGACAAGAAGGCCTTCTTAAATGAACAATGCAAAGAAACCGAGGAAAACAACAGAATGGGAAAGACTAGAGATCTCTTCAAGAAAATTGGAGATCTCAGGGGAACGTTTTGTGCAAAGACGGGCATGATAAAGGACAAAGAAGGCAGGGACCTAACAGAAGCAGATGAGATTAAGAAGAGGTGGAAAGAATACACAGAAGAACTATACAGGAAAGATCTTAATTCCCTGATAGCCACTTGAGCCGAACATCCTAGAGAGTGAAGTCAAGTGGGCCTTAGCAAGCATTAGTAACAACAAAGCTAGCGGAAATGACAGGATTCCAGCTGAGCTATTTAAAATCCTAAAAGATGATGCTGTTAAAGTGCTGCATTCAATATGCCAACAAATTTGGAACACTCAACAATGGCCACAAGACTGGAAAAGGTCAGTTTACATTCCAATTCCAAAGAAGGGCAACGCCAAAGAGTGTTCAAACTACCACACAATTGCGCTCATTTCACATGCCAGCAAGGTTATGCTCAAAATCCTACAAGCTAGGCTTCAGCAGTATGCAAACCGAGAACTACCGGAAGTACAAGCTGGGTTTCGAAGAGGCAAAGGAACTAGAGATCAAATCGCCAACATTCGCTGGATCATGGAGAAAGCAAGAGAATTCCAGAAAAATGTCTATTTCTGCTTCATTGACTACGCTAAAGCCTTTGATTGTGTGGATCACAACAAACTGTGGCAAATTCTTAAAGTGATGGGAGTACCAGACCACCTTACCTGTCTCCTGGGAAACCTGTACGAGGGTCAAGAAGCAACAGTAAGAACCAGACATGGAACAACCGAGTGGTTCAAAATTGGGAAAGGAGTACGACAAGGCTGGATATTGTCACCCTGCTTATTTAACTTAAATGCAGAGTACATCATGAGAAACGCCGGCTTGGATGAATCACAGCTTGGAATTAAGATTGCCGGGAGAATTATCAACAACCTCCAATATGCAGACGATACCACCCTAACGGCAGAAAGCGAAGAGGATCTAAAGAGCCTCTTGTTGAAGGTGAAAGTGGAGATAGTGCAAAAGCTGGTTTGAACCTCAACATTAAAAAAACGAAGATCATGGCATCTGGCCCCATCCCTTCCTGGCATGTAGAAGGGGAAGAAATGGAAGCAGTGACAGATTTTACTTTCTTGGGCTCCAAGATCACCGCAGACGGTGACTGTAGCCATGAAATTAAAAGACGCTTGCTCCTTGGGAGAAAAGCTATGGCAAACCTAGACAGCATAGTAAGAAGCAGAGACATCACCTTGCCGACAAAGGTCCGTCTAATCAAAGCTATGGTTTTCCCAGTAGTAATGTATGGCTGTGAGAGCTGGACTATAAGGAAGGCTGAGCGCCGAAGAATTGATGCTTTCGAACTGTGGTGCTGGAGAAGACTCTTACGAGTCTCCTGGACTGCAAGGAGGTCAAATCAGTCAATCCTAAAGGAAATCAACCCTGACTGCTCATTGGAAGGACAGATACTGAAGCTGAAGCTCCAATATTTTGGTCACCTAATGCGAAGAGAAAACTCTCTGGAAAAGACCCTGATGCTGGGAAAGATGGAAGGCAAGAGGAGAAGGGGATGACAGAGGATGAGATGGCTAGATAGCATCACCGATGCAATGAATATGAACTTGAGCACACTCCGGGAGAGAGCGCAGGACAGGAAGGCCTGGCGTGCTATGGTCCATGGGGTCACGAAGAGTCAGACATGACTGAACGACTGAACAACAACAACAACAAAGGATGGAGACCTGGGGTTGCAAGACAGGTCCAAGCTCACTCAAGGACAGAGCTCAAACTTGAACCCAGGTCTTGCAGTTCCATGCCCCATTCTTTCCACAACATGGCTTGATTTGTGTTCCTCCTTTGTTTGGTTCCTAGTACTTTTTAGGTCACTGCAAAGCACAGAACTGATTATTCCTATGACTTACTAACGATGATTTCACCATTTCCCTCCAGATATTGTGACTGGCAGTGGTGGCTCTTTTTTCATCTCCTGAGAGAGGGAGACATTTAAAGACCAAATGAACTCTCTTGAAGCAGCGCAGCACTGTCTCTGCAATCATGCCAGTTCGTATCTCTGTGTTCCATCAGTCTCCTCCTCTTGGTAGGGCTAATTGTGCATGCGCAGAAGATTTTCCCCAGACTGGCAGCACGGGTGGGGGGAGTGCCTGCACCTCTCAAGGGGTGACCAAGGGGAATGATCCCCTGAAAGCTGCTTACACAGATTTCAAGAGACGCAGCTGATTGACTTTGGCTGCAAGCCAATGTTGCCAATGCAGAGGACCCTCCCCATCCTTTTCATCGCCAGGGTGGGTGGTCCATAAGGGCGCCCGTGGGCAGCCTGCTCCAGTGTGGCCTGGCCAATCAGTTTTTTCCTTGAGGACTGTGTGACTTCTTCAAGTTCACATTTTCTTCTTCCCCACTGTTTAGGTAACCTTGGGCGCAGTCTGCTAGGAACGTCTGCTGTGCAAGTCTCTTTGAAATGAATGGGTGTTGTGCAAGAGAGCAGCAATTTCAATGGGGCTTGCTTCCTAGTGAACTATAGCTTTTGTAAGGCACTCTACAAGATAAGATAACATGTTATCGCATCACATCATTTAAAACAAATAAATTAAAAGCCTGGCTAATCAATAGTCCTTGTTTGTGCAGGGCCTACTGTTTTGGTGTTGCCAGGCTGGGTGCCGTCTTTGCTTCTCTGCTGGCTTTGCCATATTTAGACTTTAAAGAGTTGAAAGGGATTTCACAGGTCATCTACTCCAACCCCCTAGCAATGCAGGAAATCCAATTTTGCATTGTGCGTTTGTTTCTCAATGCTGATGTTCCTGATCACTTTGCCCCTGCATGTGCACACACAAAGGAATGTTCTAAGCACTGGGCAGCTTCAAACATGCACTTTTCACATCTGAAGGGGGGGGGGGCTGTTGTATGCATGATGCCAAGCACCACTCAAGGTCCCAGAAGTGTTGCCAACAATACACTGAAAGACAAGGCACCATGGAAAGAAGAGCCACAGCAAAATATACAGGCTCGGATGTTGTTAGAAGCACATTCACAACTACTCAAGAGTATTTGCCTTTTCCGCATTAAAGGTAAAATTAGTGCTGGGAAAATGCAGTATATCAGCAACAGAAGTGCAACCTTGAGGGACGGGAAGTCGACTGTGGAACGTAAATGAGAAATAAACAGGCAATTGTTGCACAGTATAAACTTGTAATCTTGAAAAGCCCACAGCCTTGATGAGCTGCTCCCCTGATATTCCACCAGGACTGAAGCACAGTTGGGATTTTCCTCCAGTACAACACAACAATGCAAACATGTTCTAGCTAGCAAGATGCTGTAAAACAATCAACAGAACATCAAGTCAGTACCCTATGAGCATCCCTAATATATTCAGCTCATGGTAACTGTGCAGCATCTATGCATGTATTTTTGGTACAATCCATTTAGATATTGTACAGAAGTCGATCATCTAACACACACCATTCCAATACTCTATTGCAATGCAGACAACAACAACAACAACAACGAAGCCAATTCCTTAAACTAGTGACATGCACATCAGGATTGTAGGAGGGGACCACCGCCACCACCCCAGCTGCCATTGCCACTTGAACTGGTCCCACTGTGACCCCTTGCTCGCACTGCTGCAGCCATAATAACAGGTGGCAGACATCCTCCTGCCTTATCCTCCTTTCCCTTTCCAGTTTCCTGAGCTGTGAAGAAGCTAAGGTGGGAGCTAGAAACCCCAGGGGGAAGGTGGGAGTACAGGCAATGCCTGCTCATACAATACAATACGGTCTCCCCTCTTTTTATCACCTGTTCCAGTGAAACAAAGGGAAAGTTGCCAGGAACTGGCTAACATTAAGTTTCCATATTCTTTGGGGCAAGCATCGCCTTCTGTACGTAATGCCATTTATCATTAGAAAGTAACTTGACTAGTATGTTGTCTTACTGGCTGTGGTAATGGACTGGATGAGGGCTAATGAAGTGAAGCTCAGTCCACACAAGTCAGAGGTACTGATACAATAGTAGGTGGTTCCTCTGGCCAGATGTGTGGAGTTCAACCTGTCCTGGAGATGGCTGCACTCCTAAAGGATCATGTGTGTGAGACTGAATCTCTGATCCATCACCGCCACCAGAGGCACAACCGGCCTCTGTGGGGCGGAGTGCCTTTTCCCAGTTTCAGCTGATGTTATTCATGACCCTACCTGGATATGGATGACCTGGCTTCAGTGACCCACGCCCAGCAGTGCCTGCTCTAGGTTTTTATGGGCCCTTTGGCAAGACACCCTCAACAGGCCCCTTCTTCAACGAGTCTACCTTCTTACCGCCATTGCCTCCAGCTGCCACTGCTCCTTACCCACTTTCTTATCATAGCTACCCCGTGCTAGCTTGACAGGCAGAAAGCCAATGAACAAGTAGGCAGTGCCACTGCTCCCGGAGGAGAAGGCTGTCTCCAGTATCAGAGGCATTATGCCTTTGTACACAAGTTTCTGGAGAGCATGGGTGGGAGGGTGCTGTTGAACTTGTGTCCTGCCTGTGGGTTTCCCATGGGTAGCTGGTTGGCCACTGTGTAAACAGAATGCTGGACTAGATAGACCCATGGCCTGATCCAGCATGGCTCTTATGTTCTTATTCCTCCTCCTTCTCGCCACCTGTGTTATCTGGGCCAAAGCAAGAGGCAGGTGAATAAGCAGGTTGTGATGACGAAGAGGAGCAAGTCCTGGGGGTTCTTGCCAGGGGGCCTGTGCATGCTGGGATGTGGGGCCTTGGCAGATGCCCAACCCTGCCTTACCCTGATGCCCTGGTTAAGCTCACCTTCCCCTGTTTGGATTACTATAATGCCTTCTACATGGGGCTGCCTCTGAAGACGGTCTGGAAACATCAGCTGGTGCAGAATATGGCAGCGAGAGTTCTAACTGAGCCAGGTGTTATAAACACATTAAACCTCTCCTTTCTCATTTCCACTGGCTTCTGGTTTGTTTCTGAGCCTCATTTGAAATTCTGACCTATTAAGGCCTTAAAAAAAAAATCCATTGGAACGTTTTAAGTCATTCACAGACTAGTTAATATTGCTAAAGATTCTTGGTACTATTTGTTTCTGCAGTTTGGATGGCAGTTTGATTTTTGTTAGAGGTGGTTTTAGCTACTCTTACATGCATAATGTTTTGTAAGTGTTTGGCTTCTGTTTTCTTGTGCTGTGTTTGTAGGATTTTTAATGCTAAATCTGATTATTATTATTACTATTATTATTATGTTGAAATCAGTTTTACATTTGTATGTCACCTAGGGAATTCATTTTATGAGGTGACTAAAAACAGTTTAAAAAAATAATCCATCTTTTCAACAGCAGAAGTGTTTTATGACAGTTCTGAGTTCAAGCAGTTAAACTGCAGATTTGCAGCTTAGTCTGCAGTAAACAGAGTTGCTGTATCACTGTCTCAAGGACACAGTGAACAAGCTGGGATGAAAGACAAGCTAATTGTTATTTTTTAATTGCACCAGCCTAAGTGTTTGTCCTGGATTTTTGAGATAGTTTTGTAACAAATAAACCGTTCCCAGTCAAGCACTTAAGTTTCTACTGGTCCCACAAGGCAATGCATAATAATGTCTTAAGATCAGATCCCAAGGGAATCTAAATGTATCACTCCATATATCAGCCAGGTCCCTCATATAGATTGTTTTGATACGTACAAATATATGCAAAAGGTGGGTTCAGATCTCAGCTCATGCATGAACTCCCTTGACTGACTGTGTCTACAGTGCCCTAATTGTGCACCTACAAAAGAGCAGTCACATCAACGAGGCCACAGTGTTGTGGTGTGCATGAAAAGAATAAGGATCACATGTGACCTGCCTTAAGCCTTAGAGATAAGGCAAGCTACGTATCTAAATAAATAATACTGAAAGGAGAGTAAGGAGGCTCAGAACTTTTTTGTCCTTTTCCCAGATCTATCATTTTACTGAATGAACAGTTTAGGACACAAGTCACTTAACCTCTCGTTGCCTTCATGGGGAAATGAGCATTTTAATGCTGCCCTCACCGCACATGGTGAGGGTTAATTAATTAATACTTGTACAGTGAGTAAAGCTGTCTCTGAATGACGGGTGATGATATATGTTACATGCTGAAATCCCTAAGGGAGGGAAATATGCACCGTGTATGTAAGCACACTGTTCTCAGTTCCCTGGATGCCGCTGGGCTGAGCCTGACCTGAACAGCTTCCCTTCTGCAGCAGCACAGCACACTGCCGAGTCCCCAGCCTCAATAAAAACCCCAAAGGGTCACCAAGAGAACAAGACCACCAGGAGAGCACTGAGAGGGAATGAGGAGGGAGCAAGAGAACAAAGAGCAGCAGCAACAATGTTCAAAAGACATGGCAGGAAGGGAGGGTGACAGAAAGAGCATGAAAACCCCTTCCACAATGAACACAGCATCAAAACCGATCAGTGTGGCTAGAATTGAGAACGGACTCAACTCTAAGAGAAAGCTGGACAGAGTGACTTAGACCAGGGCTGGCTGAAGTAATCTTTTCTATCAGCAATTTTTTTAGGGGAGCCAGCAAAGCACAGTACAATCCAAGATGTGTACCCAGAATCCCTTGCAGTGTTGCAAAAGCCCCGCATGCACTAGCACTTGCTCCAGCATCTATTGCTACACCGCAAAAGGGTCTTGGGTGTGTCTCTTGTAACGCACAGCACAATTGGGCAGCAAAAAGCCTTTGGCCAGCCACGTCCCACAGCACTGAGGTGGTTACTTTTACTCAGTTGTTACTTTTTTATCCTGCCATTCCTTCAAGAAGCTCAGGACAATGCACAAGGCTCTCTTCTTCTGATGTTGTCCTCACAACAACTCTGTGAGGTATGTTAGGAGGAGAGTTGGCTATTGGCCCAAAGTTATCCAATAGGCAGGGCTGGCCCAAGACATTTTGCTGCCTGACGTGAAGGACAAGATGGCACCTCCTTCCATTCCATGTACAAAAGCTGACTGGACTGGCAGCTGAATCATTCATTCTTCAATACTGGCAATGGGACAGGATTCTCTACCACACCTGAAGGCAGCAGGCAAGCATAAGAGGTGCATGGCAGGCTGCATGGCCTGCAGCAATCTCCAACACCTTGCTGTCACCTCCCAGCATTTGCTGCCTGAGGAGACCGCCTCATTCTGCCTAATGGTAAGACCCGCCTTGCCAGTAGGCTTTAAAGAGATTTGAACATGGGTGTTCCCTGCCCTAGTCAACACTCTAAACACTACACTGGAGCAACTCATACTTCTTTTCCAGGAAATCTCCAGTCAAAACAAATAACAAGATTTCTTTTCTTTAAAAAAAGGATATAGATGTAGAGATTAGGGATGCCCATTGCTGGAAAATCCAGCCCTTCGGGGGTCTGATGGATGCCTGCAGCACCCCCAACCTGACTTGCATTTGCAAGGCGAGCTGGGGGTTTGTTCCTGGAATCTGGGAACTTTTTCAGGGGTGTAAAAAGCAATTTACACAAATTATGGCCAAAATGTGTAGGAAATATAGCCACAGTTTGCACAAATTGCAGCCAGAAGTTGTGCAAATTGCAGCTGCAATTTGTGGGCGCAATTTGTGCAAATTACTTTACAAAAAAATTTAAAACCTGGAAATCTGCGGGAAAGCAAGCTGAAGTCCAGGGAACCAAGCTGACTAAAGCTCAGCGAGTTTCACCCCCCAGATGAATTCCTCTGACATCCCTAGTAAAGACATGCAGAGAGAGAGAGAGAGAGAGAGAGAGAGAGAGAGAGAGATCCTAAAATATGCAACTGGTCTTCCAGGGAAAGAAGAAAGGTCTGTATTATCATACTGAGGATGACTTTAGCTTAAAAGCCATTTTTAAGACAAGCAGGTCACCCAGGACCACTAACTGCTCCTTGGATTGGTTGAAAAAGACAGAAGAGGTTATTTATGGACTCCTTCCTCCTCTCCTGGGGCAACCCTTTCTGCTCAGAAAAGATTTTGGAGGGATGGGGAGTCAATGGCAGGTGCTGCTTGAAATCCTCCCCATTTCCACAGCCCAGGTCTTCGGGAGGTGAGTATGGTTCATGCTCAGAATGTTCATAATGCCACAGAGAATGTACAAATGTCTCAGGGGCAGGACAGGCTATTGAGAGCATCAGGGTGGCCTCCTGGGGACAAACAAACAAGCCAATTACACTGGGAAGGGACCAAATACTTTACTCTGAGCTCCTCCTGGGGAGAAGCACTTGTCTGCAAGGGCTGTTCCACTGGTGATTTTGCTTTCTTAAAAACAAAAACAAAACAAAAACCCTTTTTCAATACAGAGCAAGATCTGTAGGGATTGGAAAACTGTTTAACTGGCTGATGAGATAACATGGATGGGACAGGAGTGGAAGATAAAAGGATGGAATAGGGCAATTCAAGGCAGCCTACAGTTGCAGAACAGAGTTTTGGGTTTACCTGCTCTGCCTACTCAGAAGCTAGGGCTAGAAACTATTTGCACCCCAGACAAACTTAACCATTCACACGTGTAACGGGTTTCTGAGGGGGTGTATATGTGGCTATCAGAGAGGGTTAGATCCTCTTAACCCTGGATAATTCTGCTATTCTCTGCAACTTCTAGTGCTTTCTCCCAGTTATCAGCATATCAGAAGTTATTTTCTAAAAAAAGCAGACATCAGCTGAAAACCAAATCAGCAACTTTTATAAGTTGATAATTTATTTTTATTTATTTTTAAGGAATCCACATAGTCACATCACCCCTAGAGCACTCTAGCTCTACACCAGCCTTTCCCAAACTGGTGCCTTCCAGATGTTTTGAGTTACAACTCCCATTGGCCATGGTGGCTGGGGCTGATGAGAGCTGTAGTCCAAAATAACTGGAGAGCACCAGGTTGGGAAAGGCTGCTCTACACTCATTATACAGAAACAGTGATTCCCATCTCACTGTGGTGTCACCATAGTGTCACAGGTACACAAAATATGGGTGAGGTGGTGGGGCTGGGGAAACAAATTCCATCTATCAAAACAAGTATGTCAAAAAGATGTAAGGGTGTCATTATGATTAAACGTGTCTAGTTTGATCTGGAAACCAAAATCTGACCAACTGATAATACTCGGATCATTACGAATTGAGTATTAGTTCTCCAGTGGGTTATTCCCCAGCTCTGAATAAAGACCTGGCACACACTGAGTTTTCAACTCACCCTCAACATTTCAACTCTTCCCCCCACCCTTGAAAGTCCTAAACCTGCCTTTCCCAACCTGATGCCCCCAGATTTGTTGGAACCTCTCATCATTCCCAGTCAATATGGCCATTGACCATGCTGGCTGGGGATGATTTATTTATTTATTTTATTATTAAATTTATTAATCGCCCATCTGGCTGGTCACCCAGCCACTCTGGGCGATGTACAACATACCATAAAACAATTTAAAACAATAAAATTCTACCATAATTTTTTTTAAAAAAATACCCTAACCCACCCCAAATGCCTGCCTGAACAACCACGTTTTTAATGCACGACGGAAGCTCATTAAAGAGGGGGCATGACGGAGTTCCCTAGGGAGGGAGTTCCACAGAGTGGGGGCCACCACAGAAAAGGCCCTCTCCCTTGTCCCCACCAGTCTAGCTGTTCTGGCTGATGGCACAGAGAGAAGGCCATCCGAGGCTGATCTTGTTAAGCGGCCTGTCTGGTGTTGCTGGAGGCACTCCTTAAGATAGGCTGGGCCGGAACCATATAGGGTTTTAAAGGTCAAAACCAACACCTTGAATTTGGCCTGGAAAACAACTGGTAACCAGTGCAACTCCTTCAGCACTGGAGTGATGTGATTTCACCGGCGGCTTCCTTTAATCAGGCGAGCCGCCGCGTTCTGTACCAGCTGCAGCTTCCAAACCGTCTTCAAGGGTAACCCCACGTAGAGCGCATTACAGTAGTCTAAACGAGAGGAGACCAGGGCATGTACTACCGATGGGAGCAGATGGTCGGGAAGGAAGGGGCGCAGCCGTGGTATCAGATGGAGTTGATACAGCGCTGTCCGGCTCACAGCTGACACCTGAGCCTCCATGGACAGCTGGGAGTCCAAAATGACCCCCAGGCTGCGGAACTGGTCTTTCAAGGGTAGCCGTACCCCATTCAACACCGGGTCAACATCCCCCAGCCTCCTCTTGTCTCCCACCAAAAGTACCTCGGTCTTGTCAGGGTTCAGCTTATTCCTCCCCATCCAGCCACTCACCGTCTCCAGACATTTGGACAGGGATTCTACGGCCAACCTTGGTGAAGATTTGAATGAGAGGTAGAGCTGCGTGTCACCCGCATATTAGGGATGGCGGAGAATTTCTCCCCGAAACTTCGGGGGGCCGAGCGCCAATGTGTTCGGCCCCCCGAACAAGTTTCGGGGAGAAATTCTCCGCACTCCCCTGCCCCCCGCACTCCCCCGCCCCCTGCACCCCCCCCGGGACGGGACTTACCTTTGCCGAATGTCCCTCCCGGCAGCGGGTCTGGCCGGCGGTTCGTCGAGTCTTCGCCAGGGGCAGGGGCGGCAGCCAATCTTTCGACCGGCTGCCGCCGCCGCCATTGCAATAAAAGAAAAAAAAAATGCCCCCGTGATAGGCTATGTGATGATTAACGTAGCCTATCATGGCTAGATTTGCAAAGTCAGCCGTGATAGGCTACGTAAATCATCACGGAGCCTATCACGGGTGACTTAAAAAAAAAAAAAAGTGCGTACAGATAATGGCGGCCCCCATAGGGAGCTGCCATTCCCGTTCCTTATTTGGTCGCTGTAGTCTACGTAAAGATTTACGTAGACTACAGCGAAAATAAGGGCAACGCTATTTGCGTTGCCCTTATTTTCGCCATAGTCTACGTAAAGATTTATGTAGACTACAGCGACCAAATAAGGAACGCGAATGGCGGCTCCCTATGGGGGCCGCCATTTGCGTACGCGCTTTTTTTTTTTTTAAGTCACCCGTGATAGGCTACGTGACGATTAACGTAGCCTATCACGGCTGACTTTGCAGATCTAGCCGTGATAGGCTACGTTAATCGTCACGTAGCCTATCACGGGGGCATTTTTTTTAAAAAAAAAAACTTTTGAGTTCGCGGCCGGGCGAGGCGAGGTGCCTCCTCCCCGGCCTGAATTTTGGCCGGGCGAGGCGGGAAGCCTCCCCCCCAGCCTGAATTTCGGCCGGGCGAGGCGGGAAGCCTCCCCCCCCCAGCCTGAACTTCGCGGGGGGAACAACGAAGCGCCTCCCCCCCACCGCGAACAAGCTTCGAGGACAGGTAAGTTACTTTCGTCCACCCCTACCACATATTGATGACACTGCACCCCAAACCTCCTGATGATAGCCCCGAGCGGCTTCACATAGATGTTAAATTGCATCGGGGAGAGGATGGAACCCTGTGGCACCCCACAAGTAAGTGGCCACGGGTCTGAAACCTCCTCTCCCAGTGCTACCCTTTGGTACCTGCCGGAGAGGAAGGACCGGAACAACCGCAATACAGTGTCTCCAATGCCCAACCCCTCCAGGCGGTCCAGGAGGATACCATGGTCAACGGTATCAAAAGCCGCTGAGAGGTCGAGGAGAACAAGGAAGGAGCATTCACCCCTATCCAGAGCCCTCCTCATATCATCCACCAAGGCGACCAAGGCCGTTTCTGTCCCATGCCCAGGCCTGAAGCCCGATTGAAATGGGTCTAGATAAACAGTTTCTTCCAAGCGTGCCTTCAACTGCACCGCCACCACCCGCTCAATCACCTTGCCCAAAAATGGCAGATTTGAGACTGGGCGAAAGTTGTTCAGAACTTGAGGATCCAAGGAGGGCTTCTTTAAGAGCAGTCTTATCACTGCCTCCTTGAGGGCTGATGGCATCACTCCCTTCTCAAGGGAGGCATTCACCACCGCCTTGATCCCCTCACCCAGTCTCTCTCTGCAGCTCATAATGAGCCAAGATGGGCAAGGATCAAGTAAGCAGGTGGTCGGCCTTACAGATGAAAGCACCTTGTCCACTTCATCAGGAGGAAGCTGGAACCGATCCCACAAAACCGGTTTGCCACAGGCCGCCTCTTGCTCACTAACTGTATCCACAGCGTGCAGAGTAACACACCTAATCTGATCAATTTTATCTGCAAAGTGCCTTGCCAAAGACTCACAGGAGGCCTTAGAATGCTCCAGTGGTTCCGGAGCCACAGGACCGACCAGGCTCCGGACCACTTGGAACAGCCTCCTGGGACAGCACTCTGCAGACACGATGGAGGCAGCATAATATTCCTTTTTTGCTGCCTTCACCGCCACGTGATAGGCTGAAGATACAGCTCTAGCCCGTGTCTGATCGTCTTTGGAGCGAGACTTCCGCCACCGGCGCTCTAGCTGTCTCACCTCCTGTTTCAGAGCTCGTAACCACGGATTGAACCATGGTGCGGTCTGAGCCCTGTTCAGGGGGAGAGGGCGTTTCGGAGCCACCCGATCTAATGCCCCAGTGATTGCGGCATTCCAGCCACCCACCAGGGTCTCGACCGAGTGGCCGTTGGCATGCCCCAGAGAATCCCCAAGCGCGTTCAGGAATCCATTTGGATCCATAAGACGCCTGGGGCGGACCATTTTAATGGGTCCTCCACCCCTGCGGAGGGGTTGTGGAACCGAGAAGTCCAACGTCACCAGATAGTGATCTGACCATGACAAGGGGGTGGTGGATATACCCCCGACTTCCAGATCACTCCCCGCTTCTCCAGAAACAAACACAAGGTCTAGTGCATGACCAGCTACATGGGTGGGCCCAGTTAGAATATGGTGCAGCTCCCAGAAGGCCATGGTCTCCATGAAGTCCCGAGGTGCTCCTGTGAGGATGGCCTCCGAATGTACGTTGAAGTCCCCCAACACCAATAAGTTAGGGGACTGTACACGCACATCAGAGACCACCTCAAGCACCTCGGCCAGGGAGTCAGTCGTGCAGCGGGGTGGACGGTACACGAGCAGAATCCCCAGACTGCCCTTCGGGCCCAACCTCCAGTACATGCACTCAGCAACCTTGGTCTCCCGGAGAGGGGGTCTGGCGAAGACCAAGGACTCTCGGTAGGTAACAGCCACTCCCCCTCCCCGATCCCCAGCCCTCGGCTGCTGTGCATACGAAAATCCAGCTGGACACATGGCTGCAAGGGTTGGAGCAGCAGCCTTGGCCAGCCAGGTCTCCGTAATACATGCCAGGTCTGCGCCCTCATCCAGGATCATGTCATGGATGAGGGAGGTTTTCTGGGTAACAGACCTGGCATTGCAGAGCAGCAAACGAAGGCCAGAAGATGGGGTCATGCCTCCCCCAACCATCCTTTGGCTCTGGACAGGCCCGGAGCAGGGGACAGATACTACACATCTCTCCCTTGTTCCCCTTAGCTGGCATGGCCTGCCCCTAGCGCTCCGCCAGCGCCTGCCGCCCAGCCTCGGTATGTTCTGGCCCCCAACACTCCCCCCACTGCCTCCATCAGGTGGACACATGCCCCCTCGCTCCCGCCTATCAGGCAGGCTACCCACCCCTAAAAACACAACAAAATCCCCCCCAACAAAATAAAACAAACAAACAAAACAATTAAAATCCCCTTAAAAATGCCAGGCAGGAGTCCACAGGGAAGGCCTGGTGGTGGTGGTGGTGGCAGTGGCAGCAGCGGCAGCAGTGGCAGCGGCGGCAGCAGCAGCGGCAGCAGGCCCAGCAGCAGCAGGCATGCCTCTTCCCCGGTGGTGGTGGTGGCCTCTCCCGCAGGCCCTGGCTCTCCCAGGCCACCTCAGCCAGCCAGCTTATGTAGCCCCTCCAGGGAGGGCAGGTGGAGCAGCACAGCTGGCTCAGTACCTGGGGGCCTGGTCCTGCAGGGACTGGCGGTCTGCCAGGCAGAGGTCCACAGGGAGGCCTGGTGGTGGTGGCAGCGGTGGCAGCAGCAGGCCCAGCGGCGGCAGCAGCAGGCCCAGCGGCAGCAAGCATGCCTCTTCCCCAGTGGTGGTGGTGGTGGCTTCTCCTGCAGGCCCTGGATCTCCCAGGCCACCTCAGCCAGCCAGCTTATGTAGCCCCTCCAGGGAGGGATGATGGTTTTCTAAATCCAACACATCTGGAGGGCACCAGGTTGGGTAAGGCTCCCCTAGACACTAGTCACATATAAATCTCTTTTATTCCTGGATGTGTTTGTTTTTGGAATTGGACTGAACATTATGAGCTGGGAGAGGACGCTTAGAAAACAGAGGAACTTTTTCCAAACACAGAGAAATCCCATAAATAACAAGCTGATTCCAAATCAAAGCAAGAGGAATCTACCCACCTAATTATGATAGGCTCTCAAATCAAACCAAAACTGCATCTAAACCCCCCCAAAAGTGGCCTCAGTCATTTTTTTTTTCTTGAACTGTACCATACGTTTTTTCACAACGTATGGTACAGAATGATGTCCAAGGGGAACAAGGCCTGCCTGGAGTAGGGACTGACAGGCAGCAGGTCGCAACCTGTAAGGGACAAAGCACAGCTATTTGATAACAGACAACTGGTTCCTAGTCAGGTCAGAGTAACATTCTATAGTACCTGGGAGAGCTCCCATGCTTAGCAGACATTGCTCCAAACAAGCCCAGTGATTGCCAGAACACCAACCTCCAGGCAAAGTTATAAGGCAGAGTAGACCTCCAAACATTGTTGGATTGCAACTCCCATCATGCATCACCACTGGCTATGCTGGCTAGGGCCAATGGGAGTTGCAGTCCAGGAACATCTAGAGAGCCATAGGTTCCCCACCCCTGTTATGAGGAATTCAAAAAGGTGGTTCTGTGGCTTGGAGCCACAGTTGGTCCAAGACATTTTGCTGCATGAGGTAGAGCAGCAAATGCCCCCCCCCCTTCATGGTACATTGTACCGAAGGCTATTCTACAAACACTTCTCCCCAGCAGTAAAATATAACAACAATAAACAAACAAACAATCATGACACCAAACACCTTCTGCCTGAGGTGGCTGCCTCACTCTGCCTAATGGCAGGGCCAGCCCTGCTTGGAGCCATGCACCGTAATGCCCCTGAATGGTCTCAACTTGCATCTTTTGCCTTCTCCATACTTCTCTAGGGGTATGAAGAGTCTTGGGGGGTTGACTCAGTTCCTTTGTTCAACCATTTGCCAGTTCAGATCCTGCCAATTCAGAGATGTCTATGGGCAGTTACCCTTCAGGCCATTTCCAGTAGGACTTGGGGAACTCCACTAACTAGGAGAACTCCAGGACAGTCAACTCTGCCTTAAGGTCCCTACTGGCTTCCCAGAGACCTTCAGTCCTGGCCATCATCACCCTCCATTCCCTGGCACTGTGTAAGACCCAAGACAGCAGAAATGGGATCAAGAGACTATCCACGTTCTGTGCTATTTCAGTGAAGCAGACAGTAGAGTCCATTCCAGTCACACCTCCCTCACTACCCCAGGATGTGGCTTTACCTGGTGAAACATGTTAACTAATGAAGATTCAGGCAGACAAAGACTTCGCTCAGCCTACTTACACCACTTAAGAGAAAGAGAAGGGAAACCTGAGCTGAATTCCTGCACACCATGTAATGGATTTTACTACATTAGGGTGCAATCCTGTCGATAGTCGCCCGCCTCCAAACTCGGATGTGGCCAACTATCCAATGCAGGGCAGGCAGATCATGGAAGGGATCCTCTCCTCCACATTCCAGCCACCCTGCAGTTATGGCTAGACAGCCAATTTTGGCTGTCTAGCTGGGGGCTTTGGAGCAGGGGTGGGAGGCTGGACGATGCACAGGAAATACTGTAACGATGCTTCCGCAGCCTCCCACCCCTCCATGCCCCCAGGAACGCCCTTTTTTTGCCCGCTCCACACTGCAGTTACAAGCACGGAGACAGGAAGAACCATGTCACCTACGAGGCGGTGGGGGAGGGGGAAGGGAGTGTGGTTTCTGGGAACCAAGATTTGAGCCCTGGCTCTGAGCTCAGTTCCCAGAAACCCAAAATTCCTATGGCCATTAGATACTGTCTAGCGGCCATAGGATTGATCTCCCCATGTATACGAAAAGATCTAAAATCAGATTTGTGGGAGGCATTTGTTAACGCCAAGATTGGGGGGGGGGATTATAGAAGCAGATCTCCCTAGAAAATACAAACTGGACCCACTTCCATGTAGAAACTTGTGTGACTTGAACTCCACATTCAAATGATCGTGTGGAATGAATCTATGAGTACAAGTGAATTATGCATTTGTAGGAAGGATCACCACAAATGTTGACCTTCTCAGGGTTCATGCAGATTTCATCCTGTATGAAGTGGCCACCAGGTGAACGATAACCCAAGAAGATCTTGCATGTTCCCATGGACAACCTCTGGACATGAGCTGCTGCCAGGTGGTACGACACTGACAATACACTGCTCTAAATGTACATTTCCGAAAGTCAATATGAAGTTTGGTATGAGGTGTCTTTAAAAGCAACGTTCAATAAGTATGAAAAAGAGATTAGGAATATACGCCACAAACCTCCTCTTCCAGTTTCTTACCTTTTGGATTCCACTCCATCTTCTTCACCTAGAGAAGCCCCCCGAGTGTACTCTGGTATTTGCACGTTAAAAGCCAGATGAAACTAACCCACTAAATCTGCATTGCTGGAACGGTGCCTGCTAGTCCTGGAAAGATGCGGGGATGTCCTTGACCACTAGAGGGCAGTCCCAATCTCAAAGAGAGCCAATGTCAGAGAAAGCGCGCTCACAAGTCACGAAATAATGGAGACAGTTAAGAAAATCCTTATTTCCAGCAGTTGGAGAAATACGAGCAGAGAAAAATTAGAATATTAATAATAAATAAGTCTGGTCATCTATGCCTCCCCATCTCCAGCTGCACCCCACACAAGCTAGAGCTCTTTGTCCCATTTGCCCTCTGCTGCCTGCCTGCTGCTCAGTCAGGTGATTTCCAAATCACTTTTAGTCTTCCTTTCCACCTTGATACAGAATCCAAAGCAGCAAACAAGCATTTTCCACTTGGCAGATCTGCAAAAAGGGAGACTCCCCTACTCAGTGGGGAATCCCCACCCTCAACACAAGGAGCCCATGTGGAGGTCTTGTAGAGGGACAGTCAGGCAAACCCATACCGACTGTTTCATGCTACCCACTTGCCTACACAGTGAGAAGTTCGGGGGGGGGGTCTTTTTTAAGGGTCACTTCCTTGTGAAGGTAGTGAAGTGGTGAAGACTTATAGTGCCCCTCATAATGTCTGTTTATTTACATAGCCTACCGTCCAGATATTTTGGACTTCAATGCCCATTAGCCCCAGCCAGCCTGGTCAATGTTTGGGAATGCTGGGAGTTGTAGTCCAAAACATCTGGAGAGCACCAGGTTAGGGAAGGAGATGGGGGAACAGTAAGCACCCAGATAACCAATGCTAAAGCAACCTCAGAATCCTCAGAATCAAACAGCATGGACAGACAGAGAGAGAGAGAGAGAGAGAGAGAGAGAGAGAGAGAGAGAGAGAGATGCTGCTTCTTTGCCAAGTGACTCCTGACCTTTTTCTTTAGCCCCCTTCCAAGCAGGTGAGGTGTGTCAGGTAACTAGTAGCCACCAGACAACACATGCCATCTATGCTGGTTTAAGCAAGCATCTTGAAACCATCAGTGCTCGTTAAAACACCATTAGCTAAACAAGCCTAGGGAAAAGGGCACCTCCCCAGTTGACACAACCCAATTGCTAATGGGCATTTCCTCACTTGACACAACACAACAGCATTCCTGTTACACTACAGTGCCTATGGCCGGTTTTTGTCCATCCTATCACAGCAATGCTTAACCAGCGTAAGCAGCATACCCTAACAATGGAGGTACATTGTTTAAGATCACTGAAAGCTGGTACATTTTTAGTGACTTGTGGCAATGACAGATGGCCATTTTACCATGCATCTGCACCTGATCTATGTTTATTTAAAAAATCATTTCCACTTGGCAGGATGATACAGACTGAAAACTTACAAAGTGGTTATATGCAGACCATAGTAAGTTACTGCTCAGTAAAGAGTCATCAAGAGAAATATATTCTCTACCCGGTACTATTTTCCTTTTAGCCCGGAATTTCTGCTCCTTGTGATTTTATTTCTTTTAGTATTTTGAATTCATTGGAATTTATGTCCTCTTGGACATACACTAAAATCTCCTCTGTCCTTTCTTTGGATTTTATATACAGGAATAACTGTATCTGGGGGTGGCCAGATGCAAAACAAGAGAGGGATCCTACATTTTAATAGCTGTGTGGAACAGATAATTTCGGCAGGTGTAGCTGGTCATGCAAGCTATGCCTACTAAAATTCCCTTTTCTGCAAAACTATTAAAGGTGCAGAAGCCCTGGATCCTCTTTTGCATCTGGCCACCCTAACTGTATCTCATCAATTTTCACAGTTGCATGATGTTTCTATATGCCTACCAAGGCCATATTATCATGCAGTGATGCACACTGTAATTTGCTCATTTTTTTCCCCCAACTACGCTCCTCACTCATCCCCAGGAAGTATCCTAGAACACAAGTGGGCAGAAGGTAGATCTGAATCTCTTGGCAGATTTCTGGCTGATTTGCAGTGGATCTGCAAGAATTGCTGACTCCCCATTGTTGAAAAATAGCAGTAACAAAATTACTTTTCTCCCACCCCTAAATTATGCTGCTGAAATGAAGAATGCTTAGGATAACGAGATGTGGATTTTTGCATAGAAGGACTGTAAGCTCCATTCCCTTGTCTGGTATTCAAAACAAATTCTTGGGCTCAGAATTATTTAATTCTAAGTGCACCAGGCTCTTCTGTACCAGGCTATGGTTGGTGGCTCTCAGCGTGCTACTAAAGAGCAAAGCAGTTCCTGCAAGCCTGAAATCTGCTCACTCCTGTCCTAGAAGACCACATGGACTTGGGGTGGGCCATGTTTTTGCTGCACCAATTGAATTTATTTATTTATTTATTTCTATACCGCCCAATAGCCGAAGCTCTCTGGGCGGTTCACAAAAACTAAAACCAAACAACACACAATAAAACAATTTAAAATATATAGAACATTGAAACCACAATATAACAATACAACCACAATAAAACCTAGCAGCAGTACAGGAGTTTAAAATACAGATTTAAAACAGCAAAGATAAAAATTTAGAAAGCTAAAATGCCTGGGAAAATAAAAAGGTCTTCACCTGGCGCCGAAAGGAGTACAATGTAGGCGCCAGGCGAACCTCACTAGGGAGCTCATTCCAGAGCCGGGGTGCCACAACAGAAAAAGCCCTCCTCCTAGTAGCCACCCGCCTCACTTCCTTTGGCAGGGGCTCACGGAGAAGGGCTGCTGCTGATGATCTTAAGGTCTGGGCAGGCACATATGGGAGGAGGCGATCCTTCAGGTAACCTGGCCCCAAGACGTTAAGGGCTTTGAATGTTAACACCAGCACTTTGAATCAGGCCCGGAAATGGACCGGCAGCCAGTGCAGCTGGAAAAGTACTGGCGTAATATGGGCTCGCAGGCCAGTCCCTGTTAACAATCTTGCTGCCCTATTTTGGACCAGCTGAAGTTTCCGGACCGTTTTCAAAGGCAGCCCCACGTATAACGCATTGCAGTAATCCAGACGAGAAGTTATCAGAGCATGGATAACTGTAGCTAGGCTATCTCTGTCCAGATAAGGGCGTAGTTGGTATACCAGCCTAAGCTGATAAAAAGTGCTCTGTGCCACTGAGTTCACCTGTGCCTCAAGTGACAGTTCTGGATCCAAGAGCACCCCCAAACTACGAACCTGATCCTTTAGGGGGAGTGCAACCCCCTCCAGAACAGGTTGATTATCACCTAGCCGGGCAGACGAACCACCCACTAACAGTACCTCCGTCTTGTCTGGATTGAGTTTCAGTTTATTGGCCCTCATCCAGTCCATTACCGTGCCGAGGCACTGGTTCAGAACAGCCACTGCCTCACCTGGTTTTGATGAGAAAGAGAGGTAGAGCTGGGTGTCATCCGCATATTGATGGCACCTCAGCCCACACCTCCGGATAACCTCCCCCAGCGGTTTCATGTAGATGTTAAACAGCATGGGGGATAGAATAGAGCCCTGTGGAACCCCATGGCACAATTGCCATGGCACAGAGCAATAATCCCCCAGCACCACCTTCTGGAATCGGCCATCCAAGTAGGAGCGGAACCACTGTAGTGCAGTGCCTCCAACTCCCAACCCAGACAACCTATCCAGAAGGATACCATGGTCGATGGTATCGAAAGCCGCTGAGAGGTCCAGGAGAATCAACAGGGTCGCACTCCCCCTGAATTCCCAACATGTTTCAACACTTGGTCTTTATCAAGGGAACTGAAGAATACAAAATATAAAATACATCAGTGATATATAATATACAGCAAAACACTTAAAATACATTTTACATGTTTCCACAAAATTCTTGAATAATATGTGTTGACTAATTAAAATCTTCAAAACATGCTAAACTATCCTAAAAATGTTAAAATTCTCTATATATAAATACATAAGTTTTATAATCTGACCAATGTTAAAAAAATTATATATGTATACACACACATACACATGGCATTTAAAATACAAATTTACATGTTTTCAACAAAATCTCTGGATACCCTAAAATGACTAGTTAAAAACTGCAAAATGTGTCAAGTGGTTTAAAAATGATGATGAGATTGTCTGTATTCAGTCTGCCACCAAGTGATGGGCACACCTGTTCATGCACATCTACATAAACATAAGAATGAACAAGTTATGAAATTATCTCAATACTTTAGGCTGATTTGTTGCCTGTGTTGCATATTTAAGAAAATAAGTGATATAAACTGAGATAGCACAAATCCAGAAGAAGAGTGCCAAAGAATTGCGATTTCAACCAATGGTGTGGCAATTCTTCAGAAGCTCCTATATCTGTGATCAGTTCACTCTGGGTCATACTACAAGTCACTTACACTTTAAAAAAAAAAAAAAAGAAACATGCTTAAACTGGCCACTTCTGCTTTGTGGCTCTCAACATATCACATGAACAGCAATAACTTAAACACTTTTTAAAAAACTATAGGAACGAAGAACCATACAAATAACCATAGTGTTAATAGGTAAAGACATAATAAAAATATCTCATACAAATAAACTGACCTAAACCAACTAAAAAAAGAGAGAGAATAAAGCCTAACACTGAAATAAAAATATCTGCCTACAAGACCAAATAAGCCTGTGCTCTGCCCTAACTGGTCCACTGTGTTGTCATATTGCCCCCTAGTCTTTTTAACTGCTTTCTAACTGGTTGAAATCTGCACAGAGAATGTTAGTTACTGGATGAATTAGAGATGTACTAAATACATAAATGCAATTAATCTTCCCTCTTTAGATCTATCAGCCACTAATGATCAGGCCTTACTGTCTACTATCATGAGCTGATTGGTTGTTCCTAGGAAAAACTTCTAATCCTGCTTGAACCAGTTCTTCCTCAACAGAAGCCTCCCTCTGGCCTGGTTCGCTGTTGCTGTCCTGGGTTGCAGCTTGGAAGGCCTGACCTTGCATTATCTTTTCACCTCACCCATACCATTTATTTTATTTCAACCTGCTTCAATTTCCATTCATAGAATCATAGAATAGTAGGGTTGGAAGGGGCCTATAAGAGTGTCGAGTCCAACCCCCTGCTCAATGCAGGAATCTAAGTCAAAGCATCCCTGACAGATGGCTGTCCAGCTTCATCTTGAATGCCTCCAGTGTGGGACAGCCCACCATCTCCCTAGGTAATTGGTTCCATTGTCATATTGCTCTAACAGTCAGGAAGTTTTTCCTGATGTTCAGTCGGAATCTGGCTTCTTGTAACTTGAGCCCATTATTCCGTGTCCTGCACACTGGGATGATCGAGAAGAGATCCTGGCCTTCCTCTCTGTGACAACCTTTCAAGTACTTGAAGAGCGCTATCATATCTCCCCTCAGTCTTCTCTTCTCAAGGCTAAACATGCCCAGTTCTTTCAGTCTCTCTTCAAAGGGCTTTGTTTCCAGTCCCCTGATCATCCTTGTTGCCCTCCTCTGAACTCTCTCCAGCTTGTCTGCATCCTTTTAAAGTGTGGTGCCCAGAACTGGACACAGTATTCAAGATGAGGCCCAACCAGTGCTGAGTAGAAGAGAACTAGTACTTCACAGCATTTGGAAGCTATACTTATATTAATGCAGCCCAAAACACCATTTGCCTTTTTTGCAGCCACATCATATTGTTGGCTCATATTCAGCTTGTGATCTACAACAATTCCAAGATCCTTCTCAGTGGTAGTATTTTTGAGCCACGTATTCCCCATCTTGTAACTGTGCATTTGGTTTCTTTTTCCTAGGTGCAGAACTTGGCATTTATCCCTATTAAATGTCATTCTGTTGTTTTCTGCCAGCACTCCAGTCTATCAATATCACTTTGAATTTTATTTCTGTCTTCCAAGGTATTAGCTATCCTGCCCAATTTTGTGTCATCTGCAAATGTGATCAGCATTCCCTGCACCTCCTCCTCCAAGTCATTAATCAAAATGTTGAAGAGCACTGGGCCCAGGACTGAGCCCTGCAGTACCCCACTCGTTACCTCTCCCCAGTTTGAGAAGATCCCATTGATAAGCACTCTTTGAGTCCGATCCTGTAGCCAGCTGTGGATCCACCTGATAGGTGTTTCATCTAGCCCACTTTGAGCTAGTTTGCTAATCAGGATATCATGGGGCACTTTATTAGTTATTTGCTGTTCAAGTTCTGTTATCAATAAAGTTGAAAATTGATGTACATGAAAGTATGGACTGCAGTGTCAATTTACCTGCCTGGACACAGCCCAACATATGCTGAGGCTGGAACAATCTCCATTCTATGAAGGCATCATGGGGCTCTCCACAATGAACCTATATATACATTTGGCTGCTTATACATCTCACTCATGGCAGCCCTCCTCCCATCTCTCACCTGAGTGTTCTCAGGTGAGATCACAGCACTGCAATAGCCTTTTGCAGATATTATATGAACATATGCAGTGGAGAGAGGAGCAGGAATGTGGGCAACAGATCTCCACATTTTTATTTTTATTTTTTACAGAGCAAGTTCTACCTTTGAATCATTTTAAATACTAAATAAGGGTGCGATCCTATGCATGTTAAGACCAAAAAACTCCTGCAACTCCCAGCATTCCCCAGCCAGCATATCTAAACAAAAGTTCTTGGCGTGAAGAGAACTGATAACAGAAAAGGTAAAACCATGAAACCTAAATACAACATGCAAACCAGCACCAGAGGATAAAATAAATATAACTTACAGCAGCATCAGAAATTTCACAAGTCTTAAGCGAAAAATGTCACAAGATCTATAGATCGCTAAAAGAATTCAAAATGAATTTAAAATGAAAGGCCTGGGAAAATAAAAAAAATGTCAACAAAAAGACCACAATATAGATGCCAGGCGAGCCTTCCTGGGGAGGGCATTCTATAACAGGGATTCCATAACAGGGCTGTAACCACTGGAAAAGCCCTCGCTTAGCAGGGACCCACCTCATCTTATTTGACAGGGCCACCTGGAGAAGGACTTCCAAAGATCATAGAGTCTGGGTAGGTATATATTAGAGCAGGAGAGGCTGGTGGCTCCACTTTCGGTGGGGCAGAGAGTTCATTTTGGGTTTTGGTTGCAACCAGCCAGAAGTCTACAGGTGCTGAATCCTATTCCCAAAATGGGTCCAGCATCTTGGATATCTCCTTTAGACTTCTGGCTAGTTATAACTAAAACCCAGAATGGAATCTCTGCTCCACCAAAACTGGAGCCACCAGCTTTGCCTGTATTGGAGGGGGCAATCCTTTAGGAAATAATAAAGTCTGAAAAGACCACCCATGCATCCATTTAAGCACATAGGACTTCTCTGTGCGAGCAGGACCTCTGCTTTTTCAGGGGTCCCAATCATGCTGAGAGAGCCATACATGCAGGGGCTCTTTTCAGGCTTTATCAAGATGTGGAGGTCAGGCACATGAGATCCTGCACCCACCACCACCAACACACACGCACATATTACACATATTACACAATTTCTAACTACACCAGAAATTGCCTCAGTTTTCTGCTTGAATCCCACAGCAGTATGCAGCTCATGTATCATCAACCCTTACGATATCAACCTTATGTGGTGCCTTACAGACCACATAGGACAGTTTGCATCCAGCTCACAGATTTCTGCCCTCATGGAAATGTCTCATTTATTTATTTGGTACATTTATATCCCAGTTCCTACATAGTCTGGGGTTCCCAGACAGTCTCCCAAGCTACAGGAATTCACCTCAGTTCAACGTCTTACTTGACAGCTTTTTCAACTTTTCATTCTAAAATGGCAAAACCTGCACCTTGTGAATATAATACGGCACCCCTATAAACACTCAATTAACAGATGTGCAAACACTTGAATGCAAGCTGTTGAGCAGCTGCATTCTCTCTAATGAGCTTATATTTTACTTGCATCTTCACCCTACCCCACTTAACAAAGTCAATTATATATCAGTAAAACTTCCATGTTTTCAAAATTCATAAGTCTTGAACTTTGCCATATACAGTAGAAACTACCTCTTTAAAAATGACAGAATAACAAGTGAGTTATCCCAAAGTTCACTGTCCAAAGCAATTACCACAGTAACAATCAGCAGCATTTGGTTCTCACTTTAGCTTACATATTGTTGTTGTTGTTCAGTCATTCAGTCATGTCCAACTCTTCGTGACCCCATGAACAACAGGCCTTCCTGTCCTCCGCTCTCTCCTGGAGTGTGCTCAAGTCCATATTCATTGCATCGGTGATGCTATCTAGCCATCTCATCCTCTGCCGTCCCCTTCTCCTTTTGCCTTCAGTCTTTCCCAGCATCAGGGTCTTTTCCAGAGAGTTTTCTCTTCGCATTAGGTGGCCAAAATATTTCAGCTTCAGCTTCAGTATCTGTCCTACCAATGAGCACTCAGGGTTGATTTCCTTTAGGATTGACTGATTTGACCTCCTTGCAGTCCAGGGGACTCGTAAGAGTCTTCTCCAGCACCACAGTTCGAAAGCATCAATTCTTCGGTGCTCAGCCTTCCTTATAGTCCAGCTCTCACAGCCATATGTTGCTACTGGGAAAACCATAGCTTTGATTATACGAACCTTTGTCGGCAAGGTGATGTCTCTGCTTCTTACTATGCTGTCTAGGTTTGCCACAGCTTTCCTCCCAAGGAGCAAGCGTCTTTTAATTTCATGGCTACAGTCACCGTCTGCGGTGATCTTGGAGCCCAAGAAAGTAAAATCTGTCACTGCTTCCATTTCTTCCCCTTCTATATGCCAGGAAGTGATGGGGCCAGACGCCATGATCTTCGGTTTTTTAATGTTGAGTTTCAAACCAGCTTTTGCGCTCTCCACTTTCACCCTCAACAAGAGGCTCTTTAGATCCTCTTCGCTTTCTGCCATTAGGGTGGTATCGTCTGCGTATCTGAGGTAGTTGAAAATTCTCCCAGCAATCTTAATTCCGACCCGTGATTCATCCAACCCGGCGTTTCTCATGATGTACTCTGCATATAAATTAAATAAGCAAGGCGACAATATACAGCCTGGTTGTACTCCTTTCCCAATTTGGAACCAATCATTTGTTCCATGTCCGGTTCTTACTGTTGTTTCTTGACCCTCGTACAGGTTTCTCAGGAGACCGGTAAGGTGGTCTGGTACTCCCATCTCTTTCAGAATTTGCCACAGTTTGTTGTGATCCACACAATCAAAGGCTTTAGTGTAGTCAATGAAGCAGAATTCTCTTGCTTTCTCTATGATCCAGCGAATGTTGGCGATTTGATCTCTAGTTCCTCTGCCTCTTCGAAACCCAGCTTGTACTTCCAGTAGTTCTCGGTTCACATACTGCTGAAGCCTAGCTTGTAGGATTTTGAGCGTAACCTTGCTAGCATGTGAAATGAGCGCAATTGTGTGGTAGTTTGAACACTCTTTGGCATTGCCCTTCTTTGGAACTGGAATGTAAACCGACCTTTTCCAGTCTTGTGGCCATTGTTGAGTGTTCCCTATTTGTTGGCATACTGAGTGCAGCACTTTAACAGCATCATCTTTTAGGATTTTAAAAAGCTCAGCTGGAATACTGTCATCTCCGCTAGCTTTGTCGTTAGTCATGCTTCCTAAGGCCCACTTGACTTCACTCTCGAGGATGTTTGGCTCAAGTTCAGTGACCACACTATCATGGCTATCAGGGACATTAAGATCTTGCCAGTATAGTTCTTCTGTGTATTCTTGCCACCTTTTCTTAATCTCATCTGCGTCTGTTCGGTCCCTGCCTTCTTTGTCCTTTATCATGCCCGTCTTTGCACAAAATGTTCCCTTGAGATCTCCGATTTTCTTGAAGAGATCTCTAGTCTTTCCCATTCTATTGTTTTCTTCAATTTCTTTGCATTGTTCATTTAAGAAGGCCTTCTTGTCTCTCCTTGCTATTCTCTGGAACTCTGCATTCAGTTGGGTATATCTTCCCCTTTCTCCCTTGCTTTTCACTTCCCTTCTTTCCTCAGCTACTTGTAAAGCCTCATCAGACAGCCACTTGGCTTTCTTGCATTTCTTTTTGTTTGGGATGGATTTAGTGGCTTTAAAATTTAATAATAATAATAATATTGCTGCCTCCTGAACAATGTTATGGACCTCCGTCCATAGTTCCTCAGGCACTCTGTCTATCAGGTCTAATCCCTGAAATCTATTCCTCACCTCCACTGTATATTCATAAGGGATATGATTTAGGTCATACCTGAATGGTTTAGTGGTTTTCCCTATGTTCTTCAATTTAAGCCGAAATTTGCAATAAGCAGCTCATGATCTGAGCCACAGTCAGCTCCAGGTCTTGTTCTTACTGACTGTATAGAGCTTCTCCATCTTTGGCTGCAAAGGACATAATCCATCTGATTTCGATATTGACCATCTGGTGATGTCCATGTGTAGAGTCGCCTCTTGTGCTTTTGGAAAAGAGTGTTTGCTATGATCAGCATGTTCTCTTGGCAAAACTCTATTAGCCTTTGTCCTGCTTCATTTTGTACACCAAGGCCATGCTTGCCTGTTATCCTTGTGATTTCTTGACTTCCTACTTTAGCATTCCAATCCCCTATGATGAAAAGGACATCTTTTTTTGGTGTTAGTTCTAGAAGGTGTTGTAGGTCTTCATAGAACCGATCAACCTCAGCTTCTTCGGCCTCAGTGGTTGGGGCATAGACTTGAATTACTGTGATGTTGAATGGTTTGCCTTGGATTCGTACTGAGATCATTCTACCGTTTTTGAGATTGTACCCCAGTACTGCTTTTCCCACCCTTGTTGACTATGAGTACTACTCCATTTCTTCTAAGGAATTCTTGCCCAATGGTCACCTGAATTAAATTCGCCCATGCCTGTCCATTTTAGTTTGCTGATTCCCAAGATGTCAATCTTCAATCTTGCCATCTCATATTTGACCACCTCCAGCTTACCTCGATCCATTGAGCTTACATTCCAGGTTCCTAAACAATATTGTTCTTTACAGCATCGGATTTTCTTTTCACCACCAGACACATCCACAGCTGAGTGTCCTTTCGGCTTTGGCCCAGCCGCTTCACTCGTTCTGGCACTACTTGGAAATTCCCTCTGCTCTTCCCCAGTAGTATATTGGACACCTTCCGACCTGAGGGGCTCATCTACCAGCATCATCTCTTTTAGCCTTGTGATACGTTCCATGGGGTTTTCTTGGCAAGAATACTGGAGTGGGTTGCCATTTCGTTCTCCAGTGGACCACATTTTGTCAGAACTCTCCGCCATGACCTGGGTGGCCCTGCACGGCATAGCTTATGGCTTCACTGAGTTACGCAAGCCCCTTCGCCACAACAAGGCAGTGATCCACGAAGGGGAGCTTACATATACGGGCTGCCTAATCAAGGTTCTATGCCAAATAAGTTAAGGGGACCAATATGTAGCCCTATGCAATTAGGTGATATGCATCTCTGTGGGACTGGGCTGGGGGGCCCATGGGTTGTTAGACACATGAGCAGATTAAGCAATTAATTGATATGCGTCTGTGTGGGAGACAGAATGTATTGGACTCAAGTATATTTTGTTAAGTGCATCTTGGGAGATATAAAATGACAGACACTGCAACGAAAGGTGCACTTCAAAATAGCAGAGTTGCGTTGCTTCTGCTGTTTTGTGATCACATTATAACAATTACATTCACTTTTTGGTCGAGAGCTCTGCAAGAGAACACAATGTAGTACATGCATTTTTCATGCAGCACGTTACACTCTCTTGGGCATACAGCACACACGGAGATGGAGTCTAGACAAACACATTTACAAAGCTTGGCCAGCAACAACAACAAAACTGATCCACCAGGCCAAAAGCTCTAACAAGCTTGTAAATCTGCCACCTAGAAAGTCACCGCTTTTGACAAAAGCAAAACAAAAACAATGATAGGTTGTACCCAGCAGAAATAGCAATCTTCCCAAGAACACAATCTTCAGAATCATACCAGAGCAACAAGTATTATCTCTACAGAGTCTCTTCAGGTTAAAAAAAAGAGCTGAGCGCAATAGATTAGTGCAGGAGCACATAAAATTGTGTAAGGGTTAGGGAAAGAACATAGGGGCAAAAGCGGTTTATGCTTCCACATAATACAAATACTAGACAGCATCTAATTAAACTAATGCAGAGAAGCTCTAAAAGGAAACATGTTTCCTGCCACAAGGTGCAGCACTGTTTCCCAGCCTTGTACTATTTAACTGTTTGCTTGGAAAGCCATAGGTGACCAGGATTTCCATACAATCTCTCCATCCCTCATCTGCCAATACGCTTGGTTTCCATGCTGGCCAGAGGAAAGGAATCCCATCCTTCATCTCCATCCCTCCTCCACCAGCCCACTTGGCAGAAGGTAATATTTTTAATAGCTTGCTAAGAAGCTAGTATCCTGTGTTTCCATGCTGGCTGCAGAGGAAGCTTCCCCAACCCTCCCTCCCATTCCCAGGGCCCCACAAACCTAGTAGGTTTGTTATAAGTAGGTAGACATGTAGTATCTATAAGAATTTTGGTAGAAACAGGCAGAGATAACTTCTCTTACTAGGAAAATGAAATATCAATGGCCATCGTTTATGCTATTTAAAATGGATGCTATGGTCTTTTGGGGGTGGAGGTATGCTTATTAATTGTCTTGAACTGCATTGCTTGCAGGTTGCCCAGATGATAAACAAAGAGGCCTTCCTTTTTAGGAAATCTTTCCAGAAGGACAGAGGAGGAGGAAAGTGAGGACGAAGGACTAAAAACTCAATGCTAGTATGTGATGACCGTGTGTGTGTGTGTGTGTGAGAGAGAGAGAGAGAGACAGAGACAGAGACAGAGACAGAGAGAACAAGTGCATAAGAGCGTATCCCCAGGTGATGTTATTCACAGTAAATAACAGTAAATAAAACAGTGGAACTTGATTCATGAGGGCTGACAGGAAATCTATAGCAAGTGGGCTCTATAATCTGCTCACTACTGCGTAGCAAAGTGGAAGAACAACAGTCCAATTATGGAGTCCTTGCTGCTCCTGGGCATATCCTTCAGCCCCTCTTCTGCGCAGTTCTGTGCAGCACTGTTGGGGTCTTTTAGAGCCAAAGGGAAAAGTCTGACCTCATGCCGAAATCACAGTTCTATGCTAGAGCCAGCTTCAAGGAAGGCCCTTCAGCCTAACCACTAGGTGAGCTGAGCTTGTGTTTCAGAGCAACTTTCTGCCCAGGGCCTCCACCTGATACATTTTGTTCTGGGTCTATTCCCAAAGTATGTCAGTCATGGGGTGTAGGGACAGGAACTACATGTGATGAACTGAGCCAGTACTAACCACTTCTTTGGCTTCTATCCGGAAGCAAGCAAAAACACCGATATTTCACCAGGCTTTCAGGAATTATGAGTCATTGCTGAGTTTTGTTCGTAATGCACTTTAAAAAACAACAACAACCTCATAATACTGCAAAGAAGTACAGGAACTGACCTGGCATGTGTTTTCTAATTCTGTTTGGCATTCTCATCTCCCTTCCATTTTTAAAAGCGCATAAGCAATACTTTGGGGAGCCAGCGAAGATAATTGGTGTTTTGTGACCAGAGGGGGTCTGCCATTCCTTTCCCTGACCAGACTTTTCTAGGATATGATTGTGTATTGCCTGTCCCCATATTTTCTCCAATTTAAATATGATTCCATGTTACGACATACATAGAGATGCAGCTACCTGGTTAAGGTTTAATGGTGCCATTCAGGCCTTGCCCAGCCCAAGAACCTTAAGAGTTGGAAAGGGGTCTTGTAGGCCTGTAGGAAGGGGTCTTGTAGGAACTGTTGTTCCAGCCTTCCCCAACCTGGTGCCCTCCAGCTGTTTTGAATTTCAGCTCACATCAGCCCTAGCCATCATGGCCAAGGGTCAGGAATGCTGGGAGCTGTAGTCCAAAACATCTGGAAGGTACCAGGTTGGGGAAGGCTGCCCTAAAGAGGCCAGACACAATGGAAGGCGGGAGTTGAATTTCACAAACAGATTTGAACTAACCAGAGAAATCCACCACTAATGGAAGGGAAGCAAGGCAAACCATGGGCCAGATCAGGCTTAAGTGGCCTCCCTAGAAGCTTACAAGAGACCAGCAATGCCAGTGAGGGCATCAGCACTACATTTTGCTCCCTTCCTCTTCCCTCCAGCTATGATGCTTCCTTACTGCTTCCTTACTTTCTGCCCACGCTGTATGATGTAAAAGGATCACACAAACACACACACACCCCTTCACCTCCTTATTCTTTGGCACACAGCACACATGGGAGATGGTTGGCATTCCTAATATTTTCACTTCCTTCAAGGCTCCTCCTTCTTCCTCATACACAGCACACCAAGTAAGACAGCTTTGGTGGTGGGGGAGGGGGCCTTGTTCACTCAGAAGAGGAGGTGGCAGTGGGTGAGTTGACAGCCACCATTTTCACCTCAGGCACCAAAACGCCTTGGGACAGGCTTGGCAAATGGGCACACAGTCCTTTTCTGCTGGAAAAATCAAAAGCAATCAAATGTGGTACTGAACAAATCACTCCATCCAGTGCCACAATACAGATATATTAATCAATCATAGGGTGGCCATGTGTCCTACTTTACAGAAAACAATCCGCTGTTTGAAGGGCTGTCCAGTCCAAGTCCTGTTTAAACCCTAAGAAAGGAGACCAGGGGCCTTGAAGTTGCCCACCAATAGTTAGCACTTGGAGAGCAGACAGTCTTCCCGCTACGGTGAGATGTATTGTATTTCTATTTAAATTATAGCAATTATTTCTAGATTTGCAACTATAGACAGAGAGTAGCATATGCAAATAGTATGCAAATCCGTGTCCTCTTTTGTCCTTTTCCCAGGGGCGGGGGAGGGGGGGAGAGAGAAGCACACCTGTACAGTGCAGAGTATATACCAGCCTTCTAGTTTTAATATCTGCATTTTAAGGATATTCGTACCCATTTGCCTCCATTTCTTTCCTGAAATGAATCCTTCACTTCAGACCACCTTCTGCGCCACTTCCCCACCCATTCCTGCCTTTTAATGACCCATTAATATAGAGCCAATCGGTGGTTCCTCCCCACTTCTAGGCAGTAGGGCTGCAGTAATGGCCAAATGGCCATGGCTATGGGAGAAGAAGCCTTTGCTTCTGCACTGCAAGGATATTCTGGGTGTTGCCGTCCTTTCTCTAAGACCTCCCACCCCCCCAACCTCGCTACTTGTTATCTGTCAGTAAACAGTAATTAAAGATGTGGCGTGTTTGATAAAGCTCCTGCCCGCCCTCACATAGTGTGCCCTTTCGGACGTGTCTAATTAAAATCCTGATGAGAAGATGAAGAAATCCCAGCAGCCGGGCATCTGCCGACTCTCTCTGCGCTCAGCCTCTTCATTACCCATGAAGAGGCAGAGAGATATAAAGGACCCCAGGAAACACTCTGACAGACCAATCGATACGGCCTTTTGTGGAATGTGACAGGCCATTCTGGGCTGCCTTTTCAACTGTGTGGGATAACAAGGGTACCACAGCATGGGATGAATGAACCAAAGGTCCCAGGATTCATGTAAAACTGTTGTTGCTTCTGGGGACTCGGGTTCAAGACACTACAAGCTCAGTGGCACTTTAGGGCCAGCTCCCAAAGCAAATTTAATGAATTTGCCCTGAATTCGAAACGAAGTTGCCTCTGGAATGCCCTTGACTGGCACCCATGCGGCTATAGTTTGGGCAGCAGAGCAGAATTTACTTATTTGCCCAGGCATTCTGAAATATTATGCTGGTTTGTTCAGTTTGCTCTGCTGCTTTTATGCTTTCAGTTCGTTTTTACTGTGATGTTATTTTATGATTTTATGGTATTATATTGTAGCATATTTTAGTGTTCAGATCTGTCTCTTGTATACAGCCCTGCTGTCCCAGGATGAAGGGCTGGTTAAAAACACTTTTGATAAATTAGAAACATAGATTTGTTTTTATGTTATATTTTATGTTTTTATTTCTTACATTTATATCCTGCCTTTTCCTCCAAGGAGTCCAAGATAGTGTATATGATACTGTTTCTCTCCATTTTATCCTTATAACATCCCTGAGAGGTAGATTAGGCTAAGATTCAGTGACTGGCCCAAAGTCACCCACTGAGTTTTCATAACCAAAAAGGGGAATTGAACCGGGGTCCCCACTCCAACACTCGAACCACATTTTGTTTTTAATCCAGATTTTACTGTTAGCAGACTTGAGCACCATTCTTTGGCAGAAAGGCAGGATATAAATGAAATAAATATTGGCTTTAAATAAATGTATACTGAGAGCCAGTGTGGTGTAGTGGCTAGAGTGTTACTCTGGGAGTGGGTAGATCCAGGTTCTACTCCCCACTTGTCCGTGAAGCTCACTGCGTGATTTTGGGCCAGTCACAGACTCTCAGCCCAACCTACCTCACAGGGTTGTTGCTGTGAGGATAAAATGGAGAGGAGGAGGATTATGTAAACCGCCTTGGATTCCTTAAGGAGGAAAATAGACAGGATATAAATAAATAAATAAATGCCAGCTCTCCCCCAGTGTTTGCCATATTCATTCAGCTAAAGTCATGCAACAGGGCCCATGATGCTAACGTACCCTGGTATATTTAGGTTTTATCTGTGTTGCTCAAATATTTATTGCTGCATCTGCCAAATGATATAGACATGACAATGTGACAGAATCACCATACAGTTACTTTTTTTTTTTTAAGGCCCCACTTGGCTTACAGAAAGTTAAAATCAAACCAAAGGAAATTAAAACAAAAACATTAAAACACCACAATATTAAAGAGCAATATAAAAGTTTTCAGCAGAAATAACATGAATACAGGGCAGCATAAAAGCACTTTGCAGAGGAGCCTGGGAAAATAGATGTTTGTTGCCTGCCAATTAGAAGACCTCCAAGTAGGTGCTTAATATTTTGCCCTTTAGATCCAGATCAGAGACCTTGCCAAATGACCCACATCGAGACCAGGGGCAGGACCACAAGCATGGGGGGGCGGGGCAGGGGGGAAGGTTTATTTTACCAGGCCCTAGAGATCCAGGGGGCCTTGGCCAGGTTACAGCACCATTACCATGTGGGGGGGAAAACACCTGGAGAGCCACAAGTTGCCCACCCCTGTTCTAGTTGTATGACTTGGGTCTTGTGAGCTTTATCAGGCCGGGCAAGGCACAATCTGCCTGCCTAGCCCACCTCACAGGGTTGTTGTAAAGATAAAATGTGAAAGGCCCTTTGTATGTCAATCTTGACTTCCTAGGAGGAAGAGCAGGATATAGCTCAGATAGATAGCTGGCCTTAGCATCTCTCTACCTCTGGTTACAGCCTGCCTCCTTACCACTAGATATAACATCATCATGTGCAAGCCTGACCATGTAAAGATTACCCATGGGCATGGTGTCCAACAAATTTGTGCTCCCCTGAAGCTTCCATTTTGTACATACATGTAATTAAATTTCAGGGGGACTTTTGAATGCAACTATGTGCAGGAATCTAGATTTTCCATATATGTGGATACATTTTAGAATGTGGGTAGGGGGCCTCTTTCAGCCCAAGGGCCTAATTAAATTTTGGAGAAGCTGTCAGGGGCCGCATTCCCGTGTGGCTAAAAATACAAAAAACCCAGCATATTTTAGCTTACAGCTCTCCCTGCCTCTAACTAAGCCTTAGGAGAGGCTTTTCAGCCTTTTAGAATGGGGAAAGACCCCATGCAAAAGCCGGGAAACCACCAAATGACTGGCAGTCGGGGAAAGAGGTGGGGCCACAGGAAGGGGCGGGGCCTTCTGCAGAATCCCAGAGGGCTGAATTGGGACTCCAGGCCTGAGGTTCCCCACCCTCATCTCAGAATGTGTAGCATGCTCATACGAGTTTAAACAGGGAAAGAACAGCCTGTTTCCTTCATGGCAATTATAATCAGCAAAGGACTGCTGTAATAAGAATTCAACAGTCAAGTGCAAAGTTACCAATGGACCTTAAGTGGAACAAGGAAGAGGCAATAAGTTAAGTTAGGTGAAGGGAGAGGAGAGTGCGGTGGGAGGGGAAAGGAAGAGCTGGGGGACAGTCCACAGCTTCAAGACCACCAATCCTCCCTCCCCCAGCAGGAAGCACTGAAGGGATAAAACTGGAATGTTGACTGGGCAGCAGCAAAACTATCAGTCCTGTCCCAGTACCAGCATTTGATGGAATGACACAGGGCTGCTGGAGCTAATAAACAGAAGTAATTTGATTAGCTTCCCCCTAACTAGCGATAAGATCCTGACAAACCCTTTTTAATGCATTTCTGGAGCAAGATGAAATTGTTTCATTTGGGAAGCAGCCCCCCTCCCTTTCCCAGGGGGAGTTGCCTCCAAGCTCCTTCAGTGAGAGGTAAAAATATGCCAATCATTAATGAGGGGAGAATTACAGAGACTTTAATGCAATCAGAAAAGAGGAGCCCTGAGGCACCTGGGGAATAAAAGCTGCCCTTAAATCAGAGGCAGGCTACTGGAGCACAGAATCAGAAGCCACGTGCTCTCTGCATATCAAGGCACAAGCGCACATGTATCCAAGCACTGTTATATACAAAATAGGTGCAAGTAAAACAGGAGGTGTTCAACACCACTCTGTTCAAAATGTCTTGGTGCAAATTTAAAAGTGGCAATACAAGATCAAAATTCACCAGACCCATTTCAGGACTGCAAGGGTTCAGCACAAAGCACCACCCAGTAACCAAAGTTCTCTGGTCAGTGTACAGGTTAATATATAACATCACAGTAAAACAGCAAAATAGCACAAAATGAAAACAGCATCAAGAGGTAAAAACTGCAACACGTAATAAAACCGTCAAAAATATGTCAGCTACATTTTAAGCCACATTTGAACTGCTAATTTATTAATTAATTTATTTTATTACATTACTAATCTGCCCATTAACTCTGAGTAGATTACAAACAGTTAAAAACTAAAATAACATTAACAGTTAACAATATAAATATTTAAAAGAATAAAATACAACATAATGCAAAACAATAAACAGCACAGGAATGGATAAAACAGCCATAGAAATCTGGAACTAGGTTATTTATTTTTCTCCCAACCTGCTAAGGATTGGAAAGACTGGAACACTGACACCATATCCAGTTCCTGAAATTTACACCTAACTTCTTCTTTTTTTTTTTACATCCCCCCAGTGGATAAGTGAAGATGTGGCAGGGGGCTGTCCTATTGGTTAGAGGAATATACTGTGCTTCTCCTTGGGGAGATGTGAAGCTTTCACATGATTCCTGTACTCACTAGAAAATACTGATTGGACTGCTCACAGTTGGACTTTTAAAAGGTATGCATAACACTCCATATACCAAGATCATGAAAGAAAGAAAAACATAAAGGCTATTTTCTCATCATGGTCTTTAGTATTTGTTTTCCTCTATCAACCTGAGCTTATTTATTAATTTTATACATTTATATCCCTCCCTTCCATATAAAACATTTCCAAGGTGGCTGCCAAAGTAAGAGGACATAAAATAAAATGAGAACAAAGAAGCAGAATAAAAACAGCAAAATGAAACAGCAACACTGAAAACAATTTTCATGAGAAATGAAATATCTAGGACGATTTTTTAAAACGTGATCCCAAAAAGAAAAGTGGGCATCAAACAAGCGTCCCTGATGAAATCATTCCACAAATAGGACACCCTTGAGTCCAACAGACTGAAAGGAAGCGTTCTGCTGTTCCTTTGAGCTGCAGACCACTGATTTGGAAGGATCGGTGTTTCTGTCTGCTTACTGGGACTACGTTCAGCTTATTGTACTCATGCAGCTTATTGTACTCATGCAGAACTACTTAACAAGAATAATGTGAGGTAACATATGGAGAAGATGCAACAATACCAGTTACTACAGAAAGGAGTGAAGCTCCTAGTACAACAAGACCAAAATGGGCTACCAGAGTATGTCAATGCTGTAAATGTTGCCAGATTGACATTTGTGAAAGTCCAAATTCCTCCCAAAGTTCCTTTTGTACCCAGAATAACTCATTCTTCTGTATCCATTGGGATACAGTTTCTTTCTCTAGCCTTGCTTCCATAAGAATGAGCTCACTCTGATTTTGATCCTGGGATTCTTCCCAGTAATGGCCTGACTGTACTGTCTTTCAGAGAAGGCTGTCTTTCTTAGCATAGATGGATGTATGTAGCCCCTTCTTATTCATCTGTACTACTTGTGGATGGCATTAGGTTCTCAGCATATTAAGGCAGACAGAGCTCCTCCCACAATTTTGGCAGTTAGAGAAGTTTGGCGTGTAATGGCATGTCAATTACAGTTTGATCCATTTTCCCATGCTAAATTAACTTTATGGGGACATCCAGATTTAAGAATTGGCAAGAAAATGTTTTTATGGCGGACCGGGACAGATAAAATGATCTTTAGTCTCGATCAGTTAGTGGGGGTTGATGATGAGTTTTTGTTATTTTCAACTCTGTGAGATCAATTTGATTTGCCTCCTACAGCAGAATAGCAGTACTTGCAACTGAAACGTTTGTTGGTATCTAGATTCAGTCCGGCTGCTTTTACTGCCTCGGAGTCTCCTTCGCTATTGGAAATACTTGTTGAAGCTGATCAGATATATCGAACTATATTTACAAACATTTATTATCAATGAATAAATATGATACAAATGGTTTACAGCAGGAATGGAACAGGGAATTGGAATGTCCTATTTTGCTTAATCAATGGACTGCCGTTTTGGCGTCTATATCGGACATTTCAATTAGGGATGGGCGGATAACTTACCCCGTTCCGGGTGGGGGGGTCCGCAGGGGGGGAGGCGATCCATTCCTCCCCCCGGAATCTGTCCAGGCCGGCTCCGCTCTGCCTTGATCCTGCAGAGCCGGACGCCAGCTCCGCTTTGCTGGCGAATGTCAATATGGCCAGCAGCCATTGCCATGCCGTATCGCTGTAAGTCAGGCTCCGGACGCAAATGGCGTAGTGGGCGCTATTTGCAGCTGTAAAGCTAGTAGATTAGCCTAAATGCGGCCATTTACGGCTGCATTTAGGCTAATCTACCAGCTTTACGGCCTCAAATGGCATCCACTACGCCATTTGCATCCCTGTTTTTAGACGTGATAGGCTACGCAAATATTTGCAGCCTATCGCGTGAACAGGGCAGGGATGCAAATGGCGTCCACTACGCTGGACACCATTTGCGTCCGCAGCCCAGCAGTGGATGGCTGCAGAACGAAGATGACAGACCTGGACCGGCCACCGCCAGGTAGGGTCCATCCCGACCAGCCTTCGCAGGGTGGCAGGGGGGGAGCAGTCCATTCCACCACGGACTCCGGGGGGGCAGATTCTAAAGAATCCGGCCTCATTGGAGTCCGTGGCGGATTTCTCCGCCATCCCTAACTGATACTACAATATTGGAAGGATAAAAGCTCACTGCCTAACGCAATGGACTGAAGTTTTAACAACACTAGCAACATTTGAAAGAGTAGTATATAGGCGTAACTACTTGCAGATGGTGTTATATTTGGTCTAGATATTTTACTGAAGTTTATGGGTAACCTATTTTTTCCCCTTTTTTTCTTTCTCGAATATTGTAATATTTGAAACTGAAGATTTTTGAATATGTTGTATTTTTATTTTTATTTTATTCTTTTTTTAGGTTTCCTTATGTTTTCGGTTTGTGTGTTTTTTTGTAAAAATTCACAATAAAGATTGGGGGGAGAGATAAAAAAATTCATTTGTACTACTTGCCAGATTTCTTTGGAGAACCAAGTACTGAGATATTTAAGTGCACCTAATTCACCATTTCCCATCCATGTGCACGGAGAGGGATTTCCAGAATTTGAAGTCTTCTGATTTAGCCCAATTCACCCAGAAGCCAGATAGTTCTCCATACATTTCTGTCAGCTCCATAAGTTTCAAGACCAAAGTCTCAGAATTTCGAGACAAGAATCTTGTCCAAAAATATAGGTAGCTTTTGAATTCCAGGATCTGTACCTATATCTACGAAATGCTGGTTTCTGTAATATTTCACAGCCCAATGGTTCCCAACATGTTGTCAAGCAACATGGCAATCAAAGCAGACCTGTGTCTCATTATTATTTTTCAGACCAAAAAGTCTCAGTTCTAAGTCCATTTGTGATTATCCAGGAACATGGCTCTGCACAGATAATTTTGAAAGAATACATTTGATGAGAAATTACAACACTTGCAACCCAAAACTTGTGGAAAATCCAAGTTTAACCTATTAAAAGCCTTCACAGCATCTAGGGATGTTGCTATCCTCAGGTCTGATCCATCTTCTACTGCTGCCATCAGTTCTATCAATTGCCTTAGTTAGTATGCCCCATTACCGGCACTATACAAAGCTTCCCTAGTTAGGCCATACAGTTGATGGTAATACTTCATTCATCCTCTTAGCATACACTAGAACCAGAATCCTGATGTAACAATTAAATAGTCCAAAGCTGACACATGGGTGTGGCCCACATTTTGGGCTGTGGTGTAGTAGTATATTTTGAAGTACAGATGCTCATCATGACAGTCCCCATAGCCACACCCCCAAAGAGTTCAAAAATATAGGCAGCTGTGTTCATCCATCTCTCTGTGTGTATCATATATGTCTTTTGTAGGTCATCTGAAGGCTAGTGGATCTTAATTACCCATTCAGGACAAAGCCAACCCAAAATACTTTGCATTACAACAGGGATAGCTCACAAAAATATATTGTTTGGGGGGAAATTGATTTTCCCTTACCTACTGCGAGGATTCCAGCTAAGCTCAGAGGGAACAGGGAATCCTCAGGGAGGTGGCAGATGACATAATTATTCCTGATAATCAAAACGACTCACCACGTCTACCCTATGAGCCCTGGTTCCACTACAGCCAGGAGACTGCAGCCTCATATATGAGTTTGAGGAAGCTGCCACTTGTGATATTTTCTCTAATTGCTTTTGTGAGTTGGTGTATCAGTCTCCAGCAGGTTCTACGCCACCCTGTTGTCAAGGGCTCCTTGGAGGCCTCTCTCAGTCTAACCCAGTAGCCAAGTCCAGACACAGACAAAGGGATTCCTTTCAAAGCTTTATTCTTCTTTTACAACTTAACAACTCTACCATTTGCAACTAGATCTGAGCAGCACAGTACCTATGCCCTAAGTTGGAACAGTTGGTCCCCGTTTGAAAGGGAATTACTGGCAGAACCCTGAACTTAAGGACTAGGGAGAGTCCCTCCCCTTTTCCCTTGGATCCTCTGGGCGCAGCCGTTGTTTACGCGCCAACCGGGCACTACGCCTCCTTTCTGCACCCTTCATTTGGAGCCGCTCTCTGCGTCGGCGACGCGCATCCATCAAGTCTGCTTCCCGCGCTCTGTCACTCCCTGGACTGCTATCTATCTATCTATCTATTTATTTATTTATTTCTATACCCCCCAATAGCCGAAGCTCTCTGGGCGGTTCACAAAAATTAAATCCAAGCAACACACAATAAAACAATTTAAAATATACAGAACATTAAAACCACAATATAACAATACAACCACAATAAAACTTAGCAGCAGTGCAGGAGTTTAAAATACAGATTTAAAACAGCAAAGATAAAAATTTAGAAAGCTAAAATGCTAAAATGCCTGAGAAAATAAAAAGGTCTTCACCTGGCGCCGAAAGGAATACAATGTAGGTGCCAGGCAAACCTCACTAGGGAGCTCATTCCAGAGCCGGGGTGCCACAGCACAAAAAGCCCTCCTCCTAGTAGCCACCCGCCTCACTTCCTTTGGCAGGGGCTCACGGAGAAGGGCCGCTGACAATGATCTTAAGGTCCGGGCAGGCACATATGGGAGGAGGCGATCCTTCAGGTAACCTGGCCCCAAGACGTTAAGGGCTTTGAATGTTAACACCAGCACTTTGAATCGGGCCCGGAAATGGACTGGCAGCCAGTGCAGCTGGAAAAGTACTGGCATAATATGAGCTTGCAGGCCAGTCCCTGTTAACAATCTTGCTGCCCTATTTTGGACCAGCTGAAGTTTCCAGACCAAAATCTAGGAATGCTGGTGGGAGGAATCTCCGTCAGCTGTTGGCCCTGGGAAAGAGGAGCGTGCTCCTCTCCCAGGAGCGGCTCCTCTTCCTCAGAATCAGAACTACTCTGGGATTCTATGGGCTCAGTGTCCACCCTGACACCTGTTGAATATCATCAGAGCCTGGTGCTTTGCCCAGTTGTATTTGTTTGACAGCAATTTCTATCAATATGCCTAGGAAAGGACTGTGTATGCTACGAAAATAACTCGGGCAATATACACTGTGAAGTAGCTGAACAGAAACAAGATGAAAATGATTTCAGTTCAGATACTGTGTCTGTGGCAACTGACGAAGAAAAGCTATCAGAAGCATCATATAACTCCAATCAAGTGCTGTCAAAAGATAGTCAAGATTGTCACCATTAGTGCCACCCCATTCAGAAGGTTTACAAAAAGTAGGAGACATGGGACTGTATGTTTGGGATGAGATTGTGGTATGTGGGGGGGACACATGTTTCACTTTTCTACAAGGGCCAAAAAAATGATGCTTGGGCCTTGGGGGGGGACAGAGATCAGCCTTTATCCATGGAGGGAATGCAGAAAGCCATTAGACAGTATATTGATTGTCCCTCCTTTGGACCTGTGTGGCACTCATCTGGTAGCAGTCACCTGGTACCCTTGGGCAGCCATTTTGGGAAAATATTTGGAGCAGCTTCTGAATGGAACAAATTTAGTAAACATGTACAAAACTGACACAGACCAGAAACAGACTGATCCACACATCCCTAATTCCGACCATCATTTTTCACCAATACTGAGGTTTCTTTTTCCATCATCCACTCTCACAAAAGATCCAACAAATTCATACTAGGCAGGCATTTGAACATGAATTTGGACCCTCCACAACATTTTGTTCAAATGACTTTCCCCACGAGGTGAGACAAACTCAAGGTGGGAGGAAAATCATTGTGTGTGTGTGTACATCTGTGGATGTGGAGATAGCTTTGTTCCTGCTGTTCTTTGGAATTCCAACCAGATGCTAGAACATGGTGCAATGCTAAAGCATGGTGGATTCTAGATTTTATGCAAGTACACCTAAGTGCACAGTTTCCCTTCAGCAGGAGAGGTACAAGGTGTGTCACACTCAGCAGCCCTACACACAAAGCTGGTTCATCGAAATGACTCCTCATTCTGGTTTGTTATGATTAAAAATGCTCGTCTTCCAGCGAGGCCTTGGAGTGGAACCCAGCTGGAAATTGAATCATTAATATTCCCCTCTCCTGTCCATTGCTGAGATTTCTTACCTTTTCACAAGCAATTGCTACTAGCGCAACAGTTTATGCTCTGAAATGAAAGGAGGGCAAAGAGGCTTGAGATCCTAACTGCCCACCCATGATCCCCCTTTCATCAGTTCTCAGCCACATCTGCCAGATTCTGACGTACATGCCAGACAGCAACACTGATCTCTGTCCTGATGCTTTTCATCATCCTTCAGTTCCCATTACTAGTTTGCTTGTCAAAAGCGTCTTTAAACCACCTAACAGGCTCCACCCTCTCTGGGTAAGTTGTTCAACATTATGTTCTCTCATGGTCCAGGACCCTGACCACTCCTCCTCAGAGGACGAGACTCCTGAGTTAAGAGATCAGGGAGAGGGCTCGGTTACAGAAGGGCATCAGGAGGTTCCCACCTTCTTAGGACCTAGTTCTTCAGGAAGGCCCAATGGACCAACTCCACTGTGTCCAGAGGAGGTTGTGTTGCCAGTCTTGCATTCTGAGATCTCTAGCCATGAAGATACTACCACAACACAGCCATTTCCATGTTGCCGCAACCAAGGTTTCTGAATCAGACCAGGCCCCTTTAAGGAAGAAGGCCTCAGTCAATAGGAAGGTGGGACTAACCAGACTAAAAGAAGCCAAAAACATACTTAATGCTCAGTGACAACCTGCTGCTTGTTGGAGCAACATACCGGCAAGCTTGTCTGGCTTCCAGAATCACTTGGAGTTCTCTGTGTTACTGCTGCAGCTCTGTTTCTTGCCCCTCTGAGAAACCTGACTGCTGCAAGTCAGAATCCACTGAACCTGACTTGCTCCAAGTCCTCAGTGTGAACCAGACCTCATAGTGCCCAATGACACCAGGCCTTCACTGAAACAACAGGGCTCACTGTCTGAAGCAGAATATGCTCATGCTATAACTCAAGTAGAGAAAATAATAGGGGAAGTATGAGGTCAGAAACATGAGTGGGCCACCTTGAGCACATGGAGAAATGGGATATAAGGAGGGGAAAGGAACTGAAGACACTTGACTTTTTCACTTGTACTCTACATTTGCCACTGGATAATTTTTTATCCTATACAATTTAGTCATGGTTTATTGCTCTCAAAGAATTGTCAGTGGGTGAAGGACTCAAATTTTAGCTAAAGCAGAGAGAATATATGAAGAGGATCCTAAAACCAAAATGGAGGGTCTTCTAATTTCTACAATATTTGTGGTGTAAGACCTGCCCAAACTATCAGTTCCCATTTTCTAGTAGTCATCAATATGAAATACTTCAAAGGAGAAAACTTGCACAGACACACAGTTTCACTTTGCAGCCTGCTGAGTTTGTGTAGAGGAGAGTTAACTTCAAACTGAAGGCAGCTACATCCCTTACAAGGCTGATCTCCTTTTACATCGCTGCCCACAGCACTGGCACCTGAAATAAGATTAGGGCAAACTAGATGTTGCAGAGAATCCATGACTGACTGCTGCTGAAAACAACAGTCCTCCATCTCCTCCCTCCTTCTCTTCTAATCCATGGAGGCTGGTGGATCCGATGTCAGAGGGGCTGCGAGGCCATTCTGGGTTTCAGTCAGAACCAGTCAGAATGCTAAAGGAGCAATCCAAGGTGCTTAACGTATTTTGGAGTTGGGGTTCAGCACCTTGGATAGCTCCTTTAGAGCTCTGGCTGGTTCTGACTGAAACCCAGAGTGGATTCACAGCCCCACTGACACAGGAGCCGCCAGCCTCCACTGCTTCTAATACCATCTACCAAATCTTAGTGTCAGTGCAATATCTTCCCGTGGAAAATTTCCCTGTCCCTACTTCACTTCATCAGCTGCCGCCTGCAAGGGTGGAGAAACAAGGGAAAAGGGAGACGTGGGGCTGTTGTTTCCAGTGGCAGCCATGTTTATTTTATTTTATAGACGTGTTAAAGCTCAATTGGACCAAGTTATACAAAATCAATTATTATACAATCCTCCTCCTGCCAGATTATACAAAATTAGCCAAGTTAGGGACACGCACATACAATACAGCAAGAAATCCTCTACAGTAAAGAGAAGAAAGTATATGATCAAATACTGTCCTGATATATTGTGGAACATTGCAAATAAAGTCTGTTTTTCAGTAAACTTATTTGTCTGCTGTCTGTTATTTGATCTTCAATAAATAATTGAATTTTGACAGAATTGCAATATTCCATATTCTGCCATAATATTCAGATATCAATGGAGCAGCAACTTTCTTTCAATGTGCTGCTGTATACATTTTAGTTGCCATGAGCAGGTTGACAACAATTTCAGGATCAATATTATTAACCAAATCTTTAAGGTAACACAATACTCCTACTTCAGAATGTTGTTGTAGTGAGCAACCAGTTATTTTATTAACCAGATTCAGAATATTGCCCCCAAAGGGTTGTATAACAGGGTAATTCCAAAATATAGGCAAAAATAAATAAATTTGCATGACATCCAAACCCACAAACAAGGCCAACAAAAATCATGAACTCTAACATATACCCAACTTAACTTATATGGAGTCAAACACCACTGATACTGGGGGGTTGGGGAGTGTTCTTTCAAAAGCAGCAGCCATGCATTCTCCAAATTATTTGTTTGTTTGTTTATTAGATTTATATACTGCCCAACTGACACCCTCAGAGTGGTTTACAATTTTTAAAAAAACTGAAACAGCCAAACAACCACCAACCCATACAGCCAATGAAAAATATATTAAAATATTAAAATATATATTTAAAAAATATTAAGGAGCAACAGTAAAACTGATAATAAAGACATCAAATTAAAGATTAAAAGCCTGGCGGAAGACATATACAGTGAAGACACTAGGCGGTTCCCCCTGAGAAGGGCATTCCACAGACAGGGGGCCACTGCAGAGAAGGCTTTCTTCCAGGTAGCCACCCATCGCACCATTGTGGGTGGCAGAGCCCAGAGAGGAACCTCTGAAGATTATTCTAACAGTCGGACAGGAACATATGGGAGAAGGCGCTCCTTCAGGTAGGCTGGTCCTAAGCCATTTAGGGCTCTGAATGTCATCACCAACAGTTTGAATCAGGCTCAGAAACTGACTGGCAGCCAGTGCAGTTGACATAGCCCTGGAGTCATATGTTCAGAATGGCCAGCCCCACTAAGCAGCCTCACTGCTCTATTCTGCACTAACTGAAGTTTCCAGACCATCTTCAGAGGCAGCCCCACGTATAATGCATTGCAATAATCCAGGAGGGAGGTTTACCAGTGCATGGATAACTGTGCCAGGCTATTTCTGTCCAGGTACAGTCATAGCTGGTATATCAGCCGAAGCTGACAAAAGGCACTTCTGGGTGCCACTGAAGTCACTTGGGCCTTAAGTGACAAAGCTGGATCTATAAGCACCCCCAGAGCCTGCTCCTTCTGGGGGAGTGCAACCCCATTACAGCAGGCTGAACACCACTTAACAGACGAACCACCTACTAACAGATCCTCCAACTTGTCTGGATTAAGACTCAATTTATTGGCCCTCATCCAGTCCATCATCATTATTATTATTATTATTATTATTATTATTAGACTTATATACTTCTGACCATATCCAAAAATATTTCCAAGCAATTCACAAGAAAATTAAATACACTAAAATGCATGATGATATACATCAAAATATATAGTAATTGCTTAAACATTTATATAAAGCATTAATAAAAACATTAAAACCAATACAACACCATACTTAACGAACTGTGCAGCACACTCACTCAGGGAAGGCCTGGGTCAAGAGATGGGTCTCCCATTGGTACCTAAAGCATGCTACAGTTGGTGCCCCCTGAATACTGGAGGGGGGTCATTCCATAAAGTGGGTGCCACCATGAAGATGGCCCACTTCCATATTGCTGCAAAATGGCAATCTGTAGACCACGATACAACCAGCAAGACCTCCTCTGATGATCTTGATGATCTCACAGGTCTGATTGCATAACCTGATCCCAGACTATTCAGGGTTTTATATGCCAACAGCAAGACTTTATACTTAGCTCAGTAGCTAACAGGTACCTGGTGCAGTTGCTTCAACACCTGTGTAATATCTGCACAGTCAGGTGCCCCACTTATCAAGTCCAAGCACTGGCTCAGAATAATCACTGCCTCACCTGCCTTTGATTCCACTCTTCAGCATCTCAGGTACCTTACGTCATCGCCATATCCTTCCCATGCATTGAGTCCAACCTTAGCATAACTATCATAATTCCAGATCTAAAAGATGCCTTAGTAAAACTATATCACTTTGTCAGTGTAACACAGAGCCAAAGTAGATACGACAGCAGCAGTTCTGTGAGTTTAAACATGGAACTATCCTAATCATGTAGAGACTGGAATCTGATTTTAATAGCAAAAGGGGTATTCACAAGTGGCAGGGATGACTCCAAAGAATAGCGAGGGATAGTGGGTACTCCCCCCAAATATTTCCTGTACCCCATTTGCTCTCCCAGCTTTTAGTTACAGTATATGAAGGTCTTGTGTAGCATGAATTAAGTATTTGTCCCCCAAGCTTTTCTGGAGTCACCCCTTGAGAGTGAGTAGTGCAAATATTTTCCCCACAGCTTTTCTCCCAGAGTGTTTTTCTCCTCAGCTGATCTCTGATACCAGAAGTAATCTTGGCCAGGCCAAAAAAAAAAACCCCACTTGGAAAAGGTGCTGCCGGGCGGGGGGGCGGGCGGTAAACACCAAGTGCAGGGAGGGTTCAACACCCCACATGCTGTTAGAAGTGGATTTCCCCCTCCTCCCATAAGCACACATCCTGATTGGGCTGCCCCATGTTTAAACACACAGAAGCGGCTGGTTTGGCCTTTACTGATCCCATCAACATGAGGGAAGATGGGATACAATTTCCTGTGATAGGGTAAGACATCTTCCCACTTTTAGGTTAATGCAAAAAGGAGATACCCAGCTATGGCATAAGATCAGCTGTCCGAAGTCTGACTAAATGCCCCAGCATCTCTGACCAAGCCCAAATGTGTTTTTCTGTTCCCTCACCACCACCTCAACTTTATTATCCTGCTCATGCTGGGACAACTGTATTATTATACCCTGTTAATATTAAACCACTGGTTGGTGCTTATCACCGGTGCCATTGGTTTTCACAACAGAAGGGGGAAAAAACTCACCTGGAATGGTCTCCCCTTCATAGCTAATTATTCCCATCTTACTTGAACCCTGGCTGGGCTCCCAACTTCCCACATGTCCTCAGCTAGCACCGGTTGGCTCAGTTCTCCCCCTCTGACCCTCCCCCCACACACACACACACCGCCACTCCCCAAGGACAAGCAAAGTTATTACAATAATGAATTAGCCAGGCTGCTTACCGCTGCCAGTGGCGAAGGCAATTATCCCACTCCGTGTCCCCAGCCACTGCTCAGTTCCCTCATAAAGAGAGGCTTTGGGGGCTGCTTTGTGCTTTGATTGGAAATGAAGAGATTGCTAATTAGGGAACCCCTGCTGGGACCAGGCTGGCAGGAACAATGGCAAAATGGACAGAGCTGGAGTCCATTTCAAGAAGGGGAGGGAGAGGATGCAGGAATTTGCATGCCTCCGTAATGTAGTGCATCCACATGCACGCCATAAACAACAGGGGAGACAATTTTATAGAGCTTTTCATCTTTTAAAGCATGCTAATTTGTTTATGGGGAGGCTATCATTTGCTATGTGTTTGCATAGGTCAATGCCTATTGTTTCTGTGCACAGTGCATACACACACACAGTCAGCTTGAGTTGCACTCCCTTGAAATTCATGCCCCCAACACAGCTCCGTTTCTATCCTAATCACTCTCACTGGATAGCATTTTTCCAGTCAAGTTTTTAAATGGAGGGTTCCATAGAGCTTATTATGCACATGAGCCTGTAAATGATGTCCCACCTGGTTTTCTTTTGGACGCCCCCCTCCCCTCACTGTGCTCACACATCACACTAGGGCTTGATCTGGACCCCAAGAGGACACAGAACAGGACACAATGATGCAACTAGCTAAGCAACGTTAGACCCTAGACATCATGGTCTTACAGGGGCCTACTTTAGACACTGTATGTATTACTTCAATTGCAAAGCACACAACTAACATTTCTCATCTCCCCGCCCACCGCCATTCATGCTTTACAACTGCTTCTACATTCCTGATATGTTAAAAGCAAAACAAAAACCCTGTTTCCCAACCCCGATTTGAAAAAGGAACTTCTCTGAACATGTGCAATTTGACATTTTAAACTCTCTTAAATCACAATCGCCATCATGACTGCAGGAATAAAATGGAGTTTGCTTCTGCTGCCCTGATGCTAAACACATTTACTTGGGAATAAGCACCAGTTTGTTGCAGAAAAGGATCATCTTTGTTTAAAGGAAAAATAATAAAATGAGGATCTGTAACCGTGTTCATGCCCAGCCAGCTGCCACCTGACTATACAATGCTGTGTGTATTTTTTTTAACACAAGAAGAAAGGGTGCTGAAGTAACCAGCATCAGCCCACATGGGCCATGGCAGTGGAGACTGGTGGCTCCGATGTCGGGGGGGGGGGATCTGCTCTGAATTTCAGTCAGAACTTTAATGGAGCTATCCAGGGTGCTTAACTCAGCACTTTGGATAGCTCCTTTAGAGTTCTGACTGTTTCTGACTGAAACCCAGAGCAGATTCACTGCCCCCTGCCATCAGAGCCACCTGTCTCCACAGCACATGGCCACCCAAGCTACCCACAGTGTTGTTGTAAAAATTATTCAAACGTATGTGAGCCGTCTTGAGCATTTTAGGAAAAGCACTATATAAATAGCATTTATATTATTATTGTTTATTGCAGCTTAAATGATGAAACAGCACACATGATGCAGCCATCTTGCTGAACCTAAGCAGGGCTGGGTCTGGTCAGGGCCTTGGTGGGCTGACTCCCTGGGGACAGCATGCATGCCACCTGGAGTTCCATGATGGGAGAAAGGTAGGCAATAAATCGAATGTTTTAATTGGTTGGTGCTTCTTCATTTCTTTTATTGCTGTGCTCCATTTGTGTTTTTAATTTATTGCTTTTTATGTTTTGTTGTAGTATTATGTTTTAATTAATATTTTGTTTTTAATCTGAATTTTACTGTTAGCTGAACACCATTTTCTTGGCAGAAAGGCAAAATTTGGCAGAAAGGCCAAAAAACGGATATACGTTTAAAAAAACAATTAATACAATGTTCACTGGAATCTCTCTCTTAGGGTAAAGTTCGGTTAACTTCAATGAAAGAGCTACAGATTTGCATAGTTGGGTGGAAAGCAAAAAATCAGCAGCCAGCCAAAAAGCGCATACCATGAGAGTAATTCCCGGTCTGTAGCAGACCTTTGCTACAGGTGCCAGTAATTCAGGCATCAGACCTATAGTCACAGATATATGCAAAACTATAGGATTTGAACTGATGGTGGCCTTTATCATTACAGTCCAGGGTTGAAAGAAAATATTTGGGTCTATGACCACCACCACCACCACCCTGGCAAAGGCAAAGTACAGGCTGAAGGGGCAGGATTGCAGCTTGAGATCGATAGGCATATGGTCAAGGAACACCTAATTACTTTGAATGAGTTCAAATCTCCAGGGCCAGATGAACTGCATCCTAGAGTAACAAAGGAACTGGCAGAAGAACTCTCAGAACCACTGTTTATTCTCTTTGCGAAATCATGGAGGATGGGTGAAGTGCCAGATGATCAGAGGAGGACTAATGTTGTCCCTATCTTCATAGAGGGTAAAAGGAGGAACCTGGGAACTACAGACCAGTCAGTCTGACATCAATCCCTGGGAAAATTCTGGAGCAGATGATAAAGCAACCCTTCTGTAACCACCTTGAAAACAATGCAGTGATTACTCGAAGCCAACATGGATTTGTCGAGAACAAATCCTGCCAGATGAATCTGATCTCATTTTTTGATCAGCTAACCTCCCTTGTGGACTGTGGGAATGCTGCAGACCTAATATACCTCGACTTCAGCAAAGCTTTCGACAAAGTGCCCCATGATATCCTGATGATCAAACTAGCTCAAAGTGGGCTACATGAAACAATGATCCAGTGGATACAGTTGGCTACAGAATCGGACTCAGAGAGTGCTTATCAATGGGACCTTCTCTAACTGGGGAGAGGTAACGAGTGGGGTACCACAGGGCTCAGTCCTGGGCCCAGTGCTCTTCAACATTTGTATTAATGACTTGGAGGAGGAGGTGCAGGGAATGCTGATCAAATTTGCAGATGACACAAAATTGGGCGGGATAGCTAATACCTTGGAAGACAGAAACAAAATTCAAAGTGATCTCGATAGACTGGAGCGCTGGGCAGAAAACAAGAGAATAATATTTAATAGGGATAAATGCCAAGTTCTGCACCTAGGAAAAAGAAACCAAATGCACAGTTACAAGATGGGGGGATACGTGGCTCAACCACACGACAAGCAAGAGGGATTTTGGAATTGTTGTTGATCACAAGCTGAATATGAGCCAACAATGTGATGTGGCTGCAAAAAAGACCAATGATGTTTTGGGGTGCATTAATAGAAGCATAGCTTCCAAATCCCGGGAAGTACTAGTTCCCCTCTACTCAGCACTGGTTAGGCCTCATCTGGAGTACTGTGTCCAGTTCTGGGCACTACACTTTAAGAAGGATGCAGACAAACTGGAGAGGGTTCAGAGGAGGGCAACAAAGATGATCAGGGGACTGGAAACAAAGCCCTATGAGGAGAGACTGAAAGAACTGGGCATGTTTAGCCTTGAGAAGAGAAGACTGAGGGGAGATATGATAGCGCTCTTCAAGTACTTGAAAGGTTGTCACAGAGAAGAAGGCCAGGATCTCTTCTCGATCATCCCAGAGTGCAGGACACGGAATAATGGGCTCAAGTTAGGAAGCCACATTCCAGCTGAACATCAGGAGAAACTTCCTGACTGTAACCAATTACCTAGGGATGTGGTGGGCTCTCCCATGCTGGAGGCATTCAAGACGAGGCTGGACAGCCATCTGTCAGGGATGCTCCAACTTGGATTCCTGCATTGAGCAGGGGGTTGGAAACACACTCGATGGCCTTGTAGGCCCCTTCCAACCCTACTATTCTATGATTCTATGATTCTCTTTTTCTAAAAATAAGTTGAAAATATATTACTGATCAGGTGAGTCCCTTGCATGGATTAATTATACTAAGGAAAGGGGAACAATAATGTTATATATTATTGTCAGGAGAGACTAAATGGAAAACAAGATTGAAGTTATGAATGAAAGTAGACCATGTTGGGGTGGGGTGGCAATTGGGGATGCCCAGTGTAGGTAATGCAAGTTCACAGCCTTGGGGTACTCCTGGATCCACTGTAGCACCTGGAAGCCCAGGTTACTACAGTGGTGGACATAAGCACCTTGCACGTTTAGCCTTGAGAAGAGAAGACTGAGGGGAGATATGATAGCACTCTTCAAGTACTTGAAAGGTTGTCACAGAGAGGAAGGCTCTCTTCTTGATCATCCCAGAATGCAGGACACGGAATAATGGGATCAAGCTACAAGAAGCCACATTCCGGCTGAACATCAGGAGAAAATTCCTGACTGTTAGAGCAATACGACAATGGAACCAATTACCTAGGGAGGTAGTGGACTCTCCCACACTGGAGGCATTCAAGAGGAGGCTGGACAGCCATCTGTCAGGGATGCTCTGACTTGGATTCCTGCATTGAGCAGGGGGTTGGACCCGATGGTCTTGTAGGCCCCTTCCAACCCTACTATTCTATGATTCTATAATTCTACCCTATTTTAAAGGATTCCGACCTGGCAACTGGTTTTTTTCTCCCTAAGCTTGAAATTACACTACTATAAATACACTTTACACAGGACTGTTCCTGAAGACTGTTAAGAACTTTCAGCTGGCACAGAAGTTAGATGTTGAACTCCTGATAGGTGCGTCTCCCTGACAGTACATTCCACTAATGTTCTAAGGCCTCCACTGGCCATTTTACTTTCTAGGTACTATTGCTAGATTTCCCCTATAAAGCACTAAATGAATAATTTCGGCCACACTTCACCCTCCCTTCCAACCTCCAGTAAGCTAGAAATGTACTTCTGTAACTACTGTACCACTTCTGCCCCAAGGCAGCATATCAAGGTACCAGTCACTTGGCACACCCAGAGGTAGTTGTGGGAATTCTTTGGCACACAGAGAAAATCAGGAACCTTGGCTAGAGGCATTCAGTCTTGTCCCAGGTCTGAGGGTAGCAAAGCAAAACTAAAGGAACAGAGCAGCATCGTGTGCCTGTGACATTGCTTAAAGTTTATAAAGGAAGGACCCTAAAGAAACAAAAAGCTTGTGAAAAAGAGTTATTTCACTGGTCCCCAACATCAATCAATATGTTTTGGGGTGAAGGAAGAGGTACAAAGCCCATAAAGGTGCATATACATCCTGGACTGGTCAGGAAGGGATGAGTGTCAGCTGCATCACATTTGCTCACCTGATCAAAGCACACCAAAAATTGAGGAGGGGTCAGGAAGCCATTGCCTGCATCTCTTTAGTCTGGACCATCTCACAGTTTGAGAGCTATGGCTGTAGGCCAGTCTATCCCAACCTGGTTCCCTCCAGATGTGTTGGACTACTACCCCATGATCCCCAGCCAGTGTGGCCTTTGATCACACTGGCTGGGTATGCTGGGAGTTGTTGTTGAACACATCTGGAGGAAATCAGGTTGGGCAGGCTGGCCTAAGCACTGAAAACTGGCGATCTGAAATCACACTACACTTATAAAGTGGACGCGGACCTGATGGGACTGTTTGTATTAATCATGGAGAATAAGGGCAAGTCTAGTCACCATTACTCATGTTCCCAGTGGCACACACACACACACACACACACACACAGGTTTTCTGATGAAGCACTGATGAGCAGACATGAGGAGATTTGGGGCAAGGTGTCATCAGTGTGCTGATAACACCCAGTTCTACTTGTCTGTGGTATCTGAATGAGGCGAGGCTGTGAATGTTCCAAACTGGTGCCTGGATGCAGTTACGACCTGGATGAGGGCTAATAAGCTGAAGCTGGATCCTGATAAGACAGAGACCCTGTGGGTGGGTGGTTCCCAGGTCTGAGAATTGGGCTGTTTGCCTGTTCTGGATGGGGTTGTACTCCCTCTGAAGGAGCCAGTACAGTAGGGCCAGGATATCTAGCAGACCACATTCCTCTATATGTACCAAGCCAAAGTTTGAGACCTTCAGAGGAGTTCTCGCTGGTCGTTCCACGACCAGCAGAATGTCACTATGTCATATCTCAAAGGTGGGTCTTCTCGGTGGTGGCACCCACCCTCTGGAAAACACTCCCCTGTGCAGACATACATTCCTTCCCACTCACATTAATTCATATATTAACAGTACGGATGCCACTGGATTTCATAATTCCTTGGTTCAGAATATGAACCCTGGCTACTGGCACTGCTTGCCTTCAATATTAGGTGAACATCATTGGCCCCCGCGGTCTTTTTGGCCAGAGAAGAACTCCTCCCTCCAATCCCTTCCCCTCACTGCAACTGCTGCAGCTGCTGTGGTGGTGATGGCTGCAGGGAGGGAGCGAGACCTCTCCTTTTCCTACCCCTCCCTTGCACCTGGAACAATGGCTTCTACAGTAGCATACCAGCTCAGTTTTAGTGTTTATTTCCCAGAGTCCCTGGAGCCTGGGAAATGTTCTAGGTGCAGGGGTGTGTGAGAATTTCATTTCAGTTGGTTTTTCCTAAGAACTTACCAAAATTTGCAAAATTCCTTGTATTTAGAATGGAAAGAATTTCAGATTTTTTTAAAAAATGAATGTGGGAGAAACAGGAACTGACATATTCATTCATTATATTTCTATACTGCCCCATAGCTGAAGCTCTCTGTGCAGTTCAAAGGAATTAAAAATCATTAAAACACATTATACAAAGTGCAAAAAGAAAAGTATTTACGTAAGACCATATAACAGATAACACAGACAACATATGTATATCTAAAAACAATTTGTGAAACCATCAGCCAAGATGATCCAAGACATAATTAAAAACTCATTGCATGCTGCCAAATGCCTGAGGGAAGAGGGCAGTTCTAACTTGGTGCTGAAAAGATGGCAACACTGCTGCCAGGTGGGCCTCGTCATTCATCCATCCAGACCCAGGATTTTGAGTGCTTAGTTCCAGAATCCAGAAGGCAAGCAAGAAATCCAGTTTTAAAAATCTAACAATTTTCATAGACTCCTAAGCGTTGGAAGAGGTCATTGGTCATCTAACTCAATCTGCCCATAAGCCTGCAACAAATCAACCTACACCATTTGGGTTTTAGTCCCTGCATATTCAAGCATGCTATTGCTGAATTAGGATTGCCACTTTTTTCTGAGAGGCTTCTCTCATGGCCCTCTCCATGTTGGGAATAGCTCTGCCCATTGAACTTGGCCAGTGCAGATGGGTGAGAATTTCATGTTTGGATAAGCATTCAGAAAAACTGGCAAATTCCTTCATATTCAGGATGAAAAAATCTTGAAAGTTAAAAAATTCAAATGTGGGAGAAAGTTTCTGACAGTTTTATCCATCCTTATCTGGGTACCAGATATCTCCCTCTCCCCCAAGAAATTTTAGTTGGTGGCTTTTAGTTGGTGGTGTTGGCATTGAGGGCAACTGCTGCTCTGGGGATAGTGTCTCTGGGTGCAGTGACTTCAGGGGCAGGAGCATTTAGGGTGGTTGCTTTCTGTCTCCTCCCTTTCCAACTAAAAGGGTTTGAGGGCTTACAGCGGAATATGTATGGGGAGCTGGGGCGGGGGGGGGGTAGAAAGGATTAAATTTAGAACTCTTGAAGGGGGGTCTAACATCACTCGCAAATGCTGGCTCCAATCCCAAACTTGCCTGGTGGAGTTCAACCATCACTAATAAACAGAGCTAGGCCTGTTTCAAGATGTATCCATTAGCATTTTCGAAGCGTAAGTATGGGCAGAAACAGGCTATTGCCTCACTCAATCCTCACCAAAACTCAAGATTTCATAGCCTGGATCACTGACTGTAGTGTCTGGCACTGGACTCTGGAGGAAGCAGCTGGTCACTCAGGTGATTGAGAGCCTCTGGTAGTGAGAAGGCTACAACTGGCAAGGCAGAAACTACTAGCACCTTGGACAGAGCTTTGTAGGAGCTGCTAGGCTGGGGTAGCTCCTCACGAAAGGAGCTGTTGTTCCAGCAAGGGACTAGCAGTAACTGGGGCTTAAGTAGGCTGGTCAGCTCAGGTCTCTCAGAAGCTCTGTCTCCCAATGAGTACTGACTGCAGTCTGCAACCATAAAGGGCCCGTGCTTATTTCTGTCATCTTAAGCTTCTACATGGATGAGGGACGTGAGAGGCTTTGGGAGAGCCGTTCTTGGAGGTTTATGGGAAGGCCAAGTCCTTGGGTCCAGGGAAGGTGTCACGTGATCCTGAGGGTCCTCCCTGGAGTGGGCTAACCAGTGTCTCACTGGGCTCAAAGTCCTTTCTGGCGTGACGCCAAGCCTCCAGGCCCAGAACCATTTCAGTTGACTATACCCACCGTCCCTTGAACAAGTTTCTCTGCAGCTTCATCAGGATGGCATATTGATGCAGAATACGCATGACAATTTCAGTTCTCTAAAGCCTAATGTGGTCACTCAAACCAGAATTTCAGTTTGTGATGAGGAAACACCCTTTACCTGTTGGGTGTGTTTCCCTGATGGGGATGCAAGCACTCTGGGGAGGTGCCAGCCAGGACAGGGAGACAAACCGTTCTAGTTTCAGCAAGCTGCAGGGGATAAAACTAAATAGAGCCAAGTGGGAGACCTAGACTGGAAATCATGGGTAGCACCAGAGAGGAGGTGAGGGGCGAAGTTCCCCTTAGACAAGTAGCTCCACCACCACCCCAATTGCTGAACTCTAGTAGGTTACTTAAAGGGAAGGCTCTTTTTGCATATGAATTATAAATGAATCAGAAACTCAAAATGAAAATAAGATCGCAACCCTAACTGTGGTTACTTGCAGTTCACACAATATCAAAATCAATATGGCTTACTTCCAGTGTTGGCTGGTGGCTCCGATGTCAGTGGGGTGGTGAATCTGCTCCAGGTTTCAGTCAGAACCAGACACAACTCTAAAGAAGCTGTGCAAAGCACCTTGGATAGCTCATTTAGAGTTCTGACTGAAACCCAGAGTGGATTCACTGCCCCACTGACACTGGAGCCACCAGCCTTCACTGCTTACTTCAGAGAAAAGTTCCAGAATCCAGAAGGCAAGCAAGAAATCCAGTTTTAAAAATCTAACAATTTTCATAGACTCCTAAGAGTTGGAAGAGGTCATTGGTCATCTAACTCAATCTGCCCGTAAGCCTGCAACAAATCAACCTACACAATCCAAAACACAGGCAAAGAGGAGGTATCCAATGGAAAGACATTCCTGAAAAGCAAATCTGTCTGGATGCCCTGAGCAACAGAACCAAGTAACGTACCATGGCCTGGTTCAGACATGATGGCTATACCGTGGTTTGGTCATTGGGGCTGTGCCCCTTGCATGTTCCTCTTCCCTTCCTCGCTTCCTGGTTCATAATAACCACTGTTTCCCATGACATTCAAATTGGGCAAACTATAGTTACTGCAAACCATAGGTTGCCTCCAAGCCAAAACTGGGACCTCAATTTGAACCCTGGTTTCCAGTTATGGTTTGGAAGGAAACCATGGTTTGTCATAACCATAGCTTGCCCAGTTTGAATGCCACAGCAAACTACAGTTATTGGGTTGGATCCAGATTTAAGCTGAACCAGCTGTACTGATGGAAGTAGAGGCCCCCACCCCTCCTTCCCATGGCAGCCCCTCCAGCCCCCTAAAAATGCCACACAGAGAGTCAGGAGACCCTGCTGAATGGGGAGTGCTTTGGTGTGGGGGAAAGGGGACCCCAAAAATCAGGCGAGCGGAGCCCTTCCTCTTGTGAAAGGCAGACCTGGATCCAACCCAATGTGAAACAGAAAATAAGGGTCTAAATTAGAGCACATGAGGAGAAGAGGGTGGGAGGGCCACTGTGGGAAGGCAACATCAAACCATGCTTTGGCCATGACATCAAACCTAGGCCAGTGTGGGAAGGCAAAAATAAAACCCAGGCTCTCTAGACAATTTGACAGTGGTAAAAAATCTTCCTGACCCACCCTCCTCAGCATAATCCATGTTAGGAGGCAGCAAATGTTCATTAGATTAGCCACGTAAACCTAAATTGTACACAGAGTGCTGGCTGTGAAACTCATCTTGCACATGGTCCCTTTATGAAGGTGCTCTGATTTCCAAACACAGGATAACTGCAACACTCACCACATAGAAGAAAAGGTTTCATCAAAATCAATCCTGACAGTCACAGGGCGGGGGGTGCCCACAGGAAACAGCCAACAGAAAGTGAAGAATCAGGAGTGGGAAGAGGCAAAGAAAGAGAGCAACAGAGGAGTTTTGTGCAAGACAAAGAGACAGAGACAGAGGAGAGAAGAGAGGAGAAAAATGTCAAGAACTTCAAAAGAAAGGTCCAAATGCTGTAACAAGGGAAAGAGATAACTGGTGTCAGCAAAGCATGTAGTGGGTAGAAGACTTCAGATGACAAATGTAGAGCTGGCTGTGACTCTCTCGGAGTGTAAAGCCTTCCGTACAGATTAGGGTTATAGGAAGGACAGGACAGACTGCCTTCTTTACAGACTGGCCAACTAGTCCATGGTAATGAAGAGATAAGCTTTGTGAGGGAATATATAAGAACTTCACAGTTGGGATTAAAGCTCTCTTTCCCTCGCTCTCCCCCCATCCCCAGCTCAAAGCACATAAAAAAGCACACTGGGAAGCTAGGCAAAGGGAAATGCATTTGCTTCTTGAAGCTACTGGAAAAGCTATCGGAATATAAAGTTGCTCATGGGACATGAGAATTCTGCTGACAACATAGGAAAGCGACATCAAGATCAAGGGAAAGCTAGCCCCCCTGGGCCTAGCAGTCTATCCAACTGAAGTTTTCACACACACGCACGCACACACGCACACACTCTTGAACATCACTTCCCTGCTTTTGTGACTTTCCTGGGGCTTTTCAACAAAACGGACAGGATGCACTTCCAAAGGGTGACTGATAGCATATTTTGACCAATACAACCACTGCTGAAAACAGCATCCCTGCATCTCCTTCTCCTCTCTCCGAGAAAGTCTAGTAAGGCAAAATGAGTGACATGATGTGCCATTGTGTCAGGATGGGCTCCACTTTCCTGGCTGCCACTTGTGCGCTATCCTCATGACACATTTTTGCCTTACTATACATTGCCAGAGAGGAGGAGGAGAGGCTTGTCATAATATGAAGTTCCAGCCTGAACTGCAGAGAACAGAAGGTAATCAGGGCACATTAAGTAACAATGGCCAACAGGCAAATTTGCACTGGGCACATATATTCAACTTACTTCACTGCTTGGATTAGCATTATCCTGAGCTGCATACAGAGTAAAAATTCAGAGCTCCGGTTGTAGAGGGCCATGTGGTGTAATAATAATAACAACAACAACAACCAATGCCTGCAAAGTTTATACTCTGGAAAGTTACTTAGATATCTTCCCCTTAACAATCCTCACCCACACACACACACACACACACACACCATTTTAGGGATGGTCTTCCAGTGAACAAGAGCTTGGTCCCGTTTGAAAGGAGAGATTTCTAGACAGGAAATATTACTTTCTTCCATTCTCAAAGGAAATACCAGGTTTTTAGAAGAAAAAAATAGGAGAGACTTTTCCGCTTGGAAAAGGTAAGTGTTTCTCAAGATAAACCACCAGCCCATTTGAGTTTACCTTTACAACACATTTTTCACAATTTGGGGATATATGTAAACACACGCGCACAGTGAGACAGGGTGGAAAACAACATAGTTGCTAGCAGTGCCAGCTCCAGGCTTTGGAGGGCCCTTGGGCAAGACACCCTCAGTGGGCCCCTCCCTCGGCGCATCGACCTTCTCACCACCATTGTCACCAGCTGCTATTGCTTCTCCTGCGCTTTCTTCTCCTTTCCACCACTCGCTTGCTTGACAGGTGGAGAGCCAGCAAGCAAATGGACAGTGGCTTCTGCTGCTCCTCCTTCCCACCACCACCACCATTCTCTGGGGCACAGCAAGAGGCAGGAGAACAAGCAGGTTGTGATGGTGAAGAGGAGGAGCAACTCCAGGGGGCTCTTGTCAGTGGGCCCCCGCTGGGCTGTGGGCCCCCGGCAGGTGCCCAACCATGCCTGCCCTTGAAGCTGGCCCTGCACAGTAGAAAAGGAAATGAAAGAATTGTACAACCAAACACCAGAATCAACTCCTGCATGTAAGAGAAGCTAGGAAGCAACAGCTGCGTAAGTAGGAAGAGGCAAAGCATGTTCAGTGTACACAGCTAGCCGTCTCTACAGAAATCCGCTGTGGGGAGACCCCGGGGAAACTGGCTGAGGATGCTGGGGCTGGCACTGCTCTTGTAGATGGTAAGACACAAGGCTAGGAGGAGGATCACACTAATTCGGAATGTTCCTTGGTCACTAGGAAGACAGGAAGCTGCCTTATACCAAGTCAGGCCCTTCGTCCATCTAGGCCAGTATTGTCAACACAGACCGGCAGCAGCTCTCCAGGGTTTCAGGCAGGATCCTTTCCTAGCCCTACCCAGAGATGCTTGGGATTGAAACTGGGACCTTCTGGTGCAAAGCAGGTGCTCCGCCACTGAACTACGGCCCCTCCAGTAAACACATTTAACACTGACTCATGTTGCGATTCGCTGGCAGGAAGATGTACACTGATCTGATAGACCACATCTTCCCTCCTCATTTCAGGGCCAAATTAGATGTGACACAAATCAGCAATCACATGAGTGGTTCACTTAAAACTAAAAAGAAGCTGTGTCAGGGGAGTCCAGTTTGGGACCCTGGTAGGCAGTATGGAATATTAACCCTTTGCCCGATCTGGATCTGCTTCCCCACCTCCACCACTTCCTGGCTCTTGCTATTTGCATTAGAAGGACAGCCTTTTGGAAGCAAAACTTCATGATATGAAGGTAATCCAGATGGGGACCACAAGAGGCACAAAGGGTTAAAGCTCTACATTTCCATGGCACCTACTCTTTAAATGAAACCACTCACACAATTGCTAATTGTGTCAGTGCTGGGTGTCACCGCTAGTCTGGACTTCAGGGATGTGTTTTCACAAAGAGCAACAGGCTTTATTTTAATGAGCTTCCACCACACATTAAAAACGTGGTTGTTCAGGCAGGCGTTTGGGGTGGTTTAGGATATTTTTAGAAATATGATGTTTTAAAGTAGAATTTTATTGTTTTAAAACTGTTGTATTGCGGTACATCGCCCAAAGTGGCCGGGTGACCGGCCAGATGGGCGATTAAGAAGTTCAATCAATCAATAAGCAAGCCAATCATGGGCCTATACAGCTGAATCCACTGCACATACAGCAAGGACAGGTTCCCGTAGAAGTCAGTCAGAAGGTACAGGACCTTGGTACTAAAATATCTAAGTACTCATCAAACCCCAATTCTAAAGGCAGGGAGTACACCAAACAAACATGACCAGAAATGGATAGTCGCTCAGGACTCATCCACACAAACATTTCCACACAGTATGACCATCATTCATCACAGAGAAGTGTTCCTTGGATTGGTCTAGCATACAAGAATCCAGAATTCTGTCCATTATATTTTCTGAGCAGTGCAGACCAACCTCAACTCATTTGTGAATTAAAACAGATGCAGACAATAAACAATGATTTAAAACAGCACATAACAGAACCAAGATAAAACTAGCTGCAAGAGATGAAAACAATGCAGGACAAAATCAGCAACAAAATAAAACAATGCAAAGGACTAAAAGCATTAACACAGTTCTTTAAATTCGTAGGAGACAGACAGGAAGAATGGTCTTCACCTGGCACCACGAAAAGACTACCATGTAGTCATCAGGCCAGGTGAGCTTCTTGGGGAAGGCATTCCACAGATGAGGCACCACAACTGAAAAGGCTCTGATTTGGTTGTGTAAGGCATCAGTGAAGTAGGCTAGAGTGATCATGCTGGGTCACAGAGACTGCAGGCTAGAGTGACTCTTTTGGCCTTGCACTTCTGGTAGATTTGAGATTTGCTTCCAAAGATTCTCCTCTGCAAGTTTTGATGTCGAATAGATATCCTGTGAGTGCTCAGATATTCTCCAAATATTGGGCTATCTGTATTTGACACCCAATTATATTTGATTTCAATCTTTGACACTTAATTGACATTTTGCAGCATTTGGTAGCTGGCATGCAGTATTTGGGGGTATTTGACAGTATCAGTAGCCAATGGGCTGGTTCACACAATCACCAACTAGTTAACAAACCACAATGGCTTTCTAACCATGCTGGGCATGCCAGTCACATGATGGCCTAATTTGCTTAATTGCCATCACTGGCATGGCTTACCATGTTGTCTGAACCCAGCAAGAGTGGGTTGCTGCCATGATTAACACACCACCCCAGAACCCTAAAACAGCCCATGGGTTCTGGCTGGTTTGTTAAGCAGGGCAGGAACCCACCCTCACCAGGTACGGACAACACCATAAACTGCACCAGCAAGGGTAATTAAGCAAATTGGGCTGGCATGTAGCCTACACATGCAACTTGGTTAACAAGCCACCATAGCTTGTTACCACACTGGCGATTGTGCAAACCCAGTCAATGACCTGGTTTGCACGATAACCTCAGCCCACCATGGCTTATTTAAGCCACAGTGAGCCATGGCACCAGGTTGCCTATTCAAGCCTAGACCACGGCTTGTTGTGTCATCTGAACTCAGGCACCATGGCTTGTTTGAGGGGAGAACAACCCTCCAGTAACCCATGACCTGTTGGAGGGTGGTTTCCCCAAGCTATGCCATCCAGGTTTGGATGACAAGGCAAACCATAGCAACCCCCTGCTAGGGGCTGAATATTCAAAATGGCCCCTAGCATGCACCACAGCCCACCGTGGCTGAATTAAGCCATGCTGGGTTGGGCTGATTGTGAGAACTGGCCCAATATGTCATGGTATATCACAGAGGTTTTCCTACTTTCCACCAGGAGTATTGAACCTCTTTCAGTCCAAGAGCTGAATTCAGTTTGGGAGAAGCTCTTGGCAGCTGCGTTCCAGTGCTGAACATGGCCAAAGGCAAAATGGGTGAGCCAGAAATAGCAGCATATTTTAGCCTGAAGCTCTCACTGCCAGTAACTAAGCCTTCGGAGAGACCCCATGCAAAAGCTGGGAAACCACCAAATGAGTGGCAGTCTGGGAAAGGGATGAGGCCACAGGAAGGGGCGCGGCCATCTGGGGAATCCTGGAGGGCTGAATTGGGACCCCAGATGGGCTGGATTGGCCCATAGGCCTAAGGTTCACAACCCTGCTTTCCCCCTTCAAGCAATACTTTCGATATTTTATTTATTTATTTCTGTATTTATTTCATTTCTATACCGCCCAAGAGCCAAAGCTCTCTGATGTCAATCAAGAAACCTCTGCCACCGAATCCATAGTCAGTGTAAACGCTTCAGGGACATGTTATTCAATGTGCACTCAATTCACATGGAGCGGTGTTTGCCATCGCTAGAGCCCATAGTGAATAGAAGCACCCAACACTCCACTGTGACTGCTCAATGCACAGGCAAATCAGTAGTAGTGTCCAAATGTCTTTCAGCTGATTTTTTCATTTAGGACCCCCTGATAATCTTCTAAAGAACCCAGTGATCCCTGGAAAATAGTTTGCAAAGTACTGGTATGTAGTACACCATAGTTGATGAGATTTGTTAATTGACATGTAATGGTATTTTTTTACCTTTTAGCATTTCATAGATAACATGCAGTGGTGTTTAATATCTGATACACTTGTTTGGAAACTAATTGCTGTTGCATGTTATCAATGTATGAGATTTCATAACTGAAATGTATGGGAATCGAAACACTCAAGAGATGCCAAGTCATAAGATATTTGAATTTTGCATTTAAAAATCCACATCTAAAATGTGAATTTGAACTTTGGTTCAAAAATTCTTGCTGAAAAAACTGAATAGCTGATTTTCAAACATATTTATGAATCTTAGTTTCTGTTTTACTTTCTAGCTACACTGGCACTTCTGGAATACTACAACCTAGGATCTTTTCTTGCTGCCCTAGTAATCAAAGGGAGAATTTTCTCCAAATTTTCTTCACCATTTTCCACTCCTCACTCCCTCTAATGCCCCAGAATGCTGGTAAGTATGGGGAACTGTGGAGGATACAAAATGGGGGGCAGGCTGCCAGCACCATTGCTGCTGTTGCCACTTACAGTGGCAGTGGAAAGAAAGAAAGAAAGAAAGAAAGAAAGAAAGAAAGAAAACTTTAGGAAAAAAAGAAGCTGTGTTTCCGCCCCTGCCAATAGTGAGCCCAACCTGTGAGAAACTGTTGGAGAATTTCTCCTTCCCCTGGAGAAATTCAGTGATATTGTCCCCCCAGTTTTTCTGTCCAAATACAGCTTTTTAAATTTCAAGAGGCCATTTACACACAGCTCTACAATTTGTAGCTGGCTTTTAAATGTTTAAGAAAAGGGGGTTGACCAGGAGTCAATGATGTTGATCAAAAATCCATCAAAAACTAAATAAAACATATATCAAAGCTAACAGGAAAGCAGCTCCCCTTGGCATGTGTTCGTAACGGCCACCATTTCAATGATTATATATTTGTTGCTTCTACACTCGTACCATACATATATGCCTAACTACAAGCTAAGTGTTCTGAAGCATCATTTGACTTTGTTTAAAATATTGCACAGCAGTATCCATTTTAAAATTGGGGGATGATTATTTTCCTTCCTTCCCCGCACTCCCGCCCTCGGCAGAACTGAAGTTGTACAGCAGTTGAAAATGCTGATGGCTTAACTGGTTTCATTTTTTTCTTTCTTTTTTTGCCACAGCAGCCCTGAGGGGGTTTAACTCTTTCCACTGCGCAGATATCTCGCTTTTGGAGTTCAATGTTTAACTCGCGCTGGGAGACTCATAAATATTCGGAGTCACTCTCTCCCTCTCTGTTTGATTAGGAAATGAGCCTTTAACTCAATGTAATCCCCAAGCCATTAACAAAAAAGCCCTCAACAGCTCCACTATTAGAATTTCACTTCTAGCCCACAGAGGATTGAATTAGATTAACATAACTACCAGCAATCTGAGTTTATTTTCTGTGCCAGAAAGAAAGGTGTTTTCTGGAGGGGAAAGAAAAAGGGGGAGAGACAGAAAGCATGAGCATGCTGAAATGTAAAAAACGGGGAAATGATAAAAAGACAAGCAGGCATATAGGTGATGAGAGAAAAGGAAAAAGGAAAACAGACAGCTGAGCAATCTTTTTAAAATTGTGGCGAAGTCATTATTGTTATTGCTATTATTATTACAAGAAGCCTTCGTGATTCATAATTATTTAAGTAATACCGTCGATCCCTGCTGGCTTGCAGGTGTCCATTTCAACATTTCAGGCTCAGAGGCATATACCTGGCAGGTATATTTCACACACCTGTACAAGAGTCTGCTTGGTATGCTTGCGCTGTAGAATTGTCATGAGCTGATGACATGCAGTACAACAGAAAAGGGTCTAAATCAAGTGGGTCAAGCAACATAACTCATCATGCATAACTTTATAGGCATGAACAGGGGAAGAAGGAATGAACAAGGGTTTCCATTCCTTCAAATCACACAAACAGTCCCATCCAAAAAATCATTGGAGAAGTAAATTCAAATGGGATGACAGTGATGAGTGCCTGAGTACAATTGTTTTAGAAGCAGGGACCGATAATATCGCCCTGGCACGGACAGAATACATTGCTGGTTTCCCATCTTTTATCTAACCTCCCAAAAATGGGAAAGAAGAGCACCTCGTGCTCGACTGAAGTAACAGCAGTGGCTGTTGGATTGCTCCCTATGCCTCCCCCAAAATGCAAGACAAAGAATCTGCTAACTGAACAGGAGGGCACACATAATAGCAGAGCACTAGACAATACACACACCCAAATAAGCAAAATCCAACTACTTTTCAAACACAGCTTCTTAAATGTGTTAAGAGAATGTCCAACAAATGCAAGAAGAATTTTGAGAGTATTTGTTTTAAGTTATCCGAAGTCCTGAAGGAGCTTTTATTAATCATAGATATTGTCAGGCATGTCAGTGGGGGCAGTTTACACAGGTCTTGTGGGAAAGAGACTGGGATTACAATCCTGCACCTGCGAAATGCACTATCTGTATCTTAAGAGTGCATGTAATGGAAATAAGTGCACATAAAAGGGTACTGTAGTGTGTGTTTTTAATAATAACAGAAAATCACTCCTTTTAACTGATTTGTGAGAGGATCTACTGCATTTGTTTTCATAGAAACCTCTGCTCGCACAACTGAAGAATGAAATATAATGAACAGGGAGGGAGTATATGGGGCTTTATGTAAAACCAACATAAATTAGATTTTATCAACTTGCTAGCTTTTTGGCTGGATTATTTAGTTGCTTTTCTAAATACTTCTTGAGTTTTAATATACAAAACATCCAGAACTGTTGTTAAAATTACACTAAATCAGAAGTTTTCTTTCCCCTCATTTATATTCTGCCAACAAATACAGAGTTTTATACTGGCTGTCACAAACACTGCAAGAACAAGTTGGGTGTAATAAAAAGAGCTGCAAAGTGCATTTAAAAGATACAATTGTTTGTTAATTGCAAAACTTCTGTACAGCAAAAAGAAATAATAGCTTATTGTGTAAATTTATTCAAAAAGCTGATTTATTTAACTGAGTTCCTCAGCAAATCACACTGTAACTACTGCCAGGTATTTCATAACATTTTATTCAAATCAGCTCTGCCGTTAATATAATGAAACCCATTTATATCAAATGTATGTAAAAACATGACTCATTTGGTTCCACTAATTTCTAAATGTTAACTCAATTCTCTCAACATAAAGTTGCCAGATCAGGTTATTTCTGAAATAATTCTAAAGCAAAATAAAATAGAATAAAAGGCTGAGTGTGGGAACTAACCACTGTAACCTTTATGAGACGGGGAAGAAGATATTAAAAGGAACAACTAAAAAGATGCATCTATTAAAAAAAATCCCTTCCCTTTCAATAAAATCTACTATAAGTAAGTGCAGTAAGAAAATAAAGTTCAGAGCTGGAGCTATGAATAATATAAATTACTATACATTCTCACTAGTTTGTCAAAATAAAACCCCAAACCACATATGGAATAAAGACTGATTACTGATATCCTTTACAATGTTTTTACAGTTTGAGATCATCTGCATTTTGGCTTTTATATGAGACATATTACAAAAGGGCATTTTTGTATGTTCAGTGCTTAAAACAAGCTCCAAATCCTGGGTACAGTACATTCATCACACTGACACAGAGTCACTAAGCTGCCTTCCCAAAGTCATGCGTGTTCCTTTTATCACTGTGGAGACTTTATATACTAATTAGGAACATTTAAAACACACACACACGTCTAAGTCAAAAGCATACAACAGTATTTCCTTTTGACGTGTTTTCCTTGGAGAACGTTCAGGCCAAAGTTTTCACTGAATAGTTTTGAGGTGGGAGTTTCTTACAAAAGAATGACTGTTGCTGAAGTTTTTCCATTTTCAGAGTTTAGGTCAATACTGGAAAACTTCTCACCTGCCCTTGACAAGCCCTTAAACCAAGTTACGCTGTTTGTTGGCCTCTTGGCACATCAGCAATCTGAACTCTTTGCATTCCCCCAAACAAACCTATCTGGTACAAAACTTTCATTTGTTTGCTTCGAGATGAAAGACACCTCACCACTAAACCACAAAGAGATTAGCCCAGTTGTGTCAAGTTCTAAAATAAACTAGCTCACCTGCAACCTTCCTAAAAAATATGAAAATAGACTCTACATCTACATCACCACCACCACCACCACCACCACCACCACCCAATTTTTAGTCCTCTTAAGGTGTGTGCTCCTGTAATTTCAAGTCCAAATAAAAGGACTGATGCAGGGAGAGGGGTGGGAAGAAGCTGGATCCTGAAATAAAAGGTCAGAAATTAGGTACTTACATTATTCAGGTTGAGAGATGAACCTCAGGCCCCAGGCAGGATTTCCTTTGCCCCTCAGGTGTTTCTAATTGCTGATTAAATATCTTTTGGTTCCACCTACACCAGCAGAGAGTCCCTTCTGCGCCTCTGTCTCTCTTTGTGACTAAGGACACAGTACTCTGAGTCCCAACCTATAAATAGATCCCAGCTCTGTGATTGATATAACAGGCAGCTGACAAAGAAAAAAAAAAAAACAGGTCTTAGGCAAAGCAGCAAAAGCTGGGCTTTCGACTCCTCGCTGCATCCAGGGAGGAGCCCCCCATAGTCACCCATAGGCACAGCAAAGGAAAAAAAGTGCAAAGCCATTATGTCCCCAGCAGCAGTATGGCAACTTGAAGCAAGGGAAGCAAAATGAACAAAATCCAGTGCAGGGAGGAAAAAATGCCAGCCAGCATCCGACCCTCTTGCATCTGAAGAAATGATCTTGCCAAGGCCTCCAGTACCATCAAAGTAGACTTCCAAGCCATGCATGCGGACTCCAGGCCCTGGCTTTGAAAAGTTGCCCTACTGAGAGACTGATACCTGGGCTGGTCCTGCAGAGGCTAGCCTGGCAAAGGCCTGAGAGAAACCAAAAACAGAGCTGGCTCTTTTCAAAGCACCAGTTGATCAGAGGGCTCCCTGCCAATGCTCTGGGGTAGCCTTCCCCATCTTCGGACCCTCCTGATGTGTTGGACTGCAGTGGCCAAAATCCCCCCAAATTGGATGCTGGCTGGGGGATACTGGGAGTTGCAGTCCAACACATCCAGGTGGCTAGGTGTCCTATTTTAAAGAAAACCATCTTCTATTGGAAGAGCTGTCAGAGGACAGTATATGGAAGTGTCCTCGGTTCGATGGGCTGCCCAGGGCAAGTCTGGTGTAAAGGCAAAGCACCACGAGAAGGGAGAGCAGGGAGGGGCCTTGACGTTGCCCACCAACAGTCAGCACCTGGACAGCAGCCTGAGCAGGCGCACAGGTCACCTGGTCAGTCTTCCTCAATGTGGTGCGATGTGCTATGTTTTTATTGATAACCCCAGAGGGCGTTTTCACTTAGAAAAAAGGTGAGCAAGCAGGACACAATACAGGTCATGCATGGGGGGCGGGGGGAGTGGTCTCATAATACTAGAACTTGGGGTCATCCCATGAAGCTGAATGGTGGAAGATTACGGACAAATAAAAGGAAGTCCTCCTTCACACAGCATATAGTTAAAACTCTGGAATTCACTGCCACAAGGTGTAGCAATGGCCACCTGTTTGAATAGCTTCAAAGGGGGATTGGACAAATTCATGGAGGATAAAGCTATCAATGGCTACTAGTCGTGAAAGCTATATATTACCTGCAATAGCAGAAGCTATATGCCTCTGCATGCCAGTTGCTGGGGACCCGAGCGGGAGGATGCTATTGCATTCATGTCCTACTTGTGGACTTCCCATTCGGGCATCTGGTTGGCCACTGTGTGAACAGAATGCTAGGCTAGACAGGCCTTTGGTCTGATCCAGCACAGCTGTTATATTCTTGGGTAGCCTGACATCTTGATAGCTGTTTCATTAGCCTAAAACCCAGGATGCTCATCTCAACTATGGATCAGTTTTTGTTTTGTTTTTCTCCTAAATGGTCCAGTTTATAGCAGGTAGCCCCTATCGTTAAGAACACGCTATTGCTTTAGCTGCATTGCCAAATGCCACTGTTTGTGTCAACACAGTTAAAGTGACTTTATACATACCTGTATAATCTTTTTAGATGTTTGTATAGCCTAATGGACTATAGTGGTGTGCTGCTTTCTCTCCAAAGCTATCTGAGTCATCAGGGAAAGAGGAAACTAAGGCTGCAATCCAATACCGACTTATCTGTGAGTAGCCTCCACTGAACTCAGTGGAACTTACTGTATGTATAAGACTGCTCAGTGTACCAATTTATTTGCCACAAGTGGGGAAAATATAGGCAAGTGGACAGCGGTGGGAGGGGGCGAGAACAAAATTTGCCATAAATCTGCAGTGGTCTTTTAAAGACTAGCTTGGGGAAACACAACAAGTAGTATCACCAATATAAGAAAGGTTTTAATGAAGACCTGGAAGTTAATTTTTTTTCCAGGTTAAACTGTTATGATTAGTAAGGACATATTTTAAATTGTAACCTATGAATGAAATATGGAGATTTGTTTTGTGCTGTACAAGAGAATATCAAATTAATGATACATTTTCGCCATGGATAAATATAACTGGATTACCGTTTCTTCTTACATATTTTGCCCTTGAAGCAATGTTATAAATGGGAAATTATGTTTATATGTTTGTAGACTTGTTGATTTTCCCCCATTTTTTTAATAATGAAATAGCTTAAAAAAAAAAAAAAAAACACCCTGCTCCCATTTCAGCGATTAAATATAAAATACATGACCAAGAACAATAAAGATAATAAGTTTTAGGTCAAACTGCCCATGGAGTTGTTGTTGCCACACAATCGCTAAAGATACACTTTCAAGAATCACTTACTCAGAGTCAGAAAAGTAACTTCCCAGCCTGTTGTATGAGGGTGAATGGGGGAAGTGAAAAGGATAAATGGGATTATTTCTAAATTGTTATACTATTATAATTTTATTATAAAACAAGTGGAATATGCAACAAAATAATGTATTATGTTCTCTGGTCCTTATCCCTCCCCACCGCCCCCACCACCCGGGTCACAGGAGAAGGAAGCGTAATCAGTGGCTTATTGTCTTCTGCTCCAGATTGTTCCAAGCTAGAGGACGTGGCTTTACTGGACTCCTAGAACTCAGAGGCCCCCTCTCCCAAAACAGTTCTCACCACCCCCACACCAGGTAATCACCCTTTAAGAGACAGACAGCTCCTCAGAGGGAGTGGGGTTCACAGCAGATCCACATCAGCCAGCCTTCATAATGCCTTAGAGGGTCTCTGCAACCTGCTGAGACAACAGCTCTCTTTGGGAGAGTTCCAGGCAGTACAAATCTGCCCAAGGTCCTGACTGACCCTACTGGGCCTTGCCTATTATGATCCTGCATAGCCAGATGTGATGCTGCTTTGGATCGGTCTCTCCTGCAAACCTTGAGCCAAGCCAGTACATTGCATTTCAATTAATTTATATTTCTATACTGTCCCATAGCTGAAGCTCTCTGGGCAATTCACAAAATGGCATGTTGTAGTGTGGCACTCAGGATTCCAGACACTCCATTCCACCACCACCACGTTTTTCTATTCCTCCTGCCATTCCCCTCAGCAGTCAGCATTCCATAGCCACTGAACACTCTCACACCTCCTCAGGCTGGTTTGGGGGTCCCCCGTTAGGGTTCCCTCCCCTTAAATATTTTTGGTACTTCTGCAAACCTTGGTGTTTCCCCAAGCCTGCGGAGACCTCCCTCTTGTGAGTGATTAGTATCATAAGAAATGTTTTGGCTACTTCAGCCATGTCACTCACAGCCTGAACATCAGAAATTAATTCTATGGGAGAATCCAGCTTTGAAATTAGAGAGGCAGTCTTTTATGTGGAGGAATTGGATTGACCGTGGAATCTATACTTTAGATCAGTTAATAGGATCAGACAATGAGTTTTTACCATTTTCAGTATTGCGAAGATAATACTGAAAAGATTATCAATACAGGATAATAAAAACATAAAATCTCATACAAAACTCAAAACAATGTAAACAGCTAAAACAGTCACAATAAGTTACTGGACCTGATAAAAACAATTGACATAATGTCCCATCAAATGCCTGGGAGTAGAGGACAGTCATAACTTGGTGCTGAAAAGATGACAGCATTGGTGCCAGGTGGACCTCAGTGGGGAGAGCATTCCAAAATCAGGGGGCCACCACTGAGAAGACCCTGTCCCTTGTTGCCATCTTCCGAGCCTCCTACCAAGGAGGCACTCAGAGGAAGGCCTCTAATGTTGATCATGGAGTCTAGGTAGGTTTGGTTTGGGAGAAACACTCCATCAGGTATTGCGATTGATCCTGGGCAATGGTGCAGTGGTAAATTTTGATGTGCAGGCACTCGTGAAGGTCCCCATAGCCGTGACCCCAAGAAGAGTCCTGAAATGCAGGCAGCTATGTTGATACATCTCTCTCTGCGTTATATCTTTTATAATACATTCTCTGTATCTTTTGTGGGTCTTTTGTAAAGCTAAAGTACCCATTCAAGACCAAACCACCCCAAAATCCTTTGCATTACAACAGGGATAGCTCACAACAATACATTATTGCTGGGAAAATCCATTTCCTGCACAGTTACTATGAGGATTTCAGCAAAGCACACAGGGAGCAGGGAGTCCTGAGAGGTGGGGCAGATGACACCATGGTCCCTGTCCATCAAAAAATCCCAGTGCTTCACCCCAGTAAGTGCTGGTAGGATGTCACAGGAGTCTGAGAGGGGGGTAGAGTCCAGCGGACTCCCCCTGCTTGGCCTCCCAGACTCCAGTCCACAGACAGCGCCATTTAGCCGCCCTTGTTCGGCTCTCTGGATGAGCCACTGCGCAGTTCGGGGTGAGTGGTGTGCAGCCATCTGGCCCCTCATCGAGCTGCCATTTTGCATTAAAATGGCATCTCAGTTTTTTTCGTAAAGGCCTTTTAAATAAATGGTGGTCATAAAGAGGCCATTTACACAAGATTATAGGCATGAAAGGTCCATTCGCACCTGAAATGTTGCGTGAGTGGCCTGCTTATGGCTGCCATTTACAAGAAAGGCCTTCTATGAGAAAACCCAAGCTGCCATTTTTACACAAAATGGCGGCTCACTGAGGGGCCAGGCAGCCAGCAGAGGTTCAGTGCATGGCGCGTGGTCAGACGGAGGTGAGTCCTCCCATCCCTAAGTGCTGGCCCCACTACACCACTAATCCTGTGACCTTCTGCATGCAAAGCATGTATTCTACTATTGAGCTGCAGCCCTTCCCATTTACACTGTGAGTTTCTCTTAGGAAGAAACTTCTGTCTTAAGGATCTGTGTTAAAGCACTCGCTATAAAGCACCATGCACAATGATGATGTTTTATACACGGCAACAGTGTGTACTTTCTTGTAGAAAGAAACCAAAGGATCATAAAAGATGTTCCCCTTTAATCTATGACTGATCACAGTGTTCACAGACTCAGGACCATATTTCAGTACCTTGCTACAAAGAAACAGCGCTTCATTCCACATGGAAATCACTTGGTATCAAGGAAACAGGATGGAAGGGACAGGAAGATAGATGGAAAGGCAGCGGGACTGATAAATCAAAGAAAAGAGACTGGAACATTTTAAAAAATGAGTTATTAATAAAACCTGAACTGACCGCCTGTAGATGGGTACATTGCAATATATTCTCCTTTGATATTTTGTTTGTTTGTTTGTTTAATGGATTTTTAAAACTGCCTTTCAGGATAAATTATCCTCCCATGGTGGTTTACAATGGTCAGTAAAACAGCATAAGTTTTATGCATAACAGCAACATTAAAATATTAAAGCAGCGCATAGATGAAGAAAGGAGATTAAACAATCAGCTAAAAGAAAAGCAGCACATAACAACATGATTAAAATAGCAGCAGCAAATAAAACAGTTAGAGCACCACAAATCATCCAAAAGCCAACTGGAATAGAAAGTCTTTAGAGCCCATCTAAAGGTCAAGAAGGAGGAGGCTACATCCTAGAGTAATAAAGGAACTGGCAGAAGAACTCTCAGAACCGCTGTCTATTCTCTGAGAAATCATGGAGGACGGGGGAAGTGCCAGATGACTGAAGGAGGACTAATGTTGTCCCTATCTTCAAAAAGGGTAAAAAGGAGGAAACTGGGAACTACAGACCAGTCAGTCTGACATCAATCCCTAGGAAAATTCTGGAGCAGATGATAAAGCAATCCATCTGGAAGCACCTTGAAAACAATGCAGCGATTACGCGAAGCCAACATGGATTTGTCAAGAACAAATCCTGCCAGACAAATCTGATCTCATTTTTTTGATCAAGTAACCTCCCTTGTGGACCGTGGGAATGCTGTGGATATCATATACCTCGACTTCAGTAAAGCTTTCGACAAAGTGCCCCATGATATCCTGATGAGCAAACTAGCTCAAAGTGGGCTAGATGAAACAACGATCCGGTGGATCCACAGTTGGCTACAGAATCGGACTCAAAGAGTGCTTCTGAATGGGACCTTCTCAAACTGGGGAGAGGTAACGAGTGGGGTACCGCAGGGCTCAGTCCTGGGCCCAGTGCTCTTCAACATTTTGATTAATGACTCGGAGGAGAAGGTGCAGGGAATGCTGATCAAATTTGCAGATGACACAAAATTGGGCGGGATAGCTAATACTTTGGAAGTAGGGATGTACGAAAGTCACTTACCTTTCTGTGGATTCTGTTCATGGGGGGGGGAGGCATTCCGTCCCTCCCCCCGGAATCCTCGACGACAGGGGAGGCGATCCGGTCCTCCCCCACAGAATCCTCAATGGCTGGCTGTGCTCCGCGGAAGCTCCGCGGAGCAGCCGGCCAGGCCCAGGCCAGGGCCGTCCACAGCTGGATTTCCAGCCACAGAGGGCTCTGGGTAAAAACAAAAACAAAAAACCACATACGCAAATGGCGGCTATGGCCACTGCCATTTGAGTTCCTTATTTTTCTTCATCTTAGTCTACGTCAATATTTACGTAGACTAAGACGAAGAAAAGAAAAGGGAACGCAAATAGCATAGTGGGCTTTTTTTTTTTTTTTACCCAGACGTGATAGGCTACGTAAGTCTTTACGTAGCCTATCACGTCTATGGGGAAAAAAGAAAAAAAAAACACAGACTGCAAATGGCGGTGGCTGGTTGGAAGACCAGCCGCCGCTGCCGCCGCAACCGCCGCTGGAGCCGCAGCCATTCGGAACATCCGCCCCAGGTAAGTCTCGTCCCGGGGGGGATCCACGGGGGGCGGGGGGTGGCAGGCCGTTCCACGATGGATTTCGGGGGGCCGAATGCACTGGCATTCGGCCTCACAGAGATCCGTCGCGGAATTCTCTGACATCCCTATTTGGAAGACAGAAACAAAATTCAAAGTGATCTTGATAGACTGGAGCGCTGGGCAGAAAACAACAGAATGACATTTAATAGGGATAAATGCCAAGTTCTGCACCTAGGAAAAAGAAACTAAATGCACAGTTACAAGATGGGGGATGCGTGGCTCAGCCACACTACAAGCAAGAAGGATATCACAAACTGAATATGAGCCAACAATGTGATGTGGCTGCAAAAAAGACCAATGATGTTTTGGGGTGCATTAATAGAAGCATAGCTTCCAAATCCTGGGAAGGACTAGTTCTCCTCTACTCAGCACTGGTTAGGCCTCATCTGGAGTACTGTGTCCAGTTCTGGGCACTACACTTTAAGAAGGATGCAGACAAACTGGAGAGGGTTCAGAGGAGGGCAACAAAGATGATCAGGGGACTGGAAACAAAGCCCTATGAGGAGAGACTGAAAGAACTGGGCATGTTTAGCCTTGAGAAGAGAAGACTGAGGGGAGATATGATAGCGCTCTTCAAGTACTTGAAAGGTTGTCACAGAGAGGAAGGCCAGGATCTCTTCTCGATCATGCCAGAGTGCAGGACATGGAATAATGGGCTCAAGTGACAGGAAGCCAGTTTCTGGCTGAACATCAGGAAAAACGTCTTGACTGTGAGAGCAATACGACAATGGAACCAATTACCTAGGGAGGTGGTGGGCTCTCCCACACTGGAGGCATTCAAGATGAGGCTGGACAGCCATCTGTCAGGGATGCTCTGACTTGGATTCCTGCATTGAGCAGGGGGTTGGACTCAATGGCCTTGTAGGCCCAACCCTACTATTCTTTGATTCTATAATTCTATGAGGCAAATGGAGGCTATTGCAGAGAAGCAGGGCCACCACAGACAAGGCCCTGTCCCTGGTACTCGCCAGCCTAATAGTTCTCATTGATGGACCAGAGAACAAGGCCTCAGATGCCAAATGTATGGCTTGGGCAGATACATATGAGTGTGGGCAGTCCTTCAGATAGCCTGGTCCCAAATAGTTTAGGGCCTTAAAGCATCAGCACCTGAAGTTGGTCTAGGAAACTAATAGGCAGCTGATGCAACTGGTGCAGAATTGGTGTGATCAGAATGCCTAACTCCTACAAGCATTCTTGCTGCCAAAGCCCACACCAATTGAACCTTGCAAACTGTCTTTATGGGCAGCCCCACGTGGAGTGTGCTACAGTAATCCAGCCTGGATGTACCCAACAGATGTGTCACCAAGGCAACGTCTGCCTTGTCTAGATGAGGCCACAGTTGGCTGAAGCTGGTAAAAAGCAGTTATGGACACTGAGGGCAGTTGCACCTCCATAGAGAGCATGTCACCCAGGAGTAATCTCAAACTGCAAACTTTGCCCATTAGGGGGAGTAAAAAAAAACCCTTCCAGGACCAATTGTACACTACCATCCAGATCAGCAGATTTTTCAATCCACTTTCAAGGCTTCTGTCTTGTCTGGATTAAGTTTCCGTTTGTTCACCCTTCTCCAGTCTCCAGTCTTGTTGTCTGCCACGGCCCTGCTAACGGTGGACGCTTTCACATCACCAAAAAAAGAATTAATGCAACACCAAAAGAGAGGAAAAAAGAGGACACTGCTTTGCATAAAATTTGCACATGCTACTTTATGTGCATAGATACACATTTAAAAATGATTCCTATAATAGAAAAAGAAATACAGTACATCTCACCATAGTGGGAGACGACTGTGACCAGGCGACCTGTGTGCCTGCCTCCTCAGTTTGTTGGCCAGGTGCCAACTGTTGATGGACAACTGCTCTCCTTCTTATGGTTCTCTATTATTACACTGGACAGCTCTTCAAATAGAAGACTGTCATCTTTAAAGGAGGACTTTGGTCCAGCTGTAGATGTGCCGTTTCTCTCAGAGGTTATTGGTTGTTTAACTTTTTAAAGCATCTTATGTTTGTGAGGGGAAGTTCAACAGCCATAAATGGATTTGTCACGCACTATGTACCTATTTCACTGCTGCTCTCTCTACAGGGCCAGCCTAAGATATTTGGCTGCCTGAGGGGGAGCAGCAAATGGTGGCCCTCCCCTCAAAGTTGGTACCCAAGGCCAACAAAATTATTTTGACACCTGAGGCAGGAATTCCCACATGTGCCTCTCCCTATCCCTGGCAGTGAAGATAGAATAACAAAATAATAGCTAACAATTTGCTGCCTTTTCATGACACCAAATATCTGCTGCCTGAGGCAGTTGCCTACCTAATAGTAAGGCCAACCCTGTCTTTCCAAATTTATCAACCAGGCAACTAGAATGTCTGTCCTAGCATTCAGGTCACAGATGTTCAGCTTTTTGCAGGGAAACAGCGTATGTGAATTGCACACAGGTGTCTCCACGAGACACATTTTCACATGTATAATATCACATTTTAAAAATAAAATATCACATTTTCCTACATAGCCTCAGGTACAAAGGTACAGAAAGTGCTGGCAAAGCTTAAAAGTATGTCTAGAAGGAAAAGCTGAAGCTTTCCTTTGGAGTGGACTACGGGAAATCAAGCTGCAAGCATTAGCGGGTTACTTTCCGACTGCACCATTAAAATGCATAGGTCAAAATGGTGAAACTGATTACTGCATTCAGAGATGTAGCTATTGCATCTTGCGCTTTGGAGGGAATTTCAGGTTCACAACCTTCTTGCTAATTTAAAATGCTTCACCGTGGATTCTCAACATGGCTCTTATTAATAACGGCTAACCGAGCCTCTTGCCATTATATTCAGCAGTTTTCATACAAGAGCCACTTCGTACACTACACTGTAGGCAGTGGACAGTGGCGGCTCCAATGTCAGTGGGGTGGTGAATCCACTCCAGTTTCAGTCAGAACCAGTCAGGACTCTGGCTCCATACCTTGGATAGCTCCTTTAGAGTTCTGACTGGTTCTGACTGAAGCCCGGAGAGGATTCACCACCTCACTGACATCGGAGCCACCAGCTTCCATGGATTGTAGGCATACACAATGTTTGAAGTGTGAATGCATTAAACATGTTTTTGCAAATGCGTATCATAAAGGTACCCTTGTCAGGGAGGCATGGTTGGCTGCAGCTGCCTGCTGAGTATACATTCTGTGGCAAACTTGGGTTTGCATCTGCATAATGCATGAAATGACCTCAAGATATTGCTTCATAATTTTAAGATTTTTAGATACCAGGTTATCGTTCAAAAAACCTCAAAGCAGCTAATGACAAAATCATTAAAACAATAAATCAAACTACAAGATAAGAAACCAAAGTACACAGGAACAGAACAGAAATAATCACACAACTAGATAATCCCAGCAAGAATAAATCATTGGGGGGAGGGGGGATAGCTCCTACTGCAACATCAGTCAAGAAGGAAAGAAGGGGCAGATGTCAAAAAGATCCTTAAAGAGCCAGGATTTTATTTGGCATCTAAAAGATATCATGCATGGGTTAAGCAGCCTAGCTGCCATGATTTGCACCAATTGTAGCTCTGGGCACCCTTCAGTGCCCACGTAGAGAGCATTGCCAATAGTCTAAATGTGATGTAACCAAGACATGGAGAACTGTGGCCATGTAACCAGATGGTAAGCTGGTCTTCTGAAATGCCTTTCCAAGTGGTGAGGAGAACTCTATCACACCTCTGCACTCTTATCAGAAATCAGGGGAAGAAGGAAAGTGGTAAGGTTTTCCTCATCACATAGCAGGACATTACACCTGAATGACCAGCTTATCATGTGCTTACACGCACACTGTAGCCTAGAGCAGTCACCCGACATCTTTGTACACCCCTGAAAAGCCTCACTGGGGCTGGCATTGGCAACCTGGTGCCCTCTTTTTGAAGGTGAGAGCAACCCCCGTGATTTATTTTTATTTTGAGAACATAAGAAGAGCCATGCAGGATCAGACCAAGGGTCCATCTAGTCCAGCTATCTGTTCACACAGTGGCCAACCAGCTGCCTACGGGAAACCCACAAGCAGGACATGAGTGCAACAGCACCCTCCCACCCATTTTCCCTAGCAACTGATACTAGAAGTAGCATATAACCATCAGGAATCTATCTAACCCCCTTTTAAAGCCATCCAAATTGGTGGCCATCACTACATTCTGTAGTAGTGAATTCCATAGTTTAACTATGTGGTGTGTGAAGAAGTTCTTCCTTTTATCTGTCCTGAAGCTCCCACCAATCAGCCTCATGGAATGACACTGGATTCTAGTATTATGAGAGAGGGAGAAAAAATATCTCCCTATTCATTCTCCACACCATGCATAATTTTATACACTTTTTGGGCAACATTTACATACCACCTTGTTTGCTAAAAAGCCATCAAGGTGGTTCTCTGACCATTGCCCATGCAAGTTGGGTCTTATGGGAATTGTAGTCCAAAACATCTGGAAGGCAGCAGGTTTGCCTACCTCTTAGGGGTGTACGAAAGTCACTTACCTTTTCGAAGGGTGACATTCACAGTGGGGGGGAGACACTCCGTCCCTCCCCCTGAAATTCTCCCCAGCTGGTTCCGCTCTGCAGCGACTCCGCAGAGCCACCGGCTGGGGCCACCCGCAGCCGGACATCCGGGCACTGGGTAGCCTGCACAGGGACGCAAATGGCAGCCGCCATAGCCGCCGCCATTTGCGTCGCTGTATTTTGCCATGATAGGCTACGTAAATATTTACGTAGCCTATCACGGCAAAAAAAAGGGGGGGAATGCAAATTGCAGCGGCTACGGCGGCCGCCATTTGCATTCCCTTTTTTTTGCCGTGATAGGCTATGTAAATATTTACGTAGCCTATTACGGAAAAAGACAGGGGCACAAATGGCATAGTGGCTGCCATTTGCGTTCTGTTTTTTTTTTTGCTGTAATAGGCTACGTAAATATTTACGTAGCCTATCACTGCAAAAAAAAAGGAACGCAAATGGCGGCCGCCGTAGCCGCCATTTGCGTTCCCTTCCCCCCCCCCCATGGTAGGCTACGTAAATAGTTATGTAGCCTATCATGGCCTCTGTGGGGATGCAAATGGCATCCCTGCGTTAGCCATGATAGGCTACGTAAGTATTTACGTAGCCTATCACAGCTATAATGAAGAAGCGAATGGCGGCCGCAGACGTGGCCACCATTCGCAAAGCAGCACGAACGGCAGCAGGTAAGTGCTCCATTTCACGCGCCTTTCGCGGGGTGGGGGGGTGGGGGGCTTCATTCCGCCACAGATTTCGGGGGCCGAACGCACTGGCATTCAGCCTCACCAAGATCCGTGGCGCAATTCTCTGACATCCCTACTACCTCTGCCCTAGAGGGTCAGGGTGGGGGGAGACCGTGTGAGCATTGTGGGCTGTGTCCTACAGGGTTATAGTGGACAGGGAAAATCTCTGAAACTGTGACCCTTGCCCATGGAGCACACAGTTCCTCAATTCACCTCTCCCACTGCTATCCCATAAGACATAGTCCATAATATTTGGTAGATTCCCCCCAAACCTCTGGAGAGGCATTTTGAGGGGTATAGAGAGTTGTGTGTGTGTGTGGGGGTGAATAAGAAAGATCCATTATACAAGCTGCCCGCCATTCACACAACTGTGGATATCACCCATGGTTGGTGGTGGGGTTTAACTGCAGCTTGGAAATACGTTTTCCTCTTCTCTCCAGCTCCCAAACTCCTTCTCCTGCTTTCAGGAAGAGAGGGAAACCTTTTTTTGCAGGTGACTGATATTTTTCCATCCATTCCACTGTAGTTGCTGAAGTCTTCAGCACATGCGATGAGGGGATGCAATGCTTCTGGGAGTCTAGGACTCCGAGCTAACATGGTAATTTTCCTATCTTCTGCCAGTATAAGACTCGATGGCTTGTCTGGCAGCAATTTTTTCCCTGGCTCCTGACCAAATTGAAAGGCCAAATACAGGATTGGGCATGGCTTATGAGACCTCAGGCCAAGGAACAGAAAGGCAGCAAAAGCTACAGAAAGGGAGAAGAGGCTCTCAGTTTGATCTACTCTACTCTCCCTCCCCATTCGAGAAAAAAAATGCTTCATCCATTTAGATCTAATAAGATCTAGATCTATCTGTCTGGATAGAAGATCTTATTAATATTGTCTCACTTCTCCCTGGACCTTCCTGAAACCATCTTCTCCAGCATCACCTTAACTTTCCAAAATGTACATATTAAAACAGTACTTTGTAAAAATATAAATCTGCCCCTGTACATACTCCTACCAAGGGTGACATTGACCTGAAATAAATAACCATAAAACCTTGCAACCACAATCCTCAGTTCATTCCACTTCATGATCATTTCTTTGACATTCACATTTTCCTCAGTGGCTATGCTTGCAGTAAATTGGCCAAACTTTGCCATGCATTTGCATCTGTCTCACTTACGAATATTCACAATTACATTTTTGCTTGCACTTTCAACACCACTGGCTGCTACACACCAGTGCAGACAGAGACATGAGTGGAGCAATTTCCCTGCAAGTATGCCTGAGTCTGAGATGTGTTTAAGGTCAGGCTCAGAAAAGGGATCTGGTTTCACGTTCTCAATAACCTTGGAGATACGGGGAAGGGGGAGAAAAGAGTGTGTCTTGGGTACTTTTTCTTCTTTTAAAGCAAACACCTATTGTACTACAGTACATGCAAACTCTGATAGCAGGAGAAAAGGCAGAAAGATAAAGAGATTTAAAAGTTAAACCAAATCTGATGCCAAACCAAATAGGAAAAAGCTAAGCAGCCAGTGAGTTTCCTTGCATATTTATAAAGCAAATTTCCTTGAAAGAAATAATTAATTTCTGAGATGGGTTTAGCTGTGAGATGTAACTCCAGGTCAAAAACCTCCATCCAGCATGGACATTGGTTAGGCCGGGGGTGCAGAACCTCAGGCCTGGGAGCTAAATCCGGCCCGTGTGGAGTCTCAACTCGACCCTCTGGGTTTCCCCAGAATGCTGTGCCCTTCGCCTGGCCTCACCCCCTCTCCCCCAGCCACTTATTATTTGGTGGTTTCCCAGCTTCTGTGCCATTTTTTCCCCATTCTAAAAGGTTGAAATGCCTCTCTGAAAAGGCTTAGCAACTCGCAGTAAGAGCTTTAAGCTTGAGGTTTGCCTTCGACCCCAGCCAGCGCTGGGATGCGGCTCCTGAGAGCTTCTCTGACATGGAATTCAGGCCTCGATCTGAAAGAGGTTCCCCAGCCCTCTTTTAGCCCATCAAGAGAAACAACAGTGCCTTCTAAACACAAGCTTGGCTGGCTTCCAGTTTTGTGGTGGTGGTTGTTTATATAATGTTTTCTATGTACATGCGATGCTGTCATGTGTGCAGCTGGTCCGCTGGAGTACCATGTGTCTCAGCCAGGTGGTCTGCTGGCTTAGAGGAGCTTCTTGTGACCCAGGCAGTTGACCTACCGAAGTATCATCTGGGTCATAGAGAAGAGATGGATAAAGGGCATCAGAAGGGGATTGTTGTTGTTTTGCTGTGGAACCTGTTTGGGGCCAGGGAGGAGCTATCCGAAGTACCTTGGATAGCTCCTTTAGAGTTCTGACTCTGGCTCTGCTTTAGTGGTAAGCAACACTTACGATGCGGCCCTATGCACACTTACCTGGACGCAGTGGAGGCTGGTGGCTCCGCTGTCAGTGGGGCGGTAAATCTGCTCTGGGTTTCAGTCAGAACTGGTCAGAACTCTAAAGGAGCTACCCAAGGTGCTTTGAATAGCTCCTTCAGAGTTCCGACTGGTTCTGACTGAAACCCAGTATGGATTCACCACCCCACTGACAGCGGAGCCACCAGCCTTCACTGGGCTTCACTTGCCTTTCGCCTTTCCCGATGAAGGGAAGGTAAAGGATGAGCAAAGCTGGGATGAGCAGCTCAGCCTGCCCTGCATCCTCTCCCAAACGGGAGAAGGCTCAGGTCAGGTGCAGCAGCTTCCCCCCCTTGACATCATTCGGCCCATGGAGGGCTGGGTGGGGTCTCAACCGCCTCCGCACCTGATTTTGCTTGCCCAACCACAAGTGAAATAGTATGATCCATTTTTTTCTCCTCTAAAAACTTGGAAAAGTCCAGCAAATGCACCTAGTTCTGCTATTGAGCGAAGCAGGCCTGGTTAACCCTGTAAGCTGCCCGGATGATAGACTGCTTAGGAATCGCATCAGAAGATGGCTGGCACACTGCCGTGACAACTCCTCCACAGGGAACGAATAGGTACATTTCCAGTTGCTGCGGCCAGTAGTTATTTACCAGTTATTTGGGATTTCAGGTGGCAAAGCTGCCATTCAACCCATGGTCTTGCAGTTCTCCCATTGCAACACCTACATCTGGGAAGAGACCAGAGGTAGTATTTCTCAAAAATAGAAACACATGATCCGTTTTTGTCTCAAAATGACATTAGCCTCCCAAAATACTTGTTCCAACATTTAAAGCTCTGTGCAATATACTGAAACATTGAAACAAACCAAAGGTGCTTTCTGCAACTGGGCCAAACTGCATAAATTTGTTCCCTTTGGAAAAGCTGCCCTCATATTTTTAGGTAACCCACTTGCTCAGTTGTTACCCCTTGTGTTAAATGATTTCTGATTTATTAATCTCTTGTGAGGAAGGAGAAGGGGAAGAAGCCACACAACTGTTTTTCTGTATCTCTCTCTGAGAGATTCTACACTGGAGCCTATTCCATTTGTGACACACCGCTGTGCCGGTATTTTTTCAAAATGCGGTCACTGCTCTGCGGGTGCACATAATGAATGCAACACAGTATAGCAACAATGTTTATAACACAATCGAGTGCCATACATAAATGCACAGTGTTGTCATTGTGGGAGGAGCTTGAACAGTCACATGCATTTGATTGTTTGCATTTATAGCACAAGAATGTGCCACAAGCCTGTGCTGCATTTGAAGGAGGGCACATGGCTGTTTTTTATTTATTTATTTATTTATTTATTTCTATACCGCCCAATAACTGGAGCTCTCTGGGCGGGTCACAAAAATTAAAACCAAACAACACACAATAAAACAATTTAAAATATATAGAACATTAAAACCACAATATAACAATACAACCACAATAAAACCTAGCAGCAGTGCAGGAGTTTAAAATACAGATTTAAAACAGCAAAGATAAAAATTTAGAAAGCTAAAATGCTAAAATGCCTGGGAAAATAAAAAGGTCTTCACCTGGCGCCGAAAGGAATACAATGTAGGCGCCAGGCGAACCTCACTAGGGAGCTCATTCCAGAGCCGGGGTGCCACAGCAGAAAAAGCCCTCCTCCTAGTAGCCACCCGCCTCACTTCCTTTGGCAGGGGCTCACGGAGAAGGGCCGCTGATGATGATCTTAAGGTCCGGGCAGGCACATATGGGAGGAGGCGATCCTTCAGGTAACCTGGCCCCAAGCCGTTAAGGGCTTTGAATGTTAACACCAGCACTTTGAATCGGGCCCGGAAATGGTTTGCTTCATTTTTATTTTTATTTTAGTCCTCTAACTGCAGGCACACAGTTGCTGCTGTGCTTGAATGGAGGTTTAAAAATAAAGTATGCTTGTGCACTGTTGTGAAGCTGTGTAGACGTGCAATGAAAAATAGCTGGCAAAAACACCAATTTCCTGCTCACAAATCCCATGAAAATCAGTGTGAAGAAAGAGCAGGAAACAAGAGGAGGGGGAGAAAAAGTGTGGATTACTATTACTATTAATAATAGTAATAGTAAACATTACTATTATTAATTTTTAATTGTAAATTTCAACAAAACAAAACAGATCATAAAAAAGAGAAAAGGAGGGAAAGAAAAAAAGAAGTGTGTGTGTGTGTGTGTGTATAGTATAGTATAACTACATGTGTTAGAAGTATACGTTTCAATTGGCTACATCCCCCCAAAAGTGGATTATACATAAACGAAAAAGTGTAGATCTGATCTTACCATGGGAGGGGGGAAAAGGGGGAATATTGCAAAATGAATTCTACACCTTTAAACCCCCTCCCACTGGTAAGAGTGATAACACCTGTAGATTAGAACACACATGTCTTTGTAGTGCACTAGGGTAGCCAGGTGTCCTACTTTACAGAGGAGAGTCCTCTGTTTGAAGGTGTCCTCTGTGTGAAGGGCTATCCAGTCCAAGTCTGGTTTAAAGTCAAAGAAAGAAGATCAGGGTCCTTGAAATTGCCCATCAACAGGTAGCACCTGCACAGCAGACTCCATGGGCACACAAATCAACTGGTTAGTCTTCTCCACAATGGCAAGATGCATTGCATTTCTATTTAAATTATACTGATCATTTCTATATTTGCATCTATACATATGCATTAGCATATGTGATTGCTGTGCAACCATGTGTCCTCTTCTGTCCTTTTTTTTTGGCAATGTATGTCCCCCCCCCGCTTTTTTTTTTTTTTTGCAATATGTAACTGGCCACCATACCATGCATCCTCCCTGAAATATAGATGGGCTCAGCAATCCCTGAAGTCTGCAGCAACTTGGCCTGCAGCAGGTCCGGCCTTCTGATGCGGCAAGGTGAATCCCCTGCCTCAGGTGACAAAGCGGGAGGAACAGCCAGCTGTGCACTCCCCACCACCACCAGGAGGACTTGCGGCCACTGCGTGTGGCCAACCCACCCCTATGCTGCCGCCACCACTGTCACTGTCAGCTCTGCGGACCCTCTCAGAGCGCACGGCAGGTGATCTCTCTGAAGAGCCACATCTGCTGGAAAGGTGGCCGGCTTGGCTCTTCAGAGAGCCCACCAAGCCCAAATGCCTGGCTCTGAGGGGTCCTTCCTCAGAGCCAGGCCTTGTAGGAGTCCCTGGGGTTTACCTGTACTGCTTAGATCCAGGCATTTGCACTTGGCTGCTTCTCTCTGGAGAGCCATGCCGACTGCGGTTCTGGCTGATGTGGCTCTCCAGAGAGGACATCCACCCATTGCTCACTCTGAGGGGATCTGCAGAGTGGGTGGCAGCAGCAATGGCAGCAATGGGGTAGGGCTGGGGTGGGATTAATCTGCCCCCTCCAAGACAGAAATTGCCTGGCTGTGCCTGTTTGTAGTGTCCAAAAAGCATCTTGTGTGACACATGTGTACAGGCAAAGAGTTTTAGATACCTCTCCACCCTGCAGTGCGCCCTTTCTAAACTGGGGCACCTAATCCCACATCTAACTCTCTCTTCTGTTCATGGAAGGGTCGAGAAAAAGCATGACATCATCGAGTTGTAAAAAAACAGAAGTATGAAGAAGCAAATCAATGTCTGAAGCCCAATCATGAGAACAAATCTGCATGTACTGTTCAAGGAAGCAAACCCCTGTGCCTTACCTGCAATGCATCTCTCACTCACTACAAATCAAGCAGGTTGTAAAACAAATCACAATAAACTTTTCATCTGAAAACCTTCCCGGATCAGAATTAAAAGGGTGGGGTGGGGTGGGGGAGGGGGAAATTTAACCACCCTTGATTCACCGGAGACCCTGGAAAAAACTAATTCATTTCAATCTGTCAATCAACATTTAATGCACGCATAAAGGCTGTGTCTTCTGGCTCTCAAACTTTTAAAAGGGTGTTGTTCTATGTGGCTCAGGGGGTCTGCAACATTGACCACCTGTGTCTTTATTAATTATTATTATTATTAAATCCATCAATTAATACACCAACCTGGTGTGCTCCAGATGTGTCAGACTACAACCTCCACCATCCCCGGCCAGCATGGACATTGCTGGCCATGCTGGTTGTGGGAGTTGTAGTCTGACACATCTGGAGCACACCAGGTTGAGAAAGGCTGGCTACACACTCATACCACTTTTGGCAAACAGGTTTGGTGGGTTTTGCATTCCTTTAAAAAACAAAAGCTGGGAATTCCATTTGACCAGAGACAAAAATGGATGAAATAAATGTATATATGTATAACATAGGCAGTGATGCCTTGCTCGAACCACTTTCAACTCTTAAGGTTTTCCCTTTATTTCCTTGAAATGTTGATCTTTGTCCTTCTCTCTTTTCTCTCACCTCTGCCTTTCCCCCATCCTAAACTGTTAGGATCAGTTAGAGGGCTTGCCTGTTCCTGTATCTCTCCTTTCTGTATCAACGTGTCTTTCCTAGATCCACTCCGCCCCCCGTCCTCTCTTCCCCCGCCCCCATGGCATCCCTCCACGTGTGCTCTGTCTCTGACTCTCGCTCATCTCCCTTTATTTTGACCCACAAGCAAATCTGCTCGCGTGCCGAAAGCAGTGGGAAGTAACCTAATTAACCGACATTTGACAGACTACCCCCCCGCCGCCCCCGCGTTGTCCCACCAGCAACTCAGCAATCTGCTCTGCAGGCAGGGAAATATATCCAAGCTCTTTAATCAGGACTCCAGGAATTTTGGCACGAAAGAAGCTGGGAATCCCATCTAGGTGCGTGTTTTTCATGCAGAGCTAACAAGGACACCCCACGCAGCACACTTCCCATCTCTAGATTCGTAGCTCATTTCAGTAAAGCAGCTGCTTATCTCTTAGCTTCTGTTCCTAAGAACTACATTGCTACGAACTTGACTTAAAAATTGCCTTGACGGGGGGGGGGGGGGGGGGCAACAGGCAGTTGATACTGTTGTTTTTTCTCTTTTTCTCCAGCAATCCCAAATGTCCCTCAGGCACACAAGGGCTATAAGGAGCATTTCTGCAGTTGTGGAATTCAACACCGGTTGTATCCATGCACTGCCTTCACACTCAGTCCCTGCCTTCATGTGCGTGTGGGCACACTGCTGTCCAAAGCAAAACTCAGAACTGCCCGCACATAGGAGAAAACATTTAGGGGAGTGAACCAACCGCTAAACTGAATGTCTGTATTCCCCTATTATATCCTAAGCTCTCCTTTTGAAAAGGCCATAGCTTAGCTCAGGTTTGTAAATAGCCACTTAAATTATTGCAGGAGGTGGGGGGAGTGAATGATCATTCCATGGTTTAGTCACCTGGTGGCACTATCATCAGTCATTGCAGTTTCAATTGAGGTGGAGTTTTTTTATATATTTATTTTATTATTACTGAAACCCGGAGTGGATCCACCGCCCCACTGACATTGGAACAACCAGCCTCCACCACCTGGAAGTACGTCCCATTGAACTGAATGAGACTTACACCTGAGTGCTAGACATGCGTTGGATTGCAATGTAAAGCTGTGACTCCCGCAAGAAAGGTTACAACCGAAAGATTAGTGTTACCATGACTGTAAACGCGCCAACTGTTCATCCGACAGATGTACCAGAACGATGGCTACAAACATTCCGCTAATGCCAGCCATTCCTTGCACACGGATGTGGATCTTTATGTACAAATATGTGAAAATGTATCTACAGGACAAATGAGCAGACAGTATGAATGTTTAGAACATTTTGAAAGGACGCCGTTATACGACCAGCCATCCCAGCATACCTTGTAAGAATGCAGACAAAGATGTTCTACTGCAATGAGAAGCTGCCCAGAAGAGGTGCTTTTCTCGCTGTGTCCTCCTCTGCCTCTGTGGCTCACCAGCCTAAATAGTTAGTTCCAACCGTGCAGGGTGCTGGACAGAACAAATAAGTGATATGCTTCCTGCCCAGTATGCTAGTAATCTATTGCTGAGCGCCGAAGAATTGATGCTTTCGAACTGTGGTGCTGGAGAAGACTCTTACGAGTCCCCTGGACTGCAAGGAGGTCAAATCAGTCAATCCTAAAGGAAATCAACCCTGAGTGCTCATTGGAAGGACAGATACTGAAGCTGAAGCTCCAATATTTTGGCCACCTAATGCAAAGAGAAAAGTCACTGGAAAAGACCCTGATGCTGGGAAAGACTGAAGGCAAGAGGAGAAGGGGACGGCAGAGGATGAGATGGCTAGATAGCATCACCGATGCAATGAATATGAACTTGAGCACACTCCGGGAGAGAGCACAGGACAGGAAGGCCTGGCGTGCTATGGTCCATGGGGTCACGAAGAGTCGGACACGACTGAACGACTGAACAACAACAACAAAAATGTAAAGGCTCCCTGAAACAACTATGAATTAGTGTGCTTTAGATCATTTTACCTTAAAGCACTATAAAATAAAAAGTATACCAAACCTTACCCCATCCCGTTTATTGCACATATACACACCGCCCCCCCCCCCACGTTTTCCATCAAACTTTGGCCCATTTTCTCTTGGGCTCCAGTTTCAATACTTCCTTGCCTTGTTTTTCTTGTCCTCTCGCTTCCCTGGTTCCCTTCCCTCACTGACCCCATCTCCCCTCTCCTTTCTGCCACCCACCCACCCACGCTTGTACCTCATCTCAATACACAATGTATTTATCACATGATGAAGTCTTTCATCTACCACATAAGGCTCTGTCTACAATGAATGGAGAAAAGGCCAAGGAAAGGAATTAAGGGAGAATTTAGAGGAAGGTTAGAGAGAAAGATGGAGACAGAAGAGTAGGTATAGGAAGGGGAGAGAGAGGGGCCATAAATTCCCTTCTAATTCCAAATAATTCCGATTACACGGATGAGTAGTTTTCAATCAGAAAGATAATCTCAAAGATAGATGGCAGGATAATTGCTCGTCGGCGCGACGTAAATATTGTGTCGTTTCTATTAATCTCAGCGAATCGGGTGTCAGAGTTGTCACTCATTCATCAAAACAAATTAAAAAAAACATATTAAAAAGAGAGAGATGCCAGGAGCAGGGAGGGGGGGATGTGTATCCAACCAGCAGCGAGAGGGCCTAGTGCTCACCGTAATGAATGTTGCTTACATGCTATTTGTATTTTTTATTTTAGAAAAGCCTGAGATAACCAAGGCTGTAGGTCTTTATTAACTTTCCTGTTGGAAAAGAAACAGCCACTGCTACATGCAAGGGAGAGGTACAAGCTCCTGCATAGGGAAAGGATGAGGTAAGAACCAATTACTACCATGTGCGGCGAACAAATGGTTTGTGTATAAGTGCCTCCAAATCTGGATAAGGAGCTTTTGAGGACCTCAGGAAAAAATACATTCACAAGAGCAATACTCAAGCAGGAAACCATGGAATATGTAAAAGTGGGTTTGGGTTTTTTTTTAAAAAGAAAGGACAGGGCAGGGCTGGCCTTACCATGAAGCAAGATGAAGCAATTGTTTCAGGCTGCAAATTCCTGAAGAGATTGCCATTTTCTTGCCTTTGACTCCTGTCTCTGTATTAAAAAAATGAATTCCAGTCCAAATCAGGGATGGGTGCCATTTTGAATTATCTAGAGAGGGCTGGCACTGAGGAAGACATACACAATAAAAAGAGGAAAGCATCCCACAGAAACTGTTTCTAAGCTTTGCTTTGCTTTTTTTAGTATTAAAGAACTATAAAGAAGTGTTAACGGATGAACTGGGATAATCTCTGACCGTTTCCCATATGCAGTTGGCCACTATGCTTTCCTGCCTGGATTTAAGCTATACTTATTATCTGGTGTGCATAGGTGAGCCTCTGAAAAAGTGAGAGAAAGATCCATAGCTAACGGCTTTGGGAAGGCATGGAGTTGTTTTACCTATCTGCCTGCTTCATCAGGAACCATCACTCAACTCCTTAAATAATATATAACATTACGTTGCCCAGTGTACAAGTGCATCTAATAAATTTAAATAATGATGTAACCATTGCAAACGGTCCACGGTGCCTGAACTCATTCCTTCGCAACAAAATAAGCCCTTAAATCATTCACAGAATGGAAGATGTGCGGTAAACATATATACTTCCATTGTTATCTAAAAGGAAATTCAAAAACGTTAAAGCTACAATCCTGTATGTATTTACCTGAGAGTAAGCCCCGCAGAACACAGTGGGAATTAATTCTGAGTAAACACACACAGGATTATGCTGCACAACAGGCTATCAGTAAATCTTTGCATAGAAAATGCAAGATTTAAATCAAGGGTGCACCATTTTTCGGGCCTGAGGGCCACCTGTGGTGCCGGCTTGGGGGAGAGGTGTCAGATGTTTGTGCACGTGTGTGCACGCGCACGCGCACAAACACACGCGCAGGGAATGGACTGCTTTAGCCTCACAGGGGATGAAGGATGCTAGGGTCTCTAGGTCATTCCCTCCGCAACCTGGATTGGGATCACTGTTTTCCCACCTCCATTAGCAGCAGGAAAAGTGATCCTGTCTGAAGATAGACGGGAAGCTGCCTTCTACTGAGTCAGACCATTGGTACCTCTATCCCAGAACTGTCCACCAGCAGCTCCCCAGGCAGGCGTTTTTCCAGCCCTACCCGGAAATGCCAGGGGTCGAACCTGGGACTTTCTGCATGCAAAGCAGGCGCTCTGCCACTGAGCTATGTCTGCTTCACTATCACGGGGGAAGAGGGGACACTAAAGCCTCCCCGCACAACCCCAACTGGCATCGCTGTTCCGAACAGCAGTCTTTTCCCCCCAAACTGGAGGGGCCGCTGCAGACTTGGCAGGCCACACAGAGAGCAGTGGCAGGCCGCATGCCACCCGAGGGTCACAAGCTGTGCACCCCTACTTTCAATGAAGTGACAGCCACTTAGTATCGTAGAACTCACGGCTTTGCTGGAGGAAAAGCAGGTCATCTCCGTTCAGTGGTAAGTGCCAAGGTTTTGGAGAAAGATACTGACCCCAAGGTTCAAATGACTCGTGATCATTTCAGCATTACTGGCATTTTCTAGAGGGCCTCCATCTATTCATTTCTCAGCGGGTGCTTAAAATCTGTCAATTTGTCACATCTGAAGTGGTTGCATGTCAACAACAGTTGACATCATCCCCATCGCTTAAACCTCGCTTTCAGTTTCTAAAGTGCTTTGGGGTGAATGAAGTAGAAAATGCATGGTAGTATTTTAAAGCATTTGTCAGCCCTTCGCTTAAGAGGAGTTACAGCGCTTGAGTTCTGGGACCAAACTGCTGCCATGTGCCAACCGAAGTGAATCCTGTACTTCACCAAGGAGCTGAACGGCAGCAGCCCAGTGGCTTTTCTCTCTAAACAAAAGTGAAACAACGGTAATATTTCACTCCCAGTTTTCTTTGTCCAGTCCTTCATCAGTTTGTTTGCCAGGATTTGTGTGTGTGTGGGGGAGTTCATTGGCAAAGCCCCGTGGCCAGCTGCTGTCTCCAACCCTATTCCCACCCACATCACCTCAGCTGATGTAGACTCACAGCCTGGTTGGAGGCAAAGCCAGGTTTTTTCCTCCACTTGGAGCGATCACTAATTCTCCTTGCAAACCCTCTGGAAGGAAGAAAACCTGTCCCAGGTGTATTTCCAACCTATCAATCCTGCAAGCAATGCAATATCCGCTGGGGGATTTCAGCTGTCATAGTCTTATCTCGCCGGCTCCTAGTATGCCCACTGCCTGGTGAAATGTCGTTTCTTTCTCCCTTTTCTTCCAAAGATGGAAGTGAACTTGTGTGCCTGGCATGGGGGCTGACAGACATGAGCTGAAGGGCTGTCAAGGACCCTCTGAAAAATTACTAGGCTGCCCCTGTGTCGGATTTCGGGGTCTAACACTGCAGCTTTCTGTCTGCTCTGTGGCCAGCTCTAAATGGAGCCTTTGATGGGGCAGCCAAGGAGCTGTCATCAAGGAGGTGGCCTCCAAGGATAAACTCTGTAGGTATAAACACCTGGAAAGCATGTGCCAAGCAGTAGTGAATAGCAGTAGTATTGTAAAGCTAGATGCTGCACGAGACCCCTTCTCCAGACCAAAAGGGGGGACAGAACGCTTGAGCTGATAACTGAGGGAGGGGTGTGGGAGAAACCTTCCTTCCTCATGTCTATCCAAATTTCACATACTGGGAGTAAAAGAAGCAAACCCATGGAGAAAACACATGGACAACTCCCAAAAAAGGTGTGCGTCACCTTGGGTTCCTCAAAGAGGAAAAAAGGTGGGATATAAATGTAATAAATAAATAAATAAGAATCTGAAAAACCTCAGAGAGCTTATTTATTTATTTATTACATTTATATCCCGCCTTTCCTCTAAGGAGCAAAATGCAGTATACACGAACCTTCTCCTCTCCATTTTATCTTCACAACAACCCTGTGGGGTAGGTTAGGCTAAGAGTAAGTGCCTGGCTGAAAGTCGCCCAGTGAGCTTCATGGCCGAGTCAGGATTAGAATCCAGGTCTCCCAAGTCCCGGTCCAGCACTCTAACCACTACACCACACCAGCTCTCATAGCACACTGACTGTTACCAAAGAAACAGCAACAGCTGACATATGCATGGGGGGAGGGGCAGGTCAATGATACTTACAATTATATACAGTCAGTTATATAATCATAGAATCTTAGGTAGCTGCAACGATTGTCAGTTCTGCAACAAATCTTCATATGAACATTTTATTTATTTGTTTGTTTATTTAAGATTTTAAGGGCTAAGCCCTCTCAAGGCAGCTTACATAAAACATAAAATGCAATATAGATAATCACAACATTTATACCAGCCTGCCTGGTCACTTGAGGTCATCGGACAAGGTGCTCTTGCTGGTCCTGTATGGACCTGCAGTCCACTTGAAGTCCACTCGGTGTATTGGCTTCCCCTCTGTGAAACTCCCCGCCCGTTTATGTCAGGGAGGCACTGATGTTGTTTCATTTTTGGCACCTGCTGAAGACGTTTTTATTTAAACAAGCTTTCCCTGACTGTTTTATTGACATAATCTGATTTTAAATATTTTAATTCTGTATCTTGATTCTTTTTTCTTTCTTTTGTTTTTTCACCACTCAGAAATCTTATTAGATACAGAGCAGTACATAAATCCTGTAAATAATTAAAATATCAAATTACAATAAAAACAACCATTTAAAACAGCAGTATAAACCAACAGTTGGACACCTATATACCATTATAAACCAGTTAAAACACTTTAGAACCAGTATTCCTCACTCAGATAGGTAGCTGTTCCCCAAGGTCTTTCCCAGCCTGGATGAACAACCATTTAACTCAGGAACATGTGGCCCTCCAGATGCTGTTGGATTGCAATTCCCATCATCCGTTACCATTGGCTAAGCTGGCTAGGGCTGATGGGAATTATAGTTTATCGACTTCTGGAGGGCCACATATTCCCCTTCCCTGCTTTAACTGATCCCTAGAATTGAACCGGACACCTGGTACGTGCAAAATATGCACTGCTCCGTCAAGCTACAGGTTTCATGGTTTGCCCAATGTAAAAAAACTGTTTATGGTCCTTTACTCACCCTAGAAAGCTTCAGATGTGAATCCAGGTCCACATCTCTGGGCATGGCCACATAGGCTGCAACTGGATCAGCTTCACATTCTGCTTTGCACAACAAGCACCTAAACGACAGCCAGCCACAATGAAGACACAATCCTATGTGTGTTTAGACAGAAAACATCTTACAGCTCCCAGCATTCCCCAGTCAGTCAGGATTGTGTTGGGAATATTGCAACCTCATCTGCAGTTACTGGAAGGGGGCAGTGTTGTAGTTAGTTTATTTATGGGAATTTTTTTCCCCACAACTAGCCTTAGGACCTCTATAGCCTACAATGTGGTTTCCTGTGATTCCTTCCTTTTGCTCCTCCCCTTCCTCCCCGCTGCCCTCCCTCACTCTCCTTCTTTCCCTCCCTCCCTCCCTCCCTGATTTCCACCATTGCTGGGAGTACGTGTATCTGTTCTCACTCCTGCCGTTATAATGGAATACATAATGGACTGAACAAACTCTTTTGAAAACTCTGTGCTGCACCTGCATTGTATATAAAAGAATATTTGTGAGTAAAACTGTTTTCTTTCTTTCTTTCACTGAGGAAGACTGTGGTCTCCTTTTTTATTCGAAGATAGCCTGTGTGCATGTGGGACTGGTAAACGCTCATTCTGTTTTGCCTTTTGTTTTTCTCTCTGCTAATTGCCTTTCTAACAGGAGGCATCATTACTAAATAATCCCATCAGATTGTGCCCTTAGACATGTTACCTTCGAAGGATGGAACAGATGAGCAACTAGATGGTTCATGAATGGATTTTTTAAAAAAAACCCTACAGTTTGCCACCCATTTTCTGGAATCCACATGACCAACTCCCAAAAGTATATAAACAAGTATTGGGAGGGGGAACTACCACAAAAGCCACAAGAAGCCTGGCACCCCATTCAGCCATGTGTTGGGGCCAACACAGACTTTACTTTAAATGTGTGTCTAGCAGCTACATCTTTTTTCATCTCTACAGTAGGTGCAGGGTCCCCAATATGGACCAGGACCCTAGCTAGCTTGGGGGTGGGGGAGGCATCACTAATGGCAACTGTGATCACAAGTAACTTCCACAGCATGCAGAGGTCCAGTCCTCACAGCACCCACAACCCTGAACAACCCATGTCACAAGTATGTTATTATTAAAGAGGCACAGGACTGCCCCTTTAGTTAAAGTAAGTTGCAGCCCCGCCCCCAGGTTCCACCATTATAAGACTCAAAATTCTATTGCTTATACAAATGACACCTGTTGGACTAATAATTTGAAACTTGGCATCCATGATCTACCTGATGAGGTCTACAGTTGTGCAAAAGTTCAAACCAATCCAGTAAAAAGTGCCACAGGTACAGAAAGTTAAAAAGTGCTGAAAATGGACACATTTGTACTTTTTTCTCCAAACCATGGCTCAGCATATCATATATTTCTTTCAAATTCTGGTGAAAACTACGGATGTACATTATTCTGGCTTGTTGAGGCGTGCCTTTGATTGGTGTGGTGAAATTCTGACCAGCGGTTCAAAAGTTATTAAGTCGTTTCTGCTCCATGAAAGCTATGGCAGTAACTGCTGGCAAAGTTACATCAGGCATGCTAAGTTTTACTCTGAAGCTAGAATGCTGTCAGTACTCCAGTGTTTTCTATTGGAATTCTGTTGCAGAGGGCTTCTGTGGGCAATGCCTATTCCTTTCGTTATGGAATGGGACCTCACAAAGTGAGACTAAACATTACTACACAGAATGGGACCCTAGCTTGGGGTAGGGAGCCTTTATGCTTTTGTCCCTACTGCTGCTTCCAGTCTGAATCAGTCTTCCCAGGCCTCCAATTTACATTGCCAAAATGGCATCCAGTTGAAAGGCCCCCTACCCACCACTCTAGGGTCTTGGTTCATATTATTATTATTATTATTATTATTATTACTATTACTATTACTATTATTATTATTATTAACATTTCTAGACCTCCCCATAGCTGAAGCTCTCTGGGCAGTTTACAGAAGTTAAAATATTACTATACAATATACAAAGTTTAAAAGCCATTTACATAAAAACACACAGACACTATACGCAAACATATAACTAATTATGAAGTCCCATGAGCTTACTTTTGAGTAAAAAAAAGGGGGGGACACCTAGCTACATCTTTAAAGTAACTTGCAGTTTGACCCTCAGAGAATTTGGGAGGGCTGGAGTTGGAATGTACAGGCGGGGAGAGCAGAAGAACCCAGGGCCTCACACCACCTTTCTAAAGGGCCCCGATCCTTGCTCTCTCTCTTTGCGATGGGAAAAGGGCATGCCAGGATCGTGTCTCACATTCACACGTTACACCGAATGTGCATTCACACTTTATGTACGCTCCGTAAGACGGTTGTGAGAATTGAGCCTTAATAAGCCGTTCTCATTGTTTGTAAGCGCTACACATGAGAAAGGGAAGTGGGGATGAGCTCACTAGCTCTGCTCCCTCCCTCGCCATTGTTGTCTCTTTCCCCATGTAGTAGAGGGCCACTTTATGTGGTGGACAATTTCCTGCATCTGTGGAAGTTCTTCGTGAGGTTTAGAATCATACAGGTAAACTTGCAAGAAAACAGATTCAAATACGTTGGGGAGAAGGTAGGTTTGCCAACACTGATTTCCTTTCCAAAAACCAGAGAAATTCAAAGATTAAAAAAACCTGCCAGTTTAAGACCAGAGTTAAGACCATCTCTTGTTGGCTCAAGTTCCACAAATTTATAACAACATGAGCATGCAAAAACCCTGAAGAAGCTTAAAAGCACTGAAGGATAGGGTGGCCGCTTGCACATCATCAAGAAAAAAGAAAGGAAAGAGGACATGATCACTAAAAAAGAAGGCAAAGATGACATAGATTTGCATAATATGGACATATGCTAATTTATATGTATAGTTGCACAGTTTGAAAACATTACTGTCATTTAAATAGAAATACTGCTGTCCCGGTGCCAGTTGTTGATGGGCAACGCCAGTGACCCTGCTTTTCCCTTGTGTTGTTGGGGGGGGGGGTTACTTTAAACTGGACTTGGACTGGACAGTCCATCCAATAGAGGATGCCTTCCTGAGGCTCATCATTTCTTCTCGCTCTGTCCGTCAGCTTGTGTCCCAAACTTGAATGGGTGTGCCTGAGACTCACCAGATCAAGACAGAATACAATGGCTTTAAGGAAAGATCCACTCAGTGATAGATGTACAACTCTTTACTGAGTGCGTTAGGCTTCAAGAATTAATGTATGGGTAGTGGTCCCTGAAACCTCTCTCAAGCCAGACAACACAAATATGGTATTAAAGATTATATATTTATTGTTCAACAGTCTAAGAGAATAACAAGCTTTAGCTTAGATGAGGCAGATTACAAACATCCCTAAATACACGCAAGTAATGTTCATTAAAAGTATAATGAAAATAGTAGCCAGCATATTGTTAATATAGTAAAACCTAGGTCCTTCTCAATCTAACAGTCACTATCAAAGTTTCATATTTACCTAAATGGAAGGCATGGTGGGCGAAGCTGGCCTAAGCACATTTGGTGGGTGTCTCATTCTCCCAGGATCTCTCTGCTAAACAAATCTAACCTTGGTCTTTTATCACCTCTATGATGTCATTGACCTCATCCTTGGTCTCAGACCTGGTCGTACCAGCATCCCCATCGTTCTCAGTGCAGCCAGGTCTGCCATCGACACCAGCAACACCTAGATAAGGGCTTCCCTGGTAAGCTAAGCAGCTTACTGCTTTCTCTACTTGACCGACCCACATGTGGCAGCCCTCCTTCATTTCCAAGAATACAATCCATTACTCATAGTTATCTCACAGCACACACACAGAACTAGTCATGTCTACAAAATACAATAAATTCTTATCAACTCTACACACTATAAGGTGTATTCTGCTACATTCCAATAGGGGACTGTCCTCTTTAAAGTAGGACACATGGCCACCCTACCTAGAAAACCAACAACAATGTTTGAGAGATACCAATTTTGGCAGCACCACTTTGATGAGGCAGCAGGAATCAACAGGTAACTTTGTCACTGAGCTAAGGCAGATGCATAAATGAATTGTTGTTGTACAGTAGATGAGAACTATTGACTGCTATGGAGAAACTGCAACTGATACAGGGGGTAAACATGGAGCAAAGCATGCTGTGTGTTTGTTTGCCGCTTTTCTTTTTTAGTGTGGGGTCCCTGATGGGCCATTTGTGCAGTTGAAAAATCTGCTGTAAAAAAACCTTGCCCAGATGGCCGCACCCCCTTTCCCCTGGCCCAGCCCCCTTTCCCTCAGCCAGTCCCTTTCAGTCAGGACTCTGAAGGAGCTATCCAAGGTGCTCCACTGGCTTTAAGCTACAATATGCTGGCATTTTTTTTGGATTTTGGCCTGCTCCCTTGCCTCACCACTGGAATGTGCCCCCCAAAAAACTTCTCTGAAATTAAATTTGGTCCTCAGTCTGGAAGAGGCTCCATACCCCAGTGTCTCAGATATTATCACAATTATGAACTGGCCCTTGTGGCTGCCCTGAAATATTGCGTGGGAAATACACACGCAATATTTGCTGCAAGCAGAAGTCCACAAGGTGTTTGGACAGGGCTTCTGTGTATCTGAAAGAAGTGATTCTGTGCACTGCACAGCAATTACCTTCGTGGCTTCTCCCAACTCCCATGTCCTCTCCTTAGTACCACTTCCTCCACATCCTGATGCTGCTAAAACGTTCATCTCACATACAATCCAGAATGGCTGCAATCCAAATAATAGAAATTTAGCCAGTTTATGTAAATGTGCTTATGCGTACTTTACGCACTTTATTCAAAGAACGTTAAATCAGATGTTTGAACATAGCATATGTACATCTCTGACTTCTGCATACACTATTTGCTAGGTCATGTGAGCACAGCTCAAATAGCTGAGTTGTGGCTATTCCATAGCTTGCCAACACATTTACCGCTTGTTTTCATCCCAAAGTCTCTTTTGGTCTTTTCTTTTCTCCACTTCTTCTCTCCATTAAACCTGTGGGTTTCAGAACGACACCCCACCCCCCTCCAACGTGGTCTGTTGTTGTTGTTGTTGTTTTGTCCAGGCTGAGTGCAATTTTATTTCTTCCTCATTTTTTAATCTGTTCAAGGCCGTCTGCATTATTGCTATTTCCTCACTCACTTGTGTTTGGAACACTCCCAATTAAGTATCGTCTGCAGATTTAATTAATGGACTGTTTACCTCCTCTTCCAGAGCACTAATGAAGAGGATTAATCACACCAGCCCTAACATGGATGCCTTCCCCACCTCACTGGATCGCCCTCCCAATGTGTCTCAGTAAACTCCTATTACCATCTTACAACAGAAGATAGAGCAGGAATCATCCCAGAAGACCCTCCATTTCTCATTCGTATGATTCTTTATTGCTACTTTGGACAAGTTCTCTCTCTCTCTCTCTCTCTCTCTCTCTCTCTCGCTCTCTCTCTCCCTCCCCATAAGAGCCCTTTCTCCAAAATCCATCCTAATTCAGTTGAATTATGAAATGAGGGCTTTCGAATACCACACAGAAATACAGTTTGTAAGACTCTCCCCTCCCACTAATTAACAGCAAACAACAACAAAAGTGATAGTCTATTTTGATTTCTTCTTTACAAAACTGTAGCATTTTTACTGTATGCTCTGCTTCCTTCTTCTAAATTACGGATTCTATTTAAACACAGCTCTTTTTCCAAAATGCAAAATTGGAATGTAACCATTCTACCACTGAGCAGGGGATTGGACTCGATGGCCTTGTAGGCCCCTTCCAACCCTACTATTCTATACTATTCTATGATTCTATACCAGATTACACATCCATTTTAGGGAACAAAAAGCTGCTGTACAACATTTTGTTTTAGAGCTCACAGATGAAGAAATGCAGCCTCCACAGGGTGGTGGGGGTGAGGCAGGAAGAAGTTATGTAAGGAAGAAACATATTGCAGAGAAGACTAGAGATGGGTGTGAATTTTGTTTCAGTTAGGTCTTGACAAGAATTTACCAAGGTTCACAAAGTTCTCCCTATCTGGTAGGGATGTATGGATTTTGTAAAATCCATTGGGTTTGCATTTCACAGATTAGCAGGTGCCTTTCATTCCATCATCTACTCATTGATGGACTAGGATTTTTTCCAATTTCCCAAATTTGTGCAAATTCACACTTGTAAAAATGCACAATCCCCCCAAATTACATTTTATGCTTTACCCTTTGGGGCAAATACATATTTTTGGCCAGTGTTTTTTTATTTGTATATATTTTTCTATGAAGAAATTTGTGTAAAAATCTGAAAAGTAAAAAAACCGGTCCACAAGTCCATGGAATCTGTGCAACTCAGGAAAAGCCAGTCCACTGTGGAATCTGTGGGTCAGATTCATAGAAATCCAAACTCATTTGATTCCATGGCAGATTTCTCCAACATCCCTAATATCCAGGACAAAAAGAACTTGAGAATTAAAAAAAATCAAATGTAAGAGAAACCAAAACTTGGGAGAACATTCCACAAGAGGAGTGCCATCAACTGAAAAGGCCCTATGTCTTGTAGATGCCAGAGCTGTTTCAGCCATGGTACCAGCATCTTTCCTCAGTGGATCTTGCAAAACTGTGTGGGCACTGGCATTTGCTCAAACATGCCATATACTGATGCTGGGCCTGTTGCTTTATACCTGTTCAACTAGTATATTTGTAAATAATTTACTACAGAAAAATACAGCTTTCTAGTACTCTGACTTCACAAAGGAACTGACCCTGTTGATTTACCCCTGGAACTTCCTACCACTAGGGGATGTAATATTCTTGTCCATAACATCTACACAAATAACACAAAGGTAAAGCATACTCTTAAGTACCACTTACATCAACTTTCTCCAACCTGATGCCCACCAGATGTGTTGGGACAGCAACTCCCGTAATTCCCAGCCAGCATGGCTAAAGACCATGCTGGCTGGGAATTACAGAAGTTGCTGTCCCAACACATCTGGAGGGTACCAGGTTGGGGAAGGCTGACTTACATGCATAAAACACTTTTGCTCTACCTACTGAATGCTTCAGTTCTAAGAAGCATCCTCTATGGTTCAGGGGCATATGCAATGGAAAACTCCCCATCTGTGAACAAAAACAGAGAACACACAAGAATGTTAGTGGGGCAGCAGGACTCGCTCAAGGCCACGGTGCCTGGGTGCTGACAACTGAACTGACAAAACAAATCAACATCTGACACCCACATGAAACCTACCTCACTTGCCCTCAGGCCAGCTCTCCCCCCGCCCCGCCCTCTTTTTCTCCATCTCAGTCTCACCCTTATCAGGCCCGACGATGGAATTACCTCTCCAGGCTTCTTACAAGGAGGAAGTGCCTGCAGAGAGCTCTCAGCATCCAGAGGAACTCTGCAGCTTTGGTTACGATTGTTCCGCTTAAGCACCATTTTGGTCATTAATCAGAGCACTGACAGGTACAGCTCCAGAATTGTGGGGCAGATGCTCCAAGTTTCTCTGGCCAAGGGTCCACCCGGACCGGCCAGTTGGAGAGAGAGATCCAGTTGTCTCAATCCAAGTTTATCTCAGCTTGTGAGAGGGATAAAAGGAGCCACTTGACAGTCACAGAATTCAGCAGGATGGAGGAAGTGCCCAGGAGTAAGATCAGTGAGTGAATGGGCAACGATAAGACACAGGGCAGTAGCCGATGCTATCATTCCGCAAACTCAAATAGCACTAGCAGAACTCCACCAAATCTTTCTGCTGTACAAGTGGTTGCCCATCATGGACTGCTCAAGCATCTGCACAGCAGGTTATTTATTTTATTATTTATTTATTTATTAAATTTATTAATCGCCCATCTGACTGGTCACCCAGCCACTCTGGGCGATGTACAACCCACCATAAAACAATTTAAAACAATAAAATTTTACCATAAATTTTTTTTTTTAAAATACCCTAACCCACCCCAAATGCCTGCCTGAACAACCACGTTTTTAATGCACGACGGAAGCTCATTAAAGAGGGGGCATGACGGAGTTCCCTAGGGAGGGAGTTCCCCAGAGTGGGGGCCACCACAGAGAAGGCCCTCTCCCTCGTCCCCACCAGTCTAGCTGTCCTGGCTGATGGGACAGAGAGAAGGCCATCCGAGGCTGATCTTGTTAAGCACATAATACTTATGTGCAACTGGTTGCACAACCACTTGTGCAAGTATAATGCACAACTGCTCGCACAACTGTGCTTGTGCAAATGTAAGTTTAGTTGGATTCTTCTTTTGCACATAGTTCAGAACCTAGTTTCCGCTAATGCAACATCATTTGCACTAACGGAATGACACAGTTGGATACTGCCCGCAGAGTGGGATTTATTTAAAGATGTTCTAGGCCACCTTTCCGGGCAGGAACCCTGCAGTATACAACAAGTGTTGGACTGGGAGTCGGGAGATCCAGATTCTAGTCCCCACTCGGCCATGGAAGCTCACTGGGTGACTTTGGGCCAGTCACAGACTCTCAGCCCAACCTACTTCACAGGGTTGTTGTTGTGAGGATAAAATGGAGAGGAGGAGGATTATGTACGCTGCCTTGGGTTCCTTAGGGAGGAAAAAAGGCGGGATAGAAATGTAATAAATAAATAAAATAAAATGTGATAGTAAAAACTGCAAATGCTCCAAGAAACAACAAACGCCATCATAAGACAGAGCCTACAACACGATTGCAGCTATAAGCCAGTCTGATAAAACATAATGAGGGGAAGGCCAGAGTAAACAAGTCTTCAGGGCCTTCCTAAAAGCCTGCAGTGATGGGGACTGGTGACCCCCAGTGGCAACCCACTCCAGAAGTGTGGGGCCACTGTGGAAAAGGCCCTCTCTCATGTACCTGCCCATCTAACTGCCCTCAGAGGTGGGCAACTGAGAAGGGCCTCTGTTATTGATCTTAGAGTGCAGGCAGGCTGAAGGCAGTCCTTCAGGTAATTTGGTCCCAAACCATTTAAGGCTTTAAAGGTCAAAACCAGCACTTTAAGTTGGGCTTGGAAACACACCAGTAACCAGTGCAGCTGGTGCGGTATAGGTGTTATATGATCTGATTGTCTCACTGCCGTTAGTGCCAGCAGACGTTTCCAGACCATCTTCAAAGGCAGCCCCACTTACAGCGCATTACAGTAGTCTAGCCTGGACTAGTACATGGATAACTGAGGTAAGGTCCATGCTCTCCAGGTAGGGCCACAGCTGGTGTACCAGCCTAAGCTGGTAAAACACTCCTGGACATTGCAGCCACCTGGGCTTCCCTGGTTAGCAAAGAGTCCAGGAAGACTCCCAGACTACATGCTTGGCCTTTTAGGAGGAGTGCAACCCATCTAAGAGCAAACCATCTAAACCTCTGTCCAGTGTGGTTGGTTTCTCAACCTGCATTACCTCTGTCTTGTCTGGATTAAGATTCAGCTTATTCGCTCTCATCCACCCCAAAATAGCCTCCAGACACTGATGTGTAGACGGAAATGACAGGTAGACCTGAGTATCATCCACATACTGATGACAAACTTCCTGATGACTTCCCCCAGCAGTTTCATGTAATGTTAAAAAGCATGGGGGACAGGATGGAGCCATCGAGCACCACCTTCTGAGACCACTCCTCAAGGAAGAACCAGAACCACATTAACACTGCACCTCCTAAACCCAACCCAGATAAATGATCCAGAAGGATACCATGGTTGATGGTATCAAAAGCTGCAGGGAGGTCCAACAGGGTGGCTTTCCCCTCATCCATTCCCCAGCATAAGTCATCAACCAGGGTGACCAAGGCTTTTTCCTTCCCATAACAAGGTCTGAAACCTGATTGGAATGGATCTAAATCATCAGTATCATCCCATATCAGCTAGATCAATCCATTAGATCAAACCAGTATTATTGTTTAAGTCAATAGGCCTTTACAAAGCAATGTACCAGGAAAATAAACAACAACAACAAAAGAAAAATCCAGAAGTTTAAAAAGTGCAACAATATGATTTTTTTAAGTAAATGGCATAGATTTATAATATGTTGGAGAATTTATAGACAGGATTGTGGTTTTGAAAATGCTTTTGTAGCTGTTGAAAAAGTGTTTGGTACTGTATAGCTATGTTGAATTTCTGGTAAATGGAAAAGGAATTTGTATTTTGATATAATAATGTAGAACAATAAATATACACCCTTAAACCATGTAGGAAGATCTCTTACACACACACACACACACACACACAAATAAATTAAGGAATTCCTCGCCCATACAAAGCATTACATTCATCTTTGCAAATGTGTTCAGATATTTGGCAGCACACAGCCATCCTGAAAGAAACAAACGTATCAGATTAATTCATTGGGTGTTTTAAAAGAAAGATGATGATTAGATCATCCAAAGAAGTTGGCCAAAACAGGCATCATCAGTTTAATTCTTACAGACATGAAGTGGGCAACATAATAGTAATTTAAAAACACACACACACACACTTAGTGAGAAAGATCTTCAGTTAAATCAATGTCACCAATAGAATAGGGCTGTAGAAGAAGAAAATAGGGGGGGGGGACTTGTAAATTGAATCCAACCTGAGCCCAACCGCCCTGTACTTTTGCATTCATAATTCCCAACTCAAACCAATTGTTCTGAAAATAGATAGATGATTAGATAGATAGATAGATAGACAGATAGATAGATAGATAGATAGATAGATAGATAGATAGATAGACAAAGCCCCTTAACTCACTATCAGCTGGAGGATGTTCAATAATGTTAACATTACTCAAATTTTGCTTCTCAACAAGATGCAAAACTCCACACACACCAAACTAGCCTGCAGATAAAATGTTTACCCTCCAAGAATTAAGCATATTTAAAACTTGCTTCAAGGACATGATTTATGCAAGGGGGAGAGCAATCCTATAGCGCAGTTCTTCCTCATCTCTGCACTCATAACTGCAGTGTGGAGCGGGTGAAAAGGGGGCATTCCTAGGGGTGGGGAGGAGACAGCAGAAGCATCATTATGACACTTCCTATGTGCCGTCTGGCCTCCCCACCCCACCCCACCCCACCCCACCCCGCTCCAACATCCCCAGCTAAACAGCCAAGATCAGCTGTATAGCCACAAATGCAGGGTGGCCAGAGCACGGAGGAGGGGATCCCCTCTGTGCCCTGCCCGCCCTGCATTGGATAGTCAGCTGTCTCCGAGCAACTGACTATCCCAATAGGATTGTGCCCTAACACAAGTTAGCTTTTTTGTGGCAAAATTTGTCATAGGATAGACAAAACCAGGTTCTAAAGCAGAGCTGGACAACTTTGGGAGGTCTGGGGGCCATTTTCACCCCCTGGACACTCCGCACCCACCCATAGCCACAGTCTCCCATGGCTGCAGTCTCCCAAAAAATTAATTAAAAAAAATAAAAATAGCATTCAGAGCAGCAAAAAGATAGTATCTAACTTGTTTGCAAACTAAGTTTGACCGTTTTAGGGGCTCATAGCAGCTATAGAACCCTAAAAGGGTAAAATCTAGCTTGCAAACAAGCTAGATTTGATTTTTTCAGCACTCTGTAGTTCCCTGGACACCATTTTTTCATTAATTGTAAAAAACTGGGGGGGGCAGGGAGGGCTGCACTGGGGGTTGGCTGCATGTAGCCCCCAGGCCACATGTCACCCACCCCTGTTCTAAAGTATTAGGGGAAAACATGTAAATTAGGAGGAGGAGAAAGCATTAGGGTGATGTAAAAAAAACCCCAATAAGCTCAGAAGGAGTTGGGCTATGAAGCCATTTGACAGTGATTCAAGGAGTGAATATTAGGCAGCAGCTGGAGGATTTGCACCACTTCCTCCCACAATTGCTGTCCCTGTTTCTTTTCCTGCAGTACCCCCTGCAGGGAAAGGCTACACGTGAAGACAATACACTTGCCTAGTTTCCTGCCTTTGGAAAATGTCTGGCACCACACAGCCCCCCAAACTGTCTGCTGCTACTATCTGATTACAATTTCATCTCTCTCTCTCCAGCTCCGAGACCCAGGGGTGAAAGGTCATGGCCTGATCCACTGCGCCACCAAGTCCCTGGATCGCAATGTTAACAAATCACCATTTATCTTTGTTAGTGTAGCAAGTGTCCGAGGAAAAACAAGCCCCAAAGATCACATCTGTTGGGATAACCTATTGATTTGTGTCATATTCCACCCAATCCCTATTTTATTCTTGTTCAACCAGGGGTCAAGATGGGTTAAAAATAACTCGCTCAGTCTAAGGTGTTGGGCTGGAGGCATTTTAAAGCCAGACTACTCTTCTCCAGAATGGAGGCTACAGAGCACTGCCAAGTTGATGGCTTGTGTAGATTAACACTAACCACCTGTTAGAAAGCATCGCAACTAGGAATGTAACTAATTGCAACTCATCTTGCACTTTCGAACCACTGTGCAAATCAAAATTCAATTATCCTTTGAAATGTGCACTTCTCTATTTGCAAGGGAGCTCTCCAATAAAAGAATGCATACAAAAATGTATATATTAGCAAAAATAATGTTCAACAATGCATTATTTTAGGAAAATAGATGCAAAAATATGTCTATTAGGCAAAAATACATGCAAAACTTTGTCCAAAGATGCTTATGAATGTTCATGTGAACTTCTTTTTTAAATTCTCAAATTTCAGGATGATCCAAACTTAAGGCTGGAGAAATACTCAAAGTTCAAGAGAAATTGAACTTAAAATTTGGAAAAAATGAGGAACTGAAATTGACAGATTCGTCCATCCCTGGCTGCAACCCAGGATAATGAGTCTGCCTGCTAGAATATGTTTTTCCATATCTTTCATAATGTTTAGTGATTACACAGCACAGACCACAGAAAGTGATGTTTGGTATGTTAAGGAAACCAGAATTCATTGTATTTCCTCCTTGTTGCTCCTTATCCATGTAACCCTATTTAAAAATAGTATTTCAATTTTCCGTTGGCTGAATTTCACATCTCTCCTCTGTTTTGGATAAATGGGATGTAACACAGGCTCAGGGCCGGCCCTCCCATGAAGTAGGGCGAAGTCCTGGCCTCAGGTGGCAGAGAGGGAGGAGAGTTGCACCTCTTGCTCACCCACCCTCAGGAGGACCTGCCAGCTTTGCTGCTGCCACCGCCACCGGTGCCATGTCTCCCACCCCGTTCCCGCTGCTGTCGCTAGCCCTCACCATTTCTGCTGCTGCCCCCTCTGCAGATCCTCTCAGAGAGAGCTGGCAGGTGGCCAAGTTCTCTGAGCAGTGACATGGGCTGGAAAAGTGGACAGTGCAGCTCTTCGGAGAGGCAGCCATGCCAGATGCCCGGATCTCAGGCGTCCTTCCTTAGAACCAGGCGTTGTGGCTCTTCAGAGAGTTCAGCCACGTTGCAGAGTGAGCAGCAGAGGCGGCAATGCAGTAAGTAGGTAGGAGATAGAGAGGGGAGAGGAGACAAGTGGGCAAGGGTAGAGAGAGACACCGGGCTGAGGGGGGAAGGGAGAAAAACCAGGCTGAGGTGGGGCGGAGAAATGCGGCAAGCGGGGGGAAGGGAGACCGATGGAGGGGAGGGGAGGAAAGGAGTGGCGGCAATGGCATCCAGCGGTGGTGCGTGTGCTTTCCCAATGCAGGTGGCAGGACGGTCTGTGCTGTGCTGCGTAGACTACATGGGGCTGTTCTTGAAGATTGTTCAGAAACTGCAGCTGTTGCCCATACATTCATGAGTGTAGGTTGGCGAGAAATACATTACACCTTTTCTGAAATATTTACACTGGTGATTAGCCCATTTCCAGGCCCAATTCATGGTGTTGGTTTTGATCTTGCATGTTAATGAAAGATAAACGAGTTAAGACCAATAATTTAGGTAGGTGTTTGATTTCTGTCCCACTGTTTGATCCAGAAGGATCCCTAAGGTGGCTTACGTTAAGTTATCATGGGCCAGTTCACAGACACATCTGTTCTTTTCTCCATGCAATCACGTTTTCAGCTACGTAACTAGATAAAGAAACATTCATGTGAATCAGCTTCTTACATAGCAAGAGCAATGGTGATTTGTGTTATTGCATTGGCTTGAAAAGGGCAGATGCAATCACAGCTGGAAACAGATGCAGTTGCCTTCATGTAAATGGTGACTTATTAATTAATCAGTCAATCCATTTATAGACCGCTTGTTGTTGTTCAGTCGTTAAGTCGTGTCCGACTCTTCGTGACCCCATGGACCATAGCATGCCAGGACTTCCTGTCCTCCGCTCTTTCCCAGAGTGTGGTCAAGTTCATCTTCATTGCATCGGTGATGCTATCCAGGCAGCCATCTCATCCTCTGCCGTCCCCTTCTCCTTTTGCCTTCAATCTAAAAAGATATCTGGTTTCCTTCATAGTAAAGTTCCACCATGTGGCTGTGTATTCAAGTACATGTTCACATACAGAAACACACTGAGTGACTGAGTGAACTGGCCTCACATTTCACTCGGTCTTGAGGAGCTCAAAATTAGCCTCTCCCCACGTTCAGCTTTGAGGAACTCCATTTAAGCAGCTATCACAGAAAGATTCCACCCGACGACAAGAGCTTAAGATAGCCTTTCCCCAACCTAGTACCTTCCAGGTGTGTTGGTCTAAAACTCCCAGCATCCCCCAGTTAGCATGGCTGCCAGGAGGGATGCTGGGAGCTGTAACCCAACTAGGGATGTTGGAGAAATCCGCAATGGATTCAAATGAGTTCGGATTTCTATGAATCTGACCTCCGGATTCCACAGCGGATCAGCTTTTTCAGATTCATGCAGATTCCGCAGACTTGCGGACCAATTTTCTCTTTGGAGAGGGATTTGCACCAATTTGTACTAGTGAGAATGCAAATCAGCACCAGTGGAATGAAAGTCTGGTTTTAAAAAATCTGATTCTGACAGTGAGTGGATGATAGCAGTGGAGGGTGGTGGCTCCGATGTCAGTGGGGTGGTGAATTTCATTCAAAACCAGCCAGAACCCTAAAGGAGCTACCCAAAGCATGCAGCACCTTGGATAGCTCCTTTACAGTCCTGACTGACTGGTTCTGACTGAAACCTGGATTCACCACCCCACTGACATCAGAGTCACCAGCCTCCTCTAGATAACAGAATGAAAGATGCCTGACAACCCACGAAACACAGATGGAATGGATTTAATAAAATCCATACATTCCTATGCCCAACACATCTGGAGAGCAGCAGGCTGGGGTTGGACTGGCTTAGGATAACCAGATGCTATTGGCGGGATCCAGAGAACTCTTTTCCAAGGCACTTCTCCTTGTGCAAGAGGAGAAGAAGTCTCCCATTTTCATCAGTTTCTACAGACACACACACACACACGCACACCCCTGCAGCTCCCCCACTGTGCCTCACACCACACTGGAGGGTCTCCTGAAGGATCCTCAGCAGTCTTTCTCCGTGAGCCCCTGCCAAAGGAAGTGAGGTGGGTGGCTACCAGGAAGAGGGCCTTTTCTGCTGTGGCACCCCGGCTGTGGAATGAGCTCCCTAGTGAGGTTCGCCTGGCACCTACATTGTATTCCTTCTGACGCCAGGTGAAGACCTTTTTATTCTCCCAGGTATTTTAGCATTTTAGCTTTCTAGTCTTTTTGCTTTGGTGTTTTAAATCTGTATTTTAAATCTCTGCATTGCTGCTAGGTTTTATTCTGGTTTTATTCCGGTGGTATTGTTATATTGTGGTTTTAATGCCTTTATATTTTATGTTTTATCCTGTGCTTTTTGGTTTTAATTTCTGTGAACTGCCCAGAGAGCTTCGGCTGTTGGGCGGTATAGAAATGAAATAAATAAATACGAGCAGCTTATTTCCTGCATATTCCTTCCTGCAGCAGGACGTTGGTGGGAAAGCACCCCTGCATGGGCAGGATGTCACTTGCAGCTCTCTGGATGCCACCAAATGTCACTCCAAATAGTTCAGGATGGCTTATGCACCCAGATAGCATCCCATCCAAACAGTCTGCCGGGCCAGACTTGTTTAGCTTCAGCAGCAGAGTGGCCACCACTCACGCATTGCCAAAAAAAGTGGAAATGCATTGCCAAAACAACAACAAAAAGGAGGGCACAGATTTGCATATGCTAATTTCAAAATATGTATAGATACAAATCTAAAAATAATATATATAATTCAGGTGACCCGTGTGCCTGCTTAGTCTGCTGTCCAGGTTTTAGCTGTTGATGGGCAGCATCAAGGTCCCTACTAGTCTATCTTGTTATGGGTCTTTATCTTTAAAGCTTCATCATCTCCAGAAAATCCGGTTCCCAGCAGCCATGTCAGGAGGACTGACTTGCTTCCCCTGCTCTGCACCTTCTCCTGGCACAGCCACTGGAGCCAAATGCTTTGCCTGCCCCACATCCTCTCCTCTCCCCCAAGGGAGAAGGCAGGAGGCAGGGGAAGCTGGTTCCTCACATCAGGAGGATCGTCCCAACACAGCCCCCAGGAACCAGATGACATCAGGGAACCCGATGTCTTATGGCCTGTGGAGAGCCACGTGGGGAGTCATCCAACCCCCTACTGGATTATGGTTGCTGCCCCTGATATAGTAGCCATTGATAGCCTTATCCTCCATGAAGTTGTCTAATCTCCTTTTAAAGCCATCTAAGTTGGTGGCCACCACCACATCTTGAGAAAACAAATGTTATAGTTTAACTATATGCTGTGTGAAAAAGTCCTGAAATCTTCCACCATTTAGCTTTATTAGTTTTGTTTGACCCCAGGTTCTAGTGTTATATGAGAGACAGACAGACAGACAGACAGACTTCTCTCTATTCCCTTTCTCCATACCATGCATAATTCTATACACCACTATCATGTACCCCCTTACTCATTCCTTTTCTAAACTAAATAGCCCCAAACATAGTAACCTTCCTTGTAGGGAGGGTTGCTCCAGCCCACTGATCATTTTGTTTACCCTTTCCCAGCCCTACATTATCCTCTTTAAGGTGTGACATCATGATCCTAGAAGAGCTGATCAAGATGTAGGCAGAGAGATATTCCAAAGAAAACCTTTTTGGTACCTAAAATTCTTCCAGACAATCCCTAGCCCTGACCTCTTCGGACTGACAGTCAGAAGATTGAAGATGGCTAAGAAGCAAGCTGTTGGATGTCAGATACCACAAGAGCAGCCCTGGTTGCTTGTTTACAAGTTAGAGAGAAACCCTAAATAGAATGATACTTGAAGTCTGTGTGTAATGAAGTTTGAATTTAATCCCTTGAAGTAACTTTTATATTTTTTTTTTCTTTTCTCCTTTGGCTTTCTTCCCCCTTTGTCTTTTTTCCCCCCCTTCTTTTTCTTGTTATTGCTGTGTCCTCTTAAGAATACTGTATTGTTGGAAACTATAGATAATGTTTGGGTTGTTGCTATTGTTTATTTCATTTATAAAGATTAAAATAGAATAAAAAGTATTTTCAAAGAAGAAGAAGAAGAAGAAGAAGAAGTAGTAGTAGTAGTAGTAGTAGTAGTAGTAGTAGTAGTTAGGGAGAAACCCCAAGAATATGAAGGGAGAAGAGTGGCTCTGTGCAGAAGGCAGTGAGGACCAATCACAGCAGAGGTTCACTCACAGAGGTTCACTCACAGCAGAGCTTTCACTCTGCTCTCCCTCTCTTCCCACCCCCCTCCCCTCCAGTGGTTCTGCGGGCGATTACTCCAAAGCACCCAGCCGTACCAAAATCAATAAACAATTTCAACGCAGCCCAGGGAACTTTGCCACACTTAATAAAAGTCTCCAGTCACAGTTATGGCTTCATTTCACCTTAACGTCTTCTTTAACTGTCCCTTCTTCCCAAGATCAATTAGAGACATGTGCAAAGAGAATCAAACAAAAACAAAGCCCAAGGTCAAATCAGCTGCTGAGATTCCCCCCCCCCTCCCTGCGCAACGACACACATCGGAAGCAAAATGCGGAAATCCAGCACGCCAGCACCTGCCTCACAATTGGCACTGAGTGCACCTTAAGCAGGACGAATGGTCGTAGAAATACTGCCACAAAGAGCAAACAAAGAAAGCTAGGGCGACGGATGCAAAGATGATGGGCTCCTGTACCTTTGTTGTGTAAAAGCAGAAATGATGACAGGTTCAGCTTTGTCTCAGCCTTGAAGTACTGAGGCATGACAAGAGGCATTACATTTTTTAAATGTGCAAATTAATTGCAATTAACATTTATTTACTTACTCAAAATATTTCTATACCACTCAATAACCAAGGTTTTCTCTGGCACTTTACAGTAAGAATGGAAAACCATTTAAAAGTAGTAAAATATAAAATCTAAACCAGAACAAAGCCAGCAATGACATAAAACCAAAAATCACATCTAGTTTGGACTGGAAATGTAATGACTGGCTCAAGGTCACCCAGTGAGCTTCCTGGCCAAGAGGAGATTCAAATCTGGGATTCCCCAGTCCAATAGAATAGAAACTCTGGCTGAGAGAGTGATTCATGCAAACCTATCTGGGGAACTGGAATTTAACTCAAGTGCATGCTGGTTCCTAGTTTGTCCTGGTGTCTGTATATGCATACACATCAATGTGCCTTGTCTGAAGTACTAATAATACCCCTAGACCAGAGGTGAGCACAGTAATCATTCAGACAAGTTCATAGTTTGGCATTTCTAACTCAGTTCACATATACATCAGACAAGAACTGAAATAATACAGAGTCGGTTCTGCCAATCTGCACCAGCAAAGTCCTCATCATTCGAGGCCCTTCTGGGAACATTATGATCCCCAATAGATTCAGAAAAAAATCAGAAACTAATAGGGTGTTAAGTATTTCCAATTGAAAAGAGCTGCTGAGAAGAGACAATGGTGTGCCTTTGCACAGGCCTTCAGCAAGAACAATGATTTTCCCTTCGGTAATATTTTACAAACTGTTGAAGGCTTGGGGAAGTGGCAGGAAGAAAGAGAAAGAAAGAAATCAAGCATTATTATTTCAACGTAAATATTTTCAGGATTCACACTGTGGGAAATTCTACAAGGCCTTCTCTTGTATAAGATGCAGTCTAGTTGGTATGGGGCTTACGTAAACAAGTGTGTAGAGAGGAGGGAGGACCAAAGACATTTTACAGTACAACTGAATACAAAAACAAAAACAGAAACCCTACATTATCTTTAAAAATTCCTCTATAGCAATGAGTTATTCAAAAGCTCCTGCTTCCCAGGGAGCCTTGTAGCTACACAAGTGGAATATAGCCTTCCCATGGAGGCAATGGTGACGTTTTTAGCTTTTGAAGGAAAATGTTGTGTCGACCATTTCCAGATACAAGTCTTTGGCTTTTCCTCTCAGTTTCAGGCAGAGATGGGGAACCTCCAGGCCATGAGCCTAATCCAGCCCACAGAAATTCCCCTCCAAGTCCCGCCCCCGGAGGAATCCCCACTGTTCTCTCTGATGTGTGATCCGAGATAACAAGGGGGATTCACTGACATGCCCTTTGCTCCTCCCAACTGGGGGGGGAAGCAGGGCATAGGGGAATCCCCTGTTCTTTCCTCATTACAGATCAGAGATGTGTGTGTGGGGGGGATGAAGTCAGGGACTCACCAAGCACTGGGACAGCAAGACAATGCTGGGATGGCCCTGATGTGGATGGTGAGAGGTACACAAAAGAGGCATGCAGAACTTAGCCAGTGCTGGGAGGAGCCATTCATCCCAGAGCCAGCTGAGTCCCTTTCTCCATGCTGAGAGAGGGATGGAGCTCTGTGCCTCTCTCAGCGAGAAAGGCAAAATGGATGGCGGTCATGGGATCAGTGGCTGTTATATCATCCGGTCCATGGAGGGCCCACTGCTGGTTCGCGGTTCTTGGGCTGCCAATTCGTAGTCTCCTAAGGTCGCCTCCCTTATAAAAACGACATACTGACACAGGGCTGGCCCTACCATCAGGCATAGTAAGGCAGCTGTCTCATGCAGGAGGTGCTGGGGGCAGGGCCAGAGAGCAGCAGCAAGATGGAGGACAGAACCATATGCCTCGGGTGCAATGGAAAAGGCTGTCCCATCAGCAGCGCTGAAGTACGATTCAACAGCATGTGTACATGGAATGGGAAGAGGGGCCCATCTTGCCCTTTGCCTCAGGCAGCAAAAGGTCTCGTGCTGGCCCTGGGCAGACAGGTACACAGAGATTTCAGGTGGTCTGATAGAAATGGGTTAATTCAGAACAACATGCTGCGGGGGAGAAGCAGCAAGTGTCACAACCCCAGAGCCCAACTAAATAACCAGTAGTACCAGCAAGAGAGGAGGCACTGGGCCCAAGCACAACTGCAAAACTGGAGACCCTTGAACCTGAGTTGCTGGAGACCCCTGAACTGGAGACTGTTGAACCTGGACCAACAACTGCAGTGCCCAAGCCTGTCTCCAGCAGTGGGCCAACACACCCATCTCCAAGAGCTCCGCAATCCATGCAGCCTGTGGGCCAGTGCCAGCAACGCATGTGGCATGAGCTCTTGGAGAGATGGAGGAGTGCTAGGTGCCAGGCCAAAGGCCTGTCCCTTTCAGGGGATGGAAGGGAGGGGATGGAGTCTGAGAAGGGGTTTCTGGGCTGAAGCTTAAAAGGCCGTGATGGAGGAGACCTTGCTGGAGCAAGTCGTTCACCAGGAGCTGCAGCATCTGGCCTGCCTCGCTTCACTGAGCTCCTACTTCGGGCCAGAACACATCAGGCGATCCCAGGATTTTACATGGACTTTCTATCTTTACAATTACATGAGGCAGCATTCAGGTCATGCAGACACCTCTGTTTAGAAGCAATAGCCTGCACTCACTTAGGCAAATGAACCACAATTTCTGCACAAGCAGAGATGCCAAAATTCCTAGCAATGCAAGCTGTTTTCAGGCACCTGAAGTCGATCTACAGGTTATGTGCATCTAAAGTCCTATTGGAATGATCATGTCAACCAGGTCTCACTGAGAACAAAATATGGCAAGGTGATTACAAATGCATTTGCTTAATATACAACACTGGGTGCTTCTGTTTGCCGGCATCTCTACGTGCCTGGATATAAACATGTGGTTGACTCATGGTAGCAACCTTAGGATTAAGCACTAGCATGAAACTTGGAGGTGGCTCCCATATAATTCACCTCTGAGGGTGTAATCCTATGCATGTTTAGACAGAAAAATGGCTGGCTGGGGAATGCTGGGAATGGTAGGACTTTGTTTCTGTCTAAACATGCATGGCACCCTTAATGACACACCATGTCTGCAGAAGCCTCTGTGCGCCAGAGGAGGCCCAAACTAACCCACCCATTGCAGGAGGATGTTGCTGGAGCACCTTTTTCCAGCCATCCCTTTCCCTCCAAGCAGGGAGGTGCCAGTGCCACAGAGGGTGGCCATTTACATTTTGCCAAAAAAGCAAACACAGGATTTCACAAAACCACATATGCTAATGTATATGCTAATGTTTGTTTGTTTGTTTAATTTCTATACCACCCAATAGCTGGAGCTCTCTGGGCGGTTCACAACAATTAAAACCACAACATACAGCATAAAATACAATATAAAATTTAAAAGTTTAAAACAACAGTATAAAAGTAAAAACCAAAATAAAATCTAGCAGCAATTTTCTTGTTCAGTCATTCAGTCGTGTCCGACTCTTCGTGACCCCATGGACCATAGCACACCAGGCCTTCCTGTCCTGCGCTCTCTCCCGGAGTGTGCTCAATGCAGAGATTTAAAATACAGCAACAGATTGAAAACTGCTTGGGGCCAAGTTATCTGAAGCATCATCTTCTCCCATATGTGCCTGCTCAGAGACTTAGATCATCTTCAGCGGCCCTTCTCTGGGAGCCCCCGCCAAAGAAAGTGAGGTGGGTGGTGACTAAGAAAAGGGCCTTTTCTGCTGTGGCACTCCAGCTGTGGAATGAGCTCCCGAGAGAGGTTTGCCTGGTGCCTACATGGTGCTCTTTCCAGCTCCAGGTAAAGGCCTTTTTATTTTCCCAGCATTTAAGCATCCTAGTCTTTTAGCTTTGCTGTTTTAAATCTGTTACTGTATTTTAAATCTCTGCCTTGCTGCTAGGTTTTATTCTGTTTGTATTTTTATACTGCCATTTTAAGTTTTTATATTTTATATTGTTTTTATGTTGTACTTTGAGGTTTTAGTTTTTGTGAACCGCCCAGAGAGCTTTGGCTATTGGGCAGTATGGAAATGTAATTAATAAATAAATAAATAAATAAATAAATAATAAAACAACAGACTAAAAGAGTAAAATGCCTGAGAAAATAAAAAGGTCTTCACCTGGCTCTGAAAAGAGTACAATGTAAGCACTAGGTGAGCCTCTCTGGGAAGCTCATTCCATAACTGGGATGCCACATTTAGAAATAATTACTATAAATTAAATAGAAATAGAGTTTAAATAGAAATATTTTGGACTGTTTAGCTTAGAGAAAAGGCAAGTGAGAGAAGACATAACAGAGATGCACAAAATTATGCATGGTGTGGTGAATGTGGATAGGGAAACATTTTTCTCCCTCTCTCATAATACTAGAACCCGGGGTCATCCCATGAAGCTGATTGGTGGGAGATTCAGGACAGATAAAAGGAACACACAGCGCATAGTTAAACTATGGAATTTGCTAGCACAGTGTGTAGTGATGGCCACCAATTTGGATGGCTTTAAAAGGGGGTTAGACAAATTCCTGGAGGAAAAGGCTACCAGTGGCTACTAGTCCTAATGGCGATATGCTACCTCCAGTATCAAAAGCAGCACGCCTATGTACACCAGTTGCTGGGGAACATAAGCGGGAGGGTGCTATTGCACTCATGTTCTACTTCAGGCTGGTTTTCCCACAGGCAGCTGGTTGGCCACTGTGTGAACGGAACACTGGACTAGATGGACCTTTGGTCTGATCCAGCATGGCTCTTACGTTCTTCCAGTACATCTCACTATAGTGGGGAAGACTGACCAGGTGAGCTTTATGCCTGCCTGCTCAGTCTGCTGTGCTCACTGTTGATGGGCAATGTCAAGATCCCCCCTGCTCACCCTTCTGATGGTTCTTTATCTTTAAAACAGACCTGGACTGGACAGCCTTCAAACAGAGGACACCTTGAAACTGAGAACTGTCCTCTGTCAAGTAGGACACCTGGCCACTCTGCTGCTGCCTCCTCATGGTTGCAGCAGTAGTCTTGGTTTTACTTGGTAGAGGGAACAATGAAGTCACTATTTGGCCGTTTGCCGGCATTGTTCTCTCTGGCATCCACTGCATCTTTCTTCTCTTGCCTCCTCTCAACTGCTGGCAAGCAACCAACCTTAAATTCAAAGTTAGGATTCAGTGACGACAGGCCTCACAACTGTGAGAAGCCTCCACAGTCAAGGCTTTGCCTCTCCATCTCTGAGTAACTCCTCACACTTCCTCAACGGAAATCCACCTCATATAACACAAGAGGTGTAGGCCCTACAAGAGGGGCGGCAACCTTTTTCATGCCAAGAGGTGCTTTCCCTCTTGGGTGACTTTCCAGGGGGCTTCGTGCTAGTGTGGGCAGGGGCAAAGCCACATAACCGACCCCCATTCATGAACACACAAAAGCCAGTGGGAGGCTTTTTCAAGCCTTATTGCAGTGCAGGGGGTGACTAGGGGTGGGGGAAGGGTTAACCCTCCCTCCCTAGCAATGAAGGTTAACCTTTCTGGTTGGGGATGCTGCACGGGTCACCCATTTCCCATCCTATTCACAGCCTCCCCCAATCTGGTGCCCTCTAAATGGATGGAATTACAACTCCCATCATCCCTCGTCAGTACAGCCAACAGCCATGCTGGCTGGTGGATGAAGGGAGTTATAGTCCAACCCATCTGGAAGGCACCAGATTCAGGAAGGCTCTTGTATCAGGACAGCTCTGGCCACAAGTCTATAGTGACCTTTGACACAGATAGTCAGAGGGTGTCTCTACACAAGCAATTTACTGCACGCTTGTGATTGGTCACTCACAGAAGTTTGCGGGTCCTCTACACAACATCATCAACCTCCGGGACGTCTCTCACACATGTCCCCCTTTATTCCGGTTTTAAAAGGTTGGAGATGAGCTGGTAATAAAAGTTAATGGTGCCATGTTGGCAGTGTGAAATGCCAGGAAGCACTATGAACTTGATGAGGAAGGACTTTCCTTGATTCAAGCCATGTGTCTGCCATGTAAATGCTTGAGCACATTTCTCGATTGTAGGCTGATTAGAGGAGGGGAGAAGGGGGTAAAATGCCTCCCTGCAACCAAGGGAGACAGATCTGATCCCCCACCAAGCTCAGAATAAGGTCCTCTGTTGATTTAGATCACCCCATTGAGGTCAATGGGACTTACTCCCAAGTAAGTGTGCCAAGGGTTGCAGACTTACAGCACAATCCTATGTCTACTCAGAAGTAAGTTGTTGCTTTTCTGGGGGCTGTGAGGAAATAGTACAGCACAAGTTAAGCGATGAAAGCAAGTCTCCACGCCCCCTGCTCCTTTGCACACGTGCCAGGGAGGGAGGGAGACGCTTCCTCTATTCAAACCACATGTCTGCTGTGTAAAGGAGCCTATCCTAATCCGACAAAGAAACCAAAAGCAGAAAAGCCCCGGTAAGGATGCAGGTTTTTTGCTTAATGTAGAAACGCCCAGATTTCCATTCTTAGCTGCTCAAATAAATTGAAGGCAAGATGTGAGATCAACATTCCAACCCAGAGTATTTAAGACTATAATCAAGCTATAATCAAGCTATAATCACTTGGCCATAGAGATGTATGAAGAATTTTTTTAATTTTTCATCAGGATTTACTAAAGTTCACACTTTCCAGATCAAACACAGACTCAAATGCCATCTGTTGCTGAAGTCTGTACTTTTCTGAGCTTGCAGTGCAAGTCACAACCCCCCCCCCCAGGTGCTCGATAACATGCATACATTTAAAAAATGCACATGAAAATATGTGCACTTTTGAAAAATGCACACAAGCACATTTTCATCAATGGGAGAGGAATGCATACATTTCAGAGATGTGCACAATTAATGCGCACATTGGGGAAAACATGCACAAAAACACACATGAATTTTCATGCTAAAAGGGGAAAAAAACAAAGATCACAATCTGAGACGAACATGAGATGGAATGAGTTTTGAGGCAGAATTTGGAGAACTTCGACAAGCTCAAGTGTTGTGCCTGTGCACATCCCTACTTAGCCATCACTTCCCTTAATGTCAGTATGCCACTATGTAGATGCACAGGTCATTTTTTACATCCTCCCTTGAAACAGTTGGTTTTGTCAGAAACAGAAACTGAAACAAACATGGATCATTTAAAAAAAATTCCCCGAAGTACTATTGCATGCAAAAAGGGAATTCCTGAAGAGTGATGATGACCAGGAATGTTCAGAAGTTCCATATAACCAAACTGAGTTGTGTACCATAAGAAATAGATATATAGATATAGATATAGATATAAATTTATTTATTTATTTATTGCATTTATACCCCGCCTTTTTTCCTCTTGCAAGGAACCCAAGGCGGCTTACATTATCCTCCTCCTCTCCATTTTATCCTCACAACAACAACCCTGTGAGGTGGGTTGGGCTGAGAGTGTGTGACTGGCCCAAAGTCACCCAGTGAGCTTCCATGGCTGAGTGGGGACTAGAACCCGGATCTCCCAGCTCCTAGTCCAACACTCTTGCCACTGCTAGATATAGATATAGATATACATATACATATACATATACATCTATTGCTCATGAATACATACACAGAGGGAATGTAACTCTTCTTCCTCTAGTAGAACCAGCGAATAAGGAATCCTGAACTTGGTTCAGAGGCCTTCACTTTCTTCTCCTTAGGGTTCAGTTAGGTGTCCCCTGAGAAGGCATAGGCAGCAGGAATAAATGTAAAACATTCTGGACTATTAAAGGATCCTTTGAATGAAATGAACTGAGAATATAAATCTGCCCCACTACACCCGCCGAGAGTTCCACAGGCAGGAGGCTACCTCTGGCAGGCCCTGAAACAGGCGCTACAAGCAGCTGTGGTCCCACCAGGTCCAAAGCCCTGAGGGCCTGTCAGCTATGTCAGCATGGAGATGGAGCAGTGGACGCTGGTGGCTTCCATTTTGGTGGGGCCATGAATCCATTCTGGGTTTCAGTCAAAACCAACCAGAACTCTAAAGGATCTATCCAAGGTACAGAACCATATCCCCAAAATATATTCAGCACTTTGGATAGTTCCTTTCGTGCTGGCTGGTTTGGACTGAAATCCAGAATTTCAGCCCCACCAGAATCGGAGCCACCAGCCTCCACTGAGATGGAGTAGCTAATTTTCCTCCCCGTGTAACCAATGGGAGAGAAATTTAAGAAACCCAAGCACCACAGGGGGGGGCAGGAAGCAGGGGGGAAACACCAGCACCACCTTCCGCCCTGCAGCCGGGGTTTCGGATGTGGTGGTACATCCACCACACGAACCTCTGCTATCCTCACGCTAACACTGCCGTCCTGTATCTGTCATCTCAAAAATAAGCTGCATTGAGTTCAATGGGACTTGCTCCTGGGAAAGCAGGCATAGGAACTGCAGCCGAAGAAAGCAAGCCACTTTCAATTCAACTGGCCAGGCAGAAAGTAAAGGAAGGCCACTTAGGCTGCCATCCTATCCTACGCACAGTGACCTGGGAGTAAGCCCTGTTGAACACAACAGGATTTGCTTCTGAGTAAACATGCATAGGGCTGCATTGTTACTAAGCGAACTTGGCTTGGGCTCTCCAACACAGAGTAATGGACAAGTACACTCTTCGTGTTAAGAAGTTCACGGTTTCACGGACAACTGGAGAAATAAGGGGGGGAAAGACCTCCAAGCAGAAGTTGGAAAGCTGTGATGGAACTGATCAGCAAAGGCATTGTACAGGGAGTGATTGACAGGGAAATATCTGCATATTGGAAGAACATCAAATGTAGGCTGGTATGACTCGTGTGGCGCAGAGTGGTAGGCAGCAGTATTGCAACCGAAACTCTCCCCACGACCTGAGTTCGATCCCAGCGGAACCTGGGTCCCAGGTAGCGGACTCAGGTTGACTCAGCCTTCCATCCTTCCGAGGTCGGTAAAATGAGTACCCAGCTTGCTGGGGGAAAGGTAGTCACGACTGGGGAAGGCAACGGCAAACCACCCCGCTATAGTCTGCCATGAAAACGCCAGCGCAAGCAGCATCCCTCTAGGGGTCAGCAATGACCCGGTGCTTGCACAGGAGGAACCTTTCCTTTCCTTTCCTTTCCTTTCCATGACTGGGAAATTGACAGTGCCTGTTGCAGGTTTTGGAGGGCCTTGGGCAAGACAGCTTCAACAGGCCCCCTCCCTCCCCCAGCGCATCTCCCTTCTCACCACCATTGTCACCAGCTGCTGCTGGTCCCCCTCCTCTCCCTCCTCCTTGCTACCACTCGCTTGCCTGACAGGCAGAGAGCCAGTGGGTCATTGGTAGTGGCATCTACTGCACCACCTTCACTGTCTGGGCCAGGGTGAGAAACAGGTGAGTAAGTAGGTTGTGATGGTGAAGAGGAAAAGCAATTCTGGGGGGGGGGTCTTGTCAGTGGGTCCCTGCTGGGGTGTGGACCCTTGACAGGTGCCCAACCATACCTAGCCTTGATGCTTGCCCTGGTGGAAATTGGATTGGTGGGGCTCAAGATAAGATAGCAGAGGGAAAACCCGGACTGTCAGCATGGAGTGTGCCAAGAGAGGTTGTGGGGGGTGGGGGTTAGTTCTTCACTTGGTCATCCAAAATGTTCTTCCTCACTCAGACTTCAGGGAAGAGCTTTCCATACAGACTGACTGTTGTCTACAAATAAACTCTGAAGAATTCCAAGCAGAAAAGACAGACACTTTGCCAGATAACAGTTGGGTACACATATAGAATTCCAGTCCCATTATTCTGCAGCTTTGTCGTGAGTAAAGCGGCAACCTTGACCAGTCACTTCAGAGCCCAGTTATATCCATAATGATACTGTCTCCACCTTTCCCTTCCCCTTCAGCATGAAAGATGAGTGGCTGCATGGAACGAGTCTCCGAGCTGTGATGGGAATCCGTCTCGCTTGGCTGCAAAAAATATATATATCCTGGTACGGCTGTGATGAATCTTTTCATTATTCATCTGCAATTGCCCCGCTGTTACCATCACTTCCTGCTTTCTCTGCCATTCACTCCTTTTTATAAAAATAAAAATGGGGAAAAAAGGTTAATGACAAATGCTGACAATGATTGCCTTTAAAGAACCCGACCAGAACGTCAGGAGAAGAGAGATCGTGGAAGGGGATGGAAACCCAGACAGGAAGGATGAGAAAAAGAAAAGCGAAAGTGGTGAAAGATGACACTTGATCCCTCCTGAGCTATGGGTAAAGGGAGGAGGCACAGGACGTTTATCATGGAAGCAGGATTTAACTCACTAATCAGTGGTAGATTTCTTTTCAAAGTCTGATGCACTTGAACAAGTCTGCCTGCTCCATCCTGGTATTTAAATAAGAGTGGAGAGAGATTACTCTCTCCATCCAGTGATTCACACAAGTGAGGGCCCCATTTCTCTAAGGATGAGAAGCATCCCAGATATTGAGCAGAGGTGAGAATATATACATGAGGCATGACACGATAGCAGTCTTAATGCCAAGGAAAGAGAGAGGAGAGATCCACATTGAATAGGCCAAACTATCTGGGCAGTATCCTCAGCCCTCAAAAAGGCCATGACATGGGCTGTAAGACACACTTGCCAGCTGCAGCTATGAAAGGCAGTTTTTTGCCCCTTAACTTCTTGATTTCAGAGTATCATAGGCTTGGAAGGGACCATGGAGATCATCTAGCCCAACCCTCTGCTCAAGGAGGCTCTGCAATGAGGAATGCAGCTTCAGTATCCCACACAGATTGCCACCCAGCCTGTGCTTAAGCACCTCCAGTGAAGGAGAACCCATCACCTCTTGAGGCCGTCTCTCCCACTGCCGAGCAGCTCTCACAATTCGAATGTTTCTCCTAATATTTAGCTGAAACCTTATTTATCCCGAAACTCCAGTTGTCGGTTCCAGCTTTGATGAAATTGACTAATACCTTTGGTGAATTGTCTGGCTGTTCAATTAATTGGTCAAAGTCGAAAATAATGCTGATTGATTGGACATAGGATATACTCTAGTGTATTAGCCAACTGGCAATTTCGACAGTGCCCAGAGTCTATTACTTACTTGGGAATAATTATCCCTAGAAATATATCTCAAATGATTAGTTTAAATTTAAATAAGTTGTTTAATTATATTTTGCCAGACAGTTGGGCATTTTTAAAGTTGAGTTTATGGGGTAAGGTTAATACACTTAAGATGAAGACTATACCTCGAATTATTTATGATATATGTGGGATCCCTATACTTATACCTAGCAAATATTTTCAAAAACTTAATGCTTTGTTTTGTAAATTCTTTGGGGTTCCTTTCCACCAAGAATATCTTTGAAAAGGATGCAACTTCCAATTAACAAAGGCTGGTTCAGTTTTCCAGATCTAGCTACATACCATCGGGCTTATTTGCTGACATGTACCAAATTTTGGTCTTTTCCACTCAGATTTGATTTTCCACCATGGTCAGTGCTGGAATCTTCTTGTCTGGAGCCTCTCTTTAAATGGCTGGCATTAAGTTCTCAGGCAGACAGAGCTCCTCCCACAATTATGGCAGTCAGAGATGTGTGGCGTATAATGTCACGTCAATTACACTTTGATCCATTTTCCCATGCCAAATTGACTTTATGAGGAAATCAGATTTAAGAACTGGAAAGAAAATGTTTTTATGGCAGACCTGGACAGATAAAAGGATCTTTACCCTGGATCAATTAGCGGGGGGTGATGAGTTTTTGCTATTTAAAACTTTGCAAGATAAATTTGGTTTGCTTGCTAGAGCGGAAGTATTTGCAAACATTTGTTAGTATCTAGATTCGGCCCTGCTGCTTTTACTGCTTCAGAGTCTCCTTTGTTACTGGAAATACTTATAGAATATATTGACCTATGATTCATGTTTATACATTTGTTGTTGTTCAGTCATTCAGTTGTGTCCGACTCTTCATGACCCCATGGACCATAGCACGCCAGGCCTTCCTGTCCTCCGCTCTCTCCTGGAGTGTGCTCAAGTTCATATTCATTGCATCGGTGATGCTATCTAGCCATCTCATCCTCTTCCATCCCCTTCTCCTTTTGCCTTCAATCCTTCCCAGCAACAGGGTCTTTTCCAGTGAGTTTTCTCTTCACATTAGGTGGCCAAATTAGCTTCAGCTTCAGTATCTGTCCTTCCAATGAGCACTCAGGGTTGATTTCCTTTAGGAACTCCTTGCAGTCCAGGGGACACGTAAGAGTCTTCTCCAGCACCACAGTTTGAAAGCATCAGTTCTTTGTCACTCAGCCTTCCTTATAGTCCAGCACTCACAGCCATACGTTACTACTGGGAAAACCATAGCTTTGATTATACGAACCTTTGTCGGCAAGGTGACGTCTCTGCTTTTTACTATGCTGCCTATGTTTGCCATAGCTTTCCTCTCAAGGAGCAAGCGTCTTTTAATTTCATGGCTACAGTCACCATCTCCAGTGATCTTGGAGCCCAAGAAAGTAAAATCTGTCACTGCTTCCATTTCTTCCCCTTCTATATGCCAGGAAGTGATGGGGCCAGATGCTTATCTTATTATCAATGCACATATATGATACATGTGGTTTACAGCAGGAATGGAATAGGGAATTGGAATGTCCTATATCGTTTTATCAATGGACTGCCATTTTGGTGTCTGTATCGGATATCTCTATGGATCTTCGGTTACGTCTTATTCAGCAAAAGAAACCTACAGCTGAGATTAGGGATACTGACCTCCTCCTAATCACCACTTGAACACCTGACTTCTCTGATTATCCCATTATGACCTTTGGTTTGAGTTTCTGAGAATAGCACATTTTATCTGTGCCTAGCACAAAACATACTGGGCCAATGTCTGACATTTGGTAGGTGGAATCCCCTCCATGAGGGCTGAGAGGTCCCCAAATTTCACGTACTTCTGTGGAAACAGTGAAAAGCTATAGTTCTTTGCTTTGAACACTTTTGTTGAAAAAAATCTTAATTTTAACCCTGCCTAGCACAACAACTGCTGGGCCAAACTGTCTGACATTTATTTGGCAGGTGGAATCCCCTTCATGGGGGTTGAGAAGTCCCCATATTTCATGTATTTATCATGAAAACTGAAAATCTTTTGGCCATTTCTATTTTCCAATGCAAGTCAGTGGGAAAACGTCATATCAGAATGATTTGGCTATCCAAATCTGAAGTGAAGTGGATGGGGCCCGAATCAGTCCAAAGTGAAGCAGAGCTGCTTCGGAAGGTCTTAAGCAGCATCCAAAGTGAAGTGGGGGGGGGGGTCTGTGCACAGCTCTAGTTTAAAGGGCCTTTGTCAAGTTACAGAACCAGAAGTCTCTTTGTCTTGGAAAAAAGAAAACAGTCTTTGTCTTGACTGGGAAATGTTCACTAGCACGAATGTTCAAGGCACTCTGCCTTATAATTCCAGTGTTCTCAGCAGCACTAATTGCTCTCAGCGGCTCAATCTCTGAGTCCCACAACTTTCCATGAAAGGAAAAAATGATTGCAGATGACTTGTGCTTGCAGTCAGTCTGTGGAACATATTTTGTAAGTTGGAGCATCCATCTACAGGGGGAACAGCCCTGGCCTCCCAACACCAAGCCCCTGTCTGTTCCACTAAATGAAGAAACATGACAAGCTTTTTACTCAAAGGGGTCTCCAGGAAGTTACATTGATTATTCCAAGTTAATGTCTCTCCCAACCATAACAGGGAAATGGGGAAAGGGAATACAGCAAGAAGTGGCATCCTGCACAAAAGGGGGGAAATCCATTTACTTGTTTTTTTACATCTCCACTCAGGGTAAGCCCTCCACACAGCTACAAGCAAAATGATCATCCACCAACTTCTCCTAGTTTTCAGCTAGAGGCCTATGTAGACAGTAGGGATGGCTAAGAATTTCACTGAGTTCTTTTTTATATACATATAAGAACTTAACAAACTTTGCAGAGTCTTTCACAAAGAGAACAGAAAGAATTTGAGTTTTTAAACATTTTGGATATGGGAGAAAGTGAAACTGACAGATTCATCCATTCCAGCAGTGGGCTTTGAGTGCTTTAGCACTTAAAGGTCTCTGTTTGAATCCCTGTGCATTCTTCCATTTGTGTTGTGCTGAATTAAGGTTGCCACCTCTTTTTCCTGGCAGGCTTCCACCCTCTGATAGCTGCATCACAGGCAATACAACGTGGTCCTTTCTCCACATTGGAAATAGCTATACCTATTGAATTTAGCTGGTGTAGATGGGTGGGAATTTCGTTTGGTTTGTTTTTTATACGAATTGACCCAAATCGGTGAAATCCTTCATAAATGGGATGGAAAGTTTTGAGATTTTAAAAATTCAAATTCAAAATTCAAAGCAAAATTGGCAGATCACCCATCCCTGGTAGACAGCCACCTATGCTGAATGTGAGCCCACATTTCTGCAAGTCATTCAAATTCATGCCTAGACATCGTTACTCCATGGATATATATTGGATGGCTGACATCTAGCCTTGGGAGAAGCAAATTCCAATAAACCTTCATTGCAGCAAGAAATTCAGGGGTCATGTTAGCACCTGCCACAGGAAGGCGGCCCAAAACAGCTAGTGCCCCAAGCTGGGTCTATTTCACCTGGACTTTACCACGTGGCTGACAATCACTGTGTAGAGAGCCTGCATCATCAGCTACCAGATGGTATCTGTATAAAAGCAGAACCCACGGGCAGATCAAGGGTGGTGCAAATCCAGTAAGTAGTCCAGGGCAGAAGGGGAGATAGGCAGGAATCGGACAGGCAGAGTTCAGGGATTCCTGAAAACTAGAGAAGCTAGTAGGTGTTTCAGTACCCTGGACAGAGCACAGGGAGCAGATGACTTGTTCCAACAAGAACTGTCACAGCAGAGCCCTTTCATGCTCCCTGAACCTAACTATTCCTCTCAGGCGCCACAGGCAAAGACTACCTCAGGTAGCAGGTGATGAAAAAGACCTCCCCCTGAGATCCTGGAAGGCAGCTGCTAGTCGGAGTGGATAAATGGACAAGTCATCTGACCCTGTACAAGGCAGCTTCCTACATTGCCACAGTACTCAACCAAATGCCTGCAGGCAGCACACATAAGCAGGGCATGAAAACAATAGCTCTCTCCCAATGTTGTCCTCCAGCGGCATCTTGTCTCTGAACATAGAAGTTGCATTAAGCCAGTATTCTCCAACCTGGAGCCCTCCAGATGTGTGGAACTGCAGCTCCCATAATGCAACTCCCATAATTATGGGAGTTGCGGTCCCACACATCTGGAGGGCTCCAGGTTGGGGAAAGCTACTTTTAGCCATCAAAGCCAAGAGCTGCTGGTGGATCTGTTCTCCATGAAATAGTTTAATCCCCTTTTAAGGCCATATAAATAGTTACCACCCCTTGTGGCCACATCTTCCACGAGTTCTACACAAGCACATGCCAAGAAGCATTCCAGGCAACTGCTGCTCAGATGAAATGGTTCTCCGTTCCCTTTGGGTGTCTGCCCAACAACTCCAAGCCTGAGCATGCTAAATAATGTAATGAAAAACAAGTCTTGTAGGCCCCTTCCAACCCTACTATTCTATGATTCAATGAACATGGAGGTAATTTCTAGGTAGCAACTTCTGCTCATTTTCAGCTATCATTCAAGTTGCTCCAGTTTGAGCTAATTCCAGTTTGGCACCCCACAATCCAGTTCCTAGAAACAAAATAGGATGGGATGAAAAAATACCATATTGCAAAAATAGGTCATACAAATTCTTCCCTCCCAATTTACAGCAAAGGTAAAGTAAGATATAGAACATTCTGCTCACTTTTAACCAGTAGAGCCGCCAACGGGCAACAACACTGCTTCTTAGTTCCATGTTCTCCCATTCCTAATCTAAATGTTCCCAGAGGATGTATAAGATCTAGACCACCACCACCCCTCCAATCTGGTACCCTCTAGATGTGATGGGTGTTGTATACCACACATCTAGAGGGCACCTGGTTGGGGGAGGCTGATCCAGAGAGAGGAGAAGGAAGAGTTGACATCCATCAGCTCTCTCAGGTTGCTTTGACAACATCCTCATTCCCTAGCCAACAGTGATTGAGGCCTTCTGTCACTAGGGTCTCTTCCAGGGCCAACGTGGCCTGTATTGCTTTTGAACCCTGTTTTGGGCTGTGATATTAAAAGCCATTTGTTTTTCACCATTGAGCCCCCCTGAGCAACAGCTCACAGTTGAAAAACAGGCACATCTTTAACATCTGTTCTCACACCAAGGATCACTATGAGCCACACACACCTCCCTGTGCTGAATATCCTGTCCATGTAGTCTGCTATAGTGGGTCCTGTGCTGGCGTCTACAGGAGCATACATTCACGAACAGCCCAGAACAAGTCTCCTTTTTTAAAATTTGAGAATTTTTAATATTTAATTTCAGAGGGGCTCCAATTGTGCTTGGAGTACAATTACGGCAGGACTAGGTAAGCAACCTGGTACTCTCCAGATGTTTTGGACTACAAATCCCATCAGCCCCAGCCAGGATGACCAATGATCGGGGATTGGGGGCTGTGGTCAAAAACATCTGGAGGGCATCTGAAGTCGCCTATCCCCTGTATTACAGAATAGCTATAAACTCAAACACGTTCAGAAACTGGGCTGGCTTGAGGCCATCAGCAAAGGGGCACCTAATGGGTCCCTCCTACTTTGATGAAGCCCCATTGGGGCAACTTGTTGGTGGCATTATGGCAGCAGAACAATCTGAACCATGAGGCTAGGAGCCACATGCTATTCCAATTCCCCATAATGCCCCAGCATGGTACAATATCAGGGCCCAGTACAGGGGGCAGGAAGCAACTTACTGAAGGATGTCGATGCCAGCCTCTTCATCAGCATTGTCTCAGTAGAGTTGTGGAGATGGATGAAAACTGTATATTGGCACTGTGTGTCCATATGCATCTATTGATTTGTGTGAGAACTGGAGTTGAAATGTATCCATCCCCCACAGAGACTTAACATCTAGTTACCCAGGAGGTGATTGAACCCTGATTAACTCCACTACGTATGTGCCCACTTACAGATTATCTATATGGCATCCAAGATGCATGGCTGGTGTTCAGCGGTTCAGGCACAGTCAGAAAAACATTGCTAGCTGGAAAAACAGTTAATATATACAAGTTTTAAAAAAAAAACTTGTTGGAGGTGTATTTTGCACATAATCCACCAGGCACTGCTGTGTATCCCACCCCCATCACTTGGGCTTTCCCAACAGCAGAGCTGAACTAAATGGAAGGTGCATAGCAGTAGTGCCTGGATTACTTCAATTGTTAATATGACCATAAAGTACCCAATTGGCAAACCTTGTTCTGTTTCCACTGCACAATACCTCTGCCCTCTGAGCCTCCCCGTTCGTTTCCAGAATTTACTTTCCTAGCAGTAGCAGGCTGAACCTTAAAACCATTTTACAACACTTGAGCAATCAGTATTTCTCTCTTTTCTTAATGCTGTGCCTTTCATTTGTGAGGTTATTATGACATTACGATCTGTCCCAGAGTAAGGGTGTAAATGCCCGTTTTGTCTTTTGCCAGTGTCAACAGCTGTATATTATATCACTACAACATAACCACACTTTAACCCAAGCAGGTCCCCTCCAGATGTGTTGACTACCACACCCACCATGCCCAGCCAGAATGGCCAGTGGCTGCGCTGCCTGGGGATGATGGATGTGGCAGCCCAACACATCTGGAGGGCCCTAGGTTGGGGAAGGCTTGTGTTACCCTCTCAAGCCCCGTCAGGCAAAAGTAATCTCAAAGAGAATACAGTGAGCCAATCTTCAATTAGCTATAGTAGATCACAGCCAAGCAGCAGAACCTATATAAACCTTCCTGTCTTTCTAATGTCTATGCCAGATAACGTAAGGCAGTCAGCTGCTGAATATACACCATTCTGGGAAACATGCCAGCATACTGAATGTATAGCGGGTGAAGATGCAAATAACCTTCCATCATACAGTCTACACATAACGAACCATGTGCCCAGACCTTCCCTCCCTCCAGCTGTGTTTGCACTACAAATCTCATCACCCCCAGCTAGCATGCCCAGCGACAGCGCTGACTGGGGGTGGTGAGAGTTGTAGTCCAACACATCTTACTGAACTGGCACAAGGATGCCCAGTCATTCACACACAGGAAGTGTTGATGCTCAGAGTAGTTGCCTCTTGCTAAGCTTCCACCTAGGTTACTCAGACGAGCAGCTCCACGGATTTTAAAGAGGCTCTCGTGGAGAAGGCCTACTTTTCACCAAGGTGGCAAACTTATTTCTGTGGTTTACTTCTCCAGATCACAGGTGGAGGCCTGCGTGCTGAATTCTCCTCCTTACAAAAAATAAATCCCTCTACATACATAGATAGCAAACATGTCTGTGAGAAAGGTTCTGGTCTAGTCACTTAACATGCTAGCTTCCTATAACGGAGGGAATATTTGTATGGAGGAGCATTCAATCATGTCAGCCCCCCACTTGCACTCTAAGCACATTTAGCACCTCCTTGAGAAGCAGACCTCTGTGCAAGGGTATATTCTAAGCTCATCCTCTCTGAAATGAGAATGGCTACTTGAACTGATGCACAGCCCAATGGGCATCTCCAACTGTGACATGCCTATTGAAACATTGCATACAGATTAAACATCGGTGTACGAAATATTGCAAGAAAACACAAATCAGAGTTCTCATAAATAAGGGCATTTTGGAACCATGAATCAGTTTGTTTAAGCAAGGAAGGTAAAAAAGAAAAAATGAAATTCTGCTAATGCGAAAAATCAGGTGGACAGCTACTTAACTGGTAAACTTACCTTTTAAAAATAAGCAATCAAGAAAATCCCACTCTCCCCACAGTTCTCCTTAAAAGGGTGTGAAGTTTTTTCAGGAATTTGGTAATCAAATGCTGCAAACTGGTTCCTATTGTTTACAAAATGTTTGGCAGCATTACATATCATAGAGTCATAGAATAGTAGGGTTGGGAGGGGCCACAAGGCCATTGAGTCCAACCCCCTGCTCAATGCAGGAATCCAAGTCAGAGCATCCCTGACAGATGGCTGTCCAGCCTCGTCTTGAACGCCTCCAGTGTGGGAGAGCCCACCACCTCCCTAGGTCATTGGTTCCATTGTCGTATTGCTCTAACAAAGTTTTTCCTGATGTTCAGCTGGAATCTGGCTTCCTGTCACTTGAGCCCATTATTCTGTGTCCTGCGCTCTGCGATGATGGAGATCCTGGCCTTCCTCTCTGTGACAACCTTTCATGTACTTGAAGAGCACTATCCTATCTCCCCTCAGTCTTCTCAAGGCTAAACATGCCCAGTTCTTTCAGTCTCTCTTTATAGGGCGTTGTTTCCAGTCCTCTGATTGTCATTGCCCTCCTCTGAACCCTCTCCAGTTGTCTGCATCCTTCTTAAAGTGTGGTGCCCAGAACTGGACAGAACTGGTGCCCAGTACTCCAGATGAGGCCTAACCAGTGCTGAGTAGAGGGGAACTAGTCCTTCCCGGGATTTGGAAGCTATGCTTGTTAATGCAGCCCAAAATGGCATTGGCCTTTTTTGCAGCCACATCACATGGTTGGCTCATCTTCAGCTTGTGATCAACAACAGTTCCAAGATCCTTCTCGCTTGTAGTGTTGTTGAGCCATGTATCCCCCATCTTGTAACTGTGCATTTGGTTTCTTTTTCCTAGGTGCAGAACTTGGCATTTATCCCTATTAAATTCCATTATGTCATTTTCTGCCTAGCACACCAGCCCATCGAGATCACTTTGAATTTTGTTTCTGTCTCCCAGGGTATTAGCTATCCCACCCAATTTTGTGTCATCTGCAAATTTGATCAGCATTCCATGCACCTCCTCCTCCAAGTCATTAATAAAATTGTTGAAGAGCGCTGGGCCCAGAACTGAGCCCTGTGGTACCCTGCTCGTTACCTCTCCCCAGTTGGAGAAGATCCCATTCATAAGCGCTCTTTGAGTCTGATCCTGTAGTCAACTGTGGATCCACCTGATAGTTATTTCATCTAGCCCACGTTTAGCTAGCTTGCTAATCAGGATATCACAGGGCACTTTGCCAAAAGCTTTGCTGAAGTCAAGGTATATTATGTCCACACATTCCCTCAGTCCACAAGGGAGGTTACCTGATCAAAAAAATGAGATCAGATTCATCTGGCAGGATTTGTTCTTGACAAGTCCATATTAGCTTCAAGTAACCACTGCATTGTTTTGCAGAAGGGTGGGACTAGGGCAGGAAGCAGGGCGGGGCTGAGTAGATCTGCATGGTGCTTGTTAGGGTACTCAGAACAAGTATTTCATGCGTCCAAGCTTCATGCTCTAGAGAGCAGCCTTCCCCAACCTGGTGCTCCCCAGATGTGTTGGGCTACAACTTCAAGCATCCCCCTGACAGGTAGAAGGCTGCTCTAGACATACCAGAACTTCAACATAGGCTGGTCCCTCACCAAGTCAAGTGGAGGATCAGCATAGGCAGTCTGCATGACAAGATTCCAAGTGTTACCATGGGACAGAGTGTACCTGTGTATTTATTTTATTTATTTATTATTAAATTTATTAATCGCCCATCTGGCTGGTCACCCAGCCACTCTGCACGATGTACAACATACAATAAAAACAGTTTAAAACAATAAAATTCTACAATAAAAACATTTTCTAAAATACCCTAACCCTCCCCAAATGCCTGCCTGAACAACAATGTTTTTATGCATGACGGAAGCTCATTAAAGAGGGGGCATGACGGAGTTCCCTAGGGAGGGAGTTCCCCAAAGTGGGGGCCACCACAGAAAAGGCCCTCTCCCTCGTCCCCAGCAGTCTAGCTGTCCTGGCTGATGGGACAGAGAGAAGGCCATCCGAGGCTGATCTTGTTAAGCGGCCTGTCTGGTGCTGCTGGAAGCGCTCCTTAAGATAGGCTGGGCCAGAACCATATAGGGTTTTAAAGGTCAAAACCAACATCTTGAATTTGGCCCGGAAAACAACTGGTAACCAGTGCAACTCCTTCAGCACTGGAGTGATGTGATCTCGCCGGCTGCTGCCTTTAATCAGGCGAGCCGCCGCGTTCTGTACCAGCTGCAGCTTCCGAACCGTCTTCAAGGGTAACCCCACATAGAGTGCATTACAGTAGTCTAAACGAGAGGAGACCAGGGCATGTACTACTGATGGGAGCAGATGGTCGGGAAGGAAGGGGAGCAGCTGCCGTATCAGATGGAGTTGATACAGCACTGTCCGGCTCACAGCTGACACCTGAGCCTCCATGGACAGCTGGGAGTCCAAAATGACCCCCAGGCTGCGGACCTGTTCTTTCAAGGGTAGCCGTACCCCATTCAACACCAGGTCAACATCCCCCAGCCTCCTCTTGTCTCCCACCAAAAGTACCTCAGTCTTGTCAGGGTTCAGCTTCAGCCTATTCCTCCCCATCCAGCCACTCACCGTCTCCAGACATTTGGACAGGGATTCTACGGCCAACCTTGGTAAAGATTTAAACGAGAGGTAGAGCTGCATGTCATCTGCATATTGATGACACTGCACCCCAAACCTCCTGATGATAGCCCCCAGCGGCTTCACATAGATGTTAAATAGCATCGGGGAGAGGATGGAACCCTGTGGCACCCCACAAGTAAGTGGCCACGGGTCCAAAACCTCCTCTCCCAGTGCTACCCTCTGGTACCTGCTGGAGAGGAAGGACCGGAACCACCGCAATACGGTGTCCCCAATGCCCAACCCCTCCAGGCGGTCCAGGAGGATACCGTGGTCAACGGTATCAAAAGCCGCTGAGAGGTCGAGAACAAGGAAGGAGCATTCACCCCTATCCAGAGCCCTCCTCATATCTACCAAGGCGACCAAGGCCGTTTCTGTCCCATACCCAGGCCTGAAGCCTGACTGAAATGCGTCTAGATAATCAGTTTCTTCCAAGTGTGCATTCAACTGCATCGCCACCACCCGCTCAATCACCTTGCCCAAAAATGGCAGATTTGAGACTGGGCGAAAGTTGTTCAAAACTTGAGGATCCAAGGAGGGCTTCTTTAAGAGCGGACTTATCACTGCCTCCTTGAGGGCTGATGGCATCACTCCCTCCTCAAGGGAGGCGTTCACCACCGCCTTGATCCCCTCACCCAGTCTCTCTCTGCAGCTCATAATAAGCCAAGATGGGCAAGGATCAAGTAAGCAGGTGGTCGGCCGTACCGATGAAAGCACCTTGTCCACTTCATCAGGAGGAAGAAGCTGGAACCGATCCCACAAAACCGGTTTGCCACAGGCCGCCTCTTGCTCACTAACTGTATCCACAGCGTGCAGAGTAACACACCTAATCTGATCAATTTTATCTGCAAAGTGCCTTGCCAAGGCCTCACAGGAGGCCTTAGAATGCTCCCGTGGTTCCGGAGCCACAGGACCGACCAGGCTCCGGACCACTTGGAACAGCCTCCTGGGACAGCACCCTGCAGACGGGATGGAGGCAGCATAATATTCCTTTTTTGCTGCCTTCACCGCCACGTGATAGGCTGAAGATACAGCTCTAGCCCGTGTCTGATCGTCTTTGGAGCGAGACTTCCACTTTCTGGAGACTTCTCCAGAAACAAACACAAGGTCTAGTGCATGACCAGCTACATGGGTGGGCCCAGTTAGAATCCCCCAGGAAAAGGAAAACACACACACACACACACACAATTAAAAATCCCCTTAAAAATGCCAGGCCGGAGTCCACAGGGAAGGCCAGGTGGTGGTGGTGGTGGTGGTGGTGGTGGCAGCAGCCGCTGCCGCCACCGCAGCACGCCCAGCAGCAGCAGGCGCGCCTCTTCCCCAGTGATGGTGGTGGCCTCTCCTGCAGGCCCTGGCTCTCCCAGGCCACCTCAGCCAGCCAGCTTATGTAGCCCCTCCAGAGAGGGCAGGTGGAGCAGCACAGCTGGCTCGGTACCTGGGGGCCTGGTCCTGCAGGGACTGGCGATCTGCCAAGCAGAAGTCTCCAGGGAAGGCCTGGAGGTGGTGGTGGTGGCGGTGGCGGCAGCAGGCCCAGCAGCAGCAGACCCACCTCTTCCCCGGTGGTGGTGGTGGCCTCTCCTGCAGGCCCTGGCTCTGCATTCCATTTCCTGCTCTTCCAGTTAAGTGCTAAAGTGCCAAAACCAGAAGCAGCCAGCTAGTCACAATCAGCAGTAATCTATGCAGATCTAGGTGCCAGACATGCAATGCCGCGCTGCATCCTTGGGTACAGGGGACACTACAGACAGCTTCTGATGCTATTCCCCCCATATGTAACCATATCCACATGGTGGCTGCCCCGTGCACCATACTTTTTCATGGGTACTGGTTGACCATGTTTGTTCACATGCCATTGGCAAATACAGCATATGGCAGCAAAACCCACCATGTAATGGGGGCCAATACACAACTCAGTACAGGGCCACACGGATCAACTGGCACATGCAGTTTTCAGCAGCCTCTGTGTGGCAGTTGAAAGAAGTCACCCTAAGAGCCAGCCTGATCTTCAGAACTCTCTCCAGATCTTTTTCTGCTTGGAGATTACCATGGGTAGGCCCACTGTGCTGACATGTGAGCCTTCCCTGGGATAAGATTAGATGCCCACTGGCTGCACTAAGACAGAAGGGAAGTGACAAAAAGCAACAACCCCAAAATAGATTATCTAGGAAGAGCCCTGCGGGATTAGACCAAAGGTCCATTATCACATCTCCCAGTGGCCAACCACGCAAATCCTGCTTGGGAAGCCAACAAGCAGGATATGAACAGCCCTCTTTTGTTGTTGCTTATTCAGCAGCTGGTATTCAGTGGCATGCTGCCTGTGGCCTTGGAGGTTACATATAGCCATCATGACTAGTAACAATTGACAACACTTCCCCTCTCCCCTCCCATGGATTTGTCTAATCCTCTTTTAAAGCCATATAAGCTAGTGGCCATCACCACATCTTCCAGCAGCAAATTCCAGAAGCAAAGCACTGAATCATAGAACAGTAGGGTTGGAAGGGGCCTACAAGGACATCGAGTCCAACCCCCTGCTCAATGCAGGAATCAAAGTCAGACCATCCCTGACAGATGGTTGTCCAGCCTCATCTTGAAGGCCTCCAGTGTGGGAAAGCCCACCACCTCCCTAGGTAATTGGTCCCATTGTCGTATTGCCCTAACAGTCAGGAAGTTTTTCCTGATGTTCAGCTGGAATCTGGCTTCCTGTCACTTGAGCCCATTATTCTGTATCCTGCACTCTGCGATGATGGAGATCCTGACCTTCCTCTCTGTGACAACCTTTCAAGTACTTGAAGAGTGCTATCCTATCTCCCCTGAGTCTTCTCTTCTCAAGGCTAAACATGCCCAGTTCTTTCAGTCTCTCCTCACAGGGCTTTGTTTCCAGTCTCCTGATCATCTTTGTTGCCCTCCTCTGAACCCTCTCCAGTTTGTCTGCATCCTTCTTAAAGTGTGGTGCCCAGAACTGGACACAGTATTCCAGATGAGGCTTAGCCAGTGCTGAGTAGAGGGGAACTAGTCCTACCTGGGATTTCGAAGCTATGCTTCCATTAATGCAGCCCAAAAGAGCATTTGCCTTTTTTGCAGCCTTTTTTGCAGGATGAAGAAGTACTTCCTCTTATATGCCCTGAATCTCCTGCCAATCTGTTCCATTATGTGACCCCGGGTTCTAGGAATATGTAAGAGCAAGAAAAACGTCTCTCTATCCACTTTCGCCATACAATGCATAATTTTATATACCTCTATCATGAAATAAATCTTAACACACATTAAAGGTTTTAATCTAGCAAGAGATATCTGTGAGCAGTACCTGCCTTTCACATGCATAGCTCATGCAGATGCATATCTGGATATGTATCCCCAACCACAATATTTATTCAGGCCCCAATGAAGTGGCTGGATGCAGAATGATGCAGATGGGGGCCACCAGTCATCACACATTACTAGTTGCCCACAATTGCATCTGGACCAGGGCCCTGGAGTATACATTAAAACTAGCTTATTCACCCTATCCCATTGTCACTTTAAAAAATATTTTCAAAAATATTTTCAACACAATAGAAGTAACTATGCTTAGCTGATTACAGGATATGGAGGTGGGAGGATCACAACACTTGATATAAAAATTAAAATCAGAAAGAAACACTGAAGTACATATAGGTCAATCCTCAAAACCATGTTTTGGAGGATTAGAGATGGCATCTGAATGTAGCCATAATGTAATAAAGAAAATCTAAACTTCACATACGTTTGTCATTTTCCAACACTTATATACAGAGTCCTGTGGGTTCCACCATTATATGAACATAGGTATTTAGAATTTGAAAGCTGTTGCAGAGGCTATTCAGGTCCTCTTCACACCTCTACAATTGCTTCTACTTCGCTACCTACCAACTCCATCAACTTTAATAACATTTTTTTTAAAGAATTCCATAATCTGAAGTGAGAACTAAGTAAATTTGAATAATCTGTGTTACTTGTATTATGTATTCCACTCACAAAATTGTGATTCTTCTGCTGAAAGAATATGCATTTCTTTAAAGCAGAATTTGAAATTTGTTCTATGTGGAATTCACAGGGCCCTGCTTACATGGTTCACATGCTAAACAATTATCCCACTTTGAGTATCTGACCTGTTAAGTGTAGTAGTGCCTATGCATATCAATAAGTATTTTACATTCTTATAAAAAAAGTTTATAAAAAGCAAGGGAAATAAAAACAATTCAGAAAAGTTTGAATTAAAGAATCTCAGCAACATAAAAGTCACAACAAATTAGCAAGTTTGGGTCTGTTTCTAGTTTCCTTGAGGCAATTAGATACAGGTTTTTGTTATATTTTACAGGCATTACATGGGAAAACAAGTTGAAAATTTAAGAGAACAGTGCAAACGAAATGAAGAACTAGTGAAACTGCAACCCAGTACCGCTTTAAATTAATTATTGGAATATTTCTTATAGACTCAAACCTAACCTGTGCTCCGACAACTGCCAACTCTGTATCCCAGAAACAACTCAAAAACAGAAAGGGCATTACAAGGTCTTCAGGACACAGGCTAATTCCCATTATGCAGCACAGGGATGTTTGGTGTAGCCACCAACCAGGCACTCTCCAGATGTGTTGGACTGGAACTCCCATAATTCCCAGCCAGCATGGCCACTGAAGTTCACACAAGCAACAATAAAATGCCTTAATCTGGAAGAAACACTGTTATGATGGTGGCTCTCCCCAATGTCTCCCAAGTTCTCAACAGCCATTCAAATAAATCCCTGGCTTATTTATCTTTCATACAGGATTAAAGGGGACTTCCCCCCCCCCCAGTCAATTTCAGAGTATATTAGGAGCACAGAAGGATTCTGTTAATGAAGATCTGGGTCTGGGATACATGGCTGGCATCACTAATGTAACTATATTAGTAAGGCATGTGTAAACTGCTCTATGTTATCTGATAAACCCATAACATCATAATCACGTGACAAAATCCAGCAACACACTTAGTGGTGGTCTCAAGGCTACCATTTAAACATTTTTGTATACACCTAATACATTTTCTTAAGCCCATCTCACTCTCTCCACTTTATGAGTTAAGGCAAACAGGTAAAATCAATATAAAAGCAAATGACATATCCTAATCCTATATCTACATCTTAGCAGCACTAATTTGCTCCTAATGATGAGATTCCATATGAACAGAAGCAAGTCTGCGGATCCATTCACTCTGGCCTTGCACTCTAAAGTGCCATACAGCCAATGGGAACTAATTAGATAGAATGGTTGATTCTGGTACCTACACGTGCAGGAACACCTTGTGAAAATGAAACCCCAGGAAAGGTTTCACATAGATAATTTAAAAGAAGCATAAAAAGGCATGCTGTATTACAAGCAGTACTAGAAAAATAAATACGGGCACATACTTGTTGGGACTCCAAAAAAACTGATGCTGGCACCTAGGAATTTGGAGCATTTTGCAATCCTGCTCACATATAATGAAAAACTGAGAACAAGAAGTAGAAGGGAGAAAGCACCACTGTGTACATGTTTACATGCACGCGCACTTTCATAGACACACACAAAAACAAAATGTAGAGATGTCAATATGCCCTTCTCCGTACATACTGCCAAGAAGGGAAATTATTATTTATTCTGCAGGAAATACTCCAGTTTGAAGACAGAGTAAGTTTGGTGTCCTCGCCATGGCACCTGTGGGAGACCTCCCAATGATATCTGTGAAGCTCATCCACTCCTACCCCATGCAAATGTATGGTGGCAGTAGTGCATTCAGGGCTCGGGAGAAGTCAGAAGGAGGGCGAGGCGTCACAGGTAAGTCACCTTCCACTTCCTGGACAGGAAGTTGTTAGAAATAAGAATGTTTCCTGCAGAAAATGGTAGTCTTGCCCAAATGCAGAGAAAAAGGAACATAAACTTGCACAAAAGAGAGGCAAACAGACAATAAGGTATGCAAAAAATAATAATTTTGAGGAACGTAACACTAATATTAAGATCAGGATTTTAAAAATATTTAAATACATTAAAAGCAGGAAACTGGCTAGGGAGGCAGTTGGACTATTGGATGACAACAGAATTAAAAGCGCACTAAAGGAGGAGGAGGAGGCATAGAAGCGGAATGAATTATGTGTATCCGCCTTCAGTGCCGAAGATGTAGAGCAGATACCGATGCCTGAACTGCTGTTTTCAGGGTGGACATCTGAGGAACTGAGGCAAATAGTAGTGACAAGCTATGCCATTCTTGACCTTATTGAAAAATTGAAAACAAATCACTGGATCAGATGGATACCATCTGAGAGTCCTTAAAGAACTCAAATGTGAAATTGTTGAACATCTTACAAACATATGTAACATGCCTCTGTAACAGAGGACTGGAGAAGTGGCTAACGTTATGTGAACTTTTTAAAATGGATACAGGGGGATCAAGGAAATTACAGTCCAGTTAGCTTAACATCTGTTCTGGGCAAAGTGGTGGAAAGCATTATTAAAGATAAAATTATCAAGCATATAGAAGGGCAAATCCTGCTTAAGAAGAATAAACATGGTTTCTGCAAAGACGAGTCCAGTCTCATTAACCTTTTAGAGTTCTCCAACTATATCAATAAACGTGCAGACAGGGGTTATCTGGTAGACGTTTGTTTACCTGGACAAAGTCCCTTAATAAAGACTCCTGAACAAGCTTAGCAGTCATGGGGTAAGAGAGGTCCTCTTATGGATTGGTAACTGGTTAAAGAAGAGAAAGCAGAAAGTAGGACTGGCCAATTCTCACAACTGAAAGATGTAAACAGCAGAGTCCCACAGGGTCCAAATTGGGACCAGCGCTTTTTAAATTGTTCATAAATGATCTGGAGTTGCAGCTGAGCAGTGAGGTGACCAAATTTGCTGATGACACCAAATTATTTAAGGTGGTTAAAATAAAGATTGTAAAGAGCTCCAAAAGGATCTTTCCAAACTGGGGGAATGGGCAATAAAATGGCAAATGTGGTTCAATGCAAGTTAGTATAAAGTGATGACTGTTGGGGCAAAAGATCCTAATATCACTTATATGGGGTCTAAAATGGCAGTGACTGACCAAGAAAGCGATCTTGGGGTTGTGGCAGATAGAACAATGGAAATGTTGACAAAGAATGCGGCTGCTGCGAAAAAGGCAAATTCCATATTGGGGATCATTAGGAAAGAAATCAAAAATAAAATCATTATGCCAATATCATAATGCCCTTATACAAATCTGTGGTGCAGCCACACTTGTAATACTTTGCACAGTTCTGTTCAATGCACCTCCAGATGGATACTGTAGAGCTGGAAAAGGTCAACCAAAATAATCAAGGGGCTACAACAACTCCTCTATGATTAGAAGTTTCAACATTTGGGGCACTTTCGCTTAGAAAAAAGGTAGGCTATAGAGAAAGAGATTTTTCTGTCTGTCTCATAATACTAGAACCCAAGGTTATCAAATGAAGTTAAATGGTGGGAGTTTCAGGATGGATAAAAGGAAGTAATTCACACAGCACGTGGATAAATTTGCTACAAGATGTAGCAACAGCCACCAAGTTGGATGGCTTTCAAGGGGGAACTAGACAAATTCATGTATAAGACTATACAAGAAAGTGCTATCGCACTCCTGTCCTGCTTGTGGGCTTCTAATAGGCATCTGGTTGGCCACCGTGCAAAAAGAATGCTGGACTGGATAGGCCTTTGGTCTGATCCAGCACAGCTCTTCTTAATTGCAAAACATGAATACCTGTGGCTGTAAGGCCTTGGTGGGGACTACGAAGGGGCAGGGAGTTAGACCGGCTGGAGGACGAGGGGAGCACTGTAAAGGCTCTGCAAAGCCATGCCTGGCCTCTGCAGGGTGACTTGGAGGTGTTTAAGTGCCCCTTTTGAACTATTTTCAGTTGGAGCAAGGGAGAAGGTCTCTATAAAAGCACTGCAAAGCTGCCACCTGGTTACAAGGCAACCTCTACTGAGTGATTTGGGAGCTTTCAACGCCCTTTTTGGAGCAAATGGAGTTGGGGGGAGGTCTGTAAGGCTCCTGTGGTTGAGCTGCCACCCCCACCATCCAGCTCACATGTAACCTTCATGGAGGGCTCCCAAGGCTCCTTTCTGATCAGCAATAGCATGTGGGGATAAGAGAAAGTTTCAGCAGTGGAGCAGGGCTGCTGGGCTGGTGACTGCGTGGAATAGGCAGTGGGAGGGCAGTGTGCCTTGCGCAATGCCACTCACAGCCCCACCGTGGGTTGACAGTGCTGAGACACAATGGAGGAGAGCAAGGAGGAGGTGCAATGCAGATGACGGAGCAGTGCACAGGTGAACATGGGGCTGGGGACAAGCAGAGCCAGGGGACCCAGAAGGATGCAAGCTGGCTACCAGGCTATGTATGCGGGGGGGGGGGGGGGGGGGCACTGAAATGGCCACGTCTCCACCATGGGATGTGGGGCAGATGAGTGTAAGCATGTGCATGAGAGAGACCAGGCATGCCACCCACAGCAGCTATTTTGTGATGACACCCATAACTTTTAAGGAATTCCTGATGGGTCCATGGGCCAAAAAAGTTCTTTTGGGTGGGGGAGAGGGGCTGAAAAAACTGGCTGCATCTGAATCATAGAATCATAGAATAGTAGGGTTGGAAGGGGCCTACAAGAAGGGGCCTACAAGACCGCATAAAGACTTCTTTGAAACCACATCATATCAAAAGGCTACAAGAACAGCAACATATGAACTTCAAGGCAATGTCTCAGATGATTCTTACCATAGCTTTAAAGTCAGGATTAGCTACAGTTCATAGTCCATTTCATTGTCATTCGCTTTAAGGGTTATATATTGCAAAGCTTCCTGACATGACAGTCCAGGCTGCATTTATGGCTCCGCTGGAAAGTGAGGCTGACAGGGAAGAAACCCTGTCATGAAGCAGGACCTGGTCAACAACTGAGATGAGAGCAATTGGGCTCAGCAGAAATCTAAGCAAAACCCTAAAATTTAAAACCAGTACTAGGATAAAACCAGTGGTACAGGAGGAAAAACCTGGAAGGATAATACTATATAAAGAACACTCTGAAGGGGACACATAATGTTGTCTAACAAGATGCCTTTGGAAATGCTCCCAATATAAAATTCAAGTCACCCAGTTCATATAAAGCATTTACCCTCTGCTAACCTCCACTCTAACCAGGGATCACTGCTGGCTTGCCTTCAGCTCTTATTCTTGCCAGCTCTTATTCTTGCTCTGCTTTCACAATGCACTGTATTTAGAATTTCTCCTGTTGAACACAGGACTCTACTACATCCGTTATGTCTGAGGAATGAAGAGCTTTGCAACAAAGACAGGCAACTGCAGTAGCCAATAACATTTTGGTAACACGCCCCCAAGCAGCTGGGAAATAAGACTGTGCAATAAATACTTGCACAGCAATAGCAGGAACATTAGAAGCATGAAAACCCCAACATTGATTATTCATTTTTACATAGATTTACAAACATGATTTGCAGGATGTATGGGGCAAACGGATCATTCTGACATGTCACATGCTAACACTGAAGAGATAGTTCTTGTCATGCAAGGCATTTGATGATGATTTTGATCCTCTCTGTAGTCCAAGATATAAAAAGCCCAACTAGTTCTTAAAGAAGAGCTGCCTCCTTCTAGTGCAGTCAAGGACCATCTCATGTGGCATTTTTTAAAAAGCTGCCTTGGGTAGTTGCAATGGCGCATCTCTCTGATGAATGGATTCTGCCTGCCCAGTCAGTTCTGGTTCCTTTGAGAGTGTGCCACAGGCAGGCCGGGGTCTGATGCATCTATGTGGATGGATAAAGCTGCTGGAACACCACAACAAAGAGAGAAGAGAAATACAATGAACAGTAATGTCAAAGCAAGGCACATAAAACTTGGTATGTAAAACTTTAGTTATGTGCTAAATCCCATCACTCCTCTTCTCCTACCATTACTGACTATCCCATTCATTTACTTTCAGCCAGGTTTACAGGGCTCTAAAAAGGCTACAATAGCTAGAATCATCCAGAGCATTCTTTCATGCGTCTGTTTGATTTTTCAAATACAATCCAGGAAGCCAGTCACACCAGAAGTACAACTACATCATGAATACACCCTCCTCTTTTTTTTTTGGGGGGGGGGGGTGTCAGCTGAATGCATGATCTGGCTGACTCTAGAGCATCTGGAAATTACTCCTGATCAATGCACTAGAGAGCTCTAGCCATTAAAGCTAGTCTTTCTGTTGCTTTAAGTTGTGTTTCCACATGGCAGCAGCGTTTATGTAACCACTGCAATTTCTCCAATCAGCTGCTTTAGAGGAACCAGTTCACACCAATAATGTCTCCACACAAGCCCAGTCACAACCCTAAACATTCCCATAGGCAGTCCCATGGGGCCATCATATGTAAGCCATACTTCAGATATTGCAAATAAGGAGTCAAAGAATGGTAGTTCCAGATTAATCCAGAGTAAGGTGGCATGATCTTGTGCATGTGCCATTAAGTATCTCATTAGGCTTTAAAAAGAAAGAGTCCCAGACTGCTGCTCCTATTCCCACCACTGTATGAATGTGTGCATGTATCTTCAGTGGCATGACTATCATCATCTAAATTCAGTCAAATTCAGCAAAACTTTCTGTAGGTGGTGTGGGGGAGGGGTCTACGACTGAGGAAGATTTGTTGCTGCATGTTTAAGAAAGAAGCTAAATTCATCACCATGACAGGAGAGAGTGTTGGCAGAGATTTGAGCTATTTATTCTTTTAGGAAAATCCTATAAAGAATGACATGAGGAAGCCTCTATCTGCAGTCTTGTTCATCACGTTAGTGAGGAGTCCGATAACAGATGTATGCAGTGGCGTGATTTAGTGCCGGGAGCTGGCCCCTGATGTGTATTAATACAGCGGCAAAGGGGAACGAGCCTCTCTTCATCACTCATCTCTATAAAAGAGGTGGAATCCGAGATGGCCCGATGTTAGGCAGAGCAAGCCCATTTGTTCTGCTGACTGATGGAGCCAGCTCAGGCTGCGTCCTTCACCTCTGTGGGGCACTCAGGTTGCATAAAAGGAGTTCACTGAAGCAGGACCTGGTCAACAACTGAGATGAGAGCAATTGGGCTCAGCGGAAATCTACTTTGGAGGAACAGTCTTGCCCAGAAGGGGCATCCTTGCCTGTACAAACTCCTGAATCTCATTATCTCAAGCCAGGGCCTGCATTCCAATTCACGCCAATCTTTCACTGAAGACACAAAAATTTGTCACATGGTGCTACATCTACAATGAAAGAAAATTGGGGCTCACAAGCTAGTCAGAGAGGAAATATTCAAGTCAGTGATGACTGAAAGCATGCTGGAGGGAGGGAGGGAGGGAGGGAGGGAATCCAGTGACCAGGGATGTGCGTGTCCTATGTATCAAACAAATACAGAAAGGTATTTTGCTTTCTTGGAATATCACCTCTCTTTCTCTCTCTGTCTCTCTATTTTTTAAGGAGAGATCAGTTTCTAGCTCTCATGGTCTCTACAGAGTCTCAGAATCCAGAACAAATTATTGAGCAGGTTTTCCAGCTAGAACTTCTGCACTCTGTGCAGGGCTGAGTTTCTCTCTACAACTTGTACTCTGCTTCAGTTAACTGGTAACTAAGACATTTTGCAGATATTTAATATTGAGCCAAGGTCACTTTGTCATTTTGTCACCTGACAAAATGCTCTTTGGGGGGGCAAACTAGATGTGAGGGAGGCAAACGTATTAATACATCCATCTCATTCACATATAAGGAACACTTGAGAATAGTTCATTTGAGCCCTCCCCTGTCTGACCTCCCCACACCCTCTTAATTCAGGCACTTTTTCTCCAGCCTGACCCACTTCTGGTACTGGACCCAGCAGGGAAGAAGAGGGCCTAAAGCTGCAGAACACTGCGAGGTAAGGCAGGGGAGGATTCAGCTCCCCTCACCAGGATGCTGCTGCTGCTGTTGTTGTTCAGTTCTTCAGTCGTGTCCGACTCTTCGTGACCCCATGGACCATAGCACACCAGGCCTTCCTGTCCTGCGCTCTCTCCCGGAGTGTGCTCAAGTCCATATTCATTGCATCGGTAATGCTATCTAGCCATCTCATCCTCTGCCAACCCCTTCTCCTCTTGCCTTCAATCCTTCCCAGCATCAGGGTCTTTTCCAGTGACTTTTCTCTTCGCATTAGGTGGCCAAAATATTTGAGCTTCAGCTTCAGTATCTGTCCTTCCAATGAGCACTCAGGGTTGATTTCCTTTAGGACTGAGTGATTTGACCTCCTTGTAGTCCAGGGGACTCGTAAGAGTCTTCTCCAGCACCACAGTTCGAAAGCATCAATTCTTCGGAGCTCAGCCTTCCTTATAGTCCAGTTCTCACAGCTTTATAGTCCTGCTCTCAGCCATACATTACTACTGGGAAAACCATAGCTTTGATTAGATGGACCTTTGTCGGCAAAGTGATGTCCCTGCTTCTTACTATGCTGTCTAGGTTTGCCATAGCTTTCCTCCCAAGGAGCAAGTGTCTTTTAATTTCATGGCTACAGTCACCATCTCCGGTGATCTTGGAGCCCAAGAAAATAAAATCTGTCACTGCTTCCATTTCTTCCCCTTCTATATGCCAGGAAGTGATGGGGCCAGATGCCATGATCTTCGTTTTTTTAATGTTGAGCTTCAAACCAGCTTTTGCACTCTCCACTTTCACCCTCAACAAGAGGCTCTTTAAATCCTCTTCGCTTTCTGCCATTAGGGTGGTATCATCTGTGTATCTGAGGTTGTTGATAATTCTCCCGGCAATCTTAATTCCGACCCGTGATTCATCCAACCCAGCGTTTCTCATGATGTACTCTGCATATAAGTTAAATAAGCAGGGCGACAATATGCAGCCTTGTTGTGCTCCTTTCCCAATTTGGAACCAATCGGTTGTTCCATGTCCAGTTCTTACTGTTCCTTCTTGACCCTCGTACAGGTTTCTCAGGAGACAGGTAAGGTGGTCTGGTACTCCCATCTCTTTCAGAATTTGCCACAGTTTGTTGTAATCCACACAATCAAAGGCTTTAGCGTAGTCAATGAAGCAGAAATAGACGTTTTTCTGGAATTCTCTTGCTTTCTCCATGATCCAGCAAATGTTGGCGATTTGATCTCTAGTTCCTCTGCCACTTCGAAACCCAGCTTGTACTTCCGGTAGTTCTCGGTTCACTCTTTGGCATTGCCCTCTTTAGAATTGGAATGTAAACTGACCTTTTCCAGTCTTGTGGCCAATGTTGAGTGTTCCAAATTTGTTGGCATATTGAGTGCAGCACTTTAACAGCACCATCTTTTAGGATTTTAAATAGCTCAGCTGGAATACTGTCATCTCCGCTAGCTTTGTTGTTACTAATGCTTCCTAAGGCCCACTTGACTTCACTCTTGAGGATATCCGGCTCAAGTTCAGTGACCGCACTATCATGGCTATCAGGGACATTCAGATCTTTCCTGTATAGTTCTTCTGTGTATTCTTGCCACCTCTTCTTAATCTCATCTGCTTCTGTTAGGTCCCTGCCTTCTTTGTCCTTTATCATGCCCGTCTTTGCACAAAACGTTCCCTTCAGATCTCTGATTTTCTTGAAAAGATCTCTAGTCTTTCCCATTCTATTGTTTTCCTCGATTTTTTTGCATTGTTCATTTAAGAAGGCCTTCTTGTCTCTCCTTGCTATTCTCTGGAACTCTGCATTCAGTTGGGTATATCTTCCCCTTTCTCCCTTGCTTTTCGCTTCCCTTCTTTCCTCAGCTCCTTGTAAAGCCTCATCAGACAGCCACTTGGCTTTCTTGCATTTCTTTTTCTTTGGGATGGATTTCGTTGCTGCCTCCTGAACAATGTGACGGACCTCTGTCCATAGTTCCTCAGGCACTCTGTCTATCAGGTCTAATCCCTGAAATCTATTCCTCACCTCCCCTGTATATTCATATGATTTAGGTCATATCTGAGTGGTTTAGTGGTTTTCCCTACGTTCTCCAATTTAAGCCGAAATTTTGCAAGAAGCAGCTCATGATCTGAGCCACAGTCAGCTCCAGGTCTTGTTCTTACTGACTGTATAGAGCTTCTCCATCTTTGGCTGCAAAGGACATAATCCATCTGATTTCGATATTGACCATCTGGTGATGTCCATGTGTAGAGTCGCCTCTTGTGCTGTTGGAAAAGAATGTTTGCTATGATCAGCGTGTTCTCTTGGCAAAACTCTATTAGCCTTTGTCCTGCTTCATTTTGTACACCAAGGCCATGTTTGCTTGTTATCCCGGTGATTTCTTGACTTCCTACTTTGGCATTCCAATCCCCTATGATGAAAAGGACATCTTTTTTTGGTGTTAGTTCTAGAAGGTATTGTAGGTCTTCACAGAACTGATCAACCTCAGCTTCTTTGGCATCAGTGGTTGGGGCATAGACTTGAATTACTGTGATGTTGAATGGTTTGCCTTGGATTCGTACTGAGATCATTCTATCGTTTTTGAGATTGTACCCAGTACTGCTTTTCCCACCCTTTTATTCACTATGAGTGCTACTCCATTTTTTCTAAGGGATTCTTGCCCACAGTAGTAGATATAATGGTCACCTGAATTAAATTCGCCCATGCCTGTCCATTTGAGTTTGCTGATTCCCAAGATGTCGATGTTCAATCTTGCCATCTCATGTTTGACCACCTCCAGCTTACCTTGATTCACTGACCTTATATTCCAGGTTCCTAAACAATATTGTTCTTTACAGCATCGGACTTTCTTTTCACCACCAGACACATCCACAGCTGAGTGTCCTTTCAGCTTTGGCCCAGCCGCTTCACTCTTTCTGGCGCTACTTGGAAATTCCCTCTGCTCTTCCCCAGTAGTATATTGGACACCTTCCAACCTGAGGGGCTCATCTTCCGGCGTCATATCTTTTAGCCTTGTGATATGTTCCATGGGGTTTTCTTGGCAAGAATACTGGAGTGGGTTGCCATTTCCTTCTCCAGTGGACCACATTTTGTCAGAACTCTCCGCCATGACCTGTCCGTCTTGGGTGGCCCTGCACGGCATAGCTTATGGCTTCATTGAGTTACGCAAGCCCCTTCGACACAACAAGGCAGTGATCCATGAAGGGGATGCTGTATTATTATGTAAATGATACCCATTACATATGCTTTGTATACGAACAATGTGGATGCTTCTGTCACATTTAGTTTGGTCCTCAGAAGGAGCATACTGTGAATTTCTGGCTGTTGAATATATCTGGCTGGATCTTTCTCACAATAAGTTATTAAACTCAAATTCCCATTCAGAGTACGAACATACACAGCAAACCTCCAAATGCTCATTATTTGGTACTTCAATACCAATAATTTGGTATTGCTTTCTTTACTTTTGAGTTTTGGTTGCAACATTTGTATTTCCTTTTTGCACAACTTTAAATAGTGTGGTACAGAATGTACAGGTTGCTAACTGCTTCCCAAATGCTTTACATTTTGATTGGGCCCCAGGGACTGGTTAAATCACCAGATAGTTTGCCTGCAACAGTTCCCAAAAATCATCCAGTTCTGGCCCATAGCTTAAAAGGCAGCATCCTGAGGGTCTGTGATAGCTGGACATGGTTTTACTGAGTTTGATTAACGATGTGAGAAATTCTGTACAGTATTTAAGTTGACAGAGCAGACTTCAGACAAATCCACCCCAATTGTTTCCAAATGTTTTGGCTGTTTCCAATTGTTTTGTTTTATATTGATTGCATATTGTTTATTTTTTAAGCCACTTTGACTGTCCTTGGGACAGAAAAGCACAATCAAACAATTAACCTAATTTAATCCAGTTCACTTGCCATTTAATTCAATCCACTTTGCCTGGGGAAATGTCTTTGTCCATCTGCATGGGCCCAGTTCAGTGTGGCATGAAAACCACCTCCACTGCCCTGACACTGGAGAGGGGAAGGTCTCACTGTCCAGGCCTTAGAGCAGGCAGAAGCGGACTGCATTACTTTGACCTGTTTTGAAGCTCAGCACAACACAAAGACCCAGATTTCTTTGGCTTGCACAGAGTACTTGGGGGAGCAGAAAGGTCAGTCATTATGGCTGGCTAATAAATCAAGCCAAAGTTTGAAGACCTCTGTATTAAAAGAACTCTGGAAAAGCTGACAGTTGCTGGGGACAGCTAGACAACATGAGTGTGTGACAGGGACTTTCCCTCTATCTCTTTCTGGGAACATTTGAATTTCCACAAACTAGAGCCACAACACAACCATCTGTGCCAGCTGATTTTTGCATGAGTTACACTGGAGAAATACTGCAAGTAGTCCCTATCTGATCCTGTGTTCCATCCCAACTACCACTGCACCTCCAAGTTTCTTAGTGCAAGACAGAGCCTCATCAAACAGTTTGGACCAACATTTCACACCACATCTCATGAAATTCCTTTACTTGCCGCTTCTTCCTCCTTCCCTTTTGTTCTTTAAGAAACCATGTGCGCATCCACCTATACCAGGGTTGGACAACATGTGGACCATGGGCCACATATGCCCCACAACACCCAGAAGTGTAAAAGCATATTGGGGGGGGAGGCATCTGGAGTGGCTACAGAGCATCCGAAGGGTCAGAATTAGTTTGTTTGCACACTCCGGGAGAGAGCGGAGGACAGAAAGGCCTGGCGTGCTATGGTCCATGGGGTCACGAAGAGTCGGACACGACTGAATGACTGAACAACAACAAATGTTCATCCTTTTTGTGCTCTTTGCTGCTAGGGAGCACCCTGGCAAGCTAATTTTGACCCTTTGGGTGCTCTACAACTACTCTGAATGTCTTAAAAAATATGTATTATTACTTTCCAGCGCCATGCAGGGGGACATGCAGCCTGCGGGGCAGGATCCAGGGGGAAAATGGCCCCCGGACCTCCTGCAATTACCCATCCCTGACCTATACACTAATATCCATGAACAGGTATACTGTTTGTGCCGTGCCACATGTACACATACAGCTCTGTCCTGCAACACCTTGCTGCCTCTCCCAGCCCCCAGCCCAATAGTAGAGCCGGCCCTATCAAACACACATTTTGAGGCTCCCACCACCACATACACTTTTTTGTATACCCAGGCAAAGCTACTAACACCCGCAGCGATGGTACAGCTCTGCATATGCATTTGGTGCATTTTTAAACAAAATCCAAGCCCATTCTAAAGAATAGCACAATAAGTGAGTGGAGGGGTATGAACAGGAAACACACAAAGCAGTGTACAGACTGGAACATCAAGGGACAAAATCTAGGAAACCAAAGAAAATAATATGTTATGGCTGGCAATGCAGATGCGATACTGCTGCCATACTAAGGTGCTGATTTGTTGGGACCTTTTATTTTGGTGCTGTCTTCCTCATTAATGGATTAATTGCTGCCTTACTTCTTTCCAAACATCTGCTAGCCAATGGCAGCAATTTTCATATTTTTTGTGTTAAAAAAGAAATGCTTTTTCTAGTAGATCAGTGTATTCTTTTCAATGTGTGTCTTCCAACCAGCCTAGATTGTCTTAGGATACCACCACACTACTCTCATATCCAGGAAAGTCACTTCCTTCTGTATCAGGAAAATACTCCAGGTGAAGAGGGCACAAATATAATTTCCTTCAATGAGCAAGATGATCTCTGGGCATTTTGCCTAAAGAGCAACACAAGAGGAAAACCAACACCCAGCTTCTATTTCCCTTTGTGAAAAACTTTCTAAAGAGCCCACTCCTGATGGCTGGACTGGGTAAACTATGTGCTTTTTAAAAAATATGTATCAAAAAGTGGTGTTAGGGTGAACCAAGTTCTGTGCCAAGGAAGGCCACATTCTGCAAACTGGTTAAATAATGTAAGCTAAGTGTGCACATATATCCTTGTTTTGCATAAAAGATTCTGCTCCTGCTAGCTACGGAAGGCAGAGGGAGGTATCATGAAAGGAACGAAAAACCTACCCCTGGCCATCCTAAGCTCAGGGACCACGCTGGCTCTCAATCATTCATCAGGCATTAGTCACATATTTACAAACCTAATGTCACTGCCAAAAGGGGCAAGAATTTAACTTTTTGCATCCAATACTAAATTTGGCCGTTGTACATTGCACAATCCTATTGCACAGTTCTGCCATCGGATGCCTATTTTTCAGTACCTTAGAGGGAAGGGTTGAAAGGGTAGGTCTCTGTTTTAAAATTCAGACCTAGTCCATGCATCTCAAATGGTTACTCCTTCAAAACCATACCACCACAAATCATTAACTATTTATAGAGTGGCTTAGACAATTTACCTGAGGTTGGGCTAGAAAGGGAGGCTGTTGCCATTACTGGCTTTCGCTTCCTCTTGATGTCCCTTGAGCAAGGAGGTCCCAGATGTATATTTGTCTGCCTAAAGAGAGAATAAACTGTATTGGTTAAAAAATATATATAAAGGCAATAAACACCATACTGATATCCACTTTATAAAGAAGGCACCAGTGAAGCAACTTTTAATGATCTTTTACCAAATTCCATTAGCAGTTTATTTTTTCAAATGAGAAATCCTCCAGAAAGAAGTGATACTGTACAGTTTATATATTGCACAGAAACCACCAGCACAACCTTATGAAAAAAAACAGAACATCTGCAATGAGCTTAAATGGCTTGGAGAACATGTTTTAAAAGCTCAGAGGCAACCATGTAAAAATACTCTGGGGAAAATACAAACTTGCATACAAGCACCAAAACATACGCACCTACAAACTGTTTTCAAATCTTCATTAAATGAAAACCCTAGTTAGCCTTAGCCATAGGTTAAATGGTGCTTACCCACAGTTAATGTATGCATGGGGGGGCTTCAACTCCAGAACATCCACTCCCATATCTTAACTATGATCAAACAGTGAGCAAGGCTGACAGCACTATGCATGCTCCAGCACTTAGAAAGGCCAGGCATGTGCCTCTCCTGTTGGTGCATGAGGCCAAGACAAGTTGGCCAACAAACAAGAACTGTTAAACTGTAGTACAGGGCTACCTCAGAGACTAGCTCCACACCAATACACATTATTTCTTTAAAAATCATTTAGGCTTCAACTGGAACCAAATTAAAGCACCTTTAACCCCACTTATTTCAGCAGGCTGAAGTACCCCTTACTCTGTTGTGGATTGTGCCCTTCTCTTCAAGTAAGTGGATCTTGTTTAATGTTCTTGTATGTGCAATGACACAGCCAAAATTGCAAAAAAAAAATTAGTTTGACAATTGGCTCCCTTGTCTCTATGCTGATATAATATCTGTGATGCAAAAGAAGGTGGGCTGCATAACCAAGTGTTTTGAATTATGCTCCTAGGTAGTACACAGGCTTAATTTTATTACAAAACTGTAATAACATTTAATTTAATTTTTTTATGTTTTAATTATTATTGCAATTGATTAATATGTATGCTTGTCCAAAGAGAGAGAGAGAGACAGAGAGAGATGCATGCTCGCATATAAATATATATTTAAGAGACAGGAAAAATTAAATCAATCCACCCTGCTCCAAACGTTTTGTCCCCAGCTACATTTGGGCAGGAATATTTGCTCCTTTTCAACATGGCACTATATCTTATCAAGGTAAAAAATATTTCTGGTGGCATCTTCATGAATCTGAATATGTTTTCATCTTAGAGAATACAAAGTTACAGTGGGTCTAATGAGCTTACAACTCTTACATTCAGTTGCCTGGGCCAAAACCATCTTGCTTTGTTTCTATACAAAATTTAGTTAACTGAATAAGTGTTAAAAATCATAGTAACTCTATCAGGCCCAAGAGGCTTGGGCTATTCACAATCCATGTTTGTTAAAATAGCACATGAAGTAAAGGCAATGAAACCTTAGCATCAGGGCTACTGGTCTCCCAAGAAGGCCAAGGTCAGATAGGTACACCTTTTTGCCAAACAACTTGTCGATTTCTTTGGTAAAGCTGGCATATTCCTGGCATGAAGTACAGTCCTGCCCACAGTACTTCTGTGAACTGAAGACACTTACATCCTTGTTTAGCAAAAGATAAAGGGCTGGATCCAGACTTAGTCATAGAGTAGGCTCATTGAAATCAATTGTACTTAAGTTACCAATGACCAACTTAAGTCCCATCCATTTTAGTGGAACTACTTTAAATGTGACTACATTTGTATCCAACCCATAGTGTTTTGCCTCTGCTCTTGGGTGGCAATATGCTAAAGTTTAGGAGACCCTGGAACCATCACTCTCAGGTATACCAATCATGAAAGAAGAATACATATAACACTGTGGTAAGGTAAGAAAAATCTAGAAATGTTTTCCTGAAGTGAAAAAGGTGTCAAGTTGTCCAGGTGTTTAGTCAGGAAACACTGATCCACAGTCTAACATACTCATAGACATATAGTGCTTCATAAATCCCTGTAACATACATTTCATTCAAGTTTATCCTTTATTGATTACATTCCCTCTAGTTAATAAATCTGGAGCCTATTGATCTCTCACAGGCTTTGACCAACATGGTGGTAAAAGTGTCTACTTCAAGTCCTCACTGCACTGCTAGTCCCATAAATCTGTTCAGGGGGAATGAGGGGAGAGATGTAAATATCCAATGGAATACATGCTAGAGGTAGGAAATAGACCTACCCCCTATTAAGTACACTATATCCAGATATCCACTCAGTACACCAACATTCAGCTACTCCTCTGTCAGCCTCTCATCACCCCACCAATAATAAAAGCAGTGGAGAAGGTGACTTGGAAGACCAAAAGAATGCGGTTTTGTTCTGTCAAGAGCTCTGCAGCAGAGGTGTTGTAAAATGCCCACATATAGTTGAGTTGTTTAAAAAGAGGCAACTTCAACCAAGTAGTATTTGACTATTAAAACTGCATAAAACCTCCAACCTTCTGTCCATGGGCAGTATCGAATAGGACATGGAAGCTACTGTAAATTACACTGCTCTAGCATTAAGGGACCTCTAGTGCAACAGCAACAGTGTTTGCTGGTGTGAAGGGATTCTAAAAACCCATGCAGTGCTGATGCAGTCGAAAGCTCTTTCCATATCCCAGATTCTGGAAGTATAGTATATAGATAGCACTACTGAAAACTACTACAGGAGGCAGAAGTGCTCCTTAAGCTGTTGCCTTCCAAACAAACTATTCAGCTAGCTTCATGTAGAAGGAACATTCAGTACAACACACTTCCTATCAAGGGGACTGGTACTAAGGCAGTATTCAGTTCAGCTGGTGCTGTTGTACTTACAGCATCCACTGCAAATGCAAGCTGCATAAAAGGTGCTTTCTCTAAGCCTTGAGGTACCACCTGGGGCTATTTCTGGTGCCTTCAAAGGTCAAAATTAATAGCAAGAACAGAGATTCCACACACACCCCCTTGAAAGGACACCAGCCAGCTGGGCACCCAAGTCTGATCTGCACATCACAGGTAGAAATCCCTACAAGTTGCTCATCCAATCAGCCTACTGAATACAGCATCTTTGCATGCAAGGATTAACCCATTACACAGCACAGAAGAGTGCCTAAGTATCAAAAGATAACCAGTTCAAAAGCTTGCCTATTCCTGTACTAAAGAGACTGGCAACCACACTGGCCTAACTAGAGCTTAGCCATAAGGAGATCAATTTTCCACCTTCTTCCCCAATGTCCTTTATTGTAGTCATTGCCTGCTATGCCTTAACTAAACACTCAGTGGAACCACTGCTACATTCATTCACATCCCTCCATAGGTAACTTTCACCAGAGGTCTTTGATTTTGTTTTGTATTTATGCTGGCTATTAGCAACAAAGCCAGTAATCATAAGTGTGTAGGTAACCAACCAACAGCCACCCATGTAATCCCCCTACCCCCACTCTCCCAGCATGAAGTTACTTATGCTCCAGTAGCAGCATCTGCCCACATAGAAAATCTGCCCGCAGGGGCAGATAGATTGCTTGTTGTTGTTCAGTCGTTAAGTCGTGTCCGACTCTTCGTGACCCCATGGACCATAGCATGCCAGGCCTTCCTGTCCTCCGCTTAGCTAATACCTAATCCCTTACTCAGTACTATATGGTGCACTAGTAGCTGTATGTGAGTAACATTACATTGGCTGATGCTACATTTTGCTGCAGTCAGATCTTCGTCTGTGGCTGTTAAGTATGGTTCCCACTCCTCACTTATATTGCCTCCAGTGACAGGGCCACACGTTCATCCTGTCTTTACTTATCCTGGATTCGAAAGATCTCATGCTCAAGCCAAACTCGTACTTGGCTTTGATCTTTGTGATAAGAATCCTGACAGAGGCCAAACTCAGTTTGGGAAACCATGACCTATTCTGAGAAATAAGTAGTGGTGTGAGTTTTCTGGAAAATTTTGAATTAGAAAATTTTCTGAGAAATTATCCAATGCAAGGGTAATTTGCATCAGGAAAATTTCTGATGCCCTAGAGAGTGATCTAATTTAGCATGCTTATTTTACTATTTGAATTTAGTAAACAAAGCTAAAGAAAAATGCCCCGTGTTAATTTTTTCTCTTCCAATAAAACCGCAAGTATTTGACCTGAAATCTCTGAGAGGGGAAATAATTAATCACATAATTCACTTAACATGATTTCAATATATTATGTATATTATTTTACTAGAATACTCAGAAAAATGTAAAGACAACAGCATGCACTTCCATTACATTGTTTACATTTAAGATAAAAAGGAACTGAAAACTGTTGACGCTAATACATTTTAGCACTCTGAAGAACTGTGTATGATATGCTGATAACCATGCATCTACAACTTTGAAGCTACCAAGCTTGACTAATACTGTATTTGCAATTAGCATCCATTCATTACTAATTTATGAAATGGAAAATTTTCCACGAAAAAAATTAAGGCCTGGAAAAATGTCCACCCCACCCTCACTGGAAATACTGCCAACTCAAATGGCCAGCCATTAAATATTGCCCCAGTAGTGGGACCAAGGAATGTCCCAAGTACCCCCAAGGAAAGCAGGGGTGGTGAACCTTTATACTGCTAACCAATATACCAGACCATAGGAAATAAAAGAAAGTACCCAACCTGCTAATTTAGAAATTTGAAAGAGAAAAATGATAGAGAGGAGTTTTCAATGCCAATTTCTTCATGCTTTCCTCTAAGGCTGGAGCCCTGTCAAAACAGAAGCTATGACAGACATGGTATGATTAGTAAATGCTTTGTGCTCTTAAAGAGCAGCAATTACAGGAATGTGAAAAGAAGGGAAGCAGTCCCCGAGATGCTCTTCCTCACATGCCTCCCAAGAGGCAGCAGGCCATTAAAATTCTATGATGAAGAATCAAAAACAGCCTGGGAACAGCCAGGAGGCAATACAGCAAATTAATACACCAATCATCCCCAGGGAGGATGGTAAAAAAAGCAGAAAACTCTCTTCACTTTGCAAAATAAAATTATACTACTAATGATAACAGAGTCACCAAACACATCCCACTTCTAATGATGGGTGCGGAATTCCCAGTGCTGCTTCTGATGCTTTGAGAGAAGTCTCGACACATCACAGACAGAAAGCTAGAAAGGAAGTCTTGGTATACTACAATTTATACAGTCTTTTAACTGCATCTTCCAAGGAACCCTCCACACAGAGCCTTCTCCTTGACACTGAAGAGCCCCTCCTTGCACACCCATGGCTCCGCACTCAGCAATCTGGCTGGCGGCTCTGTTTAAATGAAGCAGTGGGTTACAAGACAGTCACTATGGTACCAAAATGAATTGCACCAGAAACCTCTAGGGAGGAAAAGAAAACATGGGCTAAGGCAGACAGGTGAAAAAAACAGAATTTGCCGGATATCAGTGCTTCCAGTTGCATAATACATTTGTGAAAGGCTTTCCAAAGGCAGACGACACTTCCAAGTACTGGCAGTTTGAGAAGTAGGGAAACAATTTGCATGCCATAAAGCTAGGGTGGGCAATTATGGCCTAAGGTACTGCACTTTCTAAAGTCTGTTTAATCTTTCTTTCTACTGCACCCCAAAGTATCGTGTCTCCTGAGTATCCCAGATTGTTAGTAGGTCCCACTTATGAGCATATATGCTCAAATCAGGGGTGGGGGAATCCCACTGCTATATATTTTCTCAAAATAGACCTGCACACAAGAAAGTTACAAGCCCACAAATTTTACTAGCTCACCTACACACACACAGATGTGTCAGTCATATATGGCCTATATATCAGTTACCCAGAGGCAAATCAGTCATTACCAGCAAGCAGGCAAGGAGCTATTTACAAGCCTAGCTCAAGACCTACCTACATCCTAGCCACTGGCTTGCATCATTATGCTTTAATCCAGGAGTGCATAACCAAATCAGAGCTGCACAGAACCGAAAAGTCATCTAGTCAGAGTACTTGATATACAATCCACCTCAAACTATACACTTCTACAAAGTAACAGACTGTGTGCCAAAAGGCAAGAATGAATGTAAACAAAGTATTCAAGGAATAGTTTTATAAAGATTACTGATGGTTCAAAGGGTATGAGACAAACCACTGATGAGAACAGAAACCAACTCTCAATTTTACTAGCCAGCCTGATTTGAAAGAAAATTACCCTCCAAACCATAAATATGGCATTTATTCCCTGAACACGAAAGCAAAGTCTACACACTCCCAATTCAATACAAGTGGCAATCTTCTTGACCTTCAAGCACAAGTCCACACCATCATGGCACTCTCCCAAAGCTGTAGAGCAAGAGGGGAAACTTCAAAGATCTCAGAGGAAAATACCTTCCAGAACTCACATATCCCTAACTGAGGCACCACAATAAATGAAATATCCTTCATAAAAGATATCCAGTTCCGTTTTGAAATAAAAGTCCCCTGCTCCCATGACAACTAAATTTAATAGAACCATTCTTGCATCTGAAGTCTTCTTTAACCTTCCTATAGTTCTTCCCTGTGTTATATTGCCTCCTCTGATGGGCACACCCTGCTTCCCTTATCCAGACCTCCAAATTCATTGTTCTCACTCATCACCATCAAGGTATACCAAGCCTCTTTGTATTTCCATCCATCTGTCCTGTAATAATCTGGGTCTTCAATAAAAGTAAAATAAGCTTTTACTGCTGCTCAGATTGGGGTAAAATAAGCTTTTATTGCAAAGGAACTGTATCAGGTACTGCAGCCGTATGAGTCAGTTCATGATCACAGTGACTTAAACAAGCCATGGTGCCTTGTTTAAGCTGTGGTGCATACCAGACACCATTTGCCTAATTACCTGCCCAGGCACAGCTTGTTGTGTCATCTAAACCTGGGCAGCATAGCTTGTTGAAGGGGGAAACAATGGTCAAATAACATATGGCCTGTTTTTATTTAAGCTGCAGTGATTGTGTGAACTGGGTCATTCAGTCAAGTAAAGCACCAGCTTTCTCACATGCACCAAGTGCAAGAAAAGGGAACAAAAAATGCATCACTCTTCTAGCTTCATTGTACACAATAAATGTGTCCCAAAGACTGTACTCCAACTACTATAATCAGATCTTCAGCATACAGAAATACAAATTAGTGAGCAGTTGGAAGGAGAAGGAACTTTTAAAAATGATGTTTTCAAGATTATATAATGGTTACCTAATTCAAGCTACCTGTGCTCCTCCTTGGAAAGAGCAGCAAGGATGGGAAGAGTCACTCAGATGCTTATAAAGCAATGTAGGAGCTCAAACCTGCTCCAGCTGAGACACAGATGTTAGTATAAGCTCATATTACTTGCCCTGTCCATCAGTTAGAAGCTAGAGATGATTAAACAAGCTCCACAGAGAAGAGAGAAGGAATACACGTACTGCTGTCCAAAGTTAAAGAAACCAAATCTTACACAATAGCACCACCACAACAACAACAACAAAATTCTTCCCTGTGGATCAGCTGCTAGTTCTTCCATTGTCATATGAAAGCAAGCTAGACAAATATATTAAGAAAAAAAATTGTCTTGGAATCTCCAAAAGACATCCAGTAGGGAGTAGCCATTTTAGGGATGGGGGAGAATTTCTCCCCGAAACTTCGGGGGGCCGAGAGCCAACGCATTCGGTCCTCCGAAGGTTGTTCGGGGAGAAATTCTCGGCCCCACCCCCCCGCCCCGGGATGGGACTTGCCTTTCACGAATGTCCCTCCCGGCGGCGGGCCCCGGTGGCGGTTCGTCGGGTCTTCGTCAGGGGGGGGGCGGCAGCCGGTCTTTCGACCGGCTGCCGCCGCCGCCATTACAAGCAAAGTAAAAAAAAAACGCCCCTGTGATACGCTACGTAACGATTAACGTAGCCTATCACGGCTAGATTTGCTAAGTCAGCCGTGATAGGCTACGTTAATTGTCACGTAGCCTATCACGGGTGACTTTAAAAAAAAGAAAAGCGCATACAGCTAATGGCGGCCCCCATAGGGAGCCGCCATTTGCGTTCCTTATCTTTCCTACGTAAAGATTTACGTAGACTACGGCGAAAATAAGGACGCACTTTTTTTTTTTCAAAGTCACCCGTGATAGGCTACGTGACGATTAACGTAGCCTATCACGGCTGACTTTGCAGATCTAGCCGTGATAGGCTACGTTAATCATCACGTAGCCTATCACAGGGGCGTTGTTGTTGTTGTTTTTTCTTTTGAAGTTCGCGGCCGGGGAGACAGGGCGCTTCTCCCCGGCCTGAATTTCAGCCGGGCGAGGCAGGAAGCCTCCCCCCCGGCCTGAATTTCGGCCGGGCGAGGAGGGAAGCCTCCCCCCCCGGCCTGAACTTCGGGGGGAGCAGTGAAGCGCCTCCCCCCCACCGCGATGCAAGCTGCGAGACCAGGTAAGTGACTTTCGTGCACCCCTAGCCATTATAGAGCAGGACCTCCACTGACCAAATCTTGTATGAATTCACACCGAGCACTAACACTGTCCACAATATAACCTTTATATCCAGTGCTTAGCCAATGTTTGACACTGAACATCCATTAAACAGTAACACATAGCATTACCCTGCTTGTTAATGGCTTTCTGCTGCACAGCGAAGACCTTCCTTTCTTGGAAGGTTTTTGGGTTTCACACATTTTTTAAACCTAGCTAGAAGTGTTCTCATTTTAATAGACACTTTTAACGCTCTGTATTATTTATTGTATTTACTCTGCTGCTTTTAGTTTTGTAATTGTTGTTAATCTTATAATTTCTTTTACATCATTTTTACATTATAGTTGCTAGTCACCTTGGATTCTCTTGAAGACAGACCAGAAAGTTTTAAACCAAACCACTATCTGTACAACCTTATTTTCCAACATACATGCCCCAAAAGCCGACAGATAATAATAACATTCCCATAATGAAAGCAGAACATGATGGTTACCTGGCAGTGCAGTGTGCTGGTGAGCACCTTCGGTGGGAAGCGTCAGCAAGAACATCCAAAGAATACAGAGGAGAGAGGGGATTGAACTAAAAATGCAAGAGAGATTTGGTTAACAACATGTCAAGTGACATTTCTGAATAAAGATAGTTGAATTATCCTCATCCAGTTCCTGAGAGTACCTGGATTCTTCCATAGTACTTCTAGCAGCAGGCCATTCTCTGACCCCAGGCCATACTACTAGCTCTTGTAAAGGAGGCAAACCAAGTAGACTTACAGCATACCTAACCCGACACAACCAACCTCTGAGCTGAGGATCCAAGATTTTTCTCCTTTTTCAGGTGAGTAAGAATATCTCTAGAGATTAAGCCTGTTCTCATTTGTACAAGGTGATCTATGTATCATGGTCATAGCTGACCTTCACCCACAAGACCTTGCCATGAACATTGTCAACTTGAGAATAACTTCCATAGATACTACTTTAGCATCACAGGAAGAGTGCTCGCAAAACACAATTGCATAAACAGTTCTTCATAAAAATGTGTGTAATTGAAGCCATCAGCTTTTCCAGTCGATTAAATGATTTCTCAAAACTAGTTATCATGGCATACTACATTTATTATTCCAGAAAATTAGCTACTTGTACACAGAACTTTATCACAACTAGATAGAAGACAATGGAGGAGCACTTGAAGTTCTCAGAAAAGACAAGAGCTATTCAAACATTAAGTATACTATCTGATACAGTCCTCGTGGGACTGGGCCACATGGAGTGGATTAAACAGTGGAATGCTCCCACATATTAAAATCTTCCTGCATGTGCAAAGCTAACATGTCAAGTGAGACAATTGGCTTCAAATGCTTCTCCCTGTTGTGTGAGCTTTGCACGTGCATGGGAAGATTTTAACATGGGGAAGCATTCAAACACGCAATTCCTCATACACCTATGATGGTACTGAACCTATGTACTGTGATAAATCTTTGGATCAGTTCAATCTTCACAGATATTTTCTTAGCAAGTAGCAATGATAAAAAGCATAAACTATAGAGATGATGTCATGTTTTACCCTATCAACTATCTTCATGGATGCCTGCAAATCCTAACCTCATTAGTAGCTATGATGCCTCTTACCATTTGCTTCCAATTGAACTCAGGTGGAATGTAAATTGGTGAACTGACTCTGTGCTGTAATAAACATCATGCAGCTATTTAGTACTCTTTCCTTTAAAAAAATCCTCATGCCTGAATTTTGAAGACTATGATTAGAGACTTTATTTTATTTATTTATTTCTATACTGTCAAAGCTCTCTGGGCAGTTCACAGAAATTAAAACCACAAAGTGCAGCATAAGACAATATAAAATATGAAAGCTTAAAACTACTTCTCCAGGTACTGCAGGTTCCTTACCACAAAACCCAAGGAATTTAGAATACAATACTAACAAGTTAGTAAGAAAAGGTTCAACAGAATTATAATTAGATTCACTTTCAATGGGATTAAGAGTTCGTCACAAAGTATAACACTCTAGACATATGGTGGGGAGAAGACTCCCTCAGACTCACAGAAGGAACCTTTTTCTTTCACTTTATCAAAGTGTCTGCAGGAGACACTCATGCTCACCATCTAAAAGATCAAGCATTTAATAGAATCATAGAATAGTGGGATTGGAAGGGGCCTACAAGGCCCTCGAGTCCAACCCCCTGCTCAATGCAGGAATCCAGGTCAGAGCATCCCTGACAGATGGCTGTCCAGCCTCATCTTGAATGCCTCCAGTGTTGGAGAGCCCTCTACCTCCCTAGATAATTGGTTCCATTGTCATGTTGCTCTAAGTCAAGAAGTTTTTTCCTGATCTTCAGCCAGAATCTGGCTTCCTGTAACTTGAACCCATTATTCCATGTCCTGTACTCTGAGATGATCGAGAAGAGATCCTGGCCTTCCTCTCTGTGACAACCTTTCAAATACTTGAAGAGCGCTATCATATCTCCCCTCAGTCTTCTCTTCTCAGGTTCTTTAACTTGAGTTAAAGATATATCTCATATTTCCCCTCAGTCTTCTCTTCTCAAGTTCTTTAACTCAAGTTCTTTAAATTTCAATGTTCTCTCAAACAGAGGAAGGAGGACCAATAGCAGGAGCCGAGTTGCAAAATTCCCATGGCTAGGCATGGCAAAACAAAAACAAGTTATGAGAAACACTGTAGTTTGAGAGATTTTAAAATCACTGCAAGACAAACAAAAACAAGATACTGGTACTGAACAGGGAGGAGAATGGTTGTTTTAACTACACTGTTTTGAGCTTAAAAGGAGAAGTGTTTTTCTACTGAAAGGGGAATACAGGCCTCATTTAATTGACTAATAGTATCAGTGGTTATTGAACTAAACCACTAAGCACACTCAGGAGTTAGTTCATTAACCTCTTACATGGGTGTAACTTAGCGGGGGCTGAAAAGTCAATGGAGAGTACTCAAGTGTAAATGCACAGTGGCTCTCTCTGCAGCAGGAATCAGGTACACAGAAAAGCAATCCCCAAAACAGACTAGGAATACCAACTCTCTCTCTCTCTCTCTCTCTCTGCCTTACAAACATGGTCAAGAAGGTACCGGTATGGCTGAATACCAGAGTCAAAGCAGCTATAAAATGCAGTAAGGCTTATTTTTGAGAGAGGGATAAAATAGAGGACTGTATAGGTTCTGCAAAGTTACGTGGAAATTTGTAGTGCTATTCAAGAAAAAAGGTGAATTGATAGAAACATGCGAACAACAAACGCTTTAAATAATCATAAAGCTAGATGGAAAGGCAGCTAGAAAGAAGGAAATTGCAGGAGAACGCCGAAGTTCTGGAGCACTGCTCAGTACAAGGAGCCACTGTGGTCTGCTAAGGTATAGCACAAGACCAAAGAAAGGGGCTGCCTTACCTCTTGCACACAGGCTGCAATGTGGAAGTAATGGGAAGCCAGCACTTTGTTCATTCTAGAGAGACAGAAATCAAGTGAGAATATACAAAGAAAGCAAAGGAGAGCCAGCTTACCTGGTTGCGATCTCTCATTCCCATTGATGGCAACCAGAAACTAGAGAGAGAAGGCAGGAGAGATTAAGTTGGAAGAAGCATGAGAGAAGAGTTGGAAGAAATGAAGAAACAAGGAAAAATCAATGCACAAGGAAGAAAAGGAGATTAAACTTCCATGTAGAGCAGGTATGCTAAAGACACAGGGAATTAATCTACCTATCACTGGATTAGGGAAACTCAATCCAGTGAAGCACAATCAAGGGCATCCACGCTATCTTTAACAGCTAACAGGATAGGGAAAACACTACCACCATATTAAAAAGGGGAATTTCATTACACCCACCAACCCACATCTTTTTAGCAAAACGAACTGGTTACTACGTTGAGTATCGTGGCCCAGCAGCTTCGGTACTTTTAGTACCAAGATTCCTTTTAATAGTCTTTGCTGGGTCTTGGTGCATTTGGCAGTGCATATTACGAAAGAATGAGGAAGATTACTCAATTAATAGGGAGCAACGCAACAGCTATTATTCACAACAGTGGGAAGAGGGCAGGAAATGCAGAAGGGCAAATACATTATCCCTTCTTTATGTGGTGGCTCTCTAATAACCTGGAAGTATTCCCTTCCAGTAGTCCTGTAAGGTAAGAGACAAGTCTCATTCTATACTATGAGTCTTCCCCTCCCCAAATGTCTAGACCTTCGTCAGCAACACCCAGATGCTTACTCTTTTTGGCAGGAATCACCAATGATGTGGCTAATCCTCTCTGTGCCCAAAGCACTCATGATGGTCTCCTGAAACACAAAGTGACAGGGGGAAGACAGAGGCTAAAACTATACAAGATGGTGGCTGACCCATCTGTTTAAACCTGGGTCTTCTCCAACTGAGTATAAGTGAAAGGCTAATTTTAAGAGAAAAGGGGCACATAGGTGAAGGGAGCTGACCCCCCTCCCCCACAGCTTATTCCCTACAGTCTATTGCCTGAATTCCTTTTTCATCTAGTCAGGGCCAGATACTGAAGTAAGCCTGGCTGGGTGAAGACTCAGCTCCTCTCACCACATGCCCTCTTTTGCTCTTAAAATTGAGCTCCCTAACCCCACTTTATACATGACTGGGAAAGGCTCAAATTCAGACTAACAGGTCTGCCACCATTATGTGTAGTTTGAGCCTCAGCCACTCTCCACCGAAAACCAGGCAGCAGTGGCACACACGACACACTCTTAAGTTCATGTTCACATGGTGTAAAAAAAGCTCGTTAGCCTCTGGGCAATTAATCAAGGATTAATCAAGGAATGTGGCTCAAGCAGCCCTCCAAGGTTAACCTTCATGCCCATTGGAAGAAAACAGTTTATTCATGCTCCCTACAGTACACAGAATTCTCTCTCTTTGGTTCCTATGACAGAATTATTCAGAAGGGCCAAAATATTAGTGAATAGTCCACCCTACTTATAGTCATCAGTTCCAGTGTGGTCAAGAAGGCCTCAAACGCAAGATGGATGTTCACTCTAAATATTTATTGGAATGATCTAAGCACAGGCAATCCTACTCCTAGACAAACTCCAAATATTCACATGAACATTTGAAAATATAGGCTGCAATCCTGTAAGACTTACCTGGGAGTAAGCCCCATTGAACTCAATGAAGCTTACGTTTGAGTGGAGATGTACAGGATTGCACTGTTAATACATAATTTACCCCATAATTTACCCCTGCATAAATTATTCAGAAAGTGGGGAGGGTTTTATTCTTCCTTGCTTCATGTGGCATGAGTCTGAATCCAGAAGGCTGCCCCAGCAGATGTCTTAGTATAGCCTCTAATACTGAAGGTACTGTAAAGTCATCATGACTAGTAGCCACTGACAGCCTTATCCTCCATTAATTTGTCTGATCCCCTTTTAAATCTATCCAGGTGGCCATCACTACCTCTTGTGAATTCCATAGTTTGTGACTATGTACTATGTAGTGTGTGAAGTGGTATCTCCTTTCATCTGTTCTCTCTAACCATGATCCCACTGACAATTGTTCCCCCATCACACAACTATTAGTGTTCAAAAAAGAGTTTCAAATTGGCGCCAGCTATTAAATGAAGAAAAACCCCTGATGTTGTTTCTACTGATGTAGTGTCACATGTAATTTGACTCTTTGAGAAAATTCATTAAGAGGGTGGTGCACGTCTGTGTTGTTTTGCTCAAGATGCATATAAATGACAGTTCATGTCCTGCCTATGTTAACTGGGAACCCTTGACTCTCTGAAGTTAAATGGCGAAATCCCAAGTGAAAATTGCTTAAGTCTTTAATTGGTGGGTGCTGTTTATTTCTTTAAACTGCTGTGTTTTTAATGTGGTTATGTTTTAATGATGTACCATTGTGTCTATTTTAGTAGTGTTGGCCACTTACAGCACTATTTTTAGTAGAAAGGCAGGATATTAATTTATTATCTATGCATGCAAAAGACCCACTCAGGACTGGGTCCAAGTTTAAGAAGTGTGGTCACTCACCCAGGATCAGCCCTTGCATCTGCATAATAACCCCTAAACAATCATCTCAAGCAGTTTTCAGCCATTTCTAGTATAACCCTATGCTACTTTGGACAGTTTGTGAAAACCCAAGAGTTACCCAAAAGTTAGTCTTTCACATGAATAAGCCTTAAAAGAAAAGGTACATAAGACAGAGAGGCTAATGGTATGTTCCTATAAGACAAGACAACCTCTATAAATTCAGCTCAGTGTATTCTGGTGTATGTTGCTACATACACTCTCATGCTGGGTTCTATGCAGGATGTTGTTTGCCACACTGAACAAACTGCCATATGGAACCTGAGTGGGATCAGAATCTGATCATCAACAACGTAAGTGGGCTTGTGCCCAGGAACCCTGAACAGCATCACATGCAAGGTTTGTGCAGAAGCAGCAGGAGGGGTGAAATATGGGCTATTTGTTACAGCAGAGAAATTATTAACTTAAAATGCCATAATGTTTAAATTTACGGTTTATTACTGTGTAAATTACAAGCCGTACTTTGGGTAATTAGCAGCTTGCTGGCGGGGAGCTTTGAATGAAACTCATTATTTATTATTACAATTTAGAAGAGAAGGGGGGAAGGGGAACAGTGACCTCCACTGCAAATGACATAGATCCCTTTAAGGTGATGAAGATGAATCAAACAAGTAAATATTATTCTTCTAATTTTGGTTCATTAGAGGCACCTCCAAAAGCTTAGGCCCTAGGTCCTTACCAGTAGCTTGGCAGTCCCTGCCCAAGGCACTGTATTCATCATATCTGAAGCTGTATATCAACAGTCTTTAAGTCAGCAAGATAAGGAGAGAGAAGGGTTGTGAAGTATATTTCAGAGAGAGGGGCGGGGGGACAAGAAAGGAAGAAATAAAACCACTTTCATGTACGCATTACATCAGCCTGCTTAACTGGTGAAAAAGCCAGCGATCCTCCTAACATACAGGCTTCTTCTCTACAAGTAGAATTTGCTGCTCTCCTGCAATCCTTCAAGAGACGGCTAGGAAAATTTGGGTGAACACAAACGTCAAATAAATCAAGCTGCCAACTTCCACCCAAACAGGTATTCATTCTCCTTCAGGTCCACGTGAGCCAACTGTGTACAAGGATTACCTGCTCACAACAAATTTCTGCAGACTGCCCTTCCCCATCCGTTTCCTGCTTAATACTTGGAGAGCAGAGATTACAGAACACCAGCTTTACTATACAAAAGTATACCAAAGGTGGCAAAAAACTATTATGATGCACAATTCAGAAAACCAGAAGTCCTGCAGTCATACCCCCTCAACATTTAAATGCAACACAAGGGCTACACCGCTACACCAATTATGCCCTACATTTTCGTAAAACTTATCTCTTCCATCTTAACTGGTAACACTGCTTTTCTCATTGCAGAAAGTCCTTCTTTTCTCCTCTGCACCAACAGTCTTGCACCTCTCTGCAGCCTCTTCCATCCTACACTTGTATATTCAGCCAGTCTCCTTCCCTTAGCACCGTCTTACTCTTTTTTCCACTGAAGCTTATTACCCTTTCTAAAAAAAATTATCTTTACCATGACCAATTACAAACGTGAGTTTTTACATAAGCTAACACATGACACAAAGTTAGATCCATGGCCCACTTTCAGCAAGTATGTCTCTTGCAGTTTTGAACCAATCACCAGACAACAAATTACCATCTCTGAAAAGCAATACCTTGCTAACCAACCTCCTACGGCCCTTCCTGAGGCAGCGAGTAGCAACACTGGGAAGGCGGTTCAAGCGGGTATGAAATCCTGAAAAGAAAGAAGAGAACACTGAATACAGGAGAACACAAAAAAGACCACAAAACACAGTAAACTAGAACAAAGAACAAGAATCTACACAGCATTTTGATTTCGAGGTTTACCTATGATTTTCTGTGGAGCTTGGCCATATTTCTTATACCCTCTGGTATCCTTATACTGAGAGAACTGAAATATACTTAGTTAACATATATAGAGAAGTGGCCAAAGTCTTTGGGTAGCCACAAGACAAGAAGGCACTGTGGGTTACAGCACCCTCTTCTGACAAGAGGGTGCTGTAACCTATAGTGCTTTTTTATGTATGTTAGGCAAGTGGTATCCTTACACTGAAAGAATTGAAATACAGAAGTATTAACCAAGCTGCACAAGATAACCTAGCATAATTAAACATAGTCGGTATATTCCTCTGTAAATCAGCCCACATTTATCCACTACAAATTAGTATTTTCTTCTCAGATATACACGAAGTGGCCATGACATACCTTGCTTCTATATTACAATAAAATCCAAAGTCTCTTCAAACCCATTATTATGCACTCATCCATACAGATTCAGCGAGTTTCACACATCTATTAAGAAACCTTGACTTTTGAGCTATATCAGCTATCCCCCAAACATTGATAAGGACCCCACCTTTGGTAGCAGGCCGAGAGGGTAGAAGGAATGTTGGATCTGAGATTTTTTCAAGGCTGGAGTCCATTCGTTCCATGTCAGATTGACGGTCAGTTCCCCACTTGGGCAGGAGGTTGGGAACAGTAAATCCTGACACACATTCTCCCTCATAGAACCAATCACTCTGCTCATCATCACCTAAAAGAGAAACAAAAAGCTATTCAATGACCCCAAGATGTCCTACTGTGATTCCTCCTACACACTCAAAAGTCAGTATCATGTGAACACTAACAGTTGTCTCTTAGTGATAACATAGAAATAAGAGCATTCCCTTCAAGAATAAAATATTCCTAGCTGGATGCACCAAGCTTACTCATGTACCTAAGAAGCAGACATGATTTTCTCTTATATGTATTACATCATGTCTGAACATCATAGTTTCACTTCTCCAAGGTGAATTTGTCCTTTATGTTCGGGTGTACAAACACAACGTCTAATTGTTAAGTTATTGTCTACAGCAAGAAATATTTATAGAAACTGTGTTGCATCATGATGTAACTGTAATAGGCAGAGTGTGTGTGTGGGGGGAATCAACCTTTAAATGCCCTTAAATACTGTCCCATCTTTATAATGAAGGATTAATCTATTTAATACTGTGTTAGTGCCTTTTTCAGACAACATTTAATATTTTTCCCCTTCGTACAGGGATGCGCAACCTGTGGCCCCCCAAGATCTTTACTACGCTTTCCCAAGGATGCCCTGACCCCATCACCATCGCCAAATTCCCCACCGCCTGTACTTTCCACTCCCTCCTGCAGAGAGCCTCACAGAGATCACTCTTTTCCTGCCTCTGCTAGCCGCAAGGAAGAACCTCTCTGTATCAGGATCACTGGGTGAAGGGGTAGAGAGATAGCTCTCTACTCCCTCCACCACATCATGCAGATCACTGGAATGTGTGTGCATGCGTACAAGTGCAGCCCCCTACCCAGCATCACATGCAGCCCAGGGACCACAACAGTTGGGTATCCCTGCCTTAGTATATGGCATGGAATGGAAGTGGGGACACCCATGCTGTTGGGGAGATACCTGTACTCCTATCAATAATATTTTTAAAGCTACAAAATGACAAAGTAACATTGCACAGACTTCAAGGGAAGGGGTTTTTTTAATTGAAAAGCAAAATGTTCATGAAATGGTGAAGCACAGCGGCAAGGGATAAAGTATCCTTGCTGGTATTCACTATGGGGGGGGGGTAGGATTTTGTGAGCATTTGAGAGACAGAGGAAGGCCACTCAGCCTTTAAAGAACAGGGGTGGGGGGAGAAAATCCACACAGTACTCACACGCCAAAGGCTTATTAGTTGGGGGAAGAATCACAATCTCCTAGATGAACAATATTTCTCCTACATATACAATAGTCCTGAGACAATGCAATAGTGTGACAACAGAAACACTGCCTTGAAGGTAGGTATCTGCATCCCTTGCAACAGAAGAACAACTGCATGTTTACTGAGCAAAACCAAACACAAAAGTAGCAGAAATGGTCCAAAGTTTCCTCCTCAAAAGAGCTGTAGTCCTCATGTTGTCTCTCTACTCCTTGCCTAAATTTAGGACCTTGAGTAGTAATCTTTTCTACTGCACCCCAATACATAGGGCCATGCATATTGAGAGCACAGTGCTGACAATAGCCAGCCTTATTCTTCTAATATCCTGCATTTTCTCAGCATGTATGCTGCCAAATATTATTTATTTTTATTGGTTTATTTATAATATTTATATACCGTTCCATATCAAAAGATTTCAGAGTGGTGGACAGAAAAGATAAAAGAATAAAACACCATTTTAAAACAACTGAAACATTTTTAAAAGAAACAAGTTCTATTAAGACCGAATTTCAGCCTTCCTTGAGTGTGGCTGGTCACTCAAGGAAGGCTTCCCGAAATAACAATGTCTTCAGGAGGCACCAGAAGTAGCACAACGTTGGTGCTTGCCTGACCTCCCAAGGCAGGGAGTTCCACAGGAAGGGGACCACCGCACTCAAGGCTCTTTTCCTGGTGGACTCCAACCGAGCCATGAGTCCATGTGGAACCACCAGGAATATACCCTCTGATGACCTCAGTGATTAGGCAGGCTGGTAAGGAAGGCACTTTCTCAGGTATCCTGGCCCCAAATTGTTTAGGGCTTTGTACACTAGTTGTTGTTGTTCAGTCGTTCAGTCGTGTCCGACTCTTCATGACCCCATGGACCATAGCACGCCAGGCCTTCCTGTCCTGCGCTCTGTCCCGGAGCGTGCTCAAGTTCATATTCATTGCATCGGTGATGCTATCTAGCCATCTCATCCTCTGCCGTCCCCTTCTCCATTTGCCTTCAGTCTTTCCCAGCATCAGGGTCTTTTCCAGAGAGTTTTCCCTTCGCATTAGGTGGCCAAAATATTTCAGCTTCAGCTTCAGGATCTGTCCTTCCAATGAGCACTCAGGGTTGATTTCCTTTAGGATGGACTGATCTGACCTCCTTGCAGTCCAGGGGACTCGTAAGAGTCTTCTCCGGCACCACAGTTCGAAAGCATCAATTCTTCGGCACTCAGCCTTCCTTATAGTCCAGTTCTCACAGCCATGCATTACTACTGGGAAAACCATAGCTTTGATTAGACGGACCTTTGTCGGCAAGGTGATGTCTCTGCTTCTTACTATGCTGTCGAGGTTTGCATAGCCTTCCTCCGAAGGAGCAAGCGTCTTTTAATTTCATGGCTACAGTCACCGTCTGCGGTGATCTTGGAGCCCAAGAAAGTAAAATCTGTCACTGCTTCCATTTCTTCCCCTTCTATATGCCAGGAAGTGATAGGGCCAGATGCCATGATCTTCGTTTTTTTAATGTTGAGTTTCAAACCAGCTTTTGCACTCTCCTCTTTCACCCTCAACAAGAGGCTCTTGAGATCCTCTTCGCTTTCTGCCATTAGGGTGGTATCGTCTGCATATCGGAGGTTGTTGATAATTCTCCCAGCAATCTTAATTCCAACCTCTGATTCATCCAACCTGGCATTTCTCATGATGTACTCTGCATATAAGGTAAATAAGCAGGGTGACAATATGCAGCCTTGTCGTACTCCTTTCCCAATTTTGAACCACTCAGTTGTTCCATGTCTAGTACTTACTGTTGCTTCTTGACCCTCGTACAGGTTTCTCAGGAGACAGGTAAGGTGGTCTGGTACTCCCATCTCTTTCAGAATTTGCCACAATTTGTTGTGATCCACACAATCAAAGGCTTTAGCATAGTCAATGAAGCAGAAATAGACGTTTTTCTGGAATTCTCTTGCTTTCTCCATGATGCAGCGAATGTTGGCGATTTGATCCTCTGCCTCTTTGAAACCCAGCTTGTACTTCCGGTAGTTCTTGGTTCGCATACTGCTGAAGCCTAGCTTGTATGATTTTGAGCATCACCTTGCTGGCATGTGAAATGAGCGCAATTGTGCGGTAGTTTGAACACTCTTTGGCGTTGCCCTTCTTTGGAATTGGAATGTAAACTGACCTTTTCCAGTCTTGTGGCCACTGTTGAGTGTTCCAAATGTGTTGGCATATTGAGTGCAGCACTTTAACAGCATCATCTTTTAGGATTTTAAATAGCTCAGCTGGAATACTGTCAACTCCGCTAGCTTTGTTGTTACTAATGCTTCCTAAGGCCCACTTGACTTCACTCTCGAGGATGTCCAGCTCAAGTTCAGTGACCGCACTATCATGGCTATCAGAAAAGAAAATCCGATGTTGTAAAGAACAATATTGTTTAGGAACCTGGAATGTCAGATCAATGAATCAAGGTAAGCTGGAGGTGGTCAAACATGAGATGGCAAGATTGAACATCGACATCTTGGGAATCAGCGAATTAAAATGGACAGGCATGGGCGAATTTAATTCAGGTGACCATCATATCTACTACTGTGGGCAAGAATCCCTGAGAAGAAATGGAGTAGCACTCATAGTCAACAAAAGGGTGGGAAAAGCAGTACTGGGGTACAATCTTAAAAATGATAGAATGATCTCAGTACGAATCCAAGGCAAACCATTCAACATCACAGTAATTCAAGTCTATGCCCCAACCACTGAGGCCGAAGAAGCTGAGGGTGATAGGTTCTATCAAGACCTACAACACCTTCTAGAACTAACACCAAAAAAAGATGTCCTCTTCATCATAGGGGATTGGAATGCTAAAGTAGGAAGTAGGAAACAAGACCTGGAGCTGACTGTGGCTCAGACCATGAGCTGATTCTTGCAAAATTTCGGCTTAAATTGAAGAACGTAGGGAAAACCACTAAACCATTCAGGGATGACCTAAGTCATATCCCTTATGAATATACAGGGGAGGTGAGGAATAGATTTCAGGGATTAGACCTGATAGACAGAGTGCCTGAGGAACTATGGACGGAGGTCCGTAACATTGTTCAGGAGGCAGCAACGAAATCCATCCCAAAGAAAAAGAAATGCAAGAAAGCCAAGTGGCTGTCTGATGAGGCTTTACAAGTAGCTGAGGAAAGAAGGGAAGCGAAAAGCAAGGGAGATAGGGGAAGATATATCCAACTGATTGCAGAGTTCCAGAAAATAGCAAGGAGAGACAAGAAGGCCTTCTTAAATGAACAATGCAAAGAAATCGAGGAAAACAACAGAATGGGAAAGACTAGAGATCTCTTCAAGAAAACTGGAAATCTCAAGGGAACGTTTTGTGCAAAGACGGGCATGATAAAGGACAAAGAAGGCAGGGACCTAACAGAAGCAGATGAGATTAAGAAGAGGTGGCAAGAATACACAGAAGAACTATACAGGAAAGATCTTAATGTCCCTGATAGCCATGATAGTGCGGTCACTGAACTTGAGCCGGACATCCTCAAGAGTGAAGTCAAGTGGGCCTTAGGAAGCATTAGTCACCAGATTACATTATTACTTTGTTTATACCTTCCCTTACTAACAAGTACACCCTCTCAATCATGGTACAGGCCAGGTTTCTGATTTCAGCTGTCATCCTATTGGCCATCTTCCAGTCTATTGGTTTCTCTCCCAGTCACTCTGACTTCCTTCACCTTGGATTGGCTGGCCGCCGTTTGTTCCCTCCCCTTTACTCATGGTTTCTTTTCTGACTGTGCAGAGCATTTAGTTTCTCTCCCCTGTTCCTGCAATATCCAGCAAGGAAGCCTCTGCTGAATATTTTAATAGTGGTATGAGATTCAGTGTGGATTATATTGTAGTAGTGCTTACAGATTCAGTCTCTTGCATTTTTAGTAGTGTTTTTTATTCAATCTGCTCATTATTATTGTTGTGCTTTTTTAATCAAGTCTGGTGGATTCAACTTTCTTATGGAGCATTTCCGAGAAGCGTAAACCTACCTTAATGTGTTTCTAACAAATAGTGCCTATGACAAAATTACATCCCAGGCAACGCCGGGTATATCAGCTAGTTACATCATAAAAACCAAAAACTAGAAACACAATTAACAGCAACCAACCAATTAAAAAACCTTTCATCATCAGTCCAGCATTTATGTCAAAGGCCTGCCTGAATAAAAACATATTTCTCTGCTGTTGGAAGGACAAGAGAGGGGACCAACCTAACCTCCCTTGCCAGGGAATTCCAGAGCCTGGGAGCAGCCACTGAGAAGGTCCTCTCTCGCATCCTCACCAAACATGCCTGATGGCAGTGGGACCAAGAAAAGGGCCTTCCCAGTGGCCACTCCCAGACTCTGGATTTACATGAAGTGGAGGATTTCAACCACGAGCAAGAGTTCTTACCTAAATTATATTTTGTATGCATAAAATAAAAGGAAGACAAAATCATTTCAAAGTCTCTATATGTTGTTTGCCATCTCTTAGATCAGGGATGGGGAACTTGTGGCCCTCCAAATGTTGTTGGACTGCAACTTCCATCAGCCCTAGCCAGCATAACAAATAGTGAGTACTGATGGGACCTGCAGTCCAACATCATCTGGAGGACCACATGTTCCCCATCCTTGTCTTAGATGGACATAGACAATTTTCCACTATGGCTAAACAAGTTTAAGCCACTCTTCCACCATTAGATGGACATGATTGCACCACTTCTTTGCAATTAATATTGCTTCTGCAGTTGTTGTTGTTGTTCAGTTCTACACTAAATCATAATGTTTATATCAAAGCACACTCAGCAATATAGCTCAAATAGCAGATCAAATATATAACAATATCCCCAGGTTTTATGACATCAGAAAACTCAAAAAGGAAAATAAGCAGAACAATGTATTTAACTGTAATCATCAGGACCCAAAGTGCCACAGATGTTGGTCTGCTTGTGGATGGAGGTTTTTCAGCTCCTTCCTTCCAGTCGCAACCCCGCATCACACAAATCCAGAGACTTCATGGAGCAACACCCGGTAAGGGATGAGGGGCTGCCACTACAAGAAAACCACACATCCAGGTGTCCAAAAGCATTTTCTAGTCACACATGGGGGGAAGGGCAAGGAGGGGCAATATCTCATAATCACTCAGTAAAAAAAGTGATTTGTTCAAGTTATGGATTTCCAACTGATTTTTCAACCCATTACAACCATTCTTGTTCTCAATGAAAATGTTGCAAGATCATACAGCACTTTTTAAATTTGCCCCTGAGATCATCCTAAGCCAAGATTTTTAAAAAGCCATTTGAGGGTTATGTGCAAAATCTGTCTCTTATAGAAAAGGAACATACATCACAATCCTAAATACCTTTGCTTAGAAAAAAAACCCAGTTATCTCAATGAAGCTTATTTCCAAGGAATTGACTTAGGACTAGACTTTAATAGATCTATATTGGCCATTAAGGGTTTTCAGGGAGCACAAGAAGCTGCTGGAAGAGGGGGAAAATCAGTTAAAATTGCCTCCTCTCCTGTCCTGCCAGTAGGATCAAAAGTCATGGCCAGAAGGCAAGTTCTGGATCCAATACCATTGCAGATACTGGATTTCCTAAGCCACAGATTTTAGTAGATCACAAAATATTAAGTTTCAAAGTACCCAAACAGCCTCATGTTTCATCCCTTTAATCTTTTAACCTCATTAATTTTTCCCTTGAATTCTATATATTTAATGTTTCAGTTCTTCCATTTAAAAAAGAATAAATGGACCTTCACTACCACTACCCTCCCTTTTTTTTTTTCTTTTTCGCATCAGTAACCATTGATCCCCCTTCATGGATCACTGCCTTGTTGTGGCGAAGGGGCTTGCGTAACTCAGTGAAGCCATAAGCTATGCTGTGCAGGGCCACCCAAGACGGACAGGTCATGGTGGAGAGTTCTGACAAAATGTGGTCCACTGGAGAACGAAATGGCAACCCACTCCAGTATTCTTGCCAAGAAAACCACATGGAACGTATCACAAGGCTAAAAGATATGACGCCGGAAGATGAGCCCCTCAGGTCGGAAGGTGTCCAATATACTACTGGGGAAGAGCAGAGGGTATTTCCAAGTAGCGCCAGAAAGAGTGAAGTGGCTGGGCCAAGGCCGAAAGGACACTCAGCTGTGGATGTGTCTGGTGGTGAAAAGAAAATCCGATGCTGTAAAGAATAATATTGTTTAGGAACCTGGAATGTCAGATCAATGAATCAAGGTAAGCTGGAGGTGGTCAAATATGAGATGGCAAGATTGAGCATCGACATCTTGGGAATCAGCGAACTAAAATGGACAGGCATGAGCGAATTTAATTCAGGTGACCATCATATCTACTATTGTGGGCAAGAATCCCTGAGAAGAAATGGAGTAGCACTCATAGTCAATAAAAGGGTGGGAAAAGCAGTACTGGGGTACAATCTGAAAAATGATAGAATGATCTCAGTACGAATCCAAGGCAAACCATTCAACATCACAGTAATTCAAGTCTATGCCCCAACCACTGAGGCCGAAGAAGCTGAGGTTGATCGGTTCTATGAAGACCTACAACACCTTCTAGAACTAACACCAAAAAAAGATGTCCTCTTCATCATAGGGGATTGGAATGCTAAAGTAGGAAGTCAAGAAATCACCAGGATAACAGGCAGGCATGGCCTTGGTGTACAAAATGAAGCAGGACAAAAGCTAATAGAGTTTTGCCAAGAGAACACACTGATCATAGCAAACACACTTTTCCAAAAGCACAAGAGGCGACTCTACACATGGACATCACCAGATGGTCAATATCGAAATCAGATTGATTATGTCCTTTGCAGCCAAAGATGGAGAAGCTCCATACAGTCAGTAAAAACAAGACCTGGAGCTGACTGTGGCTCAGATCATGAGCTGATTCTTGCAAAATTTTGGCTTAAATTGGAGAACGTAGGGAAAACCACTAAACCACTCAGATATGACCTAAATCATATGAATATACAGGGGAGGTGAGGAATAGATTTCAGGGATTAGACCTGATAGACAGAGTGCCTGAGGAACTATGGACGGAGGTCCGTCACATTGTTCAGGAGGCAGCAACGAAATCCATCCCAAAGAAAAAGAAATGCAAGAAAGCCAAGTGGCTGTCTGATGAGGCTTTACAAGGAGCTGAGGAAAGAAGGGAAGCGAAAAGCAAGGGAGAAAGGGGAAGATATATCCAACTGAATGCAGAGTTCCAGAGAATTGCAAGGAGAGACAAGAAGGCCTTCTTAAATGAACAATGCAAAGAAATCGAGGAAAACAACAGAATGGGAAAGACTAGAGATCTCTTCAAGAAAACTGGAAATCTCAAGGGAACGTTTTGTGCAAAGACGGGCATGATAAAGGACAAAGAAGGCAGGGACCTAACAGAAGCAGAGGATATTAAGAAGAGGTGGGAAGAATACACAGAAGAACTATACAGGAAAGATCTTCATGTCCTTGATAGCCATGATAGTGCCATCACTGAACTTGAGCCGGACATCCTTGAGAGTGAAGTCAAGTGGGCCTTAGGAAGCATTAGTAACAACAAAGCTAGCGGAGATGACAGTATTCCAGCTGAGCTATTTAAAATCCTAAAAGATGATGCTGTTAAAGCGTTGCATTCAATATGCCAACAAATTTGGAACACTCAACAATGGCCGCAAGACTGGAAAAGGTCAGTTTACATTCCAATTCCAAAGATGGGCAACGCCAAAGAGTGTTCAAACTACCACACACTTGCGCTCATTTCACATGCCAGCAAGGTGATGCTCAAAATCATACAAGCTAGGCTTCAGCAGTATGCGAACCGAGAACTACCGGAAGTACAAGCTGGGTTTCGAAGAGGCAGAGGAACTAGAGATCAAATCGCCAACATTCGCTGCATCATGGAGAAAGCAAGAGAATTCCAGAAAAACGTCTATTTCTGCTTCATTGACTATGCTAAAGCCTTTGATTGTGTGGATCACAACAGACTGTGGCAAATTCTTAAAGTGATGGGAGTACCAGACCACCTTACCTGTCTCCTGAGAAACCTGTACGAGGGTCAAGAAGCAACAGTAAGAACCAGACATGGAACAACCAAGTGGTTCAAAATTGGGAAAGGAGTACGACAAGGCTGCATATTGTCACCCTGCTTATTTAACTTATATGCAGAGTACATCATGAGAAATGCCGGGTTGGATGAATCAGAGGTTGGAATTAAGATTGCTGGGAGAATTATCAACAACCTCCGATATGCAGACGATACCACCCTAATGGCAGAAAGCAAAGAGGATCTCAAGAGCCTCTTGTTGAGGGTGAAAGAGGAGAGTGCAAAAGCTGGTTTGAAACTCAACATTAAAAAAATGAAGATCATGGCATCTGGCCCTATCACTTCCTGGCATATAGAAGGGGAAGAAATGGAAGCAGTGACAGATTTTACTTTCTTGGGCTCCAAGATCACCGCAGACGGTGACTGTAGCCATGAAATTAAAAGACGCTTGCTCCTTGGGAGGAAAGCTATGGCAAACCTCGACAGCATGGTAAGAAGCAGAGACATCACCTTGCCAACAAAGGTCCGTCTAATCAAAGCTATGGTTTTCCCAGTAGTAATGTATAGCTGTGAGACCTGGACTATAAAGAAGGCTGAGCGCCGAAGAATTGATGCTTTCGAACTGTGGTGCTGGAGAAGACTCTTATGAGTCCCCTGGACTGCAAGGAGGTCAGATCAGTCCATCCTAAAGGAAATCAACCCTGACTGCTCATTGGAAGGACAGATCCTGAAGCTGAAGCTCAAATATTTTGGCCACCTAATGCGAAGAGAAAACTCTCTGGAAAAGACCCTGATGCTGGGGAAGACTGAAGGCCAAAGGAGAAGGGGACGGCAGAGGATGAGATGGCTAGATAGCATCACGGATGCAATGAATATGAACTTGAGCACGCTCCGGGACAGAGCGCAGGACAGGAAGGCCTGGCGTGCTATGGTCCATGGGGTCAGGAAGAGTCGGACACAACTGAACAACAACAACAACAAACCACTGATCACAATTACTTTCCCCTATTTTATCATTCAAAGCATAAAATTAAAGAATAGGAATGTGCGCCTATGGTTACCTTGGCGGCCTTCATCATTGGTGAAAAGGCCAGTGTCGCTGCTGCTGCACACACTGCTGGTTTCACTGGAAAGAGAATAAAGAGAAATAAACACACATGTATGAGCAATAGTCTACTTTGCAAAAACCCTTCACCGCTAGGAGAGTTCCCAAGCACTTTCTATACAGCACCCAATAACAGTATTGCTGCTAAGGCAGTACCAGGTATAACATGTTACATTAGTCATGGAGTGGAGAACAGTGATTCTGTATATATTTGGCACTGTACAATTGTGGAACAATAACAGAGGATATGTCCAAAGAAAAATAATTGTGAAGAATGCAAGTAGATTCTCCCCGAGTAATGCCATCAATCTGTTAAGAGGATAATTAAAGTATGAAGAAAATGAGCACAACTGATTGGGTGTTTGCAAGGAGAAATGAATGATGACAAGAGGAGCATTTTATGAGCAGAGGAAACATTACAGAATTTCTCAACCTTGCAGTCATTTTGTCCCTCTTCGTGATGAAAGCATGTTTTAAACAACCACCTAATATTAATTAGTTAACTACAATAAAGGGACACCACTGACATAATCGGATGGATAGGCATTTTTAAAAATAAACTTTTATTTGGGGAAGGCTAGTGGGGGAGGCAGAGTTAAACTTTGTGCAGGATGACAATGTGTTTACACTTGTTAACTTGACTACTTTTCGATTACTTCTCTGCCTATCAATTTCACTGGAATGCAAGCTAATTTTGAATTCTGCACAGAATGACAAATCTCTCAATACTCCATAGCTATCCCTGATACCTCAAGTAAACAACTGCCAGCACCCTGCAAATACTCAATCATTTTCCTGCCAACTATTCTGCTTTGTTTTATCTTCCTAAAGTTATTGTCCAAAACAAAATTAAAAGGTAATAATAATTGGGAGCCTCTCTGTTTCTTGTAAACAACATAAGAGAACATAGTAGGTAAAGCGCCACAACCAGACTTGCAAAACCCAGGGTAAAATCTTTGCTCACAAACTTCTAGTCATTCACCGGGTCATCAGTGGTGAATGAACACAGCCTCCAGGCAAGCCAGTTTTGCAAGTTGAGTTTGGTTTTTAGTTTTTAAACCACTAATGACTAATATAGGTATATGCAGTCAGACAAGCTACAAAAAAAGAAACATGTGCGCTAATAATTTTTGTGAACTTATTTGAAGGCTGCCACTTAGTCACTGGATAGCTTAGGTAAGTTAGTGACCCAGCCCATGCATTTTTTTTAAAAAAAAAATTGTGGGTTGTCAATAATAAAACAACCAGGGATAAATACATCCAGCTAACCTAACTGTGTCCCTATTTCATCCAGATCCCTTATCCAAGCAATATCTTACTGTTATTGGTTCAGCTCTCTCAACCAGTTATCCAATTCCAGCAGTTCTGACTCTTTCTTTCCTCTAGGACTCTATGCACCTTTCCTTCTCTCTCTCTCTCCCTCTCCTTGCTTCTGTCTTCCTCTCTGTCCCTGGCTTATATCTTCTAAAATTATTTTTTCTTCCCCAACTTCAACCAGTAAGGAGGATAGTTTCTTGTTCATTTCTGTGAACTAAGTTTCTATTTCCTGAGTAAAAACTTCTCTCTCTTCCTCCGACCTTCCGCTGAACATTATAATCTCCAGGCTTCCTGAGCAAACTCCCTGACTTCTACATTCTTACTAAACTTCTGACCTGTAAACCAGGGCTGGATAGAAACTAGTTTTCCAGATGTTTGGGACTTCAGCTCCCAGCATTCCTGACCATTGGCCATTCTAGCAGGGGCTTCTGGGAGTTGAAGTCCAAAACATCTGTATATCTCCCTTCTGCCCACCCCTGCTCTAAACTATTAATCTTTTGGCTGAAACAGACTAGCGCATGCACACAAAAAGACTGAATCCCATCATTCCTAAAAACAAACTACAAAAATGGAGGAGAGTTCTGTTCCTGCCTACTTCCCACGACTGCTGTGACGCTAAAGTGTCCTAATTGAAGAAACTGTGGGATACAAATATAACAAAATATAAGGTCAAATATAATAAATTTTTGGCACCTCATATTTCCCCTTTGTGTTTATAAGGAAAAACAACTCTGCAGTATTATAAAGCCTCTGTGAATCAGTTAAGGTACAATTTGAGCTACAAAAGACAGCACTGTAACTTTGCAAAAACAGAGTTAACATGGAACCACTGGAAGCCACATCCAATCATCTACTGCATCAAAAGGCCAAAAATTGGCAGATCTGCATGTGGATTATGTTTCCCCCTTGTTCTGAACTGTGTGGCCTGGCAGCCCAGGAGGAAAGGGGGAGGCTGTACTCACCATATCAGTGTTTGTGAAGGTGGGGATGTAAAAAGCAGTACTGGGCATCTCTTAATTGATATGCACTCCCCAGTCTGGATTTTGGGACAGGATGGATCATGCCTATTAATCAAGTCACTTCACTTAACACTGGTTGCCCTAACTTTTAAAAAGCTAAAAATGTTTTAGCCTCTTAGCCAGTCCCAGAACTTCTAATGCTTTGGCCTGCTAGACTAGAATATGAAAACTCTCCCTAACTAATATCAAGGCTCTACAGGATTTTGCCTGCCTCCTTTAATGAAGTAAGATCACAAATACATCTTGATTTGAGAAGATCACTAACTGAACAGATGTAGAGCTCTAGTAAGCATCTAACATACTATCTTCTGTGCTGTCTTTTGACATTTTCATGCAGAAAGTGACAGAAGTCCTAGTATAATCAAGTTTTGCAGCTATCTCCATCTTAACTTTAAACTGTCATGCTCCAAAATTAAGGGTGAGGGGAGAAGGATCTCCCCTCTAAAATATCTATGAACACAAACTTACACACAGAAATGGGAGATAAAACGCTTGACATAAGCTCAACATCATAGTGTGCTGTTAAAGAGGCTTTTTGTGCAGCTTCAGAAAGCAACACTGCAGAGCACATCATACAATTACCCTGGACACCAATAGTCTCCTGGAATCTTCTAGTCAATGCCTTCTTGTTTGGGCTAGCTGTCAGGAGTCAGTGTTAGGATGGATATCATATATTTTCCTCTACAATTTAAAGAGAGTTTTGTTTTAGAAGTACCACCACCTACTCCAAATCCTCAAGGTAGGGTGGTGGAACAACTAAATGAATAAATCACTATATAGCTGTTATATGTCTGCAGAACTATAGCCAGTCTTCTCCCTGCAGGTGCAGCTCAAAAGTTCATGCAAAGGGACCCCAGGTTTCTGCACAATGAACATATGGGAAAGCATGCTATCCTTTAGTACAATGTGTGCAGTCCAATAAGCACTGATTAATGACCTCCAGTTACAATGGAGGCTACTTACCTTAAGCACAAAATAATGAATGCTATTGATCCGACAAGCTATTGCTATAGAGTGTTATTGATCACCCAATCTTTGGTTAAAATGGCCCTCATTTAGCAATTGCACTGTTGCAAACACCTGGAGCAAAGCATGCCTATAATTAAATAGTTTGGAAGAGTTAAAGTGAGAGGTGATGGACAGATCTCAGCTCTCCCCCATTTAGTCCTGCTCCTGAGCTATTGTTTGTGTCAGGAAGGATATTGATTTTCTATAAAAATAAGAAAACAAGAGGCAAAGAGGGGGTGCAGTAGGTCAGGCTGGGCTGAAGGAGGAGGGGGAGGCAGAACACTCTGTCTCTGTCACTTGCCTTCTAGGAGAGGGGGATTTTTTTCTTTCTTTCCTGGGAGACAACCTCTAATACATCAGCTCAGCCAGGCTCTCCACTGCCACTTCAGGCTATCACCAAATACACTGCCTATCAAAGAGGAACAGATCTGAGCTACGAAGGGGAAAAACAAGTGGGTGGTCTAATAGCCCAGTATTCAACAAGATATGGAACACATCAACAAACAGGTAAATTCAGCATGGCATCTTAGCTGGAAACAAGCACTATAAGAGACATCTAATTTAGCTGTACCAAAGGAAGTTCGATATGATCAGCAAATACTTCAAGTCCAAAAGAGTTGGACCAGTTTGACTGGCCCTAGCAGTAAAGCTACTGTTTTACGGATGAACATTAGGGGGCTGTAATTTTACTGTCGTCCTTCCAAAATATGCCAATGTCCATATGGCTTACAAAGCGCATGATAAGCTGAGAGGTTTCAGACAGCACAAAGCTTAGGAGTGCAATGCTAAATACACGAAGAAGTAAGCCCCACTGAACACAATGAAGAAGTAAGCCCCGCTCTTTAATGAGCTTCTGCCACGCATGGTTTTTCAGGCAGGCATTTGGGGTGGGCTAGGGAAATTTTAGAAAATGATGCTTTAATGTGTAATTTTATTGTTTTTAAACTGTTTGTGTTACTGTACATCACCCAGAGTGGCCAGGTGACCAGCCAGATGGGTGATTAAGAAATTTAATAAATAAATAAATAAAAATAAACAAACAACAGGACTGACTTCTGGGTAAACATGCAAAGGCTCACACTGTAAATTAATGAAGGACCCCCAATCCATCTTTACCCTGGAGATGACACAACTGCCATTAGGGGGGGGGGGGAAATGAAGTTTTATTTCTACAATATCTTAACTAGGTCATTCATACAAGCATGCCCAGTAAATCCTCACTTTTTTCCCCAAAACATTTAGTATGTAGCCCTCCTACACATTAGGAATGCCAATTAACCCCAAATATAAAGGAGTCTTACATACCAAGAATTGGATCCAGGAGCTCCTGCTAAAGAAAGGAGTGCTGGCAATTTCTGCCAATTCCTCCCTCCTCTAGCAGTCCCTTGTGCTCCCTGGAAAGCTACTCCATGGGGCTGGAATAGTGTAGGGGGTGCTGTAGGGGAAATTAGCAAAACTGCCTCCCCCATTCCTCCAACAGGGAGCCTCTGCTGGCTCTCAGTCCCTTCTGTGATCTGAAGGAGCCCTTCTGTTTCCAGGAGGGCAAGTCTGGATCTAACCCTAAATAAAATTTGTAAGTATTAGCCTGTGCTACTTCATACTCCAAGTATTTTCCTACAATAAGAGAGGCCAGTTGAACCACCCCTACCACAACCACCACCCTGCCATCTCACGGACTGGGTTCGGACGACTGCAACAGGGGAAGAAGCCATCGTGGCTTCTCCCTACGCCCCCGTGCACGCTGTGTGCACAACTGCCATTTGCATTACGTCCCACGCTGCAGCGCAGGTTGGCATGTCATCCAAACACAGAGTATGGTTCTATGGAGATGGCTTCGTACCCACCCTACAGCCCACAATGTGCAGTAGAGGTTATAAGATGGATACCAAGCTAATCCTGCCAGGCCAGTTTCAGACAACAAGCCTACCTGTGCTGCAGCACAGGGAATAATGCAAATGAAAGTCACACACGTGAGGAGAAAAGCCACAATGGCTGTGATTGTCCAACACACTTACTTTGTTTTTAAATTTGAGTGTTTTACTAAAAAGGCATGTAGTCTGTAACACCAAATTAAAAATCAACAAAGAATATTCTGTCACCCAACTAATGCATTTATTAAAAAATAAGCTTTTGTGAACTAGAGTTCACTTCACCAGAAGCATGGTATAGAGGGGGAAAATGTAAGCAGTGGTGAGGTTAGAGGGAAGTGAACTGCAAAAAACTCAAAATGTGGTAATTACATTAAAGCTTAAATGTACGTAAAAAATAGTTATAGTGACCATTCATAAAAGGGTATTGACAATACCACAAACATCCTCACATTGAATGTAAGCTAAGCAACACCTGCAGTGGGATTTTTAAAAAACACTGAATCAGCCACAGGTGAAAAAAGTGAACTTCTTGAGAAGTTGTAATGCTGTTTCATGCTGGAGTCTACCCAATTAAAATGATTATTAAGAAAATGAATTCAAGGTACTGGAGAGATCTAAATAACCTAAATAATAATATAAGATCTAATTTACCACCACAATAGCAACTTCATTTTATGCAGCGGTTAAGGAGGTGTTAACCATTCCAGGGCTTGGGCGGTATTCATACCTCTGAAGTTTTGAGTTAAAGAAAAAAGAAGAAATATTCATTATATGAAGGTATCAGAGGAATACACTGAAGGTCATACCCCAGATGCATCCCTGTATAATTCTGCTGTAAAGTTCAAAATTGTTACATTACTTGGAATCATTATCAAATATATCTAACTGAAGTTTTTTAGACCTCAGAACAGTGAAGTGCTTTTCACAGGCACAGGAGGGTTAAGCGAACAGGTGTAATAAAGCAGTGTAATACACTGAATATATATGACTTGTGTAGGGCAGGTGGTGGGGGGTGAACTGTATTAAGGGCAAAGGACTCTGTAGCAAAAAAAAATCCTGCACACCCATCTTATCATTAAGCCACACAGGCACACAAATACCACACAACCAACTCCTGAATTAGCAGAGGATCCCAGACCCTGGGCAACAGGTTTTAAGTTGGAGCTGAAAATGCAGATTGCCAAGAGCAAAGAAAAAACTGACAGACAACAAAGTATTTACCCAAATAGATGTGTTTGTACCTCAAATATCTAGCAAAAGTAGCAACCTGGATACAAGCCATTTGGTCTGCTATTGAGAAATTACCAATCAGTAAAAAGTAGACACAGTAAACTTTATATGTACAGTCCACATATATTTCCAAATAAATTGAAAGTCTCCTTTTGACCTTTTAAAAACGTTAGAGCCCACTTTTGAGTTGGGGCTCAGAGGAACTAGAATGGGCACTGTTGTTTTGTTTTGTTTTTGATCTTTTTAATTTTTTATTAGTAAGAAAAAGGCCTGGCCTCACTCAACTAATCTCTTTCTAGCAGTACAAAGGTTGTGATACAAAAAAACACAAGTATGACTTATTCCCTGAACCCAGCACCATCCTTAAGAGTAAAAAATATTAAAATGAAGTTCAAGGTTGTGTAGCTATGTATTCTACCCACCCAGCGCCCAGCAGAGACTTCAGAAAGAAGTATCTGCTTTTCCATCAGATTCCTGAATGGGAAAGATAAAAGGAAAGAATGTAATCCATATAGGATAAAGAAACCTGACATGGGGGCGGGGGGGGGGGAGGACAGGAAAGCAGGCAGGCCCAAAATTGATTTTCATAAAGTCTTCAGAAAACACTGAACTTAAGTCCCTTCGTAGGGTAGGGTGACTACTAAATTCTTCCCGTCATTGGGGATCTGTTTAAAAATGCTCTATGTGCCCTGAGCCTCTAATTCTGATACCAAGGAACACATTTAATATCACACATTTTAAGAATTTATCCAAAAGATGAGATCCAAGGGAGTATGAACCAGGCTGCAGTCCTTCTGTACAGTCCTGTCAAAAGTTCTCCCATGATTGGGCACATTTTGCAAGCCATGTGAAATGCTTCTACCTGGTCAATATTCCCATAAACTATCGTAAACTCATTATCTTACCTACACTCAAAAGTTTCTTCTTCAGCTGTTTATTTAGGTATCAAATGTATATGCTTTTCATGATTGTAATTGATTAGTTTACATTAAACTGGACATTTCTCCAGTTTAAAATGTAAACAAAAAGTTCAACCAATACTTCTGAAATAAAACTTTTCTCCTGCTTCCTACACACCAATAAAAATGAGTCTATGCAAAACTCCTTGGCAGGAAATTCCACTGAGGTGCCACTACCAAGATGGCTCTAGATTTTATAGCAGGCAGGAGGGACCCATGTGAAAGAACCAAATGAATGTCTCTTCTAAAGAGCTTTCCAAATTATTGGGTTGTTGTTGTTTTGCTTCAATCTAAGCCATGATCAATTTGCACAAACAGTTCACACCTCTTAGAGCAGGGGTGGAAAACTTTCTTTATTGAGGGCTGCATTCCAAGGAATAATCTGTCAGGGGCTGATGGTGGGCAGGGCCGCTGCTTCTCCCTCTCCTACCACCCCTTTTTCTTTTGGTCCCCTCCTCCTCCCTCCCTGACCAGCAGGCTGCCACAGAAGGGGTAGATCACTCTTGCCAAAGATCTGAACTGATTGCTTACAGAGGACTTTTGAAATCAGGCCATCAGCCATATCAAACTACACTGAAGGCCACATGCGGCCCTAGCACTGCAAGTTGCCCACCTCTGTCTTAGAGGGTATGCGTTAGATACAAATCCAGCATATCTTATACAGAGCTGGAAACGACAACTTTAGTGCACACTAATGCAAATGTCTGTAGAACTACATGCAATATATGTGGAGTAAGCGGTACTACCACGTGGCATCCCTACTCACACCTGCAATCATCACAGTTTTACTGCAACTATCAGCATGTACCGTACAGCTACAATGTACAAAATATGATTGCTACTATTTTGATTACTGTCAATCTCCTAGCAACATCCCTTCCATTTCAGCAAAGCACTTCCTTCTCAAGCATCTAGCAAAATACCAGATGGTAAATAATTTGAACACACACCATGAAAAACATTTGCATGTTTTTACAGGATACACAAGAGAATGTGATAAAGAGAATGCAGGGTAATTGCAACAAAGCCTGACTGAAAAACAATCATGCTTACTTTGGCTATTTCTAATAAAGACTGGAGATCAAAGGGAAATCAGTCTCACATATAATACTGGAATCTGTTCACATATCTCCCGCAAAACAAGTTTTCAGTAAAGGGTCATTGACAATGTATAGAGTGCTGTCTTTGGAGAATAATGGAGCACGTTATACCAGTAAAGAAAATGGACCATAAAAAAGGAAAGAACCTAAAGGAAGGACCATCCACTTATAAGCAACTGTAAAGGAAACTGTTAATAAGAGTCTGATACAAGAAAGCCTTGTGCATCTCACCATTCAGACATGTTTTCATCAGAACCCTGTTTCTGTTCATCTGCTTCACATTCCATCCTCTCATTTCTTCCCCCCTTGCTAAGGAAAGCCCTGGTCTCTGCTGACTCGCACAGTCCTCGGCTGGATGACGTCCAGGGAGCATTCTCCTTCCAGCGAGATAGGCGCTGCTTCTTAGCAGACTTGAACCTGCAACCCTTCTCGTAACTCCATTCTGATACTCTGAGTTTTTGCTGAAGGCTAGCAGCCACCTCTGATGTCACACGCTTAACTTTTCGACGGCGCCTGAGTGGTCGGCAAGGTGCATTCTCAGTGAATGAGTCTGACTCGTGCCAGGAGTGCTGCTTACTCCTGAGAGTTGCACTGAGTGTTGGATGACGTTTGGCTACTGCCATGTCATCTGAGTCACTAAAGTTGGCAGTCAGCACTTCTCGACAATCTTCTGCAACTTCATCCAGGCTGGACTCAGAGGCCCCACTGTAGCAGCAAGCATGCTCTGCTTGGTGTGTGAGGTCTGAACGTCGTTTGCGTCCCCGTCTCTTGCGAAGCTGTCGCCGCTGCTGCCTTGGGCTCAGAGTCATTTCTTCCCACAGCTCATCCAGCTTCTTCTGTTCAGAAGTCTGTTCAAGGGCTGAGGCCAAATCATGCACCAACTCATCCATGGGCAATGTCTGCCAACATAAAAGTAAATAATTAGAACCAGCCATCATGCCAGCACTTCATGTCCATATCAGATATCTTCAGTCTACCCAATGTATCTAATGAGAACTGCTTTTTGGTGTATCACAACTGGTGTTTGCCCCTTAAATATATGTGTGTGGGTGTGTTTCACCTTTCCAGCTAAGATACTAATATGTCATTTGCCTCACATACCCCAAAGGCCACTTTTGTGTTTAGAACAACATGGAGAAAAGACTGAGTCTGAAGATAACTCAAAGGAAAAAGAGGCTCTGTTTAACCTTTTCAAGGCAAATAGGAACTGTGAGAATGGCTCCAAACCCATTACAGCTTAATACCCAAAGCACTGTGCTTTATTTCCTTAGGGAGTCCCCTGGATGTAGTATACAACAGTAATTTCTAGAAGTCGGACACTGCCTTTCAGACTAACCTACCTTACAGGAATGGTGTAAGACGTGGGAAAGAGACCACAGGCACCTCCCTAAGTTCCTTGGAGAAACTATGGGATAAAAAATGTAATGAACAGTAATATCTGTCCTACCTGGCACCCCTGTAGCCTTTAGAACCACTTCTACCACCACCATTTCTACTATCATCCTCCGTATAGCATGCCACCCACCAATGGAAGAGAGGGGCTAGCAAAGTTATAATAATGAGCAAGACCAAGCTTTTAAGAAAAGACATTAAGTTTGTAATACTTTATAGTCAGCCCCTAACTTGTCAAAAAAACAAGCATCTTCCTGTTTTTCCAGCCATCTCAGTCCCAGCCACCTTGAGTTAAGGTCTGGAGAGAGAATGGTAAGAGAGAGGCAGGGGCATCCCTGTTACCATTTTCTTCCCAAATATTAAACCAATTCTTATCCCAACTGCAGCCTAATTCAGCTACCTTAGGGAAAGACCATAGCTCAGTGGGAGAACGTATGCTCTGCAGGTAGGAGGTCCCAGGTTCAAGCATCTCCAGGCAGGGCTGGTAAAGACCTGTGCCAGAAAACACAGACAGCTAATACCAGTCAATGTAGGCCAGATCCTACATTGCCAAATCCATGCCCTCCAGATATTGTGGATTACAACTCCCATCAGCCCAGCCAACATGGCCAATGATTAGGGGTTGTAGTCCAAAGGATCTAGAAGGCGCCAGGTTGTCTACCCCTGATGCAGACAATACTCAGGACAGACCGATGACCAGACTAGGCCTAAGGCAGCGTCCTAAGTACTTCTCCTGCTCCTATTGCTCCCTCCTCTACCTGCCACCAGCTCTTCCTCTCCTCACATGCCCCAGGCCGCTGAATACCGGTAGCTGAGAAGCAACAGGCTGAGCGCCAAAGAATTGATGCTTTCGAACTGTGGTGCTGGAGAAGACTCGTACGAGTCCCCTGGACTGCAAGGAGGTCAGATCAGTCAATCCTAAAGGAAATCAACCCTGACGGCTCATTGGAAGGACAGATCCTGAAGCTGAAGCTCCAATATTTTGGCCACCTAATGCGAAGAGAAAACTCTCTGGAAAAGACCCTGATGCTGGGAAAGACTGAGGGCAAAAGGAGAAGGGGCCGGCAGAGGATGAGATGGCTAGATAGCATCACGGATGCAATGAATATGAACTTGAGCACGCTCCGGGAGAGAGCGGAGGACAGGAAGGCCTGGCGTGCTATGGTCCATGGGGTCACGAAGAGTCGGACACGACTGAACGACTGAACAACAACAACTACTGCCCTCACGTCCTGCTGAACGCGCTTCCTAGACGCATCGAGTTGGCTTCTTGGGAAAACAGGCCTCGGGCCTGATGCGGCAGGGCTCTTCGTCTGTCCCTGCCCCGCCGCCCGCCAGGCTCCCCAGGTGTCACTGCCCACCTCCCTTGCCTCCCCTAGAGTACGAAAGGCCTCCTCGACCAAGCCCGTCCGCCTCGCCTTCCCTCGCCATCCCTCCCTTCCCCTTTTCGCGGCTCGGCCTCGTCTCCCCCGAAGCTCCGCGACAGACACTGTCCCTACGCCTCACGGCGGGCTCACCCGGCTCCCGCGACGGCCTCGCAGGCCTCATCCACCCGCAGCGCAGCCTCCTGCTCGGGCCTCTCCAGCTCGGCGCCGAGTCGGGTCCAAGCAGCACTTCCGGCCCTGGGGGGGGCACTTCCTCCCCTTCCGGACGCGCCGACGTCACCTCGCGTCATGCTTCCTTCGGCGCGGCCCGGGCGGCGGCGCGGCGCTCGCGCTTCCCTCCGGCTGCGCGCGCGACGGGGAGCGCGGGCTTGGGTAGCGCGCCGGCTCCCCTTGGGCCCGAGTAAATGAGGACGGCGCTGCCGCCCGGGTTCCCTTTTCCCGTCATAGGGTGGATCCGCTCGCCGTTGACCGGAGGCGGCTGGTGGCTCCGATTTCTGTGGGGCCGTGAATCCTTTCTGGGCTCAGTCAGACCCAGCCAGAGCCCTAAAGGAGCCACCCACGGTGCTGAGCCCTTTTTAGGCTCTACCAGCCTCCGCTGCTTCTGACGGCACAACCCTCCTCCCAACCAGCGTGTGTATATAAAACTGCCAGTTTTGAGGTTCACGCTGCATGCCTCCGATGCGGTGGACCGTGTCCACAAAAGCCCGTGTCAGAATATGGCTGCAGAATGCTGGCTGGGTCATGCTTGGAGTTGTAGGACTTTTTTCTGTCGAAATATGCATAGGATTATACCGTAAAGCAGCAATCTTTAAAGCTTGCAGCTTTGAGCCGCAATCTTATATACACATAGTGGGATTTACTTCTAAGTAGACCTGTATAGAATGACACCGTCAAACCCGTTGGAAATCGCAAGTCTATCTTCAGAGTAATGGCTGGCTGGGGCATGCTGAGAGTTGTAGGCCTTTTCTCTGTCTAAACATGCATAGGATTGTGGTTTAAGGCACGTTTTTCCTGGAAAGCCTAGTGCAAGGACCCCTGGCAGCCACATCTCGTGAGCAGTGGTGTAGTGGAGGCAGAGCTTGCAGGGATGCAGCCCAGGCACTTTTTCATTAGCAGGGACTCTGGTCATCTGCCACCCCCCTCAGAATTCCCTGTTCCCTCTGAGCTTAGCTGCGATCCTCACCATGGCTGTGGGGGGAATGAATTTCCCAAGCAACAATTTATTGTTCCATGTTGCAATGCAAAGTATTTGGGGTGACTTGGTTTGGAATGGGTAATTAAGGCCTATTCACTTTGCCAAAGACGTGCGCCTGGTGGAGATGGAAACTCCTAAAACTGGTTTCTGGATATAGATCGATGCAGCGGCCTGATATTTTTGGACTGCCCTTGGAGTCTGTCACAATGAGCTCCTGCATTTCCAAATTTACCACTACACCACTGTGTGTGTGTGTAGATCAATCCAGCTGAGTGTGTGGACGTTTCTGTTGCAGGGGGAGGGGAATGATATAATGAAGGAGCTTAGGAAAGGCTAATGGATAATGTTGGGGCGCTAATGGAGTGTGCAAGGGGGTTTTTAAATGAGAAGGGATCTGTCCATGAGGGCTGAGTTGAGAGGGTGAAGCTTCCATAGAGTATCATATTTTGAAAACCTAAAATGTTTGTGTTTGAGTGAGTGAAAAAGATTTTAACACCCCTGCATTTTTTCCTCAGACATCCAATTGAAATTCCCCTGCCTTACTCTCAGCTGCGCTGTTTTTGGATCCTACTTGAAGGCTGTATATCTTACAAGGTTGTAGGATCTTAGAAAGGGGCATGGCTGTGAGGGGGCGAGGCTGTGACTGTCACGAAGGGACCCTGCCATTCTGAATTTGCCACTACGCTAACGCTCGTGAGACAGGCTTTCCCTTCTCTAGAAGTGTTTGTGTATCATTCATCTCTGACAACTCACAAACCCATCCTCCCTTCGGTTGTGAAGGTCATCCAAGGGCAGCGGGGAAACAGCAGAGAAGCCACTCTTCTACAGCCAGTATGGAAATACAGGCTACTAGCTATTTAGCAGGCTAGTAATACATTTGAAGGGTAGGAATTTTTGTGAGCTTAATTACAAGGCAATATTAACATTTGGGTTCATGGTTAAAGCACACTGTTCTAATTCTAGACTACTCTGAGCTGTGGTTTGCCACTTTTCAGCATTAACAAGTGGCTGGTGGACGCATCTTGCGAACTAGGCTTTTATTGGTGAGATTGCATTGGAAGGATGAGAAAGAATGCACTCATTATCTCCCAGAGCATAACTTGGAGAGCTGATTCACACGGCATGATTTCCATATAGAGGATTAATATCATGTCAGATTTCCCTGATCAGATGCATGTTCAAATATGTCATGAGAATGACTCTTAACTCTTATATTATTTACTACTTGACAAGTGAATGAATTCAATGCACTTTCCAGAGGGCTAGGTTCATGAGGTGGCCATGGAATAATTTACCTACTTGAGGGTCCAGTCCTGAGCAATGGGTTGCATCACTAGTATAAAGAGTACAGCTTTACAGCAGCGGTGCTGGGACACAATGTAGCCATGTCATTGGCACAAGGGTAGCCATTAGAATTCTTGCACTACTGATAGTAACCTCCTGCTTTTGCCACCACAAACACAGCCCTGGCTGTGCATACTTATGAAATGCCCTATTGAGCTTTCTAGACTACAGGAACCACACCTGGGATGGCTATTTGTGGGGCTTAATTGCAGTGCTCCACAAGCCACTGCTTGCGCTGTTATACCTAAAACCAGTCCACCTTTTTTCATACAGCATATTTCAATGTGTATCCGTTTAGAAGCATCACATCTCAGAACCTTCTTGTGTCTAGAAATCATGTCAAGTGACCTACTACTCCACCCCTAACCTTCAGTTCACCTACCTGATTTACTGGCGTATACATTGGCTTGGTTACAGGTTATAAAGTCCTTATTTATGAAAATACCAGTGAGTCGTTCTCTGACCTCCAGCGTCTGTACAAATGAAAGTAACATTTCTCCGTATTGAAGTTCTGACATTCTTGTATTGATTCACTTAAGATTTGTGCTTTGGTAGATCCTTTGGTTGGAGTCTCTTTTCTCGGAAGATTATTCATGGAAGCTGTAGCCTCAGTAGTCTTGACTTACATTGTGACTGTATTCCTTTACTGTTGTTTTTTAAATCTTGCACTTCAAGTTAAATTTATGTTTTCGGAAACAAGTCCCTTTGACGGCAGTGGCTCTTGCTTTTGCTTCATGAATACGGCCACAGTTACAGTAACATCAGGGTGAGCACTGATGGAGGGTTGGATCCAGATTTAGGAGTGTGCAACTGGGCTTGCAGAAGTGGACCTTGAGCCCCACGGCAGCCCCTCCAACCCCCCAAAATGCTACACAAAGGGTCAGAGGACCCTACCGAATAGAGTAAGCTGTGGTGCAGTGGGGGGAGGGGATCCCCCAAAACCAGGTGGAGGCACCTTCCATGAGTGGAAGGCAGACCCTGGATCCAGCCCATTATATAAAAAGCGAATTCAGAGAATGCCCCTCCGCAGTGGGGAAAGTCCAGCTTTGTAATGCAAATGGCAGGTGTGCATACCAGCAAAACGGTGATCACTCAGCCATCAGTCTTGCCTCTCCCCACCCCCAGCCACATGCTTCAGGTTGGCCGTTTGCCTTGTTTTAATGCTTTTAAGCGCTGCATGAACATTCATGCATTTATCTGTTAATTTATCCCTTTAATTTTTAAAAAATAGGGAACTTTTTAAAAGTCAAAACAGTTTTGGGGGGCACACAGTGCAGTGCACAGATAACTCTGTTTGAAATCTGAGGGGCATTTTTTCCTCTCTGAGCTCAGCTCTGGAGACAAATTAGTAAAGTATGCCTGGATTGACAGCGCTTGTAGAACCACCCCACTGCTCTAAAAATGTTTTGTTTGTTCTCACTCTCAGTTGCACTGTCACAGCTTCTGTACAAAGTTCTGCTTCTATCTCTGTTACAAACAGTTATCATTTCCTGCCCATATTTCTAGTTGCATTTTTCCCTCTCTGTTCACTGATATTTGCAACTCCCGCCCCCAATTCTTGCCTAGTCTCATTTATAAACCTCTTTGATCCATTCCTTCCGTATCACCAGTAAAGACAGTAAACCTGAGCCTTGTACCCACCTCTGCATTGTTGCCCACAATTCAACCCTTTGCTTTTTAGCATTCTTTGTTTATGATCCTTCTGTTAGCTTTTAATCCATGTGACAGTGACAAGCCAATATCAATTCATTTTTTCAAGTAACGTTTTATGAGGCACGGTATCAAATGCTTTGCTGGCCTCTAGATATATTACATGCATGACATTCTCTTCATCCACTAATTTTGTGGGTTCAATCAGAGAAAGTAATCAGCTTGGCCTAACATGATTTGTTGTTTATAAATTCATGCTAGTGGTTATTTCTCATACTTCTGTTAGCCTCTTACAGTACAATCCTATTCACATCTATACAGAAGTAAGGTTCAATGGGGCTTACTCTCAGGTAGGTGAATATAGCATTACAGGCTTAGGGTGCAATCCTGTACATATTTACATGTGAGTAAGTCCCACTGAGTTCAGTGGAGCATACTTTTGAGTAGACATGTATAAGATTGGACTGTTACTCTCTTAATATGTATTCCATCCATTTGCTAGAGCTTGGTCTCAGATAGTAGTAACAGATGTGTTTGGTTTTACGCTAGCAAATAGATAACTGTGTGTTAAATTTACAGGGAGCCTTGCATAGGAATAAACACTAGCTTAATACAACGTAGCAATTGCTAGAGAATTATATTTTTGGAAAGCGACATGATATTTCATTCTTCTGTCATTTTTTTCACTACTTTTCAGTACTATTTCAGACATAATGAGAGGAGATATGTTAGCAGATGCCCCATAAAGTCAAAATGAATACTGAAAATTATGTTTGGGTTCAAGACCGTTCACAAATCCAGACAATTGCAATTCCAACATTCTATGAATTTAGGAAACTTGTATGCTATGGCACTGTCAGATTTTCCTTATCAGTACATAAGTCTGAAATTGATTAATTGCTTCAAGCATAGCAATGTTATTTATTTGTTTTTTTAAAAAGCCTCATCTTTCCAGCCACAAAGGGAGCACCAAGATGGCTAACAATCATACATAAATATCATTAAACAGAAAACATATGTAAAATGTATATACTTAGGTTATTCACAACTGAGTTCTAATACTTATGCCAACAAATAAATGCACAAATCGGAATATACCAATGGCAATACAAGCACATTATAAGGCATGACATTATGAGGGGATGTTACTTCAACATTGCAGACAGATACTCCAGAGCCAATGTCAGTAAAGCAAGCTGGACATTTAAATCAATGGAAATAGATTTGTAGATGCTGATACATAGACTTGTATATCCCTCTCCACAGAACAGAAATGGCCATATTTGAAAATTGTCAACACCTGATGATGTCTACCTTTTTTAATTTGTCATTTTTAAAATTCTAGAATGACATCTTTTGTCATCACTATTAGACATAGTTATTCAGATTGTTGTTGTTGTTTATTCGGTCAGTTGCTTCCGACTCTTCGTGACTTCATGGACCAGCCCACGCCAGCACTTCCTGTCGGCCGTCGCCACCCCCAGCTCCCCCAAGGTCGAGTCCGTCACCTCCAGAATATCATCCATCCATCTTGCCCTTGGTTGGCCCCTCTTCCTTTTGCCTTCCACTTTCCCTAGCATCAGCATCTTCTCCAGGGTATCCTGTCTTCTCATGATGTGGCCAAAGTACTTCAGTTTTGCCTTTAATATTATTCCCTCAAGTGAGCAGCCTGGCTTTATTTCCTGGAGTATGGACTGGTTTGATCTTCTTGCAGTCCAAGGCACTCTCAGAATTTTCCTCCAGCACCACAGTTCAAAGGCATCTACCTTCCTTCGCTCAGCCTTCCTTATGGTCCAGCTCTCGCAGCCATAGGTTACTACGGGGAATACCATTGCTTTACCTATGTGGACCCTTGTTGTCAGTGTGATGTTTCTGCTCTTAACTATTTTATCAAGATTTGTCATTGCTGTCCTCCCAAGAAGTAAACTTCTGATTTCCTGGCTGCAGTCAGCATCTGCAGTAATCTTTGCACCTAGAAAGACAAAGTCTGTCACTGCCTCCACATTTTCTCCCTCTTTTTGCCAGTTATCAATCAAGCTGGTTGCCATAATCTTGGTTTTTTTGAGGTTTAACGGGAACCCAGCTTTTGCACTTTCTTCTTTCACCTTCGTCATAAGGTTCCTCAGCTCCTCCTCGCTTTCAGCCATCAAAATGGTATCATCTGCATATCTGAGATTGTTGATGTTTCTCCCAGTGATTTTAACTCCAGCCTTGGCTTCATCAAGCCCAGCACATCGCATGATGTGTTCTGCGTACAGGTTGAATAGGTAGGGTGAGAGTATACAACCCTGCCGTACTCCTTTCCCAATCTTAAACCAGTCCGTTGTTCCGTGGTCTGTTCTTACCGTTGCTACTTGGTCGTTATACAAATTCTTCAGGAGGCAGACAAGATGACTTGGTATCCCCATACCACCAAGAACTTGCCACAATTTGTGATGATCCACACAGTCAAAGGCTTTAGAATAGTCAATAAAACAGAAATAGATGTTTTTCTGAAACTCCCTGGCTTTCTCCATTATCCAGCGGATATTGGCAATTTGGTCTCTAGTTCCTCTGCCTTTTCTAAACCCAGCTTGTACATCTGGCAATTCTTGTTCCATGAATTGCTGGAGTCTACCTTGCAAGATCTTGAGCATTACCTTACTGGCATGTGAAATAAGTGCCACTGTTCGATAGTTTGAACATTCTTTGGTGCTTCCCTTTTTTGGTATGGAAATATAAGTTGATTTTTCATTCTGTTGGCCATTCTTGTGTTTTCCAAATTTGCTGGCATGTGGCATGCATCACCTTGACAGCATCACCTTGCAAGATTTTAAACAGTTCAGCTGGGATACCATCGTCTCCTGCTGCCTTGTTATTAGCAATGCTTCTTAAGGCCCATTCCACCTCACTCTTCAGGATGTCTGGCTCTAGCTCACTGACCACACTGTCAAATCTATCCCCGATATTATTATCCTTCCTATACAGATCTTCCGCATATTCTTGCCACCTTTTCTTGATCTCTTCTGCTTCTGTTAGTTCCTTGCCATCTTTGTTTTTGATCATACCCATTTTTGCATAGAATTTACCTCCGATGTTTCTAATTTTCTGGAAGAGATTGCTTGTCCTTTCTATTCTATTATCTTGTTCCGCTTCCGTGCATTGATTGTTTAAAAATAATTCCTTATCTCTTCTGGCTAACCTCTGGAATTTTGCATTTAATTGCGCATATCTCCCCCTATCACTGTTGCCTTTTGCTTTCCTTCTGTCTTGAGCTATTTCCAGTGTCTCAGCAGACAGCCATCTTGCCTTCTTGGTTTTCTTTTTCTTTGGGACGTTTTTTGTTGCCGCCTCCTGAACAATGTTGCGAACTTCTGTCCATGGTTCTTCTGGACAGAACCATCTGTCCAGATGTCCAGAATAGTCCAGAACCATTCTGGGACCCTATCTACTAAATCTAGTCCCTTAAATCTATTCTCCTCCTCCACTGCATATTCATTGGGAATATTAGTGAGCTCATATCTAACTGATCTGTGGGTCTTCCCTATTCTCTTTAGTCTGATTCTAAATTGTGCAATAAAAAGTTCATGATCTGAACTACAATCAGCTCCAGGTCTTGTTTTTACCGACTGCATAGACGTCCGCCACCTTTGGCTACAAAGGATGTAGTCAATCTGATTTCGGTGTCAACCATCTGGTGAAGTCCATGTATAATGTCATCTCTTAGGTTGTTGGAAGAGAGTGTTTGTTATGCACAGTGAGTTGTCTTGGCAAAATTCTATCAGCCTATGTCCCGCTTCATTTTGTTCTCCCAGACCATGCTTGCCTGTAATTCCAGGTGTCATTTGACTACCCACCTTAGCATTCCAGTCTCCTGTAATGTAAATAACATTTCTTCTTGGCGTACTATCCAGTAGGTGCTGCAGATCCTCATAGAACTGATCTACTTCTGCTTCTTCAGCATCTGTGGTTGGGGCGTATATTTGGATCACTGTGATGTTAAATGGCTTACCCTGAATTCGAATTGAGATCATTCTATCATTTTTTGGATTGTATCCAAGCACTGCTTTAGCCACTTAATTATTAATTATGAAGGCTACTCCATTTCTTCTGTGGTCCTCTCGTCCACAGTAGTAGATCTGGTGGTCACTGGATGTGAAGTGGCCCATTCCGGTCCATTTCAGTTCACTGACACCCAAAATGTCTATATTTAATCTTGACATCTCCCCAATAACCACATCCAATTTGCCCTGGTTCATAGGTCTTACATTCCAGGTTCCTATGGTGTGTTGATCTTTAGAACATCGGATTCGTCGTTCACCACCAGCACCATCGGCCGCTAGCCGTCCTTTCAGCTTTGAGCTAGCTGCGTCATCACATCTGGGGCTAATTGAACTTATCCTCTGTTCCTCCTCAGTAGCATTTTGACCATCTTCCAACCTGGGAGTCCCATCTTCCGATGGTATACCAACATGTCTCTGGTTGTACTGATCCATTTCGTTTTCATGGCAAGAATACTGGGGTGGGTTGCAGTTTCCTTCTCCAGGGATCGTATTTAGTCTGACCTCTCTGCCATGACCTTCCTGTTTTGGGTGTCCCTTCATGGTTTAGCTCATGGTGTCATTGAGGTGCTCAAGTTCCAGCACCATGACAAGGTAACAATCTCCTTTGCTGGATAATTATTCAGATACCCTACTAGAAAAACAAACATTTAGATGTATATATTCCTGCAACATCTTCTGAAGTAAACAATTCATTGAACTTCTCTTATTTTCCTGTTTTCCCTCAATATCCCTTTTACATCTTTATTATCTAATGGCCATACTGACTCTCCAGCTGATTTCCTGCTTCTCATAAACTTAATTTACATTTACCCAGCCACTCTGAGAGTGGTACAAACTATTATTACATTTATACTTCCACTACATCTCAGATTCCTTTGCATTTAAAGAATTTGGCTCATGGGATAATAATAATTCTCTGAACTATATTGCTTTTTGGCCTGGAATTTCTATCAATAAATCATTCTGGAGATAAATTAGTTTATTTTTACATTTCTAATTTATTGAAATCTGTGTGTCTTTGATATACCATGCAATAACAGCTCCTATATGATTTACTCTGTTCTTTCTGCTGATTTAGCTATGATCTTTTTATAAAGGAAGATTCCACCTAAAAGAAATTAAAGGAAAAAGCTAGAAATGAGCTCCTAAAAGAAACTGAAGATTTAACTAAACAGCATAAAACAACAGGTAGTAAGAAAGTGCTTCAAAAATTAGATCAAAAGAGAGCTGAATTGAATATATTTGATTTAAATAAAATACACACTGCTTTAACATACTTGAACAGACAATTTTATGAATTTGGTAATAAAAATACTAAAATGCTAACAAGAGCACTTAAAAAGAAGAGTCTTAAAAATACTATCCCAACGATAAAAGACCACACAGGAAAACCTCTGTTTACGGTCAATGAAATTAATGAGGAGTTCTGAAATTTTTACTCCAAGTTCTACACATCAGATTTTGACCCTACAATGAATCTACAACAAATATTAAAGATTCAAGAAGTAGATCAAGCATCTTTAAAAGCTCCGATATTAGAGTCAGAAATGTTATCTGCAATTAAAAAATTAAAACAAGGGAAAACTCCAGGATCAAATGGTTTTCCTGGAGAATTCTACAAAGTGTTTTGCTAAGATTTATCTCCGCATATTAACCATCTCTTTAATATTGTCTTAGAAGGAGGAGACTTGCCTGGATCATGGCAATTATCAAAGATTACCACGATATTGAAGTCCAATAGTGATAGTTCACAATTAACTGTTTCCCGCCTCCTAGCTGAGCAGAGCAGAGGAAGCTGCTCCAGCTGATCTAGGGACTATAGAAGCAAGCAAGTTCAAAGAGAGAGAGCGATCAGAGAGAGCAAACAGGAGTTGGCCAGGGGAGTTGGCCAGGGGAGGTCAAGGGGGAGGCCCCTAATGTGTTTTTTCCCCATTGTTTCCATTTTTTTCCATTTCTTTTTCTTGTAACACACATTTCCATACCAGTGGGCTGGGTTTTTTAACCGCCAGTGAGTAGAGGACCAGGCACAGGCTACTCTAGAACAACCAGGAAGCTAGACACAAAAAGGGAAAAGAGACTATGGAAGGACAAGACTCTCCAGTGGTGGTGACCTGCAAGGTGTGTGCCTCTTTGTTTTCTTCCCTGAGAACAACATGGCCTACATGTGCAACAAGTGCAAGTTGATCACGCTGCTGGAAGAAAAAGGAAGAGGACTGGAGCGGCAAGTGTTGACCCTCCAGGGAATAAGAGAACACGAAGAGTTCTTGAAGAGAACAGTGCAACTACAGCAGCAAAGTGAAGAACAGAAGCTAGAAGAGCAACAGCAAGCTGAGGCAGAAGAGGAAAATGCTGAGGTGAGCAAAAAGGCAGTAGAGGATACTCCTTGGAAAAGGGTGACAGGAGCAGAAGAACTAGAAGCCACTCTGCACCAGTGGAAGCAATGGAGCTATGAAACCGTTTCCAGGTACTTGAGGATGAGACTGGAGGACAGCCTGCAGAGGAAGAATTACAGGGGACCCTGCGTGAGAGCGACCAAGAGGCTGAAGGTCAGCCAAGTGAGGCGATGAAACCAAGGCCTACAACAACAACAAGAGAAGAAGAATAGTAGTGGGAGATGCCTTGCTGCATGGGATCGAAACCCAAGTATGTCGCGAAGACCCATGGACTCGCCAGGTATGCTGTCTCCGGGGAGGACAGATTAGGGACGTGACTGAAGGGTTGCCTGCACTCATAAAGCCCACTGACAGGTATCCCTTCTCATCCATGTGGGAACAACTGATACTGCCAAGCGGAGCTACGAAGAAATCACGTCAGACTTTGAAGCTTTGGGAAGGAAACTCGAGAACTTTGGGGCCCAGATAGTTTTCTTATCCATCCTTCCAGTAGTTAGAAGAGGGATAGAAAGGGAAAGAAAAATACTCTGGGTGAATGACTGGCTATGAAGGTGGTGCCGACATGAGAGATATGGATTCTGGGACCACGGGCTATACTTCCTGGAAGATGGACTGCTGGCAAGGGATGGGTTGCACCTCACAAAGGCTGGGAAGAATGTGTTTGGCCACAGCATGAAGAACTTCATCAGGAGGGCTTTAAACTGAATCCTACATGGAAGGGAGATGTAAAGTTGGGGGTAACAATGGACGAAGGCTCATGCACCACAACGGAGAGAACAGCTCCAATAGCACCCAATAATAGTCTTCACAAACATGTAGGAAGAAAGCCAGACTATAAAGCACATGGTCTTCAATGTCTATACACTAATGCCCAGAGTATGGGAAACAAACAAAACAAACTTGAACTCTTAATACAGGAGGGAAATTATGACTTGATAGGTGTAACTGAAACTTGGTGGGATGACTCCCATGACTGGAATACAGCAATTGAAGGATATAACTTGTTCAAAAAGAACAGGAGGAACAGAAAGGGAGGTGGAGTTGCACTATGTTAAAAATATATATCTCTGCACAGAAATACAGGAGGATGAGCTTGGTAGCCCCATCGAGAGCATCTGGGTTAAAATAAATGGAGCAAAGAATAAAAGGAACATGGTGGCTGGAGTCTACTACCAGCCACCAAATCAAGGAGAAGATGAGGATGAAACTTTTGAAAAGCAAATTGCCAAGGTTTCAAAGAAGCATGAGGTAGTAGTAATGGGGGACTTCAATTTCCCCGATATTTGTTGGGAGACAAATTCTGCAAAACATGGCCCCTCCAAGAGACTTGCATTGCTGATAATTTTTTCCTACAGAAAGTAGAGGAAGGAACTAGAGGATCGGCTATCTTTGACTTGATCCTAACCAACAGAGATGACTTAGTGGATAAAGTAGCAGTTACGGGAACACTGGGGGGAAGTGACCATGTTATACTTGAGTTTTTGGTTCTAAAGGAAGCAAAAGCCAAGTGCAGCCAAACACATACCCAGGATTTTAGGAAAGCCAATTTTAATAAACTCAAAACAATGATCAGTAAGGTCCCATGGCAAGTGACTCTTAACGAGAAAAGGAGTCCAAGATGGGTGGGAAGTTTTAAAAAAGGAAATTCTAAAGCCACCATTACAAACAATTCCAACAAGGAAAAAAAGGTGGAAGACAACAGAAGAAGCCAATGTGGCTTCACAAAAAGCTTAGATATGACCTGAAAACAAAAAAAGGACACATACAGGAAGTGGAAGGAAGGCCAAGTTACAAAGGAAGAGTACAGGTAGGTAGCACAGAATTGCAGGGATGGCATCAGGAAGGCTAAAGCTGAGAACAAACTGAGGTTAGCAAGGGATGCTAAAAGCAACAAAAAGGCTTTCTTCAGATACAGTACATGCATAGTAAAAGACAGAGGAAAGAAATGGTGGTTCAGCTATTAAATAAGGATGGCAAAATGATAACAGATAACAAGGAAAAGGCAGAGGTGCTCAATTCCTACTTTGGCTCAGTCTTCTCCCAAAAGAGGGTCTATGACCCCCTTGGCAAAGGCGAAGTACAGGCTGGAGGGGCAGGATTGCAGCTTGAGATTGATAAGGATATGATCAAGAAACACCTAATTACTTTGAAAGAGTTCAAATCTCCAGGACTGGATGAACTGCATCCTAGAGTAATAAAGGAACTGGCAGAAGAACTCTCAGAACCACTGTCTATTCTGTTTGAGAAATCCTGGAGGACAGGTGAAGTGCCAGATGATTGGAGAAGGGCTAATGTTGTCCCTATTTTCAAAAAGAGCAACAAGGAGGAACCTGGGAACTACAGACCAGTCAGTCTGACATCAATCCCTGGGAAAATTCTGGAGCAGATGATAAAGCAATCCATCTGTGAGCACCTTGAAAACAATGCAGTGATTACTCAAAGCCAACATGGCTTTGTCAAGAACAAATCCTGCCAGACGAATCTGATCTCAGTTTTTGATCAGGTAACCTCCCTTGTGGACTGTGGGAATGCTGTGGATATCATATACCTTGACTTCAGCAAAGCTTTCGACAAAGTGCCCCATGATCTCCTGATTAACAAACTAGCTCAAAGTGGGCTAGATGAAACAACTATCAAGTGGATCCACAGTTGGCTACAGGATCAGACTCAAAGAGTGCTTATCAATGAGATTTTCTCAAACTGGGGAGAGGTAACAAGCAGGGTACTGCAGGGCTCAGTCCTGGGCCCAGGGCTCTTCAACATTTTGATTAATGACTTGGAGGAGGAGGTGCAGGGAATGCTGATCAGCAGATGACACAGAATTGGGCGGGATAACTAATACCTTGGAAGCCAGAAACAAAATTCAAAGTGATCTTAATAGGCTGGAATGCTGGGCAGAAAACAACAGAATGACATTTAATAGGGATAAATGCCAAGCTCTGCACCTAGGAAAAAGAAACCAAAGGCACAGTTACAAGATGGGGATCACTTGGCTCAAAAATACTACAAGCGAGAAGGATCTTGGAATTGTTGTCGATCACAAGCTGAATATGAGCCAACAATGTGATGTGGCTGCAAAAAAGGCCAATACTGTTTTGGGGTGCATTCATAGAAGCATAGCATCCAAATCCCGTGAAGTACTAGTTCCCCTCTACTCAGCACTGGTTAGGCCTCATCTGGAGTACTGTGTCCAGTTCTGGGCACCACACTTTAAGAAGGATGCAGACAAGCTGGAGAGGGTTCAGAGGAGGGCAACAAAGATGATCAGGGGACTGGAAACAAAGCCCTATGAAGAGAGACTGAAAGAACTGGGCATGTTTAGCCTTGAGAAGAAAAGACTGAGGGGAGATATGATAGCACTCTTCAAGTACTTGAAAGGTTGTCACAGAGAGGAAGGCCAGGATCTCTTCTTGATCATCCCAGAATGCAGGGCATGGAATAATGGGCTCAAGTTACAGGAAGCCAGATTCCAGCTAAACATCAGGAAAAACCTCCTGACTGTTAGAGCAATACTTCAATGGAACCAATTACCTAAGGAGGTAGTGGGCTCTCCCATACTGGAGGCATTCAAGATGAGGCTGGACAGCCATCTGTCATGGATGCTTTGACTTAGATCCCTACACTGAGCAGGGGGTTGGACTCGATGGTGTTATAGGCTCCTTCCAACCCTACTATTCTATGATTCTATGAACATCCTATCATCCGATAGCACTTCTTAACCGAGATGCTAAACTTATAACGGCAATATTAGGAAGTAGGCTAAATAGCTTCATTACTAAATATATCTCAACTGACCAAGTTGGGTTCACATGAAAAAGACAGATCTCTGATCCTATTCAAAGGATCTTAACGTAATATAGTAATGAATCTAAATCTCCAATAGCAACAGTTGCGTTAGATGCCTTAAAAGCTTTTGATAGCATCGAGAGACCTCACCTTATTGAATTCCTTAAAAAAGCTAATTATGGTGAATATTTTGTTTGATTAATAGACAGATTATATGCAAATGCTAAGGCACAGGTAAGAACCAACAGATTGGACTCTGCACCATTTGATTTACATAGAGGTACAAAACAGGGATGTCCACTGTCACCCCTCTTATTTGCTACAGCCGTAGAGCCATTAGCTTCATTAATTAAGACACATCCCAGCATTACAGAAGTAAATATCAATGGTCATGAACATATAATAAATATGACAAACCCAATGGCTGTATTACCACAGACTAAAAAGATTATCGACTCTTTCAGATCTTATTCTGGCCTAAAAATAAATTGTGCAAAGTCAAAATTAATGTGCCTATAATGTACAGTATAAAATTAAGAACTTAATTAACTCTCTGTTTTTCTAGTCTTAAATAAAGAGAGCTTCAGCTATTGGGCTGTATAGAAATGAAATAAATAAATAAAATATTTGGGAATTATATTAACAAAAGATTTGAAACAGTTATTGTACAGAAATTATGATCCATTAATTAAATGGATAAAAAACAAGACGGAAAATGCTTAATTTATCAATGCTGGGCAAAATTGCCACATTCAAGGCACATATACTTCCCAAATTCTTTTTTCCCCCAAACAATTCCATTATATCCAGGACAATCAAAAATGAAGATCTGGCAACAGACTCTAGAAAACTTTGTTACTAAACAAAAAAAAAAGATGATTTTTAGCAAATGTTTGGTATTCACATACTAAAAAAGGAGGATTAGCTGTCCCAAAGTTGGACTTGTATTTTGCTTCATACCAAATTAAAAATATGATACAATTTATTAGGCAAAATGAATATCTATGGAAGTTAATGGTATTGGTCCAAATTATAATATGTTGCCCTTTTTGCCTTGGAGAGCCAAAGAAATTTGGAAAATTAATAATCCATTTCTATTATGCACCTTGGGACCAATGGATAAAAATATTAGCCCGGCAGCCATCACCTTTAATTCCAATTCTCTCACATCCAGATTTTTCTTTTTCCAGATAAATTTCACCAACTTGCACAATGGAAAGACAGGAGAATATACAGGTTAACAGGTCTGTTTATCAATAGGAAGCCCTTAACTATAGACCAACTTGATAATAAACTAGGGAACTTAGAGGCCTCATGGTACAAAAATACCAAATTATTTTATTTGGTAAAAAAAAAACTTTATCAAACTAATGGATCATTAAGGCCCTTTACTATTTCTGAAAACTATTGTGTTATCACTACTAATGTTACTAGAGGCCAAGTTTCAGGCCTATATAATTGGTTAATCGAAGCTAAATTTGGAATACCATGAAGTTCTAAACTTGCATGGGAATCAGATTTAGATATAATCCTGGAGGAGAAATAGAACAAGATCTGGACCTCCGTTCCATATAGATCCATATCAGCTTAGACAAAGGAAAATGTGCTGAAGGTGACACATAGATAGCATTTATGCCCTGTTCAACTCTCACGTGTCTGTAAAAATATATCCACAATTTGCTGGAGCGGGTGTGGTGAAAGAGGGTCACTTAAACATATGTAACTAGAGTGCCCAATACGGAAATCCTTTTGGGAACAAGTGATCTCTTTCCTGTCATGAATGATAAATCCGACAATACATTTCCAGGGCGAGCTATTATTATTGACCATATTTTCTGGGCAAAATGATCAATTAAGACAAAGATTTGAGTAGATTCCTCCTTGCTGCAGCTATATCTGAAATTGCTTAAAGATGGAAAAACTTAAATGGACTTACAGAGCATAATTGGTTAAATAGAGTTTGGACAACAACTCTATTAAAAATCTGACAAGTAAATTAAAATATGTAGAAAGAGAAAGTTCTATGGATAATTTTGAAGAAACTTGGTTCCCTTTTATTTTATTTATAAATGCCAAAGGGTGTTCAAACTACCGCACAATTGCGCTCATTTCACATGCCAGCAAGGTGATGCTCAAAATCCTACAAGCTAGGCTTCAGCAGTATGCGAACCGAGAACTACTGGAAGTACAAGCTGGGTTTCGAAGAGGCAGAGGAACTAGAGATCAAATCGCCAACATTCGCTGCATCATGGAGAAAGCAAGAGAATTCCAGAAAAATGTCTATTTCTGCTTCATTGACTACGCTAAAGCCTTTGATTGTGTGGATCACAACAAACTGTGGCAAATTCTTAAAGTGATGGGAGTACCAGACCACCTTACCTGTCTCCTGAGAAACCTGTACGAGGGTCAAGAAGCAACAGTAAGAACCAGAGATGGAACAACCGATTGGTTCAAAATTGGGAAAGGAGTACGACAAGGCTGCATATTGTCACCCTGCTTATTTAACTTATATGCAGAGTACATCATGAGAAATGCCAGGTTGGATGAATCAGAGGTCGGAATTAAGATTGCCGGGAGAATTATCAACAACCTCTGATATGCAGACGATACCACCCTAATGGCAGAAAGCGAAGAGGATCTCAAGAGCCTCTTGTTGAGGGTGAAAGAGGAGAGTGCAAAAGCTGGTTTGAAACTCAACATTAAAAAGACTAAGATCATGTCATCTGGCCCTATCACTTCCTGGCATATAGAAGGGGAAGAAATGGAAGCAGTGACAGATTTTACTTTCTTGGGCTCCAAGATCACCGCAGACGGTGACTGTAGCCATGAAATTAAAAGACGCTTGCTCCTTGGGAGGAAAGCTATGGCCAACCTAGACAGCATAGTAAGAAGCAGAGACATCACCTTGCCGACAAAGGTCCGTCTAATCAAAGCTATGGTTTTCCCAGTAGTAATGTATGGCTGTGAGAGCTGGACTATAAGGAAGGCTGAGCGCCGAAGAATTGATGCTTTCGAACTGTGGTGCTGGAGAAGACTCTTACGAGTCCCCTGGACTGCAAGGAGGTCAAATCAGTCCATCCTAAAGGAAATCAACCCTGAGTGCTCATTGGAAGGACAGATAATGAAGCTGAAGCTCCAATATTTTGGCCACCTAATGCGAAGAGAAAACTCCCTGGAAAAGACCCTGATGCTGGGAAGGATTGAAGGCAAAAGGAGAAGGGGACGGCAGAGGATGAGATGGCTAGATAGCATCACGGATGCAATGAATATGAACTTGAGCACGCTCCGGGAGAGAGCGCAGGCCAGGAAGGCCTGGCGTGCTATGGTCCATGGGGTCACGAAGAGTCGGACACGACTGAACGACTGAACAACAACAACAGAAAACTCCTTATATAATTCTCCAGAACATCAATTGAAGTATTGGAAAGACATATCAACAGATTTGTCATCAAGGAAGTAGCAAATACAAAATTAATAGATCTCAAGATTTGATTTTTTTTATTATTATTATTATTATTATTATTATTATTATTATTATTATAAAGCCTAAATGGCAATGATTCCTGATGTAACCCATTAGTTAATGTTTTAACAGACAGTAAGAAGCTGTATATGTTGGGGGGGGGGGTCTTCTCTTTTTTCTTTTTTTCCCCTTCGGTTTCCAGTTGTTGTGGTAGTGGTGGTTATGAGTGTATGTAATTTGTATCACTGAAATTAAAATAAAATATTTTATAGATATGCCATGCAAGATATACCATGCAATAACAGCTCCTATATGACCCACTCTGTTCTTTCAGCAGATTTAGCTATGGATATAGTTATCCATACCTAACTATAGTTATCCCTAGCTACCTATATCCCATTCATTTTATTTTTAAAGCTATCTTTTTGAATGCATTCTTGCTACTTCTATGTTTTTAATTGTCTCATTAGTTGACAACTTCTATCCTGTACTCAGTTTGAGGACACTGAGCATAGAAGATCATCCCTGTGGGATAAATTGCCCTAAATTCGAAGCATTTCAGCACCTCTTGGCTTTACTCTAGAAATCAATTTTAAAATTATACACTTTTTTATTTAAAAAACCTGCAGTCAGGTGTCATCATAATTTGGGTGGAGCCCATCTCTTCAATACAGGCGGACTTTGCCCCCAAGTATTCCCCAGTTCCTAATCATTCCATCACCACTGTCTCACAATTCACACATGGAGACACTGTAGCTGTGCTTGCACATGGAACTGGTAGGATTTTTAAAATATCTGTTTTGTAAGTCCCAGATTCTATGTTCTTGCCTAAGAACCTAAATTTGGCATCTAGGACATCTCAACTACATTTCCCACGTCACGAATAACCATATATACCATGACAGCAGCCTCTTCCCCAACATAGTCTATCCTTTTCAAGTGATGCCAAGGAGATGTGGAGATCTTGAACTTTTGTCTGGGTGCAATGATGGACTCAACGTGTGTGAGCTAACAAGCTGAGGCTTAATCCAGACAAGACAGAGGCACTTATGTTCAGTAGACAAACTGATCTGGGAATGGAAATACAACCTGTTCTGTATGGGATTGCACTCCCTCTGAAGGATCAGGTTTTCAGCTTGGGCGTGCTCCTAGATTCAACACAGCAGGTGGCTGCTGTGCCTAGGTGTGCATTTGAACAGTTTTGAATGATGTACCAGCTGTGTCCCTTCCTGGAGAAGGTGTATGTGGTCACAGTTACATATGCCTTGGTCCCCGCCAGACTAGATTAATGCAACACACGGTACATGGGGCTGCCCTTGAAGAGTGTACAGAAATTGAACCCGTTGCAAAATGCTTTTGGGTGTCCATTTTTCAAATCATATTACACCAATCCTGTTTCACCTGCACTGGCTTCCTAATTCTTTTTAGGCCCAGTTCAAAGTGCTGGTTATTACCTACAAAGCCCAGAAACATGGAACCAGAATACCTGAAGGAACCCCTCCTCCTGCACGAACCTGCCCATCTGTTACAGTCATCATCTGAGACCATGCTTTGTGCTCCACTGGTGAAGAAGGTCCAGCTGCTGGTAACCCAAGATAGGGCCTTCTTGAGGGCAGCACCATAGTTGTGGAACTCTCTCCCAGGAGAGGTTCAATCAGCTCCTTGGTTGATTTATTTTAGGCAGGCAGTCAAAACATTTTTATTTTGCCAGGTTTTTAATAGGTTTGAACTGTATGTTAACTTTGCTGGTGGCTACTTTAATAGTATTTGATTTTATTGTTATTATTGCATCAAGATTGTGTTTTATTATTATGAACCATCTTGGAGAGGATTTATGGGGGTTGAAGGGCAGTATATAAATGATTCTATAAATTAAATATTCTAACAGCTGTGTGATGTCTGCCACCTTTGTACCAGGCACCCAAGCCACAGTGCTATCAACCCACCCATCACAATTATCTATGTTTCTAATAATTGGATTACAAGGTCTGACTGCAAGGTCCATGTCACTCATTCCTGGAGATGTAGCGGCTTGCCACTTCAAGCATTCACAGCATTGTACCTTGAAGGGTGAGGGACAACAGCTCTTACACTGTCATTGCTAAGGGCTTTGAAGAAATAGAAAAAAATCAGTATGTATTTTATGAGTGTTTCTTTCATGAGACAGTCAGCTGAGTTGTGCAATCTGTCTTTTAAAATATTTCCAGAAACTGGCAAAATTCAAACGGTTCCTGCCATTTTGGAATTAATATAGGGCTATCTATGGCTATTAGCCATGGTGGCTACATGCGATCTCTAAGTTCAAAGGCAGTATGCCACTGAATTACCAGTTTATTCACTACCTGAACCTGTAATGATGGCCACCAATTTGGATGGCTTTAAAAGGTGTTAGATAAATTCCTGGAGGAGAATGCTATCAATGCCTACTAGTCCTGATGGCTATGTGCTACCTCTAGTACCAGAGGCAGTATGCCTATGTACACCAGTTGCTGAGGAACATGGGTGGGAGGGTGCTGTTGCACTCATGTCCTACTTGTGGTTTCCTGGTCGAAGACTGGTTGGCCACTGTGTGAACAAAATGCTGGACTAGATGGACCTTTGGTCTGATCTAACATTGCTCTTCTTATGTTCTTATCCCTGTTTGTTCAGGCCCGCAATGGAAGACACAATCTGAGGCATGCAGATTCAGATTAGAGTAAGCCAGGTCCAGATGAGGTCCAGTCAGATTTACTTCAGGTTGGAGTAAATCAAGATACAAGAAGTCAGGTCAGTTTACACTGGCAGTCACAACAGGTTATGGTGAGCAGCAATCAGGACCCTGGATAGCTCCTAGTGTACTCCCCTAGCTGAGCTGTATAAAGATGTTGTCTTAGCAAAGAACTAGAGTCATCTGAAGTCTTAGGCTACCAGGGCCTGATTTTCAAGTCCCTCCAACCCCCTGGAAGAGCTGTCTGCAATCCTTAATGGGCCCATGGCCAATTCTGCAACCATATGCTCCTGAATGGCTGTGGATCAGGGGATGCTACAGGGGAGATACCCCCAGAGTCTGAGGACGAATGGAGAGCCACATTCTCAGGCCAATAGGTGGCCTATGATTCATCCAAATCTGAATCTTCCTTGGGGCAATGCTGGGATCTGGATGCAGGGGACATAACACAGTTGCACAGAATAACAGCAGGAGAGAGCTATTGCCCTCATGTCCTGCTTGTGGGCTTCCAAGAGGCATCTGCTTGTCTACTGTAGAAAGGATTTACAGATGCTGGACTAGCTAGATCAATAATCTGATCCAGCAGAGTTCCTGTTTTATTCTTAAATATAGGCTCAAACTATGCTTCCAGCAAGGCCACCTTCCTTTGCTAGCTGAGTGTGTTCCAGAATCCTCTGAGACATCACAGCAAGGTATGATGTGCACCACCAATTTTGCATGAATACGTTCTTGCTCCACTCCTGTGTTGCCTCACTTAGGGTGGCAAAATACCTCAAGCTATTTCTCTGATTGCCCCCATTAATACTTCTGTTTTTATGCCAGTTCACTGATTGTCCCTGATTAACACTCTACCTTTTTGTTAAAGAGGTACACACCTTCCCACAATTAGTTTGGTCAGATATCTTGCAATTTCAATCTTGTCTGTTTAAAAATAATAATAAACCTAATTTTTCACAAATATGCTCATCCACCTATTAATCATATATACATTGTTGTTTTCTCCTGATAATTTCAGAGGTGGGTGATGTGGGTTGCCTCTGAGGCAAGATACTTGATACTTGAGGCAAGATACCACAGTTACTTCATGATCCTATCTCAATATTCCCCTCTCCCTTATTAGAGCCTTTAACATTTTATGTTCTTATTTTCCCAAATTACCATTTTGGGGTTTGGCTGGGAAATTATTACAATCTCGATCATGTTATGCAAATGCCCAGTTTGCTGCTGAAGGAAAAGTAGCAGGAGGAATAGATCCGAAAATTTATGGGAGGAAATACTGGAAGTCAGGAAGAGAGTCAAGGAAAAACGGGGATAGGATTACAGTATATATTGCTAACCTGAAGCCATAATCCAAGTGTGAGGATTCTCTGGTCCTTGAGATGTTGCTGGACTACAACTCTTATTATGCCTAGCATTGGCCATACTGGCTGGGGATGATGGAGGTTTCTCTATTCCTTCCATAACCCATTTGTAGGAAAGTTTTAAGTAAGCTACATTTAGGTTGCTACCTGAATGAGTTGAAGCTGTCAGGCCTTCTCTTGAGGAATCATGGAAATTGTAGTTTTGTGTGGCTGTTTAGATTTCTGTGTAAGAGAAACCCGTACCCTTCTCACCGCACCACGGGGCCAAGATTTCCTCAGAGTAAATTATGAAACTGTTTTAAGTTTCTCATTCAGGAATATCAATAATTGCACCTTTCTGTAGAAAAAGGCCTCCTCTTGTGAGCCAGAGAAATAACTTGTGCACAAACCTGGAGGCAAAGAATTTGTCCCTGCTTTCTTCTGTAGAAAGCTCTGGTTTAGCTTTTTCCTTCTTCTCTCCATACTAATAGGTCTTTATTCATGTTTGTGAAACGTGAGGATGCGGAGTTCTCAGTACAGTAATTCTGTAAACACCTGTACAATATTTTGTATGCAGATTTATTTTAAGACAGGACTCAGTCTGCTTGCATTTTTCCTACCAGTCAGTCCTCTGGAGTTTGAGTGCATTAGTAAAACGAGGGGCGCTATTATTTCTACCAATGAATTGGGACAGGCCCTGTTGGCCATCACTAGCCTTTTCACTCAGCTAGGCTTTCCCGTGAAAGGGCCAACTTTTATTAGCAAGATGGGGCGGGGTGGAGAGAGACTAGCTGTTTTGCTCTCCCTCCATGGATGCGCTGCAAGAACCCCTGATGCTTCTCAGCTAAACCTTTCAGGGGTTAAAGAGAAAGATAGAAGGGACAAGAGACAAAGGGAGGAATAAAGTAAAAAATGTGCCGTGAAGCTTCTTGCAGCAAAATGCAGAGAAAGTCATTTCCAACTTCTTTCATCTCAGAGATGAAGCCACTAAATAAAAGGGCAGTGCAGAACACAAGGGCTTTTAATCTGTCTCATCTCCTTCATAATAACTGCAAATTTTCCCTGGGCTCCAGGGAGTGAGCCTCTTTCCTCTGTCTTTGCCTTATCTCCCCCCTCCATATTTCGCAGCCGGCTCAGCTCCCCTCACTCCGCTGCCCCCGGCCTAGTCTCTGCAAGGCCTGTGGGAGCCGCCATCTCCTAGGGCCTCATTGTTCCCGGCTTGGGAGGAAGCTCAGAGAGGGAATTGAAGGCAAGTCAAAGGGAAACGGCATCATTGCTGCTTCATTAATGGGAGCCTTTCAGCAGCAAACATATCAGAGAGAGGTCTTTTCAGAGGCGGTAATTAGCAATTTGGAGCCTTCCCCCCTCAGGAGATGCAGCTGTGATCTAAGAGCAGGAGCAGCACTCGCCTCCTTTTACACTTCATATTTATTGTTTTTCATTTTCTCCATCTTCCTCCCATTGTCCAGACTCCTCCTCGTTACCAGATAAGGCCCTTTTATTAATCGCTCCCTTTTAATTCTTCATTAATGATAATAACTTTCTCTGGCGCACGGAGAGGAGTTAATCTTTCCTGGGTATTGAGAAGGACAGAGCTGAAAGAGAGAGAGAGAGAGAGAAGGAAGGAAGGAAAGAGTGAACACTGGACAAAGCAACAATTGTGCCTCTGGCTTCTTCCTCGCCACCCTGAAGAAGTTTCTAAAAAGTCTTTGGGTCCTGGATTGTCAGAAACTCTTCCGCTACCTGCCTGGCTGAGTGATGGATTTGATGGCCCATACCAGGTTCAAACATGGCACCTAAGGGGGAAAAGTTGACATCTGAAGCAAAAGGAGGAAGAACCCATTCTTCCTGGTTCAACTGGCAGCAGCAGTAGTTCTGGCTTATTCTCAGGATTTACAGATATTTGAGCAGTGAGCACATACTATGCTAAGTAGGTTGCCATTCTTCACAGTTCCTCCCTCCCTCTCTAAAGAGCTTTGTAACTCAGCCACAGGCATGATACAACATGCAGGGCTCCCTCTCCATCCCTGGTTCTTTGCTCCCTGAAATGTTGTTCTTGCCTCTGCTGCATTTGATTTTAAAATGCCTTTGCAGGTTGATCTTGATTCCACCAAGAATCAGGAACTATACTTGTCATCTAGTTCCAATGATATCTTATTCTATACAGCTCTGACTCTGGGCGACTCTCATCATTCCTGATGCCCCTTCCATTTACAGCCCCTGTGTGGTCCACCTCTGTGAAACCCACTGCTCCTAGTTCCTCCTTGAACAGATCCCACTAGCTCCTTCCCCTGCGTTTTAGGATCAGCGAGCAGCGAAGCATTAAGACGTCTCTTTGCCAGTGTCAAGTACTGTGCCTGTGATGTTCATCCACCCCGTGATGAAGGGACACATTCATTGGCCACGATCACCGCCAAGCCCTATGTCAGCATTCAACAGAGAGCTCTATGGCAAAGAGGAGGTGGTAGCTGAGCGCTAGCAGGATGGAGCTGCCGTGGGAGGGGAAGAGAGCAGTTTGACAATCTCTTCCGAATTATAAACATATCCTCTTTAAATACATTTCTAAGGATAACATTTGTATTACGGCGTCCTGTGGTTGCTGATAGGGCCCTGCTTATCGCTGTGGTCTCTCCTCTTTTCTCTGGGCTCTGCTGGGAGAAGTTCCTATCTGGATCTGAGCTGGCAATCCTCCACTAGGCAATTGTTTCAGTACCGGGGAAAAATTAATTTCTGCCTATCGTTAATTGAGAGAATTGTGTGGAAAGCTGGGAGGGGGCTGGAGTGGGAGGGAGATCGTGTTATTAACAGTGTCCCTTTCATAACCAAATACCCTGATTTCCATCAGCGAGATGAGAGACTCATTACAGCGGGAAGGTGATTAGAGAACTTGGAGGAGCTATCAGGCTGAGCAGCAGAGTGGGGAGGAATTTGGGAGGGACTTCCAGCACCAGCCATTCCACCTCTTATTAGATGCCATCTCTCTCTGTCCCTAATGCGGATGACCCTTTTGCAGTTACTGACCAAGTCTGAAGAGGTAGGAAGAAGATGCATTTTGGAAATCAGCTAAAGTGTCAGACGACAAGAAAGCATCTCTGGCTTGGGAAGCCTTCACCATTCGAAAAGGTTGAAATGCCTCTCCTAAGGGTTAGTTACTGGCAGTAGGAGCTTTTCGCTACAATTTGCTGGTATCCCACCTCTGGGATGCGGCCCCCGAGAGCTGCTCTGAAATTGAATTCGACCCTTGGGTTGAAAGAGGTTCTGCACTGCTGCTATAGAAGGAGTGGAGAGGGGAAGTGATGAGACAGAGCATGGTGTATGACTTTGCTTCTCTTTTGTATTTCAAAAATACCAACTTGCCCAACTGGATTAAATGTCAGGCTTGGTTTGTTAAACCTACAAACTTATTCACCCATGAAGTACACGCAAGAGTGTGAAAGCAACGTCCCCCATCCCACCCTACCCCAATCCAGAGGGATGCCCATTCTTCTCCCTGGCCCCACAACAAATGGCCAGAGTGGAGAGCTTTGGCAGTGCCGATTATGTGCTTGGCGAGAGAGGTAAGGCCTGAAAACACCTCTACCGCTTCTCCCTTTCTTCCTGATGAGATGACTAGGTGCCAGCCTGTCTGCAGTGGTTGAGATGCTTAGGGTACATCCGTGACAGATTTCACACATGCCACTCGAAAGCACTCGCAAACCTCCCTCCCACAGTTGGTGTTCCCGTGTGAAAGACGGAAATGCATCTAAGTGTGCTTATACCAGGGTTTAAAGCTGATTGATGGCCATGTAGGAAAGTGGATTTACAATTCCTGCATTTTTGTGTCACCTGTAGATCAGTGGATTCCATCTGAATTACTTTTTAAGTCCTCCACCTATCATTTGAGAACTCCCTATCTTCTTATCTTAACAGTCACGTGGCTTCAGTTCCTGCTGCTTTTCCATGATCCTGGGCATTTGTGGATCCTGGCCTCGGGTGAAACAGGGGCTAGGGAAGTTGTCGTCGATTTCCCCAGCACCACGTTGGCTTGTTTTTCTTCAAAACAGCAGGCATGTGCACTGGTGAAATTGACAGTGATGTGTTTGGCAAGGTTCAGCTGATACCACGGTGTACCCCTTTCGGCGCCAGGTGAAGGCCTTTTTATTTTCCCAGCATTTTAGCACTCCAGTCTTTTAGCTCTGCTGTTTTAAATCCGCATTTTAAATCTCTGCATCGCAGCAAAGTTTTATTCTGGTTGTACTTTTATACTGTAGTTTCAAGCTTTCATATTTTATATTGTCCTGTGTAGTACTTCTTGGTATTAATTTCTGTGAACTGCCCAGAGAGCTTCGGCTATTCGGTGGTATAGAAATACATACATACATAAGAGACATGGGACCTGAATCCAGATCTACCCCTTCTCTCTTCCTTCCTCATGAGATGCCAGCCTGCCTACGGTGGTTGGGTTCCTTGGGCTCCATCTGTAGTTTCACTGGTCAGTGGTGAAACTGATGCAGCTTTCCTCAACCTTGTCACTTTTGTTGCATTCTCATGTAGCCAAATTCACAACTCGGTTTAGCTGAACTATTGTTGTTCAGTCATTAAGTCATGTCTGACTCTTTGTGACCCCATAGACCATAGCACACCAGGCCTTCCTGTCCTCCGCTCTCTCCCAGAGTGTGCTCAAGTTCATATTCGTTGCATCGGTGATGCTATCTAGCCATCTCATCCTCTGCCGTCCCCTTCTCCTTTTGCCTTCAATCCTTCCCAGCATCAGGGTCTTTTCCAAAGAGTTTTCTCTTCGCATTAGGTGGCCAAAATATTTGAGCTTCAGCTTCAGGATCTGTCCTTCCAATGAGCAGTCAGGGTTGATTTCCTTTAGGATGGACTGATCTGACCTCCTTGCAGTCCAGGGGACTCGTAAGAGTCTTCTCCAGCACCACAGTTCGAAAGCATCAATTCTTCGGCGCTCAGCCTTCCATATAGTCCAGCTCTCACAGCCATACATTACTACTGGGAAAACCATAGCTTTGATTAGACGGACCTTTGTCGGCAAGGTGATGTCTCTGCTTCTTACTATGCTGTCTAGGTTGGCCATAGCTTTCCTCCCAAGGAGCAAGCGTCTTTTAATTTCATGGCTACTATTAGGATACAGTAAATCAAATATTAGTTTACTTCTTCCTGAAGAATTAAGTATTGCCCCACATTTTCCCTTACATTTTGTAAGCAAAATGGCTAGAGACTTTGATTTTGATTTGATTTTACTTTTGAAAAGTAATGTAAGGAATAACCTTAGCAGGACAGCTCCCCTTTGATTATGACCTTGTGGAGGAGGTGGAGGAAAGACAAAGAGAGGAAAGACAAAGACAGCAAAGGGGCCTTGTAGGCCCCTTCCAACCCTACTATTCTATGATTCTATGATTCAATCCTAACTGGGGGGGGGCCACTGGGAGTGCATGAAGTGGCAGATCATGGGCCACTTTCAACACCTGGCCAGCTCATGTCTTACTGGACTTTTTAGCATGGCAGATATCATTAATTTCCTTCCCCACTGAAACCAAAGAGTGAGGAATTATTTACGTATTAGTGCAATTTATATCCCACCTTTCCTTCAAGGTTCCCAAGGTATGATCCTCCTTGTCTCCTCTCCATTTTATCCTTACAGCAACCCCAGTGTAGTAGGGTAGGCTGAGAGTCAGCAACTGGCCCAAAGTCACCTAGTGTGGTCCATGGTTGAGTGGGTACTAGAGTCTGGGTGGGGGCAGGGGGAATCGACACCTTGTATGCAAGCCTAACGAAGGCAGCAGAAGACCGCTTTCAAAACAATCAGATTATAATGTCCTAATTCACACCCACTCAATTTCCACATTCTCATGCTTCCTGGAAAGCGTTACCTCACCCCACACTTTCAATAAGGGAATGTGTAACGCTGTAAAAGAGGGCGATTCAAGGACAAGCAACAGACTGGCCAGGCTATATCTGCAGAAATAAATGGGGATGCTGGAGAAAATTAATCTGGATTGGTCTGTGATTTCCTCAGCTTTTAAAATGTTATTTACGGAAGCAGCAGCTTCCTTATAAATTTAATATGTGTGTGTGTGTGCAGTATTATTCTTACTGGTAACATAGTGAACGGTATGGGTGTTCTTTTTTCAGTTTAAATCCTAGTCTGCTGTAATGTTTCTGTGTTGGTGAACTTCCTGGAATTCCATAAAAGAACTCCAGTTCCTCTCACGGGTATTGCAGAGAGTTTCCTGAGAGGTTGCCTGTAGGGAAAGGTTTCCTGCACAGAGGGAAAGTGCCCATGGATAGCATTCTTGCCTTCAATCTTATACACACTTACCTGAGAGTAACTGTCACTGAAATCAGTAGGACTTACTTTCTTACTTTAGTAAGCTTTTACTGTAAACTCCCTCTTTTAATGTTGATTGGCATCCTGTTGCAGTTAGAACTGACACTGGATTCTAAACACTTTGAGGACTGGAGCAGTGAAGCACAAGGTTTGCTGAGAAAGACAAGACCTCCCTGTGCCCTTACCAAAAAATAAAAGGATAGCCTTACAGCCAATGTGTTTACTCAGAAGTAAGCACTGCTGTGTTCAGTGGGATCTCAGAAAAGCATTGGGGATGGTTAACTAATTTACAGCTCAAGTCTATGCTTGTTGTTGTTCAGTCATGTCCGACTCTTCGTGACCCCATGGACCATAGCACGCCAGGCCTTCCTGTCCTCTGCTCTCTCCCGGAGCGTGCTCAAGTTCATATTCATTGCATCGGTGATGCTATCTAGCCATCTCATCCTCTGTCGTCCCCTTCCCCTTTTGCCCTCAATCTTTCCCAGCATCAGGGTCTTTTCCAGTGACTTTTCTCTTTGCATTAGGTGGCCAAAATATTTGAGTTTCAGCTTCAGTATCTATCCTTCCAATGAGCACTCAGGGTTGTTTTCCTTTAGGATGGACTGATTTGACCTCCTTGCAGTCCAGGGGACTCGTAAGAGTCTTCTCCAGCACCACAGTTCGAAAGCATCAATTCTTCGGCACTCAGCCTTCCTTATAGTCCAGCTCTCACAGCCATACATTACTACTGGGAAAACCATAGCTTTGATTAGATGGACCTTTGTCGGCAAGGTGATGTCTCTGCTTCTTACTATGCTGTCGAGGTTTGCCATAGCTTTCCTCCCAAGGAGCAAGCGTCTTTTAATTTCATGGCTACAGTCACCGTCTGCAGTGATCTTGGAGCCCAAGAAAGCAAAATCTGTCACTGCTTCCATTTCTTCCCCTTCTATATGCCAGGAAGTGATAGGGCCAGATGCCATGATCTTCATTTTTTTAATGTTGAGTTTCAAACCAGCTTTTGCACTCTCCTCTTTCACCCTCAACAAGAGGCTCTTTAGATCCTCTTTGCTTTCTGCCATTAGGGTGGTATCGTCTGCATATCGGAGGTTGTTGATAATTCTCCCAGCAATCTTAATTCCGACCTCTGATTCATCCAACCCAGCATTTCTCATGATGTACTCTGCATATAAATTAAGCGAGGCGACAATATGCAGCCTTGTCGTACTCCTTTCCCAATTTTGAACCACTCAGTTGTTCCATGTCTGGTTCTTACTGTTGCTTCTTGATCCTTGTACAGGTGTAGTAGCCATATTAAAGGCCAGACTGAGTGATCTTATATTCCTGCTGAGTTAGTATAGTTTAGCAAAAGAACAGCAATGTAGAAACTGCCCTTGTCAGCAAGCTGGATTGCACAACCTAGTCATGCCTTTGACATTTTGCTTACTGCAGGCTGTAACCATGTCTTAAGATAGAATGTCCTGTGGCCCACTTCCTGTACTGTAAACAACTGTGCTAACTGTAAAACCACGAAAGATGGGACGGGAGAAAGGGTCGCATGTATGTCATCATCACTATAAAAGAAATGTGTAACTGTGCTTCAGGGCTTTTGGCTCTTTGGAAAAGATTCCAGCCTTAAGCCTGCGCGTTAAATAAAGAAGTACTCATTTTCCTTCACTCCGTGGTCTCTCTGACTCTGATTTCTGCTACATAAATGGTGCCGTGACTTGGATGTGGCAGGCTCTAAGCCAGACAGGTGGCACTTGCCTGCTCTTCTTCGCCGCACCAGGAGGGAGACCTCGGCGCACTTTTTCCCTTCTTGGCGCCACCAACCTTTTTGTCGGGTGAACGGGAGACCGCTTGCGCCGGGATCTCCTGAACGGTTGTGAGCATCAAGGGAACCCCGGCGAGCGGAGAAAGGAATTTGAGCCCTGCCTGTATCGCAGCTGAAATTGAGTTGAAACCCACATTGGAAGCCTTCAGGAGAAAGGCAAGTATATGGGAAAAAGAGGGCCCCGCCTTTAGGGAGAAAGGCCACTGGGCAGAAAAAAAGAGGGCCCCGCCTTAGGAAGAAGGTCAGTGTTAGTATACGTATACGAAAGGAACCTACTCCTTGCGAGTAGAAGGGGGGCCTGATCACACCCCCGAGTGGGCGCCAGTACCTAGCACGCCAGTACTCAGTAGGAAGCTGGGGAAGCCGTTTTCCGCTCTGGTAAAAGAAGTGGGAAAAGTGGGTGGCAGGGACATATGGATGCAGTGGAGAGAATGATGATTGTGTGAGTGGCTACTGCAGTTTCTGAAGCATACCGTTGACCGTCTGGGTGCCCAGGCCAGTAGCAAAGTGCGTGGTGTATAAAATCCTCTTGTGTCGGCCAGTGAGACCCCTTACTCACTGACCAATCCCCATTCCCTAATTGTGTCTGTCTCCAATTTAGGAGGGAGGCTATGGGTGGCGGGGGAAGCAAACCTTGCACCCCCTTGGGATGCATGTTAAAGAATTTTAAGAAAGGTTTTAGTGGAGATTATGGTGACCCCCCCATGAATCTACAACGATTGCGAACCTTGTGTGAAGTAGAGTGGCCGTCTTTTGGTGTGGGGTGGCCTACTGAAGGCTCTTTAGATCTCAGCACAATTAGCCATGTATATGCCATCGTGGTAGGAGAGCCTGGGCATCCTGACCAATTTCCCTACATTGACTCATGGGATTCTGTGGTCTGCACCTCTCCTCCCTGGCTTAGGAAATGTTTGGAAACCCAGGCCAGAATTTTAGTGCTCAGAAAGGAAAAGATAGCCAAAAAAATGCAACCAGTGTTAGACGCCCCAAATGAAGACTTAACAGAGCTAACGGCGTTACCACCCGCCTATGCCCCCACCGCGGGCCCATGTCACCGTGAGGCCGCCGTGCCAAAACACAGGGGTTCCTGAGCCTATGTCATCTCCCCGGCCCCCCCGCAGAAGCCGTATCATAGCCCCACGTTTCGACTTGGAATTGTCACCATCGGCTTCAAGCCTCGCAAGCAATAATTCGCCGCTTTCGACTACTGCCCCCAACTCCCCGATGATGCCTGTGGAGACGTCTATTTCTGTAGGGTCTGAAGGTTCTCTTTTAACACCTCAAACAGCGCTAGACAGGGAAACTAAAGAACTAGAAGATTTAAGAACGTGGGCCGAAGATTTAGTAAAATCGGCAAATGCCCTTAAAAAGAGATGTTTGTTCCGACAAAGTGACGAAGAGAGCTCGCCTACTGCTCGTCAGTCGGAAAACGAGGCTCAACCTTTACTTCCCCTGAGGCAGGTAACCCAGATGGTGCATAACCCGGACCCAGAGGCAGAGGCACATTATATTCCAGTCCAAGCTTATACCTATGCACCTTTTACAACCTCAGACTTATTAAATTGGAAAACCCACTATGCCTCCTTTACTACAAAGCCTCATGAGTTAGTAGAACTATGCTCTAGTATCATGGCCTCGCATATGCCCAATTGGCAAGATTGCCAACAGCTACTATTGACATTATTCACCACAGAAGAAAGGCGACGAATTCATCAACAGGTAGAGCGTATTGCCTTGGAAAGGGCTCCTGAAAACCATGTAAACCCCCAAGGATGGATGAGAGAAAGAGTGCCCTTAGAGAATCCCCATTGGGATCCAAATACCCCCGCGGGGTTAGAGCGCCTTACCCAATACCAAACCCTGCTGTTGCAGGCAATGAGGGCAGGCATGAAGAAGTCTATAAACATGACTAAAGTCTCCGAAGTCCTGCAAGGTGCAACCGAAGCCCCTGGAGAGTATTTAGAACGCCTCTTGGATGCATACCGCCAGTATACCCCCCTCGACCCTGAAGCCCCAGATAACCTGAAGGTAGTCAACATGGCCTTCGTAGCCCAAAGTTACAAAGACATCCGGAAAAAGCTTCAGAAGTTGACTGGGTTTGCAGGAAAAAATTTGACAAAACTTTTAGAAGTTGCTCAGAAAGTGTATGTGAATTGAGATCAAGAAGAGAAGAAAGAGAAAGAGAAGAGAATGGTTAAAAAGGCAGAACTGCTCGCCGCAGCACTAGTAGGGCCACAAATCGGAGAAAGAGGCAGAGGAAGAGGCAGAGGGCAACGAAGACGTAGACGAGGAAAAGAGAGTGGAGGAAGAAGAGAACTTTTGAGGAGAAATCAGTGTGCACAGTGTGGAAAAGATGGACATTGGTGGCGTGAATGTCAAGGCGGACCATCAACGTACCAAGAAAGAAATCAAGGAGAATACCAAGGGCGAGCAGGGGGGCAGCCAAGCTGGCAACCAAATAATTGGCAGAGGCAAGGAGAGTCCATAGAGAGATATGAGATGAATCCTTTCACGGGGATGGCCGCGACAGAAAGTCTCGAATAGGACAGACCGGGCCCCCTTAATCTTGGGCCCGGGGAGCCCTTGGTCACCGCCACTCTAGGGGGCTGAAATATTAATTTTATGATAGACACCAGAGCGGCCTCCTCTGTGATAACCTACCCAGTGGCACCCCTCACCCATCAGAAGGTACGAGTAGTAGGGGCGACTGGAGTAGTAGAGGAAAGGCATTTGTTACAACAGAGGACTTGTCAACTTGGGAGCCACATAGTAAAGCATCAGTTTTTATATCTGCCCAAGTGTCCAATGCCATTATTAGGACGTGATTTGTTATCAAAATTAAGGGCCCAAATATCCTTTGAAGAAGACGGAACAGCGGCTTTAGCCTTTCGGCAGCCTCAGGAGGGCAAGCTCTTGACACTCACCTATCCGCAAGAGGAAGAGTGGAGATTACATTGGACCATGCCAGTACTCGATGAAGAGCCATGGCAAGCCTTTCAGGTGCCTGGAGTATGGGCAGAAGATAACCCTCCAGGAATGGCTAGATGTGTGCCTCCGGTTGTGGTTGAGTTAAAACCAGGAGCAATACCAGTGCATGTGCGACAGTATCCACTGCCACGCCGAGCGATACTAGGAATACAGAAGCACCTAGGTCGTCTATTAAAATATGGGATACTCCGAGAATGTCAGTCACCGTGGAATACACCTCTCCTGCCAGTGAAGAAGCCCGGCACTGAAGAATACCGTCCAGTGCAAGACCTGAGGTTGGTCAACCAAGCAACCGTGACAATACACCCAGTCGTCCCAAATCCCTATGTTCTGTTAGGATTAATTCCATCTGAAGCTACTCATTTTACTATTCTAGACCTGAAAGATGCTTTCTTCTGCATCCGACTGGCCCCCACAAGTCAAGCTATCTTTGCCTTTCAGTGGGAAGATCAACTGACAGAGAGAAAAACCCAATTAACTTGGTGTCATTTACCACAAGGTTTTAAAAACTCCCCTACGCTGTTTGGGACTGCCCTAAGTCAAGACCTTCAAAATTTTCATTCAGAACCGGGAAAAAGAGTTCTGTTGCAGTACGCAGATGATTTGCTTCTTGCAGCATCATCAGAACTTGAGTGCTGGCAAGGGACACGAGAACTGTTACAACTTCTGTGGGAACGCGGATACAAAGTATCCCAGAAAAAAGCACAGCTATGTAAAACCCAGGTGCGGTATCTAGGGTTTATAGTGTCTCAACATCAGCGAGAATTGGGCCCCAAACGAAAAGAGACTGTGTGTGCTTTGCCTGAGCCAGCCACTAGAAAACAGGTACGAGAGTTTCTGGGGGCCGCCGGATTCTGTAGAATTTGGATTCCCAACTTCGCTGTTATGAGCAAGCCTTTGTATGAAGCTACTAAGGGCCCCGAGACAGCACCGTTTCAGTGGGAAGAGCCCCAGAAAAGAGCTTTCAAAAACATTAAAACAGCACTACTCCAAGCGCCAGCTCTAGGACTGCCTGATGTGACTAAGCCTTTTCTACTGTATGTACACGAGCGGGACAATGTAGCTGTAGAAGTACTAACACAGCAGCTAGGCTCCTGGCAGCGACCTGTTGCATATTTATCCAAACAATTAAACCCGGTTGCCAAAGGTTGGCCAGTATGCCTAAAGGCCATTGCAGCAACAGCTCTTTTAGTCCAAGAAGCAGATAAGTTATTGTTGGGACAGGAATTAACTGTTCGAGTTCCACATGCAGTACTCACCCTGATAGAATACAAGGGAAATTATTGGTTCACCAATGAGCGCATGACCAAATACCAAGCCATGCTCTGTAACAACCCGCGTATCAAGTTAGAAGTGTCATCAAACTTAAATCCAGCCACGTTACTACCGATAGAACCAGGAAGTCAACCCGAACACGACTGTATCGAAACTATGGATGAAGTTTACTCCAGCCGTCCAGACTTGCATGATAGCCCCTGGCCACACCCAGATATCACTTATTTTACTGATGGAAGCAGTTTTGTCCAAAATGGAAAGAGATATGCCGGCTATGCAATAGTAACTAAAGACAAAGTTATTGAGGCCAATCCCTTGCCTGTAGGAACCTCAGCCCAAAGAGCAGAATTAATTGCTCTTATTCGAGCTCTAACATTAGCCGCTAGACTCACCGTCAATATTTACACGGACTCCAAGTATGCCTTCACTACCCTCCACACCCATGGAGCATTGTATCGTGAAAAAGGATTAATAAACTCAGCTGGCCAAGGTCTCAAAAACATTGCAGAAATATCTGCTTTATTAGATGCTGTGTGGCACCCTAAACAAGTGGCGGTGATGCATTGTCGAGGACATCAAAAAGGGACCAGTGATGTAGCAAAAGGAAATCGATGGGCGGATCAAGTAGCGAAACAGGCTGCCCTCCAAAAAGGACAAAATACAGACAGAGAGGAGGTAACGGTCATAGCAACTCCACTGTTCCAAGTCAACTTGGCAGATATGTGTCCAGCATATACTCCAGAAGAAGATCAGATGGCTGTTAATTCCCTCCAAGCTAAAAAAACAGCCAAAAAATGGTGGGAGTTGCCAGATGGACGAATCTATGTACCTCATCGGCTCGCTTGGAGTATTGTACAAATGGCACACAAAGCTACCCATCTAGGGAAAAGTGCCCTGGCAGCATTGCTACAAAAGCAAGTTTACATCAGTGGCATACATGGCCTTGCCAATTCAGCGTCTGCGCGGTGTGTAGAATATTCCAAGAATAATCCAAGACAAGGAAAAGGGCCTCCACCAGGAATTCAGCAATATGGTTCTCTCCCTTTTGAAGCCCTAGTGGTCGATTTCACCGACATGCCCAAAGCAGGACATTATCGCCACTTATTAGTTTTTGTGTGTACTTATACCAAATGGGTAGAAGCCTATCCCACCCGGACTGAAAAAGCTAGAGAAGTTATAAGGGCCTTAATGAGGGACATTATCCCCAGGCACGGCCTACCTCTAGTTATTGGATCCGATAATGGCCCTGCCTTTATCGACAAAGTGTTGCAAGAAATTAACTCTTTACTCGGCATTCAATAGAAACTCCATTGTGCTTACCGTCCGCAAAGTTCTGGACAGGTAGAGAGGATGAATCGAACCCTCAAGACCCACTTAGCCAAGTTATGTCAAGAAACCAGGAGAAAATGGATAGAAATGTTGCCCTTAGCTCTGTTCAGAATTCGCTGTACTCCTCACAAAACTACTGGTTTGTCCCCATTTGAACTAATGTACGGCAGGCCTCCTCAAATATTAGTTAGATTAAGAGGGGACCTACAAGAATTAGCAAATGTCAGTCTAAGGCAGGAGATTCAAGCACTGGGCAAAGTTCTCCAAGCTCAGCGCCGGTTTGTCTTAGAAAACCGAACCCCAATTCCCATTACAGAAATTCATCCCTTCCAACCAGGAGACGAGGTGTGGGTCAAAGAATGGAAGGATGACCCTCTAATTCCCAAATGGAGAGGACCAAACACTGTTATACTTTCCACCCCTACAGCTGTAAAAGTAGCTGGAATTAAGCCCTGGATACACTGGACGCGAGTCAAGAGGGCAAGGGAGGGGGAGTGGACTATAAACAAAAATCCTGAAGATCCTTTAAAAATCACTTTAAGAAAACAGTAAGAAGATTCAGACTAGACCCTACTGTGGACACACTGGGAGACTGTCCACCCTGCGTACGGTCAGATCTGCAACTGGAGAATTGAAGAAGGGGACTAGACCCTACTGCAGCTAACCGGATAAATAGCTGCCCAGCGTACGGTCAGATCCCAAAGGGGGGAGGGAAAAGAAGATCAAGTATGTATGCTGCTAAGCTAGTAATATTAGTAGTAGTGATTTATGTTTCCCTAACAAAATATGAGGAAGGGGGACCTGGTGTAATACGCAAAAGAAAGGTTCTAGAAGGTGATGTCCCAAATTTCTTGCCCGATATAAAAGAAAAGAAAAAGTTCCCTCAAGGCAGTGCCTTTAAGGAAGAAAGTCTGCCCCAAAAGCTTGCTGAAAACTATTGGCTACACTTAGCTAACGTCACTGGAATCACCCACTTCTGCCTCCCAAAGAACCTACCTACAAGTAAGCTCATTAGCACATGTCTAATACCTGTCTGTAGACAACCTGATAATATGGAAATTAGGGGTTATACTACAGATTTGTCTTATTCTCATAATCCTTCATGGGGAACTGTCTCAAAAACTCTACCCCCTGCAGAGTTCTATTTAGACACCCCTATTGTTGCCGCTACAAATGCTACGTGTGCTTGAATGATTAATTGTAAAAAAAGATATAAAGTTATCCCTGGTCCTTCCATAAATTGCGAGAAAGTTCAAAATATTCCCTTTAATTTTGCACATGTACTTTTTCCTAATGGATGGTTTTGGACCTGTGGTTCCCGTACGTGGTCATTTATTCCAGCCAACTTGTCCAACAACCAACCATGTTGCCTCAGTCGCCTAGCACCTTTTCTTCCCCCTTGGCCGATAAAGAAAGCCCATCACCAACAACGTCGAGCCTTAGAGCTGACTGAAGATTGTAATAGCCATTTGCGACTTTACTCAGATTCTGAGAAGTTAGTACTAGCGGTATCACTAGTAGGAATAAGAGGTTTGGCCCTAGAAAATGGTCTAGAAGTCAACCGGTTGGCTTGTGCTATGGCAAAAAGTATAAATGCCACCTCACAAGCTCTGTCCCTGCTAAATAAAGAATTCCATTACCTAAGAGGTGCTGTTCTAGAAAACAGGGCTGGTATAGATTACCTCTATCTCCTTCATCATTTAGGTTGCAAGACCCACCAGAACCTTTGTTGTTTTAATTTGACAGACAACAGCAATACTATAGATAAACAAATGGATAAACTGCACCAAATAGTGGCAGACATCAAAATAGGGGGACATGATTGGCTCGATTGGATGACCTCTTGGATTCCAAATCTCAATTGGCTCAAGGCGGCATTTGTTCTAATTCTGCCTGTAGTGTTAATGGGAATACTGTTATGTCTCTGTATACCCTGGTTTATACGTTGTCTGAAAAATATGCTGAACGCCTTAACCTCGAAGACTGCCGCCCGCTATACGCTGTTAGCACTGCAAGACATAAAATAACCTAAGTTGCTATAAAATGCTATAATTGTAAGGAAAATTATGCATTTAAGGGGGGAATGTAGTAGCCATATTAAAGGCCAGACTGAGTGATCTTATATTCCTGCTGAGTTAGTATAGTTTAGCAAAAGAACAGCAATGTAGAAACTGCCCTTGTCAGCAAGCTGGATTGCACAACCTAGTCATGCCTTTGACATTTTGCTTACTGCAGGCTGTAACCATGTCTTAAGATAGAATGTCCTGTGGCCCACTTCCTGTACTGTAAACAACTGTGCTAACTGTAAAACCACGAAAGAGGGGACGGGAGAAAGGGTCGCATGTATGTCATCATCACTATAAAAGAAATATGTAACTATGCTTCAGGGCTTTTGGCTCTTTGGAAAAAATTCCAGCCTTAAGCCCGCGCGTTAAATAAAGAAGTACTCATTTTCCTTCAGTCCGTGGTCTCTCTGACTCTGATTTCTGCTACACAGGTTTCTCAGGAGACAGGTAAGGTGGTCTGGTACTCCCATCTCTTTAAGAATTTGCCACAGTTTGTTGTGATCCACACAATCAAAGGCTTTAGCATAGTCAATGAAACAGAAATAGACGTTTTTCTGGAATTCTCTTGCTTTCTCCATGATCCAGCGAATGTTGGCGATTTGATCTCTAGTTCCTCTGCCTCTTCGAAACCCAGCTTGTACTTCCGGTAGTTCTCAGTTCGCATACTGCTGAAGCCTAGCTTGTAGGATTTTGAGCATCACCTTGCTGGCATGTGAAATGAGCGCAATTGTACGCTAGTTTGAACACTCTTTGGCGTTGCCCTTCTTTGGAACTGGGATGTAAACTGACTGTTTCCAGTCTTGTGGCCACTGTTGAGTGTTCCAAATTTGTTGGCATATTGAGTGCAGCACTTTAACAGCATCATCTTTTAGGATTTTAAATAGCTCAGCTGGAATACTGTTGTCTCCGCTGGCTTTGTTGTTACTAATGCTTCCTAAGGCCCACTTGACTTCACTCTCGAGGATGTCCGGCTCAAGTTCAGTGACGGTGCTATCATGGCTATCCGTGTCATTAAAATCTTTCCTGTATAGTTGTTGTTATTATTATTATTATTATTATTATTAAATTTATTTATCGCCCATCTGGCTGGTCACCCAGCCACTCTGGGCGATGTACAACATACAATAAAACAGTTTAAAACAATAAAATTCTACCATAAAAACATTTTCTAAAATACCCTAACCCACCCTAAATGCTGTGGGGTAGTTCTTCTGTGTATTCTTGCCACCTCTTCTTAATCTCATCTGCTTCTGTTAGGTCCCTGCCTTCTTTGTCCTTTATCATGCCCGTCTTTGCACAAAACGTTCCCTTGAGATCTCCGATTTTCTTGAAGAGATCTCTAGTCTTTCCCATTCTATTGTTTTCCTTGATTTCTTTGCATTGTTCATTTAAGAAGGCCTTCTTGTCTCTCCTTGCTATTCTCTGGAACTCTGCATTCAGTTGGATATATCTTCCCCTTTCTCCCTTGCTTTTCGCTTCCCTTCTTTCCTCAGCTACTTGTAAAGCCTCCTCAGACAGCCTTTTTGCTTTCTTGCATTCCTTTTTCTTTGGGATGGATTTCGTTGCTGCCTCCTGAACAATGTGATGGACCTCCATCCATGGTTCCTCAGGCACTCTATCAGGTCTAATCCCTTAAATCTGTTCCTCACCTCCACTGTATATTCATAAGGGATATGATTTAGGTCATCCCTGAATGGTTTAGTGGTTTTCCCTACGTTCTTCAATTTAAGCCGAAATTTTGCAACAAGAATGATCTGAGCCACAGTCAGCTCCAGGTCTTGTTTTTACTGACTGTATAGAGCTTCTCCATCTTTGGCTGCAAAGGACATAATCCATCTGATTTCGATATTGACCATCTGGTGATGTCCATGTGTAGAGTCGCCTCTTATGCTGTTGGAAAAGAGTGTTTGCTATGATCAGCGTGTTCTCTTGGCAAAACTCTATTAGCCTTTGTCCTGCTTCATTTTGTACACCAAGGCCATGCTTGCTTGTTATCCCGGTGATTTCTTGACTTCCTACTTTGGCATTCCAATCCCCCATGATGAAGAGGACATATTTTTTTGGTGTTAGTTCTAGGAGGTGTTGTAGGTCTTCATAGAACCGATCAACCTCAGCTTCTTCAGCCTCAGTGGTTGGGGCATAGACTTGAATTACTGTGATGTTGAATGGTTTGCCTTGGATTCGTACTGAGATCATTCTATCGTTTTTGAGATTGTACCCAGTACTGCTTTTCCCACCCTTTTATTGACTATGAGTGCTACTCCATTTCTTCTCAGGGATTCTTGCCCACATTAGTAGATATGATGGCCACCTGAATTAAATTTGCTCATGCCTGTCCATTTTAGTTCGCTGATTCACAAGATGTCGATGTTCAATCTTGCCATCTCATGTCTGACCACCTCCAGCTTACCTTGATTCATTGATCTTACGTTCCAGGTTCCTAAACAATACTGTTCTTTACAGCATCAGATTTTCTTTTCACCACCAGACACATCCACAGCTGAGTGTCCTTTCGGCTTTGGCCCAGCTGCTTCACTCTTTCTGGCGCTACTTGGAAATACCCTCTGCTCTTCCCCAGTAGTATATTGGACACCTTCTGACCTGAGGGGCTCATCTTCTGGCGTCATATCTTTTAGCCTTGTGATACGTTCCGTAGGGTTTTCTTGGCAAGAATACTGGAGTGGGTTGCCATTTCCTTCTCCAGTGGACCACATTTTGTCAGAACTCTCTGCCATGACCTGTCCATCTTGGGTGGCCCTGCATGGCATAGCTTATGGCTTCACTGAGTTACGCAAGCCCCTTCGCCACAACAAGGCAGTGATCCATGAAGGGGGTAATTGTTTCTACTTTTATCTTATTATTGTTTTATATTGGAAGCTGTTCTAGGAATTTTATTGAAAAACAGGGTATTAATAATAAGACAAACAAGCAACTGTTTGAGTTTCATTGAATTTAATAGCAAATAACATTTTCTTGATTGCAAGCTCTCTTGCACCTTCAAAATCAAGAGATGAAAATATAGTGCAGGAAAGAACATCCATTTAGACTCCAGTATTTAGCCCATTTAATCCAGACCAGTTTTAACAGTAGTCTACTGATTTTAATAAGACTGGTAAACTGCCTGAAGATTGCAGTTTAAACAAAAATCTTTTACAATGGATCAAAGTGGGTGATGCCTACAATGAGCAGAATTAAATATTTCTCCTCTCTGGGCATCATTCTCTCCATCTCAGAATACAGCTCCTTAAAATGTAGATGAAGAACCTGATATAAACGATAGCAGAGTCATTATCTGAAGTATGCTGATGGAGAGTGGCAAATTTAATCAGATTCCAGTGCAAGCATACAGTGACTTGAGAGTAGACTAAGGGGGAAAATGGAATGAGAAGCATGTTGGGGTACTATCCGGATTTTCATGAAATCGGCTTTGGTCCATCAGTGGCAGACGAAGCAAGAAAAGCAGAGTAAACAGTACCTAAAAACCGACTTTTCCAAGGTCAAACTGCAGTTGAAATTACCTTACTTTGGGTTGAGTGGGCAGAGTCCCGCTAGTAGAAGGGAACATCATCAACCCCATCGATGCTGCTCAGCCAGTAAGCCCCTCTCCACACTCCTCTGCTCAGGGAAGTTTGATGGAGGCCCAATGTGGTAGTTTTCCCTAAATGCGCTGGAGCCAGACACAGGGCTGCTGCCACTGCTGCCTCCACTTCCCGACCATGAATTAAGCCTCCTCCGCCTGCCCATACTTTTATGAATGGGAGATAAGGGCTAGTTACGGTGAATAGCCAAGGCAACAAATATGGAAATCAAAAGCCCAGAAGCAGCACTGTAGCAGTTTTATGAATGAGAAAGCCAGACAGGCCTGGCCCAAGGATTATTGCTGTTCCCTCACTACCCTCATCCCCCATTGCAACACTCACTGCTGCCACTGCCTCCCCAGGGCTCCCCTCGCCCTGCCCATGCCTGCCTGCCTTGGCGGTGGGCACAAGAAACACCGGTGAGCCGCCATCTCACATGCCGAGCGACCGTGGAGCTGGCCTGGAGCTGGGGCTGCCCTTCTGCAGTCTTGTGCAGTGCTTCCATTTCTGTTGTTAGTGGGGAAGGGGGCAACCTCTCGCAGGAGCCCTGTGACTGGGTCACAATGCGAGAGCAGCCTGAGGGAGGCCAAGCGAGCGACCGGGCGGACAGTGGCGGCTGTAGCTGCCGACTCAGCCAAGGTGGCAGGGCCCTCCTGGCAGGAGGGGAAAGGGAAGGGCGGTGAAATGAGAAAGGCAAGTAGATACTCTGACAGGAGTTAGCAACAAATATGGAAATCTGAAGCCCTGAAACAGCGCTGTGGTGGTTTTATGAATGAGAAAGCCAGGCTAGATACTATGACTGCCGAAAACAACTACTGCACAATTGTGACGGCTCAAAAATGTGCAACAATGGTATTATGGGAAACACAGGCTATAGACCGTACACCCTACTGTGGGGAAAAAGAGGGAAGGAGGGAGGGGCAGCCCCACCCCTTGACCATGTCACTGCCAGGTCACAGCCACATCACAGAGGCACACCCAGGGTTTAACACAGGGGGACGGGGCACATGGCAGCAGAACCGCTTGGGAGCCGCCTTAAGTAAAAAATACTCACTAAAGGGCATTTCAGAAAATGCAGCTTTTCCAAAGGGAAGCTGCAGGATGGCTGTGGATTGCGACAGCATCATCTTTCGCAAACAACCCTGATATGCTATGGTCCCTCACTAAATTGGCTATGTAGATTAGTCCTAACCTGAAGTGGACCCTGCCTGCTCCCTCTTCCCCTACCTTATTTCCCATGCACTTTTCTCCCAGCCTGGCTCACTTCTGATATCCCCAAGCTGGGGGGGAGGGGAGGAGTTTGGCAGATGGACTAAATGGGGGGCTATAGGGAGTTAAGGACAGGGGAGGAGTCAGGTCCCCTCACCCACATGCCCCTTTGGATTAAAAAAAGTATATTTTTATTTGCAAACCACAGTAACAACAACAAAAGCAAATGGGGGGATTCATATCATAGAACATATCAATACACAGTAATCATTAACACCCCCCTTAATATAAGGGGGAGAGAGGAAGGAAAAAAGAACACAAAGGGAGAGGGGGGAAGAAGAATTTAACACTTCCTTTTCAAATATATACATTAATATAAGCAGTCCATATGTCTGAATAAGCATCCATTTGATGGTTGTAGGAGATATCCTCAAATGTAGCAAGAGCAATCAGATCTTCAGTCCACTGAGTGATAGGTGGTGGCTGTTTTTCCTTCCAAGCTTGAAGTATAACTCTCTTTGCAACTGTAAGGGCTCTCAGTATTCACTTTTGCTGTCCATCTGTTAATCTCACATCATGGGGATGTGATTTAAAAGCATGTGTACATCCGCTATTATCAGAGATTTTCAAGGACAAAATTTATACGATCATAACTTCCAGCCAAAAAGAAGCCACTACAGGATATGCCCACATCATATACCTTAACGAGGCAGTGTCCTCATTACGTTGCCAGCATCTAGCTGAGCTCGCCAGCTTCTTCTTAACAAGCCTTTGTGGTGTCCAATATATTGCAAAGCATCATTTTTTGTTGAATCAGTCTCAGTTTTAAATCTACAGAAGTAGTACATATGGAAGCTAAGGCAACCTTCCGTTGATTAGATTGTATAAAGCATTCCAATTGCTCATTCTTCTAATCTCTGGGCTTCTGATCATCTACTATATTCCAAAAGACTTTATAAACAGCTATTACAGGCTTAGCTGTCTGTAAGGAATTAATCCCTCCAGCAGTGCACAAAGCACTGCAGCATTCATCGCTGATGGCCCATATAAAGACTCCAATAAATGCTGAAGCTGAATGTACTGCCAGCTAGCACTAGATGGTAAATGATATCTAATCTGCAGTACTGAAAATGGTAAAAAAAAAAAAAAATCATCCAAACCTATTAAGAGATTTAAAGTATACATTCCATTATCAGCTCAATCCCTCCACATAAAAGGTTGTGTCTCTGCTTTCAAAACTGGATTCTCCTATAACGTTAATTTAACATGAGGATATGGATATGGAATATGCAGCTGACAAGCCATTGCATTCCAAGTCTTACTGCTGAAATTGTAAGTGGAGCCATTCCCTTCCTTTTAATATACCTAGATCCTAACACCATACAGTCAGGAAGGGGTACCAAATAGTTTGACTCCAAAACAACCCACGGAGAAGTATTAAAAGAAAAAGTTGTTTTCCAATCATTAGTGTGGGTTAACAGATAAGCTTTATGATATAAACTAAAATCTGAAGAATTAAATCCAACCTCTTTAATTGACACCTGCATCTTCTTCAGTTAAAAATGGGGAGGAGACACCCCCCCCCCATAATCTTCCTAAATGATGCATGACATTTTTGAAAATATGTTTGGGGAATATATAAAGGGATACTATGTAATACATAAATTACCTGTGGCAAGACATTCGTCTTAAGTATGTTAACTTTACCCCAAGCACTCAAATTAAGTGATGCCCATCTTTCCATTTCCTCTAGTAATGAACTTATATTCACTTTAACCATTTGTGAAATATCTCTAGGCACCAATATACCAAGATACTTCTGGGCACCAATGAAATTGCCAAGTAGTAACTACCTTGGGTATCTTGTTACTACCTATATGCAATAATTCAGATTTTGACCAATTAATAGTATAACTTGACAGTGAACCAAAGGTACCATTATTACTTTCAGTATAGAAGACTCCAACCTATGAATAAATAACAACAAATAATCTGTGTATAACTATAATGGTGTTTTATACTCAACCTGCTCATACACAAACCTGAAAATATTTCTGTTCTGCCTAGTTGCACATGCCAAGGGTTCCAAGCACAAATAAAGGAGGCAGAGAACAGCCATGCCTCGTACCTTGCTCCAAATTTTAAAAAAATCCTTGAAATAATTCCAATTGTCAATACTCATGAAAAAGATAAAAAATTCTAATCCATTTTAAAAAATGCCTGTGGAAATTCAATTTTTTCCAAATTCACAAATATAAACTACCAGTATAATTTGTCAAACGCTTTCTCAGCATCAAGTGAAATAATCATTGTCAAATCTGTTCTTCTAGAATTCAAAGCAATCAGATTTACTGCAAGCCTTAAATTATCTGCTCATTGTCCCTGGCGAATAAGTCCCACTTGATCAGGATGGACTAATGTGTGTATCATGCACTGAAATCTATTAGCAAAAGTTACGGCTAGACAGACGAAGTGTGGCTAGACAGCCGAAACCAGCTGTCTAGCCGCAAATGCAGGGCAGGAGAAGCACGGAGGGAACGATCCCCTCCGTGCTTCTCCTGCTCTGCATTGGACAGGCGGTCGCCTCCGAGTTCGGAGGCGGCCGCCTATCTCGATAGGATTGTGCCCTTAACCTCTTCCCTCCACAAAGACTCTGCAAGCAGCTCCCTTTGCCGCAAATCTACTTGTGGAAGGACCAATTCCAAAAGGAAATTTCAAATTCCTGACTCATAGGCTCTCTGTCCTTCTTATATAATTCAGAATAAAAATTTTGAAACTCTAAATTTATATATTTTGTGGCTGTGTGTGTGTGTGTGTGTGTGTGTAATGATTATCTTGATGAACTAAATATAATTCCAATTTTGTTGTTGTTGTTTCAACCAAAATGCCCCTTTAGATGAAAAGAACTCATCAGTTCTCTTCTAAGTTATCCAAATGTGAGATTGAAAGATTGGCTTCAAGAAACAGGGCTTTCTCTGTGGTGACACCAAGAATTTAGAACTCCCTCCTGGTAGAGATTCTTCAGGCTCCCTCTCTGTCTTCAGATGACTGATAAAGACCTTTCTATTTCAGCTTGCTTTTAATCTGCAATCTTCTGTTTTTTGTCTCTAAGGGCACCTATCTAGATAGGTGGCTGCCTCCAAAGTTGGAGGCAACTGCCTATCCAAAGCAGAGCAGGAGACGCACGGAGGGGATCGTTCCCTCTGCATGTCCCCTGCCCTGCTTTTTCGGCTTGACAGCTGATTGTGGCTGTTTAACCGCAGGAGCACGGAGTGGGGGAGGAGGCTGCTGTACGACACATAGGGTGTCGTACAGGCAACTACGCGCTCCCCGCCCCAGAACGCACCCAGCCATGCCCCTTTCCAGCCGCTCCGCACTCCTCTTGCAAGCGTGGAGGACGGGGTTGTTCCGCGCTGCCTTGGAGGCAGCACGGAAGTGGGGAGAGGTCAGTTCTCTGGGAACTGACTAGCGGCCATAGGATTGCTCCCTAAATTGGCTAACTGCTAGAAATTTTAGTATTGCTGCCTGTTTGATATTTTAATTATTGGTGGTTTGGTTTGTGCTTTTAAAGAAAGCTTTGTTTTTAAATTTGCTTTTTTGAATTCTTTTGGGTTGTTCTTGTGTGTGTGGGTAGGGGTGTGTGTGTGTGTACGCTTTGCACTACTATTATAAGCCACTTTGATGATTACTGTAAAAGAGAAGTAGGATAGGAATAATAAATTAAACTAAAAACCATGTCACTGTAGTTTAGCCCTTAGGCAGGGACCAAGGAAATGTGACCAAACACACTCTAGTCCTCTGCACACTTCCCCTCCAAGTGAACTCAGTGGGACTTGCTTCTGAGTAAATATGCATAGCCTTGGGCTGTAACTGCTCAAGACAGCAGCAAGACTCCCGGGGTTAGGCTTTTGCCAAAATGGAGCTCTGCTCTCCAGATATCTCAGTGAAGCCTTCCACAACAAGAAGAAATGGTGAGGGAGAATCTTGAAAACAAGAAATACAAAGGAAAGGAAAGGAAAGAAAGTGCGGCACAGCACAAATTAGACAGAGATGGAAATACAGGTAGGGAGAGGAAGCATGTGAGATGGGAGGGGGCAAAGTCCGAGGCACTTGGTTAGTGGGTTCAGAACAATCTCCATTCTCTACAGCACTTTCTGTTTAAAAAAATAAAAAAGGAATGATGGAGAAGGGGAGAGAGTCAGACAAGTTTAATGATGTGTGTTCAAAGCTCAGATTGGAAAAATGACAGAGAAAAGCAGCCTGTTTCGGCTCTAATAAATTGTTCTTTGCTGTAAGAGGCGCCTGTCGTGGCATTAATACAGGCCCCTAATACACGGGTCAGGGTTAAGTAATTTTCTCCGGCAACTTAAGCGAATAATGAAGCTGGCAGCGGCTGGTGGTGCGGTGGGAGAGATGGCCCGGGCTGCGCCGGCACTTTGTCTTCATTTATTATGCCAGCTCTCATGATTTGGGTACCGGCTGCGGCGACGGAAAGCCTCCACCGAGGAGATATCGCTTCATTTCGGCAAGGTAATGAAAGCCGAGATGGGGGGAGGATAAACCAATTTGCTGGCTGACATGGGAAGGAGTGATTTGCGAACCTGCGAGGGGGAGGGCTGGTGTCCAAGGGGGAGGAAGCACAAGGCTAAGCCTGAAGGGACTGCCCCAGGCGCTTCCTGTGACAATGGCACTCAAGATAGGCAAGCAGGGGAGGCCGGTGACTCCGACGTCAGTGGGCTGGTGAATCCACTCTGGGTTTCAGTCAGAACCAGCCAGAACTCTAAAGGAGCTCTCCAAAGTGCTTTACACCTTGCACAGCTCCTTTAGAGTTCTCACTGGTTCTGGTGGAAACCTGGAGCAGATACACCACCCCACTGACTTTGGCGCCACCAGCCTCCACTTTAGGCAACAGATGGGGCCTAAGAAGGAGCAGTGCCGGCTCCAGGCTTTTGAGGGCCCTTGTGCAAGACACCCTTAATGGGTCCCTTCCCTCAGTGAGTCTACTTCCTCACCGCCATTGTCACCAGCTGCTATTGCTCCTCATCTACTTTCTCATCATTGCCACTTGTTTGCTTGACACTCAGAGGGCCAGTGAGCAGGTAGGCAGTGGCATCTTTTGTTCCTTCTTCTCATCATCACCATTGCAGGTGAACAAGCAGGTTGCAGTGGTGAGGAGGAGCAACTCCAGGGGGCTCTTGTCACTGGGGCCCTTGGCAGGTGCCTGATCGTGCCTAGCCTTGACACCAGCCCAGCGACAGGAGAGCAACAGGGCCAGGTGCCAGCACGTGGTTGCAGGACATGATCTGAAGGTACAGGATGCAGTAACCTTGCTCATGCTAAGCAGGCCTGGGTTTGGTCAATGCCTGGATGACAGATTGTCTGGGAACTCCGATGTACGCCTCGTTGAGTTCCATGAGATATGAAGGGAAAGAAGGGGAGAAAGCAGCAGGGCCTGTTTCCAATATCAGGGCATGGATGGGAATAGGTAAAAACAGTAAAGAATGGTGGAGGCTGGTGGCTGTCAGTGGGGCGGTGAATCCAGTCCAGGTTTCAGTCTGAACCAGTCAGAACTCTAAAGGTACTTCGCACCTTGGATAGCTCCTTTAGAGTTCTGACTGGTCCTGACTGCAATCCAGAGCAGATTTACTGCCCCACTGACATTGAAGCCTCCAGCCTCCACTGGCAAAGAACAGTGCCCCTGAGCACAGGCTGAGTACATCCCTCTGACTACCAAATCACCATAACCCACAACTCTCAGTTCAGGGGACAAGGCCACAGCAAGGGGCAGAGAGTGGGAGAAAGTGTACACTTTACCAGGGCCCAGAGATCTAGAGGGGCCTGTCCCAGGCTGCAAACCCATTTCCATGAAGGAAAAAATTAGCCTAAATTGTTGATAGTACTTATGGAAATATATTTTTCTGTTATCGATGTGCAGAACCTGTGAAATTTGCTGGAGCCAAACAAAACCAATGTTACAGAAGAACAAGCAACATTCTGAACAGGGAGGTGCTGGCCCAGGCCATTCTTTGTGTGTTTGTGCTGCTAAACTAGGACTTGTAGTTTCAGAGACAGAGAGATTTGTTCTTCTCTAAGTGACATAGGGTGTCACATAGGGTGTCACTTCCCCAGTCATAACTACCTTTCCCTCAGCAAGCTGGGTACTCATTTAACCAAACTCGGAAGGATGGAGGGCTGAGTCGACTTGAGCCGGCTACCTGAGACCCAGCTTCCGCTGGGATCGAACTCAGGTCGTGGGGAGAGTTGCAGTACTGCCGCCTACTACCCTGCGCCACATGAGGCTCTACTCTTAAGAGACTATGGGTGCAATCCTATGCATGTTTAGGCAGAACAAAGTCCTGCAACTCCCAGCATCCCCCAGACAGCCATGGGGAATGGCTAGCTGAGGAATGCTGGGAGTTGTAGGACGTTTGTTCTGTCTAAACATGCACAGAATTGCACCCATAGTCTCTTAAGAGTAGAGCCTCATGTGGCGCAGGGTAGTAGGCGGCAGTACTGCAACTCTCCCCACGACCTGAGTTCGATCCCAGCGGAAGCTGGGTCTCAGGTAGCCGGCTCAAGTCGACTCAGCCCTCCATCCTTCCGAGTTTGGTTAAATGAGTACCCAGCTTGCTGAGGGAAAGGTAGTCATGACTGGGGAAGGCCATGGCAAACCACCCCGCTATAGTCTGCCATGGAAATGCCAGCGCAAGCGACGTCCCTCTAGGGGTCAGTAATGACCCGGTGCTTGCACAGGAGGAACCTTTCCTTTTTCTCTTAAGAACTACCAATCCCAGAGTTCCTTGTGCATAGACTGGAGAGAGGGACAAAGCACCATAATACCTAGGGACAGCAAATAAAAAAAATAAAGCTTTAAAGTGAATTTATAAAATGTTTGCAGCCATGCTGGTCCATTAGAATAAAAATAAATCAAAACATCAACAGGACAATACCTTTATTAGGACCAGCCAAAAAGTTACAAAATAGTCAGCAGGCTTTGAAACACTCTTCTTCAGGCTGGATTAGGGTGGCCACTTATGAATCACCAAAGAAGAGGACAAAAGAGGGTACACGTTTGCATAACATCTGCATATGCTATATATATATATATGCACCTTTAGAAACTGTTATTATCATTGCAATAGAAATACAGGACATCTCACCTTAGTGAAATGGGCTGTGACCAGGCGACCTGTGCGCCTCCTGTTCAGTCTGCTGTTCAGGTGCCAACTGTGGGTGGGCAACAGTTGTAATGGTTCCTTATCTTTCAACTGGAATTGGAGCAGTCCTTCAAATAGCGGACTCCTTCAAATAAAGGACTGTCCTCTGTAAAGGAGGAGACATGGCCACCCTTGCCTGGATATTAGACAGACTTCAATCCTGGCATCTCCCTTTTTAGAAAGTAACCACTGACTCCAGTGCCAGGGAAAGGAGGAGCAAGAGCTGGGCTGTGGTGGAGTGAGGACTCGGGGAGGCCATAGACAGACATGCTCAAGGGAAAGCAAGAACAAAAGAGGCCAAAAGCCATACTTGGAGAGAGTGAGCACATTCACAGAAGAACAGAGGTCAGAACTGGTGAGGAATGTCGAGGGGTGAGGGCAGAGCAGCATGGGGGAAGCCGTTTTGAGTGGCACCGTATCCCTGTGCAGGTGTTCAAAGTGTGTATCCACCCTCTGCACCCACAGCCTTCCCATGTTTACTAGGAAGGTCTGAAGGGGACATGTCACCCCATTTGAGTGAATGCGGTTACAGAGCGCCGCACAAGCAGGACCCTGCCTTTTCAGCTGTATCATGTCTGCACTGCAAATTAACTTGCTTCTCTTTGGTTCACATTCCTGAAAGAGCATTTGTATCTAACAGTGTGTTCCCTGTTAGGAGCACATCCTGTAAACTATTCTGGGGCTTCTGGACTTTACCAAGGGAGGGGTGTGTGCATGGATTGGGTTAGACTGTTCTCCTAGGACTTCACTCCTTATTTTTGACAAGGGTTCTATAACAACACATTTGTTCATGGGTAGTAATCACACCTGCTTCTCTTCCAAGTGCTGTTGTTTCTCACTATGCAGAGCTCCTTTTGTGCTACCCTACCAGAGCCAGGTTTGAGGAGACCCTGGGCAAGGTGCCTTCCAGCCCCCCACCCAAGTAAGCTTACCAGACAGCAGTGAGCAGGGATCCCTTTTACTTTCTTTCTTTAAAAAAAAACCCTTTCTGATACTAGGGTGATGTCAGGGTGGAAACTGAGCCAATAGAGCCCCAGAGCAGTTCTGATTCTGAGGAGGAACAGCAATCCGTGGGAGAGGAGCTCGCTCATCTCTCACAAGCACAGCAGCTGGCAGAGATTCCTTCTGCCAGCATTCTTGAGAGAGATAGTGTCCCTGGCAGTGAGAGAGCGGTGGAGGGGGACTTGCTGGACGCTCGGCACAGACGCAGGAAGCGACAACAGATGGAGGGCGCTGAAAGGATACCACTCGTTTGGCGCTCAAACAACAGTTGTGTCCCAAGGACCCAAGGGAAAGAGGGAGGATCTCTCCCTAGCCCATAAGTTCAGGGTCTTCCCGTGGTTCTCCTTCAAACGGGGACCAACTGCCTTACCTGGAGCTTAGGCTACTCTGCTATCTTTCCCCAGTGCTGTTCCTTGCTTTGTCGCTAGTGATTAGTATCTGAAAGAGTCATAAAGGAATAAAGTCTCAGAAAGAATCCTCGTCGTCTGTGTCCTGAGTTGGCTATTGGTGGGGACTGCAAGAGGCAGCTAGGGCACTCCTGACAGCTGGCACCATTGCAAGTTCACAGCAAAGTGCCATCTGAGGCCACAGCTGTCTGCAATCTTCATTTCCCCAGAATTCCTGTGGGCTCCACTGTGTAAAGGCCCTGAGGTATTCTGGGTGGGAAAGATGGTGGGCCACAGCAGCCTTGGCCATAACTTTGACTCACCATCCTAAAGAAAAGAAGGGGATATCAGTGACTGCTGTCAGCCCTGGTGGGTGCTCCTGTGGCCCATGCACCCTAGCATTTCCCCAATTATGCCAGGTGCTAATGCCATGCCTGAATGGACCCATTATTAGTATTCTTTTAATATAGACCATGCCCACTGAGCTAGATGACATGGCTGTAGATGATACCTATAGTATCCCATTTCAGACATTTTTGTCAAAACAGATTTCTGAAGATCAGTAATCTGGATCAAGAAAATGTTTGCTTTGTCCAGTTTTGGCAGTAGTAGCAAAATGTTGTGCCACACTTCAAAGATTCCCAGATCCTGGGCTATAGATCATAGTAGTCAGCTGTGTGCTACAGCGCAACTAGACCAAATGAGATTGCACTGGAAATCAGATGTCTCAACTCAGCACTAACTCAAGCTAAACTGTTGGCCAGGTGTCTTACTTTACAGAGGACAGTCCTCTCTTTGAAGGTCTTTCAGAGAACAGTCCACTCTTTGAAGGTGTCCTCTATTTGAAGGGCTGTCCTGTCCAAGTCTGGTTTAAAGATCAGATGTCTCAAGAGCAAACATAGAGGAAAGCAACTGCCATCATTGGGGGTTATATATCACAATTTCTGTCTTATTTAGAGGTACTGTGGAATTTATTAGTGTCTCTGGACCCAAAAGTGCTACAACACTTTTCTTCTACTATAAGAGTGCTGTCATTCTTCACCTTGAAATCAGGGGTGCTACTTAAGGTGACCACATCTACTTATTTCTCAGGAGCACCTACAGTCAGGGCCAGAAATATTGGAACAAGGATAACTGTTTTGGCAGTTGGCCTCTGTACACCACCACATTGAAGTTGAAAGGAAACACACCCAGATGGGAGCAAAGTCAGGACTTTCAGCTGTAATTCAAGGGGTTTGACAAAAGTGGGGCACTAACCATCCAGGAAGGACAGCCAGTGGCATACACACACACCCATCATTGGTGGCTCATAAGTAATGGAACAAACCAACATCATTTCAAACTGAAGGATCGCCTTTAATACCTGGATGAAAATCCTTTGCAGTCAATGACTGCCTGAAGTCTGGAACCCATGGACATGAGCAAATGCTGAGTTTCCTCCCTCGAGATGCTTTGCCAGGCCTTTACTGCAGCTGCCTTTAGCTGCTGCTTGTTTGTGGGTCTTTCTGCCCTCAGTCTTGTCTTCAGTAAGTGAAAGGCATGCTCTATTGGGTTGAGATCAGGTGACTGGCTTGGCCATTGAAGAACATCCCACTTCCTTGCCTTCAGAAATTCTTGGGTAGCTTTTGCTGTATGTTTTGGGTCATTATCCATCTGCAATATCAAGTGGCACCCTATCAGTTTGGCAGCATTCGGCTGAATCTGAGCAGAAAGTATAGCCCTATACACTTCAGAATTCATCCTGCTGCATTTATCAGCAGTCAGGTCATCAGTAAACACCAGTGACCCGGTTCCATTGGCAGCCATACATGCCCATGCCGTAACACTGCCTCCACCATGTTTGACAGATGATGTGGCATGCTTTGGATCATGAGCTGTTTCTTTCCTTCTCCATACTTTTCTCTTCCCATCATTCTGGTACAAGTTATTCTTGGTCTCATCAGTCCAAAGACTCTTATTCCAGAACTGGGCAGGCTTTTTTAGGTGTTTGCTGGCAAAGGCTAATCTGGCCTGTCTGTTCTTGAGCGTTACCAGTGGCTTGCACCTTGTTGTGAAGCCTCTGTATTTACATTCATAAAGCCGTCTCTTGACTGTAGATGTTGACAATGACATGCCTACCTCCTCAAGAGCGTTCTTGACCTGGCTAGATGTTGCGAAAGGGTTCCTCTTCACCATGAGCAGAATTCTGCGGTCATCCACTTTAGTTGTCTTCCGTGGCCTTCCAGGCCTTTTGCTGTTGCTGAGCTTGCCAGTTAATTCCTTCTTTTTCAGGATGTTCCAAACTGTTGTGTTGGCCACTCCCACTGTTTTTGCGATCTCTCTGATGGGTTGATTTTGTTTCCTCAGCCTAATGATGGCCTCCTTCACTTAAATGGACACCTCTTTGGGCCTCATGTTGGGAGTTCCAGTGAACAGCTACCAAATGCAAATGTAACACTCAGAACCACCTCGAGGCCTTTTATCTGCTTGATGGGTCATGGGGTACCCAGGAAACAGGCCACACTTGGCCATGCAGCTGCTTGTCAGCCATTCGTTCCATTACTTATGAGCCCCCAACGATGGGTGTGCGTGTATGCCACTGGCTGTACTTCCCGAATGGTTAGTGCCCCACTTTTGTCAAACCCCTTGAATTACAGCTGAAAGTCTTGACTTTGCTCTCATCTGGGTGTGTTTCCTTTCAGCTTCAATGTGGTGGTGTACACAGGCCAACTGCCAAAACAGTTATCCTTGTTCCAATATTTCTGGCCCTGACTGTGTATCTCTGGCAAATTCACTGGCTGTATACACTGAGTGATTATTGTTATAAACATGAAAAGAGTCTTATATACTAAGTATTCCTGTCAAAAGCACACGATCTTCAGTTTTAAAGGAAGGACATATGACTGATCTGTATTGCTTACATTGGTATAGTTATTATAAGGTATTAAAGAATAACCACTATAATTGCTCTTAAAATACACCACCTTTGTAAATTAATCATATATGTATCTAAGAGGAGGCCATTCAATCTTGCTGAGAATCTTGTTCCTCCCCCTGAAATCTGAGTATTTATTTGAAATATTTCTGCATTGCATTCCAACCATAATGGTTCTCAGATCTGTTCACAATAATAAAACAAGAAATTTAAAGCTAGAATCATTAACTACCAAAGGAAAACTACAGATGAGTATTATTGTGTTTATAATTAGTTTTTTATTTTATTATTTATTATTAAATTTATTAATCGCCCATCTGGCTGGTCACCCAGCCACTCTAGGCGATGTACAGCGTACAATAAACAGTTTAAAACAATAAAATTCTACAATAAAAACATTTTCTAAAATACCCAAAGATTCTTCTATGTTTACTGAAAAGGAAGTCCTGTTCAGCAAAGGTCCCTTGCAACATTAACTAAAACATTCCTCTTTGCAGGTTCTGCCCTTTTTATTGCTCCCTTTTCAATATACCTGGGAGATTAGTTATGAATTGTCCCTTAATTAATCAACTTCTGTTCCCCATTAATGTGGTGGAGTTTTAATTACTAGTTTCCTTTCATTAGTTTTTCACATTTCGTTTTATAAAAAATTGTGCTATTTTGCTATTTTTAAAAAGGAAAGGGGAAAAAATGAAGGGAAACCAGTAATTAAAGCCCATACCACCCCATTCAGGGAACATAAGCTTATGAAGGGGAATTGCATCATTAATCCCCTACTACACTGAACAGGAAGCAATAAAATGGATTGCACCTGCCAAAAGGAAGCTTTTAAAGTTGAAGTAGCCCCCCAAATCCTCAGTAGTGCTTTGACAATCCACACTGGACAAGCTGGCCTCTGGATAAGATTGCCACAAATCAGGCCTCGGACACACACACACACACACACACACTACGGACAACACAGAAAATACTGGAGTGCAACAGTTTGGCAAAAGGTCAACGGAATGCTCCGTAAACAGGGAGTGAACAAAAGATGGCAATTCCAGAAAAAGGGTGTGGTGTGGAACCACCTCTTAAAAGGGAGGGGATTCTACAGTTTATGGGCTACAACCAACAATCATGCTCCTGCCAGCAATTATGGGGTAGTATCCAGTTTGGCACTGGTGGTAACATAAATTACATTGCCCAGAAAACCTATTGTGCCACCAAATGCTATTGCCATTGCGCTAGAGGTTGCGTACACTAGCACAACATAATTTGCATTAGCACTAGTGCTGAATTGCTGACCACGGCCCACAGTGACTGTTGTTGGGTATATTCATCTTTGAATGTTTAATTGTTTGTGGGTTAGGGAGTATGTGTGTTTTCTGGGTGGCTGTGCAGGACTAGGGGCCTTATCCTATTTGGCACCTAACATAAATTATATTTGCACTAGTGCCAAACAGGGTACTACCCTATGGGATCTAAGCTGTAAAGTGTGATTGAAAGCCAGTTTTGCAGCATCCATACTCCCAGATTCCTTGTGCTACACTTCCTGGAGTAGTGTGAAGTCCCGTCACAAGACACAGTCCCCTCAGCACCCCCACCAACTGCCCACTTTGGTTAAAGATTCCCAATAAGCATCAAGTATCAGAGGCTTAACAATGTGGTCTCTGGAGAAGCAGGCCAATTTCACACTAATCTTCCCCATGAAGGGAAAGAGCATCGGAAGCGAGAATTACATCAAAGAGAAGTTAATGCCAAGAAGCGGAGGACATAAAAAGGAGCTGCTTTCAGTATCAAATGAATGAGCACAGCTGGATTAAGAGATCAGGCTGTTCAAAGCTTGTAACACCAGCTTTGGTACCCGGGATTTAGCCAGCAGGGAGCGTCCTGATCTGGGGGTGCCTTTAAAAAGGGAGAGGATTTGTAATTGTGGGAATCTGGGGAGGTAGTGGTTGCTTTTCAATCTGGCATTGATTTCTCTCTTCGAATAACCATCAACAGCCCCAGGCAGCAGCATGGTTACAATGCTGGCATAGCAAAGGCCTACGCAGTCCGTTTAAAAGCAGCCAACTTCTTTCCATTAACTATCTACATTGTCTCTAATTGAACATCAGCCCGGAATGGTCCAATCCTCCTCTTCATAGACAGCAATTGGGAAGAGCTTTGGGGCTTCCCCAGTAGAACATATTCTGCATTTCCTGACCACTTCAGTGTTTTATCTCTAAAGAAACCAAAGCTGTGTACAGATAACAGGTTCACAAATACTTTAAGGTGGCATGACAAAACCATTATGGTTTCCAGCACACAGATTATTTTCTTTTGGCTGGTGGTGGGGGAAACATAGCATGGTTTCTGGTTTGGAAGTTTATGTGATGCTTTAAAACAAAACCCTGCCAAACGCATTTGACCAGAGACCATGGGTAAGTATCTAACGCCGCCCGTGCGTGGACAGCCCAGGTATGCTGGCAGTGGCGCACCCATGGCCCCTACTACTGGCAGCCATGATACAGCGCTCCCAGGGGGAAGCACCACAACCAGCAGCAATGTGCACTTCTGGAAGGGGCAGGTCACCCACATAAGGGTGGCATTTGATACAACGCCATAGTGGGACAAAGAAAATGAATGCATGTACCACGGTTCAGGATGGCTTTATTATATTGTCTTCAGACCTCTGAAAGCAGAGAAGGCCTAAGACAATTTGGTGCTTGAAACAGAAAATCAAAATGTCAGCCTTCGTGATGGTAAAAATAAAATAAACATCATATATATATGCTAATAGCGAGCTCAGGTTATGATCGCTAGCCTACATAGCCAAAACCAAGTTACTGAGAAACAACAACATGCTTACGAGAACCCCAAGGTTTGCAGGAGAAAACATATCGGGGGGGGGGGAGTGAAACTATGGCGGCAGCCTCCTCCCAAAAGCAGCCAAATAAAGACTGAGCATGTTCAGTGGTCATAGAATGCTGAGTGTCTGTTGGGGCACAAAAAAGAGAGGGAATGGAATGAAATGTCCTAAAAGAAGCCATGGCTGACTAGAACACACCCCACACTGCAACATTTTGCTGCCATGCAACACTGCAGGGGAGGTCCCACTAGTAAACCCAAATAATTGCCAATTTGCGTAAATATATCCCACAATTACCCTGAGGCAGATGGCCTCAGCCTGCCTAATGAAAAGAGCCTGCCTTGTCTGAGATATATAGCTTATGTTTGTAGGAGCGCAAAGTGTGAACATGGAGGGAAGAGGGCAAATGCAGACTCGTGTGCATTGGGGAGGAGGGCGTGTTGCTGTTGTCCCAAGTCAAGTAGTGCTGAAGTGAGTGCCATCACTCCCCACCCCCTCCAGGGGAAACAAAGTGACAAGTGTAAATCCCAGGATGAATGAAGGCGCTGGGCCCTATAAAGCTGGTGTCTCTCCACGCATCTCCGCTCTGATTGACTTGTCGTCTTGCTGAGGCTGACTATCAGTTCCTCGCTGCCTCCAATTCCAGGTGTGATTTAGTTTAGAGATGAGAGGTGACAGTTAACATTGGTACTCGTCAGTGTAGATCAGACACAGTCACGCTGTCTTCCCTTCACCCGGGCTCTCACACCTCCCTCCTTTGCAATCTTACCTACTCCTCCCGCCCCGCCTCCAACCCAGTAGCTACCACTTCTGTCAATTGCTCTCATTCTCCCTGCCTGTTTGTAGCCAATCTCTTTCATTGCCACATCTCATTCCCAGCCCCATCCGTGATCTCCATTTCCAGGTTTTGTTTTCAACCACTCATCTCCCAACCTCTGTTTTTCCCCTCTTTCTTTCCCATTCTTCCACCCATCCACAAAGGCTTTACTTCTTTGGAAGACTAGGAACTGCTGCTTTTGCTCTTATTGTTTTCTGTTCCAGAAAACAAGCCAAACATCCTTAGCATATATTTTATTGGATAGTTTTCACCTATGTTTGCTCTAGAATAATTTGTTGGCAGTTTGTCTTGTGTGAGTTCCATCCTTTATAAGAAATTCTTCAAGCGATTTCAAATAATACGTTGAGGCCTAGCTGTGGATTCAAGTATTTCTGAGAGAATTCAAAGTCTGAAATGTACATATTGATAGACAGGCATCAGTCAACATGTAGGGATGGGTGGGAATTTCATTTTAGTTAATTTTTTCTAAGAATTTACAGCAACTTTATATCTGGGATGGAAAGAACTTGAGATTTTAAAAATCTGAATGTAGGAGAAAGCAAATCTGACAGATTTATCTATCCAGACCCAGGATGGGTGCTTAGTTCTTAAAAGTCTAACATTCCTTTTAGCGCTGAATTCAGGTAACCACTTCGTTTTTCTGTTAGGCTCCTTATCTTTATCAGCTATGTGTTAGGCAAATACAACATGGACTTCTCCATGTTAGGAATAACTGTATCTATTGAACCTGGCCAGTGCAGATGGATGAGAATTTTGTTGCAGCTTGTTTTTGAATTTGATAAGGATTTCCAAAATTTACAAATTTTTTCATATTCGAGGCAGAAATAATTCAAGATTTTAAAAAATCTACTGCAGGAGAAAGCAAAACTGATAAATTCATCCATCTCCAGCCAAATGACACTGGGTTTTTTTGCCTTAATTGGATATGTATTTAGCCGGGGATTGCATGTACCAAAATGCATTTCTGCAAGTATAGGACAGCCTATTTTCATGAAATATTTTACTTTTAAAACTAAGCTATTTACACTACTATTCTTACCAATGGTAGCCCATTAGTTAATGTACTAGTTAATGTTGACAGATCGGAGATTCACCTTTGGATTCAATCTGCTCTTTTCAGACTCTTTCGCACTATATTTTATATTTTCCCTTTTTATCTTATCTATCAACATGTGGATTCTGATATAAAACTGGGAGCAGGGAGGGGAGGGGAGGAACCTAACCTATAGTAGAGATTCCCTAACTCTATTGTTCCTCAGAGGGTTAGAACAGCACTCCTCCCTCCCTACTAATAAACACTGCCTAAATCTCCAAAACCAGAGCAAAGGTTGTGCCTGTATGCTTCCCTGATGCCACTGGCAACAGAGGGTAGCATGCAAGCATTCGCTTTCACCTGCTGGGGCAGACAGAGAAGTGATAGCAGGGGGAGAGGAGTTTGGGCTTCAAGATCATGCATTCTCAGAATCAAATTGCTGCCCCAAATTACCATTTTGGCCTGCCCCTTTGCTGCCCAAAGGATCACCAGGAAGGGGAAAATTGGTCTCCCTAATGAATTTTCATGGGCTCCCTCTTGCCTCTATTATCTGGGATCCATGGAATACTCTTTTCTAGCAAAGTCAGATAACATTTTCTTCCTGAAAATTTCGGCCATGTTTTTTTAAGATCAAGTTTCCAGCCCTCATGCTTTATTTTATTGTGGCTATAATTATATTAAACAACAACAACATTTTGTTGTTCAGTCGTTCAGTCATGTCCGACTCTTCGTGACCCCATGGACCATAGCATGCCAGGCCTTCCTGTCCTGCACTCTCTCCCGGAGCGTGCTCAAGTTCATATTCATTGCATCAGTGATGCTATCTAGCCATCTCATCCTCTGCCGTCCCCTTCTCCTTTTGCCTTCAGTAACAACAACATACTCATCTAGAATTAGAAAGGGGATGCTCAGGCTTCAGGATATGGATGCTTCCAGACAAGATTTTATTTATTTATATCCTCCCATTTTATCGTGCCATCACCCCGTCTCATTCACAAAATTTTACAGGGGAACTAGACATCGTCGTCCTCTTCCACTCATAACCCTCCATGTTTTCCCATCATTTCTTCCATATTTTTTCTTACTGTGGAAAATCTGTTAAGAAGAAACAGATGGAAGAACTGCATAAGAGCTTCTCATTGGTGGCCCTAGGAGCCTGCTTTAAGCACCCTGTGTTTAAAGCAGGAGTGGGCAACTTGTGGCATTCCAGATGTGTTGGCCTACAACTCCCATCGTCCTTCACCAATGGCTATGCTGGCTAGGGCTGATGGGAGTCATAGGCCAAAACATTTGGAGGGCCACAAGTTGCCCAGCCCCCCTGGGTTCTCCAAACAGCGTCCCATATTTTCCCACCATTCCTTCCATTTTTTTTCTTCCCGCAAATAATCTGTTGAGAAGAAAAAGATGGAATAGCTGCACAAGGCCTTCGAGTTGGTAACCCCTTTCCCTGATCACTAATCATTTTGTGGTTTCCCAGCTTTTGTGCCACGTTCCCCAATTCTAAACAGTTGAAATGCCTCTCCTAAGGTTTCATTACTGGCAGTTAGTGATGTTGCGGGCGCTTGACTGGGTCCAGGAGTGCATGAGTGCATTACTGGACCTGTCCGCTTGTGCCTGGCAGCCACCTGTCCTCCATGTGAGCCACCATTTATATGGAAGATGGAGGCTGTAGATTTTCGTATATCTAATGTTACACACAACATTAGCCATAAGGGCCATTTCTGCCATTTTGTATATCTAATGTTGCGGAAATGGCCCTTTATGGCAACTGTTGTAGGCAACATCAGATAGATATACAAAAATCTAGAGCCCCCATCTTCCATAAAAATGGCAGCTTGCATGGATCAGTGAGTGGCTGTGGGACACTCCTGGATGCTAAGCTCTCCAGGGGCTCACGTGGACGAGTGGCAGTGGCTGCTCCTCGATTGCCCACTGAGTGCGGATTCAGGTGAGTCCATCCATCCCTACTAGCAGTAAGAGCTTTAAGCTAAAATAGGCTAGAATTTTGGTATTTTACTTTTGCCTTCAGCCCCATCCACCACTGGAATGCAGCTCCTGAGAGCTTCTCAGAAATAGAATTCGGTCCCCAAGCTGAAAGGGGTTCAACACTCCTTGCCCCATATCTTCTCTAGCTCTGATATAGCTTCTGGCAAACTATTTCAAGAAGCCCCACATACTACAATGAACACTGCTTAGGGAAGGGTGTACTGTAGTGGATGTATGCAACCTTCTTAGTGATAAATTCTTTTTATAGTTCAGTTAAGAGGTTCAAGTGACCTACAGAGCTGTGTAGAATTCAGCAGCTGTGTGTAGAGAAGCCACTGAGAATCATCACTGATGTCATTCCAAGGGATGTGCTGGTGTTACGCAGTACTATGATAGACACTATATTATACAACTGACTAGTGTTCCTGTAGGAGATAAGTGCATTGTTGAGGAACAGAAGGTGGCCAGTCGCCTCTCCACCTTCAGCATTGGCAGAAAGATAGCAATGATTTGAGGAACTGCCTAAAGCCTAAAAGGGCATATTGATTTGGACTGAGGCTGTAATCCCATGGTCCAAGCAAAAAAAAAGTCACACACACACCCAAGCCCCCCAGAAATACATTCCCACACCATCAAGCCCAACAGGGAATTTGAAGTTCCGTTGCCTTGGATTCTCTTGCTCCCGCCCTATCAGATTGCCCTGCTAAGCCTTTTCTCTAATGTAGTTCCCCATGAGGCATTGCCACATCGACGATTAATCACATCTATGTCCATTATTTATTTATAACTTCAGGTGGATTAAATTGAGATTTTGCCATAGGTGCAGGACATGGTCTGCCAACTCATGAAGGGCACTAGCCTCTTGGAACTAGGGATGTATGGATTTTGTTAAATCCATTCTGTCTGATTGTCAGGCATATTTCATTCCATTATCTGCTCATTGACAGAATTGGATTTTTTATAACCAGAATTTTATTCTGCTTGCACCAATTTGCATTAGCGATAATTCACCCTTGCACAAATGTGCTAATCCACATTAACTAATTCACTAATGTGCTAATCAGCACAAATTGCCCCCCAAAGTGAAAAACTGGTTCGCAACTTTGCAGAATATGCATGACTTGGAAAAAGCAGGTCCACTGCAGAATCTGCAGGTCAGATTCATAGAAATCCAAACTCATTTGATTCCAGTGCGGATTTCTCCAACATCCCTGCTCGGAACAGGTTTACAACAATGTTTCACTGCATGAATTGTATCTGTACGTAAGAGATTACTTTACAATCAACACCTTCTCACTTTGGTATGGTTATCCAGGACAAACCTTTCAAATCCTAGGAATTGTCTAATGGTATCTGAAGGTCATGCATCTTTCATGTTTGAATCTTGCCTTTGGAATGCCAACCCTCTGGAGATGAACCTGAACTGTAGCTTGTAAATATTTAAGAGGTACAAAATATAGCTTTCCAGTAGAACTATACACCTGGTGCCTATATATTGTTGCACTAGTGACTATGTGCTCTTTTTGTTTTTTTCCATAGTGGTTGTTTCTCCTAACAAGGTGTTCAGATGTGTCATCACCTTATTAAGTTGTTGAAATGTAAACTATTCAACAACTGTTCTTTCAATATATTCTCTCCATACAAAACAATTCATAATTAGTTTTTGCTTCATTAATTACTGTGGCATCAAAGGTAAAGAGTATGCTCATGATATGGACAGATGATATAAATTTATGATGAACCATTTGGAGGATAGGATTAAACTCAAAACAATTTTGATAAGTGAGCATGAAAGTGAGCATAAGTGAGCTGAAAAGCAATGAACTTAAATTGAGCAAGCACAAGCATTGCATTCTGAATACAGTCCAAATGTAAAAATACAAAATAGGAGAAAACTGGTGATTTAACAGATGGTGATCCAAATTATGCACTTTCTAAACTATTGTAAGTTAGTGGAAGTAACAGTATCACTGATGAGCAGCAGCAGAGGCATCCCATTTTGCTAGCCAGATTTTAAGAAGGATACAAACCAAATGTAAAGGGCATAACAGAGAGGTCTGTAATAATACTCAGAGTTAATACTATAAGGGAACAATCCTATCTGGATCAGCGCTTGCCTCCGACCCCAAGGTGACTGCCTATCCAGTGCAGGGCGGGAGGAGTGGTGAGGAGTAGATCTCCTTCTCACTCCCCCTGCCTGGCTTTTGTGGCTAGACGGCTGATTTCAGCTGTCTAGCCGCGGGACCTCAGAGCACGGGAAGGGACGACTGGACAACCCATAGGATGTGTCGTGCTGGCATTTCTGACCTCCCCATCCTGGCCCGCCCCTGGGAATGCCCCATTTTTGCCGCTCCACACTGCTCTTATGAGTGCAGCGCACGGGGCTGATCCGCACTGCCTACAAGGCAGCATGGGAGGGGGTGAGGGTCGGTTCTCCAGGAAACGACCTTGGTTCCCAGAAACCGACCTATCCTATGGCCGTCTACCCGCTGACTAGCAGCCATAGGACTGCACCCTAATTAACTTTAATGCTATCGCTAAAGTGCTGTAATACTCCACCAGAATGCTTCTTGTTAGTTATATGAACACCCCAAAGTCTCAATTTATTGGTCAAGCAGAGGGTTTTCCACAGAAGACCCAGTGGATCACACTTACTTGAGCCCAGGAATAATGTGAGTTGAGGTCCAACACAAAAGCTGAGTGTGGTCAAACGTGTACCCTGGATTTTAGGAAAGCTGATTTTAATAAACTCAGAACAATGATCAGTAAGGTCCCATGGCAAGTGACTCTAACGAGAAAAGGAGTCCAAGTCAAGATGGGTGGGAGTTTTTAAAATAGGAAATTCTTAAGGCACAATTACAAACAATTCCAACGAGAAGAAAAGGTGGAAGACAACAGAAGAAACCAATGTGGCTTCACAAAAAGCTTAGAGATGACCTGAAAACAAAAAAGGACATATATAGGAAGTGGAAAGAAGGCCAAGCAACAAAGGAAGAGTACAGGCAGGTAGCACAGAATTGCAGGGATGGTGTCAGGAAGGCTAAAGCTGAGAATGAGCTGAGGTTAGCAAGGGATGCTAAAAACAACAAAAAGGCTTTCTTCAGCTACGTTCATAGGAAAAGGCAGAGGAAAGAAATGGTTGTTTTCTTTCCTCAAAGAGTGCTTATCAATGGGATCTTCTCCAACTGGGGAGAGGTAACAAGTGGGGTACTGCAGGGCTCAGTCCTGGGCCCAGTGCTCTTCAACATTTGTATTAATGACTTGGAGGAGAAGGTGCAGGGAATGCTGATCAAATTTGCAGATGACACAAAATTGGGAGGGATAGCTAATACTTTGGAAGACAGAAACAAAATTCAAAGTGATTTTGATAGACTGGAGTGCTGGGCAGAAAACAACAGAATGACATTTAATAGGGATAAATGCCAAGTCCCGCACCTAGGAAAAAGAAACCAAATGCACAGTTACAAGATGGGGGATACATGGCTCAACAACACTACAAGCGAGAAAGATCTTGTTGTTGATCACAAGCTGAATATGAGCCAACAAAGTGATGTGGCTGCAAAAAAGGCCAATGCCATTTTGGGCTGCATTCATAGAAGCACAGCTTCCAAATCCCGGGAAGTACTAGTTCCCCTCTACTCAGCACTGGTTAGGCCTCATCTGGAGTACTGTGTCCAGTTCTGGGCACCACATTTTAAGAAGGATGCAGACAAGCTGGAGAGGGTTCAGAGGAGGGCAACAAAGATGATCAGGAGACTGGAAACAAAGCCCTGTGAGGAGAGACTGAAGGAACTGGGTATGTTTAGCCTTGAGAAGAGAAGACTGAGGGGAGATATGATAGCGCTCCTCAAGTACTTGAAAGGTTGTCACAGAGAAGAAGGCCAGGATCTCTTCTCCATCATCCCAGAGTGCAGGACACGGAATAATGGGCTCAAGTTACAGGAAGCCAGATTCCGGCTGAACATCAGGAAAAACTTCCTGACTGTTAGAGCAATATGACAATGGAACCAATTACCTAGGGAGGTAGTGGGCTCTCCCACACTGGAGGCATTCAAGACGAGGCTGGACAGCCATCTGTTAGGGATGCTCTGACTTAGCAGGGGGTTGGACTCGATGGCCTTGTAGGCCCCTTCCAAGCCTACGATTGATTTACATCTGGAGGGCTGAACCTTGCAAGGCAAGGGCCAAGCACTCTTGCAACTGCTCTGTGCAGCTTAAAGCCAACACACAGAGCAGCAAGTGGCAGTCTGCTTGAGAATCAGCAGGGAGGGTGGGGCAACTCGAGAAAAGCTTCCAGATCTCTACACATAAAAGGTCACTCTCCTTTCGGTAGCAGGGGGCTGAGAACACAGTGGCAAGAGAGCTGCAAGGAACCAGAGAAGGTAGCTACCGGTTAGACAGAGCCAGAGTGTCCCGTGTCTGTCCCCATGCCAGAGCTGGACTTCTCCAGGTCTGCCTCTCTGCCGGATGCCTGTTCCACCAGGTTCTCCTTGTCAAGCTCCAGCCTCTGCTCTAGGATCCAAGAGAATGTCGAACCTAGACCTCCCATTAAGCCCTCCTTACTGAGCCCTGAGGAAGGGAGCCATTTTCAGTGCTCAGCATGGGAAAAGCTCTTCTCTCTGATCAGCTGCTGACTGGAGAAAAGAGCTTTTCCCTACCAGGAGAGGGGTGGGGACTGGGGAAGAATCTGACTGTCTGAATGGGGAATGCCTGCAAGTTGGAGGTTCCCCATTCCTGCATTAAGAAGAACCACCAATAGTCAAGATGAACATCCTATAACCTGATCTTTGTATTCACCTTCCCATGGTGGACATGATGGATTTTTTAAAAAATTTGTGGTTTTTTTGCTACCTTCTATCTTTGTAATCAGCCCCTTTTAAAGCAGAGACTTGACTCTATAAGGACTCCGTCAGGCCAACATCACCTCAGATGGTGTGAGATCTAATAACACGAGTCCTCCAGCAATATTCCAGACTGCCTATACATACATCCTCTCTCTTTGTGAGTGAGATGTGTCAGGCTCTGGGTATAGCCCCCGTAACTATCCTAGTATCAAAAGGTTATTGTCTCATGAGGAAAGATGACTCTAGAATTGACAGCATGTGCAAGCAAATGCTTTCTTTTAAAAACAATGAGGAAAAGTCTTGGGGAAAATTTGGGGGGTACCTATTATCCCTCTTTTTCTCCCTGGCCCAACAAATATTTGGGAGTATGCTCCTATCAGGAAAGTTAAAAGGCATTACATTACTTTAACACCAGTAAATGCTATACTTTCAAGTAACCAAAAGCTATTTATCCTAGAGTGGTCACCTTCTACAGCATCCTCCCTGAAACGTAGCACTCTCCAGATGTGTGAGATTATAACTACCATCGATCCTAGCCAGCATGACCAGTGGCTGGGAATGATGGGAATTGTAGCCCAACACATCTGGAAGGCACCAGGTGGAGGAAGGCTGGTTCTACAGAGATAATCAAGACTAGAGTACAGCACTTTACTATAAAGCATTATAAGTATCATATGAATGCTTACATTTGGTTCCCACATGCTGTTGACCTACTGAAACCTCATTCAGGTCATAAATAAGCTCATCTTGGAGAAATAATGAGCTATCAAATTACCCTGTTGTGTTCCGCTTCAGTTTCCTCCATGAAAAGAGTAAAAGCTGCAAGAAGAGGAGCGAGATCAATGAAAGATAAATGAAGACTCAGATATGGGGAGAAGGAGGGGAAGGGGCTGGGGGAAAAGGAAGCATGTGAGAAAAGGAGTTGTTGTGATCCTGAATTTAAAATGGAAGCTGAAAGCCCCATTTTAAATGCAGGATCTTAGACTTAGAAGGCTGAGTTACAGAAATGAGCCTAGGGTCCACCAAGAAAAGGGTGTTCCAGTGTGGTGGGAAACTTCCTGGATTGTGTAGTCCCACCCTTGAGGGGATCCTTCTGTGGCCACTTGAGGCTATTCCTTCTCAAACCCATGAGAGAATTTTCATAATAGTGTTTAAATAACTGAGAACACTGCATTTTATAGCACTTACCCAAAACACATCAGCAGGGGATTAATGTACCCCCTTGGGTATTTCCCTTCAACCACCATGCTTGCTAGTGAGATGGGGGGAACCCAAAACATTTGCTTCCACTACTTCCTCTGTCTATCCATTCTTTAGAACCTCTTTCCCCACCCCCAGCCAATGTGTGTTGATCCATTAAAGCCCCCAGCAGTATGTCATAGGACTGATAATTACATTCCACACTCCCATCATGCCGTCTGCTGCTGACCTCTCACCCCTCCTCTCTTTTAATCACTCCTTGGCATCACTCACTCTGACAGAGCAGCGGCATAGCCCATGTGACCTGTCAGACTAGGAACATGACTTATAGGGCCCGGCTAGTGGACAAAGGGAAGGGAGATAGGCAGCATAAATCTCCGGGGCAAATAAAAGAGACTGAAAGGGTGCTGTGGCGCGGCCTATGCCAGCAGATTCGCAGCCTCTTGTTATTCACCCTAGAGTTATGGTGATGAGGAAGTGGCCTAGAGTGACATACGCTGGTCCCAATCAACCTTGCATATCCTACAAAGACCTAGAAGCACCTTAATGTCATGCATGGCTGACAAGAGCCCCAGGGAGGAGGGTTAGAGCCAGTAGAATAACCAAAGCAGTTTTCAGCAAAAACGCCAGTGGCTATAAGATATTTCTATCAACAGGTCCAAGCAGAGGGCCAAGACAAACATGGCAAGAAGGTCAGACCTTTAGCTGCCAGTGTTCAGCTTCATCTCAGCACGAGAGAGGTTTTTTATCTGAAGAAAACGACCCATTTGCTCTTTCAGCTCAGAAGCCAGTACTGGGCACTGGCTTCTTATCTTCTCAAATACAGGTCCCTCAGACACCATAAAGACAACCAAAGTTATGAGCTCTCCCATCGCAGAGTAGCTTAGACATCTGACCCACTCTACCAAGTGACAAAGACTTTTGCCACACATCAAGTGCAGATGTGTCGTGTGGTAAAACATGTGATAAAATGATTGTTTGTATTGGCTCTCAGTTGTCATAGAATTCTTCTGTCATACAGTGTCCCACTGTCAAAGTACTAAAATATTCAGAATTTCAAAATTCACTACACAAGTAAAGCTGTGAGAACCAGTTTCAAAGTCAAACATTGTATTTTGCCATTCAGTGTGCAATTAGCAGTTAACTTGCAGTATAAGATACGGATTCAGAACATTAGGAATTCATAGCCATTGTGCAGAAATAAGCATTTTGTACCTATTTTATAATGCTATTTTATTTTAATGTATTGTTTTTCCTATGTGCTCGCCTCAAAGTGCTTCACAATCATTGCCTTAGTTCTCCTCCAGACAAGAATATAAGATGTGCAGCATTATTACAGATGGAGGGTGGGGAATTTGAGGAACACAGTGGCCTTGTCTAAAACTTCCCTGAGTTCATCTCTCAGCAGAGATTTGGAGACCAGGTCATAGCTCATGCACTTCTAACCATTAAACCTCACTAGTTTCTTACATCACAATTCTATACATGTTTCAGAAATAAGTCCCATTTAGTTCAATAGATCTTGCTCCCAGGTAAGTAGGATTGGAGCCTTAATGTTTTATAGTACAGCTGATAATTAGGGAGTAAGTTTATATAACCAGGAAAATACCATGGCTGGAAAGTATCTTAAAGTTGTGATCTGGGCCCACCCACATTTCAGGGGTAAAAATTTTATTGAAGCTTATTATTTATTAAAACATTTTAACACTGCCCATCATCCTTGTGGATATCAGGGTGGTGGACAAATGTAATTAAACCAATACGTAAAGCAGTAAGAGCACCAAAAACACATTGTTGTAATAAAAGAAAGATGGCAGCAAATACAATTAAAAGACACAATCAACCAATTAAATTCCTGGGCAAATAAGGCTGTCAGCTGGTGCCAAAACAATTGCAGTGTTTGGAGCAGTTGCACCTCAATGGGGAAGGGAGGGTATTCTAGAGTTGGGGTGCCACAACTGAGAAGGCCCTCTCTCCCTTGTTGACAGATAATGTACCTGAGGTACTTGGACAGGAGCTTCCCCTGACAATCTTAAGTCACATCCTATGAATTTCCACATCATATGAAGAAGCTTACCCACTGAAGGGTGAGGACAGGCAGCAAATTCTTCATCTGCAGCTGTCACTCTTGCTCCTCTCGCATGCTTCAGGCTTTTTTAGGTTGCCAATGTGCTATGTGAGTGCATGAAAATTGCTGTTTATCCATTAATTTCTTAATGTCTTTTTAAATACACATCCTTAAATGGGATTGGGGGTAGGTTATTAGATGACATCACAGGTGTCAGCCCATCAGCACCATGCATATGCTGATGCAGGCTTTCTATTGCAAGCTTGCAGAATAATCTTTTGCAGAGCTTGACTTTGGAGAGAAAAGGTACGTTCAGGTTGAACGAAATAAGGGTGCTTCCTACAGCTCTAAAAAAGTTACATGCATCTTCTCCTGAAATTAAACTGCAGTTCTTGGGGCTTTTCTTACTCTGCACCATGTTCTCACCACTCCCAATGAAAGGAAAACAAGCAAGGCTCCCAAGAAAGGCAGGAGCCACTCAACTAGTTCTGAACTAATCCCAGGAATATTGAACAGCCAGGTGGCTGAGGTTAGATGGCCTATATCTGTCTACAGAGACACTTAAAAAAAAAAAAAAACACCTGAGATTAAAGGAGGATGTTCCCTTTCTGCATCCCCCAGAAATAGGGTTACACATCATCACACACAAAAAGGACACATTTTCATAACTGTGCATGTTTTAATTTATATGTATAGATGCAAATTTGGAAATAGTTACTATTATTTAAGCGGAAATACAATACATCTCACCAAGACTGTGAGCAGGGGACCTGTGGGCCTGCTGCCCAGCTGCTAACTGTTGGACAACTTCAAGGCCTGTCCTGCTCTCCCTTCCTGTAGCTCTTGATCTTGGACAGGACAGCCTTTCTGATAGAGGAGCCCTCCAGACAGCAGACTGTCCTTTGTAAAGGAGGACACATGGCCACCTCCTCAGAAACTACCCCTGTATTCTCAGTCGGCGCGCCTATTTTGTTGTATGGCTGGAAGAGTCCCTGGGAGCTGAGAAGGGCCGCATTGCATACCCATTCCCCTAGCCAGCTGCCAGGCCGCAGCCTTTGAGAGAGTAGCGCCTGTGCAGCTCTCCCGGCCCTCCTCCCCCCATCTGCCATTTAACGATGATGGAAGTTGCTGTCAGCACACAGCGACAGTAATAAACACTCTTCTTAATAACACGGGGTGTCCCTCTTATTAAAATGAATAGACTTCAGTGGCAGAGCCGTGCTGCCTGCCTCACAGCCTGTTGGGGACGGCGCCCTCAAGCAGCGCAGTTTATCTGCTGTAATTACGAGTATAACACAGCAGCCCAGCCTCTGCACCGTGCTTTCCCACGGCACTGCACCACACTGCCAGAATAAACAGGCCCCCTGGCATTGGCAGGAAGGCGTGTACATGCACAGATGTGAATGGTCAAACAGAAGGCCAACATGTGGAGGTAAGCTATCAGCATGCAAACGCATATCATTTAGGAAAAGCACTGCTGCAATAGTGATCAGGGATGTGTGTGACCCAATCAAACTGGCTACACAAGTCCCTCCAGTATGTATTTATTTATTATATGTATTAGGATAATTTTAATCTGCCCCAAAATAAACGTTCTCAGCTTCCACAAGGGGTTTTTCAGGCCCCTTTTTTTCAGGTCTTCAGGAAGGTTCTGAACACCCACTTATTTTCTCTGGCCTTCTGTTTTATTGGTATTATCTGGCGGGGTATTATATTTAAACACGTATCCAGAAAGAAGAAAGTGGGGATAAATTTTTAACAGCAAAAAAGGTGTGCAGGTGTCATACCCCCCCCCCGAGTCCTCCTCCTTGGAGGTACTTGGTTTACCTGAGCTTGAGGACTCTTCTTCCCCCGAAAATGATCCAGCAGGAGCATCTCCGGAGGGTGTCGGACATGCAGCTGAAGAGGAGGCAGGCCCCTTTTGAATCTCTGGTGGGGGCCTCTCTCCCTTCTCCACCGCCTCCTTCCCCAGATAATTCGGATTCTGAGCCAGAAGTGGAGCATCCACCCAGCCCTCATGAAAGATGACATATGAAGTGCAGAGAGCAGTCGTCGTCCCCCCCCCCGGTAGGAGACGCATCAGGCTGCAGTCCAGGTATCTAGCTCTACGAAGGCCTGCTTTATATAGCCACCTTCACCAGAAAGCTTGCTAATGAGCTGCAGCCATGTCCGGGCTATTGCCTGCGTAAAAGACAGCAAGGCCAGTCAAACTGTCATTTGCAACAACGTCTTCGTCGGTATCTGTGTGTGCTTTGTGTATCCTGAACTCCTGACCTGAACTGGATGTCATGAGTGACTTCGGATGGACTTTGACTTCATCTCTGCATCTCCGTGCTTGGATTTCTAGAACTGCTTAACAAGCTGCTTCTCGGCCGTGCACCTTATTGCTGTTTGTTACTATCAGCAACCAGGAAGCATCTCTACCGGCAGGACTCCGACTTAGAGGAAGCTGTGTGTTTTGAAAACACACACTGGTGGAGGACTCTGTCTTTGAACTGGGACAGCAGGTGAGGAGTTCAGATCCCTCCAACCCCCCCTACCTGCTGCTTGTCTTGCCACAGCACCTTTCTCTGATCACTTCTCTCCCTGACAAGCACAATTCTGGTACTGACCTCAGCTGAGGAGAAAAGCATCTGGAGGGAGAGACCACAGGGAGATAATTCTGGTCAGGGGGAGGCTTCTTCACCCCTCACCTATGAGCCTCTTTTGCACTTAAAACCAGACTACAACCACCCCATCTCTATGCCAGCCTTCCCCTGGTGACCTCCAGATATGTTGGACTAGAGCCCTCCACCTCCAGTCCAGTGCAGCCCTTGACATTCCCCCATAGAAGTGAATGGTTGTCATGCATTCCTATGGAAAAGTAAAGTGCTCACTTAGGGACACTGTTGAGGTAACGGCAAAACCTTCCCCCTTATATCTGACACTGGGAGGCCCAGCCCTCAATACTAGGGATCCTGCAGGAGTGGTGAAACATATCTGTATGCATAGACACACACTGCATCCCTCCATGCAATATACAAACCCTCCTTACACATGCGCGTGCACACACACATTTATTTATTACCTTTATATCCAGCCTTTTCCTTCTTGCAAGGAACCCAAGGTGGCTTACACAGTCCTCCTCCTCTCCATTTTATCCTCACAACAACCCTGTGAGGTAGCTTAGGCTGAGAGTCAGCGACTGGCACAAAATCACTCAGTGAGCTTCATGGCCAAATGACGAGAACCCAGATCTCCCATGCCCCAGTCCAGCACTCTTAACTTCTAACCCACACTAGCTCTCCCTTCATAACTACAGCCATGATGCTTGTACAATATATTAACACAATTAACCATTGATTGTATCATGCATTCACACACCCATACAAGATGCGGTTACTTTTCTATAGATTATAGCATCTCCTTCCTTCCTTCATAGTTCCTCAGTCTTTCCTGGTACGTGGACCAATTATTTCCAGTGGTATAGCTGTGCTAGTCGGTTACAGCAAAAATAATAAAGATTTTTGTGGCACCCTAAGGACTAACAAATTTGTTATGGCATAAGCTTTCATGGACTACAGTCCACTACATTAGATGCATGTAGTGTTTTCCTGTGTTGCAGGTAATATGTACACATGGTTAGACAAGTGGGATGTAAGCAGTGAGGTCAACAGGAAATGAAATGCAGAAAGTATAGAGATGGACAATTACGTTATTAACAGTGGCCGTTCACACAACAGTTGTTGGTAACACAGATATCCCAGAACTGGTAAGCTATTTAATACATGCAGTGTGATAATAAGAACAAAAATGTTATCCTAATTCAAGCCACAGGTGATAGAACTGAACCTCTCAATGTACTGTAATTCAGCAGTTTCACATCATAGTCTCCCTTTGGTTCCTTTGTGAAGAATGGCAACTTTAAGCTCAGTTACAGAGTTTCTTGGCCAGAAAGGTTAAAATGTTCTCCCCTCGTTTTTTGAATACTGCCATTTCTGATGTCAGAATTGTGTCTATTTATTCTGTTGTGTAGGAGATGGGCCTGTTTGTCCTATGCAGAATGCAGAATAGCAGGTGATGGCATATATCACATTGGAAGTTGAGCCGGTGAGTGAACCTGCCGGAGGGGCTGTGGCTCAGTCGTAGAGTACATGCTTTGCTTGCAGAAGGTCCAAGGTTCAATCCCTGGCATAGGGCTAGAAATATTCCTGCCTGAAGCTCTGGAGAGCTGCTGCCAGTCAGTGTCGACAATACTAGGTTAGATGGACCAATGGTACAAAGCAGCTTCCTATGTTTAGGGGAGGAGCTGTAGCTCATTGTTAGAGCACCTGCTTTGCATGCAGAAGGTCTCAGGTTCAGTCCCTGGCGGCATCTCCACATAGGGGTAGGAAGGAATCCTGTCTGAGACCCAGGATAGCTGCTGCCAATCTGTTTCAACAATACTGGACTAGATGGACCCATGGTCTGACTCTGTATAAGGCAGCTTCCCATGTTCCTAATCCCTGATGTTGTGGATGACATTATTAGGCCCTGTAATTGTGTCGTGAGAGTAGACAAAGAGATGGATCCCGAATAAGTTAGTTGAACCACACATTAGTCATGACTTCAGTCTGGATCCAACCAATGGTCTTTAAGGTGCTACAAGACTCTTTGTTGTTTTAGACCATTTATCTATCTGGTAGAGGCCCTTTCTCCTCACTGCTGCTGCAAGACATTGGAGTTCGTAAGGACTAGGGTCCAGGGGCAGCATTCTTCCGCACTTAAACTGCACCCCAAATTCACCACCTGAGGCAGGGCTTCCTGATCTCCTCATTATAATTTGCCCTAAATATTTAATTTTATTTAATTTATATCCCACCTTCCTCACCAGGAGCACAGGATAGCTAACAACCCATATAAAACAGGACAACATATAAACATCATTAAAATCAAATTCTGAAATTAGAAACATAATAAAAATACATTGAAACCATCACTAAAACAGACAATAAAACACTTACCTATGCTCCAAAAGCCTGTACAACGAAGATCTCTTTAGTTGGCACCTGAATGATAATAGTGCTGGAAACAGCCAAATCTCTACTGGAAGGGAGCTTTGTAGTGGGAAGCCACCACTGAGTAGGCCCTGCCATGTGTGGTAGTTCCATGGTCCACATTCTTCAAGGGCACCACAAGCAAATCCTCCCTGGCTGATCTTAAATAGAACAGTTTATGAAAGGTGCAGCATATACTGCACCTAAAGCAGAGCACTATATCAAAGGGCTTGCAAATACAACAACTAGAAATGATTAAAGGAAAGGAACACAAAGGGATAGACAAAAACAACCAGTGGCAGTAGCCAAACTAACCTAGATGTTATTTCCCAATCCCAAATATGGGCATCAGCCAGACATTGAGCAAGATCAAATTCCCAAGGAAAAAAAGTATTGGGCTATATCCATATTACCCATTCTAGTTGTGGCTTGTTGCAGGCCCTGGCTGATCCAGCAGAATTTTTCTTTCCTCTAACCTTGCGTTTGCAAGCTCTGGTTATGTAGGAATCTGGTTACCATTAACTGTGCTTAGCGCCAAATCAATCAAAGTCTAATGCCACACCAAGGTTAAAGTAAATCATGGAAGTGAGGTGAAATTGAGAGCAGGAAGGTCAGGATATCAGGTCTGCTTATCTGTGCTTGGTCATAGTCTTATTCTTTCTTCCCACAACCATTCCAAGGATACTATTCTAGAATTTTGCACTGCTAATAGTTAAGTACCTTGGATGAGATCCAACAGTCACCCCATAACCAAAAGGAGCTTCCATTTACAGAAGAAGATTTGCACCTCTCCTTCCATTCATGGAAGCTCCTTTCATGAATGGAGTTTCCCTTGGTCTGTCTGTAGTTATTAAAGGTAGTTATCCCATCTACAGAGCACTGTGAATAGGAAAAGTACACCCACTGAATTCCTCTCTGGAGTCTGGCTTGCAATTATTAAAGGCTAAGGAGATTTCTTGGATGAAGAATTGGCAACCTTATTAATAAGTTAAATTTTCAGGGAGAAGAAGGCTTTCACCTGAAGCCTAAACACATCTAACTTGGGAGAATGTTCCATCGGTTTTAAAGGGATTTACATGGAAGTATGTTTAGGATTGCAGCCATGGATTCTCCTTCACTTGATTTAATTTTTCAGTGTTTGTCTAACAACACTCAAATGAAAAACAAAACCTAACAAGAGCTTTCCTGTTTCAAACAGCATACAGAAAATGTATCGATGAATGTATGCATAGCCAGAATGGCTTCTTTCTCTCCCTTCATCTCCATTCTGCTGTTTGCACCTCTGAAGTCCCCACCTTTCTTCCCATCCCTCTTGGATATGACATGTTTCATTCTGGACTCCTTAATCTTCCCCTTTAGGAGAGATTGCAGCTTCAGGGGACAGACATAGGCACCTGTCACAGCTGCTACATATCACCTCTCAGCCAAGCAATGGCCTCATCTTCTTCAATCTATCACCCCAGCTTCCTGCCATGCTCACTGTCATCAAATGCTGCGAGGTTCCCTTGAGAGCCCCCAAAGATCTGCAAACAACTCACTCTTCTTTGCTCTTAGATTGATCCTCTCCAGCCTCACGGCAGGCTGGATAGATTGATGATGATTGTGAGGGATTCAAATGGTGACTGAAGAAATTGCTGATTAGTTGGCACAAAAGATGGCAGCATGGAGGTTTCGCAACAATGACAGTATAACAAAGTTATCTATATAGGAAAGAATGTGTTAGAAAATCCCTTACAAAACATGCTCTCTTAGCAAGATCACACTCTTAGGGTGCTTTAAAAAGATGCTGACTGCAGGGACTGAAACCGCTATTTTAGCACTTTTGATCTCTATAGAGCTGTAAGGTCTATGGCAGGTCTCTGCAGATCCATAAGACCAGTCCATACTGGTCTCTGATGGATCAAACAGCTGACAGGGACCAGCACAGACTGGCCACATGCATGGGTGGCCTCCTGAAATGAGCAGACAAATGAATCTGAAAAAATTATACCTGCCTTTCTTTGGGTCATTTCCTGTGCTTCTGGTTAAGAGCTACAGAATCTAACTTGGAGCCAGAAACTGGCCATCTGGATATAACTGTGGCAAAAGTAGACTTATTATGGTTTGATTATTTCATGTGTATACCACCAATTTGTTAGACCATTCTGCATTTTGTAACCTCAAACTGAAGAGACTGGCTAGCCACTGGAATGAACATTTGGTTCACCATCCTGGTAATATCACATTACACCAACAGACAAGTCAACAAGTTAGTTCTTATAGCCAGAGGTCTGCTCAAGACAACTTTTTAATATGTACCTGCCCATCAGCCATCATTATGATCAAGTGCCCTCTTTTCATGTACTAAATATGTTAAGCCTTTTTCTCTGCTCTCACTGTTAAATCTGGTTACTTACTTGTCTAATGAAATTTGCTTCTCTAGGAAATAATGTTCCTAACCCAAATAACCCCTGATGACTAGCCAGAAGTTCCATGGTTTTTGTGAAGTCAGTGTCCTATAACTTCTTATGTTTGTTTCCAGATTAAAGAAGTGCTGATTATCTGTTGATGGAATGTCGATTGATATACCTTTGCTGTTTCATTTTTTGTACACTTGTGTATGTGTCTGCAGTCTTCTGTTTTGCAATGAGTAGCTTTTGACAAATTATTATTGCCTGGAATTCAAGAGGCTTGTCCCCATTTTTAGACATCTTGCCTAACTGCTGGTTATCATTCTATTGTGACAAGGTGTGTTTGCAGAGTGGATGTGAAAAGGCCAAAACACTCAGGTGAGGGGATATATCATGTTTCTCATAGCCCAGTCTATATTTCTCATACTGTGTTTCCACACCCAGTGTGGATATCCAGGTGTGCCTGTCCTCCTGGATTTTCACAGTAAAATTCAGGTTTGACCCCTAGAGATGGAGCTCTCTCATTCCTTCTTTTTGTGCTTATCTTAGTCCCCTTCACACATTAATCACAAGGGAGCTCCATGCAATTAAAGGGGTATCAGAGTTGCACCACTGGCCAGTCCCTGAAACCACACAGATTCCATGCCCCACCTCTAATATCCATGCATTGAGTGTAGACATCTGCAGGGGTGAAGCCTTCTAATGTAGATGTCTGGCCTGTGTAGCTCAGCTCAAGGTTCCCAGGGGAGCTGATCTGAAGCAGTTGCAGTTACTATACTAGAAGGACAGGACAGAGTTATGTCTTGCTAAACAGAATGGCCAGGGTTGTCAGGACCCTGGACAGATCTATACTGGCTGAAGCTCACCTGGACATCTCTGCACCTGCTATTTATCACACATTCATGATTGGCCCCTCACAGAAGTTTGCAGATCCATTACACGACGTCGTAATCCTCCAGTGATTTTCCCACCGTTTCCCCACCTATCCCATGTTATCCCCAAATGGAAAAAATGCAGTATTTTTTCAGCCTGCGCAACAGGAGCACCATGTCCTGCTCGTGCACTTCTCCTGTAGTGCGAAAAACCCGCTTTGTTAAGGGGTTGTTGGGGGCGCGGTCATGATGATGACAGCAGTGACATTGGGGTGGTGGGCGTGTCAGTAAACTGGCCTGCCGGCTTGCTGCCATGCCATGACTGAATGCAATGCATCTACTTTTGCTCCCAACTTCAGGGGCTTGCTCTGCAACAAAGAATGGCCGGCATGCCAGCAGTTTGGCAGGAAACCGGTGCCTGCAGGGGCGGGGTCCGGGCAATTTGGTTGAGGTTCCTGTCCATCCACATTACATGTCAGTCACAACCAAACCACGAGTAATCTGCAAGGGGAGAGAAAGAGGCAGGAACCAGTGAGGAAATTTCACAATGCCCCCAGTGCATGCAATGGCTTTTCATGGAAAAGTAGCCATACTGTGAAAATGTAAGGAACAGAATGTAATGAGATAGAAACAACTGTGTAAAGGAGCCCAATCTAATCCTGCAATGGAACTGGATGGAGAAAGTCCCTGTGTTGATGCAGATTCCTGCCCCTGTGTGATGAACCCCGTAGTCTCAGCAACATGCAGAGGTCTCATGAGGCTTTATGATCTGGGCCTGCTGTTTACCCCACGCCCTTTGAGGAGCTGTCTGTCTCTTAAAGGGCCATTGCCTGATTCTGCAGCTGCTGTCTCCTCCAGGCTCCAACATAGGGGGGTGTTGGAGGTGAGGACTGCGTTGGGGGGGGGGTGAGGACTGTGTGCATGAGGGGGTGCTCCTGAGTCATAGAATCATAGAATCATAGAACAGTAGGGTTGGAAGGGGCTTACAAGGCCATCAAGTCCAACCCCCTGCTCAATGCAGGAATCCAAGTCAGAGCATCCCCGACAAATGGCTGTCCAGCCTCGTCTTGAAGGCCTCCAGTGTGGGAGAGCCCACCACCTCCCCAGGTAATTGGTTCCATTGCCGTATTGCTCTGACACTCAGGATGTTTTTCCTGATGTTCAGCCGGAATCTGGCTTCCTGTAACTTGAGCCCATTATTCCGTGTCCTGCACTCTGGGATGATCAAGAAGAGATCCTGGCCTTCTTCTCTGTGACAACCTTTCAAGTACTTGAAGAGTGCTATCATATCTCCCCTCAGTCTTCTCTTCTCAAGGCTAAACATGCCCAGTTCTTTCAGTCTCTCTTCATAGGGCTTTGTTTCCAGTCCCCTGATCATCTTTGTTGCCCTCCTCTGAACCCTCTCCAGTTTGTCTGCATCCTTCTTAAAGTGTGGTGCCCAGAACTGGACACAGTACTCCAGATGAGGCCTAACCAGTGCTGAGTAGAGGGGAACTAGTACTTCCCGGGATTTGGAAGCGATGCTTCTATGAATGCAGCCCAAAATAGCATTTGCCTTTTTTGCAGCCACATCACATTGTTGGCTCATATTCAGCTTGTGATCGACAACAATTCCAAGATCCTTCTCGCTCGTAGTGTGGTTGAGCCACGTATCCCCCATCTTGTAACTGTGCATTTGGTTTCTTTTTCCTAGGTGCAGAACTTGGCATTTGTCCCTATTAAATGCCATTCTGTTGTTTTCTGCCCAGCGCTCCAGTCTATCCAGATCACTTTGAATTTTGTTTCTGTCTTCCAAAGTATTAGCTATCCCTCCCAATTTTGTGTCATCTGCAAATTTGATCAGCATTCCCTGCACCTCCTCCTCCAAGTCATTAATAAAAATGTTGAAGAGCACTGGGCCCAGGACTGAGCCCTGCGGTACCCCACTCGTTACCTCTCCCCAGTTTGAGAAGGTCCCATTGATAAGCACTCTTTGAGTCCGATTCTGTAGCCAACTGTGGATCCACCGGATCGTTGTTTCATCTAGCCCACTTTGAGCTAGTTTGCTCATCAGGATATCATGGGGCACTTTGTCGAAAGCTTTGCTGAAGTCGAGGTATATGATGTCTACAGCATTCCCACGGTCTACAAGGGAGGTTACTTGATCAAAAAATGAGATCAGATTTGTCTGGCAGGACTTGTTTTTGACAAATCCATGTTGGCTTCGAGTAATCACGGCATTGTCAAGGTGCTCCCAGATGGATTGCTTTATGATCTGCTCCAGAATTTTCCCAGGGATTGATGTCAGACTGACTGGTCTGTAGTTCCCAGGTTCCTCCTTTTTACCCTTTTTGAAGATAGGGACAACGTTAGCCCTCCTCCAGTCATCTGGCACTTCCCCCGTCCTCCATGATTTCTCAAAGAGAATAGACAGCAGTTCTGAGAGTTCTTCTGCCAGTTCCTTTATGACTCTAGGATGCAGTTCATCTGGCCCTGGAGATTTGAACTCATTCAAAGTAATGAGGTGTTCCTTGACCATATGCCTGTCGATCTCAAGCTGCAATCCTGCCCCTTCAGCCTGTACTTCGCCTTTGCCAGGGGGGTCATAGACCCTCTTTTGGGAGAAGACTGAGCCAAAGTAGGAATTGAGCACCTCTGCCTTTTCTTTGTCATCTGTTATCATTTTTCCATCCTTATTTAATAGCTGAACCACAATTTCTTTCCTCTGCCTTTTACTATGCACGTAGCTGAAGAAAGCCTTTTTGTTGTTTTTAACATCCCTTGCTAACCTCAGCTCATTCTCAGCTTTAGCCTTCCTGACGCCATCCCTGCAATTCTGTGCTATGTGCCTGTACTCTTCCTTTGTTACTTGGCCTTCTTTCCACTTCCTATATGTGTCCTTTTTTGTTTTCAGGTCATCCCTAAGCTTTTTGTGAAGCCACATTGGCTTCTTCTGTTGTCTTCCACCTTTTCTTCTTGTTGGAATTGTTTGTGATTGTGCCTTGAGAATTTCCTTTTTTAAAAGCTCCCACCCATCTTGGACTCCTTTTCTCGCTAGCATCGCTTGCCATGGGACCTTACTGATCATTGTTCTGAGTTTATGAAAATCAGCTTTCCTAAAATCCAGGGTACGCATTTGACTACACTCGGCTTTTGCTTCCCTTAGAACCAAGAACTCAAGTACAACATGGTCGCTTTCCCCCAGAGTTCCTGTAACTGCTACTTTATCCACTAAGTCATCTCTGTTGGTTAGGATCAAGTCAAGGATAGCCGATCCTCTAGTTCCTTCCTCTACTTTCTGTAGGAGGAAGTTATCCGCCACACAAGTCAGGAATTTCCTGGAGGGGCCATGTTTTGCAGAATTTGTCTCCCAACAAATATCGGGGAAATTGAAGTCCCCCATTACTACTACATCATGCTTCCTTAAAACATTGGCTATTTGCTTTTCCAAAGTTTCATCCTTGTCTTCTCCTTGATTGGGTGGCCGGTAGTAGACTCCGACCACCAGGTTCCTTTTATTCTTTGCTCCATTTATTTCAACCCAGATGCTCTCGATGGGGCTACCAAGCTCATCCTCCTGTATTTCTGTGCAGAGATATGTATTTTTCACATAGAGTGCAACCCCACCTCCCTTTCTGTTCCTCCTGTTCTTTTTGAACAAGTTATATCCTTCAATTGCTGTATTCCAGTCATGAGAGTCATCCCACCAAGTCTCAGTTATACCTATCAGGTCATAATTTCCCTCTTGTATTAAGAGTTCAAGTTCGTTCTGTTTGTTTCCCATACTCTGGGCATTAGTATATAGACATCGAAGACCATGTGCTTCATAGTCTGGCTTTCTTCCTACATATGTCTGAAGAGTATTATTGGGACTCTGGTAAAGAGTATTATTTACCAGAGTCTGGTAAAGCCACATCTTCTGACCTGGAAGGTCCTGGAGTAGCAGACAATGGCTCACTAGATGATCCCTCCTTCAGCTCAGATCAAAGCCAGTAAACATGACAGAGGTCATGGGAACTGGAACCCTATGTGACTAGGTTCTCCACTCAGTGAATGGACATCAGGGGTGGTGCCAAGGATGTTTGTGAAGTTGGGCTCAGAGCCAATGCTGTGGCCCACTGGCCATTTAACTGTATGGAGAACATTCATGTGAGTACCATATGTAGGGAGCAATTGTCATGGAAAGATCTGACACTGAATCAAAAGGCTGTGGTTACTCAACTTCAACCAGGGTTCCCATCTGTGACAGTAGCTGTATCGCAGTTTTAACCAAATCAGAGTGAAGACAATGGTTTTTACTCTTACTCTGGAACAGTGTGTGTGTTGGGGAGGGAGGGTTGGCACCTGCCAGCAAATAGCACTGTCAGTATCAAGCAGGTGGTGACACAGGTGGTTGCATCTTCCAAAAAAGCCCCCACTTTTGAGCAACAGAATTCTATGAAGAACCTTTGTCTAGGGTCTAGCTCTGATTTACATCACAGGTTTTGTAACATACCATCAAGAGCAAGCCCTGAGCAAGCATAAGTTCCTGTGTAAGTCTCACTCCTCTCCCACCATGTCCCAGCTCTACCCATTCCCCCCACCTTGCATTGGTAGTCTCCTGCTGATGTAAGGGGATTTAATTGGCAAAAGCCTCTCCCAACGCAAAAATGTCAATATATTAGCACAGATTCACTATGCCAGCATATCTTTTGGCTCCACTGGTGCATTTAGCAGCACCCCTATTCCTGCCCAGTAAGAGAACTCAGGGCAATTATTAATAGGTCTACTTTAGAGTGTAAACAGAAACTGGGATAGTGCCTACATAACAGTACCCAGCTGCTGTGGACACTTGATGATTATAGTAGAAACAATAGTAGAATCAGTTATTATCATTATTATTACTATGACAACTACTATTCCTAATGCAGCTATAGGACTGAGAACTGCTCCACCCAATATAAAAACCATATGTGTTGTCCAAGAGAGATGTAAGCCAGAAATAATCAAGAAAAAACATTGGTGAATATTAAACAGAACGTTGCCAAAAGCTGTCAACAAAACTAGTTTATCTACAGCAAACCTTCATTTCCTGTCTCCCTTCTACTTTGCAAAAGAGTTAAAACAATCCAAAACCCCACCCTATGCTATTTCCTTCTCCCCTCATTCTTTCAGTGTTTTGCAGTTTTCTCAATAAGTTAACAAAATATCCTTTGAATTTTCTAGATCTGCTGGGAACCTTCTTACTTAGAATTCTACTCCACAGATTAATGTATCGTTTAATAAATAGATGAATGTGTATTTTTTTTAAAGTAGCAATGCACATAGAAATGATCCTGATTAGAAATGTTGCAGAATGGTAGAGTCTTGAGAGGTAAGATGGCAAAGTATCTGTCTGGAATGTGCCTAGCTGTGGGCAGGACCAATGCATCTAGCAGAAAATGCAGAATGCATTCAGAAAATGGAAAGGATCCTCCTTCAGCCTGCCATGGAGCTAAGTTGTCAAAACTGGAATGCAGGACCCATGATTTCAGTACGTAATGGAATGCCTCTTCCCATATGTACCTACCTGTGCCTAAGATTTGTCTTCCCCAACCTGGCGCCCTACAGATGTGTTGGACTACAACTCCCAGCATCTCCAGGCTGCATGGCCATTTGGAGGGGGAAGGCTGCCTAAGATCATCAGCAGAGGTCCTTCTCCTAGTGTCCCCTCAAACTGAAATTCTGAGGGTGGCCAGAAAGGAGAAGGTCTTTTGGGGCATGGCCTCCCATTTGTCAAATGCTCTCCCAAGAGAGGCTCACCGGGTGTCCACTTCAATGTTTTTTCAACACCTGGCGAAGACATTTTTTTCTTTTCAAGGCTTTTAAACGTCAAGTAAATATAATTTTATTATTAGTCTCTGCTGATTATTGTTACTGGCTGATTGCTTTGGTTTTAGTTCATTGATGTAATTATCTTTTACTGGTGCTGGTATTTGTTTTATCCTTGTATGCTGGCTTTGGATCTTATTGTTAATTGCTATGTTTTTATTGTTTTAATTTTGTTTTATATTTGATATCATCATCATCATTTCTAGACCACCCCATAGCCGAAGCTCTCTGGGCAATTTACAAAAGTTAAAACATTAAAACACAATACACAAAGTTTAAAAACATTTACATTAAACAATATGGACAATATATACAAACAACAAATAAAAACCCAACAATAAAACACAGCTTAAAACAACACTGCTTAAAAATCGTATACAAAAGTTAAGAAAGGAACAAGAGTTCTAAAAAGGGAAGGCCTGCCAGAAAAATAGTCTTTAATACCTGCTTAAAAACCTTCAACGAGGTCAGCAGGCGCATTTCAACCTGCAGGTTTTTCCACAACTGAGGGGCGACAAAGGAAAAGGTCCTCTTGCGTGTGGCTGCCAGTCTCACATTAGGCAGCTGCAGCAGAGAGTCCTCAGAGGACCTTAGGTTGCGGACTGGGATGTAGGGGAGAAGGCCCTCCCTAAGGTACCTTGGACCTAGACCATGTAAGGCTTTAAAGGTAAGAACCAGCACTTCATATTTTGCTCAGAAACAAATTGGCAGCCAGTGTAAATTTTAAAACCAGTGTAATATGGTCTCCATGGGATGTCCCAGAGACTAACCTGGCTGCCATATTTTGTACCAGTTGAAGTTTCCAAACAAAACATACAGGCAGCCCCAAGTACAATGCATTACAGAAATCAAGCCTAGAGGTTACCAGCACATGCACCACCGTTACCAGGTCCACATGTTCCAGGAATGGGCGTAGCTGGCATATCAGCCGAAGTTGATAACAGGCACTTCTCACCGTTGCCACCCCATGGGATGCCAGGAGCAAGGTTGGGTCAAGAAGTACCCCCAAGCTACAAACATGCTCCTTGAGGGGGAGGGCAACCCCATCCAGAACTGGTTGACATACCTCAATACCTGAATTAGGACCCTTCACGATGAGCACCTCTGTCTTGCCTGGATTCAGCTTCAGCTTGTTCTCCTTCATCCAGCCATTATTGACTTCAGGCAGTCATTCAGAGGAGTCATACCTTCCTTGGATAAAGATGATAAGGAGAAATAGATTTGGGTGTCATCAGCATAGTGATAACACTCAGCCCCAAACCTCCTGATGATCTCTCCCAGCAGTTTCATGTAGATATTAAACAGCATCAGGATAGAATGGAGCCCTGAGGGACTCCATATAATAGTTCCTTTTTCAAGGAACAACTATCCCTGAGCAACACCATCAGGAACTGTCTTGAGAGAAAGGAGCGGAACCACTACAGAGCAGTGCCCCCAACCCCCAGAGGCAATCGAGAAGGATACCATGGTTGGTGGTATCGAATGCCGCTGAGAGATCCAAAAGAATCAACAGGAATGCACTCCCCCTATCAATTCCCAGGTGAAGATCATCCACCAAGATGACCATGGCAGTCTCAACTCCGTATCCCATTCTGAAGCCGGTTTGAAATGGGTCCAGATAATCAGTTTTATCCAAGACTGCTTGGATTTCATATGCCACCTAGAGAATGTACTTTATAAAGTGACTAACAAAAATAATAAATAAAATAAACTTCAAGAGGAACCAGCTTGGTTGAGAAGAGTCATCAAGCTTATGGTCCAGCATCTGTTGTGTCTTTTTGATGTATCAAGAGTGTGCTTCCACCGGCGATTTACTCCAGCCTGGCTGTGTGTTGAGGTCGCACGGTTCACATGACATTGTGGCCATCCAGCAGGCATCCCGGAGTTTATTGTGGAAAAACCGGTTCTTCTGAGACTGGTTATAGGGGTCCATCACACAGAGCTTTTATCCTGTTATTGAGATGGGTCTCTCGCAGAAGTTTGCGGGCTCTATACATGATGCAGTTAACATCCAAGGCATCTCCTGCAATTTCCTCCAGCCTATCTCATGTTTTCCCCAAATGCAAAAAATGTGGTATTTTTCCCAACTCACGGAACAGGAGCGCCATAACCTCTCTGTGAAATTCTCCAATAGCAGAAGAAACCGCTGTGTCTGCTTGCTGTGGGCGTTTGTTTTCAGTTGTTGGGGGCGTGGTCAGGATGATGAAGGCATTGAGGATGTGAGGAAGCGTGCATGGAAGGAGACCCGAGCAGATTTGACAAGTGTGAGGGCAAGAATCACCTGCTGACTGCGACTCCTGCCTCTGCATTTCTCAATTGGCGGGAGAAGAGGGTAAAATACCTCCCTGCAATGAAGGGAGACACATCTGATCCCCCACCCCACCAAGCTCAGAAGCAACATCCTCTGTTATTTCAGAGCACCCTATTAGGTTCAATGGAGCTTACTGCTAAGTAAGCGCACAGAAGGTTGCAGACTTACAGGGTGATCTTATGTCTACTCAGAAGTAAGTCCTGTTGAGTGCAATGCAGCTTACTCCCACATAAGTGTGCCAAAGGTTGCAGACTTACAGCACAAACTTACATTTTATGTCTACTCAGAAGTAAGTCAGAGGTTTCCTGGGGGCTGCGAGAAAACAGTACAGCAGAAGCTATGAAAACAAGACCCCCCACTCCTTTTCACACATGCCAGGGAGGGAGGAAGACACTCCCTCTGTTCAAACCACGTGGCTGCTGTGTAAAGAAGCCCTTCCTAATCCCGCAAAGAAACCGAAAGCAGGAAGCTCCAGAAAGGATTTTTTTTTTGCGGGGGTTTTGCTTAATGTAGAGACACCCATAGTCCAACTTTTCCTCTTTACTTCAGCTCGCTTACAATCCTGTTGGGATGTGTTCCATCACCCACACTTGAGTCAGTATCATAGTCATGCCCATGGGGGCGTGTAGCCCTGCCCATGGGGGTGCGTTGCTCACCTGCCTGTGACCTCACTGACCCAACCCTTTCCCTCCATGTTTTCCAGAAGTTTCAACACTTTTTTGGAGCAGGATGCTGAGAGACCAACTTTTAAAAAATACATTGAAAATAAGCACAAGATCACTAGTACATATAAGCGCGCTATCGTGGGCCAGCAAGTGCTCCAACTACAGCCTGAACATAAGTTTTACCTCAGCTCGCTTCCTCAGAACTACACAAGGGGAAGATCCATGGCTCATATTCCTTTGTGTCCTTCAATCCGCTTTCGCAAGCTTCATAGTTCAGCTTTTGTACATTACATGCTAAGGCGCATACCCTCCATATCAGTATCTCGCTATCGCTCTATCACAAAATGGCACTAACGCACATTTGAGCTATTGCGCGATAGCACTATCATATGATAGCGCATTAGTTCAGGGGCATCTGCTGACTCCTGTTGTTTGTCCCCGAAAATGCACTATCATACATTTGTGCTATCTCACGATAGCGCATTTATTCAGGGATGCCTGCTAATGCAGGCCTGGTATTTAGAGGAAAAGGAAAAAAACGGGCAGAATGGGGCACTGTTCTGGGAAGTCGACTCAGAAGTAAATCCTGTTATGGTCATTGAGGCTTGTTCCTGAGATTGCCATTAAGGGGAGTAGAGTGTGGAGGGGGGAGCCTCTCCTATTGGTTGAGCAGCACCTGCCCACCTGGTGATGTTCACTTCCAATCCCCCCACCCCACCTGGAATATGTTTCCACCAGGGATTTATAATGGTGTGGTGCAGTCCTTCATGGAGCCGTGGAGCCATGCTGATTTCATGGAAACATGGCCCAAATGAAGATGTTGATGGGATGGCACCTGCAACATCCTATTGTAATATGTACAGGAAAATGCTTTTATTCTAACTTGCTCAAAGAAGTAAACTGCACATTGGTATAGATTAAACTGAGACTCAATAGATTAAATTTAGGCTAGCATAGTACCATGTATGTGAGACAATGGGAGAAAAGGGTACCAAAGTCTCCAAGAAAGCCAGAGAGGGCTTTGCTCACCTTCAAGCTAGATATGTAAAAGGTTGCTTACTTAAGGCAAGGGTGTTGAAGTGCTTTCAGCCCAAGGGCCAAATTGAATTTTAGAGAAGCTCTTGGGAGCCGCATTCCAGGGGAGGGGCCAAATATGACAGCATATTTTAGCTTAAAGCTCTTCCAGTAACTGAGCCTTTGGAAAGGTATCTCGACATTTTAGAATGGGAAAACCCCACACAAAAATGGGAAAACCCTACCAAACCACCACCGGTTGGGGGAAAGAGGGTGGGACCAAGGAAGGGGCCCTGGCCATCTGGACACTGCGGAGGGCCAGAATGGGAGCTAGATCGAAAGCCTAAACTACAGAGTTCTGATCATCTGAAGTCACTGTGGTCTGAACATAAGCAGAGAACAAAACCTGTTAGAACAGGTTGAAGTTCTGTCTAGTCCAGGATCCTCTTTCCCACAAGGGCCAGCCAATTCCAAACGAGATGTGACTGTAAGCATGTTTGTGAATTATGAGCTTGTGACTGGCAATGTGTCTTTATTTATGCTAACAGCTGCACCAATCAGGGCAAAGAGCAGCTGGGGAGGGGATTTTCAGCAGGAAAATGGTATGGGGGAAGGGCTAACTCCCCTCCCACCCATTGTGGTCCTGATCCAGATCAGGGTGAATGGGCTGCTTTTTGTTAACAGAGAGATACCACTAGTCCTAAGCATGGGATTTCAAAAAGCACTTAAAGTCACATTGAGTTTGGCCCAGGTGCCTCCCGGAGGCCCACAAGAAAAATGAGGCAATAGACCTCTCTCACTATTGCTCCCCAGCAATTGGTATTCAGGCATAATGCCCCTGAACTGGGAGGTTCCATAAAGCCATCATGACTAGATCTATCCTCCATTAATTTGTTTAATCTCCTTTTAAGATGGGACTCTCCCATCTAAAGCAGGGATCCCCAACCTTTTTGAACCCATGGGCACATTTGGGAATTTGATAAACTGCTGTGGGCACCACCACAAAATGGCTCCCCCAGTGGATGTGGTTAGTCACATAATAGCTGCTGTCAAGGCCTGGCTAGTCAAAAATGAGCTAAAGAAGTGTGTTGGGGAGAGAAATAGTGAGGTTAGAGGCTGGGCAGGAAATAGCAAGGCAAAAGAGTAGAGGGGAGAGACAGAGCAATACTAGAGGCTGGGAGGGGGAAGAAACAGCAAGGTAAAGAGGTCGGGAGAAAAACAGCAAAGCTAGAGGCTGGGAGCGAGGGGGAAATAGTAAGGCAAGGGGCTAGAGGGGAGAGAAAGAGCAATGGTAGAGGCTAGAAAGGGAGAGAAAGAAGACTACCCTAACATTTTCCATGATTTTATTTTTTTAAAATGTTTTGAAAGGAACAAGGAGTGGGGAGCTTTGGAGGTTCCCATGTGTGCCATGGTGCCCATGGGCACAACACTGGGGACCCCTGATCTAGGGTAATGGCCATCATGACATTTTGTGACAGCAAATTCCATAAATTAATTATGTGTTGTCCTGGAACTCCTACCAATCAGTTTCACTGGATGACGCCAAGTACTATTATGAGAGATGGAGAAACTTCCCTCTATCTGCTTTTTCCACACCATGCATAATTTTATAAACTTCTATCTATCAAGCCCTCCTTGGTGTTTTTTTTCCCCTAAAGTAAAAAAATAACAAACATTTTAACCTTTCCTCATAACAAAGATGCCTCGATCCCCTAATCTTTTTGGTTGCTCCTTCTTGCGTCTTCTCCAGTTCCATGGTATCTTTTTTTAAATTGGGCAACTTGAAAATATACACAGAATGTCAAACAAGGGCCCACCACAGATTTGTGTAAGGGCACAGTTCCTAACATGGAATGTATCTTTTTCATAGCTGCTGCACACTGAGGGTGCTTCTAGGTGAGGCTTTTATCATGCAGTCTCCTTGCCTCATTCATAGAATTTTCATCATCACCTTCCATTTGTAAGATGTGTTCCATTAATGTCTTCCATGTTTTCCCACTGATTCATCCATCTTCTTTCTTACTGGGAAAAAAAAAAATCTGTAGAGGAGAAACAGACAGACTAGGTGCACAATGCCTTTGGATTTTTAGTGTAAGGACCCATCAACTGGAAGCACCCCTAGCTCAATGTTTAATTGACCTATTCACCACAACCCTGATATCTTTTTCCTGATGTCTCTGCCAGTTAAGATCCATCAGTGTGTGTGAAGTTAGGTGCAGGGAGGGAGGCTTGCCTCAATGTGTATCACTTACTTACATTGCCATTTTGTTTCCCATGAGATAACCTTTTGAAGCTCTTCACAGCCTGCATGGATTTTCACCATCTTAAATAATTTGTTATTCATTCACAAATGTGGCCACTTCACTGTTCATCCCCAGCTCTTGGACAAGTCATTTGCTCCTTCCTGTATGTCTCCATCTCATACTCTTGAAACTGAAGAGTAATACTAAGGGCAGTCAAAGTATGTCAAGTCAAAGACTTTGCATGATACTTCTGTAAGTTCTTTTTCCAGCAAGTATGATATAGTATTCTCTTTGCATGTAATAGATGGGGGGATAGCCTTCCTCGTGGAAATTATCATTGCTGTTGGGTCATGCTGTGGTGCTATTGGTTGCTTCCGTCTAGTGACATGAATTTTTCAGAAGGGAATTACTAAAAACAATTTAACAAAAGTCCCAATCTCTCTCTCTCTCTCTCTCTCTCATATTAGATGAGTGCACCTGAACTAGAGTTATACACTGTGGGGTGTGGGGTGCACAGCCCTGACATTGTGCAGGCATGTGGATGGGAGAGTTGCATTTTTCTTCATTCATTGTGTCACAGAAAATATTCTGCAGGTTTCCATGACATTCATGCAACCACATTCCATACAGCAATTCATAATAACGATGAGTGAGCAATTGCACATCCCTAGATACAAAATATTATTGTGCTCTTGAGAGCTGAGGAAATGCTGTGTCCCTCCACAACCTTTACATAAGGTGCAAGGAGTGGGTGCAACGAATGAGAACCAAATGTGCATTTATTGTACATTAAACTAACTGGGCAGAAAGGGCCTTGCTCACCTTGGACGGCGTGAGAGTTTGCTAGGAAAGTTATGTAGCAATTACATGCAAAATGCAAGCCATGATACAGGGGATTCCCTGTCAGTTTGCATCTGGAGAAGCACTGAACCACAGAAATACAGACCACTAAAGGTGAGTTGGATTTGTGCTCTCCAGAAAGCTGCGAGCTGTCAAGTGCCCAATGAAGAAGTTATTGAGAGCAAGTGTATTTTTTCTCCTCTTCTTTGCCCTCCACCTCCAGACAAGAACTGACTGGTAAAGAGAGACCTCTAGTGATGCTGGGGGGAAGCTGCCTCTCCTCTCCCAGGGAGTTCCTTTGCAAAGCTGCACTCTTGAGAAGGCAGCTCTGGCGCTGTAACTGCAACTCTACAAGCAGCAAAACGGAAATGGAAAAATCCCTCTGACAAGGAAAGATCTGTTTTGAAGTTAATACTTCACATTTCTTTGCACAGCATGCCAGATTCTGGGGAAGGGGCTGGCACACATGTTATCTACTACGAATCTGATGGGCATGAAACATAAGATGTATCTATTTTCTTCTGTCATAGAATCACAGGGCTGGAAGGGGCCTACAAGACCATCAAGTCCAAACCCCTGTTCAGTGCAGGAAGCCTGATTCCCAGGCAGCCTCCCATCCAAGTACTAACCAGGGGTGACTTTGTTTAGCTTCCGATCTCAGACAAGATCTGAGATGTGTTGGATAGTCATGAAATCAGCTCCTATTAGGCTGCAATTTTATGCACACTGCCTTGGGGATAAGCCCTATTGAACTCAGACTTTCTTCCAAGTAAACATGTAAGGATCGCACTTCTATATGTGAAACTCAGCAGTGTAGTGATGGCGGGTCGCACTGGGGCGTCGCTCCGGCACATTTTTTTAAGCCATTTGAAGCCAGCCCCCAGCCGGGTCATAGTCTGCTAGGGAAGGAGGACGGAGCAGAGGGAGTGCGGGCGGAGCGAGCAGGAGAGAAAGCCTGAGGGAGCTCTGAAGCCTCTTCTCACCCCCGCCCCTTCTCCTCCTCAGCTTCTCCTCCTGTCCCTGCTCCGTGCCTGTGCGCCTGGCAGTGCCCTCGTCTCCTGCAACACTGGCCACCCATTCAGGGCTGCTGCTGCTGGCCACGGCAGCAGCAGGAGAGTGGGGGGGTCTGCTGCCACCATTATTTACTTATGGGGTGGGGCAGGGCAGGTGGCTGGTTTGTGCCAGTTTTTAGGATTTATCACACAATCCTATGCATGTTTACTCAGAAGTCAGTCCCACTGTGTTCAATTGCCAGTTTGAAAGCTTACCTGGCTTTCTCCCAGGTAAGTGTGCATAGGACTGCAGCCTTAGCTGCCTTCCCAAGATCTCTGTAAATTTAATTTGAAATAAACACCCATTGCATTGCACTGTTAATTCTTGAAAATTAATTTCTACAGTAAACAGAACTGCCAAATGCAACCTGCTCTGTCAGCTACACTTTTTGGTACAAGGTTGGCATGTATCTGGGCAAACAAGCCCTGGTGGAGGGAAGGGAAACAGAAAAAAACCAGTTGGGGGGAGAGGAGAAAGAAGGTTGGTGTGTGTGTGTGTGTGTGTGTGTGTGTGTATGTTTCAATCCAGCTGGGTGTGTGGACATTTCTGTTCAGGATGGGAGAGATATAATGAAGGAGCTTAGGAAAGGCTAATGGGCAATGTTGGGGTGCTAAGGGAGTGTGCAAGGGGGCTGTTTAAATGAGAAGGGATCTGTCCATGAGGGCTGAGTTGAGAGGGTGAAGCTTCCATAGAGTATCATATTTTGAAAACCTAAAATGCTTGTGTTTGAGTGAATGAGGGAGGGAGGGAGGGAGAGAAAAAGATTAACACCCCTGCATTTTTGTTCTCAAACATCCAATTGAAATAGCCCTGCCTTACTCCCAGCTGCACTGTTTTTGGATCCCAGTTGAAGGCTGTATGTCTTACAAGGTTGTACAATCTTAGAAGGGGCATGGCTGTGAGGGGGTATGGCTGTGACTGTCATGAAGGGACCCTGCACTTCTGAATTTGTAACTACACTACTGGTGAAACCTGCATGTAGATGTCATGTCTGATTAATGTCTGCATGTCTGATTATATGTGAGTCTTTCATTCCATGCATATTTAGGATGCTTCCAGATGAGACTTTTATCATGAAATCAGTCTGCTTCATTCACAGAATTTTACAGGGGTGGGGTGGGGAGGGTGTTTCAGAAATCATCTTCTTCCATTTGTAATCCTTCCATGTTTCCCTATTCCTTTTTCTGTCTTTGTTCTTTCCACAAACAAAATCCATGGAGGAGGAAAAGACAGAATAGCTGCATAATGTACTTTGATTGATAGTGCTAGGCATCCCTCCATCTGGAAGTACCCACTGTGCGGACACTGAGGAATGATGTCAAATTGAGTGCAGATGTGAAGTAATCGTCTATGAACAGGGAGACCCAGATTCAAATCCCCATCCAGCCATAAAGTTCCCTCCTAGTCTCACTACTTCTCAGGATTGTTGTGAAAATAAAGTGGGGGAAAGGATCATACATGTTACCTTGAGCTTCATGAAGGATAAAGATGATGATGATGAATATGGCATTTCAACACATGTTCATAGTGTGAATTACGTGTCTACACTGTACAGAATCTACACTGTAGATTTTACAGGCAGGGTTCACACAGTCTCCAAACTGCAACTGAGTTGCATATAGGAAATCTCCAATATTGTGGAATAATCCTCAGTCAGTTGCAGGGCCCAAGCATTGCCAGGAGTCAGGGGTACAATTTACCTGGGCCTGGAAATCCAGAGGAACTAGGACCAGGCCAAGTGATGTCGGAGAAATCCGCAACAGAACCAAATGAATTCAGAAGTTCATGAATCCAACCCGTGCATTCCACAGTGGACTGGCTTTCCCTGTTGGGCAGATTCCATGGGCTTGCAGACCATTTTTTCTAATTTTCCTGAATTTCGTGCAAATTTCATCATAGAAAAATAAGCAAAAAAAAACCCAGTGGCCAAGAATGTGCATTTCCACCACAGGCTAAAGCGTGAAAATGCACATTTGGGGGGGATTTACACATTTCCACACATGCAAATTTGCGCAAATGTGCAGCTGCAAAATTCGGAAACAAAAAAAATCTGATGGGCGGATGATGGAACGAAAGATGCCTGACAATCCACAAAACACAAACCGAATAGATTTTATACAATCTGTACATCCCTAACCAGGCCACAACTACATTATCATGAGGGGGGAGATTTAGGTTAAGATCATACTTGGAAGTATTGTGGAGATTTATTTCCTTGTATTGACATACCTATTGTCCAGTTCTTGTGTGACTTCCTGGAGCCAATCACAAGTGGTGTTTGCACAGAACAAGCAACATTCTGAACGCTGAGTTGCTGAAACAGAAAGAATGTGCTTGAGCAGTTAAACTAAGAGTTGCAGTTTGAGAGGCAGGGAGGTTTGGGCTTCCCTAGATGACATGCTCTTTCAAGAAGTACTAGTCCCAGAGTTCCTTGTCCATAGACAGGACAGGGAGGGAGGGACAAAGCACCATAATAATCAGGTTCCAGAGGGGTAGCTTTGCTTAGTCTGTTGCAGCAAAAACAACAGCTTTGTGGCACCTAAAAAATTAACACATTTATTATAGCATAAGCTTTCATGGACTAGACTCCACTTCATCAGAAGTGTGGTGCATTCTTCAGAGACAGATGTATCATGAAACTGATGGATCCATTTGGTTAATCCCGTGCCATGCATTGACTGGGTTCACACAATAATGGCAGGCAAAATAAGCCATTTGGCGTGTGCGGGGGGGATTTGCATAATTACCCTCACCTTCACAGCTTGCTGTGTTGTGCGAACCCAGTGAGGGTGGCTTGTTCCTGTGGTTAACAAGCCACCCCAAACCCATGGGTTTAAGGGTTCTGGGGTGGCTTGCTAACCATGGCAACATGCCACCATCACTGGTTTCGCATGACAGCAAGCCGCACTGGTGAGGGTAATTATGCAAATCCGCACCCCCCCCCCCGGCACGTGACCAGGATGTGTGTGTGGGGAAATAAACTACCATGGCTTCTTTCCCCCCACTGTGGTTGTGCAAACCAGGCCATTGTAACAATTTCCAGAGAGGTAGCTGTGTTGGTTCTCAGGGACAGTGTATGACTTGCAAACTGACAATATGTGAGAAAATATCTAGTTCACACATGGAAGTGCAGGCACACTCACACATACTGCCCCGTTTGGAGCACGGTGGAAAAGCCCCAGTACAGGACATGATGCAATTTCAGAAATGTAGAAAAAAATCAGAATTAAGATGGCTTTCATGGCTCATGAGATTGTACCTAGGGGATGGGAATGTGGGGGTTGGTGAATTGGAGGTGGCTCATGTTATTCTACCCCCAAAATTATGCGTGGGCCCTGGTCAGTTGATCAATCAGCAACTCCTTAAGCATCTTCTGCCTTTTCATTCTGCTTTCCTGCATCTTAGCCTGTGAGTAAATCAGATGGAAAGAGCTTGTTTGCCTCCTCCTTTCTATTTCTTATTCCTAAACTAACTAGTCCAAACCCCATGAACCCCAGCTGGGGGGGGGGGGCCTTTCTGCTTGGACTCCCATTATTCTGCTCAAATGTTTATTTTTCTAGGGGGAAATGAAGAGTAATTGGGGGAAGGGAAGAGGGACTAAGCGTGTGTACCAGCAGCCAGGCGGATGTCCTTGTCCCACAAGGTTACAGGAAGAGGGGGGAAGAGTAATTGGGGGAAGGGAAGAGGGACTAAGTGTGTGTACCAGCAGTCAGGCGGATGTCCTTGTCCCACAAGGTTACAGACCCATTCTAGCTCGATTAACAGAAATCCCTCATGGAAGCTGGGGATTCATAAAACAAATAAGAACCAGGCATCTTTCAGCAGCTGCCCACAGTGTGGGAAGAAAATGGGTCATATTGGATGAACTGTTTGCAAGCCAGAGAGAGTATCGGGAAGAGAGAAAGAGCAGTAAGTAAAAGGAGGAAGTCACCTGCAAAATATAAAGACCACTTTTTGCTCTTTGTGCTACTGTTTATGAGGGCCAAACGACATTTGGCACAGGAGCATGTCTGGTGTCAAGGTCGGCACCACTGGCTAGTTGCAGAGGGCCCAAGCCTATCAGAGTGCCCACCGGTGCTACCACGGCTGCAATCATCAGCTTCCCCTCCTCTGGGACAGGTTGGCTGACTTGCTTACCTGGTACTGGCAGTGATCATGCAGCCACAGTCACTCTCTGCCTCCTCCTCCTCCTCCTGTGGATGGGCTGCTGCAGTGGCTGCATAATTGGCCGAATGAACGGAGCCAAGCGCCCAACAGGTCTGATGAGTTTTCTGACATTTGATCAGTAGTTGGTTCTTTTAGTGCAGCCTCAGTCCTAGGCAATGGTCAATTGTAAATGAAATGTTGAAGAATTATATTAGCAATTAAAAACGGCCTGTGGTTTGCTTTTTCATGTAGAAAAGATATCAGCCCCCTCTAAGCTAGAAGGTAGAACCTGGGGAACGATTACACAGCTACAAAGCAGCAAATCCACTGCACCTCACTCTACCAGATCCCTGGAGAGGTAGCAAAATATCCCAAGATGATTTTAGCTTACAGTCCCCAGCTCAGCTCTCTCTCTCTCTGTGTCTGTCTTGTCTGTCTTGCGCTATTCCAGGAAAAACCTCTATTAATTACACACACACATACACACACACAGATCTTAGTTATCCTCTTCCTAGACTAACAAAGAAACAGGACCCATAGATGGAATTATGCTGATGTTGAAGGGTGGCTATGTGTCCCCTTTTACAGACAACAGTCCTCTATTTGAAGGGATGCCAGAGAACTGTCTTCTACTTAAAGGCATCCTGTATTTAAAGGGCTGTCCAGTCCAAGCCCGATTGAAAGATAAAGAACCATCAGAAGGAAGAGCTGGGCCTTGAAGCTGCCCATCAACAGCACCTGGACAACAGACTGAGCAGGCACACGGGTCACCTGGCCACAGTCTTCCACAGTATAGTGAGATGTACTGTATTTCTATTTGAATGATAATTTCTAAATTGGCATCTATACAGATAAATTGGCATATGCAAATGTTATGCAAATTGGTGTCCTCTTTTTTGGTGATACATTTCCTCTTTTTTTGGCCATTCATACATTGCCACCCTATGACGGTCTGGAGCTAAGTAGATTAGGGAGGTTAGTAGATTAGTGATGCAAAGTATCACAGTGGGTTGGATCCAGATTTAGTCATACTTAGAGCAGCAGACCCATTAACATCAATGTGACTTAAGTTAGTCATGACTAACTTTATCCCCTTGATTTCTATGAGTCTGCTCTAAGTATGACTAAGTCTGGATCCATCCCATTGAGCCCACCCACTCCCAGGTTAATGGAGGAAAAGGAGGAAAAGAAGAAAGAGAAGGAGATTTTTAAACTACCCTTCATCCACAGATATTAGGGCTGTGTACAAAACAAGACCCCACATTGATCATATAACCTCCAAATACAATAAAAACAAAGCAGAATACAGTAACAAAACAATTTTAAAAGTGATAAAATATAAAAGGACAAACTAACCAGCTAAAATGCCTGAGCAAACAAAACAAGTTTTAATCTGACACTGAAAAGATAGAAAAATCAGCACCAATCATACTTCTATGCAGAGAGAGTGCCACAAATGGGGTACCACAACAGAGAGGGCTCTCTCTCTTGTTAATATACAATATGTGGAAGGTACTTTGAGGAGAGCTTCCCTTGCAGATCGTGAGGCATTGGCAGGCTGGTATGGGGGTGGGGGGTGGGGTAAAGGAAGGGCATGCAAAATATAGGCCCTCCCTCTACTGCCCCACCCCCCTCAGAATGGCAGTCATTTTGCTAGTAAATCAAAACAAATAAACCTTAAGCCTGCACTGAACGCTGCACAGTATCTATTTTCCTCCTAGGTGCATGGATTCAGCAATAACTAGTGGCATAAATTCATCCACTCCCTTGTAGCTCATTGGTCAACTGTTCACTTAACAATCTATTTATCTGGTGCAAAAGTTTGAGCCCCTCCTTTCCCCCCATCCCCACTTGCCATCTGGCCCTACATTCAGAAATCTGTTCAACTTGACCTCTAGCTGACCAAAAGCTTCCCAGTTCTCTCCATCCTGCCACAGCCTCCTCCAGGCATTCCCAGCTCAGCTCTGGCACTTTTAGCTGAATATGCAAATATCCCCCCAGCCAGCTGGTGTCTGCCTCCCAGAAACACATGTTCACAAACCCACTGGACTGTTGGAGGGAAGGAGGGAGCAAACCTCTACACCCAGGCCTGGGGGCCACGGAAAGAAAGTGACTTTAGCAAGGAATTATACAGCAAACAGATGGGAGCCTAGGAAGAGGGCAGAGGGGAAAGGGAGCCAGAGCGTGTGCACTGTGTGTCTACGCCATACTTTTACTCTGCCTTCTCCCACCTGGGTGTGAATTGGCAAGTGTCTCCTCTATGGGTACATTTGGAATGACGCTGTTCATAGTGGTGCAAGAGTCTTGAAGGGGGGGAGGAAAGAATCTATCTGAGGGTAATGGTGGACACTGAGGCAGAGCACGTTCCTTTCCAAATACAGTTAGAGATGCTGCAATATACATTGGCCTTTGGAAACATGTCATACTTGTGTGTGTCTTTCCTTAGAAACTTATGAGGTTCAGCAGTGCTTATTCTTTGAGACTCCTGTGGAAGATGAAGGTATGATATTCTGAAATGCAAGGCGCTCCTTTAAAGTAAGAGCTGCCAGATAGCCATAGAACAGCTTTCTCTGTCTCTACAGCTTTCCCCATCCAGGTTCAGGCTGCTTTAGGAGTATACCTACACTAGAAACATATCATTTTTAAAGACCAATTTGACTGTCATGCTTTCACCCAAAGAATCTTGGGAACTGTGGCTGAATGACTGGAAGAACCCTAGCCAGGCCCGCCCCCTCACAGAAATTTGTCACTACACTGATTCGATGCTTTAAAAACATAACAAGAGCCATGCTGGATCAGACCAAGGGACCACCTAGTCCAGCATTCTATTCACACTGTAGCAACCAGCTGCCCACAAGTAGGACATGAGTGCCATAGCCCCCTCCCCCCACCCCCCTGTTCCCCAGCAACTGGCGTACTGCCTCTGATACTGGAGGTAGCACAACACCATTATGACTAGTAGCCATTATCCTCCATGAATTTGTCTAATTTCCTTTTAAAGCCATCCAAATTAGTGGCCATCACTAGATCTTGTGGAAGTGAATTTTATAGTTTTACTATGCTTCCTAGGCTATGCTTTCTTTGCTGTCTGTGTCAAAGTTTGCTAATGCAAAGTCTATGGCTTTCTTGTGTTTTTAATAGCTTACTGGTTTGTGTGAGAATTCTAAGATTCCCCAGTTGTGTTTTTCTTTTTTAAGCTGTCATAGTTTGAAAAATGAAAATATAGTTGGGGCTCACAGAGAGGAAGGTAGGTTAAAAGATATCCAAACTCATTGTTTTTGGTTTTATAACTTGCATTTTCATTATTTCTAAAGGAGCAATTGTACAGAGCTTTTGTCAGCAATCAGATGCATTCTTTCAGCTGATTTTCCCACCTACCTGATAGCATTCTTGTCATCATCTAGGTACCAATGGCTTTCAACATCCTTCTACTGTTGAGTGACAGCCAGCAATAATGGTGTCCCTTCTGCTGTCTGTCGGAACTCCAGCGAATACTGTGGACAATCTTAGATGCTTGTCATTCTCAGAACCACCCTTGGAACTTCTTTTTAACACCCCCAAGCGAGACTAGGCCAATTATATTTTTCTCTGGAATTCAGATTTGGCAGCTGCCATTTGGTAGCTGCCTACTCCTTAAAACCAAACAGCCAGAAGTTCCTGGGTAACTCCAAAGTTTAGCTGATATAAATCCATGTGCACCATCCTAATTTACTATTCTGTTGCCTTTCAAACCAACAGCTACTCTTTCCTCAGTGTTACAGTACGAGTGACATGACTGCAGTATCTGTCAAGAATTTGTGGTTGGGAAACACAACTGCAAAACAAACAGAAATCACCTTAAAAAAAAATGATCTTTAAAAAAATGATATATTTCCAACATTCTGAGGGCCATACTAGATAAGACATTATCCACGTTGCTTGGTCTTGTGTGTGTATGTGTGTTTTTAAGATAGTGGGTGTGTGGGGGTCCAAGCTGGATTGGGACCCTGGTGTTGGGGAGGGAGGCTATAACTCTTTGCCCCTAATGCGGTTCAAATTGGAATAAGGCCTCCTCATGCCCATGATTTAGGAAAGCTTCCATTGACACCAATGAGAGTTGTCCTCCTTTGCAAATAGCAGGCATGAGGGGCCTATTCTAAGCAGAACTGTAGTGGGGGAAAATGATTATTTCCACACACACACACCATGATCCCAATCTTGTTGTGTGGTGTAGTGATTAGCGTTTTGGACTGGCACTCAGGAGATTGGGGTTCTAGTCTCTACTTGGCCGTGAAGCTGACTGGGTGACTTTGGGCCAGTCATTGATTTTCAGCCTAACCTACCTCACAGGGTTGTTGTGAGGATAAAATGAACTGGAGGAGGACCATGTAAGCCACTTTGAGTTCCTTACTAGAGGAACAAAGGCAGGACATAAATGTAATAATAATAATATGCCTGCTCTTCATTTAAAAAATACACACACACAAGGTCATCTGACATATAACAAACATCACATGTACTTTGGCCCTTTGTATAAATCAGGTCATCACCCTTACAGAATTTTAAAACAATAATAATTTAAAGATTCTACGTAATACCTAGATTGTTCTAAGCGAGGAAAGTCAAATCTCCATTAAAACTGGTCAGGCAAGGTAATAAAGACCTGATAGCCCTGAAGTTACATAAAACTCCTCCCTTATCAAAGTAAGAACCCTTTCGAAGCAGTGTGATGTCATGCTCACAATTATAGATCTCAAGAATCTCTTAGAAGTCCCAGCCACAAAATGAATTCATTCATATTAAAGGCTGAGAGGCCAGGAATGGGAAGAGAGAGGCTGAAAATCCCATTAACAAAATTTGTGAGCATCACTGTGGATGTCAGAATTGGAGATACTGCACTATGGTGAGCCAGTGTGTGTAGTGAAGTCTTCCCCTAGCTGTTTCGGACTACAACTCCCATCAACCCCAGCCAGCATAGCCAATGATCAGGACTGCTGAGAATTGCAGTCCAAAATATCTGGAGGCAGTGATGTAGATTTTTCTGAAAATTTTGAATTGGAAAAATTTCTGGAAATTTTGTAATGCAAATTAAGTGAATTTACATAGGGTTATATGCATAAGTAAAATTCAGTTTGCACTGGAAAATTTTCCAATGTAAATTAGGCTAATTTGCATAAGGTCATTTTCATAGGAAAAAAATCAGTTTGCATCAGAAGATTTTCTGATGCACCTTCAGTTTTACTGTTGCTATTTATTAGTTGCATTTACTCTGAGAGATATATGTATTTCAGTGACACATACATGTATTCTCTCACATACTCGCTAAGGATAATCACCTGAAAAACACTGGTTACAACTTTGAAATTATTTATTTATTTATTTATTTATATTAAATGTATTAATTGCCCATCTGGCTGGTCACCCAGCCACTCTGGGCGATGTACAGCGTGTATAATAAAACAATTTAAAACAATAAAGTTCTACAGTAAAACATCATATTTCTAAAAATGCCCTAACCCACCCCAAATGCCTGCCTGAACAACCATGTTTTTAATGTGCAGCGGAAGCTCATTAAAGAGGGGGCATGGCGGAGTTCCCTAGGGAGGGAGTTCCCCAGAGTGGGGGCCACCACAGAGAAGGCCCTCTCCCTCGTCCCCACCAGTCTAGCGGTCCTGGCTGATGCGACAGAGAGAAGGCCATCCAAGGCTGATCTTGTTAAGCGGCCTGTCTGGTGTTGCTGGAGGCGCTCCTTAAGATAGGCTGGGCCAGAACCATATAGGGTTTTAAAGGTCAAAACCAACATCTTGAATTTGGCCCGGAAAACAACTGGTAACCAGTGCAACTCCTTCAGCACCGGAGTGATGTGATCACGCCGGCAGCTGCCTTTAATCAGGTGAGCCACTGCGTTCTATACCAGCTGCAGCTTCCGAACTGTCTTCAAGGGTAACCCCACATAGAGTGCATTACAGTAGTCTAAATGAGAGGGGACCAGGGCATGTACTACCGATGGGAGCAGATGGTCGGGAAGGTAGGGGCGCAGCCGCCGTATCAGATGGAATTGGTACAACACTGTCCAGCTCACAACTGACACCTGAGCTTCCATGGACAGCTGGGAGTCTAAAATGACCCCCAGGCTGCGGACCTGGTCTTTGAAGGGTGACCATACCCCATTCAACACCAGGTCAACATCGCCCAACCTCCTCTTGTCTCCCACCAAAAGTACCTCAGTCTTGTCAGGGTTCAGCTTCAGCTTATTCCTCCCCATCCAGCCACTCACCATCTCCAGACATTTGGACAGGGATTCTACAGCCAACCTTGGTGAAGACTTGAACGAGAGGGAGAGCTGCGTGTCATCCGCATACTGATGACACCGCACCCCAAACCTCCTGATGATAGCCCCCAGCAGCTTCACATAGATGTTAAATAGCATCGGGGAGAAGATGGAACCCTGTGGCACCCACAAGTGAGTGGCCACAGGTCTGAAACCTCCTCTCCCAGTGCTACCCTCTGGTACCTGCCGGAGAGGAAGGACCGGAACCACCACAATACGGTGTCTCCAATGCCCAACCCCTCCAGGCGGTCTAGGAGGATACTGTGGTCAATGGTATGAAAAGCCACTGAGAGGTTGAGGAGAACAAGGAAGGAGCATTCACCCCTATCCAGAGCCCTCCTCATATCATCCACCAAGGCCGTTTCTGTCCCATGCCCAGGCCTGAAGCCCGATTGAAATGGATCTAGATAATCGGCTTCTTCCAAGTGTGCCTTCAAATCCATCGCCACCACCCACTCAATCACTTTGCCCAAAAATGGCAGATTCGAGCCTGGGCGAAAGTTGTTCAGAACTTGGGGATCCAAGGAGGGCTTCTTTAAGAGTGGTCTAATCACTGCCTCCTTGAGGGCTGATGGCATCACTCCCTCCTCAAGGGAGGCATTCACCACCGCCCTGATCCTTTCACCCAATCTCTCTCTGCAGCCCATAATGAGCCAAGATGGGCAAGGATCAAGTAAGCAGGTGGTTGGCCTTACAGATGAAAGCACCTTGTCCAAACTGCCAAGCTTGCCTAATATTGGCATCCATTTATTTTTCATTGCCATCCATTCATTTTTAATAATGAACTTATGAAATGGAAAATTTCCCATGAAAAAATAAAGCACTGGAACAGTTTCTGCCCCACATCACTGCCTGGAGTGCACCAGGTCAGGGGAGTGTAGTGGAGAGAGAACCAGTGTTGGGCTGAGGAGATATGAGTTGAAATCCTGTTCAGCCATGAAGCCAGTGGAAGCTGGTGGCTCCAATGTCAGTGGGGCAATGAATCCACTCCGGGTTTCAGTCAGACCCAGTCAGAATTCTAAAGGAGCTATCCACAGCTCCTTTAGAATTTTGACTGGTTCTGACTGAAACCCGGAGTGGATTCACCACCCCACTGACATTGGAGCCGCCACTGCATGAAGCCCATTGGTTGACCTTGGGCCACTTATCTCTCTTAGCTTAGCCTACCTCACAGGGTTGTTTTGGATATAAATTGGAGGATTAAGAACTATGTTGTCCTGAGCTCTTTGGGAGAAGGGTGTGATTCAAGTGTGATTTTTAAAAACTTACGAAGTAATTTCAGATGCCTCTGAACAAGAAAGAACCAATTTAGTTCAGAGGGAAGTTAGAGAAAAGGTGATAATCATTTCAATACACTGTGGGGACAAAGTAAAGAGGGTCTAGAAGACACATTATTTGACGCAATGCAGATTTTTAAAATCAAAATGGCTACATTAGTATACAGTTGGTTGGATCTATACTTAGTCATACTTAGAATAGACCCACTGAAATCAATGGGACTTAGGTTCGTCATGACTAACTTCAGTTCCATTGGTTTCAGTAGGTCTATTCTAAATATGACTAACACTGGATCCAACACAGCATATCAATACAGGTATGGTTCCTATAACTGTAACTCTTGCATTCTCCAGGTTTTAAACAGGATGATGCTAAAATCCTGAAGTCAGACAGACTTTCCTCTCCAGTCACCAGTAAAAATTAGAAACTGAAGCCACCTTCTCTCTGCATCCCAACCGTGACAGTTGTGACAGCAGCATGGTCCTTTCAACAGAGCCCTGTGGGCTTAATGATCACTTGGGTGGTATGTTCAGAAGCAGCCAACAGATGCTGTTCTTCTTCCTGGCCACAGGCAAAAACTATGAAATCAAGAATCACTAACCATCTCTGTTGGAAGGGGAAGTAGGAAATGGCAGGATAAATAGGGTAAAAGAGAAAACTGCAGTCAAAGGGGTGGGAAGATGTAACTTTCCTGTTCTGACTGATGGTGTTGATAAATACAAATTATGATGATGCTGCTGCTGCTGCTGCTGCTAATGAAGGTTTGTTAGCAAAGAAGCATACAAATGTTACGCACGTTACTTCTTCCTCAGATACCGCTCAGCAGGCTAACAGATGTACCCAGGAGATGGGGTGACTTAAATCATCCGGGAACAGACGGCCGATGAAGTCTTGTCTAGTTCAGGGATGCTCAGACTTTGTCACAATAAGCTTCCCTTAGTTATGGGGAAAAGATAGCGAAAAAATGTATTTCATTGTAATTTACTGAATTGCCGAACACTGAAAATCTTGTATTTAAAGTCTAATTTAAAAAGATGGAGGGAGAAAAAAATGAAGAAGTAAATAGGTGAAGGAAAGAAAAGTGCACAAGATGGTGAGAAAGGTTAAAGAAGAATTAGGGCACAGTCCTATGGCGATGGCCATAAGCTGGCTATCCAACACAGAGCAGGAGGAGCATCTTCACCTCCACGCTCCCTCCGCTCTGATGTTCAGCTAGACAGGCTTTTTCACCCGTCTAGCTGAGGCATCGGGGAGGGGGAGGAAAAGAGCTAGGGAGGCTGGAAGATTCTTCGTAAGCCGGCTTCCCCAATCCCCACATACCCTTTCCCTCCTCTCCAAGGTCGCTTTTGAGAGCTCGGAGAGGCAGGCGGCACAGTTCTCTCCATGCTGGCTGCGAGGGGGAGGGGAAGGGGGAGGTCTGGGAAAATTGGACTCCTTGGTTCGACATCAGAGTTCTGCCTCCAACCTTGGATCCAGGAATCCAAACTATCCTATGGCCCCCCCAGATGCTGTCTAGGAGCCACAGGATTGCTTATTTATTTATTTAGGGGATTTAACCCTATCCTTCAACAGGTCCTCAGGCGGTTTACAACCAATCTAAAATTACAATAAAATAAATGTAAACAATAGCACGAAAACACCACTATATAAAAGAGCAGAGCATGCGACTTCAGGATGATACTGGTCTTTTGAATATTGACCATGCAAACTTATACTAAGCTGAATAGCCCATGATGTGAAAATAAAGGTTGCAAAGGAAAACGCATATGCACAAATTATTATTATTATTATTAATACAGTAGTTATCTACACACAGCATAGTGATACTGCTGTACCACAATTTTAAAAACCCAGAAAAACATTAACACTCATAAAATCATAACAACCCCAAATATTAAACATGCACAAAGCTAACGATTCACCAACATAGTTTACACGAAACTTCCATCTGAGCCCCAGGGTTGGTAAAACCACTGAGAAGGCTTCACAGCCCTAACCTCCTAGAAGGATGAGATCTGAAGCATAGTCTTCCCAGCTGACCTCTGTGGACAGGGAGGTGAGGTGATCCTAGGCTGAACTATGACTGGGATGAAATTTAACAAAGTTGGAATTCTTAATGACATTGATAGCCTCTAATTTGGCAGTGACTAATTCCTCAAAGGAAAAGTGCCAGGGACCAAGCTTGTCTATATATTTCAGTCTTGGAAGACTTGCCCCCTCTCAGATATAGAACACATTCTGCACATGCTCAGATATAGTCCCATGTTCATTATTGTTATTTGACACTTCAGGGCTGAGCCCCTGCACTTAAATTAGGTTCTCCCAGTGAGACCTGGCCCAGATTAAACCCTGGGTCTAATGAATGTGAAGGCCTGGGTAGATGATGTAGGATCTACATATATGATTCTAGGGTCTTGCCCACAGAGCAAGCCATGTATATATACTATGTGAGTGTGACTACTGATCAAAACTGGATTTGCATTTGGCATGGGTTGCTTGCAACTGCTCCAGAGGAAATCTCAATGCATTCTTAACATGTAACTGAGCTATACTGTGTCAGCCCATGGGAAAGCAGCTAAATGCCACTTGAAATGCAGCAGTGAATGGGCAGAGAGCCCCCATGTCCACCTTTCAATGGCATTCCATTTAGACTTCTAGTGGCAACTCTCAGATGTTCCCACTACCTATCCTGAGGATTAAAAATAGTCTGGCCAAAGCACAGCATTCAAAACCTTGGAAGAGTTTTAAGACAGTAAAGAAATGAGAGGAATATTTTACTTGAGGCAGAGCATCCTGTTCCTAAAGCATTCTCAACAGATGCCTGTCCAACTAGCACTGCTCCCAACCCATTACAGCACTAACATGTATTCCCATCATGCACTATAGTAGTTATTAGCACTGTCTACATAACATTTTTGACAAACTAGAGAAGGGGTGAGCACAGGTTAAACTGGGTTGACAATAAATTCAGGAAATAGTGTTGAGAAAGCTTTGTTCAGAGAGTAGTGAGATGTACCTTGCATTATCTTATAACCAGTGGCGACAGATAAACTGATCTTCAAACAAAGCTGCTGGTAAAGAGAGCTTTGGCTATTGGGTGGTATAGAAATGAGATAGATAGATAGATAGATAGATAGATAGATAGATAGATAGATATTACAGGAGGGGCAAAGATTCAGCAAAACATATAAGCACATGACTCAAGCTCACATACCACCAGTGATATTAACACCTATAAATGCAGAGGGGTTTTATTTATTTGTTTGTTGCATTTATAACTCGCCTTTCTTCCAAAGCACTCAAAGTGGCATACATGGTTCTCCTTTGCCATTTTATCCTCACAACAACCCTGTGAGGTAGGTTAGGCTAAGAGTAAATGACTGGCCCAAGCTCACCCAGCGGACTTCATGGCTGAATAGGGATTTGAACCTGGGTCTCTCCTGTTCTAGTCCAGCACCCTAGCCGCTACAGTACTACAAGTGGAACTAAAATATAATTGCTTCACAAATGTATTACGATCAAGGGGAAACACAAATACAACGTATGATATTCCTTGCCTACATATGGATTTTTTCACCTCCCATGCTCATCATACTAGAATCTGGGATCATCCAATCAAGCTGAACGGTAGGAGATTCAGGACAGACAAAAGGAGGTACTTCTTTGCACAGTGCATAGTCAGACTCTGGAATCCATTACCACAAGATGGAGAGATGGAGGCCAACTTGAGTGGATTTAAAAGGGGGATTAGACAAATTAATGAAGGAGAAGGCTATCAATTGCTGCTAGTCATCACCTCCCATATCAGAGGCAGTATACCTTTCAATACCAGTTGCTAGGGAACATGAGCAGGAGGGTGCTATTGTGCTCGCATTCTGCTTGTGGGATTTCCATAAGCATCTGGTTAGCCACTGTGAGAACAGAATGCTCAACTAGACAGGCCTTTGGTCTGATCCAGCAGGGCTCTTCTTATGTTCTCAATTTGGTTGTGAATACAGATGGCCCTAGTGTCTGTGATGAATCAATTAATTCTCCACATCAATAATAATATTTCCATGTCACAGTCTCCAACGTTGATACTAAAGATCTCTGCCATTCACAGGACGGCAGATTAATAATCCCTTCCCTGCCACTGACTTGGTTTGCACAACAAAACAGCCCACCATGACTTAATTTACCCACAGAGGCTATTGCGTTGTACCAGGCGCCCATGGACACAATTTTTTACGTGGCTTGCCATGGGTTGTTGTGTCTTGCGAACCCAGGCGGCAGGGGATGTTTGAGGGTTAGACAACCCTCCAACAACCTCTGCTGCCTGGGTTCGCACAGCACGGCAAGCCATGGCAAGCTAGGTGCCCACAGGTACCATGCAAAAATGGCATCTGCAGGCACCTGGCCCAATCCAACAACCCCCATTGGTAGATTAAGCTACAGAGGGCTGTCGTATCATGTGAACCAGATCATTGTCTCAACGTCTTGCTAAACCTAGTAGCATTCAGTATAGCTTCCTCCTAGCTGTCCTAGGATAGTATCCACAACCACAAAGATTTTGGTGAACAAAAACTCTGATTGAAAGAACACATCCGTGCTTTGTGAAGTGACTCCTCAGCCCTCTGTGCAGACAAACCAAGGAGGACAAAAACATCCAGCCACAGCTGCAGGGGAGAGAGGGGTCCATAAAAGCTGACAAGAGCTCATTACAACTATAATTTCAATTAAAACCAGAGTCCGTACCAGCCGGTATGACCTGTGCCCTAAGTATAAGCCAGACCCTACAGGGCAAGAGCCGACTTGTGGGTTCAGTAAGTCTATAAATGTACAATGGACTTAGATAGCCATAGAAAGGCAAGTGAGTCCTTCCCTCACTGCAGCTACCAGCTCTCAGCAGTATTATGCCCCTCACCAGGGGAGCTAATCCTCTTGTCTTTTGGAGCTGGCAGATCCAAGTGTGGTCCCACCCCCCACATGAAAAGAGAGTTCCTCTTTCAGGCCTCCCTCATTTCTGCTGAAAGGGCTGTGAGGCAGGGGGAGGCAGGGAGAAGCTTTCTGGGTTGCCGCGTCTCATGTCTCCTCTCCCTTTGTATGTACCTCCTGGAACGATTATTAAACGCAAATTACAAAAAGAGGTGACCCAAACGATCTTTATTTCTTCTTTCAACAAGTGCTGCCCGCAGGGTCCTGATTCTGAATTCTGTTTCAATTGTATCTGCCATTTTTAAAAAAATAATAATAATAAAAGCCACCACACACAAAGCGACTCATGTCTGCAATTACCTGTACTGAAAGCAAGAGCAGAGATGGCTCTGGTGCCAGTATACAAAGACTGGTACCTCTTCTGCCTGTTTAGAAACTTTCCTTTGCCATGATTAAAAAGGTGTAAACAGAGGCCCCAGTAGCAGTGTGTGGGATGGTAGCATGCTAGCGACATTCATCTTTCATGAGAAAATGGTCGTAGTGCTGAACATGCCACCACAGTGACTTCCCTCAGAGGTACACTCCCAAACACATGTATGAGAGGAACTGTATCTGATGGTTCATGTACTCCTCTGCACAGAGACCCTTCCAGCAAGCACACGTCATATTGTTTCCTGTCATAGGGGAAACTCCCAGGGCCTATTTTGGCCTACAAAGTCATCCGGCTACTCTGGAGTGATCCATTCCTAATACGAGAAATGCCAGGACACATCACATGCCTCACCTACCTGGCAACTATGCCCTTTGGCTTAGAAAACCTGCCCTCCCCGCTAGCCCTAGATGTGTGGGAACTGGCTGTTGTCTAGTCAGTGGTGAGGCGATGGATAGCATGCTGCACTCTCTTCTTCATGTAACTTTACATATTCCAGGACTGAGCTTTGGAACTGAAAAACATGATTCTGGGCCTCAGCCCTCGCCTGCCTGCCAGACTAGCAGTATTGGCTCCAGATTTGGGGGGGGGGGTTCTTGTGCAAGATGCCCTCAGAGTGGGGGCCTTCCCTGAATGGGCCCACCTTCTTACCACAGCCACTATTGCCTAATCGCTTGCCCTCCCTCTCTGGGACAACCCAGAAGAAGAGGGCAATTCAAGTGGAAGCTGCTGCCCCTTCTTAGTTACACACTGTGAAAAAAGAGGATGCGGGGCTGCACAAAAATTGCATATGCTAATTTGTATGTATAATTTAGATGCAATTGCTGCCATTAAAACAGAAATACAATACAGCTCACCGCAGCAGGGAAGACTGTGATCGGGCGACCTGCGTGCCTGCTCAGTCTGCTGCCCCAGCACTGTTGATTGGAAACGTCAAGACCCCGCTCTCCCTTCTTACTGTTTCTTATGTGTGATTTTTATCTTAAACCTGGCTTGGACTGTACAGCCTTTCAAAGAGAAGACACGTTGAAGCGGAAGACTGTTCTCTGTAATACCCGGCCGCTCCACCCCTTCTCCTTGCTCTTGACACTGCTCACACACGTGGAGAGAGCAGTTGAGCAGGCAGCAAGAGCACAGAGAAGGAGGAGGCCTCAGGCTGGGTTACGGGCCTCACCAAGTGCCTGACAATGCCTAACCCTGACACTCTGGCCTCCCGGCGTAGGGAGGCCTAGGATTGTATACTGAAGAGAAGCTGGTCTCTGGTTTTAAAAAAAGAAGCAGCAGCAGCACTTGGACACTAGTGAGCCTTTTTTTTAGTTTCGGGGGTGCAAGGGCAGGCCGCGTTACACACAAAGCTCAGGCCTCCAGTACCTTGCCGCCGCTCGCTCACTGCTCCGCCTGCTGCCCGCTTGCTGCCAACTCAAACTAATAGAACAGCAGTGGCGCCAGCATGTGTCACATGAACAAAGCAATGTATGCACACATGCAGTGCCTCCTGGAGTGTGTTTGGGGCTGGAGAAACAGCTAAGGCAGACTCAGAATGAATGGCCATAGGGCAGCTGCCCCACCTCCCAGCATCTGTCGCCTGATGCAGCTGCCTCACGCTGCCTAATGGCAGGGCCGGACAGTGCTTTCCCTTCTATCTCCATAGGTATCTTATGCATCTCTACTCTGAAGTAAGTCATACTTAGTTCCATGGGACTTTCTCCCAGGTAAGTGTGCATGTATAGGATTGCAGCCTCACTATGTTTATTGACTAATCTGAACCTATCATGTGGTTTGCCTGTTTTTTGCCTGTTTAGGACAACAGTGTGTAATAAAACCTCCCTTGAAAGTAGTGTTGCTAAGTTTTCCATGGCACCAGACCCAAGAGAAATATGGGTGAGGTGGGGGCATTTTTAAAGTGTTTTGCTAGGACATGTAAGGAAGACACAGGAATCAGTTACTCAGCTTGAAAAGGGCCATATGATTTGGAATTATGTGACCCTATTAAAGATGCATGCCACTAGTGCAGTACCTGAAATACAGTATGTTCTGGGCCTACCAGGGGCCCCCAAAGTGGCACCTGCAGTCACCTTCAAAAATGCCCATTGTCAAAGAAAAACTTTTATTTTGTTTATTTCCAAGCATTCACTTTTATTATTCAGCTGAACAAAAGACAGACAGACATGTATGGAAGAAAATCCGTGGATTCACTTAATAAATAAATAATTCTCAGGGTTTTTACACCTGGATACAGACAAAGGCACGTTTGGCAACAGTAGATTGGATACAAAATCCAACATAAGGTCAGAGAAAATCATTCATTGGCTACTTATCAGGTTCAAACTTGTCTCACACAATCTACATAATCATGCTTACTTGTCCAGAACTTTTGGCTACGTGCAGTTTCACTTTTAGCTAATGAAGTTTCTTTCACACCATGAAGATCTCCCCTCCCTGCCCCCTTCCAAAACATTTTCAATAACCTTGGGAAATGTTAAAGCAGTCTTCTTTCTCTCCCTTTCTCACCTTGGTATTTCTATCCCCCCTACCTCTTTAGCTCACTGTTTTCCCCTCCGTCCCTCCCAGCCTCTAGCCTCACTATTTCTCACTGCCTGCCACCTCTTTAGGTTGCTTTTGACTAGCCAGGCCCCCACAGCATCCATTATGTGACTAGCCACATCCTTGGTGGGAGCCATTTTGGGGTGGTGCCCACAGCAGTTCCTCAAATTCCCAAATGTGCCCACAGGTCCCAAAAAGGTTGGGGACCCCTGGCCTACAGTGTTATTCAGTAAAGGGATTACCTGCCACAATCATGGCCACCTCTCAACCTTTTAATAGGCTTAAATATAGACATTTTTAATATATTTTAAAGAACCATGTCACTGAAAGATGGTGTACAGAAGCCTTCCCCAACCTGGTGCTTTCCACATGTGTTGGACTATAACCCCCATTACCCCTAGTCAGCATGGCCAATGGCCATATTGGCTGGGGATGATGGGAGTTGTATTCAGACACATCTGGAGGGCACCAGGTTGGGAAGGCTAGCAGGCATTATCACTGCTAGTGTAAACTGCTCATGGGAAGCTCCCCACCCCAATGTCACCCAGCTTTAGAGCCTTTCTATATGAGGCTTTTATTGTGTGTTGGTGATTGCTCACTCGCGGTAGTTTGTGGGTCCTTTACATGACGTTATTATCCTCCAGGGCCTCTCCTGTGCTTTGCAACCACTATCATGTGTTTTTTCCTAACAAGGAAAGTCTGTTATTATTTAAAAATGGCAGAATGAGAGTCTCGTGTAATTGCACAATTGCACTATACCACAGCATCACCTAGTGGTTGTATAATGAACTATATAGAAAGGCAGAGAAAGAAACCCCCCGGAAAAAAGCACGTGTAAAGGTGCTGAGCTTAATTCCGCAAAAGAATGTGGAAGCAGAAGCCTTAGTAAAGGTGTGGGATAAAAGCCTCATGTAGAAATGCTGTTAAGCTAAGAAGTGCCCGCTCTTATTTCATCAATCTGATTACAGGCTGGTACTTAAGAGAAGACCAGTGGCATCCTTTGCTGCAGATCCTGGTCGCCTCAAGTCTGAAGCATAAAACTACTGTGAAGGAGGGAAGTGCTTTTATCCTCATTTTGCAGGAGGAGAACCAAGTCGAACAAACTGAAAAGTCTAAAACCATTCCATTCAGTGTAGGGAGGGCCTGTGGCTCAGTGGTAGAGCTCCTGCTTTGCATGCAGAAAGTTCCATGTTCAATCCCCAGCATCTCTGGGTAGAGATGGAAAAATTCCTGCCTGAAACTCTGGAGAGCTGCTGTTAGTGTCAGTTTTGACAATCCTGGGCTAGATGGACCCAGAGTCTGACTCAGTATAAGGCAGCTTCCCTTGTTCCTAGTGTATCTTAAGTAAATTTGGGAGAAGCCCCCCAATTTAAAATGAAGAAGTGTTACTTTTTAAAGCTCCAGATTAATTAATTTTAGTACCACAATCGAACAACTCAATCCTATGCGAGCGATTTTTAATTACTAACCCTGTCCCACCAATGGAAGACCAATAACCTTGTCCCGGATTTATATGTGAAGGCAGAAGGCAACTAGCTAAGCAGTGCTAACAGCTAGTGCTGCAGCTGTGCAGAGGCTGGGCTCTATCACCGGTACCCATGCAGGCAAGAGCCAGTTGTGCCCTTCTGCCCTCACTAGAGACCTCGGCAAGCAGAGAAGCCCTCCTCCCACAATGCCATGACCACCGGCTCCCAGCATGAGGCAGGTGAGCAAGGGAAGATTTACAACCATGGTTATTGAGCAGTGCGTGAGCAGTTTGTCACGCTGAGCCCTGGCACCTTGTCCTACCTATGTTGTGTGTATTTTATTGGTGTTGAGCAGAAGGAGGCTGGAACAGAGGGGAGGCTGGGAGGAAAGGCACTCATGTGCAAAATGAACCAAACCAAACAGGACTGAGAAAGAGAGACATGCAGGGAAAGGGGGTGAAAGGGCCAGATTATAAAACACAAGACAAATGTCCTCCCTGGCAGCAGGGTTAGTGAGAGGGAAGGCGGGCATGTGAGAAGGAGAATAGAGATGCAGCCTGTAATGGGATCTGTAATGCTCCCAACTGTTCTCACTTTAACAAAGCAAGACGTAAGAGGTTGGGGAGCCATAGCAGATCCACGTGGAAAGTGCCCCAGGGTGGTTTGTCTGTTGGGATTTTAAACAACAAAAAAATAAACCTCAGCCACCGCCCCCCCCCTCCCCATATCACCTGGGAACATTATCCCTCCACCACAAAAAGAGGGAGAGCAGAAGGTCTGTTTAGAATTTCACATGCCTTCCATCTTCCTGAATGCTAAAATGTTCAAGGCAGAAAGGAGGAGGAGAACACAACAAAATAAGTGGGGCTTTGTTGGCAAAGCAGATTCCAAGAGATTTCCTGTTAGGAACAAGAAAAGAAAAAGGAGGGAGGGAGGGAGGGAGAGAAAGAAAGAAAGAAAGCGAGATGGAGGGCTTGCTTTGTGCTTGCAACAAGCCACTAAAGGTGCATTTTTAATTAAATTTATACAAAATGTGTCAGTTTTATCTCTGTGTTTCAAACCTGACTCTTTTCTATCAAAGTAAAGTATTGATCTTCACTGCCCTGAAGCTACCTGACTGAATTAAACAGAATAAATAGAAGGAGGACTGCAAGGGCTTAGAAACAACTGCAGAGAGAGGGGTGCATGCTTAATGGCTCGACAGTCATTTGCTGCAATTAAAAAACAAAACCATTTAGAGGGGCTGTTAACACCTTGAAGTCTGAAAAAGCCTCACTTCAAAAAAAAGCCCCCAAACAGCTCCCAGGCAAAACATTTTAATTGCCATAAATACTTCCAACTTCAGCCACACACTGGTGCATATGCACACAGCTGAGACAGACAAGCGGGTGAAGCAAGATATAAATGGGCCTAGAGATCTGCAGAACCAACGGGAGAGCAAAAGAATCATTTTTCTGATACAGACAGAACAAAGGTGTCCAATAGATGACAAATGCATGTATACTAAAGACTTGGTGAACAGACTACAATATGGACAGATGTCATAGGCTTAATGCTGAACGTAAATGTGTTCAGTAACAGGCAATATATAAACCCACACACATCTGTTGTACAGAGACATCAGACCTGACTTAATCATCTAGCCCAAATTAGTATTGATTCACACATGCATGTACTTTACTGAGTGACTTAGCATTCAATGGCTAGTACCTGAACATATGAACTGTGTCCACATTGTAACACAGGTCCCCTCTCTCTCACACACACACACACACACACACACTTTTTGGCTAATTTGCTTAACATATCCAGCCTAAAGAAGAGTCCTACAAAGCTTGCTGACTATTTTGTAACTTCTTGGTTGGTCCTAATAAAGGTATTGTCCTGTTGATATTTTGATTGTTTTATTCTAATGGAACAATGCAGCTGCAAACATTGCATAAACGGAAAGGAGGTATGTTGGGGGTAGGGATGTCAGAGAAATCCGCAATGGAATCAAATGAGTTTGGATTTCTATGAATCAAACCCGTGGATTCCACAGTGGACCGGCTTTTACCTAGTTGCTCGGATTCCGTGGACCTGTGGATGGGGTTTTATTACTTTCTGGAATTTTACACAAATTTAGTCATAGAAAAATATGTAAAATACAGGCCTTCTTGAATAAAGTGGCCTTTGTCTGCCATCAGAAGGATAGTAAAGAGGAAGCAAACTAGCCTCCCTTGGGAGCAAGTACCACAGCCTGGGAGCGGCCGCCAAAAAGGCCCTCTTGCATGTTGCCACAAAATGCACCTCTGATGGTGGCAGTCTTGAAAGAAGGGCCTCTCCGGATCTTAAGGACCAGGCAGGCTGGTATGGGAGAAGGCAGTCTTTCAGGTAGCCTGATCCCGAGCTGTATAGGGCTTTATAGGTCATAACCAGCGCTTTGAAGTTATCCTGACTTCTGCTGCTTCATGGCCTTACGCCAGGCAAATTGGAATGTCCTCTCAGACAGGAAACACTCTCCACCGGAACCACAGAACTAAAGAAGGAAATACCACAACACCACTAAAGTGTACCAAACCCCTGCTTGGGCCCTGTCTGTCTGTGAGTGACTATTGCATTTAAAGGGGTGTGAAATGATACGAGCACTGAATCTGTAGTGCTTCCTCCATGATGCAAGTCATCAGTGATACTATTTATGAGGCATGGGAGGGGCACTTTCTTCTCCCTGTGTAGGTTTCAGCAGGGCCAAGGCACATATGACACAGGAGGCCTGTAATTGGGTCTCCTGACTTTTATTTAACCTTTTTAAAGGCACAGGCAGCTCAGATTCTGACTGGGGCAGTGGTGCTGGGGAAGGTGGTACATCATCCACCAGACACACCATTTCCAGATCTAAATTGCCTCCCCCCACTCCATAAGCTGCTATGACCCCTGCTGTGGAAAGAATTCAAGTTACTATCATGCTATTTTTTTTCCTATTGTGGGGCTAATAGGAGCTTTGGAGGTGCTGGAGTGGGTGTAGTTAATCATTGCACATCACTCCAGTTAGCTTGTTGTATTGGCTCCTGATTTGTTTCTGAACCCAATTCAAAGCGCTCGTTTTGACCTTTGAACCTCAAAACAGTTTGGCCCAGGTTACCTAAAGGAACGTTTACTCCCACATGATAATGCCTGCAAGCTGAGATGGGCTCCATGTGCTACCACTTACAGAACATCGCGCTGCAATTCCTGGGTTGTTTAATCCAGGAATTGCTGGGAACAAGCATGCTGCCTCCTGCACTTGTCGTTTCCACTTTCCATCAACAACCAAGGAATGTTCCTGGGTTGTTTTATGACATGTGAACCCAGAAACTCTGAGTTGTTTATGGGCTAAACAACCCAAAGTTAAGGCAATCACTGAACATCACAAAACAACTCAAGAACCCAGGGCGTTCCTGGGTTGTTAATTAAAAGCAGAAACAAGTGCACGGGAGGCAGCACACTCATCGCTTTGCTCGTCCCCAGCAATTCCTGGGTTAAACAACCCAGGAATTGCAGCATGACTTGCAAATGAGTTAGCAGATATGGGAGATCGGGCCTTCACCACAATCATGCAAAGACTTTGGAATGTCTTGGCTGAAAATGAACCAAAAACCATCCTCTTCCATCAGTTTTTTCTCCTTCTAAGGGTGATTGACTTCTTCTAGCTCATGCTTGCCTATTTCCTGTTGTTTTTGAGATGTTGGTATTTTATCCTGCTGCTCAGATTTAATTGATTTTATTTTGCAATTTAGTTTTATTTCCTGCTTATGTATTTTAATGCTGACAGTACTGGGCTAGATGGACCAGTGGTCTAACTCAGTATAAGGCATCTTCCTATTCTTGCCTGTGTTCCTGTGGACAACATGCACCACACACAGAGGCACCTGTGACTATGAACAGAATGTCAGGGTTGGAACTGAGCCCATAGAGCCCCAAAGCAGCTCTGATTCTGAGGAAGAGCTACAGCCCATGGGAGAGGAGCCCGCTCGTCTCTCAGAGGCGCAGCTGCAGGGAGAGGCCCCCCCGCTCTCATTCCTGAGAGAGATAGTGACCCTGGCAGCGAAAGAGCGGGAGAGCGGTTGTTGCTAGACGCAAGGCGCCAGCGCAGAGAGAGGCGCAAGGTGGAGGGCGCCGAGAGGAGGCATTCAGCCCGCTTGGCGCTACGGCAACGGCAGTGACCCAATGCCGCACGGGTAAGGGCGGGAGCCTCCCCTCCTAGCCCATAAGTTTCAGAGCTTTCCCGCCCTTCTCCAAATGGGGACCAACTGTGTACATGGAGCTTAGGTTACTCTGCTACATATGATACACTATGCAGTTCCTTGCTTAGTCGCTGGCAATTAGCATCTGAAAGAGTCATTAGGTTGTAAAGGAATAAAGCCTTGGAAAGAATCCCTTTTGTCTGTGTCTTGTTTTGGCTACTGGAGGGAACTTTAAGAGGCAGCTAGGGCGCTCCTGACACAGGGATACTTCTATCACGTACACATGGTTGGACTGCACACATATGGCCTGATCCCAAATGGCAATGACTATCAAGAAGTCCTACATCAGTCATCCCAAACTTGGCGCCCTCCAGATGTGTTGGACTGCAACTCCCATCATTCCCAGCCAGCATGGTCATTGCAGCCCACACCTGGAAGGCACCAAGTTTGGGAAGGCTGTCCTACATCCTGAAGCTGTGGGAAATATTGTGGCGGACTAATCTGCCCTGTAGCCTGCAGATTTCTTCCTGGTATCAGCAGAGGCAATCAGCCTTTTCTCTGCACAGGGAGGAGCAGGCTGACCAGATTTCTTTAATTAAAAGAAAAAGGATCAGGTTTATTTCAGATAAGCACACAGAATTAAAATAGACAGAAAGAATAGACAAGGGCCAGCTGTCAGCACTCTAACCAACCCAGAGTGATTATTAATAATGATAAGCAGAAGAAGAGGAATAATAAAAGGATAATGAAGTGGTCTTGAAAGTGACAGGAGATGGGCCTCGATAACGGGTCCTGTAGCCATGGTCCTAGAAAGGCCTACAGCAGAACTTGTGAGTGAAAGAGGGAAGGCAGGATAGGGGAGAAGGAATGTTGCATGTCAACTCAAGTTGCCACAGGTTAAAAACCAGCCCTGCTCCTGTGCCTTTAAGAGCAAGCTGGTGCACAAGCATTTGGCAGGCAAAGGTTTTCCTGGCATGGAGATAAAATGACTGTGTGACAATACCTGCTAAAATTCTGTGTGCTGGGCTACTATTAAAGACACAGGAACAGGGTTTAAAAATGGCAACCCTAATGCAAACTCAGAGGTGGTATCAGCAAACTCATCTTCACAATGCTCTTGTGTAATTCCTTTGGGATGCACCTTGTTAAATTCAGACAGTTGCTTGCTATTCTCAAAAATGCACTAAAGCTTAATGGAATTTTTTCTCATTAAATTTTATTTTATTTCAAAATAAGATTAAAAAAATAAAGGCAACAAAAAGAAGAATGTATGTAATAATAAATCAAAATCACTAAAGAAACAAAGGAATTCACTAATGATAAATCTTAGTCCATAATAGATATGCTTATGGGACATCTAGAATAAAATGAGCTAAGCAGGAGCTCAATATCTAATGAAAATAAAAATACAAGTTCTACAACATATAAAAGGAGACGGCGTAAGTGTATGTCACTTTATGTATTTATGCGTTTTAATCAGAAAAAAATGACAGGCAACTGTTCTTTGTTAGAACTTTATCAAAAGTTTGAAGTGCCTCAACATAGGAAATGAATGGAAACCATGGTGCGATAATAGCATTCTTCCAGTTCGGATTCCTTGCTCGCTGCACTTGCTGAGTAAGTTTATACATACTCATAGTCTCCCAAATTTTATTAATCCACTGCTCTTGGATTGGTTGCGTTGGGGACTTGCAGCTACATGCTATACATAACTTTGCAGCTGCATACAATTGCTTAAGAAGGTCTTTATGCAGGTATCCAGGATCATTCGGTTCAAAAAGATAAAGCAGCATTGCTTTAGGAGTTACCAGTGGTCTAACATGAAGAAATTCCTGACAGTAATCAGCAACCATGTTCCAAAACTCCCACACTGTAGAAGTAACATTCCAACCAAAGATGAAAGTATGAACCAATGTGACCGCACCCCTTCCAACAGTAATGGCTATAATTTGGATGTATTATGTGAAGCCTTGCAGGAGTAATGTACCACCTACTCCGAACTTTGTATTGTGCTTCCGTTATATTAGTATTGATTGAATGGAAATTTTAATGGTTCAGAATATCTCAATACCATACAGCCCCCTCTAGGGCTGGCACCAAGGGTAGGCATGGTTGGGCACTAGCCAAGGTCCCACAGCCCAGACCAGCAGGGGGCCACTGACAAGAGCACCCTGGAGTTGCTCCTCCTCTTCACCAGTGCAACCTGCTTGTTCATCTTCCTCTCGCTCTCCCCCAGACTATGGTGGTAGTGAGGAGGAGTAGATGCCCCTGCCTACTTTCTCACCAGCTCTCTGCCAGTCAGGCAAGTCAGCAGTAGCAATGATGAGAAAGGGGATGAGGAGCAAGAATAGCTGGTGACAAAGGCAGAGAGGCAATAGACTCACTGAGGGAGGGGCTCATTGAGGGTGATTTGGCCAGGGGCCCTCAAACCCTGGAGCTGGCACCCTACCCTCTACACCACGGTGGCTCTTCTATGTTGTATCTCTATGAATTCAGCTTGTAAAGGAGCTGAGATGCGTTGCAAACCACAGACCATCGCGCTTTGGCTCTTTTTTGTCATCCTGGCTGCGCAATCCCCACTGGCATCCCACGAGGGCACAGTTTGCAGATCAGAGCCCCCATGCCCACTGGGGATTGCTCAGCTGGGATGACAGAAAAGAAGCAAAGTGTTGTGGTCTGCAGTTTGCAATGCATCTCAGCTCCTTTACAAACTGAATTCATAGAGATACAGAATAGAAGAGCCACTGTGGTGTAGAGGGTAGAGTGCTGGACTAGAGCAAGGAAGACCTGGGTTCCAGTCCCTGCTCAGCCATGGTGACGTTGGGCCCATCACTAGCTTTTAGCTTCAGGGTTGTTGCGAGAACCGGAGGAGGATCCAAGTGGGCTGTCCTTCCTGAGTTCCTTGTTGGAATGACAAATCCAGACCCAGCAACTCTCTCCTGCTACTTTGTGCGCATATAACCCTACTCGACTGTAGTTTCGCCTCAGTCTTTATACCAGTAGTCCCTCTTGTCTTCTGCCATGCTTGCACACCTGGTCCTAAAGCTCTTCCCTTAATCCACTTCCCACAGCACGGCTTGAATGAAGTATATTTTAGCACTTGGTGGAAAAGAAGTTGTGCTGAGGGCAGATAAAAAAGAACACTGACTCACCAGATGCCTGTGGTATGTGTTAACAGCAATGTTTCCCTCCACACACTGCAGCTTACCACCTTGCAGTAGGACAAATCCCTCTCTTCACCTCTTCTCTCTATCCCACTCCCCTTACACGGGACATATTTCTGTTCACGTGTATGGTGACATGTGACAACAACCTGTATTTAAAAGTATCACAAGAACATAAGAAAAGCCATGCTGGATCAGACCAAGGGTCCATCTAGTCCAGCATTCTGTTCGCACAGCAGCCAAACAGCTGTCGACCAGGAAACCACAAGCAGGACGCGAGTGCAACAGCACCCTCCCACCCATGTTCCCCAGCAACTGGTATACATAGGTGTCAAGCTTGGATCGGAGCCCAGAGAGCCCCAAAGCAGTTCTGATTCTGAGGAAGAGATAGAAACCATGGGAGAGGAACCCACACGCTGTTCAGAGGCGCAGGCAGGGGGACAGCCCCCCCCCCGGTACACATTCCTGAGAGTGATAGTGACCCTGGCAGGGAGAGGGAAGCGCAACAGCAGTTTCTGGATGCTAGGCGCCGGCGCAACATCAAGCGGGAGATGGCGGGCGCTGAGAGGAGGCGCTCAGCCCGCTTGGCGCGACGGCAACAGCGGCGCCCCAATGCCCCACAGGAAAGAGGTGGACTCTCTCCTCCTAGCCCATAAGTTCAGAGGTTTCCCACCTTACCCTCCAAATGGAGATCAACTGATTCCTAAGGCTAGAACCCCCAAGTAGGCAGCTGTCTTAAGTCTCACTCATAGGAGCAAGCAATTACCATCTGTAAGCGTCATTAGGTTGAATGGAAATAAAGCCTTGAAAAAGAGCCCCATTGTCTGCGTGTTGATTCTAGCTACCTGAGGATTTCAGAAGGTAGCAGGGCGACCTCCTGGCAATAGGCATACTGCCTCTGATACTGGAAGTAGCACATAGCCATCAAGATTGGGAGCCATTGATAGCCTTCTCCTCCAGGAATTTATCTAACCCTCTTTTTAAACCTGTCCAAGTTGGTGGCCATCACTACATCTTGTGGTAGCAAATTCCATAGTTTAACTATGCGCTGTGTGAAATGCTTCCTTTTATCTGTCCTGAAGCTCCCACCAATCAGCTTCATGGGATGACCCCAGGTTCTAGTATTTTGAGAGCGGGAGAAAAAGGTTTCCCTATCCACATTCTCACATGCTATGAAGTCATGATCAGCTGCAGATGGATGCCCAGATAACTAAAGGGGCCCTCCCTTGTACACTATTCAGAGGGGAAACGTTTGAGTCTCTCTTTCAATTCAATAGCCATCCCCTTCACCCAAGTCCCATGCTGTGCTTGAGGGCACTTTAGCTGTAGTGGACATGCCTCCTACTCCCTACCTAGTTTGTGAATGCAGAGGCTGCATGCCAAGGCAGAAAAGGAGCAAGGGAATGCAAAAATGTTTGGCTCTCGCTCTTTTGCTCTGTGCTCCCGCCACTCCAGGCCATGATGGCAGATGCTGGGAGCATATGCCGTGAATTAATTCCACTTTCCCAGAGATGCTCCAGCACGAGGAATCCGCAGAGTCTTTCCAGCTTATTAACATAGCAACCCTGCTAACCTCCAATCGCTTTGTTTCACTTAATGATGTAACCCTTTTTCTGAGGCTTGCAGCAGGCAAGAGACTTTACCAAGGAAGTTGCTAGGAAATCTCCCTGATTTTTAGCCCTAATTGTCAGATTTCTGGGATATGCTACAAAATCTCCAGGAATTGCCACTTAAAAGGTTTATTTAAAAGGGTGACCTACTTTAATATCGAACTACTAAGGTCACTACGGGTTGTGCCCTCACGAGGCGGAAGCCTCCAAACTCAAGAGGTTTCTGTGTATCCAGTGCTTGCCAGGCTGAAGCCAGCAGGGTGGGAGAAGCAGAGGAGGTGATCTTCACCTCCCCATCCTCTGATGGCTGGGTTTTTCGCTAGACAGGCTTTTTTGCCCATCTAGTGATATTGCTTCAAAAGGGAAAGGAAGGAGGCTAGAAGAGGCTGAGGATAGCTTGTATCCTGTCCTCTTCAGCACTGGTTGGGCCTCATCTGTGCATCATAACCAGCACTGGTTAGGCCTCATCTGTGCATTGCCCCAGTGTGCATCATAGAATAGAATCATAGAATAGTAGGGTTGGAAGGGGCCTACAAGGCCATCGGGCCCAACCCCCTGCTCAATGCAGGAATCCAAGTCAGAGCATCCCTGACAGATGGCTGTCCAGGCTGGTCTTGAATGCCTCCAGTGTGGGAGAGCCCACCACCTCCCTAGGTCATTGGTTCCATTGTCGTATTGCTCTAACAGTCAGGAAGTTTTTCCTGATGTTCAGCTGGAATCTGGCTTCCTGCAACTTGAGCCCATTATTCCGTGTCCTGCACTCTGGGATGATCAAGAAGAGATCCTGGCCTTCTTCTCTGTGACAACCTTTCAAGTACTTGAAGAGTGCTATCATATCTCCCCTCAGTCTTCTCTTCTCAAGGCTAAACATGCCCAGTTCTTTCAGTCTCTCTTCATAGGGCTTTGTTTCCAGTCCCCTGATCATCTTTGTTGCCCTCCTCTGAACCCTCTCCAGCTTGTCTGCATCCTTCTTAAAGTGTGGTGCCCAGAACTGGACACAGTACTCCAGATGAGGCCTAACGAGTGCTGAGTAGAGGGGAACTAGTACTTCACGGGATTTGGATGCTATGCTTCTATGAATGCAGCCCAAAATAGCATTTGCCTTTTTTACAGCCACATCACATTGTTGGCTCATATTCAGCTTGTGATCGACAACAATTCCAGGATCTTTCTCGCTTGTAGTGTTGTTGAGCCACGTATCCCCCCATCTTGCAACTGTGCATTTGGTTTCTTTTTCCTAGGTGCAGAACTTGGCATTTATCCCTATTAAATGTCATTCTGTTGTTTTCTGCCCAGCGCTCCAGTCTATCCAGATCACTTTGAATTTTGTTTCTGTCTTCCAAAATATTAGCTATCCTGCCCAATTTGGTGTCATCTGCAAATTTGATCAGCATTCCCTGCACCTCCTCCTCCAAGTCATTAATCAAAATGTTGAAGAGCGCTGGGCCCAGGACTGAGCCCTGCGGTACCCCACTCGTTACCTCTCCCCAGTTTAAGAAGGTCCCATTGAGAAGCACTCTTTGAGTCCGATTCTGTAGCCAACTGTGGATCCACCGGATCGTTGTTTTGTCTAGCCCACTTTGAGCTAGTTTGCTCATCAGGATATCATGGGGCACTTTGTCGAAAGTTTTGCTGAAGTCAAGGTAAATGATGTCTACAGCATTCCCACCGTCTACAAGGGAGGTTACTTGATCAAAAAATAAGATCAAATTTGTCTGGCAGGACTTGTTTTTGATAAATCCATGTTGGCTTCGAGTAATCACGGCATTGTTTTCAAGGTGCTTCCAGATGGATTGCTTTATCATCTGCTCCAGAATTTTTCCAGGGATCACTTTTCACTTGTTTACTTTGAACTGCATTTGCCATTTAGATGCCCATTCTCCCAGTTTGGAGAGATCCTTTTGGAGCTCTTCACAATCCCTTTTTGTTTTAACCACAGTAGTGTAGTGGCAAATTCAGAAGTGCAGGGTCCCTTCATGATAGTCACAGCCATGCCCCCTTCTAAAATTATACAGCCTTGTAAGATTATACAATAGAAATGAGCTTTCAGTCACTTTGTTTGGAATATTTGATCACCCTGATTCAGAATTATTAAAAGCTCCATTCGAAAAGAAAACACACACACACACACACAATTATATCCAGCAACTTGCTAGAAAATATTATTTGGCTAATCATAGAACAGTAGTGTTGGGAGAGGCCTATAAGCCCATCGAGTCCAACCCCCTGCTCAATCCAGTAATCCAAGTCAAAGCATCTCTGACGGATGGCTGCCCAGCTTCATCTTGAATGCTTCCAGTGGGGACTAAAAAGGTTAGTCCTTTTTCATTCAAGAAACATGTAACAACAACAACATAATCACAGTATATTTATTATTCATTGTTATTATGAAGAGCCATGGCAATCAGGTGTGAAGCAATGCCCCATTAAAATAAATGGAACGTAGTCTGTGGTGACCCAAAACTCCTTTAAGGCTACAATCCTACACACACTTATTTGGGAGTAAACCCCATTGAACATAATGGTACTTACTTCTGAAGAGACAAGTAGGATTGCCCTACAAGGCTACAAGCATAACTACACTCACTAGGGGAGTAAACTAAAGTCCAAATCAGCCCCCCCTCACCTCAGTCAGTAGCTACAGATGTAGACAAAACACACTGGAGTGGTGGGTTAGGAACAGACTTTTACTGGAGAGATAACAAACTTACATCTCAAGGTAAGCTGGCTGAGGTCAGCATCACTTGCGGGAGGAAGAAGGTAGGAAAATAGAGGGAGGAGACATGGCCCCAGTCCCTCCAACAAAAACTCAACTGAACACACTGGGCCTTACTGCTGAGTAAACAAACCTAGGGTCCTACTGTCAACCAGAGGGGTTGGATCCAACCCCAGGACCCCTCCTGCGCCTTGAAGGACAAACTTGATGTGCAAACAAACAGCAGGTGAAAACTCTTCACTGCATGGTGCTAAAACATGGTCCCCTGCTAACGTCTGCACATCAAGCCCACCAGAATCCCTCTCCCGCACACAGCAAACCCCACGCGTAAACACAAGCAACAGACAATGGTGGTGGCAGCGCCCCACCTGCTCCTGCCGTGGCCAGCAGCAGCAGCCCTGAACGGGTGGCCGGTGCTGCAGGATGACGAGGGCAGTGCCGGGGGGACAAGCAGCAGAGTGGGGAAAGGGTCAGGAATCTGACAGGCTGGCTGGAGCTGGTCAAGTTGCGAGGTGTGGCGGCTGCTCAGGGAGTGGAAGGCGGAGAAGCCAAAAACTGAGGAGGAGGCTGCCTCAGGCTCCCTCTCTCACCCCCTTTGTCTGGCCAGCTCTGCATAGTAGGCGAGAGGCAGTCACCCACACTCCCTTCCTCTGCTCCCTACTCCTCCCGCCACGTCTGCCCCTGCAGCAGCAGCAGACTGTGACCCGGTTGGGAGCTGGCTCCAATAAAAGTGCAGGAGCAAAGCCCCAGTGTGACCCCAGAGCACTACGCCACTGTTTAACCACCCTAAGTAATTTGGTGTCATCCGCAAACTTGGCCAATTCACTGCTCACTCCTAATTCCAGATCATTTATGAACATGTTGAAAAACATTTGTCCTAATACAGATGCCTGTGGGACCCCACTATTTACTTCTCTCCATTGGGAGAATTTACCATTTATTCCTACTCTCTGCTTTCTGTTCTTTAACCAGTTTCTGATCCATAAGAGGACCTCTCCTCTTATTCCATGACTGCTAAGTTTGCTCAGGAGTCTTTGGTGAGGGACTTTGTCAAAAGCCTTTTGGAAGTCCAAGTAAACAGTGTCTACCAGATTATCCCATCTACATGTTTATTGACACTCTCAAAGAACTCTAAAAGGTTAGTGAGATGGGACTTACCTTTGTTACCCCCAGCTTAGCAATAATACATGTTGGGACACTTCACGGGATTGGTAAAGGGCAGCAATTTTGCAACGTTCCCAATTTTGGGCAATTCCCCACTCCCATTGCAGCCCACTAAGCAGGCCTGGCCCTGCAATTAGGCAGAATGAGGCAGTTGCCTCCAGTGGTAGATGCTGAGAGACAGCAGCAAGGTGCTGGAGGAAAGAGCGGTGTACCCCACAGCCTGCCCTGTGCGCCTTAAACTAGCCTGCTTCCTTCAGGGGTGGTGAAGGATGCTGTCTCATTACCAGTGTTGAAGGAAGATTCAGCTGCTGCCAGACCATTTGGCTCTTGTACATACAATGGCAGCGGGCGCCATCTTGTTCATTGCCTCAGGCAGCACAGTTTCTTGAGATGGCCCTGTGAGTAAGACACATTTCACAATGTTCTGTAGAACCCCCACCCTGGCCCTCTAGAAAAGATTTCCAGGAGGTGTAGGCAGCTGTAGAAGGGAAGGGAAATCCATTGCACAAGCTCGCCTTCTGTTTGCACAAGGCAGATGGAGGGGCAAAAACAGGTAGCATGTCTAGCAGGGAAAGGTTACAGGGCCAGGAAATCCAGTAGTAACAGGCAGGGGTAAAGCAAGAAGTAGAGTCTGCAAAGGGTGCACAGTAAGTGCTTTTGCTGCACAAAATCTGCTAACAGAAAGGCAAGCTTACAGAGAATCATAGAATAGTAGGGTTGGAAAGTGCCTACAAGGCCATCAAATCCAACCCCCTGCTCAATGCAGGAAACAAAAGGGTGGTAATCAAGCACAGTAAGAAGCAGGTGGGACAAGGGAAGGAACTGTTTAAAAAACCCTGATACTTGGTTACTAAGACTCAGGGCCGGCCCTCCCATGAGGCAGCATGAATCAGATCAGGAGGGGTTGTGCATCGCTGGGAAGGTGCACACACACTGCTGTTGCTGCTGCACTGGCCCCCATTTGCTTGTTGCAGCAAATGCCATAGTGGGAGAGTAGCCAACGGGGCTCCTTGAAGTACCCCCCCCATCTCACTCTAAATACTCTACCAGAGTGAGAGATGGGGGGGGGGGCTGCTCTAAGAAGCCTGATCTCTCGGTTTGGGAGAGTCCTCAGAGAGACAGATCTCCAGAGAGCTGCCCAGGCCCAAATGCCATGCTTTGAGGGGTCCTTCCTCTAAGTGAGGCATTGTGAACTGGCCTTGGAGACCACCTGATCTCTCATCCGGGGGCGGGGGCATGCTCCAAGCAGCAGGAATAGCAGTGGGGAATGGGGGGAGCGGCATTGCACATCTTCCTGCCTCAGGCAGTGGGACATATTGTGCCACCACTGCAAAGACCCAGTAGAGGTGCAGTGGTTCAAAAGTCAGGGCTCCAGCCCAGGCCCCAGAAGGCTGATGCTGGCTTACGACTGATTCTGAAACAACTCATAAATGAAACAAAAACCCACCAGTTTAAAACATAAAAAGCTGTCACTATGACATAGTTTGAGACCCACTGCTCTACACACGCGCACACACACACACACACACACACACACACACCACTGATAGACATCACTATACAATGCTGATTCCAACTCCCTGGATCAGGACAGGAAAGGCAGATTGCTAAGAGCTGAAAGAATCCGCTTGCAGGAAATATGTCACTCAAGGCTAAACTTCAATGCAACACTGAGTAGTTACAAAAAGAAACAGTCTGCTCTAGAGTTTTCGACACATGCAGATACTTTCCAGCGAGTCCTTTTAGAAAATCAGGGCCCGCCATGCAGCTCCATCTCAGCCAGGACACCTGGGTGCATTCCAGCACATGGCTGAGAACTCGCTCGGGCCTCCAGGGCTGCCTCGTTGTTTCCATTGGCGTATACCGCAATGATGCACACAGTTCATCCTGGGACCATGTCAGGTCATGTGAAAGGGGAAGCAGCCGTTCCCGGCCACATTCCAAAGACAGCAGTGCAGCCAAAAATAGGATCTTAAAAGAAGCTGCACTGAGGGGGGCAGAAGACAGTGCAACTGTAACTCTCTTCTTCACCTATTGATTCAGTTTGCTTGGGCAGCTGGAGAATCTAGAGAGCAGGATAGCATGTGCTCATTCCAAACCACAAATGGAATTATGAATGTTGAACACAGATTTATATTCACATCCTGTATTTGCATAATTGCACATAACTGATATGATTAATTTCAGCTGCAACATTTGGAGTTTTAGGAACACAGGTAGCTACTTTATATACCAAGTCAGGCCAATGGTCCATCTAACTCAGTACTGTCAACAGTGACTGGCAGTGACTCTCCAGGATTTCAAGCTGGGGCTTTCCCCAGCCCCACCATGTCAAACCTGGAATCTTCTGCATGCAAAACATGTGCTCCACCCCTGAGCAGGACTTTGCCAACAGAGCATCTCACAGGAAGTCTGTCTGCATTACAGGCCTGGCTCTTTCATGCATGAGGAAAATTGACGCAAGGACTGGGGTGGTAAGGTAGTTTCACCTGTCTACATCAAACAAGGGACCATACGGGTTTTTCCTCTCTAATGCAGCAGACTTAAATATATTGAGGGAGATGAGTAGTCTCTATTCAGTGGAGGGGCAGAATCAAGTCCACAGAAGCAGCCGAATACAAAAAAAGAAGAAAAAATTACTGTAGCTGAAACATATTATGCACGTAACAGTGTGGAGGCCAGGTTCGGGATTTCCCCATTTTTGTGTCCGTATACTGGCTCTTTGCTGCTTGAGTCCAGATCTGTCTCCCTGCACCAGTGGCCAAGAACTCCCATGTATTTGAATGCAACAATACCTTGTACTCACAGCAACTTTTCCGTTTCAAATTTCCAATTGGCCAATACCTTTGTTTTCATGCCAAAATGAAGCACCCTGCATGCACTAGAGGGAGGCTGAGTACAGCCAGAACATGTTATCTAGGGAGGGGTGGAGCCCATTCCACAGGCCCACTCCTGAGGCTACAGGGCCCTTCTGCCCGTATTCTCAAGGTAGAGATTCCCTTCAGGTTTCTGAGTTGAGAGTGACAAACAACAGCAAGCACAGCCACAGCAGGATGCCAGCTAAACAGGAGAGCAGAGCACGCCTGAGTTTGACCCTAGAATGTGAGGAAAAAAGCATTCCTACCCCAGTCAGTCCCACAGCTTATAATTAAGAATTGCAACACACGTTTTCTCTGTGTTTCCAGGTGTGCATCCAAGGGACTGAGCCACTTTGTTTTTCTGAATTTTAATGAAAGGCTTTTCAGGTGGGTTTGGAGTGGCCGTGAGCCTGTGTAGGTCTTGGTGGAAGAAAAGGCAGCTGAATTAGGAAGGACTGTTGAGTGAAGAACAGCACATGGCAAGCAGCTTTCTGCACTCGGTGAAAGGCTGTGGGGTATCTAACTTTAGTTTATGTATCCCTGTGCAGGAGGAAGACAATACTTCAAATCTCTACCATTGCCCCCTTTCAGATTTCAAGAGAACTTCAGCTATCGGGTGGTGTAGAATGAAATGAAATAAATAAATAATTCCTTAATTAAAAAAAAACAACTGTGGTAATTGCATGGCTGTAATGGACATTTAGCTTTGGCCAAAGAGACTCCATTTTAAGTTAGTGGCCATAATAAGATTAAGGCAAGAATGCCAGGCAGAATACTTATTGAAAGGCTTTTGCTTGGAGAGGAGGCTGACAATAACAGGATGTAGTTTGTGGGTTTCTGTAAGTTTCCTATAGAGCTTGTGATCAAGCTAGCATTTCCCTGTCTGTCATCGTGACCTTTATGAATTTATGTCTAGGCTTCAGGTAGAAAAGCGTAACATATTATTGCTTTCTATGAGAAACCACAATGAAGAATAGCAAATACAGGTGGGGGGAACATGGAAGAATGTAGTTTGGCATAAGTTATTTACCACTGCCTATATTAAGAATCTGGAAGCTCTCCTCGGGGCCACTCAATTGTAGAGTGACCCTCCGCGGTGATCCAATATTCTGACTTGAATAAAGCTTTTGCAAGTGCAGACCATGTCAGTGTGGTCCTTGAAGGTCCAACTGAGCTGCTACCATGACAGTAAGAATGCAGTCTATGAGATTGTTCAGAACCAGGACACTAGGACTGAGTGCTTTGCAGGTGTCCTTGATTCACTGTTATAACGCATAGAACAAATGTTGCTGGCAGAGCACCGCATGGGAAGCCTGGTTACATCACAAGCCTGGCTCTTCCATGCAAGAACTCACAGGTTGAGGGCCCACAAAAAGGGGGTCAGCCTTCCTTCGCTCTGAAATTATTGCTCAGCAGTACAGAGTTCTGGGTTGCAGTTAAACCTCAAAAAAACGAAGATTATGGCAACCAGCTTGATTGATAACTGGCAAATAGAGGGAGAAAACGTGGAGGCAGTGACAGACTTTGTCTTTCTAGGTGCAAAGGTTACTGCAGACGCTGACTGCAGCCAGGAAATCAGAAGACGTTTACTTCTTGGGAGGACAGCAATGACAAATCTTGATAAAATAGTGAACAGCAGAGACATCACACTGACAACTAAGGTCCGCATAGTTAAAGCAATGGTATTCTCCGTAGTAACCTATGGCTGCGAGAGCTGGACCATAAGGAAGGCTGAGCAAAGGAAGATAGATGCTTTTGAACTGTGGTGCTGAAGGAAAATTCTGAGAGTGCCTTGGACTGCAAGAAGATCAAACCAGTCCATACTCCAGGAAATAAAGCCAGGCTGCTCACTTGAGGGAATAATATTAAAGGCAAAACTGAAGTACTTTGGCCACATCATGAGAAGACAGGATACCCTGGAGAAGATGCTGATGCTAGGGAAAGTGGAAGGCAAAAGGAAGAGGGGCCAACCAAGGGCAAGGTGGATGGATGATATTCTGGAGGTGACGGACTCGACCTTGGGGGAGCTGGGGGTGGCGACGGCCGACAGGAAGTGCTGGCGTGGGCTGGTCCATGAAGTCACGAAGAGTCGGAAGCGACTGACCAAATAAACAACAAAAAAAGTACAAAGTTCAAAGGGGGGTGTTAAAACATCCTGTCATGATTTATCAGCACCTTTGAACTTGAGTGCTTTAGAAGGGATGGACAAATCTGCCAATGTCTTCCAGTTTCTCATTTTTCCAATCTTAAGTTTGGTTCATCCTGAACTTTGAGGATTTTTTTTTAAAGTTTGCATGAAAATTTGTATGCATGTTTTGTGTATTTCTCATAATACATGCATATTTGTATGAAATCTTGTCTAACATACACATTTTTTTGCAATCAATATTCTAATGTAACACATTTTAAAATGTTATTTTCATGAATAGATGCATTTTTGTGTACTTTCCCATGATATAAATATTTTTGTATGCATTTTTTACTGGAGAATTCCCCTGCAAAAATCGAAGATGTGTGAATTTCAAAGGATAACAGAATTTTAGTTCACATGTTGGTTCTAATATGTGAAATTAGGTTAAGTCTGCATTAGGCTTTCAGTTTGTGAACTGAACAAACTTCTCCCCTACCCTTTTGCTTTAGTGCTACAGACAGGGGCAGGCCGCACAGCAAGCTGCCCAGCCTACACCCAGACTTCTCAAGCTTCTGAGCCAGCTCCCAGAGTGTGTGTCTGGGAAGTTCCCTCACTATCTCCTCCTTACAATCTAGGAAAGTTCCTTTTTTCTTTGATAAAAGGGGTTACTGTCTCCTCCAGTGTCAATTCCTCCCTCGAAATCATTATTATTATTATTGTATTTATGAATCGCCTTTTACTTAAAAGTGCCCAAGGTGACGTACAATAAAACACTGGGGTTGAAACCCTTCCTTTGCAGTAGCTGTTTTCTATGCTTGTCACAGACTAATTGATGGCTTAAGTATATGCTCTCGCCTCCTTTTTTCAGGCTGCTTTCTTCAATTAGGCTATCTTACAGGCTGTTCTGTCTTCTCTCCCCTTCTCCTCAGGGCAAGATGGTTCCTAAGTAGTCCAGCGGTGGCAGATGGGGGAAGGGAGAGGCCACCTCAGCTGGAACCACTACAGGGAATCTGTATGGTGGGCAGCTCTTACCAGGCTGTTTCTGTCTTCCCTCCCTTCCCCTCAGGGAAAGATGGCTCTTCAGTAGCTTTGTTTCCCTCACTGTCAGAACTTTAACTGTTTCTAATGTTCTGTTCGGGGGGGGGGAGGGGGAGGCATGCAACCCACGTTGAGAGAGGTTTCTGGTTTACCTCTTTTTACAAAGTAAAAATTTTCTGCATAACTGCGGAGTTCCCCAAATATGCACAAATATTTCGTTTCCCCAAATATGCAGAAACCTTATCTGCTGCTAGCCCCATCTCACTGCTATACTTGCTGGCATGGGACCAATTCAGTTTGCTATTAGAAGAGATGATGCTAGTACAAACAAGGGGAGCTCAGTCACTGATCTTGGGAGAGCAGGCAGGCAGCCAGCCAGCAAGATCAACCTGGACCTGGGCTTCCAGTTGGATTTGAAACAGGAAACTTCTGTTCCAAGTTTGTATTTCAGCGTACAACAAAAGCTCAGGAAGGAGTGTGATGTGTTGTGCAGCTTTTTTACATATATGCATCCATATTGTTGCTTCCTTCTCTGTAGACTGTACAACTCTGAGTTCTATTAAACTTGTCTTCTGAGAAAGCTACTGTTTCACTTTATGTTGATAAAAAAAAAAAGTCCTCAGATACAAACCATATATTAAAAAATAGTGTATTAATAATCTACAGTTGTGCTTGTGTGATTGACAGCTGTGCAATCAGCTAGCCAAAGCTCAAGCGTTCTTATTTGGCGTGAGACCCTCCTCCTTTTCTGACTGCCCGGAGTCCCACTCGCTTAGAAGCTCGGAGGCAACCTCTGTGTAGAGATGGTTCCAGTCCCAGCTGACATCATCCTGGTAAAAAACAACAACAACAACTCAGCGGAGAAATAAATTACACCCTCTGAATGGCAGAAATGAGGCTGTGTCTTGTCCAAGAGGGTCACCATAGCAGGGACCCAAACTCTTCTAACAGGCCTGACAATTGAACAACGTGGGTTTTAATCCCTGCTACCTTTAGAACATCTTTACAGTGCCACTTGGGAGTTTTAAAATTCACTTAAGTTCTATGCTACAGGTTACATGTTAAAATAGGTAATAATTATGGCATTTTCTATTGTATCAGATTTATTCATAAATATTTTTTCAAAGCCTCGGGAAGCTTCTACTGGATAAAAGGTTCAGAGCAGTGTATAATAAAATGGATGACATGTACTTGTATATCTGACGCTACTTTGCCTCAGGAAGAGCTTTGGTGGGCTTGAATCCCAAAGCAGCTCCTGAGCCTCTCAGTCTCACAGAGAGACATATTTCACGCCCCCACGTGTGCTTTTTTTGCATTCCATCTTGTGTTTGTGTGTGAGGGTGGACAGATATGCTTGTACATGTTCAGCATTATGTGTGTGTTTTTTAAATGTACTCAACCCAAAGAATAACCAGCCCACAATCCCAAGAGCAGGGAACTTGTCTGGGCAGGAAACATGCCAATAGCAGGAGAGGGCCATCATTCAGTGGCAGACCACATGCTTTGCATGCAGAAGGTCCCAGGATCAATCCATGGCATCTCTAGATTGGCCTGGGAAAGACCCTGGTTTGAACGCCTGGAGAGCTGCTGCCAGTCAGTGTAGACAATACTGAGCTAGATGGACCAATGGTCCGGCCCAGTATATAAGACAGCTTCCTAAATGAAACCATGAAGAACTGAGAGAGCGCCACTGGTGCAAACACACCCTAATCCCTACCTAACTGAGGGATAGACTCGGCAGGTAGATCATCCTAGTTCTCCTGCTCTTGGTCCAGAAAAACCCACCTCTCGTACTTCCTGCTCTGGAGCTAGAACCTTACTGAGCAGCTTCAAGTCAATCTCTCCATCCTGTGGGAACACATAAAAAAAATTAGGGTGAAATCCAACATAACATGACCAAACTTCCACTCATGCAACAGGACTTCCCATTGTTCTCCTCCCCACTCCGGCACCCTGCATACCCCCCAAATCTGTTCTGGTAGGCCCCAACTGATTTGCTAGAGCAGATTTGATGGGTATGAGGGGGAGGGGAAATCTGTTCCACCAGAGGTTTCTTTTCTCCTGGTGATTGGTCAGCACTGGATTCAACCCAGGGATCCAACCCATTCCAAGAGCAAGAAGGGACGTGCACATTTCACACGGTAATTGCAGACACTTCTGTTATTTTTCTAGAAAACATACACAGCCATTGATGGAGCAAAGCTGTTCAAACTCCCTAGCATCTGGATAAGAAAATCCAGCTCAATAAAATCAGGGCATGCTACCATTTGGAAATGTCTTTTCTTCTCAGGAAGGCTCTGTGGTTATAACTGGATATAATATATAGAGTAGATCGAAATAGAAGAAGAATTAGTACATTTTTTCAAAATATACATAGAGAAAGACAAGTGGCCCCTGAGGAAGAAAATATCTTTCCAAAATGCATCGGGCTTATTAAAACATTTTCAGGCACTTGAGAATATCTTCTCATATGTTTTGTTTTATGTAATTCATGGCTTTCCCTGTCACTGGGTTTTTATAACTGTGCAATAGCCTTTTAATTCCCAAATGTTATCTATGCTCAGCCTTGGCTCCACTGCATAAAACTGAGTATGCTTATTCTCAGTGGAGGGAAGGCAGCTCTACCAAATGAATTATAACTAAGGGATAGGCAGAGACCATTAAAGTGGGAAATGGAGAGGAGCACCTAAAATGCCTCAACAAACAATGCTGAGCAATGCTCCAAAAGTACTTTTATCTAGTGTTCTATGAGGACACCAAGGGCCCCATCAAAAGAATGGATGACTTATTCACATACTATGCTGGCCCTACAACGGAGTGAAAGGTGTAGACTTTTGCCAGCAACAGGAAAGGGCTGCCATTTTCTTCTAGGAAAATGTAGGGAGAATGTAGATTTCCACTTGGCTGCACTCACCAACGTTTGGAAAGCAGCATATTTCATAAGGTCATTGTCCAGGTCACGGTAGGTCAGCACTCTGTTCACTTGAATGCTGCAATTGGGGGTAAAGCAAGAAATCAAACTGGAGTGCTGACGTTCCTCACTGCCATCCGTAACTGCCTTAAGTATGGGCCTGAACTTAATGCAAAACTTCTTATTTATTATATTTACACAGAACCTACAGAATCAGTTCCCTCTGTTCAGATAAAACAGAGCTTATCATCATAACTGATTATTCAGAACAGCACCATCCAACTGCTCAAGCAAACCACAACACATGGCACAAAATTCAGCTGAGTGGGACAGATATTGATGCACCGAGGACAACTAAGTTTGGCACAAGGATTGCTGTAGTGATCTTGTTACCTGGGTGGGGCTGCCACCTGCATGGCAAAGTCTTCCTCTTGAACCTCCTCCAAGTCAGGGATCACTGGAATATCTGCAAAGGGTGGAAGAGTCATAAAAAAGCAGAGCTACTACAGCTTTCCCAATTTTCTCTTTGGGGAAGTAACCTGGGGGTGGGGGACCACAGCTCAGTGGTAGCCTACCTGCATTGCCTGCAAAAGGTCCCAGGTTCAATCCTTGGCCTCTCCAGTTAAAAGGAGAAAGTCTGCATGAGACCCTGGAGAGCCAATGCCAGTCAGAGCAGATAGTACTGGACTAGATGGACCAACAGTCTGCCTTGGCACAAGACAGCTTCATATTTCATATAAAAACACCAGGCAGCCTAACTGCTGGGTAAATACTCTAGCACCCTCTTCTCTCTCTCTTTTTAATTAAATGGATGGATATGTGCTCCTGTAAGGGAGTAAATAGACCCCAATAAATAATGAAGAACAAAAGGCTGGATGTGAGGATGGGGGAGACGCCTAACTAGGAGGTGCTCAGCCATTTGTTTTAATATTGCCTCATGCTGAATATAATAACATAAGAACAGCCCTGGTAGATCATACCAAAGACCTGTCTTGTCCAGCATCCTATTTCCCACAGTGGCCAGCCAGATGTCTGTGAAAAGCAAGCATGAGGGCAACAGTCTTCTCCTGCTGTTGTTCCCCAGCAACAGGTATTCAGAGACACGCTGTCTCAGATTCTGGAGGCAGCATGCAGCCATCATGACTAGTAGCCATTGACTGAGCTCGCACAACATGCTAACCCATGCTCAGTGGCTGAGTGTGGATTGTTGCTGAACCGTGGGTTACTGTGTTGTCTGCACCCAAGGTGTTTTCTGCAGGGTGGCTGGTTAACCATGGCATGTGGCTTATTTTTCCTGAACAAGCCACCTTGAGAACCCATGGTTTGTTGTTGGGTTGTTCAAGGTGGTTAACAAGCCACCCTGAGGAAAATGTCCTGGGTTCAGACACCACGTTAACCCACAGTTCAACAACAACCCACACTAAACCACTGAGTGTGGGTTAGCATGTTGTGTGAACAGTCCCAATGACAACCTTATCCTCCATGAATTTATCTAATCCCCTTATTGTTTTCTACCACATAAGAATGCATTGCCTACAAGTAGCTTTTAAAAAACCCAACAACTTAAAGGTGATGTGGACAGAATAGGGGAAAGTTGTGCTAGTTGTTAGTGCTCACACAAATAATAAACAGAGGCTTAGGACAACAACATTCCACACAGAACAGAACTGAACACGCTATCTGAAGGGAAAATCACATTTTCCCCATAACAAAATATTTCTGCCTGCATGGTGGAGAAAACCAGATACTGCTGCAAACTGAACAAACTTGAAGGAAAAGATGTGGAATGTTCAGTACAAAATTAGAAATGACTGCAACATTTATTGCACAAAATGCTGGTCAAATGGAAAGGCCTTAAGTCATATGATGTACTGCCATAATATACCAACAAAGAAGAAATTAAGAGAGTAAATGGAAGCACAGAAGGAGCAAACGGGGTGGGACACTGTGCGTACATGAACAGTGCAACTCTGAACAAGTTTGCAATTTTTGGCCCAGGTAAATATTTATGCTCAAGTGCCTGCTTGTTTTCACCCATCCCCTCTCTCTTCTATGAGAATAAATATGCAATTATACTGGATGAATGCATTTTTCTTTTAAACACCTAAGGAAGGACTGGACAACTAGCAGCCTGCAAGCAGCATCCAGCTGACAAGAATGATTTTTGTATAGCGCCTGTAAATTTAATTGCAGCTTTGGACAGTTTACAGTAGACCTTTCTTCCCTTTGAATTTTAATTTCAAATTTAAAATATTTCTATTAATTTTTAAAAGGGTGGATTTCATCATTTTTAAACCTCCAGATTTAAACCTCCAGATTTCTACTAGTATGATGAAATACTCCCTAAGCATGGCATTATCATTTCCAGTTAATCTGACCTTGAGCAGCAGATGGGTGCTAAAGTATATGGTTCCTCAGGTTTAGAATGCTGGCTCTCCCTATGCCCATGACTGCCTTGTTCTGATTCTGAAAGCTGTTCCAGGGTCCCACATCCCACAGGTGGATAGGCAACTGGCTAGCTCAGCTCTGCAGAGATCCTTTGCTACATTGTCTGAAATGAAAAGGAGGTGGCACCTCAGCAACCAAGAGGGCTGCTTCCAATTGCATCCATAGCTCTGATTTTCTAACTAAGCATTTGGCTGTTTTTAGTTCTGCCCTGTCTCCAGCCCAGGCTGAAATGAATATTCAAGAGCTGGAAAGGTTCCCTGCCTGCGGAGTCTGTTGTCCAGGACTGGGTCTTTTTTCTTTTTCTTTTTTAAATCCATTTCTCCTCACAGCCTCTCAAAGCTCCAAAGTACATAGGTCCCATCTTCACATCCACTCTGCATCCCTCCAGGCTCCCCGACCCTCATGGAGCAGTGCTGGTCCATCTGCAACAGGGCAAGGGTTAGCCCGGACTTTTGACAAGAGGGCTGTTTGGAGCAACCCACACAGTGGGATTTCTCTCTAATTGGCTGCCTGGTGAAGGGTCTGAACAAAACAGAGACTGAAGCGAGAGCCAAGCCAAAGCAAGAGACGGTGACAGCTTGGACAATCTCAGCAGAGTTGTGCATTCCAGCTGCCTGACCACCCAAGGACCTGCTGCCTACAATGGAGCAGCTTTCAGATCACAGCAAAGTGGATAAAGAGGAACTGGAGCACCTGAGGCTCCATCTTTGGCACAAATATCCATGGTATAGTGATACAGCAGTGCCCTGTCATAGAAAAGCCCGTTACTCCCCGTGGAAGATTTATGTGAGCGTATCATGCAGCAGGGCTCCCAGCCTCTTGCTGAGCATGCCACAAAAGAATGAGAGCTGGATAAAGAGTGGTGGAAGATAACCTGGGAAAGAATAGGTAGATCTGAATCTGTAAGGATCCAAAGTACTTGCATAACCACATGGACCATTTTGAGGGCCAGAGTCTTACACTGAGAAACCTGGCTTTTGAGTGCCTCTTTTCAAGTAAAAGTTTTTCCAAGAAGGAAGATCTGCCACAAATTAACTCCATACGGATTCATCCATGGAGTTTAAATACAGTGTGCAGAGAACAGAAGTAGTATAAAAACAAATGTTTGCAAACAATATGGTGTATGGAATGGTTATGGAGTCCGAAAAGGGTCAATATTTTGATATTTTGGCATTCCGCAGCAGCTCTGGATGCCATTAAAAAAAATCCCCTTATTTTTGGCACTGGGGTGGGGGGAATGGCCCCGGACCTCCCGAAGTTGTTCTTAATAACATAAACAACATTTGCTTCTGAAACCTTTATAGCAAGTCATGCAGGTATTCCCTGAGCTGCAAGCCACAAACAGACTGTCTGTGGCATCTCTTGTCCTGTTGACCAATAACAGTGTTCCTATTGTAGCCTGCTTTACAAGGTTCAGTTCTGGCAAAGTGAAAATTCACAAGTTACTGAAATCCGGGGAAGAAAAGCCTGATGGACAGCATTCCAGATATAGTTGTGGAAAGTGGCTATTATTGGAGCTGCCTTGCAGTAGTTTAGTCCATAGGTTCTCAAACTGTGGGGCTGAATACCTGAAAGGGGTGTGTAAAGATCCAGGGAAGAAGGGGGTGCATGCAGAGTAGGGAAAAACATTGACCTAATTACTTCCCATTACAGTTCCCAGGAATTCTCCCAAATAGTTATCTGAATTGTCCTCTGCCAGGCTTCCTGCATACTGACTGATGTGCTGTTTTTAATAACCAATTCAGGATGGAAACTCCTCCAACTATAATCCCAGTTATTTGCTATATCTATAGAGTAATCGCATATAGACCTCTACTGCTGAATATGTACAAAACTATAAACAAGCAGAGCACATACCAAGTGAGATTTTGAAGGCTAACTAGCTTTTCTGCAAAACACAATGAGAGGCTTTAAAAAGCAAAGGAAGCCAACTAAGTTTTGTATTTTAAGAGCATGAAACTCCAGCCAGGCACAATTCTAATTTCTCTACTGCTGCAAAACTTTGTTTTACTGAATGCTGTTACCTTCTGCATCACGTTTAGGGAATTTTAAACAGGCAAATGGAAGAAGGTCTGATTGAAGATGAAGTTAAGTGAAAGAAATTGGTCTCATTTAGCACATGACAGGATTCATCTGTGTTCTCAAGTCCACTGAGGTAGCATCATGGGCGTTTCATATTCATGAGCTGCTGCGACACTGTGTCCCCACATTTACAAAGCACAGTGTTCAGCAAATTCTGTCCCTGTGGAAACCCTGTGCATTTCATGGTCTTGTCAGAGAGACATCAAACACTCCAGTAACCAAATACCAGAAAATGGCTTTAATTAGTGCATCTCAATCTGATAATTTTTCCCTCTAAACAGAAAAAGGAGGAACAAAAATAGAGAAGTAGAAAGCAACAGGCTACAATCTTTTTTAAAAATGCAAAGAACAAGGGATGGAGGCAGCTTCTGCTGAACACACAAACAAGATTGATTATTCTCTCCTGTAAGGGCAATAAGCAAACCGATGAGGCATATATAAATATATCGAGACCATGGGCCACCATACCAGGAAACATGGCTGAGGGTTATATTTTACTTTTCCAGGGTCAGGCCAGTATCCATTTGTGGTACCATTTGGAGAGAAGTGGGTTTCAAATATTTTCCAGTGAAAGCAAAGCCACAGCCCTATGAAGGAGAAAAAATCAAGGAACAACAACAAAAAGGGTATTGTCCAGCTTCTTGAGAGCTCTTATTGAAAGCTGTGACTGTGTCAACATGCTAGCCAACTAAAGGCAGAGGTTATCTAGAACAACACCCCTTCCTCTACTCCTTGCCATGCAATGCCTGACAGCAGAATTCTGTAATGACCATAATTTCAATAGAAGACAAGAGAAAGCTGTATTGTCTCTTAAATCTTCCAAATCTTGGTATTTAGTTGCCTCTTTGGATTTTAAAAAAATACAGCATAGTGCAGCAAGGCTGACTCCCTTCTACTACACATAAAGAATTATTGTTGCATTATTGTCTTTGCACTGAAAATATTCTATAGAGACACAAAATGTGGGGGTCTCGCTTTGACTGACCTTTTAAAGAAGCTTTTCGAATAATCAGTATTTAATCATTTAGATTCATTCACACCAAAAGTGAAAATAAGAATGTAACAGCAGTCCTGCTGGATCAGACCAAATGCAATCCAGCATTCTGTTTCCTACAGCGACCAGCCACTGTGAAGGAGAAAAGGGACTATACAAGGCAGTTACAATGCATTTAACCAAGGCCTTCATTTATCCACAGCCTGAAATCGTAAGAAGAAACACTGGTTTCCAATCCATATGTCTCAGTTATTAATTAAATCTGAAGACGGAAGCATTCCTACAAGCCAAACTGTGTTTAGCGAGGCAAAGCCATGAGGGCACTCATACTTGTGATATTAAGCCTGCTACTTAGTATTCCCAATTGTAATGACATTTTACCTCCCAAACAATAGCATTTAACATTTGCTTAAGGAATGTTCATTTAAGTACAGAACAGCTGCCTGCTAGATCAGATTAAACAGCTATCTAGGCCAGCAGTACACTTCCAGCCAATGCTGGCTCCAGATTTTGGAGGCCCCTTGTGCAAGACACTCTTAATGGGCCCCTCTCCCTCAGTGAGTCTACCTTCTCACCAGCACTGTTACTAGCTGTTGCTCATCCTCTTCCTCATCATCGCTACCACCTTCTAACTAGCCAGGCAGCCAGTGAGCCAGCAGGTAGTGGCATCTACTGCTCCTCCTGCATACCACTACCACCAGGCCAGAGTGGGAGAGGTGGATGAGCAAGCAGGTTGCAATGGTGGAGAACAGGAGCAGGCCCAGGGAATGCTTGTCAGTGGATTCCCTGCTCAGTGTGGGCCCTTGGCAGGTGGCCCACCATGCTGGCCCTGCTTCTAGCAGTGGTCAACCAGATGTCTTTTGGAAGTTCATAAGCAGGGTATGAAGGCAATAGCCACCCCTATTGTCTGTCTCTAACTTCTCATACTCAGAGACATACTGCTGCTGTACAAAGAGGTTTCATTTAGCTATTGTGGCTACAAGCAGTTTACAATTATGTTGAGTTGGGAGACCATGAAGCATGCAAAGTGTGGTCAATCGAAACAGCTGTGTATGCCTTTTGTCTTAATAGCCAAATTCAGCACACACATCCTTTGCCATCCTATATACACAGAAAGGCTAATGGTTGTCCTTAAGTATCCTGGAATGCTCTAGAGCAGCCTTCCCCAATCGTGTGCCCTTCAGATGTTTTGGACTATATATATCATCCCTGACCACTGGCCATGCTGGCTAGGGCTGATGAAAGCTGCAGTCTAAAACTTTTGGAGGGCACCAGGTTTGGAATGGCTGCTCTGGAGCATTCTAGGATACTTAATGACAATCATTAGCTATTTGGGGTATATAGGATTGCAAACTGCAATTAGCCTAGAGACAGTGTTAAGTAGAAAGCTAAATTTCAGGACACCAAAATATTCCAGTTATGCACCTAGGGTACAATAGAATGAGCAACTGAGTCTTAATGGATGGACAAGATAAAGGTACAGAAACCTAACATTTGGATTTATTAGGAATTGTAAGCTACTTGCAAGAACAGTGAACTTATACTAGTTCAGCCCCCACTTAAAACACAATGCAAATAATTTAAAATTTTGAAGGATAGTAGAAGCATTTAAACTCAGGAAAGTAAGGAAGTTAAAGCAAACAGAAGTGATTGTGGTTTCAACCAAATTAAATTTTAAATAAGCTTGATACAGAAAAACCGACAAATATGATGAAAAGTTAGATTGTCCCTAGCTTCTGCCTCACTAACAGTAGGTAATAGATGTATAAAGTGCTGGTGGATGATGTGCAAACCCTCAAAACAAGGGTTGATTCACACATTACCTTTTTGCAGAGGCAGGGGACATGGAAATGTATCTTCATGTCCAGAGAAAAAAATACACCAAATGTAGCAACACAGAGATTAAGTCTGTGGATAAGTACCAGATCTGACAGTAGGCAAGATTAATCTTATTACTGTTTTGCATATTACTACTTTGTTGTTATACAGATGGGAGTGACTCTCACATTTACTAATATCTGCAAAAACTAATGACTGAATTAGCCCTTAAATGTCTGAACTTGAGTATCTGGTGCTAATACCCTGAGTATCTGGTTATTGATATAACAAGCTTCTGAAATGGTGGAAAGGCAAAGTCAATCGGATACTTTAATGATACTGTACCAAATAGTTATGTAGGTGTATGTGTTAAAGGCTCAGATTCTGGAACTCGTTAACATTTTTAACAAAACAATATTCCCTGCCTTAATATAACAAATGTGTATATTTATGATTGGCTATCTGTTCATCACAGAGATAACTGTGGAACATTACAGACTGTAGAAGTTAAAAAAGTAAGTACACAAAACAGATTTCAGTTATCCTCGTATTAATTGTATAAATGTTGCCTGAAGGCATGATGGAAATATTACATCTGTAGATGCCATAAATTATTACTTTCTAGATCAACCTGCTTTAGTTGTATTATAACAAAATTAAATTTCTCATCTAGCACCAAGTGATATACATGAACTAGTCAATACTGTAACTAGCTGGAACACTAGAGAACAACATCTCATACTAATATAATTAAAGGTAACATTTTTGAAGGCAGAAAGGTGCCAAAATTCCCCAATCAAATATAATTTAACTTACAAAATGTAGGAAACTAGCCTGAAACCCCACCCCCAAAGGAAGCTGCTACTCAAGTGGGGAGAGGCTGTAGCTCAGTGGGTAGGGCACATGCTTTGCAAAAGAAGGTCCAAGGTTTGATCCCTGGCATCGCCAAGATGGGTTGGAAAAACTCCTGCCTGAAACCCTGGAGAGTCGCTGCCAGTGTCAACAATACTGGGGTTAGATGGACCAACTGTCTAAGGCAGCTTCCTATGTTTCTACGTTTCAAGAGCCTACCAACTGCTATGCCCTTGTTTAATATACTACAGAGACTCAGAATAAAAGGTAAACCCTCCAATTTTTTAAAAATGCACAAACTCTATCAAAAAATGTTAGCATTGCCAAAAATGAAATAAAATGCTACTAACAACAAAAATGTATTCTTTAAAAATAAATGAATTGTTGCATTAATGTTTTTATTAACCTTAACATTTTATATGTAAGGTTCTGCCACAGCTGAATCAAGACACATCATACAAGACAATCTATCAGCAAAACCCTGGACTTTAGTATCTTTAGTATCCTAATGTACAAAATACAGCCAGAATTATATTTCAATGCCATGGAACACATTCTAAAAAGTTCCCGTATTTTATTTTTTCAGACTCTAATATAAATTGGTATCTTTAGCATTTGTGCTGTATAAAATCAATGGCAGTAAAGGTATAGTACAATAGAGGAAAATATCTCTTTGATGCAAAGTACATGAATAACCGCATCAGATGCTTCTTGGAATTTCACCAAAAAAAGAAAATTAATTATCCATTGCATATAAGGGAATTCCCTTGCATGTATTTTATTTATTTTATTTATTTATTTCATTTCTATACCGCCCAATAGCCGAAGCTCTCTGGGCGGTTCACAAAATGTATCAGCAACTGTTTAAGAGACAGAAAATGAGGATAAGCATAAACTGATCACTTCTCCCCATTGTGGCAAGCAATAGGGTGGATGGTGCAGTGGAAATTTTACAGAGGATACAACTTGTTCACAACTCTGAAACAGATAGTGAGTTAGAAGAAAGAACTCAGAGAACTGGATGAGTGAATGAGAAAGTAAGTGATGGAATTCATTCTTAATCAAGAGCAAGGTATTGGGGGTGGGGGGAATATAATCCCAACAAAATACACAAAGCATGAGATTTAAAACATGCATTACCATGTATAAAAAGAAATCTTAAGAGTCATCAGGGCCTCAACAGTACAGTTCAGGAAGTAGAAAGGCAAACAAAATATTATACATAAAAATAATTTATAAGGTATTAGAATTCCCCTTAAAATAAATCACATGCCCACTTCTTGGTACTGTTTTTAGCAGGTGCTGCTGATGTATTTTTAGATGTATTGTGGTTTATGTTATGATTTTATGACTTTGTGGTTTTCATATTTTGTTCTAATATGTTGTAAGCTACCTTGGAAGGAGTTAACATGAAAAGTGGCTTAAAATGAATAAAATAAAATAAGAGTCCTGTGAACCCTTCTTGCAACTCAGCCCCAAAACAGTGCTGCCAAATTAGAAATGGAACAGAGAAAGAGAATTCTTCCAGGAATGGAAAAACTCCATATAGAAAGCAAGCCCAATAGATAAAATCAGCATGCTGCGTGTGTGGAAAGTGGAAAAAAACACAAAGACCAGGCACAGTGAAGTTCTCACACACGTGCCTCATCCCACACTCGGTCTGCAGCTCAGTCTATGTTTATAATCCCATGATTCGGCCCTCTTTAAACAGCCTTATAACTGTGCAATATAGATTCAGTTGCAAGGAAGTGATAGTTAAAGAAACTACTTGCCAAATTCAACATGGATTCACTCAAACTGCAATCCCAATACACTAATTTGGTTCAGTGAATTTGCTTAAAGAGAAACTAAAAAGGACTAGGGCTACAATCCTGACAACAGCAGAGATGCACAGGGGGGGCCTTGAACCTTTTTATTGCGATGGTCAGCCAGCTGATCAGCTGCAATAAAAACAAACATACAAAGCACTTCTGGTCTGCCCATGCTATAGCTGTCTAAGAATATCATCTAGGATTTCAGCATGAAAAAGGCACAACTTAGGAAATTGGGTGGGGGGTGGGATATGGGAGGGATATGATAAAGATACATAAAACACTGCTGTGTATTGAAAAAGCAAATGAAGAAGCTGGTTTGCCTGATCACTGAATAAATAAGAGGTCTGTCATGAGGTCAACAAAAACAAATATATTGTCTTACTGATCTGTAAAATGCAATACTTGGGCATGTGTTGATGGCAATGTCAAAACCAAGGAGTAAATGACAGCAGTATCCAAAGTTATCCAATAATAGCATTGGGGTATGAATATTCATGCTCAAAGTTTCCCTAAATCTTAGTTTTGAGTAAACTAGTTTTAAGTATGGTAAAACAAAGTTGCTGAAAGAAATCAGAAGACTGAGGATGACGCAAAGATTCCAATGCCCAGACAGATAACAACTTGAAGAACGGAGCATGTGCTTTACTCTGTAGCTATCCTGGTCACATATGCTGATTCAGGAACAGAAACTGTGGAGTAATTTGCCAAAACATTCAATTTGTGTAAAATCCAAGTTCTTCATAAATCAGGTAAAATAAAAGAGAACAGAAAGCAACCTGTTACCTGAACCTTGGTTATTTATGTTTAAAGTTATTCAAATTCACTGTGTTTGCCCTGCAGTTCTATGTCTATGTATCTCCAGCACTACCTATAAACTTCTGATTCAGATTTTTCAAACATGTTTCTGGCCATTCAGTCAAATGATGTTGCCCTATACTAGACGATGCCCATGCTGTATACAATTCCTCAATAGAATGCAGCACTGACAGCTTTCGGAGGGAGGGAATTGGCTAGGAAGGCTGTCACCTCCAAGTTCACCCTTGTGCCATTTCATGCCAAACGGAAGTATGTAATAAGTCAGTAGAGGCACATGCTCAGAAAAACTATCTAAGCCACTCTAGTTACCCTTTTCTACACAACAATGGGGGTAGAGAATATACATGTTGGCTTTTTCTAACTGTTCAAAATGTATATATGTGGCACTTCATTTTTATCTGCATTAGTTCTTAAAAACACAAAATCAAGAAGTGATTATTATGCATTTTTTAATGCAAGGTAAAACTGTATAATATTTTGCACATGGAATAGAGTGTGCAGGGTATGTGTAGGAAGGTAAAGAAAACCCCAAACCTCCTATAATGCCACAGTTTAGTGATTTGTCCCTTAATATGTGATAGGAAAGATGCTTCTCATAAGCCTCTCATTGAATTATGTTAGGCAGCAGGTATGTCTGATTCTATTTAATCCTTTTCATGCTCCAGTGCAAAAACAAGACAAACCACATTTCTTTTATGCTAAATTCCTTAGTGTTTTTTTTAAACCTTATATATGTTTATTAAAAAAAAATGCAGCTTTGATCGGTAGCATTTATGACATTTCTACATCCAGAAACTCCTCAGAAGCCCCCTCCCTGCACACGAGGCCACCACAGCTGACAGCCAACTGGGTTTGATCACAGCCACTCGGAATCGGATTTTCATAAGACAGACAAGGAGCCTAACTGCTGCTTTCTTTCTCACTCCTATCAGATGAGAAACTGATGGGGGGAGCAACTCCTGAGGGAAAAACACTACAATCAAGGGCTATGTGGTTCTCATGCTGTCCCTCTACAGCTGCAATTTTCAAAGGAACTTGCCTCTGGCGCTTTCAAATGATGGTGTCTCAATTCTGTAATCATATTTCAAGAGCTTTTTCTTAAAGGGTCTTTTAGGTAAACCTAGTCCGTCAACTACACTTATGGACTCAACAATCACAGCCTCAACAGGACTGTATATTCAATGTTTCACAGAATTCTGGCAGGAAAGTGCTGCATGCCAAGTTCCATCAAGCCAATGCCTAAACATGTGTGCTTACCATTGTCCAGCACCTTTACCCAATGAGCTACATTGCACTACTTTGACCACTCCTCTCCAGAGTCACCAAACCCTTCTGTAAAGAAACGGATTTTGAAAGAGTAGCAAGCTAAAAATCAGATGATCCATCCTAGGTCAAGGAAGTCAGCAGCTCTCTTTGTAAATATGCTCACTGCCTCATCAGTGACATCTTTCAATCTCTGGTTAATCTATGGCCATACTGCAGATCCATCACACTACCTGAACTGCAATCCTTGCTAAACAAGACACCAAGACTGGAACAGTGGAGGCCAGTTGGTCAAACCTCTGATGACAATCTAAAGGAGGGGGTAGGCAACCTGGTGCTCTCTAGATGTTTTGGACTACAGCTCCCATAAGCTCCAGCCAACATGGCCAATGGTCAGGAATTGTGGAAGTTGTAGTCCAAAGTAGCTGGAGGGTACCATGTTGTTTATCCCTGTTCTAAAGATATGGCCCAGTATAAAATTTTAGCAGGCCAAACCCAAAGATGTAACAGTAATTGTCATTTGCCCTGACTGTTCCTTAGTCCATTCACTTTGTTCCTTGCCCACTTCCAATCCACATTTCACCAACATGTAGTGTTCTTCTTACACAGTTCACTCCTATTTTTTCCCAGCTCTACACCCCAGAATCATAAACATGGCACAGAATTGATGCTTAGCTATCCTGGCCCCTTGTGCTCAGACGCTATTTGCAGTGAACACCTGTAGCTTATGATGCAAAGGATCTTACCAGCCTTGGGACTCCATTTTTAAGATTAGCCAAAGAAACTATGATACTATATTGTAAATTGTTTAGGGAAGAACCAACCTGGAGTGGACTGTTCTCACCACATAATTGCTACTTATTAGTAAAGTACCTGTCAGTAGGGCATGCTGTAATTATTCCCCCCACCCCCGCCGCCATAGAAATCAATAAGAGAAAGAACAGGGACTGCAACTGGGAACATAGTTCATATAGGGCAAGCTCTGTCCCAGACACTGGTGAACCCTGTGGGAGCAGAAGGGGTCAAGCTTTTGCATCGGCTCAACAGCCTCCTCTATTGCTGCTTATTTGCCCCAAAGACAAATCTGTGGGGATGGAAATGGACAGATTTAAGAGGAAAGGAAAAGACATAGAGCAAGAATGGCTATAATTACTTTATTTCAGAAGAACCCAACAGACTTCACTTCCTGGCTGGTTACCAAAAGTTGGGAAAATTCTGTGGATTTAGCCTTAGGCTATGCTTAGTTCCTTAGTTTCTCAGCTTTAATTCGAAATTCAAAAATGGGACAACAGCCCCAAGTCACTTTGAGTATTATGTTGTGCAGAAAGGGCTAAAAGGACAATATATCCAACGGTGTTATGACACAACTTCTACTTGTGGTAACAATGGGAAGATCAGATGGAAGTTAAGCCATTACTAGGGACCCCAGAACAATCACAATTTAGTTAAAAATAGATTCAGGTGAAGAGACTTGCCAATGGGGCTCCTCTTGAGAGTTACCAATAGAATTCAGAAATTGTGCATTCAACTGGAGAGTTTTTGGTAGCTGCTTCTCAGTACTGTAAGCCCCCTTCTTGATCACCTCATTTGGCCTCAAAGACAACAACTCACATAGAGATTGCAGACTACCTGCATGGCCTTGCTGTCCAACTGTGATCCTGCATGTATGTAACCTGGCTTTGGGACTCAGTGGGCGCTTTACTAGGGTTGATACAACTTCATCTCTAGGTGTACAAGGACCTCTCTGGGTAAATGCAGCAAGAAAGTGGTTCAATTGGAAAGTGTAAGGGAAAACTCTGGCCCTGGAAATACTGGATGGGCAGCAGAGTGGAACGGAGAATCATGCTAGGAAATAATCACAAGGAATGGTATTAAAGCCAGTTGGATTCTGGGTTATTGTCAGAGCTGAGACACACCAGCATGAGGACACTCAAATAGAAAGAATGAACTTTGACTGCATGAACTCCAAGGCAGTTATAGAGTCTGAAACAAGGTTGCAAAGAGCTCAGGTTTGCAAGGCTGCAAAGACCCAAGATGGGTCAAAACAAAGGGAACAACAGTTTGGTTTTGGTGAATGAATAGAAGGTTCAGAGAGGTTGCTTGCCCCTTGATACCTTTTAATCTAGTTGGACATACAAGAGTAGCATAATACAATATTCAAAACAAAAGGTGGCATCAAGAATACTCAGGTAGGTTTTGACTGTACTGACCTATCTGGGAGGCAGGGCCATTCCCCCCCTCCCCCCGCTCCCCAGGGCTCTCAACTGTCCAATTCAAAGGTACCCTCATGGGTTAGTGACTGGATGGCGGCATGGCAATCAGGCAGATATTTGCACGTTTCTGTGAACCTTAACAATGTTCCTGACAGCTTTTCAGGCTGTGTCCCCCAGAACCAAAATGGGTTTGTGAGCCAAGGTGTCAGGGTAATGCCAACTAAATACATAGCGTACAATACATATGCCAGACAGCACCGAGTTACCTACCACTGGAATAGAGTATCCTGAAGGACGGCACAGCTTACTGACCTGAACACTGAACAGGATACACCACACAACATTTTGTTTCTGGTTCCGCTTGTAAATAAATGTAATAAATACAGTCAGGGCCAGAAATATTGGAAAAAGGATAAATGTTTTGGCAGTTGGCCTCTGTACACCACCACACTGAAGTTGAAAGGAAACACACCCAGATGGGAGCGAAGTCAGGACTTTCAGCTGTAATTCAAGGGGTTTGACAAAAGTGGGGCACTAACCATTCAAGAAGTACAGCCAGTGGCATACACACACACACCCATCATTGGTGGCTCATGAGTAACGGAACGAATGGCTGATAAGCAGCTGCATGGCCAGATGTGGCCTGTTTCCTGGGTGCCCCATGTCCAATCAAGAAGATAAAAGGCCTGGAGGTGGTTCTGAGTGTTACATTTTGGTAGCTGTTCACTGGAACTCCCAACATGAGGTCCAAAGAGGTGTCCATGCAAGTGAAGGAGGCCATCATTAGGCTGAGGAAACAAAATACACCCATCAGAGAGATCGCAAAAACAGTGGGTGTGGCCAACACAACAGTTTGGAACATTCTGAGAAAGAAGGAATTAACTGGCAAGCTCAGCAACAGCAAAAGGCCAGGAAGGCCACGGAAGCCATCTAAAGTGGATGACCACAGAATTCTGCTCATAGTGAAGAGGAACCCTTTCGCAACATCTAGCCAGGTCAAGAATGCTCTTGAGGAGGTAGGCATGTCATTGTCAACATCCACAATCAAGAGACGGCTTTATGAATGTAAATACAGAGGCTTCATGACAAGGTGCAAACCACTGGTAACACTCAAGAACAGACAGGCCAGATTAGCTTTTGCCAGCAAACACCTAAAAAAGCCTGCCCAGTTCTGGAATAAGATTCTTTAGACTGATGAAACCAAGATTAACTTGTACCAGAATGATGGGAAGAGAAAAGTATGGAGAAGGAAAGGAACAGCTCATGATCCAAAGCATACCACATCATCTGTCAAACATGGTGGAGGCAGTGTTACAGCGTGGGCGTGTATGGCTGCCAATGGAACTGGGTCACTGGTGTTTATTGATGACCTGACTGCTGATAAAAGCAGCAGGATGAATTCTGAAGTGTATAGGGCTATACTTTCTGCTCAGATTCAGTTGAATGCTGCCAAACTGATAGGACGCCGCTTGATATTGCAGATGGATAATTACCCAAGACATACAGCAAAAGCTACCCAAGAGTTTCTCAAGGCAAAGAAGCGGGATATTCTTCAATGGCCAAGCCAGTCACCTGATCTCAACCCAATAGAGCATGCTTTTCACTTACTGAAGACAAGACTGAAGGCAGAAAGACCCACAAACAAGCAGCAGCTGAAGGCAGCTACAGTAAAGGCCTGGCAAAGCATCTCGAGGGAGAAAACTCAGCATTTGCTCATGTCCATGGGTTCCAGACTTCAGGCAGTCGTTGACTGCAAAGGATTTTCATCCAGGTATTAAAGGCGATCCTTCAGTTTGAAATGATGTTGATTTGTTCCATTACTTATGAGCCACCAACGATGGGTGTGTGTGTATGCCACTGGCTGTACTTTGTGAATGGTTAGTGCCCCACTTCTGTCAAACCCCTTGAATTACAACTGAAAGTCCTGACTTCGCTCCCATCTGAGTGTGTTTCCTTTCAACTTCATTGTGGTGGTGTACAGAGGCCAACTGCCAAAACAGTTATCCTTGTTCCAGTATTTCTGGCCCTGACTGTAAATGTTTCAGAGAAATATATGGACTGCAGTCAGGGACACAAAACTCCTCCCTCCCCACACACAGTACCTGACATGCAGATTGGTAACATTATTACATTTCTATACCACCCCATAGACAAAGCTCTCTGGGTGGTTTAGAAACATGGCTGGGGGTCAAGTTTTGTCCCTACCCTGTCCCCAAGCACAGTGCTTTAATTTCTTCTGCAGAAGTGAAAGACTGCAGGTGGTGTTTGTAGAAGAACACTATTCAGGTGAGGTACCAGGCCAGTCTGCCCAGACTCAGTCTGCTGGGGCCAAGTGAACCTCAAACTACATAATGGCTGTTCTTTCCCTCCTTTTTTAGATATTTCCCTAGCTCCATTTCTCATGAAGAACCCAACAGAGTGAGACACTCATTAAAAGAAAAAATCAGGATATTGTTGGGAATCACAGGGAAGAGTAATCTCTAATGATGACCTTGCACAGCACGATCCAGAACTGCCCCACGTGGGAACTGGACACTTATGTGCAGAAGGGAAACAGAAGCAAAAGAATGTTTGCCCCATAGAGCAGGGGCAAGGGCCACCCCTTTCAAAATCCTTGTTTTTAAATAGTTATTTCCCCTTATGTAGGTCTACAGGGCAGTCTCAGTTTAGCAGAAGCATCTCACTCTGTGGAGGAGATGCTCAACAGATAGAAGTTTTCCAATTCCCCTGACAGCCTGGCATCTCCCATCTCATCCAGCTCCATTACTGTACTGAGCTTGGCCATTTCTGCCCATTTTCCCTGTTGACACTGATAGAAAATTGAGCAATTACCCTTAAATGCCTCTCTCTCAGATCACCCAGATTGCTACATACACAATATTAAGCCCTCAATTGCCCCTGGTCAAAAGCAGTTCAACCAGGCCTGTCCTTTAGGAATTAAACAATTTTTGTTGCTTGCAAGAGTTTATTATTCCTAAGGTTGTCACTATATTAAATCCTATTAAAGCAGGCTTCCCATGGCACAGTAAGCCACAGACCTTCTCTGAGTCTTGGAGCAAGACAGAAACATGGCAAACGTAGCTGAGGTATGCTGCCCGTTGACTCAGCATATACTGCTTAGGTGCATACACATGTACATATATATACATGCACGTGCATTCAAAGAAGCAATGTATTGGCAGGATTGTTTGCCTTCATTGTTTCATGTGTGCAGACTATCCTAGTGAACCCAATATCTGCGACAGAATTTGGATTCCTGAGAAACACAGATTTTTTTAAGAAAGCGGGTTTCTAAACTTTATGACTGTGGAAGTGCATTCAAAAATGCAATAGCGCTGTCTACAACATTATTTTATTAACAACGTCCTCACCCCCAAACAAGATGTTAGAGTCTCTCGCTGGGCAGGGCTTTCTCACCCAGACTGCTACTGCTGCTGCTTCTGCTTCCTGCTACTTTGTGATAAACGCAAGAGGCACGGGGGCAGTTACAATCCTTCCCACAGCCCTCAAATGTTCCAACTCAAAAGGCTCCAGTGGACAACAGGAGTAGCTTCTGTGCCCTGTACAGCTATCTGTCCCTTGCTTCCAGTCATGTTCCCAACTGATAATCCTTCCCTGTTTCTCACTTAAAAATAACCTTCCACCATGATCTCATTTCATCCTCATTAAATTCTGCAGAAACTGAAATATCAGGTTCAGAATAAAGCATGAACAATCTTGCATCATATTGCTGTGCTGCAGAATCTGAGTTTCCTGAGCACTGAATTTTGGTTTTCTTGGCACAGTATTTTATTACTAATGATAAATGATTTACAATTTTTTATGTAGCACCAGCAGCATACTATGCTCTGCAAACATAGAAAAGGTCTGCACTGAAATCAAAGAGTTACCACCCACCCAAGTGCGACAGACAGGAAAAAAGTGCATCATCCATGAAGTTGAGGTGCACGTGTAGACCTACTGCTCCATTGCATCTATGGCAGTTTCACTTTGGCGATTGTATGAACTGCCTCTTGCATCTCTCAAGTATTAAACGTCACTCTTAAATGTGTCTGAATGAGAACTCATCTTGATCAGCTCTTTCCTCCATGCTATATATATTGTTCCTTCATCTTTCTAGGCAGGTTTTGGCTAATCTTTTTTACGTACATGGAGTTACATTTTTTGTGGCAATTAATCCAGCAGGTCAGTTCTGTACATGGGCAGGGCAACAGTCATTTCAAATTAAATGAAGTATCTAATGGAAGAAAGCATGTCCTTGCCTGCCAGGTTTCCTGCTGGCCTAAGTTAATACTTCTCTAGGCAAGTGTCTTGAGTAGTTTTCCACTTGTTTCTCTTGGCTACTAAAAGTGTTCTAGGTGCTGGAAGCCCACAGCAACTGTGAAACCAAGCATAGCAGAAGGCCAGCCAGGAAGCTGTGAAAAAACACAGCTGCCAGAAGACAAACAGCAGAGGGACAATCCAAGGCTGCACAAGCCCATCTTTTGCAGACAGGCATGATGCCCAATACGGCAGACTTGACTTTTCAGAAGTAATTTTGTAAGACTTCTCAGCATTGTTCTTGGAAGGTGTGAGAAACTCATAAACCAAGAGCCAGTGGGATGGGGAAAACTCAGATATGTCTCAGAGGTGCTTGCTCTGAGAGGGCAAATGAAGACAAGGAAATAGTTAGGAGTAGAGGTAAATGGGAAAGATTCAAGTTTTTCAAATAAGTTATGGGCCACCCTACCTCCTTTAATTCCAAGGCTAAACCCTACATATAATTTCCTGTTTCCTTCTTCCAGCCCAGAGACTCCGATCCTACTAGTCTCTATCACATCGTCTCCAGCAGAGGCAGGTTTTGTCTATACTACTTCTGCTCTTGGATATTTTACTTGAATGTCTTGAATTCACCTGTTGCTTCCCCCAGAGGAAATCCCCATTCATCTTTTCTTAGCTGGAGAGTCCTCAGAAGTGGGAACTTATGCACCTTAATTCCAGTTAAAAGGTCTTACCTCCTCCATCATCTGTTGCCTCTGAGCTCTGCTGCCTCAAGCGGTGGCTGGAAGAAACCACAAAGACAAAACAACCTTAGCGGCAAAACTATTAAACAACATCTTCTGAAGTTTTCCTCTGAAGAAAAACAGACTAGAGTAAGAACCCCATCCCTTCCCTCCTACCCTAGCCGTGAATTATTAGGGGAGAGTACCTTCTCTACATTTCTTCTCAAACACACCACCAGTTGGACTTTTACAATGACAATGACACAGACTCCAACGGAGACCATGTGATGTCCAGACCTAGAGTATCAGGAATGAGAGGGGCTTTTTGATGCCTTCATCATCTAGAGGCTCCAGGGGTCACAAGAAGTCAGACTCACTTGTTCCCTGTGTGAATTTAGAGCAGAATTTGCATTCCTTTCACTGAATATAGCTAACCCTCAGTCAGTGCATTAGCAGAACTATATACAGGCTCAGCTGCCACAGGAAAAAAAGAAAAGAAACGTGTCACACTTGACAGATTCTGTTGGCCATTTATCAGTGGTGGAGGCAATTGGAGGGCAGGGAGAGCAGTGAACCACCCTGCAAATCCCCCATTTCCCCCGAAAAATCTGATCCTGACCCTGCTGCTTTCTTGGCGAGTTGGCTTCTTTCTTGCTCGTTGTTGTTACTTCTCTGCTCAGCAACGCATGGTATTATTGTGTTGGCCAGAGGCTGCTGTACTGAGGGCGGCTGCAGATCAGAAGGGGGAAGGAACTTCTGGTCCTGCCAGGGCCTGGCAGTGTCATTCTTGAAAATCCACATGTGCACGCTATCGCACATGCATGGAGCCTTTGTCATGTGGGGGAAGGCTTTCTGAGGTGAAGTTCCTGGAGGGCGCGCACCCTCAAACATCCTAATTTAATAATTTTTTTAAACCCTCAGCAGGCTCAGCTCAAGTCTCAGCCTGAGCCAACCAATCTCAGAAAACCCCTTCCCAAGGGAGGGGGTTGTTCTGGGCAATAGTTATAGTACCTCAAGAGATGGAGACACAACGTAGCTTAACTCTTTGCTCTGGCTCAGCCTGGCTGGCTGCTGGCTCATTGGCTAGTTTGAGCCAGCCAGCCACTGCCAGCTAGAGACTGTGTGCACAGACAGGCTAGCTGGCTGCTAGCGTGCCTGGGTAGAGTCAGAGCCACCCATGTTTCCCTCAGGCAGTGTGCTGGTCCAGTGGTTCCTTCCTCCTCCCACCCCAAGACTAGACAGCACGCTGCAGCTGCTCTGCTGTTTTTTTCTCCTTTTGTTTCCATCAACAGGTTTGATCATGTATTTATATATTATTATTACATTTACATTGATATCATAGATTTTATTACTGGAATGAACTTTCGGCTTTGCTGGGAGTAAGCTCATTGAACTCAACGATGCTTACTTCTGAATAGACATGCATAGGATTGTGCTGAAAGTTACGTACGGGGTGCCTTGTGTGTGTATGGGAGGGTCATTTGCCTTATTTTATTTTATTTATTTGTGACATTTATATACCGCTGAATATAATAAACCCCTTCAGCGGCAGATAGGCTGCCTTAATGCACAAATCTGGTTTAAAACTCATTTATGTGTGCATGTGTGTGGGGGGGTTGCTCTTAAGAAATCATATGGGCACCAATTAATTCATTTAAATCTTTTCCTCCTCTGTACTGGGATCTTTCCCCTTCATGGATCACTGCCTTGTTGTGGCGAAGGGGCTTGCGTAACTCAATGAAGCCATAAGCTATGCCGTGAAGGGCCACCCAAGACGGACAGGTCATGGCAGAGAGTTCTGACAAAATGTGGTCCACTGGAGAAGGAAATGGCAACCCACTCCAGTATTCTTGCCAAGAAAACCCCATGGAATGTATCACAAGGCTAAACGAGATGACGCCGGAAGATGAGCCCCTCAGGTCGGAAGGTGTCCAATATGCTACTGGGGAAGAGCAGAGGGTATTTCCAAGTAGCGCCAGAAAGAGTGAAGCGGCTGGGCCAAAGCCGAAAGGACACTCAGCTGTGGATGTGTCTGGTGGTGAAAAGAAAATCCGATGCTGTAAAGAACAATATTGTTTAGGAACCTGGAATGTCAGATCAATGAATCAAGGTAAGCTGGAGGTGGTCAAACATGAGATGGCAAGATTGAACATCGACATCTTGGGAATCAGCGAACTAAAATGGACAGGCATGGGCGAATTTAATTCAGGTGACTATCATATCTACTATTGTGGGCAAGAATCCCTTAGAAGAAATGGAGTAGCACTCATAGTCAACAAAAGGGTGGGAAAAGCAGTACTGGGGTACAATCTTAAAAATGATAGAATGATCTCAGTACGAATCCAAGGCAAACCATTCAACATCACAGTAATTCAAGTCTATGCCCCAACCACTGAGGCCGAAGAAGCTGAGGTTGATCGGTTCTATGAAGACCTACAACACCTTCTAGAACTAACACCAAAAAAAGATGTCCTCTTCATTATAGGGGATTGGAATGCTAAAGTAGGAAGTCAAGAAATCACCGGGATAACAGGCAGGCATGGCCTTGGTGTACAAAATGAAGCAGGACAAAAGCTAATAGAGTTTTGCCAAGAGAACATGCTGATCATAGCAAACACTCTTTTCCAACAGCACAAGAGGCGACTCTACACATGGACATCACCAGATGGTCAATATCGAAATCAGATTGATTATGTCCTTTGCAGCCAAAGATGGAGAAGCTCCATACAGTCAGTCAAAACAAGACCTGGAGCTGACTGTGGCTCAGATCATGAGCTGCTTCTTGCAAAATTTCAGCTTAAATTGAAGAACGTCGGGAAAACCACTAAACCGTTCAGGTATGACCTAAATCATATCCCTGATGAATATACAGTGGAGGTGAGGAATAGATTTCAGGGATTAGACCTGATAGACAGAGTGCCTGAGGAACTATGGACGGAGGTCCGTAACATTGTTCAGGAGGCAGCAACGAAATCCATCCCAAAGAAAAAGAAATGCAAGAAAGCAAAGTGGCTGTCTGATGAGGCTTTACAAGTAGCTCACGAAAGAAGGGAAGCAAAAAGCAAGGGAGAAAGGGGAAGATATACCCAACTGAATGCAGAGTTCCAGAGAATAGCAAGGAGAGACAAGAAGGCCTTCTTAAATGAACAATGCAAAGAAATAGAGGAAAACAACAGAATGGGAAAGACTAGAGATCTCTTCAAGAAAATTGGAGATCTCAAGGGAATGTTTTGTGCAAAGACGGGCATGATAAAGGACAAAGAAGGCAGGGACCTAACGGAAGCAGATGAGATTAAGAAGAGGTGGCAAGAATACACAGAAGAACTATACAGGAAAGATCTGAATGTCCCTGATAGCCATGATAGTGCGGTCACTGAACTTGAGCCGGACATCCTCGAGAGTGAAGTCAAGTGGGCCTTAGGAAGCATTAGTAACAACAAAGCTAGCGGAGATGACAGTATTCCAGCCGAGCTATTTAAAATCCTAAAAGATGATGCTGTTAAAGTGCTGCATTCAATATGCCAACAAATCTGGAACACTCAACAGTGGCCACAAGACTGGAAAAGGTCAGTTTACATTCCAATTCCAAAGAAGGGCAACGCCAAAGAGTGTTCAAACTACCGCACAATTGCGCTCATTTCACATGCCAGCAAGGTGATGCTCAAAATCCTACAAGGTAGGCTTCAGCAGTATGCGAACCGAGAACTACCGGAAGTACAAGCTGGGTTTCGAAGAGGCAGAGGAACTAGAGATCAAATCGCCAACATTCGCTGCATCATGGAGAAAGCAAGAGAATTCCAGAAAAACGTCTATTTCTGCTTCATTGACTACGCTAAAGCCTTTGATTGTGTGGATCACAACAAACTGTGGCAAATTCTTAAAGTGATGGGAGTACCAGACCACCTTACCTGTCTCCTGAGAAACCTGTACAAGGGTCAAGAAGCAACAGTAAGAACCAGACATGGAACAACCGATTGGTTCAAAATTGGGAAAGGAGTACGACAAGGCTGCATATTGTCACCCTGCTTATTTAACTTATATGCAGAGTACATCATGAGAAATGCCGGGTTGGATGAATCAGAGGTCGGAATTAAGATTGCTGGGAGAATTATCAACAACCTCCGATATGCAGACGATACCACCCTAATGGCAGAAAGCGAAGAGGATCTAAAGAGCCTCTTGTTGAGGGTGAAAGAGGAGAGTGCAAAAGCTGGTTTGAAACTCAACATTAAAAAAACGAAGATCATGGCATCTGGCCCCATCACTTCCTGGCATATAGAAGGGGAAGAAATGGAAGCAGTGACAGATTTTACTTTCTTGGGTTCCAAGATCACCACAGACGGTGACTGTAGCCATGAAATTAAAAGACGCTTGCTCCTTGGGAGGAAAGCTATGGCCAACCTAGACAGCATAGTAAGAAGCAGAGACATCACCTTGCCGACAAAGGTCCGTCTAATCAAAGCTATGGTTTTCCCAGTAGTAATGTATGGCTGTGAGAGCTGGACTATAAGGAAGGCTGAGCGCCGAAGAATTGATGCTTTCGAACTGTGGTGCTGGAGAAGACTCTTACGAGTGCCCTGGACTGCAAGGAGGTCAAATCAGTCCATCCTAAAGGAAAACAACCCTGAGTGCTCATTGGAAGGACAGATACTGAAGCTGAAGCTCCAATATTTTGGCCACCTAATGCGAAGAGAAAACTCCCTGGAAAAGACCCTGATGCTGGGAAAGACTGAAGGCAAAAGGAGAAGGGGACGGCAGAGGATGAGATGGCTAGATAGCATCACGGATGCAATGAATATGAACTTGAGCACGCTCCGGGAGAGAGCGCAGGACAGGAAGGCCTGGCGTGCTATGGTCCATGGGGTCACGAAGAGTCGGACACGACTGAACGACTGAACAACAACAACAACTGGGATCTTTGTTGGCTCAGGTGTGTGTAACCCCACCACTACCACTTTGGTCTGGGTTTTGCAGATAATCATTGTGTGGGTATGTGTGGGGGGGGGATGCATTAAGTCTGTGGCCCCATGTTGTTTAAGAATGCCTTGGGGCTTGATGTGTGGGGTGGGCCTTATTTAAATTTCCTTGGATGCAAATTGCTGAATTCTTACTTGTTTTTAAATATGGGGTATGATTTGTGTGGGGACTGTATCTTTAATACAAATCCCTCTCAATTTATGATTGCAGCAATTAACGATGCCTATTATTATTATTTTAATGGAATACACATTGGCATTGATTATGTGCTTGTGTGGGCCAAATGCACTATGTGCTTTTAAATAAAGGCTTGTGTCTGGGCCTGCTTGTTTGCTTGGGCCAAAAATGCTTGTGCTTTAAAAAAAAAAATAAGGCTTGCTTTCTGGCTGGTTTGCTGGCTGGCTGACAGGGGTCAACATGGGCCTTTTCCTCTGTGGTCTGTCTATAAGTGAAATTAATTTTGTTTTAAAGCCTTTACTTTCTCTAGGTTGGTATTCTGGGTTGGTATTAATGTGTAAAATGCATGTAAGTCTGTGTCCCCATGTTTAAGGGAAGGGGTGGGGTAATAATGCATGCTGGCTTATGTCCTCCATCTTGTGCTTTGTAATGCTTTCTTTCCTCTGAGTTGGGCAAAACAATGTCCTAGAACATACATTCTTGCTTAATTGCTCCTGCTTAAAGTGTATATTTATTTATTTTATTTATTTATTAAATTTATTAATTGCCCATCTGGCTGGTCACCCAACCATTCTGGGTGATGTACAATAATAGAAACAGTTTAAAACAATAAAATTCTACATTAAAAACATCGTATTTCTAAAAATACCCTAACCCACCCCAAATGCCTGCCTGAACAACCACATTTTTAATGCATGGCGGAAGCTCATTAAAGAGGGGGCATGGCAGAGTTCCCTAGGGAGGGAGTTCCACAGAGTGGGGGCCACCACAGAGAAGGCCCTCTCCCTCGTCCTCACCAGTCTAGCTGTCCTGGCTGATGGGACAGAAAGAAGGCCATCCAAGGCTGATCTTGTTAAGCGGCCTGTCTGGTGTTGCTGGAGGCGCTCCTTAAGATAGGCTGGGCCGGAACTATATAGGGTTTTAAAGGTCAAAACCAACACCTTGAATTTGGCCCGGAAAACAACTGGTATATGTATTTTTTCGTTGCTTTACCAAAATGTGTTTTTTTTTTAAGCAACCTTGCTCTCCCGGTGGGAGAAATGGAGGCTCAGCTCACTGTGTTAGTGTGCTGGGGTGGTCTGATCCAATTTCTCTCTTGCAATCGAGTTGACAACTGACTCTCATATTTGCATGCTGTCTCAGTCTGTCTCTGTGTGAAATTGGTTTCTACTCCCCCACTTTGTTTTTAATGTTGGAAAACTGGCCTCTGCCACAAATTGCTTTCTCTGGGCTGGTGAATGTCACTAGTGGTGGCGTAAACTGTATGTACATTTTGTCCTGTGTTTGGGCTCCATCTTGTTTTCCTTAAGTAATGCATTTCAAACTGGATACAGTGTGAGCATGTGGTTTTAAAATCTTTTTTTTTACTTTGGGTTAGGCAAATTAATACCCTAACACATGTATTTCTTGCTTAATTCCTCTGTTTATTGTTTAAAGGCATTTCTGACTTGCTGAGCCACAGTTTTAAAAAAATGCTTGCTTTCTGTTGATTTCAGTATTACACTGTGATAATCCACCCCAAACTCGGTCTCTTGCAATCATTGACTCTCATATTTGCCTGCTGCCTCAGTGTGCCTATGTGTGAAATTGGTTTCTTCTTCTCCCACCAATCCCCTTTGCTTCAAATCTTGGAGAACTGGGCTCTGTCATACAGTACTTTCTCTGGGTTGTTACTCTGGAGAAAGTGTGTGTGTGTGTGGGGGGGGTTATGTTGTTCAGTCGTTAAGTCATGTCCGACTCTTCGTGACCCCATGGACCATAGCACGCCAGGCCTTCCTGTCCTCCGCTCTTTCCCGGAGTGTGCTGAAGTTCATATTCATTGCATCGGTGATGCTATCTAGCCATCTCATCCTCTGCCATCCCCTTCTCCTTTTGCCTTCAATCTTTCCCAGCATCAGGGTCTTTTCCAGGGAGTTCTCTCTTCGCATTAGGTGGCCAAAATATTTGAGCTTCAGCTTCAGTATCTGTCCTTCCAATGAGCAGTCAGGGTTAATTTCCTTTAGGATGGACTGATTTGACCTCCTTGCAGCCCAGGGGACTCGTAAGAGTCTTCTCCAGCACCATGTAGTGGGTGCTATTTGTGTTTCCCCTTTTTTTCGTCGTAATAGCCTACGTAAATATTTATGTAGGCTAGAACGGCGAAAAATAGGGAACGCAAATGGCGGCCGCCGTAGCCGCCACCAATTGCGTACGCAGGGGGTTTGGGGGGGGGGTTAGCCGTGATAGGCTACGTAAATACTTACATAGCCTATCACGGCAGCTTGGCTGGATGCAAATGGCGGCTGCTACGGTGGCCGCCATTTGCGTTCGCAGCAGCCCGTCCGCGGCCGGAAGTCTGGCTGTGGACGGCCCTGGCCAGCTGCTCTGCGGAGCCACCGTGGAGCAGAGCTGGCCAGGCAGGATTCCGGGGGGGAGGACTGGATCGCCTCCCCCCCCATCGAGGATTCTGGGGGGAGGGACGGAGCACCTCCCCCCCCACCGCAAATCACATCTGCGAACAGGTAAGTCACTTTTGTACATCCCTAGTTCGAAAGCATCAATTCTTCGGCGCTCAGCCTTCCTTATAGTCCAGCTCTCACAGCCATACATTACTACTGGGAAAACCATAGCTTTGATTAGATGGACCTTTGTCGGCAAGGTGATGTCTCTGCTTCTTACTATGCTGTCTAGGTTTGCCATAGCTTTCCTCCCAAGGAGCAAGCGTCTTTTAATTTCATGGCTACAGTCACCGTCTGCGGTGATCTTGGAGCCCAAGAAAGTAAAATCTGTCACTGCTTCCATTTCTTCCCCTTCTATATGCCAGGAAGTGATGGAGCCAGATGCCTTGATCTTCGTTTTTTTAATGTTGAGTTTCAGACCAGCTTTTGCACTCTCCACTTTCACCCTCAACAAGAGGCTCTTTAGCTCCTCTTCACTTTCTGCCATTAGGGTGGTATCGTCTGCGTATCTGAGGTTGTTGATAATTCTCCCGGCAATCTTAATTCCGACCTGTGATTCATCCAACCCAGCGTTTCTCATGATGTACTGGGCATATAAGTTAAATAAGCACGGCGAAAATATGCAGCCTTGTCGTACTCCTTTCTCAATTTGGAACCAATCGGTTGTTCCATGTCTGGTTCTTACTGTTGCTTCTTGACCCTCGTACAGGTTTCTCAGGAGACAGGTAAGGTGGTCTGATACTCCCATCTCTTTAAGAATTTGCCACAGTTTGTTGTGATGGTGGGGGATTAAGCTACATGTAAATTTTGGCCTGTGTCTGTCCTCCATATCTTGGAGGACACATGATATCCATATCATGTGTCTGTCCTCCATGTCATCTTCTTTTCCTTAACTAATGCATATCACACTAAAGGAGGCTATGTAGCAAAATATGTGTAACTGGCTCTGCCCCTACCCCACCAGTCACTTTGGCCACCAGCAGCCACTGCCATTTATGCAGAAATGTAGTCAGTGGTGAGACAATAAACTTACTCTTCAACTTCTTGTTCGGCAGGTTTCTTTTTTGACCTGAAAGACAAGAAAAGCCAGTGCTCAAAAAAGTGCAGGATTCCCTCAGAAACAGAGAAACAAAGCTCCCGAACAGCTATCTCAAGGTGTTGCCTGAAGAAGTTGGCTAAGTCCATGAAATTTATGTCAGAATAAATGTGTTAGTCTTTAAGGTGCCACAAGACTGTAGTTTTTCCACAAGAGAAGAACATTTAAATATAATCTTCTGGTAATGTAGGCAAAACACAACTGGTGTTGATGAAGGCATCTAGATAAAGCTCAAGTTGCTGATTTTAATTCATTGAGCCTGAAATGTGCTTGGCACTACATTCTATGGAAACCTGTCAACTGAGGTCCGCTTTTTGTGAAGAGCTCTGCATACTAAGTTAAAAAATGAGAGGCGGGGGGAACTCCCTTCCCTCGAAAGGTTCAACAAGGCCCCAAATCGAGGGCAACTTTTTACATTAAGAGGAAGCAGTAACAGCAGAAGCACATTATGCCTTTTTGGGAAGAAGTCATTATACTTTTTGGCACCAGATCAAAACATTTTTATTCACCCAGGCATTTAAAACGTGTTGTATTCTATTTTTTAAAGCTGGTTAAGGGCACAATCCTATGAATATCGTCGTCAGCCTCCAAACTCAGAAGCTGACGACTATCCAATGCAGGGCAGCCAGAGCACAGAGCTGATCCTCACCTCAGCGCTCCAGCCACCCTGCATTTTTGGCTAGACAGGCAGAATTGCCTGTCTAGCCATGGAGCTTCAAAGCAGGAGGCGGGGAGGCCGCGCAGTGCATAGGAAGCTGTATAACATGGCTTCCACAGTCTCCTCTGCTACCTGCCCCCAGGACCAGCTCCTTTTCCCCGTCTCCGTGCTCCATTTCTGTGCGTGGAGACATAGCCAATGCGGAGAGAACCACGCCAGCTACAAGAGGGAGAGGCGGGGAACGCGGGTTGTGGGATCTGCGGTCGGGGCACTGGCTCCAACCTCGGTTCTCAGAAACCAAAAAATCCTATCGCCCTCTAGACCAGTGGTCTCCAAACTTTTTGTATTGCACACCCCTATCAGTAAAAAAAAACTGAGCATGCACTCCCAATATATGCATATTTATTTATAAATTATATACATGTACTACTGCACTAATATATTATGTACCTTATGGAACATACACAAAAACAGAAATTAAAAAAGGATGAGCTAAGATGAAATAAACAATATTTTTAAAATAATGTTTTATTTATTTTATTTATTAACGGTACAACCCCCCTTTTTGCTCTCACTAAAAAAAATATTACTAATAATATTTTTTTTGTGAGAGCAATGTGATTGAATATACTTCATTACCTTTGAAAATCCTGGTTTAACACTTTGTGATACAGCAATTCGAAGGTCTGGTTCTAAGTTCAGTATATTTCAATACTTGGTTTTAATGGTTGTCATAGCTAACACAGCTGTCATAGCAGGCGCTTTCTTCTCAGTTTCATTCTGCCAAAGGAGAGAGGAAAGGGTTAACCTCCTTCCTGCTCCTTCGGCAGGACGGCAGCTCCCCCAGTGCCACGGCTGAGCAAGCAACTGCACCTTCCTCCGCCGTGCCTGGCAGGGACTGGCGCAGTTGCTCTCGGTGGCTGCAGCAGAGGCAGGATAGGACTGGAGCCGAGAGGAAAACGCCATGGAACTTCCCTCTCAGCTCCTGTCCCATCCCGCTGCCTCCACCACCGCCATCATTGCACACAATGGCAGCTCGTCAGGGCAGCGGCAGGCTGCTCAATGATCAGGCATCTCGCGCACCCCACTTTGGAGACCGCTGCTCTAGACAGTGTCTAGTGGCCATAGAACTGCCCCCTAAATAGTTTTATTTATTGTCTCTGAATTTTATTGTTAGGACGTTTTAATTGTTTTAATATTGTCCTTGTAATGTGAAATGTTTATGTCTGCACACCACCCTTAAAGGTGAACATTTAAAAATAAATAAGTATAGTGACTCATGCATCTTCTTGTCATGCTCCCTTTGTAGCATACAAAATACAAATCTGCCCATTTTCCCTGCAGTGGCATGCGTAAGCTCCATACGCATTTGGAATGCGTGCATTCCACTTTGGGAGAGATCCAAAAGTTCCTCTATTGCATGTAGCACAGGAAGAGCAAAGAGAGGATGTACAAGACAATTGTGTGTGCCTGCAATTGCTGTTCTCTTGTGATATCTGAAGCTGCTCTCTTTCAAAAGCAATATAATATCTCTGTATAGGGAGGGACAAATGATTAATGGTGTTCATTGAGCAGGTGGTCCTTCTAACAGTATGTTTTGATATATTCTCAATTTTATATGTTAACTATTATTTTAAATATTGGTGTCTGCCATGAGCAGAGTTGGTTCAAAATCAAATAAAATATCCTGCAGCCTACTTAACAGGAAGAGATTCAACAAAGTCACTTGGAGTGCTTGAGAGAATTGCAAGGCAAAATAGTTTCCATTTTGGTTCTCTGAAAGATCCTTTTGGCACCCTGTTGCCTATAAAATTTCCCCTGAACACTAGCCCAAAGCAGCAGCAATATAACAGTGTAGAATCTTCACCCCACAGAGGAAGGTTATGTCGAACTAGTGACAGGTACAAACTCTCGAGGTAGCAGACTCTCCCTGCTGTCCTTAGCCATAAACATAGAATTTTCTATTTAACCTAGCTGTCTCACATGACACTGGAAGAGGATGGGTCAGATGCCCTGCAGATCAGGGAAAATCTGGATGAGTTATCAGGAGTTCATAATAATAATGCGATGTTGGAGGGAGAAGGCGGGGTGCGGGGGAGATGGCAGGCAGCAGCTCTCTTGTTCGTTCTCCACCCCAGCAAGCCCAGAACTAATTCAGATCCGATTAGGGATGCTTGTTCAATATTCAAAATGTAAAACATGCAGGTTGCTGAACCAGCACTTTGAAAAGTTAATTAAATGCCAGGTTTCTCTTTAGCAGATACTCCATCACTTGCTGATTGCTTTGACTATTTCACAGGATAAAGTTTTTTTAACTCTGTGCATTGGGAAATACTCTTTTCTCGCTCCCTTGAATGGGAGCATAGCATGACAAGGAACATAACAAGGCTTTCCTCTACTACAATATGACCTGCCCCCACGGAAGGGCTGCCACTGAAAAATCCAGAGATGGGGCTCATTTCTTTAAGAGCTTGGGAATGTCTCATCCTTTAATTTTATAGAAACAGGCCCATCGCCAAGTGGCAAATGTTATCCCCCGAGCCATTGTCAAATATATGTATTTATTTATTGTATTTCTATACTGCCTTTCTGGGAACATCCAAGGAGGTTTACAAAAAGTTCAGAACATAAAAACCATAGTCAAATAAAAACAGAGTAAAACGTTAAAAACAACACTATAAACCATAACAATTTTAATAGCCAAGTTAAAAAGACACGTCTTGAACCCCTATGATAGTGTGGTAAGAGACACTTCCATTTCATGCACCGTATTAGTTCAAACATGAAATATTTGCTAGGCCTATACAGTTTCCTCATACATATATGCTTAGAATAGAGAGAATACTATCGTATTATGAAGACAAGGATATTGGAGAAACACAGATTTAATACTAGTCACCATTCAACCATAGACTGTCACTTGGCAAGATTCAGAATATCTATTTGGGCCAAATGCAGACCGAGTAGATGTATCAGTATGTGCATCAATTAACATAGTGCTGACCTTTAACATCAGCTTCCTAGAATGAACTTGTACATGTTGTCTTGGTGTTTATGAACCATCTCTCCCACCAAGCAGGTGGCTGTCTATCTAGATAGATCAACAGATGGGACTGCATACTCCCCCCACTCCCAAAAAATCTAGTAAGCCTTTGCTAAGCGGGTAAATAAATGGTCCAGAAAGCCCCCCAAAAGTAGACCCAAAAGATTCGGGGGGAGGGGTCAGCCCCAACTATGAAACAAATCTGATATTTGCTTTCACACATCACTTCCCAAAAAAGCCACCACATGCACCCACAACCTATTTGATTAATTAGCATTTCTGCAGAAGGGGTCTGCTTCCCAGGCCCCTGAGGGTATTTATTCTCTGAACCTTCTCTAGTTTTCCAGTATTTATAAGGTACAACTAAGACTGAAAATGGCCTTGGGAAGTCACCCTGGTAGACTCCTTATACCTCATGGTTATCAAAACGATTTGAAAAAAAATCCATGAAGATGACCTAGGGAGGGGGTGGGCTCTCCCACACTGGAGGCGTTCAAGATGGGGCTGGACAGCCATCTGTCAGGGATGCTCTGACTTGGATTCCTGCGTTGAGCAGGGGGTTGGACTCGATGGCCTTGTGGGCCCCTCCCAACCCTACTATTCTATGATTCTATGGGCCTAACAACATTCTGTGGTGTGCCACCACCTCTTCTTATGGTAAACTGTTCTCCCTGATATATAACTTATCTTATTCTCCAATTCAAGCCCATTACCTTTACTGAGAATAATGCACAATGTTAGCAGTTGGACTGACATTTAAAACTTAACCTTCATAGTGGGCTCTGGCTTCTAACAGAAGTTATATTTGGGATGAGCACTTTGTCACTTAATAAATGTAACAGCCAAGTGCCACAGGTATCTCACTAGCCTCCTCCACTGAAAGAAACACACTTAGCAGCACCAGTGCAAGAAGCCTGTGATGAGAGGATCGTATATAATGTATACAAATTCACACTCTTAGCAACTCTAGCTTTCCAAGGTAAATTTAGTTAGACCACACATTTCAGGCTGATCCATTGTCCCTCCCTTACAAACACAAACACACACATACACACGTCATTTAAATTCCCACTGTTACGTTGTAGGAACGCTTATGTTTTTAAATCAGCCCTCCACAGCTGATATATTCCCTCTTCCTTAGTTAGGAAAAAATTGGGAATGAATGCACTAGAATTTAAAGGGCTGGTTCATATATGAGTATTCATGAATTGAAAATTGCAACATCAAGTGATGACTTTCATGTGTGAATGGGCCATTACAAATACAAACACCACAGGCAGAAATTTCGTATCACCTCAAATGCAACACTTTTCAATAAAGTCAGTTGACAGTAGAAAAATTAAAGGGGGGGTGTGTGCGCGCGCGCATAGGTGAACCAGTCTGGAGAGTGCAATAGTAAAATGCCAGATCTGAATACAGGAGATCCTGGTTCAAATGTCTGTTTAGACATGAAGTCCAGCTTTAGAAAGGTCTCTCTCTCTCTCTCTCTCTCTCTCTCTCTCTCTCTCTCTCTGTCTAACCTCACAGGTTAAACAATCAAGGAGAATTTGAAAAAAGGGGGGGGTGGCCATATTGTGACGTGTCCCTAGACTTTGGGATAGGAGGGGAAAGATACACTGATGGATCCAACTCTCTGTTCTATAAATGTCAGAGGATATACTTTGGGAAATAGAAGTAGCTTTCTCTATACACATTCATATATAGACCAATGATGCTCCCACTTTCCTCTTTTCCCCCAAGCAATGTACGAGGTTTGGGGTGAGGAAGCAGTTCTCCTCCATAAGTGCTACAGTCTCAGAGGTTAAGTGCTGAAGGGTGAAAGACAGCACTAATGTAGACATCATCTCTGTTAAAATGTTTCTCTCCTATTTAATGGAATACTGTGGAGATTTAATGGAGATAAAATAGCCAGGCTCCAAGAAGAGCAAGGATGCTATATTCATGCAGGATGACAATGTTCAGTGGTTAATTAGATACCGTTAACCTGTTTTAACAGGGGACATAAGTGGGATAAATGTGGGCAAATGCCCTTGACATTTTTTAATGTCCATAGCTCATGGAGGACCCTAGTTATTCTTCCTTGCTGTGGTACAGTACACACAACTGAACACTGGAAGTCAGCCTCTTGTACAGACATACAACACAGAACTAATAAATTGCATACCTTGGGATGGGGTGGAGGAAGAATAAGGACAAGGAAAATACATTGGGTGTAGGGGCATGTATCAAAGGAATGCTTGGACACCATGAGAAAATAATTATTAGGCCAGCCTTCCCCAACCTGGTGCCCTCCAGCATGCTGGCTAGGAATGATAGGAGTTGCAGTTCAACACATCTGGAGGACACCAAGTTGGAGAAGGTTAGATTAGGCATAGGTAGGAATCTGATTCCTACCTATGCCACCTTCATCTTCTTGAAACTTGCTTGTTTACCATTCATTTATGTATTCGTTTTTAAATTTTCAAAATTGCCCCTTGTCCAAACTGGATTCCAGAGCAGTGTACATTGCATACAATATATATACCAGTTACCACCCCCAAGTATTGTGTCCAGAATATGGAGTCTGATGTACAATCCCTGCTGGTTATTCAGTGCCAACAGCCCTCTAGGAAAATGCACGTAAACAGTATCATGCTGGAACCTTATTTGCCTTGGTATAAATAAGTCGATCATGTCACCCTAAGGAACAAGACACACTCAAGTACCACATTTGCTTCAGAGAGAGAAGGGTGCATGTGTGTGCAAAACAAGGCAAATGACCCATGGAGGTTAAAACTTGAGTGAGCAACCTATGAGCAGCTGTAAGATTTGGTAAAAGCAAAAGGTACATTAAGAAGATGGTGCAAATTAATTTTTTACACAGCAGTCAGTTCTGCTTTCCACTTTCCTACCAGACCAGTATTCAGGGAGGCCACACTACCTTCCAACTCTGTCACAGTTCCAGTACACTTTGCTTAACCCCTACTGTACAATTTATCCATAACATTACAAGGAGAGTTGAATGAGTACTGATGGGGCAGAACTCAAATTGCCAGTGGAACAGAGACTGCCAAGACTGGAACTGTATTGGGAATTTGTGCCTATTTCTATGCAAAGTTTGCCCCCTTCTGACTAAACTTAGAAGAACATTCCCATTTCATTCCCTCCCTACAACGTCTGCATTTAAAATTCCCCACTCTTGGTGCAACTTTGCTTTAAAAGAACCAGACTACTGCTATACAAGTAAGCAGGTAGCAGAAAAATATGAAGAGACGTCATGTTTTCTAGATTTTCATCCAATCACACCCCACAGGGTGTTCAACTACCCCTTTATACAAAAACTCTTGAGATAATAGTTATATCTGACTTCCTTTTGTTCAATTTCACGAACAAGAATTGAGCAAAACTTGAACAAAAGAGCCACCACCCATTAGAGCAGCCTTCCCCAACTCGGTGTCCTCCACATGTTTTGGATAACATTCCTGATCATTAGCCGTGCTGGCTAGGACTGATGAGAGTTGAAGTCCAAAACATCTGGAGGGCACCACGTTGGGGAAGGCTGTATTAGAGGCTCTGCAACGAAGAAGTGATTGGAATGGCACTAGAACTGCCTTTCCTCCACCTTAAAAAAAAAAAAAATGACTTTCAGCAATAATTCTGGGTGCTGCTGATTGCTGTGAACCCAGCAACAAGTAGTGCTGTACTCCTCAAGGAGTCATGCTACCTTGAAAACTTCCAAAAACAAAAAGCCAGTGTATACAAATAGAAAATATATTGCCTGATTTTTCACTTCTGGAGAGCAACACGCCGATAAAGAGTAACTGAGTGGTGCCAGTTGTGAGAGATGGGGACCAACTGAGCTCTGCAGGGAGCCAAGGACTAGAATTTCAAAGGTACTATAGTCCAGATGCAGGAGCATCATCACAGCTGAAGGGGATGTTTCAGCATGGCAATGAACACACTTCCTAGCCTGTCTAAGCTATTTCTCTTTCATAAATGACCCGCAAAACGTAAGTCCCTTGAAGACACCCTTTTGCTAGAAGAACAGACAGAAGAGAGGGGAAAGGAAAGTACTGATGTTCACAGACATTTTATTTTTGAAGAGAGGATTCATCAAAGGGAAAACAGCAATTTGTTAGGCTTGTAGCATTCAAAATCTCTCTGCTTCTGAACAAAGCTACTGAGAACACAGGGTGCTTTCACAAATTGCCACTGGCTCAAGGAATGGAGAAAGGACAGAATTTTATCTCTAAGGCATAAACAGGGATACAGCAGTCTGCAAGACCAAAGTTTTGAGCCTTTATGGGATGGCCTTGTGGACAATAGCAGCTGCTAGAGACTCAAACTAAAAGAGTCGTGATAGGATTTCCAGTAGTTAAGAGCAGCGATTCTATGCTTAACCCACTTTCTGATGCTCTCCTGCAAAGTTATCAGTTTTCCCTGTACACAGATTTCTATTTCTAGCTACAAAATTTCAGATCTGCTAAAAACTCCAAATTTGTGATCAATATAAATTATTTTTCTATTTTGTACATGTTACTGCAATTAGATAAATTAGAGATTTTTAATGCAGTACAGGAGCTCATACTACAAATCCCTAACTGCTTTTTTTTTTTTTTTGCAATGTGTCTTATTACTAGGGTTGCTTTGAAGTTTCTCCAATGTTGATTTCGGGACTGAAAATAGCAGTTTAAGTGGGGAAGAATTTCTCCCCAAAAGATACCTTGTGTGTGTGAATATTCACTTTTTAAAAAATCCTGTTGTATATTATTGTTTTCCCCAGCTACTTCTGCACCTCCCTCATCCTTTGGCTCCTTTCTGGATTATGGTGACTTTAGCTAATCAAGGATCACATAGTGAGCAGGAGGATGCCATCCATTGCTCCTACATGGCCAATCAGACTTGGATAAGTGACCATATCAGAAAGGCAAATGAGAGTGAGGGCAATGCTTCCTGATTAATCACAACGGTGATCCTATCTGATCAAGATCACACAGTGTACAGGAACATGTCACAGTGCTACATAGCCAATCAGATTTGACTACATGACGACATCACTGAGGGTGAGAACAAGTGAAGGCAATGTAAATAAATAGGTAAAATTCCGGCAGGGCATGCTGAAAGTAATTGAAAAAAGGAGGCATTGTTTGGCATTGCCAAACATTCATGAAAACCGGTCATTTCAGCTCTGCCTTAGTTATTCCAGAGTGATGTGCCACACTCCACCCAGCAATCTCTGATTTATGTTTATATACATTCACAGGTACTTTTGTCAGAGGTTGGTGATGGCAGCAAAATTCAGTGAAGTCAAATATTTACATTATAAATACAGAATGGTTGTTAGTGAGGTGTACAGAAGTAGTATTTCTGCTACTGGCAACAACTTCAAATCCCAACTCTCTCAGTATCAAGCTCTAGGTCAGATTCTATGTTGATGTCCATGAATAATTTGCACAACACACAGGTTTTAACTATCTTGGCTTCCCCCAAAGAAACTCTAAAAACAAATGCCTAGTTAAAGATCTAAAAGTGGGACAGTTATGGACAACAATGTCCTCACAAAAAAAGTTAGGATTTAGATTGGGTATAGGTTTGCTATTTCAGCTGTCTACCAGGTATGAAAGATAGTTGGATATTATAAAAGGAAAGCATGACCCTTCCTTTTTTGAGGTTGCAGCCTTCTCGCTCCAACAGGGTAGGAGATGTTAACCCAGTTCTTCCCAAACTTTAGCTAAGAGAACAGAATTATGCCTTTGTTCAGCATCCTCCTACACCCAGAATTCATCACCTTTGTATGGCAATTGCCCACAGGGCTGCTTAGCCTCAAAACTCTACTGACAAATCTTTCTTCATCCATGCTTCAAACTGAATAATAATCCAGAAGGTCTTTTAAGAAAAAAGCAGAGAATGTTTTGCTTTTTCATTTTAGATGAAGACTATATGTAAAAGAAAACCCCACCCGTCACATCTTCTTGAAAAAAAGCAAAAAAGGGAAACAATCAATTGTGATCATCTCTTTAGCCCAAAGATTAAAGAGCAAAAGCAACAAACAAATAGCATAACACTAAATTTACTCTACAGACACCGTTGCACTGTCAGGAGCTCCTTAAGGTGATTCTTCTGCTCTGTCCTTTTTGTCTTACTATTTTTTGCTGGCTCTGAGTGTAACAACGAGCTGCGAAAAGGCAAGGAGAGAACCACCCCAGCAATGACACTGAAGGAGAAGAGGACAGGAGCCAGTTAGCATTCCTGGAACATCCACTCTATAAAAAGAAAAAAGAAAAGAAAAAACCAAACCCACACACTGCAGCTCTACCGCCATCTTGATGTCCTTGATGCGTGCTGATGGTGTGGAGACGGCTGGCACCAGAACAGCCCAAGAGAAGGAATGAGAGGCCAATGGAGATTTATGTGAGGAGAGTGAGATGGACAAGGTAAAATTGTCAGGAGGAGTTGTTAGAAAGTAAAATATATTGTGACAATTCCACTCCTGCCGTTCATCAATAAACTGACAGATCATTTAGTGTCAATTAGGTGTGATAGATGGACAAGTCCCCATGATCCCGGGCCAAAATTAATGGCTGGGAGGGAGAGGGTGATTGAAAATGACGGCTGACATTGAGAAGAAAGTCCTGAAGGTCCCCAAGGGGCCATTACTTGCCTCATTCCCTTGCAGATCAATGCAGGGACAAACCCAAAAACAGACACTTCAAGACAAAACTTAATCAGACTTCCTTTCCTTCCCTCCAAGTTCTGCTTGGTTACTCTGCTTCTTATGCCCTTTCTCTCTCTCTCTACCCTAGTGAGGACAGCAACAGGTGGCAGCATAAGACAAAAACACTTTCAACAAGCCACAGTTAAGACTCAGGATCCATAGCAGTGCCACAAGGAAGCCATTCTTTAGACTATGGGCTAGTTCACACATTCAGCCTGGCCACTTATTTGCTCTCTCCCATTTAGGGGATTAGATGGAGAAACCTCTGCATGAACTGGGCTGTATATAGATGCAGTTTGCAATGGCCAGCACCAGCAGGTATTTCAAGGATTTGAGCACCCTGAAAAAATGCCACTGCAATCAATGGTGGAAGTGGATGCTGCAAGGTATATCCATATGTAGCCCAGTTCATATGGAGGTTTCTCCACATGTTACCTTGTTACTGAAGGGACTGTGTTGCAAAAAATAAATATCCAGTTTGCATGGATGAACCAGCCCTTACTTTGGCAATGAAAGCTTTTGCTTGCATGAGAGGAGTTGTTCTGGTATTTTGAAAACCCTTGGGACCACTGCGTACATAGAAAATATTATAATATTTTTATTAATATTTTGAATTCAGAGCCTACCTCATGCTGAAGTTAAGGGATGGGCAACAATAAAAAATAGAACATCAACAGAAAATACCCTATTAAAATCTATTTAAGCTCCATCTTTGATTAGCAGATTTTCAGTTATCTCCAGAGCCCTCAAATTAAGTGCTCAGTTTCCAGGGATGAAAATTCCTAGGTGCCAGCTTCAAATGCTTACATGCTGGAGGTTTTTCTCAGTCCCATCAGTTCTCAACAACCTATTGCTAGCTCCAGAACCTGAAGAGTCCAAATAGATGTCTCTTTCACTTCAGAGCTAATACTTGCCCCAAACACCCCATCGTCCTAGTCACCTCTAGAATAAGCTCTAACTACTCCTCTGAACTCCAGGCACTCTAGAAGCAGTATCCCCTGGGAAGCTGTCCTGCAAACATTGTATTAAATATAGTAAGAGAAGTGCAAGGGCTCAAATCAGCTCCCATTAACTTCTACTCAGCTTGCAGAGGAGAGCTTCAAGTATAGACTTCTAAAGCATTTCCTGTCAGCTCTTGCTTCAGGATACACTGAAACATGCATGCTTCAATATATTTCCTGACTATTCCCCATCTTAAGGATTAAATCACAGTGCCAGAACAGACCAACTAAGTTACCAGACCCAATCACCTGCTCCAAGGCAAGTTTCTCCACACATCAACACCCTACAAAATAACTACATAATCACCAGGTCTAGGTTACTCAAGAAAAGCAAGACTATTTCCTTGCTTCGGAAATATTCCGTTTCAGCCCCAGATACAAGGGTTCAGATACCAAATGTAAAGAAAAACATCCACCTTCCATCAAGGTTGCTAACAAAATGAAAGTTGACCGACCATATTATTTCCTGTGAGTAAAGAAACAAGGTCTTATTTTCCCTTTTTTCCTACTGCATGTTGTACAGCTTTCTTACCTACTCCTCCTGCACAGAGAACCTTGGTTACTCTTTGCAGTGGTTTATTAGAGGATGGATTATGTCAGACTGGCTAATCCCATATGAACCTACCTGTCCATTCAGATCTTCATTGGGAGTCCTTCTTGGGCTCCCTCACCTTCAGAGCTGTGGTAGGTGATGACTAGAGACAGGGCTTTTTCTGTTGTGGCCCTGCATCTTAATATTCTCCTCAAATAGGTTTGCCTGTTGCCCTTGTTGTTAGTATTCATGAATCCAGGATTCCTCTTAAAAGGTTTAGCCGATTTCTCTTTAACTGGTTTGTTGTTTTTCTCTAGTTGATGGATATTGTGCTGTGGTTTTCTAGTTATGGTAATTTTAATGATGAATTTTAGTTATTGTATTGATTATACGTTGTGATTTGTACTGTGATTTATTTCATCATAGGTCATCTGGAGCCTATCTTTGGAAAGGCAAGATATTAATATAATAATGATAATCATAAAGTGTTCCAGTAAGCTCTATTTGACATAGGCAGATTTGTGCAAACTTTTTTGGCCTGATAGTGTAACTACTCATACTAATTTTCAATCCCACTCTCCCTCTTTCTCTTGCAATGCTCTCTGTGCTGATAGGGCTGCAGACAAATGTATAAATAGTCATGTGTTAATTCCTTTTCACCCTTTTCCAGTATTCTCTCACTGGATTAATCAATTATGATATTTTATCACACTCTGATTGTATCAACATCAAAATATCTTTTCCTCTTATTCTCATTTAAATAGCACTGGGCAGAGCAATCCTAACCCCCAGATCCATTGGCTGGTGGTGCTTCGGATAGAGCTGACAGGCCCCTCCACCAACAGAAAGGCCACATCTGTGGAGAGCTCTGCAGGCGTAAATCTATCTCTGGTGGTATTCCCGCCTGCGGGAGACCCTGAAATGGGGTGTTCTCAGGGTGGGACAGAAGCCACTTTGGATGTGTTGCCTCCAAAGCTTCTCTGTTCCCAATTTGTAGCTCAGGTTAGTATCCAGTGATGACGCAGTGCTAGAGGTAATGTTGCGCTACCAAAATCACTGCTTTTTCCCTTTGCACTAGCAAGCACTAATGATGTTGTGCTAGCATTGGTTTGTGCTAGCATGTCATTAGCGCTAGTGCTGTGCCATCGCTGGATGTTGCCCTCAGTGTGTTAGCCACTACCCTACGCTACAACCAAATACATATTTTACAAACAGCAATCCACAGCAAAGTGAAATGTGTACTTGGACAAGCATTTTGTCCAAGTACTGGCTAAATTGTTTGGGGTGTTTATATATGTGGGCGCTGTTGCATGCAATGGATTGAATGAAATTACCTTCATGATACTTCTAGACGTCAATCCTGAAGGCTTCGATTCAAGTTACACCATCGGAATTGATTCATGGGGTCTCAGTTCCCCATCTGTAATATAGTTATAATAAGGGGCTATCATGCAAGATTTTTTTAGATGATGAACACCATTAGGACTGCACTTGATAAGTAATAGTACTGATAGCTCCCCGAAGTTAGCGTTTTTATCCTAAGACAGTATGCGTGTATGTATAAATGAGATGAGAAACAAACACAAAGCAGAAAATTCTACACTAGCTTAAAAAAAGAAAACCCCAGAAAGGAACAAATACCAATTGCGACAGACCCTATACATAAGATCTCTAGGGTAAAAGCAGGAACTACTGTATTTTTAAAAGGGAATCTTGGTGAATCACCTTTTCTGCCCTCACCCCTTTCATGCCGTTTAAATTCCTTAACATACTAAAATAAGTACTCTTTGCCAGACGCCTGGCGATCTCTTCAGCAAGCACATGCTCTTTTCCCCTCGTGTCTTATAAATATAATGCATGAGCTAACATAACGGGCCATTTCCCGCAAGTCTGTTTATCAAAAGGTAATGATGTCATGAAACGCATCTGCACAGCTTTCAGAACAGAACTTGAGTGCCCTCTGCTGGATGGAGAGCAGCCTTTGCAGCAGAAACGATATATATTGGGGCTTAAGCTAAATAGCCTAAACGTATTCTGCTGCAGATGGAGCTATGCGCAGGAAGTAGTGAAGAGTGGGTAGATGATAACCTCAGGGAGGGGCCAAGTAGACTGTGTTATTCACTTTGCTGTTCATATGTGTTTTGGATTCCTCCCCCACCCCTTCAGTGAACCTTGATCTCCCTTTGCTTGTGGCTCACTACAAGCTGCATGATGTTGGATAATTCAGTACTACAGTTCAATCTATTTAGCACAGACTGGTCCAGCAAAAGGTTTCTGCCCAATATTGAGGGAATTCAATCTAATCATTCATGCCATTTTCAATCCTCCCCTTTTCTTTTTTGTACACTGACAGGTGAGGCTACAGACAAATTGTGTTAACAGATCTGGATAATCCGTTTTTGCTTTCAGGCTGAATTTCATCATATTCCAATATATATACTGCATAATTTTTTTTTTAAGTGTTAACAGAAAAAATAGGTTAAATAATCCATGGGTTAACATTATGTGCAAATCAGGTAATCGTGTCACAGCACTGTACAGATTGTAGAGAACTCATCTTTTGCTACATGGGCCATATTTCTAACATTATAATGTGTAGAATGGCTCTCAACAGAGATAGTGGTGGAGCTTGACAGCTCCTTCAACATTCCTTAGATTTATTTTCCAAAGGAGCAAAGACCTGCTACAGATCCTTGGCTGCTGCCTCTACTGTTCTGTCAGAGCCTTATGATGAATCCTAAGCCCTTCTAGAGAGGTATGGGTGAACTTTGCACAAATCAATGATTGCAAAATAAAGGGAGACAATTCATAAACACCTATACCAGGATATTTTATCCTGTGCCAAAAAAGGTTCATGAATTCATCTCCTCCAGTCTTGTTACACCAGCTGGAAGAGAAATGGAGTGGGACAAGCACAAAAGATATATTTTCTGCAGTAACTGACGTCACAGGAAACTGTCCAAGCAAATACATCTAGCAGGTAAGAAACCTAGAAGGCAACAACCATGAAGATATTTGCTATTCTAGGAAACTGAACAGGTGACTCTATGATCAGTATGCTTTAAACAGTTGTAGATTTAGACAAAATTGCACTCACTTGGAAGCACTCACGCCAGCCAAGCCAGACCATACTCCTTCCCGGATATGAGGTTTAGATGACGGACGCTTAAAGAAGGCAGCAAGCAATAGGAGAGAGAGAAAAAACAGTTTATTGTTATATTATATCAAAATTTGCATCCTACCATTCTGTGCCATGAATGGGACCTCCAGGGTGGCTAACAATTATAACAAAATCAGCAGTCCTAATAAAAACAATATAACCTCATTTAAAGCAGGGATGAGGAACCTCTAGCCCGCAAGCTTAATCCAGCCTGTAGAGATCCCCCAACTGGCCCACGAAGGCCACCTCCTCCAAAACCCACCCCACTAGGGGAAAGGATTCCCCTATGCACCACACTAAGGGTAATCGCTGCTGTTATCTTCCATTACTGACTAGCAGCAGGGATTTGGCTCCATACCCTGCTTGTCATCCCAATCGCGACAATGAGTGGTGTGCAAATCCAGGGACTCAGTCAGCACTTGAAGGAGCTGCTCCATTCACATGCTGATCAGTCATCAGAGATAACAGCAGACTTCATGCACCGCTTGTTGTCCCCAATCTTTGTCCTCAGTATCTGTCCCATCTATTGTCTTACTTCTTTTAGCCTCTTCCGTTTTCTAGTAATATCACTGATGGGCTATTAGACCATCCCTTGAGGATTTGCATAGTGTCCTAGTCTCTTTCCCCTCCCCACTGAGAAATCATTCTACGTGTTTAAAAGCCTCCAACACTTGTTTGGCAAACCCATCTCATATCCTGAAAAATGCTAGTAGAGCATAGCGGGAGTGGCTAAGAAACCCAGACATAAATTCACCAGGAGATGAGCCATTGTTGTCGTGTCTGTCCCCAATCCATCTGCAGTATTGAGGGAAGCACAAAGGACTGTACCATGGCAGTTGAGGGTTCCATTTCTGAACGTTCCTCCACATAAAAAGCTCCTTTAAAAATTAAAAAAAAAACTAGCCCAGCCATGAGAAAGGTTCTATCTCAGCTCTCCTCATTTTCTGTTTGCAGGGCTTTTAATGCAGAGCATTCAAAAATTTGATCACCCTCCTGCAGTCTGAACAGATGCGGCCCATTCCACTACCTCAGCACTTTATCACCTCATTCTATGCTACATGTCTTGACTAGACCTCAGATCATTGACTGGTAGCCCATTCCTACACATGTTTAGTTAGAAATAAGTCCTACTATGTTCAATGGGGCTTGCTCTCAAATAAGAGTGCATAGAATTTGCAGCCATCATGTATTACGTATGAAGTATGTGGAATACCCTAAAGCACCATATAAACCCTAAGACAGGGTTCTACCCATAAAGCTGGCCTAAAACCATTTTAAATAAATAAATAAATAAAAATTAAGAAGTATTATACCATAACAACTTGGTTCCCCACAAACACAGTTCATGGAGAAAAATAAAATCTAATGAAAGGTTTAACTAAAGGTGTATAGAGACTTTGAAATGTTATTTTGTTAAATTTAACAGCTGGAGATAACTAAACTTTGGGTTACTTTTAACTGTAGGTGTCTCTTAATCCCTTCATGATTTGCTTACAGGGTGTATGTTACTGGCATATTATTGTACTTTGGCCTGCGCCTGCGTTTATAAACATATACAGAGCCTTTCTTGTGTTCATATTTCATTTTGCTCCAATTTGCAATTAATTATGTTTAATTATACTTGACATGTTTTGATATTAAAAATAAAACTGCATAGTATGTTGTTACAGAAGATAGCCTAATTCTTAAAAAAGAAAAAAAGCTTTATAAATTCCTGACTTTGAATTATAGTGAAAACCATTGTTATTTGTGGAATCTGCATATCAAGAGCTTTCCAATGAAGTATGTTTCATGAGAATCAGTCAATGGGAAGGCAGTCAAAAAGGGATGACCAACTAACTCCCAATTTGGAATTATATATATAAGATTACTGAAGTCACTGTGACACACAGGGCTCCAATCAGTTCTCCTCCCTCCACTCCAGGAAGTGCTTAAGCCTTTTACCATAAAGGAGGTGAGGCCAAAGTCAGTCTTTAGTTTGGGCCTCACTGAGTTATATCTAACTGGGAATCATATTTCCTGCAGCTGGGATAACTGTAGGACTACCATGTGGTCAATTTCACTTTTAGCCACTGAACAATTTTGGATTGTAGTAATAAGTCTTCGGAGACCTGTTTTATATTGCTATACCTTGCCTCTATTGTACTAACTAGTATACTACTAAAGTAACCATTTTATATAGTCTTTATTTTGAGCTTAAAACTAAGCTTTCCTTCTTTCTTTTTAAACAAATCCATTTTGGGAAGCTTAACAAGTTTTGTTTGGGGGGATTCAAGCCCCCCCCCCCCCCCCGCACGCTAAATAGATTGACTTGCATTAAAAGGCACTTCATACTCAGTTAAGCAGAATGGGAGTTCACAGGATCTGGGAAGGAACTAACTAGAGTCCTATATGTTAGATGTACTCCCTAGAACTTGAATCTCATTGTCAATAATGGCTTGGATATGAAGACTATTTCTAGTGATGGAAGCTTTTTTTTCTTTTAGTTCCACCCAAACCAACAGATTTAGACTCTCCTGGTTAGGCCATGTAGGTTTACTCACGAGAATGGTTCTCCTGTGTTTAAGAAACAGCTTTTTGTGACTGATGTGATTCTGAAAGCCTCATTAAGTGTTGCATTACAGTGGCTTTGTGAAACCCAAGAGGAACGCATGCTTGCAGAGCAGGCATAAGCATATAAGTTACAACAATGATGCACCAATCTAGCCAGTATCCCAGTTTGGTTTTGGGTTCCCAATCTTAATGCTCAAGTCTACCTGCACATTTAATACCACGTTGGACAGGAGACCTACCAGCTAGAATTGTAGGAGTTGAAAGAAACTCCCTTGCCAATTATAATCTACTAAGCTTCTGTGTTTGTGGGAAAATATCTCAAGAATGTAAGAATTGCCTTGCAAGACCAAAGAAAGGTCCATCTAGTCCAGCATTTGTTTTCAATCATGGCAACCCAGCTGCTGTGGGCACTCTCACATAGAGCACAGAAGTGATATCCTTTCCCATTTGTCTCTAAAATCTGGTAGTCAAAGGTATATTGCTTCTGTGAACAGTGGTTCCATTTAGCTAATACCGATGCATTTGTCCAAAAGGCTAGCTTTCCACGTGCATGGAGGCGCGTTTGTACAAGACACACATTGAGACAAAAAAAAGAGGCAAATCTAACTACTGGGTTTGTGATGAAGTATCAGTTCAGTAGCAGAAAGAGAGGCACATTTCATGTTAGGGATTATTAGGAAAGTGACTGAATATAAAATAGTCAGTTTTGTGATGCTTTTCTATAAAGTTATGGTACAGCTACATTTGGAATATTGTGCATAGTTCATGTATTTAGGTATTGGTACCCCATCTTTCCACCTCCAAAATGGAGCTGCCCAAGGTGGCTTACATAATAATGCCATCATTCCAAAATATACAACATAAATCAATATACAGAAGCAGCAGTAAAAACAAAGCTTAAAAACAAAGCTAAAAGTAAACTAGATCTAGAAGTAAAACAAAGGGGGGAACCCTATGCAGCAGATTAAGGCTTGCTAGAAAAATAAATGTTGTCAAGTGGTGATGGAACACTGGCAAAGTGGGGTTCATTAAACCTTCCATGGCAGGGAGTTCCACATACTTCACAGCACAAAAGAAAAGGCATGCTCTTGCATCCCATTAGCTGCACTTCTGCAGGCAGTGGAACATGCACCAGATAATCTCAAAGAGCAAGCAGATTCATAAGGGGAGATGTGTGGGTGGGCCTCTTTTAGGATAATGCAGGCCCTCAGGCCCTTCAGCTACACATGGGTGAGCAAGATGTAACCCTCCAGATGTTTGGCCTACAACTCCCATCATTTCTCACCATTAGCTATGTTGGCTAGGGCTGATGGGAGCTGTAGGCCAAAACACCTGGAAAGCTAAAAGTTGCCCACTCCAGAACAAGAGCCACTGGGGGCCCTGAGTGAGCCAGAAATACTGGTGTCACCAGGATCCAGAGGTCAGACATGGCAGCTCGCCTTTCCCAGCTGCAGCAGGACCGATCTGCATCCTCTGGGTGCTGCTGGGTGCTGGCTGGAAAGCAGTGAAGGCCTCTGGATGGTTTGGCTGGGTGAAGCTAGATCAATTCTGACTGCCCCATCTCAAAAAGATATCATGAAGCTGAAAAAGAAACAGAAAAGGGTAACCAAAGTGATCAAGTCATTGGAGCACTTCTCTTATGAGGAGTTTAGAGAAAAAGAACAACTATGGGAGGGAACTGATCAAATTTTTGAAAGTTATGAAAGGTGTGGAGAAAAAGGAGAGGGCGTTTCTTCTCCCTCTCTCATAATTCTGGAACTCAAAATCACCAATGAAACTAGTTGGCAGTAGGTTCAGGGTCAGACAAGAGAAAATACTTCTGTGCACAATGCATAATCGCCTTGTGGAATTCGCCACCACGAGATGTAGCGATGGCCACTGGTTTAGGTAGTTTTAAAAGGGGATTAGACAAATCATCAGCTATTAGCCACAATGGCTAAATGGAACTTCAATACTGAGAGAGCTGACTCTCAAATGGTCAGCTGTTGTCTTCAGGCCCTGCCTGTGGACTTCTCACCAACATTTGGCTAGTTGGCTACCACTGGAGTCAGAATGCTGGACTAGATGGGCCTCGGACTGATTCAGCAGTGGTCTTCTTATTTTCTTAACATTTTCTCATATAATCTCCCACGCCACCTGCAGACCAAAATGACAGAGTCCTACAAGGATTACTGCATGTTCTTAATACATGTTTGCATTGGCTGACAAGAGCTCTGACAACATTTGCAAAGGTATAAACTCTTCTTTACGTCTCTTCAGAGCCCTTTCACAGTAGAAAGAAAGAAAGAAAGAAAGAAAGAAAGAAAGAAAGAAAGAACATTCTAGATGCCTCCAGAAAACAGCAAGAGGGTGGAATGGATCCGGAGGGTCCCCTGAAAGCCCAGCGACTCCTACAGGTGAAGAAACAATTTGCTTCTTGATGCAATATTTGTGAGTATGGGAAATGGACAATGCTTGTCATTGGGGGCTGCTGCCTGCTGGAAGGAGGGGGCATGACCCAACATAGCTCCCTAAGAGGAGCAAAAATAGTCACTCTCCAAAAATAAACAGGGAGAAGGAATGAGTTGAGTGCTGCAGTTTCAAAATACCAGCTTTCTTCAGCAAAGGGGGTGCAGAAGGGCAGAGGGACAGAGAGCTCAGAATGCAGGAAATAGCTTCCTTATATGGGCTCATCCGCAAGCGACAGAGCTCAGTGGACTGGAATGACTATGTCACAAAATGTGAAGCCTTCAGGGGCTGCAGTGAATGGACTTTCCTGATCTTTAAATGATTCCTCCAGATTCTTAAGATGCCAAACCCAAGAGGCTATAGTGCCAAAAAAGGAGCATTTTGAACTGGGATGTTTCAGGAACACACACCACATATGGGCGTAAGTGTGGACATACAACAAGCCCCTATACATATTTTGTCACCCTATACTGAACTCTCCAACATACACTAAGCCATCTCATATAATCTCACACATGTGTTACGTGTGTGCACAACCTACTACTTACTGTATTCTTTTTTTAAAAATCATACAGAGATTTCTAACGACATCACTTTCCTATTGCCACAAGTAGTTTCTGCATAGATACACCACAATATAAGTCATCCTGAGGCAACATTCCCAACCTGCTCCTTACTAAAATAGAAATGGAGATCATTACAAAACCCAGATGGTTACAACAGCCCACAGTCCAGTCAAGGTGGTACTTCACCAGTACACACACCACTATATGCTACTCCTGACATAGCCTACAGCCCACCATGCAAACAGCCTTGCAAGCTTTTTTTTACATTACTCATGTTGTAAGATTATTTCACTGACAGAAAGAGATGATAGAGGAATGCAATGGAAGGAAATGGCAAAGTTCAGTATGATGCTACGCTTAGGCTGTGAACTTTAGGTTGGGCCTCTCTAGTATACTTCTTTGTATGGTATCACTTGTTTCCACAAGTCAAGCAATTCCACTTTTGCACCCTTCAGGAACTGGCAACATCTACATGTAAATTAGAGACAACTAGCAGCCTAACCAAATTGCAAATCAAAGGAGACAATAGCTTTCTTCCTGAGCCTTGCCAGGTTTTATACTGACTCTCATGAAAGCCTACCAGGAAAGGGTTTAGATTTGGAAATTTGGCTTACTGAAGTCTGATCACTCCCCTTTCCCCAACTGTGCAGCAGTCTGTTTTAACCAATATGGCAAGGCTATCCAGACTATTCCAGGGCCTTTCCCCTTCCCCTCATCATGTGGAGACAGGATATTGTGTTACTGAATTAGGACTAACGACTGTTGGTCTAAGGGGAAATCCTGTTTTGTTTTTCAAATGGTTTATAGAGTCCACTAGAAGATGAGTTGCTATGGGTGGAAAGGTAGATCTAATAGACATCAGCCTGAAGGTGACAGTAGAGGCCATGAGCATGAAGAAGAACGTGTGCGAGTGTGTGTATGTGTACATACAGAGAGAGAGATCTAGTCTCAAACCCAGTATGAGACAAAAGGTGCAAACTTATGCACACTTTACCCAGGGAATAACTCCCATAGAATTCAGTGGGTTCACTTCCACGTAAGCATGCATAAGGTCAAACTGCAAGTGTTGCCATCACTGAATGAGACAGAGGAGTGGTCAGAGAGAAAGAATTAGAAGTGGACAGAATCTTCCAAGCGTACAGACGAGGAGCATTTGGGAGAATATATGGTATGATGAGTGTTGAACACAGTAGACAAGTCAATAAAAGACCATTAGATTTTGGCAGAAGGTCATTAGAGACTTTTTTGAGAGCAGTTTCAGAAAAGAGGAATGGGCAAAAAATACATTGGTCAAGAAGAGAGCTCAGAGGATAAAAGTGAAGAACAGTTATAGACTACAGGCTTGAAACATTTGGTGATGAAAGGGAGATACAGAGTAATCGCTGGAAGGAGAAGTAGGATCAAAAGTGGCTGGGGGGGGGGGATGGGAAAGATTTGAGCTACTGAAAGCAGAGGAAGAAACCAGAACAGAAGGGGAGAAAATGAAAAAAGAAGATGTCGGGGAAGAGACAAGAAGTCAGGAGATAATGGGCTCCCGGGAAGAGATTGCAAGACTGGAGGTGAAGGGAAGTGCAGCAAATTCCCTCGCTGGAACTGGGACTGAGCAAGACTCAATTATTATGCCAAAATGAAGACAGCATTACATCATACCATTCCCCCAACTCCAAAGGAAGCCATTTCTGTACAGGAATCCGCATGGATCCCATGCGCTGATCATTTATTTATTTATTTATTTACTTCCAACATTTATATTCCACTTCACATCTAAACAGATTCCAGAACGGTGATCAATCAAAGATAAAAAGAATGAAAACACCATATTAAAACATATAAAGAATAAAACAACATATTAAATGTTTTAAAAAATAGACTAAAAACCGTGGCTAGTCAATCAAGGAAGACTTTTTGAAATAAAGATGTCTTCAGCAGGCAACAAAAACAACACAATGTTTCTGCTTTCCTGAACTTCAGAGGCAGGGAGTTCCACAGAAAGGGGGCCACCACACTGAAGGCTCTACTTCAGGTGGACTCCAATCAGGCCATAAGCCCATGCAGAACCACCAGGAGCATCCCATCTGATGACCTCAATGACCAGGTGGGTTAATAAGGGAGAAGGTGCTCTCCCAGGTACCTTGGTCCTAAGTTTTTAGGGCTTTACAAACTAGTAGCAAAACCTTACACCTGGCCCAGTAGCAAATAGGCAGCCAGTGCAGTTCCCTCAGAAAAGAAGTTGCTGAACAGGGGCAGCTCCTGACAACAGCCAAGCTGCTGCGTTCTGCACTAGGTCCAGCTTCCAGACCAGCCATAAAGGCAGCCCCACATAGAGTGCATCACAGTAATCCAGTCTTGAGGTTACTAGCACCTGTACCACCATGGCCAAGTTATCCCTGTTCAGGAGAGGCTGTAGCTGGCGTATAAGTCAAAGCTGGTAAAAGGCAGGAAGCCTGTTCAGCCAAAAACAGAAGTATTTTTATACTGAATATTGCCCTCGAGTCTCTTGCAACCTGACCCTGCCTGACTTGAAATACCTCAGTTTTAACAATTTTAAATTTAAAATGCTTCCTCTTGTAGGTGGTTTGACTGTCTGGCTTGACTGCCTAACTCCTGACTGTAAGCTGCAATTTTATCTTCCCAGAGGACTAAATCCCAAGGCCATTATCGCAGGACCATACTACAGTGTATCTCTACAGTGTCCTCAGGGCAGTAGATGTGTGGAATAACAGTGCCTGGGCAATGGCTCTCTCCCTTTTCCTTTGGTGGGCTCAGGTTGGAAAGTATTCAAGGAATGAAGTCAATGTGTAGAAATATAATTTAATGTAACTCTTTCCCATGGGTTCACGTTCAACACTCAGCGATCATCAGTGAAAACTAAGAGTGAAAACTAAAATGAAAAGGGCTGGGAAATACAGATGCTTAAGAGAGTTATTTTGGTGAGAATGATGAAAAATATTATTAAGGATCAGGAGATAACCCCAGCAAGCTGAAAATAACTAGGCAGCTATTCAGGGTTCTAGGGGCTGAAGAAAAGGCCTTAGGGAGGTCCAGGCTGAGTGAGGCCAGAGCTCATTCTAACCAAGCTGGCCTAATTAGGGAACATGAGTTCAGCTACATTTTTCAGATTCCTATTGGAGAATTTGGCTGTATACCAAGGGAACAGCTGGAAGTCCAACACTTCTGCAGGCAACTGGGTGGCTTCAGGAGGAGAAACACTGATCCATCCCACTGGGATTTGAGTGAAACAGGCAGTGCTCGCCTGTGCCCGCACCCTCCTCTGATGAAGGTGGATTTCTCCCACCAGTCAAAGTCAATTACGAGTAAGGTACAATAGTATATTTCAGTCCAAGGTCTGTTGAGTAGGTGTGAAAGGTAATTTAGTACTGAAGATGTTCCCATGAGGCTAATCTGTATGACTGGCTCAGTGCACTGCATGGGTGAACTACAACAATCTGGATAGTGAGCTGCAATGTCATATGGTAACAAAGGTAGCTTGCTTTGTATGATATCCCTCCACATTCGAGTCTTATGTGCTACAACTGCATAATGAATTGCTCCTGGTGACTTGCTGTCCACAAGCACAGTGTATAGCAGGTTTGCACCAAGCTGAGAGCAGGTGGAATAGCAACTTAACTGTAGCACTGCAGAGGGTGGACAGTTCCCACCATGGCAAGCCAGAGATACCAAGAATACCACTTTATTCCATGATATATCAAGGAATGCAACAATTTAGCAGCATATTAGCCCAGTAACAATTGCTTCACACATTCTTACTTTCTTATCTATACCATGTTTTAAAGTCTGCATGGTTCCAAACAAACCACAGTTAATGTTAATGTCATGACCCCTGCCCCCCCCCCGCCCTTGGGCCTTCCAGCGTGCAGCAGAGGATTCTGATGAAGATGAGGCACAGGCTACCTCCTTGGGGGCACAGCAGTGAGGGCCTTATTCAGAGCCCTCACAGCCAGAGGACACAGCCCTGCCCTCATCTTTTGTCTCAGACGATGAGTCTTGGCACAACCTCCCTCTCCCCAACCTCGCAGAAGCCTCAGGCTACAAAATCAGGCAAGGGCCCTTTAACAATCCAGTCAGCTCTTCCAGGAAGGGCAGAACTGACCACACTACAGGTCTTATCCATCTACATAAGCCTTCAGTTGGCTTTAGCTACCTGCTGAGACAACATCCTCCTATTGTCCTACTAGGAGAGATTTCAAGCTAGCAGGGTCCACTTGGAGCTGGCCAATGTCCTACTTTCTTCCTGCTTTGATCTTGCTACTAGCTTCCCCTGTGAGGCTGTGAGCCTCCAGGGACCATGGGGAAGGGGACATTAATCCCAGTCTGTCTGTTCAGACAAAACAACAAACCACAGTTAAGCAAAAGTGGAAGTGAAACCTTCAGAAGTCTTCCTTCCAGCTACACAGGGGGAAGTGGGGGGAGGGGAGTGCAAGCCCAAGTCTTGCTGCTGCTCATGCTGGTGCCTTAACTATCATTTTGCAGGATGTGTGAAAAAGGAAAAAGCACCGCTGTGCACAGCAGACCCCTTAGAGCAAGACCCAGAGCCGGCCTGGAAATACCTTGGCACACACTGGCTTGTTCCAGTCTAAACTAACATGTTCCCAGCCCAGGGTCCAGGAGCGTTGTCTGGCAGCAAGGAGCTGATCTTCTCTACTGTCACAGTTGGGCTTGACAGACCTAGGTGTCATCTCACAGTCCCTCTGCGTGCCAATGGCTTAGGTGCTCTGATATCATAGATAGCCTATGCAGCTTTTGCATACGCTACTAAGCGTCAAAAGAGATTTGGGAGACCTTAGAATTTGACTGCTTATGGCCAATGAGCACCGTTTGATAACAGAAGCCACATAAATAATACTTAGACAGCATGGGTTTTCAAATGACACCTTTTGGACACAAATATTTCAGAGCTTTTCAGAGCAAACAATTGGCACATGTGATAATAGCCAAAAGGAATATATTTGGGCAGCCAGCCATACAGATCAGTCTGATCTTCACAACTGGTAGCCTGCAGCATTTGCTGCAGGTCAGCTTTCAAACCTTGGAGAGCAGTCACAGATAGACTGGAGGCCAAGGAAACGAAGTACAGAGCAAAGAACTGGGATTAGGAAACAGGTTTGCTTAGTTTCAAGTTGCAGAGGCTTATTCAGGAAGGTCATATTCAAGCAGATTCACTGATTTGAATGGATTCCTTATGTACTTGCAGTGAACACCATAAACTTGAAATTCTTTGTTTCCACGGTCTGAAAAACTCTGCAGATCTCCTGGCTCCTATGCCATAGTCACATTCTTGCAGCCCATCTATCAGGTTTTGCTCCTCACACACTAAAACCCAGTTGTTGGTTATGGTCATCCCTTCATTATCCCTTTTGTAGCTTAACTGCCCATCTTTATGAGGCAACCAGCACTGTCCCAGATATAGGAGATAGTTAGGAAATACACAGGGTGGTATCAAATGGTGTCATTCTACAAGCACAAATGACATTGCACTAGCAGAAACTAAATTTCGAACTATGTGCAAGAGGAGAATCCAACCAAAGTTCTGTTTGCACAACTGCTTGTAGATCTTAGGTTTATGAAGTGGTCTGCTGGAACAACTACTTGCCCAACAGGAAAAGGCAGCAGAGCTCCACTAACACAGCAACTTCTTCTGCTAACGGTACATTGTATTTAGGCCACAGCCACCCAAGAGCCAAACACACTACCAGAGGATACATGCCAAGTTCTATAGCAAGCAAATGGCTGAGGTGCAGGATGTCACAAACTACGAAGTCTAATCTGCAGCAGAGAGGTTGCTGTTCACAAGGATTCATTCAGCCAGAAGCTACATTTGCCTCCACAGAAGAGAAATATATACCAAATACAGAAGAACTTGGATCCAAGCATGTGGCCCAAAAGGAGTTCAGAGAAAGAGCACAAGAGTGACCAGGGATTTGGGAAGGGCCAAGGAGGAGAAATGACGAAAGATAACAAGTATTTCAGTTTGGCTAAGCAGCAAGCAATTGCATACAGAAAGTGCACAAGCTTTTACAGCCACGGGTAACACATGAAGGGTGGAGGTCAGCTCTTGAATAGAAGAGGTTCACATTGCAACAGAAAATCTTGCCTCATGGACACCTCCCCTCCCTGTTGTCATCACAGAAAATCCCTCTAGCAACTGCAGCAACAAATGCTCAAATCCAAACAGAAGAGTATTTTTCATTTATTTTCATGAGATTTAGCAGCTGGGAGTCAAGACCACGTAATTGGACAGCACTTTCAGCAAGGGCTCGGGGGACCACAGCTTAAGAACCCTTGACTTTGCATGACACAAGGGATTGTAAGTAGAACTAATCAAACAGGTTGTAAAAATAATATCTGAGCAATGAAAACAATGGGCGTAATCCAGTCAAAATTAAGGTATTTTTAAATCTCACTGATTTCAAACTGAGAGAGATAAGTATGGGTGTGATGATTTAGTCAATAAGTTTAAAGGATCATCTCCTAAAAAGAAAGGCCATCATTGGAGACCTAGGCTAGCCATAAACATTTGTGGGGGAATTTCTCGGAAACAACAATCCCTAGTGTAACTCCCAAAGGGGGAAACGACAAGGGGATCACCCTGCTGATTCTCTCATTATTACTAGTTATGTCTGCGAAGAGGAGTGCTCCTCTTCAGTGCTCCAAACAGCCTAGCGGTATTGCTTATGATTTGGGGCAGGGGAGTTTCAGAAGTGGAGGACACCTTTTTCTGTCCCACGCCCCGCCTCTGGCCTCTCTCTGCTGTGCTACAAAGAACTAGAAGACTGCCGGTGCCAAACTTGAGCATTTTACAGCTATACAGTGAGGGGGCACATATTTCTGGGGAGTGACAAAGGGAGAAATGTCCTTTTTCCCTGCCTCTCTTTCTGAAGCATCTATAGCACCCCTCCTCCAAGATACTTAGTACAAGCTGTCAGGGACTTCAGCAGGCCAATTCCCTCTCTTTCTCCCCACCCTCTATTTTCTTTGTTTTGTTTTTGTTTTCAACTGACACCCTAACAAGTGATATCTCAACTGCTCTCAACCATAGACTTAACTGATAGACTCACACAGTATGCCTGCTTTCTAGTTCCTTTAGAACGCAATCCTAAGCATGTTTAGACAGAGAAAAGGACTACATCATCCTGGCTGGGGCATGCTGGGAATTGTAGGCCTTTTCTCTGTCTAAACATAGACAGGATTGCTCCCTTAGACTCTCTGTCTCTTTCTCAGTTCAACGGCCACCAACATTCTGTAAATCTGGAAATGCACAAAATCATGCCATTTTGTTTTCTTCTAATTCACTAACATTGTCCTTTCAGAAAATCATTGAAGTTCTGGCTATCACTATATACTATGGCAATGAATTCCTATGCATTGGGTGAAGAACTACTTTCTTTTCACTGTCCTGAAGTATAGAGGCAGCATAAACGAATCTGGGGCCCTGGTCTCTTTTGATAGTGTTTAGGCTGTGTTCCACAATGCGACAGGGATGATCCACATTTCCTATGATTAGCGATAGAAATCAAACCAAGCCTCTCCTCCCCTGCCACCAGTGATCTGTTTCCCACTACCCAGCTGATGGCTGATCAGCTGGGCAGCAGGGAGAAGTGGGTGCAGCACTCCAGGGCTCCGTGGGTCACATAGAGTGGCCGAGGGCCACATGTGGCCCATGGGTTACCCACATATGCTCTAGTAAATGTGTTTGAGATTGCAGTCTTGGTTCACAACATGGTAAAATCAGGAATGGTATGGGAAAAAAATTATATGGAAGAGGCATATGAAAGCTAAGGATGAGTTCTAGAAGATATGAGTTAATGCGGGTGAGCATTTACCACAAAGTAACTTGCCACAGAGTGCATATGATCATCCAACAACCCAGTCACTATTACATCTTGCCAGTGATGAGAATTTCATGACACATCAACACCATGTGAATTTTATGACATATCAGCTTTGGTGAAGCAGCAGAGTTTCACTTGGCATTATGATACTAATGACCTGCTTATCAGCTGGTTGCATGCATCCTACAGTAAATTACCACTTCATAAATGGCCATCTATATTTACCCTAAGTGACCGTATTTTCCAGCTTCTCCACAGACCTTCTGTTAGCACATTTATACAAATATAGCATATTGAGGGAAGTTAAAACTGCAGCCAGGAATTCACAAGAGCAATAGAATGAGCAAGTCTCACTCACAGTTAGGATCTTCAATGTCACTCAGGCTTTAGAATTTTACCCTGGATGAAAATTCAGCCTGCTCCCTTTATCAAGAAATTTAACCCCAGGCCACAAGCAACACTGGCCAAGCTAATTGCACCTACCTGTGCAGCTGGAGAGCTGGACTGGCTAAGATGATTTTCCTCTTGGAAGTAATCCTGATGAGCTCGTCGACCCATCTTTACTACCTACATGGAGGATGAAGAGTGCAATTATTCAAGAGGCCAGTATCAGTATTGGACATGGCTAGCAGTCTATATAAGTCTCTGGGGCATTTCATGCATGGTGGCTCCTGAAGAAACTTTACAGAAGGGAATAATGAACTCAAGTTTAAACATGTGCTGTAGAGTTTAAGAGAGCCTTACCTTAATCCCTGGAATTATTCAATAAGAGGGCAATAAAGGAAGAAAGAAGTAGAGCATGTGGGCATGGGGGGGGGGGAATGGGACGATGGATGATTTATCAAGGAAAGTTATCAGCAGCAGGAGCTATAAGGGAGGGACAGAAAAAGGGCAAGGTAAGAAAAAAGGAATGGTGGGAAGCCTTAGAATGAATATGGCTGGTGGGCTGTGTTTGGCTTGGCAGGTTATCAGCCCTGCAGTATACACCCAAAGTTGAAGAATACAGTCCCTTTGAACCAAGACTGCAATCCTAAACACACATGTTAGGGAGTACGCACCACTGGTAAGCCCTAGTAAGTAGGGCTTACTTCTCAGTTAACATGCTTAGAACTGCGCTGTAAAGCTGCTTTTTCTTGACCTCCTTCTTGTATTCTGTGGACGAGAGGGAGGGAAGCTGGCATAAGTGTGAGGGGCCAAAGTGATACAATAGGAACAATGGGTGCTAAGTTAACCGTTGTCACGACTGCTTAAAATTCCCAGTTCATGGATGCCAACTGTACAACTAAAGTACATGATTTCCACCCTAACCTCCGCCTGCTATACCTTCCTCCTTACTTTCTGCCTGGGCTGTTTCCTGCAGCAAGTTTGCTTTGACATTTAAAGCTTTTAGGTCGCAATCCTATCCATGTTTAGACAGGAAAAAGAAGCTTTACACCTCCCAGCATTCCCCAGCCACCGCTATCTGGGGAACGCTGGGAGTTGTGGGATTTTTTATTTTTTTTTTCCCTGTCTAAACATGCATAGGATTGCACCTCTAAGCAACACCGGCAAGCGCGCGACGGAGCCTCAGCGGGGCTACCGAGACTATAACAAAACGGGCGCGCGGGCTCGCTCGCCTCCCCGGAGATCCGGGCCTGCGGTGGGGACGTCGGCTTCAGCCAAGAGCCTGGCCCTGAACGCAGTCCTGCGGCGGAGGTCAAGAGAAGGAAGCGGGGAGGCCCCTCTGTCGCCATGGCAACCCGAGCCGCGTCCTTCGGTTGTTCTTACCCCCTTGCAGACCTCCTCGTCCAACTCCAATTCGTCCTCCATCCTTGAGGCCCGGTGTGCGCGTGCGCGCGCGCGCGCGCGAGGGGGGAGCCGCCGCCGCTCACTTCCGGGAGAAAGGCCCGCCCCTTCAGGCGTCCTTAGCAACCGCGGAGTTCCCTTAAAGGGGCCGCAGCCCGCGGTCCCACTGGGACGCCAGTCCGGGTGGCTTGAGGGAGGAAGAGAAAAGGCGGGGCGGCACCTTCCTAGCCAGCCCGTCGCCCTCTTTCCGGGCTCCTCTTCGCCCAAGGAGCAGAACGATGGTCCTCTAACCTGGCAGCCTTATTTCATATTATTGTTGTTGTTATTATTATTAATAATAATAATAAATATATTATGAATTAATAATATGTTATTAATTATAATAATTATTTATAATGTGATTAATGATAAATGAATCATCAATATCATCCTCTAGACCACCCTTCACCCACAAAAGTGGCTTCCAAGGCGGTGTATAAAAAAGATATAAAATGAACATATCAACAGTACAATAAACCATAATAAATATCAAGCCATGCAGCTGAGAGCAATTATGAGCCCTCTTCCCCCACGCGCTGCAAGAGGGCAGCCGCGACAACGAGCCAACTGCCGGTGCCCTGATGTTTCGCGAGCCCTGAGCCGCCGTTTCTCTTCTCTTCCGTCGCTACCCAGCCTCGAGTGTGGATACCAAGGCCGGGCTTCGGGTCTGGGACCTGTGAAGGCACAATGAAGACAAGAGGGCCTCTAAGCAAGTGCAGAGTGCATTTCCCTAGCAACGAGAAACTGCAAATAATCCACCCGCCTACCTCGTCCATACCTACAGGAGTGTAAGATGGAAAAGGCTCCCTCCTCCCTGGGGGGAACATACGACTTTCAGGGACTTGAGGCCCGGTATTTCTCATTTTAAGACAGTTCCAGGGGAGCACCTGTGTTAGTCCGTAGCAGCAAAAACAACCAAGAGTCTTATAGCACCTTGAAGACTAACACTGCAATCCCATACGTGTCTACCCAGAAGTTAGCCAGATGGGCTTATTCCCAGGGAAGTGGGTACAAGATTGCAGCCTTAGGCAACAATGCTATAGGCTGCAACCCTACCTGGGAGCAAGCCCAATTAAACTCAATGGGGCTTACCTTTGGGTAGACAGGTATAGGATTGCATTGTAATTCATTTTTGATAGCCTCAGCTTTCATGGACTAGCGCACACTACATCAGATGCTTATGCCATTATAACCATGTTCGTCTTTAAGGAGCTACAAGACTCTTCACTTTAGAAATGAAGCATTGGCACTCCTGTTCCTTATGACTCCTAATGGCACTCCTGTTCCATATTCGCTCCCCGCTCCCTTATTGATTTTATTGCATTTTAACTTGCTTTTCTCACAGAGGCTTAAATGCAGTCCACAATGAATAGTAAGTAATATTGTAGATGAAATGCTTCTGCTGTGATAAATGGATGCTGCCATTCTTCATAACTCTTCCTCTGGTATTTGTGTTTCTTTATGGATCCCCTTCATGAGTTTTGTCTTTCAGCCATTCCCCTGCCAGCTTTATTTGCTCCTATTTGACCAGCCTCAGAAGTGAAGATGGTAGTTTTGCTGGTTGTTGGGTCAGGGCAAAAGGACAAAATCAGCAGCTGTTGAAAATCTGGGCATGTCACACTTGGGTATGGACAAAGCCACATTAATCCCCTCCCTATCTCTAAACAGTAGTCCCCAACCATTAAAACAGATGTTCTGTGGGCTGGAAGAGGCTGATGTCCCATATGCCTGTATTTCGCAGAGTCTGTTCCCATGTGTACCTAAAGTATGCACTTTTTCCACAGAAGGGACTAATCATCATTTCAAACAAGGAGGTTGGTGGTTTCTAATATTCTGCCTACAGATTCCTAAGGAAGGACTGTTGTTTGAGAGCAAGCCCTTTCTCTACCTACAGAATTAAGAACTTAAGGAGAGCCATGCTGAATCAGACCAAGAACATAAGAAGAGCCATGCTGAATCAGACCTCGTCCAGCATTCTGTTCACACAGTGGCCAACCAGCTGCCCACAGGAAACCCACAAGCAGGACATGAGCGCAACATATTTACCAGCAACTGGTTTACATAGACATACTGCCTCTGGTAGTTGAGGTAGCATATAGCCATTAGGACTAGTAGCCGTAGATAGCCTTATCCTCCATGAATTTGTCCAACCCCTTTTAAAGCCATCCACATTGGTGGCAATCACTACATCTTGTGGAAGTGAATTCCATAGTTTAACTATGCACTGTGTGAAGGACCTCCTTTTATCTGTCCTGAACCTCCCACCAATCAGCTTCATGGGATGTCCCCATGTTCTAGTATTATGGGAGGGGAAGAAACCTGTCTCCCTATCCACTTTCTCTACACCATGCATAATTTTGTACACCTCTATCATGTCACTCCTTACTCCTCTTTTTTCTAAGCTAGACAATCCCAGATTATCTCTCAGATCTATTTATTATCTCTGGTTTTCATAAATCCAGCCGTTGGAAATCTTTTGTGCACATATGTTGCATATGCCACACAATCTGTCCTGGGACCTTTAAACTAGCCTGCTGCCTCAGGTGTGGTGGAAGACACTGTCCCATCACAAGTGCTGAAGTAAGTCTCAAGTGCTAGTCATAACAACATAAGAGGAGCCATGCCTGATCAGACCAAGGATACATCTAGTCCAGCATTCTGTTCATATAGTAGCCAACCAGCTGCCTGTGGGAGGCCCACAAGTGGGACACAAGTGCAATAACACCCTCCTGCTCATGTTCCTCAACAACTACACAGAGGCACACTGTCTCTGATACTGCAAGAAGCACATCACTACTGTGACTATTTATTATATTTTTATTTGCCCAATAATCAATGTTCTCTGGACAGATTACAAACAGTTAAAAGATTAAAATGTCAGACAGACGGTTAAAAATATACAAAACAAGACAAATATTTAAAAGAATAAAATGCTATAAAATGCAAAACAAGAAGCAGCACAGGAATCAATAAAACAGCCAATAAAATCTAGAACTAGGCCTCTAAAATGCCTGGGAGAAAAGAAAGGTCTCTGCCTGGTGCTGAAAAGATAACAATGTAGGTGCCAGGAGAACCTCTTACATAAGCGGGGTGCCACAACTGAGAAGGCCCTCTTTTGTAGCCACCCATCTAGCTTCCTTCAGCTGGGCACCCAGAGGAAGGCCTCCAAAGATGACCTAAGGCTCTGAGCAAGTACATGTGGTAGGAGACATTCCTTTAGACCAGAGCTTTCCAAACTGTGTGCCGTGACACATTAGTGTGTCGGCAGCAGTGTGTAGGTGTGTCGTGCGAAATGCAGAAAATTGTGTGGAAGGGCACCACGGAGCTCCCTTACTCGCGTTTGCTTCCCTTGGCCCCTCCCCTGGAACTTCCTAAAGCAGCTAATGTTAAAGCAGCTAAAGCTTAGCTGCTTTAACATTAGCTGCTTTAGGATCATGTGGCATCTTGACATAGGGCGCATGTGATTGGCGGTGTTGGAGCAGTACAGCGAGGTAGAGACGCAGGGCGAGGGGAGGGGAGGGGAGGGGAGGCGCTGCCCTGGGAGCAGAGCTTGGCTGACACCGACGCGGAGAAGTGGCAGTGGCCACCAGCCCTGTGAGATTTCGAGCGCGCCCTTCGCGGACTTCTGCACCGCACTCCTGCACGGCCAGGCCAGAGTAGCGCATGGGTGGAAATGCCGCCTGGGACTGGAATTGCACCAAGGGGGCCGTCCGCCATCTTGGCCAGTCGGAACGGAGCTCAGTGGAGGCCAGAAGCCTCGGAATCAGCGTGCTCCCAATCACGCGGGCGAGCGCAGCTGCAGGCTGTCACCCAGTCAACCCACCTGCTGCTGGCTGAAGGGAGGCCACCCTCCCAAGCCCAATGTGGCAAACAGCAAGCCACCCACCACATGGCACTTATAATTTGATTTCTGCCATTTATTTTTATTTTTACTCTGCTGTAATTGTGGATTAACCACCCACCAGCAGTGTACCACCGGAGAGTGCTGGAACTGGACTCTGGACATAGGCATTGCAAATATTTACAGCAATATAGCCTTGTAGTGAGACATATATATTTACACCATTTTTGTTGGACTTTTGCTTTTCTACTTCATGGGTTTTTGCAGCTGAGCTCCTACCTGGGCCTATGTGTCCTAATATGTATTGTAAATACTTTAGTTAATTTTGTTTATTTTTCACATTTTCTTGCATATATTTACATACTGTTACTCATAAATGACAACAATGTATGTTATTATCTTAGAAATCATATATTTTTAAAAATATAAATGAAAGGTTTTCATGAGATATGTTCTATCCCCATACATTTTGTTATTACAATTTATGTATGTGTCCGTATCTCTTATAACAGGTTAGTTTAACCTCTGGTTTGCTAGTAAAACTGAATTACCGTGTCACGAAATTATGTATGTCTAAAAAGTGTGTCACCAACATGAAAAGTTTGGAAAGCTCTGCTTTAGACACTCTGGTCCCAAGCCATTAGGGCTTTAAAGGGTAACATCAAAACTTTGAATTGGGCTCGGAAAAGAACTGAAAACCAGTGCAGCTGATGAAACACTGGCATCACATGATCGTATCAGTCACTGATAACCTTATCCTCCATGAATTTGTCTTATCCCCTTTTAAAGGGATCCAAATTGGTGGCCATTACTACTCCAGTCCCTTGATCATTTTAGTTGTCCTTTTCTACTCTTTTTCCAGCTCTACAATATCCTTTTTTAGGTGCCATGACCAGGGCTGTACACAGTATTTCAAGTGTGGTCATACCATAGATTTATATAATGGCAGTATGATACTGACAGTTTTATTTTCAATTCCTTTTCTAATTATGCCTAACATGGAATTTGCCTTTTTAACAGCAGCCGCACACTGGGTCAACATTTTCATTGAGCTGTCCACCACAACTCCAAGATCTCTTTCTTGGCCAGTCACTGCTAGCTCAGATCCCACCACCATATACATGAACTTGGGATATTTTGTCCCAACATGCATCACTTTACACTTGCTCACATTGAACCGCATTTGCCATTTTTATGTCCATTCTACCAGTTTGGAGAGATCCTTTCAGAGCTCTTCGCAATCCCCTTTTGTTTTAACCATCCTAAATAATTTGGTGTCATCAGAAAACTTGGTCACCTCACTGTTCACCCCGAATTCCAGGTCATTTATGAACAAGTTGAAAAGCACGAGTCCCAATACAGATCCTTTCAGGACCCCATTGTTTACATCCCACCGTTGTGAGAACTGACCATTTATTCCTACTCTCTGGTTTGTATAGGGATGTCAGAGAATTCCGCGATGGATCTCGGTGAGGCCGAATGCCAGTGCATTCGGCCCCCCGAAATCTGTCACGGAACGAAGCCCCCACCCCCCCACCCCACAAAAGGCGCACGGGACAAAGTCCCCACCACCCCCACCCCATGAAAGGTGCGTGAAACGGAGCACTTACCTGCTCCCGTCCGCACTGCTTTGTGAATGGTGGCTGTCCTGCGGCCGCCATTCACTTCGTCTTCATAGCCGTGATAGGCTACGTAAATACTTAGTATATTGGAAGGTGTCCAATATACTACTGGGGAAGAGCAGAGGGAATTTCCAAGTAGCGCCAGAAAGAGTGAAGTGGCTGGGCCAAAGCCAAAAGGACACTCAGCTGTGGATGTGTCTGGTGGTGAAAAGAAAATCCGATGCTGTAAAGAACAATATTGTTTAGGAACCTGGAATGTAAGATCAGTGAATCAAGGTAAGCTGAAGGTGGTCAAACATGAGATGGCAAGATTGAACATCGACATCTTGGGAATCAGCGAACTCAAATGGACAAGCATGGGCGAATTTAATTCAGGTGACCATCATATTTACTACTGTGGGCAAGAATCCCTTAGAAGAAATGGAGCAGCACTCATAGTCAACAAAAGGGTGGGAAAAGCAGTACTGGGGTACAATCTCAAAAACGATAGAATGATCTCAGTACGAATCCAAGGCAAACCATTCAACATCACAGTAATTCAAGTCTATGCCCCAACTACTGAGGCCGAAGAAGCTGAGGTTAATCAGTTCTATGAAGACCTACAACACCTTCTAGAACTAACACCAAAAAAAGATGTCCTCTTCATCATAGGGGATTGGAATGCTAAAGTAGGAAGTCAAGAAATCACAAGGATAACAGGCAAGCATGGCCTTGGTGTACAAAATGAAGCAGGACAAAGGCTAATAGAGTTTTGCCAAGAGAACATGCTGACCATAGCAAACACTCTTTTCCAACAGCACAAGAGGCGACTCTACACATGGACATCACCAGATGGTCAATATCGAAATCAGATGGATTATGTCCTTTGCAGCCAAAGATGGAGAAGCTCTATACAGTCAGTAAAAACAAGACCCGGAGCTGACTGTGGCTCAGATCATGAGCTGCTTCTTGCAAAATTTCGGCTTAAATTGAAGAACGTAGGGAAAACCACTCAACCATTCAGGGATGACCTAAATCATATCCCTGATGAATATACAGTGGAGGTGAGGAATAGATTTCAGGGATTAGACCTGATAGACAGAGTGCCTGAGGAACTATGGACGGAGGTCCGTAACATTGTTCAGGAGGCAGCAACTCAATCCATCCCAAAGAAAAAGAAATGCAAGAAAGCAAAGTGGCTGTCTGAGGAGGCTTTACAAGTAGCTGAGGAAAGAAGGGAAGTGAAAAGCAAGGGAGAAAGGGGAAGATATATCCAACTGAATGCAGAGTTCCAAAGAATAGCAATGAGAGACAAGAAGGCCTTCTTAAATGAACAATGCAAAGAAATCGAGGAAAACAACAGAATGGGAAAGACTAGAGATCTCTTCAAGAAAATTGGAGATCTCAAGGGAACGTTTTGTGCAAAGACGGGCATGATAAAGGACAAAGAAGGCAGGGACCTAACAGAAGCAGATGAGATTAAGAAGAGGTGGCAAGAATACACAGAAGAACTATACAGGAAAGATCTGAATGTCCCTGATAGCCATGATAGTGTGGTCACTGAACCTGAGCCGGATATCCTAGAGAGTGAAGTCAAGTGGGCCTTAGGAAGCATTACAAACAACAAAGCTGGGGGAGATGACAGTATTCCAGCTGAGCTATTTAAAATCCTAAAAGATGATGCTGTTAAAGTGCTGCACTCAATATGCCAGCAAATTTGGAACACTCAACAGTGGCCACAAGACTGGAAAAGGTCAGTTTACATTCCAATTCCAAAGAAGGGCAATGCCAAAGAGCGTTCAGACTACTGTACAATTGTGCTCATTTCACATGCCAGCAAGGTGATGCTCAAAATCCTACAAGCTAGGCTTCAGCAGTATGCGAACCGAGAACTACCGGAAGTACAAGCTGGTTTTTGAAGAGGCAGAGGAACTAGAGATCAAATAGCCAATTTTCACTGGATCATGGAGAAAGCAAGAGAATTCCAGAAAAAGTCTATTTCTGCTTCATTGACTACGCTAAAGCCTTTGATTGTGTGGATCACAACAAACTGTGGCAAATTCTGAAAGAGATGGGGGTACCAGACCACCTTACCTGTCTCCTGAGAAACCTGTACGAGGGTCAAGAAGCAACAGTAAGAACTAGACATGGAACAACCGATTGGTTCCAAATTGGGAAAGGAGTACGACCAGGCTGTATATTGTCACCCTGCTTATTTAATTTATATGCAGAGTACATCATGAGAAATGCCGGGTTGGATGAATCACAGGTTGGAATTAAGATTGCCGGGAGAATTATCAACAACCTCAGATACACAGACGATACCACCCTAATGGCAGAAAGTGAAGAGGATCTAAAGAGCCTCTTGTTGAGGGTGAAAGCGGAGAGTGCAAAAGCTGGTTTGAAACTCAACATTAAAAAAACGAAGATCATGGCATCTGGCCCCATCACTTCCTGGCATATGGAAGGGGAAGAAATGGAAGCAGTGACAGATTTTATTTTCTTGGGCTCCAAGATCACTGCAGACAGTGACTGCAGCCATGAAATTAAAAGACGCTTGCTCCTTGGCAGGAAAGCTATGGCAAACCTCGACAGCATAGTAAGAAGCAGAGACATCACCTTGCCGACAAAGGTCCACATAATCAAAGCTATGGTTTTCCCAGTAGTAACGTATGGCTGTGAGAGCTGGACTATAAGGAAGGCTGAGCGCCGAAGAATTGATGCTTTTGAACTGTGGTGCTGGAGAAGACTCTTACGAGTCCCCTGGACTGCAAGGAGGTCCAATCAGTCCATCCTAAAGGAAATCAACCCTGAGTGCTCATTGGAAGGACACATACTGAAGCTGAAGCTCCAATATTTTGGCCACCTAATGTGAAGAGAAAACTCTCTGGAAAAGACCCTGATGCTGGGAAAGACTGAAGGCCAAAGGAGAAGGGGACGGCAGAGGATGAGATGGCTAGATAGCATCACTGATGCAATGAATATGGACTTGAGCACGCTCCGGGAGAGAGCGCAGGACAGGAAGGCCTGGCGTGCTATGGTCCATGGGGTCATGAAGAGTCAGACACGACTGAACGACTGAACAACAACCGCCATTTGCTTACGCTGGGGTTTTTCCCCCTGCCGTGATAGGCTACATAAATATGTACGTAGCCTATCACGGCTCAATACAGAGACGCAAATGGCGGCGGCTACAACAGCCGCCATTTGCGTCCCTGCAGGGCTGCCCAGCGGCCGGATGTCCGGCTGTGGGCGGCCGGAGCCGGCCGGTGGCTCCTCAGCTTGGCAGCGGAGCGGAGCCAGCCAGGCAGGATTCCGGTGAGGAGGACCGGATCGCCTCCCCCCCATCGAGGATTCCGGGGGGAGGGACAGAGTGCCTTCCGCCCACTGCAGATTGCCCAGCGTGGAGCCAGGTAGGTGTTTTGTACATCCCTAGCTTTCTAGCCTTTACGCAGTTTCTGATCCATAAGAGGACCTCTCCTCTTATATCATGACTGCTAAGTTTGTTCAGGATTCTTTGGTGAGGGACTTTGCCAGAAATACAGCCCAGTTCTGTATATACAATAAGGAGGGGTGCCATCTTGTCTTTCACCTCAGGCAGGAAAATGACTTGGGCCGGCTCTGTGCCTTTAGTGTGGTAGAGGACACTATCCTATCACAAGTGTTGAACTAAGTTTCAGCTGTCAGTCCAGTCTGCTTCTGTCCATAGAATGGGGAGGGGGCACCATCTTGTCCTTCACCTCAGGGAACAAAATGCCTTGGGGCAGCCCTGCTCAATGCACATCAAAGTGAGTTAAAAAAATCAATTTGCTTTCCTTACCACATGCTGGATAGTGATCTGAATACATTGTAGAGTGCCCTTATGGCCATTTGTCACACTGGTGTATGTAATGTGCATTGGATTCATTGTTCACAGAAGGTTGATTTTCAGCAGGTAATCAACCCTTGTTATGGGCAGATCATGAGAAAGGAAGGATGACCTTCCATTTCTCTATCATCACTCTCTTTTTATTTTCCAAGTTTTTTAATGGGTGGTTGCTATTTTATTGTCTGTGAGCATTTCTACACCAGGCTAAAATCCAGGGAACTTTACCAGAGCTTTCTGCTTCCATTTTAAATGCAAGATCGCAATGGGCTCCCTTTACACACTCTTCCCTTCCTCCCACCCACCTTTTCCCCTTTATCTGCGTGTTCTATATGTTTCATTATACAGCCACTAGATGGCGCTGTGGTCTATCTCTTATGGGATTTTCTCTTTTCAGGAGAAAGCTCAACCCACTGTAATTGATAGCTCATTATCTTCAGTCTTTTAAAAAATGGGATAAAGGTCATTTAGTACGGGAGACGTCCTGGAGGTTGACGTCATGTAAAGGACCGGCAAACTTCCTTGAGTAACCAATCTCAATAGCAGAATAAAAGCCCCATGTGGAGAAGCCCTGCTTCTTCTAGTTTTATATGATTTCAGACAACTTTTACTACGGTAGGGCAGGACTAGGCAACATGGTGCCCTCGGACACCTTTCGTGGTGCCCACCAAGGTGCTCTAGCCCTCCCACTTTTTTTCCCTCCAATTAACACATTTTATTACCAGGAACTGAGATTGCTGTGAAATAGCAATCTGTTGGTGCTGAAAACTGCAGGTTCAAAGGAATTGTTTAGTGTGTTGAGGCTCAGACACCACCTCTTGCCTTCTACTCCATTTTTTGGGCAGGTTACTTGTCCTTTTGCCATGCCTCCTATGGCAGCCATTTTGTGGTGGTGTCCAAGAGTTTCTCAAATTGCTAAATGTGCCCATGGCTCAAAAAGGTTGCCTATGCCTGCTATAGGGTGGTATTGTTTTTAAGTGAATTATTGTGCTTTTGTTTTTAGCTTATGCTTCATTTTGTCAACTGTTTTGGTGATTTTATAGTAGAAAAGCAGTATATAAATACTGAAAACTAAATCCAGAGGTGGGGAAACTGTGGCCCGCCAAACATTTTGGGCTCCATCAGTCCCAGACAGCTTAGCCAATGGTTAGGGATGATGGGAATTTTGGTTCAGCAACATCTGGTCCGCCCCTGACCTAAATAAACTCACTTTTGGATCACGTGGGGGGGGGTGTTTCTATCAGACATCTTTCCACCCTAACAGCCCCTAAAACAAAACCTTACAATGGGTATTTCTGTAGCAGCTTGGACTCCAGTTACTAGAGAGATTGCTCATAGGATGGAAAGGTCACATTAGGTAAGATTTAGCTTTCGAGATTCAAAATGCAGTTTAGCAGCTGGAAATAACTGGAAGACACAACGCCAAGAACCCAACCCACTCTCTTTTTTCAGCTCAGGGGCAAGTTTTCTTGGAATCCACTCCTATATATAAACAAGGACTCCTCCTGGGAGCTATTTCACCGGCGCTGTTTGCCCAGCAGAGGACGCCGTTCGCTTCCCTTAGCTACTCCGGACCGCCAGCCTCCCGGGACTGGTGTAATGTAATAAAAGAAACGGGGCCTGATCGCTGCTAAAGAGTGCACACGCGTCTCGGCTGCTCGCCGTCTCTGTCCACAGCTCCACCTTCGAAGGCTGCCCGTGGCCAATGTTTTTTACGGAAGGAGCAAAGCCGGGGGGAGAAATAAACATGCCAGATCGCGTATACTCCCAATTTTTTAAGATCAAACCTTGACGTTTTCCCACCGTGAAACTCTGCGGGCCTTAATGTCAGGTTTAGCAGCATCTTGTTATAATAACAGGCCAGGTAGACACTGGCAACAAAAGCGATCCAAGGAGGAGTAAAGATCCATACTCATTCTTGCTCCAACCCAACTGAATTTAGGGCGCAATCCTATGCACGCTTAGACACAGAAAAAGCCCTACAACTCCCAGCATTCCCCAGCCAGCCATGCTGGGAGTTGTAAGACTTTTTTCTGTCTAAACATGCATAGGATTGCGCCCTAAAACGTTTATTTGGAAGAACGCGCCCCACTGATTCCAGTAAACTTTGGGCTGCAGTTCTAAGCAGCTCATCAGTTCATTTCGCATCGGCAGGACTTGCATCCATGTGAAGTGTGCTTAACATGTAGGGGTGGGCGGTGTTTGAGATCGCAGGGACGCTTAACACTTCAACGCCCCCCACGCCCACCCCGTTGATACCAGCATCGGCGTTGTCGCTCAAAAGTAACAAAGCCCGTGACAAGGACGCGGGTACGTCCCCCGCTTTCAAAGGACATGTGTGACGCGCGGGATGGAGATTCTAAGCGTCGTGAGGACGTGGGCAAGGGCGGGTAGTTATTCTGGATCAGTTATTCCCGTTATTAAGAGAGGGTGATCTCGTGTACGTGTCCAAACACTCTGTTTTTCGCTGGCCAACAATTATTCTGAAAAAGAAAGAAACAGAAAAGTTGGCGCAGCCTGCTGGTAACATTTGTGAGGCAAACCACTTCGGCACGGAACCCCCACAGAACAGGAGGGAACAGGGCCTGAGAGGGACGAGCCCCCAACATGACGGCCCGTGTACGTGCGTGCAAGGGTGTGTGTGTGTGTGTGCAGCTTCTCTCCCCCCACCCCCTTTTCCACAGGACGCGCCTGTTTAACACATTAACATTGTGCTGGACTGCGAAGGCTGAGCTTGAAGCGATCCCTCACTCGCTCCCCCTTTGCCCGTCCCGGGCCCAGAGACGTCATGGGAGGGAGGTATAAAATTTCAAGCGAGAGGAGCAGAGAGAGGCAGTGTGTGTTGCGAGAGCGCGCCGAGGGGGGGGAGAAAGAGTTTGGCGGCGCCGATCCAAGGCGAGAGCGGGGCCGTGGGGAGGGTGGCGAGCGCGAAGAGGGAGGAAAGGGCCGCCTCGCACCTGGAGCTGCGGAGGGACGACGGAGGAAAGGGAGGGCGCCCCGGAAGCGCCCAGGCGGCGGAGGCAGCTGAAGCAGCAACCGGCCAGCGCCCGGCGCCTCGCTCGCCTCGCCTCGCCCGTCCCCCGCGGTGGTGCTCGACCGCCCGCCCCAGCCAATGAAGGCGAGGCGCGTCCGCCTCGGCTCTGCTCCCGAGGGGATGGCGCCCGGGGGGGGGGCATGAATGGGGCGCGCCGGCAGCCGCAAGTGCGCTCGCGGGCCCGCCTGACACGTGCGCTGCGGGCTGAGCCTGCTGCAGGGCGCCTGGCTCGGGAGCTGCCCAGCGCAGCGTAGACCGGAGAGAGCGCCGGCGAGGCCGCTCTGGTCGGCGGGTGCGCGCCCCGGAGCTCCCGGCGAGGCTGGCTTGGCCCTGCGCGGGCGCCCGCGCACTCATGGAGAGGGACCCCGGCGGGACGAGGCGCCGCTCCGCTTCCCCGGGAGCCGCCCGCGCGTCCTCCTAGAGGTCCCCAGCCGCGCGCCCGGGGCGCCCATTCATGCCCCCGCTCGCCGCGCGCCAGCCCGCAGCAGGATCCGCCTGGTCGCCCTTCCGCGTGCGCGCTATTCTCCCGGGGGTGTCCCGCCTCCTCGCCCCCGCGCCGCGCCTGAAGATGCACTTGCAACGGGCGCTGTTGCTCCTCTCGCTCCTGAGCCTGGCCACCGTCAGCCTGTCGCTCTCCTCCTGCACGACGCTGGACCTGGAACACATCAAGAGGAAGCGGGTGGAGGCGATCCGGGGCCAGATCCTGAGCAAGTTGCGCCTCACCAGCCCCCCGGAGACTGTGGGGCCGAGCCACGTGCCCTACCAGATCCTGGCTCTGTATAACAGCACCCGGGAACTCCTGGAGGAAAAGGAGGAGGAGAAGCAGGAGAGCTGCTCCCAGGACCACACCGAGTCCGAGTACTACGCCAAGGAGATCCACAAATTTGACATGATCCAGGGGTTCCCGGAGCACAGTAAGTCCCCCTTTCTATGCAGCGGAAGGGCATTGACAGGGTGGGAAGGGACAGCGGGGGTGGCTGCGTGGTGGCTGAGCCTTGAGGTTCCCGGCAGGAAAGCAGTTCAGCCCCCCCCCCCCCCGGGCCAAAGGCTGCCCACATCCCTTAGGAGTGTGGAGGGGAAGGGAGGCTTCCAGGCGCCAAAGGCTCTGAAGCGGGGAGGGACTGGGTGGCAGGCAACATCTAGGCTAGGTCACTCTTTTTTCTGTTTCACAGGTGGGCAAACTAAGGCAGGGCTGTTGGGTTGCGATAGGGTTACCCAGGGAGTCCCTGGGTAAGCTGAGATTTGAAGCCAGGTTTCCAGACCCAAGTCTTCCTTCCTTAAACGATGCTGGTTCTCCGTGCCTGGCAAATCCAGGCTGCAGAGAGAGAGCATTTCTCTGCCAGGTCTCCTCAAATCAGGTGGGACGTGCCTTGGCAACAGAAATCCTTTCTCGGAGGCAGAACCCTGTCCAACCATTGCGGCATTGACTGCAGTGTGTGTGTGTGTGTGTGTGTGTGTGATGTGAGCACATGCAAAAGCAATTGTGTTTGTGTCAGCGGCAGTCTTACACATGGGCTTGCATGCACATTGCCTATATGGCCAATATAGCTTCAGATGCACAGTCTTTGCAAAGACTTGTGCATGTATGTGTGTATATATTGGATGCACCTATATTTCCTAAACAGCCACGAATCAGGGATGAATGTTTGTGTGTCCAGGTCATGCAAAAAGCACCCGAATGGGAGAATGAAATGCCTTGGACTGCCTGTGCAGTGGCTCCGTGGCAGATGTATTTGACTCATGTATGGGTCTGGCAGTTTTGCTTGTGGGCTGTGTGGTCTTTGTATGCCAATTTGTTCCTGACATATCTGTGATTTGGTCCCACAGTAAACACATTTCAGAGCTAGGCCTGGAATCTTGGCTGATGCCGGGAGTGCACGGACAGGTTTTCCAATCATCTGGGGTGGGGGTTGTGAGAATCTGGCAATAGCCATGTTTCCCTTTGCTGCCATTAGGTGTCCTCGTGGACTCTTGAATTACAGCAGAACCGTGTGGGGGTGGGAAGGAGGATGTGGCCAAGTGTTGAGGGAGGGGTGGAGAAAGCAACCATTGGAGAGGGTGGCAGGAGTATCTTTCAGGGTGTTGGTGATGAGTGTAGAGAGGCTGGGGGCGGGGATGAATGGCTCAAGGGCAGGAGCGCAAACAACTTAGGCTGCAATTCTGTTCAGGCTTACTCAGAAGTAAGTCCCATTGAACAAAATGGGGCTCACATCCGTGTAAACACACGTTAGGCTCAGGCTGTCAGGAGGTGAACTTATGTGAAACTGTGAGTTATGAAAGCCAGGCAGAGCATCCCCCTCACCTTAGGTGGAGGAGCTGGAGGGTTGGCAAAGGGGCAAACCAGGGCTGGGCCAGCTTTCAGTGTCTTGGAATAACATCAGCCCAAAATCCAGCCAGTGAACAGAAAACCAAGCCAGTGTCTAAAAACCTAAAGTAGGAGGGAAGGGAGAAGCGAGAAACAGAGAGAGAGGTGTGTGTGGTGGGGGAGGAGATGTACTTCAGGATTAGGAGAGAAAAGGCGTTTTGAGGCACAGAAGCCAAAATTATACTTGAAGGGCAGAGTAGATATATTAAAATGTTCCATATATGAGTGGTAGTCACCACAGACACTGGGCAAAATTTCTCCCTCATGGAACACACACACACACACACACACCGCACACACACAGCTTGGTGAGGTATGTGAATTTGGGTTGTGTTTGGCCTGTGGTGAAATGGTCATGGGATGAGAGATGAACATGATCATTCGTAAACACAACCATTCAGCCCACTTTCAGCAGCAGGCTTGGAGTTGTGAGGGAAATGTTTGGTTGAGCTGTAAGCCAGGCACATGGCAAAACACTCATGCAGCCACTTGAGCCCTTGACAGATTCTGCACACAGATCCACGTGGTCTTTCTGTCCCCACCACATCAGTGTGGTTGAATGACCCCGCTCACACAACAGCTCTGCCACCCAGTTGCAACAAAAGGTTGCCAGGGCCTTTCTGAGCAGGAAACCATTTGCATGAAGTGGCTCCCTGCACACCTTGGGTGATCTGGACTGTGCCAGCCCAGTTCCTGCCTCAGCAAACTCTTTGTGTTTGGGGGTGGCGGCAGGGGGATGAATTAACATGGTTGAAACTGCCAAGCCCTGTGAGGATGGGCACTTTACACAAATGGCTTTCCATGTGAAAGAGCACCTACATGTTTTCTTTTCAAGAGGTAACCACGTGTTCCCCGCCCCCAGTCATTTTGTGGGTGGGGTCTCAGAGGAACTTAGGGGAAAGCACAGAGAAGAAGCAGACAGCACAGGGATGTAGTGATGGCCACCAATTTGGATGGCTTTGAAAGGGAGGTGGACAAGTTCCTGGAGGAGAAGGCTATCTATGGCTACTAGTCCTGATGGGTATGTGCTACCTCCAGTACCAGAGGCAGTGAGCCTATGTACACCAGTTGCTGGGGAACATGGGTGGGAAGGTGCTGTTGCGCTCATGCCCTGCTTGTGGGTTCCCAGTCGACTGCCACTGTGTGAACAGAATGCTGAACTAGATGGGCCCTTGGTCTGATCCAGCATGGCTCTTATGTTCTTATAAGGCGGTGGTGGAGGAGGCAGAAGAGCTGAACTGGCAAGTAGCATCTTCATGTTGCTGAGTGAACTGTCAGTGAATGGGAAGCAACCACAGTAGAACAGCTGTTCTGCTGCAGATAAAAGGAAAGGAAGATGCTGAAGAGGCTCTGCACAGTTAAAAGCATTGAGGACACAGATGCTGAGCATATGTGGTACATCTGTGTCTCTTCACACTGAGTGGTGGAAATACGGAGCCACAGAGGTCGAGTAGACAACAAATGCCTGAGCCCCATACAGATGTGAAGTAATGTCAGTAGGTGCCCACATTTCTTTGTGGTGGTGGTATTGCAAAAGAGGACATTAGCAAGACACTGCAGTGACTGTGGGTTGTCACATATATGGTTATGTTTCCCTCACTTCCCCAAGTGGTGAGAAGTTCCAGAGGCACATCAGTCACCTGGGTTTGGTTTCCTTTGGACAGCGATCACTGGTTATTGGCATTTTGTGTTATTTGAATTTATTTACAAATATATACATTGACCATATATGGAGGCACACAGTTTAAGATGGCCTTCCCGAAGTTGGGGCCCTCTGGATGAGTTGGACTTCAACTCCCATCATTCCCAGCCATACCAGATGTGTTGGACTGCAACTGTCATAATTCCCAGCCATTCTCTGTAGGAATTATGGGAGTTGCAGTCGAACACATCTGGAGGGCACCAGGTTTGAGCAGGCTGGGTAAAACACTCCAACAGCAAATTCCAGTGCCCCACATCAGATCTCCAGAGAGAGGCAGCCAACACCCCAAAATGTTTCCACAGATTACAGAGCTCCAAACTCAACTCACCCTCTCTCAGTCTCTCAGTCACCCTCTCTCAGTCTCTCTCAGTCTCCTTAAAAAAATAACCACAAACACGGCTGTCTCTTTCTCTCTCTTTCAAAACCTACTTTTACTATGTTCATACACAGACTTAATTGCATCATCCTTCGCTGGCGAGGTGGGGGGAGGTTTGCCCCAGTACCTCATTCAGAAGTCTTGAGGAAGATCTAGCTATTGAGAGCAATCAGTTAGCATTCCACCTGTACATCAGCATTTGCACTATAGGGTGTGCAAAACTCTCCTAGGTGTTATCCGGAACACAGGACCCATTTGCACATTTTCAGGATCAGTTCTGTGAATGCTCCTTGTGAAAATAATGTGTGAATGTGCAGCAGTGGTAAAGCACTTCAGGGAAGTCCTATTGCATGAACTGAATGGAAACTTAGAGACAGCTGCTTGAAATGTCATCTAGTGTATGGTACATATGTTGTTGTTGTTGTTGTTCAGTCGTTCAGTCGTGTCCGACTCTTCATGACCCCATGGACCATAGCACGCCAGGCCTTCCTGTCCTGCGCTCTCTCCCGGAGCGTGCTCAAGTTCATATTCATTGCATCCGTGATGCTATCTAGCCATCTCATCCTCTGCCTTCCCCTTCTCCTTTTGCCTTCAGTCTTTCCCAGCATCAAGGTCTTTTCCAGGGAGTTTTCTCTTCGCATTAGGTGGCCAAAATATTGGAGCTTCAGCTTCATTATCTGTCCTTCCAATGAGCACTCAGGGTATGACCTACATGCTTCTGTGTCATAAAATCTCTTCTGTGCTGTCTCCCCACCTACCTACAGTGCTCTACACAAGTTATAGTATCTTCACACATTACGTTTCCACCAGTATTCAGGTATGGGAAAGCTATTAGCCTTGGGCTTGCTAGGTGACCTGTACCATGCTGGAATAAGACAGTGAGATGCCGTTGTAACAACATTTATTTATAGAAGTGAATGGCTCCGTATTTTGGTCTTTTGACAAAACCACCCCAGGTGTATGATCAGTGTTATTAGTAAGGTATGGCAGAAGAACTGCTCTAAAGTGACAGGAAAGAAAGGGATGGCAATAACCATTAATAACAAGTTAATGTTTATGTAGAAGGACCACACTCTTGGCTGCTGGTTAAAGTTAGACCCACTTTAAATAAATAGGGAAGTTATTAAAAGATTCAAACCAGAAATCACCACAAAGGGCCTAAGCAAACAGAAGTGAGGTTGTCAGCTCCTTTGTGTACCTGCTAAGAGGTGTGTGGAAGGAAGCCATGTGCCATGAGGGGAAGCGATACAGCTGCCAGACTGCTCCCTTCCAGCAGCTGTACTTACTGAAGTTTTGCTCCTGCAACGGAGACCCTTAGTTAAAGCCAGGCAAAGGATAAAGGGAATTGGTGAAATGTGGCTGTCCCAAGGAAAATGTGAGCCTATTTGAACTGCAAAGGCAGTGTGCTCAGGTGTAGAGAGAAGCCGTAGGCCAAGACTAAGGTGGAAAGGTGTGCAGAAAAGTCTCATGGGGCAGTCGAAGTGCTGTCAGGTGGATCTGAGGTTATGTAGCAGAATGGCTTCAGGCTAGAGCCTGCCAGGCATTACTATGTGTATCCACAACACAAAGGTAACAATTGTTCCACGGACTCTTACAGGCAAAGGTGTCATTTCAGTTGGCCTCCTGGGACCAAATTATTTGCACCCCAAGAGGTGCCATTGAAATGAGGTCACAATGGGGCCTGCCTTGCAGAGGTCCGTGATGTTTCTTCCACTTGCCGAGCAATGGATTTGGTCCCATGTCTTCAAAAGTGGCTGATGTTCAACTTTCCCATGACTTTGTCCCTCTGCCAGGTGGTGATTCAGAATGATTGTAGAGCCAAAACCAGTCTCTCCCACCACCCCCCTCTGAGGAAGCGAGGAGAGTCTTATTCCATTGAGGTTTCAGGGCTGATACAGACAAATCTGAACTACACACACAGGAAATGGTCCTGGCTCCAAACCATCCACCAGATAGCTCAGAGTATGTGTCCTGTTCCAGGACTTCAGTCCAGCAGAGGAAGTGAGATAGCAGCAGGAGGAGAGCTTAGCTCTGATACAGAAAAGCAGACTTAATATTTCAGGAGCAGCCCCACATCCTTATTCCAAATGATTATAGGAGAAGACGTCCTCTCTGCCCCCCACACTCACACCCACCTTGCCTCCCCAGCATTTCATTCCTAGGGCAGTAGTGCATGGCGAAAAGAACTGATGGCTGCTGTCCACCTTGCGCCTTGATGTGGCAGGCTTCCCAGAGGACCGAGCACTCTTGTCAAAAGCAGCTGAGAGCACCACATTTTTGTGTCTCTGAGGAAGCAGCCAGGGTGTGTGGGTGAGAGGGGGCTGAATTAATGGAATCAGGGACTAAAGACCCCACCCAGCCCTTCCTATGTTGCTTCCAAAGCTTGGGTGGATTCCTATGACAGGAGACTTCAGGGTCTCCACCCAGTGGTCTCTTTTTTTGTGCTTAAAGTGCTAAAGCCCACTCTAGCTAGGACTACTGACATTGTTGACTCTGCATTGAAAGGAGAAAGGAGGAGAAAAGAAATAATACCAGAACACTACTACAGCTAGCCGTAATGGGCACAGGGAATTGGGAAAGATGAGTGCTTACTAGTTCTCTTAGGAAGATTTGTACCCTGCTTTTTTTATCAGCGATTATTAAAGCAGCTTACAAAATAACAGTTAACAGTGTAAAATGGTATGTTAACAGGCACATAAAAATAGAAGCACAACATTTTTAGTTCAGCAGCAGTATGTCTGTTGAAATACATAAGTCTTCACTGTCCTACGAAAAGCAACCAATAACAGAGCCAGATGAATTCCCTCCAGGAGGCACTACAAGAGAAAAGGCCCTGCCTCTCATACCCATCTGCCAAACATCTACAAAGACCTAATGGTGATGGGAACAGAGAGCAAGGCTTCCAGTGTTGCTCCCAAAGCTTGGGCACATTCATAGGACAGAAAGCTGCTCTTAATGTTCTCTACCCTCCATGCCACCAGCATTTAAGATTTGCTGATTTGACCCTGGTCCAGATTCTAACTGCTGCAATGTCCTTGCTCTATGTTATTTTGCTTTTTTTTTTAAATGCTGCTGCTATCCTACTGTAATCTGATGGGGTATTAATTTTGGGATTTTGTTTGATATTGTATTATTTTATTTGGTTTTTTGTCTTAATTTTGTGAAACACCATGACATTATTCAGAAGAACAGTAAATAAATATTTAGGAATAAATAAAGAGGTCTTGGGCCCCGGACCATTTAGAGCAGGGGTGGGCAACTTGTGACCCTCCAGATATTTTGGCCTAAGGCCCTCATGATCCCTCACCATTGGCTATGCTGGCTAGGGAAGATGGGAGCTGTAGGCCAAAACGGAAGTTTCCCACCCCTGATTTAGTTCAGGACTTGAAAGATGTCTAATGGCCAAACTAGATATGATGACGATGATGGAAGATCTGTGACTGGGGGGATCTCTATACCTCAAGTTCACTGCGCATTCATGGTTGCTCACTCATTGAGTTGTGCAGGGCCATCGCATGACGTTGTCGTTGTCCAGTCATTATTCCACTATTTCCTCCCACCTATCCCATGTTTTCCTCAGACGGAAAAAATGGGGTATTTTTCCAGATATGTGCAAATGGAGTGCCACGTCTTCCCCGTGTATTGCTCCCCGGCGTGAATGAAGCGCTGAGTGTGGTTGTTGGGTGGGTGGTCATGATGTCAAAGGTGGTGACGAAGGTCTGATGGGCGTTCAGTCTTCCCGCTCCTGCGCCATTTTGGTTCCTCGCCATTTTCAGCCTGCCTGTTCAAAAGGCAGTGGGGGGGGGGCGGCAGAGCAGAGGAGTGGCAGAGTGGCAGGGCCTGGCCAAAAGCATGGAAGAGGGAGGCGGGGCCCGGGGAGATGGGTGGGGAGGCTGTCAGCATGTCAGTCCCCATCCACCAGTAATGTGCAAGGGGAGGTGAAGGGGCAGGAACCCAGGAGCAAGTATTGCTGAACCTGGAGCGTGTGTAATGCCTCTTCATGGAAATAACGCTATGGGAATGGCCATCTACAGAAAAGAAAGCACATGTAAAGGGAATCAGTTGTGATCCTGCATTTAAAACGGAAGCAAAAAGCCCTGTTTTAAATGCAGGATTTTAGGCTGGTGTAGAAATCCCCTGGATCTCTCCTGTGACTTTTTAAAAAGTTAAATGCAGCTGCAGATCCTGTCCTCCTCCCACTCCAGGCATTCAGAACAGGGTTGCAGCACTGGTGTGTGTGTGCATGCGTGCGTGCGTGTGTGTGTGCGTGCGTGCGTGTGTGTGTTTAACCCTTCATACTGTTTTCCTGGTCCAAATAGCATTCCCTTCACATGGAGCTGCTGTTTACCTCACAGAGCCAAACGTATGGGGTTGGATCCAATGGTGCCCTTTGTCAAGGGCTCCTTGGAGGCCTCTCTCAGTCTAATCCAGTAGCTAAGTCCAGACACAGACAAAGGGATTCCTTTCAAAGCTTTATTCTTCTTTTACAACTTAACAACGCTACCATTTGCAACTAGATCTGAGCAGCACAGTACCTATGCCCTAAGTTGGAACAGTTGGTCCCCATTTGAAAGGGAATTACTGGCAGACCCCTGAACTTAAGGACTAGGGAGAGTCCCTCCCCTTTTCCCTTGGATCCTCTGGGCGCAGCCATTGTTTGCGCGCCAACCGGGCACAACGCCTCCTTTCTGCGCCCTCCATTTGGCGCTGCTCTCTGCGTCGGCGTCGCGCGTCCACCAAGTCTGCTATCCGCGCTCTGTCACTCCCTGGACTGCTATCTAAGCTAGGAATGCTGGTGGGAGCGTTTGGTGGGAACCAAACAAGCGCTGAAACAAGAGGAAACACTTGTTCCTGGAAGGGGCGCAACCTGCCCCTTCCAGAAATGAGGGGCTGTATATGCGCTGGCGACAGGCCTGGGCCGCCCACACAGGGGCACTATTGGATGCTGCCCACAGGTACCAGTGTGGTCTTTTGGAGGTGTTGTCTGCTAGCTTTTACTTAGAGAGCCAGTAACAGAGGCTCCTTGTTTGCCATGTAGCCAGTGTAGTCTAATGTATGTGAACGTCCTCCCGCCCACCCCTAGATAGATAAGCGGGGGTCCAACTTAGGTAAAAGTCAACATAGGTCGCTGCATCCCATCACAACAAGCTTTGTCTTTACTGTTCTGAGTGTCACGTTTAGATAGCAAAGGCCCAAAGAGAGGCATTCTTGGGGACTGAGAGAGAGACATTCTTGGGGACTCCCCCCACCCCCAGTTGAGAAGTTCTGTCCCTTGGGAGCCTCGAGTAAGCTTGAGTCAAGTTTGAGCCTGTTTGGGAATGATGCAATTCTTTCTTAAAAATTCATTCTTCTGGCTTTTGATGGCCAGGGATCAGCTGGCCATCAGTTGCTATGTTTTTAAACACATGTCTGTTATAAGTTTGAAATTATTGTCACTTGTCCTGAGCATTTCGGATGGAATGAGCTAAAAGACTGAATGTATTGATCAATACTTGATGGGTAGTTTAAAATGCAATTCATTTTTAATTGTGGGTATGTAGGTTAAAGACATCAGAGTTGTTTGTTCTATGACACTAAGAATAATTAATCTTCTTCCCGGAAAAACAGCTCAGCAGCAGCCACAACCACATTCTGCACTTGGGAATATTTCATGCTGTATTAGGGTGGCCAGATGTGATACCTGCTGAAATTCCCTCCTCTACACAGCTATCCAGCATCTTACTGTAACTGCTTTAGCTGTTTTAAATTGTTTTTAAATATTGTATTATTAAAAGTTTCAATATTTTTTTAATCTTGTATTTGCTGCTTGTAATTCTTTTGAACTGCCCAGAGAGCTTTGGGTATTGGGCAGTATAGAAATAAAGTATTATTATAATATTATTATTAATAATATTAATAAACAGTCCAGGAGCCCTGTTCTCTTTTGCATCTGGCCACCGTACAACTTATGCAGTCATCATGTTTGTTGTGGCTGTATTGGTTTTACAACAGTGTTTGCTGCTGTAAACATGTCAAGTGTGAAAATATGCCAGTGGCGATGCAGATAATCATTGTTCCAAGCATGTGTCTCCAGAGATGTTCATCCCCCTTTCATGAGGACTGTGTTTACTGCAGAAAACATGCAATCACATGGCAATTATAAAGCTGTAACAAACAACTTTCTGCGTAAGTTCCCCTCCCTGTCTGCAGCTCAGAAAGATATGTTAACTTGATCTTCCTCATACCAAATTTGATTTTAAAAAGGGAACTGGCATACAGTTCTATGCATGTCTGTTCAGAAGTAAGTCCTGCTGAGTTCAGTGGGGCTTGTTTCCAGGTAAGTGTATGGAGCAGGGCCATTTTTGTGTGTTTTTTTGGCTCGAGGGCCAAATTCCATTTTGGAGAAGCTCTTGGAGGCTGCATTCCCATGGTGGGTGGAGCCAACGTCAAAAGTGGGCATGGCAACATGAAAAATGGGTGGGGCTTAAAAATCCATCCCCTAAATTCCATTGTTACCAATTTATAGTAGGAAGTATGTCTACTCAGAAGTAAGCTCAGAATCACTCATCTGCACTTTCAAATAATGTCCCAAATACCAAGCCCTCTGCATGTCTACTCAGACTACGCATGGGCAGCATGATTACTCAGAAGCAGGACAAAGTGCAGAAGATGGGACAAGGTTTAGAAGTAAGCAGGACTGAATCACTAAGCAGCTTCCCCCCTGGCCCCATCCCCTCTGCCCCACAGGGAAAAGCTCCTAGCTCTGATCAGAGATAAATGGTTTTCCCCTGCTAAGCACTGTGAAAGAGAGCCTTTTTCAGTGCTAAGCAGGGAAAAACACTTATCTCTGAACAGCTGCTGATCAGAGCTAAGAACGTTTCCCTCTGTGGCAGAGGGAGTGGGGCCAGGGGAAGAGGTTGCCTGGCCAGATGGGGAATCCTGTAGGCCTGATAAGGCCTGTGGGCCAGGGGATCCCCATCCCAAATAGTGGTAGCCAGTGGCAACAACATGCAGGGGTCCAATAGTGGCAGTGGTGTGGGGCTAAGTGTTAGCCCCAGTAGAAACCATCTTATGTAGAAACTACATGCTTATCTTTAGGTGACTGTTTATTTTTGGGTGGTTCTGATACGCCTTCAACCACCCAAGATTGCTTTTAGAGAGAATGATTCTGCATGATCCCCATCACTGTTTCAGTATGAATCCAAGTGTTTCTTCCCTCTGATATGCAGACTAACCATACCTCAAGCTGCTGCAAAGGACTGGTTATGAGTAAAATGATATGTTTTATTGAGACATCTTAATTTGGTGAAGGAGTATGAATATTTTTCAGGTTTTTTTTGTTTTTTTTTTACTTTAACAAAATCTTTGGATGAAGCTCAGGACAAGCATAGCAACCATGGCCTTCCACAGCAATAGTGGAAGTAGTGGGAAATGTTTCCTGCAAACCCCTACCATTTAGACAGGGTTTAGTCCTGTCTTGATTCTTCTGTCTAGTATATTAATAATGTCCTCAGCAAGTGCTGGAACATGATTTGTGGGATCTCCTCCCTGTTACCTCAAAGTTTATGTACCACTGTAGCTAGTTCAATATTCTGGTTTCTTCATTTTCTCTTAGATGAACTAACTTTCTGCCCCAAAGGCGTAACTTCCAACATGTTCCGCTTCAACGTGTCTTCAGCGGAGAAGAACAGCACCAACCTCTTCCGGGCCGAGTTTCGGGTTTTGCGAATGCCAAATCCCAGTTCCAAACGCACTGAGCAGCGTATTGAACTCTTTCAGGTGAGCAGACCTCCCAGGCAGGGCAGAATGGGAACTGTAGGACACCTTGATGCTGACCCCACATTTTCACATGCCAATGCAGGGGCAGTTCTTGCCTCTTCCATTGTCCCTGCTGCAACATAACTACTAACTTTTCATCCCTTGTACCTAATCCATTATTAAATATCATTGTTTTATCAGCATGGTGCTCTCCTGCAGATGATTCTAGACCTAGAGGGGAGAGAAGTCCAATGTGGTTGTCTGTAGCATTAGGAAAGTGCTGCCTGAATAAACTGCCCTCATTCACTGCCATCATAAAGGTCATGCTGTGTATATGTTCCTTTCAGAGCTAGTCCAAGGGTGCTTCCATGCAAAGCTTTTATTGTGAAATCACCTTGCTTTATTCATGGAATTTTATGGAGGATCCAAATGACAATGGCTCTCATTTGTAACCCTCTCACTCCCCCCCCCCCGCGCTGCTTCTTCTGTGTTTTTTTAACAGAAAAAGATCTGTTAAGGAGGAATAGCTGTGTAATGCCTTTTGATTGGTAGGACTAGGAGCCCTCTGTCTGGAAGCACCCCAAGACATATTGGCTCCTGTGGTTAAAAAAAATAAAATAAATTTTGCCTCCTGACAGTGAAAATCTAATAAGTGACTCTTATTGTTATTTAGTGTAGCCACCTCACTCTGCCTAATGTTAGGGTTGGCCCTTGTGCCTTTAATAGCAATTCTACAGACAGTAATAATGATTCGTATTTTTACTGAATACTCAAAGTGCTTCACATACATTATCTCAGTAATCCTTACAATAATTGTGTAAGGTAGGCTGGTATTATAATCCTTTTATCACAGTTCAGGCAAGGGGGTAAAACTGAGGCAGCCTGTAGTGAGAAATGCGTGAGGGGGCCTAAGGGCATTCTGAGGGGAGGAATTAATGCAGAACCTAAATACTAATGGCCTAATATGCTATCTAATTGTATAATTAACATAATATTTATTTAATAACATTTAAGAATGTGCCCAGTTGTTGTTGTTGTTCAGTCGTGTCCGACTCTTCGTGACCCCATGGACCATAACACGCCATGGCCTTCCTGTCCTGCACTCTCTCCCGGAGCGTGCTCAAGTCCGTATTCATTGCATCAGTGATGCTATCTAGCCATCTCATCCTCTGCCGTCCCCTTCTCCTTTTGCCTTCAGTCTTTCCCAGCATCAGGGTCTTTTCCAGAGAGTTTTCTCTTCGCATAAGGTGGCCAAAGTATTTGAGCTTCAGCTTCAGTATGTGTCCTTCCAATGAGCAGTCAGGGTTGATTTCCTTTAGGATGGACTGATTGGACCTCCTTGCAGTCCAGGGGACTCGTAAGAGTCTTCTCCAGCACCACAGTTCGAAAGCATCAATTCTTCGGCGCTCAGCCTTCCTTATAGTCCAGCTCTCACAGCCATACGTTACTACTGGGAAAACCATAGCTTTGATTAGATGGACCTTTGTCGGCAAGGTGATGTCTCTGCTTCTTACTATGCTGTCTAGGTGTGCCATAGCTTTCCCCCCAAGGAGCAAGCGTCTTTTAATTTCATGGCTACAGTCACTGTCTGCAGTGATCTTGGAGCCCAAGAAAATAAAATCTGTCACTGCTTCCATTTCTTCCCCTTCCATATGCCAGGAAGTGATGGGGCCAGATGCCATGACCTTCGTTTTTTTAATGTTGAGTTTCAAACCAGCTTTTTCACTCTCCTCTTTCACCCTCAACAAGAGGCTCTTTACATCCTCTTCGCTTTCTGCCATTAGGGTGGTATCGTCTGCGTATCTGAGGTTGTTGATAATTCTCCCGGCAATCTTAATTCCAACCTGTGATTCATCCAACCCGGCGTTTCTCATGATGTACTCTGCATATAAGTTAAATAAGCAGGGCGACAATATGCAGCCTTGTCATACTCGTTTCCCAATTTGGAACCAATCGGTTGTTCCATGTCTGGTTCTTACTGTTGCTTCTTGGCCCTCCTACAGGTTTCTCAGGAGACAGGTAAGGTGGTCTGGTACTCCCATCTCTTTCAGAATTTGCCACAGTTTGTTGTGATCCACACAATCAAAGGCTTTAGTGTAGTCAATGAAGCAGAAATAGACGTTTTTCTGGAATTCTCTTTCTTTCTCCATGATCCAGCGAAAGTTGGCGATTTGATCTCTAGTTCCTCTGCCTCTTTGAAACCCAGCTTGTACTTCCGGTAGTTCTCGGTTTGCATACTGCTGAAGCCTAGCTTGTAGGATTTTGAGCATCACCTTGCTGGCATGTGAAATGAGCGCAATTGTGTGGTAGTTTGAACACTCTTTGGCGTTGCCCTTCTTTGGAATTGGGATGTAATTGGGACTGGACCTTTTCCAGTCTTGTGGCCACTGTTGAGTGTTCCAAATTTGTTGGCTTATTGAGTGCAGCACTTTAACAGCATCATCTTTTAGGATTTTAAATAGCTCAGCTGGAAGACTGTCATCTCTGCTAGCTTTGTTGTTAGTCATGCTTCCTAAGGCCCACTTGACTTCACTCTCTAGGATATCCGGCTCAGGTTCAGTGACCACACTATCATGGCTATCAGGGACATTCAGATCTTTCCTGTATAGTTCTTCTATGTATTCTTTCCACCTCTTCTTAATCTCATCTGCTTCTGTTAGGTCCCTGCCTTCTTTGTCCTTTATCATGCCCGTCTTTGCACAAAACATTCCCTTGTGATCTCCAATTTTCTTGAAGAGATCTCTAGTCTTTCCCATTCTGTTGTCTTCCTCGATTTCTTTGCATTGTTCATTTAAGAAGGCCTTCTTGTCTCTCCTTGCTATTCTCTGGAACTCTGCATTCAGTTGGATATATCTTCCCCTTTCTCCCTCGCTTTTTGCTTCCCTTCTTTCTTCAGCTACTTGTAAAGCCTCATCAGACAGCCACTTTGCTTTCTTGCATTTCTTTTTCTTTGGGATGGATTGAGTTGCTGCCTCCTGAACAATGTTACAGACCTCCGTCCATAGTTCCTCAGGCACTCTGTCTATCAGGTCTAATCCCTTAAATCTATTCCTCACCTCCACTGTATATTCATAAGGGATATGATTTAGGTCATCCCTGAATGGTTGAGTGGTTTTCCCTACGTTCTTCAATTTAAGCCGAAATTTTGCAGGAAGCAGCTCATGAACTGAGCCACAGTCAGCTCCGGGTCTTGTTTTTACTGACTGTATAGAGCTTCTCCATCTTTGGCTGCAAAGGACATAATCCATCTGATTTCGATATTGACCATCTGGTGATGTCCATGTGTAGAGTCGCCTCTTGTGCTGTTGGAAAAGAGTGTTTGCTATGATCAGCATGTTCTCTTGGCAAAACTCTATTAGCTTTTGTCTTGCTTCATTTTGTACACCAAGGCGATGCCTGCCTGTTATCCCATTGATTTCTTGACTTCCTACTTTAGCATTCCAATCCCCTGTGATGAAGAGGGCAATGAATATGGACTTGAGCACTCTCCGGGAGAGAGCACAGGACAGGAAGGCCTGGCGTACTATGGTCCATGGGGTCACGAAGAGTCGGGCACGACTGAACAACAATGATGAAGAGAACATCTTTTTTTGGTGTTAGTTCTAGAAGGTGTTGTAGGTCTTCATAGAACCGATCAACCTCAGCTTCTTCGGCCTCAGTGGTTGGGGCATAGACTTGAATTACTGTGATGTTGAATGGTTTGCCTTGGATTCGTACTGAGATCATTCTATCGTTTTTGAGATTGTACCCCAGTACTGCTTTTCCCACCCTTTTGTTGACTATGAGTGCTACTCCATTTCTTCTAAGGGATTCTTGCCCGCAGTAGTAGATATGATGGTCACCTGAATTAAATTCGCCCATGCTTGTCCATTTGAGTTCACTGATTCCCAAGATGTCGATGTTCAATCTTGCCATCTCATGTTTGACCACCTCCAGCTTACCTTGATTCATTGACCTTACATTCCAGGTTCCTAAACAATATTGTTCTTTACAGCATCGGATTTTCTTTTCACCACCAGACACATCCACAGCTGAGTGTCCTTTCGGCTTTGGCCCAGCCACTTCACTCTTTCTGGCGCTACTTGGAAATACCCTCTGCTCTTCCCCAGTAGTATATTGGACACCTTCCGACCTGAGGGGCTCATCTTCCAGCGTCATATCTTTTAGCCTTGTGATACGTTCCATGGGGTTTTCTTGGCAAGAATACTGGCATGGGTTGCCATTTCCTTCTCCAGTGGACCACATTTTGTCAGAACTCTCTGTCATGACCTGTCCGTCTTGTCTGGCCCTGCACGGCATAGCTTATGGCTTCACTGAGTTACGCAACTCCCTTTGCCACAACAAGGCATAGAATCATAGAATAGTAGGGTTGGAAGGGGCCTACAAGGCCATCGAGTCCAACCCCCTGCTCAATGCAGGAATCCAAGTCAGAGCATCCCTGACAAATGGCTGTCCAGCCTCGTCTTGAAGGCCTCCAGTGTGGGAGAGCCCACCACCTCCCCAGGTAATTGGTTCCATTGCCGTATTGCTCTGACACTCAGGAAGTTTTTCCTGATGTTCAGTCGGAATCTGGCTTCCTGTAACTTGAGCCCATTATTCCGTGTCCTGCACTCTGGGATGATCAAGAAGAGATCCTGGTCTTCTTCTCTGTGACAACCTTTCAAGTACTTGAAGAGCGCTATCATATCTCCCCTCAGTCTTCTCTTCTCAAGGCTAAACATGCCCAGTTCTTTCAGTCTCTCTTCATAGGGCTTTGTTTCCAGTCCCCTGATCATCTTTGTTGCCCTCCTTTGAACCCTCTCCAGCTTGTCTGCATCCTTCTTCAAGTGTGGTGCCCAGAACTGGACACAGTACTCCAGATGAGGCCTAACCAGTGCTGAGTAGAGGGGAACTAGTACTTCCCGGGATTTGGAAGCGATGCTTCTATGAATGCAGCCCAAAATAGCATTTGCCTTTTTTGCAGCCACATCACATTGTTGGCTCATATTCAGCTTGTGATCGACGACAATTCCAAGATCCTTCTCGCTCGTAGTGTGGTTGAGCCACGTATCCCCCATCTTGTAACTGTGCATTTGGTTTCTTTTTCCTAGGTGCAGAACTTGGCATTTGTCCCTATTAAATGCCATTCTGTTGTTTTCTGCCCAGCACTCCAGTCTATCCAGATCACTTTGAATTTTGTTTCTGTCTTCCAAAGTATTAGCTATCCCTCCCAATTTTGTGTCATCTGCAAATTTGATCAGCATTCCCTGCACCTCCTCTTCCAAGTCATTAATAAAAATGTTGAAGAGCACTGGGCCCAGGACTGAGCCCTGCGGTACCCCACTCGTTACCTCTCCCCAGCTTGAGAAGGTCCCATTGATAAGCACTCTTTGAGTCCGATTCTGTAGCCAACTGTGGATCCACTGGATCGTTGTTTCATCTAGCCCACTTCGAGCTAGTTTGCTCATCAGGATATCATGGGGCACTTTGTCGAAAGCTTTGCTGAAGTCGAGGTATATGATGTCTACAGCATTCCCACGGTCTACAAGGGAGGTGACTTGATCAAAAAATGAGATCAGATTTGTCTGGCAGGACTTGTTTTTGACAAATCCATGTTGGCTTCGAGTAATCACTGCATTGTTGTCAAGGTGCTTCCAGATGGATTGCTTTATGATCTGCTCCAGAATTTTCCCAGGGATTGATGTCAGACTGACTGGTCTGTAGTTCCCAGGTTCCTCCTTTTTACCCTTTTTGAAGATAGGGACAACGTTAGCCCTCCTCCAGTCATCTGGCACTTCCCCGGTCCTCCATGATTTCTCAAAGAGAATAGACAGCGGTTCTGAGAGCTCTTCTGCCAGTTCCTTTATGACTCTAGGATGCAGTTCATCTGGCCCTGGAGATTTGAACTCATTCAAAGTAATGAGGTGTTCCTTGACCATATGCCTGTCGATCTCAAGCTGCAATCCTGCCCCTTCAGCCTGTACTTCGCCTTTGCCAGGGGGGTCATAGACCCTCTTTTGGGAGAAGACTGAGCCAAAGTAGGAATTGAGCACCTCTGCCTTTTCTTTGTCATCTGTTATCATTTTGCCATCCTTATTTAATAGCTGAACAACCATTTCTTTCCTCTGCCTTTTACTATGCACGTAGCTGAAGAAAGCCTTTTTGTTGTTTTTAGCATCCCTCGCTAACCTCACCTCGTTCTCCGCTTTAGCCTTCCTGACGCCATCCCTGCAATTCTGTGCTACCTGCCTGTACTCTTCCTTTGTTACTTGGCCTTCTTTCCACTTCCTATATGTGTCCTTTTTTGTTTTCAGGTCATCCCTAAGCTTTTTGTGAAGCCACATTGGCTTCTTCTGTTGTCTTCCACCTTTTCTTCTTGTTGGAATTGTTTGTGATTGTGCCTTGAGAATTTCCTTTTTTAAAAGTTCCCACCCATCTTGGACTCCTTTTCTCGCTAGCATTGCTTGCCATGGGACCTTACTGATCATTGTTCTGAGTTTGTTAAAATCAGCTTTCCTAAAATCCAGGGTACGCGTTTGAGTACACTCGGCTTTTGCTTCCCTTAGAACCAAGAACTCAAGTACAACATGGTCGCTTTCCCCCAGAGTTCCTGTAACTGCTACTTTATCCACTAAGTCATCTCTGTTGGTTAGGATCAAGTCAAGGATAGCCGATCCTCTAGTTCCTTCCTCTACTTTCTGTAGGAGGAAGTTATCCGCCACACAAGTCAGGAATTTCCTGGAGGGGCCATGTTTTGCAGAATTTGTCTCCCAACAAATATCGGGGAAATTGAAGTCCCCCATTACTACTACATCATGCTTCCTTAAAACATTGGCTATTTGCTTTTCAAAAGTTTCATCCTTGGCTTCTCCTTGATTGGGTGGCCGGTAGTAGACTCCGACCACCAGGTTCCTTTTATTCTTTGCTCCATTTATTTCAACCCAGATGCTCTCGATGGGGCTACCAAGCTCCTCCTCCTGTATTTCTGTGCAGAGATATGTATTTTTCACATACAGTGCAACCCCGCCTCCCTTTCTGTTCCTCCTGTTCTTTTTGAACAAGTTATATCCTTCAACTGCTGTATTCCAGTCATGAGAGTCATCCCACCAAGTCTCAGTTATACCTATCAAGTCATAATTTCCCTCCTGTATTAAGAGTTCAAGTTCGTTCTGTTTGTTTCCCATACTCTGGGCATTAGTATATAGACATCGAAGACCATGTGCTTCATAGTCTGGCTTTCTTCCTACATGTGTCTGAAGACTATTATTGGGCACTATCAGCGCTGTTCTCTCCATTGCAGTGCATGCGCCTACGTCCATTGTTACCCCCAACATTACATCTCCCTTCCCCGTAGGATTCAGTTTAAAGCCCTCCTGATGAAGTTCTTCATGCTGTGGCCAAACACATTCTTCCCAGCCTTTGTGAGGTGCAACCCATCCCTAGCCAACAGCCCATCTTCCAGGAAGTATAGCCCGTGGTCCCAGAATCCAAATCTCTCTCGTCGGCACCACCTTCGTAGCCAGTCATTCACCCGGAGTATTTTTCGTTCCCTTTCTATCCCTCTTCTAACTACTGGAAGGATGGATGAGAAAACTATCTGGGCCCCAAAGTTCTTGAGTTTCCTTCCCAAAGCTTCAAAGTCTGACGTGATCTCTTCGTAGCTCCGCTTGGCGGTATCATTTGTTCCCACATGGATGAGAAGAAAGGGATACCTGTCAGTGGGCTTTATGAGTGCAGGCAACCTTTCAGTCACGTCTCTAATCTGTCCTCCCGGGAGACAACATACCTGGCGAGTCCACGGGTCTTCGCGACATACTTGGGTCTCGATCCCACGCAGCAAGGAGTCTCCCACTACTACCACTCTTCTCTTCTTCTTCTTGTAGGCCTGGGTTTCATCGCCTCTGTTTGACTGACCTTCAGCCTCTTGCTCACTCTCATGCAGGTTCCCCTGTGATTCTTCCTCTGCAGGCTGTCCTCCAGTCTCATCTGCAAGTACCTGGAATCGGTTCCACAGCTCCACCGCTTCCACTGGTGCAGAGTGGCGTCTAGTTCTTCTTCTCCTAACTGTCACCGTTTTCCAAGGAGTATCCTCTACTCCATTTTTCTTCACCTCAGCATTTCCCACTGCCTCATCTTGCTGTTGCTCTTCAAGCTTCTGGTCTGCCCTTTGCTGCTGTAGTTCCCCCATTCTGTCCAAGAACTCTTCGTGTTCTCTTATTCCCCGGAGGGTTGACAGTCGCCGCTCCAGTCCACTTACTTTTTCCTCCAGCAGCGTGATCAACTTGCACTTGTTGCAGGTGTAGGCCATGTTGTTCTCAGGCAAGAAAACAAACATTGCACACACCTTGCAGGTCACCACCACTGGAGAGTCTTGTCCTTCCATAGCCTCTTTTCCCTTTTTGTGTCTAGCTTTGTGATTGTTCTAGACTAGCCTGTGCCTGCTCCTCTACTCAGTAGAGGTTAAAAGCAGAGTCCCACTGGTGTGGAAGTGTGTGTTACAAGACAAATAAATGAAAAAAAGTTAGTAAAAAAAAATAAAAAAAAATGTTAGGGGCCTCCCCCTTGACCTTCCCTGCCAAACTCCCCTGGCCAACTCCTGTTTGCTCCCCCTGTTCGCTCGCTCTGTTCGCTCGCTCTCTGGGAGCTTGCCTGCTTCTGTAGTCCCTGGACCAGCTGGAGCAGCTTGCTCTGCTCTGCTCTGCTCAGCTGGGAGGCGGGAAACAGACTGAAGCTTCCCGCCCAGTCAGCTGCTGGGAGTACTCAGGCCACACCCCTCCAATTCAGTTGGAGCTCTCAGAAGCTCCTGGTGAGCTCACAGCCAGTCAGAAGGATAAAGGGCAGCGCCCTGGGCTTCCTGCAACCCACTTACCTCTTAGCCTCTGTCTCCTTTGTCTCCTTTGTCTCTTCAACCACTGCAACTCCCCTGGCCAACTCCTGTTTGCTCCCCCTGTTCGCTCGCTCTCTGGGAGCTTGCCTGCTTCTGTAGTCCCTGGACCAGCTGGAGCAGCTTGCTCTGCTCTGCTCTGCTCAGCTGGGAGGCGGGAAACAGACTGAAGCTTCCCGCCCAGTCAGCTGCTGGGAGTACTCAGGCCACACCCCTCCAATTCAGTTGGAGCTCTCAGAAGCTCCTGGTGAGCTCACAGCCAGTCAGAAGGATAAAGGGCAGCGCCCTGGGCTTCCTGCAACCCACTTACCTCTTAGCCTCTGTCTCCTTTGTCTCCTTTGTCTCTTCAACCACTGCAACTCCCCTGGCCAACTCCTGTTTGCTCCCCCTGTTCGCTCGCTCTGTTCGCTCGCTCTCTGGGAGCTTGCCTGCTTCTGTAGTCCCTGGACCAGCTGGAGCAGCTTGCTCTGCTCTGCTCTGCTCTGCTCAGCTGGGAGGCGGGAAACAGACTGAAGCTTCCCGCCCAGTCAGCTGCTGGGAGTACTCAGGCCACACCCCTCCAATTCAGTTGGAGCTCTCAGAAGCTCCTGGTGAGCTCACAGCCAGTCAGAAGGATAAAGGGCAGCGCCCTGGGCTTCCTGCAACCCACTTACCTCTTAGCCTCTGTCTCCTTTGTCTCCTTTGTCTCTTCAACCACTGCAACTCCCCTGGCCAACTCCTGTTTGCTCCCCCTGTTCGCTCGCTCTGTTCGCTCGCTCTCTGGGAGCTTGCCTGCTTCTGTAGTCCCTGGACCAGCTGGAGCAGCTTGCTCTGCTCTGCTCTGCTCAGCTGGGAGGCGGGAAACAAGGATCTTCATGGATCACTGCTGGGAGGCAGTGATCCATGAAGGGGATGTGCCCAGTACTTGTCAGTTATCCTGATGTTTCTGCTCTCATTGAACAGAAAACTAGAAGGTGGAACCAGATTTGCTTGTTATTCAGTACCTGGTTAGTGTAATGCCTCCACACTTATTGTCCTTATTAGCTACACAAGTAAAAGGAATACTTTTTTAAATGAAAGCTGAACATTCAGGGAAGGGGTCTAAAATATCCTTGTAGGGACCCAGCCTTTCTGTGGTTATAACCCTGAGGCTAAGAGAAAGCAGCTTGTCTAAAGTCACCAGGTAAGTTCCTAACTGAACCAAGATTTGAACCAAGGCTTTCCACCTCATAATTCACACTCTTAGGCTGCAGCTCCATGCCAACTTACATGGGAGTAAGCCCCATTGAACTCAATGGGACTGACTTCTGAGTAGACATATATAGGACTGCACTGTCAACCATTTACACCACACTAACTCTCCAGTGTTTATAATCTAGATCAAGCTTTTTTTTTTATCCCTCCAGTTGTACTGAGTTATCAAAAGGGTTATAAATAGCTATGTAAGAGGGGTGAGATGAGAAAATACTAAATGCAAGCATCACATCAGGCATAGAAATGACTCCTGAACACCAGGCCATAGCTTCAGAACCTGGTATATGTAAAGAAATAATAAATAGTGTGTTGAACATGTACAGAGTACCTTTATCAAACAGAATCTGCCCGTATTCCCAATTAGCAATTAAGGATAAGGACTTCTAATATAAAGAATTGGGGGGCTTTTTGGAAGGCAGAATCCCTGGCAATAATTTTAGAAATCCAATAGGTTTAGCTTCAGACCAACACAAAACTTTAGCCTATGGATTAGTGCCATTTTTCTTAGTATGAGCATTCCCTGAGAATAGAAATATGTAGCGCTATAGTCTGATGACGGTATCCCAGCTGAACTGTTTAAAATCTTGCAAGATGATGCTGTCAAGGTGATGCATGCCATATGCCAGCAAATTTGGAAAACACAAGAATGGCCAACAGATTGGAAAAGATCAACTTATATCCCCATACCAAAAAAGGGAAGACCAAAGAATGTTCAAACTATCGAACAGTGGCACTTATTTCACATGCCAGTAAGGTAATGCTCAAGATCTTGCAAGGTAGGCTCCAGCAATTCATGGAACGAGAATTGCCAGATGTACAAGCTGGGTTTAGAAAAGGCAGAGGAACTAGAATCCAAATTGCCAATATCCACTGGATAATGGAGAAAGCCAGGGACTTTCAGAAAAACATATATTTCTGTTTTATTGACTATTCTAAAGCCTTTGACTGTGTGGATCATCACAAATTGTGGCAAGTTCTTGGTGGGATGAGGATACCAAGTCATCTTGTCTGCCTCCTGAGAAATCTGTATAACGACCAAGTAGCAACGGTAAGAACAGACCATGGAACAACGGACTGGTTTAAGATTGGGAAAGGAGTACAGCAGGGTTGTATACTCTCACCCTACCTATTCAACCTGTATGCAGAACACATCATGCGATGTGCTGTGCTTGTTTAAGCCAAGGCTGGAGTTAAAATTGCTGGCAGAAACATTAACAATCTCAGATATGCAGATGATACCACTTTGATGGCTGAAAGCGAGGAGGAGCTGAGGAACCTCATGACGAAGGTGAAAGAAGAAAGTGAAAAAGCTGGGTTGCAGTTAAACCTAAAAAAAACCAAGATTATAGCAACCAGCTTGATTGATAACTGGCAAATAGAGGGAGAAAACGTGGAGGCGGTGACAGACTTTGTCTTTCTAGGTGCAAAGATTAATGCAGACGCTGACTGCAGCCAGGAAATCAGAAGACGTTTACTTCTTGGGAGGACAGCAATGACAAATCTTGATAAAATAGTGAAGAGCAGAGACATCACGCTGACAACAAAGGTCCACATAGTTAAAGCAATGGTATTCCCCGTAGAAACCTATGGCTGCGAGAGCTGGAACATAAGGAAGGCTGAGCGAAGGAAGATAGATGCTTTTGAACTGTGGTGCTGGAAGAAAATTCTGAGCGTGCCTTGGACTGCAAGAAGATCAAACCAGTCCATACTCCAGGAAATAAAGCCAGACTGCTCACTTGAGGGAATGATATTGAAGGCAAAACTGAAGTACTTTAGCCACATAATGAGAAGACAGGACACCCTGGAGAAGATGCTGATGCTAGGGAAAGTGGAAAGCAAAAGGAAGATGGGCTGACCAAGGGCAAGATGGATGGATGATATTCTGGAGGTGACAGACTCGACCTTGGGGGAGCTGGGGGTGGCGACGGCCGACAGGAAGCTGTGGCGTGGGCTGGTCCATGAAGTCACGAACAGTTGGAAGCGACTGAACGAATAAACAACAACAACAAGCCCTATAGTCTAGCAATCCTCTCTTTTAAACTTTCTAGCATAACAGTAAGAGGAGAGGAAACAAAGAGCAACCAAAAAAGGAAAGGCCCAGATGTAAGGCATGACAGTAGCCCCAGTGAAACAGGCCTCTGTCACTCTTGTGTCTCTTTCCCTGCCTTTCTCTCCTCAGAACCCATGCTGGGGCAGCTTGTGATTTGAAACAAGGGCCTGTTCTTCAGCACATTCCAGATTGAATTGCCCAATGTTTAGAGCATTTGTTGTGGTTATGTTTTTATACTTTATAACAGCGAGACATGTAGGTGGTCCTGAAGAAAAATCAAATGTGATCTGAAATGGGGGTGGTGGTGGGTACTACCTCCTTTCCTAAATGGGGCCCAATATTGAGCTGTGGCTTTGGTTGGGGTTTTTTAAAATGTTTTTAATTCCACCCACTGTCTAGTGAGCTTAGGGTGGCATACATGGTTGACATTCCCCCCCATCTTTTAAAACTCACAACAACCCTGTGAGGTTGGTTAGGTTGAACACTGGTGACTGGTCTAAGGTCACCCAGTGAACCTAATGGCTGAATAGTGATTTGAACTCAGGTCTCTTAGGAGAGAGACCATTACACCACATCGGCTCCGAAATAGTTTCACCGAAGGAGAAACCCAGGACCACCACGCACAAGCACTGATCACATGACAGTGGTGGTAGCTGCTTGAAAATCTTGCCTGGGCTGGCTTCCCATTCATGGCCAGCTGATTATGCGCTGCTGGTGTACCCTTGCAATACTGCTTTTCAAGTATTTGTGGTGGCACACAGGATGCTGAATCCTGTGTATGGTGGCACAAGCCCATCTGGCCACAAGTGGACGAACCAGCACATGTGAAATTGTCAAGCAGTTTTCCAGCAGCTACAGCAGGCCCAACCATTGTGCAGATCGGCCCTCAGCCTGTAGCTGCATTTCTTGTTGTATTTCATCACAGTTGTGTCATGCTTTATCAATCCTTCTGTGTTTTACCCTTGTACATATTCACTTCTACCTGCTGGAAATATGGGCTGAATTTGCACAATTGCACCTGTTTATTGTACACATGATTTTCATGGGTACTTGCACACAATCACCTTTAGTACCCAGGAAATTTGGTGACACAAGCAACTGTCCCAATGCTCTTATAGAAAGGATTGGCTTAGTCTGAGAGAACACAGTTACTGCCCTTTCTGAACTGAACTGTCTTGCATTTCTCCTCCTGATGCAGATCCTGAAGCCTGACGAGCACATTGCGAAGCAGCGCTACCTCAGTGGCCGGAACGTGATGACTCGGGGCTCCCCAGAATGGTTGTCCTTTGATGTCACAGAAACTGTGCGTGAATGGCTGTTGCATAGAGGTGGGTGGAGCAGGAAGCAGGCTCAATGACTCCCCCCACCCCACCCTGTTACTGGATCTGGTGGTAACTCCAGGGCAGGTTCACATAGGCCTGTATGGGCATCTCTACACCAGCCTAAAAGCCTGCATTTAAAATGGGGCTTTCTGCTTCTGTTTTAAGTGCAGGATCACAACTGACTGCCTTTACACATGCTCCCTCCCCCCCTCCTGCTTTCGGGTTTTTTGCGGGATAAGGAAAGTCTTGTTTACAGGGCAGGCAGCCACGTGGTTTGAACTGAGGGAGCGCCTCCCTCCCTCCCTGGCATGTGTGCAAAGAGAGGGGGAGTCTTGTTTTTGTTGTTGTTGTTCAGTCGTTCAGTCGTGTCCGACTCTTCGTGACCCCATGGACCATAGCACGCCAGGCCTTCCTGTCCTGCGCTCTCTCCCGGAGCGTGCTCAAGTTCATATTCATTGCATCCGTGATGCTATCTAGCCATCTCATCCTCTGCCGTCCCCTTCTCCTTTTGCCTTCAGTCTTTCCCAGCATCAGGGTCTTTTCCAGGGAGTTTTCTCTTCGCATTAGGTGGCCAAAATATTGGAGCTTCAGCTTCATTATCTGTCCTTCCAATGAGCACTCTGGGTTGATTTCCTTTAGGATGGACTGATTTGACCTCCTTGCAGTCCAGGGGACTCGTAAGAGTCTTCTCCAGCACCACAGTTCGAAAGCATCAATTCTTCGGCGCTCAGCCTTCCTTATAGTCCAGCTCTCACAGCCATACATTACTACTGGGAAAACCATAGCTTTGATTAGACGGACCTTTGTCGGCAAGGTGATGTCTCTGCTTCTTACTATGCTGTCTAGGTTGGCCATAGCTTTCCTCCCCAGGAGCAAGCGTCTTTTAATTTCATGGCTACAGTCACCGTCTGCGGTGATCTTGGAGCCCAAGAAAGTAAAATCTGTCACTGCTTCCATTTCTTCCCCTTCTATATGCCAGGAAGTGATGGGGCCAGATGCCATGATCTTAGTTTTTTTAATGTTGAGTTTCAAACCAGCTTTTTCACTCTCCTCTTTCACCCTCAACAAGAGGCTCTTTAGATCCTCTTCGCTTTCTGCCATTAGGGTGGTATCGTCTGCATATCGGAGGTTGTTGATAATTCTCCCAGCAATCTTAATTCCGACCTCTGATTCATCCAACCCGGCATTTCTCATGATGTACTCTGCATATAAGTTAAATAAGCAGGGTGACAATATCCAGCCTTGTCGTACTCCTTTCCCAATTTTGAACCAATCGGTTGTTCCATGTCTGGTTCTTACTGTTGCTTCTTGACCCTCGTACAGGTTTCTCAGGAGACAGGTAAGGTGGTCTGGTACTCCCATCACTTTAAGAATTTGCCACAGTTTGTTGTGATCCACACAATCAAAGGCTTTAGTGTAGTCAATGAAGCAGAAATAGACGTTTTTCTGGAATTCTCTTGCTTTCTCCATGATCCAGCGAAAGTTGGCGATTTGATCTCTAGTTCCTCTGCCTCTTCGAAACCCAGCTTGTACTTCCAATAGTTCTCGGTTTGCATACTGCTGAAGCCTAGCTTGTAGGATTTTGAGCATCACCTTGCTGGCATGTGAAATGAGCGCAATTGTGTGGTAGTTTGAACACTCTTTGGCGTTGCCCTTCTTTGGAATTGGGATGTAAACTGACCTTTTCCAGTCTTGTGGCCACTGTTGAGTGTTCCAAATTTGTTGGCATATTGAGTGCAGCACTTTAACAGCATCATCTTTTAGGATTTTAAATAGCTCAGCTGGAATGCTGTCATCTCCGCTAGCTTTATTGTTACTAATGCTTCCTAAGGCCCACTTGACTTCACTCTCTAGGATGTCCGGCTCAGGTTCAGTGACCGCACTATCATGGCTATCAGGGACATTCAGATCTTTCCTGTATAGTTCTTCTGTGTATTCTTGCCACCTCTTCTTAATCTCATCTGCTTCTGTTAGGTCCCTGCCTTCTTTGTCCTTTATCATGCCCGTCTTTGCACAAAACGTTCCCTTGAGATCTCCAATTTTCTTGAAGAGATCTCTAGTCTTTCCCATTCTGTTGTCTTCCTCGATTTCTTTGCATTGTTCATTTAAGAAGGCCTTCTTGTCTCTCCTTGCTATTCTCTGGAACTCTGCATTCAGTTGGGTATATCTTCCCCTTTCTCCCTTGCTTTTCTCTTTCTTTCGTGAGCTACTTGTAAAGCCTCATCAGACAGCCACTTTGCTTTCTTGCATTTCTTTTTCTTTGGGATGGATTGAGTTGCTGCCTCCTGAACAATGTTACGGACCTCCGTCCATAGTTCCTCAGGCACTCTGTCTATCAGGTCTAATCCCTTAAATCTATTCCTCACCTCCACTGTATATTCATAAGGGATATGATTTAGGTCATCCCTGAATGGTTGAGTGGTTTTCCCTACGTTCTTCAATTTAAGCCGAAATTTTGCAAGAAGCAGCTCATGATCTGAGCCACAGTCAGCTCCAGGTCTTGTTTTTACTGACTGTATGGAGCTTCTCCATCTTTGGCTGCAAAGGACATAATCAATCTGATTTCGATATTGACCATCTGGTGACGTCCATGTGTAGAGTCGCCTCTTGTGCTGTTGGAAAAGAGTGTTTGCTATGATCAGCATGTTCTCTTGGCAAAACTCTATTAGCTTTTGTCCTGCTTCATTTTGTACACCAAGGCCATGCCTGCCTGTTATCCCGGTGATTTCTTGACTTCCTACTTTAGCATTCCAATCCCCTATGATGAAGAGGACATCTTTTTTTGGTGTTAGTTCCAGAAGGTGTTGTAGGTCTTCATAGAACCGATCAACCTCAGCTTCTTCGGCCTCAGTGGTTGGGGCATAGACTTGAATTACTGTGATGTTGAATGGTTTGCCTTGGATTCGTACTGAGATCATTCTATCATTTTTAAGATTGTACCCCAGTACTGCTTTTCCCACCCTTTTGTTGACTATGAGTGCTACTCCATTTCGTCTAAGGGATTCTTGTTTTTGTAGCTTAACTGTTTTCTCTTGGCCCCAATCCTGGGCACTTACTTGGGAGTAAGCTGTATTGAATTCAGTGGGACTTACTTCTGAGTAGACATAAGATCACCCTTTAAGTCTGCAACCCTTGAGTAAGCCCCTTGAACTTAATAGGGTGCTCTGAAAAAACAGAGGACGTTGCTTCTGAGCTTGGTGGGTTGGGGGATCAGATATGTCTCCCTTCATTGCAGGGAGGTATTTTACCCTCTTCTCCCTCCAACTGAGAAATGCAGAGGCAGGAGACGTAATCGGCAGGGGATTCTTGCCCTCACGCCTTCCTTCCTCATCCTGACCGCACCCCCAACAACCGAAAACAAAGGCCCACAGCAGGCAGACAGAGCGGTTTCTTCGCTATGGGAGAATTTCACGTGGAGGTCATGCTGCTCCCATTCCATGGGCTGGAAAAGATACCCATTTTTTTTCTGTTTGAGGAAAGCACAGGATAGGTGGGAGGAAATAGTAGAATAATGACTGGACAATGACGTCGTGTAATGGACCCGCACAATTCAGTGAATGAGCAACCATGAACGCACAATAAACTTGAGGTGTAGAGATCCCCTGTGTCACTCATTTCTCATCATTTGATTACTGAACACTTGTGACGGTATATTAAAATTGTGTGTGTGTGTCTAGACATAGACATGCGCGTGCGCGCCTGTATTGTGCTTGACGTGATGTCTGTGGTGTTTTTTCTAAGAGTGTTTATTTTTATTTATTTATTATATGCCACCTTTTTTCCTGCAAGGAACCCAAGGTGGCTTACTCCTCCTCTCCATTATATCCTCTCAACAACCCTGTGAGGTAGGTTAGGCTGAGAGTCAGCGACTGGCCCAAATTCACCTAGTGAGCGTCATGGCTGAGTGGGGACTTGAACCTGGGTTTCCCGAGCTCCAGTGCAACACTCTAACCACTACGCTGCACTGGCTCTTTATAGCCCTTTCTCCAAGGCTCTCAAAGTAGTATAAGTTGTCCCCCAGCTCCCACTCCATTTTATTCATACAATAACCCTGTGAGGGAGGTTAGGTTCAGATCATGACTGGCCCCCAGTGAGCTTCCTGGCTGAGTGCAGATTTGAACCTGGATCTCCCCAGTCCTCGTCTGACACTCTTCACCACTACAGCATGCTGGCTTTCCAAACCATTCAAACATGTAACTCATCACTTGACAATTACTGCATGATTTTGTGTGTGTGTGTGTGTGTGTGTGTACGTTTATACAAGACAGAGCTGGATAAATGTATTTAAGATATTGTATGATTTCTGATTATTTGGACTTTTTAATCAGTCTGAGTAAGAACTCTGTTCAGAGAGTTCATTGATCATTAATTATTTCTATCCCCTAAGTAGGAGCTTGCTAACTTGCGCCAGTTCTTAGTTAAACAGGGATTGAGAGGCCAGAAATCAAGGGCGGGGGAGAGAGATTCCCCCCATGCTATACAAAGGCAGGGTGGAGACATCACAAGGCACTTACCGCCCAGTGCTGCACTGGCTGAGGCTGGCCCGCACTGCATCTGGGGCCGCTCTCACCAGGTCATGGGTCTGTCGCCAGAGCTCAGTGGTGGCTGCTGAACTACCCCGACTCTGATTGCAAGCAGGGTAAACTGAGGCAGCTCTGTGGATGTTGGAGAAGGCAGACAGCAGGAAGCAGCCCTTGCCACCCCAACTGCAGATGAAGGTGGCCAGCATGAGACTGTCAGCAAACAGGTCGGCTGCTGCTACACCGCAAGATTTAGAATGCAGCCTGCGCTCCTCTCTGTCACCACCAGGCTGCCCAGAATGCAGCCTGCCCTCCTCTCTGTCACCACCAGGCTGGTGCCAAGGTCGAGGGGGCCTTTGGCAGGAGTCATCTGTAGGGCATTCGGTGGCTGCCATCTTAGTTTTCCCAAAATGCAGTGCCCTGGAAGTTCCATAACTCTGGTGCATTGTGGGTTAAGAAGCACGGGGGGTCCCACTGGCAGTGGCCCCATTTCCTTTTTTTTTAAATCCACAATGCCCAGGAATGCCAGAACTCTGGGATATTCCATTTTAGAAAAACCAAGACAGCCAATCGAGGGCCTGGAGCTGTGGCAAGCATCAGCAGTGGGCCCCAGCAGCTGTTGGCAGTGGGCCCTAGCAGCTACCCAAGGATGAGATTGATGATGCCAGGCCCGACCACCACCACTGCTGCTGCTCTCCCATTTCAAATTTGCTGCGCATAAGCCAGCACTGCCTGCATGCACCCTTGCGAGATTGGGAAGTCCTGCAAGGCCAGGAACAGCCTGGGAGCCAATTTATTATTTATTTATTTATTTATTGCATTTATACCCCGCCTTTTTCCTCTTGCAAGGAACCCAAGGCGGCTTACATGATCCTCCTCCTCTCCCTTTTATCCTCACAACAACAACCCTGTGAGGTAGGTTGGGCTGGGAAACTTCTCAGGCAGCAAGTGTCACCGTGAGTGACCCTGTTAACTGATGTTCTGCCTGCCTCACATTCGCCAGTGATCAGCAATCAAATTGGGCCAAATCTATTGCCAATATCACCCTGTGTTTTCTCCTGCTCTGTCCCCAAAGCACTTGTGCAACACGTGTGGAATAGATCTCATTGGTTTTAGAAGAGTCCTGAGCAGGGTAGCATGCCAGAGATGTGCCTCTGCCCCCATGTAGCAAAAACAGCTGCTGCTGGGCAGGAGGGCAGCTTCAGGCAGGAACGCTGAATCATTTCACAGTTGCCGAAATCCACCGCTGGGTTGGCCTCACAGGTACAGTCGTATCTATCAGGTATCAGTCGTCTCTATCAGTCGTCTCTATCAGTCTATCTGTCAGTCTGTCTATCAGTCATATCTATCAGGTATCTATCAGGTATCTATCAGTCGTATCTACAGGTACAGTCGCATCTATCGTGCCAGTCAAAGCTGGACTGCAGGCGAGAGATTCTCTAGAAGGAGAAGCTGATTGCGTGCTCCTTTTTCTTAGATGAAGGCATTGCCTCAAGTCCAGTGCCTGAACTGTTGGTAGGGCAAGTCTCACTAGCCCCATGCAGTCCCAGAAAATGCCACACATAGCTTGCGATGTGGGTGATGGTTGGAGACAGAAATGACAAGTCCCTTATCCAGAGCCTCATGGCTTGTGTGGTGTAGCAGTTGCTGCTGAGCTTGGCATTCATTGGAGAATAACAGAAGAGAATGCTCCTCGCGGCGACAGCATTCAGGCTGTGAGATTCAGCAGCTGCAGCCAGCTGGGAAGATTCGACAGGTGCAGAGAACCAATGGCTGCTTCTAGTGTGATCCTCAAGCACCTCAGACCATTCCTCTGGCTGCAGCCAGCGGCGTCGGTTTGTGCAGCATGTGCTGATTCTTAACACTCGTGCTTCCCACTTCCCCTAAAGCCCCTGCCAAGAATGTTCCAATTCCATGAAAATGCAATGGGAATTCAGTGTCCAAATGATGGGTGATAATTTGCCACATAAATCTCAGTTGCAGCATGTAGGTCCTTTTGTTGCTGGATTTCTGGTTTGCTGGTGCAGAATTTCAACAAGGGAATTACTTGGTCACGTTCATTTATATAAAGACTAGGGCAGTAAAAAAGGATATTGCGTAAGAGCTGTGCAGCCCAATCCTATTCATATTTACTTGGAAATAAGCCCTGCTGAGTCCAATGGGATTGCCCCCACCAAGTGACCGTAGAATTGGTGGAGCCTTACACTTCTAGTGTTGAAGAGTCCTCTGATTTGTATGTTCTGTGATTGGCCTCTAGATCTTCATAATTCAGGAAAATCTTGCTTGAATGGATTGATTTGTGGAGCATCAACCAAAAATCTCAGTGGAACCTGAAACTGCATTAAACTTAAGGTTGAACTATACATTACAAGAAACGCGGGGCTGCTGCCAAAAGCTGACCTGTCAGTTCCCCTCCCCCACCCCCTGTAACATCTCCTTCAGCTTAGCCTCCCCTGTCTCCTGATGTCATTACACTACAAATTTTCCCATGCCTGCCACTCGCAACCAATGAGGTAGAGCACAGGTGGGGAAATGCACAAATTAATGATGTCAGGACATGAGGTAATTTCAACTAGGCAATATGGAGCAGGAAGGGGAAACTCAACATGGGGCTGCTATTTTTGGCAGAAGGCCCATATTCTTTGTACATAGAGTTCCACTCCCATTTTCAGTTCTCTTCTACACATGTAGAATAATGTCCAGGGCAGGGTCTACAAACAGAGTCAACATTGATAGGACAAAGGAAATGGAAATTGCTGAAAGACTTTATGGATACCAGGGATATTATCTGGTGAGTTAGTTCTCATTAATTCATTTTCTCCCAACAGAATCTAACCTGGGACTGGAGATCAGCATCCATTGCCCATGTAACACCTTCCAGTCCAATGGTGACATTCTGGAAAACCTGCCTGAGGTGCTGGAGATCAAGTTCAAAGGTGACAGAGGAGAGATTGGAGGGGGAAACAGCAAAATAGGTCACTAGGAGAAATGAATCATTATCCCACCTAGAACTGAGCATTGTTGAAACATCATTTCGGTGCAAGTTGTACTCTGCTACACGACTACACATCTGTGTTTGCATGTGGGCTGGTATTTACTAGTAGTCACCTTTCCACAAGGAACCCTGGCAATTGTAGTCCTGTGACGGAGGCGAGACATCTCTAATAGAATCCTCACCAAACTACAATCCCTAGAATGATTTGGGGGAAACTGTGACCGCTAAACTGACATAAGACCCCTAGAAGTTTATAATGACCTATATGTATTGTGCAAAAGTGTGTGAACATGTGCAAATTTCTAAAAGTCAAGTCTCTCTCTCTCTCTTTCTCTCGGTCTCAAACTTGGCTCTGGTGCATTCTTGATTTTACTCGAGTTTCCAGCTTGCATTATGTGGGCACAGAGAAGCTGGGCAACCTGCCTGAGATGGCACAGGGAGCCAACAGCTTGGCTAGGCTCAACATTAGCAGCTGCCTGGCTTTTGGCCCTGGGCTGTGGCCACCAGTACCCACAGGCTCTGGATCTTAGATATTCCTTCTACTGCACTGTCCTGGTAATCTGACATCTTCTTTAAGCCATTTAACTTTTTTGGCCTGTCTGGGGCTGAAACCAATAACAGGAGGGGCAGATTAAAGGTCCCACCACCAGTTTACAAAATACAAAACCATTGACCTATAAAACTTCATTTCAGGCTAAGAGCAACCAAGTTTATCCTGGCAAGGCTGCCATCCTTACAGAGGAGTCTCACGGTGGCTAAGCTGCTGGAAGCCTTCCCAGGCTGGCCTCCTGTTGCATCTTTTATGGATTCCAACACTTTATACTGCAGCTCTAAAGGTCTTTCCCCCACCTCTTCAGGCATTAACAGTGAGGATAGCCACGGGCGTGGGGACCTGGGGAGCCTGAAGAAGCAGAAAGACCTTCACAGCCCCCACTTGATCTTGATGATGCTGCCCCCACATCGGCTTGGGAGTCCAAGCCTCAGAAGCCAGAGAAAGAAACGAGCGCTGGACACTACTTACTGTTTTCGGTAAGTTAAGATCCTCATTCAGCTACCCATCCCTTGGCTTAAGTAGCTCCACCCACTGCTTTGCAGCTACAGGGCCACCAGTCTCCTAATTGTTTCTGTCTTTTCTGCATTGTGATTGAAAAATGTTTTGAAAGCCCTTACCTTACCAGAATTGGGATGGCTCTGCATAAGTTGTGAACCATCAGCTGAACACCACTGATCAGCCATGTATTGCGGCCTGCCAGGTGCTTGACAACTAGAGAGGTCTCTGAATGTTATAATTCCTGTTTCAGATATGCAGATCTTGGCAACTTGTAGTATATGAGGCAAGCATTAGAGCTCCAAAAATTCTTCTCTAGCTCAGATTGGAATTTGAGTCAGAGAAGAGGTCAGGCCCCTCCCACCCATTTATGTTTCTTGCTGCTCCTCTGGTCCAGGGGTCCCCAACCTTTTAGAGTTGGCAGACACATCTGGAATTTTGAGAGTGCCAAAATGGCTGCCACGGGGACACATTGCACGTTCATAAAATGGCTGCCCTGTTGGACATGGCTGGTCACAGAACACGAATTTCTCAGGCGCCAGACTGGTGAGACTAAAAGAAAAGTAACTTGACCAAGAACCTAAGTACAAGGCAGAGGTGGAGGCTGAGCTCCAAAACATAAAACCACTCTTTTGAAGCCAAATAAAGGTGGCACTAGAGGTCGGCACTTTGCTTTCAAGCCAGCCTCCAAGTCAGAAATTGTTTGAATTCAAAATATCTTAAATAAAATAAAAATCAGGAGGGGCAGAGAGCCTGGTGGATGCCAAAAGAGATGCCCATGGGCACCACCTTGGAGACCTCAGGACGACAAGAAGTGGGCTTTTTCCTCTGGTGCCCAATATGCTGCTTTAGCTGCAAGCCAGATGCCAAGAGCACTGGGAAATGTAGTTTTTTGAGCTGGGAAAACTATATTTCTCAGCCCTGACACCTGGGATGTTGATTCCACTTACAGCAGCATGCCAGGTGCAAGAGGGAGAATGGAGATAGAAGCAGAGAGGAGAGAAAGGGATCCCCTCTACTGCCACTGTTGGAGAAGAAGCATGTTACGTGAATGGGTGGGGAGAGGGAAGGGTTTGGAAGGCTCACTGGGGGTTGGGACAGGGATTGGATCCTGTTGCATTCCCAGTGATACTGGGGGCAAAACAGAGTTCAGTTTGTGTTGTAAGTGGCTTTGAATAAATGGAGCGATTTTCTGAGTTTAGGGGGGAAATACAGTGAGCTGCCAGACATGGCTGGTGGGCTGCGTTCAATTGGGCAGGTCACAGGTAGTGCAGGCCTGGCCTGTTGCTCCCTTGGGCACATTCCCAGGGGAGGTGTGCAAATTGTCTGAGGCATGGCAAATGCGTCGGCTGTATTATATCCAGGCTAAACGTCTTGCATAACTCTTCTGGTCCAAATTGGCCTGTGTGCACAGCCTCGGCGTCTGTGTCGGAGCAATGTATGGCGAGGTACAGCCCAAGGAGCTGGTCCCTTGGGAAAGTATGTTGAGCAGAGAGACTGGCTACCGTACACCGGGCATGACCCCCTTCTTAGCACCCCGGCCACGACACTTGGAGAGAAGATGTGCTGATGACCTAGTTGAGACCAGCAGACTGTTTAATCTTCTGCCTGTTGTGCAGGCCTGGGCAGGTCAGATTTCTCCACAAGGCCTTAATCACGAGGACAGCTTCTTTTTTTGGCCTTTTGGCTGTTTCCAGCGTTCCTCTTCCTCTTTTTTACCACACCCTTTTGTTCCAGGAACATGGAGGAGAACTGCTGCGTGCGCCGCCTCTACATTGACTTTCGACAAGACCTAGGCTGGAAATGGGTCCACGAGCCCAAGGGGTACTTTGCCAACCTTTGCTCTGGACCATGCCCATATCTCCGCAGTGCAGACACAACTCACAGCACGGTACAGCAATCTTTTCATATTAGAAAGGGCAGGGAGCCTAGAATTCTGGAAATTTGGCTTTTCTCGCCCTTCGCACCAGCCAGAGGCTGGTGCTGGTTCACTGAGGCTGCAATGCTGTATCCCGTTTCCTAAGCATAAGCCTCATTGAATTCAGTGGGGCCTCCTTTATGTGTAGGATTGTACTGTCAGTTTCTAGTTGCTAACAAAAATATTTTTGTATTGCCTGTTATTTATTTTATTGTTGTCTATTCAATCATTGTACATTTCGACTATGGCATCCTGCTCCAACCTGGTGCCCACCAGATGTTTTGGACTTCATGAGCCCCAACCAGCATGGCCAATGGTCTGGAATGCTGGGAGTTGTAGTCCAAAACTTCTGGAGGACACCAGATTGAGGATGACTGTACTACAGTTATCTCCTGGCTGTGGCTTTTTGTACTTGGGGCTCGTCTCAGCTGTTCAACCAAGCCCGGTTGGCATTGGTATGGCATCATTCCTTGCCATCCCATCCCAGATAGTTCTGTGAGGACTCCATGGCTTTCATTCCAAGTCTAGCCGTTGCTGTCAGAGTTCTTCCATCATGGAGCTAGTAATGCCTTCCTTTCTGGAGCTCTACAATGGGTTTGTACATTTCTGCCTAATGGCCATCCTGGTTGGCTCTAAACAGTTTTGGCATGAAACAGGAGCTCTGTGATTAGAGTTCTGTTGGGGTCCTGTCTCATGCAGGGTCTTTGAACCAATTGCTCTGTCCCTGTTCCAAATTCTTCCTGCCATGTTTAATTGGAAGCAGGCGTGATCAGTTGTAGCTTCATCTTCTGAATAGTCAACCACTAGCCTATACTAACTGTTACATTCTAGAGGAAATTGAGACAAATCCTTCTGCATGTACTGTCTATCTCACGCCATACAGTAGAAAGGAGAAAATCCACAGCAAATTCACCAGTGGTCCCCATACACAGTGAAGGGTTAGCTAGAGAGGATGTTTTTCTTTCATACCTCTTGCTCTTGGCAGCAGTTAGAGAACCCAACAGCTATGCCATTGTGGTTGTTAATGCCTGTCATAAGTGTTTATGTGGCCAAGCACCAGAACAGTTATTAACATTGGAGGTAAATGCTCCACCACACAGGAGAGACTTTCCATGATGGAAGACAACCACATAATACTGGGAGAAAGCATTTACCTAACCACTATAACTGGCATACCACCACTGTTGTTCCACCAGGGTATTATTTACGCTGTAGTTACAATAAATTAACATCTGTGAAAGCAAAGGAACTTACAGTATGCATATTTCACAGCAATGACAGAAAAATACCAGTGTTATTTCTTTTCCATCTCTGCTTGTACATAATGAACCATCTATGCGAGTAGCAAAACAACTCCCTGTGTTGTAGAATGGGGCATAATCCTTTTAAAGGAGAAGCCACAACCCTGGTAGTTTAAGGCACTAAGCTGAAGGTGTGAGTGTAGCAGTCGGAGGTGATCCATACAGGAGGGTCCAGCAGAGATAACTGTGGAGGAAAGTGGTAGAGGGTTTTTCTGGTAGTACAACTGGCAGCACAAATGCCAGCAGAACTAAAAGGCTGGCAACTGTCACAATCTCAGTCAAACCAATAGAAGACTAATGGCTTTAAAACGGGGTTAGACAAATACCTGGAGGAGAAGGCTATCAGTGGTACTAGTCCTGATGGCCATATGCTATATGCAGTATCAGGGGCAGTATATCTATGTACACCAGTTGCTGGGGAACATGGGTGGGAGGGTGCTGTTGTGGTCATGTCCTGCTTGTGGGTTTCCTGTCGGCAGCTGGTTGGCCACTGTGTGAACAGAATGCTGGACTAGATGGACTTTGGTCCGATCCAGCAGGGCTCTTCTTTTGTTCTTAATAGTAGAAAGGCAGGACAGGGCAGGTGGCGCTAATAGTCTCACAGGGAAAAGGCAAGACCCTACTATTAAGACAGGATTTTCTGTGAGTTTCCTCAAGGCAGCAGAACTAGTTTAGACTGTGAGCAGTATGGGGCAGAGATAGATACAACTTTAATGAAAGTGCCATAAGCTGCCCTGAGCCCAGGACAGGACAAGATATAAATATTATTAAAGTAAGATGAAGGTAGGGAAGGATCCATTTTATGAAAAGAGAATGAAGGATCTGGCCGCTCTTCCTTGAGGAAGGAAGTAGAAAACCCTTAACACAGCCTTTCCCAACCTTGCACCCTCCAGCTATTTTGGACTACAGCTCCCAGCATTCCTGATCATTGACCATGCTGGCTGGGGTTGATGGGTGCTGAAGTCCAAAACATAGGGAGGGCATCAGGTTGAGGAAGGCTGCCTTAACAGGTAAGAGCCTAGCAATATGGCAGTGTGTCAGTAGCATGGGCAATATTTCAAAAAGGGAAGAGTCATCAAAACTCTTAGGTAAATCATTGTGGATGAACCACTTGAAAAGATTCCATAACCCTTGTTATTTCAAGCCTTAAAGGCAAGATTTCTGAAGTGATAGGTAAAACAGAAAAGGTGGGGATTAGATTCCATTCATGGAAGATGTTCCTTTGTTGTCAGCATAAAAAAGACTTCTCTAGCCAGATATAGATAATAAATACAAATATCATGAGGAGAATGGTTGATGGCTTATTCTACTCTTTCAATAAGGCCAACTCCCCAATATAGGAAAGCCTTTTTAGAGAGATGAAAGCAGATTATTTCCACCCTACCCCCCATAAATCACCAGCACCCTCTTCCATGAAATGCAGCAGTCTCTGGGGAGAAACATAGCTCTAACGTTAGATGGCGTTGCCTAGAGTGGTTCAGAACCAGCACTGAGGCGGGGGCGGAAGAATCCCACAGAGGCCCCCAGGGCTGTCCTCTGGCATTCTCTCTCTCTCTCTCTCTTTCTCCCTTGTAATAATATGAGCGATGGAGCAGGGAGAGACCTCACTGGAGTTGCAGAGGATTCAAACAGTTGGGAGGAGAATGTAGATATTTGAGAGGGACTGGATGAAATCCAGCATGATCTGGAGATGCTGGCCAAAGCAAGTTGATTTTTTTCAGCTGTTTTTCTTGAAACGCAAACAGGGCCATAGGATGGTCACGCCCAGGGTTGTTGTTTTTTAAAGAGCAGAATATACAAGAGAACTGCTTATGCCAGTGCAGAGTTGAGGCTTGGATGCCACACTAATGTTTGCTCTTTTAGGCTGCTCAGCTGCTCCAAATTAATAACCACATTGTTAATAAGCTATTAAATAGTATATTTAATAGCTTATTAACAATGTTAGAGGTTAACAGAGGTTAACAATTAACAGTGTTAGAGGTGGGGGTGGATGTTGTAAGTTGCACAGTTTTGGATCACATACAGAAGCCTATTTTCTGCCTAATGGCCATCCTGGTTGGCCCTAAACAGGTTCCTCACGTATTTCTTGGTTGCTTTCCCAGGTTCTTGGCCTATACAATACGCTGAATCCTGAAGCATCTGCGTCCCCCTGCTGTGTGCCCCAGGATCTAGAGCCTCTCACCATCCTGTACTATGTTGGAAGGACCCCCAAAGTGGAGCAGCTCTCCAATATGGTGGTGAAATCCTGCAAATGCAGCTGAAAGGGACACCCACACCACCCACACTGAAACTGCAGTGATCCACATTCTGCTCCCAGAGCCCCAAACCAAGCAACTTGGAGGAGGGCACTGTGATCTGGCCTTCTCATATTGCAATCCAGGACAAATTACCCACTTCAAAGACCTTTAAAAAAAAAACCCTGATTCAACACCACTCTGCCTTCCTGGCTCTGTCACCTTTTCTCTGGGAGTTACTTTTGCAACATGGAGTCTTGAGGAAACAGACACACATACTGGCTAGACACTTAATACAACCAAACGAAGAGAATTTCACTCAAAGAAGCAAGCGTTAGCAGAGCTGTGTACAGATGGATCTTCTTGTCCCACCGCTATCTTTTCTAGGAGCCCAACCTTTCCTACAAAAGGATGAAGATTTCCTTATAAAGGAACATTAATATTTTCTTAGAAACCAGACTATAATGGAAATAATTATTCTGCAGACAATGGGTGCAGGAGTCTGTGGTCCAGCTGCTCAGAATGGCCAGTTTAAACAGGACCGATTGACATGATTCCCACAAAGATGAATTCTTCTACAGTTTCTCCCTCCTCTTGGAGTACCTGCTACATGACTTCTGGGTCAGAGGGAGCCACCTTGCTCCTGTGCCCCCCCCCCCCTCCAGCCCAGTCTTAGGCAGTAAATCTTCAAAGGAGATTGTATTTGCTGTGGTGGTTGTGGAATTATAAGGAAATCTGCACATCTCTTGCACAAGGACCTGGACCAGGCCAGACCTGCAAAGGTTTTATTAAAAAGTATTAATCTCAAATATTGTTAAAAATAAATATTTTTTGGAAATTGGAATTTTCTATTCAAATATATTGTTTGGCCAGGGAAATGGAGGGGTAGATGTAGCAGCTGTGGAAGAACTTAAAGGGGGTGGGGGGAAGTCTATCAAAATTGGGTCCCTTGTGAAAGCCTGTCAAGTTGGGACAATTCAGATGATTTTGACAGATGCACATCAAGATGAAGGGTGGTCTAAGACAGGCTTCCCTAACCTGGTGCCCTCCAGGTGTTTTGGATTTCAACTGCCATTGGATCCAGCTAGCATGGCCAATGACCAGGAATGAAACATAGAATAGTAAGGTTGGAAGGGGCCTACAAGACCATCAATTCCAAACCCCTGCTCAATGCAGGAATCCAAGTCAAAGCATCCCTGACAGATGGCTGTCCAGGCTGGTCTTGAATGCCTCCAGTGTAGGACAGCCCACTACCTCCGTAGGTAACTGGTCCCATTGTCGTAGTGCTGTAACAGTCAGGAGGTTTTTCCTGATGTTCAGCCGGAATCTGGCTTCCTGTAACTTGAGCCCATTATTCCATGTCCTGCATTCTGGGATGATCAAGAATTGATGCTGGCCTTCCTCTCTGTGACAACCTTTCAAGTACTTGAACAGCGCTATAATATCTCCCCCTCAGTCTTCTTTTCTCAAGGCTAAACATGCCCAGTTCTTTCAGTCTCTCCTCATAGGGTTTTATTTCCAGTCCCCTGATCATCTTTGTTGCCCTAACCCTCTCCAGTTTTTCAGTACTCAAGATGTGGCCTAAGCAGTGCTAAGTAGACGGGAACTAGTACTTCATGGGATTTAGAAGCTATAGTTCTGTTAATGCAGCCCCAAATAGCATTTTCCTTTTTTGCAGCCACATCACATTGTTTGCTCATATTCAGCTTGTGAGCTACAACAATTCCAGGATCCTTCTCGCTTGTGGTATTGTTGAGCCAAGTATCCCCCATTGTGTAACTGTGCGTTTAGTTTCTTTTTCCTAGGTGCAGAACTTGTTACTTATCCCTTTTAAATTTCATTCTGTTGTTTTCTGCTCAGCTCTCCAGCCTATCCAGATCACTTTGAATTTTGTTTCTGTCTTCCAAAGTATTAGCTATCCCGCCCAATTTTGTGTCATCTGCAAATTTGATCAGCATTACCTGCACGTCTTCATCCAGGTCATTAATAAAAATGTTGAAGATCACTGGGCCCAGGACTGAGCCCTGAGGTACCCTGCTCGTTACTTCTCCCCAGTTTGAGAAGGTCCCATTGATTCTTTGAGTCCAATTCTGTAGCCAACTGTGGATACACCTGATAGTTGTTTCATCTAGCCCACTTTGAGCTAGTTTGCTAACCAGGATATCATGGGGTACTTTGTTGAAAGCTTTGCTGAAGTTGAGGTATATTATGTCCACAGCATTCCCACAGTCCACAAGGGAGGTTACCTGATCAAAAAAATGAGATCAGATTCGTCTGGCAGGATTTGTTCTCGACAAATCCATGTTGGCTTCGAGTCATCACTGCATTGTTTTCAAGGTGCTTACAGATGGATTGCTTTATAATCTGCTCTAGAATTTTCCCAGGGATTGATGCCAGACTGATTGGTCTGTAGTTCCCAGGTTCTTCCTTTTTGCCATTTTTGAAGATAGGGACAATATTAGCCAGTGTGGTGTAGTGGCTAGAGTGTTGGACTGGGAGTCAGGAGATCCAGGTTCTAGTCCCCACTCGGCCATGGAAGCTCACTGGGTGACTTTGGGCCAGTCACAGACTCTCAGCCCAACCCACCACACAGGGTTGTTGTGAGGATAAAATGGAGGAGGAGGATTATGTATGCTGCCTTGGGTTCCTTAAGGAGGAAAAAAGGTGGGATATAAATATAATAAATTAATAAATAAATTAGCCCTCCTCCAGTCATCTGGCACTTTACCCATCCTCCATGATTTCTCAAAGATAATTAGACAGTGATTCTGAGAGTTCTTCTGCCAGTTCCTTTATTACCCTGGGATGTAGTTCATCTGGCCCTGGAGATTTGAACTCATTCAAAGTAATTACGTGTTCCTTGACCATATGCCTGTCGATCTCAAGCTGCAATCCTGCCCCTTTGGCCTGTATTTCACCTTTGCCGGGGGGTCATAGACCCTCTTTCAGGAGAAGACTGAGCCAAAATAGGAATTGAGCACCTCTGCCTTTTCTTTGTCATCTGTTATAATTTTGTCATCTTTAATAGTTGACCCCAATTCTTTCCTTTGTCTTTTACTATGTACATATCTGAAGAAAGCCTTCTTGCAGCTTTTAGCATCTCTCGTTAACCTCAGCTCGTTCTCAGCTTTAGCCTTCCTGATGCCGTCCCTGCAATTCTGTGCTACATGCCTGTACTCTTCTTTGGCCTTCCTTCCACTTCCTATATGTGTCCTTTTTTGTTTTCAGGTCTTCTCTAAGCTTTTTCTGAAGCCACATTGGCTTCTTCTGTTGTCTTCCACATTTTTTTCTTGTTGGAATTGTTTGTAATTGTGCCTTGAGAATTTCCTTTTTTAAAAACTCTCACCCATCTTGGACTCCTTTTCTCCTTAGAGTCGCTTGCCATGGGTCCTTACTTATCATTGTTCTGAGTTTATTAAAATTGGCTTTCCTAAAATCCAAGGTACACGTTTGGCTACACTCGGCTTTTGCTTCCTTTAGAACCAAGAACTCAAGTATAACATGGTCACTTTCCCCCAGAGTTCCTGTAACTGCTACTTTATCCACTAAGTCATCTCTGTTGGTTAGAATCAAGTCAAGGATAGCCGATCCTCTAGTTCCTTCCTCCATCAACAACACAAGTCAGGAATTTCCTGGAGGGGCCATGTGTTGCAGAATTTGTCTCCAAAAAAGATCAGGGAAATTGAAGTCCCCCATTACTACTACATCATGCTCCCTTGAAACATTGGCAATTTGCTTTTCAAAGGTTTCATCCTCGTCTTCTCCTTGATTGGGTGGCTGGTAGTAGACTCTGACCACCAGGTTCCTTTTATTCTTTGCTCCATTTATTTTAACCCAGATGCTCGTGATCGGGCTAAGAAGCTCATCCTCCTGTATTGCTGGGAGTTGTAGTCCAAAAACATCTGGAGGGCACCAGGTAGGGGAAGGCTGGCCTGAGAGATTAATTCTGGACAGGTGAAACGTGGGTCTGTGTTTTGTTGAGCATAAAGGCACTTTGCTCTCTAGGAATGTTTCGGTGATTTGCACTCATAGTGAACCAGTCAGCAATTCCATTTATTTCAATCAGACTTTGATACGTCAGAATGGTGGTTCTTAATCTCACATGAAAATGCTTAATACCAAAGCTGCTGTTCATTGGCCCCATCTAGTTCAGTCTGTCTACTCTTAACTGCTAGGAGCTCTCAAAAGTTTATGGCAAGAGTCTTTTAACTGGAAATTCACTCTGAGACCTATTTCATGTGCTCTGTCACTGACTGCTAAAGAGCAGGCCCACTAAAAAAAACAAGGTGCCAGCATTACTGAAGTCACACTGCCTATTGGCACTGCCCTCCTATTTATATTTCAGTGATATGTTTCAGTGTGGGGCTGTAACTGGAATGATTTGGTTTTACCTTCCCTGCCAGCATCAGCTCCTGGCCAACTAGGCTTTTTAGATCTAGAAGAAGAGATGATTTCAGAAGGCAACAGGGTTAATAGAAAACTTTGCTAGGTGTGTTTCCCAGTAGGGGAATGGTAGGAAAAACCCACATCTAGTGAAATGTCAATGCAGCTCTTACAAGATACAAAGACTTGGTCTGGTAAAGAAGTATCCCTCAGCAAACTGACCTACAGAACTTGCTTGCTTGTTCTCCTTTTCTGCCATCCCCTCATCCTTGTGCAAGGGTGGGCTGTAGCCCCACTTGCTTCTCGGCCACCCTATTACCATACCTCTACCATGTTTACTCAGGTCTCAGCTTCTCACAGTGCATGTTGTCTCCATCTGCGTCAGCTTACCACCAAGGTTCTCAGCCTGTCTTCATCTGCTCTTTCCTGTCTTTTTCCTTACATGCACTTGCTTGTCTTCGAGCCCTGGGAGGTTTCCCCCTGCACAGCCCCTTTTATTAGCCTATGGTCCATGGGGCCATGAAGAGTCGGACACGACTGAACAACTGAACAACAACAGATATCAACTGATTTGGTTCCCCTGCTCTCCTTTTCCTTTAGACCCTTCATCATACATCTACCCTTCCTACTGGTTCCTGTTTCTTAAAACACTGCCTGTTGTGACCCCTTCCATCAGCCACTTTGGATGTGGCCTGGCTGTCTCACAGAGCCCAACTAGCAAATATGTGAATGGCTTTTTAAAAGTTAAGTTGTTAAAAGTTAACTTGTTTGTGCGTGTTTGATCAGGAGCCAGGCGTGAGGGTGGATTTATCCTGCTGCTCCCCTCACCCCTTTTGGTCCCAGTCCAGATCTCCCCTTGCATTTTCTCCTTCTATTGGGAAAGATCCCATTCGCTCCAATGGGAGTCCCCCCTCCCCACTCCAAATAGCAGGTGCAGGGGCCCTGATCTAGTTCAGGACAGCGGGGGGGGGGGGGGGCTTTAGCCCAAGACCTGATCCGTAATAAAATAATTGCCACTTGTGTGAATGATGGCATGTCTACTTTGGCTCTTAGCCAGGATAAATCCTGATGTAATGTCTTTCTTCCACAGACTACCACCCATGAAATTATATAAATGAGGAATGTTTGATCAGAATGCAAACATTCATGCAATTGTGAAGGAGAAAGGAAGAAGATATGCCTGCCAGTTCCTGTTTATGAATATTTCTTGCAAAAATCTCGGTGGCTCCATCCCCACACCCTGCCAGTCCTCACATTTGTCATGGTTATTCCTCCAGGACAGGGAGAATGCACTTGCCCCTTACCTTAACACTACATTGAAGTCCTAACACAGAGAATCAGAGTACTGTTTCAACACTTTGGTGCAGCCCACTCATGTGGACTGGTTGAGCTGTGCTTGTTCCAGAAGTTGACAGTGAGCTGTGCTGTAGTCTCTGCTGTCCCTTCAGTTAACCCCCAGCCAAGCCCTTCTCCAGCACAAACCTGTTGCTGTTCATTTTCTATCATGCTGCTCTAATTAATAATTTCAAGCGTTTTTATGAGACATGAAAAACTCCAGATACAGCAGCTGGACTGGTGTCAATCCATCATTCAGGCTCTTTTGGCCAGGAGCCTGTGACAGGGAAACTCATACTCTGATAAGAAGGTACTTCCCACTCATTGCTTAACTTTTAGCCTTTTAATTTTCCTTTAGGTCTCCTTGACCTGTAATCATGCACACATGAAGCAAGTAACCACCAACTTGAAACTGGTATATTTTAACCCTTGTGGGAAAGTGGGTTTTCTTAATCCCTCCAAAAATAGATCTTTTTCCAAGGAGAGAACTAGCATTGCTGCAATGTATGAAGACAAGTCAGTGTTTTATATGCCAGCACTTCAATCTTTAAAACATTTTCTACCCCACTCTTGATTCTGGTCCTTCTTTTAAAAAATGCAATTAGGGAGGGGCTGTAGTTCAGTGGCAGAGTAAATGCTTTGCAAGCAGAAGATCTCAGGTTCAACCCCTGGCATCTCAAGGTAGGTGTAGGAAGGAATCCTGTGTGAAGATTCTCAAGGAGGAATCAATCAACAAGTTGGCCTTGCCTCCTAGCTAGTGGGAGGGGATATATTCAGAGGATGACAGCCCTTCCTCAAAGAATTTAAAACCTTGACATCTTCATTCATTATCTATATAATTCTTAGGTCAAAGCTTCAGGAACACAACTGACTGCAGTACAAGTGCTTGGCAAATCAAATACCCAGAGCAATTTGCTTCTGATCTCCACAGGATTAATTTCTGTGAGTGTTTTTATTCAGTCTCTTCCCTAAAAGCCCATTTGCCCTTTCTACCAAAAGGCTCTCAAACCATTCCAACCTATTAGGAACTGGTAAGATGTCACTGAAAGGCCCATGTGGTGTTTAACTTCATAAAGATACTCAGAGACCTTGAAATTCAGATTCTAAGATTTTAAAAGCTCCCAAATCAGGAGCCTGGATTAACACAGGTCACCCCTTCTTTGATAACAGACCAGCTAAGCCAAAAGGGCTATGACCAGCCTGTCAACCGTGACTCACTGTGAGATCAGAGCATATAAGCCAATGGTACTAAAAAGGCAGGGAGAAGAGAGAGGCAAAACAGGAAGCACAATGAGGAGGGAAGTGCAAGACAGGGAGGATGTTTCAAGGCACTCACGGTCCATTGTCCTAACAGGCTCTTTGCTACTCAACCAGCCTTTTGGTTGAATCACCAGTCTTTCCACTTCAGTCTCTCACACGGCACATCCATGAGCATACTGAAACAGTTATTGAGAATCAGACCTAGTACATGTGTTCCTACTATCAGCTCCTGGGATGCTGGGATATAGTCCACTGGAATATTAAGATTCGCACCTCTGGGTGTGCACTGTTATACTGTGTCTGGATCAAAAGGTGTGCCTCTATCAACTTCAAGACAAAAAGGGCAATGTCTTGACTAGTAAGGTGAAACCACTACAGTACTTAGTGGGCTATAACTAGGCACTAGACATTTAACCTGCCATCCTATAAACACCTGAGAGTAAGCCCCATTGAACTCAGTGAAGCTTACTTCTGAGGAGAGATGTACAGGATTGTGCTGTTAAGCTTGCAAGTAGTAAGTATAGTGTAATGAACAGAGCACGGGGTTTGGATAGAGACGAACAGGGACGAATTCCTGTTCAGTGAGTAAAGTAGGATTTTTGTTTGTTTTGCAAGTCACTCTCCCCAAGTCTAACTTACCTCACAGGACAAATAAGCGTGAAGCATTTAGAATGCTAAATGGTGCTACAGAAACGATAAATAATGAAGTGAACTGTATCCATCACACTGCTAATCTGAAGTGACAGAACCCAATTGCTGGGTCTTGGCAGCTCAACTCCTTTAGAACAGCAACTTATGAAATGTAAATAAATGTAGGGGAAAACCAACGTAACGCATGAAAAATAAAAAAGTCCCCCACTGGAATAAAATTAAATGTTAACTAATTGGAAGAATGTTACTCAGTAGAAAAAATGTAAATAAGCCAAAGAAACAAAATGAATGACTTTATTCAGACTGAGCCATTCTATGGCTTTCTGCCAAAATCCAAGATGGCAGCCAGCACAAGTGTCTATAGTCAGTCAGCATTTTAACCTCTCATGTCAACTGTGGTCATATGGTACGAACTTTGCCTGGTGGAGAACTTTGTTCTCAGGGTGAACTGAAATGACTGTGTAGATGAAGAAACTTGGGCCTTGAAATACATAATGTGGACACAATTGAGAATGCCTGTCTTACACAAGTCATAACAGCAATCTGAGGGATATCTGGTGGAAGGAGATACAGAATGCAAAGGAAGTCCTGAGGCTTAAGCAGCAAAAGCTCAGAGGGAGTAGAAAGCCTCACGTCCAGGCTCCAACACCACTTCCACAAACATGCGGCTGTTTTCCTGTCCTTGGAGAAAATTCTGGAGTGTGCAACAGGTCATGCTGTCAATCTGGGTGTTGCCAAGAGCGTGGAATGATGAACAGACATTCCTGCTTCATCTCCTTGCATGCTGAAGCACTGAACTGGTTGTTCACCCATTATTTAGGAAGAGTCCTTCACTTCAAAAAGTAAGTGCAAGCAGGAGCTGAAAGAGACAAAGAAAATCTGATGAATGGTTTCAGAGAATGGACACTGACCTACAGGATGCAAGCATTTCCCTTGATACAAATTGCAAAACTAGAAGGAATGATCCCTGACAGCTTTAACTTCAGGAATAGGAAATGATGTTGTGGTGGTTCTGATCCCTGCTGTCCGGACTGGAAGACATACCCTGCTAATCTATATGACTGACAGGGACCAGAATCGGCTTTGCAATCACATGGCTGCCTTCTCACAATGAGTGCAGACATGATTTAGGGAAAGAAGCACTGGCTGTTCCCTGGGATGTTTATTGTGCTCCAAGGTGGACACCACGGTGCCCAACAGGGAGTGTGAAAAGCTGATGTTTGGACATGTCCTAGATGTGGAGCAACACACAAAAACTAGATGTTCAGTACTGTATGTGACTGGGGCTATAATTCCACTTCTCAGTCTAACCTCCATCATGATATCCAACAGTTACATAGGTATGAACAACCAATTCACTCTTTTTTGCCAGACATACGGTCTTCCTTGCACTCATATGTGCAGGTTAAGACTCCTATGCCCCACCCCACTTCTTCAAAAAGGAGAGGTTGGAAGACAGTGAGAACAGATCTGAATGCCACTTTTTTCCCCACCATAATATAAAATTATTTCTTTGGAAATTCCTTTCCGTCATACATTCCTCATTCCTAGCAACATCTCAAGTTTGAGTTGGCTGAAACAAACTCTATGAATAACTGCTGAGACAAAACTTGCCCTATATATTCAGCAAATTCGTTTTGCTAAAATCAGTTGATTTTTTGTTTTGCATAACATTTTCTGAGAGTAGTGGTAACAATATTAGCAGCAATTTACAAAGAACTTATCTATTTTCCTTATGTGCCAAGCATCACAAAAGCACATGGAATTTGGAATTATGTCTAGGCTGCGACTGTAGAAGCATTTATTTGTGAGCAAGACCCCTGGAATTCAACAGAACAAACTTCTAAGTGATTAAAAAAGAGCTGGGCCATTGAACAGAAGACTTGGGGAAAGCACCTAATGCCAAATTCTATGCTTATGAGTGAATTTTCAAGTTATTCATGTTTTGTATTCAAAAAAGCATCTGTACTGTAACATAAGAGTGGCTGTGTAAATGTACACTTTAGTCCCAACACATGCACTGGTAATCCAGAGTAAGTATTGACTTCCTAACATAAGTATTGGGGTCAATATCTGTATTTGTATTTCAGTCTTACATTGGTGTAAGATTAGTATATAAAGTGTGTATACTTTATGCTAAAGACTACTATTGTTGTTGTTCAGTTGTTAAGTCGTGTCCGACTCTTCGTGACCCCATGGACCATAGCACGCCAGGACTTCCTGTCCTGCGCTCTCTCCCGGAGTGTGCTCAAGTTCATATTCATTGCATTGGTGATGCTATCTAGCCATCTCATCCTCTGCCGTCCCCTTCTCCTTTTGCCTTCAGTCTTTCCCAGCATCAGGGTCTTTCCCAGGGAGTTTTCTCTTTGCATTAGGTGGCCAAAATATTGGAGCTTCAGCTTCAGTATCTGTCCTTCCAATGAGCAGTCAGGATTGATTTCCTTTAGGATTGACTGATTTGACCTCCTTGCAGTCCAGGGGACTCGTAAGAGTCTTCTCCAGCACCACAGTTCGAAGGCATAAATTCTTCGGCACTCAGCCTTCCTTATAGTCCAGCTCTCACAGCCATACATTACTACTGGAAAAACCATAGCTTTGATTAGACAGACCTTTGTCGGCAAGGTGATGTCTCTGCTTCTTACTAAGCTGTCTAGGTGTGCCATAGCTTTCCTCCCAAGGAGCAAGCGTCTTTTAATTTCATGGCTACAGTCACCGTCTGTGGTGATCTTGGAGCCCAAGAAAATAAAATCTGTCACTGCTTCCATTTCTTCCCCTTCTATATGCCAGGAAGTGATGGGGCCAGATGCCATGATCTTCGTTTTTTTAATGTTGAGTTTCAGACCAGCTTTTGCACTCTCCACTTTCACCCTCAACAAGAGGCTCTTTAGATCCTCTTCGCTTTCTGCCATTAGGGTGGTATCGTCTGCGTATCTGAGGTTGTTGATAATTCTCCCGGCAATCTTAATTCCAACCTGTGATTCATCCAACCCGGCGTTTCTCATGATGTACTCTGCATATAAGTTAAATAAGCAGGGTGACAATATGCAGCCTGGTCGTACTCCTTTCCCAATTTGGAACCAATCGGTTGTTCCATGTCTGGTTCTTACTGTTGCTTCTTGACCCTCGTACAGGTTTGTCAGGAGACAGGTAAGGTGGTCTGGTACTCCCATCTCTTTCAGAATTTGCCACAGTTTGTTGTGATCCACACAATCAAAGGCTTTAGCATAGTCAATGAAGCAGAAATAGACGTTTTTCTGGAATTCTCTTTCTTTCTCCATGATCCAGTGAATGTTGGCGATTTGATCTCTAGTCCCTCTGCCTCTTCGAAACCCAGCTTGTACTTCCGGTAGTTCTAGGTTCACATACTGCTGAAGCCTAGCTTGTAGGATTTTGAGCATCACCTTGCTGGCATGTGAAATGAGCGCAATTGTACAGTAGTTTGAATGCTCTTTGGCATTGCTCCTCTTTGGAATTGGGATGTAAACTGACCTTTTCCAGTCTTGTGGCCACTGCTGAGTGTTCCAAATTTGTTGGCATATTGAGTGCAACACTTTAACAGCATAATCTTTTAGGATTTTAAATAGCTCAGCTGGAAGACTGTCATCTCCGCTAGCTTTGTTGTTAGTAATGCTTCCTAAGGCCCACTTAATTTCACTCTCTAGGATGTCCGGCTCAAGTTCAGTGACCGCACTATCATGGCTATCAGGGACATTCAGATCTTTCCTGTATAGTTCTTCTGTGTATTCTTTCCACCTCTTCTTAATCTCATCTGCTTCTGTTAGGTCCCTGCCTTCTTTGTCCTTTATCATGCCTGTCTTTGCACAAAACGTTCCCTTGAGATCTCTGATTTTCTTGAAAAGATCTCTAGTCTTTCCCATTCTATTGTTTTCCTCGATTTCTTTGCATTGTTCATTTAAGAAGGCCTTCTTGTCTCTCCTTGCTATTCTCTGGAACTCTGCATTCAGTTGGATATATCTTCCCCTTTCTCCCTTGCTTTATATAGAAATACTTAATCTATTGGGACCCTATTTCTTTTTCTCTCTGTCTCCTTTGTTTTGGAGGGGTTCAGTCCTGCTAAATTACAATAACTATTCATTTGAGTTAATGAATGGGACTTTGTCCCTTTCAAAGTCTACTTGGTGTATGGGATTTGAGGATTCCAGTCACCCCACCCCCACAAGACCCAGTGCCACTTCACACATTATAAGTTTTGTTTACATATGTCTAAAAGTCAGTCTCTCTCACACACACAGTTAAAATATATAACATATCTACATACAAGTCAAACACATGTATGCTGAATCATATGGAGATATGATAGCACTCTTCAAATATTTGAAAGGTTGTCACAGAGAAGGCCAGGATCTCTTCTTGATCATCCCAGAGTGCAGGACACAGAATAATGGGCTCAAGTTACAGGAAGCCAGATTCCGGCTGATGAACATCAGGAAAAACGTCCTGACTGTAAGAGCAATACGACAATGGAACCAATTACCTGGGGAGGTGGTGGGCTCTCCCACACTGGAGGCCTTCAAGACGAGGCTGGACAGCCATTTGTCAGGGATGCTCTGACTTGGATTCCTGCATTGAGCAGGGGGTTGGAATCGATGGCCTTGTAGGCCCCTTCCAACCCTACTATTCTAAGATTCTATGATTTCCAGATATTCAGATCTATACACCTGATTCACAGGCAAAGGTATAACTTCTCCCCACCACCACCACCCCAGATTGATGTTTTGATCACAGGAATGAATTTTTAGGAACATTACCATGAATAAAAAATGTCCTGTGGGTGACCAAGTCTCTCAGCTTGATTTCCTCTTCTCCTGTATTATACTGGTTACCAGCCACTTCCCAAGCCCAATTCAAAATGTTGTGTTTAATCTACAGGAGCCCTCTAGAGCCTAGGTCTGATGTATCTAAGTATGGGGTATCTTCACTGCGATCTGTAGTGGGGGGAAGAGGGGTCTCACTAGGAGGAGAGATTGGCAGGAACCAAGAACAAAGCACTAGTGTTTGTGGTTTCAGTAACCCGAAATCCACTGCCTGAAAAGGTCTGCCTCACCTTTTCCCAGCAATGTTTATTTTTTATGTATTTATTTATTTAGTAAATTTCTTAATCACCCATCTGGCCGGTCACCCGGCCACTCCGGGAAATGTACAATAATTGTTGTTTATTCGTTCAGTTGCTTCCGACTCTTCGTGACTTCATGGACCAGCCCACACCAGAGCTTCCTGTCGGCTGTCACCACCCCCAGCTCCCCCAAGGTCGATCCCGTCACCTCCAGAATATCATCCATCCATCTTGCCCTTGGTCGGCCCCTCTTCCTTTGGCCTTCCACTTTCCCTAGCATCAGCATCTTCTACAGGGTATCCTGTCTTCTCATTATGTGGCCAAAGTACTTCAGTTTTGCCTTTAATATCATTCCCTCAAGTGAGCAGTCTGGTTTTATTTCCTGGAGTATGGACTGGTTTGATCTTCTTGCAGTCCAAGGCACTCTCAGAATTTTCCTCCAACACCACAGTTCAAAAGCATCTATCTTCCTTCACTCAGCCTTCCTTATGGTCCAGCTCTCGCAGCATAGGTTACTACGTGGAATACCATTGCTTTAACTCTGTGGACCCTTGTTGTCAGTGTGATGTCTCTGCTCTTAACTATTTTATCAAGATTTGTCACTGCCCTCCTTCCCAAAAGTAAATGTCTTCTGATTTCCTGGCCGCAGTCAATTTTAACTCCAGCCTTGGCTTCATCAAGCCCAGCACGTCGCATGATGTGTTCTGCGTACAGGTTGAATAGGTAGGGTGAGAGTATACAACCCTGCTGTACTCCTTTCCCAATCTTAAACCAGTCCGTTGTTCCGTGGTCTGTTCTTACCGTTGCTACTTGGTCGTTATACAGATTCCTCAGGAGGCAGACAAGATGGCTTGGTATCCCCATACCACCAAGAACTTGCCACAATTTGTTATGATCCACACAGTCAAAGGCTTTAGAATAGTCAATAAAACAGAAATAGATGTTTTTCTGAAAGTCCCTGGCTTTCTCCATTATCCAGCTGATATTGGTAATTTGGTCTCTAGTTCCTCTGCCTTTTCTAAACCCAGCTTGTACATCTGGCAATTCTCGTTCCATGAATTGCTGGAGTCTACCTTGCAAGATCTTGAGCATTCCTTTACTGGCATGTGAAATAAGTGCCACTGTTCGATAGTTTGAACATTCTTTAGTGTTTCCCTTTTTTGGTATGGGGATATAAGTTGATTTTTTCCAATCTGTTGGCTGTTCTTGTGTTTTCCAAATCTGCTGGCAAATGGCATGCATCACCTTGACAGCATCATGCAAGATTTTAAACAGTTCAGCTGGGATACCGTCATCTCCTGCTGCCTTGTTATTAGCAATGCTTCTTAAGGCCCATTCAACCTCAGTCCACATTAAAACATCGTATTTCTAAAAATACCCTAACCCACCCCAAATGCCTGCCTGAACGTTTTTATTGCGTGGCGGAAGCTCATTAAAGAGGGGGCATGGCGGAGTTCCCTAGGGAGGGAGTTACACAGAGAAGGCCCTCTCCCTCGTCCTCACCAGCCTAGCTGTCCTGGCTGATGGGACAGAGGGAAGGCCATCCAAGGCTGATCTTGTTAAGATTAATTGATCTTCAAAATTCTAAACAGTGACAGTCTGACTTACACGTGGCTACTTTTGATGTGATAAGTTTGTGTTCCCAAGTTCCAAGTACTGATCCACATGTTACATGAAAAGAGATAGTGGCATTTTAGACCATACCAATTCAGTTTGGAGGGTCTTTGAATACTCCCCCATTTAAAGGATCCCTGCATACAGTAAACTGTTTGAACTGGGCAACAGAATGTTACCATGACAAGACTGATGGAGCAAATGTGCTAGTTGATTACATGCAGGGAGGTTTGTTTGTTTTTTAAATGGAGAAGCATTAAAACCCAAAAGCCTCTTCTGCAGTGTGAAATAGTACAGTCCAGAATTCTACTACCTCAATCTGCTCTCAACTCAGGGCACAAGACAAATTGCTTGGCAGGCTTCGACTCTCCTCATTGTAGCATGCAACCAGCAGATAACAGGAAACATCTTCTTCCGCTCATAAAACAAAGAGGTTGACCCAAAGTGCTAGGGGCAGGCCATTCTCATAGGCTGAGGATTAAGAATCTATCTGCTCCTCATTTGAAATAAGCATCACCTCTCAGATTTAGTGAAGAGGTGGCTGTACAGTCTGACATTATGCAGCCGATGTCCTCTAAGAAGGACTTTGGAGCAATGCTGCTTTCAGAAAACTGCTTTGAACTCTGCTGGGATTGTATCAACTTCCACTGAACATTTGATAATTGGATTAACAGTTGCATTTACAAAGGACTGTTGGTTTTAGAACAGTACAGACTATAATAAGTCTGCTTACTGGGGAAATCTAAGGGTGGAACTGCATGTTCTTTTTTCAGGTATTTTCTCTCTCTGTTTTTTGCATAATGCAACTGCTGAGGCTGAAATGTGAAGTGGAAGGCTGGCATAGGGCAGAGGAACTTTTTAACCTGTCTCCCTCCTGCCATTCCCTCCACTGAAAATTACTATCCCCAAGCTGTTTTTACCCTCACTGGGGAATAAATCTGGGTGTTCTAAAATGTGTTAAGAGACAGTATTGCAGCCCAACCCCCCCGAGACAACAATGTGTCTGCAGTGGTTATTCTGCACTGGGTAGATTTTTATGAGATTTTAGTATCAATAATAGCTTGCGTAGCCTATACTCAATACATGTCCTCTCCTGGTTTTCATCCAAAGTTATCTCCCCCAACCCTCTGCCGCAAATTAATACCTGAAAACTAATACTAGTCTAAGCAAACTGATTTTATCTTGGCCAATGAACTGCTCCCCATCCATCACCTTTATTCGTACTTAGTTACTCAACTGCTATTTTGGAACCTCAGAAAGACATCTTTTCTATTTTAAAAATGCTAGCAAAGCTAATAGTGTTCAACAGTAGTACAGACCTGGCCCTGTTTGGCTACATTTGTTTTTCATAGAACTTGCCCCAAACGTCCAAGTAGAGGCCAGTAATCATGAGAAGCTATATAGGCACTGCAAGATGATGATGTGTCAAGATCACAAGCTATGCTGGATGCTCAAGGATCAAAATATAAATGCAGTGGGAGGCTTGCTAGGCCTCCTCCTCCTGTGGAGTCCGCCAAGGCCCCCCTCCTCAGGATCGGGGAGGGGCAAGGGCACGGCACCTGACTCCCAATGGAGAAGCTTGCTCATTTATTTATTTATTTATTTAATTTATTAATCGCCCATCTGGCTGGTCACCCAGCCACTCTGGGCGATGTACAACATACCATAAAACAATAAAATTCTACAATAAAAACATTTTCTAAAATACCCTAACCCACCCCAAATGCCTGCCTGAACAGCCACGTTTTTAATGCACGACGGAAGCTCATTAAAGAGGGGGCATGACGGAGTTCCCTAGGGAGGGAGTTCCACAGAGTGGGGGCCACTACAGAAAAGGCCCTCTCCCTCGTCCCCACCAGTCTAGCTGTCCTGGCTGATGGGACAGAGAGAAGGCCATCCGAGGCTGATCTTGTTAAGCGGCCTGTCTGGTGCTGCTGGAGGCGCTCCTTAAGATAGGCTGGGACGGAACCATATAGGGTTTTAAAGGTCAAAACCAACACCTTGAATTTGGCCCGGAAAACAACTGGTAACCAGTGCAACTCCTTCAGCACTGGAGTGATGTGATCTCGCCGGCGGCTGCCTTTAATCAGGCGAGCCACCGCGTTCTGTACCAGCTGCAGCTTCCGAACCATCTTCAAGGGTACTACCGATGGGAGCAGATGGTCGGGAAGGAAGGGGCGCAGCCGCCGTATCAGATGGAGTTGATACAGCGCTGTCCAGCTCACAGCTGACACCTGAGCCTCCATGGACAGCTGGGAGTCCAAAATGACCCCCAGGCTGCGGACCTGTTCTTTCAAGGGTAGCCGTACCCCATTCAACACCAGGTCAACATCCCCTAGCCTCCTCTTGTCTCCCACCAAAAGTACCTCAGTCTTGTCAGGGTTCAGCTTTAGCCTATTCCTCCCCATCCAGCCACTCACCGTCTCCAGACATTTGGACAGGGATTCTACGGCCAACCTTGGTGAAGATTTGAATGAGAGGTAGAGCTGCATGTCATCCGCATATTGATTACACTGCACCCCAAACCTCCTGATGATAGCCCCCAGCGGCTTCACATAGATGTTAAATAGCATCGGGGAGAGGATGGAACCCTGTGGCACCCCACAAGTGAGTGGCCACGGGTCCAAAACCTCCTCTCCCAGTGCTACCCTCTGGTACCTGCCGGAGAGGAAGGACTGGAACCACCGCAATACGGTGTCTCCAATGCCCAACCCCTCCAGGCGGTCCAGGAGGATACCGTGGTCAACGGTATCAAAAGCCGCTGAGAGGTCGAGGAGAACAAGGAAGGAGCATTCACCCCTATCCAGAGCCCTCCTCATATCATCTACCAAGGCGACCAAGGCCGTTTCTGTCCCATGCCTAAGCCTGAAGCCCGACTGAAATGGGTCTAGATAATCAGTTTCTTCCAAGTGTGCCTTCAACTGCACCGCCACCACCCGCTCAATCACCTTGCCCAAAAATGGCAGATTTGAGACTGGGCGAAAGTTGTTCCGAACTTGAGGATCCAAGGAGGGCTTCTTTAAGAGCGGTCTTATCACTGCCTCCTTGAGGGCTGATGGCATCACTCCCTCCTCAAGGGAGGCGTTCACCATCGCCCTGATCCCCTCACCCAGTCTCTCTCTGCCACTGCTCAGATGTTTCCCAATCAGCTAAGCACCAGGAAGGGGAGAGACTCTGTGGGGATTTAAAACTCTTCCCACGAGCCCTGCACTTAGCTGCTCAGGAAACAGCTGAGCAGTGGCAAAGAGTGAGCTGCTTCAGCAGTTCCTGAAGGAGTCTTCTCTGTGAGCCTTTCTCTGTGCACAGAGGAAACATAGTGGGAGAAAAGAATGGGGGGAGACAGAGAGAGACAAAGAAAGAAAGACAAGAAAAGGAGAGAAAGTGGGGAGACACAGGGAGAAAGGGGTGAGCGTCTGAATGTGCCTGTGTGCATATAAGTATGTGAATATGAATGTCCCTGAGCCAATTTTTGCCTCTGCCTCCACTTGGAGATCAGAAAGTGGGTTGCAAGAGCTTGCCCACAGGCCAATGTAGCCCTTGAGCTCAGAAAGACTCCCACATCTATCTTAAGGAGGGATTGGTGCAAACATAGCCAATAAGACTGAGGGCCAAACTAGATTATACTTTAAATCAGCTTTCCCCACCCTGGTGCCCTCCAGATGTGTTGGACTGCAACTCCCATATTTCCCATGCTGCCTGGCAATTATGGGAGTTGCAGTCCAACACAACTGGAGGATGCTAGGTTAGGAAAGGTTGCCTTAAATGATCTACGGCAAGTAAGAGTGTGTGTGTGTGTGTGTGTGTGTGTGTGTGTGAGAGAGAGAGAGAGAGAGAGAGAGAGAGAGAGAGGTGCGGGGAGGTAGTTTAATCCTTTCCCTCTGCATGGTAGTGCTACTGAAAATCTGCCTTCCTACTATTCCCCCCAAGGGGGCGGGGTTGGTGCCTTCTACCAACTGAGGATAACACTTCATGCAGCAGATGAGGCAGGCTCTAGTCTACAAATGCTTCTGTCATGACAAATCTGTTCATCTTTAAAGTGCCATAGGACTGTTGCTTTTACAGTATCATGCCTATAGATGTTTAGCCCATGTTTGTCATTTGTAAAGTTGCCACAAACACCACATCTGCATTGACAGAGCTCCAACAAAACCCTGAAACTAGACAGGGCCGGTCTGGCAGCCAGGGGGAGAGGCTAACCCAGAAATGCAGAATGCCCTCCAGAAGATACAGGAGAAGGATTTTTTTTACCCACATCTGCTACACCCAATCAGAAATCCAAGGAAACATGGGCAATGTAAAATTCTCAGCACATGGCCAGCACACACCGTAAATTTGGGTGGCCAGAAAGTACATCTCCAGGTATTTGGGATTTCAACTCCCAGCATTCCTGACCACTGGCCATGCTGGCAGGGACTTCTGGGAGTTGAAGTCCAAAACATCTGGAGATCTATCTTCTGCCCACCCCTGCTGTGGATGACCAGTTTCCCTTAGGGTTATATGGATACTGTGGTAAACTTACAAGTGGTGACTGGGGGGGGGTGGCTATCTGTGAGGATTCACTATTAAACCCAGGGTTTTGCCACAAATACACTGGAACAGTCCACACCCTCCAGCTATCACTGCTTCATGGCCTAAGTTCATAGTAAGTGTACTGGAGGAGACAAGAAGCCTATGGAGAAGGCTTTGAAATGCTTCTGAGGACAACAGGTTTAGAAAGATAGTTTTGGGAACAGATGGGAAACCAAACACTCCATCCCAGTCAGATCCCTAAACTTTCAAAGGGAAATACAAGAGCAGGTGTTGTCTCTTCAATATACTGTCATGCTTCTTTCCATATTCTTGTGATATTAACAGATAATATTTCCTGCTAATCCCCTCCTCACAGCTAAAAGGCTAACAGAATAGCAACTGCAGCAACTGGCAGGCATGTGTGCTCTACAGGTGGAACCTATTATTTATAACTAAGATGAAGGCAGATTGGGTCGATGTTTTAAACAGTGCAGTGAACTTCTGAGGTGCCCGGAAGGATCCCTGCAAACCAGTTGTCACACGCATGGCCTTTTTTTCCATGTTGGGGCTAGTGAGAAGTGGTCACAACAAGCAGCTTCCTTGTGCAATGAGGTATTTCACACTCATGCAGCCAAACCAAACCTAAAACTGAGGTCATTTGAGGTGTCATCTGAAGTGATGTTTCAGAGTCAAGGCAATGGCAAGGAAGAGATAGGCAGGAGGGTGAGAATAAGGAACAGAATTAATAGGATTACTATTGTGCAGGAAGGGAATCTTCAGTGCACAGAAACTAGAAGGATCTCTGTTTTGGGTTGATTCTTTTACTCCCTGGCTCAAGTACAACACAGAGGATGCACTTTTTCACTGAAAAGAAAATAAGAACAGGGGTATATCTTCCTACCACAAAACGATTAATAAAGCACTAAGAAAAACACAAAAGGTATTGCACTTATCCCGAAACATTACTCAATATGCAAGGGCATTAATAACTCATATAATTAGTTGAGATATTTAGATTAACTTTTACCTTAATCTTTAGCTTATCATGAGAGCTCAGAAAATGGAATTGAGATCAGATTCAATAGAGCCAACCCAGTGAAGGCAACTGAATGCTGCTTGTTCCAGGGCACATGCTTGACTATCTTAGCACTTATCTGAATGTCTTTTCTTAACCAATACAGATTTTATAGGACACTGATATACAGACCCCTCTGATATATAATTGTGTAGTTCTAGCTATTGGCAGATTCAGGGGGTATGGTTGAAACTGTAATGACACACAGAAGGCTGTAAGTTATGCAAGGCTACCACCTATTTTCCATCACTTGAGATCCAGAGCTTGCCAAAAATCATAATGAGTCATCAAGCCCAGACCAAAATTTGAGGGCCTGGCTGCTTAGCTCAAAAGCCCAGAGTAGTGGAGCACACAGAATCTTCCTTCCTTTTCCTTAGAATACACTGGAAAGTGGCATATTACTATTAGCATATGAACAGACTTCTTGAAGACTTCCATTATGCCTTGTCCTCTCCCTTTCACAAAAGCCCCACCCTTCATGGGATTTTTGGGAATTTCCCTCTATTCCTTGCCTCAGTTTTTATTTAGTACAGCTAGTGGAATTAGAGTTACAGAAAGAAAATGGCTGGGGAGCACAGAGGTGCCTGTAGTTACCTTAAGCTGGCCCTCCCACCACTGGCCTTTTCTTTCTTTGCCCTACAACTGTTTCAATGGCTCTGGATCGGCTGGACGAAGGTCTAGTTCTGGCGAATATAATCTGGGGGCCAGCTTCTAAAAGACCTGGAAAATGGGGAAAAAAAGGCTTAGCCCGGGGCAGATCCCACTACTACTTTGCACTGATACTTGGCATATCACCAATGAATCCCAGGAAAGGCAACAAGAGCACCACAAGAAACCAAAAACCAACTCTACATGTGCAGAAAAGGGCAACTAAAATGATCAAGGGGCTGGAACATCTCCCCTATGAGGGAAGGTTACAACAGCTTAGAAAAAAGGAGGGTAAGGGGAGACATGATAGAGGTGTACAAAATTATGCATGGTGTGGAGAATGTGGATAGAATGTGTCCCTCTCTCATAATACTAGAACCATTTATGCAATTGGTTTTTAAAATATGTCAACAAACACACCTTGTAGATATTCCTGTATTCTGCACATTACCTATATGCTGGGGAGCAGCGAAGTCTTTCCTCATATTTTCTCTGTCATATCATGTTCAATGAGAATATGGCTAGTCAATGACAGATAAATTTATAATGCAAATATGAAACAAAAAGCAGTGATGATTAAAATGTTGACGAGAGTGCCCTGGTTCTCTCACCTGCAGAGTTTGTGAGTGGCTCACAGGATGTAGCACTGTTAAGGCTATTCTGGAATCCATTCAGATGCCTTTCTGTGGAGGTTGCTCTGCCAGACAAAACATTGAATCAGAAGATAGCATCAAAAATGGAAAGTCCACGTTTGGGAGGAAAAATACATTTCTAAGAGGTAAAACCATTCTAATATTCAGAGACAGAAGCATTAAAGGTCTTACCAGACAATTTATTTTTCCACACAATAAATGTGTGGCCATTAGGAACTTACAAAGTTGCTTTACACCAGATCAAACTATTTCATGCCCTCCAGATGTGTTGGAAATACAACTCCCATAATCCCCAGCTAGCATAACCATTGGCCATGCTTACTGGGGATGATGTAAAGTGTAGTCTGACACATCTGGAGCGCAACAGGTTGGGGAAGGCTGATTTAGGGAGCAATCCTATGGCTACTAGACACTGTCTAGAGGACCATAGGATTTTTTGGTTTCTGGGAACTGAGCTCAGAGCCCTGGCTCCAAGCTCAGTTCTCGGAAATCACACTCCCCGGCCCCCTTGTAGCTGGTGTGGTTGCTTCCGCACTGACTTCTCTGTGCTCTGAAACCGAGTGCAGGGAGGGCAAAAGGGAGGAGGTCCCCTGTGTGGGGAGGAGACCATGGAAGCTGCTTTACAAAGCTTCCTATGTGCCGCACTGCCTCCCCCTCTCCCAAGTCCCCGGCTAAAATGCAGGGCGGCCGGAGCATGGAGGCAAGAATAACCTCTGTGATCCGGCTGCCCTTCACTGCATAGACATTAGCCTCCGAGTTTGGAGGCTGACATCTAACTCCACAGGGTTGCGCCCTTAGCCCGTTATTATCTGCTATGACAGGCAGAGGTCTTTCACATAATTAATTAGAAAATACTCATTTGTTATGAGCAATTCAGATGTTCTTCCTCAAAGAAGTGCTTCTGTTGCAGGAAAGCTGTATTTTGTCAGGACTTTGTTTAGTGAATAATCAAACAGAGACATCCTGAAAAGGTAGGGCAGTGTGAGAGGGAGGGGTAACACTGCTGCTTATAGATATTTAAATGAATGCTAGGCGCACCAATTCAGTTCTTGACAATCAATCAGAAAGGGGAAACTTCTTATTAAAGTCTTTGGAGGACTACGTACAAAGGGAACTTACAGTAATCATGGGGTTTACTTAGTCATAAGCCAAAAATGTTTGTCTTCCACAGAACCTGAAGTTCAGCTACAAGAAAAAACAATCCCTACTCAAGCAGCACCCAGGTAGGCTGCCGCGAGCACTAGAAACCACAACACAATAAAGCATGGATAGAGGCACAGTAAATGCGGCATGCAGCTTGCGCTTTAATGGGTTGTGCGGTGCTTTTCTTCCTAGAGAATATGCACTCCCAACACTGAGATCAGCTCCTCTCCGTAAATAACCATGAAGTAACATACTTTATTCCATCTTTGCTTTCCTTTCCTTAATTCTGTCTACCACATATCCCCTCTAATTTTCTTTTATTCAATATTCTAGAGTTTCTAGTCTATTATACCAGTCTGAATTACAATACATCAACATTATCCTTTCACTCAATCTCCCATCTCTAGTTTAACCATATATATGACATATTATGCCCAAGCTGCCCTTGTATAATGAAAAGCCTCTGTTAAGCTACCACTATTCTAACAACAAAGTTAGAAGTGGCCACAAGACCGTCAGGTCCAACCACTTGCTGCACAGCTGCATATCAATCTACACTCCAGCTGTAACTTTCTTTGTCACAAGAAGAAAGCAAACCAGTATAACAAGCTGTGTTCTGTAGGGGAAGGGGGCAATACCTAGGGTTATAAGAAGAAGAACTTAAGAGCTCTGCTGAATCGGACCAAGGGTTCATCTAATTGAGCATCTGGCTTACAAAAGTGACCATCAGATGCCTCTGGGAAGCCTACATACAGGGTTTGAAGACAAGGCCTCTTTGAACATGTTTAGCTATCATGGCTGACAGGCAAATTCATGGAGTATATCTGTCAACGGCTAACCTTATAAGGAAGATCATATGTCAACCATGGTATTAGATGGCTGCATTTTGGGGTGATGCTCTGTTTTCCTCTGAGATCACTTCCTGCCTCCATGTTATATCTTAATGACTAACTCATCCAAGTGTGCTGTTTTTCAATGTATTAACAAAAGTATTTTCGTTTTCTTAAGTCAGCAAAACTACCAGTAACCTAGGTGTTCTCAATTGCAGTATACACAATATGGGGCTCTTGATTTTTTTCTCTGATCGGTTCATGTGGAAATAAAGTGTGGTTATATTTACTTCTCCTCCTCAGTAAAGCCATATTTCTACTATTAAAATGACATACTGGCTTCCATACCGATTGCTGGTTGAAGCCAATTCTGACTACACTGATTCCGTAAGTCAAAACTGGTGTTCATGCTGGCATTGCTGCAAATATTCCATCTAGGAGTTTCTTGAAGATGATTTTACTAGTTATTTAGTTATTACATTTATATCCCAGCTTTCCTCCAGTGAGCTTACGGCAGCATACGTGGTTCTTCCTCCCAACCTATCTCCACAACTAAATTAGGCTGAGAGACAGCGACCAGTTCAAGGTCACCAAGTGAGCTTCATGGCTGAGTGGGGAATTTGAACCTGGTCTTCTCGAGTCCACAGACCTACAGAACTTCAATGGGAAATATGCTCTGTGTGATTTGGGCCCCTGTGTTATCAGGATTCCCAATTGTATGAAGGCTTCTATACGCATTCAAGCAAATGTGTGTGCCCACATTCCCTCCCTGTTTTTGGCCCTCATATGAGTAGGCTGAAGGCCTGCATAGGGTTACTGGTGTCAGAAAAATATGTAGATGTGAAAGCTAGAGCCTCTTTGAATGCCTTAAATATGTGAACACAGAAGGGAACAGAAATGGGCACAGACACCTTTGCAACATCAAACTGGTCAGTCATGAACTTGATAAATCTAAGTAAGATGTAAATGTTTTATTTTATATCTACCTATATATAATTTTCTTATTTATTAATAGCAGCAAAAATGCATGTACTAGATCAGGGGTAAGCAATCTTTTCAGGCCCATGGGCACATTTGGCAATTTGAGAAACTGGCCTGGGCACCACCCTCAAAATGGCTGCCATGGGAGTCTTAGCAAAGAATAAGTAATCTGCCCAAAAGACTGAGTACAAGGCAGAAGTAGGGGATCTGAGCTCTAACACACTAAACAGCTCTTTTGAACCCACAGTTTTCAGCACCAACAAAAATCTATTTCACAGCAATCCCAGCTCCTAGTAAGAAAATGTGTTAATTTTAAAAGAAGTGGGAGGTGTAGGGCACCTTGGTGAGCACCAAGGAAGTTGTCCAAGGATATATCAGTGGCCATGGGCACCACGTTGCCTATCCCTGCACAAGATACTCAGAATATTCCATCTCAGAAAGAACAAATACTTTAAGCCTGACAAGTGGAAAAACTGACATATATAACAAAGATCCGGGATAGAGAAAGAATGGATGGCTCAAATTACTTTAATGATAACCGGATTAAAGTTGTTAGATATTGGAACATATCTTTGCTATTTTGCAGATGTATTGAGAACTTGTTATTTGTAATATGGTAGATCACTAATTTCCTTTAAAAAAAAAGCAAATTATTAAAAAGAAACACCAGACTTACAAAACATTACAGACCTAGCTCAGAAGGTCTACAAATTCCCTTAGTCACATTCAAGTTGAACTATTTAGACATAACTTGGACATAGGTGGGGCCATTCTTCTTCCTTCAGAAAATTAAAATCTGAAGTAGCCCTAAGGCACTTTAACAACAGCAAAGAATCACATTTCTGTTCACTGCTGTATTATGAATTAACAAAACTGCCTCCCTCTAGTAATACCTCCCAGCCTTATCCTCTACCTCTTTTTCAGCTTAATATGTTGCTATATTTAAAATTATAGTCTTTGCACAGATGACTCATATATATTCCTCTATTTCTGAACTCTCCGCTTGGACTAATTTAATATCCCCAAATCCCATGTACTCTTAGAAGCCATACTGGCAGCTAAACATATGCTTTCGAATGGAGTAGCTGATCTTCTGTTTGATCATAGGTCTCTGCCTCCTCCTGTTTCCTGACAGCTGAATTTTCCCTAATTTCCAGACGTTCTCTCTCTCTCTCTCGTTCTCCTCTCCCCACCTCTGGTTAGCCTCTTGCTGTTTTTACTGTTCTTTATCTCCTTCCACCCATCACACATTTTCCCACATGCCTAAATTTATGTTCATGCCTAGGTCCCAAGCTGATGAGATCCTTCAGTTATTATCAGTCCTCTTCACCATACTATATCCTATTTACTGCCCAGGCAAACTACACCTACATTGAGAACTACCATTCTAGGACATAGGTTTGTTGCAGTTTCTTTGTTGTGACAGCTTATATTGGGGATGACATACAGACAGACAACAAGCAGGGAGAACAGCACTGACACTGACAAGTGTACCTCATGCAAGAGCTGAGGTCTGAATGGAGGACAGCAGCAGATGTGAAGAGCCAGTGCCAGTGATCACTTATTCTCTTTCTTGCTCTTGTATGACATCTGAGCAGCCAAGAGCTAAGAGCTTTACATTTAGTGATCCCTGCTGTGGCAAGGTGTTAAATCAAGGCACTTCTCTTGGATGCTTTTGCTGCCAAAAATGTCTAAGGGTCAAGCAGCCTGACTAACCCAGACACCGAAGAACTAAAACAAACATTCCTCTATCTATAGTAGAAGAGTGTGGAGGGAATTTTTCTTACCATAAATGAGGAAAGGAAAATAGTTTGGAGATGAACAAAAATCTAACGCTAAGGCCGCAATCCTACGCATACATACATGGGAGTAAGCCCCACTGAGCGTAGTGAGACTTCCTTCTGATTAAACATGCATAGAATTGTACCATGAATTACTAGACTAGAATGCAAAAAAGTTACATTTTCCCCAGGAATACAGAACAACGGAATTTGAACAGATCAAATGGCTCATGTAGACCAGCTTCCTGGTCCAAACTTTCCTTGAGAACCTTCAAGGAGGGAAAATTCCACAACTGACCTAGGCACCTTGTTCTGAATTGCATATTTTCTTGCACATTCCTTGTACTGGAGCTTGTACAGAGTTGGGGTGCAATCCTATCCTGGCTGGGGCATGCTGGGAGTTGTAGGCCTTTTTTTCTGTCTAAACACGCATAGGATTGTGCCTTCAGTAGATTTTTCCCCTGGGAGGAAAAATACTACAAATATGAATATCAGCTTGAAGTTTAAGCTTGTGTAGAACTTAATCTCTTCCTCTTAAGGGGCCTTTGTATGTGGCCAAAATATTTGTTTTCTTCAGAAAGGAAGGTATGACTGGAAAAATATAGCAAAATATAACAATTTCAGATGTATTATTCCTATTTTGTAGATTAGGAAACTGAGGCTACCAAGTAGAAAATAAAATCTCCTAGCATTTTCTCTCATGAGATCATAGAATCATAGAAGAGTAGGGTTCAGAGGAGCCTATAAGACCATTGAGTCCAACCCCAAATGGAATGGAAATCTTAGCAGTGGAGTTCAAAAGCACGCTGGAAATATCAACAAATGGTCTGTACTAAATGGCTGAAGAATGGAACACATGAGCTTGAAGCACCTAAGAAATAGCTTTCACTGGAACCATTTTCAAAATCTCTCCTGTATATAGAACATTTGGGGATTTTTCTTCCTTTGATCCTGACAGAAAGAAAGACTAGACAGTAGGTTTGGATCTGGTGAATCCCGTTGTTCTGGAAGATATTGGGAGTTCTTGTTTCCATGTAATTGATAAAAGTTACTATACAATCCCGCAAATAGCAAGAATAGACTTGGAGCCTTATGCTAGAGTCTGAGCAGCAACTAAGAAAGTATTTCCGGAATGGCTCCTTGCAGCCTTCGATAATTGGACTACGTTCCGAAATTGTGAAGGAATCTTTTGCTTTTTTCCCCCTTCTGAGCATTTTTGATGCTGAGCTTTTTCCGGTTTTCCCACACTCCTGCCTGTCACAGAGCAGAAACCACAAGAACGCAGTTAAGTAAAGTCTGTCCAAGGAGCTGCAATTCCATCTCACAAGGATAAACATTCTCCCTGCCAATATGTGATTACAGCACACCGGCATCTTCAAATACACATTCTGTTGCGTAGCAGAAGAACTCACTGAAAAGGCTTGTCACATGAACTAACATGCACCTCCATGACAGGGAGAATAAGACACAAATGTTACCAGCACAGGGCCACCATGACTGGTACACCCATCTGTACTTACTGAGCTGAGCAACTCAATTAATATCTTGATTCCTTTTTAAAATGGGTCTGGAGGATGAATCTAACAGTATTTTGATTAGCAGCCCTATCTCAAGGACTCATAATTGGTAAGAGCAAGTTAATGTAACAGAAAGGAAGGGGCCACCAATCTAAACACCTGATCTTAAAGAATCAATGAACCAGCAAGTAAGGAGCAATGGCACTGCACTAGAGTTCCATCCCATCTGCTGTGTTACAACACTGTTGTGAACCAAGACACTGACAGTGCAACCATGGGTATTTTTACTTGAAAGTAAGTCCGACTGTGTTCAAGGGGGCTAGGTAAGTTGCACTGGAATACAGCCTGAGCTAATTAATCAAGGTGATTCAGCATTAGTAAGGACTAGTTTCCTATATGTGTGCCCTGCCAAAGAGACCAAGAAGAACAGGTTCTTCACCTACAAAAAGCATTGCTTGGAACCTTCTGGAGTTTAAGCCTATAGATTTACAACAGCAGGATAAGCCCAAGTCCTGGACCCCTTGCCTTCCCACTCAGTTCATCTAAGGTTGCCACAGCGGCTAAAAACAACAAAAAGGCCTACAGCGGGGTTGTGCTACAGGAGGGAGGGTTGTGTGACTGCACAGATGACAATTCAAAGAACTTCAGTTACAAGTAGCAACTTGCCCTATTTCATGGACAGAGAACAGGTACTGAAGGACATAACATACCAAAGCAGAGAGAGGATTCAGTGCTTGACATCTACAAAAGGTTGAGAACAACTTCCGCTTGGATGCATAGAATTTCCTTGTAGAGGGTTTCCTAGATTCTAGAACGGCAACATAGCAAGCATGATCATCCACATTGTCAATCTCACCATCAACAAACCTAAGTGGAAGATCTTGAGCCCCCAGAAGCAGGCAAGATCTGCTATATGGAGGAGCATGTTGCACCACAGCTGCTGAGACCAACAGGGACCATACAGTTTGTCCTGTCAGAGGTAATCTTGTGGAGCGTCCAAGGAATAAGTAGTGGGGGAATGCAAGTAAAGGAGGCCATGGCTCTGCAAAAGGAGGAAACCATCACCCAAATATGGAAGGTCTTGACCCACACTGCTGCTGAAACACTTGCATTTCACATTCCGAGTCATGGCAAACAGCTCTAGTGATGAGGGGCCCCAAATTCAGAAAATAGGGTCAGTTATCCTTCAGTGCCATTCATGGGATGAACTCACAGTCCTGTTCAAGGCATCACCTGCCATAAATACAAGTGTAGTCACCAATCTCAGAGTATGATGGCCAGATACAAAAGTGAGCAAGTCTCCATGCCCCGCTATGTGATGTTCTCAATAGTATTCTTGACAATGCTCCCGGATACAAGGGTTTGAAAATCCCACAAAGCCAGGAAGACATACTGAAGCTCAAGGACACTGATGTGCTTCTGGTGAAGTTCTGGGATCCAGCTCAAACTCATGATATCCTGGCAAATACGGACTGAGCAACATTTTGCAGTAAATGCAACTTTCAACTTTATACTATTCTCTTATACAGAGGAGACAATGCTCATGCCTGTTGGTGGTTGGAATTTTTGCCCCAACATCTTGTACTTTTTAAAACAGCCACTGTATCTTAGGCACCTGGCTGTAACAGAAGCCATGTGGAAATACCCACCCACCCCTGAATGGGAAGGCACCCCTAGGGCATGTGTGCTGGCCACAGGGAGCATGACAATGCCAAAGATCCATAGGTTTGAGCTCTAGAAGGTTCCAACCAATGCCCTGTATAGGTGCAGAATCTATGAATGCACCTGCCCACAGACCACAAAGACAGACCATTTTTTATTGTCAGAACTCTAATGCAATAGAAATCTTAAGGAAAGTCAGAGAATCCACCTATGCAACATCCTTAATACATTTTGGCCACCACAGAACCACCATACTGTCACAAATGTATGCACCTAATATTTAACAGTGAACTAGTAGCACAGGGTTATATTGGATAAGCACTATGAGACATACTGCTTCACAGGATGCTGCGCACTGATGTGTCTTACTCTATTCATCTCTGCAGCTACATGCATTTCACTTGACCTACAGGCAACCTAATCCTAAATTCTAAGGGCCACAAAGTGAAAGGCACATTTTAAAAATATTTATAAATATAAGGTCAGCGGACATTGGTAGGAGATCCACTTGGAACAGCAGCAGGTGTGATGACATATCCTTTTGACTTTTTCGGTCTTCTCCCTTCAAAATTTTACTGCATGTAATGGCTTGGTAGGTTTCCTCAGTACACCTGTGCCAAATGTTGTGCTCTTGAGTCTTTTGTGTCTCTCTACTTAACCTCTACTAGATTTGCCAATGAACTGCAATCCTGTACTTGTCGAACACCACCAAGAAGTGCTTCAGAAATAATTACTATAAACATGCTTAATCTTAAAGACAAAAAGAGGCAGTAAAAATCTGAGAAGAGCCAAATTCGGAAGGCCAAAATGGTGCAGAACAAGGAAGATTTATAATGCAGCTCAACATCTCCAAAGATGGATGACAGAATTTATGAGCAGCCTAGAGAGGCTTCCATATGACTAGAGACTAAGAAGACTGAGACTGTTTAGTCTAGGAAAGAGACAAAAAAGAGGAGGCATTGAGGGAAACCCACAAAATAACAAGTGGTCAAGGGAAGATAAGTCAGACTCCAATTTAATTACTTCCATAAAAACAGGAAGACGACAAATTTACAAGGAATAATGATTTCAATACCTCTCAGAATACTATTATCACAATATATTGAGATGAAAAACAGAAAGAAACAGTATAAGACTGTTCTCATATTGAAAACATCAGTAGCTATGCTTTTGTTATAGGATACAGCAGTTATAAAAGGTGTCTGTCAAGCTCCAAGAAATAAGACATATCAGTTATGTGGAGTTAAGCATATACTTCTGCAAGGATATAAGACGGCCTACTTTGTTTTTTAATGTCTCTGTGCACCCACAGTAGTCTGATACAGGATAAGAGCTGCATCACATGTTACATTTTTTATCACAGAGATGGATCAGTTCAAGCCTGGAGCTCATAATGTGGAAATTATGGAAAATCTTTTTTTGCCCAAAATACATACACCAGAAAGTCAGTGCAAAAAGACATGGTCAGAAAAAGCAATGTGTAATGCAACCCCGATAAATAGGATGGACAAATGCTTTAATCCCATATGGCAACTCATGTATCTAGGTTGGTCCAAATTGTTTAACTGATCACATTTCCCTAATAAAGTTACAATGTGCAGCAGAGAGACCCCCATCTCCTCAAGAACAAGTCAGACATTTGCTGCTCATGTTTCCCCATCTATATTTTTCAACAGCAAGTTCTGTTTGAGGAATACAAACTTACTTGAAAATCCTCTGAGATGCCACCTTCCTGATAACTGCCTGTCTGTCGCTAGCTGGGGGCTTAGGGACCAAGTGTGAAGAATATGCACTGTGGGATGGCATCACTTTGTGCAGGCTGGGTGCCTTCTGGTTGCTCGAAATGGCACTTGATGTTTTGCGGGCACCAGGACCAGATGACAGGACCATAGAGCTGATGCTGGATGTTGGGAAGTTGGTAAACAGAGCCTGGAAGGAAAGAAAACATAGATGTGATTTATTTACTCTTTAACTAGCTAGGACAGTCCATGTAGTTAGATGCCCACTCAGATCTTTCTATTCTTGAAATCTACCATGAAATTGTTAATTTTACACACTGCTTTTCACAATCACGCAATGAAGTAGTGCTTGAATTTCTACTCCCCACATTGCTAAAATTTTAAGAATCCTCATGTTTACTAGATTCTTGCTCAGCACTGCTTCTACATCTTGCTTAATTGCATGCAGACAAGCAGCTCTATCACCCAGTGGGAAGAGTCAACAAAGCAACTTTTAACAGCATGACTGTCAGAGGCTGAAGAAAGGTCAGGACTGTTTTTCTTGGGGGCAGCAGACATCCAAAAGGCTTTTGTTTCTCTGTTGTACTGTAATCCTGGCTGCTCTACACTCGAGACTGGGAACTGACACTGACCTCAGCCTCTAGGTTCAGCTTCAAAGAAAGCTATCCCACTGTGAACCCCCTTAGTGTATGCTGGGAAGCCAGGAGAAGCTGCTCTACAAACAAGACAGCAGCAAGTAAGGTTGACCACACAGAGAAAGAAGGCAGAGCTGGGAAATATTGCAACACATACAAACTAAAAAAAAAACAACCCTTCATCTTCCATGGATCAGGTGTAATGGGGAAAGGAACACAAGACAAGTTCAGGCATAAAGCAGTCAGTTGTATACATAACTATTAGTTTCCTGAAATATCCCTAGCAATATTTAAGAGGCCAGAGACCTGTAATGGTTTCTGAGGAGTTTCCTGTGAGTGGCACAAACATTATTATACAATTTAAAAAGCTGGACAAATCAGAGTTCTGCTTGATGGCTGAAATAATGCATTTTGTTTGCTGGTGCTGCTCCTCAACAATGCTAATTGACAATAAAGGACATTTTCTGCTGATAAAAGTAGAATGTCATGCTCAGCAAATAATAGTTTGGTCCAAGAGAGAAAACTGCAGTTAATACATCTGAAGAAATCAATCAACTGGGATTGTTGAACGAAATAATCTAGAGTGAGACAGATAATCTGCAGCATGAACTGTGTCATCTTTAATGTGAACCTTTCCAACATGCTATAGGGCTAGACTAGTATTGTTTTAAATTACGTTATTTTCCACATGAATTATCTTGGGAAGTATTCTAGATCTGATTATCCAGATACACACAATGGGTAGAGACTAGAGAGACTGAACAGGATCTCATGTGAACATGTCATCCTCCCTATCAGTCAGATGGAATCTTCCTAATAATTAGTTAGCACATACTGATCATTTAGTACTACAAGCTCAGACATGGTAATTATTAATATTCATGTAAAATAGGCTATAGAACATACTGCCTTCAATTTCATCTTCCCTGCTCTCAACCAACAAGACTAAGTTTAAACTTCTTGTCATCACTATCGAAACTTAACATAATTTGCCTCTCACTATCTTCTCTTTTAAAGTTTTGCCCTTCTTCCAGAGGTTCTGCTGTGCTACTGTTTCTGAATTTGAATCCATCAAATTCAGTTGTAGATGAACTGATGGTGGTTATCATGATTGAATTTGATGGATTTCAAATTCAGTCATGATGACCACCATCAGTTCATCTACAAACCCATATTTCTTTATACTTCTAGAAAGGAATCAAAGCTAGAAGCTTACTTACAGATGGGCCATTTCCCCCATCTCCCCATCTAACTAGAAGGGAGTGGACCATGTATGCTGCCCTGAGTTCTTGGCAGGGGGCAGGATAAAAATCTGAAAGATCTACAAGCATATCTTTGGGATTGTGAGCCCTGTGGCATCAAGTGTTTCAAAAGTGCCATTCCATATTTCAATGGGTCTCTGACAACCTCTCTTGCCTCTATGAATTTGGACCAATACTTCTGAACAAGCTCTAGCTCCATCCTTGAATAGTGTCAACCAGATATGTAGTCTCTAAGGGAGACAGGAAAGACCTGTCAAATGGGGTGCAGAGAGAACGTGAAAACAGCACAGTAAACCTGGCAGAATGTTGGAAGGGCTTGCTGTGAAATGGTGGCTTATAAATAATGTTAATAAATAATAAAAGTAATGTCCCTTCTTTTTCATTCCAAGAAATTCTCTTTTTTCAAATTGGTTACACACAAATAGTCATCAAATTGATGCCGATGGAAATTTGAGTGTGCTTGTGTGTATGCCTGGGAGGGAGAAAGAACGAACAAAAATGGGCATGCTTCTATGTAGGAACAAGAATATACATTTGAATGCCTGTGAGTGAGGGGGTGCTCACAAAGTTATGCATATGTGTGTCTGTGTTCTGAAGTATGGCCAAATGGCTAATTTAAATTGGCAGTGTGGCCCCTAGCCAATAAGAGACACCCTTGTACACACACTGCTGGGCTAGAATGAGCTTGTCCTCCTTTCCATATGACTTAACACACATCAGTAAGCCTCTCCCTGTCAAGTCTCCCAAACAGAATACTAGAATAGCACCAAATGTAGAGAACCAGCCTTTGCTTGCATTCTGCACAATGGCAGTGCTGTTACATGCTCATGCAATGCCCATGGACAAATAAACAAACCCAAACCACAAGTTACATGGAGAAGGGGAAAGAACAGCTCATAGTATACTGCTCAAGGCACCTTTCAACATAATGAAATACCAGGGACAATCCCATTAAAGCACTACATCAGCATCTAGGCAGCAGGAAAACAACTGAATGTCTCACTAGGACATTTGCCACCCGTTGTATGAATAGAAACACAATTGTCTGTGTATTCTAGGGGTGGGCAACTTGTATTCTCTAGTAATTACAAATACCAGAGAACTTTCTGCAGCAGGGGAGTCAAAACCCAGCCATGCTTTTGGCTTTGGAATACACCACGGGTGGGCAAGTTGTGGTCCTCCAAAGCTTTTTGGTCTACAACTCTCTTCAGCCCTCAGCTTTGGCTATGCTGCCTAAGCCTGATGGATCTTGTAGGCCAAAACATCTGGAGGGCCACAACTCCCCTCAGACTTAGGTAGCATAGCCAATGGTGGGGGATGAAGGGAGTTGTAAGCCAAAACATTTGGAGGGTGACAATTTGCCCACCCAAAGCCAAAAGAATGCCTGGGTTTTTACTTTCCTGCTGCATAAAGTTCTTTGGTATTTGTAATCTCAAACTACTTCACCATGATGCCAGTTTGGGAGAATAAAAGAAGGGGTACAAATTGCCTGAAAATCTCACTGACTCTGTGGAAGTGCCTGGAGTATAGTGTTACAAAGAACTAGATGAAGGACTTTGTAGACCACTGGGAAAGCGACTTAACACACTACTCTAGGAGTAATTGAACATCTTGTTTTAAATGCAATTATCATTGCAACTTGGATCAGGGTTCCAACTTGGGGGTAATTCTGGGTATAGCTTGGTTACTTGATGATTAAGTGATATTACCAGAAGGTATCTTTTTACAATTGTGGTTGGTTTACCAGCTGCCCTGCTCATGGTTTACCATGGCAAATGCAGCTCAAAGGAGGTCAGTGTAAAGCAATGCATACTGGGCAAAAAATTCCAACTATTGATGGATCTGAGTTGGGGTAGCTAGGAAATATTTTAGGGTGGCGTCAACCCAGTGTGCAGCAGCAAACTGCCAATATTGTAATGCTTTTATACAAATCTATGATGCAACCACACTATTCTGGTTGCTACATCTCAAAAAAGGAGAGGGACAGGGGGAATGTGACCCTGTTGATTCTTCTGGACATCTCAGCGGCTTTCGATACCATCGACCATGGTATCCTTCTGGATAGGTTGTCTGGGTTGGGAGTTGGAGCCACTGCACTACAGTGGTTCCGCTCCTACTTGGATGGCCGATTCCAGAAGGTGGTGCTGGGGGATTATTGCTCTGTGCCATGGCAATTGTGCCATGGGGTTCCACAGGGCTCTATTTTATCCCCCATGCTGTTTAACATCTACATTAAACCGCTAGGGGAGGTTATCCGGAGGTGTGGGCTGAGGTGCCATCAATATGCAGATGACACCCAGCTCTACCTCTCTTTCTCATCAAAACCAGGTGAGGCAGTGGCTGTTCTGAATCAGTGCCTGGGCACGGTAATGGACTGGATGAGGGCCAATAAACTGAAACTCAATCCAGACAAGACAGAGGTACTGTTAGTGGGTGGTTCGTCTGCCCGGCTAGGTGATATTCAACCTGTTCTGGAGGGGGTTGCACTCCCCCTAAAGGATCAGGTTCGTAGTTTGGGGGTGCTCTTGGATCCAGAACTGTCCCTTGAGGCACAGGTGAACTCAGTGGCACGGAGCACTTTTTATCAGCTTAGGCTGGTATACCAACTACGCCCTTATCTGGACAGAGACAGCCTAGCTACAGTTATCCATGCTCTGATAACTTCTCGTCTGGATTACTGCAATGCGTTATACGTGGGGCTGCCTTTGAAAATGGTCTGGAAACTTCAGCTGGTCCAAAATAGGGCAGCAAGATTGTTAACAGGGACTGGCCTGCGAGCTCATATTACGCCAGTACTTTTCCAGCTGCACTGGCTGCCAGTCCATTTCCGGGCCTGATTCAAAGTGCTGGTGTTAACATTCAAAGGCCTTAACGGCTTGGGGCCAGGTTACCTGAAGGATCGCCTCCTCCCATATGTGCCTGCCTGGACCTTAAGATCATCGTCAGCGGCCCTTCTCCGTGAGCCCCTGCCAAAGGAAGTGAGGCGGGTGGCTACCAGGAGGAGGGCTTTTTCTGCTGTGGCACCCCGGCTCTGGAATGAGGTCCCTAGTGAGGTTTGCCTGGCACCTACATTGTATTCCTTTCGGTGCCAGGTGAAGACCTTTTTATTTTCCCAGGCATTTTAGCATTTTAGCTTTCTAAACTTTTAGCTTTGCTATTTTTAATCTGTATTTTAAACTCCTGCACTGCTGCTAGGTTTTATCGTGGTTGTATTGTTATATTGTGGTTTTAATGTTCTATATATTTTAAATTGTTTTATTGTGTGCTGTTTGGTTTTAATTTTTGTGAACCACCCAGAGAGGTTCGGCTATTGGGCGGTATAGAAATGAATGAATGAATGAATAAATAAATTGTACAGCCAGAAAAGGTGCAGAACTGGGCAATGAAGATGATCAGAGGGCTGGAGCAACTCACCTATGAGGAAAGGCTACAATGTTTGGGGCTTTTTAGTATAGAAAAAAGCAAGTAAGGGGGTGGGGGCATAAGAACATAAGAAGGGTCCATCTGGTTCAGCATTTTGTTCACACAGTGGGCAACCAGTTGTCAACCAGGCACCCACAAGCAGGACACAAGTGCAACAGCAACCTCCCGCCCACGTTCCCCAGCAACTGGTGTACATAGGCATACTGCCTCTGACACTGGAGGTAGCATACAGCCATCAGGACTGGTAACCATTGATAGCCTTGAAGACAGAGGTGCACAGAATTATGCATGGTGTGCAACAAGTGAGTAGAGAGAAGTTTTTCTCCTTCTCCCTGCTACCCACATCCCCGCTATGATCTCTGAAATCAGAGATAACAGCAGGGATTACTTTAGGAGGCAGGACTTGGAGGTCAAGCACCGCCCCCTTGGAGGAACCCACAGAGGCTCTGCAGGCTGGATGTGAAACATCCAGGGGCCAGATTAGGCCCACTGGCTGGAGGTTCTGTATCCCTGCAGTAGTGGGACATCAAGAGAATGGGAGACAAGAACAAAATATAGAATAACTTGGGAACATAGGAAGATGCCTAATACTGAGCCAGACCATTAGTCCACCTAGCTCAATGTTGACTAGCATTAACTCTCTGTGGTTCAGGCAAGAGTCTTTTCCAGTCCTACCTAGAGATGCCAGGATTGAACCTGTGACATTTTGCATGCAAAGCAGGTACTCTACAACTGAGCTGCAGCCCTTCCTCTACAATAGGAATTGTCCGGATGCAGTAATATCCTAAGCGCAGTAAGAGTCAGAAGCGATTCTGCCATGGTGCAGTACGCACAGAATCTTTCTGCTACAAAAGGCCTGTTACAGAACTCAGTAAGAAAAGAAAACATTCTTAAATGGCCTATTTAAGAAATAAATACCTCCAGATAACCTGCTGAAGGGGACATGTTTTGACTCAATAGTCCTGACTCAAGAATGCAAATCAACAATTCTCACTTATACCTTCCATGTCAGATTGCATGGAAGAACTACTATTGTTGCTATTTAAGATTTAAATCCTAGGGACTATACAGAACTCAAATGACACAAAACTCCTCTTTGAGGGTCATTGATTTATGAGAATAAGAAATAAAGACAGGAGGATGGAAAAGCAAGAGGGGGAAAGTGGAGAGAGAGAGACCGGCTGACCAACCAAGGAAGGATTGAACCAGAAGTCCCCAAACTATGAGCCACAGAAGCCAGCTCCCATTCCTTCTTCTCAGCTGTTACACTAAAAATACATTAAATACATTCCTGGCATGATTTTTCTATGCGGATGACGAAAGTCACTTCCAAAATAAGTTATGGCACTGTGAGCTGAAGGCAAAGGAACCCTGAAAATGGCAAATGTAAAGCATCCCAGGGACAGCCAAGCAAAAGGGGGCAGGGGTAGCAAACACGGAGGACAGCAAATCAAAGGAAAAGCAAATCAAGAGTGACCAGAAAAGGAGTGGGAATCGAGGATTTTATGTAGCCATGAATGGTCTACTATTCAAAATAGTAGAAGCAGCAATGAACAGTTAAAGCAAGACATGACATTTCTCATGGTTTCCAATTGTTCTGCATTAACAACCCTTTGTAAGCTAACCTACAGCCTAGGCAGAAGGTTATACAGAGCAAGAAATGTGACTGCCTGTTGTTTGGACTTTTCTGCAGTGCACAGTACAAATTCTATGTTGAAACTGAGGAGCTTCACAACTGGGCAACTGTAAAGGGTATTTCCTACTGGATGATGACAGTGAAATACAAATGGTAACAGAGAAAATGGGAGAGAGAACAGGAAACTCAGGAAAAGGGAAGAGATATATTGGGAAAGGAATGTCTCAACTTAGTGGCTGAGTTCAGACACAATGGAAAACTAGGGTTTCCTATTGAGAAAATGTGCTATGGCAACTTTTGATTTTCCCTTCTGTCCTTCCTCGATGTACAAAGGGAGGAAGTTTAAACCTTCCATTTTGTGGTTTAGAACAAACCGCAGTTTCCTGATACATCCAAATGCACCAAACATACCAGCTTGTTCTAACTGTGGTTGAGCAAACCACTGTTTCTTTTATTTGGGTGTATGGGGAAACTTCAGTTTGTTCCAAATCACATATGCAAGATTTCAACTTCCTTCTCTCACATGTGAAGAAGGAGGGAAGGTGGGGGAGTTCACAAGCCTGAAATTCTCCATAGATTGTTTTCATAATGGGAACTCAGGGTTTCCTATTATGTCTGAACTGGGCAAGTGTATGCTTTGGTGCAGCAAAATGCTTTTCTTTTTAACCTAATCTAAAATTATTTCTAGACCACCTGTAAGGGTGGAACTCTCTCAAGGTGGCATACAAGTTAAAAATGAGTTGGATGTTTCACTTAGGAATACTTCATTATACAAATCATAGAATCATAGAATAGTAGGGTTGGAAGGGGCCTATAAGAAGAGTCCATCAAGTCCAACCCCCTACTCAGTGCAGGAATCCAAGTCAGAGCATTCCTGACAGATGGCTCTCCAGCTTCATCCTGAATGCCTCTAGTAATGTAAACTAATACCTGATATTTTTAAAAGCACAAGGATTTCTGAAACAAATTTGTCTACAGCACACAGCTAGGACAATTCATATACTCAAAAGAAAGGAAATACAACACTGACGATCTCTGTGCCTCAGTAGCCAACATGGCTGCCTTCATTTTGCACTGAGACATGTACTGAAAAGAATTGGGACCTCTACAAAACTGAAAGATGAAAATATACGATGTATACTGAATTCAGGTAAAATCCATGCCAACTGATATTTTGTTGGGAGGAAACTAATACTACTAATGATTTATATAGGACTTCAGAAGAGCTTTACAAATATGTTAACCCTCACAACACCCCAGGGAGGCCAATCATTATTGTTCCAATTTTAGAGTTTGGGGAATTGAGGATGAGTTCCCCAAACTACAGGGAACTACATGTACAAAGCCACACAATGAAGTCATGGCAAAGGGTGTATGTGTCTTGAATTCTGGTCTTGCACATAAAAACCCATTACAGATAAACAACAATAGTCTTATTTTATTTTATGTTATCATGCTCGAACCCATGTAAGCATTTAATGATTTGTGAAACTTAAATATTACATACAGTTAATGAATAGGTTATGGCACTAGCTTATATAGACTCTTTTATTGCCTTGTGTCAGCATGCAAAGTTATGGCAAGAATGGCTCATTTACATTTCTTTGCCTTTTGACATTTAAATTATACTAATCTTATGTTTAACTGAATTAATCTATGGTGTGCACAGTGACAGCCTCTGCATTAAACACCCCCCTTTCTTCTATAATGGAAAGTTCAGTGCTGCCTGAGCCTGCGGCATGGCAAGGATCTCTGTAACTACAGCTTTGGATGGCTGTGCTCAGAGGGAGTGAACGGGAGGGAGTGCGGGGGATGCAAGCAGAGGTTTAACAAAGAATCACTTTAACAGAAACTCCTGAGTAATGGCTTTGCCCCAAGCCAAGAACAACATCATCTCAATGTCAGCAATTAGAAGAGGGATCAGCCAAGCAGCACGGCCCCCTTCAAACCCCTCATAAGCACAGCTTTGCTCATAGAGTTACCCTAAGCTGAGCACTGTGCACGTGGAGCCCTCTGGATAGAGATTTAAAATGTGCCTACTATTTCTCCTTGGCTAGGACAGAGGGAAGTGCAAATGAAAGGGCAGGATACAATAGGCCCCAACAACCAAGTAGGGATTGCTGAACTACAAGGGATCTTTTCTAGAAGCTTCCTTTCCAGAATACATCAGGAAACTATGCCATGAGTTGTGGGGTGGGGTGGGGGGGTTGTTGGGGTGGGGGGTTCTCTGTACCAAATGCTCACAGTTCAGGGGAGAGGTTCTTAAAAATATGCTTAAGAGAATACACTTAAGAGAATCCAGAGCAGCAAACACAAGAAGTACAACAGTAAAAAAGATAAAAGATTAAAACACCATATTAAAATTATTAAAAACAAAATGCCAGTAAAAACTGTGGCTGGTCATTTAAGGAATGCTTCCTGGAACAGAACTGTTTTCAAGAGGTGCTGGAAACAACACAGTGTTGATGCCTGCTTGAACTCCAGGGGCAGGGAGTTCCAAAGAAAGGGGGCTGCCACACTTTCTTTGGAAATAATACCTTTCATGCTGGTGGTGTAGTAAGTACACAAATAAAAAAACCATTAACAAAGAAATCAGACTGATTGCACAGGTAATTTTCTAGAACAGCGAAAGATACCTTTACAAAGTAAAAGCAAGAAAAGCAATATTTTCACTACAGCCTACAAAATCCAAATTCACTGAATAAATCTGTCCAGTGGTACAGAGGTCTGCAGGGCTGTAATTATGAAACAATCACAAGAAAATCTGGTGTTTATTTTTTCTTTATCTTATTAATGTCTTCTGATTATGAGGAAAAGTCTTAAGGCTTGTAGGCAACATCTCCTGTAAGGTTAGGATGTGTGTGACATCAGGTGGCATGGTTTTCTGCACAGGTCTGTCCATCCTGATGGCTTTCACTTGCTGTTTGCTTTCTCCTATAGACTAGCAGCTGCCAAGCCTTCCTTCTTTCCCCTCCATTCTTTATCTCCTGACAAAATATTGCAAAAATCCCACAATTCGTAGGTATTTGTAGTAGTAAGTACTATTCAACTAAAAAACACATTTACACAGACCTGCATGATTTGTGCAAATGCACAGAACTAGGCATTCCTTTTTAGAGTATTTGGCTCTATTTTGTATGTGGATCTTCTGCCTGTGTATGGAACCCAACAATAATGCATCTTCTAAGGCAGCCGCACTCATCTTAGTCACCTGGTGCCGGGCTCGACTCTGGTCCAAAAGCTGTCGAGACTGAAGCTTCTGCTGTTGGAGCTGCTGCAGGGCAAAATGGAGCTGATAGCTGCCGGCACTTGGCGAGGCCTTGGGATGCACTGGTTGACTTCCTATCAATTTGCTATGTATGCTGTTCTCTGCATCCCCTTCCCAGGCAAAGCTGTCAGTATCCAGAGTCCTGTAATGACAAAGGTTTCACTTTAAAAGCTTAAAGCTCCACTGAAACAAGCCTGCATACGAAGAGACAGCATACTCAAAGGCCTTCCTTGCCACTGCCCAAAGAGTTATGTAAGCTGTTGCCAGCAAGCAATCCTACAAGAGCATATAGCACCTTTACTATATGCTGTATCCCACTGTCAGCTGTTAAAAAGTGTGTCAAATTTCAACCATTAGTTTACTATGGGATATACATTCACAAAATTAATAAAACTTGTATTTGCTGCTCTCATCCTCCTGATGTGCTTGAAAATGTATAAAATGAAACATAGCATGGACCAATATCAAGCGGGATTCCTATAGTTCTACAAATGCATTTCAATGCAGTCCAAAATCTCTTGAATAACTGGAATTTTTTCCTTATCATAAATTCCTGTTCTTGAGAAAGGCAGAAGGTGGGCAAATATTCTTTGGGATATCCCCTCCCCTCTAGTCAGCAGGCAAGGCCAGTGGTTGATTGACTCCTCTGGATAAGGGGTCCCCCATGTTCCCCAGACCAGAAAAGCACAGGAACATTAGGATTAGTCATATCAGCAATGTAAAAAAAACCTGTCACATGGCAACAGGGCACCTTGAGAGAACTCAATGAACACACAGAAAAGAGTACATCCCAGGAGGCCCTTACTTCCTCACGTGATGTACCTATTATCTGGAAGAAGAAGACAATTTCAACCCATCACTGTGGTGATGGGTGGACTGCCCTCTTGCCTTCCTCAAGGCAAGTAAGTAAAATATTCTTATTTTCTCTGAGGTAAGGCAGGAGGGCAGTCAATATTCCTTAAGATACAAAGCAGTACTAATGAAATGGAAAAATGGGCAGGCAACCAGTAGATTTGCCAAGTCCCTTACAGCAGAATCCTTTGCAGAACCCACTGGCCAAACGCCACATCTGTTGATGCAAAGTGATCAAGTGCACAGATCTGTACATCAGTGGCTTACAGACATCATCAAGAGGAGAGCACTCCCCTGAATGCTGCAGACACTCAGGTTCCTTTAGACTAGAGTGTGGTACTAATAAGGAGGATGGGGGAGCCTAGAACAGGCAAGCCTATGTGTAGATCTGGCTTGTGACATCCAAAGAAAATGAAGTTGGGTTTGTCTCATTCTTTGTACTAGTATAATTGTTTACAGAAGAGGAAGCTCTCCAAATAAGTAAAGATCTTTTCCAAAGACAAAACTGTTGTTACAGCCTTGCCTTTGAGAGACAGAGCTCAGCTGTGAAATGCAATGCGATATATGCCAATGGAAGCTCGACCGTTTGCTTTGAAGTTTAAGTTCATGGGCCTGCCTGCAGAATTGCACTCTTCTAGGTCAAGCACACATGCTTTGTGGAGAACAGGTGGTAGACTGACAGGGCCTGGAATATGCAGTCCCCTTGAAGCACATCACATGATTCAATGATTCCTGGAATGTGGCTAAATTTAAAAACATGAGGTTTCCCCAGGCTTAGTCTGTGTCCCATCTCCACATGCTTCCTTGCTGGTTTACTCTTAATTCATGTTTACAGAATATTTTTGTGTTTGCACCTGCATACAGTTCCTCGCTTTCTAAAGACTGGCACATACATTTAGCAGTATTACTACCTCTCAGGGCCATTATGGATGGTTATACTCAACATGAATCTCTGAGACTTGGATCAACTTCTTCTATGCTAGCAGCTTGTCCATCCCCTAAACCAACAATCCACAAAATGGAAATAGAGGTTTTACAACATTGCTGGAGTGTACATATGGTTGCATGGATGCTATGCCTTTAAGAATCATTTGTGGCCGGAAAGCTCAGGGTGGCAGGCGTCAAAGAATCCTGACAGCTCCCAGCTGGTGCACTGGTCCTTTCTGGTGCCAACAGTAAACATTTGTTCCAGCTTCTGATCTTCGGTGCTGAATCTGGCCAGTTTCAGATTAACCACAAGACCTACCATAACCCTCTTCCTTTAGCCCTAGCGACCTCAATTGGTAGATCTTTTCTGATTATGTCCCAAAGCCCTGGAGCATATACTGGGTTCAATCTGGCTATACTTAGCTATTCTTTCAGCACCAATCTGCTACAGATGACCCAGGACCTATACCTAAAGTTAGACCTGTTACAGCATGTGTATCTTGTTATTCAATTTGTTCAAACCTTACCTTCAACTCAGGCTTTGCTGGGCCCACGTCATAATCCAAAAGGCCTTTGCTGATGCTTTTGACTGAGCACCACTGTAGAGATGTGAGGACCATGGAAAAAAATTGGGGAAAACAACCCAATTTTTTCTCTCCATGTTTTCTGTAGGCCTTCACATCTGTAATCAGGAGCACAGAATAAATAAGTTCTACTACTGTAGCAGCATCTAGAGCAGCCTCCCTAACCTGAAGCCCTCCAGATGAGCTGGACTACAACTGCCAGTATGCCCCAGCCAGCATGTAATCCAACACATCTAGGGGGCACCAGGTTGGGGAAGGCTGGTCTAGATGCTGGTACAGTAGTAAAAGTTATAGATTATTTGGAGTAGAGCAACACACAATATTTTTCCTCTGTGTAACTCTTGCACCTTCTTGTTTTTCCCTCCTCCTTAACGCAAGCAGGCATGGGGAACCCATGCCCCTTGAGCTGTTGTCATACTCCAACTCCCATCATTCCCAACCAGCACAGCCAGTTAAGGATGATGGGAAGTGTAGTTCAGCATCCTCTGGAGGTCGACAGGTTCCCCCACCCTGGCCTTAAAGTCTGAGAGCAGTTACATCTTTTCAGTTATCTCTATTGGTGCTCCATATTGTTACAATTCTAACTAGTCCAACAGTTTTTAAGCATTCTGCAACATTTGGGCCCCTGGCAAAGTGGATTCCTGTACTCAACTGTGTAGGAAAAGAGTCTAGTTGACCTTTCTTGGAATGAATTTTGGAAGGCATACCCCGCCTCCAAAAAAGAAAGAAAAAGACTAAGACAAGCAACCTTTATTGATTTTAGGGAATAGAGTTTTATAGCAAAGGTGAGATGTTTGCAGAGCTGGAGATAAAAGAAGAATTTTATCATCAGAATGAGGAAGATGACAAATCGACAGTGAAACTTGCATCCTCTTCTGTAAAGCTAGAATTAAGATGGAGCAGAAGACAAACACTGACAGGAAACAGCAAGGGGGCTTCAGTTCTTGCCACATAATTTAAGGAAGCCTTCAGCAAAGGTTATCCATACATTTATTTATTAATATTTATACACCACCTTTTTTTGCTAAAAAGCTATCAAGGTGGCGCACAACAATTGATAGTGATAGTGTCAACTGCCCAGGCCATCTCCATATGTCACAGCAAGCCTCTGAGAGGAAACCGCTGGAATACAGCAGTGAATACTGCAATGAACTATTCTGTCTAGTGTGACAGGTCTTTGCATTCCACCAACTTGTATTTATGCACTTGAAGTTCATATAACATTTTATTTGGTACAGCCCATACCTCCCCAATCCCAAACACTGGGCTCTACCTTCAATTTGCTAGGGAAGTGATAAGTGATGATAAGCAAGGCAGACAAAATACACAGGATAGTCCTTGTCCCTCAAAATATGGCATTAAGTTACAAATATTTGGCTTGGGTTGTAAGAAGAGAGCCAAAGCCTCTGTGGCTATTTCCTGGGATGTCTAAGCCATATCCACCTTGGCCAAAGGCACTGGCCAGTATATCATGTGAATCAGCTATGAATGTTCTGGAAACAGACAAACCACTTTTAGCTTTCCACAGTGGCCTAACACGAATGTACCAGAGAACCTACTGGCAAGATTCTCATTAGAGAAGGGAGCTGTCCAGAGACTGCTCTCCGTAGTTCCAGTATCTTCATATAGTAAAAGGGATATGTAAAAGGCAGTAATTTCTTACCATGAATTCCTAAATTTAGGAGAGGGAGAAGGGCATTCTAAATCCTTTGGGATTTATGTATTTATTTTAAACATATATAATTTATATCATGTTCCCCCAACATAAATTCATGTTCCCAGGGCATATAATAATATAGGTAAATACAATATAAAATGTAATAAAGAGACAAACCATACACTAAAGTAACAAAATCAATTCAGATAACCCCTTTTTCCCATCAGAAACGGAGGCAGGACAACTTGCTAACTGACTCCTCCACTGAAGAAGGCTCCCTTCTTTCCCAGAAGAGTCTGGAAAGACCAGAGAACACATCTCCAATAACATAGCTATCCCAAAAGCATAACTTATGCTATCTTGGCAAAAGAAAAATCGGAACATGTAAAAGCAGTGAACAAAGAATGAACAGTGAATCTAGGGCAGAGAGTTAGTGCAACATCACAAGTGTCTAACCACCTCCCTCACATGTCCTATCGTCACAAAGGATGAGGCAATACCACCAGAATCCTTCCTGCTTCAGAGAAATTTCCATTTTTCACCATTAATTTTTTTTTCTTGGACTCCTGGAAAGCATTCTCAACCTTGAGGATGGCTCCTCCCCCTGGAGCAATAGGCAAGCTTGTCATCTTGACTGGCTCCTCCAGAGGGAGGGCCACCTTGTGCTCTCATATCAGATTGGAAAAGCCAGAAGCAACCCCATTAACCCTGAGTTGGAACAAAAACTGCACCAACAGGTTGCAACATGTCCACAGTAACAAACAACATTAACTAATACAGAAGAAAAAAGGATTAGAGGTCAGGACAGAGGGTATATCCCAGCCACCCTTACCCATCTACCACCCCCCACATATACAGCAAAAGCAGAAGCTCTGAAATCATTCACGCTGGTCTCCTGGAATGAAACAGAGGAGGGTGGAATGCCCTCTGGAAAGCTCAGAAAACAGAAATCAATAGCAATTAATTTCTACTTTCTCCTGTAGCTCCCAAAGGGCATTGCTTGACCTCAGGATGCATCAGAGAAGTACTATTCCATGGAAGATTTCCAGGCAAATCAGTGTGTCACTGCTCCAAAACTTTATGCAGAACCTCCTACCAACGGAAGAATCTGCAGAGAAAAAAAAAATCTTATAGCGTTTGTAAAATATTACATGGAGGCCAAAGTGTCCCCCTGCACATGTCTTGGGGGGCGGGGACTGCCATAGAAGGCCACAGATGTAGCTTCCCCACTCAGGGACTGGGCTGTGATTCCAGCTGGTGGCTATTTCACTATACTCATCTACTCATCCCACTCATCTGTACTCATCCTTGGTAGTTTGCCACTCCTTCTATTTCCTATACGTGTCCCTTTTAAATATGAACTCTTGAAGCAGCCATCCCAGTTTCTTTAGATGGCTCCCATTTCTCTCTCTTACTGGAACTGCTTGTGATTGTGCCTCCAGTATCATGCTTTTAAGAAACTCCTGCCCATCTTGAACTCCCTTCTCCTTGAATATTTCTACCTATAGAATCTCATCCAGTTTTCTGTGAACTTGTAGAAAACAGCTTTCCTAAAGTCCAGGGCACACATCTGACTACACACAGCTTTCTCCTTCCTCAGTATCATGAATCTCAAAATGATGTAGTCACTTTCACCCAAGCTTCCTACTACTCTCACCTCAAATAGTTCTTCCCTGTTGGTGGGGATCACATCTAGGATAGCTGACCCACTTGTTTCTTCTCCTGCCCTCTGGAAAATGAAAGTGCAAGCAAAGCGAGTCAGGAATTTATTAGACCTTTCACTCTTAGCAGAGTTTGACGTCCAACAGATATCAGGGTAGCTGAAGTTTCCCATTACTACTATGCCTCTCCTCTTTGAGAGTCTGGTAATCTGATCTCGGGAGTCAGCATCCAAGGCTTCTGCCTGGCAGTCTGTAGCAGACTCCCACAATGATATTATTTTCCTCTCCTTTCATTTTTTTTTAGCCAGATGTTTTCAACTGCCCTTCCAAGTTCAGATTCATGTATTTTCTCACATGTGTACACATTCTTTACAAATACTGCTCCTCCTCCTCCTTTCCCACTTGGTCTACTCCTTGTGAATAAGTTATATCCTTCACTTCCTTCTGCGTTACAAATCTCATCCCACCAGATTCTAATACTCCTACCTGAGCCCTGAGATTATCATCAGAAGCCCTGTTCCAAATGTCCTCATATGCTAAGGTATGATAGGTGGCTACTCTGGAGCAGGTCCTTCCCACAGTAGAACCCCCCACCTACCGTTATGGAATACCCTCCTCAGAGAGCTCTGCCTTTTTATTCTCTCAGGCCTTTTAATGTGCTGTATATTTCTGTTGCTATGTTTTGGGTAAGTAGTTTTATTTTTGTAACACTTATAGATGTCCTTGTTTTAGCCTCTGCTGCTTTTACCTGATGGTTGTGTTTAATTTATATTTTATTGTGTGGGTTTTGATTTATAGGGATTTGGATTTTATTTATGTTTTTATTGTATGCTACCGTATCGCTGTAGCACGACTAATTTTTAAAATTCCTATTAAATCATATTTGCCTTCCAGTGATATATCTTGATAGCAGTAGGGAATCACCAACCACATGTCTCTTTCTCCTGGGAGCAGTATTAACATTCTTTCCATCCACGAAGTTCTCCTTTGTGCTCTGTGGTGCCTGGGGCAGCTGTCCTTGTTTCAGTAGTCCAGAATCATTGTTGTGGGGAGGCCCCTGGAACTGATAGTGCTCCAAAGAAACCTTCCTGATTATCTTGCTTCTGTGCATGACTTTCTTCCATGTGCCAGACTCCTATATCTGGTTTCTTCCTCTTTCTTAGAAACTGATCTTTGCTATTGTCCATCTGGACAAATTCTTCCTGTGCTGTGTCCAGAAACTTTTCATCTTTCTGCTGAAGTGGGTAGGGTTGCCTAAAGCTCTTATACTTTCTCTTCCAGCAAGGATGCCAGCTTGTGTTTGCTGCACATGTGGTACTGTACACGGCAGGCAGGAAAACATAGCACAGACCTTGCACAGCAGCTCCCTTGTTGATCATGTTGCTTGATTCTCTGTAGGAGTGGTACGACCTTCCTGGACTGGCACCTCAACACCCATGCAAAACTCAACTCCCTGCTTGCCACACCGCAGCAGTTAAAAAAATGTTGAATACTTCCAGGCACAATAGGCATCAATGTCAATGGAGAGCTATCAAGATTACCTCTGCTGCCATCTGCCAAATTTTGCTTAGGACCTGGGGCAACAGTGGGCGTGATTGGATGGTGTACAGTAGGCTGCTTTGCCAGCTTGTTTCTACGGGGTGTGTGCTTAAGCTGTTGGGACATGGAACCTTGAGATGAAGTACAGGACATGTGCATTCTCTGTGGAGGTAAACAGGTCCAGTAACCAACAGTCGAAGAGGTGTACCTAAAGACTTCAGGGTTGAGAGCACATTCTTACTCATGGTTCAAGACCCTACTGAACCCACAAGATGTTCTGCTCTGATTGACAGAAGATGAGTCTCTACCTACACTAGCTGGTTGCTGGCCCCCACGTTGAATGAACTGGACCACATTTCTCTTGCCCATTTACATATGCCTTTGCTGACATGTTATCCATGTGGAAGAGGACAGGGGTGTCCAGTTATCCAATTCCTGACCCCGACTGTTTGTAGGGCCCATTTTATTTATTTTATTTATTAAATTTATTAATTGCCCATCTGGCTGGTCATCAGCCACTCAAGCCATTTTATTGCCTGGAGCTCTCACCAGTTTATGCTCGGACAGAATTCTGACTGATATCAAGTCCATTGTGCCACCTTCTCCCCATGTGGACTCCCTACTGGAACAAATTGGCATCTTTGTTCCTATTGGAACAAATTAACATCTGGTTCTGACAAGTTCACTCTCCTGGACAGCCTGGGTGGATTCAAGCACAAGTCCAGAATTAGGTAGATACGACATGATCATCACCTTCAGATGTGTGCGGGAAACTATCTGGTCCTGGAATTGCAAGAAGCCCTTTTGCAGAGACATGACTAGCACACCACATCCTGGTATGAGACCATCATGCCTAACAGTTGAGCCAAGGTCATGATGTGCACTCTTTACTGTCCTGCCACCCACATTACTAGCTGAAGGATCTTGTAGCGTTGTTTCTCTGTGAGGAGCATTTGTACTGTGCAATCTCCAGGACCACCTGCAAATGCTCCAGGCATTGCCTGGGAATTAGTGAACTCTTTGTCCAGTTCACAATGAAGTCAACTATCTAAAGGCATGACAGCATAGCCTGGATGTTGTTAAAGTGCTTGTCCCTTGATGCCAACCAGAAAAGTTGTAATCCAGGTATAGGTGGAGACAAATACTCTGGATTCTCAGGTATGCTATCTGGACACTGGTAAACAACCTTCAGGGCTGATGTTAGGCCAAAGGGTAGCACCACGTATTGAAAAAGCCAATTGTTGTAGGAGAAGTAGAGGTAATTCCTATGCCTAGCTCTCTGAGGAATGTGGAGATATATCTTGAACAAGTTGCTGGATGCCACAGAGTCTTGTATGTTTATGGAAGATTTCAGCATTTCTATCCTGAAGCGCTCCTTACCGAGTACTTTGTTCAGCCACTTCAGATTCAAGATGGATTGTATCCATTTTTCTTCGGAGACAAGAAAATTATTGAAGAGACCCCTAGAGCATTTGTGGGAACATGGCACTGGTATGATGGCTTGAATTTCCAGACGTTGAATCATGTCATGAAGGCCTGATGCTTTGCCTGGTCTCTGCTTATGTCTGGGCCTGCCCCAGGAACCATGCCTGCTTTTCTTCTTTCCCTCTGTAGGACTTTCTATGGGGAGACCTGAATCTGGAACAGCTTTGCAAAGCATAACCTGTTCCAGAGGGGGCATAGGAATGTTGAGTGGAATTGGCCTGCTTGCAAGGGAACGCCATGGCACCACTGGCCTTGCCAGGCAGGGAAAGGAGCTGGAGTGGTAGTGATCTGAATGTTTCTTTCCCTTTGGACCTTAAAGGGCCCTCATGTTGGAAGGACAGGAGGAAGAACAGGGAGCGGGGGAGGTGGACCGAAACAGAGCTCATAGCAAGACCCTGTTTCGCTGCAAATAGGCAGGGCCAGTCCAGGGACACCCTTTCCTCTTGGAGAAGGTGTTGAAAGAAGTTTGGCCCTGCCTCCTTATTGAAGGAGAGGCACCACCCCATAGGTTAATAGAATGCCCTGCAGGAGTCTAGAAAGAACATGCTCATAACAGACTACACTGCTGGAAATTCAGCCTAAAGCCTGGGGGTCTACAGCAGGAATGCTGCCACATATGATGTAGGTCTGCCAAAATATGTGCTGGCAAAGCTGGATGCCATAGACTGAAATAACAGGAGAGGTGAAACATTGGAAGGGCTATGTAAGGAAAGCCTAAAGACAATTTGATTAAAGTATTTCTGGATTCAATTGACATTACCCACGCTATCATGTTCAGAAGAACTAAATTTACCAGTTATTAAATACCCAGCTTTTGGCAGAGTGGACTTTCATTCAGTCCAAAGTAGCATCTCTGAAACTGTGCCAAGAGTACTGTAACACTGGCCTTTATGAGCTGGGAAATAGTTGGCAGACAAGTGCCTTCTTTTTTCCTCCCCTCTCTCTTTTCCTTCCATAGAAAACCAAGATTTGAAAACAAATGGGAAAACATATGGGAACCAAGTCAAGGGGAAAATGAGGGGTCATCTGGCTAAGAGGTTCAGTGCCTCCAGCCCATCACTACCCATCAGGTCAGTGGAAAAGAGGTAGTAATGGCAGCCATGCTGATCCCCTCTGTGTGATTTGGATTAACAGAATCACAGAGTACACAGCAACCTCTCTTTCAATTAGCAAAAGCCAAACAGTAAGATGTACTGAGTAGGAACTAGCCCTGCCTTCGAGATGCCTGCATGTGCGGCTACACTGGCATATGAGCCCAGCCTGCTGGAACATTTTAATGATAAAGAATACATGTGATGAGATTAGCATGGCTCAAAGGGCCCCTGCTGCCATTCTTTATTTGGGAGTGGGGAAGAGGTCCCTCTGAAGACAATGTACTCCACAATTCAAAATTCAAAAATAAAACAAATGCAAAGCACAGCAACAGCAGAATATCTGAAGAGCATGAACATAATTCACGTATCAGTGCACTGCACAAACTCCACTGAAATACATGGAAACTGTTTCACAAGTGGTTGGAAGAATTGCTCCCACAGTTGCCATGTGTATAGTGTACAATCCAAATTCACCAGGAAAATGATCTGAAAATGATCACATCACATTTTAGATCAGCTAAATGTGCTAGGTGTGACCTAAGCACTCTTTTTCATAGAGCAATATTTCCCAAAGTCTGTGTTGGGTCCCATAAGCACTCCTTGAAGCATTCTTTGAAAAAGTTAAGCTACACTGATGGATGCATGCACCAACCTATGCCTGTCAGAAAACAGAAGGCCCCAACCAACACTGATCTTCTCTCTAGATTGCCACTCATAACTGACATGAATCAGTATAGAAGAGCAGTCTTTGCAGAATCTGAAGTCACATCACTCTCCACAAATAAGGTCCTTGGCTCATTTTACATAAGAGGAAATCTAAAGTATATTTGTACTAGGCCATAAGCTTCACAGCATTACTACTGTACAGAAGAGAATAAAGTCTGGAATCTCCAATCACTGCTGTTACTACTAACACTACTAAACTAAACAGCACAAATAGATCCTACCTACTTCTTTCCCACCATAAGCATTTTCATGCAAAAAAGTGACTGCACGCCTCAGGCTTCTAGTTACAACCTATATTACCACCTTAGTTCTAGTTCTGTTACAGAGCCCTAGCCTAAACTGAAAATCCACAATGTCATACTCTGTTCTATATAAGAAAGTGAAGATGGCATGCAAATGGGAGGTGGAAATGGTGGAACCCAGTATTAAGGAGAAGAGTGCAAGCTGGTTTCATATAGCCCCAAAGTACAGGTGCGGCATGCAATAAAGCCTAAGGCATCAATAATATACTCAGTCTTTCCCAGAAAGCATCTCTGGCAGGAGGCCAGGCCCCAGAAATTTCTGAGTTGTCAAACAGGCCAGGAAGCCAAGACATTCTCCTTCAATTAAGGCCATTTTACATCTGTGGATCCCCTTACCTTTCAAGGAATTTGAAAGTTAATATTTAATATTTATGAAATTCTTAATGTTGCGCGGGGGGGGACTGTTAGAATGCTGCACTAACAAATCTAATGCTGCTAGAGAAACCAGAAAGCATTAAAAAAAACAAAAATCCAAGCATTGAATACTCAGAAAAAAAATTTAGGGTGAGTCATATGAGAGGTACTTCACAGGAAAAAGGAGCAAGAGAGGGCTTCTGCCAAAACAAATTTAAACAATGTAAAACTAGGTTAAAGCCTTTTACACTCTTGGCTAATTATTTTCCTCCCTTCCCCCATCCACAAACACTGGCATATGCAGCGAAGAATGCAACATATAAAGACTGGATTCAGAAACACTGCACAGGGCTGAGGCAAAAAATACCTGGCAGCTGCTAAAACGAAACTTCAAAGACTCGGCTCACTTTGAAAACCCATCAGGCAGGAGCCACTCTTCCCCCTCAGCTTCCCTAGGAGCCTGTGGGAAACTTAACCACTTCAGCATGTTCAGCAGACTTCAGACCCTTCCAAGCAGGTGATAGTGAGAAATTGAAGGATAACAGGGGTACCCATTCCTCTGCCCCCTTTCAAGCAGAAAGCAATGTACAGGGGCCAAGAAGGTATGGGTTTGCGGCCAGTAGCAGATAAAACCCAAAAGTCAATACGTTGTCTGTCATCATAGACAGAGGAATGAGTTTAGAGGAGCCATGACAGGATCATTATGCACTGCTTAATATTGCACAGACAGCTGACATTGCTATGCAATTTCCCACTTTCACCTTTTCAGGGTTACCTAAACAAGGTCTTTTCCTCTTATGACCTCTTCAGAGTAGCCAAAATGAGTTGCAAGGACAACTTCAATCCTGCAAATACCTGTACTACATCAGATAAAGAGCTGGTATGATCAAGTGGATAACATGCTGAACCTCCATAAGATGTTAATTCAAATCCTAGCTCAGCTAAGCAACTACTGAATGGCAGATTTGGACACACACACACACACAGAGATTCATTCTCCATCTTTAAACAGGCAAAATACCAGGAATGCATGAGCAACAAGTTGTTTGACTCAAGAAAGAATCACTCCAAGCAGCAGATGGAACATGGAAACCGGTTGGAGGACGGTACTGATGTTCAATTTGCAGCTTAAAGAGGCTGATTTTGTTTATGCTGGCCAGTCAGGAAGACTCTTCAAGGGCAAACTGGAGGGTGAGGCTGAAAGGTTGTTGAATTCTGGGTTTCCGTGATGTGTGAATGTGGCCATGCTAACAAATCATGGTTGATTAACCACACACACACATACCAGAAAGAGAACCTATGGTTTGTTGTTTGGTTGTGAATTCTGGTTTGCTTAAAACCCGGGTTTTCATTACATACAAACGAAGAACTGTGGGTTATTCATGGGTTATTTCACCAGGCTACAGAGGTGACAGGCAAGAGAGGTAACATCCCCCTCCCCCACAAAAAAAGTTGTCCTACATGCCAGTACTACAGCACTGCAAAGGGAACTCTCAGTTGCACACTGTGACGAGTTTGCACAGCACTTTGAAGATAAAGTCGCTCACATTCGCCCTGAATTGGACACCACGATTAATGCAGTTCCATTGGTAGAGGTGTTCAGAGCACCATCTGGTCCAGTTCTATTGGATGAGTTTCAGTTACTGAGGCCTGAGGATGCGGACAAGGTGCTTGGCCAAATCTGATCGACCACTTGTGTGCTTGACCCTTGTCCTTCATGGCTTATTAAATCAAATAAGGAGGGGATGTTCGGCTGGGTCCAGGAGGTTGTAAACTCCTCCTTGAGAGAGGGAGTGGTCCTGGCTGCTTTAAAAGAGGCGGTAATCAGACCACTCCTGAAAAAGCCTAACCTGGACCCAGAGGATGTTAACAGTTAGCAACATCCCCTTCATGGGCAAGATGCTTGAGCAGGTGGTTGCAGGACCTCTCCAGGTACTCTTGAATGAAACGGATTATCTAGATCCATTTCAATTGGGCTTCAGGCCTGGTTTTGGGACGGAAACTGCCTTGGTCGCCCTATGGGATGACCTCTGCCAGGAGAGGGACAGGGGAGTGCGACCCTGTTGATTCTCCTGGACCTCTCAGCAGCTTTCGATACCATCGACCATGGTATCCTTTTGGATAGGTTGTCTGGGATTGGGAACTGGAGGCACTGCGCTGCAGTGATTCCGCTCCTACTTGGATGGCCAACTCCAGAAGGTGGTCAGATAGCAATTTCAAAGATGGATGAAATACAAAATTCATCTTTTTTTAGATACTGGCCTATATGTATTGCTTCAAATATAGTCAGTTATGTTGTTGTTGTTGTTCAGTCGTTCAGTCGTGTCCGACTCTTCGTGACCCCATGGACCATAGCACGCCAGGCCTTCCTGTCCTGCGCTCTCTTAAAAGCATTACAATTCATATCACACAAGTAGATTCCTTGTTCAGCAGTGCACTTATTGGACAGCCTTGAGGGAATTTATGTTTCAGCTTTCCCATCTATCAAATATAAATGTTGATGATTGTGGCAAGCTGTAAAGCATTTTGCAAATTTAAAGGACTATATAAATGATCAGAAGGTGGACACGAGTGATGGCTCCTACTCCTCAGGTAATGGACTGTGTTTATATACAAGGGTAAACAATACTCTATCATGGCTTCACAACATAAGCAGAGATTCTTAACGAGATGTAATTGTTTGATGCCCCTAATCCTCAAGCGTAAAACAAAGCAAAACAAAAGTGAACTAATGATATAATGCTGCTTTATATCAATCCACTGATAAGAAGTGACCATGATCACATCCTCAGAGGATCTTAAAAAGGATCTACTTATCACTCTTCAGATATATCAAAGGTTAGGTGAGATATATTGTATTTAACTGGGTGTACTGGAGAACAAATGGAGCTGGTGAGGATAAAGCAACCCCTCTTTTAAGCTGAAAAGATTGATTCTGCCACGAAAAACTTGTTACCTACATTTATGTCTTTCTGCCTTCCATATAGCCAGCAATGGAACTGGGGAGGGGTGAGAGAGAGAAGAGGAAAATATTTGGTTTAATAGGCAATGCTAACCTAGTTTACTGCATCCAGTATAAAGTGCACCATGCAGCTGCTTGCATCAAGATCAAAAGAGATGTACATTGGCCAGGTGCAAACATCAGAGCCTTGAGAATGAAGTGCAGCAACTCAGGCTGAGGTTATGAAATCAGAGTAGAGAGCATTATAGTGAAGGCAGCTGAGGGCATTCTCTAGAAAGCATAATACAAATAACTCGAGCAAGATCTAGTAGCTTTTGTTCTAAAGGAAGATACTGAAGTTGATGAACTTTAATCTGAGACCTTTAAACAATAAAACCCAATTGACTGATGGAAGTACCTAAAGCCCACATGGCCCAGAAACAAAGGAGTTATTGTCAAATTAGGAATGACAGACCTCTGAATGCAAACTTGCCCTTTCATGTTAGGAAGCTGGATGTTCAAGAAAGTGTAGAGCAAGAATATTTTTTTTGTAAGATTCTTTTGCCAAAAGCCTATGGTCATCTCATTTACAATTCCTCGATTGTTGACCAAAGTAGTATTGTCATGACTGAGGACAGGGAATAGAAGAAATGTAACCCATAGTTTGTTACTCAGCAGCGTCAGCTCTCTCCCTAACAAGCATAATCTATGTTCCACATGCACCAGCAATTCCAAATCCAAACTAAGACTAGGACTGAAAGTAATCCTGCAGAAAGATCTGTGCATTAATTGGACTGCTTTCTATGACTTCATAACTAAGTAGAAATGTTGTCTTTTACCAAGATTGCCTGCGTTTTCTATGCCAGGGGTGGGCAGAAGCTACATCTCCATATGTTTTGGACTTCAACTCCCATAAACTCCTGATAGCATGGTCAATGGTAAAGAATGCTGGGACTTTTTAAGTCCAAAACATCTGGAGATCTATCTTCGGCCCACCCATTTTATGCCCTGATCAGCACAGAGGTGGTGTTTTAGTACAATCCCCTTTTAAGAAGGGGCTGAAACCTAATGACAGGAGGCTATACAACTCGGGCCCCAATGCAGCGCCCACGGGTGCCTCCAATGGCACCCACAAAGGGGTCCCCATTGTGGCATCCATGGGCACCCACAAAACTTAAAAAAAAATTTTTTAACAGTTTCTTTAACTGGATTTGTATATATCCATAGCAATGAATACATATGAAATGCATACAACTTTCTGGCAATTATACCTAGGTTTCAACAGAAGCATACCAAATATCCAAATAAGTATCCATTTGAAGGCAGTGTCTATATGCTACCCGATCAAATATTGAAAGAGTTGAAAGGTCCTCAATCCATTGCATTATAGGAGGTGAGTATTTATTCTTCCAATGTTGTAATATTAGTCTTTTAGCTGTCAATGGGGCATGGAGAATCCATTTACGCTGACCATTTGTTAATTTCCATGAAGCGGGTAAAAAATTTAAAACAGCATGTGCATCAGTGAATATTAAAGATTGTTCTAGTACAAAATGTATCTGTGTAATAACCTCTTCCCTAAAAGCTACTATTGGACATTACCAAAACATATGCTTAAAACAAGCATTAGCTTTATTGCACAGCCAGCAATTAGCTGAATTAGGCCATCCCTTACTAAAGAGACATTGCGGTGTCCAATAGACACAAAACAAAAGTTTTTGCTGAATAAGATGAAGCCTAAGATCCATAGAGGCAACAGGTAGACACCAAAGCAGGGATTTTGTGGTGGTGCCCACAGCAGTTTCTCAAATTCCCAAATGTGCCCATGGGTCCAAAAAGTTTAGGGACCCCTGCTACATAGCATGAGCATAAAATATTTTCCACCAATATACATGTGAAAGCCTACAAATCATCACAGACAAGTTTGTTCAGTTCCCAGACAGGAGGAAAAAGATATGATCCATCCATGTTGCCAACAGGTTTGAGCACAGTCCTGGCCCCTGGCTCCCTTTCCTCCAAGTAAATACAGAAGTCATGGGATTGGACAAAAGCCACACGGCTTGCTAAGTCATGAACCTATGGGCCCTGAGGTCACTGGAGGGCTTGCTCCTGGTGGTTTCACATGGACCTATGGCCTGGTTAGAGTCCAAGCCATAGAGAGTCCAGGAAGAGAGCCTTCAGCGTAGTGGCCACCTTCCTGTGGAATTCCCTGCCTTTGGAGGTCAGGCAGGCACCAACGTTGTGTTGCTTTCAGCGCATCCTGAAGATGTTATTTCGAGAGGCTTTCCCTGAGTGACCAACCGCAGTTTATTATGTTCAGAATCTGTTCTTTTAAAATGTTTTAATTGTTTTAATTATGGGGTTTTATTCTTTTATCTTGCTGTTTACTGCTCCAAAATCTTTGATGTGGAGCAGTAAATATTGTAAATAAATAAATAAATAAATAAAAATAAAACCTCATGAGAATTTGGAACAAAGCAGAGAATTCTGGTTATATCAAATGGCAATGAAAAAATCGAAATGCCACAACCCTGTCTTAAAGGGGGGATGGAAACTAATGTTTCTCTGACCCAGTGAGAGTTCACTGACTTACTTATCACATGATAGTGGAACTTGTACCAATTAAGGAGAAGTAGCATGGACAATGAAGCTTGGCAGAACACTTGTCTCATATATCTTATCCATTCTGTTCAGAGCCTACCTTTTTTTCCCCCAGTGGATCATTCCGCATCCTCAGTCTATCTGTACTGTGGAAGCCAATTCAGTATATAAATATTCACACTAGATTTGATTGAGAGGTTTCATATGCACATTTTGAAGGTTTGATTTGATTGTTCTGGCCCTAAGTCTTGCATTTTCACCAATATATTCAGAAAAGACTCTGCTAAGGGAAACCTAGGACTATACTTAATAGTGCAACGATGACATACCTCTAAGAGCTAGCTAAAACCATGGCAATGTGTTTTTTTTTCCACTTCTATTTTGTTAACAATCAGACCAAGACCAACCAACAAATCAAGCCCCTGGCCTTGTGTGACAAACATCCAGAAGGTTCATAATATACTGTTACATACATATACACATTTACAAAAGGGGAGAAGCCAAGCATTTGTGGGATTCGCTGAAAGTTCAATGCAGAAGGAAGGGCTGGCTGGAAAAAAAAACCACAGAACTACAGGTTCTAGCTAAGCTGTGTGAGGTACTCCTTCCCAAATCACTTGAGCAAACAGCCAAAGCTCCTAACCAGCCATTTCACTATTCACCCTGGAAAGAAGACCATTCTGGACAAGGAGCACTGATCTGTTAGACCTCTCAGTTTTCCCATATAACAGCTATCCTAACAGTTTAGCTTTGGACAATAAAGGGTTATGAGCATGCTTTTAGCATGCTAGATGGTTAGTGGCTCTTACTCAAGTCCAACTCTTATAACCATAGAGGTCCAAGCTATCTATTACACCAGGAGATCCATGACTAATCTCCTGACATTTGCCCTCCAAACACACACTCTAAATGAGGCTGAGGGATGGGGTAGGGGAACTGCTAATTTGATCAGACGAATGGTATGGAGGTGAGTGCATTTATCCCTTCCCCCACAAGCCCTCTGACATTTTCCTCATCTAAAATTCCACATGCTTCACACAAGCTATTATTTGCTCTATGGGGGAAAACACACAAGTGCCTTGTATCATGCCTGTATTTTTTCTCATATAGAAAAATAGTGGTTTGGGAGGAAGGGCAATTTAGATCAGGAAAATGGCACTGGGGCAAAAGGTTTAAAGCCCCCACACCACTTCCATGATCAAATTTAGCAAAGCCTTCACCAGCACTACTGGGTTTAATTTTAAAAAATAGTAACATTGGGAGATCAGTCACAGACCTCCTTGCATAACTTCTAGTTTGGCCCTTATTCAAACCATTTTTACACTGCAGGACACTGAATGTGCATATGGAAAGTTAATGGTATGAAGTGGCTACCACGAACACAAATTAATAGGCTGCACAGCTTTTTACAGTGCCAATGTCACACAAACTGGCAATTTGTATTTGTGGCAGTCAATTCATATGGCCATACACACATTCAATATAATTATATAGAGAGGCTACATGACTAAAAAAGCAGTAATGTGAATAAGCCCTGAATTCAGATGTCATGGGGGGAGCAAAATCTGGGTGCCAGATTCCATTTTGCAATGTGCACTTTCTGCAAATAGCTGCCTCCCTCCGTCTTCTCTTTTCTGAAACCTTTTCCATGAACAGCTCCATCTGTCCTTAGGCATTGTGCAATGACAGGTTCTTAAAAAAAAATCTTCTGAGTCATTGAAATGTTTATAAAATATTCCATAACATCAGCTTAGCCAATGGCTAGAGGGGGGTCATTTAAAGAAAAATCCAAGGATCTAACAGCCAATAGCTAGGGTGGATTCAAGTACTTCATTCACACACAGACGCGCACACACACTTACACTTGCTTTTCTTGAGTTTATCTGGTTTGGATAGCAAATTGGCAAAATGACGATTTCTGTGAATCTGTGTGTTTTATGCTTTAATTTGACACTTCATTTATCTGTGACTATTGAAACCGTTCACTTTCTTTCAATTATCTATCCACAAGCACAACATTTCATTTCATTTATTACATTTCTATACCACCCAATAATAAAAGCTGTCTGGGCAGTTTGTTTGTTTATTTATTTATTACATTTCTATACCGGCCAATAGCTGAAGCTATTACAAAGATTAAAAACCTTAAAAAAACAATATTGTACATAATATAAAAACCATTTGCATACCAACACGTAAACAGACAGCGCGCGCACGCGCGCACACACACGCACATATATCCAAACAATTTTAACAATCAACAACAAGTAATCCTATGACCTGATTAAAAACCGTAACCTATGCTGCCAAATGCCTGAGAGTAGAAGGTCTTAGGTGCCAAGAAGATAACAATGTCGGGACCAGGCGGGCCTCATGGGGGAGATTGTTCCATAATGTACTTTGTATTGGGCCAAAGAGACAGATTGGGGATACTATTGGTGTACCACCCACCCTGCTACCCAATGGATTCCATGGAAGAGCTGGCTGAGGCGGTCTCAGATGTGGTGCTGGAAAACCCTAGGACTCTTGTCCTGGGCAATTGCAACGTTCATGCTGAGGCTGCCTTAACAGGACCAGCTTGGGACTTCATGTCCTCCATGACAACCACGGGGCTGTCTCAGTTTGTCACCGGCACAACGCATAGGGCAGGGCATACCCTTGACTTGGTTTTTGCCTCTGGGTGTGAGGGGTGTGGTCTGGATATGGGGTGTGTGTGGAAATTACCCTATTGTCATGGGCAGACCACTTCCTGGTGCAATTCAGTTTCACAGTGCCAGTCCCTCCCTGAAGAAGTGAGGGACCCATTAAGATGGTCTGCCCCCGGAGACCTATGGAATTTGAGCAATTCCTGAATGCTCTGTAGGATTTCTTAGTAGCCAGAGCTGGTGATTCTGTCAAGGCCCTTGTTGCACTATGGAATGGTAAGCTGAGAAGGGCCATTGACACAACCGCTACTCATGTGTGTGGTGCAGAAGCTGCAGGAATGTAGCAGCTAGGGTGCTCGCTGGGACACCTAGCTATGCTCACATAATATCTGTGTTAAAAGAGCTGCACTGGCTGCCTATTAGCTACCAAGCTATGTACAAGATTTTGTTATTATCGTATAAGGCCCTAAACAACTTGGGACCAGGATATCTAGCAGACCGCCTTCCCTTATATATACCCAAGTAGCATTTAAGATCTTCAGAGGAAGACTTGGTGGTCATTCCAAAATGAACAGAATGTTGCCATGAACAACCTTTATGGTGGGCCTTCTCTGTAGCAGCGCCCACCCTCTGGAAAACCCTCCCTCATGCAGTTCAGGAGGCAGAAAATGTAACATTTTTTAAACGCCTCCTGAAAACACACCTTTTCACACAGGCTTTCCCTGGGCTACAACTGCTGCTGGATTTTATTTTGGTTTTAAGTGGTACTTTTAAAAGTTTTATATTGTGCCTTGTCATGTTGTATTCTATGATTTTAATTGTGAACTGCCCAGAGAGCCTTGACTATCAGGCAGTATAAAAATGTAATAATACAAATAAAAAAAAATCAGGGGGCTGCCATCAAGAAGGCCATCCCTTCTGAGCCTCACCAGAGGAGGCACCTAGAGAAGGGACTTAGATGATGAGCATAGTGTATGGGTAGGTTCATGCCAGGAGAGGCAGTCTATCAGGTATTGCAGTCCCAAGCTATGTAAGGCTTTATAGGTCAAAACCAGCACCTTGAATCGGGCTTGAAAGCATACAGGCAGGCAGTGCAAGCGGACCAGAATAAGTGTTATATGTTCAGACCTTCTTGTCCCTCTTATCAGTCTGGTCACCACATTTTGCACAAGCTGCAGCTTCTGAACCATCTTCAAAAACAACCCCACATAGAGTGCATGAAAGTAATTAACTAAAATTCAGAGGAGCAAGGAGGCTATGTGGCTCTTTTCACTCTTGCCACAGCATTGGCACAATTTCAGTTTTGCCAGAGACAGAAATTAACAGCTCAATATTCTAATCAAATTTACTCAGAAGCGTTCCAAGCATGCATGACACAGAGCCAGAACCAAATGATACAACTCAATTACATTTGGGCTGGAAACTGTACCAACAGGAGATTCAGGATTAGGAGCAAGGGGGAACCCTCAAAACATACACAAATGCACACCCAAGCTCTACTTAACTGCTACCCATGGGAAGGAACAATATTTGTCCTTATAGGCAACTCAATAGCTACATTCAATCATAATGTTTCTGATCCTCCAAACTATTGTTTGGAGGATCAGGAACGAACCCTTTGCTCATGTACTTTCTCCTTTCCTCGACATTTGGATAAATAGAATATTTCTTGGCTCAGTCAAGCCACAGTTTGTTGTTGTTTCCAAATGAGCAAATTATTGGATTTAAACAAATGCTCCAAATCAGGATCAAGCCATGGTTTGTTTGTTTGTTTTATTCATTTATATCCCACCCATTTCCTCTGAGAGCTGAAGAAGAAAACATTAAAATCGTAAAACCAATAAAACCCTAAAAATCAAATGTATTTAAATCCAGCCACAGTAAAAGCCTGAATAAATAAGTAAAACCAACAACAATAAAACATTACTGAAGCAAAATCAGAAACACTGATTCTGTTAGGGTACAATCTTATCCATGTTTAGACAGAAAAAACGTCCTACAACTCCCAGCATTCCCCAGACAGCAAGGGTAGCTGGGGAATGCTGGGAGTTGTAGGACTTTTTTCTGTCTAAACATGGATAGGATTGCACCCTTAATCTTAAACATTGTTAAAACACCTGGAAGAATAAAAAGGTCTTTACAAGGTGGTGAAAGGACCACAACATAGGCACCAGGCAAGCCCCCTGAGGAGGGCTTTCCACAGTTGAGGCATCGCCACTGACAAGACCCTCAAGCTGCCTGCCATATCACATTTGGGGGGCACTCTGAGAAGGGGCCTCTGTAAATGACCTTAGGTTCAAGGGTAGGTAAATATGGAAGGAGGCAATCCTTCAGGTAACCTTGCCCCAAGCCACTTAGGGCTTTAAAGTTAAAACTAACACTTTGAATGGAGCCTGGAAACAGACTGGCAGCCAATGTACAAGAAAATGTACTGGCATAATATGATAAAAATGTCCAGTCTCAGCTACTAATCTGCTGCCCTATTTTGGACCAGCCAGTTTCTGGACCATTTTTAAAGGCAGTCCCACTAGGTTTGCAAACTATGTATGCAATCCTAGTTTGGAGGGTTTGTTCAAGTCATAGTTTGCTGGTTTGAAAGCAAAAGCAAAGTGTAGCTTTACTGAACCAGGAAGTATTCCATGAAGCCAAGTATGCAAGAGGAGAGGGGAGGGAGCACATGAGCACAAGGCTCATTCCTAATCCTCCAAACCAATGTTTGGATGACAAGAAACATGACATCTGAATATTGCCAATGAAAAACTCAGCTGAGTGACAAGAGGGCCAAGTAAAGTCTTCCAGCATCAAAGATAACCAAATCTACTGTGGTGTAAGCCTTTGTAGGGAGGAGCCTATTTCATCAAATGCAGGTAGGGTTAGGAACATGAGAGGAACCATGCTAAAAGATCAAAGGCATATCTAGTCCAACATTCTGACCACACAGTGGCCAACCAGCCTGTGGGAAGTTCGCAAGTAGAGCATGAGTGCAATGTCACCCTCCTGCTGATGTTCCCCAGTAACTGGTATACAGAGGCATAATGCCTCCAATGCTGGACATAATATATAGCCATCATGACTAGTACCTTTATGCTCTATAAGGATAACCTTATGGGATGTAAAACCATTATGTTAGCCCTCATTTGAAATATTGTCATCAGTTACAGTCACTTCTATACAGAGAGAAAAAAAGCTAAAACAAGAATATGGAAGGATGTCCATGTCTTAAAAGAAACTGGTACTACTTAAAATAATTATGTAAGGGCAAGAGATCTAAAAATAATTACAGGAAAATTTAGAGAGGTAGATGAAGTGAGGTAGCTTTTGAGAAGTAGGCCAAATTAGGACAGGGACAATGGGAATAAGAAGAATGCTTACTGTGAAAGCAAACTGAGGAGTGAGAGTCAGCTGTTAACTATCTGGGTGCCACATATTCCCCAACATACTATCATCACTCAATACTGCAGCAGTGAAAAGGAACTGAGAGAGAAGGCATAGATCCCACCTCCACGAGCAAGCACCCTTGACACCAAGTTTTTTAAAGCAGCTTGGCTCTAGAAGATTCTAAATTACTGTGTACAGGTGCAGAACCAATATGAGGGAATGCACAGAGACTACAAAGTTTTCCTCGTGTCCAGGAAGATGTTTTCCATCATAGCTGAAAGCAAGATGTGGGATACGTGGCTCAACAACACTACAAGCGAGAAGGATCTTGGAATTGTTGTCAATCACAAGCTGAATATGAGCCAACAATGTGATGTGGCTGCAAAAAAGGCAAATGCTCTTTTAGGCTGCATTCATAGAAGCATAGCTTCCAAATCCCGGGAAGCACTAGTTCCCCTCTACTCAGCACTGGTTAGGCCTCATTTGGAGTACTGTGTCCAGTTCTGGGCACCACACTTTAAGAAGGATGCAGACAAACTGGAGAGGGTTCAGAGGAGGGCAACAAAGATGATCAGGGGACTGGAAACAAAGCCCTGTGAAGAGAGACTGAAAGAACTGGGCATGTTTAGCCTTGAGAAGAGAAGACTGAGGGGAGATAGGATAGCGCTCTTCAAGTACTTGAAAGGTTGTCACAGAGAGGAAGGCCAGGATCTCTTCTCGATCATCCCAGAGTGCAGGACATGGAAGAATGGGCTCAAGTTACAGGAAGCCAGATTCTGGCTGAACATCAGGAAAAACTTCCTGACTGTTAGAGCAATACGACAATGGAACCAATTACCCAGGGAGGTGGTGGGCTCTCCCACACTGGAGGCCTTCAAGACGAGGCTGGACAGCCATCTGTCAGGGATGCTCTGACTTGGATTCCTGCATTAAGCAGGGGGTTGGACTCGATGGCCTTGTAGGCCCCTTCCAACCCTACTACTATTCTATGAATGGTAGTTATACTCCCTCACTTTCTTTCTCCCTTCACAAATGTCCATGACTAGCTCCTGTACTCACTACACTGTATCTGCCTCCTTTGGTGAGTAATATTCCCTATTCCCATGGAAAATTAATAGCACAGTACAACTCATTAGTGCCTGGAAGGCTGAGGTTGCAGGGTCATGCCTCAAACTGCTAAGAGATACAAGCTTCCTGCTTTCCTTCCCATGCAGGTTCCAGGCAGGAAAAGAGTTGAGACTCAGAAGCAATCCTTCATGAGCATGTGCCAACCCACAACAATGGGCTCAGGGCTATGTCAGAAGTGGTTGAGGTAGCAACAGAAACATCCAGAGCACAGGGGAAGAGACTGAACACCACCACCCTTGTCTCTGTTGGAGCCTTGAGAACTGCACCAGCATGAGAGAGTGGAGCATGGGAGAGATCTGCTGCAGACTTTAAGAAACCTGGCTGCTATTTTCTGAACTTTGTTTTCCTGGCATAGCTGTTGCAGTTTGTAGTGTTTATTAAAGCCTTAATGCATAGGAAAGATTTAGTTTACTGGGCTCCGGTTTACACACTACAGAAAGATAATAATCGATATTGTGTTGCAGTGTTTGATTTTGCCTATTTTGTAATTAATCTGAAATGTTATTATGTTTAGTATCAGTGAAATGAGTTGTTTATGACTGTAATGAAGTCCTACTATAATGTTGTTGTATTGCTGTTTTGTAGCCGCTTTGGGCACTTCTTGTGGAAAAGCAGCATATAAATTAAATGATGATGATGATGTAGAACTGGAGCTGCCAACAGAGATTTCTCCAGTATGACAAAACTTGTACACAGAAAATTTGTCATGTGGCTCTAGTTCCAAGTGGCCTGGTTTTCCAGCTGCCCAAAAAAGGATGCTATTATTACCCCTTGGTAATTTGGCTAAGGGTACAATGTAGCAATTTGATGCCTCAAGGTAAATAGGTGGGTCCCTGACTACTGCATGGATAAGCCTCTGTACTTGTGCCAGCAAACAGAAGACCTCATGAGGTGCTTCCAGACTGAGGGTTCCTAGTGCTACCAATCAAAAGGCATTGTGTAGCTGTTCTACAGACGTAAGAGCCATGCTGGATCAGTTTAAAGGCCTATCTAGTCAACCATCCTGTACACACTGGCTAACCAGCTGCCTGCAAGAAGCCCACAAGTAGAACATGAGTACAACAGCACCCTCCTGTTCATGTTCCCCAACAACTGTGTACATATGCATAATGCCTCTGACACTGGAGGTCATATACAACTATAAAGTCTAGTAGCCATTGATAGCCTTATCTTCCATGAATTTGTCTAATCCCATTTTAAGGCCATCCAAGTTGGTGGCCATCACTACATCTTGTGGTAGCAAATTCCATAGTTTAACTATGCACTGTGTGAAGTACGCCCTTTTATCTGTCCATCCTAACAAGGGAGAAAAATGTTTCCCTCCCTATTCACTTTCTCTAAACCATGCATAATTTTGTCTCTATCATGTCTCCCCTTACTTGCTTTTTTCTAAGATGAACAGTCCCAGAAGTTGTAACTTTTCCCCAAAGAAGAGTTGCTACAACCCCTTGATCATTTTGATTTCCCTTTGCTGCACCTTTTCCAACTCTACAATACCATTTTTTTGGTGTGCTGATTAGAACTGTATTCCAAGTGTTTTCATACCATAAATTTGTATAAGGACAGTATGATACTGGCAGTTTTATTTTCAGTTCCTTTTCTAGTTGTGCTCAACATAGAATTTTGATTTTTCAAAACCACTACACTGGATTGACATTTCCACTGTGCTGTCCTTCACAACCCCAAGATCTCTTTCTTAGTCAGTCACTACTAGCTCAGATCCCATCAGCATATACGTGAAGTTGGAACTTTTTGCCCCAAAGTGCATCACTTTTTTGCTTACACTGAACAGCATTTGCCATTTTAATGTCCATTCTCCCAGTTCAGAGAGATCCTTTTGGAGCTCTTCACAATCCCTTTTTAACCACCCTAAATTATTTGGCTTCCTCAGCAAACTTGGCCACCTCACTGCTCACTCCTAATTCCAAATAATTTATGAACAAGTTGAAAAGCACATAGCACATTGAATCATAGGGTTGGAAGGGGCTTACAAGACCATTAAATCCAACCCCCTGCTCAATGCAGGAAGCCTGATTCCCAGGTGGTCTCCCACCCAAGTACTAACCAGGGCTGACCCGGCTTAGCTTCCAAGACAAGACAAGATCAGGCACATCCATTATTCGTATTCTCTGGTTTCTGTTCTTTAACCAGTTACTGTTCCATAAAAGGCCCTCTCTTCTTATCCCATGATGACTAAGTTTCCTCATGTGTCTTTGGTGAGGGACCTTGTCAAAAGCCTTTTGGACCCTGGTGATCCTTAATGGACTTTCATCCTTAATGGATTTTCTCCGGCAAGAAAAAAGATGGAAGAAGCAGTAGGAAAACACAGGATGGTTACAAGTGGAAGACAATGCTGTTTTGACTTCCCATAAAATTCCATGAATGAGGCAGTACAATTTCACAACAAAAACCTCATCTGGAACCACCCATTGTGACATGAGCCATGGGTTGCTATTTATTCTCTAGGGCAGAGGTAAGCAACCTGGTACCCTCCAAATGTTTTAGACTACAACTCCCATAAGTCCCAGGCAGCATGGCCAACAGTTGGGGATTGTAGGATCTATAGTCCAAAACATCTGAAGGGCCTCTGGTTGCCTATCCCTGCCCTTGAGCTACAGCATTAGGGCTGTTCCCTGGTGTGGCAGAGGAGCCACCTGCCTCAGTGGCCCTCCTGGACAACTCTTTTAGTGGAAAAGCTCATAGGAAGCTGCATTGTACCAAGTCAGATTATTGGTCTATCAACCTTAGGACTGTCTACACTGACTAACAGTGGCTCTCCAGCGTTTCAGATAAGGGTCTTTCCCAGTCCTACCTGGAGATGCTGGAGATTGAACATGGGGCCTTCTATATGCAAACCATGAACTCTACCACTGAGCTAAGGCCCTTCTGTAAGTACTGAGCGGTTGAAACAACAAGCTTCATGTGGGTGGCTACAGCCATACCTGAGAAAGGGAAAAAAAAGAAATGTCTTCCTGTGGCATAATCTCTGATTTCTAAAATGGAAGAGAGACTGGATAGCATAGCAATAAGCAGGTTGTACCTGTGATGGATTTAGGGCAAAGGAGTTATAATCAAGCTATGACAACTGGAAAACCCTTGGAATCCTAGAAACGTCAGGAGGAAAAAATCAGTGTGATCCTACACATTTACTCAGTGATAGGTCCTACTGTGTTCAATGGCACTAATTCCTTATCAAGCGTATTTAGGATTGCAGCCATTCCTTTGTGTGGAGTTTAAATAGGGGAAGAGATGGGAAGGGGCGTTGTAAAAAACAAAACAAATGAAAACAACACACTGTTTCTCCCACGCTAGGATTCTTCCAATTAATCAGAAGATGTAGCAGCTGCAAGGTCTGTCATGTCAAGTGCATGTGGCCAGAAAACAGAGAGTGTCAGGGCCAATGCAAGCTGTGAGGGATGGTAGACAAGCTACAGTAGCTCAGCAACAACCTGATGAGCAATGAAACAACAACAGAAGGCTGCATACTTTAAATTCAGAGAGATAAAAAGTGTGAGGCAAGTGCACATAATTCTCAAAATGAGGAATGGAGTGGTCTAATCAAAATATTTGACACTCTTATTTATACAACTGTATTAAAGGGGAAGAAAAAAACATGTTATTTCTTCTTTCTGACCCAACTGAATATCTTGATTGTGTGTGTGTGTGTGTGTGTGTGTGTGTGTTGTTGTTGTTGTTTTGGCCATAAAGGCACAAAAAAATTTACCATCCTCTCCCTCATGTCCACAGAAATCTAAAAGACAGAGATGGAAACAAGCAGCAGGAAACATACGAAGTGAAAGTCTGCTAGAACTAGCACACATTCTGGATTTATAAGGCCGAAGGCTAGAAAATGAATCCAAGTGGCTTCAGTAATCTATCATTGCTCAACTTTCCACAGCCTTCGTTTCATGTTTTGAAGCCTGTGTTAGATTCATGTTTGTGTCAGGCAGACATCCAATAGGAGCAGTGGCCCAGTGTAAGAAATTCACTGAAAGATATGCAAAGAGCTATAACGTACAATCCAAGAGCGGTATCAGCATGTCTTGGAGCAGAGCTGACATAATCAGTCCTCCTACATCACCCTTTTAGAAACACCGATACTTCCAAAAGTAACAGAGGAAGACTTTTGAAACTCTGTAAACGAGAAGTGTGTGTGTGTGTGTGTGTGTGTGTGTGTGTGTGAGAGAGAGAGAGAGAGAGAGAGAGAGAGAGAGAGAGAGAGAGAGAGAGTTCTAAGGAGAAGGATCTCTGCAGATTCAGAGATCATGAACCTTCCAGAATTTGATGAGCATGTTTGGAGCATAACCTCCAGACCAAGCCTGAAGTTCTCATGCCTCAGAATGAGTTTTTAAATAATTTGTGAACAACATTTGGTGTTCAGCAGTTACAGAAAATCAGCAGCTCCCCAATATTTTCCCCTTTTCTTTAGAGTCAGATTTGACAGCTTTTGCTTTTATTTCTCTGCTTTGGAGCAGTCATTTCATGCTTTCGAATTGAAGCAGCACTAAAAGATGGGCTTGCTCAAGGCAATGCACCATTCCCACATACTTTAAGCCTTTATTATTGCTACTTTATTTATTATAACACTTTCAAAAATAGGTGCATTCAGACATTTAAGGCAGGAATTCTTTGGAACCCATGAATTCTTTTGAATTATTTAGGAAATGGAAAACTCTGTGCTGTGCGAATAGATCCCAAAGAAATTCCCAAAGTGAAAGAGGTACAAGTGAAAGCCTACATAATAAATTGAAAGGTTTATTCCAAATTACCCCCTCTTCACCCCTTTCCACCAACAGCTTGCATCTGCATATTGAGGTACGCTTCCACCTAAGTTTAGTTCTCTCATTCCTTATGTTGCCAGCCACCAGGTGGTGCTCCAAATGCCCCTGAGAAAACACAAGGTATATTGGAAATTCTGCCCCTTACCTCTCTGTGTCACTTCCAACTAAGAACAGATCACAGAACATGTGTGCTTAGGGTATTTGGGCTGACAATCTACTCCAGAAGAGTTAGAAAGTTCACAAACATTCCATAACTTCAAGGCACCTAAATCAATGGCAGAGAGACAGATTCAATAAACCAATGCCTGGGCTATAGCAATTTCGATTTCCAGCCTTTTGTGCCATCACAGCAGTTTAGTTCACATTGCTTATGTCTAGTGTTCTCTTTTCAAGGTTTTTTTTTTTTTTTTTTACTGTTTGGCAAAAGGTACACTCTTTGACTTTACACTCCATTCATTGTCTACAGTTATAACTGCTAAAATGGTACTCACACAAAAACTGTTAAGCAGAAAAGGATATAGATTCTTCTCTATATGAAGAGAAAGCCAGGTAGTGATACTGCTACAGTGGATTATTAATTAGGGTTCAGCAGTACACTTGTTTAGAGGTCACACAGAGTACACAGAAGTCAGGGTCTCGAATTCAACCTGCTCCGGAGGGGATTTCACTCCCCACTCAAGGACCAGGTTTATAATCTGGGGATTCTCATTAATCCATCTCTGCGATTAGAAGCACAAGTGATCCCCATAGCTCAGAGTGCCTTTTACCAACTTAGGCTGGTACTCCTGCTACAACCCTAGAGGGACAGGGATATTCTGTTTTCAGTAATCTAGACCTTGGTAGCCTCCTGTATGGATTACTACACTGCGTTGTATGTGGAGCTGCTTTTGAAAATGTTCCAGAAATTTCAGTTGGAATATGGCTGCAAGAATGCTTACTGGGCATGGGCCTTATGAACATATTACGCCAATACTTCATAATAGTTACTGGCTGCTAGACTGCTTTGCGGTCCAATCCAAAGTGCTGTTTTTAACCTTTGGAGTTTGGGACCATTACCTGAAAGATTACCTCTTCCCACATGTACCTACTAATACTTTGGGATTGTCATCTGAGGCCCTATTTCAAGTGCCCCTACCAAGCGTGTACAGTGGTCAGCTACAAGTGAAAGAGCCTTTTCAGTAGTAGTTCCCCATTTGTGGAATGACCTTCCCAGAAAGGCCAGTCAGGCACCTACTTTAATGTCTTTTCAGCACCAGGCAAATACATTTTTATTTACCCAGACCTTTTACATTACACTGTGACCCTTAATATTGTTTTAGCTATGCGATATTGTATTCTTCTGCTCCCTACCTTTAACTGATCTGTTTTTATCTTAATTGGTGAATTTTATTGCTGCATTTTATTGTAATGTGATCTTTAAAAGTGTATTGTTTTACTCTGTAAGCAGCCCAGAGAACTCTGTTACGGGGTGGCCTATATATAGCATCAAATAAATAAAATACTACTATTGGAACTCAATCAGAAAGAGAGTCATCCGAGTTGTAAGAGGCTATGCAGGAGACCATATGACACACAATTCTACAGATACAAAACAAATTCTGAGTTATATCATTACAGTAACACTGCAGAAAGGAACAGCGAAGTAGCCCTGAAACAAAGTATCACATGCAGAAGGACATTGGCTTGACCTGAAAGAAAGCCAAAAGGACAGAAATAGACAGAATCATGAAGGTTCCATGCCAGGGGTGAACAACCTCAGGCCAAGGGTCCAATCTGGCTCTCCGGGATTCCCCAGGGGGCCATGCCCCCTTCCCCTGCCTCCACCCCATTTCCGCCAGCCATCAATCATTGGGTGGTTTCCTGGCTTTTGTTTAGTTTTTCCCCATTCTAAAAGTTTGAAATGCCTCTCATAAGGTTTAGTTACTGGCACTAAGAGCTTTAAGCTATGCTGGTAATTTTTGTATTTTTGGCTCCACCTCTTTTGTATCTGGCCCTGGTCGCCACTGGAATGCGGACCCAGAGAGCTTCTCTGAAATTGAATTTTAGTCCCGGGCTAAAAGAGGTCCCCACCCCTGTTCTATGCCCTTCTAATAACAGAGGATTGATCAAAAAAAGTGCTGCTTCCAGATTACTAAGCTAAAAATAAAGACAGAAGTAGGGATGTGCAAATCGGCAAAACTCGAACTCGCCGAAGTTCTTCGAATTCCATCTTGAAGCTCATTCTGACTCGAGACCGTAACAGATTGTGAGCTTCGGGTTTTTTTGTTTTTGCATGAAAAGCCATCCGTATTTTTGTGTGTATTTTTCTCAGTGTATGCATCGATTGTGCACATCTTTGAAAATTACATATTCTTCTCCCATTGGTGAAAGTATATTTGTTTGCATTTTTAAATGTACGCATGCTGTCAAACACATTTTTTTTGTTGGCAAATCATACTGTGAGCTCAAAAATGTATGGACTTCAACTGCAGATTGTGTTCGAATCCATGTTCAGTCCAAAAGGTGCAAACTGGGTGAATCGTGATCAAAAACGAACAAAAATGCATCTCTCATACATCCCCAGGTAGAAGTAATAGACAACAGACCAACACAGAATAGTGGTCAAGACATCACAGTTATACAGAGGAGTCAAAGAATATGGATGGAGTGTAAGACCTACTGACAACTGAAGTACTATTAAACAATCATATATATTGCAAGGCTGGCAGAAGATAGTTCAGGATATACTGGTAGATCTCTGGCTGATTTGCAGTAGATCAGCAAGGGTTTCTGACTCCCAATTGTTTAACAATAGCAAGTAAACTTGAAAGTTTGAAATATTTCGGCCATGGGTGGTCTTGTACTAATCATATATCTCTTAGCCTCAGTATTCCTCATCTGTAAAACATTAGTATTCATGAGTTGCCTTTGAAAAGGTCATTGTGCAGCTCTATTGACCACTTTGAGAGTGTGGGGTTAGAATCCCTGATCCACAGTAATTCAGATATAGGTTTGTATTTGTATCTACAGTATATGGCTTATGGGGTACAACAGATAATTCACTCCACTCATCCCTCTACTATTTTTCACCTAAGTCTGATTAGTGGACCACAGGTTTCTAGAAAAAAACACAGGTCCCACAAGACCAATGTCTGACCACTCCTGCTGTAAAGCCATCAACAAGGAAAGTATTCTAGAGTAATGCTGAAAGAAAGAACTCTGCATAGCCAAGGCCAGAAAGGGTAGAGATTGAAGCAGCTGGACTGCTGCTCTCACAGGCTATGTGGTAGAAAGAAAACTTCTTCACCTGTTGGAGCTGCTTTCCTTTTTGTATACATAATAATCCCTGTAGTAAAGCTCTAAGGGCGAGAGGCACCCTTCCAACTCCAGTAGTTTATAATCCAGAGAAAAACACTAGACTAGACTAGGGAAGACACAGGGTAAAAATCTTATACTAAGATCTCATCAAGGAGAATGCTTAGGTTGTGCTGTTTTGTTATAACTCCTTGGCGCTGCAGTCCTTTCCATTCAAACAATCACATACACCATGCTGTTCAGGACAAACAATAAATGTAAACCAAAGTCTGAACTGCCAACTCCTCCTATCCTAAATAAATTTAACCAGCAGTAGGTGGGCAAAGAAGCATGCGAGAATAAAAGTGCTGCTTTACTGAAGCCGCAGTGGCAGCAGGCCTAAAGGGACAGTAGCAGTTCTTCCAGTAGAAAATGAATTGGGAAACAGCAGAAGTTCAGAGCAGGCTATTACAGGTACATGGTGACAGATCAAGACACATTTGGGGCCCAGAGAAAGCATGTGTATGGTGAACTGGCAGGAGTAAGAGTACTAGAGGAGAGAGAGAGAGCGAACTTGGGATAAGAGCAGTGGCTTAATGATAAAGCATATTTTGACATGCCTAAAAGTCCCAGCTCAGTGCCTAGCATCTCTACTTAAAAGCAGAGAAGGTAGTTAAAGGCTTGTTTTAAGTTGTCAGAGTAAGCAGCACAGGGCTAGACTTTGTGTGAATGAACGTGAAATAACTGAAACCTAATCCAGGTAAGACAGAAGTACTGTTGGTTGGGGTTTTTTTTTTATGATATTGGAGGTAGTGTTCAATCTGTTTTGATGGGGTTCCACTCCCTCTGAAGCAACAGATTCTCACTTTGGGGATACTCCTGGAACTGTTGTTGCTTCTGAAATGCACAGGAGATAGCAGTGGTCAGAAGTACCTTTACTAACACCATCCGGTCCACCAACAGTATCCTTTCCTGAAGAAGTCAGACTTGGCCAGCCATTCATGTCCTAGTCACCTTCAGGTTGACTTACTGTAATGCACTCTACATGGGGATGCCCTTAAGGACAATCTGGAAACTTCAACTGTTCTAGAATGCTGTTGCCAGGTAGTTGTACCGCAATACCAGGGCGGACCATATTGTGCTCACCTGGCTGTCAATTTGTTTCTGGGCTAAATTCAAAGTGTTGACTTTAGCCTTTAAAGCCCCAAATGGCTTGAGACCAAGGTATCTCAGGAATTGCCTCCTCTCACATAAGCCCACTGAGAACCTCTGTCAGAGAGGAGATAAAAAAAAAAGGGGGGGGGGAGCTTGGAAGCCAAGTGAAGCTCAGTTGGTGGGGCAAGAGAAAAATCTCGCTCTCTTGCTGAAGGTCTACTCTTCTACTTTTCTCTTGACAGAGCCCCCGGATTAATTTCCCCCACAACACCCTTTATATAGGAAAAGGGAAAAATGGATGGAAAGAAAAGGCTGTATCACTTAAGTGTTCAAGCTCACAGGAGAACAGCAAAAATCTGCCTGTTATCTCAGAGACAAACAAACTTGAGACAGGAAGGCCTTGTCTTTCTCATTTGCTGAGCGCTTCAATCAATTTGTCTGCTTCATCCCTATGGTGGGAACACTTCCCTTTGAGTAAAACTGCCAACCGAGGAAGTGAAAAGGAGAGATTCTCAATCCTCTAGTTCTTTTTTCACACATCTGAATTTTACATCTTAGGAAAAATACATTCAATATCAGTTTTGGGTGTTTTCTAATCTAGACAATATCAGCACTGAATAAATATCAAACAACACATTTTCAAATTTCACTGTGGAATTAAAACATCTCCCATCTATCACACTTCTCCAAGCCATCATCTCATTCAGCCATGGTTCTGCAAGCTACTAATATTTAAAAACATTTCCAAATGCCATATTAACATTCCCTGTCTAAAGCTATTTAAACTTACCTGACTGTCAAAGACGCAGGTCTGATTTCAGGTGTTTGCGTGTTTGTTTGAAAAGCCCAAAGTGAACTTCCTGGGTTGAGTGGTGGTCGGTAACTGGGAGAAGATGCATTTACTCGGCTTATAGCTCCACTCATCAGATTTAAGTTCGTTAACTGAAAAGAAAAAAAAGGAGTGGGCAGGGGTAGGACAAATACTACATCAGGCTTAAGGAAGCAGCAACAAAATAGTTTGGAATATAATAATTTGAGTGAAGCTATTTTCATTGTTTAATAGATACAGCCTATATTTAGACTCTAAATAACTATTAGATAATGAAGGCACTAAATGATTGGTGGTCGGGGGAAAGGGGAAGGGGGCATTGCCCTTCTGGCGCCCAGGAGGGCCAGGTTGGGACACCAGGTGGACTGCACTTACGCTGTGGGCCTGAGGTTTGACACCCCTGATTTAGAAGACAATGACTGGGTTCAGACAAGATAACCCACACTCAAGGGTTGAGTGTGGGTTGTCATTGGGGTGAGTGTGTGTTGTCATTGAAACGATGGGTTATCTTGTTGTCTGAACCCAGCTGTACTAACAAACCATGGTTTGTTAATCACAAGCAATCCATGAAGAGAATACCATAGTTTGTTGTTGGGTTGTAAACTGTGGATGTTCATGCTAAACAAACTATAGTTTGTTATCATGGTACGGTTCAGAGAATACAATAACCCAAGTTTCAATGACAACCCACACTTAATCCATACTCTACCCCTGAGTGTGGGTTATTGTGTTGCCTGAACCCAGCCAGTGTAGTGTAGGGTGCTGCAATGGAAATAGCGTTGGACTTAGACCAGGAAGATGCAGGTTCAAATCTCCACTCATCCACAACCCTACTGTGTAACCTTGAGCCAATCACTATCTTTGAGTCTAACCTATGTCACAGGATTGCTGTGAGGAAAAAAAAAGAAGGGACGAATTTTTGAGGAAGGACAGGATAAAACTGTAACAAACCCAAGTATTTATAAACATGACAATGTTGCTCTTTGGAGTTTTCCCTTTCCTTCCATCATTGTAATGGTAAGATGAATGACACAAGAAATCTCTGAGCACAACTGTGTTTACTTCGATTTTTATCCAACCCCACCCTGTCCCAAGAGCTCAGGACTTGTTGCAACATTATTTAAAACCAGAACATTAAAAAAAATAAAGCTCACAAAATAGTACAATAAGATAGCTAGCCTATGTTAAGTTCCACTACAGTTTAGATCCACCTCCACAATGCCCTGACTCACATGAAACTCCAGAGAAATGAAAACTTCCATAAGAGCAGAGTGGCCACAAAGATTGCCTCTTAAGGTGCTTTTGGCATGGTAAAGATGGCAAGAGTTACATAGACCCTTCATGAGAGTTAGTAACTGCAATGTCCTGTGTATGTTTGAGGAACTTTCACTACAATAGGGCTCCAACGATATGATAGCATGATTTTGAAAGGTTCTCCCTCCTGGAAGATCATTGCTAAACCATTCTTTTGCACCTTATTTCTACTTCACAACATTCCGCCTCTATTGTGCAGCTGCTATACTAGTCTTCCCCAACCCAAGACCCTTGAGATGTTTTGGGCTACTACTCCCATCAGCCTCAACCAGCATGTTCAATGATCAGGGATGATGGGAATTGTGGGCCAAAACATATGGAGGGATCCAGGCTGGGGAAGGTTGTGTTAAACCAACATATAAATGAAAGCCACCGACTTAAGAAATATAAAACCATCAGGTTGTAGTGCCATGAGTGTTGGTTTGGATATGGGAAACCAAATTTCCCAATCACAGTGAGAAAGCCAAGGTCACTAGGTGGTGGTGGGCATGATGTACATATCTCAGCTTAATAACCTGAGATATGCTTGAGTGTTGTTCCCTGTGGTCTGTCCTCATGTCATACTTTCCCTCCCTGGGGTGCTACAATTCAATGCTTCCAGAGTTAATTAGTCGTAGTCTCCATTTATGCCCAAACTGGCAAGCCAAGGTTACTCAGAGTGGAACGAGCCAGGATCTTAAACAAACCATGGTTTAAATTAGGTTTAAGATCCTGGCTTGCTCCAACTCTAGAAACCACAGTTTCCCAGTCTGAATGTAACAGGAAACTATGGCTAATTAGCCCAGAAAGTGCTGAATTGTGGCTGATAAGCAAAGATAAGCAAAGAGGGATGAGGCAGTGCAAGGATGGAGACATGGGCACCAAGGCTCATATATCTCTACTTAATTGAGATACGTACATTCAAACCAGGCCACTCACTCAGCCTATCCTATCTCAGAGGTTGTTCCAAAAGATAAAAAGAAACAAACCGATGTCCTTAGAGGAAGGACAAGATACCCATGTGATAAACAATAATGCAGCCAAGATGCTTCAAATCTTCATATGTTACTATAAACCAATATGTGGCACATGGGGCAACATTTCGCATCCCAAGAAGATCTTGCTTTAAGAGAAGTTTTTTTTTTTAAATCCAAGCTGGAGCCAGGGAATCAGAAAGTGGGATTTCAGTGCCTTGCACAATTCCTTTCCCTCACCCCCAAGTGCCAAAAAATGCCAAGCTTCATGAAAACCTGAAAGCAGTGGTATTCAAAACAACCACTATATATAAAATGGGCTGACTTTCCAACATTCAATATGACTGAAGAATGTGCGTTTCCTTAGTCCACACTTTGTCCATTTGGGGATGCACGCAGCCCTGCTAATCAATCATGAGAGGCTTGGTTTCCAGTAAGGAAGGTCTGCATGAAGGGCGCTTAATTCAGACCTCTCCTCCCAGCACCAATGTGCATTTAGCCAGCTGCTTCACCATTCTATCCGATCCTCCCCCTCCTGTGCTACCTTCGTGCATTCCCCCTTCAATATCAAAAAGCTGTTTATTTTAAAGCTGTCTTTCCAAGTGAGGCAGGTGTGTAAACAGTTGAGTGTGGCGGGTAAGGACATTTCACACATTCCATGTAGACAGGTGTTTAAATTACAGCAGAATTAAATACAGGCCATGGATTCAAAGGAGAGCACACACACCACAGCACACAAGGCTTATTTGAACCAGCCCACCAGCTTCGTTCATTTTGATATAGTTACTCCTCTGGGCATTGATTTGTTTCAGCTGCTATAATTAGCCTGCCAGTTTGGTGGATTCCTTGGGTAACCCATAATACATTATGCATCTGTACAGCAGAGCTCTGCTTTGAATTACCTGATATTGACAGTCCTTCTCAGTCGGTTGATGAACTTCAGACTATCATGGCTATATGATGTTACACATACTCTTAGTTTACAATGTGTCTGTTTGCATGTAACGGCAGCAAATCATGGGTTAATTAACTCACAATTTGCTGCAGCATGTGCATTCCGCATCCTTTTTGAATATTTAATTGGGCTGATTGGTTGCTACGTGACATCTGAACCCAGTCACTATGGGATAATTGTGGGCTAAGCAACCCACAGTAAACCTAACTACTGTGGGTTGTTTAACCCATGCTTAACCTGTACCATCTGGGTTTGGACGCCACATAGCAACCTCAAATCGGCCCGATCTCAGGATGAATATTCAAAATGGTCACAGAATGTGCCCAGTATGTGCTATGTCAAACTGTGAGTTAATTAACCCATGATTTTCCACCGTTACATGCAATCTGGGTCTTTAAGTGCAAGCAAGACACAGAACGATGTTTTGCAGAGGGAAAATAGATTTTATTGGCCCAGGAGCAATTCTTCATACTGTGCCAAACACGTATTTAAGATGAAGACTTATTTGCGGAAGGAGGTCAACCTGGCTTTGCCCACCTTCCAGAAGCTTCAACTACCATAAATCTACCCCAGCCCAGCAAAACACTGTCTTCACCACCAGATCCTACTTGCAAGAGGCTTCAATAACAGTCCTGGTTCTAAGCAACCTCCCAACCAACTACTAGAATTCCATCTTGGAAAGATGGACTGGGAGTCGGGAGATCTGGGTTCTAGTCCTCACTCGGCCATGGAAGCTCACTGGGTGACTTTGGGCCAGTCACAGACTCTCAGCCCAACCTACCTCACAGGGTTGTTGTTGTGAGGATAAAATGGAGAGGAGGAGGATTATGTATACCGCCTTGGGTTCCTTAAGGAGGAAAAAAGGTGGGATATATATGTAATCAATCAATCAATCTTAGGAGAATGATGGTCTGATTCCACTGCTGTCTCTAGGCACTGGTCATTCAGGGAGCATTTGGGATAAAATGTATTTCATCCATCTGCTGCAATTATCCAGGAGCAATTAATAACAGCAATGAAGATTCTCATGGCCTTTGTGCTTCTTGATACACCATGAGACACCTGGATGGATTTCACAAGACTAAATCTGGATTTCTGGAGGCACTCAAAACCAAAGCTGGCAGCAGAGTCATGGGAAGAAAAGAACACAAGGAACACCAGCAAAAGAGTATGAAGAATTTCACAGTATCAATTTACGTAAGAAATGCCTTATTTGCGTTATATATTATAAGCCACTGAGTCTCTTACTGAATAGCAGAGTAAGTCTTCTAGATATGATAAAACAGAGCCCAGTACCATATTAAACAGTTTTCCAAGCCAGCTTTTACACATTAAGAGGCCGACAGGAAGCTCTGGCGTGGGCTGGTCCATGAATTCATGAAGAGTCGGAAGTGACTGAATGAATAAACAACAACCTTCAACCTATCAACTAAAAATATGTCCAGAGATAAAATGCCAATCCAGTCCAGCTGACAGGTGCATTAAGAAGTACTTTACTGTTACATTGTGCATTCATTTTAAATCTTCATGATACCAAAGGAACTTCCAAACTTTCTTCATTAAGTGCTCCCATCATGAGAGGCCCAGAACAGAAAGTTATCTAATCTTACTACTTTTTGTTCTGCCTTTCAGCACATTATACCTACTACACACATTATGCCCCATCATTCCCCCCACAGACCAATTTTATTTACTTATATAACACTGAAATGTTGCACTAAGTGATATATAATATCCCCTTTCAGTAACCAACCACATGTGATCCCTCACCTACAAAGCTGTTGCCTAACAGTAGCTAGACTGCTGTTTTATACCCTTAGTTAGTTCTGGTAGAACCAATCATTATAGTATTCTCAGCAGTAACTACTCCTATGGGAGGCATTATTTGTTGTTGTTCAGTCGTTCAGTCGTGTCCGACTCTTCGTGACCCCATGGACCATAGCACGCCAGGCCTTCCTGTCCTGCGCTCTCTCCCGGAGTGTGCTCAAGTTCATATTCATTGCATCCGTGATGCTATCTAGCCATCTCATCCTCTGCCGTCCCCTTCTCCTTTTGCCTTCAGTCTTTCCCAGCATCAGGGTCTTTTCCAGGGAGTTTTCTCTTCGCATTAGGTGGCCAAAATATTGGAGCTTCAGCTTCATTATCTGTCCTTCCAATGAGCAGTCAGGGTTGATTTCCTTTAGGATGGACGGGAGGCATTATACCACCAATTTAAAACAAAACACAGCACCCGACTGTCAGCTATCACTTTCTTTACCCCACCTCTGCTAAAGAAGGACGTCCACAATCAGTACTTCTCATCTCCCATCCCCACCTTCCTGTTGCAAAAGTCAGACAACTGAACATAACCCATTTCTGCTCCTTTGGAACTGTGCATATCACCAGTGATTGGGGTGTGTGGGGAGAAGGATATAACCAGACTGCTGCTTTTCCCTCGCCTTACCACTTGCAGAATCTAGCTGTGCTAGAGAGATGTTCCAAGGCCAGTCTGCTCTTGACTGAGGCCCATTTTCAGCCACACCCATACAGTACAAATCTACCCTCAGGGAAGTTCATTTCATGTATACATTTGCATTTATAACTATGCACTAGAAGAAAATGAGAGCAAAGACTAAAGGGCTCGAGAGGTGTGAAATCTGTGTGTGTACCAAAGCTGATCTGGCTAAAGGCCCATGACATTCCTTCCCTACTTGCTGAGCTTACCAGCCTACAGGATATGCACATGCATAAAAAGCATAAGTGTTCTAGTCTCCAGAAAATGTTCCAGACAAAGACCTGCCAGAGACATTCCTGGGAAACCTGACAAACTTGCAGATTCGTTTGTAGTGTCTCCAGCGTATGCATCCATTTAACAATAAAAAAGTAGTTTGTGCTGAAGTGGATGGTTACTTGCCTCTTGCCACTACTGAAAGAATCAGGCTCTGAATTAAGTACCCTTAGCTTCAAACCTTCTCAGTGGGAGTTTTTTCAATAGGGCATGGGCATGCCAAATGTTTGATGAGGGAATAATCCTTCCCACAACAGAAGTTCCTTGAAGCTCAGCTTGGTTCAACTAGTGCCCTCCTTCAAATCACAAGGTCTATTCCAACTGCACAAAAGCCTCTTCAGCCAGAGAGCAGCAGGAATGGGACTGTTCTAGAGACACCCTTTTTCTTCTAAAATCTCTTCCAATGGTGGGTCATGACCTACAAATAGGTCATACCCGCACTTAAGCTAGGCTGTACCCACTAAAGGAAAAACACTCATTAATTAGAAGGAGAATGCTGAGGAAGAAACAGGCTGAGAAAAGGAGGAAGACAGGGATACATGGTTAAAACAAATTAAACACACACCTCATGTTGCAGGCTGCAGTTAAAGGTGGGACACAGGTCTAAAAAGGCTGAAAAAAAATCCTAAGGTCACACATCTTATTGAAGACGCTACGAGTCAGTATTACTTGAAGCACACTAATCAGTATATTCTGTGAGGAATTTCCCATGAAAGGAGAGGGAAAAAAGCAGAAGCTACTCATACCCTTGACACCGTCTGGTAATCTACTCCACATTATGTTTTAATGCCACATTGGAAAGGAAAGTGACAAAACTGTAGAGTGAAAAGAATGTAGGAAGAAAGACAGGAATCTGGGATGCCCTTAAAATGACTTGTCACATCAAGGAAATTAAGTCCTTTTAGTGTAAATAATGGTATTCACCTACCTCCTTCATTTTACTGACATTGGTCTAGTTCACTGCAGCACATGCAGGTCAGATAAAAATTACATGTTAACATAAGAACAACCATGCTGGATCAGACCAAAAGCTTATCTAATCCAGTATTCTGTTCCAACAGTGGCCAACCAGATGACCATGTGAAATCCACAAGCAGGACATGAATGCAATATCACCCTCCTGTTCATGTTCCCCAGCAACTGGTATACAGAAGCAAACTGCCTCCAACACTGTAGATAGTTTACACCTATCATGAGCCAATGATAGCCTCCATTTGAAGCAGCTACAGGCCAGATTTTGTGATGAGTGGTGCCTAGCAGAAAGACACTACTATGAAAGTCCTGCAGAGGATATATGCACTCCATATTCTCCATAGAATTCTATCAGGTTTGCCCAGGTTCTGCTAATGACCACCTCCCTACCCAGATGAAAACATGAAAAGAATATGTCCCCCCCTCCCCCGCAATCCAGATAGGGATATATCAGCACATTTGTAGGAAACCTGGCTGCAAGATTTGAGCGCTGCCTGGCTCAACAAAGAAGACAGATACATCTCATTCCAGCTCTTGCCTGGGTGGTCTGATATTATCCCTGTGATCAGACTCCTTGGATGGAAGAGCTGGAGCTGTTTCTAGTGATAGCCAGCCCTTGAATTCACGGAGAAGGGAAGAGCTCCTACTAGATGTCTCCTCCTCTTTATCAAGCTGGGCCAATGCAACACATTCTTCTATTTACCACCAATAACTACAAAGTGCTGCAACCCAGGAGATGATAACAATAAACTACTGCTTCCTGCCCCGACCACATACACAGAGCAAGCACTGATAAAGACCTCACACAGAACCAATACCACCTCACAGCCTACCGCTCAGAAAGTACAGGCAATTTTTTGAAGTAAAGAAAGCACATCTCCATGTGCATATCACCTATACATCCATATATGTCACATTCACATGTTCAATCCAAAAGGCCTCGCTAAGCAAACTGGCAGCTATTTTATTCTGTGGTTGTATAAATTGGAACTTTCTGAGCACTTTCAGAATACGTCCACAACTCAAGAGTTCCTAAAAACTTGCGCTTGCCCAGTGAGACTTTTGATCTTTTTCTTTGAACCACCCCATTTGCAAGAATAAACTGCTTAGGAAACTCCACTGGGGAGAAGAGGGGACTGTTGTTCAGGAAACACAAACCCAAAGGATCACTTGGTTTGTGGATCAAGATGTCTGATCATATCAAGTGATTCATATCAAGTCAGATCAGTGGTACATCTAGCCAAATACTCTCAATTCTGATCTGAACTTCCAGGATTTGGGGCAAAGGTTTTCTCAGGTCTGGGATGCTTCAACTGGAGATGACAGGAAATTAACGTTGGACCACAATACAAGCTAATCTATACTGCCTTAAAGTATGCTATATTAATAACATATCTGTTCAGTGCATTATAACTCCATAGCAATGGTCTTTTGGCTTCTTCTTCTAATACGTTCCATGGAAATAAAACTATCTGCAATGTTTCGTCAACTGCCAAAAAGCTAGGAAAACGTATAGCTGGAGGAGGATATCTATCATCATATTTTCCTTAAACTGAATGCCAAAGTTATTACCTGCGTTTTAACCAGAGCAAGGTTCAAACAGTTCTTCATCGAAATGCCAACAACTCTTAACATCAGGGTACAGAAAATAAAGATGTAGAGATGAACAATTCTATATGTGGCTGCAGACTGTACTCCCATATTCACCATTCTCAGCTAAACTTGAACAATTTGGATACATTAGAAACTAAGACTGCCATAATTTCAATGTCAGGACTAAGCCTGAAACTGAAAATGATGAAACATCACTTCTCAAATGGCATAACTACTCAGTCACAACTGTTCAATAGTCCTTTACACACAAACCCCTATCTTGCTTAAAACCAAGAAAGACAGGAAGGAGAAGGAATGAAAGGCAGGAGGAGGAGCAGACTTGTAAGCATAGAAAAATAGGATCAAGAGCACTTTCACAGATACACCACCAATTCCAAGCAAATTAGGAAGGAAATACAAGGCCTCTCCTCTGATATTTATTTTTCTTAGTAGCTTTCAGGAATAGTACCTCATTTCCATATACAGCTGCACATTTTTGTGGGCACCTCATCCTCCAAAACCAATTACCAGTGCTAAGGGAATCACATTGGTGGCATTTATTCCCATTTGTAATGTAAATGCCTGTACTATAGTTAATTTCTACCTCTACAAGCATCATGTACTTGACAGTTACAGGGATTTTAACAGGGATATAACGAAGATATAATAACAGTGGTAGCAATGCTGTGTTTGCTGTCTTACCACTTGTGTTAAGATCTTAGTAATGGAAACAGTTTAACCACATACAACTGTAGTTATAACTACCATGCTGCTTGATCAGGCACCCAAATGGAGAGGGGCACCCTTCCACCAGGGAGTTCGCATGAATTTAATGAGACAGTTTACTGCTTCTCCTCTGACAGAATTGTGAAAGGAGCAGCAGGAGATACCACCACTGCTGCTGACCGTGACCATCCCTTCCTCTTTAGCAGCTGCATTTATCCTCTTAAAACAGTAGGAACAGTAAAAAGAGCAAATGACCTGCTTTTTAAAAACCTAATTGAACCTGCAGATTGGTTCAAGGTAGCTCTGCTGCCCTTTCTTTCTTTCCCTTTTAGTCCAAGAATGTGGGGTGAGGGAAGATTAAACCAGCTCTCTGAAGCCTCTTTTTCCCCGACTAACTGTCCTAAACCATGAACCCCTGGCCCATCCTCAAAATTTCAGACAGATACAGGACTCTTCACCCCTTGCCCCTCCACAAGTCCCATCCATGCAAACCAAGCCTCAGTAATGTTATTACTTGCTTTCACGATCTCAGGATTCAGGATCATACATCTGGGTATTCCATGACAGTTTGCTCTCTTATTTTTGCTTTTGAGCTTTGTCTCTGGCAGTATCTGCATCTCATTATATGGGAAAAGTAGGTTTTAAGTAACTAGTCTTTCAATATCCTCTGGTGTATGTCTAATTCAAAGGGAAATTTTCCTGCAACATTTTATCCCCAGAACCCAACACCCCTCAGTGGGCCAAAATAACACATAATGAGCATTTTGAAGTGACTCATGTGATCAAGCACTGCCGAAGAGCCATTAAAATGAATTAACCCTAGCTGAAACATCCTGTTCAGTCTGGCCTTCAGTTATTCACAGGCTTCATTCCTTCTTTTTGTTCTCTTGTGCAGTTCTCCTACTACCAAATAATCCTAATTCTGTTCCAAGTGGAGAATGCTTCTGATTATGTACCTGCTGTGTAAGGAGACTGATGTGACTGGGTGGAGAATACTGCCTGGCTGCCTGCTTCTCTGCCAGTCTCTGCAGTTCTGCTGCAACGATACCATGATTGTGATGCTTGCCATCTTCCCCTTCCTTGTTCACTTTGGCAGATGCACCACGCTGTCTGCTTGGGCTGTGACTCCTTGAACCTGCTAAAGGTGGTGAAAGAGATGACTGCAATAATTAGTTCCACCCTATACAGAATGTGCCTTCTGCACCTGACACTGGCAAGAGGCACACATTTGCATGACAAAATTAAGTCAAAGTGCTTTCTACAGAATTTATTCAAACATTCTCCTTCTTATGGTCATGTTCCAATTTATATTTTTAAGTTTGCCAGTTCTGATTCCAACTTTGCACTCCCTACATTGTGCACAAAATATAACATATGCTGTAGCTTTTGCTTTCTATCCAAAGCAAGTTTCATATAAAACCCTACTTATCAAGGACAAGATACAGAAATATACTATGGAAAAAGTAATCTTATTGACAAGTGGTGATTCAGAAAGTCATAAAGAGAGATAAGCAAAATAATGAAAGGGATTTTTTTTTTTAAGAAGCCATGGTTAAATATTTGTTTTTATTCACTTGTTCGCTTGTTAAATTTTACTCTACCTTCACTCCAAGTGGTACTCAAGGTGACTAACAGCAATGAAATACAAAGTAAAACACAAAATAACATTCATAACTTTGAAATTAAATGGCATCTGAAATTTGCAGATAAATTCAAGATAAAAGAGAACCAAAGAAGAATTTAACAGAGTTGGATTTGGAAGACACAGCCAAACCATTTGAGAAAAATAATCCAAAAGCTGATATTGAGCATCAGAAAGAAAATTACAAAGAAATAAAATCTTCTGTGAAAGATTTTGAAGAAGTGAAAGATAGGGTTTTGATCTACTACGGAGCCAAGCATTCCCCCAGATTGGTGCTATGGGTCAGCAGTGCTACTTTCTATGAAATAAATCACTGACATCTGAGCAGACTATATTGGTATTGCTCAAATTGGGCACCTACCTCATATGGCAAGCCTGCTAGAGCTTAATCTTATTTACACAAGGCTGAAGTCTTCAATATTTGAAAAGTCACTAAGCTATTCTATTGTTATCTCATCTTTTGTCCAATAGAGGAAAGAGCTAAGTCAGGAGTGGGGAAACTGGCACTCCAGATTTGGGACTCCAATGCCCATCAGCCCCACTGGTCAATAGTCAGGGATGATGGGAGTTGTCCAACAACTTCTGGAGGGCCACCACCCTGGGCTAAGTTAATGTTTCTTGAAGAGGGAGACAATACAGAGTTCAACACATAAAAATATTGTATTGTATGCTCCAATATTATTTCAAGTGAGAAAGTTGCAAACTGAAAGGAAAAAGAAGCAGTGCACTAGAGAAGGGGAAGGATCATAGCTCAGTGATAGAGCAATTGTAAAAGGTACCAGGTTCAATCCCTGGCATCTCAGGACTAGGCAAGACCCCTTCCAGAAACCCCAAGCAGCTGCAAGACAGGACCCTAGACAATACTGTGCTAGATGGACAATGGCCTGACTCAATGGCTGGGTTCACACAACACGACAACCCACACTAAAGGCAGAGTATGGATCAAGTGTGGGTTGTTGATGAAACGTGGGTTGTTTTGTTGTATGAACCCAACCATGCTAACAAACCATGGTTTGTTAACCATGTACAACCCACAAAGAGAACCCATGATTTGTTGCTGGGTTGTGAACTGTGTGGGTTACTTGTGGTTAACAAACCATGGTTTGTTAGCGCAGCTGGGTTCACACAACACAACAACCCATGTTTCAACAACAACAACAACCCATAATCACCCCTGAGTGTGGGTTGTTATGTTCTGTGAACCAAGTCAGTATAAGGAATCTTCCTATGTTCTATGAAGCTCCTTAGGTGCTAGAGGCCTGACTGACAGGTAAAAGGCATTGTAAATGTGAGAATAAGCCCTGCCTCAGAAGACAATACTCCTCAGGTGTAGATGTTCTGACTCCCCTATCATGTGTATTGCTAGCAAAGAAGGTTCTAGGCCTGCTGAGAGCTGTATGCACTTTGCCTGATAGTTTTAACAAAATGGCTACACGCAGGACAAATAATTAGTCCAAGAAAAAGGCTATTAATCTGAGTCATCTGTTCATACTTCAATGCTGGCTACTTTCTGTGGCTGCCCTATACTTTACCCTAAGCAGTTTCACATGGGTAAACTTTAATCATCATTTCCTGAAATATTGGGGACCAATACCAAGCTGTGTCATGTGCCAACAGCAGCTAGGTTGGGGAGGCAAAATGATCCTACTTTATAGTTTTGGAAATTGCCTGATCAGCAGCAGCAGCATCTCACACATATATTGTTAATCTAGGACTCAATTAGAGGCCAGTTTCTGAATCTAATTTGCTGTTATTTATTTTTGAAACCAGCCTCACATAGAAAAATAAAGAAGTATTCCCCCAACTAGATGCTTGCATAGTGCAAAGGGTCACAGTGTGACTAATTCAACTAGTCTGAATATTACTAGACGGTAAAAGTATTACAATACTGTTAAGCAGTTAAGCAGCCTGGTATGCTACTGGCTTACCTGCTTTTGCTGAGGATGGTCGGGTCATTCTCTGGCTGTAGATCTGCATAGCACTCTGAAAGGAAGAGAAGGGGCTGACAGTGTAACTGCCAGACTGACAACGGTGTAAGCCTGCGCTGTTTGAGGACAGGCGGGGTGTATTTTTTGTTGTGTTAGACCAGGTGTCAGGTGCTGTGCTTTGGAAAGAAGGGGAAGGAGTCAGTCTAGAACCAGAAGAAAGAGAAAGGACTGAGCGATGCTCAGGCACCTGTGCATTATCAGAGGCAGTGGTATGAGAGGACAACTGGGAACGGATGCTTTGTGGGAAGATGGCACTAGGAACAGAGGAAGGAGCACTATGGAGGCTGAGTTGTGGTGTATTCTCTTCATCTTCAGTTGAAGAAGGAACTCCTATTAAAAAAAGAAGATATACCCAAGCTCATCAGGACATTTCATAATTTAATGTGAACACAAGCATAGCATTCACAACAGTATTGGAACAGCTTCTTATGACCTTGTTTAGAAAAACGAACAATGTGAACAAACGGTGTAAGAGATTATGCAGGACACGTTGCATAACACAGTCATTTTCTACAACAGATACATTTTTCACAACATCAGAATTTCCTTACTGAGTATTTTATAAAAGAACCCAATTTCCATTTTAAAATGTTTTCCCAATGGATTCTATTTAATTTGTACATATACTATTAATTTCTAATTTCATTGTACCCAACTTCTTATTATACTATTCTATTATTACAGGGATATTCTTAGATTTCTATTCAAGTAAGATAGTTGCTATTAAAACATATTCCCAATTGTTGCTGATTTGACTTACACATAATACTTAATTTTTCAACCAATATTACATCAGATTTTAGATTTTATATATATCCAGCTATATATTTAATTTGTTTAGTTATCTCTCTCCAGGGCACTTTAATTTAGGGAGTATTCATGAAACCAAGATCATACATAAACCAGACTCTAGTAATAACTTATAAATTCTAGATAAACTCTTAAAATTGTAACCATTGTACAAAGTGTCTGTTTCTATGTATCATCAGTTTAGTATATTGATTAGAATACCGGGAGCTCTACCCAAGACAGATAATTTATTCCTTTCAGTGTTCATGAAAATGTTTAGCCTAGAATTATTATTATTGGAAGGGATGGAACTAGAATATCTTTCATTTGACTGATCTATGCATTTGTTATACCGCTCAAACATAGCATAATGGAAATGCAACAAAGAATTGTAACTACGATTAACTCTTAATCCAGAGTTTAGAGTTTGGAAAAATGTCAATTTTTGGTACGTTAACTCACTGATTTTTCTGCTATAAGTATTATTTTAATGTCAGTGGAAGGTTTGCTAAGAAATGTCATTTATTGCTATGGCCACTGATTCTAATTATACCTGAATGACTAACAGAAGCACTAAAATTCTGTCAGACTCTTAACATTCAGCACCTTTTCCCAATGTTATACACCGCAAGTTTAGTCCTCTAAATTTAGCCCAATTTTATTACTCACTGGATAGTCTGGTTCTTTTGGGTTGGTCACCTCCAAGCAATTCTGCCACATTTTCCTTATCCATTGGAATTTGGGGATTCTGTTTTTCAGTTCCTTTCATCATTTCTGGGTGATCTGAAATTAAATTTGGAATTGGGGGGGAGGGCAGGGAGAAAGAGAGGAAAGTCCGAAGTGTTACAGTGCTGGGAAATAGCATGCAGTATCGCTTTCCAATGTTTATTGTGTTACCTATTACTGCTTTCTAATATGGCAGCCTTCACCAACCTGGTGTCCTCTAGATATTTTGGACTACCATTCCCATAATCCCTGACAATTGACCATGGTGGCTAGGGCTGATGGGAGTTGTAGTCCAAAAGATGTGGAGGACGCTAGGTTGGGGAAGGCTATAATATGGAAAATAGTTGTTGGCAGTATCTACAAATACATTCATTGACAGCACGATAAACAAACATAATATGTTGACAGTATCTACAAAACCCAACCCAGCCCTGAAAATTCTTATCAATTCAAACCATTTCAGTAGTTCCACATATCTGCTAGGGAGACCTAGTGAATTACTGCACCTTGGCTTCCCCACAACTCTGTGGGAAGCTTTCAGAGACACTGGGCCACAGGAAAAGGCATACCCACCTTCTTTGGCCCTGCTTTCCAACTGGCTATTATGGTGCTTTGTAGCTCCACAGCTTGTTCCCAGGAAGACACTTGCTGATTTATTCTTGTGTGTGTAAAAGGTCAACACCTCCTCCAGATCACTTTCACTATTATGACAAGGGAATTAAAAAAGGAGCAAATGGCAAGTGTTTCTGATGCGGTGACAGAACTACAACAGATACAAAGACATGCTTGAAGGGAAACATCAGGTGAAAGAGAAAGACACATAGGGGGAAACTAGGAGGTCATTGACACTGAACTGATTTTTTTTGTTAGTAAACTGCTCAGTGAAATTCCACACTGCATTTAAGGAAAGTACTTAAAAACAAAAACAAAACAACCAACCAAATGAAAGAGCAATTTAGCTCTTCTGTACCTTCACATAGCTTCCTAACCAATGATAAGGGCTTAGCTAATTGATAACTGAAAGCTTTACAGAAGGATTTGTTCAATATCCTCTTCAAGTGACTGCTCAGATTGTAGCAAGTTTCAGTTTGATCTTTTGTCATCAAAGGCTTTAGGCCAAAGAGAGTGATGAGCGTAGTAATAACCCCTACTCCCAAAAGAAGGGACTAGACTAGTAATCAAAAAAATGTTGACTATTCGTTTGTAGGTCAACATTTTTATAAGAGTTATTTTTATGAATTACAGAAATATGGTAAGCGGTATATAAATCCAATAGAACAATAATGATAACAACAACAACAATATCAGAATTACTATAAAAAAAATCTGCCCCAGTGGCCAAGGACCCTGTCACTAGGGGCAGAGCTCAGAACCTAGCAAATACACATAGTAGACCTCTTTTGCAGCCAAACCAGTGAAAGTCTTGCTTAGTATGCATAAAGAAACACACACAGGTATGTGCACAAATTTCCTTTTTTCTAACCATCTTGCTGCATAGTTGTCTGAAATATGGGGAATAAAAAAGCAATACCCCCACAAAATACTGAACTGTTCACCAAGAGGAACTCTAAAAGGTATTCATCCAAGGTCTTCATTGGGGTCCAAACTGACAGCTAGACTGGAATATTAAGAACTTTACCAGTCCCAAACACTACAATACTTATGAAAGTAGAGTTAACATGTTCAACTGCAGTTTAACACTTATGTGGAATATAAATTATGCTAAATCGGTTGGGAATCTGGATACTTTTCTGACAGGGCCCTCAGTGCTGATAAGCTGCTCACCTCTATATAAAGAATAAATAATGAAGCACACTTTTGATCTATCCAACAGCATAGTGGGCAAAGTCAATGCAGATAGAGCAAGAAGGTTGCTAGATAGCAGGTGGTTGGTTAGGCCTGTGTAACCAGGAATGACAATAATGCACTCCATTGAGCTGAACAGAATCCTGATTAGCAAAACATGGGACAAGTGAGGCAATGCAAGGCTGTCTTACTACTTGGGGATTACTGGATCTAATGGCAAAATTTCTGATTAAGTACCAGTCGAGATAGGGAACGAACAAGAGAAGCTCTTTTCACACCTTCAGTTGCATGTATACTGGACACATGGAGGAGGGGAGAGCAGAATTATACCTGCTGGACCAACCTCCATGTGTTCAACAGAAGGTGTGAGTGGGGCTTCTATGCATGTACAACTGTGCTGCACTTGCATAGGCTCTTTCACACAACAAGAATCCCTGCACAATCAGCTGAATGCACCAAAAGCCCCCTTCCCACCTTAAACTGAACACAAAGAGATCAGGAGCAGTCAGCATCAATCTCCCCATCCCCCACCCCAACAATGTGTTCAAGATACTTGTGGCATGAAAAGGGCTACAACCAGGAAAGAGTATTTTTGCTTTAAACAAGATTTATAGAGTCAGGTCATACCTTGCCTTAGTAACAAATTCATGAAAGCCTTCAGCATCTACCCCCTCTTCCTCCTCCTCCTCCTGTTTCTTCATTAACTTTTTCTGAGCCATTTGATCTGTTTCCTGCAAATAAGCAACATTTAAGTAACCTCTCAACCCAGCTTTTCTACACATACATTATGTGATCTTTAGGCTGCTTCCAGATGTGAGGTTTTGGGGGAGGTCGCACATTAGGTGCATTCAGTACATATGGCACTCACAAGCCATATGGGAACTCCACCGATCCTCTTTGCTAATCCTGGCCTAGAGAGGTGAGCAGGGCAACTACAAGCAGTACACCCATATATTCAAGGTTTTCTCTACAAGAATGAGGGCTACAAACGTAGTCTTTTAAGTGAGATCTCAGAGAGTGTAGGCAAGCTGTGATATTATCTAAAGGCTTCCCCTGTACCTCAATGACTTCAAGACACTAACTATTAGGTCAGATAGCCAGTGACATCTTCTCAAAGGCACTTTAAAGAGTATATAGCCTGGGAGTGGGGAGCAGGGGTGAAGAGAATACATTTTCCATTGGAATTTCTCTTTACCACTTCAGTCCTGACATGAGGTTTACTTACCTTGGTCAAAATATGGAGCTTTTATTCAAAATCTCTATATTCAAATATATTCACAGTTATCACAACTGAGTAAAATATGTTTGAATTGGGACCAAATTGTACAACACACACCTCTATGGTTCAAGGGTTTTAATAGCTTAAAGGTTTGATTCTAAAAACCATAACTGATCTGTTCTTTCCCTAAGAAACCATATTCAATTATAAGCATCTTTATAAAATGAATATACAAATAATCTTGATAATGGGAAATCATTCCAATATTATGAAAATTTCTCAAGTAGCCAGATTATTCAGCACTGCCAGGATGTTTTGTGTTATCTCCCAGTACAATAAGTGCCAGTTCATAATGTATAGCAGGGTTTCCAAATGTAGTATCCTCCTGAGTTTTTTAAAATTACAATGGCCATCACCCCCAGCCAGCATGGTCAATGGTCCAATATGATCGGAGTTGTAGACCAAAACATCTGGAGAGCACTGGGTTGGGGAAAGCTGCTTTACAGATACAAAAAGTGCCTCAGTTTAAATGGTGAAATAAATGTTTTGCATGTGTGCTTAAATGGCTGTTTTCCCTACAGACAGAGGAGGGGTTGTTCCACTGTGAAACCCACCTATTCCATTTACAACTGACAGAGCTGGGCATGTATTTTGCCATTTGAATTTGGGCATCTCTTGTTTAGCATCCTGTGACTAATGGAAACTAAACAGAGAACTTGGTGGATAAAAGGTGCTCTTCCAGCCTCTCTCAATTATAAAGATTCCAAAGTGTAAACAGTAGTTTAAAAAACACAGAGGCCACTGAAGAACAAAAAAGTGCTTTAAAAGGATATCCACTAGGGATGTGCATCAGATTCAGATGAAGCCCAAGCAGGTTCAGGCCACTTCAGTCCAGTACTGGTGACTGAGGCAAAGTGGACTTCCCTCTGAAGCCACCAGGAACAAAGCCAGAGCCAAAAAGGAAAACTTTATGTCTTCTGCAAGTACCATCTTTTAGTCCCATTTCTCTAAAATGCTGGAGGGGAGGGGTGGGGGTTGAGTGACTGACAGGTCCACCTTTTAATCCTAGGATATACTTCACTGGGACTCCAGCACTGTGCTTCGGGAGAGGGACAAAATTCTATTGAATGTTTCAATACAATTCTCACGGTCTTCCTTTCCTCTCAACTGTACAGTGTAGCAGCTTGGAAGTAGGAAGTGAAGTCTTAGGTGCTTCTGTGTTGTGTGGGGTGTGTATGTGTAGGGGGTGGTGTCACTCAGCATCAAGTTTTGTTTGTTCATGATCTCATGATTTCTGCTTTAACTCAATCCTCCTCTCAGACTTTTTCCTGCAAAATCTGAGATATCCTTTGATTTCTGCACCATTGCTCTCATGCTCTGCTATATACCTCTGGCATTCTGTATGTGGTTGCACCTTGTCTTCACATCCTGGCACATACAGTTGCCACTGTTTCTCCCGCAGCAGCCAACAAAACCTTGCTGAAGCTGTGGTGGAAGTAGTTCTGACAAGTGTTGTCAATGAAGTTATGGATGGTGGCATGCTGGGGTGCACTGTTCTTCCTCCTCCCCAAAGCCAGAGGATCCCTCATGGTGAGGTGGTGTCTGTGACCAATACAGCCAATGCTCCCAAGCCCAGTCTCCTGCACTGACTTCATATTCTTCTCACCTCAATTTTTCTGCTGCCGTATGGGACTGGTCCGTGACCTCACCATGAAGTAGGGCCCACCCACACCCTATCTTACAGTCCATAGTGCTGGCTCCTGATCCATGAGCTCCAGCAGGCAGCTGAATCCAAGAGACTCCAACAGGCAGGCAGGATGGCTGATCATCTAATGCCAACATCCTGCCTGGTGGAGTCTGTGGCCCTTGCTCAACCCCATGTGGGACTGCCTCTGCCTCAACATTTCTTAGGTGGGGGCAGGTGCTAGGTCCTCCTGCTGCTGCCTCCCCCACCGAAGCACCTGCTTTTCAGTGGCATTGGGCACTACCAGACAAGCAGCAGCCTCAGAGCTGGGGTGAGGTGAAGCTACAGGGACTGCTCTGCAGCCCTGCTGTATTACTGTGGCTGCCTGCTGCCTCTTTCACCCACCACCCCACCTCACATCCTCACTCAGTGAGTCTCCCAGCACCACCAGCTCTCTTGGTGCAGCCAGACACTTTTTCACACCCAAGAGGCATCATTACTGCTCCCATCTCTGCTCCATGCAGCCCTGCTGTCCACCACCACCTCTCTTAAAACTGAGCTCATACCATTTTAGGACCTCAAGTAGTCCTGTATTGTTATCTTATGTCAGTAACTCATGCCCTAGTAAACCAACAAAGTGTCTGCCCAAACAAAATCCAAGCCATCCACCTTTGCGGGTCAAACAAAATCCAACTACACCTTGGGCCTAAAACAAAATCTAAGTAGTCCACCTTCGTGGCTCAAACAGTCCAATAATGCCTTTCTGGTTGAAACATTTCAAATACACCTTTGTGGCTCCTGATGACTAGTAATCAAACCGTCAAAGTGAGTCTTAGAGATGTGCGTTGGATTAGGCCAGATCCAGAATCTTCACGGTCGGTTCTTTCTGGTGTTCAAACAAATCTATATTTGTGAGCATAGGCTATGTTGCTCAGTTCCACTGCAACAGGAGCTCTTTTTGTAGAGGCAAAGGTTTCACTCTAGACTGTTCTTTTCAGAGAAGTGTAAGGCGTGCTCAGCATGTTACCACTTCAACAGCTGAGTCAGTGGTTCTCCCTGTCTTCCTTGTTGCATATTCATGAAACAAACAAAACTTAAGAAGTAAACTTCCGCTTAGCCTTAGGCTGTCCATCGTTGAGGTATCTGTTGAGGGACTCTGCTCCCACTCTCCACCAATGCTACTTCTATAGAAAGTCAGAAAACATTCCCCTAGAACAGGGGTGTAGAACTTCAGGCCCTGGGGCCAAATCTGACCCTCCAGGGGTTCTCCAGAAGGCCATGCCCCCTTCCCCTGGCCCCGCCCCTTCCCCCTGACCACCAATAATTTGGGGATTTCCTGGCTTTTGTGCAGTTTTTCCTACTCTAAAAGACTGAAAGGACTCTCCTAAAGCTTAGTTCCTGGCAGTAAGAGCTTTAAGCTAAACCATGCTGGTATTTTTTGTATTTTGGCCCTGCCCCTTTGCCTTCAGCCCCACCCACCATTGGCATGCGGCCACTGAGAGCTTTTCCAAAATGGAATTCGCCCTTGGGCCAAAAGAGGCTCTGCACGCCTGCCCTAGAGATTCAAGTGAGCTCATAAACTTTTGGTTCTGGAACATGTTTTCCAGGTTCATCAGCTAGTGCTTCAGTTGCCAGCACCTCTGTGGGATATCAGTAGCACCAGTCAGTAGGCATGGACTTCATGAGCTATGATGTGCCACAGCTGCTTTAAAAAGGGTTTTTCATTTCAGAGTATGCCTACGGTGTTCTTCCTGCCCTTTCCTTGGCTTGCAGGTCGACAATGCCCTTGGATTGTCTTCTCCCTGCTATACCTTCAACCCCCACCCCCGAGAAACACAGAGTAGTAAAACGTGTGGCATTTCCCCTCACAAAACTGGAGTCACCATACAGAGTAAGACAGGGTAGTACAGTTAGGCAGGACAGGGTAAGGCAAAGATGAGACTGTGAGATGAGCCATTCTTCCAATGCTACCAACGCTTCACTATGAAAAAGCCTTAAACTGGTTTCCAAGCATCATAACTCCCTAGCCCCTGCAGCTATCCTTCTGTCACTTTCCATGTTTCTTGCCTGGGAACATCCCTATGATGTGTGCCATTTTCACACAAATTGCCCCAAAATGCCAGAGGGGCAGCAGGGAGAAGGGAATGTAAATCACTCCCCCTACACACACAACAGAACTGCCATTCCACAGGAACCACTGCACTTATCCTTCTGAAACTTTGCAGTTTTCTTATTTAGGACCACCTGTAAGCTGTCTGTCATTTTCTGAACAATGTTCCACAAACAACATAGAGCAATAATCTCATCCTCTTTCGGATACCCTCAAAATGCAAAGGCTGCTCTTGCACAAAACCTCCTGCAGCTATCATTCTGACATTTGGCATGCTTGATCCTCTCAGCAGCAGCAACTAACCCTGCAGTTATCATCTAAGTCTGCCAAGAAACAAAAACAAGTTATTAACAGTTCTTTTTTTAAAAAAAAAAAATGAAAATATAAAAGTGTGTAACATAGAGACCCCTGCACCTATTTTTCTGGCATTTGGCAAGTGTAATCTCCTCCTAAGGTGCTTCTATGCCTGGAAATATTATCCATGTCTGACAAGAGAAGAAAGTTATAGCTGTTTTTTTATTTCCCATGATAGTCAATGGGAGGCATGAAGTCTCATACTTCCGAATTTTGACTCTGATTTGGTACATGAATTGATGCATATGGAATCCGAATTTGTCTGAGCTGAATGGGCCATTTTCCAAAGTGCTGAGTCAGGGTCCAGGTCAAATCTTAGGTCAGTGCACACCTCTAATATTCACTACACCTGCAGTGCTAAATTCATCAGGTATATTTGAACAAGGGCTTCAAGCACTGAGGTATTATGTGTGATTCATGCAATACATTCGGTCTGCCACTTATCTCTCTAATATTCCTTAAAAGACTGGTAAATTGCATTTCACCATTTTTAGCTTTCCCCCCACAGTAGCATCTACTGGGACTTCACACAGATGCATGCGCAAGCACACACATGACAAGAGTGTGCCATGGCTACCAAAAAGGCATCAGACATTCTGACCACCATTTTAAAAGCTGCCATTATATGGTTTCTCTAGATAGGGAATCTAATTTGGACTTCATTTTTAGTGAACTGGTTTGCTCACTTGTAATATTATAATTTTCAGAGAAAATCACAACCATATCAAGGACAATAGCAGCTCCAGAAACCCATCCCACGCAACCACTTCAGCACCCTGTTGCCGATATCCTCCCCACTACCATCACCCAAAATGTAACAAACATTTGTCCACAGATTTCTGCATTATCTATTTACTGCTCAGTGACATCAACAAATCAAAGCATTGGGCTCAGGGCCTGACACAAACATAGGATCCTGCACTGCATTACAAAGAAGCCAAGAAAGCAAAAGCTTCTACTTAACCTGTAATATCTGAAACAGGATTTGAGAATTTCACACTGATTTGTGAGCTCCAGAAGTCAACTGGAGCTCATGGACTACCTGCAAGTAACATGCAAAGAAGTCCCACTCAGTTATTACAGTAGAACAGGGGTGCACTACCTGTGGGCTGCATGCAGCTCCTGGAGGCCAGTTGTGCGGAACCCATGCCCTCTGCTCCCAAATTCCACCCAACTCCCGTGGCAACACAGAAGCGGCAATGCCTATTACAGTCACTAGGATGGGGAGGAGAGGCTAAGGCCTCCTCCCACCAGCAACCTAAAATCAGCCAGAATAGCTGCTTCTGCGCTGTTAATGCCGATGCAGAAGCATTGATCCAGATTTGGGAGCAGGGAAGGCTTTACCTTCCCTCTCTCAGCAACCCCAAAGGAGTCTCCCCCATCCCTACCCCAGGGATCTTGAACAGAATTGCTGGGATATGGGCAAGGTTAAAGCCCCCCACTTCCTGTTATATATATGTGCATACACACACGCCCACAAATTTCACCCCCAGAACCCCCGCTGACACCAGATATGGCCCTCAGGGCTGAAAAGGTTGTGCTCTCCTGCAGTAGAAAGTTAGGAAGCAGACATATGAACAATTCATCTTCCGTTTTCCCTAATTCTTTGTTTCTTTTGAACCTACACTGGGAGCCATAAAAGCAAAGCTGGGAGCGTTAATTTCTAGTTGATGTACATTAATCCTCTGATGCACTAGAAGTCAGCTGGAACAACCCATACTCACCCTATTGTAACAGATGATGAATTCACCCAGCTGGTGAGCCAAGATGCGCCTACGGTCATACAGGGCCAGGCGCCGACTGGGGAGCAGCATCCTCAAAGACTGTTGAAGATTACTGGCTGCTCGCTTCAAAAAGCGAACCACCAGCTCCTACCACCAAGAAACAAAGTGAAAGAGTGAATCCATCTGGCTGCCTTGCTATATTTTATTCTCAGAAACGATGCTGAAAGGGTATCTGGGCTGGGGATAAGAGGAATTATGTTGCAAGGAAAATCAATAAGCACGAAGTTCAGGGGTTCTGACACAGTCTATAATTGTTGGGAATAGGTGCAGTAGAAGCACAACTCTGAATGGATAGCAGACTTCCATATGAAATTTTGACCACAGGTTTACCCTTGTCACCATCTTGCATCTCTGGCACCACCTCTGGTCACACTCTCCATGCCTCATGCCTTGTATCAACTCTAACTAGAAAAGCATACCATGCCCTCCCACTCTGTCACCAGCCAATGGTAGGGAGAACTGCCCTCCCTGCAAAGTGAGCACTAAAGCAAGACGCCCGCTGTGGGTGTTTAGTTTCAAACACATTCTGTCTCCAGTCTGGATTTACTTTTGGTTAGGTGCCCTACTAAACATGCAAATGAACTACTTCATAGCCAAGGCGTTGAATTTCACAGTTTGCCTCTCACTAGCATTATATTAGGTTGGTTTGATCTGTTATTTTAAACATTATTTTTCACAGAATAGCAGACAAAGCAGCTCTCAGAGAACCAGTTTCAATTTTCCACTTGGAAAGAGCAGGAGTAACATTTTCCACTGAGGCAAACTGATTATTCCCAATTCCTGCCATAAGGCTTTTAATCTATGAGCTAGATTGGCTCTTTCCTCATAGCCTGTTTTCACAGTGTCTCCATTTGGGCTAAGAAAACTGCCAGCTAAGGGCAAGGCCTAGAAATCTGGAGTGATTTCATTAAGTGCTATAAGGCAGCTGCTTCATATATAGCACAATGGTGCAGCTACTGTCTGGGGAGGTCAGCAGACAACACAAAGTCATGCCTAGAAACCAAGACCCCCTACAGATAGGTTTCCTCATTTCCATACCTTAAACCAGGGGTAGGCAACCTTGGCCATCCAGATGTTTTGGTTGACAACTCCCATGAACCCTCACCATTGGCTATGATGGCTAGGGCTGATGGGAGTTGCAGGCCAAGACATCTGGAGGGTCACAGATTGTCCACCTCGGCCTTAAACTAAGAGAAAAGTTGGCAATCTGAGGTGGCTGTCATTTCAACTGTGTTCTGTTCAGCTGGGTTTGTCTCCCCAAGTGTCCAAACATACTTCTACCGACTCTGCACATCAGCTATCTACACTGTTTCAAAGTGAGGCATGGAAATAATTTCAGTAACAGAAGCAGGATGGGTTAGCCTTGCAACGGTTAACAGTGTTTAGCATTCCTGCTGCACAGCTCTAGCTGATGGGAATCAGCTTCACACTGAATGTGATTCAAGAATGCTGAGTAGGATCAGCTGGGTTCCTCCCTGAAAGAAGCTGGGAAGGCACACAATATCTTACCATCTGCTCATCCTCCTTGGCAGCCCAGGCAGGATTATGGACCTGATCCCCAGCCTCTTTCATCAGGCGCAGCTGGACACGCTGCAGGTAGGCGGAGAAAGCCCTGCGCGCCTGAACTTTGCTGTAGAAGCAGAGATGCACAGGTAACATTCAAAAGTAAAACTAAGCTTCCTTGCTTTTAGACTCAACGACTTCCTCATATATTATTAGCTGCTATGGGTGGGACAAAGGAATGTTTTAGAATCCAGGTCAGCAACTGGAGGCCCTAAGCTGAAGAAGCATTGCAGATTGGTCTATCCTGTAGAGCAGCGGTGCACTCCATGCTCCACAATACTTTCCACATCACCTTTATTAGCATAAACCGAAGACAATTAATCAACACTATGGTTTTTGCAGCTTCTGATGATATGATTCTGCCTCCTCATAAGCAGTTTTGACTGGGCCACTAAAATTGGAGAGCTCTGCCAAAGTGCTCCAGGTGCAAAGGAGCCCTTCCATATTTTCCAGAGTGAACAAGGAAGATTAGCTCAGGCCTCTCTCAAAAGTAAACATCTGGGGGACAAATTCAACCTTTGCAGCTCTCTCAAATGTTCAGTGTTACTATCCATTTCACAAAGCAAGATGCAAGTCAAGAACATATTTTTTCTTCATATTCATTTATCTCTGAACCCCAGGGGAATTGTGAAAGTTCAGTACAAATTCTGCCTTAATACTATTTTCAATGCTCTACTCTAGGACACAAAAGAAATGTCATCCAAGAGCCTGTTTTTTCTAATGCTTCATCTTGCTCTTGTTTGTGATTCTCTGTATCCCATACTATACATTATATTATACTGCCTCAGTAAGTGAGCCACTTGCAGTAGGTTAGCTAAGAAAAAACAACAGCCGAAGGACCAAAGAAAAGAGCAGGACTTAATGGTCAAAACTTGTATTGGCACATCATCAAAAACTAGTCAGTGTACTGCTGTCTAAATGCTGGCAGTAAATGTTCCCCATCTCTTAATATTCAACAATTAACACTCCCCATCCTCATTCTCACTACTCTTTATCAAACACTGGCTTCTCCCTTCACTGTGGTCGTAAGAACATAAGAAGAGCCATGCTGGATCAGACCAAGGGTCCATCTAGTCCAGCATTCTGTTCACACAGTGGCCAACCAGATGTCGACCAGGAACCCACAAGCAGGGCATGAGCGCAACAGCACCTTCCCATCCATGTTCCCCAGCAACTGGTGTACATAGGCTTACAGACTCTGGTACTGGAGGTAGCACATAGCCATCAAGACTAGTAGCCATTGATAGCCTTCTCCTCCAAGAATCTGTCTAACCCCCTTTTAAAGCCATCCAAACTGGTGGCCATCACTACTTCCTGTGGTAGTGAATTCCAGAGTTTAACTATGCGCTGTGTGAAGAAGTACTTCCTTTATCTCTCCTGAATCTCCCACCAATCAGCTTCATAGGATGACCCCATTGGGTTCCAGTATTTTGAGAGAAGGAGAAAAATGTCTCCCTATCCACATTCTCCATACCATGCATAATTTTGTACATCTCTATCCTATCTCCCCTCACCCTCCTTTTTTCCAAGCTAAAAAATCCCAGCTGTTGTAACACTCTCTCATAGGGGAGATGCTACAGCCCCTTGATCATTTTAGTTGCCTTTTTCTGCACCTTTTCCAGCTCTACAATATCTTTTTTTAAGTGTGGTGACCAGAACTGTTCACAGTATTCCAAGTGTGGTCACACCATAGATTTGTATAGGGGCAGTATGATGTTGGCAGTTTTATTCTCAATCCCTTTTCTAATTATGCCTAACATGGAGTTTGCCTTTCTTACAGCGGCTGCACACTGGGTTGACATCTTCACTGAGCTGTTCACCACAACCCCAAGATCTCTTTCCTGGTCAGTCACAGCTAGCTCAGATCCCATCAGGCTATACTTGAAGTTGGGATTTTTTGCCCCAACATGCATCACTTTACACTTGCTTACATTTGCCATTTAGATGCCCATTCTCCCAGTTTGGAGATATCCTTTTGGAGCTCTTCACAATCTCTTTTTGTTTTAACCACCCTAGATGATTTGGTGTCACCCGCAAACTTGGCCACTTCACTGCTCACTCCTAATTCCTGATCATTTATGAACAGGTTGAAAACTACTGGTCCTAATACAGATCCCTGTGGGACCCCACTATTTACTTCCCTCCATTGGGAGAATTTACCATTTATTCCTACTCTCTGCTTTCTGTTCTTTAACCACTTACTGATCCATAAGAGCACCTGGCCTCTTATTCCATGTTTTCCATGTCTAAGTTTTCTCAGGAGTCTGGTGAGGGATTTTATCAAAGGCCTTTTGGAAGTCCAAGTAAACAATATCTACTGGATCACCCCTGTCCAGATGTTTATTGATACTCTGAAAGAATTCTAAAAGGTTAGTGTGACATGACTTAGCTTTGCAGAAGCCATTCTGATTCTTTTTCAGCAGGACTTCTCCTTGTATATGCTTACTAATTTGATCTTTTATAATGCCTTCAACCAATTTACCCAGAACAGACATTAAGCTAAGTGGCCTGTAATTTCCCAGATCCCCCCTGGATCCCTTTTTTAAAATTGGTGTTACATTGCCCATCTTCTAGTCCGCTGATCGTTTGGTTAGAAGATCAGCAATTTCATATTTGAGTTCTTTCAGAACTCTAGGATGGATACCATCTGGGCCCGGTGATGTATTTGCTTTCTATTTATCAATAAGGTTGAGAACTTCATCTTTGTCACCAGTATTTGCCTCAGTTCCTCAAACTCCCTGAAAACATCAGTTCAGGCACAGATATCTGTCCTATATCTTCTGCAGTGAAGACAGATAAAAATAATTTATTCAGCTTCTCTGCAATCTCCTTGTCCTCCTTCAGTACTCCTTTTGTCATCCAATGGTCCAGCTGCCTCCCTAGTTGGACTAGGTTGGTTTTCTGATTCTAATATATTTAAAGAATTCTTTATTGTTGGCCTTGATGTTAGCGATATGCTCTTCAAAATGCTTTTTTGCATCTCTTATTGCCTGCTTGCATCGTCTTTGTGCAAGCTTGTGCTCTCTTTTGTTTTCCTCACTTGGGCAAGACTTCCATTTTCTGAAAGAAGCTCTCTTTTCTCTAATAGCTCCCAACACTGCTCGTTAACCATGCTGGTGACTTCTTGCTACCTTTTTTAACCTGTGGTATACATTTCAGCTGGGCTTCTATTATTGTGGTTTTGAGTAATCTCCAAGCATTATGAAGGGATTTAATCCTTTTGACTCCCCCTTTTAGCTTCCGTTTCACCATTTCCCTCATTTTAGAGAAGTTTCCTCTTTTGAAGTCAAATGTGACTGTGTTGGACTTCCTGGGCAATTTTCCACTTAGATATATATTAAATCTGATAGCACTGTGATCACTGTTTCCAATTGGTTCAACGACATTTACATCTTGTACTAGATCCTGGGCGACACCATCTAGGATTAAATCCAAGGTCGCCTCCCCTCTGGTCAGTACCATGACCAACTGTTCTAGGGTACAATTGTTTAGGGCATTGAGAAATTTAATCTCTTTGTTGTGGCTGGAACATGCATTTATCCAATCAATGTGGGGGTGACTGAAGTCACCCATTATTACAGCACTTCCTTGTTTGGTGGCCGCCCTAATTTCGTTTTTCATCTCAAGGTCACTCTGAGCATTCTGGTCTGGGGGACAAGAGCAAGTTCCTAGCACTAAATTAGTTTTGGAGCCTGGTATGGTCACCCACAGAGCTTCTGTGGGACGGCCTATCCCTTTTAAGTGTTCTAGTCCGCTCAACACTATGCCCTCTTTGACGTACAGGGCAATGCCTCCCCCAGTACACCCTTCCCTGTCCTTCTTGTAGAGCTTATATCCAGAGATGACCATATCCCACTGGTTCTCTCCATTCCACCAGGTTTCTGTAATGCCCACTATATCCAGGTTTTCCTTTAAAATCAAGCACTCCAACTCTCCCATTTTGGCTCAGAGGCTATTCTAGCATTTGCATAGAAACACCTATACATGGTATCCTTTCCCAGATGCCTCTGACGTGTACATCTTTTGCTATGGGATGTTGGCCCCTTTGATTGGCTATTATGTTCTACCATGTGCTTGTGGTCTATTTCCTCCCCTTCTACATTTGAGCAATCAAAAACATTTTCATATTCATCCCTTTGGGATGATTTAACCCGAACCAGATGCTTCCCAGCTCCTGTCGGCTTTCCCCCAGGGTTTAGTTTAAAAGCTGCTCTGCCACCTTTTTTATGTTTAGCACCAGCGGTCTGGTTCCATTTTGGTTCAAGTGGAGCCCATCCCTCTTGTACAGGCCTGGCTTGTCCCAAAACGTTCCCCAGTGCCTAACAAATCTGAACCCCTCCTCCCAGCATCACTGTCTCATCCACGCATTGAGACTCCTCAGCTTCGCCTGTCTAGCTGGCCCTGCAACATGGAACAGGTAGCCTTTCTGAGAAAACCACCTTGGTGGTCCTGGATTTCAACCTCCTACCTAGCAACCTAAATTTGGCTTCCAGGACCTCATGACTACATTTCCCCACATCGCTGGTACCAACATGGACCACGACCACTGACTTCACCCCAGCACTATCTACTAGGCTATCTAGATGGCGCGTGATAGCCGCAACCTTCGCACCAAGCAGGCAACTCACCATGCGGTCTTCACATCCATCACAAACCTAGCTGTCTAGGTATCTAATGATCAAATCTCCCACTACCACAAGCCCTCCTCCACGCAGAGGCACATCCTTGGCACGAGAGGATATTTGTTTGTCTTCTGAGGAATGGGTCCCTTCTACGGGATCATTTCCCTCTTCCTCAGAATGATGCCCTCCTTCCCCAAGATCCTCATTCTCCATGACAGCAGAGGAGCAGTCTCCCTGGGAGTGGGACACAGCTAATGGGTCCCTGAAGGTCTCATCCACCAACCTCTCATAGCTTCTCCAGGTCAGCAACCTTGGCCTCAGGGGAACGCACTTGTTCCCTGAGAGCCAGGAGCTCATTACACTGAGCACACACACACAACCTCCATCCAGCGGGTAGAAAGTTGTACATGTGGCACTGAGTGCAATACACTGGATAGCCTCATCCCCACTGCTGGCTTTCTACCTTCGTAACTGATTTTTTTTGGAGGGGGGGGTCCCTGGAAAACTTAGTTGTTTACTATGAGAAGGTGGGGAAATTATTTATAGTTATTTATTTACAGTTACTTTCCTAAAGGAAATCAACCCTGAGTGCTCATTGGAAGGACAGATACTGAAGCTGAAGCTCCAATATTTTGGCCACCTAATGCGAAGAGAAAACTCTCTGGAAAAGACCCTGATGCTGGGAAAGATTGAAGGCAAAAGGAGAAGGGGACGGCAGAGGATGAGATGGCTAGATAGTATCACCGATGCAATGAATATGAACTTGAGCACACTCCGGGAGAGAACGCAGGACAGGAAGGCCTGGCGTGCTATGGTCCATGGGGTCACGAAGAGTCGGACACGACTGAATGACTGAACAACAACAATTTACAGTTACTTACTATGACCAGGAGGTACAAACTGTATGCCCGCTGGACAAGTGTCCACACTACTTCAAAACTCTGTACAGCACCAGGCACGCTGTGGCCACTAAGTAAATGTTGACCAACAACAATGATAACTGCCATCCATCTAACTTTAATGTCAAGAGAAGATTAAGAAGCCAAAGCATACATTCTATGGAGGGAATTCTTCTACAACTTTGGGATAGTACTTAAAACCTCCCCAGTACCTCAATGCTTTTTCTTTTTAATATTGGTTGAAACAGATCATCAAACACCATTTTTAAAAACATTCTTAGCAAAATTCAAGAAACTGAAGTAGAATTATCACTTTGCTTATCTTCAACATGAGCACCAAGAGAGCATGAAAAGATAAATCTAAAGTGTGAGTTTAATCCAGAATTCACTGACTTACACTCAGTTCAACAAAGAAACCAAGCTGGAAGAAACAGCTAAGATGCAGACCTCTTCTTATGACCATCTCTTGAACTGAAAGAATGCTTTGAACTATGTTATGTTTCAATCGTAATGAGTAAGAAGTGAAGGGTAATCACTTTGGTCTAAACCATCCAGTTGTAGTAAGAGACTGACAAGGTATGGTAACAGTGTATGAAAAGCTTAGACATTGCTTTGGATCTGATGGCTTTGACATTAGGCAGAAAGAGAAGCTTCTACTAAATAAGATGCAAATGAAATACTGCTCTTGACATGGAAACTTTCTCCACACACAAGCATTTGCACATATTGGGATAGACATATTCCTAAACTCCTCACCTCTCCTCCCTCCCCCAAAAGCACAACAGAAGACTTCACTAGCAAATGAAGGGGTAGCACAAGGCATTTCTTCCAGTCATTATTATCAGATTTAATTGTCTTGAGGGGGGTTTTACTTGTTTTTTTTACAAAATGAAGTAGCAGCAAGAATTAAAAGCAGGGCATCTCAAAAAACCAGTATTTTATTTTGGAAATTAGTTACCCATATAAAATAAGAACAGTTGTACTGGGTGAGGCCAAAGTTCTATCTACTGTAGCACTGAGTTTGCAACTGGGGCTGGCCAGATGCTTCTGGGAAGCTTACAATTAGAGCACATAGGCAACAGCCCCAGGCTTGACATCAAAGGACAGCACTGTCAGGCAGTTGCTGATGGCCTGATCCCACATGACAACTCAAGAGTGCCAGCACCATCATTACTGCAGATGCCAGACTCCCCTTCTCTGGCCAGGCTGACTTGCTTATCTGGAAGTGTCAGAAGCACTCATGCAGTCATGGTCAACCTCCTCCTTTGGGTGGGCTGTTGCTTCAGTGGCATGATCAACTGGAAATAGGGACTCAAGCAGGTGCTCAGCTCCTAGAGAAGAAAGGTGGCCACCATTTTTTATGCCCCACTATGCAATACCTGATACCAGACATTGCATAGTGGCGTATAATGAACAGCTGCAGAGCACCTGCTCAGCACCCTTCCACTTGATTATGCTAAAGGAACAGCCTGCCTGTAGAGGAGGCTGGCAATAGCTGCACGAGCATCACCACTACCAATGGCAGCAAGGGATATGACATGGGGGCAAAATCAGCACTGGGGCAGCCATCGGCAGCAGTCTGTTGAGGGCCCACCCAAGCCTGACACTGCCCCTGAACAGCCCTCCCCAAATTGTTTATCCCTGCATCTGGTTTTGAGATGTGAACTTTAGGGTTCCCTTTAGCTATCATGGCTAATAGTAGCCAATAATCTCCATTCATGTTTAACCCCCTTCTCAAGCCAACAAAAATCGTTAGAAGCTATCACTGCATCTTGTGGCACTGACGTCCATAAGTTAATGATATTCCACATTTAGAAATTCTGGATGTGGCACAACAAGCTATTTTCTGTACCAACCACCATACATGCCAGTGCAAACAGAAACATAAGCAGACAAGAGACACCAGCTTATGTGTCTGTCGTCATATTAGGCACTATAACCAAAACAGTCTCACGAAAACTCTTACCTTAGATTCTTATTCTCTTGCAGAATCTGTAGCAAATTAAATGGAGGGTCATCATCTTTTGGCATTAGCTCCACTTTGTCTTGAAGTGGCAGTCCTTCATGTTTCTGTGCAGGCTCCTTCAGCAACTTCCCTTGGTGGGCAGGCTCCATCTGCTCCGACAACTGTGGCTTAAATTTCACCTGCACGTTCCCAAGACAGCCAGCTGTTTCACCAGGAGATATCTCCAGTTCATCCTCCTCTGCCATCTCCTCTTCCTCTTCACCTTCCATTTCTGACTTGACAAAATCAGCTGACTGTGAAGTTCCTATTAGAGCCAATATATTCCCAGTTCTCAACATTTTAGCATCAGTAAAACAAGGCGGACAATTTCAGGATCTCATATTACCATCCCATACTCACAACATTAACTCCGTGTGCAAAGATTACATAATAGGAATAGACAAGCAAAACGGGAAATACATACATACATGGACATTTTTTCAGCCAGAAGATAGGATGTACACATGCAGGATAGGCTCATCATCCTTTAAACCTGTGCACCCACGTTATAATACGGGGAAATGGGTGGGACTCACATGTACCTGACAGTCTTGCCCGTCCTGGTCTCAGTTTGCCAAGACGTCGCCTTCGTTTCCGTACCTCTAGCGAGAGGAGTTTCCGCTCATACAGAGCAGCATGAAGCTGAGCATTACAATCCATAATATCTAGGCTCAGTTCTCCAGCAAGAGCTAAACTGAAACAGACAAGAACAGACAGTACCTTCAGTAGTCACACACTTTGCCTACACTACCTGACAAACGGAACTCAGTTCAAGTGCAGTGTAACATCTAAGAACCATCCAGTCTGACACAGTTACCTACCAGTAACTAATATGCCTTAAGAGTGGCCCATACCCGGTCACACTAATGGAAGTGAAGGCCCCAGCCTGTCACATTTTGGGGGAAAGCTATTAGGGTTCAGAAAGCAAACAAATAGGCATTTATTTAACCAATCTTTATGGCAGCATTCTACATTGCCAGGTCAGGGCTACCTTGTCCTCAGCTTGAGACCATAAAAGGTGACATGAGGAGGGGGGGGCAATTATTGGTCCATTCTCAAAGAATACCAGTTACAGGTAAGTCCATGCATAGTCCTACTCATGATCACTTTCAGATGATCTGAGAACTTCTGAAATCAGATGGAACAAGGAGATGGAGTAATTTAGAAAAAAGACAGGAGACCTCAGGCCCATGGGGGGTGGGGATGGCAGGACAAAAAGAACAAGGTGGGGACCCACAACTCATAGTGGGCAGCACACCCATCTGGCAATCCCCACAACAGAACATATTTTAAAATGTTAACTGTTGAGCAGCTGTAGTGGCACAGAAGCAGAGGTGGGGCTTGAAACGTGTTCAAATCTGACCTGTTTATGAATGAGTGTGGTCATGCATTTATATTGGTTACTTTCCCATATTATCTTTTTCACAGCTTGTCCCACTTTTATTCTCCTCCTCTGAGCAGTATATTCCTCCCACCTGCAGTAATGGGAGGGCTGAATACAAATTTGTACCAAGGGCCAAGAGAACGCTATTGGGCAAGCCCTCATACATATTAGGATTCCATTCTTATTCTTACTCTTTTAAATATATCCATCACAGGACAGTAGCTAGAGTCAAGAAAAGAAATCCTATCTGAATAACGTAAAAATGCATTTGTCATACATACATATTTGTTACAGTGTCCCAGCTAGCAAGATACTGGGCTCTTTATGACTAAATAGCATTGAGATTTGTGCACTTGAAAGATTTAGTATTGGAAAAGACCTCTCCCACTACTCCCAGTCAGTGATTAGGGGGCAAAGATTTTTCCAGGCACCATTTTCCATGGAAAATTTTGCATTTCATAAGTTCATTTATAAAAATGAATGTCTGCCAATTGCAAACACATTATTAGGCAAGCTTGGCAGTTTCAAAGTTGTAATTAATGCTTTTCAGGTTATTATCCTTAGCAACTCTATGAGAGAATACATATATGTCTCAGAGTGAAATGGAACTAATAGATGGTGACTGCAAAACTGAAGGTGCCCCAGCAACTTGAACTCTGTTGAACTCTGTTGAAACAGATGAGGGGTTGTCAACAAACCATGCACAGTTCTTTGGGTTGCTAAAATTAGTGTGTCAACAGTTTTCAGTACCTTTGTGTGTTTTTCTTAAATGTAAACCATTTAAGGGAAGTACATGCCATTTTCTTTAAATTTTTACAAGTATTCCCTTTTTTTAACGTAATATAACACTTAAATTAAATGTGCATTTATTTCAGGTCAAATACTTGTGGTGTACTGGGACAAAAGTTAACATGGGGTACTTTTTTTAGCTTTGTTTACTAAACATGTTAAACATTTTGTTTACTAAAAATGCTAAATTAGGTTTCTTTAGGGCATCAGAATGTTTTCCAATGCAAACTGACTTTTTCTACACAAGTGATTTATGTAAATGAACCTAATCTGCATTGGAAATTTTCTAGTACAAACTGAAAATTTTCCTATGCAAATTAATCTACTTCGCATTGCAAAATTTTCCAGAAAACTCACATCACTGCTCCCAGCAAGAGATAACTTGACCAAATATATATTAGGTGTGTGTTTTTTTAACACTTGCAACTTACCCTACCTCTGAACAGCCTTTTAGCCTCACAATCACTCTGGAAAATAGGTTAGCCTGAAATATAATTACTTGCCCGAGGCCCTATGAGCTTCAGAGCTGAGCAGGGATCTAGACCTGATTTTCCCCATTCTAGCTATTACAAACCATATCAACTGTTCTCACTCTAACCACTACACCAGACCAGCTGTTAGGCATATGCTGTATCACTCAACTTCTCTGTTGAACTTTTAACATTCAGCTAGGGCACTGACAGGCCAGGGCAGTAGCCATCAGTTCCCAAACTCATTGTTGAGTTCCAGCATATGCTCCTCTTGTGGGAGTGGTACCTCGCAATTGTCATTACCAATTAGGCAAGGTTGAGGAGGCCACAGAATTCTGAAAATGGAACTCTTAATACTTGATGTGACCCCCTTCATATGGTGGCTATGATACGGTTTCCTGTCACATCAAGATGCACTATCTTAACACCTTGTACTAGAACAGAGTCAAGAACCACACAATTTTGTAATAATCACTCTTAATCTGAAGCAGCTGCATAAGGTTTTTTATAGATCAAGGGTTTAGCAGTTCTCTGAGTTGTCCTTCTGTGAAGCAAACTAGAAGGATTTTTAAAGTTTGCTCAACTAACTTGAACAGCCTAAAAACTCAATAGAATCAGCCTGTTTGCTTGGAGGTGTGTGTGTGTGTGTATATATATACATGACATTTCCTATATTAAAGGCAGATAAACTCCCAAATACTCTCCCCCACCCCGCTTCATCCTACTGGATAAGTGAGATTAACAAGTGTGAGGGAATGGTTACAGGAACGTTTGACATCCTGACAGACTAAGCTTGCTTTATTTATTTATTTATTTATTTATTTATTTATTGCATTTATACCCCGCCTTTCTCCCTCTCGCAAGGAACTCAAGGCGGCTTACATTATCCTCCTCCTCACCATTGTATCCTCACAACAACAACCCTGTGAGGTAGGTTGGGCTGAGAGTCTGTGACTGGCCCAAAGTCACCCAGTGAGCTTCCATGGCCAAGTGGGGACTAGAACCCGGATCTCCCGGCTCCCAGTCCGTCACTCTCACCACTACACTACACTGGCTCTACTCTTTGTAGAGTTCTGAAATTTATGTAATTATTTTCTATTCTGTTCTTCAGGTAAAAACTGTCAGAGTGGCTCACAAAATTAAAAATACAAACTATCAACACACCATAAACAGCAGCATAAAACTGTAGGAGCAGGGAAAAGAACAGATAGTCACATTAACACCATATAAAACTGGATAGTTCAGCAATTAAATTGTGCTTCATTTCCATCTCCTATAAAACACAGCCTAGAATGAAATCATCATATTTGATTCAACAGTGCAAACCTTGCCCTGCTTCTTGTGGCTGACAAAGTGGATCTGTCCCTCCCTCTCAGAGAAAGACTGAATTCTGCCTTGAAAAGGCAGAGCCAAGAAATTTAAAAAGGTGATTCCCTTTGCCTCAGAGGGAAATTTCCTTCAGACCTAGAGTTCCCAGAAAAACATGGAGTGACTTCCTGCTTTTCTATGCCTTGATGTTCTGAGGAGGAATGTGCCAACCTCCATAATTAGAGATAGTTGTAGAGTATAGTCTTGAAACTAAGTACTTGAAGGCCTCCAAGCTCAGGTGCCATAGTCCAGACGTGTAAGAAACTTGCATTGTTATTCTTATGCTTTTGGCATTTTGTTTGGAACTCTTTCCTTTTACTTTAATGCAAGGTAAACTTGGATTTCCTTCAATAAATACAATGTTATTTTTAAATTATAATTCCATGACTGGAGCCTCCCTAAGCCTCACAGAAACAGGCTGTAAGGTTAGATATGCCGAGAGCAGGAGGGTTGGCTGCACCCAGCACTGGGAGGGTGGAATCCCTCAGAAAAGAGAACTGGAAGGGAATCAGACCCACCAGAGTAGGTCTCTTTAGAATTCCCTGAAGTGGTCTGCAAAAACAACACGGACCTGGAAGAGAGGATAAAGTAAGATCCTAGCCTGTTGAACTGGAAGCATCTCTCTAAATGGAATGAAGTGGAAAATGATGGCAAAGAAGGTACTTTCATAAGATTCCTCCAAGATTTTGCAGAATTTTCTGTGTGTGATGCTGGAAAAGAGGATAAAGAGAAAGATATAATTATATCCTTTCAGGATTTTGCTGAGGTCTGTGAATTTCCAGAAGGAGAGGGCATACTTGAGGCTGAGTAGAGGTGAAAGGAGCGTGAAGCTAGCCCCAGTTTATAAAACTTTGGATTTCTGGCTAGCAAGGATCAAGAACTCTGTGAAACCATGTGTACACCCACTGCAAAGAAGAATAAAACTGAGAGATTGCTTTATTACCTGAAGTCGGAGTTGGGACATCTAGTGGCGACATGCCTAATTTGCAAGTAAAAACCTCTGAAGTGGAAAAAGAACAGGTATCGTGTGATTTCAGAGACTGAACCTTTGATTACGGACTATTGACTTTGTTCCTTTTGTACCTGTTGATGAGATATTTTATGATCCAGGAAAGGTTACCTGTGAAGAGCCTACAGCTACAGGAATTTTCTAGCCAGAATACAAATGATTTTGGAAAAAGATGTCTTGTGTCAGAAGCTGCTGAATGCAGTAGAATCAGATTCCACAAGAGGAGAAAAAGGAATTTTGAACTGTGTGGGAACATATCCCTCTCTCAACTGCACCAGGAAGGAATTTTGAACTGTGTGGGAACATATCCCTCTCTCAACTGCACCTTATGCATGAAGACCCTTGAATAGTGTGTGATTTTTCCCATGGGACAGAATACAAAAAAGAAAGAAAGAAAAGGGACACTTCCTTGTAAATCCTACTTAGTTTTGAAACTACTGTGCTTGGTAAATATGATGTTGTGTTTCCTCTCTTTTAATCCAGGTAAGAGATTACCTACAGATAACCTATAGAGCAAGTGACCACTCATGGAACTAGTGACTACTATGCAAAGGACAATGAGATTGTTTTTCCTAATAAAAGCATAAAATCAACATGTCAGTAAAACAGACTTTGTTCTACAAAACCAACTTACTGTACTAAGGACAACACCCACACTGTAATAATAACTTTACAATTGCTATGTTTGCCTTATTATCAGTTGGAGAAAATGTGTCACAAGTAGGTTAGAAACAAGCCAGTGGACTAGTTCCAGAACCAGTTCTGCCGTGTCCAGGAATCTATGTGTATGGTAATTAGGGGCCTCAAAGAAATACAGTTGTTTAATCTGTGAAAAACTGTATGTCTACAACAAATCTCTACAGAGACTACCAAGAGGTAGAGAGAATCATATTTGTACCTAATAAATCTTTCCGGAAAAAGAAAGCTTTGACAAATATATGAACATCAATTTAAAAGTGTATCTTTGTGCAGTTTGAAGGCATGGACCTGATCCTATATTGATGCTCATATATAAGAAAGAGTTGGCATGCTTTATAATCAGTTTCCTATAAACTTGCTTCTTCTAGGGGAAGGTATCAGTTGGTATTAAGTTTCTTTACAGTGGATTTGAGAGAAATCCTATTAGAGAGCAATCCTATGACCCCTAGACAGCATCTGGGGGAGACAGAATTTTTCAGTTTCCCAGCTCCAGGCTCATAGGCAGCGCTACGAGCTTGTAGCTGGGAAACCATGCTTCCTGCCCCCTCCCCCTTGTAGCTGAGGTAGAGTAAACTGTGGTGGCTGCCCCTCCATGCCTGCCCCTGCTCATAACACAGAGCATGGACAGGGCAATACAGGGGCATTCCTGGGGCGGGGGGAGACTGCAGAAGCTGTTTTAGACAGCTTCCTATGAGGTCTCCAGCCCCGTTCCCACCCCTTCCCAAAGCCATGCCAAAATCAGGTGTCTACGGAAAACTGCAGGGCAGCCAGAGCATGGAAGTAATCCTCTCCTCCATCCTTCAGCCACTCTGCATTGGATAAGCAGTGGCCTCTGACTTCAGAGGAAGTCATAAGCATCCGTCTATCTCAATAGGATTGTGGCCTTAAACTTCTAATGTATGCTACTGGAACCTTAAGGATAATCTCTGTTGTGTTCTGTGTTTACTTTCCTTTTTTTCTAGAAAATGTACGTGTACATTTTCCCATGGATGTTTTTCTATATACACTTCAAGAACAATCCATACATCCAGAATTGGAAACTGCATGTCTTCTATATGTTAAATTAACAATGTGATACTTTGCTTTTTGATGTTCCCTGTTCCTAAAAGGGGCTGCCCATATAAAGAACTGCATGGAAATCTAATTATGGACATAGAACTAGATAGGTTATACTACTGTTAGCATACTATTAGCACAGGATTTTGTCCAAAGATAATCTTGCAATATAGTTTTACCTTTCATTGAATGCCTCAATTACCTTAACCTTTAACATCCCTTTCTTCTTTCATTACAAGTTAGATAAAAATGCATTTGCTGTCTGTATGTGTGGCATCTTTGCAAGACATTCTTGGGAACACCTTATTTAAGACCTAAAACCACACTGGAATCAGCATGTTTGCTTGGAAACATGCCCATGTAATTTCCTTTAGAAATTAAATGCAGATACCTCCTTAAACCTCATCTACCCCCTTCAACGTGAGGATAACAAGTATGAACAACCTGTGAATGGTTAAAAGAAATATCTGACATCCTGGCACACTACGCTTTGTGGAAATGTGAAATATACCTGATGGCTCAGCAATTAAAGGATGCTTAATTTCCATTTCCCGTAAAGCACAGCTTAGAATGAAATAATCATCTCCGATTGGCCAGTGCTTGTCTTGCTTGATACAGCAGAGAGGGACTGGCCCACATCCAGAGAGGGTTTGTTCCTCCCACATAGTGCAAGACTGGGTTTTTCCTATTGAAAAAGCAGAGCTGAGAAATTTAAAAGGTGATTTTATGTGCCTCAGAGAGAGCTTCATGTTGGGCCTAGAATGCCCAGAAAAAGATGGGGTAACTTCCTGCTTTTCCGTGCCTTGCTGTTCTGAGCAGGAATGTGGTAACTTCCATCATTAGAGATGGATTAAGAACTATTTTATACAACCATGTACTTGAAGGCCTCCTGGTCAGGTCCCATACAAACTTGCATTGTTGTTGTTATGCTTTTGACATTTGGCTTTGAATTCTCTTCCCTTTTACTTTAATGCCAGATAAACTCCACTTTCCTTAAATTAATACAACTTTACTTTTTCATTCTTATTGTTAGCCTGGGAATAAATTCACCCCTGCCCCCATCTGCTATTGCTTAGTTAAATGCACTACTGAGAGATTCCTTCTGATTCAACTACTGCTAAATATGGGGCTATTTTATAATATGATAGTTAATAAAGTACCATAGCTGCCTTCAAAAGGTAGACTGTGGCAGCTAGTTATGGTTTTTATATGTTTTGCGAGTCCCTGTACCCTTACTCTGATCTTGATCTGTCAACTCTGTTTAAGCCATAGTGGGCTGCAGCGCATGCTGGCTGCCATTTTGAATATTCAACACTCAGCCACAGCTTATTTTATGCGAACCTAGGGACATGGGTTATGCAAGGGTTAAACAACGCCCTGGGTTTGCACAACACAATAAGCTGCAGCCAGGTGCTGCATATTCAAAATGGCTGCCCAAACATGCCAGCACATACCACAGCCCACTGTGGCTTATATAAGCCATGATAGGCTGCTGCACATGCAGGCAGCCATTTTGAAATAAGCCACAGTGGGCTGTTTTGATGGTGAGAACCAGGTCATTGTGTCCTATCTATGAATTCCAAGTAAGCGACCATTATCAAAGTAAGGTGACTGAACAGAGTTCCCACTGTAAAAGTGATACTTTCCCCTGGGTCCTAGAGGTCAAACCAGCTCTGCATTCCCTAACATTCTGCCAGTCACAGATGACTCAGCAACGCTAAGTACTTCAGCTCTGCCAGCTTTCACTGCTGAAATCAGCTAGTTGAGAATTTGGCCATGAAGCTTTAATAATGGACTTCAATAATGGACTTTGTTAAATTTAATAATGGACTTCAGTGAGTAAGTGTGACTAACACAGCTATTTAATAAATAATAATACAATACTGGTCTAGCCTTAGCCACATCAGCAGATAAGCCGGATAAGTGAAACATATGTAAGCAAAAATGGATAATATGTTTAAGTCAAGAACACAGTAAGCAAAGACTTAAATATTAAAACAACAGCCCTTAGGTCATTTTTTTCAACTCTATAGTCAAAACCACTTTAGGACTAAAAGGTTCCCAAAGTAGAGAAGTTACAAAGGAGCTGGTTAATGAACTGAGGAAGATCCCCCACTTCTGGCTGTGTAGAATGCTTTCACAAAAGTGGAAGAACCCTACTGGATGAGAGGGGATTTTTATCTGAGCCCTACTGGTCACAGCTTCCAAGCAAAGTCCAACTCATGCTAAGGACACTGCTCCCCTACGTGCAACTCTCAAAGATCTTCAGTGATCTTTAGGAATATTGTGTTAGAGTTCATGTGGTATACTTGCAGCCATTTTTCAGCTTAAATTGGAATAGCTTCAACATCCCGCAACTTCAACAGCATTATGGATTAAAAAGGGGATTGTAGATTCATACACAAGAGATGGAAAGTTTAGCCCAAGAGAAATTTACACCCAAGCTGCTATCATACTGACAGAATCTTGTTTAATATTCTAGGTAGTCATCTAGAAAGGAAGTCCTGAATGTGTTCTAGGGTACTTTACCCATCAATGAGGAGGAACACATGCTCTTCATAAAACTCACTTTACAGAAATGGCTATGAAGTTGACACTGTTCAACACTGTTCAACAAGACCCATTTACAAGAGAATGAAGCCCCTTGCTTGACAGCAGGAGCTTCATCTCAAGCCTAATAGCAACTGCAAGATTACAAAACCAGCTTCTTCCATTTAATACCTTGACTACTTAAAGTGCTTACCGAGTTCGTCCAGGAACTGGACCTCTCCTTGACCCTCCTCTGTAGGGGGCGGGGGGGGGGGGAAGGAAGATACTGATTACACCACAAATACGCATCAACACACAGCAGATATATAAAAAGACTACAAAGTATTGTCAGAAGAACTAGAGTCTTCACTGAAAATGCCAGCTTCATTTCAAACTGACGGTAACAAGAACTGCCTTGCTGGGTCAGAACAATGTCCATCTAAACTAGGGGCAGGCAACTTGTGGCCCTCCAGACACTGTCAGACTGCAGCTCCCACTACCCCTGACCACTGGCTATTCTAGCTAGGACTGATAGGTGAGGCAATCTTACGACATCTGGCGTGCCACAAGTTGCTCACCCCTTATCTAGACCAACATTTTGCTTCACACAGCAGGCAGGAGTCAATGAGAAGTTCACAAACGGTGCATGATCTCTCCTATCTCATCTCCAGCATTTGGTATTCAGAAGTATAATGCTTGCATATGGAAGTTCTATTTAGCTATCACAGTTAACAGCCACCATTAATTAGTCTAATCATTTTAAAGTTACCTAAGCTAGTGGACACCACTGCATCTTGTGGTGCAGTCCACTAGTATGCACTGTGTAAAGCAAATTAGTTTGGTTTAATTTGTGCTAACTACGGTATTTGTCTCAATTTACAAATTATAGTTACTACTATGTCTCCAGAGACAACTGCACTTACAGACAGGAGTGCTGAACCTATAGAAAATGAAAGCAATTAAACTGCTCTAAATCAGGGTTTGGCTGGTGGCTTAGGTTCTAAAACTATGGATAATACAAATTATGGTTTGGAAGGATGTCTGAACTGGGCCAGTGTCTTCAGATTTGGGTTAACCAGAATTAGGTATCAGTCAGATGTAATGTTAAATCAAGATAATGGGGAACAGAGTAAAACCATGCACAAAAGGGGAAAAGGTGAAGAGCAGCATGTAGCCCTACAATCTGTTCCCAATCTCTCAATCCCAGTTAACATTACACCTGCACTGTTCCTTGCAGCCTGGCTAATGACTCCTAAAACTGCAGTAAAGATGAACTCAGCTACACCCAGAGTAAAAGTAGGATTCTCACTGAACATGCTTTTCATAGAAAGCATGTTGGAACTGCTTGGAGCATTGGCTCAATGCCGATAGTTCGTGCCAGTTATAATTGCTACATGCAGCATTCTTCATAATTTGTGTATCCAATGCCAGCATGACAACACCAGAAATACTGGGGCATCCACACACCTCCAGCAGGGTATACAGAGGGCCTCCACTGCTGCAGCCACCAGCACTGCCCTCTCAAATAAGTGGACTTATGCAGTGGCAGCAGCAGTGCTGTGGGAGGTATACTATGGCACCTACCAGGTACTGACTGGAGCCAAGCAGCAGCTCAACACCTAGCCCATTACACTGCCAGCACCACTAGGTAAGCCTGCTCACTCTCACGGGCAAGGCCGGCAGCTGCAGCAATGTCACTGGGGAGGCCAAGTGGCAGAAGGCAGGTCCGCCAAGTGCGATCTTCTCATGTCCCTCTAAAACCTGGAGCTGAACCTGATCCAGTGGAATGTTTCTTTGGACCCTAGTTATCCACAAAGCTGTTCCACACCATGAGTTGTTTGCATGGGATGCCTTGGAGCGAGGCAACTATCTCAAGTTATCCAAAATGCAAACACTGCCTACTGCAAATATTTTGAAAATGTCTTACTTCCACTCCCCATCTTGCCATTCAGACTTTTGCCAATAAAAAATTAACTGCCCATTTGGGAGAACCTCTTGGATTTCATTACTAAAATTAATAGTATTGAACATAGCAACAAGTGGGATGAATTTCTTGTTCAGACCAGTGGAAATGTTGCTGGCAGGTAATCACTCTAAAAATGCATTCCAAAAAGGATCAACAAGCAGCGCCTTTGGGACATGATGTTCTCAAAGAAGAAACAGCTTATGATGTGCAGTCATGCGGACAGCCAATGGCTCAATAGAACAGCACATACTTTGCATGTATAAGGTCCCAGGTTCCATTCCTGGTACCTCCAGTTAAAATGATCTCAGGTAGCGGGGCTGGGGAAAACCTTTCTGAGACTTTGGAGAGCTGCTGCCATCAGTGAGAGTAGACAATACTGGGCTGAAAGGACCAACAGTCTAACTTGGTATAAGGCAGATTCATATGTCCAACAGTTATGTTCTTCAGAACCCTAAAATAGTTCCTAAGATGCAAAAGGCAAAAAACCTGTTATACTATTGCCAGAAGCAGCATGCCAGAGAAAATGCATATAGCAAGCTTTATATTATTATGGTTTGAAGCAAAAACTTAATTTTTGATCCTCTGATATTTGGCTCAAAAGGTTATACCAAACTGACATTCTGTTGCATGCAATTCTCACATGGAAGGATTGAAATGTACAAATATTCCCAGATGCAGTTGAACATTCGGGCACAAGACAAGAAATCTAGGGAAAAAATGAGGTTATGTATTATGTAAACAGATCTATGAGTTTATATTTGATGTTTGCTCAAATATTCATATGAATAAACACATTTACATAGATAATATTGTATTCACCATAGATTATAAGGTTTTGGCTAAGTTCCTCAACAAAAGCTCTTAAGGGTTCCAGATAAGATATCTGTGAATCAGGTAAATTAACAAAATGGCAGAATCAACAGTAAGCCCAAAGTGGTGAGCTTCCAGAGGTATCTGCTGGGCCACTGCTGGGTGGATGTGGAATGATGGATTGGATAGACTTTGGCCTGATCCGGCAGGGTAATTCTTATGTTTTTGGAGTACCCTAGAACTACTTTCCTACCTTTCATGGAAAAGGCGAGTGGCCAGCATATAGTTCATTGTTGTCTTGTGTTCCAGATAGGTTCTGAAAAACCAAGACCAGGTAAGTCAGATAAAATTCATCATTAAAAATGGAAAAATATAAGAGCAGAAGAAAATCTCAAAGCCTATTGTGAAGAGCAAGAGACGAACAGCATCACAAGACAGGAAAGGAGGAAAAGAAAAGGCTAATAAGGAAGGAACAGCATCTGGATGGTAGAAAGCTGGAGTATGTTGGCAACACAAAAAGATAAAGCCAATAAGACAGCTTTTGTTATACAATAAGGCATAACCCTGAAGGTGACATTTACAGCCTGAGGAAAGATCTTAGAGTGGGGAAAAGTGAACATTTATATCTGCTACCTCCTAAATATCTTCTACAAATTCCAAGATGATAGAATCAAAACTCTAAATTTTTTATTTTTGCTCACCCATAAATCTCCCAAGTTAGTGGTGTAGGGAATATTCGAATGAATCCCCCTCTTCTCTCATATTCATCCTTCATGCGACGCAAAACTTTTATCTGGAATGAGTAATGGAAGCCACTAATACAGAAACATTACCCTCAGGACAGGATCTGGCTTCACAGAATGTTTTGAGATATCCTAACTCAGAGGTGAGCTAAAGGTAGATTAGGACATACTGGGAGATATACTAGTAGATCTGCAAGGTTTTCTAACTCCCCACTGTTCAACAACAGCGACTAAACAGGTTTATTTTTCTTTCTAAATTAGAGTAAATAAGAAAACACAGGGGAGAAAACCAGGAGTGGATTTTAGTGTGAAAGAAGTGTAAGCTCACTTTTGGCATTGAAAACAAAATCCCGCACTGGACAAGTGCTCAGAAAACTCTGTTCCTTGTCTGTGGCCCTAAACCACTATTTGGCACATGGATTCTAATAAAAAAACCAAAGAAGATCCAGGAAGACTGAAGTCTGCCCTCCTTTGCCCTAACACTGGAGTATACACATAATTCCTTTGAATCAAGGACCAGTTAATTTGGGGGCCAATTTATCAGTTGCCCTCTATAGCTAGCCATTTTATTCTCTGTCATTTAATTCTCCTGTTGTGCTGCTATGATGCTGGCCTCAGTTTGTTAACCCCAGGCAGAGCCATCTAGTAGCCAAATGCACTCATTCATGAGATTGATTGTTCTCTTCATTTCCATATGTCCTTATGTCCAGGTACTGAATATGGTATGGGACTCCTCTTACCTCCTCCATGGAGAGGCCCAGCATAGAACCAACATGTCTTCCTCCTGCTTTTTCCTTTGCTGAGGGCATAAGGTTTTTCATCTCGGCATCACTGGCAGAAAGAGGACGAGAACGCTGTAGGATCACAGTGAGAATCCAGGTTTTAGCTTTTTCTTCTAATTTTATGCCAAATATTTTTAATAGATTTCAACTGCCAAACCCAGCAAAAGATGGCTCTTGCTGAGCAAAAGATACTCTCCAGGCACCAAATCCAGGAGTCACACTTGGAGGCAGAAAGATCCAAGGGCACAAATGCCAGGTTTCACACTCCCTGCCTCCAACTATAGCAAGGCCCACACCCCATTAGATACCAAGGCCAAACTTCACATTCCCAGAGTTTGACCACAGAACCACACCCCACAGCAGCAGGAGCCAGCATTCACAGCTTCTGTCTCTATGGGCAAAACATGACACATGTTCCTGGCTCTCGTGCCTGTGGGGTAACATTCCCAGCTTTCAACTGCTGGACAGCCCATGGTTTGTAGTAATCTGCTTGGGAGATGAAGCCACAGTAAGGACGAGAAATTTAGCTCATCAGTATTTTCACTAGTTCCAAGTGCTAAAATTACCGCAACCAAAGATCTTTACTAAGCAGAGAGATTGTATTTTCTGAATTCATCTTCATTTCGGTCACAAGGTGGCTGTCTGAGTTAGTCATGGGCAAGTACAAAATGGAAACAAAAGGAAAAAATAAGATCTGGGGTCCTGGCAAGACATTCAACCTAGCTGCATTGGCAAGGCTTAAATCAAATGTATTTAAAGACTTTGAGACAATAAGTTCCTAAAGAAAGATTTAAAACCCAAGATCAAAGTAACTAAAGTTAAAACTAGGTTCAGCTGTACCACAGACTAGGGGATGAGCTTAGTCTATCTCTAGAAAAATATCAAAAAGGACTATTAGGAGTATTCCCCATCATATCATATGGTTTTCATTCTTCTTAATACAGAAAAGGGGGAGTTCACAAACCAAAAGACAGGATAAGCCTTAGAAGAGGAAGCATACAAATCTAGACAAATGAAGATGACTGTAACATGCAACTGAAATTCAACTCCAGTTTACTCTGTTCAAATCATTTAATATTCAAGAATGTTGTGCTCCCATCATTGTGATTAGCTCAAAAAATTGCTAATGAGCAGCACCCAGCACACATAAATAGCACTGCAGTGGTGATAAGCAAGAAAAATTGAACACTAAGTTTCTGTTCTTAGAAGTTCTAGGGTGGGATAGTCTTCACTTCTGGGCAGTAAATCTTCTTGATAACCAGACAGGGTTTTCATCAGGAAATGAGATCAAGCACAGAAGGTCTTCCCTTCAGCTCTCAGAAAGAGCACGGAATCTCAAAGCAAATCCTTGACTGCTCCCCCACTCCAATTATAAATTAAGCTGCATTCCACCAGAAGCAGAGAATACTAAGAAACACAACAGTGAATGAATAAGGAACAGAAACAGCACAATATCCATACAAGTACTGCAATCAGAGTAAAGGAGGATATCCCACCAGACTCAAACTGTCTAATTCCAAGATGATAGGTTTGTACTTTTCCTCAGTTATAAGGTGCAGGCTCTGTCAACTCTTTTTGTCTTTAGTAATCTGGAAAGACTACTCCACCCCAGAACCTCTGAGAACAGCAATTTAGGGCACAATCCTATGTACATTTATACAGAAAAAAGTCCAGCAGTTCCCAACATGCCCTTGCCAGTTGGGAGTTGTGGGACGTTTTCTGTCTAAACATGTATAGGATTGTACCCTTAAGGTTAGTTCAATTTTTTTTCTCATTCCAGAGGTTCCAGGGTGGGGTAGTCTTCATTTCTGAGGTGTAGGAAAGCAGAGCAGGAAAATGTTATGGGGTGTCAAGTAGAGATGGGTGAGAATTTTGTATCAATTCATTTTTTATAAGAATTTACCAAAATTTGCACATTTCTTCAGGTTCGGGACAGAACAAACCTGAGATTTAAAAAAAAAAACTGATTGCAGGAGAAAGCAAAACTGACAGATTCATCCATCCCTTGAATCAAGCACCATTACAGCTGCCATGAGACTTGCCATTGCTCACATCAGTGGTCAAGCTCAGACACTGATGACTCCCCTACCAATGTGCCTGCCATACATGCTGCACCCTTGTGTGTGCAGGGAATTGTCTGCTGCTGGCCCTCGATGTGCATGGAATGTACTGCTTTATCTCTGCTGCCTCCTCCAACACAGCAACTGCATGCTGGGATGTGTCACAGGAAGCTCACTGTAGGCTGAAGAAATGCTCCATTTCCCCTACCCAGCCCAAAGATGTGGAGAAAAGGCACAGCATGGTGCCATGGCAGGTTCCTGATGTGGCACTCAGCAGTTTGTTGCCATGGCATGAAGAGGCTTTCCCACTCATGAGCCAGGCAAGAAAATGTGCTGTGTCCTCTGGAGCACTCCTTTCCCCTCCTTCTGGGTCAGGACACAGAAAGCAGATACCAATTCTCTAGCTAGGATGGGGAAGGCAGAGGTTAAGAGAAAAAAAAACCCTAGTGTTGAAAGTAGCTTGAGAACAACTAAAACTCCATGACTGCTAATGAAGCAGGGCCAGTCTAGGTCTACTGTACTGTGAAATGTAACATTTATACCTATTATCTGCAACTCAGTCTGATGAACAAGAACTAGATCAGCCCAAAGTTCTATCTAGTTCAGCATTTTCTCTCATTACTTTAATAAATATAACCACTCTGGCCAATTCTAGCATGGACTTCCTGCTACTTTTAAAATAGTAATCAAGGTCAAGTGGAAGCTCTCTCTTGAGCAAGATGAGCATAACACTTCTTCTTTCACTCCCAGATGCTTGATGTGAAGAGAACACCAAACTCCCATGACACTATATTTGCTTGCCACACTGCCACCATTAACTCAACCTTCTGGGCCAGCCTTTGCCAACTTGGTGCCCACCGGATGTTTTGGATTACAGTTTGCATCATCACTGACCATTGGACATAATGGCTGGTGCTGGTGGGAGTTGTAGTCCAAAATATCTGGAGGGCACCTCTAATAGTCGCCAAAGTTTCTGCTCTATCACAACAACCTTTTCTGTTTTTTTCTTCTTACACTGGTATTTTTCCATATTTCAGGAATGTCCATACTCTGAACAAAAATAATATAAATTCTGAACTTTTCACAGCAAATCAATAAACTGATGCAAATTTTGTCAAGTTTGCATAAACTTGTTTAATGTGCATCCTTTATTCTGAACCAGAAGTAGGCACAAATGGCTGTGGTTGTAGGAAAAGTAAGGAGGAGAGCAAAGCAGACAGGCATCTTAAGGTTAGTGAGGGAACATAACTGTAGAACATGAGGGAGGAACAAATAGCTATGAAGAACAGCAACATCTTACAGTAGAGATGTTGCATATGTTTAAGGATGTATTGATGTAACACAATTATGGGGACAAGACGCCATTCACCTTTCACACACAGAGAGAAATCTGAATTCTGCAGTAAATACTAGATTTCAAAAGAATTCAGGGAGATAGCGTGGCATAGTTATTCATCTGTCTGCAGCTCTTGCCATTTGGAAAAGTTTATTCCTCTTCCTCAAACATCTTTACCACAGCTATTTACGGCAGTCTTAAAAGGCAATGCAGATATAATCAGCATATTATTTTTAAAAAATTAAATAGACAGTTGGGAGTATATAAATGGTAAGTGAAGCAATATAAAGCTCAATACCTACCAATTTGGCATTCGTTGATCGGGACTGTGCAGAGACAGGGCGCTACAAGAGAAAGATAAAATTAATTAGGATTTCATGTTTTCCTACAACTCCTGGCACCATCCCTCCTTATGTAACATGCCTGAAATATACAGAGTGTCCATTTCAGATTGGTATAAAAGTGCAGTTTGCTTTTGCTCCATCCCCAGCATTATATTTACACTTCTTAAATATGCACTCAAGACATTTGGGGTTCATATATGCATGCAGCACAGCAAATGTTTTAAACTTTAAGCTACTTTCCTGATTTTTTCCTTACTTGAGGTTTCTGGTAGGGATTTCTCCTTCCATCAGAGGAGTAATAAGATGTCCGGTTTAACCGCTGACCTGGATCCTGACAAACAAAGCCTAAGAGAGGGATAGCAATAGGCCACATAAGAACATTTACTTTATGGACAATTTAGTGATTCTGGATCAATAGCCTCAGCAGCATAACTATTCCATCTAAACAGCTGCCCGACTAAGGCTGCCATGGATGCCCTCCCAAGCCATTGCTTAATTATAGGGACTGTTGAGTAACAGAAAGGTGCTCCTTCTAGATAGAATGTAAATGCACCACTTTGATTGCATTTCAGTCTTTTCCGAATTCAAACACAAACTTGTGTGAAGCTTTGTTGTGCTGAGCTGTGGAGTATGGAAGAGCCATGACTGATGCTGAGCAGGGTATAGGTATGGATTCCGGCGTATGTGCACGTGTGTTTTGAGGAGCTGATTATCTGAGACGCTTTGATAGAGTGAGGACTGAGATAACTCCAGAGTAAGGCTTTGTTTTGCTGGCATGATTCCTTTTAAAATAAGTAGACAATGGGAACCATGCCAACAAAACAAAGCACTATTCTAGAAATCTCACAATCCTCATACTATCAAAACATCATGCAGATGTCATCCCCTCGACACACACACACACCAGAATCCATATCCATAGCACCATTCATGCCTCTTTCATTCTATATAGCTTAGCACACTTATGTTTCTCACAAACTGTACACTTCTCAGCCACTGCATACCCCCACTTTACAAAATGAGTTCTCATACTTCTACTACCACATGGCGTTCCAGTATGTCACATATACATCCACCTACAATCAAAATACTCACCCCCTCTATCAGTTTTCTCACACACAATATAACCACCTTTAACCCATTATCACCCAAGCCAACAAAACACTAGACTGGAATTGGCACGCCACTCACCTACAAGTGTGAACATGTCTGAAATCATACTAGCTTTAATCTTCAGGTCCAAAGGAGCATCACTGTCCAACATGAAACAAGAGAAGGCAAATCAATTATCTCCAATTGATCAACAAATTTATTCCATGTCCCTGAAGATAGTTTAAGGAAAAAAGGTGCCTCAACTTTATGAACACCTTTCTCCCCCAAAGTTTTGGACACAAATTAAGGAGGGGGGAGGGCTAGGATTCCCCTTTGCCTAATATTACATTTGACTGAATCTCAATATGTTTGGCTTATTTTGTTTTGGGGCAAAAGTTATACTTTAGCTGCCTCTTATCACACATTCAGTGCTTGAAGGACAAGGATCTCTGAGATGTAGCTGGAGAGAAAGGTTGGAGTGGCCTATCTGGGGCCTCTCTGCCCAATTCTGCCAGATGTATTTGGAAAATAATCTTATTAGGAGGTGGCACCGATCTTTCCCACAGGCCTGGCCCAGAAGAAAGTGCACATCTGTGAGGGCTGGGAAGGGGCTAAGATGATGTGAAGCTACATGGCCTGGGTCTTCAATCTAGCTATTGCCATGGCCAAGGTGGCTCTGCTCATTCCCTTCACTGCTGGCCCAGAGAATACACAGTTGGAAGAATGTGGCCTTCCAAGAGCCTTCTCACTGCTCTTCTTAGTCCTGTCTCCCACCAGCCCAACCAAGAGGATGAGACACACCGGGAGGAGATGAGGGAAGAGGTGGTAGGTAGCACCTACTTGTGTAACCTGGTGACCCCACAGAGCAAAACTGTTTTTAAAAAATTACTCTTCTTTGTCCATGTCTACAGGATGTCAGGCAGAGGAGAGAGTGCAGAAAAATCAAGATTTTAAACAAAACAGCAAGGCTCAGCTGCAGGAAGCTCCACTAACGCCTCAAGTCTGGGAGACTGGGAGTGTCTCCTCCATGAAGCAGTCAATTAGCAAGCTGGCCCTGCCTCCTGTCCATCACAAAAGTTAATCCCCTGGTCTCCAGGGGACAAAATGAAGTTCACTCAGCCTTTCCTCTAAAATCTTAGCTTAGATAGCCAAACAAGATACAGCCATTTCAAACCCCACTTTTCCCAAGAACTCCTTACCAGGCCAGGGAAGGTGACAGATTCACCTCCAGGAGCCAAGGCTTGAGAGTAGAATCAATGAGGACATCAAAGCCATAAAGTTCTGAAACAAAGTACACAACATTTCCAGTGATGGCATAATGGTATTTCTAAAGACTTAAACCAGGGTTGTTGAACCTCTTTCCACCCGAGGGCTGAAGTCCATTTCAGAGAAGCTTTCAGGGGCTGCATTCCAGTGGTAGATAGGGACAAAGGCAAAAGGGGCAGGCCTAAAACACTAAAAATAGCTACATATTTTAGCTTCAGTCTTCTACAGCCAGTAACTAAGCTATAGGAAAAGCATTTCAACCTTTTCAAATGGGGGAAAACTGTATAAAAGCTGGGAAACCACAGAATGATCGGTGGTCGGGGGAAGGTAGCATAGCCATCTGGGAATGATGGAGGGCCAGTTTTGCCCCCAGGCCTGAGGTTTTGCACCCCTAACTTAAACCAACAACACAACAAGCCTATGTCAAAGGATTTTGAGTGAACCAGATAATTAGCTCACCATGTAAGAAATGTGGAGAGGCAATACAGATGACAGCAGCTGATCTTGAACTATTCTATAGTTTCTGTTGGTTCACCCCTAGTTCACCCAATTAATGCTTTGGAGTCAAGAAGTTAGTTTTACCTTTGCATTGTGGCAGTATTTTGTCTCTGCTTTCTGGCTCTTTGTTTTTGAGAAGTAAATCATTCATTCTGCTCACAATATTCAAGGTGTTGTTTCCATTGGTTTTCATACATACACACACATGTGCACTGTTTTAAACAGGATTTACTCAAGTAGAATTTATTTGGGGGGGCTTTTAATGGCACTTCCGTTGTATGTATGTTCATGTGTGAATACTACCCCCCTGATTTCTTTAAAAATTAGGATCAAGCCCCAAAACCTCACTTCACACACTAAACTTAAGATTACAGATAAAACACACATACCAGAGATCTCACCATATCACACACATAAAACATGACTTCAGAGATAATATAGTATGGTTTCTTAATAAAACACTCAGCACACCAAAACTTTACTTCGAAAAAAAAAATTAATGAAAACTACAACTATTTAAATCTTTCAAAGTAGATAAACCACACTTGGAAATGTGAAATCTGAAAACCAGAGGGGGCGGGGGGTGGGAGGTAAGGCAAGTAATTCTTTAAAACATGATTTACCCATGAAACTCTATAGCTCAGGAAACAGCAGCAGCAGCAGCAGCCATGGATTACCTATATAGACATCATTTAGCCATATGAGAAATGTGAAGCAGCAAAGTCCGCCAACCTTTATCACACACAAAACCTTTATCACATATGTTTGTAGCAACGCAGATGACCAAGGAACCACATGACAGAGAACTCTACCTTGTGGTAACCGTGTCAGATGGAAATTTAACTCTCTTAAGACAGAGCTACATGTTTTTTCCAGTGAAAGTTCAGGGGAATTCCCAGTAAAATATGAAGCTGAAAAAAATACAAAATGCTGGATAGAAAAATTGTGTGTGCACCTGTGTGTGTGTGTGCACACGCGCATGCATGCATGTTTTAAAAAAACAAAAGGCTTGCCTTTCAAAGCCCCATCTCTTCATACACTAGCCTTTGCAGTTTTGTTAACACAGTTTTACACATTATGCACATAAGACCCTCTGCCACACTATCCTTTAGTATGGGCACTACTAAGAGGTCCACTCCCTTGGCCTTCATCAACAAAAGAGTAGAAGAGGGTGGGGGGAAGAGAGGTGGAGGAGAGAGAGAAGGAAATTTTCCTCCTTCCCACCCAGAAGCCCCTTGTTAACACACTTCTTGGCTTTTGAGGGTTGCCACTAGTCCTACATTGTGCTCTAGGCTGTAAAAAAAACTGAGATTGTGAAATGACAGGTCAACAAATTTAGCCAGCCTCCATAATTCTGATAGCCATCACATACTCCTTTCAAGAATACACATCTCAAACATACTTCTAGAACAGATCACCAGAGTGTAACTTACCGTTATTCCTTCTGGAAAAGTTTCTTACTTTCCTTTCAAGCTGACAAATGTTCAGTCTCTTTGGAAAATGCTAGAAACATTTTCCTTTGCTCTGAATAAACCCATTTCCAAGGCACACTGCACAGATTACCATTTCCTTACATTCACTTTTTGCCCAGTTCATCCACCCAGGCTGAACAAATACTTGAACTGTCATTTACACATGGAGGTTTTTCTAGCACGTATATTACTTTTTACTAAAGTTCCAATGGGAAAAAATACATAAAGACTCGGTGTGCATGACCACCACAGCTTAAACAAGCCACAGTGGCTTGTTTAAGCCACAGCACATGCCAAGCACCATTTACCAAACTGTCCACCTGGGTGGCATGGCTTGTATGAAGGGGAAAGAACCCTCAAATAACCCAACAGGGTCATGAGATCATGCAAACAGAGGCTTTTGTTACTCTATTCTTTGTTCCGTGCACTGTGGTAGGATACTTTCAAATGCCCTCTGAGATCCCTTCAAACACTATGATTCTAGGGAGAGTATTCAATTTACAGAGGGCATCTGAAGGCATGTCACTACAGTGTTGCAAAGATCCAAACACCCAATTTTCTTTCCAAACTCAGTTTATGAGTAGGAAGTATACCATGTACTTGTCAGATCACACCATAACAATTCACAATTCTCAGCACAGGCCTAATTCTCAGATAAAAAGCAACTTTATGGTCACTGTAGAAGGCTGGAAGCAGCAGCTGGCACCTTGTCCTTAGATAACTTATGCTTTAATATGTAATACAGCCCTTCCCCTCTTGCAAAATGGCAGTTTCTTAAGTCAGTATTTTTTCTCTATGTCCTTCATTACCCACTCCACCAAACCAGTACCTATTTGTGTTTCCCCACTCCTGAAATCTTTAAAGAAATAAGGGTGCAATCCTACTGGATCCACCTTTGATATTCGTAAGCCACCGAACTCGGAGGCTTCAAGCATCCAGTGCAGAGTGGGGGGCGGTGGAGGCGATTGTCGCCTCCGCCATGCCTCCCGCTCTGCATTTTAGCTAGACAGGCATTTTTGCCCATCTAGCAGAGGCATCAGGGAGGGGGAGGGAAGGAGGCGGGGGAGGCCAGAGGATTCCTTGTACAGCAGCCTCCCTAGTCTCACCCCTGTCCCCGCCCACAGGACCATCCCTTTACCTTCCCTCTGAGGTCACCTTTGTGACCTTGGAGAGGCACCCTGTGCAATTCTCTTCACACCAGCTGTGAGGGGAAGGGGGTGGGGAGCTTGGACTCCTGGGTCAGAGGTCAGAGCACTGTCTCCAACCTCTGATCCAGGAATCTGAAGTATCCTATGTCCCTGCCCGACTCTGCCTAGGGGTCATAGGATTACTATTCCAGGGACCTTTATCAGGCATCACCAGTGATATGGGGCGGAACATTTTCCAGGACTTTATTTTTCCACAGAAAATTTTGCGTTTGATAAGTTCATTAGTAAAAATGGATGTATGCCAATTGCAAATACAATATTAGGCAAGCTTGACAGTTTCAAATTTGTAATTAATGCTTTTCGGGTGATTATCCTTAGCAACTATATGAGAGAATACATATATGTCTCAGGGTGAAATGGAACTAATAAATAGTAACAGAAACTGACGGTGCCCCAACAACCTTAGTGGAAGAGAGTTGAACTTTGTTGAAATAGATGAGTGGTTGTCAGCATATCATGCACAGTTCTTTGGGTTGCTAAAATTAATTAGTGTGTCAGCAGTTTTCAGTACCTTTGTTTTTCCCCTTAAAATTGAACAATGTAAGGGAAGTACTTACTATTGTCTTTAATTTTTATTAAGTATTCCAATAAACATTTCTACATAATATCACGTTTAAATCACATTAAGGGCACAAGCCTATGCATGTTTAGACAGGAAAAAGGCCATGCTGGCTGAGGAATGTTCGGAGTTGTAGGCCTTTTTTCTGTCTAAACATGCACAGAATTGCACCCTAAGTGTGCTTCAATTTTCCCCCTCAAATATTTCAGGTCAAAATGCATTAGGGCTGTGCACCACCTTGTTACGAAGCCCGAATAACAAGGTGAAGCGGGCTGATTCGGAGGACCCTCCTCGTGATACGAAGCGGTTCAGAGCAGAACTGAGGTGCCTCCCCCATGAAGTGCCTCCTCTGCCTTGTATATTCAGAGCTCTTCTGAATGCCTGAGCAGTCCAGACAGGCTGTCTCCAAAATGTATCAACTTCAGAATGCTCATGCAGAGGGGCAGGAAGAGGAGGAGGAGGGAGGGGGGAAGGCGAGCAGATGCGGGAGGCTGGGGGAGGCGGGAGGGAAGGCGAGCGGAGGAGGAGAAGGGAGTGTGCTTTGGCTAATGGGAATTCTTGGGCAGAACCTATGCCAACAGTCTCCAATCAGAGAGAATGGTGGAGGAGGGGGGTATATATAGTTTGGCGAACAGCTGCATTTGTTTATTGCGCAAGCTGTGTCTTTAGGAGAGGGCTGGTGTATGGTTAGCTGATTTGGTGTGTGTGCATGTGTCTGCAGTTCCTCCTCCTTCTATTCCTTTGTTCTCAATTGCTATCAGCCAGGCTTTCCTAGATTTCTAAAAGCAAAACCGCTGCGTTTCTCCTGGGATCGGTCCTTCACTCTGTGCATGAGCTTTCCCTTTGAGAGTGTTTGTTTTCTGCCTGGGCATCCATTGCACCTGCCTTATATTTCTGTCATCCTCTGACAGTTTCATTGTCTGTATTCATCTGTCTTTTCAATATTTTTTCATACAAACATAGTTTTTCTTCACTCATTGCTATGCTTCCAGCCTTTCCATCATTGTACAAGGTGCTTGCCTGGGGACTCTGCAAAGTTTCCTGTTAATTAGACCCTCACAGCTTTTGGTTCCATTCCATTCCATGTCCTTTTTGTCTTTCAACTCTTGAGTTTTCTAGCTTTTATAAATCCAGTCTTATTCAAACATTGACTTCTGGGCATGTTCCTCCTCTTCCACCCCTAACACCCCGAAGTAATATTCAACCATTTTTTTTCTTGCTTTCCAAATTCTTAAATGAAGGCACATTAGAGCAACCTGTGTTCTGAAGTAATCTTTTTGTTTTTCTGTCTTGTTCCTCCCAAAACAGAAATTAAAGAACCTCCTTGTTTGCTTGGTCTTGGCTCTTACCACCTCCACCGTCCTCCTATATTTCTTGAACTTTACCTGGCTTCCCTAAATGAAAATTAAATATAAAACAATATTTAAAAAAAAACAAAAAACTTTATTTGCTTAGGTGGTTCTGCTTTTCTTTTGCTCCTGTGTGTCTGTGTCCATGTCATATGTGTGCTTGTGTGGCGTTCCTCCAAAGCAATACATCCCAAAAGCACTACACGCATGTTGTTGTTGTTGTTGTTCAGTCGTGTCCGACTCTTTGTGACCCCATGGACCATAGCACGCCAGGACTTCCTGTCCTGCGCTCTCTCCCGGAGTGTGCTCAAGTTCATATTCATTGCATCGGTGATGCTATCTAGCCATCTCATCCTCTGTCGTCCCCTTCTCCTTTTGCCTTCCATCTTTCCCAGCATCAGGGTCTTTTCCTGAGAGTTTTCTCTTCGCATTAGGTGGCCAAAATATTTGAGCTTCAGCTTCAGTAAGTGTCCTTCCAATGAGCACTCAGGGTTGATTTCCTTTAGGATGGACTGATTTGACCTCCTTGCAGTCCAGGGGACTCGTAAGACTCTTCTCCAGCACCACAGTTCGAAAGCATCAGTTCTTCGGCGCTCAGCCTTCCTTATAGTCCAGCTCTCACAGCCATACATTACTACTGGGAAAACCATAGCTTTGATTAGACGGACCTTTGTCGGCAAGGTGATGTCTCTGCTTCTTACTATGCTGTCTAGGTTGGCCATAGCTTTCCTCCCAAGGAGCAAGCGTCTTTTAATTTCATGGCTACAGTCACCGTCTGCGGTGATCTTGGAGCCCAAGAAAGTAAAATCGGTCACTGCTTCCATTTCTTCCCCTTCTATATGCCAGGAAGTGATGGGGCCAGATGCCATGATCTGAGTTTTTTTAATGTTGAGTTTCAAACCAGCTTTTTCACTCTCACTCTTTCAACCTCTCCTCAACAAGAGGCTCTTTAGATCCTCTTCGCTTTCTGCCATTAGGGTGGTATCGTCTGCATATCGGAGGATGTTGATAATTCTCCCGGCAATCTTAATTCCGACCTCTGATTCATCCAACCCGGCGTTTCTCATGATGTACTCTGCATATAAGTTAAATAAGCAGGGTGACAATATGCAGCCTTGTCGTACTCCTTTCCCAATTTTGAACCACTCGGTTGTTCCATGTCTGGTTCTTACGGTTGCTTCTTGACCCTCGTACAGGTTTCTCAAGAGACAGGTAAGGTGGTCTGGTACTCCCATCACTTTAAGAATTTGCCACAGTTTGTTGTGATCCACACAATCAAAGGCTTTAGCGTAGTCAATGAAGCAGAAATAGACGTTTTTCGGGAATTCTCTTGCTTTCTCCATGATCCAACGAACGTTGGCGATTTGGTCTCTAGTTCCTCTGCCTCTTCGGAACCCAGCTTGTACTTCCGGTAGTTCTCGGTTCACATACTGCTGAAGCCTAGCTTGTAGGATTTTGAGCATCACCTTGCTGGCATGTGAAATGAGCGCAATTGTGCGGTAGTTTGAACACTCTTTGGCGTTGCCCTTCTTTGGAATTGGAATGTAAACTGACCTTTTCCAGTCTTGTGGCCACTGTTGAGTGTTCCAAATTTGCTGGCATATTGAGTGCAGCACTTTAACAGCATCATCTTTTAGGATTTTAAATAGCTCAGCTGGAATGCTGTCATCTCTGCTAGCTTTGTTGTTACTAATGCTTCCTAAGGCCCACTTGACTTCACTCTCGAGGATGTCCGGCTCAAGTTCAGTGACCACACTATCATGGCTATCAGGGACATTCAGATCTTTCCTGTATAGTTCTTCTGTGTATTCTTTCCACCTCTTCTTAATCTCATCTGCTTCTGTTAGGTCCCTGCCTTCTTTGTCCTTTATCATGCCTGTCTTTGCACAAAACGTTCCCTTGAGATATCCAATTTTCTTGAAGAGATCTCTAGTCTTCCCCATTCTGTTGTTTTCCTCGATTTCTTTACATTGTTCATTTAAGAAGGCCTTCTTGTCTCTCCTTGCTATTCTCTGGAACTCTGCATTCAGTTGGATATATCTTCCCCTTTCTCCCTTGCTTTTTGCTTCCCTTCTTTCGTCAGCTACTTGTAAAGCCTCATCAGACAGCCACTTGGCTTTCTTGCATTTCTTTTTCTTTGGGATGGATTGAGTTGCTGCCTCCTGAACAATGTTACGGACCTCCGTCCGTAGTTCCTCAGGCACTCTGTCTATCAGGTCTAATCCCTTAAATCTATTACTCACCTCCACTGTATATTCATAAGGGATATGATTTAGGTCATACCTGACTGGTTTAGTGGTTTTCCCTACGTTCTTCAATTTAAGCTGAAATTTTGCAACAAGAAGCTCATGATCTGAGCCACAGTCAGCTCCAGGTCTTGTTTTTACTGACTGTATAGAGCTTCTCCATCTTTGACTGCAAAGGACATAATCAATCTGATTTCGATATTGACCATCTGGTGATGTCCATGTGTAGAGTCTTCTCTTGTGCTGTTGGAAAAGAGTGTTTGCTATGATCAGCGTGTTCTCTTGGCAAAACTCTATTAGCTTTTGTCCTGCTTCATTTTGTACACCCAGGCCACTCCTGCCTGTTATCCCGGTGATTTCTTGATTTCCTACTTTAGCATTCCAATCCCCTATGATGAAGAGGACATCTTTTTTTGGTGTTAGTTCTAGAAGGTGTTGTAGGTCTTCACAGAACCCATCAACCTCAGCTTCTTCGGCATCAGTGGTTGGGGCATAGACGTGAATTACTGTGATGTTGAATGGTTTGCCTTGGATTCGTACTGAGATCATTCTATCGTTTTTAAGATTGTACCCGAGTACTGCTTTTCCCACCCTTTTGTTGACTATGAGTGCTACTCCATTTCTTCTAAGGGATTCTTGCCCACAATAGTAGATATGATGGCCACCTGAATTAAATTCGCCCATGCTTGTCCATTTGAGTTCGCTGATTCCCAAGATGTCGATGTTCAATCTTGCCATCTCATGTTTGACCACCTCTAGCTTACCTTGATTCATTGATCTTACATTCCAGGTTCCTAAACAATATTGTTCTTTACAGCATCGGATTTTCTTTTCACCACCAGACACATCCACAGCTGAGTGTCCTTTCGGCTTTGGCCCAGCCACTTCACTCTTTCTGGCGCTACTTAGAAATACCCTCTGCTCTTCCCCAGTAGTATATTGGACACCTTCCGACCTGAGGGGCTCATCTTCCGGCGTCATCTCTTTTAGCCTTGTGATACGTTCCATGGGGTTTTCTTGGCAAGAATACTGGAGTGGGTTGCCATTTCCTTCTCCAGTGGACCACATTTTGTCAGAACTCTCTGCCATGACCTGTCCGTCTTGCGTGGCCCTGCACAGCATAGCTTATGGCTTCACTGAGTTACGCAAGCCCCTTCGCCACAACAAGGCAGTGATCTATGAAGGGGACTACACGCATACTACTGATATTAACTTCTTATTCCAATAACACTCCACTGTGTGTCAAAACAATCCAGTGCAATATGAGGCATCTTCAGGGTGTTGGCAGGGGCAGAGGTGGGCGAGGTGCTGCTGGCACTAGAAGCACCGTTAGGCAAGCTGTCTGTCCTGTAGTCCAGACAGTATGTCCCGGTGCAGTAGGGCAGCAGAGTAGAGGCCAGTTGCAGTGCTCGGAGGTCACTGTTCGAGGAGGTTGGTGGAGGCAGCTGCAGTAGTCGCACTCTTGCCAAAGGAGCAGCAGCATCTCCTTCTGTACCAGAAGAGGGGAGCCCACTCATGGATGTTAGGTCAGAGGTGTCTGACGTCCTCAGCATGGCGGAGGGAGAAGAGGAGGAGATCCTCCAGGGTATGTTGGAGGAGGAGCAGCAGGCAGAAGCTCCAGCACCCGACCCCTCTTCCATTGTTCCCCCCGCTCATGTGGTGCCCCCCCAACTCAAGGCAGGCATTCTGTGTCTCCAGCACTGAAACGTCACGGCAGCATTGTGTGGGACCACTGTGGGTTGGGAGCAGATCCCAGCACTGCCATATGCCGCCACTACAAGGCATCTCTGAGCAGGGGGAAACAGCCAGGGCACTACAGCACCAGCAACCTGCTCCTGCACTTAAGGAGTCAGCACCAATCTGTCTTGCCCAGGGAAGAGGCCCCCACATCCCAGCAGACTGGCAGCAGGGGCAAGCAGAAGGCTGGTAGTGCCGCTGGCATTCCTGCAAGCTCTCCGTTTCTCAACCCCAAGAGGCTCAGGCAGGCCACCATGGAGGAGATGGGGTGGGGAAAGTATGGGTCCACCAAGTGGAGGTTTCCAGCACCCGACCAGATCACCAACTGTATTGGTGAGATGGTGGCTTTGGACAACCAGCCATTCAGCCTGTTTCAGATCTGGCAGAAGTGGTGTGGCCAAGAAAACCCCAAACATTAAAATATAACATAAAATCCTCATTTAGTGTGTGGTAGAAATAAACAACAGCAGATAGAAGAACCTCTTCTAGCCAGCCTGCCAGGTAATGTGTGTATTCAGCCACAGAGAGGCTGAGACAGTGATTCTTCTGAATAAACTTGTTTTGCACTTCAAAGAAACTTGCAGCAGAGATTAGGCATAGTGACCCCCACTTCAACACACTATCCCTCCTGAGTTTGGTCTGACTTTCTGGGGAAAGTCAAATTACCTGCGCCTAGCACACAAGCCAAATGGCTAAACTGCCTGGACTTTGGGTGATGCGATGCCTTTGAGGGGAGCTGGGAAGGGCCCAGGTTTCACACACGTCCGTGGAAACAGGGAGAAGTTACAGCTCTTTGCTTTGGGAGTTTTTGTGGGAAAAATCAAATTTCACCAGCGCCTAGCACAAAACCCAGTGGGCCAAACTGCCTGGATTTTGGGCAGTGTGATGCCCTCGAGGGGAGCTGGGAGGGGCCCAGGTTTTACACACGTCCGTGGAAACAGGGAGAAGTTATAGCTCTTTGCTTTGAGAGTTTTTGTGGAAAACATCAAATTTTAACTCTGTCTAGCACAAAAACCACTGGGCCAAACTGTCTGAGATTTGGCAGGTGGCCCCCCCTCCAGGAGGCGGAGAGGTCCCCAAATTTCATGTATGTATCATAAAAACTGAGTAAGTTATGATCGTTTGTGTTTTCCCATGCAAATCAATGGGAAACTGTAAAAAATGGGCGATCCGGATATCCGAATCTCACTTCAGATTCGGATCCGAGTCGAAGAGGGGGTCGGAATTGGTCTGAGGCAGATAGGGGTCACTAAGGTGTATCCGAATCAGGGGGGGGGGATCCGTGCACAGCCTTAAAATGCATCACATTTAGACAGCAATCATGAAATGCCTGCTGCCACTGTGGAGAACATACCAGCTCATGCCAAATACAGAGAGAGTTCATGGAGTTCAGAGAAAAGGGATAGCTTATGAGCTGTGCAAGAAACTCAGGTGCCTCCTCTACAGCTGCTTGCCACAGCCAGGCTTCACAGTGTCACTCCCTTTGTAGAGGGATTAGAGAAAGCAGATTGATTAAAGGAGGGCATATATCCCAGTGCTCTGGGATACGTTCTTCTCAGCCTGCAGCACTAGGGCTGACAGCTTATATTGCACCACTACATGTTAAGGGTAAAATGGAAGGAAACTGAAGATCAGGCTTCTTTAGACGTTTTCCTAATTTTCCACTTGCACCAGCGTCTACAAACAACAAATGGCTATTTCATCTTCACGGCCTTTCTTCATGATTTGATAGGAGTTGAGAAGACAGTGTCTGCTGACAAGTTTCAGCAACCTGAGCTCCTTCTTGATAGAGGCATTTGCAAACAAGTGTCCCAGATCTGTATACCTATGAATGCCTAGAGCAATTCCCCTTCCCTCTTCATAAGAAACAGCTAAGTGTCCTGACTGGCTCTTGTAATACTAGCATCATCTATAACAAGCAGAACGGAGGGAAACAAGTACTAATGCATAACCTTGTACAAATGCTGGAACCCAAACTTGAGATCACTCAGACAAGGGTGGCATATTCCCATAGCACCACCTCATATAAAGCAACACACAACTTTAATTAACTGGTCTTAATCTAAATGCTGATGTCAAATAGTCAGTGAGAAAACTAGAAGAAATGTGACAAGACCGTCATTGTGCTGTGGCTTCGGCCACATCTTTTATAACCAGGGAGCGAAGGGAGACACAAGAGAAAAGGAGACTGACACCCAATCCACTGGGGAAGAGAACTGCAGGTGTGCCACATGGAACATGCTGCGTGATCAGCTGCAGAAGCCAGCCGAAGACAGAAGTGGCAACACAAATGGGAAAGGAAGCAGCTGGGATCAGCAAGTACATCAGAATGTACCCAGGCTGTGACTAACTCAAGCTTCACAAGGCTCCTGACTCTAGTGTTGGTGGTGGGCATTCCAGAGATAAGTGAGGCAAGAAACCAACTCAGGAGCCTCTGTGGACTTACTCCTCACAGCCAGCTGGTTTCCACTCCACCGGAGACATCATCAGCACACAGGAAATCTAAGCCTCATATGTAAGAAGCTGGAGTTTAGACAAGCTACCCCCATCCCTTTTACCATTGTTTGGTAATGCCCATAGAGGCTCTAGTTGAACCTTAAAGATCTGTTGCTTGATCCTCAATAGCAGCTTTCACTTACCCCAAAAGAAAACCCTTTGAGGGTAAGTGAAGGCAGATCCTTCAAGGCAGGTTTGTGCCAGACCCAACCCTTTTTCAGCGCTCAGATAGATATCTACTCCTACTGTAGTGTGGGAGACTGCGCCATACTATAAGCCAGCTTTCCCCAACCTGGTGCCCTTCAGCATTGCTGGCTGAGAGATGCTAGGAGTTGTAGTCCAACAACTCTGGAGGACACCAGGTCGGGGAAGGCTGCAATAAACTATCCCCCACAACCACCTTTACCTGAGACAGCAACACTGAACCTTGAGTTTTTCTGCAGTTGCTGGGGGCTGAGCCTGCAAACAGTTGCTCCCAGGAGCTTCTGTATAATGGTTTTCAGGGGAAAAACATTGCAATCATTTATTCCATTCACTACTGCAATTTAAAGAACATACATCATTCAGTGAATAATTTCAGCAGTATGATTATGACACAATTTCATAAGTAAATCATTCACTGAAGTACAGGTGTTCACTCATTTTTAAGCCTGGAAAATGGCATCTTAGTTTAACTAACTGCCCTCGGAATATGACTGAAGGGTGGTATAAAATCCTTACCCTGTTCTCTCCTGCAGCCTCTGCCCCCATTTGAGAACTGTTTGTAGCACAGTTCTCAAATAGTATATAGTTGGTAAACTATTCTTCAATGTGCTCTTACTTATTTTTACCTATATCACCTTGACAGATATCTACAAAAGGGTTACAATTCACTCAGGGATATGTTTTCAGTAATGCAAAACTGAAAACATCCCTGGTATTTATGGTCTCACCTGAACTTTGAAAATGCCCTGGCCATTACTCCTCAAAGAATACATTACCTGTATCAATTGTCTTGGGAGTGGGATATGGAACTGTGATATAATTACACTGTATTCAGAGTTCAATGAACCAAAAGAAGTGTGGGTGCAGCAATGAAGAATGAGTCAGAAAATGAACTTTCTGCCTTCTCACCATCTCTCCTCTTACCCCCGGGGAAAGGTTTCATAGTGCTTCAAAGCCTTGGAGTGTGCCATAATGGGGCTTTTCTATGCCCACCCAGAAGCAGACTCCAGAAGTCAAAACAATGAAACCTTTAATAGGCTTTGACCGGAATATACCAGTCTCCTCCCTCCTCCTGCTGCTGAATCACCTCTGTAATGGTCTGCTTGGAGTGCTGAAAGCTCCTACTCTCCCTCATTTAACTCATAGATGCCTCTGTAACCTGCCCTGAATTTTTACAAATGGTGATAAGCTAGCTATATTCTCCCAACAGGAAAAAATATATTATGGTCCCCTTCTTGCTCTCCAGACTATACTTATCACATGTACTAAGGGTCTTGGATCCTATGTGCAGCTGGTTTATCCCAATTCCCTTTGTCTGTCAGAGGAGTTGCCAGTTATGTCCATTCTCCTCAGAAATCAGGACCCCTTTCCACTTAGTGCAGATGTTATATAGTTTTTAAAACTAAGCAGTGGCATTTTCCAGACTACCTGCCAAATTAATGCCTAGTCAGGATGTATACATAATACCTGCAGTCTCCAGAGAGGATACAGCCAGACCACCTAGGCCTGCAATTTAGTCACATCTCCCAATGTCAAACTGGTTAGCATTTGCAAGAGGGGGAAACTGCCATCACTAAAGATTAAAAAACACACATTATACTAATTGAGGTTATACTTTGCTTTCCTTGTTCAAGGCTTTACCCTATGTGTGATGAGAGGTCTCATCACACTGTGTACTTCAGGATTAATGGACTAGTAGTTATTATAGATTCCATGGCATTTAGGCAGCAAAGCTACTGACCAAGTAAGTGGGATAGTAATGTTTTGCCCCCTTGGTTTCCCTTGCAGATAAGAGTGAAAATCTCTTAACTTTTCATTAATAGGCTCCAAATACATGTGCAACCACTTCTAGGTACTGGAAAACAGAACATTAAATCCCATAGCAGCTCTGTGCAAATTCCAAATCAAAAATTGTGCACAAATGGGAATGCCTAACAGATTAGGAAGCATTGCAAGAGCTGATTGCGACAGGAAGACGAAGCTAGGGGTAGGTGGCATCACACACACAAAGTAGCAGAAGAGAAGAACTAAAGGGTGCAATCTTGAAATCACCTATAACCAGTCATTATGCACACGTTACAGAGGTTTTAATCAAAACCTGAAATTCTTGTTATCTGAAAAAAATTATGCCTTGGACACAGGAAGAGGTGAAAACAGTCCCTTTTCTGTGCTTGAAAACCTGAATCGCTAGAATCCCATAGTCATGGTTCTGTGTATAATAGTGTCATACCACATAGATGTGGAATTTGACACTGGGTGCAGTAATCAACACTGAAATAATTTCAGTTCACGTTTTTAAACCCAGCAAGTTCCTAGCTATCTATGAAAAGAGGATTAAACATGTGCAGGCAATGCCTTGCACAATCTCAGGAGCCAGAAGAAAGGCTGAACAAGATCTCCCAGTGGTCAGAAGGTTTGGTGTCAGAAGGTTTGGTGTCAGTTCCTAACTATACCTGTTTACTCTTCCTCATGACCAGTACAAGCAAAAACGAATACAGCAAAATAAGAAAATATGCACACATTGCTTAATTCACATCATTTATACAGGTTATAGATTTCATTGATTCTTGGCAAAGAATTTAATGTCTTTCAAATGCAGCTTTTTATTTTTATAAAGCATGGTCCTAACTATAGTTATGTTAGGGAATTGGACATACACACCATTTCTTTACAATAGCAGTGCAAGATGTTCATCACCTGCCTATACAATGTTTGTGCAAATGACATGCAAAGTATGCATGTGAATTGTGGAAACAATGACAGACAGTGCTTAGCAAGCTGTTCACCCTTGGATAAGTCACTTCAAGAACCAGATTCATGACATACTTTCATCAGTAGTCCTAAAACCAAGAAGTCCTCATTCATAACTTTCTAATGGAGCAGGGCAAGCCAACTTTCCTGGTGATCTCTAGATACTGCAGAATGCAGCAGCTAGTAGAGCTGGCTAATCAACAAGACCACAGGCATTCCTATACCCTAGGCAGATTCTGAAATAGCACCCTGCAGCCCTGCTCTGGATGCTGATTTCCAGGTCCTGACAGTTCCCAACTTACTCATCCAGTCTAGCCCTGGAGTTTGATGGAATTCAACTGAGCTTCCTTTATGTCTCTTTCCACAAACTGTGACCATTATTCCACATTTTTCAGCAACGCTGACCCGTAACAAGCTGCTGATGCTCACTCATCCACATTTTAACTTTAGCACACACAACCTCTAGACCCCTTGCCCACACACTCTTAGTGCCACCAGAATCCTCTCCATCAGGCTCAATCCTTCCCACACACCTTTCTTTTCCAGGGAAACAAAAAGCTACATGCTAAGTGAAGAGTTGCATCAGCTATTGCAGCAAAAATGCTTCTTCCAATTCTAGAGGCACAGTAACAGAGCTGATCATGAGATCCAATTAGCAGAGCATAGACCAGTAGCCCCGTCACAGCACTCAGTATTTTCCATAATCCTATCTCTTCAGGGTCAGGTCTTTACCCAAGCTCCGGCTTCAAATGTGTACTGTTAATGCAATCAATGTAATAAACGTGGTGCCCCTAGCTCTACAGCTGTAGGATTCGCATCCTGAGCTAAGCGATTATTCACCCTTGTTCTACTAGGTCTGTAGGATTGGGCAGCCTTAAATAATCCGAATCCTTGATAAGATCAAGGTCACTGGAGTAAAATGCTTCTGGGCTCTGCAATTCCCAGCTTTGGTGCTTATATCCTGTTTGCACATAGGCCTGCAGGAAGTAGTAGGTTGCTGCCAAAGGGAAGGCTGAGGAGCAGGTACTGGAAAGTGGGAGAAGGCACGCACTGGTACCAGCTGTTGCTTTTTGAAGCCATTCCCAACTTCCTTGCCAGTAAGTTCTCCATTCTTTGCCAGTGCATAGCTCTGTACAAGGGCTCTGCCAGATGTAAGCTCTATCGCCGCCATGTGGTACAACTATACAACAGACAAACCCAGCAAAAAATTCCAAGCCAATGCAATGCACTTTCCCCCATAATGCTAAATTTATGAAGTGGGCACAAATAATCATCAATTCCAGATCCTTTTGGAGGCTGTGAGTGCTCTCTAAATTTCACTTAGTCCTTTCCCCATCATTAGGACTAGTAGTTCATTGCTAATAATTCTAGCAATATTTCCATTCATAGCCTCTCAGCTCCATCAGTGATTTATTCTGGACTTGTAAAGTCCAAATGCTTGATGAAGTTTAACTGGGAAGACTACAAGTATTACATTCAAAGCCATCCACTTCTGCTGTCCCATTTAGGTTTTGGCAAAATCCTCAGCTTTGGGATGGAAACCCCAAGGATTCTAGGCACAGTGTCAGAAGCAATTTATTCTTATATCAGAATTTGAGTCAAGTGTGCAATATTTCATACATTGTGTAGAGCTCCAAAATGATCATTCCAAAGTAGGTGACCAGGCAGGAATATGGAAGATCAGAGTCATCATAGGTAAGTGCAAAGTAATGCCTGCTGATATGGCTATTACAATACAGGAAAAAGAGCCAGTAAAAAACTCTGTGAAATCACTACTTCAGTGTACTAAGCTATGAAAGAGGCAAATTTAGCACTGGGAATTAAGAATGGGATTGAAAAACCCCAGTACTTCTCTGAATACCCATTATATGTCTATTGTATGCCACATTTAGAATTTTGTTCTGTTTTCCTTTATACAAAAATATTGCAAGTTCGGAGAAAATACAGAAGAGGGGGACTAAAAACATTGCAGTAAGGTATTAGGGCAGGGCATCCTCATAAAGAGAGACCTAAGAAGTTGACACTTAAAAAAGAATGATTGGGGGGGAGGGGCAACAGTAGAGATTTGTAAGATGGTGCATGGTATGGAGAGAGTAAATTGAGGAATTATTTTTTCGAAACACTAGAGCTCAGGACCAGCCACTGCAACTGAAAGGCACAACAAGAGGGAGTACAACATCATGCTATGCATGACTTATAGGATTCAGTGCTATAGAACAGTGGTCTCCAAAGTGAGGTGCACCCACCCCAGGGAGTGCATAAGACAATCCACTGGAGTGTGCGAGCTGCGTCCTGCTGCTCCTACAAGCTGCCATTGTGTGCAAGGAGGGTGGCAGCAGTGGTGGTGGATGGCTGAAGGAAAGCAGGAAGGAGATTAACCCTTCCCAAAGTGGGAAGGAGATTAATCCTTTCCACTCTCCTTTCACAGAATAAAGTGGGCACTTTCCCCTCAGCTTCCATCCTGCCAAAGTAGAGCGGGAAGGGTTAACTGCCGAAGCCGAGAAGAAAGCCCAAGAAGAGAAGAAAGCCCAAGAAAGTGCATGCTTTCCTCTCAACTGCCATCTTGCTGAAGGAGAGCAGGAAGGAGATTAACCCTTTCCACTCTCCTTTCAAAACCGAGAAGGAACTGGGCACTTTCCTCTCAGCTTCCATCCTGTCAAAGGAGAGCGGGAAGAGTTAAAACAGCCCAGGCCAAGCCACCAGTTGGCCAAGGAGTGGGGACTCTGCACAGGGTGTGGGGCTGGCAGCCAGAACTCCCGACCAAGCATGCCTTTCCCCTCCTTGCAAGTTGACATTGGTGCCCTCGCTTGATCATCAGCATATAGCAATGACGTGTGCACAGTTAAGTGGATTTATAGATTATATTAATAATATTTTTTAAGTGAGAGCAAAAAGGGGGGTTGTAGCATTAATAATTTTTTTTAACGATTTATTTCATCTTTATCTCATCCTGTTTAATTTTTATTTTTTGTGTATGTTTTATAATGTACATAATATATTAGTACAGTAGTACATGTATAAAATTTATAAATAAATATACATATATTGGGGGTGCATGCTCAAAAAACTTTCACTGATAGGGGTGTGCGATCAAAAAAGTTTGGCGACTACTACCATAGAAGACTGTAGACGCTGCTAACCAACATAGCTTTAAAAAGGCTTAGACAAATTCACAGAGGATTGCCAAACCAGCTGAAAACTGACTGTATTCAGAGGCAGTAGAAACAGAGCACCAAATTAGATGGATCTTTGATCCAATCCTGCAAGGAAATTCTAATGTTATATTATATTATATTATATTATATTATTATATTATTAAATTTATTAATTGCCCATCTGGCTGGTCACCCAGCCATTCTATACCACTCAGATATTCTTACATTTGGATGTTTTTTCATAGTTGGGATAGTATTAAGACAAGGGGTTGATATGTTTTGGCTGGCCTTGACCAAACATTTCTTGTCAGCAAGACCATGCCCGCCTTCAAGGGGCAGGGCTTTCTCCCAAACCACACACTGCACCTCTGAAACACAGTGGAAAGTTAAGAATAACCCCTGCTCTGCACTCCAGCTCTAAGCTTGGAGCTGGGGAGTGGGATGGGCAATACTGCACAATCCAAAACCAAATCCAGCCTCTCTTGCCAGCTCCAGCTTGGAGTTAGACAGTGTGAATGGAGGCCTACTTTGGCTCTGGGTGCTCTGAATCTTCAAAGAAGCCTACTCGGTCCCCCTCCAGCTCAAAGCTGGTGAAGGGAGAGGGAGGCATATCAGCTTCTCCCTTCTCCTGCTCCAAGCAGAGAATGCCTGGCAGGTGCAGAGGCAAGGTCGCTACACACCTTCCTCTTCCAGTTCGAGCCAGAGAGGGGAAGCAGAGGAAGCCATTTGTTTTAGCTCTGCACTTGCGCCTGGCAAGCATGGAGCTAAACAAATGGTAGGCTTCTCCCCAACTTTGGAGCTGGGAAGGGAGCAGGGATCATCCCCACCTCTGTAGCTCCAGGGTTTGGAGGAAGGCTCATTGGGCTCATCACTCCCACCAGGGGCTGACAAAATAGTCTCTGTGGCAATCAAGATTGTCAAGGGCTCAGTAGGACTTAAGGAGACCAAATGCAAGAGGAAGAGAGACTAAAATGCCATAGGAAAAAGAGGCCCAAAAGATAGTAAGGCAAAACAAACCTCAATTCCCTATATTCATGAAGCCCCATCCAAGCCCTCTTTATTTTAGAATCTGCTGTACATTTTCAAATAGTAGTAGAGCTAGAAATATGGTAGAAGGGAAAAAAGACTACATTTTTCAGTAATAAATTCCTTGCCCAACTACAAACTGCCTCATCCCGGCTAATAGCAGTTGCCATTCCAATTCTTCTATTAATTAGCTGAGTGCTTTTCGTTACAACTTTGCTGGCAGAACAAACCCCCTAGGTCATCTGTGCACTAAAGAAATGATTTCTCACTTTCATTTTAAACTTTGCATTTTAATTTAATTGGTGGCCTCATGCCAATCTCACACTAAGAAAAATAAGGCTGCTGATCACAGTTGTTCTTTGATAGTCCATGCAACAACAGATGTACAAGCAACCCAAGCAGCCACCTATGTTGTGATCATGTGTGAGATTGAAGAACAGCTGTTTACAGTCTGAAATGATCTACAGGTGTCCAGCCCATGATTTCCCCATTAATGACATAATATGGAGTGCCACTCCCCACCTCTCCCCTACAGCAGGAAGTAACATGCAACACACTAAGGGAACTATAATACTTAAGACGTTTTCAGTTCCTTACCAAAGCAAACACCACGGTGTGGGACAAAGGCTTTACAAGCTGTCGCAATGGCCAGTTCAGCAGAAACGATTGTCTTAATTATCAGATCCTCCACGCTGGCCATCAGAGCTGGTTGGTGAAAAGGGAAAACACAAAAAGAACAAGAACTCTGATGCAAAACCTAAAACATCGCAACAGTTCATGTATCTGAACTTTAGCATCAACAGCAGCCCCTGCTGGCTTGCAGTTGAGGTTGTATGTAGGGTGGGTGAAAAGTCACTACACCCATGCTGTGCAGTGGGTCCAGATGACACAGCAACCCACGACATGGTGCAGGTAATTAGCGTAATTCCGGTCATGCGACAGGCACACGCAGGGGCAGGGGAAACAACTGACATTGCGTTGTTTCCTCGTTGATCATCCTAACCTGGCCACTATTTCAGTGTTGAAGCACAGTGTAAAGCAACAGATTATTCTGTTACTGATTCATGCAAAATTGTGCCTCTTCTAGACTAGGATAACCAAATGAGAGCCCCCAAGGCAATTAATTCTGGTCCCTGTTGGCCCTATAAAATTTTTAATTACAGTATGGTAAAACATTTATCCTCAGTTTCATTCTAAAGGAAAACATTTTCAAGCTATTTGTGTCTTTAAAAAAAAAAGGTATTCCACACTTTAATGTTATAGCCTTTCTGACTGTCTGCAGTTATACATATTAGTATGTACTTCTATGCCTAAGCACATACATGTTTCTACAAAGCAACAACTTTTATTATGGAGTTTGACCATTGTGAGCTTGTGAAGCAAAATACTCTCCTAGGCCCAGACCACTGTCTGGAAACTAGTGGCTCCACAAGGATAAAGAATTTCTCCATCCCTGTTCTAGACTGTCCTTCACCACGGTCAAGATTCCAGAATCAACGCTGTATCCATCTGATATGGCAATTTCTGTATCCCACACTTAGAGTACAACAGAATGCCCATGCTTTGGTCTGGACAAACCACCTGTACCTATATATTCTCACAGGCACTCACTCCTCAGTATTGCAAAAATAATGCCTCCTTCAAGCAGTGCACATTATTCCACACATTTCATACTTTGTGAATTCACCAATTTTTGCTAAAGGTTTCATCCTAACTGAATGAACTCAGGCAGACATATCACTAATTTCCACATATAAATGAACACATGAAAGTTATGAACCCAAATAAGAAAGAAGGACCACACATAAGCACCTCCCTCCATCAAACGAGTTGTCTGTCTCCACTAGTACTGATGAGGAACCACTACTACGGACTCATCACTCCAGAGACAAACTGAAATTTGCACTGTTGTATCATCATGCTATTAGCGGACCAATCTAGTGTAAGGGAAAGAAGCTCTCCTACAGAATATGGAATTCCAAGATGAAAGGCATCCCCTTGACAGAATAACACACAGAGTTGTTGCAAAACACAGTCATAACTCCAAGGAGGAGATGCCAAGCAGAGAGAAAGCAGGAACATATCAGAAAAACATATTCAGACAAGAATGAGGTAAGGGAGTCCTTCCTCCAGAAGAAGTGGGAGAGTCAAGGTACAGGCAGAACTGTAAGAAACAATCTTAGAGGGGAATTAAATCTCCTGCTGCTGGTAATATCATCTATCAAGGTACATATAAAAAAGAATCAGAGAAGGAATAACTGTTCTCTACTCACAGGTGGTATCTTTTCCTTCCTGTTTCAGATACCTCAGCATTGCACTCATGCTCCACTTATTTCCATAATCCTCCACTTCAGGGTCATCACAACTAAAATGGAAGAAATAGATTTCACACTGGAAGCCTGAGGAACTTTGGTGTAAGTCTATCTCCAAGTTTGGTTTTAATGTTAATTTACTGTGTGTGGGGGGGGGTGTTAGTGTTTTGTTGTTTTTTATGGTTTTTCCACTTTTTGATGGTTTTTCCCTAGACAGTGGAATATAAATACAATTAATTAAATATTACTGTATCGCACTCTACGTGGGGCTGCCTATGAAGAGTGTTCAGAAACTTCAGCTGGTTCAAAGAGCTGCTGCTAGACTGCTGACTGGGGCTGGTTACAGGGAGCATATAACTCCCCTGTTAAAACAGCTTCACTGGCTCCCAGTCTGTTTCCAGGCACAATTCAAAGTGCTGGTCATGTCCTATAAAGCCCTATACAGCTTGGGTCCAGGTTATCTGAAAGACCGTATTCTCCCCTATGAGCCTACTCGTGCCCCGAGATCTTCAGGGGAAGCCCTTCTCACCGTCCCACCACCATCACAGGCACGCCTGGTGGGAACGTGGGAGAGGGCCTTCTCGGTGGCTGCCCCAAGGCTCTGGAACTCCCGTCCCAGGGAGGCGAGGGTGGCACGCTCCTTGATATGCTTTCGTAGGCATATAAAAACTTTTTTGTTCCAGCAGGCCTTTGGGGATAACTAGGCTGGACCTGTGAAAATATGACAGATGGATACTATTTTTCTTGTTGTCTTTTAATGTTTTGATATTTTTACAATTTTAATATTGATGATTTAATTATATTTTAACTTTTGTACACTTGTATTTATATTTCTATTTATAGGTTTTAATTGTATAAGTTTTAATGTTGTAAAGCTGCCTTGAGTCCCAGTATTGGAAAAAAGGTGGGATATAAATAGAAGGAGGAGGAGGAGGCAGCGGCTTTGGCTGCTTTGCTACAGACATTTAAGGCTTAAGAACTCTCAAGCGAATTTAAGCACCTGACATAGTCACCACTCTTCTTGTTGACACTGTAGTTTGTTAAATGCATGAACTGGTTTTTAATATTCTTCGCTCCCTGGTCATATCTCACAGTTGCAAACCTACAAAACAAGAATCAAAGCTATAACAATCATTCAGAACAAAGCAGACCAATTCTTCCATCATCATTCTTTTATCACAAGATTGGGGGGTGGCTCAGATATTATTCCCCTCCCCCGCCCGCCCCCCTATATGCGTGGTGAGATTGGGACCTGTTTATTGACTTGCATGCTTCCTCCCGCTACCCATCCCTCAAAGAGAAGTGAATGCCCAGACTGGGAGCTGCTACAGCAACTTGAATGTGGTTTTTTGCTTGAGCCTGGATATGTATGCTTAGCTTAGCAGGTTCAGTATCCAAAGTCAAGGAAAACCCATATTCAAATAAACATGGGATCCCTCCGTTCAAGCATCCTCCTTTATAATCAGAAGCAAATACAAAGGAAGCAGTGACAAACAAACTGAACCTGAGGCTTACTCTCAGTCTCACCATACACAGAGGCAAGCAGAGAAAAGCAACATCCAAACTGCCCCAGGTTAGATCTAGTAAACTGTCTCAACAGTATCACACAGGATAACTTTTTCCTCTTCTCTTTAGAGCTTCAGCCAGACCCGTTTTTTCAGCATCACAAATGCTAGGATCCATTCTCTTTGTTCAGAGGTTATGACCCAAATGTCACTGCAGTCATTACACACCTCACAAACAAGCTTCTTTGTGCCATTTCTCCTATTTACACTGTAAGTACCACCCAGAAGCCCTCAGCATTCTTGGGTGTTTTTTTAACAGTATAAGTATTGTTGTCTTACAACTCCACTTAGATAGCACCAGATTCTTAGTGCTTGTCCAAGATAAAGCTCTTCTGAAAAGAGTTTTATACATGGATAGGACAAAAGCACAATAGGAACAGCTATCCTTGGGTGGCGGGGGTAGTCTCTTGTCCTGTACTGAGCTGCAGTGGGCTTCTTGTAGTCTTATCAAGGCAACAGGTAAACATACCATGAAGCAAAGGTATTACTGAATTCATTTTGTGTTCCACCCACACCATCAACAGGAAGCACCTTTCATTAATCTTTTCTTTCTTCTTCTGTCTCATAATCTGGATGATATGAATGAACTAATCTGCTAGAGATGTTTGGGTACAGAGGATCCTATCTCAGTGCACGAAGCTAGTCTAAATTACTTAATTAAATGCTTTAATTCAACGAGGATACACAGATGGCAAATGAACGACAGAACTTACATGGAATCGGGACACATGAATATCCTTCTGGCAACTGAATGGCCTCAAGTAAAAACATACTAAAAGAAACTCTTCCCCATGGATCTGTTGGTCTCCAGATCCGTGGGATTTGTATTTGACCCCATATACAATTTTGAGTCCATCCCATTCGTCATACTTCTTCACAGTCAGAGCCGTCTCATCTCCCACTGGTATTTACTCTCTAAATTCCTCTTCCCAATTCTAGTTACAACCACAGCCTTTTCTCTTTTTTCCTTCTTTTTTTAAACACATCTATCAAGATTGCATTTATATCCTCTCAATAACCCTGATTCTCTGGCCTAAGAGACCAGCAGAGGCTGTCAGTTTCATCCTCACCTAACTGAGTCATGCTCAGGATCAGGTAGAAGTACGAAATGCTGTAGTTTAAAAATGGATATGCTTGGTATAAAAAAAAGAGGCAGTGGGGCAGAGGTGGATCATGAGACCGATTGTTATTCCCCCACTGCTTCAGTTAGCTACATTCCCCAAACGTCAAGGGCCTGCCAGGCAGGGGTTACTATGAGGGGGACTGGGCTGCTGTAACAGGCTCTGGCCACAACATAGTCTATGAGGTAATGTGAATTCCTTGGCTCACTGTAAGTACCTGAATTCTTTGGAAACCACAGGAATCCAGCAGAGAAAAGGTAAATATCTCCGAGGAGCCAGTGCTAATTAGCAAGCAGGGCTACCAAAAGAGAGGGCACTAGGGGGCTCAGGGAACAGGAAAGCAGTGCACTGTCAGACATTACGAGGCTCTGCTGCCTGCGCCTTCATTTCAGAATTCGCATAGCTCGGCAGCCACGTTCATTTCCCACTCCCCTCTCCTTCTTGGGCCCCTCAGAAGCACATTTGGTTTTCTGCTCAGGCCATTGTGCTTCCACAAAACTGCTCTGTACTATTCCCCTAAGTTCACTCTAGCCCAACTACAAAGGTTTGCTCAGAAGAGTTTAGCCCCAAAATTGACAACTCTTTAAAACCTGATATTTTTAATAAAAGAAATTTTCCTTTTGACTCCAAACAAAGAGGACAAATTCTGAGGATGAAACTATAAATCCTGTGCCTGAGTGCCCCCTGCTGTCATATTATTCTTGTTTGAAGTTTACACACCCTCCAAAGCCTACAAGCATGAGGGGCAGACAGTGCTAAGGGAGACAAAAGATCATAAAACCAGGGGGCTATAACACTCACTTTCCAAGGATATTTTATTTAAAAAACAACAACCAACAGATATGTCCAAGCCTCTTGTATGTTATTCTGACTACATAACTGTGGCTGTTTTAAAGTACACATAGAAGTCCTGAGGCTCCTGCCTGTTATGCTGAAATACTCAAGTGAAAAGCTACATTTTTCAGTATCAGCTGCCATTGCCAATGTAATTCATTCAAGTAGTTGCTAATTCTGCTTCAGATGAGATGTTCTACTTCAAATGCTAATTTTTGTAGCAGGATCAGGGGCAAAAGGGCTTATCACAAATGTGCCATCCACTTCAAATGATCAGATTCTTATCTGCAAAGGGGCCATGGGCCGAGTCAAAATATGAGACAAAGTTTCCCCAAACTGAACAACAGTGTGCCACTGTCCCAACACCACTACATGCTAGGGACAATTCAGTTTCTTCCTAAATTCAGCACAACTGGAGCAATGTTGTGTTGCTTTTCCATGCTGCAGGCACATGTGGTGCTGTTCTTTCACCTCCCATATGGCACTGCATATTGTCTCTGCTTCTACATGTAGGTCCTGAAAAATGCTGTGAAACATTTAAACTCTTTAGAGTCTGACAAACTGTTCAATAAAATAAGGCTTTGCAAAGTGGTATTGCACATGCCTGACCTGGTATAAAGGCAGCTATGTTCCTATTGCATAGAGGGTGGTCTCTTGGCATTTTGGCACCAGAGACCAAAGTATATGAACAAAAAGAGTTGAAACCTGGTGGCGCCAGAATCGTGAAAGCTTTCTCTTGTGCCTATGCTCACAAATTCCGGAAAGACAAAAACATTAGCAGGCAATGAGAGCCTCAAAGTCCACTACTGCCACCTGAAGGCCATAAGCAAAAAAAGGCATATCATTAATCAGTATATATATTCCATACTTCCCACCATTGCTGAGGCTGCTTGAATTCTGGCTAGTGGCTAAACACCTTGAGGTTTAGCATCACTGGCTGCCCCTAAACACTGTGGCCTGGAGATCGGTGGAAGGAAAACAAGGACCAGAGATTTACTAAAAGTGAGAGAAAAGGATGTTTACTCAGATATTTTAGAAGTATTCATTCATAATTCCCAACCTCCAAAAGCTCAGCAAAACTCTTGGAAAATCAACAGGTCTCTTCACTAACTTTGGCTCACAGTCATGAGGGAAACTATTAAGATACCCACTTGGCCAACTTGTGGAGCAAAGTATTTGGCTTACACAGCATGCGACACAGAACTAGCACCTACCTGGCCAGACCTTCCTCATAGAGGTAGATAACAAGAGGGTCATAGGATGTCACCAGAACATAAAGCCGCACATCAAATTTGAAGTCTGAAAAAGGAGCAACAGTGATCAGTGGCCATGAATTGTTCAAAAGCTGAACCCACCTAAGGTTGGCGAAGAACAGGGCAGGGGATCAGATATTTCCAGGAGCTGGCTCAGAGTGATTATTGAATGTTGATACTCCCTGGATTTGGATGACACAATTGTACACCATTTACCACATTAAATATACAACAGAAAGAAACAAACAGAATTGTTCTGTTTTAATCCAATCACCTGGTTCGCACGATCAAAATAAGCTTATTTAAATCACTGCACATGCAAAGTGCAATTTGAATAATCACTTCCCGGGCACAGCTTGTCATGTGTCTGAACCCAAGTGGCATGGTTTGTTGCAGGGGAAAACAACTTCCAATAACACTACAACAGCCCATGGGTAATTGGAGGGTTGTTTCCATGGTGGCTTATTTTGATTGTGCAAACCAGCCCAATAGCTCACTAGAAAGTCTTGTGTCTGTGGGATTTCCTAAAGGAAAAGCAAACTCTGATAAACTCACCATCTATGAGTAGGGGGTTGTTGATGTAGCGGGAGACCAGGATGTTCTCTTCGAGGGAAATCTGATTTGGCTACAGGATGAGACAGACAGCACACTGGAGTGAGGAACTAAAGACCTGAAAGCTGACTTCACTAAGCGACTTTCTCTTCCAATTGCTGCGTGCCAATGAATGTTTGCCTGATTACTAGATTAATCAAACCCTATGATGAAAGCTAATATCTTATTTATCAAAGACATAGCACTATTTAATGCAGTGATCTTAAGGTGTTGGAACACTCAAAGTACTGTGGCACAGGACTGGGACAGTTCTGTGAAGGGCCCAGCCACTGATCACTGTGGCTTAAGGTTGCACATGTTCTAAATCAGTGCAGACATTAGTCATCAGTTTCATTTATGGCCAGAGAAGCAGCAAGTACATCACAGGCAAGAGCTAGAGAACAAATAAGGCAAAACACAAGAGGTGAGATCTTTGTACACCATATTAAAACACGGAAACTAGCATAAACCAGGAAACCAAATCCTGTCAGGCAGGCAGTTACAATCTTTCTGTAGATCATCAACAGACCATATTTTAAAGACTATAAGCTTCATCCAATGTCACGTGAGCAGAGAAAACTTTGGGACACTTCCTTTTTCCGGGTCACTTTCCTCTCACTCACCTTTTCTACAGTTCACTTCCTTTTTCTGGGTCACTCATTTCTCACCCTGGTCAGTTCTACTCAGGACTTCCCCTTGCTCTCCTTCCCCCTGAGCCCCTTGCACACCCCAAATCCATCCCAGAAAGTCCCCCAACCCTCCAGAACAGACTTGGAGGGCAAATGACAGAGCTGCAGGGGGAGGGGGAATCCATTCTGCTGGCAGGCAGAAAGTACTGGACGCAGCCCTATTTTACTTCTGTTTACACAGAACAAATGCAAATACCCAAGGCTCAAATTCAACACTTACATACTTATGGTAATAACTGTAGAAACTTCCATATTCATGAAATGCAAGTGCTTCATACAGAGAGGGGTGCAGGTGAGGAGAGAGATGATCACTAATTTATAAATATGACAACACACAAGAACAAGGCTGCCTCCCATGTCAAAACTGGATTCAGAACTAAGAATGGGTGCTTCTCGTTTTCCTTTTTTTTTTTTTTTTTTACTATTATTCTCTGCTTTCAGCCACAACTTAGACTCTGCCGTTTGACCACACAAGTGAGAATAAGGACTCTGTACTAGAAATGAAGGCTGCACACTTACCCTGGAGAAAACTCCACTGAACATTAGGACTTAGTTCTAAGTAAGCACACGTAGGATCAGGCTACACACCATTAGCAGAGAAAAAGACTTCCTTGTATAATCTTTTCTGGAGCTGCATCCCAGCCAAATTAGCAAACTAATCTCCCTTGCCCAAGGTTTTGAACTGCAAGAGCTGAAAAAAGGAATGTGTGAGACAACTGTGATACTAGTCACAGTTCGTCATTGTAAAAGTTAATGTGATATAGTCATGATGGAGAGTTCACAAATGACAATAGGCCACAGACTGCATGTGGATAAATCCAAGAGCTGCAACTTCTTCAGAAAATGCAGAACACATATGGTTCTACTGACAACATGAAAAAGCCAAATCAAAAGTGATCTTCCTGTATAGCAACCATTATACAAAGACGGTTGTGTATAAACAGGTGAACTTAACTACAGTCAGCTGGAAAGGTTTCTGATTACAAAGTGTGACACAGACATAAAACATCCCCCACTATCTACAAAGGATTAAGAAGCTTCTCTTAAGACTGAAATTCTAGAGAGTGCTCCCTAGATGGAGTATGTTTGACAGGTTTGTGGGTTTAGCAATGCTGAAAAAGCCAAATATGATGGGAAGTGGGCTGAGAGTGCCTTTTCCAGGTTCTGACCCTTTGTTCACATATGCCTTTCCTTGAAGCAGAGAGTAAGGCCTTGTGCAGCTCTGGAAAGAGTTGCTTCATGCACTTGGCTAGCAGCTCTCTTATTCCATGGGAAAGGAGCCAGGCTGAGAACAGATGAGGCAAGCTGGCCCCTTCAATATGGGGGGAAAGATACGAGTGAAAATAGTGACTCACTGTCCAGTTTTATCTACACTACACCAAGAATACTTATCCTATTAGCTTTAGGACACAGACACGCACATGCCATCTTGCACTTTAGCTGTGCAAGGCATCTCGGGTGGAAACACAGTTATAGGCAAGGTACCTGAAACAGCTGACACTGATGCTACAAAACTGCTCCTCAACTATATACATCAGGAGAGCTGGTCAACTGTAGTGAGAATTTCACCACATCCTTGCTTCTTAGATTTCTGATCAGGTCAAATGTGTGGGAAAATTCTTCTCACCCTGTAGGCTGAAGCTGTATGCAATGAGCCTGCCATGTGAATGTATGCCCATCACAACCCCATTACCCCATAGAGTAAATGGTCACTTCTTTTCATTCTTAGTTTCATCAGCAACCATGCTAACATTTGCACTATGAACCTCAAGACATCTCCATGTGTCACTTACCAGAATGAGTATGTGACTATCCAGGAGTGTCATTAACCAGCATACGTGATGACAGCTCAGAAAGTGAGGATGCACAAAGAACAGACAAGTGTCACAAATTAAAGAAGCAACCATCAGAAAATAATTGCTGCTATGGCTTTCAGAGGATACTCCACTGGATACTCCACGAACACATATTCCTTGAATCTCCAAGACAATACATTTTTACCCATGGATTTAAAACATGCACATGCCAATCTTTAAGTGTGTCAAAGAACCAGATACACTGTACAGGTATGGTGAGAACCAAGATAGCAGTGATAATTCCATTCACTGTTTATGACATTTATTACCTGCTTTTCATTATAAAATAATTCCAAAGCAAGGTACAGCCAATGAATCATCTTTCAGCATCAACCAAAAAACAATCAGACTGGGGAGACAGCTATCGGACAGCTATGTTGACACCCTGTATTTACACTTGACTTAGGTAAAGCAGCAATATGTGGCTATCAAATCATTTGGTTACCTTATTAAGTGACGAAGAACAGGAAGGTGTTTCAAGACAGTACCACCCTATGGGCTCCACTGCTAACAGTTTGAACATTGTGCAAGGCAAAATGTTATTGTGAATTTCCTCAGAGATTCCAGCGAGTCATCAAAACTGGCATACTTTCAGGTACTTACATTGTTGATCAAATAAACACCTCGTCCCCTAGAAGATGCCACAGGTTTCACTATCCAGGGGCCCCTGTCCTTTGAATAGGAACCTGGTTAAGAAAGAATAAAAAGGACAAATAAATGCAACAGTATCAAGTGCTCTGCAAAACATTACCAGACACTGACAACTTCCAGCAATCCCTGAGGGAATTTGCAACAATACTTACATGTGTCTTTCAGTCTTCCTCTATAAACTGCTAAAAATGGCCATGAGCTTTTTTACTCCACACTTTTTATCAGTCTAATCGCGATACTGACACACAGTGATTATTATGGGATTTGGAGTGTTCCATTATAATCACTGAACTCTGGGATTGCCACTTTTACTTGTTACACAGTCAAGCAGCTCATGCTTCAAGACATCAAGGCTTATGTCTCTAACTCATTTGCCTTGGCATGGAGAGAGATATGTAAGCAATATGGGATACTTCTCTATCCCGCAGTTGTCCCTGAAGAAAAATTCAAACCATAGTTACAGGACAGGACTGAGGGATTCAAAGAGTTAAGAGAAGTCTCTTCCTAGCGGGGTCATCTGAATATTCCTCCCTTCCCATTTCAAAAGCTGACACATACTTTTTTGTGAGTTGAACTACAGAAAGGTCATAGAATGAAAGACCCATACTTCATTTTCCAGCCTTACTTAAGAACTGGTTACTCCAAGTCAGACACTTACTGCAAAACTCTTGGTATTCCGCTGGGAGGATGAAGGTCTGAGGCAGAACATGGAAGGTCTTGAATCCATAGGCTTGTTGCATTCGATTGATGTTCTTGTACAATCTGTCCTTTCGAGTTAATTCATATGACCTGAAACCATGTATATAGAGTTTCTGGTGTCATCTTTTTGTGAGAACGTTCAAGAATTCATTGTTACCTTAACACTTGCAAGCTTTAAGGAGCATGGGTAACTTTTACTTACTTATTTACTTATTACATTTCTATACCGCCCAATAGCTAAAGCTCTCTGGACAGTTCACAAAAATTAAAACCCTAAAATATAATATGATAAAACATAATATAAAACCTTTAAAAGTTTAAAACAGAATTAAACCAGAGTAAAAACCAGCAGCAGGGTAAAGCTCTAAAAATACAACACATTTAAAAACAAAACTGATCAATTAAGAAAGCCTGAGAAAATAGAAAGGTCTTCACCTGATGCCAAAAAGACCACAATGTAGGTGTCAGACAAGCTTCTCTGGGGAGGACATTCCACAACCAGGGTGCCACCACTGAAAAACACCTTCTCCTTAGTAGCAACCCTCCTCACCTCATTTGGTGACAGCATCAGGAGGAGGACCTCTGAAGACCATCTTAGGGTCTGGGGAGATATGTATGGAATCATAGAATCATAGAATAGTAGGGTTGGAAGGGACCTACAAGGCCATCGAGTCCACAATGCAGGAATCCAAGTCAGAGCATCCCTGACAAGTGGCTGTCCAGCTTCATCTTGAATGCCTCCAGTATGGGAGAGCCCACTACCTCCCTAGGTAATTGGTTCCATTGTTGTATTGCTCTAACAGTCAGGAAGTTTGTCCTGATGTGGAATCTGGCTTCCTGTAACTTGAGCCCATTATTCCGTGTCCTGCACTCTGGGATGATTGAGAAGAGATCCTGGCATCCTGGAAGATGCAACTTTAGGTAACTTGGCCTCAAGCCATTTAGGGCTTTAAAGGTTAATACCAGCACTTTGAATTGGGCTTGGAAACTGACTGGAAACCAGCACAGATAAGACAACTGACGTAATATGATCATATCAACCAGTCCCCATTAACTATCTCGGTGCACTGTTTTGGGCCAGCAGAAGTTTCCAGACCATTTTTAAAGGCAGCCCCACATTCTGCAGTAATCCAAACATGAGGTTCCCAGAGCATGGATAAGTGTAGCAAGGCTATTTCTGTCCAGGTAGGGTCATAGTTAGTATATTAGCCTAAGCTGAAAAAAGGTGCTCTGTGCCACCAAGGCTACCTGTGCCTCTAGTGACAATGCTGAATCCAAGCTCACGTCCCCAAACTACAAACCTGATCAGTTAGGAGAAGAACAACCCCCTCCAGAACAGGTTGAACACCACTTAGCAGGGCAGACAAACCACCCACTAATGGTACTTCGGCCTTCTCTTTACTGAGCCTCAGTTTATTCGCCCTCACCCAGTCCTTTATCGCGCCCAGGCAGTGATTCAGAACATGAATAAAGCAAAAGGAAGAGGCCCCTCAAATGTGGGCACAACCCAAAGAAATCAATGGACCCTAAGAATGATTATGTATACAAGAACAAAAGAGCATGAACATACACACAGAAATAAAAACCTTTTACTTCAAACAAATATGTAGGTACATACACCCAATTAAGGACACAAGGTCTCTATTTAACAATGTATAAAGTACTTCTTAACAATACGTTGGGGTGTAATACCAACCATACATGGAGCATACACAAAATGTCTCTATACAACAATGTTAAACTGTAATAGGCTGTCTTAAAATACACATGATATGATAAACCTTACAGTAAGGCATAGGGTTGTCTTAAACCACACACAATATGATAAACATTACAGCCCCATGGATGTAGTAATGTACATGACTCTACAGAGTGACCAGGGCTTCAATGGGAACACAAGCCATACCAGCAAGAAAAACCGGCACAGCCCTCTGAAATACATCAGCCTCCATGGGCAGATCATTTTAATATGTCGCCCATGCTTGAAGGGGGGAAAAAGGCCACCGAAAGTCTAAACCTCAATAGGAAGTGATCCAACCATGATAAGAGGATACATGATAATTCCCCCACTTTCAGATCGCGATCCTCCGGTCTAGTGGAGAAAACCAAATCAAGCATATGTCCTCTGATGTGTGGGGCTGATAACATACTGGGACAGCCCCATGGATGTCATGGCCACCATGAAGTCCAGGAGCCACCCTGGATCTGGCAGCCTTGGCATGACAGTTGAGATTCCCCAGAATCATCATCCTAGGGGCCAACAACACCAAATCTGTGACCACCTCCATCAGCTCAAGCAGGTAGACTGATGGGCAGCAGGATGGGAAGCACACCAGCAGAATCCCTAATCTGTCCTGGCTACCCAACACAAGATAGAAACACTCTAGATTGGCACTTGAATGGACAGGAAGCCTAGGAAGTGAGATAGAATTCCTGTAGGCCTCAGCAACACCCCCCTCCCCGACCCTCAAGTTTATGCTGGTGCTGCACCAAGTAAGTTGCAGATATGACTGTGCACTTTAACTAGCTTGCTCTCTCGCTATTGTCAGCTTGGGTATAACATACAGCTCTGCAGTCCCCTACTGATCACTCCTTCTCCCTCTACTGAAGGCACTCTAAAGCAGGAGTGGGCAAGCTTTTCTCTATCAAGGGCTACATTCCCTCAGAGGAATCTCTCAGGGGCTGCATGTTGGCAGTGGGCAAGGCCAGAGCCACCCCACACTCTCACACCCACAGCTGCCACTGCCATGACAACAGAGAACAAGAGGAAGGCAAGTGCACGTACAAGCTTCGACACCTGACCATGGTGAGCAATAGCTAGAGCATCTTTCTGAAAGACACTATACCATTCTAGCTACTGTGCTCTGTGGTTGAGCCACCAAGCTCACACATGTATCTTGCCAGTCTGCCTATAGTTGTCCTTGTGGCAGCTGGTACAGGGAGGAACAAGAGACAAGGGCTACATAAAATAAGGCTAAGGCCCGCATGCAGCCCGAGAGCTGCAGATTGCCCACATCTGCTCCAGTGGATGGAAAGAGTGTGCCAACCTTGTAGAAAGAATTCTTGGTAGTGGTTCCTCAGTTTTGGGATTCCATTCCCCTAGAAGTTCATCAAATCCAAACAATTTTTTTAAAATCCATGAGCAAGCATTTTCATAAGGGTTTCTGGTTTTTAATTTAGCAACTGTCTATTTCTTAGTGTTCTTATCAAGGTCATTAATGAACCTGAACAGTTGGGGGATAGCAAGTTATAGATCTAAAATAGGTAAGCAATCTAATTTGTTCCAACTTTCAAATAACCTATGAGAGAGACTGAAGAATAATATAATGCAGAATTCAATTATGACCAACATCTCCAAGTGCTGAAAAGGAATTTACAAGTCACACAGCATCTTCACAACCTTCTATATAGTCGTTTTATTCACCATATATCCTCTTCTTACCTCGGAAAGTGGTTGACTTTTTGAATATCTGTGAGGGTTCGTAGAATGTAGGGTTTCAGATGGGACCCTGTCCACATAAGGTTATATTCATTGCTGCTTGGGTGCACCTGTGGAAGAGACTTGCTTGTACACCCTTGGCAAAATAGTCAGTTGGGTAAAGCTACATTACCTCTAATCAATATGCTGGATTGAAGGAAATAAGAATGCAAAACTAGGGCCTACATGCCACCTAGTCCAAAAAAATAAGGCAAAGCCCTCAACTCATCTCCCACCTACAGGCTCATGCAATTCTAAGGCACTCTTTTTCTTAATATACATTTTGCTAGAGGCCATTTGTACACTGTGTACATGTCACTCCAAAGACGCTTCCCAGAACAAAGATAGATGCACATCGCCATCTCTACAAACCAAGTTTCTTCAGGACTATTATGAATTTGGTGCAGCTCATAGGTTTCAAGGACTTAAAACAAGAACTCCGTCTCAAAAAGATCATACACAGGAAGAATGTACAGGATAAAATCATTGTATTAGAATCAGATTGCTTGACATGTCAAAATGCAGGAGGAGAGAGGTTTGTAGTGCTTTTTGTTTGATTGGCTATATTTTAACACACCTCAGGCTCTGATCCGTAACTATATCTTGTTTTTAAAGCAATGCGAACAGATTTGTGTTTTTAGTTTCTTCATATTCAAGAAATCTGATAGCATGTACCTCACGGAATCCATGAGCAGACAAAATGCTGCGCACCAGGCGACTGTCTGTTCTCACAATCTTAAAAGACAAGCGATACCGCTCTGTGAAGAGAATACCACAAATTAGTAACAGCACCCCAGTCACAATCTATTGCACCAGCTGCAGAAAGGTAGATGCTGCCAGAGAACCCGGCATAGTCCCATTTATCTGACATTACCCAATAACAACACATGGCATGCAGTTATGGCAGACCTTGATGCAACCACAGTGACAGTGTATAGCAATATGTAGATTACAGAACTCACCCTGTTTCTGGTCATTTTTGTTTAATCAGCTAATTTACTGTTAGGGCACAAGCGGAAGTAGTTTTAAAACTTCCAATATTTGAGGCTACTCTCACACTTGGAATTCAAGTGTTTCTGTTCAAATCATAGAATAGATTTCTATGGGCCTACAAGGCCATCGATACTCTTTGTTAAGGTATTAGTAGAACAAAAATGGAGGTACAACATAAACATTTTAATATAATACATAAAGATCCTCAATATCACTTAAAACAAGAATCTACAAACTTTTATTTAACTTCTAACCAATTTTAAGTGCTTTAAAGTCCCATTGTTTTCAGTAGGCATATCAAGTGCATGTTTAAACTCTCCCCCTAAGGACTTAGAACCACTTAACTTAAGCTTCAGTGTTTCAATTTTTAAAAGCTGTTTATATTCAAAAACAGCTACTGACTCTAGTTTAATACACTGAGAACCCTTCTTCTTTATATGACAAAAAGGGAAATCAAACTTCCAGATAAGTCTTCTTTCTTCAGTCATTTGACTTTATATATTTTTGATGAGATAGCTGTGTAAAACTACATTTACCTCCAATCAAACGGATGTAACTGTCCTTGGTTAGAATAGCTTCTGCATGAAATACCAGGATTGGGATCCTTCTGAATCCACCTGTCCACGTGATACAAGGGTGCTCCCTAGAACAACAAGACACATATACAAGATATTACTAATAATAAAGAAGACCAGGTTAACTATCTATTGCATGCAGCAACCCCATTTATGGATTGAAAGTACTTAATAGCAAATATAGATATCAGCATTCAGAAGTCCAAAACACCAGTTCGCATTACATGAAAAATATCTACAGCTGCAGAGAATGGCTAAAGTATACAAGCACAGCTTCGTTTCAGAACAATCTGGGTATCACCAGAGTTCAGGCACTATTCTTACTTATGTATATTCCTCTGAAAACTTTAGCAATTTAGGTGAATGCAAGTTTTACTGTTTTATCTGATCCTATATTTAGAGCAAAGACATTAAGAATTCTTGTCTGGGAAAGGTAACTGGTTTTGATATTTTAAGTAGCATTAAGTAGCACCTACAATGCACAAAGCAGTCATACAAAAGAGACCCTTACATTTTCCTAGTGCAGATCTTTGTACATCCAGATATAAACTGACCATGTATTGTGGCAACCTGCGCTAAGGCAACGCCTCAGCAAACAAGTGACAACATGTTGCTGTGCTACTGTTAATCCTCAGCCCAAATGCTGAGATATTGACATCTGCATGGTCACCATACAGCAAGGCAACTTAATTCAGTCCAGATAATGATAAGTAATAAAGCAGAGAAATAAAATGAAGTTAGAACAAGAAAAGCTAGGGCAGAGAGTGGGGAAATTAACACAAGAAAATTAACAGATATCAATTAGGCAAGTCGTCATATGAAAAAATGTTTTTGCCTAATCAACATTTCCATTAGATTAAATTCAAGTTCAGAGCTTTGTGTAGTCTGAGAGTCCACAGGGCAAAATGCACATGCCAGAGACATCTGAAAAGAGACTTCGTGTGTAGGTGTTTCTAATGCTAGAAGCCTCTGAGCCAAGCTGGGAATGCTGGAGTGATTGCTTTTAAAAGAGAATCTAGACACAGTGGGTATAACTGAAACCTGGTGGAACGAAGACTACCAGTGGATCACCTGTGGATTCCAACTCTATAGGAAGGACAGGGAAGAGCATACCAGCGCTGGTGTCGTGCTGTATGTTGAAGAGGCATGGTATCAAACAAACTAGGAACGGCAGATTCTTCCTGAGAATCACTGTCAGTGACTATACCAGGCTCCCAAAATAATTTAGTACTGGGGAGATGCTGCTGTCCCCTTGACAAAAATGCCAAGTTGGAGAATGAAATTAAGGATGCATCCAAAAGGAGAAAGTGTTATAGTAATGGGTGACTTCAATTACCCTCACACAGACTCAATAAATATGCATTCCAGTCACGGAAAAGTAGTAAATTTTCTAGATACTTTAAACAATTGTGTTTTAGAATAGCTGGTCAAGAAACCAACCAGAGGGGAGGTGACCCTAGACTTAACCTTAAGTAAAAACAGGCCCTAGTGCAAGTGTTGTTGAATCAGCTGGAAACAATGAACACAATGCTATCAAATTTAATTTATATTTAAGTAGAAAATTGCCAAGGATGTCCAACACAGTAACATTTCACTTCCAAAAAGCAAACTTCTCTAAAATGAGGGTATTCGTAAAAAGGGAAAGTCAAGATAGTCAAACTTCTGCAAAATATGTATGGAGTACCACAATAGAAGCTCATCTAGAATGTATACCACAAGTCAGAAAGGTAGCACGAAGTCCAAGAGATCACCAGCATGATTAACAAGTACTGTTAACAAACTTATCAGAGAAAAGGCTTCCCTCAGAAAATGGAAGTCTTGCCCAAACAAGAACTAAAAGGAACAGAAACTTGCGCAAAAGAAATACAAGCAGAAACTAATAAGATTTTGAGGAGCATATTGCTACTAACATTAAGATAAACAACAACAAAATATTTAAATACATCAGAAGCAGGAAACTGGCAAGGGAGGTAGTTGGTCCATTGGATTACAGGGTGTACTAAAGGAGGATCAGGAGAGTGCAAAGTCCTGCTTGTGGGCTTCCCAGCGTCATTTCGTTGGCCGCTGTGAGAACAGAATGTTGGACTAGATAGGCCTTTGGTCTGATCTAGTACAGCTCTTCTTATGTCTTACAGCAGAAGTAGGCAACTTATTTATTTCATTTCTATACTGCCCAATAGCTGAAGCTCTCCAGGCGGTTCACAAAAATTAAAACTACAAAGTACAACATAAAACAATATAAAATATGAAAACTTAAAACTACAACATAAAAGTACAACCGGGATAAAACCTAGCAGCAATGCAGAGATCTAAAGTACAGATTTAAAACAGCAGAGTCAAAAGACTAGAGTGCTAAAATGCTGGGAAAATAAAAAGGTCTTTACCTGGCGCCGAAAGGGGTACAACATACGTAGGTGTGAGGCAAACCTCTCTAGGGAGCTCATTCCACAGCCGGGGTGCCACAGCAGAAAAGGTCCTCTTCCTGGTAGCCACCTGCCTCACTTCCCTTGGCAGGGGTTCCTGGAGAAGGACCTCTGAAGATGATCTTCAGGTCCGGGCAGGTACATATGGGAGGAGGCAATCCTCCAAATAACCTGTTCCCAAGCTGTTTAGGGCTTTGAATGTTAATACCAACACTTTGAATCAGGCCCGGACGCAGCCTGGCAGCCAGTGCAGCTGGAAAAGTACTGGAATAATGTGATCTCATTGGCCAGTCCCCATTAACAATCTTGCTGCCCTGTTTTGGACCAGCTAAAGTTTCCAGACTGTTTTCAAAGGTAGCCCCACATATAAGGCATTACAGTAATCCAAACGAGAGGTTATCGGAGTATGGATAACTGTAGCTAGGCTATCTCTGTCCAGAAAAGGGCAACGTTGGTATATCAGCCTAAACTTGGTTACCTGAAGATGTTTTAGACTACAACTCCCATAAATCCTAGCCAGTATAGCCAATACTCAGAGATTATAGGAGGATACCAGGTTTCCTACCCCTGCTTTACAGGATCTTATAAGAAAAGACTACATTCCTTCATCCCACTTTCATCCCTCCACTTCTCGAGCAGAAAGTAATGTATGACCAGGCTAATGCCATTTTTTTGTAACCATGAACCCACTATCTATACCTGGGTAGAACTCCAAGATTCTACCCAGGAAGAGCAGGGTTGTGCAAACAATACATGCAAGCCCAGGACTCCCTTCTGATAGGGGGAAGAAAGCAAAATTAGCATGAACAGGGACTCAGTTAACATAGACAGTTAATTCAGTTAAGTGCCTACCTGAAAAATATGAACATTTGAGGCCCAGGAAGTAGTCCAACAGGATGACAGCCAACAACTGAGCTCTACCACATACACACAAAAGTTATATGTGCCTCCAGTGTGGCCCCCTATGTTGAACAAAATGTTGTATGTCCAGTAAAGGTCCATTAAGAAATAAAAACGGCAATGCATTTCACAAAAGAGCTAATGTTACTATATCATTAGGAAATAAGCTGCAATTTTCGGAAGTAACAAGAAGATATAGATAGACCTTTAAGACAGGAGAACGGTAAGGTGGTTGAAAAGCAACAGTTACAGAGCTGCCATACCAGCTTTTTAACCAGAGGGAAATTCCCTAATGACACTGTATGCTCACTTTCATCCTGAGTCAGAGCAGGTCACCCTTCCGCAACTTGGTGCCCTCCAGATGCGTGGGACTACAGTTCCCAGCTGGGAATGATAATCTAACACATCTGGAGGGCACCAGGTTGGGGAAAGCTGGAGTACGTTGTACTAGAAACGTTTATAAGATACTGTCCCAGAAATGGGTCAAACAGGAAAATACTGGATCTGACTAGATTCACAACAATTACATATTAGGCAGAGCAATATCTTTCCAAATGCATACACATCAATATCAAGACAAAGAAGCATTTTTAAGACAGGGAGGGTATACAGGTACCCAAACTAATAAGTGGACAAGGAACAACAATGTGTGTTGCTATACATATAAAACAATACAGCAAAAGTTATGAACAGTTGGTTATTGTATTTTTCAGCAGCCTGCAGGATATTACAGCTTCAGTTTATTGTTGTTTAAGAGATTTTCAGTTCAAACAGCTATACTGTAAACTAGAAGATGTGATACAATAGCAGGAAATTCAAGCATATGTTGAACAAGGAAGCAAATAAACCTGAATGCTAGTCAATCTCAGTAGTTTCATCAATAAATCAAAATTCGGACATTTTTCCCACATTTAAGGGTCCTATTTCAGACTAATAAAAGCAATGTATAAACATAAGCAAAATGACCACGAATAGTTTAGCATCTGCCAAGTTCATCAATAGGCATGCAATTATTAAATGCAATGGACCAGTCAGTTGGAGTCCTCATGCTTATGGCGTTTTCAATATGGCCTACCCTGCTGTTTAAGTTACGACAGCTCCTTCAAAGAAATAACAATATTTGCCTTCATTTGACCACACCCTCTAAGGCTAGAGAATTCTATCTATATTTGCATAAAATGTCAGAAGTTATTCATTGCAGACAATACCACAATAAAGTGTTTACTTTATCTTTACACCGGAAGGTTTGCTACTTAAAACTTTATATCCCTGAATGTCAGTATGAAGAACAAATTTGCATCCTCCTTGATTCCCTCCCCAAGTTATTCACTGTGAGCTGGGGCAGCAGTTTTAAATCAAAGAAGATTTTATAGTATCTAGCCTAACGCCTTATGTGAGTGGGAGCAGAGCCGTGGTTGCAGAAAGGAGCTTTAGGCTAAGCCCTGCCCTCAGGATTTACAGTAAGTACACCAGCGCTCAGACATGCTTCAGCGGGACTGCAGTACTCATCCTCTTCATGACCCCTCTTACCTGGTGTAATAACTGACATGTTGGATAGCAGGCAGTGACTAGAGAATAATCCAGCCACCTAGATATTACAGCAAGCTCAGCATTGTTTGCAACGTGATGAGAAAGCTGCCTGAACATATAGATTAGGAAAGCCATGTCACTGTGGCACTGATAACATGTTATACTGTGAAGGGAGTGGCATTTCAAGAAAAAGCAAATACCTGCCAAAGCAGATTTCACTGCAATACTGAAGGAAGATTTTCCCTGCAGTAAGATACAAATATGGGGGGGGGGGGGGCAGAAGCGCACATAGGCAAGATCCCAGGAATATGTTACAGGCAAACCTCTCAGATTTGAGGCACAGTCCACATTCACATCCCATGAAGGGAGCTTCCAGGCTAGGCTTTGATTGAGCCCTTCATGGAAGGTTACTGGTGTTCCAGACCTCATCTTCCTCTTGCAACACCCCCGTGTTTTCCTACTGCTTCTTCCCTCCTTTTTTTCTAACTATAGAAGATCCATGAAGGAAAAGAGATGGAATAGCTGCACAGGAAAAGAGAAAGAATAGCTTCCAGATGGAGGAGTCCTAACACAAGGTTAGTGCTAGGACCTCTCCATCAGGAAGCACATGAAGACAATGGCAAAACTAACTTATTTAAATGAACTAGAATTGTACCCTTAATAAAAACAGAAGGCTTCACGGTGAACATCAATGGTAAAATAAGGGATAGGTGAGAGAGCAAGACTCTTCAAGCAATCAGTTCAAGTTATTTGTCACTTCTAAAGCTTCTACAATTTTTTAAGCACTTTAGTGATATTAAAACACAAGATAGTCCTGCCCGCAGGCTTACAATCTACACTGTACATGTCTACAGATATGATGGAAAAGGAATGGCAAAGGAAGAGGAAAGCAAGCAAATATAGGTACTAATTCTTAGTTATATAAATGATCTTATAGTGACCATCTGGAATGGAACTTCTACACAGATTACTCAGGAATAGATATTGCTGCCACATGGCTGAAAAACAATCCAACTGCTTATAAAACAATTAGTTACCAATACATTTTCTCTCCATCCTACCCTTTCACTCTATAGTTCAGGGCTGGTAACAGCTTTTTTAGAAGACTCAAAACTCTGCAAATACAGCATATGAAGCAGGATATGCCAGTATTAGCTAAAATCTCTCCTCTTTCAGTACCAACTCAAAATACATACCTGCAGGAATCCACAGATCCATCTACTAACAGCCAGTTCCACAAGTTATCAGGTGAGAAGGATGCCTAGAAACAAGCACCCCTCCCTAGAGCTCCCACTTTCACTGCAACTTGGAGAAAAGAACTCACTGTTTCTTATCTCCTCCAAGTATCAGTGCAAACAAGAGAGGACCCCCTGTTCCCATCTCTCCTTCAAGCCCTCTGGCAAGTGCAGAGGGCTTGGGAAAGAGGCAGGGTTTATCTCACTTGCACGGCAGTCTGGATAAGAAACAGCAAAAGTTTCTCACACTGTTTCTTTATTATGTACCTGCTCCTTGGAACCTATGTTATGTACCTGTTCCTTGGAACGTAACCCATGGTCAGCGTAAATGGATTTTTCGTGCCCTTTTAGTTGCTAAAAGACTGATACTACGATATTGGAAAGTTAAAAGCTCACTGCTTATAATGCAATAGACTGAAGGCTTAACAACACTACCAACATTTGAAAGAGTGGTATGTAGACGTAACTTGCAAATGGACTTATATGCGGATATTTGGTCTGCTTTTACTGAAGTTTATGTGTAAACTTTTTTTTCTTCCCTTTTCCCCCCTCAAATATTGTAACGTTAGAAATTGAGGATTTTGAATATGTTGTTGTATTTTTATTTCTATTTCTTTTTTTAGGTTTTGAAATGTTCTCTGTTTGTTTTGGTTTGTAAAAATTTTTTTAAAAAAGGATCAGGTAGCAGATGACAGGAAAGACTATGGCAGAGACTCAGGAGATGTGGTGGTAGTCAGAGTACAGAATGCTGGGCTAGATGAACAAGTAGTCTGACCTGATATAAGGCAGCTTCATATGTTTATATAAGATTGTGATAATGATCCCCTGCATCCCACCCCCCTACCTCCAGGCATGAGGCTGAAAGCTGATCTTTCACACCCTATCACCCATCCAGCCCCTTCTTTTTCTAAACAACTAAACCTAATCTTATAAGTTTGAATGCTAGGACACAAGATGTACAGTTCTACATCCCAAGAGTAACACTCCAAGGGAGGCTCGGAAGGTGGCAACAAGGGAGAGGGCCTTCTCAGTGGTGGCCCCCTGACTGTAGAATGAGCTTCCCACTGAGGCCTGCCTGGCAACGATACTGTCATATTTTTGGCACCAAGACTGCCCTCCTCCCCCAGGCATTTAATGACATATGATGGGGCATGTATGTCTGCTGTTTGAACAGGTCTATTAAAATTATTTACTGATATTGTTTTAGCTGTTTAAATTGTTTTTAAATTTTCTATGTTAAAAAAATAGACTATGTTTTTTCATAATGTTGTATTGTTGTATAATCCTGTTCATGTATTCCTTATGAATTGTTGTGAACTGCCCAAAGAGGTTTGGCTACGGGACAGTACAGAAATGAAATGAATGAATGAATGAATAAATAATATAATATAATATAATATAATATAATGCTGTATACAGGTGCCATGTTTTAACTTACTCTGGCCCATCCACCTCTTCCTCCTCTTCTGAAGATGAGTCTGTTTCTTCCAAGTCCCGAGCCATTCCAACTGGCATTTCCTGTAGACGTTTTCATACAGCCCAGAAACAGCGGTCTCTCAAACTCTTTGCTGTAGAATCAGTAAATCTAGCCAGTGCTGTTTTCTATAAAGAAAATGGGGGTGGGGGGAGGCTATTTATCATAATAAACTGAAGATATGGTGCAACCAGGCCTTTAAAAAGCGAGTGTGATGTCATAGCTAGGGCACTGGATTTGGATTCAGAGCACAGATGAAAATTCCCACTCAACTACAATGCTTACTGGATCACATTACTATCTCACAAAGTTGTTTGGAGGATAAAATGAAATACACCCCCCGAGCTTCCCATCGCCATGCTGGCTGAAGGATGCTGGCTTTTGTAGTTCAACACATCTGGAAGGCGCCAGGTTGGGGAGGGTTGGGCTAGACCTGGAGGAACAGGGGAAATGGGGGTGAGGCGCATGGGGTGACAAGGTCTCACTGCTCCAAGAGGGGCAAATCCTTCCCAGGGGACCTGGGGTAGTATCCAATGTTAGTCCTATAGAGAGTAGAACCACTGAAATGAATGACACAAGTCAGTCACAACTAACTTAAGTCTCGTTAATTTCAATGGGTCTATTGCACGTAGGATTAACATGGGATAGTACCCCCGGTTTTCCCATACTTGGGGCCCTAACTCCATGTCTACTGAAAGGGGAGAGAGGACCGAAAGTGTCCGGGAATAGAAATTTGTCTCCACTCCGCACGTGGCGCTTGGAAACGATCGTCTGAACTCGGCGGACTTTGTCGCTCAGTCAGTCGCTGCGGCCGAGCCTGACGCTTTATCCAGGAGAGGGGCTGCGGCCGCAGCTGCTCCCTCCACCTCCTCCCTCTCGCTTTCAGGACAGCCCCCCCCCCCCCCCGACCATCGGCAACCCTTGTGGAATGGGAGATGCCGCGGCCGCCGCCTCTCGTGAGGCACAGGCTCTGTACAGCCAGCAGCTACGTCGCTCCTCAACTCCCCCAGCGCCCATACCTGCTGCTTCATCTCCCTTGGGGCCCGGTAGCTGCGGCTCCGCCTTGCCGGCGTTTCTCCTGTTACTACAACAACCAACATACAACCGTCCCCTCCCTCGCCGAAGACACATCTGCGCAAGCGCCGGCTCTGCGCTCCCGCCCGGGTCCGTTCCCCCGTGCGCGTGCGCAACAGAACATATTCCCCGTTCGCCGGCCTATGCCACTTCTAATATGGCGTCATCTACGCTTCTCTCTTTTAAACCCGCCTCTCCCGCCGGAGACCGGTGTCGCCGAGGTGCCCTCGTCTCAGTCTACGTTACAACGCCTCAGAAGGCTTCGAAGCATTTGATTGGCACGTCCGCCTACCCATCCATGTACCGCGCGGAGGAACGGTCTAGAGACGGACGGAGGGACCAACCAGGAGAAGGCGAAGTCCGACAGCGGACCAATCATTGCGCGCCGATTGCGTGGAGGCGGGGCTGCAGCTCCGTGGACCGGAGGTAGGGCAAAAAGCTGCTGCTGCGCGCGTGGACCAGGTAGGGCAATGAAGGACTGGGGTGTCTGTTGGTGGGCGGGGTTGCATACGGAGGGGATGGCGAAGGGGGGCGTTGTGTGCGGGGAGGGGTTGGAGTCAGAGAGCAGGTGGCTAAATAGGGGGAGGTGACATTTGGGGCTTATTCCTAAATATGACCAGCATAGCAGGCAGCTGTGTTGGTCCGTGGACGGTGGGCTCCTAAAAGGTAAATACCGTTCTGTGAGGGCCAGCTACAACGTAATAAAGAGGTGGACTAGCTTTCGAACACATCATAAATAGGCATGCTGAGGGGATGTAAGTATCTAGTCTGGCACCGTTGCTAAGCGGGTTAATAGGAGAGTGGTCATCACAACCAGCGGGGGGGGGGGGGAACATCTATAATGCTCTCCTTTTCCTTGGGTGATCCACTGTCTCTGCTACAGATTGAAACTGAGGGGTTTTTGGATGCAAAATGATTTACCAAGGTTGACGTGTAGCCAGTTGTATATTCACTTGGAACTAACCCCCACGGATTCTACTGAACCATATTCCCAAGTGTGTGCAAGACTGGAACCGAAGACTGTAAAGTACCAGTCTCTCTGGAAGAGTCAGCCTTTATCATAGTACCTGTGTGGATGATGGGTGTGCGATTGCTACCCTTGCCTTAGGCTAAGATGAACCCTAAAGCAAGCTATATGTTTCTTGTGAAGCCCTATACGCCGATTTAGGAGGAAAGATTACAAAGCACAGGGGCGTATGAATTACGATGGGTGGGAGTATCATGAACTCTAGATTCTGCCTTTGTTCCCATGAGCAGGTTGTGCGGAGCCAGTTCAAGATGAGCCGTTTCCTGAATGTACTCCGTAGCTGGCTGGTTATGGTGTCCATCATTGCCATGGGGAACACAGTGCAAAGCTTCAGAGATCACAGCTTTCTATCTGAGAAACTATACACGGGCAAACCAAGCCTTGGTAAGAAGTACAGTCATTTTTGCACTCAGGCAGAACTGGAACCGGACCTTAACCCTGGGCTCTATATCTTGCCTGAGCTTCAGAAATGTTTATTCAAATCTCAAAATGTTACCAATTTTGTAAATATCTTTTTGCCTGCCATCTACTACCTGAAACACCCAGAGGCAGCCAGCACTATTTTTCCTTCAACAAGGGCTGTTTAATGTGTGTTATGTGTGTTATACTTTAGCTGGAACACCATATGTACCTTTGGCATGCCTCATTGACGTGTAAGGCAGAACTTTATTCTGTCGTGTTTATTTCAGCATTTGTACATGAGATGGAGAACAGGGGACCATTGCAGCTGTCCATAGCATATATACATGGTGAAATAAATACATGTGTCCACCTCATAGTTGTATTGTGTCAAGAAGCCCTTAGGAACATTGAAAATTTGTAGTGGCACTGAACACTAAGGCAAAGATAGCATAGTTCAAAATCCATATCACAGTGTTCCCAGATCATTTTCTACAACCCTGGAGCTAACCCTGGTCCTTTCCATGGTTTCTGTTCTTCAGAATGGATGCATGATTTCCGTGACTTCCAGCAACAGCCAGTCAGCTATATTTTCCCCATATCAGGAATCTAATGTCAGACACTGTGGCATAATTATCTTAAGTAAGAAGAGTCCAGCAACTTCTGTCACACCAGGAACTTAGTCTCAGGGTAGTTCCAGACGGCTTACCATTTGAAGAGACTGTGGTGACATCATCCCAGCAAGAGTTCCCATCATAGGGAATGACTGTTTCAAGCTGCTTACTAAGAATGCTGGTGAAATACAGTTCTTGCTCTAGCAAGGACAGATATTGTGGCTGTCTCTTTATTATGCTGGAACTTGTGACAGCAGCATAAGCAACTTCAGGAGGTGTCTGTGAGATCATTGCCATGCACATTACAAGCCTCTGCCTTACCATTTGCCTCCATTGCTGTTCCCTCCAGCTTTCCCTGACATTTGTTTTCATCAAAGGTTATACACTTGTAGTGCTGGAGAAGGTGCAGAAAAGAACAACCAAAATGACCAAGGGGCTGGGGCAACTCCCCTATGAAAGAAGTTTACAACATTTGGGGCTTTTTAAACATAGAAAACAAAGACAATTAAAGGGGGGCATGGAGAGGTGTAAAAGTTATGCATGGTGTGGAGAAAGTGGATAGGGAGACATTTTTCTCCCTCATAGTACTAGAACCCGGGGTCATCCCATGAAGCTGATTGGTGGGAGATTCAGGAGGATAAAAGGAAGTACTTCTCCACACAGTGCATAGTTAAACTATGGAATTTGCTACCACAACATGTAGTGATAGCCACCAATTTGGATGGCTTTAAAAAGGGATTGGATAAATTTATTTATTACATTTGTATAACTCCCAATAGCCAAAACCAAAATTCCTAGAGGAGAAGGCTATCAATGGCTTATAGTCCTGATGGCTCTATGTTTCTTCCAGTATCAGTCAGTATGCCTATGTACATCAGTTGCTGGGGAACATGAGTAGGAGGGTGCTATTGCACTCATGTCCTGCTTGTCGGCCTCCCATAGGCATCTGCCTGGCCACTGTGTGAACCAAATGCTGGACTATATAAGCTTGTGGTTTAATGCAGCAAGACTCTTCTTATGTTCACATCCCTATCCAATTCTTAAGCGTTCATCTCCTACACATTTTAAAAAGATTATTCCTCTCCTCCCCACCACCTCCATACCCATCCTTATCTGTAGGGAGAAGGATCTGCTGGCTTTAACTTAGCACTAGAAAAATGTTAACTGCCATTTGCATTACCCCTTCATTTGGAAAGGCTTTGACCCCTAAGATACTTTACAGCCCCATTGGTCTTATGGGCCTCCTATCCTATCCATGCCTTAGGGCTTAGCTCTGCCTGGAGTGGAAGGGTATCAGAAAAGAAGATCCTCTAATTCTCTATTTGTTTTCTCTGCACAGTAAACGGTCTCCAGGCTCGGACCTTTGGCATCTGGACCTTGCTTTCTTCTGTGATTCGCTGCTACTGTGCCATTGATATTCGCAACAAGACGTATGTAAAATAAATGCTAAAAGGAATAGTGCCTTACACTATTATTGCCCCACTTCCAATAATGTACACACTCCTTTTCATATAATGCAGTCGATCTTGATTTCCTAAACTTTCTAATCAAGTAGCTTGTGCAACTGGGAAGCTATTATTTTCTTGGAATGCTTCATTTGCACGGAGTGGGAAAACAGGCATGAAGAAGGAATTGCTTGCAGCCTGATCCCCTTCAGATGTGTCAAGCTCACCCCCCAGTTCACCCATTCGGCATAATGGCTGTGAATGATGGGAATTGCAGTCCGACGTAGCTGGAGGGCACCAGGTTGGGGAAGGATGGTACTGGTCTAAGATCAAAGATGTAGGTAGGTAGATATTTTACATCACATTAAGAGTGCAATCCTATACATGTTTAGAGAGTCCTACAACTCCCAGTATTCCCCAGCCACCCATGCTGCCTGGGGAATGCTAGGAGCTGTGGGACTTTTTTCTGTCTAAACATGCATAGGATTGTGCCCTCAGTGTCTGAGCCAAGCTCTGGAATCAAACATGGAGGCATACCAATGAGGCGCTCCCACCCCGCTTCCAGCGATATCTGGATAGCTAGTGAGTCAGTTATTACTCTTCCATTGACGCTTGTATGTGGCATATTGATTCCATTCATATCTTTTGTACTAGGGCACTTCCAGTCAGCGGGGTCCTAGCACTAGTTGTGCAGCTATTCTGTCTTTTCTTACTTAACGGAGTTTCATAGAAAAAAGGCAGAAGTGGTGGGGAATAGGAGGGCCACGAGTCATCTGGATACCCCGTCCCCCAATTCTGTGAATGAGGCAGGTCTATGGTGCCAGAAAAGCCTCATCTGGAATCACCCTCAGTGGTGGTGGTTTTCAAGAAACTCTTCTCATTTGGCTTTGCTGTGAATAGAGGCTTCCTGTGGTAGACAGTTGCTGTGAATAGAGGCTGACAGTTGATGGATAAACAGGAGGGGCTGTTGGGGGGCGGGGAGAGACAGATGGGCATGTTTGAGTTCTGGATAGTTGCTTGGAGACATACGTAAAAAGAGTGAGTTTGGGCACTTGAGGCCTCCATAAGGAAATACAGCTCTCAAATTTCAGCTGCTGCTGATTTCTGTCCTCTACAATAGGATTTGTAGACTGCCTTCCACTGTTCTTGACATCTTTTAATATATTTCTCTCCCTCAAAAAACCTTCAGTCTGTCACTTGCATTCTCACTACTCTTCCATATTTTATTTTATTTATTTATTACTATATCCCCCTCTTTTCCTCTTGCAAAGAACCCAAGGCAGCTTACATGTGCCTCCTCCTTTCCATTTTATACTCACAACAACCCTGTGAGGTGGGTTAGCCTGAGCATCAGTGACTGGCCCAGGGTCACCCAGTGAGCTTCATGGCCAAGTGGGGACTAGAACCCAGATCTCCCAAGTCCCAGTCTGATACTCTAATCACTACACCACACTGGCTTTCACTGGCTAACCCCTACACCATATGCACAGATTATTGGCATTGTGCCCACCCCCAGCCTTTGCCTTCTCCTTTGTCAGATGAAGCGATGTGTGTCAAAGAGTGACACTGAAGCTGCAGTCTCATACACATTTTCGAGAAAGTAAAAGTTGCCCTGAAACCAGTAAGACTTACTTGTGTATAAGCATGCTTAGGAAAAGGATGAAAACTGGCTTTTCTTGTCTTGGAAATAGCTTTTTGTATAAATCATCTTCCCTGAGCAGTCCAGCACTGAAAATGGTTTCTCTTCTTTGTATTCCGCTCTGACCTCTTTAGCCACTGTTCATTTGTACAGTTAAGCCTGCTCTATCTTCCCAAGTCACCTTCTCAAATATAATCAGGATTCACACACTACACAGAGTGGAAGATTGGATGGTGGTGTAGAATTTTGTCTCTGCAGTGTGTGCAAGGGAGAGGGGACAATATATGCTGAATAAGGTACTAAGCAGGGATTCTAGTATTTAGGGGGTCTCTCCTCCTTGCCCCCGCCCCCGGAAGCTCTCTGTGCAGATTTCAAGAGTGCGCAGGGGACTGCAGGGCGGAGGGGAAATCACCCCCTCCCCAGTTCTGCCAATGGAGCTGCTTCAGTCAGCGTAATGGCACCATTGGATGCAGCCCAATTTTTGGTGCAGGACACAACTCCCCAAATCCCTCTCGGGGCTCCTTGTCACTTTGCTTGTATAATCTTCCCAGACCATTCTTCCCATCTTTTCTCTCCTGCCATTGTCCCAGTTCTTGATAAAGCGTTTACAGTTGTACAAAACATTCAAAACTTTGCAACCAGCAATCATACAAATAGAGGTGAAATGTAAACAATTTGCAGTTTCATTGTAGTTGCATCATTTAGGTGTTCTTGACCTAGAATTTAGATTGGGTAGCAAACAGGATACAGAAACAAGCATCTCAGGACTTATTTGTTTTTGTATTTTTCTGTATTTAAAATGGTCATTTTTTAAAGAATATCGACATTTTATTCATAAGAATAAAACAGTATTTTAAATGTTACTTACAGAGAAAAAAATATGGACATTAAAGAAAAAAATAGGTTTCACAATGTCAGTTGCTGGTTTACCTGCGGGGCGGGGGCAGGAATAGTTGCCAGTGCTGCCAACATACTTAAGTAAAATATAGCTATTTCCTCCTTACTCATTAGTAGTAGTTCCACTGCTTCAGAACACTGTGCTGTCCCCATTATCCTCTGTGCATTTGGGCAGGCACAGCCAATTGGAGCTAAGCTAAGGATTCTATTCTAGACACTTCAGCCAGTCCATCCTCCCTCAGCTCTGCTGGCACAACAGAAATAATGTGTGAAAACCCACAAAAGCCTATTTTTTAATCACTGAAATTGGCAGCTTCAACTGTGTTACCCAAAGTAGCAAGGAACTGCTTGCTGAGAAGGAGCTATTTGTACTGTCACTCTTTAAAGGTGAGCTGTGCTTTTAAAGGAGGACAAATACTCAAAACAAGGTGTTTGCTTCCCTAAAGCTCTGCAGTGGAAAATTATCATTTATTTTTTTTAGATTGTAAGCCTGTGGGTGGGGCCCTGTGATTTAAAAAAGAATTATTGTATGTACATTGTCTGGTATTTTTAGGTGCTTTAAAACATAGTAGGATGATGATAAGAGCAATACACTTACAGAGCAAAACTATGCATATTGGTGTTGTTAAGGGCACAAAGACAATTTTAGACTCCAATCCTGTGACCGGGTTTGCATATAACAGACGCAAATTGTGGGTTAATTAACACATGATTTGCCAGGGTTGCATGCCACTGCTGTTCCAATCAGAGGTTGTCCCATGATGTCTGAACCCAGACACTATGGATTAATTGTGGGTTATACAATCCAAAGTTAACCTACCATTAGTTTTTAGGTCTGAATCCTAAGTGTCATCATGGATCCTTAGTGGCTTGGAAGATTATCATAGGATGTTCCCACCAGAGGAAGGGGGGAGCGGGAATTTTGAGTATATTCTCCCTTCCTTCCTCCTCCTGCAGCCCTCTGTACCCTCCCACACAAATTTGCTCTATCAGGGTTGGTGCAGGGGACTGCAGGGGAGAGGGAGAAATCAATGAAAATCACCTCCACTCCCACCCCACTCCAATGGGTTGTAGCCTCCACTGGATTGAAAGCCCTTCTGTGAACGGAAGGAACACTTAGGATCAAAGCCAGTACTACTAAACTGAGTAGGGCATTTGCCTGGACAGGCAGGATGTATATTAAAACAAACCAATAATAGAGGAAAGATGCTTCATTCTACACTGGATTGATTGAAATTACCAGGTTAAGCCTTAAACCAGTCATTTAAGTTAGGTAACTGAAGTTTCCAATTTTCTAATACAGATACTTACTATACAAAAGGGCACATGCGAATTGGTTCCCATAACCATTAAAATAGATACAAAGAGCCTCTATACTATACAAAAACTTTATCTCATATATCCTCTGCAGACAGTGAATAAGATCCTTTACTGAACACTAAGGCTGCACTCCTATGCACATTTATGAGTAAATAAGGCTACAATCCTATGCACACCTCCCTAGGAGTAAGCCCTGTTGAACAGAATGGGATTTACTTCTGAGTAAACATGCTTGGGCTCAGGCTGTACAAGCCTAAAAACTTCCCAGAACCAAGGTCTGCTAGTGGTCCCCTATGAAATTAAAACATAGACATCTATGGTGTTTGGTTGGTAGATAAGCATACACATTCATAATCTGAGATGTGAGCAGTAGAGAGCATAAAATAATGAGCAGAAGACCATCCAGGTGAGCATAGTGGGTGGTCCAGGTGGAACTCAGAAGGACATATCCTGGAGACAGGTGATGGATCCCACTGCCTACCTTATCAGGCCATGACTTTGTGTCAAGCTCGTAATAGATATCAGAGAATACATAAGAACATAATCAGATCAAGGGTCCATCTCATCCAGCATTCTGTTCACACAGTGGCTAACCAGCTGCCCACAGTAAACCCACAAGCAGGACATGAAATTATCTGTTTTACCCTAATTATGTTTGACTTCCAAAGACATATATTTTCCCTGTGATGCTCTCTTTATATAGAGAGCAGCCTTTAACTCAGTGGGTTTTGATAGAGTGGCATGGATTCAGTTAAGAGATTCAAGGTGCAATCCTACGCATGTTTAGATAGAGAAAAGGTCCTATGACTCCAAGCATTCCCCAGCCAGCCCTAACAGTGTTAAAAGTCTTACAGTGCAGTCCTATGCATGTCTACTCAAAAGTAAGTCCAATTAAGGGCACAATCCTATGGGGATAGTCAGATGCCTCCAAATTCAGAGGCGTCCGACTGTCCAATGCAGGGCGGACAGAGCACTGAGGGTATCCTCTCCTCCATGCTGCAGCCGCCCTGCATCTGCAGCTAGACAGCCACTTTTGGCTGTCCAGTTGGGGCGCATCGGAGTCGGGGGAGGGGAGGCTGGACAGTGCTTAGGAAGTGTAAAGACACTTCCGCAGTCTCCTCCTCTCCCCGCCCTCGGGAACGCCCCCTTTCCCCCTTCTCCACGCTGCGCTTACATGGGGACTAACCATGCTGCCTACGAGGCGGTGGGGGAGGGGAGTCCGGTTTCTGGGAATCAAGCTCAGAGCCCTGGCTCCGAGCTTGGTTCCCAGAAACGGAAAAATCCAATGGTCATCTAGACACTGTCCAGCAGCCATAGGATTGCTCCCTAAGTTGGATTTGCTCATGGATAAATGTGTATAGGATTGCAGCCTAAGACACTCCTAATTACAGCCTAAGCAATCCATGGGATACTTTCTTTGGAGTAAGCTCCTTTGAACATAGTGAACTTTATCTCCAAGTAAACCGGTATATGATTGCACTGGAAGGATGCCATCCTACCAACACTTACATGGGAGTAGGTCCCATTGATCTCAGTAGGACTTCTGAGTAGACCCATTCAGGTTTCATTTCAACTACAGCGGCAAAGTGAAGAACAGAAGCTTGAAGAGCAACAGCAAGCTGAGGCAGAAGTGAGAAGTGCTGAGGTGAGGAAAAATGCAGTAGGGGATACTCCTTGGAAAAGAGTGACAGTTAGGAGCAGAAGAACTAGAAGCCACTCTGCACCAGTGGAAGCAGTGGAGCTCTGGAACCATTTCCAGGTACTTGAGGATGAGACTGGAGAACAGCCTGCAGAGGAAGAATTACAGGGAGCTGCATGAGAGCGAGCAAGAGGCTGAAGGTCAATCAAGCAGAGGCAATGAAACCAAGGCCTACAACAACAACAAGAGAAGAGGAGTAGTAGTGGGAGACTCCTTGCTGCGTGGGATCGAAACCCAAGTATGTCACGAAGACCTGTGGGACTCGCCAGGTATGTTGTCTCCCAGGAGGACGGATTAGAGATGTGACTGAAGGGTTGCCTGCACTCATAAAACCCACTGACAGGTATCTCTTTTTTCTCATCCATGTGGGAACAACTGATACTGCCAAGCGGAGCTACGAAGAAATCACGTCAGACTTTGAAGCTTTGGGAAGAAAACTCAAGAACTTTGGGGCCCAGATAGTTTCCTCATCCATCCTTCCAGTAGTTAGAAGAGGGATAGAAAGGGAAAGAAAAATACTCCGGGTGAATGACTGGCTATGAAGGTGGTGCCGACGAGAGAGATTTGGATTCTGGGACCACGGGCTATACTTCCTGGAAGATGGGCTGTTGGCAAGGGATGGGTTGCACCTCACAAAGGCTGGGAAGAATGTGTTTGGCCACAGCATGAAGAACTTCATCAGGAGGGCTTTAAACTGAATCCTATGCGGAAGGGAGATGTAAAGTTGGGGATAACAATGGACAAAAGCTCATGCACCACAACAGAGAGAACAGCTCTAATAGCACCCAATAATAGTCTTCACAAACATGTAGGAAGAAAGCCAGACCATGAAGCACATGGTCTTCACTGTCTATATACTAATGCCCAGAGTATGGGAAACAAACAGAACAAATTTGAATTCTTAATACAAGAGGGAAATTATGACTTGATAGGTGTAACTGAGACTTGGTGGGATGACTCCCATGACTGGAATACAGCAATTGAAGGATATAACTTGTTCAAAAAGAACAGTAGGGACAGAAAGGGAGGTGGGGTTGCACTGTATGTGAAAAATACATATCTCTGGACAGAAATACAGGAGGAGGAGCTTGGTAGCCCCATCGAGAGCATCTGGGTTAAAATAAATGGAGCAAAAATAAAAGGAGCATGGTGGTCAGATTCTACTACCGGCCACCCAATCAAGGAGAAGACGAAGATGAAACTTTTGAAAAGTAAATAGCCAATGTTTCAAGGAAGCATGATGTAGTAGTAGTGGGGGACTTTGATTTCCCCGATATTTGTTCGGAGACAAATTCTGCAAAACATGGCCCCTCCAGGAAATTCCTGACTTGTGTGGCGGATAACTTCCTCCTACAGAAAGTAGAGGAAGGAACTAGAGGATTGGCTATCCTAGACTTGATCCTAACCAGCAGAGATGACTTAGTGGATAAAGTAGCAGTTACAGGAACTCTGGGGGAAAGCGACCATGTTATACTTGAGATCTTGGTTCTAAGGGAAGCAAAAGCCGAGTGTAGCCAAACGCGTACCCTGGATTTTAGGAAAGCTGATTTTAATAAACTCAGAACAATCATAAGTAAGGTCCCATGACAAGTAACTCTAACAAGAAAAGGAGTCCAAGATGGGTTGGAGTTTTTAAAAAAGGAAATTCAAAAGGCACAATTACAAACCATTCCAACAAGGAAAAAAGGTGGAAGACAACAGAAGAAGCCAATGTGACTTCACAAAAAGCGTAGAGAAGACCTGAAAACAAAAAAGGACACATATAGGAAGTGGAAGGAAGGCCAAGCTACAAAGAGTACAGGCTGGTAGCACAGAATTGCAGGGATGGCACCAGGAAGGCTAAAGCTGAGAACGAGCTGAGGTTAGTGAGGGATGCTAAAAGTAACAAAAAGGCTTTCTTCAGCCACATGCATAGTAAAAGACAGAGGAAAGAAATGGTGGTTCAGCTATTAAATAAGGAGGGCAAAATGATAACAGAGGACAAAGAGAAGGCAGAGGTGCTCAATTCCTACTTTGGCTCAGTCTTCTCCCAAAAGAGGATCTATGACCACCCTGGCAAAGGCGAAGTACAGGCTGAAGGGGCAGGATTTCAGCTTGAGATCGATAGGCATATGGTCAAGGAACACCTAATTACCTTGAATGAGTTCAAAGCTCCAGGGCCAGATGAACTGCATCCTAGAGTAATCAAGGAACTGGCAGAAGAACTCTCAGAACCGCTGTCTATGCTCTTTGAGAAATCATGGAGGACGGGTGAAGTGCCAGGTGACTGGAGGAGGGCTAATGTTGTCCCTATCTTCAAAAAGGGTAAAAAGGAGGAACCTGGGAACTACAGACCAGTCAGTCTGACATCAATCCCTGGGAAAATTCTGGAGCAGATGATAAAGCATTCCATCTGTAAGCACCTTGAAAACAATGCAGTGATTACTCGAAGCCAACATGGTTTTGTCAAGAACAAATCCTGCCAGATGAATCTGATCTCATTTTTTGATCAGGTAACCTCCCTTGTGGACTGTGGGAATGCTGTAGACATCATATACCTCGACTTCAGCAAAGCTTTTGACAAAGTGCCCCATGATATCCTGATGAGCAAACTAGCTCAAAGTGGGCTAGATGAAACAACTCTCAGGTGGATCCACAGTTGGCTACAGAATCGGACTCAGAGAGTGCTTATCAATGGGATCTTCTCCAACTGGGGAGAGGTAATGAACGGGGTACCACAGGGCTCAGTCCTGGGCCCAGTGCTCATCAACATTTTTATTAATGACTTGGAGGAGGAGGTACAGGGAATGCTGATCAAATTTGCAGATGACACAAAATTGGGCGGGATAGCTAATACTTCGGAAGACAGAAAAATTCAAAGTGATCTGGATAGACTGGAGCGCTGGGCAGAAAACAACAGAATGACATTAATAGGGATAAATGCCAAGTTCTGCACCTAGGGAAAAAAAATCAAACGCACAGTTACAAGATGGGGGATACGTGGCTCAACAACACTACTAGCGAAAAGAATCTTGGAACTGTTGTTGATCACAAGGTGAATATGAGCCAACAATGTGATGTGGCTGCAAAAAAAGGCAAATGCTATTTTGGGCTGCATTCATAGAAGCATCGCTTCCAAATCCCGTGAAGTACTAGTCCCCATCTACTCGGCACTGGTTAAGGCCTCATCTGGAGTACTGTTTGCAGTTCTGGGCACCGCACTTTAAGAAAGATGCAGACAAGCTGGAGAAGGTCCAGAGGAGGGCAATGAAGATGATCAGGGGACTGGAAACAAAGCCCTATGAAGAGAGACTGAAAGAACTGGGCATGTTTAGCCTTGAGAAGAGAAGACTGAGGGGAGATAGGATAGCGCTCTTCAAGTACTTGAAAGGTTGTCACAGAGAAGAAGGCCAGGATCTCTTCTTGGTCATCCCAGATTGCAGGACACGGAATAATGGGCTCAAGTTACAGGAAGCCAGATTCCGGCTGAACATCAGGAAAAACTTCCTGACTGTTAGAGCAATACGACAATGGAACCAATGACCTAGGGAGGTGGTGGGCTCTCCCACACTGGAGGCGTTCAAGACGAGGCTGGACAGCCATCTGTCAGGGATGCTCTGACTTGGATTCCTGCCTTGAGCAGAGGGTTGGACTCGATGGCCTTGTAGGCCCCTTCCAACCCTACTATTCTATGTTTCTATGATTCTATTATTTTAAACCGACTTCTTATCATCATCATTATAGAGAATATCATTTAAATAAAATAATTTTTACATTAAAAACCCAATTGATTTTTATCCATCCTGCCTTTGCCAAAATGGTACCAAGTGTCATGTTGGTACTACCTTGGCAATATTGACCATGCTGAACATATTAATCAGCCCAGGGATTGACATGCTACTTCTGTGGCATATGGGTGGTAAGAGCACACATCCAACACAACTGAAGGGCCCTTTGAGCAACAGAAGAGGCTCTCCATCGTTTCCAAGAGATGCAGAAGCCAGCCTAGAATTTAGCTTGACTACATAGTGCAAAGACACAACACACTAGCTTGCTTTCTGGTTCTTTTTCAGTTTTCTTCTCTCCAATTTCTTTGTGTTGTCTCTCTGTGGCACACAATAATCCCCTTTTTTCTGTACTCTCTGGCAGCCTCTATAACATCACACTTTTGACCTTCTTCATTGCCCTGGGCCACTTCCTCTCTGAAGTGTTTGTTTATGGCACGGCAGCTGCAACAATCGGTGTCCTGGCACCCCTAATGGTGGCAAGTAAGTAGAGCCTGTGCTGGTTATTCTTTGGTGCCTGCTTGGTGTTTTGTTTATTTACAGTTGTAGCTCACTCTTCTCCCAAGGAGTTTCACAGCAGCATTTTTAGCCTCACCATAACCCTGTGAAATTAGTTAAGACTAGGTAATTGTGACTTGCCCAAGGCCATCCAGTTAGCATCATAACTGAACAGAGAGCTGAAATTGGGCCCACAACTCCCATGATCCTTCACCATTGGTTATGCTGGCTAGAGCTGATGGAAGTTGTAGGCCAAAACATCTGGAGAGTCACAAGTTGCCCACCCCTGTCCTAAAGGAACTGGCATTTCTTACAGATACAGTTGGGGCAGCAAATGCCCTTATACTAAGAGTGATGTTCTAAGCTCCTTTCCCTTTCCACCCTTCTCAGGTTTCTCCATCCTGGGGATGCTGATTGGGCTACAGTATCTGGAAGTAGAAGCAACATCACAGCACAAGAAACGGAACTGAAGTTATGGATCCCATATCCGTTGGATCTGCCTACCGGCCATCTGCCAGCGTCGCCCACTACATTACCTCCTTGACGTTCCCTTCCTCGCCTTGTACCCTACAAGTGGTCAGAACATCCTTGGACATCTGTCAGTCATCTTTTTTTAATCCAGTTGGTTTTGATCTGAACAGGCAACACTTGATCTGTACCCAGTGGCAAGAGCATAGCCCTGCACAGGTGTTCCAAGCTGGCTATGGCTTTTGCTGATGGAAGACATTGTCTTAAAACATCCTCAGCTCCAGTGGTGGGGAAAGGAGGCTCTCCAACAGTTGTGCCAAGTTAAGGGAATAGATTCCCACTCACCCCCCTGATTCTCGCAGGGCATCCAGCAGAGGAAATGTAGTGTTGCCCAGGATCCACTGGAGATGGTTGCAAGGAGAGTGGGCCAGGCATATATCTTGGTGGCACACATAGTAGCCTGTGTCTATAACCATGGTTTATATTAAATAAGAGAAAATTGTGCAAAGGTGCCACTTCTTTTTATCTGCAAAGGAGCAGGAGAGAAGTTGGATTGTCTCTCTCACTCCTCATCTTAGCACAAGGTACAATGACCTTTTGAATTCTTCACTCCAAGTTCCAGAGAAACCGTTTTGATGCTTTTTCCTTTAATGGAATACACTGCAGCTTTAGAAAACTTCTCACGATTTTCCTCCCTCCTAGTTCCACCTCCTTTTCTTACTAAGGTAGCAGATTTCTTCCTTCAGTCTCCCTTTAGCTCACTAAATCCAAGTGGAAACAGGAGATTTCTATACAGTACTGTTCCTAAATTGTATGGGAAAAGAACCATACCCAGAATGGGAAAAGAAGTGTGTGTACCAAGCTAGTCTTTATTATTATATTTCGGATACATAGCTTTGGGGTAATAGTAGGGGCCAAGTAGAAAAAGAAATGAAGAGGTCAAAAGAAAGATTGGATTGTTCCTGCAGAAAGGCCAGGTCACCCGGTCAAATTTCGTCTTACTCATTATAATAATTGCTGCTGCTGTAATCACACAGATGATAATACATCTACCTCTCTTTACCCGAATACCACACTAGCTTCAACTAGTACAGAATTTGGCTGCTAGAATTCTGACTGGGGTTATCTAGGTGAAGCCACATTACACCAATTCTGAAGGAATTCCATTGGCTGCCTATTTGCTACCAAGCCCAATTCAAGGTGCTGGTGCTTTAAAGCTTGGGACCCAAATATCTGAAGGAGCACCTCCTTCCATACCAATGTGCCCAAGAATTAAGATCATCTCAGATGTTCTAAAAGAAGTGCATTATGCAGCTATTGCTAAAAGAAGTGCATTATGCATCTACAGAGGAAAGGGCCTTTTCTGTGGTGGTGCCCAAGTTCCAGAATGGCCTCCCAAAGGTGGTATAACTGGTGCTGACAGTGCGTTCTTTTTTGGCACCAGGTTAAAATGTTTCTATTCTGACTTCATTCCTTTCACCGGTTGAATAATCTGTTTTGTATGCCTATGTTATATAGTAATGATTAGGTTTATTTTATTGTAGTTTTAATATTGTCTTGATTATTGATGGATTGATTTTTTTATGTATACCACCCAGGAATCCATTTTTGGAAGAAAGCACATTTTATGTATTTAAAAAAATAAATATTTCTTGTTATAGATTAATGCAGAGTCAGCCCAACCACAAAGTCAAACTAGGCAACAGCCTGGGCGGCCACAGTTCCAGGATTATCTGCCTCAACTATGTAAAAGTCTCGGAGAAACAGCTGAAGGAATTGCACAGAGGCAACTTAACCTATCACTGGCTGAGTGATATTCCTGGCATTCTAAATGTCTCAGCATGGTCACCATCCCATCCACTCCTTCTATTTAATCAAAGAGTGAGGCTGCCCGTTTTCATTTTGGTGTTCAACATGTCTTTGTAAGTTCAGGATGATTAAGGAATGATAAAGACTTGAATTTATTCTTTTTCTTTTCTTTTTTGAGTGCATGCTTATAGATGAAATGCAGATTCTAATATAGTGGTGATGGTGCCCAGTATTTAGTCCCAACAAATTAATGTGCACTACAAATAGTATGCTAAGCTACTGAAACTGAAAATAAAAATAAGAAAATAACTATGTTGGTCAACTCTTAATTATTTAATGTGCTGTTGTGAAGGTGCTCAGTGTACAATAAAACACAAGAGGATAGATTTAAGTTCATCCATGGCAGTGAGACCTTGGGTCAGCCCTTGGTTACTGTAGCTGACCAACATATGGATTATTTAAACTATATTTAAATATAGAAAAGGTGCTATTTTTCTTCGGTATTCTTTGAGGCTCCACACCTCAAGGAAGCCCAACATAGAGGCAGACTAGACAGTGCTAAAAATGTCATTTGAAGTGGCTCTTTTTTATTATTGTTAATAGCTGCTGTGGAAGTGTGGTGGTAGAGGATTTTTGTCAAGACTGTGGCAGGGAAGAGAAGGGTTAACTCCTGTGTGCTGTGGTACCAACTCAAATCCTCCCCTCCACAGACACTGCTGCTAGCTATTAATTTAAAAAAACAACCATGGAAATCAAGTGATTAATATTCAGTTTGCACCAACTCTCTTAACGTTACACCACGACAGCAGTAGTGAAACATCACATTTAAACATGTCACACTTTGTGGCAAAGAAATCAACAAATGCAAATTTGCAGACGAAAAGAGACTAAACTTAAACTTAAATATGAAAAATATAATAATTGCAAGAAAGCGGCTCAGAACCAAATGAGATGAAGGCTCACCTTACATAGCTTGGGGCACCACAGATTATTTAAAATAGGTTTACTGGTGACTTTTTCCAGATTTTTCCTCCAAGCCTGACAGAAGATTAAGAGGAAAGCAACGAAGTATTATGAACCAAGTGACTCACTCTTCCTCGATGACCAACAAACCAGTAAAGATAAGGACTGCGTAAAAAGATAATCCGGCATAATTTTTGCAGGAGGTGGGGAAGTAAGTGCTCATTGTATCAACAATTGCTGTACTTGTCACAGTGCTGTGGTGCAACAGAGATTACCATTCCTAAACGCACTACTCAAAGACATTGGCAACGAGCAGAGTTCTAGGGCAATGAAATGGAGGCAGAACATCTACGAGAAAGGGGAGCAGGTGGCCTAAAGGTATCAGAGCTGTGACTCCTTGCCTCCAGTGAGTGCTACCTTCCCGTGTTTCTATGGACAGTGGCCATGTATTGCCTGGGTAAGGGGTAGCCAGATCTCAAGCCAAGGGAAGTTAATAGATACAACTTGCCAATATCAAGTTGCAAATCTAGTACCTTTCAATGGGAGAAGGAAGTGCTGTGTTGTGGGCAGTCCCTGAGATCTCAGAAAAATGGAGAGGGACCAGTTTCACCTCATTTGTTTTATTTGTATCCCACATAAAAGTTCTTCCCATTTTATCCTCACAACAATCCTGTGAGGCAGATTAGGCTGAGAGAATGGCTAGGCCATGCTGGCTGGCAATGATGGGAGTTGCAGCCCAACACATCTGGAGGACATCGGGTTGGGGAAAGCTAGGCTAATCCAAGGACATCAATTGAGCTACACTGTGAAGTGGAGATTTGAACCTGGGACTCCCCGCTCCAAATCCCACACGCTGTTGAAAAGAAGCAGTGGTCAAGTAGCAATGGGAGAATGGGGGGGGGGGGGGGCTGGTTGTGAATGAGAACAATTGCAAAGTGCTTTGTAAAACTGGAAAGTGAATGAGGATTATTCATGCGTTTGTTCTAGAACCAGAAAACAATGCTCAGAGGTAGCCTCTGATGCACTACCATATCAAAAGTTCGCACAAAAAAATGCATCTTTTAGCTTTCCTAATTAACTGCTACACATCCTAGCCCAAATAGCTCATAAATCAATGTACAACGTCCAGCACATTGGCAACAGAGTTAGCAGACAACAGGTACTATTTAACAGGGTCTCTGAACAATCACAATGACATGAAGGAGAGTTGTACAGATATTCAATGGAACTTTCTCCCCCTTCAAAAAGAGTGGCTTGCACAATAATTCTTACTCTTATTAGGAAATACATAGCACTTTTCAGTCTGGGAATTTCTCACAGATAACTGTGATGTGTGGCTGTATATGACTGCATTATTCAATTCATGCAACCCTTTCAAAATGCAGGGAACATCTTTGTCCATAAAATCAAGTTGCATTTTCCTCCTCCCCTAATCAAGCACTGAATAATTGGGTTGCTTCCACACTGGACCTTTTCTTGGAACCACCATCCTTAATTATTCACTCGTTTTTCACAGAGAATCCAAATGTTGCCAGATTGTTGTATTCCACTGTCTTCCAGTGTTTTTTCAGACCTGATTTGTGGCTCCCCCACACCCCTTGCAATAAAATGTAATTGCAGTGCCCACTTGTCCAATGTAGACTAGCAAAAAACTATTGAGAATTTTAAGGGCTAATGTGCCTTTAATTAACAGTTTCCTTCCTGATGTTTTATTCCTGTTCAACAGAGCTGGGGAAATTTGGTGATAAGCTTCCTCTTTAAATAGTCAGTTTCTGTTGGGGGAGGGTATTAATTACTGTTTTCTTTGCATTTTTTCCTTTTTCTTTGATAGTAAAGTCATGCCATTTCATTATAGAAAAAATATAAAGAAATCAGGAACTAAAAGTTCACCACCACCATAGCAACAGAAGCGGAGTAAGGGCACCATCCTATGCATGTTTAGACAGAAAAACTACTACAATTCCCAGTGTGCCCCAGGCAGCCATACTGGTTCAGTACGCTGGGAGTTGTAGGACTTTCTGTCTAAAAGCATTGTACTCTAAGTAACTAAGTAACATGCATAGGATTGCACTCGGAGGGAACAATCCTATGCAGATAGGCAGCCACCACCAAACTCAGAGGCGACCACCTATCCAATGCACAGTGGGAGGAGCGTGAAGGGGATCGTCTCCTCCGCACCCCAACCGCCCTGCATTCATGGCTAGATGGCCAATTTCAGCTGTCTAGCTGTGGGACATCGGAGTGAGGGGTGGGGAGGCTGGATGACACAGGAAGTATCGTACTGGCACTTCTGAATTCCCCACCCCCAGGAACGCCCTCTTTCCCCTGCTCCTCGCTGCTCTTCCGAGCATGAGCCCAGGGACAATCCGCGCTGCCTATGAGGCGGTGTGGTGGCGGTTCTCCAGGAACTGACCAATCCAATGGCTGTCTAGCTGCTGTCTAGCGGCCATAGGATTGCGCTCTAAGTAACTTTTAATTAACATTACAAAAAACCTTTTCTGAACAGTACTTATTTGTGAGCAAACAGTACAGAAGGCTCTTGGCCATGGGAGAGAGCATTCCAAGATAATAATAAGCTGTACTAAGTACCATGTGGAACCTCTGTATTTCTGCTTCCAGCTGATTGTGGAAAAGCAATGCCTTAGTAGTGCTAAACAGCTCTAGTGTGGAAGTAACTTATGACAGGATGTGCTTTTCAAACTTTATTTTAAGTTACCACATAACATTTCTACAGTATTCACCACAATTTGGGTAAAAATAGAGCATTCCCATTTCAAAACTATATTCCAGTAATTTTTTTTTAATCTGCTGGACTGGGGTTACAGAAATAGTCCACCAATGAGACGTTTTGAGGAAGAGGAAGCCAACTTCACCCCCTATAAGTTCCACACTTGCAAATCAAGAGTTGCACTTCAGTTAGGGCTGCTCACAGAGCAAGTGCTTTCTGGTTCTCCCTAAGGAGCAAAGATCTTCCTCTGGATCCATTTCATATCCCATCCTACAGGTCTACTGGATATGTAAAAGGATGAACAGGTGGTAGTTCTCAGTCCATACTGAATGTAATGGAAGCAACAGTGGATTCAATGATTGCCTGCAACTGCCAAGACAAGTCAACTCCTGCCTTCAGCCCTCTTCCGCTGAGCAACATCAGGGCAAAGAAGCTGGCTCAGATTAGGGTGACTCAAACTGTGTGTATTTCTTTCATCAGCAACATAAGCAGCTTCCCAGATTGCCTTTGGTTGCTGAGCCATGCCAGATGTCACGGGAGGTACAGGTGGTAGAGATGAGAACTGAGGATAGCAGCAGCAGCATCTCCTCTTTAGCGTTTTGATTCCTCATAAACTGCTGCTCTGGAGCACGTCTTCCAATGTCTTCTGAAAGTCAGAGAGAAGATGCACAGTTAGAGGGATCAAGGGCAGCAGACAGCAAGAAGATCAGTGGCATATGCTCCTGTGAAAGGCAGCTGGTCTTGCTTTGTGTTCACATATCACAAAAGGAATAGTCAGATTCAAAGGTACAGCAGAAACATACATTAATTTTCTCTAGCCATAACTGCCTAATCCACATTACTGCTCAGGAGGAGTTATAAAGCAAAGCTAGGGAAGAAGAATCCAGCCTCAACTGTGGAAAGCAAGCTTTCAAAACAGAAACAGAGAATAGCACTTGCTTGGAAGAAGTAGAAAAGGGGGAAAGAACAACACTAAACCAACCTGCATTCTTGCTTTCCATGGTGTTAGAGGCAGTGACAGCATCAGTCCCAGAAACCAACTTTCAGTGCCTTTCCTAAAAGCCTTACCCAACTTGGCACCCTCCAGAGGTATTGGACTACAGTCCCCATCATTGCCAGCCAGCACAGCCTGCTGTCTGGGGCCAATGGGAGCTGTACTCCAGCACATCTGGAGGGCACCAGCTTGAGTAAGGCTGGAGTACTCCTTGTCTCACTCAAAACTGCACAACCCCCAATACATTGAGGACTCTGGGCTGGTGATGCCATTCATCCTTTGTAGCATATCAAGATTACATCTGCCTGTCCTTCAGGTCAGGTCTGCATCCAGCCTTCCAGATCCACACTGCTGGGTGTGGCCTTTGCACTGAATGGTCATAATTCATTGTTCCTGTTAAACAGGCCACCACTAGGGTCCAATACAGTGCTATATGAAGAATCCAAGATGGATCTGTAGCAAACAAAATACAAATAGTTTGTGAAATTTACTGAATTTTGAGCCAGAGACTCTTACTTGCTTCCCATCTCCTAACTATTAGGCAGAGGGAGGTGGCCATCTCAGCCAGCTGACTGGATATCATGAAAGGGTTGCCAAGTTTATACTATATTTTATGGTTTTAATTATTGTGAACCACCTGAGAGCTTCAGCTATTGGAGGTATAGAAAAGTAATAAATAAATAAATAAGATATTTAATTTATTATTGTTGTATTTTTATTTGTAAGGAGCAGTACAGATGTTTGTGGGATTTTCTGCTGTGGGTGTTAAAATAACGTAACCAGCCAGGGGATGGTGGGGGTGGCATTTGCTGCTCTACCTTAGGCAGCAAAATGTTTTAGAGTGGATGGAGATTATATTGTGCGCGTGCGTGCACACATACGCGCACACTCTCTCTCTCTACAAAAGTGTATCCACTTGATACCCATTAACTGTCATAGCTTCCACCAAAGAATCCTGGGAAATCTAGTTTGATCAGAGTGCAGAGAATTCTCTGTTAGACATCCTCCCACACCTACAATTTCAGGATTGCCTGGAGAGAGGGAATGCCTATTGTCCGTCGGGGAAAAATGCTGTAAGTCATGAGTGGGCAACTTGTGTCCTCCAGATGTTTTGGCCTACAACTCCCATAATCCCTCACCATTGGCTATGCTGGCTAAGCCTGATGGGAGTTGTAGGCTAAAACATGGAGGGCCACACATTGCCCACCCCATAAGTAGATCACTGTTGGCCTAGGTCCCATGGAGCAGAGAATGCTGGAGGTAGAGCATTTGTCAGGACTTCACAGAGTGCAAAGTCAAAGAACCACTGCGGTGATCATCCATCCATCTATCTTTCCATTGCTGATCTTCAGGAAACAGATACCACTTATCCCACATGGAGACACTGCTATATCCTATCCGCATAAAGTGGAGTCTTTCAAAATGCCACAAGTCTTTACATCCTTCCTGGACAGGTGAATCTTCATAGTTCCTTACAGAGGCAGAGGATAATCAATGAAGACCAATCAACCATTTCCTGTAGGGTGCTGCTGACTCTTTAAAAATACTGCCTGGACAGCCAAGGCTGCTTTTCTCCTCTTGCCTAAAAAGCCTTGGGTAGAATCCAATTGCAGTGCTAGTTAGAGTAGACCCATTGAAATGAATGCGACTTAAGTTAGTTATGACTAACTTAAGTCGCATTCATTTCAATGGGTCTACTCTAACTAGCACTGCAATTGGATTCTACCCCTTATGTCTTGGTCGTGCATCGCAAAACAAATTTACAGCACAACTGTGTGCATGTTTACTCAGAAGTAAATCCATTCTGCTCAATGGGCCTTAGCCCCAAGTAAGTGTGCACAGGATTGCAGCCTTTATTCAGTTTTTGTCATGCTACTCCCCCCATCCCCAAAAATAAAAGACACAAAAGAGGTCTATTATTACAGAGATTAGAGCACACCATGCTTGGCTGAGCGGAAGTAAAACAAAAATCCCCAAAGAGCAAAGGGCTGGATGCGCCCAGTCTCATCTGATCTCGGAAGGTAAGCAGGGTTAGCCTTAGTTAGTACTTGGATGGGAGACCGCCTGGGAATCAGGCTTCCTGCACTGAGCAGGGGGTTGGACTTGACGGTCTTGTAGGCCCCTTCCAACCCTATGATTCTATGATACTTTGTATGAACTGCCTAACAAGTCAGGAGCCAGGGATCTTTGCATTCCTGTATCACATGTTGGTGGAATTTGGCAGCTGGGCTTGAAGAACTGAAGAAAAATGCCAGCAGATAAATAGCCATCAGTGAGGCATCACCACTACCAAGTGTTCAACATCAAGCATCAAAAGGCTAACATGCTTTTTCATCACTTTCTGCCCTATTCCCAACCCCAAAGACTGGCTCATACAAGGACTTCACAAGGCTTATATGGCATGGATTTCAAGATAATTTGGTGCTTTTTTTTCATAGTGCTACTATTTAAGATGGCACATCATTTTGCTAAATGTGTGCATTCCAAGTGTTCTGCATCATTTGTGACAAAAAAACATGGTGTTCATTCAATGAGCAAAACACAAGCAAGAGTGTGGGCTTACTAAAATATGTGCAGCCCAATCCTAAACAGATTTAGTCAGAAAAGTAAGTCTCTGGGTTCAATGAGGCTGACTCCCAAGTGGGTGTATATAGCAATCTTCCCCAACCTGGTGCCCTCCAGATGTTTTGGATTACAGCTCCCATCATCCCCGGCCAGTATAGCCAAGGGCCTGGAATGCTGGGAGTTATCATCTAAAACATCTGAAGGGCTCCAGGTTGGTGTATAGGATTGAAGACTTAGTGGGTAGTAGCATATGGCCAAGGCAGTAACTACTAGTTAGAAAATACTTACTGTTCCTCGAAACAAGTGAACAGGAGTACTCCCATTCAGGGCTCCAGCCAGCTTGTTCAGGGATCTTGGGAGGCAGGAGATAGATTTTTTTTATTCTTTCCCTGTCCTTAATCCTTGCCCCCCTGTACTATATAAAACACAGCCCTCTGTGTTTTCCTCCCTCCTGAAAACTCCCATATGGACGAAAGTTTAACTTTGTTGTGCATGTGCCCAGACCTTAGTGCATATGACTTTCCTTTACTACTTCTCAGATGACAACCCCAACATTCAGTCTATACATCCTAGAACCCACCCCACACGCACATAAGACGTTGCTGGATCCTTTTGGTTTCTTTTTCTTTAAAGTACAAGCTAATATTTTTTTTTGCTTGCATGAGGAGTCCCTCGAGCATGCAGAAACCACTCTTCTTATTTGGGGACAATTCCATTTCATTGCCAGAGTGATAGGCACCAACCCACCAAAGGTCAGTATTAGAATGAATGAAGATGAAGATTGCTTGAGAAGACAAGACAGAACACAAGACAGAACACAATGGATATATAATTTTATTTTGCATAGCATTTTTGTACGAAAGGCTTAACAGAATTTTGAGTGATTCTAATCCCATTGAAAATGGCAGCTGCAGACAAGATGCCAGGCAAAGTACAGAGCCCTTGTATAAGGAGGAGTTTGAAAACAGAAAAGGTTAGAAGCTGATCTAGTGTAAAAACAACAGAAATACAAAGTCTACAACAAATCAGGGGTGCAATTGTTTTAGGGCTGCTGTGTATGAGGCTGCTTTTTATCTGGTTCCATAAATGAACAAGGCATCGATGAAGTCTGAATTCACACTTCTCTTCATCTGCACTTACCTTAATTTTATCAATTACAAACAGGATGTTAACAAAGCTGCCAGGATACATCCCCAAAAGTAGAAATGCAGACAATGTAAACAAAAGACCGCCTATAGCAAATGGAAATACCAGCTACCTCATTCCATACCAGCTACCTCATTCCATACCAAATACCACACATCCTTTGCACTGTGCATCATAGGACATTATTTAGATCTAGTCGTCTGGAAGACCAGTTATCACGCAGGTCAACCTAGCAGCTGAAAACATTAAACAACATGTTTAACAGGGCTGGCCCTATCATTAGGCAAAGTGAGAGTATCGCCTCAGCCAGCAGATGCTAGAGGAGGGCAACAAGGTGTTGGACAACAGAGGTATACATGCCAGGCAGCCTGCCCTGCAGCCCCTACACTGGCCTGCTGCCCTCAGTGTGACAACAGAGGACCCTGTCCCCTCATTCCACCAATGTGGAAGTTAAATTGTCTTGTACATAGAATGGGGGGGGCACTATCTTGTCCTTCACCTCAGGCAGCAAAATGCCTTAGGCCTGGCTGATGCTTGAGGACTCCCTGTGTGGTGCAACCAAGAGCTATTTTGTATAGTGTAGATAAAGTTCCCATGTGGAACGACCTCCATGATTTCTCTCATACCAGTGTGGCATCTATCTCGAGTTAGCACTCATTCCAACCCCTCAGAAAAAAATTAAGAAGCCCCACTGTGGGCAGCTATTGCCATGTGAGGCCATTGTTATTGTGAAAAAGTGAAGACTGTCTACCTTGACTAGAGCTGCCACATTTTTTTGTCTAGCAGAACCCCTGTTTAAAACAGCTGCAAGACATGCAGAAATTTAACATTCTGGCGTGCAGATACAATGAGAGGGAACGGCTGGCTACTGAATTTTTGCATGCCATGTAGCAAACTGGACATATTAAGCTGGTTTGCACAATCACCGCAGCCCGCTGTGGCTTGTTCAGTGTCTTCACTTCAGGCATTTTGCTGCCTGGGCTGAAGAACAAGATGGTGCCCCCCTATGTACAATTTTACTTCCACATTGGCAAACTGGGTTCAAGCCACAGTGGGCACATGATGAGTGGTTTTTGGATATTCAAGCCACAGCCGTGGAAAGCTGTGTTGTCCAAACTCAGGCAGCAGGGGCTGTGTGAGGATTAAACAACCCCTGCATAACCGATGGTCTATTGAGGGCCAAACTAAATACAAGGACAGAGCAAGAGCAACCACTCTTGCTACATTTGAATGTATCTCCTACAGCTGTCAACTTCATATGGATGCTTATATATGGACTGCTTATATCAACATATATAAATGAAATGGAAGTGTTACATCCTTCTTTTCCCCGTTTTTTCCTTTCTTCTTTATATATATCAAGGGTGATAAATGATTATTTTGTATGGAGATGTTTTAAGATATGCTCCTTTATTCGTTCTTCCCCCCCTTCTCTCCTTTTCCCTCTGTTTTTTTTTTTAATGCTGTTGTTTTAATGTTTTTATTTGCAAATACAACAAGAACACCACCACCACAAGGACAGAGATGTGTGAGTGCATCTCTACCAATCTGGATCAGAGGAAAAGTTTCCCCCAAGCTGCTATTTGTTGTGGTAAGAAAAAAAGATGCATGTATATTTTTCCTATAAGGATAAATAGCATGGAGCTGTGTGTGGTGGTGGTGTGTGTGTGTGTGTGTGTGTGTGGCGGGGGAGGGGGGTCATCAGGAAAATGACACAGGGGGAAAGGATTAAATCCCCTACCCCCAATTCTAATCTGGATCACCCATTCTCCCATGGCTGCCATTTGAAAAATAATAATAAAAATGGCAGTGCACTCACATATCCCTATCCTAATGTCTAGTTTCACCCTGAGTTACTGTTACTAATGTCAGAAATGAGGCCTGTGTATGGAGGCTATTAAGTCAGCTTTCCCCAACCTGGTGCCCACTGCAGTTCCTATCCTTCCCAGCCAAGGTGTCCAATGGGAATTATGATGATTGCAGTCCAACACATTTTAAGGCAGCCTTCCCCAACTTTGTGCCCTCCAGGATGTCAGAGAGACTTTTAACCAAAAATAGTAATTCCATCTTGAGAGCAATGGATTGGGTACAACAGCCATTTAAAACAGTATGTTCACATGTTATATTTGCAGACAACAATGCTAAAAGTAGTGGTCATACAGCATACGCTCAGGATGTTCACTGCACATCCTCACAACAAAAGAAACATGACCTTGCAAGATGCGTCCATGTTCACGTATTGATTGCTCACCAATTTAATATGAGTTTGGAAGGCAGGATATAAATGTAAATAATAATCAATAAATCTAGTACAACTTTCCCACAGCCAGCTCCCCAGTGTTGTACCTCTTCTTGTCTAATGGCTTCAGGATTTAACCCAACATTAGAAATTCCTTACTACATTGGAGTGATTGCCTCTGTCTAATGGTTTACTTGAAAATGGCAAGCATGAGCAATACATCTAAGCAGCACGCATTTTGAACAAGGGCAAAAAGGTAGAGCTTGAGGAAAGATAGCTAGCCAGATGAAGCATATTCGCAACATGAGAGCAGTAAAGTATTAAGCAGGAACAGGAAGGGGTTGAATTACTGTTGCAAAGCAAAGTGCTTTGTGAGTTGCACTAGTCGGTCAAACCCCAAAAGGCACCAATTCAGTGGCTGCTTTAGCTGAACAAGTCAACACTGACTCTGGGTAGTTAGGAGATCAAGCTCTACTTGCCCCATTATCTATAAATGTCCAGGGCAGCAATAAATGTGATTTAAAATAAATAAATCACAGTGCTTTTCGGCTTCTCCATACTCAGTACTGCTTCCCATCGTAACCCTGGAACATGTCATTGGTTTGGTGCTAGTGCAGCCTCACAGAAACAGTTGGATAAGCAGCATAAAGTGCTTCTCCTACCTTTGTTTGAGTTATTGAGCAGGGACGGGAAATGATGGGGTTAAGGTACAAATTCCATAATTCATTATCTGACTGTTACTGCACGGGAGTTTCTGTAATGACAGCCACATATCACTAACCAAGAAAGGGGCTGAACAAAAAAAATGGTTAGGGAGAGAACATTCATAGCTGGAGTAAAGTTGCCCAGCCCTGCACTAAGGGATTCTTTGAAATTTGAAAGTTCTCTCAGATTTTCAATTCTGTGTGTTCTCACTATTCTACAATTCATGTGGAGTGTACATAATACAAATGACCAGTGGAGTCTAGTGGCTTTGATTTTGGTGGGGCTATAAATCCATTCTGGGTTTTAGTCAGAACCATCCAGAACTCTAAAGGAGCAATCCAAGGTGCTGAACCTATTTTGGGTATAAGATTCAGCACCTTAGATAGCTCCTTTAGAGTTTTGGCTGGTTCTGTCTGAAACCTGCAGTGGATTCACAGCCCCACCGAAATCAGGCCCACCAGCCTCCACTGAAAGTGGCCTATTTCATGGGAGATTTGAAGAAAATTAACAAAAGGGGCAAGATAGGTTAAGAGGTAAAAGCTACCATTACATTCATTTTTTTAAATTGAAATCTGAAAATTTCAATTTTCAGAATTCAGATTTTGAATTTAAAATCTGGATTCAAAATTAAATTTGATCTCGAAGTTTTGCTTGTTTTGTTTTTGTTAGCCATTTAAGAAGCAGTATAATTATTAGTGAAAAATTGTTCACAAATCAGTCTTACTAAATACAGTTGCATGTCTGCTCTCAAGTCAAAAGTCAACAGCCAGTACCAAATATCAGTATCAAATACTGTCAGAACAAAGGGAACAACATTAGCAAGAATTTTGGAGGGTATGTAAATTTATTTGTCTGATTAAAGTAGAACCACCAGTTTGGGTCCTATGTCCAATATTCCGCAAAGAGGCATAGAAGCCTAGCGCTGGACGGGATCCCCTGTCCAATCACACTTAGCCCAATCCCCTGGCCAAAGGCAGGGTCAGCCCCAACCCCCGGTCACCCTCTACCCATTCCACAGTCTGTAACGAGATGGAGGGTAGCTGCAATGGTGCTGTTTCGGAAGACTGGCGAGGAGTCTGAACAGCACTTTGAATTCTGCCTGGAAACAGACTGGTAGCAGGGAAGCTGTTGTAACAAGGGAGTCACGTGCTCCCAGTAACCAGCCCCGGTTAACAGTCTGGCTGCAGCATTCTGGACCAACAGAAGTTTCTGAATAGTTTTCAAAGGCAGCCCCATGCGGTGCAGTAGTCCAAACAGGATGTAATTAAGGCATGTGAGACTGTGGCCAGATCAGACATCTCAAGGAATGGGTGCAGTTAGCACACTAGCCTCAGCTGCGCAAACGTACACCTGGCCACTGCCAAGACCTGGGCATCCAGAGTCAGGGCTGAGTCCAAGAGCACACCCAAACTGCAAGCCTGAGTCTTTAGAGGGAGTGTAACCCCATCCTGCACAGTTTGAATCCCTATTCCCTGATCTGACATTCACCTGACTAAAAGCACTTCTGTCTGGTCTGGATTAAGCTTCAAAATGTTTACCCTCATTCTGTCCATTACCGACATCAGGAACCAATTTAGAACCAGAACAGCTCCCTTGAATTTAATGGAAAGGAGAGATAGAGTTGGGTGTCATCAATAGACTGGTGCCACCGAACCCCAAAACTCTAGAAACCTCTCCCAGCAGTTTTGTGTATATATTAAATAGCATGGGGGATAGGATGGAACCCTGAGGGGCACCACAGACCAAGGCCACAGTGTCAAACAGGAATCTGCCAACACTACCTCCAGAGATCACCCGCTTAAGAAGAACCAGAGCTACTGTATAGCAGGGTCTCCCAGTCCCATCCCAGACAGACGTCTCAAAAGGATACCATGGTTGATGGTATCAAAGCTGCCAAAAGGTCCAGCAAAACTAACAGGGACACACTCCCCCTCTCCAGTTTCCGGCGTAGATCGTCCACCAAGGTGACCAAAGCACACCCATAACCAGGTCTGAAGCCAGATTGAAATGGACCTAGATAATCTGTCTCATCCAAAAATCCATGCAGCTGAGAAACCACCACACACTCCAGCACCTTGCCCAAGAATGGAATATTGGAGAGCAGCTGGAAATTATCTAATGGGGCGGGGTTCAGGGAGGTGGGGGATTTTTCCTAATGAAGGTCTCATCACAACCTCTTTTAGGCGAGACAGAAATCACACCTTGCTGTAAAGAGGTGTTCACTCAGCCAGCCCCCCTCCCCCCAGCTGCTTTTATAAGTCAGGAAGGGCAAGGGTCCAGCACACAAGTGGTAGGCCTCACCTTTCCAAGGATCCAGTCCACATCCTTGGGCTGTACAAATTGAAAAGTATCCATTATACCTGGACAAACAGGAGCCAAAATTGAATCCACCAGACCTGTATCAACTATGACATCCAGGTCAGAACAGATACAATTGATTTTACCCACAAAGTATCATGCAAATTGGCCACAGCAGGCTATCGAGTGGTCCACCCCTTCTTCTTGCGGCCTAAAGTATAACAAGCCTCTGACCTCCCAAAAAAGCTCAGCTGGGCAGCTCTGAGCAGACACAGTGGTGGTGGTGAACTACAGTTTCTTTGCCACCTTCATTGCCTTGGAGTAGCCTTTTAAATGAGCTCCAGCCCACATTCAATCAGCTCATTCCGAGTTTTCAGCCACATCACTCGAGCTGATATCCCACTTATTTCATCTCCAGCAGCACCCTGGAAAACCAGGGGGCTCATTTGGCTCCACTCCATGGGATAGGACACTCAAGAGCGATTGTGTCAACCCCCTGGGCCATTTCTCCATTCCAGGGATTAACCAAGGCTTCAACAGAATCGCTTGCTGAGGTGACAGGAACACCCGTAAGAGCTGTCAGAAAACCATCCAGATCCATCAGTCTTCTGGAGCGGACCATCTCCAAGTCCCAGCAAGTCTAAGCCCCACCAAGTAGTAATCTGCCCATGACAACAGAACTATAGAAAGTTCCTCCACCCCCAGATCACCATCATCCCACCCTACACAGAAAAGCATATCCAAAGTGTGTCCTGCAGAATGAGTGGGGCTCAATACTAATTGGGACAGACCCATGGAGGCCATGACATCCTGAGCCACTCCTGACAAGGTGGCCTCAGCACATTTGTTGAAGTCTCCCAGCAGAACAAGCCGTGGAGACTCCAGCACCAAACCCAAGACCAGCTCGGTTAGGGCAGGAAGGGAAACTGTTGAGCAGTACGGCAGGCAGTACACCAACAGAATCCCTGTTCTGTCCACCCACCTTCAGATACACACACTGGTAACTGGAAGACTGTGGGATGGGGCACCTGGATAGTGGGACAGAATCCTGAGTCCACTGCAACTCAGCTTTCCCACCCCCACCCCCAGTTCTTGCCTGCTGCACGATGGAGAACCCAGGTGGGCAAAGCTGGGAGAGATTCACTCCCCCAGTATCATCCAACCAGGTCTCCGTGATACAGGTCAGGTCAGCATGCTCATCCAGGATCAAGTCCTGGATGGCTGCTGTTTTCCCATTCATCAACCTGGCATTCATCCTCATCAAGGATCCTGGCTCATGATCTTCTTTCCCTCCTCTAAAGAGCCTTAATTGTTATTCCCTCATCTTCACAAAGCTAAAGAGATGTCCAACCGGTGCACTGGGCCCCTACATGTATATGTGTGCATGCATGCTATCACACTGAGATTGTCTGCATGTCTCTTCACAGCTGCTTTTGGGCACGAGGAAAACAAGCCACATGCCATGCTCCGTTGATTCCTAGGAGAGAATCTAGCAGCACTCAACTGTTAATAACCCATACCTGGCACAGCTGAGACAACAGCAACACTTCCTCAGGCTGGCACAAATATTCATCATGACAAACAACATCACGACTCACAGTGAGGATAGTGGCCATAGGCTACCAACAGAAATAGATGGTTTACTCACAGTCTGCTCATTATCCAGATTAGCCTGTTGTCTCCGGAGATCAGGTTTGATGAACGCTGAGGCATAGTGGGAAGAGAAATCAGAGTCAGAAAGCCAGCATGCAGGCCATGCACAGCTGTCACAGAACAACATAGAACTCAGGGAATATATAGGAAGATGCTTAAGGCTCAGGAAAGCCAATTGAAGTAGGGAACGGGGTCTGTTTTCCACCATGAGAAAAATAAATATTTATTTTAGAATATTTCTATCCCACCTTCTGGCCTCCAACACCCCCACCCCAAGGTGACTTCCAGATCAAAAATACATTAAACAGCAGCACAAGAAGGCATAAAACAACTGGGCTAGCTTAAAAATACATTGCCACAGTAGGAGGTTAACAGTAATTAAAAGCACAGTGGGATAATGGTGTCTTTCCTGCAGTTCTAAAACTCAGGTGAAAGGAGGCCAACCAAATGTCTTTCAAGAGATAGTTCCACAATCTGGGTACCACAACTGAGAAGGCCCACTCCCATTTCCCCACCAAGCACACCTCCAAAGGTGGCAGGACATGGAGCGGGGCCTCATATGCTGAACCCCATTTGTCATGCAGAAGGAGGCAGTCCTTCAGATAATCTGGTCCCAAGCCATGCAGATCCTTATAGGTAATAAATGATGAGCACTTGGAACTGTGCCCAGAAATGAATTGGAACTGTGCAAATGAAAAGGAACTGGTATAATATACAGTATTCTGAACTGCACACACCAGAAACCACTCTGGCTGCTGCACTATGCAACAGCTAGAGCACGCTTCCCCACCCTGGTGTCCTCCAGATGTTTTGGACTACAAGCCCCATCAACCCCAGCCAGCATAGTCAATTGTCAGGGATCATGGGAGTTGTAGCCCCAAACTTCTGGAGGATGCCAGGTTGGGGAAGGCTGGGCTACGGTTTCCAAACACTCTTCAAGGGCAACCCCACATAGAGCATGGTAGCAGTAGTGCAGTCTGGATGCGACTAAGGCATAAGTGAAAGTGGCCAGATCTCCTACAGCAGACCCTTCTTAAAATACCTGAATTCTGTCAACCCCCAAAAGCTATGCTTCAGCCATGAGCAGACACAGCACTGCATTAGGGAAGTACACATCACTCAGCCTTTCAGTCAGACATGTCTAGGGGACTGTAACTAGGGGTGAGTGAATCTGTTGGGTAATAATAATAATAACAACAACAACAACAACAACAATAATAATAATAATATTGTTTTAGTCCACACAAAAATGTATATGTATTTTCATGTGATTTTTTCAAAATGCATTGAAAAATGCATTCAAAATGCATTTTTCGAAACGTACGCACTTTGCAAGTGACTTTTCCCATTAAATACAGCATTTTTGTCCTCATTATTCAAAATACGCGCATTTTTGTGTGCCCTTCTTTATTTGCAAACTGCATCACAATCTTCAAAGGAGTGCGGAGATCTGTGGCTGAAGTGCGGAAAGTGGCTTGGGTATGGGTAGGATTGGGAAAGACTTCACCAACCTGGTGCCTTCCGGATATTTTGGACTACAACCCTCATCAGCCCCAGAAGCATGGCCAATAGATGGGAATTATGGGAATTGTAGTCAAAAACATCTGGAGGACACCAGCTTGGGAAAGGCTGGATTAGGGGCAATGCTGAGGATCAGATGGAATGCCTTTGGGGGCTTCGCCCAACTAAAGAGTAGTGGCGAGAGTGTTGGACTGGGACTTGGGAAATCCGGGTTCTAGTCCCCACTTGGCCATGGAAGCTCACTGGGTGACTTTAGGCCAGTCACAGCCTCTCAGTCCAACCCACCTCACAGGGTTGTTGTTGTGAGGCTAAGATGGAGAGGAGGAGGATTATGTACGCCGCCTTGGGTTCCATGCAAGAGGAAAAAAGGCGGGATATAAATGCAATCAATCAATCAATCAATCAATCAATAAAATCCAGTGAAGGGCAGAATCTAAATATGTGATGAAAATAAAAATAAAATGTAAATCTTGGTTGATTAATCGTGTTATTTTAGTTGATTAAATTTGAATAAGTTTACATATGGATAAAAATAAGCAGTATACTTCCTTCATTTTAGATCAGGGTGGGGAACCTGACGGCCCTCCAGATACTGCTGGACTACAGTTCCCTTCAATACCTGACTATTCTCCAAGCTGGATGGGACTGATGGGAGTTGGAGTCCAATAATGGCTGGAGGGCCAGAGCTCAATCTGTTTTAAATGTTTTAAATGATGCACACTTGCATCACAGCATTGTATTAGAAGAGACATTCCTCAGAAGAAGCTTTCTTAGAAGAGGCATTCCTTCCTATGCAAGAGGGAAAGGGAAATGCCTCTTTGAAAGTCAGTGTTTGTCATCTGCAATTTTTATAAGTATTTGAATTAAAAAGTGGTATATATTTCTTTTAAAAAATCTACTGCCTGATTAATCACGGGCACTTTTGTAGTCAAATTAACAGTTCTCTTATATCAATTAATCTAACTGATCAAGTGATTAAACATCGCAGCCCTACCCTAAACCAGAGTACATTAAGCAGAGGCAGTACTAGAAGCATTGTACAAAGGCGGACCAGAGATACGTTTGAGAACTTTTGACGGGTGCCGTTACCAGTTATAAGAGTGCCAACGAACAGAAAGGTGCAGAGGAAGAGGTTTCCTGCTCGAGTCCCAAAGTTATCGATGATATGTCCTTGACTAATGGTGAAGATTAGTCCAAAAATCTAGCACAAGAGCAAAAGAGTTACAAAGAAGCTGAACAAGTCTAGTGCAATGTACCCTTGCCATTTCACACATCCAAACTCCTTTGTTACCCATCCCTCAAGTCCCTATATCTCCTAGGACATGCCATCATGCCAGGTTCGGATGTCATAACAAGCCTGGTGCTGGCTGGGAATGATGGGAGTTGCAGTACAACACATCTGGAGGGCACCAGGTTGGGAAAGGCTGTCCTATACCTTGCCCCCACTCATTACAAATAGCAGTTCTTGAGTAGCTTTGCACTGTTAAATAATTGCCCCATCTAAAAAGAATAACCTAATATGAATGGCTATGCCTAGGATGGTCAAGGTAGACATCCCTTTGTCAATGGTAATCTAAGTGCTAGAGTGCCCATAGTTGGCTTTGCACTGTGCTGGTCTTCTCCTAACCATCAGAACTGGCTGTTCCTGGAAACAGAATACTGCATTATTTGGTCTAACAAATAAAATCTATTCTTGCATGCAAAGTGGGACATTCAAGCTGCTACACACTGATAGCTGGATATCCACTACCACCACCACATTTGTCTTGTGTCTTTTCTCTACTGGTGGAGGGGCAGACATCACTGATGAGGGAGGGGGGAGCCTGGAAGTGGCACCAGTTAGATTGTGAGGAGTGGTCGCACTTTTTGCCGCTCTTGCCAGGTGGCTCTGTAGCTGCTTGGGACAAAGCCATCATGCCAGGTTTGGATGTCATGACAAGCCATCCTGAGAACAAGTCACCCTCAACAACTCAACAAGAAGCCATGGATTCTCAGGGTGGCTTGTGCATGGTTGACAAACCGCCGTGAATCATCCGCACTGGGTTTTGACATTACGCTGAGCCACACTCACACAAACAAGGCTCACAACGCACCATGGCTTATCGTGTCGTGCAAACCCAGTCAGAGATTAGGATCCTATTACAGTGATCACTGATACAGGAAAAGCCTGAAACACATGCTTAGAAAGCAATGACAGTCAGGTTTAGGAGGACTATGTTTGATGACAGCACATTATAGGAAAGTTGGATTTATCAGTAGATGGATAATGTCAGACCTAGAGGTGGGTATGTCTCTCTGCTGTATTTGTTGGACAAGCACTCACCTGTGCAGATACATTAAGAAGGCCCGATGATGTCCCTTCTGATTCTGGGTATGTTAATTCTGCTGCAAATTCAAACCCCAGTGGTAGGTACCCTGTCATGAAAAAACTGCCAGGAAAGATGGGGAAAATAATTAAGCATCAGTAGCTGCAACATCAGAGACATGTCTTTTTAAAAACACAGTGCTACTCCAGGCCACGTTTCTCCTGGGTCTCAAAAGCAGAGCCCCACCTGTTTCCCTTCAACATTTCACTTGTCCCAAGTCTCCAATGCAAGATGTTCATGGTCAGCAGGATAAAATGGCTGCTATGCATATGTGAGACTTCTCACTGTGCCCAAAGATCCATTGCTCATGATGCCTTATTTCCTTCCACTCCACTGGAGAGAGGGGAGGGGTCTTCATGTCAGTGTCAGAGGCAGCAGCAAAATGCCTTCAGAGGGCAATTTGCAAAACTAACCCCAGGGGGCAGGGAGAGAAGTGCACTTACCCCAGAACACCTGCAGTCACAAAGACCACCCAGATGTCGCCTAGGTCCAGAGTAAAAGTGTACACCAGCATGGCCACGAATGACATGATATAAACCAAAATTGTTGTCTGCCTGTAACAAACAAAAGCACCATTAGAATTAAGACACTGCTCCTTGAATTTTTAAAATGTTTTATTACATTTTAATTAAAGGTCCATTATAGAAAAAATAAATACAAACATCAAATTAATCTGACAGAATAGCCATTTTTATTTTTACAGTATTCATCATTTCTGAACTTTCCATCCAGAAATGGAAGTTTCTCCACGAACTGCAGAGCAGGAAAGTATGTATTCAAAAGCTATGACTAAGCCTCCATTGAAACTTGAAAACTGCAGTGACCACTTAACTTGGAGTCAGACCAGCAAAGGTCTTCTGAACAGCAGTAGAAGAAAGTGAGGCATGTAATAAGTCCCAGTCTCTATAAAATCTTCCAGTCAAGCATGATTGAACTGGTTTGCACAACACGACAACCCACGGTGGGTTGTCAATGTTGTTTGTTTCAGTGTCAGGGTTGAGCCCAGGCCCTCTATTTTGGTTTCGGATGCTGATTCAGATTCGGAGGTGGAGTTAGAAGTCCAGGAGAGACAGGGTGCGGGAGAGAAAATTCCCCCCAAGACTCCTCAGGAGCCAGCAAAGAACTTCCCAGGGCCTTATCGAGCAGGAGGGCCAGGCTCAGAGACCATCTTCCCCCCTCCCCACGGGTGTCTGGCCTCTGTCAGAGAGGGAGGGAGCTGCAGGAGTGACAGATGCCCAAACCCACCACCAGGTTAAGCGGGCAGAGCTGAGAGGAGGTGGTGGGAGGCGTCACACCGGATTGGCTGCCCGTCAGAAACTGGAGCAGGAGGATCCTTCCTGAAGGCAGGAGCTCAGAAACAGCCAGCTGAGAATGGCAGGAAACCTGTCCAGAGTTGAAGGGCAATTAACTTGCTTTCAGTAGCTCTCTGTCCAAAAGTTTTACATTGCAAATTAGGCCTAGAGGACAGCTCTAAGCTTTTGCAGTCACTTCAGAGGTGAAGAAGTGCTATTAGCTGAATAATGAGTTGCACAGTGAGTCTCTGGCTGCTGCCTTATTACTCAACAGGAAGGCTTAGCATCTGTGGCATTCAGGGTGGCTTGTTATGATGTCTAAACCTGGTGCAGTTTCCGCACTGTGGTTTGTAAACCACACACAAGCCACCCTGAGAACCCATAGCTTGTTGTTGGGTTGTTCAGTGGCTTGTTTTCAGGGTGGCTTTTCCGGTGTCCAGACCCAGCAGAGTGGCTTGTGCAAGTTTTGTCAGAAAGGGCTACAGAGTCACCTGGCAAGAGGGACGAAAAACCTGGCTGCTCCTCACAGTACCCTCCGCCCCTCCTCCTCCAGCTCAGTGCTTCATTTAACAGCAAAGAACACATCTGAAACTCTATTACAACATTCAGGTTCTGAGCTGTTGCCATGTTTCCAAGATATTCCTTACCTCTATAAAAGCTAGACACACTGAGAAAAAACAAACAAACAAACAGGGGAATGAAGAGGCCATAGCTCAGTAGTAGTGCATGCAGACGTTCGAAGGTTCATGCAGAAGGTCAAAGGTTCAATTCCTGGCCTGTCTGGGTAGAGCTGGAAAAACTCCTGTCTAAAACCTTGGACAGTCACTGCCAGTCAGTGTCGACGTACTGGGCAAGATGGATCAATGGTCTAACTCAGTTTAAGGCAGTGTTATACGTCAGGTTCTGTACCAGATAAATTCTGTACTGGCACAGGAAACCTGCAGGATGGAACACACACAACTGTATATTCAGGGAAGTAACTAAAATTAGATTTAGATGCTGTGGCTAGGGGCTGAATATCTTATGTGCAAACTGTTCTCAAATAGGGGCCATATCCTGAGCGCACTGCTCCACCTTTTTCATGTCTATAATGACCACCCGACATACAGGGCATCCAGAGATGCTGGTAAGAACCAATAGGTGCAGGAAACTGGCCAACATTAACAAGGCAAGCTACCGAAATGGAGGCCCTGCTTAGCTCTTAGAGGTTTTCACCAGTATGTGGGAGTTACAGTAGAAAACGCAACTCAAGTCAGAGGACCAGGAGAATAAAACAAAGATAATAACTTCAGGGTATACAAATACATGGACATTACTTCCTATGTATTTGCCTAGTAAATTAATTTAAAGCCACTCTGAAGGGGCAGGAGGTATTACTATTTTTATGCAACAGCAGAGGTAGAACTTGGGTCAAACAACATTCCTCTAAAGTTTGCAGGGAGATGACATTTTGCTGCACTGGTAAGAAATAAGCCATCTACTTCAGCCAGAGAGGGTGGGAAAAGGAGAGTCATGCACACATGAGCATGCCACCAGCAGCCGAAGAAGGACTGTCTGCTTTGCTGCGCAGCAGCAGAACCACAGGAAATTCTAGTGAGAAACGGTTTATCACTTCCACGCACATGGGCAGCCCCGACCTTCTTCCGCTCCTCACTTTTACACCAGCCCTCTTTACCACTTCTATTAAGAGAAAGATTAAAGATTTTGCACAGTGAACCATGGAAAACAGGGCCCTTGCTGAGAAAGCCAGCCAGAGACGGCAACATAAGAAAGCACAGCAGAACTGAACGTGCATGCCGTGTACTCTGGATATGAGGGATAAGAGAAAAAAGAGAATGGCCACAGGCTAATCTCCCCTCATGCTGATTCAGCAACATTCCCCCACAAGCAAGGAAAACTTGTCTTATCTATTCTCACCTTGTGTGTTCTGACAGAATGCCACTGAAGACATTGATATTGTATTGATACCTTATGTACACACGAGTTATTATATTTCCTTCCTGACATTTTTCCTCTCAAGTTTTTGTCTTTGGGGTGTGCGTATATAACCTATCCCTGTCCCCAAACCTCTCTGTTTTGTTTCTTTAACTTTTAAACTTTTTGAAGCACAAGTTCATTCCATTCCATTTAGTTTGCAATTTTTTTTTTTTAGTAAAAACTCAGCATGAAAATGCATAAAACTTGCTGTCTATCACCTTGGGAGGGGTCACCCTAAAGGGTGGCCAATAAACCCTTTAAATAAATAAAAATCTGTATGTATTTCTCCTAATGCACACAGTTTTGTACACATATTTTAATTAAAGAACTGGATCGCAAAATCCAAAGAAGTGCAAAACCGGAAGGATAATTGCATTCCAGTCCATGTATTTGTTCAGGAAATGATGATTTGGTCAATTCATATTAAAATGCAAACCAAACTAATTTCTTCCCCATCCCTTGGAGCAAAGCTTAAGTTTCTGTAACACAGTTCAATCCCTGATTAAACCTTTCTGCGCTTTTCCTAAGGAACACTCAGCTCCCTCAGCTCAACCATGTAGCATGATCTATATTGTTATTTTTAATTTATGCTCTGAAGTAAGCTTCCCATTATCAGAAGGGAGCATCACCTGACCTGCTCTGGCCTATTGCTGTACAGAGATTTTCACAGCTGGTCTCTCTGCAGGTAATGGTAAGATCCCTCAGGGCAATTTAAGACTCACTGCTGGTAGAGTCTAGAGAAAAGCTCATTTCCAGTACTTTAAAGACTTATTGGTCCCACAAAAGAGGCAACAAACTTTTCTTATAGGTCTAGTAAAAAGGTAACAAACTTTGCAAGGGAGTGAAAGGGCTCAGTGATGGTCTCTTGTTTTGGGACCCTACAGACAAAACTTGACACAGTATGTGAAGGATTGCAGCCTTCACTCAGCAAGTCTCCCTGTTCGTATTCTGTAAATCAGCTCCTCCTTCTCCCAACTTGTTGTTGTTCAGTCGTTAAGTCATGTCCAACTCTTCGTGACCCCATGGACCACAGCACGCCAGGCCTTCCTGTCCTCTGCTCTCTCCCGGAGTGTGCTCAAGTTCATATTCATTGCATCGGTGATGCTATCTAGCCATCTCATCCTCTGCCGTCCCCTTCCCCTTTTGCCTTCAATCTTTCCCAGCATCAGGGTCTTTTCCAGTGACTTTTCTCTTCGCACTAGGTGGCCACATTTTTGAGCTTCAGCTTCATTATCTGTCCTTCCAATGAGCACTCAGGGTTGATTTCCTTTAGGATTGACTGATTTGACCTCCTTGCAGTCCAGGAGACTCGTAAGAGTCTTCTCCAGCACCACAGTTCGAAAGCATCAATTCTTCGGCGCTCAGCCTTCCTTATAGTCCAGCTCTCACAGCCATACGTTGCTACTGGGAAAACCATAGCTTTGATTAGATGGACCTTTGTCAGCAAGGTGATGTCTCTGCTTCTTACTATGCTGTCTAGGTTGGCCATAGCTTTCCTCCCAAGGAGCAAGCGTCTTTTAATCTCATGGCTACAGTCACTGTCTGCGGTGATCTTGGAGACCAAGAAAATAAAATCTGTCACTGCTTCCATTTCTTCCCCTTCCATATGCCAGGAAGTGATGGGGCCAGATGCCATGATCTTAGTTTTTTTAATGTTGAGTTTCAAACCAGCTTTTGCACTCTCTACTTTCACCCTCAACAAGAGGCTCTTTACATCCTCTTCGCTTTCTGCCATTAGGGTGATATCGTCTCCATATCTGAGGTTGTTGATAATTCTCCCGGCAATCTTAATTCCGACCTGTCATTCATCCAACCCAGTGTTTCTCATGATGTACTCTGCATATAAGTTAAATAAGCAGGGCGACAATATGCAGCCTTGTAGTACTCCTTTCCCAATTTGGAACCAATCGGTTATTCCATGTCTGGTTCTTACTGTTGCTTCTTGACCCTCATACAGGTTTCTCAGGAGACAGGTAAGGTGGTCTGGTACTCCCATCTCTTTCAGAATTTGCCACAGTTTGTTGTGATCCACACAATCAAAGGCTTTAGTGTTGTCAATGAAGCAGAAATAGATGTTTTTCTGGAATTTTCTTGCTTTCTCCATGATTCAGCAAATGTTGGCGATTTGATCTCTGGTTCCTCTGCCTCTTCGGAACCCAGCTTGTACTTCCGGTAGTTCTCGGTTCGCATACTGCTGAAGCCTAGCTTGTAGGATTTTGAGCATCACCTCGCTGGCATGTGAAATGAGCGCAATTGTGTGGTAGTTTGAACACTCTTTGGCGTTGCCCTTCTTTGGAATTGGAATGTAAACTGACCTTTTCCAGTCTTGCGGCCACTGTTGAGTGTTCCAAATTTGTTAGCATATTGAGTGCAGCACTTTAACAGCATCATCTTTTAGGATTTTAAATAGCTCAGCTGGAATACTGTCATCTCCCCCAGCTTTGTTGTTTGTAATGCTTCCTAAGGCCCACTTGACTTCACTCTCGAGGATGTCCGGCTCAAGTTCAGTGACCGCACTATCACGGCTATCAGGGACATGAAGATCTTTCCTGTATAGTTCTTCTGTGTATTCTTTCCACCTCTTCTTAATCTCATCTGCTTCTGTTAGGTCCCTGCCTTCTTTGTCCTTTATCACGCCTGTCTTTGCACAAAACGTTCCCTTGAGATCTCCGATTTTCTTGAAAAGATCTCTAGTCTTTCCCATTCTATTGTTTTCCTCAATTTCTTGTCTCTCCTTGCTATTCTCTGGACCTCTGCATTCAGTTGGATATATATTCCCCTTTCTCCTTTGCTTTTCACTTCCCTTCTTTCCTCAGCTACTTGTAAAGCCTCATCAGACAGCCACTTGGCTTTCTTGCATTTCTTTTTCTTTGGGATGGATTGAGTTGCTGCCTCCTGAACAATGTGACAGAACTCCATCCATAGTTCCTCAGGCACTCTGTCTATCAGGTCTAATCCCTTAAATCTATTCCTCACTTCCACTGTATATTCATAAGGGATATGATTTAGGTCATCCCTGAATAGTTTAGTGGTTTTCCCTATGTTCTTCAGTTTAAGCCGAAAGCAGCTCATGATCTGAGCCACAGTCAGCTCCGGGTCTTGTTTTTACTGACTGTATAGAGCTTCTCCATCTTTGGCTGCAAAGTACATAATCAATCTGATTTCGATATTGACCATCTGGTGATGTCCATGTGTAGAGTCGCCTCTTGTGCTGTTGGAAAAGAGTGTTTGCTATGATCAGCCCTTTACTTAATTTTCTGAACAAGGCTGGGAGGATTCAGGAAATGGCTAATTAAGCACCGCCCAGCAGCAGGAGCACTAGTCAACTCTCCAAACAAGAAGGCCTTCACTAACTGAAAGCTGCAATCCCAAGCACACTTTCTAGGGAGTAAACCCATTGAAGTGAATGGGATTTCCTTCTGGGTAAACATACTTATGATCTTGCCCATAGCAATGGGCACTGGGTAATCCCTATGGGGATTATGATGCTACAAATGAGGCCTGCAACAAAATGTTGCAATGTGGAGTGCTCCTGTTCAGGGTTCCAGCCATCTTTCAGGATGCTCTGTTCCATTCCCCCTTCCCAAAGAGAGCAACAGGAAAGCTCTTACCAGCACAGAAAAATTGGTCATGCAGGTTTTGAAAAGGAAATGTAAATAAAAACTATTGTCCCTTCCACTGAGTTAGTATATAATCCTCAGATACATGTGTTTATGTGTGGTGTGTGTCTACACATGTTTGCGCGCGCACACACATTAATTCTTATCCACAACTAGTAAAAAAAATTCCAGGGGCTTTATAGAATCCTTGCTAAGTCAGATGAGCAGGAACATATTACTCTCTAGGGGTTAAATTATTCCATGAGAGTTCCTTTTAGTCAACTCCGGCATATTATATGTTATGGTTCCATTGAGTCATGGGGGTATTTACAGGGGGTAATAGGCAGGCAGTAGGGGATGAATAATCTTTCACCTTCCAGTCTGTTATACCTTGCAACCATCCCCCTCTGTTAACATTTAAATGTTCTTCCCCCACCTCCGCCCCGCTCCCCAATCCAGGCTCCAAAACTGGATGCAAACCAGCCAGGGGAGAGCATTTCTAGTAGAGAATCAGCAAGCACAGGAGAGGTTGAGCAATCCTCCTACCCAGTTTGCAAGTGCCCCCACCCAGCCACCACATTCCTGTTATCTTGGCAACACACAGGTTTGGGAACAGGTATTTGCTGAAATTGTGTTTTCTTCCGCCATCCTCCACACTCTGTCTTCAGATGCTCATTCTGTCATTAATGCATGACAAGGCCAGCCCTACCATTAGGCGGAGTGAGGCAACAGTCTCAGGTGACAAATACTGATCCCCCTGATCCTCCGGCCATTCCCCTCTCCTGGAGGACAGAGCTGTTTGTGCCACATGGCCTGTCCCACACCTCCTAAACTAGCCTGCTGCCTTCGGGTGTGGTGGTGGTGGGCACTATCCCATTGCCAGTGTTGAAATAAGATTTCACTGCAATTCCGGTCTTCTTCTGATTGTGGAATGGAGGGCGGGGGGCACCTTGTCCTTTGCCACAGTCTTGGGCTGGCCCTGCTGCATGACTACAGAGCTTCTGCATAAAGCATTATGTTAAACACTATTGAAACCACACTATTAGTTCCTGCTATATAGCCACGGGGCTCTTTGGTGGAGATTTTCATGAAGTGGCACAGCTGCCTTCTGAAGATAGTGACTCTGCAATGCCACATGCACTGAATAGGCCTGGACTGAGTCACACCAACAGTGTTACAACACTGGGGCTGTTTGTGTATAGCTGCCATTTTGAATATGCAACCCATGCTCAGGGGGTGCTGTGTCATGCAAACCCAACAAGTGTGGGTTATGCAAGGGTTAAATAACCCTTGCATAACTCATGCTCACCGGGTTCACACGACAAGACAACCCCTAAGTGGGGGTTGGATATGCAACATGGCGCCTGCAGGCACTGTGGCTCATTGTGACTTAAACCCACAATGAGCCACATTGCATTGTCCAAACCCACTCACTGTGAGGATATGCAAGATACAGCCACAATGGGGTAAATTAAAAAGATGTATCCCTATGTCCCAAGGTTATAATAGCTCCAGACATGCAAAAGAAAAAAGATTCCCTGGCAAGACTCAGCCTTCTGCAAGATTTTCCCTTCCTAGTTCTCTACCACTTTCTAACTTTCTACCCGTCTCTTCTTAATCTCTCCTACATCCTGAAGAGTCCTATAGGGACCTGCTTTTCTCACAATACTTTCTTTACTGTCATTCAGATCCCTGGATTTTTAGATCCCAGCTTGCCACTTTCATTTTCACAGACAACCTACCAATCTGAATCCCACAGGGACTGGTTATTAGGAAAGAGACATCGCTCCTGATTTAAGAGCTATAGGCTGCAGCAGAAGTCTCTTGGCTATGCAATCTAATCTGGTGAATGTAAACTGAAGCATTCTCAAATCCAGGACATAAAAATCTCCCAAAAGAAGGAAGTAGCTACAAAAGGAAGAAGTCAAAGCTAAGGGCAGAAGCAGATATTACAGGGGAAACATGGGTTCCCAAACCATGATTCCCTAGTTCTACTAATGTGGGGTCATTTGCAGGGGGAATCTGAGGGCAGGAGGGTATATATAAGCCTTCTTCCACCCAATAATTTCTTTCCCAAACAATTGTTCCCTAGACGTTTTCAGCACCCCCCTCCCCCAGTTGGGCTACCTCCTGGCTGCAAGTCCTCCATCGTATGTATCCCCCACCAACACATTTACCATTGTTTTTGGCAAACATGTTGTTGAGACCACATTTTTGTGGAGATGGCATCTAGTTTGGGCCACAAGAGGAATGTTGTGTCATTTCCCAGTTGCCATTATTCCAGCTGCCCACCTCTCTTTCCTCAAAAATACGTATTTAAAATGTTAAATATTTGGATTAAGTTTATATTTATTTGCCACTAGCCTCTCTAATACACAATTCATCTGGCTATACCTATAAAATATTTGAGGGTGCTACTATTGAAAACCAGTCTTTCTGTGGGCCATATTTGTGGTTATATTTTCAATAACTGTGACCCTCTGTTTTCCTCCTACAAAACTTTTTAAAACTGTTACATTTGTTGTTTGCCTATTACACAGTTCATCTGGCTAGGACAAGTACAGTCCCACATCACAAACAATGGAGATGAAGGCCATACGTGCCAAGGCCTTCAGCCAGACAGCTCCAAAGCCTTGTGGAAGAAGAAATGTATATTGTCCAAATAACTGAGTTGGTGTTATTATAAACTTTCCCCCTTCACCTACCCACTGAATGAGCCCGCTTCTTCTCCAGAGTAGGAGAAAGGGGAAGACGTAGAACAAAGGACTTACTTATATGTCTTGGTTCTGTCCAACCAGATGCCAGAGATCAAAGCTCCAACCATGCCAGACACTACAATGGTGAGACCGATTCTGCCGGCATTCAGTTCCTCTCCCTGCAGCAATACACAGATCCACAGAATAGTCAATCTCTGACTACAAAACAAGTTGGAGGGACTAGAAGGCCTCAGGGTGAAACTGCCAGCACTGAGAGCCAGTGTGGTATTAGAAGGATCATAGAATCTCCTTGGGAAGAGAGGTGTGGGTTTTTTTGCACAGCTGTATGTTCTGCCTCCACGTCATGTCTTTAAAGCCTGGCTGCCTCTTCTTTGCAAAGGCATGATTTCCAGTGGCAGATCCTGAATTCAAAAGGGGGAAAACAGCAGAGACAGGAGCCAGCAGGCACAGGAAGGATCAAGCTACCTGGTCCTGTCTGCTGCTTCTCAAATAGAAATCATGGGTCTTTGAAGACATTGCAGATAGAATGTACAGTTCTGCTGTCTGGAGAGCTATCAGGGGCATTTTTCACCCTTGACGAAGAAATAAGTTCTTGCTTCAATTTGTTTGGAATGCAAATTGATGAACTCTACATTGGTTTTACAAGTGCCACTCTTCCATTTTCTGTTGCACTTCAAAAAAGAAAAGAATGAACACTTACATGAATAGCATAAGAGGCTTCACAGTGACTTTAAGCCCATGTTCTTAGTCTCTTGCCTTACTTGTTCATTCTTGAGTTTCACTAGAGCAGGATACCACAGGTATTACGCAGCAAGAGCTAAGAGTTTCAATGGCAAGTCCGTACCACTTACCGGATAGTGCATAATCACCATGCGGGATAGCAGAGTTGAGAGAGCATAGAAGCAGCCTGTGTTTAATCCTGGAAGGTAAATAAGACAGTGAGTTAATTGCATGCTGTGAATCAGGTCACACAGCAGAAACATGCCTATCGAAATAGCCAGGCCTCGAGCACAGAATTCATATATGTATTTAAATTGGAAGTCTATGGATCGCTGTTTGCCCCCACACCATCCAGTGAGCTGAGAGCTAGATTGGGATTTGAACCTTTGTCAAAAGTTTGATGCACACACAGGCCAGCTTCTTGTCTCCACGGTCTTGGTACTAATCTTCAGATATTCCCCCCCCCCTTTTTGAATCTATTTTTATTTTATTTTTATAAATGAAATAAACAATACCAACAACATAATCAGAATCTTCGGTTTCCAACAATACAGTATTTGGGGGCAGGGAGGATAGCAAAAGAAGAAGGGGAAAAAGAAAAGGGGAAAAAGGATTATATCTAAAAGCAAACCAAATATCCAAATATAAATCTAATTACAGATTATACCCATACAGCACTCTTCCAAACATTGCAGGTATTATTAAATCTTCAATCCGCTGCACCACAAACGATGAACCTTATCTTTCAGTGTCATAACCTCAGTCTTATAGCAAAGGAACAGGAGCAAACAATCCATTTCCATTGGCCATATATTACCATTCAATTAAGACATATTAACAAACATTAATGATTTAGCCAGCAAAGAATAGTAATAATCATAATCCCATAACGATGTGAAGAAGAAGTAGTAGTTTAAGCAAAAGATAAAAAATAAAAACATATCTACAGATATTTCCTGTGTGTGTGTGAGCATGCATGCATACACACGAGCGCGCGCGCACAAGCACACACTTCCTCTTCTTGCAAGTGTGAGCTTGTTTTAATTCATGAAAATCAAATGCTGAAATTCAAGCACAATTTGGACCGGGGAAGTGCCAGGACCGGGGAAGTGCCAGATGACTGGAGGAGGGCTAACGTTGTCCCTATCTTCAAAAAGGGTAAAAAGGAGGAACCTGGGAACTACAGACCAGTCAGTCTGACATCAATCCCTGGGAAAATTCTGGAGCAGATCATAAAGCAATCCATCTGGAAGCACCTTGACATCAATGCCATGATTACTCGAAGCCAACATGGATTTGTCAAAAACAAGTCCTGCCAGACAAATCTGATCTCATTTTTTGATCAAGTCACCTCCCTTGTAGACCGTGGGAATGCTGTAGACATCATATACCTCGACTTCAGCAAAGCTTTCGACAAAGTGCCCCATGATATCCTGATGAGCAAACTTGCTCGAAGTGGGCTAGATGAAACAACGATCATGTGGATCCACAGTTGGCTACAGAATCGGACTCAGAGAGTGCTTATCAATGGGAACTTCTCAAACTGGGGAGAGGTAACGAGTGGGGTACCGCAGGGCTCAGTCCTGGGCCCAGTGCTCTTCAACATTTTTATGAATGACTTGGAGGAGGAGGTGCAGGGAACGCTGATCAAATTTGCAGATGACACAAAATTGGGAGGGATAGCTAATACGTTGGAAGACAGAAACAAAATTCAAAGTGATCTGGATAGACTGGAGTGCTGGGCAGAAAACAACAGAATGGCATTTAATAGGGACAAATGCCAAGTTCTGCACCTAGGAAAAAGAAACCAAATGCACAGTTACAAGATGGGGGATACGTGGCTCAACCACACTACGAGCGAGAAGGATCTTGGAATTGTCGTCGATCACAAGCTGAATATGAGCCAACAATGTGATGTGGCTGCAAAAAAGGCAAATGCTATTTTGGGCTGCATTCATAGAAGCATCGCTTCCAAATCCTGGGAAGTACTAGTTCCCCTCTACTCAGCACTGGTTAGGCCTCATCTGGAGTACTGTGTCCAGTTCTGGGCACCACACTTGAAGAAGGATGCAGACAAGCTGGAGAGGGTTCAAAGGAGGGCAACAAAGATGATCAGGGGACTGGAAACAAAGCCCTATGAAGAGAGACTGAAAGAACTGGGCATGTTTAGCCTTGAGAAGAGAAGACTGAGGGGAGATAGGATAGCGCTCTTCAAGTACTTGAAAGGTTGTCACAGAGAAGAAGGCCAGGATCTCTTCTTGATCATCCCAGAGTGCAGGACACGGAATAATGGGCTCAAGTTACAGGAAGCCAGATTCCGACTGAACATCAGGAAAAACTTCCTGAGTGTCAGAGCAATACGGCAATGGAACCAATTACCTGGGGAGGTGGTGGGCTCTCCCACACTGGAGGCCTTCAAGACGAGGCTGGACAGCCATTTGTCAGGGATGCTCTGACTTGGATTCCTGCATTGAGCAGGGGGTTGGACTCGATGGCCTTGTAGGCCCCTTCCAACCCTACTATTCTATGATTCTATGATTCACAGGAATGGGGCAGTGACTAGAAGAGGACATCACTTTGGAACAAGAGTCACTCAGTCACATTCTCACATAAAAATGAGGAAAAAGCTTTTCCAAGAGGAAAAATGAAAATGAAACTCCGGAAGCAGAGCACAGATCACAGGGATGTAGTGCAGACTGCACCACTTCTGCATACTGTTTCTTATGGGAGACTGCATGAATAACAGGACACATCCTAATGCTCCATGCACACTGAGCTCATTTGATAACACATATTGTTACTGCAGCACAAATACCTCAGGTTCATTCACTTCACTGAAAAGTCAGAGTTAAACTTCCAACCATAGAAGTGACAAGGAAATTCCTTGCCTCACTTGAGTTATCATGTCAGGGTCAAAAAGCCGACGCTGAGTTGTTCTTGATAAAGGTCTCAGCTTCCTCACCAGGAGCCAAGAGAGAATGTTAGCTAAGCACTGGGATTATCATCTGCACAACTTTCCCAGGATAGCTCAAATCCAATACATAGTTCTACCCAATTCCCCAAACATCCAGGTACGACCTGCTAGGAGTTCCCCAAAGGGAGATTTGTGCACTGTGGTGATTACTCAGACTGGGTGAATTTGAGTAATCTTTATTAACTTTATAACCCACCTTTCCACAAGAACATGCCCAAAGCAACTACAAACAATTTTAAAAGACAACTGTATAAAATATATCACTATATAAAACTAGAACAGATAAAAACAAGTCAATAAAAGAATAAACAGAAGTTTTCTGCCCATTTTTGTGTGTGTGGTTTGATTTTTTTTTCATGTGGTTTGATTTTGGAATGGAGACAGCCTTGGTAGCTCTGCTGGATAACCTTTGCCAAGAGAAGGACAGAAGTGCGACCTTGTTAATTCTCTTGGGTCTCTTGGCAGCTTTCAATACCATTCACCATGGTAGCCTTCTGTACAGCCTGTCCAACTTGGTTTTTGGAGATACTATGCTGCAGTGGTTCCACTCTTACTTGGATGGGCAATTCCAGAAGGTGGAGCTGGGGAATTATTCTCTACTCCTGGGATCTCCAACATGATGCTCACGGGCACCAATGTTGGCACCCACCATGCTCCCTACCCCTCCTGATTTTTATTTTATTTCTTAAGATATTTACATTAAAACATTTTTAAAACCTCAGGGGCTGGTTTGCTGCAAAGCAAAATGCTGCCCTCCAGCACTATTTTTATTTCAGAGTGCTTTTGTGTTTTGGAGCTCAGCCCCACCTCTGCTTTATATTTAGGTTCTTGGGGAAATTACTTTTCTTTTAGTCTCACCAGTTTGGCTTTTGGGAAATCAGTGTTCTGTGACTAGCTGTGGCCACCATTTTCTGAATAGGCAAGGCACCCCACAGGAGCCATTTTGTGAGAGTGCCAATTACACTCTCAAAGAATTCCAAATGTGCTCACTGACCTAAACGGTTTGGGGACACCTTGGCAGTTATGCTATGTGTTTCCACAAGGCTCTATTTTATCCCCCATGCTGTTTTTAACACTGACATGAAACCACTGGGAGGGGATATACGGAGATCTAGACTGAGATGTTGCCAGTATGTGGATGACACCCAGCTCTGTCTCTCCTTTTCATCAAATCCAAGTGAAGCACTGAGTGTTCTGAATCAGTTCCTGGTGCAGTAATGGACTGGAAGAGGGACAATAAACAGACTCAATCCGGACAAAATAGTGCTGCTGTTAGTGGATAATTCATCTTCCCAGCTGAGTGGTGTTCAAGCAGTTTTGGAGGGAGCTGCACTCCCACAAAAGGATTGGGTTCATAGGCTGGGGGAGCTCTTGCATCCAGAAGGCTGGCCTACCATATCATGGACTGATGTGCCCGCATGAGGTGGCACAGCAGGAGGAGTGACAAATTCCGCCACTCCCTGCCCCTGCCAGGAGGGCCCACCACTGTCACCCTGCCATTTCCAGTGCGTGTTCTTTAGAGCCCTGCCAGCCGCTCCCCTGTTGTGGCATTTGCCGCAGCAAGAGGCAGTTGGCGGGGCTCTCTGGAGGAGCCACCCACCCTTCCATTCTGCACCCCCCGCTTCCCCTTATTGCTGCCACAGCTGGGCCATGCAAGAGATCGCCCAAACTCTTGCGAGAGTGTGGGAGAAGTCTCATGAGAGTTTGGTGGGCCTTGCAAGAGTTCAGGAGAGCTCTCTCAAGAGCCTTGCAGCTGGGAAGGAGCGTGAGGAAGCGCATGTCCTCACTTCAGGCAGCAAGGTATGGGACCAGGGCTGTGGATCCAGCATTGTTGGTGAAGGCACAAGGGGCAATCCTATGCGTGTTTAGACAGAAAAAAGTCCTACAGCTCCCAGCATTCCCCAACTAGGTATGCTGGTCAGGGAATGCTGAGAATTTTTCTGTGCAAACATGCATAGGATTGCACTCTTAGCCTGATACACCAATTACAACCCTACCTGGAGAGAGATAGCTGAGCTACAGTTATCTAAGCTCAGGTAACCTCTCATTTGGTTTTCTGCAATGCGCTATACGTAGGGCTGCCTTTGAAAAGGCCCAGAAACATGAGCTGATCCAAAATAGGACAGTGAAATCGTTAACAGGAACCGGTCAACATAATGATATTACACCACTGCTTTGTGATCTGCAGTGACTTCCAATCCATTTCAGGGTCCAAGTAAAAGAGCTGGTATTAACTTTCAAAGCCCTAAATGGCTTGGGGCCAGATTACCTGAAGGATCGCTTTCTCCCATATATATCTTACGATCTTCAGAGACTGTTCTCCAGATTCCTCCACATAATGAGGCAGGTGACTTCCAGGTGGCTTCCTTTTTGGTGGTGGCACCCCAATTGCAGAAACACACCCCCCCCCCCCGAGAGGCTTGCCTGGTTCCTGCACATTAGGATCTTTTTGGTGCCAGGTGAAAAAAAAAAATCCCAGGCATTTTAAAATATGTTTCAGTGTATTTTAGAGCTCAGAAGTAATTGATCCTTCCCCGGCTAGGTTTTAGTGCAGTTTTTATATGGAATTTATGCTGCTCTGTGTTGGTTATATGCTGATTTCTGTGTTGGCTTTAGTTCATTTGATTGTACAGGGTGTTTCAAAAAGATGGACCCGATTTGAAATCGCTATATCTCTGCAAGCACGAACCACCTATGAATGAAACTCTTACCACTTGAAAGGGTGGGGCATAGAGTTTCAAATGATTACCACTAGATGCCTCTCTCAGCGCACAAACAGCACCGCCACATTGGCACCAGCAGGTTCGACGTTTTCTAAATGACACACTGCCTCAATGTTGGATAGGCCGCATGGGACCCCAAGACTTGGCACTACATTCTTGGCCCCCAAGATCTCCGGACATTACACCCTGCGACTTTTTCTTGTGGGGATACGTCAAAGAACGTGTTTTTGTGCCACCATTAGCGACTAATCTGGATGACCTCAAAAATAGAATCACAGCAGCGGTGACTTCAGTGGAAGAAGACACTTTGAGAGGCGTTTGGGGCAAATTCAACTATTGTCTCGATACTGTCCATACAGCAGGTGGAGGGCACATAGAGCATTTATAAAATGTTTAGTAAAACTTGATAACTCATTAAACCGTTGGTAACTTTTGGTGTAATTGTAACATGTTGCCATCGTGAAATATACTGCTTTGAAATTGTGTCCATCATTTTGAAACACCCTGTATTTTGTTGATTTTAAAGCTTTGTGACCAAGCCCAGATGACTTGATTGGGCAGTAAAGAAATGCCACAAATAAATAAGTTACATGAACATTGCCCGTTTAGGGCAGGGGTGGGGACGTCTGCTGAAATCCAACCAACCCTCTGCAAAAAAAATTAACATTAAAAAAATAACTTTTTACATGAACCATGGCAGTCTGCTGCATAGTTTCTTCCTCTCTCTGGGCAAAACACCTGAAAGCAGCCAAAATGGAGGCCGGGGGGAGGGGGGGGCTTTTCACAGTGGGGAGGGGTTGGAAGGTTTTGCAAAATAACCAGCAGGAAATGTCCCCCTTCATGAAAGCTCGAAGAAAGTGACAGCAGGGTCTAGGCAGGAGAAGCACACATCATATACGCCACTAAAAAAATGAAGTGGAGATTTAATCCAGTAATTTGCATTACCACCTACTTTGAAAAGGTTTTAACTTAACTTATATTAAGCCAGGCATTTCAAGGTCTGCTGTGACTGGAGATGTAGTAATCTGACTATTATGGGGTTATATATAGAACCTCTTTTCATCAGCTGGTATAAGCGTCCATCCTTAAGACTTTTCTTTCCAGTTCCTATCAGTTTCTGACCAGTGCTATTTCACTAATAAACAGCTTTTTTTATAGCTTGCAAATAAAGTGAGTAAAAGTTTTATGTATATATATATAAGAAAGTGTTCCTATACAGGAGTTGGCGTGAGACAGCGCTCTTCCCAAGTCACCACCCACACTTCTAAGGCGGCATGGTGTTTATTCACAGCTCTACCAATGTCCCCAGTGGTGCCTTTCACTTCATTTCAGTTTCCAGACATAGAATCACAGAATCATAGGGTTGGAAGGGGCCTACAAGACCATCGCGTCCAACCCCCTGCTCAGTGCAGGAAGCCTGATTCCCACGTGGTCTCCCATCCAAGTACTAACCAGGGCTGACCCTGCTTAGCTTCCGAGATCAGATGAGATCAGATGAGATCAGGCACATCCAGCCCTTTGATGTATAATGGGAAGGAGACAAGTGAGCAAAGGGCAAAACTGTCTGAGCATCCCCAAAGCACAAAGCAGTAATTTGAATTCCTAAAGGGACTTGCAAGAACCCTTTAAAACTGCATGCTGTTGATAGATTCATTGCCCAGCCTCCACAATCCGTAAATTCATTGCCACAGTTACAGCAGCAGTTCCCAAGCTTTTCATATCAGCAATCACCATCAGCCCCCAAACATTTTTCTTTAAAGCTAGGACCCGCTTTTTACTCAGGCTTTTTATTCCTGAGGATCCATAACAACAGTGAACATTCACTGTCTGCTTGCTCAACATAGGTAGTAGGATTTTTTTTCAAATGCTCAGTGGGATGGACTGCTAGTTTGATCAGACTTGTGAGGAATCAGAAGACTGATGAAGTATGACCCATTGTCAGCAGTGCTGTGGCAGAGAAGTCACTACGCACAAGTCACAGAATGGGAAGTGCAGAATGACAAGTGGGTGATAATCATGTAGGAGGAACTCAAAGTACTCTGCAAGGAAAGCAGAAAAAGTGCCAAGCTCAGATGACATGACTGGGAATTCCCACCACTGCTGGTTTGTGCAGCAATTGCTGTAGCACATTCTTAAAACCATCAGCAAGTCAGTGACCAAAGAAGTGATAAGGCAGCCAGGGAGCTGACGGAGCACATTCCTGGAGACTGTTCTATAGAGAATGTAGACAACACCATACCTTGCCCTTTGCACTACATTCTTTTGACAGGACTTCTCAGAGAAAAAGGGGATGCATTGAAGAAGACATTTGAGGCTAATGACAAGAGTCTGAACAAGAAGTGGCTAATGGTCAGGAACTTACAAAGTTCTGTGGAATCCCCTTGACATTATTTGTACAAATACTTCTGATAAAACAGCACCCCCTTTTCCTGTCACAAGACAGTATTGCCACCAGACTATAGCGTTCCTTTATATGGAAATGCACAGAGACCTACCCATACCGGCTGCCAATGCTTAAAAAAAAAACACCACACCCCAAAAGCAATGCATGCCTCCTCTAAAAACCATCATGCTAAATTTGGCAACTGATTTGGGTGAACACACATATATGTGGCATAACAGCTGTGTAGAGAATGTTCTGTTATCTACCTCTCTCACACAGTTTTTAGGGAGCAATCCTATACATTTTAGGTAGAAAAAAGTCCTACCACTCCCAGCTTTCCCCAGATCGCATGGCTGGCTGGGGAATGCTGGGAGTTGTAGGACTTTTATTTCTGTCTAAGAATGCGTAGGATTGTGTCTTTAATGTATTAAAAGGGCATTCTACATAAAATTTCAAAGTCTACATAAAATTCCAATAAAATTGCTCACAAAATCTTCAGTCATTTTGCATGTCTGAAGAAAAACTGCTTGGAGACAAATTTTAGTACAGGAGCTGGCAATTTGTAGTCAATTCCTTCTACTAGCTAATAATAATTTTTATTTAAACCTGAGTCTGGAAGCACAAAAAAGAAAGTTTATTTGTCAAAGACCACAGAGGCAGTCTCAAGTTGGGCGCAACTAGACATGACATTAAAGGCAGCAGACAGGATGGGAGTGAGTTGAATCTTTTCCTCCCCTTCTGTGGCCCTAATGTAAATTGCTCCTCCAAAGCTGTTATTTGCACTGGTAGAAAAGCTCCCATTCGCCTTCAGTTCTAGAATTAGTATCTAGGTTTTGTAGGGAGACTAGCTTCTTAGGGGCAGTCTAGAAGGTAAAAATATTCCAGAGGCAAAGTGCTTCTGCATATTGGCTCCTTGCTTCCTTTTCATTTCTAGCTATATCATAGAATCATAGAATAGTAGGGTTGGAAGGGGCCTACAAGGCCATTGAGTCCAACCCCCTGCTCAGTGCAGGAATCCAAGTCAGACCATCCCTGACATATGGCTGTCCAGGCTGGTCTTGAATGCCTCCAGTGTGGGAGAGCCCACTCCCTCTCTAGGTAATTGGTTCCATTGTCGTATTGCTCTAACAGTCAGGAAGTTTTTCCCGATGTTCAGCCGGAATCTGGCTTCCTGTAACTTGAGCCCATTATTCCGTGTCCTGCACTCTGGGATGATCGAGAAGAGATCCTGGCCTTCCTCCCTGTGGATATATAGATATCCCTGATGATACAGAGAGTTTCTTTGCCATATATTCTTGGAATTCTTCATCACTGCAACACGAACTCCCCCATGTGAAATGGAGGAGCCAGATGACAAAACTCTTCACCCATTCTAACACACATCTTGGAACTTGTAGATGGGCTTTTATTTAGCAATCAGGCCATTCCTTCTGACTTCAGTTATATTAAATTATTTGTTCCAGAGGTGGGGAGGATCTCACCACCACCACCTCAGCAGCTCTAAGCAGAGACATAAGGGGGTACACCTTAAAAACATACTACCACTACGCTTACTCAGACCCATCATAATTTAAGGCAAAACAAGGTTTTTACCTGAAATATATCTAGCAATATTAAAGCCACAGATAGCAGTGTGTGGCTGCAGACCTCTTATACAGAGATTTACTTTGGTGGTAAAAAAAAAAAAGTAAAACCCTCCTTCTAGATAAAAAAGTAAAACCTCCTTCTACATAATCCAAAACATATGAAATATGTGGTTGTTTTGGATCTCCCTTTGCATGCCTCACCCGCCTTATCTGTGAAGTGAGACTGAAAGTCAAGGAAGACTTGGGAAAGAGTTTTTTTTTAAGAGTCCTTTTCAAGAACTATAGACTAGAAAAGACTAAACATACCTGCTAGCTGGCAGTATCAGAATCATTAAATGCCCTAGATGTGAGAAATTATCTCAGGAAGATCCATTTTCATCCTATTGAAATTACTTTAGTTAGTTACTGATCCCTACTTCTTTCTTCCATTTCAGTCCACTGAATTACAGGGGCTCACATACACACACGTACGCACACACACAGACGGAACCTAACACACACACAAAGACTTTCTGTCTGAAAGTTGTGTGTCTCCACTTCCTCAGTAGAATTCAGAAGTAGAACAATACCGGGGCTGTTTCTAGAGACTAATTGTGATGCTTAGAGCAGCAGAGATAGCTGTACAGAGATGAGAAAAGACACCGCAGTAGCGAACCTGGATGGATTAGGAAAAGCAAGAACACCCTGCAAAATGGCTTCTAGATCAAGATGTCTACCACAGCGGCCAAGGGGGGGAAAACAAAGGTATCCCTAGATGTCTTTTAGCTAGGGAGCCAAAGCACCCAGTCATTCATTTGACTGCATGACAGAACTAAAGCCAAATTTCTCAGAGCAATGCAAGGCATCTCTTTACAGTGCCTTTACAACACTGTATGTCCTTATCCTTAAAAAAAAAAAGTAGTTGCCATAGTGGACAGGACAGGACAGGACCCCCAAGGAACAAAAGACATATCAATCTTTTTCTTCCCTGTTATTATGTATACAGAACTACACTGGGTGTTTTTTTTAAAGTAGAGAAATGGTACACAACAATCAATTTACTCTTCCTTCACTGGGGGCCATAACCCAGAAAATGAGACTTCTGCTGAGCAGAGCAGATTCGTTTTCACAGATCTCCACAAAAATCTTCCATGTTAAGATGCATCCTCAAACAAGATTTCTTCAGGGTTCAAATGCACTAATTCATTGTTTCTGATCCATGCAGGTTGCAGGACACCCATACACAGTTACTGCTGTCCCACAAGGCAGAGTAGGACAGGTACAAGGTCAACAAAAGGTGGGACAGTGTACATAAGGTATTTCAAATAGTACACCAGAACAAAAAAAGAGGGCAACAGTTGGAATAAACAACCACCAAAAGTGCTGTTATATATATATATATATATATGTATTTTATATACATATACCAAAATCATGCATGTATTTCATTATGCAATTAATGAATAATGTATCCCTCAAATATAGACAAAAGCATGATCACATGTGTTTACATCAAGTGGAATTCAGTACACCTGAAGTTCAAGTTTAAGAAGTAGTAAAACAATAAAACCATGGACAAATATGACATTCAACGACTAGCTGCACAGGCATTACACATACTACTCTCGTCTTCCTAGCTATTTAGAGACCAGTTTAGCATAATAGTTTTTCCGCAGGTAATGACAACCCATTGATTTAAAAACTGATGATTGTTGCGCACAAGCGGGTGTGCTTTATTGCACAACCCATGATCATCTCCTTCACAGCTTGTGCAGCATGACGTCTGAACCTGGACTATTGGGTTGTTTAGGGGCAATGGATTAGTTCTCAACCCAGCGATTAACCCAACAACAAACGATGGGTTTTTAAACTGATGGGTTGTTGTTATGTGCAAACCAGGTCTATAAATAAGGGAGTGCCCGTAGTTCAGTAGCAGAGCACATGATTTGCATACAAAAGGTGCTAGGCTTGACCACTGGCATTTCCAGCTAAAAGGACCTCAGGTGCAGAGAGCCCAGACACAAATTCAGAATGAAAGTTAGAAATAGGGCCAGTAACGCAACAGAGACACAGTTGTTAAAAGAATAGAAGAGATGAACAGAAGAGAAACTCAAACAACAAGAAGGGGAGAAGGAGGAAAAGATACTGAAAATGACAGAAGGCAAATGACTCATGGAAAAAAAGAGAAGACCAGCACTACCGTCTAACTAGCAGAACCAGATACATACAGACAAGAACAAGAAAAGAGTTACAGGGGTAACTGTATCAAAGGGAGTCATCTAGGTCTCACTAAGAGATACGCAAAATTATCCATGCAGAACTGCAACATTACGGAGAAAGGTGGATTTATTAACAGAAGAACAACAACAGCCCATAAAAATAAAAAGAATGCAACAGAACAATGTATAGAAATAACATCTAAATGGGAAAAATGCAACCAGCTGGGTCGGGATTGGGGGGCGATATCCTTAATTATCAATAATAGAAGAGAAGACAAGGAAGATAGCAGAGGAAAGGGACAAACAAACTGATTAAACAGAGGGGAATAAACACACACACAAAATAGAAATGCAGTACCTGTGATAGACATACTGGAAGGCAAGAAAAATGAAGGGAAAACGCACATCAAAAAGGTAGCTGCAAACCTTGCAGAAGCCAGATGGCATGCATCTTCTGTCCAGACTAACTGCAAGAAGATTTGTACTTAATAAAGGTATATGCTTTCATACAGGGGTACAGGACAGGGAAGGGAGCACTAATTCACACCAGATCACAGAATGTGGTGAGGACTGTGCCACCTTCCCAAAACAATTATCTGCAGCAGACTGCCTTGAGGTAAATTGAATTCCCTCCCTCCGTCCCTCCCTCCCTCCGTGTGCGTGTGAGTGTGTGTGTTTAAAGCAGAATTAGTTCTCATTCATTATATTTTTAGTTTGATTTGGAATGTTTACTACATTTTTATTAAGGAATATCTTATTATGAAAGGAGTTACTGCTTTATCAACCTGCCCTGAGTGTACTGTATAACATAAAGATGGTCTAAGTATTCTATGCATAAAATAGATCAAAGAACTGCCATGTTGGATGATCCTGACAAGCAGGGAAGGATCTTACCATAGGTGAATATCAGTAGGACAAAGTTGACATTGCGAAACAGCCGGACAATAGATTGAAGATAGGAATATTCCTCAGGTGCTACTGAGTGGAGCAAAGCCTGGGCCTGGCTTGGAGGATATGGAGGCTTTTCCTGGAACACTAAGGGAAAAGGCACAGAACCAGAAATCAGAAACGGAGGAATGACTCTATGGGAGAATCATGGAGACACAGGCAGAGGGAAGCCTGTGGAATAAATGTGTATTAGTTCATAAAAGTTCACTGATATTTTAAATCAGAATCTGCAACGTTTCCTCATGTATTAGACAGGTGAACAGAATGCTGGGAGTTGTAGGACCTTTTTCTGTCTAAGCATTCACAGGATTGTGCCCTTACATAGAAATAAAATACAAATGGGGAAAGTGTGACCAGGTGATTTGTGTGCCTGCTCAATCTACTCTCAAAGTACTAATTATTGATGGGCAACTTCAAGTCCCGTGTGCTCTCTTATTATAGTTCTTTGTGTTTAAACCAGGAATTTCTCCCACCAGCTTTAACCTTGCATCAGTATAGATCAAGGATAGGCAACTTGCATGGGTCAGGAGCCACATATACTATGGATATTGACCATGGTTAATGCTAGCCAGGGTTTGAAGCTGGCTAGCAAATCCTAATTAAGAGGGAATATGGTTAATGCTAAGCATAGGTGTGCATTTCTAGTCCATAGGTATCTATACAAGATTACAAAAATGGGAAGTGAAAAGCAGCTGTAAAACAAGAAGAAAAGTATCTGGTACAACGGTCATCTCTATAGATAATACTATTCCCAGACACTATAGATTTACAGGAAAAAGGTGTCAAAGAAAGCAATGCATGCTCCAAGAATTCAAGCAGTGATCTGGCCTGATTCATGTGCTCAGTCTTCAACTCCATTTGAATATTTTCATTTTTTACTTACCAAGGACAACAAGGATGAAGAGTGCCGTTGCCACACCTGCAGTCATAAAAAACATGATGCTGATATGATGTGCCAGCTCATCCTTCTCCAGAATATTGGGAACCAAAACTGGAGGGAGGAGGAAACCCGCTGCAATGCCAAGCTAAACAGGAGGAAAAACCCAGAAAAACAACATCAGATGGAGTTTGTCACCTTCCAAACATGCAATCTTGCTTTTATTAGATAGCTAAGAAGGAAGTTGTTTTAAATTATATCATCTCACATTTTACCAAAAGCCAGAATGGGAAGCAGGAAGAATGGGTTTAGTTAACACATCACTAACAGCGGACTCAGGCGATAAGTGCCAACAGAAACAGAGCCAAAATCAGGCCACTGAGAAACAAGAGGGAGGTATATTAGCCATCTAAGGTGGCAACTGCCCCCTGCTCCCCCCCTCCAAAAAAAAACCCCAAGTGAGGACCAACTAGAGATGTCAGAGAAATCTGCACTGGATTCAAATGAATTTGGATTTCTATAAATTCAACCTGCGCAGGACAGGAAGGCCTGGCGTGCTATGGTCCATGGGGTCACGAAGAGTCGGACACGACTGAACGACTGAACAACAACAATTCTTCAGCAGACCAGCTTTTTCTGAGTCTTGTGGAATTGTAAAGTGGTTTCTCACTTTTGGGGGGCGGGATCTGTGCTGATTTACACTTGCACTAATGGTCATTTGTGCAAGTGGGACAGAGCAAAGGCTTTGCATGCAGAAGGTCCCGGGTGTGATCCCCGGCTTTTCCAGGAAAGGATCCTGCCTGCAACCCTCAAGAGCTGCTGCCAGTCAGTGTCGACAGTACTGGGCTAGATGGACCGATGGTCTGACTCCGTGCAAGGCAGCTTCCTACGTTCCTAAAAGTGCACATTACTGCCAATGCAAATTAGTGCTAATGCAAACTGGCACAAGTAGGGAATGAAATCCTGGTAAAAAAATATGCTGCCAGTGAGCAGTCAATGTAACAAAAAACGCCTAACCATCCGCGTAACAGACAGAATGGATTTAACAAAATCCACACATCCCTAGAATCAACCATGGTCAACAGCCACAAAATGCTTTCACTTGGAAAAGAAAAGCTGGGGGAGGAGGAGCAAGGAATGGCCTGCTGGCAGAGAGCATACCTGGCTGGGTGAACAGGATCAACTCCTTATTAAGAGACTAGAATACATTGCAAGATTATGTTGCAGATAGCACTTGTTTTGTCTAACTCTAAATGTCTTATGAAGGCAAGCAGAACAGAAAATCCTACTCCATCTTCTACAGACTATTGCTGGACTCTTGGTACAAACTCTCACCTTTTGGACTGTTATGCCAGCTGCATGGCAGCATCATGCTTATCTTGTAGGAGGGAGAATCCATTTCTACATGGAAGACTATTCCAGCTATGTTAATTTAAGGAAATTGTCTTGGTCTGTCTTTACCAACTCCACAGGCTTCAGTTTAAATGTGAAAGCTGACTGCTTGCTTTTATGCTGTAATTTCCATGAATGGCTACGTTGCTTCTCTTTCTTAGTACTGCAAGCTGTTTCACAATACCAAACTGAAGCACAACTGAAAATCAGTAAACTGAAATGTAAAATAGCCCTTCTGAAATTCTGAGATAAACACTATGTCACGTTTGACCTTTCAGATACAAACTTGCTTCCATAGTGGAACCAAAAATACCAACTAAACCTACAAATCATTAACTCCCACAATGTTTGTTGGAGGTCTTCATTTGCCAGACACTGCCCTGAAACCCTTATCATCCCATACCTTGAGTGCCTTGGAGCAAACTGTTATCATAGTGATGCACATTGGGGGGGGGGGTCTGAAAGGGGTCAAACCCACTCAGTTCATTTATATCAGGAATGGGCAACCTGTGGCCCTAGGGCCGCATGTGGCCCTCAGCCTAATATCAAAAGCCCTCTGCAGGCAATCAATTCAGACCTCTGGCAACAGCAATATGTCCCTTCCCTGGCAGTCCACTGCACAGGAAGGAGGAAGGGGAGAGAGAAATGGGGGTGGCAGAAAGAGAAAAGGGGTGACCGCCTACGTTTGGCTCTGGTCCTGCCCACTGCTGGCTTTGGCCCCATCCGCTGCTGGCATGCAACCCGCAACAGACTACCCATGAGGGAATGTTGCACTTCAGAGAGAAAAAGGTTCCCTACCCCTGATTTATATGGGTGAGAGATCGGCAATGGGAGAGCAATCCTATGGCTGCTAGACAGTGTCTAGACAGCCATAGGTTTTTTCAGTTTCTGGGAACCCAACTCAGAGCCAGGGCTCAGAGCTCAGTTCCCAGAAACTGCACTCCCCGTCCCCGCTGCCTTGTAAGTGACGCGGTTCTTCCTCATCTCTGTGCTCGTAACCGCAGTGCAGGTTACGAGTTTCCCGGAGGCGGGGAAGAGACCATGGAAGCATCGTTATGACACTTCCTATTTACCGTCTGGCCTCCCCACCCTCCTGCTCTGACGTCCCCAGCTAGACAGCCAAAATTGGCTCTCTAGCTGCAAATGCGGGGCAGCCACAACATGGAGGAGACGATCCCCTCCATGCTCCGCCCGCCCTGCATTGGATAGTTGGCCACCTCCGAGTTTGGAGCGGCCAACTATCCTGATAGGATTGCAACCTAAAATTTATAACGTAATGCAGCACATATCCTGTTTCAGTGGACAGCCCAATTAAGAGGAAGCTTCCAAGATTTTGTCTATAGTGCTTTCAGTACAAAAGTCTATAGTGCTTTCAGTTACAGTTCCTCAAACTACTAACTGCATTCATCTTGTAAAACAATCCTGTAAGCAGGTGGGTAGGTACATCTATTTTGTAGATTGGAAATAAACTCAAGAAGTAAGTGCCTTGTCCAAAGGTAGGTGGATGGGACAGAGGTTTTATAGCACAGTGGTATCTTGGCCAGGCTGTGCTATGTTGCAGAACACGGCTCAAGCAGCCACCTCATAGGGTGGTCACGTGTCCTCTTTTACAGAGGACAGTCCTCTGTTTGAAGGACTGCCAGACGATGGTCCTCTATTTTGAAGGCATCCTCTGTTTGAAAAGCTGGCCAAATGATGTCTCGAATAAAGATAAAGAACCATCAGAAAGAAGAGCTGGGCCTTGAAGTCAACAGCACCTGGACAGCAGGCTGAGCACGGCACTCAGGTCACCTGGTCATAGTCTTCCGCACTATGCTGAGATGTACTATATTTCTATTTGAATTATAATTATTACTTCTAAAGCTGTAGCCATACATATAAACTAGCCTATGCAAAGTTTACACAAATCGGTGTCTTCTTTTGGGGGGATGCATGCCCCCCTTTTTGGACAGAGTCATCTTGTGTATTAGAAGAACAGGTCTGAAGCTGGGGCTGCTTGCCTTGCTGCCATTAAGCAACAGCTATGGCAGCCCGCAACGTGCCTGTCCACTGGGCAATTGCTTGGGTTCATATGGCTGATCCACCTACAGCACATCCTAAATTCAATGCCAGCCACTTTCTCCCAGTATACAACATTAGGACAGACCTAAGGTATAAACATCCCTCTTGGTATCTCTTCTGTTTACAATCTCTTGACCTCCAGACAGAAGATTCAGCCGGCGCTTACACATTTGGATAAAAGCAATTTAGTCAAAATTCTTCCCTATCATGATGGGCAATTCTGCACTTACACCTAGTTCAGAGACAAGACTCAGATTTAGTTCCTTCCATTGGCAGAAAAGGAATCATTTCATGCTTCAAGACAAAGTTCATTTTCACAAGTGGATCCCGGAGCACCTTTTACTTTTTAGTACTTTGTGAACATTGTCAAAATGAGGAATAAAGGTGCACACAAAAGCATAGTAAAATATATTCTAGTCAAAGCTGCTTTTCCACTGTTATTTTTACAGATGCAAACAATACAAGAACAGGCTTAAGCATCACTTCTAAAAGCACCGAAAGACATTACAGCTTAGCAACCACTTTCCCTTTCAGTTATACCTCCTAGAATGATGGCTGTGTAGATTTTCCAAAAGCATAATTAAAATGAGTCTGACATGTCTATCAAAGGAAAAGAAATGGACAAGCTTTGCCAGGCCTTGGGGGGGGGGGGGGAGTTGGAAGGAAATCAAAGCAAAAGGCAAGAGACCATCGTTCCTCTTTACAAGAGGTGCATATAGCCTTACCAGGCATCCTCCAGCACTCTGCCTTAGGCCGGAAGGCTATCTCAAGAAGAAGATAGGCCCCCACAAATGACAGGATATAATGTTCTTCCATTGCCATTAAAAAGCTTGTCTGCCTATTCTTCATCGAAGTGTATGGACCACCAGTTCAGAAACTGTGGCTCCTTACAGGCCTTCATTCACTGTTAAGCATCCATGCCAAGAGGCAAACCAAAGAAACATACAACAACAAAAATAGAGGCATTCTGGAGACAGCTTAAGTCTATTTGATACAGAGTGCATGTGCATCTTCCAATTAAAATAAAAGATACACTTACATTTAAGTTTCTAAGGGCACAATCCTATTGAGATAGTTGGCAGCCTCCGAAGTCAGAGGCTGCTTAGTCTCCAATGCAGGGTGGCCATAGCATGGAGGCGATCCTCACCTCGGTGCTCTGGCCGCCCTGTATTTTTGGCTAGATGGCTGATTTTTGCTACCTAGCCACAGCTTCGGGGAGGGAAGGGGGGGGGCGCAGCACATAAGATGCTGTGTAATACAGCTTCTGCAGTCTCCTCCCTGCTCCTGGGACTGCCCCCTTTCTCGGTCTCCACGCTCTCTTTCCGAGCATGGAGGTGTAGCCAGCATGGAGAGAACCACGCTGACTATGAGGGGGTGGGGGAGGGGAGCACAGTTTCTGGGAACCACGTTCAGAGCCCTGGCTCCAACCTTGGTTCCCAGAAACCAAAAAATCCTATGGCCCTCTGGACTGTGTCTAAATATTAATATTTATTTCTGTTGTTTTCTCTTAACACAAGTAAAAGGTTAAAGACCGAGACCCCCTTATAGGGAGAGTGCTGTAGCTCAGTGACAGAGCACCTGCTTTGCATACAAGAGTTCCAGGTTCAATAAGAACATAAGAAGAGCTGTGCAAGTTCCAGTCTAGTCCAGCATTCTGTTCACACAGTGGCCAACCAGCTGCCCACGAGAAACCCACAGGGAGGACATAAGTGCAATAGCACCCTCCCACCCATGTTCCCCAGCAACTGGTGTACATAGGCATACAGATTCTAGAGGTAGCATCTAGCCATCAGGGCTAGTAACCACTGATAAGAATTTGTCCAGTCCCCTTTTAAAGCCATCCAAATTGGTGGCCATCACTAAATCTTGTGGTAATCAATTCCATAGTTTAACTATGCGGTGTGTGAAGAAGTACTTCCTTTTATCTACCCTGAAGCTCTCACCAATCAGCTTCATGGGATGACCCTGGGTTCCAGTATTATGAGAGAGGAAGAAAAATGTCTCCCTAACCACTTTCTCTAAATCATACGTACACGTCTATGTCTCCCCTTGCTTACCTCTTTTCTAAGCTAAACGGTCCCAGATGTTCTAACCTTTCTTTGCAGGGGAGTTGCTCCAGCCCCTTGATCATTTTAGTCACCCTTTTTTGCACTTTTTCCAACTCTACAATATCCTTTTTTAAGTGCGGTGACCAGAAGTGTACACAGTATTCCAAGTGTGGTCGCAACATAGATTTGCATAAGGGTAGTATGATATTGGCAGTTTTATTTTCAATTCCTTTTCTAATTATGCCTAACATGGAATTTGCATTTTTAACAGCAGCTGCACACTGGGTTGACATTTTCATCGAGCTGTCTACCACAACCCCAAGATCTCTTTCTTGGTCAGTCACCACTACCTCAGATCCCATCAGCATATACGGGAAGTTGGGATTGTTTTGTCTCAACATGCATCACTTTACACTTGCTTACATTGAACCGCATTTGCCATTTTGATGCCCATTCTACCAGTTTAGAGAGATCCTTTTGGAGATCTTTGCTGTCCATTTCTGCTTTAACCACCTTAAATTATTTGGTGTCATCAGCAAACATGGCCACCCCACTGCTCACTCCTAATTCCAGATCAATTATGAACTAATTCCTGATCATTTATGAGCACTGGTCCCAGTACAGATCCCTCTGAGACCCCACTGTTTACATCCCTCCATTGGAAGAATTAACCATTTCTTCCTACTCTCTGCTTTCTGTTCTTTAACTAGTTACTGATCCATAAGAGGACCTCTCCTCTTATTCCATAATAAGTTTGCTCAGTAGTCTTTGGTGAGGGATTTTATCAAAGGCCTTTTGGAAGTCCAAGTAACCAATATCTACTGGATCACCCTTGTCCATATGTTTATTGATACTCTGAAAGAATTCTAAAAGGTTAGTGCAATATGACTTAGCTCTGCAGAAGCCATTTTGATTCTTTTTCAGCAGGGCTTGTCCTTCTATATGCCTACTAATTTTATCTTTTATAATTCTTTCAACCAATTTACCCAGACCAGATGTTGCTAACTGCCCTGTAATTCCCTGGAACCCCCTGGATCCCTTTTCAAAAATTGGCATTGCATTGGCCATTCCTCGGTCCTCTGGTACAGAGGCTGATCTTAGGGACATGTTACTTTTTCTTTTCTTTTTTAAGAAAATCTGCAATTTCACATTTGAATCCCCAGCATCTCCAGGTACGGCTAGGATAGACTTCTTCCTGAAACCACGGGGAGCCCCTTCCAGTCAGTATGAACAATACTGTGCTGGATGGACCAATGATCTGACTCAGGATAAGGCAGCTTCTTATGTCCCTGTGTTGCTCCAGGAAACAGCTAGGTAGGCTGGCCCCACCCTTTAAAACAGGGGTGTTGAACCTCTTTCAGCTGGAGGGCTGAATTCCATTTGGAGAAGGTCTCGGGGGGGGGGGTAGCCATCTGGGGAACCCTGGAGGTCCAGATTTGCCACCCTGTCCTGAGGTTCCCCACCTCTGTTTTAAAATAAATACGTAGGCCAGGCCTATTGTGAATTCCACCCCTTCTTTTCCTCATTTTCTCCAAACAAGTTTCTACATGAAACATAGCTGAGTGCATTATACTTCCACTTGTTTTATTTTTTCCAGATGTCAAGTGTAAACACACTCCATTCTGACTAGTACCATGCTTGCCATGTGCTTAGCTGTTCATTATCCTTATAGCTGCCCCATACACCATTTCCACGTGGCTGCATCTGAGGGACAGGAGACACCAAGGCCCACTCCATCAACCTGGCTGGATCTATTGCCATTTTGGCTCCTCCCCTCCCAGAACTATCACCTTCAGCAGCCATTCCAAGATGGAGTACTTAACTTTAAGAATCAGTACCTGACATAGATTTTTTCTCTTCTTCCCATTCCTTTCCTCTTTGAATCATGTCTGTTAGACTGATGGTCGTAAGTAGGCATCATAAAAGCCCATTTTGTAACATTGATGTACTAGCTATGAAGGCAAACAGCAGATAACTTCATTCCTCAGAGCCAATTCCTACATGACACAATAAAATGCATATGCAGTACCAGTACCATCAGTTGTGAATGGTACACATGTGTTTATTGCAGGAAAACCCAGCCATTTAAATATGGATGAAGGCACCTGATCCTTTCCTACGTAGGAAGCAGCCTTGAGGAGGAACTATATGACCAACACTACCTGAAAAAGGTTTCCACTTCCAGATGGCCAGACACCCTCTACATTCCACAGTCCTTCATCCAGCTTGCCAGGATACTTCCCTGCAAGGCACACAAATAGAATTGCTAGGTACTCAGCCTCACCGCACACGAATACTATCTGTTACTTTCTAAAACACAAGACAACACAGAAGACTCCGTGTGGAAATGTAGGTTAAACTTCATTTTTAAATAGCCAGCTTTCTGTATTTAGCCTTTATGAATTGAGCATGTGGAATAACCATGCACAGAAATGTTCAAACAATGAGCTAGCTATTCAGGGGGAAGCAATATTCCATAGGGAACATGGCAATCAGCTAAAACCTTTCTGAAGGGTCAAGGGGGGAAATGCAGACATAACCTTTGCACCAACATAGAAGAAAGCACAGCTGGTGACATGAACATTTACTGGGACCAAGTAGCAAGCAACATGGAACTATCAAAACCAACTCTTGACCTAATCACAACTCAGCTGGAAAGTTCAAATCACTGAGAAAAAGCATCATCGTCCCCTATATTTCTGGACTTCAGGTGTGAGTGTTGTTGCACCTGTAGCTAAAATGGCATCACAGACACAAAAGGGCGGTTTCAGCAGGGAAACCCTAAGAGAACCACCACCACCCCAACACCAGATGAGGACTGAGCATGTTTGGTGGCAAAGAATGCTAACTGATGGTTGCGGGGGGTGGAGAACCAGGTGGGAGAGGGAATAGAATGGAACATTCTGGAAAAGAGCATAGCTGACTGGCTAGAACCCTGAACAGGAGCATTGCACATTTTGTTGCAGGTCCCACGTGTTACCTTTAAGCCAGACCAATATCCTTTTTTTAAAATCCTGAAGTCCTTTTTTCCCCTTAACAACACAATCCTATCCATGTTTACTTGGAAATGTCCCACTTTATTCAATGGAGCCTACTCCCAGGTAAGTGGACATAGAACTGCAGCCCAAGTCTAATTTCTAGTGTCTGCTGCACAGAAGGAGAGACTCAAGAACTGAACTGGCAGGCTCCATGTGTGTAGAGAGCATGGTTAGTCCGCAAAACAGTATATGAGCAAACACTACTCAGATCAAAGAGACATTCCAGAAAAAAAGGTATGAACAGAGCCCCGTAAGTGGAATATCAAGCAAACATACACATATTTCACAATATCATGGAACTAAATTTTATAAGTGTGGTACAATCTGCTAACACCCAGAAACTTGCTGAAGAGAACATGTGAATCACACCCAATGTTGTTCATCTAAAATACAGAGGAGAATAAGGTGGCCACTCACACATCACCCCTATCAGGGTTGCCCCTGAGTGCAGCGATTGGCAGAGTAGCTCCGAGTCTGAAGAGGAACCGCAAAACGTGGGGGAGGAAATTTCCCAGGCCTGGACAGAGATGGATAGGCCTACTCCTCAAGCTTCAAAGGCACAGTTGGATGGAGAGGGCCCCTCTCCTCCCACCCCTGTGAGAGATAGCGAAGAGGGAGAAGAGGGGGCTGGCAGAGCCTGAATTCTTAGACGTTAGACACAGATGCAGAGAGAAGAGAGAAATGGCAGGGACAGAGCTTAGGCAATCTGCCTCTATCTCGTGAGGACTCTAAGCGCAGCTGTTCCCTCAGGGCCAGTCGGGCAGATCGCTGGGGGTGTTAAAGTATCTCAGCTTTGTCCCCCAGGGTTTTCTGTAGAACAGCAGGCTAGACCTGGGGGGCGGGGGGGTGGAGTTGCACTGGTCTATCGTGATACTATCCCCCTCAACAGGTGCCCTGGCCCACAGTTTACTGGGTTTGAGTGTGTATACTTAAAAGTGGGTTCCCGGGACAGAATAGGGATTCTGCTGGTGTACCACCCACCCCACTGCCAAACAGTCTCCCTTCCTGAGCTAGCTGGGGTGATCTCGGCGGCGGTGATGGAGTCCCCTCGGCTTGTTCTGCTGGGAGACTTCAACATCCATGCTGAGGCTGCCCTGTCAGGAGCAGCTCAGGACTTCATGTCCTCCATGACGACCATGGGTCTGTCCCAAGTGGTTTCTGGCCCCACTCATACAGCAGGTCACACTCTAGACCTAGTTTTCTATGCTGAGCAGGATGACGGTGATCTGGGTGTGGAGGAACTTTCTGTTGTTCCATTGTCATGGACAGATCACTACCTGGTGGGGTTTAGGCTCACTGGAACTCAGTGCCTCTGCAGGGGTGGGGGACCAATTAAGCTGGTCCGCCCCAGGAGGCTGATGGATCTGGATGGTTTCCTGACGGCTCTTGGGGATTTTCCTGATGCCTCAACAGGCGATTCTGTCAAAGCCTTGGCTGATCTCTGGAATAGGGAAATGGCCGGGCGGTGGACACAATCGCTCCTGAGCGCCCCTCTCACGGAGTGGAGCCAGACCAGCAACCTGGTTCTCCAGGGAACCAACGGCGATGAAGCGAATGAGATGGAGACTAGAGCGACATTGGCGGTACACTTGGAACGAGTCCGATCGAACACGGGCTGGAGCTTGTCTGAAAGCCTACTCCGTGGCAGTGAGGGCAGCAAAGAAGTCTTTCTTTTCTACCACCATTGCATCTGCAGGGAGCCGGCCAGCAGAGCTGTTTCAAGTGGCCAGGGGCCTTCTACATCCTGGCCCATGTGATGAAAATTCTGACCACTCGACAGCCCGCTGTGAACAATTTGCTCAGCACTTTGCTCAGATCCATTCTGACTTGGATGCTGTAGTTGATGCAGATCCTGTGGATGTCACTTTGGCTCCTGCTTGTTCAGTGTTGATGGATTCTTTTCCATTTGTGCAGCCCGAGGATGTGGACAGGATCCTTGGAGCGGTGAGAGCCACCACATGTATGCTGAATCCTTCCCCCCCCCCCCCCGGCTTATTAAAGAGGCCAGAGGAGGACTGGCTGAGTGGATAACGGGAGTGGTTAATGCCTCTTTGGAACAAGGTATTGTTCCGTTACGCTTAAAAGAGGCGGTTGTGAGACGTCTGTTGAAAAAGCCTTCCCTGAATCCCACCATACTAGATAACTATCGTCCAGTCTCTAACATATCATTTTGGGGCAAGGTATTAGAGCTTGTGGTGACCTCCCAGCTCCAGGGGTTCCTGGATGAAACGGATTATCTTGATCCATTTCAATCTGGTTCCAGGCCTGGGTATGGGACGGAGACAGCTTTGGTCACCTTAGTGGATGACCTACGCCTATGCTGATGACGCCCAGCTCTACTACTCCTTTCCACCAGATTCCAAGGAAGCTGTTTCTGTCCTTAACCAGTGTTTGGCATCAGTAATGGACTGGATGAGGGAGAACAAATTGAAACTTAATCCAGACAAGACAGAGGTGCTCCTGGTCAGTCGAAAGGCAGATCAGGGAATAGGGATTCAGCCTGTGTTGGATGGGGTTGCACTCCCCCTGAAGACTCAGGTTCGCAGTTTGGGGGTGCTCCTGGATTCAGCCCTAAGCCTAGATGCTCAGGTTTCAGCGGCGGCCAGGAGTGCTTTTGCACAGTTAAAACTAGTGCGCCAACTGCGCCCATTCCAGGAGATGTCTGATCTGGCCACAGTGACACATGCCTTAGTTACATCCTGTTTGGATTACTGCAACGCGCTCTACGTGGTGCTGCCTATGAAGAGTGTTTGGAAACTGCTGTTGGTTCAAAGAGCTGCTGCCAGACTATTGACTGGGGCTGGCTACAGGGAGCATACAACTCCCTTGTTAAAACAGCTTCACTGGTTTCCAATCAGTTTCCGGGCACAATTCAAAGTGCTGGCTATGACCTATAAAGCCCTATATGGCTCCTGTCCAGGTTATCTGAAAGACCATATCTTCCCTTATGAACCTGCCCGTGTCCTGAGATCTTCTGTGGAGGCCCTTCTCTCAGTCCCACCACTGTCACTAGCACATTTGGTGGGAACCTGGGAGAGGGTCTTCTCGGTGTGGAACACCCTTCCCAGGGAGGCTAGGATGGCTCCCTCCTTGATGTGTTTCTGGAGGCAGACTAAAACATTCTTGTTCCAGCAGGCCTTTGGGACATAGTTGGAACCCTAGGGGTAAGCTGCTAAAATGTTGTTTTAAAATGCTGTTTTAATGTTTTAATATAATTTTAATTGTATTGTTGTTTAATTTATATTTTAACTTTTGTATATTTTCCTATGTTTTAATTGTATATGTTTTAATTTTTGTAAGCTGCCTTGTGTCCCAGTACTGGGGAAAAGGCGGGGTATAAATAAATATAAATATAAATATAATAATAATAGTGTACATTTAAATAGAAATACAAGACATCTCACGATATTGAGAAAGACTGTAACCAGGTGACCTGTATGCCTGCTCAGTCTGCTGACTGTTGATGAGCAATTTCAAGCCACTGCTGGCTCTTCTTTCTTATGGTTCTTTATCTTTAAACCAGACTTGGACAGGACACCTTCAAATAGAGAACTGCCCTCTGACAGCCTTTCATATAGAGGACTGTCCTCTGTAAAGTAGAACATACGGTCACCCAAGAAGAGAACATCTTCTAATTATCACACATGCATTGCTGGCTAAAAGACACACAAGCGCAGAAGATACATGACAACATCCCTGCCTCCTAGGAGGACTCAGCGATGGAAAACAGCTACAAATATTGCTGAAATGGCAAGCGGTGAATATTTCTGATGAATCCCCCACCAAAACAGTGCTCTTGCCACAATTGTTCCTGTCTGCCATGTGGATGGGCGGGAGCCTTGAGCAGACGGGAGCCCCTGGTACGTGTGTGCTGTGGGGACTGGATGTGCTGCTGCCACAAATGCATCCGATCCCCAAAATAAGCACAGTGCAGATAGGCCCAAACTAAGAGCTAACGACTGCTCTTCAGAAATTGGCATGCAAGCAGAAGTTATTTGCGTCTCACTGTTGCTTAACTTCCCCTCAAGCTCACATCTAGTTTTTCAAACCTAGTCATTTATATAGAAGCCACACTTCTGCCAGACTACAACAGCCCCTTTGGTTTGGCCCCAGAGCCTTAGAAGCAGTTAGAGGCCAAAGGTGAAATGTGGAACATTCCCTGTAATTAGAATATTCCATTCAACCGTACAGTGCGATAGGGAAGAAACTTTGCAGGAGGATTTGGGTTTGTCTCAAAGGCCATATGGTCTTCCTGCCATCTCAGATAAAAGCCTTATCTGCTCTTAATCAAAACAGTGTGAAGGTGGGTGAGGTTCAGGGACTTCTTCAAATTCAACTCCCTGCCTTTCCCACCCAACATACCCTTGCATCTCCTCTTCCTCTCCACTCACCATCCTCCAATCCACAGGAAAGAACACAATTAGAGCCAAGCTGGATCAGTCCAAGGGTCCATCTAGTCCAGCATTCTGTTCACACAGCAGCCAACCAGCTGTCAACCAGGACACCACAAGCAGGACACAAGTGCAACAGCACCCTCCTGCCCATGTTCCCCAGAAACTGGTGTGCGTAGGCTCACTGCCTCTGGTACTGGAGGTAGCACATAGTCCTCAAGCCTACGCCCTCAACATCAACTGTTGCAGAAGATCCATCTTCCCCTCACAATGTATTGTGCAACATTGTCAAATTAATATTATGAACACTAGATAGCCTTACTGCCCCTTTAATTCAGCATGGACCGCCTCCTTTTTGCTGTCAGCTGATTATCAGGACTCTGTCCCCATCACTGCAAGCAAACTCCTCTCAGGCTTTGACATCCTTGCCTCTATTCTAATGATGCCAAAGCAACACCTGCACCAAACTCAGAGCCCGTTGGGGTTTATAAGAATTTGAACATGTTTGCAGCCTCCATAGAGTCAGTATCCTAGAGCTTATCAGCTTATCTTAGTTCCCTGTCCAGTGCCACACAGCACTTTGTGTCCAGTTAGAATAAGTTTTTTTAAACAGGGAAGAACGGTCCATGGATAAGGGAAGAGAAATACAGTACAAAGTTGCACAGCAAATTCCAGTTCGTAGCCATGTCTCCTGAACACCATTCCAAACTGCAGGCCTTGGTTGGTTTCTGACTTCATTTGTAGATTTTACATCTGGTTAATGTGACACCAAAGCTCACTTTGGACAGCCACCTGGCACAAGTCAAACACGCTGGGTCACAGCAACCAACCTAAAACAAATTAGTTGATAAGTCAACATAAAGAAGAAGAAGACACCTACAATAGTAGACAGGGTGTTCCTCTGAATGTATTTAGAGCTCAGGTGAAGGGAAGAGGGCTACATAAACCTTAGGTCAGGGGTAGGCCATGCGGTGCGTGTGGGCTCTAATGTGCTCCTGCATACCTTGCTTTGTGCCTACCAGTGTTCCCTACCCCTCCCACTTTTTCTTAAAATGTACACTTTTTTTTTACTGGCAGCTGGATTGCTGTGAAATAGTTTTCTGTTGGTGGGTTCTGTGAAATAGTTTTCTGTTGGTGGGAAAACTGTGGGTTCAAAGGACTTGTTTAGCATGTTGGGGCACAGACCACACCTCTGCCTTGTAGATGGCCTTGTAGGCCCCTTCCAACCCTACTATTCTATGATTCTATACTCAGTCATGTAGGCAGGTTATTTGTCCTTTGCCATGCCTCTCACAGCAGCCATTTTGTGATAGTGTCCCGGACAGTTTCTTAAATTGCCAAATGTACCCATGGCCCAGAAAGGTTGCCTACCCCCGCCTTGGGTAAATGACCAGCACAATGTGATAAAGCTAGAGGATCCACAGAAACAGTCCAGTGTGCCACTTCAGTCACAACAAATGTTTTATTACAGGATCCCATCCAGACTTTTTGTCACCTAGGAGGGACTCACTGAACCAAAAGTAAAGTCCATAAGCCTTCTATAATCTCCAGTGTCCCTACGGGCAAGCCAGTAATATACCCACATTGTCTCCCTTCTCCAAGTGTTTGTATTTTGGTCCTCTTGAGTTTTAAGGTCGAGACACTTAACTGGAGAGCAGAAAGGCAGAATGAGTCCCACAGAGTCCTCTTGCAACATTGTGGGTGGTGTGTTCCAAGGACGTGTACACTACTTTAATCAACTGAGGACGCGATCCTATGCATGTTTAGACAGAGAAAAGGCCTACAACTCCCAGCATTCCCTAGCAAGCCTTGCAGGCTGGGGAATGCTGGGAGTTGTAGGCCTTTTCTCTGTCTAAACATGCATAGGATTGCGCCCTAAGAAGCAGAAGTGGGAATTACTCAATATCAGGAAACAAGCTGTTTGAAGAATCTTTAAGACAGAGTTGAGGAACCTGTGTCCCTCCAGATGTTGGATTTCAGTTCCAACTCCCAGGAGCTCTAGCTGGCATGGGGGTAGGGGAGTTGTAGTCCAACAACACCCAGGGGCCAAAGGTTCCCCCACCCCTGACTCAATGTTTGTAACTAGAATCTATCTTGAGTGAGGAGTTGGAAAGAGACATCAACTTCATTTAAACTAAGCAGTCATGCAAAGTCTTGCAGAAAGAGACTCTGGCCACATCTGATGCAAAAAAACAACAAGCATCATACATATGTGCTCACGCAGTGTGCCTAGAGTCACATGCTCCCCAGATGTCAGCATCCACTGCACTCCTGCCCACCTGCACAGTTGTGGACAACTATATCACCAGGTTTCCAGTACATAGCTATCTACAGTGCACTATGAAGCAGCTGCAATAAACCTGGCAAAGTGTCACTCCTGTTACAGTTACAGAACCGATATCCTCTTCTGGCAAAGTAGGGATCCCACACTCAAACTCAGCGGATGGAAAGTCTCCGTGGTTGAGTCCCCCCATTTGACATACTGTCTAGACCAGGGGCAGGCAACACGTGGGCTGTGTGCCGCCCCTGCTCCCCCACAATGTGGCCCCTGCTGCCCCCTACCACTGTGGGGAAAAATCATCATGCAGATGTGCTAATGCAGCACACATAGTCCCCAGGTTCATGGTGGCAGCGAAAAAGCATAAATTCACCTCCAAAAATTAGCAGCAAACCACTACAGAATACTACAGTGCCAAACTTAGCTTGTTTTTCAAGCTAATTTCGGCTAATATAGCATTCTGTAGCAGTTTGCCACCAAAATGGGTGGTGAATCACCGCCAACTTGTCCTGAGGGGGTCAAAAATGGCCCCCAGACCTCCCAAAGTTGCCCACCCTTGGTATAGACAGAAATCTGACAGAGGCTCTGTTCAGCTGCTTACTTAGCTCTCAAGTCAGTTCAAATGGATTTTGCAAAGTTAGGTGCCTTTGCTATGAAGAGCCACTTAAAATGCATCAGTGGTGTTTGCAAGAGCTCCTCCTTGGGTATAAGCAGCCAGTTTCAATTCATGAGACACATGTACTTGCCTCTTCTCAAATGTGAAGAGCCCAGCAGACCTTTAGACCGAATATGTTTGCTTCCTCTGGTGCTGACTTCTGTTTACTACATTCATCCTTATGCACATAGCTCCTGAAAGTTCAGAACTCATTAACAGCTCTGAAACCCACAGCATGTTCTGAGCAGAGTCAGCACTAGACACATCCCTACTGCCTCAGATTCTGAGTGGTGTATTGCAGAAGTAAAGCCTAAACTACAAGCTGCAGATACTTCAGCAACCCCAAACCAGTGCTAGGAAGAGGCTCACCTCTGAGCATTTCCTTAAGGCATACAGGAACCGAATGGCAATTTATTTTCATCTATCCTATTAAGCTAATGTAGCAGAAAATACAGCAATATCCTGACTTTACGAAAGAAAACAAGACCACTAATGGACATATACCAACAATAGTATTCTCTAGTACAACTGCTGGAAAGTAGCATGCTTGATAAGAGGAAGAGGTTGAGGAGGAGAAAGAGAAAAGGAGAGAGGGAGGGAGGGAGGGAGAGAGAGAGATTTTCAGGTAAAGGGACCCCCATGCTTGCCATCAGCTGCAAAGAATCTCTAAATACAAGTGATTGCAGAGTTGCGTGCATTTATCCAGGGGTAATCTACATTAGCATTTAATCGCAACAAAGCCACTAGAATAGTGCTGTTAATCTAATCATATTAAAATGTAATAATTCACACTCAGTCCGTTTCCCCTTTTCAGTACTTCCTTGAAACCCTAACCTTGATTCATACTGTTCAATAGGAGAGTCTTTAATGTGGTAGAAGTGGGCAGTTCTCGGTAGAGGAGCAGTCTCTTCTTCCTGGTTCTCCCAATTCCCGCCCTCTCTCCCTGCTTCCTTGTTCCAAGGACCTCAACATTAACTGTTTTGGCACCTGGCCCCAATGATTTTTTTTTTCTGCCAGCTTAACTCTTCGAAACTTCAATGCTTCGGAGAGACTGCTCCTTCCGTGTGCTGTATTTTTTGAATGATATGAAGATCAGAATCTGTACATGGCTGTATTTTAAGCTGTCTTCCCTTTTTCCTGTGTGTGTGTGTTTCTCTGTGTGTGCATGTGTCTGTGCAAGCGGGACCGGTGCTGCCTGCCTAGAATGAGATTGTCCCTAGACACTCTCCGATTCTTTGAAGATCCGAAGAGAATGAAGTACTATATATAAAAAAAATTAGCTCAGAGGGGAGAGAGAAGTATGGGTGAACACACAGAGAAGTGAGCTACCAATGCTAGAAGCTGCCCAAAGAGCAGATGGAGGGGTTGAGAGCTGTGATTGGCCAGTAAGGAAATACGAGATCAACTGTATAAGGACAGGTTCAGGAGCATACCACGCCTATATCCAGTACCTGAAGCGAAACATTGGACCACATGAATGGAAACTTATTAATTAATTAATTTTATTTCTATACCGCCCAATAGCTGAAGCTCTCTGGGCGGTTCACAAATCTACTTGTATATTACGGTATTTCAGGGAAATGAATACAATAACAGGTCAAAGAAAATTTGCGGCTCAGAAACGATACAGCGTGAACGTCATGTACACCGAGGGGGGCAGAACCTCTTTGGAAGCATGACAAACCATGAATGTAGATTGGGCCCTAATTAGAAACACTAGCATACTAACTTGGAAGCAAGTTTCACTTAAGTCAACAGAACATACATCTAAGTAAACATATTTAAGATTTCTAGAGGAGTAGCTCTGTTAGTCTGTTGCAGCAGAAACAACAAAGAGCCTCCTTGTGGCACCTCAAAGGCAAACAGGTTATTCGTCTTTTGGGAGAGCAGAGGTAGTTGCATGGTCTTATATTTAAAATTAAGGCCCTGGTTTCATAGTGAGGCAAACCACTTCTAAGGCAGAAGAGTCCAGCTAGTCCCACTTAATCAAGATAATAATGGCAACTGTTGTGGGAATTGCCTTTGATCCAGTAGAATCAGAGTTTGTGGGGAGTACCCAGAGGAAGGACAGAGAACATTACATGCTTCTGCCACATGTACAAACATTTACTAGAGACAATTGTACTTTTATGCACACTTACTATTCCCTTATGTCCCCCACTCAGCAAGCTGCAGCTACTGCTTATCTGATAGCAAGCACCACTCTGAAAGGAGGGGCGGAAGTGTCGAGTATAGATCCACTGCCAGTATCATGATAGCGCTATTTGGGAAACTGTCTGATGCGGAACAGAGGACACATAATGCCATTCTGGGCTTATGCCATTCGGTAGGACAGCCAGGGAACTAGCAGCAGCCATAACATGGCATCCCTAGCTTGAGTCAAATGCCATCAGAAACCAGTTTGTTCCCTACACCTCCCAAAGCACAACAGGAACAAAGCACCAAATAGGAAGCTGCCTTATTCTGAGTCAGGCCATTGGCCCATCTAGCCCAGTATTGTTGACACTGACTGACAGCAGCTCTCCAGGGTTTCAGGCAGGATCCTTTCCTAGCCCTACCTGGAGATGCCAGGGATCGAACCTGGGACCTTCTGCATGCAAAGCAGGTGCTCTACCCACTGAGCTACAGCCCCTCCCCAAATATCCCAAATATCCACAGCATTCCAGGATATGAAATACCCCTTGGGGCAGCTAGGTGACTTTAGACCTTGGTCCTAATGGTCTTACTGGAGGGGGAGAGGGGATTTAGACAGCCATGCTTCATTTGTGAAGCACACAACTAACACTTTTCTTCTCCAACCCCCCCCCCCAATCCCATGCTTTACAACTGCATCTACATTCGTGATAGAGCATTAGAGGGAAAAACAAGCAAACAGAAAACTCTGTTTGCTAACCCTGGTTAAAAAGAATGACTGAGTGTGTACAGTTTGCATTTTAAAACTCACTTAAATCATAGCACTATCATGACTACAGGAATAAAATGGAGTTTCCATCTGCTGCCCTAAACACAGTGACTTGGGAATAAGCACCATTTTGTTGTAGAAGGGTATAATAAACATTTTAAAGTAAAAACAATAAAATGAGCATCTGTGACCATGTACATGCCCAGCTAGCCATCCTGTGACTATAAAATGCTTCTTAAAATAGGGATGCTGTGATGACCAGTGTCATTCATGCTGGCCCAGGTGCTGATGCCATGACTGTCTGCTGCTGCAGACCAGATGATCAGTCAGGGGGGGGGCGCACTGGAGCACTGGGCCCTGGACACCAGCCTTGAGGTCCAGACGAAGCTGCATCACTGGAACTACCCTGTAACTATGGCTCCCTCTCCTCAGTTGGAAACCAGAATAAGATATGCTGTTTAAAGCAGTATTTACTAGCACGGACTTTCATTCAGCAAGAAGTTATCTTGCGAGATGTAGGGAAATGCACAAGGAAACATAATGTGTAGAGTTCAGAACACACACATTATGCAGAGCATTTCCACCACAGAGCTATATTTATATTGGTCCAGTCTAGTATTAAACAGTCCTCACCCAAACATTTCCTCTTCTCAGCATGTTTCGTGATTCATTTCTTTTTCTTCTTTATAGACTTAGACCAGCACCCCAAGCCTACACCCAATTTTCCAAGTTACCTCTCTTGTTCTTTTCACACACTAATACAACAGCATCTTTCAAGTAAAAAGGTACCTTTTATACAACAAACACCTGTATGCAGATATTTGCACAGGGTTCAGTGATGATCTTACTGCCAAAGACTGAGTTTTTAGCATTTCCCTAGTGCATTTGCCAGTCCCAAAGTGTGCTCTCATTTTTTTCCTGTTGTGTCTGCTTCATAGACATATCTCTTCTCATCATATCAATATTTCAGATTATTATGACATTACACTTCTTTCCTGAACCTTCCTGAGTTTTGTGCTCTTTTGTTGTCAAGAACGTGCAACTTTCCTCACCCAAGAAGTTACCATCACTTTCTTTTATCCAACAGTGCAATCCTATACATGTCTACTCAGAAGTAAGTCATATTGAGTTCGATGGCAAACGTTCTCAGGGAAGCGAGCATTGGTTTGCAGCCTACAGCTGTTAAACAGAACAGATTTACGATTCTTAGAATTCTTTCATTTCTATCTGGGTATTTCGCTCCCTACCTGATTACCGAAGACAGCAATCGAACAGGCACTGGAGACCTCACGGGACCCAAACCAGACAGAAGCAATGCGGGACGGCATGCCCAGGATGAAGACTTGGGCCAGCGAGCAGATGATCTGCCCCAGCACAGTGACTGGGAAGAGGCTGGGTTTCACGCTGCCGATCTTCACCCAGGCCCCCAGGCAGTTGAGAGCAGAGCCGGCCAGGGCAATGAGGCGCAGACCCTTCTTGTCAAGGAGCCAGGCCACAGGGAAAAGGAGGGGGATGTAGACGACCATGTAGCACATGGAGAGCCAGTCAACAGCAAAAGAAGACACGTCGTAGAACCTGGCAAAGATGCAGTTGATGCTGCCGTACTGGATCCACTGGAAAGCATTGCAGAAGGAGTAGGAGCTGAAGAGGAAGACGATGGCCCAGCGGCGCCAGGTGCGGCGCACCTCCGGCACTGAGCCCGGGACAGCCCCGTTGGGGGTTCCCGCTTCCACGAGTCCTGGCTTCATCCCTTGCAGCAGGTCGGGCTCCTCCTGATAGCCCATCCCCTTCTCCCCCGACTCTGGCCCCCCACTCACCATCGCCCCTAAGGAAGAGGGCATTCGCTCCCTCCACGCTCCTCCTCCTCCACCACCACCACCACCTGGCAACCCCCCGAGCAAGCACGATCCAAGGCGGGCGAGGGGCTCCTAGGACTTGCTGCTCTGCTCTCACTTGGCGACTACTAGCCCTTGTTCCACAGGCGTCCCTGGCCGCCCGCCTCATTCCTCCTTCTCAAGTCCACGCCACCTTTCGCAACCTATTTTTTTGCCTTCCCGGCACGTGACAGTCGCTCTCCGCCTCCGGAGACTCGTCGTCCGGCGTTCGCTCGGCCGTCCCACGTTTGGATTAGCTACCTCGCCACCCCCTGCCGCGCCCCCCAGATGGCGGGTTTGCTGTCTATGCCCTGCCCCACAGAGCTGCTTCCGATTACTCTCGGAACTCGGCTTCTCCCTCTCCGTCCCGCGGAAAAGCGAGACGGGGGGTGCAGAGCTGCGCCTCCGCCGGGTGCCCCGTCGAGGCGCCGCCTCCGCCAGCCGCCCGTGCGGCGCAGTTGCTGCTGCGTTCTCCGACAAGTCCGTAAGCATCGGGGATCCGGCAGCCACCGCTGCCTCCTCTGCCCCCCAAGGGGCTGTTAGTCACCGCCTCCCATCTCTGTTCCTAGCATGGAACCAAGAGCACAGGGCCCTTTTTTCCTGGGATCCGCGTTCCTTCGGGCTTTGGTCTTTTTCAAAGGGAGGAAGGATCTGCAAAATTCTTCTAGCCCTTCGGGGGGGAGAGCTGTTGCTCAACAGAGCCGCGCTCGAAACGCCAGTCAGCCTTAGGCTGCAAAAGCGGTGCCGAAGACTGAAGAACTAGCGAGAAGAAAAGGCCCTCGCTCGCGCGCTCGTTCCGGCCCATTCATGGGGCTATTCGAGAGTATGAAGGAGCACATTGTACCGCAAGGGCAGCTGCGAGATCCTTCCGTGACCTCCGTTTAAGTCAGAGGCTCCCACTGTTTTACACAGCCAAAGCGTCGTAATAGTAGATCAGTGCTTCACAAACCCGGGTTAAATAATTTACAAACGTCTTCAGTCGGGCAGGCGGTCGTGCCCTGATCAAAGAGCGCAGCGACGACAGCAGCTTCACAGCAGAGAACTGGGTCAGCTACTCCCCATGCAAGCAGAACATTTGGCTTCTGATGCTCATGCAAACAAAACCAGCATGTATTCCCCCTCTCGGGATGGGGGGAGTCAAGGGCGAGAGACAACAAGCCCAGGTTCGGACATATTTTGCTTTTGTTACATGTACCCATCTTTATGTGGAAGTAAGTCCCACTGAGCTCAATGAGACGTACTCCCTAGTAAGTGCATTTAAGATTGCAGCCTTATAAAATGAAGCTTCACCTGAAGATGACAGAAAAACTGTTAGTGGTTCATCTGCTGGAAGAGTGGTGTTCAGGCTCTTTTAGAAGGGTTAACATAAGAGCCTAAGAAGAGCCATGCTGGATTGGACCAGGGGTCCATCTAGTCCAGCACTCTGTTCACACAGTTCCAGCTGTTGACCAGGAACCCACAAGCAGGACACGGGCGCAACAGCACCCTCCCACCCATATTCCCCAGCAACTGGTGTACACGGGCTCACTGCCACTGGTACTGGAGGCAGCACGTAACCATCAGGACCAGTAGCCATTGATAGTCTTCTCCTCCAGGAATTTGTCTAACCCCCTTTTAAAGCCATCCAAATTGGTGGCCATCGCTACATCCTGTGGTAGCGAATTTCATGGTTTAACTATGCGCTGTGTGAAGAAGTACTTCCTTTTAGCTGTCCTGAATCTCCCACCGATCAGCTTCATGGGATGACTACAGGTTCTAGTATTTTGAGAGCAGGAGAAAAATGTCTCCCTATCCACATTCTTCACACCATGCATAATTTTGTACACCTCTATCATGTCTCCCCTTACCCTCCTTTTTTCCAAGCTAAACAAATCTAGCTGTTGTAACCTTCCCTCATCAGGAAGATGCTCCAGCCCCTTTTCTGCAATTTTTCCAGCTGTACAATACCTTTTTGTAAGTATGGTGACCAGAGCTATACACAGTATTCTAAGTGTGATGGCACCACAGATTTATATAAAGGCAGTATGATACTGGCCATTTTATTCTCAGTTCCTTTGCTAATTATGCCTAACACGGAGTTTGCCTTTTTACAGCAGCTGCACACTGGGTTAACATCTTCACTGAGCTGTCCACCACAACCCCAAGATCTCTTTCTTGATTGGTCAGTGCTAGGTCAGATCCCATCAGGTCATATTTGGAGTTGGGATTTTTTGCCCAAAATTCAATATTGCAATGAAGAACATAGTCTGGGGTGCCCCTTGATCCATCTTTGTCACTGGAGGTACCTCTGTGGCACAGAGCATCTTTTAGCAGCTTAGGCTGGTGTGATGGTACCTATGATCCTACCTGGACAGGGACAGCCTGGCTTCAGTTATCCCTGCCCTGGTAACTTCTTATTTGGACAACTACAGTGCATTGTATGTGAAGCTCTTTACCGAGAAGTTCAGACATTCTCACCCTCTGTATCTATGTTGTTGTATTTTGTGCTTTTATTGACATTACCCTGACACTTCGGGTCAAAAAAATCCATTTTGTTCCAGAAGCAGCAACAGAACCACAAGCCAGGAAGAATAAGAAGAACAATGGCCTGGGGGGCTGCAGAGCCGTCACTATCTGAGTGAGTGTGGAAAGTGTGAACAGATTGAATTAAACTGCATTCTGTCTGAATAAAGGTGTTCTATATTATAGGTGTTCTTTATTATAGGCAATATGCTTATGTACACCAGTTGCTGGGGAACATGGGCGGGAGGGTGCTGTTGCACTCATGCCCTGCTTGTGGGTTCCTAGTCAACAGCGGGCTGGCCACTGTGTGAACAGAATGCTGGACTAGATGGACCCTGGGTCTGATCCAGCATGGCCCTAATTGTGTTCTTATGTTCTAGAAATCGCATTTGAGTTTTGAGTCTCAGCTTGCACCTCAGCTTGTAATTCCAGCGACTTATTTATAACAAGACCATCTCTGAACTGGAGTTTCTCATTTCAGGGTAGTAACAGAATTAAATCTGCCTATCATTCTAGCCAGCATGGCCAATGGTCAGGGATGATGGGAGTTGCAGTGGGGTTAGGGAAGGCTGGGCTAGGCAGATTCAGCCACTTGCCTCTAGAAAAGAGGAGCTCTATTGCTCACAGACAGACAGACAGACAAACAGACAGACAAGCATCTTCTTACAGAAGTTTAGAGCTGTATCATGAATCCATGAAATCCACTACTGTCTGCAGCCAGAATGATGTCAGTTTCCACAAAAGTTTCATAAGATCTTCCATTATAAATAAAATGTGTTCGATGGTGAATCACAGCCTGATCCTGGGTGTTTTACTCAGAAATAACACTTCATTCAATGGGGCTGTCTTCCATGTACGTTGTGCATAGAACTGCAGCCTTGGTAAAGGAGGAGTAGCAGATAGATGCCTTTGAACTTCTTTCAGTGATGAATGCCCATGTGCAGGCTTTTGGGGGCCTTGCGCAGTCCACATTTTTAAAGCTGGCAGTTCTAACCCTTGAAACAAAAATTAATATAGCAAAAATTTATCCCTCATGAAGAAAAAACTTAAGAAGCATTTGTGATTTGCAGGCAATGGGATTTACCAAGTGTTCCGTCCTGTGGGAGGGGGAGGAGAGTAATTCAGAGTTGATCTGTCAGCTGACTGTAGTGTTAACTAACTCCATTGGCATTAGTTTGATGCATTCTCTGTTCATTGCTCACTTATGGGCTAGAGCTATTTTAAAAGATGTTTCACTAGCTTATAAACATTATGCAGAATAAATTCTACAGATAAGCAAGGTCAATTACCTTTCCAGCATTAAACAAGCAGTTCAAATTTCATCTGGCATGTATATGTAGGAGTAATACAGTATGACGAATTTATGAGCTACGCAAGTTCAAGGTGTTTTATTGTAACAAATCTATGAATGTTTAGGTTTTTAATGCTTCTTGGGATCTCAAGCGAGGGTGGGGGGATGGGGGATTCTGGAACGAAAAGCCAACATTGCTTCTTACAAATGTAAAATTATAGTCTTCCCTGTATGTGGAATGTATCTTCCAGATATCCATTGGAAGATACCCAATGCCGCTAGATCATAGGAGGGGAACCTCTAACCTGCAGAGGTTTCCCATCCATCCCTCAAAGCCTTCATTAATTCCTCCAGGTGTGGGGCTCAGCCTCCAAGCCTTGCCCCCTGGAGGAATCCCCACTGATATCTCCAATGTGTGATCAGAGAAAACTGTGGGGATTTCCATGTGCACAAGCACTGAACTGGGAGCTGGAGCCTAATGGAGGAAGCTGGTGCACAACAAAGCAAAGTCCTAGGTGATGCACCAGCCACCCAGTGCATCGGCTGGGAGCTACATGATGTCAGAGGGCATGGTCAGGGAACCAAATGATGTCATTCAGCCTGTGGAAGACTCAGTGGGGTGTCATCTCCCCCCCCCCCTCGAAAATTTAGCTGCCTGGAAATTTTTCTGGAAATTTTTGCTCTGGTACAGTCATGTAGAATCATGGATCTTCCATGGCCAACTCTCTAGTGCAGCTTTACACAACATGATGCCTTCCAGATGTTTTGGATTTCAACTCCCATCAGCCCTAGCCAGCATGGCCAATGGTCAGGAATGCTAGGAGTTCCAGTTCAAAACATCTGGAGGACACCAGGTTGATGAAGGCTTCTCTAGCTTTAAGACTGGGGAACTGCAAAGAAAGAGTGTTATACTCATCAACTTGGATAATTCCAGACAGACAGGTCTTAGCACAACCAATCAAATGCCATTGTGCAACTATCCCTTCTTTTTCTTTTTAATGGCTTTTTTCTGGTAAGAACGCAGGAAGGTTACAAATGGATGACCTGAAAACAAAAAAGGACACATATAGGAAGTGGAAGGAAGGCCAAGCTACAAAGAGTACAGGCAGGTAGCACAGAATTGCAGGGATGGCGTCAGGAAGGCTAAAGCTGAGCATGAGCTGAGGTTAGCGAGGGAGGCTGAAAGCAACAAAAAGGCTTTCTTCAGATACATGCATAGTAAAAGACAGAGGAAAGAAATGGTGGTTGAGCTATTAAATAAGGAGGGCAAAATGATGACAGATAACAAGGAAAAGGAAAAGGTGCTCAATTCCTACTTTGGCGCAGTCTTCTCCCAAAAGAGGGTCTTCGCAAAGGTGAAGGGGCAGGACTGCAGCTTGAGATCGACAGGCATATGGTCAAATAACACCTACTTACTTTGAATAAGTTCAAAGCTCCAGGGCCAGATGAACTGCATCCTAGAGTAATAAAGGAACTGGCAGAAGAACTCTCAGAAACTCTGTCTATTCTCTTTGAGCAATCATGGAGGATGGGTGAAGTGCCAGATGACTGGAGGAGGGCTAATGTTGTCCCTATCTTCAAAAAGGGTAAAAAGGAAGAACCTGGGAACTACAGGCCAGTCAGTGAAGTACTAGTTATTATTATTTTAAAAATAATTATATTATTTTTATATAATAACTAATATATTAATAATTATATTATTTTCATGCCCTAAGTTGCTCTCTGTGTGCTGAACACAGGAACGGATCTTATCCTAAAGGCTTGCAACCTCAGCACATCAGCAATACCATGCACGTACCCAGTTCTGGCTACACAGCCCAGAGCATGCTTTATCCAGACAGATATAAAATGACAGGTGGGCATGAGGAAAAAATGTGACAGGCCAATAGGACCCTTTCAGCTCCTGGGAATTTGCACAAACAAAACCCACTTGTGCTTCCCTGGGGAGCAGAACGCTAGTCCAGATCTTCTGTGCAAGCAAGGCACACATTATCTCCAGAGCCCAGACATGGAGGGAAAAACAGATACACTTTTCTAGGGTCTGGAGGTCCCAACCCAAATTGCATGTCCATTACCATGCGAGCAGGAGATTGAGGGTAAACTGTGGCTCATGTTTGAAGGTGTTTATTCAAATTAATTCCCTATATCTACATGGTGTTTCCAGATCTTGTAAGACCTGCTGGAGCCGTTGGGAAACAGTATAAAAACACAACAAGCAATGTTCTGAACAATAAACCGCTGGCCATGAGAAACTGTAGAACAGGGCTGTCAACCCTCTTTCAGCCTGAGGGCCGAATTCAGTTTTGGAGAAGCTCTTGGGGGCAGCAGTTCAGTGGTGGCCAGGCTGAAGACGAAAGGGATGGGTTCAAAAATACCAGCATCTTTTAGGTTAAAGCTCTTACTGGCAGTAACTAAGCTTTAAGAGATGCATTTCAAACTTTAAGAATGGGGGGAAAACACACAAATGCCTGGAAACCAGCAAAGGGTTGCAGGAAAAGGGTGTGGCTGTCTGGGAAGCCTAAAGGGCCAGGTTGGGCCCACAGGCCAGAAGTTCAACACTCCTGCTCTAGAAAAAAGAGTAGGAGTGGTTGTACTGCAAATTGTAGGGCAGTGAAGCAGAACCTCTGGGCTGTGGAGATTCTGCTCAGGCCCGTGGAGCCTTGTGCCACCTCTTTGGGCCCCACCACCTCAGCACACCCCTCCATAAGCCCCACCCCTACTGGAGGTTGGGGAGGAGGCAGGGACAGGAATCCCCACAGTTATCTCCAGTCACAGATCAGAGATAACAGCTGGGTTTCCCCTGCGCTGCTGCTTCACATAGGCTTTCCTGGTCAGGGCAACCCCGCATGCAGCGAAGCCACCCCACCTCCTTCCCAAAGGCGGAAGGAGGTAGGGTGGGCAAAGTCGGGATACAGCCAGTCGAGTCCCGAGTCCTTGGAGGCCTCCATTGGAGGCATGACAGGGACTCAGCCAGGTCAGCTTCCCTGCATGTGGGGCTTCCTTAACCAGAAAAGTCTATGCACAGTGAAACCTGGATGTTGGCCCAAGTGCTAGGTGGAAGATCTCCTTGGTGCTTCAGCCAGGGAGCAAATGGTATCAGGTGGCCGTGGCCACACCTGCTGATGTCAGATGACCCACAGAACCCATTGTTGGTTCTGCATCCCTGCTGTAGGACTTGTAGGCCAGCGAAAAGCATGCTGCTACCCTATGTGACATGCTCCCTCGAGAGAGAGGGGGCCAACCACTGCCATAATCAGGGACATTGAGTTCCAAAAGACTGTGGGAGCCAGCATGAGATGGGACCACAGCTCATTGCTAGAGTTTGTTTGTTTATTCATTACATTTATATCCCTCCTTTTTCCTTCTGCAAGAAACCCAAGGCAGCTTACATGGTCCACCTCCTCTCCATTTTATCCTCACAACAACCCTGTGAGGTAGGTTAGACTGAGTCAGTGACTGGCCCAAAGTCACCCAATGAGCTTCATGGCTGAGTGGGGACCTCAATCTGGATCTCCTGAGTCCCAGCCCAACACTCTAACCACTGCACCACACTGGTTCTCAAAGTAGACCACTCTGGGCTAGATGGACTAAGTCTGACATGGTATAAAGCAGCTTCCTATACCTCTAGGGCTGCTGATATGATTTACAGGGCCCAGAACATATGTGAGTAAATGAGTGGGTCCTCTGGTTTCCACAGCACAAAAGAGAATTGGCACTAGATCCCAGAGATGCTGAAGAGTATCAGAGGGGTGTTTGCAACTTGTGTATAATCAATATACATACTTCCCATACTGTGACAAATATACATCAGTCTGCCAGAAATGTAAGGAGCTGAAAGTACAGAAACTAATGGAAACCAGTAAGTCCTCTACTCTTTCAAAATAATAGAATACCAGCTTTGTAAATTTTTCAGAACAGACAATGTGTCATGGCAGAGAGAAGTGTGTGTTACACAATGCCCAGCGATGGGAAGGGGCCGTGGCTCAGTGGGAGAGCATCTGGTTGGCACGCAGAAGGTCCAAGATTTGATTCCTGGCATCTCCAAGTAGGTGTCTATGGGATACTAAAATAACAGAAATAAACAAGTGGATTTGCACAACGATCAGATGTGGTTCATTTTACACACTGAAGGATGTGTAAAATCCACTAGTGCTACTTTCTCACAAGTACGCCAGGACTGCCATGAACCCTTTGCCCACTTACACATGAATAAGTCCTATTGAACCTAAGTAGGATTTTCTCCTGGTAGATCTGCATGGGACCAGGCTGTACACCCTGTTTGCCTGGTGGGTGCCTTCTTGGATAACATGGCCCACCTCTAAGAATGACCGGGTGCCCCCATACCCCTTTGGTGGCACTTTCACTCAGTCATTGTGCTGCTGCCACCATCATCCTAGAGTTTCATTTTCCCCCTATGTGAATCTCCGCAGCCATTCTTCCCTTGGCTTCCTTCCAAATCAGGGGTGCAGAACCTCTTTCAGTCCAATGTCTGAATATCATTTTAGAGAAGCTCTCGGGGGCCACATACGAGTGGTGGATGGGGCCAAAGGCAAAAAGGGCAGGGCCAAAACATCAACATTATCAGGATATTTTAGCTTACAGTTCTTAGTAACTAAGCCTTCGTTTAGGGGGGTATTTCAACCCTTTAGAATGGGGAAAACATGCACAAAAGCCAGGAAACCACCAAACGATTGCTTGTCCAGGAAAAAGGGGGTGGTGTCCGGAGGAGGAGGTGCACATCTGGGGAACTCCAGAAGGCTGGATTGGGACCCTGGGCCTGAGGTTCTGGGCCTGAGGTTCTAGGGTCTGCTACAAAACTGAAAAGCCATTTGGTAAAATTCTAGAAGTCATTTACACCTGGGCAGTGGAGGCTGCTGGCTCCGATGTCAGTGGCGTGGTCAATCTGCTCGAGGTTTCAGTCAGAACCAGTCAGAACTCCTTTAGATTTCATACTGGTTCTGACTGAAATCCAGAGTGGATTCACTGCCCCACTCACATTGGAGCCACCAGCCTCCACTCCACCTGGTAGTTCTGGCTCAAGAGAATCAGATCACTTTGTTCAGAAGAAGAGAGGAAGGAAATACAGCAGATACTGTCGCTGTGTGGAGTGCACACATCCCTAAACACCAACTACAGTGATACAAACTCTTTTCACTGGAAAAAGCCTGACTTTGATCATTATCTGGTCAGGTTAAAAATAGGATGTATGCCCTTTCAAATGAAAACAACTTCTACACACATGCTTGTGAGTAAGAATTATAAACTCCGAGCCAAGTGGCAGAATGTTATGGAGCGACTTTAAAGGTTGTGAAACGGTCATGAGGTGACTTGTCTATGCATCAGGTTTGAACACACCATCATGCAGAATGCATACTCACGATAGGAACATAGAAGTTGCTTTGCTGGATCAGGTCAAGGTTCATCTAGTCCAGCATTCTGTCTCCAACAATGACCAGCCAAGCACCTTAGGAAAGCACAAGAGGCAGCTGGTTTAGGGGATCATAAAAAGGCAATAAATTATATCTATCTAAATTATTTCTAGGCTGCCTTTAAGGGTGGAAACCTCTCAAAGCAGCATACAAGATAAAAACCACATAAAGTGGATACAATTTTTTAAAAATCCATAAAAATATTTTGCAGTAAACTCCATAAAAACAGAGATTACCAATTAAAATAAATAAAAACAAAACTTACCAATTAAAAACAACAGCCCAGACTTAAGACAAAGTTAACTTCCAAAAACTGAAAGATTTTAAATCTATTATTATATTTTTCTCGTCAGGAAAGGGATTTGGGGGATTTTCTGCCTCAAGTGCCAAAATAACTTGGCTGCCCTTGGGTTCTAAACATCTTGACCTGGGTGTGGGGGCAGATTTGCTGCTCCTCCACCTTAGGCAGCAAAATGACTTGGGCCACTCCTTGCTCACAAGCATGTTGTGAAGGTGATAACTGCCCTCTGTTTGTCCCCCACTTCCTGGTAAGCAAAGGTATACTGCCTCTGAATATGGAGGATTCACTCTTAGCCATCATAGCTAGTAGCCTTTAATTAATACTGTTTTCATATAATTCTATTAGCAGCCATCACCACATCTCCTGGCATTAAATTGGGTCAATTCATTGTTTGATAGATTTGTACCCTGCTCTTTAGCTCAAAAGGGGTCTGAGACCAGCTTACGGATACCCATGAGATAGTCTCTGCCCTCACATTCTAAAAAAAAAAACATAACACAAAAGGAAAATGAATTAAGAGGGAGGAGGAAAAACCCCCAAACCCAGTTACTTCTTATAATGACGAGCTGGGATGGAAACAGTTCAAGGAAAAGAGGAGCCAAAAGTTGGTCCCCCAGCAGAGCTGATGGAGTGGCCCTGCTTCCCTTCCCTCTTTCTGCTGTAGCCTGATGGAGTGACTTCTGCCAGGTGGAGGAAGCAGCCTGATGGATGTAGCCTCTCAGCCCTCCTTGTTGTTGACCTGAATCCGCTGCCAATCTTACGCCAAGTGAGGCTTGGTCACTTTTCTTAGATGTCGTGACTCCTACATGACAGGAAGAAATTCAAAGCATACCTTTTCCTGACATAACTGATTGAAGATGCATTGATGAGGAAAGCCGCACCTGTTGAAGGCACAGCAACCCAGCCAGGGAAACAGGCCAACTTTCCCCGGATGGAATCAAATGAAGGCTCTAAACGCACTTGGGGGTAGTTATGCAAATAGTAAGACTGAAAGCAAAGCTGTGGTTCTAATTCCAAGGTGAAAAGAGAACTGGGCTTCTTGTGGAGTTGGAATGTGTCAGAAATGCCAAGAGGTGGCAAGAGAGCTGAGTGGGAGGGAAGGTGGCAGCAGGAGAGGGGGGTAGGCTAGAAAACAGCACACTGCGGTAAAGTCCAACAAGCCACATCTTGTAAAGGGATAAATTCTTTGCAGCTGAGTAGGTTGATGAATGAAAATCTTTGATCTGATGAAGTGGACTATAGTCTCTGAAAGCTTATGTCAGAATAAATGTGTTTGCCTCTGAGATGCCACAAGAGCCTTTGATGTTTGTGAAAATAAAGGAGATGAAAGATCCACAGTGCTATTCCGTCTGCTTCTTTTTTTAAAACCCAAAGACACTGCTGAATCTTGATTCATTGCCTGGGGGGGGGGGGGATGTGTGTATATATATATATATACACACACACACACACACACACACATCCATCCATTTCTGTTTCAGAGCTGGGTCTTCAAATATTCTGATAATATATTACAAATCTTTTTGCCAATAAGTGATGTGTCTTCATAGCAACCCTCTTGCATAGATACTCCAGGAAAGCACCATCCTGAAAAAGGGAACATATTAGTACCATGGTGGCTTTGCTTGAATACACAAACACCATTTCAGCCCTAAGGTCCTTGGATCTATGCCGGTAACGTAGAAATACATGTCTATATCAGTGAGGCAGACAAAGGTGACAGGAAGGGTGGAATAGTCTGAAATGGTATTGCACAGGATCTTCCGTTAGTTTTGTTGTTGTTGTTTTGTCAGTGGGAGGTAGACGAAGAGGGAGGTGGCACACAAGAATATATTCACATCTCTACTCTGTTCTCAAGAAGAAAAGGCCAGGGGATCGGATACCAGTATAGAGCTTGCCACTGAACTTTCTATGGGAGTGGGAGGGGGAAATCTTGGGAGCGGAGTTGAGTCTGTCGGTTGGAAAAACTGACTAGAAGGAGAAAAGAGAGGAAGTTGCAGAGGGACTGAAAGAGCAGACTGGAGGTTTTTGAAGGAGATAACTTTATGGAGTACAGTAACCTTTGTGGATTTATCACTTGTAGATTTATCTTCTCCTCAGGGATACTTCTTAACTGCTCCTTTTCTTCAAGTGTTCTTATATTTTGTGTGTTCTCATAAGTTAATTTGTACGTATGAGTTGCTTGCATTTGTCAGACATCTTCAAGTATTTTAGTTCTGTTCATTCATATTTAATACTTATAAAATTATTCCAAAGTTCATGTTGCATGTGTCAGTTTAAGTGAGAGTGTAAATGGAATCTGTTACATTACTGAAGTGAAATGGCTTATTTAAGCCACTGTGGCTGCAGCATATGTCAGGTGCATTTTGAATATTGAAGCCCTGGCCACAGCTTGTCATGTCGTCTGAACCTGGGGATCATGAGTTATGCAAGGGTTAAACAACCCTGGGTTGCTTTGATCATATGAACTGGGTCAGAAACTCAAGGGATGGAGGAAAGTTGACTTGTGGGCCTTGTTTGCATGATCAAACAGCCCACAGTGGCTTATTTAATGTTCAACATCCAGCCACAACTTGTCGTGTGGTGTGAACCCAGGGAACATGAGTTATGAGAGGGTTATTTAATCCATGGTGGGCTGTTTTGATCATGCAAACTGGCCCATGAAGTACAGGATTCTGTGGCTACAATCCTATGCATACTTCCTGGAAGTCAGTCCCGTTAACCTCCATGGTACTTACGAGTAAATAAGTATTCACACAGGATACTGCTGTACATGTTATAAATCAGAGGTCATTGCAGGTCTTTTGCCAAATGGTTTCCTTCAGTGAAAATTCTCATCAAGCTGTTAACTGAAGCTACCTAACCTATGATTATGTACAGTGGTGTAGTGATACATTCCGAAGTGCAGGTACTCAACATGATAGCCCCCATAGCCCCCAAAGCGAGTCTCCAAATGCAGACATTTATGTTGATCCATTTTTTTAGGAAAAAAAATCAGTTCTGGCCATTTTCTTCCCCACCAGGAGGCCTTTTGTAAAGCGAATGGTTCTTAATTGCCCGTTTAAGACAAAGCCACCCCCCAAATACTTTGCATTACAATAGGGATTGCTCACAATAATATATTGTTCCTGGGAAAATCCATCCCCTGCCCCGCCCCCGCCCCCCAGCTACTGAGACAATGCAGTTTGCAGCTAACTTCAGGGAGAACAGGAAAGGCTGAACAGGGTGGAAGATGACATTGTTGTCCCTGCTAATGAAAAAAATCCTGGTGCTTCACCCCCTGCAAACTCTGGCTCCGCTTTTGTTGTTTATTCGGTCAGTCGCTTCGACTCTTTGTGACTTCATGGACTAGTCTACGCCAGAGCTTTCTGTCAGCCATCGCCACCCCCAGCTCCCCCAAGGTCGAGTCCGTCACCTCCAGAATATCATCCATCCATCTTGCCCTTGGTCGGCCCCTCTTCCTTTTGCCTTCCACTTCCCCTAGCATCAGCATCTTCTCCAGGGTATCCTGTCTTCTCATTATGTGGCCAAAGTACTTCAGTTTTGCCTTTAATATCATTCCCTCAAGTGAGCAGTCTGGCTTTATTTCCTGGAGTATGGACTGGTTTGATCTTCTTGCAGTCCAAGGCACTCTCAGAATTTTCCTCCAACACCACAGTTCAAAAGCATCTATCTTCCTTCGCTCAGCCTTCCTTATGGTCCAGCTCTCGCAGCCATAGGTTACTACGGGGAAGACCATTGCTTTAACTATGCGGACCTTTGTTGTCAGAGTGATGTCTCTGCTCTTAACTATTTTATCAAGATTTGTCACTGCTGTCCTCCCAGCAATGTCTGGCTTTATTTCCTGGCTCCGCTACACCACTGGTTATGTCTGGCTTATTTCTATGTTGTATAGAATGTGCTGCAGAGTGCAGGAACATGCTGCAAAGGTGAGGTTTACCAATGCTGGTAATGATTAAAAAATGAATGCCAAGGCAACATAGCTGACTGGGATTCTTTCCAGGGCGAGAAGTAGAGAGAGCTAGCAAAAGATCAGCAGAGACTTCTCCATGAGAGTGGCTGGAATGGGACAACTGTCTCTCAAATTTGAAAGCAGGCATAAGCAATTAAAAAAAATAAACTGTTCTCCAGTCATCTAGTTGTCTAAATGGGCTAGATGTCCATGTTGTAGGAGGGAGATAAACAATCAGACTGCCCTTACTCACCATTTAATGTAGATTAACTACCCCTTAATAGATTTTACTCTTTCTGTTGTATTCCCAGTCAGAGGCGTAGGGAACAAGCCTATGGCCACCAGACAGCAGCTAGACGGCCATTGGATATCTTGTTTTCCGGGAACCAACCTCAGAGCCCGCACTCCGAGGTCGATTCCCGGAGAACCAACCTCCCCCCACTCCCGCACTGCCTCAGAGGCAGCAGAACAACCCCATCCTCCACGCTCACAAGAGGAGTGCAGAGCGGCCAAAAAGGGGTGTGTCTGGGGGTGTTCCAGGACACAACGCATCCTATGTGTCATTCAGCAGCCTCCTCCCCTGTACAGCCCTCCCATGGCCAGACAGCCGCAATTGGCTGTCTAGCCAAAAATGCAGGGCAAGAGGAGCACAGAGGGAATGATCCCCTCCGTGCTTCTCCTGCCCTGCATTGGATAGGCGGTCGCCTCCAAGTTCAGAGGTGGCTACCTATCTGGATAGGATTGTGCCCTTAGTTTATATACTGACTGGGCTGAACTAGTGCTCTGATTTGCACAAGAGGGGCAAAAGCTCCTTTACCATGCACATATGTGAGACAGGATGCTCTACATGAAGATGCATATCTGTGACAGCCTGATTTGTGCAATCCCCTTCCCTTTTTTCTTTTTAGTGGAGACCCTCTTTTATTGTGAAATCTGATAATGTAATTAAAACTAAAAACAAATTTCAGAAATCAAAATCTCCTCTTGACTCCAGAGTTGGATGTAGCAACTAAATATAGAAAAAGTTGAACACTTATCTTTGAGAGAAATAGAATTAATCATATTATCATTGCATTAATGCAATTAATTATTATTTGACCCAAGTGTGCTGTATCAGATATGAACACTTACTTGGGAGTAAGCCCCAATGAACTCAGTAGGATTTAATTCTGAGTAAACTATGTTTAGGATTTCTCTGTTAATTCCCCTCTCCCCACACACATTACTGCTGCAGTTCTCCTTAGGGTCAATAGATGTCAGTGTATACAATAAAGCCTGCATTTTATACAAGCTTATTGAAAGACGGTCGGTCCTCTTGGAATCAGTGGGCTGATAAAAGTCAGAATGCAACTCTGCAGAACTGTTACATGTAACAAATCAAGCCTCATAAACATAGATGGGATATTTATAGTATCTGTATAAGTGGGAAGTGCTGTGTCTCTCTGGTGGAGAAAAGGACCTTGATTTAAACATGCACTGATAACTTCTAGCTTTTTATAACTTCAGGTATTGACCTTGGTTTTGGTGTTTTGCATCTCCAAGCTAAACTGATAGACAGCTAAGTTAGAATGCATGTTAACATTTCATTTTCTTACTTCATAAGCCTCAGTTACTTTTAAGCACTTCAGATAATATATGTTAGGATGTTGGGAAAACCTCTTCTTTACGTTAAGCAGGTCACTTTACTTACCTGGAACAAAATATGCTGGGGTGGGCAGAAGGTAGATCTGGATCTTCTGGTAGATCTCTGTGTGTGTGGAAGGTAGATCTGGATTTCCCGTAGATATGTGATTTGCAGTAGATTAGCAAAGATTTCTGACTCCCAATAGCAGCAATAAAATGACTTCCATCTCCCCCTGCCCTAAATTATGCTGTTGAAATGAAAGCTGGGGGCAACAAGGAGTATATTTTTGTGTGCAAGTACTGTTCCAGTACTCAAAACACATTCCTGGACTCAGAATTCTTTAATTCTAAGTGTACGTCTTTTGCACCAAGCTTCAGTTAGTGGATCTCAATTGTAATAAAAAAAACAAAGTAAAACCTGCAATCCCGAAGCCTGCTCACCCCTGAAATATGTGATAAAAAATCAGCAACAGCTCTCAGTGAGGTGCCAGTGTGCAAGCTGGTGTGAACTCTTGTCCTTGTGCATTACAGAGATGGGTCTGAGCCCAAGAAGTGTGTTGGCTCAGCTTTGGTTTAAAGGAAAACAAGACCAGGATGTCCCTATTAATTCCATTGAAACACATGGGGCTACAGAGTTTTCCAAAGGGGCAGACAGGATAAAGATACCAATATTTTGATTTAAACAGGAACAGCTGCATATTCCTGGGTGGGCCCAGAACTCTAAAATTCAATCCCTGGATGAAAGAAGGAATTGCCCAGAACTCTAAAATTCAGTCCCTGGATGAAAGAAGGAATTGCACACGGATCTGTCAGTCACATTCACTGCATCCTTCTCCCTATAAATACAAACCAGCCAGTTGTTAATCCTCTTGCCTGTGCAACAAGGCACTTAGCTAATCATGCTAGTAATATTTTTGCTAGTAATCTTTACTATGCCTTCTGGTTACACACCTACTATAAATAGGTATGACAAAGTGAAGTGTTTCATGGGGCTTTCCATCACCACTTGTCCCCAGACTTTTGGGTATCTCCTCTGTGAGAAAAAAGATCAGATCACTGGGGGAAAAACCCCCCTGGTGGTGGCAGATGTTTATGTAACAGTGCTATTTGTTCCCCAACTCAAAGACAATATGTTCCCTGTTTATTGAAGCTTTTCACAACACCCGCTTTGGAAGAAAGCAGTGTAGATATTATTCTGTTAATTGCAATTCAGAATTACCACAGCTTCAAACCTCTTGAGAACTGCAAGATCAACTATCAGGATATGACATGGGAGCACCTACTTAAAACAAAAAAAGTATACAACAAGGATTTAGGAGGCTTGTTGCTTTTTCTTCCCTGACAGAGGTTTTAATAACTTTTTCAGACTTTTTGAACTCAGGACCCTCTTCTAAACTGCAGCTACTTTCAAGAGCTCCCTAAGCTAGCATAAGTCATCCATTTAACAGGTGAACTGTGTTACACATCTGTTACACATTTATTACACAGAGATCCCTGCTCAGTCATTAGTGTACAGCAAGGGTGACGAACCTCAGGCCTGGGGGCTAAATCCAACCTCCTGGGATCCCAATTTGGCCCTCCAGTGTTCCTCAGGTGGCCACATTCCCTTCCTCCCAGCTATCAAACATTTGGTGATTTCCTGTATTTGGTGCAGTTTTCCCCCCATTCTAAAAGGTCAAAATGCCTCTCCCAAGACTTAGTTACAGTATACCAGTATTTTAGTATGTTTTTTAAAAGACTTGCCCCACACTTTTTGCCTTTGGCCCTGCCCACCACTCAAATGCAATCCTCAAGAGCTTCCCCAAAATTGAATTTGGCTCTTGGACTGAAAGAGGTTCCCCACCCCTGGTGTACAGCCTGCTCCTGCATGCAAGAATATATGAACTGGGTTAGTGGTGGCACACTAGCATTCAAGGTACAGAAGCTTGGTCGGGGGGAAAGGTGACAGTCCTAAAGGTAACGGAGAACATGTATACACTTCAGTTTTGGTGCTTTTATGTAATTCTTTCAACAGGTGGAGAAGATGGAGATGACCATCCTATACACACGATTACAAACACGTATCAGATCAATTAATGTACCATCCAGCTTGCAACCTCTGTGAATTGCATGAATATTGGAACTCTTTTCTGTCCACCAGAATTCTTTCTTCGCAGGGTAAATAGCAGCCATGTGAGGTGATCTGGATCAGGACAATGGCAGGATCAATGGTTACATTCCTTGTCCCATCCTAGTGCAGTCCTGATCCTAATTTCACCCCATGCCCTGCATCTGCTATTTAGCAAAGGAAAAAACAAGCATGCAACTGCTAATTACATGGTTAATGTAACGTAGAGGTTCCCATTATTCCTAATGTTTTCTTTGCCCTGTTTCCCTGCCTTGCTGCTTCTTGTTCTGCATGTTATATACAAGTGAACACCAGGTCAGGTTTTAAAAATAAAATGTTAAACACTTTAAAAAATCTTTATTTAAAAAACATATATAAAATATACTGGAACATTTTCATCTTCCTTCCTCTTGTATCTGTGTGCACCTCTTGTATCTGTTAGAATATGTTTTCCAGAGAAACATACTTCTGCATCTGTGGCGAGCATTTCAGTGCAAATAACAGTGCTGTATTGGTACCACTGACTCTGGATCTAATTCAGAACCACAATGCCCTGCGGGTAGCTCTGCCGTGTCCCTGTTTCTGCACAAGGACCAAATCATAGACATTTTACTCCTTATTCAGGACAGTGTCTGTTAACAGATGAATGGGAATACCCCGACCTGTCCATAGCTGTGAAGCATGTGAGGCCTCGCATTTCTGCCTTTGTGTAGAGTCTGCAAGCTTTCTCCAGTCCTAGCAGTTGGTCTCAGTGCTGGAAAATGGGGGAGCTGATGTGGGTCTGGGGGAAGGGGACTGGGGTGTAAAGCACTTCAGAGGGTGCTGGTGGCTGTGTATGGAGGATGGAGCAGTGAGTCTCATGGGAATTCAGCATTGTGGAGAAGTGCTTCATTTCCTCTGTCAGCTGTTTGATCTCCCGGCGCAAAGCAGCATTCTGCCTCTCCAAGTCTTCACTCTCCTTTAAAGAAAGGGGAAAAATGAAAATCAACAGGCAGTTGGAAGCTGTAGACCCATGGTGGGAAAATAATGAGGGGAATCAAAAGACAGAAACCAGATCTGGCCCTAAGACACCTTATTCTGGATTACGGTTTCTCTGTTCCTTTCCTTGTATTGCCAAAACCACAGGAAATATGGCCAGTTTGTCTTGCTAACGAACTCACATGTAACTAAAGTGAAATATAGAAGGGAAGTTAAGTGACCAGATAGTACATGCAAAACAGAAGGGTGGTTCAAACAACCCTCTTTGCCACATGTTGAAACAATGTGTGATTGGGGGGTGCAGGGCCTCCTGGGATAGCTACACCCCTGCCACTGCTGTGCACAATGGCCATGCCCCCTGCTGCATGGGGCAGAAATGCTTCCGTGCCATCCACATGTTTGGATGGTATGGAAAAGGGCTCTCCGTGCGTAGTGAGTGATGTACTTGCAGAGAACTCTTCCATGCAAGGGGGGACCCTGATTGGGTCAGGTCCCCCCTCATGTAGAGAGGCTCTCCACGCTTACATCACTATGCATGGAGAGGCCTTTGCCATGCCATTTGAACAGATGGATGGTGGAGAAGGGCCGTGGCTGTGATGTGTGGCAGTAGCAGGGGTGGGGCTAACCTGCACATCCCCATGACTCCTCCTTGTGTTCTCTCAATGCATAGGGCAGGGGGACGTAAACCTCCCTATATAATTGGGTTATATACAACTCTTTAGCAGGGCTTCGGTACACAGGCCTGCAGCAGGGGTTCTCATCTCTTAGTAGAAAAGGAGAGGAGAACATGGGAAGTATTTAAGGCTCTATGGCCCTGCCACAGAGCAGTATATAACCCTGTTTGTTATATTACCATTATCTGTGTGGAACAACAGACAACACACCAGTAAGGTGAGAAAAATCCAGGAGAAAAGATGCTTTAGCAAAAGAAAAAGCAGGATCTCACGGAAAGATGGAGAAGAATGAATTAATTCTGAGTTTAGGACCGCTGGGAAAATGGCTACATCTCTAATGGAGGGTATTATGAAAAACAATTTGGTACTTGCAAGTAAGGGGAGAAGACAGGGAGATTAGCTTGCATCCTGCTGTGTCCTGTAAGCAGGATAAGAGCTAAACACCAGCTCCCTTTCTTCCTCTCTGAGGCACCAATGGGTTTTTCCCCCTCTCAATGCCAAAATCAGCTTCAGAGGATGGATCTTCCTCAGGACTGCAGCAAGGGAGGAAAGGGTTAACCCCCACCCCACCCCAAATCTGGATAATTATCAGCTCCCACAGCTGATGTTATTTCCATTTTTAAAAAAAACACCAGTGCATTTTAAATGCAAAGATGCATTTAACTTCAAATCTAGTCTGGCACTGAAGTAGAAAGAGGAATGGTAGAAGTAGAGAAGCATTGGGGAACTAGTTTGAGGTGGGGGGCAAATTGCCCCCCACTGGCCCTCCACAGGCTGGATGATGTCAGAGGCATAGCTACACCTGCTAATGCCATTACTCCACCTATTTTGCCTTTCTCTGTGCTGAGAGAGGCACACGTTCCAGTTCTGTGCCTCTCTTAGCACGGCTGGTGTCTTCCCCATTGGAGATGGCACAGGGAGGGCGAAATTATAGTAATAACTATTTCTAACTATGCATCGCTACATATGAATTAGCATATGCAAATTTTATGGAAATTATGAGCTGGCAGGTACATCACCTGGAGCCAGGGCTGGCCCAAGATATTTGGCTGCCTGAGGTAAAGGACAAGATGGCACCCCCTCTCCTGTCTGCGTACAGAAACTGGCTGGACTGGCAATTGACTCTTACTTCAACACTGGCAGTGGAACAGTGCCCACCATCACACCTGAGTAGCAAACTTGTTTAGGGGGCCCAGGACAGGCTGTGGGGCATATACAGCTCTGGCCTCCAACACAGGGAAACAGCCAGGAAACTGCCACTGCTGCCCCCCAGCCTCTGCCACCTGAGGCAATTGCCTCACTCTGCCTAATGGTAGGGCCAGCCCTGCCTGGAGCTCTTCTGTAATGTATAAACTAGGCTTTAGTTACATGCGCTTCCCATCCCAAACCTCAGGAGGACAGGGTGACCAGGTGTCCTCTTTTACAGAGGACAGCCCTGTATTTTAAGGCATCCTGTAATTGAAAGGCTGCCCTATTCAATCCTGGTTTGAAGATAAAAAACCGTAAGAACTATTGACCATCAGTGGTGAGCACCTGGGTGGCAGACTGAACAGGAAGGCAGCCTGGTCGCAGTCTTCTGCACTATGCTGAGATGTACTGTATTTCTATTAAAATTATAATAATAATTTCAAAATTTGCATCTATACATATAAATTAGCATATGCACCTTTTATGCAAATCAGTGTGCTCTTGTAGGGTGATGCATTTCCTCTGTTTGGGTGATTCAAGAATTTTTTAAAATAAAATAAATAAAAAATAATTAGTGACCACCCTAGACAGAAAGCAAGAACTGTTATCATTTTCTATCTTAAAGATACAATTTTCAGGTAGAAGTCTCTTCGCATTACCTTATTCCAACTCTGCTAGGCCAAAAAGAGAGAGAAGAGACTGAGGAGGCGTTATTATTTCCCCACCGTATGTCCCAAGCCATGACTCCTCCCTCTTGCCACACTCCAGGCACTGGGTTTTATTAATGTCCCTGTATTTTTAATGCACCTGCTGACTGCAATGCCTAAAGACTGTTGTTAAAATACGTGAAGTAGGAAAGGGTCTGCGGAGGTGGGGTTCACAGCCTTTTCTCTTTGTAGAGTTTCCAAACTGAATGACGCTGTTCCTGTAACTCATGTTCTGGGCAAACCCAAGCAGGGAAGCAAGCCCCGTGAAGCCCCGTGCTAACAGCAAATGACATTTTCAGCCCTTGGCCACATGCTCCCCCCAGCCAGCAGCTTATGGGAAATGACAGCAGTGTATCCTCCACCAGAGGTTGCCATTGCCTCTCACCAAACCCTTGTCATGTACTCGTATTTCCTCGACACAGGCCACATACATCCTGACCTGAGAGAGAGAGAGAGCACTCAGGCCTTGGGGAGAGGGAGGGAGGGAGGGGAGTTCAATAACTGCCATCTACAGCTAGAAAACCACCTGCCACAGGAAACTTGTTTCTGCACTAGAAGGAAAGTCTCGCTCGTTTCTTTTAGCAGCTGGGGGAAAGCAGCAACATAATGGGGAAATTCATCAGAAGAGAAAGCGGGTGCATGTGTGTGGGGAGGCCTTTCTCCTTGTAGGGTCAAACTATGGGAAACCATGTTGTACAGAGAACAGGGCTACTCTCCTGTCAGGCCCAACTCAAAATTAAGCCTGCTGCTACATACAGCCAGTGGAGGCTGGTGGCTTTGATGTCATTGGGTGGCGAATCCGCTCTGGGTTTCAGCCAGAACTCTAAAGGAGGTATCTAAGATGTGAAGCACCTTGGATAGCTCCTTTAGAGTTCTGACTGGCTCTGTCTGAAACCCAGAGCGGATTCACTCCGCTGCATATGGTGTAAGGATGATTATACAGTATACTGGTGATAGATGTCTTTGGTGGCCTAAGGCACCAAAGTCCACCACTGAGTTTATGCATTATCCCTCCATTGAAGGCTCCAGTCAGTTTGGACCATTTCAAATTATCTGTGTGTGCACGCGTGTGTGTGTGTGCACGCGTGTGTGTGTATGCGAGAGTGAGATTGAGAGGCAGAGACAGACAGAGGCAGAGAGAGGCAGAGGCAGAGACAAAAAGAGGTCTGTAGTTGTTACCCATTTGCTATGGGAGGAGGGGAGATTTTCAGGTGTCTGTTATGAAGATATTGCATTTTACCAGCATGCTTACAGCCCTACATGTAAGCCAAACTTGCACATGTCTTAAGTTTCAGCAACTGTAGCAGCCCCATTAAAGTGAATCTGCAAATAGCAAAATTGGCCATCAAAGTGGACAACCTTGCTATGGCCGAGTCACAGGCTTAGTTCAGACAAAAAAAGAGCACACGAGGAGCTAAAACTGTTCTTGGATTGCACCACTTGCAGGTGTGGAAGCACTGCATGCTTGAATGCTTCCCCAGGAGAAAAATATCCCTGCACACACAAAACTACCGTATCAGAGAAAAGACTGGGCTAAAACTGTTCTCCATGATATCTTGGTTTCTATGAGAAGGTTAATTTTTATATGGAGGTGGATGCAGTCATGTAGTCCCCCACTTACAGCTTTGAAGCAGTACAACCGAGGAATAGTTTACTACCCATCTGCTGTTTGTGTGAACTTTGGTTGCATTTATCTCCTATGCAACCAACGATGGGACGTCTATGCCGGTACTCTGTATGAGCAATTGCTGCTTACGTAAGGCTCAGTACTGGCATGATAATATGTGCTTATCTCACCATACGAACAGCACATCATGAGATGCAAGGCATATGCTCTGCATATGCTCTGCATGAGTTGTAGCATCCATGTAATTAAATGAATTAAAATATACTTCAATGAGTTGGTGGTATCCTTGCTGATATAACAGAAACTACTATTCTAAAGAAGATACGATCTGGTGATTTGCCTGCTGGACTCCCCCTAAATATTATCACAGATGAAATCCCCTGAAAATAATTGCAAAAGAGTTTAAAACTGATAGTGTTAAATCACAAGTAAATATTTCCCCCACCAAAATGGATACAGTATAGACTTCTCCAGTACTGGAGGCATCATACACTCATTTTGTTCAGTTTAAAAATGGATCTTGCTCATTTCCTTAATTCAAATTCCATCACAGCTTTAGCTTAAGCTTAGCTAGGTTCATGTTAGAAGAGTTCAGAAGTAACACACTGAGGATATGTTGAAGCTAGTGGGGGATGGGATGACTCTTGGTGTTCAGTATCTCCCTGAGGGACCTCTGGGAGTCTCAAGATGCATCCTGTCCACCCCAGAAGATAAATATACCTTGGGGGAAGCTGGGAATAAACTCAAGGGAGCATAGCTACTTGGTCATCAGAGAGCTACAAGTGAATTGCTGTGAGAATCCACAATGAAGCATCCTATTCCTGGTGCAAGGTTTTTGGCATCACAATATAAGTCTGACTGTGACAACGTTCAGGGCCACACTTCAGTGAAGGGCAGAAGTCCCTGGAGAGCAGGATGGGATGTTTGCAGGCCCTGACATGTGAGCCACCCTCACTCTGATTCATCCAGGCTAGGTTGGCCACTTCCACTCTGGATCATTGAGTTTTCCAACTCAGTATGTTACTTCAAGTTGGAAAAGGTTGAATCTGGCCCTTTCTCCTGCTTTTTTGCAAGAACATATTTAGCCTTCATCTTGAAAGTACAGTTCACTCCGGACTGATCCTGCTGTACACTCATCAGCATTAGGACTGAAATATGTATTAAATGACTGTAGTCTGATTCATTCAGACAGCAGTTCAGGAGATAAACCTGTTCCTGGATTGTACTACCTGCAGCTGAGGGGTGTGTGCATGTCATATGGCTGAATACCTTCCTAGCCTTTCAAAATAACCTATCCTTGCTTATAGAAAACCAGCTGGGCTACAACTCTTCTCCATAGTTTTCTATCTGCAGGGATGCTGACATGGCAGACTGGCAAAGCAACAATAAACTGAATTTTGGATTATATAAAGGGAGCTTTTATATTGAGGTGCACTCATTCACATGATCCTCTGTCTGCAGCCTGAGGTGGGACAGTCTAGGAACAGTTTTACCACCACATCTGCTACTAGCATGATCTACTAGGCCTGTCCCTCAGAGATCCCAGTGGGTAGATCATGGAAGCTCTTACCAAGTGCAGGGTATCTGCTTTCTGTGTCTGTCTCTGCCGACTCTTCTGGGCAGCAATACGATTCTTTTCCCGTCTTTGCACTTTCCTCATGTCATCAGATGACTCCTGGAAAAAACCCACAAGGAACAGACATGACACTGAGGACCATGCCTTTTTGGTGACCTCTGAGGATAACAAATGGAAGGACAGTGTTGAAGTGCACAGTGGAGGGAAGCAAAAATTCTTCTGAGCAATGATCTCCCCACCCCTGTGCTGCCCTCTGTTACATTCATGGCAGAATCCATATCAGACTGATAGAGGAAATCTCCCCCTTTAAGCATGCCCAAATCCTTAATGCAGAAGAAGTAATGAAGAGGATCAGATAAACAGTTATCTCCAGATCCTGGGTTACAAGGAGAGGCTAATGGTGAATAACAAACCTACTGGAGAACCCAATTAATTTCAATAAACAATAGGAGGGGTTGTCTTGCATTCAAGCTGCAATCCTATACCCACTTACGTGTGAGTAAGCTCCACTGAACTCAGTGGGACTTAATTTTGAGTAGACATTGCACCATCAATTAAGTGGAGCATTGAATTTGATGTAGAAGTCCCAAATTCCAACCCCAACCTAGCCATGAAATTCACCCATGGGAATGGCCCTGTGTCTCTGCTCCTTCTACCAAATACTTACATACATATATACATAAATCTGTGTCCGGTTATGTAATTTCATAGCCTCTGTTGATGACTTTTGTCAATGTAGTGCTTAATCATTCCTGTAGGGCAGGGGTGGGCAGAAGGTAGATATCCAGAAGTGTTGGACTTCAATTCCCAGAAGTCCCTGGCAGGATGGCCAATGGCCAGGAATATTGGGAGTTGAAGTTCAAAACATCTCGAGATCTACTTTCGCCCACTCCTGCAGTAGGGTCTCCCCGCTCCTTAATATGTAAACCTATGAACTCTGCGTACAGAGCAGAGTACATTTTGTTCATGTTTAAGGCCCTCTCTCTAACAAGGTACACAGCAGGTTTCCATTTTAGCATTTCAAAATGTATATCATCTCTTGGGAAAATACAACTCTTCTGAAGTTTCCTGAGAAAGCATAAACATTTTCTAAAACAATTTTTAATACTGTGTTTTATTCCTTTTCTCTTTTATTGTTCACTGCTCTGGAATCTGTTTAGATGTGAAATGGTATATAAATCTTGCAAACAGAACAAAGAAATACTTTGCTCTCCTCCAAAGCCTTTTCTCCCCAGGGGGAGAGAATAAGAGAATACACCCCAAGGAGAAAAACATACTACAGTTGGGGTTGGACCAGTGCCAAGTAGATGGAAGATTTTATATATACCTATATAAACAGTTCTTCTGCTATCACATCCATGAATAATGTTTACTATGCTTTTCTGTAATAGTACAATCATGCCACCTCATTCTATGCCTGCCCATGTTATTCTGTGTTGTACTGCTGCCTATCTTCGGTTTTGTATATCTTGATTGGATTTTCCTCGATTTATTCCTGCATCCTTTCCTAGAAAGCCCCAGTGGAAGTCCCATAGCAATGTTTCTCTCCGTCTCCATCTCTTTTCTGCTCCCAGAGCGGTTTCTCTTTCTAGAGACTCCTTTAGCACAGAAGTCAAACTGAAGAGACTGACAAAATAGAAAGACAATGTGAACTCTAGCAAGGGTAGGTAAATCTTCAGGCTTGCAACATCTTTGTTTTTTCTGTGAACCCCATGACCTACCAACCAGAGGTTGGTGCAAGAGAATTAGAATTAAAGAGTTCTGAGCCCAGGAATTTGTTTCATCGGAACAGAATAGAGCTCACAGTCCTTGCACACAAAAATCCACTCCTGGTTACCCCAAGCTTTCTTCATTTCAGCAGCATAGGTCAGGGAAAAGGATGGGAGTCATATCATTGCTGCTACTGGGAGTCCAGAAATCCTTGTCCATCTCCTGCAAACCCCTGAGAAATCTCCTAGTGGATCCAGATCTACCTGCTGCCCACCCCAAATCAGAGTCATCATCTTTTATTTCCAGCGCGGCTCCTGTGCCGTTTGTGCAAACTGGCAGAAATGCAACAAGCAAATGCTCCATCACTTTGTCTTCAGACTGTGGCAAACCTCTCCTGTTGAATAATTTCTATATTTCCTTCTGCTGCGCAAGGGTACTGGAGCCAAAAAAGTGATACCCATAAAATTTAAGCAACTGCCCAAACTGTACCTGTTTGCTGGATGAAGATGACTGGCTGAAGCTGCTGGAGTCACTGCTGTCAGAGCTATGGGGCATGGCTCACAGCTCCCCCTGTCTGTGGACGCTCCTCCTTCAGATCCTTGGTGCGTCGCTCGCTCGCTCTCCTCCTTTTCCTTGGGCTTTTGCTCTGTCCCTCTGCCCTTCCCCTTCTGCCTTGCGGGTCACTTTCTCCGGCCGTGACACTCGCTGTCTACATTGCCCTCGTTTTAGACTCTGCCCCTCGCTGCGGTAGTGGCCTCTCTTTCGTTCATAGCTGTTGCTGTGGTTTCTCGGAAGCTGCAAGGGACGCGACTGAAAGTCACGTGGGCGGAAACTCTGAAGACGAAAAATTACAAAAAGAAAAAAAAAAAACCGCTGGGAAAATCGAAATGGCCTGAAGAAAAAAAAAACCCCGAGTAACTTCGGGCAGTTAGCGAGAGAAACTGGTTTCAGCTGCGTGACAAACACCAAAAGGGGATAAGGAACCTAATAAACTTAATATAAAGCGCAGGGGCGGGGGGCCACGTGCTCAAAAAAACCCTGTTCAGTCCAGATATATTTTGTATAGGCCATCACAATAAAATTCACAGAGCAAACTCTAAGGAAGTTAGAGGCAACATCCAGCAATGATGGAAAAAATGGCCCATATTTGCAATAATTTTTACAAATCTGTACATTTGTACAAGCAAAAGGGACCCATCTTCACCATTACAATTTTCTCATTTTTGGGAAGCACAAAATTCACATTTCATAGAATCATAGAATAGTAGGGTTAGAAGCGACCTACAAGGCCATCGAGACCAACCCCTTGCCCAATGCAGGAATCCAAGTCAGACCATCCCTGACAGATGGCTGTCCAGGCTAGTCTTGAATGCCTCCAGTGTGGGAGAGCCCACCACCTCCCTATTTGTTGTATTGCTCTAACAATCAGGAAGTTTGTCCTGATGTTCAGCCGGAATCTGGCTTCCTGTAACTTGAGCCCATTATCATGTGTCTTGCACTCTGGGATGATCAAGAAGAGATCCTGGCCTTCCTCTCTGTGACAACCTTTCAAGTACTTGAAGAACGCTATCATATCTCCCCTAAGTCTTCTCTTCTCAAGGCTAAACATTCCCTGTTCTTTCAGTCTCTCTTCATAGGGCTTTGTTTCCAGTCCCCTGATCATCTTCGTTGCCCTCCTCTGAACCCTCTCCAGTTTGTCTGCATTCTTCTTAAAATGTGGTGCCCAGAACTGGGCACAGAACTCCAGATGTACTAACCAGTGCTGAGTAGAGGGGAACTAGTACTTCCTGGGATTTGGAAGCTATGCTTCTATTAATGCAGCCCAAAATAGCATTTGCCTTTTTTGGAGCCACATCACATTGTTGGCTCATATTCAGCTTGTCATATACAAGAATTCCAAGATCCTTCTCACTTGTAGTGTTGTTGAGCCACGTAACCCCCTTCTGGTAACTGTGAATTTGGTTTCTTTTTCCTAGGTGCAGAACTTGGCATTTATCCCTATTAAATGTCATTCTGTTGTTTTCTGCCCAGCGCTCCAGTCTATCAAGATCACAGTCTATCAAGATCACTTTTTATCAAGACAATCTATCAAGATCATTTTGTTTCTGTCTTCCAAAGTATTAGCTACCCTGCCCAATTTTGTGTCATCTGCAAATTAGATCAGCATTCCCTGCACCTCCTCCTCCAAGTCATTAATAAAAATGTTGAAGAGCACTGGGCCCAGGACTGAGCCCTGCGGTACCCTGCTTGTTACCTCTCCCCAGTTGGAGAAGATCTTATTGACAAGCACTCTTTGAGTCCGATTCTGTAGCCAACTGTGGATCCACTGGATCGTTGTTTCATCAAGCCCACTTTGAGCTAGTTTGCTCATCAGGATATCATAGGGCACTTTGTCGAAACCTTTTCTGAAGTCGAGGTATATTATGTCTACAGCATTCCCACGGTCCACAAGGGAGGTTACTTGATCAAAAAATGAGATCAGATTCGTCTGGCAGGATTTGTTCTTGACAAATCCATGTTGGCTTTGAGTAATCACTGCATTGTTTTCAAGGTGCTTACAGATGGGTTGCTTTATAATCTGCTCCAGAATTTTCCCAGGGATTGATGTCACACTGGTCTGTAGTTCCCAGGTTCCTCCTTTTTACCCTTTTTGAAGATAGGGACAACATTAGCCCTCCTCCAGTCATCTGGCACTTCACCCGTCTTCCATGATTGCTCAAAGATAATAGACAGCAGTTCTGAGAGTCCTTCGGCCAGTTCCTTTATTACTCTAGGATGCATTTCATCTGGCCCTGTAGATATGAACTCATTCAAAGTAATGAGGTGTTCCTTGACCATATGCCTATCAATCTCAAGTTGCAATCCTGCCCCTTCAGCCTGTACTTCGCCTTTGCCAGGGTGGTCATAGACCCTTTTTTGGGAGAAGACTGAGCCAAAGTAGGGATTGAGCACTTCTGCCTTTTCTTTGTCATCTGTTATTATTTTGCCCTCCTTATTTAATAGCTGAACCACCATTTCTTTCCTCTGTCTTTTACTATGCACGTATCTGAAGAAAGCCTTTTTGTTGCTTTTAGCATCCCTCGCTAACCTCAGCTCATTCTCAGCTTTAGCCTTCCTGATACCATCCCTGCAATTCTGTGCTACCTGCCTGTACTCTTCCTTTGTTGCTCGGCCTTCTTTCCACTTCCTATATGTGTCCTTTTTTGTTTTCAGGTCATCTCTAAGCTTTTTCTGAAGCCACATTGGTTTCTTCTGTTGTCTTCCACCTTTTCTTCTCGTTGGAATTGTTTGTAATTGTGCCTTGAGAATTTCCTTTTTTAAAAGCTCCCACCCATCTTGGACTCCTTTTCACGTTAGCATCGCTTGCCATGGGACCTTCCTGATCATTCTTCTGAGTTTATTAAAATCAACTTTCCTAAAATCCAGGGTATGCTTTTGACTAAACTCAGCTTTTGCTTCCCTTAGAACCAAGATCTCAAGTATAACATGGTCGCTTTCCCCCAGCGTTCCTGTAACTGCTACTTTATCCACTAAGTCATCTCTGTTGGTTAGGATCAAGTCAAGGATAGCCGATCCTCTAGTTCCTTCCTCTACTTTCTGTAGGAGGAAGTTATCGACCACACAAGTCAGGAATTTCGTGGAGGGGCCATGTTTTGCAGAATTTGTCTCCCAACAAATATCGGGGAAATCGAAGTCCTCCACTACTACTACATCATGCTTCCTTGAAACATTAGCTATTTACTTTTCAAAAGTTTCATCCTCGTCTTCTCCTCAATTGGGTGGCCGGTAGTAGACTCCGACCATCAGGTTCCTTTTATTCTTTGCTCCATCTATTTTGATCCAGATGCTCTCGATGGGGCTACCAAGCTCATCCTCCTGTATTTCTGTGCAGAGATATGTATTTTTCATATACAGTGCAACCCCACCTCCTTTTCTGTCCCTATTGTTCTTTTTGAACAAGTTATATCCTTCAATTGCTGTATTCCAGTCATGGGAGTCATCCCACCAAGTCTCAGTTATACCTATGAAGTCATAATTTCCATCTTGTATTAAGAGTTCAAGTTCGTTCTGTTTGTTTCCCATACTCTGGGCATTAGTATATAGACATTGAAGACCACGTGCTTCATGGTCTGGCTTTCTTCCTACATGTTTGTGAAGACTATTATTGGGCACTATTAGAGCTGTTCTCTCCATTGCGGTGCATGAGCCTTCGTCCATTGTTACCCCCAACTTTACATCTCCCTTCCGCATAGGATTCAGTTTAAAGCCCTCCTGATGAAGTTCTTCATGCTGTGGCCAAACACATTCTTCCCAGCCTTTGTGAGGTGCAACCCATCCCTTGCCAACAGCCCATCTTCCAGGAAGTATAGCCCGTGGTCCCAGAATCCAAATCTCTCTTGTCGGCACCACCTTCATAGCCAGTCATTCACGCGGAGTATTTTTCTTTCCCTTTCTATCCCTCTTCTAACTACTGGAAGGATGGATGAGGAAACTATCTGGGCCCCAAAGTTCTTGAGTTTCCTTCCCAAAGCTTCAGAGTCTGACGTGATTTCTTCGCAGCTCCGCTTGGCTATATCATTTGTTCCCACGTGGATGAGGAGAAAGGGATACCTGTCAGTGGGCTTTATGAGTGCAGGCAACCCTTCAGTCACATCTCTAATCCATCCTCCTGGGAGACAACATACCTGGCGAGTCCAGGGGTCTTCGCGACATACTTGAGTCTCGATCCCACACAGCAAGTAGTCTCCCACTACTACTACTCTTGTGTAAGTTTGTGTAAGTTTCACCAATGGGCATTCCCAGCAAGAAAGTATTCGAGGTATTTGGATCTTTATATCCCTGTATTTAGACCGCTAAGTCTGTGGAGAGCATCTGGCTAAAAACAGAGGGAGAAATAAAACTGTAGGGATTTACTACAGACTGTCATCCCAAGGAGAGGGGATGTAGACGACGCTTTCCTGAAAGTATAAAAAGCAGAAATAGGTGCATCGTCCATGAGAAAAAAAAAATCGAAAATCCACAGTTGGGCAATACATATATTAGGACCAACTAAAATGCCAACATCTTCTGTGGAATTTTGGTTGGTCCTTATTAATTAATTAATTTATTCCATTTCTGTACCACCTAATAATTGAAACTATCTTGCCCAAGCGTGGATTTTGGATTTTTCCCCTGAAACAAATTATAGATGTTTCAGGGAAGGGGTGTGGGGTATGCTCTTCTCACTTAGAAGTCATTCTGCAGCTCTGCTGTCTTTTCTTTCTTCGGAAAACACAGGAGGGTATGAGTATGACTATGAGTAGAAGACGATGTCATCTGGATCCCCTGTAAAATTCTGTGAATGAGAACATAAGGACATAAGAGCCATGCTGGATCAGACCAAGGTCCACCTAGCCCAGCATTCTATTTACAAAATGGCCAACCTGCTGCCCACAAGAAACCCACAAGCAGGACATGAGTGCAACAGCACTTTCCCACCCATGTTCCCCAGCAACTGGTGTACATAAGCATACTGCCCCTGATACTGGAGGTAGCATATAGCCCTCAGGACTGGTAGCCCCTAATAGCCTTCTCCTCCAGGAATTTGTCCAATCACCTTTTAAAGCCATCTAAATTGGTGGCCATCACTACATCTTGTGGAAGTGAATTCCATAGGTTAACAATGCATTGTGTGAAGAAGTACTTTCTTTGATCTGTCCTGAAGCTCCCACCAATCAGCTTCATGGGATGACCCCGGTTCTAGTATTGTGAGAGAGGGAGAAAAATGTCTCCCTATCCTGCTTCTACACATACCATACATAATTTTGTACACTTCTACCATGTCTCCCCTTACTCGCCAAGATCTTCAAAGTTGCCAAAAGATCTTCAGAGTTGCCAAGCTCTGCCAGATGAATTGCATCGCTCAGGAATGCTGGGAGTTGTAGGACTTTTTTCCTGTCTAAACATGAATAGGGTTGTGCCCTAAATAGCCATTGAGATCCAAACTTTTCTAGGCTAAACAGTCCCAGATGTTGTAACCATTGGGGAGTTGCTCCAGCTCCTTGATCATTTTAGTTGCTCGTTTCTGCACTTTTTCCAACTCTACAATATCTTTTTTGAGGTGTGGTGACCAGAACTGTACACAGTATGCTAAGTGTGGCCACACCATAGATTTGTATAGGGGCAGTATGATATTTATTGGTCGTTTTATTCTCAATTCCTTTTCTAATTATGCCTAACATGGAGTCTGCCTTTTTCACAGTAGCACACACTGGGTTGACATTTTCATCGAGCTGTCCCCCACAGCCCCCTGATCCCTTTTTTGCTTTGTCACTGCTAGCTCAGATCCCATCAGCATATATGTGAAGATTACCACTACTTTAATCTCAAGTAACCACCCATCACCTCCAGAATATCATCCATACATAATGGTGGAATTTCTAAGCTACAGGTGAGCATTGTTATTCACCTGAAGTATTCTTCTCTCTCTTTGTACTCACCTACTTTTCACAAGAAACATCGAGGAGAGCACCACCAAAGCCCAGCATCCTTCACTTTCCTGCCCAGACCTTTACAGTCAGATGTGATACATTCATAGTTGTGGCTGGAGGTGCAATTCATTCTCATGTGGATAAGCAAGAAGGGATAATGCTCAGTGATCTTGATAAGTCTTGGCAACCTCTCCATCACATCCTGGATCCAAGCACCAAGGAGACAGCATAGTTCACAGGTTAACAGGTCTGGCCAGCACCCAGCTGTCTCCACACCCCGAGTCGCCACCCTTCTCCTCCTCTTCCTCTTCTGGCACATGGTGATTGAGTTACCTCTGTTCTTGAAGGGTCGAGACTCAAGTCTTCCTTCCTATCTATCATAGTTTATTGTAAATGCAGTCCATCAAGATCCTTGGAGCGACTTGCACTGGAAAGATACTGAACACTTTTTCTTGATTCCAGTGGTTTGGAATGCCTTCTGATTCTCCTGGTCCTGAGAGTCACCGTCTTCCATGCGGTTTCCTCCCTGTTACCGTTCTCATCTTTTCCCCTGACAGTCATTTCCTGCTTTTGTCCTTGCTGTAGTGCCTTGTCCAAGAAGCGCTCAGGTACTTCCAAACAAACCTTTTATCCAGCAACTGACCTGTCTCAAACATGGAATTTTATTGAGGGGAGGGGATTCAGCCATTGTTGACTTCCATTTGTACCCTTCTTCCCATCTTTTCCCACTGCTTCTTCTGTCTTTTTCCTTACCAGAAAACCATCTTTTCAGGAGGAAAAGATGGAATAGCTGCAGCACAATTTTTTTTATGGGTAGTGCTAGAAGCCCTCCTTCTGGAAGCACCCTTCACCTCAAATGGGGTGAAGTGTGGAAACTTCACTCCTTTATTCCTCTTACCTTCTCTACCAACACAGCAACCAGCTTATACTTGCTGCATGTGTAGTCTTATGATATTTTCAGACAAGAGGGGAAAAAAAACATAGCAGACACACCACAAGTCACCTGAGCCCTTGCTTTCTACCTTCTTAGCTCTTGTTTATGCCCTGACCTTTGCCTTACTGATGGAAGCGATCTCCTTCCTTCCTTCTTTCCTTCCTTCATTGCTTAATGAAGTAATGCTTATTGTCTTAATGGAGCAGTGTTTTCACATATAATTTCACCCACTGGTGCAGAGTGGTAAAAAGCCCAAGTCCCAGGCAGCTCACACTTGCAACGCTCTCTGGTGTCTTCAGCTGAGGCTGCTGGAAGAGTATGCAGAGGAACTGCTACTTCACCAGACCTCAGAAACAGACAGACTGGAAATTGAATCCAGATAAGGTAGAAGTGTGGATCACAACAAACTGTGGCAAATTCTGAAAGAGATGGGAGTACCAGACCACCTTACCTGTCTCCTGAGAAACCTGTACGAGGGTCAAGAAGCAACAGTAAGAACCAGACATGGAACAACCGAGTGGTTCAAAATTGGGAAAGGAGTATGACAAGGCTGCATATTGTCACCCTGCTTATTTAACTTATATGCAGAGTACATCATGAGAAATGCCGGGTTGGATGAATCAGAGGTCGGAATTAAGATTGCTGGGAGAATTATCAACAACCTCCGATATGCAGACGATACCACCCTAATGGCAGAAAGTGAAGAGGATCTCAAGAGCCTCTTGTTGAGGGTGAAAGAGGAGAGTGCAAAAGCTGGTTTGAAACTCAACATTAAAAAAACGAAGATCATGACATCTGGCCCCATCACTTCCTGGCATATAGAAGGGGAAGAAATGGAAGCTGTGACAGATTTTACTTTCTTGGGCTCCAAGATCACCGCAGACGGTGACTGTAGCCATGAAATTAAAAGACGCTTGCTCCTTGGGAGGAAAGCTATGGCCAACCTAGACAGCATAGTAAGAAGCAGAGACATCACCTTGCCGACAAAGGTCCGTCTAATCAAAGCTATGGTTTTCCCAGTAGTAACGTATGGCTGTGAGAGCTGGACTATAAGGAAGGCTGAGTGCCGAAGAAGTGATGCTTTCGAACTGTGGTGCTGGAGAAGACTCTTACGAGTCCCCTGGACTGCAAGGAGGTCAAATCAGTCCATCCTAAAGGAAATCAACCCTGAGTGCTCATTGGAAGGACAGATACTGAAGCTCCAATATTTTGGCCACCTAATGCGAAGAGAAAACTCTCTGGAAAAGACCCTGATGCTGGGAAAGACTGAAGGCAAAAGGAGAAGGGGACGGCAGAGGATGAGATGGCTAGATAGCATCACCGATGCAATGAATATGAACTAGAGCACACTCTGGGAGAGAGCGCAGGACAGGAAGGCCTGGCGTGCTATGGTCCATGGGGTCACGAAGAGTCGGACACGACTGAACGACTGAACAACAAGGTAGAAGTACTGTTGGTTGAGGGATAAGGCTTTTTCAGATAGGGTTACACTTCTCCCTGAAGAATCAGGTAGGCAGCTTGGGGGCATTCCTTGAAATGTCCCTGCTTTTAGCAGGGCTGGGAAAACTGTGGCCCTCCAGCTGTTCTTGGGCTACAATTCCCACACCTTTGACCATTGGCCATGCTGTCTGGGGCTGATAGGCATCAAAGTCCAGCAATATCTGGAGGGCCGCATGTCCCCTCCCCCTGTTTTAGAGGCTCAGATGGCAGCAGTGTCTAGGAGTGCCTTTTACCTGCTTCAGCTGATGTGTCCCTTCTTGGAGAGGTCAGACCTGGCCATAGTCACATATGCTCTAAGAACCTCCAGACTTGGTTATTGTAATGTGCTTTACATGGGGCTGCCCTTGAAAAACATCCAGAAACTTCAGCTGGTGTGAAACTCTGCTTCCAGGTTGCTAGAAAGGACTGCCCAAGTAGAGCACATAAAACTGGTGTTGTGTGATCTGCACTAGTTGCCTATTCATTTCTGGGCTCAATTCAAGGTGCTGATTCTTCAAACCTGGGGTGGAGAACATGAAGCCAATGAGCCACTTGCAGCCCTGTAGCCTAATTTCATGTGGGTTGGTGCAGGAGAGAGGGAGGCAGGGAGAGGGATAGAGAGTGAGAGAGCATGCTAAGCAATGCAATCCTACACTTTTGGCTCTAGCCTGGCTCTGCCCATCATCAGATCTGGCTCTGTCCACCATCAGCTGCAGACTGCAACAGACTTATTTATTTTATTTATTTACAATATTTATATATCGCTCCACATCAACAATTTTGCTAGAGAGAGGGCTATTGCCTTCATGTCCTGCTTGTGGGCTTCCCAGAATTATTTGGTTGCCCGCTGTTGGAAGCAAGATGCTTGGTCTGATCCTGCTGTGCTCTTCTATTGTTGTTGTTGTTAAGAGATCAAAGCTGTTAGATCTGCAGCTATTAGATCTGGAGCTATTATTAGCTCCAGTTCAAAGACTTTCCCATTTGTCAATGGCCCTTCATAGGAAGATGTTTCCCCACACCTGCTTTAAACCTTTAAAGGTGTAATAGTGAAATCTGAGTGTCTACTCAGAAATAGACCCACTGTGTTCAATGTGGCTTACTCCCAGGTAAGGGTGCTATTGCACTCACATCCAGCTTCTGGGCTTCCTATTGGGGAATCTGTTTAGCCATGGTGGGAAAAGAATGTTGGACTAGATGGGCCTTTGGTCTGACCCAGCATGGCTTTCCTTATGCTCTTAAGTGGATACAGGATTGCAGCCTGAATGGCTTAACTTCCCTTCTCATACCTCCTCAGGTGCTCTCCACCAATGTATGACCTCAGGGCACCAGGTAAAAACCTGGCTCTTTAAGAAGAGCATTTGGGTCCAGTTGAAGCTGTTTGAAATCTTCTTGGGCGGGTTTGTTGTTAATCTTTGTTTTGCTGAATATTGCTAGATTAGTGAGATTTTTATTTATGTATTCATTTTGCTTATCTCCATGCTATTTTGTAATTTTGTTGTCTTTTTTTAACCATATTTATTTATAGATTTTGACGTTTTCATTTTTTAATGACTTAGCATGTTAGCCACATTGAGTTTATTTTATAAAGTGGAAATAGTAGTAGTAGTAGTAGAAGAACAGCCCAGCAGGTTCGGACCAAAAGTACATCTCGCCTAGTATCTTGCTTCCATCAGTGGTCAACCAGATAATTCTGGGAAGCCCACAAGCAGGACATTAAGGCAATAGCCCTGTATCCAGCGAAATTTATTCAGTGACATACTGCCTCTAAATGTGGAGGTTCCATCATAAAAGCCACTGATAGACCTGGACCTATCTTTCGTCAATTTGTCTCACTTCCTTTTAAAACCATCAAAGCTAGCGGCCAACCACATCTTGGGACAGTGAATTCTATTCATGAACTGTGTGCTGCATAAAGAATTACTTTCTTTTGTCTGTTCTGAATCTACTTGGGGATGACCCCAAGTTTTATGAGAAAGGGAGAAAAATGTCTTTTTCAGTACAATTCTAGACATGTCTACTCAGAAGTAAGCCCCATTGACTTTAATGGGGCTTATTTCCCGGCAAGTGTGCATAGGATGGCAGCCTTCATCCACTTTCTCCACTCGATGCATAGCTTTATATGCCTTTATCATGCCCGCCCCCAATAGAAAATGCAGCAGATATTCAAAGCAAGGGCGTATGCAACCTGTTATCAGCCACAGTCAAAATTTCAAGCATAGGTTGCATTCTTAAAAAAAATCAAATCAACTTTAAATGTAAGCTGTTAACTATTTGCATATCTATTGTGTGGGACAGCCCATATTTGCAACCAAAAAAACCCACTGACTCTGCCTATACTAAGAGGATGAGGAGGTCTGGAAGCTATGAACAGGCTGGAAGAAAAGCAGGACAAGTATAAAACCATCTATCCCTCTCATAAACAGAATGGCCCTGGAACAGTTGCTATATATAATAGGGAGAGATGCTCGCTGAGGGTTGCAGGACCCAGCATGACTGGTCACATTACTTTTTATTCCCCACCCTGAAAATGTTGATGATCCAGAAGGATGGAGAATACTTGTTTGGAGCCAAAGAGAGAAAACCCTCTCCATCCATCTCGGTAAGAGGAGGACTGAACAGAGCAGCCCCTACCAACCTGAATCTGCCCCCCATGTGTTGGACAACAACTCTCATTATCCCCAGCCAGCAACACATCTGGAGGGCACTAGGTTGGAGTAAACTGGGATAGAGAGTAAGATCACACAAGGCAGACAGCACACTTTGAATTATTTCAGGGAGGGAATCAGGAACGCTTGAATAGATGGGAGGAGATTTCATGGGTGTTTTTACTGTAATGTTATAGAATCATAGAATAGTAGGGTTGGAAGGGGCCTAAAAGGCCATCGAGTCCAACCCCCTGCTCAATGCAGGAATCCAAGACAGAGCATCCCTAACAGATGGCTGTCCAGCCTCGTCTTGAATGCCTCCAGTGTGGGAGAGCCCGCCACCTCCCTAGGTCATTGGTTCCATTGTCGTATTGCTCTAACAGTCAGGACGTTTTTCCTGATGTTCAGCCGGAATCTGGCCTCCTGTAACTTGAGCCCATTCTTCCGTGTCCTGCACTCTGGCATGATCGAGAAGAGATCCTGGCTCTCCTCTCTGTGACAACCTTTCAAGTACTTGAAGAGCGCTATCCTATCAGTCTTCTCTTCTCAAGGCTAAACATGCCCAGTTCTTTCAGTCTCTCTTCATAGGGCTTTGTTTCCAGTCCCCTGATCATTTTTGTTGCCCTCCTCAGAACCCTCTCCAGTTTGTCTGCATCCTTCTTAAAGTGTGGTGCCCAGAACTGGACACAGTACTCCAGATGAGGCCTAACCAGTGCTGAGTAGAGGGGAACAAGTACTTCCCGGGATTTGGAAGGTATGCTTCTATTAATGCAGCCCAAAATGGCACTGGCCTTTTTTGCAGCCGCTTGGCAGTATCATTTGTTCCCACATGGATGAGAAGAAAGGGATACCTGTCAGTGGGCTTTATGAGTGCAGGCAACCTTTCAGTCATGTCTCTAGCCCTTCCTCCCGGGAGACAACATCCCTGGCGAGTCCACGGGTCTTCACGACATAATTGGGTTTCGATCCCATGCAGCAAGGAGTCTCCCACCACTACTACTCTTTTCTTCTTGTTGTTGTAAGCCTGGGTTTCATTGCCTCTGCTTGACTGACCTTCAGCCTCTTGCTCACTCTCATGTAGGTTCCCCTGTGATTCTTCCTCTGCAGGCTGTCCTCCAGTCTCATCCGCAAGTACCTGGAATCGGTTCCACAACTCCACTGCTTCCACCGGTGCAGAGTGGCGTCTAGTTCTTCTTCCCCTAACTGTCACCCTTTTCCAAGGAGTATCCTCTACTCCATGTTTCCTCATCTCAGCATTTCCCACTTCTGCCTCAGCTTGCTGTTGCTCTTCGAACTTCTGGTCTTCACTTTGCTGCTGTAGTTCCCCCATTCTGTCCAAGAACTCTTCGTGTTCTCTTATTCCCCGGAGGGTCGACAGTCGCCGCTCCAGTCCACTTACTTTTTCTTCCAGCAGCGTGATCAACTTGCACTTGTTGCAGGTGTAGACCATGTTGTTCTCAGGCAAGAAAACAAACATTGCACACACCTTGCAGGTCACCACCACTGGAGAGTCTTGTCCTTCCATAGCCTCTTTTCCCTTTTTGTGTCTAGCTTTCTGATTGTTCTAGACTAGCCTGTGCCTGCTTCTCTACTCAGTAGAGGTTAAAAGCAGAGTCCCACTGGTGTGGAAGTGTGTGTTACAAGACAAATAAATGAAAAAAAAAAGTTAGTTAAAAAAGAAGAAAAAAAAGTTAGGGGCCTCCCCCTTGACCTCCCCTGCCGAACTCCCCTGGTCAACTCCTGTTCACTCCCCCTGTCCGCTCGCTCTGGTCGCTCGCTGTCTGGGAGCTTGCTTGCTTCTGTAGTCCCTGGACCAGCTGGAGCAGCTTGCTCTGCTCTGCTTTCCTCTGCTCAGCTGGGAGGCGGGAAACAGCAGTTGTAGTTACACTGTAGAAGTGCTTTACAGTCTTCTATATCTGGTGACAGGTTGGGCGGCAATGTAGCACTTTGCCCAAATATGGTCAGTGAGCTTCATAGCTGAGGGATTTGAACCCTAGCCTCATATTTATTTATTTCAGAGAATTTCTATACCACTTTTCTTTAAAAATAAATAAATCCCAAAGCAGTTTACAGGATAACATCATGATAAAATCCAATAAAAACAATCATGAAGGGCTCAATCCTATTGGGACACCCATCAGCCTCCAAACTCTGAGGACTTCATGCAAAGTCATGCAGGTGGCAGAGGTGGACACCTTATGGCTGCCCTGGCCCCATAGCCATTTGAGGGAGGTGTCTGTTTTGTTCTTCACCTCCTGAAGACTGTCTTGAGCTTCCCTCTCCGTCAGCCGTGACTCCCTTCTTCTCGGCTCTTCCTTCTCTCCCCTTCCCACCATGTCAACTGCCAACTTTCTTCTTCCATTACCTGGGCCACTCACTCCCTTCCCCCAGCCCCTGCTGTATCCATGTGATAATATAGGCTGAGTATCTGATGGTGGACAGAAATTTAATTTTGCCTAAAACCATCCCAGATAGAGGTGCAACAAATCCTGGAAGTTTCATAACGACTGGATGTACAGTTTTCGAGTCCATGGAAGACATATGGACAAACACTTCTATTTATATGTAGAAAAGATGTACTATTGAGATTAATGTATTGTGCGCTTTTTTGTTTTTTTATTGCTGTTGTATTGTTAACCATTTTGGGCACTTTTTGTGGAAAAGTGACATATAAATTAAATGATGATGATGGATTCTGCCCATTACAATAACCCACCACCACTCCTTTTGTTAGCCTGTGAACTTTGTAACATAATAAGAGCCATCTTTTAAAAATACTGCTATGGCACTGTTACTTTCCTTGACCTCCTGGGACAAGGCAAGACATAATCTAAATTACACCCTTCACGGCATCTCTGTGGGTGCTTCCAGATGCTCCAAGTGCTATCAATCAAAAGACATTGGGCAGCTATTCTGTCTTTTTCTTCTTAACAGATTTTCTGCAGCGAGAAAAAACTTACGAATTAGTGGAGAAATACTTAGAGGATGAAGACATAGTTGTCTGGACCTCTAATAAAATTCCATGACTGAGGCAGGGTGATGGTGCAATAAAAGTCTTGTCTGGCACCAACATCACAGGGAGCTTCTATCCTGGTATTGAGATTGATTACTCATGGAAGTCTGTGGGTCCTTTAGATCAGTGGTCCCCAACCTTTTTGGCACCAGGGACCTGTCTCGTGGAAGACCATTTTTCCACGGACCGGGGGGGGGGAATGATTTCGCCGGCGGACTTCCGGCTGCTGGGATGCAAATGGCGTCTGCGTAGCATACGCCATTTGCGTCCCTATTCTTTGCAGTAATTGGCTATGTAAAGATTTACATAGCCTATTACTTGAAGCACAGGGATGCAAATGGCGCCCGCTACGCGGATGCCATTTGCATCCCTGCGGCCGGAAGTCCGCCAGTGGCCGGAGCCGGCCAGCAGCTCTGCAGACTCGCTGCGGAGTGGAGCTGGCCGGGGCCGGCGAGGATTCCGGGGGGGGGGAGGGATGGATCGCCTCCCCCCCCCCCCAGACCCCAAGTAAGGGGGTTTCGCAGACCTCTACTGCGGCCGGGTTGCTAACAGGTCACGGACAGGTACTGGTCCGCGGCCCGGGGGTTGGGGACCCCTGCTTTAGATGACATCATCAACCTCTGGGGTATCACCTGAACTAAATGACCTTTATTCAGTTTTTTAAAAGATAGGAAAATAATGAGCTATCAAATTACAGTGTTTTGAGTTCCACTCCAGTTCCCTCCTGAAAATAAGAAAACTTTCAATAAGAGGAGCTAGACCACAGCGCCATCTAGTGGCTGTATAATGAAACATATGGAAGACTCAGATAAGGGAGGAAGGGCGGGGGGAACGAAGCACATACAAAGGGACCATCATGAGCCTGCGTTTAAAATAGGAGCAGAAAGCCCCGTTTTAAAGCGGTATTTTAGGCTGGTGTAGAGATGCTCTGGAAGCACCCAGTTTAAATTCTACAGCTGCTGCAGTATAGTATTTGACTCAGCCTTGTCTCTACTCATATCTTCCTAAAGGAAAGATATTGTTGTATACCTTTGAAACAAAAAAAGGCAGCTGCACCAATGTATTGCTCTCGATGCATTTCAAGAACATTTCTTTATTAAAGGAGACTTCCTCGGGTAAAACAGAAGTGAGATTATCCCAAATAGCCATCTGGAAGTTTCCGAAGGAACTAAGGCTGTCCCTTGATAAGAGATTTTCTGAAAACACATTGGAACAATACATTGGTGCAGCTTTCTTTGTTTATCATGTTTGGCCTTTACAGCTGGTTTTTATCCCTTTTGTGGTTGTGCCTGCCACTGCCCCCCCCCAACCCCCACTTCCACAAGCAGGGTGAGGTTCCAGGGGCAGCACAACCCGGATAAAGCTCAGAAGGAAAATCAGCAGTAGCTGAAGGAGGAACAGGAAGTGAGGAGGAGGAGGAGACTGAGTGCTGGAGTGGCAGGGAGAGAAGCGTGGGCCCTGTAACTGCTCTGTAAGGAACTATCCTGATGCTTACATTAAGTTGGGAGTTATTCCTTTGATTACCTAAATAGTGTCACATGAAACATCAGCTTTGGGGCAGGGGTTGGATGAGAGAGCACTGGAGACCTTAAGATGTCTTTATAATATTTGCTTTACTTAAAAATTTACAGATAGTCCATGAGTGGAGGCAAGCGAACACTCCTTCGAGGCAGGTGGTCCCGAAAGAGAGGCCTGCACGGTGCCTTTTCTTCAGCCAGCTCTCTTGTTTTCTGTGTTTCTGTCAGACTTTTCTAAGTTGCATAGGGCTGTTTATCTCTTTCTCTCTCTCTCTCTCTGGTGGCCACTTATGCATCAACAAAAAAGAGGGCAGCAATTTGCAGAACATTTGCATGTGCTAATTCATAGGTATAGATGCAAATTTAGAAAGAATATCTTCAATTTGAATAGAAATACACCTTTCCATATTGGAGAAGGCTGTGATCAGGTGACCTTTGTGCTTCCTCAGGCTGCTGTCCAGGTGCTGTTGATGGGCAACTTTAAGGCCCCTGCTGGCTTTCCCGACTTAGGGTTCCTTACCTTTAAACCAGACTTGGACTGGACAGCCCATCAAGTGGAGGACACCTTCAAATAGAGAACTGTCCTCTGACAGCTGTTCAAATAGAGAGCTGTCCTCTGCAAAATAGGACATCTGGCCACCCTCACACACACACACACACATGCTGGTTTCCTCTCCTTAGGGTGTGTGTGTGTGTGTGTGTATACCTAGGATGAATATCTTCTTTAAACGTACAGAGAGCTATCTCTGACAGAGGACACATCAACCACCTATCCTGGGCTATTAACCAGCAATCTGCCTAACAAAAATAAGGATCAGCTAGAAGCTCTAACAATAGAATACCTTTCCTAGACAGATGGGCAAATTTCAGCCAGTGTGGCATAGTGGTTAATAGTGTTGAACTAGGACTGGATAGATCTAGCTTGGAAGCTCCACTCAGCCATGAAGTTCACTGAATGTCCTTGGGCCAGTCAATCTCTCTCTCTTTCAGCCTAACCTACCTCACAGGTGTGTTGTGAGGATCAAATGGGCAGGGGTTGGGGGGACCCATGTATGCCACTTTGAGCTTCTTGGAGGAAATGTGGGATATTGAGATAATAAATTCACAAACTGAGGCACATATATGGTAAGTGTCAGGGGGAGAACTCAAGATCCTGCTGTCAGGCTATCTAAACCGTTTTCATCCCAGCCAGTTATTATAAAAAACTGTAACTTTCAAACTGGTGCCTGAACTTGCTTTTTCTCCTCCTCCCTCCCCATCCCCTTTTCCTTGTGTGTTGTGTCTTTTAGACTGTAACCCTGAGGGCAGGGACTGTCTTACAGTTAATTTTGTAAGCCGCTCTGGGAGCTTTTTTGGCTAAAGAGTGGGATAAAAATGCTTTAAATAAATAACACATTTTTCTATCAATAGGCTGCATGCATTCTTAGAAGACAGGCCCTGATCGTCCTGACTCTTTGATCTTTGCAATAAGTGCAGGGAGTAATGTTGAGTGGTACTGGCCAGTGTGCAAATAGTCTGAGGTCAGGATAGCTAAAGGGCCACTTTCTCCCGTACGAACCTGTCTGCCAGTTAAGATCAGGAGCTGAGGCCCTTCTCCAGGTTTGCTCACTATCAGAAGTTAAGCAGATAGGTGCATTTACAACTTCAGAAAGCATACCCAAATATCCTTCAGAGCTTTGTAGTATCTTTTTTTTCTACTGAATGAGAGTGCCTCATAAAATCTTGGTGTGCACCCAGAGCCTATCCATGCTGACTTGGAGAGAAGTATCACTCATTTCTAGGGTCTTACTGCCAAGTAAATATGCATAGGACTTCAGCCAGTGGGGACCCGCAGACCATAAGGACCGAGTATAAATCATAACCTTTATTCCCAAAGATGTCTTAGGGTTCAGTCCTATGTAGATTTAGACAGAAAAAGTCCTATCGCTCCCAGCATGCTCCAGCCAGCATAGCTGGCTAGCTGGAGCATGCTGGGAATTGCAAGACTTTTTTCTGTCTAAACATGCATAGAATTGCACCCTTAGGCAATCATATACCTCTGTAGAAGTAATATAAAATGGCACCCATTTCCCCCGTTCCACCTCCTGGAGCTCTGGCACCGCCTGGAAACTGATAACAAGTCTAGCACCCATCTGGTAGTATTGTAGTCACACACCTAACAATAGGCTAAGTGTCCTGGATTGATTGATAAGATGCAGAACTCACTAATTTATAAATATAGTAGCTGCTTGCTAGAGATAGGATACTACTCTGTAATTTCCTCAGCCACAGGAGGGCCACAGTGGCAGGTCCCACCAGGTCATGGCCCCTGTAAGTAACAGTTCCTGCTTGGCCCAAGACTGTTTCAAGGACCCAGGTGTGGGATTCAGACTCCCCTCATGAGGTTTTCATGATCTTAATCACAGCAACAGCTAAGATGCTATCTGTGGTATTAACAGGGACTAAAACAACAGTCTAGGTTTCACCTAAAGGGGGCATGGCGGAGTTCCCTAGGGAGGGAGTTCCATAGAGTGGGGGCCACTACAGAGAAGGCCCTCACCCTCGTCCTCACCATCCTAACTGTCCTGGCTGATGGGACAGAGAGAAGGCCATCCGAGGCTGATCTTGTTAAGCTGCCTGTCTGGTGTTGCTGGAGGCGCTCCTTAAGATAGGCTGGGCTGGAACCACATAGGGTTTTAAAGGTCAAAACCAACACCTTGAATTTGGCCCGGAAAACAACTGGTAACCAGTGCAACTCCTTCAGCACTGGAGTGATGTGATCTCGCCAGTGGCTGCCTGTAATCAGGCGAGGTGCCGTGTTCTCTACCAGCTGCAGCTTCCAAACCGTCTTCAAGGGTAACCCCACGTAGAGTGCATTACAGTAGTCTAAACAAGAGGAGACCAGGGCATGTACTACCGATGGGAGCAGATGGTCAGGAAGGTAGGGGTGCAGCCACCGTATCAGATGGAGTTGGTACAGTGCTGTCCGGCTCACAGCTGACACCTGAGCCTCCATGGACAGCTGGGAGTCTAAAATGGCCCCAAGGCTGCAGACCTGGTCTTTCAAGGGTAGCCGTACCCCATTCAACACCAGGTCAACATCGCCCAACCTCCTCTTGTCTCCCACCAAAAGTACCTCAGTCTTGTCAGGGTTCAGCTTCAGCTTATTCCTCCCCATCCAGCCACTCACCGTCTCCAGACATTTGGACAGGGATTCTACGGCCACCTTTGGTGAAGATCTGAACGAGAGGTAGAGGTGCGTGTCATTCGCATATTGATGACACCGCACCCCAAACCTCCTGATGATAGCCCCCAGCGGCTTCACATAGATGTTAAATAGTATTGGGGAAAGGATGGAACTCTGTGGCACCCCACAAGTGAGTGGCCATGGGTCCGAAACCTCCTCTCCCAGTGTTACCCTCTGGTACCTGCCGGAGAGGAAGGACCGGAACCACCGCAATACGGTGTCTCCAATGCCCAACCCCTCCAGGCGGTCCAGGAGGATACCGTGGTCAATGGTATCAAAAGCTGCTGAGAGGTCAAGGAGAACAAGGTAGGACATTCGCCCCTATCCAGAGCGCTCCTCATATCATCCACCAAGGCTGTTTCTGTCCTATGCCCAGGCCTGAAGCCTGACTGAAATGGATCTATTGTTGCTTGGAAAATTAATTCTCCCCACAGGTACAGTGAGGATCTCAGCTAAGCTCAGAGGGAACAGGGAATTCTGAGGGGGGTGGCAGATGACATCAGAGTCCCTGCTAATTAAAAAGTGCTGGGGCTGCGTCCCTGCGAGCTCTGCCTCCACTACACCACTGACCTGATCTCTAAAACACAATACCATTCATTTGAACCCAAAGAGAATAATAGAATCATAGAGTTGGAAGATGGCACTGGGGGGTGGCACTTTGCTTTGCAGTATGCCAGCTGCCTAGTAAAAAAAAAAAAAAAAGTTGTGTGTTTAAATTTCTTTAGACCAATGCATACCCAGGGCTAGTCCTACCATTATGCAGAGTGAAGCAGTCCCCTCAGGCAACTGATGTTGGGGAAGAGGGAGTAGTGGTGAGGTTTTGCAGGACATAACTATTTGTGCTGCCCTACACTCCCTTACTTAGCCTGCTGTCCTTAGGTGTGGTGACGGATGGTCCTATCACCAGTATTAAAGTAAGATTTTACTGCGAGGTCAGCTTGGAATGGGGGTGGTGCCTTTTTGTTCTTTGCCACAGGCAACAAAATGTCTTGGGCCAGCCCTGCACACATCCATAGGAACCTATAGCGAGAAAACAAATCTCTTTATGAAGTAGGAGAGCACAAAGAGGAGATTCATTATTTATTTTAAGAGGGTTGAGAGGGTTTTAAGGAATAGGAATTCTTTCTTTTCCATCTTTCTTTTGCTGTATTTCTCACATGTGATTTCCCTTCTCCCTCCCACCTCCCTCTCGTCTCTGTCTTTTCCTGTGTATTCCTTGGGGACAGCCCTCCCCATATCTTGGAAAACAAGGCACCTTGGAGTTTGTACGCAGAACTTTCCCCCTGCAAATGTTACAGGCAGGATAGGTGCAATCTTACATCTCCCCCAACTCCAGCCAACCACTTAGCATCTCGAGCCACCTCCTCTTGCATCTCACAAAATTATGATGTTTAAACCGTATTACAAACACAAACTGATCCAGTTCGCCCGTCACGGCCCATTCTTGGGTTGTTCACCCCAGGAATTAGCAGGGGCGAGTAAGCATGCTGCTTGCCGCTTCCATTTTCAATTAACAACCCAGGAACATCCCTTTGGTGGGTTTTTTGTGACTTCTGAACCTGGAACTTGTGGTTTGTTGTTAACTCTGGATTGTTTAACCTACAAACCCAGTTTCTTGGTTTGGACGTCATAAACAACCCAGGAACTGGGTGTTCCTGGGCTATTAATTGAAAACAGAAGTGATGAGCAGGCCAGAGGCAGCATGTTCACTTGCTCCCAGGTGCACCCACCAATTCCTGGGTTAAACAACCCAGGAATTAGCTTTGACATACAAACTGGGTCACTAATTCACAGTGCAACCTTCCACAGCAGTCAGACTTTGTGTGAAGCTTTTTGTGCATGACATCTTATGCAAATGAATTAGCACATGAGGTAGCCTCTAGACGGCAAGTGCTTTGCACAGAAACATAAACAACTGTGTATGAAAATTGTGTGGGCTGATCTTCCATGACAAGTGATAGATTAACAGCTACGATGAATCACACTCTCGGTTTGCCTGAAGATTGTCTTCCCATAATGTCACTAGCATGTCAATCTTAATGTCAATCTTAAACGGTAGAGAGAGGTTCTTGTTTCTGAGGATACTGTGCCTTCATACTCATCTCCCATAAAGGGAAAAAGGGTACAATCTAGCCAAAGCTAAGCCCATTAAAATACCATTGATTTCAATGAGAGTTAAGCATGTGTTATCTGTTTTTTTAAATTTTGTTTTGTCAGCCCTAGCCCATACCAAATTCTTGAGCTTCTCCCTGTTGAACTTTTAAATTCAGATTTTAACAAAGTATTCTTTTTAAAAAAATACTAAGCACACAACAGTCCCATAGCTATAACCTCCCCACCATACACCCTTTTCATCTCTCCCTCATCCATGCAACTCTAAATCAAAATTGTCAATTAAAACATATAAAGTGATAGAGATGGAAAAAAGTGGGGTGGGGTGAGGGAGAACTGAGAGTATTTTGAAAAGTTGTCCATGTTGCTTTAAAAGCTCTAACCATATACTTAGTGCTGGTTACATCCCTTCTATTAAATACTGCATGTTAAGAACATAAGAACATAAAAAGAGCCATGCTGGATCAGACCAAGGGTCCATCTAGTCCATCACTCTGTTCACACAGTGGACAACCAGTTGCCCATGGGAAACCCACAAGCAGGACATGAGTGCAACAGCACCCTCCCGCCCATGTTCCCCAGCAAGTGGTGTACATAGGCATACTGCCTCTGATTCTGGAGGTAGCATATAGCCATCAGGACAAGTAGCCATTGATAGCCTTCTCCTCCATGAATTTGTCCAATCCCCTTTTAAAGCCAACTTTCCCCAACACAGCGCCCTCCAGATATGTTGGGTTACAAGTCCCATCATCCCCACCCCACATGGGAGTTGTAGTCCAACACATCCGGAGGGCACAAGGCTGGGTAAGGCTGAGGTAGAAAATTTGCTGCCCAACAATGGTCTATAACAGGTGCAGGCAACCTTTTTGGGCCAATGGACACATTTGGCAGTTTGAGAAACTGTCCTGGGCGTCACCACAAAATGGGTGCGCCGCAGACAGACGCATCGGCCCTGCAGCCAATGGCCACCTTCATTTCCTAAGAATGTGTCTGAACCCCACATGTGGCCCGGAGGCACTAATGGAAAAGAAGAAGGGAGCAGCTAGAGGCCGCACTTTGCGTTGAAGAAGGGAGCAGCTAGAGGCCACACTTTGCGTTGAAGAAGGGAGCAGCTAGAGGCCGCGCTTTGCGTTGAAGAAGGGAGCAGCTAGAGGCCGCGCTTTGCGTTGAAGAAGGGAGCAGCTAGAGGCCACGCTTTGCGTTGAAGAAGGGAGCAGCTAGAGGCCGCGCTTTGCGTTGAAGAAGGGAGCAGCTAGAGGCCGCGCTTTGCGTTGAAGAAGGGAGCAGCTAGAGACCGCGCTTTGCGTTGAAGAAGGGAGCAGCTAGAGGCCGCGCTTTGCGTTGAAGAAGGGAGCAGCTAGAGGCCGCGCTTTGCGTTGAAGTAATCCCAGTTGTCAGCAAGACTGATGATGATGATGATCATCATCAAATGTAGGCAGGGCAGGGCAACTCAGCAGATGACAAGAAAGGTGTCCAAGGGCACACTGGTGCCCCCGGGTGCCATGTTGCCTATCCCTGCTATACAAGATCTGTTATCCTGCTAGCATAACAGCCTTTGAGCCGCGTCTGCTCATACGCAGTGATCTCCCACATGGATGGCACCAGGATGTGTGTGCGTACAGGGTTCCACCCACGCGCTCTGTTAAATAGATGATCGCTACTCTTATATCCTGTTGGGGGAGGACCTGGATTGAGTCTAATTCCCACTTCTGGCTCCTCGACAGATAATCAATACTGTCAGATATAACCATGCCAATCCAGTCTGTTCAGCAGGGCCTGAAGAGAAAATCTTGCAGTGCAGCAACAGATGAGCAGCCTTTACAGCACTCGGGCTTCTCTGTATTGGGGCCACAGAACTGGGTTAAGAAGCGGCTGCACATTTAACACGAAAGCCATTACCAAATTCATATTGGCATACGTCCAGCTAAATGATTTTCAGTAAATCCAGCCGCTGCCGCCACCACCACCACCCTCTCTCTGCTGGAATTCTGCCTGTGCAAACACAGGCAAAAGGGAGATGCATGATTTCCCCAGAGGCACCACAAATAACAGCTCAGCAAGTTCATTCTGCAGAACGCTGATTACAATCATAGCAAGGTAGATGTTACTGGCAAGAGCCTGTTCCCAAAGCTTCATCTGAAACACCAAACCACACAGTGAAACTCTGATAGGCAAAGCCAGATCCTGTCCTCATTTACACCCAACGGTTTCTCTACAAAAGGGCAAAAACCTTCTTGGTTATGACTGACCCCTCTGTTTCTGAGACATTCCCGGTATGAACTCTGTTGTCCTAGAACACCCAGGCAGGGCAGATGGGATTTGTTATCGGTATGAATGGCCCCCACCCCACATGGAAAAGACAGGAACTGAAGCCTGTAGTAGAACAAGGTAGGAATGAGGTGGTATAGTCCTGAAGTGATAGAATGGACTATATCACTTCAGGATGCACGTGGGGAATCACAGGTTTGAATGGTCTCCTGCATTTCTGCACATCTGAGAGCCAGCATTAATGGCTGGCGTGGTTGGGCACCTGTCAAGGGCCCACACCTCATCAGGGGGCCCAGTGACAACAGCCTCCTGGATCTCCTCCTCCTCTTCCCCACTGCAACCTGCATGTTCACCCACCTCTCAGACTGGCCCAGAATGAGTGAGAAGACAAGTAAGCAAACAGCAGTGGTGAGAAATAGCAGTAGTAGATGTTACTGACGGCTTGCTCCTCAACTCTCTGCTTGGCAAGACAGCAAGTGGTAGAAATGATGAGCAAGAGCAGCAGCAGCAGTGAGGGAGTAGACACACTGAGTGATGGGGGGCCCATTGAGGGTGTCTTGCTCAAGCCCCCCAAAACCGACCAATCCGTAAGAAAGCTAACACAGCAGGGAGCAGAATAGGTTTCTAGAACGTATCTCCCTTAAGTGTTAGCTTTCTCCTTGCAGGGTGGTGGTTGTAGTGCATACACGGGGGAGCATTCAAAAATGGCATTGCCCTCCTGCAGCCTGAATTGATACAGCCCACTCTACCAGCTAAGGATTCTACCATCTCATTCTGCTGCATGTTTTGACTACACTTGAGAGTCATTGCCAGGACTAGTATCCGTTCTTCTATTCCTTGTGTGTCATTCCTCCCATACGTACCTTCCCGGACCCTAAGATCATCTTCAGGGGTCCTTCTCCAGCAGCCCCTGCCAAAAGAGGTAAGGCAGGTGGCTACCAGGAAAAAGGCATTTTCTGCTGTGGCTCCCTAGAGAGGTTCACCTCATGCCTTCTTTGAACAGTTTCTGGCACCAGGTGCTTTTCATTTTCCCAGGCATTTTTAGCATTCCAGTTTCTTAGCTCTGCTGTCGTTAATCTGCTATTATGTGTTAAATATCTGCACTGCTGCTAGTTTTACTCTGGTTGCATTTTTATTCTGTAGTTTTAATCTATTGTATTTTATATTGCATTTTCTGTTGTATTTTTGTGGTTTTAATTTTTGTGACTCGCCCAGAGAGCTTCTGCTATTGGGTGGTATAAAAATGAAATGAATGAATGAATGAATTCAATGGTTAACATTCTGTTCTAAACATCTGGCAGTGGCAGCTGATAACAGCTGGCCTTGGCTGGTGTTCCTGTACCATTAACAGCTACATGGCAGAAGGAAGTCTGAGTGGGACATATTCTCCAACACTACTGCAATACTGTAGCAGAACTTGCTGCACCAGCCAAATTTCTCTCTGCTGTACATCTGATGGAAGAACAACAGACCAATCTGCATCAGGAATTAGGAGCGCTTAAGGGCGCAATCCTATGCATGTTTAGACAGAAAAAAGGCCTACAATTCCCAGCATTCCTCAGCCAGCTGGGAGTTGATGGACTTTTTTCTGTCTAAACATGCATAGGATTGTGCCCTAAGTGTGCAGACCCAACAGCTCATTTCCTAGGAAAAAGGAGGTGCTGTTTGCACTAGATCCCAGAACTGAGCCACTAAGCAATGCTTTACTCTCTACGTTGGTTGGAGAGAATATAGGAGCCCATACAGACTGGGTAGTTAGGTCACCTTGCCAAGTGGTAAGGATGCAGATGTGTGGTCAAATCTTTGGAGGATCCTTGGAGAGGTGAGGCCTACCATATGTGTGCTCAACCCTTACTCTTCTTGGCTTATAAAAATTGTCAAAGGGGAACAGGCTGAGTGAGTAAGGACAATGGCGAATGCCTCTCTACAAGACAGTTCCATTGTCTCTAAAACCTCCATGAACCACATTCTAGCAGATAAGTTCCAGTCAGTCTTCAAGATTCAAGAAGAATTCCATTCTTGGGCAAGGTGCTCAAGTGTGCGGTGACTGTCACAACTGGATAACAGCCATGTCCAACGCCAGCCCTCGAGGGTAGGTCGCTGACCATGCGCTATTTGCCTTTCACTCGGTCTCTGTTGCCACTAGCTGATCTTAGATAAGCCTAGCAGAGGTGAGCAAGCTATCTCCACCCACGATTTGGTTACTCAGGACTCGGAAGGCAGCCCTCTAAGCCTCCAGACCCTGCCGGGCAATGCTTAAGGCGCAATCCTATGCATGTTTAGACAGAAGAAAGTCCTTGTTGTATAGTGAGAACAAAGCACAAGACTAGCGAACAATAACAAGGCTTTAATAATTGTCCAACAAATAAACAGTAGTTAACCTATAATCTGTAGGAGACATCTAGGCCTCACTGAGGCCTAGTCCAGCCTGCCAGGAGGAGAGCTGTTGTCTGCTTAGCTGCTTGCTCTGAACTGAAGCCCTACCCCAGTAGTCATGTGATAAGCCTCTAACAACTGTAGGAGGGGAAAATAATTTAAAGGGGCAATACACACTCAAATACACAACATCCCTCTCCTCTAGACCGAATAGTCAGCCAACCATGCTGGCTGATGACTCTCCCTCTGCGGTCTTTCCGTCAGCCTTGTCAATTCAGGGTTCTCTGGGGCCACTGGCTGTGTAAAACCATTCGATGGCCCAGTGTCTTCTCTTCCTGCTAGTACAGCAGGTGGTACCTCATCATCAGCTGGATCAGAAGAACAGGCCCCAGTTATGTCGGCGTTTAGTGGAACTGGGCTAGTACTTGCGGCATTTCCCACAGACCGTCTGCATAGGTGGTCTGTGTCTCTCCTCCAATGCTCTCCGTCTTCACTCTGCATGGTGTACGAAACGGGCCCTGTGCATCGTTCAATTATGGCCGGAACCCACCGAGGACCATTTCCGTAGTTCCTGGCAAAAACAGGCTCCTGAAGAGAGAAAAAGTGTAGAGTAGAGGATGCTAAGGCAGAATCTAACTCCTCTTCGTTTCTCAACTGCTGGTCTCTAGTTAGATCAGGGCTGATCAGATCTAGACATGTTCTAACGCACTGGCCCATACGGAGTTCAGTGGGACTAGATCCTGTTGATGGACAGGGTGTAACATGCTGAGCGTACAGGAACCTTGCCAGCCTAGTTTCCCAGTCTCCCGTCACAATTCTTTTCAATGCATCCTTTGTGGTCTGCACCGTTCTCTCGGCTTGGCCATTTGCCTGGGGTCTGCACAGCATAATGGTGATAGCCCTAATGTGGTTGTGACTTGCAAATTCTTGGAACTCACTGGAGGTGAAAGCTGTCCCATTGTCAGACACAATGGTGTCCAGCAGTCCATGTGTTGCAAACAGCTTCCTGGGGGTCGTTATGGCAGATTTGGAACAACCACAACTTCGAGCCATTTGGAATGCGAGCCCACCATAATCTGGAAATACCTGCCTTGAAAAGGCCTGGCAAAATCAGTATAGATGCGCAACCATGGGTTCTTTGTTGTTTCCCAGAGAAAAACTGGTGCCTCAGGTGGATTGTGGTGTGTAGCTTGACAGATACTGCCCCCCTCCTCACGGTATTTTCTAGGTCATCATCCATCCATGGCCACCACACATAGCACCTGGCTAGAGCGTTCATTTGGACTATGCCTGGGTGTGCAGCATGTAGGGCTTTCAGAATCACCTGCCTTCCTCTTTCTGGCACTATTACCCTATTGCCCCACAGCAACCTTTATGAGCCGACAGTTCATGTTGGCGTGATGCGAAAGGTCTAAACTGTTTGGTCAGTTTCTCAGGCGGCCACCCCCTTAGCACCCCGTTGAGCATATGCGCCAGGAGTGGATCTTTTGCTGCCATTCGAGCCATCTGCGATGCTTGAAGAGGAGGATCAGGCATGGATTCGAGCATGCGGACCTCAGCTGGAGGAGGAATGGAAAAGTTGGCAGTCTGCAATGGCAAACGGCTCAATGCATCTGCATTAGCAATCATCTTCCTGGGTCTGTAGGTAAGCCTGAAATCATATGCGTGTAGCACAACGCTCCAGCACTGCATGCGGGGTGAGAAAATAAGTGGTGTTGGCTTGTCTTTTGTGAAGAGGCCTAGAAGAGGCTTGTGATCAGTTCAGATTTCAAAAGGATGACCATAAACATAATTGTGGAACTTTTTTAATTCCCTCAATGACAGCCAAAGCTTCCTTGTTGATCTGGGCATATCTTCGCTCAGTTGAAGTCCTTGTTCTAGAATAAAATGCAACGGGAGCCTCCATGCCATCAGGGAGTATATGACTAAGAACAGCTCCGACCCCAAATGGCGAGGCATCGCAAGTGATGGACAGGGGTTTCTGTTCGTCATAGTGAACAAGGACAGATGTAGAGGACAGCAGCTTCTTGACAATTGAAAAGCATCATCATGCCGATGAGACCACTTCCATGTTGCGCCTTTGTCCAGCAAGTGGTGAAGCAGTTCTGCCACTGTCTTTCAAAAACACATGATAGAAATGTAAGAGTCCTAGGAATGCTTGGAGGTCTTGCCTGTACTTTGGAGTAGGGGCATCATGAATGGCCTTCACCTTGTCCTCTGTTGGGTGGATGCCTGACGCATCAATCTGGAATCCTAGGAAGGTGATACTGGACACACCCACCTGGCACTTCTCCTTCTTGACTGTAATTCCGGATTGTTCGAACCTCTGCAGCGCTTCTCTCATCCGTTCTTTAAGGAGGAATTCAGATGGGCCCATGATTAACACGTCATCAAAATATGGGACAACCCCAGGGATTCCAGCAAGCAATGTTTCCATAAAATGCTGAAAAATTCCTGGTGCCACAGAAATTTCAAACTGTAAGTGCTTCACCTGGAAAGCTCCCTGATGAGTGATAATGGTTTGAATGTCAGCGGCACACTCATCTACTATCAATTGCTGATAAGCTTGAGTAAGATCCAGTTTGGCAAAAACTTTTCCGCCTGCCAACACAGCAAGTAATTCATTGACGGCAGGGACTGGGTAGAGGTCCTGTTTTATGGCTTTGTTCCCGGTGCACTTATAATTGCCACAGATGCGAACATCTCCACTTGGTTTTAGGTCAGGCACAATGGGCGTTGCCCAGCTTGTATGCACAACTGGCTCTATGATGCCCTGTGCGATGAGTCAATCTAATTTATCTTTGGGCGCAGTGCAAAGGACACATTTCTGGCCTTCATACAAATTGGTGTTGTGTCAGGATTCATGTGGAAGGTCACTTTGTACGCACCTAGGCCTTCAGAAAATACGTTAGGAAATTCTGTGGCAAGTTTTTCCACTTCAGTTTCACAAATTCTGTGCACCCCTTCCAGTCTGATTCCCAAAGGTGAAAACCAATTCCTTCCCAAGAGACTCTTGCGATGTCCTTGTGTGACTGTGAGAGGCAACCTCCATTTGATGGAGCCATACTGGACATCCACAACACAGTGTCCCAGAGTTTTAACCATCTGGCCGTTGTAGTCACGAAGGCAACACTTTGGTGCCTGTAACTTGGGAGGGCTGTCTTCATATAGTCGTGCAAAGGTGTGGTCATCTATGATGGATACTCCAGATCTGGAATCCACCTCCATAGTACACTCCAGGCCATTTATGACAACATTCGCTGTCGATTCAGTATTTTGATTGACAGCAGAAGAGACCACTTTCAGGGGTGGTCTCCAGTGTATGTGTAGCTTGGGCATGGGCATCTTTGTAATTTCCACCTTGTCTCCCCAGGCTATCTGACGACTGGCAAACTTTCCTTATGTGGCCCTTTTTCTTGCATGCACAGCATTCAGCATTCCTAAACGGGCATTCACTCCGCCTATGTTGCCCGCCACAACTTGGGCATGCATATTGATTTCGTTGCTTACATGTTTCCATTGCTGGCGACCTGAGCGGCTGCATTTGTTCCTGCTGGAGTGATTTCTTATTATTTTGGAAAGCATAGACATCAGTGCAGTGTGTGTGGTGTATTTCCTTCATGTTATGAGAAGCTGCCTCCACTGTCAATGCCTTTTCTTGTGCTGCACTGAATGTGAGGTTTGTCTCTGATAGGTGGCGGCACTGGGTTGTTTTATCATGCACTCCGCAGATGAGGCGGTCACGTAACAGGCCGTCAAGGAGATCCCCAAAGTCACAAAATTCAGCAAGTCGTTGGAATTCTGCCACATAATCGCCAACACTTTCTGCAGCCTTCTGGTCACGCTTGAAAAAATGAAACCTCTGCAGTGTAACAGATGGCCTGGGGCAAAAATGCGCCTTCAAGAGGGCCACCAGTCCCACATAAGTCTTGGAATTGGGCGCAGCTGGAGCAGTAAGGGCTCTTACCATAGCAACAGTCTTTGCCCCGCAGACAGTCAAAAGAACTGCACGCTTCTGTTCTGTCTTCTCTATTTTGTTTGCTTCGAGACAATAGGAGAGTCTTTCAGCATAAGAGTCGGAAGATGCTGGCTGACTCACATCGAACTCTTCTATGTGACGCAATGCAGCCATTTCACTCCAGGAGAACAAAATTGAAAAACAACTTTTGCGCTAGTCTGGCTTGCTTGTTGTTCTCACAGTTCATGAGGTCTCTGTTGCAGACTAATCCCACCTTCGTCGCCAAGTGCTGTATAGTGAGAACAAAGCACAAGACTAGCTAACAATAACAAGGCTTTAATAATTGTCCAACAAATAAACAGTAGTTAACCTATAATCTGTAGGAGACATCTAGGCCTCACTGAGGCCTAGTCCAGCCTGCCAGGAGGAGAGCTGTTGTCTGCTTAGCTGCTTGCTCTGAACTGAAGCCCCCCCCCAGTAGCCATGTGATACGCCTCTAACAGCTGTAGGAGGGGAAAAATCATTTAAAGGGGCAGTGCACACTCAAATACACAACAGTCCTACAACTCCCAGTGTGCTGGGAGCTGTAGGACTTTCTTCTGTCTAAACATGCATAGGATTGCACCGTTAGTCTGTCTTTCCTGTCCTCCCCCAGTGCCTCACTCAGCAACTCATTAAGCATAACCCCAGTGGTCTAGGTGGCAGCAGGGGAACAAACCAGCTCTTAAAGGCATAAATACGGAATCAATCTAGCCCAACAGTCCAATTAAGTGAGGCCATTAAAGTAAAGCTAAAAACAAGGTAGGGGAAAGTAAAGTAGTGAGTATGCACAATAAAAGAGGCAAACAGATCCTAGACCAGCAATCCTGGATCTGCCTAAAATCTGCACTGCGTAAACTAGGAGAGCAACTACATTTATGTCAGGTTCCTTGATGGTATCTGTCGAGCATCTCTCATTGGTCAAATGTGACCAATGGGAAGGAGCAAGGAAGGGACAACTCAAAAAGGGCATTTTTGCCAGGTTTTATGGTGTTTGGCTTGAGGTGACTTTGAGAGCAGCCACCCTGGCTTTGGCCAATGGGCAGAGGCTGCCTGTACACTGGTGATCAGTGCCAAAGTTTACCTTTCCAAAGGTAAAGGAAGATGCTAATCCTTTTCTGCCAGGAAGCACCATGGTAGTCTGTTTGACTTCTAAGCTGGCTCCAGTTTGTGGCTGGAGGGAACCAGGTGAGGGCTGATACCAGCTCCTCCCTCCTGCACACTGCAGTAATCTTTGTTTTAATTTCATTCATATTGTCAACATCCTTTAATTGTACTCCACTTTGGGACTTGGACAGGACTGAAAAGTGAACTAAAAATAACCTATATAAATATTCAGCCCTATTCGGACATTACTCACTGGAACAGCCAAGACGAATACAGCTGGGCTGGCGGGGTGGGGCAGGGCTGTGCATTTGCCCTCCCCATCCCTAAAGTCATGCAGCTGCTCCTCACATGATTATTGTGAACTTCTGTAGTGGGGAGGTTTTTGTATCTATGGAGGCTCCCCACACAATGAACAAGGTGGACTGATTTAAATCAAGACAATCTAAATCAGCAAGAAAAAAGGTCGATACAAATTTTAAAATCCAATTTTTAATTAATGTATTTTTTCAAAAATCATTCATTTTTATCTACTCTGGCGATGTAGGAATCTGGAAAACCAGAGTTCTTAATTGTACATGGAGCAGTATAACAACATGAGAACATAAGAAGAGCCTCCTCAGAAATAGAAGGCTCTCCCCTGTAGAGGTTTAGAATAGTAGGGTTGGAAGGGGCCTACAAGGCCATCGAGTCCAACCCCCTGCTCAATGCAGGAATCCAAGTCAGAGCATCCCTGACAAATGGCTGTCCAGCCTCATCTTGAAGGCCTCCAGTGTGGGAGAGCCTACCACCTCCCCAGGTAATTGGTTCCATTGCCGTATTGCTCTGACACTCAGGAAGTTTTTCCTGATGTTCAGCCGGAATCTGGCTTCCTGTAACTTGAGCCCATTATTCTGTGTCCTGCACTCTGGGATGATCAAGAAGAGATCCTGGCCTTCTTCTCTGTGACAACCTTTCAAGTACTTGAAGAGTGCTATCATATCTCCCCTCAGTCTTCTTTTCTCAAGGCTAAACATGCCCAGTTCTTTCAGTCTCTCTTCATAGGGTTTTGTTTCCAGTCCCCTGATCATCTTTGTTGCCCTCCTTTGAACCCTCTCCAGTTTGTCTGCATCCTTCTTAAAGTGTGGTGCCCAGAACTGGACACAGTACTCCAGATGAGGCCTAACCAGTGCTGAGTAGAGGGGAACTAGTACTTCCCGGGATTTGGAAGCGATGCTTCTATGAATGCAGCCCAAAATAGCATTTGCCTTTTTTGCAGCCACATCACATTGTTGGCTCATATTCAGCTTGTGATCGACAACAATTCCAAGATCCTTCTCGCTTGTAGTGTGGTTGAGCCACGTATCCCCCATCTTGTAACTGTGCATTTGGTTTCTTTTTCCTAGGTGCAGAACTTGGCATTTGTCCCTATTAAATGCCATTCTGTTGTTTTCTGCCCAGCACTCCAGTCTATCCAGATCACTTTGAATTTTGTTTCTGTCTTCCAAAGTATTAGCTATCCCTCCCAATTTTGTGTCATCTGCAAATTTGATCAGCATTCCCTGCACCTCCTCCTCCAAGTCATTAATAAAAATGTTGAAGAGCACTGGGCCCAGGACTGAGCCCTGCGGTACCCACTCGTTACCTCTCCCCAGCTTGAGAAGGTCCCATTGATAAGCACTCTTTGAGTCCGATTCTGTAGCCAACTGTGGATCCACTGGATCGTTGTTTCATCTAGCCCACTTTGAGCTAGTTTGCTCATCAGGATATCATGGGGCACTTTGTCGAAAGCTTTGCTGAAGTCGAGGTATATGATGTCTACAGCATTCCCACGGTCTACAAGGGAGGTTACTCGATCAAAAAATGAGATCAGATTTGTCTGGCAGGACTTGTTTTTGACAAATCCATGTTGGCTTCGAGTAATCACGGCATTGTTGTCAAGGTGCTTCCAGATGGATTGCTTTATGAACTGCTCCAGAATTTTCCCAGGGATTGATGTCAGACTGACTGGTCTGTAGTTCCCAGGTTCCTCCTTTTTACCCTTTTTGAAGATAGGGACAACGTTAGCCCTCCTCCAGTCATCTGGCACTTCACCCGTCTTCCATGATTGCTCAAAGAGAATAGACAGCAGTTCTGAGAGTTCTTCTGCCAGTTCCTTTATGACTCTAGGATGCAGTTCATCTGGCCCAGGAGATTTGAACTCATTCAAAGCAATGAGGTGTTCCTTGACAATATGCCTGTCAATCTCAAGCTGCAATCCTGCCCCTTCAGCCTGTACTTCGCCTTTGCCAGGGGGGTCATAGACCCTCTTTTGGGAGAAGACTGAGCCAAAGTAGGAATTGAGCACCTCTGCCTTTTCTTTGTCATCTGTTATCATTTTGCCATCCTTATTTAATAGCTGAACAACCATTTCTTTCCTCTGCCTTTTACTATGCACGTAGCTGAAGAAAGCCTTTTTGTTGTTTTTAGCATCCCTCGCTAACCTCACCTCGTTCTCCGCTTTAGCCTTCCTGACGCCATCCCTGCAATTCTGTGCTACCTGCCTGTACTCTTCCTTTGTTACTTGGCCTTCTTTCCACTTCCTATATGTGTCCTTTTTTTGTTTTCAGGTCATCCCTAAGCTTTTTGTGAAGCCACATTGGCTTCTTCTGTTGTCTTCCACCTTTTCTTCTTGTTGGAATTGTTTGTGATTGTGCCTTGAGAATTTCCTTTTTTAAAAGTTCCCACCCATCTTGGACTCCTTTTCTCGCTAGCATTGCTTGCCATGGGACCTTACTGATCATTGTTCTGAGTTTATTAAAATCAGCTTTCCTAAAATCCAGGGTACGCGTTTGACTACACTCGGCTTTTGCTTCCCTTAGAACCAAGAACTCAAGTACAACATGGTCGCTTTCCCCCAGAGTTACTGTAACTGCTACTTGATCCACTAAGTCATCTCTGTTGGTTAGGATCAAGTCAAGGATAGCCGATCCTCTAGTTCCTTCCTCTACTTTCTGTAGGAGGAAGTTATCCGCCACACAAGTCAGGAATTTCCTGGAGGGGCCATGTTTTGCAGAATTTGTCTCCAAACAAATATCGGGGAAATTGAAGTCCCCCATTACTACTACATCATGCTTCCTTAAAACATTGGCTATTTGCTTTTCAAAAGTTTCATCCTCGTCTTCTCCTTGATTGGGTGGCCGGTAGTAGACTCCGACCACCAGGTTCCTTTTATTCTTTGCTCCATTTATTTCAACCCAGATGCTCTCGATGGGGCTACCAAGCTCCTCCTCCTGTATTTCTGTGCAGAGATATGTATTTTTCACATACAGTACAACCCCACCTCCCTTTCTGTTCCTCCTGTTCTTTTTGAACAAGTTATATCCTTCAACTGCTGTATTCCAGTCATGAGAGTCATCCCACCAAGTCTCAGTTATACCTATCAAGTCATAATTTCCCTCCTGTATTAAGAGTTCAAGTTCGTTCTGTTTGTTTCCCATACTCTGGGCATTAGTATATAGACATCGAAGACCATGTGCTTCATAGTCTGGCTTTCTTCCTACATGTGTCTGAAGACTATTATTGGGCGCTATCAGAGCTGTTCTCTCCATTGCAGTGCATGCGCCTACGTCCATTGTTACCCCCAACATTACATCTCCCTTCCCCGTAGGATTCAGTTTAAAGCCCTCCTGATGAAGTTCTTCATGCTGTGGCCAAACACATTCTTCCCAGCCTTTGTGAGGTGCAACCCATCCCTAGCCAACAGCCCATCTTCCAGGAAGTATAGCCCGTGGTCCCAGAATCCAAATCTCTCTCGTCGGCACCACCTTCGTAGCCAGTCATTTACCCGGAGTATTTTTCGTTCCCTTTCTATCCCTCTTCTAACTACTGGAAGGATGGATGAGAAAACTATCTGGGCCCCAAAGTTCTTGAGTTTCCTTCCCAAAGCTTCAAAGTCTGACGTGATCTCTTCGTAGCTCCGCTTGGCGGTATCATTTGTTCCCACATGGATGAGAAGAAAGGGATACCTGTCAGTGGGCTTTATGAGTGCAGGCAACCTTTCAGTCACGTCTCTAATCTGTCCTCCCGGGAGACAACATACCTGGCGAGTCCACGGGTCTTCGCGACATACTTGGGTCTCGATCCCACGCAGCAAGGAGTCTCCCACTACTACCACTCTTCTCTTCTTCTTCTTGTAGGCCTGGGTTTCATCGCCTCTGTTTGACTGACCTTTAGCCTCTTGCTCACTCTCATGCAGGTTCCCCTGTGATTCTTCCTCTGCAGGCTGTCCTCCAGTCTCATCTGCAAGTACCTGGAATCGGTTCCACAGCTCCACTGCTTCCACTGGTGCAAAGTGGCGTCTAGTTCTTCTTCTCCTAACTGTCACCGTTTTCCAAGGAGTATCCTCTATTCCATTTTTCTTCACCTCAGCATTTCCCACTGCCTCATCTTGCTGTTGCTCTTCAAGCTTCTGGTCTTCCCTTTGCTGCTGTAGTTCCCCCATTCTGTCCAAGAACTCTTCGTGTTCTCTTATTCCCCGGAGGGTCGACAGTCGCCGCTCCAGTCCACTTACTTTTTCCTCCAGCAGCGTGATCAACTTGCATTTGTTGCAGGTGTAGGCCATGTTGTTCTCAGGCAAGAAAACAAACATGGCACACACCTTGCAGGTCACCACCACTGGAGAGTCTTGTCCTTCCATAGCCTCTTTTCCCTTTTTGTGTCTAGCTTTGTGATTGTTCTAGACTAGCCTGTGCCTGCTCCTCTACTCAGTAGAGGTTAAAAGCAGAGTCCCACTGGTGTGGAAGTGTGTGTTACAAGACAAATAAATGAAAAAAAGTTAGTAAAAAAAAATAATAAAAAAATAATTATTTAGTTTGCCCTCCACACAAGAGGGGCTGGGAGGAGCTGCACAACCGGGGGGGGGGGGCGCTATCCATGCACCCCCACACCAGCTGTACTTGTGGTAGCTGTTTGGAGTGACACCTCAATAGGGCTAAAAGAAATTTAAATCCAATCTGCTGGCTGGAAGGACTCCACTTTGTTGCCTGAAATAGAGTCGTCATCCCCCCCCCCCCGACCAGCTTTGCTGAAGCCTTGGGGGGGGGGAATCTGTCAGCTCAGAAGGACAAACAGTAGGCTGGAGGTTTTCCAGCCATCAGATCAACTAATATGTAAGCAGCCCCAGAATATCCACAGCAGCATTTATGACCTTTGCAAATCAGTGGCTTTCTGAGGGCAGAACTGCATGTAAGCAATTAATGTCCATGCTTTTAAAAGAACATTCGAACATCAGAAGAGCTCTGCTACATCAGACCAAGGGTCCATCTAGTCCAGCACTCCACTCAGTGGCCAACCAGCTGTCGACCAGGAACCCGCAAGCAGGAAATGACTGCAACAGCACCCTCCCACCCATGTTCCCCAGCAACTGGTGTACATAGGCTCATTGCTGCTGGTACTGGAGGTAGCACATAGCCGTAAGGACTAGCAGTAATTGATAGCCCTTTCCTCCAGGAATTCGTCCAACCCCCTTTTAAAGCCATCCAAATTGGTGGCCATCACTATGTCCTGTGGTAGTGAATTCCATAGTTTAACTATGTGCTGTGAAAAAGTACGTCTTTTATATGTCCTGAATCTCCCACCAATCGGCTTCATAGGATGACCCCGGGTTCTAGTATTTGGAGAGAGGGAGAAAAATGTCTCCCTCTCCACATTCTCCACACCATGCATCATTTTGTAGACCTCTATCATGTCTCCCCTAATCCTCCCTTTTTCCAACCTAAACAATCCCAGCTGTTGTAACCTTCTCTCATAGGGGAGATGCTTCAGCCCCTTGTGCATTTTAGTTGCCTTTTTCTGCACTTTTTCCAGCTTGACAGTATCTTTTTTTTAGGTGTGATGACCAGAACTGTACACAGTATTCCAAGTGTGGTTGCACCATAGATTTGTATGGTTAAGACGCTGAACTGCAGACTTGAAGGTTGGCAGGACACCAGTTCGAGACCTGAGTGCTGCGTGACAGAGTGAGCTCCTGTCTTCAGTCCCAGCTCCTGCCAACCTAGCAGTTTGAAAGCAAGAAATTGCAAGTAGATAAATAGGCACCGCTTCAGCGGGAAAGGTAACAGCGTTCCGTGCACCTGGGTGTTCAGTCATGCCGGCCACATGACCACGGAAGCGTCTTCGGACAGTGCTGGCTCTTCGGCTTAGAAATGGAGATGAGCACCACACCCTAGAGTCGGACACGACTGGTTGGGGACACCTTTACCTTTTTTTAGTATGATATTGGATTCCTGCATTGAGCAGGGGGTTGGACTCGATGGCCTTGTAGGCCCCTTCCAACCCTACTATTCTATGATTCTGTGATTCTATGGATTGGGATTGTAGCTTGGAAGGGTGTTTTTCAGTGGAGGCTGGTGGCTCCGATTTCAGTGGGGCTGTGACTCTATTCTGGGTTTCAGTCAGAACCAGCCAGAACTGTAAAGGAGCTATCCAAGGTGCTAAACCTATGTTGGGGATAGGGTTCAGGACCTTGGACAGCTCCTTTAGAGTTCTGGCTGGTTCTGACTGAACCCAGAATGGATGTACAGCCCCACCGAAATCAGAGCACCAGCCTCCACTGGTGTTTTTTACCCTTTCCTTCCTGCTGTGATTTTGAGGAAACTCCTCTTCTCCAGAAGTGTCTATTAGCCACAGGGCTGAAGTTTTCACAGGTGCTAATTGCAGCTTTGGAGGGGGAAATTTTGTCATGAACATAGTGGTGAGGGAATGGTTCAACCCCTTTCCACATTTGCCTTCCTACTTAGAGGGTGGGGTGGGATGGTGGTCCTACAACAGCTATTTAATTAAAAAAAAACATGCCTGTGAATTGCTTACATGCAATGAATGTCATGTTTTAATTTGGGCCTGAGTTTTCTCCCATAATGAGAGCTTGTACCTCATTCAAGCAATGCCAGCCTTCTGTGACTGGTCTCTAGACCGGTGATTTTCAGAGTTTCTACTCAAGAGACCTCTTTCCACATTGACTGATTGGCCACAGAACTCCAGCATGTTGCAGGTAATTCTGGGGCATATATACTAGCAAGCAAGCATGGTTCATTCAGGGCACTGGCCAAGACTGGAGCCTCACAGTGGCCTTGCATGAACCGAGTGAACAGGACATGCAGTAGTGTAGAACATGTCCAACACTCCCCTGAGGCGGCACCTTTTGCAGCAGGAGAGGATCTGTGGTGGTGACTGATCTCTTCATTACTAACCCCCGGGGACTTCCCACGAGTTTCCTGGAATACAATTTGTAAACCTCTGTGCAAATAGGACATTTTTCTAAGCCTAATTTCCACATAGGGGATTTTGGCAGGGAGAGAAGGAGAGAGACAGCGAGAGAACAAAGAGACAGAGAAGAGGAGAAAGGTAAGAGAGAGAGAGAGAGAGAGGAGATAGAGAGAGAGAGGGAGAGAGAGACATTTGGTGGTAGCAGCAAACCATATCCCCAAAATAGGTTCAGCACCTTGGATAGCTCCTTTAGAGTTCTGGCTGGTTCTGACTGAAACCCAGAATGGATTTATGGCCCCATCAAAATTGGCACCACCAGCCTCCACTGGGTGGTGGGCTGAGAGAGAAAACAGTGGCAAAAAAAATGAGGCCCCCCTGCACTGCTGGCTATGGCCCCAATACTTTGGCCCCGCCCACCCCTGACTTCTGCCCCATCCACCCCAGTATGTGGCCCCTGAGAGATTATCCCTGAGGAAATGTGGCCATCAGCACGGCACAAAAAAGGCTCCCCATCCCTGAAGGCATTTGGAAGAGGAAGATCCCATTTAAAATATACTGCCATCTCTAAATACCCCGATGGGAAAATGATGCACACATAGCCTGTGAAGAATGCAAAGAAGTTTGAGACAGGGTTGGCATCAAAGGTTGGGCACCTACTGAGGGCCCATGCCCAGCAGGGGGGCCCTGACAAGAGCTCCCTGGACTTGCTCCCTCCTCTTCGCCCTTGCAGTCTGCTCGCTCTCCTGCCTCTCGCTCTGGACAATGGTGGTGCTGAGAAGGAGGAGCAGCGGATGCCACTGGCCACTTGCTCGCGGGCTCTCTGCCTGTCAAACAAGCAAGTGGCAGCAATGAGGAGGAGGAAGAGGAGGAGCAACAGCAGCCAGTGACAATTAGTGGTGAGAAGGGAGACTCACTGAGGGGTGGAGGGGGGCCGTTGAGGGTGCCTTGCCCAAGGGCCCTCAAAAGCCTGGAGCCAGCCCCGGCTTGGGCTTAGGGCCAGCTGCAACCTCCCAATGCCTGCTACTGAATGCTATAGCATCACCTTCCTCCCCCGCCCCCTCCCAATTAACAATGCAGGTGTCGCAGAGGCTACAGCGTGTGACGTCTGCACATTGCCAGCATTCTTCTGCTAAGGTGGAAGAATGTGGCATGGGTGGCAGGAGGGGGCAGCTCTTCTGGCACGTGTGAGGGGTTTGTAGGTCAAGCATTGGCATGTGGCAAGGGGCTGGATGGGAGGTTCAGATGCTGGGGAGTTATGAGCTGCAGGTCAGTGCTCAGGCTGGGAAGGGGGAACTGGGAGCTGGCTGGGAACAGCACTGGTGGTAGAAAGGGGTTTTAAGCAGTAGGGTGGTCACATACACATCACCCCAAAAGAGGAAATGCATCACCCCAAAAATGCACAGTAAAATGTACATATGCTAATCCATATGTATATATGCAAATTTCAGAATCATTACTATAATCTAAATAGAAATACAATGCATCTCACCATAGTGTGCCTGCTCAGTCTGCTGTCCAGGTGCTATCGGTTGATGGACAACTTCAAAGCCCCAGCTCTTCCTACTGATGGTTCTTTATCTTTAAGCCATACACGGACTGGACAGCCCTAAACATAAAGGATGTCTTCAATTAGAGGACAGTCCTCTGTAAAGTAGGACACATGGCCACCTGTCTTCCTCCAGCTCTCTTTCTGCCCTTATCTTCCTCTCGCCTCATTTTTCTCCCCTTCTCTGTCTCTCTCTCCTCCTATCCCTCCTTATCTCTTTCTCCCTTTCCCTCCCTGCCGAAATCCACCACCACCACCTGGTGTGGCAGTTCAACTTAGAAAAAAGGAAGCCCTGGGATTCTCTTGAAGGCATCCTGTATTTGGGGGGGGGGGAGAGAGAGAGAGAGAACAGTTGGTGGCAGAAAGAAAATGGGTGATCCTACACACTGTTAGGCAGCTCGTCGTAAAGAAGATGCCTTCAAACAGAGGACAGTCCTCTCTAAAGTAGACACATGGCTACCCTGTGCAGGCAAGCTCTGGAAGTATGTCCCAGTGATGTTGGGAAGGGTATTTTATTTTGGAAGATATCCACTGGTCTTACCAGTACCACCACTCCTTCCCTGTGAAAACTAGTGGTGGCGGGTGCATGCAGAATTATTGATGTAACCCCTGAGCATCTCTGGGGAATGAGTTTGCTCCCCCGCACCACCATGATTTTACTGATCTATAGTAAACAGTCTTGTGGCACCTTAAAGCCTAACACATTTATTATGACATAAACTTTCATGGACTACTTCATCAGATGCATGAAGTGTTATCATGAGGGGGGGGGGTGTACACACAAAGATGGTGGTGGTGATGGGGGAATTGTAAACAGTGAGGTCAAAGGGAATTGAAATGCAGAAAGTACTGACAATGATAATTACCTTATTTACAGCAGACGTTCACAAAACAGTTGTTGGGTTATATAACACAGACATCCTTGCAATGGTAAGCCGATTAACACTTCTAAAACACTGTTTGTACTTTCTGTATTTCAATTCCAGCTGACCTCAATGTTTACAACCCTCCCTGTAACCAAATCCCCATTAGGGAGTGGATTCAGACTTAAGTCATACAGAGGGCTTCTCCATACAGAGGCTTTTAATCCTGTGATTTACCAGGGCTTCTGCTTCCAGATTCTTTGTGGGATTAAAATTGTTATCTTTACATGAGCTTCCCTTTCCCCCCACTTTCCCCAGCTTTATCTGTGAGTTCTATATGCTTCACTATACAGCCACTTGATGGCGGTATTGTTATAGCACCACTTCCTCTTTACACAAGTTCAACCCGATTCAAAGCGCTTCTTTTTATTAGCTCATTATTTCCGTTTCAAATTAAGATGTGGAAATGGTCAGAAACCATGGGAGAGGTGCTGGCAGTTGACAATGTCATGCAAAGGACCCGCAAATATCTGTGAAAATAACCAATCTCAATCACAGGATAAAGCCCCACGTGGAGAAGCCCTTAGAATAAGACCCATTAAAATCAATAGGACTTAAATTACCCATGACTAACCTAATTCACACTGATTTCAATGGGTCTACTCTAACTATGGCTACATCTGGATCCAACCACTGGAACTCAGGATTTGTTATTTCTTCTGCAACAGATTAACCCTCTAGAAATTCTAATTATATTTCAATGTGGCCAACAGATGGCACCAGAGGACTGTTTTATTTCTGCACAGGTCAGGTCCTGCCCAATGCAGGCTGCACTGCCATTTACAATCAGCTCAATTTCCCCAAATAACTTATTAGCCAGGCCCAACAGGGTGATGTTGCCTCAGGAAGCTTCCTCACTGTCTCTTAAACTGGAATCCCCCACTCCCCGTGGATCATCACACCTGTTTTGTTGTGTGGATGGCACTTAAGTTAGTGTCACAAGCTTCTGCTTTTGAATGGTGTACATGACCACGTCATACAAGTTCCTCGACTTCAGCAAATCTTTCGATAAAGTGCCCCATGATATCCCGATTAGCAAACTAGCTCAAAGTGGGCTAGATGAAACAACTATCAGGTGGATCCACAGCTGGCTACAGAACTGGACTCAAAGAGTGCTTATCAATGGATCTTCTCAAACTGGGGAGAGGTAACGAGTGGGGTACTGCAGGGCTCGTCCTGGGCCCAGTGCTCTTCAACATTTTTATTAATGACTTGGATGAGGAGGTGCAGGGAATGCTTCTCAGATTTGCAGATGACACAAAATTCGGCAGGATAGCTAATACCCTGGAAGACAGAAACAAAATTCAAAGTGATTTTGATAGGCTTGAGCGCTGGGCAGAATGACATTTAATAGGGCTAAATGCCAAGTTCTGCACCTAGGAAAAAGAAACCAAATGCACAGTTACAAGATGAGGGATACTTGGCTCAATAATACTACAAGCAAGAAGGATCTTGGAATCCTTGTAGATCACAAGCTGAATATGAGCAAACAATGTAATGTGGCTGCAAAAAAGGCAGATGCTATTTTGGGTTGCATTAACAGAAGTATAGCCTCCAAATCCCATGAAGTACTAGCTCCCCTCTACTCAGCACTGGTTAGGCCTCCTCTGGAGTACTGTGTCTAGTTCTGGGCACCACACTTTAAGAAGGATGCAGACAAACTGGAGAGGGTTCAGAGGGCAGTGAAGATGTTCAGGGGACCGGGAACAAAGCCCTATGAGGAGAGATTGAAAGAACTGGGCATGCTTAGTCTTGAGAAGAGAAGACTGAGGGGAGATATGATAGCACTCTTCAAATACTTGAAAGGTTGTCACAGAGAGGAAGGCCAGCATCTCTTCTCGATCTTCCCAGAATACAAGACATGGAATAATGGGCTCAAGTTACAGGAAGCCAGATTCCAGCTGAACATCAGGACAAACTTCCTGACTTTTAGAGCAATATGACAATGAAACCAATTACTTAGGGAGGTGGTGGGCTCTCCCACACTGGAGGCATTCAAGATGAAGCTGGACAGCCATTTGTCAGGGATGGTTTGACTTGGATTCCTGCACTGAGCAGGGGGTTGTACTCAATGTTCTCGTAGGCCCCTTCCAACCCTACTATTCTATGATCTGCCTACTGTAGCTCAGTGGCAGAGCACATGCTTTGCATATGGAAGGTCCTAGATCCAATCCTTGGCATCTCGGGGTAGAGCTGGGAAAGACCTATATCTGCAACTGCCAGTCAGAGTAGATAATACTGAGCCCGATGGACCAATGGTCTGACGTGGTGTAATTTCGTTTGTTCTCTACCCATGCAATTTTGAATTTTTTTTCATGAAAGAACAAAACCCCAACATTACTCTCCTTTTTCCTCTTCTCTCTGCGTGTGTGTGTGTGTGTGTGTGTGTGAAGTGACATGTATCTTACTGTTGTTGTTCTGTAACATTTACTCTGTGTGGCCTTTGACAGACTATAATGTATCTGAATAGGCCTGAGGCCTTGCTTTGTTAATGTCAGTCCTGTGTAGTAGTTGCTTAGTGACATTCTGAAGGGAGAGAGAGAGACAATTGCTTTAATTATTGTTAAATGGGGCCTAGGTCAGGTAAATTCGATTCTGGTAGTTTGAGGATTCTAGCTGGGTAGAAAAGAGCATTTGGGAAACGACAGTTGACAGGGATAGAGAGAGTCTGTGGGGAATCAGGGAGAAGGCCTGCTGGTTGGTGTGTGATGATATAGAACGCTGGCTGAGCAAACTGACCGCCTTTTGGCAACTTGTTGGTACTACACCGCTAGAGGGCAGTAGGAACATTTAAAAGAGGAGTTACCAGCTACGCTTCAATTTGGCAAGCCAACTCTCTGGAAAGTCCAGCAAAATGCAGTATTTCACAAGAAGGAAAGGCTATGGATTTCCTGGAATGAGTGCCCTTCCAGTCAAGTTGGGCAATGCAGCATCTCTAAGTGTCCGCTTGCTATGTTTTATATTCTGGGAGCTATAATATGACAACATCACAGACACTGCTATGGTGATTACAAAGATCATGTACATAAATACTGAGACTCAGACGCAAAACAGAGAAGATGATAGCTTTTATTTTCTGGAACCAATGTGGCCAAAAAAAACCCATCGCAGTCTACCACCTGCTTGCTGATACTTACAGTTCTGAAATAAGGTTGCCAGCAGTTTTACTGGCTGTTATTTTATGTGTTTTTAAAGAGCGTGGGATGCCAAAATTTAGCACATGAAGCTTTTTCTGGCATAGAGATGAAGAGATGGGGGTGGGGAGATTCTCCTGCATAATTTCTGTGAATCAGACTGAGAGGATGAAGCTTTCAGCTACATTTGTGGAGGCTCAAAAAGATTTATCCCCTATAGGCTAGACAACAAACTTCTGAACAATGTGTTCACCAGACTGAATTCTTCGGACTAGACATCCAGTAGCAAAAGTAAATAAAAGACCAGGATGATGGCAGTTGCAGTCTCACACTTCTGTAGAACTCAAGGTTGGGGAAGCCGAGTTACATATTCAGCTTGATAGTAACCTAATAGTTGCACTGTTGCATTATTTGTCAGAGCCAGCCCTACCATAAGGCAGAGTGGGAAAGTCGCTTCAGGTGGCAGATCCTGGAAGGTGGCAGCAAGGTGTTGGAGGAGAATGCTGTGTGTGCCTCGCTCTGTGCCCTATTGGCTACCTTGCTGCCTTCAGGTGCAGGGGAAGATGCTGTCCCATCGCCAGCATTGTAGAAAGATTCAACTGCTAGTCAGCTTCTGTGCGTGGAATGGGGATGGGGGTGCCATCTTCTCCTTCACCTCAAGCAGGAATATGTATTGGGCTGGCTCTGCTATTTATACAAGTTTGATTTCCTTTCTCTCTCTCTCTCTCTCTCTCTCTCTCTCTCAGTTTCTCTCCTTGCTTGCATAGGGAACTGACCATGACAGTATTTGGAGAATTTCTGATCTGTACTTATCCTAGAGCAGCCCACCCCAAACCTGGTGCCCTCCAGATGTGTTGGCCTAGAATGGGCTGGGGGTTCAACACATCTGGAAGGTACCAGGTTGGAGAAGGCTGACTTAGAAAAACATGCCATTTATTGAACAAACTGTTTCAGAGTCATCTAAACCTCGGAGACTGTTCCAGCCCTTTTATAAGGCTCTCTGTCACTTTTCATTTTGAGCTTTTTTTCAGAGTGGCACAGTCTGTTCTCTCCTCCACCACCAGCTCTCATATTCAGCTGAAATACTATTAATTAGACTAATTTGCTCATAGCTGAGAACCAGCCAAGTATGACTGAAAAAAATGACCTAAACTAAGCTGGAGCCAACAGAGCATTGACTGAAGTGAGGCAATGGGGCCATAATTTGAGGGCAGCCTCACAGAATGCACTTTACCCATAATTCTTTGAGTGGCAGGCCAAGATTGGGAGGGTGAGAATCACGAAGACCCCAAGACAGGAATCTCAGTCTAGGCATTGAAAATGGATACCTTTAATAGCAATATCTCCACCTCTAAAAGGATACTCTGAAAGAGCTGGAGAAAGTGCTTTTCTTTTTTAAAGGCAACCGATAATGTCTTGATTACGAATTTATGACCATACTTGGAATACTAAATGGTGGGAGAATCAGAATAGCTAAAAGGAAGTACTTCTTCACACACAACATTGTTATCCTATGGAATTTGCTAGCACTAGGTATAGTAATGATGGCCACCAACCACTGTACTGCTTTAAAGGGGGATTAGACAAATTCATAGGGGATAATGCTACTAGCGGCTACTAGTCACGATAGCTACAGATTACTTCCAGTATGAGAGGCAGTATGCCTATGTACACCAGTTGCTGGGGAAGACAAATGGGAAGGTGCTGTTGCACTCCAGTCCTGCTTGTGGGAGTCCCATAGGTGTCTGGTTGGCTGCTGTGCAAATTGAATGCTGGACTAGATGAGCCTTTGGTCTGCTCCAGCGCGGCTCTTCTCATGTTCTATCCATTGCATTAATTTCTTTATGAGAAAGGCTTGAAGAATTGGGATCTTTAACTTCAAAATTAGGAATAAGGGTGGACAAAGCAGATATTGATAAAGCCATGAACAATGTGAAGTGAATCAACAAGGGAACAAAATTCATTCTCAACATACGAACTCAGAATTATCCACAGAAACTAATTGGCAGCAAAGTTAAGAGTCTTACATAAAGTCACTCAACAAAAGCACTGCATCATACAACTCTTAGGATGCAATCCTATGCATGTTTAGGCAGAAGAAAGGCCCTCCAAATTCCAGTATTCCCCAGCATGCTGGGAATGCTGGGATTTGTAGGACTTTTTTCTATCTAGACATGAGTAACATTCCACCCATAGGATGTTTTCACATGACATTTAAACCACTTTTAATGCTACAAAAGTGCCACAAGTTCAGCCTTTTTCTGCATGGAGATCCAGTTACAGGAGGCACTGCACCTGTTGAATTTTTGCCTGCCACACAGCTGTGAAAGACATGGACCTTCTGTTGCAGAAATAAGAGCACCTCTGGACTAGTGCTCATGACTCCAGTGTGGGCAGGACCTTGAGGTTTATTGGAGGTTTGCAGAGGCATTCTGAACTTTATTCATCTTTGGCCAGGCACTGAGCATAGCAAAGTGTTGTTGGCCTCCCTTGTTGGCTGAACACACTGAACCATCTGGAGGTTGTTCACCACTAGTGTTTGGAATCCCAGCCATTTTCAGGTGCTCTAGCTAACCAAAAGTAGGGTTGCCATCTTTTTTTCTGCCAAGGCTCTTTTATGTCAGGCAGAAATGCAACAGGCATTTATTTTTCTTGGACTGGATATGCAATGATTGGAAAAGTTTAAGCAACTGAATGTTTGCTAGTGATGCAGTCATATCGGGGGGGTGGGGGGAGTGGGAAGATACCAACCCTCCCCACAAGTGAAAGTTGCATGAATTCCAGTATGTCGGTCAGAGGAGGATGTCTAATAGCTATGGATTCAGCTTGCCAACTGACATGGAAAAAATTGCCCATGTTCTTGTGCCTTCAGCTGCAGTTTGATCTGCAGAAATCAGCAGGTGAAGCTTTACACAGAAAGAAGGTAAGTGTGATTATCACATGCAAATGCCTACTGTCCAAAGAGGTCAGAAAGATAACGGACATCTCAAGATACTTTAGTTTTTAACAGTCATTTGACACCAGCAACCATTCTGTAGGGCAGGGGTGTTGAACCTCAGGACTGTGAGCCAAATTCTGCCTGCTGGGAGTTCCTCTGGGAATCCCATTTCCCTGCCCACCCCCACCCTTCCCAAACCACAATTCATTTGCTGGTTTCTCAACATTCGTGCAGGGTTTTTCACATTCTAAAAGGCCGAAACTCCTCACCTAAGGCTTGGTTACTGGCAGTAAGAGATTTAAGCTAAAATCTAGAGGCATGTTTGGGATTTGGCCCCACCTGTTTCCCATGGGCCCCACCCACTACTGGAATGTGGTCCAGAGAGCTTCTCCGAAATGGAATTCAGGCCTCAGGCTGAAAGAGGTTTAACACCCCTGCTGTAGGTCCTCAACACTAAACTATCTTAATAGCCCCTGGATATTAAGCTAACCCCCTTCATGGATCACTGCCTTGTTGTGGCGAAGGGGCTTGCGTAACTCAGTGAAGCCATAAGCTATGCCGTGCAGGGCCACCCAAGACGGACAGGTCATGGCAGAGAGTTCTGACAAAATGTGGTCCACTGGAGAAGGAAATGGCAACCCACTCCAGTATTCTTGCCAAGAAAACCCCATGGAACGTATCACAAGGCTAAAAGAGATGACGCCGGAAGATGAGCCCCTCAGGTCGGAAGGTGTCCAATATGCTACTGGGGAAGAGCAGAGGGTATTTCCAAGTAGCGCCAGAAAGAGTGAAGCGGCTGGGCCAAAGCCGAAAGGACACTCAGCTGTGGATGTGTCTGGTGGTGAAAAGAAAATCCGATGCTGTAAAGAACAATATTGTTTAGGAACCTGGAATGTCAGATCAATGAATCAAGGTAAGCTGGAGGTGGTCAAACATGAGATGGCAAGATTGAACATCGACATCTTGGGAATCAGCGAACTAAAATGGACAGGCATGGGCGAATTTAATTCAGGTGACCATCATATCTACTATTGTGGGCAAGAATCCCTTAGAAGAAATGGAGTAGCACTCATAGTCAACAAAAGGGTGGGAAAAGCAGTACTGGGGTACAATCTTAAAAATGATAGAATGATCTCAGTACGAATCCAAGGCAAACCATTCAACATCACAGTAATTCAAGTCTATGCCCCAACCACTGAGGCCGAAGAAGCTGAGGTTGATCGGTTCTATGAAGACCTACAACACCTTCTAGAACTAACACCAAAAAAAGATGTCCTCTTCATCATAGGGGATTGGAATGCTAAAGTAGGAAGTCAAGAAATCACCGGGATAACAGGCAGGCATGGCCTTGGTGTACAAAATGAAGCAGGACAAAAGCTAATAGAGTTTTGCCAAGAGAACATGCTGATCATAGCAAACACTCTTTTCCAACAGCACAAGAGGCGAATCTACACATGGACGTCACCAGATGGTCAATATCGAAATCAGATTGATTATGTCCTTTGCAGCCAAAGATGGAGAAGCTCCATACAGTCAGTAAAAACAAGACCTGGAGCTGACTGTGGCTCAGATCATGAGCTGCTTCTTGCAAAATTTCGGCTTAAATTGAAGAACGTAGGGAAAACCACTAAACCGTTCAGGTATGACCTAAATCATATCCCTGATGAATATACAGTGGAGGTGAGGAATAGATTTCAGGGATTAGACCTGATAGACAGAGTGCCTGAGGAACTATGGACGGAGGTCCGTAACATTGTTCAGGAGGCAGCAACGAAATCCATCCCAAAGAAAAAGAAATGCAAGAAAGCCAAGTGGCTGTCTGATGAGGCTTTACAAGTAGCTGAGGAAAGAAGAGAAGCGAAAAGCAAGGGAGAAAGGGGAAGATATACCCAACTGAATGCAGAGTTCCAGAGAATAGCAAGGAGAGACAAGAAGGCCTTCTTAAATGAACAATGCAAAGAAATCGAGGAAAACAACAGAATGGGAAAGACTAGAGATCTCTTCAAGAAAATTGGAGATCTCAAGGGAACGTTTTGTGCAAAGACGGGCATGATAAAGGACAAAAAAGGCAGGGACCTAACAGAAGCCGATGAGATTAAGAAGAGGTGGCAAGAATACACAGAAGAACTATACAGGAAAGATCTGAATGTCCCTGATAGCCATGATAGTGCGGTCACTGAACTTGAGCCGGACATCCTGGAGAGTGAAGTCAAGTGGGCCTTAGGAAGCATTAGTAACAACAAAGCTAGTGGAGATGACAGTCTTCCAGCTGAGCTATTTAAAATCCTAAAAGATGATGCTGTTAAAGTGCTGCATTCAATATGCCAACAAATCTGGAACACTCAACAGTGGCCGCAAGACTGGAAAAGGTCAGTTTACATTCCAATTCCAAAGAAGGGCAACGCCAAAGAGTGTTCAAACTACCGCACAATTGCGCTCATTTCACATGCCAGCAAGGTGATGCTCAAAATCCTACAAGCTAGGCTTCAGCAGTATGCGAACCGAGAACTACCGGAAGTACAAGCTGGGTTTAGAAGAGGCAGAGGAACTAGAGATCAAATCGCCAACATTCGCTGCATCATGGAGAAAGCAAGAGAATTCCAGAAAAACGTCTATTTCTGCTTCATTGACTACGCTAAAGCCTTTGATTGTGTGGATCACAACAAACTGTGGCAAATTCTTAAAGTGATGGGAGTACCAGACCACCTTACCTGTCTCCTGAGAAACTTGTACGAGGGTCAAGAAGCAACAGTAAGAACCAGACATGGAACAACCGATTGGTTCAAAATTGGGAAAGGAGTACGACAAGGCTGCATATTGTCACCCTGCTTATTTAACTTATATGCAGAGTACATCATGAGAAATGCCGGGTTGGATGAATCAGAGGTCGGAATTAAGATTGCTGGGAGAATTATCAACAACCTCCGATATGCAGACGATACCACCCTAATGGCAGAAAGCGAAGAGGATCTCAAGAGCCTCTTGTTGAGGGTGAAAGAGGAGAGTGCAAAAGCTGGTTTGAAACTCAACATTAAAAAAACGAAGATCATGGCATCTGGCCCCATCACTTCCTGGCATATAGAAGGGGAAGAAATGGAAGCAGTGACAGATTTTACTTTCTTGGGCTCCAAGATCACCGCAGACGGTGACTGTAGCCATGAAATTAAAAGACGCTTGCTCCTTGGGAGGAAAGCTATGGCCAACCTAGACAGCATAGTAAGAAGCAGAGACATCACCTTGCCAACAAAGGTCCGTCTAATCAAAGCTATGGTTTTCCCAGTAGTAATGTATGGCTGTGAGAGCTGGACTATAAGGAAGGCTGAGCGCCGAAGAATTGATGCTTTCGAACTGTGGTGCTGGAGAAGACTCTTACGAGTCCCCTGGACTGCAAGGAGGTCAAATCAGTCCATCCTAAAGGAAATCAACCCTGACTGCTCATTGGAAGGACAGATAATGAAGCTGAAGCTCCAATATTTTGGCCACCTAATGCCAAGAGAAAACTCCCTGGAAAAGACCCTGATGCTGGGAAAGACTGAAGGCAAAAGGAGAAGGGGACGACAGAGGATGAGATGGCTAGATAGCATCACGGATGCAATGAATATGAACTTGAGCACGCTCCGGGAGAGAGCGCAGGACAGGAAGGCCTGGCGTGCTATGGTCCATGGGGTCACGAAGAGTCGGACACGACTGAACGACTGAACAACAACAACAACATTAAGCTAACAGATGCCATGTAAGGCCATGGACCCATCTCTCCCAGTGTTACCTGATTGGTAATAGCTGTCCCGAGTCTCAGGCAAGGGCCTTTTTCACAGGTACCACGCAGGTGCTTTTATGCTTAGATGCCACAGACTGAACCTGGGACCCTTTGCATACCAAGCATGTGCAACAGTGGCCCTTGTGTAAATTGCATAGTTGTTGGTGATGTTATGATGATTCGAAGGCCACTATTGCAAAAGGGTGAGCTCAGGACCCACAAGTACCCTCAGAGTGCAATCCTATGCATGTTTAGACAGGAAAAAGTCCTACAATTCCCAGCATGCCCCAGCCAGCCATGCTTGCCAGTGAGTTGGTCCAGACGTCTAGAGTAGACCCAGTGGACCAAATCTGGCCTGCCGGGGGTCCCAATCCAGGCTCCAGTGTTCCCGAATGGCCATGCCCTTTCCCCTGGCCACCAATTGTTTGGTGGTTTCCCTGCTTTTCTGCATTCCTCCCCATTCTGAAAGGTTGAAATGCCTCTCCTGAGGCTTAATTACTGTCAGTAAGAACTTTAAGCTAAAATATGCTGGTATTTTTGATATTTTGGCCCTGCCCCCTTACCTTTGGCCCCATCCTTTTTTGCCTTCAGCCTCACCCACCACTGGAATGCAGCCCCTGAGTGGTTCTCCAAAACTGAATTCAGCCCTTGGGCTGGAAGAGGTTCACCACCACTGGGTTACACCCATTGAAATCAGTAGGACTTAAGGGCACAATCCTATGTCTGCTGGTGAGCAGCTAGATGGCCATGGATAGGTCGGTTCTCAGGAACTGACCTCTACCCCTGCCCGCACTGCCCTGTAGGCAGCACGATTGGCCCCGCACTCGTAAGAACAGCACAGAGCAGCGAAAACGGGGTATTCTTGTGGGTGTGCCAGGGCGGGGAGAACGGAAGTGCTTTTCCGGTGCTTCCTATGTGTTGTCCGCCACCCCCCCTGCTCCAACTTCCCATGGCTAGACAGCCAAAATTGGCTGTCTAGCCGCGAATGCAGGGTGGCTGAAGCACAGAGGGGAAGATCCCCTCTGCGCTGCTCCTGCCCTGCATTGGATAGGTGGTCACCTCCAAGTTCGGAGGCAGCTGCCTATTCTGATAGCATTGTGCCCTCCATTCATTACTTATGTCCCATTGATCTCAGTGGATCTACTCTATGGATGACAAAGTCTAGAGCCAATCCAATGGCTTTAAGGATGGGCTCTGCTAAACAACAGGGGCTGGTGATTCCACTTACTATACTGTGATATGCAAAACAGGTAAGGCAATCTCTCAGATCATAAGAAGAGCCATACCGCATCAAACCAAAGGGCTCTCTAATTCAGCATTCTTTGCCCACACTGGCCAACCAGCTGCCTTTGGAAAGCCCACAAGTAGGACATGAAGACAAGGCTCTGTGCAGACATAGAGACAAGTGTGGAATTTGTAGTTTAAACAAACAAACAAACAGTTGAGGGTAAAATCCAGCTAGGTATAATGCAACATCACAAGAACATCTTAATCATTGCCTTGATTCTAATCTGTGCTAGTCATGGAGAGAACACAATCCACAGGTGCTACTATTTGTTTGTGATTAATTCCAATTTAAAAGAGTGTTCCTGAGAACACATCCTTGTTCCCCCCGCTTCAGCCCTGCCAAGAGGAATCATGGGAGCCGGGTTAGTGCTAATGGCAGAACGAAACACCCGACTTAGTGGTCTGCCCACTAATTGTATTGGGCACTGTTGCAACTGGTCCAGGTGGGAGAGGAGCAGTGGGAGCCTGGCATTTGCCCAGTGCAGCTGCTCTTAGCACTGCAGTGCCTCACTGTGCCCAGGGACATGCCAGGCCCTGCCCTCTCCGTGGGTCTGCTAATGGGGAAGGACATATGCCTGACTCACCCACATTTTGCTTGAGCTGGAATTAAGAGGCAGTTCTTATTGCAATGACGCTGATTGTGTAACATGTTTTTAAAGCACAGATGGGCACAACAACTGGCTTAGGTTTTGTACATATTTCTACAATAGTGAAATGGCTGGAAGCTTGGCAGGGAAGGACTTGTATCTGCTGGCAAAAAAGTCTTTGCTACAGAGTCTTTATTAGTCACTTGTTCATCTTCAAGAGCTTTACTCTTGGCCTTCCCCAACGTGATGCCCTCCACATGTTTTGGTCTACCTCCCAACTTTCCAGACTATTGGCCACGCTGGCTGGGACTGAAATCCTAAATATCTGGAGGGCAACAGTCTGGGAGAGGTCATTCTGAGTTCTGTCCTTCCAGGAAGTTTAAGCAACTGCTACAAAGAGCTGGTCCTTCTCTACAGTTGCCCTGCTACCATAGAAAAACATCCAAAGCTTTAGGCATTTATGCAAGGCCCATCTGTTTGTGAAGATCTGGGCGGAGAGCAGAGGGTTAGTTTGATGGCTGGATTATTATTTTCAGAGCAAGAAATAGCCTTGTTTGAAGTTTTTACTACAATACTGTAAGAGCCTTGTAACACTTTAGAGACAGAACAGTTGATTATAATGTAAGTTTTCATGGACTAGAATCCACTTCATCCGATGCATGAAGTATGATTGTCAGTTGGCAAGTAAATGTACTCATGGGTGTAGGGAAAAATGTGAAGTCAAATGGAACTGAAATGCAAAACATGTCTGCAACAATATAAACGCTCAATTGTTTCCCCTTTATACTACGACAGACAGTGGATCAGGATCTACTGGTAGATCTCGGAGTGATGTGCAGTAGACTGGCAAGGATTTCTGACTCCCAATTGGTCAACAGCAACAATAAAAGCTCTCCCCTGCCTTAAATCACAAAGATGAAGTGAAGAAAGCTTTGGGGTAACCAGGAGTGGATTTTTGTGTGCAAGGATTGTGACCTCCATTCTGTTCTGGCACTGAAAACAAATTCCTAGGCTCATTATTCTTTATTTCTAAGGGTATGTCTTTTGTACCACACTCCAGTAAGTGGATTGCAAGGCTCTAGTAAAAAGCAATGTCGATTCCACCTGCCCATCCCTGCTCTACACCCATATGTTTATATACCCGCCAACTGAGGACAACGCTTCATGCATCAGATAGCGGGCTCTAGTCCAAAAAAAGCTTACGGCATAATAAAGCTGTGAGGGTTGAAACCACTGGCAGGCAATGCATCATGAAGCAAAGATTTTTTTTAAAATTCTGTCCTGCTGGAATTATGGATTCTTAAAAGTTGTATTTTGTACAGGCTTTATAGATTGCTATTACAGTTCTGTTCAAAGCTCCCTTGACCATTCAGAAGTATTTCAGCTGTGGTAGAAATATTAAAATAAAGACGCCTCAAGGTTGCTTCACACATGACAAAGTGAATGCCTATGGAAGAAGACTCACAAGTGCTACCATAGAATCATAGAATAGTAGGGTTGGAAGGGGCCTACGAGACCGTCGAGTCCAACCCCCTGCTCCATGCAGGAATCCAAGTCACAGCATCCCTGACAGGTGGCTGTCTAGCCTCGTCTTGAATGCCCCCGGTGTGGGAGAGCCCACCACCTCCCTGGGTAACTGGTTCCATTGTCGTACTGCTCTAACAGTCAGGAGGATTTTCCGGATGTTCAGCCAGGTGAAAATTACACAGAGCTTGATTCTTCCACAATTAACTTTGCAGAAGCCACTCTGTGCTGCGGCTTCCAAACATGTCTGATTATGGTCATTCCCGTGTGATTTTCATATGTGACCATGTAACCTGTATTCCCACATAGGCATTAGTCCATGATGGGGAGAAAGTATTACATGCAAGCTATCTTCAGAAGTGACATTAACCTTGGCTACCCTCTGCCTCATGTTCAAGGGGGTCAACCAATCTGCCCCCACTCCCATGCACAGTTCCTTTCTTCAGTTTAGCTTCAACGATAAGTAATGGGCAATTAAAAACAACTCTGCCCTTATGTAATGTATACATTTCCCCGCTTTCTGACAGGTGCTTGAGGACATGACAGCACTGCTAAGCCACGTTAACCTCTCAAGCTGACGTTTGTTTTCCTTAATAGGTATGACTGTGGCGAGCATTCCTCCTTCCATTGTGCAAGGGGCATCTGTAGGGGTCCCTCGAGACACAGGGTCAACAGAGAAAGAAACAAGAAGTATTACAGTGCAGGAAGCTAGGTCAGGCTTCTCTAGCGCATACCGTATGCAAGTTACATTATTGTCCATTCCAGCCAGTTGTTATAAGAACTGCTGTTCAGTGGAGGCTGGTGGCTCCAGTTTTGGAGGGGCGGTGCTTCTATTCTGGGTTTTCGTTAGAACCAGCCAGCACTCTAAAAGTGCTAACCAAGGTGCTGCACGTTACTCTCAAATGGGTTCAGCACCTTGGAGAGTACCTTTAGTGGTCTGGCTGGCTCTAACTAAAACCCAGAATGGAACCACTGCCCTTCTGAAACTACAGCCACCAGCCTCCACTGCTACTATTTAACTTTATGCCTGAGTTTTCCTTTTTCCTCTTCCCTCCCCATTCCTTTTTCCTTTTCTGATTGTAAGGCTGAGATTGTAAGCTTGAGAGCAGGAACCTTATTTTGTTGATGGTATGTAAGCCACTATGTAATAATCTGATTCATAGGTGAGAGATCCAGCATGGCTCTTACGCATCAGCTTCCAGCTCACTTTGCAGCTCTGCAGATTCACTTATCATTGAAGTAAATTGGCTCAGCTTTGGCTGTTGACCTCTAGCCCTTAGCGTGATACATAACTGTGACAGCACTATCTGTTTAATTCTGGGCTGAGGCCATTCTACCACCAGCCACCAATTGTCCAAAGTATATACCAAACCCTTAAATATAATAAAGCCAATGAAGGAAAATGCAGAACAAAGCACAAGACATAGGATAAGTAAAAGTTAACATTTACTGAGAGATACAGGACTGAGTATTATGAAGGACATACATGGATGGATATGACAGTAGAGCCAATGTGAAGGCCCAGGACCATTTCCCAGCATGCCGAGGGAAAGGAGCCAGATGCCACCAAACAAGTAACACAATGGAGTTAACTGTGGCATATGCATTTGTAACAAAGAGACCATAATAACATACGTATCTATGGGATCACATCTAGTGATTATATAATTCCATATAGAGACTGCTGTATAAAAACAAAACCTTTATAAAAAATATAAAAAGTGTAAAAATGTGCATTTTAAAAGCATGGCCTGGACAGCTGGGCTGTAAACATTGTACGGAGGGTGTGCTTGTGGGAGGGCGCCTGCGCCACAGTGCCACAGACAGGCCCAGCGATGAGGCAGGACTTGTGTCAAGTGTTTGCCATTCTTGGTTTCGGGTTCAGTTCTGGAGAGAGCGCACGCAGAGGCAGGGTCCAAACAGGAAGCATGCCGGAACTAACGCTGGCACAGCTTTGCCTGCCATCAAGCTTCCTCCTGCCCTGTTTCTCTGCCAACTGCCAGCCCTTAGCTGTGGGAAGAGGGACAGTGGGACGCCACACCACCAGCTTCTTAGTGCCCCAGCGTGTTCCAGACTTGGGATGCACAGCAGTGGGTTGCTTGAGGATTCTTCAAGAGTTGAAGGAGCCAGGATGAGGCACCAGAAAGGCCTCTTACGCAACACCTGCCACACTCACTCAGGTTGAGCCTTAGCACTGCAATGAGAGCTTCCCCTTCTGGGGTTTCTGGGGTCATCTCCTCCTTTCCCTCTATTTGGTTGGAGTGTGCAATCCCCAAGGAAGCTTGCCGTGTTCCGCTTGCACCAATCTTTCGTGCACAGTTCTTTGTACAGTACATACATGAGAGACCCTCAGAGACCCTGCGTATGTCTTTTGCCACCTACTTCTCTTCGCCCACCCGTGACCCATTCATTTCTTCTCCAGCTGTTCGAGGAGTGGATTGGCCTCATTCTCCGGTGTTTTGACGCTATCTGTCCGCACAATGCAGGTGGGGCGGTGGCGGTTCAGCATCAAGATCAGCTGCTGCCTCTCCTGTTTCAGCTCCTCAATCTGGGCTTTCAGCTCGGCATTCATGAGCTCCAGGCGCTCTGATTCCTAAGCAGGGCCGGAGAAACAAACGGGGAGTTTTTAAGTGGCTAAACTGAAGTGCGAGAAGAAGCGGCAGCATCATCCATTGCACCAAACAGCAGGGCAAAGCATCTGCCATTTACTTTTCAAGTTCCCTTATTGCAGCCTTCCCCCGCTTGGTGCCCTCCGGGTGTGTTGAACTACAACTCCTATCACTCCCAGTCCAGCACATCTGGAGGGCAGCAGGTGGGAGAACGGTGCTTTACTGGACTCGTATCTAAGTTGTTGAATATTCAAACTGCATGTAGAGGAGGAGAAACAGGATTTCTTCATCCATATTAGTGTAATACCTTTATTAGGCCAACCAAAAGATTTCCAGCTCTCTTCATCAGCCAAGATGTTACAAAAAGCAGGTGAGGGACTAAGGGAGGGGGTGGGGAAGGTGAGTTGATGTTCAAGTCATGGTGTCTGCATGATCGTATTCCTGATCATAGCCTCCTCCATTCCATCTCAAGACTGTGATCCATTTCTCTCTGCACCCCCTGCTTTTTGAAACACCCTGGCTGACTAAGAGATCTGGAGATCTCAAAACACTGAACATTTTTGATGATTTTTTGGTTGGCTTAATAAAGTTATTACGCTAATATGGATTTTGGAATTTTGCTTATGGCCAACCTTTGCTTTTTTGTAGGATTTCTTCAGACATTTTTACCTGCCTCAAGAGCATGCATGCGCTGGGAAGAAGAAAAAGGGTATGGTGAGAAAGCAACGCCCATGTTGACAGCAAGAAGAGGCCAGGACACTCACCCGCTGCAGGAACTCTGTTCTTTCCTTCTTCTTGTTACGACATCGAGCGGCTGCTACCTTGTTCTTCTCTCGGCGCCTTTTCCTCCTTTCCTCTTCTTCATCTAGCTGAACAGAAAGGCACAAACACAGCATAACAACCTGACAAAAAATGGAAGTTTACCTAACAGTCTCCTTGTTGGAAGCTCAGGGCAAAAAACAACCACTCCTCCATACAATTCTTGCACAAAGTTCTTCAGGTAACCTGCAGCCCGCAACACCTCTGTTATAACATCCCAGGAATATTCTCCCCTGTGGCACTCTTTATACCAGGGCTGGGCAAGCTGTAGACTTCCAGATGTTATGGCCTATAACTCCCATGATCCCTCATCATTGGTCCATCATTGGTCCATGATTGGTCAAGGCTAGGATTGATGGAAGTTTTAGTCTACAAGTTGCCTGCTCCTGCTTTAGACCTAGCCGCTGCTGCCTTGCCCCAAACATTTGCTCTCCCTTCACAGCTCTGTCAGAGCTTATGACTCCTTCTGTACAGCAGGACACCTCTTGGACTGCTCTCCCCTCTGTAATGCTGTCAATATCCCTTACTGCCGTTTGCATCTCCTATTACTACTGGATTTTTCTGCCCAAATTACAGATTGCAGCATCATCCTAAGCGTGTTTAAGCAGAAGGATGTCCCACTGCGCTTACTCCCAAGTAAGGATGTCCCACTGCGCTTACTCCCAAGTAAGGATGTCCCACTGCGCTTACTCCCAAGTAAGGATGTCCCACTGCGCTTACTCCCAAGTAAGGATGTCCCACTGCGCTTACTCCCAAGTAAGGATGTCCCACTGCGCTTACTCCCAAGTAAGTGTGCATAGGAGTGCAGCCTTCAGGTGTCTGGACAAGATTACAGCTTGCTCAAATTTCAACTTCAGATTAAGAGCAAGAGTACCTTCACACAGGCACACAGTGACCTGGTTTCCAAACACTTTTTCTGCTGCGATATTCCAAAAATTAAGTGTTAGAAGGTCCATATATTTATTATTCATGTTAGTTTCAGTCCCAACATCAGCACTGCACTGAGCAGGGGGTTGGACTCGATGGCCTTGTAGACCCCTTCCAACCCTACTATTCTATGATTCACTTCATTTAAGGCATGTGCTAATGCACAGTAAAAGTGCCAAAATTGCCTTAACCTCTGATGCTGAACAAATAATCTGTTTGGTAATCAAATCTTTGGAAATATCAAATGAATCTACTTTACTCTCTGATAATAATAATAATGGTATTATTTATTTTTAATCACCTCCAGCAAGCTAGTTGTAGCTTCTTGAACGGTATCCACTATTAGTGGTATGCTGGACCTCTGCATCTCACCCCATTAGTGAACACACAACTTGTATTCTTAAACTGTTTTCTCTTGGCAAGAATACGAACCACTCTTGGGACAAAAGAGCCTGGCTGGCTCGGGAATGCTGGAAGCTGTACGACTTTTTCCTGTCTGAACGTTCGTAGGATTGTGCCCTATGGCTGTCAAAAGATTTTTACTTGATTTAATTTACCTGATTTTAAAGATGGATTAAACAGAAGTTAAATTATGACCCAAATCCTCAAGACATCTGCCATTTTGACAATAGCAAAGTAAATGCAAAGTTTCTCAAGTGCGAGAAAACGTTTAACTAAATAAAATAAAGCTATCATTCATTGCTAGAAAGGAAGGCCAGTTTTATTATTTCTTTTCTAATCTGGAGGTATAGGGGAGGAGCTGACACACCTAATCAGGGTTTGTTGTTGTTGTTCAGTCGTTCAGTCGTGTCCGACTCTTCGTGACCCCATGGACCATAGCATGCCAGGCCTTCCTGTCCTCCGCTCTCTCCCGGAGTGTGCTCAAGTTCATATTCATTGCATCGGTGATACTATCTAGCCATCTCATCCTCTGCCGTCCCCTTCTCCTTTTGCCTTCAGTCTTTCCCAGCATCAGGGTCTTTTCCAGAGAGTTTTCTCTTCGCATTAGGTGGCCAAAATATTTGAGCTTCAGCTTCAGTATCTGTCCTTCCAATGAGCAGTCAGGGTTGATTTGACCTCCTTGCAGTCCAGGGGACTCATAAGAGTCTTCTCCAGCACCACAGTTCGAAAGCATCAGTTCTTCGGCGCTCAGCCTTCCTTATAGTCCAGCTCTCACAGCCATACATTACTACTGGGAAAACCATAGCTTTGATTAGACGGACCTTTGTCGGCAAGGTGATGTCTCTGCTTCTTACTATGCTGTCTAGCATAGCTTTCCTCCCAAGGAGCAAGCGTCTTTTAATTTCATGGGTACAGTCACCATCTGCAGTGATCTTGGAGCCCAGGAAAGTAAAATCTGTCACTGCTTCCATTTCTTCCCCTTCTATATGCCAGGAAGTGATGGGGCCAGATGCCATGATCTGAGTTTTTTTAATGTTGAGTTTCAAACCAGCTTTTGCACTCTCCTCTTTCACTCTCAACAAGAGGCTCTTGAGATCCTCTTCGCTTTCTGCCATTAGGGTGGTATCGTCTGCATATTGGAGGTTGTTGATAATTCTCCCAGCAATCTTAATTCCGACCTGTGATTCATCCAACCTGGCGTTTCTCATGATGTACTCTGCATATAAGTTAAATAAGCAGGGTGACAATATGCAGCCTTGTCGTACTCCTTTCCCAATTTTGAACCAATCGTTTGTTCCATGTCTGGTTCTTACTGTTGCTTCTTGACCCTCATACAGGTTTCTCAGGAGACAGGTAAAGTGGTCTGGTATTCCCATCACTTTAAGAATTTGCCACAGTTTGTTGTGATCTACACAATCAAAGGCTTTAGCGTAGTCAATGAAGCAGAAATAGACGTTTTTCTGGAATTCTCTTGCTTTCTCCATGATCCAGCGAAAGTTGGTGATTTGATCTCTAGTTCCTCTGCCTCTTTGAAACCCAGCTTGTACTTCCGGTAGTTCTCGGTTCGCATACTGCTAAAGCCTAGCTTGTAGGATTTTGAGCATCACCTTGCTGGCATGTGAAATGAGCGCAATTGTGCGGTAGTTTGAACACTCTCTGGCGTTGCCCTTCTTTGGAATTGGAATGTAAACTGACCTTTTCCAGTCTTGCGGCCATTGTTGAGTGTTCCAAATTTGTTGGCATATTGAATGCAGCACTTTAACAGCATCATCTTTTAGGATTTTAAATAGCTCAGCTGGAAGACTGTCATCTCCGCTAGCTTTGTTGTTACTAATGCTTCCTAAGGCCCACTTGACTTCACTCTCGAGGATGTCCGGCTCAAGTTCAGTGACCGCACTATCATGGCTATCAGGGACATTCAGATCTTTCCTGTATAGTTCTTCTGTGTATTCTTGCCACCTCTTCTTAATCTCATCTGCTTCTGTTAGGTCCCTGCCTTCTTTGTCCTTTATCATGCCCGTCTTTGCACAAAACGTTCCCTTGAGATCTCCAATTTTCTTGAAGAGATCTCTAGTCTTTCCCATTCTGTTGTTTTCCTCGATTTCTTTGCATTGTTCATTTAAGAAGGCCTTCTTGTCTCTCCTTGCTATTCTCTGGAACTCTGCATTCAGTTGGATATATCTTCCCCTTTCTCCCTTGCTTTTCGCTTCCCTTCTTTCCTCAGCTACTTGTAAAGCCTCATCAGACAGCCACTTGGCTTTCTTGCACTTCTTTTTCTTTGGGATGGATTCCGTTGCTGCCTCCTGAACAATGTTACGGACCTCTGTCCATAGTTCCTCAGGCACTCTGTCTATCAGGTCTAATCCCTGAAATCTATTCCTCACCTCCACTGTATATTCATCAGGGATATGATTTAGGTCATACCTGAATGATTTAGTGGTTTTCCCTACGTTCTTCTATTTCAGCCGAAATTTTGCAACAAGAAGCTCATGATCTGAGCCACAGTCAGCTCCAGGTCTTGTTTTTACTGACTGTATAGATCTTCTCCATCTTTGGCTGCAAAGGACATAATCAGTCTGATTTCGATATTGACCATCTGGTGATGTCCATGTGTAGAGTCGCCTCTTGTGCTGTTGGAAAAGAGTGTTTGCTATGATCAGCATGTTCTCTTGGCAAAACTCTATTAGCTTTTGTCTTGCTTCATTTTGTACACCAAGGTGATGCCTGCCTGTTATCCCGGTGATTTCTTGACTTCCTACTTTAGCATTCCAATCCCCTATGATGAAGAGGACATCTTTTTTTGGTGTTAGTTCTAGAAGGTGTTGTAGGTCTTCATAGAACCGATCAACCTCAGCTTCTTCGGCCTCAGTGGTTGGGGCATAGACTTGAATTACTGTGATGTTGAATGGTTTGCCTTGGATTCGTACTGAGATCATTCTATCGTTTTTAAGATTGTACCCCAGTACTGCTTTTCCCACCCTTTTGTTGACTATGAGTGCTACTCCATTTCTTCTAAGGGATTCTTGCCCACAGTAGTAGATATGATGGTCACCTGAATTAAATTCGCCCATGCTTGTCCATTTGAGTTTGCTGATTCCCAAGATGTCGATGTTCAATCTTGCCATCTCATGTTTGACCACCTCCAGCTTACCTTGATTCATTGATCTTACATTCCAGGTTCCTAAACAATATTGTTCTTTACAGCATCAGATTTTCTTTTCACCACCAGACACATCCACAGCTGAGTGTCCTTTCGGCTTTGGCCCAGCCGCTTCACTCTTTCTGGCGCTACTTGGAAATACCCTCTGCTCTTCCCCAGTAGCATATTGGACACCTTCCGACCTGAGGGGCTCATCTTCCGGCGTCATCTCTTTTAGCCTTGTGATACGTTCCATGGGGTTTTCTTGGCAAGAATACTGGAGTGGGTTGCCATTTCCTTCTCCAGTGGACCACATTTTGTCAGAACTCTCTGCCATGACCTGTCCGTCTTGGGTGGCCCTGCACGGCATAGCTTATGGCTTCACTGAGTTACGCAAGCCCCTTCGCCACAACAAGGCAGTGATCCATGAAGGGGCCTAATCAGGGTAGTGGTTAGTATATTGGACTGGGGCTTGGGAGACCTGGCTCCTAGCCATGAGTCTCAGTGGGTGACTTCAGGATAGTCACTGGCTCCCAGCCTAACCATACCTCACAGGGTTGTTGTGAAGATAAAAAGGAGAGGAGGAGGAGGAACATGTAAGCCGCTTGGTTCCTTGCAGGAGGAAAAAAGCTTCGGCTTTTGGGCAGTATAGCAATTAAATCAATCAATCAATCAATCAAAAGGCAGGATATAAATGTAACAATACATAATCTTGTTAGAATTATTAATTAGAATTTATATGTTGGTTTTGAGTGTTCAAAGGGCTTCTCATGCATTCTCAATAATCCTAACAGACCTGGATGTTAGAGATGGGGTATCTGTGTCCACAAGGCAGGAAGAAAAGCAGCTTGACAAGGATAGATGCAAACCCGTGCATGCTTACCTGGGAACAAGCACCACTGAACACAATGAGACCTTCTGAGTAAGCACATACAGGATTGCTCTACGGCAGCCTTCCCATCATTGGCCATGCTGGCTGGGAATGCTGGCAGTTGTCCAACACAGCTGGAGGGCACCAGGTGAGGGAAAGCTGCTCTAAGGCCATCGTATTGCTACAATGAAATATTTCACCCTTCTTCCAAGAACCTTGGGACATCATATATCATTCTCCCCCCACCCTGCTGCCATTTTATCCTCACAACAATGGCAGGTTAGGCTGAGAAATATTGACTGCCCAAAGTCACCCAGTAAGCTTCATAGCTGAATGGAGACTTGGGCCTGAATCCTGCAGCTGAAGTCTAACCAGTACACCATGCTGGCTTCTTCCACAGCTATTAGACTGCCAATACCCTTCACCAAGGTTCTCTGAATGGTTTACAGCAGGGCTGGGTGATACATGGCCCATGGGCCACAGGTGGCCCCTGCTGCCCCCCCCCCCCCGTTTTTAAAAGGTGTCTGGAGCTCTGGAACACCAAAATGGTCAAACTTGGCTTCCAAACAAACTAACACTGACCCTTCTGATATTCTGTAGCTGGCCCAGCTTCCTTTGTAAATTTATTTTTTGGTACTGCAGGGGTTGGGGTGGGGTGGAACATGTGGGATGAAAATGCCCCATGGACCTCCTGAAGTTGCCCCACTCCTGGTTTACAGGTTATTAGGCAGTATTTAAATGTTGAAAATAAATACAACAGATAATAAAGAGTTTATAACAGAGGTGGGGTGAAATCTGAACCAGTGACTTCGTGGCTCGCAGCTCATACTCAATGTGTTATAGATGGGGCCTGCCTTTCAGAATGATCCAGAAACTTCAGCTGGTCCAAAATAGGGCAGCGAGACTGTTAATGGGGACCAGCCAATGTGATCACATTATGCCAGTACTTTTCCATCTGTGCTGGCTGCGAGTCAATGTCTGGACCCAATTCAAAGTGCTGGTATTAACATTCAAAGCCTAAACGGCTTGGGGCCAGGTTACCTGAAGGACTGTCTCCTCCCATATGTACCTGCCCAGACCCTAAGATCACCCTCAGCTGTCTTTCTTTGGGAGCCCCTGCCAAAGGAAGTAAGGTGGGTAGCTACTAAGAACAGGGCCTTTTCTGTTGTGGCACCCCAGTTGTAGAATGAGCTGCCCAGAGAGGCTTGCCTGGTGCCTGCACTGTACTTTTTCTGGCACCAGGTGAATACCTTCTTATTTTTCCAGGAATGTTAGTTGTTAAGGTATTTTAAATCTTTGCATTGCTGCTAGGTTTTATCTTGGTTTTTATTTATATTTTATACTGTAGTTTTAAACTTTTATATTGTATCTTATGTTGTATTTATGGTTTTACTTGTTGAGAACTGCCCAGAGAGATTTGGCTATTGGGTGGTACAGAAATGTAATGAATATATACATACATACATAACTCTTGGCCACTACATTAGCTCTTGGAGACTGAGCCTTAGTTGATTAAAAAGGTAAAGGTGTCCCCAACCAGTCGTGTCCGACTCTAGGGTGCGGTGCTCATCCCCGTTTCTAAGCCGAAGAGCCAGCGCTGTCCGAAGACGCTTCCGTGGTCATGTGGCCCGCATGACTGAACACCGAGGTGCACGGAATGCTGTTACCTTTCCCGCCGAAGCGGTACCTATTTATCTACTTGCAATTTCTTGCTTTCGAACTGCTAGCTTGGCAGAAGCTGGGACTGAAGACGGGAGCTCACTCCGTCACGCAGCACTCGGGTCTCGAACTGCTGACCTGCCGACCTTTAAAATTGATTAAATCAACCAATTAACTGCAGTCACAGATATATTAGTTCTCCTTCAAGAGGAGGAGGAGGATGGCTGGGAGATCTAAAGGGAACTAGTTCTCCTTAAAGCAATTTCAAAATTCCTTGAGGAAGAGCCTTCCCTAACCTGGTGTCCCCAGATGTGTTGATTACAAGACCCACCATCCCAGCCAGCATGGCCCTATTGGGAGTGCCCATCTTCCATTCTAAGTTCAGTCCCTCTGCTCTACAACTCTATTATCATACTCTCTCCTGACCTAGGTGAACATCTGTATCATATTCAGAGGGTTAATTTGGACTTCCTTTTCACCAGTGGGAGTAACTAGCCTCCATTTCCCAGCCTGTCCCCACTGACAGCCTTCCCTGATGCTTGTGTAACTTTGATTCTCTGATGCTTCTGTTACTTCGCTGCTTCTCTGTATAGGGCAAAAGGGTTGCCTGGAGTTGCCTCCCTCTGCTAGTGTTGTGGCTGCCGCCTTTGCCGGAAGCCTCCTCTCCTTCTCCTCCTGCATTCTTTAGTTTTCACTATATCACCCTATCAATACAGCGAAATACCGGGGCTGCAGGCTCCCATTCCTGGCTGCCTCCTCTCACTAGATAGCTAGTACTTGAAACAGCATAGGTTTTATTTTCTCAATGGGAAAAAGACGCTACAGATTCTCTATTGGGGAGGAGGGGAAGCAGGCAACAGAGGCTGTAGACTGAGAACGGGTGAAGCAGCTAAATCGCTGTATTTACTCCCTGGAAGTGCACAACTGAGGTTTTATGACTGGGCAACACAGGCGGCAGACTGTCAATGGGTGAAGCAACTAGATCCCTGTATTCCTGGAAAATGAGATGGAAGCTCCAACTCCCCGACTGTTGGCTGGAATGGGGCAAAATTGCGCTGGTGAGGTGCTCTCATGGGGACCCTTCAAACGGTGTTGGGGATAATAACGTGGTAGCCCGTGGGGAGCCTGGACAGGGGCGGGAAACAAGCCTTTCTCATTGGTTGAGCAGCACCTGCCGGGTTGATGACGTTCAGTTCTACTCCCCGCACCCAACCCAGAAGTATGTTGCTTTCAAGAGCTGTGTGACTCAGCTTTTCTTGCTTCGTGTGTCCCTGACAGACCAAAGCCAATTCCGTGAAGATCCAGATAATACTCCAATGCACTTGTCATTCCATTGTCGTGAAGATCCCTCCCAGGTCTACAGAAACAGCTGGCACTTGGCAAAATCTTTTTGGAACTCACCTCACTTTTCACTGGCTGAGGCCTCTTGCCCAGTTTCACCTCCAGGAAATGCAGTGGCGAGATCATGGCCCCAATGCTGCGGATGTCAGCATATTTCAGCTCTTCTGCTGTCAAGGTGGTACCAGGTAGTCCTGTCAAGGGGCCGAGGCCAGGAAGAGCTCCAGCTGTCAGGGACGGATCTGGAATCTGCCCAGGCATCATAGCAGGACACACAATCCCACAGCCTAGAGAAGAGAAAGAGAAACCACTGCAGTCACTACAGGAAGCTGAGCAAGGGTAATCCAAGAGCCCAGGCAATCACAGTTCATCTGGAAGCTTTCAGAAGGAACCAGCATCATGTCTCTGCTGAAGCATCTTGTCACAGGAATCCATACCATGCTGGAATCCTTGCCCCCAAAGTGACCAGCAGACCTATTTGTCACCCAGAGAATCTCTGCACCAGCCTACAATCCCGCATTTAAAACGGGGCTTTCTGCTTCCGTTCTAAATGCAAGATCACGATGGACTCCCTTTACATGCACTTCCTCCCCACCCCTTTCCCCCTTATCTGAGTCTTCTATATGTTTCACTGGTCTAGCTCCTCTTATTGCGGGTTTTCATCTTTTAAGGAGAGAACTCAAATGGCACTCAAGCGCTGTAATTTGATGGCTCATTATCTCTGATCTTTTAAAAAATGGAATAAAGGTCATTTAGGGCGGGAGATGTCCTGGAGGTTAACAACATCATGTAAAGGACCTGCAAACTTCCATGAGTAACCAATCTCAGTAACAGGATAAAAGCTCCATGTGAAGAAGCCCCCAGAGACTCTGAAGGAAAGATATCTGGATGAACATGAACTATTATTAATAGGTCCCAGTCATACAGCTTAACCACTATGCAGTGAAATAGTTACACAAGGAAATAGTTACACACGGCTGCCTGTGGTGAAAGACAAGATAAAGCCCGCTCCCTGTAGTGATGGGACAGTGTTCTCCACTACACCCACAGGCAGCAGGATATCTTAGGGGGCACACAGCAGGTCGCAAGGCACCCACAGTTCTGTTCTCCAACAACTTCCTGCTGTTCAGCATCCACTGTCTTGAGGTAGCTGCTTCACTCTGCCTAATGGTAGGGCTGGCCCTGCAAGGAAAACAGGCTACCAAAGTAGGAGGTTGGACAAGATAAAATGTCATTCAAAGCCATGATTATTGAACATTGTGTATTTTTGTATGTGGTGACAAAGCTGTACCAGTACCTAATCAAGTGTGAAGAAAGCTGGTGGACAGAGAAAATAATAATAATAATAATAATAATAATAATAATAATAATAATAATTGATTTCTATGCCAGAGAGTGATAAAACCAACTTCATGAAGTCAGCACTTTTAACTAACAAGAAATAATGATTACCTAATCTAGCAGCCAGCCTGGTCAGCATATTTATAAACTCAAGGAGGAAGGTGGAATGGCAAGAAGGAAGTTAGCTAGTTGCACAGATTATTTAAGACTCGGAAGTATGTTGTTTCTCCAGATGAAAGCTATAAGGCAGGTGATCAACCTGAATGCAAGCTACAAACATAAGGATGCAATCATGGAAAGAACCACTTAAAATCCTTTGGATATCCTATTTGGATAAGTGCTGGTTGCAGCCTGCCACAGTAAGATCAGTGAAGATAACCTCACAAAACACCACCTTGGATAAGTGAGGTTAAAAATTCACAGTGCGGAACACAACTCCAACAGGGAAACGGAAGTAATAAAAATGGACTTCATGTCCAGGAATAGCAGAACTACACAGAGACCAATAATTCCACTATTGTGATTGCCATTTCTGCAAGAGAAAAGGAAAAGCTAGGAAACAACCATTTAATGATATTGTGGAAGAACCACCGATTATGACAACCACTTTTGCTTTCCCCCTCCCGTCAGAAAGTCCCCGGCTCCAACAGACAGTTGCCCTGGGACTGGAGAGCAGAAGGGAAGCCACAGCCACTTTGGTCCTGTGGACCCGGGACCACTGGGAGGGTGACCTCCTGCCTCCCAGGAAGAACAGCATGGCAGGCGAGACCAGCCTGGTGCCATCTATGGGCCAAAGAAGGTACTGCAGAGGGTTCACCCCCCTGCCCTACTCAGCTGCCAGTAGCTGTGGGACAGCGGGCTACAAGCTGCTGGGATGTATGTGCATGTTTGGTTGTTGCTGTTATTATTTTAAGCAGCCTTGAGAATCATTTGATTGAAAGGTGGGATATAAATCTTCAAAATAAATAAATAAAATTAGGGTGAAATTAAGATAACGGACTGCTGACTGACAGAAAGCTTTGCTTTGCAGAATCCACTTGATAAAAACTCTACTGATATTGTTTTAATCAGAATATGGTAGAGAACACCAGAAGAAGGGGGTTATCTGTAAGGAAAGCACTCCTTACCAAACTCTAAGGAGCCTGTACTAGCCACTAGATGTTAATGTATAAACTGCATGTACTAGCCACTAGATGTTAATGTATAAACTGCATTTCATAGAACCTCAGAACTAGGGGCACAATCCAGAACATGTTATGCACACCTAAATCTCATTCATTTCAGTGAAGGTTGGAGGTGTACTGGCCTTAACCAAGAGAAAACTAAGTAGAAAAGCAACACAATCTTAGGTGTATTAGGAACTTATGCAGATTTAACTTTCTCTAGATCGAAGTCAGTGCTTCCATTTGATAGCCTCCAGATGTTTTGGACTACAGCTCACATAATCCCCGACCATGTGACTGGGGCTGATAGGAATTTTAGTATGAAACATCTGGAGGGTGCCACATTGACTACTACCGAGCCCCCCCCCCCATTTGCCCCTTTCCCATATAGCCATATCTACCTGGGAACCTTTTTTAACCTGAGGGGTGAATTCCAATCTGGGGAAGGTCTGGGGGGGGAGGGGGAGTTACATTCCATCTGTGGGTGGATCCATAAGCAGATTGAGTGGGCTGGTGGGTACAACACATGTGATTACTGAGTTTAATGTGATTATTAACGATGTTAAGCCTACTTGGAAGTAAGCAGAACAAAGCTTCTGCATAGCTCCTCAGAAGTAGAACTGAATCACTCAGCCACACTTTCAAATAGTATCCCAAGTACAAACCCTCTGAATTTCTACTCACAAGCATGCGCAACATGTCTACTCACAAGTAAGCAGGATAAGCCTCAGAAAGAGGAACCAAATCACTCAGCAGCTTCCTCCCCAAGCTCCACCCCCTCTCCCCCACAAGGAAAAGCTCCGTTCAGCTGCCAGATGAGGGAACCCCTGTGGGCAAAAAGTTCCCCATCCCTGGTGTACAGGATCAGGACCTTCATATTTCTCCCATCCCTTTAAATGCATTTTTTCCTAGTTTGTTTTCTCCATCTTAATTTTGGAAGTTGATGGGCTTAAAGGGGCTCAAACCAACCTCCCTTCAACAAGGCCCTAATGTCTGACCAGCTGCCATGCAATAGGAGAAGAACTGGGGCTAGTGCAATGGTATCACTGTTTTGTAACAGCAGCCCTCAGGCTAGAAAAAGGACACAGCCTTAGGCTACAATCCTATGCACACTTACATGGGAGTAAATCCCATTGAACTCAATGGGCCTTACTTCTGAAGAGACAGGCATAGGATTGCAACATCAGAGACATTTTCCAGGCCCTGAAGGTGTAAGACTTCAAACAGTTCAGAGCTCAGCAAAGTGTATCTTCTTCAGATTCCTACATACGTGTACAATTTAGAATTGTTAGCCATTTCGACATTGGTCTGATCCAGATCAGCCACTATTTGAATAGTTCAACATCCCCAAGACAGACTTTTAAGATTTACACCCTCAAATGTTGTGCCCTGGAACTGTGTTCTTAGATTAGCTCTTAAGAAACAAATTGCATCTGGATTCACTACTTGGAAAAATATGTGAAGGTGACCACTTTTACTTGTTTCTTATCACTGCAAACAAAGTTTTGGAAGTCTTGCTTCCAATTCAATATTTTGAGCTGAAAACACAAGTTAATGTACAGCACAATCCTATACATGCCTACTCAGAAGTAAACCCCATTCCATTCAAGGGGTTTACTCCTAGGTAAGTGGGTATAACATTAAATCTTAGGTTGCAGTTCTATGCACACACTTACTGGAGTAAGCTCCATTGAAATCAATGGGATTTACTTCTGAGTAAACATGTATAAGATTGCACTGTTCATTTCCTCAAGCTTGGGACACCAAAAGACATAATCTCCAGTAGATACCAGTGGTGTAGTGGAGGCAGGATGTGTGTGGGGCGGGTGTAGCTCCTGGATTTATTTCAGAGCAGGAGCAGTGACATCATCTGTCAGAGTATATTGACAAACCCTCCTTGCTCTGGCAAGTGAATGAGGTGATAACAAAGCTTTTACATTTCACTATGTTTGTAACAGATTAGCACAGAGGAAGTCAAAGAATAAGGAAAACAATAAAGCAGAGGCTAGATATCTTTCCTTTTCTTTGATGGAGTTCCTACTTCATGCGAGCAGTTTAATGGAAATACTTTTTGCAAGATTGGCTTTTAATCAGAAATCCAAACAAAAGGTTGCATTTCAAGTGGCTGAACATTTTCTGTTAAAGTCCAATGTGTTTTACAAATGGAACATATGCAGTCAGAAGCAAACACCACAAAGTTCAATTGACCCTACGTAGTGATAGATAGGATTGCAACTGTGCTCATCCTAATAAACTGGATATTATGCTGTGTGTGTGTGTGTGTGTGTGTGTGAGTGAGAGAGAGAGAGAGAGAGAGAGAGAGAGAGCGCATACACACATGCACCTGTGATTCATACACACATAGTCATGATGAACTACTGAACTTCCAAATTTACCAGTACACCAATGGGGAGTACAGCACAAGAAATCTTCCTTCACACGCCCTCAGGATACGATTGTGCTATTCTACACATATTCTGGGAAATGTTTCTTAAACTGAAGCCTTGGAGGCTGTGTAAATTATTGTCAGAGAAGCCAGATTACCTAAATCTGGAGGATGTCTGCATACTGTCACAAAAGCAACTTGCAGTAAAGGAGCCTTTCCATTAGAAAGTAGGGGGAAATACTATAGTTAAACCTTGGATCTGTGTAGGTTCCCTTAGAAACATCGTTATTGTTACACATCCCTTACAGAAATCCCCATACAAAAGGAGCTGAATAGGAACAATCAGGTTGCATGCCTTACAATGACCTGGATGACCTGGTATCTTCTGGTCCCTGTATAAGATCTAGAAACCACAGGGCCTTACCATGTGGTGAGACGACAGATATGGGGGTACATTGGGAGGCAGATGTAACTCCTCCCTACCAGCTAAACTGCAGGGCCTGTTTCCTGCAGAGAAAGGGTCTGGATTTGCCTTAGATGTCTGTTTACTTTCACTAGGGCCCCATCTACACCAGGCTTTTACTCCCGGGTGGGGGTGAGTTGAGGTCCCTCGTGATAGATGACATAGTCGCGACTTCGCAGCCATCCGTGGTTTTCACCCGGAAAATGCGGAGTTCCGAGGAGTTGTTTTACTGCAATTTTGGGGGATTTCTGCAGGTTTCCGCACGGTTGTGGGCCATCTGTTCCTTCCCCGAACCGACTTCGCATTTTGCAGTGGGTGTGTTGTAGGCATGCGTAGTGCCTGCATCACCCTGTGACACTCCTTTATTCTCCCATCGCTTTGCAGTTACACAGGCACAGAGGAGCGTTTTCATCTATTTAATCACACTTTTGCACAGTTTTGCAGCTTCGTATCTTCGCAACGGTTGTGGACTCACTACTCAAGGGCCGGGGGCGGGGCGGTGTCTTGGGGAAGGACCAATATCACTCCAGCCACCATTTCGGAGCAATGGCTAGGCACATAGCATTCACGCTTGTGAGTGCGAACCATCATGAGATCTCGAGCTGGGGAACTGGCAAACTGATGGTGTGGAAATGAAGGAGCACAAAACACCCACTTTTTACCTAAAAAGGGACAGAAAGACACAGCAGAGCCCCCCAAATTCAAAACAGCCACTGAAGTGTCGCACCTCCGCACTCACGGGACTGCCCAGCTGCGCATTTCAGTAAAATGGCAAAAAAAGGGGCACGGCGAGTCTGTAAGGGAAGCACGCAATACATCGCGAGTGTATCGCAGGGCATGCTGACTTGAAGCCGCACTGCTGCGCAGTTGCGACGGGGCGGAGGCTCAAAGCAGTGCCATATAGATGGGACCTAGGATGATAGGAGCATGACCCCAAAAAAAGTCTTTTGCAGGCAGACAGTCTGCCATCTTGGCACTGTATGAATAACATTCTGGAATAAAAATCCAGGAAACCTGGCCATAAGCACAGACTCTGCAAAGTGAAGAAGGCACAGTACCTTGCTTCTACAGTAAGGTAGGAACTTTGCACTGCATCCCTGGAACAAAGGAAGCTGCTTTATACTAGGTCAGACTATTTGCCCATCTGATCCAGTATTTTCTACTCCAGCCTTCCCCAACTTAGTGCCTGCCAGATGTTTTGGACCACAACTCCCATCATCCCCAGTCATTATGGCCAGTGGAAGTCCAAAATATCAGGGGAGCACCACATGGGGAAAGGCTGGTCTTCTCTGACAGCAGCTCTGCATGGTTTTTGCAGGTCTTTCCCTTTTCACTGGAAATGCCAGGGACTGAACCGGCAACCTTCTAAATGCAAAGTGTATGCTCTGCCACTGAGCTACAGCCCCTCCTCTAACTCCCCTATGCTTAGGGCAAACCAGTTACACGCATTAGCCTTGGACTTAAATGTGCAGTTACTTAGTCCTGACTTAGTACTTAGGCTTCTTCAAATCTCTCTCTCTCATTCTCCCCCCGCCTTCCCCATTCAGTGCTTGGTCCTCATTCTACCATATCACCTGCCGTATTTGTAAAAGAGTACTCCATCCGCCTCCTATTTTTGACAGAAGCTATCAAAGCAGGACAACAGAGCCTGTCAAACTAGACAGGACTGTAGTAGGCCTGTGTGGCAGAACTGGCTCTACTGTCAAATTGTCATAAAGGGGATGGTGGAGCAAGTGAGATGTGGGGGATGCTATATCTTTCTTCCACCCATGCTATTCTTCCCAAAACTGCTTTTAAAGCCACTTCTCTCTCGGTGAATTACGGTGACCAGAAGACATCCCTGCTGTGAAAATGCCTAGAGATGTGAAGCTTGGTGGAAAAACTGGGTGGTGGTGGTGGGTGGGACTGAAAATTCAGAATTTTTTTTTTTCAAAATGTTCCAAAAGTCCCTGGGGGAAAAAGGGGAGAAGTGTTTTTAATGGCTTTTTTCATTTTCCCCATTTTTTTTCTTTTTTCCCCAGGCCTTCGCATCAATACAATGGTGGGTTCATCTCTCCCCCGCCTTTAAACTGTGTCCCTCAATTTCTGATACATGGGTCTGTAGCCCTTATGTCTACTTTGGCATCTAAGAAGATCATCCCACATATCTCAGATAGAAAAGCCATATCTGAAGGCAAAAAGTTTTTTTTAAATAGAGAAGTGCACACAAACTGAATCATCTGAAGGCAGGGAAGTAGAAATTACCCCCTTCCCAGCTTGAATTCATTCTGGAAGCCAAGGGTAACTTGTTCTGTAGGGGAAAAGATATGGTTCTTCTAATGTCCACTTTTCGTGTACTAGCCCTATGCTTTTTATAAAGGCATTTAGATCAGAAAGATAGCACTTTTATCAGGACATGACCTCAAGGCACCTATAGTTCAGAACAGATTTTAGTTCTCACCTTGTTACCTTAGGCCTAATTCAGCCTTCCCCAATGTGGTGCCCCCAGATGTGTTTTACTAAAACTCATCTTGAATGAGAAGCTTCCAGGCTTCTCATTCAAGTAGCGGTTGGAACAAGTTACTTCTAGACCTACTTGACAGATTATTTACTTATTTATTTATTACATTTCTATACCACCCAGTAACCAAAGCTTTCTGGGCAGTTTGCAAAAGATTAAAACCTTAAAAATACAAAATGAAACCATCAACAATAAAAATACTAGGACTGGTTAAAACCTTATCATATGCTGTCAAATGCCTGGGAGTAGAGGAAAGTCTTAATCTGGCCGAAAGGATGACAATGCTTGCGCCAAGCAGACCTCAGGACCCTCCCCCAAAAAGCCCTCTCCCTTGTTGCCATCCTCTGAAGCTCCCTCAGAGGAGGTGTCTGGAGGAGGGCCTGAGATGACATTACTTTGACATCAGCACATATAAAAGCTTAGCCTAGAATGCTGGCAAGGGAAGAAGAAGGGCAACCTATTGAAAAAAAGCATAAGGCTGTCCATTCAGGAGCCATCTCCACTGCAACAACAACAGCAACAAAAGAATCTGCAGGTAGTGCCATCTACCCTTGGGCAGAGGCCCTAGCAGTGCAGACCATATAGCAATAAGGAAGTTGCTAGCATTTGTAAAAAGGATGAGATATACCCATGGGAGTATTTAGGAGCATAAAGGTCAGACAGGGCAAAAGGCAGCAATTTGCATTTCGTTTACCTGCTAAATCTGCCAAAGCAAGCTAAGAAGTCCTGAAAAAGCCAACTGTTGCTCCTCATGAGGAAGGCGGATTTGGATTGCAAGCCTTATGTCCCGTCTACCCACCCACGCGAATGGGCATTTTAAATCGTCAGGAGCTACACAAAGAATTTGACATCCTAACAACTGGTATCCCAGACGCCCCCACAAGCTTGTAGATTCCCAGCGGAGATCTCTGGCAAGGTCTGCAGATAATTTTCATGCAGGCTTCAAGAAGCAAGTTGAAAAATTCCTAGCCTGACTCAGTGAAGCATTTGTCTCTGCTAAGCTCTCCAAGCCCCAACACACACACACACACACACACACACACACACACACACAGAGTTTGGCAGTGGTTGCGTTCCAGGGCTGGTAATACAAGCCATGAAGCAAGCTGCCAAGACAAGCAACAGAATGAGCCAGGCCCCATTTCATTGGCCACCATACGTTGCATATGGCCCTGGAACCAGCCAAGAGAGTGTTCTCACCCACCTTGAGGGCATAGGAGACCCTGTGTTTTCAAATACACCTCCACAGGGCCTTCATTAAAGGAAAATGGAAACATAATGTGGCTCTTGCTTGCTTCTCTCTCTCTCTCTCTCTCTCTCTCTCTGTGTATTTCTCCTTCCTCTCAATTTGATCTCCAACCTATTTCCCTACCACCAGGGGCAGGGAGTGGGGAGGAGAGAGAGCACTGCCTTCTGGAAGAGAGCTCAGAAGATTGACTTTAACTCCACTTCATGCCCGACTGCTGAAGCAGACTTAGGACTGCCTCTGTTCACTCACTCTCAAGGGGCTCCTTTCTTTTTCAGGTTTAAGAGAGCTGGAAGAAGGAGGAACATTCATGAAATTGCACAGTTGCAACATCAGTCCCCTGGGTCACAAAACTAAAAGAGCTTCGTTGGAACCGAGATTTGCTCGCTTTGAACTTACACGGCTATTAGTGCGCATTATCACACTGTGCAGACCAATGAAGTGAAAAAGAAAGCTGCCTGCAGAAAAGCGCCATTACTCCCCGTTGCTGGTCTAAACAGAATGTGAGCCCCTTGGTCCTAGTCATTAACCAGAAACCAGGCTGCAGGGGTAAAGGCAAAATTCTGCTCCGGTGTGCATGTGTGGAGTGCAGGGCCACGCATTCTTCTCCATAATCATCAGCAAGACTGCCCTATGCGAAGAAAACACAGAATTACCTTGCTGGCTCAGAGAAGACAAACGTGCAGATAGTCTTCCAAGCATTACAACAAATAATTTCCTGGATCATATCAAAGGTCTGTTTAATCCAGCACTCAGCTTGAAGCAGCAGCCAGAAAGATGCTGGCAAATGAAACACCAAGACACTGGAAATACACTGCCCCAGGAAGATGCTCTCCATACATCATGCAAGCCGGTAAAACCTAACCTGCATGTCCTCCTTGACATGCCAGAAAAGGTGTGGCTAAAGTAACAGACATGCCCAAAGCTGTGGAACTTGCAAGCTTTAGAAATCACTTTTGTAGCTCCTCCAGGCAGGGCCCAGCCCAGATTCAGTAACACCAGTGCGTCCATGACCCTCAGCCATTATGCTATCACAACTAGCAAGAACGGGTGGCCCTGTCCCAAAGGAGAAACACTTACTCACACTGTCATTTCAGCTTCACCAGATACATGAATTCAGGGGGTGTAGGAACACACAGGAATACCAACACCAGAACCATGTGGGGAACAAAGAGGGGCAGGAAGGCACTGAGCTTCTACATTGATCATTTATTTATTATATGACAGCCCTGCATAGGTAGACTGCAAGCCATTCTCTATTTGCACCCCCCCACCCTGGGGCAAATTTCAAATACCTAACTGTTTGCAGCTCTCTTCCATATCTCTGTGGAAATGTAAAAGACCCTTCCCCACAAGCCCATCATGAATGGAGGGGCGTACTTGTTGCCAGTTTTCCCTGCCTGGTGCAACCAGCCTGCCTGCCACATGCACAGCCCACTTTTATCAGACTCCTTCGCTGCTGTGAATTGCTGGGAGAGCAAGAGCCTTGTATGCGGCCGCCACCACAGGCCTTGGTGAGGAAAGAAGGAACCAGGTGGTGAAGCAAAAACAAAACCCAGAATGAGAAGAGAGGGTGCCCAATGGGGTGCAGAGGGAGACAGAACAGGATTAACATCAAATAGGGTTAAAAAGTGAACACCCATTTAAAATTGCAACAGAAATGCTTTTCTGTGGTTAACAATACAACCTGGCCCTCTTGATTTGGTCATGTAAAGCAGCCCTCAAAGTGATCTGAACTATGCAACCCATTAAAGGGTCACCTATGGCCTGATGCATCTTGGACACACACCCCTTTCCCTCTTCTTGCAGCTTACTCTTATCTAACCTACCTATCGATATACTAAGGCTTCACTGCAGAAGATCCTGCCTTGATGCATAGGGTTGGATTAATTAACTGCAGCTGCTTTTCCAGCCCAAGATTCTGGGCCACAAGGAGGTAGAAGAGGGCACCTGAGATCGAAGTGGGCATGGGAGGAAGCTCCCAAGGTATCCTGGCACCTCATACCCGCATTCATGCTAATACCCTCCACATTACGCAAACCAAAATACGCCCAAGCCCGCGGTTTTCTCCGCAATCGCGATTGTTTTCCGCCCAGATTACAACAATCCCCAGTTGGCCCACAAGAATCCACTGGAAGGGGAGCAAAGCCCCACTCTTAAACCACCCTGAATGTCAGCCAGGCAGGAGGGCGGAAAGCTGTTCGGGAGGAACGGCTCTGCTGAAGGGAAGGAGAGGCAGCGGCGATCCCGGGGAATGCGCGAAGAGCCCCGCGCTGGGCCCCCGAGAGCGGCTGGCGCGCCGCGCGCGGTGCTGCGCCCCGGCAGCGAAGAGGCCCGGCCGAAGCCGCCGAAAGTCGGGTCCGTGGATAGCAGCAGCCTGTGCAGGCAACCAGCTCGGAGCGTCGCTGCCGAAGAGGAAGAAACACGCGGAGCGCCAGCGGTGCCCAGCCCGCCCCGCAAGCGCGCCCACCCACCCACCTCGCGATCCGTTCTTGCGGTACCCACCGAGCTGACGGAGCAGGCGGCGAAGGTGCCCCCGGGGCCCGGCTGCAGCGGGGGGCGGGTTGCGCGCTCAGCTCCACCGCAGCCGCCCAGCTCCGGGAGCGGCTCTCGGCCTCGCTCTCCAGGCCCGTCGTGCCGAGCCCGGTCCGAGCCCGGGAGGAGTCGCCGCGGCCACTGGAGCGCCTGGGCGGCGGCGACGAGGGCAGCCCCCGCGGTCGCTGCAAGTCGGCTCCGCCGCTCACCGTCCCTCCCGCAGGCTGTGTCGGACGGCTGGGTGGGTTGCATCAGCCCCGGTTATATAGCGGCCCCAGGGCTGCGGGGAGGGGTCGGGAATGCGGAACCGGCCGGACTGCCAGCTCCAGACGTCAAGGTGGGAGGAGAAGAGGGGACCGCAGGGGAGGAGAGCGCAGGCCGGGGGACGGCGGAGGGGAGGCGGGACCACTTGCACGGGCAGCGCACGGCGGATCTCCCGCCCGTTCCCGCCACCCCCGGCTTCTCGTCTCTTTGCAGGAGACAGACCGGATCTCAGCCCCGAATATCGTTTGCAGGAGCCACCCTTGAGACGACTCAAGTCCTAGTAAAAGAAGAGGACTCTGAGCATGTGCAGAATGCCGGTCTTGTTTGCGTAACCTATCTGGAATAAGAAGGCGGGAAGGCTTCCAGGTCAGAGGGCGTGACTTCCAGGCACGCTGCAGCCCCAGCCGCTTGTCTTCGAGAGAGAAAACAGCGTGCAGCGCTGGGCACCGGGGAAGCTTTTACCGGTGGATACACAGCACGGATATCGTCACTGCCGCAGCGTGGACGACGCGGAAGGTATTTCCCCATCCACACAGCAAAGCATAGAACCCGATTTAGTACCACTTTGATGCCACCGGGGAACACGCACAGCTGACGGGAAAGAACGTTGTCTGAAGCAAAAGGCTATAGAATATAGAGCAGTCTGCATAGAGCAGCCTTCCCCCACCTCGTGCCCTCCAGACGTGTGGGGCTACAATGCCCAGCATCCCCCAGCCAGGTGATGCTGGGAGTTGCAGTCCAACACATCAGGAAAGCTAAGGTAGAATTTGGTGTACTTAAAAACAAAGAGATCCAGGAATTGTGATTCTGTTCCTAGGCTGGTGGTGGTAGGTTTCTTCTGCAACGATGGACCTTCAGTACAATTCAATATTCATTAGAGCAGGGTGGGCAGAAGGTAGATCTCCAGATGTTTTGGACTTCAACTCTCAGCATTCCTGACCGTTGGCAGTGCTGTTAAGGTCTTATGGGAGTTGAATTCCAAAATATCTGGAGATCTACCTTCTGCCCACCACTGTACAATCTGTTCAAATTTATGATTCATTCTCTACTATCTTGTCTCCTTCCTCTCTAGTTTTAGGGATTCCCCCTTCCATCTTTCTGCTGAATTTCCAAGAAGTATCTATGCAACAGCGTAGGAAACTGTCGGTGGTTCTCCAACAAATGTGACAGAAAGAATCCAGTTGCACAAACCATCTTTGGATCTAGCGGCAGAAGAATTTCAGAAGTTAATAGATCAACAATGGTTTCTGTGTGGACAGTGTTAATTAACCTGATTGATATCTATACCAGCCCAGTACATTTTTCTGCCTAAGGTGGAGCAGCAAATGGCAACACCACCCCACCCCCATTTGAGGTGTATAGTACCCAAAGCCAACCATATTATTTTGGCATCTGAAGCATAAAATCCCACAAGCACCTCTACCTCTCCCTTACAGTAAAAAAATACAATAATAATAAATTAATAACTCACAGTTTGCTGCCTTTTCATGATACCAAAAATCACTATCTCACTCTGCCTAATGGTAGGGCTGGCCCTGACTGGGACAACACATTTGTACTTTTCATCTCTGCATGAAAAAAGGGCCTTGTGAGCCTTGAAAGTTTCAAGAACAACTAAAAACAACCCCAGTATCACTCTCTATGTACATCGTCTGGAAGCATTTTAAGAGCTTCTTGTTTGGGCCAGCTGTCAACAGCTGGGCTTAGACTGGCATGGGGGAATTCTTGTTGTTGTTCAGTCATTCAGTCGTGTCCGACTCTTCATGACCCCATGGACCATAGCACGCCAGGCCTTCCTGTCCTGCGCTCTCTCCCGGAGCGTGCTCAAGTTCATATTCATTGCATCCGTGATGCTATCTAGCCATCTCATCCTCTGCCGTCCCCTTCTCCTTTTGCCTTCAGTCTTTCCCAGCATCAGGGTCTTTTCCAGGGAGTTTTCTCTTCGCATTAGGTGGCCAAAATATTGGAGCTTCAGCTTCATTATCTGTCCTTCCAATGAGCAGTCAGGGTTGATTTCCTTTAGGATGGACTGATTTGACCTCCTTGCAGTCCAGGGGACTCGTAAGAGTCTTCTCCAGCACCACAGTTCGAAAGCATCAATTCTTCGGCGCTCAGCCTTCCTTATAGTCCAGCTCTCACAGCCATACATTACTACTGGGAAAACCATAGCTTTGATTAGACGGACCTTTGTCGGCAAGGTGATGTCTCTGCTTCTTACTATGCTGTCTAGGTTGGCCATAGCTTTCCTCCCAAGGAGCAAGCGTCTTTTAATTTCATGGCTACAGTCACCATCTGCGGTGATCTTGGAGCCCAAGAAAGTAAAATCTGTCACTGCTTCCATTTCTTCCCCTTCTATATGCCAAGAAGTGATGCGGCCAGATGCCATGATCTGAGTTTTTTTAATGTTGAGTTTCAAACCAGCTTTTGCACTCTCCTCTTTCACCCTCAACAAGAGGCTCTTGAGATCCTCTTCGCTTTCTGCCATTAGGGTGGTATCGTCTGCATATCGGAGGTTGTTGATAATTCTCCCAGCAATCTTAATTCCGACCTCTGATTCATCCAACCCGGCATTTCTCATGATGTACTCTGCATATAAGTTAAATAAGCAGGGTGACAATATGCAGCCTTGTCGTACTCCTTTCCCAATTTGGAACCAATCGGTTGTTCCATGTCTGGTTCTTACTGTTGCTTCTTGACCCTCGTACAGGTTTCTCAGGAGACAGGTAAGGTGGTCTGGTACTCCCATCACTTTCAGAATTTGCCACAGTTTGTTGTGATCCACACAATCAAAGGCTTTAGCGTAGTCAATGAAGCAGAAATAGACGTTTTTCTGGAATTCTCTTGCTTTCTCCATGATCCAGCGAATGTTGGCGATTTGATCTCTAGTTCCTCTGCCTCTTCGAAACCCAGCTTGTACTTCCGGTAGTTCTCGGTTCACATACTGCTGAAGCCTAGCTTGTAGGATTTTGAGCATCACCTTGCTGGCATGTGAAATGAGCGCAATTGTGTGGTAGTTTGAACACTCTTTGGCGTTGCCCTTCTTTGGAATTGGAATGTAAACTGACCTTTTCCAGTCTTGTGGCCACTGTTGAGTGTTCCAGATTTGTTGGCATATTGAATGCAGCACTTTAACAGCATCATCTTTTAGGATTTTAAATAGCTCGGCTGGAATACTGTCATCTCCGCTAGCTTTGTTGTTACTAATGCTTCCTAAGGCCCACTTGACTTCACTCTCGAGGATGTCCGGCTCAAGTTCAGTGACCGCACTCTCATGGCTGGGGGAATTCTACTTTACCACTTTTCTTCTGGGTGCTGGCCTGCAGCTTCAAACCGATATTACCATAAGCTTCATACAGTTAAGTATATGTGCAGTATCTGAGCATAGAAGAGTCCCTCATAGAATAGTAGGGTTGGAAGGGGCCTACAAGGCCATCGAGTCCAACCCCCTGCTCAATGCAGGAATCCAAGTCAAAGCATCCCTGACAAGTGGCTGTCCAGCTTCATCTTGAATGCCTCCAGCGTGGGAGAGCCCACCACCTCCCTAGGTAATTGGTTCCATTGTCATATTTCTCTAACAGTCAGGACGTTTTTCCTGATGTTCAGCCGGAATCTGGCTTCCTGTAACTTGAGCCCATTATTCCATGCCCTGCATTCTGGGATGATCAAGAAGAGATCCTGGCCTTCCTCTCTGTGACAACCTTTCAAGTATCCTATCTCCCCTCAGTCTTCTCAAGGCTAAACATGCCCAGTTCTTTCAGTCTCTTCTCATAGGGCTTTGTTTCCAATCCCCTGATCATCTTGAGAAGGCTCAATGGACCTGTTTTTCCCATCCCTCTGCTAGCATGAGTGCAGAGCTGCAACAAGAGCAAGGGGCATTGCAGGAGTGTGAGATCTGTGCATCCTACTCCATTTCTGCCCCCTACCCTGCCAGTTTCTGCACCATGTACAAGTAACCTGCATGCCACATGGAAAGTGGGCTGGATGGGGATACGGGAAGCATGCGCAGATCTCCCATTCCCTGTACTGTCTCTTAAACTCTCTTAAAGAGAGCCAGCATGGTGCAGTGGCTAGAGTGCTGGACTGGGAGTCGGGAGATCCGAGTTCTAGTCCCCACTCGGCCATGGAAGCTCACTGGGTGACTTTGGGCCAGTCACATACTCTCAGCCCAACCTACCTCACAGGGTTGTTGTTGTGAGGATAAAATGGAGGAGGAGGAGGATTATGTACGCCACCTTGAGTTCCTTGGAGGAAAAAAGGCGGGATATAAATGTAATAATTAATTAATTAAACTGCCTGTGCATGGACCTGTCCACTCATGTTGGCTGCAGGGATGGCAAAAACAAAGCTCTATTGAGTCCTGTGGGATTTTCTTCATGGGCAGACATTGTACTCGTGTTCAGCTGAGCTCCCTAAGACTTCAATACTCTTGCCTCACAATAGAATGGCTACTAAATATCTGCCTCCCTAGAATGTCCTTCTGCTCTACAGGGCCGGCCTTACCACTAGGAAGCATGAGGCAGCTGCCTCAGACGGCACATGCTGTGGAGGCAGGGAGTGGTGATGAGGTGTTGGAGGACAGAGCTGTGTGTGCCACGCATCACCTGCCTTGTGCTCTCAAAGCTATCCTGTTGCTGTCAGGTGTGGTAGAGGATGCTGTCCTGTCAATGTTGGAGTAAGATTTAACTGTTGTTTTGAGCTCCCCAGAGGAGAGGTAGGGTATAACTGCATAAATAAATACACTGCCGGTCCAGTTGCACTTCCGTATGTGGAATTGTGGGGGAGGGCATCTTATCTGCCTCATGGACAGCCCTGCTGCTCCAATATTTTAACTGATATTTTATTTTTTGTGTTTATTGAATTGTTATTCAGGATGAGATGGGCTAGAAAATGAGATAATTACATTTATGTTTTATTTTACACATTTATTGATTAGCCAACATGATACATGTATGTTCAATATGGTAAATGGGAGGGTGGGGGCATTCTAAGCCATTTTTGTTTGCAAACACCCTTCTCCTTTCCATCTAGAAACCGCTGAAATCTTTGCTATCATCTGTGGCCCAAAGATTTCTTATAAAATATGAGGGCAGGAATCCTTCTGCTTGTTAAAAACTATCTTGTAGCACTGAAACGCATGTTAAATAAGTTGCACTTTGTTCCATAATCTGCCATGTTAAATCAAGGACAGATTCTATGCCATATGCATTTTTTCTCTATTCTATTTCCCCCCTTCATTATAGTCCTTTCTCTTCCCAACTGCTTAGAAGGGAAGCACTACAGAAACTGTGGTATATACAGAATCAGATCCATCAACAGATAGCACAAGCCCACTAGTTGTGTCTGTTTGATTGATGGATTGATTGATTGATTGCATTTTTATATCACCCAATAGTCGAGTCACAACAATTATCCAGGTATTCAGGAACAGGGGATAAGTATATATGAAGATGTTTATGTATCTTGATCTGAAACAGGGCTGGGGAACCTGTGGCCTGCCAGATGTTGGACTATATTTCCCATCATCCTTGACCATTGGCCATGGTGGCTGGGGCTGATGGGAGTTGGAGTCCACCTCCCAGAGGGACACAGGTTCCACAGCCCTGATTTAAAATGTGGGCTCAGAGAACTCAATTTTAAAGACATATTTCTTAAATAAGAGGGGGGAAGGAATAAGATGGATACATGAATCTTAATGTGATTGTTTGATAAAATAAGTAAATTGGGACAGCTAAGGACTGATCCTCTTTCCAAGAAAGTATGCATAGCTTTGCAATTCTGACTATTCAAAATGTTTAAAATGTATACACATCTAAGAAAACATCAAATTTTAAAAATTAGAGTGGAAATCTGGTGTATAGAAGGGGAAATACTGCACAGAAGGTCTAGGACCTGCTTTCTGTAGCTCTGAGCCTGATAACTACGCTGAAACCCCTTTCAGATGAATCAAGAGGTGCCATGGTCATATTCATATTTCATATCCACACTCTGCTAATCTGCATAAATAAATATCTTCTGCCTTCCTGGGGGTCTCTAATTTGCAGCCTGCATTTGTTTGTACAGGAGACAAAGACCATGACCCCCAATCCGTCCTGGAAGCATAGGGTTGTATCCAATGTTAGTCCTACTTAAAGTAGACCTACTGAAATGAATGGGACTCAGGTAAGACTGGTACAACCCATACTAAGGCTGCAGCATGAGCAGAAAGGCCAGTTACAAATTGAAAGAGGTGGGCATCCAAGTCACTCATTTAGGCCTCACGTCAGAAAACCATGTATATACTTCTTAAGTACCTGCTTACCTTCTGATCTAAAAAGTTCTGCTTTCTTGAATCTTGCCACTAAAAGAGGATCAACTCAGTCCCCTTTTGCCCACTGCCATCCTCCCCTTGCCAGCAGTACTGCAGTAGTGGGGCCAGAACTGCTCTGAAGATCAACATTAAAGAAGTATTAAATATCAAATAAATTTTAAAAACCAGCAGTTCAGAAAACAGGATTGACTGTATTTCCCTCATTTTTCAGTGCAGTTTTCAACAATGATAAGAGATATTATTCTGGAGTAAAGGTAGGAAGATAACAATGGAGGCATAATGCATAATCCCATGTTTAGACAGAAAAAAGTCCTACAACTCCCAGCATTCCCCAGCATGCTGGGAGTTGTAGGACGTTTTTCTGTCTAAACATACATAGGATTGTTCCCTAAGAGTTACTGCAGTCTGGCATCACATAATGGGTGTTGTCTTTAACTCCCACATTACGCTTGCAGTGTTCAGTGCACGTGGCTGGGATAGGAAACTCTTAATTCCCAACTCAGGTTTTGGTTTATGCAAACATGAAAGAAACACATTGATTTTATAGATATTCTGTTTGGTTTAAAAGAGCAATAAGGATCCATTAATCACCCAGTGTTTCATCAATGGCAGAAACTTTACCAAAAGGCAACACAATCAAAGGGTGGGAAATTGGAGGGCAAGCAAACTATTCCTTCGGACAAGTCAGTGATGGCAGTGGTTGCATTTATACTGACAAAGAAAAATTACCATTCGCCTAAGGTCACAGCAGTTGGGAATAGCCAGGAGTTCCAATGCACGCACAGGCGGCTGGGGGAGAAACAGATGCTCCGCTCCATAAAATATCACCAAAAGCAACATTTTATCAAGTTTCTCTTTTGCAGTGTTGTTATTATTGAGTGTATTTTAGTTTTATCTGGGTGACAAAAAGCTAACTGGAGATTGAAAGAAGATGAAATATTATACTGAAGAAATGGAAGATAAAAAGAATGTATGAAGAGCCTTAGTAGGAATTTTCAGTCAACATTTTTATTATTGGAGAAAAGTGCTTTGGCAGTGAGTAGAAATTAAAGCAGACAGGAAACACTGGCAATGATTAATTCTCCTTTTGCACTAAGGCTTCTACCCTATACACATTTATATAGGAGTAAATCCCATTGAACACAGTAGGACTTACTTCCAAGTAAACATACATAGGATTGTATTGCACATCTTCAGGAGAGATAACTAAGCATTTCCAGTTTATATAATACCTACATAAATACACACATTTCATTACTTAGCTTATAATATTAGTTTATAATCCTATGACTAAACCATGTGATGACTTCAACACATTCTTAAACTTTGTCCTTCTCGTTCTGCTCTTTCCATTGTGATGGTCACATTTCTTGTGAGGTCAGAGATTACAGTCAGGTTGCTTGCAAATTATGCCCTGACAGAATGATGTTCCTGCAATAGCACCGTCCCACTCCATTTCCCCACCGCCACTATAGTTGTTAGAATTCTGCTCCGCCCATTGCAGTAGTGGTATACACAGGATTCCAAATGGCCATCTGCATTTAAAAAACAAAACTGGAAACCAATCAAACTCAAAACAAGTCCAGGCAAAGCCAGCATTCTGAGCGGGAAAGATTTCCACCACAAGTGGAAAAATGTTGACAACAAGTCAAATGTTAATTAGGACAAGTATCACATGTGATTGTGTCTGCCTCATTCACAGATGGTGATGATGCCTAACAAAAGCCTTGGATGTTGACACTCTTATGTCCTTTATATAGCAAATGTATATTATAAAGGGAACTACCATCTATAGGTAGAGATGTACAGATTTGTAAAATATGCTTTGTCTGCGTTTTGTGGATTGTCAGGGGCCTTTCATTCCATTGTCCGCTCATTGATCGAATCAGATTCATTCCAATTGCCTGAAATTACACAAATTCTCATTTGCACAAATTCACACTTGTGAAAATGCGCAAATCCCCCCAAAATGTGCATTTTCATGCTTTAGCCTATGGGTGGAATGCACATTTTCAGTCAGTGTTTTTTTATTTTACGTATTTTTCTACAACTAAATTTGTGTAAAATTGCGGAAAGTAAAAAAAAAAAAACAGTCCGCCAGTCCACGGCATCCATGCAACTCAGGAAAAGCTGGTCCACTGCGGAATCTGCAGGTCTGATTCATAGAAATTTGAACTCATTTGAGTCTGTTGCAGATTTCTCCAACATCCGTACCTATAGGTCAGCCTGCCCTGCCTGTGGTGCCTTTCAGATGTTGGACTGCAACTCCCATCATTCTCAGCTAGCATGGAGGGTACAAGATTTGGGAAGGCTGACCTATAGTCTCTCGATCCTACCAGGATGGTGCTACTGCAATCGTTTCCTATTTCTGGGCTTTCCACAGGCAGTTGGCCACGTTCTGCATGACCAGAACGCTAGACTAGACGGACCTTTGGTCTGATTGAGCATGGTTCTACTTATATTCTTATGAGAGGACTTTCCCCATTGCTATTTTGTGCAGTACAGACAGGGTAAATTATTCCAGCTTGGGATCAGAGATGGTTGCTCTCCCTTTCTAATTCCTTAATTGCCTCCTTGCTCCTACACCTAGAAACTATCCAGCATTTGTTTTCCATCTGCTGCCATCACTTGCCCTAAAACCAGCCAAATCCCTAGTTTCTCTTTTTATTGTCCCTCATTATTTCTTCTGACTTCAGGCATTATGATCATATACAAATCTAGAGCTCTCATTATTTACCTTGCCACATGCCCTGATATTTATTGTGACACCATTACTTATGTATAACTACAATGCATGTATATTGGCTATTTTAAATGTTTGTTGTTTTAAGTAATTCTATTTTATTTTTATTTTATTTTTTAAATTTTACTGTGTGAACTGCCTTTGGGAGGCTTTGCCTCAAAAGATGACATAGAAATATTTAGAATAAAGAAATATCAATACTTTATATCACAGCTTGAGGAAAACAGCAGAAGGGGGGAAGAGTGCTCCCACTCTAGCAGAAGAAATAAGAAGAGTAGTTCCAAATGTATACTAAAATAATGTGTAACTACTGAAATATAACACAAATAAGAATAGAATAATAAATATGTATATTATATATACGTGGTAATCCTTTTAATTGACAAAAGCAAATATCACACGTCATCTGTGGCCTGGATATATCTACTAATAGTAAAAATGTGACAACATCTTGCAAAAAGACCCACACATAGAAGTTCATTTCCACATGTGCTGCAGAAGGAACTGCTCAGCAAAATCCAGGCCAGCTAGTCTACTTCATATGGTCTTATGCTAGCCTTCCCTAACCTTGTGCCCTCCAGATGTGTTAGATTTCAACTGCTACCATCCCCATTGATCATGCTGGCTGGGGATGGTAGGAACTGTAGTCCAACCTATCTGGAGGGCATCTGGTTGGGGAAGAACATAAGCACAAATAAGCTGGTCTTAAGAACATAAGCAGAGCCATGCTGGATCAGACCAGGGGTCCATCTAGTCCAATTTTCTGTTCACACAGTGGCCAACTAGCTGCGTATGGGAAACCCTCAAGCAGGACATGAGTGCAACAGCACCTTCTTGCTATGTCTTAGTCATGAGCAGAGAAACAATTTTAAGAGGATCCTAGAGGCAAACAAAGGAGTGGAAAATTGGGCTCTTTGGCAAGTGATGTTGGTGACAGGCTACTTTAGAAGATGGGCTGGAATGCTAACCTACTACCTAATCACCATCATCACCATTGTTTGTTTGTTCCCTGCTCTTTGACTATCATCCCCAGAACAGCTTATAACATATAAACCTATGAAACATGACTTTTGCTGACTCAGACCATTGATCCATCCAGCCCAGAACTCTCTCTGACTAGCAGCAGCTAGTCCCTGGTCTCCAGCCTTTTTCTTATCCCCTGCTAAGGTACCCTTCTAAGTGGAGATGCCAGGGACTGAATCTGGGACAGTCTGCATGCAAAGCATGTGCTCTACCACTGAACTAGCGACCCTCCCCTTCATGGTCCTCTCAGGTGGTGGTGCAAGAAAACTATTTGCTGAACATGGATTTACATCATTTTTAGGGGCTGCAGATTTTGTTTGGCATCCTACTCTATTCTAAGAGAGTTTCACTGAATACATCTTCATGCATCTGCTGAAGTGGACAGCGTCAGTGAAAACGTATGCTAGAATAAATGTATTATTCTAAGGCAGGGACAGGCAACCAGGTACCCTTCAATGTTTTGGACTACAACTCCCATCAGCCCCAGCCAGAATGGCCAATGGTCAGGCATTATGGGAAGTGTAGTCCAAAACATGTGCAGGGCACCATGTTGCCTACATCTGGTCTAAGGTGTCACAAGCCTCTTTGCTTTTTTCACTGAATGCAGTAGCATTTACTGGCTACTCCAAAGTAACTGTACTTAGAATAACCCTAATTCATTGCTCCTCTTATAGAAGTCTCTTTTAAAAATTAAATATGCCAGTTCTTATCAATTTCTTCTAGCAGTTTGAGGTTTTCAGTGGTGTGAAACCTACAAGTGTTGTAAAAAACCCTTTACGGTCTCAAACTTTGTTTTTCAGTAGCAGCCTAGAACACAATAAGGTCTCATCTTTGGGCTGTGGTAGAGGAAAACAATTAAAACCTTATTTACTAAATAACATATACAAATTATTTGGTCCCAGTTCTAGAGACACTAGAACATCACAGTTGGCTGTACACAAATGTAACTTCCCATCAAAAGTGCAGATCCCCTATCCAGGGGTAAGTGGGAATGCATTCAGTTCCTAATGCACAAAAAAGGAATTGTACACACGGTCCAGACGCTGGCTGAGATGTTCTAGCATCAACAGAATGTGAATGACTCTGTGTGTGTGTGTGTGCGTGTGTGTGTATGTCTGGGTCTGGAAGGGGGGGAGGGAGAGATGGTGTTTGCTCTGTGACCATGCATGCTTTGTTCCCTTTTGTGTGCCTGTGTCTCATGTGTGTACACACATTTAGCAACCTAAACCTATCCAAGTTTATTCAGAAGAATCACTGTGTTCAATGGGGCTTACTCCCAGGTAAGTGTGCAGTGTTTGAGGGTATTTTCCTGTGTCTTTTTTGCACTGTGTAATTTTTTATTTAATGCTTATTACTACTTTTACCACCATGACAGCTATTGTAGAGAATGCAATTCCTATTTTTTAACACAAATTCCATGTTTTCAATACATTTAACAAAATGTAAAAGAAAATTTGAGAACCATTAACAGATATTCAGATGTTCCGGTTTAGAAAACTACTTTGTGTTTGACTTTAGTTATTTCAGAAGAAAATAGGCAACTACTTATGGACTTTTGTGTTATCACAAAACACGGTGCTGCCTGGAACAAAAAGATTTGAACACAACTAGAATGTTGCTGTTGAGTTCCTTTCTTTCTCATATTCATTTTACTTTGGCAGTACTTTCTGAACCACTGCTGTATTTTCTGTTTCTAAGATTTATTTTATTGCTAAAGCAAATATTCCTATTAGATTGGGAAATAAAAGCAAGTGATTAAACTATAGGTTTATCCAAAATCAGAACCTTAGGGTACATTCCATGCACACTTACTGAGGAGCGTGATGTAAATGAGACTTAAGAAGAGTCCTGCTGGATCAGAACAAAGGCCTATTAGTCCAGCGTCCTGTTTCAGGCAATGGCCAACCAGTTACTTCTAGGAAGCCCACAAGCAGGATGTGAAAGGTTGTATCCAATGTTAGTCTAACTTAAGTCCCATTTATCTCAATGGGTCAGTCCTAAGTAGAACTAACATTGGATACAACTGGAGGACAATAGCTTTCTCCCAATTCTGACTTACTTCTGAGTAAACATGTTACATTAATTTTTGTTAAGTGATGTTAAGAATTCCGTTTTAAGAAATGAATTCCTCCTTGCTTTTATTCTCCTTTATTCTCACTGGTTTGCCTCCTGTAAGTTTCAGCAGCAGATATGGGGACAAAACAATGGTTTGGTGTTTGGGGGTTTAGATTCCATCTCTGCCATGCACTTAAGTTCGGAGTCTTGGGCAAGTCATTTTATCTCCCTGCAATCCAGCACTCTGTTTGCAACAGTGGCTACCAGCTGCATACTCCTAGGAAGCTCACAAACAAGGTAGCGGGGCAGCGGTTGTCCCCAGCACTTGGAGCAAGAGAAGGGGGCTACACTGTGTGCATGAGGTATCTGCTCTGCATGATAAAAGTGCTTCTTCACACGGGGCACAGTTAAAACTATGGAATTTGCTACCAGGAGACATAGTGATGCCCACCAATTTGCATGGCTTTAAAAGGGGGTTAGACAAATTCCTGGAGAAGGCTGCCAATGGCTACTAGTCCTGATGGCTATATGCCACCTCCAGTACCAGAGGCAGTATGTCTGTGTACACCAATTGCTGGGGAACATGGGCGGGAGGGTGCTATTGCACTCATGTCCTGCCTTGTGAGTTTCCCGTCGGCAGCTGGTTGGCCGCTGCGTGAACAGACTGTTGGACTAGATGGACCCGGGGTCTGATCCAGCATGGCTCTTCTTAAGTAGGTTATTTCGTAGACTCCTAGAGTTGGAAGGCGCCATTTAGACTATCGACTCCAGCCCCTTGCTCAATGCAGGAATCCAGTTTAAGGCATCGAAGCACCAATTTCTTGCTGTCTGGGAGTAAACACACAGTCTGCATTGTGTTGTGATCTGAAATCTACTTTCGCACGGTGCAGAAAAGTGAACCGGTGGACATTCTCCACGCGTAGAGGAGATCGTGCCAGCCAGAACGTGGACCGATCGAGGCAGAGTTCCCGGTGCAGAACCCTTGGGCAACTGCGGGTGAACACACACACCAGACAGTCACGTCTGCACGGTTTAGTTCTGCTCGAAAAGCGTGCAGCAGAGCTGTACACGCACAGGCCACCACACCTGTACAGGGGTTTCACCTCGTACGGCTGGAATCGCTCACTGGAGGTGGGCTTGCTGGGCCTTGCAAGCCGTCGCCACCGCCGGGCCTTCTTCGGCGAGCGCGCGGCTCCTGCCTTCTGCCCTCTCCCGGATCACGCCCCCTTTTCCCTTCTCTCCCGCCCGTTTCCTCTCCCTGCCTGAAATCCCTGCCCATAGCGACGAAAGGAAAACAACATCACAACACTGCAGCCGGAGGGGGCCAACCGCCGGGATTTCTTCCGAGAAATCAAAAGGAAGGCAGGAGGGAGGCGAGGCGCCAGGCGGGAGAGAGGGCCGGCTTATTTCGCTCGAAGCGGGGAAGGGGAAGCGCGGGAGCCGAGCGGGGACCACAGCACAAGCCTCGGGGGCGGGTCGTGTTAGGGCCCCAGTCCCCCGGGTGGAGGGGGTGGGATGCCTGAGGTGGCATCTCGACCAGGACACGGACGGGCTGGGGTGAGGGGCGGCACTCCCCCCCCCCAGCTGGCAGAAATTCCGCGAGTGTGGCCCACCTGATGGCGGGAGATGCCGTGACGGGCTGGCTAACTGCATTTGCCGAACGCCTCGGCGTGTTATTCAGCTGAATGTTCGATTCAGTTATTCTTATTCAACTCGGCGTGTTATTCAACTGAAGGCGCCGCACCTTTGTTTGGGCGACAAAAGGTGGAGGCAGCCCGCAGTGTTGGATAAGGGAGGGCGGAGAAAGCAGCTGAGTGTTGGGAGCAGGCTCATGAGGTGATGGCGAGATAAAAAGTGAGGTTGCTTAGCAGAGACACGAGGCTTTTCCTGCTGTCTCTTTTGCATGCTTACAGGGCAGAGCTCGCCCAAGATATTTTGCTGCTTGAGGGGAAGGACAAGATGGCGCCCCCGCTACCCCGGCCCCAGCCCCAGCCACAGAAGCCAACTGGGTTGGCAGTTGAATCTTACTTCAACACTGAGGACGGAACAGCTTCTTCTATTTATTTGTTACTTTTATATCCCGTCTTTTCCTCCCAAGGAGCCCAAGGCGACAGGTATGATCCTGTCAATCTTATCCTCACAACAGCCCAGTGAGGTAGGTTAGGCTGAGAGTCAGGGACTGGCCCTTGACCTGAGGGCAGCAGGCTAGCCTAGGGGCACCCAGGACAGGCTACATGGCATAAACTGGTCTCTCCTCTGACAGAGGGGAACAGCCAGCAGCTCTGGAGGAATAGCTGAGGAGGCTGCTGCTTCTGCCCTCCATCTGCTGCCTGAGGCAGTCGCATCACGCTGCCTAATGGTAGGGCGCCCCTGGTAATGCTAAACTTGCAGGGGTGGGCAACTTGGGGCCCTCCAGATGTTTTGGCCTACAATCCCCATTGGCCCTAGCCAGCATTGCCAATGGTGAGGGATGATGGGTAGGCCAAAACACCTGGAGGACCACAAGTTGCTAATTCCTGCAGAAAAAGGTGAGGAGTGGGGAGAAGTAAAAAAAAAAAAAAGAGGTAACTGCTAGCACAGGGGCCTTACATAACAGCCACAGTTTTGGACCAAGGTAGTATTGTGGGATTCCTGCTCTACCCCATGGCTATTAAGCTGTGAGGTGCCACAGGCTTCTTATTCTGTCCCCCAGGCTGTTCAACATCTATATGAAGCTGAATCCTGACAAGACGGAAGCTCTGTGGATTGGTGGTTCCCAAGTCCGGGAATTGGGTAAGCGACCTGTCCTGGATGGGGTTGCACTCCCCCTGAAGGAGTGGGCGCATAGCTTGGGACTACTCCTAGATCCATCCCTGTCACTGGAGCCCCAGGTGGACTCCATGGCCTGGAGTACTTGGGGCCAGCTTCGGCTGATCCGCCAGCTATGGCCTTTCCTGGACAGGGATAACAGCCACAGTAGTTACATGCACCGGTAACTTCCTGAATAGACTACCGCAGTGCACTTTATGTGGGGCTTCCCTTGAAGATGACTTGGAAGTTGCAGGTAGTCCAAAATGCAGCATCTAGACTGCTGACCAGAACATCTTGTAAAAAAAACCATATAACACCAGTTTTAAAGGAATTGCACTGGCTGCCAGTATGCTTCTGGTCAGAATTAACAGTTTTGGTGATGACATTTAAAGCTCCAAGGGGCTTGCGACCTCAATATTTGAGGGATCATTTCTCCCTATATATGCCTGCCCAAGGACTGAGATCTGTTGGAGGGGCCCTTCTCTGCATCCCACCGGTGTGAGACATATGCTATGGTGGGACATGGGAGAAGGTTTTCTCTGCTGTGGCACCCCAGTTGTCGAATGCCCTCCCCTTGGAGACCCAATTGGTGCAGACATTGGTTTCATTTCGGCACCAAGTAAAAACATGGCTTTTAACCAAAGCCTTTGAGGTCTAAATGCATTCCCTAAAGTAGCACACCATTTTAACTGTTTTATTGTTTTAGATTTTTATTGGTATTAGGTTGTTTAATGTTTAATATGTTTTAGCTGTTTAAATTACTTACTGTTTTATACTGTTTAAATTGATTTTATCTGTATGCCACCCTGAGTTCTTAATTATATAGGGTGGGATATAAATGTTTTAAATAATAAATAAAATGTGCACTGAACCCATTAGTGCCTTGCCTGTTGTGTGGAGTAGCTTGGGAACTGGCACAGACACAGGTCATGCACTGAATCCACCTGCATGACAGTCTGAAGAATTGCTATCTGAACACACCCTTACTTAAATAATCAAGTGTCTTGTGGCACCTTCAAGACTAAAAGACTAATTACAGCATAAACTATTGTGGACTAGGGTTCACTTCAATGAAACTTCCGTCAGCACAGCCCTTCCGTCCACAGAAGACAGATCTTGGATCCAACCCACCATTTTTATTCCATGCTTCCTCCCACGAGTTCATAGCAGCCTTCTACGAACACAACAACCCTGAGAGGTAGGTTAGGCTGAAAGATAGGGCACAATGATATGCATGTTTAGACAGAAAAAAGTCCTGTAACTCCCAGCATGGCTGCCTGGGGCATGCTGGGAGTTGTAGGACTTTTTTCTGCTAAACATATATAGGATAGTGCCCTTATTTGCTCAAAGCCACCAAGTGAGATTTGGACCTGGCTTTCCCACATCCAAGCTCAGTGCACATTACACATGGATTAGCACCACAGGGATAAATACTAGAACTCTCAGTCAGCAAAGGGTTACTCCAGGGACAAGCTTCCAAGAAATCTGCCAGCAAGTGAAGGGTTACTACTTCAGGGACACATACACACCCGGGCACACACGCAGTATATCTTGGCCAAATACACACAGTGTTTATGGTTCAGGGATATCCTCTTGAGAACTACCTGTAAGTGAAGGGTTAACACTGCACAGGGGAATATGCAGTAATAGGTGCGGTTTTCTTTTCAGCCCTCAATAAAAAGACATTTTCTCTCTCAACCAGTCTGGACAGGTGAGAAATTGGAAAGGACTGGAGCCTGTGCTTCCGAGTGACACAAAGCAGAGTTGTTAGCACAGGCTTCTGTGTTTGTAAGCAAACTCCATCAAGGTTACTTAACTGCCTAATGTCAGGGTCCCCTGGTACCCAAATCTGTTTGCTGCTCATTTACATAGAGAGGCATAGACCTCCAGGACAACACTTGAGTTATTCAAAGTGATTCACAGAAAAAGACTAACCACAATGTACTTGGAAGAAGCATTCACCCATGCACAAGCTTTTGCAATACTGTTCCCCACCACCACCACCAATCAGTTTCCTTGATTATATAATTTCTCACCCTATCAGTCCTGATCCACATGGTTCTTAGGTATTCCAAGCCACCTCCCCACAACTCTGCCAATATGAAAGAATAGATTGGAGAGATGAACTTTAAGGGAGGAAACCATCTGTTCTTCTGCCTGATCCTGCAGTGAAATCATAGACCATGTTTGGGATATGACACCCATTATTTCCAAGGGAACACATTACAAGGTCATAAATAACACAGGACCAGTAGGTCACCAGTGCAGGCTGAAGTCTATGAGAGGAAAAACGTCTCTTAAAATGCAGCCGCCTATCATAGTAGCAAGCGAGGAGATCCTAACACATCCTATACATGGCAGTGGGTTTCACACAGCCTGAATCTTATACAATTGGGAGAGAATGCTGTATGGACTAGAATACAGATTATTTTTTTTTTAAGTGCTATGGAAGGGGATATAGTATACGTTATCATTTTTCTTTTTCTATTGCAGGCATAAGATGTGACTAAGAAATCCAGTTGTTTTGTTGCATCAACAGAATGATTTGGATCCCCTCAGGGTTGATTCAAATATTATGAAACTCCTACACATAGTCACTTCCAACTACAAAACTGCATGATTCCTATATGGGTTGTAACATGATGCTCTTATACACCTCTATGTAGGTGCCGCAATTTCCCTGTGTCACATGTTGCAGCCTAAACAAGAGTTGCACAGTTTTCTATAAGGTACAGAAATGTGATACAGGAATAGATGAGAATAGATATAGGGGAGCACATGATTAGTCCAAGTGAGATAGATATCAAGAGTGCGGTCTGAAGAGCCTGTAATGAAGATCTTAGTTTAAAAAAAAACAAACTAAAAAAGTATGTAGGAACAAAACATCTGAGCCAAAGAAATTGCTAGAGGCTAATTCCTGGATCCCCTTCATGGATCACTGCCTTGTTGTGGCGAAGGGGCTTGCGTAACTCAGTGAAGCCATAAGCTATGCCGTGCAGGGCCACCCAAGACAGACAGGTCATGGCAGAAAGTTCTGACAAAATGTGGTCCACTGGAGAAGGAAATGGCAACCCACGCCAGTATTCTTGCCAAGAAAACCCCATGGAAAGTATCACAAGGCTAAAAGAGATGACGCCGGAAGATGAGCCCCTCAGGTCGGAAGGTGTCCAATATACTACTGGGGAAGAGCAGAGGGAATTTCCAAGTAGTGCCAGAAAGAGTGAAGCGGCTGGGCCAAAGCCGAAAGGACACTCAGCTCTGGATGTGTCTGGTGGTGAAAAGAAAATCCGATGCTGTAAAGAACAATATTGTTTAGGAACCTGGAATGTCAGATCAATGAATCAAGGTAAGCTGGAGGTGGTCAAACATAAGATGGCAAGACTGAACATCGACATCTTGGGAATCAGTGAACTCAAATGGACAGGCATGGGCGAATTTAATTCAGGTGACCATCATATCTACTACTGCGGGCAAGAATCCCTTAGAAGAAATGGAGTAGCATTCATAGTCAACAAAAGGGTGGGAAAAGCAGTACTGGGGTACAATCTCAAAAACGATAGAATCATCTCAGTATGAATCCAGGGCAAACCATTCAACATCACAGTAATTCAAGTCTATGCCCCAACCACTGATGCCGAAGAAGCTGAGGTTGATCGGTTCTATGAAGACCTACAACACCTTCTAGAACTAACACCAAAAAAAGATGTCCTCTTCATCATAGGGGATTGGAATGCTAAAGTAGGAAGTCAAGAAATCACCAGGATAACAGGCAGGCATGGCCTTGGTGTACAAAATGAAACAGGACAAAAACTAATAGAGTTTTGCCAAGAGAACACGCTGATCATAGCAAACACTCTTTTCCAACAGCACAAGAGGCGACTCTACACATGGACATCACCAGATGGTCAATATCAAAATCAGATTGATTATGTCCTTTGCAGCCAAAGATGGAGAAGCTCCATACAGTCAGTAAAAACAAGACCTGGAGCTGACTGTGGCTCAGATCATGAGCTTCTTGTTGCAAAATTTCGGCTTAAATTGAAACACGTAGGGAAAACCACTAAACCATTCAGGTATGACCTAAATCATATCCCTTATGAATATGCAGTGGAGGTGAGGAATAGATTTCAGGGATTAGACCTGATAGAGTGCCTGAGGAACTATGGACGGAGGTCCGTCACATTGTTCAGGAGGCAGCAACGAAATCCGTCCCAAAGAAAAAGAAATGCAAGAAAGCAAAGTGGCTGTCTGATGAGGCTTTACAATTAGCTCACGAAAGAAGGGAAGCGAAAAGCAAGGGAGAAGGGGGAAGATATATCCAACTGAATGCAGAGTTCCAGAGAATAGCAAGGAGAGACAAGAAGGCCTTCTTAAATGAACAATGCAAAGAAATCGAGGAAAACAACAGAATGGGAAAGACTAGAGATCTCTTCAAGAAAATTGGAGATCTCAAGGGAACGTTTTGTGCAAAGACGGGCATGTTAAAGGACAAAGAAGGCAGTGACCTAACAGAACCAGATGAGATCAAAAAGAGGTGGCAAGAATACACAGAAGAACTATACAGGAAAGATCTGAATGTCCCTGATAGCCATGATAGTGCGGTCACTGAACTTGAGCCGGACATCCTCGAGAGTGAAGTCAAGTGGGCCTTAGGAAGCATTAGTAACAACAAAGCTAGCGGAGATGACAGTATTCCAGCTGAGCTATTTAAAATCCTAAAAGATCATGCTGTTAAAGTGCTGCACTCAATATGCCAACAAATTTGGAGCACTCAACAGTGGCCACAAGACTGGAAAAGGTCAGTTTACATTCCAATTCCAAAGAAGGGCAACGCCAAAGAGTGTTCAAACTACCGCACAATTGCGCTCATTTCACATGCCAGCAAGGTGATGCTCAAAGTCCTACAAGCTAGGCTTCAGCAGTATGCGAACCGAGAACTACCGGAAGTACAAGCTGGGTTTCGAAGAGGCAGAGGAACTAGAGATAAAATTGCCAACATTCGCTGGATCATGGAGAAAGCAAGAGAATTCCAGAAAAACGTCTATTTCTGCTTCATTGACTACGCTAAAGCCTTTGATTGTATGGATCACAACAAACTGGCAAATTCTTAAAGTGATGGGAGTACCAGACCACCTTACCTGTCTCCTGAGAAACCTGTATGAGGGTCAAGAAGCAACTGTAAGAACCAGACATGGAACAACCGAGTGGTTCCAAATTGGGAAAGGAGTACGACAAGGCTGCATATTGTCACCCTGCTTATTTAACTTATATGCAGAGTACACCATGAGAAACGCCGGGTTGGATGAATCACAGGTCGGAATTAAGATTGCCGGGAGAAATATCAGCAACCTCCGATATGCAGACGTTACCACCCTAATGGCAGAAAGCGAAGAGGATCTAAAGAGCCTCTTGTTGAAGGTGAAAGAGGAGAGTGCAAAAGCTGGTTTGAAACTCAACATTAAAAAAAACGAAGGTCATGGCATCTGGCCCCATCACTTCCTGGCATATAGAAGGGGAAGAAATGGAAGCAGTTACAGATTTTACTTTCTTGGGCTCCAAGATCACCGCAGATGGTGACTGTAGCCATGAAATTAAAAGACGCTTGCTCCTTGGGAGGAAAGCTATGGCAAACCTAGACAGCATAGTAAGAAGCAGAGACATCACCTTGCTGACAAAGGTCCATCTAATCAAAGCTATGGCTTTCCCAGTAGTAATGTATGGCTGTGAGAGCTGGACTATAAGGAAGGCTGAGCGCCGAAGAATTGATGCTTTCGAACTGTGGTGCTGGAGAAGACTCTTACGAGTCCCCTGGACTGCAAGGAGGTCAAATCAGTCCTTCCTAAAGGAAATCAACCCTGAGTGCTCATTGGAAGGACAGATACTGAAGCTGAAGCTCAAATATTTTGGCCACCTAATGCGAAGAGAAAACTCTCTGGAAAAGACCCTTGATGCTGGGAAAGACTGAAGGCAAAAGGAGAAGGGGACGGCAGAGGATGAGATGGTTAGATAGCATCAGCGATGCAATGAATATGAACTTGAGCACGCTCCAGGAGAGAGTGCAGGACAGGAAGGCCTGGCGTGCTATGGTTCATGGGGTCACGAAGAGTCGGACACGACTGAACGACTGAACAACAAAATTCCTGGATGTTGATGCGCAAACTAATGTATAAAATAATGTCTTTTTAGGGCTGGTAAAATTGATATTTCCTAAGTGTACATTTTGTATTGGTTTGTACTGAATGTGTACATAACAACATCACTTATTTAGCTATCTATTTGGCAACATAAAATCTGTCTTACTTTGAAACTAGTTTTCACAGCTTTGTTCATATGCACTGACTCTTTACATTCTGGACGTTTTACCATGTGGGGAGTAACATGTTGGGTGACAATAATATACATGCAAATGTATGATTATTAAATATGAAAATGTGCTTTCTTGGTTGAGAAAACCAGAAGATAAATAATTTGATATTTCAAAAATTGGCTGTCAAGACTAGACTGAAGCAGTTGGATCATTTGACATTTATTTGTTCGTTCATTTAGAATTTCTTCCTGGACATTTGGCTCAGAGATCCATCAAGACAGCATGCAAAATACAATGTAAGAGTATATAAAATTATTATTATTATTATTATTATATTTATTTATATCCCGCCTTTTTCCCAATACTGGGACTCAATAATAAAAATGAATGATAAGGATCGAATGATAGGATAATCCAGATGAAAACCAATAATACACATAGTTCTACAATATAATCCTAAAAAGTTTAGCCAAAAATTTCAATCCAGCATGAGAACAGCAGCACAGGAGACTTGGGCTACAATCATATACCCACTTACCTGGGAGTAAGCCCCACTGGGTGCAATCGGACTGACTTCTGACTAGATATGTATAGGATTGTTCTGTTGATCATTGAAATACAATGAACCTCCATTCACTTCACATAGACTAACAGGCCTATTTTCCTTCAGCAAATTCAGCATGGTATAAATGTAACTATGTTCAACCAGTCTTATGATTTTAGGGGAGTAGCAACACTTTGCTGTTGGCACCTAGCTTCTTTGAAATGTCAATCATTGCACCTGGAATTCCTATACGTCAGCCCCTACAATGCCACTAAGAGTGCAATCCTATGCATGTCTACACAGAAGTAAGTCCCATTGAGTTCTTTCGGGCATATTCCCACGTAAGTGTATGTAGGATGACACCCTAAGGCTGAAATTCTATGAAGATTTACCTGAGAATAAACCCCATCTAACACAATGGGACACACGTCCAAGTAAGCATGCATGGAACTCTAGTGTAAGTTTGCCTTGACAGTTTACTGAGTTCCTACTACTTTTATTTTAGAACCAGTTGTCATACCATTCCATTTGGCCAAACATGGTAGGAAACTCCTCTTTCTCTATTAGGTCTACTCCTTATGTTCATATCCCAACAGGGCTGGCTTCAGGCTTTTCATGGCCCTTGGGCAAGACAACATCAATGGTTCCCCTCCTTTGGTGAGTTCACCTTCTCACTGCCATTGCCACTAGCTGCTATTGCCTTCTCATCATTGTCACCTCTTTCTCATCATTGCTACCACTTGCTTGCTTGACAGTCAGAGAGCCAGTGTGCAAGTAGGCAGTGGCATCTCCTGCTCCTCCTCACCACCACTGTTGACTGGGCCAGAGTGAGGCAGTTGAACAAGCAGGTTGCAATGGTGACGAGGAAGAGCTATGCCAAGGGGCTTTTGTTAGTGGGCCCCTGCTAGGGTGTGAGCTCTTGGCAGGTGCCCAGCCATCTGATGCCTGATGGCCAAGCTTCACTCCTGAAAGCTAAACTGCTCAACAGTAAAGTGGAAAGGAAGAGTTGTGTGATTTTAAATGATGAGCAGAGCATGCTGCGTGCATATTTGCATAGTTCCGATTGCTGGCAATATGCCATTGTACCTTCTGGGCATTTTGGAGGATTAAATCCAGTGGGTAAATGCTTCATTCTGCCCATTGAACCCAAAAGTCTCTTTTTCTTCCTTGCATTTTTGTGTTGAAAAGTTAATGAAAAGAGAGCAAAAAGGCTGCTGTTTATTTTCTCCCCACTAGAGCTGTGAGGGGAGTTCTTTGAGGTGGACAGTGCAACCACTGTGGCTTTGCAGCAGTGAGGGAGGTGAACCGGGAGCTGAGAGGTGAAGGTCCCTGTTTAACAGCTTTCCGTTTGTTTACCAAAAAAATATTATTCCATCATAAAAATTCCCAAAATAGTTCCCGTCTTGACAGACTGACTGGCAGCTGTCCAGCTCTGCAGGGCCTTGTTAAATTAAAGGAGACAGTAGAGCTAATCTGGTACCAAGAGTCCAGAGCCTGTACATTTTGGGAACTGTTACTGGATCAATTGCTGAGCAGCTTAGAGCATTTGGCCTGGGGTTGGCATAACTATCAGGCAAAGATTTCCACTCAGCATTGGTCAAACTTGAGTGAGTGATTGTTGGATTAACGTTTCCCCCACTAGGAGAAAGGAAACTGCCTTGTACTGAGGCAGATCATTGGTCCATCTAGCTCAGTATTGTCAACACTGACTGGCAGTGGCTCTCCAGGTTTTTAGGCAGGATTCATTCCTAGTCCTGTCTGGATATGCAGGGGATTGAACCTGGGACTTTCTGAATGCAAAGCAGGTGCTCTACCACTGAGCCACTGTACCTCCCCTTTTTGCTTAGCAGAAGAAATCATTCTTCTAACTACATGCTCTTATCCCTACATTGTGAGTTTTGGGGGTTTGGTCAAGAGAAGTTTAATGGGACTTGTTGTTCAGTCGTGTCCGACTCTTCGTGACCCCATGGACCATAGCACGCCAGGCCTTCCTGTCCTGCGCTCTCTCCCGGAGTGTGCTCAAGTCCATATTCATTGTATCGGTGATGCTATCTAGCCATCTCATCCTCTGCCGTCCCCTTCTCCTTTTGCCTTCAATCTTTCCCAGCATCAGGGTCTTTTCCAGAGAGTTTTCTCTTCGCATTAGGTGGCCAAAATATTGGAGCTTCAGCTTCAGTATCTGTCCTTCCAATGAGCACTCAGGGCTGATTTCCTTTAGGATGAACTGAATGGACCTCCTTGCAGTTCAGGGGACTCGTAAGAGTCTTCTCCAGCACCACAGTTCGAAAGCATCAATTCTTCGGCGCTCAGCCTTCCTTATAGTCCAGCTCTCACAGCCATACATTACTACTGGGAAAACCATAGCTTTGATTATGTGGACCTTTGTCGGCAAGGTGATGTCTCTGCTTCTTACTATGCTGTCTAGGTTTGCCATAGCTTTCCTCCCCAGGAGCAAGCATCTTTTAATTTCATGGCTACAGTCACCGTCTGCGGTGATCTTGGAGCCCAAGAAAATAAAATCTGTCACTGCTTCCATTTCTTCCCCTTCTATATGCCAGGAAGTGATGGGGCCAGATGCCATGATCTTAGTTTTTTTAATGTTGAGTTTCAAACCAGCTTTTGCACTCTCCTCTTTCACCCTCAACAAGAGGCTCTTGAGATCCTCTTCGCTTTCTGCCATTAGGGTGGTATTGTCTGCATATCGGAGGTTGTTGATAATTCTCCCGGCAATCTTAATTCCGACCTGTGATTCATCCAACCCGGCGTTTCCCATTATGTACTCTGCATATAAGTTCAATAAGCAGGGTGACAATATGCAGCCTTGTCGTACTCCTTTCCCAATTTTGAACCACTCGGTTGTTCCATGTCTGGTTCTTACAGTTGCTTCTTGACCCTCGTACAGGTTTCTCAGGAGACAGGTAAGGTGGTCTGGTACTCCCATCACTTTAAGAATTTGCCACAGTTTGTTGTGATCCACACAATCAAAGGCTTTAGCATAGTCAGTGAAGCAGAAATAGACGTTTTTCTGGAATTCGCTTGCTTTCTCCATGATCCAGCGAACGTTGGCGATTTGATCTCTAGTTCCTCTGCCTCTTCGAAACCCAGCTTGTACTTCCGTTAGTTCTCGGTTCGCATACTGCTGAAGCCTAGCTTGTAGGATTTTGAGCATCACCTTGCTGGCATGTGAAATGAGCGCAATTGTGCGGTAGTTTGAACACTCTTTGGCGTTGTCCTTCTTTGGAATTGGAATGTAAACTGACTTTTTCCAGTCTTGCGGCCATTGTTGAGTGTTCCAAATTTGTTGGCATATTGAATACAGCACTTTAACAGCATCATCTTTTAGGATTTTAAATAGCTTAGCTGGAATACTGTCATCTCCGCTAGCTTTGTTGTTACTAATGCTTCCTAAGGCCCACTTGACTTCACTCTCGAGGATGTCCGGCTCAAGTTCAGTGACCGCACTATCATGGCTATCAGGGACATTCAGATCTTTCCTGTATAGTTCTTCTGTGTATTCTTGCCACCTCTTCTTAATCTCATCTGCTTCTGTTACGTCCCTGCCTTCTTTGTCCTTTATCATGCCCGTCTTCGCACAAAACGTTCCCTTGAGATCTCCAATTTTCTTGAAGAGATCTCGTGTCTTTCCCATTCTGTTGTTTTCCTCGATTTCTTTGCATTGTTCATTTAAGAAGGCCTTCTTGTCTCTCCTTGCTATTCTCTGGAACTCTGCATTCAGTTGGATATATCTTCCCCCTTCTCCCTTGCTTTTCGCTTCCCTTCTTTCCTCAGCTACTTGTAAAGCCTCATCAGACAGCCACTTTGCTTTCTTGCATTTCTTTTTCTTTGGGACGGATTTCGTTGCTGCATCCTGAACAATGTTACGGACCTCCGTCCATAGTTCCTCAGGCACTCTGTCTATCAGGTCTAATCCCTTAAATCTATTCCTCATTTCCACTGTATATTCATAAGGGATATGATTTAGGTCATATCTGAATGGTTTAGTGGTTTTCCCTACGTGTTTCAATTTAAGCCGAAATTTTGCAACAAGAAGCTCATGATCTGAGCCACAGTCAGCTCCAGGTCTTGTTTTTACTGACTGTATAGAGCTTCTCCATCTTTGACTGGAAAGGACATAATCAATCTGATTTCGATATTGACCATCTGGTGATGTCCATGTGTAGAGTCGCCTCTTGTGCTGTTGGAAAAGAGTGTTTGCTATAATCAGCGTGTTCTCTTGGCAAAACTCTATTAGCTTTTGTCCTGCTTCATTTTGTACACCAAGGCCATGCCTGCCTGTTATCCCGGTGATTTCTTGACTTCCTACTTTAGCATTCCAATCCCCTATGATGAAGAGGACATCTTTTCTTGGTGTTAGTTCTAGAAGGTGTTGTAGGTCTTCATAGAACCGATCAACCTCAGCTTCTTCAGCATCAGTGGTTGGGGCATAGACCTGAATCACTGTGATGTTGAATGGCCTGCCCTGGATTCGTACTGAGAACATTCTATCATTTTTAAGATTGTACCCCAGTACTGCGTAGCCCTCTTAGTATGTTGTAGCAAAATCAACAAAGAGATGCAACTGATGGAGTTGTAGTTCACAAAAGCTTATTCCATAAGTTAGTCTTTAAGGTGCCACAAGACTCTGTAGTTTTGGGACCAGAAGGATTGCTTAAACTTCATGAGTTAGTGGTCAGAGGTCAAGCTTGCTTGGTGCATCTTTTGTTAAGTGTGATTGCTGGCTGATTGCTCCCCATAGCTTAGAAACAGCTGTATCTTCCTTGAGGGAGCTGAAGGGTGTAGAGGGCATACCTGCCTCACCCCACCCCAGATGATGTCAGCAAGATCCGTGTATGGAAGAGAAACAGTAGAAGCTGCAGTTTGGAATAAGAGGGAGAAAGAGATTGGGCTGATTCTCATGTCATGGTAAGCAAGTTGTGACCAAAAGCAGGTTGCCTGATGAAGGGATCTTGAGATCTCAAAAGCTTGCACATTTTTGGTGATCTTAGAATTAGCCTAATAAATGTATTATACTACAAGGATTTTGAATTTTTTCTTATGGCCAACATGGCTGCCTTTGTTTTTTGTTCAAACTTATTCCCTTATTCCCCTTTCCTACAGGGCCATCACTTCGCATTCCTGTGCTACTTGCTGCCACTTTATCCTCCTAATCCCATTGTTGACTATTCTTTTATGAAGTTTGTTCTTTCCCTTCTCATTTGTCTGTAAGGTGTGGCATCACCCAGAAATATTCTTGTAGTGTTGGGACTTGGGACAAATAGGATATCCTGCAAATGAAATGGAAATCTTGCCTGTTATCTTCTGTCCTCCATAGAGCTTTTCCTTAGTGAATCCATTGTGCTGTCAGGTTTTGCAAATTATCCTGCCTTGCCTGTTCTGTCCGCATTACTCTCCGCAGGCTCTGAGTCACCAAGTACTAAAGCAAGTAGTAAAAACTTTTATTTCAAGTCATCCCCTCATTCATATGTTTCCATTTGTAACTTCCCATAGATGAATGGGGGGTGGGGATCACCCTCAATATTGCAGTAACTTCCAGAATGCAGCATTCTACATTTGTCAAGTATACTTCTCCTTATACAGCTACAGAAAAAGAATAGCAGGCACGGGAAAAATACTTTACTAAACCATCCTTTTCAAGTTCAGTGTCTTTCATACATAACAAGATGCAATAAAAGACAGCAGGAAAGCCACAGGGCCAACACAGCACTGATTGTACAGAGAGGGGGGAACATAAGGGCAAGTTGAAACCCCTGGAGAAAAGATTGCAGTGAATGTCGGGGTAGTTGGGAAAAGGGGTTCTGCCAATCAAGGCCCTTGTTCAAATTGCTGGAAACCCCATCCCCTATCACTGAAGCAGGGGGCCTTCAATGGATCCATAAGGCTGTCCATCAAGCATCCTGCAGCCTAAGCTGCCTTTGAATAGGAATCTGTAGCCACCAAGACAATTGCATACTTCTTTTGGGGGGTAGGTCAAAGATGAAGCTCAGCCTCAAAGCTATGCAGTTCATATTTTTAAAATGTATTTAAAAGCATAATTCATGCATATATTTAAGCAAATTAATGTATGCAAATGAGCAACTCTGAATGCTGCACTCGTTCCTTTACCAACAAAACCTCTCCATGCAAACCTTCTTCTCCATGCAAACCTTCAGTGCAATCTCGATCTGTCCCCAACTTGGTGTCCTCTGATCTGTTGGACTACAACTTTCATCATCCCTAATGGCTGTGCTGATTGAGGATGGTGGAAGTTGTAATCTAACACATTTGGAGGGCACCAGGCCCGGGAAGACCTCTCAGTGCTCCTGCCACTCACCCATACGTAATTCTGTAGTTAAAATATGAGGGTTCTCAGGAGCAGGAGGGTTATGACTTTTTAATTTCATTGACTGGTGTTACTTTAAATCTGATCCTGCTGTTTTATGATTTTATATGTTTTTATATCAATTATATTTTGGTTTCACTATGTTCTTACGATAATTCTGAAAGCTACCTTGAGCGTACTAGCAGAATGGTGGCTTTATAAACACCATTCTGGGGTTTATTAAACATGAGAATAAAACAAAACAAATATATATATAATTTTAAATCTTTCCAGACAGTATGGTTTAGAAAGGCTCAGTTCTTATCTATGAGGCGCAAAGTTCCTGTTTTAAGTTTGAGCAATCCCAATGTGAATTCATTTTTGGCTGATGATTCTTTGAGGAGAGGGAAGGAAGATTTTTTTTAGGTTTCACTTCCTAGTCTACTGTGCCAGTGACACACTCTTTATCCCAGGGGCCAGAATTTATTTTCCAGTCCTGATGAGAAGGGAAGACTCTCACCCTGGTCACCACTCATCATCCATATCATGCCTCAGAGATTCCGCCAATGTTCTATATCTAGAATAAAAGCTCTGTTGCTGTAAAGCCGGGGGGGGGGGGGGGGATCAAGCAGCCTGCAAGTGTCTCCTCTGGCCAATAGTGGGGGCCCTGCTGCTGAAACTTGTTGCCATGGCAGCAAAAAAAAAAAGGCGGTTTGTTGCTGAATTTCAGTGGCAAATAGCAGTTGAGGCTTAAATGAAAAAAGCTAAATTTGTCCTTTTGCTTACTCTATCGTGGTTTGCTGTTGAAATTTGGTGTCACACTGCTGATTTTTCTACTGTAGCGGTACATCCCGCTGGGATAACCATCACCATAATGTGAGTCCAATGAATGCTGATACTCATTAATGAGATGCTAATGACAGGAATTCTCTCACATTTAACAAATACAGACCCATTTAGATTACTTAAGGCACAATTGATGCATGTTGAAACAGAAAAAAAGGCCTACAACTCCCAGCATGCCTCAGACAGAATGGCTGGTTGGGGCATGCTGGGAGTTGTAGGCCTTTTTTTCTGTCTCAACATGCATAGGATTGCGCCCTTTCTTTCACTTCCTACCTGATCCTTTTAACAAGAGATGCCAGGGATTAAATCTGGGTCCTTCCGCATGCAAAGCACATGCTCACTAATCACTGAGCTATGGTCCCTTTCCAAATGATTTTTCTCAGCATGGAATTTTTTTTGCTACTCTTCAAACAATTGTGTTAGACCTGCTTACCACTCTGCTTGTGCTCTTTCTCTCCAGAGCTCTCTGAATTCATCCTTTTGTTGCTACTGTAATGCAGCAAAGAATAATGTCTATTTGCTCTTGACTTTTGTTGTGGTTATCTGGGGCCAGGGGTTGGGAGGAAGATGCTTTATGTTGATGATTCAGATTTTTTGTTTCCTCAACAAAATGTTGGCCTAGTAAAGGCTGTCATGGCAAAGGTGTTGCCCTAGGCATGACCAAACCAAAGAAGTAGCACCTCCCCTTCCTAAGACTCAGCAGAAAGATGCATCTGTCTGCTCATACAAAAATGGTAATATTAGGCCTATGGAGTACTGATGGTTCACAGCAGCTTTCCTCAATCTGGTGCCCTCCAAATGTGTTGGACTGCAACTCCCATCATTCCCAGCCAGCATGGCCACAGGGTCGGGAAGGCTGCTTTACAGCAAGGGTCAGGGACCTTTTTCCTGTTGAGGCCTGCATTACCTCTGTAAAAATCTGTCACGGTCCACATTCCAGCAGTGGGCAGGGCAGATCCAAAGTGGGCATGGTTGTGGACAAAAGTGGATAGAGCTGGAACCAACACATGCGGCATTTGAAACCAGGCTGAGGTCTGCAGGTGCCTCTCAGGCCATAGGTTCCCCATCCTTGGTTTACAGATACTTCACTGTGCCTACAAAAGCCCAGGCCACAATAAACGAATTTGTCTTTAAGATGACACAGGTCTCTCTGTTGTTTTGGCTGCTACAGATTCATCAGCACACAGCTGCTCTTCTGGATCTGTGCATACATGTATTTACCAAAGTCACTGGAAACTAAAGGACAATCTGCTAAAGACAATCTATTAATATACTTTGTGGTAATAATTTTTGGAGCAATCCTGTGATGAGGTTACATCTGCTAGGTATAACATGATTGCTCCTAAATGCCCTTGCATCGGAGGAACACAATGCTATGCTGGCAGAGGAAAATGCCAATGTAGCAATATTTTATTTATGTATTTATTATAGATATTTATATCTCACCCTTCAAAAACCTTCTCTTACACTGCCAGGCATAACCCTTACGCTGCAAGACTTCATGCAAGGGGGAAACTGGGAGATAAGATGGTGGAGGAGTGGTAGTTAGTTAGAATGTTGTGCTCATTCAGGGATTGGTTCTGCTCCCAGTGTCAGTGTTAACATGAGATGGGGAGGGGCCACGGCTCAGTGGTAGAGCACATGCTTTGCATGCAGAAGATTTCAAGTTCAATCCCCAGCATCTCCAGGGAGGGTTGGATAAATTCCTGTCTGAAACCCTGGAGAGCCACTGTCAGTCAATGTTGACAGTACTGCCTAGATGAACCCATCGTCTGACTCGGTATAAGGCAACTTCCTATGTTCCTATGACACCTGCAAAAGAGGTGAGGTGTTCAAACATTCCTATTTAATCCATCTGAGAGCCCCAGCCAACAGCCCCTACCTCCTTCTCTACCTGTGCAGCCACAACAGTGGGCAGCATTCTGACTAATTTTGCAGCCAAGCACAGACCACCAACTGGGGTACATAAGCCCCAGCCAGGGAAGTTTGTTATTTTTAAAGCCCAACATGGCTTGGGACCTGGGTACTTGAAATACTCCCTTCTTCAATATATATGCCTCCCTTCCCCCCACAACCCATGCACCCACCCCCCTTTCAGTCAACTTCTGAGGTTGTGCTGTGAATTCCCCTGCCATGTGAATTTTGGTTGGTGAGTACAAGGAGCAGGTCCTGTTCTGCAGTGGCACCAACATAATGGAATACCCTTATTAGCAGAGGGGCTGACCTCTTTGTTTTCTTTTCAATGTTTCATCAAAATGCGGTTATTCCAACAAGCCCTTGTAGAAGGCGTATTTTTAAAGTAAAAAATAATAAAATGACCATCTTTAACCATGTTACATGCCCACCCACCTGCCTCCTGAATATAAAATGTTTTAAAGAATAAAAAGAAAGGATGTTTCAGCAAGTAGCATCAACCGCTGTGAGCCCTGGCATGTCCAGGCCAGCCTAGATGCTGACAGTGAGCCTGTTTGGCACTGCCCCATCACCTTCCCCGCTCTTGGTGGTCATTTGCCCCCCTCCAGGATGTGGGACCCTGGACTTTAGCCCTGAGGTCCAGCACTTGCTGCACCACTGGGGCAGATAAAGAACACTTGTCTTTCCAGGATACTTATGGGTACCCTGCCTCAGGACTCTAGAGCCTAACACCCACTAGGAACCTCTGCTGCATTTCTGCAACTGGGCTGTCAAGGATAAGGCATTCTACCCACGTAAACCAGGGAGGGGAGGTCATCAGAGAGGAGGAGACTCTGCTTCAGATTATGAAACCTGTACTTCCTCTATCCCATCCCACAAAACTCCCATGAAAAGACATAGCTATGCAGAGAAATCAAAGACCCATCTCCCAGCAACACCCTTATGATATGGGGACACTGTGTATCGGCTTAACGTCCCTCCATTACTCTTCAAGTTGTAGCAGTGTACCTCACAGGGAACAGTGTAAGGAATGTAGGAAGCTGCCTTATACTGAGTAATACCCTTGGTCCATCTAGCCCAGTATTCTTGACCCTGACTGGCAGCAGCTTTCCAGGGTTTCAGGCAGAATTCTTTCCTATCTACCTGGAGATGCTGGGGATTGAACGTAGGACATTCTGCATGCAAAGCAGGTACTCTACCACTGAGCCACAGCCCCATTACTGCCTGAGGCAAAGGACAAGATTCCCCACTGCCACCACATGCAGAAATGAACTGGACTAGCAGTCGAATTTTACTTCAGCAGTGGCAACAGGACAGTGTCCTCCACCACATCTGAGGGTAGCAGGTTAGTTTAGGGGCTGCAAGACATGCCGAGTGGCACACACAGCTCTGTCCTGCAAAAGAGGGGAATGGCCAAGGGGTTGCCACTGCTGCCCCTAGCATCTGCTGCCTGAGGCAAGTGCCTCACTTTGCCTAATGGTGGGGCCAGCCCTGTCACAGGACCTATCTATGGCTACGGCTACCCAATATTGCCATATTTTCTAATCTTTCCACAGGCAACCAAGTGGTCATTCAACACACAGAGAAGCAAGAATGTCGTCATGGCTATATATTACCACCAGTATCAGAGGTAGTATGCCTCTGAATACCAGTTGCTGGGGGACACAAGTGAGAGGGTGCTATTGCACTCATCTCCTACTTGTGAGCTTCCCATAGGCATCTGGTTGGCCACTGTGGGAACAGAATGCTGGACCAGACAGGCCTGTGGTCTAATCCAGCCCTGCTTCTCTGTTCCTACACACACACAGGATCCTGTGACAGGCCACATCAGCAGAGCCATTCAGAAAAGAGCTTAAACCCTGGCTGCCCTCACTTCCCATTTCCATAAAGGCTGCTTGTGAAGCAGTGGAACGTGATTGCATTGTCTTGTCCTGATGTGCTTGTGCCCCTGGAAGGGCAGGCCAGTTGAAAGGTCTATCTTTAGTTACTTAACAGAGCTTAGTTGACAACTCAGATGACTGGGGCCAAGCAAGTGAGTAAGCAGCAGGCTCCAGGATGAGCAATGTTGGTAGATGGAAATTAGGAGAAATTGCATTTTTTTTAAGTTGTGAATTTTTAGAGAAACTATTAATCTTACCATAATAATTCATTGTTATTTTTCCTTCAAATGCATATATTTCTGCTCTCAGATCTTCATCACAATCACCATAACTTTCAATGTAATGTTTTAAATGGTAATATATATTTATGCATCTTTTCTGGAAACCCATAACATCCTTGGTATGTGTGAACTGAAATTTAACTCTTAACAGAAGAGCACAGGCCGGTTCGCACTGTCGCCGGTGGGTTGTGGCACGTGTCAGCCACCATTGTGAATATTCAAGCCAAAGTGTGAATACATCATATTGTGATTTGCGAACTCAGGCAGGGTAGCTTGTTGTTGTGGCTAACAAGCCACCCCAGAACCCTTCTGGAGCCGTTTATTCATTCATTACATTTATACCCCACCTTTCTTCCACTGTGGAAGTCAAGGTGGCTAGGTGTGGTTCCCAGGTGGTCTCCCCTCCAAGCACTGACCAGACCCAGACCTAGACCTGCTTAGCTCCAGCAGCGTGGCTGCCTCATGTGCCTTCAGACTATGACCTTGTTACCCACATCTACAAGCCACCCTGCCGAGGTTTGCATGTCACAATAAGTTATGGCTTATTTAAGCCATGTTGGGTGCAATCATACAAACCAAGTCAATATTTTGGGGTCACCAAGCTATGCCTGCGTTCATTCCAAAACCTTTCTTTCTATGATTTCATTATCTGTATTGCAGGTTAAAAACAAAAGCCTGAGATTTCAAAACATTTTAGCAAGCAACATCTCATGCTAGAATCTACAGCCATGATGTTTGTTTCAGGTGTGAAATTCAGTGGAGCTTTAAGGCTGCCTTCACCTGCGCAAAGAAACAAGCATTATGTACTTCAGTAAAGCAATCCAAGGAGAAACACCTCAGTTTTGTACAATTCATGTACTGCTTGATCCTGATCTAGTGATCTACATATACAATGAGGTCTCTTTTTAGTAATGGAGCAGGGATTAATTAGCCCCAATCACATTTTCATTGCCAGGAGTCTGTGCAAAGTAATAATAAAGAATACACCTTTAAGCATGTGTGGCTTCCTTTCACAAGTAAGTGCGCAGAGCAGCCCTCACACATATCTGAGATTTGAGGTGAGTGGTTTCAGGGCAGAAAGTGTAGCTTCCACACAGTCTTCATTCCTAGTACTTATTAGTTTAAAAATGCCTATGGATAGCAACCCCTTCATGGATCACTGCCTTGTTGTGGCGAAGGGGCTTGCGTAACTCAGTGAAGCCATAAGCTATGCCGTGCAGGGCCACCCAAGACGGACAGGTCATGGCAGAGAGTTCTGACAAAATGTGGTCCACTGGAGAAGGAAATGGCAACCCACTCCAGTATTCTTGCCAAGAAAACCCCATGGAACGTATCACAAGGCTAAAAGATATGATGCCGGAAGATGAGCCCCTCAGGTCGGAAGGTGTCCAATATGCTACTGGGGAAGAGCAGAGGGTATTTCCAAGTAGCGCCAGAAAGAGTGAAGCAGCTGGGCCAAAGCCGAAAGGACACTCAGCTCTGGATGTGTCTGGTGGTGAAAAGAAAATCCGATGCTGTAAATAACAATATTGTTTAGGAACCTGGAATGTCAGATCAATGAATCAAGGTAAGCTGGAGGTGGTCAAACATGAGATGGCAAGATTGAACATCGACATCTTGGGAATCAGCGAACTAAAATGGACAGGCATGGGCGAATTTAATTCAGGTGACCATCATATCTACTATTGTGGGCAAGAATCCCTTAGAAGAAATGGAGTAGCACTCATAGTCAACAAAAGGGTGGGAAAAGCAGTACTGGGGTACAATCTTAAAAATGATAGAATGATCTCACTACGAATCCAAGGCAAACCATTCAACATCACAGTAATTCAAGTCTATGCCCCAACCACTGAGGCCGAAGAAGCTGAGGTTGATCGGTTCTATGAAGACCTACAACACCTTCTAGAACTAACATCAAAAAAAGATGTCCTCTTCATCATAGGGGAATGGAATGCTAAAGGAGGAAATCAAGAAATCACCGGGATAACAGGCAGGCATGGCCTTGGTGTACAAAATGAAGCAGGACAAAAGCTAATAGAGTTTTGCCAAGAGAACATGCTGATCATAGCAAACACTCTTTTCCAACAGCACAAGAGGCGACTCTACACATGGACGTCACCAGATGGTCAATATCGAAATCAGATTGATTATGTCCTTTGCAGCCAAAGATGGAGAAGCTCCATACAGTCAGTAAAAACAAGACCTGGAGCTGACTGTGGCTCAGATCATGAGCTGCTTCTTGCAAAATTTCGGCTTAAATTGAAGAACGTCGGGAAAACCACTAAACCGTTCAGGTATGACCTAAATCATATCCCTGATGAATATACAGCGGAGGTGAGGAATAGATTTCAGGGATTAGACCTGATAGACAGAGTGCCTGAGGAACTATGGACGGAGGTCCGTAACATTGTTCAGGAGGCAGCAACGAAATCCATCCCAAAGAAAAAGAAATGCAAGAAAGCAAAGTGGCTGTCTGATGAGGCTTTACAAGTAGCTCACGAAAGAAGGGAAGCGAAAAGCAAGGGAGAAAGGGGAAGATATACCCAACTGAACAGAGTTCCAGAGAATAGCAAGGAGAGACAAGAAGGCCTTCTTAAATGAACAATGCAAAGAAATTGAGGAAAACAACAGAATGGGAAAGACTAGAGATCTCTTCAAGAAAATTGGAGATCTCAAGGGAACGTTTTGTGCAAAGACGGGCATGATAAAGGACAAAGAAGGCAGGGACCTAACAGAAGCAGATGAGATTAAGAAGAGGTGGCAAGAATACACAGAAGAACTATACAGGAAAGATCTGAATGTCCCTGATAGCCATGATAGTGTGGTCACTGAACTTGAGCCGGACATCCTCGAGAGTGAAGTCAAGTGGGCCTTAGGAAGCATTAGTAACAACAAAGCTAGCGGAGATGACAGTATTCCAGCCGAGCTATTTAAAATCCTAAAAGGTGATGCTGTTAAAGTGCTGCATTCAATATGTCAACAAATCTGGAACACTCAACAGTGGCCACAAGACTGGAAAAGGTCAGTTTACATTCCAATTCCAAAGAAGGGCAACGCCAAAGAGTGTTCAAACTACCGCACAATTGCGCTCATTTCACATGCCAGCAAGGTGATGCTCAAAATCCTACAAGCTAGGCTTCAGCAGTATGCGAACCGAGAACTAACGGAAGTACAAGCTGGGTTTCGAAGAGGCAGAGGAACTAGAGATCAAATCGCCAACATTCGCTGCATCATGGAGAAAGCAAGAGAATTCCAGAAAAACGTCTATTTCTGCTTCATTGACTATGCTAAAGCCTTTGATTGTGTGGATCACAACAAACTGTGGCAAATTCTTAAAGTGATGGGAGTACCAGACCACCTTGCCTGTCTCCTGAGAAACCTGTACGAGGGTCAAGAAGCAACAGTAAGAACCAGACATGGAACAACCGATTGGTTCCAAATTGGGAAAGGAGTACGACAAGGCTGCATATTGTCACCCTGCTTATTTAACTTATATGCAGAGTACATCATGAGAAATGCCGGGTTGGATGAATCAGAGGTCGGAATTAAGATTGCTGGGAGAAATATCAACAGTCTCCGATATGCAGACGATACCACCCTAATGGCAGAAAGCGAAGAGGATCTCAAGAGCCTCTTGTTGAGGGTGAAAGAGGAGAGTGCAAAAGCTGGTTTGAAACTCAACATTAAAAAAACTAAGATCATGGCATCTGGCCCCATCACTTCCTGGCATATAGAAGGGGAAGAAATGGAAGCAGTGACAGATTTTACTTTCTTGGGCTCCAAGATCACCGCAGACGGTGATTGTAGCCATGAAATTAAAAGACGCTTGCTCCTTGGGAGGAAAGCTATGGCCAACCTAGACAGCATAGTAAGAAGCAGAGACATCACCTTGCCGACAAAGGTCCGTCTAATCAAAGCTATGGTTTTCCCAGTAGTAATGTATGGCTGTGAGAGCTGGACTATAAGGAAGGCTGAGCGCCGAAGAATTGATGCTTTCGAACTGTGGTGCTGGAGAAGACTCTTACGAGTCCCCTGGACTGCAAGGAGGTCCAATCAGTCCATCCTAAAGGAAATCAACCCTGAGTGCTCATTGGAAGGACAGATAATGAAGCTGAAGCTCCAATATTTTGGCCACCTAATGCGAAGAGAAAACTCCCTGGAAAAGACCCTGATGCTGGGAAAGACTGAAGGCAAAAGGAGAAGGGGACGGCAGAGGATGAGATGGCTAGATAGCATCACGGATGCAATGAATATGAACTTGAGCATGCTCCGGGAGAGAGCGCAGGACAGGAAGGCCTGCCGTGCTATGGTCCATGGGGTCACGAAGAGTCGGACACGACTGAACGACTGAACAACAACAACAAATGGATAGCAAAAACTCAGCAGTGCAGACCATTTTGTGGCCGACAACGGGAAGAGTACTTGAGGATCTCTGCTGCCAGATTGCAGCCTTTATGAGCAGGAGTACATTCCCCACTTCCTTTATGTTCAGTGAAGCCACAAGCTGTGTTTTCAGCTGGGCTGAAAACGACAGAATGAAATTTAATAGGGATAAATGCCAAGTTCTGCACCTAGGAAAAAGAAACCAAATGCACAGTTACAAGATGGGGGAGACTTGGTTCAACAACACGACAAGCGAGAAGGATCTTGGAATCCTTGTAGATCACAAGCTGCATATGAGCCAACAACGTGATGTGGCTGCAAAAAAGGCAAATGCTATTTTGGGCTCCATTAATAGAAGCATAGCTTCCAAATCCCGGGAAGTACTAGTTGCCCTCTACTTAGCACTGCTTAGGCCTCATCTGGAGTACTGTGTCCAGTTCTGGGCACCGCACTTTAAGAAGGATGCAGACAAGGGTTCAGAGGAGGGCAACAAAGATGATCAGGGGACTGGAAACAAAGCCCTTTGAAGAGAGACTGAAAGAACTGGGCATGTTTAGCCTTGAGAAGAGAAGACTGAAGGGAGATAGGATAGTGTTCTTCAAGTACTTGAAAGGTTGTCACAGAGAGGAAGGCCAGCATCTCTTCTCAATCATCCCAGAATGCAGGACATGGAATAATGGGTTCAAGTAACAGGAAGCCAGATTCTGACTGAACATCAGGACATCCTGATTGTAACCAATTCCCTAGGGAGGTGGTGGGCTCTCCCACACTGGAGGCATTCAAGACGAGGCTGGACAGCCATCTGTCAGGGATGCTCTGACTTGGATTCCTGCATTGAGCAGGGGGTTGGACTCGATGGTCTTATAGGCTCCTTCCAACCCTACTATTCCATGATTCTATGATTCTGTGATCTACAGCAGCCTTCCCCCGATCTGGTCCCCAACCACCACTTTAGGACTACGACTCCCATCACCCTGATCATTGGCTATGCTGGCAGAGGCTGATGGTAGCTGTAGTCCCAAACATCTGGAAGGTGCCAAGTTGGGGAAGGCTGATCTATAGCATCATCAATGGGAGAAAAATGTCACAAACCACCAGTCCTAAAACAGAAAAAGAGCATCCCCATATAATACTCTTGCATACACTAGTCCACATAATTCAGGGCACTGTGTGGCAAAACCAGAGGGTCATAGCCAAAACCAGGTTCACTACCTGGAGAAAATTCCTCCCTGACCTCAAATATGGCATCAGCATTTTGTTTTGTGTCACAGTAGTTGACTTGGACTGTGAAGAAAGAATCAGGCCTCATTCACATGACCCTTTGGTGTATCAGCATGTGGACTGACGCCACCTGCATGACAGTATTGTCCATTATGAAGTAGTTGCTAATTGCTTTGCCACTGCCACCCGTAAAAAATAGCAGGCCTGAATGTGACATGCAATTCATCCCTCAGTCCTTTCTTAACCATATGACACATTAATGAAAATAAGGAACGGTCCATCAAATAATGGACAAGTTGCCATCTTGGGAACAGAGAAGTAGAATGAAGGAGGAATTGTCCTTCTGGACGCTGTGACTTGAAATAACTCTTCAGACTGAATCATGGGGTGGATGGAAGCTGTGTTAATGTTCCTTCTTTTCAGAACTTGGAACAAACTTTCTTACATTTCCTTTCCCACTTTCTGTCTCTTAGCAGTTCTATAGAGTGATATCATCAGGGTCTTTTCCAAACTCAGACTCAGACATTACAACACCAGGTCTTGGCTGCTGCAGATAGCACCAACGACACCCTGTGCTCTCTATCCCTCTTCCCCAAAATACTCCAGGGGTATCAAGAAACTCCCACTGCTGGACTCATGAAACCACTGTTTAATGTCTAAGAAACCATGAACCCAACATGACCTCAATTCTGGATAAAGTACCTGCACCAATAAAGCTGCCTTAAAAAACAGTTCTCTTAAAATAGACTCGGGACTGTTCCAACGGTTTAAAGCCACTAACTTATCCACTTCTCTCTCCCACTCTTCTGGTGGTTAGTTTCTAAAAAGAGAAGTGCTAGGGCCCTCACCTACTTGGCAAACCATGTCCTTTGAAGTCTTCTCCCATTATGCTAGAGAAGTGTTCAATACTCTAGACAAATACAGAGAAACAAGCTTTTAAAAGTATTGTTATTGTTTCACATCTTCACAGAGCTCTCTCCCTGGAAACAGATCCTAGGGCTGAGCCCTGGCTTAAATCCCATTCTTGCCTCTTTTACTTCCTGCTCATTCAGCAGAGTGGGGCTCCAGACCTCTGAAGGTACCGCTAGTGGTGGTGGGGAAGCATGAGATGACTGAAGAACTGAAGGTGAAAGGAAAAGGAAAACTGGGTTCCCATAAAATGATGATGTGACAAAATAGATGTCTGGCATTTACTAAATGGGCACTCAGGTGTTCAGCGTTGTTCTGTGATGACCAAATAGACTCAATATAAGTCTGAAAACCTGACTCCATTGAAAAATAACTTTGTGACTGACAAGGGGTGGAGGGAAGGTATTTTAAGAAAATGAATGTGCAAAATATCTCATATCATACCATTCCCATATGCCAAACTGAACTAGTGCCAGCACATGAAGTGACCCAAGGGCTGTTCATATAGCCACCATTCCCACATAATGGCTTCTGCAGGGCCAGCCCTAGATCAAATGGCACCCCACAACAAGGAGCATTTTTAGCATCACCCTCCATTCATCCAACTGTTGAACAGCTTTTAAAAAAAAATTGCATTTCTAGCCCATTTCATGACTTTGATGCACAATTCTCATGCAAGAGGGGAAGACCAAAAGAGCTATCCCTGTTATATACAAGGATAAATTTGAATGTGAGGATCTATACTCCTGTATTTATTCATGCTGTATGAAATGTTTGTACTATTTGTTTCAGCTGTTGAGTGCATAGTTGTGTACACTGCCCATGATGAGAGCCCCCTGAGCCCAGTGCCCCCAAAAATTCTCCTGGGTTGCCTGCCCCTAAATCTGCCCTAGGCCTGTGGTGGCAGGGGTGTGTGTGTGTGTGTGTGTGTGTGTGTGAGGCTCCTGCTGAGACTGCTGGCAGGAGGTGCCATGTTGTCAGCTCGTGCCTCCACATGGACTGTCCATGCAGTGAACTTTGCACAGTTGCAGTGGCTTGAAAAAGGCCTACCACAATTACACAAATCATGGCAGCTACACGGACTGTCCTCACATAGAGACACTGCTTCATACAAATGGTGTCTCCTAGCCACAAGGCCAAAAGTAGCTCTGTGTGCTCCTAAAGTGATCTGTGAGGGTCACTGATGTATACAGTCAGGGTCAGAAATATTGGAACAAGGATAACTGTTTTGGCAATTGGCCTCTGTACACCACCACATTGAAATTGAAAGGAAACACACCCAGATGGGAGCAAAGTCAGGACATTCAGTTGTAATCCAAGGGGTTTGACAAAACTGGGGCACTAACCATTCAAGAAGTACAGCCAGTGGCATACACACACATCCGTCATTGGTGGCTCATAAGTAATGGAATGAATGGCTGACAAGCAGCTGCATGGCCAGGTGTGGCCTGTTTCCTGGGTACCCCATGACCAATTAAGCAGATAAAAGGCCTGGAGGTGGTTCTGAATGTTACATTTGCATTTGGTAGCTGTTCACTGGAACTCCCAACATGAGGTCCAAAGAGGTGTCCATGCGAGTGAAGGAGGCCATCATTAGGCTGAGGAAACAACATAAACCCATCAGAGAGATAGCAAAAACATTGGAAGTGGTCAACTTAGCAGTTTGGAACATCCTGAAAAAGAAGGAATTAACTGGCAAGCTCAGCAACAGCAAAAGGCCTGGAAGACCATGGAAGACAACTAAAGTGGATGACCGCAGAATTCTGCTCATGGTGAAGAGGAACCCTTTCACAACATCTAGCTAGGTCAAGAATGCTCTTGCAGAGGTAGGCATGTCATTGTCAACATCTACAGTCAAGAGATGGCTTTATGAATGTAAATACAGAGGCTTCACAACAAGGTGCAAACCACTGTTAACGCTCAAGAACAGACAGGCCAGCTTAGCCTTTGCCAGCAAACACCTAAAGAAGTCTGCCCAGTTCTGGAATAAGATTCTTTGGACTGATGAGACCAAGATTAACTTGTACCAGAATGATGGGAAGAGAAAAGTATGGAGAAGGAAAGGAACAGCTCATGATCCAAAGCATGCCACATCATCTGTCAAACATGGTGGAGGCAGTGTTATGGCATGGGCATGTATGGCTGCCAATGGAACCGGGTCAGTGGTGTTTATTGATGACCTGACTGCTGATAAAAGCAGCAGGATGAATTCTGAAGTGTATAGGGCTATAGTTTCTGCTCAGATTCAGCCGAATGCTGCCAAACTGATAGGATGCCGCTTCATATTGCAGATGGATAATGACCCAAAACATACAGCAAAAGCTACCCAAGAGTTTCTCAAGGCAAAGAAGTGGGATGTTCTTCAATGACCAAGTCAGTCACCTGATCTCAACCCAAAAGAGCATGCTTTTCACTTACTGAAGACAAGACTGAAGGCAGAAAGACCCACAAACAAGCAGCAGCTGAAGGCAGCTGCAGTAAAGGCCTGGCAAAGCATCTCGAGGGAGGAAACTCAGATTTGGTCATGTCCATGGGTTCCAGACTTCAGGCAGTCATTGACTGCAACGGATTTTCATCCAGGTATTAAAGGCAATCCTTAAGTTTGAAATGATGTTGGTTTGTTCCATTATTTATGAGCCCCCAACGATGGGGGTGCGTGTATGCCACTGGCTGTACTTCCTGAATGGTTAGTGCCCCATTTTTGTCAAACCCCTTGTATTACAGCTGAAAATCCTGACTTCACTCCCATCTGGGTGTGTTTCCTTTCAACTTCAATGCGGTGGTGTACAGAGGCCAACTGCCAAAACTGTTATCCTTGTTCCAATATTTCTGGCCCTGACTGTATATGAACCAGCCCTTACAGCCACCTCACACTTGGCAGTCACATTTGCCATGGCTAATCATCCCAACCTGCCCCAGCAGTGTGATATTCCAGCTGCACATTATGGAGGGGAAGGTATACTTGTAGTACCAAACAGGAATCTCCCCCTTATTCATCTAGTTTATGTTGCAGGTAGTAGATTATCCATGAAAAAATTATGAATGGTTCAGCATTATTTTTGTGCTTGCTTTCTTAGATCAGCTTGCAATTATCTGTAATTACAGGTGAGCTTCTTTTAGACTGTTTACAGCATTGCTGGTGGAAGCTCAAATGTAAACAATGATGAGAAACCTGGAAATTTAGCAATGGGCAGGACTGTATCTTGAATTTTCTTCCCAGCATTGCAGAAGTATAGAGTGTGTGACATGCTCAGTGTATTGACAAAGTTATTGACCAGATCTTTCTAGAAATGTCAGTTCCAAAGCTCATAGGGATGTGTGCATAATATTTCTTAAAACTTTAATCTCACCTGTCTCTTTTTCAAATGGCAAGTGTCCACAGCTGGATGCTGCTGCTAGCAACAGCCTTTCCTACGAAGATATAAGAGTTTGCATGACTTCTTGCTCGGAATCAACATATAGACCAGCATTCCCCAAATTGATGCCCTCCAGATGTGTTGGACTACAACTCCTATTGTCCTTAGCCAGCACAGCCAATTGCCGTACTGGCTGGGGTACTGGGAGTTGTAGTCCAACACAGTCTGACACATCTGGGGAGGGGGATCTGCTTGGGGAAGGCTAATATAGGCTATCTGTGCATGTCTCACAACTTCTGGGGGTGGCTTTTTGTGGAGGGGGGAAATAGGCCCATATCATGCAAAATCATGTAGGGTTCACGTCAAGGGGCCAGGATAAAATTATGTATTTAGAAATAAGTACTCTGTTTTGTAACTGCAGCATTCCACATGACTAAAGCTAAAAGACCTTGCTTAAACCCAATCACCATTCCCTTGCTAATGTTTATTTCCTTTCTCAACTTCATTCACTTCAGATACTTATAAACCAATCAGTCTCCTTTTTGTTTATATTTTTGGGCCTTTTCCTTTTTAGACCTGACACACTGGTGCAATGCTACAGAGTTTGCCTGGTATGCTGTAATTTTGTATTTTAGTTTTATAAGCCACCCCAGCTTGAAATTCTGTTTCCACTGAATGTGTTAATCTAAAGGTGGAGGGGCTCCTGATGATTTTGACATTTGAAATGGTGTGGGTTTGCTGCTTTTTCTCCTTTTTTGCTGCTTTTTGAGCAGAGAAATCCATTTGAGGCATATTGAAACTGAATGTGTTTACACATTTCTTTTGAAGTGGAAAGTCCTCAGGAGGTGACTTTCCCACCTCATTTTCACATGGGGAGCTGTTTATGGCCTGGTGCATATGTTGCAGCAACAACATGATCACTTCTTGAAAATGAAACATTGTAGATGCTGTTCCATATGGAAGCAGTCTGTGTCTTCCATGTATGGTTCAGCTGTTTTCAGTGACACCTGTGCAACCCCAGGAAAGGTCAAATACTGAAACACGAATTGAATGATTCCATATACACAACCAAATGCCAAAGATACTAAGGGAACAGTTGGGCTGATATTTTTTTCTAGATACTTTCTAAATATGTAGTGTCCAAAAGTGGCTAAAAAAAACCCCTACTCTGAAATAGGGATGTGGAAGAAATTAGTTAAGTTCACATTTTAATGTGAATGTATCCAATTTAGCACCATGCAAACTGAAACTCAGTTATCCTTCAAAATTTACACTTCTCCACTCAAAAAAGGCATACAAAAATGTGTGTATTAGGGAAAATAATGTTCAAAAAAATATGATATGAGGAAAATTGCTTGCAACAAATGTGTATATTAGGCAAAAATGCATGTATTACATGAAATGTGCACAAAATGCATATGAATTTTCATGCGAACTTTAAAATTCTCAAAGTTTGGATCAAACCAAATTTAAGATTGGGAAAATGAAAAACTGAAAGAAACTGAACTTGACAGATTCTTCCAGCCCTACTCTGCAATTATATAAATAGAATACCTGTAATATGAGAACACTGGTAATTAAAACTTTTTAGGTGATATTCTCCTATCAATGGTCATACTTTCAGCATCCTTCTGTGATCATTCTAAGCCTCATAAAAGTGAAGGTTAATCAGGCAAGCAGTTGAGATTATGTAAGCTTTGTTGGCCACAAAGTCAAAAGCCCAATAATAAGAATAAAAGAGCTAGCAGCAAAAACAGCCACTTCCAAAGACCCCCTGGAACTATGTTGCCACCCGTTCGTGCTGATACGCACTTTTGACACCCTCACAGTAGTCATGCATGAAAGGCACCAATCAACAGGTAGTGATGGGAGGAACATCACAGAACCAATTCCACACCTTCCCACATACAATACGCAAATAGGCTGCAGGACCTAACCTTCCCATCATACGTTTTCACAGCCCAGTGGTTAGGAGGCTTACCCTACATACCACCTATAGCAGCCTTCCCCAACCTGGTGCCCTCCAGATGTGTTGGACTACAACTTCCATCATCCAGCATGGCTGGGGATGATAGAAGTTGTAGTCCAACACATCCGGAGGGCGCCAGCCTGCAGATGGCTGGGCTACAGACTTCCTAGTAAAGAGTTTGGTTCCTGCTGTAGTGCACTATTTCCACACAAAAATAAGTACACCACAAAAACACTTACTTGATGTCCACGTCTTTTGTGCACCCTCATTCTATGCAGAGACCCACCAATCTCAATAGCCATGAATACGCTAGCTGGAAGAAGTATGGTATTTTTGGAGATTTGAGAGATTATAATGATTTTATTATATTAAGTGGTATATAAATATTACTAATAAATAAATGTTTCCCAGGTAAAAAAAAATACAGTGCTTTGAGTGCTCAGAAAATTCAGTCTCCCCATAACAAAACTGCTCCTTTGAAAAATAGTATGCAGGTTATACATAACAAATGGGAAACAAATGAACATGATTTGTGCAAAACAAGAATGTGCAGAAAAGCTCTCAGTATCACTGATATCTGGAGACCACAAGGATCTGTTTAGGGTGGTGTGAACTATAGTCTGGCTTAAAAGTTATACATTTTAGTAGAAGGAAAAGGTCAATGAGATCAACTTGTTTGTCTTTCTTGACTGATCTAATTAAAAATTATTCCTAACTTCACTAAAATAGCAAATGAACTTAAGAATGCCACCTTATTAGTAACACTAGAGCTGCCTAATCAAAAGATAGAGAATTGGGAGAGGCTACTCCACGCCTCTTTCTCCCCTCTTCCTGGTAACTTCTAGTATAATAGGAAGCATGATGTGACATCATAACACCATCTGTTTCCTCACACACATGCCAGGTGACAACACCTAATCAAGTGAGATGTGGGGGGGCACAATAATGTCACACCATGAGTTGTGTTATATTAGATGTTACCAGGAAAATGGAACAAACAGACACAGAGCAACAGCAGATCTATGTTTCTTGTTGCATCTACTGCCACCTGGATTTCATTCTTTGGCAAGGTGGTCCTATGGTTTCAGTGTACCAGGCAGTCAAGATGCCAGGGCTTACTCCAGTATAACATAACCAGCAGCAAACCAATAGCTCTAAAATCAAAAGTCAATGTAGCAACACCAACAGATACTCTCAAAGCATCCATGGTAACCCCACTGCGATTTCCTGCCAGCCACAAGCTCACTCATCGATCACACACAATATTATCCATACACACAAGGCACCAATCAAGGAACAGCAATGGCTGAATTACTTTGACATCGCCCAACCCAGCAAGCACACTGCACACCATGCATAACTGGACAATCAGATAAAGACCACAGCACTTCCCTCAATACAGACCACTGTGGCCCAGCAGATGGGAGGGCAGCAATTGATGTCTGGAGCTACAATCTTCAGAGCTCCCTACAGCCATAGACTCAAATCCTTTTGCAGCACTAACACAGACAACATGCTACCCTTTTGCCAGGGAGCTAGACAGGGAATGAAGCAATGCAATAACCCCACACAGAGAGCGCCATAGCCCAGTGGGCAGGGGGGATGCATAGAGAACTCCTGGCCTCTCCTCAAATAAAGATTCAAGCTCTACTTTGGGAATAATGCACACATCTCAGAACAAAACAACGACAGATAGTCTTGTAGCACCTTAAAGACTATCCATCTTCCTAGCTTTGCTATGCAACACCCATAGTGGGAGAGGAAACCATTGTCTTGACTGGACCCTGTATAAATAGAATCAAAGTAACAAATACATTCTAGTTTAGTGATTTCATGTTAAGAGTTTCTCTTTGAAAAACAAAGAAGAGTCTTGTGGCACCTTAAAGTCTAACAGATTTCTTGTGGTATAAGCTTTCATAGGTACAACCCACTTCATCAGATGTGTGATAACATGTTATCTTCAGTCAGCAAATATATATACACATGGATAAGGAGAAAAACATTGTAATCAGAGAGGCCATGGAATGCCAGAGGATGGTCTGACAATTCTGTGTAAAGCTTAAATATATATAAGGTAAGCTCACAACAGCAGTAATTGCTGATAACGCAATCATCCTAGTACTATGAATGTCCTTCTCTCCCCTTCCTCTCCCTGGGACAACCCACCTCACACAAGGATGGTATGGACAGGATCCACACTATTGTTGCAAAAAGACAGATGTGTAGGTATTTAGGACAGCTTAAACTAAGTTGATGAACACTTTGAGTTATGGGATGGAAAGGCTCACAGTAAAGAGAAAACAACGTGAGCCAAGAATGTGGTGCTATGGGATAAAAACCACAATATAATAACAACTTAAAAAGGACCATGCTGGATCAGACTAAGTGTCCATCTAGTCCAGCATTCTGTTCACATAATGGCCAACCAACTGCCTGTGGGAAACCCATAAGTAGGACATAAGTTCAATAGCACACCTCCTGCTCATGTTCCCCAGCAACAGTATATGTGGGCATATTGATACTTGGGGGAGCATTTAGCCATCAAGACTAGTAGCCATTGATAGCCTTATGCTTCATGAATTTGTCTAACCCCTTTTTAAAGTCATTCAAATTGGCCATCACTATGTCTTGTAGTAGCGAATTCCATAGTTTAACTATGCACTGTGTGAAGAAGTACTTCCTTTTATTTGTCCTGAATCTCCCAGCAACCAGCTTCATGGGATGTCCCCAGGTTCTAGTATTATGAGAGAGGGAGCAAAATGTCTCCCTAGCAACATTCTCTACATCATACATAATTCACAACTCTGTCATGTCTCCCCTTATCAGTTTAAGCTGTATTAACATAACATTGTATTGCACTCATGTCCTACTAGTGGGTTTCCAACCAGGCAGCTGGTTGGCCACTGTGTGAACAGAACATCGGACTAGATGGACCCTTAGTCTGATCCAGCATGGCTATTCTTATGTATCTAATACTCAGGAAGTAGTAATAGCTAAAATTAGAAAGAAATACTATTCTTTATAAGATCTCATTTGTGGCCAAATCATCTTCAGTTTGCACATCACATTTCAAGAAGAAAATCAGTAAACAAGAAAGAGATACATCCGTAGTCATTTTAAACAATTAAGCATTGAGGGCAAAGCCATATGTGAAATACTGGAAGGAACCAGAAATGTGTTTAGCATAGAAAAAGTTTCTTAAGGAGATACGTTTTCAAATACACAAGGACTGATGATAAGACAAGGAGCATTGGAAAGTAAATGATGTTATCTGGAGCTACAGTTTAGTTATGGAAGATACTTCCTGAAGTTGTTGTGGAATTTCTTGTAAGTTCTTAAGGAAAAGCTGGTGCGTCAGAAGGTCAAAGGGACCACGAGAGCTGATACCAGCCATCCTGGATTTCTGGCACAAATGGAAGGATTCTTAAGCTCTCCCCAAGGTACAGAAGCCTTCCGGATGGGAACCTTGAATGGTGAATGCCCCAACCCCTTTGCCATGCAAGGAGCCCTTTTGCCTTGATAGGCTCTTGCCCTGGGCCCCTGAATCTTGGAAGCAGCTATCAACAATTGGCTACACATTATGGGCTCCTTCACACTGAGCTTCTATCCTCTGACTGGGATTGGTGCTTCACAGAACTTTACGGGCTCTTTACACGACGCTGTGACCCTGCCGTGAACCTCCAGCGCATCTCCTGCACTAAATGCCCTTTGTTTTGTTTTTAAATAGATCACATACCCCATTGTGTTCCCCTTCAGTTTCCTCCATGAAAAGAGTTAAAGCAGCAAGAAGAGGAGCAAGATCAATGAAAGATGATGGAAGAGTCAAAAAGATGATGGAAGAGTCAGATACGGGGAGAAGGGGGGAAGGAAGCACTTGTAAAGGGAGTCGGTTGTGATCCTGCATTTAAAACGGAAGCAGAAAGCCCTGTTTTAAATGCAGGATTTTACTGGTTGGGGACACCTTTACCTTTACCTTTTTTTAGGCTGGTGTAGAGATGCACTATGATCCAACAGATATATTGGAGCGCTTGCTCGATGATAGCAGATGTTTTTCTGAGTGGCATATGTGCTGCTTCAGCACTTTGCCAATCTCAATGCTAATCCATTCCTTGGTAGTGCAGACAGCAGGTCTGGTAGCAGGGTTGATAGACATGATACAAGTGAAAGCAGCAACTAGGATATGTAAAAACCCCAGGCTATCTGGAGCCTCATCCAGGACCTTTTCCCCCACTTCATTTAGCTAAAGCTCCTCGTGTGGCGCAGAGTGGTAGGTGGCAGTATTGCAACCAAACTCTCCTCACGACCTGAGTTCGATCCCAGCGGAAGCTGGGTCTCAGGTAGCCGGCTCAGGTCGGCTCAGCCCTCCATCCTTCCGAGGTCGGTTAAATGAGTACCCAGCTTGCTGGGGGAAAGGTAGTTAGGGCTGGGGAAGGCAATGGCAAACCACCCCACTATACAGTCTGCCAGGAAAACGCCGAGGAAAAGCGGCGTCCCTCTAGGGGTCAGTAATGACTCGGTGCTTGCACAAGAGGAACCTTTCCTTTACCTTTTTTCTCAGGTTTAGCTTAAGAACTTGGCATGTCAAAAGCTTATCTCTGAGCTACTGCACCATCTGCTGGCCAATAATCACAACATGGTTCACCGACCACTACAGTACTAGGAAGTCAGATTTCCAGTTATCAGAAAAATATACCAGCATCATCTAATAGAAATTATACCAAAGAGTTTATTGTTTAATCAGCATAAAGCAAAACTGTGAAAGGGCTACAAAACCTTTTGCCAGCACCTTTTAAATTGCAGTCCATCATCTATCTACAGCTACCTAAAGCAGACCACCATAACAGCAGGCCTGTTCACCACTCACAGTGCCTCCTACCCTGCCTATTTGTGGGTCCCTGAAGGAATTCCAAATACCCCTTGTTTGTGGGAACCTTCACACAGTGGTTTCTTAATGAGATCATCCTTTCTCACTCATGGTTTTTCCCACGTCCTTTACACATCTTTGCCCTTCTGCTGTCTCGTGTCTTCCCCTCCTTCTACCCGGGTTATTTGAGAACAGGGAAAATTTTGCATTTTCTGTGCTCGCGCATTGAAACTGCCATTTCCTCCCCATGTATTGCTGGCTTTGTGCTACGTCCCATTTTGTGGGGGCGTGTGCTGGGTGAGTGTTGTTGGGAGGGGTTGTGCTGCGTTGTCATGACGGCAAATTTGTGGGAGGGTCTGGACAGGTCGCCAGTCACACTCCAGGTCACAGTTTCCGCTGCTTTCCCATTCCACTGCTGGTGCCATTCAGTGGTGTAGCAGTGCCAGGGTTCGTAGGGATGCAGCCCTGGCACTTTTTTATTAGCAGGGACGCTGACATCACATGCCACCCCCCTCAAGAGTTCCTTTTCCCTCTGAGCTTCCCTGCAATCCTCACAAGAGCTGGGGGAAAATGAATTTGCCCAACAGCAATGTATTTTTCCCTGTTGTAAGGCAAAGTATTTGGGGGATGGCTTGGTCTGGAATGGGCAATTAAGACCCATGAGGTTTACCAAAGACCTGCTCCTGGTGGAGATGAAAACGGATACGCTTGTTGGTATAGATCAACAGAGCCACTTGCATTTTTGGAGTCTCCTTGGGGGTGTGGTTCTGAGGACTGTCAGGGTGCGCACCTGCACTTTCAAGTTTACCACAACACCACTGGTGCCATTGCAGCGTTCATCACAGGTTTCTTGTGAAGGTTTCTTCGGAAGGTGCACTGGAGTGGTGGTGCAGTCTAGAGGACTTGCACTAACACCGCACCTGGTTCCCTTCTGCTTCACCCATGGCTGAGATGGGAGCTGCTGCTGCTGCTCCAAATAGCTGCAATGGCCGCAGCATCTCCTGGCGAGTCCAGGAAATTCTTGACCCTTGACATCTGGGGCGAGAGTAAAATTCAGGAGCCGGGTTGCCATCCAATTGTCTTTTGCAGGGGGTGGGGTCACCACCCTCATTCACAGCACAGCAATCAATGATCGGTGGGGGGAGGGACAAGTGGCCAGGCGCCACCAAAGAACTGCTACCGCACTCCACATGTAAAGGTTACTCGCACTTCTGTCCCGATTTTTCCGCTCCACCTACCTGTGTAAAGGTGTACTATAAGATATGCCTGTGTACAGGGTTAGTCTTGATCCCGAAAAGGGTCCAGAAGCAGAAGAACCACTTTGTTGCGGGATAAAATGCCAGGTGTGAAGGAGCCCTGCGACTCTTTTCCTACATCTTTTTGAGATCATCCGTGGTTCATCCCAGCCCACCAAAAGCAGGAGTGGGGAGAGGAGAATGCTTTTATTACCTGTAACATCTCATTGCTCCTGCTCTGCTCCCTAGATTAAGAGGCATATAGTGGAGTTCATGTCAGTTTTTCCAACTTGTTACAGGCAACCAGTCAAGCTGCATGGCCAGCATGTGCCTAAGAAGTCTTCAATGATGTGAATTGCTGAGAGAGTGAATGCCTTGTATAGGGTTGCCACAAAAGCCAGGGAAGACCAAGAGAGATAAGGAAGTGGAGATGGAGAGAGTGAAAGCAAAAACAGAGACTGAAGGAAGGGGGAACCAGGGACATAACCAGCCTAAATGTTCAGGAGAGGGGGCACCGAAAAAGTAGGTACAGCTCCAGTTCATCTGGTTTGCAGGCCTTTTAAAGACAAAATTGTAAACTGTTTTTTTTAATGTTTGTTTGTAAAAAAAACAAATTCGAGCCAGAGGAAATTTGGGGGACCTGGTACCCCCACTCCACCCCTGGGGGGAACTGCAATGGGTTGCAAAAAGACTTGTGGGGTAGGGAAAGAGATGAATAGGGGGAACAGAGATGAAGACCACAGAGACAAATAATGGTGCAGAGAGAGTCCTATGGCATATGGGGGGGGGGAGAGATGGGTGAGGAAATGGGGTAGTGGAGATACTTTATTCACAAGTGGAGAGTGCAGGTAGGTAATTTTAGACTCTGGAATTAATGGACTTAGGGTCTTTTTATGGCCAGGTGTATTACTTCAGTCCTGAAGCACACAACTAACATTTATCTTCCCCTCCCACTGCCATTCCATGCTTTAAAACAGCTTCTACATTCCTGATACGTTAGATCAATTTTCCAACCCTGTTGTTGTTTTTTAAAGAAACTCTCTGAGCATGTATACTTTGCACTTAAACCATAACACCGTCATGACTGAAGGAATAAAATGGGTTTTGCTTCTGTTGCCCTGATGCTAAACACATTTGCTTGGGAACAAGCACATTTTTGTTGTGGAAAAGGGGAATATATTTTGGAAGTAGAAATAATTAAATGAGCATACATAACCATGTACATGCCTGGCTGGCCATCCCCTGACTATAACATGTAAAAAAAAAAAAAGGATGTTGCAGTCAGTACTGTCAGCCCCAGTGGGTCCTGGACATGTCTATGCTGGTCCAGGTCCTGACACTGGGTCTGTTTGCCACAGCCACCATCATCTGCCACTCTCTCAGTGGTCGTTGGAAGGGGGGCTGGGCTGTGGAGCCCTGGACTTTGGCTTCAAGGACTAGCCCTAGATGCACCACTGTGTGAAATAGGGAAAAAGAGGGAGACAGTTGAGAGATGGGGATGCAGAGAGATCTGTGGGTAGACAAACAGAAAAGGGCAGTAACAAAGTGGAGTGTAGAGAGCTTTCTGCAAGGATAGGAGAGAGCTATCAAGTCATGTGACACAAAGAGAGAAAGGCTGTAAACAAATAAAAAGAAAATACAAACACAACTTTGTAACAAAAAAGGATTTCCTTGGTTAACATGCAGTTGTAATAAGATGATGATGATGATGATGATGTTGCAGGCTTCTCATGTTTTTGACATGGGTATACGGAAGATCTGTATAGGAAGGATAATAATATTGGGGATAGATTTGACAGTGTGGTTAGTGAGCTAGAGCCAGACATCCTAAAGAGTGAGGTTGAATGGGCTTTAAGAAGCATTGCTAATAACAAGGCAGCAGGAGATGACGGTATCCCAGCTGAACTTTTTAAAATCTTGCAAGATGATTCTGTCAAGGTGATGCATGCCATATGCCAGCAAATTTGGAAAACAGAAGAATGGCCAACAGATTGGAACAAACCAACATATATCCCCATACCAAAAAAGGGAAGCACCAAAGAATGTTCAAACTATTGAACAGTGGCACTTATTTCACATGCCAGTAAGGTAATGCTCAAGATCTTGCAAGGTAGACTCCAGCAATTCATGGAATGAGAATTGCCAGATGTACAAGCTGGGTTTCGAAAAGGCAGAGGAACTAGAGACCAAATTACCAATATCCACTGGATAATGGAGAAAGCCAGGGAGTTTCAGAAAAACATCTCTTTCTGTTTTATTGACTATTCTAAAGCCTTTGACTGTGTGGATCATCACAAATTGTGGCAAGTTCTTGGTGGTATGGGGATACCAAGTCATCTTGTCTGCCTCCTGAGGAATCTGTATAACGACCAAGTAGCAACGGTAAGAACAGACCACGGAACAACGGACTGGTTTAAGATTGGGAAAGGAGTACGGCAGGGTTATATACTCTCACCCTACCTATTCAACCTGTATGCAGAACACATCATGCGATGTGCTGGGCTTGATGAAGCCAAGGCTGGAGTTAAAATCGCTGGAAGAAACATTAGCAATCTCAGATATGCAGATGATACCACTTTGATGGCTGAAAGTGAGGAGGCGCTGAGGAACCTCATGACAAAGGTGAAAGAAGAAAGTGCAAAAGCTGGGTTGCAGTTAAACCTCAAAAAAACCAAGATTATGGCAACCAGCTTGATTGATAACTGGCAAATAGAGGGAGAAAATGTGGAGGCAGTGACAGACTTTGTCTTTCTAGGTGCAAAGATTACTGCAGATGCTGACTGCAGCCAGGAAATCAGAAAACGTTTACTTCTTGGGAGGACAGCAATGACAAATCTCGATAAAATAGTGAAGAGCAGAGACATCACACTGACAACAAAGGTCTGCATAGTTAAAGCAATGGTATTCCCCATAGTAACCTATGGCTGTGAGAGCTGGACCATAAGGAAGGCTGAGCGAAGGAGGATAGATGCTTTTGTACTGTGGTGTTGGAGGAAAATTCTGAGAGTGCCTTGGACTGCAAGAAGATCAAACCAGTCCATACTCCAGGAAATAAAGCCAGACTGCTCACTTGAGGGAATGTTATTAAAGGCAAAACTGAAGTACTTTGGCCTCATAATGAGAAGATAGGACACCCTGGAGAAGATGCTGATGCTAGGGAAAGTGGAAGGCAAAAGGAAGAGGGGCCGACCAAGGGCAAGATGGATGGATGATATTCTGGAGGTGACAGACTCAAGCTTGGGGGAGCTAGGGGTGGCAATGGCTGACAGGAAGCTCTGGCGTGGGCTGGTCCATGAAGTCACAAAGAGTCGGAAGCGACTGACCGAATAAACAACAAACACCCCTGAACTAGAGCAATGACAAAAGCAGACAATGGGAAACTTTTTGTCGAACTCTCATCAGGATTCAGGGTGTCTCTACATTAATGGAAAATTCTGCAGCCCTACTGGAGCAGTTTGCTTCCGTTTCTGTGGCACGGTTAGGATTGGGTCCTTTAGATGATGAACGTGAAGTGGGATCAAAAACACCCTTTCGCAGTAGTCTTACCAGGGCTTTCAATATTTTTCAATGAAACCGCGCCATCTAGTGGTGGAATTCTCACAGCATGCTGGCACTACACACTGCGGAAATGGTGGAGGTCTTTTATATTCCAGTTTATATCTAATATTTTTTAAAGTGGGATAACCGAAAAAACCACGGAAGACATCCTGGAGGTTGTCGACATTGTGTAAACGTCCTGCAAACTTCCATCAGCAGCCAGTCAGGAGCGCATAATAAATGCCTCATGTAGTAACGGCCCCAGATTCTGACTCCTGGGAGGTGGTGATTTTTCATGGCTGTAGTTTTTATCAATTCAGTTCAAGCTCTAGAAATATGCCACGCCCCATTAGTACAAAGCAAAAGCAATGACTAAATGAGATTGTGGGAGATCCATGCTCCTGTGTTATTGTTTTTCAGCTTGCAGGGGAGGAATTGGACCAGGAGGGCAGGAGGAGAGGTGAGCCTTTCTCCCCTGCACCATTTTTCTGATCAAAATCACCCCCCTCAAAAAAGCTGCTATTCACCCCATGGAGGCAAACATACAGGTCATCATGGGACTTGTTTGTAGTCCCCCTCCCCTCCCCCACGGCAAATAGCAGCTTTGGCAAGGGTGATTTCAAACAGGGAAATAGCAAACGTTTTAAGTGCCCTCTCTGGCATCACAACCCTGATCTGATTTGCACTGCACTGCCCCCCATGGCTGCTTTTAATTTAAAAACATCAAAAGCAGGAGATCTGATCATAGAACTCCTTCTGTCTTGTCTAGTTTGGCCCAGAGATTGCTATTAATCTTAGTTTACGATATTCTGTACAGCAGGGGAAATTCTTTCCACCTTGATGTGATGTCCGCTCTTGTTGATTGTTAAGATGACAGAGGGATTGATCAGCTGCTGCTGCAACTTTGCTGCTCCATCCTAATTTGGCTGGGTTTACCCCTTCAGTTACTGGAGTGTAGACTGTAGATTGATGTGGCAATGCAAGGCATGCTACTTTCACAAAATGCTTGCCTTCCTTTCAGGGGCCTCAGTCACGTGCAGCTCACTGTGATCTTGTTCCCTCCTTTTTCTTTTAGGGCTAAACTACATGAGTGGTGATTCCACATGCACAGTATGTAAATAGTAAAGGTTTGTATATATGTATGGTGGCTGGTATGTATCTGGAATGATTGACAGGTGAGTGTGAGGCGGGGTTTGGCAGAGTGTGGGCAAGAACAACAGTTTGGCAAGTGGAAGAAAGGGGGAGTGGCTGAGTGAGAATGGAATGCAGTGTGATTGGATGAGAGCTTGTGCAGAAAAAGGTGGGGTGATTGCTTCTAGAGAGTCAGAGAAGCCTGGGAGTAAGGTAGATTGGGTACAGCTAGGGGAGGAAGGCTTACCTCCGGGTCCAGGGGGGTGTCCGCAGGGGGGGAGGTGATCTGTCCCTCTCCCCCAGAATCCTAGCCAGCTGGCTCTACTCCACGGCAATTCCATAGAGCTGCCAGCCGGCTCCGGAGTGCCACCAAAACGGCCGCCATTGATTGCCATATTGCTGGCTCAGCCTTGCTGGGTGGATTGACTGCAGACGCAAATGGCATCCACTACGCCATTTGCGGCCGTAAAGGTCGTTGTTGTTGTTGTTCAGTCGTGTCCAACTCTTCGTGACCCCATGGACCATAGCACGCCAGGCCTTCCTGTCCTGCGCTGTCTCTCAGAGTGTGCTCAAGTTCATATTCATTGCATCGGTGATGCTATCTAGCCATCTCATCCTCTGCCATCCCCTTCTCCTTTTGCCTTCAGTCTTTCCCAGCATCAGGGTCTTTTCCAGAGAGTTACGGCCGCAAATGGCATAGTGGATGCCATTTGCGTCTGCAGTCAATCCTTCCAGCCAGCGATGCAGCAATGGCGGCCATATCACTAGCGCTCTGGAGCCGGCCAGGAGGGATGATTCGGCTGGTGAGGATTCCTCCTGGAGGCGGAGATCAGTCTTCCGATCCTCCATGGAATCTGGGGGGCCAGATTCTTTTGAATCCGGCCTCATTGGGGTCCGTGGAGGATTTCTCTCCCATGCCTAGGTACAGCTGGATAAGTCTGAGATTAGATTGGGAGATAAGAGTGAGAACATCTAGTGAGATAGTCTGTGGGATAGAGAGTGTATCAAACAGTGTGAGAGAGAGTGTGAGAGGTTCTGAACATAGAACTAAAAGCAAGAGTTATACTGTGCAGTTTATAGTGTTGCCTTATTTTAATCATCATCCCTGATTTCCTTTCCTCATCCCAACCCAGTTCCTATTTCCAATCCTATTGTACCAAATAAACCTTCTTTGTTTTCAATTTAAAAAGACAGTTTCCTTTTTTAGTTATTAGGAAGGGTTTCGTGGAATAACCCCCACGTGCTGGCTGCTTGGTCCTTGCTACCAAAAAGAACGAAAGCAGCTCTAAAAGGGTTATATGCAGCAATTGAGAGAGTGGTGAAGCATCACAATACACAAACAGAGGGTTGTGGGTGAGAGCCTAAAAGTGGCAGTGTGAGGAGAGGCACTGATCAAAGCACTTGACCTGGTGACTAGAAGTAGGATCGTGAGTGATCAAAATGGGCTCAAGACCTCACAACATGTTATGTTAAATATGTGGCATGCAGATGAACCCAACTTTCATCTTAATCTTCCAGTAAGCATGTGCACAGGGCCTCAATCCAGATCGGGACCAGCAGGCATGGGAAGGGGAGCTTTAAACCTTCCCACCCATTTGCTTTCCCCCCCTTAAGTTTGCCCCCGCTGCACCAATGGAGGTTTCTCTCTCTCTTTTTAGTCACCATGCAGAGAGGCAAATTTAGGTGGAGGAAGTGGCTGGATGGGAAGGCTCAAAGTTCACAACCCATTTGTGCTGGTCCCAATCTGGATTAGGGCTCCACATGCTTACTTGAAAGGAAAAGAGAAGGTCAGATCATCTGCAAGCCACATATTTAATGTAGCGTGTGGTTTAGCCCTTAGTCTGTCTGTCCCCTGCCATGCAAGTGAGCCCCATCAGCCAAGCAAGCTTCTCAGTGCTGACAAATTTGTGGAGACCCTTTTTTTCTTGACTTGGGGAGCCTCAAGTCACTGCGACCCAAAAAAAGTTTGAAAAACCACTCGCTATATGAGGCCAACTCCCCATTCCCAATCACTATGAAGCACTAACTTCAAAAAACCATTCTGCAGCTTCTCCCACACCTTTTGAGGCTGCTGGAGCCTGGAAAAGAAAGTTGAATGTTGGCAAAGTGTTTAATGGGCATCACTTCTGGGAGAGTGACTGATCCACAGTTGCTAAAGGCAAAATTTCATTGGGAGGTACCCTCAAATAAAGTCTTCATGAACGTCTGACATAAAGCATAAACTAGCTTTCTGCTCAGAGGGTATGTGTGGGCTAGAAAAGGAACTCTTTTTTCCTTCATTACAGCAAGGATCGATGTCCAGTTGCTTGGAAGTAACGGGCTGTACTTTGTAAGTGTTATTCAGCAGATAAGGAGTGGTTTCTCTCCATTTCCTCCTTAGAGTCTCTGGCAGAAAGACAACCACACTCCCTTTTGCCTCTCTTCACTCTCCTCCCTTCAGAGAATTGGCTTTACAACTGGATTGTAAAATAATCCAGCTGTTCCTATGGTGACTTGCTGGCACCAATACAGGATGACACCATCAAGCAAAAACCTGGCCTGTTCATTCCCAGCACCCAACTTTGTTTGTTTTGGATGAGGTTGTGTATGTCTACTATTTTTGAAGCAGGTCAAGTACATGTCTAAATGCTTGAAGGGAAAGGGTGAAATCCCAGAGAGATTCCAAGTAAACTGCTGTCTCTGCCACCTTTTCTGTCTCACCCTTATCTGATGCTATGGGAAAAAATACCTCTACAGATCTTGCATCACAGCCTTTGGAACCTGTGTTATTTAAATTCCATGATCTCTTCATTTCAGTGAGAGTTGACAGTAGCATGGCCAGATGCAAAAGAGGATGGGCCCTCTGGAACTTCAATAGTTGTGTAGGAAAGGAATGTGCAGAAGGTGCATCATGATCTACCGATAGATCTGGGGAGGATTTGCAGTAATCCCAGAGGATTTCTGGCTCTTACATTTTTAACAACAGCAACAACAAAATGACTCTCTCTTGCTCTAAATTATATTCTTGAAATTAGGAAAGACTTGAGGGGGAAGGGACCAGGATTTTTGTGTGGAAGGACAGTATGTTCTGTTCATTTCCTGGGCTCAGAATTCTTTAATTTTAAGTATGTCTTTTTCACACATTCCAGATAGCGGATCTCAAGATTCTACCAAAACCCCCCAATAAACTAGATATTCAACTTTCTGGGCCTAGTGATCCCTGTGAGGTGGATCACTATTTTACATATGTTACTTGTCCACAATCAGTAATGAATTATGCCCTATTCGGGTGTCTGTCTTTGTGCGCACCAGCTTCACTTCAGATGTTCACGCATTTAGTGAGGTGGGATTCTAAGAGTGTTCAGATGAAGGTGCTTAGAATTCTCCCTGTAGTCAGGAACCCTGCTTGGGCCAGGTTGCCAATCACTGGGAGGCTTCTAAATACATTCAGCTGAACATGCTCAGAAACTGCCTTTGGACGTTTGTGTTCTATGTGCAAAAGTTTGACACTTCCTCCAACAGGGACGTTGTGGGTGGAACAGGGATGGACAAATCTGTTAATTTCAGTTTTTCTCAGTTTCTCGTTTTTCTATTTTTCCAATCTTAAGCTTGGTTTGTCCTGTTTCCACATCAAATTGAGATTTTTTAAAAAGTTTGCACAAACATTCACACACATTTCCCTGTGCATTTCTCTGCACAGTTTTGCCCCATATATGCATTTTAGAAAATAAGTTTTCCCTAATACAAAGCCTTTTTAGCATTATTTTCCCTAATATGCACCATTTTGTAGGCACTTTCCCCTAATATATGCATTTTTGTACACTTTTTAATTGGACAACTCCATTGCAAAATTCAGATAAGTGTGACTTTTAAAGGATAACTGAATTTTGGGTTCTAAATAGGTTCGAAAGTGCGGGATGGGGGGGAAGACTAGTCAAACTGATTTCAAATTGGCATCAGCGTTCAGAATCTGAAGTGACACTGCCTATGAGGAAATTCTGAGAAGGCTGAACCAAGAATATACTCCAATATATTAGAATGCAGGATGAGAAAAGAGGAAGAATGGAGAGAGATTATTGGCCAGGACTTTATAGAGCAGAGGAACATCATGGAAAAGGGACATATATGCTTGGAACTCTGCAAGAAAAAATGCCATGCGCCCCAGGGGAATCCCACCAATCAACCCAAACCCTGTGAGCCATGCATATTATGTAAATCAAGGAGGTTACGTGAATGCATTCAGTTTGCATGGTTTGCGCTTTAGTCTTGGATAGTGTGGACATTTTGGACAGGACTGAGATGATGGTCATTGGTAAAGTACTAGAGAGCAGCGTTCCCCAACCTGGTGCCCTTCAGATGTATTTGACTACGAACCCCATAATTCCTTACCGTTGGCCCATGGCTATGCTGGCTAGGGGTGATGGGTGTTGCTTTCTAACACATCTGGAAAGCACCAGGTTGGGGAAGGCTATGCAAGAGTGCTGGGTAAGATAAAGATGACAAGCTCCAAAGCAGGGGATACAGTACTAAGGAAAAGACTGGAAAGTGAGAAGGAGGAAGAAATTATTCATGTGCTATTGCACCAACTTCTTTTAGCTCTCTTCCAAACACAGAGATTACCCACATGCCACTAAATAGGGCTGGCTGAAAGCAACCACTAGATCAGAGCAGTTGCTCCATCCTCCATGTGGGAGGCCTCTGCTGGATTCCAGTAGCCACAAGCATATGCTAAGAGCCCTAAACCAATAAAAATGCCATGATGGTCTACAGTCAGCACAACAAGAAATACCACACCTACGCATCATCTGACACCAAACAACATAGGATTTATGGCTTCTGCATAATCACTAAATTTTAACCACCAACATGCAGGGTTGTGCGCCACCACCACTATATCTCATGCCACCTCTCATCCACAATGAAGGAGAGGAAAATTGATGCATGATAGGCTACTGATATTTTTTCTGCGTAGACAGTGGAAGAAACTTCAGACACTTTTGTTCTCTTTCTGAAGCCACAAAAGTCTTGTAGTCCTAAAGACCACGATTTCAGAATCTCTTCAGGATCTTCATCTTCTGAGTTTCTGAGCACAGACAAATATCTGGCCCAGAAATTTCATTCCTGAAAATCACAGCATATTTTATAACAGGGATGGGCAACTTGTAGTCTCCAGAGTTTTTGGCCTACAACTCCCATTATCTCTCATCATTGGCCATGGTAGCTAGGGCTGATGGAATTGTAGGCCAAAACATATGAAGGGCCACAAGTTGCCCACCCATTTTATAAACTTCTGCTCCTCATAGCTATTGAGATAGATTTCCAAATCTATGAGTTACTGTTGCTTATAACACCTGTAGTTTATGTCCAATGCAGGGCAGGAGAAGCACGGAGGGGATCATCCCCTCCGTGCTTCAGCCGCCCTGCATTTGTGGCTAGACAGCCGATTTCAGCTGTCTAGCCGCGGGAAGGTGGAGTGGGGGAAGCGGCTGCCAGACGGCACGTTGGATGGGTCGTACCAGCATTTCCACCTTCCCCGCCCTGGAATGCCCCGTTTCCGCTGCTCCACACTCCTCTTCCGAGCAGGAGCGTGGGCCGTTCTGAGCTGCCTCTGAGCCAGCATGGGGGAGGGGGAAGGTCAGTTCTCAGGGAACTGACCTCAGAGCACAGGCTCCAAGGTCGGTTCCCAGAAACCGACATATCCTATGGCCGTTTAGCCACCAGTGGCATAGGGTTGCTTCCTAACTTATTTAATGACAGATGTACAATGCAACAACATTATATGTAAGCCTCTAATGTGACCTCCATTTAGGTTTTCTTTTCTTTTTAAAAAATTTATTTACTACATTTCTATACCACCTAATAGCTGAAGCTCTCTTGATGGTTCACCACAATTATTAAAACCATAAAATACAAAGTAAGAGACAATATAAAAGTTTAAAACTACAGTATAAAATAAAAACCAAAATAAAACCTAGCAGCAATGCAAAGATTTAAAATACAGTAACAGATTTAAAAGAACAGAAACTGAAAGACCAAAATGCCTGGGAAAATAAGGTCTTCACCTGGCACCTGAAAGACCACACCATAGGCATCAGGTGAGACTCTCTGGGAAGCTCATTCCACAACCAGGATGCCCAGAAAAGGCCCTCTTCTTAGTAGGCACCCACCTCACTTCTTTGGCAGGGGCTCCCAGAGAAGGACCACTGAGGAGGATCTTATAGTCCTGGCAGGTGTAAATGGGAGGAGACAATCTTTCAGGTAACCTGGCCCCAAGCCATTTAGGGCTATTTTGGACCAGCTGACATTTCCAAACCATTTTCAAAGTCAGCCTCACATATAAGACATTGCAGTAAATTCTTACTTCCCTATTATTGGGGGTGGGTGGCGTGGGAGGTTCCTTAGGGTTCCCTTTGTTCCCAGTCTCAGATATGAAAAGGCCAGCAATTTGTACCTTCATTTCCACAAACCTGGTTAAGCTAAATAGTCGTTCTCCTTATCTGGTTCTTTCTTTCAGCTTCAGAAATACTTCTTGCCAGTTGGGCACTCAACATGACAAAGAAAAGGTGAAACTGCCTTTGTAATTGTATCTGTCCTCCCAGAAGGAGAAAACTGGACAAACCCGTTTAGTAGAGATTCCCCATGGAATGACCCAGAAAGAAAGGAGGCTTACGAGGGGCCTTCACCAGCTAATCTGGTTCGTAGAAAATTTATGTTCTTTTTACCTGGGAGCTGAGCACAAAGCAGTTACTACAAACTGTGGAGACCCTGACCTTCAAACACATCACAAAACAATGCCAAGGTTTGTGATGTGTGAGCCTTTGAGCTTCTCTGGTGTCAAATAGCAGCAACTGTATTTTCTTTTGATGTTACTGTGTCAGGTTTGTACACCTAACCCCACCATGCCGACAGAAAGGCTGGACATGCCCACAACCACTGCAGAGAACTATGGGAGGACCCCCTGAACTCAGAGAAGTAATCCCGCCATTGAAGACCCATGATCAGAGGCTGCAACCAGCGAAAGACTGGCCTAGCTCCCAGTGGCTATACACAAGGCAAGGCTGAGCCTGCCATGCTCTTTATCTTTGGACATTCACTATCCTGACTTGGATCGCTAGAACTGTTACTCCTGCACTCCAGAAAGAACTTGCATGCCATATGATATACTATTTGCTATAATCGCCTACCAAACTTCATTATGCATGCAGCTGCATTTCCCAGGAACAACGTACGCTGTGTCACTTCCTGTAACTTAGCTTGAAATATTATCTTATAAAAATGGTTTTAATCCTTATTCCTAGTTATTGCTTCTTGTATGAACACCTAGTGAACATTTTCTTTTGATTTGCTACAATGAGGTATCAGGTATTGCAGATTAAGGGGTGAGGGGACCTGAGGTGAACTGATAAAATGTTGGAATACCACTCTCTACAAAGGTAGTGTTCCCGTTCTGATTTTTCACACATACCCAGAAGAGCTCTGGCCTGGGGGTTCTGGGTCCAGGGATAAACACCTGGATGGTAAAAGTTTTAGAGGAGCTTGTTCTGGAGTCAGGGTCTTGATGATCAGAGGATGGCAAATGGAAGCTTGCTTGGGACAGTTTAAAAAGCAGCCAACCTCACCTGGACTTGATGGTTTGAAAGATTCTCCTACTTAAAAAAAGAAAAACCATCTGAAATATTTCAGAATAAAAATATTAAAAAGAAGCAAGTATATGCAATATATCGGCATGAATTTACCAAACTGCATAGTTATACTACACTCAGAATTTAGGTTTTCTTGCTGCAGCATTTTGTTTTGAGAGGAGGTAGAATGTTAATTGCAACACACACACAGTTTTCTATATGGTTAAGTTCCTGCTTGTCAAACATTTGGCAGTATTGCATTACAGTGACCTTGGTACACTTGTATCCCAATAAGATTCCCACCTTTTACTGACCATTATAGTCAGTCTCATTCTTGAATGCCTCTTCAGTTTCTTTGACAACATGTAGTATGTGTGGGAAAATCTCTCCCAGGAAATCCATAAAGCTACCACATTATCCCTTAAAGTCCTTTCTAAAAGTTCCTTCTTAAAGTTCTTTTCTCCCACACTGCCTACCAAACTGCCAAATAACTATGGCTTACCATTCAAAACATACTCATTTCACTATCACCTAAACAATACGGGCTTTTTCTTTCCAACACTTGTTCAATCTTGTCATAAACCAACATTATAAGCCCTTTGGGTTGAAGACTGTCATTTTCCTTTATGGAAGATATGAACTCAGTTACCTCAGGCAGAGTGAAATAAACTCAAGCTATCTAAATGCAGATTAAACCAAGCTGTTTTCACATCTGAGGCTTAAATCTATAATATACATTTGATTTCGCTTCCACATTCTATCTCTCATTCAAATGTGGCACACAAAAGGTTAAAAGGTGTAAAGACAGACCATGTCCAAAAAGCCCTTAGCAAAATAGGGTTCCAATGGGCTCCAATGCTCAAACTTTTCATGGTCAGAACCATAAAACAATACAACTATAGGCAATATGATGGAGTTCAAATATTAATTGGTCAAGAATCAGTCCAAGCCATAGGTTACAATTACATTTGCAAGTAATCTGTTTAGTAGCTACAAACAGCTGAAGTCACAACCGATGTCAAAAAGTGCTGACCCATTTTGGTGCATTTCTCCATTTTGCACTCTAAGCGACTCACCTGTTGCATTAAATGGTCAAGCAAGAGGAGTGTTTTTGCCATCTCCCATGCATCCATAAAGATTTAACTGTGACACAAAAAAGACTCTGCAGTGGGGGGGAAGTTGCTACAGTCCAGAGCTATGGTAACCCAACTAGGGATGTATGAAACTCCCCTTTACCTGGCTCCGCCGAGTTCCCCTGGAGGGGGAGGCACTCCGTCTCTCCCCCTGAAATCCTCACTGGCCGGCTCCGCTCCGTGGGGATTCCACGGAGCCGCTGGCCGGCTCCGCCAGCAGCCGGACATCCGGCCGCTGGCTAGCAGGGACACAAATGGCGGTGGCCGTAGCCGCCGCCGTTTGCGTTCCTGTAGTCAGCCGTGATAGGCTACATGAAGACTTACATAGCCTATCATGTCTGGCTTAAAAAAACACAAAAAACGCGCGTACGCAAATGGCGGCGGCTACGGCCGCCGCCATTTGCATTCCTTATTTTTGGCCGTCTTAGTCTATGTAAATATTTACGTAGACTAAGACCGCGAAAATAAGGGGAATGCAAATAGCGTCCGCTACGCTATTTGCATTCCCCTTATTTTCGCGGTCGTAGTCTACGTAAATATTTACATAGACTAAGACGGCCAAAAATAAGGAACACAAATGGCGGCGGCCATAGCCGCCGCCATTTGTGTATGCGGTTTTGTTTTTTTTTAAGCCAGACATGATAGGCTACGTAAGTCTTTACGTAGCCTATCACGTCTTGTAAAAAAAAAAAACCCGATAAGACTGCAAATGGCGGCGGCGGTGGCAACCGGTTGGAAGACCAGCCGCCGCCGCCGCCGCCACCCAGAAGATCCACCCCAGGTAAGTCTTGTCCTGGGGGGGGATCCGCGGGGGGGCAGGGGGGGGGCAGGCCGTTCCGCCACAGATTTCGGGGGGCCGAATGCACTGGCATTTGGCCTTACCGAGATCCATGGCGGAATTCTCTGCCATCCCTCACCCACCCTGTGATCAATATGTCAGATCAAACCTCTCCAGGAGGCATCAGAAATACCTTGATGGTCAGACCAAAGATCCACCTCATCCAGTATCTGCCATCAGTAGTGTCCATCCAGGACATGCTAAGCAGCCAGCATGCTAATTTCCATAAAATTCTATTCAAGGGGATTGAAAGGGTAGAATTTTCAAATGGAAATGAAAGTAGGAGTTGACAATTCTATGCTTTTTGCGAAGGACTGAATGTTGAGACTCTAGTCTTGTTCTCGCACTCCATACCTGCAAGTAGAAAAATCTCTACCAGGCTCCCAATGTTAAATGGGATTTTAAAATTAGCTTTTGGTGTTAGCCCCTCCTCCAGCCACCTTCCCTGATCCTAACCCTTAACTCAAATCCCTGTTTCCTTCCATTATTCCCCATTATTATATGTGAGACATAATGTTACAGATGTGAACTATTATTTCATGTGGATTTTTCTGCCTCCCCCTTCCTAATTTTTTTAATTCAGATTTTGGGGTGTGTTCAGAGGGTGCTGAAATATTCAGAGTATGTCTACAGTACGAAAGTAGGTCAAATAGGAATAGCACAACCCAATCCCAGCCTATGATGCCTTTATCAGCAGCAGCAGGCAAGCGCTGTAGCAGCTGTGAACCGCAGGAGAAACCAGAGACATCCTGGCCAACAGAGGGAGGAGCCTATGTAGCACTTTAGAAACGCCTATGAGAACTGTAAGACACCAAGTTGTATCCAATGGTGTCCGTCCACCAGCGGAATGGACATAGTTGGGTGCAGAATGGATTCCCCCTCCCTGCTGCAGCCCCCACATGACTGCAAATCTGCTCTAGAGGGTCAGGAAACCCTCAGGAGCAGATTTGGGGGGCACACATGGGGTACAAGGGGAGGAGAGGACATGAATGTTCCATTGTGTGAGCGGAGATCCGCTTGTGTGACATTGGATGCAGGGCCAGCCTTAAGGGTGGGCAAGCTCAGTGGTTGCCCAGGGTGCTGAGCTGAGCTGAGCGGGGTGCCAAGTTGAGCTGAAGGAGGTGCCAAGCTGGCCTGAGGGGGGCACCAAGCTGAGGGAGACGCCAAGCTGAGCTCAGTGGCTGTATTTTTTTAATGTACTGTCTGCAGTAAGCTACAGTGGCAAAAAGCAAGTGCGTGAAACCTTTCTTTCAAGGTTTTACAGGTTGTTTGGGTACTAATTACAAAAATTATCTTCCTTTAATTAGCTTCAAAGTATGTTTCTTTTTCAATTTCCACTTTGATGTCATTTGTGCTAAGAAAATCAGTGGAACACAGCCTTACTTTGAGGAAATGTTACTGTCAGGGTGGAAACTGAGCCGATAGAACCCCAGAGCAGTTCTGATTCTGAGGAGGATCAGCAATCTGTGGGAGAGGAGCCAACTCATCCCTCACAGGCACAGCAGCTGGCAGAGATTCCTCCTGCTGGCATTCCTGAGATAGATAGTGATCCTAGCAGTGAGAAAGTGCAGGATGGGGGTTTGCTAGACGCTCGACGCAGAGGCAAGGAGCGACGAGCTATGGAGGGCGTGGAAAGGAGGCATAGCGCCCGTTTGGCGCGCAAGCAATGGCCGCCTCCCGTGGACCAAGGGAAAGAGGGAGGATCTCTCCCTAGCCCATAAGTTCAGGGTCTTCAAGTGATTCTCCTTCAAACGGGGATCAACTGCCTATTCGGAGCATAGGCTACTCTGCTGTTCCTTGCTTAGTCGCTGATGATTAGCATCTGAAAGAGTCATTAAGTTGTAAAAAGATTAAAGCCTTGAAAAGAATCCTTTCGTCTGTGTCTTGAGTTGGCTATTGGAGTCTACTGAAAGAGGCCGCTAGGGCGCTCCTGACAGCTTGATCCCCGTTCCTCTTTTTTCTCTCTCTCTCTTCTCCTACTGCCGAATGGAGGGTGCCAGGGACCCGGTGGTGCAAGCTCTGGTGCAAGAGAACCAGATTCTCCATGATCAAGTGGCTCAACTGACGACTGCCGTACATAATCTACAAGCTGCGGTTCAACCCCCACAACCTCTGATTCCCCCCCGCCGCAAGTGCCCAGTGGCTTTGCCAGAGATGTTTTCTGGGGAGAAAGGACTTTTTCTGATTTTCCGGGCCCAATCGGAGCTGTACATGCGCCTCCAACCTGAGGATTTCCTGATGGAACAGGTTCGTGTGGGCTTCATCATTAACCTACTTTCAAGCGTGGCAGCTAAATGGGCTTCGGGACTTCTTCTCGCTAATGACCCCCTGCTCGGGGACTATCAAGGTTTCATGACAGCGACAGCCAGATTTTTCGGTGACCCCCTGCGCACGCAGATGGCTTCTCGGGAGATTCGCCGCCTCAGGCAGGGCAAGGACTTAGTTTCCACCTATGCGACAACTTTTCGCTTGCTGATGCAGAATTTACAGTGGAATGATGCCGCGCTGGTGGCTCAGTTTTTGGACGGGTTGAACGAGGAGATCTTGGACGAGTTGGCGCACATGCCTAGCCCGCCTACTTTGGAGGACCTCATCCAGACCTGCCTCCAGATAGATAGTCGTCTGGAGGGCTGCCGGCAGACCCTGCAGGGCGCCGGGGGCCGAGATTTCCCTCCTCCCATTCCCCCCCATTTCCTGCCCCCTCCCCCCCTCCCCTGCGGTGGGGGCAGAGGAGACCCCGATGCAGCTGGGAGCTACCCGAGCCCCACTGCTGCTGGAGGAACTAGAGCGGCGGCGTGCTGAGCACCAATGCTTTCGGTGTGGAAAACTGGGACATTTCGCCAAAACCTGCCGCGCTAGACCCACAGCTCCTCTGCCTCCCCCTCCTCTCCTTCATCCTCCTCCTCCTCCTCCTCCTCCTCCTCGCCCCCAGGCCTGACTAGGCTGCCCCCCAAGCCTGTTGGGGGTCTCCAGTGTGCGGGTCGGTTCCACACCCGGTGGGTGCCTTCCGCAACCCCCCCATCTGCTATTGCATGTTCACCTCCGCTCCTCTCAGTGGGGTGGGGTGGAAGCCCTGGCTTTAGTGGACTCGGGGGCTATGACCAGTTTCATGGATGAAATCTTCGCCCTCTTCCACAAGATTCCTACCCTGCCTCTTCCTGCCCCCTTGGCAGTGGAGACCATCGATGGGCGTCCTCTTTCTTCGGGCACGGTGACCCGGATTACAGCTCCACTCACTCTGCGCGCCCAGTCCCACGTTGAGCAGATTCAGTTTCACTTGGCCAAGGTTCCCCAATACCCAATCGTGCTGGGTGTTTCCTGGCTCTCTAAGCATAATCCTCAGATTTCTTGGGAGCTTCAGCAAGTGGAGTTTGCGTCTCCCTACTGCCAGGAGCATTGCCTCCTGATCAAGGTGCCAATCCCAGTCCAGGCCTTAACCCTTTCCTCCCCCTCCTCGTCTGCTTCTGGAAGTTCTTCAGCTACCATGATCCTCCCAGAGAAGTATGCAGCTTTTCGGGATGTTTTCGATAAGAAGGAGGCCGACCAGCTCCCCCTCCACTGCCCATTTGACTGTGCCATTAACCTCATTCCAGGGGCGACCATCCCTGATGGACGACTGTATTCGATGTCGGAGCCGGAACTTTGAGCTCTGAGAGAGTTTTTGGACACAAACCTCAGGCGAGGCTTCATTCGCCCTTCCTCCTCCCCCGCCTGCGGCCCTACCATCTTTGTGACCAAAAAATCTGGAGAACTCCGCCCGGTGCATGACTACAGAGCCCTCAATTCGGTCTCAATCCCTGACAAGTAGCCCCTCCCCCTGATCCCTGAGATGCTGGAGCACCTGGGGCAAGCCAAGATTTTCACAAAGTTGGACCTGCGTGGCGCCTACAATCTGATTCGCATCCGGGAGGGGGATGAGTGGAAGACCTGTTTCGGCACCCGGTACGAAGTGTATGAACACCTAGTGATGCCGTTTGGGCTCGCCTGCGCCCCCCCCCCACGTTTTCGCGTTTTATGAATGCCATCTTCCGGGACTATTTGGACACTTTCCTCATTATGTATCTCGATGATTTACTTCTATTTTCTGAGGACCCCCACGCCTATCAGCACCATGTCTCCACTGTCCTCCAGTGCCTCCGCGAGCACCATCTTTATGCCAAGCTGGAGAAATGTGCGTTTGACCTAACCTCTTTGGACTATCTTGGCTACATTATCTCAGCTGACGGTATCAGGATGGATCCTGCAAAGGCCCAGGCTGTCCTCTCCTGGCAGGCTCCATCCACCAAGAAGGACTTGCAACGTTTTCTGGGGTTTGCTAATTTCTACAGAAAGTTCCTGCCCAGCTTTGCTCGGCTGACATCTCCTCTCATGGACCTCCTTAAGGGCAGGAAATCTCCTTTTCATTGGATGGCATCTGCCCAACAGGCTTTCAAGGAACTTAAGAAGCTTTTTAGTTCTGAGCCGATCCTGCTACATCCCGACCCGAGGAAGCCTTCTGTGGTGCAAACTGATGCCTCTGACTTTGCGGTGGGGGTGGTGCTTTTTCATCCAGATTGGGTGGGCGGCGGGTTGCAACCCTGCACCTACCACTCCAGGAAGCTGAACATGTCTGAGAGGAATTATACCATCTGGGAGAAGGAACTGTTGGCCATCAAGTCCGCTTTGGAGACCTGGCGTCATCTGCTGGCAGGGGCACAGCACCCAGTTGAAGTTAAAACTGACCATCACAACCTGGAACATCTTCAGACAGCCCATGCCTTAAAGCAGAGGCAGATTAGGTGGTCACTTTTTTTTCCCCGGTTCCACCTTAAGATTTGCCATGTGAAGGCCTCGGACAACCTACATGCAGATGCTCTTTCTCGTAAGCCGGACCTCCAGCCAGGGGGTGAAGGAAATCCCCCCCCCAATTCTTCCCCCCGAGAGCCTGGTGGCAGCTGCAGTGCCTCACTCTTGAGAGGAGCTCCTTCACTCTGCACAGGCTCAGGATGCTTTTGTTTGCACAAAAGTGGAGGAATTGGGGCTAGCCTCTGCCCCCCCCCACTCTACCCCCTTCTCTTTGTGAAGTGGCCTGCTTTACCATTCCAGTCGGGTCTATGTGCCTTCTAGACCCCTCCGCAAGAAGGTCCTCCATCAGTGCCACGACTCCCCCACCGCTGGGCATTTTGGCTTCACCAAGACCCTGCACAGAGTGACACGGGATTTTTGGTGGCCTCGTGTGTGTCGGGATGTCAAGACCTATGTCACCTCCTGCCCAACCTGCCAGCGGGCGAAGGCCCCCTCAGGCAAGCCCACAGGCTTGCTTCACCCCCTGCCTACCCCCTCAGGACCTTGGAAACTGCTCTCCCTTGACTTCATCACTGACTTGCCTCCCTCACACGGTAAGACCACCATTCTCGTGGTGGTGGATTTGTTTTCTAAGATGGCCCATTTCATCCCCTGTTCTGGGTTGCCAACAGCCAGGGAGACGGTGGAGCTGTTTTTGGCGCATGTTTTCCAGCTACACGGATGGCCCGACGGTCTCATTTCAGATAGGGGGGCCCAATTCACTGCCCATTTCTGGAGGGAGCTACTTGGGCTTCTCCATGTGATGCTCCGTCTTTCCTCCGCCCACCATCCACAGACGGACGGTCAGACCGAGCACACCAATGCGACTCTGGAGCAATATTTGCGCTGTTATGTCAATTACCAGCAAGATGACTGGTTTTCCTTGCTGCCTCTCACAGAATTTGCTTATAACAATGTCTGCCATGCTTCCACCCACCAAACTCCATTTTTTGCCAATTTTGGTTACCACCCCAAGCCTTTCCCATTCACTTTAGCTCCCTCTTTGGTGCCAGCAGCCAATGACTTTTTAGAGGAGTTGCGAGTGGTACACCACCTCTTACGGGACTCCCTCGAGCAAGACAAGGCAGCCTAGAAGGCCTCTGCAGACCAGCGGTGCCAGCCAGGTCCGTCTCTGCAACTGGGGGACTGGGTTTGGTTGTCCACCCAATACCACCCCTCTCACTCACCCGCAAAGAAGCTCGCGCCTTGCTGCATGGGGCCTTTCCAGATTACGGCCCAGATTAACCCTGTTGCTTTTCGCCTGGCTCTCCCCCCATCCATGAAGATCCATCCTGTTTTTCAATGGACCTTGCTGTCCTCCCTGGTTTCTGGCCACCCTCATCGCTCAGTCGGCTTCCCCCCCCCCCGCCGCCAGTGCTGGTGGAGGGGGAGGAGGAGTTTGAGGTCGTGAAGATTCTGGACTCCCGCCTTTCTTGCGGCCGCCTGCAATATCTGGTGGACTGGAAGGGGTACGGGCCTGATGAGTGATCGTGGGAACCCGCGGAAAATGTGCATGCTCCGTTACTGCTGAGGTGTTGGCACCAGCTGTACTCCCACAAACTCAGGGCCCCAGGGGAAGAGCACGAGGGGGGGCCTCATGGGAGCGGGGATGATGTCAGGGTGGAAACTGAGCTGATAGAACCCCAGAGCAGTTCTGATTCTGAGGAGGATCAGCAATCTGTGGGAGAGGGGCCAGCTCATCCCTCACAGGCACAGCAGCTGGCAGAGATTCCTCCTGCCGGCATTTCTGAGATAGATAGTGATCCTAGCAGTGAGAAAGTGCAGGAGGGGGGTTTGCTAGACGCTCGACGCAGACGCAGGGAGCGACGAGCAATGGAGGGCGCAGAAAGGAGGTGTAGCGCCCATTTGGCACGCAAGCAATGGCTGCCTCCCGTGGACCCAAGGGAAAGAGGGAGGATCTCTCCCTAGCCCATAAGTTCAGGGTCTTCAAGTGATTCTCCTTCAAATGAGGATCAACTGCCTACTCAGAGCATAGGCTACTCTGCTGTTCCTTGCTTAGTCGCTGGTGATTAGCATCTGAAAGAGTCATTAAGTTGTAAAAGGATTAAAGCCTTCAAAAGAATCCTTTCATCTGTGTCTTGAGTTGACTATTGGAGTCTACTGAAAGAGGCTGCTAGGGCGCTCCTGACAGTTACTGAGCACTTAGCACTTCAAATACTGGAAACACTATAAGGACTACATACAAAATAATAAAATAAAGCAGCAAGCTATACAAGATCAGCTGGATTCCTTTTTATTTATAACTTTTATTTATTATTTTTAAAGATAAGAATAATGGATATTCAAAAATAATGAATGCTTATCAAAAGATAGGAACTGCTACAAAACAAGAAATATTATAAGTAAAAACTGTGATAGTGTAGCAGCCATATCGGGGGTCAGACTAAGTAGCCTCATGCAGTCTCATGCTTCATGTTCTTGCTGAGCTCTTTCTCCCTTGAATATATTGTTGTAAGCTGACGAGACGCAGGAATTCCTTATCTTGTCAAAGGTCATACAATTGTATATCTTGTTCTCTGCTGTTCTCTTCTGTTCTCTCCTTATCATGGCTACCCTATAACCCAGTTCTTGTATTATAAACAATGGTGCTAGGAGAAGAAATGTTGAGGACTGCAACCCCACACGGGAGGGGGAGGAGGAGCCATTTCATATGTGTCACAATGTCTATAAAACAATGTGCTGATGTATTTCGGGGCTTCTGGCTCTTTGGAAATGATTCCAGCCTTAAGCCCGCGCGTTAAATAAAGAATCTCTTTTTCCTTCACTCCGTGGTCTCTCTGACTCTGGGTTCTGCAACAATAGTTCTGCTGTTTTGCATAGTGCGCTGCCACTGCTCAGAATCAAAGCTTTTCAAACTTTGGCTTGTGCAAACTATAACACAGGGATGGAGAGATCAAGGTTTTGAGCAATGTCACTCTCAATGGACATCTCACCTGCACCAAGCTGTCAGGAATGAATCTGAGCGTGTGGAGATGTTTAGTAGCTCTGATTCAGAATGGGAACAGCCAGAACAGGGGGAGGCTCCCTCCCTAGTGAGCTCAGATATGGCAAGGCCTTCTTCCCAAGACCTTGACTCACAGATGGCTCAGCCTGAATGCCCCCCCCCTTTCCTCCTCCATGAGAACCCAGGTTTGGGGGGAGGAAGAGAGTGAGGGGCATGACTTGAGAGATGCCATTGCAGAGCAAAGCGGGAAAAGTCAGAGGCGGAGCTCAGACGCTCCACCAGGTTGGCTTCGCGTGAAAGCCTACATAGGAGGGAGCCGCCATAAGGAAGGGGCATCCCTCCTAAGCTAGTCTGGCCGAGAAGTTCATAGAATCATAGAATAGTAGGGTTGGAAGGGGCCTACAAGGCCATCGAGTCCAACCCCTGCTCAATGCAGGATTCCAAGTCAGAGCATCCCTGACAGATGGCTGTCCAGCCTCGTCTTGAAGGCCTCCAGTGTGGGAGAGCCCACCACCTCCCTAGGTAATTGGTTCCATTGTCGTATTGCTCTAACAGTCAGAAAGTTTTTCCTGATGTTCAGCCGGAATCTGGCTTCCTGTCACTTGACCCCATTATTCCGTGTCCTGCACTCTGGCATGATCGAGAAGAGATCCTGGCTTTCCTCTCTGTGACAACCTTTCAAGTACTTGAAGAGCGCTATCATATCTCCCCTCAGTCTTCTCTTCTCAAGGCTAAGCATGCCCAGTTCTTTCAGTCTCTGTTCATAGGGCTTTGTTTCCAGTCCCCTAATCATCTTTGTTGCCCTCCTCAGAACCCTCTCCAGTTTGTCTGCATCCTTCTTAAAATGTGGTGCCCAGAACTGGACACAGTACTCCAGATGAGGCCTAACCAGTGCTGAGTAGAGGGGAACTAGTGCTTCTCAGGATTTGGAAGCTATGCTTCTATTAATGCAGCCCAAAAGAGCATTAGCCTTTTTTGCAGCCACAACACATTGTTGGCTCATATTCAGCTTGTGATCTACAATTCCAAGATCCTTCTCACTTGTAGTGTTGTTGAGCCACGTATCCCCCATCTTGTTCTTGTTCAGATTGCTGGCAACTTCTCTAACTCCCACTTCTGCTCCTCTATCGATATTCGTAATTGTGTGGAGTAGCTGTTTTCATTGTAGTCTGAGAGTTTCCTCAAATTTGCATTTGTAAGGAAGCTAGTCATGAACTAATGGAGTAGTGAGCCTGAAGCCTGGTATCCCGGAGCATGTTGACTGCAAAGGGGGAGGACGAAGGAATGTGACACAGGCCCCATAAATCCTCTGGGTGGCCCTACAAAACTGACTATGGAGGGTGGGCACCAAAGGCATCCCTCACCTGGGGAGCTATTTGTCCTAGGTCCAGCCCTGATTGGATGTAGCCCATAAGATGCAGCCTTCCAATAGCGGAGATAGTTTTTGTATCATTATTGTATGAGGGCTCAAAATGCAGCCTTCCAACGGTGGAGGCAGGTATCATTATGATTATCAGCAGCAGCATGTATGTGTGGATGGTGCTGTTTTGGCTTCATAAGGATGGCACTCCAATAATTTAGTTCACTATTACTATATAGGTTGTTATCCACCCTTTCTTATAGGGGACAATCTTATTTTCCCTAAGCATGTACAGTGCCTTGTCTAGACAACAACTGTTCTCTGCTGAGCGGGAGAAGAAGCTTTGAGGCTGAAGGCGGTAATAGTATTGCCACATTGCTTTGGCATTACCCATATTCTGGGCTTTTGACCCAGTGCCCACCTGTTATCTGGCAGATGGTATTCATCTTGAGTGTATTTACCCTGACCCACAAATTCAACTTTAAAGATGCAACTTTGTATATTTATTTAGTTTCTTAGGAGTATTATAAAATGTTAACAATGCTTTATAGTGATATTTTAATGGTAGCCCCTGAGGAAGGAAATTTCTTCTGAAACCCATCGAGCAAAATAAAAACTTCTTTCAGGCACCTGAGAACCTTTTTCCTCTCTGTTTTCATGACATATCAGTGCCTTCCCCTCTTGCTGTTCTTTCAATTAATTGAATAGCCACACAAATTACCAAAATATTAATCAACTGCAGCAAAGCTGGGACAGACGTTTGGAGTTCTGAGATAAACAATAAAAGTCAATTAGCGTAAAGAATAATGTTAAATTCTAAACTATCATGCACAAAACCGTGAATACTACTATTCTGTCTAATGGCACAGGTTAGAGGTTCCAAACATAAATCAAATATCAAAGGAGAAAGTGGACATCCCTGTCTGGTATCTCTCCTAAATGAAAAGAAGGCTGAAAAAAGACCATTAGTCATAACTCTAGCTCTTGAGATTGAGTATAAAATTCTGACCCATTTCAAAAATTCCACAGGAAAACCAAATTTAATGAATGTAGCAAAAATAAATTTCCAATGAATTTTATCAAAGGCCTTTTCAGCATCCAAAGAAACAACGGCAGCCTGGTCCATTCTATCAGTGTTTAAAGCTATCAAATCAACAACTTATCTAAGAGTAAGGGCATCTACACATCCATATAATGGCACCCTGACTGACCACCCAGTGAATTTCATAGCTGAGTGGGGATCTGAATCTGGGTCTTCCCCATCTAGTCTGATGCATGAAGACTACACACACTATACTACATCAGCTATCCATATATGGGATACAGAAGAGGATTTTTCTACTTCCCTTTGCTTTCATGTTACAGCGGTAATTTTGCTCTCATTTGTCAGAATCTTAAGGAGCTTGGAAGGGAGAACAAGATCACTGATGTCAGCACCATATGTACTGGCTGGGCCAAAAATAGCATAGTCAGATGAAAATGCATAAGTTAGTTAAAATTAGAAATAAACCCTGGAATTACTAGTCCTCAGCTTTGGCACATGTGAAGAAGTATAATAATAAAGGACATTGCTTCTGAACATCAACAGAATACGCTGCTCTCAACACCTAATACCCAGATACCTGGGATTTTGGATGGGGCTTGCAATTCAGAAGGCTGGGGTTCCAGAAAGACTTGATTCCCCAAATTGATCCATTACTGCATATAGAACCAACTGTAAGAGCAATACGACAATGGAACCAATTACCTGGGGAGGTGGCGGGCTCTCCCACACTGGAGGCCTTCAAGATGAGGCTGGACAGCCATTTGTCAGGGATACTCTGACTTGGATTCCTGCATTGAGCAGGGGGTTGGACTCGATGGCCTTGTAGGCCCCTTCCAACCCTACTATTCTATGATGCTATGATTCTATGAAATGGTGGGAGGCATGTGCCCCACACACAGGTATAGGGAATTCAATGTCACTTGCAGTAGGTCAAAATGCAGCTTTCAAACTTCTTGGACTGGACTATAGTGACTAGAATTTACACAAATCCCTTACCCACTAGATTACTTTTTTTTTGTCCTCCCATTTAGGTATTGACATTGATTTTAAATTATTATTCTAGGATCAGGGGGGTGGAGTTTGGACGACGAAGGCAATGGCAGCGTGATCTTGGAGCTCCCTGCCCTCAGGAAATATTTTAAGCCGAGAAAGGTATCTTAAAAGAAAATAACTCCTGGAAACAAACATTTCAGACCGCCATTCATGAATCTAACAGGGGGAACGGAAAGTGGAATAAAAACCTTCTTTAAGGGTGCAATCCTATCCAGACAGGTGGCCACCTCCAAACTTGAAGGCAACCACCTATCCAAAGTAGCAGTAGGGCAGGAGAAGCATGGAGGGGATCGTTGAAATACTGCTTGCTACTCTGAGTGTGGCAGTCATCTGTTAACAGTTTGATGCACACCCTCAGTTGCTGGTAAAAAGTGACAAATGCTCACTATTCCAGTCTTCTGTGTCTGCTGAACAATCCTATGCATGCTCACGCAGAAGTACATCCCACTGAGTTTAATGGGACCTACTCACAAGTATGTGTGCATAGGGCTGGAAATTGCATTCAATTTCCTCTGAAAAAGAAAGTTTGAAAAATTGTTCTCTAAAAGGCACAATTTACTCTGCTGAGACCAAGGGGCAAGGCAAAATTAATTACTTTTTGGCTGGTAAGGCTGGTAAGGCAGAGCCACAATTAAACTCTCTACTGGTCCTCAGTAATGCTAGAAACTTAACCCTGAAGAAAACATTGCGAACTGGAATGCTAGTGAAAATCCTAGGTTCATCTGATGTTATGCTGCACAACCCTTTCAAGTCCCCGAGCTTGATTCAACTTGGCAATTTTGTAATCCTGTGCCAAAAATTTATTCCACACAGCAGTGGCAGCAGCAGTGGCAGCAACAAAAGCAAGGTGTGCTGTGGTGGGCTCCTTCCGTTCTTATACCTTAGGTGGGGTCTTCATCCACTTCATGGGAGGGCCAGCCCTGGAACATCACTAGGGATGCAGCACTGCGGAGGATGCAAAATGGGGGTCCAGGGTGCCAACACTTGCAGTGGCAGCAGGGAGAGGGGGGACAGATGACCCTTATGAAAAAAGAAAGAAGCTATGCTACAACCCCTGCCAATAGTGAGCTGTCTTGGAGAATTTCTCCTCCTCCTGGAGAAATTTTGTGAAATTGTTCTCCCAATTTCCCTGCCCACAAAAAGGGTGGAGAATTTCAAGAGGCCACTTGTGCATAGATCTACAGTTCTGATTTTAAAATGTCTTGGAAGTTGTTAGGTTGTTTCCTTGTTTTCTTTATTACCCAATCAAGGTTATTTTAGTGCCACCTTAATGCTAGGCAAGGGATAATTTTGAATTTGCTTACACTGAAATAAATCAATATATATAAATCAGCACTTGCTTTTTTCTCAGGAGAAAGAGCACACCAGTTCCACACCATCAAGAGATGCCTTCTTACATAAGGAAACCAAGCATCATCTTGGTGGGGATATTCATATATTGGGAAAATGCTCTCAGGAGCTGTTGTACTCACTGGAACGGTGAAAAGAATGGCTGGAATGTGGCCCCTGAGTTCAAACCTCAGCATCAGTAAGACCATGGAGATTCAATAACAAATCTAGTATTGCACTTATTACCAACCCAAATTTCATTCATATACTCTAGGAGCTTACTGTGACCATGGATGACACCTGAGTCACAAGTGAACTGCTGGTTTTCGAGGGATTTTTGTTCCATAAGGCACCTTTTGAAAGAAAGGGGAGAGAAGCAGACAACCAAAAAGTGCCTTACTGAAAGATTAAGGTAATTCAGCACCCCAATATTACAGATGGTCATTCACAAAAAAAAAATTCCAAGAAAAACCGCTAAAGTGCTTCTGAGAAGGAGGGACGGAGGGAGGGAGGGTATAAGAAAAAGCTTCTGAGTTCAGTTCGCTGACACTTTAGCCCTTGGGCTGGATATGGTTTGCAGGGGTTCCCCATTCACCCCACCAGCTTCTTCTGCAGGTCTCACCCCCTCTACCAGCATGGGAAAGTTCTTATCTCTAATCGGCAGCTGATAAGATGTTTTCCTTCCTGAGCACTGAAAAAGGATCCCTTTCTCAGTCCTCAGTAGGGAAAAGCTCTTATCTCCAAGCTGCTTGGACCAGCTGCTGATTGGAGATCTTTCCCCGCTAGTGAGATGTGGCAGGGCCTGGAGAAGAAGAGGCTGAGCATTTCAATTCTGGTTACTTGTGAGTAGTCATGCTGCTCATGCTTACTTCTGAGTACACATGCAGAGTCTTGATATTTGGGATACTATTTGAAAGTGCTGCTGATTCAGGCCTGCTTACTTCTAAGTAAACATGCAGGAGCTTGCCCTGCTTACCTCTGAGTAGGCTTAGCATCACTAAGATTCACATTTTGGCCCTGCTCACTCTGCTTTTGGCCACACCTACTTTGCCTTTCACCCTTCCCACAGATGGAATGCAACCCCAAGACTTTTCTCACATTGGATTTCAGCCCTTGGACTGAAAAAAGGTTCCCCACCCGTTCTTGCCCTTTCCATGCCATCACTGTGTCCCGAATTTATTGGGGCCTTTATGTGATACTCCACAAGTCCCTTGCCAATCCCAGTCAATGCAACATTAAACCAGGTTCAGAAAATGGTGCAGGCATGAGTGGATGGTAATTGGGTCTCTCATCCCAAATAATATGCAGTGGATGCCCAACTGACTTTCATACAACCACATGTCACACACCAATCAAAATAGCCGAATCTACACTTCCTAGATAAAGCATAACATTTCCCCATGTATAACATATTGCACTTTCAGAACTTTAAAAATGTGGCATTTCAAAAAGGATATTTTTTTTAAAAAAAAGAACAATCACTAATCTATTTTATACTATCTATATTTTAGATAGTATCATTTCTAAATATATAAATGAGTGTGCACATTTCTGTACACCCTCACACAGAAGATTTAAATACAGTTTATAATCTCTTTTCTTTTTAATTATTATTATAAATATTATCCATTTTATGGTACTTGGATTAGTAAATATTTCTGGCTGGTTGTTCTTAAGCTTTATCATTATATAGTAGCTAAAAGGCATGATATGGCCAATGGAAATGAATTGTAAGTTTGTGTTATAAACCTGAAGATACAATATTGAAATTGATTACTTATGCTGTATTGACCCGTAAGACTGGTATAATTTGTAAGTAGAGTGATATTTGAAATTTATGTGTAATGTAGTTGAAATTTAAGTTTGTTATGTAAACTTCTGTTTATATTTTGCTTTGTTTCCCTTTTTGTTTTTTCTTCTTCTTTTCTGTTTCCTTCCCCTTTGCCCTTCTTTTTATATTATCTCCTTTCTTTCTCTCTTTTTTTCCCTCTGTTTCATTATTGATGGGTCCTCTTAAGAATAGTGTAATGTTGGAAACTGTAGAAGATGGTTATGCTGTTGGTGTTCTTTGGTTCATTTATAAAGATAAAAGTAGAATAAAAGGTATTAGAAACAAAAATGTGGCATTTCTACAAATAATCACAACCCTAAGTGAAGATAAGAATATATGAAGAGTCATGCTAGATCAAACCAAGGGTCCATCTAGACCAGCATTCTGTTCACACAGTGGCCAACCAGATGCCCACTGGAAACCCACAAGCAGGACATGAGTGCAACAGCACCCTCCCACCCATGTTCCCCAGCAAGTGGTGTACATAGGCATACTGCCTCTGATTCTGGAGGTAGCATATAGCCATCAGGACTAGTAGACATTGATAGCCTTCTCTTCCAGGAATTTGTCTAACTCCCTTCTAGAAATGAGCATGCATTGCACACACTCAAAATGATTGTGCTAAAAGGTTCATTGTTAGCCAAACGTTACATAATTACAGATACTACAGTATTTATCAAGAGCAGATTAAACTGCCAATTCCTTCTACACTAGAGCCCTTCAGTGCTGCTGAGGCATGGCATTCCACAATTAGCTGGAAGTTGAATTAAAATGGAATTTCCATGCAACTATTCATAGCACAATATTATCCCGCAATGCACTTCCCCATGGACAAGATTGTGCTATAATCCCATTCAGCAATGGTCCTCTCCAATGTTAAGAGAGCGAGTGTGGTGTAGTGGCTAGAGTGTTGGACTGGAAGTCGGGAGATCTGGGTTCTAGTCCCCAGTCAGCCATTGAAGCTCACTGAGTGACTTTGGACCAGTCACAGACTCTCAGCCCAACCTACCATACAGGGTTGTTGTTGTGAGGATAAAATGGAGAGGGGGAAGATTATGTACGCTGCCTTGGGTTCTTTAAGGAGGAAAAAAGGCAGGATATACATGTAATTAAATAAATAAACAAACAAATAAATGCTTCCTGTTCACAGGCTCTGGGCATTTTCTTGCTTCCATTTAAGCTTGGCTAGGGGAATATTTATTGAAATGTGGGCCAAGAATGTTTTAAGAGTGGATTAAATAAACAAGTATTTGGGGGTTGGACTCGATTATCTTATAGGCCCCTTCCAACCCTACTATTCTATTATTCTATTCTATGACGTAATCATGGCATTGCCTATTCCTGAGGGAAAATCACTCAGCACTTTCCCCTCTCCTCCTCCTCCTCCTCTGAAACAGGCCTTAGGGCACTAGTAGTGGCTACTGATAAGTGGGACATGTGCATGGGAAAGCAGCATAGGTCTGAGATCATGAGTAATTCCTTTAATAGGTAACACCTATGTAGTCATGCTCCTCATAAAAAGCAATTTTTGTTCTTATCTGGGAAAACAAAATTGATCTCGGGATTTACCACAGGTGTTATTTTTGTGTTGGACTTTCAGTGTTTCCCCCTCATCGTATAGTGCCAAATAGCAGCCCTGCTACGCATCACTGAAAGACCTATTATACCATTATTCACTGTGGTATACATTCCTGTAGCAAGATGGAGCCATATATTGTAGGATATTGTTGTCAGGCACAGGTCCCACCACTCCCAAGCTCCTTTTTCTGCCTAAGGGAAAATCAACACTGAAACAATACATTTTTAAGCTGCTGTGTGCTCATCCAAACCAGCAGCGGAAGAGTGGGAAGCATTTGAGCAATTAAACGTGTGTGTGCATATGCTGTCTGTGTGCATGCATGTACTTCTTTCAAATGGTTCAAAAATTACATGTATTATCCTCACCCACTGGATGAAGTTATTCAAGCTGCCATGGAGAAAAAAACATACAAATATGCAGCCAGCATGCCAAGAACCATGGCATTGTCCCAACTGGGAAAAAGGCAGCTGAGTACGTTTAAATACACGAGTGCATGTGACAAGACTTTTTCACTTCTATGGAGAACAGTAGAGTTCTATGCTATTCTACAGGCCAATTCATTAATATCTGCAAAGTGCTCCAATAGAAAGTGCTAATCAGGGGCAAAGTACATAGCGCAAATCCACATGTTCATAACTGTGTACCATTTAATTTTTAAAAGTAAAACAAGTCATAGGTTTGGTACTCAAAACTAGTCATTATCAAGTTTCTCAGGATGTGCAAGATTGTCTTAAGGGCATAACAGCCATCAAAGTAACTAGTAATTAAGCTACACTTACAGCAAGATTGAGGATGCACGGGGCTACATTCATATGCAGTAGTGGTTATCACATGACACAACAAGCATTCCAGGAACAATAGATTCTGAGGCAAACAGCACCAGTACTTTAGTCTGTAATCCGGTACTATGTAGAAAACAGTTTGGAAAAGAGGCATTACAGTGACTTTGACCCAGATGGTTGTGAAAAACTACATGGCAGCCTTAAGAGGGAATTTTAAATTGCAATAATATTCCTCTGCCACTCCCCATCTATTTTCCTCAAAATTTGTGAATATCATTCCTGTATAGTAACTCTACAGGAGGGGTGGACAACTTATGGCCCTCCAGATGTTTTGGCTACAACTCCCACCATCTCTCACCACTAACTATGCTTGCCAGCCCAGCACTGATGGCAGGGGTGTGAGCCAAAACACCCGTGCTCAATAGCAATCCTAATCTCTCTCTTTCCTTCATTCTGTTGCCTCACTCCCTCATGTTGTAGGATCCAACATCCAGCAGGTTACATTTCCTCTAATTGAACAATCTCAACACACAGACGCCTTATCATGTGATGGGATTCTTTGTCATTCCCAGGGTGCCTTCCCTCTCATTTTGTACCTATAATCATTGTCGGCTTCTGTTCTAAAAATAGGAGTGGGAACTGTACAGCACACAGTACTTTTGAGCCATGTGAAGATCATGATCTTAAGAGAGTAAATACCCTCACCCCAACCCAATGCAAGAGTTCACGAGGCTAAAGCTGAGATCAATGGACAAGTGTGCTTAACTCTGTGATGGACTGTGGCCTTTCTCTTGAAAATAAATTTCCTGGTATTTTGGCATGCATATATTCACTGTAAATTACAAGCCATATACTGCATAAAAAAATAATTAAAGCTAGTTTGAACTTTCAAACATATTACATTTCCATTTAGTTTTAGGACTGAGAATGTTTTCATTAGGACCAATGTTTTCATTAGGAAAGTGTGTTTCAGTGCTCGTAAACTGTTACAAACCATATTTAATTATATATATAATATTGATGAAACATACAGCCTTGCTGCTTTGGGTGAGCTGCACAGAAGTCCTTACTGAGCATGAAAAATGTACAGCTTCAACTGTAACAGTAAATAGGACATGGCTAGGCAGACAAAATTATCCCAACTACTGTAGGAGAAAAGACTGAGACCTACACACTGATTCTGAACACATTTATTGAAATGAAAAGAGATCTATGCTGAAATTTCTGGGTGATCGCTTAGCCTAACCTACCTCACAGATTAAATGGAAAAAGTCCGTGTATGCAGCTCTAAGCTCCCTGGAGGAAAAGTGCTTAATGGGATTTATTTCCATGTTATGTATTTCATATCAGCATGAGAAATGCTAATAATTCCACTTCCTTCTAGATGACAGACATTTTCAAGGGATGAAAGTCTCATGTCCAGGTACATTTAAACACCAGAGAGGCATTAGCTTATACAGAATAACTATTAATTAGATTTATATCCAGGAAATATATACCTCTTCCGCCTCACACCCAGATAGTTAACAAGGCATTATGTATTATTAGGTTACGCAACTGATGCGAACATTGACAGAAGTCACATTTGACACCTGAGCTCTCTTCTTAGACATGATATTGTCACCAGATGACGTTAACAAGGGAGTTCACCTTTATGTAGGAAGTAGATACACAACTGAAGTAGACAAGCAGAAATATTTGTGTGTGTGTGTTTCATGTCTGTAATCATTATGCATAAATCCTGCCAGTTTCTGAAAGAGTTCAGATTTTAAAGCCTCACTCTAAGAAGCCCCACTTCTATCCTTAGGATGTCAGCTCCTTAGGCCTATGTGGGCTATTTGGGTATGCTGAATATTTGATCTCTCATATTGCCTGAGAAGCCCATTTCAAACGTTATGGCATCCTCCCTCTCTCTCTCCAAATCTCATTTCATTTCTATGAGCTTTTCTACATGAGGCATTTGTTGTGCACTCATCATTCCCTACTCATGATTATTTACCGGTACTTTAGATGACGTTGCAACCCTCCAGTTTCAATTTTGTTTGTAAACAACACTTTCTGCAAAAATCTTTAGAGCAGGGAAAATTGGGTATTACATTTGATGGTGAAAGAAAGTGTGATTTACTCTTGTGCACTTGCACTATTCTGTTATACCACCGTTCCACCTAGAGGTTATGTAGTGGAAAGATAGGAAAGAAAACACTCCTGTGTAGTGCTTGGATCTCAATTCTGCGATGAAACCAAAAGTAGATACAGTGATTAACAGCCTCTTGTAGAAAAGTCCATTGTCTCCCCGCTACCTCTGCTTTCTTTCTCCTGTGCCCTCTAGAATTTATTCATTGTCCTTATGTCCTGCCCTTCCTCCTCATCGGACCCTAGGGTGGCTCACAACAATACTTAAAACCATACAGCTACGCATATATCATAAAACACAATTAAATCCCTAAAAATTCATAGTCAGAAGAACATCACAGCAGAATGACCACCACATCTTTTTTCAGCAGCAACATCAAAGGCCTGGTAAAATAAAAACCATTTTAAGGATACTCAAAAAGGACACCAGCATGGGGGACAACCAGATCTCAGTTGAGAGGGAATTCCTTAATTTAGGGGCAACCACTACTCCCTCATCCAGACAGCAGGCACCGTCCATGATCTTTATCATAGAATCATAGAATAGTAGGGTTGGAAGGGGCCTACAAGGCCATCGAGTCCAACCCCCTGCCCAATGCAGGAATCCAAGTCAGAGCATCCCCAACAGGTGGCTGTCCAGCCTCGCCTTGAACGCCTCCAGTGTGGGAGAGCCCACCACCTCCCTAGGTCATTGGTTCCATTGTCGTATTGCTCTAACAGTCAGAAAGTTTTTCCTGATGTTCAGCCGGAATCTGGCTTCCTGTCACTTGACCCCATTATTCCGTGTCCTGCACTCTGGCATGATCGAGAAGAGATCCTGGCCTTCCTCTCGGGGACAGCCTTTCAAGTACTTGAAGAGCGCTATCATATCTCCCCTCAGTCTTCTCTTCTCAAGGCTAAACATGCCCAGTTCTTTCAGTCTCTCTTCAAAGGGCTTTGTTTCCAGTCCCCTGATCATCTTTGTTGCCCTCCTCTGAACCCTCTCCAGTTGGTCTGCATCCTTCTTAAAGTGTGGTGCCCAGAACTGGACACAGTACTCCAGATGAGGCCTAACCAGTGCTGAGTAGAGGGGAACAAGTACTTCACGGGATTTGGAAGCTATGCTTCTATTAATGCAGCCCAAAAGAGCATTTGCCTTTTTTGCAGCCACATCACATTGTTGGCTTATATTCAGCTTGTGATCGACAACAATTCCAAGATCCTTCTCGCTTGTAGTGTTGTTGAGCCATGTATCCCCCATCTTGTAACTGTGCATTTGGTTTCTTTTTCCTAGGTGCAGAACTTGGCATTTATCCCTATTAAATGCCATTCTGTTGCTGTCTGCCCAGCGCTCCAGTCTGTCCAGATCACTTTGAATTTTGTTTCTGTCTTCCAAAGTATTAGCTATCCCACAGAATTTTGTGCCATCTGCAAATTTGATCAGCATTCCCTGCACCTCCCCCTCCAAGTCATTAATAAAAATGTTGAAGAGCACTGGGCCCAGGACTGAGCCCTGCGGTACCCCACTTGTTACCTCTCCCCAGCTTGAGAAGGTCCCATTGATAAGCACTCTTTGAGTCCGATTCTGTAGCCAACTGTGGATCCACCTGATCATTGTTTCATCTAGCCCACTTTGAGCTAGTTTGCTCATCAGGATATCATGGGGCACTTTGTCAGAAGCTTTGCTGAAGTCGAGGTATATGATGTCTACAGCAATCCTACGGTCCACAAGGGAAGTTACTTGATCAAAAAGTAAGATCAGATTTGTCTGGCAGGATTTGTTTTTGACAAATCCATGTTGGCTTCGAGTAATCACGGCATTGTTGTCAAGGTGCTTCCAGATGGATTGCTTTATGATCTGCTCCAGAATTTTCCCAGGGATTGATGTCAGACTGACTGGCCTGTAGTTCCCAGGTTCCTCCTTTTTACCCTTTTTGAAGATAGGGACAACATTAGCCCTCCTCCAGTCATCTGGAACTTCACCCGTCCTCCATGATTTCTCAAAGAGAATAGACAGCGGTTCTGAGAGTTCTTCTGCCAGTTCCTTGATTACTCTAGGATGCAGTTCATCTGGTCCTGGAGATTTGAACTCATTCAAAGTAATTAGGTGTTCCTTGACTATATGCCTATCGATCTCAAGCTGCAATCCTGCCCCTTCAGTCTGTACTTCGCCTTTGCCAGGGGGGTCATAGACCCTCTTTTGGGAGAAGACTGAGCTAAAGTAGGAATTGAGCACCTCTGCCTTTTCTTTGTCATCTGTTATTGTTTTGCCATTTTTATTTAATAGCTGAACAACCATTTCTTTCCTCTGCCTTTTACTATGCACGTATCTGAAGAAAGCCTTTTTGTTGTTTTTAGCATCCCTCGCTAACCTCAGCTCGTTCTCAGCTTTAGCCTTCCTGATAGGCTAAATCCCTGCAATTCTGTGCTACCTGCCTGTACTCTTCCTTTGTTACTTGGCCTTCTTTCCACTTCCTATATGTGTCCTTTTTTGTTTTCAGGTCATCCCTAAGCTTTTTGTGAAGCCTAACTGGCTTCTTCTGTTGTCATCCACCTTTTCTTCTTGTTGGAATTGTTTGTAATTGTGCCATGAGAATTTCCTTTTTTAAAAGTTCCCATCCATCTTGGACTCCCTTTCTCGTTAGTGTCGCTTGCCATGGGACCTTCCTGATCATTGTTCTGAGTTTATGAAAATCAGCTTTCCTAAAATCCACGGTACGCGTTTGACTACACTCGGCTTTTGCTTCCCTTAGAACCAAGAACTCAAGTACAACATGGTCGCTTTCCCCCAGAGTTCCTGTAACTGCTACTTTATCCACTAAGTCATCTCTGTTGGTTAGGATCAAGTTAAGGATAGCCGATCCTCTAGTTCCTTCCTCTACTTTCTGTAGGAGGAAGTTATCCACCACACAAGTCAGGAATTTCCTGGAGGGGCCATGTTTTGCAGAATTTGTCTCCCAACAAATATTGGGGAAATTGAAGTCACCCATTATTACTACATCATGCTTCCTTAAAACATTGGCTATTTGCTTTTCAAAAGTTTCATCCTCATCTTCTCCTTGATTGGGTGGCCGGTAGTAGACTCCGACCATCAGGTTCCTTTTATTCCTTGCTCCATTTATTTTGACCATTTATTTTTATGCTCTCGATGGGGCTGCCAAGCTCCTGTATTTCTGTGCAGAGATATGTATTTTTCACATACAGTGCAACCCCACCTGTTGTTTCCTGTGTCTAGTTTAAATTGTAAGCCTCTTGGGATACAGACCGGTCATACCTGTTCTTTGTAAAGCACCATATACATAAATTGTACTCTCTCTATATCAATAAATAATAATAAAACCCCATATATGCAACTCTAGAAAAGAAAGACTCTATACCTATTTGGCCCATCTTAGCATATGCATTTTAAACTGTACATTAAATTAATATAACTAATTTCCAATAAACATGTTTAGCTAAAGTGCCAGTTTCAAGAAATTTGTTAATCATTATTCCAATTTGTGCAAAATAGATTAGAACTGCGAATATAATCACAATATTTTGAAAATATAATTTCTAGATACAAGCAAAGGTAGTAATAGGATTATTGAATGGATTTATGTGACAACTTCTCAGTTCTCTCCTTATGAAAATACAGCAATCAGGTATCCTTCCATGATCAAATAACTCTGGAGTTCTTGAGATTTCTCAAATTTAACTGTGCTATTTTATGTAAAGTAAGTGGGAACAACACAAAAATGCATGTTTCAATTTATACACTCTTAACATATGCTCCTCAAAATGGATGAGGAAAGGGAAGCCTATAGCAGAAAGTGGCAGTGCAATCCTGCTTCACCAACATTTGCAGAAAGTTGCAGAATATCTCCCCGTGGAAACCAAGCAAAACACTCCTCTCCTTGCCACTATGGGCACAGGCTGCACTCTGTAGAAGTAGAACATGGGTCACACATGGGGCCAGAGCACAAATGGTCTTGGTTATGCAATGTGAGAAACAGCTCCTGGTTGAAATAAAGTACCCCACTGCAAAAGACCATGCATGCATAACTATGACTGACCTAGCACAGTGGCAGCAGATAAAGGTTCTGCTTGGGGAGTCACTTGGTAACTTGCTTTCCAAACATGTGTAGGTACTGGGAGAGCAGGATGCTACCCTGAGAGACCAGCAGGGCTTCTAAGCCTCTAACCATAATTAGAATTTATCAATATTTGATTCTGTTCCTTTAGGACTCAAGCTAGCCCAGGATTTCTCTCCCACTCTGGGTGTTAAATGAACATAGCAAAGTTGTGTGTTATTGCTGTTGTGAATGGTTACTGTACTTCTTTGTACATATTTGAGTTTTGTATATAAATGTCAGACTGCTTGCATTTTTGGCCCCATTCTTTACATTGTTTTTCTGTGTACCCGAAGGTGTGTGTATCTACTAACTGTGGATACATTTCATATATCTGATGGAGTCAGCTAAAGTCAATCCAAACAAGACAGAGGTACTGTTAGTGGGTGCCTAGCTAAATGGTGCGCAACCTGTTCTGGAGGATGCTGCACTCCCCATAAAAGATATGGCTCACAGTTTGTGGGTCTTGGATCCAGCATGGGAGGCAGAGGCGGCCTCAGTGGTGTGAAGCAGTTTTTATCAGCTTAGGCTACGACCTTATCAGGACAGAGATAGCCTAGCTACAGTTATCCATGCTCTGGTAACCTCTCATTTACATTACTGCAATAAGATATATCTGGGGCTGCTTTTGAAAATGGTTCAAAAACTTCAGTTGGTCCAAAATAAGGCAGCAAGATTGTTAATGGGGACTGGTCAATATAATCATACTATGCCAGTTACTCTCCACTGGTTTCGAGTACATTTCTAGGCCCAATTCAAAGCGCTGGTATTAACTTTTAACCCCATTTATTTATTTCATTTATATCCCACCTGTCTTCCATCATGGAACTCAAGGTGGCTATTTGTGGTTTCGAGGTAGTCTCCCCTCCAAGCACTGACCAGACTAAAACCTGCTTAGCTTCAGCAGGGTGGCTGTCGCATGTGCCTTCAGACTATGCCCTGAGACCCATAAAGTACTTGGGGCCAAGCTACCTTCCTCCCATATATACCTGCCTGGACCTTAAGATCATCTTCAGAGGCCCTTCTTCAGGTGATCCTGCCAAACAAGGTGAGGTGTGTAGCTACTAAGGAGAGGACCTTTTGAGTGGTGGCACTCATTGTGGAGTGCCCTCCCCAGAGAGGTTGATCTGGCACCTACATTGTGGTGTTTTTGGCATCAGGTGCAGATCGTTTTATATTCCCAGGCTTTTTAGTCCTTCAGTGTTGTTTTTAAATGTGTCATTATGTTTTTAAATTTTTATACTGGTGCTGTTTTACTATGATGTTTACTTTGGTTTTAAGCTGTTTTAAAGTTTCTGTTTTTTATCATGTTGTATTTCGGGGGTTTAAATTTTTGTGAACTGCCCAGAGCTTTGGCTATTGGGCAGTACAGAAATGTTGTTGTTGTTGTTGTTGTTGTTCAGTCGTGTCCGACTCTTCGTGACCCCATGGACCGTAGCACACCAGGCCTTCCTGTCCTGCGCTCTCTTCCGGAGCGTGCTCAAGTTCATATTCATTGCATCGGTGATGCTATCTAGCCATCTCATCCACAGAAATGTAGCAAATCAATAATAAGGCAATGAAAAGCTTATGAGACCATAAATCTTTTATAATTTATGGTGCCACAATTTGTGTGTTTGCTATTAACAGACTCACGGCGCAATCCCTTGCATGTCTATTCAAAAGTAAGTCCCACCAAGTTACTTCTTATTCATAGGTAAGAGGATATAGGTGTAATACAGTGTAATGCAGTGTAATACAGCTTTCCCCTCTGCTTGAAAACTGTTCAGGTTCAATAGAATGCAGACAAAAGCACTTTTAACAAAATGAACATATACTCTAAAAAGTGTAAAGATGCAATCCTATGCATGTTGCAGAAAGAAGCCCTGCAACTCCCAGCACGCCCGAACCAGGACTTTTCTTCTGTCTAAACGTGTATAGGATTGCACCTAAGTGTGATTTCAATTTGCAGGCACGGGAAATGCAAAAATTGCATTTATGGGGCAATCCTCGGCATGTTTAGACAGAAAAAAGTCCTATAACACCCATAATTCCCTAGGGGTAAGACTTTTTTCTTTCTAAACATGCCTAGGCTTGCGCCCTTAGTGTAATGTGTGTGTGGGGGGGGGGGGGACATCAGCCCATACTTCGTACCATTGCAGCTGCAAAGCACGTGCCTTCCAAACACCGCACCGGCACAGGAATTCGGAGGACGGACAGGTCCATAGCTCCGTGAGGGGGCTGCATTTCAAGGGTTCATTTGCTTTAAAACTACCAAACTCCGATTCTTGAGTCGAGCGAGCTTTTCCCCCTCCTGCCCATAGGAATAAAGCTCTTCTGCATGCGGGAAGCTGCCCTCGCGAATATCCGTCAAAAGGCGCCCTATTCACCATTGCGCACCGCCGCTCTCAAAGCCACCAGCTCAGCCGCGTTCCATTCTGGAACGTTCCCCAAGCGAGAGCGAGCGACTCGTGCCCGCCTCGCACCGTGAGGGGGGAAGGGCAAGAGAGGAATCTAGGCAAAGAAACGTGCCTCTACTTCCATATATGGCCACGACCGGAAGAGCATCCGTCATGCCGTCGGCTCGCGGCGTCTCTGCGGGCTGCCCAACGTCATGGCGCTCTGACGTGCCTTGCGAAGCGCCCTAGAAACCAAACAGTCAACAAGAGCAGGCGCAGCAGAGACAAGGACGGAGCGCTGGAACCGCAGAAGTCAAATGCTGCTGGATGGGGGCGGGGGCGCTGGGCGCGGAGCGGGGTCATGCAGGGGCCCTGTCATTGTTCTTTTTAAAGCGCGGCTCGGAATTCCTTTTGAGTGTTGTTTTCTTTTTCTTGGAACAAGAGGGGAATTCGGGGATTGCTTCCTAACAGCCGTTTTCCTCTGGATCAGAAGCGCCAGAGAATTCCCGTCTATCTTCCTCGTATAAATTCATTCCCTGGTTTTGTTAATTATCACTTTCGAGCTTGAGACCTGTACCGCGAAGAGCAGACTTGAGAAATATATATAGGGGGCAGAGCAGACTTGAGAAATACATTCTACACCACCTTAGGGATGTACGAAAATCACTTACCTTTCGGGGATTATGCTGATGGTGGGGGGGGAGGCGTTCCGTCCCTCCCCCCGGAATCCCCACAGGGGGGGAGGCGCTCCGTTCCTCCCCCCCCCCCTGGAATCCTGGCCGGGCGGCTGTGCTCCACAGCAATTCTGCAGAGCCGCCGGCCGGCTCCGCCAGCAGCCGGACATCCAGCCGCTGGCTAGCAGGGATGCAAATGGCAGCAGCTGTAGCCGTCGCCGTTTGCGTCCCTGCAGTCAGCCGTGATAGGCTACGTAAATGTTTACGTAGCCTATCACGGTTGATTTTAAAAAAAACCGCACGTACGCAAATGGCGGCGGCCATGGCCGCCGCCATTTGCATTCCTTATTTTGGCACGTCTTAGTCTACGTAAACATTTATGTAGACTAAGACGGCGAAAATAAGGGGAACGCAAATAGCGTAGCATCTACGCTATTTGCGTAGATGCTACGCTATTTGCGTTCCCCTTATTTTCGCCGTCTTAGTCTACATAAATGTTTACGTAGACTAAGATGTGTCAAAATAAGGAACGTGCCATGGCCGCCACCATTTGCATACGCGTGTTGTTGTTGCTGTTGTTTTTTAAGTCAGCCATGATAGGCTATGTAAACATTTACGTAGCCTATCACGGTGTTTTTTTAAAATCTAGCTGTGATAGGCTACGTAAATCTTTACGTAACCTATCACGTGTTTGTTTGTTTTTTAACCTGGAAATGGCGGTGGCGGCAGCCGGTCAGAAGACCGACCGCCACAGCCGCTGCCACCAAACCGCAGCTGCCGCCACCGCCAGGAAGATCTACCCAAGGTAAGTCCCATCCCGGGGGGGGCAGGGGGGCGGGCCGTTCCGCCACCGATTTTGGGGGGCCGAATGCGCTGGCATTCAGCCTCCCCGAGATCCATGGCGGAACTTTCGTACATCCCTACATCCTATGAGCAAGAAAAAGCAGACTTCCTCTTCTAATTTCCAGCTCCTTACAGACTGCCTTTCAGAACCACGGTTATGTGGAAAGGGCAAGAGAAATTTGGAATCCTCCAAGTTAAATTTAGCTACAGCACTTGGTTCTTTCTTTCAGACTAACAACTAAAACAGATTATTTTCCTTTGTCAGGGTGGATTAAATGAAAATGTTGATTCTTACAAGACTGTTTAGAAGCAGACTTTTACCATAATTAATTTGCAGTGTCTTATATCTGTTCTATTGAAGCTGAAGCTCAAATATTTTGGCCACCTAATGCGAAGAGAAAACTCCCTGGAAAAGACCCTGATGCTGGGAAAGATTGAAGGCAAAAGGAGAAGGGGACGACAGAGGATGAGATGGCCAGATAGCATCACCGATGCGATGAATATGAACTTGAGCACACTCCGGGAAAGAGCGGAGGACAGGAAGGCCTGGTGTGCTATGGTCCATGGGGTCACGAAGAGTTGGACACGACTGAATGACTGAACAACAACAATATCTGTTCTATAAAGGGTGGGCTCAGAAGCACCTTAAGGGACAATACTGTACTGAAGATCCACCAGCTGAGCAGCCATGGGATTCAGTAGAAGCCCTGCTATGTGGCTGGAACACCAAATACATTGCCACTATGGACAATGCATTGGCAGAACACCTCAGATACACAGGTGAAACATGCCACCAGTGGAACAGATGAAATGGGACAGACAGTCGGGCAACAAATGATACTGTCTCTAGCATGGGCACCAAGCCATGAGGGGCACCACACCTGCTTCTCTTCCCTCTGTCATTCTGTGAAAAGCACAGAAACCCTGCTGGAGCGACTAGCTGGCAACCCTAGATACCTACCCCACCCCAGTTGCTGTGCATTAAATGCTATTGCCATGCCACATGTGCACCACTAACAATTATTCTTGTTTGTCTTGGAGAGAGTTCTAGAGGCTAACACTACCTGTCAGGAGCCAGACTGTGGAAAGCTGCAGTGGAGAGAAAACTTCATGAACCCTAATGCTAATTAGGGAAATTCCAATAATTTTACCATAATAGTCTTCATGACTCAAAACCAGTCCTTTTCTAAATGCCCAATAGGGTTTATATTAACCAATTCAATGTCTTGTGAAATAAAATGATGTATAAATTAGGCAAACAATGAGACCTTCAGAGTCAAGGTATGTGCAAAAGCAAGTGAACCCCTGGTTGCATCAGCTCAGTTAAAGGGAATAATTAGAATCGGGTGTTTAATTAGGTAGATCTTCAGGGGTGAGTTTGGGAGACCCCCACCCTATAAAAGGATCAGAAATGTTGTGAGTTTAGTCTTCACCATATGGTTGTGTGGAAACATGTCATGCCATAATCAAAAGACACCTCTGAGGACCTCAGAAAAGCAGTTATTCCTGCTTGTCAGGCTAGAAAGGGTTACAAAATCATTTCTAAGGATCTGGGGCTCCAGTAATCCACTGTCAGACAGATACCGTACAAATGGAGAAAGTTCAAGACCACAGTCACTCTACCTAGGAGTGGTCATCCTACAAAAATCTCTCCAAGAACAAACCAGTGCATCATCCAGGAAGTCAAAAAGAACCCCAGAGTAACATCCAGTGATCCTCAGGCTGCTCTCACCTTGGCTAACGCAAGTGTTCATGACTCAATGATCAGAATAAGACTGAACAAGAATGGTGTTCATGGGAGGATAGCCAGGAGGAAACCACTGCTCTCTAAAAAGAACATTGCTGCCCATCTGAAGTTTGCTAAAGATCACATAGATGATCCCCAAGACTTCTGGAACAATGTTCTCTGGACAGAAAAGTCAAAGGTAGAACTTTTTGGCCTCAGTGAGAAAACTAGTATTCTTAATATTTTTCGTCTAGCTGTACGCATCATTTGGGATGTGGCAACTAGCTTTGCTTTACTGTTCCTCTAGCTTTTGAATTGCTATATAAAATTGTTTTTTTAAAATAATTTTGTATGTATTATATTTTTAAATTACTGGGAGTGCCTTGGGAACATTTGTGTTCAGAGACAGCATAGAAAGGTGGCAGATAAAAACAAATAATTTTAACAAATATGGCCTTTAAAAAAAATCAAGGCTTCCCTCTTTTTCATTATTTAATCTAGATCAGGGATGGGCAGGCTTCAGGCTTGTGGGGTCTACTTCATTCCTCCCCCCCCACACACACCAGTTTTTCATTTTTAAAATAGTGGGCTGGACTTAGAATTAAGGAACAGACTGCCTCCAATCACATGCTCGGTCCATACCAAAAATAACAGTCTTGTTTTCCCCAAGCTTCCTTCATTTCAGCAACCTAATTTAGACAGGGAAAAGCTGTTTTTAAACAGCTGAGAGTCAAAACCATTGCTGATCTACTGCAAATTGCCCAGAGATCTACCAGTAGATCCCAATATATTGTCTGCTCATCCCTGATCTAGATTATATTTAGGGGATTATATTTCAGGAGAAATTTAATAAGTGGAGGAGGAACAAACATAGTCTAAGAAGGATGACAACATTCTAGTAATTTTAGCATAAACAATTTTCTCTCATCCCATCAATAGACAAAGATCCATTATCCTGTTCTGGACATTTTGGGGATACTTTGAGATATTTAGGGTGCAATCTTATGCATGTTTAGACAGAAAAAAAAGTTTTACAACTCCCAGCATTCCCCAGCCTGCTATGCTGGCTGGGGAATGCTGGGAGTTTTAGGACTTTTTCTGTCTAAACATGCATAGGATTGCACCCTGAAGATACTTTTTGCCACTAAGAAAGCCTGATTGAGCCATCATTCTTGTTCTTTGTTAACTTCCTCAACTGTTTGAAATCTTCCAAAAGCCATTTTTTTTCAAGCAAAATGCACATTTCACCCCTTACAGTAATTGAAAACTTCCTGCCAGAAAATTTATTTATTTGTTACTTTTATATCCCACCTTTCCTCCAAGGAGCCCAAAAGAAAGACTGCACTGGACAGCTCCATAATACATAAGTCAACCATGTTTGACTGGCCCTGCATCTCCAGCAGGTGATTGCACCCATAAGCTCCCACACCCTTCACCAAAGCTTTGGTAGAAAACCTGGTGCCTACCAGATATTTGGAGCTACAACTCCCATAATTCCTTACCATTGCTTATGGAAGTTGTAGTTCAAAACTTCTGGAGGGCACCAGATTACTTACCCCTGCTCTATACAGTCACAGTCACAGTTTCTCTCTCTCTCTGGCTGCATACCCAATAGTACAATTCTAACTGTGTTTGAGTTTGCTCTGGAACGTCATTCAATCCTCCAAAGCAGATGTGGGGGGCACAAGGAGCTGCAGGGGTAATGGAGAATCCATGTCATCAACGGTGACTATTCAACCTTATTCATTTGCGGTTATATTTAGAAATCAGTATCAACGATTGGTTCCTAAGATGTGATATTTCTGATATCTCTCAGTTAGCAATTTCTCCATTGGTTTTAATAGGGAGAAGAAAAGCCCCCCCCCCCCCAAAAATGGCTGGAGGAGGGGAAGTCCACCCCTCACCAAGGACCCTTAGGGCAATAGAGTCCTTGATGGGGGTTGACCTTCGGGCCCCCTCCAGCCATTTTTCAGCCAGGGGGGCTTTTGCTCTCCCTATTAAAACCAATGGATGAATCACTCCATTAGCTTTAAGGGGGCGGCGGGGGGGAGAGGAGCCAGAGAGAAGGAACGAAGGAAGAGGAGCCAGAGGTGTGTGTGTGTGTGTGTGTGCCAGAAAGGAAGGAAGAAGGAAGGAAGGAAAGAAAGAAAGGAAGACAATCTAGAGAGAGAGGGAAGTAAAGATGAGCCAGAGAGAGGTGGGGAGAAGAGGAAAGAGAGAATCCAGAGAGAGAGAGCCAGAAAAGAGCCAGAGAGAGAAGCCAGAGTAGATAGCACACACTCACAGAGGTAAGGTGGGGAGGGGAGACTCCCAACGTTTTTGTGATTTGTCTTCCACCCCCAGCCATCCCCCCCACAGCATCTAATTTATGGTGGTACCTAGGGCACTTTTTCAAAATGCCATACTTGCCCACAGGCCAAAAAGGTTGGGAGTCCCCTGATCAAATATTTGTGTTATCTATTTTGACTGGCAGCAACTCTCCAAGGAGAGTCGCTTCCACATCACTTGCTATCTGATCCTTTAAACTAGGAATGCTAGGGAATTAACTACTTGGTGGTAGAGCACGCACTGTACATGGGCAAAGCATGTGATCTACTACTGAGCTATTGTTCCTCCCCAAGAATGATCATATCAGAGCAACTTTCTTCACTAGAGTGTAGCTTTGGTTTACTTTTGTAGGGTTACGGTTACCAGACTTGAGGATGTGCCCTGAATTAAGACATATCAGTAAAACCACCTTTATATTGCCTAAATGTTTAATGTCAGCTGTAAACTTTGAACTCTTTTCAATATGGTACTACACTTATGCTTATTCACCGAATGAGAAATCCAGTCATGTTGTACTGGTGACACAACACAGCCACCTCTCCGTTCACCTGGCTTGTTCTATAATGTGATATGCAAGTGTTTTGGGATTTTTCACACGCATGTATAGTTAACAGGGCACTAAGATAGTTCTGTCAGACTGAGGGCAAAGGTACAAAACCTCCAATTGAGCAATAACTTACTTTCAGTTCATCATGGAGGGTGAGCACTGGTAAATTCCTGGTACTCATCCCTGAGAAACGGCCAACTTGGTTAAGCTGGAAAGTAAGGCGATTGATAGATCAGCCTTCCCCAACCTGGTACCCTTAAAATGTGTTGTGCTACAATGCCCATCATCCCCAGCAAGCATGGCAATTGGCCATGCTAGCCAGGAATGATAGGAATTGTAGTACAACACATCTCGAGGGTGCCAGGTTGAGATAGGCTGTGTTAGATTGTGTTTAGACAGCTTAAATTGGGTGTTATAGTTTAGTGCCACCTAGCAGAGCAGTTTAGCATTATAGTTGCAAATTTGAACTGTGCCACCTGTGCTGATAATTTTTAAAGTCTTTTTAAACTAGTCTTTTTAAACTAGAAGCTATTAGGACAAGAATTAGCCCAGTCCTTTGGGATCTTGGGTAAATTAGTTCAGCACTCCTTACATGAATAAAAAACCTTGTATCTGAAAGCATCGTTTGTCACATGCTTCAGAACTGCTACTAAAATATACAACTGGGACCTGCAACAAAATATATCCTTTTGACAGGAGTGCTTCTGTTTAGGGCTCCAGGCAACCATGCATTTCTCTAGGATACTTCACTCCATTTCTCCCTGGTCTCTCTGAGATTCCTTTCCAACTGACTCTCAACATTTCATGGCTACTGAGTATGCCCTGTACTCACTGGATTGTTTTGGGGGGGCGGGGGGGGGAGGTTACCATCCTAGGATTTGTTTTTAGGAATTTGTGTACTCCTGCAAATATCAGGGTCTTCCCTGAACATGCTTATACTTTACTCTTGTTTCTCACTGATCATGTTTGATCTCAGTTTCTTTAGGCACTCACTCCTGATTTTGCTGCTGGAGTGATCTGGTACAGCACAGGTGTATTGGAGATAACATATGATGGTGTAGTGGTGGATTTTAGGTGGCATGCTAACTTTTATCTAAATTGATAGTGTTTACTGGGTGTTGCAGCCCTTCTCTCCAAAACATCACTCAACTATCCTACCTGGGAGACAACTGAACAAAACCCAGTAATAGAGTCCTTTACTCCTCCACACTGAACAAGAGAATGACTTTTCTCTTTCTCTCTCTTTGTGGAGGATAAAGGACATGAGGCACAGGAAAAAGACTGCATAGATGTAGGAAACAATGAAGATAAAAGAACAAAGTCAGATATACTCAAGGAAAAGGAAACAAACAGGAAGCTTGCTGTGACGAAACAGCAATTATCTGAACAGAAATAATCACAAGCCTAAAAGAAGTATAATTTCTCCACTATATGATGGAGTTATTTAGCTGCCTCCACTTACTGATAATTGAGCCCATGTTCTTTACTAAGAGTGCAACTGAAATTTATAGTAACTCAAATGTGCAATCCTAAGCACATTTATCTAGGAGTAATTCCTACTAAATGAAGTGGGACTTACTTCCATGTACCCATGGATAGGGTTAAGCTGTTAGAATGTTGTGCAGTCCTAAAGTGGTTTGTTGAACAATCACTGTTTTAGACCATAGCAGATAACTAATTCTTATAATGAAAGATTGGATTTATAGGTACTGTAGTACTAGTACCATTTACCAGTATATTTTGCTCCTTTGAGAAAACCACAGCAGATTTGTTTATCTGGAGTGGGCTTGGGAGGCACAGTTTTAAAGTGGTTTCGGCCTTTCTGGAGGAGCGGTCTCAGAAGGTGGTGCTGGGGGACTTCAGTTCTACCCCATGGCCATTAGCCTGTGGGGTGCTGCAAGGCTCTATCTTGTCCCCCCTCCTTTTTAACATCTACATGAAACCACTGGGGGAAAACATCAGAAGATTTGGGCTGAAATGACATCAGTATGTGGATGATACTCAGCTCTACCTCTCATTTCCGTCTGCATGGAAGGCTGTGGAACTCTTGAACCAGTGTATGGAGGCTGTTTTGGGGTGGATGAGGATGAACAAGCTGAAACTTAATCCAGACAAGATGGAGGTCCTGTGGGTTGGGAAACCAACCACTTCGGATGGAGGTTTACAACTGGTCTTAGATGGGGTTGCACTCCCCCTGAAAGAGCAAGTGCACAGTCGGGGGCTCCTCCTGGACTCTGAGCTAACTGGGGAAGCCCAGGTGGCTGCGGTGTCCAGGAGTGCTTTTTACCAGCTTAGGCTGGTATGCGCCAGCTGTGGCCCTGTTTGGAGAGGACGGACCTTGCCTCAGTTATCCCCACACTAGTGATGTCCAGGCTATACTACTGTAATGTGCTATACATGGGGCTGCCTTTGAGAGCGGTTCAGAAACTCCAGCTTGTGCAGAATGTGACCACTTGAGTATTGGTGGGGGCAAGGCAATTCGATCACATAATGCCTATACTGTGCTAGCTGCACTGGTTACCGGTGTGTTTCCAAGCCCAATTCAAAGCACTGCTTTTGGCCTTTAAAACTTTAAATGGTTTGGGACCAAGTTACTTGAAGGACCACCTTCACCCATATCAGCCTGCCTGCACTTTAAGATCAGAACGAGAGGCCCTTCTCATTTGCCCACCAGTGAGAGCAGTCCGGTGGGTGATCACACGTGAGAGGGCCTTCTCTGCAGTGGCCCACACCTTTGGAACAAGCTGCCATGCTCCATCATTGCAGACTTTTAAGAAGGCCTTGAAAACATATTTTACCTTGGCCTTCTCTTGATATGACTGCTACTGCTGCTGTTACTGCTGTTAACAGTGTTCCTGGTTTTATTGTTGGCTTTTATTGTTTATGTTGTTATCACTTTTAATATTTTAACTGTTTATGTATTTTGCTGTAAGCCACTTTGGGAGGGCTTCTGCCTTGAAAGGCAGCCAAGAAATATTTTAAATAAATAAAACAAATACATTTGGGCCTGGATTGTTTTAAATTATCTCACACAGCCAATATAAATCCATCACTTAGGAACTTTTTACTGTAAAGAGACTACAGAGCCTTTGTAGCATTCAACTTAAATGCCTTTATTGACAGTGTCTTGAACAATAAGCAAACAATGCTTAAATTTAATCCAAATTCACTTTGCACATGTCAATACCTCCAGGTAGAAAAAATAAAAATAAAAATATAAATATATCCATAAATAAATTAAAAACACAATAAAAACGTTTTCATGGAAAACTAATGTCAAACCATTCAGACCACTTCAACAATGTATGATCAGTTAACATTACAATGAACATTGATGTACAAGAAGAACTTTAGTACATGAACAACATAGCTATTTATTAATCTACTAGAAAATAAAATAGCCTCTTTTTCGCAGTTAAGTTGGGTGATTGCTAAGTCATCAAAACACAATATTGCCAGGAACACAGTAGTTATTCTTAATCAGCTGCACTAGATACGAGTTGAAGATACCCAGCACCATATTAAAATTCCAATCATTAAACCAACAGATTAATTAGTTAAAGCTAGTGAATATTACGGAGGGAAGGGAGTCACCAACCCAGCCATGTTGAACATGCTACGAAACGACTAGTTCTCATGGATGGGGACAAGACATAATTCCATGCGGTTTGCTACATCGCTGGAAGAGGTATCAGGCCTTGTGTGGCAGGCTGCGGAGCAGTCCTTCGACAAAGTCATTTCACTCCAGATGGGCTGCCCGTACCAAACGCCGGAATGGAGGCGCTTCGTCTTCCCCAGGCCTCGGCTCCGGTGGACTCTCAGGAGCTCCCCCGGAAGGCGAGAGAGTGTCTCCTTTGCGGCCTAAAGCCCCATGCAGCAACAGCAGCAGAAAGAGGGTGGCTGGGCTCGATCTCCGTCGCGAGGATGACCCTAGCCCCTCTGTTATTGCTCCGGGATCCAGTCCCTTCACAAGGCCAGGAGAGTCGGCGAGCTGAGCGAGTCGGAGGAAGGCTCGTTGCTGCTGCTGCCCTTCCTGTGCGCGGCTGCACAGCTAGGGAAAGCCTCGGTCTCGGGGTACGTGAACACGAAGGAGGAGGTGTAGGTGCTGGGGCAGGGCGTGCAAGTCACCACCGGCGTGCACAGGGGCTCCAGATCCACCGCGCCCGCGGGGCCCAGGGGCTCCCAGTCCGCCGCGTAGAAGGACGAAGAGCCGGACAGGTCCATGTCGGGCACCGAGCGAGGCGTCTCGCGGGCGGCGCGCGTGAAGAAGTCGTCAAAAGGCTCGGCCTTCAGCTCCAGGCCGCTGCTCTCCTTGGCAGGCTCGGCCCGGGGCGCGTCCTGCAGCATGGGCAGGGCGAAGGCCGCCTCCTCGGACTCTGGCGAGCTGGCCACGGGCGGGTCGGCCAGCAGCTCCAGCGAGGAAACGGCGAGCTCTTCGGAGAACTGCAGCTCCTGCGGGATCTTGCAAGCGGGCCGATGAGCGGCCAGGATGAACTCCAGCTTCTCCTTCTCTTTGAGCAGGTTGGCGATCTCGGTCTGCAAGGTGGACTTCTCCTCCTCCAGCTGGTCGGTCTCCTGGGGACACAAAGGGGAGGGGCAAGTCAGGCAAAGTCGCCCTTGGACGGGAGCGAAGCCCAGGATGGGAGCCGCCGGAGCAGGGAGGTATGCGGGTCCGGGGAGGCAGGCCAGCTGGCTAGGCCAGGGCGGAGATACTTACCGCTTGGAGGGTGTCCGTCAGTTCCCTTCTCCGGTTGCGGCACTTAGCGGCTGCCATCTTGTTCCTCTCCCTCCGGATCCTCCTTTTTTCCTCCTCTTCGGGACTCAGCTAGAGAGAGAGAGAAAAAGCGCGTCCGTCAGGATCCAGTGCCTGAGCGCAGGAAGTGCTTATTTCTCCCCTCCTTCCCCACTTCAGATCTCAGCCAGGAGATGCAAGACTTGCATGCGCTAAGTGGCGCGACCCAACCAGATACTGCTCTGGATTCCAAAGGGGATCTCCACCGGCTTGCAAAACGGGCTTATACCTCGATCCGAGGTGTCCTTCCCCTTTAAAGGGAACTGCTCAGCTGATGCCCGAAATACCACCATCACCACCCCGTCCTTCAGAAATAGGCCCGAACACACAACCCTCTCCCGCCCTCTCTTCGCCTGGCGCAGCCAGAGGCTTCCTCGCCGCCAACAGCGGCACACACACCTGTTCAACTTTGCCCCTTCGGCCGATGCTTTGCCCTCTGCTTGCCTTGACTATCCCTGCCCTGGAGTAGGCACCAGTTTGAAGAGCAGGGAGGCCGTAGGGGTGGGTTCGATTCTGGGAAGGGGCCACTGAAGAGATCAGGGTGGGCTGCACCATCCACTGCAAGTCTGGACTTGTGGAGATAGCAGTCACGGTGGGGACGAAATTGGCACTGGAAGCAGCTAGGTCCGTGCAGAAGTCCTAGAAGACATACACAAAAAGGGGACTCAGGTTAGTTACACGGGTGGGAGCGATGCGATGCACCCTATGACAACTCTGTGCCCAAAAGGCCGGTGTGCTATTTTGAGCCGGGCCTGCGGTCCCTGGGGCTAGATTGGCTCGGACGCTGCTGCCGCCATCATCAGACTACACACATGAACAGGGGCTTGTTATAAATATCTCTGACGTGCGCACTGACGCAAGCGCCGCTCCGGAGTCTCCTGAATGAAGTCGCGTTTTATCAATGAAACCGCTTTACGCACCCGCTGCAGAGCACCTCCCGGGTTAGGGTCACCCCCACGCCCCCCAATAATCTTCATAGCGCCAGGCAGTGACCAGATTCTCCCTCCCCGGCCCGCGTTTCCAATATGGCTAATCCTTTTCCCAGCGAAAGGGGCTGGAAATACACTATACAAGGTGGCATCCACCTACACCTCAAGAAGGGAAAAGCAAGCAACTTTTGCAGGTCCAGTCAGCTCTTCCCAGCCCCGGCTATGAACATCAAGAGCTGCTCTGCTGCTGCTGCTGAGCTGTCATTGCGCCCGACAGCGACAGAAAAACAGGCAGATTCCCCCAAACCCACACCCCATAAGTCACAAGCAGCGCCCCGATTCCTCACCTGTGGGTTGACAGGCGAGCCCATGCTGGAGAAAGAGTCCGCCGGAGACGGATAGTAGGTGAGACTGTCCCCAGCCGGAGAAGCGCTACTGCAGCGGGAGGAGGACGCGTCGTAGTCAGCGGTGAAGCCCTGATACATCATGCCGAATAGCCTGGAATTGCGCAAGCTCTTCAGGGTGGTGTATCTATCCCAGGTTAATATCCGAATGGAGCGGCTCTTTGGCTAGGCGAAGGGGTTACTTATAAACCCCAGCCACTTCTATGCCTTTGCCCGCTCCACTCCCTCTGGCTAGTTCTCCTGCTGGAGTAAAGAGCCCCCTTATATGAGTCTGCTTGTGAATGAGTCCACGTCAGTCAGGCGGAACCAATCCTCCTGAGAGGGGAGCAGAAGCGATCACGACACGCCTTTGGGATGGCCCGAAGTATGTGGCAACTTCAGAATCTCTTTTAACGTAAGCCAAAAATCTTCCCTCCAGTGTCGTGAAGATGATGAGGAAGCTTTGCCGAGAGTCTCGCCTTTTAAAAGTCAGGGTATGGCTAGTGATTCCCCTCTCCTAATGGTTCGACCTAAACTTTGGGAACCCACTGACGTAAATATCCTTATATGGCATACATCCTGTGCAGAGGGGTGTGACTGACGGGAACCGCTCCAGGGCTTCGGCCAAAGGGATGGTGCGTGCCTGTGGCAACGGCAGGGGGAGTAAAAGCAGCAACAGCCGCCGCAATGGCTTCTCCATGCCGATTCTAGCCATTTAGTGCTGACCAGACATTGAAGTGACGTCTTAAAGAGACAGAGCTCCAATTGTCCATTTAGCCCGCCACCTCCACGAGAAGAGTCACAGAAACCTTTGCAGCAGGGTGCACTAATATTGTGATTCCATTAAACTCAGCTCAGCACGATTCCTTCCTCCCGAAATATTTCTAAATTTTCGATATTGCAGCATTTATTCCCCCAAAACTTGCCTGGTTTTTGAAATACACATGGCCGGGAGAGGAAATACTCGCTAGAGTCTCATACAGCAGATAAATGGGAATATGATATGCAGCATAAAGTCAGGATGATGATTAAGTGGGGAAGATTTCTATACAAACACATTTTTTAAAAAAAAAATCGCATCGAGTACCTTTTTGCTTTTTGGTGCTAGGTCGAATGAAGCACAGTAATTATTATATGAGAAGTTATTTTTTCTAGAGAACGATTGCTGTTACGGATATTGACATCTTGTTCATCCTGTCCTTGCAGCAGTCCTGGCTTATCATCATTCCCATTTAATAGTTGTAGAAATGAGGCCGACACTCTCTTGCCCATGTCCTCCCTTTACCCCAAGCCCCCACCTCTATCTATGCCCTGGTGAGCTGAACTTAAATATTGTTAAATATTTCTTCTATTAGTGCTGTTTTCAAATCTTATTTATGCAAATTTAAGAATGTTAAATGAGATGGCAAGATTGAACATCGACATCTTGGGAATCAGCGAACTAAAATGGACAGGCATGGGCGAATTTAATTCAGGTGACCATCATATCTACTACTGTGGGCAAGAATCCCTTAGAAGAAATGGAGTAGCACTCATAGTCAACAAAAGGGTGGGAAAAGCAGTACTGGGGTACAATCTTAAAAATGATAGAATGATCTCAGTACGAATCCAAGGCAAACCATTCAACATCACAGTAATTCAGGTCTATGCCCCAACCACTGATGCCGAAGAAGCTGAGGTTGATCGGTTCTATGAAGACCTACAACACCTTCTAGAACTAACACCAAAAAAAGATGTCCTCTTCATCATAGGGGATTGGAATGCTAAAGTAGGAAGTCAAGAAATCACCGGGATAACAGGCAGGCATGGCCTTGGTGTACAAAATGAAGCAGGACAAAAGCTAATAGAGTTTTGCCAAGAGAACACGCTGATCATAGCAAACACTCTTTTCCAACAGCACAAGAGGCGACTCTACACATGGACATCACCAGATGGTCAATATCAAAATCAGATTGATTATGTCCTTTGCAGCCAAAGATGGGGAAGCTCTATACAGTCAGTCAAAACAAGACCTGGAGCTGACTGTGGCTCAGATCATGAGCTTCTTGTTGCAAAATTTCAGCTTAAATTGAAGAACGTAGAGAAAACCACTAAACCATTCAGGTATGACCTAAATCATATCTCTTATGAATATACAGTGGAGGTGAGGAATAGATTTCAGGGATTAGACCTGATAGACAGAGTGCCTGAGGAACTATGGACGGAGGTCCGTAACATTGTTCAGGAGGCAGCAACGAAATCCATCCCAAAGAAAAAGAAATGCAAGAAAGCCAAGTGGCTGTCTGATGAGGCTTTACAAGTAGCTGAAGAAAGAAGGGAAGCGAAAAGCAAGGGAGAAAGGGGAAGATATATCCAACTGAATGCAGAGTTCCAGAGAATAGCAAGGAGAGACAAGAAGGCCTTCTTAAATGAACAGTGCAAAGAAATCGAGGAAAGCAACAGAATGGGAAAGACTAGAGATCTCTTCAAGAAAATTGGAGATCTCAAGGGAACGTTTTGTGCAAAGACAGGCATGATAAAGGACAAAGAAGGCAGGGACCTAACAGAAGCAGATGAGATTAAGAAGAGGTGGAAAGAATACACAGAAGAACTATACAGGAAAGATCTTAATGTCCCTGATAGCCATGATAGTGCGGTCACTGAACTTGAGCCGGACATCCTCGAGAGTGAAGTCAAGTGGGCCTTAGGAAGCATTAGTAACAACAAAGCTAGCGGAGGTGACAGTCTTCCAGCTGAGCTATTTAAAATCCTAAAAGATGATGCTGTTAAAGTGCGGCATTCAATATGCCAACAAATCTGGAACACTCAACAGTGGCCACAAGACTGGAAAAGGTCAGTTTACATTCCAATTCCAAAGAAGGGCAACGCCAAAGAGTGTTCAAACTACCGCACAATTGCGCTCATTTCACATGCCAGCAAGGTGATGCTCAAAATCCTACAAGCTAAGCTTCAGCAGTATGCGAACCGAGAACTACCGGAAGTACAAGCTGGGTTTCAAAGACGCAGAGGAACTAGAGATCAAATCGCCAACGTTCACTGGATCATGGAGAAAGCAAGCGAATTTCCAGAAAAACGTCTATTTCTGCTTCATTGACTACACTAAAGCCTTTGATTGTGTGGATCACAACAAACTGGCAAATTCTTAAAGTGATGGGAGTACCAGACCACCTTATCTGTCTCCTGAGAAACCTGTACGAGGGTCAAGAAGCAACAGTAAGAACCAGACATGGAACAACCGAGTGGTTCAAAACTGGGAAAGGAGTACGACAAGGCTGCATATTGTCACCCTGCTTATTTAACTTATATGCAGAGTACATCATGAGAAACGCTGGGTTGGATGAATCACAGGTCGGAATTAAGATTGCCGGGAGAATTATCAACAACCTCCGATATGCAGACGATACCACCCTAATGGCAGAAAGCGAAGAGGATCTAAAGAGCCTCTTGTTGAGGGTGAAAGAGGAGAGTGCAAAAGCTGGTTTGAAACTCAACATTAAAAAAACTAAGATCATGGCATCTGGCCCCATCACTTCCTGGCATATAGAAGGGGAAGAAATGGAAGCAGTGACAGATTTTACTTTCTTGGGCTCCAAGATCACCACAGACGGTGACTGTAGCCATGAAATTAAAAGACGCTTGCTCCTTGGGAGGAAAGCTATGGCAAACCTAGACAGCATAGTAAGAAGCAGAGACATCACCTTGCCGACAAAGGTCCGTCTAATCAAAGCTATGGTTTTCCCAGTAGTAACGTATGGCTGTGAGAGCTGGACTATAAGGAAGGCTGAGCGCCGAAGAATTGATGCTTTCAAACTGTGGTGCTGGAGAAGACTCTTACGAGTCCCCTGGACTGCAAGGAGGTCAAATCAGTCAATCCTAAAGGAAATCAACCCTGAGTGCTCATTGGAAGGACAGATACTGAAGCTGAAGCTCAAATATTTTGGCCACCTAATGCGCAGAGAAAACTCTCTGGAAAAGACCCTGATGCTGGGAAAGACTGAAGGCAAAAGGAGAAGGGGATGACAGAGGATGAGATGGCTAGATAGCATCACCGATGCAATGAATATGAACTTGAGCACACTCCGGGAGAGAGCGCAGGACAGGAAGGCCTGGCGTGCTATGGTCCATGGGGTCATGAAGAGTCGGACACGACTGAACGACTGAACAACAAAAAGAAGAATGTTATGTTTACAACCAAATATTTGTGAATACCAATATTAGTCATCATACTACTAGACTGAAATTCGGTAAATGCACTTACCTCAGTTCATTTCTTGTTCACTCCTTACTGGGAATAAGTGATTTGTAGATCGCTTTACATCCATCCATTTATTTTTAGTACCTTCATTATAGAAACAGTGCTCTCTTTCCTTAGGCTACAATCCTATATATGCTTACATAGGAGTAGGTCTCATTGCATTACTTCCAAGTAAACATGCATAGGTGCAGATATTAAATACATTTTAAATGTAACTTTCCATTTTAATATCACAGAAAATCTTGTTTTGTAGGTTGCAAGCCCATGTATTTTATGTTTTATCAATCTATCCTACTTGTATATTTTATCATATTGTTGTGTTTTTATCCTTATACGGTATGCTTCTCTGAGTGGAACAGCAGAAGAGCAGCATATAAATAAATAAATGATGATGACAACATCTTAATATGTATGAACACTGAACATGGGAAAGGTACCAAGAGAGAAGATGTGCAACTTCTGGAGCCATTTCCAGATTTTTGTTTTCTGACTGCCTTTTCTTGAGAATCATGCATGCATGATATATCCTTCCCAAATCTTATCCACCTGTTCCTTTTCTTCCAAACTAACACAAGAAGCAGCCTGATTAAAGGCAATCCTATATTCCAGTTTGCAGGGGTGGTTGTAGTTCATTCAAGGGGAAAATCACTGACTCCACTGTAGGCAGTTACAAAACTTCCATTCATTTCAGCTGTGTCAGCATTTTACCTTGTAGTCATCATATACAAAAATGTAGGTGAAGTAACTAAGTCTGTAGTTCATATACCATTTACTCAAAACAGTACTGGCAAAATTGATTGTTCAGTGGTTTCCAAATAATTTCAGACTCATTTCTGAGGTCACCATTTGTAGGTTAGGCATAAGAGACTTGTTTAAGAGGAGGGTTCACTTCAGGTAGATCCCTTGATTGTCTTGCTTGGAACCACCAGCACAGAATCTACCTAATGGGTCTTCTGAAGCAAGTGACTTGCTGCCAAATTTCAGTGATAAGAAGGTAGCACTTTTCCTCAATGCTCTTCACATAGATTATTTCAATCATTCTTACATATCACTGTAAGGTGTAAGCAGACAAATATTATTGGCCACATGATAAATATAGAGTTGAGGCTAAGATCACCTACCAAATTCATGGTAGTGCTGAATTTGAACCAGTGATCTCCTGCTCATTGCCAATCATCTCATCCGCAATGTTACTTTCACTTTTATTATAACAAACATACAGCAAAACTGATAATAGGCTCAACCTCCCATTCTAGACAATGGAATTATCCCACCAGGTGGCCCAGATTACAAATAGAACTGAAAATATCACCAGATGAAGCCCCAAATTGTTCAGAAGATGTATTTTACTGAAACAGTTGATAGGATAGCAAGCTTTTGAGTTACACAGATCACTTCTTCAGACAGGATGCTACATCTCAAAGCAATCCAAGTATTTATTTCCATAAAGGGGCCTCACTTCCACTTTTTTTTTTTTTTTAAGCAACCAAACACACACATAACACCCTAAGCAAATAAACCAAGTTAATGATATGTAATTTAAACCGTGCAAATGATTACCATGGGAACCTGCCTTTATTGTTATTACAAATAAATGCCTGTCTCTGGAGCCGAATTGTTTCTGCGTGAAGTTTTGGACTGGAAGGGATATCACACATGTACCGTACATATGGAAAATATAACCTAACGTCCTTCCTGAAGCGTGGACGGGGAGGGTGTGTGTGTACGGAGCGAGGGACTCTTCTGCACGTTTAAGGTTTAACATGATCACGAGACCCTTAATCATACACGGGGCTCACGCTAGAAGAACCGGCTTGTACGCTGGCAGGTTTCTCCAGCGCTTCGAGCCCGGCCGAACGGAGCGACTCGGCTCCGGCGATTTACGAGTGCTAGAGTATACCAGAAATGATGCTCCGCCAGGGAAAGGGGCCTGTTGGTGCCGGGACGCGCTCAGACTGCCCCGGCGGAGAGGAGGGAGAGGCTGGCTCTTGGGAGGCTGCCCGGGAGCTGCGGTAACTGGCGGCGGAGGTTCCTCTCCTTTCCCGGAGCTGGGAGTTTGCTATGATGATCCTCGCTGCTGGTTGCAGGGAAAGCCCAGAGACACCCACCCACGGCGCGGAGACGGCGATGACAGCGAGGCGGGCCGGGCCGGGCCGGGAGCCAGGCCGCGCTCGCCCGTCGCGGCGGGAGCCAACGAGGAGGAGCTCGCGAGGCCGCCGCCGCAGCGGGCGAGGCGGGTGGCGTGTTTACAACAACAAACAGCAGCAGCTCCCCGGCGCAGTCTCTAGGCAGGGGGAGGAGGAGCTTGGCGCGCCGCCCCTCCGGCGTTCCTGCCGTTTGAGCTCATGGGCCAAATGCGGCGACTGATGGCGCTGCGTGGCCGAGAATCTGGGCCACGGGGGCGGGAGGAATGGGGCCAACGGCTATTTCCAGGTCTCCCCGTCACGCAGCCGGTGACAGCAGCCTCGGCGAGCTCCCGGGAGGCCGGGAATGGGGCGATTCTTCGCCTAGGAGGGCCTTGAAGGCAGCAGGGCCGGCAGCTCCATTTTTCCCTGCCCCAATTGCATAAGTTAGCTCAGGGCCGGAAGGCAGCGGCGCTCAGGGCCAAACGCGGGACAAAGAAGGAAGGGGGGGGGGAGCGGAATAGTCCCTAGATCAGTTTTCCCTAACTTGGCGCCCTCGAGATGTGTTGGACTACAACTCCCAGAATCCGCCAGCCACATCTAGAGGCTCACCGGTCGAAGCTCACGTTATTAGCAGAGCTGAAAAAGCCCCCTCCCCAAGTTACTAGCCTACTCTTCGGATGAGAGGAAAAAGCTCCCATAGGACCCTTTGGCAGGGCAAATATATCGGGTTGTATCCCGTGTTAGTCCCACTTAGAGTAGGCCCATTAACATGTCATTTTATTTTACAGATTAACATTTTGATTAGGGCTTCTACCATTAGGCCAAATGAGGCCACTCCCCAACAGGCAGCTGACTTTGGATGTCATGAAAGGGCAGCAAAATGTTAGGTATTTAATTTCTTATTGTTGTATTTTTTACGGTCAGGGAGGGGGGAAGTTCATGTGGATTTCTCTGCCTCAGGTGCCACAGTAACTTGACCGGCCTTGAATGCACCTTGGGAGGGTGGGGCACTAGTATTTAAAATGTTTTAAGCCTGCCCTGGTTTGACCTCATGTTGTTGATCATTTTCGAAGGTATTTTTAACCCCATATGGTTTCTCTTATTTCCTTGTAAGAACTGACTTTAGTATTTACAAAGTAACTCGTCCAAGGTGAATTATTACTGGGAGGCATGGCTTAGCCTGGATTATTATTGCCCAGGTTTCAGCTGTGTAAGTTTTTCTTAAGTTTCAACTGTTAGGAAGAGCACGTTCTCTGAGGAATACTCAGAAATGTATACCACACCAATCAACACATAGACTGAACACTCCAAATTAAAAAAAGACAAATCACAATTAGGTCCTATAAATACCAAGGTACTTCTGACATTATGAACTTGAGCACATTCCGGGAGAGAGCGGAGGACAGGAAGGCCTGGCATGCTATGGTCCATCGGGTCACGAAGAGTCGGACACAACTTAACAACTGAACAACAACAATTTCTGACATTAAGCTGTACAGGGATCTGTGTTGTTGGAGTATGCAGAGATTATTGGGGGGGGGGGACTCCCAATAAGCTAGCCTCAGCTAGTCAGTTGAATTCTGATCAGCAATTTGATAGGCACTCCTATGTTTTCATGTCTGTTTTTTGTTTTCTGAACTTTTTGTAAACCACCTTGGTTAGCTTCAGAAAGGTGGTATAATAATACAATACAATAAATAACCTCCAGTAGCAAGTTATGTTACAATACATCTTAAGACTATAAAAAGTCATGCTGAAAGCAGCCTTTAAAGGAGGATCATCCTATCAAGGACACAGCTGTATGATTATATTAAGTTCTATGGAGTTGTGTTTTGAAATGAGGGTACTATGAACATATTATGGAACTGTTTTGCTTTCATTTATAAAAGCAGTTCTCATGGTTCCATCATGTAGTACAGGGATAGGCAACCAGGTGCCCTCCAGATGTTTTTGACTACAACTCCCAGAATCCCCAACCATTGGCCATGCTGACTGGGGCTTGTGGGAGTTGTAGTCCAAAACATCTGCAGAGCACCAGGTTGGGGAATGCTGATCTAGTGTGACCAAGGAACAGAATTCAGTATGGGGCTATGCCATAATCATTACAACAATCCTATATTGCAGGTGACAATTTTTTTTCAAATAGAATGTCTTTTAAAATAAGGGTGATCTAGTGATTTTACAAGGCAACTCTGCATTGACCCCTACATTGCAATTTACTTTAAAGCAGAGAATACAGGTAGGACAGCAATGGACAAGGTCAAGATAGGAATAGGCCCAGGCCTCTAGTCTATGTTGACTGGATTGCTAATGTAGTTGGACCACGAAGGAAAATAATTTACATGCATAGCAACATGACCAGGTACTGGTTCTCACAGGTGTCTTGATTTTTCAGACCTTACAACTACTTCTACATTCCATCTATGTTAAAATGTATTATTTTATTTAAAACATTTGTATCCCACCCTATATCATTAAGATCTCAAGGTGGCATACAGATAAAATCAATTTAAACAGTGTAAAACAAATAATTTAAACAGCTAATGTTTGCCAATGCTGATTTTTTAAAAAATACTGAGCAAATGCAGTTTTATTTATTATTTATTTATTATTACATTTATTAATCGCCCATCTGGCTGGTCGCCCAGCCACTCTGGGCGATGTACAGCATACAATAAAAACAGTTTAAAACAATAAAAGTTTTGCATTTTAAGCTCACTTAAAATATGACTAGAGGAATAAAATGGTGCTTGCTTCTGCTACCCTGATGCCCCCATCATCTGCTACTCTCTAAGTATGGTGGGGAGGGGGCTGGGCTGTGAGGCCCTGGATTTTGGCCACAGGGTCTAGCCCTAGCTGCGCTATTGCTTGAAGGATTTCTTACACATTTCATCACCTTCTTGTTTAATAGGTTTCTGCAAACTGTTCCAACCCAAGGTGCATATTCGTCAAAACTAAGCCATTTATAGAAATCTTTGTAGTAAAAAGATCTAGTTAATTGTATTTCATTCCTACAGTTATATCCCACGTTTTCCAAGGAGCTGAAGGCAGCAAAAAGGTTCTATCTTCACAACAATCCTGTAGCGTCAGTTGGTCTGAAATATGGGTTGTCTCCCATGTTAGTCTAACTCAAGCCCCATTCATTTCAATGGGTCTACTCTAAGTAGGACTAACTTTAGATATACTCCCATGACTGATCCAGTTTTTCCAAGCAAGCTTCATGATCAAGTGGAGATTTCAGGGGGTGGGGACATTTGCAGGGCAGGAACAATTTGTTTAAAACATTTCAGGAGGAAACATATTTCCACTAGAACAGGTTACTGGATGGTGTTTGTATGGTATCAAATGAAAAATGTTCAGGGGTTGCGCCTATCTGATATATCTTTCTAAAGGCAAGGAAATTGGATGCACATACCATGAGATTGTGGTTTCCTCACAGCATCGTGCGCGCACATTTATACTACCTGTGCACACACCAGACAAAAGAGGAACATTATTCCAACACTTATCAACATGCACAACCACAGTGACGAGCAGAGTTGTAACAGAAAATCATAATTCATATGGTTAAACTAGCTCTCACCATTGTTGTCTACCCAGCCAAGACTACATGTGAAAAGTTGCTATGCTTGCAGCCAGAACTCACTTCTACAGTTTTTGTATTGTTTGTTCTGTGTTGCCAGGAGCTTTCCAGTTGGGACTGCCCTCAACTCTATATATGTTTGCTGAACACTGCATGAGACCTGCCCTGAGAGCAAATAAGGATTACAGATATATAATGTGACAGACAAGACACAGGTGGTGCAGCAGGAAGAAAAAACAAGCCTCCCCCCGCCCTCAACATATACACAAAATAATGGTATGCCAGCAACAATAATGGCTGTTAGGAAAGAAGTTAATTATGGTTAGTGTCATCAGTGTTAACTACACACTGATGGCACTAAGAAGCAACATTTATCATCACAGAATCATAGAGATGGAAAGGGCCTACAAGACCATCGAGTCCAACCCCCTGCTCAATGCAGGAAGCCTGATTCCCAGGCGGTCTCCCATCCAAGTACTAACTAAGGCTGACCCTGCTTAGCTTCCAAGATCAGATGAGATCGGGCACATCCAGCCCTCTACTCTCCCCACTCACCCTATCATCTTCCTTTTGTCTCCCACCTCCAAACACTGGAGACATTGGACAGTGGAGAGCCAACAGGTATATCCTCATCTTCCCTGAATCTCCAGCTGTACTCTGCCCTTGCCCAGACATCAGGAAAGACGGGTTGGGGAGGGGGAAAAGGGTACACCAGTCACCTTCCATCCTCCTATGCCCCAGACAGAGGAAAAGCACAAAAGGACAACCCCCTTTACACTCTCCTGCTGTTCTCCAAAGCATTCTGACAAGACTGCAAAGGAAAACATATTTCTGCTTTTTTCCCTTCTACCCCAATTTGAGTAAGGCTGTTGGCATATTGTGCAGGCACTACTTGACTGCTGTCTGTGTATATGAGATGCCCCAAATCACATACAACTTCAGAGGTAAAACAGGAAATTGAACCTCTGTCTCTCATGGCCCAGTCAAGAACTCTTATCTTCTGCTGGTTCACATCAACCCCTCCAGGAAGGGTGAGAGGAAGGAATTATGTTTAAAGGCAAAGGTCACTGTGTTGGCCCTAAGCAAAATTCCAAAATCCATATTAGCGTAATACCTTTATTAGGACAACCAAAAGATCACAAAAAATGTGCAAGCTTTCAAGATCTCCAGATCTCATAACATTGACTCAAGATGCTGCATTTGCTGCTGTGTGGTCGAATCAATTTGACAAGGGCTGATTTCTAAGTTTTTGCAGGAAATACAAGTTGACCAAAAAGCCACTTAAGTACCAATGTTCCTCCCATCCCACTACTATCCCTCTTCCCCTTAAAAAGTTCCAAACGGGCTACAAATTACATCATTTGTAGACTTGGCCTGAAGTTCTCCATTGGTCTGACGTTTTGTCTTTGCAGAGCAATCCAGGCTTATGATGTGGTATAAATAATAATTAAAAACAACAGTGGGGGTGGAGTGGGTGGCTGATGCTCTCTAGGGAGTAAAACCCTTCACGCATAGAGACTTTAGCAATGCCTGCAAATGTCAATCACGCAGCAATTAAACATTTTAAGATTGCTGCCCATTCTTACCCACTATGACAGTTTTTGTCATTCTTGCCATGGTGCATCTAACTTAGCTTTGAAGCTATTAGCTGGAGCATTCACAATTGAAAGGTGGGTCCATTACCATAGTAAAAGGGCAACAAGAGGACCTTTTTAGTGGTGCCCCCCCCCAATTGTGGATGCTCTTCCCAGTGAGGCCTGCTTGATGCCAACATTGTCATCTTTTTGGTGCCAAGTCAAGACTTTCCTCAATTCCCAGGCATTTGAATGCAAGCCCACTGCAGGATCACAACAGCACTGCCATTCTCACTATGCACATAGCATCACCCTACACGTTCCAGATTAAGATTGTTCACTCAGGGTGCCTTGCTTGCCTGAACCCCCCCTGCCCTATACAAATTCATTGCCACTTGGCATAGGAATAAGACTTAAGATGAACTTTAAGTTACTTGGTGTTGATTTATATTTTTGCCTTCTTAGATCACAAATCTCAGTTCCCTCCTGCAGTGTAAATCAGAACAGTCCTGAAGCTCTAAACAACTCTTTAGCTGGAACAGCAGCTATTAGGACAGCTGAACTATACCATGTTCCCATGACAGCTTTGCCCTCTCTCAGTACTTTCCTAACAAGGAATTAAGAGGAGTCACATAAAAAGCATTCTTCAGGGCTAACTATACAGTTTCTTTTGATACTTCAGATGCTCTGCCATCTCTCCCTGCCAGATGCAAAAGTCAGCATTACAAGTGGTGTCTTAAGGTCTTCTAGTCAAGGACTGGAATATATGGCTCTGCCAATAATTGTATTGTGTCACTTGCTTGTCACTCATCCACAGCAGAAAAGCAGGATGTGGGCAGTCAGATTACATATAAACACACTTCCTTTTCATAATAGGTGAGAAAGATATTGGTGTGTGTGCATGCAGGTGACTGCTGCGGTTTTGTGCCAAGCCTGTTGTTGTGGCCAGCAACGCCTGGCCTATACATTATACTTATCACATGAAGACCACTTGAAACAGTCTCTGCGTAATGGCTAATCTCCTCCACTGCCATAATGTCTGGGCACCAGAATACACCTCTAAAGCATATGAAGAGACTCGAGAGACGCCTCCATCACGAATGAGTGGCACTGGTTGGAGCATCTCTTCATGATGCAGAATTACAACATTGTGACCAGCTCCTCATATTATAGCGGCACTATGATAGGGTTACGTTATCACACACAGGCTCGTTTAAACTGTCTCTGCATTATATTTATAATGTGGAGAACAGTCTGCATAAAATGATAAATGTACCCAGGGTACTAGTGCTCTGAACTGCAAACCAGCCCACATGCCCTCCAATCACCAAGGATAGTCTCAGAAAACTTTTTTCCCCTTGAGCAGCCTTTCCTAGGATTCTTTCTTGGCAACTGGCCAACATGTTTCTCTACCCAGCACCCTAGATATGTTTCCACCATGTCCAACTATGGTCCTTCCACGGACAATCTGTATCACGTAGAAAGTGTGAGAGAACAGTGAAACACAAATGCACAGGAAGCAAGAATCAGTGAGATGAGATTACCTAGAGGTATTAAAGTTGCAAATCTAAGCACCTTTACTTGGGTGCGAGTCCCACTGAACTCAATGAAACTGAGCAAGCCAGCTCTTGGGATCATGCCAGCTCTTGGGATCATGCCATAAATAAAATGCTAACCACATTACAGGAACTGATCAGCACTTGTATGAAAAAATCCTTTCCAGCAAAACAAACAACATTCTTCTGTTCCAGATTCAGGAAACCACAGGAGTATTGTACTTTCTGGAACTACAAGAGGAGCACAAAGTATAATCCTGTAGGATCTAATAGTAAACCCAAGCCCATTAACACACCCAAAGGCATTAAGCATACTTTATAGCATTGGTGGTGTTGTGTAATGGGACTGCATATTCCTAATGTGTTTGCCATCCATTATTTTTTAATGGGCAAAGGTTATTCAAGAGCCGTGCCATTTGGAAACCCATGTCTCTTTTCTCACCTTCCAATCAGAAGCATGAATAAAGTAGTGCAAATAATATCACAGCAAAAGACAGCAGTTCTAAGTAGATCCTGTCCAGTGGCAGCCCAACACCTTTTGCTGCCTGAGGCGAATGACAAGATGGCGCCCCCTCCCATTCCATGTACAAAAGCCAACTGGACTGACAGATGGAACTGTCTTCAACACTGATAATGTGACAGTAAGTTCCACTGCCCCTGAAGGTTGCAGGCTAACTTAGGGGGCACAGAGCAGGCTGCATGGTCCATAGGTCTCTCCTCCAACACCTTGCTACCACCTCCCAGCATCTGCCTCCTGAGGCAAGTGCTTCACTCTGGCTAACAGAAGGGCCAGCCCTGATCCTGTCCAATCACTGTAGATGCCTCATCCAACTCCAGTATCAGCTTGGTCACAGCTATTCAAGTGCTGAATTTTTTTTTTTCCATAAGGCGTCTTACTCAAGTGTCACTTCCCAAGTTACTGTACTGTAGACCTCACACACACACACACACACACACACACTGTCGCTTTGAATTCCTATTGCACAGGGGTTGCACAGGTCAGTCCCCCAGTGTATTGTCCCCCACATTAATTTGTGTCTGTGTCTCTCTGTGTTGTTGGGATCATAGAATCCTAGAGTTGGAAGGGATCTTGGAGATCATCTAGTTCAACCCCCTGCTCAATGCAGGCTCTGCAATGCAGGATGCAGCTACAGCATCCCTGGCAGATGGCCTCCCAGCAACTCGTTTAAAATAGCTCCAGCAAAATAGCTCACATTTAAGAAGTTTCTCCTAATGTTTAGCCAAAATCTGCTTCCCTGCAACTTCCATCCATTGGTTCTATTCCTGCCCTCTGGGGTGACTGAAAACAACTCTGCTCCATCTTCTGCATGACAGCCTTTCAGTTATTTGATGACCGCTATCATTTGTATTTTCCACCAGAGACCCCAAAATATCTTGGGTTGTCCCTACCCACACTCCTGGTTGGTTACTGTAGGGCAGATACGTTTTTTTTTCCAGGACATTGCTTTCCCCCCCAGTCTGCTCATGCTCAATATAAAGCCAGCTGGACAAACTGCAAAAGATCTACCCATTCTGCTTTGTTCCCCATCCACTGTGATGACTTCAGGAGGTCCAGTGTAGGCGGAAGAACTTCACATAGCTAGAATGTGGGGACCAGAAACACTGGCATCTGGACATAGACCTTAGTTAACCCAGGTACTAGGCTGGTTTTACTCACGTACATATGGAGTATTTGGCACAGTATCATCTCTGCTTCTATGTTCTCTTCAGACCATGGAATAGCTATGTCCCAAGGACCTGAAAAAAAGGCTCTATTTACTGTTTTTAAAAGCCAGCATGAAAACACAGTGATGAGGATATACATCTGTTGTAGCAAAAAGGAAACAGATTGGAACGGAAGATGCTGGCTGCTTGTTTTAGAAAAGCTTACAGACAGCAGTGGACAGCAAAATGCATGAATATTGTACAAAGCCAGTAGAAGCTGTCTGTTGTCTGTGTAAGAGAATCTACCACTGCAAGAATATTTATTTTTATTTAAAACATTTGTATCCCACCCTAGACCCCTTCATGGATCAAGGGAACGTTTTGTGCAAAGACGGGCATGATAAAGGACAAAGAAGGCAGGGACCTAACAGAAGCAGATGAGATTAAGAAGAGGTGGCAAGAATACACAGAAGACCTATACAGGAAAGATCTGAATGTCCCTGATAGCCATGATAGTGCGGTCACTGAACTTGAGCCGGACATCCTCGAGAGTGAAGTCAAGTGGGCCTTAGGAAGCATTAGTAACAACAAAGCTAGCAGAGATGACAGTCTTCCAGCTGAGCTATTTAAAATCCTAAAAGATGATGCTGTTAAAGTGCTGCATTCAATATGTCAACAAATTTGGAACACTCAACAATGGCCGCAAGACTGGAAAAGGTCAGTTTACATTCCAATTCCAAAGAAGGACAACGCCAAAGAGTGTTCAAACTACCGCACAATTGCGCTCATTTCACATGCCAGCAAGGTGATGCTCAAAATCCTACAAGCTAGGCTTCAGCAGTATGCGAACCGAGAACTACCGGAAGTACAAGCTGGGTTTCGAAGAGGCAGAGGAACTAGAGATCAAATCGCCAACATTCGCTGGATCATGGAGAAAGCAAGAGAATTCCAGAAAAATGTCTATTTCTGCTTCATTGACTACGCTAAAGCCTTTGATTGTGTGGATCACAAGAAACTGTGGCAAATTCTTAAAGAGATGGGGGTACCAGACCACCTTACCTGTCTCCTGAGAAACCTGTACGAGGGTCAAGAAGCAACAGTAAGAACCAGACATGGAACAACTGAGTGGTTCAAAATTGGGAAAGGAGTACGACAAGCCTGCATATTGTCACCCTGCTTATTTAACTTATATGCAGAGTATACCATGAGAAACGCTGGGTTGGATGAATCACAGGTCGGAATTAAGATTGCTGGGAGAATTATCAACAATCTCCGATATGCAGACGATACCACCCTAATGGCAGAAAGCGAAGAGGATCTAAAGAGCCTCTTGTTGAGGGTGAAAGAGGAGAGTGCAAAAGCTGGTTTGAAACTCAACATTAAAAAAACGAAGATCATGGCATCTGGTCCCATCACTTCCTGGCATGTAGAAGGGGAAGAAATGGAAGCAGTGACAGATTTTACTTTCTTGGGCTCCAAGATCACCGCAGACGGTGACTGTAGCCATGAAATTAAAAGACGCTTGCTCCTTGGGAGGAAAGCTATGGCCAACCTAGACAGCATAGTAAGAAGCAGAGACATCACCTTGCCGACAAAGGTCCGTCTAATCAAAGCTATGGTTTTCCCAGTAGTAATGTATGGCTGTGAGAGCTGGACTATAAGGAAGGCTGAGCGCCGAAGAATTGATGCTTTCGAACTGTGGTGCTGGAGAAGACTCTTACGAGTCCCCTGGACTGCAAGGAGGTCAAATCAGTCCATCCTAAAGGAAATCAACCCTGAGTGCTCATTGGAAGGACAGATCCTGAAGCTGAAGTTCAAATATTTTGGCCACCTAATGCGAAGAGAAAACTCTCTGGAAAAGACCCTGATGCTGGGAAAGACTGAAGGCAAAAGGAGAAGGGGACGGCAGAGGATGAGATGGCTAGATAGCATCACCGATGCAATGAATATGAACTTGAGCACACTCCGGGAGAGAGCGCAGGACAGGAAGGCCTGGCATGCTATGGTCCATGGGGTCACGAAGAGTCGGACACAACTGAACAACAACAACAACATCCCACCCTATATCATTAAGATCTCAGAATAAGAATAAAGATGTCAACACAGCTAAAATAATAGGTCATAGGTTATTTGATGCCTTCCACTAAACTTTGGTTTTCTCAAACTGGTCTTATAATGTTGAAAAACTCTTGCTCTTTTTATGGCTAAGTTATATGCAACAGTCCCACATTAAATGTAAAGCAAATACTATGTTTCTGTAATAACTGCCACACAATAAAGTAAAACTAGGTTTCTATTTAGCAATTACTCCAATATCCTGCCTTACAACTAATAATCAAACCACCAACAATGCTCAAAGTAGCCAGGTAATTATTTTATTATCTCAGTTACTGTAAAGGCTTAAGCTCTAGGGACATTGTCATTATTATTTTGGTAGGGTTGCCACCTGTCTGTTTCTCACCCAAACAATTCAGGCACTGAAGAACTATGTTTGGTTATCTTGGGATGGACACCCAAAACCTAGGAATGGCTATGGCAGAGAGCAGATTGATTGGACAGTGTTTCCCCTTCTTCTTATTGCTCTTTTCTGCTATCATTTGATTGGCCCATCCAGTAGTGCCATCAGGGCAGGTCTATGGGGCAGACATCCAGGACCCCACTCTGCAGAATGAGCAGGAGGGCCCTTAAACACAGCAGGGCTGGTTTACCACATTTTGAAACAAGTGAAGGAAATACACTTTGCTATCGAAAGGTTGTGCCTCCATAAGACTATTAAATCCAGAGCCTAAAATTACCTAACTGCACTACTGCACCCACTACCAGGGCTTATGTTTACGCTGCTCACCTTGGAGCTTGGTGGGAGAAGGAGTTGACTGGGAAAGAAGGGAGTGGATTGGTAAGTAGAGTGTTTCCCTCTTTCTGATCCCCCCCGCACACAATCTTCCTGCTGTCACTTGCACCACACTGGCACCCCACATATGTTTGGACTCCCATCACCCCCAGCCTACATCATGGGAGTTATAGTCCAAAACACCTGAAGGGCACTAGGTTGTGGAAGACTAGTCTAATCATTTGTAAAAGCCATCTCAACTAGGTTTTTACGGGCACTGGAGAAGTGGCCATCTTTGGATTCCCACCTCCCAGCCCAGCTCAACCCAAAGAGTGACACAGACCCTCCTCCCTACAGCTGATCTGCACAGCCCCCATTTCAAAATTCAACTCTGAATCTCAGTCTCACAGTACTACCAATAATCTCTTGGCAGTAATGAACTTTGTACAAATGTCTTGCACGAACTGTTGTATTGAAAGTTTGCTTCCGGCGGGCGGGGAAGATCCACACAATTGAAAATGCATGCAAAGATATGTGGAGGAAGTTACTGAGTGAAAATACGTAGCAGGCACTGTACCAAAACCTTTACAAGGCTGTGCAGGAGACAACGTCAGTGCCTCTTAGCAATAGCTATATGGAGCTTGTATTCTCTGTAATGACTAATAGTTAGATGAATGAATGAAATCGTTTCCACGTTAATGTAGAAAAGGTAGAGAACCAGGATTCCTGAGGATACACTGAACGCTCGCGCATGCGCTCGCTCGCTCTCTCTCTCTCTCTCAGGGGCAAAGAGCCAATCATGGCACTATAACTTAAGGTATGAAAATATCTAAAATGAAGATGAAGCACCTAAACTAATAAGCAACTGAACTTTAAAGCATAAAAATATTGTGGTGCTTGGATGCTGTTGCAGAGCTATTGATTGCTTTTTTATATTTCCTGCCACAACTAGCAGCCTTTAAAACTGTGGGTGCTGGCTGTTAAGATAAGCATTAGCTACAGTTACATTTCCTTTAGATTCAAAGCTGAAGCCTACTGTTATTTATCATAAGCTAATATTTCTTGATAAAAATAAGCCCCATTCAACACGGCAGAACTTACTTCTCAGTTACCCTGCATAGGATTGTACTTTTAAGTTTCCTCATAGGCAACTGAAAAATAGGCTCCTCCTTCAACTGTCATCACCAGTAGCTAATCCAGCAGACTGCTGCAGAGAGAAATTAGGTGGAAAGAAGGACCATTCTACCATCCTTACAGAATCATAGAATACTAGAGTTGGAAGGGGCCTATAAGACCATCGAGTCCAACCCCCTGCTCAATGCAGGAGTCCAAGTCAAAGCATCCCTGACAGATGGCTGTCCAGCCTCATCTTGAATGCCTCCAGTGTGGGAGAGCCCACTACCTCCCTAGGTCACTGGTTCCATTGTCGTATTTCTCTAACAGTCAGGAAGTTTTTCCTGATGTTCAGCCAGAATCTGGCTTCCTGTAACTTGAGCCCATTATTCCGTGTCCTGCACTCTGGGATGATCGAGAAGAGATTCTGGCCTTCCTCTCTGTGACAACCTTTCAAGTACTTGAAGAGCGCTATCCTATCTCCCCTCAGTCTTCTCTTCTCAAGGCCAAACATGCCCAGTTCTTTCAGTCTCGCCTCATAGGTCTTTGTTTACAGTCCCCTGATTATCTTTGTTGCCCTCCTCTGAACCTTTTCCAGTTTGTATATGTCCTTCTTAAAGTGTGGTGCCCAGAACTGGACACAGTACTCCAGATGAGGCCTAACCAGTGCTGAATAGAGGGGAACTAGTACTTCACATGATTTTGAAGCTATACTTCCAAATGCAGCCCCAAATAGCATTTGCCTTTTTTGCAGCCACATCACATTGTTGGCTCATCTTCAGCTTGTGATGGACAACAATTCCGAGATCCTTCTCGCTTGTAGTGTTGTTGAGCCAAGTATCTTTATCCACTTTATCCTACTTTATCCACTAAGTCATCTCTGTTGGTTAGGTTCAAGTCAACTGATCCTCTAGTTAGAATCATAGAATCATAGAATAGTAGGGTTGGAAGGGGCCTACAAGGCCATCGAGTCCAACCCCCTGCCCAATGCAGGAATCCAAGTCAGAGCATCCCCGACAGATGGCTGTCCAGCCTCGCCTTGAACGCCTCCAGTGTGGGAGAGCCCACTACCTCCCTAGGTCATTGGTTCCATTGTCGTATTGCTCTAACAGTCAGGAAGTTTTTCCTGATGTTCAGCCGGAATCTGGCTTCCTGCAACTTGACCCCATTATTCCGTGTCCTGCACTCTGGCATGATCGAGAAGAGATCCTGGCCTTCTTCTCTGTGACAACCTTTCAAGTACTTGAAGAGCGCTATCATATCTCCCCTCAGTCTTCTCTTCTCAAGGCTAAACATGCCCAGTTCTTTCAGTCTCTCTTCATAGGGCTTTGTTTCCAGTCCTCTGATCATCTTTGTTGCCCTCCTCTGAACCCTCTCCACTTTGTCTGCATCCTTCTTAAAGTGTGGTGCCCAGAACTGGACACAGTACTCCAGATGAGGCCTAACTAGTGCTGAGTAGAGGGGAACTAGTACTTCCTGGGATTTGGAAGCTATGCTTCTATTAATGCAGCCCCAAATAGCATTTGCCTTTTTTGCAGCCACATCACATTGTTGGCTCAAATTCAGCTTATGATCAACAACAATTCCAAGATCCTTCTCACTTGTAGTGTGGTTGAGCCACGTATCCCCCATCTTGTAATTGTGCATTTGGTTTCTTTTTCCTAGGTGCAGAACTCGGCATTTATCCCTATTAAATGTCATTCTGTTGTTTTCTGCCCAGCGCTCCAGTCTATCCAGATCACTTTGAATTTTGTTTCTGTCTTCCAAAGTATTAGTTATCCCACCCAATTTTGTGTCATCTGCAAATTTGATCAGCATTCCCTGCACCTCCTCCTCCAAGTCATTAATAAAAATGTTGAAGAGCCTGGGCCCAGGACTGAGCCCTGCGGTACCCCACTTGTTACCTCTCCCCAGTTTGAGAAGGTCCCATTGATAAGCACTCTTTGAGTCCGATTCTGTAGCCAACTGTGGATCCACCTGATCGTTGTTTCATCTAGCCCACTTTGAGCTAGTTTGCTCATCAGGATATCATGGGGCACTTTGTCGAAAGCTTTGCTGAAGTCGAGATATATGATGTCTACAGCATTCCCGCGGTCTACAAGGGAGGTTACTTGATCAAAAAATGAGATCAGATTTGTCTGGCAGGACTTGTTTTTGACAAATCCATGTTGGCTTCGAGTAATCACGGCATTGTTTTCAAGGTGCTTACAAATGGATTGCTTTATCATCTGCTCCAGAATTTTCCCAGGGATTGATGTCAGACTGACTGGTCTGTAGTTCCCAGGTTCCTCCTTTTTACCCTTTTTGAAGATAGGGACAACATTAGCCCTCCTCCAGTCATCTGGCACTTCCCCCGTCCTCCATGATTTCTCAAAGAGTTCCTTCTTCCACTTTCTGTAGGAGGAAGTTATCAGCAATATAAGTCAGGAATTTCTTGGAGGGGCCATGTTTTGCAGAATTTGTCTCCCAACAGATATCGGGGAAACTGAAGTCCCCCATTACTACATCATGCTTCCTTGAAACATTGGCTATTTGTTTTTCAAAAGTTTCATTCTCATCTCCTTGATTGGGTGGTCGGTAGTAGACTCCGACCACCAGGCTCCTTCTATTCTTTGCTCCATTTATTTTAACCCAGTTGCTCTCGATGAGGCTACCAAGCTCATCCTCCTGTATTTCTGTGCAGAGATATGTATTTGTAACATACAGTGCAACCCCACCTCCCTTTCTGTTCCTCCTGTTCTTATAGTCTGGCTTTCTTCCTACATGTTTTTGAAGACTATTATTGGGCGCTATTTGACCTGTTCTCTCTGTTGTGGTGCATAAGCCTTTGTCCATTGTTACCTCCAACTTTACATCTCCCTCCCCAGTAGGATTCAGTTTAAAGCCCTCCTGATGAAGTTCTTCATGCTGTGGCCAAACACATCCTTCCCATCCTTTGTGAGGTGCAACCCATCCCTTGCCAACAGTCCATCTTCCAGGAAGTATAGCCCGTGGTCCCAGGATCCAAATCTCTCGTGTTGGCACCACTTTTGTAGCCAGTCATTCACCCGGAGTATTTTTTGTTCCCTTTCTATCCCTCTTCTAACTACTGAAAGGTTGGATGAGAAAACTATCTGGGCCCCAAAGTTCTTGAGTTTCCTTCCCAAAGTTTCAAAGTCTGACATGATTTCATCATAGCTCTGCTTGGCAGTATCATTTGTTCCCACGTGGATGAGAAGAAAGGGATACATGTCAGTGGGCTAAAGCATAGGCGACCCTTCAGTCATGTCTCTAATCCGTCCTCCTGGGAGACAGCATACCTGGCAAGTCCACGGGTCTTCACGACATACTTGGGTTTCGATCCCACGCAGCAAGGAGTCTCCCACAGCTAGTACACTTCTCTTGTTGTTGTTGTTGTAGGCCTTGGTTTCATCGCCTCTGCTTGGCTGACCTTCAGCCTCTTGCTCGCTCTGATATAGGGTTCCCTGTAATTCTTCCTTTGCAGTCTGTCCTCTAGTCTCATCCTCAAGAACCTGGAAACAGTTGCACTGCTTCCACTGGTGCAGAGTGGCTTCTAGTTCTTCTGCTCCTAACTGTCACCCTTTTCCAAGGAATATCCCCTACTTCATTTTTCCTCACCTCAGCATTTTCCTCTTCTGCCTCAGCTTGCTGTTGTTGAAAAACCACTTGCTTTTTGCCTCTTCTGTCCCCATCCCTTTTTCCTTGTGCATTGTGTTTTTTATTATTATTGCAAGCCTGCAAGCAGGTGGGGGTTCCTTTCCTTTTTTAGTGATCGGATGTAAGCCACTCCAGGAGCCTTTCCGGGTGAGGAGTGGGATAAAAATGCTTTACATCAGGAGTGAGCAACTTGTGGCCCTTCAGATATTTTAACCTACAACTGCCATCATCTCTCACCATTGGCTATGCTGGCTAGGGCTGATGGGAGCTGTCGGCCAAAACATGTAACAGCCCTCCTATATCTAACATGTATAAGTGTGTGGATCTGTCTTCTCTCTGGGACAAACTGGGATTCATCTGTCAGCTTGAATTGCTCCTGTTAACTGCTAAGACCCACTTGGCTCCTTGGGCCTTTTTAAAGCCAATGTTGTCTACGTAGCCAAGTAGACTTTTATCAAGATCCACACTGTGTACTCCCTAGAACCCTTTAATATGTGGGTCTTGCTCACCCACCCACAATAGCAAGAGATTTTGTGGGGTTTAACTTACACCTGCTATTAACACATTTAGGTATCCATTTAACTGAACCAGCCTCTGTTGGTAATAATGAGATTTCCCAAAAATGAAGGAATTCTGCAATTCTTTTAAGTAGACATGTTAGCAATCTATCAAATGCTCTAAAGTTGCAGAATACAAAGACCACAACACAGGCTGTTTCTCTGTTACTACAAGAGTAAAGGCAACAGCAGAATATGCCATAATGGAAGTGAGCAGGATGGAGATAATTTTACCAGTTCAGAAGCAGGAACATAAGAAGAGCCATGCTGGATCAGGCCAAGGGTTAGAATGCCTAGTCTAGCATTCTGTTCACACACATGCAGGACACGAGTACAACAGCACCCTCCCACCTATGTTCCCAGCAACTGGTACACACAGGCATACCGCCTCTGGTACTGGCGGTAGCACATAGCCATCAAGACTAGTAGCCATTGATACACTTCTCCAGGAATTTGTCCAACCCCCTTTTAAAGCCATCCAAATTGGTGGCAATCACTATGTCTCATGGTAGCTAATTCTATAGTTTAACTATGCGCTGTGTGTAGAAGAACTTCCTTTGATCTGTCTCGAATCTCCCACCAATCAGCTTCATGGGATGACTAGTATTATGAGTGAGGGAGAAAAATGTCTCCCTATCTACATTCTCCACACCACACATGATTTTGTACACCTGTATCCTGTCTCCGCTTACTTGCCTTTTTTTCCAAGCTAAACAATCCCAGCTGTTGTAACCTTCCCTCATAGGAGAGATGCTCCAGCCCCTTGATCATTTCAGTTGCCCTTTCCTGCACTTTTTCCAGCTCTACAATATCTTTTTTAGGTGCGGTGACCAGAACTGTACACAGTATTCCAAGTGTGGTCGCACCATAGATTTGTATAATGGCAGTATGACATTGGCAGTTTTATTCTCAATTCCATTTCTAATTATGCCTAACATGGAGTTTGCCTTTTTTACAGTGGCTCCACATTGGGTTGACATTTTCATGAGGCAGTCCAGCACAACCCCAAGATCTCTTTGTTGGTCCCTGAGAAGCAAATATTACAACAACTGTCAACAGTGCACACCTTTTGAGAAAGAGTCACTAGGTGTATATGCTGTTGATCTTCCATGTGTTGCGTGTTCCCAGAGATTGAATGTCAGGGAAAGCCCAATTATATCTTCATAAAAGCCCAGGACTTGTGTGCGATGAGGCAGGTTAAACTTGTTCTACAGCTCCACCTCCTTAATTGGCATCTAATCTGATGAAGGCAACACCAGTCGCCTCCTCTCCAGGTTGCCTATGTGGGCATACTGTGTTGTGCCCCCACAGCAAGAAAAGCAAAAGGCAGCGGGGTGTGTGTGTGGATTTTGAGCAGACAAATGTTAGGAAGGGAAAATATTAAACTATCCTTATCCCCCCACCCCACCCCACCCCACAGTTATCTGCTTCCAATTTCAAACTCTGGTGGCTGGGCATTTTAAATAAAACTGAGATGAAGGATTACTCAACTGCCTGTCACCTGTAGTTTGGCTCTAACTCAAGGCCTTTTCTGTCAGTAGTTTTTCACACACCTTGAGCAAGTTCTCATTGTAAGTATGTTTCCCAACAGTCCCTACACAGTGAACCCCTCACGTTAGTCAAGAGAAAAGTGTGAAAGAAACAGGACATGCTTTCCCACCAACACAACAGTAGCATTACAAATGGATTGTCTCTCTAGGTAAGGGTTGCCTCCTGCTGTTTCATTGCCTTTTCAAGTCATGAAATGTGTGTTCAAACACACAGGAATACTGATATAACCCATTCTACTTCGTTTTAGTGCAATATCCCATCCCCACCAGTCACTTCTATTGCAGCGTAAAAAGGCTGCCCTTTCTTTCATTGTGAAGCAATCTTTCTCCTTGTTCTCACTTTTAAAAAGTCTCAGAAGACATATAATTGTGTGTGGGAGGGTAGCTGTGCCAGTATAGCTGTAACTGAGATTCAAATCTCACTTCCCCAAATGAAGTCTGCAGTAGAGTTGGAGCTCGGGCGGGTGGGGGGGGCACGCATGTGCATGCATACTTTGCTGTACATTTCAATGCCTTCTCAGGCTATCATCCATCATTTTTATTCTGTGCTCGATTGCAACTCAGATAATCAGAAGAGAATGATTGGTATGATGATACTTTGTGATTAGTGGCTGCAGCAGGTGAGATGCCTATCATGCTGTGTCTTTAGAAGATCAAATCAACTGTTTTATTTATTTATTACATTTCTAATCCGCCCAATAACTAATGTTCTCTGGGCTGATTACAAACAGTTAAAAAACTAAAATGCCATAGAACAGTTTAAAATATAAAGTACAATACAGATATTTAAAAGAATAAAGTACAATATAATGCAAAACAATCAACAGCACAGGAATCAATGAAACAGCAATAAAAATCTAGAACTTGGCCTCTAAAATGCCTGGGAGAAAAGAAAGATCTTTGCCTGGCGCTGAAAAGATAACGTAGGCACCAGGTGAACTTCTCTGGGGACGTCATTCCGTAAGCGGAGTGCCACAACTGAGAAGGCCCTCTCTCTTGTAGTCAACTTTCTAGCTTCCTTTGGCAGGAGCACTTGGAAGAGGACCTCTGAAGATGACCTAAGGGTCCAAGCAGGTACATGCAGGAGGAGACATTCCTTTAGATACTCTGTTCCCAAACCATTTAGGGCTTTAAAGGTCAACACCAACACCTTGAATTTGGCTCAGAAACAGACTGGGAGCCGGTGTAGCTGGCGAAGCACTAACATCACATGATTATATTGGCCAATCCTAGTTAGTAACCCAGCACCTCTGTTTTGAACTAACTTAAATTTCTGAACTGTCTTCAAAGGTAGCCCCATGTACAATGCATTGCAGTAATTCAGCCAGGAGGTTACCAGAGCATGGATAACTGTCGCCAGGTTATCTCTGTCCAGATAGATTGATATACCAGCTGTAACCCTAAGCTGATAAAAGACACTCCTGGCCACTAAGGCCACCTGGGATTCAAGTGACAATGGTGGATCCAGGAGCACCCCCAAGCTGCGTGCCTGTTCTTTCAGGGGAAATACAACCCACTCGCGGACAGCTTGAACACCACTCAGCCAGGCAGATGAACCACCTGCTAATTGTACCTCCATCTTGTCTGGATTGGGCTTCAGTTTGTTGGCCCTCATCCAGTCCACTACCCTGCTCAGTCACTGATTCAAAACATCCACTGCTTCACTTGGGCTTGATGAAAAGCAGAGGTAGAGCATGTCATCAGAGGTAGAGGGTGTCATCAGCATATAGATGGCACCTCAGTTCACATTCCCAGATAACATCTACATGTTATCCCCCTACACTGTGGGAGGTTAAATAGCATGGGAGATAAAACTGAGCCCTGTGGACCCCATGACATAATTGCCACGGAACAGAGCAATAATTCTCCAGCACCACCTTCTAGAAGTGACCATCCAAATAGGAATCACTGTCAAGGGCTCCTTGGAGGCCTCTCTCAGTCTAATCCAGTAGCCAAGTCCAGACACAGACAAAGGGATTCTTTTCAAAGCTTTCTTCCTCTTTTACAACTCAACAACGCTACCGTTTGCAACTAGATATGAGCAGCAGAGTACCTATGCCCTAAGTTGGAACAGTTGGTCCCCGTTTGAAAGGGAATCACTGGCAGACCCTGAACTTATGGGTTAGGGAGAGTCCCTCCCCTTTTCCCTTGGATCCTCTGGGCGCAACTGTTGTTTGTGCGCCAACCAGGCACTACGCCTCCTTTCCGCACCCTCCATTTGGCGCTGCTCCCTGCGTCGGCGTCGCGAGTCCAGCTAGTCTGCTTCCCGCGCTCTGTCACTCCCTGGACTGCTATCTAAGCTAGGAATGCCGGTGGGAGGAATCTCTGTCAGCTGTTGGCCCTGGGAAAGATGAACGCACTCCTCTCGCAGGAGCGGCTCCTCTTCCTCAGAATCAGAACTACTCTGGGATTCTATGGGCTCAGTGTCCACCCTGACAACCACTATAAAACAGTACCCCCAGCTACCAACCCAGACAGCCGCTCCACAAGGATACCACGGACAACGGTACCGAAACCCACTGAGAAGTCCAAGAAAACTAGTAGGGTTGCACTCCCCATCTCCATCCATCTCTCTCTCTCTCTCTCCAAAGGTCATCCCACAGGACAACCAAAGCAGTTTCTGTCCCAAAACCAGGCCTACAACCAGACTGAAATGTATCAAGGAAATCAACTTCATCCAAGAATGCCTAATCAGCAACCATGTGCTCAAGCACCTTGCCCAAGAAAGGGATGTTAGCAACCAGTCTATAGTTGTTCTCCACTTCTGGGTCTAGGTTAGGTTTCTTCAGAAGAGGCCTGATTACTGCCTCTTTCAAGGAGGCTGGCACTGCCCCCTCTCTCAATGAAGAATTTACAACCTCCCAGACCCAACCAGCCATCCACTTCTTCTTAGATGTAACAAGCCAAGATGGGCAAGGGTCAAGCATACAAGTGGTCAGTTGACTCATCCACAGAGTTTCTCTGCATCCTCATGCCTCAACAACTAAAATTTGTCCAATACAGGTGGACCAGACGGTGCTCTGGATATCTGTTAATGGAATCACACTAATAGAGGAGTCCAAGTCATGCCGAATATGAGCAATTTTATCTTCACATTTATCACAGTGAGCTGTTGAAGGTGTAACCAAGTCCCTCTCAGGGTCCGATAGTAATAACCCCTTCACCACCTGAAACAGCTCTGCAGGACAACATTGTGAAGATGCAACGGAAACGGAAAATAACTTATTTGCCACCTTCACCATCACATGGTAGGCTCAGTAATGAGTGTTCTGTCAGATTCAGCACAAGTCTTTCCCCACTTGCCTTCCAGCCAACATCCTACTTGCTTCATTGCCCTCAGCTCCAAGGTGTACCAAGGAGCTAATCTGGCTTTGCCAAGGGGGAGAGAGCACTTGCGCATGATTGAATCATGGAATCATAGAATAGTAGGGTTGGAAGGGGCCTACAAGGCCATCGAGTCCAACCCCCATTTTGTTAACTGCCCTGGTCAATTCCATGTCCCATACAGTGACCAGGGTTTTGACAGGAGCACGAGTCATACCAAGTAAAAATCTCCCAGAGCCCTTTGGAACCCACTAGGCTCCATTAGGCTCCATTAGTCACTGGGGCCCAGCCTTTCTAATAGGTCTCCCCACCCTTCCAGAGGGAAAAACCTGCTGAAAGTCTAAACCTCAACAGGTAGCAATCTGACCATGACAAAGGGGTAGACGTTAAATCCCACATCTTCAGATCACCATCTTCCTGCCCAATTGAGAAAACCAAATGCAGAGTGTGACCCGCTGTATGCATTGGGTCAGTGATATGTTAGGACAGCCCCATGGTTGTCATGGCATCCATGATGTCCTGAGCTGCACCAGCTTGGACAGCCTCGGCCCCCCAGGACAATCATACTGGGAGTCCGCAGCACCAAGCCAAGACTATTTCTGTCAGCTTAGGCTGGGAGACTGCTGGATAGTGGAGTGGATGGTACACCAGCAAAATCCCTAATCTGTCACTTTGGCAAACAGGAAACCTAGAGAGAGAGATGGAATCCCTATAGACCACAGCAACCCCCCTTCCCTGATGCTCAAGTCTGTGCTGATGCAGTACCAGATACACAGGTGGGCAAAGAGGAGAAGTTAGTCTCAGTTATACAAGCCAGGTTGGCCCCCTTATCCAGAATTAAATCATGGCTGAGTGAGATCTTATTCTGGACGGACCTAGCATTTAGTAGCAGTACCACAAGACCCGACAGCAAGTTGGTAGAGTGACTAGAGACTATCTGGTTGTGGGGGAAACCAGAAGAGGGAACAGGCATAAGATCTCCCTTCTCCTCACTGGACATGTTAACTCCCCAACACCATACCTCCCCCTGCCCATGACCACCCTAATAGGGGCACCCTAATAGGGGCACCCTCATCCCTCCCCTGCTTACCCACAACATCACCCAGGCTTGTATTAACCCACTGCACCAGCCTCAGCCAGGAATGTCCCTACTAAAAGCAAGGCAAACAACCAGCAAACAAAAAACATCACATACAAAGAACCTTCTGGCCATATGTCACCAGTGTGAAGGTGGGGTCCCTGGCTGGCTGAGTTGATCCAGCCACTGGTAGAATAATACTGGCTTTAGTGTAGCAGTAGTGAGGAACAGAGAGATCAGACTGTATTCACAGGCATCACCTGTCCTTTGCTGACACAGCTGCCAAATTATCAAAGTCCTGCGCTGTTAAGGGAGAAGCTGCATCACTTTGCCTCGCCAATCTCCACAGGCCTCTCTCCACAGGGGAAGAGCCACAGCACAAGATTCCTTCTAAGTTACACCATGTCTGATGGTCCTGTTGAGCTCAAACACTGGAGAGGACAAGTTCTGGAAACATGAACACAGAGTATATTCATCACAGATGATGAGTGGTCCAAGGAGAACAAACGGTGCCATGTTGCGGCCCAGGTAAACATAAAGATATATAATAAAGCTGGATGTGGAGTTGCATTGTCAAAGACATCGCTACCAAATACATCTTACACAAGATACAAAAGCCAAAAGTGTTAGCTACTTTCTGCATAGCAAGTACATGTGTGATAACTGCATAAATGGGGTGTGATGTGCCAGCAATGGAAGTGCTACTTTAAGAAAACTGTCTGGATCTTGCACAATATTTGAGCAACAACTGTACATTTATTGTGCAAAAAATATTTGTCTGGAAAGATTGTCAATCAAGGATAGGCAATTGCCCATCCCTAGGTCAGGCAGGAAACAGATATGCTGCCTACAGATTGTGCTCCACCCACACAGCAGGAAGGAACAGCACATGCAATAAAACTGACCTACTCCTCTGAACGTGGTTATAGTCCTAGTAGGATAGTTTACACACAGTACCCATCAGAAAATTACCAGTGTCATTGGACAAAGCAAGTAATAATGTATAACTTCTTTTGAAAGGAAGCACTGGGCAGAACCAGAAAAAAAGTGGAGGGAAGAAAGACAGCAAGGTTTGGAGACAGAGCATGAAAAAGTTAAAAACAAACTCAGGTTCCAGTGCATTTTCCCTCCTCAATGGATAAGGAACACATATTGACACACATGTTGATGAATGATGATGCATACACATTGAAGAGCATGCAAAAGTCAGGTGTGTTGCCACACACACATATCTATTCAAATATAGTGGTGCATAAACACACTGAGAAGTTCACGTATATGGTGCATATACCTGACAAAGAAAGAGACAAAACTTGGCAAAACTAATATAGAAATGTTATTACACTGATAGCAATGCACTTCACAATTTCTGCACAGATGACAATTAGCAAGAAATCCATATGCAAAAATTGTCATGTCTGACTTACTCACTTGGTTGTTCACTATATGTTGTGGAAAAGTACAGTTGGCCACAGATGTGTGTACCCTGCATTTCAATGCAGCAAAAACCCAGCATGCAGAATCATCTGACATGACAATCTAGGTGCAAGTTGCCTGCCAGTTCCTACAGCCTGTGCTACCTTCCGCATCCATATTCTGCAAATAGCTTGTGAAAAGCCCACTCCTCAGATGCATAGGTGTGCAAGAACTGTACATGGGTTCCCTATCTTGCAGCACTCATAACAATTAATGATTTGAAGGTTTTTGGCCAAAAAACAAGCAAACACACATACAGAATTGGTAGCAGTACGGACGCCTATAACGGCGTAAAACAGTTAATACCGCATTGACACACACATGTGCACCTTACAGGCACAATAAGCGGTACGTCAAGACACAAAAGGGGTCTGCCCTAAACGCAGCTGTTACCCACTTTCTGCACAAAGAAGCCCCAAACGAGAAAGGCGTCTCTCGCTTTTTAAAGAGGGAACAGCCAAGGGACACCAGGTAGCTCCGTCGTGCTCCCCTCGCCGCCTGAATCAGCCGCTCAGAGCCAGGTGGGCTAACCTGTTCAGACCTGAGCAAAGCTATGAATGGGCCAATCCGGTTTCTGTTGCCGAGGCTTGGCGGGCTAGCTGACGTTGCTCTGGAGACGACAGAACGCTGAGCACTCCCAAACCCATTGACGTCAGCACGTAGTATCCACGGAAACGAACTCTGCAACGTCATCGCTTTTTCGCCCTTCCCCTTCAGAAACCTGTAGCAACGCAGACTGCGGCGTCACCCGCTGGGAGGAGGGAAAGGAGGAGGAGGCCCCAGTTGTCATAGCAGCGCTAGGAGGTGGGGCTCGGTCTCCAAAGCAGCGAAGAAGGTAGGGCTCGTTGTCATGGTAGCGGGAAAAACTGTTTTGTTTTGGGGTGGAGCTGTAATTGGAAAGCGCTCGCTCAGGGCGACGGGAGCATTCGAGGTGGCGAGGGCCCCGCGCGGAGCGGGGTTGTGTTGACTTCGAAGCTCCAGGCTGGGTGTTTCGAGCTGTTGCCCCAGGAGCAACTGGCGGAAATGCGGAGGGCGTGGGAATCCGAATGCGTTCTTCATTCTAGGGAGGGTGTGTGAATAATATCTGGCTGCTCGCATCTGCGGGGATCTGGGCTGAATCTACACATAGCAGTTTTACCGTTATCATACTGCAATGATAACTATTGGTGCACATGACACCAGTGGGCACCAATAGTTATCACTGCAGTATGATAACGGTAAAACTGCTATGTGCAGATTCAGCCCTGGATATTGGGCTGTATCCAGTGTCACCCCTACTTAGAGTAGACCCATTGAAATGAATGCGACTTAAGTTGGACTAACATTGGATACAACCCACTATTTCCGCAACCAGAGAGAGCCGATGATATCTGCAATGCGCCCGCCCCTTCCACAGCAAAAAGCCGTGGGAAGGAGGCGAGCCTATTGTGTTTCCCTCCCTCAAGCGGAGAAACGTGAGGAAATACACACACGCGCATCAGAGGGAAACCCCTGACGAGCATGGTAACAACCCTTTACCCCCGCCGGATTTGACTGAACTTTTTTGTACTGTGTCTTACACAACAATTCAATGCAATCTACACTGACAAGCACATTTGTAATTTTTTAAATTGCTGTTTAATAGATTTTATCCCATCTTTCTGTGAATTAAGACTGAAGTGGCCTACAAATAGTGACAGGTGAACTCCCCTCAGTGTGATTTGGTCCTGACAGCAAGTGCATTATCAGAGAATACTTTAAAAACATGCCCCCCCCAAGTGTTCTTTATTGGCTTGTGATGCTTTGTGTAGCAATGCTTCCTTTCTGAGACACACATACGTTCTTGCAGGGCTGTTTTGAAATTTGTGGTCAGGAAAGGCACATAAGGCAGGGTTGTTGTGTTTGTTTGTTTACTTAACCAATGGTCAGACCCATGAATTGGTTTAAAGATCATGTTTACTCAGTGCATGGCTTTGGGGCGTATCTAAACTTTTTTGAACTTGGAAATTCCTGGTTAAATTGATGGCTCAGAGCCTAGGTGTTACTCTATAAGTTCCATTCCCATTTCAAAATAAGTTTCAGCAATTGACCACAGTTTCAGAGAGAGAAAGGAGTTAAAGCAGCCTTCCCCAAGCTGATGCCCACCAGATGTGTTTGACTACAATTCTCCTAATCCCCAGCCCTCATGACCTGACTTACTAGGTAAGTCCTGTCTCACTAACCTTTTAGAGTTCTTTGAGAGTGTCAGTAAACATGTAGACAGGGGTGATCCAGTAGACATTGTTTACTTGGACTTCCAAAAGGCTTTTGATAAAGTCACTCACCAAAGACTCCTGAGAAAACTTAGCAGTCATGGACAAGAGGAGAGGTCCTCATATGGATTAGTAACTGGGCCGCGGTGGCTTAGTGGTTAAGACACTGAACTGCAGACTGGAAGGTCGGCAGGTCAGCAGTTCGAGACCCGAGTGCTGCATGACGGAGTGAGCTCCCGTCTTCAGTCCCAGCTCCTGCCAACCTAGCAGTTTGAAAGCAAGAAATTGCAAGTAGATAAATAGGTACCGCCTCGGCGGGAAAGGTAACAGCGTTCCGTGCACCTTGGTGTTCAGTCATGCCGGCCACATGACCATGGAAGCGTCTTCGGACAGCGCTGGCTCTTCGGCTTAGAAACGGGGATGAGCACCGCACCCTAGAGTCGGACACGACTGGTTGGGGACACCTTTACCTTTTACCTTTTTAAAGAACAGAAAGCAAAGTGTAGGAATACATGGTAAATTCTCCTAATGGAGGGAAGTAAAAAGTGGACTCCCACAGGGATCTGTATTAGGACAAAAGCTTTTCAATTTATTCATAAATGATCTGGAGTTAGGACTGAGCAGTGAAGTGGGCAAGTTTGTGGATGACACCAAGTTATTTAAGGTGGCCAAAACAAAAAGGGATTGTGAGGAGCTCCAAAAGGATCTCTCCAAACTGGGAGAATGGGCATCTAAATGGCAAATGCGGTTCAGTGAAAGCAAGTGTAAAGTGATGCAGGTTGCGGCAAAAAATCCCATCTTCAAGTATAGCGTGATGGAATCTGACCTAGTGGTGACTGACCAGGAAAGAGATCTTGGGGTTGTGCTGGACAGCTCAAGGAAGGTGTCAACCCAGTGTGCGGCCACCTTAAAAAATGCAAACTCCATGTTAGGTATAATTAGGAAGGGAATTAAGAATAAAACTGCCAACATCATACTGCCCCTATACAAATCTATGGTGCAACCACACTTAGAATACTGTGTACAGTTCTGGTCACCACACCTAAAAAGAGATATTGTAGAGATGGAAAAAGTGCAGAAACAGGCAACTAAAATGATCAAGGGGCTGGAGCAACTCACCTATGAGGGAAGGTTACAACAGCTGGGATTGTTTAGCTTGGAAAAAAGGCAAGTAAGGGGAGACATGACAGAGGTGTACAAAATTATGCATGGTGTAAAGAACATGGATAGGGAGACATTTTTCTCCCTCTCTCATAATATGACCTGGGGTCATCCTATGAAGCTGATTGGTGGGAGATCCAGGACAGATGGAAGGAAGTCCTTCACACAGTGCATAGGTAAACTATGGAATTTGCTACCACAAGACATAGTGATCGCCACCAATTTGGATGGCTTTGAAAGGGGGTTAGATTCCTGGAGGAGAAGGCTGTCAATGGCTACTAGTCCTGATGGCTATGTGCTACCTCCTGTATCAGAGGCAGTATGCATGTGTGCACTAGTTGCTGGGGAACATGGGCAGGAGGATGCTGATGTATTTGTGTCCTGCTTGTGGGTTCCAGGTCAACAGCTGGTTGGTCACGGTGTGAACAGAATGCTGGACTAGATGGACCCTTCGTCTGATTCAGCCTTGCTGCTCTTATGTTCTTATGACTGTGGATGTTGGAGGTTGTAGTCCAACAAATCTGGAACACACCAGGTTGGAGAAAGCTGGGTTAAAGTAATCAGCCTCTGAGCATGTTTCAACTGCAGCAGCCAGGTGCAAGTCTGCTGAAATTGCAAAACTAGCACATAAATGTAATCTTGATTTACATTCTGAGCAAGAAGAGTTTTATGTGAAGGAACTCTTGTTGGAATTCCAGGCATAATATGCTGGGAAAATTCATATCCTGAGCCTGTTAATTTTTAATCTCAGTGACATAAATACTTACAAATATTAAACATCCTACATAATCAAACATCAGTTAAAAAGCAATGTTAATCATTTGTAAGCATAAACTACAAAAGATTATTTGTTCACTGTATTGCATAGCTGAGATATATACATGTGTTATTCTGCTACCTGCCTGTGTGAGTAGAAGCCATATATAGTCCTTTACCAAACAGTGAAAGTTCGTCTAGTTAAAAATTATTACCTCATCCAGTTTGTATGTAGAATGCTTTGGTTTTCTAATGTCCAGTGTCTAATCAAACAGTGAAGATCATAATATCAAAAGTCCTAGTGAGCTTTTTTCTCTGTAGCCCCACAGTCATTTTGTCAGCCTTAAAGCTCCAACCCTTACAGTCGTGATAGTCTTGGAACCAGTGTTTTGTTTTAAATAAACCTCCTCATGAGCATGGCAGAAGGCTTAAGAATGAGATCCTGAAAAAACTAATTATAAACAGTTGGCCAATAATATGAATAATATTTCTAAAATATCCTCTCTTTTTAATTCAGACTTATGATATTTGAAGAGCTGACTCGCGTTATTTGAACTGAAGTTGGCAACACTATAAATGCATGCTAAACGTGCAGGGAAGTTTCTCTAGTCTGCTAAACATGCAGGGAAGACTCACCTACAGGTAGTTCCCAGGATGACGCTACAAATTGCTATTGAAAAGATATACTGAGAGGTTTGTGACAGTTTTCAATGCTTTATTGACATGACAAACCTGGGAGTAAATACTGTCTGGTAGGAAAGGAGGGAATGTATGGGTTTAAAGGTACAGGCATCCAGGCCCTGTCCCAGTTTGGTAATTCTCTGCATCTTAATCCCTTCTTCAACCCTCAGGTGCCAACACATTTTCCCAGGTATGGTTGTTGCTGTAAGTTTAACGTCACCTCTGTTTGATTTGGCTGGTAAATGACTACAGGGTTCCTGTACCACACCTACCTTGCTAATAAGCAGAATTAATATATGGGGATTCCCTCACCCTAAACTGCTGGGTGGGGTGGGAATTAACAGCAATTTTCTCATGGCAAACCATGAACTTTTGTTTTATCATAGAAAATGAATATGTAACAGAAGCAAATGTTGGTAACCTGTAAGGCGTCAGGACAATGACATGGGCAGATTCCAGAATTCTGGAATAATGATAACTTTCTGTAAAAAGGAGATAGTGATATCTGGCATGTCTAAGGTAGCAATCCTAAACATACTTACTTGAGAGTAAGCTCTGTTGAACTTTTATGGGTAATCATTCATAAGATCAGGCTGCACATCTGATCAAATACATTTGATGTTGAAGTGTCTCTCTTTCTCATCTGAAGTCCATGCATTTATTTATTATAGTTTCAGTCCGCCTGATAACAAAAAACTCTCTGGGCAGATTACTTATTGATCGGCCTGATCTATCAAAATGTCTGATGAATCCAGCTCTTGCACCAGTGTAGGCGTTCTGTAACAAGCCTGACATACCCAATTTACAGCATAGGTTGTTGGCTTACTCTGCCTTTCTCCTTTCGCCACACCCATTCCCAATGCAAAAGCATCATAAACTATAAAAAAGAAAAAGAAATGTGAGTTATCTCTCTGTCATCATCACTATCCTTATTTCCATGCTATTGAAAGCTTTGCCTGCTGATTTCTGCAGATCATGCTGCAGTTCAAAGTATAGAAGTAGGCCAGACTGATTTTGTTCCTAGTCATTTGGCTACTCTATGTATTTATGTTCAGTTCTAGACTACAGTTTATTATTAGCTAATACTAATTAGCTACAGTTTATTAGTAATAATAGCTACATATGAAACTCCAAATTTCTTGAGGAAATTTGGTTTCTACATTTCAAAGTTTTCCTCACTCCCCACTGGTACAGAAGCTTCCCATAAAACGATGATGTGATAATCTTTTATCTGTGCAGAGTATGTGTGTTATTCAGTATCCTGCAGCCATCTAGCACGTTGATCTTGGTCATTAGTAGGCCTGAGAATGTGCTGAAGGAGGCAGGGAAAAGTGTTTTGAATGACGCACATGATATCATTGTATTTCCTTGCATAATACTTAGTCTGTTTCTAGACTTGCTCAATATCTGGCAAAATCCAGACAAAACTGGACGTTCTGCTGGTTCATTTGGGGGAAACAACCAATGATGATAAAGGTTTTCTTTTTCAGTTGGTGTTTAATTGATTTTACAGAAATGGACCCTTGTCTTTGTACTTAAGTGTGCAGAGATTGCATGTTTCCTTTGAAAAATCACAGGTGCCGGGGGTGGGGGTTACGTGTTTGTGTGTGTATTTTAATCCAGTAATTTTTTTCTTTAAGCCACATCTCCAAGGTCCCATCCCCCGCATAGCATCTGATATGCATTTGATGCACATCCTGCCCTCATAATCCTCTCTAAAGAGCTGAACTGAGAGTACACAAAACTGCCACAAGGAACTGCCTATCTGAAATGTAGGAAAGATAGATGAGATATATAAATACTACTGATTAAAATAACAATAACACACTGTTCTCAAATAATCGGGGGGGGGTCTGCTTTTGATTCCTTAGTTCCATATGATTCTTTGCTAAATCTCATCACTGCTTTCTGAATACAAAAACTGAAGTTTATAGATTTGAATATTATGTCACCATTAGATTTTATAGCTGTATGAATTTGTCTGTTCATTTTTGTAATTCATTTCTTTGCTTTCTCAGGATAATTGGTTTTCTAGGTGATTATTATAATATGAGTCTAGTATGCTATGCAGAAGGGGCTGCGGTGGCTTAGTGGTTAAGACGCTGAACTGCAGACTGGAAGGTCAGCAGGTCAGCAGTTCGAGATCCGAGTGCTGCATGACGGAGTGAGCTCCCGTCTTCAGTCCCAGCTTCTGCCAACCTAGCAGTTCGAAAGCAAGAAATTGCAAGTAGATAAATAGGTACCGCCTCGGCAGGAAAGGTAACAGTGTTCCATGTGCCTTGGTGTTCAGTCATGCCGGCCACATGACCACCGAAGCGTCTTCAGACAGCACTGGCTCTTCGGCTTAGAAACGGGGATGAGCACCGCACCCTAGAGTCGGACACGACTGGTTGGGGACACCTTTGTGCTATGCAGTAGCCCACAGACTCTTTCTGTATTGCCTTGATATTTAAAAATATATGTATCCATTCCTTCTTACTTATGCATATGCACACATCCTGAAATCACCTCCTCTTGAGAAGCATCACAAACTTTGATTTAAAAAACCTGCGTTAGGCAGTTTGAAGACTGTAGTTAGTAATTCTAAGTTTACTCGGTAGTACCGTACTATGGTTCTTGTGAACAATCCCAATTTCGTGAAATAGTTAAAAATTATATTCAGATATTGCACACTTTCCATATATGCATATTCATGTCAACATATACTCCTGGTTCTTCACACGAGCACACGTAAGTGGCATGTTTTCATACTCTAATAAACAGCATTTCAGCAAGATTTTACACAGCAACGGAATTATTAATATGACTTTTGCTCTTCATTGTAGAAGAAAGGCTTGAGGGAAGTGATCTAGAAGGAACAGCTATATAGAGGATATTGAAGGGATTACCAGTGTCTGGATTCAGTAATGGGCTGGATGAGGACCAATAAACTGAGCTTGAATCCTGACACCATGGAAGCCCCGTGGATATATGGTTCTCATGTCTGGGAATTGGGCATGCAACCTGTCCTAAACAGGGTTGCACTTTCCCTGAAAGAGCTGGGGGTACTCACTAATTCAACTTTGTCACTTGAGGCTCAGGTGGCCTCCATAGCAAGCAGTGCCTTTTACCAGCTTTGGCAGGTTCACCAGCTATGGCTGTTCCTGGACAGGGATATTCTGGCCACAGTGGTTCATGGTCTGGCAATTGATTGGATTACTGTAAGACGTTGTACTTGGGACTGCCCTTGAAGATTACTTGGAAGCTTCAGCTAGTACAGCAGTCAGAATTGTAAACAGTTCAGGCAAGTGGAATCATCTTACACCATTTCTGAAGATGTTGAACTGGTTGCCTATTCACTTCTGAACCCAGTTCAAGGGTTACCTTTAAAACCCTAAATGGCTTGGGTCCCAAATATCTGTAGGAGTGCCTCTCCCTATGTAAGTGTGGACATGCCTTATGATCATCAGGGGAAGCCCTTCTCCAAGTACCATTGGTATATTATGTACCAACAGGGGGGAGAGCCTGCTCTGATATGGTGCCCCGATTGTGGAACACTCTCCCTATCATAGGCTGTCTTCACACCTGGCATTTTATTCCACTACAAACCCTTCCTTTTGATTCCAGATCCTTTCTGGGATTTAGACTGGCGCTGTATACAGGCATCTCTCACCACACATCCCTCTGCATTATATATTTTCATGGCTGGGCCGAGCTGCACAGAACAATCAGGACAGAAGAGGGCTGCTGGCTCCATACCCCCTCCCCTCCCTCGATCATTGGTTCCTGTAACATGATTGATGGCTCTGCCCTATCCCTCCACTCCTCCACAGCAGGAGGGAAGTTGGAAGGAGTTCTAGTGATCTGGATAGCAGACTATAGGAGATGATCCCTTCCTTCCTCCAAGAGAGAGAGAGTCTTCTCGCCTCAGCAGCTTACCCCAAGGTTGCTGGTGCTGCTAGTCTTTCTCTGCTAAATATGTCAGTGTGTGATGGAATTAAATGCAGTATATTGCTTGCACTACTGAGTTTGAAGGGCATACCAATTTCCAGGTTCCCAACTACAGAAGTAAGAAATCCACAAATGGACTTGTATACAGTCAATGCACCAAGCCATCCATAGCAGCCCCCGCCAATACCCATTTCACAGACCGCTTCATGGGGGACACCTTCATTAGACCCAGGTTGCTCCCCCCCCCCCGCACTGTTGTTCCTCTTCCCCCTTATTCTGGCTTCCCAACGACCCTGCAAGAGGGGGTAGGAGAAGAAGTTAATGGCTGGCTAGGTGGGAGGGAGTACTATGGAAAACCATCTCAGCATTACTGCCTTATCTAAAACAACTCCACACCCCGAAAGGAAACTATTAAAAATGACCATTCCAAGTTCTGCATGATGAATTTATTCAGGGGAGGAGAAAAGGCACTTTTAATACCCATTGAAATCCTAACTGTCAAGCCTTTCTCCTGCGTGGCTGAGAAGGGAGACTCCCCCATCCACCCTGGGAGGAAAAAAGCCCATCAATCTGGTGAGCAAAAAGGAGATGAAACAGTCAGTGGAGTCAATGGGAGGGGGAGATTCAAAGTAAATGCATTGAAGTTGCTGCTACTCTAAGTAGACTTACAGTGCACTCCTATGCATGCCTACTCAGAAGCTAGCCACACAGATTTCAATGGCACTTACTCCCAGGAAAGGAAAGCCTTACAGGCAATGTGTTTACTCAGAAGTAAGCATTGCTGTGATCAAGGGGATATTGGAGCCTGTAATGGAATGGGAGAGAGGCAGAAATGGTCACTGGAAGCGGTCAGTGACCTGCCCCCCTTCCCATCAATTTGTTGCCATGACAATGTTATTCAACACTGCCCAGCAACACCCCCTAGCACACGCCCACACAAAGTGGGACAAAGTGCTAAAGGGGAAATACACAGGGGAGAAAAATCGCAAGTACAGAAAATGACGGGTTTTCCCCATTCTCAGGTAGCAGGGGAAGAGGGAAGGAAAGTTGTGAGATACCAGCAGGAGAACATCTAAAGCTCCCGCGAAAACCAGTGATTAAAGAAGAACGATCCTGCTAAAAAACTCAGGTGTGAAGAGAGCCATAGTGTGATTGGCACCAACATTGTACTTTTTTTTGGCACCAGGACAAAATCTATTTGTTGCCCAGGCAATTTAAGTTAGTTGATGTGAGTTGTCTATTTTATGCATTTGTCGCCTTTGATTTTAATGTTTGATGTTTTAATGTTTGTATTGTATTGGTTTTTAATTATATTTTTGTAAACCACCCTGGCATGTAAAGATGAAAGGAAGCATAAAATATTCTTAATAAATAATAATAAGTGTTGGACTCAGGCTGTGTCTGATTAGTGCAAAGCTGCTCTTGTGTAATTTCTCCCATACACACATCCCGACTTGGGGATGTGGGGAATGAACGGCTTGTGGTGTGGCATGAAGAGTTTGACCAGGAGTTCAGAACAGTTTCAGGAGGGAGGGGGATGGATTGCCAGTCTCCCTGCAGCAGACAAGTTAAGGCCAGGCTGCCCTGCATCCCCACTGCTATGTCTGATTTTAGATTAGAGAGCAGCAGGAGTTCCAAAGATGGCATTGAGATAGCTGTGTGGAGATGCCCTCCAAGGGATTCCTCCAGGAGCTGAGGCTTGGGGCCTAAGCCATGCCCCCTGGAGGAATTCCAAGAGGCTGCTCGGGCTGGAGGTTCTGCACCCCTGAGTTAGACTGTGCTATACCAAAAAATTTAACAAAAAGCCTTGCTGCACATGTTCAGTCCCTTGCTTGCTTGCTCATGAACATAATAACTAACACAAGGGTTCCCAGCCTCTTTGGCTGATGGGCACATTTGGAATTTTGAAAGCAAGTTATGGGCAATCTCACAAAATGGTTGCCATGAAGGAGGCTTGCCCAGTCACAGAATGGCTGCCATGGTAGGTGTGGCCATTCACAAAACACCTATTTCCCAGAAGGTAAACTAGTGAGGTGGGAAGAAAAGTAAATTGCCCAAGAATGAGTTCCAAACCACAAAACCACTCTCTTGAACTCCAATACCCATTTCACAGAAGGCAAAGTGATGAGGCTCAAAGTCAGTAGCTCAGTTTTTTGGCCACATTACAACTAGGGATGTACGAAAGTCACTTACCTTTTCGAGGATGTGATTCGTGGGGGGGGGGGGAGAGGCGCTCCGTCCCTCTCCCCGGAATCCTTGACAGGGAGGGAGGCGATCTGGTCCTCCCCCCCCCCGAATCCTGCCTGGCCGGCTCCGCTCCGCAGCGGCTCCACGGAGCAGCCGGCCAGGGCCGTCCGTAGCCAGAGTTCCAGCCGTGGACGGGCTGCTGCAGACGCAAATGGTGGCCGCCATAGCGTCCGCCATTTGCGTCCAGCCAGGCTGCCATGATAGGCTACGTAAGTATTTACGTAGCCTATCATGGCAGGCCAAAAAATAAAAACAGCATACGCAAATGGTCATCACTATGGACTATGGCGGTCATCATTTGCGTTCCCTATTTTTCGCCGTTTTATCTTACGTAAATATTTACGTAGGCTATTACAGCGAAAAAAAGGGGAACGCAAATAGCGTAGTGGGCGCTATTTGCGTTCCTTCCCCCCCCCCCCCCCGCCATAATAGCTTACGTAAGAGAGAGCTTTGGCTATTGGGTGGTATAGAAATAAATAAATAAATAAATATTTGCGTTCCCCTTTTTTTTCGCCTTAATAGCCTATGTAAATATTTACATAGGCTAAAATGGCTAAAAATAGGGAACGCAAATGGTGGCCACCGTAGCCGCCGCCATTTGCGTACGCTGTGTTGTTGTTTTTTGGCTTGCCGTGATAGGCTACGTAAAGATGCAAATGGCGGCCGCAGCAGCCTGGCCGCGGCTGGCCAGGAGACCAGCCACCGCCACCGGAGCCGCATCCGCCGCCGCATCTGCCCCAGGTAAGTTTCCCAGGGGGATTCCGCAGGGGGGCAGGAGGCCATTCCGCCACGGATTCTCTGCCATCCCTAATTACAACACAGAGGTGAGCCTTGAGCCCTGAATGCCAAATCACATATTTGCCCCCACAAAGCACAACAAAAGACCCATTTCACAGAATACAAACTGTTGATGCTCAGAGGAACATACACAGGCAAAAGACCTCCTCACCCTCAAAAAACCCTAAGCAAAACATGCACAAACCACACACACAAAAACTGCCCTGGCAAAACGTGTGCACACACACACACCCAGGCAAAACACACACCACACATCCAAAAAACAGGCAAAACACACACCCCTCGCTTAAAAATAAATCTCCTTGCGCCCCACTACCCTATCATGCTCCCCAAGATGCTCCCTAGCTTACTATTTTCTTTTTTTCTGGGGGGCTGGGCAAACCTCAGCACAAAGTACTTTTTATTTTCTAAGTATGCCCAGAGGCATTCTTGGAAATAAAGATGAAGCGCTTTGCTTTGCGGCCTGCAAGTTGTTGTTTTTTTAATCCCATTTTATAAAAAACTATAATCAGGAGGGGTAGGAAGCTTGGCAGTCACCAAGGGAGGTGTCTGCAGGAATTAAGTTGGGGAGTCCAGTACTAGCAGATTGGCATCAAAGTGGAAAATGAATGAATGAATGAATGAATGAATGAATGGGGATTGAGCCATTCCTGGATCTGGTGTTGTTCAACATGCAATGAAGGGTGACAAGAAGACCACATGTCCGATTAAAAATGTATACCACAGGTTAGGAAAGGTAGCACCAAGTTCAAGAGGTAGCTGGCATGGTTAACAAGCAGCGTTAAGGGAGCTACTAGAGAAAAGAGAGCTTCTTTCAGAAAATGGAAGTCTTGCCCAAGTGAGGAAAACAAAACGGAGCACAAGCTTGCACAAAGACAATGCAAGCAGACAATAAGAGATGCAAAAAAGCATTTTTAAGAGCATATCACTAACAACATGAAGGCCAACAATAAAGAATTCTTTAAATACATCAGAAACAGAAAACCAGCCAGAGAGGCAATCAGACCATTGGTTGACATGGAGTTAAAGGAATAGTGAAGGAGGACAAGGAGAATGCTGAGAAGCTGAATGAATTCTTTTCATCCGTCTTCACTGCAGAAGATATACAGTCAAGGCCAGAAATATCGGAACAAGGATAACTGTTTTGGCAGTTGGCCTCTGTACACCACCACATTCAAGTTGAAAGGAAACACACCCAGATGGGAGCGAAGTCAGGACTTCCAGCTGTAATTCAAGGGGTAGGACAAAAGTGGGGAACTAACCATTCAGGAAGTACAGCCAGGGGCATCCCCCCACCCCCACTGTTGGTGGCTCATAAGTAACGGAATGAATGGCTGACAAGCAGCTGCATGGTCAGGTGTGGCCTGTTTCCTGGGTTGTTGTTGTTGTTCAGTTGTTCAGTCGTGTCCGACTCTTTGTGACCCCATGGACCATAGCATGCCAGGCCTTCCTGTCCTCCGCTCTCTCCCGGAGTGTGCTCAAGTTCATATTCATTGCATCGCTGATGCTATCTAGCCATCTCATCCTCTGCCGTCCCCTTCTCCCTTTGTCTTCAATCTTTCCCAACATCAGGGTCTTTTCCAGAGAGTTTTCTCTTCGCATTAGGTGGCCAAAATATTTGAACTTCAGCTTCAGGATCTGTCCTTCCAATGAGCACTCAGGGTTGATTTCCTTTAGGATGGACTGATTTGACCTCCTTGCAGTACAGGGGACTCGTAAGAGTCTTCTCCAGCACCACAGTTCGAAAGCATCAATTCTTCGGTGCTCAGCCTTCCTTATAGTCCAGCTCTCACAGCCATACATTACTACTGGGAAAACCATAACTTTGATTAGACGGACCTTTGTTGGCAAGGTGATGTCTCTGCTTCTTACTATGCTGTCTAGGTGTGCTATAGCTTTCCTCCCAAGGAGCAAGCGTCTTTTAATTTCATGGCTACAGTCACCGTCTGCGGTGATCTTGGAGCCCAAAAAAGTAAAATCTGTCACTGCTTCCATTTCTTCCCCTTCTATATGCCAGGAAGTGATGGGGCCAGATGCCATGATCTGAGTTTTTTTAATGTTGAGTTTCAAACCAGCTTTTGCACTCTCCTCTTTCATTCTCAACAAGAGGCTCTTTAGATCCTCTTCGCTTTCTGCCATTAGGGTGGTATCATCTGCGTATCTGAGGTTGTTGATAATTCTCCCGGCAATCTTAATTCCGACCTGTGATTCATCCAACCTGGAATTTCTCATGATGTACTCTGCATATAAGTTCAATAAGCAGGGCGACAATATGGAGCCTTGTCGTACTCCTTGCCCAATTTGGAACCACTCAGTTGTTCCATGTCCGGTTCTTACTGTTGCTTCTTGACCCTCGTACAGGTTTCTCAGGAGGCAGGTAAGGTGGTCTGATACCCCCATCTCTTTAAGAATTTGCCACAGTTTGTTGTGATCCACACAATCAAAGGCTTTAGCATAGTCAATGAAGCAGAAATAGACGTTTTTCTGGAATTCTCTTGCTTTCTCCATGATGCAGCGAATGTTGGCGATTTGATCTCTAGTTCCTCTGCCTCTTCGAAACCCTGCTTGTACTTCCGGTAGTTCTCGGTTCACATACTGCTGAAGCCTAGCTTGCAGGATTTTGAGCATAACCTTGCTGGCATGTGAAATGAGCACAATTGTGCAGTAGTTTGAACACTCTTTGGCATTGCCCTTCTTTGGAATTGGAATGTAAACTGACCTTTTCCAGTCTTGTGGCAACAGTGTTGAGTGTTCCAAATTTGTTGGCATATTGAGTGCAGCACTTTAACAGCATCATCTTTTAGGATTTTAAATAGCTCAGCTGGAATACTGTCATCTCCGCTAGCTTTGTTGTTAGTAATGCTTCCTAAGACCCACTTGACTTCACTCTCGAGGATGTCCGGCTCAAGTTCAGTGACCACACTATCATGGCTATCAGGGACATTAGGATCTTTCCTGTATAGTTCTTCTGTGTATTCTTTCCACCTCTTCTTAATCTCATCTGCTTCTGTTAGGTCCCTGCCTCTTTGTCTTTTATCATGCCCATCTTTGCACAAAACGTTCCTTTGATATCTCCGATTTTCTTGAAAAGATCTCTAGTCTTTCCCATTCTATTGTTTTCCTCGATTTATTTGCATTGTTCATTTAAGAAGGCCTTCTTATCTCTCCTTGCTATTCTCTGGAACTCCTCATTCAGTTGGATATATCTTCCCCTTTCTCCCTTGCTTTTCGCTTCCCTTCTTTCGTCAGCTACTTGTAAAGCCTCCTCAGACAGTCACTTTGCTTTCTTGCGTTTCTTTTTCTTTGGGATGGATTGAGTTGCTGCCTCCTGAACAATGTGACGGACCTCCGTCCATAGTTCCTCAGGCACTCTGTCTATCAGGTCTAATCCCTGAAATCTATTCCTCACCTCCACTGTATATTCATAAGGGATATGATTTAGGTCATCCCTGAATGGTTTAGTGGTTTTCCCTACGTTCTTCAATTTAAGCTGAAATTTTGCAACAAGAAGCTCATGATCTGAGCCACAGTCAGCTCCAGGTCTTGTTTTTACTGACTGTATGGAGCTTCCCCATCTTTGGCTGCAAAGGACATAATCAATCTGATTTCGATATTGACCATCTGGTGATGTCCATGTGTAGAGTCGCCTCTTGTGCTGTTGGAAAAGCGTGTTTGCTATGATCAGTGTGTTCTCTTGGAAAAACTCTATTAGCCTTTGTCCTTCTTAATTTTGTACACCAAGGCCATGCTTGCCTGTTATCCCGGTTATTTCTTGACTTCCTACTTTAGCATTCCAATCCCCTATGATGAAGAGGACATTTTTTTTGGTGTTAGTTCTAGAAGGTGTTGTAGGACTTCATAGAACCAATCAACCTCAGCTTCTTTGGCATCAGTGGTTGGGGCATAGACTTGAATTACTGTGATGTTGAATGGTTTGCCTTGGATTCATACTGAGATGATTCTATCGTTTTTGAGATTGTACCCCAGTACTGCTTTTCCCACCCTTTTGTTGACTATGAGTGCTACTCCATTTCTTCTAAGGGATTCTTGCCCACAGTAGTAGATATGATGGTCACCTGAATTAAATTCGCCCATTCCTGTCCATTTTAGTTCGCTGATTCCCAAGATGTCGATGTTCAATCTTGCCATCTCACGTTTGACCACCTCCAGCTTACCTTGATTCATTGACCTTGATTCAGCTTACCTTGATTCATTGACCTTGATTCATTGACCTTCATTTCACCACCAGACACATCCACAGCTGAGTGTCCTTTCGGCTTTGGCCCAGCCGCTTCACTCTTTCTGGAGCTACTTGGAAATTCTCTCCGCTCTTCCGCAGTAGTATATTGGACACCTTCTGACCTGAGGGGCTCATCTTCCGGCGTCATATCTTTTAGCCTTGTGATACGTTCCATGGGGTTTTCTAGGCAAGAATACTGGAGTGGGTTGCCATTTCCTTCTCCAGTGGACCAGATTTTGTCAGAACTCTCCACCATGACCTGTCCGTCTTGGGTGGCCCTGCACGGCATAGCTTATGGCTTCACTGAGTTACGCAAGCCCCTTCACCACAACAAGGCAGTGATCCATGAAGGGGGTTTCCTGCGTACCCCATGACCAATCAAGCAGATAAAAGGCCTGGAGGTGGTTCTGACTGTTACATGTGCATTTGGTAGCTGTTCACTGGAACTCCCAACATGAGGTCCAAAGAGGTGTCCATGCGAGTGAAGGAGGCCATCATTAGGCTGAGGAAACAACATAAACCCATCAGAGAGATAGCAAAAACAGTGGGAGTGGCCAATACAGCAGTTTGGAACATCCTGAAAAAGAAGGAATTAACTGGCAAGCTCAGCAACAGCAAGATGCCTGGCAGACCATGGAAGACAACTAAAGTGGATGACCGTAGAATTCTGCTCATGGTGAAGAGGAACCCTTTCACAACATCTAGCCAGGTCAAGAACACTCTTGCAGAGGTAGGCATGTCATTGTCAACATCTACAGTCAAGAGACGGCTTTATGAATGTAAATACAGAGGCTTCACAACAAGGTGCAAACCACTGGTAACGCTCAAGAACCGAAAGGCCAGATTAGCTTTTGCCAGCAAACACCTAAAAAAGCCTGCCCAGTTCTGGAATAAGATTCTTTGGACTGATGAGACCAAGATTAACTTGTACCAGAATGATGGGAAGATAAAAGTATGGAGAAAGAAAGGAACAGCTCATGATCCAAAGCATACCAGAGAGCTTCGGCTATTGGGCGGTATAGAAATAAATAAATACATACATACATACATACCACATCATCTGTCAAACATGGTGGAGGCAGTGTTATGGCATGGGCATGTATGGCTGCCAGTGGAACCGGCTCACTGGTGTTTATTGATGACCTGACTGCTGATAAAAGCAGAAGGATGAATTCTGAAGTGTATAGGGCTATACTTTCTGCTCAGATTCAGCCGAATGCTGCCAAACTGATAGGACGCCACTTCATATTACAGATGGATAATGACCCAAAACATACAGCAAAAGCTACCCAAGAGTTTCTCAAGGCAAAGAAGTGGGATGTTCTTCAATGGCCAAGTCAGTCACCAGATCTCAACCCAATAGAGCATGCTTTTCACTTACTGAAGACAAGACTGAAGGCAGAAAGACCCACAAACAAGCAGCAGCTGAAGTAAAGGCCTGGCAAAGCATCTCGAGGGAGGAAACTCAGCATTTGGTCATATCCATGGGTTCCAGACTTCAGGCAGTCATTAAGTGCAAAGGATTTTCATCCAGGTATTAAAGCCGATCCTTAAGTTTGAAATGATGTTGATTTGTTCTATTACTTATGAGCCACCAACAATGGGGGTGCGTGTATGCCACTGGCTGTACTTCCTGAATGGTTAGTGCCCCACTTTTGTCCAACCCCTTGAATTACAGCTGAAAGTCCTGACTTCACTCCCATCTGGGTGTGTTTCCTTTCAACTTGAATGTGGTGGTGTACAGAGGCCAACTGCCAAAACAGTTATCCTTGTTCTGATATTTCTGGCCCTGACTGTAGGACAGATACCTGTGCCTGAACTGATGTTCTCAGGAAGGGTGTCTGAGGAACTGAGGCAAATACTGGTGACAAAAGAGGAAGTTCTCACCCTTATTGATACATTTAAAGCAAATAAATCACCAGGCCCAGATGGTATCCATCCTAGAGTTCTCAAAGAACTCAGATATGAAATTGCTGGTCTTCTAACCAAAATATGCAACATGTCCCTAAGATCAGCCTCTATACCAGAGGACTGGAAGATAGCCAATGTAACACCAATTTTCCAGAAGGGATCTGGGAAATTACAGGCTGGTTAGCTTAATGTCTGTTCTGGGTAAATTGGTTGAAGGCATTATTAAAGATAAAATTAGTAAGCATATAGAAGGACAAGCCCTGCTGAAAAAGAATCAACATGGCTTCCACAAAGGTAAGTCCTGTCTCACTAACCTTTTAGAGTTCTTTGAGAGTGTCAATAAACATGTAGACAGGATGATCCAGTAGACACTGTTTACTTGGACTTCCAAAAGGCTTTTGACAAGGTCCCTCACCAAAGATTCCTGAGCAAACCTAGCAGTCATGGAATAAGAGGACAGGTCCTCTTATGGATCAGTAAGTGGTTAAAGAACAGAAAGCAGAGTGTAGGAATATGGTAAATTCTCCCAATGGAAGGAAGTAAATAGTGGGGTCCCACAGGGATCTGTATTAGGACCAATGTCTTCAACCTGTTCATAAATGATCTGGAATTAGGAGTGAGCAGTGAAGTGGGCAAATTTGTGGATGACACCAAATTGTTTAGGATGGTTAAAACAAAAAGGGATTGTGAAGAGCTCCAAAAGGATCTCTCCAAACTGCGAGAATGGTCATCTAAATGGCAAATGCAGTTCAATGTAAGCAAGTGTAAAGTGATGCAGGTTGGGGCAAAAAATCCCATCTTCAAGTATAGCGTGATGGGATCTGAGCTAGCGGTGACTGACCTAGAAAGAGATCTTGGGGTTGTGGTGGACAGCGCAGTGAAGGTGTCAATCCAGTGTGCGACCACTGTAAAAAAGGCAAACTCCATGTTAGGAATAATTAGAAAAGGGATTGAGAATAAAACTGCCAACATCATACTGCCCCTATACAAATCTATGGTGTGACCACACTTGGAATACTGTGTATAGTTCTGGTCACCACACCTAAAAAAAGATATTGCCGAGCTGGAAAAGGTGCAGAAAGGGCAACTAAAATGATCAAGGGGCTAGAGCATCTCCCCTATGAGAGAAGTTTACAACAGCTGGGATTGTTATGGTTGGAAAAAAAGAGGGCAAGGGACCATGATAGAGGTGTACAAAATTATGCATGTTGTGAAACTGTGGATAGGGAGACATTTTCCCCCCTCTCTCAAAATACTAGAACCTGGGGTCATCCTATGAAGCTGATTGGTGGGAGATTCAGGACAGATAAAAGGAAGTACTTCTTCACACAGCGCATAGTTAAACTATGGAATTAGCTACCACAGGAAGTAGTGATGGCCACCTATTTGGATGGCTTTAAAAGGGGGTTAGACAAATTCCTGGAGGAAAAGGCTATCAATGGCTATTAGTCTTGATGGCTATGTGCTGCCTCCAGTACCAGAGGCAGTAAGCCTGTCTACACCAGTTGCTGGGGAACATAGGTGGGAGGGAATTGTTATGGTCATGCCCTGCTTGTGGGTCCCTTGGTCAACAGCTGGTTGGCCACTGTGTGAAAAGAATGCTGGACTAGATAGACCCTTGGTTTGATCCAGCATGGCTCTTCTTATGTCCTTATGATTAGGAGACGATACAAAACTGGGAAGAATTACAAACATTTTAGAGGTCAGGAGAAGGAAAAATAAAAATGATGTCACTAAACTGGTGAACTGAGCAGATAAGAAAATAAAATCCAGCACTGGCAATTGGAAAAGGTTGCATCTATAAAAGAATCACTCAGTGTACGAATATAAGATAGGGGGCAACTGGCCAGGCAGTAGCATTGCCAATGATTTAGGGCTGTGTTACTCAACAGGTGGCTTCTGGGACAGAGTCTTCTCTCTCATCACATCTGTTCCCATCAGTTATTTTTCAAATTGCTTCCAGCTCTTCAATCCCTATCCATTTCTGTCCCCATGTTTCTTATTAATCATCTCTGGGTCGTTTTTTTAATGGCTACTACATGTAATCAAATGTAGCAGCATGAGCTGCTACATTTTTTAAAAGAAATATGCATGCAGCACAGAGCACTGTTGTATCGTGTATGGAACACTTTTTATTTTTCCAGCAGGGCTCACCATCGTACCATGTAAGGGTCACAGTCTGGCTTTTTTAACTAGAGAGAAGGTAGGGATGATTGCCTCTTAAATGATTCTCTGGTCATTCTCTAACCAGTTTCTGGGAGAGTGTGATCTTAGCAGATAGATAAGCAGATAGGAGGGTTTCTTGAGGTGCTTCCAGATGAGGCTTTTTTTGCCCTGCCCCATTCATGGAATTTTACCCCTCTGTGTGTGTGTGTGTTTCCAGATGGCATTGTCTTCCACTTGTAACCTTCCTATGTTTTCACAGTACTTCTTCCATCTTTTATCTTTCCACAAAATCACTGCACAATGTCTTTCGATTAATAGTGCTAGGAGCTGTCTGTCTGGAAGCACCTTTAGTTCTTCTAAGAGGCTGATGTCCTCATTAAGGTGGGACAAGTTAGTGAATTGAAGTCGTACTCCTGAGTAGGAGCTTTCGCAAGAACAAATTGCCCTTATACCTGCCCCTACTATAGTTTGGACCAAAGGAGTGATGTTCTAGTAGCTTCTTAAAAAAAAACCATCCAGACAGTATTGAATTGTATGTACCCTTAAATATCTCATGAGGGAATATAAGTTCTGCCAGGGAATTACTGGAATTGTAGTTGGGACAAGGATGATGTTTGCCAGAGATGAAATCCAAGAAGCCCCTATGCTCAGAGAGAGTGATGTGATAGGACCAGAGCTCATACACACACAGAACATTTTATAGCATATGGTTCATTCATTCCTATTATTAAAGTAGCAACATAATACTGCTATTGGTTAATGAAATTACTCTTTTAGTGTGATGTGTCGTGGGCTGTTCTGATGTCATAGGAATCATTTGGGATTTTGAGTGTTTAATGGAACTTCCTTTCTCCAGAGGGAAAAGCCAAAACCTGAGTTTCTTTTGGAATATTTCTGTTTGTGCTAGTGTGGAAAAATCTGTGTGCTCTTTCTATATTTAAAATGTTATTTGGGATTTTACTTTAAAATTACTATTTTATAATGCCTGATATTAAATTTGTTGTCCCACTTGCAGGGCTCAAGCATGGGTGGGGCGGGGGGGACACTTTACCATGGCCAGATATGGGATGGGATTGTGGTATGTATGCGGGAGAGGTGTTGCAAGTTTGTACTAGGATCAAAAAAATGCTTGGGCTCTGCCTGCTTGCTTGTAAAAGGTTGGAGATTTTGCATGTATTCATTTGGTCTTACCCAGTTCTCATGCTCTGATAACACTCTCTGTAGCAGCTCCATACCATAGAGAGAGTCCAGCCTTTCCAGACTGAGTCCCAAACACAGCAAAGGCCCAATCTGAGCAAGAATCAGATGTGTCTTGAATCTCCTGAGGGTTAAGCCCCATTCATGAGCAGAGAAGCTGTCAGGGCAGGACTTTGGTATAGAAGCCCAGTGCCTCACTCAGCAGGAAGAGCAGGAGCGCCCCCCCGCCTACACAGCAGGGCTGGCTTACCACATATTGAAGCAAGTGAAGAATGTCATCTATCCCCTTAGAAGATGAAAACTGGGGAGTCTCTGTAAGACCATTATGTTCAGAATCTAAAATTACCTAAATGTGTCACCGTTCATAAGGTATCTTCCTAGTTTCTATACTCATCTTATTGAAAAGAAAGGATTTGGTAGTGGTAGTATACCCCTTAGCCTAAGTAGTAGATTGAGACTCTGTACAGTTTTGTGTCTTTAGGGCATTTTGTCACCAAAAGCCAGCTATCACAAGACCTGAGGAATAAATGATAAACCACACTCTGTTTAGCTTGATTTTAATTGACATTTTATTGTGTGTGCATGTGTGTGCTTAGCTTAACTGCTCCAAAATGTAGGGATGGAAGAAGAACTATACAAATTGTATAGTCAGTAAGAAGAACTATACATATTGTACCCAACATACGGCTGGGACAAAGGATCTATCTGTTTTTTGTTGTAGTCGTTTTTAAAAGAAAGCTTCCTTGCTTTCTATAGAAGAGAGTGGCATCATCCCAGCTATACGCATGTAGCACTTCAGTGCCACACTGTTCAGTATCTGTGAGAAAAATTGTGTGGAAATATATGGTCTGATTAGCTGCATTTGAGCCAGAGAGAATGCAAGGCTGCTCCAGAGCAATGTGGGTCATGGCTAGATTCTTTATATAACCCAGAGCCACAGGAAAAAAAAAAAAAATAGCTGCCTCCCTGCTGCTCAGCTAGTCTCCTCCATCAAACGTGGATAAAATTAGAGCAGGCAGTGACGTTCACCTGCGTCTACATAGGGACTCCAGGGAGACAGAGAAAGCCAGGCTCAGGGCTCTGCCATCACTAGCAGAGGCTGCCAGAGTATCTGAGCAAAATCTGTCACTAGGGCAAGTATACATGAACCCAGAAGGCGGGGAAGGGTAAAAGGACAAGTAAATGCTATGTAGCCATTTATACTGGAGAAACACAAGAGATATACTCGAGTTGTATAAATTACATCTTAAAATAATACCTGACAACACACTCACCACATAGATATTTCCAAATCACTGCTATCAATGTGATGAAATCTACACTGGAATTTTTATTGCATCTACATTTTATTAAATCTGCCCATTTAAAATATAGGTTTCAAAGCTATTGGGATCTCATGCAATGACAGTCGTGGCTAGTTTTAATCTGTCTAGTCCCCTGATAATCTGTTCTCCAGAGAGGTGATCTGTGGAATGCATAAGGTCTTGAGGGAGGGGTAAACCTGCAAATTACATCATGTTGAAAATAGGCAGGAAAATTCTAAATGCACTACAAAGGAAAATGAGATAGGAAGGATCAGGCTAGAGCTGACATTATTTATTTATCTAGAGCATTTGTACCCTACCCTTCAGCAGAAAAAGGCTCCCAGAGTGGCTTACAAAGGCTAATATTAAGACAGTCCCTGCCCTCAGGCTTACAATCTAAAAGACACAACACAAAAGGAAAGGGGGTTGGGAAGGAGGAGGGGAAAGAACGCAAATATATCACTGACCGATGTATTGGACTAGGCTGGTTTCCCCCTTGTCATGTTGTTCTTCCTGGGAGGGCGGAGGTGCATTAGATATTCAGATCCGTATTTAAGCACGTAAATAAGCTGAAGGCTGATTTTCAGAGATGCTGGCTGCAGTTCTCATTGCCTTCAGAAGGGCAACACTCCATGCTTTAGAAAATCAGGTCAAAGCTTATTTAAGTGCCTATATATGGCTATGTATTTAACGTCAGGGTTATGCTCTGAACATTTTAACCTTAGCTTCCTTTCAATAGCCTAGGAGTCTCAGAATGGAATACAAAGCCTATGGCCCGGATCCTAATTAAAGGTGTTATTTCAGAAAAAGATCAGAAGGACATAGTGCAAACATGTAGACATTCAGTACATTATCTAGAATCCAAATATTGAGAGAGATCAAAGACACAACCAACCAGTTCACACAACCAGTCAGCACATGTTCCTACCACATACTTAACCCTCTGTCCCTTATTGGGTGTCTCTTATTTACTTCTGTTAGTTGTTTTCTGCCCATTGAACTCAGTGCACTTGGCACATTATGTACAGCTTTTCTGGAGCTTTTACGGTGGCTGAGGTTAGTGCACCCAGTTTCTTGCCTGGAGTGGGGCAGCTGAGGCGTGTGCCGTGTTTGTACATGAGCAGGCTTAATATAAAATGGCTTTTTATGCTGATGATTTGTTCTTACTTATCAGTAGGCTAGAGTCTTCTATGCGAATATTAATAAGATCAATTGATATATTTGGTACATTTTCAGGTTAGACTATTAATTAGTGCCTAGAGATATTTCTCAAAAGATCAAACTGAAGTTAAGTGGATTGCTGGCAGAAATATTTCTGGATTTGGAAAGATGGGCATCACTTAATTTAAGTATTTGGGGCAAGGTTAACATGCTTAAGATGAATGTCTTACCATAGGTAATTTTATGTATTGAGTAATATTCCTGTATATATTCCCCAAATGTATTTTCAAAACCTCTGTGCAGGATTTCAGAAGTTCATTTGGGGAGGTTCTCCCCCCATGTTTTCGCTTAAGATGATGCAGTTGCCAATTAGGGAGGGAGGATTTTGTTTCCGATATCTTGGTCTATATCATAAGAGTTATGTGTTATCACATACCTGTGATTGGATGATACCTTTTCATTTAATACTCCTCCATGGGTTGTTTTGGAGTCAAACTTTTCAGCTGGATGGCACTAGGATATAGGCACATTAAGAGCTTTTCTACACAAGGCATTTATTGTGTGTTCATCATTTATTGTGTGCTCATCAAACTCATGGCTGTTTATGGGTTCTTTAGATAACATTGTGATCCTCCAGTTTTGCTTCTGTTTTTTAAGAGCACTTTCCCAGGGGGGTGTAGAGTAGGGAAAATGGAGTATTATTTCTGAAAGGGAAAGAAAAGGTATTTTCCTGCTTGCGTAATTGAGATATTCTGCTATAGCACAGCACCACCTAGAGGATATGTAGTAGAAAAGCAGGCAAGGAAAAGCTCTTTGTGTAGAACTTGGATCTCAATTCTGCAATGAACTTGAAAGTAGGTATAAGAATTAACATCCTCGTGTAAAAAGCTCTGAAAAGATAGGAATGGCCCCACCCAAAATTTTGGAGGCTAAACAAACATGTGATATAACGTCTTGTCAGCTGCAGTTTGATCCTTATTCTCATGCTAAGTTAACTTTATGGGGGAATCCTGATTTGAAAATAGAGAAGCAGACTTTTTGTGGAGGAATTGGGTTGATCGTAGAATTTAGACTTTAGATCAGCTAATAGGATCAGATGACGAGTTTTTACCATTTTCAATACTGCGGAGTAGGATCACTTATGAACTAGTGCTGGGTGACAATATATTCAGTTACAGCTCCTTTGGTGTTTATATACGGGCCATCAGCAATTAGGGCTTGGGCACCTCCTATACTGTTGGGGGAATCAATTGGCTCTTTACAGAAAGCTAAGCCTACAATAGTTGTTTATAAATGTCTTTTGGAATGTAATAAAGTGGAAGTTAAGTATGTCAGGAATGGAATAGGGAACTGGAATGCTCTATACAGCCTATTCAATGGAAAGCTGCCTTAGCTTCCATATCTGCTCTTTTGGTAGATTTAAAACTCAGGCTGATTCAACAACAAAAAAAAGATGTTTCATGTATATTGGACACCACAGAGGCTGGTTAAGAAAAAGCTGCCTAGCTTTGCTAGATGCTAGTGATGTAATGCGGATAATGCATCTCCTAGGAATACGATGTGGGCATGTGTGGTAGCTTCCTTTTGGTTGGAAGCTACTATCCACATAAATTTTGTTTTTTAAAAAATCTGTGATAATTGCAGATGCTCATGCACTTTTAAATTATGTTCCTGTCATGTGGGGATTAACACATGGACAAAAAAAAGTGAACTCTGACAGGCCTAACAGTTGGAAAGAATCTTATATTCCAAACCTGGAAGGATAAACACACACCACCTATTATTTATTGGACTGAGGTTCTTACTGCTCTTCCTACATTTGAATGCATATCTTGCACTTGTCAATTTAGTCTGGATGCTTACCTAGGCATATGGTCTGCTTATATTAACATGTATATTTGAAACTGAAGTGTCAATTTTTTTTAAAAAAATCAATGGTGTTATTCTGGTTTGTGTTCTCTGTTAACTCTCTCCACACTGTTCATAATTTTATAAACCTCCATTTTATCTCTACGCAAGTCATCCTTTTCTGAACTCAAAGCCCCAAACTCTTTAGTGGTTTGAGAGAGGCATCCCACACATTTCTTTTGGCCCACTGTCTTTTCCCTTTGGTCAAATAGATTGTTGAATCCACTATGGCATCCGAAGGCTCTGCATGAAGGTACCCCATCTGTGCAATTTTGCCCCATCCCAGTAAACTGTCAGGGAGTTATAGCTCCCACCCCCTTTTCCTTTCTCTGGCCACTTTTCCATGAAGAAGTAAAATGGCTATGGGGGGGGGGGAGGTGCACAATTTTGCTTTGTTGCAATTATGCTTTAGCGCTAAAGTGCTATCGTGAACAGAAGTGAATCTTCCAGCAGTGTGTGTGTGTGTGTGTGAAATGCGCAGCTCCATTTTATTGTAATCAATTTTGGATAATAGAGTCATCTATGCCAGCAATGACTATGGGTGGAAATGCACAATTAAGGGTTTTGTCCCAATCCTGCAAACCCTCAAGAGCTTATTTGTGTGACTCCCTTTTTGGTACACACAGTATTTCCCCTCCTCTGGGGTAATTGTGCAGAGTTTTGATGGTGCATCTGGTGCTGCCTGACTAGGAGAGGCTGTGTGCGAGGTTTGGTCCTGATCCTGCAAACCTCCAAGGTTTTATAGCTGCCACCCCCTTTTTGGTGCACATGGGATTCCCTCTCTGTTGTGAGTAATCGCACAGGGTTTTGATGGTGCATTGGGTGCCTCCTGACTAGGAGAGGCTGTGTATGAAGTTTGGTTCCGATCCTGCAAACTTCCAGTGCTTTGGAGCCACCACCCCCTTGTCGGGGTGATGCTGAAAGCACTGAATTAAGCACCTGTACTTCACCCCACACCTCTCCCCCCTCATTGGGATATTGTGGAAGGTTAAAACAGGCTGTTGCAAAGTTGTCAATGGCTGAAACAGTGCCACTGCTTGGGCAGGAGGACTGCAGCAGGACAGGGGGCTGGGGGATAACTTAGATTACACACAGTAGCTTATTAGCCCAGTTGGGTGGCAGGGCATTGTGGACTATTTCAAAAATAAGCTACTGTGAGTAGCTTATTAAGCCACCATGGCTTAAAGTGACGTCCAAATGTGGCCAAAGAGTCTAAAGTTTTAAAACATTATTAAAACAGCATACCACCTGTAGATAAAACTCACAGTGCTTGCCCCTGCTCATGCTTGACATTTGCTGGAATAAAAGTGTCTTCATTTACTTCTACTGGATGAAAAGAGCTATCCCCGTTATGGCAAGTACTTCATATCATAGAATAGTAGGGTTGGAAGGGGCCTACAAGGCCATCGAGTCCAACCCCCTGCTCAATGCAGGAATCCAAGTCAGAGCATCCCTGACAGATGGCTGTCCAGCCTTGTCTTGAACGCCTCCAGTGTGGGAGAGCCCACCACCTCCCTAGGTAATTGGTTCCATTGTCGTATTGCTCTAACAGTCAGGAAGTTTTTCCTGATGTTCAGCTGGAATCTGACTTCCTGTAACTTGAGCCCATTATTCCGTGTCCTGCACTCTGGGATGATCAAGAAGAGATCCTGGCCTTCTTCTCTGTGACAACCTTTCAAGTTGCCTCTCACAGGCCTTTTTCAGCCATTTTGAATGCCCCTGCAATTTTCAAAAGCCATTTTTCTTGGTTTGCCCTACTGCTCTCTAAAACCGGTGTAAGTGAACTTCCATTTTCTCTCTCCTAGGCATCAGAACTCTTCCACTTTATACATATGTTGATTGTTGCAGATTCGCTGGTATTTCCTGCAGGAAAATATTAAGTGCAAATGACAGAGAAATGTTCTTAAACTCCTGCATATGCCTCTCAGGGAGCCACAGCCCAGTAAGGGTTGCAGTTCCAGACATACGCATGTGGGTGTCTAAGAACGCATGGCTGCTGTTTCCATATGATGTGTTTGCTATGGGAAAAACGGGTGTACCTGCAGCAGTGGAAGGGCCATAGTTCATTTTCATTTCAATAACCATACACCATCAAGAAGGGCCCAAACATTAATTAATCTCTAGCATTGTCAGTGGATGATAGGCAGCTAGGACAAGAGCATTGTACTTCTATACATGTCTATTCAGAAGTAAGTCCCATTGAATTCAATACACACTTCCCTGGGAGTAAACCCCAGGAAACTTCTCAGTAGTAGACGTATATAGGATTGTGCTGCGAAGGAGATATCGGCATAAGGTTTATGTGTATGGGAAGAAAGAGGCATTATATCTTAGTAGCTATGGGTTTTGTATAATTGAAGTTTTTTCCATGTTGGGCATAATTAGGAAAGGAATTAAAAATAAAACTGCCAGTATCATACTGCTGTTATACAAGCCTGTGGTGCAACCACACTTGGAATACTGTGTACAGTTCTGTCAAAGTACCTAAAAAAGTATATTGTACAGTTTAAAATGGTGCAGAAATGGGCAACCAAAATTATCAAGGGGCTGAAGCAACTCCCCTATGAGGAAAAGTTATGTCTGGGACTGTTTAGCTTAGAAAAAAGGTAAGGAGAGGCATGATAAGTGTACAAAATTATGCATGGTATGGAGAAAGTGGACAGGGAGGCATCCCTCCCCCTCTCATAATACTAGAGTCTGGGGTCATCCCATGAAATTGATTGGTGGGAGATTCAGAATAGATAAAAGGAAATACTTCTTCAGTGCATAGTTAAACTATGGAATTCACTTCTACAAGATGTAGTGATGGCTACCCATTTGGATGGCTTTAAAAGGGGATTAGACATATTCATGGAGGATAAGGCTATGAATGGCTACTGATGGTCTGATCCACCATAGCTGTTCTTATGGTCTTATATTTCACCAATTCATAGAGATTCTTAGGGAGCAATCCAATGGCCGCTAGATAGTGGCTAGATGGCCATAGGATATGCTGTTTCCAACCTTGGAGCCTGGAAAACTGACCTCCCCCCACTTCCTCAGAGGCAGCGCAGAACAACCTCGTCCTCCATGCTTGCAAGAGGAATGTGGAGGGGCCAGAAAGGGGTGTGGCTGGGGGGGAGTTCTGGGGTAGGGAGATCGTAGCTGCCTGTACGACACATCCAATGTGTCGTACAGCAGCCTCCTTCCCCGCTCCGTGCTCCTGTGGCTAAACAGCCGCAATCGGCTGTCTAGCAGAAAAAGCAGGGCAGGAGAAGTGCAGAGGAAACGATCCTCTCCATGCTTCTCCTGCCCTACTTTGGATAGGCAGTTGCCTTCAAGTTTGGAGGTGGCCGCCTATCTAGATAGGATTGCGCCCTTAATTTTTTCCCCACTGGACAGTGACATGTGCTTTGGTCCTTCAATAATACAAAGAGGAACTGGATAATGTGAATGCCTCATTCCTAAAGCTTTCTGCACATAGCTTGTTCACAAATTTGGTCCTACACCCCAAAATAACTCCATATGGCATCTGGTGCTTCCTGAACAAAGAGGAAGCATAAGCCTGTCATATACATTCAGAGTGAATACCACTCTGTCTATGCTAGCATCCAAGGGGATTTCAGTGTTGATAATTCTCCTGGAAATCCCCACAGCCTCAGTGGTCTGGCTGGCTGACTCAGTGCAACTTGCAGAAAAATTAGCATCAAGAAGTCTGCATAGTACCTGCATCACAGCAAACTCCAAGCACTTCCCCTATCTTCTATAGCACTGATAACTTGTGAGGCTTCAAGGGCTCCCCCCAGCCACACTACAGGGTAATGCCCTCTTGCAATTTTCTCCCATCAGCTGCGATCATTAAGGGTGCTTCCAGATGTATGGTTCCTAATAATTACTCATCTGCTGTAAGCTGCAGTTGGAATTGCAGTTTACTTTCCACATTATTAGGGGTATTGCACTTTTTTCATGTATACATCTTGCTACGTTCTGTTCACACCTGTGGGCTTGACACAGCTGCTCTGGGTGGGGAAGAAGGACCAATCGACCCATGGCCATTAAAAAAAAAACATTCTCCCCCTGAAGATTCTTAAAATAAAGAAACACTAAAGTTCTTATTCATTTAAGTGTGATTGCCTGCTTTCTGTCCATGAAATGTCAAAAAACAAAGTGTTTAATGTTTGTTTTGGATTAGAGGTGGAGATTGTAAACATTTAATTGGAAATCAATTATAAAATTAATATTATAAATTAATTTATAACACTTTCATTTAAGTGCTATTGTACAATTTTTTTAAAAGCAGGAAAAGGGTTTTAGGTCTAATTAAAAGATCAATTTAAAATAAATAAGTGGAGTGATAAAATCGTTCCCATTGGAAAGGTTATAGTGAAGGTGTGCTGAGCAGCAATAGGTTCAGCCACCTGATACATTACTGCACACATTGGAACCACAAACCTTGGAATGATATAGTAGTGTTAAAAATAATCTACAATGGCAGAGACTGCACTACTGATCAGTTCCTTCCCCTAAACTTGGATTTTCTGCAGTATGAAAAAAGATGGAAGAACCAACAGAAAAACAAGACTGATTCGATTATAACACTGTGTGAATACCCCATTAAAAATGAGTTAACATAGTGTGGCAATTCCACACTAAATGCTTAGTGTGGAAGTACCCACCATAGTTCAGAAGATTTCCACTGATGTCTCTCCGTTCAACTTAGGTCTCATCTGGAAGCCTTCTACTCCTTATTGATTCAAGCACCACTTTAGAACCTTATGAGGAGCCACCTTTAGTCTTGATAGTTAAGTATCTCCAAGACTGTGGCCTCACATCAAATGGTTCCCAAGCTACAGATGATGAAAAGGCAGGATACAAATTTAATTGATTATACAGGCAACCCAGATATAGCTAAAATGATAGGGGTCTAGTCCAGGTGTTCACTGTGGTGCCCATGGGTGCTCCAACAGCACCCACAAAGTTCCACTCCCTGCCCCCTTCAAAAATGTATTTTTAATTTTAAAAAAAACCTTGAAAAACATTAGGATGCCAGGTTCTCCTTCCTGTTCAGCAGGCAGGAAGAGAATGAAAGAGTTGCTTCCTGGCTCCACCCAATCTTCCATCCACACAGACCTCTAGGGAAGTGTGGCTTTTACCATCACAGAGCTGCAGCGTAAGTGATTCAGTAGCCAGAGCAAGGTTCCTTTCCATACAGTTCTTAAATGTAGAGGATCTTTCAGGGACACACTGCCTAAGCCTAGCACTACTGCACTGGTCCTGAGTCACCCACTTTTGCTCAGAGCCAACTTTGCACCCAAGTAATGGGCCTTTCAGCCCTGGTTGTTGTGTTCTTGTTCCAGCATGGGTAGCCAGATCCACTCCAGAAGCATGGATGCAGCTGCTTTTGGACATATCCCAAAATGCTCACTGAAGTTTTCCATCCTCCAATTTTGGCTCTGAGGAGAAATTTCTGATCAGTAGGAAACCCTAGGAAGTATATAAGAAAGACCAGAGCAGAAGGGACTCCTTAAATTCCTTGTTGGTCTTAACTTCTGCGAATACTTATTGATGGTAAGACATGGGCATCCTTCAGGGAATAAAAAGACAATATATCCATGTAAATGTTTCCTAGTCATTTGAGGCCCTTCTTCAGGAAAGCTCCTCTACAGCAAAAGACTGGCTAGGCTAGGATCAATCATAGTACAGCATTACCAATAATGCTGGCCATTTTCCTGCATCTTAGGACAAACCATCTTAGGGAGCAATCTTACCGGGATAGGCGGCCCCCTCAGAACTCGGAGAAGCGTGGAGGGATCGTCCCCTCCGCGTTTCAGCCGCCCTGCATTCACAGCTAGACAGCAGATTTTGGTTTTCTAGCCACAGGAAGTTGGCGCATGGGAAGTGGCGGCCGGATGACACGTTGGATGTGTCATACCAGATTTCTGACATCCCCGCCCTGGCACGCCCCCAGGAACGCCCTGTTTTCGTCACTCCATGCTCCTCTTCCGAGGGCGGGACGCAGGGCCATTCTGCACTGCCTTGTAGGCAGCATGGGCGGGGGTGAAGGTCAGTTCTCAGGGAACTGACCTCGGAGTGCGGGCTTTGAGGTCAGTTCCCAGGAACTGACCTATCCTGTGGCTGTCTAGCCACTGACTAGCGGCCATAGGGTTGCATCCTTATCTTACAGGTCCACTTCACAAAATGGGCTGGATATCTGGACCTCCAAGGTTGTCAATGCCTCCTTGAGGGACGGTGAGGTCCCTGCAGCTTTGAAAGAAGCTGTGGTAAGACCTTTATTGAAGAAACAAAATTTAGATCCTCTGGTTTCAATAACTACTGCCCTGTGTCAAATTTGCCATTCTTGGGAAAAGTGCTGGAGTGTGTGGTTGCCTCACAACTCCAAGCTGTTTTGGATGAGACTGATTACTTAAATCCATTCCAGTCAGGTTTCAGGCCTGCCAATGGGATGGAAACAGCCTTGGTCACCCTGGTTGATGACTTATGCTGGGGAATGGATGAGGGGAGTGCAACCCTGTTGGTTCTTCTGGACCTCTCAGTGGCTTTCGATACCATTGATCATGGTATCCTTCTAGATCGTTTATCTGGATTGGGCTTAGGAGGCATGGTTTTAAAGTGGTTCCAGTCCTTTCTGGAGGAGCGGTCTCAGAAGGTGGTGCTGGGGGACTTCTGTTCCACCTCACGGCCATTAGCCTGTGGGGTGCCACAAGGTTCTATCTTGTCCCCCCTCCTTTTTAACATCTACATGGAACCACTGGGGGAAAACATCAGGAAGTTTGGGCTGAAATGTCATCAGTATGCGGATGATATTTGGCTGTACCTCTCATGTCCAAGTGCACACCCTAGGGAGGCTGTGGAACTCTTGAACCAGTGTCTGGAGGCTGTTTTGGGATGGATGAGGATGAACAAGCTGAAACTTAATCCAGACAAGATGGAGGTCCTGTGGGTTGGGAAACCAACCACTTCGGATGGAGGTTTACAACTGGTCTTAGATGGGGTTGCACTCCCCCTGAAAGACCAAGTGCGCAGTCTGGGAGACCTCCTGGACTCTGAGCTAACTGGGGAAGTCCAGATGGCTGCAGTGTCCAGGAGTGCTTTTTACCAGCTTAGGCTGGTATGCCAGCTGCGGCCCTATCTGGAGGACAGCCCTTGCCTCATCCACGCACTAGTGACACGTAGGCTGGACTACTGTAATGCACTATACATGGGGCTGCCTTTGAAGATGGTTCAGAAACTCCAGCTTGTGCAGAATGTGGCCACCCGAGTATTGGTAGGGGCAAGGTGATTCAATCATATAATGCCTATAATGTATCAGCTGCACTGGTTACTGATGTGTTTCTGAGCCCAATTCAAAGTGCTGGGTTTAAAGCCCTAAACAGTTTGGGACAAAGTTACTTGAAAGACCACCTTCAACCATATCAGCCTGCCCACACTGTAAGATCAGAAAGAGAGGCCCCTCTCATTTGTCCACCAGTGAGAGCAATCAGTTGAGTGATCACACGTGACAGGGCCTTCTCTGCGGTGGCTTCACACATTTGGAACAAGTTGCCATTGGAGGGCTACCATGCTCCATCATTGCAGACTTTTAAGAAGGCCTTGAAAACATATTATTTTACCATGGTCTTCTCTTGATATGGCTGCCGTTGTGGCTGTTACTGCCATTATAGTTGTTGCTGGTTTTATTGTTGGCTTTTATTGTTGTTTTTATTGTTTTTATGTTCTTAGCACTTTTAATATTGTAGCTGTTTTTATGTATTTTATTGCTGTAAGCCACCTTGGGAGGGCTTCTGCTCTGAAAGGTGGCCAAGAAATGTTTTAAATAAATAAATAAATAAATACACACACACACACACACACACACACACACACACATACATATACACACATATATACATTGTTAGCAACTTTAATCCAGGATGCCAGGCTAACAGTAGGTGATATTAATTTCTTAGTTATTTTTCTGCTCTGTGTCCTTAAGGGCATTTTGTAGGTCAAAGCAACCCAGCTGGTGAGTCTGGCCCCTCTTACGGAACTTCAGAATGCAGAAGTACCCCCATCTGCTCTAAGTCACACTTATTGTGGTCTGGATGAGGCACCAACCCTGGAGAAGTCTTACTTTAGAAAAGATATTAATACTGCTTCACCCCATGTGCCACCGTGTGTTTTTTGGTCAGGGACAAGTGCCTTCCTCTTGTGCCAGCAGGAAAGGGAACTTCCTGTGCTCATTCAGTGCTTCCCATTCCTACCTTTTTGCACTGGTCTCTGCAGAGTATGAATACACTGCTGACTCAATTTTTATCAAGCCAACTTCCCCCTTCCCTACATTCGTCCCCTCCACAGCCTCCTGCAGCACTAGGAAATCTTCTAGATGCCCTGATTTTGAAGTATTTTTTTCATTCCACTGTCTAGACAAAGCACAAGCTGTGAGTAGGGACTATTTACCATGCATCTTTGGAGACATTACACAGGTAGAGAATGCAATATGTATAGGGCCCTTCAACGCTACCTGTAATTTTATATGCGTCACTGTTATTATCTCAGTTTATTATTTTTACTGAAAGTGGGACTTGTAATAAAATGTTTCAGTGCTGAATGCTCCTGTTCAGGGTTGCACTTAGTGAGCCATGCATTCTTTCAGGACACTCCATCCCATCCCTGCACCCCTCCACCCCAGTTTTCTGATTTTCTTCACTAACATTCAGCATTCTGTGGACACTGAACATGTTCACTCCCATTGGGCAGCTGTTGCTGTTCTTCTGAACATGCTGATACCTCCCCCCCTTATTTCTCAGGAACCCTGCTTTGGCTACTTAGCTATCATAACTCTGCACCTGAGTTCTCCATTAGTATATATGATTAATTTATACCATACCTAAAATGTTTAGATCTCTCACTAAAACTGTAATCTTATACACATTTACTTGCAAGTTTCACTGAACTCACCAGGACTTATTTCCAACTAAACATCTGTAGGATTGGCCTGCATATAATGCCCAAGTAATACGTCTAAAGGTGCAATCCTCTGCATGCTTAGACAGCAAGCATGGCTGGCTGGGGAATACTGGGAGTTGTAGGACTTTTTTCAGTCTAAACATGCATTAGATTGTGCCCTAAACTGCTTTCTCCTTTACACTGCGTGGAATGCCTTAGTAAATCCAGCCTGATGAAACTAGCACATATAATTGAACTGATTGCTCGGCAATGTATAATCCGTGTTTTTCTATAAGTAAAAGTTAACATTTATACAATGTTTTGGCCTGAAGACCCACAAAATGGTGTGCAAGAATTAAAATTCATAAGCATAAAACAAAACAAAATGTTCAATTAAATCAGAACAAGATAAAATACTAACATCTCAAAAATAACCGGAGATAGAGAGATTGAAACAATTCAGTCATCATAAAAATCCTGGCAGAAGAGCATGGTTTTCACCATCTGCCAAAAAAACACCAAATATGCCTCTTGGGGAAGGGAATTCTAAAACCTAGGTGCCACTGTAGAGAAGGCCTAATGTCAAGTACCCATCAGCCTAACCTAATAGTGGCAGCACATGGGCAGGACCCCCTTCAAAGATCTCAGTTGGTGAGCAGTTATCATATGGGAGAAATCAGTCCTTTAAATGATGATGATTAAAAATATTTTTACCCCCCTCTTCAGCCAAAAAAGGTTCCCAGAGTACTACAAAGATTAATAAGGGAATTCCTGCCCTCAAGTTTACTCTAACCATGACACAGAAGGGAAAGGGATTGGGAATGAGGAGAAAAGCAAGCTTAGGCGCTAGTTCTTAGTTACAGAATTCTTACAGACGTTCTTCCTGCCAGGGAAGAGTAAAGCAAGGTTCCTCCTCTGACTGATGTACAGGCCCAGATTGGGTCTCCCCCTTGCCATGATTCTTCCTGGGAGGCAGAGGGTGCAGCCTCCCAGTGGCTATTGCCCCCTGTGCCATCCTGGAAGCAGTAAGCCAACTGGGATAGATAAACCAGTGAAGGTAAGTAATATCCAAAAAGTATGATAGCATTACTTTATCTAGAATCATAGAATAGTAGGGTTGGAAGGGGCCTACAAGGCCATCGAGTCCAACCCCCTGCTCAATGCAGGAATCCAAGTCAGAGCATCCCTGACAGATGGCTGTCCAGCCTCGTCTTGAACGCCTCCAGTGTGGGATAGCCCACCACCTCCCTAGGTAATTGGTTCCATTGTCGTATTGCTCTAACAGTCAGGAAGTTTTTCCTGATGTTCAGCCAGAATCTGGCTTCCTGTAACTTGAGCCCATTCTTCCGTGTCCTGCACTCTGGTATAATTGAGAAGAGATCCTGGCCTTCCTCTCTGTGACAGCCTTTCAAGTACTTGAAGACCACTATCTTATCTCCCCTCAGTCTTCTCTTCTCAAGGCTAAACATGCCCAGTTCTTTCAGTCTCTCCTCATAGGGCTTTGTTTCCAGTCCCCTGATCATCATTGCCCTCCTCTGAACCCTCTCCACTTTGGGGCACTTTGTCGAAAGCTTTGCTAAAGTTGAGGTATATGATGTCTACAGCATTCCCACAGTCCACAAGGGAGGTTACTTGATCAAAAAATGAGATCAGATTCGTCTGGCAGGATTTGTTCTTGACAAATCCATGTTAGCTTCGAGTAATCACTGCATTGTTTTCAAGGTGCTTCCAGATGGAATGCTTTATCATCTGCTCCAGAATTTTCCCAGGGATTGATGTCAGACTGACTGGTCTGTAGTTCCAGTCTGTAGATCTATACAGGCTACAGTCATTAAGCAACAGAAGAGAGTATGATCAAGTTGTACAATGTCATTCAGTTCTAGAAATAACCCAGAGCATTTTGACCATAGGTCTTCTTCAGTGGTCAAGTATATAAAAAAGTATATGAAAAGATATATTAAAAAGATTAATATACACATATTTCAGTCCAAACTTCTCACACCTATTAGTTATATAGAACACTGTTTATCTATCCCAGTTGGCTTATTCTTTGGTTTCAGGTTGGGATGTATTTCCCGTTGGTCTGATTCATAATTTGCCACCTTTCAGCTCTCCAGTGCCAGGGCAACTCTGTCATTTAGTTTAGGGGGCAGTCCTGTCGGGACAGTCGGCTGCCTCTGAACTTGGAGGCGGCTGACTATCCAACGCAGGGAGGGTGGAGCACAGTGGGGATCCTCTCCTCTGCCCATCCTGCATTTGCAGCTAGACAGCCAATTTTGGGACGTGGGAGTGTGAGGGGGGAGGTGGAATGACGCTTCCGCGGTCTCCTCCCTTCCCCTGGGAATGTCCCCCTTTTGCCCACTCTGCACTGTGGTTTTGAGTGTGGAGATGGGGAAGAACCGTGCCACCTACAAGGCAGCAGGGGAGGGCAAGGAGAGTGTGGTTTCTGGGAACCAAGCTTGGAGAAACCAAAAGATCCTATGGCCATCTAGACACTGTCTAGTGGCCATAGGATTGCTCTCTAAGTTAGCGTTTAGAAGTCACATGACATAGTTATAAGCGAATGGTGGAAAAAAGTGAGTTTGTGTCAGAATCCAAATCAACATGAGTGCTAACAAATTAATTTGTGCTAACATAAGGGACTATATTTGTGTAATGCCAATAGCGTTAGCTGGCAGAATGGGTTTTCCGGGGAATCCTACCACGCTAGCTAACTCTATTGGTGAGCGGTCCCTTATACTGGCACAACATAATTCATGTTAGCACTCATCTCTACTAGGATACTGCCCCTAGAGTCTGTTAGATGCTTGATCAAGCCTGAGGAACAACAAACCTGATGTGTTCTAGGAGTTATTAAATTTGGATTCTGCATCTTTATCAACCTATATATTTTCTCAAGAAACAGGTTTGGTTTTTTGTTTTCGCAATGGTGTCAAATCTCCAGTGATCTCTCCCTCCACAGGACACTGATCTTGTCATTGTTACCTATAAAGAGGTCATTTCCTATTTTTTCTGGGCTCCTCCACTTATGAGTAAAATAATTTAGATTCCCAAATCAAGATCCTGTCTATTGTAAGCTCCATGTTAACAAAAGAATGGATGACTGCATTTATGAATTCAGTCATTTACGACATGTTCAGTGGAGACACGGCTACTTGTAGCATTAAACCCACTGACAAATGAATGATTAGTCCCTCATTGTGCTGAGCTGTATGCTTCCCATTTGGACCTGATAAGTATCTTACAGATTCCACCACGTTGACTCTCCTGGCAAAATGAATGTAACTTTGCAGTTGCAGGAAACAAATTGATGGTAATTTACCATTCAGAACAGAACTTCTCTTTGAAGTTAGCTTTTGGTTGATTTTGGCCAACATCCTACAAAGTAATGTGCTTATGCAGCCAGAGGTTTCTTTGAAGTTCACATGGCTTAACAAGCAAGCTGATTTTAAGCTGAATAGCAACTTGCCTGTTTGGCCATGAGGGTAGCCACAATAGAAGCTTCAAAGATGAGTTCTGACTAGACATACAGCTCTCCTCTCTGCATGCACACACAGCTTTGTTGGATTGCCCAGACTTTGTGGTTTTTAAAATCACTAGTGCCAAGAGAGATCACAACGTGCAACAAATAGTCTCTTAAACTAAGATATATATTAACTGAATACACACACTTTTTAAATAGTGTGAGGGCTAGTTCACTGTAATATTGCTGTTTGGTTATATACATTGGTAGGATACAGAAATGACATTTGGGCTTCATGACTTGAAAAGTAATGGCTAGACTGTATGAGTGGGTCCTCACATGTAAACACATAGGCACACAGACCCCACTTAACTGAATGGTTCTGAGCATGGCAACAGAGTATACACAAGCCTGTGTCATACTTATATAATCCACACACTCTGGGAGTACATGTATCAGCCCTGGGTCAGTACAGGAATTAAGTTACATAGATACAAGCTAGACATACATTTGGCAGCACAAATGCTTAGCTTTATTCTTTTGAATTATAGTGTGACTTAACTTTAAATACATACCTGCAGGTAAGGGGGGCTTGTGCAAAATGAGAACGCACTAGCTACGAAATAAGAATATTGATACAGTATAACACATTACAAATGTAGATGGAGAATCAGAATAAGAACCAAGCATTTTATGGAACAGACTCCTCACAGAAAGGCCACCAAGCAAAATATTAATCAAGAACATTGCCTCCTGCCCTGATGCTGTAGAGTTTCCTTCTTATACGGTCTTCTTCTTCACAGCTGGTAGGGAGGATGGTAGGAGTATGGGTGGAGTATGGCTTGCCTCAACACTAGGCAGATGTAAAAGCAACAGGTGCTGCTTTCTCTGGGTCACAAGCTGGCAGCATTTAATTACCTTTCCACAGATGTTATTTCAGTGCTAATAGTGGTACAAAATCATGTGTGTGTGTGTGTGTTTCTGACACTACTTGGTGTTTTAAGTAAGGTTATGTTTAACAGAAGCACTAAGGGAGTAATCCTATGGCCAGTAGACACTGTCTAGAGGGCCATAGGATATGCTGTTTTCCGGGAACCAACCTCAGAGCCCGTGCTCCGAGGTTGGTTTGCGGAAAACTGACCTCCCCCCACATCCGCGCTGCCTCAGAGGCAGTGCAGAGAAGCCCCATCCTCCATACTTTGAAGAGGAGTGCAGAGTGACTGAAAAGAGGCATTCCAGGGTGGGGAGAGTGGAGCTGCATGTACAACGCATCCAATGTGTCGTACAGCAGCCTCCTCTCCCAGTCCCCCCCACCCCCGGTGGCTAGACAGCCAAAAACGGCTGCCTAGTGGAAAATAGCACCGCACGAGAGGCACGGAGGGAATGTTCCCCTGCCCCCGTGCCTCTCCTGCCTTGCTTTGGATAGGCAGTCGCCTCTGAATTTTGAGGCGGCCGCCTATCTTGATAGGATTCATAGAATAGTTTTGCGCCCTAAATAGGATTGTGCCCTAAATATCACAAAACTGCTGCTAGTTTCCGGAGGGGTAGCTGTGAAGCAGCCAGTGTCCTTGAAAGCTTGTGCCAGAATAAATTTGTTAGTCTTTAAAGTGCCACAAAACTGCTTAGGTTGATAAGGAAACCACTACCATTAGTATTCAGATAAAATGTGCAGAGATACCATTTGTACTATGAGAGTCAGCAAACCATATAATTTTGACTGCAGATGCAAAAACCACTTCAGAGAAATTCTATAGACTTCAATGAAACTTCTGACATTAGTCCAAAGTTAGTCCATTAAACTCTAATATCAGACCAATACATGCATAAAACTTCTATGATGGCACAATATGTATATTTAGACTGCAATCCTATACCCATCTACCTGGGAGTAAGCCCCATTGAACTCAATGGAGTTTACTTCTGAGAAGACGCGTAGGATTGCACTGGTACTCAGATGTAAGTCTGACTCACTAGTAGTAAATATGGCAAAAGTTGCAGTCAGAAGTAAGTCCCATTGATTTCATAAATGATTTTTTGGCAATTGCAGCTTTATATGTATGATTTATTTAGGATTGAGGCCTTACGGTTTGTAAAGTATAGGCATTGCTCTAGTTTGGCAAACTGATCCAAGCTAAATACATTGGGTTGGATCCAAATTAGTCTGAAACCAATGGGACTTAGTCATTACTAACTTATGTCCCATTGATTTCAATAAGTCTGCTCTAAGTGTTACTAAATCTGAATCCAACCTACTTACTTAGAAGTCCCACTGTTCTCATGCTTTCAAGTGAGTGCCAACTTAAGAGCACGACCAAAGGATGATCCTCTCAACTTTTCTAAATGTGGATTAGGTATCTGGTTATACCTCATTCACTCTCCAAATGAAGTAAGACGGTCAGACAAGAAGAAACGGCATACTACGCATACTCAAGGGCGCTCTTTTGCTCATATGACCTCCTCATATCCCAGGGCTGAGGCCTGGGGTTGAAAATAATAAAGAGGTTCGGCGCCAATCTTCGTCTAAGGCCCCGTCATTTCTATGGGTCTGCTCTAACACCAGATAACCACCTGATTTGCGCCCACCATTCTGAAACGAGCCACTCGCGCTAACGGGCGCGCTCCGTCGGCCTCTAGGGCCGCCAATACTCCCTCCCGCTGGACGCAATCGCCCGCCGTCGCCGCGCGGAGGCCTCCTCCCCCCGTCACGCAAGCCGCGGCGGGTCACGTGCCGGGGGCGGAGGCAGAGAGCCCGGCCTTGTGTCGGTCGGAGCTGCCGCCATGCTGCTGCTTTCGCTGCCCGGTGGCCGCGTCCACCTCAGGCCGGCCTTCCTCTCGCCCCTCCTCACGCTCCTTCTCCTCGTCCTGCTGCCGGGCCCTGCGCGGCCCATCTCTTTCCAGCTGCCGGGCAAGGCCCGAAAATGCCTGCGGGAGGAGATCCACCGCGACACGCTGGTCACCGGCGAGTACGAGGTCGCCCCGCCGCCAGGCTCGTCCAGCGGCCCGTCCGCCAACCTCAAGGTGCAGCCAGCCAGCCAGCCGACGGGGGTGGGGGAGCGAGCTGGGGGCTCGCCCGGGTGGAGGGACACCCTTTTCGCTCCAGCGACGCCGGGAGATCCGCCCAGCACATAACGGCTGGGGGCGGGGGAATAATCCTACTATTGCTAGCGCGCCACCCATGTTTCCCCGCCGTCAGGGGGCGCGGAGCCGTGCCCAGAGGCGGTGCGTGGGCCTCCCCACCCCGACCGTGTGTTACCAGCCACGCTTTGGCCTTCCCGGCCCTTCCACTTCTTGGGACACGTCAGCCTATCCCGTCTCTCCTCAGGAGGCCGAAATACAGAAGCAGGAAATAAGCCCAGCGCTGTGCGCTTGCGGGGAGGAATCGCCCGCAGGAGCGTCAGGCCCTCACCAGGGTTGCTCCTCTCCCTGTGCGCAACAGGCTATTCCCCTGCTATAGTTCTCTCGCTGAATCGTACCACCGCCTACCCACGGCTCCTCTTTCAATCTTGATTTACTCCAGCTTTGACTTCCGGCCCAACAGTCTTTTGCTTCTGAGTTCTGCACAGTTACTTTCAACACATAGTACAGGAAGGCTACAGGCCAGGAGTGGGCAACTTGTGGCTCTCCAGATTTCTTTTTTCCTACAACTCCCATCATCCTTCACTATTGGCCATGGACTGTTCTAGGCGTAAACATCTGGAGGGCCACAGGTTGCTCATCCCTGTTTTGGGATGATCCTCAGAATAAGTGGCCTGAGGGATTGCATCCCAAGCTGCAAGAGACTGAGAGCTCTATTAGCATCAAAGAGAGAGCAGGAGAGTGGCTGTTGGGATGTTGGGTAAAGGAAGAATGCTAGTGATGAGGTGGCGCAGCTGTTTGCAATCTGGTGGCATGGCAGGACTAAGCCCATGCCATGAAAATCAGGGCACTGGGTTTAAGCTTTTGCAAGTGCCATTGTATGTAAAAGAACTACTTGTTACAAAGATCATGGGTCTGCAAACACAAATAGCAGCTCCAATTTAAGTGTTTCTTCAGGTAATACCTAGTTCACTATCCTGTGTTACATAATCAGCATGTTGTATGCTCTTGTGCTAGCAATAGCCAATAATGTGGGACAGAAAACACACAGTGGAATTAGCTGCAATTAGTCATTATGAAGACAGAGAGGGTCCTTCAAGTGGGGCTGTTTTCAGCATTGTCACCATGCTCTTTCTAATGTGTATATCTGCCCTAAGTTTTTGAAGAAAGGATTCTGAATCCACAAGGCCTTGCTAGAGGTCTTTGGACAACAGACAGCATGGTAGTAATGTGGAGAAGGAGAATGGCAACTGTTAGAGTGATGTGTCAGTCATAGGATATGCAACAAAGGCTGTATTCCTAACCACCCTTCCTTGGGAATAAATCACATTGAACCTGTGCCCAGGTTCAACCTAACTTTTAACTTAAGAACCTTTTTAACTTAAAAACATTTAAACTGCCCACTTCCAAAAGTACACTCTGAAACTACAGCAGTACATGTTTCGGATATGAACTTTGTAGGGTGTGTGTGCGTGCACGCACAATGTTCTGTTATAATTTTAAGCATCTTGAGTTTGATAGTTTACTTTTTTCTTTTTGCAACATAGGTTTGGTAATAACCTAAATCATTGTTGCTATAACAGTACTTCACCCTCACCCAAATGCTAATTATCCAGGAGCGCTCTAGCATGCTGGTTAATGAAGTCTTAGCTTTGTGTATTAGGCCTTCACTTCCTCTGCAAGCCCACAGTGGGGCAAAGGAGTGCTATACACTAGGAATCAGTGTTTGGGTTCTGACTTTGGCAGTTCACTAAGTAGCCCCCAAGCAAATAAGGCTGCTCATCCAGAATAAAAATGTCCAAGGCTGGTTGTTGTGGAGCAACTACTCACATAAGTGTCTTAACTGTCAGGGATAGGTCTTCCAGTTATTAGTGATCACATGCTAATTTCCTTTCCAGAGGGACAAAAAGCCATGTGAATGCTGTTGCTCAGAAGAGCATAGTCTCAGAGAAGCAGCTAACTGGGACTGAAGTGATTCTTAGTCACTGTGCCGTTTTTGGTGTGTTCATAATACTTCATCACTGTGTTGTGTATTCTCTTATTGTGACGTCTCAGCATTAACAGTTATACTTTCTGTTCTTGAAGAATGTATCCAATATGCCAGTTGGCTGCAAGGAGGAGGTTCTTTAATGACTGTCATCCCACTAGATCCCTGTTGTGTGGGCGCTTATTGTTCAGGCTGGCAATGTGGGGAAGAAAGCTGTGCTTGTGAAGGATGATGATGTTACTGCATGTAATGCCAGAGCATTGTGGAACATCTTTCAGGCTGGTTGCTCCCCCACAATTGTGTAGGCTGACTTTTAAACAGTTTGCCCTACGTGTACCTAGTTTGATGGACATTGTGCCTGCCTGTATGTAGGCAACTGTCATCTGATGCCAGAGGAAAAGAAAAGTAGAGCTGGCCCAATAGACTTTTGGACGTGCACCAGCTAATGCTGGGAAGGAGCGAGCTTGGGGTTGGGAGTGGTGCATATCAGCCCCTTTTCTATGAAAGAACCATACTTGAGGATCCTCTAACCTTTTACTAAATTACTGAGACCTTAGGTGGCTTTTAACATGCTTTAAGGAACTCTTTAAATATTATTTTATATTATGCTCTTTTGGCATTGGGGAAAATGTGCAAATGTAGTGTCTCATTTAGTAATTAGGCTCAGTTGTGCAATTGTCTGGTCAGTATCACCTGTGGCTTGCTCTGCTCAGAATTGCTGTAATGTATGTTCAGTGAAGTAAATGAGTTCTCCCATCACTCTCCGCTGCCTTCTGTTTCAGTGAGTGCTTTTATGGGAATGTTACAGCTTTAACATGTCAGAAGAGGCTAGCGAGGCAGATTTTTTTTTGACAACTCTAATTCATCAGAGATTATTTTCACTACAGTTTTAATCTCTTCAGCTATGGTGGGAGTGAAGCATGCCGTGTTTTGGGAAGATGTTAATCTTCTGTCTCCCCCTCCCCACCCCCATATTTTAGCATAGGACTAGGATGTTAACCTGTTTGCCTTTCGTATTCTTCATTTCTCCACAGATCACTGACTCTGCTGGGCATATTCTGTATTCCAAGGAAGATGCTTCTAAGGGCAAATTTGCTTTCACCACGGAAGACTATGACATGTTTGAGGCCTGCTTTGAGAGCAAACTCCCTGTGGGTGAGTGTGAAAGGCCCTGTTATGCTTCTTTTCTTTCCCTTCTCTCTTTGTAGACTGCATTTAAAAGGATAAGATTTGGATGAGAGACGGGGGGCATATGCTTTGCCAAGTGTTTTGAGATCTTTTAGAGTGAAAGAAACATTTAATCACTGGTGAAGGCCAGTTGCTGCAATCCTTCCCAGAAGTACTTGTATTTGAGGAATGGTGAAATCAGAATTGTCTGGACTGAAAAAGAAGTTATAGTCCAGGATGGAGGACAAGAAGCACAGGATAAGAAAATTAGACTTGTGGCTATGACAGAAATCTCATGAGTCTCTTCAAGAAAGAAACCCCTTGCTGTCTTCCACATCAGATAGATATGTGGACTCTTGCTGGAATTTAATATGGGAGGGGGCCCCAAATCCCCAAAACCTTGCCTGCACACATCCAAAATCAACAGGATGTGGGCACAACAAACTGCTTCCTCCTATTCACAGCCAACAAACCCAGGGCTAATTTTGCAAATGATTCATATTTCTTCCTGAAGTAGAAATTACATTTTTGTGCCCTGTTCTTATGCCACATGCAGATGGGATCCCACCATCTGCACACTGATTCTTTTGTACAAGAGGCACGGAAAGATTCTGTTATTCTTTATTTTATTTATTAAAAACCTTTCTATAGTGCTTTATATTAACAAATATTAAAAGTAATTTACAAAATAAAATAATACAAAAATCAGCAACAATAAAACAAGATAAAAAACCCAAACAATTCAAAATAAAGATGCTGTCTAATCTGGCGGTAGTGTATGCAGCCAGTATCATGGTCAGGAAATGCCTGTTGAAATAAGTTTTCAGTATGTGTTGAAATAATAATATTGTCAGAGTATGACTTATATCCAAGGGGAGGCTGTTCCAAAGAGTAGGTTTTATCGCTGTGAAAGCCCGCTTCTGGGTGGTTGCCAAGTGGATAACTGATGGCTGTGGCACCATCAAGAGGGTTTCATCTGCAGATCTCAGTGAGCTAGCAGGACAATGTGGGAGAAGGTGCTTCCTCAGGTAAGCTGGTCCAAAGTTGTTACTGTAGCCAAGCTATCCTGTCCAGGAATGGTTGTAGCTGGCATACCAGCCAAAGCGCATAAGAGATACCCCTGGCTGCTTCAGCCACTTGGGCTTCCAGTGACAAAGCTTTGGCATTCCCTCACTCAGTGAATCTTCTTTGCTCTGCGGGATCCCAATATTAGACCAAACTTGGTGCTAACTCTTGTTTTGCCCCTATTGGTTCAAAGTATGGCCCCCTATTGAACACTGGAGCACTTCCTACTCCTTGGAGATGGACCTTGGTCTCTTGGTCAATCAGTTGCTAGCATCTTTGAGCCAGCCAGAAAGCCCATTTCTGGTACACGCATGACACGTGGTTGGTGTGTTCTGTCATGAGAGGAAGAAGGGGAAGTGTGCAGTACGTCGGTTGTGTACCCAGGCCGTGGGGGCAGTTGCCTAATAAGTCTTAGAGCTGACATTTCCTTTGGGAGTGACGCACTTGCCCTTCTTTTTGCCAGACATCTGGGTTGACATTCAGGGCAAATAGCCCATAGTTCTCCAGGCGTATTTTTTGCTACTGCTTCTGGTCACAAATGGGCAGCATGTGTCTTGCAGAAGCCTTGCTGAGGCTTGAGGAACCTTCCTGCTTCTCATTGTCACAGCTGGAACTCATGGGTTGAATGCCTCCTGTACTTAAAATGGGACATCACAGAAAGTGTTCTGCTAAATGGTGCTGAATGGAGCTAATATCAGTAATGCAAATAGAATATAATAAATACAATAAAACAGCATTGAAATACAAAGTAACAAACATAAAAACAGAGCAGGTAAAATATCACTAAACCCCATCAAAACAACCATTTAAAACCAATTACAATATATTTGCAAGTTAGCTTATGGGCCAAAGGCTTGTGTAAATAAAAATGTAATTGTCTGCTGGTGGAAGGTTATCAAAGATGGGGCTAAGCTATAACTATTATGCTGGGAGTGAAATCTGCTGCTGCTTTTAGAAGGAGAGTAATTTCCCTGGCTGAAATTGTATGTTTTCTGAGGGTAGAAGGAAATAGGACTGGGATTTTGTCAGAATGCTTGTTTAATTACGTTTGCCTTTTGAAGGATACCACTGAATTATCCATGCCTCAAGACAAGTAATTAAGAGCTTCATATTTGTCTCAAACACATGCAGTTCTTATATCAGCACAGTGCCTTGTAGTGGGTCTAAAGAAATTGGAATGTCCCTAAATAATAGACCTTTGTACTATCTACATCAGCGGTCCCCAACCTTTTTGGCACCAGGGACTGGTCTCGTGGGAGACAATTTTTCCACAGACCGGGGGAGGGGATGGTTTCGCTGGTGGACTTCTGGCCGCTTGGATGCAAACGGCGTCCGTGTAGTGCATGCCATTTGCATCCCTATTCTTTGCAGTAATCGGCTACGTAAAGATTTACGTAGCCTATTACTTGCAGAACAGGGACTCAAAAGGACTATGCTGCAAGTCCCTTGGGCTGCAATCCCATACCCACTTACCTGGGACGAAGCCCTACTGACAGCAGCGCAACTTACTTCTAGTTAGATATGTACGGGATTCCACAGTGACTAAGCTACAGCAGTTCTAACACCAGAAATAAAAGTCTTAACATCCACAGCAACTACTGGCCGTGCCCCAGAACTTGCTCGATTAAATAATTATGAATCAGCATTATAAAAGCTTTCCAGGGCTGACCTTTGACATTAATATAAAATAATAATTGACATTAATAACATAAAGTTATTATTATTGCCCACAAATACGTCCCACTGTGATCAATGCGGCTTAACACCCCAGCATGTTTAGGATTGCATATTACTAATATGGAATTACTTTAACTTTCGTCATCATCAATAATGCCAAAGGTCGACTCTGCTACGTTTTTATGATCCTGGCTTGTTATCATTTCTTTAAATGAGGAGGCTCCAGGCGCAGCTGTGGCACAAACAGAGAAGCCCAGCGACGGTGGCGGCTTTCCCAGGCTGGCTGCTTGCTGCCCCATGAACAGCCTCCTGAGGAAGAGGCATGCTGCTCCGTCCCTTTTATTCATACTCACATCCACACGTGCTCAGGGTCCGCCTTCGGTGGGAAGGCTTTTCAGCCTTGCTTCTCGCCAGCCCAGCCATGGAGGACTCACTGAAGTAAAGCCTGTAGTCCAGGCTGTTGGGGCAGCTGCGCTCCTCCACGCAGTAGCCGGCCATGGTGCCTACTCCAACCCAGCTCCGTGAAAGCGTGGGCCGTGAGAGCACAGAGAGAAGGAGACGCGCCCTGGGCGGCACCACCCCACGCCGGCCGCTTATTAGCCGGGGCCACGCCCTCCTCTCCTCCCATCACTGCACAGGCGCACAGTACCCTCCCGCTTCATTTCATCAGCCACACGCCATGCCGGGTACAGCACTGCGCAGACCCAGCAATCCTAATCGGTTTCTCACACCCCTACTGCGGCCTGGTTGCTAACAGGGCACGCACTGGGACCGGTCTGTGGCCCGGCAGTTGGGGACCCCTGATCTAGATTATTGGTAGTTTTTGACATACTGCCAGTGGAGTGGTTGAGGATGCTGTGTCAGTCATAGTTACAGGGTTATATCTGCCTTGGGAAGGCAGAGCCAGGACAACAGACACTTCAGGCCGTTGAGCCAAGTGGAGTCTGAGCAAATGGGATTTCTCAAGCATTTAGCCACAAAAATGGGGAAGAGGAAGTGAAAGGCACAACTTTTTTAGAGACCGTAGCAGAGGGAAGAGCTGGCTTGCAAGATTTAGGGAGGTCCCCATGGTGAGCTCTATATTGCTATCACAGGGCTCTTTCCTTGCGTCACTCACTTTGCTCCTGGGGCTGCAAAGTCGTGTCTGTGCAATTCTCTAATTGCGGTGTTCCTGCACCTTGTACTATGTGCTGAAGTTTGGGAGGAATGGATAGTATGTGCCAGACATTTCTGCGGGATCAAATTTTACTTATTTGTCTTAAATGCAATGTTGTGTCCTTTCAGCCGGAATATCTCCTGAAGATCCATTGTGCGGAAATTACTTGCCCAATATTATTATGTTTAATAACAGGCATATGTTCAAAGCCAAATCAGGAGCACTCCATTCTTTTTCTTGCTTTTCTCTGATTATACCTTGCCTAAATTTGCAAAGATCCCATTTTGTTAAAAAGATCCTTCCTACTGAGCAAAGGAAGGGCTGCAGTGGCTTAGCGGTTAAAACGCTGAACTGCAGACTGGAAGGTCGGCAGGACAGCAGTTTGAGACCCGAGTGCTGCGTGACGGAGTGAGCTCCCGTCTTCAGTCCCAGCTCCTGCCAACTTAGCAGTTCGAAAGCAAGAAATTGCAAGTAGATAAATAGGTACCACTTCAGCGGGAAAGGTGACAGCGTTCCGTGCACCTCGGTGTTCAGTCATGCTGGCCACATGACCACGAAAGCGTCTTCGGACAGCGCTGGCTCTTTGGTTTAGAAATGGAGATGAGCACCACACCCTAGAGTCGGACACGACTGGTTGGGGACACCTTTACCTTTTTACTGAACATATAAGGAGCAATTGTTTTAAAACCATGAAACACTGAGAACATTTAAGTGAGTTTTTATGAATGGGAGTTGGGCATATTGGCAGGCACAGAGAAAGCTTCAGGAGATGGTTCCCTCTCTCAGCCTTTCCTGAGGGAAAGGCCGAATGAGGGGGGAAGCACCCGCTCTTGGGTACTGCGTTCTGAAGGCAATCAGTGTACCATCAGGAAGGGGTGTCTAATGCTCCCCTTCTCCCAGTCTTTCCTAATAAAAAGGCGGAGTGTAGGGGAGTGCGTGTTGTTGAATTCTGCTTCCCAAATGAGCACACAGCACCTTTGGTCAGCAGCACTCATGGAGTCTTTTCTGAGCATAATGTCAGATGGGGTGGGAGCACGTGCTGTTGGGCGATGCTTCTTGAAGGCACTTCTTACACCTTCAGGCTTCCTGTCACTTGGCTTTTCCCGAGGCTCACCAGTATGAAGCACACACTCTTGGGCACCGCTTCCCAAAGCACCTTGGAGCACCTTTAGGCACCAGCACCTAACCCTTCTGTCCCACTCCATCTCTCTCAAAAGCAAGGCTAAATGGGTTGAGACAGGAGCATTAATTGCTGGGCGCACCTGGCTGAAGGCATGCCATGTGCTTTTGGGACGCAGCACCCAACACTACACCACACTTCTCTTACTTACTTCCCCCGCCTTTTCTTCTCCAAATCACGGAAGGGAGCTGCTCACCAGAGGACAGTGTGCGCTCACCGTGGCAAGTGTATAACTTGATGTTACCGGATTCGTGGTCCTGTTGGGATTAAGGGGGAACAGTTTAGGAGTGCATGCTGTATGATCTGCAGGTAGCCTTGTTGCAGTATATGCAGTGATCCCATTTTGATTTTGATATGGCTCGTCAATTTCAGACCTGTTATGGACAGGTTTTGTGGTAAAAATATTGTGCAAGCTGTATTTCATATAAACCCCACCTTCTGTTTTTAAGGTAGATTTTTTGCAATAATGGTAAAGAACTTGTTGAGGCAAGAACATGGATACAGTGGTGCATAAAGTAATACATCTTTTTAAAGAAGTAAGGACCATTTGTGTGTTTATCATGTGATCTTGACTGTCAAATATATTGTATTGCATAAAAATGCATAAATGCTGTTTGAATGTTTTAATATAATTTTAATTGTATTGTTTAATTTATATTTTAGTTTTTGTATATTTTCATATGTTTTAATTTTTGTAAGCTGCTTTGTGTCCTAGTACTGAGAAAAAGGCGGGGTGGTATAATAATAATAATAATAATAATAATTTGCTTATACATACTTTTTATCACGAATACCAGTTTTTTGCTGAGCCATTTAGGCATATCACATGGAGTTGGAAGCAACATTTCGAAACTTTTCTCATCAATACCGTTTAGATTTCTGTGGCCTATCTACGTTTTGAAATCCACTGGAGTACTTCTGTCACTTCTCTTAAGTATTTGTATGGTGCTTATCTAACATGTGTTCAAAGCAACACTTTATTATTCTGAAAGTTCCTGCTATTATTTTTGCCATAAGTTTGGCCTAGTATTACTCAGATGCTATTCTTCCTATCTGTTCCAGCATCTCTGTCTAAGGAACCAAAGTGTCTGTAGTTTAATCGTGTGTAGTGCAGTCCTACACATATTTATTCAGAAGTAAGTTCTACTGACTTAAGTTGGCTTACTCCCAAATAAATGTTCATAAGAATACAGCCTTAAGAATACTATTTACTAAAATGAATATTATTTATTTATTATTGATTTATAATACTTGTATACTGCTTGATATACAATCTTTAAGCTGGTTACATGCTAAAATATTTAATACCACTATTAAAATACTCAATAAACAATTACAGGTACAACAAAAATAAATAACAAACAATTAAAAAACAACAATGGAAAAATAATAAAATGAAGCAGCAGCATGGTATCAATTATAATCCAGATAAAGCTTGCATAAACAGGTACATTTTCAGGAGGGATTTAAAACTCATGGCATTTTCTGCCTTGTGAACTGCACAGGGAAGGGAGTCCCAGAGACTGGGTGCCAATGCTGAGAAGGCTTGCTTTCTAGATGTCACATAGTGGCCCCGAGTTGTTTAGGCAGATATGTCCACACTCATTATATAACTATTATCTCCATGCCTATACTGGGAATTAATTTACATAGAAATGGGCAACAATGAGGGTCTGGGGGGCTACTTTGCTCCTCTACTATTATGAAAACTACAGATGGCATCTTCAAAGTTGTTAGGAACAGAACCATGGAAAATGCTGTCATTTCCATCCAGTGAAGAGAGGTATTTCTCTGCCCTACCCCCACACACTGCATTTCATATACTGTGCTGTGCTGCCACCTACCTGTGAAATGTACACTGTAATAAATCCTTCCTGGTTTGAGGAAGAAGAGTTGCTGTACATTACATGAAACACAAGTATATTATATGAAGCATTGCAGTCATTTGTGATAGGTAAAAGGGGTGGACCAGAGGGACTAACGAGATTCCCTTGCCTTCTGCAGTGACTCCATCTGCCAGCTGGCTTCCTAGAACCAGCAGGTGGGTATACACAGTTGTTTCTAATTAGAGCCCGCCTGGTTACTCCCCTCTCCACTCCCTGGAGGTCATGGAGCAATTGGCTTCATGGCAGGGGAACATGCAGCTGCCCACTGCCTGCATAGAACTGGCAGATAGGAACCCAAAATTGCCACTGCTGCATGGCTACTCCATAAGGCGGAGTAGTAATGCCAACACCTTGTGTCTTTCACTTCTGTGGAGAAGGTAGAATCCCAGGCTGATATGTCTGATCTATGAGGTAGATGTACATGCAGTAGCTAGGAGCTCTTTTGGGGTATGAATGGAGAGGTCGGTTTGCTAGCTAGCCAGTTCTCCCCACCCCCTTCTTTTAGCTTAGGAAAATATCCACATCCTACCGTGCAAGGCAAGCTTTATGCATGTATTCCAAAATAGGGTTTAATTCCCTTAACTTCTAAGGCAGAAAAACAGTCCAGCATAATTATACTATTCATTTCCATAATGGGCTGTATTACCTTTGATGTTAACTTGGACACTGGAGTGACTGAAGCTCTGATAGGCTGGATCCCTTATCATGGACTTTTTATTGTGTCCTGATCTTGTTTTAAGGTATCTTTTAATTTGAACAATGCTGTGTCTGACATTGCATGATCTGTGTGCTTTTTTGTAAATGGCTTTTAAACTTTTTATATTGTATTTAATGTTTTAACTTTTGTAAACCGCCAGAGAGCTTCGGCTGTGGGGCAGTATAGAAATGCTAATGATGGTGATGGTGATGACCTGGTTGTTACTGTGGCATAAAACTTCCATTCTGCATACCTGCCCTTTCATAGCCCCCACTTAAAATCCTATCTCATGCCTTTAACAGTAATGAGTGTAAAAACAGCTGATCTGCAATTGAAGCATTAAGAAAGAAAGAAAAATACTTTGAAGTTACTTCATAGTAGAAATGAGAAGCAGTTACCCCTTCCACCCCCAAAAAAGTCAGACCAAAAAAAACTCTACCCTAAACTGAAACTTCTGTAGGGTTTTTTTCTGCCCAAGCTGACATATTTGTACATGCATATTCAGAAAACGTAGGAAGTCCCAATGTTTTCAGTAGGTTTTACTCCCTGGTAAATGTATATGGGATGGGAGTAAGCTCCATTAAACTCAGGGAGACTTACTTCCAAGTAAATGTGTAGAGTACGGGTGGGAACTTGTGGCCCTCCAGGTGTTTTGGCCTACAAATCCCTTCAGCCCTCATAGAATAGTAGGGTTGGAAGGGGCCTACAAGGCCATCAAGTCCAACCCCCCTCGCCAGCATAGCCATTAGTGTAGACTGATGGGAGTTGTAGGCCAAAATATCCAGAGGGTTACAAGTTACCCACCCCTGTTGTAGACTGTCATTTATAGCTGTAAGGGTTGTTCCAACTGAAGGTGGGCCTTCCCATCTTTTCCCTTCCCCTTTAATTTGGTCCACCTTGCTTGGCTCAAACCCTACCAGTGCCCAAGTAACCATAACCAGACCAACAATATACATCTAGGAACAGGAAGCCTGAGAATAAACTGGCTTTAAAAATATATATTTCGATCTGTTTCCTCTTAAGAAAATAGTTACAATTCCTTCAAATATCAGAAAGGAAGAAATACCAAATCATACAGCCCCGGGGCAGATAAAAGATGGTAAGGCCACAGTACTAAAGAATCTAGATAGAATCTTATCTATTTGGTAGGCAACCTAGCACCCTTCAGATGTTTTGGATTACAACTCCCATCCGCCCCAGCCAGCATGGCCAATGGTCAGGGATTATGGGAGTTGTAGGCCAGAACATGTGGAGGACATTGAGCAGGGGGTTGGACTCGATGGCCTTGTAGGCCCCTTCCAACCCTACCATTCTGTGATTCTATGACACCAAGTTGCCTACTTCTAGACTGGAGATAAGCCCACAGTACTAAACCTGCACAGACAAATTACTGTCACTTGCAGGATGAGACATGAAACAATACAAAGCTGAACAATGGCATTTGCACTGAATGTACATTAAAGCAGAAGGCGTCAGGTTTAAAATTGAATGACTGAGCTAGCGATTTCATACATTGGCTGCAAAATGTTCACTGGAGACTGAACTGAGCATATGCTATAGGCTTATATATAATTTTACAGGCAAAACTCACACTGAAGGTGAGTTTCAAAGGGGAGACTTGATCAGCCCTGGTTGCTTGAGAAAGAAAGGCAAAGGAAGGTAAGAAGAAAGAGGGATCAGGCAGGTGGCATCACAGTGACACAAGTATCATTCTTAATTAACCAGTCCCCAAATGTTTTTGTAGTTGGCTAGGTGATCCTTAACCTTGGAACAGTCTATTCCTTTATGGTCAATTCTTTTTTCTGTTCAGTCTAATACACCACTTTGGGTTTCTACTTGCATTTCCATTTGGATAGAATTTACCGTTTAGCTCCTTCCAGTTTGTCTGGCACTAAATGCTTTGTATGTTTCCTTATTGCTAGGGGGTGGAGTGAAGACCAGGAAATCCGAGTGCCTTGTGTTCTGCACGCTCCACATGCTTAGTTGCAGCTTGTTCTCATTACTTCTGGGAGTTCTTCTAGCCAATCCTATCTGCAGATTTTTCTGTGATTTTAGGCAAAGCTGGACTGCCTCTTTAGATGTTCAGAGGCTTGTATGGCAGGAGAGCTGCAAATCCCTCCCTAGTTTGGGGGGTGGGGGGCTGGGAATTTCCTGGCAGCCTGGGCACTGCATACAATGAATCCTTTCATTGCACTTCCAGGAACAGGGCGGATGCCAGACCAGCTCGTGACCTTGAATATGAAGCACGGAGTGGAAGCAAAGAACTACGAGGAGGTACATCCCTGCTTTTTCTGCCTGTGCCTCTGATTCTCTTCCTACCAATCATGTGATATTGTATATAGCATAGACTACAGCACTCATTTTGTGGAGTTTTTAAAAGTTCCTAAACTCAGTGGGGAGAAGGGAATCTGATGTATGGCAATGACTTTCTTAGCCGTGAAGTTAGATTTATTTAGTTCATTTCATCACAAGGTTCAGTAGTAAGATACCAATATGTCTGGTAAGCGATGAATAAATGTGTTTAATGACAATGCTGAAAAATACATAAATCCTTAAAACAGAGACTTAAAACTTACAAGCAGATTCCTGTATTATTATTATTATTAAGACTTCATGAAGCATCTGCTTCACCAGCTTAAAGCTATGAAAAATAATGACATTAAAGGCACAACCCTGTGCACATTTAGACAGAAAAGAGTCCTACAACTTCCAGCATTAGCCAGCCATCCTGGCTGCTTGGAGTATTCTGAGAATTGTAGGACTTTTTTCTGTTTAAACATGCATAGGATGGCTCCCTAAGGCTACTATTCTAAACACATCTACTAGGGAGTAAGCCCCATTGAACTTAGTAAGACTTACTTCTGATAGACATGCCTAGGATTTCACTGTAAGTTAACCTGGGGCCTAAATTATCTGCTTTATATAGTTTATGAATTGGGCTACAGGAAGTGCTATTTTATTCACCTCATAGACATGTAGAAGTATGTGCATGAGGTAAGAAGATGTGGGGGTGGTGAACATACTAGAGTGCCACCTAATGAAGAATCAGGTCAATCTAAAATGAGAATTCAGCCTTGAATAACCTGAAGTCTATTTCTTACACTTGCATTTGAGATACCATTTCTTCTTCTGCCTTTTGATTTTTTCAGCATCTGACTTTTCAGTGACCCAGAAACGTTTCCTTATATTCTGTCCACTTTGTTCCAGTGCATATATCTTTTGTTAATGGAGCATTCTTATTTTTCCTTGTTATTTTAGGAAACATCTCAATTTTATATTTAAGGGGAAAGATCAGTCATCAAGTGGGGTATCCAGCTCAGTGTACATACGATGGCTGCATTTGGACAATCATAAGCTGGCATATGTACAAGACTTTTGCCCATGCACACAGCATCTTCCTTTATTCCTTCATGGTATGCCTGAATGGAATGCTGTGGTCTCCAGTTAACCATAGTTTTCAAACCAGGAAATGTTGGTTACAAGCTCTGCAACAAACTAGGATTTGAAGCCATCTTCAAATCATGGTCTAAGATTCTGGCTTATTGCATAGTTGGCAACCAAAGTTTCCTGTTTTGGATGAGATGGGAAACTATGGTTAACTGGAGACTTCCACATTCCAATCAGGCATACCATGAAGGGAAAGGAAAAGGGGCTACATGCACAGGAAAAGGCTTGTTCCTATCTAAGCTCATTAAGCCGGGTATGATTGCCCAAACCCTACCAATGTAATAGATGCTTTGGATATAAAAGTGACAAAGACTTTGCATGAACTTCACTGTATTGAAGTTATAACTATTTCTTTGCAGCTTTTATCTTTTCCATCAGATCAAGTCAGTCACTTCCTGCTGGCATGCACATGAAGCTGCCTTATACTTTGCCCCAGCCCTTGGAGAGTCATGAATGCCAGGCTAAATGGATCTGTGGTCTGACAAAGGTCTTTGCCAGCCCTGATGAGATTCTTTAACTAGTGATACCAGGCATTGAACCTCAAGCCTTGTGCACACAAAGGGAGGTGCAGCTCTCAATGGAAGGGCTTTGCATATAGAGGGCCTTGGGAACAATCCCTGGCATCACCAGTTAAAAGACTCTCGGGTAGCAAGTGTTGGGAAACACTTTGGCCTGAGTTCTTGGAGAGCAGCTAGCAGTTGGAGTAGACAATACTGGGCAAGCTGGATTAATGGTCTGACTTGGTATAAGACAGCTTCATGTTGTTGATATGGTTCAGACGAAAGTAACATGTGTTCTATTACTAAGTTACAGACCTTCCCTTTTTATTCTATGTTTTAATGGTCATAGGTTCTCCTCCTAAATTTCAGGCTCCTTCCCTGGAGCAAGATATAGAAGAATCATGGAAAGTGGCTTTTCATGGTTGCGTCATTCATGACATTTTTCAAATTTCCTTGTCTGGTATAAAACACAGTGCAAGTTCGCTTTGCTGTGACTATTTGGATTATAAATAAACTTGCTGCATTTCATAATATGGTGGTGTACTTGTGTTTTCAGTAGGTGTCTCTAGTACAGAAAAAGCACGTATAAAGCAGTCCTAAACATTGATCACACACTGGCTAGAGAAAGGTCATGGCCTCATGACCAACCCACACAAGGAGCGTAAAAGGGGGTTGGATTCGATGGTCTTATAGGCCCCTTCCAACCCTACTATTCTATGATTCTATGAGATCTCTTACTGTTAGTTCTTCCTTTACCCTGTATCACTTATCCTATCTATATATTGCCTGCACTGGAATGGGTTTTCTCGTTTTGTAGTGGGACTGCTCATTTAGGATAGATATCTGCATCAGTGTCATCTGTATTTTGTCCCAGTTTAAAGCTCCAACAGGTTGGCCTAGTGCCAATTGTTACAGATTGCTCTCTCATACTTGGTGCTAAAGCCTCCTTTGTTCAAAATTATATGCTGCATGCATATCGAATATAATGTGGATGAAAATCAGCTCCATAATGTATATGGAAGGAGTTAGCATACCCTATAGAACTTAGCCCTCTGAAAGTTGATGCCATGTGAAGGTTTCCTAAAGAATTCTTTCTATTTGCCCAGTATTGCTAATATCTTTAGGGACAATTATGAGCTTTGAGACTGTATGAGCTCTGAGTCATAGAATCATAGGGTTGGAAGGGGCCTACAAGACCATCAAGTTCAACCCCCTGCTCAGTGCAGAAAGCCTGATTCCCAGGTGGTCTCCCATCCAAGTACTAACCAGGACTGACCCTGCTTAGCTTCCGAGATTAGAGGAGATCGGGCGCATCCAGCCCTTTGCTCGCCTTTAAAGGATTCTCAGACTGGCTTATAGGAATAACTAAAGCCCACAAACAATAAAACAAATAGTAGAAACAGAGTAAAACCAGGGAGCTTCGGCTATTGGGCGGTATAGAAATGAAATAGATAGATAGATAGATAGATAGATAGAACAGTGCTGAGTAAAACAGCACTGCCACATCTGTAAAGGAGAGAGAAAAGAGACCCATTCATAAGTCTCCAGTAGTTTAAGTTTAAAAGGGAGAATCTGAGACTCCCATCACCCTAGCCAGCATAGCCTATGGTGAAGGATTGCAGGAGTTGCAGTCCAACAACATCTGGAGGGCTGCACATTCCCCATCCCTGGTGTAGAGGTTATCTTGCATCTCATTTGCTGTGTCTTCTGTGATTATTCTTCTAGACCATTTGGGCTACTAGAAATCCATATGGGAATCCATGCAATCTCTATGTGAGGATTGCACATTTCAGGAATGCTGATTTGAGTAACTGGTCAGTCATAAAAGCTTCCACCTCAAAGCTCCCTAAGTAAGAAGAGATGGTGATAACAGACCATTGGAGTCCAGTAGGCACATGTTGCAAGGTATAAAAGCAAGGCAGAACTTGTAGCTGACCTCATGAATGGAGGTACCCAGATATTTCCAGGTCACTGTGGCTTTGTGCAAATTGTCCCCAAATTCTCAAAATGTTTCTCCTGCTAAACATAACATTGGTCCTTTCCTTTCTGCATCTCACTTTAAAAATCTGTGACACAAGTTGTATGGTTCTCTTGAAAGTTGTTGTTTCTGGCCATGTAGGTTTCTAGATCCTGTTCGTATCCTTTAGAACTAAAATTCAAGGCTTTAACTGAAAGGATGGATTAGTCTTGTACTGTTGCTACATCACAAAAAGCTGCTGTAATGTTTATGGTCACCGTGGTTTGGTTGCCCCCTTGTGGCATGACTTACAATGAGCAGTCATTGTAGTAAATCTACTCTGTATTTCTTTGCTCTATTACATTAAGGCTGTAATCCTACACACACTTATCTGTGAGTAAGTCTGACTGAACTGAGTGGGGCTTACTTCTGAGTAGAGATAGGTAGGATTACACCGTCAGAGTACAATCCTATGCATGTTTACCTGGAAGTAAGTCCCATAGTGTTGACTGCGGTTTACTCCCTAGTAAGTGTGTTTAAGATTGGAGTCTAAGCCACCTTGCAGTTTGAACTTGGAGGTCTTAAACCCATGACTGTATTATTATACTGCTTCTCTGACTATGCTGTTCCTCCCATGTGACTTTTCTGGCCTTATGAGACTTTTTTCTATGTGATAGACTAGTAAGCTTAAAGTTAATTTGCCTTTTATTTTGTGAAAGGTTATTTAAATGTTAATTAAAAAATGACTAGTGCCCACCATGCTGTCCTCTAGCCTGTAAAATAAATATAGTGTTACCCACTGCTGTGGTTCACAAGTCAGGAAAATCAGTGTTCATCCCACCAGGCAGGAACACAATGCGGTCATGGCAATGTGGAGCAATTTTTTGGCAATTTTTTAATAATTGACAAAGGAGGGAAGTACAGATACCTTGCACTTCTCCTGAAATAGTGTTAGCACATGCAATACACGGAAATGAAGCAGGAAGTCACTGCTTTCCTTGCCTGTGAATCATCCCATTGCCATTACCCTCATTGGCCAGACATCAGAGGGGTGGGATCAGCTTTACTGAACAATTGGGTAGAGTACTTTCTGTACTGGGATCTATGGTGTAATGTGGGAAATATAAGCAAAAAGTTACAGTGCTGTCCTGTACATGTTTACACCCCAATCACCGCTTCTCTCTTCATATCCTTTACAACTTGCTTGCTCCCTGCTCCTTAGCCAATCAATAACTTCTAGGGACTTCTTCCTGTGGCATTTCACAGTTGCTACTCCTACCTCTGTGTTGCTTCAGAGTAGAGATAGTTAGGGGACAAGAGCAAGACCCTTAATAACTGCTTCTAAGCTGCACTTAATGCTTGTAGATACTAATTAAATGCAGAAACTTAGTCTTCTGTTGCTTTACAATAGGGGTCATATCAATAACTGAGGCAATAAAATCTTGTTTGTTCCTTCTGACTACTTACAGCCATTACTCAAGTTGGACTAAAATAACGGGCCCGTTTGCATGTAATAGCTGCAAATCGTGAGTTAATTAACTCACAATTTGCCAGATTGCATGCCTGTTGCATGCTGCTGCTTTGCATAATCAACCTCTGATTTGTTCAATTAGAAGTTGTTTTCTGGTGTGTGAACCCAGACACTATGGGTTATTTGTGGGTTAAACAACCCACAGTTAACCTAAGAACTAATCATAGGTTAACTGTGGGTTGTTTAACCCATAAATAACCCATTGTGTCCAGGTTCGCATGTCACGAAACTACCTCCAGTCTGGGCAAGGTTGGGAAGTAAAGATATCTTGTACAGGTTGGGAAGTACCAATAACCCACAATTTGCTGCTGTTGGATGTGAACTGGGTCTGTATGGATATTCAAATTAGGGTAGACTCCTGATTAAAGAAATCTTAGACTGCAGTCCAGTACCCCAGGGTTGTTAGATTTGAAATCAAGATTTAAATCACTGGTTTAAATCATGTTTCCCACTGAAATGTTTTCAGATGTTGCCTCAACAGTGACACAAATCTGACCATGCTAATTTACAACTACGTGGAGTATTATTTACACTGTTTCATTCTTACAAGTAGACTTTGCATCTCTATCTCACTATATATATTTGTCATGCTTTCCTTTTTTTATCTATAGAGGGAATATCTTTAAAATATTCCTATAAAGGATCTTTCTTATGACAAGCACCCATGACACTTTGAGCTTAACAACACAATCTTATACATGTTTACTCAGAAATATGTTCCATTGAGTTCAATTGGACTTATTCCCAGGCAAGTGTTTATAGGATTGCAGCCTATGGGGATGCAGGCAAATGCACACTGGACAACTTTGTCGTCTTTTTCTTTCCAGTGGTCTTTTCTGCTTCGCTCTGTCTTGGCCCAGCTTTACCCTCACAAAAACTAAGTAGGAAACAAGAATGAAATGCCCATGCCTGATAGGTAGAAACAAGATATGATAGTTACTGGGCAGACTAGAATAGTTTATTTTCATCAGGTGAAGGTGCAATGCCTATGTTTGGGCAGAGTGTAAATATTCATATTTGAGATCATCAGATTGAGTTAAAGGAGGCTTTTCTCTCCAAACCAATGTATTTGGTAGAGGTGTTGATTCTTTTTAGAGATGGAGGGAGCAATCCTGTGGCCCCTAGACAGAATCTGGGGGATGCATAGGATAATTCGGATTCCTGAATCTGAGGTCAGAGACCACGGATCTAGAAAGGCGTGCTACCTGCCCCCTTCCCCTCGCAGCCAGTGTGAAGAAAACCGTGCCGGCTACCTCTCTGAGGTCACAAAGGTAACCTCAGAGAGAGGGTAAAGGGGGCGTACCAGTGGGCGGGGTGGGGAGGGGACTGGGAAGCCGGGATACAACATATCCCAAGACCTCCTCAGCCTCCTTCCTGATGCGCCCCAGCTAGATGGGTGAAAAAGCCCGTCAAGCCAAAATGCAGATTGGGAGGAGGGCAGAAGTGAAGATCGCTTCCGCCACTCCTCCCACTCTGCATAGGATGCCTGTAAACCTCCGAGTGCGGAGGCTTACGGGCATCACCGTAGGATTGTGCCTTAATTGTTCTGCTAACATGCTTTTGTCCAGACATTAACATTGTTTAATATTAACCTAGTTATTTTTTCCCCTTCATGGATCACTGCCTTGTTTTGGTGAAGGGGCTTGCGTAACTCAGTGAAGCCATAAGCTATGCTGTGCACGGCCACCCAAGACGGACAGGTCATGGTGGAGAGTTCTGAAAAAAATGTGGTCCACTGGAGAAGGAAATGGCAACCCACTCCAGTATTCTTGCCAAGAAAACCCCATGGAATGTATCACAAGGCTAAAAGATATGACGCCGGAAGATGAGCAGAGCAGAGCAGAAGCAGGCAAGCTCCCAGAGAGCGAGCGAACAGAGCGAGTGACCCGGGGGAGCTAACAGGAGTTGGCCAGGGGAGTTCGGCAGGGGAGGTCAAGGGGGAGGCCCCTAACATTTTTTTTAATTATTTTTATTTTTTATTTTAACTAACTTTTTTCCATTTATTTGTCTTGTAACACACACTTTCACACCAGTGGGACTCTGCTTTTAACCTCTACTGAGTAGAGGAGCAGGCACAGGCTAGTCTAGAACAATCACAAAGCTAGACACAAAAAGGGAAAAGAGGCTATGGAAGGACAAGACTCTCCAGTGGTGGTGACCTGCAAGGTGTGTGCAATGTTTGTTTTCTTGCCTGAGAACAACATGGCCTACACCTGCAACAAGTGCAAGTTGATCACGCTGCTGGAGGAAAAAGTAAGTGGACTGGAGCGGCGACTGTCGACCCTCTGGGGAATAAGAGAACACGAAGAGTTCTTGGACAGAATGGGGGAACTACAGCAGCAAAGGGCAGACCAGAAGCTTGAAAAGCAACAGCAAGATGAGGCAGTGGGAAATGCTGAGGTGAAGAAAAATGGAATAGAGGATACTCCTTGGAAAAGGGTGACAGTTAGAAGAAGAACTAGACGCCACTCTGCGCCAGTGGAAGCAGTGGAGCTGTGGAACCGATTCCAGGTACTTGCGGATGAGACTGGAGGACAGCCTGCAGAGGAAGAATCACAGGGGAACCTGCATGAGAGTGAGCAAGAGGCTAAAGGTCAGTCAAACAGAGGTGATGAAACACAGGCCTACAAGAAGAAGAAGAGAAGAGTGGTAGTAGTGGGAGACTCCTTGCTGCGTGGGATCGAGACCCAAGTATGTCGCGAAGACCCATGGACTCGCCAGGTATGTTGTCTTCCGGGAGGACAGATTAGAGACGTGACTGAAAGGTTGCCTGCACTCATAAAGCCCACTGACAGGTATCCCTTTCTTCTCATCCATGTGGGAACAAATGATACCGCCAAGCGGAGCTACGAAGAGATCACGTCAGACTTTGAAGCTTTGGGAAGGAAACTCAAGAACTTTGGGGCCCAGATAGTTTTCTCATCCAGCCTTCCAGTAGTTAGAAGAGGGATACAAAGAGAACGAAAAATACTCCGGGTGAATGACTGGCTACGAAGGTGGTGCCGATGAGAGAGATTTGGATTCTGGAACCACGGGCTATACTTCCTGGAAGATGGGCTGTTGGCTAGGGATGGGTTGCACCTCACAAAGGATGGGAAGAATGTGTTTGGCCACAGCATGAAGAACTTCATCAGGAGGGCTTTAAACTGAATCTTATGGGGAAGGGAGATGTAATGTTGGGGGTAACAATGGACATAGGCGCATGCACTGCATTGGAGAGAACAGCTCTGATAGCGCCCAATAATAGTCTTCAGACACAGGTAGGAAGAAAGCCAGACTATGAAGCACATGGTCTTCGATGTCTATATACTAATGGCCAGAGTATGGGAAACAAACAGAACGAACTTGAACTCTTAATACAAGAGGGAAATTATGACCTGATAGGTATAACTGAGACTTGGTGGGATGACTCTCATGACTGGAATACAGCAATTGAAGGATATAACTTGTTCAAAAAGAACAGGAGGAACAGAAAGGGAGGTGGGGTTGCACTGTATGTGAAAAATACATATCTCTGCACAGAAATACAGGAGGAGGAGCTTGGTAGCCCCATCGAGAGCATCTGGGTTGAAATAAATGGAGCAAAGAATAAAAGGAACCTGATGCTCGGAGTCTACTACCGACCACCCAATCAAGGAGAAGACAAGGATGAAACTTTTGAAAAGCAAATAGCCAATGTTAAGGAAGCATGATGTAGTAGTAATGGGGGACTTCAATTTCTCCGATATTTGTTGGGAGACAAATTCTGCAAAACGTGTCCCCTCCAGGAAATTCCTGACTTGTGTGGCGGATAACTTCCTCCTACAGAAAGTAGAGGAAGGAACTAGAGGATCGGCTATCCTTGACTTGATCCTAACCAACAGAGATGACTTAGTGGATAAAGTAGCAGTTACAGGAACTCTGGGGGAAAGTGACCATGTTGTACTTGAGTTCTTGGTTCTAAGGGAAGCAAAAGCCGAGTGTAGTCAAATGCGTACCCTGGATTTTAGGAAAGCTGATTTTCATAAACTCAGAAAAATGATCAGTAAGGTCCCATGGCAAGCGATGCTAGCGAGAAAAGGAGTCCAAGATGGGTGGGAGCTTTTAAAAAAGGAAATTCTTAAGGCACAATCACAAGCAATTCCAACAAGAAGAAAAGGTGGAAGACAACAGAAGAAGCCAATGTGGCTTCACAAAAAGCTTAGGGATGACCTGAAAACAAAAAAGGACACATATAGGAAGTGGAAAGAAGGCCAAGCAACAAAGGAAGAGTACAGGCAGATGGCACAGAATTGCAGGAATGGCATCAGGAAGGCTAAAGCTGAGAATGAGCTGAGGTTAGCAAGGGATGTTAAAAACAACAAAAAGGCTTTCTTCAGCTACATGCATAGTAAAAGGCAGAGGAAAGAAATGGTGGTTCAGCTATTAAATAAGGATGGCAAAATGATAACAGATGACAAAGAAAAGGCAGAGGTGCTCAATTCCTACTTTGGCTCAGTCTTCTCCCAAAAGAGGGTCTATGACCCCCCTGGCAAATGCGAAGTACAGGCTGAAGGGGCAGGATTGCAGCTTGAGATCGACAGGCATATGGTCAAGGAACACCTCATTACTTTGAATGAGTTCAAATCTCCAGGGCCAGATGAACTGCATCCTAGAGTAATCAAGGAACTGGCAGAAGAACTCTCAGAACCGCTGTCTATTCTCTTTGAGAAATCATGGAGGACGGGTGAAGTGCCAGATGACTGGAGGAGGGCTAACGTTGTCCCTATCTTCAAAAAGGGTAAAAAGGAGGAACCTGGGAACTACAGGCCAGTCAGTCTGACATCAATCCCTGGGAAAATTCTGGAGCAGATGATAAAGCAATCCATCTGGAAGCACCTTGACAACAATGCCGTGATTACTCGAAGCCAACATGGATTTGTCAAAAACAAGTCCTGCCAGACAAATCTGATCTCATTTTTTGATCAAATAACCTCCCTTGTAGACCGTGGGAATGCTGTAGACATCATATACCTCGACTTCAGCAAAGCTTTCGACAGAGTGCCCTATGATATCCTGATGAGCAAACTAGCTCAAAGTGGGCTAGATGAAACAACGATCAGGTGGATCCACAGTTGGATACAGAATCGGACTCAAAGAGTGCTTATCAATGGGACTTCTCACACTGGGGAGAGGTGACGAGTGGGGTACCGCAGGGATCAGTCCTGGGCCCAGTGCTCTTCAACATTTGTATTAATGACTTGGAGGAGGAGGTGCAGGGAATGCTGATCAAATTTGCAGATGACACAAAATTCTGCGGGATAGCTAATACTTTGGAAGACAGAAACAAAATTCAAAGTGATCTGGATAGACTGGAGTGCTGGGCAGAAAACAACAGAATGACATTTAATAGGGACAAATGCCAAGTTCTGCACCTAGGAAAAAGAAACCAAATGCACAGTTACAAGATGGGGGATATGTGGCTCAACCACACTACAAGCGAGAAGGATCTTGGAATTGTTGTCGATCACAACCTGAAGATGAGCCAACAATGTGATGTGGCTGCAAAAAAGGCAAATGCTATTTTGGGCTGCATTAATAGAAGCATTGCTTCCAAATCCCGGGAAGTACTAGTTCCCCTCTATTCAGCACTGGTTAGGCCTCATCTGGAGTACTGTATCCAGTTCTGGGCACCACACTTTAAGAAGGATGCAGACACACTGGAGAGGGTTCAGAGGAGGGCAACAAAGATGATCAGGGGACTGGAAACAAAGCCCTATGAAGAGAGACTGAAAGCACTGGGCATGTTTAGCCTTGAGAAGAGCTGAGGGGAGATAGGATAGCACTCTTCAAGTACTTGAAAGGTTGTCACAGAGAAGAAGGCCAGGATCTCTTCTTGATCATGCCAGAGTGCAGGACACGGAATAATGGGGTCAAGTTACAGGAAGCCAGATTCCGGCTGAACATCAGGAAAAACTTCCTGACTGTAAGCAATACGACAATGGAACCAATTACCTGGGGAGGTGGTGGGCTCTCCCACACTGGAGGCCTTCAAGACGAGGCTGGACAGCCATTTGTCAGGGATGCTCTGACTTGGATTCCTGCATTGAGCAGGGGGTTGGACTCGATGGCCTTGTAGGCCCCTTCCAACCCTACTATTCTATGATTCTATGAGCCCCTCAGGTTGGAAGGTGTCCAATATACTACTGGGGAAGAGCAGAGGGAATTTCCAAGTAGCGCCAGAAAGAGTGAAGCGGCTGGGCCAAAGCCGAAAGGACACTCAGCTGTGGATGTGTCTGGTGGTGAAAAGAAAGCCCGACGCTGTAAAGAACAATATTGTTTCGGAACCTGGAATGTAAGATCAGTGAATCAAGGTAAGCTGGAGGTGGTCAAACATGAGATGGCAAGATTGAACATCGACATCTTGGGAATCAGCGAACTCAGATGGACAAGCATGGGCGAATTTAATTCAGGTGACCATCATATCTACGACTGTGGGCAAGAATCCCTTAGAAGAAATGGAATAGCACTCATAGTCAACAAAAGGGTGGGAAAAGCAGTACTGGGGTACAATCTCAAAAACGATAGAATCATCTCAGTTCGAATCCAAGGCAAACCATTCAGCATCACAGTAATTCAAGTCTATGACCCAACCACTGAGGCCGAAGAAGCCGAGGTTGATCGGTTCTATGAAGACCTACAACACCTTCTAGAACTAACACCAAAAAAAGATGTCCTCTTCTTCACAGGGGATTGGAATGCTAAAGTAGGAAGTCAAGAAATCACCGGGATAACAGGCAAGCATGGCTTTGGTGTACAAAATGAAGCAGGAGAAAGGCTAATAAGAGTTTTGCCAAGAGAACACACTGATCATAGCAAACACTCCTTTCCAACAGCACAAGAGGTGACTCTACACATGGACATCACCAGAAGGTCAATATCAAAATCAGATTGATTATGTCCTTTGCAGCCAAAGATGGAGAAGCACTATACAGTCAGTAAAAACAAGACCTGGAGCTGACTGTGGCTCAGATTATGAGTTTCTTGTTGCAAAATTTCGGCTTAAATTGAAGAACGTAGGGAAAACCACTAAACCATTCAGGTATGACCTAAATCATATCCCTTATGAATATACAGTGGAGGTGACAAATAGATTTCAGGGATTAGACCTGATAGACAGAGTGCCTGAGGAATTATGGACGGAGGTCTGTAACATTGTTCAGGAGGCAGCAACTCAATCCATCCCAAAGAAAAAGAAATGCAAGAAAGCAAAGTGGCTGTCTGATGAGGCTTTACAAGTAGCTGAGGAAAGAAGGGAAGCAAAAAGCAAGGGAGAAAGGGGAAGATATATCCAACTGAATGCAGAATTCCAGAGAATAACAAGGAGAGGCAAGAAGGCCTTCTTAAATGAACAATGCAAAGAAATCGAGGAAAACAATAGAATGGGAAAGACTAGAGCTCTTTTCAAGAAAATCTGAGATCTCAAGGGAACGTTTTGTGCCAAGACGGGCATGATAAAGGACAAAGAAGGCAGAGGCCTAACAGAAGCAGATGAGATTAAGAAGAGGTGGAAAGAATACACAAAATAACTATACAGGAAAGATCTTAATGTCCCTGATAGCCATGAACTTGTGCGGTCACTGAACTTGAGCCGGACATCCTCGTGAGTGAAGTCAAGTGGGCCTTAGGAAGCATTACTAACAACAAAGCTAGCGGAGAAGACAGTCTTCCAGCTGAGCTATTTAAAATCCTAGAAGATGATGCTGTTAAAGTGCTGCACTCAATATGCCAACAAATTTGGAACACTCAACAGTGGCCATAAGACTGGAAAATGTCAGTTTACATTCCAATTCCAAAGAAGGGCAATGCCAGAGAGTGTTCCACCTACTGCGCAGTTGCACTCATTTCACATGCCAGCAAGGTTATGCTCAAAATCCTGCAAGCTAGGCTTCAGCAGTATGTGAACCGAGAACTACCGGAAGTACAAGCGGGTTTCAAAGAGGCAGAGGAACTAGAGATCAAATCGCCAACATTCGCTGGATCATGGAGAAAGCAAGAGAATTCCAGAAAAACGTGTATTTCTGCTTTATTGACTACGCTAAACCCTTTGATTGTGTGGATCACAACAAACTGTGGCAAAGTCTTAAAGAGATGGGAGTACCAGACCACCTTACCTGTCTCCTGAGAAACCTGTACGAGGGTCAAGAAGCAACAATAAGAACCGGACATAGAACAACTGATTGGTTCAAAATTGGGAAAGGAGTATAACAAGGCTGTATATTGTTGCCCTGCTTATTGAACATATATGCAGAGTACATCATGAGAAACGCCGGGTTGGATGAATTACAGGTCGCAATTAAGATTGCCAGGAGAATTATCAACAACCTCAGATACGCAGACGATATCACCCTAATGGCAGAAAGCGAAGAGGATCTCAAGAGCCTCTTGTTGAGGGTGAAAGTGGAGAGTGCAAAAGCTGGTTTGAAACTCAACATTAAAAAAACTCAGATCATGGCATCTGGCCCCATCACTTCCTGGCATGTAGAAGGGGAAGAAATGGAAGCAGTGACAGATTTTATTTTCTTGGGCTCCAGCATCACCGCAGACGGTGACTGCAGCCATGAAATTAAAAGATGCTTGCTCCTTGGGAGGAAAGCTATGGCAAACCTCGACAGCATAGTAAGCAGAGACATCACCTTGCCAACAAAGGTTCGTATAATCAAAGCTATGATTTTCCCAGTAGCAATGTATGGCTGTGAGAGCTGGACTATAAGGAAGGCTGAGTGCCGAAGAATTGATGCTTTCGAACTGTGGTGCTGGAGAAGACTCTTACGAGTCCCCTGGACTGCAAGGAGGTCAAATCAGTCAATCCTAAAGGAAATCAACCCTGAGTGCTCATTGGAAGGACAGATACTGAAGCTGAAGCTCCAATATTTTGGCCACCTAATGCGAAGAGAAAACTTTCTGGAAAAGACCCTGATGCTGGGAAAGATTGAAGGCAAAAGGAGAAAGGGACGGCGGAGGATGAGATGGCTAGATAGCATCACCGATGCAATGAATATGAACTTGAGCACGCTCCGGGAGAGAGTGGAGGACAGGAAGGCCTGGCGTGCTATGGTCCATGGGGTCACGAAGAGTCGGACACGACTTAACGACTGAACAACAACAACAAGTTGTTGTTTAAGAGAAATGTGGTAATTACATGTTTTTCAAATTAAAAATTGGATTTAAATGTTTAAAATTTTGATTTTTTTTCACCACCATTCTATGTTGTCTTTTTGTCTTAACTAACCCCTCTTCCTTGCCTGGCCCAGCTCCATCACCACATACACACAGAACAACAGCAGCAACCCTATCCAGCCTGTGCCACTGCACGTGTAGCTTTAGTCAGAGAAACAGAAATCAAAAGCCCAGAACATTCAAAAAGCGTAGTTAGACCAGGCTGAGCCATTTTCATGAGATGAAAAACTAAAATGAATGTCTGTGTTTGATTGAGTTTCCTACCAATTATGTGTGAGTGTGACAGAGCCATGAATTTGTTTTTATGATACTGTAAGTGTAGGGTTACATATATTTAAACCATGTATATATACCATGTATATGATGAGACTTAATTGTAACTTTGTTATTTTTGAAAATGAGAAAAAAATAGCATTTTAATTATGATTTTAAAACAACAATCTGATTTAAATTTTACAAATCAGATTTTTTTTTTAAAAAAAATTATCATTGATTTTTATCCACCCTGCTATAATGACTTACTTGGGAGTAAGTTCCACTGAATTCAGTGAGACTTCTGAGTAGGCATGTATAGGAGGAGTATGTTGCTAAAGTAAACATACAGAAGATTGCTCTCTTTGTTAATTATATAAGTTTTAGTTGACTGATTAATCTACATACCTTCACATGAGAAAAAATAGTTCCAAAGAAACAACAACTTTTACTTGTTTTTTGATGATGCGCACATTGTACATGTGTAACAGCTGGCATCATCTTAGAAGAGACATTGTCCATTCTCTCCCTCACTGGATAGAACGTCTCTTTTTAAGATGGTTGTTGCCTTCTGCAATTTTAATAAGTCCTGGTGTTAAAAAAATAATTTGCATTTTAAAAATCTGCCTGATTAATCAAGGGTACCTTTTAAATCAACTTAATCTAATGGATTAAAGAATTAAATATGTTGATCCTAGTTTAAAATGAAACCATCCTTGGCTCAAATCAAATGAGTGTACATGGGCTTGCCAAGGTTTTTGCAATTCCCATCACCAGGCAGTTGGTCCTGTTGTACCCCTGCCACAATGAGGTGCAGTCCATTGGCTGCTGCCCTCTTGTATTCAGCCAGAGCTGCAAGCTACAGTAGATGGGGAAAGGGAGGTATTCCTGGTTTAGGTAGCTTGTTGCTCAGCACAAGATGTACTTCAGAGTATTAGAACTAGTGCTTGTGTAGAAATTTCATTGCAGAAATATTCCTGAAACAACACACATGTATATTATATTACATGAATATTCCTGAAAGGGATGCAGAAATATTCCTGAAACAACACACATGTACTCTTTGTGTCAGCGTTTTATAACAGCTTACAGCCATTGTGTTCTCCTTGTTTCTGGTGCTTTGTTTCTTCTTTTTTTTGCAGTGTGATCCCAGCCAAATGGGGATCATGTCAAAGTAGCCAGTCAAGACTGTTCAGTGTGGCAAAAAAAGGAGTCTTGGCCCAGCGTTGAGCTGACACATTTCCTCCCCTACCCATTCAGATTGAGGGGAAATTATTGGCTTCATTTGCTATCAGTTGATGTCATGCAGCCAAATCTGACTGTGTGGTCAACAACGTTAATAATAGTAATTTTTAAGAATATGCTGTCAAAAGGAGGAAGGGAGGGGCCATAGCTCAGCAGTGCAGCACAGGCTTTACATGCAGATGAACACAACTTCAGTCTCTGGCATATCCAGTTAAAAGGATCTGAAGAAGCAGAACACCTCTTCAAGACCTTGAGGAATCATGTGCAGTCAAAGTGGACAACACTGATCCAGATAGTCCAATGGTCTGTGTTCATATAAAGCAGCTTCATATGTTCAAAAATAAACTAAGCTAGCTGCATTTTTGAATTAGGACTCTCCTTTCAAGTAATGGTGACACAGCCTTGTTTTAAAACCCAACCAACTCTAAAAATTAACTTGAAATGAATTTAGAACTCAGGTAGAGGGAGAAAGGTTTGTAATATGTCTATACAAACAAAGATGTGCAGTAATTTTATCTATTGTGGTGCTTAACATGCTTATTACTTAGAACCAGGGATAGGCAGACTTCAGACTTGTGGAATCTACTTTGGTTTTTTACTAGAACCTTGAGATATAACAGTGGGATTGTGGTGCAAAAGACATGCACTTAAAATTATATAATTCTGAGCCCAGGAATTTCTTTTAAGTGCCAGAACTGAACGGAGGTCACAGTCCTTCCACGTAAAAATCCATTCCTGATTACTCCCCCACCCAGCTTTCTTCACTTCTGTATAATTTAGGGTGGGGGAGAGTCACTTTGTTGTTGTTACTAAACAATTGGGCGTCAGAAATCCTTGCTGATCTATTGCAAATCACCCAGAGATCTACCAGTAGATCCCAATCTACTTTCTAGCCAACCCTAGAACTGTACTCAAGGAGCTCTGTATTCAAAAGAAACATCTTAATGGGAATAAGGCTTGGATGTAGACATAACACTGGTTATCTGCTAGCAGAATGGAATTCCTCTCCCTCCTGCAACTCCTCTGTACCTCTGAAATCCCTGGAAAGCTGGGAGTTGCTCTAGAGCAGATTTGGGGCACACAGAGGACTTTATGGGGAAAGAGAGGATGGGGAAGTCCCATTGCATGAGCAGAAGTTCCGTTGTGTGAGTGGACTTTTGCTCTAGTGGCTGTTGGATTGAACTCTTGGAGTGCCTCCTAATGGCAGGAATGCTATATGTTGTTCATTGGCTTATTGAAATGGAAGCCCAAATTTAAATGTGTGTGACTGGTGTTGACTGGCTCAGTCATTTTCTGGTCTCTTCCTTTGTCAGATTGCTAAGGTGGAGAAGTTGAAGCCGTTGGAGCTAGAACTGCGACGCCTGGAAGATCTTTCAGAATCTGTTGTCAATGACTTTGCCTACATGAAGAAGCGGGAAGAGGAGATGCGGGATACCAATGGTAAGTATTTGCATGCTCCAAGTCATGGAGTAACATCACTGATATACATCTCTCACTAAGTCATATGGCTAGGGATTACGCTGTCACAATGCTTACTTGATGCTTAGTCTGTAGTCTAGGTAAGGCTCTGAGACCTTGCAATAATCCACCTATTTGTAGATGTATCATCTATCAACTTCTGAACTTCCTGTCATGATAACTGAATATTTCACCACCATAAGTGGGATCCCTGTTGAAGTCTTTAAAGAAGGTGGGCCTGAAGCTACACAACAGCTTCACAAGCTCATGGAAAAAATCTGGATGAGGGAGGAGATCCCAGCAGACTTCAGGGATGCCATAATTATCACTCTCTTTCAAAAGGGTGATAGAACAGATTGTGGAAACTATCGAGGCATCTCCCTTCTAGCTACGGCAGGCAAAATCCTGGCAAGGATCCTCGCAAACCGCCTTCTACCTATCTCAGAAGACATCCTCCCTGAATCCCAAAATGGTTCCGCCCTTCCAGGGGGACAGTGGATATGATCTTCACCGCACGACAGCTCCAAGAAAAATGCAGGGAGCAAAACCAACCCCTGTACATGGCGTTTATTGATCTGACTAAGGCCTTCGACACTGTAAATCGTACTGCTCCCTGGACCATCCTTCTGAAAACCGGATGCCCTAATAAATTTATGAACATCTTGCAGCTCCTCCATGACAACATGACCGCAACAATCTTGGATAACAATGGCTCTCAAAGTGATCCATTCAAAGTGGGATCAGGCATTAAACAGGGATGCGTCATTGCTCCAACCTTATTCGCTATCTTCATTGCTATGATTCTACACCTTGTTGGGAAACTTCCCACTGGTGTAGAAATTATATATCAAACAGATGGAAAACTTTTTAATCTCAGTGGGCTGAAAGCAAAAAGTAAGGTAATTACATCCTTTGTCATAGAACTTCAATATGCTGATGATAACATAATCAGCGCACATTCAGAGGAAAATCTCCAAACTATCCTAAACATCTTTGCAGAAGCATATGAAAAGCTCGGCCTCTCGCTTAACATCAAAAAAACCAAAGTGCTTTACCAGCAAGCACAAACCAATCCCTCTGTAGCGCCATCAATCCAGCTTAACGGTATGATGCTGGAAAATGTTGATCACTTTTCTTATCTGGGCAGCCATCTCTCCACCAAAGCCAACATCAACACAGAAATTCAGCATCGCCTGAGCTCTGCGACTGTAGCATTCTCCTGAATGAAGCATAGAGTGTTCGAGGATTGGGACATTCGCAGGGAGACCAAAATGCTTGTTTACAAAGCCATTGTACTACCAGCCTTACTGTACGCCTGTGAAACATGGACCATCTATAAACGCTACTCCCAACTTCTTGAAAAATTCCAACAACACTGCCTCCGAAAAATTCTGCAAATTACTTGGGAAGACAGACGGTAATGTGAGCATACTGGAAGAAGCAAAGACCACCAACATTGAAACAATGATTCTCCAACATCAACTTCGCTGGATTGGCCATGTTGTTCGAATGCCTGATTATTGTCTTCAACAGCAGTTACTCTATTCCCAACTTATGAGTGGAAAATGGAATATTGGTGGACAGCAAAAGAGATGTAAAGATGTTCTTAAAGCTAATCTAAAAAAATGTAACATAAGGATTGAGAACTGGGACGCTCTAACTCATGAGTGTTCCAACTGGAGGTCAGCCTATATTAAAGGTGCTATGGACTTTGAAGAAGCACGAGTACAGAGCAAAAGGGAGAAACGAGCTCAGTGGAAGGCACATCAAGCAAACCCTCACCGTGACTGCCTTCTACCTGGAAACCTATGTTCTCACTGTGGGAGGTTGTGTAGATCCAGAATCGGCCTTTACAGCCACCTGCAGACCCACTGCTAGAGATTAATGTGTTGATTGACCTATCTTCTATGAATCTGTCTAATCCTTTTAAAGAGTTATCTATATAGACTCTATCTTTGGAAGACAATCTTACTCGGTCATGAGTGATCACCATGATGATGACGACGAATGAATCAATTCCTTCTCTCCACTCTCAGTTGGATTCTGTCATTTTTTTCTTTTTCACCCATAATGAGGGCTGTTTGTATCCAGCCCTAAGGAAACCAGTTCTTCCTTCCAAATGGGTACAATAATGAAATGTATGTAATGTACTCATTTCTATAAATAGTGTTCATGCATGGCAGAGGTGCTCCATCTGTGAATCCTGAAGTCTTTCACAGACACTGCCTGTGTTATTTTCAAACACATTTCAGTAGCCATGAGGACTAGGATCATAAATTCTGCTTTTGCTGAGTGAAAGCATCTGGGGTTTCTGCTGAAAGACCTACGTTACTCTTGCATACATCTCCATCTTCTACATGCATCTCCATCTTTTTTGCTGCTTATTTTAATGTCAGTGTTTCCAAGCGAAAAGATACTAGACCGGGGTGCCAAATCAATTTGAGATGAAGACCAAATTGTCCTCCCTTGAGCTCTTCACTGCACAGAAAAGGTCAGTGTGTCTAGCCACACCTACTGACTTCATCGCCCCACCCATTTTGCCTTTCTCCATGCTGAGAGGAATACTGTGCCTCTTTCAGCATGGAGCAAGGGACTCAACTGATGCTGCCACTCCTCCCTGGCCTTTGCACAGTGCATATCATCCCTATGAGGGCGCTGTGCTAAAGGACTCAGCCAGCGCTGGGAAGAGGGGCTGCTCCTCCTCGCTCGCCACCCATATCCCTTGCTGTTATATGTTAGATTGGAGGTAACCAGGGATTCCTGTGGGGGGCAGGAGGAACCTAAAGAGGGTCCACAGGCAGGATTAGGCCTGTGGGCGGGAGGTTCCTCATCCCTTTAGTAGACTATGGGGTTGAAGTGATCAAGGGCATTTCTTGGCATTTCTTCTAAGTAACAAACTTTGTTTTTTGTTTCAGAGTCTACCAACATTCGGGTACTATACTTCAGCATTTTCTCAATGTTTTGCCTCATTGGACTGGCTACCTGGCAGGTCTTCTATCTGCGCCGTTTCTTCAAGGCCAAGAAGTTGATTGAGTAGCAGGAGGGACAGTTCCCCCTTCTTTAAAACCCCAGCAGAACAACACAGTGATCCAGTTGTGGCCGTTTAGAGGCACCTTGGAGTTGACCTGCCAAATGGAGCTTTTTCTGCAATTGGCCCCCAAAGGGAGGGAGGGAAATGCTGGCACAGAAAACAACGAGGAAGCTTCTGAACTATTGGATAGATTTGGGAGGGGCAGAAGTTGTGATTTTGGGGGACTCTTGGACAGGGATGAAATAAAACTGTCTCAGACAGCTGCTGTTGGCTCTTGCGCTGTCTCTTTCTCTCCTTTACAGCAGAGAATAGGTGACCTCTTCCCGATGTCACCAAACTGATCCTCTAAACCACTTGTGAATACACAGAATTTGTTTAAACTTGAAGCGTTTCATTTGTTACCACACAAGAGTTTTGTGAGAGAATGGCTCAGATGTGCTTGGAGCCAAATCTCCCAGAAGCAGATCTTTTTCCACAATTATCACTAGCTACATTTCAAGCGTGGGGAAGAAACTACCAGTGGTAATTGTCAAAATATTTGATATTTCTGTTAGTAGGAGCAGGAAGACCATAAGGAAAATAGATGGGCCATATTGCTTAGATTACAGAAGAAAAGCTTGATGTATAGACTTCTCAGGCTCTTGTTCTCATCTTGTTGCATTCTCTGAGGTATTATCGTCTCTTGTTCTAAAGTGCTATAGTTCTGGAAAGCACATTGGATACTGTGAAAGGCCATTTGTTTAATTGTAAGAAGAACCTGCAAGATGCATACTTGAAGTGCACGCTCAAGTTAATTCCATTGGGGTGGTTAGGAATTTGCCTCTGTCATCTGCCATAGGTATAAGTAAAATTGCTACTTGGACAGTATCATACCTGCACTGTAGCAAATTTTAAATCAAGTTACATCCATATGCTTGTAGCCCTGCATCCATGCACTATAGTATTTGGATGCATAATGACAGGGAGTGAGCCAATGGGAGAAAATGAAGGTGAACTGTAATTTGTCGCTAAATTTTAAAACATGTAGTTCCTGGGCTCTACAAGTTTCAGGACTTACTTCAGTGGTAAAAATACCTTCCACATGGTGGTTCTGAATCACAACAGATGTTCAGCTCTGTTTTCATAAAAAGGATCCTGCTCCTAAAACGTTCTGTAGTTTCTGGCTCCCATATATTTGCATTAAATATGGTGTAGTATAGAAAAGGCTTCCTCTGTAATTCTTTAATTGTCAGCACCATGACACTGCTGAACATGCCACTCATTGGGTGGGTGCATGGGGTTATTAGGTTAACTAATTAACTGATAAATATTTGCCATTTTCTTTCCAGTTTGGCTTCAGGAATCCAAAGATTCTGATTGCATTCCCCAGTTCTGTGGCAAATGAAGGAGCATAAAAAACATTTTCCTGATGACAAAGCAGAAACATTTATTTGTTGTTTGGCTTCAGTCTTAAATATTATCTAAACACATGAGGCAAACATAGAGAGAGCAATGCTCACAAGAGAAACTTAAAATGTAGGGAGCTAGATTGGAACCTCAAAACTTTTTTTTGGTCATCTTCTCCTAGTTCTTTTCTTCCCCCAAAATCAGTGCTGTGAATTTTGTCTGCAAGTGCTCAACATTGCTTTTAAATTAAGATCCCTGAACTTCCTGCAGTTACAACCTAAAATAGAAATGGTGATGGATGGTTGTGCTTCAGGGGATGTAGTGGCTATTTTAGATTCCCTTATTTATACTGCAGTAACAAGTTTGCTAAATTTTAAGAAAATAAGCAATTATTTGGGAGAGGTGTCCTCTTGTTCATTCTTTTGAGTTTGCCACTTATTTGCCAATCAGAAATTACATTTTTAAGTTGGTGAAGTGTTGAGTTGATATCTATTAGATTTATGTCTTAGTGGCATTGCTGTAGTATGTCCTGACTTTGCTCCTAATTCTTGTGGTATAATTGATGCTAAGTAGAACAGGTTGTGGAAACCTGTACAGATTTATCTGTAACAAGTGGTTGGGGATTTGTCACTTTTCAATAAAAATGGTGGGGGGATTTTCTTCAGATCATTTTCTCTATAAAACTCTTGAACTCTTTATACCTTAACTTACTTAATTAGCTATTTCTTTACAGCTTCTGTGACTTGAGTAGGCTATCATTTCTAGATTTTTTTCACTGTACAAAACATGCCACTAGCCTTATCTCACTTATCCTTCCCCCCAAGAGGGGTGTATGATTAAGTAGGAACTTGAACCTGGGAAACCTGCCACTAAACCCCAAACACTCTCCAAAATACCACACTGGCCCCAAATAAAAGACAGAGAAGCCTGGTTCTTCAATTAAATGGTCTCCAAGTTGTAGAACCAAGCTTGACAACTGCTTTGCCAACATATCAGTTAAATAAAATTCAGGGTGCTGGAAGCTACTGTCCATTGTGAGAATTGTGTAAAAGCAATGAAACTGTTAACATTGTTAAAGCTTACCAGGTCTTGACCTGTTTAATGCTTGGAGCAGAGATTGCCTGGAAGGTCTCTCTATAAGCTACTCTTGAGTTTCCTCAAGGAATAGTGACATGTGTGTGTGTGTTTAAATATTGATGGCAAACTTCCTTAGCCCAAGGGCCATGTACATAATTGTTCTTGGCCTTGGTGCCTGGAGCATTTGTGCACAATTAATGTTCCTAATTCATCAGTTAATAAAATTAGAGGTTATTTTTAAGGTGGAACATAAGAATTCAACTTTTTAAATACAGAGACATCGTTAAAGATTTCTGTTATAAAAGTTGCTAAATACACTGCAGTTTCTAAAGGAGGAACATAAAGGTAGGTATAGACTGTTGCCAGCCAGTCTATACTTGCTGCTTCCCTCATCCTTGCATACAGCGCTTTCCTTGCTGTGTTCAGCCAATAATGCACATCCCTATTTGCAAAGAAGCTATCCCATCTGTCGATATGCACGCGCACATCTCAAAGTAATATTTCAGTTGAAGGATGGAGTAAAGCACGTTGGCCTCTCCCTGCACTTTTACAGCCAATACGAAAAATCCCCTACACAGTGTTCAGCCCATGCTTCATGGCTGTGAGAGTATTTGCATGGTTCTTGGCCTAAGGAAAGCAGTGGAAATGCCTTTTCCAGTACAGTGGTAAACACAGTTACAGTGCCAAGGCATACACTGAATTCTGGGATGAGACAGTTGGCACAGAATGCCAAGATGCTTTCACATGGCAAAGTACAGAATGCTTGAGTGTGGATTTGGGGAGAGAGCAGGGGGGCAGATTCGGCACACAAGCTGCAATTCGGCCATCTGAAATAATAGTAACCTAGCAGGCCATTGCTGGACTAGTTTGCACATGTGTATACACTTGTCTTCTATGTGGCAAAAAATGGATAACTTCAGTAGGGAGAAGTGGATCATTAATGAAATGGTTCCATTGTTCTCAATTAACTATGTATGCATTGTGTGAGTAAAAATGGGGGTGGGGCCACTCTCTACTTGCATTATCATAGCTACCAGGGGGAAACTGATGCTGTGGGAGTGGGAGGCTCCCTACACAAGGTGCTTCCACAGTGGCTGATCCTAGCCTCCAAGCTGATCATGGGGTTTGGGGTTGGGCATCCTCACCCCTGTAAAAACAAACAAAAACTTCCACAGTTCTGGCAAATTCTGCACACACTTTCTTATATGGAGACTTGTTACTGTTGTGAACAAGTTACTTTTGAAGGAACTCTTAACCCTTTTGCTGGGACTTGAATGGGTAGACACATACTTTGCTACGTTTCAAGATGCACTTGTGTTGATATGTAGAGCAGGAATGGCAGTTGTTAAGTCTCTCCTCTTATAGCATTCAACTAGTTCCCAAAGTGATGCATCTGAAGTGAAAGATTTAAATGCTTGAATAAGGATTTGTAAAGGAGTTTATAAACTGGTAACAGGCAAATGCAGCCAATAACAATCCTTTTGTATGTATCTGCTTAGCCTCATTGCACAAACAACTTGTAGTGCAGGCTACAACTAGCCTGCTTTAGATTTACCTTTTCTAGATCAGGGGTGGGCAGAAAGTAGAGGAGGCCCTAATATTAGATCACAGAGTAATTTGTAGTACATAAACAAGGTTTTCTGACTCAACAAAGGTTTTAACAATAGCAATTAAAATTCCAAGTAAACAAACATTCTCTGTCACATCTAGCCTTGAACTAAACATGTCTGTCTCTGCCTCAGTGTTCATCTCCTATAAAATAGAGGAGTATTTATTGGTTGCCTATGACCAGGTGTTTGTGCAACTTTGCTGGCCAGTTTTAGAGTCTTGTACTAGTAGTAACTTAGATATAGATTTGTACTTCTATATTCAGGATCATGGGGGGATGCAGTAGTTAATTCACCTCACTCCCAAACCACCAGTTTGCCTCTGGCTCTACCCCTAAACACTATTTTGCGCTAAAATCCAATTAGTGGGCCATGGGGTTCTAGTAACAAAAAAAAATCCCATAAGCCTGAAGTGTGCCCACCACTGATCTAGAGTCCTACTGTTTTTTAGACTAATGTTAATAAGTCTAATTTGAAAGCACAACCTATCATCTTTTCAGAAGGGAAATTCCCAGCATCCTCAATGATCACAGTCACTTCACAAGTCCTCCTTTGAATGTCTTCTTTAGGCACATACATACTGCAAAGCTATTTTCTAATTGTAATCATTTGAACTAGGGTTATGACTTAAAAGTTCCAAGCAATCTGGATTTTTTAATATTTTGTCCTGCCTATGGAAAATAAACTAGGTAGGAGTTCTGCAGCTATTACTTTTTATCGGGAACTCTGCTATAAGTATTTCACTGGGACATCAGAATCATAGAATAGTAGGGTTGGAAGGGGCCTACAAGGCCATCGAGTCCAACCCTCTGCTCAGTGCAGGAATCCAAGTCAGAGCATCCCTGACAGATGGCTGTCCAGCCTCGTCTTGAAGGCCTCCAGTGTGGGAGAGCCCACCACCTCCCTAGGTAACTGGTTCCGTTGTCGTATTGCTCTAACAGGATGTTTTTCCTGATGTTCAGCTGGAATCTGGCCTCCTGTAACTTGAGCCCATTATTCCATGTCCTGCACTCTGGCATGATCGAGAAGAGATTCTGGCCTTCCTCTCTGTGACAACCTTTCAAGTACTTGAAGAGTGCTATCCTATCTCCCCTCAGCTCTTCTCAAGGCTAAACATGCCCAGTTCTTTCAGTCTCTCCTCATAGGGCTTTGTTTCCAGTCCCCTGATCATCTTTGTTGCCCTCCTCTGAACCCTCTCCAGTTTTTCTGCACCCTTCTTAAAATGTGGTGCCCAGAACTGGACACAGTACTCCAGAAGAGGCCTCGCCAGTGCTGAGTAGAGGGGAACTAGTACTTCCCGGGATTTGGAAGCAATGCTTCTATTAATGCAGCCCAAAAGAGCATTTGCCTTTTTTGCAGCCACATCACATTGTTGGCTCATCTTCAGGTTGTGATCTACCACAATTCCAAGATCCTTCTCGCTTGTAGTGTTGTTGAGCCATGTATCCCCCATCTTGTAACTGTGCATTTGGTTTCTTTTTCCTAGGTGCAGAACTTGGCATTTGTCCCTATTAAATGTCATTCTGTTGTTTTCTGCCCAGTGCTCCAGTATATCAAGATCACTTTGAATTTTGTTTCTGTCTTCCAAAGTATTAGCTATCCCGCAGAATTTTGTGTCATCTGCAAATTTGATCAGCATTCCCTGCACCTCCTCCTCCAAGTCATTAATACAAATGTTGAAGAGCACTGGGCCCAGGACTGAGCCCTGCGGTACCCCGCTCATTACCTCTCCCCAGTTGGAGAATATCCCATTGATAAGCACACTTTGAGTCCGATTCTGTATCCAACTGTGGATCCACCTGATCGCTGTTTCATCTAGCCCACTTTGAGCTAGTTTGCTCATCAGGATATCATGGGGCACTTTGTCAAAAGCTTTGCTGAAGTCGAGGTAAATTATGTCTACAGCATTCCCACAGTCCACAAGGGAGGTTTCTTGATCAAAAACTTAGATCAGATTCATCTGACAGGATTTGTTTTTGACAAATCCATGTTGGCTTCGAGTAATCATGGCATTGTTTTCAAGGTGCTTCCAGATGGATTGCTTTATCATCTGCTCCAGAATTTTCCCAGGGATTGATGTCAGACTGACTGGTCTGTAGTTCCCAGGTTCCTCCTTTTTGCCCTTTTTGAAGATAGGGACAACATTAGCCCTCCTCCAATCATCTGGCACTTCACCTGTTTTCCATGATTTCTCAAAGAGAATAGACAGCAGTTCTGAGAGTTCTTCTGCCAGTTCCTTTATTACTCTAGGATGCAGTTCATTGGGCCTGGAGATTTGAACTCATTCAAGGTAATTAGGTGTTCCTTGACTATATGCCTATCGATCTCAAGCTGCAATTCTGCCCCGTCAGCCTGTACTTCGCCTTTGCCAGGCGGGTCATAGGCCCTCTTTTGGGAGAAGACTGAGCCAAAGTAGGAATTGAGCACCTCTGCCTTTTCTTTGTCATCTGTTGTCATTTTGCCCTCCTTATTTAATAGCTGAACCACCATTCCTTTCCTCTATCTTTTACTATGCACGTAGCTGAAGAAAGCCTTTTTGTTGCTTTTAGCATCCCTCACTAACTTCAGCTCGTGCTCAGCTTTAGCCTTCCTGACACCATCCCTGCAATTCTGTGCTACCTGCCTGTACTCTTCCTTTGTTGCCTGGCCTTCTTTCCACTTCCTATATATGTGCTTTTTTGTTTTCAGGTCATCTCTAAGCTTTTTGTGAAGCCACACTGGCTTCTTCTGTTGTCTTCCACCTTTTCTTCTTGTTGTTGTTTGTAATTGTGCCTTGAGAATTTCCTTTTTTAAAAGCTCCCACCCATCTTGGACTCCTTTTCTCGTTGCTTGCCTTGGGACCTTACTGATCATTGTTCTGAGTTTATGAAAATCAGCTTTCCTAAAATCCAGGGTATGCGTTTGACTACACTCGGCTTTTGCTTCCCTTAGAACAAATACCAGGGAAATTGAAGTCCCCCATTACTACTACATCATGCTTCCTTAAAACATTGGCTATTTGCTTTTCAAAAGTTTCATCCTCGTCTTCTCCTTGATTGGGTGGCTGGTAGTAGACTCCGACCATCAGGTTCCTTTTATTCTTTGCTCCATTTATTTTAATCCAGATGCTCTCGATGGGGCTGCTAAGCTCATCCTCCTGTATTTCTGTGCAGAGATATGTATTTTTCACATACAGTGCAACCCCACCTCCCTTTCTTTTCCTCCTGTTCATTTTGAACAAGTTGTATCCTTTAATTGCTGTATTCCAGTCATGAGAGTCATCCCACCAAGTCTCAGTTATACCTATCAGGTCATAATTTCCCTCTTGTATTAAGAGTTCAAGTTCGTTCTGTTTGTTTCCCATACTCTGGGCATTAGTATATAGACATCGAAGACCATGTGCTTCATAGTCTGGCTTTCTTCCTGTGTCTGAAGACTATTATTGGGTGCTATTAGAGCTGTTCTCTCCGTTGCGGTGCATGAGCCATCGTCCATTATTATCTCCAACTTTACATCTCCCTTCCCCGTAGGATTCAGTTTAAAGCCCTCCTGATGAAGTTCTTCATGCTGTGGCCAAACACATTCTTCCCATCCTTTGTGAGGTGCAACCCGTCCCTTGCCAACAGCCCTTCTTCCAGAAAGTATAGCCCGTGGTCCCAGAAACCAAATCTCTTGTGTCGGCACCACCTTCATAGCCAGTCATTCACCCAGAGTATTTTTCTTTCATTTTTATCCCTCTTCTAACTACTGGAAGGCTGGATGAGAAAACTATCTGGGCCCCAAAGTTCTTGAGTTTCCTTCCCAAAGCTTCAAAGTCTGACATGATGAGAAGCTCCACCCACAGTGATGAGAAGCTCCACCCACTGTTGCTACTCCCAGCTCTACAGGCTCCAAACGATAATTAAGCCACAGTACCCCCCGCTTGATACATAACAATATTATCCATTTCTTGCAACAAAATTGTGCTTATTGCCTTGTAAATGTGTTTAGCGTCACGGCAGCAGAAGCAAACTCCATCTTATTCCAGTATTCATGATGGTTTATTATTTAAGAGAGTTTAAAATGTGAAACTGCACATGCTCAGAGTATTCCTTGAACAAATCAAGTTTGGCAAACAGTTTTACTCTTTCTAACATTATCAAGAATGTAGAAGCAGTTGTAAAGCATGGAATAATGTTGGGTGGAGATGTGAAATTATAGTTTTCTGCTTCATAAATGGAGTTGCATAAGACTGTTAAGTAGCTACACCGCTGGTGAGCTTGAGCAAGTGTGCCCAGAACTGCACTCCCTGGCCAAGTTGGTTCTTCAGTAGAGCCCACAGGAAGGGAAGGGCAAACACAGTGCATGGCTATTGACATACTTGTGTGGGCATCACCTGGGAAGCAGGTAGCAAGTCTGCACTGCAAGGGTGGGCAGACTTTAGGCTTGCAGGATCTACTTTGTTTTTCACTTGAACCCTGACGTCCACCAATTGGAACCAAGGGCAAATATTGGCTTAGGAAGGTGAATGTATATTTGCAGCACAATGGGCCTGTGAGCACATACAGATCCCAGGAATTTGTTCATTACCAACACTGGAGCTCATGCACACATCCTTTCACACACAAATCTACTGCTTTCTTCTGTAATTTAAGAGGGGGGGCTTTTGTTTCTATTTTTAAACCACTGGGAATCAGAAACCTTTGCTGATTTATTGCAAATCACCCAGAGATCTACCAGTAGATCCCAATTTAATTTTTGCCCACTCCTTCTGTACTGCAAATATCCATGCAGCTGCTGTGTTGAGATAAAAACAACCATCAAGCAAATTATCTAAAAAATATATGCTGCTGTTTTGCCATAAACATTAATATAGTAAATCTGAAAGGTGCAGCATATTTCAAACCCTGAAAGGTCTAAAGTTCTGGGGTTTTTTTTTACATGTATGGTGCTGTTATAAATCTATAAATATTTGTGTTTACTTATTAGCAGTAAAAATGTGAATATGCACTCGTGTCTTTTTCCTAGGGATACATTAGATCTATTAAGGCAGTAATCCTAAATATGCTTACCTGGGAGTAATCCCATTGAACTCAATGAAGAGACATAAGAACAGCCATGTTGGGTTAGACCAAAGGCCTGTCTAGTCCAGGATTCTTTTCACATAGTGGCCAACCAGCTGTCTGTGGGAAGCCCACAAGTACAACATGAGTGCAATAGCACCCTCCCACTGATGTTCTCCAGCAATTGGTATACAGAGACATACTGCCTCCGATACTGGAGGTAATATATAGTTATCATTACTCGTAGCCATTGATACTCTTATCCTCCACTAATTTGACTAATCCCTTTTTAAAGCCATCTAGGTTAGTGGCCATCATTGCATTTTGTGGTAGCAAATTCCAGTTTAACGATGGGCTGTGAAGTACTTGCTTTTATCTATCCTGTACCTCCCAGTTTCATGCAATGACCCTGGGTTCCAGTATTATCTATTTTTTCCACACCATACATCATTTTATACACCTCTATCATGTCTTTCCATACTTGGCTTTTTTCTAAGCTAAACATTTTTTTAAAAAATCCCGACATTGTAACCTTTCCTCATAGAGGGAGTTGCTCTAGCCACTTGATCATTTTGCTTGCCTTTTCTATACCTTTTCCAACTCTACAATGTCCTTTTTGAAGTCCAGTGACAAGAACTGTACACAATATTTCAAGTATGGTTGCACCATAGATTTATATACAGGCAGTATGATATTGGCAGTTGATTCATTTCCTAATTACGCACAACATAAAATTTGCCTTTTTCAGAGCAGCCACATGCTGGGTCAACATTTTCATTGAACTACTATCTACCATAACCCTCAGACCTCTTGATCAGTCACAACCAGCTCAGATGTCATAAGTGTATATCTGAAGTTGGGATTTGTTTGCCCCAACATGCATCACTTTGCACTTGCTTACATTGAACTGCATTTACCATTTTAATGCCCGTTCTCCCAGTTTGGAGAGAATTTTTGCAATCCCTTTTTGTTTTAACTACCCTAAATAATTTGGTGTCATTAGCAAAGTTGGCCACCAGACTGCTCACTCCCTATTCTGGATCATTTATGAACAAGTTAAAAAGAACTGGTCCCAATAAAGTTCCCTGCTGTTTACATTCTTCTACTATTAGATCTATTCCTACTCTCAGCTTTCTGTTCTTTAACCAGTTACCAGTCCATAGAAAGACCCCTTCTCTTATTCCATGAATCTACCGAAGTTTGGTGGCAAGGCCAAAGGAGGTGTCATGGAGGAGGAATGAGAAGCTGTTGTGTTTAAATTTCAAGAGAAGCCCCGTTCAGTATTTTGGAAGAAATCCTCCAACCCCCAAAGAACCTCATGTCAGTTAGATGACACTGCCCAAAGTGCCTTTCCCTACCTCACAACAGTCCAGCAAGGCAGGCAGTTACTTTTTCCTTTGACTCAAAGGCTTAGAGAGAGAGAGAGAGAGATAATATTACTATTCCCTTTGAGAGACACATTCTAATTGATAGGAACTGATGCTGCAGAAATAGTGATTTCCCTGCAAGCAAGGGGAGGGGCGTGCTAAAAATTCTTGAAGCATCACCACTCTCATTTTCAAATGTCTCACTTCCAAAATGTGGGATAATAGTGGCTTGCCTTGGGGGAAGAGTGTTGCAGCCAATGCAACAAGAAGGCAGATTAGGAAAGATGTTGCAAATGTGAGGAATTTTTAAAGATGAAAATCTAGCAGCATGATGTATGTTTACCTGGAAGTTAGCCCCATTGTGTACAGTGGGGCTTACTCCCAGGTAAATGTAAATAGGATTGCAGCCAAAGCATTTGGCTCAACTTGTTTCATACATTACACGTCAGCAGGGGGTTCACAGGGTTAGCAATTAAATGGTTTATATTGGTCTTTTTGTTTTAGGGCACAGTCCTATACATATTTAGACAGAAAAAAATCCTACAACTCCCAGCAAATATTGGGAGTTGTAGGCCTTTTTTCTGTCTAAACATGCATACGATTGTGCCCTTAAATGTTTTTATCAAAGAATTGGAAGGGCCATTTAGGGTGCGATCCTATGCATATTTAGACAGAAAAAAATAGAAATAGACAGAAAAAAGAATGCTGGGAGTTGTAGGCCTTTTTTCTGTCTAAACATGCATAGGATTGTGCCCTTAATATATTTAATATGATTTTCTTATATCCTTTACCTCACTTTGTAAAGAATATTGATATTTTTTAAAGGCTGCTTAGAAAACTCTTAAATAAGCAAACCATATTAGCCACATTGACAGGAAGTAATGATGGGGCAAACCTTGAGACTAGAATGACATTCCCTGGGATTGGAATGACAGCCCTTGGAAGTAGAATGACAGTCCCTGGACCAGGAATCCTGGCCCCTGGGAGTAGATTGATTGTCCCTGGGAGTGGAATGGCGGACCCTGAGAGGCTAGAAGGATGTCTTCAGGGACCGACATTCCAGGCCCAGGCCTGTCATCCATTCCCAACATCATAGTAACTTCTCAAGGTCTTGCTTTGCTATTCGCCACCATTTCACACTGTCAGTGTAGTTAACATGATTTGTATATTTAAGAGAATGCTAAGCTTTAAAATACCAATATTTTTCTAAAGCGATTTAAACGAAATAAAATCCCTCTCCGCATTCCCTTCTTGCTTTATGTGTAGCTCGCATTGATTTCAAGGGGGCCAGGCCATGTCCATTGGCATCCGCAGCTCCCATAGTTTCCTATGGGTCTTCAGATAGCTCACATTGTTACCAATGGGCATTCTTGTCATTCGTTCTAGAACGTCTTGGCAGCCGCAGCAATCCTGGGTTCTTGCCAGTAGATTGCGGATGGACCCGTTCGCGTTTCGCAGCGCTTATAGTTTCTTCTCCCAAAGCGGGCCACAGACCCACCGACTCTCCCTATAGACACCCCACCCCACCCGCAATAACCCCTCAGAGTCCCCTGCTGTCTTATGTCTTCTTTGCACGGCTCTGTGGTGCCCCGCCGCCACTCCACCCCGCCTGTGCGGGTTCCCGCGCGGGAGCGGGAACGCGGCGGGGCTGAAGTGGTTCCGGGTCAGTGGAAGAAGCAGCCAGCATGGAGCGTTCGGGGGCTGAGGGGCCTCGGAGAGGCCGGTGAGGGGGGCAGTCCGGGGGACCCTGTCTGGGTTGAGGCCGGGGGAGGGGTGCGCGCGTGCGCACAGCCCCGTTGAAGCTGCGGCTGTGGCGGCGGCGGCGGCGTCTGAGGCAACGGCAGGAAGCGTGCCCACCATCACCCTAGAGGGGGGCCGCAGCGCCCCTTTATCCCTGCAGGGCTCCCGCTCGGCGTCCCCTTCCTCAGTCTTAGGCAGGCGGCAGCGGCTGAGCAGCCATGTCGTTGAACCAGTATGAGAGGCACTGCGACTCCATCAGCTCCGACTTCGGCAACGAGTCTTCCAACAGGAGCGGCCCCCGGCCTGCCCCTGGCCCTGTCTTGGGCGGCGAGCAAGAGGAGCTGCATTATGCCCCCATCCGTATTCTGGGCCGGGGGGCCTTCGGAGAGGCCACTCTGTACCGCCGGACTGAGGTAAATCTGAAGCCCCCCCCCCCGTCCCGGGCATCCTGTCTCCTCCCCGCGCTTTCCGTCGCGTTTTTCGAGGCCTCTGTTCTGAGACCCCCTTAGTTCTCCTCTCCCTTTGTTGGAATCTCAGCCCTTGTAACTTATGAAGAGGGAGGAATAGTGTTCGTTGTCGCAGAGGTGTCAACAGAAACTTCTGGGCCTGGTGCACTATGTGGGGATTGGACCCTCCACTCCACTCCACCTGCAATCCGTTTTCTTGTTGTGCTGGTTGCAACACTTCCCGCCCCTTCCCCCAAGGTAGGCCACTATGATCTCACATTTTTGGAAGTGAGGTATTTGAAGATGAAAGCTCCTGCGTCCCAAGCAATTTTTGCTTGCTTAGGCGGAAATCGCTATTTCCGCAGCTTTTAATGCCCCAACAATTCTCTGTCTTGCAAAGGAATACTAATTTCATGCTTTGCTGGACTGTTGTGGGGGGTGGGGCATGAGCACTTTGGGCAGCAACATCTAACTGACATATGAGGTTCTCTGGGGGGTTGGGGAGTTTCTTCCAACATTGAGGGGTGGTGTTCCCTTAAAAAATAAACACAACAGCTCCACACTTAATAGTCATTTTGACACTTTTCCCAGACTTCCCTTGGCCCCTCCGTGACACCATCATTCCTTCTTGTGCCCTGAGACCAAACTTTTGTATCTCCTTTCTCCCTACCCCATTTGGACGATACAGGTATAATCCCATGCATGTTTAGACAGAAAAAAGGCCTACAATTCCCAGCATTCTCCTGGGAGTTGTAAGACTTTTTCCTTCCTAAATATGCATAGGATTGCACCCTAAGTGTATAAGTGGCTACTAGTTATGATGGCTGTATATTATACTATACCACTTGCTGGGAAACACAAGCAGGCAGGTACTGTTGAAGTCATGTCCTGCTTGTGGGCTTCCAATGGGCATCTCTCTGGTTGGCTACTGTGGGAGCAGAATGCTGAAGGAATAAGCTTTTGATCTAGTACACCCCTTCTTATGTTCAAAGTTCTTGGTGTGTGTAGGGGGCACTATGTACTCCTTTCCACAGCTGGCCTTGCTCCTGCCGCTGTCATCCTCACCCTCCAAATCCTTGCTCCACATTCCCTAGTCTCCTTTCTCTCCCTGCCCCCCAGACATGGTATTATCTAAACATTTTCCTCTCCTGCATCTAAAGGTGCTTCATGCCTAAAAGAAGAGGTACTGGGGCTCAAGCCCTCCAGCTCTGCTCTGAAAACTGCTCTCCCTAATCTCAGTTGTGTTGGGAGACTAGTTATGATTGCTTAGTGAAGAGGAGAAAGCACTTTGTGCATGCTCAAAATAGTAACTGCATTGCCATGCCTTATGCAGCAGTAAGAACCCTGTTTAGCCTTGGCTCAGATTTAGCCCTACCATTTCCTAGGGTTGCAAACAGTTTCTTCTGGCTTCTGTGTCTTTGAGCAACTGCATGATAGGAAGACATTCGGCAGTGTAAGCCTAGAGAAAAATAGCAATGGGAAAAACTTTTATTGGTGAGTCCACAACCATGTGAGGTAGGCCAAGCTGAGAGATACTCAATGGCGGAAAGTCTCCCAATGAGCTTCGTGGCTGAGTAGGGATTTGAACTTGGGTCCCCCAGTCTTAGTCCAGTACTCTAACCACTACATTACACCAGGAGCTGGCATTGTAGCTGGCTGTTTGGAAGGAGGGTTGTTCTTCCTCACGATGATGATGTTAAACCATGGTTGAACTCAGAAAGTTTCTGCTTTTGGAGAATCCAGGAGATTTTGTTAAGTTACTTCATTTGTACGTGGTACTCTAATCTCAGTTACTTCTTTAAATTAATTAAATGCACCATTTGCAGTTGTGTGAATGACTTTTTAACTGAAAATAGCTGCTGTTCAGTGGAGGAGAATCTGGATCTGCATGGGGGTGAGGATGGGGGTAATACTTTGCTCCTATGCTGTAGTCCTCACTAAACTTGTCCCTGAAGCTACTATTTGGCTTGGGAGGAAAATTTCCATTGATGTCAAATTATTAATTTCTAGCTCTAATTTGCCTTTTTGAAAACTACAGAATTTGTTTGGAAATGAAATATTGCACAAGGATGTAGGGATGTTGTTTCCTTTCCAACAGTTTCCTATACAAGGCAGAAAAGGAATGACAGAATGGGAAAGGAGAGAGAAAGAAGGCAGCTGTGGCCCTGCATCATATTTCTGCAAGGATTTACAGACGTATCACTTACAGATCATAGAGGCTGATAACAAAGGCTACTCATAGGCTAATAAAGCAAGCACAACACTCAAGGAAGGATAAAACTATAGAATGACCTTGAATCTTGCTACAAGGATGAAATATTGATACTAAATGCCCCCTAACTTTTATGTCTTTTTCCTATAAATGCTGTGGATGGAATATCATGGAATATCTCCCATGAGCTAATCAGTTCCTGTTATGAATATAGACTGTGTTTGGGTGGAGATGTGTATGAAATAAAAACACAATCCTTCCTCTGAAAAGTTTATGACGTTTGATAATTATTCAAAAGGAAAAAAGTGTCAGTTGTTGATACTGATTTTTGGCAACAGAAATAGGGAAACTCCATTTAAATTCCATAGATAATTGTTGGATGAATCAGAAAGTGCATACATTTTTTTACTTCTAAGCAATGACATCCAACTTTAAAGGACTTTTAACCTCAATACGCTTAGAGTGCAATCCTATGCATGTTTAGACAGAAAAAAGTCAACTCCCAGCATTCCCCAGCCAGCATGGCTGGCTGGGGAATGCTGGGAGTGTAGGACTCTTTTCTGTCTAAACATGCGTAGGATTGCACCCTTAACTAACAAAATTTCTTGTATTCCAGGATGACTCACTTGTAGTGTGGAAGGAAGTGGATCTTACCAGACTGTCAGAAAAAGAACGTCGTGATGCTTTGAATGAGATCGTTATCCTTGCTCTGTTGCAGCATGACAACATCATTGCCTATTACAATCATTTCATGGATAACACCACGCTGTTGATTGAACTGGAGTACTGTAATGGTGAGAACTCTGTCTTGTAAACAGCAAGCACCTCTTCCATCTTGGGTTCTGTGGAGAAAGATGAAATACAGAGCGGCTAGGTCTTGTTTATAGACGCCCAGCTGTAGTGGCAGATCTAGAAACACAAACCAGACTCATCTTGGAGGACTGCCATTTGTGTTCCATAGATATATAATCTAAAACATACTTGGTGGGAAGAAGCAGCTTAGGAACAAAACTAGCTAAAGGAAAGATGTGGTGCTGAATGGGCAACAAATCAGATACAAATTTGCAGGGTAAATAAAACAAGAACTTTAATAGTACACTGGAAAATAAGCAGTCTTTCTTTGCCTAAGGTCCTGTGTTAATTGCTGGACAGTGCTATGATTAAATCGTCAATGCCATATGGCACCTTTACATTTTACTGCTGTATCTGGTGAACACAAAACAGTGGCAAATCTCAAAGATAACAGAGAAAATGAAGACATGGAATATGTGGCATATCTGCTGTTCTTGACATTTTCTTGCAATTTTTTTTTCTTGCTGATTCATGCTTGTTTGCTTTCAGGTGATATTTTTAGCTCATTGCAGAACCATCTAGCTAGCCTGACTTTCTAACCAAGTGTACAAACCACATAAAATTCAGTAACAAAATTCTTAATGGTTTGCATTTGAACTGCACTAAATGTAGAGGATGGTGGATAACATCAGCTAAGTGCTAGTCTTGCCATCCTAGTAAAAATAAATCTGAAAGAGAGACTGTTACTTTCTAGGCTTACAGAAGTGATGTGTGTTCTGAAGAAGAGCTCCTGCAGATGTTGGCAGATAAATGTATTTTACCGAACCTTTTGTCTGCAACATCACTTGGGCTCATGGTGCATTATAGTAAGCATGAAGCAAGAAGGAGGAGGACCCTAAATGTGAAACACCAAGCAAACAAATCAGTGGACCCACAGGTGATTTATATTACAAAAGGCAAAATTATACATTCAGAATTTGAAATTCACTGTAAAAGTGTGCCATATGTACTCCCAACAGAACAGGCATTAGCAAAAAGGGAATCCTTTTAGATACATAAATGAAAATCCATGTGTCCGGAGGGTTTACATGATAAGTTAGATTTGTCTGTTTTTTCTTTAAACAAATTCTTTACATTCTTTTCCAGTCATGATATCAACAGGTGTCCCTCATATCAATTGAACCTTTCTTGACTTTCGTTGTTGTTGTTCAGTCGTCTCTACTGAAAATAGTTACTCTGTCTCTTTAACTTGATTTTATTATATAAAGCCACTTTGTGGCATTCTCTCTTGAACAAGCTACGGATAACCTCCCATATGCTTGTGTGCATCTATTTTCTTAAATTAGGAGTAAGATCTGATCTGGAACATACTTGGTAAGACTAAAATCTCCATATGCTATTATGAAACAAACTTCAGTTGACTGGAATCAGTCATGAATTCTAACCGTTTGCTTTGTTTGCTAAAATTTGCTATTTTGCTATTTTAGGATAACAGAAAAATTATTTTGCTCTGACTCCGCATAGCTTTTGACAATTGGTCATTGAAGCACTTCAGTTTTTTCATGTTCTCAGGTGGTAGTAGCAAATTTAATAATAGTTGTTTCAGGCTTTTGTTGCAAGTTGTTATTTTATTGCCTTCTCATCTTGTCTCTTTAGATAGAGCATGTTAACTGAGACAAACACAGTTTGGCTGCATATTGCAACAGATACAGAAAAAAATAGATTTATCTTCCTGATGAAGTACAGAAACAATACTATATTCCAGAGTTGTTAAAATTTACTACTGTTTGCCATTGTTTGTTGTAAGATACATCTTGACTTGTATTCATTTTGTGTATAGTTGGCACTACACCCTTTTGTATTCTTGAGGAGCAATTTGTATATTGTTAATACTCTGTGTTTATAGTGTTGTTATGTCTGTATAAAGTGTAGTTTAAACACAACCTACTAACGTTTATTATTGTCATATAGAGATTTTTGAACTTAAATTGTTTATGGTTGTCAGTACACGGTACTGCATTCTTAAACAATTGTTCCAATGTTAGACACTTTGTGTATTTGCTTGTATAAGCAAGTTCTGTTGGGTGTACATACACCACACATTTATAGTAAGAGATTTATTTTTAATTCTGAATGTATAATTTTGCCTTTTGTAATATACAGCAGTGGTGGGTCCATGGATTTGTTTGGTTGGTGCATTTCAGTAAGCAACAGCAAAGAATATGGGAGAAGAGGGACTCCCTTTTTCAATAGAAAACATTTTAGGAAAACAGCAAATTCCTGGAGTGTTCCTAGTAAATACTGATAAAATATTTACAATCAACAGCTAAGCATTTCTTTCTCTTAATTGCAGGGGGAAACCTTTATGATAAGATCCTGCGGCAGAAAGATAAGTTGTTTGAGGAAGAGGTAACTTGAATTTTTTTAGAAGCAATGGGACAGTTAGCTTTGTTTCATGTACCTAGTTATCCTAAATCCATTTCATGTTGTTCAGTCATTAAGTCATGTCCGACTCTTCGTGACCCCATGGACCATAGCATGCCAGGCCTTCCTGTCCTCCGCTCTCTCCCGGAGTGTGCTCAAGTCCATATTCATTGCATCGGTGATGCTATCTAGCCATCTCATCCTCTGCCGTTCCCTTCTCCTTTTGCCTTCAATCTTTCCCAGCATCGTAGTAAGCAGATAACATCACTTGTGTCAGCTAGGAGGAAACAGGAAGCATTTTCTTTGAGGTTCCAATTGTGAATGGAACAGTTAGATCTGTAGTCGCAAATATTGTAGCGATAATGAAGATGAGAACTTCATTCTGGTTGCTTACAGTGTCTCAAGAACTTGTGACATCCTAAGGTACTACCTTGCATTCTGACCTACAAAGGTGTATATGTAACATGGACATCTGTATCATGCTGATTTAAAATATTTTGAGGGTTCTCATACTACAGTAACCTTTCTGTGTGTGTTTGTACACCCACAACTTGCACAACAGCAATTTAGCGATTCAAAAAGCAAGCCCTGGAATGAACAGAAAAGCTCATTTCTGGGTCTAGACAGGTTAGTAGAGCTTTGCTAGGCAAGCTCCACTGACTTGCCCCATTCCAGAAATGAGTGTTTCTGCTAGTTTCCAGTTCCTATCCAAAGTGCTAAATTCCCATTGCACAAGTGTGGGTCCCGCTGGAACTTGGGCAGCACTGAATATTCAGAGGGTTGTATCCAACTGTGTCTGTCTGCCAGCATAACAGTCACCACTGGTGGAACAGATTCACCCTCCTAAATCTGCCCTGGAGTAGGGGGAGGGTGCAGGGGAAGAGAGGAAGGGGAAATCTCATTGCAAACATTTGTCCAGTTGCGCAACATTGGATGACACCCAATATTCTCCGTAACTTACTCCATTTATAGAATGCAGACTTTCTGTTTACAGAACCTGGGATTTTTAAATCATAGAATTCTAGATCTTCTTCTTATAGCATTAATTTCCAAGATTGAATTGTGACATGACAGTTCATACATCAAATTAAGAGGTAAAGACCTCTTTGACTTTCCACGATAGCTGGGAAGCATCAGCTGTCAGCCTGAATAATTTTTAGTATTAAGTTACTGTGAGGGATCAGCAAGGCTCACCGCCTCTTACCAGACGCCTGTCGAGTCACTCATGGCATTGCTGGTTTTCTCTGCACACGCCCAGGCTCCCATACCAGCACAAAGGGCAAGGACAGAGTGGCTGCAGATGGCGACAATTCAAACAGAGGGCATCGCTAGCCATTGCGTGCCTGCAGCTGGCCCCATCACCCAAAATGAGCATCACCTGAAGTGGGGTGGTGGTGGCTGGGAAAGGGGAAGAAGCAGGGAGGATAAAAGGAAGACAGGAAAGCAAGGAGGGAGGTGGCTGCAGGAAGAGAGAGATTGCCTATGAGCAAGGACGGCAGAGGAGGCAAGCCAAGAAGGACAAAAATGCAAGAAAAGGGAGTGACAGAAGAAGAAACTTGGGAAAGACAAGGAAAAGGTATGCGTGCCGGGGAGGGCAGGGCAACACCTGAATGGGGTGAAGAGCTAATATACAGTCAGTTTAGGAGGATTCTCACTGGCCACCTGCTCCCTTGGGGGAAAGAGAGGCCTTCCAACCTCCTTTCATTAACCCTAGAGTGGCAGAATGGACTGAGCGGCCTAGTGGCTCAACTGTTGAGCACTGGGGAAGGTGGAGGCATGAGCAGGATTGCATGTTAGAGGTAAAGCAACAAGGGGAATTGTTTGAGAAGGAGTGGGCTGTACTATCTTAGCACTCACTGACTGTTGCCATTCTGATGGAGACAATAGATCAAGGGGATTTTGATGTTCCTCTTCCTCAAGACCCGCTAGTACCTTGGAGACCACATGAGCAAATTATCCTGGAAAGATTATCTTTTGAAAAAGATCTCAGTGCTGAGATGTTCCTAAGGGAACAAAAAAAGTTCTCTTTCTAAAAGGGTCTTCAGCTAGAACAGCCTTCAAAAACATGGTGTTTAGACTACAGCTCCTATTGGTCCCAGCCAACCTGACCAATGGTCAGGAATGATGGAAATTGTAGTCTAAAACATCTGGAGAGCATCATGTTGGGGAAGGCTGGGCTAGAATATTTCATGCATTCTGTTTACTAGGGACAAAATGTATTTGGCTTACATGTGAACTATCTTTCTTTGCAGATGGTGGTGTGGTACCTATTTCAGATTGCATCAGCAGTGAGCTGTATTCACAGGGAAGGAATCCTTCACAGGTAAGTGTTTAATGTGCTAGGGCTAATTGGTGACTTAGTACCTGAAGGTGAAACCCACTTGAGAATGTCTCTTCTCCTGCTTCTGATTCAATGCTCTTTAACCAGGGAGACTCAGGGATTCTCTACATGAGGCTTTTATCCCCCGATCGAGAGTGATTACTCACAGAAGTTTAAGGGTCCTTTACATGACATTGTCAAGCTCCAGGACCTTTCCCGTGCTTTCTGACTTTTATCCCATTTTTTTAAAGACGTGGATAATGGGATAATGAGCTATTTAAATATCTCAAGTTGATTTTCTCTGTGAAAAGAGGAAGTGGTGCTATAACAAAGCACCATGTAGTGGCTGTATAATGAAACATACAGAGCTTGCAAATAAAGGAACTCTGGGGGGAGGGGGGAGCTGAAGTGCATGAAAAGAGGCTATCTTAATCCCACAAAGAATATGGAAGCAGAAGCCTGGGTAAAGTTGCAGGATAAAAAGCCTGGTGTGGAGAAGCCCTCAGGAGGAGACAAGAATTCGGCTTGTCCAATGTTCTTTGAAACACTGCCAAGCTTCAAAATTCTTCCATTTATCTTAGGTTTAAATGCCATTACTTGAATTTCCATTGTAATTACATGCAGTGAATTAGATAGGAATCTTAGTAAATGGTAGTTGTAGTTTTAGTATTGGACAGTGGAGAAAATTTGATTTACTGTGAAAATAAAGATGCAACTAAGACCTTAGTTGCTTTTATGTTCATTAAAGTACTTGAATCATACAGGATAGAACCAGATGAACAGTGGCAATAGCAGGAAGAAAAGTTGTCTGGTGCTAGTTTGAGGCGGATGTAGGATTCGTGAGCTGCCTTCCTTGAAACTTTATGGAACAGCACCCTTGAAAGAGGATTGTCCTCTTCTGAGGCTTGCAACAAAGAAGTCATCTGGAATACTGTCTAGGCAACTGTCCTCTTAGCTGTGGTTCTTTTCACAGTGCCCTGGGGAATGCCGTATTCTGCTCTTGCTGGCCAAGTGGCAGCGGAGGCGGGGGGATTCTACTACACTAACTGCTGTGTAACTTACAGTTTTTCTGATGACAGGCATAAGTAATGGATATGATGGAGGGTTCAAATTGTTTCTTTTGTCTAATGTCTTGGCTAGGACAGTAAAGACCCTCAGCTTGCTGAGGTTGTTGGGTTTTGCCCTATTGTATCTTCTGAGCTTCTGCTTTGTTAGGTGTTTTTAAAGTTCTTTCTAATTGAATCTTCTTTAGTCTTTGTTTCATTGTATTTAATGTTTTTATTCTTATTAACTGCCTTGAGCATTTTTTTGGAGAGGCAGGGTATAAACATTGATAATAAGTTAATAGTAAAAGGGTAGATTAAATGGATACAAAATAATTTGCTTCACATTCTTCAGAGCACAGAAATTAGATTTCCTAATACAGATTATATACTGCCCTAGTGGTTGTCAGACTGGATCACTGCATTATGTGCCTCTACTTGGGGTCTTCCTTTGTCCACATCTGGAAGAAAATACAAAACTTAGGACAAATGCGTATCACAGCAGATAAGTGCTTCGTCCTTTCATCCCGAATAGTAAAATCCAACAGCTGATTTTATTTGTCTTGGCTCTAAAATAATCCGCTTTACAGTACAATCCTATCAACCAATATATCTACTCAGAAATAAGCTTCATTGAATTTAATAGGACTTACTCTCAGGAAAGTGAGTATAGGATTGTAGGAACCTTCCAGACAAGGCATTTATCATGGCATCATCCTGCTTCATTCACAGAGTTTTATGGGGAGTCCAGATGACATATTTTGCTTGAAACTCTCCCATGTTTTCCTACCACTTCTATCTTTTTTCTTACTGTGGAAAATCCATTAAGTAGGAAAAGATGGAATGCCAGCACAATGTCAATACTAGCACTAGAACCCTGCTGTCTGAAAGTGTCATAGCCTCAGTATAGTTTCACTGTGGTTTTTCAGGACTTGTGCTGAAATAACCCCAGAACAAAGTATTTTTAGCACA